>NC_135237.1:324358560-329216060 GCF_051348905.1 Ranitomeya variabilis | reverse complement strand
AATGTCCTTGAATGGACAGGTCAATATTTATCACAAATTCTTTTTAAAATGGTTCATTGAGGTAACCATTTTTGTTCTGCTCTTCACAATCCCCCCTTTGACATATTCCATTCAAAACCTTGTCATATAGACGATCATTTTAGTCATTCTTTTTGTGATATTACAACAAAAAAAAAAACAAAAAAACTTTATATTCTCGCATCCATTACACAAAATTTATTTGTGCATACCGAGATACCCTTGAGTACAACCTTGAATAATACATATATAATTACAATAACCATAACTATGTATTAGGCTTTGCATAATCCCGGTAACCCACCCACCGATCCCTCTGAACCAATTGGCCGGGTTAAGAAAAGAAAAGGTATCTGACCACCAGCTATCCTTATTTTTGTCATTGTCTTTGTCATACTGATCCCTGAGTCGTTGTACGTCTTCTAATTTAAATCTCATACTCATAGTACTATTTGGGTCTATATAATGACAGCAGGTGGGTCCGATGATTTGACACATACCCCCTTGTGAGGCAGTTAGGTAATCCAATACCAGGGTATGTTGGTTAGTGATTATTATAAGCTGATTCTGTACAGCTATACTAGTATTTAATATGTCCAATATATCCCAAATCTGATCATCTAGATAATCCGTGGCTCTAACTAATTTATCCCACATCTGTGTTAACATAGGATAAATAAAAATGGTACTAGCAATTTTGTTGGGAATTCCCATTTGTACTATATGCGGCCTCCCCGAGGGACGTGGTGAGTTATCTGCAGCTCTTTTATACAATGTGTGCTTGGGCACGGCTTGCATATTCACTTGTTTATTTGAAATTATGAAAGTAGCCGGGGTTAGGCGTCCTAATGTACAAGTACCCTTTATACCTACGGGAAGCCATTTATATGCTCCTTCTCCGCATATCTAAAATGTACCCTCAGGCAGATCCCACAAAGCTGAGTGCTGCAATACCAATCTGTGAGCCAAATCCACAAAACTAGATACATTCTGAAGCATACACCAAGAGGGTTTTTGTCCCAAGGGGCTACAGTACCCGGCTGCGGGATTCCCACATACATGCATTCCGTTGACATACTCATTGGATTCATTACAAACCAGGTTCCCCGGCTTACTTGTACAACTGTTTGCATCACCTTGGGGGAACAACTCGGAATGTTCCCATTTTCTATTATGTATGTATCTTTCCAATACTGTAGGTTTGAAAGCATCAGAGGAAGGGGTGGTTGTACTGAAACTGAGCTGTAGATTTTCAGTGGGGACCTGTCCTAAATCAGTTAATCCAGTCTTATTCCTAGGTACCCATTTTCCTCCCTTGAATGCTAAATATTGTAAGTTGCCTATTTTTCCTGTAAGATTGCCCTGCCACCAAGGAAATTCTACCCATCCCACAACTGGTATGGCGATTGTAGTATTCCATAGTCTAGTATTGCCAGGTTGGTTGTTGGCCAGGTTGTCTGAACAATTAGGCCAAGCGAATATTTCTTCAGCTGACACGGGAACTGCTAGAAAAGGTATACTTGTGGCTGATACTGGTGAATGGGTACAGATCCAACAATCTGCCAGGGGTTGCGTATTATTTAACAAGTCATGCACTAATTTTCTATGATGTTGTACGAATCTATTGTTCAAAGGGGCTAGAGAATTCAGTCTTTCCCATGCCTCCGTTGAGGTTAACATTATTAACATCAATATCATGAGTCTTATACTGCTTTTTTGCAATGGCTTGCATGTATCCATGATGCCTTTCCTTCAAGCTTGACTGCTGTCGGAGTTGTTAACAGGACTTGGAAAGGTCCGTCAAACCTCGGTTCCAGAGTCTTTCTGGTGTGTCTTTTCACGTAGACTTGATCACCAGGTTCCAACTTGTGGCCTCCTTCGAGATTTTCTGGATCTGGAAGGGAAGCAAAAACTTGCGAATGCACTTTAGTTAAACGTTTTTGTAATTCTTGTACATAAGCAGTTAAAGTCTCAGTATTCAACATCAGTTGTTGTGGAAAATAACAGCCCAAATTTGCTGCTCTACCAAAAAGAATCTCATGTGGTGACAGCTTAGCCTTCCCCCTTGGGGCGTTTCGGATGGAATACAGGGCAAGTGGTAGACACTCGGTCCAAGGCTTTCCTGTTTCTGCCATGGCCTTCTGGATTTTTAATTTTATTCTTCCATTTAATCTTTCCACTTTACTTGAACTCTGTGGGTGATACGGAGTGTGAAACTGGTTTTCTACTCCCAACATTTTCATAACATTCTGGAATATTTCCCCAGTAAAATGGGTACCCCTATCTGACTCGATCACCTCAGGCATGCCGTAACGGGGTATCAGTTCATGTGCTATTTTAATGGCAGTAGTTTTTGCTGAGGCTTTACGAACTGGATAAGCCTCTGGCCACCCTGAGAACATGTCCACACACACAAGCACATATTCGTATCCATTGTACCTAGGAAGTTGGATGTAGTCGATCTGGAGTCTTTGAAAGGGATACAGTGGTCTTACATGATGCTTGGTTGGGGTTTTAATGGTCTGACCTGGATTGTGTGCCAGGCATATAGCGCATGCAGCACACATGTTCCGAGCAAAATTACCAAAGCCTGGAGCCAACCACCTTTCTTTTACCTTGAGCGTCATACCATTTGCCGACACATGCGTGGGTAGGTGGAGGTCACTTGCCACTGCGGGGTACCAGGCTCTGGGTAAACACAACAAAGTTCCTTTTTTCCATAATCCTTGCTGATCTTCTGCCCCTTTTTTCTGCCACTGCCCTCGTTCTTCGTCGTCTACCTGTTTCTGAGCTTCCTTCAATCTCTCCTCATCATCTTCAGAGCTATCTAGTGTGTGGGCATGATGTAAGGGTTTACGTGCTGCCTGTTTTGCTGCCTTGTCGGCTTTATCGTTACCCCTGGCTTCCTCGGTGTCGAGTCTCACATGTGCAGCTACCTTTATCACCGCTATTTCTTTAGTTTCTTGTGCTGCCTCCAGAATCTGTCTAATGAGGGAGGCATGTTTAACAGGTTGGCCTGAAGCAGTCATATAACCTCTGGCTCTCCATATTACGCCAAAATCGAAAATAATGCCATGTGCATATCTAGAATCAGTGTATATGTTTGCTGTCTGATCTTTGGCTATTTTTAGAGCTTCAACCAATGCCGTAAGTTCTGCTTCTTGTGCAGACTGATTAGCAGGGAGAGGTTCTGCTTTCAGCACTTCATGCTGAGTTACTACCGCATAACCTGTATGAAATTGTCCATTCATATCTGCATATCTACTGCCATCTATGAAAAGTTCAAATGTAGCATTACAGAGTGGCTTGTCACGTACATTACATAAGCCCTGAGTCTCTTGTTCCATTAATTGTACACAACAATGCATTGACTTTGATGGGTCAAAGGAGTTGGAGAGTGCAGTTTCCTCAGGTATGGTACCCCCCTCAGACTCTAAAGGGAGCAAAGACGCGAGATTAAGAGTCTGAATCCTGGCAAAGGAAATGTTGGGCGGCAGTAGTAGGGAACATTGGAGACGGAGGTGTCTGGCCATTGAAATATGTTTAGGTTGGACCTGGTTAAGAATGCCATGTACATCATGAGTGGTCTGAACTAGAAGTGGGTGATCAAGAACAATCTCAGAAGCTTTATCTAATAACAGTGAAATTGCGGCTACTTAACACCCTAGGAAAACTAAACTTTTAGCTAAGGTACACTGACTCTAGTTGTATCCTGCATCAGGTGAACGAAACCATGTTGTCCGTCCAAACTTCAAGGTCAGCACACTGTATAACATGACACTCCATCGTGTACATCCGTTATCTGTCCATGCTTACTCGCCTATCTTAGCTCACGTAACAACACCCTTTATCTAATCTAAGATGCACAGGAAAACAAACAAACAAAGTCAGTTTTACAGCTGAACTTCAAAGCTTAGGTGAACACACACTTCCCTACCTATCTTAGTTCAAGCAACAAATCAGAGCATCCATGGATGTGACTCTATTATCCTGTGATCTGTGTTACTCTTATCATTATGAATTCTATGGAAACCTGGAGTTAAAAACCACAGGGGGGTCTGATAGAAAACAGCAAAAAAAAAAAAAAAAAAACAACTAACAAATCCTATTATCATTGCAATCACATTGCACCTCAGATAAGGCCCTTCTGCCTCCTGTCTAAAGGTACCGTCACACTAAGCGACGCTGCAGCGATAGCGACAGCGATGCCGATCGCTGCAGCGTCGCTGTTTGGTCGCTGGAGAGCTGTCACACAGACCGCTCTCCAGCGACCAACGATGCCGAGGTCCCCGGGTAACCAGGGTAAACATCGGGTTGCTAAGCGCAGGGCCGCGCTTAGTAACCCGATGTTTACCCTGGTTACCAGCGTAAAATGTAAGTACATACTTACATGCGTCCCCCGGCGTCCGCTTCCTGTAATGACTGAGCGCCGGCAGTAGCAGGGCACAGCGGTGACGTCACCGCTGTGCTGTGCTTTCACTTTCAATTTGCGGCGCTCAGTCAGTGTGGGAAGCGGACGCCGGGGGAAGCATGTGAGTATGTGCTGTTTGTTTTTTTTTACATTTTACGCTGGTAACCAGGGTAAACATCGGGTTACTAAGCGCGGCCCTGCGCTTAGTAACCCGATGTTTACCCTGGTTACCAGCGTAAAATGTCGCTGGTATGGTTGCTTTTGCTGTCAAACACGGCGATACACGGCGACCTAGCGACCAAATAATGTGCAGACCTTCTAGCAGCGACCAGCAATTTCACAGCGGGATTCTGATCGCTGCTGCGTGTCAAATACAGCGATATCGCTACCTAGGACGCTGCAACGTCACAGATCGCTGGCGACGTTGCTTAGTGTGACGGTACCCTTAACCACACTGGTCTAACAATTCATTTCAATAACAAAAGAGCAAACTTAGCAAATAGAAGAAGAATAAAAGGAGCTAAAACAAAACAAACAATGAAAGACCAGAGACCAGATAGAAACTCTATAATCTGAGTTTACATCAAGACCTCACTATCCTCCCTGGTTGTAATTGGCCATTTTGAGGAGTTTGCCCGTGGCTTGGGACAGACTGAGAGAAAATGCCATTATGTCTGTGAAAATGCCTGTGCTCCCTGACAATATTGCTAGGCCCCTCACAATTACTTGTGCAGTAACAGTTCCTTGCAATATGTCCAAAGTGACCACATTTAAAACATTTCACAGAATAATATTTCCTCTCCTTCATCGTACCCGGCCATTTGCAGTACCTGGCAATATGGCCGGAGCCAGCACAGGCATAACATGTAACACATGCCAAGCCTGATTTATGGGCCCGGACAGAACATACCTCCCTCTGTCTGGAACTTTTAAACTCTTCCATTACTAAGGATGCACTCTTAACAATGTCACGTTTGAACTTTCTTTGTAATTTAGACAGCACATATCTGTCATTACTTTTTATTATTGGATCAAAATTTGATAAAATATTTGATCCCTCACCTTTTCCATCACTCCCCCCTTTTTGCCCTGCACAGGGCACAATTGGTCGGGGATCTGACCTTGTGTTCAGAGACAAAGAGAAGGCCGGCACCACATTTGAAAAATCATTGATGATATTTTTCAGACTAGTAATCAGTTGGGAACTAGTATCCAGCTCCATACTGCACTGATTAACAATGGCATCACTGGCTGCTGCCATTTCCTTCACAGCTCTGACCTCAGCCCCAGACTGAATCAGCTGGGCTTCCATATCAACACAATGATTTTTCATTTTCAGCAGTTGTGATTCAAGACTAGCAATCTGCTTTTCTCTGTCTACATTATACTGTTCATTCTCTGCCAGTTGTGTCTGTAAGGCACACACTCTCTGCACATTAGTCACACAACACTGGCAGTGGAAATTTTGGGAATCTGCATTACACAGGGATTCCTCATACACACAGATCAGTTTAGCTAAATGCACATGCTGTCATGCCCACATGCTTGTTCCAATAGGGCAGACCACAGCATTTCTGCTACCCTAGAGACATCAATCAACGCTTGGATCTGATCTATCCATTTCTTGTCTCTGATTATGCCCTTCTTTTTTTTTTTTCCTGAATTCCTTCCCATTTTTTTCTACTAAAAGCTTCTGCCCTAGTAACTCCAAACTTACTAAAAATCTTTCTCAGCCCCTTAGTGGCATCTTCACCACTTCTCTCCTTTATGATAGTATAGATATCTAATTCTTCTGGTTCCGACTTTGTTTGCTTATTCCCCATTTTCCCCATTATCCTGAGCTTTCTTGCCCTAGGTGGCGTTTGGGTATGAGAATACCTCGTTACCTTCTTCCTAAGGAGCTAGGATGTCTTTTCTTGCCCTAGGTGGCGTTTGGGTATGAGAATACCTCGTTACCTTCTTCCTAAGGAGCTAGGATGTTTAACGGCTTCTGCGTACCGTGTTGATGTAAGAAAATCCTGATTCCTACACCTATAGCAAACAACACAAATGCAACCAGACAGAAAAAGAAAAAGAACATACAACGTATCTTGTCCCAGGCTAATTTATCTGTCCTGGGCTCATACTATCATACACAACGTATTCTTGTCCCAGGCTAATTTATCTGTCCTGGGCTCATACTATCATACACTTATCCGTCACCAGGTTTTTGTCAAAGACAGGGTCAGAGATTGAACCATAGGCGCGGAGGTCTCCCCGAAAGGACGCAACCACGTTGCCCAGTGGGACAGTCACTTCTTCTGTTTCAACACCCTGGGCGGCTTATAGGGCTATTCCCAACTTCCACACACCTTTTATTCACATTCACTCTCATTCAATGCCGTACTCCGTGAGGTGATCAATTCCTAAATAGTTCAAGAACCCGAGCTATAGGTATCCTCCTCTACTAGAACTACCCGCTAAAGAACACGACACAGAAAATCTTACGGACAGTGCAGGGCAGATATAAGAGATCTAACAGTGTCTCTTACCTGGCCAGGTTTTTGTTCATCTGCCGTCCATTATCCCAGATTCTCTTTTCGTTCGTATTCTGCCGGTGTTCTTGAAGGAATACACAGACCTCGGGTCCCTGTTCAGGCGCCAGGAAATGTCAAGATCACACTCAGTCGGAGCAGCATTTGGAAGTGGGGAATCACCAGAAATAATACACAAGACACGTCTTGTATAGTGTATCACTGGGAAGTCTCTGAAGCACGCCTGCCTTCAAGGTGCTATCCCTTCTTTATATAGTTGTATCGGTAGGTTCAGTGGTTATACAAGTTTTGCATGTTTAAACAAAGAGACAAAACAGGAAAGAAAGAAAAAACTGTTTCGTGGGCGGCAGTTTCACAACAAACAGTACAAAGGCAATTCCACAGACAAGAAAAACAGGATTTCATACTATAGCTAAAATGTCCTTGAATGGACAGGTCAATATTTATCACAAATTCTTTTTAAAATGGTTCATTGAGGTAACCATTTTTGTTCTGCTCTTCACAGAATAGAAGGCAAACATTACAATTCCATCCTGTCTTTCCTTTTTTTTGTGCCATTTACTGTTCCGTTACAATGATAAAATCTGAAAAAAGCCTATTCATGTTTATTACATTATTAAAAAAATAATAATTTTTAAGGTGTTGTACATATTCTGAGCGCTGTAACTTTTGATAGTTTTCTGACAGGGCTTGCTGTTTTATTGCTATGATTTGGGTATTTCGCTTTTTTTTTTTTTTGGATGATGAGATGGCAGCAATTATGGCATTATATTTAGTATTTTTTAATGGTATTGTATATGTGGTGCCGTACATGGGAAAAGGGTTACGTTCATACATAAAAGTACACAAACTGACAGACTGGTACATAAGGGGACTGGATCCTGCCCTCACAGGCAAGGGATCTAAACATGTATGAGCCAGATCGATCATGTAACATACAGCAGAGCTCTTTTATTGTAGTGTATTATTCCTGTTAAGTGAGGCATCGCCAGCCATCCTTTTAGGCGTCTGGAAGATAATTGTCGGCGCCTGTGGTGCCACAGCAACCCATGATGATCCCGCAAGATTGGGAGGCTGGGCAATGGAATGAAAACAGATTCCCCCTTCCCTCTGTCATCCACTTGAATGCCAGGATCAAAATTATCGCCAACCCTGGTAGTGGTCGCCTGGCTGTCGATCAGTGGGGTTCCTTTGGTGATTGTGCAGATACAAGAGCTGCGCCATCCCAATAATGTGCATAAGAGAAAGAAAGGGGGGTTGGTACCGTGTTAGCCAGTTTAAAAAAAAAAAATAATGCTCTCAGTGAGAAAAACAAGATAATCTCGTTGTTATGATATATTTTGTTTCTTCAGAAACTTTATTATACCATGCCTGAGGAAGGGACCCAAGAAGTCTCAAAATTGCTTTGTAACATAATTTATTTTTTCTTTATCGCTTCATTGTGGGACACAGGACAACCATGGGTGTATGCTGCTGCTGCTAGGAGGCTGACACTATGCAAAAAAGGAAAAAGGTGTAGCTCCTCCCCGGCAGTATACACCCACCGACAGGCACCAAGCACCTCAGCTTGTGCTTAGTGTCTGTAGGAGGCGGACCTGGATCTTCAGATCCGCTGCTAATCTTGATTCCTTTACAGGTTTTGTTGTTTTTATTAACATTTTGGCTTTTCTTTTTCAGATACAGCATTCAGGGATTCAGGGTGCAATCTTTCACCCTGCCTCCCCAGGAGGGCGGCTGAGTGACCAGTGTGGTGTCGTCCGCATTGCAGCTCTCAGACCGCCGGCAGGACACTATCCCCTGTCACCCTCCCAGGTGCTCCAGGGTCTTTATGGTGGCGGTCCTTGCCAAACAGTCCCCCTCACCCCTCTCCTCGGAGAGGGCTGAGAGGAAGACAGTGGTCACCAGCGGTGACCCTCCCCCTTGTTTTGGGGTCGAGGCTGTCTTCTGAACGAAGGATTCTGTTCCAGTTACCCCTCTCTCATCGGGCCCCTGGTCTATCCTCTCTCCCTCTACCTGTGGAACCGGAACATGCAGGTACCAGCGCTTCAGCAGCCGCTCCCCCGCAGCAGTATTTCCCTGTCTAAATGTACAGTGCTTTCACACAGAGTCACGGCCGTTTTTTACTTTCACTTTCACCGCTGCGGCCGGCCACGCCCCCTCCGATAGGCCACGCCCACTCCTTTTTCGGCGCTCTTTTCCTCCTCCACTCAGAGGGGTTTTTACATCCCGGGCACACCCTTCCCTTTCAGTACAGCCCTATCAGGAGCCTTGGCTTATTCCTCTCAGTACAGCACCGCCCCTTCTTCTCTGCTGGCACTCCCTGCTTCAGCAGCTCCATGCACAGGAGACATCGTGTGTTGGGGTACACGGACAACTCTGCTCTGCGGTGCGGTAGGATTGCGACGCTATATTGGCTTCTCCCTGGTATTATCCATACCACTGTAGGCCCTTTAGCCTTTTCTGTAGTATAGTGCTGCAGAATATCCTTATGTCCAACTCTTCTGGAGCCTTCTTTACCAAACCTACCATAACTCACTACGCCTGTGCTCGTTGTAAGATAAAGTGGTCTGTAGGCCAATCGTCGCCTCTCTGGCAGTCCTGCAGTCCTCCTGCCATGTCTGCCCCGCAGGAAGATTCTGACTCTCGGGATGGGGGCGCTCCCCCTCCCCCTGAGTGGGCCGTTGCTATCTCGCAGTCGGTCTCTGATTTGACTAAGGTATCTCAGTCCCTGGTCCAGGCGCTTGAACGTCTTCCACAGCCTTCAGCCACCAGCGCTCCGACCGTCTTCGATGGTGAGTCGGCCGCACCTGACCCTGAACCACAGGGAGACAAATCAGCCAGCCGCTCTAGAAAGAGGACTCTGTATGGCTCTTCGTCTGGTTCTCCAGGTCCCTCCACAGCGCTCAAGCTGCTCTCCTCCTCCCAATTCCCCTCTTCGGAGGAGGACATTGGGTCTGATGCGGACTCCCAGTCCGGTTCTGACTCCGATTCGTAGATAGTCTTATTTCGGCTATATCACTAACCCTCAAACTAAAACAAGACGAGGTTTCCCCCCAGGATTCCTCTGTCTCCTTTAAGCGGGTGAAGCGTCCCTCTCGCTCCTTTCCTACCCATGAGGAGTTTGAGTCTACCCTGTCTAAACACTGGGAACATCCTGAAAAACGTTTTTCGGGTAGAAAACATCTGGACGTGCTCTATCCCTTTAGCGCCGATCTTCTCTCCAAGTGGGCTGAATCTCCCAAGGTCGATCCACCGATCTCCCGTCTATCCTCCAAGACTGTTCTCTCCTTACCGGACGGTGCGTCGCTTAAGGACGCATCGGACAGACAAATTGAGGCGCTGGCCAAATCAGCTTTTGAGGCAACGGGTGCTTCCCTCTGCCTCAGCTTTGCTTCCACATGGGTGGCTAAGGCCATATCTGCCTGGGCCAAGATTCTCCGCCGAGGCATTTTGGCTTCGGCCTCCCCTACCGAGCTGGCTGACCTCACCGACCAGATTAACCACGCAGGGAAATACCTTCTCACTGCCTCCTTAGATGCAGCAGCCTGTTCAGCCAGGGCAGCAACGTTGTCGCTATGCGCCGCATTCTTTGTCTCAAAGCATGGAATGCAGATGCTACTTCCAAAAAGTCTCTCACCAACTTGGCGTTTCAAGGTTCCAGGCTTTTTGGCACTCGTCTGGATCAAATTATCTCAGATGCGACTGGGGGCAAGAGTACCTCTCTCCCCCAGTCCAAGCCAAAACGCTTCTTTAACCCAAAGGCTCCTCGAACATTTCGCCCCTTTCGTCCGTTTGCAGCCTTAGATTCCTCTTCGCAACAAGAGTGACCCGCTTCCACGGGTGAACGTAGAAAACCCTCTTACAAGCCAGCTCCCATGTGGAGATCCAGGGCTCCACCTCCCCAGGTCTTCCGGACCTCGTTCCAACAGATACCGTTCCAAGTGACGGGTCGCCCCCACCTGGGAGTCTTTCCAGGGTGGGAGGCAGGCTTCTTCTCTTCAAAGACACCTGGCTGTCAGTGATCAGCTACGCCTGGGTCAGAGAGATTATCACCTTCGGGTACAAGATCGAATTTTCTACCCTCCCGGAAAATCGCTTCTTTCTCTCTCGCCCCCCCAAAGCAACCGTCCCATTTACCCAGCTTGCTTCAAGCCGTAACGTCTCTGGTCGCCGCCGGAGTCGTAATTCCCGTTCCTCCCGAAGACCGTTTTTGCGGGTTCTACTCGAACCTTTTTGTAGTCCCAAAGAAGGACGGGTCTCTTCGCCCTATCCTGGATTTGAAGCTTCTGAACCGCCACGTCCGACCTCGCCACTTCAGAATGGAATCCCTGTGGTCAGTAATCGCCGCCATGGAACCCGGGGAGTTCCTCTGCTCGGTCGACATCCAAGATGCGTACCTTCATGTCCCCATCTGCGTACGGCATCAGAGATTCCTTCGGTTTGCTGTCGGGGACAATCACTACCAGTTCACGGCTCTCCCCTTCGGTTTAGCGTCTGCCCCCAGGGTCTTCACCAAAATCATGGTGGCGGTCATGGCCCTCCTTCGTTCCAGGGGGATCCTCGTTATCCCCTACCTGGACGATCTGTTGATCAAGGGGTCCTCTCGTCTAGACTGTGCCCACAGTCTCCAGGTCTCCCTGGACACCCTGACCCGTCTCGGCTGGATTATCAACCGGACCAAATCCTCTCTGATTCCATCCCAACGACTGTCCTTTCTGGGCATGGTGTTCGACACGAACTTAGCTCGGGTCTTCCTCCCAGAGAACAAGTTCTCAGTACTCCTCAAGGCGGTCCGCCTTCTCAAACGCCCAGCCCCTCAGTCACTACGTTTCTGCATGGGAATCCTGGGAAAGATGGTGGCCTTCAAGGAGGCTGTTCCTTTCGCCCAGTTCCACACCCGCCCCCTCCAACTATTCCTCCTATCCACCTGGAACAGGTCCTTGGACTCCCTAGACCGTCCCGTCCACCTTCCTCTCCAGGTCCGTCAGTCCCTAACCTGGTGGACGTTGTCCTCCTCTCTCCTGAGAGGAAGATCATTTCTTCCCCTTCAGTGGCAGGTCATCACCACCAATGCCAGCCTTCTTGGGTGGGGAGCAGTCTTCCGACAACACACGGCTCAGGGCCGTTGGACCACCCAGGAAGCTCTCATTCCCATCAACCTTCTGGAGATCAGGGCAATCTTCCTTGCGTTAACCCGCTGGCAGTCTCTTCTGTTAAATTTTCCCGTCCGCATCCAGTCGGACAATGCCACGGCCGTGGCGTACTTAAACCACCAGGGCGGGACTCGCAGCGGCCAAGTAATGGCAGAAGTGGCAAAGATTCTTCGGTGGGCGGAACGCCACGTTCCGGTCATATCAGCCGTTCATATCCACGGGGTCGAAAACTGGGCAGCCGACTGTCGCCAGGGCCTAGCAGCGGGCGAGTGGTCTCTCCACCCCGCAGTCTTCAATCAAATTTGCCTCCGCTGGGGTACGCCAGACGTCGATCTTATGGCGTCGCGGATGAACCACAAGGTCCCTCAGTTTGTCGCCAGGTCCTGGGATCCTCTTGCCGTCGGCCACGATGCCCTGGTAATTCCATGGTCCCAGTTTCAGTTTCCCTACCTGTTCCCACCCCTCCCCTTGATTCCAAGGGTGGTAAAGAAGATCAAGTTGGAAGGGATTCCAGTCATACTGATAGCGCCGGACTGGCCAAGGCGGCCGTGGTACGCCAAGCTCGTAAACATGCTCGCGGACACTCCTTGGAGACTCCCAGATCGGCCAGATCTCCTCTCGCAGGGACCTCTCTACCACCAGAGTTCTCAGTCGCTGAGTTTAATGGCATGGCCGTTGAGGCCGCAGTCTTGAAAAACTCTGGTCTCTCTTCCCAGGTCATACAGACCATGATCAGAGCCAGAAAACCGGCTTCTTCCCGTATCTACCATAGGTACTGGAAAGCGTTCTTTCGCTGGTGCGAAACCAATGAGGTTTTTCCAATGTCCTTTTCTCTTCAGGCTGCTCCCTTTGAGCCTCTTCATGACATGCCCTTTTCCCTTCTCTCTTGGAAGGTCGCCTTCCTCATTGCCATTACATCCATCAGGAGGGTCTCCGAGTTGGCAGCCCTGTCATGTCGTTCCCCTTTCCTGATTCTTCATCAGGATAAGGTCGTTCTTCGACCGGTTCCTGAATTCCTTCCCAAGGTGGTCTCGGCTTTTTCACATCAACGAAGGCATTGTCCTTCCATCATTTTGCCCTTCTCCGGCTCATCCTTTGGAGAAGTCTCTTCACAAGCTTGACGTGGTCAGGGCCATTCGGGTCTATCTTTCTAGAACCGCTCCCTTCCGTCAATCCGATTCTCTCCTTGTCGTTTCTGAAGGTCGTCGGAAGGGCTTTCAAGCGTCTAAATCCACCATTTCGCTCTGGATTCGCTCGGCAATTTCAGAATCGTACCGTGTTCATGAAGCACGTCCTCCCCCGGGGGTGCGAGCTCACTCCACCAGAGCTGTCGGAGCTTCTTGGACTGTTCGCCACCAGGCCTCCGCCTTACAAGTTTGCAAGGCCGCAACCTGGTCGTCTTTGCACACGTTTACGAGGTTCTATCGGGTTCATACCCAAGCCTCGTCCGATGAAGGTCTTGGTAGGAAGGTACTGCAGGCGGCGGTCGCACACCGGCCGACCTGAGACCTTTTCTCTCTTCCTTTCTACCCACCCCTTTCCGGGACTGCTTTTGGACGTCCCATGGTTGTCCTGTGTCCCCCAATGAAGCGATAAAGAAAGAGGGATTTTTGGTACTTACCGTAAAATCTCTTTCTTGGAGCCTTCATTGGGGGACACAGCACCCTCCCTACTGGTTTGTTCTGGTACCGTGTTTGGGGCCTGGAGACCCTAGTTGAGTTGGTACTTTTACTGTTATGAGTTCTGTCGCTTCTCCTACTGCTTTTTGCACTAACTGAGGTGCTTGGTGCCTGTCGGTGGGTGTATACTGCCGGGGAGGAGCTACGCCGTTTTCCTTTTTTGCATGGTGTCAGCCTCCTAGCAGCAGCAGCATACACCCATGGTTGTCCTGTGTCCCCCAATGAAGGCTCCAAGAAAGAGATTTTACGGTAAGTACCAAAAATCCCTCTATTTTTCTTAGCCATTAAAAGGTATCAGAACTAGTAGATTATCTTGTTTTTCCCACTGAGAATAATGTGCATGTAATGCCTCCTGCAGCAAATATGTTGCTGAAGCTTTGGCTTATTGTGCAAAGTCTTAGTAGTACAATAAATAAATAATTGGTACAGATTGTAGGATTGGTGTTCAGATTTAGCCTCATTGTAACTTGAGGCAAAAGATGTGTCATTTCTTTCAGTGTTTGCCATTTGGGGGCTTTTTTATACCATAGATCAGTGTGTGATTTCTGTGTCCAATGTGTTTTACAGGCTGTAGAAGTACTTCTTTTTAACAAGTTGCTGACAGCGCATGAAGCTTGCAAGCTTGGACTTGTCACTGAAGTTTTTCCGGATAGCACTTTCCAGAAGGAGGTTTGGGAGAGACTCAAGGCTTATGGTGAATTACCCAAAGATGTAAGTTTGAGCTCACAAATTGACAACCTGAGTAGATAAGTGTTAGTATCTCTAGTCTTTTGAGATGACTGCATCCGATCCCGCATCAAACATTTACTAGTCTTACTCAGTAAGCAAAAGAAAAACCTTTCCATGTGCAAAAGGATTGTGTCAAAAAAAGGTTTTTGCAAAACGAGTTCAAACACAATTCATACAAACCAGGTGATTTTTATTTTTTCTTCCTTGTTCCGACACCCATAACTTTAAAACTTATACAACTGATCCATCAAACCAAAATGTTAAGAAACATATGTATGCTCCTATATAATATAACAGATATCAGGATCAAAATTGAAGATAAATAGTCATAGTAAAAAAATAGTATCATGCTTTATTAGTATTAGAAAATTTTTTTTTACAATTGCACAATAACAAAATACGTGAGATTTACTAAACGGACAAAAAAGAGACATCCAGGGATAGAGCGGCAGTTCACGTGGTCTTTTTCAAGAGCCAGTACACAGCAATAAATGTATTCAAAAGTACATATATAATAGTGTTGTCAAATCTAACATCTAGCAATTTTTGGAATGCCTTTTCCTTTAAAAATTATCATAAACCAATTCATGTGATGTACAATATAATATACATATATTGATTAACTTTTTATGGTTATAGCACCACGTGGCAGTATTTAATATAAAAGTCAGCTTTAATATATGAAAATATCCACATAGTGAACTAAGTTAATTCAACATTGATGGTTTATATGGAGGAAAATGGGGTACATGAGGTCATAGTTGCTGTGTGAGGAGCAGAAAAATGCCGCAGCACCCTGCTAAGCTGCACCTGCGTAAAACCATCAATGTTGAATTAACTTAGTTCATGTCCCCGGAAGAAACGAGCAGCGAAACTGCGCCCGTCGGGGCGGGAGGGTGAGCACGCACCCTGATCTATTTATTGGCCAGCAACACTTACCTTCAGGTAATGGATGTTTTATATTTGACCTATTTGGGCACATTTATTGGTCATTATGTGGTTGATGCATCAGATATTATGATGCACCAATTGATATATTGATACTGCTACATCAGATCCTATTGTGCATCACTTGCCAGAGTCTTTTCATTATGGGAATTATGGCTATATATTTATCAGTATATTGACTATTACAAACACTGATTCATTTTCCTCCACAGGGGCAATATATTTATATTAATATTTATTTCATTATTAGTGGCAATGTTTTGTTTACTTGGCCTATAGGGTACATTGACCTTTTCAGGGTTTTTATTGGTTTACACATTTCCACTCCAATGCTTCTGAATTTTTTTCTGTGCTTCCCCCTCCACATTTGGAGATCTTTAGCCCTGTGTGTTTTAAGTATTTATTTTAATTATGCATTAATAAAATTGATTTTTTATTTATTATATTTTGTTGGAATTTTTTTGTCTGGTGGCAATCAGGCCACTTACAGACATTTTTTGATGTATAGTAAATTGAAGTGTCTAACAGTTATTTATTTTGGACATATTGGTATTACCCTTTAAATCTTTGTTGGTAAGTTCAATTAGAACTTTGGTATACTGGCGTAGTTTCCACGGTGCAGAGCATATGCCTCTTTTCAGGCAACTTGCATTCAGGGCTGCACACTAACTAGTTTTTATAGCTAATACTTGAATGGACACCATTGACAGAGGCATATTTGGACCTCTATTCACAAGCCGTACAGCCAAATGCTGGTGGTTTAGTGACTTCAATGCAAATGACAGGTTCCAGATAGCATTTCTGGTGCAAATCGTGTATAGAACATAAACTACGATTCTTCTTTTTATATGTTTGTCTTAAAAAGGCTAGGTATTATTTGTCATACGCCTGGCTACGTACTTGTGTTTTTATAACGTGTTCTCGGCTAAGTACATACAAGTAACTCTTTTTTATTCTGATACTAATAAGTAAGCAAAGGGGGTAATTGTGTGTCAAGATATATCAAGCATCTCCTTTTGCATCCTAATGTAATGTTGTCTGACTTTTTCTTTAGTCCTTGGCTTTCTCCAAACAACTGATTCGCGAGACAGAAAAAGAAAAGCTTCATGCCGTTAATGCTCAGGAGTGTGAACGTCTCATAGAACGCTGGTTGTCAGAGGAGTGCATGAATGCAATTATTAGTTTCTTCCAAAAGAAAGCAAAGTTGTGATTTATGTAATAATTTATAGGTGCTAATAATATATTTTTTTTTCATAATGTTCTTCATTATTTTTTAAGCTAATTAAATATTCCCAATTTATTAAACATTTCTTTTGGCTCAATAATTTTTATTGATGTATAAGTACAAAAAATGAGGTATGTATCAAATACATTGAAGTACAAAAGATATTTAAATATTCATTCGCTATTGGAAACACAAGAAACTGTGAGTTTAACCCCTTAACAACCGCCGATACGCCTTTTAACGGCGGCAGTTAAGGGTACTTAAGCCACAGCGCCGTTAATTAACGGCGCTGTGGAAAAAGTGAATAGCGCCCCCCAGAGTCGGATTTTCTCTGGGGTCTCAGTTGCCGGGGGTAGCCGAGAGCCCAGAGAACATGATTCGGGGTTTTTTTACCGACCCCCGGGTTGCGATCGCCGGTAATTAACCGTTTACCGGCGGTCGCAAAAAAAAAAGCGATTTCCCATTTAATTTCTCTGTCCTCCGATGTGATCGCACATCAGAGGACAGAGAAATGGGGTCCCCGATCGCCCCCCGATACTCACCTGTCTCCCCCGGTGCTCCTCGTGGCTCCCGATGGGCGCCGCCATCTTGTTCCGGCCAAAAAATTGCGGGCGCAGTGCGCCCGCCAGCACCCGGAGGATCTTAGGGGTCTCGGCTGCCGGGGGTAGCCGAGACCCCAAAGAACATGATCGGGGTCGGTTTTTACCGACCCCTGTTTTGCGATCGCCAGTAATTAACTGTTTACCGGCGACCGCAAAAAAAAAAGTGTGTAATTGTCTGTCCTCTGATGTGATCGCACATCAGAGGACAGAGAAATAGGGGGATTCGGGGACCCTGTTATACTTACCAGTGTCCCTGGATCCTCTTGTGTCCCCTCCTGGCCGCCGGCTTCTTCCTCCGGTAAGAAAATGGCGGGCGCATGCGCAGTGCGCCCGCCATAATCTGTCGGCCAGCAGCTAGAGGAGTTGGGGCTAAATTTAGGGTTGGGGCTAAAGTTAGGGTTAGGGCTAAATTTGGGGTTGAGGCTAAATTTAGGGTTAGGGTTGGGGCTAAATTTATGGTTGGGGCTAAATTTAGGGTTGGGGTTAAAGTTAGGGTTAGGGTTGGGGCTAAAGTTAGGGTTAGGGTTGGGCTAAAGTTAGGGCTAGGGTTGGGGCTAAATTTAGGGTTAGGGTTGGGGCTAAAGTTAGGGTTAGGGTTGGGGCTAAAGTTAGGGTTAGGGTTGGGCTAAAGTTAGGGTTAGGGTTGGGGCTAAATTTAGGGTTGGTGCTAAAGTTAGGGCTAGGGTTGGGGCTAAATTTAGGGTTAGGGTTGGGGCTAAAGTTAGGGTTGGGGCTAAAGTTAGGACTAGGGTTGCGGTTAAAGTTAGGGTTAGAGTTGGGATTAGGGTTAGGGTTTGGATTAGGGTTGGCATTAGGGTTATGTTTGGGATTAGGGTTAGGTTTGGGATTAGGGTTAAGGTTGGGATTAGGGTTAGGTTTGAGGTTAGGGTTGAGATTAGGATTAGGGGTGTGTTGGATTTAGGGTTCTGATTAGGGTTATGGTTGTTTTGGGGTTAGGGTTGTGATTATCGTTAGGGTTGTGATTAGGATTATGGATCGGGTTGGGATTAGGTTTAGGGGTGTGTTGGGGTTAGGGTTGGAGTTAGAATTGGGGGGTTTCCACTGTTTAGGTACATCAGGGGGTCTCTAAACGCCACAGCCAATTTTGGGCTCAAAAAGTCAAATGGTGCTCCCTCCCTTCTGAGCTCTGCCATGCGCCCAAACAGTGGTTTACCCCCAAATATGGGGCATCAGCGTACTCGGGATAAATTGGACAACAACTTTTGGGGTCCAATTTCTCCTGTTACCCTTGTGAAAATAAAAACTTGGGGGCTAAAAAATCTTTTGTGGAAAAAAAAATATTTTTTATTTTCACTACTCTGCATTATAAACTCATGTGAAGCACTTGGGCATTCAAAGTTCTCACCACACATCTAGATAAGTTCCTTGGGGGGTCTAGTTTCCAAAATGGGGTCACTTGTGGGGGGTTTCTACTGTTTAGGTGCATCAGGAGCTCTGCAAACGCAACATAACGCACGCAGACTATCCCATCAAAGTCTGCATTCCAAGCGGCGCTCCTTCCTTTCCGAGCCCCGATGGGTGCCCAAACAGTGCCCCCTCCCACATATGGGGTATCGGCGTACTCAGGACAAACTGGTCAACAGATTTTGGGGTCCGATGTCTCCTGTTACCCTTAAGAAAATAAATTGCAGGCTAAAAAATCATTTTTGAGGGAAAAAAAAGGATTTTTTTATTTTCACGGCTCTACGTTATAAATTTCTGTGAAGCACTTGGGGGTTTAAAGTGCTCAACACACCTCTAGATAAGTTCCTTAAGGGGTCTAGTTTCCAAAATGGGGTCACTTGTGGGGGGTTTCTACTGTTTAGGCACATCAGAGGGTTTTTTCCCGCCCGACATGTGCCCTGCCCACCGGCGCCTCCGTGTCTGGCTCCGCCCCCTTTCCTCCAGGGAAACTCGTCTGGTCACCGCTTCACAGCAGCAGGAGCTCACGCAGCGCGCCCCGCATCTTCGCCACCCCGGGATCGTGTACCGCATCTCTTCTGTGGGCACAGCACGAGGCGGGGTTTTTCTCCAGTCAAGTACTTTGCATCTTCCAGGACCGGGTGCGTGAGTAGCTGCACTGCAGACTGACACCCCCCTCTGCCTCCACTGTCCCCTAACCTGCTGGCATTTTCTTCAGGGACCTCTCAAAATGTCTAACTCTAAAGGGGGCCGCTCTCGCCCTCCTACGTCTTCCTCTAAGTCTTCTGTCTTAGTCAAATACTTTGCTTGTTCGTCCTGTAACAGCAAACTTCTCTCAGGTCAGTCCTCTTCGCTCTGTCAGGCCTGCAGCAACCCGATTGTTCCCACCGCCCAGGATCCCCCGGCTGATCCGCCCGAGAGTGATACCCCCATCCCAGGCTGGGCCTCCTCTCTGTCTCAATCGGTGGCTGATTTAACACGGGTGTCTCAAACCCTGGTGTCTGTACTGGATCGGTTACCCCTGCAGTTGCCAGCGGGTCGCAGGAACCGCCGCCCAAGCCCTCCTTGATAAGCCACCAAAAGGTCCAGACAGGAACGTCGTTCTGAGTCCTCTTCTCGCTCCATCTCGCCACACGGCCCTCCCCTGAGGTCGGTGTCCCCCCGATCCTCCCGTGAGTCAGGCGAGGCTTTCTCTGATGCGCCCTCGGAGGATATTTCGGAGCTGGATTCTAACCAAATCGCCACCATGCGAGATATGGTCCAGAATCTCATTGGGGCAATAAACCAAACCTGTGGCATCAAGGATCCCTCTACGGAACCCGCAGATCAGGCGGTTTCGTTTAGACGGGCCAAACCACCCTCCAAGTTTTTTGCTCCTCATCCTGAATTCTTGGAAATCTTGTCCAGAGACAGAACCCGACCAGACGTTTTCAGAGGGGAAAACGCCTGGGCGTGTTATATCCTTTTCCTCCAGAGCTTACCGCCAATTGGACGGTCTCTCCCTCGGTGGATCCCCCTGTTTCCAGGCTGTCCACCAATACGGTGCTTCCTCTGTCCGGCGGAGCATCTCTGAAGGACTCTAACGATAGAGTTGTAGAATCCTTCGCGAAGTCAGCCTTTGAAGCAGCTGCGGCAGTGCTATGCCCAGCTTTTGCTTCTACGTGGGTTTCTAAATCCATTTCCAAATGGGCCAAAGATCTCCGTCGAGGTATCCTGGACAGGGCGCCTCCTGCGCAACTAGCGGAGCTTGCCAACCAAATTTCCCACGCTGGTGAATATCTGGTCTCCGCCTCCCTGGATGCCGCGTCTTGTGCTGCTCAGGCTTCCAGCAATGCTGTTGCCATCCGCCGGACCATTTGGCTCAAGGCCTGGCAGGCGGACTTATCTTCCAAGAAGTCCCTTACCAGTCTGCCCTTCCAGGGCTCTCGTCTATTTGGTTCCCAGCTGGACCAAATCATTAAGGACGCCACCGGGGGTACAAGTTCTCTTCTCCCCAGGCTAAGCCTCGTCGCACTCCTCCTAGACGGCAGTTTCGACCCTTTCGCCGCTTCGCTGCATCAAGCTCCTTTTCCCAGCAGCAACAGAGGCCACAGGCACGTCAAGAGAAGGCGGTGTCCTTTAGGCCCACTCCATCCTGGCGTCCTCGCTACTCCCAGGGCAGATCCTCCAGGCCCAGGACTGGAAGATCCACCTCTGCATGACTCTCGGCAAGACTCAAGCTCAACTCCCAGGTTGGGCGGCCATCTTCTTTTTCAGGGACATCTGTATCCGCAGTAGAGGACGCATGGGTCAGGGAAGCTGTATCCTCGGGATACAAGATAGTTCGTTTCACGACCCCGGGATCGTTTCTTCGAATCCCGTCCTCCAAGAGATCCCGCTCTAGTTCCGGGCTTCTTCACAGCCATCGCTTCTCTCCTCAAAGCCGGAGTAATCGTTCCCGTCCCAGAAAAAGAACGGTTCACGGGTTTCTACTCGAACCTTTTTGTGGTACCGAAAAAAGACGGCAAGGTTCGCCCCATTCTGGACCTCAAATTGCTGAACAGGAGCGTTCGTCTGAGACACTTCAGGATGGAATCCCTTCGTTCAGTAACTGCTTCCATGGAGGCCCAGGAATTTCTGTGCTCAATAGATATCCAGGACGCCTACCTCCATGTCCCGATATTTCCCGGTCATCACCGTTTCCTGCGCTTTGCAGTGCTCCGGGAACATTTTCAGTTCGTCGCCCTGCCGTTAGGCCTCGCAACCGCTCCAAGGGTGTTCACGAAGATCATGGCGGCTCTGATGGCCATCTTGAGTGTCAGAGGCCTGGTCCTTTTTCCATACCTCGACGACATCCTCATCAAGGCTCCGTCTTTTTCTCAGGCTCACGAAAGCCTGTCCATTGTTCTCGACACCTTAGTCCGTTTCGGGTGGCTGGCCAACCGGAAGAAGTCCTGCCTTATTCCTTCTCAGCGCATCATCTTCCTGGGCATGCTCTTCGACACTCGTCAGACCAGAGTCTTCCTTCCCAAAGACAAGAGATCCACTCTTTGTCGGGACATACGCTTACTCCAGGGTCCCCGGCCTCCCTCCCTCCGATCGGCAATGAGGGTTCTGGGAAGGATGGTAGCAACATTGGAAGCGATTCCCTTCGCCCAATTTCACTCGCGACCCCTCCAGCAAGCCATTCTGTCTCAATGGGACAGGTCCGTCTTCTCCCTGGATCGACCGATCCGCCTCTCTTCTCGGGTCAAACGGTCTCAACTGGTGGCTGGCGTCACCCCTCGTCTCCCAGGGCAGGTCCTTCCTTCCAGTTCACTGGCAGGTGGTGACGACGGACGCCAGCCTGCTCGGCTGGGGTGCGGTTTTTCGCCACCTGACGGTCCAGGGCCGTTGGTCGTCGCAGGAGTCATCTCTGCCAATCAATATCCTCGAAATTCGGGCCATCTTTCTGTCCCTCCGCCACTGGGAAAGGATTCTCAGGGGCCTGCCAGTCCGGATCCAGATGGACAACGCCACGGCCGTGGCTTATGTCAACCATCAGGGGGGGACCCGGAGCTCCTTGGCCTTTGCCGAGGTATCCAAGATCCTCCTTTGGGCAGAGGCAACAGTTCCGGTGATATCCGCGGTGCATATCCCCGGCGTGGACAACTGGGCCGCCGACTTCCTCAGCCGCGAGGGCCTCGCGGCAGGGGAATGGTCCTTGCATCCGGAGGTCTTCCATCAGATTTGTCTTCGATGGGAGACTCCGGACGTGGATCTCACGGCGTCTCGAATCAACAGGAAGGTTCCGCAGTTCGTCTCCAGGTCTCGCGATCCTCTCGCAGTGGGCGTCGACGCTCTAGCCATCCCTTGGTCACAGTTCGTGCTGCCCTACCTGTTCCCTCCCCTTCCATTACTTCCCAAACTGTTGAAGATCAAGGCGGAAGGGGTGCCGGTCATCCTGATCACCCCGGATTGGCCCAGGAGAGCTTGGTTC
Source organism: Ranitomeya variabilis (assembly GCF_051348905.1). Classification (NCBI taxonomy): domain Eukaryota; kingdom Metazoa; phylum Chordata; class Amphibia; order Anura; family Dendrobatidae; genus Ranitomeya; species Ranitomeya variabilis. The sequence goes on along the minus strand of NC_135237.1, from coordinate 329,193,381 downwards.
GCAGAGCTCGTCAACCTTCTCGCGGACGCTCCCTGGCGCCTTCCAGACAGGCCCGATCTGCTGTCTCAGGGTCCGATCTGCCACCCGAATTCTCGGTCGCTCAGTTTAACGGCGTGGCTGTTGAGACCGTGGTTCTAAGAGCGTCCGGCCTTTCGGACTGGGTGATTCACACCATGATTCAGGCTCGGAAGCCTTCGTCTTCCAGGATCTACTACCGGACCTGGAAGGCTTACTTCCGTTGGTGCGAGTCCAACCGCGTTCCATTTATGACCTATTCCCTGCCTTCTCTTTTGGCCTTCCTTCAGGCAGGACTGGATTCGGGCCAGGTCTCTGCGCTTTCCATCCTCTTTCAGAAGACTTTAGCTTCTCTGCCACAGGTTAAGACCTTCCTTCAGGGAGTAGCCCATGCTGTCCCGCCGTACAGGGCCCCTGTGGATGCATGGGATTTAAACCTGGTACTGGACGTTCTGAGGGTTTCTCCCTTTGAGCCTCTCAGGGAGGTTCCCCTGTCAGTTCTATCTTGGAAGGTGGCTTTTCTTGTGGCCATCACTTCTATCCGCCGCTTTTCCGAGCTTTTTCACCAGGACAAGGTGGTCCTCAGGCCTCTGCCTTCTTTTCTTCCTAAGGTGGTTTCCACTTTCCACCTCAACGAGGACATCGTTCTTCCTTCCTTTTGTCCAGCTCCGACTCATCCTCTAGAGCGATCATTGAACAAGCTGGACCTCGTCAGGGCAGTGAAGGTCTATCTGGATAGAACCTCCACTTTCCGGAAGACGGATTCCTTTTTCGTCATTCCTGATGGCTCGCGCAGAGGCCAGCCGGCTTCTAAGGCGACTATTGCTCGCTGGATCAGAATGGCAATCTTGGAGGCTTACCGGGTCAAGAACAGAGTGCCCCCTCCTGGGATTAAGGCTTACTCTACCCGGTCAGTTGGCCCCTCCTGGGCGGTGCGCCACAGGGCTTCCGCCCTACAGCTTTGCAAAGCGGCAACTTGGTCTTCCATCCATACGTTCGCCAAATTTTACAAGGTCCATACCTACGCTTCGGCGGACGCCAGCCTAGGCAGAAGGATCTTGCAGGCGGCAGTGGTGAGTCCTCTGACCTGATGGAAGTCTGTTTTCCCGCCCTAGGGACTGCTTTGGGACGTCCCATGGTTCCTGTGTCCCCCAGAGGCGATAAAGAAAACAGGATTTTTGGTTGCTTACCGTAAAATCTGTTTCTTGGAGCCTCCATTGGGGGACACAGCTCCCTCCCAATGTTTCTGTTATGTTATATGACTGTTCTCACGTTTACAGTTCTCAAGTTTGTGGTTATGGTTTTTCAACCTTGTTCATTATCTCCTACTGCTTTCTCACTAACTGAAGAGTATAATGCCAGTCGGTGGGGTGTACACTGCAGAGGAGGAGCTAACTTTTTTATTTGCATAGTGTCAGCCTCCTAGTGGCAGCAGCATACACCCATGGTTCCTGTGTCCCCCAATGGAGGCTCCAAGAAACAGATTTTACGGTAAGCAACCAAAAATCCTGTTTTTCCTTCCACATTGTTTCAGTTCCTGTGAAGCACGTAAAGGGTTAATAAACTTCTTGAATGTGGTTTTGAGCAGGTATTTTCTATCATATAGACCCCTCAAAATGACTTCAAATGTGATCCCTAAAAAAAAAATGGTGTTGTAAAAATGAGAAATTGCTGGTCAACTTTTAACCCTTATAACTCCCTAACCAAAAAAAAAATGTTGTTTCCAAAATTGTGCTGATGTAAAGTAGACATGTGGGAAATGTTATTTATTAACTATTTTTTGTGACACATCTCTCTGATTTAAGGGCATAAAAATACAAAGTTTGAAAATTGCAAAATTTTAAAAATTTTCGCCATATTTCCGTTTTTTTCATAAATAATCGCAAGTAATATCGAAGAAATGTTACCACTAACATGAAGTACGATATGTCACGAAAAACAGAATCAGCAGGATCTCTTAAAGCGTTCCAGAGTTATAACCTCATAAAGTGACAGTGGTCAGAATTGTTAAAATTGGCTCGGTCATTAAGTACCAAATTGGCTCTGTCACTAAGGGGTTAAGCTGCTGCTACTTAGAGATATGTCACTAGGAAAAAAGTTGGTTCTGATCTCTTACCCCAGCATTAAACGAAATAACCACCTTCAGGACTGTTTTTTTTTTTTTTTTTTTACTTGAAGGCATGTACTTGGGGCAAAAATCACTTATTTCGGTTTTTCCGTGAACCACTTTGCACTGTTTGGCTTTTACAGGCTCTTTATTTTCCCTGCACACTCAATTTTGATGTGGTCATAAATCGGCTGAAAGGACCTTTGAAAAAGACAAAGGAGTTGCAAACTTTTCCCTTAGATTGTCAGTAAACTCAGTGTTGGATTCTCAGTAAACTCATTCTGCAGCCAACGATAGACAGTACAGCAAAGGCCTTATATTGTAAACCATGCAAAAAAACATGAAACCGAATTGCAAAAAAGGATTTTTAGCCCCAAGTACAAGCATTTAAGTAAAAAAGAATGGTCTCCAAAAGAGAACAACCACTTTTAAGGAAGCATGATTAAAGTTCATAAAAGGAAAAAAAAAAACTGAGTGAAAAACCGCAGAGACAAGTTAAACTCAAAACAGTAGGTCATTGCTGTGTCTCCCAATTTAAAAATTTGAGAAAGAAAGTTGTCATTGTGCATAAGAATTACCCATTTATGAAATTGATTGGGGGACACAGAAAAGTGAGGATGAAGAGATGAGGTAGTTGTCCTGTACGCCTAAGGGAATCAAATGGCTGGACTCCTCTGGATGCTTTTTGAGCAGCTTAGTTTGAAGTCAGGCACCCTTGTACATCTACCTTCCAGGACGACGATGGGTGAGACCAAGCGCCAGAAGGAAAAATATTGACTGAAAGATTTGAGTTGAAACTTGACTTGTAATCTCCAAGAAAATAGACAGTGAGCAATACAACTCTAAATGGAGGTGGAAGGCGTATGTGATCTGCAGGAAAAATGATACAATCCACTGTTGAATGATCCAGTGAGACTTCGGGGATACAGTATGAACAATTTAACAAAAAGCAATACATTTGAACCATTCCTTATGTGATAAGTAAGAGAAGACAGATTTTTTTTTTGTTTGTCCAGATCATGGTCTGATTAACCAAGGCTGAAAAACTACTGGCAAGCAGTATTCTAAGAAGGAAGAGTAGACCTTGAGGGATTAACGATCTATGAGGAAGTTGGCAATAACTACATACCAAAAGTCAGTCTGGGTTTTGAAAGAACCAGAAACTCTCAAACTTCTTCAGCACACATGGAAGAAACTGTAAAGTAGTGAAAATGTAGCTCGCAGCTCTAGTATCTGTGGTGATCACCATAGGATTGTGTTTCTGGAGAGGAACCACTGAACCCTGTATGGTACCTGAGATGCTGAAGATTGACATTCGGGATGCTCTGAAACTAGCAGAGCTACTCGGACAATTTGTTGCAAAGTCCACTCTTGTTCCTGACTGAGATAATCAGTGATCCGAATATCTGCCTGGGAATGTGGGTGGCAGCTATTGCCTAGACAAGGGTCGTTAAGAAGAAAAGGTTGTGAGCTGCTCTCTTCAAGATAATTGGGCTGCTTGTGCAACCAAGTTGGAAGGTGAATGCTACAGTTGTAACCATCAGAATGAGATTGCTTTCACGAAAAGATTGTGCTCCAATTTTCTAGAAATACCAACAATCAAATGGGGTTTGGAGGTGCAAGTAGATCACGGTGTGAGCCCCCTGTCGCATATAAATCTGAAGCATTCACGGCACACTTCAGTTTAAATTGGAAAGTGTCAGTTATTGTGGTTCACAGTACACAGGGGCATGGAGAATCTGCAACGTTCATGTACTAGCTGACAATTCAGATGCTTTGACCTTCCTACTGACCATTCAGATGCTTTGACCCTCCTAGATCTTTGTCAATAAAGTTGCTGTTATACAAATTGAGAAACCATAAGGCAGTAATCATGCACAGACAGGATTGAAAAAGAACAAGTATGCAATCATATCTCTTCCCTACTCACAGCAGTAGTACAGTATGTTTCTAGTAGTATATGCTAATCTCACCACTACCATTGATGCTTGTACCACATACAGTTACAATAATTCTGGGATTCCTAAAACTCCCTCCTACTGATTACCCACATGTCAGGTAGTTTATACCCACCTTACCTTGGAGTGCTGACAATGCTACATATTGTACCCCTTAGCTGTTGCAAATTGTCACTTAGTCTTATTCTTTCTCTCCACTACTAATTTTTCCTGTGGCTACTATAAGACCTGATACCCTTATGATGACATACTTCATGAATATATGTAAATATTCCTTTATGTAAATATGATTGTACATCATTACTCGACGCACGATATCTTTTCACAGCGACATTATTGAAAAAGATGGAAGGGTCAAAATATCTGAATTATTGTTGACTACCACATGAATTTTATGGAAATCTCAGTACCACACCACTGTGCATTGTGAGCCCCAATAAGTTGCTGTTTGATCATTTGCGATGTAATGTGGAGTGTGCAGTGAATTCACATCTAGAAAGTGGATGGATAGAAAAGTCTCACAAGGATTTTAATGGCAATGGTTGGCGCAGTGGAGAAAATGCGGACTTTGGGAGCAGGCACGCCGGGGCGATTGGCACAGACTGTCTTTATCGCTCCCAATTGTAGTCCAGCTTTAGGCAACCGATAAGTTTATCCCATGGACCAGTGTTTATGCACCATTAGTTTCTTCATGCTCTAAATATTTATGAATGTTACAAAAAAAAGAATTGCAACACCACAACAAACTAGTATTGGGGACCAAAATCCACACACCAAGCAACAAACAAATATTGTTTTATTCTATATAATTTACTTCTACCCTTGATAGGAAACTTTGGTTTCCTTTGGCGAGGTTTGCACCCATTTAGGCACTGTTATATAGTGCATAATCATGCAATGCCTACTTCCCAATCATAATTACATATTTATATTTCAGATAATCTACCAGAAAAGAGGCAATAAAATAAGGCAAAAGAGGAGGAAGGAAATTTGCATGCTTTCAATTTTGTACATCCTAGAAAAAGGGTTCAAGAAGAAAATTAAAGTTCTGTCCTTTACAATATATCAATAACTATGATTTTATGCTTCGTTATATCATGGTTTTTTTTTTACAAATATTGGTTCCTTAATAAATATACCAATGAATAGACATGGATGTGTAGTACCCCACAGCCACCACTATACAGTTGATGGAGCCATGTAGTTCTTTTTTGCAACTTGAGTACATCCGGCCATCGCAGGGAACAGCTGATCGTCGGGGGTGTCAAATGTAACACCAACCCCAATCTGATATTGATAACATATCATAAGGATAGGCTATGAATAGAAAGTACTAGACAGCCCCTTAAATATCTTAGAAATTTTTATATTCATATAATTTGCAATATATACTACATTACCCCATTGGTGACCATGAATTATGTTTCTGACAATTTCTATTTTGCAATCCAAGAGTTTCAAAAATAATTTTCCCAAAGCACAATCCTAATTTTCTGTTATTGGGGTTCTGCAACTTTTTGGCTTATATTCACACCAATCAGATATTCAAATCTTTGCGTGTTTTACTTTGAAGATTAGTGGCAGATTCCATACTGTAAATTGTAAAGGAAGAAAACTGTATTAAAAATCTATGACATGAATCAACAAACTGCAACATGTCAATTTTCCCACAGATTTTCTTCAGGCTTTGGATTGGATTTTTTAAAACTTTATACACTTTCCTGCTATTGTAAAACACTGTATTCTACACTTGCAAATCTGAATTTAACTCCTTAATGACTGGAGCTTTTTACAGTTTTGCGTCTTCATTTTTAGCTCTCCTTCTCAGAGCCATAACATTATTATTTTTCCGTCAATATGGCCATGTCAGGGCTTTTTTGCAGGACAAGTTGTGCTTTTGAACGACACCATTGATTTTACCATGTCATGTACTAGAAAATGGGGGAAAAAATTCCAAGTGTGGTGAAATTGCAAAAAAAAGTGCAATCCTACACTTGTTTTTTGTTTGACTTTTTTGCTAGGTTCAGTAAATGCCATTATGATTCTCTAGGTCATTACGAGTTTATAGACACCAAACATGTCTAGGTTATTTATCTAAGTGGTGAAAAAAAATTCCAAACTTTGCTAAAAAAGGTGCAATTTTCCTATACCCGTAGCGTCTCCATTTTTTGTGATCTCGGGTTGGGTGGGGGCTTATTTTTTGCGTGCCAAGCTGACTTTTTAATGATACCATTTCGGTGCAGATAGGTTCTTTTGATCGCCTGTTATTGCATTTTAATGCAATGTCGCGGCGACCAAAAAAAGTAATTCTGGCATTTTTAATTTTTTTTCTCGCTACGCCATTTAGCGATCAGGTTAATCCTTTTTTTTTATTGATTGGGCGATTCTGAATGCGTTGATAACAAATATGTGCATGGTTGATTTTTTATTTTTTTTATTTTGAATGAGGCGAAAGGAGGGTGATTTGAACTTTTATTTATTTATTTATTTCTTTCTTTTACTTTTGCCATGCTTCAATAGCCTCCATGGGAGGCTAGAAGCTGGCATAGCCTGATCGGCTCTTCTACATAAGGGTGATGCTCAGCCCCTATGTAGCAAAATTACTGCATTGCTATGAGCGCCGACCACTGGGTGGCGCTCACAGCAATCTGGCATCAACAACCATAGAGGTCTGATGGAGACCTCTGGTTGTTATGCCAATGCACCGATGACCCCCGATCACGTGATGGGGGTCAGCGGTGCACGTATTTCTGGCCGGAAGCGCTTGTTAATTTAACTAATTAATAGGTGCCGTCGGATCACGATTCTGCCCGCGCCTATTTCGGGCACATGTCACCTGTTCAAAACAGCCACAGCCAGCATCAAAGCGGGGGTTCTGCCATCGGACGTACTATTCCATCCAATGGCCGAAATGGGTCAAAATCAATAATGTATCTACCAGGGCTTTGGAGTTGGACTTTTTGGTGACGTCAGTATAAAATGGACTGACTCAGACTCCTAAAATATATAATAAATTGGGTACAGAAGTACAATGTAGGATGTGCTGTAAATGTTTAAATAACAATTTGGGAAAGTTAGAAAATTTCGTATAAATATGTGTTCTGTTCTTGATCTGAGGATCTCTGCTTTTAGTTGAGGTGAATCTGTGCTGCACTTTATGTACATGCTCAGCAGTGAAGCTCCAGATCAGGGGGGAAAAGGTCCTAATAAGCAATGCCTGCAGCCCTGCACTAATTTCAGAACTGCTAGAGTGAACAGGAAATAGCTTGATTATTGTATCATAATGGTGATGAAAAGCCTCATGTCACCATTTTATTACAGTAAATTTATCACTTAAACATGAGCCATGTATGAGTCGAAGTGGGCGGTTTGGCTTACCAACTCCACAGCCCTGGTATTCACCCTGGTGGTTGTACATGTGTTTCTCACAAAATTAGAATATCATCAAAAAGTTAATTTATTTCAGTTCTTCAATACAAAAAGTAAAACTCATAGTCATTACAAACAGAGTGATCTATTTCAAGTGTTTATTTGTTAATGTTGATGATTATGGCTTACAGCCAATGAAAACCAAAAAAGTCATTATCTCAGTAAATTAGAATACTTTATAACACCAGCTTGATAAATGATTTTAAAATTCGAAATGTTGGTCTATTGAAATGTATGTTCAGTAAATGCACTCAATACTTGGTCGGGGCTCCTTTTGTATCAATTACTGAATCGATGCAGCGTGGCATGGAGGCAATCAGCCTGTGGCACTGCTGAGGTGTTATGGAAGCCCAGGTTGCTTTGATAGCAGCCTTCAGCTCGTCTGCATTGTTGGGGCTGGTGTCTCTCATCTTCCTCTTGACAATACCCCATAGATTCTCTAAGTGGTTAAGGTCAGTTGAGTTTGCTGGCCAATCAAGCACAGTGATACTGTTGTTTTAATAGCAGAAAAACTGACCGGCACATCAAGAACTAGTCTGAACAGGTGCATACAAAAAAGAGCAATTGGTTGCACTCAATCGTGTTAAAGCATGTCAATGTGAAATACATGAACTGGAAATGGCAAAATGGCTTTTGAGATTTAAGAAAAATACACATGAGACATTTAGCACAAAATTTGGCCAAATAGTGTGAGCCCATCTACCATCATCAAGGTAATCTCATGATTCTGATGGGTCCCTGACCTAACTGCCCAGTGCGAACACTTACCTATGGCTAATATCTGAATGCATGGGTGAATATAAACACCTCTCTTGGTAAAGCCTACATTTATGGGTTGGTCGGAACCTGGTGTGAATAGATGTTAAAATCACCACATGGTGAAGGGGCGGAGTGCTCAGTCAGAAAGCTTAACCCCTTAATCCCATCTGACGTACTATCCCGTCGAGGTGGGGTGGGCCTTAATTCCCACCGATGGGATAGTACGTCATAGCGATCGGCCGCGCTCACGGGGGGAGCGCGGCCGATCGCGGCCGGGTGTCAGCTGCCTATCGCAGCTGACATCCGGCACTATGTGCCAGGAGCGGTCACGGACCGCCCCCGGCACATTAACCCCTGGCACACCGCGATCAAACATGATCGCGGTGTGTCGGCGGTACAGGGAAGCGTCGCGCAGGGAGGAGGCTCCCAGCGTGCTTCCCTGAGACGATCGGTACAAGGTGATGTACTCACCTTGTACCGAGCGTCTTCTCCCTGCAGGGCCCGGATCCAAAATGGCCGCGGGGCTGCATCCGGGTCCTGCAGGGAGGACTTCCGGGTCAGGAGCAGGCTGCAGATGAAAGCTGCAGCCTGCTCCGATGAAAGTATGATCGCCGATTTGACAGAGTGCTGTGCACACTGTCAAATCGGCGATCTGTGATGCCCCCCCCCTGGGACAAAGTAAAAAAGTTTAAAAAAAAATTTCCCCATGTGTAAAAAAATAAAAAATAAATAAAAATTCCTAAATAAAGAAAAAAAAAAAATATTACTCCCATAAATACATTTCTTTATCTAAAAAAAAACAAACAAAAACAATAAAAGTACACATATTTAGTATCGCCGCGTCCGTAACGACCTAACCTATAAAACTGCCCCACTAGTTAACCCCTTCAGTGAACACCGTAGGAAAAAAAAAAAACGAGCCAAAAAACAACGCTTTATTATCATACCGCCAAACAAAAAGTGGAATAACACGCGATCAAAAAGACGGATATAAATAACCATGGTACCGCTGAAAACGTCATCTTGTCCCGCAAAATATGAGCCGCCACAAAGCATCATAAGCAAAAAAATAAAAAAGTTATAGTCTGAGAATAAAGCGATACCAAAATAATTATTTTTTCTATAAAATAGTTTTTATCGTATAAAAGCACCAAAACATAAAAAAAATGATATAAATGAGATATCGCTGTAATCGTACTGACCCGACGAATAAAACTGCTTTATCAATTTTACCAAACGCGGAACGGTATAAACGCCTCCCCCAAAAGAAATTCATGGTTTTTGATCACTCTGCCTCACAAAAATCGGAATAAAAAGCGATCAAAAAATGTCACGTGTCCGAAAATGTTACCAATAAAAACGTCAACTCGTCCCGCAAAAAACAAGATCTCACATGACTCTGTGGACTCAAATATGGAAAAATTACAGCTCTCAAAATGTGGTAACGCAAAAAATATTTTTTGCAATGAAAAGCGTCTTTCAGTGTGTGACGGCTGCCAATCATAAAAATCCGCTAAAAAACCCACTATAAAAGTAAATCAAATCCCCCTTCATCACCCCGTTAGTTAGGGAAAAATAAAAAATTAAAAAAAATGTATTTATTTCCATTTTCCCATTAGGGTTAGGGTTAGGGCTAGAGTTAGGGCTAGAGTTAGGACTAGGGTTAGGGTTAAGGCAAGGGTTAGGGCTAGGGTTAGGGTTAGGGCTAGGGTTAGGGTTAGGGTTGGGGCTAGGGTTGGGGCTAGGGTTGGGGCTAGGGTTGGGGCTAGGGTTAGGGCTAGTGTTACGGCTAGTGTTAGGGCTAGTGATAGGGCTAGTGTTATTGCTAGGGTTGGGGCTAGGGTTGGGGCTACAGTTAGGGTTGGGGCTAAAGATAGGGTTAGGGTTTGGATTACATTTACGGTTGTGAATAGGGTTGGGTGTGTCTGGGTTAGAGGAGTGGTTAGGGTTACGGTTGGGATTAGGGTAGGGGGTGTGTTTGGATTAGGGTTTCAGTTATAATTGGGGGGTTTCCACTGTTTAGGCACATCAGGGGCTCTCCAAACGGGACATGGCATCCGATCTGAATTCCAGCCAATTCTGCGTTGAAAAAGGAAAACAGTGCTCCTTCCCTTCAGAGCTCTCCCGTGTGCCCAAACAGGGGTTTACCCCAACATATGGGGTATCAGCGTACTCAGGACAAATTAGACATCATCTTTTTGGGTCCAATTTCTCCTGCTACCCTTGGGAAAATACAAAACTGGGGGCCAAAAAATAAGTTTTGTGGGAAAAAAAGATTTTTTATTTTCACGGCTCTGCGTTGTAAACTGTAGTGAAACACTTGGGGGTTCAAAGTTCTCACAACACATCTAGATAAGTTCCTTGGGGGGTCTAGTTTCCAATATGGGGTCACTTGTGGGGGGTTTCTACTGTTTGGGTACATCAGGGGCTCTGCAAATGCAACGTGACGCCTGCAGACCAATCCATTTAAGTCTGCATTCCAAATGGCGCTCCTTCCCTTCCGAGCTCTGTCATGCGCCCAAACAGTGGTTCCCCCCCACATATGGGGTATCAGCGTACTCAGGACAAATTGGACAACAACATTTGGGGTCCAATTTATCCTGATACCCTTGTGAAAATACAAAACTGGGGGCTAAAAAATCATTTTTGTGAAAAAAAAAGAATTTTTATTTTCACGGCTCTGCGTTATAAACTGTAGTGAAACACTTGGGGGTTCAAAGCTCTCAAAACACATCTAGATAAGTTCCTTAGGGGGTCTACTTTCCAAAATGGTGTCTCTTGTGGGGGGTTTTAATGTTTAGGCACATCAGGGGCTCTCCAAATGCAACATGGCGTCCCATCTCAATTCCAGTCAATTTTGCATTGAAAAGTCAAATGGCGCTCCTTCCCTTCCGAGCTCTGCCCTGCGCCCAAACAATGGTTTACACCCACATATGGGGTATCAGCATACTCAGGACAAATTGCACAACAATTTTTGGGGTCCAATTTCTTCTCTTACCCTTGGGAAAATGAAAAATTGGGGGCGAAACGATCATTTTTGTGAAAAAATATGATTTTTTATTTTTATGGCTCTGCATTATAAACTTCTGTGAAGCACTTGTTGGGTCAAAGTGCTCACCACACATCTAGATAAGATCCTTAGGGGGTCTACTTTCCAAAATAGTGTCACTTGTGGGGGGTTTCAATGTTTAGGCACATCAGGGGCTCTCCAAATGCAACATGGCGTCCCATCTCAATTCCAGTCAATTTTGCATTGAAAAGTCAAATGGCGCTCCTTTCCTTCCGAGCTCTTCCATGCGCCCAAACAGTGGTTTACCCCCACATATGGGGTATCAGCGTACTCAGGACAAATTGGACAACAAATTTTGGGGTCTATTTTCTCCTGTTACCCTTGGTAAAATAAAACAAATTGGAGCTGAAATAAATTTTGTGTGAAAAAAAGTTAAATGTTTATTTTTATTTAAACATTCCAAAAATTCCTGTGAAACACCTGAAGGGTTAATAAACTTCTTGAAAGTGGTTTTGAGTACCTTGAGGGGTGCAGTTTTTAGAATGGTGTCACACTTGGGTATTTTCTATCATATTGACCCCTCAAAATGACTTCAAATGAGATGTGGTCCCTTAAAAAAAATGGTGTTGTAAAAATGAGAAATTGCTGGTCAACTTTTAACCCTTATAACTCCGTCACAAAAAAAAATTTTGGTTCCAATATTGTGCTGATGTAAAGTAGACATGTGGGAAATGTTACTTATTAAGTATTTTGCGTGACATATGTCTGTGATTTAAGGGCATAAAAATTCAAAGTTGGAAAATTGCGAAATTTTCAAAATTTTCACCAAATATTCGTTTTTTTCACACATAAACGCAAGTTATATCGAAGAAATGTTACCACTATCATGAAGTACAATATGTCTCGAGAAAACAGTGTCAGATTTGCCAAGATCATTTGAAGCGTTCCAGAGTTATAACCTCATAAAGGGACAGTGGTCAGAATTGTAAAAATTGGCCCGGTCATTAACGTGCAAACCACCCTCGGGGCTTAAGGGGTTAAATTAAAAGGAGTTCTGTGAATATAATCTCCACTGCTGAAAAAATGTAGGTCCAGACATGTGAAAAAAATGGAAAATAGTGGTTTAATCTACACGTTTCAAAGTCCAAATGACTTCATCAGGAAATTACCACATAAAGGTATTGGTACTTTTTGCAGTGTGGACAGGTGCCAAGTCCTGCTGGAGAATGAAATTTCCATCTCCAAAATGCTTGTCGGCAGAGGGAAGCATTAAGTGCTCTAAAATTTCCGAGTAGATGGCCGCGTTGACTTTGGTCTTCATAAAACACAGTGGACCTACACCAGCAGATTATATGGCTCCCCATACCGTCTCTGATTGTGGAAATCTCACGTTAAACCTCTAGCAGCTTGCATTGTGTGCCTCTCCACTATCCCTCCAGACTCTGGGACCTTGATTTCCAAATGAAAGGCAAAATTTACTTTCATCTGAAAACAACACCTTGGACCACTGAGCAACAGTCCAGTTCTTTCTCCTTGACCCAGGTAAGATACTTTTGGCGTTGTCTATTGGTCATGAGTGCCTTGACATAAGGAATGCGACACTTGTAGCCAATGTTCAGGATACATCTGTGTGTGGTGGCTCTTGAAGCAATGACTCCAGCAGCAGTCCACTCCTTGTGACTCTCCCCCAAATATTTGAATGGCTATTTCTTAATTGATTCAAGGCTGCGGTTATCCCAGTTGCTTGTGCACCTTTTTCTACCACACTCTTTCTTTCCACTCAACTTTCCATGAATATGCTTGGATCTAGCACTCTGAACAGACAGCTTCTTTAGCAATGACCTTTTGTGGCTTACCCTCCTTGTTGAGTGTGTCAATGACTGCCTTCTGGACATCTGTCAAGTCAGCAATCTTCCCCATGATTGTGGAGCCTACTGAAACAGACTAAGGGACCTTTTAAAATGCTTAGGACGCCTTTGCAGGTGTTTTTTGTTACTTATTCTAATTTACTGAGATAATGACTTCTGGGTTTTCATTGGCTGTAAGCCATAATCATCAATATTAACAGAAATAAACACTTGAAATAGATCACTGTGTTTGTAATGACTCTCTACTATGAGTTTCACTTTTTGTATTGAAGAACTGAAATAAATTAACTTTTTGATGCTATTCTAATTTTGTGAGATGCACCTGTATGTTCACTTGGGATTTTATCACCTGACATGTGCCTCTAATAGCTGGGAGTGGAATCTCGATCCACCCGCTGCTGTTAACATGTTAAATGCCGCTGTCCATCTCTGTGCCGGAAGCATGTCACAAACTGCCAGTATCACATCACAGCGGGTCGCCAATGGGTCCACAGGAGAGCTCTGTGGTTGTCATAGCTGATCTGCTATGAATGGTGCTCATAGCAGATGAGGATTTTTGTTACACACAGTAGCAGGGCTGAAGCACTGCTTTGTGTAGCACAAGTTATCAGAAGATTGCAGCTTCAAATCTAAGACTATTGAAGCAAGTAAAAAGAAAAATATAAGGGTAAGTTCACATGGGGCATTTTTGCTGCATTTTTTCCTGCAGCAAAACCTGATTTCTTGGTAGGAAAGGAGCTGCTGCAAAAACGCATGTTTTGGTGCGTTTTTTATGCTTTTTTTGTGGTTTTGGTGCATTTTTTTTCATGCATTTTTGGGGCTAAGGCTACTTTCACACTAGCGTCGGGCTCGGCCCGTCGCCGTGCGTCGGGCCGAGGTCCCCGACGCTAGCGTTGTCCCCGCCGCACAACGGGGGCAGCGGATGCATTTTTCCAGCGCATCCGCTGCCCCATTGTGAGGTGCGGGGAGGTGGGGGCGGAGTTCCGGCAGAGTTCCGGCCGCGCATGCGCGGTCGGAAAAAGCGGACCGTCGGGAGCAAAAAACGTTACATGTAACGTTTTTTGCTCCCGACGGTCCGCCACAGCACGGCGCAACCGTCGCAGGACGGTTGCGACGTGTGTCATTGCGTCGCAAATGCGTCGCTAATGTTAGTCAATGCAGAAAAAACGCATCCTGCAAGCACTTTTGCAGGATGCGTTTTTTCGGCAAAACGACGCATTTGCGACGTAATGCAGTTAACGCTAGTGTGAAAGTAGCCTAAGCTGTCTCTTTGTGCATGCTAATAAAGTTGAGTGCCCCAGAGGAAAAAAAGACTTCCTGTAGAACCGTACCTCTAGATCCTTTGAAAAGATGGTAATTCATGTGCCGCTACAGTAAAATCACACTGAGAGGTTAGAATAGATATTACACATAGAATACACATATATAGAGAGAGATCGATATCAGTGACATATATATATATATATATATATATATATATATATATTTATTACATAAATTAGAAAAGCTGGCAATTCAGCAGCCGCGGTAGTGTAAAATCACTGCAGGAGACGACAGGATAGACGAGGTGTCTTACATGCAGTAAATGCAATTGGAATAGGTAGATATATAGATGTCAGTGATGAATACAATTAGCACAGTGCGTGTGCAGCTTACCGTACATGTAATTAATAGATAATTTTTCGGGGAAAAATGGAGAGGTCTCCCACGTAATTTTAGTATTCTGCAGAGGGAAAGCCGACAGCTGGGGGCCGATGTTTATAGCCTGGTATCATGAAATATGACGTAAGTCTCATTGTTAAATCATTCATACAGAGCTCTGCTACATCTCCTTGGTTTTGCTTCCCTTCCCCCATTAGGTTTGTGTAAAGCTTTCTTTCTCACCCCTCCCTCAGGTATGTGTGAGTTATCAGAAGCCAGTTCTTTGTCTGAAAAGATGAAATAACTTGACCCCAAGTAGTGATATAGGAGCGAAACTTACACTTTGATATGTGCCCCATCAGAACCACACAACAGTAAGTTTTCTAGATTTCAGAACCAGCAGAATCCGAAAAATGGATTTCTATTTAACCAGGTCATACAGCCACCCCATGTTTAGACTTAAATGTAAGCTAATATTGTGCAAAGCCATATACGGTAGTACTTTTGTCGACCCTCTACGAGCTTCCTCCCAAGAGTTATGACTAATAGAAGGTTTCATAACTTTCCAAGGTGGGCATATCCAGACCCTCAGTGATGTGACCCAGAAGAAGCTATAAGAGTAACAGGCTCATTTTGCAGTCAGACCAGGGGAGGACAGCATTTTACCATCCATGCTGGAGGTTGAATCTCTGCCTTTGGGAACTCCTCCCCCCACCATATGGCTTACCATTGTCTGAGATAACTATAAGTGTTTTTCATCTTTAATCCCTTTTTATTTGTAATTATCGGTACATACTATAATTGTCTCATTTTGTAACATCTTTTTATACTTTTGTCAACACTGCCTATTTTTGGAGTAAAAGCTATAATATTTATTAGTTTAGTTTTCCTTGCTCTAAAATGTACACCTAAGTCCTCCGAACTAAGTCAGTGCTACTGATTGGGTTGGCTCCTGACCCGCTATTAATCATAAGTAATAGGAGCTAGTGGCAGAGAAGTGTCCTGAGCTTTTGGGGAGACTGACACCGATGGACGGCGTTTGATAATTGTATTTCCCACCTGAGACTGGGAGTAATTATATTGCCCTCACTGCAGCATGCCCAATAGCCAGTACATAGCAAGGCAGCCTTTCTGGCAACTATTCTAAGTGCAGTTCCCTGACTGACCTGAGGGTAATGGGGATGCCAGAGAGCTGCAAGTTCCAATCCGGAACTGGGAAGTGGGATTTAATATACCCCTGATGAAGAACTGGGGGCAACCAAACACCCCCAGTTCATGACACCTGAGAAGGGGGATAATACCCATGGAGCTTCCCAGGCTATTAATATCAGCTCACAACTGTATACTTAGCATTTACTGGCTATTCAACCTGGATGGTGCCAAGATGTGACCGTCCAGGCTGAGAACCACTGGTGAATGAGCTGCTGCGAGAGCAGCCTCAGTGACTAAGGCTATGTTCACACTGTGCGGTTTTTGCTGCGGATCCGCAGCGGATTTGCCTCTGCGGATCCGCAGCAGTTTTCCATGCAGGGTACAGTACAATGTTACCCTATGGAAAACAAAATCCGCTGTCCCCACTTTGCGTTTTTCCGCATGAAAATCAGCGCTGATTTTCTGCGGAAAAAAAGAAGTAGCATGTCTATTCTTTCTGCGGATTCCGCAGCGGTTTTCCACCTGCACCAATAGGAAAATGCAGTTGGAAAACCGCAGTGAAATCCGCAGTAGAAACCGCCCAAAAAAACGCAGTGAAATCCACCGCGGTTTTGCACTGCGGGTTTTTCAAATCAGCTGCGGAAAAATCCGCAGCTAAATCCGCAAAGTGTGAACAAGCCCTTACGGTGACGTCACTAAGGCTGCGTTCCCAGCCGGGTTGAACTGAGGTAACCTCGGTGAGTTCCCTAGTATCACCGAGAGAAAGTTGCATGGTGCAGAGGCGAGTTCACCGCAGTGAAATTCTCCCGGTGAACTCGCCTCTGCAATATAAATAAATAAAAAATATATATTTGGTATCGCCCCATTCAGAAACGCCCGATCTATCAAAATCTAAAAAGAATTAAAAAGATAGGTAAACGGCTTAACGAGGAAAAAAAATGCAAAACGCCGTAATTAACTGTTTTTGGTCACTGCAACATTGCAATAAAATGCAATAACAGGCGATCAAAAGATTGTATCTACCCCAAAATGGCATCGATAAAATGTCAGATCGGGGTCAAAAAAATAAAACCTAACCCTGCCCCAGATCCTGAAAAATGGAGACGCTACAGGTCTCAGAAAATGGTGTCTTTTCTTTTAACAAACTTTTGATTTTTTTTTTTACCATTTAAATAAAAAGAAAATTATCCATGTTTGGTATCTACGAACTCGTAATAGCCTGGAGAATCATAATGGGAGGTCATATTCAGCATTTAGTGAACATGGTACAAAAAAAACAAACTTGTGGAATTGCACTTTTTTTCCCTATTTTACAGCACTTGGGAATTTTTTCTCTTGTTTCAGTACACTACATGGTAAAACCAATGGTGTCATACAAAAGTACAACTCGTCCCGCAAAAAACAAGCCCTCACATGGCCATATTGATGGAAAAGTAAGAAAGTTGTGGCTCTGGGGAGCAAAAATCGGAAACTTAAAAACAGAAGTTGGCTGTGGGGTGAAGGGTTTAATAAAGTTCTTGTAAAATTAGTTTTTCTATGTGTTATGCTGTGCATCCCCTACCCAACATGTGCCATATGTGTACAGTGCTACAGGAGATGTGTTCCCGCAAACTGCTGTACATATACTGCTTCACGATCGCGTGGGTTCACGCTGAGTGCTGCCACAATCAAATGCAGCTGTCAGCTCTATATGCAAAAGCATTGCAGAGCATTAGATCAGCAATTAGGACAGGGAAAGTTGATGTCCCATCCTGGGACAATGTTAAAAGGTTAAAAAAAAAAAAAAGAGATATGCAAAAATTGTAAAAATATCTAAAGAAAATCACAAAATAAAGAACAAAAAAAATGAAGAAATATTATTTCAATAAAATACAGAAAAGATACACTGCTCAAAAAAATAAAGGGAACACTCAAATAAAACATCCTAGATCTGAATGAATGAAATATTCTCATTGAATACTTTGTTCTGTACAAATTGAATGTGCTAACAACAAAATCACACAAAAATCATCATTGGAAGTCAAATTTATTATCCAATGGAGGCCTGGATTTGGAACAATATTCAAAATCAAAGAGGAAAATCTAATAACAGGCTGATCCAACTTCAGTGGAAATGCCTCAAAACAAGGAAATGATGTTCAGTAGTATGTGTGTGGCCTCCACGTGCCTGTATGGCCTCCACGTGCCTGTATGACCTCCATACAATGCATGGGCATGCTCCTGATGAGGCTGCAGATGGTCTCCTGAGGGAACTCCTCCCAGACCTGGACTAAAGCATCCGCCAACTCCTGGAGAGTCTATGGTGCAACGTGACGTTGGTGGATGGTGCGAGACATGATGTCCCAGATGTGTTCAATCGGATTTAGGTCTGGGGAACGGGCGGGCCAGTCCATAGCTTTAATGCCTTCATCTTGCAAGAACTGCTGACACACTCCAGCCACATGAGGTCTGGCATTGTCCTGCATTAGGAGGAACTCAGGGTCAACTGCACCAGCATATGATCTCACAAGGGGTCTGAGGATCTCATCTCTGTACCTAATGGCAATCTGGCTACCTCTGGCGAGCACATGGAGGGCTGTGCGGCCCTCCACAGAAATGCCACCCCACACCATTACTGACCCACTGCAAAACCGGTCATGCTGATGGATGTTGCTGGCAGAAGATCTCTCCACGGCGTCTCCAGACTCTATCACATCTGTCACGTGCTCAGTGTGAACATGCTTTCATCTGTGAACAGCACAGGGTCCCAGTGGCGCATTTGCCAATCCTGGTGTTCTGTGGCAAATGCCAAGCCTCCTGCACGGTGTTGGGAAATGAGCCTAACCCCCATCTGTGGACGTCGGGCACTCAGACCATCCTCATGGAGTTTGTTACTAACCGTTTGTGCAGACACATGCACATTTGTGGTCTGCTGGAGGTAATTTTGCAGGGCTCTGGCAGTGTTCCTCCTGGTCCTCCTTGCACAAAGGCTAAGGTAGCGGTCCTGCTGCTGGGTTTTTGCCCTCCTACGACCCCCACCACATCTCCTGGGGTACTGGTCTGTCTCCTGCTAGCGCCTCCAGCCTATGGACACTACGCTGACAGACACAGCAAACCTTGCCACAGCTCGCATTGATGTGGCATCCTGGATTAGCTGCACTACCTGAGCCACTTGTGTGGGTTGTAAAGTCCGTCTCATGCTACCACGAGTGTGAAAGCACACCCAACATTCAAAAGTGACCAAAACATCAGCCAGAAAGCATTGGTATTGAGATGTGGTCTGTGGTCCCCACCTGAAGAACCACTCCTTTATTGAGTGGTTCTTGATAATTGCCAATAATTTCCATCTGTTGTCTATTCCATTTGCACAACAGCATGTGAAATTGATTGTCAAACAGTGTTGCTTCCTAAGTGGACAGTTTGATTTCACAGAAGTTTGATTTACTTGGAGTTATATTCTGTTGTTTAAGTGTTCCCTTTATTGTTTTGATCAGTGTATTTATCTTGGTACCATGTTAGCCAGTAGACAGAAAAATATTTAGAATTGAGAGTCCTCAGTGGTTGATACCTTTTTAATGGCTAACTGAAAAGATGGTAGCAAATTTCAAGCTTTCGAGACTACGCAGGTCCCTTCATCAGGCATAGACTAATACAAATTCTGAAAAAACACATATTTATGCACAATACAGCCCAGAAAAAAATGCCATAGATAAGACAGGTGATGTGAAGCAGAACTACCATTATGTGAGAGTGCTAAAATGTTTATGTTCATAAATATTGGAACAGTTCATAGTTAAGGAGTGTGAATGCTTTATTGTCCTCTTATTGGGGTCTGGTTCTTTGTTATAAATCCATGCAACACATTTATTCCTGCATTCTGTCAAAGGTCATCATCAGTTTATACTGCCAGACTCGTGTGTCTCTCTGAGATTTGAAGTTACCTTTTAATACAAGTAATTTCATGTCCATAATGCTGTGATCTGGGAGACAAAAATGTATTGCCACAGGTAGATCCATTCTTTTTTCTCTTGTGTGGTGATGAGAATTCATTCTTGTTCTAAGCTTTTGCCCTTTTTCCATAATTACTTTGAATTTGACAACAAGATTTATCTACAGGAGTCTGGTACAGCAATGGGAAGTAAAATGGCCCCACATTATGCAAATCATTTCATGGCCAAGCTTGAAAATGACTTTTTGTCCTTATGTCCCATCAGGCCTCATGCCTACTACCTCTACATTGATGATATTTTAATCATCTGGATGGAGTCTGAGCCACAACTAGAGATGTTCCATGAACAGTTTAAAGGGACTCTGTCACCTGAATTTGGCGGGCCCTCTGTCCGGTCCGATGGGCTTTTTCCTCAGCTTTTATTCACCCCTTCCTTTCCCGCTGGGCGCAATATTTTCTGGAATTTGTCGGTTTCCTCCGTAGTTCACGCGTTCGCAAAGCAATCTTGCCTTGCGCATGCGCAGTATGCTTTGCCTAACTGCGGGCAAAGCCGAAAATCATTAGTGCGTATGCACCAGCGCGCTATGTCCCGGAACACAGCGAAATACTTCTGGGACATAGTGCGCCGGCGCATGCGCACTAATGCTTTTTGGCTTTGCCCGCAGTTGGGCAAAACATACTGCGCGTGTGCAAGGCAAGATTGCTTTGCGCACGCGTGAACCACGGAGGAAATTGACGGAAATTCCAGAAAATACTGTGCCCAGCGGGAAAGGAAGGGGTGAATAAAAGCTGAGGAAACACCGCCCATCGGACCGGACAGAGGGCCCACCACATTCAGGTGACAGAGTCCCTGTAATCAATTTCATCCCACCATCAATTTAACACTCAACTACTCCAGCACTGAAATAAACTTTGTGGACACCATCATTAAGCTGCAGAACAATGAAATAGAGCCATCCCTGTATCAGAAGCCAATCAACCGCCCAACATACAGTAAAATGGGACAGTTTCCATCCAAAACACATAAAAAACTCTATTGTCTTCAGCCAAGCCATCAGATACAATCGTATATGTTCCAACCCCATGGATAGTTATGAACACCTTGGTCGCTTCAGAAAGACCTTTTTGAATCTGGGCTACCATCCAAGAACAATTGAAAACCAGATCACAAGAGCCATCAGAATTTCAAGGAATCACCTGCTACATTACAAAGCTAAAGAAGAAAACAACCGAGTGCCTCTAGTAGTCACCTACAATCCAAATCTGGAGGTGCTAAGGGGAGCTTCACGGAAATTACAACTTTAACTACAAAAAGATGCCCGCTTACAATCCATTTTTCCAGACTGTCACGGGGTCCTACTCCGGTATCACACAATCAATAGAGCAAGAGAAGTGTGAACAATCCCAAGACCTTTATTTAGGCAAAAATACAAAAGGTCCATATACAATCCACCACACAAAGGATAAAATAGTCCAGAACACAAATGCAGTTTAATGACAGGATAAAAGTCCAACAATCCAGCAGACGGAGGATAACATAGTCCATATACTCTTCTTTCTCTCTCACGTGCTGTCTTCACATCAATGGTTCCACACAGGACTCATCTGTGTCTCACCTCCCTGATATTTTAAGTCTCCCTCCTCATTCACAGGTCAGAAGGGGGAAGGTCTCGGGGGCTCATTGTTTCAACAAGCTAGGTCAACATGTCATTAGCATATTAGCAAACAATACAGTGCTGTGGGGCTGATATCAGATGGCAGCAACAGCCATTTATCAATTGGCAAATAACTCCTTCTACAAGAGAACACCATGAAAATAAGTAAAATAGAAATATACACAAAAATGATACCCACATAGCATATCACACCATCACACAGACCCCTCACTACTGTGTTTTAGGCAGCCCCCAAATCTAGGAAGTATCATTGTCAGAAGCTCCCTGTCCTCTCCAACAGCTGCAGGAACCTTTCCTTGCAACCAGAAAAAATGTGAAACCTGTCCATTTATAATGACTAAGGACAAGATAAAGATGCCCAACTCACATCAGGACTACAAGATCCCAGGTACTTTCAGCTGCATCACATCTAATGTGGTGTACCTAATTATTTGTACCACATGTGCAACTGGGGGTCTGTATGTGGGGGAGACAGGGCAAAAGCTTAGAACAAGAATGAATTCTCATCGCCACACAATAAGAGAAAAAAGAATGGATCTACCTGTGGCAATACATTTTTGTCTCCCAGATCACAGCATTATGGACATGAAATTATTTGTATTAAAACATAACTTCAAATCTCAAAGAGACAGAAGAGTCTGAGAGTATAAGCTGATGATGACCTTTGATACACTCAGTGCAGGAATGAATGTGTCTCATGGATTTATGTCTTTTTACATCAATTAAGGAATTTGCTCCTCAGACCGTGTGGGGGCATCATAACAAAGAACCAGACCCCAATCAGAGGACAATAAAACATTCACACTCCTTATCTATGAACTGTTCCAATATTTCTGGACATAAACATTTTAGCACTCTCACATAATGGTAGTTCTGCTTCACGTTACCTGTCTTATCTATGGCATTTTTTCTGGGCTGTATTGTGCATAAATATGTGTTTTTTCAAAATTTGTATTAGTCTATGTCTGATGAAGGGACCCGCGTAGTCTCAAAAGCTTGCAGCCTGTTACCATCTTTTCAGTTAGCCATTAAAAGGTATCAGCCACTGAGGACTCTCAATTCTAAACATTTTTCTATTCTAATAAATACATTTATTTATGTAAAAACAAAAATAAACAAGAAAGTACACATATCTGGTATCTCCATGTCTGGAACGACCTGACCTATAAAGGTGTCCTACTAGTTAACCCCTTCAGTGAATACACAGATGTCTGAATTAGACATTAATGCTGCCTACAAAAATATGTAATAAATACATAAAATTCAAATCCTCCTCCTCCCTCCCTATTAAATAAAAAAATGCACATATTTGGTATCACCGCATCCGTAAAAGTCTGGTCTACCAAAATATAAAATTAATTAAGTAAATGCTATAAACAGAATAATAATCAAAATGACAAAATTGTGGATTTGGGTCGCATTATCTCCCTAAATAAATGCAAAGTAAATTGTTCAAAACATCAGATGTACCTCAAAATTGTGTCAATAAAAACATCAGCGCACTGCACAAAAAAGAAAACCTCACACATACAGTGGGAAAAAAGTATTTAGTCAGCCACCAATTGTGCAAGTTCTCCCACTTAAAAAGATGAGAGAGGCTTGTAATTGACATCATAGGTAGACCATAACTATGAGAGTCAAAATTGAGAAAACAAATCCAGAAAATCAACTTGTTTGATTTGGCCTGATTTATTTTGAATGTTATGGTGGAAAATAAGTATTTGATCACCTAAAAACATGCAAGATTTCTGGCTCTCACAGACCTGTAACTTCTTTAAGAGGCTCCTCTGTCCTCCACTCATTGCCTGTAGTAATGGCACCTGTTTGAACTTATCAGTATAAAAGACACCTGTCCACATTCACTAACAGTCACACTCAAAACTCCACTATGGAGAGGACCAAAGAGCAGTCAAAAGACACCAGAAACAAAATTGTAGCCCTGCACCAGGCTGGCCAATACCAAACCACCATGGATAGGAGATCACCAGAGAATCTATGAGTCCGGGAATAGTTAAAAAATAGGCCTTTATTTATAAAGTTGGCAACAATTACATACAACAATAATAAAAAGTATTTTATATGCTAAAAAATATAAAAAAATATATATATCTTATTCACGAGATCAGGAAATGAACATGCTCAGTTAAAAAAAACCCCACTAGTATCTCATTTCTAGTTGTGCATATCGTAGAAATGCAAAGGTTACCATAAAAAGTGCTAAAATATCGGAAGAACCGTGTAGAATTGTAAAATATGTGCAAATCACAAGAGGACTATATAGCACTGTGCAAATAGTGCAAAAAAGTGCATAATAAAAATAAGGGATCATATAACCCAATAACACAAAGTACCCACGTGTAGAGGCCTATATACAGGCCAAACAATAGGTAACCATATGCCTATATAAGATAGCACAACATAATATATGAAAATTATATATATACCTGGGGGATAGCTGAGACCTGAACCAGCGTGCGCCCGACGCGCGTTTCGGATGTATCTCCTTCGTCCCTGAGCACTCAAACATGGTCAACATGGGAAAGACAAAGGAGCATTTCAAGGCCATCAGAGACAAGATCATGGAGGGTCACAAGGCTGGCAAGGGGTACAAAACCCTTTCCAAGGAGTTGGGCCTACCTGTCTCCACTGTTGGGAGCATCATCCGGAAGTGGAAGGCTTATGGAACTACTGTTAGCCTTCCACGGCCTGGACAGCCTTTGAAAGTTTCCTCCCGTGCCGAGGCCAGGCTTGTCCGAAGAGTCAAGGCTAACCCAAGGACAACAAGGAAGGAGCTCTGGGAAGATCTCATGGCAGTGGGGACATTGGTTTCAGTCAATACCATAAGTAACGTACTCCACCGCAATGGTCTCCGTTCCAGACGAGCCCGTAAGGTACCTTTACTTTCAAAGCGTCATGTCAAGGCTCGTCTACAGTTTGCTCATGATCACTTGGAGAACTCTGAGACTGACTGGTTCAAGGTTCTCTGGTCTGATGAGACCAAGATCGAGATCTTTGGTGCCAGCCACACACGTGACGTTTGGAGACTGGATGGCACTGCGTACGACCCCAAGAATACCATCCCTACAGTCAAGCATGGTGGTGGCAGCATCATGCTGTGGGGCTGTTTCTCAGCCAAGGGGCCTGGCCATCTGGTCCGCATCCATGGGAAGATGGATAGCACGGCCTACCTGGAGATTTTGGCAAAGAACCTCCGCTCCTCCATCAAGGATCTTAAGATGGGTCGTCATTTCATCTTCCAACAAGACAACGACCCAAAGCACACAGCCAAGAAAACCAAGGCCTGGTTCAAGAGGCAAAAAATCAAGGTGTTGCAGTGGCCTAGTCAGTCTCCTGACCTTAACCCAATTGAAAACTTGTGGAAGGAGCTCAAGATTAAAGTCCACATGAGACACCCAAAGAACCTAGATAACTTGGAGAAGATCTGCATGGAGGAGTGGGCCAAGATATCTCCAGAGACCTGTGCCGGCCTGATCAGGTCTTATAAAAGACGATTATTAGCTGTAATTGCAAACAAAGGTTATTCCACAAAATATTAAACCTAGGGGTTGAAGAATAATTGACCCACACTTTTATGTTTAAAATTTATAAAATTTTAACTGAGCAACAAAACTTTTTGGTTTGTAAGATTTATGCATCTGTTAATAAATCCTGCTCTTGTTTGAAGTTTGAAGGCTCTAACTTATTTGCATTTTATTACACCTGCTAAATCTGCAGGGGGTTGAATACTACTTTTAGGCACTGTATATATATATATATATATATATATATATATATATATATATATATATATATATATATAAATAATATATTCTATATAATTGTCTAAGGGTCTCTACCGTCTGTCTGTCTGTCTGTCTGTCCCGGAAAACCCGCGTCGCTGATTGGCCGCGACCAATCAGCGACGGGCACAGTCCGGCCGAGAATTAGTCCCTCCCTACTCCCCAGCCGTCAGTGCCCGCTCCATACTCCCCTCCAGTCAGCGCTCACACAGGGTTAATGGGAGCGTTAACAGACCACGTTATGCCACGGTGTGACGCAGTCCGTTAACACTGCTATTAACCCTGTGTGACCAACTTTTTACTATTGATGCTGCCTATGCATGTGACTCCACAACGTCAGGGGACGTTTCCTTGCCTCAACTGTGCCTCCTGCTCAAATGTCATTAAGTCTGACAGCGTGACACATCCCAGGACAGGCAAAACATATCCCATCCGCGGCTACTATACGTGCAATTCCAATTTTGTTGTCTACGTCATCAAGTGCCCATGTGGCCTCCTATATGTAGGTGAGACAACACAACACATCAAAGACCGTATAGCTAGCCATAAATCCACCATTCGCTGCAATAGAACCTGGCTACCCATCCCCGGACACTTTGCTAAATATAAACACACTGTGGCGCAACTTAAATATCAGATAATCGAACAAGTCCCTAGACCCAGGAGGGGTGGAAATCACATCAAACAATTAAAATTGAGAGAGACGTTCTGGATCCATAAGCTAGAGACCCTATCTCCTAAGGGTCTCAATAGGGAAATAGACTGGATACTGCAATAATATATTAATCTTGATATTTTTACCTTCCAGACACGTTGAATCTTCTACCTATTAGGTGAGTCCTCTGTAACATTCAAGATCCCCTCAATTTTTTTATTCCCCCTTTTTTCCGTTTTTTTCATTCATTTTTCTCATTCATTATTTTCATTATTTTTCATTTTTTCATGTTTTCACTTTTTATTTTTAATTATTATTATTATTATGATTTTTTTTATTTTATTTAAATTTTTTTCCCTTCATTTTTTTCCCCTTCTTTATAGTTGATTTTTGCTCATATCTCATGCCGACATATTCTTCCCTAACAAGAAATGTCTCCATGTTGTTTATACTGCTTATCTTGTTTGTCCATAATGGGCCATTCACCTCTAATGCCCTTTGTGCCATTAACCTCATTCACACTAAAGGTACCTTCACACAAAACGACTTTACAACGAGAACGACAACGATCCGTGACGTTGCAGCGTCCTGGATAGCGATATCGTTGTGTTTGACACGCAGCAGCGATCTGGATCCTGCTGTGATATCGCTGGTCGTTGATTAAAGTCCAGAACTTTATTTGGTCGTCAGATCGGCGTGTATCGTCGTGTTTGACAGCAAAAGCAACGATGCCAGCAATGTTAAACATGGAGCTAACGACCTGTGAGAACGATAAGTGCATCACCGTTACGTCACAGATCGCTCCTGCGTCGTTCTGGAGCTGCTGTGTTTGACATCTCTACAGCGATGTAAACAGCGACGCTGCAGCGATCGGATCGTTGTCGTTCTCGTTGTAAAGTCGTTTCGTGTGAAGGTACCTTTAGAGAGCTGTCACACAGACAGCTCTCCAGCGACCAACGATGCCAGTCCCTGGGTAACCAGGGTAAACATCGGGTTACTAAGCGCAGGGCCGCGCTTAGTAACCCGATGTTTACCCTGGTTACCAGTGCTAATGTAAAAAAAAACAAACACTACATACTTACATTCCGGTGTCTGTCCCCCGGCGCTGTGCTTTCCTGCACTGACTGTGAGCGCCGGCCGGAAAGCACAGCGGTGACGTCACCGCTGTAATCTGCTTTACGGCTGGCCGGCGCTGACAGTGCAGGAAAGCACAGCGCCGGGGGACAGACACCGGAATGTAAGTATGTAGTGTTTTTTTTTTTTTTTACATTTACACTGGTAACCAGGGTAAATATCGGGTTACTAAGCGCGGCCCTGCACTTAGTAACCCGATGTTTACCGTGGTTACCAGTGAAGACATCGCTGAATCGGCGTCACACACCGATTCAGCGATGTCTGCGGGAGTCCAGCGACAAAATAAAGTTCTGGACTTTCTGCTCCGACCAACGATGGCACAGCAGGATCCTGATCACTGCTGCGTGTCAAACTCAACGATATCGCTAGCCAGAACGCTGCAACGTCACAGATCGCTAGCGATATCGTTCAGTGTGAAGGTACCTTTAAACTGACAGCCCTCTCTTTGTTGACGTAGTGCTCCGCCCCCCATTACTCACAGGACTGTGGCGCCTATACTTTCCTTATAATGGACACTCCTATGCCCTATTCCTACACAGTGACCATTGCGCGGCCTCACACTGTGCAATCACTCCCACAAGTGGGCATCCTCTCGCCCTTACTTGCGTTCAGGGCTCATTGTGCAGCGCCCCAGAGTCCTGGTCGTTGCAGTACTGTGGCTCTGCCACTATGGGGAGCTATGGTACGTCTGATTGCACTAACGGAGTTTCTCTGACCAGGTAACACCTCACTACACTTCACACTCCGGCCACCAGGGGGGGTGGTTCTATCTACTAGGCCACTCCTCACATTCTGGTAAAACTGGGGGTTGGACAGGAAGACAGGGAGAAGTAGCTGGGAAGAGCTAGTGAGAGGACCTGTCAGGGATGGGATCCTGGCAGACTCCTCAGAACAGAACTAACCAGTGCACAACGGGAATACAGTAAAGAAGTATTGGGACCAGAAGGAGTCGTGCTGTTAGACCGAGGCAACATCCTTCTGAGGCGCAAACAGTCGGTGGCCGGAACGCCGAGCAAGTAAGAGACTTTAAGTACACTGCAAACCACGGCCGGACAGCTAATTACAGGTTGGCTGTCTCACTTAACACCTAAGCAGACAACGGAGGCAGCTGTGGGAGAGGGGCGACTCTAGGGTCCCGGAAGAACTCCAGGCCTACCCCGTCATACGGGTGCGTCCTACCATATCACCTGGAGGACGAAGAGAACGAACAAATAGAGACAGACAGAAACAGTTGTGAGGGCTATCCCGGGAGCTCAGCAGGGAAGAACTACAACACCCAGCGCTAGAAGGTAGACACTGATTCCCACCTGTAAAGAGAACTTCTGATGTGCCTTTGGACCGGCCGGTCTCTGACAACCCAGTTAACAGTGCTCTGGACTGAGGTCTCCAAAGCCTTCAGTAAAGAGGTAAAGAGACTGCAACCTGGTGTCCTCGTTATTTACCGCGACCTGCACCCCACAACTGCACCGCCACTTATTCTACCGGACGTCCCTCACCGACACACAGGGCCACGGACCGGGTCTAGCCACCGTGACAACCCCAGGACTGAGACCCAGAGGCCCGGTGCCGGGTACCCCTAGGCCCTGCGGCGGTGTGGGGGCGCTCCAACTTGGCGTCACGAACAGGATCTACTTAAGCCTGAAGAATCAGGTCATGTGTGCCTTGGAACTGTGATTTATTGTGCTTGGACTGTACTTTATTGAAAAGACTGTGTGCTGTGCCATTTACCGCCAAAATTCGCCATTGCCGCGCACGGAGGGAGGAGCCCTAGCTACGCGGGCGGGACCAGCCAAAAGAAGCGCGGAACGGAAAGCGCGGTAAGGCGCCAATCCCGGAAGAGGAACTCCGACCTCCAGCAGGTTAGTGAGAGGAAGGGACCATCATGTCCGAGTCGGGAGGAGAAGAGGTGGCGGTCGCAGCCGCAGACGCAGGGGCAGCTCCGGTCCCCGCAGCGGACGAAGCCGCGGCCCTAATACCACCACCGGTAGCCGCAGAACCCGCTGTTCCCCCCTAGCCAGCCGAACGCTGCCGCTAACACAAAAGCCATAATGCCCTTCTCTATGCCGTACCTGCCCGGAGCGGCCTGGCTCCCGCGATACTCTGGGGAGTCGCATACATTCACTGACTTTAAGGAAGGGCTCTGCAGCCTGCTCGAGTTCTATCCCCTGGCAGAGCCTCAGAAGGTTCATATGATAACTGGCCAACTCTTTGGGGCGGCTCTGAGAGAATTGAAGTCCTGGCCCGCCGAGGATAAGGGAACTGCGCAACAGATTTTTGCAAAGCTTAAGGCCACCTTCGACACTCGCACTGCTACAGAAATTAAACTGACTTTCTATGGATGCAAACAGAGACCGCAGGACAGCTTACGGGACTATGCCCTTAACCTGCAGGAGGCAATGCGGGCCATTAAGCAGAGTGACCCCGACAGCATGCAGGATGAGGATAAACTTCTGAAGGAGCGGTTCATTGAGGGGCTCCTGTGCAGTCACCAGCGGGGCCAATTGCACTTCCTGGCCATGCAAAATCCAGACTTGACTTTTGCGCAGTTTAAAGATAAAGCTATCCAGGCATTGCAGGAGCGACAGCCCAGCCGTGCAATACCACCCAGGCGCCCCGCTATCACATACCACCAGGAGGTGGCATCGGATACCCCAGTTGCCGCGGAGGTCGACGCCCAGAGCTTCGAGGACGACTCCCCTGCAGGACTCCGTCTTCAGATGCAGGAGCTGACCAGGAGCGTTGCTGCCCTAGCCCGGACGGTGCAGTCCCTACAGGAGGCCCCCAAAGAAAAGATTCAGCTAGCCTCCGGACCAGAGGATGTTCCCTGGACGCGACAGAAGAGGACCCCACCGACCCGAGGCCGGGACAGCGATCGCTTCCATCAGGACGGACGACCCATCTGCCGCCGATGTCACCAGGTGGGCCATCTTGCAAGGTACTGTCCTTTAAACGAGCAACCCCTGGGGCAAAGGGCCAACCCCCAGGAGTAGGACGGTCAGGCCCGCAGCATTGGAGAACCAAGTATATTGGAGGACGACCAGTTCTCCCTGTAGTGATTGATGGAATCCCCTTGAATGCTTTGCTGGACACCGGTTCTCAGGTGACGACTATACCTTACGTGCTCTACAAACGGTATTGGGAGGACGCTGATATTACTCGTGGCCCTGACGATGATTTCACCATAATAGCTAGTAATGGTCAGCCGTTGCCACAAGTGGGGTATAAGGAGGTCACCATCAAAGTGGGGCGGGTGGAATTGAAAGCCCAAGGGATTGTGATTGTTGATATTGATCGTCGAGAATGTAATCCCATGATGACTCTTGGTACTAATGTTATAGAAAATTGTCTTGCAGAAGTGATGGTTTTGTTGCAACAGGTGGCAGAAACCGCTGGCCACAGTGAGCAACGCGCCCTGCAGAAGGAAATCAGGGCTCTGATGCAGAGACAGCAGGTAGAGCTGACTGGTGGTGAGATTGGTCGTGTCACTGTGAGCGATTCAAACCCCATCGCGATACCCCCCAAGAGCGAAATGTTAATATGGTGTCGAGCAGCCATAGGTCTCAGGGGTAAGGACTACCAGGCCTTGGTAGAACCCGTATATTCAGACAATAGGCCTACTGTTCTGACAGCCCGGGGGGTGGTCGACGTCCGTCAGGGGAGAGTGCCCGTACGTGTCCTCAATTGTGGGGAGGAAGAGGTCCACCTAACCAAGTATACCACGCTCGCCAAACTGTTCACTGTCAATAATAGTGTAATACAGACACCTGAACCCTTGGTCCCGTCAAACGTGGCGGAGAACAAAGGTTCTGCAGAGCACTCGAAAGACTGGTGTCGGGAATTGCATGTGGGCACTGACTCTACCCCATCTCATCAAATACAGGGAGCTTACAGGGTGGTACACGAGTACAAGCAGGTATTCAGCAAACACCCCTTAGATTTTGGGCAGGTGAAAGGGATCCAACATCACATCCCCACGGGAGATCACCGACCCATAAAAGAGAGATATCGCCCTGTACCCCCAGCTCATTACCAGTGTGCCAAGGACATGTTGCGGGAAATGAAGGAGGCTGGGGTGGTGAGAGACAGCTGTAGCCCCTGGGCAGCTCCGTTAGTCCTTGTTAAAAAGAAAGATGGTACAATGAGGATGTGTGTGGATTACAGGCAGTTGAATCGCATTACACATAAGGACGCATACCCACTGCCCAGGATAGAGGAGTCCCTGGCTGCTTTAAAATCTGCTAACTACTTCTCTACCTTAGATCTCACCAGTGGGTACTGGCAGGTTCCTGTAGCGGAGGCGGACAAAGAGAAGACGGCCTTCACGACACCAATGGGTCTCTGCGAGTTCAACTACATGCCCTTCGGATTGTGCAATGCTCCCGGGACGTTCCAGAGGATGATGGAGTGCTGCCTGGGACACATGAACTTTGAAACTGTGCTGCTGTATCTGGATGACGTCATAGTCTTCTCTAAGACCTACGAAGACCATCTGAAACACCTGGCCGAGGTGTTTGAAGCCTTGTCCAACTTCGGCCTAAAGGTGAAACCATCCAAGTGTCATCTGCTGAAACCTAAAGTGCAGTACCTGGGCCATGTGGTGAGCGCTGAAGGAGTGGGCCCAGACCCCGACAAGGTCACAGTGATCCAGGACTGGCCAAAGCCCAGTGACCTCCACGAAGTCCGGCAGTTCCTCGGGCTGGTAGGCTATTACCGGAGGTTCATTAAAGACTTCACCAAGAAGGCCGCACCCTTGCAAAACCTGTTGGTGGGCCAACCAAAGAAGACCAAGGGGAGGAACACCCCCTTTGACTGGAACGGGGAGCTGGAGGAATCCTTCACCTGCTTGAAGTCGGCGCTGATGGGAGAAGAGGTACTGGCTTACCCCGAATACGACCAACCGTTTGTGCTGTACACAGATGCCAGTAATGTGGGACTAGGAGCCGTGCTGTCTCAAGTCCAGAATGGCAAAGAAAGAGTGATCGCTTACGCCAGCAGGAAACTCCGTCCCACGGAAAGGAACCCTGACAACTACAGTTCCTTCAAGCTGGAATTCCTTGCCCTTGTCTGGGCAGTGACGGAGAGGTTCAAGCACTACCTGGCCTCCGCGAAATTCACCGTTTTCACGGACAACAATCCACTAACACATCTGGATACTGCCAAACTCGGGGCTTTGGAACAGCGGTGGATGGCCCGGCTGTCCAACTATGATTTCACCATCAAATATCGGGCAGGACACCAGAATGCCAATGCCGATACCCTGTCCCGAATGCCCAATTTACCAGAAGTGGGAGAAGACCCGGAGGCACTTGAAGAGGTGGAGCTGCCTGCCTTCCATCGCCCCAAAGCCACTCAGAACTCTCACCATGTGAAGAACGGGCACAATAACCCACCGGATGCCACGCTGAATCCCCTGCCCCACCACGGATGGGCAGAAACCCAGGATAGTGACCCCGCGGTCCGTCAGGTGAAGGAGCTCTTGACGCAGGCTGGGTTGCACCCTGGCCCAGATGATCCACAAGAAACCCAACAGCTGTGGAAGGGGAGAAGCAAACTGTTTATCCATGATGGCAAGCTGTGCAGAAGGAGCATCGACCCACGTACTCATGAATTGGTGTGGCAGATAGTGGTGCCAAGGCGAGATGCGCCCATGGTTCTGGGAGCCTACCATGATGGGGCCGGACACTTCGGATGGAGGAAGCTGGAGAAGCTGCTCCGAGGGAGGTTCTATTGGATTGGCATGAAGAGAACCATTGAGAAGTGGTGTCGGGAGTGTGGTCCATGTAGTCTGCGCAGAAAGGACCGTGACAGTCAACGGGCTCCCCTGCGGCCTATCATCACCAAACGACCGCTTGAACTGGTCGCGCTGGATCATGTGAAGCTGACACCTAGCCGGTCGGGCTATATCTACGCCCTTACCATCGTGGACCACTACTCCAGGTTTTTGGTGGTTGTGCCTGTTAAAGATCTAACGGCCAGGACTGCCGCCAGGGCCTTCCAGCAGCACTTTTGTAGGCCCCATGGCTACCCAGAGAAGGTACTGACCGACCAGGGACCTGCCTTTGAAGCAGAAGTGTTCCAGGAATTCTGCCAACTGTACGGGTGTAAGAAGATCAGAACCACACCGTACCACCCTCAGACCAACGGGATGTGCGAGAAGATGAACCAGGTGGTAATCGATTTATTGAAGACCTTGCCTGTGGAAGAACGGAGCCTGTGGCCGATAAAGTTGCCTGACTTGGTGGATATGTACAACCACATCCCAGTAAGTTCCACCAACTGTACTCCAGCGTACCTGATGCGAGGAAGATCTAGTCGGTTACCCGTTGATCTGGATATGGGGGTCCTAGTACCCGAAGATACCCCGCCGGAGGCAGATTGGGATACAGAAAGGCAGCGAAGATACCGCGAAGTACAGGAGTGTGTAGAGAGGAGCCTCGCCCAGGCTAGGCAAAAACAAGAAAGGGACTACAACCAACACGCTCCTGCGATTCCTCTATCACCTGGTGAGCAAGTACTTAAACGAAAGAGGAGGTTACATAAACTCGATGACCAATGGGAAGCGGAACCGTATACCATCCTGCCGTCCGATTTCGACAACACAAAGGTCTGCCTCATCAGCAAGGACCAAGGGGAGACCTCAACAGCGGTATCCAGGGATCACCTTAAGGTCTGCCCCGATAAGTTGAAAGAGAGAGAGACGGTCCCAAAGATCTCCCCGCCGGAAGAAAAGGAGAAGATGTTCCATACCTTCCTTGGTGACTTCCCCCAGTCCTGGACTCAGATAAATCAAGCCATCGTGGTGCCTGTTCTAATGTTTCAACAGCCGGACCCGCCAGAAACAGTGGTGGCACCAGATCATCCGGCCCCGCTACCTCAACAAGCCTTACTTGATGATGCCATGCCAACCGTTGAACCGGTAAATCCTCCCTCTGCTGTCAGTGAATCTGCTGTACCCACTGTTGATAGCAGCAGCTCTGAGAACCCCAACCTGCCAGTGCTACCCCGACTCACTAGAAGTGTAGCTAGAAGACAGTGCACTACACCAGCGGTAGCAAGCATAGCGGGCCCCGTTAGGCCAATAGCAACCCCTGCGCTGCGAAGGTCCACACGCAGCACTCAAAATCAAACTCCCCTCCGCTACAAAACTTGGAGGTATTAATAAGGGCTGCTCTTTAGTTAAGAATGTTTTTGTGTATGTCTTTTGTTAGAGGTTTTAAAGGGACAATAGAGTAATGGACGGTGAATTGCTCAAAAACTTTCACAAGGGGACCCCTTTGTTTACCCGGGGTCCCCGCTGTTTCAACCACTGAACTGAGAGTCATAAACTGTGCATGACCTAACTTTTGCAACGTTCAAGAATCCTCACCTCCCGTAAAGGGAAGCACTGTTATGTTCAATTGTTATGCTATTTCAAAAATTTGTGTGTTTTCTGTTAACATGTGTTATTGTTCTTGTTTTCCCAGTCCCGGAGTACTGGATTTAACCGGGGGGGAGTGCAGCGCCCCAGAGTCCTGGTCGTTGCAGTACTGTGGCTCCGCCACTATGGGGAGCTATGGTACGTCTGATTGCACTAACGGAGTTTCTCTGACCAGGTAACACCTCACTACACTTCACACTCCGGCCACCAGGGGGGGTGGTTCTATCTACTAGGCCACTCCTCACATTCTGGTAAAACTGGGGGTTGGACAGGAAGACAGGGAGAAGTAGCTGGGAAGAGCTAGTGAGAGGACCTGTCAGGGATGGGATCCTGGCAGACTCCTCAGAGCAGAACTAACCAGTGCACAACGGGAATACAGTAAAGAAGTATTGGGACCAGAAGGAGTCATGCTGTTAGACCGAGGCAACATCCTTCTGAGGCGCAAATAGAGCGCCCCCACACCGCCGCAGGGCCTAGGGGTACCCGGAGCCGGGCCTCTAGGTCTCAGTCCTGGGGTTGTCACGGTGGCTAGACCCGGTCCTTGGCCCTGTCTGTCAGTGGGGGACGTCCGGTGAAATAAGAGGTGTTGTAACGGTGCAGTTGTGGGGTGCAGGTCGCGATAAATAACAAGGACACCAGGTTGCAGTCTCTTTACCTCTTTACTGAAGATCTCTGAGTCCTCAATCCAGAATACGGCTCACCAGACTGCGCAAGTCCGGCCGGTCCAATGGCACTTCCAGAGTTCTCTTCACAGGAGGAAATCTGTGCCTTCCCCCTAGCGCTATGTGTTGTAGTCCTTCCCTGCTGTGCTTACGGAAAGTACCCCACAACTGTTGTGTCTGTTTCTGGTGTTCCCTCACAACTCGATTAAATGATGTTCTGCTAATCCTCCGTCCCTCCCTGAGGTTCGGGTAGGAACGGCACCCGTTTGACGGGTAGGCCTGGAGTTCTTCCGGGACCCTAGAGACGCCCCTCTCCCACAATTGCCTCCCAAGACTTCATAGGTGATTTGAGTTAGACAGCCCGCCTGAGACTGACTGTCCTGCCGCTGTTTGGAGTATTGCTTGAAGCTGAATGTTATTCTACTCCCTCGGTGTTCCGGCCACCGGTAGTGCGCCTCAGTAGGATGTTGCTTCGGTCTTACAGCACGACTCCTACTGGTATTTCTCCTTTGCGTGATCCCGTTTCTCACTCAGCACAATCTATCTCTCTTCTAATCCTTTCTTGGGCACCGCCGCTACCCGGAGCAGGCACGGTCCCGTTACGTTCGTTCTCGTTGCCAAGCCTCTGTCAGGATCCCACCCCTGACAGAGACCCTACTGCATCTTCCCCTACAACACCCTCTGCCACAAGGTGTTGCCTGGTTCCAACCCAGTCAGCTTCTGATCTAACTTCCTGCCTGACCCCCAGTTTACCCACTATGGTGGGGAGTGGCCTAATGAATAGCACCCTTAGCTCCCCCCGGAGGCCCGGCTGTGAAATGTATTGGTGTCTGTGATACCTGATCAGATGAACTCCTTCAGTGCCATCGGACGCACCATAGCTCCCCATAGTGGCGGAGCCACAGTACTGCAACGACCAGGACTCTGGGGTGCTGCACTCCCCCCTGGTTAAACACAGTACTCCGGGACTGGGAAGAAAACAACAATACAAGTTTAGCAAAAAGACATACAATTTTTGTTGAGTGCAAATAACAATACGTATACTTGAACAAGCTTCCCTTTATGGGAGGTGAGGACACTTGAACGTTACAAAACATGGTTAAACATTAAACATTATAAATTACAGGCTATAAATAACTCCTGTTACCCAACCGGGTATTCTACTAAGTGCAAAAATTGCTGAACAATACTTTAACATTGCCTTTAAGGACATACACTCTGTATCCACCAAAGACCTTCCTATAATCACATTATAAGGTAAGTTAACTTTTTCATTCCCCTTCTTTAAATCTACAGGACCGCCTGTCCTATCGGCACCAGACCTACTGCCTCTCCTTTCGGTTACAGGACCGCCCCGTTCAGCCAGGGCCTACTGCCTTTTCAACTTCTATACACAGTACAGATCATAACATTATTTTCAGTTTTAGAAGCACTGAGCCATCTACGTATGGCTCCTAGGAGGACTCTCTACCTAACCCCTACGGGTTCACTTTCTGTCCTCTGTAACACATTATTAACTCTTTCTTTACAATAACCAACTTACTATGGAGGACTCAGGGTTTACCTTCTATCCCCACTTTCTATCAACATTATCAATCATTCCTTTTCTTCCGAGAAACATCATCATCATTTCTTCACAATTAACTGGTTGGATACATATAACTTTCTCATGTACACATTATCATCACTTTCTTTCATCAAACATTATTGCTACCCGTCTTAAAGCAATATCACCGTTTAAGTGCAACAATTGAACATCCCCTTTAAGAAGGGACCAAGTCTCTATGAGGTAGCATTTCTTCTCAAGCTACCAGTCCTTACTCAGCAAAGGTTCCAGTGTGGTATCTTCACAAAGAGTCCTTCTTTAAGTAAAACCAGTAGGAAGCGCCTTTAATAAGGTGCGAACTATTTACAAGGAAAAGTTTGTATCATGCACGGTCCATGATTACTGCAGTTCTTAAGACTTGTGCAAAAACTTAGAAAAAATAAACAAAACAACAAGGATCCCGGGTCAACAAAGGGATCCATGAGGAATTAACCCTGGACGGGTTTAGCAGCAACAGTAAACAGTAACTATATACATACTCATGGTATCGAGGTTTATTCTTACTCAGGTGGCCTTGGCTCCGGGCCCCCAACTACTGTGGCACGGATATCAGCGGCAGGCCCCGCAGGGACCATCAGGTCACCCGGTGTCTGAATTTGAAGACTGACCCTGCTGGCAAGTTCGGGAGCCGCTACAAAGTGTACAGTGGTGACAGTAACGAGATCGGGCAAACCTGGATCAACCATGGTCGGGGCCACAGGTGACACTCCTTCAGGCTCACATCGCTGAACATTCCGGGCACGCCACCCCTGTTCGTTCCAGTGACGGGTGTACGTCACCTGATCCCCCTCTCGCAATGGTTCGCCATCCCGATCACAGCAGGGAGTTTCCACGTCATAGCTGGCAACGAAGACGTCAGTCGATAGGCCCGGTTCCTGTATTGAGCCCCATCCTTCTCAACCCAGGGGGTGTCCCACCGGAACATCACTCCATCCGGGCCCATCTCTATGGGCTCCCCCCACCTGGTTGGTAGTGGCGGCAACAACTTCCCGATCGCGCTGGGGCCGAGGACCACCCGCTCGATGGTGAACGAAGGATTACTGCTGCGGGGAGGATCGGTCGTGGGAGCGGGATCGAGCGTTGGGGCAGGGGTATCTGTCGTACCTGCGTCTGATGTGGTTCCACCGGTGTCGATCCGGTCCGCTGACAAGAACGCTGGAGTCGGCTGCTGCTCGGACTGCGGCTCCTCCAATACGGTCCCCGGACGCGGCTCCGCTATCTGTTCCAGGGACTTCGGCTCCTCCGGCTGCAGGGAGCACGGGTCCGCCTCCGATAAGCGAGGGCAACCCGGGACTGCTCCTTCCCCGTTCCGGCACTCGCTGTTCTTCATCATGATCTGCTGATCGGTGGCAATGCATGCATCGGACTCCGCCATTTCTCCAGGGCCGAGCTTCTCCATCTCCTGCTTCCCGCCGTTGCAAATCAGGGGGTCGTCCTCCACTTGAGGGCAGGTCCTCACCTTGCAGCCAGAAGCGCAGGGGGCGGTAGCCATTTCTCGCGCCACTCTGGTGGTCTCCTCCCATGGCACGCCCTCCTTCTTCTCCGGCGTAGCAATGGCGGCGGCTTTTGGCGGGAACTTCTCTCAGCAAAGAGCAACACACAGTCTTTGCAATAAAGTACAGTCCAAGCACAACAAATCACAGTTCCAAGGCACACATGACCTGATTCTTCAGGCTTAAGTAGATCCTGTTCGTGACGCCAAGTTTGGAGCGCCCCCACACCGCCGCAGGGCCTAGGGGTACCCGGAGCCGGGCCTCTAGGTCTCAGTCCTGGGGTTGTCACGGTGGCTAGACCCGGTCCGTGGCCCTGTCTGTCAGTGGGGGACGTCCGGTGAAATAAGAGGTGTTGTAACGGTGCAGTTGTGGGGTGCAGGTCGCGATAAATAACAAGGACACCAGGTTGCAGTCTCTTTACCTCTTTACTGAAGATCTCTGAGTCCTCAATCCAGAATACGGCTCACCAGACTGCGCAAGTCCGGCCGGTCCAATGGCACTTCCAGAGTTCTCTTCACAGGAGGAAATCTGTGCCTTCCCCCTAGCGCTATGTGTTGTAGTCCTTCCCTGCTGTGCTTACGGAAAGTACCCCACAACTGTTGTGTCTGTTTCTGGTGTTCCCTCACAACTCGATTAAATGATGTTCTGCTAATCCTCCGTCCCTCCCTGAGGTTCGGGTAGGAACGGCACCCGTTTGACGGGTAGGCCTGGAGTTCTTCCGGGACCCTAGAGACGCCCCTCTCCCACAATTGCCTCCCAAGACTTCATAGGTGATTTGAGTTAGACAGCCCGCCTGAGACTGACTGTCCTGCCGCTGTTTGGAGTATTGCTTGAAGCTGAATGTTATTCTACTCCCTCGGCGTTCCGGCCACCGGTAGTGCGCCTCAGTAGGATGTTGCTTCGGTCTTACAGCACGACTCCTACTGGTATTTCTCCTTTGCGTGATCCCGTTTCTCACTCAGCACAATCTATCTCTCTTCTAATCCTTTCTTGGGCACCGCCGCTACCCGGAGCAGGCACGGTCCCGTTACGTTCGTTCTCGTTGCCAAGCCTCTGTCAGGATCCCACCCCTGACAGAGACCCTACTGCATCTTCCCCTACAACACCCTCTGCCACAAGGTGTTGCCTGGTTCCAACCCAGTCAGCTTCTGATCTAACTTCCTGCCTGACCCCCAGTTTACCCACTATGGTGGGGAGTGGCCTAATGAATAGCACCCTTAGCTCCCCCCGGAGGCCCGGCTGTGAAATGTATTGGTGTCTGTGATACCTGATCAGATGAACTCCTTCAGTGCCATCGGACGCACCATAGCTCCCCATAGTGGCGGAGCCACAGTACTGCAACGACCAGGACTCTGGGGCGCTGCACAAACAGTCGGTGGCCGGAACGCCGAGCAAGTAAGAGACTTTAAGTACACTGCAAACCACGGCCGGACAGCTAATTACAGGTTGGCTGTCTCACTTAACACCTAAGCAGACAACGGAGGCAGCTGTGGGAGAGGGGCGACTCTAGGGTCCCGGAAGAACTCCAGGCCTACCCCGTCATACGGGTGCGTCCTACCATATCACCTGGAGGACGAAGAGAACGAACAAATAGAGACAGACAGAAACAGTTGTGAGGGCTATCCCGGGAGCTCAGCAGGGAAGAACTACAACACCCAGCGCTAGAAGGTAGACACTGATTCCCACCTGTAAAGGGAACTTCTGATGTGCCTTTGGACCGGCCGGTCTCTGACAACCCAGTTAACAGTGCTCTGGACTGAGGTCTCCAAAGCCTTCAGTAAAGAGGTAAAGAGACTGCAACCTGGTGTCCTCGTTATTTACCGCGACCTGCACCCCACAACTGCACCGCTACACCACCACTTATTCTACCGGAAGTCCCTCACCGACACACAGGGCCACGGACCGGGTCTAGCCACCGTGACAACCCCAGGACTGAGACCCAGAGGCCCGGTGCCGGGTACCCCTAGGCCCTGCGGCGGTGTGGGGGCGCTCCAATTGCGCATGCGCGGACCCTGTGACCACGTCACTTGCGGTCCGGGAGTACGTACTTCCGGTATGGCGGTATTTTAGGAGGACATACAGGCATATCCCCACCTCCAATCCAGGACAGCTGGGCGCGGGATGCGCCGCTGACCTCCGGACACAGGACAGAGCAGGTACACGGACCCTCCGCCCCCCTCTACCCTCTGCTTCCACCTGGCAATATAACCCATTGTGCTCATGTTACCTGCAGGACAGCTCCACATGCTGCGGCCCACCCTAAGCAGGATCCCTCTATTTATGCCACAGGAGCATTCACTGGACCCATTATAAGGTACCCTAAATACATTTCTCTAAACATGTGCGGCATTCCCTATGGCTATACCCTCTATTTGCCGTTTGGTAATATAATCCATTCAATTCATATTATCTGCAGGACTTCTTTATATGCTGCGGCTCACCCTAAACAGGACCCCTTTACC
Source organism: Ranitomeya variabilis (assembly GCF_051348905.1). Lineage (NCBI taxonomy): Eukaryota > Metazoa > Chordata > Amphibia > Anura > Dendrobatidae > Ranitomeya > Ranitomeya variabilis. The sequence continues at coordinate 329,152,609 of NC_135237.1, read as the reverse complement.
TATACCACAGGAGCGATTATTGGACTTACTATAAGGTATCCATAACATATTCCTCTATACATCTGGGGTCTCTCCTGTTGGGGGTTCTCTTCAAAGCCATACTTATCCCACATACGCTGCCCTAGGGGACTCGAGACCACTGAGGACACACCCCATTAGATTCTATACCCCATTTTACTATTCCTTCACATTTTACTGGGGCTATTGCATAATCTCCATCATCAAACGTGTCTGGAACACACCCTCTTCCCTCCCATCCCCCATACTCATACAGGACTTAGGCTGTCTGAATACATATACACTGTGTAATGTTGATATTTTGTTATAATGACAGGTTATGACTTAAAAGGACCGTTGTCTTGCCTTCTATCACTGCCACTCCTATGTCTGTGTATCAAAAGAGTTAAGGTAAACATTATATCTCCCCTAAACAGTGGTTAACTGATGTACTAGAATTACCTCTTCGCTACAGGCTGACTTTTCGCTGCTCCTGACAGTATTCCCTTCATCACCTCTGGTTGCCTTGTATATATTGTACATATTATATTTTGTATTTTGGTGTATATTATTTTTTTGTCTTTTTTTGTACTTATTTGTTTACCTTTACGTATAATGTTATGTCACAAACAGCTACTTATACTGTTTATTTGCTTTCCTAGTAACCCCATGAATAAGACCCGGGAGGGTCGAAACGTCGGGTTTCTATCTACGAATTATCACAGTGGCAATTGTTGACTTGCTTTCTTGAATAAATCTGGCATATACCTTTTTGCATCATACCAGTTTCAAGTGTGCGATATTTTTTCTTCTACTATTGACTTGACCACACAGTCTGTTTTACCAGCACCTCCGTGTCCTTGACCAGAGTGCACACCATTATCCTTGTTCAATATACTACGTGGGCTGTGCAATATACTATGTGGGCTGTGCAATATACTACGTGGCTGTGCAATATACTACGTGGGCTGGGTGTCATGATCTCAATGGCAAGAGAACATAGCATAAGCATATATAGGAACTAGCTCTTGGAAGATGGGAACTGAGCTGACCATGAACTAAACCTAACGCACAACTAGCAGTGGCCGGGTAGCATGCCTACGTTGATTCTAGATGCCCAGCCCAGCCGGAGGACTAAATAAAGCTAGCAGAGGAAAATATTAGTCCTAGCTCACCTCTAGAGAAATACCCCGAAAGGAGACAGAGGCCCCCCACATGTATTGGCGGTGAGTTGAGATGAAATCACAAACGTAGTATGAAAATAGGTTTAGCAAATTTGAGGTCCACTTACTACATAGCAGAAGACAGAAAGGACACTTTCATGGTCAGCTGAAAACCCTATCAAAAAACACCATCCAGAAATTACTTTAAAACTCTGGCATTAACTCATAACACCAGAGTGGCAATTCCCGTTCACAAGAGCTTTCCAGACACAGTAACGAAACTACAGCTGTGAACTGGAACAAAATGCAAAAACAAACATGGACAAGAGTCCAACTTATCTAGTAGTTGTCTAGGAGCAGGAACAAGCACAGAGAGGCTTCTGATAACATTGTTGACCGGCAAGCAACTAACAGAGCAGCAAGGTTATATAGCGACTCCCACATCTTGATGGGAACAGGTGAACAGAGAAGATGAAGACACCAGTTCAATTCCACCAGTAGCCACCGGGGGAGCCCAGAATCCAAATTCACAACAGTACCCCCCCCTCAATGAGGGGGCACCGAACCCTCACCAGAACCACCAGGGCGATCAGGATGGGCCCTATGAAAGGCACGAACCAGATCGGAGGCATGAACATCAGATGCATTCACCCAAGAATTATCCTCCTGGCCGTATCCCTTCCACTTGACCAGATACTGGAGTCTCCGTCTGGAAACACGAGAGTCCAAGATTTTCTCCACAACGTACTCCAACTCACCCTCAACCAACACCGGAGCAGGAGGCTCAACGGAAGGCACAACCGGTACCTCATACCTGCGCAATAATGACCGATGAAAAACGTTATGAATAGAAAAGGATGCAGGGAGGTCCAAACGGAAGGAAACAGGGTTAAGAATCTCCAATATCTTATACGGGCCGATAAACCGAGGCTTAAACTTAGGAGAAGAGACCCTCATAGGGACAAAACGAGAAGACAACCACACCAAATCCCCAACAGAAAGCCGAGGACCAACACGACGGTGGCGGTTGGCAAAAAGCTGAGTCTTCTCCTGGGACAACCTCAAATTGTCCACCACCTGCCCCCAGATCTGATGCAATCTCTCCACCAGAGCATCCACTCCAGGACAATCCGAAGATTCCACCTGACCAGAGGAAAATCGAGGATGAAACCCCGAATTACAGAAAAACGGGGACACCAAAGTGGCAGAGCTGGCCCGATTATTGAGAGCGAACTCCGCCAATGGCAAAAAAGCAACCCAATCATCCTGGTCAGCAGACACAAAACACCTCAGATATGTCTCCAGGGTCTGATTAATCCGCTCGGTCTGGCCATTCGTCTGAGGATGGAAAGCGGACGAAAAAGATAAATCTATGCCCATCCTAGCACAGAATGCCCGCCAAAATCTAGACACGAATTGGGTCCCTCTGTCAGAAACGATATTCTCAGGAATACCATGCAAACGAACAACATTTTGAAAAAACAGAGGAACCAACTCGGAAGAAGAAGGTAACTTGGGCAGAGGAACCAAATGGACCATCTTAGAAAAACGGTCACACACCACCCAGATGACAGACATCTTCTGAGAAACAGGCAGATCTGAAATAAAATCCATCGAGATGTGCGTCCAAGGCCTCTTAGGAATAGGCAAGGGCAACAATAATCCACTAGCCCGAGAACAACAAGGCTTGGCCCGAGCACAAACGTCACAAGACTGCACAAAGCCTCGCACATCTCGTGACAGGGAAGGCCACCAGAAGGACCTTGCCACCAAATCCCTGGTACCAAAAATGCCAGGATGACCTGCCAACGCAGAAGAATGAACCTCAGAGATGACTCTACTGGTCCAATCATCAGGAACAAACAGTTTATCAGGTGGGCAACGATCAGGTCTCTCCGCCTGAAACTCCTGCAAGGCCCGCCGCAGGTCTGGAGAAAACGGCTGACAATACCACTCCATCCTTAAGGATACCTGTGGGCTCAGAGTTACCAGGCGAGTCAGGCTCAAAACTCCTAGAAAGGGCATCCGCCTTAACATTCTTAGAACCCGGTAGGTATGACACCACAAAATTAAACCGAGAGAAAAATAATGACCAGCGCGCCTGTCTAGGATTCAGGCGCCTGCCGGTCTCAAGATAAATCAAATTTTTGTGGTCAGTCAATACCACCACCTGATGTCTGGCCCCCTCGAGCCAATGGCGCCACTCCTCAAAAGCCCACTTCATGGCCAAAAGCTCCCGATTCCCAACATCATAATTCCGCTCAGCGGGCGAAAATTTACGGGAAAAGAAGGCACAAGGCCTCATCACGGAGCAGTCAGAACTTTTCTGCGACAACACTGCCCCAGCTCCGATCTCAGAAGCGTCGACCTCAACCTGAAAAGGTAGAGCAACATCAGGCTGACGCAACACAGGGGCAGAGGAAAAACGGCGCTTAAGCTCCCGAAAGGCCTCCACAGCATCAGGGGACCAATCAGCAACATCAGCACCCTTCTTAGTCAAATCGGTCAATGGCTTAGCAATATCCGAAAAACCAGCAATAAATCGACGATAAAAGTTAGCAAAGCCCAAAAATTTCTGAAGACTCTTAAGAGAAGAGGGCTGCGTCCAATCACAAATAGCTTGAACCTTGACAGGATCCATTTCAATGGAAGAGGGGGAAAAAATATATCCCAAAAAGGAAATCCTCTGTACCCCAAAAACACACTTAGAACCCTTCACACACAAAGAATTAGACCGCAAAACCTGAAAAACCCTCCTGACTTGCTGGACATGAGAGTCCCAGTCATCCGAAAAAATCAGAATATCATCCAGATACACAATCATAAATTTATCCAAATAATCGCGAAAAATATCATGCATAAAGGACTGGAAAACTGACGGAGCATTAGAAAGACCAAAAGGCATCACTAAATACTCAAAGTGGCCCTCGGGCGTATTAAATGCGGTTTTCCACTCATCCCCCTGCCTGATTCGCACCAAATTATACGCCCCACGAAGGTCAATCTTAGAGAACCACTTGGCCCCCTTTATGCGAGCAAACAAATCAGTCAGCAACGGCAATGGGTATTGATATTTAACAGTGATTTTATTCAAAAGCCGATAATCAATACATGGTCTCAAAGAGCCGTCTTTTTTTGACACAAAGAAAAAACCGGCTCCTAAGGGAGATGACGATGGACGAATATGTCCCTTTTCCAAGGACTCCTTTATATATTCTCGCATAGCAGCATGTTCAGGCACAGACAGATTAAATAAACGACCCTTTGGGTATTTACTACCCGGGATTAAATCTATGGCACAATCGCACTCTCGGTGCGGAGGTAACGAACCAAGCTTGGATTCTTCAAAGACGTCACGATAGTCAGACAGGAACTCAGGAATTTCAGAGGGAATGGATGATGAAATGGAAACCACAGGTACATCCCCATGAGCCCCCTTACATCCCCAGCTCAACACAGACATAGCTCTCCAGTCGAGGACTGGGTTGTGAGATTGCAGCCAAGGCAATCCTAGCACCAAATCATCATGTAGATTATACAGCACCAGAAAGCGAATAATCTCCTGGTGATCCGGATTAATACGCATAGTTACTTGTGTCCAGTATTGTGGTTTATTATTAGCCAATGGGGTGGAGTCAATCCCCTTCAGAGGAATAGAAGTCTCCAAAGGCTCTAAATCATACCCACAGCGTTTGGCAAAGGACCAATCCATAAGACTCAAAGCGGCGCCAGAGTCGACATAGGCGTCCGTGGTAATAGATGACAAAGAGCAAATCAGGGTCACAGATAGAATAAATTTAGACGGTAAGGTGCAAATGGAAACAGATTTACCAAGCTTTTTAGTGCGCTTAGAGCATGCTGATATAACATGAGTAGAATCACCACAATAGAAACACAACCCATTTTTCCGTCTAAAATTCTGCCGCTCGCTTCGGGACAGAATTCTATCACACTGCATACTCTCTGGCGACTTCTCAGTGGACACCGCCAGATGGTGCACTGGTTTGCGCTCCCGCAAACGCCTATCGATCTGAATAGCCATTGTCATGGACTCATTCAGACCCGCAGGCACAGGGAACCCCACCATAACATCCTTAATGGCATCAGAGAGACCCTCTCTGAAAGTCGCCGCCAGGGCGCACTCATTCCACTGAGTAAGCACAGACCATTTACGGAATCTTTGGCAGTAAATTTCCGCTTCATCTTGCCCCTGAGATAGGGACATCAAAGTTTTTTCTGCCTGAAGCTCCAAATGAGGTTCGTCATAAAGCAACCCCAAGGCCAGAAAAAACGCATCCACATTGAGCAACGCAGGATCCCCTGGTGTCAATGAAAAAGCCCAGTCTTGAGGGTCGCCCCGGAGCAAGGAAATCACAATCCTGACCTGCTGTGCAGGGTCTCCGGCAGAGCGAGATTTCAGAGACAAAAATAATTTGCAATTATTTCGAAAATTCTGAAACCTGGATCTATTCCCCGAGAAAAATTCCGGCAAAGGAATTCTCGACTCAGATACAGGTGCATGACAAACAAAATCTTGCAAATTTTGTACCTTCGTGGCGAGATTATTCAAACCTGCAGTTACACTCTGAAGATCCATTACAAACAGGTGGACACAGAGCCATTCAAGGGTTAAGAGGAGGTAAGAAGCAGCTAGACAGCAATTAAGGGCTAGGCAGCCAAACTCTGAGGGGAAAAAAAAAAATTTCCCTTCAACACTTCTTTTTCTCCTGCTTCAGCCCAAACAATTAACACTTTGCGGGCCGGTCAAACTGTCATGATCTCAATGGCAAGAGAACATAGCATAAGCATATATAGGAACTAGCTCTTGGAAGATGGGAACTGAGCTGACCATGAACTAAACCTAACGCACAACTAGCAGTGGCCGGGTAGCATGCCTACGTTGATTCTAGATGCCCAGCCCAGCCGGAGGACTAAATAAAGCTAGCAGAGGAAAATATTAGTCCTAGCTCACCTCTAGAGAAATACCCCGAAAGGAGACAGAGGCCCCCCACATGTATTGGCGGTGAGTTGAGATGAAATCACAAACGTAGTATGAAAATAGGTTTAGCAAATTTGAGGTCCACTTACTACATAGCAGAAGACAGAAAGGACACTTTCATGGTCAGCTGAAAACCCTATCAAAAAACACCATCCAGAAATTACTTTAAAACTCTGGCATTAACTCATAACACCAGAGTGGCAATTCCCGTTCACAAGAGCTTTCCAGACACAGTAACGAAACTACAGCTGTGAACTGGAACAAAATGCAAAAACAAACATGGACAAGAGTCCAACTTATCTAGTAGTTGTCTAGGAGCAGGAACAAGCACAGAGAGGCTTCTGATAACATTGTTGACCGGCAAGCAACTAACAGAGCAGCAAGGTTATATAGCGACTCCCACATCTTGATGGGAACAGGTGAACAGAGAAGATGAAGACACCAGTTCAATTCCACCAGTAGCCACCGGGGGAGCCCAGAATCCAAATTCACAACAGCTGGGCAATATACTACGTGGGCTGTGCAATATACTATGTGGGCTGGGCAATATACTTCACGGGCTGTGCAATATACTACGTGGGCTGGGCAATATACTACGCGGGCTGTGCAATATACTAAGCGGGCTGGGCAATATACTACGTGGGCTGTGCAATATACTACGTGGGCTGGGCAATATACTACGTGGCTGTGCAATATACTACGTGGCTGTGCAATATACTACGTGGGCTGGGCAATATACTACGTGGGCTGTGCAATACAGTACACTACGTGGCTGTGCAATATATTACGTGGCTGTGCTATATACTATGTGGTCGGCCGTGAACAAACAGCGACCGGCGCAGTCTGGCCGCAAATTGGCGCGGGATTTGAACCACGCTTCGCTAATTGGACGCGCCCGGCCGGCCGAATCCTGTGTATTCAATGTATTATTCTAAAATCTTCATAAATAAACTACAGACATATTCTAGGATACCCGATGCGTTAGAATCGGGCTACCATCTAGTATATGTATATATATATATATATATATATATATATATATATATATATATATATATATATATATATATATATATATATATATATATATATATATATATTTTTTTTTTTAAACTTTCACCTAATATTTCATGTTGAACTAGATACACCATGTAATATGCAGAACTGGTTTAACATGTTCGCTTTTTAACCCCTTCAACCCCAGGCCATTTTCCATTTTTTCGTTTCGATTTTGTCATTACCTTCTACCAAGAGCTGTAACTATAGCCGTATGAGGGAATGTTTTTTGCTGGAGGAGTTGCAGAAAGCTGCATGAAAACGTTTTTGCATTTGTCGCCATTTTCCGAAACCCGCAACTTTTTCAATTTTCAGGATATGGGGCCAGGTGAGAGCTCATTTTTTGCACCCTCAGCTGATGTCTTTATTGATACCATCTTGGTTTACATATAAAGTTTTGATCCCCTCTTATTTCATTTTATTGCTAGATCGGACATTTCACAATGCAGCGATAACAAATATCTGTATGTTTTTATTGTTTTATTTTCAATGTGTGATTTGAACTTTTTTTCCATATTTTTTAAACCTTTTTTTTCACTTTTTACTTTTAGGATACTTAAAAGTACTATCGTTCGATCACCTGCTCTATACATCGAGAAAAAAATAAAGAAGCTCACCACGCCAATATTGTTCGTGATACGCCGGAAAGCTGATGAATGGGCATCAAGTCCTGCTAGTTAAGCTCAGCTATTTTTGAACTGAAGAAGGAAAAAGGATTTTCTGGAACTGCCATCCATAAAATTCATATTTTTATTAGAAATTAATTTAAAAACTGGAGGGTCCTTCATAAGGATAAAACCTTGTGCGTTTCTGGCGTACACTACGCTTCAGCATGAGCCGGCATTCACAGGAGGATCGTAATGACAGGCATGGGGATCTTCTGCAGACCCCCAGCTGTCATGACAACCCATTGGCGCCCCTCAATCAACCCATTAGTACCCCGTATGTTAAATCCCACTGTCAGAGATTGACTTAGGGCTCATTCCCACTTGCAATGAAATAGGACTAATGCAATCTGATTAATAATCGGATAGCATTTGTGCCAATTTAATCCTATGCGTCTGCTCTCAATGGCAGTTTTCTTGCTGCTCCAATCAAATCGTGATTGGACAGGAAAAAAATTGCAACATGCTGAATTCGGATATAAGTCTATGGGTGCGTATGAAACATGGCAGACACCGGCAGCAGAGGAGGTGCAAAAATTAATTTCTCCGTCTCCTCCGCCGCTATGCTCTGATCCTGTCATGCGAGAGCGTCGGAGCACAGAGCACTGACACTCGGCTCACGCCCGCCACAGAGCAGGAGCCGAGGGTCTTTAGTGAATGCCCTCAAGAGGTAGTAATGGCAGACACTATAATAGCTTTAATAAAGGGCTGGATTATTTCCTCGATGCACATAACATTGTGGGTTATAGTTCATTTAATGACAAAATGTACAATTGGTGGAGAAAGGTTGAACTTGATGGACCTAGGTCTTTTTTCAACCTATGTAACTATATAACATATTGCATCCAATGCTCTTGCGCCGATTCCATCAGTCAGAGACACGACATGCGGCATAAATATATATCATGTCATGAAGGGTTAATTTTGCCTCTTTGTTATCAAGCTATTAGCGATCTAAGCATTTGGCACCTAATGAGTTAACTTTTGTTGGGCGTGGGCAAACAGTTTTCACTGGGGCGTGTTCTTCACCCTGTATGGTGTTGACCAATCATAAGCAAGCAGCAACAAGAAAGGACAGAAGAGCGCACCCACCATAGCCATAGCACAGGGCACACAGTCCAGGGCGCAGCAGACTTTCCTCTCCTTGTACAGCAAGTGATTGGTAAGGACTACCGAGCGGCTACAGGACCTGATTCTGCTGCTACAAGTGGATGCAGTAATGAGTTGTGTGGACTGTGAGAATGGCTGTTGTCTGTCGCCCTCTAGCTACTCTGTTCTGTACAAGGAGCTTTCTTCTGTTCCTTCTCCATAGCTGTAAAGTTTATACAGTCAGACAGGAATTGTAATGGAGCGAAGGTCACAATCTGAACTTTAAGTTCTTTTCTGTTGGTTTCATCACAAGCGCTCCATTGTCTATTAGAAAACAAGACAGGAACATACATTATTAAACAATAATTGTGGAACGGATACATCCAAAACAAAAACAACAAAAAGGAAGTAAAATGCTACAAATGGTTAAAGATGACATAATATTTGAGGTTTATAGTTAGAGTAGTAATTGGCAATTTTTAATCAATGAAAGATAAACAGCGTTTTCCCCTACATTATGTGGCTGACAGACAGTGATGATCTGTGTGCACCTTGCGCTTTTCTACTTCACCCACTTATGGCTAACGTGCTATATTATGTAGCTAAATATGCAAAGTCGGTGCTGTAAGTAACCTCAGGCAGTCCTGAGATAAGTTCCTGTGCAGCCACTAGACTGATCTGTTTTAATTTTCAAAGTTTATGCATTTTATGTTGGACTCAAATGAAAGGGTTAATGAAATGCTGCAAGGTTGTCCTGATCTATATGGGAATAAAATACCGTAATGGATAAGACAGTTTTACAAAGTCAGAATCACAGGTCAAATATGTCCCGTCCCAAATGAATATTATACAGCTCTGGCAAAAATTAAGAGACCACTGCAAAATGTTCAGTTTGTCTGATTTTTCTCTTTATAGGTATATTTTTGAGTAAAATGTAAATTGTTTGTTTATTCTATTAACTACTGACAACATGTCTCCAAAGTTCCAAGCAGTACATTTTGTATTTATTTTCTGAAAATGAGAAATGGTCAAAATAACATAAAAATGCATTGCTTGCAGACCTCAAATAATGCAAAACAAACAAGTTCATAATCGTTTAGAAACAACAATACTAATGTTTTAACTCAGGAAGAGTTCAGAAATCAATATTTTGTGGAATAACCATGATTTTTTATCACAGCTTTCATGTGTCCTGGCATGCTTTCCACCAGTCTTTCACACTGCTTTTGGGTGACCTTATGCCACTCCTGGTACAAAAATGTAAGCAGTTCTTCTTTGATGGCTTGTGACTATCCATCTTCCTTTTGCTTACATTCTAGAGGTTTTCAGTGGGGTTCAGATCTGGAGATTGGGCTGGCCATGACAGGGATTTGATGTGGTGGCCCTTCATCCACACCTTGATTGACCTAGCTGTGTGGCATGGCGCATTGTCCTGCTGAAAAAAACAGTCCTTAGAGTTGGGGAACATTGCCTGAGCAGAAGGAATCGACTGTTTTTCCAGGAAAACCTTGTATGCGGCTTGATTCATACGTCCTTCGCAAAGATTAATTTGCCCAATTCCAGCCTTGCTGAAGCATCCCCAGATCATCCTCCACCAAATTTCACAGTGGGTGCAAGACACTGTGTCTCATATGCCTCTCCAGGTCTCCTTCTAACCATTAGATGACCAGGTGTTGGGCAAAGCTGAAAATTAGACTCATCAGAGAAGATTACCTTACTCCAGTCCTCTATGGTCCAATCCTTATGGTCTCTGGCAAACTTCAGCCTGGCTCTCCTTTGCTTCTCATTGATGAAAGGCTTTTTTCTTGCTTTACATGACTTGAGTCCTGCCTCTAGGACCCTGTTACGAACTGTTCTTGACGTGCACTTCACCCCAGCTGCCATTTGCCATTCTTTTTGTAGGTCACTTGATGTCATCCTGCAGTTGCTGAGTGACATTTGAATAAAATGACAGTCATCCCGGTCAGTGGAGAGTCGTTTTCGCCCTCTGCCGGTCTGTAGCTTTGTTGTCCCCAATGTCTGCTGCTTGACCTTGTTGTAATGGACTGCTGTCCTAGAAATTTTAAGCATGGAGGCAACATGACGCTTACTGTATCCCTCTGCTAGTAAAGCCAGAATTGAGCCCTTCTTTTCCTCACTCAAGACTTTTATTTTCAACTCCTTTGGCATAGTTAAGTTATTTTTTCATTCCTATCACTTTTGGGATATTACTAGCACTTGTTTTGCCATCCAGCTTGTCCTATGGCAAGAGGATTGTGAACACCACAGCAGTGTTTTTTATACTTTATACGCCCCTGGGTGAGTATAATCTAACCTCTTTTTCTCATCTTTCAGGATACATTGGGGGCTTATCTACAGCATTCCAGAATGCTGTAGATAAGCCCCTGATGCTGGTGGGCTTAGCTCAACTTCCATTTTGGGGGTGACAGGTTCCCTTTAAATAAGATTTGGTTCAGGTGATCACCTAATCAGAAGCACATTAAGTAGAATGAGGTGTACTCTGGTTGGAATTCAACTGACACTGGAATGGAATGGCTGTCAGGCATGTAGAGAAGCTGATTTTTATAAAACTGTGCAGTGGTCTCTTAATTTTTACCAGAGCTGTATATATAGCTTGGGGAAAAAAAACACACACAAATGAATTACCGTATATGCACATTACATATGTGTTCATGGAGCGCCCCCACTGCCGCAGGGCCAAGGGGTACCCGGTACCGGGCCTCTGAGTCTCTGTTCTGGGGTTGACACGGTGGCTAGACCCGGTCCGTGACCCTGCTGAGGGGCGTCCAGTGAAAGGTGGTGGTAAATGGTGGTGATATTGCGGTGCAGTGTAGGTCATAGTAAATAACGAGGACACCAGGTTGCAGTCTCTTTACCTCTTTACTGAAGGTTTAAGAATCCTCAGTCCAGAGCGCTGTCAACAGGGCTGTCAGAGACCGGCCGGTCCAAAGGCACATCAGGAGTTCTCTTTACAGGTGGGAATCAGTGTCTACCTTCTAGCGCTGTGTGTTGTAGTCCTTCCCTGCTGAGCTCCCGGGATAGTCCTCACAACTGATTCTGTCTGTCTCTGATGTTCGTTCTCTCTCCGTCCCCCAGGTGATATGGTAGGACGCACCCGTATGACGGGGTAGGCCTGGAGTTCTTCCGGGACCCTAGAGTCGCCCCTCTCCCACAGCTGCCTCCGTTGTCTGCTTAGGTGATTTGTGTGAGACAGCCAACCTATAATTGGCTGTCCTGCCGTGGTTTGCAGTAGTACTTAAAGTCTCTTACTTGCTCGGCGTTCCGGCCACCGACTGTTTGCGCCTCAGAAGGATGTTGCCTCGGTCCAACAGCACGACTCCTTCTGGTCCTAATGCCTCTTTTCTGTATTCCCGTTGTTCACTGGTTAGTTCTGCTCTTAGGAGTCTGCCAGGATCCCATCCCTGACAGGTCCTCTCACTAGCTCTTCCCAGTAACTTCTCTCCCTGTCTTCCTGTCCAACCCCCAGTTTTACCAGAGTGTGAGGAGTGGCCTACTAGATAGAACCACCCCCCCTGGTGGCCGGAGTGTGAAGTGTAGTGTGAGTGTTACCTGGTCAGAGAGACTCCTTTAGTGCAATCAGACGTAACATCACTCCCCTTAGTGGCAGAGCGACATTACTGCAACGACCAGGACTCTGGGGCGCTGCATTCATGCTGCAGAGCAGACGCCATCGCCGGAACCTGCCTGCAGAAGGGTTTTTTTTCCAAGCCACATATATAATATTCATTATGTAAACTAGGGGGCAGTCAAAGAGGGATCAATGACCTATCAGAAGCCATAGTGATGAATAGCTAAGCAGAGACCACATGAAGACCACCCCCCCCCCCCCCCTGGAGCATATCGTTATCAAAACTGATTATAATGATTAGACAAAAACTACAAGTTGGATTTCATCAACCAAGGTATCATTTTAATCAGTATAACGGTGCCGACTTGACACTGTCTGTAGGTTACTGACACAATATGCTGACAGGTTCTCTTCAAGCTGAAAAGTAATACTGCCCAACCTCACAGATGATGCTAAAGGATTAGGATAAATTATTGGCCAGCCAACTTTTTTTTTCACTTGCAGAAACTGCGACGGTCACAATGATTTAATAGGGCTTGAATGAATGTTTGTTATCAGCAGCCGTACTCAAAGCCGTGATTTGTTAATTTGCAATTTTTTTTTGTAACAAATCCACAGCTGAATTTGCCTTTGCTGACATGGAGCTATAACTAGTAATGTCTACATCCAGATTCTTGCATTGTTTATAAGAGAATATTCTTTTTAAGTTGTATATTACATGTATAATCCTTGTAAACCTTGACCTATGATCAGCGTTGGTGAAATCTGAGCTTTGGACACATTTGTTAATATCTGATTTCTCTCAACTCAGGGAAGTAAAGCCAGCATTGGACACCTGAAGTAAAGATGACAGAATTCAAGCAATCAAAGAAGGAGTCCAGAGACAAAGTTTTAAAGGTAAGATAATTGTTTTCTAAAGAGCCAGTTGCAAATTATTAAAAGTTAATCTGTCACCCAGGTTTTTGCTCTGTGATCTCAGAGCAGCATAATGTTGAAGCCGAGACCCTGATTCCAGTGGTTTGTCACTTACTGGGCTCTGTGTGTCTGTTTCAATACAATCAGTGTTTTATCAGCAGGAGATTATCACTACATGACAAGCTGTATAATCCAACCTGCAAATTTGGGCCAACATCACTGATTGGCAACTCTTTGTGTATGTAGTATATTGCCAATTAGTGGTGGGGTGGGGTTACAGGCAGCTCGGCGTTCTAGGCTTTGCTAGATCTGCTGCAGACAAATCTCTGATTCAATCACAACTGCTGCCCCCAGTAAACTAAGAGTATGTGCAAACATTCAGAATGAGTAAAAATTCCTGAAATTAATGAAAAATGAAAGAACATGTTTCAAATCTGCAATGAAAAAATAAGCAGCAAGTGCATGACATTTCAGAAATTATTTATTTTGCTCGTACTTGTAAAATCGTGAGGTTTTTTCCTGCAACAAAAAACCCTGAAAAAATGCAATGTGTGCATATAGCATAAATTCATGACAATTGCACAAAGTCAACTTTAATTTAAATATACTTTTCATTTCACCATGACCGCACCACACAGAGAGAGTATCCGCCCCCAGGAACAGGAAACCTACTAAAATAAAAGGGGCAGTACCTCTCTACTTCCCCAGTGGGGTTTCCTGTTCCTAAAGGAGGATATCTACGGTCTTGGAGAAGATGGTTACCTGGGGAGATTTCTCCTGGTAGGGTGCCGACCCTGGGATCCTGGCGGCCGGAGGGCTCAGGTTGGGGGCGCTGATCTACAGAGGACTGCTCCAACCGGAGCACATGGGGATGTCAGCAGACCGCTTCCGGATTCCAAAGTCAGGTCAGAGAGGAGCAAGTATAGAAAGTGGTTTTGTTTTTGTTTTTTTCCCATTCATTAATATTTATAGTATATGTAGTATGCTTGAGTTTATTATAAATCTTTGTAACCTTGAACTGTTATCTAATGTTATTACCTAGTATACAGTTGTTTTCCCTGTTTTTAAAATATCCAGAATATGATCAATAATTTCTTCCCAGTAGTAATGAAGCCTTTGACTCCTTCAAATCCTAGAATTCAATTACCGTAGTTTGTTCTTTTACAATTGAGTTATTAGTAGTGGCCGCAATGACTTGCCAGTTTTGGGTTTAGCATTCCATGTGTATCACACAAAACTGCTGCCTTTCTTTCTGGTTAATTGATAGTGGTCCGGTTTTCTAACAACATCTCATTTTTGTTTGTCTTGACTTTTAGGGAAATCAGAATGTCCATACGGTGTCTTCTGAGCCTGCCATACAATTGAGGACATGCAGTCATTCAAAATATGAAACAATTGAAGTCTTCCACCTAGACAACATCACTAAAATAGTGCTGAAACGTGCAGAGAAAAAAAATGCTTTTAATTTTGAGGTAAAATGTTGTTTTTCTGGCTAGTGTCCTTGTTCCTAATAGTGAGAGTACTAATAGGTTATTAGTGATGAGCGAATATGCTCATTACTCGAGATTTCTCGAGCACGCTGGGTTGACCTCCGATTATTTTTTAGTGCTCGGAGATTTAGTTTTCATTGCCGCAGCTGAATGATTTACAGCTGTTAGCCAGCATAAGTACATGTGGGGGTTGCCTGGTTGCTAGGGAATCCCCACATGTACTTATGCTGGCTAACAGATTAGTGTTGGCAATTTTTTCAATTGCCAACAGTAACAAAAGCAAGGTAGATTCGAAAATATCAGGTCAATCTTTTCAGGAATTCTGAACATTATACAAAGGCCAGAAACTATTATCTGTCTCTAATTGCAGATGTACAAAGAAGTTAATGCTGCACTGAATGAAGCTGGACAAGATGGTTCAGTATTAACAGTAATAACAGGTATTTCACTATATCCTATCCTAATTGGGATACATTGGCATACATGGATGTCGTAAACTAATCCAAGACAGAGCAGCCTTCTGTTGGAATGGGAAAGGAAAATTGGTGGCCCAGACAAAACTAACACCTACATGAGGGAAACCTACAAATCATCTAGGCAATTTAAAGCCCCTGAGGTGCAAAGCTTGGTGTTAACCATAGAAGCACCACACTAATACCCAATACCACTGGATAAAAAAATAGTTTGTGGCTCAAGTTATATTATGTATTTCAAATGCTCTTATTTACTGTGAAAATGGATGGTGTGATGTGGTTGTGCCCTTAAAGGGGCTGTCCAGTGACAATAAGTAATTACCTATGCTTAAGTCTATTTTTACATTTCTTCTCTTGTATTAGTTTGTAAAGTTTAGCTGATAATTCAGTTTGGTGTTTCCAGAGATTTCTCTTGGGGCATGTACTTCTTTATCTGCTTACAACTGGTTAACCTCATGCAGGGAGAGTCATGTGGGAAGAGGGGAATAGGGCCTTCTCACCTCACTGATCTCTGCAGCTACTGAGTAGAGATGCAGCAGAGCTGAGTTGTGTATCATTATAAAAACTTCCGATCCCATGGCATTCAGTTTGGAGTAGGGTCAGAGCTGACAGCACTGCGAGATGAGTTCTGGAGCTTTTTGTAATGATCATTTTTAATGTAATTCCACATCTTATCCCCATGCTGTCAGCTCTTGCACTCATCCACACTGACTGCTATAAGAAAACATCTGGAAGTGTTTGTAATGATACGTTACTCTGCAGATATTGTAAAGATACAATTTAGCTGAGTTATGTATCATTAAAAACTGCCCAACTGTTGTATATTTACTCAGTGGCTGCCGAGAAGTTGGGAGAGGAAGGCACGTTCTTTTCTCCCCTTGCTCCTCATACTGTGTCTTCAAACTTCTCCTACTCCCCATATTGTGTCTGCACCTGTCATCTCCTTGCTCCCCAAACTTGTTGTCAAATCTTTCTCCCACTACTGTAAATCTCCCACCGTTACATTTAATCTTTGGTGTCTTCAGCTCTGCTAGTGTGGAGCACTTACCAACAATGTTCTGCACCCTGGCGAGTGACATCAGCAGCGTGATAAAAGATGAGTACAATTGTCCACTGGGAGCTGGCTCGCTTCACCTTCTCTGAGCTGGCTGTCAGCTTGACAAGCGGCTGAGAATGGCCAAATCCCAGTGTCGGGCAGCAAAATGCAGCCCCCGGGGGAATCACCTCAGCCTGTTACATTAGGCGGCCCAACTGCACCCCCATTCCCCAAATGCTTCACGTCACTTGTCTTATCTATTGCATTATTTTTGTGCCCTGTTGTGTATAAATATGTGACTCTTAAGATTTTTTGTTATACTGAGCCTGATGGCGAGACCTGAGTAGTCTCAAAGGCTAGCTATTTCTTACCATCTTTTCAGTTAGCCATTAAAAGGTATCAACCACTGAGGACTCACATTGTAACCTAAACTGGACAAGCTAATATCTCTGCAACAGAAAAGAGAAATAAAAAAAATAAGTTGACTCACACTGGCCACATCATGGAATAGTGGCTGCAGAACTAACATGCTTAAACTCCTCTCTTTTTAAGAGTCAAGTCAAATTTAAATTGGATAAATGAAACTCTACATCTTCCTTTGTATTTCTACAGGGCAAGGAGACTACTTTAGCAGTGGCAATGACTTAAATAATGCTCTTCGGCCATTCGAAGGAAGTCTTGAAGAGGCAATAACAGGAAACAGCGGACTAGTAAAGTACTTTACTTTCCATACTGACTCTAAAATGGCATATATCATGATGTAGTATCCTAGTGTGTATTTCAGGTGCTTTAGCTCAGCACATAGCCAGGACACTGAGTGCATTGGAGTACTACAGGTACAAAACTCCAAGCATCATTGTCTTTTCTTGATTGTGAATAACCAGGAACATATCAGGGCTGAATTAGTCCAGGAATAGCATAGCGGGGATTATTATAAACACAGGTTCAGGGTACTGGATACAGATCCATGGGTAGAAATTCAGGATTTGGGGTACAGCATACAGGTACAGAATTTCAAATCTGGTTTGTACTCTAGCAGCTCCTATTATTGTTGTAAGCCAAAAGGGTTTCATGGTAGAATCGCTTACATACTTAGGCTTTGGGTATCAGAATTCCGATACAGACCAGTTCCAGTGGTTTAGGATACTGACGTCACATGAGGGGGGGGGGGGAGATAATAAGGTGGCTCTAAATCCATGGCAAGCAGCAGGGTCTTGGTGGACTCCTCCCCAGGAAACGGGTTCAGATCCAAGATTTCTTGATGTAAGAACAACCAACACAAAGACAACTAGATAATCCATGTTCCACGGTGTTGTTTAAACAGGCTGATATTGATATTTATTGGTTTGATCGGAGGAAGCAGAACACATTATAGGTACAGGCAGGTTCCAGAGACGACGCGCCGAATTCCCTAGTGCAGTACAAAGTACAATGAGGTGCACTGCATAACATAACTCTCCCACCATGCGGATAGGTGAGCTCCCTGCAGACCGTCACACTTGTTGGGATGTGAGGACATGTTGCGACTCCGCTGCATTCATCCAACACCTCAGCCACAACGATGCTCAATAGTCGTATCATGGTGGGTTGAGTTTTCGTGTGCGTGCAACCAGCTGCAGCATGGAACACTTACATATAAGTAATTAACTAACATTTGAAAGTGTCTGATTCCTGAATATTATGATATTCTTGCTATACTAGGAATTTGGTGCATAATGTTATCGATTTTCCAAAACCTCTTGTTGCCATGGTAAATGGTCCTGCAATTGGGATTGCCACAACTATTCTTGGCCTGTTTGATCTTGTGTATGCTTCGGATAAGGTAAGGTGTGTGCGCATGCGTTGTGGGTTTTTTTCTTGTTGTTTTTCCCCAAATGGGAATAGTTCTGAGTAATAAATTCTGTGTTTATGAGTAAAAGATTTGTGTCCTATAAGTCTATATGGACTTCATAGAGACGCTGATAAACAATATGTCATATATCCTTACTTTCCCAAATACCCAGTCAGGCCATGTTCATACAGCAGTGTTTTTGGTCAGTGTTTGTAAACCCAAATCAGGAGGGGTCAAAAATACAAAAATGGTTGCTTCCATTAGATTTTTTGTTTTGTCGCTTTCTGGTTTTGGCTGAGAAATACTGATGTATGAATGTGGTCTATTAATGAAGATTTGGACAAAAACACATTGACTGTATTGAATTTTGGGTTGGTACATGATTATCCAAACTTTCTGTTGGCAGCGGATTAATCTCTGCACTGTTTAACACTGAATATATATTTATTCAGAAACAGAGATAACTTAGCTTACAACTGATATTTCTTATAGTTTAGGATCTTAGCATCTTGCCTGTCAGCTTGCAAAGTGAAAGTAAAACTATGCTCCAGCTACACATACAGTGAGCAGGAACATCCTGTATTTTTTTTTACTGTGCTTTACTGGCAATATAACACTATTTCTGGAGACATAAATTCATGCACTATTAAATAGTAGTTGTTGCAATAAGGATAATAAGGATAATTCAAACACTTTCCTTTGCTCAAGTGTGTGTGTCATCCCTGTACTTCATCTGTAAAAGGAATAAAAAAGGTATATTATATAGACGACTCAGAACATCTGCTTATGTTATGTCTCTGGTGCAGGCCACATTCAATACACCATTTACCAAATTGGGACAGCATCCTGAAGGATGTTCTTCTTATACATTCCCAAAGATGATGGGATTGGGAAAGGTAAGTACCAAACTTTAATTGAACGTGCTGAAACATTGGTTAAAAAGATTTCTGAACATTATTATAATACTATTAAAATACCACTAGTGTAAATTAGAAAATAATGTTCACTTTAACTTATTTACAAGACTTCTATTGTTTGCTTAATTTCTAATAAATGCAAAACTGATTAAAATTATTTTTTAAATGAAGTCCGAAAACTGATTTTCTGTACCAAAGCTCAACATCACATGCTATTGTTTTCGTATAATTTTACCAGTGGTATTTGGTAAGACTCAGGTCGTCACCACCAGAGTGGACTAAGGAACTCGCTGCATTTAAATTTATTATTGCGTTTTAAAGCCATGATGCTGCATTATCAGTTTGGTGGTTTGTGTGGCTGCATGGGGCTCAAGGAAGCCAAAGTGTCCATATGATGTCTGTAAAGTGCTGAGATATGAATGGGGCTATATAAGTGACATAAATAATATGAAGCTCCACTACTTGTATAGACAGACATTGCCCCACACTTCCTTACAGAGTAAACTGTAAGTAAACTGCCTAAACATTTTATATACAGGACCTAGCCACATGTTAGATCTTACTAGGCATGTATAGTTTAACTTAAAAGTGCATTTTTAATAAAATATTATTTGATATACAAATGAGGGCATTTTGCTGCGTAAGGAGGAAGACCGGGCTGCAGGTACCTGCTTGCTGGGTCCGGAACTGTTGAGGCTGCCTCCCCTGTTGCCGGGGGGAAGAAATGAGGGACCAGACCAACCTCTTGACCCGAGTAGGAGGGGCGTGATAAAAGTAAAAGCGCGCACAGTGGGGCAGTTTGGCGCGAACCAGCAGCGTGCAGCAGGATGAGCAGTGTGCTCCGTCCCCTGAGCACCAACGCTGCAACCCGTCGGGCTTGCCAGCTCCCGCCGACTTCAGTGGAACTGTAGGACAGAGAGGCTCTGTGACTGTGAGTACCGCGTATGTGCAGAAGGAAGAAAGCCGGGTGCCGGATAGACACACGCTGCCTTTCCCGCCAGTTGCTAGACTTCAGCTCGTGATTGTTCCTGGAAGTACTGTGGCCTTTCTTACTTTGGCCGCACAAGTATATGGACTGGGGGCTCAGTGGAAGGGACCAGAGACCGACCGCTGCCGCCAGAAGATGGATCATCATTCTAAGGACCCCCTTCTGTGAATATCTTTCCGGATGTTGCTGGCGCAGCAACCCCTGCGGGATAATTTGCAGTGGAGGAGCATAAAGGACACAATAAGTCTAACAAAGGGACCTTTATTGTTCTGCACTTGTTATTCCTATTATCTACCCTTTAATCATGTTATTCCTATTATCTACCCTTTAATCATGTATCTCCCTGCGAGGAGTTAGTACCCTGTTTGATTAAACTGTTAAATCTGTTAACCCTTGCTCTGCCTTCTGTCTGTCACAGAATCCTGCAACCTGCTTACACTTGGCGCATTCGGCAGGATACAGTCCCCA
This sequence comes from Ranitomeya variabilis, assembly GCF_051348905.1. Classification (NCBI taxonomy): domain Eukaryota; kingdom Metazoa; phylum Chordata; class Amphibia; order Anura; family Dendrobatidae; genus Ranitomeya; species Ranitomeya variabilis. Next base: position 329,131,933 of record NC_135237.1, on the reverse strand, counting down.
AGCACAGAAGTGACAGACCAAGCGGCCATGGGTGTCCCAAGGGTCAGCCTGCCACTGGGGGCCATGCTCCGCAACCTTCCAAAGTTTACAGGGAGCAATTCATTGCTATGGGATTGGTCCAAGTGGGATAAAGGCATGCTAAGGATGCACCCCATGACCCCCGCAATGCAGGCAGAGATTGCTGTGATGGCTCTGGACGGGGAAGCTAGATGCTCTGTCATGTTTTGGCCCCCGAATGAGTGTAACACTTTGACCAAAGTATTGCAGATCTTGGAAGAGATGCATGGGGACCCCACGGATGTCGGTGAATTGCAGATGCGCTTGTTTAGCCGCGTCCAAAGGGAGGGGGAGTTTGTGACCCAATATATGAACGCGCTGCAGGAGATCCATGCCGTGATCGCTAAGTGGGATGATGTGGGCATGGGGCCTCCTGATGTAATTCTGAGAGATCAACTAGTGGCAGGCCTCAGGGATGCTCTGCTTAAACAGGCCTTGCGTGATTGTTTGCGGGTCAATCCACGCATGTGTTTCTTAGAAGTTGGGGCAGAAGCGTGCGAGCAGGAGCAGGGGACGGCAGCCTTGACGGGGAAGGTCCGGAGTGGAGAGGTGCCCGATTCACCCGTAGCTGAACCAGGATGAGTCAGAGAGATCCAGAATGAGATACAGGAAATGGGAGAAGAGTGGTCTGACCTCAGAGAAGCCCCCCTGCGGCTCTGAATCCATCCCAAGGCAGAAACAGCCCTGAGTCTCACTTGCCACCGATACCTCGCCAGAAAATTATACAACCCTAGACAGGGAGATGGCCGATCTGCTCCAGATGTGGAGACATAGGACATTTTGACCAAGGGTGAGCCAAGCGGGGAACACCGCTCACCCGGCAGCTGTTAAACTAGTGGGCTCTGTGGCGGAGAGGACGACGTCCGGAGCCTGAGCAGCCAAGGAGGAGAAAAGGCCGTCCCGCAAGTTTGATTTCCTTGTGCCCTCTTGTATGGGCCAAAATGGATGGCTGAGCCATCCGCTGTCTCATTGATACCGGTTCCCAGGTGACCACCATGCCAGAAGCCTACTTCAGACTTCATTTTTCTGAGGCAACGCGGCCCGAATGGGGGCCCATGATTTGATTGACAGTGGTCAATCAGTTGCCCATCCCGGTTGCAGGGGTGGTCTGGATGCAGATTACCATGTTGCATAGATGTGGACCAAAAAGGAATTGTATTAACTACTGAAGACTCAGGCCCCACCGTGACTTACTGGGTAAATCTGACAGGGAGAAGGACTTGGGGATCCTAGTTAATGATAAACTTACCTGGAGCAGCCAGTGCCAGGCAGCAGCTGCCAAGGCAAACAGGATCATGGGGTGCATTAAAAGAGGTCTGGATACACATGATGAGAGCATTATACTGCCTCTGTACAAATCCCTAGTTAGACCGCACATGGAGTACTGTGTCCAGTTTTGGGCACCGGTGCTCAGGAAGGATATAATGGAACTAGAGAGAGTACAAAGGAGGGCAACAAAGTTAATAAAGGGGATGGGAGAACTACAATACCCAGATAGATTAGCGAAATTAGGATTATTTAGTCTAGAAAAAAGACGACTGAGGGGCGATCTAATAACCATGTATAAGTATATAAGGGGACAATACAAATATCTCGCTGAGGATCTGTTTATACCAAGGAAGGTGACGGGCACAAGGGGGCATTCTTTGCGTCTGGAGGAGAGAATGTTTTTCCACCAACATAGAAGAGGATTCTTTACTGTTAGGGCAGTGAGAATCTGGAATTGCTTGCCTGAGGAGGTGGTGATGGCGAACTCAGTCGAGGGGTTCAAGAGAGGCCTGGATGTCTTCCTGGAGCAGAACAATATTGTATCATACAATTATTAGGTTCTGTAGAAGGATGTAGATCTGGGGATTTATTATGATGGAATATAGGAATATAGGCTGAACTGGATGGACAAATGTCTTTTTTCGGCCTTACTAACTATGTTACTATGTTACTATGTTACTATGACTTTCGGGATGAATGTACTAAAAGAGGTGGCGCTATAGAGTTAAGTCCTCTTTTTCTCAGAAAAGGCAATTTGCATATTTAATTTCCCAGAGGAGCATTGTACGGCAAATAAGCCTCCTTACCTTGACAAGCCAGAGATGGTATGTCACTCTCCATAAGGAGAAACGATACCCCTTAGACCTAAAAGAACTCGGAACTCTTCTGATCAGCCAGTCGCCAGATGCTTTTCTAGACCGATGGAGCCGCCGAACTCCCCAGAAGAAAGTGTTTCAACAACTGATACGAGTTGCTCAGGCTCAAGAAACGTCAAGTGAAGGGAAGATCTTAGGGAAGGTGGTAGCCCCCGCTGCTGTCAAACTTGTTCTACCGCCTGGCCAGACCGTGCTCACACTGTCTGAACGAACATGCACTCCACTTGAAGGAATGGAGGTCCAGATCAAGCCAACCGTAATGGACCAAACACTCCCGGGACTCCTTATTGCTCAGACCTTAGCCACCGTTCATGACAGCAACGTAGTGGTGTGGTATGTCAACTTGGGGGAAGACGACCTTACCCTCTCGCTCAAGAGTGAAGTGGCACAGTTTCTGGGCATGCCTGAGGAACTGATGCAACCAGTAGCCATCCAGTTAGCAGTGAGGCAAGGGGATCCATGGACCATAGCCATTACCCTAGCCCCAGAGAACTCGCCTGAAAGCGTGAAAGAGGGATGTCAAATTCTAGAACAAATGTGGACTGAACTGTCGGAACTCTCCCCACAACAGGTACAGCAAGTGGAAGCTGTACTAGAGCATTACCAGGAAGTATTCGCTCATCATGAGGATAACTTCAGGTGCACTACAGCTATAACTCACAAGATACCCACAGGAAGTGCCCCACCGATCCGGGAGACATACCGCCAGATTCCACCTCAGATGTATCAAGAGGTGAAAGAAACGTTATCACACATGCTGCAGAGTGGAGTCATTCAGGAGAGTCAAAGCCCTTGGGCAGCTCCCATCGTGTTGATGCGGAAGAAGGATGGGACCCTACATTTTTGTGTCAACTATAGATGACTGAATGCCTGCACGGTGCGAGATTCATATCCCTTACCCCGAATTGAAGAGTCATTGTCTGCCTTGGGGAAAGTGAAGTATTTCTCATCCCTAGATCTGGCCAGCAGTTACTGGCAGGTGCCTGTGGCTGAACATGATCGACCGAAGACAGCGTTCATCCTACCCATGGGGTTATTTGAGTTCAATCGGTTGCCCTTCCGCCTTACCAACGCTCCTGGGACCTTTCAACAACTAATGGAAAGATGTCTGGGAGACCTGAACTTCGAAGCTACCCTAATTTACCAGGATGACTTCATTGTCTATGCCCCTACTTTCGAGAAGCATCACTGGCGGCTAGAGCAAGTGCTGAGTCGACTGCAGAAACACGGCCTGAAAGTGAAGCCCCAAAAGTGTCACCATTTCCATGAGCAAGTTGAATATCTGCGAAATGTTGTATCTGCTGAGGGGTGCGATCTGCGTGAGAGAAGATAGCGGCAGTGCAGGACTGGCTCACCCCGAAGACTGTGAAGGATTACTGAGCCGTTCTGGGACTTACTGGATACTATCGACGGTTCATGAAAAACCTCACTAGTATTGATAATCCGCTGCTGGAGTTATTGAAGGGAGTGCCGTCCGGTTCAAAGAATCAGATCATCCAGTGGGGAGACAGCCAGGAAGAAGCCTTCTGAGCCCTAAAGATGGCCCTGACTGAAGAACCCGTGCTGGCCTATGCAGACTTTTCTCAACCTTTCATCCTTCACACCGATGGAAGATTATATGGACTAGGAGCTGCATTGTCACAGATGCAGGACGGAAAAGAGTGCTTGATTGCCTATGCGAGCCGGTTTCTCTACGACTCAGAACGAAATCCAAATAGCTACAGTTCTTTCAAGCTGGAACTACTGGCACTAGTGTGGGCGATGACCGAGAAATTAGCCGAGTACCTGTCAGGGTCTGAAGTCTTGGTACGCACCGATAACAATCCTCTGGCCCACCTCGAAAATGCGAAACTGGGGGCCCTGGAGCAGAGATGGGTGGCCCGTATGGCGAAGTACCAATACAAGATCACATATCAAAGAGGAGCTGAGAATTCACATGCCGATGCTTTGTCCAGAGTGACTCTCGACCTCCTGTTCATAACCGAGACAAAGAGCTGGAGGCAGAAGAGATCCCTGGACTTCGGAACCTCGCCAGGATGTTGGCAGCAACTCACGGACAGATCGGAGAGGCGTCAGGGAAGCACATGCTAGGACAACCCCATGATGACTGGGTATGGCTCCAGCAGGAAGATAGAGAGCTTGCTCAGTTGAGACAATGGGTGGCTTTGAAACAACTTCCCAGCCAAAGTCAGAGAGACGCCTTATCCCCGGGAAAGCTGCAGAACCTCCGGCAGTGGGAGAAGCTCCAATTGGAAGATGGCTTGCTGTATTAGAAAGTGCAGTTGGTACGAGAGTTTGGAGTCAGCTGGCAAGTGGTGCTCCCAGAAAAGTTGATTAACGAGGTGGCCACAGAAGCTCATGAGAGGCCCACTTTGGCCCGCAGAAGACGTTCCAGTGGCTGCAGAAGTTGGTCTATCATCCCCATTTGAAGACCGCAGTGGAGGAGGCCTGTCGACAATGCCAAAGTTGCGAATTAGCCAAACCTCCCGAACAGAGAGCTCCTACGCAGACTATTGTGACCTCCGCGCCTCTGGTCTGTTAATGATCGACTATTTGACCGTGGGTCCCACTCATCTCGGATACGAACATTGCCTTGTAATGACCGACCACTTCACGAAGTTTGATGTGCTGACTCCGACTCGGGACCAGACAGCTGAGTCAGCTGCACAGGCCATCTGTTGCGATTTTATCCAAGTGTACAGCTACCCAAAAAGAATTAATTCCGATCAAGGTACTTGCTTTCAAGGTCGAGTGATGGAAGAGCTCCACTGCCTGTATCAGATTGAAAACTCCAGGACGACACCCTATCATCCGCAGGGGAATGGAGACTGTGAGCGTTTCACCCGGAAGCTGATTCAGATGTTGAGAACGTTGGAAGAAGACTGGAAAGTCCGTTGGCCTAAATATCTACCTGAGTTAGCCTGGGTGTACAAAAATCGAGTGCACAGCACAACTGGATACACGCCATACACCCTGCTGTTCAGCTGAAAAGGACAAGAGATCACTGAGCTGGAGTTGGACACAGAGGAGGACTACCCACGGACGGGGGTGTCCACCTGGATCCATGAACATCGATATCGCTTGCAGACTCAATCGATTGGTGCAGACCAAGTTTCAAGAACTGGAGCACCATGAGACAACGGCTCTGCAAGGTACAGCTCTCAAGGCTGAAGTATTGGTCCAAAACAAACAACCTCGAGACAAGCTAGAGCATCGATGGGAAAAAACTCCGTATCGGGTAAAACACCGGATTGGATCTGCTGGTCTCATCTATAAAGTTCAACCCAAAGGGGAAGGAGCCCCTACCCAAGTAGTCCACCGAAGCATGCTCCGTCCTTGCCTGTCGCAAGATCTCGAATTCAGGGGAAGTGTGAGAACCTGAAACTCCCGAGATGGCTGCTCCATTGAACTCGGACGTGTCCCCATCCCTGGTCTCCCATCCTTACTCGACCACCCAACCTGACTTTCGTTGCACCAAGCGAACAACAGCTGGAATTCCTCCGAATCGTTATGAACAAGACCAGTTTATTTGGCAGCAGATCATCCAAGAGATGGAGGAGTGTCCACGTCTACTGCAAGAACTCTTGCCTGTGGAATGGCGAGCTAAAGGAGAGGGGGAGTGTAAGGGGAAGACAGGGTCCAGAACTGTTGAGGCTGTCTCCCCTTTTGCCGGGGGGGAAGAAATCAGGGACCGGACCAACCTCTTGACCCGGGTAGGAGGGGCACGATAAAAGCAAAAGCGTGTGCAGTGAGGGGCAGTTTGGCGCAAACCAGCAGCATGCAGCAGGGTGAGCTGTGTGCTCCGTCCCCTGAGCACTGACATTGCAACCCGTCGGGCTTGGACCGTAAGAGAGAGAGGCTCCGTGCGCTCTTTGACTGTGAGTACCGCGCACGTGCAGAAGGAAGAAAGCCGGGTGCCGACAGACACACGCGGCCTGCCCCGCCAGTTGCTAGCCCGCGATTGTTCCTGGAAGTACTGTGGCCCTTCTTACTTTGGCCACACAAGTTTATTGACTGGGGCTCAGCGGAAGGTATCAGAGACCGACCGCTGCCGCCAGAAGACGGGTCTTCGTTCTTAGGACCCCTTCTGTGGACATCTTTCCTGCCGCTGCAAACCCTACGGGATCATCTACGTGGAGGTGCATAAAGGATACTATAAGTCTAACAACGGGACCATTATTGTTCTGCACTTGTTATTCCTATTATCTACCCTTTAATCATTTATCTCACTGCGAGGAGTTAATATCCTGTTTGATTAAACTGTTAAATCTGTAACCCTTACTCTGCCTTCTGTCTGTCACTGCATCCCGCAACCTGCTTACAGCTGAACCCTTGGCATGACCTATGATTTGCTGAACATTTATGCCCTCTTATTTTCATAATGAAGCCAGTACCTTATGGTGATTGATATGTCTGTGAAGCTGAAGGCGAATCATATTATTTGTGTGTGTGCACTGACACTTGTTGATTGTGAGAGCGCACACAATATGGCTGTGGGCTCGCCTGGCTCCTCCCGGTCTTCGGCCGCTGCTCGATGCACCCCTGAACTGTAGCGAGAGGCATTAGTGAGGAGATCACTTGCAATGACGCTGATCACGGCACCACACTTACCCGATGTTAATGTGCAGATGCACAATAGGATATGAGTGTTCGCTCTTGAGTTCAGAGGCATGTCAATCACCATAAGATCCCAGCTTTACTATCCAAATAGGGGGACATTGACTTTGAACCAAGGCACAGGCCACACCAAGGTTGCATTGAAGCGTCCTTGTTTGCATATCAAGTTATTTTATTGATGGGGGAGAATTTACGCTATGTATCCCTAGTATAATTGCAATAGGGGCTTGGTTCCCTATACATAAGTAATTTAAATACCATTTTGGGGGCAACACACTCCCTTTAAGACCATGTCTGTGTCATAGAACCTCTACAATTTTTTTTCCTCCTGCAGCCTTTCTCCCTCCGCTTTGATCCTTCTCTGGATACTACAGCCCCAGCACAGGGGGCTGTTGTGAATTTGGTTTTTGGGCTCCCCCGGTGGTCACTGGTGGTACTGGACTTGTGTGCTTCACTTTCTCTGTTCACCTGTTTCCATCAGGATATGGGTGTATCCTATTTAGCCTTGCTGCTCAGTTATTCTAGTGCCGGCCATCAATGTAACCAGAGCCTTTCTGTTGCATGTTCCTGCTTCTAGACTACTATCAGCTAAGTTGGACTCTTAGTCCTAAGTTTGTTTTGCATTTTTGTTCCAGTTTACAGTTATGTTATTTTTCTGTAGCTGGAAGCTCTTGTGGGCCGAAATTGCCACTCCGGTGTCATGAGTTGACACATGAGTCTTAAAGTAATTTCGGGATGGTATTTTAATAGGGTTTTCAGCTGACCGTGAAGTTCCCTATTGTATCTTCTTGCTATCTAGTAAGCGGACCTCGCTTTGCTGAACCTACCTTCATACTGCGTATGTCTTTTCCTCTGAACTCACCGTCAATATATGTGGGGGGCTTCTGTCTCCTTTTTGGGGGAATTTCCCTAGAGGTAAGCCAGGTCTGTCTTTTCCTCTATTAGGGTTAGTTAGTCCTCCGGCTGGCGCTAGGCGTCTAGGGATAAAACGTAGGTACGCCACCCGGCCACTGTTAGTTGTGTGGTAGGTTTAGCTCACGGTCAGTTCGAGATTCCATCACCCAAGAGCTGTTCTGTTATTTATGTTCTCTGACGTTCCCTTGCCATTGGGAACCATGACAGTATGGCCGGCCAAGGGTTAAAACCGTTGGCAGAAGAAAGGAGAGAAAAAGAAGTCTGCAGAATTTTTTTTTTTTTTTCTTCTGAGCTTGCTTTTTAGTTGACTCAGTTGCATTTCTGCTCTAATTGCAGCCTTTGTCTCTCTCTCTCTCTCTCCTTCTAATCCTTGAATGGCTCTGATCTCACCTGATTAAAATGGATCCTCAGAGTTTGGCTACAGGTTTGAATAATCTTGCTACGAAGGTTCAAAATTTACAGGATTTTGTTATTCATGCTCCTATATCTGAACCTAGAATTCCTATACCAGAATTTTTCTCCGGGGATAGATCTCGTTTCCTGAATTTCAAAAATAATTGTAAATTATTTCTTTCCCTGAGATCTCGCTCCGCTGGAGATCCCGCACAGCAGGTTAAGATAGTAATTTCCTTGCTGCGGGGTGACCCTCAAAACTGGGCATTTGCATTGGCACCCGGGGATCCTGCGTTGCTCAATGTGGATGCGTTTTTTCTGGCTTTGGGGTTGCTTTATGAGGAACCTAACTTAGAGATTCAGGCTGAAAAAGCCTTGATGGCCCTATCTCAAGGGCAAGATGAAGCTGAAATATACTGCCAAAAATTTCGTAAATGGTCTGTGCTTACTCAGTGGAATGAGTGCGCCCTGGCGGCGAATTTCAGAGAGGGTCTCTCTGATGCCATTAAAGATGTTATGGTGGGGTTCCCTGCACCTACAGGTCTGAATGAGTCCATGACAATGGCTATTCAGATTGATCGGCGTTTGCGGGAGCGCAAACCTGTGCACCATTTGGCGGTGTCTTCTGAGAAGGCTCCAGAAAATATGCAATGTGATAGAATTCTGTCCAGAAGCGAACGGCAGAATTTTAGGCGAAAAAATGGGTTGTGCTTCTATTGTGGTGATTCAACTCATGTTATATCAGCATGCTCTAAACGTACAAAAAAGGTTGATAAGTCTATTTCAATTGGCACTTTACAGTCTAAGTTTATTCTGTCTGTGACCTTGATTTGTTCATTATCGTCAATTACCGCGGATGCCTATGTCGACTCTGGCGCCGCTTTGAGTCTAATGGATTGGTCCTTTGCCAGGCGCTGTGGGTTTGATCTAGAGCCTCTGGAAGTTCCTATACCTCTGAAGGGTATTGACTCTACACCATTGGCTAGTAATAAACCACAATACTGGACACAAGTGACTATGCGTATGAATCCAGACCATCAGGAGATGATTCGCTTCCTTGTGTTGTACAATCTACATGACGTTTTGGTGCTCGGATTACCATGGTTACAATCTCATAACCCAGTCCTTGACTGGAAAGCAATGTCTGTGTTAAGCTGGGGATGTCAGGGGGCTCATGGGGACGTACCTTTGGTTTCCATTTTGTTATCTATTCCCTCTGAGATTCTGGAATTTTTATCTGATTATCGTGATGTTTTTGAGGAGCCTAAGCTTGGTTCACTACCTCCTCACAGAGATTGCGATTGTACCATAGATCTGATTCCGGGCAGTAAATTTCCAAAGGGTCGTTTATTTAATCTATCTGTACCTGAACATGCTGCTATGCGAGAATATATTAAGGAGTCCCTGGAAAAGGGACATATTCGTCCTTCTTCATCTCCCTTAGGAGCCGGTTTTTTCTTTGTATCTAAAAAAGATGGCTCTTTGAGGCCGTGTATTGATTATCGACTCTTGAATAAAATTACAGTCAAATATCAGTATCCTCTGCCACTGCTGACTGATTTGTTTGCTCGAATAAAAGGGGCTAAGTGGTTCTCTAAGATTGATCTCCGTGGGGCGTATAATTTGGTGCGAATTAAGCAGGGGGATGAGTGGAAAACCGCATTTAATATGCCCGAGGGCCATTTTGAGTATTTAGTAATGCCTTTTGGTCTTTCAAATGCCCCTTCAGTCTTTCAGTCCTTTATGCATGACATTTTCCGTGAATATTTGGATAAATTTATGATCGTGTATCTGGATGATATTTTGATTTTTTCGGATGACTGGGATTCTCATGTCCAACAGGTCAGGAGGGTTTTTCAGGTTTTGCGGGCTAATTCCTTGTGTGTGAAGGGTTCTAAGTGTATTTTTGGGGTTCAAAAGATTTCTTTTTTGGGGTACATTTTTTCCCCCTCTTCCATTGAGATGGATCCTGTCAAGGTTCGGGCTATTTGTGATTGGACGCAACCTTCTTCTCTTAAGAGCCTTCAAAAATTTTTGGGATTTGCTAATTTTTATCGTCGATTTATAACTGGTTTTTCTGATGTTGCTAAACCTTTGACTGATTTGACCAAAAAGGGTGCTGATGTTGCTGATTGGTCCCCTGCTGCTGTGGAGGCCTTTCGGGAGCTTAAGCGCCGCTTTTCTTCCGCCCCTGTGTTGCGTCAGCCTGATGTTACTCTTCCTTTTCAGGTTGAGGTCGATGCTTCCGAGATCGGAGCTGGGGCGGTCTTGTCGCAGAAAAGTTCCGACTGCTCCGTGATGAGACCTTGTGCGTTCTTTTCTCGAAAATTTTCGCCCGCCGAGCGAAATTATGATATTGGTAATCGGGAGCTTTTGGCTATGAAGTGGGCTTTTGAGGAGTGGCGTCATTGGCTTGAGGGGGCTAGACATCAGGTGGTGGTATTGACCGATCACAAGAATTTGATTTATCTTGAGTCTGCCAGGCGCCTGAATCCTAGACAGGCGCGCTGGTCGTTGTTTTTCTCTCGGTTTAATTTTGTGGTCTCATACTTACCAGGTTCTAAAAATGTGAAGGCGGATGCCCTTTCTAGGAGTTTTGAGCCTGATTCCCCTGGTGATTCTGAACCTACAGGTATCCTTAAGGATGGGGTGATATTATCTGCTGTTTCCCCAGACCTGCGACGGGCTTTGCAGGAGTTTCAGGCGGATAGACCTGATCGTTGCCCGCCTGGTAGACTGTTTGTTCCTGATGATTGGACCAGTAGAGTCATCTCGGAGGTTCATTCTTCTGTGTTGGCAGGTCATCCCGGGATCTTTGGTACCAGGGATTTGGTGGCTAGGTCCTTCTGGTGGCCTTCCCTGTCTCGAGATGTACGAGTTTTTGTGCAGTCTTGTGATGTTTGTGCTCGGGCCAAACCTTGTTGTTCTCGGGCCAGCGGATTGTTGTTATCTTTGCCTATTCCGAAGAGGCCTTGGACTCACATCTCTATGGATTTTATTTCTGATCTTCCTGTTTCTCGGAAAATGTCTGTCATCTGGGTGGTGTGTGACCGTTTTTCAAAGATGGTTCATTTGGTGCCCTTGCCTAAGTTGCCTTCCTCATCCGAGTTGGTTCCTCTGTTTTTTCAAAATGTGGTTCGCTTGCATGGTATTCCGGAGAATATCGTTTCTGACAGGGGGACCCAGTTCGTGTCTAGATTTTGGCGGGCGTTCTGTGCTAGGATGGGCATTGATTTGTCTTTTTCGTCTGCGTTCCACCCTCAGACTAATGGCCAGACTGAGCGAGCTAATCAGACCTTGGAGACTTATTTGAGGTGTTTTGTGTCTGCGGATCAGGATGACTGGGTTGCCTTTTTGCCGTTGGCGGAGTTTGCCCTCAATAATCGGGCTAGTTCTGCCACTTTGGTTTCTCCTTTCTTTTGCAATTCGGGGTTTCATCCTCGTTTTTCTTCCGGTCAGGTGGAGTCTTCGGATTGTCCTGGAGTGGATACTGTGGTGGATAGGTTGCATCGGATTTGGGGACAGGTGGTGGACAATTTGGAGTTGTCCCAGGAGAAGACTCGGCATTTTGCTAACCGCCGTCGTCGTGTTGGTCCTCGTCTTCGTGTTGGGGACTTGGTGTGGTTGTCTTCTCGTTTTGTCCCTATGAGGGTTTCTTCTCCTAAGTTTAAGCCTCGGTTCATCGGCCCGTATAAGATTTTGGAGATTCTTAACCCCGTGTCCTTTCGATTGGACCTCCCGGCATCTTTTTCTATCCATAATGTCTTCCATCGGTCATTATTGCGCAGGTATGAGGTACCGGTTGTGCCTTCCGTTGAGCCTCCCGCTCCGGTGTTGGTTGAGGGTGAATTGGAGTACGTTGTGGAGAAGATCTTGGACTCCCGTGTTTCCAGACGGAAACTTCAGTATCTGGTCAAGTGGAAGGGCTACGGTCAAGAGGATAATTCTTGGGTGACAGCCTCTGATGTTCATGCCTCTGATTTGGTCCGTGCCTTTCATAGGGCTCATCCTGATCGCCCTGGTGGTTCTTGTGAGGGTTCGGTGCCCCCTCCTTGAGGGGGGGGTACTGTTGTGAATTTGGTTTTTGGGCTCCCCCGGTGGTCACTGGTGGTACTGGACTTGTGTGCTTCACTTTCTCTGTTCACCTGTTTCCATCAGGATATGGGTGTATCCTATTTAGCCTTGCTGCTCAGTTATTCTAGTGCCGGCCATCAATGTAACCAGAGCCTTTCTGTTGCATGTTCCTGCTTCTAGACTACTATCAGCTAAGTTGGACTCTTAGTCCTAAGTTTGTTTTGCATTTTTGTTCCAGTTTACAGTTATGTTATTTTTCTGTAGCTGGAAGCTCTTGTGGGCCGAAATTGCCACTCCGGTGTCATGAGTTGACACATGAGTCTTAAAGTAATTTCGGGATGGTATTTTAATAGGGTTTTCAGCTGACCGTGAAGTTCCCTATTGTATCTTCTTGCTATCTAGTAAGCGGACCTCGCTTTGCTGAACCTACCTTCATACTGCGTATGTCTTTTCCTCTGAACTCACCGTCAATATATGTGGGGGGGCTTCTGTCTCCTTTTTGGGGGAATTTCCCTAGAGGTAAGCCAGGTCTGTCTTTTCCTCTATTAGGGTTAGTTAGTCCTCCGGCTGGCGCTAGGCGTCTAGGGATAAAACGTAGGTACGCCACCCGGCCACTGTTAGTTGTGTGGTAGGTTTAGCTCACGGTCAGTTCGAGATTCCATCACCCAAGAGCTGTTCTGTTATTTATGTTCTCTGACGTTTCCTTGCCATTGGGAACCATGACAGGGGGCACAATGTACTGTGCCTGAGATGGCCACATCCAGGCTTCTATGCTGCATGTCCTCCTGTACAAACCCTAAAGCAGGGGTGGGTAATGTCCGGCCGATATTACCTGGTGCGACCCGCAGCCACTTTGCCTGTTTTTTGGCCACGGGCCCTTTAATTCTTCAGAGGTGTGCACGGACGGCCACTATGTGGCCCGGCCCGCCCCCATCGCTCATTCAACTTGTTGGTATTATAGATACAGTTAAAAGCAGTGATGGAGGAGAGAGCATCAGACGCTCCCTCTCCCATCACTCCTCCCTCTGCTTGTGACTCAGCGGGCGCGATTAAGTCACCTCACCGTGCGCCATGCTGCACCAGCAGTGAGGCTGATGAGACAGGAGCAGCAGAGCCTGGATCAGCGCGGGGAACAAGGAGGAGAGGTGAGTATTGTGGTGTTTGTTTGCATTATTGTGTGTGCATGTGAGTACAAGGGCTGCACTATACTGTGTATTGGGGGAGCTGCGCATGCACTATACTGTGTATTGGTGGGGAGCTGCACTATACTGTGTGTGTGGGAGGAGCTGCACTATACTGTCTATGGGGGGAGCTGCACCTGCACTATATTTTGTGTTGGAGGAGCTACACTATACTTTGTGTTGGGGGAAGCTGCACTGTACTGTGTGTGTGGGGGGGAGCTGCACTATACTGTGTAAGGGGGGGAGCTGTGCCTGCACTATACTGTTTGTTGGGGAGCTGCACTGTACTGTGTGTTGGACGAGCTTCACTGTACTGTGTATGTGGGGAGTTGCACTATACTGTGTATTGGGGAGCGGTGCCTGCACCATACTGTGTGTTGGGGTGAGCTGCACTATACTGTGTGTTGTGGGGAGCTGCACTATACTGTGTGTTTGGGGTCTGCACTATACTGTGTGTGTGGGGGAGCTGTACTATACTGTGTATTGGGGGAGCTGCACTCTACTGTGCTGGGGGGGTTGCACTATACTGTGTTGGGGGAGCTGCACTATACTGTGTGTTTGGGGTCTGCACTATACTGTGTGTGTGCGGGAGCTGTACTATACTGTGTATTGGGGGAGCTGCGCCTGCAATATACTGTATGTTGGGGGGGAGCTGCACTCTACTGTGTTTGGGGAGTTGCACTATACTGTGTGTGAGGGGGAGCTGCACTATGCTGTGTGTGGGGGGATCTGCACTATGCTGTGTGCGGGGTGAAGCTGCAAGTTATTTAAAAGTTTGAATAAATATAGTTGGCTAATGTTTAAGTTAATAATTTTATACGGCCCCTGAACGCTTTTATAAAATTCCAAATTGCCCTTGGCAGAAAAAAGGTTCTCCACCCCTGCCCTAAAGGGAGAAATCTACCTGTAAACTACAATGCTTGTATATAACCATTTATAGTCAGAGGCACTGACTCTTTGTGTTCATTATCCAGGCAACCGAGGTGCTACTTTTTAACAAGACATTGACTGCTCGGGAAGCTTGTAATGTAGGATTGGTCACTGAAGTCTTTCCTGATGCAACGTTCCAGCAAGAAGTTTGGTCCAGGCTCAGAAATTATGCTACTCTGCCAAAAACTGTAAGTGGCTATCTGTCCCAGTGTAGGAAGACTTTATCATTACAACTGAGTAAATATTCTTTATTTTCGAGATAACAGCCTGATTTGGAGTAAGACCTTTATTGGGCCGGGATCACACATACGTGAGATACGGCCGAGTCTCCCAGGTGAAAACCCAGCTCTGGCGCCGGCACTCCGGAGCGGAGCATTTGGCCGCACAGCAATACATGGAGCTGCATGCTCCGCTCTGGAGTGCCGGCACCAGAGCTGGGTTTTTACCTGCGAGACTCGGCTGTATCTCACGTATGGCCGGCGTCACACTGGCGTATTGCATCCGATGCGAGAGCATCGGATGCGATATGCTAATGACACTCGGCTCCTGCTCGCAGCAGAGTAGGAGCCGAGCGTTATGCGTCTGTGCTCCGATTCTCTCGCACAGGGAGGATCGGAGCACAGCTGCGGAGGAGGCGGAGAAATGATTTTCGCCATCTCCTCCATTGCTGGGGTCCGCTTATAACGCACGTCACTCGGATGATATCCAAGTGATGTGCGCTGTCTCACTCGCACCCATAGGCTTACATGGGTGCGAGTGAGCCCAGAGTTTTCCTCGGTCCGAGACAATCGCAGCACGCTGCTATTGTCTCGGACCGAAGAAAACGGCCGACAAAAAGTCGGCTGCTGGGAGCTGCCCCATAGCTTAACATTGGTCCGAGTGCAATGCGATTTTTTATCGCATTGCACTCGGCTGTTTAAAACGCCAGTGTGACGCCGGCCTATGTGTGATCCCGGTCTTAAGAGTTACAATACCACATTTCAAATCCGTAGCAGATCTATCATGTAGGCGAGCACAGGTCTGTGGGGCCCATTGCTGGAGATCATTCAGGGCTCAATAGTCAAGTAGGCAGTCTTTTTCCATAACTGACATTTTCCACCAAGTGTGCATACAGAAGTAGTGGTCAGTGATAGATTAAATCATTCAACTTGACTGCTAAACTCCAGAATGAGCAAGGATTTAAATTTCTTAAAGAAATCTGTCTGAATTCAGTGCTTGGAACAGCCACGAATCTCCTGAAATAAGTTCCACAGGCACATATGAGGCTTAAAGGGACAGTATGTTTTTGCACAAGAAAATGTTTTGATGGCAAAGTATTAACTTTTTTTTTCTCTATAATATATGATATATAAAGTTAGGATATTTTTCCACTTTTAAACACTAGGGGGAGCAGCTGCTGAAATTTACCATGGAAACATAGTGTAGTGCTAGCTCACATTACGACTACAGTAAATGTGGGCGGGATCTGCTCTGACTTGTGTGATGTCACTACTCCCCTCCCCTTCCGGGTGTTTGCGGTCACCAACACAATGTCTCCACACTGATCCTAAACTTCATCTTCTCACCCTTTTGCAAAGTGATACTGACATGTGGAAAGTGTCACCCAGGATGGCCGGCAGTGGCAATTCTGTTTAGTTGGTGCTGCTCGCTGTATTATAAACTGCGGTTAGATACGTGAAGTGTATCACGCCTGTGTTTAGATTCATGGACTGCATCACACGCTGGGGTTAGATATGTCACATATCATGAGATTAGATACTTGTGGCTCTGCTCCGACCATGTCTATGTGAGCAGTGGCGTCATACAATCTGCATATCCAGTCCCAACGTCTATAATGCTCTGGGCTTGGCTACGTGTCTCAGCAGGCTGTACCACATATGATGGGCATTAGGTACGCAGCTGTTTGTGTCACAGATGATGAAATTAGATTCGCAGCTCTGGGTTATATCACAGATAGCGCCGGTGTCCTGCGGTACACTGAGGATGACTATGGGGCTATGGGGGGCAGCCATCCAACACCCTCATTATGTGTGGAGCATCCAGTTATAGGAAGTGTTGGTTCTGCTGAACAGTTTGTTCTCCTATGAATGTAAATACAGAGCTCATTACTTATAGGTCAGACACCAGGAAGCCCTGGATGAGCTCTGGCATCTCCTCTGGAGTTTTTAGAGACTGATCCTTGCTCCGATTTGTGAATACAATGCCAGACTGCGGTGAAGACAGGCAATGATATAGGATTGGGGGGGGGGGGGGCACTTAGATGTATAGGAGATGTATGTGCCACCCGAATATAAGGTTTTAAAGTCACTGCTCACATAACGATTTACTCTTCATATGCCACGCTAGTCTCATCCCCTCCCTGGTCTTTTGTGCTGATGTGCTCAATTTAGAGGGTGATATAGTTGAGTGTCCCCTTTTATCTTGTGGCTTTCTGCCCCACCTTCAGAGGCTTACTCTTACAGAGCGGAGCTGTGTCAGTGAGCAGAGCACAGCCGCGCTCTGAACACTGCGGAACACTAAGTACAGACCAAAAGTTTGGACACACCTTCTCATTTAAAGATTTTTTTTGTATTTTCATGACTATGAAAATTGTAAATTCACACTGAAGGCATCAAAACTATGAATTAACACATGTGGAATTATATACTTAACAAAAAAGTGTGAAACAACTGAAAATATGTCTTATATTCTAGGTTCTTCAAAGTAGCCACCTTTTCATTTGATGACTGCTTTGCACACTCTTGGCATTCTCTTGATGAGCTTCAAGAGGTAGTCACCGGGATGGTTTTCACTTCACAGGTGTGCCCTGTCAGGTTTAATAAGTGGGATTTCTTGCCTTATAAATGGGGTTGGGACCATCAGTTGTGTTGTGCAGAAGTCTGGTGGATACACAGCTGATAGTCCTAACTGACTGTTAGAATTTGTATTATGGCAAGAAAAAAACAGCTAAGTATAGAAAAACGAGTGGCCATCATTACTTTAAGAAATGAAAGTCAGTCAGTCCTAAAAATTGGAAAAACTTTGAAAGTGTCCCCAAGTGCAGTGGCAAAAACCATCATGCACTACAAAGAAACTGGCTCACATGAGGACCGCCCAGGAAAGGAAGACCAAGAGTCACCTCTGCTTCTGAGGATAAGTTTATCCGAGTCACCAGCCTCAGAAATCGCAGGTTAACAGCAGTTCAGATTAGAGACCAGGTCAATGCCACACAGTTCTGCAGCAGACACATCTCTACAACAACTGTTCAGAGGGGACTTTGTGTAGCAGGCCTTCATAGTAAAATAGCAGCTAGGAAACCACTGCTAAAAACGGGCAACAAGCAGAAGAGACTTGTTTGGGCTAAAGAACACAAGGAATGGACATTAGACCAGTGGAAATCTGTGCTTTGGTCTGATGAGTCCAAATTTGAGACCTTTGGTTCCAACCACCGTGTCTTTGTGTGACGCAGAAAAGGTGAACGGATGGACTCTACATGCCTGGTTCCCACCGCGAAGCATGGAGGAGGAGGTGTGATGGTGTGCGGGTGCTTTGCTTGTGATACTGTTGGGGATTTATTCAAAATTGAAGGCAAAGAGTGTGCAAAGCAGTCATCAAAGCAAAAGGTGGCTACTTTGAAGAACCTAGAATATAAGACATATTTTCAGTTGTTTCACACATTTTTGTTAAGTATATAATTCCACATGTGTTAATTCATAGGTTTGATGCCTTCAGTGTAAATTTACAATTTTCATAGTTATGAAAATATAGAAAAATCATTAAATGAGATGTGTCCAAACTTTTGGTCTGTACTGTGTATATATATATATATATATATATATATATAATTATATTATGAGACCACCACATCAAATCCCTGCCATGGGCAGCCCAATCTCCAGACCTGACCCCCATTGAAAACCTCTGGAATGTAATCAAGAGGAAGATGGATAGTCACAATCCATCAAACAAAGAAGGACTGCTTACATTTTTGCGCCAGAAGCAGTGTGAAAGACTGGTGGAAAGTATGCCGAGACGCATGAAAGCTGTGATTAACAATCATGGTTATTCCACAAAATATTCATTTCTGAACTCTTCCTGAGTTAAAACATTAGTACTGTTGTTTCCTAAATGTCTATGAACTTGTTTTCTTTGTATTTGAGGTCTGAAAGCACTGATTTTTTTTTACATTTTGAACATTTTTCTTTGTAAAAAAAAAATAAAAATACAAAATTTATTGCTTGGAAATTCGGAGCCATGTTGTCAGAAGTTTATAGAATAAAAGAACAATTTACATTTTACTCTAAAATATACATATAAAGCGAAAAATCAGAGAAACTGAACATTTTACAAGGTCTCTGAATTTTTGCCAGAGCTATATATATATATATATATATATATATATATATATATATATATATATATATATATATATATATATATATATATATATATATATATATATATATATATATATATATATAGCTATAATATATATATATATATATATATATCACCATTTCATATTAAATATTTTTAATTATTGATTATGTAATCATGGCACCTTCCTTTCAGTTCAGATCAGGAGACCTGTAGTTAGCCTGTGCATTGTGGTCCGTAATCTGTGAAGCACAGATGTCTAAATTCGTAAATTCGGCCTTGGTACTCATTCAGGAATCACTAATTTAATTTACATTTTCTCAGATGAGAAAAATAAACCATTTTCATCCGTGTGAAAATTAATTCCAAAACACAATCAATTTTTTTTTTTCCCCCCTTTGGTCCATGTGTCCATCATTGTAATTTTTATATCCAAAAAGAAAAATGACTTTTGTAGCTTCCTTTACTTACCCATCAAACAATAAAAAAACTGGTTAGCACATGGATGATTGGTCAGCAAAAAAAAAGTACAAATGCATTCGTTTTTAGAAAACATTCGGTATTAGACTTATTCTGAAATCTATTTTTCACGTACGTTTTCAATCTGCTCAATATATGTAAATTAACAGATGTAGTAACTGAAAGATATTGTATATTTCCTTAGTGCTTGGCCCTTTCTAAAGAACTGATCCGTAATGAGGAAAAAGAGAAGCTTCATGCCGTTTGTGAAAAAGAGTTTGAACTTCTTGCTAAAAGAGTAAATTCAGAAGACTCCATCAAAGCTCTACAAGAGTTTTTCCAAAGGAAAGCAAAGCTGTGATGAGTTTTTTAAAAATAAATATGACATAATTGTAGTCCTATTAAAATTCATTATATAAAGTACATGTTAGAATTTCTGCTCTATATAATTGTGTACGGTTTCCTTCACTTCAATCAATGAATGAGTTGATGCTATAATCACACTTAACATTCTCAAACCTAAATGAAGTTTGGTGTAATAAGTAAATTGTATGTTATGCCTTTATGATTTGAGCTACTGAACATACTTATGTCATAATGTTCTAGAAAACCACAATATACTGATAAGTGCCTCCTGAAGTAGCCTGTAACAATTAAAGATGTCTTGCTTCATGATTCTGCTTGGAGGCGAATGCATGTGAAATAAATGTTCACTAATGTATCTTTTTTTTATTGTCTCAAGAAGAAACCGATAGATGAGACTTGGACAATGTTGGTTTCCAAATGTGATGGGTTCTATGAAGATGTTGGTCTAGGTATGCCGGCCAACCAGCAAAAAAACAAAACAAACGTGTGCCTAGTCCCATAGTGTATAAAGTACCGTGCTCAGTAATTCAGTGAGCTCTCCAGAATGAACAACTCTATATAGAAATGTTTGTAAAGGAAAACTGCATGGCTAGGAGCTTTATATTCTACACCTATAGCAATGGGACTGAACGAAAACCCTTACCTCTTAATTTAGTGATTATGTCCCAATACTGTTGTCCAGTGTGTTGGTAACTCTACTGCAGTTCCAAACCTTCACTGCCATTAACATCTGCACAAAACTGTGTCCCGGTAACATGTCGTGGGTTTTCACGGCTATATTCCCATGATGAGTGTCACGATCCCTTAGCCGCTGCCACCAATTGGTCACGAAATCCACAGGGATTCCTGACCACTGTCACCAATATGTCACAGATTGGGGTGACTTTAGACCAACAGACAGCTATCACATGTGCAGGGGGCTTATCTTAGTTATCCCTCCACTGCCACAATGTGCTAAAAAAAACACACACAAGGCTATTGACCTCTTAGTTTAGAGCAGGGGCTTATTTTAGGTATCCAAATGCTCTTCAATATACCATGAACTGCAGGGATTTGTGTATATCCCGCTTACAGTTCCACTTAAACCTTGCAGCTCTCTGACGCCCCCTTTACTGTCAGGTCAGATTAGGTACTGCACCTAGGGCAATTAGTTGCCAGAAATGCTGCCTGCTATGTACTGGCTATTGGGCACGCTGCAGCGACGCAATAACTACTCCCACTCAGGCAGGAACAATAATTATCAAGCTGCAGTCGCTACAACACCCAAAGGCCTGCACAAGTGTATGCTGCCACCAGCTTCGATTAAACGGGTCCGAAGTTAACCCAAAACAGTAGCGTAAATTCCCTTCAAGAGACTTAGGGTACGTTTTTAGAGCATGGAGAAAGAACTGGCATGAAATAATATACCCCACAAAATGTAGGCAGTGCTTTATCAAAATATTTTACAAAGATGTTACAAATGAGACAATTGCAAATATATACAAGGTAATTATAACATAAAGAGGATTAAAGGAGAAAAGATAACACTCACGTATTCTTAGTTCATATTAGTTGAGGCAAACACCATGCTGGTGGGCGGAGCTCCCAAAAATCCCAATGCATGAGGTACAGCTCTTCACATCAGACTCACATGTTCTTCCAGCAACAGACTGACTGCTGGAGTCCGGCCAAAACAGTTATAGCTCAGCTTGGTGACATCACCAAAAAGGGCTGGCTATGCCAGACCCTCCTACCTTTTCCATCTGACTAAGTGTAAGCTAAATTTTTCTAAGACTTGTAATTCCGCTACCAAACATGTCATAGTCCTACCACATCCAGAATTCATCTTGGATTAATGTGGGCATTCTAATGAGATCAAATATGTCCTATCTGTCATGCATATTGACAGATAAATCCCTACTTCTTTACCGGATGGAGTTAGAAGTCCGTGTTTAGAGTGATGGATAGCTCCACCGAGGGGAAGTAAGAATATAGATTTTCGTGTTCCTATCTTAACTAGTTTGCCTAATATCTTACAATAACAGAACAAAGGACCGCATGGTTTGAAAGGGATTTGTGCCTATGCAAGCATAATGAACCTTCCTGGGAGTGGGGGCAGGACAGAGCATTGAGAAGAATAGCTTCACACACAAGCTTCAGGTTACCCAGTGCCTGCCATGTGTTTTTGGGACCATGGTCAGAAGTGCAAAAATCCGTCAGCTATGGTTTTTACATTATCGTGACATACATTCATTTCCCTCACACCTCCCCCTTCTGGTGTGCGCTACGGAGGCAGGACCACTCGGTGCTCCTCCATGGGCACCTCAACCGGTTCACCCCGGTGGGAAAGTCCATCTGCATTCCCATGCTCCCTGCCCATTTTGTGTTCAATGGTGAAGTCTAACTGCTGAAGGGCAAGGCTCCAGCATAGCAACCTGCCGTTGGTTCCACACATGGCGTTTAGCCAGAGGGTTGTGGTCAGTCACCACAGTGAAGGTGCGACCGTACAAGTAGGGCTGCAAGCGCTGCAGGGCCCAGACTATGGCCAGGCACTCCTTCTCGATGGTGGAGTAGGCCACTTCCCTCGGCAAAAGTTTCCGGCTCAGGTACAACACGGGGTGCTCTTGGTCCTCCGAGTCAACCTGGCTGAGCACAGCACCAAGGCCAAACTCGCTGGCGTCGGTCTGTACCAAGAATGGTCGACTGCTGTCGACTGCTTTCAACACAGGGGCGTTGCACAGTGCTGTTTTCAATGCCTGGAAGGCCCCCTCACAGCCATCTGTCCAGTTGATGATGTGGGGTAGATTCTTCCTGGTGAGGTCAAAGGTTTTGCCAGGCTACTATAGTGCTGTACGAAGCGCCTATAGTACCCTGCAGTGCCCAGGAAGGACATCACCTGTTTCTTGGTCCTGGGAGTGGGTCAGTTCACGATCGCGCCCACTTTGTCAGGCTCTGGCTTTAAGGTGTTTCCGCCTACCCGGTGCCCCAGGTAGTGAACCTCCCTCATGCCCATCTGGCACTTTCCCGGCTTGATAGTCCTGCTCGGTGAATTCGCCTGAGCACCTCCTCGAGATGCTGCAGGTGTTCCTCCCAGGAGGGACTGAAGATGGCAATGTCATCCAAGTACGCCACTGCGTACTTCTCCAGTCCCTGAAGCAGGAGGTTGACCATCCGCTGGAAAGTGGCAGGGGCATTCTTCATGCCGAAGGGCATGACCGTGGACTCGTACAGTCCAAAGGGTGTGATAAAGGCGGATTTCTCCAGCGCCTCGGGGCTCAGGGGAATCTGCCAATATCCTCGACTCAGATCCATTATGGTCAGGTATTTTGCGCCAGCTAACTTCTCAAGCAGCTCATCGATGCGCGGCATTGGGTGCGCATCAGAGGCTGTAATGGCGTTGAGCCCCCTGTAGTCCATGCAGAACCGGGTGGTCCGGTCCTTTTTTGGCACGAGAACTACAGGTGAGGCCCACGCGCTCTTTGACCGTCGAATCACCCCCAGCAGTAACATCTCATCGATCTCCTGGCGCATAATCTGCTGCACCTGGTCAGAGATTCGATAGGGTGTTCGCCGTAGTGGGGCGTGATTCCCGGTGTCCACCTCATGGACGGCTAACTCAGTCCTCCCAGGTCGGTTGGAGAACACGACCCGGAAGGGTTCCAGTGTGGTTTGCAACTGCAACCGCTGTGGTTCAGTGAGCGAGGCGCTTACCTCCACGTCCTCAATGGACCCACGGGCCTTGGCTTGGGCCAGCATGTCCAGGAGGGTGTCTTCCTCCCCGTCTTCGGGCAAGCTGCAGACCGGTAGGACGAAAGGTTCACGTTCGTGATGAGTCTTCATCATGTTGACTTGAAAGGCCTTTCGCCTACCCCGAGCGTGGTCAAGCGTGACCACGTAGGTGACCGGGTTGAGCTGTTGGTGGACGACGTACGGGCCCTCCCAGGCTGCCTGAAGCTTATCCGTTGGTACGGGGACCAACACCCACACCTTTTGACCCACGTGGTAGGTCCGCTCCCGGGCGTTCTGGTCGTATCAGTGCTTCTGATCAGCCTGAGCCTGCGTCATGTTGTCATGCACCAACTGCGTCAAGGTCTGCATCTTGTCAGGAAAGCGCATGACATACTCCACTATGGACACTTCAGAAGGGTTCGGCTCCTCTTCCCAGGATTCTTTTACCAACCCAAGGGGTCCCCGGACTCGCCTGCCATACAGGAGCTCGAAGGGGGAGAACCCCGTCGAGGCCTGCGGAACCTCTCGGTAAGCGAACAGCAGGTGTGGGAGATACCGCTCCCAGTCGTGCCCTTGAGTCTCAACCAGCATGCGTAGCATCTGTTTGAGGGTACCATTGAAGCGTTCACACAAGCCATTGGTCTGTGGGTGATACGCACTCGATACCAGGTGCTTCACCTGCATTCTCTTACAGAGAGCCTCCATTAGGCGAGACATAACTTGGGTCCCTTGATCAGTAAGCATATCCCTGGGAAATCCTACACGTGAAAAGATGGCCAACAGGGCATCCGCCACCTTACCTGCCCTAGTTGAAGACAGAGCTACTGCCTCTGGGTACCGGGTAGCGTAGTCTACCACAGTAAGAATATATCGCTTTCCAGAGCTGCTGGAGATGGCCAGCGGGCCCACAATGTCCACCGCGATCCTCTGGAAAGGCTCCTCTATCACTGGCAAAGGGATCAGGGGAGCCTTAAGAGCAGGCCCCGCCTTCCCCACTCTTTGACAGGTGACACAGGAGCGGCAGTAGTTTGACACATCTGTCCCCATTTTAGGCCAATAGAAGTGTTGAGACAGCCGGGCCTTAGTTTTGCTGATCCCCAAGTGTCCAGCTAGCGGGATCTCATGGGCAATCCGCAACAACTCACCCCGGAATTGCTGCGGGACGACCAGCTGTCTTTCCCTCAACCACTCCTTTTGTGATTCTCCGGGTACTGTCTCCCGGTACAACCTTCCTCCTTCCCAGAACACCTTCTCCTTATCAGCCTCGGAGAAGCGCGTCCCGGCGAGTTGTCTCAAACTCTCTAGGCTCGCATCTGTGTGCAGAGCGGCCTGAAACTCCTGGCTAGGGGAAGCCAGAAGCGACGTCAGGGTGCCTTCCCCACGGGAGCCCTCTTGGACCTGCTCTGGGTCCACCTCTGGTTCAGTCACAGTGATGACTGAGGAGGGTCCGGAAGGCAGTTATCTGCGTTCCGGGCACTCTGACTGCGGGTGACAGCAGCTACGTAGGCTGTCTCCCCGGGGATTTCTACAGACCCATCAGCCGACGCTGCTATGGGCTCTACCTCCCCATCCACCCCCATTACCTCAGGAGCATTGCTACTTATGGGCCAGTTACCTTCCTCAGTGGCACTGGTCAATTGCATGGCATCACCTTCCTCACAGTTCCCATGTATCTCCCCATTTCCGGTAGCACCAACACTTGCCCCTGCTAGGGGTTCCTCAGCCGTCTCACTCCACAGAGAGACATGGCCGAGCACTCCTGTACCTACGGACACATCAACTTTCACAGAAACATCATTATCAGGTACAGTTGGCACAGGTACAACATTTTCACCATCAATCCTAGGGGAAAAATGGTTATCAGATGCATCATTACAAGATAAAGCATGGTCAGGTAACACATGCGATTTCCCATCATTATCATCAGGGTTAACGTTACCCTCATTATTAGATTGGGGAGGAGTGTCATCAACGTAGTATGCAACCAACCTCCCCAAATCAGTCCCCAACAAAACATCAGTGGGCAAATTATCAGACAGCCCCACTTCCTTCACCCTGCTCCCGGCACCCCAATCAATATATAAACCCGGGCCATCGGTAAGGGACAGCTGATGCCCCCAATCCCAGTGACAGTTAGGGTTTTCCCCGGAATGATTTCTTCAGGGGCCGCCAGTTTGGGTCGGATGAGGGTTCGTTCAGCCCCGGTGTCCTTGAGGCCTGTAGCAACATGACCTCCCACAGTGACGTGCTGTACGTTATCACACACCCTCCCAACCACACCACCCACCAAAAGAACTGCTGCATTAGACCCTGGGGCCTTGGCTGGGAGGTTCTTCTGCTTGTTTGGACAGAAGGTACTGATATGACCAGGCTGCCTGCAGTGGTAACACTGGCGAAGTTCGGTGGTAGGTCTGGTGCTGTTGGCCACGGGGACAGGACCTCTGGTGTGTTGGCTGGCAGGGGTACTGGCGTTGGTTGCAGGCTTACCCCCTCTCCAGCTGGTGGTGACTGGCTTCCGCACTTCCGATCTACGGTTGGCCTCATAGGCATCGGCAATCTGCGCTGCTTTCGTCACGTCTTTGGGTTCTCTGTCCATCACGAACTGTCGCACCTCAGCTGGGCAAAGATGGAAGAACTGGTCTTTGATCATCAGGTCTCGCAGCTGTGCAAAGGTGGTCACTGACAGTCCTTGGGTCCACTGGTCAAAGTGGGTCCCCAGTCCATGCACCACATCACTGTAACTGTCGTTTGGGCCACGTTGGAGGGTCCGGAACTTTTTACGGTACACCTCGGGTGTAAGCTGGTACTTGGCTATCAGAGCCTGCTTGATGGCCTCATAGTCACCATCTTGTTCTTGAGGGAGTGCAGCAAACGCCTCCAGAGCTTTGCCTCTCAGCCCTGGTGTCAGGTATCGTGCCCATTCTTGTGTAGGCAGCTGGTACTGTCTGCAGGCTTTCTCAAAGGCCCGCAGAAAAGTGTCCAGGTCCCCATCCTTTTCCATAACAGGGAAGTGATCGGGCCGGGGCTTCGGTGTCTGAGCGCTGCTGGGCTCACGGCTGGACTGGGACAACCCCTGCATTTGCAGTCGGGCCATCTGCAGCTGGTACTCCCGCTGCGCTTGGGCCTCTCGCTCGGCTCGCTCCTGGTATTGCTGGATCAGCTGCCGACGTCCATCACGGTCATCGGCGGGGAGTAGCTCCAAGACCGCCAGCTGGTTGGGGTCCAATCCGCCCTGGTTGCTAATCGGGCCGGCATTCAGTGGTTGGACCTCTGCTGCAGCACCATGTTCGCTGGTGCTGGCCTCTGAGTGGTCTAGAGAGGCTTCACATTGCACCAGTTCAGCAACCATTTGAGTCTTGGTCTTGCCCTGGGGGTTCAGGCCATGGTACATGCATATCCCAGCAAGAGTGTCCTTCTTCTGCTGGGTGTACCAGGCTTCTCCTTTCGCAGCCATGGTTGCCAAATAAAAGATAGGATAGAAAAACGAAGAGAAAGGGCGGGGATAATTACCAGTACACAATTGTCTCACAACTAATCAACACTGAGTTCGTTCTCCAAACTTATTTGCACAGAGTCCCCGCAAGAACTTTCTGCAAGTTTTTAGTGAGAGGAATGATTGCTCAAACCAAATCACTAATGCTCTAATATCCCACCCCTTGCCAATTGTCACAATCCCTTAGCCGCTGCCAATTGGTCACGAAATCCACAGGGATTCCTGACCACTGTCACCAATGTCACGGATTGGGGTGACTTTAGACCAACAGACGGCTATCACATGTGCAGGGGGCTTATCTTAGTTATCCCTCCACTGCCACAATGTGCTGAAAAAAACACACAAGGCTATTGACCTCTTAGTTTACAGCAGGGGCTTATTTTAGGTATCCCACTGCTCTTCAATATACCATGAACTGCAGGGATTTGTGTATATCCCGCTTACAGTTCAACTTAAACCTTGCAGCTCTCTGGCGCCCCCTTTACTGTCAGGTCAGATTAGGTACTGCACCTAGGGCAATTAGTCGCCAGAAATGCTGCCTGCTATGTACTGGCTATTGGGCACGCTGCAGCGACGCGATAACAACTCCCACTCAGGCAGGAACAATAATTATCAAGCCGCAGTCGCTACAACACCCAAAGGCCTGCACAAGTGTATGCTGCCACCAGCTTCGATTAAACGGGTCCGAAGCTAACCCAAAACAGTAGCGTAAATTCCCTTCAAGAGACTTAGGGTACGTTTTTAGAGCATGGAGAAAGAACTGGCATGAAATAATATACCCCACAAAATGTAGGCAGTGCTTTATCAAAATATTTTACAAAGATGTTACAAATGAGACAATTGCAAATATGTACAAGGTAATTATAGCATAAAGAGGATTAAAGGAGAAAAGATAACACTCACGTATTCTTAGTTCATATTAGTTCAGGCAAACACCATGCTGGTTATAGCTCAGCTTGGTGACATCACCAAAAAGGGCTGGCTATCCCAGACCCTCCTACCTTTTCCATCTGACTAAGTGTAAGCTAAATTTTTCTAAGACTTGTAATTCAGCTACCGAACATGTCATAGTCCTACCACATCCAGCATTCATCTCGGATTAATGTGGGCATCAAATGAGATCAAATATGTCCTATCTGTCATGCATATTGACAGATAAATCCCTACTTCTTTGCCGGATGGAGTTAGAAGTCCGTGTTTAGAGTGATGGATAGCTCCACCGAGGGGAAGTAAGAATATAGATTTTCGTGTTCCTATCTTAACTAGTTTGCCTAATATCTTACAATAACAGAACAAAGGACCGCATGGTTTGAAAGGGATTTGTGCCTATGCAAGCATAATGAACCTTCCTGGGAGTGGGGGCAGGACAGAGCATTGAGAAGAATAGCTTCACACACAAGCTTCAGGTTACCCAGTGCCTGCCATGTTTTTGGGACCATGGTCAGAAGTGCAAAAATCCGTCAGCTATGGTTTTTACATTATCGTGACATACATTTCCCTCACAATGAGATTTTGATATTGCAGAATTTCTGCACATATTAAAAAACAAAAAGCAAGTAACTCAATGTTATTGTCTGTTTTTGGTGTCATGCTGTAAATAAAATGGCTTTGGTTTTTATACTTCTTGGTATTTGGATTTGACAAGTCTTTGAATTACTTTTAAGTGCTGATTATTCGCGTCTTTGTTTCCACTGCTGAAATGCACTCAGTGTTTTGTTTTTTTACCTGCATATATTCCACATCTAATGCAAGTCTATGGGGTAAATCTGCACGACCTGGCGCACCCACAAGAGAAACGTACATGCTGCAGATCTGAAACACGCACCACAGGTCAGCTTACGCTGAGTAAAAAAAAGCACAGTGGGCGGGAAATTTCTATAAATCCCATCCACTTTGCTGGAACTGTAAGATACTGAGTTTTTTTTGACCCAACAACAATATGCAACATCAAAAACTCACCAAAGGCTCATTGTGGGAATGTAGCCTTACATCACAAAGCACATTAAAGAGTCCAGTGGTCATGTAAATCAAGGCAGCACTGAACTCTGGAGCAGTGGGAATGTGTTCTCTGGAGTGACACATGCCACTTCTCGTTATAGCAGTCTGGAGGCCAAACCGAGGTTTTACAAATGCAATGTGAATTTCGCCTACCTGACTGCATTGTACCACCTGTAAAGTTTGGTGCAGGAGGGATCGTGCTATGGGTTCATCTTCAGGGATTCATCTAGCCACATTAGTTCCACTGAAGCGAAATGTTAATGCTTCAACATATCAAGACATTGTGGAAACTGGTATGCTTCCAAGTGTGAGGGAAACCTTATGGCAGTTGTCAGGAAAGGTGTTAATGTGGATCTGTCTCCAGGTTGACAATTCAATCTGTATACATTATGAAATATCTGTGATCTGAAGAGGCTGTTGTACTTGCTTAGAGATTGCTCGTCAAGATGGCATTTTAATCCTTTACAATCTCTGCCCACCCAGACGGATTCACAAGTTTCTCACTGTCCCACCTCCATGCTGCTGAACCCCCCTCTTCAGTCAACACTTATCTAGCAACAGGGTAGACGGTCAGTCATATGAAAATCAACCACTCTCAAGTGAACGTCTTGAAGATTTAGTATTGCTCAAATTTTGATTGTGAAACACAAAAAAGAATAGTGTTTAGTATAGAGAGAAATGCGACAGGTAGTGGACGTTTTGACCTGTAGTGGGTCTTTTTCAACTAGTTGCTGGGCAAAAAGATGAGATACAATGTACAATAAATGTGCTGTATACAGTGAATATAATTCAGAATATAAGGTGTCATAGAAAATGAAAGAGGTTGTCCACTACTTTCACTGATGACCTATCCTGAGGATAAGTTATCAATGTCTGATTGGTCGGGGGTCCGACACCCGGGACCTCCGCTGATCAGCTGTTCTCGGTGTTGGCCAGTTGGAATTCCTGGATTGCCGAATGCCTGCAGCCAGAGGAAGGTGACAGGTGGCTGCAGGCTTTCGGCAATGTCAGGGTTTTTTTTAAAATTTGAAATGTTCCCCCCTTCTCCACTCATGAAGGCAGGAGGTATTACCCTGAGCAAGTGCCTATCCATCATCCTACATACATTGCCAAACAAGTACATTTAATCCCCTATTTAGACCCTTGGGGGCTAGTTTCTGTACTGTGTTTGGCCCTCGCTTTTAATAGTTTAACTTTATCAACTTGTCTCGATCTTGGAATCTGTTGAATGACTTGGAAATCAGTAGTCACTTTCCCACTACAACTACCACAGGTAACCTCCATGAGTGAATGCTTATACTAGGTTTGTGTTTTATATCCACTATATTGATTTGCCTTACTCTACATGCTCCATGTTTTTCTGTTCTTGTGCCCACCTCTTTCTATATACTTTCTTTTTGCTAAATGTTTAGGGTCTATTTCTGTGGTTATACCCCACATCTCCCTGTTTCCTTGCTCCATGGCTGCACACCAAACCTGTCATTGCCTTCTTGGTTTATAGGTCTTCCATGGTTGCATACTATACCTCCCATTGTATTATTATAATACTTTTATGCCTTTATCTTTACCCAGTGTCTTCTCAACCTGATTACATCATACTGATTTTCTGAGGTACAATCATGGACAAGTGTTGGCACCCTTGAAATTGTTCCAGAAAATTGTTGCAATCACATGTTTATTTCATGTGTGTATTAGAACACGAAAAAAAGGAAAACTGGATATAATTTCACACACAGCCTCAAAAATGGTCATGACAATTGTTGGCACCTTTCAAATTGAGGGTAAACAACTCTGTTTCAAGCATGTGATTTCGTTCCAACTCGCCTGTGGCAAGTAACAGTTGTTGGCAATATGAAAATAGCACCTGAAACCAGATAGAAAGGGGAGGAGACTCAGTCTTTGCATGGTGTCTTGTGTGTGCCACACTAAGCATGGATAACAGAAGCAGAATTGTCTGAGGACTTGTAACCTTGAAATAGATATTTTTCAACCATTTTGGTTCTCAAGTCATCTCCAGAAATCTTGATGTTTCTTTGTCCACAATGTACAACATAATCAAGAAGTTTACAACCTATGGCACTGTATCTAATATCTCTGGATGTGGACAACAGAGCAACATTGATGAAAAGTTGCAAAGCAGGACAGTCCGGATGGTGGATAAGTAGCATAAATCAAATTCCAAAGAAATTCAAGCTGTCATGCAGGCTCAGGGTGCAGCAGTGTTGGTGCAAATTATCCATCGACATATGAATTAAATTAAAAGCTATGGCAGGAGACCCAGGAGGACCCCTCTGCTGACACACACATAAAAAAGCTAGACTGCAGTTTTCCAAAATCTACTGGAGTAAGACAAACTCTTGGGAAAGCATTTTGTGGACAGAGGAGACCAAGATAGAGCTTTTTCAGTAAAGCACAACATTCTATTGTATACTAAAAACGGAATGACGCTTACAAAGAAGAAACTACATACCTGCAGTTAAATATAGTGGAGGTTCAAAGATGTTTTGGGGTGGTTTTGTTGCCTCTGGCACTGTGTGCCTTGACTGTGTGAAAGGCATGATGAAGTCTGAAGATTACCAAAGAATTTTGGGTCGTAATGTAGTGCCCAATGTCTGAATCCTGTGTTTTTGTCCTCATGTCTTCCAGCAGGACAATGACATTAAACATACGTCCAAGAAGCAACCAGAAATTGATGGAAACCAGGCTTTGGGAGTACCAAAGTGGCCATCAAGGAGTCCGGATCTAAATCCCATTGACCACCTATGGAGATCTATTACAGTTGCTGTTGGGAGATGGCCCCTTCAAATATGAGAGACCTGGAGCAGTTTGCAAGAGTGGTCCAAAATTCCAGTTGAGAGGTGTAAGAAGCTTGTTGATTATACAGAACGATTGATTGCAGTTATATATTATAACCAAATATGAAGCTGAGGATGCCAACAATTTTGTCCTGTCCATTTTGGGGGTTTTGTGTGAAATTATGTCCAATTTGCCTTTTTTCAGTTTCTCTTTTGTGTTCCAATATACACAAAGAAAATAAACATGTACAACAAAACATGTAACTGCAATAATTTTCTGGAATAATTTCAAGGGTGCCAACACTTTCAGCCATGACTGTATAGCTCCTGTTTTGTTTTCCTAGCTACTGTACTATATCAAGATATGCCATTCATTTTCTATGACACCTCATTCTGGATTGTTTTATTCACTGTATATACTGTACAGCACATTTATTGTACCTTGTTTCATGTTTTCTCACAGCAACTAGTCGAAAAAGAGCTTGGATGGGTCAAAACGTTCACTGCCTGTCGCATTTGTACTCTATACTAAGCAATACCTTATTTTGTACTTGGTTTGAGCAGTCATTCTGTGCCGAGAGTCCCTTTTTATATATTGACCTACCGCCACTTTCTCCAGGATCGTTGTTCTTTGCTTCTTAGAGACTTTCAGGGTCATGCAATCTGTGTCACGTAGGAGTAGCTTTTACAATGAAAGTATATGGAGCATCAGAACACGGTCCATAGCCTTACAGTGCAAAAGAAACTTGCTACACTTGGAATGTTTTTCTTTCCCAGCAATTTCCTAATCAGTTTAGAAATCACACTACACTTTGTAAATGAAACAAGATTTTTATTGAAGTCTCCTCATGTTACAACAGGAAGCTGCTTATGCTTGGCTACGATCCAAGGTACTACAGTACACTCTGCTATCCACAACTTAACCTACATAAAAGAGAAAAAAAAGTATAAAGCTCATATATAAAGCAGTGCATGCACACAACAACGGTGTTTTGCCAGTTGGTAATCCCTTAAAGGGAACCTATCACCCCGTTTTTTAAAGATTAGATAAAAATAGTGTGAAATAGGGGCAGAGCTGGGCTTTACATTAGTGCCTTTTTGGTGCCTTTACACCCCCGTTAGGCTGCCGAAATACCTTTGTGAAGTGGCCGTTTTGTCCTGTCACTCAAGTTGATCAGGTCGGATGGGCGTGGTCACAGCGCTGTTTCTCCCCCAGATCAGGCTCATCATTACGTTGGTGGCGTAGTGGTGTGCGCATGTCCAAATAGAAGAGCCACTGCCCAGGAGATTCAAAACAGCGCGGTCTTTGCTATTCGCCGTTTACCGGTGGGCGCGGCCATCTTTCCTGTGGCTGCGCGTGCGCAGATGGAGCGCTCTGCTGCCCGGGGCTTCAGGAAAATGGCCGCGGGATTCCGCGCGTGCGCAGATTGAGATCGCGGCGGCCATTTTCCTGATGCCCCGGGCAGCAGAGCGCTCCATCTGTGCACGCGCGGCCACAGGAAAGATGGCCACGCCCACCGGTAAACGGCGAATAGCAAAGACCGCGCTGTTTTGAATCTCCTGGGCAGTGGATCTTCTCTTTGGACATGCGCACACCACTACGCCACCAACGTAATGATGAGCAGGATTCTGGGGGAGAAACAGCGCTGTGACCACGCCCATCCGACCTGACCAACTTGAGTGACAGGACAAAACGGCCACTTCACAAAGGTATTTCGGCAGCCTAACGGGGGTGTAAAGGCACCAAAAAGGCACTAATGTAAAGCCCAGCTCTGCCCCTATTTCACACTATTTTTATCTAATCTTTAAAAAACGGGGTGATAGGTTCCCTTTAAGGGAACCTGTTAGCAGGCTTGCGCATGGTAATCTGCACACAGTGTCAGGTCAGCACCATTATACTGGTTACAATGATACCTTGGTTAATGAAATCCGTGTTGTGGTTTCTTAATCTTTATTTTCAGTTCTGTGATAATGAGATTCTAGTGTCCTAGGGTGGGGTTGGTGGATATGGTGCTCTGATCATATATTCATAATGCAGACTATTGACAGGTTACTGCCCCCCCCCCCAATTTGCATAATGAATATCAGTACATACTGAATAATAATAAAAAAGCTTCTGCAGTCAGGTGGCAGCCGTGGCACCTGCGCTACAGCATAATCACATTGTTACTGTGCACTTAATAATCCCTTTGCAGATTTACTTTACATGAGGTCTTCTAGTTTGTTCAGTACGTTTGTCGCTTCTTTTTAAGGGAAATTTGTCACCAGTATTTTCCTAACTAAACTGTGAACAGCATCATGTAAAGGCAGATTCCAGTAATGTATCACTTATGGGGCTGCTTGCTGCAATTTTGATAAAATTACTGTTTTGCTCCAGATCTACCAGTTCTCTGAATGCTGAATGTAATGGAGTAACATTGGTGTTAACTCTTATCGGCATTTTGGACACTGTAACTTGCCAGAGAAACAGCACCAGAAAGAATGGTCTTTGGACTCTGCCCTCTGATGCCGTATCAACTGCTGTCAACAGATACAGTAAGTTATATTTTAATAACCTTATAAAGAGTGCTTTAAAAACCTGATCATTTGAGGATCAAATTACTTGTTCTGGTCATTGGGGGTCAGAATATTTTAATAACAGGTCCATTCTGTAGTCATCTGCTAGCTTCTAAATTCTGTTGGAAACACAGTTTCTTTATCGACATACTTACAATGGTCACTCATTTCCCACTATTTTTGAGATTTGTTCTAATTCATTGATGAAGTGTTCACAAATCACATAAAATGAACCAACCAGTATGATCACTTATTGGGGATTTCTGCTATTTTGCCTCCTCTGTGCCTCTACATGGCATTTGCAATCTATTCTAATTAAAATTGTCTGCCAAGAGTTAATAGCGCTCTTTCCATTCCGAGCCCTGCCGTACGCTCAACCAGTAGTTTCTGACTACATATAGGGTATTGGCATACTCAGGAAAAATGGCACAACAAATTGTGCAGTCCATATTTTCCTGTTATCCTTGAGAAAATGAAAAATTAAGCCTAAAACCACATCCTCTTATTGGAAAAAAGTTTGTTTTGTTTCCATTTTCACAGCCGTGATGCACTATTCTGTGAAGTACATGTGGCTTCAAGATGCTCTCCACACCCGTAGATGAATTCCTTTGATGGGTAGTCTCCAAAATAGGGTCACTTGTTTGTGGTCTCTGATCTTTTATGCACCCGAGAAGCTCCTCAAATGTGACATGAAGTCAGCAGTCTAAGTCTATGTGCACACGTTCAGTATTTGAAACAGAAAGATGTGCTGCAAATGCTGGAGTGTTAGGCTATGTGCACACGATGCAGATGTGTTGCGTTTCCACTTTTTTTCTGAGTGGAAATGCTCCAAAAACACAATAGATTGCTTAAGCAGTTAATCAATGACATTCCTGAAGTGTTGCGCACATGATCCGGAAATTTCCATCCTCATTTGCAGCGTTTTATTTTCCGCAGCATGTCAATTCTTTTTGCGGATCTGCAGCGTTTCTACTTCCATTGAGTCAGTCAAATCCGCAGCAAAAACACAGGCGTAAAAAGGTTTGCTGCCAAAGAACGCTGCGGTTTGTCTAAGGGAAATGATGCCAGGAGGAGTGTGTGTGTCTGTGTGTGTACCCATGCGTTGTCAACTCCCATCCGGCTGCGTCTTTTGTCACATATGACTGCGACTGCATGAGCCGACGATGGGAGAATAGTCTCATCATCCGGTGCCTGTGTTCAATCAAAACATTTACATAGTTTACATATTCACATACACAATACATACTCAACAAACACCTAATCCCCGACGCCCACGTCTCCTGCAAACAATCAAAAATATTAAACCAACATATACTCAACCTTTCCACCGTAGTCCATTTAAGGCTGCGTGGGAAAGTTCTCACACAGCGGTAGTGCCGTGAGAGCACCAGAGCTGATGAACTCCGGTGAACTCTCATGGCAGCTCAGTGATACACTGCGGAAGCGATTACCTCCTGTCAGTGTATCGCCGGATAGAGCTGTCACATCTCCAGATGTGACTGTTCTACACGTGAGATCGCCATGGGACACTCGGTATTAGGGCTCCTAATCACTTGCGAGCAACTCGGATGAGTCTTGCATGTTTAAAACCCGGCTCTGCACCCGGCACTCAGATCGGAGCGTGCGGCCGCATAGGAATACATGCAGCCGCACACTCCGCTCCTCTGTGCCAGGTGCAGTGCCGGGGTATTGCCGTGCGAGACTCATCCGAGTCTCGTGCAAGTGACTAGAAGCCCTTAAATGGACTACGTAGGACAGGATAGTATTATATGCTGGTTTATTATTCTTTGCAGGAGACGAGGGATTAAACGTTCAGTAAGTATGGTAAATTAAGACTCAAAGGAGTCTATGTGATTATTTCAAATAAATGACTTTATTCTGGCTGTGTGTTTATTTACCATATAACTACAGGATTAGTAATGGATAGGTGTCTTGTAGACGCTTCTCCACTACTAAGCTGTGGGCTTGATGTCACCTGACAATACAAAAGCGACATCAACCCCATAAATATGAACCCCATTTGCCACTGCTACAGGGCAAGTGGGAAAAGAGGCCAAGTGCCAGAATTGGCACATCTTTAAGATGTGCCATTTCTGGGGCGGCTGACAGCTGATGTTTTTAGGCTATGTGCAGACGTATCTGTGAGGGCTGCAGATTTTTCCGATAGCGCTGCTTTTTACCTGCGGATTTACAGCGGTTTTTGTGCGGATTCCACTGCGGTTTTACACCTGCGGTTTTCTATTATGGAGCAGGTGTAAAACTGCTGCGGATAACGCACAAAGAATTGACATGCTGCAGAATGTAAACCGCTGCGTTTCCACGTGGTTTTTTCCGCAGCATGTGCACCGCGGATTGTGTTTCCCATAGGTTTACATTGTACTGTAAACGCATGGGAAACTGCTGAGGATCCGCAGCTGCGGATCTGCAGCAAAATCCGCAGCGTGTGAACATAGCCTTAGGCGGGGGGAGGCCAATATCCACGGCCCCTTCCCAGGCTATTAATATCAGCCCGCAGCTGTCTGCCTAGCCTTTGCTAGTTCGATTTCATGGGGGAACCCATGTCAATTTTTCCATGGGGTTCCCCTGTAAACTAGCCAGTAAAGGCTAAGCAAACAGCTGTGAGCTGATATGAATAGCCTGGGAACCTTTATGGCTATTGGCTCCTTCCTAGAATATCAACATCAGCCCTCAGCTTTCCCTCTGCTGTTATTAAAATTACGCGGGAGCCCATACAGATATTGCGTTTCACGAAGATTTCTGACAGTTGCTTTTTTGTTACAGCATATGTAGGTTAATTATGTTAATGCTCCTACATAGGCTGGTGACTGTGTGTGTGTTTTTATTTAATATTAATGAGGGTATCTGGCTGAAGAGGTTGAACAAGGAAATTACATCACAATTTTTTTGTAATAATATATCTTTATTTATCTTACGAAAACGCATCCAAACCCACATGAAAAACCACATGAAAAGCCGCATCAAAAACGCATACAAACCGCGTGGAATTTCAACTGCGTTTTCTGCCAACAGATGCAGAAACTGCACAAAAAAATTTCCACAAGCAAATCCGCAACGTGCACACATAGCTTTAGCAGGCAAAACCGCTCCGTAAAATACACGCGTTTATGCATGTGGTTTCTTATGAGTTTTTACCCATTCATTTGAATGTGTGAAAACCGCTGCAAAAAATAAGCTGAAAGAATAGACATGATGCAGCATTGCAACTGCTATAAATATGCAAGGAAAAAAATAAACTGCATGAAATTTCAAAAATCATTTTACTGGTTCAGCAAAAAGCTGCAAAAATGCAGGAAAAAGTCAACATGTGAGCATACACTAAATCAGCAACAACTGCGTTCCACTAGTCAAATTGCGTTCTTTCCCTTAATAGCCCAGTTGTGTGCCTAAAACAATAGCCTCCAAACACCCATGGGATATCAGCATACTCATAAAAATTGTACAAGTTGAGGGTTCCATTTTCTTCTGTTGTCCTTATGAAAATCAGAAATTTGGTGTTAAAGAAACATTTTCATAGAAAAGAAACTAAAGTCTAATTTTTTTACAACCCAATATTATCCCTATAAAGAACCAGAGGTTTTTTTTGCGCTTTTTCTTCTAATTAGATGTAGGAAAGCTTGTTTTTAGAAGGAAAAAATATAGTTTTGAATGACACCTTTTATTTTATCGTATAATGTACATAAAAACAGGAAAAAAACTCAACTGTGATTAACTAGTGAAAAAAATGCAATCCTGCTCTGTTTGTTTGGGTTCTGTTTTTACAGTGTTTATTGGGCAGTAAAAATGACCTGGAATCCTGATTGGTATCACTGTAATTGGACTGACGTAGGCAATCATTTATTACAGTGCTGTGCAAATTAATTGGGACAAAGCAAAAAAATAAAATGTTATAATGCACTGTTACATACTAATTCTGAAAATTACCTTTTTCCACTGGCTAGTTGACCAAGACTTATTTATTATATATTAAAACTGGTTTGAATCACTGACTGGTAACCAACTTACGATTTTACTTAAAAAATGCTTTGTCCCAATAAATTTGCTCAACACTGTAGTTTCATCAGTTTTTCCTCAGAATACAAACAGAAAAACTAAACTTTTTCGATCTTATCCTATCTAGTGGCATCTGACATTTGGGTAAATATCGTGATTTTGCAAGGACCAAGAAAAATCCTGGACATGTGAAGTGACAGTATTATAGGTACAAGCGCATTACAATGAAACCCTGCAAAGTGCCCTGGATGAAGCTGCTCCTCCTATACATAGAACAACTCGGCACAGACGGCGACAACCGTGGCACACGCTGCAAACACGTTTCCTGCAGCGGTGCTCCAGGTGCGCTGAACGTCTGTGGAGAAAATCTAATCTACCCGAAGATTTCATCCATTATAAGTTCATGCTAAAAACATACAACTCTGCCCTTCACCTCTCCAAACAAACCTATTTTAACACCCTCATCACCTCACTGTCAAATAACCCTAAACATCTCTTTGACACGTTCCAGTCCCTACTCAACCCAAGAGAGCAGGCCCCAACCACAGATCTCCGCGCTGACGATTTGGTCAATTACTTCAAAGAAAAAATTGACCACATTCGACAAGAAATCATCTCCCAAACTCTTCATACCATGCACTGTCCTCCCTCCCCCACTGCATCTAGTTCACTCTCTGACTTTGAACCAGTTACAGAAGAAGAAGTAAACAGGCTCCCTGCATCTTCTCGCCCGACCACTTGCACCAGTGACCCCTTTCCGTCACATCTCCTCCAGTCCCTTTCCCCGGCTGTCACCTCTCACCTAACAAAAATATTCAACCTTTCCCTCACTTCCGGTATTTTTCCCTCCTCATTTAAGCATGCCATCATACATCCATTACTTAAAAAACCCTCCCTCGACCAAAATTGTGCCGCTAATTATAGACCTGTCTCTAATCTTCCCTTCATCTCTAAACCCCTCGAACGCCTGGTCCACTCCCGTCTTACCCGCTATCTCTCAGATAACTCTCTTCTCGACCCTCTTCAATCTGGCTTCCGCTCTTTACACTCTACTGAAACTGCCCTCACTAAAGTCTCTAATGACCTACTAACAGCTAAATGTAATGGTCACTACTCCATGCTAATTCTCTTGGATCTCTCCACAGCATTCGACACTGTGGATCATCAGCTCCTCCTCACTCTGCTCCATTGGCCTCAAGGACACCGTTCTCTCTTGGTTCTCCTCCTATCTCTCTGACCGATCCTTCACTGTATGTTTTGCTGGTTCCTCCTCCTCTCACCTTCCCCTTACTGTTGGGGTTCCTCAAGGATCAGTCCTAGGCCCCCTCCTCTTCTCTTTGTATACTGCCCCTATTGGACAAACAATCAGTAGATTTGGTTTCCAGTACCATCTCTATGCTGACTACACCCAATTATACACCTCTTCTCCTGTTATCACGCCGATCTTTTTAGAAAACACCAGTGATTGTCTTATCGCTGTCTCTAACATCACGTCCTCCCTCTTTTTGAAACTGAACCTGTCAAAAACTGAACTCCTCATGTTCTCTCCCTCTACTAGCCTATCTTGGCCTGACATTGCCATCTCCGTATGCGGTTCCACCATTACTCCAAAGCAACATGCCCGCTGCCTTGGGGTCATCCTTGATTCCGAGCTTTCATTCACCCCTCACATCCGATCACTGGCTCGCTCTTCTTATCTGCATCTCAAAAACATTTCTAGAATTCGCCCTTTTCTTACTTTCAACTCTGCAAAAACTTTTACTGTATCACTTATTCATTCTCGTCTGGACTATTGTAACTCTCTAATCGGCCTCCCTCTTACCAAACTCTCCCCGCTCCAATCTGTCCTGAATGCTGCTGCCAGAATCATATTCCTCACCAACCGTTACACCGATGCCTCTACCTTGTGCCAGTCATTACACTGGCTACCCATCCACTCCAGAATCCAGTACAAAACTACTACCCTCATCCACAAAGCACTCCATGGCTCAGCACCACCCTACATCTCCTCTCTGGTCTCAGTCTACCACCCTACCCGTGCCCTCCGCTCCGCTAATGACCTCAGGTTAGCATCCTCAATAATCAGAACCTCCCACTCCCGTCTCCAAGACTTTACACATGCTGCGCCAATTCTTTGGAATGCATTACCTAGGTTAATACGATTAATCCCCAATCCCCACAGTTAAGCGTGCCCTAAAAACTCATTTGTTCAGACTGGCCTACCGCCTCAATGCATTAACCTAACCATCCCTGTGTGGCCCATTCAAAAAAAAGAAAAAAAAACAATCAGGTTTCTCGCATCATGTTCTCAAACTTTATGCAGTTAATAGCACTCTGTGTCTGTACTGCTACATACTTAGGCTGTTAACTGGTTCATGCAGCTTTACATGAACACCCGAGCCTTACACTATGGCTGGTCCAAATAACTAAAGCAATTTTACCATCCACCTCTCGTGTCTCCCCTTTTCCTCATAGTTTGTAAGCTTGCGAGCAGGGCCCTCATTCCTACTGGTATCTGTTTTGAACTGTGATTTCTGTTATGCTGTAATGTCTATTGTCTGTACAAGTCCCCTCTATAATTTGTAAAGCGCTGCGGAATATGTTGGCTCTATTTAAATAAAAATTATTATTATTATTATTACAAGCGCTACCCTTGAAAAACACAGATTGTACTCGTACACAAAAAACGGGTATGTGAATGATGCCTAAAGCTGGGCTTCACAGGAGGTCTTCAGCAGACCCATGGCTGTCATAGTAACCCATCAGACCCTTGTGATCAAGTCGTAGGGGTGACGTGGGAGCCAGAGTGCATGTTCCATGCAAATGGTTAACAGCAATAACCAAAACTCTGCGTCAGCTGCAGCTGTTAGACAGGTGTTGGCTATGTAATATATTGACACCATACCGAGCAAAGCACCAGAATAGGCGCATCAATTTTGGGGTGGCTGCGGGCTTGTATTTTTAGGGTGGGAAGAATCCAATAACCAGG
Organism: Ranitomeya variabilis; assembly: GCF_051348905.1. NCBI lineage: Eukaryota > Metazoa > Chordata > Amphibia > Anura > Dendrobatidae > Ranitomeya > Ranitomeya variabilis. The sequence goes on along the minus strand of NC_135237.1, from coordinate 329,090,891 downwards.
CACCTTCCCACCCTGATAATATAAGCCCACAACTGTCTGTTTACCTTGGCTGATTATGAAAAATAGGGGAGCGACTTGTTTTTTTCACTTATTATCTACAAATACAGTAAACTACATGTACATGGCACTAATTATGTATCTCACGGATATTTATCTTTCTGTCTAAAAATTTCTATTCTGCATTTTATTCCAGTATGTATCACATGGATGGTGCACACGGACTGTAGACACAGACACTGATCACAGCGGTACTGTTTTTGACAGTATTGGAAACATCAGGACATGTGGCGAAGGCCTCAAACAAGATTATTTGTAGTAGATTTTTGTTGTTCTGGCACCGCAAGTGTTCTGCAAATGAGACTTGGAATCCACAAACTACTCCAACGAAAACTGTCCTCCAAAATTCAGTTAGCGCAATATCACTTTCAAGCTTCTGACCACATACTGGGTATCTATCAACACAGGAGAAATTGCACAATAAATTCGGAAGTCTATTTACTCTCATTACCCTTGAAGAAATAAAAAAAATTGGGGCTAAAGTAACATTTTTATAGATTTTATTTTCAGTCCAGTTTGAGTCAATTCCTGTGATCACTTTCTTGCCGTTTTGAAAACATTTGAGGGGTGCAGTTTTTAAAATGAGGTCGTCTTTGGGAGATTTTTTGACCTATAAGCCCCTAGTTCTCGCTTCAAAATAATAGGGCTTGTAAATTTCATTGAAAAAAGGGAAAGAAATATTGCAGCTAAACTTTTATCACTTCTAGCAGTCTAACAAAAAAAAAAAAAACCCTTACAAATTATGTTGATGTTAACTAGACACATGGGAAATGTTATTTATTAACTAGTTTGCGCAGTATGGCTGTTTAAAGTGCATACAAATTCAAATAATTGAAAGTTATTCTAAATTTTCAGAACATTTCCATTATTTTTCATAAACGCAAAACATCAACCTAAATTTACAACAAAGTACAATGTGTCATGAAAAAAAAAACATTCCGCATCACTGAGATATTTGGAAGTCTTCCAGTGTTATTACACAGTTCAGATTTGAAAAATTTGACCTGATCAGGAAGGTGAAAACTGGCTTTGGCAGGTAGGGGGTTAAAGTTTGCTAGAATCCTAGAAGTGTATTACCAATAGATTTTTAAGGCACATCCACAAGGGATACCATTAATGTCTGATAGCTACTCTCTGGTATCCTGCTTCTGGGAGTTTACAGCATTACAGAGTTGGGAAGACCCATCTATAATGTTTCATAGACACAAAAACAGCAGATTACAGTTTCCCAAGAGCTTCTAAAGTGTTACATAGTTATGTAGGTTGAAAAATGACCTAGGCGCCTCAAGTTCAACCTTTCTCAACTAATTGTGTAAGCTGAAATTTCACGATAATGGTTTAATGCTATTAACCCCTTTCTGCCATCGGACGGAATAGTATGTCCGATGGCAGATCCCCTGCTTTGATACGGGCTCTGGCGGTGAGCTGTTTTGTACAGCTGACATGTGCCCGCAAAAGCGGAAGATGGAATCGCGATTCACCTGCCGCTATTAACTGCTTAAATGCCGCTGTGAAACGCTGACAGCAGCATGTAACATGTGCTTCCGGCCATCGGGCAAGAAATGCGTGCACCGGTGACCCCCGTCACTTGATCGGGGGTCATCGGTATGTTGGCATGACAACCAGAGGTTGTTGAAGATCTCCATGGTTGTTGATGCCAGATTGCTGTGAGCGCCACCCTGTGGTTGGCACGGTCATAGTCATCTGCATTTAAAACAGATGAGTGTACTCCAATAAAAAAAAAAATCGGATTGAACTCTGACTAGTGTTCGTAAATAATCTGTTCTTCTTAGATCGGACTGAGAAAAAAAATCACAGCATGCTGAGAGTGGCAGTGTATATTGGACGAAAGTCGGCAATGCAAGTCAATAGATGCTAGAAAAAAAAAAATGTACAACACACGGGCCATGCGTATGCTGTCCGATTTTTAAGCACCCATCTCACAGGACACCCATCATTTCATCAGCAGAGTACAGTAAATTCACTGTGTGACAAATCAGAATAGAATAGCTAAAGATGTCAGTGACATATATAATTCGTGCAGTGCATGTGTAGTTTAATGTACATGTATTTAGTTAAAAAAAAATAATAACTAAAAGAAAAAAAAATGGCGTGGGGTCCACCTAATTTTTCTTAACCAGGTGAGGGAAAGCAGACAGCTGGAGGCTGATGTTTTTAGTTTGGGAAAGGGGTAATTAACATGGAGCTTCCCAGGCTATTAATGTCTACTTAGCCTTTACTGGTTATTAACAAGGGGTGACCCCCCCCCCCAAAAAAAAAAAAAAAATAAAGTGGGATCCCCTATATTAAATAACCAGCAAAGGTTAAGCAGACAGCTGTGGGATGATACACATAGCTTAGGAAGGGACTATGGATATTGGCCCCCTCCCAGACTAAGAACATCAGTCGTCAGCTGCCTCAAAAATGGTGAATCCATTAGAAGCACCAATTCTGGTGCTTAGCTTCTGCTCTTCTTACTTGCCCTGGTGGCAAGTGGGTTAATATTATTGGGGTTGATGTCAGCGTTGTAATGTCAGCTGACATCAAGCCCAAGGGTTAGTAATGGACAGGCTTCTATAAGACACTACATTATTAACCCCATAGTCAAATTATTAATCGCAATGTCCAAAAGATGAAGTTATGGCACTTGATATACAAAATCATCCACCATGCTCTGGCTAAGAGTAAAGAGCCAGAGTAACGAAGAGAAACATAATAATAAAATTAATAAATCTTTATTACAGATAACTATAAAAACACATGATAAAAATAACAGTAGGGGGATGCCACTGAATCCTGACTGAACAAATTAAATGGCATGAGAAAAAAAAAAATCACAATATGGAAGACTATATAGATAGAGTCTAGTAACCGCATATAAGATCACAACTATAGTATAAAAATAATAATAATCTTTATTTTTATATAGCGCTAACATATTATGCACATATTATCATCGCTGTCCCTGATAGGGAATTTAGATTGTGGGCCCTATCAGTATGTCTTTGGAATGTGGAAGGAAACTGGAGTACCCGGAGGAAACACGGGGAGAACATACAAACTCCTTGCAGATGTTGTCCAAGGTGGGATTAGAACCCAGGACTCCAGCGCTGCAAGGCTGCAGTGCTATCCACTGAGCCACCGTGCTGCCCCATAAAAATGAAAAAACTAAACTAAAAATGAGAAAAAACAATGTCAAAACAGTTTTCCTGGTGGGTTAGTGTGTCCATGGTCCATGAAATAAAATCACATAAAATCATGGATCAAAAAAGTGTATCATGGTATAGGTGCACTGTTTTAGCTAAAAGAGCAATATGTGACTATTTTTATAGCCTTAGAAATGGATTAACAGAAATAAATGCCAAATAAAATGTGTAAATGTGTCAATGATAAACCCTGAAAATAAAACCAATGGTAATGAGGGTAGGAAAGATGGCAGAGATAGGTCAGGAGTAGTCACAGTATGAGAAACTATATACAGTCCAGTGAAAACACCATAAATAAGGAAATGTCCACCCAAGCTAAATAAACTAGTTTAGTACAAATAATATGGGCGAGAGAATTCAATACCTTTATTATTAAGGGAAAAAGAAATCCAAACCTACAGGGCTCTGTTTGAAAAAGTGATTGCTCCCCCCTTAAAAGATAAATTAACTGTGGTTCATCACATATTTGGGAAGATAAGTTCAAATTCCCTAGTCACACTCAGGTCTGATTACTGACATCTATTTTCAATTTAAAAAAAATCACTTAAATAGGACCTGCCAGACAAACTGAAGTAGACAAAAATATCCTCAAAAGCTAGACATGCCACAATCCAAAGAAATTCTGGAACAAATGAGAAACAATGTAATTGAGATCTATCCGTATAGAAAAGGTTATAAAGCCATTTCGAAAGCTTTGGGACTTCAGCAAACCACAGTGAGAGCCATTATCCACCAATGGCGAAAACAGTACAGTGGTGAACCTTCCCAGGAGTGGCTAGCCGACCAAAATTACCCCAAGGGTGCAGCGACGACTGATTCAAAAGGTCAAAAAAAATCCCACAACAATATCCAAAGAACTGCAGGTCTCACTTGCCTGAGTTAAGGTCAGTGTTCATGACTCCACCATAAGAAAGATACTGGGCAAAAATACTCTGTGGACTAAAACTGACAGGGCAAAAGTTGAACTTTTTGGAAGGTGTATGTCCCATTACTCCTGGCATAGAAGTAAAACAGCATTTCAGAAAAGGAACATCATACCAACAGTAAAATATATTGGTAGTGTGATGGGCTGGGGCTGTTTTGCTGCTTCATGACCTAGAAGACTTGCTGTGGTAAATGGAACCATGAATTCTGATGTCCACCACAAAATCCTGAAGGAGAATGTCCTGCCACCTGTTTGTGACCTCAAGCTGAAGTGCACTTGGGTATTGCAGCAGGACAATGATCCAAAACACACCAGCAAATCCACCTCTGAATGGCTTAAGAAAAACAAAATTAAGACCTTGGAGTAGCCTAGTCAAAGTCGTGATCTTGATCCGATTCAGATGCTGTGGGATGAGCTTAAAAAGGCAATTCATGCTCAGAAACCCTCGTGGCTGAATTACAACAATTCTGCAAAGATGAGAGGGCCAAAACTCCCCCAGAGCGTTGTACAAGACTCATTGCCAGTTAGCACAAACACTGGATTGCAGTTGTTGTTGTGGAGTGTGGCCCAACCAGTTATTAGGTTTAGGGGGCAATCACTCTTTCCACACAGGGCTCTGTAGGTTTAGATTTCTTGTTCCCTTAATAATAAAATCTGCATTTTCTGTTTACTTGTGTTATCTTTGTGTAATTAAATTTGGTGATCTGAAACATTAAAGTGTGAAAAACATGCAATAGAATAGGAAATCAGGAAGGGGGCAAACATTTTTTCACACAAATGTATACTTGTAATCAATATACATACGAAGGGTGCCAAATAAAACTTGTACGTAATCTGAAGGAAAAACCCTCCAAGTAATACCTGTGTGGTAGATGGGTAAGAACAGAATCATAGTGGAGTCGGGAGCAAATAGCATGGCGTCCCCAAACCCGAAGCGCGTTTCACCTCTAGCTTCTTCCAGGGGACTTATTTCTGTTAATCCATTCTCAGGAAAAGAGCGGTAAAGTCAGTGAGGTGACTGGGATTAACCCCTTAGTGACAAGAGCCAATTTGGTACTTAATCACAAGCCAATTTTTACAATTCTAACCACTGTCACTTTATGAGGTTATAGCTCTAGAACGCTTCAACGTATCCCACTGATTCCGAGACACTTTTTTTTTTAGTGACGTATTGTACTTCATGTTAGTGGCAAAATTTCTTCGATATAACTGGCGTTTATTTATGAAAAAATGGAAATTTTAGCAAAAACTTTGAAAATTATGCAATTTTCAAACTTAATTTTTGTACCCTTAAAATCAGAGAGTGGTGTCACACAAAGAGTTAATAAATAACATTTCCCACATGTCAACTTTAACATCAGCACAATTTTGGAAACAATTTTTTTTTTTGTTAGGACGTTATAAGGGTTAAAAGTTGACCAGCGATTTCAATTTTTTTCCAAGAAAATTTACAAAACCTTTTTTTTTTTAAGGGACCACATCACATTTGAAGTGAGTTTGGGGGGTCACTATAACAGAAAATACCTAAAAGTGACACCATTCAAAAAACTGCACCCCTCAAGGTTCGCAAAACCGCATTCAAGAAGTTTAATAACCCTTCAGGTTTTTCACGAGAACTAAAGCAATGTGGAAGGAAAAAATGAACATTTTACTTTTTCACAAAATATTTACTTAGGAACCAATTTTTTTTTATTTTCACAAGGGTGTCAGGAGAAAATGGACCACAGTACGTCAATACCCCGTATGTGGGGGAAAGCCACTGTTTGGGCGCATAGCAAGGCTCAGAAGGGAGGGAACACAGTTTGACTTTTTGAACGCAAAATTGGCTGGAATCAATGGTGGCGCCATGTCGTGTTTGGAGACCCCCCTGATGTACCTAAACAGTGAAAGCCCCCCAATTCCAACCCTAACCCATACACCCCCTAACCCTAATCCCAACCCTAACCAGAACCCTAATCACAAACCTAACACACCCCTAACCCTAATCCAATCCAACTTTAGCCGAAACCCAACTTTAGCCCAGCCCCAACTTTAACCCAACCCTAATGCAAAAAGTTGTGTTCCCGTGCGGTCGGCAGGCACGCCAGAACGTCGCATCCGCATACAACACATGTCCCTGCGTACCCAATGTTAAAGATAGGTACGCAGGACGCATGCAGAAGTAGGCGGAGATTAAGGGAGGACGGACGCAGCCATTCACAGACCAGCCACACGCAAGTGTGAACTTAGCCTTAGTGTGTTCCTGCTGATCGGGGGCAAACAAACCATTCGGATGTAGCAGAGCTGGACTACTTTGTGGGACAGCATCATACATATGGAAAATTTGTGGACAGGTGAGAATGACTGTGTTTTTACTTTTCTTTGGATATTAATAAATTGGTAAAAGTGGGTCAGGGAGTTCTTATTTCAAATAAAGGACTTTGTGTGTTTCTTTCAATTAAAGGGCTTTACTCTGTCTTTGTCTTTATTACATTTGACTATGGAGGTTAGTAATAGGGGGCCTTATAGATGCCTCTCCATTACTAACCCCTGGGCTAAATGTCAGCTGACATTAAAAAACTGACATCAACCCCAATACTATTAACCCACTTGCCACTGCACCAGGGCAAGAGCAGAGGCTAAGCGCCAGAATTGGCGCATCTAAAGGACACACCATTTCTGGAGAGACTGAGGGCTGATGTTCTTAGTTCTAAGAAAAGTTAGGGGGACCCCACGTTTTTTTTCTTCTTTTAATAATTAGCTAAATACATGTACAGTAAGCTACACACACACTGACCGATTATATAGCTCTGTCATCTATCTATATCTGTATATAAGATGGTTTTATTAGTTACTAAACTACCTTGAAATGACAGAATTGCTGTATGTAAAAGCTAATGTTAAAAATGCACTGCATATGGATTGCACACACATGGCATACGGGTGCTAGGTGAGAAAAATCTCATGGTACTACTTTTCAGGAACAATGTCAGACCGATATTAATTACGCTGATGAATGTGAGCTCTTAAAGGAGTTGTCCAGGCATAGAATATTGATGATCTATCCTTAGGATTTTCAAAAGGAAAGCCAGCGATACTGTTCTAAGCAATTTGTGCATGGGAAAGTCAATATAAATCTTCAGCTTGAAAAGCCAGCACAAGCTATCTTTAGAATGGTCATCAATATCTAATCGAAACCATGTCACACCAACTGATCAACTGTTATTCAGCTATTACAACCGGTTTAATGGCACCCCCACCATTCTCTGCCCACCACCGGAGCTAAACAGTAAATGTAGTTAAAGGGTTTTTCCCAAGAACATAGTTAATTTTAATCAACATGTTAATCAATAGATCTTATAATAATAAGTGTCACAATTGGATGTGTTTAAAAAAATGTTCTTGTGCCGAGACAACCTTGTAAATGTGTCCCTGCTATATACTGAGTAAGGCCACGTTCACACATTCAGTATTTTACATCAATATTTGTAAGCCAAAACCAGGAGAAGATGAAAAATGCAAAAGTGATGCACGTTTTTCTATTATACTTTTCCACTCATGATTTTGGGTTACAAATACTGATGTAAAATACTGATGTAAAATACTGACTAAATACTGTACAAATGAACGTGGCCTAATGGCTTAGTCTGATTAGTGCACAGACATGGTCTGATCATGCCACAGCTCCTGGGCAGGGGAGGAAGCAAAAGAGAGTACACAGACAGAACAGCATTAGATAGCAGCTGGTTCCTTCTTTGAGGTAAAACATTGCTAAAAACAATCAGGGAAATGGTTTACCTCGCAAAAACAATCAGCTGTGATCCCATGCTGTAATGTCTGTATACTTTGTTTTGCTTCCTCCGCTGCCCAGAAACTGTGGTATGATCATATCATTTTCCTGAACGGTCAGACACAGCCATTTCACAGTACACAGAAGGGGCACATGTATAAGATTATCTCAGCACGGGAACATTTTCTCTTTAACACATCCAGTTGTGGAACTTATTATTATTCCAAGACCTATTAATTAAAATGTACTTTGTTTGTGGAAAAACCCTTTTAACCAGTACAGCTCTGTTCAATGTATAGTGGCCGCAGCCAAGAACTGTAGATCAGCTAATATTCTCTTAAATAGGAGCGGACCTGCAACTATGGCTGCAACCTCTACATACTGAACAGAGCTGGGCTATTTAGCTCCATTCAGTTTTTGCATCTGCTTGCCACTGGAGCTAATGACAGCTAATCAATGGAGGATGGGGGCTTGGACTACCTCTGATCTGATATTAACCACTTCATGACTGGGCTACTCTCAGTGTTTTCGTTTTCTCCTTCTGGTCTTGCAAGAACCAGAACTTTTATGGTCCACATAACCATGAGGGCTTTTTTTGTGGTACGAGCTGTACTTTCGAATGACATCACTCATTTTATCACAGTGTACTGGAAAACAAATTCCAAGTGTGGTTTCTTGCGCCAAGCTGAAGTTTTTATTGACACCATTTGGGGATAGAACATAATTCTTGCGTTTGATTTTTTTTCTCGTTACGGCATTTACCGATCAGATTAATTTGTAGTTATAGCAGGAATCACAATCTATCAATGCCGGCCACAGGCTGACTTTCACAGGTGTATTGTAATGACAGGCATGTAATGTAAGATTGACAAAGATTGATAGCAGCATTTAACAGGGCTCGCATCAAAGCCAGGGACACAACATATGACGAAAATGTCATGAAGGGGTTAAAGACCTATCCATAAGATCGGTCATCAGTATTATATGCTTGGACAGACCCTTTAAAAAAACAAAACAAAGCAAAGGAGAATGCAAAAGACAAACTCAGATGATATATAACCACATTTTTAGGAAATCCTAACCTCAAGCAGTATACAATTATCCATAAAACCATTTATAATTAAAAATAACTTTGCTAATTATTAATCAATTGGCTGCATGTTTATGAGATGCTTCACAATAGACTTCCTGAAGGGCCTTAAAAATTACTTATTCATGGTATTCTTTTAGATAACTGAAGTTGGAGTTCTGTTGCATCACATTGTTGTTACAATTTAAAGAGGACCTGTCACTTGGTCAAAACAAAATGAGAATAATACCTTGTAAAAATCTGTGAGCTACCCTACATCGGCCTTTCTGTGCCGTGTCACTCCACTGCAGAGATATTCCTATTTGTTGCTTTTGGAGTCTCGCATATGAAATGTCTCCTCCCAGTCAAACTGGGCATTTCTTCAGAGTCTTCTATAGGGCGTGCGTTATCACCCCTCCTTCCAGATGCTGCCAATCACAGCTCTGCAGAATGTGAGACTAAGCTGCCATTATTAGATGCTGACCTGTGACTGGCAGGACCTGGGAGGGCAGGATGAAGGGGTAGATAGAAGACTTTGAAGAAACACCCACTTGGTATGCAAATAGAAATTTCACATAATGAACACAAAAATAAGCATCTCTATAATGGAGTGACAGTGCAAACGAAGTGGCAGAAACAGGAAAGCAGCGGAATTTTTAAAAAGGTATTTAACTCAATTATTTTTTTTTAAAAAGGAACCTGACACCATGAAAATGCAATCTAATCTGCAGGCATTATGTGATAGAGCAAGGGGGGCAGAGCAGATTACCCTGTGTTTAGCTCATTTAATTCTCCGCTCTTTCTGACATTTTTGGTCCAGTGGGCGGTCCCATCAGTGACTGATAGATATCTCTGTATGCACACATATACAAAGAAATTGGTCAGTTACTGATAAAACCGCCCACCGGACCAAAAATTTCAGAAAGAGCAAGGATCTATATATTTAATTGCCTAAGGGGTACTTCCGTCTGTTTCTGACATCCGTCTGTCTGTCGCGGAAATCCCGGGTCGCTGATTGATCGCGGCCGGCTGGCCGCGACCAATCAGCGACAGGCACAGTCCAGCCGCGAATTGGCCCCTCCCTACTCCCCTCCAGTCAGTGCCCCCGCCATACTCCCCTCCAGTCAGCGGCCACATAGGGTTTTAGCAGTCCCTTAATGCTGCTATTAACCGTGTGACCAACTTTTTACTATTGATGCTGCCTATGCAGAATCAATAGTAAAAATATATAATGTTAAAAATAATAATAAAAAAAAATCATTCTATTCTCACCTTCCGGCGCCTTTCCCGCTCCTCGCGACGCTCCAGTCCCAAGAATGCATTTCGGCAATGACCGGAGATCACGTAGCGATCTCGCGAGACCGCTACATCATCACGTGTTATTGCCGCAATGCATTCTTGGGACCGGAGCGTCGTGAGGAGCATCGGTAAACGCCTGGCCTGGATCCGGGGACCGACGGAAGGTGAGTATATAACTATTTTGTATTTTAAGTCTTTTTTTAACAGGGATATGGTGCCCACATTGCTATATACTACGTGGGCTGTGTTATATACTGCGTGGGCTGTGTTATATACTACGTGGGCTATTCTATATACTACGTGGCTGGGCAATATACTACGTGGCTGGGCAATATACTACGTGGCTGTGTTCTATACTACGTGGCCTGTGTTATATACTATGTGGGCTGTGTTATACACTGCGTGGGCTGTGCTATATACTATGTGGGCTGTGCTATATACTACTAAACATATTCTAGAATACTTGATGCGTTAGAATCAGGCCACCATCTAGTTAAATGATAAAATCACAGGTTATCCTAAATCTTTTTCCACAAAACTACATATCAATCTACTCAGCTTTTCCCGTTCTATAACATGGTGCCTGGAGATTTAATTGCATTTCCATGGTGACAGGTTCCCTACAAGCAAGCAATAGCAAAAGATATGTGAATTATAAATAAGACTTTAGTCAGATGGGCCAGGTACACACCGGGTCAGTGTGCATGGAATCTTTAAGCTACAATACCAGTCCCTACCGTTCCATAATACAAAGAAAAAATTCCCTTAAATTAATGCTTGTCGTCACTTGTACTTAGAATTGTGTCAAAAAGTGCCCCCTTCCTGATTTACTATTCTCTTGCATGTTTGTCACACTTAAATGTTGCAGATCACCAAATAAATTTAAAAATTAGACAAAGATAACACAAGTAAACACAAAATGCCGTTTTTAAATGAAGGTCTTTATTAAGGGAAAAAGAAATCCAAACCTACAGAGCCCTGTGTGAAAAAGTGATTTCCCCCTAAATCTAATAACTGATTGGGCCACCCTTAACAGCAACAACTGAAAACAAGTGTTTGTGAAAATTGGCAATGTGTCTTAAAACTATCTGGAAGAATTTTGGCCCACTCATCTTTACAGAATTGTTGTCATTCAGCCACATTGGAGGGTTTCTGAACATGAACTGCATTTTTAAGTTCATTCCACAGCATCTCAATTGGATTAAGGTCAGTACTTTGACTAGACCACTCCAAAGTCTTAGTTTTTTTTTTCTTAAGCCATTCAGAGGTGGATTTGCTGGTGTGTTTTGGATCATTGTCCTGCTGCATAATCCAAGTGCGTGTCAGCTTGAGGTCACAAACAGATGGCTGACATTTTCCTTCAGGATTTTGTGGTGGACATCAGAATTCATGGTTCCATTTATACAGCAAGTTTTCCAGGTACTGATGCAACAGAACAGCCCCAGACCATCACAATACCACCACAATATTTTACTGTTGGTATGATGTTCCCTTTGTCTTGTCAGTCCAGAGTATTCTCCCTAAAGTGTTGCGGATGATCAAGATATTTTCTGACAAGACTGACACGAGCCTTTATGTTCTTATTGCTCAGCAGTGGTTTTTGTCTTGGAACTCTGCCATGCAGGCCATCTTTGCCCAGTCTCTTTCTTAGGGTGGAGTAATGAACACTGATCTTTACTGAGGCTAGCAGATCTTTGGATATTGTTGTGGGGTCTTTTATAACCTCTTGTTTAGAGTCGTCCCTGCGCTCTTGGCGAAATTTTGGTTGGCCAGCCACTCCTGGTAAGGTTCACCATTGTTCCTTGTTTTTGTCATTTGTGAATAATGGCTCTCACTGTGGTTTGCTGGAGTCCCAAAGCTTTAGAAATGGCTTTTCAACCATTTCCAGACTGATAGATCTCAATTACTTTCCTTCCCATGCATAGCGGCATGATATCTAGTTTTTGAGGAGCTTTTGGTCTACTTCAGTTTGTCAAGCAGGTCCTATTTAAGTGATTTCTTGATTGAGAACAGGTGTGGCAGTAATCAGGTCTGGGTGTGGCTAAGAAATTTTAACTCAGCTTCTCAAAGACGTTATAAACCAGAGTTAATTTATGTTTTAAAAGGGAGGGGGGGCAATCACTTTTTCACACAGGGCCCTGTAGGTTTAGATTTCCTTTTCCCTTAATAATAAAGACCTTCATTTAAAAACTGCATTTGGTGTTCACTTGAATTAACGTTGTTTAATATTTACATTTGTTTGGTGATCTGAAACATCAAAGTGTGACAAACATGGAAAATAAGAGAAAATTAGGAAGGGGGCAAACATTTTCACACAAGTGTAAGTTATGAATTGTACCTAGGGATAAGATTTATCAAAACTAGTATAATGTGAAAGGCATAGCAACCTAGTTGAGTGTTTCCTAGAGGACACTGCAAAGTGGGGAATAATCAAGCAAATTAAACTGGAATGTTGATCTCATTGCTGAATAGATGACTTTACGTGAATTGGGCACATTCTGAACAAGCTAAATGAGGCTTTTCATTTAGAAAACAGATACTTTCACAGGGTATATCAAGGCTGGTCTCTGAAGCACTTGGGTCAGAAAACAGAAACCTTGGATCGGGTCTTCTTGTTGTCTTCTTCTGTCAAACTCCATCTAAAACAAAAGAGACAGGTTAACCAGCAACTTTATCCTTTCAAAGAAATTGGCAAAAAAAATGCAGATGAACCTGCATTTTTGTTTTCTCCTAGTGTACTACATGTGCATCTCATGTGTGCTCCTTTTCAGTCTTGAAACCATAAATATTACATTTGCCTGCATAGTGCCTCTGCAGCTGAATTCTGAGCATTAAAAACATGCTTTCCCAATCAAGTCATGTACCAGGCATAGCCCATCACTCTACTATTTTATACCTCATCGTGGAAAGCGGTCATTATGGTTCTGTTATAATTCAACATGCTGCTGCTTAGTGATGAAAGTAATCAAACCCAATATTCTAGCACTTGTCAGAGTTTATTCAGAGATTTGTTCTTAAGATTTGTGTAAAAATGAATTAATCCAATTGTTTTGTACTTTTTTGTTGCTAAATGCTTATCTACACATGCTGTCAAGAATGACCTTGTGAGGAAGATGAAGATGGTGTCTCAGCAAACCAGCCGTTGGGAGGCCTTGTCTTGCTTTCCATTTTCCATTCAGCACCATCAAGAGGAAAAGTGAGAAAACAGCACAAACATTAGTCAATATCACAACCATGAAAAATAAACACACTACACTGATAAGTATGGGCATTACAAATTTATTTGGTATTGTAAAAGTCAAGAGCCATGGGAATCTAATCATCGGTGGCTTCTTTCACCAAATACAGCATACATAAACCACAGTCTACAACTGAAATACGGTAAATGGATCAACTATTAGTGGTACTACCCAATTTATCAGCTATGATCCAAAGTAAATGCTTTAGAAATGGCTACAGATAACCATGTTCACAAAAGACTTTATTATCTAACGATGCATACTGGAAACATACAGATATCTGCATGGATCACTGAACATGCAGGAGAACATTTGTCACTTGACAATAAGTGAGTCTCAACAATTTATTCAAAAAGGAACATCATATGTAGACTTTTTTTTTTTAACAAATAGTTTCATTTACAAGAGAAATAAAAAGGTAAAGAAGCAATTACCGCTTATAAAAAGCAGATGCTTTGCTCAAGAGTGGAGAGTTTATTCCTGTATTGAAAGACAACATAATCATGAACAATGAAAAACAAATAAAAACATTATTTTTTATCAGAACCTACTACAGCTTAAAGGGGTTGTTTGAGATTTACAACAAAAGTCACTACGACTGCAGACTGCCAAATCCCGATACCCCTTTATTCACGGTGAGAGCGGGTGGTCAGAAAGCAACACGTGTGATTTGCATAATTGTGGCCAAGTGCCAACTGGTCGCATTCAATGTCTCTCAATAGAAGAGAAATACCAGATGAGTCTAGTTGGCATGTGACTGCAAGTATGCAAATTGCGTATAAGCAGTCATGTGACCACCCGCTCTCACCGGTCATTGCTGTCATTGAGTTACTGTAGACTTCTGTCCCAAGTCCAGGCAACCACTTTAAAATGGGACTTAGTTAAAAAAAAAGAAGCCCCTTCTGTGCTGGTAAGAAATACACAAGTACATTTTATTGGTCTCAGCTTTTTTTCCATGTTTTTTTTTTTTTTTTTTTTAAAACCCTCATATTTCAGACATGGAAACATAACTATGCCTCAAATTTCAATGCAACTACGGTAGATGCTTGTTGTAGGTTTTCCATTTAAGCTGGCAGACTATAGGGTAAAAATGCATACGAAACAGAAAACAATTAAGAAACAGTACACTGAAGGCGAGCCCCTTCCATCACGTGCACACGCTCCACTAAAATCAGATGGAGAGAAAGACTTGGATTGATCTATCACAACTATCGTCCAACTTAAAACATTACAGACGAACAAATAGTAAGTCACTGTGAAACATGCAAGAGCAGAATGTTGCCACACGTTACCAAATGCGCTTCTGTCAAATATATCCACATATTTATATATAAACGACATCTTAAAACACCAGCGATGTTGATGGTTTGGCTTACCTTCAGTGTACTGTAAGCTGTACACAACCTGCTTTATCTCTGCGGGCAGGCTCAAGGAATAGGCCTCCCTTCGGCACTGACTAGAGCAAGGAGCAAGGGCATGCTGCTGAGGCTTGCGCACACAACCTAGGAAAACGTGAATATAAACAGCATTTATGCTGATCTTCCAAAACAGAATTTAAAAAAAAAAAAATCCGTGACTGCTAAAAATAAAATATTACATCCAAACATTATAACGCAAGTTGGTTTTTCCAAACCTAATTTTCAATGCAAACTGTATTAGCACTGAGTATACAGTTCTGCCAATTTACAAGCATTTCTATTGTGAAAAAGTACAGATATCACAATTTTTCAGACATCTCATTGGAAAAGAAATAATAAAATAAACCCTTAGTTTTAATTCAAACAATACAAGCTTCCTCAACTTTGCAAGGGAAATATTTATGTTTATATACATTAATGAGCTGCTGTGGAAGGTCTTCAGTCCTGGGGTGAACTATTCAAACCATTTCCCACGTTTAGATCTTTTCTTGAATGAAAGGATGCTGAAGTGCTTGATTGATGCTTATTCGTTTCGCCGGGTCCAGCATTAGGATCTGATCCAACAAGTCTTTTAGCTGGTGAACTTTTTTACGCTGGTCTTCTGGTAGCCTCTGGCATCCAATTAAATCAGCCAACAGGTCCTTAGTTGGGTTAATCGTGCTCATGACAGTAACTTTCTCCTGTGCAACATATAAATTAGGAGCATTATTCCTGCTAATTAGCTAAATTAGTAGCCAAGTCGATGTACTGTAGCGGTGTAAAATTATGTCATCACGTTCAGTTGCTTCAATAAAGACTTTAAAGGGAACCTGTCACGTCATTTTCAGTTAATAGGCTGGCCCAATGTGTTGCAATGTGCATCACAAACCTGTTTTTTTTTTTTCAAATACAAATTCCCAGCATTATGCTTAAAGGGAACCTGTCAGCAGGATTGTGCACAGTAACCTACAGACAGTGTCAGGTTGGCGCCATTATACTGAATAAAATGATACCTGGGTTGATGAAATCCGTCTTGTTGTTGTTCTTTAATCTTTATTCTCAGTTTTGTGTGAATGAGATTGTAGTGCCCTAAGGCGGGGCTGGTGTATAGGTACCTTCACACGAAACGACTTTGTAACGATATCGCTAGCGATCCGTGACGTTGCAGCGTCCTCGCTAGCGATATCGTTTCGTTTGACACGCAGCAGCGATCAGGATCCTGCTGTGATGTCGCTGGTCGCTGAATAAAGTCCAGAACTTTATTTGGTCGTCCGATCGCCGTGTATCGTTGTGTATGAAAGCAAAAGCAACGATACCAGCGATGTTTTACACTGGTAACCAGGGTAAACATCGGGTTACCAAGCGCAGGGCCATGCTTAGTAACCCGATGTTTACCCTGGTTACCAGCGTAAAAGTAAAAAAAACAAACAGCACATGCTCACCTGCGCGTCCCCCAGCGTCTGCTTCCTGACACTTACTGAGCGCCGGCCCTAAAGTGAAAGTGAAAGCACAGCGGTGACGTCACCGCTGTGCTGTTAGGGCCGGAGCTCAGTCTGCTGTTTGTTTTTTTAACTTTTACGCTGGTAACCAGGGTAAACATAGGGTTACTAAGCGCGGCCCTGCGCTTAGCAACCCGATGTTTACCCTGGTTACCCGGGGACCTCGGCATCGTTGGTCGCTGGAGAGCGGTCTGTGTGACAGCTCCCCAGCGATCAAACAGCGACGCTGCAGCGATCGGCATCGTTGTCGCTATCGCTGCAGCGTCGCTTCGTGTGAAGGTACCTTATGTGGTGCTCTGATTATATATTCAGAATTTTAATGCAATGTCCTTGCGACCAAAAAAAACTTAATTCTGGCGTTTTGGCTTTTTTTCTTGCTACGCCGTTTAGCGATCAGGTTAATCCTTTTCTAGACAGACTGTATCTCCCCCACCTCATTGTAGATTGTAAGCTCTCACGAGCAGGGTTGTCTTATTGTGCTTTAATTATTGTATTGTTAACGTTGTTACTTATGACTGTTGTGTTTGAAACTGTTAAGAAGTAAAGCGCTGCGGAATATGCTGCAGCTATATAAATAAAGATTATTATTATTACTCTGAATGCAGCGATACCGAATGTGTAGGTTTGATTTTATTGTTTTATATTGAATGGGGCGAAAGGGGGGTGATTTAAACTTGTAAATTTTTTTGTATATTTTTAAACACTTTTTTTTTTCTTTTGCCATACTTTAATAGTCTAATATAGCAAATAACCTTAGTTCCTTATTGATGAAATGATTAAAAACATCAGATTTTATTTTTACTGGATTAAAACCATGACACAACTACAACAGATAAACACATATAACACATAACCGTGCTCTCTACTCTGACCCTGAGATGGGGATCCTGTGTCACGCTCTGCCTAACAGCGGAGGTTGGCACCCTATACACAAAAACGAGATTGGCGCCCCCACTCGTCGGCGGCTGACCCTGACACTCCTGCAAAAAGCCCTAGGCAGAGTGCTTCTAAACTATAGCCCTCAGCCGAGGACTGCAAAAAGGAGCCCTATATGTGCAAAATATATATATAATTGCTCCTTTATTTGTTCTATCATTTCTTTGTTGGTTACATGTGAGAGTGAGCATGAAGCACTCTGCCTAGGGCTTTTTGCAGGAGTGTCAGGGTCAGCCGCCGACGAGTGGGGGCGCCAATCTCGTTTTTGTGTATAGGGTGCCAACCTCCGCTGTTAGGCAGAGCGTGACACAGGATCCCCATCTCAGGGTCAGAGTAGAGAGCACGGTTATGTGTTATATGTGTTTATCTGTTGTAGTTGTGTCATGGTTTTAATCCAGTAAAAATAAAATCTGATGTTTTTAATCATTTCATCAATAAGGAACTAAGGTTATTTGCTATATTAGATTGAATTTCTGACCTTTTTGCTGTATATCAGCAACTGTTTACTGATACTTTAATAGTCTCCATAGGAGACTAAAAGCTGGCACAACTCGATTGGCTCTGCTACATAGAGGCGCTGGTCAGATTGCCTCTACATAGCAGAATTGCTGAGTTGCTATGAACACCGTTCACTTGGTGGCGCTCACAGCAATTCAATTCAGCAGTGACAACCATAGAGGTCTCCAGGAGACTTTGGGGATGTCATGCCGACACACCGGTGACTCGCGATCACGTGATCCGGGTCACCGGTGTTCGTATTTCCGGCGCGATTGCCGGAAGCGCCATTTAAATGCCGCTGTCCGTGTTTGACAATGGCATTCAACTAGTTAATTGCCGCGGGTGGATCGCAATTCCATCCGCGGCTATTGTGGGCACATGTCAGCAGTTCAGAAGAGAGGGAGGGTATCCGACATCCCCGTACTATTACACTCAATGTCGGAAAGGGTTTAAAGGCAACTTGTAACCAGGTTTGGCCAATATGAGATGCAGCCTCCACCTTTCAGGGCTGATATACAGCATTACAGAATGCTGTATATGCCCCCAACCCGACCTAGAAGAACTGAAAAAGGAGATTTTTGTGTACTCACCGTAAAATCTCTTTCTCTTAGCCTCTAATTGGGGGACACAGGACCATGGGTGTTATGCTGCTGTCCACTAGGAGGCGACACTATGCATAATCTGAAAAAGATTAACTGTGGCTCCTCCTGTGCAGTATACACCCCTGGACGGCATCAGCCTTCTCCAGTTTTGTGCAAAAGCAGTAGGAGGAACGTAACATGAATAACATAATTATGCCTGTAAGAAGGCAACTATGTACGAGCTCAAGAAACAATATGAGAACTCAACAGTTACAACAGCCCGGAAAGGGCAACAGGGTGGGAGCTGTGTCCCCCAATTAGAGGCTAAGAGAAAGAGATTTTACGGTGAGTACACAAAAATCTCCTTTACTCTGTCGCCTCATTGGGGGACACAGGACCATGGGACGTCCTAAAGCAGTCCCTGGGTGGGAAGCAATGGACGAATATTGTGCAGACAGGCCCGTACACTTAGGGCACCGCCGCCTGCAGGACACGTCTACCCAGGCTCGCGTCCGCTGAGGACTGGGTATGAACCCTGTAGTGTTTAGTAAACGTGTGTAGGCTAGTCCAAGTGGCCGCCTTACACACTTGTTGTGCCGAAGCCTGGTGCCGAATGGCCCAGGAGGCCCCTACCGCCCGTGTAGAGTGTGCCGTAATGCCGGCTGGAAGAGGAGAATTCTTAAGGCGATACGCCTCTTGTATGGTGGATTTGATCCACCTGGCAAGAGTAGCTTTGGAAGCTGGCATACCCTTGTGGCCGCCTTCCGGAAGGAGGAAAAGGGAATCAGACCTCCGGAAGGACGCAGTCCTAGACACGTATATACGCAAAGCCCTGACAAGGTCAAGCGTATGCAGAGCCTTCTCCACTCTATGAACCGGAACCGGACAAAGGGATGGTAGTGAAATTTCCTCATTGAGGTGGAAGTCGGACACAACCTTCGGGAGGAAGGATGGGACCGTACGAAGAACTACCTTGTCCTGGTGAAATGCCAGGAAAGGCCGTCTGCAGGAAAGTGCTGTCAGTTCAGACACCCTGCGTAGCGAGGTGATTGCCACCAGGAAAACCACCTTCTGGGAAAGAAGGCGGAGCGGGACCTCCTTAAGAGGTTCGAAGGGTGGTTCCTGCAATGCTGTCAGGACCAGGTTGAGGTCCCACGTTTCTAGTGGTCGTCTGTAGGGGGGAACCAATCGGGAAACCCCCTGAAGGAAAGTCCTTACTTGCGGCTTGGTAGCAATGCGCCTTTGGAAAAAGCACTGAGAGGGCTGACACCTGGCTCTTAAGCGAGCCCAAGGACAGCCTGGCCTCCAGACCCGATTGGAGAAAACCAAGTACTTTGGGTATGGAATAAGGGAGTGGGATCTGGCCACGAGATTCGCACCAGGTAAAGAAAGCTTTCCAGGTACGGTAATAAATCTTGGCAGAGGCTGGTTTCCGTGCTCTGATCATGGTTCCAATGACATCTGCCGAGAGCCCTGCCTGGGTTAGAACCCAGGTCTCAAGGGCCACGCCGTCAAATTGAGAGCCCCTGAGTTCTGGTGGTAGAACGGCCCTTGTGATAGAAGATCGTGGCGGTCGGGGAGACGCCAAGGGGCGTCTGCTGTGAGTTGTACGATGTCGGCGTACCATGTGCGTCTGGGCCAGTCTGGTGCAATGAGGATGGTTGGAACTCCCTCTTGTTTGATCTTCCTCACCACTCTGGATATCAGGGGGAGAGGTGGAAAAATGTACAGAAGCTGGAACTGGGTCCAGTCCTGAACCAGAGCGTCTGCTCCGAGCGACCGCGGATCGTGTGTTCTGGCAATGAAGTTGGAGACCTTGGCATTGAAATGGGATGCCATTAGGTCCACATCCGGGGTCCCCCAGCGGAGACAGATCTGTTGAAAAATTTCGGGATGGAGAGACCACTCTCCCGAGTCTATTCCTTGTCGGCTGAGGAAGTCTGCTTCCCAGTTGTCCACACCCGGAATATGGACCGCCGAAAGAACCGACCCTGTGTCCTCCGCCCAGCGGAGGATATGTGACACTTCCCGCATCGCCTGGGTACTGCGGGTCCCCCCTTGATGATTCACATATGCCACAGCCGTGGCATTGTCCGACTGTATCCTGATGTGAGAGGCTGCCAGTAAGTGATGGAAGGCCCTCAATGCCAGTAGGATGGCACGAATTTCCAGGATGTTGATGGGCATGGTCGCTTCCGCTGGGGACCATTTGCCCTGTGCCCTGTGGTGTAGGTGCACCGCACCCCAACCCGTCAGGCTCGCGTCGGTGGTCAGGACCTTCCATTGACCTGAGAGAAAGGATTTCCCCTTTGCTAGCGAGGTTGGCTTGAGCCACCAGTGCAGGGACCTCCTGGTTGACGACGTTAGCTGGAACTCCCTGTCGAGAGAAAAGGGATTCCGGTCCCAGGACTTGAGAATGGCTAGTTGGAGAGGTCTGAGGTGAAACTGGGCAAATGGGACAGCTTCTATTGCCGCTGCCATCTTGCCGAGAACTCTCATGGCAAACCGGAGAGATCGAGGGGGTTTGCGGAGGAGGGTGCGAACTGCTAGTCGGAGAGCCAGTGCCTTGTCCTTGGGAAGGAGCACTAGACCCCTGGAGGTGTTGAATAACATTCCCAGGAAGGTCAGGGACTGACTCGGGGTTGGTGATGACTTTTGTAGGTTGATTAACCAGCCCATGCGACTGAGAGTATCGGTTGTGATTGAGACGCTGAGCTCGCAGTCCTTGAAGGTGGGAGCCTTGATGAGTAGATCGTCCAGGTATGGAACGACTACTATGCCTCTGGAGTGCAGGACGTCCATGGTGGCTGCCATGACCTTGGTGAACACTCTGGGAGCCGTGGCGAGTCCAAAGGGGAGAGCCACGAATTGGTAGTGGTCCTGGCCTATTGCGAACCTGAGAAACCTCTGATGGGCAGGTGCAATGGGTATATGCAGGTATGCGTCTTGTATGTCTATGGAGGCGAGATATTCTCCCTTCTCCATGGACGCAATGATGGACCGAAGGGACTCCATGCGGAAATGACGGACCCGTACATATTTGTTGAGCTGTTTTAGGTCTAGTATGGGCCGTACACTGCCTCCTTTCTTGGGAACTACGAACAGATTGGAGTAGAACCCTCGGAAACGGTCGGTCGTGGGTACCGGTACTATGACTCCTGATTGACAAAGCGAGGAGACTGCTTGGTGGTAGGCTCGAGCCTTGGCTGGCGGTTTTGGGGGGACAGAGAGGAAGAACCGGTCCGGTGGGTTGGAGGTGAAGTCTATTTTGTATCCGGAAGACACTAGTTCCGTGACCCACCTGTCTTCTGTAATAGGCAGCCAGACTTGATGAAAGAGCAAAAGTCGGCCGCCTACTGGTGTGGTGTCTTCCGGAGTCCGTGAGTCATGAGGAGGAGAAGGTCTGAGATTTTCCTCCTCTGGGCTTAGACTGGCCTGCTTTTGACTGCCAGGTCTTGTCCGACCTTTGCGTCGATCGTGAGTTGTCCCTGCGTGGGGAACGGTTACGATTTTGTACTGGACGCGAGACGGACCAGCCGGAGGAATTCCGAAAGGATCGGAATCGAGTTTGGTTACGCTTCTTGTAAGTGCGTTTAGGTTTCAGTTGGGGAAGAGAAGTACTCTGTTTCCCCCCTGTGGCGTTGGATATCATAGTGTCCAACTGTTCACCGAAAAGTCTCCCACTGAGGTAGGGGAGGTGCGTGAGGGACTTCTTTGAGGCTGCGTCTGCTTTCCATTCCCGCAGCCAGAGGATACGCCGAATCGTGATGGCGTTTGATGCTATCCCCGCGACTCCCCTTGCTGAATCCAGAGCTGCATGGAGCATGTAATCTGCTACAACAGCAATTTGAACCGCTTGGTCCGACAGTTCAGGAGCGGATGCTTGGAAGGCTTGTAAATTGTTTGCCCAGGCCAGGATGGCCTTGGCAGCCCAAACTGAGGCGAACGCGGGAGCCAGGGATGCCCCTGCAGCCTCGAAAATTGAACGAGCCATGCGTTCTACCTGCCGGTCTGCTGCGTCCCTTAGGGTTGAGCTATCTGGCAGTGAAAGGAGGGTTTGTGCTGCTAGCCTGGAGACTGGGGGATCCACTTCAGGTGGATCTGTCCATTCCTTGGTGTCCTTCTGTGGGAAGGGGTACCTGGCCTCCAGATATTTGCGATTAGCGAATTTTTTCTCAGGCTGTGAGAGCTGTTTTTTAAGGATCGCCTTAAACTCTGGGTGGTTAGAAAAAACCTTAGGCGGCTTCAGAGGTCCTTCAAAGGAAATCTGATGTTCTGGGGCCTCTGGTGGCGGATCAGAAATGTCCAGCACCCGATGAATGGACGATATTATGTCCTCAACTAGCGCTGTATTGCTAGGAGGGATTGGGATCAGGGACCCCTCAGTTTCTCTGTCTGAGTCAGAGTCGCAGATGCCTTCCGAATTCTGTGTATCACTGAGGCGTCCCCTGCTGGGTGAGCTGGGGAGGAGGCCTTCTCTGGTTGGGGATTGCGGAGATCTGCATTGTCTGTCCCTGGAATGGGACGGTCTAGATGACCTGGAGCAACGGTGTCTCTCCCTAGAGGGGGATGACCGTGTGCTATGGGATGACGCAGATGGACTTGATCTATGGATCCGCTTGCGTCCTGACCTAGACGTGGATGTGCCAGGGGCATCTTGTTCCTGAGTCAAGCTCTCCCGTTGTTGGGTAACGGTCATAGCCGGGGCATGACCCTGCAGAGCCTGAAGCAATGTGGAAGTTAGGTTATCTATAGACTGCGTCATAGATTGCGATAACTGAGTAGCCCATTCCGGTGTGGCATTAGACACCGAGGCATTGGCAGGGGCTTCTTGAGGCTGTGACACAGTAGTTTGTATACAGTTCTGACAATGCGGGTACGTGCTGCTACTGGGGAGAGCGGTCCCGCAGGCTGTGCAGAATGCATAATAGCAGTTCTGCCTGGTTCTCTTAGACCTTGAGCCCGGCATAGTGCACAGAGTGCAGAAGTGCTGCCAGCAGATGGACCTTACAGGGGTAGAGAACCTACAGGGGAGCCTTATAGGTAATATGGATTCACAGCTGAGTAAAGATAACCCAGCTGTGATCTTACCCCACCAGTGTACCCCTAGGTCCAGCGCCGAAAATCCACAGTCCTGTGCCCCCCGGAGACTGGCTGCCTGGTCCTGCAGACCGGGAGATGCAGGGTTAATCTGCAGCCGAAAATAGCTGCAGAGACAGAGGAGAGAGGAGGAGAAGGGGGCGGAGAGCTGGAAAAAGGCGGCAAGGCTATAAAAAACCCGCCCTTTCTGTCTCGATCCGCCCCTTGTATGACACTGTAGAGTGTCATATTTGTCATGCGGGGGGCGGGCCGGGGGGCGGAGAGGAGGCTGCTGCTTCAGCTAGGCCGAAGCCGGGGCCTAAATTAGATGCCTGAGGCCCAGAAGGGCTCCAGGCCGGCGCGAAAGTCCGGGAGGGGGTCGGATCTGAACCGGACCCCTCCGGATTTGAAGGCAGGATGGCGGTGGGGCTATAAGCGGAAGGGGGAGCCCGGCTGGGGTCCCCCTGAGGCAGTATAGAGCTGGTGCTGCCGCAGAGACAGGGACGCAGGGAACCCTGTGTCTGTATGTGCCATGCCTGCCTGCACTCCCCCCGGCCTCAACAGGAGCCCGCAGCTGGGCTGGGGTCCCTGGATGCAGGCGCAGTGTGCTGGCCCATTGCTGGGAGCTGTAGAATGCTGCCTGTACAGGCCTTACCTGAGGTGTCTCAACCTAATACCCCCAGAGGGGGATAGGGAGGGTGCTTTTGTCACACACCTTCAGGGGCCTTTATCCTCGCCTCGACCTCAACCCAGAAACCAAAAGGAATTGGGGAAGGAGGGGGGTCTCGACTTCGAACCAACACCCGAGAGGTTGGGGAAGGAGCAGCATGGGGAATAGCCATCTCAACTTCAACTGGGCACCCCATAATAGGGGGCCGAGGAAGGAGCCATGCCGGGGGTCTCACAGGAGACCCTCTTTTCTTCATCTGTAATCCCGTCGGAAAACGGGAAACGGAGTAAAACGGAGTAAAAATCTTTAGGTGTGCCTCCTTTGCGACACTAAGCAAAAACTGGAGAAGGCTGATGCCGTCCAGGGATGTATACTGCACAGGAGGAGCCACAGTTAATCTTTTTCAGATTATGCATAGTGTCGCCTCCTAGTGGACAGCAGCATAACACCCATGGTCCTGTGTCCCCCAATGAGGCGACAGAGTAAATAACTTTTATTATACTCACCTACGGGGCAGTCTGGTCAAAGGGGTGTTGCTCTTCTTGGTCCAGCACCTCCCATCTTTTCTTTGCGATGCTGTCCTTGGTTCATCTTGGTTCATGTGGATGATGCGTCCCTGCATCATGCACACAGTCTGCTCGGCATTGCGCTCCTGCACAGATGTACTTCTCTGCTCTGCTGAGGGCAGAGCAAAGTACTGCAATGCGCAGGTGTCGGGAAAGGTCAGAGACGCCCGGCACCTGCAGTACTTTGCTTTGGCCTCAGCAGAGCAGATAAGTACATCTGTGCAGGAGCGCGATGCCGAGCAGACTGTGTGCATGATGTAGGGACGCATCATCCACACATACCAAGGAGGAGGGCAGCATCGTAAGAAGATGGAAGGTATGGGACTAAGAAGAGCGTCACCCCACAGACCGGACCGCCACGCAAGTGAGTATAATAAAAGTTATTTTTCAGTTATTCTAGGTCAGGTTGGGGGCAGATATACAGCACTATAGAATGCTGTATATAAGCCCTGAAAGGCGGTGGACGCATCGCATATTGGCCAAACCTGGTGACAGGTTCCCTTTAAAAAACAAACAAACAAAAAACAACCTTTTACAGGTAGGTGCCAGCCGTGGCACCTTCTCTGCAGCATAATTACATGTTTCATGTCCCAATAAGAACCTGATGCGCCTGCGCAGTAGCAGTTATCGGTGTATATAGCTGTGATCCGATAGGTGCTACTGCGCATGTGCAACCATCTTACTGGAGAAGACAAAAAAATACTTCTCCAAGATGGCACCCCCCACGCCTGAGCAGTAGCAGCTCTTGGAGATAGCAGAGAGCGAGTGCATAGGGCATATCATTAACTAAAAATAAAGATTAAAGAATAACCATAAGATGGATTTTATCAACCAAGGTATCATTGCAATCAGTATAACGGCCCGACCTGACACTGTCTGTAGGTTACTGTGCACAATCCTGCTGACAGGTTCCCTTTAAAAAACACTTTTTAATCATTGGGGGATTCCTTCACATACCTTTTGTTTCAGACATAAGGGTAGCACATTTTAGTGCTTCAGTCACGGATCAGTCAGTGTCTAGTTCAAATTATGCACGCCCCAACATTGCAGGTGATTGCTGCGACTGTCCTGATGCAACCACCTAGCAAATCGCGTGCATTTGCACAACCCTTCTGCTCCCCGAGTATGGGCACTGACTCTGGGTGTACAGTCCCAGGTTCACATCAGGTGTTCTCATGATCCGGAGCGCAGAATGGAGGGGTCACACTGACACGCATAGCGTGCGCACTCACATGTCATATAGCCACTGACTCACAACGGCTCCGGAGCATGCGCACATCTGATATAATCCAGAGTCAGAGTCACCTGTTAAGGTTCCATGGACTGAGGCCAATTTATTCTTTTTTGGTTAAAAGTTTCCTTACCAAGCAAAAATGATTTGAAACATTGCAAATGCAAATAATGTAAATGTAATAAATGTAAATAAGCAGAACATGAATTTTTTTTATCATTATATTTGGGGAGTTTTCTTCATCTAAAGCAAAGGTAAGAGAAAGACAGAGAAATAACCTACCCTTTCTGTAACTTTGTCAACTTCAATGTACATGAAGTTCAAATTTGCATCAAAGTGTTGGTCCTTGAACACACCTTTCCGAATCATCTACAGAAGGAGAAAACACACAGAAACCCTTCTATTACAAACCAGGAAACTCTATTTGATCATGTACATTTTTAGCGTGGATGTATGACAATAGGTTGCACATGGAAGTCACAGACATAAAAAACGGGCAGACGAATGACATACGGATGAACATAAAAAGAAAAATCTGAGTTTTGTGGACTAAACTCAGACCATTTCTAATACTCTAGTCTGCCGGAGCCCTTACTTGGTCAACTGAGCACGGTGGCTCAATGGTTAAGCACTGCAGCACTGTGGTCCTGGGTTTGCGTGTTCTCCCCATGTTTGCATGGGTTTACTCCGGGTACTTTGGTTTCCTCCCA
Source organism: Ranitomeya variabilis (assembly GCF_051348905.1). NCBI lineage: Eukaryota > Metazoa > Chordata > Amphibia > Anura > Dendrobatidae > Ranitomeya > Ranitomeya variabilis. Next base: position 329,064,160 of record NC_135237.1, on the reverse strand, counting down.
CACTCCAAAGACATACTGATAGGTAACTTAGATTGTGAGCCCCAATGGGGACAGGGACGTTAATGTAAAGCGCTGCAGTATAAGGCTGATTTCACATTTGCGTCTGTGCACACAGTGTTTGATCCGCATTCATATGCATGTGTCATGTGTACATACAGTGGGGCAAAAAAGTATTTAGTCAGTCAGCAATAGTGCAAGTTCCACCACTTAAAAAGATGAGAGGCGTCTGTAATTTACATCATAGGTAGACCTCAACTATGGGAGACAAACTGAGAAAAAAAAATCCAGAAAATCACATTGTCTGTTTTTTTATCATTTTATTTGCATATTATGGTGGAAAATAAGTATTTGGTCAGAAACAAACAATCAAGATTTCTGGCTCTCACAGACCTGTAACTTCTTCTTTAAGAGTCTCCTCTTTCCTCCACTCATTACCTGTAGTAATGGCACCTGTTTAAACTTGTTATCAGTATAAAAAGACACCTGTGCACACCCTCAAACAGTCTGACTCCAAACTCCACTATGGTGAAGACCAAAGAGCTATCAAAGGACACCAGAAACAAAATTGTAGCCCTGCACCAGGCTAGGAAGACTGAATCTGCAATAGCCAACCAGCTTGGAGTGAAGAAATCAACAGTGGGAGCAATAATTAGAAAATGGAAAACATTCAAGACCACTGATAATCTCCCTCGATCTCGGGCTCCACGCAAAATCCCACCCTGTGGGGTCAGAATGATCACAAGAACGGTGAGCAAAAATCCCAGAACCATGCGGGGGGACCTAGTGAATGAACTGCAGAGAGCTGGGACCAATGTAACAAGGCCTACCATAAGTAACACACTACGCCACCATGGACTCAGATCCTGCAGTGCCAGACGTGTCCCACTGCTTAAGCCAGTACATGTCCGGGCCCGTCTGAAGTTTGCTAGAGAGCATTTGGATGATCCAGAGGAGTTTTGGGAGAATGTCCTATGGTCTGATGAAACCAAACTGGAACTGTTTGGTAGAAACACAACTTGTCGTGTTTGGAGGAAAAAGAATACTGAGTTGCATCCATCCAACACCATACCTACTGTAAAGCATGGTGGTGGAAACATCATGCTTTGGGGCTGTTTCTCTGCAAAGGGGCCAGGACGACTGATCCGGGTACATGAAAGAATGAATGGGGCCATGTATCGTGAGATTTTGAGTGCAAACCTCCTTCCATCAGCAAGGGCATTGAAGATGAAACGTGGCTGGGTCTTTCAACATGACAATGATCCAAAGCACACCGCCAGGGCAACGAAGGAGTGGCTTCGTAAGAAGCATTTCAAGGTCCTGGAGTGGCCTAGCCAGTCTCCAGATCTCAACCCTATAGAAAACCTTTGGAGGGAGTTGAAAGTCCGTGTTGCCAAGCAAAAAGCCAAAAACATCACTGCTCTAGAGGAGATCTGCATGGAGGAATGGGCCAACATACCAACAACAGTGTGTGGCAACCTTGTGAAGACTTACAGAAAACGTTTGACCTCTGTCATTGCCAACAAAGGATATATTACAAAGTATTGAGATGAAATTTTGTTTCTGACCAAATACTTATTTTCCACCATAATATGCAAATAAAATGATAAAAAAACAGACAATGTGATTTTCTGGATTTTTTTTTCTCAGTTTGTCTCCCATAGTTGAGGTCTACCTATGATGTAAATTACAGACGCCTCTCATCTTTTTAAGTGGTGGAACTTGCACTATTGCTGACTGACTAAATACTTTTTTGCCCCACTGTATATTTAACATGGGGTACGCATTGCATGCTTTTGCTTACGCATGCATCTTTTCGCAGTGTGCGGCTGGGCACGGCGAACGTAACATGTTGCATTTTTGGAGGCGCCAAAAATCTGTCAAATATGCGCAGGTATGCGCATGTGGATGAGTGCTTTAAAAAAAACGAATTACTGTCTATGGGAACGCATGCGTAAGAATGTCCTTGCATACGCATGTGTTCGAAACACTTGCTTACTTCGGACTGTGCATGTCCAGGAACTGATTGAGACACACCCTCCTGGAAATATCGAACGCATGCGCATAAAAAACACAAACGGAGGCAAAAAACGCATATAAACGCATACACAAACAGCATTTTTATTGCCATCATGCGTAAGCTGATGCGGATAAAAAAAATGTTGCGTAAACATGTGTTTTGTGAACTTAGCCTAAGGTAGCGCTATATAAGCAAAGCATAATAAATAAATAAAATAAATACAACTCCATAATATACTAATAGGCTGATGACTGTGGTGGCGTGGTCTGCAGGTTGTTTCAACGGCAGGTCTTCTGAATTTGACAAGTAAACAGATGATAATGCAATCTGCATTCAAACAAAATCTGGCTGGTGCATAATTATGGGCACCTCACCAGAAAAGTGACATTAATATTTAGTAGATCCTCCTTTTGCAAAAATAACAGCCTCTAGTCGCTTCCTGTAGCTTTTAATGAGTTCCTGGATGAAGGTATTTTTGACCATTCCTCTTTACAAAACAATTCCAGTTCAGTTAAGTTTGATGGTCGCCGAGCATGGACAGCCCTCTTCAAACGATCCCACATGTGTTCAATGATGTTCAGGTCTGGGGACTCGGATGGCCATTCCAGAACAGTGTAATTGTTCCTCTGCATGAATGCCTGAGTAGATTTGGAGCGGTGTTTTGGATCATTGTCTTGCTGAAAGATCCATCCCCTGCGTAACTTCAACTTTGTCACTGATTCATGAACATTATTGTCAAGAATCTGCTGATACTGAGAGGAATCCATGCGTCCCTCAACTTTAACAAGATTCCCGGTGCCGACATTGGCCACACAGCCCCAAAGCATGATGGAACCTCCACCAAATTTTACTGTGGGTAGCAAGTGTTTTTCTTGGAATGCTGTGTTTTTTGCCGCCATGCATAACCGCCTTTCTGTATGACCAAACAACTCAATCTTGGTTTCATCAGTCCACAGGACCTTCTTCCAAAAAGAAATTGGCTTCTCCAAATGTGCTTTTGCATACCTCAGCCGACTCTGTGGCGTGCTTGCAGAAACGGCTTCTTTTGCATCACTCTCCCATACAGCTTCTCCTTGTGCAAAGTGCGTTGTATAGTTGACCGATGCACAGTGACACCATCTGCAGCAAGTTGATGCTGCAGCTCTCTGGACGTGGTCTGAGGAATGTCCTTGACTGATCTCACCATTCTTCTTCTCTTTCCTTTCTGATGTTTTTCTTGGCCTGCCACTTCTGGCCTTAACAAGAATAGTACCTGTGTTCTTCCATTTCCTTACTATGTTCCTCACAGTGGAAATTGACAGGTTAAATCTCTTGGACAGCTTTTTGTATCCTTCCCCTGAACAACTATGTTGAATAATCTTTGTTTTCAGATCATTTGACAGTTGTTTTGAGGAGCCCATGATGCCACTCTTCAGAGGAGATTCAAACAGGAGAACAACTTGCAAGTGGCCACTTTAAGTAGCTTTTCTCGTGATTGCATACACCTGGCTATGAAGTGCAAAGCTCAATGAGGTTACAAAACAAAAAAAAGGGCTTTAGTAAGTCAGTAAAAAGTAGGTAGGAGTATTTAAAACAAGAAAATGATAAGGGTGCCCATACTTATGCACCTGTCAAATTTTGTTTGAATGCAGATTGCACATTTTCTGTTAGTACAATAAACCTCATTTCAAGGCAGAAACATTACTGTGTCCAACAGTTATTAGATATATGAAACTGAAATAGCTGTTGCAAAATAAACAATTTTTATAAAACATTAAGCTTAAGATTAATAGGGGTGCCCAAACTTTTTCAAATAACTGTATAGTGGATTTGGTGTCTTGCAGCAGGGGGACTTTGCATATTATAAGGACAGCATAATTTATGAGTTTTTTAGAAAGCTCATTGACTGTAGAGAACATCCTCTTTATACAGAACTGCACATTTTGTCCACAGAATGTCAACTTATGCTTCAGATATCATTTGAAGCAAATTTCCAAACCAAAATCGATAGAGGTCATGTTTGCACTTACACTAAAAATCACTCACGAAGGCAATAATATGATGAAAATCTTTAATGAAAAAATTGACTGCAATCTGTGAAACTCCTTCATGACATATGATATACAAGTACATCATATGTCATGTAACTGCCCTTGATCCGCATCTTTTCTGGCAGATTTTGGCTGATTTAAATCAGCCGAGGCGTGCCTCTAACAGCAGCGGATGGCGGGGTGCTCCGGCTAAAGCTGTTAACCTGTTAAATCCTGCTGTCAAGCTCTGGCAGCGTCAATCAACACGTCGTCAGAGGGCGTGTCATTTCACATACCAATCGGAGCTCCCGTGATGTGATCATGGGGTGCTGATGGGTTGTCATAACAGTAGAGGGTCTGTTGATGATCCCTGAGCCTCTTCTGTGAAAGTCGACTCATGTCTGGTGTTCATAGATTGTGATTTTCTCTATACAAAGCACAAGCGAATACGATCGCAGCTTCAAGTCCCCTAAGGAAACTATTTACCCCTTCACGCTGCAGCCCATTTTTGTTTTTGTGGGTTTTTTTCCTCCCTGGAGCATAACTTTTTAATCTTTCCGTCAATATGGCCTAAGGGCTTTTTTTTGCCTGACGAGTTGTACTTTTAATTGACACCATTGATTTTACCATATTGTGTACTGGAAAATGGGAAAAAAAATACCAAGTGCGATGAAATTGCAAAAAAAGTGCTATTCCACAACTGGTTTTTTTTTACCATGATCACCAAAATGCTAAAGCGGACCTGCCATCATCATTCTCCAGGTCATTACGAGTTCATAGACACCAAACATGTATAGGTTCATTTTTATTTACCGTATATACTCGTATATAAGCAGAGATTTTCAGCCCATTTTTTTAGGCTGAAAGTGCCCCTCTCGGCTTATACTCGAGTCATTGTCCCAGGGGGGTCGGCGGGGGAGGGGGAGTGGCGGCTATGACATACTCACCTTCTCCCGGCGCGGTCCCTACATCTCTGGTCGCTGACAGCTTCTTCCAGCGTTTAGCGTTCACAGTTACCGCTCATTACAGTAATGAATATGGACCCGACTGCACTCCCATAGGGGTGGAGCAGCATATTCATTACTGTAATGAGCAGTAACGGTGACCGCTCAACGCTGGAAGAAGCTGTCAGCTCCCGGAGAACCAGGGACCGCGCCGGGAGCAGGTGAGTATAATGGGGAGGGGAGCATTCACCTCTCCTCGTTCCGGGCACCGCTCCGTCTTCCGCGTCCTCTGCAGTGACTCTCAGGTCAAAAGGCGTAATGACGTGGTTAGTCCGTGCCCTCTGCCTGAATGTTAGTGCAGAGGACGCGGAAGACACAGCGGCCCCGGAACACGGACAGGTGAATATTGCAAGTGCCGGGGGCATGAGCGACGGAGAGGTGTCCTTTTTTTTTTATCGCAGCAACAGCATATGGGGCAAATGTGTCTATGGAGCATCTTATCGGGCCATAATCACCATTTGTGGAGCATTATATGGGGCAAATATCTTTATGGAGCATCTTATGTGGCCATAATCACCATTTGTGGAGCATTATATGGGGCAAATGTCTGTATGGAGCATCTTATGGGACCCTTATTAACCTTTATGCAGTACTTTATGGGGCAAATGTGTCTATGGAGCATCTTATGGTGCCATTATTAACCTTTGTGCAGCATTATATGGGGCATATTTTGTATGTAGCATTATATGGGGCCCATCATTAACTGTATGGAGCATTATATGGGGCTCCTGATTCAATACGGATATTCAAAAACACTTAACCTACTGATATCTCAATTTTATTTTATTGGTACCTATTTATATTTTAGAAATTTACCGGTAGCTGCTGCATTTTCCACCCTAGGCTTATACTCGAGTCACTACGTTTTCCCAGTTTTTTGTGGCAAAATTAGGGGGGTCGGCTTATACTCGAGGATATACGGTAAGTGGTGAAAACAAAATCCAAAAGCTTAACAAAAAACAATAAATTGAGTCATTGTCCGAGACCCGTAATGTCTCCGTTTTTTGGAACATAGGGCTGGGTGAGGGCTTATTTGTTGTGAGCTGAGCAGACGTTTTTAAAGATACCATTTTGGTGCAGATACGATCTTTTGATTGCCTGTTATTGCATTTTAATGCAATGTTGCGGTGAACAAAAAAATGAAATTCTGGCTTTCTGACATTTGTTTACTACGCCGTTTACCAATTGGACTAATTCTTTTATATCTTGATAGATCGGCTGATTCTGAATGCGGCAATACCAAACGTGTTTTTTTTAATCATTTTATTTTGAATGGGGCGAAAGTGGGGCGATTTGAATATTTTTAAAAACTTTTTTCTTTTTTTGCTTTTCACTAGCTTCCATAGTCTCCATGGGAGACTAGAAGCTGTGATTTTCTGATTGCCTCTGCTACACACAGGCGATGATCAGTTCGCCTGTGTGTAGAAGAAATGCTCACTTGCTATGAGCACCGGCCACTGAGCGGCACTCATAGCAATCCGGCAATGACAACCACAGGGGTATGCTGCAGACCCCGACTTGTCATGCCAACCCATCGGCGACCCACAGTGAGGTGACAGAGGCGCCGATGGGCACTATTAGTAACATGCTCCCGACACGAACACATTAACTGCCACTGTCAGAGATTGACACTGGCATTTAACAGGTGAACAGCCGCGGGTGGATCGCGATTCCACCCTTGGCCGTTAGGGGCACGTGTCAGCACCGGAACCCACATCAAAGGGAGAGACACGACACGCACCATACATGTATGGCCCATGTCGTGAATGGGTTAAATACAGTAAAAAGTTTTTAAAAATGTGAAAAAAGAAACCCACAAAAGTTCAAATCATTGCCTTTTTGTTTCAATAAAAATAAAGAAAACTATTAAAATAAAATATATATTCAACATGAAATATGCCCATCTGAACCCGGCCTTACAGCTTTCTAAAAAACAGAAAAGCAACATCTACATAATAAGTAGCCTTATCAAAAGTTAAACCAAAAAGTACTGTATTTGTATTAACATTCAGTGCACATTCAGGTACATGGTAGAGACAAGGTGAACAAAGACAATTTTTTCCCTAGTTCCCCAGAAATCAAGGCCATATAGGTGCATGAACAAATCAGGTTTTGATAATATCTATACAGAGGATTGGTTTATATTATTGGTATAAACATCTTGGCCATATAGAAAAGTCATGAACATAATCATTTAACAAACAGAAATACTGGTCTTGTCGGCCATATAAATCACAAAGCATCATTATGATCAATAAACATCGATATCAGAGACCAGACCAGAATTTTTTTGTTTTTACTGTGGTTATTCAGTCTGCTGAAAGCAATCCTGGTTTTACATTACCTTGTTCGGCATCTTTCCTTTCAGGTCCATAGCCAATTTTAGCATGTGGTTATTCGTTTTTCCAGGGAACAAGATTTTTCCAGTATAGAGTTCAGACAATGTGCAACCAACAGACCACATATCTATTCCATAATCATAAATTTTACCAATTACTGTAAAGAAACAAAAAAAAAAAAAAAAACACACATACACTGAAAAAAATGAAATAAATGTGATGGTACACAATGATCTAGCATATAAAACAGTTACCAATTAGACATCCAAAATATTAAAATTACTTTACAATGTATCACTAAAATAGTAACTAATTCACAAACACTAATTTGAATTCCACCCCCTTCCCCCAAAATGAAAACGTTATTTTACATTAACATTGCACAAAAATAATGTTAAGGGAACCGGTCTCAATATTTTGTTCTTATTACAGGTAACCTACACACATTTTAACATGAAAGAATCCGTCGCCCCTGCGTCCGGATATAAAAAGGTTTAAATCCAGTGTGCCTCCTACGGACACTAAGCTTGAACTGGGTCTCTGGAAGCCAGCATGAGGGTGTATACTGCAGGAGAGGAGCTAACCTTTTTTTGTCTCAGCTTAAGGTACCTTCACACGAAACGACATCGCTAGCGATCCGTGACGTTGCAGCGTCCTGGCTAGCGATATCGTTTCGTTTGACACGCAGCAGCGATCAGGATCCTGCTGTGATGTCGCTGGTCGCTGAATAAAGTCCAGAACTTTATTTGGTCGTCCGATCGCTGTGTATCGTTGTGTTTGAAAGCAAAAGCAACGATACCAGCGATGTTTTACACTGGTAACCAGGGTAAACATCGGGATACCAAGCGCAGGGCCGCGCTTAGTAACCCGATGTTTACCCTGGTTACCAGCGTAAAAGTAAAAAAAAACAAACAGTACATGCTCACCTGCGCGTCCCCCAACGTCTGCTTCCTGACACTTACTGAGCGCCGGCCCTAAAGTGAAAGTGAAAGCACAGCGGTGACGTCACCGCTCTGCTGTTAGGGCCGGAGCTCAGTCAGTGTCAGGAAGCAGACGCTGGGGGACGCGCAGGTGAGCATGTACTGTTTGTTTTTTTTACTTTTGCGCTGGTAACCAGGGTAAACATCGGGTTACTAAGCGCGGCCCTGCGCTTAGCAACCCGATGTTTACCCTGGTTACCCGGGGACCTCGGCATCGTTGGTCGCTGGAGAGCGGTCTGTGTGACAGCTCTCCAGCGATCAAACAGCGACGCTGCAGCGACCGGATCGTTGTCGCTATCGCTGCAGCGTCGCTTCGTGTGAAGGTACCTTTAGTGTCAGCCTCCTAGTGACAGCAGCATTACACCCATGGTCCTGTGTCCCCCAATGTGGCGAAGGAGAAAAAAATATTTAACCACTTAACCCCCGGAGCTTTTTTCAGTTTTGCGCTTTTCGCTCCCCTTCTTTCCAGAGCCCTAACTTTTTTATTTTTCCATCAATATGGCCACGTTTGTTTGGCTTTTTTGCTAGGTTCACTAAATAAATGCTAAGGCTACGTTCACATTTGCGTTGTGCGCCGCAGCGTCGGCGCCGCAACGCACAACGCAAACAAAAACGCAGCAAAACGCATGCACAACGCTGCGTTTTGCGCTGCATGCGTCCTTTTTTTCATTGATTTTGGACGCAGCAAAAATGCAACTTGCTGCGTCCTCTGCGCCCGGACGCGTGCGCCGCAGTGACGCATGCGGCGCAAAACGCAAGTGCGACGCATGTCCATGCGCCCCCATGTTAAATATAGGGGCGCATGATGCATGCGGCGACGCTGCGGCGATGACCGCAAATGTGAACGTAGACTTAGTGGGGTGTGGTCCGGTGCTAAAACTGTCCTGCCATTATGCATTATGATTCTCCAGGTCATTACGAGTTCATAGACACCAAACATGTCTAGGTTCTTTTTTTTTTATCTAAGTGGTGAAAAAAATTCCAAAGTTTGCTGGAAAAAAATAAATAAAAAAAAATAGCGCAATTTTCCGGTTCCCTTTAGTGTCTCCACTTTTCGTGACCTCGGATTAAGGGAGGACTTATTTTTTATTTTTTGAGCGCCGGGCTTACATTTTTAATGATACCACTTTTATCCAGATACCATCTTTTGATCGCCCGTTATTGCATTTTAATGCAATGTCATGGCGACCAAAAAAAAAAACGTAAGTCTGGCGTTTCGATTTTTTTCTTGCTACGCCATTTAGCGATCAGGTTAAACTTTTTTTTATTGATAGATCGGGCGATTCTGAACGTAGCGACACCAAAAATGTGTTTTTTTTATTGTTTTACTTTTAACCCCTTTCTGACCTCGGACAGGATAGTACGTCCGAGGTCAGATCCCCCGCTTTGATGTGGGCTCCGGTGGTGAGCCTGCATCAAAGCCGGGACATGTCAGCTGTTTTGAACAGCTGACATGTGCCTGCAATAGCGGCGGGTGGAATCACGATCCACCCGCTGCTATTAACTAGTTAAATGCCGCTGTCAATCGCTGACAGCGGCATTTAACTGGCGCTTCCGGACATTGGGCAGGAAATGAGCGCATCGCTGCCCCTGTCACGTGATCGGGGTCAGCGATGCATCGGCATGACAACCAGAGGTCTATTGAAGACCTCTATGGTTGTTGATGCCGGATTGCTGTGAGCACCACCCTGTGGTCAGCGCTCATAGCAATGCAGCAATTCTACTACACAGGAACAATCTGAGCATCGCTCCAATGTAGCAGAGCCAATCAGGCTATGCCAGCTTCGAGCCTCCCATGCATGGCAAAAGTGAAAAAAAAAAATGTTTTACAAAAATATGAAAGAAAAAAAAAATTATATAAAAGTTCAAATCACCCCCCTTTCGCCCCATTCAAAACAATAATAATAAAAAATCAAACCTACACATATTTGGTATCGCCGCATTCAGAATCAACCGATCTATCAATAAAAAAAGGATTAACCCGATCGCTAAACTGCGTAGCGAGAAAAAAATTGAAAACGCCAGAATTAAGTTTATTTGGTTGCTGCAACATTGCATTGACATGCAATAACGAGCGATGAAAAGAACGTATCTGCACCAATATGGTATCATTAAAAATGTCAGCTCGGCACGCAAAAAAATAAGCCCTCATCCGACCCCAGATCACGAAAAATGGAGACACTACGAGTATCGGAAAATTGCGCAATTCTTTTTTTAGCAAAGTTTGGAAATTTGTTTTACCACTTAGGATAAAAAATAACCTAGACATGTTTGGTGTCTATGAACTAGTAATGACCTGGAGAATAATAATGGCAGGCCAGTATTAGCATTTAGTGAGCCTAGCAAAAAAGTCAAACACAAAACAAGTGTGGGATTGCACTTTTTTTTTTGCAATTTCACCGCACTTGGAAATTTTTTTTCCCATTTTCTAGTACACGACATGGTAAAACCAATCATGTTGTTCAAAAGTACAATTTGTCCTGCAAAAAATAAGCCCTCACATGGCCATATTGATGGAAAAAAAAAAAGAGTTATGGTTCTGGAAAGAAGGGGAGTGAAATAACGAAAATACCCCCGGGTCATGAAGGGGGTTAATGGGGCAAAAGGGAGTGATTTAAACATTTATATTTTTTTTATATATTTTTTAAACTATTTTTCTTTAACTTTTGGCATGCTTCAATAGTCTCCATAGGAGGCTAGAAGCTGCCGGCAAAAACATGATTGGCTCTGCTACATAGAGGCATAGTTCGCCTCTATGTAGCAGAATTACTGCTTCGCCATAAGCGCCAAACACAGGTTGGTGCTCATAGCAATCCGGCATCAACAACCATAGAGGTCTCAAGGAGTCAGCGATGCGCTCATTTCCGGCCCGATGAACGGAAGCGTGCGTTAAATGCCGCTGTCAGTTTGATAGCGGCATTTAACTAGTTAATAGGCGTGGGTGGATCTAGATTCCGCCCGCGCCTATTGCGGGCACGTCATCTGTTCAAAACAGCTGGCATGTCCCGGCTTTGATACGGGCTCACCGCCGGAGCCCTCATCAAAGCGGGGGTACTGCCATCGGACGTACTATTCTGTCCAAATGGCAGTAAGGGGTTAAAAATATCCCTGGCAGTATTCTCAGTGCCTATTGCAGACATACACTAGCTTGCATTTCAAAGTTAGGCCTTAGTTGCATGTCCATTTTTTAGCTTTGTTTTTCATTGAAACAAATTTTATCTTAAACGATAACTTATTAACAACCGTCACTTTTGTTTTATTGTTATTAGAGTAATTGGAATATTCTGTTTTCATATCAATGTTAACCCCTTCACCCCAAAGCCTGTTTTCACCTAAGTGACACGGCCAATTTTTACAATTCTGACCACTGTCACTTTATGAGGTCATAACTCTGAAACGCTTCAACGGATCCTGGTGATTCTGAGATTGTTTTCTCGTGACATATTGTACTTTATGATAGTGGTAAAACTTCTTCGATATGACTTGCATTTATTTGTGAAAAAAACAGAAATTTGTCGAAAATTATGAAAATTTAGCAATTTTCAAATTTTTCGTTTTTATGCCCTTAAATTAGAGAGTTATATCACATAATATAGTTAATAAACAACATTTCCGACATGTCTGCTTTACATCAGCACAATTTTGGAAACATAATTTTTTTTTGTTAGGGAGTTATAAGGGTTAAAAGTTGACCAGCGATTTCTCATTTTTGCAACAAAATTTGCAAAACCATTTTTTTTACGGACCACCTCACACTTGAAGTGACTTTGAGGGGTCTATATGACAGAAAATGTCCAAAAGTGACACCATTCTAAAAACTGCACCCCTCAAGGTACTCTAAACCACATTCAAAAAGTTTATTAACCCTTCAGGTGCTTCACAGGAATTTTTGGAATGTTTAAAAAAAATTGAACATTTAACTTTTTTTTCACAAAATTTTTACTTCAGATCCAATTTGTTTTATTTTACCAAGGGTAACAGGAGAAATTGGACCAAAAAAGTTGTTGTACAATTTGTCCTGAGTACGCCGATACCCCACATGTTGGGGTAAACCATTGATTGGGCACATGGCAGAGCTCGGAAGGGAAGGAGCGCCATTTGACTTTTCAATGCAAAATTGGCTGGAATTGAGATCGGAACCCATGTCGTGTTTGGAGAGCCCCTGACGTGCCTAAACAGTGGAAACCCCCACAAGTGACACCATTTTGGAAAGTAGACCCTCTAAGGAACTAATCTAGATGTGTGGTGAGCACTTTGAACCTCCAAGTGCTTCACAGAAGTTTATAATGTGGAGCCGTAAAAAAAATTAATATTAATTTTCACAAAAAATGATCTTTTTGCCCCAAATTTTTTATTTTCCCAAGGGTAGCAGGATAAATTGGACCCCAAAAGTTGTTGTGCAATTTGTCCTGAGTACGCTGATACTTCATATATGGGGATAAACCACTGTTTGGGCGCATGGCAGAGCTCGGAAGGGAAGGAGCGCCATTTGACTTTTCAATGCAAAATTGGCTGGAATTGAGATCGGAACCCATGTCGTGTTTGGAGAGCCCCTGACGTGCCTAAACAGTGGAAACCCCCAGAAGTGACACCATTTTGGAAAGTAGACCCTCTAAGGAACTAATCTAGATGTGTGGTGAGCACTTTGAACCTCCAAGTGCTTCACAGAAGTTTATAATGTAGAGCCGTAAAAAAAAAATTAATATTTTCACAAAAAATGATATTTTTGCCCCAAATTTTTTATTTTCCCAAGGGTAGCAGGATAAATTGGACCCCAAAAGTTGTTGTGCAATTTGTCCTGAGTACGCTGATACTTCATATATGGGGATAAACCACTGTTTGGGCGCATGGCAGAGCTCGGAAGGGAAGGAGCGCCATTTGACTTTTCAATGCAAAATTGGCTGGAATTGAGATCGGAACCCATGTCGTGTTTGGAGAGCCCCTGACGTGCCTAAACAGTGGAAACCCCCAGAAGTGACACCATTTTGGAAAGTAGACCCTCTAAGGAACTAATCTAGATGTGTGGTGAGCACTTTGAACCTCCAAGTGCTTCACAGAAGTTTATAATGTAGAGCCGTAAAAAAAAATTAATATTAATTTTCACAAAAAATGATATTTTTGCCCCAATTTTTTTATTTTCCCAAGGGTAGCAGGATAAATTGGACCCCAAAAGTTGTTGTGCAATTTGTCCTGAGTACGCTGATACTTCATATATGGGGATAAACCACTGTTTGGGCGCATGGCAGAGCTCGGAAGGGAAGGAGCGCCATTTGACTTTTCAATGTAAAATTGGCTGGAATTGAGATCGGAACCCATGTCGTGTTTGGAGAGCCCCTGACGTGCCTAAACAGTGGAAACCCCCACAAGTGACACCATTTTGGAAAGACCCCCTAAGGAACTTATTTAGATGTGTGGTGAGCACTTTTAACCCCCAGTTGTTTCACTAAAGTTTAGAATGTAGCGCTGTGAAAATCAAAAAATCATTTTTTCTTTCCACAAAATGATGTTTTAGCCCGCAATTTTTTTCCCCCCAAGGGTAACAGGAGAAATTGGACCACAAAAGTTATTGTCCAATTTGTCCTGAGTACGCTGATACCCCATACATTGGGGGGAACCACTGTTTGGGCGCACGGCAGAGCTCGGAAGGGAAGGAGCGCCGTTTGAAATGCAGACTTAGATGGATTGGTCTGCAGGTGTCATGTTGCATTTGCAGAGCCCCTGATGTACATAAACAGTAGAAAACCCCCACAAGTGACCCCATATTGGAAACTAGACCCCCCACGGAACTTATCTAGATGTGTTGTGAGAACTTTGAACCAACAAGTGTTTCACTACAGTTTAACACGCAGAGCCGTGAAAATAAAAAATATTTTTTTTTCCACAAAAATTATATTTTAGCCCCCACATTTTTATTTTCCCAAGGGTAACAGGAGAAATTGGACAACAAAAGTTGTTGTGCAATTTGTCCTGAGTACGCTGATACCCCATATATGGGGGGGAACCACTGTTTGGGCGCATGGCAGAGCTCGGAAGGGAAGGAGCGCCGTTTGAAATGCAGACTTAGATGGATTGGTCTGCAGGTGTCATGTTGCATTTGCAGAGCCCCTGATGTACCTAAACAGTAGAAACCCCCCACAAGTGACCCCATATTGGAAACTAGACCCCCCACGGAACTTATCTAGATGTGTTGTGAGAACTTTGAACCCCCAAGTGCTTCACTACAGTTTATAACGCAGAGCCGCGAAAATAAAAAATATATTTTTTTCCACGAAAATTATATTTTAGCCCCCATGTTTTTATTTTCCCAAGGATAAGGCTGGTTTCACACTTGCGTTTTTTTTAAAAACGCATGTGTGAAAAAACGCATGTAATCGCGGTAAAACGCATGCGTTTTTTTAGACGCATGCGTTTTTATAGAAAAACACAAGAAAACAAGAAAAAACCAAAAAACCCTAACCCTACCCCTAACCCTACCCCTACCCCTAACCTGAAATACGTGGCACTGAAATACGTGGCACTGAAATACGTTTATATACGTATATACGTATATACGTATATAAGTGCCACGATATTTCAGTGGCCACGTATATAAGTGCCACGTATATAAGTGCCACGTATATAAGTGCCACGTATTTCATGTACATGCCACGATATTTAAGTGCCACGTATTTAAGTGCCACGTATTTAAGTGCCACGTATTTAAGTGCCACGTATTTAAGTGTCACGTATTTAAGTGCCACGTATTTAAGTGCCACGTATTTCACGTAAATGCCTTGATATTTCAGTGCCACGTATTTCACTGAAATACCGTGGCACTGAAATATCGTGGCACTGAAATATCGTGGCACTGAAATATCGTGGCACTGAAATATCGTGGCACTGAAATACGTGGCACTGAAATACGTGGCACTGAAATACGTGGCACTGAAATACGTGGCACTGAAATACGTGGCACTGAAATACGTGGCACTATGACTGTCAGAAAATGTTCATTAAACGGTTAGGGATGAGTTTAGGGGTAGGGTTAGGGTTAGGGTTAGGGTTTGGATCCCTTTATCACCTTGATGGTGGTGGGTGACTTTTCAGTGTGTTCTGTTTTTTTTCTATAAAAACGCATGCGTTTTTAACGCAAACAAACGCGTTGAGATCGGACGCCATGTCGCGTTTGGAGAGCCCCTGATGTGCCTAAACAGTGAAAACTCCCCAATTCTAACTGACACCCTAACCCCAACCCTAACCCTAGTCCTAACCCTAGCCCTACTTTCACACTAGCGTTTTTTTGCATACGTCGCAATGCGTCGTTTTGGCGAAAAAACGCATCCTGCAAAGTCATCTGCAGGATGCGTTTTTTCCCCATAGACTAACATTAGCGACGTATTGACACACGTCGCAAGCGTCGTGCGACGGTTGCGTCGTGTTGTGGCGGACAGCCGGCAGCAACAAACGTTACATGTAACTTTTTTTGTGCCGACGGTCCACCATTTCCGACCGCGCATGCGCGGCTGGAACTCCGCCCCCACCTCCCCGCACCTCACAATGGGGCAGCGGATGCGTGGAAAAACAGCATCCGCTGCCCCCGTTGTGCGGCGCTTGCACAGTATGCGTCGGTATGTCGGGCCGACGCAGCGCGACGGCCCCGTACCGACGCTAGTGTGAAAGTAGCCTAACGGGAAAATGGAAATAAATATATTTTTTAAAATTTTATTATTTTTCCTAACTAAGGGGGTGATGAAGGGGGATTTGATTTACTTATATAGCGTTTTTTGGGCGGATTTTTATGGTTGGCAGCCGTCACACACTAAAAGACGCTTTTTATTGCAAACAATAGTTTTTGCATCACCACATTTTGAGAGCTATAATTTTTCCATATTTTGGTCCACAGAGTCATGTGAGATCTTGTTTTTTGCGGGACGAGTTGACGTTTTTGCTGGTACCATTTTCGGGTACATGACATTTTTTGATCGCTTTTTATTCCGATTTTTGGGAGGCGGAATGAACAAAAACCAGCAATTCCTGAAATTCTTTTAGGGGGTGCGTTTATACCGTTCCGCGTTTGGTAAAAAGGATAAAGCAGTTTTATTCTTCGGGTCAGTACGATTACAGCGATAACTCATTTATATAATTTTTTTATGTTTTGGCGCTTTTACACAATAAAAACTATTTTATATAAAAAATAATTGTTTTTGCATCGCTTTATTCTGAGAGCTATAACTTTTTTATTTTTCTGCTGATGATGCTGTATGGCGGCTTTTTTTTTGCGGGACAAGATGACGTTTTCAGCGGTACCATGGTTATTTATATCCGTCTTTTTGATCGCGTGTTATTCCACTTTTTGTTTGGCGGTATGAGAATAAAGCGTTGTTTTTTGCCTCGTTTTTTTTTTTTTTTTTTTACGGTGTTCACTGAAGGGGTTAACTAGTGATATAGTTTTATAGGTGGGGTTGTTACGGACGCGGCGATACTAAATATGTGTACTCTTATTGTGTGGTGTTTTTTTAATTTAGATAAAGAAATGTATTTATGGGAATATATTTATTTTTTTTTTCTTTATTTAGGAATTTTTTTTTTTTTTTTTTTTTTACACATTTGGAAAATTTTTTTTTTTACTTTTTTACTTTGTCCCAGGAGGGGACATCACAGATCGGTGATCAGACCGTGTGCATAGCACTCGGTCTGATCACCGATGTGACAGGCACGTAACAGAGGCTTGCCGGCGCCTGCTATGAGGATTCTCAGCAGACGCCGGCAAGCAGGGTCATCTTATGACCCGGAAGGAGTCCCGCGGCCATCTTGGATCCGGGGACTCCTTCCAGGTCACCGGAGCAGCGCGATCTCATCGCGCTGCTCCGGTGGGAGAGCGCAGGGAGCCCCCGTCCCTGCGCGATCCCCCTCTATGCCGCTGTCACTATTGACAGCGGCATCAGAGGGGTTAAATGCCCGCGATCGGCGACAGCGCCGATCGTGGGCATTGCTGCGGGGTGTCAGCTGTCATATACAGCTGACACCCGCACCCGATCACCGCGGCGCTCAGCGTGAGACCGCGGTGATCGGGGCGCCGTACTAGTACTGCGGCTGGCACTAATGCAGTGCCGGCAGCGCCGTACTAGTACGGCGCATGTCACGAAGGGGTTAAAACCCAATAAAATATTTAATGTAAAAAAAAATGTTAAAAAATGAACAAATGTATTTTGTACAAATTTTTTTAATTGAAAATTATCTAACCTTTCTATAAAAATTGAATTTTGAAAAAAAAAAACGAATCAACCAAAACATTGTATGTTGTACATAAATCAAGGCACAACTTACTGATTTCTGGTGCTCGGTAAAACCTACTAACAAGATATGGTGTAATATCATTGTCTGCCACATGTGATGCAGATCCAAAATCACAGAGTTTAAGAATGGTTTTGGATTCATTTACCTACAAAACAGAAAATACCAGTAAGATTCGCATACATTTATAGAGTATTTTCATGGATGTTCCTTATCAAAATCTCCATACGATAACTACAAATGATAGTGCATAGTCTGTGTACAGATCAGCCATTAGTCTCCTGACCTAAACTCAACAGTCTAACGGGCATATATCAGGCAGCTGCATTCGGGTTAGGAGACATACTGCCAGCCTGGACATTGCAGTCCGTACTCTGACAGTGAATATTGGGCTTGTGAACCAGGCCCAATTTACTTAAAGGGGACCTGTCACCTGAATTTGGCGGGACAGGTTTGCGGTCATATGGGCAGGGTTTTCGGGTGAAACCCCGCCCATATGACCGCAAACCTGTCCCGCCAAATTCAGGTGACAGGTTCCCTTTAAGACGTTACTTGTAAAGGGATTCTCTCTTTCATGTGGTCAGAACTTGAAGTCATGTAGTTTAGGTCAGATTTAACCCCTTCATCCTGAAACCTGTTTTCATCTTCCTGACCAGGCCAAATTTTACAATTCTGACTGGTGTCACTTTATGTGCCAATAACTCTGGAATACTTTAACTGATCACATTGATT
Source organism: Ranitomeya variabilis (assembly GCF_051348905.1). Taxonomy (NCBI): domain Eukaryota; kingdom Metazoa; phylum Chordata; class Amphibia; order Anura; family Dendrobatidae; genus Ranitomeya; species Ranitomeya variabilis. Next base: position 329,045,806 of record NC_135237.1, on the reverse strand, counting down.
CTGAGACTGTTTTCTTGTGACATTGTGACAGTGGTAAATTTGTTCAATATGACTTGCATTTATTTGTGAAAATATCGGAAATTTGGAGAAATTATTTTGGAATGTTCAAACTTTTCATTTTTAACCCCTTCATGACCCAGCCTATTTTGACCTTAATGACCTGGCCGTTTTTTGCAATTCTGACCAGTGTCCCTTTATGAGGTAATAACTCAGGAACGCTTCAACGGATCCTAGCGGTTTTGAGATTGTTTTTTCGTGACATATTGGGCTTCATGTTAGTGGTAAATTTAGGTCGATAATTTTAGCGTTTATTTGTAAAAAAAAAATAAAATGGAAATTTGGTGAAAATTTAGAAAATTTTGCAATTTTCAAATTTTGAATTTTTATTCTGTTAAACGAGAGAGTTATATGACACAAAATAGTTAATAAATAACATTTCCCACATGTCTACTTTACATCAGCACAATTTTGGAAAAAACATTTTTTTTTGCTAGGAAGTTATAAGGGTTAAAATTTGACCAGTGATTTTTCATTTTTACAACAAAATTTACAAAACCATTTTTTTTAGGGACCACCTCACATTTGAAGTCAGTTTGAGGGGTCCATATGGCAGAAAATGCCCAAAAGTGACACCATTCTAAAAACTGCACCCTCAAGGTGCTCAAAACCACATTCAAGAAGTTTATTAACCCTTCAGGTGTTTCACAGCAGCAGAAGCAACATGGAAGGAAAAAATGAACATTTAACTTTTTAGTCACAAAAATGATGTTTTCGCAACAATTTTTTTATTTTCCCAAGGGTAAAAGGAGAAACTGGACCACGAACGTTGTTGTCCAATTTGTCCTGAGTACGCTGATACCTCATATGTGGGGGTAAACCACTGTTTGGGCGCACGGCAGGGCTCGGAAGGGAAGGAGCGCCTAAACATTGGAGCTCCCCTACAAGTGACCACATTTTGGAAACTAGACCCCCCAAGGAACTTATCTAGATGCATAGTGAGCACTTAAAACCCCCAGGTGCTTCACAGAAGTTTATAATGCAGAGCCATGAAAATAAAAAATTATTTTTCTTTCCTCAAAAATGATTTTTAGCCCGGAATTTTTTATTTTCCCAAGGGTAATAGGAGAAATTGGACCCCAAATGTTGTTGTCCAGTTTGTCCTGAGTACGATGATACCCCATATGTGGGGGTAAACCACTGTTTGGGCGCACGGCAGGGCTCGGAAGGGAAGGAGCGCCATTTGGCTTTTTGAATGGAAAATTAGCTTCAATCATTAGTGGACACCATGTCGCGTTTGGAGAGCCCCTGTGTGCCTAAACATTGGAGCTCCCGCACAAGTGACCCCATTTTAGAAACTAGACCTCCCAAGGAACTAATCTAGATGTGTGGTGAGCACTTTGAACCCCCAAGTGCTTCACAGAAGTTTATAACGCAGAGCCATAAAAATAAAAAATAATTTTTCTTTTCTCAAAAATGATTTTTTAGCCCACAATTTTTTATTTTCCCAACGGTAACAGGAGAAATTGGACCCCAAAAGTTGTTGTCCAGTTTGTCCTAAGTACGCTGATACCCCATATGTGGGGGTAAACCACTGTTTTGGCACACGTCGGGGTTCGGAAGGGAAGTAGGGACGTTTTGAAATGCAGACTTTGATGGAATGCTCTGCGGGCGTCACGTTGCGTTTGCAGAGCCCCTGATGTGCCTAAACAGTAGGAACTCCCCACAAGTGACCCCACTTTGGAAACTAGACCCCCAAGGGAACTTATCTAGATGTGTGGTGAGCACTTTGAACCCCCAAGTGCTTCACAGAAGTTTATAACGCAGAGCCGTGAAAATAATAAATGTGTTTTCTTTCCTCAAAAATATTTTTTTAGCCCAGAATTTTTTAATTTTCCCAAGGGTAACAGGAGAAATTTGACCCCAAAAGTTGTTGTCCAGTTTCTCCTGAGTACGCTGATACCCCATATGTGGGGGTAAACCACTGTTTGGGCACATGCCGGGGCTCGGAAGGGAAGTAGTGACGATTTGGAATGCAGACTTTGATGGAATGGTCTGCGGGCATCATGTTACGTTTGCAGAGCCCCTGATGTGCATAACAGTAGAAACCCCCCACAAGTGACCCCATTTTGGAAACTAGACCCCCCACGGAACTTATCTAGATGTGTGGTGAGCACGTTCAACCCCAAAGTGCTTCACAGAAGTTTACAACGCAGAGCCGTGAAAATAAAAAATCTTTTTTCTTTCCTCAAAAATGATGTTTTAGCAAGCAACTTTTTATTTTCACAAGGTTAAAAGGAGAAATTGGACCCCAAAAGTTGTTGTCCAGTTTGTCCTGAGTACGCTGATACCCCATATGTGGGGGGAAACCACTGTTTTGGCACACGTCGGAGCTCGGAAGGGAAGTAGTGACGTTTTGGAATGCAGACTTTGATGGAATGGTCTGCGGGCATCATGTTATGTTTGCAGATCCCCTGATGTGCCTAAACAGTAGAAACCCCCCACAAGTGACCCTATTTTGGAAACTAGACCCCCAAAGGAACTTATCTAGATATGTGGTGAGCACTTTGAACCCCCAAGTGCTTCACAGAAGTTTACAACGCAGAGCTGTGAAAATATAAAATAATTTGTCTTTCCTCAAATATGATGTTTTAGCAAGCAATTTTTTATTTTCACAAGGGTAACAGGAGAAATTGGACCCCAATAATTGTTGCCCATTTTGTCCCGAGTATGCTGGTACCCCATATGTGGGGGTAAACCACTGTTTGGGCGCACGTCGGGGCTCGGAAAGGAGGGAGCACCATTTGACTTTTTGAGCGCAAGATTGGCTGGAATCAATGGTGGCGCCATGTTGCGTTTGGAGACCCCTGATGTGCCTAAACAGTGGAAACCCCTCAATTCTAACTCCTACACTAACCCCAACACACCCCTAACCCTAATCCCAACTCTAGCCATAACCCTAATCACAACCCTAACCCCAACACACCCCTAACCACAACCCTAACCCCAACACACCCCTAACCCTAATCCTAACCTTAACCACAACCCTAACCCCAACACACCCATAACCATAACCACAAGCCTAATCTTAACCCTATTTCCAACCCTAGCCCTAATTCCAACCCTAACCCTAAGGCTATGTGCCCACGTTGCGGATTTGTGTGAGATTTTTCCGCACCATTTTTGAAAAATCCGCAGGTAAAAGGCAATGCGTTTTACCTGCGGATATACTGCGGATTTCCAGTGATTTTTGTGCGGATTTCACCTGCGGATTCCTATTGAGGAACAGGTGTAAAACGCTGCGTAATCCGCACAAAGAATTGACATGCTGCGGAAAATACAATGCAGCGTTCCCGCGCTGTATTTTCCGCACCATGGGCACAGCGGATTTGGTTTTCCATAGGTTTACATGGAACTGTAAACCTGATGGAACACTGCTACGAATCCACAGCGGCCAATCCACTGCGGATACGCAGCCAAATCCGCACTGTGTGCACATAGCCTAATTCTAAGGCTATGTGCACACGCTGCGGAAAACGCTGCGGATCTGCAGTGTTTCCGCAGCTGCGGGTGTGCAGCAGTTTCCCGTTAGTTTATAGTTCAATGTAAACCTATGGGAAACAAAAAACGCTGTGCCCATGCTGCGGGAAAAAATGCGCGGAAACGCAGCGGTTTACATTCTGGAGCATGTCACTTCTTTCTGCGGATTCCGCAGCGGTTTTACACCTGCTCCAATAGAAAACCGCAGTTGTAAAACCGCAGTGAAATCCGCAGAAAAACCACGGTGAATCCGCGATAAATCCGCAGCGGTTTTGCCCTGCGGATTTAACAAATCTGCTGCGGAAAAATCCGCAGAGGACCAGAATACGTGTGCACATACCCTAACCCTAGTTCTAACCCTAACCCTAGTTTTAACCCTAACCCTAGTTCTAACCCTAACCCTAACCCTAGTTCTAACCCTAACCCTAGTTCTAACCCTAACCCTAACCCTAGTTCTAACTTTAGTGGGGGAAAAAAATAAAAAAAAAATATTTTCTTTATTTTATTGTTGTCCCTACCTATGGGGGTGATAAAGGGGGGGGGGGTTCATTTACTATTTTTTTATTTTGATCACTGTGATAAAACCTATCACAGTGCTCAAAATGTACATCGAACGAATCTGCCGGCCGGCATTTTGGAAGATGGCGGCGCCCAGGGAGAAGACGGATGGACACCGGGAAGCTCGGTAAGTATGAAGGGGGGGAGATCGGAGGACGGGGGGGTGGATCGCAGAACGGGGGGAGCAGACAGGAGAACGGGGGAGCGGACAGGAGGACCGGACCACCGAACGGAGGACTGGGGATTAGATCGGGGGCGGTGGGGGGGGGGGGGGGGGCAGACCAGTATTTCCAGCCATGGCCGATGATATTGCAGCATCGGCCATGGCTGGATTGCAATATTTCACCAGTTTTTTAGGTGAAATATTACAAATTGCTCTGATTGGCTGTTGCACTTTCAACAGCCAATCAGAGAGATCGTAGCCACGGGGGGGTGAAGCCACCCTCCCTGGGCTAAAGTACCACTCCCCCTGTCCCTGCAGGTCGGGTGAAATTGGAGTTAACCCTTTCACCCGCTCTGCAGGGACACGATGATTCTGTGACACAGCATATGCGTCACAGGTCGGATTGGCACCGACTTTCATGACGCATACGCTGTGTCACAGGTCGGGAAGGGGTTAATGACCTTAAACCGGAGAGCTAGGTCACATAAAATATTTAATAAATAACATTTCCCACATCTCTAATTTACATCAGCAAAATTTTTCTTCACAATTTGCTTTTTTGTAGGAAGGGTTAAAAGTTGACAAGCGATTTCTAATTTATTTTTTCAGCAAAATTTACAAAACCATTGTTTTTAGGGACCATATCACTATTGAAGAGACTTTGATAATACCCAAATTGACACAATTCGAAACACTGTACCCCTCAAGGTGTTCAAAACCACATTCAAGAAGTTTATTAACCCTTCACAGGAATTAATGGAATATGGAAGGAAAAAAAAATGAACATTTACCTTTATTTCAAAATTTATTTTTTTTTAACCCAAATTTTTATTTTCGCAAGGGTAGCAGGAGAAAATGGAAGCCAAAATTTGTTGTACAATTTCTCCTGAGTACGCCAATTCCCGGTATGTGAGGGAAAACTAATGTTTTGGCACAAGGCAGAGTTCGGAAAGGTGCGTAATTTGACTTTTTGAATGTAAAATTTCCTGGAATAATTAGCAATGTCATGTTAGGAGAGCCCCTGCGTGCCTAACGAGTGGAAACTCCCCACAAGTGACCCAGTTTTGGAACCTAGACCGCCTCAGAGGACTTAGATACACAAAGATATGTGGTGAGCACCTTGAACCCTCAGGTGCTTGACATAAGTTTATAAAGTTGAGCTCTGAAAATAAAATAAAATCTAATTTTTCACACAAAAATATTTTTTGATGCTCACCGTAAAATCTTTCTTGGAACCTTCGTTGGGGGACACAGGTAACCATGGGTGCATGCTGCTGTCGCTAGGAGGCTGACACTAGGCAAAAAAGGAAAATAGATCGCCCTCAGGGGGGTCTGAGTCCATTTTGTAACGGACGCAACCATCTCTCTGACCCTCTGACCCAGGCATCGTCAACCACCGACAACCATGCGTCCCGGAAGAGAAGAAGCTTGCCTCCCACCCTGGGAGACATTCCTGGGTTGGGGGTGACCCATCACACTATGGAGAGCCTGTTGGCGCGGGACCCCGAAGGCTTGGCTGTCAGTGAAGAGCTGGTTTGAAGGAAGGCTTCTTCCTTTCCCCTTGGGCGGAAGAGCGATCCTTCTGGGAAGAGGTCCCTGAAGAAAAGGGCTGAAAGGAACGAAATTGAAGTGACCTTTTCCTATTGAAAGGACGTTTAGGCTTGGACTGGGGAAGAGAGGTACTTTTCCCGCCAGTAGCATCCGAAATTATTTGATCCAGTTTGGACCCAAAAGTCTACAGCCTTGAAAGGCAAGGCTAGTGAGAGACTTATTTGAACGTCGACCTGCATTCCACGCTTTTAAACAGAGAATGCGGCGTATAGCAATGATGTTGCTGCTTGCCCTGGCGGAACAACCGGCCGCATCCAAGGAGGCGGTCAGAAGATATTTCCCGGCATGGGCAATCTGGTCTGCCAAATCTGCCATCTCATCTGAAGGAGCTGCCACTAGGATACCTTGGCGAAGCATTTTTGCCCAGGCGGACATGGACTTTGCCACCGAGGTAGAGGCAAAAATGGAGCATAGCGAGGCGCCTGCCGCTTCAAAGGCTGATTTAGCTAAGGACTCAATCTGCCTATCAGAGATGCACCATCTGGCAGAGTCAACACTGTCTTGGAAGACAGGCGAGAAACCAGCGGGTCCACATTAAGGGATTCTGCCCATCTACCAACTGGGTCTGGCCTAAAGAATGTCTAGCAGCTTACTTTCCGGGAAGCGCTTTTCAGGATGTTCCCAGTGTTTAGCCATAATCGTTTCAAATTCCCTGTGATTGGGAAAATCCCTGGAAGGACGTTTTACCCGTTTGAAGGAAACTGAGTGCTCCTGGGCAGGTGCTTCATCCTCCTTTAGGTTAAGAGTTTGGGTAATTGCCAAGATAAGGCTATTGACCATATCCTGCATTTTTGAGACCTGGTCTACATCAGACTCAGACTGGGAATCTGCATCCGACCCAAAAGTCCACTCCAAGGAGGGGACATGGGAGAGAGGAGGGCATCCTAAAGGATGCAGAGGGACCCGGGAACTGGAAAGAGCCCGCTTCTTTTGCTTTGTAGCCGATCTGTCCCTGCGAAGGTCATGGTCACGTGCGTGCGAATCACCTTGAGATGTGTTTGGAGCACTGGTGGCGGCAGACAAATGAGGAAGAGGCTCCAGGACCTGGACCAAGGACTGAGATACATTTGTCAGGTCAGAGACCGAGTGAGACATGGCACCAGCCCACTCCGGAGGGAGGGGTGTGCTCTCATCCCAGGCGTTAGTGTGCTCCTGTGGGGCAGACATGTTGGAAGGACTGCATGACGGGCACAGAGGGGAAGGCTGACCTGAAGACCACTTTCTTTGGCGTAATGAATCACAGTAGGCTTAGGGGGTGGGGGGGTGAGAAGCCTCTGCAGGGTTGGACATAAGTTGAGCCTTGGTAATACTGCTGAGAAGGGTTATATAGGGGTACAGAAAAAGGAAGGAGAGAGGGCAGAGCCTACCCGATGTCAGCGAAGTTCGACAGATGACTGTGAGACTCGCTGTGTCCCCGTGTCAGATGTCCGCAGGTATATGTGGCGAGGTCTGATGCCGAATGTGCAGGAAATGTGCAGATAAAGGCAGATAAAGGCAGTGTCTCAGACAGGACTTACTATCTGCTGCGGCGCAAGATCCGAAATAGCATCGGCTGTACTGATCACAGAAAGCACGATGCAGTGCTTTGGGCGTGACTGAAATGCCGGCCTGTGAAAGGGAAAGTATGCCTCTGATTGGCTGACACGCCAGGGGGCTTGAACAACCAGGAAGATCTACCGGCCGGCGAGAAACAGAAAGTGCCCCTCCGATTTGGTGAATCGCATTGGCGTGTACCGGCAAAGAGAAGGAGCTCCATGATAGGAAAAAAAAAATTTGTTTTGCAATTTCTCCTGAGTACACAGATATTGCATATGTGGGGGGACACTACTGTTTGGGGCACAGCAGGGCTCAGAAAGGATGGAGTGACGTTTTAGGACAAAGATCTGAATGGAATGTTCTGCGGGTGTCAAGTCACGTTTGGCAAGCCCCTGATGTGCCTAAACAGAGGAAACCCCCATCAAGTGAACCCCGTTTGGAAACTAGATCCCCCTCAAGGAATTTATCTAGATGTGTGATGAGCACCTTGAAACCTCAGGTGCTTCACAGAAATTTAACGTCGTTGAATGAAAATAATAAAAAAAATCTAATATTTTCCCACAAAAATGTTTTTTTTAGCCCCATTTTTTTTTTTTTTTTCACAAGATTAACAGGGGAAAATGGACCCCAAACTTTGTTGTGCAATTTCTTTTATGTACACCAATAACCCATGTAGGGTCAAAAACTACTTTTGAGGAACAAAGAAAAGCTAAGAAGATGTGCCATTATGGAGTTCAGATTTTGCTGGACTGGTTTGACCACCGTGCCATGTCACATTGGTAGAGCACCCTGAGGTGCCCGACCAGCAGAACCCCCATAAGTGACCCCATTTTATAAACTACATCTCTCACTGAATTCATCTACGGATGCATTGATCAAACTGACACCACAGGTGTGTCAGCCAATTTTATACCATTGGTAACTAAAGAAAAAATAATTATATTTTTTCTACCAAAATTTTGTTTTAGCTCCAGATTTTACATTTTCACATTGCGAAATGGGTAATGATGGCACCAAAATTTGTCCCACAATTTGTGCTGACTGTGGATATATCCCATAAGCGGCTGTACAATACTGCTTAGCTACACGGCGAGACTTGGGAGGGATGGAACGTTATTTTCCTCCTGGAGCACAGATTTTGCTTGGATAGTTTGCAGACTCCATATACAGAGCCCCTGAGTGCTAGAAGAGCATAATCCCTTCCCTGAAGAGACCATTTTGGAAGTTATACCTCATCTACAAGTGTAGTGATGATTTTGACTCCATGGATTCTTTCCAGAAACAAGTAGCAGTGGATGTTGCTGAGTGAAAATTGAAAACTGCCACTGTAGTGCCTAGTACGGAGCAGGCACCAGCACGTTGTAGTGCCCAGTTTGTGATTCTGGAGACATGAACCTGTAAAGTAGGCGAGCTGTCATCGCTACAGATATGCCAAACGTGCATAGGCTAAATGTTGCTTAGGCACATTGGGACTCATAAAGGAGGGGGGCATTTAGATTTGGAGTGCAGAATTTGGTGAATTAACGTGGAAGTCAACTACATTTCCATTAACAGATGACGGACCAGAGTGGGGACTTGCTTTTTCTGTGGATTGAGGTAAGCTTTTATTGGGAAAATTTTACATAACGTTTGAAATCACATTTATCTGGCGCTTTACGCTGAGCACATAAACTGGGGTTTCCATCTAAGTCTCCGAGTGACGTGATTTAGATGAAATCCCCCAAGGGATCCATTCACTATAATGAGGCAGCAGAATTAATATGGACTCCGTCTGGCCTCTGTTCAGCGTTGTTCTTTTCAGAGGTGCACAAAACTGGTGGACCGTGCTTTTATGACCACCTAAAATGACGGACACTGCTGGATCACAGGTCAGACGGCATCGAGAGTGCCTCCATCTACCTCATTATAGAGAATCATCCAGAAGTTCCGTCTGAATCACATATTTCAGAGATTTATTAGGAAACCATGGTGTAAGCGGCCAGCGTAGAGAACAGGATAAATGTGAGTCAAGCTTTACTGTGATCTTTGTGAGGCAGAATGAACAAATCAACAGCAGGTGAATTGTTTTTATTAATTTTTTTACACCGTTCCTCGTGCGGTATAAGTGATTAGGGGACTTTATTATTCGGGTCGGTGCTATTACAGCAATACCAGACTTACAGGTGCTTCTCACAAAATTAGAATATCATCAAAAAGTTAATTTATTTCAGTTCCTCAATACAAAAAGTGAAACTCATTATATAAAGTCATTACAAGCATAGAGATCTATTTCAAGTGTTTATTTCTGTTAATGTTGATGATTATGGCTTACAGCCAATGAAAACCCAAAAGCCATTATCTCAGTAAATTAGAATACTTTATAACACTAGCTTGAAAAATGATTTTAAAATCTGAAATGTTGGCCTACTGAAATGTATGTTCAGTAAATGCACTCAATATTTGGTCGGGGCTCCTTTTGTATCATTACTAGTGTTGAGCGAATATACTCGTTACTCGAGATTTCTCGAGCATGCTCGGAAGTCCTCCGAGTATTTTTTAGTGCTCGGAAATTTAGTTTTTAATGCCGCAGCTGAATGATTTATATCGGTTAGCCAGCATAAGTACATGTGGGGGTTGCCTGGTTGCTAGGGAATCCCCACATGTACTTATGCTGGCTAACAGATGTAAAACATTCAGTTGCGGCAATAAAAACTAAATCTCCGAGCACTAAAAAAAAAATACTAGGAGGACACCAGAGCATGCTCAAGAAATCTCGGGTAACGAGTAAATTCGCTCATCACTAATCATTACTGATTCAATGCGGCGTGGCATGGAGGTTATCAGCCTGTGGCACTGTTGAGGTGTTATGGAAGCCCAGGTTGCTTTGATAGCAGCCTTCAGCTCAACTGCATTTTTGGGTCTGGTGTCTCATCTTCTTCTTGCCATATATTCTCTATGGGATTAAGGTCAGGTGGCTTTACACAATAAAAAATATTTTACAGAAAAAATTATTTATTCTGAGAGATATAACATATTTCGGCTGATGGAGTTGTACTGCGGCTTGTTTTTTGAGGGTCAAGTTGACGCTTTCAGAAATACCATTTTTATTTACATTGGACTTTTTGATCGCGTTTTTATTTATTTTTTTAACTATGTTCACTGAAGGGTTTAACTAGTGGGACAGTTTTAAAAGGTTGGGTCGTTTCCGACACGATGGTACCAAATATGTGTCTTTTTATTTTACATAAATAAATGTATTTATTAGATGAATAATTTTTTTTTATTTTTTTTTAACTCTTTTACATTGTCCCAGGATGGGACATTAATTTTATACGCACAGATAAGGCTAGTTTCACATTAGCGTTTTGAGGAGCTGCGGACTTCCTCCGTGAAGCTCCGCCCTTGGCCGCACCTCTGCCGCTAGCTCCGCCTACTTCTGCATGCGACCTATCATTAACATTAGGTACACGTAGGTCGTGCGGCTGTATGCGGATGCTTCTGCATGCATCGTTTTGACGATGCGGTGACCAGCGTAGGACGCAGCTGGTTGCAATTTATTTTTTTCTCCACATCGTCAAAACGACGCATGCGGAGGCATCCGCATACAGCCGCACGACCTGCGTACCTAATGTTAAAGATAGTTACGCAGACTGCATGAAGTAGGCGGAGCTAGCGGTGGAGGTGCGGCCGAGGGCGGGGCTTCACAGAGGAAGTCCACAGCCCTCCGCAGTTCCTCAAAACGCTAGTGTGAAACTAGCCTTACTGATCTAATACTCTGCAATGCTTATGCATTGCAGAGCATTAGAGCAGCATCTGACATGCAGGGAGGAGGTGTGTCAGCTTGTGCTCCGAGCATGACCTGACAGGCCACCATCCCTGGGTGACCCCGCAGCCATCTTTCGGCCCTGGGTCACTATGGAGACCATCAGAGTAATGCGATCTCATCGCGTTGTGCCGATAGGAGCACAGAGGGAGCTCCCTTCATCTGCGATGCTGCTGTCACTATTCACAGCGGCATCTGACAAATTAAACCCCTGTAATCGGTGCTAGCAATGATTGTGGTCATTACAGCAGGGTGTCAGCTCTCATCTAGAGCCGACAATTGCATTTGATCCAAGCGGCCCTCGGGAATGCAGCTCCAGCAAAGCAGTATTTATACGGGCACATGTCGGGAAGGGGTTAATCTCACACCATGAAAGGAGGTGTTCGCTGTTTATCAACTTAACCACAGTTGCATACTTTGAAGATTTTTCACTAGCCAATGCAATCAATTAATTTTATGTACCACCCAAGAATCCACATTAAAACATTCACTGGCTTACCAATATGTTATCAGGCTTAATATCAGCATGAAGGATGTTACATCTTTTTAGAAGTTTTAAAGCCAAAAAGAGCTGCTGACTGTAGGACCTGACTGCTTTGATATGCAAGCCGACATCTTTACCATATTTCTTCAAAACTTCTCTCAGATTCATACTGAAAAAAGGGGAAAAAAGTCATTATTGAAATAAATCCATGCTGTGCACACAAAAAAAGCAAAAATCGTATTATATTTCAGAAAATAATAGTAATACCTCAGTGGTTCAAATACTAGGCACAAGTGCTGTTTATGGTAAAAATGACGGAATAAGCGCAAACAGTGAAATTTGTCATCTGGGTCGGCATCATTCAGCTTTTTCAGAAACTCCAATTCTTTTAATCCAGTTTTTTGCCTGAAAGTAGAATTTACCATCATTATAACAATATTGGGATAAATTGATACAAACTTTTTATTGTATGTTAAGCCATTTATCACACAGCTAGTCTGGCTATTGCATCCAGTATTGAGTTTCCAAAGTCATTTTTACATATGTATGTAAGATTTCTAGAGCAATGATAACTTATACAATTCTACTGAGAATCTCTAAATGCAGTCCCTTCCCTACCTCTGCCTGAAATACTAGCTTAATGAGAACATGTCAGCTAAACCAACTAATTTCACAGAGGGACCGGCTGACTATATGAATTGGGGCACTCCAACTCTCTCCTGGGGTCAGATGTTAGGAGGATGAAATCCTACATGCCTGCTTCTTGGCTCTCATGAGAAGTCTTTCTCAGGCAAATGACAGCAGCTTGTTCTCTGCAAGAAATATCTGAAGGGCAAAGCATGTAAATCTTTACAGAAACATATCTAGTGCATGCATGGTTAATTACAACCTGTCCTTGTTTACATTTTCTCTTGGCTCAATACATCCCAAGATGAACAGCTTTGAAAAAGTACACTTTTGTCAAAGAAGTTCACTCTGCAGTCAAAAGCAGTAGTGCAGCTACTGGGGGGGCAGAGGGGGCCCCATCACATGAAGGGACCCATCAGGAGACACTGCTGTGATGAGGCAGAACACTGCATAGGAGAAGAGCACCAAAATGCCTGCTCCTGCCGGACGGAGATTCTGCACGATGCTAGCACAGTGGTCAGTTGCACAGTCTCCCTCCTGCAGTGTACGGTGCAGGTTAGGCCTCTTTCACACATCCGTCTTGCATTCCCCGTCACAATGCGCCGTTTTGTGAAAAAAACGCATCCTGCAAATTTGCCTGCAGGATGCGTTTTTTTTCCCATAGACTTGTATTAGCGACGTATCGCGACGCATGGCCACACGTTTCGTCCGTCGCGCACTGGATCCTACGCAATTTGATGGCACGTTGTCTGGAAAAAACGTTCAATGAAACGTTTTTTTTGTCAGCGTCGGAAAAACGTCCAACAACGCATCCTGCGGCATACGTCGTTGCCTGTGAAAAGCAGGAATCCAGCGACGTATTGCGTTTTTCTATTCTGAGAATGTCTCTCTCTCTCCAGAATTTTATGAATTGAAATTTAGGTCCTACCACAGTCGACGCATCCATCAGATTACTGTATGCGTTCCATCCATTTCCCAAACTTTTCACGAAGTCCGTCGATACGTCGTGCCGACGCATCATGACGGCCGTCTCAAGACGGAAATGTGAAAGAAGCCTTACTGACCCAAGGAGCTTCTGTCAGGTTGCAGTTTGCTTCACTCTGTGCATGCACGGATTGGCTCAGGCAGCACACAGGGTCCTAGCATAGCATTTCACTCAGATACTTCCTGGTCCTGCCTCACTGCCTGCAAACTTCATCGGTAAGTGGGGATGAGATTTATTAGATTGTTAAATGATGGCATGTCATGGTCACTGTGGGGTGAATGTGAGAGGATGAAAGTATTATGGGGGCTGAAGTGGGGGCAGGGCACTGGGGGGGGTGAATGTGAGAGGATGGGGGTATTGTGGAGGTGGGGGATGGGGTACAGGGCTCTGGGGAGTGAATGTGAGATGATTGAGTACTGCGGGGGCTGAGGTGGGGGAGGGGTGACCGTGCACTGGGGGCTGATTATTATACTGTTTTGTTATTAGATTATATGCACTCTATTACATGTAATAGTTGCTGTCTGGGGTGGGTGGAGATGGGGAGGTCGGGGGCTTTCGATACTTACCAGCTGAGTCTTAATAGTATTAGTATAACAAGCAGGCATATAGTAACCATGAGCTGCATCACATTTAAATCACCACTCCAGAATCTTTTTTGTTATTTCACTGCTGAAGTGATGCTTAAAATCCAAGACCTCTACCGACTGTCTGATACTCACCTTCCATCGTTTTCATGTCTTTTTGCCGCCGCTCGGCTTCATCTCCTGCAGTTTGTGACCTGTCCGATGCCCCAGTGTTTCATGGAGCGCCACAGAGGTCACTAATCAATGTAAGTCTATGAGAGCCTCGTTCTATCTCTCATAGACTTACATTGAGCACTTGTGATGTAGCTTCTAACCTCTGACCAGTCGAAAACTGTGCTCACAAGATGTAGCCGTGGGACTGAAGCGGTGCCAAAAAACGGTGAATACACCAGGGGGTGAATATATGACCGGAACAGGGGACTTGGACTTAAAGCACCACTCCGGCTGTTAAAAAAATAAAACCCGCTATAGTGGTGCCTTAATAATTTAATAATAAGCTATTTAATATAACGTTAATTACGGCTTGGAATAAATGTCTGCAGTCACTTTATGTGACTGCAGACTGCCAAATCACGACAAGCAGCACCCGCTGTCATGAGACCCCAATATCACTGGCATAATCAGGCGGTCATGGACCCCATGTTTGCTATGTGCATGTGCCAACAAGAAAGGTTTGGCTTCTCTCAGTAGAAGAGAATTGAGAGAAACCGAAAGCTGTAACATGACCGCCTGCTCACAACAGCGATGCTGGGGCCGTTATTATTGTATATGGTGGGACTCAGTAGACATTATTAGATGTCAAGTGGGCACTTAAAAGTATTATTGTTTATAGGGGCACCAATAGGAAAGCTCCAGCTGTCAAGCAGGGTCAGGGGTGAAGTCACATCTGCTGCTCTCTATACCCAGATGGTTGACTGAAATCGTGTCGGCGCCACCTCTATGACTGGAAGAGCGAGGCTGCCGGGAGGAGTAAAGTTAATTTTCTCTTGGCAGTGGGACTCTCAGTGTGGGCACTGTACGATGTCAGAACGCTATTAACTATTATACTGTGTTTTGAGGAAGCAGTGGGAATTCTATGTATAGGGGAACTCTGCTGGAGCCTCCGGACACATCATACCGTGTATAGGCGCGCTGTGGGCCTACCATACTGTGTATAGAACTCTGCTGGACATCATACTGTATGTACGGGAGCTGCGGCCACATCATACTGTGTATAAGGAAGCTGTGGGCCTACCATACTGTGTATTGGGAAGCTATGAGGGCATTATACTGTGTATAAGGGAGAGGTTGGCCCATTATACCGTGTACAGGGGAACTGTGGAGGACATCATACTGTATGTATGGGAGCTGTGGGCCCATAATACTGTGTATAGGGGAGCAGTGGGGGCATCATATGGTGTATAGGGGAGCTGTGGGCTCACCATACTGTAGATAAGGAGGCTGTGGGGGCATTGTACTGTGTATAGGGAAGCTGTGGGCCCACCATACTGTGTATAGTGGAGCTGTACATGGGGTGGAACTTAGGGGACATTATTAAATGTTAAGCGGGCATTTAAGCATTATTGTTATAGGGCACTCAGAGTATTGTGACCTAGAGAGGACAAAGGAGTCATTATTTCTATGTAAGGGGCTCAGTGGTAGCAGTGTTATGTGGGTTGGTAAGAGGAGCCGTTATTGCACCACACAGCAGGTGCTGTAGGACACATATGGCAGCAGCCGCTCAGTATTGAGGTATCAGCAGAATGATTAGTTTGTGCAGGTTGGGAATAGATTTGGACAGTGCTGAAAATGTGAGCCCACCGTCGCTGTAATCAGGATTACCTGATCCCCCCCCCCTCCCATAAGCTGAAACTCGAGCTACACCTCTGGTCAAAAGTATTTCATTAGCAGCATTTGTAACTCGTAAAGTAATGGCTGGAGAGGGCTGGTGTGTGTGCCGCCACCTCTACAGTGACTGGTGTTTAGCCGGAGCCTGAAATGAGGGATAGGGGGCCCAGTCCAGGAGAGGCGAGTATCGCATCTAGCAGACATTTATGGCATAGTCTATGGATATGCCATAAATGCCTCTCACAATACAACCCCTTTACTGTAGATCAGGAGAAGAAAAAGACTGTAGCTAGCAGACACCATGAGTGGCCCGAGGGACAAATAGACTATGTTCAGCCTTGATGGTTTTAACACAAAAGCGTAAGTGTGTCACAACCCTTCCTAATGAAAGAGGTTTAACCATCACAGTTAGAACACTGAAAAAATGTACAACAAATATTGTCTAAAGCTGAATTACATGTGTTGGCATTTATGCAGTGCTGTTCTTGCTGTTAACCCCTTTACAACCTTGGGATTTTCCATTTTTGTGTTTTCGGTTTTTTTGCTCTCCTCCCCACAGCGGTAACTTTTTTATTTTTCGTCAATATGGCCGTGTGAGGGCTTTATTTTTGCAGGAGGAGTTGTACCTTTCCTATGAACGCTACCGTTGGTTTTACCATGTCATGTACTGGATAATGGGAAAAAAAATTCAAAGAGTGGTGAAATTGCAAAAAGTGCAATCCCACTATTTAATTTATTTTTTTTTAATTATGTTTGCCAAATGCTAAAACTAACTTGTCATTATGACTTTCCAGGTCATTACGAGTTAGTAGATGACAGAGGCATTTAACATGTTAACAGCCGGGCGTGGATCACGATTCCACCCGCGGCTCTTAGGAGCACATGTCAACTGATCAGATCAGCAGTCATGTGCCGGAAAACATGCAGGCCCAGAACCAGAGCCCGCATGGAATGTAGGGACACTACCCATGACGTAGCAAAACGTCACAAGTCATGAAGGGGTTAAAACGACAGACCACAATGAAACATGTTAAGTCATTGGGCGATGCTGTACACTGGATAGCAAAAGATTCAACAGAAGCCACTAAGCAAATGTGAATAGAGCAGGCCTTACCTGTAATGGAACACTATAGTAAATAGATAATGCAGTATTACAGGACAAAACCTCAAACTAACTCTCTTTAGGCCATGTTGCAAAATGTACCCACCAGTAAGAAACACGCAATGCGAGTTAATACTTACATTAATTCATTGTTTCTAATGATTTTGACGGCAACTTCTTGATTAGCTCTTGCCATGTCTCGAGCACGTACAACATTACTGAATACACCTTGACCTGTATATCCATAGACGTTATACCTTTTTTCCAAAATTTCACCTATGTTTACACCTGAGGCAATGTAAAAGAGAAAAACTTGGGCTTAAACAGGAATCTGAACATAAAGCAAAAAGTAGCAAAATGTATGCATCCCTGCACTGTACCTGAGAATCTGTCAACATTAGTCTCCCCTATAAATGTACGTATTAGGACACATTCAGTATTTTCCATCAGTATCTAAGCAAAAACCAGGAGTGGGTGATAAATATAGAAGTGGTGACGTGCTTCTATTATATTTTTCCTCCAATTGTTTCTCTCTTGATTCTGGCTTACAAATGCTGATGTAAGGGGGCCTTAGCCGGGACGCTGATGGAGTAGGCAGCAGAAGCCCGAGCTCCAGTGCTTCATTTTCAAAAGTGACATATAAACTACAGAAGAGGGACAGCTTCCAGACCACCAGCAAAAGACTCAGGAATCCCTTCTGAATATTTTGTTACCTCATACGTCTAGGTACTGGAGGAAAGTACTTTACAGAGTGTGTAAATCTGTTAGCGCTTGGCAAACTGACCTTAACCCTGAAGATTTAATCTGAAGTAAAAGACAGTACGGTTTCTCTCACTGTTTGGGGACTGACAACATCGCAGACAAAAGGAAAGTATTTATTCCTTAAAGGGAACCTGTCACCCCCAAAATCGTAGATGAGCTAAGCCCACCGGCATCAGGGGCTTATCTACAACATTCTGTAATTCTGTAGATAAGCCCCCGATGTATCCTGAAAGATGAGAAATAAAGGTTAGATTATACTCACCCAGGGGCGGTCCCGCTGCGGTGGGCGTCGCGGTCCGGTATGGGGCCTCCCATCTTCTTTCGATGACATCCTCTTCTTGTCTTCACGCCGCGGCTCCGGCGCAGGTGTACTTTGTCTGCCTTGTTGAGGGCAGAGCAAAGTACTGCAGTGCTCAGGTGCTGGGCCTCTTTGATTTCTCCCGGCGCCTGCGCACTGCAGTACTTTGCTCTGCCGTACTTTGCTCTGCCCTCAACAGGGCAGACAAAGTACACCTGCGCCGGAGCCGCGGTGTGAAGACAAGAAGAGGATGTCATCGAAAGAAGATGGGAGGCCCCGGACCGGACCGCGACGCCCATCGGACCGGACCGCAGCGGGACCGCCCCTGGGTGAGTATAATATAACCTCTTTTTCTCATCTTTCAGGATACATCGGAGGCTTATCTACAACATTACAGAATGCTGTAGATAAGCCCCTGATGCTGGTGGGCTTAGCTCATCTACGATTTTGGGGGGGACAGGTTCCCTTTAATACCCACTATTCCTGGGTATTATCTTTGTGAAGAAAACATCAAAAGTGGTTATTTTCACTGCTCCTTCTCAAGGCAAGAATCAACGCATACAGGGGAAATACCTCAAACCATCATAAGCAAAGATCTCCTGACTTCAACGACATTACAGGCTTCCACAGGTTGTCAATAGAGGAGAAGAGACATTTCCTTACAAGGAATATTTTCTGATTCACCACACCTCAGAATGTTTACTCTATAGTTATACAGTAGTGATAAGCGAGTGTTCTCGTTACTCGAGATTTCCGAGCATGCTTGGATGTTCTCCGAGTATCTGGGGCGTACTCGTGTTTTATGTTTGTGTTCCCGCAGCTGCATGATTTGCAGCTGCTAGACAGCCTGAATACATGTGTGGATTGCTTGTTTGTTAGGGAATCCCGACATGTATTCAGGCTGTTTACCAACTGCAAATCATGCAGCTGCGGGGACACAAACAATCTACGAGCACACCCCAGATACCCGGAGAAAACCCAAGCATGCCTGGAAATCTCCAGTTACAAGCACACTCGCTCATCGCTAGTATACAGCAATCTCCAGAGCATCACAACTCATTGCAATCCACTTCCACTCACAGCTGTTACAAACAGGTACAGAGCCTTCCTAAGGCTGTGTGCACACGGTGTTTTTGATGCGTTTTCGCTGCGTAATTCTTTTTATATATTGATAGATAAGGCAATTCTGAATAAAGCGATACCAAATATGTGTATTTAATTTTTTTTTTTTTTTAATTGTTTTATTTTTAATGGGGTGAGTCGGCGGTGATTTAAAATTGTATATTTTTTAGAAACTTTTTTTTTTACTTTTTAGTAGCTTCAGTAGTTTCCATGGGGGACTAGAAGCTGCGATCATCCGTTAGCCTGTGTTACACAGAGCAGGGCTGAAGCCCTGCTTTGTGTAGTTAAAATGATCACCTGCAATGACAATCACAGGGCTCTCCTGCAAACACTGGTTGTCATGACAACCCAAAGGCGTCCCACAATCATGTGACATGGGCATGGTTTGTGACACACTTCTTCGTGTTAAATGAAGCTGTCAGATTGATAGTGGCATTTAACATGTTAACAGGAGCGGATAAATCGCAATTCCACCCGCGGCTGTTAGGGGCACATGTCAGCTGATCAAATCAGAGATTTTACTGTGAGTACCAAAAATTCCTTTTTCTTTATTGCTTCATTGGGGGCCACAGGTAACCATGGGATGTCCCAAGAGTGGGAACAGAAAGAATGCAAAGAAAAAACAGACTTAGGTCAGCCGCCTACAGCACCTTCCTTCCTTGGCCTGCATCAGACGAGGCATGAGTATGAACCCTGCAAAACCTCGCAAAGGTGTGCAAAGATGACCAGGTCGTGGCCTTACAAATCTGTAAAGCCGAGGACTGGTGACAAACTGCTCAGGAAGAAGTTCTTCAGGGGACAGACCGGAGAGGGACATAGAGAAGGAAGGACAATGTATTCATTAATGTGAAATGAAAAGACCATCTTAGGTAGAAAGGAACGAATAGGTCTGAGAACTACCTTGTCATGATGTAGAGGAACGGAGAAAACGGATTGTCCTGAATGGGCTCGAAAGGATTGCGCTGGAGTGCGTCAAGGACAAGGTTCAGATCCCATGAGGAGCTGCCGCTAGGATACCCTGACGAAGCATTCTTGCCCAGGCAGACATGGACTTTGCCACCCAGGTGGAGGCAAAAAAGGGACAGAGGGAGGCGCCAGTTGCTTCAAAAGCTGACTTAGCCAAGGATTCTGTCTATCCGTAGAATCCTTAAAGGATGTACCATCCAGTAAGGACTGGACTGTCTTAGAAGACAGGCTCCCGGAGCCTGGAGGGAGGGGTGTGCTCTCATCCCGGGTGTTAGAGGGCTCCAGTGGGGCAGACATGGTGGAGGGGCTGCAGGACAGGCAGAAAAAAAACAGAGCCTATCCGATTCCAGCAACGACTAGCAGAAAGCAATATGGAAGCTGTGTCCCCCTTTGCAGAGCATCCCCTCGTGTGCAGAGCACCAGCAGGTCTGCAGAGCGCGCAGTGGTATGCAGAGTCTCCTTGGCTTGTCCCACAGAGCTGCCAGCCGGCAAAAAGGAAAGCAAGCGTCCTATTGGCTGACATGCCAGAGGTGTGAACAGCCAGGACAATTTGCCAGCCTGCGAAAACAAAGGTCCCCCTCCCATTGGCTGACACACCGGGGGTGTGAACAGCTAGAAAGGAGAAGCTCCGGGATAGGAACTGAGAAAGCGCGCCGAAAAAACGTGTGCTGTGGGAGGCGTGGCCAGACTAAAATCTTCCTCCCAGCCCAGCCTTCTCCGAGGAAACGGTAAGGTGGGGAAAAGGCAAAGGACCAGCCACAGGGAATTACCCTGAAACACCTGTAAAGGTGAGAGGGGATTAGGTCCTGCCTACAGGCCTGAGAGTGGGCGATGTGGGTGACACCACACTACTCTCTCAGTCACATAAGTGCGGAAAAACAGGGTGAGAAATTACACCCTGTTTCCCTAAGAAGAACCTGAAAGACAAAGGGGAAAGGTTAATAAACACAAACGGGGAACCTGAAAAGGAAAATGCGAATCTGGTAGCAGATCCAGGTCTACCTCCTACAGACACTAAGCTTAAACTGAGGTACTTTGTGCCTGTCGATGGGTGTATACTGAGGAGGAGGAGGTGTTTTCCTTTTTTAGCCTAGTGTCATCCTCTTAGCGACAGCAGCATATACCCATGGTTACCTGTGTCTCCCAATGAAGCGATAAAGAAAGGATAGAAGAATTCCAACTCCTTTGTAAAATCCAGACTTTATTCAATCCATGTTAAAATAACAGATGCTCGAGAATAATGTATGGACATGGGGAAACAGCAACGCGTTTCGATGGCATCGCCGCTTCCCCCTGTCCATGCATGATTCTGGAACATCTGTTATTTAAAGATGGATTGAATAAAGTTTGCATTTTACAAAGGAGCTGGAACGCTTCAATCCTTTTGCATTGGAAAATATAGGTGTATTAGCAAATATTGTAAGTTTAGCACTTGCTTGACCGTGAAAAAATCCACTTTTTTTCCTTCAAAATATTGAGTTGTAGCATGTTGTTGTTGTGTTACTTTTTGCACTATATATACCATGATTGTAATAGATCTTATGAGGTTTGTAAATGGTGTTGTAACTACATGTAAAAGCTACACTTTCCTTTCCCTTATCCCACTTTTTTCCATCTACTTATATAAACAATTTTTTTCTCTCCATACTATCTTTTCCTCCCCTCTACCTGTATTTCTAAATAGTTAAACATTCAATGGAAAAAAAAATATTGAAACACAAATACTGATATAAAAATACTGAACCGCCTTAATCTGTATAAACTATTGAGCCCTGTTTTCTGTGGCCAAGTTTATAAGCTTAAAGCCAAGCATGAAATGTTTCATTTTTATTTTTTCCATAAAGTGTTTGTGAATTAAGGCATCTTCAATTCTTAAAATTAAAAGCACATATCAAGTGGATTTAGACAAAAGATTCTTTGTATGCTTGCTTAGGTAGAGATGTACAAGACAGAAACTTAAAAGTAATGTCACTCTCTTAAAAGATGCAATTTGTATTAATGATCCCCTGAGAAAAATGTAAATAAAACATACGGTAATAGCCTTCAGAGTCTGTCCAGTTATCTCTCAAGTTCGGGTTTTCCTTGAAGTCTTTTCCGATACCAGCAGCTCTAAAACGAGCACTCTGCAACACAACACAAACCGAAGTTATTTAAAAAGTCTTGGGAACAGATTAAAACAATTTGTGCCCAAAATCTGGTGCAAACGGGTTTTAAATGTTGCAAAACTTTCTGCGCAACTTGATGTTCCGTAAAAATACTGCATTTAAAAAAAATTTTTTTAATATAATTATAGCAGCTTAGATAATAAAAGCGAAGGATTGTGTATGCAAAGAAATATGTACCAATAGTAGGTCAACATTTAAAATTAAGTATTGTAAAAAGTTGCAAAGTAGAACACTTACATCAAAATATGCTGCAAACATGTCATCAGATTCTGTAAACATGTCAGGAGCAGTTATTTTTTTCTGTGCAGCACCTGGGAAACAAAGCGAAGGTTTGGCAACAGTTGAAAAAAAAGTACAATATTTAATTAAAAAAAAATGTTTTTATACATATACACACACACTGCTCAAAAAAATAAAGGGAACACTTAAACAACAGAATATAACTCCAAGTAAATCAAACTACTCTGAAATCAAACTGTCCACTAAGGCTACTTTCACACTAGTCCGTCAGTACGGGCCGTCGCAAACCGTCGGCCCGACGGACAGTGTGTTAAGTAGCACAACGGGGGCAGCGGAAGCAGTTTTACAATGCTTCCGCTACCCCATTGTAATGTCCGGGGAGGAGGGGGCGGAGTTTCGGCCGCGCATGCGCGGTCGAAAATGGCTGACACGACGCGCAAAAAAAAAAGTTACATGTAACTTTTTTTTTTGTGCCGACGGTCAGCCAAAACACGACGCAACCGTAGCACGACGGTTGCGATGTGTGGCACTCCGTCGCTAATGAAAGTCTATGGAGAAAAAAACGCATACTGCGGGCAACTTAGGATGCGCTTTTTCTACATAACGACGCATTGCGACGTGAGTCGAACGACGCTAATGTGAAAGTAGCCTTAGGAAGCAACACTGATTGACAATCCATTTCACATGCTGTTGTGCAATAAAGGAGTGGTTCTGCTGGTGGGGACCACAGACCACATCTCAGTACCAATGCTTTCTGGCTGATGTTTTGGTCACTTTTGAATGTTGTTTGTGCTTTCACACTCGTGGTAGCATAAGACAGACTCTACAACCCACACAAGTGGCTCAGGTAGTGTAGCTTTTCCAGGTTGGCACATCAATGCGAGCTGTGGCAAGAAGGTTTGCCGTGACCGTCAGCGTGGTGTCCAGAGGCTGGAGGCGCTACCAGGAGGCAGGCCAGCACACCAGGAGACGTGGAGGGGGCCGTAGGAGGGCAACAACCCAGCAGCAGGACCGCTACCTCAGCCTTTGTGCAAGGAGGAACAGGAGGAGCACTGCCAGAGCCCTGCAAACTGACCTCCAGCAGGCCACAAATGTGCATGTGTCTGCACAAACTCTTAGGGTAAGTTCACACGGCGTTTTTGTTGCTTTTTTTTTCTGCAGCAAAACCTGGTCTTCTTGGCAGGAAAGAAGCTGAATCAAAAACGCAGGTTTAGGTGCGTTTTTGTTGCGTATTTGGTGCGTTTTTTTTCTCTTTGTCCATGCTAATGTCCTTGGATTTTCAGCAGCAAAAACGCAGCAAATAAGGATACCTGCGTTTTTGCTGCGTTTTTTTCAACACCCATTCAAGTCAATGGGTGAAAAAACGCAGCAAAAACGCTGAAAGAAGTGACATGCTCTATGTCCAAAAAATGCAGCAAAGCACAAAATACTGATCAAACAAAAAAATAGGGATTTTTGTGTACTTACCGTAAAATCCTTTTCTCCGAGCCATTCATTGGGGGACACAGACCATGGGTGTATGCTGCTGCCACCAGGAGGCTGACACTAAGTATTACAAAGAAAGTTAGCTCCTCCCCTGCAGTATACACCCCTCTGCTGGCTCCCAGCTAACCAGTTCGGTGCAAAAGCAGTAGGAGATCAATAACATATAAGCGTATAGCATGTCACATTATATATGAGAGTATAACATATCAAATGATAAAAACAAATACAACTAATAATAGGGAGGGAGCTGTGTCCCCCAATGAATGGCTCGGAGAAAAGGATTTTACGGTAAGTACACAAAAATCCCTATTTCTCCTTCGCCTCATTGGGGGACACAGACCATGGGACGTCCCAAAGCAGTCCCTGGGTGGGGACAACATCAGATCAGGCCGTGTAACCGCTACTTACAAGTGCGCCAAGGCGGCCTGCAAAGTCCGCCTGCCCAGACTCACATCTGAGGAAATGTGTGAATTATAGTGCTTCAAGAATGCATGCGGACCTGAGACAGGGAGATAGGCTGACATCTAGCACGGAAGGACTCCTGGATGGTGAAAAGAATCCACCAGGCTAACGTGGCCGATGAACCCGGCTAAACCCTTCCTGTGACCATCGGGAAGCCTACTTACCATCGAGAAGCCCAAGCAAAGTGTCCAACCTTTGGAAGGACGCCGTCCTCGATACGTACCCACTTGGAGCACTCACTTCTTCCAGATTATGGAGAACCCATTCCGTTGTGTGGACTGGAGCCGAAAGATGAGAGGACGATGCCCCTGCAACAGTGGGAATACAAAACCACCTTGGCAACGAGGGAATGGGATGGCTTGAGGGCAACGATGCATAGATGGTAATAAGGAAAAAAGACTGAAAGGAACAGAGTGGGAAGCTCTGAAGACTCATCAGGATGACAAGAACGCATAGAAGAAAGGGGAGTGACGTTCCCTTATCGTAAAGTCTTTCTGGATCGAAAAAGGAGTGTACTGTAAGATCCCCAGGACCATTAAGGTCCCCCAGATCTAACGGTACGCGGTAGGGAAGAACTACAGGTGGAGACTCCCTGCGAGAAGGTCCATATTTCCAATTTTGACGAAATAAGACGGAGAAATACTAGTACCGCAAGCGAGAAAACCTGACATGGTCAGTGCGGGTCTCCCAGGATCACTGGGGGCCTTTTCCGCTTCCAAAAAGGTCTCAGACGTAGTGGAAGAGGAGTTATGGAAATTGGTACCGTGGAAGAAACGGAGTATGCACTGCAATGGACTTGGATCTTGCAGCCAAACCATGAACTGGAGTACATAGGCGTTCAGCTTGGACGCCATCCGACCTACATCTGGAGTACTCCAGTGAAGGCAGATGTGAAGGAAGACTTCCGAGTGAAGTTCCCACTCACTTGAGGAGAAAACCTTGACGGCTGAATATGTCATCCGCCCAGTGTTCTACTCCAGGGACATGTACTGTTGAGATCACCGAATGATAGATCTCGGCCCATCAGAGAGTGCGAGGTACCTCGGCAATGGCGCTTGACTGTGGGTACCTGCGAGATGATTGACGTATGGCACAGCCGTGGCATTATCCAAATTGAAGACGGATGGTTGACCCGCCTAAGGGCAGTGGACCTGCTGTGGGATTGGCCGTACTGTTCAGATCCCCAGAGAAATGATCGGGAGAAGAAGACGGGCATTGGTATCCCTAATAACCATTGGACCAGAAGAAGGCTCTGGATGAGGAAGGAGCTTAGAAACTACCTTTTGAAAGCCTGATTGACTTGCTGAAAACGAGCGGAGCAAAAGAAAACTACTTCCGTTTTCATCTTATTGCTCGGAACCCTCCTAGCTAATTGAATGAACCGAGAGAATGAGTGATCAAGTGCACAAGCTCCGTGTTGAAGGGCCACGACCTTGACTCGAGAGAGAGAATTACCATCCTTCTTGTGCAGGATCATCGTCAAAGAGGATCTGCTGGGCTGGGAATGAGGAAAAAACTTGTCTAAGTTTAGCTGCTAGCCCAAGAGAGAGGGTATTGCAAGTGATATAGACGACTTAGCGTAGTCCTTGTAGAGCGGCTAGAGAGTCGACCGAGTAGGGCAGGACGACCATGTTTCTAAGGTGCAGGAAGCGCATGACAACCGTCATGACCCTTGCGACCACTCTGGTGTGGTAGCCAGGCAGAAGGGCCAGGTCGTGAAAATACTGTTCGCGAATGGAAAGGCGAAGAGATTATAGTAGAGAGGAGAAATAGGTATGTGAGGGAAGAATCCCGGATGACGATGGATGCCAGAAAACAACCACGTTTCTCTGTTGAAGTAGTGGCTGAGCGGAGGAACTCCATCCGAAAAAAGAGAGGGCCCTGTCAAAGGTTGTTAGAAGTTTGGGGTCCAGAAATGGAGATACTTTTCATTCCCTCCATTTTGGAACCAAGATCCCTTAGATCTAGACTGTCCTGGCCAATGCTTCCACTGCTGGTTGAGCTTGAAGAAGAGATACGATCCCTTGCTAGTCTCCCGCTCAGAAGATTTGATTGGCCAGCTATACTGTGGAACGAAGTAGATAAGGTCTGGGACCCGGAGACTTTCATTCTCTCCCTTTGGTCAAGCAACCCATGTGGCGGCTAAGGAAGGGTAGAGCGTTAAACCCGAAACCACAGGACGGAACTAACTAGACCTGCTATCCGACCGTCTGTGGAATCTTAATTGATGATACACCGGCCAGGATACTGGTAGGAATACCGCAAGAAATTCTGCCCGGCGAGTCTGTCAAGTGACAGAATGCGGGACTGTAACCAGCAGGTCTCTGCCATCGTGCAGAGAAGAAAATAAGGAAAAAAATAAAAATAAATAAAAAATAAAAAACCTCGATCCACCATCTCTTAACAGGGAAGTGGAGAGGAATCGTCCACTTTCTTGCATCTGATACAAAGGGGGGAAAAACCTCCTTGTTGGGACGCCACAAATGTGTGTCTCAGTACATCCCCAGAATTGAGGTTTCCGAGTGGACAGGGCAGGTTGTGGCGATAGACCTGGATGCAGAAGAAGATACATGGAGGCGACACTCCGTGTGCTCGTCTGTTGAAGGTGTGGGGGGAAATCGGAGCCCTTAAAGGGACCCGTCGCCCATAAAATTCCGACCAGGTATGGTATCCTACTTAGAGGTCTTCCAGTGCATCACCGTCAAATGTTGATGGAGATTTTCTAGAACCTGTACGTTTTTCTAGAATACTTGCGGCCCCTGCTAGCTGACGGCTCCCATTGTAGGAGAGGGAGCATGTGAGTGCTCCAGAGCTCAGTTAGGGTGACCAGCTTAGGATAGATGATGTGCCCTTAAGACCAGTAAATACTGGTCATTCGCTTTTAAGGCTAGGGGTTACTGGCCATGAGCCTTTAAGACCAGGGAATACTGGTCTTGTGCCTTTTGTAAGATGAAATACTGTTCATGTGCCTTTAAAAGCAGGGCATGCTGAAATCCAGGAGATAATGGTCATGTGCCCTTAAAACCAGGGTATGCTGGTCATTTGCGTTTAAGACCAGGACGTACTGGTCCTGAGCCTTTAAGTCCAGGGCATAATGGTCACGTGCCTTAAAGACCTGGGCATACTGGTCGTGTGCCTTTAAAGGCCAGGGCGTACTGGACATGAGCCTTTAAGACCAGGGCATACTGGTCATGTGCCTAGAAAACCAGGACGTACTAGTCATGTGCCTTTAAGACCAGGGCATACTGGATATTGCGTTTAAGACCAGGGGATACTGGTCACGTGCCTTTAAGACCAGGGCATACTGGTCATGGCCTTGAAAAACCAGGACGTACTAGTCATGTGCCTATAAGACCAGGGCATACTGATTATAGCGTTTAAGACCAGGGGATACTGGTCACGTGCCTTTAAGACCAGGGCATACTGGTCATGTGCTTTTAAGACCAGGGTATACTGGACACGTGTCTTTAAGACCAGGGAATACTGGTCACGAGTCTATAAGACCAGGGCATGCTGGTCACGTGCCTTTAAGACCAGGAATACTGGTCATGAGAGGAATGTAGGAACAAGTGCCTTAAAGATCAGCAAAGCTGGTAATGTGCCTTTAAGAACAAAAAAAGCTGGTCATGCTCCTTTAAGACCAGGGATGCTGGTCATGTGTCTTTAAGACGGGGGCACACTTGCCATGTGCCTTTAAGACCAGTGCCTACTGGCCCTGTGCCTTTAAGACCAGGGCATACTGGCCTGATTAAGTACTAAGGAAAAAGAGACCGGCTTCTGGCAGAGCAGAG
Organism: Ranitomeya variabilis; assembly: GCF_051348905.1. Classification (NCBI taxonomy): domain Eukaryota; kingdom Metazoa; phylum Chordata; class Amphibia; order Anura; family Dendrobatidae; genus Ranitomeya; species Ranitomeya variabilis. Next base: position 329,017,699 of record NC_135237.1, on the reverse strand, counting down.
AATGCTGGGGATGTGACCCTTTTAAAACTAGGGGACCCTTAAGACCAGGGAATGCTGGTCCTGGGTTTAATAAAAAGGCATGGAAAGCTGGGGATGCACCTATGGGCCCAGCGACTAACGAGGCAGAGTAGCAAATACCAGGGAATGAGTCACCAGGGAATGAGTCACCAGGGAATGAGTCACCAGGGAATGAGTCATGAGAGCTTCGTTGCTGGGAACTCACAGCTCTCCGTGTGCAAGCCTGCATACTGTACTATACATTCTGTAGTGTGCAGGAGCACCAGAAAATTGCAGCCTTAAGTATATAAAAAAACAGGGAAAGCTAGTCCCTTAATGCTGCCGGGATGCGTGCCGGGGGGGGGGGGGGGTTGTCCGATTCACCTTACTCAGGTTCTGAGTCCCCCGACTGGAATAGCGCTGACTTCAGCGCTGAAAAACCGCCGGCCGCAGCCCCCTCCAGAAGAAATAGTGACCGCAATGGAGGAGGAGGAAGATGGCCGCCGAGATCTCGTCTGGAACGAGAAGCGCCTGAATAGGGGGGCGGAGCCGCTAGAAGGGAGCAAGCGGTGGGCGGGGCCTCCCGGGCTGCGGCCTAAACAGGGCCGAAGCCGGGGACTAAAGTTATGGCTTCGGCCGGCGCGCACCCGCAGACTGAGGGGAAAAGTGCCGCGAAGCTCTGTGGGGACCCAGTCGCTATGGAGCCCTCCTCTGACCGTCGGAACACCCAAATCTCACGGAGCACTTACCCCAATATGGTGCCCGGGTAGATAGGCCGATGCAGGGTTGGGGAGCCTCCATCCACCATCCCTGCAGAAGAGGGGTGGAGAGGAACCGTCTGCCTCCTTCCATCATCCGCTTTTTCAGTGGTGATGCAGTGGGGGCTGCTCGGACGCCACGCTGGAAGGTGCCTCTGTACAGCCGAGGGTAAAACCTGGTGGACAGGGCTGAATGTCCGGCAATAGGCCTGGCTGCAGAAGAGGATACTGAAGGTAAAACTCCAGTGCTCGTCTGATAAGGGAGGGGGGAGATCGGTGCCCTTGAAGGGGCCCGTCGCCCCTAGAATCAGCTCAGGCAGTGGCTTCCCACGTCGCAGGAGAGGATACGGAGAGGTAAAACTCCCGTGCTCGCCTGTTGATGGTTCGAGGAGATCGGAACATGAAAGAATCCGTCGCCCCATTCGACCGTAGTAAAAAGTAAAAAACGGAAAAAAAGAGTTCTTTGGGTCTGAATAGCAGACCCGTCCGTGTGCCTCCTACGGACACTAAGCAAGAACTGGTTAGCTGGGAGCCAGCAGAGGGGTGTATACTGCAGGGGAGGGGCTAACTTTCTTTGTAATACTTAGTGTCAGCCTCCTGGTGGCAGCAGCATACACCCATGGTCTGTGTCCCCCAATGAGGCGAAGGAGAAAACAATGCGTGTGCATGAGATTTCTGAAATCTCATAGGCTTTGCTGGTATTGTAAAAAGCAGCTTAAAATTAGCATAAAAAAGCAGCAAAAACGCCTTGTGTGAACTTACCCTTAGAAACCGACTCAATGAGGAAGGTCTGAGTGCCCAACGTCCATAGATGGGGGCTGCGCTCACAGCCCAACACCGTGCAGGACACTTGGCATTTGCCACAGAACACCAGGATTGGCAAATTCGCCACTGGCGCCCTGTGCTCTTCACAGATGAAAGCAGGTTCACAACAAGCACATGTGACAGACATGACAGAGTCTGGAGACGCCATGGAGAACGATCTGCCGCCTGCAACATCCTTTAGCATGACCAGTTTGGCAGTGGGTCAGCAATGGTGTGGGGTGGCATTTCTTTTGAGGGCAGCAGAGCCCTCCATGTGCTCGCCAGAGGTGGCCTGACTGCCATTAGGTACCGAGATGAGATCCTCAGACACCTTGTGAGACCATATGCTGGTGCGGTTGGCCCTGGGTTCCTCCTAATGCAGGACAATGCCAGACCTCATGTGGCTGGAGTGTGTAAGCACTTCCTGCAAGAAGAAGGCACTGAAGGCTATGGACTGGCCCGCCCATTCCCCAGACCTGAATCTGATTGAACACATCTGGTACATCATGTCTCGCACGATCCACCAATGTCATGTTGCACCACAGACTGTCCAGGAGTTGGCGGATGCTTTAGTCCAGGTCTGGAAGGAGATTTCTCAGGAGACCATCAGGAGACCATCAGCCGCCTCATCAGCAGCATGCCCAGGCGTTGTAGAGAGATCATACAGGCACGTGGAGGCCACACACACGCTACTGAGCATCATTTCCTTGTTTTGAGGCATTTCTAACTGAAGTTGGATCAGCCTGTAATTTGATTTTCAACTTTGATTTTGAGTATCGTTCCAAATCCAGGCTTCCATTGGTTAATAAATTTGAATTCCAATGATGATTTTTGTGTGATTTTGTTGTCAGCACATTCAACTTTGTACAGAACAAAGTATTGAATGAGAATATCTCGTATTTTTCAGACTATAAGACGCACGGGACCATAAGACGCACCCCAAATTTTCAGAAGTAAAATAGGGGAAAAAAATAATGTGTCAAATGGGGGTCCGTCTTACAGTCCCAATTCAGATAACCAGGGAAGGGATTGGCACAGGTGGAGGAGTGGTCATTCGGTGGTCCAGGCTGGTGCGGTGGCCTCCGGGAAATCCCATCCCAGGCTGGTGCGGTGGCGGTAAAGATCTATGCATCTGGAAAATGACACATCCGTATGATTTATGGCAGTTTAATAACACTTACCATTATTCTGCTCAGTCATTAGGTTGTGTTTGGCCTTTACAGAAGCCTCAAAAGTATCCACATTCTCTCTTTCATATTCCTTAACGTCTGCGGCAACCCGCTCCAGAATATCATCCGGGGAAGGAGAGCGGCTTCGCGCACTGCTCTGGGGACTACTCGGCTCAGAGTTAACAGACATATTGCTGTCTTCCTTTAGGTATTTCTACAGACAAACAAAAGACACTAGCTATCAAAACTGTACCATCAAAACCAGAAAGCGTTGTATTAACCACACAAAGCCTTCAAAAATTTAAAAGGATCCTGTAATCTCCAGAAACGCTATTTACCTGCAGAAATAGTAGTAATCTGCAGGAAAATAGCAATTGAACATGTCTAGCAGGCTTACTGGAGATGTTGACACACGATTAAAAATGATAATTAACTTGACGACTTCCACTATATCTGCTATCTGCAGGCACATAGCGTTTTTAGAGGTGACTGGTTCCCTTTAAAAACTAGCCACTTACATAGTAAATGTTTTTTTTTACTCAACTATTTTAATTTAACACCTCGTTGTATTTCTATTTTCATTTAACTCCTTAAACATTGATATTTGCCAGGCAATGGCTCTCGTGCAATCCGACTGGGATTGAACAGATAGAGACTTGAATAATATCATTCTAATGGAGAAAAAGATACATATTAAGAGAGGTGCTGTTAAGAAATTTGGGGGACAATGGGGAAAATGGATCAAATGTACCCGGGTTGTTTCAGAGGCTCTTACTGGAGATGTGATATTTAGATACAGTTATGTTAGAGTAGGATATAGAAAGGCACAGGAATTTTATAATCTGAAGAATCAGTGCGTTAGTGAATATTGAAGAAACAAACACATAGGAAAAGAAGTCATACCAAACAAGGGGAAAGGGGGGGGGGAGATGTTTTGGGGGAAGAACTTTTTTTTTTTTTTTTGGGGGGGGGAAGGAGTTTTGTTAATTGGTTTATAATAAGATTATACCATGATGCAATACAGGTATGCTTAGAACGATGTCATGATGGCTTTACAGTGACTTTGTAAAACAAGAATGTAATATGCATTGTTGGGAAATCGTGTTTATCACAATAAAAATGGTTTTGATTAAAAAAAAAAAAAAAAAAAAAAAAGATTGATATTTGGAGGCCTTTTTTGCACTTTTCTACTTTTTTTTTATTCCTCTGTTGACAGTCGCAGAGGAGCTTGTTTTTTGCTGGACGTGTTGACGTTTTCAATGGTACCGAGCATTTTATCACAAAAACCAGAGGAGAGAGAAATGGGGTCCCCCGAGCCCCCCTCCTGGTACATCCGGTGTCCCCAGACCCTCCGGCTCTGTCCCCCGGAGTCTTCTTCCGGTAAGAAAATGGCGGGCGCATGCGTAGTGCACCTGCCGAGATCTGCCGGCCGGCACCTGGCAACAATAGAGGGATTTTTGGTACTCACAGTAAAATCTCTTTCTTGGAGCCTTCATTGGGGGACACAGGTAACCATGGTGTAAGCTGCTGTCGCTAGGAGGCTGACACTATGTAAAAAAAGGAAAATAGCTCCTCTTCCGCAGTATACACCCACCGACAGACACAAAGTACCTCAGTAGTGTTAAAGCAGTAGAAGCAAACCAAAAACTCAACATATGTACCAACCCGACAACAAAAGCGCACAGACTCAATGATGATACAAACAATTAGGGAGGGTACTGTGTCCCCCAATGAAGACTCCAAAAAAGAGATTTTACGGTGAGTGCCAAAAATCCCTCTTTATCGCTTCATTGGGGGTACGGGTAACCATGGGACGTCCCAAAGCAGCCCCTATGGTGGGGAACAGAAAAAATGCAAGGAAAATATGGACTCAGGTCGGCCGTTGCGTAACCGCCGCCTGCAGCACCTTCCTTCCCAGGCCTGCATCAGACGAGGCATGGGTACGAACCCTGTAAAAACGACCAGGTCAAGGCTTTACAATCTGGAAAGCCAAGGTCTGATGACAAACAGCCCAGGAGGCTCCACCACCAAGCAGAGTGAGCCTTTACCCCCGGAGGAGGCTGTTCGTCCTGAACGTGGTATGCCTCCAATATTGCTGAACGAATTCAACGGCAATAGTGAACTTAGAAGCTGAGAGCCCGTTACAACAACTTTCGGAGCTGACGAACAGGGCATCAGATTAACGCAGTCCTTGAAAGGTAGACTCAGATAGCTCTGACGGGATCCAGCTTGTAGAAGGACTTCTCCAGGTGATGGACTGGAGAGAGACACAGAGAAGGAAGGACAATGTCTTCATTAATGCAAAATGAAAGACCACCTTAGGTAGGACGTAAGGAACAGGCCTGAGAACTACCTTGTGCTGATGTAGAACCAGGAACAGGGAACGACAGGACAATGCCGCTAACTCGGAAAATCTCCTGATGGACGTAATGCAAATAAGACGACAACTTTCCATAACAGGAGAGAAAACGTTATGTCTTGAATGGGCTCAGCAGGAGCGCGCCAAAGACAAGGTTAATATCCCATGGATCTATCGGAAGATGATAAGGAGGTGCCAGGTGGGCGACTTCTTGAAGAAAGGTCTTTACCTGGGAAAGAGAAGCCAGATTTTGTTGGAAAAGAATTGACAGAGCGATAGACCCAAGTCAAAACCCGCTTGTAGAAAACCAAGAATGGAAGGAAGAGAAACAGGACATAGGGATCAAACCATTGTCCTCACTCCACCAGAAGAAGGCCTTTCAGTATCTGTAGTAAATACACATGGATGCTGGTTTTCTGGCCCTAATCTTGGTCTGAATGACCTGATGTGAAAAAAACAGCCTCCCTCAGGACTACGGACTCAACGGCCATGCTGTTAAACTCAGACTGTGAACTCTGGTGGAAGAGGGGGCCTTGAGAGAGAAGATCTGGACAGCCTGGAAGCTGGTGTTCACCAGGCCCTTCTTGGTCAGTCCGGAGCTGTCAGGATTACAGGGATCCATATCCTTTTCACGACTCTCGGATCAAGGGGAGAGGCAGAAAAGATAAGGTAGCTGGAATTGTGACCACAATATTACTAGAGCATCACAACGGGTGGCTGGCGGATCCCAGGACCTGGCTACAAACTAAGGAACCTCGTTGTTCGTCCGAGACGCCATCAGGTCGACGTCCGGGGAGCCCCATTTCTGCATATCTGGATTAAGACAGTGGGGCTGAGCGGCCACTAGCCCGAAATGAGACCCTGATGGCTCAGAAAATCAGCTGCCCGATTTTCTACCCCCGGAATGTGCACGGCTGATATGGCAGAAACAGGCGTTCCAGCGGCCCTGCGCTGTGTGACGAAGAAAAAAACGCTCCCCAACCGAGGAGATTGGCGTCGGTGGTGATGACCTGCCACCGGAGGGGAAGGAAGGACTTCCCTCATAGGACTGATGCCGATAGCGTCACCAGGTGAGGGACTGCCTCACCTTGAGAGGTAGAAGCACTGGTCGTGGCGGAGCAACCAGCCACATCAAAAGAAAGCGGTCACAAGATATTTGCTGGTATGGGCAATTTGATCTGCCATCTCATCCGGAGGAGCTGCCGCTAGAATACCATGACGAAGCATTCTTGCCAGGTGGAGGCAAATATGGGACAGAGAGAGAGGCACCAGCTGCTTCTATAGGCTGACTTAGCCAAGGATTCAATCTGTCTATCCGTAGAATCCTTAGGAGATGCACTGTCTAGTAGAGACATGACTGTCTTGGAAGACAGGCGAGAAGCAGCCGGATCCACATTAGGGGATTCTGCCCATTTATCAACGAGGACTGGGCTAAAGGGATAGAGAATGTGAAGCTGCTTTCTTCCTGGGAAGTGCTATTCAGGGTGTTTAGACATAATCATTACAAATTCCCTGTAATAAGGGAAATTCCGGAAGGACATTTTACCAGTTTGAAGGCAACGGAGTGCTCCTGAGCAGGTGCCTCATCCTCCCTTAGGTTCAGAATTTGGGTAATTTGCCAAGATGAGGCTATTAAGCATATCCTGCATCTTTTAGGTCTGGTCCGTATCGGACTCAGACTGGAAATCCATATCCGACCCAAAAGCCACCTCCGAGGAGGGGGCATGGGATGAGGAATGCATCCAGGAGGATGTAGAGGGACACGGAGAACTAGAAGAAGAACTGGAAAAATTTGCTTTGTACCCGATTTGTCCCCGTGAAGGTCGCAGTCAGGTGCGTGCGAATCACCATGAGAGGCGTTCGGAGCACTGGTGGCAGAAGACAAATGTGGAAGTCGCTCCAGGACCTGGACTGTGAAACTTTTGTCAGGTCTGAGACAGACTGTGACATGGCAACAGCCCACTCCGGAGGGAGGGGAGTGCTCTCATCCTGGCCGTTAGAGGGCTTCTGTGTAGACATTGGTGGAGGAGCTGCAGAACAGTCAGGAAAAAAAACGAAGACTGGCCTGAATGCCACTTCTCTTTTACAGATGGCACAGGCTTCGTGGATTATAGGGACAGGAAAGGGTCTCCCTGTGATTGAGCAAGTGAGGGACTAGGGCTACTGCTGGGGAGTGCTAAGCACTTGTGAAGAGAAAAAATAACCAGACTGGGCTGGGCCTACCTGATAACACAGATGGCGTTGTAACTGCTCAGGCTGCAGTATCCCCCAGATCCAGTGCAGGGTAGTGATGGACACCTGCTGTGCCCTTTGGAGCAAAAATTCGATGGTAACAGAAAGATGCACGATTCTCCATATGCTTTTGCAGATAGAGACAAGCCGCCTGCTGTGCCCTTTAGAACCGGAAGTAGATGGTGACAGACAGTGCACGAATCTTCATGCCTTGCAGGCAGAGACACTATGCGGGGGGGCATGTCTCGGGTGACAGGGAGAGAGGGATAGAGAAAAACACACTCTCTCTACAGCGTGCCCTGATTGGCCTGGGCCAGTAATGGGGAGTGGCTACACAGTCCGGGAGAAAGCCCAAAGCCTGGGGCTAAATTAACATAGGACCTGGAATTAGCTGTGAAGCCTCGGCACAGGACCGGCAAATGGCATTAACAAAGGTCCTAGTCCGGGCATGGAAATTGGCCACATCTGACGGTATCAGGGAGTAGGGGCTCCTCCTATTGGCTGTGCCGCCGGAGGAGAGCACCAGGTAAGGAGAGGAGAACCTGTGATAGGGGAAAAAGCGTGCAATAAATACGCACGCTTAATGCGGGGGGTGTGGCTCTGGCCAGGACATAAGGAGAGAGAACCGGCCCTCTGATTGGGCACAGTAGCGCGTGCTTACAGGAAAGGGGCGTTAACGAAGCACTAGCAGGGATGAAGAAAAAAAATAGCCGCTGTTGTGCAGTGACGCCATATTCTGTGTGGTGTCCTGTCGTGGGTAAACAGCAAGGCAGGCAGGTAGCTGCCGGGGACACCTATAAGGGTATGTGCACACGTCAGGATTTCTTGCAGAAATTTCTTGACAAAAACCGGACATTTCTGCCAAAAATCCGCATGCGTTTTTTTCGCGTTTTTTGTGCGTTTTTTCCCAATGCATAGAATAGCGGGAAAAACACGAAAAATTGGCAAAATTAATGAATATGTTCATTTTTTTTCGCGGAAAAAAAAGCATCATGTGCACAAAAATTGCGGAATGCATTCTAAATGATAGGATGCATATGTATGCGTTTTTATAGCAAAAAAACACGAAAATTCCTGAATATAAGCACATACCCTAAAGGTGAGTCCTGAAACCCTCTTCACTGACGAGGATAACATCAGGACCCCTCAGGGTGGGTGAGGGTCACTGGAATCCAAGTTCCTGCTTCCCGCAGTCTCCGGACTGTGCAGAAGACGGCATCAACCCCTTACAAGAAGGGTGGAGGCCACTGCTTGTGACCAGAGTCTTCCTCTTAGCCTTCTCTGAGGAGAGGGGTGAGGAGGGGAAAAGGCAAGAACTGGCCACCGGGAATCACCCTGAAACAGCAGTAAAGGTGACAGTGGATAAAGTCCTGCCTGCAGGTCCGAGAGTGGGCAATGTGGGTGACACCACACTGCTCTCTCGGTCGCATAAGTGTGGGAAAACAGGGTGAGAAATAACACCTTTACCCTGAAGACGAAGAAACCTGAAAGACAAAGGAAAAAGATTAATAAAAACACAACAGGTGACCTGAAAAGGAAAAGAGGGATCTGGGATCAGATCCAGGTCTGCCTCCTACAGACACTAAGCTTGAACTGAGGTACTTGGTGCCTGTTGGAGGGTGTAAACTGCGGAGGAGAAGCTATTTTCCTTTTTTGCATAGTGTCAGCCTACTAGCGACAGCAGCATACACCATGGTTACCTGTGTCCCCCAATGAAGCAATAAAGAAAGGAGTTTTTTACTATTGATTCATTTTGATCACTGTGATAGACCCAATCACAGCGATCAAAATAAAAAAAAAATTGTATATCAAATCGCCCTTTATCACCCCCTTAGTTAGGTAAAAATAATAAAATAAAAAAGGAGATTTTTGTGTACTCACCGTAAAATCTCTTTCTCTTAGCCTCTAATTGGGGGACACAGGACCATGGGTGTTATGCTGCTGTCCACTTGGAGGCGACACTATGCATAATCTGAAAAAGATTAACCGTGGCTCCTCCTCTGCAGTATACACCCCTGGACGGCGTCAGCCTTCTCCAGTTTTGTGCAAAAGCAGTAGGAGGACGTAACATGAATGACATAGACATGCCTATAAGAAGGCCACTATGTACGAGCTCAAAGAACAATAGAACTCAACACTAACAACGGCCCGAAAAGGGCAACAGGGTGGGAGCTGTGTCCCCCAATTAGAGGCTAAGAGAAAGAGATTTTACGGTGAGTACACAAAAATCTCCTTTACTCTGTCGCCTCATTGGGGGACACAGGACCATGGGACGTCCCAAAGCAGTCCCTGGGTGGGAAGCAATGGACGAATATTGTGCAGACAGGCCCCTATACTTGGGGCACCGCTGCCTGCAGAACACATCTACCTAGGCTTGCTTCCGCTGAGGACTGGGTATGAACCCTATAGTGTTTAGTAAATGAGTGTGGGCTAGTCCAAGTGGCCGCCTTACACACTTGTTGTGCCGAAGCCTGGAGCCGAAAGGCCCAGGAGGCCCCTACCGCCCGTGTAGAGTGTGCCGTAATACCGGCTGGAAGAGGAGAATTCTTAAGGCGGTAAGCCTCTTGTATGGTGGATGTGATCTACCTGGCAAGGGTAACTTTGGAAGCTGGCAGACCCTTGCGGCCGCCTTCCAGAAGAAGAAAAAGGGATCAGACCTCCGGAAGGACGCAGTCCTAGACACATATATACGCAATGCCCTGACAAGGTCAAGCGCATGCAGAGCCTTCTACACTCTATGAACCGGAACCGGACAAAGGGAAGGCAGAGAAATTTCCTCATTGAGGTGGAAGTTGGACACAACCTTCGGAAGGAAGGATGGGACCGTACGGAGATCTACCTTGTTCTGGTGAAAAAAACCAGGAAGGGCCGTCTGCAGGAGAGTGCTGTCAGTTCAGACACCCTGCGTAGCGAGGTGATTGCCACCAGGAAAAAAACACCTTCTGGGAGAGAAGGCGGAGCGGGACCTAATTAAGGGGTTCGAAGGGTGGTTCCTGCAATGCTGTCAGGACCAGGTTGAGGTCCCACGTTTCTAGTGGTCGTCTGTAGGGGGGAACCAAATCGGGAAACCCCCTGAAGAAAAGTCCTTACTCGCAGCTTGGTAGCAATGCGCCTTTGAAAAAAATAAAGCACTGAGAGGGCTGACACCTGGCTCTTAGGCAAGCCCAGGGACAGCCTGGCCTCCAGACCCGATTGGAGAAAAAACCAGGTAGAGGGAAGAAGGGATATGGGGTCTGGCCGCGGGATTCGCACCAGGTAAAGAGAACTTTCCAGGTACGGTCATAGATCTTGGCAGAGGCTGGCTTCCGTGCCCTGATTATGGTCCTAATGACGTCCATCGAGAGCCCTGCCTTGGTTAGAACCCAGGTTTCAAGGGACATGCGGTCAAATTGAGAGCCCCGGAGTTCTGGTGGTAGAACGGGCCTTGTGATAGAAGATCCGGGCGGTCGGGGAGGCGCCAGGGGGCGTCTGCTGAAAGTTGTACGACGTCGGCGTACCATGTACGTCTGGGCCAGACCGGTGCAATTAAGATGGTTGGAACTCCATCTTGCTTGATCTTCCTCACCACTCTGGATAACGGGGGAGAGGTGGAAAAAAGTACAAAGGCTGGAACTGGGTCCAGTCCTGAACCAGAGCGTCTGCTCCGAGCGACCGCAGATCGTGTGTTCTGGCCATGAAGTTAGAGACCTTGGCATTGAAGTGGGATGCCATTAGGTCCACATCTGGGGTCCCCCAGCGATGGCCGATCTGACGAAAAATTTCGGGATGGAGACACCACTCTCTCGAATCTATTCCTTGTCGTCTGCTTCCCAGTTGTCCACACCCGGAATATGGACCGCTGAGAGAACCGAGCCTGTGTCCTCCACCCAGTGGAGGATGTGTGACACTTCTCGCATCGCCTGGTTACTGCGGGTCCCCCCTTGATGATTCACATATGCCACAGTGGTGGCATTGTCCGATTGTATTCTGATGTGAGAGGCTGCCAGTAAGTGATGGAAGGCCCTCAATGCCAGGAGGATGGCACAAATTTCCAGGATCCATGGTCGCTTCCACTGGGGACCACTTGCCCTGTGCCCTGTGGTGTAGGTGCACTGCACCCCAACCCGTCAGGATCGCATCGGTGGTCAGAACCTTCCACTGACCTGTGAGAAAGGATTTCCCCTTTCCTAGCGAGGTTGGCTTGAGCCACCAGTGCAGGGACCTCTTGGTTGACGACGTTAGCCGGAACTCCCTGTCGAGAGAGAAAGGGATTCCTGTCCCAGGACTTGAGAATGGCTAGTTGGGAGAGGCCTGAGGTGAAACTGGGCCAAACTGGGACCCCTTCTATTGCTGCCCCCATCCTGCCGAGGACTCATGGTAAACCGGAGAGATCGAGGGGGTTTGCGGAGGAGGATGCGAACTCCTAGGGGGAGAGCCAGTGCCTTGTCCTTGGGAAAGAGCACTAGACCCCTGGAGGTGTTGTATAGCATTCCCAGGAAGGTCAGAGACGGACTCAGGGTTGGTGATGACCTTTGTAGGTTGACTAACCAGCCCATGCGACTCAGTGTCGATTGTGATTGAGACGCTGAGCTCGCAGTCCTTGAAGGTAGGAGCCTTGATGAGTAGATCGTCCAGGTATGGAACGACTACTATGCCTCTGGAGTGCAGGACGTCCATGGTGGCTGCCATGACCTTGGTAAACACTCTGGGAGCCATGGCGAGTCCGAACGGAAGAGCCACAAACTGGTAGTGGTCCTGGTCGATTGCGAACCTGAGAAAACTCTGAGGAGCAGGTGCAATCGGTATATGCAGGTATGCGTCTTGTATTTCTATGAAGGCGAGATATTCTCCCTTCTCCATGGATGCAATGATGGACCGAAGGGGACTCCAGCGGAAGTGACGAACCCGTACATATTTGTTGAGTTGTTTTAGGTCCAGTATGGGCCGTACGCTGCCTCCTTTCTTGGGGACTACGAATAGATTGGAGTAGAACCCTCGGAAGCGCCCGGCCGTGGGAACCGGTACTATGACTCCTGCTTGAAGAAGCGAAGGAACCGCTTGGTGGAAGGCACGAGCCTTGGCTGGCGGTTTTGGGAGAACAGAGAGGAAGACTCGGTTCGGTGGGTTGGAGGTTGAACTCTATTTTGTATCCGGAAGACACCAGTTCCCTGACCCACCTGTCTTCTGTAGTAGGCATCCAGACTTGCTGGGAGAGCAAAGTCGGCCACCTACGGGTGGGATGTCTTCCGGGGTTCGTGAGTCATGAGGAGGAAAAAAATCTGAGGTTTACCTCCTTTGGGCTTTGACTGGCCTGCTTTTAACTGCCAGGTCTTGTCCGACCTTTGCGTCGACCATGAGTTGTCCCTGTGTGGGGAATGGTTACGATTTTGTGCTGGACGCGAGACGGACCAACCCGAGGAATTCCGAAAGGATCGGAATCGGTTTTGTTACACTTCTTGTAAGTGCGTATAGGTTTCAGTTGAGGGAGAGAGGTACTCTTCCCCCCTGGTGGCGTTGGATATCGTGTCCAACTTTTCACCGAAAAGTCACCCACTGAGATATGGGAGGTGCGTGAGGGACTTCTTTGAGGCTGCATCCGCTTTCCATTCTGCAGCCAGAGGATATGCCGAATCGTGATGGCGTTTGATGCTATTCCCGCTACGCCCCTTGCTGAATCCAGAGCTGCATGAAGCATGTAATCTGCTACAACTGCTATTTGAACCGCTTGGTCCGACAGCTCAGGAGCAGATGCTTGGAGGCCAGCTTGTAAATGTTTGGCCCAAGCCAGTATGGCCTTGGCAGCCCAAACTGAAGCGAACGCGGGAGCCAGGGAGGCCCCTGCCGCCTCGAAAATTGAACAAGGCATGCGTTCTAACTGCTGGTCTGCTGCGTACCTGAGGGTTGAGCTATCTGGCAGTGAAAGGAGAGTCTGTGCTGCTAGTCTAGAGACTGGGGGGTCCACTTCGGGTGGATCTGTCCATTCCTTGGTGTCCTTCTGTGGGAAAGGGTACCTTGCCTCCAGATATTTGTGATTAGCGAATTTTTTCTCAGGCTGTGAGAGCTGCTCTATAAGAATCGCTTTAAACTCTGGGTGGTTAGAAAAAACCTTAGGCGGCTTCAGAGGTCCTTCAAAGGAAATCCTCTGGTGGCAGATTAGAAATGTCCAGCACCCGATGGATGAAAGAGATTATGTCCTTGACTAGCGCTGTATTGCTAGGGGGGATTCAGATCAGGGACCCCTCCGTTTCCCTGTCTGAGTCGGAGTCGCAGATGCCTTCCGAATCCTGTGTATCACTGAGGCGTCCCCTGCTGGGTGATCTGGGGAGGAGGCCTTCTCTGGTCGGGGACTGCGGAGATCTGCATTGTCTGCCCCTGGAAGGGGACGGTCTAGATGACTTGGAACTACGGTGCCTCTCCCTAGAAGGGGATGACCGTGTGCTATGGGATGACGCAGATGGACTTGACCTACGGGTCCGCTTGCGTCCTGACCTAGACGTGGATGTGCCAGGTCGTTCTGTTCCTGAGTCAAGCTCTCCCTTTGCTGGGTAGCGGTCATAGCCGAGGCATGACTCTGCAGAGCCCGAAGCAATGTGGAGGTTTGGTTATCTATAGACTGTGTCATAGATTGCGACCTCTGAGTGACCCATCCCGGGGTGGCATTAGACACCGAGGCATTGGCAGGGGCTTCTTGGGGCTCTGAAGCAGTAGTCTGGATGCAGTCCTGGCAGCGCGTTACGTGCTGCCACTGGGGAGAGTGGTCCTGCAGGCTGTACAGAATGCATAATAGCAGTCCTGCCTGGTTCTCTTGGACCTTGAGGCCGGCATAGTGCACAGAGTGCAGAAGGGCTGGCTGCAGAGGACCTTACAGGGGTAGAGAAACCTATAGGGGAGCCTTATAGGTAATATGGATTCACAGCCTGAGTAAAACAACCCAGCTGTGATGTTACCCCACCAGTACGTCCCTAGGTCCAGCGCCGAAGATCCACAGTCTTGTGCCCCCCGGAGACTGGCTGGCCTGGTCCTGCTGACCGGGAGATGCAGGGTTAATCCTTGCTGCAGTAGAAATGGCCGCCGAGGAGAAGAGGCAGGGGGAGAAGGGGACGAAGAGCTGAGAAAAAGGCGGCAAAGCTGTGTAAAAACACACCCTTTCTGTCTCGATCCACCACCTTTATGACACTGTAGAGTGTCATATTTGTCATCCGGGGGGGCGGAGAGGAGGCGGCGGCTACAGCTAGGCCGAAGCCGGGGACTAAATTAGATGCCTGATGCCCAGAAAGGCTCCAGGCCGGCGCGGGGGGGGGGGGGGTCGGATCTGAACCGGACCCCCCCAGATTTAAAGGCAGGATAGCGGTGGGGCTGTAAGCGGAAGGGGGGTCCCCCTGAGGCAGGGAGCCCTGTGTCTGTATGTGCCATGCCTGTCTGCACTCCCCCCGGCCCCGACAGGAGCCCGCATCTGGGCTGGGGTCCCTGGATGCAGGCGCAGTGTGCTGGCCCATTGCTGGGAGCTGTAGAATGCTCCCTGTACAGGCCCTACCTGAGGTGTCTCAACCTAATGCCCCCAGAGGGGGATTAGGGAGGGTGCTGTTGTCACCTTCAGGGGGCTTTATCCTTGCCTCGACCTCAACCCAGAAACCAAAAGGAATTGGGGAAGGAGGGGGAGTCTCGACTTCGAACCAGCACCCGAGAGACTGGGGAAGGAGCGGCATGGGGAATAGCCATCTCTACTTCAACCGGGCACCCCGTAATAGGGGGCCGAGGAAGGAGCCATGCCGGGAGTCTCACAGGAGACCCACTTTTCTTCATCTGTAAACCGTCTGAAAAAAACGGAGTAAAATATCTTAGGTGTGCCTCCTATGCGACACTAAGCAAAAACTGGAGAAGGCTGACGCCGTCCAGGGGTGTATGCTGCAGAGGAGGAGCCACAGTTAATCTTTTTCAGATTATGCATAGTGTCGCCTCCTAGTGGACAGCAGCATAACACCCATGGTCCTGTGTCCCCCAATAAGGCGACAGAGTAAACGTATTTTTTTCCATTTTTACATTAGAGTTAGGGTACTGTCACACAGTGCTATTTTGATCGCTACGACGGTACGATTCGTGACGTTCTAGCGATATCGTTACGATATCGCAGTGTCTGACACGCAGCAGCGATCAGGGACCCTGCTGAGAATCGTACGTCGTAGCAGATCGTTTGGAACTTTCTTTCGTCGCTTGATCACCCGCTGACATCGCTGGATCGTTGTGTGTGACAGCGATCCAGCGATGTGTTCGCTTGTAACCAGGGTAAACATCGGGTAACTAAGCGCAGGGCCGCGCTTAGTAACCCGATGTTTACCCTGGTTACCAGCGTAAACGTAAAAAAAACAAACAGTACATACTCACATTCCGGTGTCTGTCCTCCGGCGTCTCAGCTTCTCTGCACTGTGAGCGCCGGCCAGCCAGAAAGCGAGCACAGCGGTGACGCTCTGCTTTCCGGCCGCTGTGCTTTCCGGCTATGGTGCTTACACAGTGCAGAGAAGCTGAGACGCCGGGGGACAGACACCGGAATGTGAGTATGTACTGTTTGTTTTTTTTACGTTTACGCTGGTAACCACGGTAAACATCGGGTTACCAAGCGCGGCCCTGCGCTTAGTTACCCGATGTTTACCCTGGTTACCCGGGGACTTCGGCATCGCTCCAGCGCCGTGATTGCAACGTGTGACCGCAGTCTACGACGCTGGAGCGATAATCATACGATCGCTGCGACGTCACGGATCGTGCCGTCGTAGCGATCAAAATTGCACTGTGTGACAGTACCCTTAGTGTTGGGGCTACGGTTGTGGTTTTGGGGCTATGGTTGCAGTGTGGTTAGGGTTGGGATTATGGTCAGGGGTAAGGCTGTGTTAGGGTTGGAGTTAGAATTGGGGGGTTTCCACTGATTAGGTACATCTGGGGTCTCCAAACGCGACATGGCGCCACCATTGATTCCAGCCAATTTTCTGTTCAAAAAGTCAAACGATGCTCCCTCCCTTCGGAGCCCTGCCATGTGTTCAAACAGTGGCTTTCCCCCACATACAGGTATCGGTGTACTCAGGAGAAACTGCACAACATAGTTTGTGGTCCACTTTCTCCTGATACCCTTGCAAAAATAAAAAAGTTTGGTTCCAAAGTAAATTTTTTTGTGAAAAAAGTAAAATGTTCATTTTTTCCTTTCACATTGCTTTAGTTCTAGTGAAGCGCCTGAAGGGTTAATAAACTTCTTGAATGTGGTTTTGAGCACCTTGAGGGGTGCAGTTTTTAGAATGGTGTCCATTTCGGGTATTTTCTGTCATATTGACCCCCCAAACGCACTTCAAATGTGAGGTGGTCCCTAAAAAAATGGTTTTGTAAATTTTGTTGTAAAAATGAGAAATCGCTGGTCAACTTTTAACCCTTATAAATTTCCTAACCAAAAAATTTAAAGTTTCCAAAAATGTGCTCATGTAAAAGGGCACAAAAATTAAAATTGAGAAAATTGCAAAATTTTTGCCAAGTTTCCGTGTTTTTTTTTTCATAAATAAACGCAAGTCATATCGAAGAAATTTTACCATTAACATGAAGTACAATATGTCACGAAAAAGCAATCTCAGAATCCGTGGGTTCCATTGAAGCGTTGCAGAGCTATAACTTCATAAAGTGACAGTGGTCAGAATTGAAAAAATTTGCTTGGTCATTAAGTACAAAATTGTCTGACACTAACGGCTAAATTGGCTAAACGACTAATTGGCTAAAAAAAAAAAAAAAAGGTTCAAAACTTCGTAGGAAAAAAAGGTGTGTGTCACCATTTTCCAAGACCTGTAACTTATTCTTCCATCCATTTAGCAGAAAACGACAAATCTTGCGTTTTCCTTTGTTTGACGTTTCCCATACACTCAATACTTTTTCACACACAATACCAAATAAGCGTATTTTTTTTTTTTAACATTAATTTTTTCGTTAAGTTTTACTTTATTTTAGTCCCCTTAGGCGACTTTAACCATCGATCAAGCTCGATTGCTTATACTATATACTGCTGCTGTTATAAATGACATTTAAATGACATCATGGCCGTGTGTGAGCACACACGCTCCAATCGGTCAACTGTGATGCGATTGCAGATGGGTTACCACGGCAGTCTGGGGCCTGAAAAGGTCCATTGTGGCATTCCGCAGCCCCCTGCATATCGCGCAATTGCTGTTTTCCTATGAAGCTCAGCCTCTGAGCATTGGCAATAGCATCACAGAAGGTCAATGAAAGCAGACTTGCTTGCAATCTCGCTATTTAACCCCTTAGCCCCAAAGCTTTTTTCAGCTTTGCTTTTTCATTTTTCGCTCCCCTACCTCCCAGAGCCATAACTTTTATACTTTTCTGTCAATATGGCCATCTGAGGGCTTATTTTTTGCGGGACGAGTTGTACTTTTGAACGGCACCATTGTTTTTACCATGTCGTGTACTAGAGAACGGGAAAAAAATTCCAAGTGCGGTGAAATTGCAAAAAAAGCGCAATCCCAAACTTTTGTTTGACTTTTTTGCTTGGTTCACTAAGTGCTAAGAAAACTGACCTGCCATTATGATTCTCCAGGTTATTACGAGTTCATAGACAACAAACATGTCTAGGTTCTTTTTTATCTAACTGGTGAAAAAAAAAACCCAAATTTTGCTTTAAAAAAAAATAATAAATTGTGCAGTTTTCCGATACCCGTAGCGTGATCTGGGGTCAGGTGAGGGCTTATTTTTTGTGTGCCGAGCTGGCGTTTTTAATTATACCATATTGGTGCAGATACGATACGATCAGGTTAATCCTTTTTTTATTGATCGGCCGATTCTGAACTCAGCGATAACAAATATGTGTAGGTTTAATTATTTTATTTATTGTTTTATTTTGAATGGTGCGAAAGGGGGGCGATTTGAACTTTATTTTTATTTCTTTCATATTTTTAAAAACATTTTTTTTTTGCTTTTGCCATGCTTCAATAGCCTCCATGGATGGCTAGAAGCTGGCACAACTCGATTGGCTCTGCTACATAGAGCCCCTATGTAGCAGAATTACTTGGTTGCTATGAGCGCCGAACACAGGGTGGCACTCACAGCAATCCGGCATCAACCACCACAGAGGTCAGCAGGAGACCTCTGGTTGTCATGCTGATGACCCCCAATCACATGACGGGGGTCACCGATGAGCGCATTTCCGGCCAGATGGCCGGAAGCGCTTGTTAAAGAGTTTGACAGCGGCATTTAACTAGATTAATAGGCGCGGACGGATCGCGATTCCACCTGCGGCTATTGCGGGCACATGTCAGCTGTTCAAAACAGCTTTCCTTTTCTTTATTCACATATTTTGGAAGTGTACCTGAAAACTCTTTGTGGTCTTTGTTTTTTTTTTTTTTTATGTACTGTAGTAGCATAATATTATAGTATATTGTGAAAATCAGTCTCCCATTAACATCAGCAACAGGATGATCTTCACAGCAGTACAGTCATGGCAGGCACAATAGTGTTTAAGGCGATGGGTGCGTGGAATGGCGCATTCCAGGGTCTGTGTGGATTACATGCTGCTGTCAGATTGACAGCGGCATTTAGGAAGTTCATTTAAGCTTCGCTCCACCCGCTGTTAAGAGCCAGTGTCTGCTGGGCATGACGCGAGCTCAGCTCCTGAGCTTGCATCAAGAAAGGGATTCAACATATGATGTAACAGTATGCAATATGCCAGGATGGGGTTAAGGAAAGCTAAATAATGTGTGACATTTGTATTCACACTCACACTTACTTCTACAATAGCTAGTCTCTGCTGTCGTCTTTGCTCAATAAGAGCCTCTTCATCTTCTTCTTCAACATCAAAATCTTCAAGGCTACAAAGAAAGTACAACCCTAATTTAATAGTAAACTTACAGTTGAATTAAAAGGGTTGTGCCAAAAACATATAATTATGAAAAAAATTCTGTCACAGTAAATCCGATTCCTCCATCCGGGTTGCATACACTATCTGGTTTTTTACTAATCTAGTAGAAAGCTGGACAGGAAAAAGGATTATACTTTTACTGCTGAGCATAGCAGAAGGATAAAAAGATATACTGCACATGCTCCGCCACCAAAAAACAGTTATATTACTAATTCTATAGAGCTTCATCCTTATAATAAAACTTAATCCATTTTTTCCTCCCTTTATTCCAAGAGCCATAACTTTTTTTAACTTTTCCATCAATATATCAACTTCCTATTTGTGGCACATTAGTACATGGGAGGGGGAAAACTTTTCAAGATGGGTGGTGACCATGGCGGTCATTTTGAAGTCGGCCATTTTGGATCCAACTTTATTTTTTTCCAATGGGCAGAGGGTCATGTGACACATCAAACTAATTGAGAATTTCAAAAGAAAAACAATGGTGTGCTTGGTTTTAATGTATCTTTAATCTTTCATGAGTTATTTACAAGTTTATGACCACTTATAAAATGTGCTCAAAGTGCTGCCCATTGTGTTGGATTGTCAATGCAACCCTCTTCTCCCACTCTCGACACAATGATAGCAACACCGCAGAAGAAATGCTAGCACAGGCTTCCAGTATCGGTTGTTTCAGATGCTGCACATCTCGTATCTTCACAGCATAGACAATTGCCTTCAGGTGACCCCAAAGATAAAAGTCTAAAGGGGTCAGATCGGGAGACCTTGGTGGCCATTCAACTAGCCCAAGACGACCAATCCACTTTCCAGGAAACTGTTCATGTAGGAATGCTCGGACCTGACACTTAAGATGGTACACCACCACATTATGGGTACCATGTGACCGCTGAACTCAGGAACAGCTGCAGGCGCCAGAGACCATCTGAGAAGCAGAGACCGCGCCAGGATGGGGCGAGTCTGAAGGGGGAGGGTGACCCATGTGATATTCACCTGTCTCCGTTCCACCGCTGCACTCCGCTCCGTCTTCCGCGTCCTCAGACTGTGACGTTCAGGTCAGAGGGCGCGATGACGTGTTTAGTGCGCCCTCTGCCTGAACAGTCACTGCAAAGACCCAGAAGACAGCGGTGCGCGGCGGTGGAACGGGGACAGGTAAATATCGCAAGTGTCGGGGGCCTGAGATAGAGGCGACTCCGGCACCTGGTCCCCATAGCGCACCGGTGTCCCCGCCTGCTCAGGACACCGGCACCTCTCCCCCAGCAACAAGAGGTGAGAATGTCTTTTTTTTTTTTATCGCAGCAGCAGCATGTGGGGCATATTATTCTATGGAGCATCTTATGGGGCCATCAACCTATATGGGGCATATTTTTCTATGGCGCATCTTATGGGGCCATCATTATCCTTTTATGCAGCATTAAATGGGGCATATTTTAATATGGAGCATCTTATGGGGCCATCATTAACCTTTGTGCAGCATTATATGGGGCATATTTTTTGTATGGAGCATCTTATGGGGCCCATCAAGAACTTTATGGAGCATTATATGGCGCATATTTTGTATGGAGCATTATATGGGGCGTATTTTGTATGTAGCATCTATCAAGCACATTCGGATCCTTCAGACGGAACCTGAAAACCCACCTCTTCAGGAAAGCCTACCACCTGGACTGACCCCGCTGCCTCCTCACCACTACCTACTATCTCCTTCCCCACCATCCTGTAGAATGTAAGCCCACAAGGGCAGGGTCCTCGTCCCTCTGTATCAGTCTGTAATTGTTGGTTTGCTAACTGTAAGCGATATCTGTAATTTGTATGTAACCCCTTCTCATGTACAGCACTATGAAATCAATGGTGCTATATAAATAAATACCGTATATACTCGAGTATAAGCCGAGATTTTCAGCCCAAATTTTTGGGCTGAAAGTGCCCCCTCGGCTTATACTCGAGTCACGGTCGGCGGTGGGGTCGGCGGGTGAGGGGGAGAGGGCGCTGATGCATACTCACCTAGTCCCGGCGCTCCTGTCGCTCCCCCTGCCCGTCCCACGGTCTCCGGGTGCAGCAGCCTCTTCCCCTGAGCGGTCACGTGGGACCGCTCATTAGAGAAATGAATAGGCTGCTCCACCTCCCATAGGGGCGGAGCCGCCTATTCATTTCTCTAATGAAGCGGTGCCGGTGACCGCTGATAGAGGAAGAGGCTGCGGCACCGAAGACCAGCTGTCCGGGGGAAGGAGCGGCACGCCGGGAGCAGGTAAGTATCGCATATTCACCTGTCCGCGTTCCACACGCCGGGCGCTGTCTCCATCTTCCCGGCGTCTCTCTCTCTCCTCACTGACTGTGCAGGTCAGAGGGCGCGATGACGCATATAGTGTGCGCGCCGCCCTCTGCCTGATCAGTCAGTGCAGGGAGACGCCGGGAAGATGGCGCCGAGGAGCTGCAAGAGAGGTGAGTATGTGTTTTATTATTTTTATTGCAGCAGCAGCACAGCTATGGGGCAGAGCACTATATGGCACAGCTATGGGGCAATAATGGTGCAGAGCACTGTATGGCACAGCTATGGGGCAATAATGGTGCAGAGCACTGTATGGCACAGCTATGGGGCAATAATGGTGCAGAGCACTGTATGGCACAGCTATGGGGCAATAATGGACGGTGCAGAGCACTATATGGCACAGCTATGGGGCAATAATGGTGCAGAGCACTGTATGGCACAGCTATGGGGCAATAATGGACGGTGCGGAGCACTATATGGCACAGCTATGGGGCCATAATGAACAGTATGGAGCATCTATTTTTATTTTTGAAATTCACCGGTAGCTGCTGCATTTTCCACCCTAGGTTTTTTGTGGCAAAATTAGGGGGGTCGGCTTATACTCGGGTCGGCTTATACTCGAGTATATACGGTAATAAAAATGGGGCCCATCATGAACTGTATCTGCATTATATGGGGCTCCTGATTCAATATGGGTATTCAAAAACATTTAACCTACTAATGTCTCAATTAATTTTACTTTTATTGGTATCTATTTTTATTTTTGAAATTTATCAGTAGCTGCTGCATTTCCCACCCTATGCTTATATTCGAGTCAATAAGTTTTACCAGTTTTATGTGGCAAAATTAGGGGGGGGTCGGCTTATACTCGAGTATATACAGTACTTTAACTTGCACTCTTAAAAGTAATTAACTGGCATGTATCATGGGCTTGTGAACACAGCAACACGCGGCTTAGTTACTGAAAGTCAATTGGACTTACAGAGTTAACCGACTACAGTTTCAACTAATACCACAAAGTTTCAATCTTGGAACATCCCCTGCAATTGAATATCAATGGTTAATACTAACAGACCGAAGAATTATTGAGATCATTAATGAAATAGTTCAGAAATGTCATGTCATACTTTTCATCTGAAGATTCCTGTTCCACCTTCATTCCTTCAGAAAGGCTTCCTTTGAATTTATCTTCTTTATCTTTGCTTCTGCTTCTCCTTCGGCGGCTTCGTCCTCCTCGGGAATGTGATCTCCTCCTAATACGTGATCTACTTCTTCGGTTTCTATCTCTGTGCACAGAAAAACAATAGGTGATATGCATTATACTCACAAACATTTTTTGGTTAGAATCAGAAAAGGTGGCATTCCCGTTTATGTGAGATTTAATGGAATCAGAATGGAAATGTATTGGCACACAGGTGCCTTTATATAACTAACATTTGATGGAACATTTCACACTGTCTCACCTAACCAAATGCCCAAAATTGGAGTAAGACTCGTCACATTTATTTCATTTGCTCCTAGACTCTAGGTTGTACGTAATTGCAGGGTTATATGATGTATATTTTTATTACAACATACATGTTTATAAATGATATTGAAATAAATTATTAATAGTAGTCTAAAAAACACATTCAAGTAGCGATATAGCAAAACGTGATCATATAAAACTTAGCTTTTAATGATACAAATAAAACCAAAGTGCAACACTGCAAAGCAAAACCTAATCATAAATAAATAACAAGATAAAGAATGTCACTATCATATATGACCAACATATATGACTGTGGATCCTGGCAGTATGAAACGAGCGACAAAATGTAAAAATATGATCATAATAGACCTTGAAGGAAATGTCAGATAGTCATGTATCATATGCTTGTTGCTGGTAATAAAAAGTAACCACAGATATTGACATATACACTGACCTAAAGGTCATAAATATCCCCATTCACTTTGTGAGACTGAACATCACATGGACAAAAAGGAACACTCTCTTGGTTAGATGTACCGGACTGCCACGGCTAACCCATCAAGTGAGGACTGGTGATGCAAGAGATCAAAGTGTGCGCTGCTCCGGATGCGTTTCCTTTATAAAATTCTTCAGGGGACTTTTAATCCACAAAGGTGGGGGCAAATCCCACCACAATGGAGACCGCTACGACCACTGAGTGGTGCAGTGCAGCATCACGCTGTGACCGCATTTTGCTATATCACTAATTACCCTTAGTGGTTTACAATCCCTTACCCATTGCTATTTACTTTAAAACACATTCAAGCTCTTATACCTTCTGTGAAGAGATCGACTTCTTCTTCTGGGCGATCTACTTCTTCTGAGGGGTGAACGTGAACGTCTTCGTCCAGGAGACCTACTTGAACGTCTTCTAGAAGGGGACCATCGTGAGGGGCTAGATTCTTTTGCTCTATCATGTCTTGTGAGACCTTCTTCTCTTCCTCTTGCTCTGAACAATTTAAAGACGGATACAATCCAGAATGTAAAACAGCCACATAGTACAAATCTGAAGTTAGTGATTATCCAATTGGCTGTTTTGCTTTAAATTGGAGTTGGATCTGAACCAGTAAGATCCTTTGTTGTATTGAATCCATCTGCAAAACATGCATGCTCAGTATGCCTTAAAGGGAACGTGTCATGTTCCCAAATGCCATTACCCTGTAGTATGGGGTTAATATGCAGATTAATAGCATTCTAAAGCTGCCCCAGCTATCGCTTTGAATGCATGCCTACGGGGAGGAAATTAACTATTGCTCCCAGCAGCTTTCAGTCACAGAGGCTTGCTGACGCAACTTCAGTCACCGCTCTGTACATAGGGTGTGCTTACAGCCACAGCACACTTATACACTGAACGACAGCCGCCTCTCCAGTCATGTGCTACAAAAACGGCTGCGAGTCAATATGTCTGGGGATTCTTACTGCTGCCACGCACGGTTTATTGAGTAGTAGCTGAAGGATGTGCCTCTATAACGGAAAGCCGAAGGCTTTAAGTTTTTTCCAGTAGCTGTATTGCTGCGGACAGTCAGTTGTAGAACTCTATTAACATGCAGATCAACCACATCTTTTGACTAGCACTTGCTGATTACTGTGATTTTTTTTTTTTTTTACAACAGAGTATTTTTGACCTCACTGTGCTCTTTTGTGTCTTCAAGTATTCTGGTGGTGTGAACAGGTTCCTACAGACTTGTTCAATGTGCAAGTGGCCCATGTGTTTCTGATATCTGCAGGTTAATAGCATTTGGGGACATAATAGGCTGCCTTTAATTGTGGTTGCCACAAACATTTTTCAATTATCCATAGGATTGGTGATGAATGCATGATGATTAGGGGTCCAACTATTGCGATCATGAGAATGGGTGTACCAAAGCTGTCCATGTGAAATGAGGGATAGTGTACATATGTGATCACAATATTTTTGGATTTTGTGCCGTACATCAGTGTGAATTTTTTAGGAACACTAGAAATTGATTCTACAGCATACACAGATACAAACTTGGGAAAACACAGTGTTGGTTTGTTACCTAGGAGAAGATGGTCGCCTCCTTTCTGGTTCCCGTCGTTTCCTTTCGATAGATTTACTTTTTGCTCTTCTCACTGGGGACTGTGTTCGAGGAGGGGATTGTTTAATCTTTTTATCATGTGTAAATGGAGATCTGCTGTACCTTGATGCCCTGTCACGCTGTTTTGGCGTAAGGCTTCTGGCTTTGGGGCTACGTGCTTGTCTGCGGCCTGGTGAACGGTTTTCTTTTCCTGAAGAGGCATCTTTCGAAGGAGACTTTGCAGGTTTTTTGTCCCTCTCTGTATCCGATCGCCTTGGTTTACGCTCCTTTGACTTTGACCTCCTTTCCTTTGATTTGCTTCTTCTAGGTATAGGGGACTTGGACTTCCTACTGCGATCTTTCGTTCTGCTCTCACTCGCTATCGGAGATTTCTTTTGGTCTCTTGACCTTACTCTATCATCTGAGGGAGATGTAGATTTCCTGTTTTTCTCTGGTGATTGTCTGCGCAAGAGTGGAGATTTTTTCACTTGATCTTGGGATCTATTTCTTTTAGTAGGACTTTTAGATTTCCTTTTCTCCTTAGACTTACTCCCTGGTATCTTTTCTTTTGGGGTTTCAGAGTTGACTTTCATTTTTTTCTTTTCCGACTTATGTTTTGTCTTTTCCTTGGACTTACTGCGACTCCTTCTCTTTGAAACAGATTTTGAGTCAATATCCTGCTTTCCCTTCAAATTTGATTTCATTGATGCCCTTTTCCCATTTCGAATCTTGTCATTAATCTCTCCCTCCTCTTCAGAACCAGAATTGTAACCCTGCAGTATTAAACCCATGCCAGATTGCACTCTACCTTCCATTAATTCATTGTCAAGCTCTGCTTTAATCATAGCTCTTTGCTTCTCCAAGTCTTCCAATAAAGCAAAGTCATCCAGTTTTGCCCTCTTTGATGGGGAATTATCATCTTTGTCAGGATCTAAAATCTCTTTCCGCTTGTGCTTCTTGTGCTTATGTTTATGCTTGTGTTTTTTGTCCTTGTCTTCTTCAGAAGAATGCTTGTGCTTTTTGTGCTTGCTCCGATGCTTGTGTTTCTTTTTCTTATGTTTACTGTGCTTGCTCTGAGGCTGCTCCTCTTCTGAGACCTCACCATTTTCTTCAATGCCACTTCTATCAGGTGTGTCGGCATCAACAATCCTGCCAACAAAACAAACATTTTCTACAACTGAAAAAGGACTTCTACGACAGGTTATTTAACTGGGTTTTACTGGTTCCATGTAAATAAAGCTCAAATTGGTTTTCCATTTTTAAGCATTTATGACATCCCACAGGATACATGTCTAATAGAAGCAACTCTAAGGCTATGTTTCCACGTGGCGTATTTCCTCAGTATTCGCTGCAGATTGGACACTGCGTACAGCCGCAGCGTCCAATCCGCAAAGTCCAGATGTTAAAGCACACTGTAGGGGATTTTGTAGAGTCCCGTCTACACTATGCGTAGACGCAGGCAGCAGACCTGCGTAAACGCACATGTGGCGTGTCTTTTTAGACCACAGCATGTCTATTTATCGTGCAGAGACGCTCAGTCTCCACAAGATAAATTACACAGTCCAATGTATAGGATGCGGTGATTCCGCATGGTTCAATGAACACATGCGGAATCACCGCGCGTACAAAAGCCGGCAACGCTTTGGACGGGGCGGGGTATCCGCTGAGTCCAAAGCGCTGGTATTACGCCCCGTGGAAACATACCCTTAGGGCTTCTGTCCCCATTTTCCATTTCTCAAATACAAAATGCTCTTAGGTTCAAAAACTCAGCTTCAGTCCTTCTGTGCTACCCTTTGAGATCTAAAGAGAAAAAGGAAAGCTACTATCGAGCATAATATATCTATGCATATGCTATAAATTATAAGTATTCTTTGCTTGTAAAATAACCCCCCCCCCATCACAAGGGACATTGAGACAAATAGCCTAGATTTGTGTTAGGCTATCAACACCAGAAAGGTAGGAGTCCAATTCCCAGCACCTCCACAAATTAGCAGATTAAAGAGTGGCACTTTGCCACATTTAACAAATAAATTTTTGTATTGGTTTCGCCTGGATTGATAAAGACTGAGCAACAACCTGGCATGCCTAGTTCAAAATATTCAGAGCCAGCGAAGCCTGGTAACCAATAAAATAATGCACGACAGTGTTGGGATAGGATTCCACCCAACTTGATAATGATGGCCAAATATCCAGAAAACTCCCTTTAGCAATGATGGCCTAACATTAATAAAGGTCATCAATGGTTTGTTGCTGGGGCACTGATTGTCACCTCAACTTCATGGTTTACTCAGCTCAGTCCTATTAACTTGAATGGAAAAAAGCAGCTATGAAATGGCACAAGATATTAGCATCTTTAAAATGTAAGGAACTTAATCACTGGAAAACTGCAGTAATTTACATACAGAATACCCCCTGTGTATGTCCATGTACTCTGGAAAATGTCCAAGATCACATGCTTCACCAATGAGATAGATACACACATGAGACTATGATGTATCTGAAGGACTACTATCCCCATTAAAGTTTATTCTATTAGGCATGTCCAAACTAACAGTGAAGAATCTTTTCTATGCACAATGGAGACATTATTGGTACAACACAAAAAACAGTACAAGCCTGAGGGCCTTCCACTGGTCACATGTAAAGTCCCTCATGGTACAATATTAAAGATGACATGTCCACAGTTTTGTCTTATTTTTCTCACTGCTCCCGAATAACCTGCTTTTTGTGTTACAGTTGCAGAGATATGGGGTTTTTGTTTATTGCTGATCTTTATACTCTTTGCATAGATGCTTCAGTAAATCCTGTGAGGAACACTCTAAGGCTCCATTGCATCATACTCTAAGCAACGCTCCTGGCTTAAAAAGAATCTGTCACCACCAGGACGTATATACTCTATTAATATGGGCATACAGGTAATAGAAATGTTACACTAGTCCTACCTGTATAACTCATATTAATGGTCTTGTCGGAAAATGTTATATTCTGTCTTTAGGCTAATGATTTTTTCCTTGCCTCCCCTGTCCTCATTGTAATCCTTACCTCCTCCCAGTAGCATCAGTTACGGCCCCGGTATCCCGCGCCTGCACTCTGCACCCTCTCAGAAATACTAATCTCATTCAGATGGGCAATGTAGTCAGGGATCTTCTGCGCAGGCGACTTCTACTCCAGTGACCTCAGCTGCGCACGCCGATAAGGTGTTCTCCCCACTTCCTCCCTGCATAGTTATAGCCATGCACACGTGGTTCCTAAATAGGACTATGCAGGGAGGAAAAGGGGAGAGCATCTTATCGTGGCGCACACCGGAAGTCACAATGACTCTCCAGTGCCTGCGCAGAAGATCCCAGAAAGTGTAACATTTCTATGACCGACCTATAAGGCCATATTAATAGGTCAAATTGCAGATGACACTAAACTCTGCAGGGTAATCAATACAGAGGAGGACAATTTTATATTACAGGATGATTTATGTAAACTAGAAGCTTGGGCTGAAAATTGCAAATGAGCTTTAATGGGGATAAATGTAAAGTTATGCACTTGGGTAGAAGTACCGTATATACTCGAGTATAAGCCGACCCGAGTATAAGCCGACCCCCCTAATTTTGCCACAAAAAACTGGGAAAACTTATTGACTCGAGTATAAGCCTAGGGTGGAAAATGCAGCAGGTAACCGTGAATTTCAAAATTAAAAATAGATACTCCATACCATTCATTATGGCCCCATAGATGCTCCACATAAAGCTGTGCCACATATAATGCTCCATACTGTTCATTATGGCCCCATAGATGCTCCACATAAAGCTGTGCCACATATAATGCTCTGCACCGTTCATTATGGCCCCATAGATGCTCCACATAAAGCTGTGCCATATATACAATGCTCTGCACCATTGCCCCATAGATACTACACATAAAGCTGTGCCATATATATATAGTGCTCTGCACCGTTGCCCCATAGCTGTGCCATATAGTGCTCTGCACCGTTGCCCCATAGCTGTGCCATATAGTGCTCTGCACCGTTGCCCCATAGCTGTGCCATATAGTGCTCTGCACCGTTGCCCCATAGCTGTGCCATATAGTGCTCTGCACCGTTGCCCCATAGCTGTGCCATATAGTGCTCTGCACCGTTGCCCCATAGCTGTGCCATATAGTGCTCTGCACCGTTGCCCCATAGCTGTGCCATATAGTGCTCTGCACCGTTGCCCCATAGCTGTGCCATATAGTGCTCTGCACCGTTGCCCCATAGCTGTGCCATATAGTGCTCTGCACCGTTGCCCCATAGCTGTGCCATATAGTGCTCTGCACCGTTGCCCCATAGCTGTGCCATATAGTGCTCTGCACCGTTGCCCCATAGCTGTGCCATATAGTGCTCTGCACCGTTGCCCCATAGCTGTGCCATATAGTGCTCTGCACCATTGCCCCATAGATACTACACATAAAGCTGTGCCATATATACAATGCTCTGCACCGTTGCCCCATAGCTGTGCCATATATATATAGTGCTCTGCACCGTTGCCCCATAGCTGTGCCATATAGTGCTCTGCACCGTTGCCCCATAGCTATGCCATATAGTGCTCTGCACCGTTGCCCCATAGCTGTGCCATATAGTGCTCTGCACCGTTGCCCCATAGCTGTGCCATATAGTGCTCTGCACCATTGCCCCATATCTGTGCCATATAGTGCTCTGCACCGTTGCCCCATAGCTGTGCCATATAGTGCTCTGCACCGTTGCCCCATAGCTGTGCCATATAGTGCTCTGCACCGTTGCCCCATAGCTGTGCCATATAGTGCTCTGCACCATTGTCCCATAGCTGTGCCATATAGTGCTCTGCACCGTTGCCCCATAGCTGTGCCATATAGTGCTCTGCACCGTCCATTATTGCCCCATAGCTGTGCCATATAGTGCTCTGCACCGTTGCCCCATAGCTGTGCCATATAGTGCTCTGCACCATTATTGCCCCATAGCTGTGCCATATAGTGCTCTGCACCATTATTGCCCCATAGCTGTGCCATATAGTGCTCTGCACCGTCCATTATTGCCCCATAGCTGCTGCTGCTGCAATAAAAAAAAAAAAAATAAAACATACTCACCTGTCTTGCTTGCAGCTCCTCGGCGCCATCTTCCCGTCGTCTCTCCGCACTGACTGATCAGGCAGAGGGCGCCGCGCACACTATATGCGTCATCGCGCCCTCTTCCTGAACAGTCAGAGCGGAGAGACGCCGGGAAGATGGCGCGACGCCCGGCGTGTGGAACGAGGACAGGTGACTATGTAATACTTACCTGCTCCCGGCGTCCCGCTCCTTCCCCCGGACAGCTGGTCTTCGGTGCCGCAGCCTCTTCCTCTGTCAGCGGTCACCGGCACCGCTGATTAGAGAAATGAATTATGCGGCTCCGCCCCTATGGGAGGTGGAGCAGCCTATTCATTTCTCTAATGAGCGGTCCCACGTGACCGCTCAGGGGAAGAGGCTGCGGCACCGAAGACAGTGTGACAGGCAGGGGGAGCGCCAGGATCGCCGGGACTAGGTAAGTATATGACAGTGCTCACCCGCCGACCCCACCACCGATCATGACTCGAGTATAAGCCGAGAGGGGCACGTTCAGCCCAAAAATTTGGGTTGAAAATCTCGGCTTATACTCGAGTATATACGGTAATAAGATGTATAACTAAGGGCTTAATTCTAAAACTCTGGGCAAAACGGTCAATGAAAAAGACCTGGGTGTATGGGTGGATGACAAACTCATATTCAGTGGCCAGTGTCAGGCAGCTGCTACAAAGGCAAATAAAATAATGGGATGTATTAAAAGAGGCATAGATGCTCATGAGGAGAACATAATTTTACCTCTATACAAGTCACTAGTTCGACCAGACTTAGAATACTGTGCACAGTTCTGGTCTCCGGTGTATAAGAAAGACATAGCTGAACTAGAGCGGGTGCAGAGAAGAGCGACCAAGGTTAGGCTGGTTTCAAACTTGCGTTTTGATCTGCAGTGTTTTTACCGAAAAAAACGCATGCGTTTTTTTTCCCTATGTTTAACATTAAAAACGCATTCTTTTTTTTGGGACGCGATTTGCCGCGTTTAACGACGCATGCGTTTTTTTGCTGCATGTGTTCTTTTGCAGAAATGCAACATGTAGTAATTTTCAGAGGCGTTTTTTTGCCGCAAAAAAACGCATGCGTTCATTTGCGTTTGATTTGCGGCAAAAAATACATTGAT
Source organism: Ranitomeya variabilis (assembly GCF_051348905.1). Taxonomy (NCBI): domain Eukaryota; kingdom Metazoa; phylum Chordata; class Amphibia; order Anura; family Dendrobatidae; genus Ranitomeya; species Ranitomeya variabilis. Next base: position 328,986,473 of record NC_135237.1, on the reverse strand, counting down.
GTCTATGGAAACGCATGCGTTTTGCGTACATGCGTTTGCTTGCGTTTTAAACGCATGCGTTTTTATAGAAAAAAACAAGAATACACCCTGATAAGCCACCCCCCACCATCAGGGTGATAAAGGGACCCTAACCCTAGGGATCCAAACCCTAACCCTAACAATATGACAGTGAATACTCTCCGAGTTTATATTTTTAGTACTCTATAGCAATACCGTATATCTTGGGGTGTCCACATTGAACAAAGCTTTTTATTAGAAGAATGTCCTGGTCTCCAGGTCAACATAATAGCCAATCCCTATGGATCCCTAGTGTTAGGGTTTGGATCCCTAGGGTTAGGGTTTGGATCCCTAGGGTTAGGGTTAGGGTTTGGATCCCTAGGGTTAGGGTTAGGGTTTGGATCCCTAGGGTTAGGGTTAGGGTTTGGATCCCTTTATCACCTTGATGGTGGGGGGTGGCTTATCAGTGACCTGGTGACCAGGACATTCTTCTAATAAAAAGCTACCCCTAACCCTAGGGATCCAAACCCTAACCCTACCCCTAACACTAAACCTAACCCTACCCCTAAACCTTACCCTAGGGATCCTAACCCTAACCCTAGCTAATTCTATTAATAGTGGGTTTTCTAGTTGATTTTGATGATTGGCAGCTGTCACACACTTCTCAGCATGCTTTTCAAAAACGCAAACGCAGGAAAAACGCATGTAAACGCGTCAAAACGCCGCTTTTTTTTTTCTGCATGCAAAAACGCATGCATCTAAAAAACGCAGCATTTGCACGCGTTTACATGCATTTTTTCACCACATGCGTTTTTTTTTACAAACGCTGCAGATCAAAACGCAAGTGTGAAACCAGCCTTATTAGAGGACTGGGGGGTCTGCAATACCAAGATAGGTTATTACACTTGGGGCTATTTAGTTTGGAAAAACGAAGGCTAAGGGGTGATCTTATTTTAATGTATAAATATATGAGGGGACAGTACAAAGCCCTTTCTGATGATCTTTTTAATCATAGACCTGAGACAGGAACAAGGGGGCATCCTCTACGTCTGGAGGAAAGAAGGTTTAAGCTTTAAACAGATGCAGATTCTTTACTGTAAGAGCAGTGAGACTATGCAACTCTCTGCCGTATGATGTTGTAATGAGTGATTCATTACTTATATTTAAGGCTTCTTTCACACTAGCGCCGGGACGCTAGCGTTGTCTCCGCCGCACAACGGGTGCAGCGGATGCATTTTTCCAGCGCATCCGCTGCCCCATTGTGAGGTGCGGGGAAGTGCGGGGAGGTGGGGGCGGAGTTCCGGCCGCGCATGCGCGGTCGGAAAAAGCGGACCGTTGGGAGCAAAAAACGTTACATGTAACGTTTTTTGGTCCCGACGGTCCGCCACAGCACGGCGCAACCGTCGCACGACGGTAGCGACGTGTGGCAATGCGTCGCAAATGCGTCGCTAATGTTAGTCAATGCTGAAAAAACGCATCCTGCAAGCACTTTTGCAGGATGCGTTTTTTTCGGCAAAACGACGCATTTGCGACGTATTGCAGTTAACGCTAGTGTGAAAGTAGCCTAAGAGGGGACTGGATGCCTTTCTGGAAAAGTATAATGTTACAGGTTATATATACTAGATTCCTTGATAGGGCGTTGATCCAGGGAACTAGTCTGACTGCCGTATGTGGAGTCGGGAAGGAATTTTTTTCCCCAATCTGGAGCTTACTCTTTGCCACATTTTTTTTTTGCCTTCCTCTGGATCAACATGTTAGGGCATGTTAGGTTAGGCTATGCATTGAACTAGATGGACTTAAAGTCTTCCTTCAACCTTAATAACTATGTAACTATGTAATAAGTCCCAGGAGTGACAGATTCCCTTTAAGACCATTAAAACTAGCACTGTTGAGGAGAGCCATAAGATCAAATACTTAATTAACCTCAACACATAAGGTAATTGAGGGAAGCAACCCATAACATGTATTGTTTAACCTTACATAAGTTTTCCTCAGACAAAGTAAGACACTTAAGATGGCTGCCATCTCCTCTACCAGAGCCGTGTGCTCTGGTATCCAAGATGAACAATGAAGACACTGAAGATGGCCGCCATTTCCTGTATCTGCATGCCGTGTGGTCTGGTATCCAAGATGACGCCCACCCTGATGACCTCATGGATCCACCCACAGTGACGCCCACCCTGATGACCTCACGGACCAACCCACCCTGATGACCTCATGGATCCGCCCATGGACTTGCTCATGCCCAACCCACTAACCAATGGAATACATCCGATCACTCCCATCTTAGAGCTAACCGAGCCCCCTTACAGGATATATATAACATTGTGTTTGACTAATAAACTTCCCTTCTTGGAGCTGAGCCACACATGATCAATATCCATTAGGCCAGGAGTAGGCAACTAGAGAATTGAACATTTTATTAATTGTTCAACCCTAATATTTGGCCGCCCAACCTGGGGCCAGCAGAGGAGAGCCCTGAACCCTGAAAACCGGCGAGTGGAACGGCTGGATGCACTGAGTACCCCGAACCTGGAGACTGATCAACTCCTTAACAGAACACGGTAAGTCTGCTGATTTTTATAATCTGTAGTCTTTACCTGTGTCCTTCGGGGTATCCTGTGCAGATTGCCTGACCGTGTCCGGTTTCCTTGGTATCTGTAAGACGGCAGAAGGGTCTCTCCGCTGCTGGTCATTTAATTGCAAGAACCGTCACATGTTTTAGTTGCCTACTGCCTGTTACATGTTGTGAAGAGGGGAGATGACTAGTAGGTTAAAAGATGCAAGTTTTTTTCTCTACAGAGGGCTAGAGGCAAGTGATAAAACAGGAAAAACAGGTTTTTACAGAGGGAGATGACTGGTAGTTAGGAGAAGCATTGTGTAAGGACAGTCAAAGCAGGTTTCTAGGAAAGAAAAAGAAGCAAGTGTTTACAGAAGGAGAAGCATTGTGTTTGGAACAGGATGAGCAAGTTAAGCAATGTGTGTTAAAACAGGAAAAGCAGGTTTTTTTAGAGAAGGATAAGCAAGCAAGTGTAGAAAAAAATAAAATAATTTTTGTCTGTAGTATACGGTTGTCGCCTGTGATAAGATTTTCAGTTCTGTACAAGAGAGACTAGGACCTGGAGTAATTGACTCGGCCTAGGGGGGGCCCGGTAAATCTTGGAGCAATTGGCTCAGTTCGGGCATAATAAATTGTGTAGCGGCTCATTGAAACTTGGAGCAAATTGGCTCAGTTTGAGCCAATTAAATTTATAGTTTTTCTTTTTTTGCCCCGTGACATCGAGTAATTGACTCTGCACGGGGACCGGTAAGTTAGGGAGCAATTTGACAAAGTAGGGAATAATTGGTTTGTAAAGTACGGAGCACGGAAGTCAGACAGGGACCACGTGACAAGAAGCAATAGGAACTGAGTACTGCAGACTCAGTTCCCTTTAGAATCTCAGGTTTGAGTCATCTCCCCCGTCTTATTGTTTGTTTGGTGTTTGTTATCTTGATAGATAGATATATATACTGTGTATCTATAGAAAGATGGAGAAATTAATGCAGTTCTGCCGTATGGGCACTAAGCCAAATTCAGATGGCAAGTTAGACTCATGCACATTAGTGGAAATTGTGTGGAATGCCAGAAGGGGGGATGGTTACAGCCCCTGGAGTGGAAGCTTGTCTTGAAAGAAAGAAAAGGTATCCTAGAAGATAATGGATTGTTGTCTACTGCTAGGGCAGGAGAAAGAGTCTCTGAAAGTCTGTATAGAGAAAAAAAAATAAAAAAATAAAAAAATAAAAATTGGAAATTGGGTAGAAGAGAAAAGGAATAGAAAGAATAGAGTTTTGAGTTGTGTATTACAAAAATATATCTTGTGAGCGGCCACCACCGTATAATGGTGGCCCAGAGCCATGTGGTAAATGTAATAGCGGCCATTTTGTTAATGGCAAATGTGTTAAATGTAATAGCAGCCAAAATGGTGGCCCAGAGCCATGTGCTAAATATAATTCTGACGGCGGCCATTTTGTTGGTGGTAAATATAATTCTGACGGCGGCCATTTTGTTGGTGGTAAAAATAATTCTGACGGCGGCCATTTTGTTGGTGGTAAAAATAATTCTGACGGCGGCCATTTTGTTGGTGGTAAAAATAATTCTGACGGCGGCCATTTTATTGGTGGTAAATATAATTCTGACGGCGGCCATTTTGTTGGTGGTAAATATAATTCTGACGGCGGCCATTTTGTTGGTGGTAAATATAATTCTGACGGCGGCCATTTTGTTGGTGGTAAATATAATTCTGACGGCGGCCATTTTGTTGGTGGTAAATATAATTCTGACGGCGGCCATTTTGTTGGTGGTAAATATAATTCTGACGGCGGCCATTTTGTTGGTGGTAAATATAATTCTGACAGCGTCCATTTTGTTGGTGGTAAATATAATTGACGGCAGCCATTTTGTTGGTGGTAAATATAATTCTGACGGCGGCCATTTTGTTGGTGGTAAATATAATTCTGACGGCGGCCATTTTGTTGGTGGTAAATATAATTCTGACGGCGGCCATTTTGTTGGTGGTAAATATGTAATTCTGACGGCAGCCATGTTGTGGATGGCGAATGTGCTGCTCCTGGTGGTGAACATCTCAGATTAAGGCTACACACCACATCACCAAATCCTTGTTACCCAGTAATGACCACTAACGGCCAATACTATATTCCTACGGGAAGTGAACAGGCTTTACCCATGTTTCCTATCTCAGTTGTTTCCAATGGGGCACCAACCCTTTCCCCTATCACTCCTGTTGTGAATCCAGCAGTCCTCCCACCTGGATCGTCCCCAGCACCTACCCTTTCTACTGTCACTTCCACTGCCAATTTAGCCACACACCCACATGAGATGCTCCAAGCAGCGGCCTCTCCTCCCAATGCTTCCACAACAGCACTCTCACGCAGCCTACATAACCCTATACCTGGTACCTCACAGGCTGTCTCGCAGCCAAGCGCACACCTGTATGGGACGGTGGCGACTGTATCAAGGGGGGCTCAATGTGGGAGGGGGATACCAATAGCACAGGAAGCACAAAGGGGAGGGAATGTTGGCAACCTATTTTTGAAAAAGAACTTCCTGAGGGACCCTTGTTAGTGGTGGGAAAGGGTGACATAACAACAATGGAGACAGACGCTATTGTTAATGCTGCCAATTCTCGGTCAGAGCACAATGGAGGTGTAGCTAGAGCTATAGTGGAAGCGGGAGGGGCGACTATTCAAGCTGACAGTCAAATCATTGTTGAGTCACGTGGTCAGATAGCTGTTGGGGACTTAGCGGTGACTAAAGCTGGCAATCTCCTGTGTAGAATGATCATACACACTGTGACCCCTACTTATGACCCTATTCATCCAGACGTCAGTGCTCAACAACTTCGTGCAGCAATAACTCGCATTAATGAGGACAGGACTGTTAAAGCTTTTAAGACTGCCTGCGTCACCTGGAGCCCACACCATGATACTGGAGCTGCCCAAATAGAGCCCCTCATTCCAGGACTGTTACCTCCTCCGGCTCCTCATACACAAGGGACTACATCTGCACTCCCGGTGCCATCTCTACTCCCGCCTCAGGTGCCACCGCCAACAGTGCCAATGCTCATGTCTGAGGAGCCCACCATTTGTCAAGTTTACACCCCAGCAAGCTGCTACTCTGTTGAACCAAGTTCTAGATCCAGAAAAACAGCCGATGCCTTTCTACAGGAGCATGACGAGACATGGGACTCTGGTGTTGAGTTCTGCCAAGAACCTAAGACAAGGGCCTCAGATGAGTTGGCTGACCTATCAATTATTATTGTTGCCAAAGGTTTCCAGATGCCTCAAAGCTGATGCAGCCATTGTACGATGACCTCAAGACGTCAGCGTTTCCACTATGTACTAAATCTGTTGAAGCCTTCTATGCTCTTAAACAGGCCATACAGTCTGCCCCAGCTCTTGGAATCCCAAATTATCAACTACCTTTTTACTTGTTTGTCAGTGAAGTAGCAGGACATGCTTCCGGAGTCCTAGCACAAAAACATGGGGGAAGAACAAGACCAATCGGCTACTACTCTGCCCGCCTGGACACTCTGTCTCAAGCTTCCCCGACTTGCCTCAGAGCTGTTCATGCTGCACATATGCTTCTGGACAAAACTTCTGATATCATCTTAGGACATCCGGTTCTCTTAATGGCTCCACACGACATGAAAGCTATTCCAGGCCAGACTCAACCTAAACATCTGTTGGTACAGCATCATATGAGACTCCAACGTTGGCTCTTGGTTCCGGATAATGTCACTCTTGTCCGCTGCACCATCCTCAACACGTCCACGCTGCTTCCTCTTTCCAGGGGGGATGTGGATGATGATACTAATGCTCCCGGAGAAGATGCCTCTACACACTCAGAGGATCATGACTGTCTCGAAAAAAATGCAGGAAGAAGCAGCCTCCAAGAAAAATGTGTCTGAAGACCCACTCCCACATGCTGACCTGACGTTCTTCACTGATGGTTCCAGATTTGCAGATGAAACAGGAAGATTCCATACGGGGTATGCCGTGGTTACACATGACCAGGTCATCTCAGCTGGATCGCTACCACCGCACATGTCTGCACAAGAAGCGGAACTTAAAGCTTTGACGTTGGCTTGTCAGGAAGCGACGGAGAAGGTGGTCAACATCTATACGGATTCAAGATACGCTTTTGGAGTGGCTCATGACTTCGGCAGTATCTGGGCAGCCAGAGGATACCTAACGTCCAGTGGAACTCCTGTAAAACATGCTGCTATCATACAAGAACTTGTGGCCGCTCTAGATCTACCTTTGGAGGTTGCAGTAATCAAGATCAAAGCTCACGGGAGATTGGATTCTCCAGAAGCAAGAGGGAATTTCTTTGCTGACAAAACAGCAAAAACTTATGCTGCGCATCCATTTGGGAAAGAAAAAGCAGCGGTGTACGTGTCACAAGACACTGAAGAAGGGACTAAAGGCTCTCTTATGAGAATCATCCATCTACATCAAGACAAGACATCAGATGATGAAAAGAAGTCATGGCAAGAAGGAGGAGCTAAAAAGGATGAAGATGGAGTCTGGAGGATAAACAAAAAGGTCTGTCTACCCCGTAATCTGTACCCTTCAGTGACAGAATGGGCACACGGTATCACCCACAGAGGCAAGAATCAGATGAATGACCTAATTTGGAAGACTTATATGGCACCTGGAATCTCTACTGTTACCCAAAAATATTGCAAGTCCTGCCTTGTGTGTGCAACATGCAATCCAGCACCGCCTCAGAAAGTTACTCAGAAACATTTGGCTAAACCACTTTATCCCTTTCAGAGGATTCAGATTGATCACATTCAAATGCCAAAAGTAGGGAAGTACGAGTATGTACTGGTAGTGACTGACATGTTCTCAGGATGGCCCGAAGCCTATCCAGCAGGGTGGATTGATTTAAATCACGCCAATTTAAATCATGATTTAAATCACGATTTAAATCAAAAGATTTTTTTCTATTTAAATCGGATCGATTTAAATCATGATTTTAATCATGATTTAAATCACTGATTTAAATCAAAAGGTTTTTTTTAATATAAATCACGATTAAAATGAGAAGTGAGAGCAGTGCGCATGTGCGCCCATAGTTACACGGACGAAACTAGGGGCAACGATCTAACGCCAGGGTGAGGGGGGGACCCCAAAGTAAGTAAAAATCTTTTTTGTTTTACTATATGGCAATAGGTAGGTGTTTAAAAGCAGCATGTCTTAATTGTATAAACTATTAATAGCCTCCACATTTTGTTCATACTGCCCCTTTAATTCCACACTTCTAGCTTGGTTTCACTTTTGGTTTAGTTTCTTTTTCCATTCAGTTGACATGCCCAAACTTGTTGGATAGTCAGCATCCTACAGAAACCTCTGGAAGAGCATGGCATTGTGAATGTTACACATATACAGCCTTTATTCTACTGAGTTAAACAACTCAGCTTTATCTCATGATGGAAGAACCTTTGGATGGTAAAATATTTTCCTCAAAAAGCAGTTTATTGAAAAAAATCCGATTTAAATCAAAAAAATCCGATTTAAATCAAAAAAATCCGATTTTTTTGATTTTTTAAAAAAAACATTGATTTTTATCCACCCTGCTATCCAGTAACAAACATGACTGCCAGAGTGACTGTTAAGAGACTGATGACTGAAGTAGTAAGCAGATATGGGGTCCCAGAGGTAATTGTGACCAAGGACCTGCGTTCACTGCAGCACTGACTAAGGAACTATGGACACTGGTAGGAGCGGATTTGGGTTTACATACTCCATATCACCCTCAGAGCAGTGGGAAAGTAGAAAGATTGAATGGCACCTTCAAAAATAAATTACTGAAAGCCAGTTAGGAGGTCAGACTTGGACAGACATTTTGCCCGTTGCCTTATACTCAGTCAGAAACACTCCAAGGGGTCCCACTAAACTCACACCATACGAGATTCTTTTTGGGGGGCCTCCAAGATTGGGTCAATATTTTCCACAACAGCTAGCCTTGGGAAGTGATACTCTTGTAAATTATGTAATTGTTGTTACTAAAGAACTGTCAGTAACACATGTACAAGTTTTATCATACATTCCAGGTCCAGATTCCAGTGAAGGTGCCCATACTTTCTAACCTGGTGACTACATGCTGGTAAAGAAGTTCATCAGAAAAGACATTCCTGGAGTCGAGATTTAAGGGTCCCTACCAAGTGCTCCTGACTACTCCTACTTTGGTCAGGATTGCTGAGCGCCTCCTGGATCCATCTCTCACATTGTAAATTTGTTAGACAGTTAGGGACAGAGTAGGATCTGACCTGCTTGTCAAAGTCCAGCTACAAAGGGAGGTTTTCCACAAGGGAAAACTTGTCTCAAACTGGTGAAAACTCCAATTCCCCCTCCCGGGCAAGACGGTCAGATCTAGGATATGTACATCAGGGTTAGTCGCACATGTGTATTTTATGTAACCATGGAGATGGGAGATTGGAGAGTAATAGATCCAGCAGGTAGGGAAGTCCCGAAGACATGGGTAACACGCTCCAGTATACCCGTAATTGGTCACACATTCTCTGGTGTCTATAGCATCCATATTGTCATGAAGCTTCTGATGTCATAATAACACTTAACATCGATGGGTTAGGGAACCACGGTGGGATCAAGATAAAAGAAAAGGTTAATAAAGTATTTAGGGGGGACTGTTGAGGAGAGCCATAAGATCAAATACTTAATTAACCTCAACACATAAGGTAATTGAGGGAAGCAACCCATAACATGTATTGTTTAACCTTACATAAGTTTTCCTCAGACAAAGTAAGACACTTAAGATGGCTGCCATCTCCTCTACCAGAGCCGTGTGCTCTGGTATCCAAGATGAACAATGAAGACACTGAAGATGGCCGCCATTTCCTGTATCTGCATGCCGTGTGGTCTGGTATCCAAGATGACGCCCACCCTGATGACCTCATGGATCCACCCACAGTGACGCCCACCCTGATGACCTCACGGACCAACCCACCCTGATGACCTCATGGATCCGCCCATGGACTTGCTCATGCCCAACCCACTAACCAATGGAATACATCCGATCACTCCCATCTTAGAGCTAACCGAGCCCCCTTACAGGATATATATAACATTGTGTTTGACTAATAAACTTCCCTTCTTGGAGCTGAGCCACACATGATCAATATCCATTAGGCCAGGAGTAGGCAACTAGAGAATTGAACATTTTATTAATTGTTCAACCCTAATAGCACTACCTCCAGAATTGTATGATGGAATTAAAGAAAACAAAAAAAGTAACTCTTTAACCCCTTACTAACCAAGCCAATTTTTACAATTCTGACCACTGTCACTTTATATGATAATAACTCTGGAACACTTCAACGTATCCCACTGATTCCTAAAAAAAAAATTTCTGTAACATTTTACTTCATGATAGTGATAAAATTTATTCAATATGACTTGCGCTTATTTATGGGAAAAAAATTTAGCAATTTTCAAACCTTTAATTTTTGTGCCTTTAACCCCTTACTGAAATGTGCAGTACAAGTACTGCTCTGCGGGAGCTGCGTTCCCGTAAACAGCAGTACAAGTACGGTGCTCCGATCGCGCGGCCTCACGCTGAGTGCCACAGCGATCGGGTGTGGGTGTCAGCTGTGTGAGAGCTGACACCCCACAGCAAAGCCCATGATCAGTGCAAGCACCGATCGCGGGCATTTAACCCCTCTTATGCCGCTGTCAGTAGTGACAGACATAGAGGAGAATCCCAAAGGCAATAAATTCCCTGCAAGCTCCCAACAGGAGAACGCAATGTGATCACGTTGTCCTGATGGTCTACATGGAGACTGCAAGATGGCTGCGTGGTACTTCAGGCAAGGCGGCGTGTCAGTGTCTGCTCAGAGCAGGACCTGAGATGCCATCTTCCCTGCCTGTCTAATGCTGCTTCGATGTTCTGCAGTGAGAATGCATTGCAGAACATCAGATCAGCGATCTGATACTGTGCAGTGATGTCCCATACTTAGGCTAGGTTCACATCATCTGCATGCGCAAACACATCCCAGCAAACGCATATTTACGCAACGTTTATCTGCATCAGCTTACGCATGACAGCAAAAAAATACTGTGTGTGCATGCATTTGTATGCATTTTTGCCTGTTTGCGTTGATTATGCGCATGCGTTTGATATTTCCAGGAGGGCGTGTCTCAAAACAGACTGCGCATAATTGACACCTCAAAAAATGCAACATGTTGCATTCGCCAGACCCTGCCGCACACCACGAAACGGCGCATGCATACACATCCGCATGCGAACTGATGCAAACGCATGTCCCTGCATTAACAATGTTACGCAAGATGCATGCGGATCTATGCGGTTACGCAAGATGCATGCGGATCTATGCGGTTACGCAAGATGCATGCGGATCTATGCGGTTATGCAAGATGCATGCGGATCTATGCGGTTACGCAAGATGCATGCGGATCTATGCGGTTACGCAAGATGCATGCGGATCTATGCGGATCAAACGCTGCACACAGATATGCAAACGTGAAACCGACCTTAGACAATGTAAAAAAGTTTAAAAAATATATATATATATTAAAACATTTTTTTTTTAAAAACTAGTTTGCACAATAAAAAGCGTCTATTAGTGTGTGACAGCAGCCAAACATAAAAAGCTGATATAAATCTGGTATTGTACAGACTTGAAGAATAAAGTCGCCTAATCACTTATACTGCTTGAGGAACGGCGTAAAAAATAAATAAAACCAATTCTTCACATGTTGTTGATTTTTTTCATTTTGCCTCCCAAAGATCGCAGTAAGGCTTGGCACACATTTATCTAGTGCTCTGCGCTGAGCCCTTGCACCGGGGTTTCCGTATAAATCTCTGAAATACGTGATTCAGGTCTGGGGGAAAATGTGAGTAAATGGGTAAGTAACTGGCTTAGCGATAGAAAGCAGAGGGTGGTTATAAATGGTATATTCTCTAACTGGGTCGCTGTGACCAGTGGGGTACCGCAGGGGTCGGTGTTGGGACCTATTCTCTTCAACATATTTATTAACGATCTGGTAGAAGGTTTACACAGATGATACAAAACTGTGTAAAGCAGTCAATAGAAGAGAAGATAGTATTCTGCTACAGATGGATCTGGATAAGTTGGAACTTGGATCGAAAGGTGACAGATGCGGTTTAACAATGATAAATGTAAAGATATATGTTGACAAGGAAAAGGGTAAGCAAATTTTTTCAGTTGCATCTCACTTTCTGGATCATCATGGAAGTAGACACCACAAAATACGTGTAATGGTGTTGGACCGGGTCATTATTAATATTCGGGGTGGGAATCCAACCAAGGAACTGCTTCGTCGGGAGTCCCGATGGATCTTCAATCTAAGGAGTATGGCCCCTGGAGGTTTAAATGAGGAATTCTCGTTTTCTGGGTTCTACGGTTAACCCCTTTCTGCCAGCTGACGGAATAGTACGTCAGCTGGCAGATCCCCTGCTTTGAGGTGGGCTCCGGCGGTGAGCCCACCTCAAAGCCGTGACATGTCAGCTGTTTTGTACAGCTGACATGTGCGCGCAATGAGAACGAGCGGAATCGCGATCCGCCCGCACCCATTTACTAGTTAAATGCCGCCGTCAAACGCTGACAGCGGCATTTAACTAGCGCTCCCGGCAGCGCAGCCTTAGTGCTCGCACTGCTGACCCCCGTCACATGATCGGGGGTCATCGGTGCATTGCCATAACAACCAGAGGTCTCCTTGAGACCTCTATGGTTGTTGATGGCCGATTGCTTTGAGCGCCACCCTGTGGTCGGCGTTCAAAGCAACCCTGCATTTCTGCTACATAGAGGTGATCTGTGCTTCACCTCTATGTAGCAGAGCCGATCTTGTAGTGCATGCTTCTAGCCTCCTATGGAGGCTATTGAAGCATGCCAAAAAATTTTTAAAAAAAGAAGTGTTTAAAAATATAAAAAAATAAAAAATATATCAATCACCCTCCTTTCGCCCCAATCAAAATAAAACAATAAAAAAAAAAAAAAATCAAACCTACACATATTTGGTATTGCCGAGTTCAGAATCGCCCAATCTATCAATAAAAACAAAGGATTAACCTGATCGCTAAATGGCGCAGCAAGAAAAAAATCTAAACACCAAAATTACGTTTTTTTGGTCGCCGCGACATTGCATTAAAATGCAATTAACCCCTTCACCCCCAAGGGTGGTTTGCACGTTAATGACCGGGCCAATTTTTACAATTCTGACCACTGTCCCTTTATGAGGCTATAACTCTGGAACGCTTTGACGGATCTTGGCGATTCTGACATTGTTTTCTCGTGACATATTGTACTTCATGTTAGTGGTAAAATTTATTCGATATAACTTGCATTTATTTGTGAAAAAAACGAATATTTGGCGAAAATTTTGAAAATTTCGCAATTTTCCAACTTTGAATTTTTATGCCCTTAAATCACAGACATATGTCACGCAAAATACTTAATAAGTAACATTTCCCACTTGTCTACTTTACATCAGTACAATTTTGGAACCAAAATTTTTTTTTGTGACGGAGTTATAAGGGTTAAAAGTTGACCAGCAATTTCTCATTTTTACAACACCATTTTTTTTTAGGGACCACATCTCATTTGAAGTCATTTTGAGGGGTCTATATGATGGAAAATACCCAAGTGTGACACCATTCTAAAAACTGCACCCCTCAAGGTGCTCAAAACCACATTCAAGAAGTTTATTAACCCTTCAGGTGTTTCACAGGAATTTTTTGAATGTTTAAATAAAAATGAGCATTTAACTTTTTTTCACACACAATTTATTTCAGCTCCAATTTGTTTTATTTTACCAAGGGTAACAGGAGAAAATGGACCCCCAAAGTTGTTGTACAATTTGTCCTGAGTACGATGATACCCCATATGTGGGTGTAAACCATTGTTTGGGCGCATGGCAGAGCTTGGAAGGGAAGGAGCGCCATTTGACTTTTCAATGCAAAATTGACTGGAATTGAGATGGGACGCCATGTTGCGTTTGGAGAGCCCCTGATGTGCCTAAACATTGAAACTCCCTACAAGTGACACCATTTTGGAAAGTAGACCCCCTAAGGAACTTATCTAGATGTGTTTTGAGAGCTTTGAACCCCCAAGTGTTTCACTACAGATTATAACGCAGAGCCGTGAAAATAATTCTTTTTTTTTTTCACAAAAATGATTTTTTAGCCCCCAGTTTTGTATTTTCACAAGGGTAACAGGATAAATTAGACCCCAAAAGTTGTTGTCCAATTTGTCCTGAGTACGCTGATACCCCATATGTGGGGGGGAACCACTGTTTGGGTGCATGACAGAGCTCGGAAGGGAAGGAGCGCCATTTGGAATGCAGCCTTAAATGGATTGGTCTGCAGGCGTCACGTTGCATTTGCAGAGCCCCTGATGTACCCAAACAGTACAAACCCCCCACAAGTGACCCCATATTGGAAACTAGACCTCCCAAGGAACTTATCTAGATGTGTTGTGAGAACTTTGAACCCCCAAGTGTTTCACTACAGTTTATAACGCAGAGCCGTGAAAATAAAACATCTTTTTTTTCCCACAAAAATGATTTTTAGCCCCCCAAATTTTTATTTTCCTAAGGATAACAAGAGAACTTGGACCCCAGAAGTTGTTGTTCAATTTGTCCCGAGTACGCTGATAACACATATGTTGGGGTAAACCCCTTTTTGGGCGCACGGGAGAGCTCGGAAGGGAAGGAGCACTGTTTTACTTTTTCAACGCAGAATTGGCTGGAATTGAGATTGGACGCCATGTCGCGCTTGGAGAGCCCCTGATGTGCCTGGACAGTGGAAACTCCCCAATTCTACCTGAAACCCTAACCCAAACACACCCCTAACCCTAATCCCAACGGTAACCCTAACCACACCCCTAGCCCTGACACACCCATAATTCTAATCCCAACCCTAATCCAAACGTAAATGTAATCCAAACCCTAACCCTAACTTTAGCCCCAACCCTAACTTTACCTCCAACCCTAGCCCTAACCCTAACCCTAAACGTGACTGAAATACGTGGCACTGAAATACGTGGCACTGAAATACGTGGCACTGAAATACGTGGCACTGAAATACGTGGCACTGAAATACGTGGCACTGAAATACGTGGCACTGAAATACGTGGCACTGAAATACGTGGCACTGAAATACGTGGCACTGAAATACGTGGCACTGAAATACGTGATACGTGGCACTTAAATACGTGGCACTGAAACACGTGGCACAGAAATACGTGATACGTGGCACTGAAATACGTGGCACTGAAATACGTGGCACTGAAATACGTGGCACTGAAATACGTGGCACTGAAATGTGATACGTGGCACTGAAATACGTGGCACTGAAATACGTGGCACTGAAATACGTGGCACTGAAATACGTGATACGTGGCACTGAAATACGTGGCACTGAAATACGTGCAACTGAAATACGTGCAACTGAAATACGTGGTACTAAAATATGTGGCACTGAAATACGTGATACGTGGCACTGAAATACGTGATACGTGGCACTGAAATATGTGATACGTGGCACTGAAATACGTGGCACTGAAATACGTGGCACTGAAATACGTGGCACTGAAATACGTGGCACTATGACTGTCAGAAAATGTTCATTAAACGGTTAGGGGTGAGGTTAGGGGTAGAGTTAGGGTTAGGGTTTGGATCCCTTTATCACCTTGATGGTGGTGGGTGGCTTTTCAGTGTGTTTTCTGTTTTTTTTCGAAAAAATGCATGCGTTTTTAACGCAAACAAACGCATGTGCTTAAAAACGCAAGAAAATACTGCAGGTTGTATTTCTGAAAATGAACGCATGCAGAAAAAAAACGCATGCGTTTTCAATGTTAAATATAGGGAAAAAACGCATGCGTTTTTTTGTGCAAAAAACGCTGCAGACAAAAACGCAAGTGTGAAACCAGCGACGCTTTTTATAGCAAAAAAGTTTTTGCGTCTCCACATTTTGAGACCTATAATTTTTCCACATTTTGCTCCACAGAGTCATGTGAGGTCTTGTTTTTTGCGGGACGAGTTGACGTTTTTATTGGTAACATTTTCGGACACGTGACCGTTTTTGATCGCTTTTTATTCCGATTTTTGTGAGGCAGAATGACCAAAAAGCAGCTATTCATGAATTTCTTTTGGGGGAGGCGTTTATACCGTTCCGCGTTTGGTAAAATTGATAAAGCAGTTTTATTCTTCGGGTCAGTACGATTACAGCGATATCTCATTTATATCATTTTTTTATGTTTTGGCGCTTTTATACGATAAAAACTAAAATATAGAAAAAATAATTATTTTGGTATCGCTTTATTCTCAGGACTATAACTTTTTTATTTTTTTGCTGATGATGCTGTATGGCGGCTTGTTTTTTGCGGGACAAGATGACGTTTTCAGCGGTACCATGGATATTTATATCAGTCTTTTTGATCGCGTGTTATTCCACTTTTTGTTCGGCGGTATGGTAATAAAGCGTTGTTTTTTGCCTCGTTTTTTTTTTTTTTTTCTTACGGTGTTTACTGAAGGGGTTAACTAGTGGGGCAGTTTTATAGGTTGGGTCGTTACGGACGCGGCGATACTAAATATGTGTACTTTTATTGTTTTTTTTTTTTTATTTAGATAAAGAAATGTATTTATGGGAATAATATATATTTTTTTATTATTATTTATTTAGGAATTTTTTATTTTTTTTTTTACACATGTGGAAAAATTTTTTTTTTACTTTTTTACTTTGTCCCAGGGGGGGACATCACAGATCATTGATCTGGCAGTGTGCACAGCACTCTGCCAGATCTGCGATCTGCTGTGCAGGGCTGCAGGCTTACCAAGCGTCTGCTCAGAGCAGACACTCGGTAAGCCACCTCCTTCCCTGCAGGACCCGGATGCCGCGGCCATCTTGGATCCGGGACCTGCGGCGAGGAGGGAGGTAGGAGACCCTCAGAGCAACGCGATCACATCGCGTTGCTCCGGGGGTCTCAGGGAAGCCCGCAGGGAGCCCCCTCCCTGCGCGATGCTTCCCTATACCGCCGGTACACTGCGATCATGTTTGATCGCGGTGTGCCGGGGGTTAATGTGTCGGGGGCGGTCCGTGACCGCTCCTGGCACATAGTGCCGGATGTCAGCTGCGATATGCAGCTGACACCCGGCCGCGATCGGCCGCGCTCCCCCCGTGAGCGCCGCTGATCGGTGATGACGTACTATCCCGTCGGCGGTCATACGGGCCCACCCCACCTCGACGGGATAGTACGTCAAATGTCGGGAAGGGGTTAACGGGCGATCAAAAGAACTTATCTGCACCAAAATGGTATAATTAAAAACGCCAGCTCGGCACGCAAAAAATAAGCACTTACCCGACCCCAGATCATGAAAAATGGAGACGCTACGGGTATCAGAAAATGGCGCAATTTATTTATTTATTTTAGCAAACTTTGGAATTTTTTTTACCACTTAGATAAAAGAGAACCTACAGTACACATGTTTGGTGTCTATGAACTCGTAATGACCTGGAGAATCATAATGGCATGTTAGTTTTAGCACTTGGTGAGCCTAGCAAAAAAAACAAACAAAAAACCAGTGTGAGATTGCACTTTTTTTGCAATTTCATCACACTTGGAATTTTGTTCCTGTTTTCTGTTACACGGCATGGTAAAACCAATGGTATCGTTCAAAAGTACATCTCGTCCCGCAAAAAATAAGCCCTCACATGGCCATATTGACAGAAAAATAAAAAAGTTACGGCTCTGGGAAGGAGGTGAGTAAAAACGAAAACTAAAAAAAAAGCTCCGGGGGTGAAGGGGTTAAACATACACCAAGTTCTTATGCCATTTCTTTTTTTTTCCATTGATTTACATATATTTTTTCTCTTTCCGGATTTTTTGACCTTCCTGGGCCTTATATACGGTATTTCGGAATTTGAACCTCATTGGACATCTTAGTCTGTCTAATTATAATCAAGCCACTTTTTCGTCACCTTGGATAAGTAGACAGTGGCATTTTTCGCTCCGATGGAAGCAGATTTCACCTACCACGGAAAGGATCTACAGCTCACTTTTAATTTGATGGTCATAGTCCCATGGACTCCATCACAAGGCTATCGTTTGGACTTACCTGGACCACCTTGGACACTGTTCTGAATATATATACCCATTGGTTATATTCAGAGTGCCATTAATTCATGTACATGCATTTTTCTATACGTATACACGTCTCCATATATATATTTTTGGTTACAGTATTATGGCTATCCTTCATCGGGGAGTTATTGTCCAATCATCTGACTTTTTGCCAGATGCATTCATTCACAGTACCATATCCTTATTTACATTTCTGGTGTCTTCCCCTATTTCAATGAGGCAAACAAGAAACAATGAGCGCACTACTGTAATTCATGAAGGTCAATTCTAGCCGGGGTGCAAAAAGTGGCCAATGTAATATGATACAAAAAGGAAGAAAAGAACAGCCACTATACATATGCACACCACGGATATATAAAAAGACAATACTCCAAGTATATAGACAGGAAATTTATTAGCAAACCACACAAAAATCTTAAAACATAATTAAAAACAAATACACATAGAAAAACTTGGTCCGTATGCAGATATTACATATAATATATAATGAGCATTAACAAGCCCGCACACATATGCATATAATTGGGAACAAACCCTCTGGCTCATGGGACTGGAGACAAAAAAAAAAAAAAAACACCTGCAAGATCCTAAACACCTATAAGGCCATGTTCACACTTTGCGGCGTCCCTCTGCGGGCTCTCCCGCAGCGGAATTGATAAATCTGCAGGGCAAAACCGCTGCGGTTATCCCTGCAGATTTATCGCGGTTTGTTTTGCGATTTCCGCTGCGGGATTACTCCTATACTATTGATGCTGCATATGCAGCAATATGCAGCATCAATAGTAATGTTAAAAATAATAAAAATTGGTTATACTCACCCTCCGATGTCCGGATCTCCTGGGCGCTGCACGCGGCGCTCCGGTTCCAAAGATGCTGTGCCGAGAAGGACCTTCGTGACGTCACGGTCATGTGACCCGGGCGTCATCGCGGTCATGTGACCGCGACGTCACCGCAGGTCCTGTTCGCACAGCAACTCTGACCGGACGGCCGCGTGCAGCGCTGAAAGGTGAGTATAGCATGATTTTTTATTTTTATTCTTTTTTTTACCCCAAATATGGTTCCCAGGGCCTGGAGGAGAGTCTCCTCTCCTCCACCCCGGGTACCACCCGCACATTAACCGCTTACTTCCCGCAACGTGGGCACAGCCCCATGCGGGAAGTAAGCGGTTCAATGCATTCCTATGGGTGCAGAATCGCAGCGATTCTGCACAAAGAAGTGACATGCTGCGGGTTTAAACCACTGCGTTTCTGCGCGGTTTTTCCCGCAGCATGTGCACAGCGGTTTGCGGTTTCCAAAGGGTTTACATGTAAATGGAAACGCTATGGAAACTGCTGCGGACCCGCAGCATCAAAATCGCCGCGGTTCCGCGGTAAAAACCGCAAAGTGTGAACATGGCCTAAACCGTACAAGTCCCCGATGTAGGAAGAAATGCATAGGAAGGTGAAACATACCCTAACAGTAGTATCTAAATAAGAACCACCTGAACACCACTGGTGGACATTTATGGAGAAAACTCCGCAGACACGAATAGGGCATAAGCAAGGTATAAAGCATGGCCAGGATGATTGCCCATAATAGAACCAAGAGCAGTCACATTACCCACCAAAAATGAAAGGGGAACAACGTCCCCGTGTGCAAGCGGACAGGAACCAAATAACGCGACCCCACGCATATCGCCCTCCAAATAGGGCTTTGTCACGGGAAGTTGTGGTTTGAAGGCTAGATCCTGTATAAATAGCTACAGTATAACCGACCTGATAGAGATCCGGTGAGCATAAGTCCAGCCAGGGCGGAAGTAGGGCACATAATCCACTGCACCTGCGTGGAAGTGTGAGCCTTGACAAAGTCCATCCCCCAGCCCCAAGAGCAGGAGAGCTGGCAAGCGTGAGTGCGAACGCGCAAACCGGCCGCACCGCTCAGAGCAAAAAAAATACCCTACAGGCAGTGAGGCAAACAACTTACATTGCACCTGAGCGACCCTAATAAGTCGAACGCCAACCTGTTAATTTTCTTAAGCTGATACACAGCAGAAAGGCAAGAACACCAATATACGAAAATCCAAATTACCTTAAATCCAATTGATAACTGATAAAATATAACAATTTATTTAAATCCAATTAAAACCAAGCCACAACTACAACCAGATAACCACATAGAACACACAACCGTGCACTCTAGATATCCCTGCCAGGCATAGCCCTGTTGCGGACTCCTACCTATCAGTGGAGGTTGGCACCCTAAACATAGATACGAGAATGGCGCCCCCACTCACCGTCGGCTGACCCTATGTCTCCTATTACAACCCTGACATAGGTGTCACATTGATACCTCATTGATACCAAACAGGAACCTAACAAGATAGGCAGGTTTGGACTATGCAGGCTTTGATTGTGGCAGGATACACGGACAAAAAACAATGTGCAAAACAAAAAAGTGCTCGTGCTTAAAATAACCTTACTACCTCTGTTCCCTACTGGTATGCGCCCTGCCTGGCTGTGGGGGTTGGCACCCTACTTGTCAGCGGATATGGCACCCCCCACTCACCGAAGACTGACCCTAGAAAACCCTGATAATGTATATGACTAGGGATCTAAATGCATAATAACATAGTTAGATATATGCAAACAGGCAAGGCACAAATAAACCCAGCACAGATTTGCCAATCTTCAGCCGAAGATGGCATATACTAAGAAGGTAGTCATGATAAACAGAGGCTGGAACCGATACTTATCAAATGATGTTTCATGCGCCTCAACGCGTTTCACCAAAACCGGATCATCAGGAGGCCTTGATATGTAGATGCTGCATGGAATCACAGTTCGTCCACTTTTATACATGCCTTAATGAGCAAATGAGCGTTTGGGCGGTCTATTAATTGCGGGCACTAGAGCCAGGCACGGCGTCGCCATCTTTGCGTAGACCGCATTTAGTATAAGGCAATGCCTACAGCCTGCAGATTGCCTTGTGTATACTGATCACTCTTGCAGACATCTATATCGCCACCCGGCGCCTCCCCTGTGCTAAGTCAAACTACACGCATCACCTGAATCAAATACCACAGCGCGCACACAGCTGAAACGCCCACCCAGCAGGGAGATGACGCGTCAGACTCACCATGTGATCGCCTTCGTTTCAGCACATCAGTGTGCGTCCGGCTGGGCTTGTATGACGTTTGTATGCGTGCCAGCTGGAACGCATAGCGCGCATGCGCAGACAAACACCGCTGGTAAGCAACCTCCCACCAGCGCTGGGATGTAGCGCATATGGATATAACAAGTAGGTAGAGATAATTTGCGCTTGCGCGGATGCACTCAGTTGACAGTATAATACATTGAGGGGCGGTGAGAATACCAGATACCCTGCGCCAGCCCCCTACATTTGCAAAAACAACATCTAGCATCTGTGGTATAGTGTATGGTATAATACTGCTACCCGGACAGACAGTTATTAGGGGTAACGACCACTTATGGTGATATATAGTGGTGAACACTAGTTGAACAAAAACAGACTTAATTGGTCAAACTATCATTAGTAGAGCTACAAAGGATTCACAGCCACACCGTAGCTAATTAACTAACCTATAATTAGAGAACATTAATATTCTCCCCTATCCACCATATTTAACTAGATAGAAAGATGTACTTAAAACATTTGGCAAACTTATAGTAAAGTAGCCAATCAATACAGTTTGATTTTATTTTTTGATGATATGGTTTTATATCTGTCCTAGCATAAGACCACAAATTATGATGGCATGTATTTCAATAGTCATGTATACAGTGTATGATGACATTTAAATAAATATCCATAAACAATACCCATATAAAAATACAAAAATACATGGGAGTTGATATACGCAGACAATGCTGCAAATCTCCAAATAAACGGAGATTACCATACTGGCATGACTAGTCATAAATAAACAATAATAACGGTGCTCACATCACAGACTGAATTGGAACAAGGAGAACACCAATCCAATATCTTAAAAAGGTGGAAAAAGAAAAACCGTATCATTACTAAATCATGAATCATAGAAAGGAAGCATAGGAGAGATGTTCATTAAGACCTCGTGGGGCCATACAGTCAATACGATAAATCCAAGCACACTCCTTCTGTAATAACAAACGATCAAAATCACCACCCCTTGGATTCGGCGTATAGACCTCAATGATACTGAAGGATATTTCATGCACATTGCCCCCATGAAATCCATTCATATGTCTAGCAACAGGAGTGTCACGTTTATGTTTTATATCACCTATATGTTCCCCTACACGCCTCCTAAACTCCCTTTTAGTTTTTCCAACGTAGTCTTTGGGGCAGCTGCAAGTGGCTATGTAAATGAGGCCACTTGTCTTACAATTAGCAAAATCACGTATATAGAATTTTCTACCAGTTACTGAGCTTATGATGAATTTACCCGGTCTCATATGTCTACAATTAACGCATCCACCACATCTGAAGAAACCACGTCTTGCGGTCCAGCCAGGTGCCTTCTGGGGTTGATCTCCTGAAATGGCTATGTACTAGATTGTCTCGTAGCGACCTGCCTTTCCTGTATGTAATCTGAGGTCTAGGTCCAATCCATTTATTTAAATCAGGATCAGATGTCAGAATATCCCAGTGTTTAGATAACACCTTTACCACTCTTTCATTCTGACTATCAAAGGTGCCTATAATTCTGGCCTGATCCAGATTGGTTGATATCGGTCTATTTCGTGGTTGTAGAAGTGTGCTTCTGTCTTGTGAGAAGGCATGTGTGTATGATGCTTCAATCACACCTCTGGGGTAGCCCTTCTCTACAAATCTCCTCATCTCACCTGATTGCTTGATAAATGTACTGGTGTCCGAGCAGTTCCTTCTCAGCCTTATAAATTGCCCCTTGGGGATGCCACGTTTAAGGGCTTTAGGGTGGTGGCTATCCCACCTTAACAGGCTGTTGGCGCTGGTAGGTTTGCGATAGATCTGAGTGGTAAGACAACCATCATCATTTTTTTGAATATATATGTCCAAAAATGGGAGGGTCTTGTCATTGATGTCAAAAGTAAACATCATGCCGATGTTATTTGTATTAAGTTCTTGAATGAATTTTATGAACCCTTGTTTGGAGCCCTGCCATATGACGAAGATGTCGTCTATAAATCTGCAGGGTGGATAAAAATCAATGTTTTTTTAAAAAAATAAAAAAAAAATCGGATTTTTTTGATTTAAATCGGATTTTTTTGATTTAAATCGGATTTTTTTCAATAAACTGCTTTTTGAGGAAAATATTTTACCATCCAAAGGTTCTTCCATCATGAGATAAAGCTGAGTTGTTTAACTCAGTAGAATAAAGGCTGTATATGTGTAACATTCACAATGCCATGCTCTTCCAGAGGTTTCTGTAGGATGCTGACTATCCAACAAGTTTGGGCATGTCAACTGAATGGAAAAAGAAACTAAACCAAAAGTGAAACCAAGCTAGAAGTGTGGAATTAAAGGGGCAGTATGAACAAAATGTGGAGGCTATTAATAGTTTATACAATTAAGACATGCTGCTTTTAAACACCTACCTATTGCCATATAGTAAAACAAAAAAGATTTTTACTTACTTTGGGGTCCCCCCCTCACCCTGGCGTTAGATCGTTGCCCCTAGTTTCGTCCGTGTAACTATGGGCGCACATGCGCACTGCTCTCACTTCTCATTTTAATCGTGATTTATATTAAAAAAACCTTTTGATTTAAATCAGTGATTTAAATCATGATTAAAATCATGATTTAAATCGATCCGATTTAAATAGAAAAAAATCTTTTGATTTAAATCGTGATTTAAATCATGATTTAAATCGGCGTGATTTAAATCAATCCACCCTGTAAATCTGTACCAGACGACCACAAACTGATGCCACCATTTGCTGTCATCAGTGAAGACTATGGTTTCCTCCCACCAGCCCAAAATTAGGACCTCCTCACCAGAAGTCACTATGTGAGACAGTCCACTAGGATAAACCAGGGAATTAGGCTCAATGGGTCTTTTGCATGTGGAAATTGCAATATTTGTTCCCACATGGTTGTGACTAGGGACTTTTTCATCAATCCCCTGGATGGTGGACGGCATAAATTATGGTCCTATATTAAAGGGCCACTGTCACCCCCTCCAGCCGTTATAAACTAAAAGAGCCACCTTGTGAGGCAGTAATGCTGCAGTCTAACAAGGTGGCTCTTTTAGTTTTTGATTCAGTTATTCCCTCAATAAAGCGTTTTAAAATTTGTACAAAATAACCTGTCCTTAGACCTGGAGGCGGTCCGAAGCTTCCTCGGTGAATCTCCCAACGGCCGTCACTCTTCTCTTCTGTGGATGTGGTCGCCGCCCCCTGAGCGCTGTTTCTTCTTAAATCCGGCGTCTGCGCTGTGCGTGCCTGCCTGGGACAGGCGCAGTCTTCATTGTCCGTCATAGGTCAGATGCAGGGTGCCTGACTGCGCCTGTGCCGGCAGTGCGGCCACCCTGTTGCTGAATCCCCGCCCCGCACTGTGTTAGTCATTATGCACAGTGCGGGGCTGGGGTTCCTGGGCATGCGCACTGCGCTGTTCAGACGCTCCCCTAGCTCAGACGCTCCCCAGCTCCCCCGCCTTCCAGCGTTATTTGTGGCTGCTTCATTCCAAACGCTGGCAAGGAAACCTGTATATTACGGCAACGCTGGAAGGCGGGGAACCGGGGGAGCGTCTGAACAGCGCAGTGCGCATGCCCAGGAACCCCAGCCCCGCACTGTGCATAATGAATAACACAGTGCGGGGCGGGGATTCAGCAACAGGGTGGCCGCACTGCCGGCACAGGCGCAGTCAGGCACCCTGCATCTGACCTATGACGGACAATGAAGACTGCGCCTGTCCCAGGCAGGCACGCACAGCGCAGACGCCGGATTTAAGAAGAAACAGCGCTCAGGGGGCGGCGACCACATCCCCAGAAGAGAAGAGTGACGGCCGTTGGGAGATTCACCGAGGAAGCTTCGGACCGCCTCCAGGTCTAAGGACAGGTTATTTTGTACAAATTTTAAAATGCTTTATTGAGGGAATAACTGAATCAAAAACTAAAAGAGACACCTTGTTAGACTGCAGCATTACTGCTGCACAAGGTGGCTCTTTTAGTTTATAACGGCTGGAGGGGGGTGACAGTGGCCCTTTAACTGTAAAACTACCTGCGTCATTTATGCGCTCATCTGCCCTTGCCGACTTGTATATGTGGGTCAAACCACTCAGGAGCTTCGACGTAGGGTGCAGAAGCACTTTTCGACGATCCATCTAGCCTCCAATGATCTGGCCAAGGGCAGGACAATCACTCCTGTGGCAGCCCATTTCTTGGCTCATCATTCAAGTCGAGTGTCAAACATACAAGTAGTGGGGTTGGATAGGATCCATTGCTCTAACAGAGGTGGTCCTATTAAGCCTCGGCTCCTTCGGACCGAGGCTCGTTGGATTTTCAATTTGGGCTCGGTAGCCCCGGCGGGACTCAATGAGGAATTGTTGTTTACCGGTTTCCTGTGTTAATCTTTCCATCCCTTTGTTTTCTCTTCTCTCCCTTTAGGTGGTATTCAGGATCATCTTGGGACAACTATCTTGGCTTTGTCTTCGCATGGGCTTTGTTTCTGTGGATTCCTGTGGAGATATCATATAGGCCGCCGGTTGCTGATCTTGTGATATAACGGGATGGATGATTGACTCCTGTCTTGTGCTGGAAAATGGGAGCTTATAGAGCCCAACATGCTTTCTATCACCCCACAGGTCAAGGGACATTGTCGGTCTCTCATGTTGGTCCATTCTTGACAGTATGGGATGGACTGAATTCATTGGCATATCCACCTGCCTTGGGGTTCTCATTTATGAGGCCTAGAGTGGGGATGAATTCCTGCATTCTCTTTTTTTGGTTTAGGTTTTGGTTCTTGTATTTTGCTCATCTTTGTCCTCAGGTCTGGCTCATGGGGCTCTTTTTGCTTTGATACTGAATTTTGTAGGTCTATATATGGCCAAAATTACTCCATACACCCGGACGTTGCGCAACTTTTATCCATGCCTAATGAGACCGTACTTGTCTGTGGGGCTCCATGGATATATCAATGGGTTTGAGGTGTTTAAGCCCTTATACTTATATTTACCTATTGGGCCCTTTTATAACCTATGTTTTTGGGCTCTCGCACTTTTGTCTGTAGGCCTTATAATGGGTGCTGTGCAATTATTAGGATATATAACTTGTTTATAAGGTTTTCATGTTGTTTAATAAAATCATTATTGCATGGGGATCTATTTGGGTCCGTCCGTTTTCTATATATGTCTATTATTATCCTGATGAAAGATGTATGATGGCTGTGGTATGATGCCCCCGGGGGTTGAATGTGGTATGCATGTTTATGCAGGTGGTCTGTGGCTGTCTCGCCTCTATCATCTTCCTGGGCCATGTGTTTTTTCTATCTTCATTTTTCTTTCTAGTTATTCACTAAGACCGCCACACTCCCCAAAAGCTGTATGTGACGGGGGTCGCCATATTTCTACATTGTGTGGAGTTATATGGGAGGGTGAAGGACTATTATCCTTCGCTCTCCCGTCTGAACATTTAGTCCTCCTTTGGGCTTCTTTTTTAGGGCTCATTGATGATAGGTTTTTTTTTAGTATGGGTTTTATACCTAGGGTCTATTTTCTTTTACCATGCCTTATCTGTCTCATGGTTCCGCGGTTGCACCTCTGTGCCTATGGCATTACTGCCCATACTGCCCTTATTTATCTCGGCACAATAAGCCATTTTCACTAGCGGGCTTATGCTCCTCAGCACGTCCGTACTTTAGAGAGCAGGTTGGCATTCGACTTATTAGGGTCGCGCAGGCACAATGTAAGTTGTTTGCCTCACTGCCTGTAGGGTTTTTGGTTTTTTTTGCTCTGAGAGGTGCGGCCGGTTTGCGCGTTCGCACTCACGCTTGCCAGCTCTCCTGCTCTTGGGGCTGGGGGATGGACTTTGTCAAGGCTCACACTTCCATGCAGGTGCAGTGGATTATGTGCCCTACTTCCGCCCTGGCTGGACTTATGCTCACCGGATCTCTATCAGGTCGGTTATACTGTAGCTATTTATACAGGATCTACAGTGCCTACAAGTAGTATTCAACGTCCTGCAGATTTAGCAGGTTAACACATTTGGAATTAACTTGGCATTGTGACATTTGGACTGTAGATCAGCCTGGAAGTGTGAAATGCACTGCAGCAAAAAAGAATGTTATTTCTTAGTTTATTTTTTTTTTTAAATTGTGAAAAGTCTTTTCAGAGGGTCATTTATTATTCAACCCCTCAACCCACCAGAATTCTGTTTGGTTCCCCTAAAGTATTAAAAAGTAGTTCAGGCACAAAGAACAATGAGCTTCACATGTTTGGATTAATTATCTCTTTTTCCAGCCTTTTCTGACTATTTAAGACCCTCCCCAAACTTGTGAACAGCACTCATACATGGTCAACATGGGAAAGACAAAGGAGCATTCCAAGGCCATCAGAGACAAGATCGTGGAGGGTCACAAGGCTGGCAAGGGGTACAAAACCCTTTCCAAGGAGTTGGGCCTACCTGTCTCCACTGTTGGGAGCATCATCTGGAAGTGGAAGGCTTATGGAACTACTGTTAGCCTTCCACGGCCTGGACAGCCTTTGAAAGTTTCCTCCCGTGCCGAGGCCAGGCTTGTCCGAAGAGTCAAGGCTAACCCAAGGACAACAAGGAAGGAGCTCCGGGAAGATCTCATGGCAGTGGGGACATTGGTTTCAGTCAATACCATAAGTAACGTACTCCACCGCAATGGTCTCCGTTCCAGACGAGCCCGTAAGGTACCTTTACTTTCAAAGCGTCATGTCAAGGCTCGTCTACAGTTTGCTCATGATCACTTGGAGGACTCTGAGACTGACTGGTTCAAGGTTCTCTGGTCTGATGAGACCAAGATCGAGATCTTTGGTGCCAACCACACACGTGACGTTTGGAGACTGGATGGCACTGCATACGACCTCAAGAATACCATCCCTACAGTCAAGCATGGTGGTGGCAGCATCATGCTGTGGGGCTGTTTCTCAGCCAAGGGGCCTGGCCATCTGGTCCGCATCCATGGGAAGATGGATAGCACGGCCTACCTGGAGATTTTGGCCAAGAACCTCCGCTCCTCCATCAAGGATCTTAAGATGGGTCGTCATTTCATCTTCCAACAAGACAACGACCCAAAGCACACAGCCAAGAAAACCAAGGCCTGGTTCAAGAGGCAAAAAATCAAGGTGTTGCAGTGGCCTAGTCAGTCTCCTGACCTTAACCCAATTGAAAACTTGTGGAAGGAGCTCAAGATTAAAGTCCACATGAGACACCCAAAGAACCTAGATAACTTGGAGAAGATCTGCATGGAGGAGTGGGCCAAGATAACTCCAGAGACCTGTGCCGGCCTGATCAGGTCTTATAAAAGACGATTATTAGCTGTAATTGCAAACAAAGGTTATTCCACAAAATATTAAACCTAGGGGTTGAATAATAATTGACCCACACTTTTATGTTTAAAATGTATAAAAATTTAACTGAGCAACAAAACTTTTTGGTTTGTAAGATTTATGCATCTGTTAATAAATCCCGCTCTTGTTTGAAGTTTGAAGGCTCTAACTTATTTGCATCTTATTAAACCTGCTAAATCTGCAGGGGGTTGAATACTACTTGTAGGCACTGTAGCCTTCAAACCACAACTTCCCCTGACGAAGCCCTATTTGGAGGGCGATACGCGTGGGGTCGCGTTATTTGGTTCCGGTCCGCTTGCACACGGGGACGTTGTTCCCCTTTCATTTTTGGTGGGTAATGTGACTGCTCTTGGTTCTATTATGGGCAATCATCCTGGCCATGCTTTATACCTTGCTTATGCCCTATTCGTGTCTGCGGAGTTTTCTCCATAAATGTGCACCGGTGGTGCTCAGGTTGTTCTTATTTAGATACTACTGTTAGGGTATGTTTCACCTTCCTATGCATTTCTTCCTACATCGGGGACTTGTACGGTTTTATAGGTGTTTAGGATCTTGCAGGTTATTTTTTTTGTCTCCAGTCCCATGAGCCAGAGGGTTTGTTCCCAATTATATGCATATGTGTGCGGGCTTGTTAATGCTCGTTATATATTATATGTAATATCTGCATACGGACCAAGTTTTTCTATGTGTATTTGTTTTTAATTATGTTTTAAGATTTTTGTGTGGTTTGCTAATAAATTTCCTGTCTATATACTTGGAGTATTGTCTTTTTATATATCCGTGGTGTGCATATGTATAGTGGCTGTTCTTTTCTTCCTTTTTGTATCATTCCCCTATTTCAATTGACCAGCCAGGTCCGATACTTATTCAACAAGCATCTGCTCTTGATATATATTGGACCTTTAATTGTGGAAGAATCAGCAGCTCAGCATTACCCGAGGTATGTGTTTATGTATGTGTTTTTTTGAATTGTTCAAATTTGAAATGTTCTTGGTGTGTAGAATATTGATGTAAAGCACATGTGTGTCATTATTACCCCATAGAATGTAAGTCCGCAAGGACAGGGTCCTCTCTCCCCTCTGAACCAGTCAGTCACTGTAAACGTGTTTACA
This sequence comes from Ranitomeya variabilis, assembly GCF_051348905.1. Lineage (NCBI taxonomy): Eukaryota > Metazoa > Chordata > Amphibia > Anura > Dendrobatidae > Ranitomeya > Ranitomeya variabilis. The sequence goes on along the minus strand of NC_135237.1, from coordinate 328,957,168 downwards.
GTAAATGATATCTGTAACTCTGTATGTAACCCCTTTCTCATGTACAGCACCATGGAATTAATGGTGCTATATAATTAAATAATAAAAATAATAATAATAATAATAATAATGTACTATGAGATGTCATTTGACCATTCTTCCTGATTCCCTTTAGATTTTTTTTTTCAATTTTTTTGCTTTTTTTATCCTTTTTCATCTATATGAAAACTATGTTTAATATGCGGTAGTTTGTTGAAGGAGACACTTAGGCTCCCATTGATCTGTATGTATTTTACCCAATGGGTTAATAAAGGTTTAGTATTTATACAGTGTGATGTGATAGTCAATTAGTACTTTTATGTGGTCTTGTGTAATTTCCCTATATTATTTAAAAACATTTTCTGTCATTTTAGTTTTCATCATAATTTTTTTTTTATTTGTGTGCATGTGTTTTTTTCCTTACATTCTTCTAAATTTTTGCTCCAGTGTGCTTCTATGTATCGGAACCACTGCCGATGCATATCAGTCTCATGTTTGACATTTTGGTCGTTTATGCTCAATTTCTGTGTGGCCCCTTTTTCTTTTTTCAATTTTTTTTTTTCCCCAATTGACTTTATTGACCATTGACGACAGACTGACACTGACAAGATGGCAACCACCACGTGCTTTCTCTCTGTTCCATTGCCAACTGGCTCTCTCTTCCAGGTGACCAATTAACCTGTTGCTACATTTGTATATATACCTCATAATTCTGAGACACAGTACACTATTTTCCCTGAAGAAGCTGCAGTCAGTGCGGCGATACGCGTGGGTGTCTATCCCACATTCTCTCCTTGCCCAGATACTATGGCTCCATCCAGGACTTGAGGATTCCCACATCTTTTGGTCTGAGTATTTGGGCTTTTGTTTCTTTCTTTTTATTATTATCAGAAAAGGAATGGCAACTCCCCTATTTCCAATATGGTACTGTGAATAAGCACGGTTTTTCATGTGTTTATTTGACAGTGCCTTAGTTTTGTGTAGCATTATATTGCTATCATCTGATCTATCCTTTTTGTGAGCCATATTATACCATTATGCTGTGAGGGGTTGTTTTGTGGGTTGTCATTGCCATTACCACAAGGCATGACTAATACATGCATCTTTGATGGTTTTTAAATGTTTTTAAAATAGTTTTCAAAATTGTTTGAATTGTGAATTTTTTGTATTTTTTGGATAATAAAGTATGTTTTTTTTACCTGTTACAGGTGTTCCCATTCTGTGGGCTTGTTCTGTTTTTTTTTCAAATGTAAGGATATACACATGGAAACAAGGAATCATATCACTATTACACACTGAACGGGAAACCACTGGGTAAATCTGACATGGAGAAGGACTTGGGGATCCTAGTTAATGATAAACTTACCTGGAGCAGCCAGGCAGCAGCAACCAAGGCAAACAGGATCATGGGGTGCATTAAAAGAGGTCTGGATACACATGATGAGAGCATTATACTGCCTCTGTACAAATCCCTGGTTAGACGGCACATGGAGTACTGTGTACAGTTTTAGGCACCAGTGTCAGGAAGGATATAATGCAAAAGAGTGCAAAGGAGGGCAACAAAATTAATAAAGGGGATGAGGGAACTACAATACCCAGGTAGAATAGCAAAATTAGATTATTTAGTCTAGAAAAAAGAAGACTGGGGGGCGATCTAATAACCATGTATAAGCATATAAGGGAACAATACAAATATCTCTCCGAGGATCTGTTTATACCAAGGAAGGTGACGGTCACAAGGGGGCATTCTCTGCGTCTGGAGGAGAGAAGGTTTTTCCACAAAGATAGAAGAGGATTCTTTACTGTTAGGACAGTGAGAATCTGGAATTCCTTGCCTGAGGAGGTGGTGATGGCAAACTCAGTCGAGGGGTTCAAGAGAGGCCTGGATGTCTTCCTGGAGCGTAACAATTTTGTATCTTACAGTTATTAGGCTCTTTAGAAAGACGTAGATCTGGGGATTCATTCTGATGGAATATAGACTGTTTAATATTTAATCCTTGAGGGATTCTAGTATTTAATTCAAATATTCACTAAGTTTTCCAATTTAAAAGTATCCTATGTAAATCTCCTCTCAAAGGTTTCTTAATTTTTTCTGTACCTGTAACAATGCACAATGCAGGATGTAGTATCTCCATTGTGTTTTTGACTGAAATGTCTAGAGGCAGCTGAGCCTCTAGATTACAGTAGTTTAATTTTCTTACTGCATCTGATAAATGTCTCCTGATGCGAGTTTTCAATGTATTGGTAGTACATCCTACATATTGTACCTGACACATTTTGCAAGTAATCAAATAGATAACATATGTGCTATTACAATTAATAAAAGTTTTCTTGGATGTGTTTTACCTGTTACTGTTGAAGTAAATGTCTCGATGTGCTTGCAGAAATTACATATGTTATGACCACATTTATAGAACCCTATTGCATGGAGCAATGTAGATTTTAATGCAGCATTATTAATGTATAAGCTAGGGGATAAAATATTTCCCAAAGTGAAAATAAAGATAATTACTTCAATAATAACAAGAGAAAAGGATGAACTGTTATGTCAAAAATATTTTTTTTAGTGCCAAATTTTATATTTTCACATGGGTAATAGGAGATAATGGACCCCAAAATTTGTTGTGCAATTTCTCTTGAGTTCACCGATTCCCATATGTGGTCGAAGACTACTTTTGAGGCACAGTGCGAAGCTCAGAAGGGTAGTAGCACCATATTACATTGCAGATTTTGCTGTACTTGTTTGAGGGTGCCAGGTTACATAGGTGACCCCATTTTACAAACTAAACCTCTCAATGAATTCATCTAGGGGTGCAGTGATCATATTGACACCACAGGTGTGTCACAGACTTTTATACCATTGAGCAGTGAATAGAAAACAATTTACATTTTTAATCGCTAAGATTGTGTGTTAGCCCCATGTTTTACATTTTGATACTGTGAAATGGGTAAAAATGGCACCAAAATTTGTCCCACGGTTTCTACTGAACGAGGCAATACTCCATATGTGGCTGTACAGTACTACTTAGCCATACGGAGACTTGGGAGGGAGGGAATGCTATTTGCCTCCGGGAACACAGATTTGCCTAGAATATAAAGAGCCCCTAAGTGCTAGAAAAGAAGTGACCCCATTTTGGAAATTATAACCCTGACGTTTTCCATTAACAAGCAGCAGTGGATGTTGCAGAGTGAAAATTACAAACTGCCCTTGTAGTGACCAGTAAGTACATTATGCCCAGCCAGTGGTTCTGGAGACAAGCACTTGTAGGGCTACTTTCACACATCAGGTTTTTTGCATCAGGCACAATCCGGCGAATGTTGCAAAAATCGGATCCGGTGCAGATTGTGAAAAACTGATGCAACGGATCCGTTTTTTCGACGGATCAGACTAGTATATCCAGATAATTGGCTAAAAAAAAATTTGGAGCATGCTCAGTTTAAAAAAAAATGGAATCTGGCGCCGGAATCCGTCGTTTCCGGATCCGGCACCTTCTGGCTCCCAGTCTAGCAAACAGCCGGAAGCGCTGTATCCGGCGCTTCCGGCTTTTTCGCCGGAGACAAAAAACGTTGCTATGGACGTTTTTTCCAGAAGCCGGAAACGGCAGATTTGACAGATGCGGCGAAAACCGGACGAAACGCAAGGTCATCCAGCGCAATTTGGCACTAATACAAGTCTATGGAAAAAAAAACATATCCGGCACCGCCAGATCCGTTTTTTGGAAAACTAGCCGGATTGAGCCTGACGGCGAAAACCTGATGTGTGAAAGTAGCCTTAGTTAGGCGGGCTCTCATCACTACAGAAATGCCAAACATGTGGGCGCTAAATATAGTTTAGGCACACTGGGGCTCAGAAGATTTTTATTTGGGAGCAGAGAATTTGCAGAATTTCTTTTTGGGGAGCTTTTCCATAGCCTTTGAGCTACTGGTAACGTGGACTTTATTTCAGTTAACAGATGAAGGACATGAGCCAGGGCATGCTTTTTTGTGGATTGAGTTGAACTTTTATTGGGAACATTTTACGCAGCATTTATGATCACATTTATCCGGCATTCTAGTGCTCAGCGTAGAATCGGGGTTTCATTCTAAATCTCTGAGTGACGTGACAGATGAAACCCCCGATTGATCCATTCACTATAATGAGGCAGCAGAAATACTCAGGACTCCGTCTTGCCTCTGTTCAGTGGTGTCCTTTTCAGAAGTGCACAAAACTGTGGCCGACGGCACTTTTGTGCAATCCTAAAAAGATGAACACTGCCATATCACAGGTCCTATGGCGTCAACATTGCATCCATCTGCCTCATTATAGAGCACCTTCCGCAGAGGGTTCTGTCTAACATAATAACATAGTTAGCAAGGCCGAAAAAAGACATTTGGCCATCCAGTTCATAATTTAATATATCATTGTTAATAGTGCAAACTAAAATTGTGATACTAATTTGTATAAATTTCTATATAATTTTTTTAAATATTTTTTTTCTTCCACCTGATATGTTTGGTTAACTGATTTTCATTGAGCCCTACAGCATGAATTAAAACTCCAAGATATTGAATTGAGAATGGAGAAAAGGGATGAACTTCTATGCGAAAAATAGGACAATATAGGGACCATCTAAATGTTATTAGAATTTTCAATGGGTTAATTTGGTTATAATGAATTTGTACCATGTGATATATGTTTCTTCAAAGTTTCACTTGTATAAGCAAGAATTTGATGACGTTATTGGTGGTTCTATACCACATGACTGCATAGGATATGACATAAAAAGCTATTCAGTGTTAAAATAGTATGCAACGAATAAGGATTAAATTATGCTAGATTTGCACATTTTTTCTACTCATGTATACTGGTGCGACATTTTAATTCTACAATAAAGACTTCTTAATTTTATTCAACAAGCTGGTTATTCTTCTATTTCTACAAATGGTATCCTAACTGCGTCACTGCAGGTTTCCTTGCGTGGTATCCATTGACAAGGCGAGCTGATATTTTTCTCTTTTTTAAAATAAAATAAGTATACCTATTGAACACCAGGTGGCAATGTTAAAGCACACTTAGGCCTCAATTCATCAAGACCGGAGTTTAGGAGTCAGACGTTCCCAATTCACTAAGTGGCGCATGCCTCTTAATGAGCCAAAAAGATCTAATGGGTGGCGTACGCCCACGTGCACCAAGCCAGAAATCTTACTCCAGTCCCTGACTTAGAGGTGCTATGGTGCCCTACTCCACCCATTTTGGCAGAGCTGGGAAAAACTAGCGTGAAACTGACAAAAGCAGAAATATTTTTCTTAACTCCAAGTTGTGCAAAAATGTTGCAACTTTTCAAAGGAATTTACGACAGGATTCTGGCAAAATTTGACGAATCAGGGCAAATGCTAGACTGTGTAAGGAAAAAAATACAGCTTTTGGCAAAGCTGGTCAGCATTGCATAACTGGTGAGTTTACTGAGCACCACAAAGTAATTCAAAAAATACAAAGAAAACAGAAGCATCTAGCAAATATGATTAACCCCTTAATCCCATATGACGTACTATCCCGTCGAGGTGACCTGGGACTTAATTCCCAGTGACGGGATAGTACGTCATATGCGATCGGCCAAGCTCACGGGGGGAGTTCGGCCAATTGCAGCCGGGTGTCCGCTGACTATCGCAGGACCGCTCCTGGCACATTAACCCCCGGAACACTGCAGTCAAACATGATCGCAGTGTTCCGGCAGCATAGGGAAGCTTCGTGCAGGGAGGGGGATCCTACCACATTGCTCCGAGGGTCTCCTACCTCCTTCTCCCTGCAGGCCCCGGATCCAAAATGGCCGCGGGGCTGCTTCCGGGTCCTGTAGGGAGGTGGCTTACCAGCGCCTGCTCAGAGCAAGCGCTTGCAAGCATCCCTGCAGTATCTGTCAGATTGCTGATCTGACACAGTGCTCTGCAAAGTGTCAGATCAGCGATCTGACCCAATATGATGCCCGCCCGCCCCCCCATGGGGGCAATGTTATAGTGTAAAAATATATATATATTTACACGTGTAGAAAAAATATATATATTGTTCCCATAAATACCGTACATTTCTTTATCTAAATAAAAAAAAAACAATAAAAGAACACATACTTAGTATCGCCAAGTCCGTAACGACCCGACCTATAAAACTGTCCCACTAGTTAACCCCTTCAGTGAACACCGTAAAAAAAAAAAAAAAAAGAGGTAAAAAACAACGCTTTATCATCATACCGGCGAACAAAAAGTGGAATAACAAGCGATCGAAAATACGGATATAAATAACCATGGTACCGCTGAAAACGTCATCTTGTCCCGCAAAAAACGACCCGCCACACAGCATCATCAGTGAAAAAATAAAGTTATAGTCCTCAGAATAAAGCGATGCAAAAATTATTATTTTTTCTGTAAAATAGTTATCGTATAAAAGCGCCAAAACATAAAAAAATTATATAAATGAGGTATCACTGTAATCGTACTGACCCGACAAATAAAACTGCTTTATCAATTTTACCGAACATGGAACGGTATAAACGCCCCCCCCCCCCCAAAAAAAAGAAATTCATGAATAGCTGGTTTTTGATCATTCTGCCTCACAAAAATCGGAATAAAAAGCGATCGAAAAATGTCACATGCCCGAAAATGGTACCAATAAAAACGTCAACTCGTCCCGCAAAAAACAAGACCTCAGATGACTCTGTGGACCAAAATATGGAAAAATTATAGGTCTCAAAATGTGGAGAAGCAGAAACTATTTTTTGCAATAAAAAGCGTCTTTTAGTGTGTGACAGCTGCCAATCATAAATATCCGCTAAAAAACCTGCTATAAAAGTAAATCAAACCCCCCTTCATCACCCCCTTAGTTAGGGAAAAATAATAAAATAAACAAAATGTATTTATTTCCATTTTCCCATTAGGGTTAGGGCTAGGGTTGGGGCTAAAGTTAGGGTTGGGGCTAAAGTTAGGGTTGGGGCTAAAGTTAGGGTTGGGGCTAAAGTTAGGGTTGGGGCTAAAGTTAGGGTTGGGGCTAAAGTTAGGGTTGGGGCTAAAGTTAGGGTTGGGGCTAAAGTTAGGGTTGGGGCTAAAGTTAGGGTTGGGGCTAAAGTTAGGGTTGGGGCTAAAGTTAGGGTTGGGGCTAAAGTTAGGGTTGGGGCTAAAGTTAGGGTTGGGGCTAAAGTTAGGGTTGGGGCTAAAGTTAGGGTTGGGGCTAAAGTTAGGGTTGGGGCTAAAGTTAGGGTTGGGGCTAAAGTTAGGGTTGGGGCTAAAGTTAGGGTTGGGGCTAAAGTTAGGGTTGGGGCTAAAGTTAGGGTTGGGGCTAAAGTTAGGGTTGGGGCTAAAGTTAGGGTTGGGGCTAAAGTTAGGGTTGGGGCTAAAGTTAGGGTTGGGGCTAAAGTTAGGGTTGGGGCTAAAGTTAGGGTTGGGGCTAAAGTTAGGGTTGGGGCTAAAGTTAGGGTTGGGGCTAAAGTCAGGGTTGGGGCTAAAGTCAGGGTTGGGGCTAAAGTCAGGGTTGGGGCTAAAGTCAGGGTTGGGGCTAAAGTCAGGGTTAGGGCTAAAATTAGGGTTAGGGTTGGGGCTAAAGTTAGGATTACATTTACGGTTGGGATTAGGGTTAGGGGTGTGGTTAGGGTTATGGTTGGGATTAGTGTTAGGGGTGTGTTGGATTTAGGGGTGTGGTTAGGGTTGGGATTAGGGGTGTGGTTGGGGTTAGGGGCATGTTCGGGTTAGGGGTGTGGTTAGGGTTATGGCTAGAGTTGGGATTAGGGTTAGGGGTGTGTTTGGGTTAGGGATGTGTTTGGGTTAGGGTTTCAGTTAGAATTGGGGGTTTCCACTGTTTAGGCACATCAAGGGCTCTCCAAACGCGACATGGCATCCGATCTCAATTCCAGCAAATTCTGCGTTGAAAAGGTAAAACAGTGCTCCTTCCCTTCCGAGCTCTGCCATGTGCCCAAACGGTGGTTTACTCCAAAATATGGGGTATCGGCGTACTCAGGACAAATTGGACAACTTTTAGGGTCCAATTTCTCTTGTTACCCTTGGGAAAATAAAAATTTGGGAGGCTTAAAAAACCTTTCTGTGGGAAAAAAATGATTTTTTATTTTCACGGCTCTGCATTATAAACTGTAGTGAAACACTTGGGGGTTCAAAGTTCTCACAACACATCTAGATAAGATCCTTGGGGGATCTAGTTTCCAATATGGGGTCACTTGTGGGAGGTTTCTACTGTTTATGTACATCAGGGGCTCTGCAAATGCAACGTGACGCCTGCAGACCAATCCATCTAAGTCTGCATTCCAAACGGCGCTCCTTCCTTTCCGAGCTCTGCCATGCGCCCAAACGGTGGTTCCCCCAAATTGGACAACAACTTTTGTGGTCCAATTTCTCCTGCTACCCTTGGGAAAATACAAAACTGGGGGCTAAAAAATAATTTATTTATTTTCAAGGCTCTGCATTATAAACTGTAGTGAAACACTTGGGGTTCAAAGCTCTCACATCACATCTAGATAAGTTCCTTAGGGGTCTACTTTCCAAAATGGTGTCACTTGTGGGGGGTTTCAATGTTTAGGCACATCAGGGGCTCTCCAAACGCAACATGGCTTCCCATCTCAATTCCAGTCAATTTTGCATTGAAAAGTCAAACGGCACTCCTTCCCTTCCGAGCTCTGCCATGCGCCCAAAAAGTGGTTTACCCCCACATATGGGGTATCGGCGTACTCAGGACAAATTGCACAACAACTTTTGGGGTCCAATTTCTTCTGTTACCCTTGGGAAAAAAAATTGGGGGTGAAAAGATCATTTTTGTGAAAAAATACGATTTTTTATTTTTACGGCTCTCCATTATAAATTTCTGTGAAGCACTTGGTGGGTCAAAGTGCTCACCACACATCTAGGTAAGTTCCTTAGGGAGTCTACTTTCCAAAATGGTGTCACTTGTGGGGGGTTTCAATGTTTAGGCACATCAGGGGCTCTCCAAACGCGACATGGCGTCCCATCTCAATTCCAGTCAATTTTGCATTGAAAAGTAAAATGGCGCTCCTTTCCTTCCGAGCTCTGCTATGCGCCCAAACAGTGGTTTACCCCCAGATATGGGGTATCGGCGTACTCAGGACAAATTGTACAACAACTTTTGTGGTCCATTTCCTCCTGTTACCCTTGGTAAAATAAAACAAATTGGAGCTGAAGTAAATTTTTGGTGAAAAAAAGTTAAATGTTCATTTTTTTTTAAACATTCCAAAAATTCCTGTGAAACACCTGAAGGGTTAATAAACTCCTTGAATGTGGCCGGCCGGCCGTAAAGTAAAAGCAGAGCACAGCGGTGACGTCACCGCTGTGCTGTGCTTTACGGCCGGCGCTCACAGTCAGTGCGGGAAGCAGACAGCCAGGGACCTGACGGACATCAGAAGGTGAGTATGTAGTCTTTTTTTTTTACTTTTACAATGGTAACCAGGGTAAATAACGGGTTACTAAGCGCGGCCCTGCGCTTAGTAACCCGATATTTACCCTGGTTACCATTGTAAAACATTGCTGGCATCGTTGCTTTTGCTGTCAAACACGACGATACACGCCGATCTGACGACCAAATAAAGTTCTGGACTTTCAGCAACGACCAGCGATATCACAGCAGGATCCAGATCGCTGCTGCGTGTCAAACACAACGATATCGCTATCCAGGACGCTGCAACGTCACGGATCGCTATCGTTGCAAAGTCGTTTAGTGTGAAGGTACCTTTAGGGTTAGTACAGTTTAATTAAATTAGTGGTATGTGTAAAGCAAACACTGGCCGACCAGGGTGTTAAATTGAATAGTACCTGACAAAAGTGTAAAAGTAAACTGTATTCTACAAACTCAATTCTCTGCCAGTCAGTGTCTTAGGTACACTATTCCCAACCAACTCACCCCGCTGTTACATTTGTAATTGAGTATTTTTTCATGAACACATGCAAACTTTTTTGCTCAGAATAATCACTATTTTTTGCAGACAATCTTTTTCCACTAAATAATTTGATCAAATTGCCCTTTTTTCCCCAAAATGGTTTTAGGATATGTGCACACGTCCGGATTTCCTGAAGAAAACCGGAAATTTTCTGCAAGAAAATAGAATTATTCTTACCGTTAATTCGGTTTCTAGGAACCTTCCACGACGGCATATGGAGGTTGCCTCTTTGCCCTAATGGGGAACAGGAAATGGAGAGGTTAAAAGGCCCTCCCACCTCCCTCTCACCAGTGACTTATAACTGAAAACCATAGCACCGGTTTACCTTGAATCCCAGATTTAAATCCAGGAGTATAGGGAGGGAACTAGCGCCGTCGTGGAAGGTTCCTAGAAACCGAATTAACGGTAAGAATAATTCTATTTTCTCTAGTCACCTTCCACGACGGCATATGGAGGAATACCAACTGATTGGCGCTAGGGAGGGACAACGGCCTGGAGTACTTTCCGGCCGAAGGCTAAATCCTTGTTGGGCATTACATCCAATCTGTAATGCCTGGAGAAAGTATGCAAAGACGACCATGTGGCTGCCCTGCAGATTTGCTCCGCTGATGCACCTGCTCTTTCTGCCCAGGAGACTGAGGTTGATCTAGTCGAATGAGCCTTGATTCCCACTGGATGAGTTTTGTCTTGAGCAAGGTATGCTTCCGCTATTGCTTTCTTTATCCAGTTGGCAATAGTACTTTTGGCTACCTTTTTTCCCTTATTTTGTCCTGATGGATGGATAAATAGGTTGTGGTCAATTCTGTAAGAACTGGTTTGTTCTAAGTAAAACAATACAGTGTGCCTGACATCCAGCATATGGAATCTCTCTTCTTTGGAATTTGCAGGATTTTGGCAAAAAGAAGGTAGAATAATTTCCTGGGAGCGGTGGAAGTCCGATACGACCTTTGGAAGAAAGGAAGGGTCTAGGCGCAGTACTATAGAGTCATCTCGAATGGTTAGGTATGGTTCTCTTATTGAGAGAGCTTGTAATTCTCCCACCCTCCTTGCTGATGTAATAGCCACTAGAAAAATTGTTTTGTAGATTAGGTTTTTCTGGGAGCAGGAGGATAATGGTTCGAAGGGGGGACCTGTGAGCCCCTGTAATACTAGGTTGAGATCCCACAGTGGTACTGTTATTTGCTTCTTAGGGTTCATTCTGGAAGCTGATATCATGAATCTCTTGATCCAGCGATGATTTGCCAGATCCTGATCAAATATTGAACTGAGGGCGGACACCTGGACTTTTAAGGTGCTAGGCCTGAGGCCTATTTCTAAGCCCTTTTGCAAAAAGTCTAGAATTTTTGAAATATTCGGGTTGAAGGGATCCGGCACCTCAGGAAGACAGAAGGATGAGAATTTCTTCCAGATTTTATTATATATTGCAATGGTTACAGGTTTCCTAGATTTTTGAAGTGTGGAAACCACTGCTTCTGATAGTCCTCTGGCTCTTAATATTTGGGCTTCAGTAGCCATGCCGCCAGATTCCACTTGTGGGCATCTAGGAGATGGATTGGTCCTTGAGAAAGAAGGTCTTCTTCTATCGGAAAGTGGAGCGGCCCATCCACCTGAAGGTCCACTATCAGGTTGTACCAACTCCTCTTGGGCCACAGTGGAGCTACCAATATGGTAGGCGTTTGTTCTTCTCGCACTTTCTGTAAGACTTTCGCCAGTATTGGGATTGGTGGAAACGCATAAGCCAGTCGGAAATTCCACTTCTGGACCAGTGCATCCACTCCTTTGGAGCCGTCCCTGGGGTTCAGAGAGAAGAATGCTTCGACTTTTCGGCTGGATGCAAAGAGGTCGATTTCTGGGAGACCCCATTTGTTCACCAGCATCTCGAAGCTTCGGTTGCTCAGGCACCATTCCCCCGGATGTATGTCTTGGCGACTTAGATAGTCTGCCTGAATGTTGGACGAGCCTTTCAGGTGAACCGCTGTCAGAGATAAGAGATGTCTTTCTGCCCAGGAGCATATCCGGGCAGATATATTCTTCAGGGAATTGTTTTTTGAACTGCCCTGATGTCTGATGTGGGCCACCGTGGTCACATTGTCCGAATATATCCGAACGTGATGTCCCTTGATCAGATGACCTCCTACTAGTAGGGCTTCTTCTACAGCTTTTAGCTCTCTGTAGTTGGAAGATTTCTTGCTTGTTGACTGGTCCCAGAGACCTTGGAAAGGGGTGTGATTTATCATGGCCCCCCAGCCTCTCTGGCTGGCGTCCGTTGTTACTGTGGTCAGTGGGACTTGCGTCCAGCTGACCCCTTTTTGTAGATTTTTTGGGGACATCCACCAAGCCAGGGAGGCCTTGACACGACCTGGTGTGTACAACCTCTTGTTTAAAGAATTGGGATGACCGTCCCAATTCTGCAAGATATGTGCCTGAAGAATTCTGGAATGGGCTTGGGCCCATGGTACCGATTGAATGCAGGCTGTCATCGAGCCCACAAGAGACATGCCTACTCTGACTGTAGGGGATCTGGTGTCCCTGAACGTTTTGACCTTTGATAAAAGGGTTTGACGGTGTTCCACTGGGAGGAAGGACATTTGTTTTGCCGAGTCCAGGAGAACTCCCAGGAATTTCCTGCATTTGGAGGGTCGTAGGTGAGATTTTTCCAGATTCGGCACCCATCCAAGAGATGTCAGGATTTCGAGAGTCTTGGATACATGGGACTCCAGGGCCTGTTTGGAAGGAGCTATTATCAGAAGGTCGTCTAGGTACGGTACTATACAGACGCCTTGCTTCCGGATAAAGGAGACTACCTCCCCCATTATTTTGGAAAATACTCTTGGAGCCGAGGAAATTCCAAATGGGAGGACGTTGAATTGATAGTGCTCTATCAGACGCCCTCTCTGTACAGCGAATTTGAGGTATTGGCTATGTCTTTGGTGAATAGGGATGTGAAAGTAGGCATCTTTCAGATCGAGAGTGGCCATGAAGTAGTGTGGACCTATCAAGGGGATGGCATTCTTCACTGATTCCATCTTGAATCTTCGGTACTTTATATGCCGATTGAGATTCTTTAGATTTATAATGACCCGGGACTCGCCCGATGGCTTGGGAACCAGGAATAAGCGAGAGTAGTGGCCGTGATCCCTCTCCGATTCCGGTATCTGGGATATCGCACCTGACATCTTTAGGGCTCTGAGACCGGACGCCAATTTTGACTGATCTTTCAGGGAGGGTAGGGAGGTGACTTTTAGACCCCGTGGGGGGGAGGAAATGAATTCTATTAGGAGACCCTCTTTGATGATATTGAGGATCCAGGGGCAAGAGGTGATGTTTTGCCACTGGGAGTAAAAATTTGAAAGTCTCCCCCCCACTGGATCGAAGTCACCGTTTCTCCTGTTGAGACTGCTGCTGCTGTTGCTGAGGGATGAGGATGTTTCTCCCCCCTCCCTTCGGGTAACTCCACCTCCCGGACTTGCCTTTCCCTCTCTGAGAGGTTTGGGACTGAAAGGGACGAAAAAACTTCTTTTTGGGAGTTTTTTGTTCTGGGAGGGCTTTCTTTTTATCGGTTGCTTTCTCCAAGATGTCATCAAGAGAAGGCCCGAAGACGTAGTTACCTTTAAATGGTATGGCGCATAACTTGGCTTTGGAGGTGATATCACCAGACCACATTTTTAACCACAGCGCCCTTCTGGCCGAGTTAGTCTGTACTAACGACCTTGCAGCAATTCTGATCGTTTCCATGGAAGAATCTGCTAGGAAACCCGTGGCTCTAAGGAGACTAGGAAGGGAGTCTAACAACTCAGCTCTTGAAGTGCCCTGGGATATGTGAGACTCCAGTTCACCTATCCAGCGGAATAGAGCTCTAGCCACGCATGTTGATGCGATATTAGCTTTGAGGGCTACCGAGGAGGTCTCCCATGATTTTTTTAATAGACTCTCTATCTTCCTGTCCATCGGATCCTTTAATTGTGACGAGTCCTCAAATGGAAGAGCCGTTCTTTTAGCCACTCTTGCCACCTGAGAGTCAACTTTAGGGACATCCCATTTGGTCATTTCGCCTTCTAAGGGGAATCTACGCTTCATCTCGGATGGAGTACTGAGGCGCTTTTCAGGTAATTCCCACTCTTGGTCAATCATATCGGAAATATTCTGGTGGATTGGAAACCCCACCCGTTTACCCTTAGTTATGCCACCAAACATCTGGTCCTGTATGGACTGGGGTTCTGGTTCCTCCTCCAGCCCCATAGTACTGCGTACTGCGGCTACTAAGTCCTCAATCCAGTCAGAAGAAAAGAGATATTTTCTGGCCTCAGATGTAATAGAGGATGCAGATTCCTCCTGACGACCTGAGGATGAGGCATAAGAGAGGTCTGACTCAGATTCAGAATCCTCTTCCTGGATCTTCCTTTTTTTGGCTGGAGAGTGCGGAGGGGGTGGCGGAGGGGGTGGAGGGGTAAAGGCTGCTAGGGAGGATTGCACCTCTTGCTTGACCAGGGATCGGATTTCCTCTAGTAAAGAAGGTTGCTCTGCCCTGACAACTTTGTCAGTACAGGTCCTGCAGAGTTTTTTCTCCCATGAAGGTGGCAGCTTAATGGTACAGATGGCACACTTCTTTTTAACAGTAGTTTTGGGGGTAGACCTTTCTCCCTGCAATGAGAGGGGAGAGAGAGAGTGACCAAGGATACCCCAAAGTTACTACCTAAGGACCCCTGTCCCTGCGGCACTTACTGTGGCAGGGGCAGCGCTGGGCTCTGCAAGCGCAGGGCAGGTACCGCTCTCCATGACAGGAACAGTCTTACCTGCGACGTTTTCTGGCAGGTTTTATACACGGTGGAATGCACCTGCCCCCAGCGATCACCTCTTCCCCTCCATAGTCCAGCGTGGAGGACGCCGTCCTGCACGAGACACCGCCGGCGGAAGTGCCTCCAGGGAGCGCAGAAAGGACCGGAAGTGACGCGCGCGATCACTTCCGGGTTGCCAGCAGCGTGTGTGGAGGGGAAGGAGACCGGAGAGCTCCAGGAGGACTCCGGTCAGAAACACTAGCCTGCTTTGCCCTCACGGGGGCGCGGGAAGGCTAGGCACAGGTCCCGAGGACACCGCAGCGCGGCGCGACGGGAGCAGCATAGGAGGGGAGGTAAGATACGACCCCATGCTGCCCGGTTACACACAAGCCGACGCTTGTAAGATGCAGCAGTCACCGGCCACCACTGCATATGAAGTAAACCTCTCCTGTCCCATGGGGAACAGGAAAAGACACTGGTGAGAGGGAGGTGGGAGGGCCTTTTAACCTCTCCATTTCCTGTTCCCCATTAGGGCAAAGAGGCAACCTCCATATGCCGTCGTGGAAGGTGACTAGAGAAATCCGCATTTTTTTGTGTGTTTTTTTCGCGTTTTTTTTAGCATTTTGCAAGCGTAATTAGCTTGCAGAATGCTAAAGTTTTCCAAGCGATCTGTAGCATCGCTTGGAAAACTGACAGGTTGGTCACACTTGTCAAACATACTGTTTTACTTATGCAGCATCTATAGTAAAAGATAGAATGTTTAAAAATAAAAAAATGGTTATACTCACCCTCTGCAGACAGCCAATCTCCTCAGCGGCGTCCGTTCCTATAGATGCCGGTGTGGTTCAGGACCTTCGATGACGTCGCGGCTTGTGATTGGTCGCGTGAGTCACATGAGCGGTCACGCGACCAATCACAAGACAGCGACGTCATCACAGGTCCTGAACCACACCATCTATAGAAACGGAAGAGAAAGCATGCACCGGAGAGGTGGGAACACTTCGGGGGCCATCAGAGGGTGAGTATAGGACTATTTTTTATTTTAATTCTTTTTTTTTACCAATTATATGGAGCCCAGTCCGTGGAGGAGAGTCTCCTCTCCTCCACCCTGGGTACCAACCGCACATAATCTGCTTACTTCCCGCATGGTGTGCACAGCCCCGTGCGGGAAGTAAGCAGATCAATGGGCTCCTAGGTGTGCGGAATCCCCGCAATTCCGCATTTTTAATGAACATGTTGCTTTTTTTTCCCGCGATGCGATTTTTTCGCGGAAAAAATCGCAACATTTGCACAAAAAATGCGGAATACCCTGTAAATAATAGGAGGCATATGTAAGCGTTTTTTTCGCCTTTTTAATCGCGAAAAAACGCGAAAAAAACGCGAAAAATCCTGAACGTGTGCACATGGCCTTATGGTTTCACAAATGTCTTGCATTGGTGACCTAACACCTAGTATTATTCATGCTTTAGTGGTGGAAGCAAAGCTGAACTTTAGGATCCTGCAAAACACAGCCAAAGCTGCTATATGTAAGCAACTTCTTTACTGCCAATAGAGAAGGTTTTGCCTGCAGAAAGAAATGCAACGTGTAAACATTGCCCTACGGGTTTTACTTGTGCTGCGCAAAGCTCTACCATCTTCCCAGATCAGGAGCTAACTGCAGGTTAGAGGTTTAAACAGAAATGTGCCTGTCAGTAGCACCTATCTGTGGTGAGCATCCATCCCATCGCTCTGATTCCCTGAACCCATTTATCCACCCCAATGATATCTTATGGATTGCCCAACTTCTTCCTCAGCTCCTACCAATGATCTGCCTATACAGTATGCCATCCAGCAGAGACACTGAGCAGCCTGTGCTCAGCGTCTCCCTGTGAATTCCTATTACCTGCTAGGTGTGAAAAATCGGACTGTACTCATGAAAAATGCATGACACTGCATTATACTTGTCCGACTTTGCAGGAACAAAAATTGGACCAATTTTAAAATTACTAGAGTGACTCCAGCCTAAGAGAAGGTCATTCTGAGTAGAACACTGATGGCAAGATGTAGCCTATAACCACAAAACTGTTCTGAGCAGCTTTCTAATGGTTACTGGGACTTTTCAGGAAAACAGAACAATCCTTATAACAGTGCCGTTGGAATCAATTTGATTCTGGATAGGTGTAATAGCCACTATTCTGACTCACCCGACTGCTCATTTCCTTACAGTTAAAAGATATTTTGCACAATTCTTTTATCTGTAATAATGCAGAAATTAGGCAGTAGTTCACTATTATTGGTAAGATGCAGTAAATCAATGGGGCAAAAAGAAATCCACCTCAAGAGTGTATTTTCCTAACCTCCCTCTCGCCAGAGACAGGTATACAAGTACCAAGTTCCCAGAAAAAAATAAAAACATCTTGGTGGTTTACTTTTAGATCCTTTACTATATTAATACTAAGGAGACAGGGCATTTTTTTTAGCCTTAAACCAGTTTATGATGTGTCAGTTTGGGGCGTTAGACCTGGGAGTTGGGACAGTATTAAAAGTATTTGGTGTAGGTACCATGTGCATCGAAGGCTTTGTAATATAGGAAAGAAAATAGCCCCTATTTTGTGTTAAAAAGATGCTTTAGTGAAGTCTGATGGACTCCGTCGTAAGTACATGGGGTTCATCAGCTGCTGGTGATGACCACAATGTCTCTATATGTGAATAAAGCTTCAGATGTGAGCAGTGAATTTCTTTTTCTGGAAAAGTTTATTTCACTTGTATGTATGACGCATATCGCACATGGATGCAACACGTTCGTAAAAACCACACGATGGCACACAAATAAAAATTGTGCGCGTTTTCTGCATGAAACTCAAGACAATTTTTTAGCCGCTCGTCTACAGCCATCCTTAGACCAGACCAGACATGATTTTCAGGATCAATGTAGGTCCTGGTTATCAGCCTCCCCGGCAATCAATGAAGGGCATCTATCACTTCCAAAAACATTGTTTATACACTGATATAGTTGGAATCTACTGGTAAATTGCGCTTAAAGGGAACCTGTCACCCCGTTTTTTGAAGATGAGCTAAAAATAGCGTTAAATAGGGGCAGAGCTGGGCGATACATTAGTGTCTTTGTGTGCCTTTATTACCCACCTATGCTGCCGAAATACCTTTGTAAAGTCGCCGTTTTCTGCTGTCACTCACGCTGGTCTGGTCCTATGGGCGTGGTCACAGCGCTGTTTCTCCCCCAGAATCCTGCTCATCATTACGTTGGTGGCGTAGTGGTGTGCGCATGTCCAAAAGGCTAATCCACTGCCCAGGTGATGAAAAACAGTGCGATCTGCGCTATTCAGCCGTTTACCGGTGGGCGCGGCCATCTTTCCTGTGTCCGCGCGTGCGCAGATGTAGCGCTCTGCTGCCCGGGGCTTCAGGAAAATGGCCGCCGCGATCTCTATCTGCGCACGCGCGGAATCCCGCGGCCATTTTCCTGAAGCCCCGGGCAGCAGAGCGCTCCATCTGCGCACGCGCGGCCACAGGAAAGATGGCCACGCCCACCGGTAAACGGCTGATTAGCGCAGATCGCGCTGTTTTTCATCACCTGGGCAGTGGATTAGCCTTTTGGACATGCGCACACCACTACGCCACCAACGTAATGATGAGCAGGATTCTGGGGGAGAAACAGCGCTGTCACCACGCCCATAGGACCAGACCACCGTGAGTGACAGCAGAAAACAGCGACTTTACAAAGGTATTTCGGCAGCATAGGTGGGTAATAAAGGCACACACAGACACTAATGTAACGCCCAGCTCCGCCCCTATTTAACGCTATTTTTAGCTCATCTTCAAAAAAACGGGGTGACAGGTTCCCTTTAAAGAAGTACTTCTCCCATCAAAGTTTTTATCCTCTTAATATATTGCAATCATCATATTATATAACACTGTGTGCTTACAATTGCTCATTTTGCCTTTCTACCCAGTTATTTTTTCTCTTTTCTATGTAGAAACAGGAAATCTCTTGTCTCTGCAGAAATTATTACTCTGGTCTACTCCTGACCAGCTGCTCCCTCCTCCCCCTACACTTTTGCAGTGACTCATAAAGGGAAAATTGACCTCCTGTTTCTACATAGTTTAGAAGGATTCAGCTAGTCAGTTTTTAACCATGTGATTCCATAGTCCTAATGGAAGAGAGAGGAATTAGCTGGGTAAAAAGGCAAAATGAGCAATTGTAAATACACAGTGCTATATAATATGGTGCCTGCAATATATTAAAGGGAACCTGTCACCCCCAAAATCGAAGGTGAGCTAAGCCCTCCGGCATCAGGGGCTTATCTACAGCATTCTGGCGGTCCGTTCCGATGGGCGTCGCAGTCCGGGGCCTCCCATCTTCATAGGATGACGTCCTTTTCTTGTCTTCACGCTGCGGCTCCGGAGTACTTTGTCTGCCCTGTTGAGGCCCAGGTGCTGGGCCTCTCTGACCTTTCCCGGCGCCTGCGCACTGCAGTACTTTGCTCTGCCCTCAACAGGGCAGACAAAATATGCCTGCGCCGGAGCCGCAGCGTGAAGACAAGAAGAAGACGACATCATCTGATGAAGATAGGAGGCGCCGGACTGGACCACAACACCCATCGGACCGGACCGGGATCGCCCCTGGGTGAGTATAATCTAACGTCTTTTTCTCATCTTTTAGGTTACATCGGGGGCTTATCTACAGCATTACAGAATGCTGTAGATAAGCCCCTGATGCTGGTGGGCTTAGCTCACCTTCGATTTTGGGGGTGACAGGTTCCCTTTCAAAAAAAAGGAGTATGTTAATTCCACGGACGGCATCTACTAAAAATCTGCAGATTTATTAGTTCTCTGAATGCTGAGCTCTGTATAACACCCTCACACCACTGACTGGCAACTTTCTGTGTACACTTTGCATAGGCAGAAAGTGGCCTATCAGTGGAGGGGTCAGGGTTATGGATATAGAGAGCTACATGACAGCAGGTTTCCTAGTCCTCCAGTGATAATCTCCTGCTGATAAACCAGTGATTTCATGGGAAATAGAGCAAGCAGCCCAGTAAGTGATCCATCGCTTGAATCAGGGACTGTGTCTCTGCATTATACTGCTACAAGATAAGGTGGCAATAAGCCGGTAACAGATTCCCTTTAATTTATGCATGGCAGCTACATGGAGAACATGCAGCTATATACGCCCTCCAAACGTTCACTTCCAGTCATCTGGGCAGTGCCAGAAGTTCGTCACTGCTCATTTTGCAGCACGTCGATTGGCAGCCTGCTCTGCACTGTGTATATATGCGTCAATGTGCCGAGGAGCGATTGGTGTGCTCACTGTAACAGCCCCCTACACTATCCAGATGACTGGAAGCCAGTGGCTGCAGAGAGAACAGAACTTCATTTTCCCCCTGCAGCCACTGCTCCAGTAAGTCATCAAAATGGGGTTCATGTCATTTATTGCAGATTAACACTATTTGCAGGAAAACAGTGATTTTGGAGGTGACAAGACACTTTTAAAACAACTGAGAAGTGATGTGTCATGTATGGTCACCCTATGGCTACATTCACATTTGCGTTGCGTCGGGCGCAGGTTCGGCGACGCATAGCGGCGCATGCGTCCCTATATTTAACATGGGGGCGCATGGACATGCGTTGTCTTGTGTTTTGTGACGCATGCGTCATTTTTGGCGCAAGCGTCAGGGCGCACAGGACGCTGCATGTTGCATTTTTTTGCGCCGAAAATCAAGCCAAAATTGGACGCATGCATCACAAAAAGCTGCGTTTTGCATGTGTTGTGTCGCCGACGCTGCGCCGCACAACGCAAATGTGAACGTAGCCTAACCTGGCGCCCATGGTGTGCGACACACCGAGACTGGCTTCTAGCCCACCTACATCCAAAACGACCACCGCAGTGGCACAGGGAGTGTAGTGGTTCGAGGAAACTACCCCTCTACAGCACAGGAAAGGCCGGGGTATAGTTCAGACCTGCCACTCTGGGATGCAGTGGGAACACAACGCCAGCCTCCACATAGGTGGCAGCAGGATGCAAACAGTGGGCACTGAGAAGGGCAATTACACGCCACAAATGTATAATCACTGCTCAGTGCCAGGGTCACTAAGTGATGGCACACCGTGGCAGTATGACACCACTTTATAAGAGTGGCTATTCCTTTAACAGCCTTGCCAGGGTAAAGTTGCTTGGGGGCAGCTGGGCTCCCAGCATGGTGAAGATGACTAGGAAAACAATACAGTGAGAGACGCGAGGAAAAGGGGGCATGGGGCGCAGAACAGCCGCCACCTGGTGCCGTCTCCTGAGGTAACCCCGGTCGCCATTGTACGGAGCCCATCCATGTTTCCTCCCACAAACCTTACGTCCCCACTATGGAGAGCGGCGGCCGAGCTCCACAGAGGCCTCTCACTCTCACCAGCCCCTCAGCCCGCTCCCGCCCATTCCCTCTTACTCTGGGTCGGGCAGCTCCGTGTCTGCGGCCGCCATTTTCCTCGCAGATTCGGAGAGACGAGGTTACGGAGCGGAAGGGGGAATGTCACGTCACCTCCGTGCTACAGGAGCTTCCGGTAGTGGTTGGCGACGTTGTCCTGCACGCGGCACCGCACGCTGACGAGCAGTTGTTTTGTGACACTTGTGATTGGCCTGAGGGTTGTGGCTAAATCCCCGTCGGCTAAAGGACCTGGTCCCTCTGTGCCCTGGGATTTAGCTTTCTCACACAGAGCCGGCTATTTCCCAGTCGGCAGAGGGACCAGGTCCTTTAGCCGACTTGGATTCAGCCTGCTCTATATAAGAATGCTAAATCCCAGTAGATAGAAGGACCCTCATTGTATATAGATATATATGAATCCTGTCATGTGATTTTTTTTTTGCAGTAATATTGAGCTGCAGACTAGATCTGACATCTGATTACACGTTTATTTATATGTAAAAATTATACGCAAGAATTTTCCCCTTAATCCCAGTGTGTACAATATTCTGCGCCAATCTCATCCGCGTCCCGTTTTATTTACTGGTGATCATTTTTGTAGATCACACAACCACAGATTTTTTTCCATGCATGCACCTAGGAGTGTTTTATCCCTCGGGCGATTTTTCCGTTTATTTTTTATTTTTTCCTTCCCATAACTTATTTATTTTTCCATCCACATCGCCATTGGGATTTTTTTTTTATTTTGGCGGGACGTTCTTATTGATACCATTTTGGCGCGGATACCATGTTTTGATCACCTCTTATTTCATTTTATTGCAATGTTGCGGCGACCAAAAAAAAGTCATTATGGCGTTTCGAGTTTTTTCTCGTTATACCGTTTACTGATCAGATTAGTTTACATTTTGATTGGTCAGACCTTTCTGAACACGTCAATTCCAAATTTGTGTATTTTTTTAATTGAGCAAAAGCAATATTTTTTTTCTTATATTTCTATGATATATGACGTAACTGCATCATGCGTTGTGAAGGGGTTAATACTAAAATTATTGGCCAAATGGACCAGGTCCTTCTGCCAACTTGGATTTAGCCTGCTCACTGTGAGAAAGCTAAATCCAAGTGGGATAAAGGACCAGGTCCCTTGCAGTGGTTTAATACCAGACTTAGTAAGCTAAAACACCAGGTCCTTCTGCCCACTTAGCTTTAGCTTGCTGTATATAACAAAGTCTAGTGGGCAGCGCAGTCCACCAGTGATTCACCAATCTGATGCACTGTAATGATCCCACTGGTTCACTGTCGGACTTCCGTACTGTAGTGCCCCTGTGTCACGCTGGGGGCAGTCCGGCAATCCAACCTACTACAATGCTTCCGCCAGGTTATGCGTATTGCCGGTCACTGTGCTCCTTGAGTTCACCTCCAGTGACAGCTCAGAGGGTCTGTGATAACCACAAACTGTAATCTCCAGTGACCTCACAGGTGGCGGCTTCCATGCCATCCTTAGTGTGTGTACGGCGGACACGGGGAGGGGTCACGTTTTATGATGTCACTGTGGCTTCTGTATGTATTGGAGCAGGGGATCGTCTTGGGACCTCGATGTGGATTACGCTGGACCTTGTTGATCTCATTGAACCTGCAGGTGGTTTTTTTTTGGTAAATGGGTGAAAGAGGGTGTCTGTTTTTATATTTTAATTACATGTTTTTAATCTGTGTTTCTTTATTTTTACTTACAGTGTTAGTAAACGGGGTGTTTCATAGACACCTCTCTATTACTAACCCTGGGCTTGATGTCAGCTGTGATTTTTGACAAATCACAGTTGTAATTATACTTACAGCCCTGGCAAAAATTAAGAGACCACTGCAAAATGTCCAGTTTGTCTGATTTTTCTCTTTCTAGGTATATTTTTGAGTAAAATGTAAATTGTTCTTTTATTCTATAAACTTCTGACATGTCTCAGAATTTTCAAGTAATAAATTTAGTATTTTTTTTCTAACAAAGAAAAATGGTCAAAATTAAAAAAAACCCAGTGCTTTCAGACCTCAAATAATGCAAAGAAAACAAGTTCATAATCTTTTAGAAACAACAGTACTAATTTTTTAACTCAGGAAGAGTTCAGAAATAGTGATGAGTGAACGTGCTTGCCACTACTAGTTACTCGCCCGAGTATCGGGGTACTCGGCGAGCAGCGAGTATTTCCGGTATTATTCGGCGGTAACTGCAGTCTCCACCCAGCAGTTTTGGCGGACTTTAGAGACCCAATCACGGTGCAGGGATTGTCTGCCAGGCCATGAAACACGGCAGCCATCATCGTGCAGTGATTGGCTGGGCCGTACAGCATCATCCCGAGTATAAGAGACCTGGCGAGGCCCTGCTCGCCGCATTCTGTTCCTTTTTCAGCGAGAATAGGGAGAGCTGCTGCCGAGATAGGGTCGGAATCGTGGTTTTAGAGTTAGTGTAGGTCTGCAACTCTTACATCCACATCTCCTCAGAAACCAAAAGTCCTTTTTAGGGCTAATTTGTGGGTCCCGATATTGCAGCGCTAGGCAGGCAGGGCACAGCATATCCACATCAGTGCAAGGCCTGCAGGCACTGTATGTGCGTCCATTGCTCCCACTGCATCCCTTCCAAAGCTCCATAACTGCCTGCTGCTGCAGCTTATTTACTGTCTATATACCTATTTTTCCTTCTTTTTTTTTTCAAAAATTCCCCCCCCCAAAAAAAAAAATACAGTCTGTTCTGTCAGACTGAGGCCTGTTGAAAAGTTATAGTTTGTCAGGCATACGTAGCATAGTTGTCTGTGCGACCCTTGTGCTCCCTTTTTTTTGGTGTTTTAAATTAACTGAAAAAGGCCTCATATATCTGCGTGCTCCATGTTTGGTCATTGGAGGCCGGTGTACTTATTTTTTGACTGTGTGATGGTCATATTCTATACAGCACTATTTCGTATCAAAAAAATTCAAAGGCCACAGATTTGCCAGTGTGGTATTTCCGTTACAGCCGTCATATATCTCTGTGCTCCAAGTTTGGGCATTGGAGGCTGGTGTACTTATTTTTTGGCTGTGTGATACTCAAATTCTATACAGCACTATTTTGCATAAATTAACTTTAAAAAAAAAAAAAAATTAATACAGTCTGTTAGGTCAGGCTGAGGCCTGCCTGGTGTTTGGGTTTGAAAAATCATAGATTTGCAGGCATACTGATCAGATATTATTTTGCTACTAATAAAGACATTTGTGTTGAGCATTTGAAATAGTGCAGTAGCCCATTTAAAATGGTTAAGGCAAGGGACGGGGAAGTGGACGTGATGCTGATGGTGCATCCAGAGGATGAGGCCGTGGGCAAGGTGAAAGTGGGCAACAACAAAGACCCACATCTTCTCGCTCGACATTCCTGTCCCAGTTTCTAGTGGACCGCAGCACACAACTATTGAAGCCAGAGCAGTGTGTAACGGTTGTTGGTTGGATAGCGGATAATGCTTCCAGTCACTTAGCAACCACCACCGCCACCTTGTCTTCCGCACGGTCAAGTCTGAGTAGCCGTGAGTGAGGCCAGGATATTCCTCACCCTGATCCTCCTTCCTCCCACCATGCCGAGTGCCCTGAGACAACTGATCCCACACTTGGACACTCTGAAGAGCTGTTCAGTTTTCCATTTCAAGATTCAGAAATCTCTCCCAGTCAACTTGAAGTGGGGAAAGATGAGATCGGATGTAGAGCTGCCCAAAGCTTTGACCAGCCCCAGTCACACGAAGGCAATGGTGGGAAAGTGTCACAAAAGGTGGACCATGATGAGACACAATTTCTAGAAAGTCAGGAGGAGGAGCAGGGTGCAGATGTGGAAGACGAGGTACTGGATGACATAGTAACTGACCCAAGCTGGCAGGAGGACATGGGTAGCGAGGACAGCAGCACAAATGGGGAAGGAGGCATATCCCCCAACAGGCAGGAAGAAGCAGTGTGGTGGCCACAGACTAGTGAAGAGTGAAGTTGCCATTCCACCTGTGAGATCTTCCCGAGTCTGGCTATTTTTTCCAGACTCTGCCGATAACCCTAAACAGGCCATTTGCAGCACCTGCCATGCCTGCTTCAGCAGGGGTACCAAAACAACCAGCCTGACCACCAGCATGATCAGGCACATGCAAGCAAAGCACCTGACTTTGTGGGCTGAACCCCAGGCTCGAGGACCACTGCCTGCTGGTCACACCACTGCTTCTTCCACTGTTTTGCATAGAAGCCAATCACCAGTACACCGTGCATGTGAAGATGCCTCTAGCCCTGCACCTGTTGTGGCCCACAGTCAAGCAGCACCATCAGCAAGCCCGTCCACGTCCTTGACCCAGCACAGCGTTCAGTTGTCTATAACCCAGTCTTTGGAACGCAAGCAGAAATACCCAGCCAACGCCCCACAGGCCACAGTCCTCAATTCTAATATTTCTCTTCTGCTTGTGCTAGAAATGCTGCCTTTTAGGCTTGTTGAGACGGAAGCATTCCGCAACCTGATGGGGGCCGTCATCCCAAGGTACTCGGTCCCCAGTCGCCACTATTTCTCCCGGTGTGCCGTACCGGCATTACACCAGCATGTGTCCCACAACATTACCCGTGCCCTCAACAATGCTGTTACCGGGAAAGTCCACCTAACCACGGACACGTGGACAAGTGCTTGTGGGTAGGGACGTTACATCTCAATGACGGCACACTAGGTTAACATAGTGGAAGCCGGGACCCAGTTGGACCTTGGGATGGAACACATCCTCCCCATGCTGAGGATTGCTGGCCCTATGTCAATCAGGGTTGCCCCCACAGTCTACAGCTCCTGCACCTCCTCCTCCTCCTCTTCATCCTCCATCTCTGAAATCAACACATCAGTCAGAAGCTGGAAGCACTGCAGCACTGCCTCAGCCAAGCGGCAACAGGCTGTGCTGAAGCTAATCTGCATAGGTGACAAACCGCACAATGCAGAAGAGTTGTGGACAGCGCTGAAAAAGCAGTCAGATGTTTGGATGACACCACTGAACCTACAGCCAGGCATGGTCGTGTGTGACAATGGCCGTAACCTGATGGCTACTCTGAGGCAAGGTGAGCTCATACACACACCTTGCTTGGCCCATGTGCTTAACCTCTTGGTTCAACGATTTCTGAAAAGCTACCCGGAGCTGCCGGATCTGCTAGTGAAAGTATGCCGTCTGTCTGACCTTTTTAGAAAGTCAGCTACAGCTTCAGCCGCCCTTGCCATGCTTCAGCAGCGTTTTCAGATTCCAGCTCACCGACTATTGTGTGATGTCCCCATCCCCACGCGCTGGAACTCTACGCTGCTGTTATGATCTGGTGGCCCAGGAGCAGCATGGACGAGCTCTGGAGTAGGTGGCCTCTATACTGACCGCAGACCCTGAACTTAACACGCAACTAGAAGTAGCCATGGGATGTTCCTGTCACTCCCTAGACACCTCGTCACAGCCGGAGGGCTAATTACCCTTAAAGAAAGAAACAGGAAAACTATCTTGCCTCAGAGAAAATCCCCAAAGGAAAGACAGCCCCCCACAAATATTGACTGTGAGAAGAGAGGGAAATTACATACGCAGACTGGAAACAGAATTTAGCAAAGGAGGCCACGCTAGCTAGAAAGAAAAGACAGGACAGAGTACTGTGCGGTCAGTATTAAAATACTACAAAAATCCACCACAGAGAATACGAAAATCTCCACACCTAACTAAAGGCATGGAGGGTAACTCTGCAACTCCAGAGCTTCCAGCTTGGCTGAATAAATCCTTACACAGACAAAGCTGGACAAGAAAAAACATAGCAATTCACTGAGCTATAAAGTCCACCGCATGTGGACTGCAAAAACAAAGCCAGGACTTATCTTTGATTTGGACAATCCAGCAGGAGAAACCAAGCAGAGATGTGAATCCTCCAGAAAACAATGGACAACTGGCACTGACTAAAGGATCCAGCCAGAATAAGTAGCCCAGTCAGAATTGGTAGTAAGTGAAAGCACCTGATGACTGCTGAGATCAGCAGCAGTACCACTTACAACCACCGGAGGGAGCCCAAGAGCAGAATTCACAACACGCTGCATATGTTGGAAAGGATTTGTGAGCAGAAGAGGGCCGTTGTTGACTACCAACATCAACAAGGCCATCGAATTTCAGGTCAGACTCCACACATAAGACCTCAGGAGTGGACATGGATGTCAGACATATGTAACATCCTCCAAAACTTTGAGGACTGCACTAAGATGGTGAGTGGTGATTATGCCATAATTAGCATCACTATCCCGCTTCTCAGCATTCTGAAAAACTCTCTGCTCACAATCAGAGAGGATGCATTGCAGGCGGAGCATGAGGACATTGAGAAGGAAACATACAGGGGGATTACACTCAGCCCAGCCTCATGTCTTCTCAACCTGGATTGGTAGGCAATGAGGAGGAGGAGGAAGAACAGGCGCTACTTTCATGTGCTATAGATGGTACTACAAACACATCTGTATTAGCTTCTGTTCAGTGGGGATGACCTGAGGTCAGGGAGGAGGAGGAGGACAGCATCATCAGTCGTCCTGTTGATGAGGACACGGAAGTCTTGCCTGTTAGCAGTCTGGCACGCATGGCTGACTTTATGTTGCACTGTATTTCACGTGACCCTCGGATTATCAAAATTTTGGGTGACACTCATTACTGGTTGGTGACACTTCTAGACCCACGCTACCAGGAGAACTTTCAATCTCTTCTGCCTGAGGCAGAGAGGTGTACTAAAATGTTGCAGTACCACAGGGCCCTTGTAGCGGAATTACTTAGAAAATTCCCATGTGAGAACGCTGGCAGCAGACGTCAAGAGTTTGTTGTACAACCAAGGACTCCAAGCAAGAGAGAGACAGAAGTACAATCCAGCTCAGGCAGGGGAACAATGGCCAAATTCTGGGAGTTTTCTCAGACATTCCCATCGTGGCGGCACAGAGGCAAGGGGCGCTGTCACAAGAAGTGGAATGTTTGGGAAGATGGTGAGGGGGTACCTTGCAGATCGTACAAACATCCTCCGGGATTCCTATGTGCCTTTGAATTATTGGGTATCCAAGCTGGACATGTGACATGAACTGGCTCTCTACACCTTGAAGGTCCTGGCCTGCCCTGCTGCTAGCGTTCTGTCAGAGAGGGGTTTTAGTGCCGCTGGTGGAATTATAACAGAAAAGCGCATCCGCCTGTTAACTGAAAATGCTGACAGGCTGACTCTTATAAAAATGAACAAGGCCTGGATTGGGAAAGACTTCTGTACACCACCAAGTGAAAACAGCGAAACATAACCTCAAATACATTCTCTCTTTTGGGGAGGCGTATTCTCATGCACCTCTTCACAATCCCACATGGGTATACGCTTACAGATTTGGTCTGTTTGTTCTTATCCTCATCCTCCTCATCCAGAACCAATATATCACCAGGGTGAACGTGGTCTGTACGGTGCATTTTGGCCAAGGATGCTGTGATGGCACTTATTTTTTTTAAAAAAAGGACAACACATTGGGGAACTGGGCATGACATTACATTGGGCCTACTTCTTAACTCGGTCGCCTGCAATCTGTCCTGTATCTGCCAGTAGATCACCAGGGTGAACGTGCTCTGTACGGTGCATTTTGGCCAAGGGGGCTGTGATGGCACTCTCTTATTTTTTTAAAAAAGAATCCCACATTGGGGAATTGGGCATGACATTCCATTGGGCCGACTTCTTAACTCGGTCTCCTGCAATCTAAAATGTTCCTGCCACTAGATCACCAGGGTAAACGTGCTCAGTACTGTTATAGGCCGTTGATATTTGGGCTAGGGGCATGCGATGGCACTAGTGCACTTTTAAAAAAGGTACCCCCATTGGGGAATTGTTTGGCAGATCATGCACTGCATTACAAGTCTCAGAGACCCACACCACTACATTGGCCCTAATTCTTAACTCTGTCTCCGACGACATGACCTGGGTGAACATGCTTTGTATTGTTATAGGCCCGTAAAGTTTGAGCATGGGTGGCTGTGATGGCAATAGTATATTTTTAAAAATGTACCCCCCATTGGTGAAACCACATCCTTGATGGCAAACACTTCACATTTGTGTACCTTAAAGAGCTCATTGGAAAAGCTCCTTTTTGTGTTGCCTGGTTGCGCAAATTGGACACAAAACACTTCATATAAATTTGATAATGCAATGATGTTAGTTCGGCTCAGTAGTTTATTACAAATATTTCTTTGTCCACTATATTAGTTTCTCTCCTTGAGAGCCATAACTTTGGCTGCCTCAAATGTACAAATGGCGAATATACAAATGGCGATTTGTAAACAAGATTGTCTGAATGCATTCGGTGTACAGTATTTCAATCACATAGCTGCATGTCTTGTAAAACATTTACAGATGTGACAGACAATGCTCATAGTGACACAATCTTGATAAATGTTTGTTTTCTCACTTCAGAAACAGTTCGAAGCCTCTATATGTTTGCTGTTTGTCATTGTAAAACATAAAGGTTTACTGAAAGTCTGCCTGTGGTGGTTTGATCTAAATCCTTGTGGCTTTTATATTCTAGTGGTTTATGGCCCCTTGTCTGATGACTCCACGATGTCTCAGTTTAACCCTAGAACGCATACCTGGGGCCTCGCAGGCCTGCCAGGTTACTTGTTTTCTATTTTCTGTAAAAGTACTTTAGTTAGAATTTTGAAACTCTAGGTATTCCTCAGGTATATAGTTGTTAGTAATTTCCAGTTAGTCATATATTTTTATGTTACAGACATTACGGTATAACAACCTTTGTGAAGAAAGCAATTAAGAAAGATTCTCCATTTTGTGTTTTTCGACTCCATTTTGTTGTTTTGATATAAATTTTGTTAGTAGGCTTAAGTTTACAGCTGTTATGAGACTTTGATGAGACCTTGATTGTTGCAACCTCGGTAGAACGTGAGACTGAGGGTGTATTGTTCTACAAGACTTTGACGCACAGATTGTTCCTGCATTCTTATAGGCTAAGAACTGTGAGCGTGTTCTTATGCTGATTGGTTGAAGTATAATTTCTATGACTATGATAAGTCATACACAATAAACGGGGGCTAGAGAGATCAGCTTGATCCCCCCCAAACAGAGACACACGTCTCCGGCTGGTCATTTTCAGTTGCCGGCAACACCTTGTATATTAATTTGGAAATCACTGAGTTAACCGTGAAGGATCACCTTAGATCCTCCCTCAACACCTTTTTTTGGGACTACCCCATATTCACGCACCTGGGGCCTTTTAGGCCTGTACTAGGTTTACATGTGATACTCAATCTTTTTGTCTGTATTGTTGCTGCGGAAGAACTTTTATGACTGCTATTGCTGGGAAGAGTGTGGATTCTGCATGACAGCGCTGCTATATTTGTCCAGCAAAGAAGGAAAGAAAATTGGAGCGTTTCTGTTCTACTTGCGGACAAAATGTATGCAAGGAACATTCAGCCGAAAAAATAATATGCGAGAATTGTCGGGGGAATATGTAAAGTTACAAATAAATATTCCTGCACCAAGTTTGCTACAACCAAAAAATGTTTTCATAAAAATATTGCATATAAAATGCCTATATTTGGCGTGCCCATTTACTTACTTTTTTGTTGTTTTATGCACATAATTATGTTTTGAAATATACACATCTTAGGCTGTGTTCCCAGTAGCGCTGGGGCTCGCCAGAAGGGGATCCATAATGGATCTGACCTCCTGGTAACTCCAGCTAAGGCTGCCGGAATGGCGGGATTCTGCCAGCCTTAGCTGGGGTCACCAGGAGGTCAGATCCATTACGGATCCCCTTCTGGCGGACCCCAGCGCTAGTTGGAATGCATCCTTACCTTGCAATTGTAAAATAAATTTTGAAAAGTATTTTTGACATTTCCCAGTGAATGCATTTGTAGTGGTTGAAAGCAATGTTAAAGTTGAAAAACGCTGCGTCTGAACTAAGCCTAAGAGGGAGAGGAAATTTTCGGTCTGGGGTTAAATATTTGGCAAGTGATTAACCTACAAAGGATGTACCTTGACATATTTCGCAGCAAAACCCGTTTTGGTTTCGTTTTAATGTGTTTTTTGTGGCACCGGGAAAAATGGCATGAATCTCGGAAAAAAATGATTAAGGACGGTTTCACACTTGCGTTGGTAGCAGCTGCGGACTTCCTCCGTGAAGCCCCGCCCTCCACCACTAGCTCCGCCTATTTCTGCATGCGGCCGGCATGCGGCCTGTGTACCTATATTTAACATTAGGTACGCAGATTGTGCCGTAGTATGCAGATGCTGCCGCATGCGTCGTTTTGACGATGTGGAGACCAGCGTAGGACGCAGCTTGTAGCAATTTTTTTATCTCCGAATCGTCAAAACGACGCATGCGGAAGCATCCGCATACTGCGGCACGACCTGCGTACCTAATGTTAAATATAGGTACACAGGCTGCATGCCGGCCGCATGCAGAAATAGGCGGAGCTAGCGGCGGAGGGCGGGGCTTCACGGAGGAAGTCCGCAGCTGCTACCAACGCAAGTGTGAAACCGGCCTAAGGCTGTGAACTAGGAGTCAGGAATGCTTCTAGGGCTTATCCCCATGATGTTCCTGTGTCTTTTGAGCAGTGTTTCCATCATTTTCAGATGTTTTTAGAAATTAAAAGGACCCCTGGGGGGGAATCGCAGTAAAAATACTCGGGTCTCCCGTAGACTTATATTGGGTTCGCTGTTCTGGCCGAGTACCTGAGTATTCCAATTTGCTCGACCCGAGCAACGAGCACCCGAGCATTTTAGTGCTCGCCTATCACTATTCAGAAATTAATATTTTGTGTAATAACCATAATTTTTAATCACAGCTTACATGCATCTTGGCATGCTTTCCAGCAGTGTTTCACACTGCTTCTGGCGCAAAAATGTAAGCAGTTCTTCTTTGTTTGATGGCTTGTGACTATCCATCATCCTCTTGATTACATTCCAAGTTTTCCAATTGGGTTCAGGTCTGGAGAATGGGCTGCCCATGACAGGGTTTTGATGTGGTGGGTTCTTAATTTTTTGCCAGAGCTGTATATATTACCCCAATTGCCACTGCACAAAAGCAATCAGGAACAGCTGAGTCGATGCTAAAGAATTAGCGCTTCTAATAGATGCTCCATTTCTCGTGCAGCTGTGGACTAGTCTTATTAGTGTTGGTAGGGGCCAATATCCATGGACCTTCAAAGCTTTTTAACATCAGCCCTTAGCTGTCTGTTTTGCCTTAGCTGGTTATTAAAAATGGAGGGGGCCCCAATTAATTTTTTGGGTGAGTCCACCCATTTTTTAATAACCAGCTACGAAAAAGCAGACAGCTGTTCACTGATTAATAGGCTGAAAAGTTAAATCTTTATTGGGCCCTTCCCAGCATAATAAGACCAGCTCACAGCCAATGTGGTCTCGAACTTTCGTGCTGTAAAATGGGGGTAGTAAGCGGTAAAGGTGAAAAATGGAACAAAAAGGGGGTAAGCAGGACAACAGCCCTGAAAACAAATATGGATAGTAAGATCACTTAAAATAACAGAGAATAAAAAGTAATAATAATAATCTTGAAAAAAGAGGCATAGGTCCAAATGTAGGAGGAGGTGTAGTAGGTGGATGAGCTTGAGGCAAATGTGGCGATGAAGGTGGAAGAGGCAGGGGATGAGGTATGCAACAGTTTTTTTTTTTTTTTTAGGGACAGCACTTAGAAGAACATAATATAAAATAAAAAAGAACAATGTAGATACAGTAGTCGGATGTCCTAGTGGAGGAGGAGGTGGTGGAGGTGGACTAGCAGGAGGTGGACATTGCAGTGTAGGTGGAAGAGGCAGGTCTGATGGTGTCCAACATTATTTTTGTGGATTTTATTTCTCTTCCTTTTTGGTAAGGCCCCAAAATAAAACAAATGGCAAATAAAATATAACAATGTCTTGGTGCAGATGGTACATTTGTCTGGTTTGCCAGAGGTACAGACAAGTCCTGTGGACTCCACTCCTGGTTTCTTTTAATGAATGCAAGAGTGCCCACGTTGACTTTGGACAGGTAGATGCGCCCACGTGTGATATCCCCTGCTGTGATAAACACATGTTCCAACATTACACTTGCCACGGGGCATGCCAGCACTTCCAAGTCAAAAAGTACAAGCCTAGGCCATGTGTCCAGTTTGGAAACCAAGAAGTTAAATGGGCAGACCAAACTAGTACATGCAGATGTGTGGACATAGACATGTACTCTTCCACCATGTTGTTATAACGCTGGCACCTGGTTGTATAGACCGTATCAGATGGTGGTGCTGGATGCTGTGTCATGCTGATTAATTTTTTTCACATTTTAGCCATGTTAACCCTCCCTTCTGAGGTGGTGCCCCAGCTGCGTTGGCGACTTCCTCCTCCTCTGCCTTGTGTTTCTTCTGTCAGGTGGGAATGCCGTCAGTAGTGCCCCTACCAGCATGTGCTTGTATTCACACATTTTGCCATCCCGCTCCAGTGATGGAAGTAATAATGGTACTTTGTCTTTGCAGCAGGGATCCAGCAGGGTGGCCACCCAGTAATCAGTAGGGGTATGATCTGGGCAACTCTGCGGTCGTTGCGCAGGCTCAGCAGACCGTATTGGCTCATCCCGCCCTCTCTCTGTTGGAGTCCCTCAAGGCTCTGTCCTGGGGCCCCTAATTTTTTCCATCTATACCCTTGGCCTAGGATAACTCATAAAGTCCCATGGTTTCCAGTATCACCTGTATGCTGATGACACTCAGATCTACCTCTCTGCTGTCCAAAATCCCGAAGTGTCTATCAGCCATATCCTCCTTCTTCACCTCTCGCTTCCTAAAACTCAATGTAGACAATGCCGATCCCCCCTATCTGATTTATCTATTATGGTAAGCAGCATCACGCTCTCCCACACCTGAAATCCGCTGCCTCACGGTAACTCTCGACTCTGCCCTGTCCATCAAACCGCACGTCCAAACTCTTGCCACCTCCTGTCGCCTCAAACTCAAACATATTGCCAGAATCCGTCCCTTCCTCTGCCCTCAATCTACTAAAATGCTTGTACATGCCCTCATCTCTTGCCTCGACTACTGCAACACCCTCCTCTGTGGCCTCCCCGCTAACTTTCTTGCACCATTACAGTCTGTCCTCAACTCTGCTGCCCGGCTAATCCACCTCTCTACTCCCGTTTCTCCCCTCTGCAAATCCCTCCACTGGCTCCCAATTCCACAACGAATCCAGTTCAAACTACTAACACTGATCTACAAAGCCATCCACAACCTGTCCCCTCCCTATATCTCTGAACTAATCTCCCAATATCTTCCCTCACGTAATCTTCGATCCTCCCAAGACCTCCTACTCTCCTCCACACTTATTTGTTCCTCACACAACCGCCTCCAAGATTTCTCCCCAATATCCCCCATCCTCTTGAATTCCATGCCTCAACACGTCCGATTATCCACCACCCTTGGA
Organism: Ranitomeya variabilis; assembly: GCF_051348905.1. Classification (NCBI taxonomy): domain Eukaryota; kingdom Metazoa; phylum Chordata; class Amphibia; order Anura; family Dendrobatidae; genus Ranitomeya; species Ranitomeya variabilis. The sequence continues at coordinate 328,922,606 of NC_135237.1, read as the reverse complement.
TCCTTCAGACAGAACCTGAAAACCCATCTCTTCAGGAAAGCCTACAGCCTACAATAACCATTCTGCCGCCTCACCACCACCCGAGCTGCTGCACCCCCGACCTTTTGTCTCTTCCCCATAGTATGTAAATCCGCAAGGAAATGAAATTTCAACTCTCAGCTGTCAAACAAGTTTATTACAAGTCAAATAGTTATATATTTCTCTTTTTTTTATTTCTAAGTATGCATACATACAAATCAATAATAAAGAGTTTTAGAAATCAAAACAATGAATTAAACATTAAAGACAGATTAATTACAAAAAAGAAAAAACACATTTTGTACCAAAGTCCTGGTGCTTTAGCTGCAAAAATTGTATTGTGGTGCTTAAAGGCAACCTGTCACCCCCAAAATCGAGGGCGAGCTAATCCCACCAGCATCAGGGGCTTATCTACAGCATTCTGTAATGCATTCTGTAATGCTGTAGATAAGCTCCCGATGTATCCTTAAAAATTAGAAAAAGAGGTTATATTATACTCACCCAGGGACACTCCCGGTCCTGTCCGGCGCCTCCTATCTTCATCGGATGACGTCCTCTTCGTGTCTTCACGCTGCGGCTCCAGCACAAAGTACTGCAGTGTGCAGGCCCCAGGCCTCTCTGACCTTTCCCGGCGCCTGCGCACCGCAGTGTGAAGACAAGAAGAGGAAGTCATCCTATCAAGATGGGAGGCCCAGGACCGGACCGCGACTTGGATCGGACCGCCCGCGTGAGTATAATATAACCTCTTTTTCACATCTTTTAGGATACATTGGAGGCTTAACTACAGCATTACAGAATGCTGTAGATAAGCCCCTGATGCTGGTGGGCTTAGCTCACCATCGATTTTGGGGGTGACAGGTTCCCTTTAAGAGGGAGAGCGGGGAGACAGAGGGAGAGCGGGGAGACAGAGGGAGAGCGGGGAGACAGAGGGAGAGCGGGGAGACAGAGGGAGAGCGGGGAGACAGAGGGAGAGCAAATCGAGAAAAAGGGTTTTTTTGTTTTTTTTTAAGTAATTATACTCATCTATCTGACATTATCAGATGCACACAGTGTCATCCCTTTGGGTCCTCACATGGATTGTGGGGGCACCGCCATTCCACTTGGTGAAAAGAAGTCCAGTGATGTAATGACATCTGCAGGGAGGTCACTGCTCTGGGGGGCACAGGATGGGGAAAAGTCACAACACCTAGAATAAAACAGAAAAAAAAAAATCATGCAGAAAACTGGATACAAGTAGTGGCTGACACCAGTGGCCATCGGGCTAATACTGAGCAGCACAGCGTGCGAGGGGAGAATAAAGCCAGGGATCTGGAGACATTGTTGTAAAGCTGTTTCGCTCCCAGAGGTCATAGGTCAGTCATCAACCTGACAGCAGGTGTCCCCAATAATATTAACAGGACCGACTCCTCACCATCAGGCAGAGATTCTCATGCCAAGTAATATCAATCCCTCAGATCTCCATCATCATTCATCCCCTCCCCTGTTCGCCCCCACACACAGCACTATACTTCCCTGCACCCCGCACCGCAAGTGACATCACACACATTGACCTGCACAACACGTGACATCAGCCCCCCACACCACACAGACCCATGCGAGTAACATCAGCCCCATTCTGCAGGTAGACCCCCCTGCACGCAGATCCCCCACGCATGCAACATGACCCCCTTCCCAACAGAGACTCCAGCACACAGCCTCTCTTCCCCAGAGACCTGCAGCCCCCCTTCCCAACAGACACCCAGCACCGCTAGCAAGGAACATGACCCCCTTCCCACTGAGACCCCCAGCATGCAGTCACCCTTCCCCAGGCAGGCCCCTCCAGCACGCAGTCCCATGCAAACAACATCTCTCCCTTCTCCCCAGGCGGACCCCCTGTCCAGCATGCACATGCAGCCCCATGCAAGCACCACCCCCCCATTCTCCCCAGGCAGACCCATGCAAGCAACACCACCCCATTCTCCCCAGGCAGACCCATGCAAGCACCATCACCCCATCCTCCCCAGGCAGACCCCCCCACCAGCATGCAAATGCAGCCTCATGCAAGCAACATCACCCCATTCTCCCCAGGCAGACCCATGCAAGCAACACCACCCCATTCTCCCCAGGCAGACCCATGCAAGCAACATCCCCCCATTCTCCCCAGGCAGACCCATGTAAGCAACACCACCCCATTCTCCCCAGGCAGACCCATGCAAGCAACATCACCCCATTCTCCCCAGGCAGACCCATGCAAGCATCACCACCCCATTCTCCCCAGGCAGACCCATGCAAGCAACATCCCCCCATTCTCCCCAGGCAGACCCCCCCACCAGCATGCACATGCAGCCCCATGCAAGCAACATCACCCCATTCTCCCCAGGCAGCCCCATGCAAGCAACACCACCCCATTCTCCCCAGGCAGCCCCATGCAAGCAACACCACCCCATTCTCCCCAGGCAGCTCCATGCAAGCACCACCCCCCCATTCTCCCCAGGCAGCCCCATGCAAGCACCCCCCCATTCTCCCCAGGCAGCCCCATGCAAGCACCACCACCCCATTCTCCCCAGGCAGCCCCATGCAAGCACCCCCCCCATTCTCCCCAGGCAGCCCCATGCAAGCACCACCACCCCATTCTCCCCAGGCAGCCCCATGCAAGCACCCCCCCATTCTCCCCAGGCAGCCCCATGCAAGCGCCACCCCCCATTCTCCCCAGGCAGCCCCATGCAAGCAACACCACCCCATTCTCCCCAGGCAGCCCCATGCAAGCAACACCACCCCATTCTCCCCAGGCAGCCCCATGCAAGCATCACCACCCCATTCTCCCCAGGCAGCCCCATGCAAGCAACACCACCCCATTCTCCCCAGGCAGACCCATGCAAGCACCCCCCCCCCATTCTCCCCATGCAAGCACCCCCCCCCATTCTCCCCAGGCAGCCCCATGCAAGCACCCCCCCATTCTCCCCAGGCAGCCCCATGCAAGTACCACCCCCCCATTCTCCCCAGGCAGCCCCATGCAAGCACCACCACCCCATTCTCCCCAGGCAGCCCCATGCAAGCAACACCACCCCATTCTCCCCAGGCAGCCCCATGCAAGCATCACCACCCCATTCTCCCCAGGCAGCCCCATGCAAGCATCACCACCCTATTCTCCCCAGGCAGCCCCATGCAAGCAACACCACCCCATTCTCCCCAGGCAGCCCCATGCAAGCAACACCACCCCATTCTCCCCAGGCAGACTCCCACTTACCTGATCTGTGACTTTAGAGAATGACCCCAAATCTTGCACAAAAATCCTCGAAATCCAGTCCAGCCATGACATCAACAGCCTCCTCCTGTCTGCTCTGCTCTATGGAGGAAGAGGCAAATCCTGCACAAAACACTCCAAATCCAAATCCTGCACGAAATCCCGCCATGACATCCACAGCTTCCTCGTGTCTGCTGTCTGTTCTATGGAGGAAGAGGCGCCGCCCCTTCCGGTCACATGGGCAGAGGTCCTTTAGCCGACTTGGATTTAGCCTCTACCTTGGCCTGAGCGTGCACCCAGATATGGCACTGAATACAGATTGTCTTCGTAGCTCCACAAAGAATTGAGTTAGGCAATTCTACTCATGGTGTCATGTAACAAGTGGGCCAGGTGCCGGTATCGGGCCGTACGTCAGCAGTGGGGAGCCAGGTGCCGGTATCGGGCCGTAGGTCAGCAGTGTGGGGCCAGGCTCCGGTATCGGGCCGTACGTCAGCAGTGTGGAGCCAGGTGCCGGTATCGGGCCGTACGTCAGCAGTGCGGGGCCAGGTGCCGGTATCAGGCCTAAACTGTGGAGCCAGGTGCCGGTATCGGGCCTAAGCAGTGTGGGGCCAGGTGCCGGTATCGGGCTGTACGTCAGCAGTGGGGGGCTAGGTGCCGGTATCGGGCCGTACGTCAGCAGTGCGGGGCCAGGCTCCGGTATCGGGCCGTACGTCAGCAGTGTGGAGCCAGGTGCCAGTATCGGGCCGTACGTCAGCAGTGGGGGGCCAGGTGCCGGTATCGGGCCGTACGTCAGCAGTGTGGGGCCAAGCGCCGGTATCGGGCCGTACGTCAGCAGTGTGGGGCCAAGCGCCGGTATCGGGCCGTACGTCAGCAGTGTGGGGCCAGGTGCCGATATCAGGCCGTACGTCAGCAGTGTGGAGCCAGGTGCCGGTATCGGGCCGTACGTCAGCAGTGTGGGGCCAGGTGCCGGTATCAGGCCGTACGTCAGCAGTGGGGAGCCAGGTGCCGGTATCGGGCCGTACGTCAGCAGTGTGGAGCCAGGTGCCGGTATCGGGCCGTACGTCAGCAGTGGGGAGCCAGGTGCCGGTATCGGGCCGTACGTCAGCAGTGTGGAGCCAGGTGCCGGTATCGGGCCGTACGTCAGCAGTGTGGAGCCAGGTGCCGGTATCGGGCCGTACGTCAGCAGTGTGGAGCCAGGTGCCGATATCGGGCCGTACATCAGCAGTGTGGGGCCAGGTGCCGGTATCAGGCCGTACGTCAGCAGTGGGGGGCCAGGTGCCGGTATCGGGCCGTACGTCAGCAGTGTGGGGCCAGGTGCCGGTATCGGGCCGTACGTCAGCAGTGTGGAGCCAGGTGCCGGTATCGGGCCGTACGTCAGCAGTGTGGGGCCAGGCGCCGGTATCGAGCCGTACGTCAGCAGTGGGGGGCCATGGGCCGGTATCGGGCCGTACGTCAGCAGTGTGGGGCCAGGCGCCGGTATCGGGCCGTACATCAGCAGTGCGGGGCCAGGTGCCGGTATCGGGCCGTACGTCAGCAGTGTGGGGCCAGGCGCCGGTATCGGGCCGTACGTCAGCAGTGTGGGGCCAGATGCCGGTATCGGGCCGTACGTCAGCAGTGTGGGGCCAGGTGCCGGTATCGGGCAGTACGTCAGCAGTGTGGGGCCAGGCGCTGGTATCGGGCCGTACGTCAGCAGTGAGGGGCCAGGCGCCGGTATCGGGCCGTACGTCAGCAGTGTGGGGCCAGGTGCCGGTATCGGGCCGTACGTCAGCAGTGTTGGGCCAGGCGCCGGTATCGGGCCGTACGTCAGCAGTGTGGGGACAGGCGCCGGTATCGGGCTGTACGTCAGCAGTAAGGGCCAGTTGCCGGTATCGGGCCGTACGTCAGCAGTGTGGGGACAGGCGCCAGTATCGGGCTGTACGTCAGCAGTAAGGGCCAGTTGCCGATATCAGGCCGTATGTCAGAAATGCGGGATCAGGCTGTACTTCAGCAGTAAGGGCTTGGCGCCTTTATCAGATGATATGTCAGTCGGTATCTGGCCGTATGTCAGCAGTAAGGGCCAAGCGCAGGTATCGGGCCGTTCGTCAGCGGCACGGGGCCAGGCGCCGGTATCGGGCTGTACGTCAGCAGGGCCAGGTGCCGGTAACTGGCCGAACGTCAGTTGTAAGGGCACGGCGTAGGTATCTGGCCATACGTCAGCAGTAAGGGCCAGGCTCCGGTATTGGGCCGTACGTCAGCATTAAGGGGCCAGGCGCCAGTGTCGGGCCGTACATCAGCAACATGGGGCCAGGCGCCGGTGTCGGGCCGTACATCAGCAACACGGGGCCAGGCGCCGGTGTCGGGCTGTACATCAGCAACATGGGGCCAGGCACCAGTGTCGGGCCGTACATCAGCAACACGGGGCCAGGCGCCGGTGTCAGGCCGTACATTGGCAGCGTGGGGCCAGGCACTGGTATCGGGCCGTACATCAGCAGCACGGGCGAGGCGCCGGAATTGGGCTGTACGTCTGCAGCCCGGGGCCTTGCGCCAGTATCGTACCATACGGCTGGCATCCTGCACCGTCCAGGTTGAAAACTATTTATCCTCCAGACATGGATTACATCATGGGACAGAATGACAATCAGGTGAGGGATATTGTTTTTTATTTTTGTTTTATTACGCGTGATTCAGTGGAATTAGACTTTAGGTGAGTATAAGGCCGGCGTCACACTAGCGAGTTTTACGGACGTATGAGCGCAGAAAATACGTCCGTAAAGTACGCATTACACACGACCCAATGATTCTCTATGGCCCAGCTCCTATCAGCCGTATTTTATGAATGCGTATTATACGGTCTTCTATGGCCGTAGAAAATCGCAGCATGCTGCGTTTGTCACCGTATTGCGCAAAAAAAAGTCAAAGAAAGTCTATGGGGGGCGAGAAAAATACGGATTACACACGGACCAGCAGTGTGACTTGCGAGAAATACGCAGCAGTGTTCTATAAAAAAGCCGGTAATTCAATTGCCGGCTTTTCATTTCTCCTTCCCAAACCCGACATGATATGAGACATGGTTTACATACAGTAAACCATCTCATATCCCTTTTTTTTTTTGCATATTCCACACTACTAATGTTAGTAGTGTGTATGTGCAAAATGTGGGCGCTGTAGCTTGTAAAGTCAAGGGTTAAATGGCTGAAAAAATTGGCGTGGGCTCCCGTGCAATTTTCTCCGCCAGAGTAGTAAAGCCAGTGACTGAGGGCAGATATTAATAGCCTAGAGAGGGTCCATGGTTATTGGCCCCCCCTGGGTAAAAACATCTGCCCCCAGCCACCCCAGAAAAGGCACATCTGTAAGTTGCGCCTATTCTGGCACTTGGCCACTCTCTTCCCACTCCCGTGTAGCGGTGGGATATGGGGTAATGCAGGGTTAATGTCACCTTGCTATTGTAAGGTGACATTAAGCCAGATTAATAATGGAGAGGCGTCAATTATGACACCTAGCCATTATTAATACAATAGTATGAAATGGTTACGAAAACACACATTATTACAAAGTATTTTAATGAAATAAAGACACATGTTGTTGTAATATTTTATTAGACTCTTAATCCACCTGAAGACCCTTGTCACCTGAAACAAAGTTAAAAAAAAAAAAAACAACAATATTCCATACCTTCCGTCGTTTTGTCCCACGTTGTAAATCCATCTGAAAGGGTTCATATGAGGACATCCAGCAGGGGGCGCATCACCGCGACTCAAGGTAACTACAGGTCACCCTGCTTTCCATTAATTCCCCAGGTTTTTACAGGCATAGGCGGCTGCATTAACAGGCTTCTGCTTGTAAAATTAGTTAACCCTTTCAGATGGATTTACAATGTGGGACAGAACGACGGAAGGTATGGAATATTGTTTGGTTTTTTTAACTTTGTTTCAGGTGACAAGGGTCTTCAGGTGGATTAAGAGTCTAATAAAATATTACAACAACATGTGTCTTTATTTAATTAAAATACTTTGTAATAATGTGTGTGTGTTTTCGTAACCATTTCATACTATTGTATTAATAATGGATAGGTGTCATAATTGACGCCTCTCCATTATTAATCTGGCTTAATGTCACCTTACAATAGCAAGGTGACATTAACCCTTCATTACCCCATTTCCCACTGCCACACGGGAGTGGGAAGAGAGTGGCCAAGTGCCAGAATAGGCGCATCTTCCAGATGTGCCTTTTCTGGGGTGGCTGGGGGCAGATGTTTTTAGCCGGGGGGGGGGCCAATAACCATGGACCCTCTCTAGGCTATTAATATCTGCCCTCAGTCACTGGCTTTACCGCTCTGGCGGAGAAAATTGCGCGGGAGCCCATGCCAATTTTTTCTGCCATTTAACCCTTTATTTTACCAGGTACAGCGCCCAAATTTTGCACATACACACTACTAACAGTAGTGTGGAATATGCAAAAAAAAAAAGGGATATGAGATGGTTTACTGTATGTAAACCATGTCTCATATCCTGTCGGGTTTGTGAAGGAGAAATGAAAAGCCGGCAATTGAATTACCGGCTTTTCACATATCTCGCGCTGAATTAAATATAAATACAGTATATATGTGTGTGTGTGTGTGTATATATATATATATATATATATATATATATATATATATATATATATATATAATATATATACATATATATATATATATAATGTACAGTGGGGCAAAAAGTATTTAGTCAGTCAGCAATAGTGCAAGTTCCACCACTTAAAAAGATGAGAGGCGTCTGTAATTTACATCATAGGTAGACCTCAACTATGGGAGACGAACTGAGAAAAAAAAATCCAGAAAATCACAGTCTGTTTTTTTATCATTTTATTTGCATATTCTGGTGGAAAATAAGTATTTGGTCAGAAACAAAATTTCATCTCAATACTTTGTAATACATCCTTTGTTGGCAATGACAGAGGTCAAACGTTTTCTGTAAGTCTTCACAAGGTTGCCACACACTGTTGTTGGTATGTTGGCCCATTCCTCCATGCAGATCTCTAGAGCAGTGATGTTTTTGGCTTTTCGCTTGGCAACACGGACTTTCAACTCCCTCCAAAGATTTTCTATAGGGTTGAGATCTGGAGACTGGCTAGGCCACTCCAGTACCTTGAAATGCTTCTTACGAAGCCACTCCTTCGTTGCCCTGGCGGTGTGCTTTGGATCATTGTCATGTTGAAAGACCCAGCCACCTTTCATCTTCAATGCCCTTGCTGATGGAAGGAGGTTTGCACTCAAAATCTCACGATACATGGCCTCATTCATTCTTTCATGTACCCAGATCAGTCGTCCTGGCCCCTTTGCAGAGAAACAGCCCCAAAGCATGATGTTTCCACCACCATGCTTTACAGTAGGTATGGTGTTTGGAGGAAAAAGAATACTGAGTTGCATCCATCAAACACGTCAAGTTGTGTTTCTACCAAACAGTTCCAGTTTGGTTTCATCAGACCATAGGACATTCTCCCAAAACTCCTCTGGATCATCCAAATGCTCTCTAGCAAACTTCAGACGGGCCCGGACATGTACTGGCTTAAGCAGTGGGACACGTCTGGCACTGCAGGATCTGAGTCCATGGTGGCGTAGTGTGTTACTTATGGTAGGCCTTGTTACATTGGTCCAAGCTCTCTGCAGTTCATTCACTAGGTCCCCCCGCGTGGTTCTGGGATTTTTGCTCACCGTTCTTGTGATCATTCTGACCCCACGGGGTGGGATTTTGCGTGGAGCCCCAGATCGAGGGAGATTATCAGTGGTCTTGAATGTCTTCCATTTTCTAATTATTGCTCCCACTGTTGATTTCTTCACTCCAAGCTGGTTGGCTATTGCAGATTCAGTCTTCCCAGCCTGGTGCAGGGCTACAATTTTGTTTCTGGTGTCCTTTGACAGCTCTTTGGTCTTCACCATAGTGGAGTTTGGAGTCAGACTGTTTGAGGGTGTGCACAGGTGTCTTTTTATACTGATAACAAGTTTAAACAGGTGCCATTACTACAGGTAATGAGTGGAGGAAAGAGGAGACTCTTAAAGAAGAAGTTACAGGTCTGTGAGAGCCAGAAATCTTGATTGTTTGTTTCTGACCAAATACTTATTTTCCACCAGAATATGCAAATAAAATGATAAAAAAACAGACAATGTGATTTTCTGGATTTTTTTTATCTCAGTTTGTCTCCCATAGTTGAGGTCTGCCTATGATGTAAATTACAGACGCCTCTCATCTTTTTAAGTGGTGGAACTTGCACTATTGCTGACTGACTAAATACTTTTTTGCCCCACTGTATATGTGTGTGTATATATATATATATATATATATATATATATATATATATATATATATATATGTATGTATATATGTTTTAACGAACATTTGAGCCCATAAATCCGTTAGATGTCGGTTTTGCAAGCCTGCGAGAAGATATCGCAGTACGGATGCCATACGAATTACATACGGAGGATGCCATGCGCAAAATACGCTGACACACCCTGCCTACGGATGACATACGGATCACTATTTTTGGAACATTTCTGCGTGTTACGGCTGTAAAATACGGACCGTATTTTCATACGCTGAGTGTGACGCCGGCCTAACTGTGTTTATTTTTAAATAATAAATGTTTTGTTTAATTTCAAATAAAGGACTTTATTCTTCCTGTGTCTTTATTTACCATGTAACTATAGGATTAGTAATGAATAGGTGTCTTATAGATGCCTCTCCCTTAGTAATCTGTAGGTTTGATGTCACCTGACAATACAAAGGTGACTTCAATCCCACAAATATGAACCCCACTTGCCACCGATACAGGGCAAGTTAGAAGAGGCGGGCAAAGCGCTAGAATTGGCACATGTAATAGATGCGCCTTTCTGGGCTGCTATTTTTAGGCTTGGGGGGCAATATCCATGGTCCCTTACCAGCCTGAGAATACCAGCCCCCAGCTGTCTGCTTTAGCAAGACTGGTTGACAAAAATGGGGGGGACCCCACGCCATTTTTTTAATTATTAAATAATTAAACTATGTTTTGGGGACCCCCTCTATTCTTGATAACCAGCCTTGCTGAGGATTGCAGGCCGCAGCTGTGAATTTTGGCTGGCTGGTTATCAACAATATGGGGGAACCCGTGCAGATTTTCTTTTTAATGATTTATTACAGCATAGGAGTCGGCTGATGAATACTCTCATTAGCTTCTCCTGCTCTCACTTTTATTAGTGGCAGGAGCAGCAGGAATATTGCTCCCATCTGCTGACCAGTGACTGTCTAACTGGCGGGGTTGATTTTACCACTGGTCAGAAGTGGGCTTTGCCGTGCTGTCATGCACATGCATTGTATGTTAGGGTCCCCCATTCAAATGAATGGGGTTGGGGTCCGCTGATCAGTGTCTCTGCTGGATTACAGGCTGTATGGTCGCATCATGCAACCATGCAGCCTGCCATCTACTGTAGATGTAGGGAAGTGGACTGTGAGGGCACATCCTGCTGTCCTTGACTTTTCTGCAGCAAATATGCCCGCGTTTTTGCAGCATTTTTTCACCATCTATTCAAGTCAATGGGTGAAAAATGCTGAAAGAAGTGACATGCTCTATGTAAAAAATAAAAAAAGAAATGAAGCACAAAATCCTGATAACACAAAAAAAGGGTGTAGATGAGATTTCTGAAATCTCATAGGTTTTGCTGGTACTGTATAAAGCAGCTGAAAACTGGCATAAAAAAATGCCTAGTGTGACATTAGCCTTAACGATCCAGTCATCCTATGAATGAGCATTTTTACATTTACACAGCTATCGCTGTTTTGAACTATTCACTCCTTGAATAAAGTGGTCTTTACAATCACCAGTTTCCTATCATGACACCCTCTATTGTTTCTAGACTGCCTATACCCAACACTTGCTTCCACCTCAGCAACTTTCAATTGCCTGTAACTCCATTTCTGCAACCATTTCATAAGGTCACTGCTACCCCGCATGACTAAGGAATAATAGTTCCACGCTAAAGTTAAGCAGGTCGGAAGGAAGAGAAAACTTGAAAATGCCAGAATTGTTTTTTCAGTTGCGTGTTACAGCAAAAAAAAAATGCAATAAGAAGCTATCAAAAGTAGGAATTAGTCCTACCGGTAATAGTGTTTCCAGGAGTCCGTCATGACCGCACAACCAGGAGGTTGTCCTTATCCTTGATAGGGACAGGAAACACAGAAGAGGTTAAATAGCCCCTCCCCACCTCCACCCCTCAGTGATTTTTTTCAAGTACCACACCAGGATGGATGCAACTCTTATTTTATTGAAATTCCTCTCTACACATGTTGACATCACATATCAGACAGGAACTCAAGGGAGGGTATATAAGGGGTGCTGTCATGATGGACTCCTGGAAACACTGTTACCGGTAGGACTAATTCCTACTTTCCAGGACGTCCCTCCTGACAGCACCACCAGGAGAAATACCAAATAACTCCTTATTTTTTAGGGCGGGATTACAGCTTGGAGGACTTTCCTCCCAAATATAGTCTGTTGGTTTACTGTTAAGTCTAATTTATAATGTCTACAAAAGGTATTTGATCTCGACTATGTTGCAGCTTTGCATATTTGGTCCATAGAAGCCCCAGCGCTTTCTGCCCATGAGGCTGAGATGGCTCTCAGCGAATGTGCCTTGAGGCTTTCTGGAGGGGTTCTTCCTGCCGAGATGTAGGCTGCCGTGATGGTAGATTTAATCCATCTTGCTAGAGTAGCTTTGGATGCTTTCTTCCCTTTATTCTTTCCCGGCCATCTGGATGAAGAGGTTGGAGTCAATTCTCCAACCATTTGTGATCTCCAAGTAGTGTAGAATTGTCCTTTTTACATCTAAAGCGTGAAGAGAACGCTCTTTGGCATTACTGAAGTTTTGGCAGAATGTAGGCAGAACAATCTCTTGACTTCTGTGGAAGTCAGAGACTACTTTGAGAAGGAACCTGGGATTTAGTTTAAGGATGATACAGTCATCCTGGACCTTTAAGTATGGATCTTTAATAGATAAAGATTGGATCTCACCGATACGTTGCGCTGACGTTATTGCCACTAGGAAGAGAGCTCTAAAAGTTACAGCTCTCAAGTCTGCATGAGCTAGTAGCTCATATGGTTCCTTACAGAGTTCATTCAAGACCAGGTTTAGATCCCAGGGAGGCACTGAACTGCGAATTGTAGGTCTAAGTCTCTGAATGGCTTTGACAAACCTCATTATCCATAGATGAGAGACTAGCTGGAAGTCATAGAAGGAACTGAGGGATGAGATCTGTACCTTCAATGTACTAGGCCTCAGTCCTTTATCAAACCCCGACTGGAGAAAGTCTAGAATTTTTTGAATATCTGGACCCTGAGAGACCGATACAGGAACTGTACTCTGAGAGCAGAATTTTTTCCATATCTTCCTGTAAATTGCAGCAGTTACAGGTTTCCTACTGTTTTGGATAGTGGCAATGACTGGCTCCGAGAGGCCTTTTGATCTTAGGATCTTTCTCAGGATCCATGCTGTTAGCTGTAGTAGACCCGGGTTTTGATGGACTAGGGGACCTTGAGATAAAAGGTCCGGAACTGCTGGTAGATGGATTGGATCCTCCAAGGACATCCATTTCAGTAGAGGAAACCAGCTCCTTTTGGGCCATTATGGGACTATCAAGATGACTGATGTCGGGGTCTCCTGAATCTTCATCAGTACTCTTGGTATTGGGGCCAACGGAGGAAAGGCGTAAGCCAGCTTCATGTCCCAGTTTTGAGCCAGTGCATCTATTCCTAATGGTCTCTCCTGGGTTTAGCGAAAAGAATCTTTCTGTCTTTGCATTCTTCCTTGAGGCGAATAGATCTACTTCCGGGAAGCCCCAACGTTGGGTTAGTTGGAGGAAGATTTCTTCGTTTAAGGACCATTCTGTGGGACATAATTTCTGTCTGCTTAGGAAGTCGGCTACCTGGTTTTCGGTGCCTTTCAGGTGAACTGCCGTTATTGATCTGTCTGTTCTGCCCAGGAGAATATTGTATCTGATAGGTCCTGTAAGTGATGTTTTGGACCTCCTTGGTGAAGTAGAAAGGCTACTGTCGTTGAGTTGTCTGAAAAGACATGGATGTGTTGGTCTTTTAATTTTTCCTGGAATGTCCTTAAGGCTTCCCAGACTGCCCTGAGTTCCCTGTAATTTGATGATCGGCTTTGTACTGATGCAGGCCAAGTCCCTTGAGAGTAGTTCTCTTCTATGTGGGCTCCGCAGCCGCTGCGGCTTGCATCCGTAGTGATGTTTATACACGGAGATGTTCTCCAAGGCCTTCCTTTCTCGAGATTTTTTGTTATGGTCCACCATGACAGTGAACTTTTTGTATCTAGGGATAAGCGCACTTTGTTGTTACATACCTGCCGTCCCAAAGTGAGAGAATTTCTTGCTGCAGGGGTCTTGAGTTCACTGAACGCTGGAAATGCAAGATGTCATTAAGCCCAGTACCCGCATAGCCTTTCTTATGGATTTCTGCTTCTGTAATGTTAGGATTTCTTTTTTGAATGATTCCTGCTTGTGATGCGGGAGGTACGTATGTTCCTGAACTGAGTCTAGGATTACGCCGAGAAATAATTTTCTTGTTTCGGGTCTGAGGATTGACTTCTTGAAGTTTATTAGTCATCCTAGCCTTCCCAGGAGTGACGTCGTTGTTGTCAAGTTTCTGTTCCATCTGTTGTGGAGAGTCTGCAATGAGTAGGATGTCATCCAGATAAGGGACGATGAGTACCCCTTTTTCTCTCAAGAAAGCCATCACCTCTGCCGTGAGTTTGGTGAATATTCTGGGAGCAGACGAGAGGCCGAATGGCAGACTCGTGAACTGATAATGTAGAATCTGACCTTGGTTTCTTATGGCGAATCTGAGATACTGTTGGTGTGAGGCGAAGATGGGAACCTGGTAATAGGCACTTTTTAGATCTAATGTGCTCATTACTGATCCTCTCATGGATCATGGATCAGAGGTATTACAGATTTGAGGGATTCCATTTTGAACTGCTTGTAAGCAACTGACAGATTTAAAGGTTTCAAGTTTATAATCGTACGGTATTCTCCGCTTGTTTTTTTATGGAGAACAGACTCGAATAGTGTCCTTTGAACCTCTGGGCATGGGGTACCGGAATGATGGCTTTTATCTGGATAAGTTCCTGAATATCCTTTAGAAGTCTCTGATGAACCGATAATGACTGGGTTTGAGTTAGACAAAATCTTTTGGGAGGTGTTGGGCTGAATTCTATTTTGTACCCCCGTTCTATCAAACTTAAGATCCATGAGTTTTGAGTGATGTTTTCCCAACCGTGTAGGAAGTACTGAAGCCTTCCACCCACTAAGTTGGCGTCATTGTTTGCTGGTTCTTGACTTCTGATCCTGAAAGGTACCCCTGCCTCTACCCCCTTTCGGGTAGCTCCATCTTCCGCCTTTCCCTTTCCCTCTATAGTCTTGCCTGGGATGGGATCGAGTCCTACGAAAGGACGGTGTATCCTTTGGTTTTTCTTCAGGAAAACCCTTTTTCTTATCTGCTGCTTTTTCAAGCAATTCGTCCAATACTGGATCGAAGACATGAAGGCCAGAGAAGGGTATTGAACACAGTTTTGTTTTTTTTGACTGCGTATCACCTGACCATGATCTGAGCCGTAGAGCTCTTCTTGCTGCATTAGATAAAGCGTTGTTTCTCGCAGCGAACCGCACCGATTCTGCCGAAGCATCGGCCATAAAATCTGTTGCCATCCTCAGGAGTGGTAAAGACTTCAGGATTTCATCTCTGGGAGTTTTATTGTTAATCTGGGTCTCTAATTTTTCTACCCACAGCGACATTCATCTGGCAACTGAGGTGGCCGCAATGTTTGTCTTCATGATGGCAGCTGAAGCTTCCCAGGCCTTTTTGAGATCTTCTGATCTTTTGTCCATAGGGTCTTTGAGACCCGAGGAATCCTCAAATGGAATGGCGGTCTTTTTTGAGACTTTGGCCACAGGTATATCCACTTTAGGAATGGATTCCCAAACTTTGGTCTCATCTGGATCAAAAGGTAGACGATATTTAAAATCTCTTGGGACTACCAATTTCTTTCCTACATCACCCCATTCTTCCAAGATCATTTCTTGAATATGGTGATTCACGGGAAACACTCTGTTTCTGCGAGCTCTGAGCCCAACAAACATTTCGTCTTGGACCGTAAGGAGTTCCGTGGCCTCTTCTACCTTCATGGTATTTCTGATGGCCTGTAGTAGTGTGTATGTGTGCTCAGAAGAGAATAGATATCTTTCTTCTGGGATGATATTTGAAGAGCATTCTCCCTCCATGGAGGCAGATAAGGAGTAAGCTGAAAGCTCACCCTCTTCTGAACTAAGATCCTGTTCCCACCTAGGTTTCTTAGGGCGGGGGGATTCGACTGGCATCAATGCTGATACTGTGGACTGCACTTCCTCTCTGATCATAGTTTTTATACTATCCAGAAAGGAAGATTGTTCTCTTTTAAGCAGTCCTGCCATACAGCCATCACACACTTTCTTCGTATGCCCCTCTGGTAATCTATTAGAGCATAGAGGGCATTTACTCGTCTTGCTCCTTTGGGCTGTTGCTGGACGCTTGGACGCCTCCTTATCCTGAAATAGATACAAAGAAGCCCTATAGCTCGTGTGTGATTTGGAAATGTGAGACAATCCCCTTATGTATAACTTACATGATCAGGGGCGAGCTCTGAGGACTGGATATCTGGACGATTTGCACCCTCCATCTCTCTAGGACCAGTGTGCTGTCAGATGTTTGAGGTTAAATAGGTTATCTTACTTGTCTTCAAATCATCTGACTCGTCCTCCTTCCGAGCTCAGCTGCAGGTGATCACTGCGGGTTCCTGGAACGCCCACTAACTCATGGGCGGGAATCCCATCCTCCGGCTGCATAGCACATCCCGGGGCTGTCTTTTCGGCGTCGATAGCCACGAGGTCCTGGCTGCCCAGGAACGCCACTGGAAGTCAGCGCCATAGTTGAGGCGCGCTTGGTGCAGCGCGCCCGACGCGGCGCGCTCGGATGGCGCGGCGCGCTCGGATGACACGGCACGCCCCTGATGACGCGGCACGCCCCGATGACACAGCGCGACCGGGGCACTACCCGCAGAGAAACGCGGCGCGCTTAGGTACGATCACCGCCGGCGGGGGCAGCTAGAGGCGCAGAGCCCTCTGGAGAGGGATGCGCCGAAGACGGGAGCACAGAGCTCAACCAGCGCTGAGGGACCTCCCTCGGTATCAGCGCTATCATGCGGAGTTACCGTTCTCCTCTTGCTCAGAGGCCTCAGGAGAGGGATGAGGCCGCTCCAGGAGTCCTGCTCGACCGGCTATTGGAATCTTCAGCACGGTAAGCCGTGCCAACACTCCTCTGTGTCTGTCCCTGATATGGACAGGAAAAACACTGAGGGGTGGAGGTGGGGAGGGGCCATTTAATCTCTTCTGTGTTTCCTGTCCCTATCAAGGATAAGAAAGACAACCTCCTGGTGGTGCTGTCAGGAGGGACGTCCTGGAAAACATAGTATGTACCCCAAAATGGTTTAGGCAATGTCACACATTGAGTATTTGAGTTTTTACATCAGTATTTGTAAATCAAAACCAGGAGTGGAACAGTCAGAGTAAAACGATAATAGACACACGTCACCACTTCTGTATTTTTTATCTATTCTTGGTGTTGGCTTACATATACTGATGTAAAATACTCCCTAAATACTCAATTTGTGCAAGTGGACTTAAAGGGACTTTGTCAGCACAAAATGACTGTTCAAACCATGTACAGGCGTTCGATGCATTATGGCGGAGCTAACCATTTATGTACACCTTCCCACTTGCTTGTTTTCCATCGATCTCTGCCCTTCTCTGACACTATGAAGCCAGAGCTGTCAATCAAAGAAGGGGGGTATATAAATGATTGGACCCACCCTGAAGCACCGAGCGGCGGGACTTAACTTGAACAGTCATCCTATGCTGATGGTCCCTTTAAAGGGTTTGGAACTTTTACATTGATGGCCTATCCTTAAAATTGGTCATCAATGTCTGGTTGGGTGTACCTGTCACTCCCACCGATAAGCTCTTCTAGGTGTCAGCGGAAGCTGGACCTGCTCAGTTATGGAGCAGCACAGCTCTGTCGGCGGAAAAGTGTTGCAGCTGGGTACTGCACACCTGACACCTATTCAAATCAATAGGTGCAGTACGCAGCCACAGTCACTATTGTGTCAACTTATGTGTAGCTCCTTCACAGCAGTTCCAGCCGATAACAGGAATAGCTGATCTGTGGGGATGCTGTGTGTCCTTTCCAGCTCATTGCCCCTATACTCTTTCTCCTCTGATCGTGCTCTTTTTCCTCACTCTCCTGTCTCCCAAATCTTCCACACTCACAACCAATTTGTATCGTTCCTTTTCTGAATCCCACTTTCTCCATACTCCTCACCCTAGCACTGTGTTACGGGCTCATCAAATACGGTGGACTCACTATGCTGTAGGTAAGGGTGAGCAGCTCAGATAAGAAACGCTGATGCAGCGGAACTGGATCAGCCAGATGGCACATGTATCATTAGAGCTGGAGGTGCAAGCTGCAGTAGAGTTTAGGGTGACACCTAGGATTAATAGGCTAGCAGATACATTGATGCAGCAGATTTGTGTAGATAACACCTAAAACGAGTTGTCTGACCTTGGGGTAAAAGTCTGCAGTCAATCTGTTACTGCAGCCTTGTGAATTCTCTGCGTGCACTGTGCGGATTCTTCGGTGGCGGGAGCATGACCGCAAGTATGCGATTTGCATACATGTGGTCACGTGCCTCACTCATTGCAAGTATATTGAGCAGTGCATGATGTCATGATATGTACTTTTTCTTTTCTCTGTCCTGTATTTTGTATAGTATGTCATGATGTGGTGCGACTTCCCTTTGGTTGTATTTACTGTACACTTTTCAATGTCATGGAATGTATGTAACTTAACCTGTCTCCTTCCCCCAATACTTGCAGCCCTGAGCTATAATGTAATTAAGCTTTGTCAACACCACTAGTGAAGGAATAGCCATTCTTCCTCACAGCAGGTGGCTAGTCAAATGCACAGACTGGATAGACTAAGCGGAGCCAACCAGTCTAGAATCTTCTGGTGGACCCAACCATTGAATAGAAGGTGTGACCCTTACCCCCTTCATGGGCTGACCCCAGGAGCTCAGACAATCCATTCTTATTTTTGAGATCAGATGTGAGTTGACCCTTGAAGGAGGAGTGGAGATTCTTAGCTGAGACAAGACCCCACGTCTATCTGTGACTGCGGAAGCGAACGGGGCGAGACTTGAGCTGAGGACATATCTCGTCGTTCGTGAGATTGTTTTGGGATCCCTTGGACTCGTGTGGACTATTGCTTTGTTAGCTGGCACAAGGATTATCAGGAGGTGCCCCGAACCTGTTCCCTTGGACTCGTGTGAACTATTGCTTTGTTAGCTGGCACAAGGATTATCGGGAAGTGCCCCGAACCTGTTCCGTTAGACTAATTGTGGACTCTGTGGATCTACCTACATGTGTTGTTCCAGCGTTCTTGATAATAAATCTGTTGAATCATCCCTCGGCCTGTTGTCCCTTCTTGCTCTGCCGTACACCCCGTCACGCATGACATCTAGGCATCGGAGAATTCTCGCAGTGTGTGCAATGTAAGGATTCACAAGTCTACAGTCATACTAGAGGGACGTGTGGTTTGCATCCAAGAACAGCAGAGCTTTATAGAGATAAAAAATACACGTTTGGTATGTGTTCATAAATATCTTTATCAAAACAAAAAATTAATCTGATCGCTAAATAGCGTAACGAGAAAAAAAAGTCAAGATGACAGAAATTTCTTTTTTGCTACAGCAAAAACATCGTATCTACCCCCAAATGGTATCAATAAAAAAGTCAGTTAATGGTGCAAAAACCTATCCATCACCAAGCCCCAGATCCTGAAAAAACTATATGTTTGGTGTCTGTGCACTCGTACTGACTTGCAGAATCATAATGGCAGATCAGTTTTAATGTATAGTGAACATTATAAATCTAAAACCCCAAAAACTATTGTGGAATTGCACCTTTTTTTTCAATTTCACAGCACTTGGATTTTTTTTCCTGTTTTCCGGCACATTATGTTGTAAAATCAGTGGTGACATTCAAAAGTACAACTCATCCCACAAAAAGACAAGCCCTCATATGTCTATGTGGCCAGAAAAAAAAAAAAAAGTTATGGCTTTTGGACGAAAGGGGGAAAAATAAGGAAAATTGCTGGGTTGTGAAGGGATTAAGAGGCACACTCCTATCAGTGAATAAGGTGGGGTGCGAAGTGGAGAGTGTCTTGCCACAAATTATTTTCAAGGTCTGATTTGTGGTGTAAGGGCTCATTCCCACTTGCGATAAAATCGGACGAATGCAATGTAATAAAAAATTGGATTGAATTCGAACTAATGTTATTCTATGATTGTGTCGTCATCTGCGTTTTTTTTTTCGGGCTCGGATCGGATCACAATCGGACTGGAAAAAAGTTGCTACATGCTGTGATTGTAATCGGAATTTGGATCACATCCCACAATAGAAGTCAATGGGTGCGAGAAAAAAAAATCACACAGCACTCGGACCGTGCGAGTGCTGTCTGATTTTTACACCGCAGCAGCTCATTCACCAGTGGCTTTCAGCCAGGACGGTCACATCTTGGCACCGTCCTGGTTGAAAACTAATACCCCAGACATGGATTACGGCGTGGGACAGAACCACAGACAGCTATGGTATATTGTCGCTTTTTTATTTTACTTTGATTACAGGAGATCGATGGTTTACTAACTAACCTCGGGGCTTAATGCCACCTGACGGTGACATCAACTCCCCCAACTATTACCCCACTTGCCACCGCTACAGGGCAAGTGAAAAGTGCGAGGCTAAGTGCCAGAATTAGCGCCTCTTAGAGATGCGCCTTTACTGGGGCGGCTGAGAGCTGATGTTTTTAGCCAGGGGGGCCGTATCCATGGCCCCATCCTAGGCTATTAATATCAGCCCGCAGCTGTCTGCATAGCCTTTGCTGGCTATTAATTATGAGGGGAACCCCATTTTAATAGCCAGTAAAGGCTCAGAATACAGCTGTGAGCTGACATTAATAGCCTGGGAAGCTCCATAGGTATTCCCTCCTTCCCAGACTATAAACATCTGCCCCCAGTTGTCAGCTTTCCCTCTGCTGGTTACGAAAATTGCGCGGGAGCCCACGCCATTTTTCTGCAAAATAATCTTTTATTAAATACATGTCCAGTAATTTGCACACACACTGTACTAGTTGTATTTGTTACAGTCATCTATATATCTACCTATTCTATATGTATTTATGTAATCCATCTCTTCTATCCTGTCGGCTCCTGCAGTGATTTTACAGAACCCGGCAGATGAATTACCACCTTTTCTTCTATCAATCTCTATGCAATATAAATACATATATATATATACATATATGTGTGTGTGTGGGTCACTGACATATATACAGCTCTGGCAAAAATTAAGAGACCACTGCAAAATTTTCAGTTTGTCTGATTTTTCTCTTTATAGGTATATTTTTGAGTAAATTGTTCTTTTATTCTATAAACTACTGACAATATGTCTCCGACGTTCCAAGCAATACATTTTGTATTTATTTTCTGAAAATGAGAAATGGTCAAAATAAAAAAAATAATGCATTGCTTGCAGACCTCAAATAATGCAAAACAAACAAGTTCATAATCGTTTAGAAGCAACACTACTGTTTTAACGTAGACGACCAGGTGTTGATCTGGGGATGCTTTAGCAAGGCTGGAATTGGGCAGGTTAATCTTTGCGAAGGACGTATGAATCAAGCCGCATACAAGGTTATCCTGGAAAAACAGTTGATTCCTTCTGCTCAGGCAATGTTCCCCAACTCTGAAGACCTTTTTTTTTTTAGCAGGACAATGCGCCATGCCACACAGTTAGGTCATTCAAGGTGTGGATGAAGAACCACCACATCAAATCCCTGTCATGGCCAGCCCAATCTCCAGACCTGAACCCCATTGAAAACCTCTGGAATGTAATCAAGAGGAAGATGGGTAGTCATAAGCCATCAAACAAAGAAGAACTGCTTAAATTTTTGTACCAGCAGTGGCATCAGGTCACCCAAAAGCAGTGTGAAAGACTGGTGGAAAGCATGCCAAGACGCATGAAAGTGGTGATTAAAAGTCTTGGTTATTCCACAAAATATTGATTTCTGAACTCTTCCTGAGTTAAAATATTAGTATTGTTGTTTCTAAATTATTATGAACTTGTTTTTGTTTATAGAATAAAAGAACAATTTACATTTTACTGAAAAATATACCTATAAAGAAAAAAATCTAACTGAAAATTTTGCAGCGGTCTCTTAATTTTTGCCAGAGCTGTATATATGCATCTATTCTATGTGTATATCTCTATTCTATTCTAACATGTCACTCTGTGATTATACTGTACGCAGCAGATGATTTGCCGACTTTTCTATGTTTTGAAGAATATTTCCTTTGAAATTGATGTGTAAATTACATAGAGAACTGCTGTATGTAAAAGCTCATGTTACAATTGCACTGCATTCTAATGTAAAGCGGATGCTAGGTGTGAAAAATTGGATTGTACTCGCATAAAAACGCAGAACACTTGCATTACACTTGTCCGACTCTCCTGCATCAAAAATCGGACTGATGTTAACCCCCTTCCCGAACTCCGCCGTACTATACTGCGCTGCGGGAGGTGCATTTCTGACCAGCGCATTACTAGTATGGTGACATGATCACCGCGGCCTCAGGCTGAGCGCCGCAGTGATCGCATGCAGGTGTCAGCTGTATGAGACAGCTGACACCCCGCCGCAATGCCTACGATCGGTGCTAACACCGATCGCGGGCATTTAACCCCTCTGATGCCGCTGTCAGTACTGACAGTGGCAGAGAGGATAATCGTGCAGGAACGAGGGCTCCCTACGCTCTCCCACCGGAACAACGCGATCATCGCGAGGTTCCTGCAGTCTCTATGGAGACCCCCCGGCTCCAAGATGGCCGCGGGGGTCCTTCCGGGTCCTGGAGTAAGGTGGCTTGTGAGCGCCTGCTAAGAGCAGGCACCAGCAAGCCTCCTACACTGCCTGTCAGATCGCTGATCTGACACAGTGCTATGCAAAGTGTCAGATCAGCGATCTGACATTATATGGTGGTGTCCCAACCTGGGACAATGTAATAAAGTTATATATATATATATATATATATATATATATATATGTGTGTGTGTGTGTAAAAATAGTTTTAAAAAATCCCCAAATAAATAAATAGACTAAATAAATATTTTACCAATAAATCCATTTATTTATGCAAATAATAATAAAAAAAACAATAAAAGTACACATATTTGGTATTGCTGCGTCCGTAACGACCCGACCTATAAAACTGTCCCACTAGTTAAGCCCTTTAGTGAACACCATAAAAAAAAAGGCAAAAAAACAATGCTTTATCATCATACCGCCCAACAAAAAGTGGAATATCACGCGATCAAAAAGACACATATAAATAAACATGGCACCGCTGAAAACGACATCTTGTCCCGCAAAAAATCGAGCCATCACACAGCATCATCAGCAAAAAAATCAAGTTATAGCTCTCAGAATAAAACGATACAAAAATAATTATTTTTTCTATAAAATAGTTTTTATTGTATAAAAGCCCCAAAACATAAAAAATATGATATAAATGAGGTATCGCTGTAATTGTACTGACCCAAAGAATAAAACTGCTTTATCAATTTTACCAAACGCGGAACGATATAAACGCCCCCTCCCCCAAAAAAGAAATTCGTGAATTGCTGGTTTTTGTTCATTCTGCCTCACAAAAATCGGAATAAAAAGCATAAAAAAGTCATGTGCCCGAAAATTATACCAATAAAAACGTTAACTCGTCCCGCAAAAAAACAAGACCTCACATAACTCTGTGGATCAAAATATGGAAAAATTATAGCTCTCAAAATGTGGTGATGCAAAAACTATTTTTTTAAATAAAAAGAGTCTTTTAGTGAGTGACAGCTGCCAATCATAAAAACCCGCTATAAATAGTATATCAAACCCCCCTTTTTCAACCCCTTAGTTAGGTAAACATAATAAAATTAAAAAAATGTATTTATTTCAATTTTCCCATTAGGGTTAGGGCTAGGGTTGGGGCTAAAGTTACTGTTAGGGTTGGTGCTAAAGTTAGGGATAGGGTTGGAGCTAAAGTTAGGGTTGTGCTAAAGTTAGGGTTGGGGTTAGGGTTTGGATTACATTTCCGGTTGGGATTAGGGTTAGATTTAGGTTAGGGGTGTGTCATGGCTAGGGATGTGGTTAGGGTTATGGTTAGGGTTGGGATTAGGGTTAGGGGTGTGTTGGGGTTACGGTTGTGGTTAAGGTTGGGATTAGGGTTACGGGAGTGTACAGTTTAGGGGTGTGGTTAGGGTTAGGGTTGGGACTATGGTTAGGGGTGTGTTGGAGTTAGGGTTAGAATTGGGGGGTTTCCACTGTTTAGGCACATCAGGGGCTCTCCAAACGAGACATGGCGTCCGATCTCAATTCCAGCCAATTCTGCGTTGAAAAAGTAAAATGGTGCTTCTTCCCTTCCGAGCTTTGCCATGTGCCCAAACGGTGGTTTACTCCCACATATGGTGTATCAGCGTACTCAGGACAAATTGGACATCAAGTTTTGCAGTCCAGTTTCTCCTGTTACCCTCGAGAAAATAAAAATTTGGAGGCTAAAAATCATTTTTGTGGGAAAAAAATGATTTTTTATTTTCACAGCTTTGCGTTATAAATTTTAGTGAAACACTTGTGGGTTCAAAGTTCTCACAACACATCTAGATAAGTTCCTTGGTGGGTCTATTTTCCAAAATGGGGTCACTTCTGGGGGGGTTCTGCTGTTTAGGTACATTAGGGTCTCTGCAAACGCAACATGACGTACGCAGACCATTCCATCAAAGTCTGCATTCCAAAACGGCGCTCCTTCCCTTCCGAGCTCTGCCGTGAGCCCAAACTGTAGTTCCCCCCACATATGGGGTATCAGTGTACTCAGGACTAATTGTACAACAACGTTTGTGGTTCAATTTCTCCTGTTACTCTTGGGAAAATAAAAAAATTAGGGGCGTAAGAATAATTTTTGTGGAAAAGATTTGATTTTTTACTTTTACGGCTATACATTATAAACTTCTGTGAAGCACTTGGGGGTTCAAAGTGCTCACCACACATCTAGAAGTTCCTTAGGGGGTCTACTTTCCAAAATGGTGTCACTTGTGGGGGGGGGGGGTTTCCACTTTTTAGGCAAATCAGGGGCTCTCCAAACGCGACATGGCCTCCGATCTCATTTCCAGCCAATTTTTGCATTGAAAAAGTCAAACAGCGCTCCTTCCCTTCTGAGCTCTGCCATGCACCCAAACAGTGGTTTATCCCCACATATGGGGTATCAGCGTACTCAGGACAAATTGTACAACAACTTTTGGGGTCCAATTTTTCCTGTTACCCTTGCTAAAATAAAACAAATTGGATCTGAAGTAAATTTTTTGTGAAAAAAGTGAAATGTTCATTTTTTTTTAAACATTCCAAAAATTCCAGTGAAGCACCTGAAGGGTTAATAAACTTCTTGAATGAGGTTTTGTGCACCTTGAGGGGTGCAGTTTTTAGAATGGTGTCACTTTTGGGTATTTTCTATCACATAGACCCCTCAAAGTGACTTCAAATGTGATGTGGTCCCTAAAAAAATGGTTTTGTAAAATTTGTTGAAAAAATGAGAAATTGCTGGTCAACTTTTAACCCTTATAACTTCCTAACCCAAAAAAAAAATGTGGTTCCAAAATTGTGCTGATGTAGACATGTGGGAAATGTTATTTGTTAACTATTATGTGCGATATAACTCTCTGATTTAAGGGCATAAAAATTAAAAGTTGGAAAATTGCAAAATTTTCACCAATTTTCCGTTTGTTTTTTTTTTCCACAAATAAACGCAAGTTATATCGAAGAAATTTTACCACGATCATGAAGTACAATATGTCACGAGAAAACAATCTCAGAATCGCTAAGATCCGTTGAAGCGTTATCTAATATATAATTGCCTAGAATACTACTTCCTGCAATTTGTGCCAACTTCCGTGGCTTTGTCCGGAGCTATTGTCCGGAGATAATGTCCGGAGCTAATGTCCGGAGATAAGTGACGTCACCAGTGTCCTACACCCAGGCAGAGCACAGTGGCCCCAGGCAGAGCACAGGGGCCCCAGGCAGAACATGGGGCCCCAGGCAGAGCACAGGGGCCCCAGGCAGCATATGGGGCCCCAGGCAGAGCACAGGGGCCCCAGGCAGCATATGGGGCCCCAGGCAGAGCACAGTGGCCCCAGGCAGAGCACACACCAAATCGGAGGCCGAGGGGCCCCGCCAACCAAATCGGAGGCCGAGGGTCCCCGCCAACCAAATCGGAGGCCGAGGAGCCCCGCCCACCAAATCGAAGGCCGAGCGGCCCCGCCCACCAAAGCGGAGGCCGAGGGGCCCGGCCCCGCCCACCAAAGCGGAGGCCGAGGGGCCCCGCCCACCACATCGGAGGCCGAGGGGCCCCGCCCACCAAATCGGAGGCCGAGGGTCCCCGCCCACCAAATCGGAGGCCGAGGGTCCCCGCCCACCAAATCGGAGGCCGAGGGTCCCCGCCCACCAAATCGGAGGCCGAGGGTCCCCACCAACCAAATCGGAGGCTGAGGGGCCCCGCCCACCAAATCGGAGGCCGAGGGGCCCCGCCCATCAAATCGGAGGCCGAGGGTCCCCGCCCACCAAATCGGAGGATAAGGGGCCCCGCCCACCAAATCGGAGGCCGAGGGGCCCCACCAACCAAATCGGAGGCCGAGGAGCCCCGCCCACCAAATCGAAGGCCGAGCGGCCCTGCCCACCAAAGCGGAGGCAGAGGGACCCCGCCCACCAAATCGGAGGCCGTGGGGCCCCGCCAACCAAAGCGGAGGCCGAGGGTCCCCGCCCACCAAATCGGAGGCAGAGGGACCCCGCCCACCAAATCGGAGGCCGAGGGGCCCCGCCCACCAAAGCGGAGGCCGAGGGTCCCCGCTGTTGTGAAATTGGATTTTGGGCTCCCCCGGTGGCCACTGGTGGAATTTAACTTGTGTGCATCATCCCCTCTGTTCACCTGTTCCCATCAGGATGTGGGAGTCGCTATTTAACCTTGCTCCTCTGTCACTTCCATGCCGGTCAACATTGTAATCAGAAGCCTTTCTGTGCATGTTCCTGCTACCAGACAACTTCCAGCTAAGTCGGACTTTTGTCCTTGTTTGTTTTTTGCATTTTGTTCCAGTTCACAGCTGCAGTTTCGTTTCTGTGTCTGGAAAGCTCTTGTGATCTGAAATTGCCACTCTGATGTTATGAGTTAATACTAGAGTCTTAAAGTAATTTCAGGATGGTGTATTGATAGGGTTTTCAGCTGACCATAAAAGTACCCTTTCTGTCTTCCTGCTATCTAGTAAGCGGACCTCGATTTTGCTAAACCTATTTTCATACTACGTTTGTCATTTTCATCTTAAATCACCGCCAATATATGTGGGGGCCTCTGTCTGCCTTTCGGGGAAATTTCTCTAGAGGTGAGCCAGGACTATATTTTCCTCTGCCAGGATTAGTTAGTCCCCCGGCCGGCGCTGGGCGTCTAGGGATAAAACGCAGGCTACGCTACCCGGCTACTGTTAGTTGTGCGGCAGGTTTAGTTCATGGTCAGTTTAAGTTTCCATCCTTCCAAGAGCTAGTTCCTATGTATGCTGGGCTATGTTCTCTTGCCATTGAGAACCATAACAGTTTGACCGGCCCACAAAGGGTTAAATTAATTGGCAGAGAAAGGAGAGAAAAAAGAAGTCTGCTGAAAAAATATTTTTTTTTTTTCCTTCAGTTCTGAGTGTGCTTTCAATTGAATCACTTGCAAGTCTGCCTATATTGCAGCCTTCCTCTCTCTCTCTCCTTCTAATCCTGGAATGGCTCTGTGTTCACCTGTTTAAAATGGATATTCAGAGTTTAGCTGCAGGTTTGAATAATCTCACCACGAAAGTTCAAAATTTACAAGATTTTGTTGTTCATGTTCCTATATCTGAACCTAGAGTTCCTTTGCCTGAATTTTTCTCGGGGAATAGATCTTGCTTTCAAAATTTCAAAAATAATTGCAAGTTGTTTTTGTCCCTGAAATCTCGCTCTGCTGGAGATCCTGCTCAGCAGGTCAGGATTGTGATTTCCTTGCTCCGGGGCGACCCTCAAGATTGGGCTTTTGCATTGGCTCCAGGGGATCCTGCGTTGCTCAATGTGGATGCGTTTTTTCTGGCCTTGGGGTTGCTTTATGAGGAACCTCATTTAGAGCTTCAGGCGGAAAAAGCCCCTATCTCAGGGGCAAGATGAAGTTGAAATATACTGCCAAAAATTCCGTAAATGGTCTGTGCTTACTCAGTGGAATGAGTGCGCCCTGGCGGCGAATTTCAGAGAGGGTCTCTCTGATGCCGTTAAGGATGTTATGGTGGGGTTCCCTGTGCCTGCGGGTCTGAATGAGTCCATGACAATGGCTATCCAGATCGATAGACGTCTGCGGGAGCGCAAACCTGTGCACCATTTGGCGGTGTCTACTGAGAAGACGCCAGAGAATATGCAATGTGATAGAATTCTGTCCAGAAGCGAACGGCAGAATTTTAGACGAAAAAATGGGTTGTGCTTTTATTGTGGTGATTCAACTCATGTTATATCAGCATGCTCTAAGCGTACTAAGAAGCTTGATAAGTCAGTTTCAATTGGCACTTTTCAGTCTAAGTTTATTCTATCTGTGACCCTGATTTGTTCTTTATCATCTATTACCGCGGATGCCTATGTCGACTCTGGCGCCGCTTTGAGTCTTATGGATTGGTCCTTTGCCAAACGCTGTGGGTATGATTTAGAGCCTCTTGAAACTCCTATACCTCTGAAGGGGATTGACTCCACCCCATTGGCTAGTAATAAACCACAATACTGGACACAAGTAACTATGCGAATTAATCCGGATCATCAGGAGATTATTCGCTTTCTTGTGCTGTATAATCTACATGATGTGTTGGTGCTTGGATTGCCATGGCTGCAATCTCATAACCCAGTCCTCGACTGGAACGCTATGTCTGTGTTAAGCTGGGGATGTAAGGGGATGCATGGGGACGTACCTTTGGTTTCCATTTCGTCATCTATTCCCTCTGAGATTCCTGAATTCTTGTCTGACTATCGTGACGTTTTTGAAGAACCTAAGCTTGGTTCATTACCTCCGCACCGGGAGTGCGATTGTGCCATAGATTTGATTCCGGGTAGTAAATACCCTAAGGGTCGTTTATTTAATCTGTCTGTGCCTGAACATGCTGCTATGCGAGAATATATAAAGGAGTCCTTGGAAAAGGGACATATTCGTCCTTCGTCATCTCCCTTAGGAGCCGGTTTTTTCTTTGTGTCTAAGAAAGATGGCTCTTTGAGGCCGTGTATTGATTATCGGCTTTTGAATAAAATCACGGTTAAATATCAATATCCGTTGCCACTGCTGACTGATTTGTTTGCTCGCATAAAGGGGGCCAAGTGGTTCTCTAAGATAGATCTCCGTGGGGCGTATAATTTGGTGTGAATTAAGCAGGGGGATGAGTGGAAAACCGCATTTAATACGCCCGAGGGCCACTTTGAGTATTTGGTGATGCCTTTTGGCCTTTCAAATGCCCCTTCAGTCTTTCAGTCCTTTATGCATGACATTTTCCGTGATTATTTGGATAAATTTATGATCGTGTATCTGGATGATATTCTGATTTTTTCGGATGACTGGGACTCTCATGTCCAGCAGGTCAGGAGGGTTTTTCAGGTTTTGCGGTCTAATTCCTTGTGTGTGAAGGGTTCTAAGTGCGTTTTTGGGGTTCAAAAGATTTCCTTCTTGGGATACATTTTTTCCCCCTCTTCCATCGAGATGGATCCTGTCAAGGTTCGGGCTATTTGTGATTGGACGCAACCCTCTTCTCTTAAGAGTCTTCAGAAATTTTTGGGCTTTGCTAACTTTTATCGTCGATTTATTGCTGGTTTTTCTGATGTTGTTAAACCATTGACTGATTTGACTAAGAAGGGTGCTGATGTTGCTGATTGGTCCCCTGCTGCTGTGGAGGCCTTTCGGGAGCTTAAGCGCCGCTTTTCTTCCGCCTCTGTGTTGCGTCAGCCTGATGTTGCTCTTCCTTTTCAGGTTGAGGTCGACGCTTCTGAAATCGGAGCTGGGGCGGTTTTGTCGCAAAGAAGTTCCGACTGCTCCGTGATGAAACCTTGTGCTTTTTTTTCTCGTAAATTTTCGCCCGCCGAGCGGAATTATGATATTGGGAATCGGGAGCTTTTGGCCATGAAGTGGGCTTTTGAGGAGTGGCGTCATTGGCTTGAGGGGGCTAGACATCAGGTGGTGGTATTGACCGACCACAAAAATTTAATTTATCTTGAGTCCGCCAGACGCCTGAATCCTAGACAGGCGCGCTGGTCGTTGTTTTTCTCTCGGTTTAATTTTGTGGTGTCATACCTACCGGGTTCTAAGAATGTTAAGGCGGATGCCCTTTCTAGGAGTTTTGAGCCTGACTCCCCTGGTAATTCTGAACCTACAGGTATCCTTAAGGATGGAGTGATATTGTCTGCCGTTTCTCCAGACCTGCGGCGGGCCTTGCAGGATTTTCAGGCGGATAGACCTGATCGTTGCCCACCTGGTAGACTGTTTGTTCCTGATGATTGGACCAGTAAAGTCATTTCTGAGGTTCATTCTTCTGCGTTGGCAGGTCATCCTGGAATCTTTGGTACCAGGGATTTGGTGGCAAGGTCCTTCTGGTGGCCTTCCCTGTCACGAGATGTACGAGGCTTTGTGCAGTCTTGTGACGTTTGTGCTCGGGCCAAGCCTTGTTGTTCTCGGGCTAGTGGATTGTTGTTGCCCTTGCCTATCCCGAAGAGGCCTTGGACGCACATCTCGATGGATTTTATTTCGGATCTTCCTGTTTCTCAGAAGATGTCTGTCATCTGGGTGGTGTGTGACCGTTTCTCTAAGATGGTCCATTGGGTTCCCCTGCCTAAGTTGCCTTCTTCTTCCGAGTTGGTTCCTCTGTTTTTTCAAAATGTGGTTCGTTTGCATGGTATTCCGGAGAATATCGTTTCTGACAGAGGAACCCAATTCGTGTCTAGATTTTGGCGGGCATTCTGTGCTAGGATGGGCATAGATTTGTCTTTCTCGTCTGCTTTCCATCCTCAGACTAATGGCCAGACCGAGCGGACGAATCAGACTTTGGAGACATATTTGAGGTGTTTTGTGTCTGCAGATCAGGATGATTGGGTTGCTTTTTTGCCTTTAGCGGAGTTTGCCCTCAATAATCGGGCCAGCTCTGCCACCTTGGTGTCTCCTTTTTTCTGTAATTCGGGGTTTCATCCTCGATTTTCCTCCGGTCAGGTGGAATCTTCGGATTGTCCTGGAGTGGATGCTGTGGTGGAGAGGTTGCATCAGATTTGGGGGCAGGTGGTGGACAATTTGAAGTTGTCCCAGGAGAAGACTCAGCTTTTTGCCAACCGCCGGCGTCGGGTTGGTCCTCGGCTTTGTGTCGGGGACTTGGTGTGGTTGTCTTCTCGTTTTGTCCCTATGAGGGTTTCTTCTCCTAAGTTTAAGCCTCGGTTCATCGGCCCGTACAAGATATTGGAGATTCTTAACCCTGTGTCCTTCCGTTTGGACCTCCCTGCATCTTTTTCTATTCATAATGTTTTTCATCGGTCATTGTTGCGCAGGTATGAGGTACCGGTTGTGCCTTCCGTTGAGCCTCCTGCTCCGGTGTTGGTTGAGGGCGAGTTGGAGTACGTTGTGGAAAAAATCTTGGACTCCCGTGTTTCCAGACGGAAACTCCAGTATCTGGTCAAATGGAAGGGATACGGTCAGGAGGATAATTCTTGGGTGACTGCCTCTGATGTTCATGCCTCCGATCTGGTCCGTGCCTTTCATAGGGCTCATCCTGATCGCCCTGGTGGTTCTGGTGAGGGTTCGGTGCCCCCTCCTTGAGGGGGGGGTACTGTTGTGAAATTGGATTTTGGGCTCCCCCGGTGGCCACTGGTGGAATTTAACTTGTGTGCATCATCCCCTCTGTTCACCTGTTCCCATCAGGATGTGGGAGTCGCTATTTAACCTTGCTCCTCTGTCACTTCCATGCCGGTCAACATTGTAATCAGAAGCCTTTCTGTGCATGTTCCTGCTACCAGACAACTTCCAGCTAAGTCGGACTTTTGTCCTTGTTTGTTTTTTGCATTTTGTTCCAGTTCACAGCTGCAGTTTCGTTTCTGTGTCTGGAAAGCTCTTGTGATCTGAAATTGCCACTCTGATGTTATGAGTTAATACTAGAGTCTTAAAGTAATTTCAGGATGGTGTATTGATAGGGTTTTCAGCTGACCATAAAAGTACCCTTTCTGTCTTCCTGCTATCTAGTAAGCGGACCTCGATTTTGCTAAACCTATTTTCATACTACGTTTGTCATTTTCATCTTAAATCACCGCCAATATATGTGGGGGCCTCTGTCTGCCTTTCGGGGAAATTTCTCTAGAGGTGAGCCAGGACTATATTTTCCTCTGCCAGGATTAGTTAGTCCCCCGGCCGGCGCTGGGCGTCTAGGGATAAAACGCAGGCTACGCTACCCGGCTACTGTTAGTTGTGCGGCAGGTTTAGTTCATGGTCAGTTTAAGTTTCCATCCTTCCAAGAGCTAGTTCCTATGTATGCTGGGCTATGTTCTCTTGCCATTGAGAACCATAACACCCCGCCCACCAAATCGGAGGTCGAGGGTCCCCGCCCACCAAATCGGAGGCCGAGGGTCCCCACCCACCAAATCGGAGGCCGAGGGTCCCCGCCCACCAAATCGGAGGCCGAGGGTCCCCACCCACCAAAGCGGAGGCCGAGGGTCCCCGCCCACGAAATCGGAGGCCGAGGGTCCCCGCCAACCAAATCGGAGGCCGAGGAGCCCCGCCCACCAAATCGAAGGCCGAGCGGCCCCGCCCACCAAAGCGGAGGCCGAGGGGCCCGGCCCCGCCCACCAAAGCGGAGGCCGAGGGGCCCCGCCCACCACATCGGAGGCCGAGGGGCCCCGCCCACCACATCGGAGGCCGAGGGTCCCCGCCCACCAAATCGGAGGCCGAGGGTCCCCGCCCACCAAATCGGAGGCCGAGGGTCCCCGCCCACCAAATCGGAGGCCGAGGGTCCCCACCAACCAAATCGGAGGCCGAGGGGCCCCGCCCACCAAATCGGAGGCCGAGGGGCCCCGCCCACCAAATCGGAGGCCGAGGGTCCCCGCCCACCAAATCGGAGGATAAGGGGCCCCGCCCACCAAATCGGAGGCCGAGGGGCCCCACCAACCAAATCGGAGGCCGAGGAGCCCCGCCCACCAAATCGAAGGCCGAGCGGCCCTGCCCACCAAAGCGGAGGCAGAGGGACCCCGCCCACCAAATCGGAGGCCGTGGGGCCCCGCCAACCAAAGCAGAGGCCGAGGGTCCCCGCCCACCAAATCGGAGGCAGAGGGACCCCGCCCACCAAATCGGAGGCCGAGGGTCCCCGCCCACCAAATCGGAGGCCGAGGGTCCCCACCCACCAAAGCGGAGGCCGAGGGTCCCCGCCCACGAAATCGGAGGCCGAGGGTCCCCGCCAACCAAATCGGAGGCCGAAGAGCCCCGCCCACCAAATCGAAGGCCGAGCGGCCCCGCCCACCAAAGCGGAGGCCGAGGGGCCCGGCCCCGCCCACCAAAGCGGAGGCCGAGGGGCCCCGCCCACCACATCGGAGGCCGAGGGTCCCCGCCCACCAAATCGGAGGCCGAGGGTCCCCGCCCACCAAATCGGAGGCCGAGGGTCCCCGCCCACCAAATCGGAGGCCGAGGGTCCCCACCAACCAAATCGGAGGCCGAGGGGCCCCGCCCACCAAATCGGAGGCCGAGGGGCCCCGCCCACCAAATCGGAGGCCGAGGGTCCCCGCCCACCAAATCGGAGGATAAGGGGCCCCGCCCACCAAATCGGAGGCCGAGGGGCCCCACCAACCAAATCGGAGGCCGAGGGGCCCCGCCCACCAAATCGAAGGCCGAGCGGCCCTGCCCACCAAAGCGGAGGCAGAGGGACCCCGCCCACCAAATCGGAGGCCGTGGGGCCCCGCCAACCAAAGCGGAGGCCGAGGGTCCCCGCCCACCAAATCGGAGGCAGAGGGACCCCGCCCACCAAATCGGAGGCCGAGGGGCCCCGCCCACCAAAGCGGAGGCCGAGGGTCCCCGCCCACCAAATCGGAGGCAGAGGGACCCCGCCCACCAAAGCGGAGGCCGAGGGTCCCCGCCCACCAAATCGGAGGTCGAGGGTCCCCGCCCACCAAAGCGGAGGCCGAGGGTCCCCGCCCACCAAATCGGAGGCCGGTCCCCGCCCACCAAATCGGAGGCCGAGGGTCCCCACCCACCAAATCGGAGGACGAGGGGCCCCACCAACCAAATCGGAGGCCGAGGAGCCCCGCCCACCAAAAGTAAGTGCGGCCCCGGGTGCAAAAGTAAGTGCGCCCCCGGGTGCAAAAGTAAGTGCGCCTCCGGGTGCAAAAGTAAGTGCGCCCCCGGGTGCAAAAGTAAGCGCGCCCCCGGCCCCGGGTGCAAAAGTAAGCGCTCCCCCCAGTCCCGTGTGTGAAAAGTGCTGCTGTAAAGCTGGTAGCGCTGTTCAAGCACCATGTATTTCCTTCAGGAAATGCCCATCTAATATATAATTGCCTAGAATACTACTTCCTGCAATTTGTGCCAACTTCCGTGGCTTTGTCCGGAGCTAATGTCCGGAGCTAATGTCCGGAGCTAATGTCCGGAGATAATGTCCGGAGATAATGTCCGGAGCTAATGTCCAGAGATAAGTGACGTCACCAGTGTCCTACACCCAGGCAGAGCACAGGGGCCCCAGGCAGCATATGGGGCCCCAGGCAGAGCACAGTGGCCCCAGGCAGAGCACAGGGGCCCCAGGCAGCATATGGGGCCCCAGGCAGAGCACAGTGGTCCCAGGCAGAGCACAGGGGCCCCAGGCAGCCTATGGGGCCCCAGGCAGAGCGCAGTGGCCCCAGGCAGAGCACAGGGGCCCCAGGCAGCATATGGGGCCCCAGGCAGAGCACAGGGGCCCCAGGCAGCATATGGGGCCCCAGGCAGAGCACAGTGGCCCCAGGCAGAGCACAGGGGCCCCAGGCAGAACATGGGGCCCCAGGCAGAGCACAGGGGCCCCAGGCAGAGCACAGGGGCCCCAGGCAGCATATGGGGCCCCAGGCAGAGCACAGGGGCCCCAGGCAGAGCACAGGGGACCCAGGCAGCATATGGGGCCCCAGGCAGAGCACAGGGGCCCCAGGCAGCATATGGGGCCCCAGGCAGAGCACAGTGGCCCCAGGCAGAGCACAGGGGCCCCAGGCAGAACATGGGGCCCCAGGCAGAGCACAGGGGCCCCAGGCAGAGCACAGGGGCCCCAGGCAGCATATGGGGCCCCAGGCAGAGCACAGGGGCCCCAGGCAGCATATGGGGCCCCAGGCAGAGCACAGGGGCCCCAGGCAGCATATGGGGCCCCAGGCAGAGCACAGTGGCCCCAGGCAGAGCACAGGGGCCCCAGGCAGCATATGGGGCCCCTGGCAGAGCACAGTGGTCCCAGGCAGAGCACAGGGGCCCCAGGCAGCTTATGGGGCCCCAGGCAGAGCACAGTGGCCCCAGGCAGAACATGGGGCCCCAGGCAGAGCACAGTGGCCCCAGGCAGAGCACACACCAAATCGGAGGCCGAGGGGCCCCGCCAACCAAATCGGAGGCCGAGGGTCCCCGCCAACCAAATCGGAGGCCGAGGAGCCCCGCCCACCAAATCGAAGGCCAAGCGGCCCCGCCCACCAAAGCGGAGGCCGAGGGGCCCGGCCCCGCCCACCAAAGCGGAGGCCGAGGGGCCCCGCCCACCACATCGGAGGCCGAGGGGCCCCGCCCACCAAATCGGAGGCCGAGGGTCCCCGCCCACCAAATCGGAGGCCGAGGGTCCCCGCCCACCAAATCGGAGGCCGAGGGTCCCCACCAACCAAATCGGAGGCCGAGGGGCCCCGCCCACCAAATCGGAGGCCGAGGGGCCCCGCCCACCAAATCGGAGGCCGAGGGTCCCCGCCCACCAAATTGGAGGCCGAGGGTCCCCGCCCACCAAATTGGAGGATAAGGGGCCCCGCCCACCAAATCGGAGGCCGAGGGGCCCCACCAACCAAATCGGAGGCCGAGGAGCCCCGCCCACCAAATCGAAGGCCGAGCGGCCCTGCCCACCAAAGCGGAGGCAGAGGGACCCCGCCCACCAAATCGGAGGCCGTGGGGCCCCGCCAACCAAAGCGGAGGCCGAGGGTCCCCGCCCACCAAATCGGAGGCAGAGGGACCCCGCCCACCAAATCGGAGGCCGAGGGGCCCCGCCCACCAAAGCGGAGGCCGAGGGTCCCCGCCCACCAAATCGGAGGTCGAGGGTCCCCGCCCACCAAATCGGAGGCCGAGGGTCCCCGCCCACCAAATCGGAGGCCGAGGGTCCCCGCCCACCAAATCGGAGGCCGAGGGTCCCCACCCACCAAAGCGGAGGCCGAGGGTCCCCGCCCACGAAATCGGAGGCCGAGGGTCCCCGCCAACCAAATCGGAGGCCGAGGAGCCCCGCCCACCAAATCGAAGGCCGAGCGGCCCCGCCCACCAAAGCGGAGGCCGAGGGGCCCCGCCCACCACATCGGAGGCCGAGGGGCCCCGCCCACCAAATCGGAGGCCGAGGGTCCCCGCCCACCAAATCGGAGGCCGAGGGTCCCCGCCCACCAAATCGGAGGCCGAGGGTCCCCGCCCACCAAATCGGAGGCCGAGGGTCCCCACCAACCAAATCGGAGGCCGAGGGGCCCCGCCCACCAAATCGGAGGCCGAGGGGCCCCGCCCACCAAATCGGAGGCCGAGGGTCCCCGCCCACCAAATCGGAGGATAAGGGGCCCCGCCCACCAAATCGGAGGCCGAGGGGCCCCACCAACCAAATCGGAGGCCGAGGAGCCCCGCCCACCAAATCGAAGGCCGAGCGGCCCTGCCCACCAAAGCGGAGGCAGAGGGACCCCGCCCACCAAATCGGAGGCCGTGGGGCCCCGCCAACCAAAGCGGAGGCCG
Source organism: Ranitomeya variabilis (assembly GCF_051348905.1). Lineage (NCBI taxonomy): Eukaryota > Metazoa > Chordata > Amphibia > Anura > Dendrobatidae > Ranitomeya > Ranitomeya variabilis. The sequence continues at coordinate 328,886,187 of NC_135237.1, read as the reverse complement.
AGGGTCCCCGCCCACCAAATCGGAGGCAGAGGGACCCCGCCCACCAAATCGGAGGCCGAGGGGCCCCGCCCACCAAAGCGGAGGCCGAGGGTCCCCGCCCACCAAATCGGAGGTCGAGGGTCCCCGCCCACCAAAGCGGAGGCCGAGGGTCCCCGCCCACCAAATCGGAGGCCGGTCCCCGCCCACCAAATCGGAGGCCGAGGGTCCCCACCCACCAAATCGGAGGACGAGGGGCCCCACCAACCAAATCGGAGGCCGAGGAGCCCCGCCCACCAAAAGTAAGTGCGGCCCCGGGTGCAAAAGTAAGTGCGCCCCCGGGTGCAAAAGTAAGTGCGCCTCCGGGTGCAAAAGTAAGTGCGCCCCCGGGTGCAAAAGTAAGCGCGCCCCCGGCCCCGGGTGCAAAAGTAAGCGCGCCCCCCAGTCCCGTGTGTGAAAAGTGCTGCTGTAAAGCTGGTAGCGCTGTTCAAGCACCATGTATTTCCTTCAGGAAATGCCCATCTAATATATAATTGCCTAGAATACTACTTCCTGCAATTTGTGCCAACTTCCGTGGCTTTGTCCGGAGCTAATGTCCGGAGCTAATGTCCGGAGATAATGTCCGGAGATAATGTCCGGAGATAATGTCCGGAGCTAATGTCCAGAGATAAGTGACGTCACCAGTGTCCTACACCCAGGCAGAGCACAGGGGCCCCAGGCAGCATATGGGGCCCCAGGCAGAGCACAGTGGCCCCAGGCAGCATATGGGGCCCCAGGCAGAGCACAGGGGCCCCAGGCAGCATATGGGGCCCCAGGCAGAGCACAGGGGCCCCAGGCAGCATATGGGGCCCCAGGCAGAGCACAGTGGCCCCAGGCAGAGCACAGGGGCCCCAGGCAGAACATGGGGCCCCAGGCAGAGCACAGGGGCCCCAGGCAGAGCACAGGGGCCCCAGGCAGCATATGGGGCCCCAGGCAGAGCACAGGGGCCCCAGGCAGCATATGGGGCCCCAGGCAGAGCACAGTGGTCCCAGGCAGAGCACAGGGGCCCCAGGCAGCCTATGGGGCCCCAGGCAGAGCGCAGTGGCCCCAGGCAGAGCACAGGGGCCCCAGGCAGCATATGGGGCCCCAGGCAGAGCACAGGGGCCCCAGGCAGCATATGGGGCCCCAGGCAGAGCACAGTGGCCCCAGGCAGAGCACAGGGGCCCCAGGCAGAACATGGGGCCCCAGGCAGAGCACAGGGGCCCCAGGCAGAGCACAGGGGCCCCAGGCAGCATATGGGGCCCCAGGCAGAGCACAGGGGCCCCAGGCAGAGCACAGGGGACCCAGGCAGCATATGGGGCCCCAGGCAGAGCACAGGGGCCCCAGGCAGCATATGGGGCCCCAGGCAGAGCACAGTGGCCCCAGGCAGAGCACAGGGGCCCCAGGCAGAACATGGGGCCCCAGGCAGAGCACAGGGGCCCCAGGCAGAGCACAGGGGCCCCAGGCAGCATATGGGGCCCCAGGCAGAGCACAGGGGCCCCAGGCAGAATATGGGGCCCCAGGCAGAGCACAGGGGCCCCAGGCAGCATATGGGGCCCCAGGCAGAGCACAGTGGCCCCAGGCAGAGCACAGGGGCCCCAGGCAGCTTATGGGGCCCCAGGCAGAGCACAGTGGCCCCAGGCAGAACATGGGGCCCCAGGCAGAGCACAGTGGCCCCAGGCAGAGCACAGGGGCCCCAGGCAGAACATGGGGCCCCAGGCAGAGCACAGGGGCCCCAGGCAGAGCACAGGGGCCCCAGGCAGCATATGGGGCCCCAGGCAGAGCACAGGGGCCCCAGGCAGCATATGGGGCCCCAGGCAGAGCACAGTGGCCCCAGGCAGAGCACAGTGGCCCCAGGCAGAACATGGGGCCCCAGGCAGAGCACAGGGGCCCCAGGCAGAGCACAGTGGCCCCAGGCAGCATATGGGGCCCCAGGCAGAGCACAGTGGTCCCAGGTAGAGCACAGGGGCCCCAGGCAGAGCACAGGGGCCCCAGGCAGCATATGGGGCCCCAGGCAGAGCACAGGGGCCCCAGGCAGCATATGGGGCCCCAGGCAGAGCACAGTGGCCCCAGGCAGAGCACAGGGGCCCCAGGCAGAACATGGGGCCCCAGGCAGAGCACAGGGGCCCCAGGCAGAGCACAGGGGCCCCAGGCAGCATATGGGTCTCCAGGCAGAGCACAGGGGCCCCAGGCAGCATATGGGGCCCCAGGCAGAGCACAGCGATATTTTGGACCACTGTGCGGTGTTTCAGACCCCCTGTGTGATGTCTGGGGCCCTGTTCTTAAGTATATTAAAGATTAAAGTAGCGTATATTAAAGTATATTATAGATCAAATTTGACACGTTTATGAGCACCATTGAGTGATATACTCAAGAATGACATAATTTTTCAACATTTTATGGTTTCAAACTGTAAACACTCAGAGTTTTTTTTACTTCAACCAGAAAACCTTAACGGTTCATAAAAAACTTGACTGTTCAGGATATGATAAAAGTCATAGTATTCTGAATCTTTAACTTATAAAGATACCTTTACATGGGGTGATTATTGGTTCCAGAGAGGCTTTCGGCCGATAATCGTACACATGGCTGGTGACAGGACAATACAATATAAACGTTCAAAGGTAAACACTGATAACATTAGAATCTAATATATAATTGCCTAGAATACTACTTCCGGCAATTTGTGCCAACTTCCGTGGCTTTGTCCGGAGATAATGTCCGGAGATAAGTGACGTCACCAGCGTCCTACACCCGCTCAGGGTGGACAAAGATATATGCCTTCGTGGTGCGCGGCACTTTTCTGATTGGTTGCCGCCTGCCCCGAGCGACCAATCAGAAATGTGCCGTACTGTCAAGAATTGTCAAGAGCTGGTGAGTGCAGCCATTTTTTGTTCTTTCTTACTATTATTTATTAATTGTATTATTCTTACATTTGAATAAATAAAGTATATATGGATTCTAGACTCCCGATTCTTTAGAATCGGGCTGCCATCTAGTAACCTCATAAAGGGTCAGAATTGTAAAAATTGGCCCCGTCAGAAAGGTGAAAACAGGCTGGGGCTTGAAGGGGTTAAAATTGCTAGTGTGACTCCAGCTTAAGATAGTGCTGGGCAAAAATAACGAGAAAAAGGTCTAACATCTGTGCACAGAACCGCATTGGGAGAACATTTCGCCACTTTTCAAAGCTTTTTACCACAGATTTCCGGCATGAAAGCTTGGCATTGTCACCCATGTATTCCCCGAGTACAGGCTGCTGTGAGGTCCCAGCACATAGCAGCCGCACCTCACACACTGGAGACAGTAACGCTATGTGCACAGAACAAGGCTAAACACGTTTGCCGCTGTCAATAAAGTTTTTTGAAAGGAAAAAAAAAAGGCAGCACGGGAAGCGCTGCACCGAGAGCAACAGGCAGCTGCGAGTGTGAGGAAGGGGCGGCCGGCGGCGGAGAGACGAGTGCCCAGCTGACCGGGCCGGGAGCCGCCTGGGGACCGCTGTGAGTACGAGTGGAACTGGCGGCGTAACGCGCGCTGCTGGCAGGTCGGAGCTGCGGCTGGTAACCACGCGTTTACACTCCGCTGATTGTGCGGCAGGTTGTCAGAGCTGGCTGGGAGTTGTAGTGCTCCGTTATGCCTTGTATCCTCTGATAGTAAAACCATAGCTGCTCCAGGCGCTGCCTCTGTAAAGTATGAGGAATGTCCCTCTCACATCTGTGCTCTTCCAGGGGTCGTGTCATGATGGACCCCATAAGGCCATGTTCACACAATGTCATTTTTTAGGCAATCGCAGCATTTTTGTTGTACCCTGAAGCGTGTTTTATTAAAGCTTTATCTTGGCTTCTGTAAACATTTTTATTTGTTTTTGTAGCATTATTTTTTTATTTATTGTTGGAGGAGGGGGGAGATTTTCTCAATTTTATGTCATTCATCAAGTAATGAATAAAACGCTAGTGTTTTTTAGAGCTAAAAACACATATAAAACAGTCCCAAAATGGCTGGACATTAGTGATGAGCGAACGTGCTGGGATAAGGTGTTATCTGAGCATGCTCTGATGCTATCCGAGTGACATGGGCGCGCTCCCATAATCTGTTCGGGTCCCCGTGGCTGCCTGTCTCCCGGCCATTAGACAATCCCTGCATGTGTTGTGAGATACGCACGTGCGGGGACTGGAACATATTACCCCAGCAGGCCGAAGTCACTCGGTTAGCGCCCGAGCATGCTCCGAGAACTGCTTAGCCCAGTACGTTCACTCATCACTACCAGACATGTTCCGGGTGTTTGTTTTTTTGCCTTCCCATTAAAGGGGTGGTCCACTAATAGGACAACTCCTTCTTAAACTAAAATTTCGGCCCTGATATCATAATAAATCCTGTAGTGACCTCTCGTGCCGCGAATATTAAGTGGAGAAGACAATAGTTAAAACCCATTGATAAATTTAGATAAAAATTAGTAGGGGAGCACAGATAGCAACAATGTGTACATATGGCGTGATATAAATAATGAAGAATGACCTGGAAGTTGCTTATGATTGAATACTACATAATGAACACCATTTCAATATGGAAAGTGGACCTAAAGTGCATAGAGCTGTGGGTTTTGTAAGATATATATCTATATTCTGAATAAAGAATATCATTAATGTGCATATAATATTGTGCCTTAAGTAATAAAAAACCTAAACATCCAAAATATTTTACAAGAGCACAATAGATAATATAAATAACAATTCATAATAGAATTAAATAATGAAGTGCCACATCAAAAATGATCTGAAGATGTTCACAAATATGCAAATGTTATGTATTGGTAATATCAGATAAGTCCTAAAGAGTAAATGTAAAAAGATAATGAGAAGCTGTGCCACCTAGAGCACCCAGGAACACTGCTCGTCCTCCAATGCTTCCTCAGGGAGTGATGAGATTGGGGAAGTGACAGCTATAAATTATGGAAATGAGGCCCAGACCTTTTTTAAATTTTTTTCTTCTTTGATATGTGTTTTTTGCTAATGCTTTTTGCGCCAAATTCATCAAAATGGCGCATGCGATTCATGATTTTTCCACAAAGCCTCAAATTGTCTTTTTTTTGTCTATCTTTAAAGGGGTTTTCCAATACTAGATAATAGGTAGATAATATCTATAGATAATACAAAGCCCGATGTTTAGTAATAAACATAATAAAATGGTACCTAAAGAGTTAGGCCAGGATCACACATGCGAGAAACTCGGACGAGTCTCGCATCTTAATACCCGGCACTGCCGCCGGCACTCGGGAGCGGAGTGTGTGGCTGCATGTATTTCTATGCAGCTGCACGCTCCGCTCCCGAGTGACGGCGGCAGTGCCGGGTATTAAGTTGCGAGACTCGTCCGAGTTTCTCGCATGTGTGATCCCGGCCTTAAATAAAGACACACACACACGAAATCTGAGTTAGGCCGGGGTCACACTTGCAAGAAACTCGTGTGAGTCTCACACCTCAATACCCGGCACTGCTGCCGGTGTTCTGAAATTTGTCGGCATGTCGTAGATAGTAGGGATGGGCGAGGCTACGGAGTCACGTGGCGCAAACTGACCAATCACGGCCAAGCAACAGCTGAAGATGCAGGGTGGAGAGAAGAGGAGCTCTGGGCGGCAACATGCCTGAAAATTTCAGGGACGGGCGTGAGTATGGCACCTGGGGGCCTGGTTAAAACCACAATAGTGAGGGAGGGGGCGTGACAAAGGGAGGGGGGCGTTACTATGCTCAGAAATTTCAGGGCGTCTTCATTTCTGCAAAGGGGGGTGATTAAAGCAGCGGGGAGTGACTACATGCCGAGAAGGGGAGTGTATACATGCCCAGAAATTTCACCAGAGGGCGTGATTAAGGCAGGGGGGAGTATATACATGCCCAGGAAGGAATTGAACACTCAGGACAGATAGCCGAGAGGAGAAAAGCAGTTATGGAGGACGCTACGGCGGTGAGTGCGCTACGACTGCGATCATCGCTCCATCTGAATGAGCCCCTATCTCATCTCTCTCTGTGAATGTGCCCCTATGGTAGTGACTGTGATCATAGCTCCATGTGAACTGGTTTATGGGGGAGAATTTATCCTGCGCAATAAATGTCATGCGGGCTATTAATGGTGGTCTGCACGTGCGCATTTCTGCTTACGGGGTACTATGGGGTGTCTTAGGGTGCAGGTGCTATTACAGGAGTTTAAAGGGTGTCGTTATTGTATTATTAACACTTATTGCAGATAGCTGAGAGGGGGTCGGAGAAAGGGGGAGAGGTGGGTGTGTTTTCCCAGATCTTCCTGGATCTTTCTGGAAAGATCAGAACTGCGGAGAAAGGGGGAGAGGTGGGTGTGTTTTCCCAGATCTTCCTGGATCTTTCTGGAAAGATCAGAACTTTATTGATGTCTGTCGACCCCCTGATATATCAATACACCTCTGGACAAATCAATACACACCTCAACACTTCCCTACATCCACCAACACATCAATACACTTTGCCCGGAGCAGGATCGGTCAGTATTTCACTCTCACGGGCAAGAGAACGCTCAGTGTAAAGTAGGTCTAATGTCATTTACACCAAAAAGTGTTAAAACTGTGTTTCTTTTAGACGGCTGGTGTTAGTCTGCTTCTGTTCTTTGTGGAGTGGATGCTCTATGTATGAGACCTGCAATATTCCTCTATGGCCCCATCACCATTCTGTCATGTGCTGGATTTTACGAAATTGTCGTATAGTCAGGTCACTAAGTATTTACACAAATTTTTATTGTGGTTAAACCTGTGTCTCAAAACCTATACAGTAAATTTTTTTTAGAAAGGGCTCGTATAAGGTATCTCATTATAATAATTACATATCGACTTATAGGCATCAGTCTGCGCGTATATTACAACATATATGAAGTCACTTCTTAATGTAGCCTTTTGGATGTATGTGACATATATTATGTTTTCCAGGTGCGATGCAAGTACAGAAAATATTTGAGTTTTTATACTCCACACTGTGAAGTTATTAACTCATAACATTTATTTTTATAAGTATTGTTGTGTTAGTAATACATCCTTTTGTTTATATTACCTTGTCAATTTTTTTTTTTTCAACACCTTGTTTTTAGTCATGGTGGAGAAATATACTAGCATGTTTAACTTCCTCTTCACGGGACACTTTCCTGAACATTACACATCAAAACAGCGATATCAACTAAAAAAGCATGCAGACAATTTTACAATAAGGGGTAAGTATCCGAAATCTGTCTGATCTTGTTGGCTTTATATATTTACATGTGGAGTTAACCTTTTTTATAATTTTGTTTCCAGATGGTCAGCTGTTCTTCAGTCATCGTTTGGTGGTTAAAACTCCAGAGCAGGCACGGAAGATCTTCGAACAATTCCATTCGTCTCCACTGGGAGGACATGGTGGATTTGTTAAAACTCTATCTGCAATATCTACAAGGTTTTTTTGGAAAGGAATGTCTGTCGATATTCAACAATGGGTAAATATTTATTGTAAAAATAATTGGTTTGTTTCTACAAATTTATCACAGATTGATATACCACCAGTAGCAGGACAAGTATAATGGCCCCTTCACAAGAGTGTTTTGGTTTGTGCAGTAGTATAAACCCATTTAATTCAATGGCCCTCTGTTAATGAGAGCTTCCCTGCTATGTTTTTAAATAAAACATAGCAAGCAATGTTTCTCTGCGTTTTTACCCAAGACCATGCCAATACTGGTTAATGTCCCTTTGGTAACTTAAAAGAACAACTGTGTCTTTTTTTTTAACGTTATTCATAGAAAGCACCACCCACACATAAGGCTACATTCACATGGACATGAGTTAGATTGGGTAATTAGGACCCTAAAAATCATCACATATGGCCCCCAAAACCTTCAAGATTCCTAACACATGCGTAGCAATGAATAGCTTTTGCATACATGAATCATACACTGACTTTTTAAGGGTCTGTCCACATGGCCGTTATTTTAAGCGTGTAGGAACTAATTCCCTCGAACAAGCGTCCCCGGACGCAACCACCAACCAAGAGACTGGCGAACCTCCGGGGAGATGGCGATAAGGCGGTCCAGCGAGTTCAAGGAACGATCCCACTGGGACAAGATGAATCTTTTTAGACAACGGGAATGAAACTGAGCTAACGGCACTGCCTCCATCGCCGAAACTAGGAGTCCCATGACACGCATACAAGCGCGCAGCGTCATCCTTTCCGTCCGTTGCACAGCCTCAAAGTGGTGACGAATGGAAACCTGTTTCTCCATAGGAAGAAACACCCGGGTCCGTCGAGTGTCGAGGATCATCCCCAGAAACTGAACAGATTGAGACGGGATCAACGCCGACTTCTTCCAGTTGACAATCCAGCCGAACTGCTGCAGATAATGAAGAGCAAGATCCCTGGCCTTCTCCGTCTCCGAACTGGAGGGCGCAACAAGCAGTAAGTCACAAAAGCTGGAGTCCCTCCGGGCAATTCCCGGACAGGCCCCAGTATCCGCCGCAACCAACGGCGGGGCGACGACCACCTCACCTGCAGATGCAGTCACCGCAGAGGGAGTGGATTTCTCCACAGCCGCTTTCAGCAATGACAGGAATTAATTTACAGGCCCTCCATTACCCCAAGCGGCAACGCAGTTGCCCTCACTTGGAAAAGGCGCAGGGGCCAGGTCCCTCGAGACGACGACCTCCGAGGAAGAACATGGATTCACATCCGCCGATCCAGCAGCTATGATGGGAAACGCTGACTCAACGACTCGAGGTGCTGACATCACATCTCCATGTGGTCCGTACCGACGCGGCTCCCGCAGCCGATACCTGGAAACTTATCTTCGTCTTGACCTGCTCCGGCGTCATCCCCGAAACGCCAAACGACCAGCACCTGAGAAAACAGAACAAGAGTGCGAGACACCAGAAGAATGGCGCGATCTTCGCCCGCTACGGTAACTCGACCCGCAGCGTGACCCAGCCTCCGATCGCCGCTGCCTCACACGCTCCACCGCTCTCTCTATACATAATTCCAATGAAGGGTTCAACTGACCCTGCCCGGGTACGCCCGCCAACAAAACATCCATACTGCTAGCACACTACACCGCGGGCGGACCTCCTGCAACCGTAGCAGGCCCTTGAATATCAGCCGACCCAGCCACATGGCGTGAACCTATGTGGGGGGAAGGTACGAAACAGTCAGAACAGCCGGCCACTTTCTCGTCCGGCTTCGTTGCAGAAGGGTCAGCCGCCCCTTTTCCCTTGCAGGCCGCCACACGCTGGCCCACCGAAAAACCACCAGCCTTTTTCGGCGTAGGAGGGATCGCATCCACAGAAGCTCTGCGCTTCCCCCGACCCGAACCACGCAGCACAGGGCCAGTCCCCGCGCATAAGCGTTCCGGCACCAAGGTGGTACGTTTTGGGCGTTTTGCAGCCATCTTAGACACAGGTCTCCCTGATCTGCAGCTCCTTTTCGAAACCACATTTAACTCAGCCGCATCTAAAGCCATGCGTTCCCATTCACACGTAGCAGTCTTCATACCAGCAGCAGGCCCCGCCTCCCCATCAACTGCCGATGCCATCTGCTCGCTCCAACCAATGGCGAGGGCCTGCTGCGCACATACACCAGTGTAACTGCCGTCCCCGTCATCCGCTGCCATCCTCTCAGCAGCACGTGTTTCCCGGGGATCAGACACCACTGCCGCACTATCAGACACGGCCTCTGCACGTGTGCCAAGGCCCGCCCTACCGGGGACATCATGCAGGCCCAGCACATGTGCCGAGTCCTCTTCCAGCGCCGGGGCACTCACCGCTGCCGCCGCATCCACGTCCAGCAATCGATCGCCCTCCACAAGGACCGGCGCCACACACATACCGGCCGCTGCGCTGCTTCCTGCTTTGCTCTGCGCCAGTGCCATTACCGCTCCCCGTCACGCCAGAAAGAAGGCCTCAGCCCTCCCTCCCGCAGCGCCATACTCACCACCTGAAGGAGCTCCATCCAGCGCCGGGAGAAGCCATCCAGGTCCCTCCTAAGCGATCCTCCTTCTGACTTGCTCCAGCAAGGCATCTAAAAAAGCAGACATACTTACCAAGGTACAACTCAGTGGCTGGCGGCAACGAAGTGAGGGCGCTGGCACCTCATCCCCTTCTTAAAAGGGAAGCGGGCCACGTGACCGCCGCCAGCCAGTCAGGGCCCGGCCTGACGTCATCATTGTCTCCTCTTCTCCCATCCAGGCTCTATGCTGACCCTACTGCCTACTGAAGGGGCGCCAACCTGAGGGATTTTAAAAGGAAAGACATTTTTAATTATACATGTCACTGATGGTTATAACAATGATTGTGAGACATAGAAAATAGAATGCTAGTATAATGTTCTGAGAATGTGGGGTTATACCTTTAGATACTGTATCAGGGAGCACGCTATGTCCATTCGTGCTTCCTCTACAGCTTTTCCAGTTGTCTCCACGCCATCAATTTGTTTTTTCCAAAGAAATTCTTCTGCAAACTAAAAAAACAATTGCATATGTTATGGTACATCTAAACCTTATTTCACAATTGTAGGAAACCAAAAAACATTTTCTATGATAGTTTCTCACTATCTATTGGCCAAGGACCTCTGCATTTGTAGATGTCATCAATTTCTATATTCCAACATTTATTTATGATGAGACAAACAGGGCCTTTTTAGATGCAAAGCTGGGCCCTGGGCATAATTACAGGTGGGGCCGTAGGTTTGGAAATTTAGTACTGACACAGTATAGTTGAGTCAACTTGCCCCGCATATAGAACGTATTTCCTCATACGTGGCAATTGCAGCAGGCGCATCCGCGTTGGATTAGGAACAGGTTGTAATACCATATGCCTGCTTTTTGTCGGCTAACCAAGCTGCGTATATGTATACCGCTACACTTACCATACACGTTGATACACGTAGCGAAGCGTTTCGGCGTTAAAATATCGGCTCCACTCTTTTGGAATGTAGGCGAATACGCTTGCGTTTAGGAGTATGTTTACATACATTTCGAGAATACGGAAGTGTGAAAGGAGCCACAGAGATAAATCTAGATTTTAGCAGTAATAATAGATAAATATGATAAAATAAACGACTCCCATAATTGACCTGCTTTATTAGTTATGAGTTGTATAATGTGCTGCATTATTAGTTATGGTGGTATAATGGGCTGCATTATTAGTTATGGGGGGTATAATGGGCTGCATTATTATTTATGGGTGTATAATGGGCTGCATTATTAGTTATAGGATATAATGGCCCTGCGTTCTTAGCTAAGGGGGCCTAAAGTGCTGCATTATTAGTTATGGGGGTATAACGGAATGCATTATTAGTTTAGGTGTTGTATAATGGGCCTGCATTATTAGCTAAGGTGGCCTAATGGACTGCATTATTAGTTATGTTCGGCTATAATGGGTTTCATTATTATTTGTCGTGGTATAATGGGCCTTCAAATTATCATTTATCGTGGGCAGTAATGGGCTGCATTATTGTAGTTATGATGGCCATACGGTTATAGGCTATAAATAGTAATACGCCACCGTTTACAACAACAATAATAGTGAAGGCTAATAAACAATAATAACCTGTCTTAGGCTCCAAAAAATAGTAATGTGCCTCCATAAAGAGGTAATGCAGCACCGTTAAGGCCCACATACAGTAATAGCGCGGCAGTTAGGCCACATACAGTAGTAACGCAGGTTTTATACCACATAAATTAATAGTGCAGCATTTATGCACCACAGTAATAGCGCATAAGTTATTCCCCATACAGTAATAGTGCAGCATTATTATGGTCCCATTCAGTAATATTGCTGCATTGTTATGCCCTAAATTCAGTAATAGTGCACATAGTTAAGCTCCATATACAGTAAATAGTGCTGCATAGTTAAGCCCATACAGTAAATAGTAATAAGCATTTTTGCACCATATACAGCAGCAGTACAGCAAATTTATTCACATACATATAGTAATAGTGCCAAATAGTTATGTCCAAACATACAATTATAGGGCCAGATAGTTTTGCCCCATATACAGTAATAGTCCTGCATAGTTAAGCCTACAAATAGAGTAAAAGTGCCGCATATTTATGCAACATCTAATATATAAAGCTGAATGTGGGTGTGTGTGTATGTGTGTATGTGTGTATGTATGTAATAATAATAATAATAATTTTATTTATATAGCGCCAACATATTCCGCAGCGCTTTACAACTTATAGAGGGGACTTATACAGACAACAGACATTACAGCATAACAGAAATCACAGTTCAAAACAGATACCAGGAGGAATGAGGGCCCTGCTGCTCGCAAGCTTACAATCTATGAGGAAAAGGGGAGACACAAGAGGTGGATGGTAACAATTGCTTTAGTTATTTGGACCAGCCATAGTGTAAGGCTCGGGTGTTCATGTAAAGCTGCATGAACCAGTTAACTGCCTAAGTATGTAACAGTACAGACACAGAGGCTATTAACTGCATAAAGTGTATGAGAACATGATGAAGGAACGTGATTATGTTGTTGTTTTTTTATTAATAGGCCACACAGGGATAATTAGGTTAATGCGTTGAGGCGGTAGGCCAATCTGAACAAATGAGTTTTTAGTGCACGCTTAAAACTGTGGGGATTGGGGATTAATCGTATTAACCTAGGTAGTGCATTCCAAAGAATCGGCGCCGCACGTGTAAAGTCTTGGAGACGGGAGTGGGAGGTTCTGATTATTGAGGATGCTAACCTGAGGTCATTAGCAGAGCGGAGGGCACGGGTAGGTTGGTAGACTGAGACCAGAGAGGAGATGTAGGGTGGTGCTGAGCCATGGAGTGCTTTGTGGATGTAGTATGTGTGTATGTCCGGGATTGGCATCTACACCGTCGCAGCTACAGCCACAAAATTTGGCACAGTCACACATCTGGACCCCGAGAGCGTCATAGGCTATGTTGTGAGTCGAAATTTTAACCCCGCACGTTCCAATTCACGAAACAATTTTGCCCCTATCTACATAATGGGGAAAAAGTGAAAGGGAAATTGTTGGAGGCAAATTGACAGCCAGGAGGAGATGGCATACAGGTATATACTATATACAGGGAAGATGACATACACATATATACTATATACAGGGGAGATGGCATACAGGTATATACTATATACAGGCGAGATGACATACACATATATACTATATACAGGAGGAGATGATATACAGCTATATATTATATACAGGAGGAGATGACATACAAGCATATACTATATACAAGGCAGATGGCATACAGGTATATACTATATACAGGTGAGATGACATACAGGTATATACTATATACAGGAGGATATGACATACAGGTATATACTATATACAGGAGGATATGACATACAGGTATATACTATATACAGGAGCAGATGACATACAGGTATATACTGAGGGGAAAATGAGGTGTGAGGTGAAAGTGAAGAGGTGCGAGTGCAAAAGCAGAGGAGTGAGGGGAAAATAGTGGAGTGATTGGAAAAAGACAGGTGTGAGGTCAAAATAACAGGTGTTAGGGGGGAAATGATAGAAGTGAGGGGAGAAAATGAGAGGTGTGATGGAAAAATGAGAGACGTGAGGGGGAAAATGAGAGATGTGACCGGGAAAATGAGAGGCGTGATGGGATAATGAGAGAAGTGAGGTGCTATAACTAACAGTTACTGTGAAAGGAAAAGTGTGTGTATCAACGGAAATGTCATAATGGTGGCCACGGCAACGATGTCATAATAGGTTGCAGTGGTGACAATAATGTCATAATAGGTTGTAATGGTGACGGTTATGTTATATTGGTTGCCATGGTTACGATGTTGTCAGAATGGTTGCCATGGTGAAGATGTCATAATGAGTATATGGTCACGGAACTATGGGATGGAGGATGTGTGATGGGTATATGGGCACGGGACTATGGGATGGAGGATGGGTATATGAGCATGGGACTATGGAATGGAGGATGTGTATGATGGGTATATGGGCACGGGACTATGGGATGGGTATATGGGCACAGGACTATGGGATGGAGGATGTATGATGGGAATATGGACACGGGGCTTAGTTTTTGCCTTTAAATAATTACATTTCTATTTGTTTTATGTTTTTTGTGTGCAGAACACATTTTTCTTAACACATTCTATTTTGCTAACATCAGTTATTAACCCGGGCGAAGCCGGGTAGTACAGCTAGTATACAATAATAGTGGCACTTATTTAAACCTAATATACAATAATTGCCGCATAGTTATGCTTTATATACAATTATAGTGCCATAAAGAGCCCCATATACAGAAATTTAGCCATATAGTGTCCCATACAGTTAGTATCACATAGAGTGCCCCTTATACAGTTATACTGCCCTATATACCATCATAGTACACCAGATACAGTTATAGTGCACAGTATACAGTAATAGTGCCATATAGTGCCCCTTATGCAGTTATACTGGCTCATATACAGTCAGTGCCATTGAGTGCACCATATATAAAGTGATACATAAAGGTATGGCCCATATGCAGAGCCTCATAGAGGTCTGACCCATATACATTACATTGCCATATTGTTCCCCATATTCATTGCCACATAGAGGTATGGCCAATATACAGTCTAGTGCCATATAATGCCACATAGAGGTATGACCCCTATACAGTGCAACATAGGTATGGGCCATCCACTATGCAGCACCTCATACTTAACCGAATTTGATATTACTGCTCCTCTGTACTCCTCCTACGCCGTGACATTGATCTTCACAGCGGTCCAGAGACATGGAGCCCTGCACGTTGTACTGCTAAAGGAATCGCATGTGACGTGGAGTGCCCGCTCCACGTCATAACCCTGCAACTGCTGCCGCTCTGATGAGGCGCATCCCACCTCCTTCCAATAGGTGGTGTGCCAAGAGGAAGGAGGTGTGAGGAGAACGGGGGCCCGGGCACAGTGGCGGGAGTGCCCACCTCTACGATCGGCTGCATCGCTGTAGAAAGAAAGCGGCAGCCCTGAAACCTGCATAGATTATTAATATATAGTAATGTCCATCGGCGGAGGCTGAAATCAGCCACCATGGACACATGTGGCCCTAGGCAATTGCCTGGTCACCCCCTCCCCGCTAGTGGATAGCCCTCATGGTAGCAACAACACGCATTTCTACTACAATGAAAGTGTAAGCTGTTGAAACACAAATAAAAAAAAAAGGCAAAATAAAAGCTTTAGGTTGGTGTGAGGTACTAATTTATTTTGCAAGGATCACAACTGCCAATACTATGACACATATGTAATTTTCTTTAATTTCAGCAACGAGGAACAGCCATAAACATAAATCAGGTAATAGGTGTAGGAAAGCAATTACCTTCATTACCAAAACGCCACAGCTACTTGTATCTTGCTGGTTACGGTGTTTCATGCACAATTTCATCCACTCTCTCGCCTCTTCATTCCGTGACTTTATGAAAGAACTATTATAATATAACACATTCAATTTAAAAGGACTTTAAAAATCATTCTGAGGCAAATGAGTGCATTTAGTTGTGTCAACATAAAAATTACATAACAAGATGACATGTGTATATTTTTTTTGTTATTACATAAAAGCACCCCCAACACTGCATTTACCCTCCCACTCTGTATCGCGTTGCTCTCCTGCGCTCATACCAGTAGCAAAAGCCTCCCGCTTTGACATGCGCCCCCACGCTACGGCTCACGTTACAGTGCTGAGCGGGTCCACGCATCCATTCAAATCAATGGGCGCGTTGCCACGCTCTGGATATAAACATCTGTCTGCGCGCTTGCGCACTCAAATGCAGCGGGAGTCTCAATCAACTGTTCGCAGTGGCAGATAGCGGCGCAATACAGTGCGGGAGGGTGAGTGCAGCGGAGGGGGTGGGTTTATGTTATAACAAAAGTTTGTTCACATCTCATTTAATGTCAGTTAACATAGAATATCTTTTATGACCAAAACTTCTATTTCAACCACCACAAAATGTATTGTAAGACCACATTTTAAAATCTTAATATTTATGTGTGGCTCTTTTCACAACAGTCTAAGACGGATTAATTTATGTGCAGCATTGCAGCGGTTCATCATGTAATGAACGCCTACCCAAAAAAGGCAGCTTTTTACAACCACAGGCACCATTCCAACGGGAATGCTGAAATGGCAAATGGTCCAACACAATATGAAGATGCTGTTGAAGGATTAGTGAGCAAAAGAGGTGCGTAGTCAATTGATTTGCAACAACAATGATTAACAACTGTTATGTGCAAAGTCCCATTTTGTATGGCTGTACACATAACTAAAAGGTCATTTTTTTAAAATTTATAGTGACTTTTGCTGGTGGAGGAGGGAAGGCAACAGTTTTTTTAAATGGCTTTAATTATGTATTAGGCTACATTCATATTGGTGTTTTTTCCACGAAAAAGGCCCTTGACTAAATGTTTTTTTTTCCCCGAAACTTATTCTGTGTTAATGCTTGATTTTTTCAAGCATTGCTACTAAATAGCCGCATCCGTAAAGGCACCTTGGCAATGCAAATGTTAAGTCATGTCACATTCAACTAACCCCTGTGACTATTTGCACAATTGTGATTGTTCACTTAAGTGTATTTCAGGATGCGTTAATAACTCGGAAGTCATGAACCTAATCATAATACATGTATGTGCACGGCTACGGTTATCAACTTCATTACATCTACGTTAATGTTCCTGCTGCAGAATTTCAGAAAAAAATTAGAACAGGCTGCCTGTGTTTTCCGTAGCCCTGATAGTGCCTGAGAAATTTCCAATTGCACTATCGGAAACAACTCGAACCCTTAGGTGCCTATGGCAGGATACCGCACTGCACTTTGACCCAGGAATGCGGCACCAATTACTGATATGTCCATTTTGGTGGTCAATGTTCCACTATGAACTTAGCCTTACTTTTTCTGCTCCCTTTCATCGCAATGACAATGTTATTGCAATGTTATACATTTTATTAAAAAAAATTTAATAACCACATATTTTTGTGTGTCCCTTTATTATACTGAAGTGAACTGTGTATGTGTAGTTAATGCGTTTATATTTTAGAAAAAGGCCCAACTAATTTCAATAACCTTCAACGTGTGATCAATTAAAACAGTTTGTTTTAATCAGCACCTATTCATAAACATTAAAATAGTTTTTTTGTTTTTTAAATTTTATTCCCTTTCCTCTGCTCTACCCACAATTATCCAGAAGCCTGGTCAACGACTGTTTAATGGTGCACATATGAAGAAAAACAGCCTGCTGATGACGGCGGCGCAATGAAAATCTACGTTCGTGCGTTCACATAGACCGCAATTGAGGTGCGTTCTTGGGCTGTTTTTAAAAAAATTGTGCATTATAGAACGGAATCAGAATTGTGCTGGTGCAGAGCTATAGCATGACACATATCGATTAGTGGGTATTTGTCTTGCAGACAGCCACGCGATGCCATCATTTGGAGGAGTGTTAGGCTGTATCTTCACATTAGCGCACCAGCGAATATACGGGGAAAGATAATTTGCATGAGTACTGTGGTAAGGAAGATAAAAGATTTGTATTAAGATCACCTGTAATCGGGCAATGATAGTTGTGCGACTGAAAACTGTACTTACCTCCAATTTTGAATCACTGTTGCTACATAATTTGTTTCGTTCCCCATTGGGTCAATAAATAGCAAAACCTTCTGTGATTTTAGAATTATCTTCATTAATATTTAAAAAGAAAAAAAAGGATGTTATACACAGCAATACTGTAGACGTAGTCTGTGTAGTAATTGATTAATACTTCAAAAGGTGATTATGCTGAAAATGACAGTGTGTACAAATGCTTGTGAACGCTGTGTTAAAGGCCAGACTTCAGAGGTAGTAACAACATTTCATTTAAGGAGTTGTGCCGACATTCGCTGACTGGTAGTCTGAGGTTCTGATCCACCTTTTGTTTTTTCGGTCCACCCTAACCCCTAATTAGAAGCTTGACAATTACACCATGATAATGGAACATGTTTGATTACCACTGTGGCCTGCATATGCAGGCGTTATACACAGCGGCAAACGCAGTAAAACCTAAATCATATGAAATCAGTAGGAGCAATACCCTTAGCAGTCGTGGCATAGGGCTGCAGCTATCTTTCAAATGGGACTCATACGCACAACTGAAGGAGCCATTCAATACTAAACAAATAATTAGGTGTTATTTTAAACAGAAAATAAATATTGATAAATATTTATGTAACTACACTGCCCTATGCTGCATTGTATTGTGCACGTCTGGTAAACAGTAATCGAAAAGTCCTCATGTGACACGTCAGACAACTGAGTCATATGACGTCTCTGTTAGGCCTACAAGCATTCACTGGAGTGGCTACATCAGTACAGCTCCTCACTAGAGATGAGCGAACATAAAAATGTTTGGTGCGATAAGAACTTTGAGCTGAACATTTATTTTTCGGATTCGGTTCTATTTCTGTTCCATTCCGCAATCGAACAGAAATCGAACACTCGCGCATGCGCAGTGTGATCGCGATCACAAACAAAATGACACGATCGCAAACGTGATCGCGCATGCGCGATGATGCGATCACGCACAGCCAATCTGGCCCGCATGGAGGCGTGGTCACGTCTCCCAGCTCCCGCCGATACCCGGAAGTAACGGCGGCAGCGGGAGAAGGAGGCCTCAGATCGGCGCGTGACCCAGGGCGGAGGTGAGTATGACACAGCGAGGGTATGTGCACTTTTTTAAAAAAAAGGGAACATTCCCTTGCCAGCGGCCATGATGCAATCGGACATCCGAACATTGTTCGGATGTTTGATTCTACACCAATACAATTCTCGAACATGCTTGAACCGAACATTTAGAACAATGTGCGATCTAAATGTTTGGAAATCAAACATGTTCGAGTTCGATCAGCTCATCTCTACTCCTAACCTGCCCCTTGAGTAAAGGCCTTTTTTTTTCTAAAAATTAGAAAGGCGACTCCTGGACCCTGGATTGTGTTTGTGGTGGCACAACACAAATGCTACGCAGCAGTAAGCTGTAATAGTTCTGAAAAATAAACAGCACAAAGCTGTCGATACCGCAGTGGTCATTGTGCCACCATAACGATGTTGAAAATAACAAAAGTACACAAAAATTTTTTATATATATATATATATATATATATAAATAAAACACAGAACTATGGTGGTACATACCACTAAAACCCAGTGTGCTCCAACATTGAAGGGGCATAGCCATATGTCTTCACATGGGGTCGGCATCTCAAATGGTAGAAAAAATTATTTAATAATATGACTGTATAAAGGGTAGTGTAAAATAAAATAATTATTGCTAAATCGTTAACCTTAGAAAGACCGCGGCGTTGTCCATAGAATAATTCTGTTGCTGTGACGCAGCACATCGAATATATTGAGTCCTGAAATTATATGAATTTTGCACAATTATTCAGCAGTCGTAAATTTTCAAAATATTGTTTAATTTGGAAAAAAAATGTAAGTGAAACTTTCCTGATGTTCTGTCTTGAGGTGGTGGAGGTATGCATCAATGACCTTAACATAGGGAAATTTTTTTTGTGATTAATGAATCAAAAATATACATATATTTCCTAACACATAACTGAAATGTAAAATCAACTAAAAATACAAAGCAATAGTGCAAAACTGTACTGTCTTACCTCGTCACAAATCCAGCCAGTCCCATGTAGAGAATGAAACGAGGAGACATACAAGTTATATGATCCTACCGCTCCTAACAATGCCTGATCATCAAATGAAGTCCAAATTGTTTTGACTGTGGGCCATAGAAAAAATAGGAAATAACAGCAGTTACAATCAAGTGTTGTTATTTTGCTTCCACATGGGCTTCAGTGGCCGCAGTTAGATCTACAGTTGTGGGCTCTCGTCAACACATAAACCTATGTGAAAATTAAGCACGTGCCGTTAACCATAGCGTACTTATGTGGCCACAGCCATAAGGCAATGTGACTGGAGTTAAACCATAAGGTGCTATAGGGACACACGTCCGAGGTTCGAGATCTAGTTGCTACTCACCTACCACCCATGTGCTCCGTCCCATTGATTTTTTTTTTTTTTTTTTGGTTAAAAGTAATGATACACAGGGCCACAGGAATAGTCATCCTTGGCCCTGGACTCGCGCCGCTCCGAGGCCGTGTTTTCCTGCTGTTGGCAGCTTTTCGGTTCCCGACGCATGTTGTGAGCGGTGAGTGCGCCTCCATTGAAGTGAATGTGGAGCGCCCCCGCTCGCCTGCAAATACGACCATTCAATAGATGGATTCGCAGGCAAGCAGGAGCGCGCCCTATTAATTTTAATGGAGGGGCGCTCAACGCTAACAACACGCGCCGGTACACGGAAGCAGCAGGAGAACGTGTCCTCGGAACGTTGCAGGAATCGGGGCCACGTTGAGTATTCCTGAGGGCCATTTTATCAGGACTTTTAAAAAATAAAGGTCTGATACCCTTTACAACATCTTTTTTTCTAACATGTTTGTTATTTATTATCTGAGAAGCAAGCTTCATCCACAATTTGTGTGTTTTTTTTTTTTTTTTCTTGTAATTGTCTGATAACTGCTTAATTTTACTTCTTGGAGTTGTGTAAATAGGCAACCCTTTAAATCTATTACTTAAATAATTTAGGTAATAAATAATTTACATATTTTTTTTAGGAATAAAATCTATAATAATAAAAAAAAAAAGTAGGGTATGATTCAGTTTAATGATCGGATAAATTGATAGCTCAACCTGGAACTATCTTACTTTTTGTCATATATATATATATATATATATATATATATATATATATATATATCTATATATATATTTATTTATATATAATAGACCCTTTCTTTAATAAGAAATGTTTTCTTACACCCTACCTCCTATCCAAACAAAGATGGCTAAAATTAAATAAAAAGGCCAACAGGGCCAACAACTTGAAAAACGATGGGCCAACAGGGCACTGACGAAATATTTATTTAACTAACAAGCAGACCAACGTGGTCTGCTTGCAAACATGATACAAATTAAATGCTACCTTGTTCTTGTAAAGTTTCCTTGACATTTAAAGATGTTGGCTATAACAAATTAATAAAAAGTAATTTTTATTTATAAATGGAATTAAAACTGTAAAGACAAATGTTACATTGTAAGAACTAACACAACAATTTTTATTATTGATACATGTGCTATATAGGAAATTTATTTTGGTGGTGGGGGGGGGGTTAATACTTACCACAAGTTGAGAAGTAGTGTTAAGAGCTGGAATATTAGTAGGCACAATGGATGGACTTTTGGTGATGTCATCCGAAGTCTTGATTGCCCGTCCCTCCTCATTTTCTGGAAATGTTTTCCTAAGATATGGCTTTATTTGGTCCTGGTTGACCTTCTGTTTCAGAGGCATGCCTGCTGAATTGGCCAATTTCAACACTTTTCCGTGCTTCTTCTGGATTATGTAGGGCCCACTAAAGTCGGGTTCCAACCTTCCTCCTTTTCTTCCACGTTTTCTGGAATTAAGAAGCAGGACCTCATCCCCAATGCTGTATGTAACACCCTTGTATTTCTTCATGACTTTGACATCATGTTTCTTCCTCTGTTTCTGCTGGCTGATGGCAATATTTTGGGCCACGGTCTCTCTGTCTTTAGCCATCAAAGTTTTCTTCAGCAACGACGTGTATTCCTCTGCTTTAGGCAGGATGATAGTGGAAAGCTGTGGAAATTAAAATTTAGCAAAGCTTTTGAAAAAAGGTTTAGAAAGTGCCTAAAAAAATTGACATTTTTAAATTTTTTGTTTAGGAAAACATAAACAAACTAAATTCTAAACAAAATACTAAAAACAAAAAAACTCACTGGCAGTTCCACAGGAACTTCAACAGGGAAGACAGCCTCTCTACCATACATTATTCTAAATGGGGAGTATTTTGTGGTAGTTTGCATCTTTGATCGAATGGAAAAAAGAGTGGCGTCCAAATACACGTCCCAATCGTCTTGTTTTTCGTTGACCAATTTAGCAAGTGCTCTAAAAAATAAAAAAATAAATAAATAAAAAACACATCAGATGATCGAGTAAAGTGCCTATAGTCAGCAGATGCAGTAGAGACTGTAATGGAAGCAGTGAATATGGTTTGGAAGAAAACATTTTTGTTCAGGAGCATCGCTTTCATCTACAAATAATTTTCATGAAAGAACTCTATATTCTACAATTCGTCAGCTAATCAAAACACATACGCATGAATGTAGTATACACTGTATAAAATTTTGTACTTACCGCTTTATTGTGTGGTTTGTTTTTTCATCTAAACCATTCGTCTGTGGGTGGTACGCAGCAGTAACGCTCCTCTCTATTTGTAACATTTCGCACATGCGCTGGTTGAGCTTGTAAATCAAAGTTTAGAATGTGATACCACACCACAATGGCAAGACTATTATGTATACAATCAATTATATATAAAAACAAAATGTAAAAAGAAAGACATGGACAAGTAAATTGTACTCACTGTGTTTACAAATTCTCTGCCCTGATCCGAAAGTATCCTTTTGGGGCAGCCGTGGCGATAAATCATAGAACAAAGATGGCGCCCCACCTCTGCTGCAGATTTTGTTTTTAACGGAAAAGCCTCCACCCACTTAGAGAAGTAATCCGTAGCAGTCAGTATGTACTGAAAGCCATCTTTGGTTTGTGGAAAAGGACCAGTAAGGTCAATTCCCACCAGCTCCCAAACCGAGGAAACCTAATTTCAAAAGAAGGAAATTAATATGACACAGTTTTTACATATTACTAAACTAATATCCACCAAATTTTTTACCTTTATACAATCCAAGGATTGTGGAGCGATTAAGGGCCTTCCAACCTTTTGACAGACGTCACACTCTTTAATCTGTAGATAATTATTTTAATATTTTTGGAACTTTCAAAAAAGGTGAATACTTTTTAATTTAACACTTTATTTAAATGTCGTCTCAAAAAATGCATCAGCAACTGTCTTGTTCACAAATGCAACCTTCAAGGCTACTAGGAAGGATTTTTGAAAGGTTGACGATTGCGAGAGTTAGGCACCGTTCACACTAGGACTGTGTGAAAATGCAGCATTTTTAAGAAGCGTTGTCACACAGCATGCTGCTGTAATTCCTGATTTTATATGAGAAAACATGAATAAGATCACTTTCGAGAGGCCACGTTCAGACAGGCGGTGAAATTTATGCAGAATCTGGTCCTTTGAATATCCATGAATTACCACACGTTATCTGCCGGATGCATAACGCATCGCCAGATATTAATACATAAATTTTTGTCTACTTTTTTTACTTCTGTGTGCCTTAAAAGGCATAAAACTAGTAGAGACTATCGTTTTTATGTTCCCACATAAAAATGAAAATCGGTTTTGTGAACTCACCGCCGCGACCACGGGTATAAGTGCGCATGCATGACGCCATTGGACGCTACGTCATGCGCGCACATGCACAGAACGAACACACAGACACTTCCGGGTAAAGAGGAACCACGGCAGAGGGGGTTGTCGCGCGTGTCAGTATATGAAAACAGCCGCATATCTGGCCACCAAAACACGCAACCTCACCAAATTTAGCATCGTGCGCAGATGTTTTTGTGACGCAACGCAGAGCTGGCATTGCGTTAGAATATCCGTGATTTTGCGTGCACATTGAACGCAATGCATTTGATTGCAAGGCAATGGGAACACTCCTGTTGACTTGCATTGTGTTTGACTATTTTTGGCTTTTTTGCAGGAAATTCTTGCATTATTCGCGAAAAACAAAATAACACGCTTAAAATAACGGCCATGTGGACAGACCCTTAAAAAGTCAGTGTATGATTCATGTATGTAAAAGCTATTCATTGCTACGCATGTGTTAGGAATCTTGAAGGTTTTGGGGGCCATATGTGATGATTTTTAGGGTCCTAATTACCCAATCTAACTCATGTCCATGTGAATGTAGCCTTATGTGTGGGTGGTGCTTTCTATGAATAACGTTAAAAAAAAAGACACAGTTGTTCTTTTAAGTTACCAAAGGGACATTAACCAGTATTGGCATGGTCTTGGGTAAAAACGCAGAGAAACATTGCTTGCTATGTTTTATTTAAAAACATAGCAGGGAAGCTCTCATTAACAGAGGGCCATTGAATTAAATGGGTTTATACTACTGCACAAACCAAAACACTCTTGTGAAGGGGCCATTATACTTGTCCTGCTACTGGTGGTATATCAATCTGTGATAAATTTGTAGAAACAAACCAATTATTTTTACAATAAATATTTACCCATTGTTGAATATCGACAGACATTCCTTTCCAAAAAAACCTTGTAGATATTGCAGATAGAGTTTTAACAAATCCACCATGTCCTCCCAGTGGAGACGAATGGAATTGTTCGAAGATCTTCCGTGCCTGCTCTGGAGTTTTAACCACCAAACGATGACTGAAGAACAGCTGACCATCTGGAAACAAAATTATAAAAAAGGTTAACTCCACATGTAAATATATAAAGCCAACAAGATCAGACAGATTTCGGATACTTACCCCTTATTGTAAAATTGTCTGCATGCTTTTTTAGTTGATATCGCTGTTTTGATGTGTAATGTTCAGGAAAGTGTCCCGTGAAGAGGAAGTTAAACATGCTAGTATATTTCTCCACCATGACTAAAAACAAGGTGTTGAAAAAAAAAAAATTGACAAGGTAATATAAACAAAAGGATGTATTACTAACACAACAATACTTATAAAAATAAATGTTATGAGTTAATAACTTCACAGTGTGGAGTATAAAAACTCAAATATTTTCTGTACTTGCATCGCACCTGGAAAACATAATATATGTCACATACATCCAAAAGGCTACATTAAGAAGTGACTTCATATATGTTGTAATATACGCGCAGACTGATGCCTATAAGTCGATATGTAATTATTATAATGAGATACCTTATACGAGCCCTTTCTAAAAAAAATTTACTGTATAGGTTTTGAGACACAGGTTTAACCACAATAAAAATTTGTGTAAATACTTAGTGACCTGACTATACGACAATTTCGTAAAATCCAGCACATGGTGGTGATGGGGCCATAGAGGAATATTGCAGGTCTCATACATAGAGCATCCACTCCACAAAGAACAGAAGCAGACTAACACCAGCCGTCTAAAAGAAACACAGTTTTAACACTTTTTGGTGTAAATGACATTAGACCTACTTTACACTGAGCGTTCTCTTGCCCGTGAGAGTGAAATACTGACCGATCCTGCTCCGGGCAAAGTGTATTGATGTGTTGGTGGATGTAGGGAAGTGTTGAGGTGTGTATTGATTTGTCCAGAGGTGTATTGATGTATCAGGGGGTCGACAGACATCAATAAAGTTCTGATCTTTCCAGAAAGATCCAGGAAGATCTGGGAAAACACACCCACCTCTCCCCCTTTCTCCGCAGTTCTGATCTTTCCAGAAAGATCCAGGAAGATCTGGGAAAACACACCCACCTCTCCCCCTTTCTCCGCAGTTATGATCTTTCCAGACAGATCCAGGAAGATCTGGGAAAACACACCCACCTCTCCCCCTTTCTCCGCAGTTCTGATCTTTCCAGAAAGATCCAGGAAGATCTGGGAAAACACACCCACCTCTCCCCCTTTCTCCGACCCCCTCTCAGCTATCTGCAATAAGTGTTAATAATACAATAACGACACCCTTTAAACTCCTGTAATAGCACCTGCACCCTAAGACACCCCATAGTACCCCGTAAGCAGAAATGCGCACGTGCAGACCACCATTAATAGCCCGCATGACATTTATTGCGCAGAATAAATTCTCCCCCATAAACCAGTTCACATGGAGCTATGATCACAGTCACTACCATAGGGGCACATTCACAGAGAGAGATGAGATAGGGGCTCATTCAGATGGAGCGATGATCGCAGTCGTAGCGCACTCACCGCCGTAGCGTCCTCCATAACTGCTTTTCTCCTCTCGGCTATCTGTCCTGAGTGTTCAATTCCTTCCTGGGCATGTATATACTCCCCCCTGCCTTAATCACGCCCTCTGGTGAAATTTCTGGGCATGTATACACTCCCCTTCTCGGCATGTAGTCACTCCCCGCTGCTTTAATCACCCCCCTTTGCAGAAATGAAGACGCCCTGAAATTTCTGAGCATAGTAACGCCCCCCTCCCTTTGTCACGCCCCCTCCCTCACTATTGTGGTTTTAACCAGGCCCCCAGGTGCCATACTCACGCCCGTCCCTGAAATTTTCAGGCATGTTGCCGCCCAGAGCTCCTCTTCTCTCCACCCTGCATCTTCAGCTGTTGCTTGGCCGTGATTGGTCAGTTTGCGCCACGTGACTCCGTAGCCTCGCCCATCCCTACTATCTACGACATGCCGACAAATTTCAGAACACCGGCACTCAGGACCGGAGTGTGCCGCTGCATGTATTGCTATGTAGCTGAACGCTCGGTCTGAGTGCCGGTGTGTTACTTATTTTTCCCGAGTAAGTTGCTGCACTATCATAACAGCTTCTTTAAATCAACACTCCAGCATTTTTTTTTTTTTATTTCATCTATCGCTTGAGTGGTGCAAATAATCTAAGTTCCTTGAATCTAGTATTATACTTACCAGCCGCAATGTTCAACCGTTTCTGGTGCCTTCATCTTATGACCGCAACTTCTAACTGCTCAGAAGTCAGAGGTAATGGTGACAAGTTCACACTGCTAGTCTATTAGAGCTTTGTTCTGGCTCTCATAGACTTGCAGTGAGTTGTGACTTCAGGATCGCACCAGCAAACATTGGAGCAATTCGACAGGTCACAAACTTCTGGAAACCGGGTGGAGCAGTTCCCATAACAGAAGACTGTAGCTGGTGAATATGAGACGAGGTGCCCGTGACTTAGATTAGTGGCACCGCTCCAGCGCTGCAATATAAAAGAAAAACAAACGCTGGAGTGGTGCTCTAATCACAGTTAGCACATGGATAGCAGACTGATGCCATTCATGTGGTGTCCATGATTTTCACAGTCCCTTAGATTTATCTGGGTAACTTTGACCTGTGTCTCTGATCAAAAACGGACATGCGTTTCTCTGTGGGGAACTCACACTGAGCATATGCTATATACTTCCCCGATTCCAAAACATGAAAAAGATATATATTAGTGATGAGCAAACATGCTTGGCTAAGGCATTACCCAAGCATGTTCATATGCTAACCGAGTGTCTTCGACATGCTCAAAATTATGCTTGAAAACTATGTTCGAGACCCCACGGCTGCATGTCTCATGGCTGTCTAACAGCCACAACACATGCAGGGATTGCCTAACAAGCGGGAAATCCCTGCATGTGTTGCGGCTGTCTAACAGCCGTGAGACATGCAGTCACAGGGACTCAGAACGTATTTTTTGTGCACGCTGAAGACACTCTGTTAAAATATAAGCATGTTTGGATAACGTCTTATCCAGGCACATTCGCTCATCACTAATATATATCCTGGTACGGTCGTTGCCAGCTCCACAATAACATAAAAAGGAACCCCTACTAGCTGCCACAACCAGTCGTTTATGCAGGTCGACTGGACACCCGTTACAGGTAGTGTATGGCTTCAGGGGTGCGGTTTACAGAGCAAGAGGAATAGAGCTAATACATTTTATATATTTAATCCAGAAAGGTAGGTAGTGTTTATAAAAAAAAAAAATACAAATATGATGCAAAATGCAAGCAAAACAATACGATATACAATTACATAAAATAAAAAGGAATAACAAAAGAGAATTACTAAGCCTGATATTGCAGGAGTGGCTCTTATCTTTATGGAGTGAAGCACTCTGATTAGGAAAACGAAACACTCTCACAGCAAACTCATGTCTTCCTGAATGAGCAAAGACAGAGACCCAAACTTTCAATTTTATTAGTTCAAGGCTACGCCCACATACCTCCCCTTGATAAGCTCGTGTGGTTGCTGGTTGTGGGATGTGCTAGGTCTTTTAGAATTTTATTAGATCCCTGTTGTGAAATTGGATTTTGGGCTCCCCCGGTGGCCACTGGTGGAATTGAACTTGTGTGCATCATCCCCTCTGTTCACCTGTTCCCATCAGGATGTGGGAGTCGCTATTTAACCTTGCTCCTCTGTCACTTCCATGCCGGTCAACATTGTAATCAGAAGCCTTTCTGTGCATGTTCCTGCTACCAGACAACTTCCAGCTAAGTCGGACTTTTGTCCTTGTTTGTTTTTTGCATTTTGTTCCAGTTCACAGCTGCAGTTTCGTTTCTGTGTCTGGAAAGCTCTTGTGATCTGAAATTGCCACTCTGATGTTATGAGTTAATACTAGAGTCTTAAAGTAATTTCAGGATGGTGTATTGATAGGGTTTTCAGCTGACCATGAAAGTACCCTTTCTGTCTTCCTGCTATCTAGTAAGCGGACCTCGATTTTGCTAAACCTATTTTCATACTACGTTTGTCATTTTCATCTTAAATCACCGCCAATATATGTGGGGGCCTCTGTCTGCCTTTCGGGGAAATTTCTCTAGAGGTGAGCCAGGACTATATTTTCCTCTGCCAGGATTAGTTAGTCCTCCGGCCGGCGCTGGGCGTCTAGGGATAAAACGCAGGCTACGCTACCCGGCTACTGTTAGTTGTGCGGCAGGTTTAGTTCATGGTCAGTTTAAGTTTCCATCCTTCCAAGAGCTAGTTCCTATGTATGCTGGGCTATGTTCTCTTGCCATTGAGAACCATAACAGTTTGACCGGCCCACAAAGGGTTAAATTAATTGGCAGAGAAAGGAGAGAAAAAAGAAGTCTGCTGAAATTTTTTTTTTTTTTTCCCCTTCAGTTCTGAGTGTGCTTTCAATTGAATCACTTGCAAGTCTGCCTATATTGCAGCCTTCCTCTCTCTCTCTCCTTCTAATCCTGGAATGGCTCTGTGTTCACCTGTTTAAAATGGATATTCAGAGTTTAGCTGCAGGTTTGAATAATCTCACCACGAAAGTTCAAAATTTACAAGATTTTGTTGTTCATGTTCCTATATCTGAACCTAGAATTCCTTTGCCTGAATTTTTCTCGGGGAATAGATCTTGCTTTCAAAATTTCAAAAATAATTGCAAGTTGTTTTTGTCCCTGAAATCTCGCTCTGCTGGAGATCCTGCTCAGCAGGTCAGGATTGTGATTTCCTTGCTCCGGGGCGACCCTCAAGATTGGGCTTTTGCATTGGCTCCAGGGGATCCTGCGTTGCTCAATGTGGATGCGTTTTTTCTGGCCTTGGGGTTGCTTTATGAGGAACCTCATTTAGAGCTTCAGGCGGAAAAAGCCTTGATGTCCCTATCTCAGGGGCAAGATGAAGTTGAAATATACTGCCAAAAATTCCGTAAATGGTCTGTGCTTACTCAGTGGAATGAGTGCGCCCTGGCGGCGAATTTCAGAGAGGGTCTCTCTGATGCCGTTAAGGATGTTATGGTGGGGTTCCCTGTGCCTGCGGGTCTGAATGAGTCCATGACAATGGCTATCCAGATCGATAGACGTCTGCAGGAGCGCAAACCTGTGCACCATTTGGCGGTGTCTACTGAGAAGACGCCAGAGAATATGCAATGTGATAGAATTCTGTCCAGAAGCGAACGGCAGAATTTTAGACGAAAAAATGGGTTGTGCTTTTATTGTGGTGATTCAACTCATGTTATATCAGCATGCTCTAAGCGTACTAAGAAGCTTGATAAGTCAGTTTCAATTGGCACTTTTCAGTCTAAGTTTATTCTATCTGTGACCCTGATTTGTTCTTTATCATCTATTACCGCGGATGCCTATGTCGACTCTGGCGCCGCTTTGAGTCTTATGGATTGGTCTTTTGCCAAACGCTGTGGGTATGATTTAGAGCCTCTTGAAACTCCTATACCTCTGAAAGGGATTGACTCCACCCCATTGGCTAGTAATAAACCACAATACTGGACACAAGTAACTATGCGAATTAATCCGGATCATCAGGAGATTGTTCGCTTTCTTGTGCTGTATAATCTACATGATGTGTTGGTGCTTGGATTGCCATGGCTGCAATCTCATAACCCAGTCCTCGACTGGAACGCTATGTCTGTGTTAAGCTGGGGATGTAAGGGGATGCATGGGGACGTACCTTTGGTTTCCATTTCGTCATCTATTCCCTCTGAGATTCCTGAATTCTTGTCTGACTATCGTGACGTTTTTGAAGAACCTAAGCTTGGTTCATTACCTCCGCACCGGGAGTGCGATTGTGCCATAGATTTGATTCCGGGTAGTAAATACCCTAAGGGTCGTTTATTTAATCTGTCTGTGCCTGAACATGCTGCTATGCGAGAATATATAAAGGAGTCCTTGGAAAAGGGACATATTCGTCCTTCGTCATCTCCCTTAGGAGCCGGTTTTTTCTTTGTGTCTAAGAAAGATGGCTCTTTGAGGCCGTGTATTGATTATCGGCTTTTGAATAAAATCACGGTTAAATATCAATATCCGTTGCCACTGCTGACTGATTTGTTTGCTCGCATAAAGGGGGCCAAGTGGTTCTCTAAGATAGATCTCCGTGGGGCGTATAATTTGGTGCGAATTAAGCAGGGGGATGAGTGGAAAACCGCATTTAATACGCCCGAGGGCCACTTTGAGTATTTGGTGATGCCTTTTGGCCTTTCAAATGCCCCTTCAGTCTTTCAGTCCTTTATGCATGACATTTTCCGTGATTATTTGGATAAATTTATGATCGTGTATCTGGATGATATTCTGATTTTTTCGGATGACTGGGACTCTCATGTCCAGCAGGTCAGGAGGGTTTTTCAGGTTTTGCGGTCTAATTCCTTGTGTGTGAAGGGTTCTAAGTGCGTTTTTGGGGTTCAAAAGATTTCCTTCTTGGGATACATTTTTTCCCCCTCTTCCATCGAGATGGATCCTGTCAAGGTTCGGGCTATTTGTGATTGGACGCAACCCTCTTCTCTTAAGAGTCTTCAGAAATTTTTGGGCTTTGCTAACTTTTATCGTCGATTTATTGCTGGTTTTTCTGATGTTGTTAAACCATTGACTGATTTGACTAAGAAGGGTGCTGATGTTGCTGATTGGTCCCCTGCTGCTGTGGAGGCCTTTCGGGAGCTTAAGCGCCGCTTTTCTTCCGCCCCTGTGTTGCGTCAGCCTGATGTTGCTCTTCCTTTTCAGGTTGAGGTCGACGCTTCTGAAATCGGAGCTGGGGCGGTTTTGTCGCAAAGAAGTTCCGACTGCTCCGTGATGAAACCTTGTGCTTTTTTTTCTCGTAAATTTTCGCCCGCCGAGCGGAATTATGATATTGGGAATCGGGAGCTTTTGGCCATGAAGTGGGCTTTTGAGGAGTGGCGTCATTGGCTTGAGGGGGCTAGACATCAGGTGGTGGTATTGACCGACCACAAAAATTTAATTTATCTTGAGTCCGCCAGACGCCTGAATCCTAGACAGGCGCGCTGGTCGTTGTTTTTCTCTCGGTTTAATTTTGTGGTGTCATACCTACCGGGTTCTAAGAATGTTAAGGCGGATGCCCTTTCTAGGAGTTTTGAGCCTGACTCCCCTGGTAATTCTGAACCTACAGGTATCCTTAAGGATGGAGTGATATTGTCTGCCGTTTCTCCAGACCTGCGGCGGGCCTTGCAGGATTTTCAGGCGGATAGACCTGATCGTTGCCCACCTGGTAGACTGTTTGTTCCTGATGATTGGACCAGTAAAGTCATTTCTGAGGTTCATTCTTCTGCGTTGGCAGGTCATCCTGGAATCTTTGGTACCAGGGATTTGGTGGCAAGGTCCTTCTGGTGGCCTTCCCTGTCACGAGATGTACGAGGCTTTGTGCAGTCTTGTGACGTTTGTGCTCGGGCCAAGCCTTGTTGTTCTCGGGCTAGTGGATTGTTGTTGCCCTTGCCTATCCCGAAGAGGCCTTGGACGCACATCTCGATGGATTTTATTTCGGATCTTCCTGTTTCTCAGAAGATGTCTGTCATCTGGGTGGTGTGTGACCGTTTCTCTAAGATGGTCCATTTGGTTCCCCTGCCTAAGTTGCCTTCTTCTTCCGAGTTGGTTCCTCTGTTTTTTCAAAATGTGGTTCGTTTGCATGGTATTCCGGAGAATATCGTTTCTGACAGAGGAACCCAATTTGTGTCTAGATTTTGGCGGGCATTCTGTGCTAGGATGGGCATAGATTTGTCTTTCTCGTCTGCTTTCCATCCTCAGACTAATGGCCAGACCGAGCGGACGAATCAGACTTTGGAGACATATTTGAGGTGTTTTGTGTCTGCAGATCAGGATGATTGGGTTGCTTTTTTGCCTTTAGCGGAGTTTGCCCTCAATAATCGGGCCAGCTCTGCCACCTTGGTGTCTCCTTTTTTCTGTAATTCGGGGTTTCATCCTCGATTTTCCTCCGGTCAAGTGGAATCTTCGGATTGTCCTGGAGTGGATGCTGTGGTGGAGAGGTTGCATCAGATTTGGGGGCAGGTGGTGGACAATTTGAAGTTGTCCCAGGAGAAGACTCAGCTTTTTGCCAACCGCCGGCGTCGGGTTGGTCCTCGGCTTTGTGTCGGGGACTTGGTGTGGTTGTCTTCTCGTTTTGTCCCTATGAGGGTTTCTTCTCCTAAGTTTAAGCCTCGGTTCATCGGCCCGTACAAGATATTGGAGATTCTTAACCCTGTGTCCTTCCGTTTGGACCTCCCTGCATCTTTTTCTATTCATAATGTTTTTCATCGGTCATTGTTGCGCAGGTATGAGGTACCGGTTGTGCCTTCCGTTGAGCCTCCTGCTCCGGTGTTGGTTGAGGGCGAGTTGGAGTACGTTGTGGAAAAAATCTTGGACTCCCGTGTTTCCAGACGGAAACTCCAGTATCTGGTCAAATGGAAGGGATACGGTCAGGAGGATAATTCTTGGGTGACTGCCTCTGATGTTCATGCCTCCGATCTGGTCCGTGCCTTTCATAGGGCTCATCCTGATCGCCCTGGTGGTTCTGGTGAGGGTTCGGTGCCCCCTCCTTGAGGGGGGGGTACTGTTGTGAAATTGGATTTTGGGCTCCCCCGGTGGCCACTGGTGGAATTTAACTTGTGTGCATCATCCCCTCTGTTCACCTGTTCCCATCAGGATGTGGGAGTCGCTATTTAACCTTGCTCCTCTGTCACTTCCATGCCGGTCAACATTGTAATCAGAAGCCTTTCTGTGCATGTTCCTGCTACCAGACAACTTCCAGCTAAGTCGGACTTTTGTCCTTGTTTGTTTTTTGCATTTTGTTCCAGTTCACAGCTGCAGTTTCGTTTCTGTGTCTGGAAAGCTCTTGTGATCTGAAATTGCCACTCTGATGTTATGAGTTAATACTAGAGTCTTAAAGTAATTTCAGGATGGTGTATTGATAGGGTTTTCAGCTGACCATGAAAGTACCCTTTCTGTCTTCCTGCTATCTAGTAAGCGGACCTCGATTTTGCTAAACCTATTTTCATACTACGTTTGTCATTTTCATCTTAAATCACCGCCAATATATGTGGGGGCCTCTGTCTGCCTTTCGGGGAAATTTCTCTAGAGGTGAGCCAGGACTATATTTTCCTCTGCCAGGATTAGTTAGTCCTCCGGCCGGCGCTGGGCGTCTAGGGATAAAACGCAGGCTACGCTACCCGGCTACTGTTAGTTGTGCGGCAGGTTTAGTTCATGGTCAGTTTAAGTTTCCATCCTTCCAAGAGCTAGTTCCTATGTATGCTGGGCTATGTTCTCTTGCCATTGAGAACCATAACAGATCCCCAACTTACAGGGTATTTTTGCCCCTGGAGGTCCCATGCGATGGATATTGGTGTCATGTTTCTTATCATGATTTTACCTGTCTATAGGAATGAAACATGACATGGATAGCATCATGCATTGGACCTATATTAAGTTGGAGAGGTTCTTCCAGCCTTATGGTGATGTGAGTGAATGCACTATGTCTGTCCCTTTGCTACAATGCAGAAAATATATCTCCCATAAATATCAGATTGATGCAAAACCCCATTATTCATCACTGACCGTTGGCTCCAAAACATCTAAAAAGATTTTGATCAGAGGAAGCACTATGGTTTGAAAGTGTACTTCACCTCTGCATAAACGAATCTCAGACTTGCGGTCTTTTCCCAAAACAAAGCTCCTGTGGCAATTACCTGTTCACTGCAGGAGGCCCCTACTTCAATGGAGTTCGAAGTGTTATCTATCTCAGTTCCCTTGGTTTAATTCATTTCTCTCTTCCCTAGTTATAATTAGTTCAATGTGAGGGTTATATGTCCCGTCTCTGGAGTACGTCTGCATTTTTAATTTTTCTCTGACATTGACCTAAAATCTTTATTTTAATATTTTTCTCAGTATCGAGTTAGGGATCAGAACTCTGTTGCATATCTCTTAGCCCTGTAAAGTGTTAACATATTGATTCCATAGCCTTCTTTTGAGTTTAGAAGACAATGAATGAAGGAAGGGTATGGTCTCACCACATATGTACTGGGTTTTCATAAAATGTTATGCACATGATATTTTAAGAAATCTTATGTACGAACTATGGAAACATCCGCAGCATAACTTGACCAACTACCAGAATTTGGCAATCTTTACTGTGAATGTTACTGCAGATCTTTTGCTATTCAAAGGCTGAAATGCACGGCATAACCAGACGATTTCATCAGCTGCCATATGTATTGAAGCAGATCTCACTTCAACAGGTCCACAGTTGAAATGTCTATTGTGTGTATATACTAAGCTGCACTCTATATTGTCAGAACAGTGTTTGAAATTGTAAGAAATTTCACGCACTGGCTGCACATTTTAGAGTTGGTGCACAGGGTCTGTAAACGCTACGGTTTGGATGCTGGGTACTTGCACAGTGTCCAACCCACAGCGTCCAGATGTTACAGCATAGTGGATGGGATTTCAAGAAATCCCATGCCCACAGTGGTTGCATAGACTCCCGAGGATCACCCGCGGAGACGGACATGCAGCGCGTCTTTCCAGACCGCATGTCAAGATAAATTTCACTTGTACAATGTATTGGATGCGGTGAATCCGCATGGTTCAATGAACACATGCGGAATCACCTGCATTCAATAGCCGTCAGCGCTTTGGACGCAGCAGACATGTGCTGCGTCAAAAGCTTCAAATTACCGACCGTGTGCACCTACCGTTACTTTTTGCATTGAAAGCATTTGCTTCAGATCTCAAACCCTGCAGCTTTTTTTCAATTTATGTTGCTTATATACAGCGGATTAATTAAGTATTGAACACGACACCAGTTTCTTTAGTAAATATTCTAAGAGTACTATTGACATGAAATGCTCACCAGATGTCAGTAACAACCCATCCAATCGACACAGGCAAAAAAGTCAAACCAATAGATGTCCATACATTAAGTTATGTGTAATAATGAGTAGAATGTGTAATAATGAGAAATGACAAAGGCTTTTGTACTAATTATTACATTTCAGTAAGAGTGTTCATTGCTTTTCCCTGTGTCATTTCTCATTGTTACACATAACTTAATTCATGGACGTCTATGGTTTGATTTCTTTGTGTGGATGGGTTGTAACTTGTTACCAACATCTGGTGAGAGTTTAATACTGCCGTAGATATCACTGTACACCATTACGGCGTATCGCAAAAAAATAGAATTCTGTATTTCGTAACAGTTAAGGGCTCACATACAAGAGTGCAGTCACAGTTAAAACCTTTCAGATCTAACAGTTAACAGCATTTTTTTCCATATAATTACCGTAATCTTTTTTTTTTTTTTTTCCCTTTAGGCAGTTTTCTTTTCTTTTGAAAAATGAATGAACTGAAATACAAATTTGAGCGAATCACGCCAACAACGCTACATATCCACACAGAGATTACAGCGACAAGTTTTTATGCATCTAATGCAGAAGATTTAGATGCCAGGATAGCCAACCTGGTGGAAGTATTTTTGCTGGAGGTTTATAGGTGCAAACTATGCCAGTTTACCAGCAGCTTGAAAAATAAAATATGTCTTCATGTGTCAGACGTGCATCAGCTGGATCAAACTCCTCTGATATCAGAATGCACTGAACAAGAAGAAAGTGATTCTTATGGTATTGGAGAGGAAATGAGTCAAGAAAACAAGGAGAACGAGGAAAACTTGGAAAAAATGCCCTTCTTGTACAGAATGTTGAACACTCTGAGCCCAGCGTCCTGTGATATGAGTCTTGGGGACCAAAATATGGGTACAAATATGGTCAGTGCAAGTGATGTGAATTCATTATTTGATGGAGAGCAGTCAGAGTTTCCCATGGATGAATCTATGCCAAGTGACTGCATTCCACTTTCGAGCTCTGCTAATTCTCCCAAAAGTAAAGATGAAGATGATGCTCAATGCGAGCACCTCTTGTCTCTGGGTCTATACCGCATCTCTAACCTGAGACCCCTCTCTTTATCAACTGAAACAAAAGTTCCTGAAAGCAACTTGGTAAGAAAATCTGTAAGAACTAGGAGCAATATTAGAAGGCTTGCCAATCTACCCTCCTTGTCGACTGAACAGATCAAAGATAACGATAGCCACAAAAAAAGTCATAAGTGTGCTTCATGTCAACTTGAATTTGAGACAAAGGACACCTATAAAGTACATACACAGTGCCACAATGATGGTGATGGGTTCACCTGCTTTTATTGTGGCCTCTTCATGAATGAATGGGACCCAATGGAAAAGCACATAAAAAGCCATCGTCTAGTAAGAAAGCGCTACCAATGTCAGGTATGTGGGAAACGGTTCATGACCCAGAATGCATGGAAAAGCCACATGAGAGGCCATGATCAGAAGAGTGAACTGTTCTTGTGCACAAAGTGCCCTTTATCATTTGAAAGTGAAAGTGTTAGAAACCTGCATGTGACCTGTCATAACGAAGATGTCTTCAAGTGTTGTCAATGTGGACTTGTGGGTATGTGCTTAATATTTTTCCTAGGCAGCTTATGTTACTAGTTGCTCATTAATCACTCCAGTGTTGACCTACCTTCCTTTTTTTTCTATTCATGCTATGCATGACCACACCTAAATTTTAAGGGGTCTTCTCAACTTTGAGGAGCTCTCCTGGTTGTTGTAGGACAATTTGCTCCTAACTGATTTGACAGTTTGGACCGAAATCCCTCTGCACTCCACGTGTTATGAGTTAGCTTTACTTCTGCAGCGGGGGAGAGCACAGCGGGGAAAAGCTTGATCCAGTTATCTGGCTAGTTTCAGAGCAGCGCTTGCGAGCTCTATAGCGAAGAAATTGTGAGCACTGTACTCCAATAGACTGCTGAGATGGCCAGTAACGCAGGAAACAAACCGTAAACATAAAATTAAAAAAAATGCCCATTTAAAGAGGACCTGTTACGAGGGAAAAAGTGGCCAATATTTGCTCCAGCAGTAGTGATGAGCGAACATGGAATGTTTAAATAAAAATGAACATTTATCTTTTTTTCACAAAAAATTTACTTCAGCTTCATTGTGTTTTATTTTACCAAGGGTAACAGGAGAAAATGGACACCAAAACTTTTTGTACAATTTGTCCTGAGTACGCCGATACCCCATATGTGGGGGTAAACCACTGTTTGGGCGCATGGCAGAGCTCGGAAGCGAAGGAGCGCCATTTGACTTTTCAATGCAAAATTGACTGGAATTGAGATGGGACGCCATGTTGAGTTTGGGGAGCCCCTGATGTGCCTAAACATTGAAACCCCCCACAAGTGACACCATTTTGGAAAGTTGACCCCCTAAGGAACTTATCTAGATGTGTGGTGAGCACTTTGAACCATTAAGTGATTCAAAGAAGTTTATAATGCAGAGCCGTAAAAATAAAAAATCATATTTTTTCACAAAAATGATCTTTTCGCCCCCAATTTTTTATTTTCCCAAGGGTAAGAGAAGAAATTGGACCCCAAAAGTTGCTGTCCAATTTGTCCTGAGTACACTGATACCCAATATGTGGGGGTAAACCACTGTTTGGACGCATGGGAGAGCTCAGAAGAGAAGGAGTGCCGTTTGACTTTTCAATGCAAAATTGACAGGAATTGAGATGGGACGCTATGTTGCGTTTGGAGAGCCACTGAAGTGCCTAAACATTGAAACCCCCCACAAGTGACTCCATTTTGGAAAGTAGACCCCCTAAGGAACTCATCTAGATGTGTTGTGAGAGCTTTGAACCCCCAAGTGTTTCTCTACAGTTTATAACGCAGAGCCGGAAGGGAAGGAGCGTCATTTGGAATGCAGACTTAGATGGATTGGTCTGCAGGCGTCACATTGCGTTTGCAGAGCCCCTAATGTACCTAAACAGTAGAAACCCCCCACAAGTGACCCCATATTGGAAACTAGACCCCCCAAGGAACTTCTCTAGATGTGTTGTGAGAACTTTGAACCCCCAAGTGTTTCTCTACAGTTTATAACGCAGAGCCGTGAAAATAAAAAATCTTTTTTTTTTCCACAAAAGTTATTTTTTACCCCCAGTTTTGTATTTTCCCAAGGGTAACAGAAGAAATTGGACCCCAAAAGTTGTTGTCCAATGTGTCCTGAGTACGTTGATACCCCATATGTTGGGGTAAACCCCTGTTTGGGAGCACGGGAGAGCTCAGAATGGAAGGAACACTGTTTTACTTTTTCAACGCAGAATTGGCTGGAATTGAGATCGGACGCCATGTCGCGTTTGGAGAGCCCCTGATGTGCCTAAACAGTGGAAACTCCCCAATTATAACTGAAATCCTAATCCAAACACATCCCTAACCCTAATCCCAACGGTAACCCTAACCCTAATCCCAACCCTATTCCCAACCGTAAATGTAATCCAAACCCTAACTTTAGCCTTAACCCTAGCCCTAACCCTAACTGTAGCCTTAACCCTAGCCCTAACCCTAATGGAAAAATAGAAATAAATACATTTTTTAAATTTTTTAATTTTTTGCTAACTAAGGGGGTGATGAAGGGGGGTTTGATTTACTTTTATAGCGGGTTTTTTTAGCGGATTTTTATGATTGGCAGCCATCACACACTGAAAGACGCTTTTTATTGCAAAAAATATTTTTTGCGTTACCACATTTTGAGAGCTATAATTTTTCCATATTTTGGTCCACAGAGTCATGTGAGGTCTTGTTTTTTGCGGGACGAGTTGACGTTTTTATTGGTAACATTGTCGGGCACGTGACATTTTTTGATCGCTTTTTATTCCGATTTTTGTGAGGCAGATTAACCAAAAAACAGCTTTTCATGAATTTCTTTTGGGGGAGGCGTTTATACCGTTCCGCCTTTGGTAAAATGGATAAAGCAGTTTTATTCTTCGGGTCAGTACGATTACAGCGATACATCATTTATGTCATTTTTTTATGTTTTAGCGCTTTTATACGATAAAAACTATTTTATAGAAAAAATAATTATTTTTGCATTGCTTTATTCTGAGGACTATAACGTTTTATTTTTTCTTTGATGATGCTGTATGGCGGCTCGTTTTTGGGGGACAAGATGACGTTTTCAGCGATACCATGGTTATTTATATCCGTCTTTTTGATCGCGTGTTATTCCACTTTTTGTTTGGCGGTATGATAATAAAGTGTTGTTTTTTGCCTCGGTTTTTTTTTTTGCGGTGTTCACTGAAGGGGTTAACTAGTGGGACTGTTTTATAGGTCGGGTCGTTACGGACGCGGCGATACTAAATATGTGTACTTTTGTTGTTTTTTTTTTAATTTAGATAAAGAAATGTATTTATAGGAACAATATATATATTTTTTTGGGGAATTTTTTTTAATTTTTTTACACATGTGAATATTTCGCGTTGCTCCGGGGGTCTCAGGGAAGCACGCAGGGAGCCCCCTCCCTGCGCGATGCTTCCCTATACCGCCGGAACACTGCGATCATGTTTGATCGCAGTGTGCCGGGGGTTTATGTGCCGGGGGCGGTCCGTGACCGCTCCTGGCACATAGTGCCGGATGTCAGCTGCGATAGTCAGCTGACACTCAGCCGCGCTCCCCCCGTGAGCACGGCCGATCGCGCTGGACGTACTATCCCGTCGGTGGTCATACGGGCCCACCCCACCTCGACGGGATAGTACGTCCGATGTCAGAAAGGGGTTAAATCATCTCCCTTTTGCCCCATTCAAAATAAAACCAATTAAACACATATTTTGTATCGCTGTTTTCAGAATTGTCCAATGTATCAAAATATAAAAACAATTAATCCGATCAGTAAATGACATAACAAGAAATGGGATCAAAATGCCAGAATTACGTTTTTTGGCCGCCGCACGTAAAGTAAAATGCAATAACAGGTGATCAAAACATCATATCTACCCCAAAATTGTATAAATAAAAACGCCAGCTCAGTGCGCAAAAAGTAAGCCCTCTACCTGCCCCAGATCCCGAAAAGTGGAGACTCTACAGGTCTCTTAAAATGGCTTTTTTTTTTCTTACAAACTTTTAATTTTTTTTTTTCACCATTTACTTAAAAAAAAAAGAACTTATACATGTTTGATATATGTGAACTCGTAAAGACCTGGAGAATAATAATGGCAGGTCAGTTTTAGCATTTAATGAATACGATAAATAAAAAACCCAAAAAACAATTGTAGACTTGCACTTTTTTTGCAGTTTCAATGCACTTGGAATTTTTTTCCAGTACACTATATGGGAAAAATCAATGGT
The DNA here is from genome assembly GCF_051348905.1 of Ranitomeya variabilis. Lineage (NCBI taxonomy): Eukaryota > Metazoa > Chordata > Amphibia > Anura > Dendrobatidae > Ranitomeya > Ranitomeya variabilis. Next base: position 328,845,596 of record NC_135237.1, on the reverse strand, counting down.
GGTGTTCAAAAGTAAAAGCCCTCACATGTCCATTTTGATGGAAAAATAAAAAGTTATGGCTGTGGGAAGAAGGGGAGCAAAACAAAGAAGTGCAAAAATGGAAAGTCGCAAAGTCGTGAAGGGGTTAAAAAAAATCTGTAAAATAAACTCTGTAAAAAAATGTTTAAGGGCACATGAAAATCACTGCCAGCATACAGATGATACTTGTACAATATGTGTGTTGTCCTTTATTAACCCTTTAGTGACAGAGCCAATTTGGTACTTAATGGCCAAGCCAATTTTTACAGTTCTGACCACTGTCACTTTATGAGGTTATAGCTCTAGAACACTTCAACGTATCCCACTGTTTCGGAGATTGTTTTTCGTGACATATTGTACTTCATGTGAGTGGTAAAATTTCTTCGATATAACTTGCGTTTATTTATGAAAAAAATGGAAATTTGGCAATTTTCAAACTTTAAATTTTTATACCCTTAATCAGAGAGTGGTGTCACACAAAATAGTTAATAGGTAACATTTCCCACATGTCAACTTTACATCAGCACAATTTTGGAAACATATTTTTTTTGTTAGGACGTTATAAGGGTTAAAAATTGACCACCGATTTTTCCAACAAAATTTACAAAAAAATTTTTTTTTAGGGACCACCTCACATTTGAAGTGAGTTTGGGGGTTCAACATAACAGAAAATACCCAAAAGTGACACAATTCTAAAAACTGCACTGCTCAAGGTGCTCAAAACCTCATTCAAGAAGTTTATTAACCCTTCAGGTGCTTCATGAGAACTAAAGCAATGTGGAAGGAAAAAATGAACATTTTACTTAATCCACAAAAAAATTAATTTGGAACCAATTTTTGTTATTTTCACAAGGGTATCAGGAAAAAAATGGACCACAAAATTTGTTATGCAATTTCTCCTGAGTACTCCGATACTCCATATGTGGGGGAAAGCCACTGTTTGGGCGCACGGCACAGCTCAGAAGGGAGGGAGCACTATTTGACTTTTTGAACGCAAAATTGGCTGGAATCAATGGTGGTTCCATGTCACGTTTGGAGACCCCCTGATGTACCTAAACAGTGGAAACCCCTGAATTCTAACTCCAACCATAACCCCAACACAACCCTAACCCTAATCCCAACCATAACCGTAATCCCAACCATAACCACAACCCTAACTTTAGTCCAACCCTAACTTTAGCCCAACTCTAACCCTAATGGAAAAATGGAAATAAATACTTTTTTTTTATGTTACTATTTTTCCTTACTAAGGGGGTGATAAAGGGGGATTTTTTTACTATTTTTGTTATTTTGATCACTGTGATAGGGTCTATCACAGTGATCAAAATGAACCAATAGGAAAGATTTCCTATTGTTGCTTGGTGCCGGCCGCCAAATCTAAGCGGGCGCACTGCGCCCGCCATTTTCTTTTGGAAGAAGACGCCAGCGACCCGCGGGACTTCACGGTGGGGGGTTGCAGGGACTCTGGAGGTACCGAGGGGTTTGGGGGACCCCATTTCTCTCTCCTGTGATGTGTTCTCACATCAGAGGAGAGAGAAATTAAATGGGAAATTGGACTTTTTTTTTTCGGTCGCCGTTGTACCGGTAATAACGGCGATCGCAACACTGTGGTCAGTAAAAACTGACCCAAATCATGTTCTCTGGGGTCCTGGAGAAATTCCGATCCTGGGGGGGTGCTATACACTTATTTATCATTAAATAGTGGCGCTAAAGCATAAGTGCCCTTAACTGCCGCCGTTATAAGGCATATCAGCAGTCGTTAAGGGGTTAACATTGCAATGAATAGGAGTGTTTTTGTCACTGATAAAACAATGATCGCACAAACTGACTGATGATACTCAGATCCAAAACTGATGTACAGTGGTCTGTGTTACATATTGTAGCAATCACGGACGTCTGAAGGAGATCTATTGGTGTTAAGGGATCGGGTATTGTGTATTTTGGATTAATTCAGCTTGAAAGATTATGACTATGTTCAGTACTACTTTAGAGGGTGGTTTGACAGAGCTGACACTTAATTTAGTTCTGCTTCTATGGTGAAATATTACAATCCAGCCATGGCCGATGCTGCAATAGCATCTGCCATGGCTGGAGACCCCGATCTGCCCCCCCCCACCGCCACCGATCTCCTCCTCTCCGTCCTGTCATGTCCCATGCTCCCCTCCGTCCTCCTGTCTGCTCCCCCCGTTCTCCGATTGCACCCCCCCATACTTACCGAGCTCCGATGTCCCTCCCGGAGTCCTCGGTCTTCTCCATGGGCGCCGCCATCTTCCAAAATGGCGGGCGCATGCGCAGTGCGCCCGCCGACTCTGCCGGCCGGCAGTTTCTTTCCAGGTACATTTTGATCGCTGTGATAGGTTCTATCACAGTGATCAAAATAAAAATAGTAAATACCCCCCCTTTATCACCCCCATAGGTAGGGACAATAATAAAATACAGAAATTATATTTATTTTTGTTTTTCCATTAGGGTTAGGGTTAGGGTTGCACTTAGGGTTAGGGTTGCACTTAGGGCTAGGGTTGCACTTAGGGCTAGGGTTGCACTTAGGGTTAGGGTTGCACTTAGGGATAGGGTTGCACTTAGGGTTGCACTTAGGGTTAGGGTTGCACTTAGGGTTAGGGTTGCACTTAGGGTTAGGGTTGCACTTAGGGTTAGGGTTTCACTTAGGGCTAAGGTTGCACTTAGGGCTAGGGTTGCACTTAGGGCTAGGGTTGCACTTAGGGCTAGGGTTGCACTTAGGGCTAGGGTTGCACTTAGGGCTAGGGTTGCACTTAGGGCTAGGGTTGCACTTAGGGTTAGGGTTAGAATTAGGGTTAGAATTAGAGTTAGGGTTGCAATTAGGGTTAGGGTTACAATTAGGGCTAGGGTTGGAATTAGGGTTAGAATTAGGCTATGTGCACATGGTGCGGATTTGGCTGCGGATCCGCAGCGGATTGGTCGCTGCGGATTCGTAGCAGTTTTCCATCGCGTTTACAGTACCACGTAAACCTATGGAAAACCAAATCTGCTGTGCCCATGGTGCGGAAAATACAGCGCGGAAACGCTGTGTTGTATTTTCCGCAGCATGTCAATTCTTTGTGCTGATTCCGCATCGTTTTACACCTGCTCCATAATAGGAATCCGCAGGTGAAATCCACACAAAAAACACTGGAAATCTGCGGTAAATCCGCAGGTAAAGCGCAGTGAGTTTTACCTGCATATTTTTCAAAAATGGTGTGAAAAATCCGCACACAAATTCAGAACGTGAGCACATAGCCTTAGGGTTAGGGTTGGAATTAGGGTTAAGACTAGGGTTAGGGGTGTTGGGGTTAGGGTTGGGATTAGGGTTAGGGGTGTGTTGGGGTTAGTGTTGGAGTTAGAATTGAGGGGTTTCCACTGTTTAGGCACATCAGGGGCTCTCCAAACGCGACATGGCGCCACCATTAATTCCAGCCAATCTTGCGTTGAAAAAGTCAAATGGTGCTCTCTCCCTTCCGAGTCCCGACGTGTGCCCAAACAGTGGTTTACCCCCACATATGGGGTACCAGCGTACTCAGGAGAAACTGGACAACAACTTTTGGGGTCCAATTTCTCCTGTAACCCTTGGGAAAATTAAAAATTGCGGGCTAAAAAATTATTTTTGATGAAAGAAAAATTATTTTTTATTTTCACAGCTCTGCGTTATAAACTTTTATGAAGCACTTGGGGGTTCAAAGTGCTCACCACACATCTAGATAAGTTCCTTTGGGGGTCTAGTTTCCAAAATGGGGTCACTTGTGGGGGTTTTCTACTGTATAGGCACATCAGGGGCTCTGCAAACGCAATGTGACGCCCGCAGAGCATTCCATCAAAGTCTGCATTTCAAAACGTCACTACTTCCCTTCCGAACCCCGACGTGTGCCCAAACAGTGGTTTACCCCCACATATGGGGTATCAGCGTACTCAGGAGAAACTGGACAACAACTGTTCGGGTCAAATTTCTCCTGTAACCCTTGGGAAAATAAAAAATTGCGGGCTAAAAAATTATTTTTGAGGAAAGAAAAATTATTTTTTATTTTCACGGCTCTGCGTTATAAACTTCTGTGAAGCACTTGGGGGTTCAAAGTGCTCACCACACATCTAGATTAGTTCCTTGGGAGGTCTAGTTTCCAAAATGGGGTCACTTGTGGGGGGTTTCTACTGTTTTAGCACACAGGGGCTCTCCAAACGCGACATGGTGTCCGCTAATGATTGGAGCTAATTTTCCATGCAAAAAGCCAAATGGCGTGCCTTCCCTTCCGAGCCCTGCCGAGCACCCAAACAGTGGTTTACCACCACATATGGAGTATCAGCGTACTCAGGACGAACTGGACAGCAACATTTGGGGTCCAATTTCTCCTGTTAGCTTTGGGAAAATAAAAAATTCCGGGCTAAAAAATCATTTTTGAGGAAAGAAAAATTTTTTTTTATTTTCACGGCTCTGCGTTATAAACTTCTGTGAAGCACCTGGGGGTTTAAAGTGCTCACTATGCATCTAGATAAGTTCCTTGGGCAGTCTAGTTTCCAAAATGGGGTCACTTGTGGGGGAGCTCCAATGTTTAGGGACAAAGGGGCTCTCCAAACGCGACATGGTGTCCGCTAACGATTGGAGCTAATTTTCCATTCAAAAAGTCAAATGGCGCGCCTTCCCTTCCGAGCCTTGCCGTGCGCCCAAACAGTGGTTTACCCTCACATGTGAGGTATCGGCGTACTCAGGAGAAATTGCCTAACAAATTTTAGGATCCAATTTATCCTGTTGCCCATGTGAAAATGAAAAAATTGACGCTAAAATAATTTTTTTGTGAAAAAAAGTACTTTTTCATTTTTACGGATCAATTTGTGAAGCACCTGAGGGTTTAAAGTGCTCACTATGCTTCTAGATAAGTTCCTTGGGGTGTCTAGTTTCCAAAATGGGGTCACTTGTGGTTGAGCTCCAATGTTTAGGCACACGGGGGCTCTCCAAACGCGACATGGTGTCCGCTAAAGATTGGAGCCAATTTTTCATTCAAAAAGTCAAATGGTGCTCCTTCCCTTCCAAGCCCTGCCGTGCGCCCAAACAGTGGTTACCCCCACATATGAGGTATCAGCGTACTCAGGACAAATTGGACAACAACGTTCGTGGTCCAGTTTCTCCTTTTACCCTTGGGAAAATAAAAAATTGTTGCTAAAAGATCATTTTTGTGACTAAAAAGTTAAATGTTCATTTTTTCCTTCCATGTTGCTTCTGCTGCTGTGAAACACCTGAAGGGTTAATAAACTTCTGGAATGTGGTTTTGAGCACCTTGAGGGGTGCAGTTTTTAGAATGGTGTCACTTTTGGGTATTTTCAGCCATATAGACCCCTCAAACTGACTTCAAATGTGAGGTGGTCCCTAAAAAAAATGGTTTTGTAAATTTTGTTGTAAAAATGAGAAATCACTGGTCAAATTTTAACCGTTATAACTTCCTAGCAAAAAAAAATTTTGTTTCCATAATTGTGCTGATGTAAAGTAGACATGTGGGAAATGTTATTTATTAACTATTTTGTGTCACATAACTCTCTGGTTTAATAGAATAAAAATTCAAAATGTGAAAATTGCGACATTTTCAACATTTTCGCCAAATTTCCGTTTTTTTTTTCACAAATAAACGCAGAAATTATCGACCTAAATTTACCACTAACATGAAGCCCAATATGTCACGAAAAAACAATCTCAGAACCGCTAGGATCCGTTGAAGCGTTCCAGAGTTATCACCTCATAAAGGGACACTGGTCAGAATTGCAAAAAATGGCCAGGTCATTAAGGTCAAAATAGGCTGGGTCATGAAGGGGTTAATCCAAACGGTTAATAAACCTGAATATTTAACCCCTTCATGACCTTGGGATTTTCCGTTTTTCCATGTTCGTTTTTCGCTCCCCTCCTTCCCAGAGCCATAACTTTTTTATTTCTCCGTCCATATGGCCATGTGAGGGCTTTTTTTTTGCGGGACGAGTTGTACTTTTGAACGACATCATTGGTTTTAGCATGTCGTGTACTAGAAAACGGGAAAAAAATTCCAAGTGCGGTGAAATTGCAAAAAAAAGTGCAATCCCACACTTGTTTTTTGTTTGGCTTTTTTGCTAGATTCACTAAATGCTAAAACTGACCTGCCATTATGATTCTCCAGGTCATTACGAGTTCATAGACACCTAACATGACTAGGTTATTTTTTATCTAAGTGGTGAAAAAAAATTCCAAACTTTGCTAAAAAAAAATAATAATGGGGCGCATGCGCGGACTCTGACGGAGCCAGACATGCTCTGCTGAGCTCCGTGACCCGATCTACCGACGAGACCCCATAGAGCGCCGGAATCTCCCTGCTCTCACTGGGAACTTACCGCTATCGCTTCGGAGTCCGACCCGGCCTGATATGCCAAAGAAAGGCTCTGCAAAACAGCCGGTAAGCCGCACAATAGCCGACTTTCTGACTGGAGGCGGAGTGGGCAAGATGGCCGCCGCAACTTCTTCCATGTCGGCTCCTTCCCCACCACATGATGTCGGGGCCAGCCCTGAGGAATTGGTAATGGCTGCAGGTGATGTTATCCCCACGGCCGCTTTAGTAAAGACACTTCAACAGACTTTCAGGGCTGAGCTCACCACAGCCATGCAGACTGTTACTTTGCAGCTGCAGGACATAGCCCAGCGTACCTCAGCCCTGGAAGATAAAATGGATGCCACTGCAGAGGCATTAGAGGAAGACAAAGATACTATTAAGCACCAGGCTGACCGAATTACAGACCTAGAATTAAAATGTGAGGACTACGAAAATAGGTCCCGCAGAAGTAATATTCGAATTCGTGGTCTCCCTGAATCGATTTCAACATTAAAGGATACTGCCTCTGCATTGTTTAAAGCATTACTGCCTGACATAGACCCAAGCCTATTGCACATCACAAGAATACATAGGGCTCTGGGCAAACCCCGCACCTCAGATTTTCCTAGAGATGTTGTTCTAAAGATGCATTACGAAGAATCTAGAGACCTTATACTGGCTGCTACAAGGGACTTAGCTTCCCTACCGGGCCTGCCGGACTCGGTGAGACTGTATGCTGATCTCTCTCCATCTACACTAGCTAGGAGAAGAGCCCTCAGGCCTGTCACAACAGCGCTTCAGGCTTTGCAGATAAAATATAAATGGGGGTTCCCCTTCGCTCTTTCATTTTCTCACAACAATGAACTCTTCATCTGCCGTTCCTTAGAAGATGGCAGAAAAGTGCTTGAACGCGCTGGAGTTCCTCTCCTTGAAGCTGCACCACCTCAACCACAACGGAGACCACGTCCAACTAAAGACTGGATTAATGCCCCAAGAACCAGGAGCCAGAATTCCCGGGTTACTTGACCGCACTTAAAATGGCGATCAGGAGATTTTCTCTCAAAATTGTTGGCATCTTTGTCAGAATGTTATTTGTACAGTTTCAAAATATAAGGTTTATGTTCTTTCTATAAGGCTGTAGAGCATAGCCTCTACGAAGTGATATGTTTCCCTTAAGAAGTTGTTCTCATGTTAGATTCCGAGCTAAATAATATATGCCCTAATGTTACACCCCTCTCTTACTTTACTACCCTCCTCCCCTCCCCCCCTCTTCCCCCCCCCTCTTTCCCCCCTCTTCCCCCCCCCTCCTCCCCTCCCTCCCCTCCTTCCCCCTCCCTCCCCCCCCTCCTCCCCTTCCCCCCCTCTTTCCCCTTCCCCCCTTCCTCCCCTACCCCCCTACCCCCCCTTTTCCCCCTCCCCCCCTCCCCCCTCTTTCCCCCTCCTCCCCCCCCTCTTTCCCCCCCCCTCCCCCCCCTTTTCCCCCTCCCCCCCCCTCTTTCCCCCTCCCCCCCCCTCTTTCCCCCTCCCCCCCTTTCCCCCCCCCTTCCCCCCCCCTTTCCCCCTCCCCCCCTCTTTCCCCCTCCCCCCCCCCTTTTTTCCCCCCCTTTCCCCCTCCCCCCCCTCTTTCCCCCTCCCTCCCTTTCCCCCCCCTCTTTTCCCCCTCCCCCCCCCTCCCCCCCCCCTCTTTCCCCCTCCCTCCCTTTCCCCCCCCCTCTTTTCCCCCTCCCCCCCCCTTTCCCCCCCCTTTCCCCCTCCCCCCCCCCTCTTTCCCCCTCCCTCCCTTTCCCCCCCCCTTTTTTTTTTTTTTTCTTTCTTTCTTTTCTTTTTTTTTTTTTTTTTCTTTTTTCTTCTCCCCCTCTCTCTACTCCCCTTCCCCTCACTTATAAGGGCATTTTCATATACGGGTTGGGTTGTCGGGTACTTTACATGCTGCTCACTTTTGGTGATATCTGGATCCCCCGTTAATATGGTGATCCGAATCACCATACAATTTGGGTTTTGGGCCCATTTACTGGTGTTCTTTTTGTTAATTGTCACTGTTTCCCCCTGTTATGTCTCCTTCCCACTGTGTCTCCACAGAAATGGCTCTTCATACCGATATTGCCCATATAGACCATGGTCTGTTATCAAGAAGTTTAATTTGAAATCCCAGGTCACTTTGTTCCCTAGCAGTTGTTGGCTGTGTTGTCATGTGTAGAGTTCTTTCCCATAACGTAAGGGGGTTTAACTCCCCCATGAAACGTAGAAAAGCCTTTATAGATTATCACAAGCAGAAACCCGATATCATATGTCTACAGGAAACTCATTTCTCCAAGTCCTCAGCCCCCAAATACTTTGATTCTCACTATACGCGTTTTCATTTAGCTTCTTGGGATCGGAAAACTAGAGGAGTGGCCATATTTATCAGAAACAGTCTCCCACTCCAGGTTGAGAACACATATTCAGATTCGGAGGGTAGGTTTATAATTATTCATGGTACTCTGCAAGGTCAAAATATTTGCATAATAAATAGCTATCTCCCCGCCAATACTCAAACTTTAGTATTAAAACTTATCCTGTCCAAAATATCTACTATTCCCTACCTTCACTTGATATGGTGTGGGGATTTTAATCTCACTTTGAACCCGCTCCTAGACAGTAGCGCTTTGAGAAGATTCGATATATCCAAATCAGATAGGAAAAAAATTGTGCATTTGTTGAACGAGAATAGACTGGTAGACACATGGAGGGAAACCAATGGCTCAGCAAGAGGCTATACTTACTTCTCATCTGTGCACAAGACATATTCAAGAATCGACCTGCACTTGACCACAGCACATTCACTGCCATCCACTCTATTTTCCCGCCATATTCCGTCCTCGTGGTCTGACCATGACGTCGTATTCTCTGTGTTTAATTTTAATATTGCGACATCGCGTCTGTTTAGATGGCGTCTAAATGAATCCCTTATCACAGATCCTGTAACCACCACCCAAATTAAAGAAGAATTAAAGTTCTATTTCCAAACTAATGTTACCGAGGACTCGTCTCCTGGAAACGTATGGCTGGCCCATAAAAAATTTATTACGGGATCCTTTATAAAACTGGCCGCCAATAAAAAAAAGAATAGATCTGAACTTCAAAATAAATTAGAGGCTAGGCTGTTGAAACTAGAACAAGCAAACCAAATATCTACTTCACGTTATCTAATTAAACAGATACAAAGTACTAAATTGCAACTAGATGCCACACTTACTAATAGAACAGAGAGGGCATTAACCTGGACCAAGGCCACTTTTTATAGACAAGCAAATAAACCGAGTAAAATGTTGGCGCGCCAGTTAAGAATAAAAGAATTGCTAAATACGGTTCCATCAATTAAAGATTCTAAAGGCCGAGTGTCGGCTCACCCCGAAATTATCTACAAAGAATTTCATGAATACTATCAAAAACTTTACTCTTCCCCGCAATCTCCTCCCCCCCATCTTTTGCAGTCCTTTCTACAAAACTTAACACTTCCAAAAATTAATGAATCCACATCTCAACAACTTCAAGCTAATATAACAGATGAGGAAATAAAACTCACAATAAAAAATTTGAAAACGGGTAAGGCACCCGGCCCCGATGGCCTCACAACCCTCTACTACAAAAAGTTCCAGGATGCACTTACGCCACACATAAAAAATTTCTGTAACGCTCTTCTATCTGGATCCCAGATGCCCCCTGAATTTTATTTTGCGCAAGTGGCTGTGATCCCCAAACCGAATAAGGACCATCTATTAACTAAAAACTACCGGCCCATTTCACTTCTAAATGTGGACCTCAAAATATTCACGTCAATTATTGCTGACAGATTCAACAAAATACTTCCCTCACTAATACATGGAGACCAGGTGGGTTTTATACCCTTGAGGCAAGGTCCTGACAACATAAGAAGAAACTTAAATATTATTCACTCTGCTCATAACTCGCAAAAATCGACCTTACTATTATCATTAGATATTGAAAAGGCCTTTGATTCCCTATCCTGGACTTACCTCTTCACGATCCTCCCCAAGTTTGGTATCCCCCAAACTCTACTTTCTAGTCTTCACCTGTTGTATGATAATCCGACTGCATACCTCAAATTACCCTCAATACAACCTCTTCCGATCAATATTGGGAGAGGATCTAGACAAGGTTGCCCCCTATCACCAGCATTATTTGCTTTAGCGATGGAACCTTTAGCTGAAGCCATTAGAAGTAACCCTAACATATTAGGCCCTCCAGGCCTTGGTAACCAATATAAGGTTAGTCTCTTTGCTGACGACCTCTTACTGACCATCACTAACCTTTACACTACCCTCCCCAATCTGTTTTCGACACTCCGTGAGTTTGAGTTGGTCTCGGGCCTTAAAATTAATATCGAAAAGTCTGAAGCTTTATTCATAAATACCCCTGAAGAGATACAGTCAAGTCTAATCACCCAATTTGGATTCACCAAAAGAGAACACTTCCTGACATACTTGGGAATAAACCTTACCACCAATAAGTCATCGCTTTATAAATGGAACTATGTTCCACTAATTCAGAATCTCCGGAGGGATGTGGCCAGATGGTCTACAATGCCATTGTCTTGGCTTGGAAGATTGAATGCCATTAAAATGGTGTCTCTCCCCCGGTTTTTATATTTGTTTCGCTCCCTTCCCATTTCAGTACCCTTAAAGATGTTCCAGGAAATACACTCTATTATTTCAAAATTCATTTGGCAGGGGAAAAAACCTAGAATTAAGCAAAAAATGATGTTTGTGCACAGAAAGAAAGGTGGTTTGTCCTTACCTAATTTTATGGCCTATTTTAAAGCTGCTCAAATTGCTCAATTAACCAGTGTCTGCTCAACCAGTAATAAACCAAGATGGGTCCATTTGGAATCTTACCTGTTAAAACCCTATTCTCTGTCAGGTTTATTGTGGACCACAGAGAAACTGCCACATGACATTTCTACCAAAACACCTTTTGCCGCTCAATCACTAATTCTTTGGCGTAAAGAGAGATTCAAACTTGGGCTCCAATCTAAATCTACACCACTACAATACTTATTTAACAATCCAATGTTCAGACCGGGTTTGGACCTCCGCCCTTACTCTTGGTGGATACTAAATGGTATGACTACGTTGAGACATTTGTGTACCCCATTCAATACATTGTTAACTATACAAGAATTCATTCAAAAATATAATCCCCCAGTTCGAGAGGCCTTCCGTTTGAACCAAATTTTTAATTTTGCCAAACAAAATGTAGTGAATAAAGCTACCTTCCCCTTGTCTGGCTTCGAACAGAAGTGTCTCTCTGACCCCTTGGGTAGGGGGACAATTTATTTACTATACTCTACAATTAATGCTACACATGATAATGAGAAATTAAAGTATATGAAACAATGGGAAAAAGACCTGGGATTTACTATGTCCTTGGAGGATTGGCACAGATGTTGTGACAACATCTCCAGGGGTAGCCACCAGGTTTCGTTGGTGGAATCTTCGATCAAAGTCCTTCAGAGGACATATTTGGTACCTACTAGACTCAAGGTCATTTATCCTCATTTATCTGATATGTGTTTTAGAGGTTGTAATGTCCCAGGTGATATGAAACATATCTGGTGGAACTGTCCCCTAGTCCTGACGCTTTGGCAGGAAGTAAAAGCCATAGCAGAGAAAATGTTTAATAGAATTCTCCATCTTGACCCGATTGTTTTCTTATTGGGTTCTAAACATCCTGGTTTCTCGAAGTATTCACATAAACTGCTTAATCTACTATGCATGGCAACTAAGATACATATAGCATCAAAGTGGAAGACTTCATCGCTTTCTATATCTTCGGTCAAAGACAGAATGAGTGCAATAATGCTATACGAACGTATTCAAGCGACTAGAACAGACAGTTGGAATACATTCTTTCGGACATGGTCACCTTGGCTGGACCTGGACTCCAACACTTGCTTATCTCAGGCGTTAGTACTCTCTCCATAATGCCTCTTTCTTTTGTGGAACTTGGAAGTTCTTCCTTTGTTCTATTTGAAACTCGCCGTTTTATCTAACCCCCTCTTCCACCCAAGATCTATCAAGATTTTAACGTACACGTTCAATTTTATTTATATTTCCTCACAGTAATATATACTAACGTGTTTAAGTGGTCAATGTCTGCTGTAATTTTTCATAATGCCATAAAGTGGTTTGGTAACACCCCCATCCCTATTGTGTCTCCCACCCTGTTTTTGTCCTGTCTTTATATGTAAAAAATTGGTTTATCTCAGGATTTTATAGTTGATTGTCTTACAAATATGTAATCATCCCCTGCGTGGGTAAACTATTCCTGATCTGTTTATTGTTAAAAACATAATAAAACTCATTGAAACAAAAAAAAAAAAAATAATAATAATTGCGCCATTTTCCGATATCCGTAGCGTTTCCATTTTTCATGATCTGGGGTCGGTTGAGGGCTTATTTTTTGCGTGCCGAGCTGGCGTTTTTAATGATACCATTTTGGTGCAGATACGTTCTTTTGATCGCCCATTATTGCATTTTAATGCAATGTCGCTGTGACCAAAAAAACGTAATTCTGGCGTTTCAAATTTTTTTCTCGCTATGCTGATTAGCGATCAGGTTAATGCTTTTTTTTTTATTGATAGATCGGGCGATTCTGAACTCGGTGATACCAAATATGTGTAGATTTGATTTTTTTTTTAATTGATTTATTTTGAATGAGGCGAAACGGGGGTGATTTAAACTTTTATATTTTTTTTTTATTTTTTTCACATTTTTTTTTACTTTTTTTTTTACTTTTGCCATGCTTCAATAGCCTCCATGGGAGGCTAGAAGCAGGCACAGCACGATCGCCTCTGCTACATAGCAGCGATCTGATGTTCGCTGCTATGCAGCAGAAATGCAGGTGTGCTGTGAGCGCCGACCACAGGGTGGCGCTCACAGCTACCGGCGATCAGTAACCATAGAGGTCTCAAGGACCTCTATGGTTACAGTGCTGAAGCATCGCCGACCTCCGATCATGTGACGGGGGTCGGCGATGCGCTCATTTCCGGCCGCCCGGCCGGAAGCGCCGGTTAAATGCCGCTGTCTGCGTTTGACAGCGGCATTTAACTAGTTAATAGGCGCGGACAGATCGCGATTCTGCCCGTGCCTATTACGGGCACATGTCAGCTGTTTTGAACAGCTGACATGTCCCAGCATTGATGCGGGCTCACCGCCGGAGCCCGCATCAAAGTGGGGCTTTTGACCTCGGACGTACTATCCCGTCCGAGGTCAGAAAGGGGTTAAGAAAGTAAAAGTAAAATATTGTGCTTCTTAAGAGAATATCTATATGTGCATAATTATTGGGCAACTGTTAATGTGCAGGATTACACTGTTCAGTGAGGTGTACTGTCTTCTTTCCGTTAATCTCCCATTTAAGAAGGGCCTACAAGTTCTCAATAGGGTTTAGGTCAGTTGAGGTTGGGGCCATGTCATTATTCCTTCATTTTATGGTGTTTACTGGCTAGCCAAGCAGTAGAGTGCTTTGATGCGTGCGATGGAGCATTGTCCTGCAGAAAAATTGTTGTTTTTTTTTTTAAAGCTGCTGAGCTTTTCTAGTAACACTGCTTGCAGAAACTCTTCAAAACCTAGCTCGCAGTTTGAAAATTGATTTTAAGTCCATCTTGGACCCGAAAAGGTCCAGTTAAGGAAAAAATGAAGGAAAAAACGGTCCTGTTGGCTCATCTTTAATAATACCAGCCCATAGCAGTACCCGACCTTCACCTTGCTGGCATTTGAGTAAAAGTTGAGGTCTGTGCCCGTTACTGACCTAGCCAAGGGACACATCCATCTGGTCTGTCTAGAGCCACTCTCATCTCATCAGTCCATTAACCTTTGAATAATCCGTCTTCAAATATTTCTTGGCCCAGTCTTGATTTTGCACTTTGTGTATTGTTCAGTAGTGGTCGGGTTCCAGGCTCCTTACCTCGGCCATGTCTCTGAGTACTGAGCACCTTGTAGTCCAGATGTTGCAGTTCTGGAATATGACAGCACTGGAGGACAATGGGTTCCTGGTCACTTCACATTTGATTCTTCTCAAATCTTTGGCAGTTAATGTGAGTCTTTTTCCTCAACATGTTTTTGCAACCCTGTTGTCTATTTGTAACCACTTTTAATGGTTCTGTGATTGCGTCCCAATATCTTAGTAATTTCAAGAATGCTGCATCCCTCTGTAAGATGTAACAATTTTTGACTTTTCATAGTTAAATCTATTTTTGGCCCTTTTTGCCTGAGGAAAACAAGCTGCCTAATAATTCTGCACACCTTGATAAATGGAGTTGTGTCCTCAGTCCACAGCATCTTTCATTACACAATTGCACATCTTCTGATCTGCTTCATCCAATAAGTATTCATGTTTACATCCTGAGTTGGAAAATCTGCATATAAATGATGATATGGTCAAAATACTCACTTGCCTAAAAATTGTGCACACAGTGAAAGTAAGTAGAACAACAGGATTAATGGAGATGTGAATGAGGCCTCAATGTGTCATGATCAATTAAATGACAACCAGCTGTTTAAATTCTTCTTTTCAAAATGGTGTTTCCCTACAAAGTCTACAAAGTCTGATACAATCACCAGCAATTGGACTATATCAAACTGTGTGGACCCCCCAACTGGTAATATCAATATTGTCAATTTTATTTTTTTTCAAGAAAAGATTATCCAGAATTATTATTTGAAGCACCAATCCAGCTTTTTTTTTACAGTGCTGGAGTACTGCCACTGACACGAAGCCCCTGAGCCTAGTATTTTACTTACTTGTTGTCTTCTGCTATTCCCAGTGCTGCTCTCTTCCCATGCCATCATCTTGTGATGGCAATTTCTGAATGACCAGAAATCAGAGGTAATGGTCACAAGCTTGTATAACTTGTAAAAATCCCTGAGCTTCCTTGATTCTGCCGCTCTTTTCCGTTTTGTGCTGTGTCACTCCATTGCAGAGAGATTCATATGTATTTCTTTGGTGCGCATTGCGTGAAATCTTTTTGCGGACAAACTGGGCATTTCTTCCCAGACTTTTCTGAGGGAGTGGGCTTTCATCCCTACCTCTTAGATACTGCCAATCACAGCCTCTGAGCCTGATAGACTGCTATAGTTGAGCTGTGATTGGTACTATCTGGGTGAGAGGCTGAAAATGCATGCCCCCACAGAAAACTCTGAAGAAACGTCCAGTTGTACTGCAAGAAGAGATTTCACATAGTGTGCTCCTGAAGAAATATATGTGAATATCTCTGCATTTTAGTGAAATGCTACAAGATGGAAAAGAGTTGCAGAATAAAAGGAGCTCAGAGATTTTTATAAAGTATTTTACTGACTAAGTGACAGTCATATTTATTAGAAAATACACATTTAATAAAAATAGATGTGTTAGAAAATCTGAATGCTCCTTTTTAAATGGAACCTGTCAGGTGATTCATGCTCTCTGAAACATGGTCAGCTTAAATCTGGGACTGTTCCATCATTTTACCAATATCCCTGTTTTACTCTGAACTGTAATATAATATGAACAGGGAGTGAACTGGTCACAAGAGTAAAGCAGAGAGGCCTGACTGGCAGATACTCAGCGCGGCTGCTCCCTCGCCTCTCATTTTTGTGTGTGTATAGGGAGAGACCCGTCAGTCAAGTAGAGCTGAGTGGAGAGACGTTTGAAGGGACTCATTCCCCTGTCTAGTCCACATAGTCACCTCGTTCTTGACTCCCTGTTCAAGGTATGTTTTTTTTTTTTCTTGAGCTCCGGAGCATTTCAGAGTAAAACAGATATAGTTGTAAAGATGGAGCCGATCTCTGACTGCTCAATCACTTGGCAGGTTCCCTTTAACCTGAGAAATAAGTGTATAGCGCCCCTCAGCATCGTAAAATCTCTGAGGTCTCTGCTACGGGGGGGTAGCTGAGGCCCCGGAGAACATGAATCGGGTCAGTTTTTACAGTCTCTAGTCTTGTGATTGCCGTTATTCACCGAATAACGGCAGTTGCAAAAAAAAAAAAAGTCAGATTTCCCATTTATTCCTCTCTCCTCTGATATGATCTAGCATACCCACGGAGAGAGAATTGGGGTCCACCGAGCCCAACCCCGGTATCTTTGCCATCCCCGGACCCTCCTGCTCCGTCCCACGAACTTCCACGTCTTCTTCCTGGAAGAAAATGGCGAGCACATGGTTCATTTTAATCACTGTGATAGACTGTATCACAGTGATCAAAATAAAGAAAAATCGAAAATCAACCCTCCCCCTTTATCACCCCCTTACTTAAGTAAAAATAATAATAAAAATATATATATATATTTTTTCCATTCTTTGCAGTTAGGGTTGGGGTTAGGGTGATGTTGGGGTCAGGGTTGTTGTTAGGGTTAGGGGTGTGTTAGGGTTATGGTTGAGTTAGAACCACTGTTTAGGTACATCAGGGGGTCTTCAAACGCGACATGGTGCCCGCCATTGATTCCAGCCAATTTTGAGTTCAAAAAGTCAAACGGTGCTCCCTCCCTTCTGAGCCCTGCCATACTCCCAAACAGTGGCTTTCCCCCACGTACAGGGTATCGGCGTAATCAGGAGCAATTGCAGAACCAATTTTGTGGTCCACTTTCTCCTGTTACACTTGTGAAAATAAAAAAGTTTAGGTGTAAAGCACATTTTTTGTGAAAAAAGTAAAATGTTTATTTTTTATTTCCACATTGCTTTAGGTCTCGTGAAGCACCTGAAGGGTTAATAAACTTCTTGAATGTGGCTTTGAGCACCTTGAGGGGTGCAGTTTTTATAATGCTATCACTTTTAGGTATTTTCTGTCATATTGACCCCCCCCCCCCCCCCAACTCACTTCAAATGTGAGGTGGTCCCTTAAAAAAAAAAAAAAAAAAGTTGTGTAACTTTTATAGGAAAAATGAGAAATCGCTGGTCAACTTTTAACCCTTATAACTTCCTAGCAAAAAAAATTGTTTCCTAAGTTGTGACATCTACAGCAGCCATTATAGCCCATTTTATTTTATCACCTAATTAGTAACTGTTATTTTATGTCTATTGTTTTGTAGAACAAGAATGGAACAATATATTTGAGCATTTGTGCAAGCATGACAACAGTTTAAAGCCCTTTATATGTAGCAAATGCAGCAAAAGATTTTCCACCAAGTAAGTTATTTATTTTGTTTTATGGCATATGTACTCCCTGATGTATACTTCCAACAAAAGGCTGCAGCATAAGCCACATTATTGGCAATAGTATAAGCCCAAAAATTTATCACACTATGAAATAAAAAATACTGGTTTAAGTATTCTTTTGTCATATACTGGATGAATGGGGCCTTATGGATAAGTTAGCTGTATGTGCTGCAAATTAGACGTATTGATATAGCAAGATAAGCAATAACAGAATGTAATATATTTTTATACCTGTAGAATTTATCATACAAGGTTAATTAGCATGTATTCTGCAAAAAGGAAACAATTACGGTGTAATTATTGTAAATAATAATTATATTTATCTGCCTCTATGTCCTATGGAGGCATAAACATAAATTTGTCTAAAGAGAAAAACTGTTAACTACACGCTGATGTATTTTTAGCATCATAAAGCAAAATATTCTGCTAAGGAGAATATATTTTAAAGTATATCATTACTTTATCAATCATTTCTGCTAAAGTTTAGTTGTACATTCTCTATATTGATTTAACCACCTCACCCATAGTATTGCTTGAAAGTCTCATGTTAGTCAACAGAGAGGAGGAATGTTTTTGTGTCTTTTTTCATATTTGTATTTAATTGCTTTTTTTTATTGTTATGAAAAGTAAATGCAAAATCAGTTCTGGAGGTCATGCAGGACCTAATGGTAAGAGAACAGCAGCTGTTCCTCCACATTGACATGCTGTCTGTTATGTTTTTAAAGGGAATTTTAAAGGATTTCATCCTCCCTTCCCCCACATAAAACTATTTATGTACTTGTAAGGCTACGTTCACACTTTGCGGGTTTTGCCGCGGATCCGCAGCGGATTTAACACTGCGGATCCGCAGCAGTTTTCCATGCAGGGTACAGTACAATGTTACCCTATGGAAAACAAAACCCGCTGTGCCCACGCTGTGGATTTCCGCGGAAAAAGCCGCGCGGCTTTTCTGCGGAAAAAAAGAAGGAGCATGTCACTTCTTGGTGCAGAATCGCAGCGATTCTGCACCAATAGAAATGCATTGATCCACTCACTTTCCGCATGGGGCTGTGCCCACGTTGCTGGAAGTTAAGCGGATAATGTGCAGATGGTACCCGGGGTGGAGGAGAGGAGACTCTCCTCCAGGCCCTGGGAACCATATTTTGGTGTAAAAAAAAGAATTAAAATAAAAAATGATGCTATACTCACCTCTCAGCGCTGCCCGCGGCGTCCGGTCTCAGTTGCTGTGCGAGCAGGACCTGTGGTGACGTCGCGGTCACATGACCGTGATGACTCCGCGGTCACATGACCGTGACGTCACGAAGGTCCTTGTCGGCACAGCCGCCTGCAGCACCGAGGAGATCCGGACATCGGAGGGTGAGTATAACCAATTTTTATTATTTTTTACATTACTATTGATGCTGCATATTGCTGCATATGCAGCATCAATAGTATAGGCGGAAACCCGCAGCGGAAACCGCGGAACAAACCGCGATAAATCTGCAGGGATAACCGCAGCGGTTTTGCCCTGCAGATTTATCAATTCCGCTGCGGGATTAACCCGCAGAGCAGGCCGCAAAGTGTGAACGTGGCCTAAAAGTATTGCTGGACTTGTCTTTGAAATAGTTACATGACCAGTCCATACTACTTTACTGAGAAATCAGCATTTTCATTGATATGCAATTGATGCTGTAGATCTGAAGCCTTTGTCACTCCAGCTCTATCCCTCTTTTTGCACCTTCTCCTGCGTGACTGACAACCTCTATGATGTGTGACTTCAGGCAAAGGAGAGTGGAGTGACAGAGGCTTCAGATCTACAGACTTAATTGCATATTGGTGAAAATGTTGACTTCTCAGTAAGGGAGAATCGGACTGGCCATGTAGAGGGTTTACTGGACTTGTCTTTGAAGAAGCTACATGCACATATAGATATGAAAACCAATACAAAGATGTGCTTGGAAGAGAATGATTGAAAATGCTATAAATCTTTATTAGTTCAATTTCACATAATAATAAAAGTGAATAAAAAGGAGGAAGTAAGGTAGGATTAAAATATCCAACATTTCAGTGGCAGATATGCAAACAGTGAATGACCAACAGCCAAAATGTATAGAATACGTATGGAATATCGAAGCATGGTAAATAGATCACATGAGATGTACCATGGTAAATACCTGGATTTAGAGAAATGGAAATAAGTATCAAAAGTAAGGAAGAAGGGTGTAAAGAACGGTACAAATCACAAAATGAAAATAAATTGAAAATGCCTTAAGAATAATAATAATTATAAAGTACAAAGATGCAAAAAATGGAAAGGTGAACGCAAAAAAAATCCACTGGCGCTCTTCCTAAAACATCTGTAGGCTATTGCTGCTGGTAGAGAGATCGATTCTGTGTGCTGCCCGGTCAAAAGAATAAAATGGATATAGGAAAAAACTCTGCTCTAAAAATAAATATTACGATACTTAAAGAAAATGAGAACAGGAGAAGTGTGTGCATAAAATAAAAATGAAGCAATTGTACCACAATGTTAACACAATTGTAATAGTATTAGTGTCAAAATTAGTAGTACAACATTTATTGAAAGACAATGATGTAAGTCCCGCCATAAGTACCGGTAAATGTAATGTGGCAGTTAGCATATCCTTCATTGACTTTCTAAAGGATTACCTTGCTTTTGCTTGTTTTAGGTAGGAAAAGTCCATAGACGACTGTCAGGCTGAAAGTGAGTTCTTTGGGCTTAGTTGCGTGACCGCCACCTGTTTCTTGCTCGTGTTGCTGTCCCAATGGGCAGAGCACTCCGGCCAGTGGCGATGGTGGATCCACGTGAAACGGGCGTGTGACGTCACCTGAGGAAACCACAGAGTGCTGATGCAGCCAAACAAACCAATGTGTTTTAAAGGATCATGGTTTTTCTTTATGGCGGTTGATCCAGCATCGCTACCGGCTAAAAGCTCTGCACATCGGGACAGCAACACGAGTGCGAGACAGAAGATCAGTCAGACTGTGGAATGGCCCTACCACAAGAGGTAGTAATGGTGATTTCCTTATTACACATAACATTGCGGGTTATAGTTAATTTAGTGACTAAATGTACAATTGGTGGAGAAAGGTGGCACTTGATGGACCTAGGTCTTTTTTCAACCTATGTAACTATATAATGCAAAACTATATGTAAGATCCTCTTTTTCATTTTTGCAGATCACAATTAAAAGCCCACTCCTGTAAGTACAAAAAGCACCAGCAAAAGCACCAGCTTCTTACTTGTTCATCCTGCGACCTGACTTTCAAAAATATTCGCCAACTGACTAGACATCAAAAAGGAATTCATGCCAAACAGAATAACAAAAATCGTTCAAAAATAAAAGGGAAATTAGAGAACCAAAATAGAGTCCTTGCCTCTGACGGCTCCATCAATCCGCAAAATGCTCCAAAGAGAGGATTCAGTTGTGACATTTGTAACAGGTAATCATTTCTTTACCCACCTTCATTAAATTGGCATTGTCTAGGGGTTCTTTGAGAGCTAATATGACTTTATTCTATGCCTTTATTGGGTTTTGAGAAGTGACTTTTTTCTAGGACGCATTTTCCCTTATGCATATTAGATCATAGCCATTTCCCTGTCAAGAGTCCCCTGATCTGTTAACTAAATCCTGAGCCATATTGCTTTGCAATAACATGGTTATTCCTAGTAGTAATCATGATTACTATTATTCCATTATAGTTATCTGTAGGCGCTACAGTGGTGTCCGCTGTAGTATTACATATTGGGACTACCTGCAATCATCATTTTGTATATATATGGAAAATGTGTTCTTACTGTAAAGGGAATCTGTCCCCTAATTTTGGGCCTATAAACTGCTGCCACCACCATGAGGGGATAAGCCCCCCCCCCCCCCCCCCGATGTAACCTGAAAGATAAGAAAAACAAGTTAATTATACTCACCCAGGGGCCTCCCATCTTCATGTGATGATGTCCTCTTTTTTGCTTCCTGTCGCGGCTCCTGCGCAGGCGTACTTTGTCTGTCCTGTTGAGGGCAGAGCAAAGTACTGCAGTGCGCAGGCACCGGGAAAGGTCAGAGAGGCCCAGCGCCTGCGCACTGCAGTACTTTGCTCTGCCCTCAATGGGACAGACAAAGTACGCCTGTGCAGGAGCCGCGACAGGAAGCAAGGAAGAAGATGTCATCTTATGAAGATGGGAGGCTCCGGACCGGGCTGCGACGTCCATCGGACCGGACCACCCCTGGGTGAGTATAATCTAACTTGTTTTTCTTATCTTTCAGGTTACATCGGGGGCTTATCTACAGCATTACAGAATGCTGTAGATAAGCCTCTGATGGCGGTGGTCGCAGTTTATAGGCCCAAAATTAGGTGACCGATTCCCTTTAAAAAATATTCTCGCCTCTTGATAGACTACTGACCATCACTTACCATTAAGTGGTAAAAGTGCAATAAAATTCTATAATTCTGGGATCCTGTAGTCCAGACCCCCTGATAATCTGCCATGCAGCACAATGAATACCAAGTCAGATTAATAACAAATGTACCTGGTACTGCAGCAATACTGGCCCTGTTAAGTCAATCCTTGGTCTGTGAAGAAGGCAGTGCTGATTAGTGGTAATACTAGCAACCTATTAAATATGTTTTTTTCAATGCTAAAATCTACATTACTTGATGTGGACCTTTAGAACATAGATAACTGTATGTGGATGTATGTTCTCTGGCATCCTCATAGCAGTGTAGTCGCTGTCATGTACTCTGTATGTGAGCTACTCTGAGGCTCACACTGGGGCATTCACCAGGGGCGTAACTACAACAGGTGCAGGGGTTGCAATCGAACCCGGGCTCTGGAGCCTAGGGGGCCCTAAAAGCGCCTTTGGCATATAGATAAAGACTATTGCTATTACAGATTTAAAATATTTGGGGGCCCCGTTGGAGCTTTCGCTTCGGGGCCCATGAGTTTCAAGTTATACCACTGGCATTCAGTGTCATCACAGAACATTGCTCCTGCCGCCATATGAGACAAAGAACCGGGCAATCACTGTTACCTAGAGCCATATCTCTATATATATATATATATATATATATATATATATATATATATATATATATATATATATATATATATATATATATATATATATAGCATCTTGATTACTCGCTAATCCCGCCCCCTGCACAGTAGCTCCGCCCCCACACTTTATCATGCCCCCCACCCCATTATTACACACAATCCCGCCCCCACCACCACATTACCACACATAATCACGCCCCCCCACCACATTACCATACAATCCCGCCCCCCCACCACATTACCACACACAATCCTGCCCCCACCACATTACCACACATAATCACGCCCCCACCACATTACCATACAATCCCGCCCCCCCACATTACCACACGAGGCTCCATCCCCACACATTACCACACGAGGTTCCGTCCTCACACATTACCACACGAGGCTCTGTCCCCACACATTACCACACGAGGCTCTGTCCCCACACATTACCACACGAGGCTCTGTCCCCCACATTGCCACACGAATCCAGTTTGCTTTTGATTTTACACTGTGAATAAAATGTATTAGTATTATTCTGATTTTAAATTATTATTATTATTATTGCTATTAACTTCATTTTAAGTTAATTTACCACCTGCGTAAGCGCTATTGAATGTTGTCATTATTTACTTTTGTTTAATCAATAGCAGCGTTAAAGGGAACCTGTCACCTGAATTTGGCGGGACCAGTTTTGGGTCATATGGGCAGGGTTTTCGGGTGTTTGATTCACCCTTTCCTTACCCGCTGGCTGCATGCTGGCCGCAATATTGGATTGAAGTTCATTCTTTGTCCTCCGGAGTACACGCATTGCGCAAGGCAATATTGCCTTGCGCAGGCGTGTACTCCGGAGGACAGAGAATGAACTTCAATCCAATATTGCGGCCAGCATGCAGCCAGCGGGTAAGGAAAGGGTGAATCAAACACCCGAAAACCCCGCCCATATGACCCAAAACTGGTCCCGCCAAATTCAGGTGACAGGTTCCCTTTAAGCAAACGTTAAATGTGCTTGAACATGTTTTTTGTTCATCAGTGGAGTCTTGATGTGATGAGCCTGCATACAGGCCATGGAGGTTGAGTGCATTACTTACATTTTTCTTTGAAACAACTGTACCTGCCGATTTCGGGTCTTTCTGCAGTGCTCCACAGGTGGTCCTTGACTCTTGGACAACTCTTCTGATAATTCTTTACACTCCTGTCTGAAATCTTGCAGAAACACCTGGTTGTGGCCGGTTTATGGTAAAATGATGTTCTATCCACTACTGGATTATGACCTCCAACCGTGCTCAATGGAACCTTCAGTAATTATGTAACCAATGCCATCAGTATGTTTTGCAACAATAAGGTTGCGAAGGTCTAGAGCCCTCTCACTGGTTTTGCCCATCATGAGATGTTTCTTGTGTGGCACCTTGGTAATGAGACACCTTTTTATAGGCTTCAGTTGAACCACTTGATAATATTTTTCACTAAATGGCAGGATTACTTTTTAATTATTGATAGATTTCAGCTGGTGTCATGACTTTCCATGGCTTTTTGCACATCTCTTCATGTGTTCAGTACTTTTCCCGTGTCATTTCTAATTATTATACATAATTTAATTTATGGACATCTATGGTTTGATTTCTTTGCCTGTGTTGATTGGATGGGTCATTACATCTGGTGAGAATTTCATGTCAGTATCACATTTAGGGCTTTGCCTGGCTCATCCCGATTGTCCAGGTGCGGTGGAAATAGGGGTAATAGTATTAGGGGTTGATGACAGCTATGATTTGTCAAAAATCACAGCTCTTCAACACCTGGGGTTAGTAATGGAGATGTGTCTATCAGACTCCCCCAGTACTAACCCGGTAATAAAAAATAGAAAGACATACACACACAAAAAAAAAGTTGATTTCAATAAAGACTCCCCCACACATTCCCAGGTTCACCAATTTATTAAAATAAAGCCATGCAGTTCTGTCGTAGTCCAGGGAATCTGCTGTAGTCCATACATGAATACCTGAAAGACATAAAAAGACAGAGGCTGGAGTCGCACACAACGTATAAAAATACGGTCCGTTTTTTACAGACCAAATACGCAGAAATGTTCCCTGAATAGTGATACGTATGTAATTTGCAAGCAAGGTGTGGCAGCATATTTTGCTCATGTAAACCTCCGTATGGCATCCGTACAGCGAGATTTTCTCACCGGCTTGCAAAATGGACATAGAATGGATCCATGGGCTCAAATATTAGTGAAAAAAAAAATAAAATATATATATATATATATACTGTATATATATAGTACAGACCAAAAGTTTGGACACACCTTCTCATTTAAAGATTTTTCTGTATCTTCATGACTATGACAATTGTACATTCACAATGAAGGCATCAAAACTATGAATTAACACATGTGGAATTATATACTTAACAAAAAAGTGTGAAACAACTGAAAATATGTCTTATATTCTAGGTTCTTCAAAGTAGCCACCTTTTGCTTTGATGACTGCTTTACACACTCTTGGCATTCTCTTGATGAGCTTCAAGAGGTAGTCACCGGGAATGGTCTTCCAACAATCTTGAAGAAGTTCCCATAGATTCTTAGCACTTGTTGGCCCTTTTGCCTTCACTCTGCGGTCCAGCTGACCCCAAACCATCTCGGTTGGGTTCAGGTCTGGTGACTGTGGAGGCCAGGTCATCTGGCGTTGCACCCCATCACTCTCTTTCTTGGTCAAATAGCCCTTACACAGCCTGAGGTGTGTTTGGGGTCATTGTCCTGTTGAAAAATAAATGATGGTCCAACTAAACGCAAACCGGATGGAATAGCATGCCGCTGCAAGATGCTGTGGTAGCCATGCTGGTTCAGTATGCCTTCAATTTTGAATAAATCCCCAACAGTGTCACCAGCAAAGCACCCCCACACCATCACACCTCCTCCTCCATGCTTCACGGTGGGAACCAGGCATGTAGAGTCCATCCGTTCACCTTTTCTGCGTCGCACAAAGACTCAAATCTCAAATTTGGACTCATCAGACCAAAGCACAGATTTCCACTGGTCTAATGTCCATTCCTTGTGTTCTTTAGCCCAAACAAGTCTCTTCTGCTTGTTGCCTGTCCTTAGCATTGGTTTCCTAGCAGCTATTTTACCATGAAGGCCTGCTGCACAAAGTCTCCTCTTAACAGTTGTTGTAGAGATGTGTCTGCTGCTAGAACTCTGCGTTGCATTGACCTGGTCTCTAAGCTGCTGTTAACCTGCGATTTCTGAGGCTGGTGACTCAATAAATAAACACATGAAAAATTGGATTGAAGTTCATTCTCTGTCCTCCATAGTACACGCCTGCGTAAGGCAAGATTGCCTTGTGCAGGCATGTACTCCGGAGGACAGAGAATGAACTTCAATCCAATATTGCGGCCAGCATGCAGCCAGCGGGTAAGGAAAGGGTGAATCAAACACCCGAAAACCCCGCCCATATGACCCAAAACTGGTCCCGCCAAATTCAGGTGACAGGTTCCCTTTAATTAGATAGCAATGAGCATGCCGAGCGTTAGCTGGCTGGAAACAGCTAGTATTACATAAGGTCTAAAGATTTTCTGTATCGCTACAAACTTGGAATTATTATAGTACGTATGGGATAATTTCTCATGCATTTTAGCCTTCCTCTCAGAACAGTTTTCTGATGTCTAAGGCTAGGGTCACATTGCGTTCTGTGACCGCGTTTAACGGACTACGTTACACCGCGGCATAACGCGGTGTAACGTAGTTCATTAACGCCGCCATTGCCTGTAATGGTGAACGCGTCGCTAGCGCCCGCTCACATTGGGCGTGCGCTAGCGATGTGCCGTCATTTGAGTGAAGGACCGCGAACGCAGCGTTCGCGGTCCGTTCCTCGCTAGCGCAGATCGGGGATCTGCGCTAGCGGTATCGGCTAACGCGATCCCTTTTGGGACATTGCGTTGGCGCAGTCCGTAGCGCTATGCGCTAAACGGACTGCCCTAACGTAATGTGACCCTAAGGGACTATCTATACAAGATGTTTTTGCTGTGAATTTTCCATAGTTGATCCTGATTGATAACAAGCTAGTATTAGACTACCAATGTGGTGGAGGAGATCTTCTAAAATCATAACCACACGCTGCGGAGATAAATCGACCTCTGCTACAGATCTTACATCCACAATGGATTTATGCTGCAGATATTTACAGAAAACTCCATATTTTGCAATGGAAAGGGTGAAGTCGCGGTACATCTGCAGCATTTAACTTTAACCGTATTTTAGTGCCACATTGCTATTAAGAGTTTGCTATGGCATTTCCACTGCAGAGATTCCACATCACATGCATCCCGTGCTGCCGTAGCTTAGATTGACTACTACCACATTACAGTTCTTTACATGCAGACTGTCCTGATTTTACTTATAAATCTGTTACATGGGAACTCTTGTATGCAGTTTATATCCATTTTCTGTGTTTTCTGTATTGTAAAGTAATAATTCTTTACAAGAAAAGCTAGTATACATATTTTCCAGTAGGTGTCAGCAAAGATCAAGTAACATTTCAGCTTTGTGATTTGGTGCAGTCTGTCATGTGTCCCATGCTCTGTTTCATTTTTCAGTTTTTAGGCTAAAAAGATATGTCGGGGGTTTTGGATATTAGCTGATTTGTATTTAGATTCTCTTAAAATAACATTAGATATGTTCCTGTAACTGAACTTGGCTACTATGAGCCGATTGAGGATGTCCCAATACCAGGTATCCTGGTGAAATTGTCCACTTAGTCTTCTTTTCAGAATCCTGTGCTATTAGCCAGAATAGAACAACACTGCTTCTTCTATGGCAAGACTCAATCCTATAAGTAGCCAACCATGTCATTGATTACCATGTTATACTGCATCTGGAGCAAGCAGAAGCCAGTCTTAGCTGCTCGCCTTTCATAAGACCTTGCGTTATAGAAGGTCGTACCCAGTTGGGACCAGTGTTATGTCAGTAAAGCTATAACTATATCAATTAAATGTTCTATAATTTTTTGCTTGTGGTTCAAATCCTCACCATTTTATCTTTTTTGTGAAATATTATTTTGCTGTGAGTGAACAAAAATACGGTGAACCAGGACATAGGAATTCTTGCTTTGAATAAAAGGGAATTGATCAGCAGGTTTTTGCTACCTCATCTGAGAGCAGCATGATGTAGGTAAAGAGAAGCTGAATCCAATGATGTATCACTTAGTTTATTGGGTTCAGACATTCTGACAGAGTTTTTATATTTAGAATGATCCGAGAGATAGAAACTGAAGAGGAGACAAAGCACAAATAGGGTCTTATCTGAGTAACAATATAGAAGGATATGCATGACGGTGCTCACCTGGATGGGTTGTGTACACACAACCACTTATAAGGCCTAAGGCTCCTGCAGACCTACAAGGAGATAAATGCATAGAACTAGAGAATCAAATGAGTTATTCTGCACTACTGTGGAGAAAAAATGAAGAATGTCAATCAAATTTCAGGTGGTTTTATTCATCAACGCATTTCGAAGTATATAACGTCTTCATCACGACAAGCCGGGGAATAACCTATGTCTTTCTCCAGTTCTTTAGATTTAGGCTGTGTGCACACGTAGCAGATTTTTCGCGTTTTTTTGGCGGTTTTTCGCTATAAAAACGCTATAAAACCGCGAAAAAAAACGCTCACATTAAGCATCCTATTTAATAGAATGCAATCCGCATTTTTTGTGCACATGCTGCATTTTTTTCCTGAGTGGAATCGCATTCCAGAAAAAAACACAGCATGTTCATTAAATTTGCGGAATCGCGGGGATTCCGCACACCTAGGAATGCATTGATCTGCTTACTTCCCGCATGGGGCTATGCCCACCATGCGGGAAGTAAGCAGATCATGTGCGGTTGGTACCCAGGGTGGAGGAGAGGAGACTCTCCTCCACGGACTGGGCACCATCTAATTGTTAAAAAAAAATAATAAAAAAAAAAAAATCATGATATACTCACCCTCTGATGGCCCCGGAGTCTTCCTGCCTCTCAGCGGTGCATGTGGCCCCTTCCGTTCCTATAGATGGTGTGTGTGAAGGACCTGCGATGACGTCGCGGTCACAGTCCCGCAATGACGTCGTGATCGCGACGTCATCGAAGGTCCTGCACACACACCATCTATAGGAACGGAAGCCGCTGAGGAGATCGGCTGTTTGCGGAAGGTGAGTATAACCATTTTTTTAAAATTTTTTTATTATTTTTAACATTCTATCTTTTACTATTGATGCGGCATAGGCTGCATCAATAGTAAAAAGTTGGTCACACTTGTCAAACACTATGTTTGACAAGTGTGACCAACCTGTCAATCAGTTTTCCAAGCAATGCTACAGATCGCTTGGAAAACGCTAGCATTCTGCAAGCTAATTATGCTTGCAAAACGCTAGTTTTCTGCGGGAATATGCATGCCAATTCCGCATGCGATATACCCGCTGCAGGAGTTGCAGAATTGCCGAGGAAATTTCCGCGGCAATTCTGCAACGTGTGCTCTTAGCCTTAAAATGAAGAAGAGCTGAGAAAGCTGCCCCCATCCACACCAGGCACTGTATGTACAAAGTCCATACACACTGAGCTGCTTGTCACAGGAGGGACCGTTGCAGTACTAGTCTGATAATGCTAAAGGGAACCTGTCACCCCAAAAATCGAAGGTGAGCTAAGCCCACCAGCAACAGGGGCTTATCTACAGCATTCTGTAATGCTGTAGATAAGCCCCCGATGTATCCTGAAAGATGAGAAAAAGAGGTTAGATTATACTCACCCAGGGGCGGTCCGGGCCGATGGGCGTAGCGGTCTGGTGCGGGGCCTCCCATCTTTTAACGATGAGGTCCTCTTTTTGTCTTCACGCTGCGGCTCCGGCGCAGGCGTACTTTGTCTTCCCTGTTGAGGGCAGAGCAAAGTACTGCAGTGCGCAGGCGCCGGGCCTTTCTGACCTTTCCCTGTGCCTGAGCACTGCAGTACTTTGCTCTGCCCTCAACAGGGCAGACAAAGTACACCTGCGCCAGAGCCACAGAGTGAAGACAAGAAGAGGACGTCATCTTATGAAGATAGGAGGCCCCGGACCGCGACGCCCATCGGATCAGACCGCCCACCCAGGTGAGTATAATCTAGCCTCTTTTTCTCATCTTTCAGGATACATCGGGGGCTTATCTACAGCATTACAGAATGCTGTAGATAAGCCCCTGATGCTGGTGGGCTTAGCTCACCTTCGATTTTGGGAGTGACAGGTTCCCTTTAATCTCTTAGTCATAAATAGAGATGGGTGGACACCTGGATGTTCGGGTCCAGCTGGTTCGGCCAAACAGTTACAAAAATTTTTTGTACCAGAACAGTTCTCAAACCCGAACCCCAACCATTTGAATGGCTGGCCCGAACATCCTGTGTTTGCCACGCTGTAATGTGCATAATAGTGCGGCAAACACAGCTTTTGATCGCCGGTGAAATCATTACCGCCGGTCAGAGCTGCGGTTCCCACACTGTCAAAAGACATAGTGAGTGCACAGCTGTGATATGAGGTATACAACTCACCTCCGGTCACTGGTGTTAACTGATGGGACTACTGCTCCCATCAGCCAACACCTGCTGCTGCTAATAACAACAGTGAGAGCAGGAATGGCTGATGGGAGTATTCATCAGCTGGTGCCCGCCCTGTGTATAAATAAAAAAAAAACCCGGAGTGGGTTTTCCTGTATTTATGATAACCAGCCAGGCAAAACTCACAGCTGGGAGACCGTCAGCTTCAGCAAGGCTGGTTATCAAGAATAGAGGGGTCCCAAGCCGTATTTTTTAATTATTTAAATAAGTAATTTAAAAAATGTCAGGAACCCTCCCATTTTTGACAACCAGCCTTGCTAAACAACAGATAGCTTGGGGCTGATATTCTCAGGCTGGTAAGGGGCCATGGATATTGCCCTCTCCAGTCTAAAAACAGCAGCCCGCAGCCGCCCAGAAAATGTGCATCTATTAGATGGGCCAATTCTGGCTCTGTGCCTGGCTTTTCCCACTTGCCCTGTAGCGGTGGTAAGTGGAGTTTATATTTGAGGGGTTCATGTCACCTTTGTATTGTCCGATGACATTAAGCCCACTTTTTTTTAAATTATTTATATGCAGTGCAGGAGACGGCTGATGAATACTCCCATCAGCCGCTCCTGCTCTCCTTGATATTAGCGGCAGCTGATGGGAGCAGTAGTCCCATCAGCTAACACCAATGACCAGAGGTGAACTGTATACCTCCAATCACAGGGGGGCTCACGCTGTCTTTTGACAGCGTGGGTACTGCGGCTGTCTGATCGGCGGGGATGAATTTAAAGCTGATCAGAAGCAGTGTTTGCTGCGCTGTCATGCATATGACAGCGCGATAAACACCCGGTGTCTGGGCCGCCGAACTTGAACAGTAACACAGACTTCCTGGTGGCATCCATGTTCTGTGGCCGTGAACAAACAGTAGGTGTTCGATACAGATGCCAAACTTTACTGTTCGGGTTTGCCCATCTCTAGTGATAAATCCTTCACAGTTTGACAAGTAACACATCTCTGAATTCTGGGTTTCAGCCTCTATCTCTGCTCTGTTTAGATTACTTAGCAAAAACCTGCTGACAGATTCCCTTTAAAAAGAGGATACCATTGTGTACAGTCTAAAGTGATTGTATTTTTGGTCCCTGTAATGTCTGTGGGGAAAAAAACTCGCCTCACGCAGGCAGCACTCAGACCAATGTTATTCGGTTGGGCTGCTCAGATTTCATGTAAAAAAAAAAAAAAATGCAGCAGACAGTAGTCTCCTCCTGTATTTTGGATGAGACTTGGCTGTTGAAGTCTATGTGCACACAAAAGGAATCGGATCCCGTAGAGATCAACCGTATTACATCCAATTTTTACAGCTACAATACAGTTTCCTATGTCAAGAATTGCACTTGTTCTTGTAAATTTTATTCACTGCCGATGTATGCAAAAGTTCACATGACCGTGTAAAAATTTGTGCTGTTTTCATCCAGAAAAAAGCTGACAATTTTTCATCTGTATTATCATTTGTATACATGTGTATACAAAAAATGGCGAGCACAAGGATTTGTGAATGTAGAAATCTGAATGCTCATTTTCACTCACAGCAACCCAACCTCTTAAAAATGACATTGAAATTACAGTACCAAGATTTATCAACTACCCACCCCCACACACACAGATACAGCCTATATTGGTATGTTTTTATTCTCTTGTATAAAGTATTACATACTAGTCATGTCATCTCATGATGGACGTATGCGTTTCAAGAGACTGAAACAGCTTATATATTCACTTGTTTTTTTTCTTGCTCTTCAGCATAAAGAAAAAGAATTGGCAAATGAGGTGCAGGAATTATTTAGCCCAAAAGAGAGGTGGTATATGGCTGTGATAAGAGAAACTGATTGTACAGAAGAATTAAGAATAGGCATTGTTGTAGTAATATCATAATCATGTATACAGTGCTGTGAAAAAGTATTTGCCCCTCGCTGTACTTTTGGGTGTATTAGGCTTCTTTCACACTTGCGTTGGTACGCGACCGTCGCTAAGCGTTGGCATGACGTACCGACGGACGTTGTGAAAATTTGGCACGACGTGGGCAGCGGATGCAGTTTTTCAATGCATCCGCTGCCCATTCTAAAGTCCCGGGGAGGAGGGGGCGGAGTTCTGGCCGCGCATGCGCGGTAGGAAATGGCGGATGCGACGTACGAAAAAGCGTTCCCTTGAACGTTTTTTCTTGACGACGGTCCGCCAAAACACGAGGCATCCAGTGCACGACGGACGCGACTTATGGCCATACGTCACGATCCGTCAGCAATACAAGTCTATGGGGACAAAAACGCATCCTGCGGGCACGTTTGCAGGATGCTTTTTTTTTCCCAAAGCGACGCATTGCGACGGAGGCCAAACGACGCAAGTGTGAAAGTTGCCTTAGTGTAGCGAGCGGCGTCAGAAGAAAGGAGACAGGAAGGAGAATGCTCCCGGCCACTGCGGGCGCAAGCGGCTGCAGACACGCCGGCAGCATTCAGACAGCGCTCCTCTGAGAGGTGGAAGAAGAGCCCCAATATGCAAATAAGAAGGCTTTACGGGCACCAAACTCTTGGCCACACCAAGAGTGCACCAGACCCTCTTCATTTTCATACCAGTTAAGTTATTTTCTCAGGCCCAGTGCCAGTAACAGGTACAGCGCTAGTATGGTTATTATAGGGCCTACGTCCCCTACAACACTGTATAACCCATTTAGAATGCATTTTGGGATTGATGGACTCCCTTTAACTTGAATTATCTTTGATAGTAAAATAAGTTTGATTATCTGAAACGTTCAAGTGTGACAAATATGTAAAAATAGAAAAAGAAATGGTAGGGGGACATGCATTTCACAGCACCTCATACTGTATGTTACTATATCTTTATCTACAACGGGATTGTTTTTAATTTTCTACTTTGATTCAACTGACTGCAGAACAGCACCTGTGTATCAAATGACCTTTCATTTCCTTTGAGTCATTCCACACTTCCCAGGCTGCCCAAAGTAAACTAAATGACCCTGTGGCTATAACACCCTGAATTCCTTCTGCTCATGTGAAGGACTTGTCTCATTGAATTTCCGTAATGTATTGGTAAATTAGGCTGCAGCTTTAATTCATGTCTGAGAGCGCAGCGGCGGTGCGCTGAGTCAGATTACACGGTTAGCCTCCCTAAATGAGATCATATTTGGCTCATTCTTTCCCCATCTCTCTTGTGTAGCCACGAGTACAGCTTTCATGAGATAGAGAGAAATGCCAGCGGGGGAAAGTACTGGGAATGTTATCTCAACTCCAGTGCATAGGATTTCATCTGTTCTCCTGCTAAATGGAAAGCATTGTCAGTGATTCATACTTGCATTGCAATATGTTGGGAACTTTTGTTATTAAGTGTTTATTATTCTAGCATTTGGCGATACTGTACGTGGATTACATTATCTGATGTTTAGCTTTTGCAGTTTTGACAGTTTTTCAGTTACAAATCCACAGACATATGGTATCGCTGTGTGAAGCTGTTAGGATTGCCATTTTCTCTCAAATCTGCATACTTTTTATTCAGTAAATTACGTTTTAATTACTTTCTAGAGATGAACTTGCTTTCAGGAAAAGATGTAAATAGAATTTTCTGAGGAGTAGTAATTTAACAGACCAACTAACATCTGGCACAATATTTTATCACATTTTTCCTTTGTAGGGATCAAAAGATTTGTGTTTGAAAACACTTCTTCCTGTTTTTTACCATAATTACCTAAGAGAGCGAGATGAAAGATTGCGGTGCTCTTAAGAATGGAATGAAGAAATAGTTAGGCCCTACATTCTTGGTATAGAAAAATGTGAATAATTTTAAAAGGGGTTGTCTAGTTTTCTGATTGAAGTTTGCAGTAATAAGTATAACTGCAGACTTCTGAATCCTAACAGCACGCACACCGTATGCTGTTCGGATTCTCTGGTACTGCCAGCGAGAGCGAGTGGTCAAGTGACTGCAAGTATGAGATTTACATGCCTCTAGTCACATTCCGACTAGACGAGCTCGGCTTCGCTCATTAACAGTCAATTGAATGAGGCCAAGCACGTCTAGTTGGAATGTGGCCAGAAGTATACAAATCACATTCTTGCCTCACTCAGTACCAGTCAATTGAGTGAGGCCAAGTACATCTAGTTGGAATGTAGCCAGAAGTATAAAAATCACATACTTGCGGTAACATGATCTCCCGCTAACCAGCATTACCAGAGAATCCTGATAGCATGTGTCACACGTGCTGTAAGGACTCATAAATCTGTAGTCACAGACCAGACAAAGAGCCTGTCAGCTTGCCTATTTAAAAAAAAAATTTGCATTCCCATTAAGCTGGCAATTTTAGGGTATGATATTTTTTAGAGCTCTGCATTGTGCAGTTTCTTTAATATTTCTCCTAGAAATATATTAATAAACTGACATCTAGATATTAGCAGTTTGGGATGTGACCATACCCATTC
Organism: Ranitomeya variabilis; assembly: GCF_051348905.1. Classification (NCBI taxonomy): domain Eukaryota; kingdom Metazoa; phylum Chordata; class Amphibia; order Anura; family Dendrobatidae; genus Ranitomeya; species Ranitomeya variabilis. The sequence goes on along the minus strand of NC_135237.1, from coordinate 328,811,010 downwards.
TGATGCAGTCTAATCAGTACTCACAGTATCAGACTGTCAATACTGCAGACACACTAATTTGCTAAGGAAATTGGTAACATCCAGTTGTCAATTTTTTGTTACATTTCTATAAAGAGTAACAGCTTAATGCAGAGCTAGATGTAGAATTGTTATTTTACATGGAGTGTATATAATTACTTTAATAGGCATGTCAGGAGAGATGACAGGTCCTCTTTAGGGCTATCACTACCAATGATGAAATGGGGTAAGATTGAAGCTCAAGTCACTGGCTGATCAGCGGCATAGTATGACCACTGATCGGTAAACGTTTACCGATTGTTGCCCGTTTGATTGCCAGGCAGACCAAAGTAAACAATGCGTGCTGAGCAACCTATACTAGATCTCTCAGTGCGCTTAGGCTGCCATTGTTCTCGCAATTGCGAGCCGTGTTTACACAGTGCGATGCACCACCAAGAGCAATGAACTTTTTATGGTGCACAAAAGATCATTTCACATGAAGAATGAGTGTTTCACTCATTCACTGAGTGATTGGTAGCCTGTTTACATGGCAAGATAATCATGAAATGAGCATTTTTAACAATGCTTATTCACGTTTATCTTACAGTGTAAATGCCTCTTAACTCTATGTTAATTTTCAGTTCGGACCAGCTTCTTTGCTGTGCTGCTGGTCCAAACTGTGTGTTCTCCGATGCTTCAAGCAGAAACAGCTTTGAGCCTGCATCTTGGGAAGAGCACACTTAGGCTAAAGCTGCATTCACCGATCCAGCAGCTTCAGAGCAGTGATTAGAAGCTCTAAAGAAAAGAGCGTCTAAGCACTGCACCCTTTGCCTTGAAAATAGAATAGAGGGGGTCAGTAACATATGCATTGAGCAGGAAACTATACAGTGAAAATCTGTGGCTAGACCTCAAAAAAGCAGTGCATGCAAGACGACCCAGGAATCTCACCGAACTGGAAGCATTTTCCAAGGAAGAATGGCCGAAAATCCTTCAAACAAGAATTGAAAGCTCTTGGCTGGCTACAAAAAGCGTTTATAAGCTGGGGTGCTACTAGGTAGTAAACATGCAGGATGCCCACACTTTTTCATAGGCCCATTTTCTAATTTTTAAAATATAAAAGATTAAAAATTGTATTTTTCTAGCCTAAATTATAAGTGAAATGTGTTTTTAACTTCAACTTAAGGGTTTTAGAGATCATTTAATCTTCAACTTGCTTAAGTGTTCACATTAATAGTAATTTTGAACAGGGGTGCCAAAAGCTGTACAATTGAAAAAAAAACAAACCCTCAGTTATCGGCAATGAAGAGGATTTTTAATAACAATTAAATTGCGAGGTTGCCTGTTTTTACAAGCTCCTTGCAATTTTACCCATTTATGAAGAAGAGACAATCGCTTTACAGGGCTTCCAAAGAGCGTAAAAAAATTGTCTAAAGGGAGCGATTGGTATAAAATAACAAAAAAAAAAAGCACCGCTAAAAATCCCCAACCTCTGGAGCATCGCTTCTCCAGTGAGATACACTGTTTTTTGTTAATCAGGCTGGCTTCTGCACCCAATCAGTGGCCTCAGTGAAGTACGATACATTGACTACAGCCTTCATGTGGGCATAGTCTATTATTGTGGCAGCCAAGTAAACAAAACACAGTGGGGACCATCATATCCAGCTAGAGATCTTTGGCTATAACCAGTAAGTACTATTTTGGTGGCTTTTAAACCATAATTTTGGCATGTAACTGAATTTTTGCAATTAGGCTTTGTACTCCGATTTGCTCAATTTGCTCTTTTTGAAAGAAGTTGTCTGGACATCTCATATTGATGACCTCATGATCGGTCATCAACATCCTGCTTGATGTAAACAGGTTTTGCATGGTTGTCAGGTGCTCAGTCGTTAAGATGTTATCACACCGAAAGTACAATCCCTAAAACATAAAGAAATTTAGTCTGGCCACTAATATTCGTGTGCTCTACCTCTGCCTCGTAAGTCTGTGAAAGTCTCACAGACTTGCATTGATAAAGAGACTTCTGGGTCCACACTGTGCGATCCGGATAATCTCATTGCCCATTACAAGGTGCAGAAGTGGACCAAAGCGGTGCCAATAGTCAGAGAAGCCAGCAATTAGTGAGTATTTTAAGACCAACACTATGTACACATGTATGCATCAATGTACCTAAAAGTTAATAATTGGGAATAGTCTCCTTCAAAACAGCTGAAATATGAAAGGGGATTTCTGCTCCATTTGTGATCAATGAGAAAACGTAAAATAGATATAAATATTGGGCTATTCAAAGAAATGTAAAAACGCATAAAATATACCATTCCAGAAGGTGACCTGCTCGGGACATGAATGTTAAACATGTTAAAGCACCACGCCAGTGTGTTTTTTTTTTTGTTCTTTTTTTTCTTATTTCAGCATTGGAGTGGTATCACTAAGCAGTGTTACCTGCCCCCAGTATTCTACTTTCCAGCCTCTGTCTTCAGCTGTTCCCCTTCCCGTTTCTCCGGTCCCAATCCGCCATCTTGTAACCTCACCTTCTGATTGGCTGGAAGTCAGAGGTAACTACGGTCACATGGTCTCCGTGTAAGTCTATGAGAGCCTCGTTCTGGCTCTCGTAGACTTACAAACGGCAAAGGACAACCAGAGCGACGCCAAGAACAGAATCATTTTCTGAGAAATTAGATAAAAAATATATATAAAGTCAATATCGCTTCACATCCTGTTTTCCCTCCTATTATCACTTATTGTAATAGCCATAGAATAACAACATTTCATTTTTTTTTAATTTCTGTAGATTTTTTTGTTTTGAATCCCCATTAAAGGGTTTGCCTGACAGTACACTTTTTAAAGGTATGGATTGTTTGAAAATAACAAACTGAGTCATACTCTCCTTACAGAGAGGATCCAGCACAGATCACACCAGAGGTTTGTACCAGCTCCTGAAGCAATGTCTGCTAAAATTGGAAGTCAAAGCACCACTGCAGCCTGTGATGGTCTACAGGGGTCTGGTGATTATAAGAGCATTGTCATAAAACATCTGAGCTTCCTAGTCACCTGATGGCTGCAGCCAATCACAGACAGCAATGGTGCTAAGACTTCCAAAAGGAGCAGACCATTCTTCCAGAGCAGCCATTGATGGTTTCTTGGGTGCCCTGGAAGATGAGTATGATTTCATTTATTATATTATTTTCAAAGAATCCATGCCTAAAAAAAGTTGTTTTACTCCTAGACAATCCCTTTGAGTTCTCAAGAATAAAGAACCACTTTGTAATGCTAGGTTCACACTAGTGTTTGTGTATGCAGCATAGGGCTGCGTACGTCTTACCTTCAGATCCGCATCCGTCCTACGTACCTATCTTTAACTTTGTGTACGCGTGGTCATGTGTTTTATGCGGATGCGTCCCCGTGAGTCAAGAGCAAAAAGATAATGAAAAATTGAGTCTCTCGAGCCAGATTGCTTAGTGTGCAGGAAATAAGTGGCCCCTCTGAAAGATAGAATTCAGTGTTTTTAATGCTACATTCACTAGCATGATTCTAGCGTTTGCCCATGTCTAGTTCCTTTTCATATGTAATAAACTCTACTGTATATATTGATGGCCATAGATGCATACTATAGTGTTATAGGATGTTTACATCAATCATTCCTTGACTTCACTTTGCTAATTAGCAAAATAAAAAATACAGTAGTTATCCGATTATTTAAAATTTAGTAGAATGCTATGGGTGTTGACCTGGGATCCTTGACAATCGGCTCATTCAAGGGGCTGCCGAAAGCACTGGAAAACCAAGTACAGCCATTACTACAAATACTGAGCAGTTTCCTAGTCCCCTTCAAACCTTAATCTAACATTGAAGGCCTATATTAAGGATACACGGTCAGTCTAGAATGGATTGGTGCTTTAAACAGGACTTTCACCAAGTTCATGTTAACTTGGATACACCATGTAATAGTGGCTGCACACTGCAATAGAAAGGTTTTATTTATTTTTTTGTTGTGTGCAGAAATATTAGCAAGCAAATGTATTTATCACTCAATGAGTTAACTTTTTAAGTTCAGTTGGGTCTTTTTTTTGCTGGTGGAATTTATGTTTCTCCTGTATGAAACTGACCAATCATTTACAGGCAGCAAAATAGAAGTGTAGATGGACCTGTGATGATGTCATCATGGTCACATGATCAGAGTCCACATGTCCTGCCGGCCACAGTGTGCTGCCTAAATAAGCATTGAAGATAATGGCACCACACTTCTGTGGCATGTAATATATCTTTAGTGTTTATTTAGGCTGGACACTTCAGCTAGCAGGACATGTGGACTTGGGTCATGTGACCCTGATGATGTCACAGGTCCTTCTGCAATTCTGTGTGGCTGCCTACTTATGATTGGTCAGCACCATACAGTAGAAAGAAATACACCCCTCAGTAAAAACTAATAACACCTACTTGGACTTAAGTTTTCATTTGCCTGGACATTTCATGCTGTTAACTCATTTATTTAAATAAATATATAATTATTGTATTCCACTGTGCAGCCATTATTGCATTGTCTTGTTCAACATGACAAATTTGTTGAACTGTTCTTTTAATGCTTCTACTGAAATGCTTCAGACAAATGTAGTGCTACACTAAAACCTAGACATTGTTTCCTCTATAACAGTCTGTTATGTGATGTTTGTTCCAGTCCTTATAAAAGCAGCCATTAATGATCTCATCTACTGCAGTTAAATAAGCTTATTGTGTTTAGGCTGTGACAAAATACATTTTTTTCCTAGGAACTGTTCATCAAAACTAGCATTGCACAGACACATGGGAGTACATGCTGGAGAAAAGCCATTTCATTGCTCGCACTGTGAATACAAGACCAGACTAAAAGCTTCACTAACACAGCACATGAGGGTCCATACAGGTAAGAGCCATCTGACCAGTTAGAATAGTTAATAGATGGTCTATTTATTACTAACCGCATTTAAAGGTAACCTGTCAGCAGGATTGTGCACAGTAACCTACAGACAGTGTCAGGTCGGCACCATTATACTGATTAAAATGATACCTTGGTTAATGAAATCCATCTTGTGGTTGTTGTTTAATCTTTATTTTCAGTTTTGAGTTAATGATATGCCTGTGCTCTGGAGTGGCCTGTGGGGGGTCTTCATGTGGTGCTCTGATTAGGTATTCATAATGCAGACTGCTGACAGATCACTGATCACTCGGTGACCTGCCCCCTAATTTACAATTAAGAGACTTTATTCTGGGTGTGTGTTTTCTTTTTTTTCTTTATAATATCACTATGGGGTTAGTAATGGGGACATCATATAGACACCTCTCCATTACTAACTTCTGGGCTTGATGTCATCTGACAATACAAAGGTGGCATCAACCCCACCAACTATCACCCCACTTGACACTACACCAGGGCTAGTGGGAAGAGCGGGGCTAAGTGCCAGAATTAGATCTTATGGATACGCCTTTTCTGGGATGGCTGGGAGCTGATGTTTTTAGTCTGGGGCAAGGCCAATATCCATGGCACCTTCATGGCATATTAACCCCTTTCCGACATCGAGCATAAATTTACGCCGATGTCGGACGCCCTCCCTTTGATGTGGGCCCCGGAGGTGAGCCCACATTTTCCCGGTACATGTCAGGTGTTTTGAACAGCTGACATGTGCCTGTAACAGCCACTGGTGTCATTGCGATCCACCTGCAGCTATTAACCCTTTAAATGCCTCTGTCGAACTCTGACAGAGGCACTTAACATGCACTTCCAGTAATGGCGCCGGAAATCTGCCCACCGGTGACCCCCATCACATGATCTCAGGTCACCAGTGGGATGGCATGACAACCAGAGCTCTCCTGGAGACCTCTATGGTTGTCAGTGCTGGATTGCTATGAGCGCCACCTGGTGGTCGTAGCTCATAGCAAGTCAGCAATTCTGCTACATACAGGTGATCTGATCATTGCCTGTATGTAGCAGAGCCGATCTGGTTATGGCAGCTTCTAGTCTCCCATGGATGATTGAAAAATTGAGAATCATAATGGCAGTTCAGCACTTTTTTTTTGCAATTTCACTGCACTTGGAATTTTTTTCCCATTTTTGAGTACACAACATGGTAAAACCAATGGTGTCTTTCAAAAGTAGAAATCATCCCACAAAAAACAAGCCCTCACATGGCTATTTTGACCAAAAAATAAAAAAGTTATGGCTCTAGGAGTAAGAGGAGCAAAAATTGAAAATGCAAAACCAAAAATACATCTGGTCATTAAGGGGTTAATATCAGCCTGCAGCTGTCTGCCTAGCCTTTGCTGGTTATTAAATATAGGGGACCCTACTTAATTTTTTGGGGGGTCCCCCAATTTAGTTACCAGTAGATGCTAAGTATAGAGCTGTGAGCTGATATTAATAGCCTGGGAAGTTCCATGGGTATTACCCCCTTCCCAGGTTCTAAACATCTGCCCCCCGCTGTCTGCTTTCTTTCTGCTGGTTATGAAAATGATGCAGGAGCACACGTCATTTTTTCAGAAAAATAATCATTTACTATATACATGTACAGTAAGCTGCACACACACTGTACTAATTATATATGTGTAAGGCCGGCGTCACACTCAACGTATGTAAATACGGTCCGTTTTTTACGGCCGTAATACGCAGAAAAGTCCCCAAAATAGTGATCCGTATGTCATCCGTAGGCAGGGTGTGTCAGCGTATTTTGCGCATGGCATCCTCCGTATGTAATCCGTATGGCATCCGTACTGCGATATTTTCTCGCAGGCTTGCAAAACCGTCATCTAATGGATTTATGGGCTCAAATGTTCGTTAAAACATATATACAGTATATATATATATATATATATATGTCACTGAGACACATACATACATACATATACATATATATATATATATATATATATATATATATATATATATATATATATATATATATATATATATATATATATATATATTCTGTTTTTATATTTCATTCAGCGCGAGATATGTGAAAATCCGGTAATTCAATTGCCGGCTTTTTCTTTCTCCTTCCCAAACCCGACATGAGACATGGTTTACATACAGTAAACCATCTCATATCCCTTTTTTTTTTGCATATTCCACACTACTAATGTTAGTAGTGTGTATGTGCAAAATGTGGGCCCTCTAGCTTGTAAAATAAAGGGTTAAATGGCAGAAAAAATTGTCGTGGGCTCCCGCGCAATTGTCTCCGCCAGAGTGGTAAAGCCAGTGACTGAGGGCAGATATTAATAGCCTAGAGAGGGTCCATGGTTATTGGCCCCCCTGGCTACAAACATCTGCCCCCAGCCATCCCAGAAAAGGCACATCTGGAAGATGCGCCTATTCTGGCACTTGGCCACTCTCTTCCCACTCCCGTGTAGCAGTGGGATATGGGGTAATGAAGGGTTAATGTCACCTTGCTATTGTAAGGTGACATTAAGCTAGATTAATAATGGAGAGGCGTCAATTATGACACCTATCCATTATTAATCCAATAGTACGAAATGGTTAATAAAACACAGACACATTATTACAAAGTATTTTAATGAAATAAAGACACATGTTGTTGTAATATTTTATTAGACTCTTAATACACCTGAAGACCATCGTCCTGAAACAAAGTTAAAAAAACAAACAACAATATTCCATACCTTCCGTCGTTATGTCCCACGATGTAAATCCATCTGAAGGGGTTAAATCATTTTACAGCCAGGAGCTGTGCTAATGCACTCGCTCCTGCCTGTAAAACCCCGGGTATTGAATGGAAAGCAGGGTGATCTGTAGTTACCTTGAGTCGCGGTGAGGCGCCCTCTGCTGGATGTCCTCATAGGAACTCGAGCATGGGAACTTTTCCAAGGCTCCAGTTCATGAGGACATCCAGCAGAGGGCGCATCACCGCAACTCAAGGTAACTACAGGTCACCCTGCTTTCCATTCAGTACCCGGGGTTTTACAGGAAGGAGCGAGTGCATTAGCACAGCTCCTGGCTATAAAATGATTTAACCCCTTAAGATGGATTTACATCGTGGGACATAACGACGGAAGGTCTGGAATATTGTTGTTTGTTTTTTTAACTTTGTTTCAGGACGATGGTCTTCAGGTGGATTAAGAGTCTAATAAAATATTACAACACCATGTGTCTTTATTTCATTAAAATACTTTGTAATAATGTGTGTGTGTTTTATGAACCATTTAGTACTATTGGATTAATAATGGATAGGTGTCATAATTGACGCCTCTCCATTATTAACCTGGCTTAATGTCACCTTACAATAGCAAGGTGACATTAACCCTTCATTACCCCATATCCCACCGCTACACGGGAATGGGAAGAGAGAGGCCAAGTGCCAGAATAGGCGCATCTTCCAGATGTGCCTTTTCTGGGGTGGCTGGGGGCAGATGTCTGTAGCCAGGGGGGACCAATAACCATGGACCCTCTCTAGGCTATTAATATCTGCCCTCAGTCACTGGCTTTACCACTCTGGCGGAGAAAATTGCGCGGGAGCCCACGCCAATTTTTTCCGCGATTTAGCCCTCTATTTTACAAGCTACAGTGCCCAAATTTTGCACATACACACTACTAACATTAGTAGTGTGGAATATGCAAAAAAAAAAAAGGATATGAGATGGTTTACTGTATGTAAACCATGTCTCATATCATGTCGGGTTTGGGAAGGAGAAATGAAAAGCCGGCAATTGAATTACCGGCTTTTTTATAGAACACTGCTGCGTATTTCTCGCAAGTCACACTGCTGGTCCGTGTGTAATCCGTATTTTTCTCGCCCCCATAGACTTTCATTGGCGATTTTTTTGCGCAATACGGTGACAAACGCAGCATGCTGCGATTTTGTACGGCCGTAGAAGACCGTATAATACGGATCAGTAAAATACGGCTGATAGGAGCTGGGACATAGAGAATCATTGGGCCGTGTGTTATGCGTATTTTATGGGTGTATTTTCTGCGCTCATACATCCGTAAAACTCGCCAGTGTGACGCCGGCCTAAAAGTGTTTAGTTTATTAAACCATGTCTAAAAATATTTCAAATGGGATGACATCATACAGAAAAGAAGCAGGCAAACATTGTGCAGAGGGATGCATCAGGTCCAACAATAATAATAAATACATAGAGAACAACAATAAGGTCCCTTCATAAATCAATCAATAAATCAATAAAAGCACAGTGCTTAAAGCAGATGCATAGTAATGCACCCCTTCTGAGGAAGAGATTCTCGAAATGCGCGTCAGGGGGTACGTTATGGCAGTCTGGACTTTGGGTAATTATATGTATTTTTCAGCCAATACTTATCATGTACTTTTTTAATATGTTTCTATGTTTGGCTATGATGTGCAGAGAAATGTTTCTTCTCTCTTATAAAGCTCCTAAGTAAAATCTCTCTTACTATGCATTGCAATATACCATTTAAATAACTTCACCCAGTCCTGCAGGATGTGTCTGGTCCTTATTCACATGAATTTTTGCACATGATCTGCTTTAAGCACTGTGCTTTTATTGATTTATTGATTGATTTATGAAGGGACCTTATTGTTGTTCTCTATGTACAGTCATGGCCAAAAGTATTGACACCCCTGCAATTCTGTCAGATAATACTCAGTTTCTTCCTGAAAATGATTGCAAACACAAACTCTTTGGTATTATTATCTTCATTTAATTTGTCTTAAATGAAAAATCACAAAAGAGAATGAAGCAAAAAGCAAAACATTGATCATTTCACACAAAACTCCAAAAATCGGCCAGACAAAAGTATTGGCACCCTCAGTCAAATACTTGGTTGCACAACCTTTAGCCAAAATAACTGCGACCAACCGCTTCCGGTAACCATCAATGAGTTTCTTACAATGCTCTGCTGGAATTTTAGACCATTCTTCTTTGGCAAACTGCTCCAGGTCCCTGATATTTGAAGGGTGCCTTCTCCAAACTGCCATTTTTAGGTCTCTCCACAGGTGTTCTATGGGATTCAGGTCTGGACTCATTGCTGGCCACCTTAGAAGTCTCCAGTGCTTTCTCTCAAACCATTTTCTAGTGCTGTTTGAAGTGTGTTTTGGGTCATTGTCCTGCTGGAAGACCCATGACCTCTGAGGGAGATCCAGCTTTCTCACACTGGGCCCTACATTATGCTGCAAAATTTGTTGGTAGTCTTCAGACTTCATAATGCCATGCACACGTTCAAGCAGTCCAGTGCCAGAGGCAGCAAAGCAACCCCAAAACATCAGGGAACCAATGCCATGTTTGACTGTAGAGACCGTGTTCTTTTCTTTGAATGCCTCTTTTTTTCTCCTGTAAACTCTATGTTGATGCCTTTGCCCAAAAAGCTCTACTTTTGTCTCATCTGACCAGAGAACATTCTTCCAAAACGTTTTAGGCTTTTTCAGGTAAGTTTTGGCAAACTCCAGCCTGGCTTTTTTATGTCTCGGGGTAAGAATTGGGGTCTTCCTGGGTCTCCTACCATACAGTCCCTTTTCATTCAGACACCGATGGATAGTAAGGGTTGACACTGTTGTACCCTCGGACTGCAGGGCAGCCTGAACTTGTTTGGATGTTAGTCGAGGTTCTTTATCCAACATCCGCACAATCTTGCGTTGAAATCTGTTGTCAATTTTTATTTTCCGTCCACATCTAGGGAGGTTAGCCACAGTGCCATGGGCTTTAAACTTCTTGATGACACTGCGCACGGTAGACACAGGAACATTCAGGTCTTTGGAGATGGACTTGTAGCCTTGAGATTGCTCATGCTTCCTCACAATTTGGCTTCTCAAGTCCTCAGACAGTTCTTTGGTCTTCTTTCTTTTCTCCATGCTCAATGTGGTACACACAAGGACACAGGACAGAGGTTGAGTCAACTTTAATCCATGTCAACTGGCTGCAAGTGTGATTTAGTTATTGCCAACACCTGTTAGGTGCCACAGGTAAGTTACAGGTGCTGTTAATTACACAAATTAGAGAAGCATCACATGATTTTTCGAACAGTGCCAATACTTCTGTCCACCCCCTTTTTTATGTTTGGTGTGGAATTATATCCAATTTGGCTTTAGGACAATTCTTTTTGTGTTGTTTCATTTAAGACAAATTAAATGAAGATAATAATACCAAAGAATTTGTGTTTGCAATCATTTTCAGGAAGAAACTGAGTATTATCTGACAGAATTGCAGAAGTGTCAATACTTTTGGCCATGACTGTATTCATTATTATTGTTGGACTTGATGCATCCCTCTGCTCAATGTTTGCTTGCTTCTTTTCTGTATGATGTCATCCCATTTGAAATATTTTTAGACATGGTTTAATAAACTAAACACTTTTAGGCCGGCGTCACACTGGCGAGTTTTACGGATGTATGAGCGCAGAAAATACACCCATAAAATACGCATAACACACGGCCCAATGATTCTCTATGTCCCAGCTCCTATCAGCCGTATTTTACTGATCCGTATTATACGGTCTTCTACGGCCGTACAAAATCGCAGCATGCTGCGTTTGTCACCGTATTGCGCAAAAAAATATTTTTTAGACATGGTTTAATAAAATATACACTTTTATATGAATTTATTGGATGACTTCTTTTTTGTAGGTTTTCTTGATTGCCTCGGTTCTCCGTTTTCACAGTGAAGGGCACTTTTTGTGGTTTTAATTATATATATGTGACTGACATCTTTATATATCTATTCTATGTGTATATATTTATTCTATCCTATTTTGTTGGGTCATGCAGTGATTTTGTGGTACACAGCAGTAGAAATGTCAGGTTTACAAGAACATGGGTGTGTAAATCTCGGACGGCACACGCATGGTCCAAGAAACGTGTGATTTTTTTTTTTTTTTTCTTGCACCCATTGACTTGCATTGACGAGTCTCATCCGATACACAAGGACAATCGCAGCATACTACAATTTTATATTCTTGATGTGTGTGTGTGTGTGTGTATTTATTTAACTCTTTACTTACAGTTTTAGTAATAAGGGTGTTTGGCTGACACCTGTTCATTACTAAACCTAGGGCTTGGGGTCAGTGCAGCTGCTGCCACCATCCTCTAATCCAGGGGTGGGAAAATAATTTTCCCAAGGGGCCACATGAGAGATTGTGACTGTTGTAGAGGGCCAAACCAATAGGCTGAAATTAATTCTACTCAATATTAATATCAATATATTTTTATAATTGCCGTATTTTACGGACTATAAGACGCAGTTTTTTCCCCAAAATTTTTTGGGGAAAATGGGGGTGTTTTATAGTTGGAATATACTTACAAATACTGTGGCGGCAGCAGGAGTCAGGCAATTCTGCGGCGGTCCTGGTCCGACAATCACACTCCCTTCCCAGGCTAGTTCGGCGGTGGTGCAGGGGACTCTGCCGGCATTTTTTGAAAGCCCAGAGGCCCCGCACATCCATTGTTGCGATGCAGTGGCCTCCAGGAAAATGGCCGCCGGGGTAGTGCATTCTCAGATTGTGATCTCGGCAACGAGATCTCAATCTGCTGCGATGCGGTGGCCTTCGGGAAAATGGTCGCCGGGGGTGGCGAATGCTCAGATTGAGATCTCGTCCCGAGATCTCGGGATGAGATCTCGTTGCCAAGATCTCAACCTGAGCATGTGCCGCCCCCGGCGGCCATTTTCCTGGAGGCCACCGCATTGCAGCAACGGATGTGTGAGGGCCTCCGGTCTTTCACAAAATGCCGGAGAAGCCCCCTGCACCACAAAGCACCACCGCTGAATCTGCCGCACCAGCCTGGGATGGGATTTCCCGGAGGCCACCGCACCGGCCTGGTACCGCTGAACACCCCCTGTGACCACGCTCCACCAGCACTGCCAATTCTCTCTCCCCCCGGTAAGCTGAATTCGGACTGTAAGATGAACCCCCATTTGACACCTTTTTTTCTCCCCCTATTTTCTTTCTGAAAATTTGGGGTGCATCTTATGGTCGGGTGCGTCTTATACTCTGAACAATACGGTATTATATTATTGATAATTATATTAATTGTATCACTTAATATTGAGCAGAATTAAGAATGCTGACAATCCCCTATATATCGTTTGAACCTGAGTACAGTCCCTTCAGTATATCGTATGAACCCCAATATACTGTAAGATCCCCACACAGCCTCCCTCATATGTGGCATGAGCCTCCCTCATATGCGGCATGAGCCCCCCACATAGCCTCCCCCATATGCGGCACGAGCCCCACACAGCCTCCCCCATATGCGGCATGAGCCCCACACAGCCGGAGGCCCCTCCTCCACCAATGTAGTCAGCACTTATGGAGACAGCGACCCGGTGGGCACGGTGTGGGCCTCTGGTTTCCAGCCCCACGGCTGTTTCAGTTCGCGGGCTGGATTGAGACAGCCAGAGGGCCGGATGTTGCCCGGGGCCGCTCTTTGCCCAGGTCTGCTCTAATCCCATTACCCCAATGCGACTGCACCAGGGCATTGGAAAGAGCCTGGGCTAAGTGCCAGAATTGGCACTTCAAATATAAAGTGCCATTTCCGGGGCAGCTGAGGGCTTTTTTTTTTAGCCTGGGATGGGGCAAATAAGTATGAAAAAAAGAAGGTGTTGAAGAAGGAAATTACACCACAAAACTTTTTTGTTTTCAAATATCTTAATTTAGCCCCAAAAAGGATTCATTGCTGTACAAAAAGGCACCAAGAACTTGCGGTTTTTCCATTGCGTTTTTGCTGCCAACAAATTCCAAGAGATGCAGAAACGTTGCAGAAATTTCTGCAATCAAATATTCAAAATGCATCCATACCCTTACCATACGATGAACGCCATAAAATGAAACCCAAACAACAATGGTGAAATTGCATTTCTTTCACCTTTTTTTTCCCCATTCTTCAAACACTTTTTTTACCTGCGGATTTTCAACATCTAATGCAAGCCTATGGGGAAAATCTGCACATAAAACTCCGCAAGAGAAATTCATATGTTTTATATTTGGAACTTGCACCACAGATCGGTTTACACTGAGTAAAAAAATCCCATCCACTTTGCTTGAACTGTAAGGCCTCTTTCACACTTCCGTCATTTACCTCCCGTCATAATCCGTCGCGTTTTGAAAAATCAGGATCCTGCAATTTTTTCTGCAGTATACAGTTTTTTCCGATAGACTTGTATTCATGACGGATGGCCATCCGTTTCATCGGTCGTGCACTGGATCCATTGGAAAATAACTGTCCGTCGGGAGGAGAAAACGTTCAGAGGAACGTTTTTTCTGCACATCAGAAAATCGCTCAGCGGCGGGTCCTGCGCTGTCCGTCGTTGGCTATAATGGAAGCCTATGGGCGCAGGATCCGTCGCTGACCGTCAAAAGCAGGAATCCAGCGACGTGTCCCGTTATTTCATTCTGAGCATGCCTGGAAGGATTTTCTAGTCCGGAAACAAAATAAAAAACTCTCTCTCTCCCTCTCCCCCTCTCCTCTCCAGAATCTTATACCTGAAAATGCAGGCTGGCACTCCTTCGACGCATCATAACACTGGATGCGTCGCACACGTTTTCCTGTACTTTCACAACGTACGTTGATACGTCGCTTCACTGCATTACAATGCACCCGGACCGACGGAAGTGTGAAAGAAGCCTAAGATGCTGCTTTTTTGATGCAGCAATAATTTGCAGTGTAAAAAAACTCACAAAAAATTAATCGTGAGAGCACAGACTTACATTTAATATTACTGGGAAGCAGGGGTTGTACAACTGGCATGTAGGATCAGGGAGAGTTGATGAGGATGTAACCGGTAAAGTAGTGAAGTTAAGGTTAAAGTTAAAGGGAACATATCACCAGGTTTGTCCCATATGAGATAAGGCCAGTACTTTTCAGCCCTGATATACAGCATTCTAATATGCTGTATATATGTCCCCAATCCGACCTGCAAGACAAGAAAAATATCTTTTATTATATTCACCTATGGGGCGGTCCGGACCGGTGGGCGTCCCTGAGCTTGGTCCGTCGCCTCCTCTTTTCTTGCGATGCAGTCCTCCTTCTGTGCTACGTGTGGATGACGTGTGCTACGTCATCCACACAGCATGCCGGCATCGCGATCCTGCGCATGC
Source organism: Ranitomeya variabilis (assembly GCF_051348905.1). Classification (NCBI taxonomy): domain Eukaryota; kingdom Metazoa; phylum Chordata; class Amphibia; order Anura; family Dendrobatidae; genus Ranitomeya; species Ranitomeya variabilis. The sequence continues at coordinate 328,795,964 of NC_135237.1, read as the reverse complement.
ATGCTTCTCTGCCCTGATGTGGGCAGAGTAAAGTACTGCAGTGCGCATGCCACGGGGCCCTTTGGCTTTTTCAGGCATATGCTCACTGCAGTACTTTGCGGTGCCCTCGATAGGGCAGGAGCACAATGCCAGGGACACTGTGGATGACGTAAGATGTGTCATTTACATGAAGCACAGAAGGAGGACTGCATCGCAAGAAGAGAGGAGGCACCGGATCATGACCGCAACGCACACCAGACCCGACCGTCCCCACAGGTAAGTATTATAAAATATATTTTTCTTGTCTTGCAGTCCGGATTGGGGACATAGTTTATACAGAACATTAGAATGCTGTATATCAGAGCTGAACGGTACTGCCTTACTTCATATGGTACAAACCTGGTTGTGGGTTCCCTTTAATCATGTGCATCTCAACAAAATTTTGGGTGGCATTCATTAAATCATAGAAAGCTAGAGTTTGAAGGGACCTCCAAAGTCATCATGTCCAACCCCTGCACAATGCACCATCTCAGACAGATATCTGTCCAGCCTCTGTTTGAAGACTTCCATTGAAGGAGAACTCACAACCTCTTGTGGCAGCTTGTTCCACTCATTGATCACCATCACTTTCACTGGCCTGTAAGTTCCTGGCTCCCATCTTCTTTCATTTTTTTAAAGATAGGGACAATATTTGCTTCTGGGACTTGTCCTGTTTTCCAGGATTTTTCAAAGAATCTAGCTAGTGGTTCTGCAATTTCCTCAGCTAACCCTTTCAGTACCCTAACATGTAATTAACCTGGACCAGGAGATTTAAATTAATTTAAATTAGCTAAGTGTTCTCTCACCATCTCTCTGTTTATAGATAGTGTGGATACTTGTATTACTTCGATAGCACCTTGAAGATCCATTGATGTTACAATTAATTTCCCAGAGAACAAGGATGCAAAATGGGAATTTAAAAGTTCAGCCTTCTCAAAATCATTTTTGACCACTTCACCCTTTTCATCCTGTAAAAGTCCCATAGCATTTTTGACTTTTCTTTGAATGTATTTTGAAGGCTTAAAGGAAAATTCTCATGTGGGAAAAATTGTTAATTTTATAATAATAAAATTTTAAAGTTTTAATGTTATTGTTTATGGCTTATTGCCTAGATTACCACCTACTACTGCAGTTTAAAAGTGGTGGCTGAACATGCACAGCGCTTACGAGCTCTTTCTAATAGATCTTGTAAGCACAACTCTGAAACTGGCTAGATCTCTGGACTGTTCCACCTGCCAGAACTATGAATGCTGCAGCACATCTTTGACCACTGATGGGCTGCAGTGCTCATGTGACATAAGGGTACCTTCACACATTATTTTCAGGCTGTCAAAAATGATTAGTATTTAAGCACAAAATTATTCGAGAAGTTGACGTTTTCTTGGCACTAACATGTTTTTGTTAACATTTCCTGAATTTTGTATTTCTTTGCGTTCCCTGTAAATGTTTTGCACTTGTTTTTTACAGCTTTTTTTAAAGTGTTATGTAAGAATATATTGAGGAGATTTTGTCATGTGTTTTCAAATCCAATCCATTAAGTGATGAATAAAATGTTAGCAAAAATGCTTAAAAAAAAGGTTGCCAAATGCTGAAAAAAAGCATCCAGATGTTTTTGTAGCTTTCCTTTTAACCGCTATTGTAAAGTTATAAAGTGGCTTCATAATGGAAAACACCGGAAGAATGTTTAGGTCACTTGTTTTGAAAAAAAAAAATCAAAATCAAAATCCTTAGCTGTTCATACGCTATGTTGTTTTTCAATAGAAATGAATTAAATTGCCTTTAGAGCAATTTTTTAGCCGTTTGCTGCAGCAACGCCGGAAATCAAGTTCATGCGTACATACCCTTACAATGTCACATGACCACTGGGAGACATATCGCAGACATCACTGAAACTGCAATGTTCAGAGGAGTATGGAGGTTTTTTAATTTTATATAGGCCACATTAATATTTAAGAAGTGGTTGTCCAGTAGAAGACAACCCCTTTAAGCATTTTCTTGGCTTAAATTGGGTTTAATTATCATTTAATAATAATATAATTAATAAATTATTTTATTGCATATCTTTGTAGGTGAAAAGCCCTTTAAATGTGAACTATGTTCCTATGCATCAATAGATGCTAGTTCTCTCCGCCGACACATCAGAACGCATACTCATGAGAAGCCTTACAAGTGTCAGCATTGTTCATACAGTTGGTAAGTTTATATGGTTATTCCTTAGTCAAACGAGATGTCTGACAAGTACTATAAATTGAATTGTTTCATCCTGCATTTTGTCTTTTGGATCATATTATATTTTCTTATTATTTCTTTTTACCTGTAATTTTAGAAGACTGAGTAATAGTTTCTGCATTTGATGATAGACAAAGTGCAGTTATGGAGAATGAAGCAGGTGCTGCAAACTTTGTGATTTTAATGTGTCTTAAAGGATTAATGATAAACTCTTTTTGTTTGCCATAGTGGTAGTTGGTGAATTCTCTGTTTGCTAGATAGAAAAAAATCCAAAAGAAAAAGATATGTACTGTGAAAATTAAAACGATCAATTACCGTATATACTCGAGTATAAGCCGACCCCCCCTAATTTTGCCACAAAAAACTGGGAAAACTTAATGACTCGAGTATAAGCCTAGGGTGGAAAATGCAGCAGCCACCGGTAAATTTCAAAAATAAAAATAGATACCAATAAAAGCAAAATTAATTGAGACATCAGTAGGCTAAGTGTTTTTGAATATCCATATTGAATCAGGAGCCCCATATAATGCCCCATACAGTTTATGATGGGCTCCATAAGATGCTTCATATTAAAATATGCCCCAAATAATGCTGCACAAATGTGGATTATGGCCCCATAAGATGCACCATACAGATATTTGCCCCCATATCATGCTGCACATGGCCACATAAGATGCCCCATACAGATATTTGCCCCCATATCATGCTGCACATGGCCACATAAGATGCCCCATACAGATATATGCCCCCATATCATGCTGCACATGGCCACATAAGATGCCCCATACAGATATATGCCCCCATATCATACTGCACATGGACACATAAGATGCCCCATACAGATATTTGCCCCATATCATGCTGCACATGGCCACATAAGATGCCCCATACAGATATATGCCCCCATATCATGCTGCACATGGCCACATAAGATGCCCCATACAGATATATGCCCCCATATCATGCTGCACATGGCCACATAAGATGCCCCATACAGATATTTGCCCCCATATCATGCTGCACATGGCCAAATAAGATGCCCCATACAGATATTTGCCCCCATATCATGCTGCACATGGCCACATAAGATGCCCCATACAGATATATGTCCCCATATCATGCTGCACATGGACACATAAGATGCTCCATACAGATATTTGCCCCATATGCTGTTGCTGCGATTAAAAAAATAAAAAAATCACATACTCACCTCTCAGGCCCCCGGCACTTGCTATAGTCACCTGCTCCCCGTTCCACCGCTGACCGCCGCTGTGTCTTCTCATCCTCTGCACCGACGTTCAGCAAGAGGGCGGCACGCACTAATCGCGTCACCGCGCCCTCTGACTTGAACGTCACTGCGGAAGACACAGCGACACCGACGGTGGAACGAGGAGCCGGTGAATATCGCGCACTGCCCCCGTCATACTTACCTGCTCCTGGCGCCGTTGCTGCACGTCTGTTCCCCGGCGCCGCATTTTCTTCCTGTAGTGAGCGGTCACCGTTACCGCTCATTACAGTAATGAATATGCGGCACCAACCCTATGGGAGGTGGAGCCGCATATTCATTACTATAATGAGCGGTACCATGTGACCGCTCACTACAGGAAGAAACTGCAGCGCCGGGAAGCAGGGATGTGCAGGGACCGCGCCAGGAGCAGGTGAGTATTATTAGACAGCCCCCCCGCTCCCCCTCCCCTGCTGACCCTTGGGTATGACTCGAGTATAAGCCGAGAGGGGGACTTTGAGCCCAAAAAAGTGGGCTGAAAATCTCGGCTTATACTCGAGTATATACGGTATCCTTTTCATCAGTAAATAGTAATTTAAAGAGAACCTATCGCCTACTGGAAAACTTGATGAAGTAAAAGATGACCAAAATATAAAATCTTTTTAAACTATACATGATTAGGAAAACTAGAAAAATACTGTGAAATTTAGTGATGAAAATTTTGTCATTTTAAGAATGGGAGACTGAAATTGGATCCCCACTAGTGATGGCCGAACCCGAACAGTAAAATTCGTTGTCCGTACAGAACAACTAGTGTCCATGCAGATTCTGAACACGGACTTCACTATTAAGTTCGTGTTACTGTTCGGGTTCATCAGCCCAAAAATTGGGTGTTTCACACACTGTCATCTGATCGTTGGTAAGTTCGTTACCACCAGTCAGAGCACTGCGGTTCTGACGCTGTTACACATGTGAAAGCATGTGAGCCAGCAGCTGTGACCGGCAATAAAAAGTTTATCGGCGGTCACAGGTGTTGCCTGATGAAAATACTACTCTCTTCATCATACGCCCGCTCTCGCTGATATCAGCGTGAGCAGATGTACAATGAAGGGAGTTTTCGCCAACCAACACCTCTGCAGTAAATATATAATTTAAAAAAATGACATGGGGTCCCCTCTATTTTTGACAACCAGTGCAGGCAAAACCAAAAGCTGCAGGCTACAGTTCCCAGGTGTCAGCTTTATCTTGCCTGGTTATTAAAAACTAGATGGTGGCCCGATTCTAACGCATCGGGTATTCTAGAATATGTATAGTAGTGTATAGCACAGCCCACGTAGTATATAGCACAGTCCACGTAGTATATAGCACAGCCCACGTAGTATATAGCACACTCCATGTAATATATAACACAGCCAAGTAGTATATTGCCCAGCCACGTAGTATATTGCAGAGCTACGTAGTATATAGCACAGCCCACGTAGTATATAGCACAGACGTTGTATATAACACAGCCCATGTAGTATATAACACAGCCACGTAGTATATTGCCCAGTCACGCAGTATATTGCACAGCCACGTAGTATATAGCACAGCCCACGTAGTATATAGCACAGAGATGTAGTATATAACACAGGCCACGCAGTATATAACACAGGCCATGCAGTATATAACACAGGCCATGCAGTATATAACACAGCCCACATAGTATTTAACACAGCCCACGTAGTATATAGCAATGTGGGCACCATATCCTTGTTAAAAAAAAGACTTAAAATAAAAAAATAGTTATATACTCACCTTCCGTCGGCCCCCGGATCTAGCCCAGGCGTTTAGCGATGCTCCTCGCGACGCTCCGGTCCCAAGAATGCATTGCGGCAATAACACGTAATTATGTAGCGGTCTCGCGAGACCGCTACTTCATCATTTCGCGAGACCGCTACGTGATGTCGAGACATTGCCGCAATGCATTCTTGGGAAAGGCGCCGGAAGGTGAGAATGTAATGATTTTTTATTTTTTTAATTATTTTTAACATTAGATCTTTTTACTATTGATGCTGCATAGGCATAGAAAAGAACACGGTCCCTACAGTCAAACATGGCAGAGGTTCCCTGATGTTTTGGGGTTGCTTTGCTGCCTCTGGCACTGGACTGCTTGAACGTGTGCATGGCATTATGAAGTCTGAAGACTACCAACAAATTTTACAGCATAATGTAGGGCCCAGTGTGAGAAAGCTGGGTCTCCCTCAGAGGTCATGGGTCTTCCAGCAGGACAATGACCCAAAACACACTTCAAAAAGCACTAGAAAATGGTTTGAGAGAAAGCACTGGAGACTTCTAAGGTGGCCAGCAATGAGTCCAGACCTGAATCCCATAGAACACCTGTGGAGAGATCTAAAAATAGCAGTTTGGAGAAGGCCCTTTAAATATCAGGAACCTGGAGCAGTTTGCCAAAGAAGAATGGTCTAAAATTCCAGCAGAGCATTGTAAGAAACTCATTGATGGTTACCGGAAGCGGTTGGTCGCAGTTATTTTGGCTAAAGGTTGTGCAACCAAGTATTAAGCTGAGGGTGCCAATACTTTTGTCTGGCCCATTTTTGGAGTTTTGTGTGAAATGATCAATGTTTTGCTTTTTGCTTCATTCTCTTTTGTGTTTTTTCATTTAAGACAAATTAAATGAAGATAATAATACCAAAGAATTTGTGATTGCAATCATTTTCAGGAAGAAACTGAGTATTATCTGACAGAATTGCAGGGGTGTCAATACTTTTGGCCACAACTGTGTGTGTGTGTGTGTGTATGTATGTATATATATATATATATATATATATATATATATATATATATATATATATATATATATATATATATATATATATATATATATATATATATATATAATATATATATTGTAGGGGTTCACTCGCTCAGGTGCAACGGCTGACACGCAGGAGACACGTTCCTTTAAAAGTTCACCGGGTTTATTGCTCCATAAACCACATAGCAACATGAACAACGGGTAAACAGTCTTACATCAGACGGATGAGACCTCAATGTCCATAACAGAGCTCCGCTCTCTCAGGTCTGTAGGCACACAGACTGTGCTATGTCCAGCACGCAGGCCCAGTCCTGGAGCCTTAACACACTGTGGAGGCTTTCTCCTCCACACACACAGACTCCTGTCTGTAGTGTCCCGCCTGGACACAGGGATCTCTGTCCACACTGATGGACTCCCAAACACTCACAGCCATGTGCCAAACACACCTCCATTATGTAGCCTGAAACCACACCCAGGTACCTGTCACATGATTAGACATGTGGTTCTGACATCACCACAGGTCCTGAAAAAAACATAGATAGGCATGGTTATGCCCCTTACCCAGGGGTGAGGTATATGGGTAGCCAGACCCTCCCATCTCTCATAGCTACCCGTAACCCGGACCCAAATATAACAAACAATGCCTTATTGCTTTATGTGCATTAAAGAAAACACTCCGGGTTACATCACAGCGACAAGCCTTCTCTGTGATACATACCTCCCGTCGACTATATAACCTTTAGCCACGCTACAATATATATTAATAAATATATATATATATATATATATATATATATATATATATATATATATATATACATACATACATACATACATACATACATACATACATACATACATACATACATACATACATACAGTCATGGCCAAAAGTATTCACACCCCTGCAATTCTGTCAGGTAATACTCAGTTTCTTCCTGAAAATGATTGCAAACACAAATTCTCTGGTATTATTATCTTCAATTAATTTGTCTTAAATGAAAAAAACACAAAAAGAATTGTTCTAAAGCCAAATTGGATATAATTCCACACCAAACATAAAAAAGGGGGTGGACAAAAGTATTGGCACTGTTCGAAAAATCATGTGATGCTTCTCTAATTTGTGGAATTAACAGCACCTGTAACTTACCTGTGGCACCTAACAGGTGTTAGCAATAACTAAATCACACTTGCAGCCAGTTGACATGGATTAAAGTTGACTCAACCTCTGTCCTGTGTCCTTGTGTGTACCACATTAAGCATGGAGAAAATAAAGAAGACCAAAGCACTGTCTGAGGACTTGAGAAACCAAATTGTGAGGAAGCATGATCAATCTCAAGGCTACAAGTCCATCTCCAAAGACCTGAATGTTCCTGTGTCTACCGTGCGCAGTGTCATCAAGAAGTTTAAAGCCCATGGCACTGTGGCTAACCTCCCTAGATGTGGACGGAAAAGAAAAATTGCCAAGAGATTTCAACGCAAGATTGTGCGGATGTTGGATAAAGAACCTCGACTAACATCCAAACAAGTTCAAGCTGCCCTGCAGTCCGAGGGTACAACAGTGCCAACCCATACTATCCGTCGGTGTCTGAATGAAAAGGGACTGTATGGTAGGAAACCCAGGAAGACCCCACTTCTTACCCCGAGACATAAAAAAGCCAGGCTGGAGTTTGCCAAAACTTACCTGAAAAAGCCTAAAACATTTTGGAAGAATGTTCTCTGGTCAGATGAGACAAAAGTAGAGCTTTTTGGGCAAAGGCATCAACATAGAGTTTACAGGAGAGAAAAAGAGGCATTCAAAGAAAAGAACACGGTCCCTACAGTCAAACATGGCGGAGGTTCCCTGATGTTTTGGGGTTGCTTTGCTGCCTCTGGCACTGGACTGCTTGACCGTGTGCATGGCATTATGAGGTCTGAAGACTACCAACAAATTTTGCAGTATAATGTAGGGCCCAGTGTGAGAAAGTTGGATCTCCCTCAGAGGTCATGGGTCTTCCAGCAGGACAATGACCCAAAACACACTTCAAACAGCACTAGAAAATGGTTTGAGAGAAAGCACTGGAGACTTCTAAGGTGGCCAGCAATGAGTCCAGACCTGAATCCCATAGAACACCTGTGGAGAGATCTAAAAATGGCAGTTTGGAGAAGGCACCCTTCAAATATCAGGGACCCTGGAGCAGTTTGCCAAAGAAGAATGGTCTAAAATTCCAGCAGAGCATTGTAAGAAACGCATTGATGGTTAGCGGAAGCGGTTGGTCGCAGTTATTTTGGCTAAAGGTTGTGCAACCAAGTATTAGGCTGAGGGTGCCAATACTTTTGTCTGGCCCATTTTTGGAGTTTTGTGTGAAATGATCAATGTTTTGCTTTTTGCTTCAATTCTCTTTTGTGTTTTTTTCATTTAAGACAAATTAAATGAAGATAATAATACCAAAGAATTTGTGTTGGCAATCATTTTCAGGAAGAAACTGAGCATTATCTGACAGAATTGCAGGGGTGTGAATACTTTTGGCCATGAAAATAAATATATATATATATATATATATATATATATATATATATATATATATATATATATATATATATATATATATATATATATATATATATATATGTATATATATGTATATATATATATATATATATTTTCAGCGCTAGATAGCAGAAAAGCCAGTAATTCAATTACCAGCTTTTGCTCTCTCCTTCACAAACCCGACAGGATATGAGACATGGTTTACATACAGTAAACCATCTCATATCCCCTCTTTTATTACATATTCCTCTTTACTAATGTAATAAGTGTCTCTGTGTAAAATTTAGGGATCTCTAACTATTAAATTAAGGGGTTAAATCCCGGAAAAAATTGGCGTGGGCTCCCGCGCAATTTTCTCCGCCAGAGTGGGAAAGCCAGTGACTGAGGGCAGATATTAATAGCCTAGAGAGGGACCATGGTTATTGGGCCCCCCCTGGCTAAAAACATCTGCCCCCAGCCACCCCAGAAAAGGCACATATGGAAGATGCGCCTATTCTGGCACTTGGCCACTCTCTTCCCACTCCCGTGTAGCGGTGGGATATGGGGTAATGAAGGGTTAATGTTACCTTGCTATTGTAAGGTGACATTAAGCCAGGTTAATAATGGAGAGGTGTCAATTATGACACCTATCCATTATTAATCCAATAGTACGAAATGGTTAATAAAACACACACATTATTAAAAAGTATTTTAATGAAATAAAGACACAGGGTGTTTTAATATTTTATTATACTGTTAATCCACCTGAAGAGCCTTGTCACCTGAAATAAAGTAAAAAAAAAACAAACAACAATATTCCATACCTTTTGTCGTTCAGTCTTTTCCCACGCTGTAAATCCATCTGAAGGGGTTAAATCATTTTACACCCAGGAGCTCTGCTAATGCAGCTGTGCTCCTGTCTGTAAGGCCGGCGTAGGGAAATACGGTCCGTATTTTACGGCCGTAATACGCAGTAATTTTCCCAAAATACTTCCGTATTCAATGCGAGGATGCGATTTTTACAGACAAATGTATCAGTGTGGCATCCGTATGGCTTCTGTACGGCGATTTTGTTTGCGCAGGCTTGCAAAATGGACAAATCATGTGTCCATCGGCTAAAATATTCCTAAAAACATATATACAGTCTCTCTCTCTCTCTATATATATTTATGTCAGTGAGACACATTATATATATATATATATATATATATATGTATGTATGTATGTATATATATATATATATATATATATATATGTATGTATATATATATGTATGTATATATATATATATATATATATATATATATATATATATATATATATATATATATATATATATATATACCTATTCTATGTGTAGACATTTGTTCTACCTATTCTATTCTATTCTGTCAGTGTGATTTTACTGTACACCGCACTGAATTACCAGCTTTTCTAGAGAACACCGCTGCGTATTTCTCGCAAGTCACACGCATGGTCCGTGTGTAATCCATAATTTTCTCGCCCCCATAGATTTTCATTGGCGGATTTTTTGCGCAATACGCTGACAAACGCAATATGCTGTGATTTTCTACGGCCGTACAAGACCGTATAATACGGATCAGTAAAATATGGCAGATAGGAGCTGGGCCATAGAGAATCATTGTACCGTATGCAATCCGTATTTTCTCATACGTCCGTAAAACACGCCAGTGTGACGCCGGCCCAAAACTTTGTGAATGAATGGAATGCAGGGGAATGTCCTGTAGTTACCTCGAGTCACGGTGATGCGCCCTCTGCTGGATGAACTCATATGAACTCGAGCCTGGGAACTTTTCAGAATATTTGTGCCAGAATAGGCGCATCTTCCATATGTGCCTTTTCTGGGGGTGGCTGGGGGCAGATGTTTGTAGCCAGGGGGGGGGGCCAATAACCATGGACCCTCTCTAGGCTATTAATATCTGCCCTCAGTCACTGGCTTTCCCACTCTGGCGGAGAAAATTGTGCGGGAGCCCACGCCAATTTTTTCCGGAATTTAACCCTTTAATTTAATAGCTAGAGACCCCAAATTTTACACCGAGACACTTGTTACATTAGTAAAGAGGAATATGTAATAAAAGAAGGGATATGAGATGGTTTACTGTATGTAAACCATGTCTCATATCCTGTCGGGTTTGTGAAGGAGATAGCAAAAGCCGGCATTGAATTACCGGCTTTTCTACTATCTATTTCACTAGCTATGTGAAATATAAATAAATAAATATATATATACACTCACCGGCCACTTTATTAGGTACACCATGCTAGTAACGGGTTGGACCCCCTTTTGCCTTCAGAACTGCCTCAATTCTTCGTGGCATAGATTCAACAAGGTGCTGGAAGCATTCCTCAGAGATTTTGGTCCATATTGACATGATGGCATCACACAGTTGCCGCAGATTTGTCGGCTGCACATCCCAAAGATGCTCCATACAAGGCAGGATGGATCCATGCTTTCATGTTGTTTACGCCAAATTCTGACCCTACCATCCGAATGTCGCAGCAGAAATCGAGACTCATCAGACCAAGCAACGTTTTTCCAATCTTCTACTGTCCAATTTCGATGAGCTTGTACAAATTGTAGCCTCAGTTTCCGGTTCTTAGCTGAAAGGAGTGGTACCCGGTGTGGTCTTCTGCTGCTGTAGCCCATCTGCCTCAAAGTTCGACGCACTGTGCGTTCAGAGATGCTCTTAGGCCTACCTTGGTTGTAACGGGTGGCGATTTGAGTCACTGTTGCCTTTCTATCAGCTCGAACCAGTCTGCCCATTCTCCTCTGACCTCTGGCATCAACAAGGCATTTCCGCCCACAGAACTGCCGCTCACTGGATTTTTTTTCTTTTTCGGACCATTCTCTGTAAACCCTAGAGATGGTTGTGCGTGAAAATCCCAGTAGATCAGCAGTTTCTGAAATACTCAGACCAGCCCTTCTGGCACCAACAACCATGCCACGTTCAAAGGCACTCAAATCACCTTTCTTCCCCATACTGATGCTCGGTTTGAACTGCAGGAGATTGTCTTGACCATGTCTACATGCCTAAATGCACTGAGTTGCCGCCATGTGATGGCTGATTAGAAATTAAGTGTTAACAAGAAGTTGGACAGGTGTACCTAATAAAGTGGCCGGTGAGTGTATATATATATATATATATATATATATATATATATATATATATATATATATATATATATATATATATATATATATATATATATATATATATACCTATTCTATGTGTACACATTTATTCTACCTATTCTATTCTGTCAGTGTGATTTTACTGTACCCCGCACTGAATTGCCGGCTTTTCTAGAGAACACCGCTGCGTATTTCTCGCAAGTCACACACATGGTCCGTGTGTAATCCGTAATTTTCTCGCCCCCATAGACTTTCATTGGTGGATTTTTTGCGCAATACGCTGACAAACGCAATATGCTGCGATTTTCTACAGCCGTACAAGACCGTATAATCTGGATCCGTAAAATACGGCAGATAGGAGCTGGCCCATAGAGAATCATTGTACCGTATGCAATCCGTATTTTCTGGACGTATTTTCTGCGCTCATACGTCCGTAAAACTCGCTAGTGTGACGCCGGCCTAATACTCTCATCAGCCAACGCCTGTCACCGGTGGTAAAGTTTTTACCGCCGGTCACAGCTGTTGGCTCATCTGTCATCTGTATGACAGAGCCGATCAGAGCCAGTGTTTCTCGCGCTGTCGCATAGATGACAGCATGGGAAACACCAGTTGTTCGGGCCTCCCATTCATTTGAATGGGGTCTGGATTCGAGTACCGTTCTAGTACCCCAACTAAACTTTTTCTAAATGTTCAGCCGGACCAGAGCATCCACGGTTTACCCATCTTTACTCCCCACTGTTTCACTGTTTGACAGCTGTAGAGACTTCCTACTTCTGTGCTGTGTGAGTGAGACTTGTGATATTGTGCAGCATTCAAACACACAAATTAACTTATTTCATACTAGATGTATTTTTATGGTCTGCTTTAAATAGGTTGTCTGGTGCTTTATATTGATGGCCTATCCATAGGATAAATATCAGATTGTTTAAGATGTGACACCAGGCACCCTCAATTGTCAACTGTTTTGCCCTCACTTGCTGAGCGGAACTACAAAACTCCATCAACTATCTAGTGGCTGTCGCCGGGTACTGCACATCCATACCTATTTATTTAAATAGGAGTGGAACTACAGCACCCTACTGTGACCACTATAAAGTTGACAGAGCTTGTGTAGTTCTACTCTGCAATTAATCACTTCCAGTCTTGGCCGGCACCGAGCGCAACTGATCACAGGTGTGCCAGGTGTTGCGCCACCACCAAAACGAAAGTGATGAAGTATCCTAAGGACAGGCCCTCAATATTAAGTATTGCGCAACTCATTTAAGGCTTACTCACATAATCGGCTTCTGTTGGGGAGTCAGATCAAGAAATCTTTTCAGAGCTTTTTGGAGCGTAAAGCCAGTACAAGTTTGCTACACATATTCTACACACTCTACAGTGAATTGATTTAGAAGTAACCATGTGAATGTTTCTCGGTTGCTTTGTTGGCGGACACGGGAACCATGGGATAATATGCTGCCACCTGGAAGCAGACACTAAGAATATATCTTAGAAAAAAAGTTGACTCCTCCTCACCAGTCTACATCGTCAGCCAATGCTCAGTTATTCAGTTTAGCCTGGTGTCAATTAGAGGCAGACATGAGTCTGAGTAGGAGAATTGTCTTAGTCTTAATTAGGCAGGTGAGGAACTAACCTTTTTCTCTTCCTCTAATTCTAGAGGCAGAGGTGACTGGCTTAGTCTACGTTCACATTTGCGGTCGGCGCCGCAGCGTCGGGCGCCGCAGCGTCGCCGCATGCGTCATGCGCCCCTATATTTAACATGGGCGCATGGACATGCGTTGCACTTGCGTTTTGCGACGCATGCGTCACTGCGGCGCACGCGTCCGGGCGCAGAGGACGCAGCAAGTTGCATTTTTGCTGCGTCCAAAATCAACCAAAAAAAGAACGCATGCTTCGCAAAACGCAGCGTTTTGCTGCGTTTTTGTTTGCGTTGTGCGTTGCGTCGCCGACGCTGCGGCGCACAACGCAAATGTGAACGTAGCCTTAGTCAGCTAGTCATTTTTGCTTTGCAGTGCAGAATGCTGGCTGGTCACTCTCATAGGCTTCTCCAACTTGTAGGAATCCTGTGTTCATGGTATCTTAGATTCATGATCTGCATTTTTTTGAGTCTGTGCATTAGAATAATTAATTGAAAGGGGGTGTGTTCAAAATAATAGCAGTGTGGATTTCAATTAATGATGTCAATCATTTTGTGAAGTAAGAGGTGTGAATTAGGTGGCCCATATTTAAAGGGAACCTGTCACCCCCAAAATCGATGGTGAGGTAAGCTCACCATCATCAGGGGCTTATCTACAGCATTCTGGAATGCTGTAGATAAGCCCCGATGTTACCTGAAAGAGGAGAAAAAGACATTAGATTATACTCACCCAGGGGCGGTCCTGCTCCGATGGGCGTCGCAGGTCCGCTCCGGCGCCTCCTATCTTCATTCCATGACGTCCTCTTGTGGTCTTCACGCCGCGGCTCCGGCACAGGCGTACTTTGTCTGCCCTGTTGAGGGCAGCGCAAAGTTCTGCAGTGCGCAGGCGCTGGAAAGGTCAGAGAGGCCCGGCGCCTGCGCACTGCAGTACTTTGCTCTGCCCTCAACAGGGCAGACAAAGTATGCCTGCGTCGGAGACGCGGCGTGAAGACCAGAAGAGGACATCATGGAATGAAGATAGGAGGCGCCGGAGCGGACCTGAGACATTCATCGGACCGGACCGCAGCGGGACAGCCCCTGGGTAAGTATATTCTAACCTCTTTTTCTCCTCTTTCAGGTAACATCGGGGGCTTATCTACAGCATTCCAGAATGCTGCAGATAAGCCCCTGATACCGGTGGGCTTACCTCACCCTCGATTTTGGGGGTGACAGGTTCCCTTTAAGGGTGAAGCCAGGACATGTACATGCATTTCTCTTTGAAAGCCTAAGAAATATGGGCCGTTCGAGACATTATTCAGAAGAACTGTGTACTTTGATTAATAAGTTGATTGGAGAGAATAAAACATAAAGAAGTGCAGATAATGCTAGGCTGTTCAGCTAAAATCATCTCCAATGCTTTAAAATGGAAAGCCAAAGCCAGAGAGACGTGGAAGAAAAAGAAAGACTACCATTCGAATGGATGGAAGAATAACAAGAATGGCAAAGGCTCAGCCAACAATCTGCTCCAGGATGATCAAAGACAGTCTCAAGTTACCCGTGAGTAGTGTGAGAGTTAGAAGACACATGTGTGAAGCTAAGGCTACTTTCACACTAGCGTCGTGCACTGCACGTCGCTATGCGTCGCTTTGGAGAAAAAACGCATCCTGCAAAAGTGCTTGCAGGATGCGTTTTTTCTCCATAGACTTTTATTAGCGACGCAGTGCGACGGTTGCGTCGGACCGTTGCCACCAAAAAACGTTACATGTAACGTTTATTGGTGCCTCGTCTGCAGCATTTCCGACCGCGCATGCGCGGCTGGAACTCTGCCTCCCCGCACCTCACAATGGGGCAGCGGATGCGTTGAAAAACAGCATCCGCTGCCCCCGTTGTGCGGCGCATCCACAGTATGCGTCGGTGCGCCGCAACGTCGCATTGCGACGTGCAGTGCACGACGCTAAAATAAAAAAAAAATTATTTAAGCGGATACAATTTGCTAAAGAACATGGTGGCCTAAAGAGAAATGGAGAAACATTTTGTGGCCCTATGAAAGTATAATTAGGTCCATGGTCTGCAGACAGTTCGTCAGATGACACCCAAACTCTGCATTCCAGCCACTGCACTGTCTAAAGACAATGAAGCATGGTGGTGCAAGCATCATGATATGAGCTTGTTTTTCTTACTACAATGCTGGACCTATTTACCGCAATACCAGGGATCATGGGCCAGCTTGCATATATTAAAATACTTGAAGAGGTCATGTTGCCTTACGCAGAAAAGGATATGGCCTTGAAATGGGTGTTTCAACAAAACCGACCGAAAAAACACCAGTAAACAAGCAAAATTTTGGTTTCAGTTCAACAAAATTGAGGTTATGGAGTGGTCAGCCCAATCCCCGGACCTTCATCCGATAGAACACTTGTGGGGTGACATAAAAAATTCAGTTTCTGATGCAAAGCCAGCAAGTGCCCAAAAATTGTTGGATGTAGTCAAAGCTCTTCCACTAGAGTTTTCCTCTTTAGGTGACTGTTCTGGGTTCTTCTACATTACAGAGAAATTTTGATCTTTCCCGTTCAGGGCTGGTTTTTCCTTCCCCAGTTTCCCCTGCTAAACTCAGGATTTTTCAGATTGTATCTAGAGCTCCCGTTCTTTGTTGGAGATGGCCCGAAACCACTCATAGCATCCAGATAAACCTTTCCCAACGGTGATCTCGTCTACCCAATTTCTTAGTCTTCTAATTTACCAGCAAGAATTGTTTAGTCCACAGTTCAGAAGGCTTTGTGCCTTTCAGATTAGGTGTGCTAGACTTGATTTGTGGAACAAGGACCTTAGATGTCACATTTAAACCATTATATTTAGAAAGTCTCAGATTCTCACCTAAGAACAAATCAGCAGCACTCCTATACCGATATCCACCTTTTTAATTTTTGCTTGTATGTCTTGAGCCTGGGTTGACTTCCAATGGTCAGGTTCCAGCCATGGCTATCCAGCAGAACCTGACTTGTAAACCATTGATCAGGACTGCTTGCCTGAGCAGGGAGAGCTCTGGGCCACCGAATTGCCCCCCCCCCCCCCCCTTAGATCTGGGGGACCTCATTCTAGTCTTGGATGCCCTTCATCCACTTTCTTTTGGACTGATCAGAGATATCTCTCCATTTTGGCTTTCCTATAGAGTATTGTATTTTTTTTTTCCTCTGGAAGATGTCAGACCACCTCGAGGGCAACCAATGTTGTCTGGTTTTGATTTGCCAATACAGAAGGTCTTCTTCTGTCCACATCTTTGTGGAGCTCTAAAATTTGCTTCTAGGGATGCAAGTCTTAGCAGAAGGGTACAACAAGTGGCAGTGGCTTGCGTGTTAAACTTAGAGATTGCTATTCTTCTTTCTGCAGTACTGGACAGCAGGGACAGCTTTAGGATGTTCCACGTTTCCTGTGTCCCCCAATGCAGCAATCAAAAAAAAAAAATAAGATTTTTGGTAATCACCATGATATCTTTTTTTGTAGTCTTAATTAGGCCTGTCCCACACGTCCAGATAATTCCGGTACCGGAAAAATCGGTACCGGAGTTATCCGTGTGTCCGTGTGCTCACGTGGCACATCAGTGTGGCACACGTGCGGCAGCCGTGTGCCGCCCGTGTGCCGACTGGGTACCACACGCACCATGCAAGAGACACCACTAGAGATAAGCACTGTCCTCTGCATCTGGTGCTGAAGCCGGAATTCATTCCTTCTTCCCAGCAGCGTTCGCTGGAGAGAAGGAATGAAAAATCTTTTTTTTTTTTGTGTTTAAAATAAAGTACCCTGTAACCAACCCCCTCCCACCCCCTGTGCGCCCGCCCGCTGGAAATAAAATACTCACCCAGCTCCCTCGATGCTTCCTCTCAGCGCTGCAGCTTCTTCCTGTATGAGCGGTCACGTGGTGCCGCTCATTACAGTGATGAATATGCGGCTCCACCCCTATGGTGTACTTTATTTTAAACACAAAAAAAAAAAAGATTTTTTCATTCCTTCTCTCCAACGAACGCTGCTGGAGAGAAGAAATGAATGGCGGCTTCAGCACCACAAGCTGGGGGGACAGCGCTTACTGTAGCGCTGTCTCCTGCACGGCACACGGACAGCTTCCGTGTACGGTACGTGTTTTACACGGACCCATTGACTTTAATGGGTCCGTGTGAAACGTGCGCTCCCATGAACACTGACATGTCTCCGTGTTTTTTCAAACGGACACACGGTCCGTGAAAACACGCTGACATGTGCAGAGACATATTGATTTTAATGTGTCTACGTGAGTCAGTGTCTCCGGTACGTGAGGAAACTGTCACCACACGTACCGGAGCCACTGATGTGTGAAACAGAACCCTCCATTTTCAGGGTGGGGCGCTTTTCTTGATTTTGCAACTCCTACTGATTTGCAATAACTGAATACCTGTGTGCCAGCTGCTTAGGCGTAACCTAGCAGGGAGGAGTCAGCTATTTTTTATTCCTAAGATGTAGTCTTAGGCCGGGGTCACACTTGCGAGTGAAATGCGAGAAACTCGCATGTATCTCTCGCATCAATACCTGGCACTGCCGCCGGCACTCGGGACCGGAGCGTTCAGCTGCATGTATTTCTATGCAGTCGCACACTCCGGTCCCAAGTGCCGGCATCAGTGCCGGGTATTGATGCAAGAGACTCGTGCGAGTTTCTCGCATTGCACTCGCAAGTGTGACCCCGGCCTTACTGTCAGCCTCCAGGTGGTAACATACTATCCCATGGTTCCTGTGTACCCCAATGAAGGCTACGAGAAAGATTTTACCGTGAATACCAAAAATCTTCATTTTCGCATCCCACAGGTCTCCTTTTAGGATGATACTAGAAATCTATGAGCATTTCAACAGTGATAAATGCCATATTTGATTTACCTTGTAAATGCATGGCATTTATCTGTTAGCTATGATACCTCTCTTGGTGTCTTACGATGGTGCAGGATGGGAGAGAATGAATTGTGTGATTGTTAGAATGTATAGCCCATCCACATTCATTTAAGGTGACTTTGCCTTAGAGCACTATGTTATAAAGGGGGTTATATATATATCTATGATTTCTGTTCGTATTTTCATTATAGGTTGCTGTACAGAAACCCTATGTGTCTTGCTTCCCCCACACTCGGTGATTGACAATTCTTCCTATATGAGTTTCTGTAAATGAATGTAGACCTCTCGATCACTGTTTGGAGTAAGAGCATTCCTAACAGGGCCATCTGTCCTGCAAGCATTTAACCCACTTTTTACATGAAAATACTGAATTAAATTCTAGAAAACTACATACCCCACAGCTCAGCATCTTAGATACAGCTTTGATGCCATGAGAGAAAATATCATGTCATATTTGCCATCCAGTGATTCAATATGTTCTTGAAAGTCTGAAATGAGTTTATTAATTTTTAAGATTGTTTGTAATATATGTTAATCATCTCATATAAAGGCAATGCTTTAGTATTACCACCTTCAACAAAAACATAGAAACATTATTAACGTATTTTATTTAATATATTATTTTTAGTATTCAGAAGAAAAGTCTCGACCTCCACATACGTCGGCACCACACAAGAGAAATGTTCAAATGTAGCCTTTGTCAGTATTCCACTCCTGACAAACAATTGCTGCACAAGCATACCAAGAAACATCATGCCAACGAGGATCCCCAGCTATCCAGCAAGCAACTTCCCACCAGCTGACAAATATCTGGCTCAGCAGCCATCACCCAAACATGAAATCTTTTTATTTTATAGCACTTTGTTTGGTCACATTGTTTTATAATATATATTTTTTATTATAGTAATGTCTTGAAGTAATTTTATTTGTTTTACGGCAACCTTTATGAACCTCACAAGGACCCATGATATTGTAAATATATCGCACGGCTAAAGCTTTTGTTCCCGCAATCTATCAGAAGTGAGGTCAGGTCTCCTCAACTTTCAGACACAGCCGGGGACTGTGGGGACAAGAAGAAAGAAGTGATTTATTACTGCTTCTATTTTACCGTCAACATGGCACTCAATAAGTGCGTTGTACTGTGGCATGGGCACAGCTGATATAAGACCTGGGTATCACTTAATTGCTGGGTATCTGCCAACATAGCAGAGCTGCTGGGTCCTAGAAAAAAACAGATTATCTATGCTAATGAGTCATGTCATTGGAGTGGGCTGTTTTCCCCTTTTAAATAGAAATAAAATTAGGGACATTAAGGAATTAAGAAAGCTGTAATGTAAAGATGATGTGTCACTTGCTCTGATGGAATTGTTTCCTCTGTCTAAATGTCAATGTGCCATTATTTTTCTTTTTTCCTTGATATATGGCCCCTCTTCCCTGTATGTTAATCTAGATGTGCTAGCCTAGCAAACATGATCCTTATGAAGATTCACATAGAGAGTAGTGAGAGACCACCCATCCTTGGCTAACTAGAGTAGATGTACACACTAGGAAGAGGAGGCGATGTCTCAAGAAATGAACAGCGGCCAAACAAAAAATAAAACAATACCAGATTCAAGAGAACAGTGACATTTAGAGCAGGTAACGTATAATACATGTTTATGGAAAGTTACAGGTCCTCTTTAGGGCTCATTCAGACATTAGTTTTTCTCATACAACTACTATCAGAGTTCTTCTTATATTTGAACTTGTACCTATTAGTCCATGGCACTTTTCACACGAATGTGTATTTTTGCAGACTGAGTGGTCTGAGATTTTACTTGAGTCTTAGATCAAACTCACCAATGCAAGTCCACGGGTTCAAGAAAAAATTGAACAGCATTTAAATGCCGTCTGTTTTTCATAGATTGTTTATGAGACGCTTGAGAAACCTGTGCCCACTACACCCAGAAATATTAATCTTTGAGTGCACTAATGTCAAAATATCAGCTTAATCCCATAGCAACAGTACATGTAAGGCAGCCGTGGGTCAGCGCTTTATGGATCAGGCACAGAAGCTGAGCCTGCTCTGTACAACATGGACATCAGCTGCATTACATACAGTGCCTTGCGAAAGTATTCGGCGACCTGGAACTTTTCAACCTTTTCCCTCGTATCATGCTTCAAACATAAAGATACCAAATGTAAATTTTTGGTGAAGAATCAACAACAAGTGGAACACAATTGTGAAGTTGAACGAAATTTATTGGTTATTTTAAATTTTTGTGGAAATTCAAAAACTGAAAAGTGGAGCGTGCAATATTATTCGGCCCCTTTAACTTAATACTTTGTTGCACCACCTTTTGCTGCAATTACAGCTGCAAGTTGCTTGGGGTATGTCTCTATCAGTTTTGTACATCGAGAGACTGAAATTCTTGCCCATTCTTCCTTGGCAAACAGCTCGAGCTCAGTGACGTTTGATGGAGCTCGTTTGTGAACAGCAGTTTTCAGCTCTTTCCACAGATTCTCGATTGGATTGAGGTCTGGACTTTGACTTGACATTCTAACACCTGGATACATTTATTTGTGAACCATGGCACACTATAGGGAATAAATGAATTGGTCGAGCATGCAGACCTCCACTCCAATCTAGCTGGGATAGATAAGTGATTTTTAAGGATAGAACAGATATCCATTAAAGTCTGAGGTCCATGCATCCTCCAAAAAATCATGGAGACATGTCTTCTTTTGTCCTCCTTTTTAATCGGAATCCCTGATCAAAATTGCACATACAAGTCTGAGTCAGTGAAAACGTGATTGGCATCCATATGCTGTCTATGATTAGCTATGCAATGTATAGGAGCTTTGCTATGTTTTTTCTTTTTTTTTTTTTTCAGGTGAAAATCAGTGATGACTTACTGATAGCAACAGATGAACCACTGATGAAAACCTGATCCAAACAGTAATGAAACTCAGAACATTTTTTTGCATACTTGAAAGATGAGGCCTAAATAGCAAACTTAATTAACTCCTACTAGACAGCTCATAGACGATAAACATCTCGTCAGTCCACATTCTACTCTACAGTGATCTTCTAAAATGTACCGGTAAATGCACAATAGAGCAGCTGCAAGCAAACATGCAACTGCAGGAACTGGGATTCCATAGAGAAGGCACAGGTGGTTTATTAACATCTCTGCCTTCGCTAATGTTGTATAAAAAGCACTGAACATGCTTTGTGTATACATATTACAACTCGCTAATGGTGCTTCTTCCTCTGGCCCCTGCGGTCATGTGATTGCTAGTTGTAAGGAAGTAACAGTTGCTGCTTTGTCCAAGGAGACACAGTCAGCTCTGCCATGCTGCCAGGAAGGCTGTATTTCTACTATACCTGGAGCTAATGTGTGAGTTACAGGGAAAATCAAAAAAGTATTTAAATATTGCAATGCTTCTCAAAGGTCTTTTATGAACTTAAGGGGGTCGGAATGTGTGAAATGAATGAAAAATATAAATTAAAAAAAGCTACTGCCAATACTTTTGAGTATCCGCATGAGAAAAATTTATGTGATCCATGCTTTCTTTTCATACATGTGGTTGAAGCTCTTCAGTTCCCATGTATGAAAAGAAAAACGGAAATAGGAACAGGGGTAAATTGCCTGGTCTTGAATAGAGATGGGCAAACCCGAACAGTAAAGTTTGACATCCGTACCGTACACCTACTGTTCGGGTACGATCACCGAACACTTCACTTCGTAGTCCTGGTCGCCCCCCCCCCCCCTGACCATCGGGTGTTTGTTGCGCTGTCATGTGCATGACAGCGCGAAGAATACTGCTTCTGATTGGCAGTAAAATCATTATCGCTGGTCAGACTACTGCTGTTCCCACGCTTTGAGATGATAGTGTGAGCCCGCAGCTGTGATCGGAGGTAAAAAGTTTACCTCCGGTCACTGGCGTCAGCTGATGGAACTACTGCTCCCTGCAGCCTACGCCTGCTGCTGCTAATTACAGCAAGAGCATTAGCGGCTGATGGGGGTATTTATCAGCCGGCGCCTGCACTCTAAATAGTTTTTTTTTAAAAGGCACAAGTTTCCCTGTACTTTTGATAACCAGCCAGCCAAAATTCAGCTGGTTGCAACCCTCAGCTGTCAGCATTAGCAAGGCTGGTTTTCAAGAATAGAAGGATCCCACGCTGGTTTTTAAGTATTTAACTAAATAAATTTTATTACAAATGCGTGTAGACCCCTCTATTCTTGATAACCAGCCATGCGAACGCTAACAGCTGAGGGTTGCAGCCCCCAGCTGTGAGTTTTGCCTGGCTTATTATCAAAAAAATCAGGGCAACCCATGCGTTTTTTTTTTAACTATTTATTTAAAGCGTAGGCGCCGGCTGATGAATACTCCCATCAGCCGCACCTACGCTCGCTGTTATTAGTGGCAGGCAGCAGGTGTAGGCTGATGGGAGTAGTAGGCCCATCAGCCTATGACAGTGACTGGAGGTAAAATTTATACCTCCGATCACAGCTGCGGGCTCACACTGTCGTTTGACAGCGTGGCAACTGCGGCTGTCTGACTGGTGGTAATGATTTTACCGCCGATCAGAAGTAGTGTTTGCCGCGCTGTCATGCACATGACAGCTTGGCAAACACTGGATGTTTGGGCCCCCCATTCAAGGGAATGGGGTACGGATACTGTTCTGGTATCCGAACCCGAACTTTTTTTTTAACTGTTCGGCTGGACCTCAACATCCAGGGGTCCGCCCATCTCTAATCTTGAATTGGTTAAAATTAACACAAACCCTGTGATTACTACCGCTATGTTGGACTTATTTCATAGTTTAGCTAGAATTACTGTATCTTTATTAACAGCAGATTCAGAGTTAACCGTAAACTACTGATGAACGTTCAATGCCCGGTTATATTACTCAGCTGAGATGACATTTTAATTAAAAAAATATATTTTTTTAATGTTTCATATTTTTTTAATACTTTTTTCTAGAAGATGTTTGTGTAAATAAAACTATTCATTATTCAATATTATGTCATTTGTGATCTTAGATTTCTTTTCAGGAGATAAATTGAGAGCAAAGGAAATTTTATGGCTAGCACAACAATACTAGTGTGAAATGGCAGGTGTTGATAAAACTGGAACGCAGCCATTTGGAATTTAGTATTTATGACTGCTCGGAGATTAAGTTTACACCACCTCAGCATCATGATTTACAGCTATTAGCCAGCTTGATTACATGTGGGGAATACCTAGCCACCAGGCAACCCCCACATGTACTCAAGCCTGGCTAATAGCTGTAAATCATTCAGCTGCCGTGATGAAAACTAAATGCTTCCAGTATCCCTTGTTTCAGATGCTGCACATCTTGTTTCTTCACAGCATAGACAATTGCCTTACAATACAAGATGTGCAACATCTGAAACAACAGATACTGGAAGCTTGTGCTAGCATTTCTTCTGCGGTGTTGCTATCAGTTTGTCAAGAGTGGGAGAAGAGGGTTACATTGACAATCCAACACAATGGGCATCACTTTGAACACATTTTCTAAGTGGTCATAAACTTGTAAATAACTCATGAAAGAATAAAGCTACGTTAAAACCAAGCACACCATTGTTTTCTGAAATTCTCAATAAGTTTGATGTGTCACATGACACTCTTCCCATTAGAAAAAATAAAGTTGGATCCAAAATGGCCAACTTTAAAATGGCCACCATGGTCACCACCCATCTTGAAAAGTTCCCCCCTCCTATATACTAATGTGCCACAAACAGGAAGTTGATATCACCAACCATTCCCATTTTATTTAGGTGTATCCATATAAATGGCCCACCCTGCATTAGGAACCTTAAAGGATCCAGGCAAAGATTATGACACTGATACAGGGGGCCCGCACTGCTGAGGATTATTGTCCCAAGTTACTGCAATGATTCATGGAAATGCTGTGGAATGATGCATCTCACAGGTGCCAGTTCCGCATAGGCCTCTCAGATACTCTTCAGGACACTCTGACCCTTCATACTCCACCTTGTTTCTTGGAGGAGGCCATGACTCGGGTTATTCGGTTGGATCACAGAATTCGGGAGAGGTGTGAAAAGCCATTCCCCTAAACCTGTCCATGTTGCTGAGGTGGATCTGATGGAAGTTGGAGCTGCCAGCTCTCGGGTAGTTGAGAGGAGATGTCGGCGCAATCTCTGACTCTGCTTTTACTGTGGTCATGCTGGGCATTTTCTTTAGAACTGCACGATACGCCCTTAAACAAGCAAGTCGACGGGAAATGCCTAAGTCTAGGTGATTGTTGAGGAGGTCACTCAGACTTCCAGGTACCTTTTTATTCCTCTGATAAAGTGTTGTTAAATGTGGATTTATGTTTCCAGAACCTGTGGTTATCTGCATTTGTTTTCATTGACTGTGGGCCAAGGGGAAAGGGAATCTGAAAGACATCAGCAATGTGTTCTTGGAGAAAAACGAGCAAAAATACTACCTTCCCGTCATTCTTATCATTGTGCTATTAATTTTATCCCTAATGCCAAATTGTCTAAAGCTCGCCTGTACAATTTGTCAGGACCTGAACATACTGCCATGAAAAAACTATATATGCAAAAGTTTACAGAAAGGTCATATCCGTCCTTCCTTCTCGCCTATAGCAACTAGGGTTTTTTATGAAAAAGAAAGATGGGGGTCTCCGTCCTTTCCGTGAATTAAACACAATTACGGTTAAGAAAACTTACCCACTTGCACTCATCCACAACCTATATAATCAGCTTACTGAGGCTAAATGGTTTTCTAAACTTGTCCTTAGAGTGGCTTATTATTTTGATATGCATCCAGAATGATGATGAATGGAAAACAGCATTTGTAATGTCTGAGGGTCTATTTGAAAGTCTTGTCATGCCTTTTTGGTTAACCAATGCACCAGCAGTATTTCAAAACTATGAATAATATTTTCTGATGTTATTGGAAGTTTTGTTGTGTTATACCTTGATGACATTCAAATTTTTTCACCTAATCTGGATCCGAACTATGTTTTGTCTTACAAAAGCTCAGGGAAAATTCTTCGTTTGCTAAAGTGGATAAATATACTTTTTTCATTCAAGAAATATCATTCCTAGGGTTCATTCTATCTTCTGAAGGGTTTAAGATGGTGTTAGGGCTGGCGGAACGCACCGAGTAAATATATATGTTAAATAGGTGTGTTCGCAACCCGGGGGTCCACCGTGCAGGAGAGAAACCTGCTGCTAGCAATTGGCGGCGGTATAAGCGAACTCTGTTATTTCACAGAATCGCAAAGATATGAAAACACTGTGCCCTGTTAAGCTCACAGTGGATCACAGCTACCTAACAGAGCAAAAGCAAAGAGTGGTCATGCAGTCAGCCTAGCACACGAACAACTCCTCTCCGGTGGAGCCGGAATTCTAGTGGCTATATGCCAGCCCTGAATCCATACACACAAAACTCCTCTGCGGAGGTGCCAGTATTCTATGGGCATATTTCAGCCAACCCTGACCACACGTATACATGACCACAAGATAGCAAAGCTCATAACATAGGTTGATACTAGTGCATGGCCGTGCGGCCATGCAAACCTTTTATAGCTGCAGCAGACAAGGACCTTCCTAGTGGTCCAGTAGGAGTTGCTACAGGACCTGAGCGTGTGACCCCCGACCTCCAATGAGAGGTCCTCCCGTGGCCTTCCTCAGTGTGTGTGCAAAGCAGGACTTAATCCCAGAAAAGGCTGCTCGCCGCTGACCAGTGCTGGCTAGAAAAGCAGGGCCTGGAAGGGCAGCAGTAACCCTTTGCACAGTATCAGGCTGAGCGAGACGCTGGGACCGACTTCTCCACTGAGCAGGCTCCACTGCGGCTGATGCAGAATAGGAGACCGCAGCAGACAAGGTTCGAGATTCCCCCTGTGCAGCGGCTGGAACTCGACACCGAACATTACCCCCCCTCCTAGGGCCTCACTACGCTCAAAGACTGCAATGAGCAGCGGAGCCCGAATGTGCTCCACAGGTTACCAGGTTCTGTCCTCTGGGCTGTGGCCCTTCCAGTCCATCAGATAGTATTTTTTGCCACGTACCACCTTGCACCCCAAGATAGAATTCACCTCGTACTCATCCGTGGTCGAACCTGATGACTCGGAAAACCGGGACATATAGACGGGCTTTAAGAGGGATATACGGAAAGTGTCGGTGATACCAATGTGCGGAGGAATAGCCAAACGGTAGACCACGGGGTTGACCTGTTCCAGAACCTTGAAAGGACCTATGTAGCGAGGCGCAAACTTAGTGGGCTCAACTCGCAGCCTGATGTTACGGGCGGAGAGCCACACGAAGTCGCCAGGAGCAAAGGTCAGAGCGGGGCGCCGGTGAACATCAGCAGAAACCCTCATTCTCTCCTTGGAGGCCCGGATGGCATCCTGTGTGCAGTCCCAAATGTCACGTGCCTCCACCGCCCAGTCTGCCACCCTTGAATCGGTGGAGGGCATGGGCACAGGACACGCGGATGCTGGCCGTAATTAAGGAGAAATGGAGTCTGCTCGATAGAGTCGGCTACGGCGTTGTTCAAAGCAAATTCCGCCCAAGGTAGCAAAGATGCCCAGTCATCCTGCCTGGCGGAAACAAAAAGTATGTGTCCAGAGTCTGGTTGGCCCTCTGCCAACCCATTCGTCTCGGGATGGTATGCAGAAGAGAGATTCAGCTCAGTGCTGAGTAAACGACAGTACTCTCCAGAACCGAGACGCAAACTGAGGATCCCGGTCACTGACAATTTTGTCAGGCATGCCATGTAGACGGAAAACATGTTTCACGAACAACGCCGCTAAAGCCTGTACAGAAGGTAACCGTGGAAGTGGAACCACGTTCACCATCTTAGAAAAATGGTTGGTGACTACCCAGATAACTACAGCTACGAGACTTGGGTAAGCCTACCACGAAGTCCATCCTGACCATCTCCCAGGGCCTGTCTGCCACCGGCAGGGGGTAAAGTAGCCCAGCAGGCCGTTGCCGAGGAGACCGATTCTTGGTGCAGGACACACACGCCCAAATATAGTCCCCAACGTCACGGGCCATATGTGGCCACCAGTACATCCTCGCCAAAAGCTCAGATGTCCTCTTTATCCCAAAATGTCACCACCCTGGATGAGTGAGCCCAAGAGAGAACCTCCGGTCACAAATTAGATGGAACCAAAGTCTTGCATGGGGGCACAGACTCTAGCGAAACCGGAGCCACAGTTCTCAGGCTCTCTTAAGGGACAATAAGCCAAGGCTCCTCCTCCTCTGATGACACTACAGAGCGAGTGAGAGCGTCGGCATTAATGTTCTTCTCCCAGGAAAGAAAATGGAGAGAAATGGAACCGGAAGAAGAACAGGGACCATCTAGCCTGGTGAGAATTTAGCCGCTGGGCTGTCTGTAAATACACCAGGTTCTTGTGGTCTGTGAACACTTGGAAGGGAAAGCGAGCTCCCTCCAGAAGGTGTCTCCACTCTGAGAAAGCCAACTTCATGGCTAGCAACTCCCTGTCCCCGATGGAATAATTCCTCTCCGCTGGTGAAAAGGTCTTGGAGAAGAAGAAGCAAGGATGCTTCCGACCTTGGTCATCCTTTTGGAAGAGGATTGCTCCAGCACCAACGGATGAGGCATCCACCTCCATAATAAATGGCTTATCTACATCGGGGCGATGTAGGATGGGAGCGCTAGCGAAGTGTGACTTAATTGAGAGAAAGGCCTTGGAGACCTCCTCCGACCTCGACTTGGGATTTGCTCCCTTCTTGGTGAGGGCAACCAAGGGTGCTACCAAAGTTGAGAAGTGGGGAATGAACTGGCGATAGTAATTAATGAACCCCATAAAGCGCTGCACCGCTTTGAGAGAATGGGGTTCCTGCCAGTCCATCACAGCCTGTAGCTTGGCAGGATCCATAGCCAATCCCTGGGCAGAGATGATATAGCCAAGGAAAGGTAAGGACTCCTGCTCAAACACACACTTCTCCAACTTGATATAGAGGGAGTTAGCCCGTAGGAGGTCGAAGACCTTGCAAACATCTCTCCGGTGGGAATCAATATCTGGAGAGTAGATGAGAATATCATCCAGATAAAGGACAACCGAGGTGGAGAGCATATCCCGGAAGATGTGTACAAAGTCTTGGAAAACGGCTGGGGCATTACAGAGCCCGAATGGGCATCACCTGACATTCATAGTGCCCATCCCTGGTGTTAAAAGCCATCTTCCATTCGCCCCCTCACGGATGCGAATCAGGTTGTAAGCACCCCGCACATCTAATTTAGTAAATACCCTTGCTCCCCGTAGCCTATCAAAAAGCTCAGATATCAGGGGTAGTGGGTGCTTATTCTTAATGGTGATGGCGTTAAGACCCCTGTAGTCTATGCATGGATGCAGTTCTCCACTCTTCTTCTGTACGAAGAAGAACCCAGCCCCTGCGGGTGACACTGACTTCCTAATGAATCCTCTTGCTAAATTCTCTCGGATATACTGGGACATTGCCTCCGTCTCCGGGAGAGATAACGGATAGACTCGACCCCAGGGAGGCTCTGCACCAGGCAAGAGGTCAATAGGACAGTCATAGGGACGGTGAGGCGGAAGGGTCTCCTCAGCCCTTTTGGAGAACACGTCTGCATAAGACCAATAGTGCTTGGGAAGAGAGGAAAGATCTGCTGGTACCTGAGTTGTAGCAACCTGAATGCACTCCCTCTGACATCTACCCTCACAGGGTTTACTCCATCCCAGAATTCTCCCTGAGGACCACTCTATATGAAGAGAGTGATACCGTTGTCAAGGTATCCCTAACAGGACCTCATCAATTCCCTCAGGAATGACGAGCAGAGATATAATCTCCTGATGAGATGGCGTTATGGATAGATTAAAAGGAATGGTCTGGTGTGTAATCTGTGAGGGCAGTGTTGACCCATTTACCACTCGTACGGTCACTGATTGGGCGAGCATCACCGGAGGTATTGCGTGTCGTTGGGCGAAGGCAGATGACATAAAATTGCCCTTCGCCCCAGAATCCAAGCAAAGTTCTACTGAATGAGTGGATGAGCCTATTGTAATTGTCCCCTTAAAGGACAATTTGGAGGCAAACGTTGCCATGTCTAGTGTACCTCCACCTACTACCACTAGGCGCTGACGTTTCCCCGACTGCTGGGATCATCTGGTGGCAAGATGTCCTGACTGCCGGCAGACGTGAGAGACCTTGGGTGCACAAGCGGTCTGGGACTTAGATCCCACTCGTGGCACCTCCATGGCCTCATGTGACTCGGGCACCTGTACCGGAGATTCCAAAGGTTTGGCGAAGGTGGGAGCCAGCCGAAACCTCTGCCTACACTGGGCTCGCTCTAACCTCCGCTCATTAAAACGGAGGTCAATACAAGTGGATACAGCTATTAGCTCCTCCAGTATGGCGGGAATCTCCCTAGTGGCCAAAGCGTCCTTCACATGGTCAGCCAGCCCCCTCCAACATACCGGGATGAGAGCTTTATCCGGCCACTCCAGCTTAGAGGCTAGAGTCCGGAAACGGACGGCAAAATGGCTGACCATGGACGACCCGTGAGTCAATGCCAGCAGTTGGAGCGCCGTATCATGGGTGACTCGAGGTCCTAAAAAGACCTGCTTCAGAGTGCTCAAGAACCGAGAAGCACTCTGCACCACATGATCGTCGCGCTCCCACAGCGGTGTAGCCCATTCCAACGCCCTGTCCAACAGCAGAGAGATTATAAATCCCACCCTTGCCCGCTCTGTGGGAAAACGTGCAGCCAGAAGCTCGAGGTGTATACCGCACTGGCTCCGAAATCCCTACAGGTTTAACTGTGACCAGAATATTTCTCTGGCAGCGGGAGATGGGATAAGGTCAGAACAGGGATGGCAGTGGTTATAGTTGCTGCAGGCACGCTAGCAGCCTGAACAGCTATTGCAGTTACATCCACAGCTGAGGTTGCACGCTCGAGAGTCGCCAACCTGCCCTACAGCTCCTGGATGTACCCCTGCAATCACTGTTTGTCCGCCATTACAAGCCAGACACTGGCGCTAGTATACTGTTAGGGCTGGCGGAACGCACCGAGTAAATATATATGTTAAATAGGTGCTTTCGCAACCCGAAGTCCACCGTGCAGGAGAGAAACCTGCTGCTAGCAAATGGCGGCACAAGCGAACTCTGTTACTTCACAGAATCGCAAAGATATGAAAATGCTGTGTCCTGTTAAGCTCACAGAGGATCACAGCTACCTAACTGAGCAAAAGCAAAGAGTAGTCATGCAGTCAGCCTAGCACATGAACAACTCTCCGGTGGAGTCGAAATTCTAGTGGTTATACGCCAGCCCTGAATCCATACACACAAAACTCCTCATCAGAGGTGCCAGTATTCTAGGGGCTTATTTCAGCCAACCCTGACCACATGCATACATGACCACAAGATAGCAAAGCTCATAACATAGGTTGATACTAGTGCATGGCCGTGCGGCCATGCCAAACTTTTATAGCTGCAGCAGACAAGGACCTTCCTAGTGGTCCAATAGGAGCCACTACAGGACCTGAGCGTGTCACCCCTGACCTCCAATGAGAGGTCCTCTTGTGGGCATGCTCAGCGTGTGCAAAGCAGGACTTAGTCCGAGAAAAGCCTGCTCGCCGCTGACCAGTGCTGGCTACAAAAGCAGAGCCTGGAAAGGCAGCTGTAACCCTTTGCACAGTATCAGGCTGAGCAAGACACTGGGACCGACGTCTTCACTGAGCAGGCTCCACTGCGGCTGATGCAGAATGGGAGACCGCAGCAGACAAGGTTCAAGATTCCCCCTGTGCAGCGGCGGGAATTCGACACCTAACAGATGGATCCTGGGAAGGTGCACGCTATTATTGATTGGGTTCAACCTCGTGACATTAAAGCATTGCAATATTTTCTAGGATTTGCCAATTACTAGGGAAAATATATTAGGGATTTTTCACAGATCGTTAAACCTCTTTCTAATCTTACACGTAAAGGCACAGTTTGGACTCTGGATGCTTTAGAAGCTATTTAAAAATTTAAAGAGTGTTTCATGTCCGCTCCAGTTTTAATCCATCCCAATCTCCAGAAAGCATTCATCGTAGAGGTAGATGCCTCAAAGGTAGGAGTAGGGAATGTTTTGTTTTAAAGTATCAAAACTCCGACCAACTTGTGGCCATGTGCATTTTTCTCTAGGAAATTTTTCATCTGCTGAGAGCGCTTTTGATGTTGGGAATGGTGAGCTGTGAGCTGTCAAATTAGCTTTTTGAAGAATGGAGACTTTTTTGGAAGGAGCTATTCATCAGGTCACTGTTGTGATGGATGATAAAAATTTACCCTATATTGAATCTGCTAAACGTTTAAACCCAAGACGAGCCAGATGGTCCTTATTTTTTCCTAGATTCAATTTTCTATTACGTTCAGGCCAGGGTTCAAGAATGTTAGGGCTACATACAGTACTGTCTGGATTCAGCATAGGGTTTAAATTACCACACAATTTGCCTAAGGCAACTAGAGATCCCTATTAAAGATCATAAAGTAAAACATAACTTTTAATTATTTTGTAAAGGAAACACATTTAAAATTAAAAAAACAAATGTGTGTGTGAGTGTACCACAAAAGTGATTTAGTGACAAAAGTGCGTATTTTTATTATTTATTGCACTACCCATAATGGCTCTAGCTGTAGAGGGAATTTCAGTATTGCTATTCAAGGTGAAATTCACCCAGGAGCATCCCTTCACTCTGAGCTATAATGTCACTATCCTATACTAATATAGAACATGTCAATAGATCACTGTATCAATTTCTTTCTTTTACTAGAGCTTATGGCCCACCTTTGGGTCCACTATTTTAATATGTCCTGAAATATAGCAGATTACTATTTTAGCAAACTCAGATCTATATTAAGTCGCATTAAAGCTCACTGGCATTAGTGACATATAGATGATTTTATCACGAAGGATAAGGAATCATAATCTATTCTGCAGTGCAATCTCACAGATGACTGCTGAAGAATCACACATTCAGATTCTCCACTAATATAAGCTTGTAGGGATATATGATCAAATCTGCAATGGTCACAAAATTATCTGACCACTAATGCTATGTTATTTTCACACAGCTCAATTCACAGCCAGGAGACTTTATACAGGCGACTACCTTGTTGCCAGATCATAAAAGATCTGCAACTAATATGTCATTTAAAATCTATAGAGCATATGCGATTCCAAATGTCTCTTTGATGCAACCATTTTGCTAAATCACTAACTGGTAGTCATCTACTCTCATAAGGATCATGTGTTCTGATCCATTAGATCTGATATCATTAACCCACTATATTCCAGTTCAAGACTATTGATCGTGTTTTAAATCCACTCATCACACATTGTTATTCTGGTTTGAAATTACGCAGCCATTAGTCTTCCCAACATGTTTCGGCTTGCGGCGTCACCAGGGGTTGAGACTAAAACCTTATAGTCATTAAAAAAAAACAGTTGCTACAGGCGAGGAGGAAGGACGGATATGACCCTTCCGTAACCTTATAGTCTCAACCCCTGATGACGCCGCAAGTTGTAAGGCGAAATTGTTGGTAATTCCCTCTAGCATCTCATCCACTGGAAGGGTTAGGGATGGGAGTAGAGATCCTGGGTGCCAGCTCAAGTCACAATGGCTGATCGTCTGGTCAGGGCCTTCCATCATAGGAAGCTTGGAGGTCCAGTGGCCCCCGTAGAAGAGGGGACAGTGTCACAGTTTACTGTCACGATTCCACCACTCACGGAGTCCTGTGGATGTTGTGAATGATAACTCTGCCGCTGTATAGGGTCGAGGGCTTGCTGAGCTGTCAGGATTGTAAGTGACAGCTCAACAGCCCAATTTGATGCAGAGGTGTGAGTAATGTGAAAGACAACTCAGCCACCTTACCTGGCTGGGTCTGTGGGATCTCGCCCAGGTGTCATCTGTTCTGGGTGATTACAGGGCTATTAAGCACTATGAAAATTGTTAGAACCATTGCCAATTGTAGCTTTTCAAGTGGTGTGTGCTCTGAGTTCTATTCTGATATCCGTTGCCAACCTTGGATTTATCTTTGACATACACCTTTGTCTTGATCCGCTACCTTCCTGATACTCTGACCTCGACCTGTGACCTGACTACGCTTTTGTCTTTTCACTTTGTCTATTATAAGCCCTCTTGGTACTGATCCCAGATCTCTTGACTATCCTGCCTCACGGCAAGTCCATGAGTAGTCACTAGCGTTACACTTGTGTTAATCTATTTATATCAGGTGGTGAACTTTGCTTTGTTGAATGATTCTTGGAACAGTCAGTTTGTTGGTGAACACAGATGAAAAGTGCCTGTTTAATATCTCAGTCTTTTCTTTGTCCTCTATAATTATCTGATCTTTGAAGTGGCCGATGCTATCCATTTTTTTCTAAAGATCCAGGTTTTTGCATTTTCCCTTTGAAGTGGTTTATAGAATATTATATTAAATCTTACCATATTATGGTCGCTGCATCCCAAATGCTCTCGAACCTGTAGCTCTGAAAATTGTATCTGATCTGGACCAGATCCAGCAGATTATCTCCCCTGGATGTTTCATCTACCAGTTGAGAGAGGTAATTGTCTTGAAATGTGGATAAGAACTTGCAGCTTTTAGCACAACCAGAAGATTTTATGTCCCATTGAATGTCTGGACAGTTAAAATCCTCCATAATAAGGACCCTAGTTTTATGTGCTGCCATTTTAATTTGTTGCAACATATCATCCTCTACTTGTTCAGCTATTTTAGGAGACTTGTAGACAACTCTAATTAGCATCTTTTCATTATTGTCATCACCAAGTACATTTACCCATAATGACTCTACATTGTTGCAGCTCCCACCATGTCGTCACTAAGCACAGGTCTTAAGTTGGATTTAACAAAAATATACACCCTTCCAACTTTTTTGTCTTCCCTATCTTTCTGAATGTACTGTAACCCACTCTTTGACATTCAGTCATGGATTTTGTCCAGCCAGGTTTCCGTAATGCCCACCACATCGTAATCTGTGACTGACATAAAGTGAATTACTTGGAGACTCTAATTTGTAAGACTTCTTGTATTTGCCAACAGACATTTAATACTGTTAGCATATTTATTACTCCTACTCACCTCCCTATTTTTCTTGCATGTCCCAGTCCCCTTTAAGTCCTCATTCACCCATATTGTCTCAGTATATCCACTCTATATGTCCCATTTTCCCCAAAAATCCATGTTTAAGAGCTCATCCATTCAATTAACCACTTTTTTCCCCCAGCACAGCTGCACTCTCCCATTGAGGTGCAGCCCTTCTCTACTGCAGACCCTGTAGCTGACACAGAAGTTGACCCAGTTCTCCCTGAACCCAAACCCTTCCTTCCTGCACCAATTTGTAAGCCACTTATTTATCTCTCTAAGATTCCGCTGTCTTTCTAGTGACACTCGTGCCACCGGCAGCATTTCTGAAACCACCTTGGAGCTTTTCTCCTAGTTCTTTGTAATAATTTTTAAGGACTTTCCACTTTCCTCTAACATTATCATTGTACCAATGACCAACCCAGCAATCTGTCTATCCGATCCGCAATATGCCAAAACCGAGCACTCAGCAAAAACGCTTTGTACGGCATTCATGGTCTTGGCAGCAGATGACCCTGCCTGTCCGCCTGATCATAGAGTCCCCTACCACCAACATCTGTCTGGCCTTTGCTGCACTCCTATTTCCCTCCTCCCTTCAGCAGTCATTTTCCTGGTTGTTAGGAGCAATGTCCTGCTGTAGTAATCCTAGTCTTGTGCTTGCATTCCTAATATTAACCAAACAGGAGTATTTAATAGGTTGTGCCAGATCAGGGCTAGGCTCCCTGACACTTTTCCCCCCTACCCCTTCTTCTTTTACACAGCAACCTACCTCTAGGTCCTGATCTTCTCCACTTCCGTATAATTGGCTACAGCCAGAACGTGTTCAGTGAACTCTAGACTCCTCTCCAGGTTTGCAATGCTTCTGAGTGTTGCAAGCTGCATATTTACATCCATTACCTGGGCTTCCAAACATATAGCATGACAACATTGAGCGCAGATATATTCATCCTCAAACGGCTGTTCAAGATGCACACCTGGTAGCATTGTCTATAGAATACACTTTAAATGGCGATAAAAAGTACAGATAAAAGCTGAAAAACATGGAAAAATAGATAAGGAAAACACCAAACTTTGCTCTCATGTTAAACTTTGATATTGTGTTTAACTATGCACTTATCTGCAGCCCCCGCTCCGCTCAGCAGCCCTTGTGTGGAGTCACTGGAACTTGTTATGCACCAACCAGCAAGTATCAATACAATGAGTGTTTTACCAGTGGCAGATTATCAATACCGTAGTAGGTGCCCTCATGCATCCTGGTCCAACTACACCCCCAGCACTGATTAGCAGCCTACTGTCAATATACAATGTACACAGAAAGCTGCTAATCAGGAGTGCATCCTGGATTAGCTGTTACATCTAAAAACTTTAATTGTTTCACAACTGATGCACTAAGTAAACTCTGTGATACATCTGTAGCGCCCCCACTGCCGCAGGGCCGAGGGGTACCCGGTACCGGGCCTCTGAGTCTCTGCTCTGGGGTCGTCACGGTGGCTAGGCCCGGTCCGTGACCCTGCCGAGGGGCGCACAGTGAATGAAGTGGATAGATATGATGGATGATGGTAGTGATGAGGCTGTGGTGGTGCGGTGCAGTAAATAACGAGGACACCAGGTTGCAGTCTCTTTACCTCTTTACTGAAGATCTCTGGGTCTTCAGTCCGGAATCCGGATAACCAGGCTGCGCAAGTCCGGCCGGCCCAATGGCACCTCCGGAGTTCTCCTAGCAGGTGGAAATCTGTGCCTTCCTTCTAGCGCTATGTGTTGTGGTCCTTCCCTGCTGTGCTTACAGAAAGTCCCCACAACTGTTGTGTCTGTTTCTTAAGTTCCCTCACAACTCGATTAGATGATGTTCTGCTAATCCTCCGTCCCTCCCGGGTGTTCTGGTTGGGACGGCACCCGTTTGACGGGTAGGCTCGGAGCTCTTCCGGGACCCTAGAGTCGCCCCTCTCCACAAGTTGCCCCCCAAGACTGCATAGGTGATTTAAGTTAGACAGCCCGCCTTAGACTGACTGTCCTGCCGCTGTTTGGAGTATTGCTTGAAGCTGAATGTTATGATACTCCCTCGGCGTTCCGGCCACCGGTAGTGCGCCTCAGTAGGATGTTGCTTCGGTCTTACAGCACGACTCCTACTGGTATTTCTCCTTTTGCGTGATCTCGTTTCTCACTCAGCACAATCTATCTCGCTTCTAATCCTTCCTTGGGCACCGCCGCTTCCCGGAGCAGGCACGGTCCCGTTACGTTCGTTCAAGTTGCCAAGCCTCTGTCAGGATCCCACCCCTGACAGAGACCCTACTGTATCTTCCCCCACAACACCCTCTGCCACAAGGTGTTGCCTGGTTCCAACCCAGTCAGCTTTCTGATCTAACTTCCTGTCTGACCCCCAGTTTACCCACTATGGTGGGGAGTGGCCTAGTGAATAGAACCCTTAGCTCCCCCCGGAGGCCCGACTGTGAAATGTATTGGTGTCTGTGATACCTGATCAGATGAACTCCTTCAGTGCCATCAGACGCACCATAGCTCCCCATAGTGGCGGAGCCACAGTATTGCAACGACCAGGACTCTGGGGCGCTGCACATCCCTGGAATCAGGGTCTCGTGTCCTACATTCTGCTGCTCTCAGATGAGGTAGCAACAATCTGCTGACAGATTCCCTTTAAGACTCCGTTCTTAGCTCAAAGTCTGTTATATTAATGTGATAAAGCAAGATATCCTGAATATACAAGAAAAGCAGTAGACTTCTGTTTAGGATTAAAATAATTTGTTATTGAAAAATCCTGTGTACTCCAAGATGTGGCTCAAAGATACTAAATATGAGTCACTTCTTCAGTTCCTATCCTAGAATTGCACATTGCTATAATGTGATGTTTACGCTGGGCGATTTTAACCAATTTTCCTAGATGTACAGCTGTGAAATATTTCCAATGAAAATGATGACATCATAAGCAGCTGCAAACAAATGAAAAGTTTGTCTACGGAAGCTGGATCTGAATAAATCGGAGAATGCAGGGAAAGGAAGCAGCTTAACACACAGATTACACACAGGGCTAAGGATGTCAGAAGGCCGAGAGCATACATAGAGGAGACAAATAAAAGGAAATAAGAGGTAGGCAACGACCCCCGGGCCATGGGATGCAGAAGAGATGTCATAAGAGAAGGGTTCAGGAACTCAGTGCGGAAACAGATAGAGCTCCGAGTGACAGCTTAGGAAGTAACAATGTGGAAATGTTTACAATGTGTTTGTACTTCTTACATGGAATATTACAGTTTAAGGAAATAAAGTTTAATGACACAAATCTGTCCTGATGGATTGTTACAATACAGATATCAAAGTTCCGGCTCCTGAATGCTCATCCATTGCAGTGTCAGACTGGGGTCCTAAGGGCCCACCAATAAAGCTGATTCTGGAGGACCACCCCTCAGCTATAAATACTGCATGTCTCTCATTCACAAATTCCTCGCTGGTACAATGTCATGCCGTGGAATAGAAATGTGACTGCATTTTGCTGCAAAACCGTTGTTAATAGCTGTAGTTTTGCAGATAAACAGCAATTTTACCCTCAATCCTGCATATCCAAAACAATCAGTCTGAAAACCATGCCGTTACGCTGTGGCCGCTACATGCAAATTCATTATTAAAAACTGCAATGTTGAAAAAACTACAACTCCCAGCATGTTTCAAAGTCTGCAGTTGTCAGGGTATGCTGGGAGTTCCAGTTCCCAAGAGTGGAGGATGTAAATTAAAAATAAACTACTTTTAACTTCCTGGAAAATTGAGGACATGCACTCATTTTAGAATAAGTCTGGTGCCCGTTTCTTGCCCAATTATCTCTATGACTCGGGTAAATTTAAAGGGAACCTGTCACATGATAAAAGCTATTGACCTGTAGATATGGGGTCAATCTCCAGATTATAAGTGCTCTGAACCTGCCAAGTGCCCAAAGTTTGAGTCCCGCAGCCAGAGTAAATTAATTTTATTCCTCCCGCTAGCGTTTGTGTTTCATTCACGGGAGCGGCACGGGTTCATTCACCACTTTGTGTAAACTGCACCCCCGGCCTTGACTGACAGCAGCTCATCATTGGGGTTGGCTGCCAGTCAGTGCTGGGGGTGCGGTTACAGCCGCCACTCTCTATACGCAAAGCGGTGACTGAACCCTTGCTGACGCCTCTCTTGTGACTGAAACCTGAGCGCTACTAGAAGTAATAAAGTTAATTTCTTCCCGGCAGCATGTGTCTAAGTGCTGATTAACACCACATCTGCAGGTTAAGGCCGGGGGCACACTTGTGAGTGCAATGTAAGAAACTCACACGAGTCGCTCGCATCAATACCCGGCACTCGGGAATGGAGCATGCGGTTGCATGTATTTCTATGCAGCTGAATGCTCGGGTCCAGAGTGCCGGCGGCAGTGCCGGGTATTGATGCGAGAGATTCGTGCGAGTTTCTCACATTGCGCTCACAAGTGTCACCCCGGCCTAATAGTGTTTTTTCATGTGACAGGTTCCCTTTATGACCACAATGGCAGGCCAAAGGAAGCAGCAAGGAGCTGCAGCAATGTTGAGAAGGACCCAAGGATAAAGGACACTTTGTAAATTGCTATTGCTCTCTTGTATGATCTCAATCTATGCTTGTAAATAATAATAAAATACTTATTTTGTTAATATCTTAAGAATAGGGTGATTTTTTTTTCTTCTCCTTCCAAGAACCATAACTTTTCTTTCTTCATTGGCATAAAACTATGAGGGCTTGTTTTTTTGCAGGATGAGGTTTAGTTTTCATTTCACCATATAATGCACTGAAAAACAGGAAAGAAATTCCAAGTGCTGTGAAATTGTGGAAAATACACAGCAATTCCTTGATTGTTTCTTCAGGTTTCATTTTTACGGTGTTCATTGTGCTGTAAAAATGACCTGGCAAAGAAACAAAAAACTGACCAGCACTTCCTTCTCAGAATTATGTGTGAACAGGTGGAGGCTTCTGTGACTGTATTATATACAAACCAAAGATGGCAGCAGCAGCATACTGTATGTGCTAACGTATATGCAAACGTTGATGTGTGAAATTAAAACTGCATTAATGCTATAGGATAAACTGTACTTACAGTAGTGTTCAAAATAATAGCAGTGTGGTCAACACATGTTAATCATAAAATCTATAAACTAGTTATTTCCATGCATTGGGAACATCACACACTGTTTTCTAATTCAAAACATGAAGAGAAATGTATAGAATTTTTAACTACTTGACAGAAAATAAAAACTGAACATTGGCCTGTTCGAAAAAATAGCAGTGTCTGTATTTGACTTTACAAACTCACAATATGTACTTTTTTGTGGATTTAGCATTCCTGTGAATCATGAACCTACTATTTAGTTCTATACCCACAGTTTTTTAGAACTGCTTCACATCTATGTTCCACCAACTTCTGTCACCTGTCACCTGTTATTCCAGCCCAGGATGCTTGGACTACATCCCACAATTTTTGGGCATTAGTTGGCTTTGCCTCAGAAACGGCATTTTTTATGTCACCTCACAAGTGTTCTATCGGACTAAGGTCCGGGGATTGGGCTGACCACTCGATAACCTCAATTTTGTTGGACTGGAACCAAGATTTTGCTCATTTACTGGTGTGTTTAGCGTCGTCTTGTTGAAACACCCATTTCAAGGGCATATCCTCTTCAGCGTAAGGCAACATGATCTCTTCAAGTATTTTAATATATGCAAACTGCTCTATGACCCTGGTATGCTTTAAATAGGTCCGGCACCATAGTAAGAGAAACATGCCCATACAGTGTCGGACTGGGGCACCGGGACACCGGAGAATCCTCCGGTGGGCCCCGCCCCCAGGCCCTGCCTGCCTCCTTCATTTGTTCCTGCCCAGGCTGCATTATCCGGGGCCCCGCGCACAGGCTGTATGGAAGAATTGACGTGAATGTGATCATGTGAAGAAGTGTAGCCGCGCGGCAGCTCCTTCTTCACATGACATCACATGATTCATCACCTCACTCAGTGCCTGCGCTGGCTACTGTCTGCTCTGCTGCCGACTGTGCTGGCGCTGCTATCTATGCTACTGATCATTCATAAGAGCGGCCCGTGCGCAGCGTGCGGGTGTGTGCATGCCGACCTCTCAGCCAGCCAGCACAGTCAGAGGAACAGCTGACTGACTGTGTGAGGCTGAGCTGAGAGAGGAGACAGACAGACAGACTCACACACGGACGCACCGCACACAACAGGCTCAGGCTCGCCGCTCAGCACACCCACCACCACCACCAGTCACATACCATACCATGCATTGCAGCATTATGATCTAGACTCCGCCTCCTCTTCATCATCTTCCAAACAGTGTGTGGACTACGGTTTTCTAATGCTGATTGGCTGACATGCAGCCAATCAGCATTAGTTTTCTTTGTGTGACCTCACAGCACACCTCAGACAATGAGCTGTGCTGTGATTGGCCGGCTCGGCTGTCCTGCCCAAGCAGCACAGGCACACTGTCTGCAATATCTTACAGTCGGAGTCGGAAAGGCTGGAGCTGAGGGTCCGGTCAGTATTAATGTAATGCAGTACACTAATGTTATGTGTAGCTTACAGTAAAATATGCCTGCAGGCAGCCTGCACCCTGCAGCATAGTTCTACACAGCCACTGAGAAAGTTATGGCATGGGAGGCCCCGCTGCAATCTAAAGGTGACACAAGGTGGGGGTCCGGGCCCCCATACAAAATTTCTAATTTCCTGCGGTCCCCCTTCCCCACTGTCTCCTAATTTACTGTGGGGTCACCTCTCCCACCATTTCACCTCTGGGGAACGGCCCCAAAGGGGCACACAGGGGGCCCTCAAGAAATTAGGTGACACAGTGGGGAAGGGGTCCTCAGGAAATCAGGGGATGTGACAGTGAGGAATATACTACGTGGCTGCAGAATATACTACTTGGCTCTGTTCTGTATATACTACGTCACTGGGCAATATACTACGGAACTGGGTTATATACCACGTGACTGGGCAATATACCACGTGACTGGGCAATATACTACGTCACTGTGCAATATACTACGGAACTGGGCTATATACTACGTGACTGGGCAATATACCACGTGACTGGGCAATATACTACGTCACTGTGCAATATACTACGGAACTGGGCTATATCCTACTTGGCTGGACAATATACTACGGAACTGGGTTATATACCACGTGACTCGGCAATATACCACGTCACTGGGCAATATACTACGTCACTGGGCAATATACTACGGAACTGGGCTATATACTACGTGACTGGGCAATATACCACGTGACTGGGCAATATACTATGGAACTGAGCTATATACTACGTGACTGGGCAATATACCACGTGACTGGGCAATATACTACGGAACTGAGCTATATACTACATGACTGGGCAATATACCACGTGACTGGGCAATATACTACGTGGCTGGGCAATATACTACGTCACTGGGCAATATACTACGTGACTGAGCAATATACTACTTGGCTGGACAATATACTACGTCACTGGGCAATATACTACGTGGCTGGGCAATATACTACGTCACTGGGCAATATACTACGTGGCTGCGCAATATACTACTTGGCTGGGCAATATACTGCGTGGCTGGGCAATACACTACATCACTGGGCAATATACTACGTCACTGGGCAATATACTACGTCACTGGGCAATATACTACGTCACTGGGCAATATACTACGTCACTGGGCAGTATACTACGTGGCTGGGCAATATACTACGTGGCTGGGCAATATACTACGTGACTGGGCAATATACTACGTGGCTGGGCAATATACTACATCACTGGGCAATATACTATGTCACTGGGCAATATACTACGTGACTGCGCAATATACTACGTAGCTGGGCAATATACTACGTGGCTGGGCAATATACTACGTGACTGGGCAATATACTATGTCACTGGGCAATATACTACGTGACTGCGCAATATACTACGTAGCTGGGCAATATACTTCGTGGCTGTGCAATATACTACTTAGCTGGGCAATATACTTCGTGGCTGGGCAATATACTACGTGACTGGGCAATATACTACGTGGCTGCGCAATATACTACGTAGCTGGGCAATATACTACGTGACTGGGAAATATACTACGTGGCTGGGCAATATACTACGTGGGTGTTAAAGGGGCCCATGAAAACCTGGAGCCGACCCTGGCGACAACGCACATCAAGATGAATACCGGCTGCTACTGTGACAGGGCGCTCTGCTCTGTGACAGGCCATGTGTTGAAGTCACATAGCAGTTTTGTTAAATGACTCCTGCAGCCTTTGATAGGCCGGCGACCTTTCAATGTTAATGCTATGTGACGTCAGCGCGCGGCCTGTCACAGAGCAGAGCGCCCTGTCACAGCTGCAGTCAGCAGCCATTGTAACGACCACGCCGAATATGAAGCCAAAAGAGGATGCTGGGGATCGCAAGAAGGTGAGAAGAATCCCCCCCTCTGTTGTTGGGCAAGGTAGTGACCATAGGGATGGACATAGGGGCCCAGGGAGGGTACATTAAATAAGGGGCCCAGGATGAGGACATTATTACTGGAAGTGCTAACCTCTGAACCGTGCTGCCCTAATATGTCATATTATTCGGTCACTATGTGGTGGTAATATGTGATCTGGTCATGGTGTGGCGGTATTTGTCCCTTGTATGTAGTATTATTGGTCTTGGTATAGTGGATTGTGTTGTGTATGGTGGTCATTTGTTCTCTCTGATATTAATTAGGAGAAGATTCTTTATTTCCATTAGAGTTTTAATGCTTTGTACACAGTAGCGGAGATGCACTTAGAGGGGTTTCCTGTGGAAAAAAGTAATCACCTCTCCACAGGATAAGTGATAACATATTGATTGGTGGGGGTCTGACTGCTTGGACCCACTCAGCAAAATGTGGAACTTTTTATCCCCATTAGACTGGAGTGGCATGTCCGACTAGATCACTGGTCCATTCATTCACTCTGTGGCTGCACTTGTTTTTTTCTGGAAGCCCCAAAGAGAATGAATGGAGCTGCGGTCAAAAATCCCACCTGCCGCTGCATTTTAAAATAGGGATGAAAGTGTCCTGTCAGGGATAAAACTTCCCCATTCTTCCGATCGGTGCAGTTTCTAATGGTCGGACCTAAGCGATCACCAATCCTGTGGAGCCCATGGATCGGTGATAACTTATTTTAACCAAGAACCCCATTAATGTAAACTACCGAAATTATACATCCCAGTTATTGGGGCACACAGTAGATGTGCAGCAGCCGCCGGTGTTTTACAGCCGATGCTCCACTATAATGACAGATATTTGCATATAGCTATAGGGTGGGCCCCTAGAGTCCATTCCCCTGGTGGGCCCCAGACACCCCAGTCCGACGCTG
The DNA here is from genome assembly GCF_051348905.1 of Ranitomeya variabilis. NCBI lineage: Eukaryota > Metazoa > Chordata > Amphibia > Anura > Dendrobatidae > Ranitomeya > Ranitomeya variabilis. Next base: position 328,751,986 of record NC_135237.1, on the reverse strand, counting down.
TGCCCATATCATGATGCTTCACTGTCTTCAGAGTGTACTGTGGCTTGAATGCAGAGTTTGGGGGCCACTAACAAGCTGTCTACAACCCTTGGACCCAAAAAGAAAAATTTTACTTTCAGCAGTCCACAAAATATTTCTCCATTTCTCTTTCGGCCAGTTGATGTGTTCTTTGGCAAATTGTATCTGCTTCAGTACATGTCGGGTTTCTTTTTTTTTTTTTTTAACAGTGGGACTTTTCGAGGACTTCTTGCTCAGAGATTAGCTTCACACAGGTGTCTTCTAACTCTCACAGTACTTACAGGCAACTTGAGACTGTCTTTGATCCTAGAGATGATCATTGGCTGAGCCTTTGCCATTCAGGCTACTCTCCCATCCATTCGAATGGTAGTCTTCCATTTTCTTCCATCTCTCTCTGCTTTGGCTTACCATTTTAAAGCATTGAAGATCATTTTAGCTGAACAGTCTATCATTGTCTGCACTTCTTTAAAAGTTGTATACACACTAATCATTTTTTTAATTAAAGCACACTGTCTTGAACTACCCATATTTCTCAGGCTTTCAAGGAGAAATACATGTGCAACATGTCCTGGCTTCACCCTTAAATAAGGGCCACCTGATTCACACCTGTTACTTCACAAAATGATTGACCTCACTAATTAAACTCTACACTGCTATTATTTTGAACACATCAATTAATTATTCTAATACCCAGACTCAAAAACATGCAGATAATGAAAGCGGAGTATGTTAAATTTCTTAGAATCCACTACACCAACTGGTAAATTGTTTAACATGTGGTAATATAATTTATACCAAAAACAGTGATTAATCTGGCTAGTCATATTGGATTCCACTGTATATACCTAAAGGTACCGTCACACTAGGCGATATCGCCAGCGATCCGTGACGTTGCAGCGACCTGGATAGCGATATCGCTGTATTTGACACGCAGCAGCGACTGGATCCCGCTGTGAAATTGCTGGTCGCTGCTAGAAGGTCTGCACTTTATTTGGTCGCTAGGTCGCCGTGTATCGCCGTGTTTGACAGCAAAAGCAAGGATACCAGCGATATTTTACACTGGTAACCAGGGTAAACATCGGGTTACTAAGCGCAGGGCCGCGCTTAGTAACCCGATGTTTACCCTGGTTACCAGCGTAAAAGTTAAAAAAAACAAACAGCACATACTCACCAGCGCGTCCCCCAGCCTCTGCTTCCTGACACTGACTGAGCGCCGGCCCTAAACTGAAAGTGAAAGCACAGCGGTGACGTCACCACTGTGCTGTTAGGGCCGGAGCTCAGTCAGTGTCAGGAAGCAGAGGCTGGGGGACGCGCTGGTGAGTATGTGCTGTTTGTTTTTTTTAACTTTTACGCTGGTAACCAGGGTAAACATCGGGTTACTAAGCGCGGCCTTGCGCTTAGCAACCCGATGCTTACCCTGGTTACCCGGGGACCTCGGCATCGTTGGTCGCTGGAGAGCGGTCTGTGTGACAGCTCTCCAGCGACCAAACAGCGACGCTGCAGCGATCGGCATCGCTGTCGCTATCGCTGCAGCGTCGCTTAATGTGACGGTACCTTAACTCACAAATTATCCAATTTGTGCCTGCACTTTAGCCATGATAAAGTGTGCCTTTCTCTTAACCATTTATATCAGATTTGACTCTCCTGGGCCAAAAGCCTAAAACAAAGGACATCAAGGTTGACACCTTGTTGTATATACACCAAACATCTATAATAAAATATATGGAACATCAATCACCTCCATTTTTGTGCCAGTATCTCACACCACTGTTTTTATATATGTTATATATTTGTTTTTCATCCTGTCAGCTACTTCACGTCCTAATGTGTGGCTCTTTTTTATTAACTGCCGTAATTAAAAGTTATATTTTAATAATTATCATAATCCTCCACATTGCTAAAATTGAACAAGGGTATGATACAGGAGATCAGACTGATCTCTGCGATCATATGCTTTAATTTGGCCAAAGCCTACAAACTTAAAGGGCAGGTAAAATCCAATGCTAATTAAAAACAGTCACCTGGCTCATTCAGACGTCCATGTAAATTGGTCAGAGATCGGACCAGAATGTGCGTACTGTCTGCGGCTCTTTAGACCGGAGCATGACAGCTTTGTGTATTTCTATGCTCAGACCGATCTGCAAGTAAGTCTGAATGAGCCCTTAGGGCCCCTGCAGACGAGCGAATGAGAAATCGTCAGTTCTATCAGGAAAACTCAAATGATTTTGTTTTTAATTTTAATCCAATTTTCATCCAGACCGTGGTACAGTCGTGTGTAATCCTTTGTTTTTTTTAGCTTACGAAATTAAAGAGAAATGCCCACTTTCAGCCAGAAGCATATGAAAAGCTACCTGTTTGCTCATATGACTGCAAACACCATTTTCTCCTGCTATCATCACTTCACATTGTAGTGTGTGTCGGTTCCCTCCCTCGTTCACCTGATAAGTAAGGATCACAAATTTGGCATATATGGCATATCCTGTGAAAGGTAAATGCAGACAGTAATCGGCAACCACAAAGTGGTCAAAGCATTGGCATGTAGTTTGACAACAAATTTTTCAGTTTTGATTCTTAATGACCACGGCATTCTCCATCGACATGCCAACCTATTTGGTCTGTGGTTAATAGGACTATCATTTGTGTTGTAATAATATAATGTCCCGAAACACACCTCCAGGCTTTGTGACCAAGAATCAGACGATTGGAGCTCTGCATCCAATGACATGACCTTGACAATCATCCGAATTCAACCCAATTGAGATGGTTTGGGATAAGCTGGGCTGCAAAGTGACGCAAAAGCAGCCAACAAGCGCTCAGCACCTCTGTGAACGCCTTCAAGGGTGTTGAAAAGTAATTCCAGGTGACTACCTGATGTAGCTGCTTGAGAGAATGCCAAGAGTGTGTAAACTAAAGATGTCATCGGATTAAGATAGGGGTACTAAGAAGAATCTAAAGCTGTTATGGTTTGTTTCACATGTTTCTGTACTACTTGTTTCCATACATGTTAGTTTGTGATTTTGTCGCCTTCAGTCTGAATCTAAAATGCGCACATTCCATTAAGCACAAGGCAGACCATTACATGATTAGGCATGTCCAAACTTTTGACCGATACAGTAGCTTACTTTATAAAAGTGCCACCCACTGTAATGTACACAATCAAATACAAGTTAGCAAGACATGTGCATATCATTATGTGTTTAAGTATAACCTAGTTTACTGTCTTCTGACATGAATTTGTATCTGTTGGAATTTATCCAGGCAATGGTTCAGCTGAGATCAGCTAATGCAGACTTTTGACTTTTTGACTTCATATGACCACATACTGCAAAACTGGTGAGAATATCAATAATTTAGACCAGGGCAATAAACCTGTTAGGGCAGCAAATGAATGTTCGTTCAGATCGATAGACATTGAGCAGCATGTACCTTTATGAATGTACATTTAGAATTAATTCATGGAACTATATTATACAGTGTTTTTGCTAATACTTGTACACACCTCATGTAAAACGGGTCTGAGTGAACTGCTCTGTAGCTGAAAACATTGTCTTCGTTCATAGTGTTAATACTGAAGACCTTAGTCATCTGGAAAGAATTATACAAATATCTTAAAATATTTCAGTGTGTAAACAACTGCATCTCCTTAAAATTATGCACTAAGACTGAAAAATCAAAAACAGCAACAAACTATTATAAAGCTTAATTCTGGAGTATGCCATTATTTAAAAAAAAAAAAAAAAAAAAAAACTCCAAGGAATTAATTGTCCACATAAATGAGGAATATGAAAGAGTTGGAAAGGTGAATTGCTGAAATTTTGGTCAAGGTGAAGCTAATGAAGTAACTGAAATATTTTATAAGGATCTGTAGTTCTCTTAAAATTTAGATTGTGTCTACCGATGCATCCCTGCAATAAATAGGGATCTTTGAGCATTATATACAAGTGCTTCTCACTAAATTAGAATATCATCAAAAAGATCATTTATTTCAGTTCTTCAATATAAAAAGTGAAACTCCTATATTATATAGTCATTTCAAACAGAGTGATCTATTTCAAGTGTTTATTTCTGTTAATGTTGATTATGGCTTACAGCCAATGAAAACCCAAAAGTCATTATCTCAGTAAATTAGAATGCTTTGAAACACCAGCTTGAAAAATGATTTTAAAATCTGAAATGTTGGCCTACTGAAATGTATGTTCAGTAAATGCACTCAGTACTTGGTCGTGGCTCCTTTTGCATTTATTAAAGCATCAATGCGGCGTGGAATGGAGGCGATCAGCCTGTAGCACTGCTGAGGTGTTATGGAAGCCCAGGTTGCTTTGATAGCAGCCTTCAGCTCGTCTGCATTGTTGGGTCTGGTGTCTCTCATCTTCCTCTTGCCGTAGATTCTCTATGGGATTAAGGTCAGGTGAGTTCCCTGGCCAATCAAGCACAGTGATACTGTTGTTTTTAAACCAGGTATTGATACTTTTAACAGTGTGGTCAGGTGCCAAGTCCTGCTGGAGAATGACATTTCCATCTCCAAAAAGCTTGTCGGCAGAGGGAAGCATGAAGTGCTCTAAAATTTATACAGTATAACTGTACAGTGATCTCTTATGTGGTCTGCAGAACTAGTATCTACAATGATATTTTCTACATATAGTAATATCAGTGTTCGTTTTTGTATATAAATTTATTTTCAATCTCAGCGTGTCATCTGCTGATGTTCCCCTATGCTCATAATTAGGGTGCGCCACGTAGCTGTTCTCAGCATTTTCCTGGTTAGAAGCCCACTCAGATTTTTTGCCCCCCCCCAAGCTGAAACCTCTGATAAACGATCAAGTTTGCATCGTCTCGGGGAGGACACTGTGCATTTTCACTATAATGCAAAAATTCTTGAATTGCTTGTCATGGCCATGCGGAATACTGGTGTACTGTAGAGAATATCAGTACTTCAGAATTGCCGAAGCTTTGGTTTTCGGATTATGGCCATATGCAGAAATTCCCCAAAATGTCATCTTCTCTGCTGCATTTACAGGGGTCCATCTGGCATATGATGAAGTGGGATTTTGGGTGAAAAATTGATGGGCATACAGGTTTGTCTGGGCCATCATAACATTTATTAGTTCCTCACTGAAAAAAGAATTTGAAGAAGTCCATTTCAGTGAAGCCAGTGGTGTCAAACAGGATTCCTGAGCTGCCGATGAAATCCGGAATGATGGGCTGATAATTTTCGGGGGATGTAATCCATATGGGATTACTTGCTGCAGGAGTTGCCTGGGTCCTAGGGCACATTGCTGGGGGTCCTTCCTCACTAGATGAGGAGGAGTAGAGGAATGTGGGATCTTCCTCACTGCCTGAATCCGTGTCGGAAGCAAGGAAGGCGTAAGCCTCCTCTGGAGAATAGTGTCTTCTTGACGAATAGGACATTTTTTTTTCCCAAACCTCAGGGATGTGTGTGTAAGTGGTGCTTTTACACATGTAATCTTGGGGCTTGTGTATAGGGTACTATTTATTATAATAGAAAACAGAGTGAAAAAAAGTAAAGAGAAAAAATATAGAAGAAACAAGAAAAAAATGAAAAGAAAAATTATTTTTTTTACCAAAGAAAATCTAACGTCACCAACAATGTGATGCACCCTCACCTAATGCACTAGAAATTACCCAGCGAAAGCAGGTTTTTTTATGCAAAAAAAACGACACTACCTCCCTACCTATAAAACTAAAAAACATTTTTGTTTTTTTTAATCTATAACAAGATCAGACGTCACCAAACACTGACGCCAGCTACACTAACGTGCTACCTATAAAACTACTCTGTATGATTTTTTTTTCTCTAAAAGAAAATCGGTCGTCATTAACACTGTGACACCGGCTACGCTACCTCTAAAACTACGTTGGGATCACAGATGAGTCACACAGGAGCCAGCACACAGCACAGGATATATATCGAAGCACAGCAGGACACTGGAACAGGAGGCAGGCGATCGCAGGGGAGATCACACCTGCCACCAATGAAACTGTCTCTCAGGTAACACAGAGGGGCTAGAGAACCACTCTGCACGCCAAATCTAAGACAAAGATGGCATGCAGGGCGGTGATCGCTATTTTAGATTTACCCCTTTGGCACTGATTGGCCAGAAACTATTGCTCAGCCAATCAGCGCCAAAGGGGTTAATCAGGTGAGGTGATGCTGCGATCGCCCCACCCATTGTGACGGCTGTGATTGGTGCTGTGTCGCACAGCATCGATGACAGCATGTCACATGTTTTTTTTTTATTAACTTTATTGTCACATTGCTGTCATTACCTGGTCAGAAATTGTAAAGTGAGCTGCCAGCAGCAGATCTTGATGATTTGTGTGCTCAAGTGTTCAGCGTGACAGAACATTCCTCAGACAACCATTGTTAACATTATTATTGATGGCATGACAAAGCATGTAAATGCTTGTATTTCTGCACGTGGCACTGAATAAATCAAGATGTTTTTTAAAAAATTCAATTATTTCATAATTTGCATATGAGTAACAAGTGTACTGTTGTTTCCATAATTCCATGACTTTTCCTGACTTTTCCTTCTTGGTGTTGCAATTTCAGTTTTGAGGTGAGAATATAAACATGCATGCCGCCTACAGTATTGCAAGGAAAATGTTAAAACCTTAATTATATTGATGACCAATCCTTATGATAGATCATCAATATCTGATCGGTGGCGGTGAAACACCAGGCATCCTGACTAGTCAGCTGTTTCCGGTGTTGGCCGAGTACTGAGTTGAAGATCTGCACAGCTCTGTCAATGGTATAATGGCTGCGACTGAGGACTGCACATCCGAATCAATAGGGGGCGGAAGTACAGTACCTTGCTGTGCCCACTATGCATATTGGTGGGTGTGCCAGAGGTCGCACCCCTACAGTTCAGATATTGATGACATAGCCTAAGGAGAGGTTATCAGTATAAAAGTCACAGACAATCCCTTTAAAGTCTATTTACATTGCAAGATTATCATGAGCGAGCATTCCTAAAAAATGCTAGTTTCACCATACTCGATGCTCGTAGTGTGAACATATCTATGCCATCAGAAAACATTTTGGGATTTTTTGCAGCATGTTCAGAAGGCTTTCTGTCTTCCAGTTGCATTATGTAATGTCATTGATTTCCCATGGATTTCTTCACTACATAAATCAAGCTGAAAATAAGGACAGTGGAATGCTACAATTTCAGAAAAATGTTAATGTCTTAATCATGGACTCAGTTCTGAGAAAGATGTGAAACATCTGTAAGGAGAGGTAATGCAATATATGAAATGTATTCCAATACCATGCCTGATTTTTAAAAGCTCTTGATAGAAAGCGAAGAGAAAATAATTGAAAACACCTGTATTACAGTTCGGAGGAGCATTCTCACTCTCGATTTTGGTATGTTGTGAAATAGGAGACAACACAATATCAGGGTAACTAATTTTTGTCATATTTCTATATATACAGTTGAAACCAGAAGTTTACATACACTATATAAAAAGTGTATGTTTTTCTCAATATCTGACATGAAATCAGAATAAACTTTTCCTGTTTTAGGTCAATTAGGATTACCATAATTATTAATTTTTGCCAAATGCCAGAATAATGAGAGAGGGAATGTTTTAACCCCTCTACCCCCAAGGGTTGTTTGCACGTTAATGACCGGGCCAATTGTTACAATTCTGACCACTGTCCCTTTATGAGGTTATAACTCTGGAACGCTTCAACGGTTCCTGATGATTCTGACAACGTTTTCTCGTGACATATTGTACTTCATCATAGTGGTAACATTTCTTTGATATTACCTGCGTTTATTTGTGAAAAAAATGGAAATTTGGCGGAAATTTTGAAAAATTAGCAATTTTCCAACTTTGAATTTTTAGACAATTAAATCACAGAGATATGTCACACAAAATACTTAATAAGTAACATTTCCCACATATCTACTTTACATCAGCACAATTTTGGAACCAAAATTTTTTTTTGTTAGGGAGTTATAAGGGTTAAAAGTTGACCAGCAATTTCTCATTTTTACAGCACCATTTTTATTTAGGGACCACATCTCATTTGAAGTCATTTTGAGGGGTCTATATGATGGAAAATACCCAAGTGTGACACCATTCTAAAAACTGCACCCCTCAAGGTGCTCAAAACCACATTCAAGAAGTTTATTAACCCTTCAGGTGTTTCACAGGTATTTTTGGAATGTTTAAATAAAAATGAACATTTAACTTTTTTACACAAAAAATTTACTTCAGCTCCAATTGTTCTATTTTACAAAGGGTAACAGGAGAAAATGGACCCCAAAAGTTGTTGTACAATTTGTCCTGAGTACGCTGATACCACATATGTGGGGGTAAACCACTGTTTGGGCGCATGGCCGAGCTCGGAAGTGAAGGAGCGCCATTTGACTTTTCAATGCAAAATTGACTGAAATTCAGATGGGACGCCATGTTGCATTTGGAGAGCCCCTGATGTGACTAAACATTGAAACCCCCCACAAGTGACACCATTTTGGAAAGTAGACCCCCTAAGGAACTTATCTAGATGTGTGGTGAGCACTGTAACCCACCAAGTGCTTCACAGAAGTTTATAATGCAGAGCCGTAAAAATAAAAAATCATATTTTTTCACAAAAATGAATTTTCGACCCAATTGTATATTTTCCCAAGGGTAAGAGAAGAAATTGGACCCCAAAAGTTGTTGTCCAATTTGTCCTGAGTACGCTGATACCTCATATGTGGGGGTAAACCACTGTTTGGGCGCATGGCAGAGCTCGGAAAGGAAGGAGCGCCATTTGACTTTTCAATGCAAAATTGACTGGAATTGAGATGGGACACCATGTTGCGTTTGGAAAGCCACTGATGTGCCTAAACATTGAAACCCCCCCACAAGTGACACCATTTTGGAAAGTAGACCCCCTAAGGAACTCATCTAGATGTGTTATGAGAGCTTTGAACCCCCAAGTGTTTCACTACAGTTTAGAACGCAGAGCCGTGAAAATAAAAATTATTTTTTCCCCACAAAAATTATTTTTTAGCCCCCAGTTTTGTATTTTCCCAAGAGTAACAGGAGAAATTGGACCCCATAAGTTGTTGTCCAATTTGTCCTGAGTACGCTGATACCCCATATGTAGGGTGAACCACCGTTTGGGCGCATGGGAGAGCTTGGAAGGGAAGGAGCGCCATTTGGAATGCAGACTTAGATGGATTGGTCTGCAGGCGTCACGTTGCATTTGCAGAGCCCCTGATGTAACTAAACAGTAGAAACCCCCATAAGTGACCCCATATTGGAAACTAGACCCCCCAAGGAACTTATCTAGATGTGTTGTGAGAACTTTGAACCCCCAAGTGTTTCACTACAGTTTATAATGCAGAGCCGTGAAAATAATTTTTATTTTTTTTACACAAAAATTATTTTTTAGCCCCCAGTTTTGTATTTTCCCAAGAGTAACAGGAGAAATTGGACCCCAAAAGTTGTTGTCCAATGTGTCCTGAGTACGCTGATACCCCATATGTTGGGGTAAACCCCTGTTTGTGCGCACGGGAGAGCTTGGAAGGGAAGGAGCACTGTTTTACTTTTTTAACGCAGAATTGGCTGGAATTGAGATCGGACGCAATGTCGCATTTGGAGAGCCCCTGATGTGCCTAAACAGTGGAAACCCCCCAATTATAACTGAAACCCTAATCCAAACACACCCCTAACCCTAATCTCAACTGTAACCCTAACCACACCCCTAACCCTGACACACCCCTAATCCCAACCCTATTCCCAACTGTAAATGTAATCCAAACCCTAACCCTAACTTTAGCCCCATCCCTAACTTTAGCCCCAACCCTAACCCTAACCCTAACCCTAACCCTAGCCCTAGCCCTAACCCTAGCACTAACCCTAGCCCTAACCCTAGCCCTAAAGCTAACCCTAATGGAAATATGGAAATAAATACATTTTTTTAATTTTTCGTAACTAAGGGGGTGATGAAGGGGGGGTTTGATTTACTATTTCTAGCGGGTTTTCTAGCGGATTTTTATGATTGGCAGCTGTCACACACTAAAAGACGCTTTTTATTGCAAAAATTTTTTTTTCGTTACCACATTTTGAGTGCTATAATTTTTTCATATTTTGGTCCACAGAGTCATGTGAGGTCTTGTTTTTTGCGGGACAAGTTGACGTTTTTATTGGTAGCATTTTCGGGCATGTGACATTTTTTGATTGCTTTTTATTCCGATTTTTGTGAGGCAGAATGACCAAAAACCAGCTATTCATGAATTTCTTTTTGGGGGGGGCGCTTATACCGTTCCGTGTTTGTAAAATGGATAAAGCAGTTTTATTCTTCGGGTCAGTACGATTATAGCGATACCTCATTTATATTTTTTTTATGTTTTGGCGCTTTTATACGATAAAAACTATTTTATAGAAAAAATAATTATTTTTGCATCGCTTTATTCTGAGGACTATAACTTTTTTATTTTTTCACTGACGATGCTGTATCGTGGCTCATTGTTTGCGGGACAAGATGACGTTTTCAGCGGTACCATGGTTATTTATTTCCTTCTTTTTGATCGCATGTTATTCCACTTTTTGTTCCGCAGTATGATAATAAAGCGTTGTTTTTTGCCTCGTTTTTTTAAATTTATTTTACTGTGTTCACTGAAGGGGTTAACTAGTGGGACAGTTTTATAGGTCGGGTCGTTACGGACGCGGCGATACTAAATATGTGTACTTTTATTGTTTTTTTATTTTTATTTAGCTAAAGGAATGTATTTATTGGAACAATATTTTTTTTTATTATTATTTATTTAGGATTTTTTTTTTTTACATTTTTACTTTGCCCCAGGGGGGGACATCACAGTAAAGTGAAAGATCGCCGATCTGACACTTTGCTGTGCACTGTGTCAGATCGGCGATCACACAGCACAGCAGGGAGGCTTCCCGGCGCCTGCTCTGAGCAGGCGCTGTGAAGCCACCTCCCTGCAGGACCTGGATGCAGCCCCACGGCCATTTTGGATCCAGGGACTGCAGGGAGGAGACGCTCGGTACAAGGTGAGCACATCGCCTTGTACCGATCATCTCAGGGAAGCCCGCAGGGAGCCCCCTCCCTGCGCGATGCTACCCTATACAGCCGGCACACTGCAATCATGTTTGATCGCAGTGTACCGGGGGTTAATGTGCCGGGGGCGGTTCGTGACCGCTCCTGGCACATATTGCCGGATGTCAGCTGCGATAGTCAGCTGACACCCGGCCGCGGTCGGCCACGCTCCCCCCGTGAGCGCGGCCGATCACGCTGGACGTACTATTCCTTGGGAAGTAGGGCCCACCCCACATGGACGGAATAGTACGTCCGATGACAGAAAGGGGCATTTTTGTTACTGTAAAGTTACTGTACTGCAGAAATAATCTGTTTTGTAATTTGTCAGAAAATACCTTTCTTGAGTCAAGGAGGCAGGCCTTTCCCCCCTGTTGCAGACGCCACAAAGTCGTCACTCAAGTCTTCTTGGCGCCGGGCGCCGCCTCCTCAGCGCTGTTTTGAGATGAGCCGGAGCCTGCGCTCTTTTGTCATGCCTTGGGCAGGTGCAGTGAGCGCTGCCCGTCCTCTGTCCTCATATGTAGTCTAGCCCCGCAATGTGAATAAATCAGAAGACACTGCGGGGCTGGGATTCACAGGCAGGGCGGCCGCACAGGAGCAGTCAGCTAGACTGCATATGAGGACGGGCAGCGCTCACTGCGCCTGCCCAAGGCAGGAGAAAAGAGTGCAGGCGCCGGCTAATTTCAAAACAGCGCTGAGGAGGCGGCGCCCGGTGCCAAGAAGACTTGAGTTACGGCTGTGTGGCATCTGCAGCAGGGGGGAAAGGCCTGCCTCCTTGACTGAAGAAAGGTATTTTCTGAAAAATTACAAAACGGATTATTTCTGCAGTTACAGCACCTAGAACTAAAAGAGCCACCTTGTCAGAATGCAGCATTACTGCTGCACAAGGTGGCTCTTTTAGTTTCAAATGCCTGGGGGGTGACAGGTTCCCTTTAAGCCACTTTGTTACCATTTTGGCAGTATGCTTGGGGTCATTGTCCATTTTTAAGACCTATTTCCGCCTAAGCTTTAACTTCCTGGCTGATGTCTTGAGATGTTGCTTCAATATTGCCACATAATTCTCATGATGCGATTTATTTTGTGAAGTGCACCAGTCCTTCCTGCAGCAAAACGACCCCACAACATGATGCTGCCACAGGACATGTCTCCAAAAATTAAGGTCTGTGTTCCTGTGTGCATTTGCAAATATTAATCTGGCTTTTTTATGTTCCTTTTGGAGTAATGGCTTCTTTTTGGCAGAGCGTCCTTTCAGCCCATGTTGATACATTACTCGTTTCACTGTGGGTATTGACACAATCTTACCAGCTTCTGCCATCATCTTCACAAGGTCTTTTGCTTTTATCCTTGGGTTGATATGCGCATGTCGGGGCAAAGCATGTTCACCTCTGGGACACCGAACCCATCTACTTCCGGAACAGTATGATGGATGGACATTCCCATGTTGTTTGCTTATAATTGTTTGTACAGATGAACGAGGCACCTTCAGGTATCTTGAAATTGTACCCAAGGATGAGCCAGACTTGTGCAAGTCCACAATTCTCTTCATGATATCTTGACTGATTTCTTGAGACTTTCGCATGATGCTACACAAAGAAGCAGTGTCTTTCAGGTGTGCATCAATATACATCCACAGGTGTGTCTCTTATTAACGCAGATGTTGTCAAATACAGAAGCTTCCAAACACATGACATCATCATATGGGCATATAGCAAAAACTCAGCACTCAATGTTAGGGCTGGCGGAATGCACCAAATATATATATATGTTATTAAAGGTGCGTTCGCAGCCAGGGGTCCACCGTGCAGGAGAGGAACCTGCTGCTAGCAATTAGCGGCACTATATGGTAGTATAAGTGAACTCTGTTACTACACAGAGTCACCTAGATAGGAAAACGCCGTGCCCTGTTAACCTCACAGAGGATCACAGCTACCTAAAAGAGCAGAAAGCAATTAGTGGTCATGCAGTCAGCTTAACACACAAACAACTCCTCTCCAGTGGAGCCGGAATTCTAGTGGCTATATGCCTGCCCTGAATTCAAGCACATAAAACTCCTCACCGGAGGTGCCGGTATTCTAGGGGCTTATTTCAGCCGAACCTGACCACAAGCAGACATGACCACCAAATAGCAAAGCTCATAACATAAGCTGATATTAGCGCATGGCCGTGCGGCCATGCAAACCTTTTATAGCTGCAGCAGACAAAGACCTTCCTAGAGGTACAATGGGAGTTGCTACAGGATCTGAGCGTGTGACCCCCAACCTCCAATGAGAAGTTTTCCTTTGGGCATGCTCAGAAGGGGAAAAGCAGGACTTAGTCCCAGAGGCATCTGCTCGCCGCTGACCAGTACTGGCTACAACAGCTGAGCCTGGAAGAGTAGCAGCAGCCAAGCGCAGAGTATCCGCCTGAGCCAGACACCGGGACCGACGTCTCCGCTGAGCAGACTCCACTGCGGCTGGAGAAGAATGGGAGACCGCAGCCGAGGTGGTTCGAGATTCCCCCTGTGCAGCGGCGGGAACTTGACACCTAACACTCAACTTAACGTAAGACAGGTGGTTTAATGGTGTCCACAAAATAACAGAAACGTTTCGGTCCTACATCCGGACCTTCATCAGTCACTACCGGGTCAAAAAATAAAATAATAAATAATATTACAAGTAAACAAAGTGCATATGTGCATGAAATAACAAAAGTATATAAAATGGAAAACAATGGTCAAAAGAAATAACCTAAAGTATAATAGAAAATAGCTGACTATGACAAGGTTTCTAGACCACAGCATAAGTAAGGAAAGTATGGAGCCTAGGAAAGTGGCAATGGACATACCAGTTGATAAATATGAAGGATTGAGTGGACCCACAGAATTGCTGATTGTGGAATGCGATCTTTCGGTAAAAATAGAGAAATGGAGCAACAGTGGCGGTGGAGGTAGTGGGAAAAAATAAAAAGGGGGTATGATAAGTTGAAACCTACCACACTTGTGTGTGAGTGCTGCCTGTATGTGGACAGTATAGCCCAAATGAAGTGATATACCTGGTGACAAATACAGGCGATTACTAAAAATGAAGTGGCAGCGAAGTTCCGGAGTGGAAAAGAGGAGCGCATATAACTAACCTTAAAATATCAGGACATAAGCGCCTGTGTAGGATGCAGAATCCACCGCTAGTCCATGTGGTCAGGCAGTGTGATGGACAGGGCTAGAAATAAGGAAGGGGCGGGAATGGGAACAGCCGAGAGCCAATGAGTGGCAGGGGCGTGTAACCGGATGTGGAAAAAAAAAAGGGAAAGATAAGGGGGGCATGGGAAGTTGAAACCTACCATACTTGTGTGTGAGTGCTACCTGGATGTGGGCAGTATAGCCCCAAATGAAGTGATATACCAGGTGACAAATACAGGTTATTACTAAAATTAAGTGGCAGTGGAGTGCCGGAGTGGAAAAGAGGAGCACATATAACTAACCTTAAATATCCGGACATAAGTGCCTGTGTAGGACGCGGAATCCACCTCTAGTCCATGCGGTCAGGCAGTGCAATGGACAGGGCTAGAGATAAGGAAGGAATTGGAACAGCTGAGAGCCAATGAGTGGCAGGGACGTGTAACTGGAAGTGATCTAGCCGGAAAAGGATGGCTGTTGATGTCAGCATAGGATAGTGCACTCCAGGAGAAAAGATGTGCATTCCACTATGTCTTGTGAATCGACTATAAGTGGTATAGCGTGTCTCCAGGTAAACAGAGGTGCAGTGGTAGCGGCAAAGTGTCCAACAAAGTGGATGAAGTGCTTCCAAAATTAATATAAGCGACTCTGGAAGAAAAAGAAAACACAGTTACTATCATAATAAAACATTATTACATACATGGATGTGTTCGGTAAAAATTGCTAGTTACAATTCCATTAAGTACCACAGTTTAAATTGGCAAAAGCAACACAGTCACTGGGGTAGCAAAGGGCTCATATGTGTGATGGTGAGATGCAAATGCATAAGCATGAGGCCACAAATAATTGTCACATAAAAGATAGATCATAGTCCCGATTCAGACCCTTAGGTGATAGGGTGGCCAAGGTGTGAATCCAGAAAGCCTCACGCCGCTTTAATTGTCGTATGCGGTCACCACCCCTCCTAGGCTGTGGTACCTCTTCCCAGATCTGGAACTTGAGTTGGGCTATGGTATGTCCGGTGGTGATAAAGTAGTGGGGGATGGGAAGTAGTGTATTCTTACACCGAATTGTAGACTTGTGTTTAGAAATACGATCCTTTACACATTGGGTTGTTTCCCCCACATACAATAGACCGCACGGGCACTTAATGACATAAACGGCAAAAGAGGTGTCACATGTGAAGTATCCCCGAATCTTATAAGTCTTACCCGTGTGGGGATGATGGATTACCTCCCCTTTCTGTACATTGCTGCATTGTGTGCAGTTTAGACAGGTGAAGGTGCCAACCTTGGGCCGTTTTAAGGATCGTTGTGAGCTGGTAGGTTTAGTGGTACCTAGATCAGCCTTGATCAGGGAGTCCCTGAAATTGGGTGCACGTCTGAAACAGGGTAGAAATGGTTTTGCAAATTCAGTAATTTCAAGGTGTGCCATGTGAAGAAGAGACCAATGTTGATGGATGGATTTGTGAAGAATGTAAGCGAAGGGGTGGTAAGAGTGTACAAAGGCAATTCTGCCCTCAGTGTTTTGGTTTCTGTGGGTATCGGGCATGCTGGAACAATCTAGAACATCTTTTGGGTAACTCTTTGTCTGAGTTTCGAGTACATTTCTCCCAAACAGACCTCCTGAGTTTCTTGGTCAGAAACAATCTTTCTGACGCGATGGAACTGGGATTTTGGGATGGATAGTTTCATAGCAGTAGGATGAAAGCTAGTAAAATGGAGAAGGCTGTTTCGGTCCATGGCCTTCACATAGAGGTCAGTGGACAGTATACCCACATCGTCTTAAATAACCATAGTATCAAGGAAGTTGATTTTAGAGCGATCATGAGAAATGGTAAAACTCAAGCCGGGCCATGATTGGTTGAGTAAGACATGAAAGGCAGATAGGGTCTCGAGCGAGCCCCCCATATGCAGAAGATGTCATCTATATAGCGTTTCCATGTAATAACGTTGTCCTGGAAGAGGGAGCACATATAGATGATGGTCTCTTCAAAATGAGCCATATAGCAATTTGCATAGGGGGGGCGCTACGTTTGAGCCCATCGCGGTCCCGTGGATCTGTAAGAAAAAATCATCCTGAAACATAAAATAGTTCTTTGTGAGTACAACAGTCAAGAGGTCTATGCATAGGTTTATTTGTACCGTTCTGAGGTCTGATGCTTCGAGTAAGCGTTGAACAGACAGTATACCATGGTCATGGGGAATTGAGATATAGAGGTCCTTTACGTCAAAGGTGACTAACAAGGAATCTCTCGGGACTTGACCAATTGAATTAATGACATTTAAGAATGACCCCATGTCTAAGAGGAAGGACTTGCTGGATTTAATTAAAGGAGTAAGGATTTTCTCAAGATATATAGCAATAGGTGAGAGTAGGGAATCTGAAGCGGCGACGATAGGTCTGCCCGGTGGTTGCTGAAGATTCTTATGAATCTTGGGTAATATATAGAACACCAGAATGACCGGACTAGGAGAAGTGAGGAAATCGCATGTTTTCTTATCCAAGATACCAGAGTCACCGTATCGCTTGAGTGTTTCATTGATTTGACATTTAACGCTGCTTGTGGGGTCACAGGGTAGTTTCTTATAGATAGTACTGTCATTAAGTTGGCGGAGGGCTTCAGTAATATAATAGGACCGATTCATGACCACAATGGCACCCCCCTTATCTTCTCTGGCACCTCTTTACGGCTGTGCACACGTCTACTTTTTCATCATCATATGGGCAGTCAAGAATTGTTTAAAGCCATTGTAATCTTAGCGTATGTAAACATTTGACTTTGCAGTAAGTAATAAAAATGCCTTAAACATTCTCTCTCTCTCCCATTATTCTGGCATTTGGCAAATATTAATAATTGTGGTAATCCTAATTGACCTAAAACGGGAAAGGTTTATTCTGATTTCATGTCAGATATTGAGAAAAACATGCATATGTGGCTTTTCTAAATTTCTCGTTTCAACTGTTCATGTATGTATATAGTACTTATATATAATTAATTAATTTATAATAAGTGTGTATTCATGAGAAGCAAGAACTGCACTGGAGTGTAGAGAAAGCTGCAGACAAACCACAAACATTTTTTGGTAAAGTGACTAATCAACCATTGTCACAGTGTAGCTCTTGTTCTGTTATTTTATCCAATTTTTTCCCCAAAAACATACATTATACTGTTCTTATACTTTAATGTGCTGGTGGTCAAAGCAAAAAGTAAGTGAAGTAATCTCTGTATTTTTGTGATTTACTGTAGCTTTAAATTAATGTATTTAGTTCCATATGGTTTTCTTCAGTAACTTGACAACTGCTCCCTGCAGAGCTTGTTCCTAGAAATTTCCAAGAACAATGTGGAAGCTCACGGACACGAGTTGCTGTAGTTTTAAGGAATTAAAATGAAATAAAGCAACCAAATTGTTGCATCATGTATGGTAAGAAATAGCTGAATTTTAACATAAATCATGAGACGTGTAAGAAACTACATTAATTTCGGATACGGTTGAAATACCTTTAGAAATTCTTGCCTAGCAGTACTAGAAAATGTTTATATGCCTGTGCAGTCTCAAAGAAATATCATTATTTGTCACTGTGTGGCTCTGCAAGAGGTTGTTGTGCATGAAATGGAAAAATCCCACTGTTTTTCTGGTCTTGGAATGTGGTTATTAATGATGGGGAACATCTGATTTAAATAAAATGTAAAAATTGGAAAATATTTTTTTTAAAAGAAATAAAATAAAACCTGTTAACATGCTGTATATAATTGTAACTTTATTCCGGCATAAAAAGTAGAGCTAGGTAGAAATAGATGGTGTGTCGGCATTAATCAGATTATTGTTTTGGAAAATAAAATAAAATCTGTGCTTCCTGTAGGTAATTCCTATCCACCAGATTTTATATCTGAAATGAAACAAAATCTATGTAAGTTTGGCATCGCTATAATAATACTGATCTGGAGAAATGTGTTAACAGGTAACATACAATGACTGCCATATAAACCAGGCAGAAAAAATAATGGGTGAATTATCATACATTTTTTGGAAGATTTATGGTAATCCTATTTGGACCTTTTTTTTCTCATTTTCACTACATTTTAAGGTAAAATGAATGGTGTCATTCAAAACTACAACTCATGCAACAAAAAAACATCAAAGGGCTATGCTGAAGGAAAACAAATATGGCTTTTGGAAGAAAATGAGAAAAAAACAAAACCGCACAAATGAAAAATTACCCAATGTGGAAGTGCTTTCATGAAAACTCATGCCCACTGTGCATTTAAAGATGCTGTTGAACTGCCCGTTTTTGGTACATTTTTTCAGGTTCACCCAGAAGTGTGTAGAGAAAAAATGCCCAAAAGATTCAGTTGCGTTTTTAATGGCAGAATCCAAGCTTTACTAAAAAAGCAGTAAAAACACTCCTTTAAATCTTCAGAAAAATGCATCAAATAAAGGGAAAAAAAAACCACAATATTTAGGGAAGATTGTTATCGCATATTTTGGTGTGGACACCTGCCAAAACATGAAGATACAAAGAAGTAACCAAAATGCAGCATTTACGCTAGATGTGAACACGGCCTCAAAAATTATAGTGGCTTAAGGCTGGTGCTGTTTTCGGCGGCTGCGTGTGAATACAGCCTAATAAACAAATCTAACATTTTGAATCCCATATTTCCTAGGGTACCTCAATTATCATAAATCATACCTAGTACTGTTAGCAAAAATAGCATGAGAGATCTGTAAGAGTAACAACATTTATGAAGCCAGAATAGTTTTCTGCAGACATTCTGTTTCTTTTCATCTACGGTCTTGTGGTAGTTGATTCCTTAAATAAAATAACATAACCGTGCTCTGGTATCGCTATTTATTTTATGCCTTAAATAATTTAGAAACCTAGAAGTCTGCTGTCCAGATGATAGCTCAAGGGCTCCATTAAGATCTATTGTTCTCTTTGGCCGCTTGCAGCTTGTATACCATTAGAGTCTTCAGTACTAAAAATAAAAAAATACATATAAAAAATATTTTAAAATGCATTAAAGCTCTAGGTGGATTTCATAAACCCCTGTTTTGTGCAGGAAGTAAAAATTATATATTTGCAGTCTTGAAAAAGAAAACTATCTTCAGTGATGTGGCCCATTGCCGATATTCCACACATGGCCCTAAATCAATACAGACCCATAAATACAGATTTTCCCAGACTTTCTCCACTAATAGTGAAACCACAGGAGACACGTCTAAACACAACTCTACGAAGTAACCAATCCCCCCTAAAAAAATATGTATATACAGTGGGGCAAAGAAGTATTTAGTCAGTCAGCAATAGTGCAAGTTCCACCACTTAAAAAGATGAGAGGCGTCTGTAATTTACATCATAGGTAGACCTCAACTATGGGAGACAAACTGAGAAAAGAAAATACAGAAAATCACATTGTCTGTTTTTTTAACATTTTATTTGCATATTATGGTGGAAAATAAGTATTTGGTCAGAAACAAACAATCAAGATTTCTGGCTCTCACAGACCTGTAACTTCTTTAAGAGTCTCCTCTTTCCTCCACTCATTACCTGTAGTAATGGCACCTGTTTAAACTTGTTATCAGTATAAAAAGACACCTGTGCACACCCTCAAACAGTCTGACTCCAAACTCCACTATGGTGAAGACCAAAGAACTGTCAAAGGACACCAGAAACAAAATTGTAGCCCTGCACGAGGCTGGGAAGACTGAATCTGCAATAGCCAACCAGCTTGGAGTGAAGAAATCAACAGTGGGAGCAATAATTAGAAAATGGAAGACATTCAAGACCACTGATAATCTCCCTCGATCTGGGGCTCCACGCAAAATCCCACCCCGTGGGGTCAGAATGATCACAAGAACGGTGAGCAAAAATCCCAGAACCATGCGGGGGGACCTAGTGAATGAACTGCAGAGAGCTGGGACCAATGTAACAAGGCCTACCATAAGTAACACACTACGCCACCATGGACTCAGATCCTGCAGTGCCAGACATGTCCCACTGCTTAAGCCAGTACATGTCCGGGCCCGTCTGAAGTTTGCTAGAGAGCATTTGGATGATCCAGAGGAGTTTTGGGAGAATGTCCTATGGTCTGATGAAACCAAACTGGAACTGTTTGGTAGAAACACAACTTGTCGTGTTTGGAGGAAAAAGAATACTGAGTTGCATCCATCAAACACCATACCTACTGTAAAGCATGGTGGTGGAAACATCATGCTTTGGGGCTGTTTCTCTGCAAAGGGGCCAGGATGACTGATCCGGATACATGAAAGAATGAATGGGGCCATGTATCGTGAGATTTTGAGTGCAAACCTCCTTCCATCAGCAAGGGCATTGAAGATGAAACGTGGCTGGGTCTTTCAACATGACAATGATCCAAAGCACACCGCCAGGGCAACGAAGAGTGGCTTCGTAAGAAGCATTTCAAGGACCTGGAGTGGCCTAGCCAGTCTCCAGATCTCAACCCTATAGAAAACCTTTGGAGGGAGTTGAAAGTCCGTGTTGCCAAGCGAAAAGCCAAAAACATCACTGCTCTAGAGGAGATCTGCATGGAGGA
This sequence comes from Ranitomeya variabilis, assembly GCF_051348905.1. Lineage (NCBI taxonomy): Eukaryota > Metazoa > Chordata > Amphibia > Anura > Dendrobatidae > Ranitomeya > Ranitomeya variabilis. The sequence goes on along the minus strand of NC_135237.1, from coordinate 328,731,181 downwards.
ATGGGCCAACATACCAACAACAGTGTGTGGCAACCTTGTGAAGACTTACAGAAAACGTTTGACCTCTGTCATTGCCAACAAAGGATATATTACAAAGTATTGAGATGAAATTTTGTTTCTGACCAAATACTTATTTTCCACCATAATATGCAAATAAAATGATAAAAAAACAGACAATGTGATTTTCTGGATTTTTTTTCTCAGTTTGTCTCCCATAGTTGAGGTCTACCTATGATGTAAATTACAGACGCCTCTCATCTTTTTAAGTGGTGGAACTTGCACTATTGCTGACTGACTAAATACTTTTTTGCCCCACTGTATATATATATATATATTCCAGAACAATCTCCCATTTATATATTATTTATTTATTTATAATAATAGTTAGGCATTGAAAATTGGGGGTCATTTGGCTAAAGTTGTGGGGGAGGTAGGGCTGGCTCAAGTTTTTTGTGGGCCCAGGAAACGCGGACTTTGTCAAGGCGGTGGAGCAGGGAGAGGTCAGTATTTCAACTTTGCAAGTGCTGTGATCCTGAGCAAGCAGGGGGGGGCCCACTCGTTCGCATTGGCACTGGCACAGGGCCCCTCAAAGTACGGAGTTATGTTTGACGGCGGGGGCGCCTCCCTCCGGCAGAGACACTTTTGCGTACTATGAGGGGCCCTGTGACAGTGACATCGCCAACAAGTATGCCCTCCCCACCTGATGAAGGAACCTGCACTTTCATCTGCGCCTTCCTCTTTGTCCCCGTGTAAGGTGGTATAGTATGCGGGAAGGGGAACCTGACTTTCAGCAGGGTCAGATTCTGGCTGTGTAGAGTGCAAGGGGAATGTAGTGGTCTGGGTCAATGTACCAGCAGACTCATGTAGCACTGGCTGGGCAATGGGCAGGATGAGGAGGAAACACAGATATAGGCCCAAATAATAAAGTGGGCTAAATGCAGTTCAAAATTGGTAACAGGACTAACTTAGCGGCATTGCTTTGTTCAGTGGAGGACAACTGTAATGAGAGGCAGACATAGTTAGTAGGCTGTTGTGAATTCTGTTTTTGGGCTCCCTCTGGTGGTTACTGGTGGTACTGGTTGACTGGTGTCTTGTTTTTTCCAGTGCACCTGTTTCCATTAGGAAATTGGGAGTCTCCTATTTAGTCTGGCTTCCCAGTCATTGTAGTGCCGGCAATCAATGTTATCAGAGCACCTTGTTGCTTGCTTCCTGCTCCAAGTCTGCAAGTCAGCTAAGTTGAATCTTTGGCTTTTTGTGTTTGTTTTGTCCAGCATGCATTTACATATCTCGTGCGGCTGGAAGCTCTAGTGATCTGGAATTGCTACTCCAGTGTCATGAGTTGACAACGGAGTTAAGGTAATTCCAGGATGGCTGTTTAGGGTTTTGAGGTGACCGCGAAGTCCTCTTTTGTATATTCCGCTATCTAGTCAGAGGGCCTCGCTTTGCTGAATCTATATTCATACTGCGTTTGTGTTTTCCTCTATTAGGGGTAGTTAGATCTCCGGCTGGCGCGAGGTGTCTAGAGACAACGTAGGCACACCCCCTGGCTACTTTTAGTTGCGTGTTAGGTTCAGTATCGCGGTTACCTAAGATGCCATCCTTCCTAGAGCTTGTCCGTTTTTGCCTAAGTCCCTGCCATTGGGAATCATGACAGTATTGCCGGCCTAATGTATTGAGAGTATTGGCTGAAGAAAGAGAGAAAAAAAAAGGGAAGTTTCTGACACTTTTTTTTTTTTTTTTTTACTCAGAAGTTCTGTCTAGCCATAATTGCAGTCTGCTGTTTTTTTTTTCTCTCCTCTTAACCCCTGAATGGCTCAGATCTCTGCTGTTGAAAAATGGATATCCAGAGTTTAGCTTCAAACCTAAATGCTCTCGCTTCTAAGGTTCAAAATATCCAAGACTATGTTATGCATGCTCCTGTGTCTGAACCCAAGATTCCTATACCCGAGTTCTTTTCTGGAGATAGATCTCGTTTTTTGAATTTTAAGCACAATTGTAAATTGTATCTTTCTCTGAGATCTCGCTCCACTGGAGATTCCGCTCAGCAGGTTAAAATTGTTATTTCCTTGTTGCGGGGTGACCCCCAGAATTGGGCATTTGCATTGGCACCAGGGGATCCTGCGCTGCTCAGTGTGGATGCGTTTTTTCTGGCACTGGGGTTGCTCTATGAGGAACCTAATTTGGAGATTCAGGCTGAAAAGGCCTTGATAGCCCTCTCTCAAGGGCATGATGAAGCTGAAATATATTGTCAAAAATTTCGAAAATGGTCTGTGCTTACTCAGTGGAATGAGTGCGCCCTGGCGGCGAATTTCAGAGAAGGTCTCTCTGACGCCGTTAAAGATGTCATGGTGGGGTTTCCTACGCCCACAGGTCTGAATGAATCCATGACTATGGCTATTCAGATTGATCGGCGTTTACGGGAGCGCAAACCTGTGCACCATTTGGCGGTGTCTTCTGAGCAGGCACCAGAGATTATGCAATGTGATAGAATTCTGTCCAGAGGTGAACGGCAGAATTATAGGCGCAAAAATGGGTTGTGCTTCTACTGTGGTGATTCTGCTCATGTTATATCAGCATGCTCTAAACGCACAAAAAAGGTTGATAAGTCTTTTTCAATTGGCACCTTACAATCTAAGTTTATTTTGTCTGTAACTTTGATTTGTTCATTGTCCATTGTCATCTATCACTGTGGATGCATATGTGGATTCTGACGCTTCCTTGAGTCTTATGGATTGGTCCTTTGCCAGACGCTGTGGGTTTAGCCTAGAGCCTTTGGAAGTTCCTATCCCTCTGAAGGGTATCGACTCCACCCCTTTGGCTAGGAATAAACCACAATTCTGGACACAAGTGACTATGTGTATGACTCCTGACCATCGGGAGGTGATTCGCTTCCTTGTGTTGCATAACTTGCATGATGTCTTAGTGCTTGGATTGCCATGGTTGCAAACTCATAATCCAGTCCTCGACTGGAAAACAATGTCTGTGTTAAGCTGGGGATGTCGGGGGGCTCATGGGGAAGTACCTTTGGTTTCCATTGCTTCATCTACTCCCTCTGAAATTCCAGCATTTTTGTCTGATTTTTGTGATGTTTTTGAGGAGCCTAAACTTGGTTCTCTTCCCCCTCACCGGGATTGTGATTGCGCTATAGAATTGATTCCTGGCAGCAAGTTTCCCAAGGGTCATTTGTTCAATCTGTCTGTGCCTGAACATGCTGCTATGCGAGAGTATATTAAGGAGTCCTTGGAAAAGGGACATATCCATCCATCCTCATCCCCTTTAGGAGCAGGGTTTTTTTTCGTGGGTAAAAAAGATGGCTCCCTGAGGCCCTGTATTGATTATCGCTTGTTGAATAAGATTACAGTCAAATATCAGTATCCTTTGCCACTATTGACTGATTTATTTGCTCGTATTAAAGGGGCAAAGTGGTTCTCTAAGGTTGATCTTCGGGGTGCGTATAATTTGGTGCGGATTAAGCAGGGAGATGAGTGGAAAACTGCATTTAATACGGCCGAGGGCCATTTTGAGTATTTGGTAATGCCTTTTGGTCTTTCTAATGCTCCTTTAGTCTTTCAGTCCTTTATGCACGATATTTTCCGTAAATACCTGGATAAATTTATGATTGTGTATTTGGATGATATTTTGATTTTTTCGGATGACTGGGAGTCGCATGTTCAACAGGTTAGGAAGGTTTTTCAGGTTTTGCGGTCCAATTCTTTGTTTGTAAAGGGTTCAAAGTGCATTTTTGGGGTTCAGAAGATCTCCTTTTTGGGGTATATTTTTTCCCCTTCTTCTGTTGAGATGGATCCTGTCAAGGTTCGGGCTATTTGTGATTGGACGCAGCCTACTTCCCTGAAGAGTCTTCAGAAGTTCTTGGGCTTTGCTAATTTCTATCGTCGATTTATAACTGGGTTTTCAAGTGTGGTTAGACCTCTGACTGATTTGACTAAGAAGGGTGCTGATGTTTCCAGTTGGTCCTCTGCGGCTGTGGAGGCCTTTCGGGAGCTTAAGCGCCGCTTTTCTTCTGCCCCTGTGTTGCGTCAGCCTGATGTTTCGCTCCCTTTTCAGGTTGAGGTTGATGCTTCCGAGATTGGAGCAGGGGCGGTTTTGTCGCAGAAAGGTCCCGATTGCTCAGTGATGAGACCATGTGCATTCTTCTCTCGAAAGTTTTCGCCCGCCGAGCGAAATTATGATGTCGGTAATCGGGAGCTCTTGGCTATGAAGTGGGCATTTGAGGAGTGGCGTCATTGGCTTGAGGGTGCTAGACATCAGGTGGTGGTCTTGACTGATCACAAGAATCTGATTTACCTTGAGTCTGCCAGGCGTCTGAATCCTAGACAGGCGCGCTGGTCTTTGTTTTTCTCCCGGTTTAATTTTGTGGTTTCATACTTGCCGGGCTCGAAAAATGTGAAGGCAGATGCTCTTTCTAGGAGTTTTGAGCCTGACTCCTCTGGTGATTCTGAGCCTACGGGTATCCTTAAGGATGGAGTGATTTTGTCTGCTGTCTCCCCAGACTTGCGGCGTGCTTTGCAGGAGTTTCAGACTGATAGGCCTGATCGTTGTCCGCCTGGGAGATTGTTCGTTCCAGATGAGTGGACCAGTAGAGTCATCTCAGAGGTTCATTCTTCTGTGTTGGCAGGCCACCCTGGAATTTTTGGTACCAGAGATTTGGTGGCCAGATCCTTCTGGTGGCCTTCCTTGTCTCGGGATGTGCGTACCTTTGTGCAGTCTTGTGATGTTTGTGCTCGGGCCAAGCCTTGCTGTTCTCGGGCTAGTGTATTGTTGTTGTCCTTGCCTATTCCGAAGAGGCCGTGGACGCACATCTCTATGGACTTTATCTCGGATCTCCCGGTTTCTCAGAAAATGTCTGTTATTTGGGTGGTGTGTGACCGTTTTTCTAAGATGGTTCATTTGGTACCCTTGCCCAAATTGCCTTCTTCATCGGAGTTGGTTCCTTTGTTTTTTCAGAATGTGGTTCGTTTACATGGTATCCCGGAAAACATCGTTTCTGACAGGGGATCTCAATTTGTGTCCAGGTTCTGGCGAGCGTTCTGTGCCAGGATGGGCATTGATTTGTCTTTTTCGTCTGCGTTCCATCCCCAGACTAATGGCCAGACGGAGCGAACTAATCAGACCTTGGAGACTTATTTGAGGTGTTTTGTGTCTGCTGATCAGGATGATTGGGTCGCCTTTTTGCCATTGGCAGAGTTTGCCCTCAATAATCGGGCCAGTTCTGCCACTCTGGTTTCTCCTTTCTTTTGCAATTCAGGGTTTCACCCTCGTTTTTCATCTGGCCAGGTGGAATCTTCGGATTGTCCTGGAGTGGACACTGTGGTGGATAGACTGCACCAGATTTGGAGTCATGTGGTGGACAATTTGAAGCTGTCTCAGGAGAGGACTCAGCAGTTTGCTAATCGTCATCGTCGTGTGGGTCATCATCTCCGTGTTGGGGACTTGGTGTGGTTGTCTTCTCGTTTTGTCCCTATGAAGGTCTCCTCTCCTAAGTTTAAGCCTCGGTTTATAGGTCCTTATAAGATTTTGGAGATTCTTAATCCTGTATCTTTTCGTTTGGATCTACCAGCATCTTTCACCATTCATAATGTCTTCCATCGGTCGTTGTTGCGGAGGTACGAGGTACCGGTTGTTCCTTCTGTTGAGCCTCCTGCTCCTGTGCTGGTGGAGGGTGAATTGGAGTATGTTGTGGAGAAGATTTTGGACTCTCGCATTTCCAGACGGAGACTTCAGTATTTGGTTAAATGGAAGGGATACGGTCAGGAGGATAATTCTTGGGTGACTGCCTCTGATGTTCATGCTTCTGATTTGGTTCGCGCCTTTCATAGGGCGCATCCAGATCGCCCTGGTGGTTCTCATGAGGGTTCGGTGCCCCCTCCTTAAGGGGGGGGTACTGTTGTGAATTCTGTTTTTGGGCTCCCTCTGGTGGTTACTGGTGGTACTGGTTGACTGGTGTCTTGTTTTTTCCAGTGCACCTGTTTCCATTAGGAAATTGGGAGTCTCCTATTTAGTCTGGCTTCCCAGTCATTGTAGTGCCGGCAATCAATGTTATCAGAGCACCTTGTTGCTTGCTTCCTGCTCCAAGTCTGCAAGTCAGCTAAGTTGAATCTTTGGCTTTTTGTGTTTGTTTTGTCCAGCATGCATTTACATATCTCGTGCGGCTGGAAGCTCTAGTGATCTGGAATTGCTACTCCAGTGTCATGAGTTGACAACGGAGTTAAGGTAATTCCAGGATGGCTGTTTAGGGTTTTGAGGTGACCGCGAAGTCCTCTTTTGTATATTCCGCTATCTAGTCAGAGGGCCTCGCTTTGCTGAATCTATATTCATACTGCGTTTGTGTTTTCCTCTATTAGGGGTAGTTAGATCTCCGGCTGGCGCGAGGTGTCTAGAGACAACGTAGGCACACCCCCTGGCTACTTTTAGTTGCGTGTTAGGTTCAGTATCGCGGTTACCTAAGATGCCATCCTTCCTAGAGCTTGTCCGTTTTTGCCTAAGTCCCTGCCATTGGGAATCATGACAGTATTGCCGGCCTAATGTATTGAGAGTATTGGCTGAAGAAAGAGAGAAAAAAAAAAGGGAAGTTTCTGACACTTTTTTTTTTTTTTTTTTACTCAGAAGTTCTGTCTAGCCATAATTGCAGTCTGCTGTTTTTTTTTTTTCCTCTCCTCTTAACCCCTGAATGGCTCAGATCTCTGCTGTTGAAAAATGGATATCCAGCGTTTAGCTTCAAACCTAAATGCTCTCGCTTCTAAGGTTCAAAATATCCAAGACTATGTTATGCATGCTCCTGTGTCTGAACCCAAGATTCCTATACCCGAGTTCTTTTCTGGAGATAGATCTCGTTTTTTGAATTTTAAGCACAATTGTAAATTGTATCTTTCTCTGAGATCTCGCTCCACTGGAGATTCCGCTCAGCAGGTTAAAATTGTTATTTCCTTGTTGCGGGGTGACCCCCAGAATTGGGCATTTGCATTGGCACCAGGGGATCCTGCGCTGCTCAGTGTGGATGCGTTTTTTCTGGCACTGGGGTTGCTCTATGAGGAACCTAATTTGGAGATTCAGGCTGAAAAGGCCTTGATAGCCCTCTCTCAAGGGCATGATGAAGCTGAAATATATTGTCAAAAATTTCGAAAATGGTCTGTGCTTACTCAGTGGAATGAGTGCGCCCTGGCGGCGAATTTCAGAGAAGGTCTCTCTGACGCCGTTAAAGATGTCATGGTGGGGTTTCCTACGCCCACAGGTCTGAATTAATCCATGACTATGGCTATTCAGATTGATCGGCGTTTACGGGAGCGCAAACCTGTGCACCATTTGGCGGTGTCTTCTGAGCAGGCACCAGAGATTATGCAATGTGATAGAATTCTGTCCAGAGGTGAACGGCAGAATTATAGGCGCAAAAATGGGTTGTGCTTCTACTGTGGTGATTCTGCTCATGTTATATCAGCATGCTCTAAACGCACAAAAAAGGTTGATAAGTCTTTTTCAATTGGCACCTTACAATCTAAGTTTATTTTGTCTGTAACTTTGATTTGTTCATTGTCCATTGTCATCTATCACTGTGGATGCATATGTGGATTCTGACGCTTCCTTGAGTCTTATGGATTGGTCCTTTGCCAGACGCTGTGGGTTTAGCCTAGAGCCTTTGGAAGTTCCTATCCCTCTGAAGGGTATCGACTCCACCCCTTTGGCTAGGAATAAACCACAATTCTGGACACAAGTGACTATGTGTATGACTCCTGACCATCGGGAGGTGATTCGCTTCCTTGTGTTGCATAACTTGCATGATGTCTTAGTGCTTGGATTGCCATGGTTGCAAACTCATAATCCAGTCCTCGACTGGAAAACAATGTCTGTGTTAAGCTGGGGATGTCGGGGGGCTCATGGGGAAGTACCTTTGGTTTCCATTGCTTCATCTACTCCCTCTGAAATTCCGGCATTTTTGTCTGATTTTTGTGATGTTTTTGAGGAGCCTAAACTTGGTTCTCTTCCCCCTCACCGGGATTGTGATTGCGCTATAGAATTGATTCCTGGCAGCAAGTTTCCCAAGGGTCATTTGTTCAATCTGTCTGTGCCTGAGCATGCTGCTATGCGAGAGTATATTAAGGAGTCCTTGGAAAAGGGACATATCCGTCCATCCTCATCCCCTTTAGGAGCAGGTTTTTTTTTCGTGGGTAAAAAAGATGGCTCCCTGAGGCCCTGTATTGATTATCGCTTGTTGAATAAGATTACAGTCAAATATCAGTATCCTTTGCCACTATTGACTGATTTATTTGCTCGTATTAAAGGGGCAAAGTGGTTCTCTAAGGTTGATCTTCGGGGTGCGTATAATTTGGTGCGGATTAAGCAGGGAGATGAGTGGAAAACTGCATTTAATACGCCCGAGGGCCATTTTGAGTATTTGGTAATGCCTTTTGGTCTTTCTAATGCTCCTTTAGTCTTTCAGTCCTTTATGCACGATATTTTCCGTAAATACCTGGATAAATTTATGATTGTGTATTTGGATGATATTTTGATTTTTTCGGATGACTGGGAGTCGCATGTTCAACAGGTTAGGAAGGTTTTTCAGGTTTTGCGGTCCAATTCTTTGTTTGTAAAGGGTTCAAAGTGCATTTTTGGGGTTCAGAAGATCTTCTTTTTGGGGTATATTTTTTCCCCTTCTTCTGTTGAGATGGATCCTGTCAAGGTTCGGGCTATTTGTGATTGGACGCAGCCTACTTCCCTGAAGAGTCTTCAGAAGTTCTTGGGCTTTGCTAATTTCTATCGTCGATTTATAACTGGGTTTTCAAGTGTGGTTAGACCTCTGACTGATTTGACTAAGAAGGGTGCTGATGTTGCCAATTGGTCCTCTGCGGCTGTGGAGGCCTTTCGGGAGCTTAAGCGCCGCTTTTCTTCTGCCCCTGTGTTGCGTCAGCCTGATGTTTCGCTCCCTTTTCAGGTTGAGGTTGATGCTTCCGAGATTGGAGCAGGGGCGGTTTTGTCGCAGAAAGGTCCCGATTGCTCAGTGATGAGACCATGTGCATTCTTCTCTCGAAAGTTTTCGCCCGCCGAGCGAAATTATGATGTCGGTAATCGGGAGCTCTTGGCTATGAAGTGGGCATTTGAGGAGTGGCGTCATTGGCTTGAGGGTGCTAGACATCAGGTGGTGGTCTTGACTGATCACAAGAATCTGATTTACCTTGAGTCTGCCAGGCGTCTGAATCCTAGACAGGCGCGCTGGTCTTTGTTTTTCTCCCGGTTTAATTTTGTGGTTTCATACTTGCCGGGCTCGAAAAATGTGAAGGCAGATGCTCTTTCTAGGAGTTTTGAGCCTGACTCCTCTGGTGATTCTGAGCCTACGGGTATCCTTAAGGATGGAGTGATTTTGTCTGCTGTCTCCCCAGGCTTGCGGCGTGCTTTGCAGGAGTTTCAGACTGATAGGCCTGATCGTTGTCCGCCTGGGAGATTGTTCGTTCCAGATGAGTGGACCAGTAGAGTCATCTCAGAGGTTCATTCTTCTGTGTTGGCAGGCCACCCTGGAATTTTTGGTACCAGAGATTTGGTGGCCAGATCCTTCTGGTGGCCTTCCTTGTCTCGGGATGTGCGTACCTTTGTGCAGTCTTGTGATGTTTGTGCTCGGGCCAAGCCTTGCTGTTCTCGGGCTAGTGTATTGTTGTTGTCCTTGCCTATTCCGAAGAGGCCGTGGACGCACATCTCTATGGACTTTATCTCGGATCTCCCGGTTTCTCAGAAAATGTCTGTTATTTGGGTGGTGTGTGACCGTTTTTCTAAGATGGTTCATTTGGTACCCTTGCCCAAATTGCCTTCTTCATCGGAGTTGGTTCCTTTGTTTTTTCAGAATGTGGTTCGTTTACATGGTATCCCGGAAAACATCGTTTCTGACAGGGGATCTCAATTTGTGTCCAGGTTCTGGCGAGCGTTCTGTGCCAGGATGGGCATTGATTTGTCTTTTTCGTCTGCGTTCCATCCCCAGACTAATGGCCAGACGGAGCGAACTAATCAGACCTTGGAGACTTATTTGAGGTGTTTTGTGTCTGCTGATCAGGATGATTGGGTCGCCTTTTTGCCATTGGCAGAGTTTGCCCTCAATAATCGGGCCAGTTCTGCCACTCTGGTTTCTCCTTTCTTTTGCAATTCAGGGTTTCACCCTCGTTTTTCATCTGGCCAGGTGGAATCTTCGGATTGTCCTGGAGTGGACACTGTGGTGGATAGACTGCACCAGATTTGGAGTCATGTGGTGGACAATTTGAAGCTGTCTCAGGAGAGGACTCAGCAGTTTGCTAATCATCATCGTCGTGTGGGTCATCATCTCCGTGTTGGGGACTTGGTGTGGTTGTCTTCTCGTTTTGTCCCTATGAAGGTCTCCTCTCCTAAGTTTAAGCCTCGGTTTATAGGTCCCTATAAGATTTTGGAGATTCTTAATCCTGTATCTTTTCGTTTGGATCTACCAGCATCTTTCACCATTCATAATGTCTTCCATCGGTCGTTGTTGCGGAGGTACGAGGTACCGGTTGTTCCTTCTGTTGAGCCTCCTGCTCCTGTGCTGGTGGAGGGTGAATTGGAGTATGTTGTGGAGAAGATTTTGGACTCTCGCATTTCCAGACGGAGACTTCAGTATTTGGTTAAATGGAAGGGATACGGTCAGGAGGATAATTCTTGGGTGACTGCCTCTGATGTTCATGCTTCTGATTTGGTTCGCGCCTTTCATAGGGCGCATCCAGATCGCCCTGGTGGTTCTCATGAGGGTTCGGTGCCCCCTCCTTAAGGGGGGGTACTGTTGTGAATTCTGTTTTTGGGCTCCCTCTGGTGGTTACTGGTGGTACTGGTTGACTGGTGTCTTGTTTTTTCCAGTGCACCTGTTTCCATTAGGAAATTGGGAGTCTCCTATTTAGTCTGGCTTCCCAGTCATTGTAGTGCCGGCAATCAATGTTATCAGAGCACCTTGTTGCTTGCTTCCTGCTCCAAGTCTGCAAGTCAGCTAAGTTGAATCTTTGGCTTTTTGTGTTTGTTTTGTCCAGCATGCATTTACATATCTCGTGCGGCTGGAAGCTCTAGTGATCTGGAATTGCTACTCCAGTGTCATGAGTTGACAACGGAGTTAAGGTAATTCCAGGATGGCTGTTTAGGGTTTTGAGGTGACCGCGAAGTCCTCTTTTGTATATTCCGCTATCTAGTCAGAGGGCCTCGCTTTGCTGAATCTATATTCATACTGCGTTTGTGTTTTCCTCTATTAGGGGTAGTTAGATCTCCGGCTGGCGCGAGGTGTCTAGAGACAACGTAGGCACACCCCCTGGCTACTTTTAGTTGCGTGTTAGGTTCAGTATCGCGGTTACCTAAGATACCATCCTTCCTAGAGCTTGTCCGTTTTTGCCTAAGTCCCTGCCATTGGGAATCATGACAGTAGGCCCAAATAATAAAGTGGGCCAAATAAAGTTCAAAATTGGTAACAGGAGTAAACAGGCGGCACTGCTTTGTTCAGTGGAGGAGAACACCAAAGAGCAGCAGACACCGTTAGTAGGGCCCAACCAAACTAGTCGGCCAAATGCAGTTTAATATCTGATATAGGCTGAAAGCATGAAAATTGAAGCTCAGCTTTGTTCAGTGGAGGAGAAAAGCAAGCAGCGGCAGACACCGTTAGTAGGGCCCAACCAAACTAGTAGGCGAAATGCAGTTTCATATTAAAAATATAGGCCAAAAGCCTGAAGATTGAAGCTCAGCTTTTTTCCATGGAGGACAACACCAAGCAGCGGCAGACACCGTTAGTAGGCACAACCAAACAAGAAGGCCAAATGCAGTTTAATATCTGATATAGGCCAAAAGCCTGAAGATTGAAGCTCAGCTTTTTTCCTTGGAGGACAACACCAAGGAGCGGCAGACACCGTTAGTAGGGCCCAACCAAACTAGTAGGCCAAATGCAGTTTAAAATTTGTATATATAGGCCGAAAGCCTGAAGATTGAAGCTCAGCTTTGTTCAGTGGAGGAGAACACCAAGGTGCGGCAGACACCGTTAGTAGGGCCCAACCAAACTAGTAGGCCAAATGCAGTTTAAAATTTGTATATATAGGCCGAAAGCCTGAAGATTGAAGCTCAGCTTTGTTCAGTGGAGGAGAAAACCAAGGAGCGGCAGACACCGTTAGTAGGGCCCAACCAAACTAGTAGGCCAAATGCAGTTTAATATCTGATATAGGCCGAAAGCCTGAAGATTGAAACTCAGCTTTGTTCAGTGGAGGAGAAAACCAAGGAGCGGCAGACACTGTTAGTAGGGCCCAACCAAACTAGTAGGCCAAATGCAGTTTAATATCTGATATAGGCCGAAAGCCTGAAGATTGAAGCTCAGCTTTGTTCAGTGGAGGAGAACACCAAGGAGTGGCAGACACCGTTAGTAGGGCCCAACCAAACTAGTAGGCCAAATGCAGTTTAATATCTGATATAGGCCGAAAGCCTGAAGATTGAAGCTCAGCTTTTTTCCTTGGAGGACAACACCAAGGAGCGGCAGACACCGTTAGTAGGACCCAACCAAACTAGTAGGCCAAATGCAGTTTAATATCTGATATAGGCCGAAAGCCTGAAGATTGAAGCTCAGCTTTTTTCCTTGGAGTACAACACCAAGGAGCGGCAGACAGCGTTAGTAGGGCCCAACCAAACTAGTAGGCCAAATGCAGTTTAAAATTTGTAAATATAGGCCGAAAGCCTGAAGATTGAAGCTCAGATTTGTTCAGTGGGGGAGAACACCAAGGAACGGCAGACACCGTTAGTAGGGCCCAACCAAACTAGTAGGCCAAATGCAGTTTAATATCTAATATAGGCCAAAAGCCTGAAGATTGAAGCTCAGCTTTTTTCCATGGAGGACAACATCAAGGAGCGGCAGACAGCGTTAGTAGGGCCCAACCAAACTAGTAGGCCAAATGCAGTTTAAAAATTGTAAATATAGGCCGAAAGCCTGAAGATTGAAGCTCAGCTTTGTTCAGTGGAGGAGAACACCAAGGAGCGGCAGACACCGTTAGTAGGGCCCAACCAAACTAGTAGGCCAAATGCAGTTTAATATCTGATATAGGCCGAAAGCCTGAAGATTGAAGATCAGCTTTTTTCCTTGGAGGAGAAAACCAAGGAGCGGCAGACACCGTTAGCGGGACCCAACCAAACTAGTAGGCCAAATGCAGTTTAATATCTGATATAGGCCGAAAGCCTGAAGATTGAAGCTCAGCTTTGTTCAGTGGAGGAGAACACCAAGGAGTGGCAGACACCGTTAGTAGGGCCCAACCAAACTAGTAGGCCAAATGCAGTTTAATATCTGATATAGGCCGAAAGCCTGAAGATTGAAGCTCAGCTTTTTTCTTTGGAGGACAACACCAAGGAGCGGCAGACACTGTTAGTAGGACCCAACCAAACTAGTAGGCCAAATGCAGTTTAATATCTGATATAGGCCGAAAGCCTGAAGATTGAAGATCAGCTTTTTTCCTTGGAGGAGAAAACCAAGGAGCGGCAGACACCGTTAGTAGGGCCCAACCAAACTAGTAGGCCAAATGCAGTTTAATATCTGATATAGGCCGAAAGCCTGAAGATTGAAGCTCAGCTTTGTTCAGTGGAGGAGAACACCAAGGAGTGGCAGACACCGTTAGTAGGGCCCAACCAAACTAGTAGGCCAAATGCAGTTTAATATCTGATATAGGCCGAAAGCCTGAAGATTGAAGCTCAGCTTTTTTCTTTCGAGGACAACACCAAGGAGCAGCAGACACTGCTAGTAGGACCCAACCAAACTAGTAGGCCAAATGCAGTTTAAAATTTGTAAATATAGGCCGAAAGCCTGAAGATTGAAGCTCAGATTTGTTCAGTGGAGGAGAACACCAAGGAGCGGCAGACACCGTTAGTAGGGCCCAACCAAACTAGTAGGCCAAATGCAGTTTAATATCTGATATAGGCCGAAAGCCTGAAGATTGAAGCTCAGCTTTTTTCCTTGGAGGACAACACCAAGGAGCAGCAGACACTGTTAGTAGGGCCCAACCAAAATAGTAGGTCAAATGCAGTTTAATATCTGATATAGGCCGAAAGCCTGAAGATTGAAGCTCAGCTTTTTTCCTTGGAGGACAACACCAAGGAGCGGCAGACAGCGTTAGTAGGGCCCAACCAAACTAGTAGGCCAAATGCAGTTTAAAATTTGTAAATATAGGCCGAAAGCCTGTAGATTGAAGCTCAGCTTTGTTTAGTGGAGGAGAACACCAAGGAGCGGCAGACACCGTTAGTAGGGCCCAACCAAACTAGTAGGCCAAATGCAGTTTAAAATTTGTAAATATAGGCCGAAAGCCTGAAGATTGAAGCTCAGCTTTGTTCAGTGGAGGAGAAAACCAAGGAGCGGCAGACACCGTTAGTAGGGCCCAACCAAACTAGTAGGCCAAATGCAGTTTAATATCTGATATAGGCCGAAAGCCTGAAGATTGAAGCTCAGCTTTGTTCAGTGGAGGAGAACACCAAGGAGTGGCAGACACCGTTAGTAGGGCCCAACCAAACTAGTAGGCCAAATGCAGTTTAATATCTGATATAGGCCGAAAGCCTGAAGATTGAAGCTCAGCTTTTTTCCTTGGAGGACAACACCAAGGAGCGGCAGACACCGTTAGTAGGACCCAACCAAACTAGTAGGCCAAATGCAGTTTAATATCTGATATAGGCCGAAAGCCTGAAGATTGAAGCTCAGCTTTTTTCCTTGGAGGACAACACCAAGGAGCGGCAGACACTGTTAGTAGGACCCAACCAAACTAGTAGGCCAAATGCAGTTTAAAATTTGTAAATATAGGCCGAAAGCCTGAAGATTGAAGCTCAGATTTGTTCAGTGGAGGAGAACACCAAGGAACGGCAGACACCGTTAGTAGGGCCCAACCAAACTAGTAGGCCAAATGCAGTTTAATATCTGATATAGGCCGAAAGCCTGAAGATTGAAGCTCAGCTTTTTTCCATGGAGGACAACATCAAAGAGCGGCAGCCACCGTTAGTAGGGCCCAACCAAACTAGTAGGCCAAATGCAGTTTAAAATTTGTAAATATAGGCCGAAAGCCTGAAGATTGAAGCTCAGCTTTTTTCCTTGGAGGAGAAAACCAAGGAGCGGCAGACAGCGTTAGTAGGGCCCAACCAAACTAGTAGGCCAAATGCAGTTTAATATCTGATATAGGCCGAAAGCCTGAAAATTGAAGCTCAACTTTGTTCAGTGGAGGAGAACACCAAGGAGTGGCAGACACCGTTAGTAGGGCCCAACCAAACTAGTAGGCCAAATGCAGTTTAATATCTGATATAGGCCGAAAGCCTGAAGATTGAAGCTCAGCTTTGTTCAGTGGAGGAGAACACCAAGGAGTGGCAGACACCGTTAGTAGGGCCCAACCAAACTAGTAGGCCAAATGCAGTTTAATATCTGATATAGGCCGAAAGCCTGAAGATTGAAGCTCAGCTTTTTTCTTTCGAGGACAACACCAAGGAGCGGCAGACACTGTTAGTAGGACCCAACCAAACTAGTAGGCCAAATGCAGTTTAAAATTTGTAAATATAGGCCGAAAGCCTGAAGATTGAAGCTCAGATTTGTTCAGTGGAGGAGAACACCAAGGAGCGGCAGACACCGTTAGTAGGGCCCAACCAAACTAGTAGGCCAAATGCAGTTTAATATCTGATATAGGCCGAAAGCCTGAAGATTGAAGCTCAGCTTTTTTCCTTGGAGGACAACACCAAGGAGCAGCAGACACCGTTAGTAGGGCCCAACCAAACTAGTAGGTCAAATGCAGTTTAATATCTGATATAGGCCGAAAGCCTGAAGATTGAAGCTCAGCTTTTTTCCTTGGAGGACAACACCAAGGAGCGGCAGACAGCGTTAGTAGGGCCCAACCAACCTAGTAGGCCAAATGCAGTTTAAAATTTGTAAATATAGGCCGAAAGCCTGAAGATTGAAGCTCAGATTTGTTCAGTGGAGGAGAACACCAAGGAACGGCAGACACCTTTAGTAGGGCCCAACCAAACTAGTAGGCCAAATGCAGTTTAATATCTGATATAGGCCGAAAGCCTGAAGATTGAAGCTCAGCTTTTTTCCTTGGAGGACAACACCAAGGAGCAGCAGACACTGTTAGTAGGGCCCAACCAAAATAGTAGGTCAAATGCAGTTTAATATCTGATATAGGCCGAAAGCCTGAAGATTGAAGCTCAGCTTTTTTCCTTGGAGGACAACACCAAGGAGCGGCAGACAGCGTTAGTAGGGCCCAACCAAACTAGTAGGCCAAATGCAGTTTAAAATTTGTAAATATAGGCCGAAAGCCTGTAGATTGAAGCTCAGCTTTGTTTAGTGGAGGAGAACACCAAGGAGCGGCAGACACCGTTAGTAGGGCCCAACCAAACTAGTAGGCCAAATGCAGTTTAAAATTTGTAAATATAGGCCGAAAGCCTGAAGATTGAAGCTCAGCTTTGTTCAGTGGAGGAGAAAACCAAGGAGCGGCAGACACCGTTAGTAGGGCCCAACCAAACTAGTAGGCCAAATGCAGTTTAATATCTGATATAGGCCGAAAGCCTGAAGATTGAAGCTCAGCTTTGTTCAGTGGAGGAGAACACCAAGGAGTGGCAGACACCGTTAGTAGGGCCCAACCAAACTAGTAGGCCAAATGCAGTTTAATATCTGATATAGGCCGAAAGCCTGAAGATTGAAGCTCAGCTTTTTTCCTTGGAGGACAACACCAAGGAGCGGCAGACACCGTTAGTAGGACCCAACCAAACTAGTAGGCCAAATGCAGTTTAATATCTGATATAGGCCGAAAGCCTGAAGATTGAAGCTCAGCTTTTTTCCTTGGAGGACAACACCAAGGAGCGGCAGACACTGTTAGTAGGACCCAACCAAACTAGTAGGCCAAATGCAGTTTAAAATTTGTAAATATAGGCCGAAAGCCTGAAGATTGAAGCTCAGATTTGTTCAGTGGAGGAGAACACCAAGGAACGGCAGACACCGTTAGTAGGGCCCAACCAAACTAGTAGGCCAAATGCAGTTTAATATCTGATATAGGCCGAAAGCCTGAAGATTGAAGCTCAGCTTTTTTCCATGGAGGACAACATCAAAGAGCGGCAGCCACCGTTAGTAGGGCCCAACCAAACTAGTAGGCCAAATGCAGTTTAAAATTTGTAAATATAGGCCGAAAGCCTGAAGATTGAAGCTCAGCTTTTTTCCTTGGAGGAGAAAACCAAGGAGCGGCAGACAGCGTTAGTAGGGCCCAACCAAACTAGTAGGCCAAATGCAGTTTAATATCTGATATAGGCCGAAAGCCTGAAAATTGAAGCTCAACTTTGTTCAGTGGAGGAGAACACCAAGGAGTGGCAGACACCGTTAGTAGGGCCCAACCAAACTAGTAGGCCAAATGCAGTTTAATATCTGATATAGGCCGAAAGCCTGAAGATTGAAGCTCAGCTTTGTTCAGTGGAGGAGAACACCAAGGAGTGGCAGACACCGTTAGTAGGGCCCAACCAAACTAGTAGGCCAAATGCAGTTTAATATCTGATATAGGCCGAAAGCCTGAAGATTGAAGCTCAGCTTTTTTCTTTCGAGGACAACACCAAGGAGCGGCAGACACTGTTAGTAGGACCCAACCAAACTAGTAGGCCAAATGCAGTTTAAAATTTGTAAATATAGGCCGAAAGCCTGAAGATTGAAGCTCAGATTTGTTCAGTGGAGGAGAACACCAAGGAGCGGCAGACACCGTTAGTAGGGCCCAACCAAACTAGTAGGCCAAATGCAGTTTAATATCTGATATAGGCCGAAAGCCTGAAGATTGAAGCTCAGCTTTTTTCCTTGGAGGACAACACCAAGGAGCAGCAGACACCGTTAGTAGGGCCCAACCAAACTAGTAGGTCAAATGCAGTTTAATATCTGATATAGGCCGAAAGCCTGAAGATTGAAGCTCAGCTTTTTTCCTTGGAGGACAACACCAAGGAGCGGCAGACAGCGTTAGTAGGGCCCAACCAACCTAGTAGGCCAAATGCAGTTTAAAATTTGTAAATATAGGCCGAAAGCCTGAAGATTGAAGCTCAGATTTGTTCAGTGGAGGAGAACACCAAGGAACGGCAGACACCTTTAGTAGGGCCCAACCAAACTAGTAGGCCAAATGCAGTTTAATATCTGATATAGGCCGAAAGCCTGAAGATTGAAGCTCAGCTTTTTTCCTTGGAGGACAACACCAAGGAGCGGCAGACACCGTTAGTAGGGCCCAACCAAACTAGTAGGCCAAATGCAGTTTAAAATTTGTAAATATAGGCCGAAAGCCTGAAGATTGAAGCTCAGCTTTGTTCAGTGGAGGAGAACACCAAGGAGCGGCAGACACCGTTAGTAGGGCCCAACCAAACTAGTAGGCCAAATGCAGTTTAATATCTGATATAGGCCGAAAGCCTGAAGATTGAAGATCGGCTTTTTTCCTTGGAGGACAACACCAAGGAGCGGCAGACACCGTTAGTAGGGCCCAACCAAACTAGTAGCCTAAATGCAGTTTAATATTCTAAATTCAGGCCGAAAGCCTGAAGATAGAAGCTCAGGATAAAAAACCAGGAGAACACCAAGAAGCGGCAGACACCGTTAGTAGGCCCAACCAAACTAGTAGCCCCAATGCAATTTTCAAATTCCTGTAGGCGGAAAACCTGGCAATTGAAGCTCAGCTTTTTTCAGAGGAGGACAGCTGTATTGAGTGGCGCAGACAGACACAGGTAGTAGGCCTTAACCAAAAAAGTTGGCTCAATGCAGTTTAAAAAAGGTTAAAGGGGTACACAGGCAGCATTGGTGTGGTCAGCAGAGGACAATTGGAAGGAGTGGCGCAGACTTACTAGGCCTAAAATAAAAAAGTAGGCTCTATGCAGTTTAAAATAGGTTACAGGGGTACACAGGCAGCATTGGTATGGTCAGCGGAGGACAATTGGAAGGAGTGGCGCAGACTTACTAGGCCTAAAATAAAATAGTTGGCTCTATGCAATTTAAAATAGGTTACAGGGGTACACAGGCAGCATTGGTGTGTTCAGCGGAGGACGATTGCAACAAGGGGTAGACACAGTTAGTAGGGCCAAAAAAGTAATAGGCAAAATGCAGTTAAAAATAGATTACAGGAGTGCGCAGGCGGCCTAGCTTTGTTCAGTGGAGGACAACTGTAAGGAGTGACTGACACAGTTAGTAGGCCAAACTAATAAAGTGAGGTTAATGTCTGGCAAAAAAAAATTTTCACAAATAAACAGGTGGCATGCCTAGGTACAGGGGTGGGCTCCTCTGCTGACTTGCAGACAGTGGTAGTTGGCGCAAAGTATTAATTGGTGTAAATGTAGGACAGGGCCCCTGAATATTTTTACTAGCATCAATCATGTCAACAAATTGGTATTGGCAGTGCCATTGAAGGATTTAACAGCACAGACTAAACAGCGGTGGAGCAGTGAGAGGTAATTTTGCAAGTGGTAGAGCACTGTTTGAGCTGGGGGAGGGAACACTCTCTCGTGGGCGGCGGTACTGGCCCAGGGCCCCTCATGTTACGACGGTGTGTCTGACGTTGGGTGTGCACCACCACCGCCAGAGACACTTCATTGCACTATGAGGGACCCTATTCCAGTGCCGTCGCCCAAAAGTGGGCACACCCACCTGTTCAGCCAAACGGCACTTGCACGGGTGCTTGCGCCAAGTGGTGACCACGGCCCTGTGGGGGGAGTCAGACCATTTTGGGAGGTGTAAAAATGGCCTATGGTGGACATACAGCAGCTGCAAATGGAGAAATTGGAGCAGTCAGTAAGACGAGTCCAAAAGCAAGACCTTTTTACAGGAAAGCTAGGTGTTAGCAGGGAAAGGTGGGGTAAAATAATTAGAAATCCATGATTGGTTCATTTTAATGAAGGTTAGATCATCAACATTTTGGGTAGCCAGACGAGTCCTTTTTTCGGTCAGTATTGAACCAGCAGCACTGAATACTCTTTCTGATAGCACACTAGCAGCTGGGCAAGCAAGCTCCTGTAATGCATATTCTGCCAATTCAGGCCAGGTGTCTATTTTGGATGCCCAGTAATCAAATGGGAATGACGTGTGAGGGAGAACATCGATAAGGGAGGAAAAATAGTTAGTAACCATACATGTTGTCTCCTGTCACTTTGAATTGATGCTGCAGTACCTGTCGTGTCTGCGGTCATTGCGAAATCACTCCACAACCTGGTCATAAAACCCCTCTGTCCAACGCCACTTCTGATTTGTGCACCTCTAACACCTCTGCCATGTTGCCCCCTGCAGCTCGTATGAGAATCATCACCGCCGCTGTGAGCTGGGAATGCCTGAACCAAACGGTCTATAAGAGTTGCTTGTTTGGTAGCCGATATTTGCTCAAGGTTCTCATGTGGCATGATATTTTGCAATTTCCCTTTATAGCGTGGATCCAGGAGGCAGGCCAACCAGTAATCGTCATCGGTCATCATTTTGATAATGCGGGGGTCCCTTTTTAGGATACGCAAGGCATAATCCGCCATGTGGGCCAATGTTCCAGGTGTCAATTCACTGCTTGTGCTGGGTTGAAGAGCACCTTCTGGCAAATCAACATCACTTGTCTCCCTCAAAAACCCTGTACCTGACCTTGCAATGCCACCAGTTTCTATTGCCCCCTGAGAAGCTTCCTCCTCCCATAAATATTCATCCCCATCATCCTCCTCGTCCTCCTCCTCTCCGTCCGCCACCTCGTCCAGGAGACTTCCCTGAGCAGACAATGGCTGACTGTCATCAAGGCTTCCCTCGTCCTCGGCTGCAGACGCCTGCTCCTTTATGTGCGTCAAACTTTGCATCAGCAGACGCATTAGGGGAATGCTCATGCTTATGATGGCATCATCTGCACTAACCAGGCGTGTGCATTCCTCAAAACACTGAAGGACTTGACACAGGTCTTGTAGCTTCGACCACTGCACACCTGACAACTCCATGTCTGCCATCCAACTGCCTGCCCGTGTATGTGTATCCTCCCACAAATACATAACAGCACGCCTCTGTTCGCACAGCCTCTGAAGCATGTGCAGTGTGGAGTTCCACCTTGTTGCAACGTCAATTATTAGGCGGTGCTGGGGAAGCTGCAAAGATCGCTGATGGTTCTGCATACGGCTGGAGTGTACAGGCGAACGGCGGATGTGCGAGCAAAGTCTTCGCACCTTCAGGAGCAGGGCTGGTAACCCCGGATAACTTTTCAGGAAGCACGACACCACCAGGTTCAAGGTGTGAGCAAGGCAAGGAATGTGTTTCAGTTGTGAAAGGGCTATGGCAGCCATAAAATTCCTTCCGCTATCACTGACTACCTTGCCTGCCTCAAGATGTACACTGCCCAGCCATGACTGAGTTTCTTGCTGCAAGAACTCGGACAGAACTTCGGCGGTGTGTCTGTTGTCACCCAAACACTTCATTTCCAACACAGCCTGCTGACGCTTACCACTAGCTGTTCCATAATGGGACACCTCGTGTGCAACACTGGCAGCTGCGGATGGAGTGGTCGTGCGACTGCGGTCTGTAGACGAGCTCTCGCTTCTGCTGGAGGACGAGGAGGAGGAGGAGGGGTGGCGAACGCCTACAGCCAACTGTTTCCTAGACCGTGGGCTAGGCAGAACTGTCCCAATATGGCTGTCCCCTGTGGACCCTGCATCCACCACATTAACCCAGTGTGCCGTGATGGACACGTAACGTACCTGGCCATGCCTACTGGTCCATGCATCTGTTGTGAGGTGCACCTTTCTACTGACAGATTGCCTGAGTGCATGGACAATGCAGTTTTTGACATGCTGGTGGAGGGCTGAAATGGCTTTTCTCGCAAAGAAGTGTAGACTGGGTAGGTCATAGCGTGGTACTGTGTAGGCCATCAGGGCTTTGAAAGCTTCGCTTTCAACCAACCAGTAGGGCATCATCTCTAACGAGATTAGTCTAGCAATGTGGGCGTTCAAACCCTGTGTACGCGGATGAGAGGACGAGTACTTCCTTTTCCTAACGAGAGTCTCTTGTAGGGTGAGCTGGACTGGAGAGCTGCATATGGTGGAACTAGCGGGGGTGGTGGTGGACATGGCAGACTGAGAGAGGGTTGGTGATGGTATTCTTGCTGTTGGCCTACATACAGTGTTTCCTACCAAGGACCTGGTGATTCCCTGACTGCTTTGGCCTTGCGACGATACCTCCACATTTGCTGCAGGTGGTATCGTAAATACAGTTACAGTGAGGGAAGGAATGTAGCGTTGCTGACTAGCTTCATTGTGAGCGGGTGCAACAATGTTATGGGACATTTGGTAGATAGTCCAGGCTTGCAAGTGCGTGGTGGTTAAATGTCTACGCATGCAAGTTGTATTTAAATTTTTGACATTCTGACCTCTGCTAAAGGTCCTAGAGCATTTCTTACAAATCACTTTGCACTGATCATTCGGATCTTGGTTAAAAAAATGCCAGACTGCACTCTTCCTACTATCGAATACCTATCGAATACACTGTGCTACTTTAACCGGATGGCCATGCTGTCCTACAACCGGTTTTGGTTTTGACACACGTTTTTGGCCAGATACAGGCCTGCCAGATGAAAGCTGTTGCAATGTTGATGCCTGCTGCGGCTCCTCCTCCTCCGTTTCAGAGCTACTGCCAGCGGCACCCTGTTCCCCCAATGGCTGCAAATCGGGGTCAACAACTGGGTCATCTATCACCTCCTCTTCTATGTCCTGTGCACCTTCCTCTGTGTCACCGTGTAAGCCGGTGCTATAGCGTTCGGGACGGGGCACCATAGTCTCATCAGGGTCAGATTCTGGCTCACTGCGAGGGCAATGTTGTGATCTGAGTCAATGGAACAGCATAATAATCTAGCTGTGGCTGTGCATCTGTGCACTCCATGTCCGATTCATCTTGTAATGGGCATGGCCTGTTAACAATTTCCCTTTCTAACCCAGGCACGGTATGTGTAAAGAGCTCCATGGAGTAACCTGTTGTGTCGCCTGACGCATCCTTCACTGTTGTTCTGGGTGAAGGACACAAGGAAGCGACTTGTTCCTGACCGGGAGCATCCACTTTTTAAATTTTGCACTTTCCGAAGAGGAGGCGAAAGAGCTAGAGGCAGAGTCAGCAAGGAAAGCCAAAACTTTTTCCTGCTGCTCCGGCTTTAAAAGCGGTTTTCCTACTCCCAGAAAAGGGAGCGTTCGAGGCCTTGTGTAGCCAGACGATGATGCTGGCTCAATAACTCGAGACTTAGGTGCTATTTTGCTTTTCCCACGACCACCTGATGCTCCACCACCACTACCATCATTACCAGCTGGCAATGACCGCCCACGGCCACGACCTCTTCCACCAGACTTCCTCATTCTTGGAAAAATGTAACCAAACTAACAACCGTTATATGGTACTGTAAAACCAGGTAGAAGATGTACGCAAACTTGTTGTGAATTTAAATCTCCCTTTATAGGTGTGAGAGACTGCTGGGAAAATCAGGCCCACTGTATTACACTACACAGTTTCAGTGTCTGAAAGTGGCTGACAGATATGCCACAAACAGGACTGACGCAGATGCACTTAGTGGCAGTAGAAATTTCCCTTTATAGGTGTGGGAGACTGCTGGGAAAATCAGTCCCACTGTATTACACTACACAGTTTCAGTGTCAGAAAGTGGCTGACAGATATGCCACAAACAGGACTGACGCAGATGCCCTTAGTGGCAATAGAAATTTCCCTTTATAGGTGTGGGAGACTGCTGGGAAAATCAGGCCCACTGTATTACACTACACAGCTTCAGTGGCAGACAGTGGCTAGCAGATATATATATAAATAAAAGGGACTGTGCTACAATAACAATCTCCCTACAATGATCTCAGGACAAGAATGGCAGCCAGCAGTAAAAAGGACTGCTGCACACAAAAGTGTGGACAAACAAAGAAACAAGAGAACTGTGCAGAAAGAAGCAACAGGATTTTTGCTTTGAAAAAAGCAGTTGGTTTGCATAGCGGCGTCCAAACAGCAATGCAGCTATCAGGGAGCATTATAAGCTACAGAGCTGATGCACAGAAATCTAGCCTCCACTGTCCCTGCAAAGCAAAGGTGGTGTTGGACAGCGGAAATCGCTACAGCGCAAGCGGTTTGGGGGTTTATATTTCCTCCCTAACAATATCCCTGCTTCTGACGAAGCTGCAGCAACCTCTTCCTATGCTAGGATCGGCAGAAGTAAGATGGCGGTCGGCGTGCACGCCCCTTTATAGCCCCTGTAATGCCGCTGAAAGCAAGCCAATCACTGCCATGCCCTTCTCTAAGATGGTGGGGACCGAGACCTATGTCATCACGCTGCCTACACTCTGCGTGCACCTTCATTGGCTGAGAAATGGCGCAGAACGCGTCATATGAAATGCGACTTTGGCGCGAAGATCGCCATCCGCATGGCCGATCCCGCACTGGGATCGGCTCGGGTTTCACAAAACCCGACTTTCCCGAAAGTCGGCGATTTATGAAATTGACCGATCCGTTTCGCTCAACCCTACTGTTTACCAATGTTAATAGACTGTTTCAGTGTATAGTGGGCGGGGGATAGATCTGTGCTGAAATAACGCCGGTCTCCATTTTTTTTTTTCTTTCCTGCATTTACATTGGGGCGGTGCAGTCTCTCAGCCTATCAGCAGTGCACACACACAGCAAAGTGCATGTGATGCACACAAGCAAGGGCATGTGTCATTGGCTTTGTATGTCACATGTCATTGCCCTATAAGAACCAGCCATTTTCCCCATCGCCACCATTTCCTCACTGCTGCTGCTTAGTGTTAGACGGCACCGCTGCTGCTGTTGGCGCTATACAGTCTAAGAGTTTTTTTGCGATCGAATTTTCTGTTAGATAGAGAGAGATAGATTTAGGGAGTCGGGACTAGTTGTAATATCAGCCCTTTTCAGGGTAAGTTACAGCAGTTCATAGCACTTTTTGCCAGGCAGGTCTGTGCCAGTGCTGTGCAAGTGTTTGTCACAGCATTTGGTGTATTCTAGCTCAGCCAATCCTTTTGGGCTAGTAGCATTGTCTGGTAGTCATCTGAGTAGCCCGCCTGTGAAGCTAGCTACACTGCCTGTGTATCCAAATTTTTATTGTATCTAACCCAGTAAATCGTTTTGGGCTTAGTAGCAGTGTCCGCACGTCATCGGAGTAGCCCACCTGTGAAGCTAGGTACACCGCCTGTGTATCTAAATTTTTACTGCATCTAACCCAGTAAATCGTTTTGGGCCTAGGAGCAATGTCTGCACGTCAGCAGAGTAGCCCGCCTGTGAAGCTAGCTACACCGCCTGTGTATCTAAATTTTTACTGTATCTAACCCAGTAAATCGTTTTGGGCCTAGGAGCAGTGTCTGCACATCAGCGGAGTAGCCTGCCTGTGAAGCTAGCTACACCGCCTGTGTATCTAAATTTTTACTGCATCTAACCCAGTAAATCATTTTGGGCCTAGGAGCAGTGTCTGCACGTCAGCGGAGTAGCCCGCCTATGTGTAATAATTATAGGGGATAACTCAGGAGACTCTTTGTGTGGAACAAGACAACTACAGGACACAGTTTTATAAGTGGTAAAGTCTATATTATCACACGGTTATTCAAACAGGTGCAGAGAGAAACTCAAGTCCACAACACTTGGTGCAAATATCAAATGCAGCTCAGCAGTCTATAGGAAACTTCAGAGGAAAATGCAATCACGCAGAAAGTCTATGAAGCACAATTATTCTTGAGGATACTTGACACGAATAAGTCATTGCTTAGTCCAAAACACAGATAGATATGCTTATAAGGCAGTTCAAATAATATCTTAGCTCAACCAGGGAGGTCTGGGTAATAGTTTCAGGTTCTTGCAGAGCAGAAACAGCTTACATATCCAGCAAATGCAGATGGAAGCAAACACGAGCAGCAGATGAAGGAGGATTACTGAAACTGGTGCATGCAGCAGGAACTCAGAGCAGAGTAGCAGGATAACCCCACAGGTTCACAGGAGCAGGTATATAGCGAGGGAGTCACCAGAGGTCAGGAGCTGGATGCAAGGCAGAATACTCTAGCACAGACTGAAGGCTGGGGTGGAGTTTTATAGCAGGAAGACACAGTGCACATGAGACCAAAGACGCCATCTTGGAAAAGGGCAGTAATGCACAAAAAGGTAATAAAAAATGTTCAGAGTCCTGACACTGTGAAGCTAGCTACACCGCCTGTGTATCTAAATGTTTACTGCATCTAACCCAGTAAATCGTTTTGGGCATAGGAGCAGTGTCTGCACATCAGCGGAGTAGCCCGCCTGTGAAGCTAGCTACACCGCCTGTGTATCTAATTTTTTACTGAATCTAACCCAGTAAATCGTTTTGGGCTAGTACCACAGTTTGGCCACCCAGCTCTGCTCGGTTTCCATCCATCGTTTTATGTGCCAACAACTACAGAGTTGCCAATTTGTTAAGCACCAAAATGAGTGGCAAAAGGCCTGCTGCTGGTGGAAAGGGGAATAGGCGTGTTGGAAAAGGAAAAAAGGTTGTGTCCATGGGGTAGGTGGTAAAGCAACAGTAACACCTGCAGAAGAAAGACCATCTTCCAGCCAAAGTAAGATGTCTACTTCTTTTCGTGGACAATCTGATATGATCCCTTTCTTACGACCATCGCTGCAAGCATCGCTACAAATTCCAGATGAGGCACAAAAACAGCAGGTACTTGAACGGATATCAAGTGCTCGTTCAAGTGGGCTCTCCTCCACCTCAACTTCAACATCACAAATACTTCAGTCCTCAGAGGTGTCACCCCAATTGCACTTGCTTCCTCACAGCTCCCAAGTCTCCATCCGCCCGTCTGAGTATGGGGTAACACAGATGTTGAGTCTGCAGAGCTGTTTACTCATACTATAGCCTGGGAATCAGAGGTCTGCTCCAGAGCTTCTGTGAATCCAGATGAGGAAATGATCTGCACTGATGCCCAGAATCTTGGTGAGTCGGATCCAGGCCCAGATGAAGAAGGTTCTGAGCATAATGTAGACCCTCGTTCCCAAACTGTAACTCCTGTTGATGGAGACAATGAGGAAGATGATGATGAGACTGAGATGCCTGATTGGAACGAAAACTTGACTTTTCGGTCAGGGCAGGAAGAGGTTTGCTCTGAGGATGACGGGTGTCAAAAAACACAGGGTGATGATGACGAGGTTGGAGACTGTTATGATCCTTAGTGGTTGAGGATCACGAATTACTCCAGCTAAGTAACAAACATAGGACAAGCTCTAGGGAGGTGGCAAACTGGACTGACCGCAAATCTGAACCTATCCAAACACACTAGAAGTAGCCGGTGAACGTGCCTAAAAAATTCCTAGACGTCTCGAGCCAGCCTGAGGAACTAACTACCCCTGGAGAGAAAGAAAGACCTCTCTTGCCTCCAGAGAAATAATCCCCAAAGATATAGAAGCCCCCAACAAATAACGGTGAGGTAAGAGGAAGGCACATACACAGGGGTGAAAACAGATTCAGCAAATGAGGCCCACTAATACTAGATAGCAGAAAATAGTAAAGGGGTCTGTGCGGTCAGTAAAAAACCCTTACAAAATATCCACACTGAGATTCAAGAACCCCCGCACCAACTAACGGTGTGGGGGGAGAAACTCAGTCCCCTAGAGCAACCAGCAAGCGAGGAGATCACATCCTAGCAAGCTGGACAAGAAACATGATGAATGCTGATAATCAAAAAATGAACGGACAAAAACTTAGCTTGTCTTGGAGAGGCTGGGAGCAAGGTAATCACAAGGAATCTGAAGAGCACTGAATACATTGATAGCAGGCAAGGAACTGAGTATCCAGGTGGGCTAAATAGGAAACCAACCAAGGATAACGAACCAGCTGATGAAGCAACCTGCAGAAAGACAACACTACCCAGTACCGCTTGTGACCACTAGAGGGAGCCCAAAAATAGAGTTCACAACAGCAGACCCCACTTACTGTCAACCCACAGTCCGCCAGTCCATGAGGTCAGCAGAGGAGGTGGAGGAGGATGCTAGTGACGATGAGGTTAGGTTGCGCCTTCCTGGACAGAGACGGAGTACTGGAAGCACGTCAACAACTGCATCCTCAACCACAACTGTGCCTCTGAGAACAAGTCGTGGTGGCTCTTCAGGTTGCAAGGGCTCTAAGCCTTGCATAGCCTGGGCATTTTTTGAGATCTCAAAGGATGACCCAACTCATGTTGTCTGTAAGATTTGTCACCAAAATCTCAGTAGAGCCCAAAAAATGAATAGTTTGAGTACTTCATGCATGAACCGTCACATGGATATGAGGCATAAGTTGCAGTGGGAAGCTCACTGTGCTACAATGCGGCTTAGTGGGCCAGGCCATCCACCGTCTGCCCCATCAAGTGCATCCGCGGCCTCTTCATCCTCTGTGACTGTGGGGAATGCAGTCGCACATGGTTTTGGACGCAGACCACCTTCCACCTCTTTACCCGCAACAGCCAGTGTGATTGGCAGGTCGTCAGTAGATTTGCAAGTGGAAACACCTGCTGGTGTTGAGTGCTCTCTGACATCGAGCCCACCACATTTTGATCAAGGCAACATAATATCTCCACCTGCACCTGCAGTGCCCCAGAGTCCTGGTCGTTGCAGTACTGATGCTCCGCCGCTAAGGGGGGCTATGGTACGTCTGATGGCACTGAAGGAGTTCTTCTGACCAGGTATCACAGTCACCAATACACTTCACAGTCTGGCCTCCAGGAGGAGCTAAGGGTGCTATGTATTAGGCCACTCCTCACAATCTGGTAAAACTGGGGGTTAGGCAGAAAGTTAGACAGAAGCTGACTGGGAATCGAACAGGCAACACCCTGTGGCAGAGGGTGTTGCGGGGAGAGACTCAGGGGGGTCCCTGTCAGGGGTGGGATCCCAACAGAGGCCTAGCGAACAGAGAGAACGTTACGGGACCGCGCCTGCACTTGATCGCGGCGGTACCCTAAGAAAGGGCAAGAAGCGAGGTACATTGTGCTGAATGAGAAACGAGATCAACGCAACAAGGAGAAATACCAGTAGGAGTCGTGCTGTAAGACGAGGCAACATCCTACTGAGGCGCGTAGCCGGTGGCCGGAACGCCGAGGAAGTATTAGGCTCCAAGCAATACTTCAAACCTACGGCAGGACAGTCAGCTATAGGCGGGCTGTCTCACACCAATCACCTACGAAGACATAGGGGGCAACAACAGGAGAGGGGCGACTCTAGGGTCCCGGAAGAACTCCGAGCCTACCCGTCATATGGGTGCATCCTAGCCATATCATCTGGGGGACGAGGAAGAACATCATAATCGAGTTGTGAGGGAACTTCAGAAACAGACACAACAGTTGTGGGGACTATCCCGTAAGCACAGCAGGGGAGGACCACAACACACAAGCGCTAGAAGGTAGGCACAGATTTCCACCTGCAAAGGGAACTCTGAAGGTGCCATCGGACCGGCCGGACTTGCGCAGCCCGGTTAACCGTATTCCAGACTGAGGATCCTGGGAACTTCAGTAAAGAGGTAAAGAGACTGCAACCTGGTGTCCTCGTTATTTACTGCGACCTGCACCGCACCACCACAACATCATCATTCCATCCACACCCTTCATTGTACGCCCCTCAGCAGGGTCACGGACCGGGTCTAGCCACCGTGACAACCCCAGAACAGAGACTCAGAGGCCCTGCGGCAGTGGGGGCGCTACAACTTGGCATCAAGAACAGGATCTACTTAAGCTGAAGAATCAGGTCCTGTGTGCCTTGGAACTGTGCTTTATTGTGCTTGGACTGTGACTTGTTGCAAAAACTGTGCAGTGCCACTTGCCGCCAAAAACCGCCGCCATTACAGCGCTGAGGAGAGCGCAGGAGAAGGAGAGGGGCGTGGACCAGCTGAAGAGCACGAAAGACAATGGCCGCCCAGTCTAAATATTTCTGCACCGTGAGGACGTGTCTGTCAGCAGCCGAGATCCGCCTCCTGATTCTCAATGGTGGGCGGAGACAGAGAAAACGAAACCGCCCACGAAGGAGAGAGCGGGAAAAGGACCAGGAAGCGACCCATGCGGAGGACGCCATGACGAGTTGCTCAGACCAGGAATGCGGGGTTGAAGCCGAAGACTCCCCCAGCCACCCGGATGAGCCCAGCGGCCAGCTCTCCGCGATTGGGGCCGGCCTCCTGCAAATGGAGATGGAGGGCCTGATCGAACAACTCCTCCAGCTGCGGACGGAGACGCCAGCGGAGGACCTTCTAACGTCGGACCCTGCGTTGCTGCCGGAACCCCAGCCGATGCTCCCATTGACCATACCGCCAGCGGAGCCGACCGAGGAGGAGGGGCACGCACCGACTGGTGAGTCCGCTGACCCTGTCCCGCTGGCTGAGGGTCTGTTGATAGGCCCCGTCGCGGCACCCCCTCTCCCTGGGACCCATAGACCCAAGCGCTTGTTACCGTTGGAGGAGACAACGGGTATGGAACACTTCTTGAAAGCCCCGATTCCACCAATTACCCCGCTGAGTGAGGTCCATGCGGAGCGTACAGTGTGCCGCTTGGTGAACCCAGGACCCAACCTCATGGGGTTCCCCGGGGTGGAGACACAGGAAGGGGAGATGGTGCAGGCCCTGAGCTGGGAGGAATACCAGGTCCAGCTGGAACCGCAGTGGGAGGAGAAGGAAAGGGCGTACCAGGCCGGGCTAAAGGCCTACCACCAAAAGGACTTGGCGGTCAAGGACCGGGCCCGCAAGGACCCCATCGCTCACCAGGCCCCGCGCAGGCAGGGCACCGTTGTCGCCTTCAAGCTCCACGGAGGCTGGGGCTTTATAAAGGAGCCGGGCCTGTACGCCGAAGTCTTTGTCAACCGGCGGGATGTGGAGTCTCATCTCAGAGAGGGCCACCCAGACCGGGATCTCTACCCGGGGGACGAAGTTACTTACACCAGGCACTTTGGGGAAAAGGGGTGGTTCGCCCTGAATGTCTATAAGAAGCAAAACCTTGTGACACCCCCGACTAAGGGGCCAGTGAAGCTGACCCCCGTAGTAAAAGTGCCCCCTTGTGGTCAGCCCATGATCATCACCAAGACCACCTAGGTCACTCCGACGTACACCATCATCAAAACCACGACCTGCAACATTTTCACCTCAACCACTGCCGTGGCCAAGGGGGCGTCTTCTCAGGTGGTCAGTGCACCAGCTGCAACAGAACGGAAGACGGTGGGTACGCAGACACCCAGATGGGACAACACTCCCCCTTACGCAGTACCAGGCGGCGGGCAATATCCAAAGGGGTTGCCTCCGCCGGTGCTGCCTCCTGAGTGGTTCAAGTAAATGTTCTAATCTTCCGAACATGTAAATAGTTAACTGTTTGCCCTCTTGCTGCTATGACCCGAATAGGGTAACTCTTAAAGGGATCCCTTTGTTTACCCAGGATCCCTTCTTCTGCTTTTTGTTTTTGTTCCTGTCTTATCATTGTTGAAAGAACTGCTGGATCATGAACCTTCTTAAAGGTGCCCTCTACTGGTTTTATAAAAGAAAGGACTCTTTGCGAAGAAACTGTTCCTGGAAGCAGTACCGGAGTCCTTGCTGCGTACGGACTTGCAGCTTGAGAAGTTGCACTACCTCATAGAGACTTGGTTCCTTCTTAAAGGGAACGTTCATCGATAGCACTTAAAGAATGATGATGCTTTAAAAGAAAGTATTGATAATGCTTACGTATAAAAAAGTTATATGTAGTGAGCTAGTTAATTGTGAGAAATGTTTAATGATGTGTCAGAGAACGAGGACAGGAAGTGAACCCATACGGGGTTAGTCGGTGAGTCCTCCTAGGAGCCATACAGAGATGGCTCGGTGATCCTGAACTGAGAGATGGATGATATGTTCTATACTGTGTATAGTAGCAGAAAGGCAGAAGGCCCGGGCGGAAAGGGGCGGTCCTGCAACAGAACGAGAGGCAGTAGGCCTGGGGCAGATAGACAGGCGGTCCTGCAGATGTAAAGATGGAAAATGAAGGAAAAGTTGATTAGCCTTATAGTGTTTTATAAGAAGGTCTTTAGTGGATTCAGCGTGTACATCCTTAAAGGCAACGTTAAATTATTGTTCAAAATTTGTACTTAGTAGAATACCCGGTTGGGTAAGAAAAGTTATGTGTAGTATGTTATTTAAAGTATTTAACCATGTTTGTAACGTTCAAGTGTTCTCACCTCCCATAAAGGGAAGCTCTGTTCAAACTTGCTTATTGTTATTGCATTTCAAAAATTGTATGTCTTTTTGCTGATATGTATTGTTGTTTTCTTCCCAGTCCAGGAGTACTGGATTTAACCGGGGGGGAGTGCAGCGCCCTAGAGTCCTGGTCATTGCAGTACTGATGCTCCGCCGCTAAGGGGGGCTATGGTACGTCTGATGGCACTGAAGGAGTTCTTCTGACCAGGTATCACAGTCACCAATACACTTCACAGTCTGGCCTCCAGGGGGAGCTAAGGGTGCTATGTATTAGGCCACTCCTCACAATCTGGTAAAACTGGGGGTTAGGCAGAAAGTTAGACAGAAGCTGACTGGGAATCGAACAGGCAACACCCTGTGGCAGAGGGTGTTGCGGGGAGAGACTCAGGGGGGTCCCTGTCAGGGGTGGGATCCTGACAGAGGCCTAGCGAACAGAGAGAACGTTACGGGACCGCGCCTGCACTTGATCGCGGCGGTACCCTAAGAAAGGGCAAGAAGCGAGGTACATTGAGCTGAGTGAGAAACGAGATCAATGCAACAAGGAGAAATACCAGTAGGAGTCGTGCTGTAAGATGAGGCAACATCCTACTGAGGCGCGTAGCCGGTGGCCGGAACGCCGAGGAAGTATTAGGCTCCAAGCAATACTTCAAACCTACGGCAGGACAGTCAGCTATAGGCGGGCTGTCTCACACCAATCACCTACGAAGACATAGGGGGCAACAACAGGAGAGGGGCGACTCTAGGGTCCCGGAAGAACTCCGAGCCTACCCGTCATACGGGTGCGTCCTAGCCATATCATCTGGGGGACGAGGAAGAACATCATAATCGAGTTGTGAGGGAACTTCAGAAACAGACACAACAGTTGTGGGGACTATCCCGTAAGCACAGCAGGGGAGGACCACAACACACAAGCGCTAGAAGGTAGGCACAGATTTCCACCTGCAAAGGGAACTCTGAAGGTGCCATCGGACCGGCCGGACTTGCGCAGCCCGGTTAACCGTATTCCGGACTGAGGATCCTGGGAACTTCAGTAAAGAGGTAAAGAGACTGCAACCTGGTGTCCTCGTTATTTACTGCGACCTGCACCGCACCACCACAACATCATCATTCCATCCACACCCTTCATTGTACGCCCCTCAGCAGGGTCGCGGACCGGGTCTAGCCACCGTGACAACCCCAGAACAGAGACTCAGAGGCCCGGTACCGGGTACCCCTCGGCCCTGCGGCAGTGGGGGCGCTACACACCTTCCTCACAGACCAGCAGTTTGCCGGGGACACCCTACTCAACCCCATCTAAGCAAGGCAGCCAGCCCTCGGTCCCCCAGATGTGGACAAGTAAAAGACCATTTCCTCCTAGCTGTGACAAAGCTAACAGGTTGAATTTCACCATCTGCAAGCTGTTGGCTACAGAAATGCTGCCTTTCCGCCTGGTGGACACATAGGATTATGTCCGTTGCAGTACCCCAGTATCAGATGCCCAGTCACCACTACTTCTCAAAGAAAGCTGTGCCTGCGTTACACCAGCATGTCGCACACAACATCACCGCTTCCTTGAGAAACTCTGTGTGTGACAGGGTGCATTTCATCAATAGATACTTGGACGAGTAGACATGGATAGGGGCGTTACATGTCAGTGACTGGGCACTGGGTAACTATGGTGACATCAGGAGAAGGGGCTGCTGTCCAAGTCTTGCCGTACCCATGAGTTGCGCGTCGATCCTCTGTATCTATAAGTTCCTCCACTGCTTCTGCCTCCTCAACCTCCTCTTGGTCCTCCACCTGCACCCAAAGCCTGTCTGGTAATGCCACCCGCATTCTAACTGCGCAGAAGGAATCCTGGAAACCTCCTTACTATGCTGTCACCAGGGCTCAACGGCATCAGGTGGTGTTTACCTTGAAATGTCTGGGAAATGTGAGTCACACAGCTGAGGAGTTGTGGTCAGCTCTGGAGACTGAGTTCCATCAATGATAGTCTCCACTGAACCTGCAGCCAGGGAAGGCCGTGTACGACAATGCTTCAAACCTGGGTGCAATGTCGGGGCAATGTCACACACGTGCCTTGTATGGCTCACATTTTGAACCTAGTTGTCCACCAATTTTTATCCCACTGTCCCGGACTGATGGGCTTCTGCAGAGGGCACGGTTGCTGTGTGCACACTTCCGCCATTCGCATCCCGTAGCTCAACGACTTACATCTCTACAGAAGTCGTTGGGCCTGCCAGTTCAACGGCTGAAATGCGATGTGCCCACACAGTGGAATTCAACTCTGCACATGCTGCAGCGACTGTGGCAGCACCGACGAGCCCTTGTGCAATACGTTATGACTAGTGTTGAGCATTCCGATACCGCAAGTATCGGGTATCGGCCGATACTTGCGGGTATCGGAATTCCGATACCGAGATCCGATACTTTTGTGGTATCGGGTATCGGTATCGAAACAACATTAATGTAAAAATGTGTAAAAGAGAGAATTAAAATAAAAAATATTGCTATACTCACCTCTCCGACGCAGCCTGCACCTTACCGAGGGAAGCGGCAGCGTTCTTTGTTTAAAATTCGCGCTTTTCTTTCCTTACGTGAAGTCCCGGCTTGTGATTGGTTGTGTGCCGCCCATGTGACCGCAATGCAACCAATCACAGCAAGCCGTGACGTAATTTCAGGTCATTCAGTATTTTAAAATTACGCTCCGGCTATGTGATTGGTTGCGTCGCAGTCACATGGGCGACGCAACCAATCACAGCAAGCCGTGACGTAATTTCAGGTCATTCAGTATTTTAAAATTACGTCCCGGCTTTGTGATTGGTTGCGTCGCAGTCACATGGACGACGCAACCAATCACAAGCCGTGACGTCACGGGAGGCTGGACACGCGCGCATTTTAAAATGCGCGCGTGTCCAGCCTCCCGTGACGTCCTGGCTTGTGATTGGTTGCGTCGCTGTCAACCAATCACAAGCCGGGAGGCTGGACACGCGCGCATTTTAAAATGGCTTCCCGGCTTGTGATTGGTTGACAGCGACGCAACCAATCACAAGCCGGGACGTCACGGGAGGCTGGACTCGCGCAAATTTTAAAATGCGCGCGTGTCCAGCCTCCCGGCTTGTGATTGGTTGACAGCGACGCAACCAATCACAAGCCGGGACGTCACGGGAGGCTGGACTCGCGCGCATTTTAAAATGCGCGCGTGTCCAGCCTCCCGTGACGTCACGGCTTGTGATTGGTTGCGTCGCCCATGTGACTGCGACGCATCCAATCACAAAGCCGGGACGTAATTTTAAAATCCTTAAGGACCTGAAATTACGTCACGGCTTGCTGTGATTGGTTGCGTCGCCCACGTGACTGCGACGCAACCAATCACATAGCCGGAGCGTAATTTTAAAATACTGAATGACCTGAAATTACGTCACGGCTTGCTGTGATTGGTTGCGTTGCGGTCACATGGGCGGCACGCAACCAATCACAAGCCGGGACTTCACGTAAGGAAAGAAAAGCGCGAATTTTAAGCAAACAACGCTGCCGGTTCCCTCGGAGAGGTGAGTATAGCAATATTTTTTATTTTAATTCTTTATTTTACACATTAATATGGTTCCCAGGGCCTGAAGGAGAGTTTCCTCTCCTTCAGACCCTGGGAACCATCAGGAATACCGTCCGATACTTGAGTCCCATTGACTTGTATTGGTATCGGGTATCGGTATCGGATTGGATCCGATACTTTGCCGGTATCGGCCGATACTTTCCGATACCGATACTTTCAAGTATCGGACGGTATCGCTCAACACTAGTTATGACGTATAGCCTGAGCCAACGAGATCCAGAGGTGGCGCAAATCACACTGCAGGAGTGGTCTCAGATCAGGGACCTATGCATCCTTCTGCACAGTTTTGAAATAGCCACGATGCCATTATCAGCGTGACTATTCCGGTCATTTACATGCTGGAGCACACCTTAAACAGTATTCGGAGTCAGGTGGTGGGACAAGAGGAGGAGGAGGGGGAACAGGAGGAGTCGGTTGCGGAAGGGATAATATCTCCAAGGTCCAGACGGTCGGCAGCACCAAGGTGGCTGGCATTGGAGGGTGGGGGAGAGGGATTACCGAGGGTGCATGGTAGCAGCCAAACTGTTGAGGAAGGTGCAGGAGCCGAGGAAGAAGTGGAGGACGAACTGGCGCTGGGCATGGAAGACTCATCAGATGAGGGAGACCTTGATCAAATTTCTGTTGTGCGAGGTTGGGGGGAGAGGGCAGAGGAAGGAAGCATGATTCTCACCTCGCCGCCACTAAGACAACAAGGACTTGGTCCTCCTGGATGCGCAAGACACGTGAGTGCCTTCTTGCTACACTCCCTTTAACATGACCCTCGGATTGTCAGAATCCGAAGTAATGCCGACTACTGGGTTGCCACACTCTTAGATCCTCAGTGCAAAAGTTAATTTGGCGAAAAAATTCCTGCCATAGAAAGGGATTCACGCATGCAGGAGTATCAGCAGAGACTGTTACAGAATCTTACATCTGCTTTTCCACAAAACACCAGTGGTGCCCGTAGTGAATCTGAATTCTAACTTGCCAACCGTGGGACTGTCGAGTCATCACTCAAACCGTAACAGTAACATCGTATCTGGTGGTAACAGCAATTTTTTCCAATCGTTTCAAGAATTTTTTAGACCATCCTTTGCAAGGCCACAGGAGACAAAAAGTTTGACGCATAGCCAACACCTAGAGAGGATGGTACAGGAGTATCTCCAAGTTAACATCGATGCCGTGACTGTGGAACTGGACCCTTGCTCCTTTTGGGCTTCCAATCTTGGAAAAATGGCCTGAGCTCGCCACTCAAGCCTTGGAGATCTTGTCGGGCCCCGCAGCCAGCGTTCTCTCTGAACATGTGTTCATCGCTGCTGGTGGTGTGCTGACAGATAAGCGCTCGCAGCTGTCCAGTGACAATGTAGACAGACTAACGTTCATCAAGATGAACAAATCCTAGATCCGCAAGAACTTTTCTACCCCTGTGTCATCCTGGGGAGACTAAAAGCTTGATGATTTTTGAAAATCACCTCACCAACCATTTTAAGAAACTCTGGCGAAATTGATGCCACTTAAGTGGTGTCTGTGGCCCAATTTTTAGATAAAATGGAGACTCTTTTTGGAGTCCTCTTGCTGTGTTTTACATGACGTTGCCATCGTTAATTCCTGATGGGTGGGGTCGCTCCCCCCTTTAACCTTTAGAAACTACATACACTATGGCTTGGGGTAACACAGATGGTTGAGTCTGCAGAGCTGTTTACTCATACTATGGCCTGGGATTCAGAGGTCTGCTCCAAAGCTTCAGTGTCTGCTAGTCAGCAGAGTAGCCCACCCATGAAGCAAGCTACACTGCCTGTTTATCTAATTACTAATTTTTAACTGCATCTAGCCCAGGAAATACTTTGGGCCTAGTAGCAGTGTCTGCTACTCAGCAGAGTACCCCACCCTTGAAGCAAGCTACACCGCCTATTTATCTAATTACTAATTTTTCACTGCATCTAGCCCAGGAAATCCTTTTGGGCCTAGTAGCAGTTTCTGCTACTCAGCAGAGTACCCCACCCATGAAGCAATCTACACCACTTGTTTATCTAAGTACTAATTTTTAACTGCATCTAGCCCAGGCAATACTTTGGGCCTAGTAGCAGTTTCTGCTACTCAGCAGAGTACCCCACCCATGAAGCAAGCTACACCGCCTGTTTATCTAAGTACTAATTTTTAACTGCATCTAGCCCAGGCAATACTTTGGGCCCGGTAGCAGTTTCTGCTACTCAGCAGAGTACCCCACCCATGAAGCAAGCTACACCGCCTATTTATCTAAGTACTAATTTTTAACTGCATCTAGCCCAGGCAATACTTTGGGCCTAGTAGCAGTGTCTGCTACTCAGCAGAGTACCCCACCCATGAAGCAAGCTACACTGCCTTCTTCCTTTCTCAATCTAACCCCTCGGCTCTGGGGTGTCTGCTCTCCCTCCAGCTCTCTCCTTCTCACAGGTGGACTACCGCGTGTATTCACACTGTAGCGAATCTTTTGGGCCCAGGCATAAGAAGTTGTCGAGGTAATGGATAATATGTGCCCCCTTAGAAACGTCCATGATGACCCATTCGAGGAAGCAACTAAACGCCTCAAATAGTGAGCAGGATATGGAGCACCTCATGGGGAAACAGCGATCTATGTAGTATGCTCCTTCACAGAAGCAGCCCAATAGGCGGACACTATGCGGAGGCACAGGTAGTAACCGGAACGCCCCCTCAATGTCTGTTTTGGCCATTAGGGTGCCCCTTCCCAACATCTTGACCTGCCTGATTGCCTCATCAAAGGACGTACAGTATATAGTACTGTACTTGGTTCCGTGTCGATGTTGTCGTTTACTGACCTGCCCCTTGGATATGAGAAATGGTGGATTAGTCTGAATGTATTGGGTTCCTTTTTTGGCATAACTCCCAACGGGGATACCACTACGTCTTTTAAGGAAAGTGTTCTGAATGGACCCGCCGCCATTCTACCTAAAGATATTTCTTTTTTACATTTTTTTGTCACGACGTCTGGGTGTTGGTAGGCTGATTTTAGATTTTGACTCCAGTCTTTCTTGATTTTAGAAGGGCATGACATGCCTATATCTGTGTCTCCTCCTCCTTTTACTCCTCTTTTCTTTTCGCATGACTATATGTACTTGTGACTTTTCCATGTGTTTGTTGTGTCTTCGAACACGCCCCAATTCGACGAACCGAACTCGAACACTAGGGGGTGGCTCAACACTAACTCTAAATCCATTAAAAACAACCTTGACAACTATAGATGTTTTTTTTGTAGACCTGTGTTATATAATTTCCAAATGTGTGTTCATTTCACTTCTACAGTATGGCATACCATATCATATACACTTATTACCTCTCCAGCACCATATACAATCCTCCTCTGAGTGGTACAATGCTGTAAACCTCAGAATCCAACTTCTTTTCTTCCAAATGATCTATACAATCCTATGTCACAAACACAGCTGTGTAGTGTTATCAGTAAGCAGCTGAAGTTTGGCGCATGTGTCGAGTGCCGTGGTTTGGTACTGTCCTATGACGACTATGTCAACTCAACAGTGATAATTAGGAACACTTTTGTTTCCTATGTATGTTTTCGTAAAGTCCTGTAAATTTTTTAATAACATAATATAAGCACTATTAGATTAAATTATTTTTCCTTTTTCGGTTCCATAAGACATGTCCAGCTGTTTTACATTTACATTTGCCTTTATCTTTTCCATTTCACAAGTCCAAGAGAGTTTATGTAGGTAAATGATTTCATGGAAATGATAAGTGAGTGTGTTCCTGGATCCTCTCTTGAGAAAGGAAATAAACTTTGTGTGACATCATTCGAAGTGAAGAAGGCTTAGCTTGGAGGTAGGCCAATCTAACAACTTTAAAGTCTCTCTAAAGGTACCGTCACATTAAGCGACGCTGCAGCGATAGCGACAGCGATGCTGATCGCTGCAGCGTCGCTGTTTGGTCGCTGGAGAGCTGTCACACAGACCGCTCTCCAGCGACCAACGATGCCGAGGTCCCCGGGTAACCAGGGTAAGCATCGGGTTGCTAAGCGCAGGGCCGCGCTTAGTAACCCGATGTTTACCCTGGTTACCAGCGTAAAAGTTAAAAAAACAAACAGCACATACTCACCAGCGCGTCCCCCAGCCTCTGCTTCCTGACACTGACTGAGCTCCGGCCCTAACAGCACAGCGGTGACGTCACCGCTGTGCTTTCACTTTCAGTTTAGAGCCGGCGCTCAGTCAGTGTCAGGAAGCAGAGGCTGGGGGACGCGC
Organism: Ranitomeya variabilis; assembly: GCF_051348905.1. Classification (NCBI taxonomy): domain Eukaryota; kingdom Metazoa; phylum Chordata; class Amphibia; order Anura; family Dendrobatidae; genus Ranitomeya; species Ranitomeya variabilis. The sequence goes on along the minus strand of NC_135237.1, from coordinate 328,691,189 downwards.
TGGTGAGTATGTGCTGTTTGTTTTTTTAACTTTTACGCTGGTAACCAGGGTAAACATCGGGTTACTAAGCGCGGCCCTGCGCTTAGTAACCCGATGTTTACCCTGGTTACCAGTGTAAAATATCGCTGGTATCCTTGCTTTTGCTGTCAAACACGGCGATACACGGCGACCTAGCGACCAAATAAAGTGCAGACCTTCTAGCAGCGACCAGCAATTTCACAGCGGGATCCAGATCGCTGCTGCGTGTCAAATACAGCGATATCGCTATCCAGGTCGCTGCAACGTCACGGATCGCTGGCGATATCGCCTAGTGTGACGGTACCTTTACGTACTGTAACTGCTATGATCTCTTGCCAAACTAGACACTTTACAGAATTGCATGACTGCAGACTGTATATATGTCCTTCTGAACTTTCTTTAATGTTCTGCTAAGAAAAGAGAGTAAAATTAAAATCCTACATTCAACTTACAATTCTCTCTAAAGAATATAGACCATGCCAACATGATCCATTATTTATTACTTAAAGAAGGCTTCTGACAGGTTTGCTATTTCTCTTCTACACCACAATAGTTAAACTATTAAGTAAAACCCATATTACTCTCATTTTCTTACATTTAGCTTTTATATAGACCTGAATATCTTGGTGGGGCTGCTATTTAGAGAATGATTGTGTACACACTGCAAGGATGATCATCAAGCAAGATTATAGTCATAGTCTCTACAAGAATCCCAGCCATACAGCTCCTAATGTGTCCTAAAGCATGAATCACTTTGAAGTGCACAGCACAATACAGAAGCAGAAAAAATGAATGTGTTGCTCATTAAACATTAGGTTAATCAACTACAGATCCCATCTAACACTGGGTAATTAATTTCTGGATGCCAAATGTGAGTTTTACCTCTTAGAACAAAACTCTCAAAACATTAGAATATCATCAAAAAGTTAATTTAATTCAGTTCTTCAATACAAAAAGTGAAATGTATATGTTATATAGAGTCATTACACACAGAGTGATCTATTTCAAGTGTTTATTTCTGCTAATGTTGATGATTGTGGCTTACAGCCAATGAAAACTCAAGTCATTATCTCAGTAAATTAGAATAATTAACAAAAAATCTCCTGCTAAGGCTTCTTAAGCATTTAAAAAGGTCCCTTAGTCTGTTTCAGTAGGCTCCAAAATCATGAGGAAGACTCCTGACTTGACAGATGTCCAGAAGGCAATCACTGATATACTCCACAAGGAGGGTAAGCCACAAAAGGTCATTGCTAAAAAAGATGGCTGTTCATAGAGTGCTGTATCCAAGCATATTAATGGAAAGTTGAGAGGACGGAAAAAGTGTGGTAGAAAAAGGCGCACAAGCAACCGGGATAGCAACAGCCTTGAAAGGATTGTTAAGAAAATGCCATTCAAAAATTTGAAAAGATTGACAAGGAGTGGACTGCTGCTGGAATCATTGCTTCAAGAGTCAACACACACAGACATACCCAGGACATGGGCTACAAGTGTCGCATTCCTTGTGTCAAGCCACTCATGTCAAATAGACAACGCCAGAAGCGTCTTACCTGGGCCAAGGAGATAAAGAACTGGACGGCTGCACAGTGGTCTAACGTGTTGTTTTCAGATGAAAGTAAATTTTGCATTTCATTTGGAAATCAAGGTCCCAGAGTATGGAGGAAGGGAGGAGAGGCACACAATCCAAGCTGCTTGATGTCTAATGTGAATTTTCCATATTCAGTGATGGTTTGGGGAGCCATGTCATCTGCAGGTGTAGGTCCACTGTGTTTTATCAAGACCAAAGTCAGCACAACCGTCTGGCAGGAAATTTTAGAGCACTTCATGCTTCCCTCTGCCGACAAGCTTTTTGGAGATGGAAATTTAATTCGCCAGCAGGACTTGGCACCTGTCCACACTGCCAAAAGTACCAATACCCGGTTTGAAAAAAACAGTATCACTATGCTTGATTGGCCAGCAGACTCTCCTGACTTTAACCCCATAGAGAATCTATGGGGTATTGTCAAGAGGAAGATGAGAGACACCAGACCCAACAATGCAGATGAGATGAAGGTTGCTATCAAAGTAACCTGGGCTTCTATAACATCTCAGCAGTGCCACAGGCTGATCGCCTCCATGCCACGCCACATTGATGCACTAGTTGATGCTGAAGGAGCCCCAACCAAGTATTGAGTGCATTTACTGAACATACATTTCAGTAGGCCAACATTTCAGATTTTAAAATCATTTTTCAAGCTGGTGGTAAAAAGTATTCTAATTTACTGAGATAATGACTTTTCGGTTTTCATCGACTGTAAGCCATAATCATCAACATTAACAGAAATAAACATTTGAAATAAATCACACTGTTTGTAATGACTCTATATAATATATGAGTTTCACTTATTGCATTGAAGAACTGAAATAAATTAACTTTTTGATGATATTCTAATTTTGTGAGAAGCACCCGTATCTGCAACAAACAGTGCTGAGCAAATGTATTACCAGGTGTGGAAAAACTGCTTCAAAGTAAGAATGCTTTTAAAAATTAAAGTGCTAATTTTCATTTATCAATTAACAAAATGGTTCGTCACTCTCTTTTGTGTAGCGGGGTGTTCATAGTAATTTGAAGATCATGGGAGACAGGTACAAACGTATGGCTGAAAGGAAACACTCGCCAGGTCTGGACCTAAGTGTGAATTACTTTGTGTGGTTGTCTCCGGGAATATTCAGTTAAAGATACCTTCCTGGAAGCTGGAACCTACGTTTATTGGCCCCTATAAAATAATTGCTGTCATTAACACAGCAGCTTTTTCGTCTTGAGTTACCCCAGGGTCTTAAAATCGACAATCTGTTCCACAGGTCTCTGCTCAAGAAGTATATTTAATCTCTTGAGTCCTCTCCCCTGTCTCCGCCCCCAATCATTGTTGATGGCAATTTGGAGTTCCAGATTTCAAGGATTGTTGATTCTCTTCTTCAGCATCATTCCCTGCAGTACTTGATGCACTGGAGAGGTTATGATCCAGAGGAGAGGATATGGGTTTCAGCATCAGAGGTGAATGCCTCTAGACTGGTTCGTTCGCTCAATGCCTCTCATCCTGAGAAACCGGGTCCTGAGTGTCCAGAGGCCACTTGAAGAAAGGGGTTATTGTCACGGGTGTGTCAGGTGTGACAAATGTTTAGAATTGAGAGTCCTCAGTGGTTGATACCTTTTAATGGCTAACTAAAAAGATGGTAACAAATTGCAAGCTTTCGAGACTACACAGGTCTCTTCATCAGGCATAGACTAATACAAATTCTGAAAAATCACATATTTAAGCACAACATAGCACAGAAAAAACAAAAAAACAAAACATGGATAAGACAGGTGACATGAGGCAGAATTACCATGAGTGATGAACAGTTATGCCCATAAATGTTGGGCCAGTTCTTAGATAAGGAATGTTTTATTGTCCTCTGATTGGGGTCTCTGTTGTGATGACCCCTCATAGTCTGAGGGGCAAGTTCCTTAGTTGATGTAAAAAGACATAAATCCATGGGACACATTCATTCCACCACTAAGACAGTCAAAGGTCGTCATCAGTTTATATTCCCAGACTCTTCTGTCTCTCTGAGTCTTGAAGTTACCTTTCAACACAAGTAATTTCATGTCCATAATGCTATGATTTGGGAGACAAAAATGTATTGCCACAGGTAGATCCATTCTATTTTCTCTTATTGTATGGCGATGAGAGTTCATCCTTGTTCTCAGTTTCTGCCCTGTCTCCCCTACATACAGACCCCCAGTTGGACATTTAGTACAAATAATTAGGTACACCACATTAGAAGTGACGCAGCTGAAAGTACCTGGGATCTTGTAGTCCTGATGTGAATTGTAGATCTTTATCTTGTCCGTGGTCATTATAAATGGACAGGTTTTACATTTTTTCTGATTGCAAGGAAAGGTTCCTGCAGCTGTTGGAGAGGACAGGGAGCTCTTGACAATGATGCTTCTTAGATTTGGGGGCTGTCTAAAACACAGTAGTGGGGGGTCTGGAAAAATGGATTGTAAGCGGGCATCTTTTTGCAGTAAAGGTTGTAATTTCCGTGCAGCTCCCCTTAGCACCTCCATATTTGGATTGTAGGTGACCACTAGAGGTACCCGGTTATTTTCTTCTTTAGCTTTGTAATGTAGCAGGTGATTCCTTGATATTCTGGTGGCTCTTGTAATCTGGTTTTCAATTGTTCTTGGATGGTAGCCCTGATTCAAAAAGGTCTTACAATTGAAAACCAGATTACAAGAGCCACCAGAATATCAAGGAATCATTATTTGTATGTTCTTCTGCATGGGAGTTAGGTTGGAAGAATGACGCTCTTCCTTCCTGGGCCCGCCCAGGGAGAGGATTCTTCAGTATAAATGCACAAAACCACATAACCTTCTCATACATCAACTAAAAAATATTTTGGAATATAATGCCAACCCAGTATAGAAGAAGTTACGTTGACAAGTACAAACATGAAGACGGTTTCTTCCTTGAACTTGCATGAATAATTGAAATTGAAATTAGATAAGAATAAATCCTAAGAAGAATCTTTAAACCAGACTTGGTAATAAAACATATTTCACTCCCAGCTTTATAAATAACTGGATATAGAATTATTCGATGGAAGGCTATTTTCTATTGACTAGTCTTGTATACCGTACATAATTACCCCAGCATTAGTGGGGTTTTCTGGTGTCTGAGTCATTGCAGTGTATGCCGTCAGGTGTTAATAGGGTTAAAAAGAAGAGATCTCGGGAACAATTATATATAATAGAGTGTAGGGGACTATACAACAAACAGTTCTATGAATATCATTGTTTTCAGCAATATATATTTTTTAATTACACCCCAAATTTTATTACAAGCACTCAGTGCTATTTTCGCCAGACAAATAATGGATACTCATGATGAAAACCTAATTGATAGGGTCCATCAGGTATGGCTGTTCTTCGTCACTTGATGGATCAATCACTGCTGTAAGTTTCATTGTTGTACCCTATGACAGAGCAAAGCAGAAGATTTAAGTTACAGGTGTGAACCTAGCCCTAGCCTTACTTTACTAACATTTAGTATTAATACTAAAACTCTAAATGCTTCTGATTAATAGCGCTAAGATCTACTGATGCTTCTCACTTAGATGATTTATTGGTTGTATTACTATGGAAACTTACAAGGTGATTGTTTTTTTTCCTTTCTAGGAACAGTTTATATATTTTCAATGAAATTGGACTTCTCAGTTGCTGTTCTCAGCCATGCTTAATGACATCCATATTTCCTGACTTGGCAGAGCCATGGATTAAAATGCAGGACCCACTGAGTCAGAAACGATAAAAGTTATGAGGTTCATTTTCTTCTACAACTCACTTAGGGTCTGAGGTGGCATCAATACACTTTTATGGTTTAATCAATATGTTATGATTGTATAGTATACAGTTAATAACATCTGAGTATCGCAGTATCCTAATAAACCGTAATAGCTCCTCAGAAATACCAGCAAATCTCCGGTGCAATTACATGCTTCCTCCATATAAATGATGACTTCCACATACTTTTTATAGTCGATGTTTTTACTTGCCAAAGTAATCACAAAGAGGCTGGACAATGAAGGCATTGTATTAGTTCACTCTAATCCTCACTCATTTAATAACACAGATTTTTAAAGAGATTTTCTGAGTTTTGAAGAAAACTTTCTTATAGGAAATGGTATAAAATAATAATTGAAAGTATTCTTACCTGTTAAATTTGGTGCCACTTTAGCACCACCACTCCATCAGTCTTTTTTTACCTTGTCTATTTATATGACCACTGCAGTCTGTCATTGATCACACCGGTCATCAGCTATACACTACTGAGGGCAGTGATTGGCTGCAGTGATCATTTGGATAGGAGGGATCGTCATTACTACAGAAAGATACACAAAGACTGATGGAGAGCACTGTACTGGAAGTACTGAGGCAGCAATGGATTTATGAGGTTGGGTTTTTTGAATTTTAAGATAGAATGTGCTGATCATTTGTGTTTATTATGCCATTTCCTTTATTTCACAATTTTCTTCAAAATGTGCCCTTCAATTCTGACTACAGAGCAGGAAATGAAGGCGTCTGTCATTCATTTAATCATTGGAGGAGCGGTTTGACACAGACTATTGTCCGAATGAATAGACTGGATGACCTTGAGGGAAAGCTGAAGATGAATTTGCCTGATCTAGGAGTGTTAAGGTCTGAAACCTACGAATTGGTTACTAGAAAATAATGAGAACATTATTTAGGGGTATTGGCCAATCTATAGAGACACAAGGGCCCAAAATATAAGGGGGTCCACTTCCACCCCCAAAGCAGCACATAAATAGGTGCATTATGATGAACAGCTGGACTGTAAGACTGTGTGTCCATGATGAGTTTTTGAGGCTACGTCTTAGAGTTCCAGAAGGTAGGTTGGAATTTATCAAGATCTCAGGCCCACTGTGCTTTTCTTAACTCAGTTAAGTTAACTGCGGTGCGTGATTCAAATCCACAACATGTCAGTTTCTTTTGCAGGTACATTGAGCTTTATGTGTTGATTTTTTACCATAGACAATCATTAGATGCAGAAAATCTGCGGGTAAAGAATGCACTTGCAGATTTAAGGCTACTTTCACACTAGCATCGGGCTCGGCCCGTCGCAGTGCGTCGGGCCGAGGTTACCGACACTAGCGTTGTATACGCCGCACAACGGGGGCAGCGGATGCATTTTTCCAGCGCATCCGCTGCCCCATTGTGAAGTGCGGGGAAGTGTGGGGAGGTGGGGGCGGAGTTCCGGCCGCGCATGCGCGGTCGGAAAAAGCGGACCGTCGGCGGCAAAAAACGTTACATGTAGCGTTTTTTTGTGCCGACGGCCTGCCACAACATGGCGCAACCGTCGCACGACGGTTGCGACGTGTGTCAATCCGTCGCAATACGTCGCTTAATGTTAGTCTATGGGGAAAAAACGCATCCTGCAAGCACTTTTGCAGGATGCGTTTTTTCTGCAAAACGACGCATTGTGACGGATTGCAGTTAATGCTAGTGTGAAAGTAGCCTAAGCCGCTTCCGCTGCAGAAAAGTATCAAAAATGCATGTTATCTGCACATGACTGTATCAATAAAGAACTGTCAAAGACAAATACCAGGAAGAGTATAAAACAAAGCAGCTTTATTTAAAACATGACATACCAATAAGAAACAAAAGACAGCAGAGTCAAAAACACATGTAAAAAAAACGCACTCAAAAATACAATGAAAAACTCAAGTTACCTAATTTACTAAGTAAGTGCAGAAATTTGCAAAATCAAAAACTCACTAATCCTATGTTCACACGTTGCGTTTTTGCTGCGCTTTTTTTCCCGCAGGCAAAACCTTCTCTTTTGGCAGTAAAGAAGCTACTTACAAAAAGCAGGTTTTGCTTAGTTGTTGCTGGGTATTTTTGCTGTGTTTGTATTGTCTCAAAAAAAAAAAACAGGCTGCAACTTCCTTTTTGCACCAAAAATGCAGCAAAACCTGATACCTGAGTTTTTTACGCGTTTTTGCAGTTACCCATTGCTTTCTATGGGTGAAAAAATGTTGAATAAACTCAGAAAGAAGTGACATGCTGCTTCTTTCAAAAACTCAGCAGTTTTCCAATTCAGTCAGAAAAAAAAACCAATGTGTGTATGAGATTTCTGAAATCTCATAGCTTTTTCTGGTACTGTGAAAAGCAGCAAAAATGCAAAGTGGGAATGTAGCCTAAAGGGTCAACATACTGGTCTTGCACAGGGGTCCTCTTCTATCCCTATTTAGTGGTTGTCTTCAGATTATAAATGACACAATATTCTTAACACAATACAAACATCTTCACCTGTATGGATCACAACTTGGTTTTCCTTCACGATGAGCTCAGTCTTTGTAGTTGAGAATGTAGTACGGGTAGGAATAGGTTGTTTCGTACATGGTTATATTTTAATAAGAATGATTTCTAAAAATCTATCAAAAAGGATCAGTGCAATTATTGTAAATGGACAAAGGAAGGATGCAGCTAAAAAGAGAAATTGGGGGAATACAGAGATCGTTTACCTGAATATAATCTATACGGTCAAAGTACAGGCGAACAGCTCGTTTTTACATGTACGCCTGTCATCACGGTGATAAAAGACATCTGTCAGCCAGCAGCCCGGTGTATTCATTAACTAACATGAGTACAAGGCTATAACCTCTGTCAAAATCCAGGTCACTCCAGAGTTGTGTAAATAGTGTCTGGTCATTATGTTATCCTGCTGGGACAACTCCTGCTTATTTAGTAGCACCCTGGTTATGAACTAATTACTGGAAGTCGAATTGACTCAAATTTATTATAATATTATAACTGACAAGGTGTTCACATTGGTGAAAAATTACAAAAATTGCTCCAACTCACAAGGGATAAAAATATCCAAAGTTATTATAATATTTAAAACTCCATCATCCATGTTCCCTGTATTATTTTTGTGTTTGGATCATGGAGTTTCAAATATTATTCTAAATGTGGATGTTTTATTTGTCATGAGTGACAATTTTTGGTAGTTTTTGCTAGTCTGGACCTCTGGTCAGTACAGGGTTCTGTGTACTAAGGAAACAACACTGATTAACTGCAAGTGAGCTGGTTGTCTCTTATTTCCTTTTTTTGTTGGACCCATACAAATGTATTATAGATTGCTTACTGCACATCATTTGCTTCTGTCTGCCTGTGGAACCAGGCAGCCGATTGGTCTGTGTAAGCGGACCTTAAGGCATTGTGCAGACTTATCATTAGACTTTCAATAGAAAACCACACCACTACAGCAAGATAAAACTGTGTTAGGGTTGGCAGAACGCACCGAGTATATATATGTATAAATAGGTGCGTTCGCAACCCGGGGTCCACCGTGCAGGAGAGGAACCTGCTGCTGGCAAATGGCGGCGCTATATGGCGGTATATGTAAACTCTGTTAACTCCACAGAGTAGCTAGAAATAAGATGTTGTGCCCTGTTAGCGTCACAGGGGAACACAGCTAACTGCTGAGCTGATGGCAGTCAGTGGTCACGCACCCAGAAAAGCACACAAATACTCCTCACCGGAGATGCCGGTATTCTAGGGGCTTATTTCAGCCGGGTCCCTGAATACACACATACAGGCGTGTCCACAAATATCAAGCTCATGACATGAGGTGATACTAGCACATGGCCGTGGGGCCATGCAAACCCTTTATAGCTGCAGCAGCAGCTTCAGGACCTTCCTATAGGACCAATGATAGCTGCTGCAGTACCTGAGCATGTGACCCCTGACCTCCAATGAGAAGGCTTACCTTGGGCATGCTCAGTGTGTGCAAGGCAGGATTTAGTCCCAGAAAAGCCTGCTCGCCGCTGACCAGTGCAGGCTACAACAGCAGAGCCTGGAAAGGCAGCAGCAACCCTTTGCACAGTATCAGACTGAGCGAGACGCTCTCTGCTGAGCAGGCTCCACTGCGGTCGATGTAGAATGGGAGACCACAGCAGACATGACTCGAGATTCCCCCTGTGCAGCGGTGGGAACTCGACTCCTAACAAACTGGTGGTTGAAATAATTAAAAGTAAATGTTCCCCAAAGTGTAGAGAAAAAACATTGGGGCAGACTAATTAAATTTAGCTACATGACACTTTTTAGACCTTGACAAAAAGCAGAATGGGGCTTAGTGGGAAATGGGGCAAGGTTTAAAGTCTTGTTAAAAAAAAAGATTGGTCTAATTAATTCAGTCAAAAGGGTGTTGTCATGATCCATTTTTGGGTTTGTGGCAGCTCTGGTTCCACTGTGTTTTAAAAGTAGCTTTTTTCCTTTCAGGACCAGCGGGGGTTAATGTCAGTTTTTCCCCCGCTGGCAATCTGGTGTAACTGCAGTGTTGCTAGGTCAGCTGATGTGGGTAGTGACCACTCCCACCATCCTTTAAATGGTCAGCTGATGCATCAGCTGACTGTTGTTGATAGAGTTTCTCTATGGAGACCAGCCTTGCAGGAGCTGCTCTCTGGTGCCTGCTGTTTCTGGAGTTTGGAGTCCAGCTTCTGTGTCATCTGCAGTGTGGAGCTTGGCAGCGGAGTTTGGAAGCTAAGTGTGTTTTCTCCTTGTCCCTTTCATGTTTGTCACTGGCCCCTGTGTGATACTATTTGCAGTTGTGAGGCTAGCGCTCCTTGCTGGCCAGTGCACTAGCCAGGGCAGTGTGAGATGACAGTGAGGGACAAGGTTCCTAACAGTGGTGGGGGGGAGGAACCACTTAGGGCTTTAGGGGAGTGCAGGGACAGGCTCAGGTTTGAGCAGGAGGTGACTATTCTTTAATTTCCCTATTGATAGGGCCTTCCTCCCTCTTTTCATCCCGTTGTGTGTGTTGTGTCGTCCGCTACTGACCCCCCCATGGGGTCACTATATATCGTGACAACTGCCTTACTGAACCTGCTATAGCAAATAAAGACACCTTTGTTTTCTGCTGCTGATAATAATTATTGTAGGGTATTGCTAAAATAATTTAAAATGCAGAAAAGGTCAATGATTGGTAGCCTGTACCGAACGTGGACTCAACATTATTGCAGGAAGATTTGGGAGCAGGTTGTCTAAGTTTTACTAGCAGGTTGTAAAGGCACATAGTTAATCTTTTGTATTACAAATATGAAGTCGGTAGTATCCATGATAAAGCAGTGATATCCTTTTAAAACTTTGCTCAGCACTGCCATAACTTAGTCCCTGATGATTTCAGCTATAATGTGCCTGTGGGAATTCTTGGTACATAAACTCTGATCTTCCAAAATTAAACCCAAACTATATTTGTCTAGCAAATTAAAGCTATAAATCAGTGTTGATGGTACAGCCATGCTCTGCTTATGCTTGGTCTAGTTTTGTTGAAAATCTACAAAAAAAGCTAAATAGATGAACTTGTTGGATCCATATGAAGCTATTCTTCCTATTAGATTTAGTTGTGAAGGTAAAAGTATGGTATATAATAACTTACATTGCATTAATCTTAATTAAATTAAGGGGCAGGGGCATAATTACACTCCAATGGGTCAGGGCATCTTTTGGACAAGTCTGAAAGTGCAAGCCCTAGAGAAATAGCTAGGCTCAACAAAAACATATCCTTCCATTAAATAACCCCAGTCTCTCTGGTTTCCTCCCACACTCCAAAGACATACTGATTTTGAGGACAGCGATGACTATTTCTGTAAAGTGCTGTAGAATATGATTGCACTATATAAGTAAGCAAAATAAATAAATGAATAAATAAATAAAACCTAGTTGAGTAAGATCAATAATACCGCTACAGCTATATCAAGAATAAATAATACTACTAGATTATGACTACATATTATCACTATAATGAATAAAATCCACTGTACTAGGACTAATATTACCATCATACTTTGACGACATAGTGGTAGATATCAGTTCTATATGATCATTATTAAAACAGTGATTGTGGTAAAGATAAATCCAGTGACTCAAGAGTGACATCTTCTCTATTTGTAGTCATTAATTTTCTGTTTTCTTCTCTATCAGACCCAGATCTCTATGAAGACTATGTCCAGCCATGCCTTGTCTCTGTTGAATGTAACAAAATGTAGCACAAACATCTTTGGCTGGCCGTTTTTCCCACACCCTCCACTCTTTTCCCTCATCTCAGTACACACTTCATACTTCTAGAGCAGTGTGCCAGAGAGTAGCGCAGTGCACAGTAATTGTATCCCTGTATGGTGCCCTCCACAGTAATGGGGTCCCCAACTGTAACAGAACGCTGGCATAGCCATGTCTCAAATAGGTATAGAGGACAAGGCTTTGACATATTCTTGGGATTCAATTGATATGCTATACATATCTGATCATGGGTGTCCGACCAATGAGATAAGAGATAAAACAGTGTTGTTAGAGGAAGGTTTTCATTATGGCTTCAAGATTCCCTTCCCAGCACACAAGGTCCCATTTACTTTATCAGCATCCACCAGTTGTAAATAAAAAGATTTTGCATGAGATTAATTGAGGATGGAAGACAAGTCCATTTCATTCTCTCCCTTTGGACAAACTGGTGGTTTTACCACAGGGGGTGGTATCCAAGAGGGAGCCGAAAACATTTTGGCTCATTCAGCATTTGTCGGTCCCTAGCCAATTTTCAGTAAATGACGGGATAGATTCGGAGCTTTGCTCCGTGGTCTATACCTCATTTGATATGACAGTACGTTGGGTGAGGAAATATAAGAAGGGGGCTCTGGTAGGGAAAAATGATATCAAATACACTTTCCGTTTGTTACCTGTGCATCCAGATAGCTTACACTTTTTGGGTTGCTTCTGGGAAGGGTCATATTTTGTTCATAGGAGCCTCCCAATGGGCTGCTTCGTTTCATGCTCCCTCATTGAGGCTTTTAGTACTATTTTTCGAATGAGTGATGTGTGATGTAGCTGGGATACTGTCAGTCATCCATTATCTGGATGATTTCTTCTGCATTGGTAATCTGGATTCCCTGGTTTGACAGTCATTATTAAGGTCAATGGAATGGGTGGCGGCTATTTGTTTTGGGATTCCTTTGGAGCAGGAAAAACAGAAGGGCCAACCACCTTAGTTTTTTGGGTATTACCATTGACACTGAAAAGATGGAGTGCAGGTTGCCTAAGGAAAAAATTGCGGCACTGAGCACGGATATCCACAACATGATGAGCTTAACAAGATATAGCTGAGGGAGCTTAAATCATTGCTCGGGAAGCTACATTTTGATTACCAGATTATTCGCATGAGTTGGGTCTTCGTGAGCTGACTGGATGCGGCTACCACAGGGATTTTGTCTCCTAGGTTGACAAAGGGACTCAGGGATGATCTGATAAATTGGAAGGGCTTCCTGGACAGGTATAATGGACGGTCCTTAATGATAGGTGAGACGGTGGAGAATTTTGAATGTGAGATCTTTACTGACGCAGCAGGCTGTGTGGGTTTGGGGCTTACTGCAGGGGTCAATGGTGTGTGGAACAATGGCCAGAGTCATGGAGGAAGGCAGGTTTCACGGGAAACCTTACACTAGTGGTGCCGTTGTTGGTTTAGGACAAATAATTCAGGGACAGAAGACCAGGTTCCATTGTAATAATATGTCAGTGGTGATGGATATGAACAATCTATCTGCCTCCTCTCCTCCCATGGTCCGTTTATTGCGCTGTTTCATTTTGCATTGTCTTTGCCTTAACTTTTGGGTGGTGGTGGCAGTTCATGTTCCCAGGGTGGAGAACTCAATTGCTGGCTCCCTTTCTCAATTACAGTGAGAGTGTTTTTGTAACTTGGTGCCAGCAGCGAAGTCTGTGGGCTGCACATGGCCACAGAGTTCTAGAAATTGGTCTTTAAGACTCAAGAGCATTAATTATGGCCTCACTAGCGGACAGCACGTGACACAGCCTGGAAGCAGTGGGTGGGATGGATTCAGCAGTTTGGGCTTTCCAGGACAGATACATAGCGTCTTGCTGAGTTGGATGGGGAAAGTGGCAAAAGAAGGGTTCAGGAGTTAACCGTTTTTTGGCAGGAGAAGCATTTGGGTATAATTTAAACGGCTTTACGGACATTACGAAGAGTTTTCTGGTTTCTCAGGCTGTGAAGGGTGTTAGGGGGAAGAAAACAATGGCTGACACTCTCAAGGCAGTTTTGTTTAAGTTGCTGATAGAATTGAGAGGGAAGCTGGGTCAAAAATGTAGCTCGTCATTTGAAGAGATGTTATTTAAACTGGCTTTCTCGTGGACTTTCTTTGGGGCCATGAGAATAGGTGAATTTGCGGCACCATCTTCAGTCCGGGAGGGGGGCATATTGAGTCAAGATGCTGTAACAGCGGGGGATTCAGTGGAACTCTGGGTCTGTCATTCTAAAACAGATCAGATGAGTAAAGGTAAAAGAGTTGTTTTAACAGGGTTAAAAGGGTCCAGCATGTGCCCAGTTCTGTGTTTTAAAAGCTATCAGATTTTAGTGGGAGGAGTCAAGACAGGCCCAGTATTAAAACATAGGAATGGATCATTTTTCAGTTCAGTATATAGGCAGGTGGGAATCTGGGAGATATAAACAGATACAGTGGGTACGGAAAGTATTCAGACCCCTTTAAATTTTTCATTCTTTGTTTCATTCCAGCCATTTGGTAAATTAAAAAACGTTCATTTTTTTCACATTAATGTACGCTTTTCACTCCATCTTGATGGAAAAAAACAGAAATGTAGAAATTTTTAGCAAATTTAATAAAAAAGTAAAACTGAAATATCACATGGTCATAAGTATTCAGATCCTTTGCTCATACACTCATATTCACAGTCAGTCACATGGTTTCCATTTCCTTGTGATCCTCCTTGAGATGGTTCTACTCGTTCATTGGAATCCAGCTGTGTTTAACTAAACTGATAGGACTTGATTTGGAAAAGCACACACCTGTCTATATAAGACCTCACAGCTCACATTGCATGTCAGACCAAATGAGAATCATGAGGTTATAGGAACTGGCCAAGGAGCTCAGAAACAGAATTGTGGCAAGGCACAGATCTGGCCAAGGTTACAACAGAATTTCTGCAGTACTCAAGGTTCCTAAAAGCACAGTGGCCTCCATAATCCTTAAATAAAAGACGTTTGGGACCAGCAGAAGTCTTCCTAGACCTGTCCATCCAGCCAAACTGAGCAATTGTGGGAGAAGAGCCTTGGTGAGAGAGTAAAGAAGAGCCCCAAGATCACTGTGGCTGAGCTCCAGCGATGCAGTAGGGAGATGGGAGAAAGTTCCACAAAGTCAACTATCACTGCAGACCTCCACCAGTCCGGCCTTTATGGCAGAGTGACAAAAGCTTCTCCTCAGTGCAATACCTATGAAAGTCCACATACAGTTTGCTAAAAAACACATGAAGGACTCCAAGACTATGAGAAATAAGATTCTCTGGTCTGATAAGACGACGATAGACCTTTTTGGTGATAATTCTACGTGGTATGTGTGGAGAAAACCAGGCACTGCTCATCACCTGCCCAATACAATCCCGACAGTGAAATATGGTGGTGGCAGCATCATGCCATGGGGGTGTTTTTCAGCTGCAGGGACAGGACGACTGTTTGTCATTGAAGGAAACATGAATGTGGCCAAGTACAGAGATAGCTTGGATGAAAACCTCTTCCTGAGTGCTCTGGACCTCAGAATTGGCCGAAGGTTCACCTTCCAACAAGACAATGACCCTAAGCACACAGCTAAAATAACAGGCTTCAGAACAACTCTGTGACCATTCTTGACTGGCCCAGCCAGAGCCTTGACCTAAACCCAATTGAGCATCTCTGGAGAGACCTGAAAATTTACCATCTAACCTTACACAACTGAAGAGGGTCTGCAAGGAAGAATGGCAGAGGATCCCCAAATCCAGGGTTGATAAACTTGTTGCATCATTCCCAAGAAGACTCATTGCTGTACTAGCTCAAAAGGGTGTTTCTACTCAATACTGAGCAAAGAATCTGAATACTTATGACCATGTGATGTTTCAGTTTTTCTTTTTTAATAAATTTGCAACCATTTCTACATTTCTGTCTTTTTTCAGTCAAGATGGGGTGCAGAGAGAAAAAAATGAACTTTTTTGAATTTACCAAATAGCTGCAATGAAACAGAGTCAAAAATTTAAAGGGGTGTGAATACTTTCTGTACCAACTGTATAAACTCTACGTGAGCACTCGTTTGTTATATATATATATATATATATATATATATATATATATATATATATATATATATATATATATATATATAGCGCCCCCAGACGCAGGGCCGTGGGGTACTCGGTACCGGGCCTCTCTGTCTCGGTCCTGGGGTTGTCACGGTGGCTAGACCCGGTCCGAGACCCTGCTAAGGAGGCGTCCAATGAAAGGTGTGATGATGGTTGCAGTCTCTTTACCTCTTTACTGAAGGCTTCGGGATCCGCAATGCAGAGCACTGCTAACAGGGCTGGCTGAGACCGGCCGGTCCGAACGCACATCCAGAGTTCCCTTTGCAGGTGGAAATCAGTGCCTACCTTCTAGCGCCTGTGTTGTAGTACCTCCCTGCTGAGCACCACGGGATAGTCCTCACAACTGTTGTGTCTGTTTCTGATGTTCTTTCTCTCTCCGTCCCCCAGATGATATGGCTAGGACACACCCGTATGACGGGGTAGGCCTGGAGTTATTTTATAGGGACCCTAGAGACCCCCCTCTCCCACAATTGCCTCCGTTGTCTGCTTAGGTGATTTAGGTGAGACAGCCAACCTATAATTAATTGTCCTGCCGCTGTTTGAAGTAATGCTTGGAGCCCAATACTTCCTCGGCGTTCCGGCCACCGGCTACGCGCCTCAGTAGGATGTTGCCACGATCTTAGGGCACGACTCCTACTGGTTCTATTCTCCTTTGTGCTGTGATCTCGTTTCTCACTTCTCCACAATAAACCTCGCTTCGTGTCCTTTCTTAAGATACCGCCGCAATGAAGTGCAGGTGCGGCTCCGTAACGATCTGTCCTTTTCGCTAGGCCTCTGTCAGGATCCCACCCCTGACAGGGACCCCCTGAATCTTCCCAGGAACTCCCTCTCTCACAGGATGTTGCCTGGGCAAAACCCAGTCAGCTTCTCTCTAACTTCCTATCCAACCCCCAGTTTTACCAGATTGTGAGGAGTGGCCTAATACATAGAACCCTTTGCTCCCCCTGGTGGCCAGAGTGTGAAGTGTAATGTGTGATTGTGATACCTGGTCAGGTGAACTCCTTTAGTGCAATCAGACGTAACATCACTCCCCTTAGTGGCAGAGCGACATTACTGCAACGACCAGGACTCTGGGGCGCTGCACTTATACCGTATATATATATATATATATATATATATATATATATATATATATATATATATATATATATATATAATTTAGTAGTGGATGTTCTCACTTGTTGCTCTTCCTTTTTTTCCCCCTTTCTTTTTCATTCTAGGCTGAGGGCGGCTAGTGTGGATATTAGGCCACTTGTTAGTTTTTTGTGGAGAATTGAGGGCCAACGTTTGAAAAGGTGGGCGTCACTTGAGGTTTACCAGGAGTAATACAGTAATTAATTAGATAGGAGTTCGTGGTATGATTTGGTGTCCCGTACTGTCGGATTTTCACAGTTTCGGCAGGTTAGATTACCCTCCAAAGGTGCTGGTATTACATGTCGGTGGGAACGATTTAGGGGTTCGTCTCTGCAGAGAATTGATAAGGGATGTGAGTTCTTATTTGGTTGGATATTGTGCCCAGGAAAGTCTGGCGCTCGATTGGTAGAAAAAAAATTAACAAAACAAGGATAAAAGTGAGTAAGGCTGTGAGGAGTTTTGTAGCCAGGAACGTGGGGGGTTGTAGAGGCATGTTGATTGGAGTCCAGGCAAGGGAATTTGTGGCAAAGAGATGGTGTTTATTTGAACTCAATAGGTATTGATCTGTGGGACCTCAAAATTCAAGAGGGGGTGGAAGGAGATGTTTTTTGCTGGAAGGACTCACATTATGAAGTGTTCAGGTAATGCTCTGTGGTGGGGCAAAGGGCTTCTTGGAATCGGTAAAAAAAATTGGGGACCCGTGACGTGGGTTGCCAGCTTATGTATTGTGGCCATAATATTAACTAATACCTTACATTTTTCGATATGTTCTTGTGCACTTTTTTTACTTTTACTTTTTGAGGTGCAGTTGGGCCCTGATGGCTCTGTAAGTTGTGGCCACTGTTCACACAGGACACATTACAGTTAGCACTGGTCAGCCCGCCACATGGCGTTACTAATAGGCTAGGATCCAGTTGCTGTGCATACTCTGTGTGAACATTGCTGCAGATTATTTATTTGCACTGGTGTGTCCAGCGGCCAATTCCTGATTGTAGGCTGGCTGTCTCATTTGGTATTACCACACCTGTGTAGTCGCCATCTTTACTTGGGGCCCACTGCACCATGAGAGTGCATTTGATTTGAGGCCTAGACAGGTAAGCATCTTTGCCTGTTTTTCTGTGGTGTTTTTTCTAGAATAGTGGAGGTTTTTTCCTCCTTTTTTTTCCTCCTGTTGTAATGTCTATTGTCTGTACAAATCCCCTTTATAATGTAAAGTGCTGTGGAATATGTTGGTGCTATATAAAGAAAAAAAATATTATTATTAGCTTTTTATGCCCTAAACCTGGATAAATCTGTGGTGTAGTGTGTTAATATACTTACGGCTCGGTGTCTTCCCTAGTTTCCAGAGCAACTCCGGTCCTCTTCTGGGTCGCAAGATGGCGATTCTGATTTACCGGCTTTGTGTGTGACCCAGCAAGTCTATAGAGTGTCAGAATGAGGGTTTATAGACTTACATTGTAAAAGTGACTTCTGACTCACACATAGACCCAGGTGTGAACCCAAAAGTCTGAATAGCCATTACAGGCCCAGAAGAAGACCGGAGCAGTACTGTATACTGGGGAAGATGGCGAAGGGTGAGTATATTAACACACCTACACTACACTAAATATACACACGTGGACAAAATTGTTTGTACCCCTCGTTTAATCACAGAAAAATCCACAATGGTCACAGAAATAACTTGAATCTGACAAAAGAATTAATAAATAAAAAATCTATGAAAATGAACAAATGAAAGTCAGACATTGCTTTTCAAACAGGATTCCACAGAATTAAAAAAAAAAATAAAACTCTCGAAATAGGCCTGGACAGAAATGATGGTGCCCTTAACTTAATATTTTGTTGCACAACCTTTTGAGGCAATCACTGCAATCAAACGATTCCTATAACTGTCAATGAGACGTCTGCACCCCTCGACAGGTATTTTGACCCACTCCTCAAGAGCAAACTGCTCCAGTTGTCTCGTGTTTGAAGGTTGCCTTTTCCAGACGGCATGTTTCAGCTCTTTCCAAAGATGCTCAATAGGATTTATGTCAGGGCTCATAGAAGGCCACTTCAGAATAGTGCAATGTTTTCCTCTTAGCCATTTTTGGGTGTTTTTAGCTGTGTGTTTTGGGTCATTATCCTGTGGCAAGACCCATGACCTGCGACTGAGACCAAGCTTTCTGACAATTAGCCGTACATTTCTCTCTAGAATCCCTTGATAGTGCCAGTATTCCGGGTTTTCCAAATCACCTTGTGAATGATCTTGCCCTTTGTTAAGATGGAGTTTGCTGTTTTTGTCTGCCCTACTTCCTGTTCGTTTGCTTAAAACCCAGTTCAGGTGTCAGCTTCCTTGCTGGAGTATTTTGCTTCTGTTCCCCTTCAGCTCAGCTGCTTGTTCTGAGTGTGCCTCTACCTCTGGCTCTAGACATTCTCTGCATATGTAAGCTACACTCTCTACATTATCACTAGTCTGTTGACTTTGGAACTTAACTTTTGGTTCACTCCTCCTGGTAAGAACTGTGTTTTTGAACTATGTTTCTGGACTGTGTGTTGCTATTTAATCCTTCATTTACTCCACCCGGTGGGAGCTGTTGGAAACAACACCAGTATAATACTTTAATGTGAACCTGTTTCTGGACTTACCCGTGTTTATGCTACATCTGTGATCAACTTGTGAACTAGTTTCTGGACTTATCCGTGTTCATGCCACACCTGGGATTAACTTGTGGACTTGTTCTGGACTTCCCTGTGTTTACTTCATACCTCGATTTAACTCTTTCTGCACCGACAGTGTTTTGGATCTGCACCACGTCACCTGTCACACTCACCTTTTGATCTCCTTGCTGAGGACTCTGCCTTAAGAACTCTGCCAATTTGCAGTATATTGTTTTGGGTGTTATTGCTGTTGTACAAATACACTATTTGCACTAAAGAAACCCGTCTGTCTGTTCATTGCCCCACGCTATCAGTATCCTCGAGTTCCTACAATAGTATTACAGATAGTCTTTAGATTTCATTGTACCCTGCACAGATTCTAGACACTCTGTGCCAGATACCGCAAAGCAGCCCCAGAACATAACAGAGCCTCCTCCATGTTTCACAGTAGGGACAGTGTTCTTTTCTGACACTGATGTTCTTTGAGCTTGAAGTTCACCTTTAATCTGTTTAGAAGTTTTTCTGGGCTCTTTTGTTACCATTCATATTATCCGTCTCTTTGATTTCTCATCAATTTTCCTCCTGCGGCCACATCCAGGGAGGTTGGCTACTGTCATGGCCTCAGATACTTACCTGCCTTCTCCCATCCCACGGTGTGCTCCCGACTCGGTCCCTTGCCACTCCTCCTCCGTCTTCTCTGGATCCCGGTGCGTCGTTCCTTCGCGCATACGCAGTCGCGTCTCCTCTGCCACTGGGTACTCTGGGAGGTCGCGACCTGGTGGCTCCTTCCCAACATGGCGGCGTCCATCGGCTATTTCTTCCTTGTATCTTCCTAGGTAAGACACCTGTGCTTCTTTGGGAATACATTGTGTTTTGTGCCAGCGCCTTCTTTATCCTCAGGCCCTCATTTGTCTCTGCTCTTCCTTCCCAGAATCTCTGCCGTGCCTGCCTAGTGTCTCTGCCGTTCCTGCCCTGTATCTCTGCCATGCCTGCCTAGAGTCTCTGCCGTTCCAGCCCTATGTCTCTGCCATTCCTGCCCTGTGTCTCTGCCGGGCCTGCCCTGTGCCTCTGCCTAGCCTACCTAGTGCCTTTGCCGCACTAGCCCTGTGCTTCAGCCATACCTGTCCTATGTCTCTGTCATGCTTGCCTGGTGTCTCTCCCACACCACTCCTGTGTCTCTGCTGAGCCTGCCCTGTATCTCTGCGGTGCCACTCCCGTGTCTCTACCGTACCAGTCTGGCATCAAGTCTCGTCTTCCAGTTCTCCCTGCATCTGTCCGTTTCCTTCAGTCCTCAGTCTCTTTTCCTCACCTCCTTGTAGTCACCCCTTTGGCTCTAGCAGTTGTGTCTCCATCCCTCTTGGGCCTGCTCCTAATGCTCCATGTATAGGGGGTGGTTCCATCTGGTCTGCTCGCCCTCGGGGGCTCTAGAGCCACGATCCAGAAGGTCCACTCTCGGATTCCCATTCTGAATCCTAATAGTTACAGTCCCATCGATCTTAAATTTTTGAATAATATGTGTAACTGTAGTCACAGGAACATTAAGCTGCTTGGAGATGGTCTTATAACTTTTACCTTTAACATGTTTGTCTATAATTTTCTTTCTAATCTCCTGAAACAACTCTTTCCTTTGCTTCCTCTGGTCCATGTTGAGTGTGATACACACCATGTCACCAAACAGCACAGTGAGTATCTGTAGCCCTATATACAGGCCCACTCACTGATTCCAAGATTGTAGACACCTGTGATGCTAGTTAGTGGACACACCTTGATTTAAAATGTCCCTTTTGTCACATTATTTTCATGGGTACCATCATTTCTGTCCTGGCCTATTTCATGAGTTTTATTTTTTTTTAATTCTGTGGAAGCATGGTTGAAAAGCAATGTCTGACTCTCATTTATTCATTTGTATAGATTTTTCATTTATTATTACTTTTGTCAGATTCAAGTTATTTCTGTGAGCACTGTAGGTTTATCTGTCATTAAATGAGGGGTACCAACAATTTTGACAGCGTGTGTAGATTCACACATGTATAGGGTACAAAAGCTTACTGGGAGGGCTACTATAAGGTTCCTTTAAAACAAACCTCAGAGCAACATGCCATGGTTAGAAAAGTTGTCCAGCAAGGATCTGATGATTATTTCTATCAGGTAGATACTCTAAGTTGAATCGAGTGAAATGTCTTCTCTACTGGGTGAGTACTGCCATTGTTGCCATGAGAGGAAGCAGTGACCACTGCAAATGTAAATGTTGCTATAAGCAACATATACAGCTTTTGACCATGCCATAAATAAGTTTTAAGGTGGCTGGATCGGTGAAGATCAACTGTAAAGTTTTATTGTTTTCAGATTATCTTGGTGTAAACGGGCCTTAAAGGTCTTATGATAGTTTTTATGAGTAACCTGATCCACAGCCTGCCAGCTTCCTGCTCGCCAGGGAAAAAATGTGGTCCTGATTGAAGGATAGTGCAGACAAGTAGAACAGTTGTGCCACTAACCAGAACTTTGTACTTTCCAATGTTACCAGCATTTGTAGTTTTGCCTCGGCAGCAAAAGAGCACGGGGCACTAAAGGTGACTGATTCCAATGATCCAGTCAGTTTCAGAGCGAGAAGCTTTATTAGTATTAGGCCGGGGTCACACTTAACGTATGGAAAATCGGTCCGAGTCTCCCTGCCGAGAGTCCCACAAGTGTTCTCCGTATAGTCATCCGTGTGTAATGCGCTTGCAATGCGATGATGCAATTTTCTCACACCTATGTATCCGTATGATATCCGTATGCAGTGCGATTGCTATCCGATTGCAATGCGATTTTTATCATGATCGTTTACATACAGCAATTCTCTGTCATTTACACGTAATTTTCAAAGGGAATATTTGTCAAAACACACACACATATATACAGTACACACACACATATATATATATATATATATATATATATATATATATATATATATATATATATATATATATATATATACAGTGCCTACAAGTAGTATTCAACCCCCTGCAGATTTAGCAGGTTTACACATTTGGAATTAACTTAACATTGTGACATTTGGACTGTAGATCAGCCTGGAAGTGTGAAATGCACTGCAGCAAAAAATAATGTTATTTCTTTGTTTATTTTTTTTTTAAATTGGGAAAAGTTTTTTCAGAGGGTCATTTATTATTCAACCCCTCAACCCACCAGAATTCTGTTTGGTTCCCCTAAAGTATTAAGAAGTAGTTCAGGCACAAAGAACAATGAGCTTCACATGTTTGGATTAATTATCTCTTTTTCCAGCCTTTTCTGACTATTTAAGACCCTCCCCAAACTTGTGAACAGCACTCAAACATGGTCAACATGGGAAAGACAAAGGAGCATTCCAAGGCCATCAGAGACAAGATCGTGGAGGGTCACAAGGCTGGCAAGGGGTACAAAACCCTTTCCAAGGAGTTGGGCCTACCTGTCTCCACTGTTGGGAGCATCATCCGGAAGTGGAAGGCTTATGGAACTACTGTTAGCCTTCCACGGCCTGGACAGCCTTTGAAAGTTTCCTCCCGTGCCGAGGCCAGGCTTGTCCGAAGAGTCAAGGCTAACCCAAGGACAACAACGAAGGAGCTCCGGGAAGATCTCATGGCAGTGGGGACATTGATTTCAGTCAATACCATAAGTAACGTACTCCACCGCAATGGTCTCCGTTCCAGACGAGCCCATAAGGTACCTTTACTTTCAAAGCGTCATGTCAAGGCTCATCTACAGTTTGCTCATGATCACTTGGAGGACTCTGAGACTGACTGGTTCAAGGTTCTCTGGTCTGATGAGACCAAGATCGAGATCTTTGGTGCCAACCACACACGTGACGTTTGGAGACTGGATGGCACTGCATACGACCCCAAGAATACCATCCCTACAGTCAAGCATGGTGGTGGCAGCATCATGCTGTGGGGCTGTTTCTCAGCCAAGGGGCCTGGCCATCTGGTCCGCATCCATGGGAAGATGGATAGCACGGCCTACCTGGAGATTTTGGCCAAGAACGTCCGCTCCTCCATCAAGGATCTTAAGATGGGTCGTCATTTCATCTTCCAACAAGACAACGACCCAAAGCACACAGCCAAGAAAACCAAGGCCTGGTTCAAGAGGCAAAAAACCAAGGTGTTGCAGTGGCCTAGTCAGTCTCCTGACCTTAACCCAATTGAAAACTTGTGGAAGAAGCTCAAGATTAAAGTCCACATGAGACACCCAAAGAACCTAGATAACTTGGAGAAGATCTGCATGGAGGAGTGGGCCAAGATAACTCCAGAGACCTGTGCCGGCCTGATCAGGTCTTATAAAAGACGATTATTAGCTGTAATTGCAAACAAAGGTTATTCCACAAAATATTAAACCTAGGGGTTGAATAATAATTGACCCACACTTTTATGTTTAAAATTTATAAAAATTTAACTGAGCAACAAAACTTTTTGGTTTGTAAGATTTATGCATCTGTTAATAAATCCTGCTCTTGTTTGAAGTTTGAAGGCTCTTATTTGCATCTTATTAAACCTGCTAAATCTGCAGGGGGTTGAATACTACTTGTAGGCACTGTATATATATATATCTATCATAGATAAATACATAGATTTATTAAAAGCTGGCAAATCATCTACCGCATACAGTATAATCACAGAGTGATAAGTTAAAATGGAATAGATAGAATAGATATATACACACAGAATAGGTGTATATATATGTCAGTGACACACACATATATGTATATATATATATATATATATATATATATATATGTGTGTTTATGTTTTTCGTAAAAAAATGGTGTGGGCTCCCGAGCAATTTTTATAACCAGCAGAAGGAAAGCCGATGACTGGGGTAGATGTTTATAGCCTGGGAAGGGGAAATACCCATGGATGTTCCCAGGCTATTAATATCAGCTCACAATTGTATACTTTGCCTTTATTGGCTATTTAAATGGGGGACCCCCCAAACAAATGACATGGGGTCCCCCTATGATTAATAACCAGCAAACGCTATGCAGACAGCTGCGGGCTAATATTAATAGCCTAGGAAGGATACTTCCCCCCTGGCTAAAAACTTCAGCTCTCAGCCCCCCAGAAAAGGCACATCTCTAAGATGTGCCAATTCTGGCACATAGCCTCACTCTTCACACTTGCCCTGTAACGGTGGTAAGTGGGGTAATACATGGGGGGTTGATGTCACCTTTGTATTTTCTGGTGACATCAAGCCCCAAGGTTAGTAATGGAGAGGCATCAATATGACGCCCCCATTACTAACCCCATAGTCACATTGTAAGAAACCACAGACATCCAGAAAAAAGTCCTTTAATTGAAAGAAAGACACACGACCTTGCCTAATTTCACCAAAGCCCTCAATCTCCTGTAATAATAAATAATACTGAAATAAAAAAACAACAATGTACCATACCTGTCTGTTGATCTGTCCCATGCCATAATCCATGTCTGGGGGAGAATTAGTGTTTATTTTAGTTTTATTACAGGAGAGTGAGAGCTTCGGTGGAATTAGATGAGGTCGTAAGTATGGTTTAAATGAGATTATTAAAGGAGTCTATGTCTTTCTTTCAATTAAAGGGCTTTTTTATGGGTGTCTGTGTTTTCTTACAAAGTGACTATGGGGTTAGAAATGGGGGCATCTTATTGACGCCTCTCCATTGCTAACCTCAGGGCTTGATGTCACCAGACAATACAAAGGTGACATCAACCCCCCCAACTATTACCCCACTTGCCACCGCTACAAGGCAAGTGGGAAGAGCGAGGCTAAGTGCCAGAATAGAGATCTTAGAGATGCGCCTTTTCTGGAACGGCTGAGAGCTGATGTTTTTAGCCGGGGGGCAGTATCCATGGCCCCTTCCTAGGCTATTAATATCAGCCTGCAGCTGTCTGCATAACCTTTGCTGGTTATTAATTATAGGGGGACTCCACATCATTTTTTTGGGGGGATCCCCCATCTTAATAGCCAGTAAAGGCTAAATATACAGTTGTAAAGTTGTAAACTGATATTAATAACGCTGAGATATCATCTTCCAAGATCTTGGTGCCGAGATCTCCATTTGCGCATCCGCTGACCCTGGCCTATCAGCCATTTTCACGAAGTCCAGTCCAATGTATAGGAAACCAAGCAACTGTGGGGGCTCTGGGCTTTCACAAGATGTCGGCAGACCCCCGCAGAATCGGACACCTGCAGTGGTGCGCCGCACATCCGAAAGCACCTTCATCCCAGCCTGCAGGATGCAGCAATGCTCCATTCTTGCCTCCTCCAGCAGTGACCCTGAGACCCCACTTCACCACAGCCACCACCCCTGGTGTTATGGTGACCTGGTGGTTAGGAGCACTAGGAATGACCTGATGAGCAAACTAGTAATACAGGACCAGCTCTGGGAAGTGGGAGCTCTGCTGACCGCAACCCCTAATCCTATCACAAAAACTAGAAATAGCCGTGGAGCGTACCTGACTCTGCCTAGACGCCTCTTCACAGCCTAAGAGCTAACTACCCCTAAAGATAGAAAAATAAGCCTACCTTGCCTCAGAGAAATTCCCCAAAGAAAACAGGCAGCCCCCCACAAATAATAACTGTGAGTTAAGATGGAAGTCACAAACACAGGAATGAAATAGGTTTCAGCAAAGGAGGCCAGACTTAACTAAACAGACTGAGGATAGAAAAGGCAACTTTGCGGTCAGCACAAAAAACTATAAAAACCACGCAGAGTGTGCAAAAGAGACCCCCGCACCGACTCACGGTGCGGAGGTGCCACTCTGCATCCCAGAGCTTCCAGCTAGCTTGGCAAAATCATGATAGCAAGCTGGACAGAAAACAGAGATAAACAATTTAACTAGCAGGGACTTAGCTTTTGCTGGAGTAGACAGGTCATCTGCAAGATCCAAGAGAGAATTGAACCAGTACTAGAACATTGACAGCTGGCATCAAGTAACGATCTGAATGGAGTTAAATAGAGCAGCCAGCCTAGAACTAAATAAGGTCAGCTGGAGAAGGAACCTCAGAACCAGCAGCTCCACTCACAGCCACCAGAGGGAGTCCATGGACAGAACTCGCCGAAGTACCATTCATGACCACAGGAGGGAGTCCGAGAACAGAATTCACAACAGTACCCCCCCTTGAGGAGGGGTCACCGAACCCTCACCAGAGCCCCCAGGCCGATCAGGACGAGCCAAATGAAAGGCACGAACCAGATCGGCAGCATGAACATCAGAGGCCACAACCCAGGAATTATCCTCCTGACCATAACCCTTCCACTTGACCAGGTACTGAATTTTCCGTCTCGAAATACGAGAATCCAAAATCTTCTCCACCACGTACTCCAACTCCCCCTCAACCAACACCGGGGCAGGAGGGTCAACGGAGGGAACCATAGGAGCCACATATGTCCGCAATAACGACCTATGGAACACATTATGGATGGCGAAAGAAGCTGGAAGGTCCAAACGAAATGACACAGGATTAAGAATTTCAGAAATCTTATAAGGACCAATGAACCGAGGCTTAAACTTAGGGGACGAAACCTTCATAGGAACATAACGAGACGACAACCAAACCAAATCCCCAACACGAAGTCGGGGACCAACACAGCGACGGCGGTTAGCGAAACGTTGAGCCTTCTCCTGGGACAATGTCAAATTGTCCACCACGTGAGTCCAAATTTGCTGCAACCTGTCCACCACAGAATCCACACCAGGACAGTCCGAAGGCTCAACCTGCCCTGAAGAAAAACGGGGATGGAAACAAGAATTACAGAAAAAGGGCGAAACCAAAGTGGCCGAGCTGGCCCGATTATTAAGGGCGAACTCAGCCAAAGGCAAGAAGGACACCCAATCATCCTGATCAGCAGAAACAAAGCATCTCAGATATGCTTCCAAAGTCTGATTGGTTCGTTCGGTTTGGCCATTTGTCTGAGGATGGAAAGCTGAAGAAAAAGACAAATCTTAGCACAAAAGGACCGCCAAAACCTTGAAACAAACTGGGAACCTCTGTCCGACACGATGTTCTCCGGAATACCATGCAAACGAACCACATGCTGGAAAAATAATGGAACCAAATCAGAGGAGGAAGGCAATTTAGGCAAAGGTACCAAATGGACCATCTTAGAGAAGCGATCACAAACTACCCAGATGACCGACATCCTTTGAGAGACAGGGAGATCCGAAATAAAATCCATGGAAATATGCATCCAGGGCCTTTTCGGGACCGGCAAGGGCAAAAGCAACCCACTGGCACGAGAACAGCAGGGCTTAGCCCGAGCACAAATCCCACAGGACTGCACAAAAGAACGCACATCCCGTGACAAGGAAGGCCACCAAAAGGATCTAGCCACCAAATCTCTGGTACCAAAGATTCCAGGATGACCAGCCAACACCGAACAATGAACCTCAGAGATAACTCTGCTAGTCCATCTATCAGGAACAAACAGTTTCTCCGCTGGACAACGGTCGGGTCTATCAGCCTGAAACTCCTGCAGCACCCGCCGCAAATCAGGGGAGATGGCAGACAAAATTACCTTATTTAGCAACTGGATAAAAATTAACCTTTATTAGGTATATAGATAAAATCTTAATATGATCCAAATAAAGAAAAAAACAACAACAACAGTAAACAATAAGACCCTGTTGTGATGAGTACCCTATTACCTTCACAGAACGGGAAAAACAACCAGGAAAAATGACATATAACAAATACAGACAAAACTGACAGTGTTTAGACTGGCTTCCAATCCCAAACAATTTTTTGGCTCACACTGGGTGGGCCAATAGTTGATGCACCTTAGACCCCACACTATTGTATTGCAAACAATTGGGTCTGTTACTGTGGCTACGACCACACACGCCACAGCGTTCAATTCTAATCCTGAATCCTGTTCACAGGAAAATTTTTGGACCACATCAATGTATGTATTACATGTCTCATATATTATATACAGCGTCCAGATTTAACCGCTATATCTAGGCAGTTCTGACAAAAATACGTTGGATTGGAACACTGTCAGTGTAAAATTAGCAGCACATTTTAGGGGCGTTTGCAATATGCCCTTCACACATGATTACCCATCCATAAAGCTATGGGAAACATTTTTCCTCATTTACACTTCTCATGAGTATTCCCTAGATGGGTTCAATAGTGACAACTTCAAGGGACAAATACTGGTGGAATATTAACATAGAGATGCTGTAAAGCATGAGATCATGGGTATTACCAAACCCATGTGTTAGGGTGGATCGCACCGCATGTTCATCTCCATTGCCCCAGCTATCGATCTAGCCACTGTCCACCTCATGTATGACCCCGCTAGAAGATTATGCTGCAAGAAGCGTCTCCCGACGCGTTTCCTCCTTGTGGATTCATCAGGGGAGAATGCTGCTGCCATTACGGGTCTCCCCTCTCTGTGATATTTATAGCTTCTGCTCCGTGCCGCGCTACAATAACCCCGCCCCTTGGCGTGTGACGCGTACTCCGGGCTTCCCCCTCTCTGTTGCCCGACAGCTCAAAGCGCTCACCTGCTTCGTTGGACACTGGGGATCCCCGCACAGCGGCGCATGCGCGTCTCCGTGCTTGTACTAGGTCCAACCATACATATATGAGTTGACTTCTGCCGGGCATTGTTATGCAAACAAAAGGATCACAAATGCACATGTTAGTGCAATCGTGTCCCCTAGGAGTGCCCATTCACACTACAGCACTTTATATTCACTGTTCATTTTACCGTGCTTATGATAAACACTCCCAGAAACAGGAAGATTAGTATGAACACTATTCCTGTACACCAAATGGGCATGGTCAGAGATCACTCAGCATATAATCATGACAACTATTACGAAGACCAAGGGCAAGTTGCCTCTACTCAAAGAGTGTATAACATACCCCTTTTAGAGGGACATATGAATCATGTGACAAATAGCAAGCAAGGACGAGAGAAAATAAAAATATCTCACTGCCTGACAGAATAGAAAAATTGCTATAAGGAAAGAATTCACATATGCGGGACACCACCTACCAACACCCCAAAACGTAGGAAAAGGTGACCCTATGGGTACCCTATTCAAATATCTCTACTCACCTTACCCTACCTATCGCGGAGGTTGGCACCCTAGGAGAGACCTGCGCATGTGGCGCCCCCACTCAACGTAGTCTGTCCCAAAATATCTTTCCCTATAAAGCCCTCAAACCTACAAAGGATAGCTGGAAAAAAGAGCTTGTGTGTAAAAATTGTTTTTCATTCTTCAAATATACTAAAAGGGGCTGGTGCCAGGTAGTGTAGGCTGTAGAATATTCCTATCCAAATGGCCCTACCTATCGCGGGGGTTGGCCCCCGCGATAGGTAGGGCCATTTGGATAGGAATATTCTACAGCCTACACTACCTGGCACCAGCCCCTTTTAGTATATTTGAAGAATGAAAAACAATTTTTACACACAAGCTCTTTTTTCCAGCTATCCTTTGTAGGTTTGAGGGCTTTATAGGGAAAGATATTTTGGGACAGACTACGTTGAGTGGGGGCGCCACATGCGCAGGTCTCTCCTAGGGTGCCAACCTCCGCGATAGGTAGGGTAAGGTGAGTAGAGATATTTGAATAGGGTACCCATAGGGTCACCTTTTCCTACGTTTTGGGGTGTTGGTAGGTGGTGTCCCGCATATGTGAATTCTTTCCTTATAGCAATTTTTCTATTCTGTCAGGCAGTGAGATATTTTTATTTTCTCTCGTCCTTGCTTGCTATTTGTCACATGATTCATATGTCCCTCTAAAAGGGGTATGTTATACACTCTTTGAGTAGAGGCAACTTGCCCTTGGTCTTCGTAATAGTTGTCATGATTATATGCTGAGTGATCTCTGACCATGCCCATTTGGTGTACAGGAATAGTGTTCATACTAATCTTCCTGTTTCTGGGAGTGTTTATCATAAGCACGGTAAAATGAACAGTGAATATAAAGTGCTGTAGTGTGAATGGGCACTCCTAGGGGACACGATTGCACTAACATGTGCATTTGTGATCCTTTTGTTTGCATAACAATGCCCGGCAGAAGTCAACTCATATATGTATGGTTGGACCTAGTACAAGCACGGAGACGCGCATGCGCCGCTGTGCGGGGATCCCCAGTGTCCAACGAAGCAGGTGAGCGCTTTGAGCTGTCGGGCAACAGAGAGGGGGAAGCCCGGAGTACGCGTCACACGCCAAGGGGCGGGGTTATTGTAGCGCGGCACGGAGCAGAAGCTATAAATATCACAGAGAGGGGAGACCCGTAATGGCAGCAGCATTCTCCCCTGATGAATCCACAAGGAGGAAACGCGTCGGGAGACGCTTCTTGCAGCATAATCTTCTAGCGGGGTCATACATGAGGTGGACAGTGGCTAGATCGATAGCTGGGGCAATGGAGATGAACATGCGGTGAGATCCACCCTAACACATGGGTTTGGTAATACCCATGATCTCATGCTTTACAGCATCTCTATGTTAATATTCCACCAGTATTTGTCCCTTGAAGTTGTCACTATTGAACCCATCTAGGGAATACTCATGAGAAGTGTAAATGAGGAAAAATGTTTCCCATAGCTTTATGGATGGGTAATCATGTGTGAAGGGCATATTGCAAACGCCCCTAAAATGTGCTGCTAATTTTACACTGACAGTGTTCCAATCCAACGTATTTTTGTCAGAACTGCCTAGATATAGCGGTTAAATCTGGACGCTGTATATAATATATGAGACATGTAATACATACATTGATGTGGTCCAAAAATTTTCCTGTGAACAGGATTCAGGATTAGAATTGAACGCTGTGGCGTGTGTGGTCGTAGCCACAGTAACAGACCCAATTGTTTGCAATACAATAGTGTGGGGTCTAAGGTGCATCAACTATTGGCCCACCCAGTGTGAGCCAAAAAATTGTTTGGGATTGGAAGCCAGTCTAAACACTGTCAGTTTTGTCTGTATTTGTTATATGTCATTTTTCTTGGTTGTTTTTCCCGTTCTGTGAAGGTAATAGGGTACTCATCACAACAGGGTCTTATTGTTTACTGTTGTTGTTGTTTTTTTCTTTATTTGGATCATATTAAGATTTTATCTATATACCTAATAAAGGTTAATTTTTATCCAGTTGCTAAATAAGGTACCATATCCATTGGATAAAGCACACCACGCTTAATATATACAGACAAAATTACCCCCTCTTTGAGAATACCAGCCGGCTCAGGAACTCCCGGAGAATCAGGCACAAAGCTCCTTGAAAGGGCATCAGCCTTCACATTCTTAGAACCCGGAAGGTACGAAACCACAAAATCGAAGCAGGAGAAAAACAGCGACCATCGAGCCTGTCTAGGATTCAACCGCTTGGCAGACTCGAGATAAGTCAGATTCTTGTGATCCGTCAAGACCACCACGCGATGCTTGGCTCCTTCAAGCCAATGTCGCCACTCCTCGAATGCCCACTTCATAGCCAACAACTCTCGATTGCCCACATCATAATTGCGCTCAGCAGGCGAAAACTTTCTAGAAAAGAAAGCACATGGTTTCATCACCGAGCCATCAGAACTTCTTTGAGATAAAACAGCCCCTGCTCCAATCTCAGAAGCATCCACCTCGACCTGAAACGGGAGCGAAACATCTGGCTGACACAACACAGGGGCAGAAGAAAAACGACGCTTCAACTCCTGAAAAGCCTCAACGGCCGCAGAGGACCAATTGACCACATCAGCACCTTTCTTGGTCAAATCAGTCAATGGTTTAACAACACTAGAAAAATTAGTGATGAAGCGACGGTAAAAATTAGCAAAGCCCAGAAATTTCTGAAGGCTCTTCACAGAAGTAGGCTGAGTCCAATCATAAATGGCCTGAACTTTAACAGGGTCCATCTCGATAGTAGAAGGGGAAAAAATGAAGCCCAAAAATGAAACCTTCTGAACTCCAAAGAGACATTTAGATCCCTTCACAAACAAGGAATTAGCATGAAGGATCTGGAACACCATTCTGACCTGCTTCACATGAGACTCCCAATCATCCGAAAAGACCAAAATATCATCCAAATATACAATCATGAATCTATCCAGGTACTTTCGGAAGATGTCATGCATAAAGGACTGAAACACAGATGGAGCATTAGAAAGCCCGAATGGCATCACCAGGTACTCAAAATGGCCCTCGGGCGTATTAAATGCTGTTTTCCATTCATCGCCCTGTTTAACACGCACAAGGTTATACGCCCCTCGAAGATCTATCTTAGTGAACCAACTAGCCCCCTTAATCCGAGCAAACAAATCAGACAGCAGAGGCAAAGGGTACTGAAATTTGATGGTGATTTTATTGAGAAGGCGGTAATCTATACAAGGTCTCAGAGAACCATCCTTCTTGGCCACAAAAAAGAACCCTGCTCCCAACGATGACGACGACGGGCGAATATGCCCTTTTTCCAAGGACTCCTTTATGTAACTCTGCATAGCGGCGTGTTCTGGCACAGACAAATTGAACAGTCGGCCCTTCGGAAACTTACTACCAGGAATCAAATTAATTGCACAATCGCAATCCCTATGAGGAGGTAGGGCACTGGATTTGGGCTCATCAAATACATCCCGGTAATCCGACAAGAACTCAGGGACTTCAGAAGGATGGGAAGACGAAATTGACAACAATGGGACATCACCATGTACCCCTTGACAACCCCAACTAGATACAGACATTGATTTCCAATCCAATACTGGATTATGGACCTGTAGCCATGGCAAACCCAAAACGACCACATCATGCAAATTATGCAACACCAAAAAGCGAATATCCTCCTGATGTGCAGGAGCCATGCACATGGTCAATTGAGTCCAGTACTGAGGCTTATTCTTGGCCAAAGGCGTAGCATCAATTCCTCTCAATGGAATAGAATACTGCAAAGGCTCCAAGAAAAAACCACAGCGCCTGGCAAACTCCAAGTCCATCAAATTCAGGGCAGCGCCTGAATCCACAAATGCCATAACAGAATAGGACGACAGAGAGCAAATCAGAGTAACGGACAAAAGAAATTTTGGCTGTACAGTACCAATGGTGGCAGACCTAGCGAACCGCTTAGTGCGCTTTGGACAATCAGAGATAGCATGAGTGGAGTCACCACAGTAAAAACACAGCCCATTTTGACGTCTGTATTCTTGCCGTTCAGCTCTGGTCAAGGTCCTATCACATTGCATAGGCTCAGGCCTCTGCTCAGAAGATACCGCCAAATGGTGCACAGTTTTGCGCTCACGTAAGCGTCGATCGATCTGACTAGCCAAGGACATAGACTCATTCAGACCAGCAGGCATGGGAAATCCCACCATAACATCCTTAAGGGCTTCAGAAAGACCCTTTCTGAAAATTGCCGCCAGGGCACACTCATTCCACTGAGTAAGCACAGACCACTTTCTAAACTTCTGACAATATACCTCCGCTTCATCCTGACCCTGACACAAAGCCAGCAAGATTTTCTCTGCCTGATCCACTGAATCTGGTTCATCATAAAGCAATCCAAGCGCCAGAAAAAACGCATCTACATTACGCAATGCAGGATCTCCTGGCGCAAGGGAAAATGCCCAGTCTTGGGGGTCGCCACGCAGCAAAGAAATAATGATTTTTACTTGCTGAATGGGGTCACCAGAGGAGCGGGGTTTCAAAGCAAGAAACAGTCTACAATTATTTTTGAAATTCAGGAACTTAGATCTATCCCCAGAAAACAAATCAGGAATTGGAATTCTGGGTTCTAACATCGGATTCTGAACTACCGTATATACTCGAGTATAAGCCGAGATTTTCAGCCCAAATTTTTGGGCTGAAAGTGCCCCTCTCGGCTTATACTCGAGTCATGATCGGTGGTGGGGTCGGCGGGTGAGCACTGTCATATACTCACCTAGTCCCGGCGTTCCTGTCGCTCCCCCTGCCTGTCACACTGTCTTCGGTGCCGCAGCCTCTTCCCCTGAGCGGTCACG
The DNA here is from genome assembly GCF_051348905.1 of Ranitomeya variabilis. Classification (NCBI taxonomy): domain Eukaryota; kingdom Metazoa; phylum Chordata; class Amphibia; order Anura; family Dendrobatidae; genus Ranitomeya; species Ranitomeya variabilis. The sequence continues at coordinate 328,656,711 of NC_135237.1, read as the reverse complement.
TGGGACCGCTCATTAGAGAAATGAATAGGCGGCTCCGCCTCCCATAGGGGCGGAGCCGCCTATTCATTTCTCTAATGAAGCGGTGCCGGTGACCGCTGATAGAGGAAGAGGCTGCGGCACCGAAGACAGGCAGGGGGAAGGAGCGGGACGCCGGGAGCAGGTAAGTATTACATAGTCACCTGTCCTCGTTCCACACGCCGGGCGCTGTCTCCATCTTCCCGGCGTCTCTCCGCTCTGACTGTTCAGGCAGAGGGCGCGATGACGCATATAGTGTGCGCGCCGCCCTCTGCCTGATCAGTCAGTGCAGAGAGACGCCGGGAAGATGGCGCCGAGGAGCTGCAAGCAAGACAGGTGAGTATGTTTTTTTTTTTTTTTATTGCAGCAGCAGCAACAGCTATGGGGCAATAATGGACGGTGCAGAGCACTATATGGCACAGCTATGGGGCAATAACGGTGCAGAGCACTATATGGCACAGCTATGGGGCAATAATGAACGGTGCAGAGCACTATATGGCACAGCTATGGGGCAATGGTGCAGAGCACTATATGGCACAGCTATGGGGCAATGGTGCAGAGCACTATATGGCACAGCTATGGGGCAACGGTGCAGAGCACTATATGGCACAGCTATGGGGCAATAATGGACGGTGCAGAGCACTATATGGCACAGCTATGGGGCAATGGTGCAGAGCATTATATATATGGCACAGCTATGGGGCAATGGTGCAGAGCACTATATGGCACAGCTATGGGGCAACGGTGCAGAGCACTATATGACACAGCTATGGGGCAATCGTGCAGAGCACTATATGGCACAGCTATGGGGCAATACTGGACGGTGCAGAGCACTATATGGCACAGCTATGGGGCAATGGTGCAGAGCACTATATGGCACAGCTATGGGGCAACGGTGCAGAGCACTATATGGCACAGCTATGGGGCAATGGTGCAGAGCACTATATGGCACAGCTATGGGGCAATGGTGCAGAGCACTATATGGCACAGCTATGGGGCAACGGTGCAGAGCATTATATATATAGCACAGCTATGGGGCAACGGTGCAGAGCATTATATATATGGCACAGCTATGGGGCAACGGTGCAGAGCATTATATATATGGCACAGCTATGGGGCAACGGTGCAGAGCATTGTATATATGGCACAGCTTTATGTGGAGTATCTATGGGGCAATGGTGCAGAGCATTGTATATATGGCACAGCTTTATGTGGAGCATCTATGGGGCCATAATGAACGGTATGGAGTATCTATTTTTAATTTTGAAATTCACCGGTACCTGCTGCATTTTCCACCCTAGGCTTATACTCGAGTCAATAAGTTTTCCCAGTTTTTTGTGGCAAAATTAGGGGGGTCGGCTTATACTCGGGTCGGCTTATACTCGAGTATATACGGTACATAATCTTGAATGCCTTGTACCCTTGCAGTGAGTTGATCCACACAAGAGGACAGACCTTGAATGTCCAAATCTACACCTGTGTCCTGAACCACCCAGAGATTTAGGGGAAAGGAAAAACAAAACACGCTGCAGAGGAAAAAAAAAAATGGTCTCAGAACTTCTCTTATCCCTCTATTGAGATGCATTAACACTTTACTGGCCAGCTGTACTGTTATGGTGACCTGGTGGTTAGGAGCACTAGGAATGACCTGATGAGCAAACTAGTAATACAGGACCAGCTCTGGGAAGTGGGAGCTCTGCTGACCGCAACCCCTAATCCTGACTGAGGATAGAAAAGGCAACTTTGCGGTCAGCACAAAAAACTATAAAAACCACGCAGAGTGTGCAAAAGAGACCCCTGCACCGACTCACGGTGCGGAGGTGCCACTCTGCATCCCAGAGCTTCCAGCTAGCTTGGCAAAATCATGATAGCAAGCTGGACAGAAAACAGAGATAAACAATTTAACTAGCAGGGACTTAGCTTTTGCTGGAGTAGACAGGTCATCTGCAAGATCCAAGAGAGAACTGAACCAGTACTAGAACATTGACAGCTGGCATCAAGTAACGATCTGAGTGGAGTTAAATAGAGCAGCCAGCCTAGAACTAAATGAGGTCAGCTGGAGAAGGAACCTCAGAACCAGCAGCTCCACTCACAGCCACCAGAGGGAGTCCATGGACAGAACTCGCCGAAGTACCATTCATGACCACAGGAGGGAGTCCGAGAACAGAATTCACAACACCCTGGTAAGCAATAAGATGCATGGATTATAAGAAGCACCACCATTTTAGTTTTTTCCCTATTTTTTTCCTCAAAATTTGGGGTGCTTCTTATAATCCGGTGCGTCTTATAAAACGAAAAATACGGTATATATGTGTGTATCACTGACATCTACCGTATATACTCGAGTATAAGCCGAGATTTTCAGCCCAAATTTTTGGGCTGAAAGTGCCCCTCTCGGCTTATACTCGAGTCACGGTCGGCGGCAGGGTCGGCGGGTGAGGGGGAGAGGGCGCTGAGGCATACTTACCAGCTTCCGGCGCTCCTGGCGCTCCCCCTGCCCATCCCACGGTCTCCGGGTGCCGCAGCTCTTCCCCTGTTCAGCGGTCACGTGGGACCGCTCATTAGAGAAATGAATATGGACTCCACTCCCATAGGGGCGGAGCCGCCTATTCATTTCTCTAATCAGCGGTGCCGGTGACCGCTGATAGAGGAAGAGGCTGCGGCACCGAAAGACCAGCTGTCCGGGGGAAGGAGCGGGACGCCGGGAGCAGGTAAGTATTACATATTCACCTGTCCGCGTTCCACACGCCGGGCGCCGCTCTGTCTTCGCGTCCTCTTGCTCTGACTGTGCAGGTCAGAGGGCGCGATGACGCATATAGTGTGTCAGTGCAGAGAGACGCCGGGACGGGACGCCGAGGAGCTGCAAGCAAGAGAGGTGAGTATGTGTTATATTATTTTTATTGCAGCAGCAGCACGGCTTTCTATGGCACATCTATGGGGCAGTAATGAACGGTGCAGAGCACTATATGGCACAGCTATGGGGCAGTAATGAACGGTGCAGAGCACTATATGGCACAGCTATGGGGCAATAAGGAACGGTGCAGAGCACTATATGGCACAGCTATGGGGCAATAATGAACGGAGCAGAGCACTATATGGCACAGCTATGGGGCAATAATGAACGGTGCAGAGCACTATATGGCACAGCTTTCTATGGTACAGCTATGGGGCAATAATGAATGGTGCAGAGCACTATATGGCACAGCTATGGGGCAATAATGAATGGTGCAGAGCACTATATGGCACAGCTATGGGGCAATAAGGAACGGTGCAGAGCACTATATGGCACAGCTATGGGGCAATAATGAACGGTGCAGAGCACTATATGGCACAGCTATGGGGCAATTATGAACGGTGCACAGCACTATATGGCACAGCTATGGGGCAATAATGAACGGTGCAGAGCACTATATGGCACAGCTTTCTATGGTACAGCTATGGGGCAATAATGAATGGTGCAGAGCACTATATGGCACAGCTATGGGGCCATAATGAACGGTATGGAGCATCTATATTTTTATTTTTGAAATTCACCGGTAGCTGCTGCATTTTCCACCCTAGGCTTATACTCGAGTCAATAAGTTTTCCCAGTTTTTTGTGGCAAAATTAGGGGGGTCGGCTTATACTTGGGTCGGCTTATACTCGAGTATATACGGTATATATCTATGTATTCTATATGTATATGCCTATTCTATCTATTCTATTCTAACCTGTCAGTGTGATTTTACTGTACACCGCACATGATTTGCCGGCTTTTCAAAGGACACAGGTGCGTAAACATCTGACACCACTCGTATGTGTCCGATTTTTTTTCTCGCACCCATAGGCTTGCATTGGGGAGACTCGGCCGATATACGCGTAAAATCGCAGCATGCTGCGATTTTACACGCACATAGAATACGCCCGAGAAAAATTACGGTGATGTGTGCTGCCCCATAGATTAACACTGGTCGGAGTGCTATTGGCTGTTTTATCGCATAGCACTCGTCCATATTCTACACTAGTGTGAACCCGGCCTTACAAAGAGGTTGTAAGCACTGTGCTTCTGCCTAAGGAGACCTACAATTCTGTTGTCCTGCTTGGTGTTTCGGTGGATGGGAAAGAACTGCTGGACATTTGGTTTTATTGCCGAGTAAGCACTTCAGTTTTATTTTCTGTTGTATCCCTCTGTTTATATTCTGTTGTATAATGGTGGACGGTGATCTAGGCAGCTAGCAGTAAACAAAATAGAAAATTCCTCCACTCTTCAGAATGGAGATGATTTTTACAGAGAAGTAATTTATAAAGTTTGCTAGTTTTTACAAGCACTTTGTTCAGTTTTGCTCATTCAAATACAGCTCTTTAAACTATCTGTGTCAAGTTAAACCCATTTCATTAAAGTGGATTCATGTGCTGCAGACAGGGCCGGACTGGGACTAAAATTCAGCCCTGGCATTTGAAGTTACACAGGCCCACTTGTCACATGGTGACTGTATAATATCTTTGTACACTTGTAGGCAGGGCCGGTTTTAGGCAAAGTGGGGCCCTAGGCAAAGTTTAAAATGGGTCCCCAAATGCTAACATATTGCACATCACACAGAAGCCTTTCTGTTGTATTTATGTGCGCTGAGTTCAGGCCGCTAAACGAGTTTGATCGACAATACTGAAGTTGTTCAACGCTTGTTTCCCGGCCTCTTTCCACCAGCTGAGGAATAATGATGAGACAGAACGATCACTAATAGATCACTAACAGATCACCATACAGTATCATGTTTTCAGCAGCACATCTACAGTTTACACTGGCAATGTGCTGCTGACAACAAGGCTTATTGTTCCAGCAAAAACAATCCGAATATGCAGCATTTTACTTGTTTAGTAAAATACACCCCATAGTCCTCCATATATTATAATGTGCTCCATAGTCCTCCATATAGTATAATACACTCCCTATAGTCCTCCATATATTAAAATACACTGCTCAGTCCTCCACATAGTATAATACACTCCTCATAGTCCTCCATATAGCATAATACAATCCTCATAGTCCTCCATATAGCATAATACAATCCTCATAGTGCTCCATATAGTATAATGCACCGCCACAGTCATCCATGTAGTACAATTCACTTCCCATAGTATAATGCACCCCATAGTTCTTCATATAGTATAACGTATTCCCCATAGTCCTCGATACAGTATAATGCAGCCCACATATAGTATAATGCAGCCACCCCAGAGTATAATGCAGCCACCCCAGAGTATAATGCAGCCACCCCAGAGTATAATGCAGCCACCCCAGAGTATAATGCAGCCACCCCACAGAGTATAATGCAGCCACCCCAGAGTATGTAACCCCCATAGAATATAATACAGCCCACCTCCCCATAATATATAATGTAGCCCCCCATAGAATATAATGCAGCCCCCCATAGTATATAACGCAGCCTCCCCCATAGAATATAATATACCCCCACAATAGTATATAACACAGCCACATAGTACATAACATGGCCTCCCCCATAGAATATAATATACTCCCCATAGTATATAGCAAAGCCCGCATATTATATAGCACAAACCGCATAGTATACAGCACAGCCTGCATACTATAGCACAGCTCGCGTAGTAGATAACAACACAGCCCACACAGCAGTATTCAGCACAGACCACACAGTAGTATACAGCACAGACCACACAGTAGTATACAGCACAGCCCACGTAGAAGTATACAGCACAGTCCACACAGTAGTATACAGCACAGCCCACAGAGTAATATATACAGCACAGCCCACAAAGTAATATATAAAGCACAGCCCACAAAGTAATATATACAGCACAGCCCACAGAGAACTATATACAGCACAGCCCACAGAGAACTATATACAGCACAGCCCACAGAGAACTATATAAAGCACAGCCCAGAGAACTATATACAGCACAGCCCAGAGTACTATATAAAGCACAGCCCAGAGAGTACTATATACAGCACAGCCCAGAGAGTACTATATACAGCACAGCCCAGAGAGTACTATATACAGCACAGCCCACAGAGTACTATATACAGCACAGCCCACAGAGTACTATACACAGCACAGCCTACAGAGTACTATATACAGCACAGCCCACAGAGTACTATATACAGCACAGCCCACAGAGTACTATATACAGCACAGCCCACAGAGTACTATATACAGCACAGCCCACAGAGAACTATATACAGCACACAGTAGTATACAGCACAGAGCACAGCCCACAGAGAACTATATACAGCCCACAGTAGTATACAGCACAGAGCACAGCCCACAGAGAACTATATACAGCCCACAGTAGTATACAGCACAGAGCACAGCCCACAGAGAACTATATACAGCACAGAGCACAGCCCACAGAGAACTATATACAGCCCACAGTAGCATACAGCACAGAGCACAGCCCACAGATAACTATATATAGCCCACAGTAGTATACAGCACAGAGCACAGCCCACAGAGTACTATATACAGCCCACAGTAGTATACAGCACAGAGCACAGCCCATAGAGTACTATATACAGCCCACAGTAGTATACAGCACAGAGCACAGCCCAGAGAACTATATATAGCACACAGTAGTATACAGCACAGAGCACAGCCCACAGAGTACTATATACAGCCCACAGTAGTATACAGCACAGAGCACAGCCCACAGAGAGCTATATACAGCCCACAGCAGTATACAGCACAGAGCACAGCCCACAGAGAACTATATATAGCACAGAGCACACAGTAGTATACAGCACAGAGCACAGCCCAGAGAACTATATATAGCACACAGTAGTATACAGCACAGAGCACAGCCCACAGAGAACTATATACAGCCCACAGTAGTATACAGCACAGAGCACAGCCCACAGAGAGCTATATACAGCCCACAGCAGTATACAGCACAGAGCACAGCCCACAGAGAACTATATATAGCACAGAGCACACAGTAGTATACAGCACAGAGCACAGCCCAGAGAACTATATACAGCCCACAGTAGTATACAGCACAGAGCACAGCCACAGAGTACTATATACAGCCCACAGTAGTATACAGCACAGAGCACAGCCCACAGAGAGCTATATACAGCCCACAGCAGTATACAGCACAGAGCACAGCCCACAGAGAACTATATATAGCACAGAGCACACAGTAGTATACAGCACAGAGCACAGCCCACAGAGAGCTATATACAGCCCACAGCAGTATACAGCACAGAGCACAGCCCACAGAGAGCTATATACAGCACACAGTAGTATACAGCACAGAGCACAGCCCACAGAGAACTATATACAGCCCACAGCAGTATACAGCACAGAGCACAGCCCACAGAGAACTATATACAGCCCACAGCAGTATACAGCACAGAGCACAGCCCACAGAGTACTATATATAGCACAGAGCACACAGCAGTATACAGCACAGAGCACAGCCCACAGAGAGCTATATACAGCCCACAGCAGTATACAGCACAGAGCACAGCCCACAGAGTACTATATACAGCCCACAGTAGTATACAGCACAGAGCACAGCCCACAGAGAACAGCCCACAGAGAACTATATACAGCCCACAGCAGTATACAGCACAGAGCACAGCCCACAGAGTACTATATACAGCCCACAGTAGTATACAGCACAGAGCACAGCCCACAGAGAACAGCCCACAGAGAACTATATACAGCCCACAGCAGTATACAGCACAGAGCACAGCCCACAGAGAACTATATACAGCCCACAGCAGTATACAGCACAGAGCACAGCCCACAGAGTACTATATATAGCACAGAGCACACAGCAGTATACAGCACAGAGCACAGCCCAGAGAGCTATATACAGCCCACAGCAGTATACAGCACAGAGCACAGCCCACAGAGTACTATATACAGCCCACAGTAGTATACAGCACAGAGCACAGCCCACAGAGAACAGCCCACAGAGAACTATATACAGCCCACAGCAGTATACAGCACAGAGCACAGCCCACAGAGTACTATATACAGCCCACAGTAGTATACAGCACAGAGCACAGCCCACAGAGAACTATATACAGCCCACAGCAGTATACAGCACAGAGCACAGCCCACAGAGAACTATATACAGCCCACAGCAGTATACAGCACAGAGCACAGCCCACAGAGTACTATATACAGCCCACAGTAGTATACAGCACAGAGCACAGCCCACAGAGAACAGCCCACAGAGAACTATATACAGCCCACAGCAGTATACAGCACAGAGCACAGCCCACAGAGTACTATATACAGCCCACATCTCTTCTCTTCCTCTCCTCCCCTCCTCCGAGAATGGCCCCACAGTCCAGAAAAAAAAAAAACTCTCCTCACCTCTCCTCGTGCCCAGCGTTGCTTCCTGGTTCCTGCTCCTGTCTCAGCAGCTGCAGTCTGCCCGGGCCACAGCAGGTGCGCGATGATATGACGTCATCGCGCACCCGCAGTGTCAGAGGCAGAGCGGGGAATGATGGGAGAGGAGCGTCTGTAGACGCTCTCTCCTCCATCATTGCATTCAACTGTACCGGCGTCTATACGCCGGTATAGTTGAATGCGACGGCGGGGGCGGCGGATTGAGCGGCCCACCACTGGCACCGGCCCTTCTGGCATTTGCCAGAAGTGCCCTATGGCCAGTCCGGCCCTGGCTGCAGATATAGTGGCAAAACTTTACTTCTGTTTTTTCAAATACATTTTTTCTAGATGAATGGTTCACTCTCAGATATTTCTGCAACAAATTCTGCAGTATGTGAATTGATCCTATCACCCAGTGCTGAAATAAGCGGCAAGCACTCTGTAAGCAATTTTGTGTTCTGAAAAATGACTGGCATTTCGCCTTTCCAACAAAGCAATAACTAAGTGTCATATCTGGTGGAGGAGCATTGTAGAATTTACTATGTAAGATGTTCTATAGGAGTTAGACACATAAAAATGCTATTAAGCAATAAGACAAATTGTTAGAACTGTGGATAGATTTTGAAGTCATTGACATTTATTAGTCACTACCAAAAGAAAGCAAGTTCCTGAGATCCTGGCATTAATAATGATAAGAAACAGAAATGGAGTGTTGGGTGGATGCCAGAATTCCTGAACTTCAAATTAGTCTGTGATTCTTTGTTAGCAGTACCAGCTATGTCTATGAGATTTCAGAAATCTCATGCACACATTGGTTTTTTTGTCATCAGTATTTTGTGCTGTGCATGATTTTTTGCACAATGGAGCATGTTACATCTTTCATGTTTTTTCATTGACATGAATGTGTGGTGAAAAACCACTGAAAATCTGCAGCAAAAATACAGGTATCAGGTTTTTGCTGCGTTTGTTGTGCCAAAACCTGATTCTGTAGAATAAGATCCTTTTTTGCACTAAACCTTATTAACATGCACAAAAGACAAATCAAGAATGCCACAGTAAAAGTCACAGTAAAAAATGCACAAAAATTACAAGAAAAACAAAAACGCAGAAAAAACACCTATTGTGAACTTACCCTTAAGGTTTCCTCGGATCACACTCACAGCAGAGTTTGAGCCGAGGGTCATTTGCATATAGCATCCAACTCTCACTTAAGAGAATCTTCGAATATTCGGATGCTGTACGCTAGTGTGAGTGAACCCTCAAGCTGACATTTCAATTTAGCCATCACAGCAGAAGTAAGCGTGAAAAAATGTTCACAAACTTATCACATTGATAGAGTAACATTCTTCTGGACTGCAATATATAACAGTATCATTTTCTGTAAGTTTTGTATATTCATGCTTTAAAAGGTAAGAAATTTTTAAGGTGGTTAAAAAGTAAAAAAAAAATAAAAAAGGATACTTTTCTGATGCAATACCACCTCTCTCCTCCATTGTGAAACTCCTGAGCAGTGGCAGGGGAATTAGGTAACCCTTTGGGTATGTTTCCACGTGATGCATTTGCTGCGGATCGGACGCTGCGTACAGCCTAGGCGTCCAATCCACAGCGGACAGATGCTACAGCATAGTGGAGGGGATTTTATGAAATCCCATATCCACTATGCGTACAAAGACGCAGGTGGCAAACCTGCGTATAAGCACATGCGGCGTGTCTTTATAGACTGCAGCATGTCTATTTATCTTGTGGAGACTCAGATAAATAGCACCATTCTATGTATAGGATGCGGTGATTCCGCATGTGTTCAATGAATATATGCGGAATCACCGTGTGTACAAAAGCCGGCAGCGCTTTGGAAGGGGCTTGTGTCCGCTGCGTCCAAAGCACTCGGAATACGCCACGTGGAAACATACTTGAAAAAGGGTTGGGTTACCCCCTAATCATACTGAAACCTTATGGTTATCAAAGGGGGAAACCTCCTTACACCTCTATTGAAGTCCGATATTAACTATTAATGCCAAACTTGACTATTAATAATTAATATCCACTATATATGCCTCAACGTTATCTTTTCCTTATACTATATACTAACTGAGACAAAACAGTGTAACAATAAACGGTATTTATTACACACACACAAGTCTGCAGTCTATAACATACATATATATTTATACCCAAGCTGGCGACTATAAATATATATATATATATATATATATATATATATATATATATATATATATATATACATATATACAAATATACGGATATCACAACTCTGATATAGTAATATCACTACAGTATACAGTGATATCCCAACAATATCACACAGTAATAAACCACAATAACCAGTAATATCACAACAATATCACACAATGTAAAAATCCCACAATTACCTGCACGATTACCCAAATCACACATACAATATCAGCCCTCCCACCTATGGCTAGCTAACCCTAATAAATAGTACTGGGCCTATTAAGAAAAGGGGATACAGAGTATACTTAAGCCATGTGGGTCCATCATCATTCCAGGCAATGCAGGCACAGCAAAAGAGAGAGAGCACATGTGTCTTGTGCCTTTTATGTCCAGCTAGAAGAGGTGTGTTCAGCCCCAGGTGTGTGGGGATGAGGTCACAAGTATATTGTCCACTGGCCTAAGTCCTAAATGAAACCTGATATACCAGCTTGAGAAGGGGGCTACTGAGCACATGTGGGGGAATTATATTTCACTAAACACATCTCTACGTAAAGATATACATTTTGGAGCACTTCCCTTCTACAATACTCTTACAGTCAATCGATTGCTGCTTACCGGCTGCAGCCATGGCATTCTGTCTGTCTCAAGTATAATGGCTCATTCAGATGTCAGTTTTTTTGACGTACAAGAAAAACAGATGCAGTTTCATCAGTAATTTTCATTATATTATAGGACTCTTTCAGATGCCCATGGTCTTCAGTCCGATCTTGGATCACAATGTAGGGACTGGATGTGAAGAGGAATCCAGCTCAACGAGGTAGTGAAAAAAAAGCCTTTCTTTATTCAAATCATGTTCAGTGGAGGATAAAACATCAGCAACAACAAAGAATAAAATGCGATATCAACGCATTTCTGGTGAACAAGCACCCTTAATCATGATGAAGGGTGCTTGTTCACCAGAAACGCGTTGATATCGCATTTTATTCTTTGTTGTTGCTGATGTTTTTGTGTTACTGCTTTATCCCAGCCCCCTCATAAGAGGGAGCAGATGTAGCGGAATAATATATGATTGGAGTGGAGTAAAATATTATTGCAGTATCACAGTACACATACTGTACTGTATAAAAGTATACGTTATGAAACAAGGAGGCAAACATAAAGCATTTGTCATTGTGGGTAAGCAGAGGTGATCCATGACATAAAACCAGATGCAGACAGTTTTAAATCAGTGCAGTAGACCAGCTATAACTAAAAAAAAAATTACTACTAATATAATCTAAGTATTTTTTCAATCCAGTTGGGTAGTTCTTAGAACTACATCATCAATTCACTGAAGTCGACATGCACTCATTGTTTTTGATGAACTGCTACACACTTTTAGGTTAAGTTCTCAAGATGAGTCTTTGATGCTGCGTATTTTTGCTGAATCAAAAATGCAGGGTCTTAGGCCATGTGCACACGTTGAGTATTTGGTGAGGTTTTTACCTCAGTATTTGTAAGCCAAAACCAGGAGTGGGTAAAAATGCCAAAGTGGTGACGTGTTTACATGACACTTTTCCTATGATTGTTCCACTCCTGGTTTTGGCTTACAAATACTGAGGTAAAACTCATCAAATACTCAAAGTGTGCACGTGGCCTAAGGGCTTGTCCACACATGGCATTTTTTAGCATGTTTTTACCTCAGAAAAAAACGTAGTGTTTTACAGTACCAGCAAAAATTAATGAGATGTCTGAAATCTGATTCACATACAGTTACATTTTTCCTTGCAAGTTTGAATCATCCAAGCTTATGTTTGCAGCATATTAATTCTTCAAGAGTTTAGCAATGTTTTTCAAATGAATAGGAAAATTGAGAACAACAGTGCACTAGCAAGAATAAGAATCAAAGATGGCTGTGAGCAGCAACTCTGTGAAGTTCACAGTGTAAAGTCTGACTGACGAGAACTGCCAATCCAGGAATTTCAAGGTAAGGATGCTTCTGATAATAGAAGGTATGTGGAAATACACAAAGAAGTCTAGACCTTACCCACTATCAGAAGACTGGGTAGAGAAGGATCAAAAAGCACAAAGCACCATCTCCCTCAGTATAGAAGATGATCAGATTGCACATGTATGTAAATGTGAAGCTGCTAAAGAAATGAGGGAACAGCTACAGAAAGTGCATGAAAGGATAAATCTCAGCAATAAGCTCTAATTCATGAAAAAGCTGTATCAGTATAAGCTAAATAAGGGCCAAGATATGCAGGATTACATAAGAAATACTCTAGAAAATAAAATGTTCTACACTACTGCTAAGTGTTCTACTAGAAAGCTATGACACACTTGTAACTGCACCAGATGCGCACCTAGATTATGAGCTTACATTGGAATATGTCAGAGGAAAGCTTGTAGATGAGCATAAGTGTAAGCAGCAGTGGGATATCCAAAGCAGAATCTGCTTTTAAATCCCAAAAATAAGTCATTTAAAGGAAACACGTGATTGTTTTGTCTGCAATAAATCAGAGCACCTAAAGGCTGACTGCAGATTCTGGAAAGCTATAATGAATCAGCTGGAAAAGCAAAATAATCATCAAATGGTTTAAAGTGCCAATACTGAAAAATATAACACTTCAAGTACTGAAGCTGCGTTTACTGTTAATGCAAGTACTTAAAAGCATTCAAGGTGTATAGACTCTGATGCAACTAGTCATGTGACTAATTACAGAAGCTTCTTCTCTAACCTTGACCAAAGTAAGTCAGAAAAGTGATCTTGGCTATTGGTTAGCATGTGAATTCAGAGGAAATAGCAGATAGTTACATTAATTGTCAAGTCTCCCTAACACAAAGCAGAAAGATCTCAGTAAAGGATGTGCTCTATGTCCATAGCTACATTTGACTTCAAATTAGCCCTCACCTCCGCTAAACAGACCTATTTCACTAACCTTGTATCTTCACTATCCTACAACCCAAAACAACTGTTCAGCAAATTTAACTCCCTCCTCCGCCTACCATTGCCACCTCCAACTCCCCTTATCTCCTCCGAGGACTTTGCCACCTACTTCAAAAACAAGATCGACCAAACAAGGCAAACCCTAACTGTTCCACCACCCCAACCACTCCATATACCAGACCTCTGCCCTTCCCTCATAACCTCCCTCTCCAACATCACTGAAGGAGAGCTTACTCGCCTCTTTTCCAAATCGCACCTCACCACCTGTGCACTTGACCCCATCCCCTCCCACCTGCTCCCCAACCTCACTAACATGCTCATTCCAGCCCTAACCCATCTCTTCAACCTATCGCTATCTTCTGGTACCTTCCCCTCTGCCTTCAAACATGCCACCATCACACCCATCCACAAAAAAACTAACCTTGACCCAACTGCTATGCCCAGCTACCGCCCCATATCACTGCTCCCGTTTGCTTCAAAACACCTTGAGCAGCATGTCCATGCTCAAATTTCCTCCCACCTCTCATCTAACTCTCTCCTTGACAACCTCCAATCTGGCTTCCGCCCCACCACTCCACCGAAACTGCCCTGACAAAAATTACTAATGACTTACTCACAGCCAAAGCTAACAGACAGTTCTCCATCCTCCTCCTTCTTGACCTGTCCTCTGCTTTCGATACAGTCGATCACTGCCTACTGCTACAGATTCTTTCTTCCCTTGGCATCAAAGACCTTGCCCTGTCCTGGATGGCCTCATACCTTTCCGAGCGCACATTTAGTGTTTCCCACTCCCACACTACCTCCTCATCCCGCCCTCTCTCTGTTGGAGTCCCTCAAGGCTCTGTCCTAGGGCCCCTACTTTTTTCCATCTATACCCTTGGCCTAGGGCAACTCATAAAGTCCCATGGCTTCCAGTACCACCTGTATGAGGACGACACTCAGATCTACCTCTCTGGCTCAGATGTCGCCTCTCTTCTGTCCAGAATCCCGGAGTGTCTGTCAGCCATATTCTCCTTCTTCACCTCTCGCTTCCTAAAACTCAATGTAGACAAAACCAAACTCATCATCTTTCCCCCATCTCATGTATCCCCCCTACCTGATCTATCTATTATGGTAAACGGCATCACGTTCTCTCCCGCACCTGAAATCCGCTGCCTCGGGGTAAACTCTCGACTCGCCTTGTCCTTCAAACCGCACGTTCAAACTCTTGCCACCTCCTGTCGACTCCAACTCAAAAATATTGCCAGAATCCGTCCCTTCCTCACCCTACAATCTACTAATACTCTTGTGCATGCCCTTATCATCTCCCGCCTCGACTACTGCAACACCCTCCTCTGTGGCCTCCCCGCTAACTCTCTTGCACCACTCCAGTCTGTCCTCAATTCTGCTGCCCGGCTAATCCACCTCTCTCCTCGCTACTCCCCTGCTTCTCCCCTTTGCAAATCCCTCCACTGGCTCCCAATTCCCCAACAAATCCAGTTCAAACTACTAACACTGATCTACAAAGCCATCCACAACCTGTCCCCTTCCTGTATCTCTGAACTAATCTCCCAATACCTTCCCCCACGTAATCTCCGATCCTCCCTGGACCTCCTACTCTCCTCCACACTTATTCATTCCTCATACAACCGCCTCCAAGATTTCTCCCGAATATCCCCCATCCTCTGGAATTCCATGCCTCAACACGTCCGACTATCCACCACCCTCGGATCCTTCAGACAGAACCTGAAAACCCATCTCTTCAAGAAAGCCTACAGCCTGCAATAACCATTCTGCCGCCTAGCCATCGCCAGAGCAGCCGCCTCACCACCGCCAGAGCTGCTGCACCTCCGACTTTCTGTCTCTTCCCCATTATCCCATAGAATGTAAGTCCGCAAGGACAGGGTCCTCTCCCCTCTGTACCAGTCTGTCACTGTAAACTTGTTTACTGTAAACGATATTTATAACCCTGTATGTAACCTCTTTCTCATGTACAGCACCATGGAATTAATGGTGCTATATAAATAAATAATAATAATAATAGTCTTGAAAGCAATGTTATCTGTGTAGAAACTCACAAGAGAAGTAAATGAAGTTACCGTATTTTCCACTTTGTAAGACGCACCTGATTATAAGACGCACCCCCAAATATGGTGAAGAAAAATAGAAAAAAAATGTTTTTGTTAAATGGGGGCCTGTTTTATAATGCCAGTGTCTGTCTTACAAATCATATATATGTCCCTCATCCTGGTATCTATATAACCCCCATCCTGGCACATTGCCCCCTGTGCTGCTGGCACATTGTCTCCCTGTGCTGCTGACACATTGCTCCCCTCTGCTGCTGGCACACTGCCCCTTGTGCTGGCACACTGCCCCCTTGTGCTGGCACATTGGCACTTAGCCCCCTTGTTCTCGTACATTGCCCCCTGTGCTGGTACATTGCCCCTCTGTGCTGCTGGTACATTGGCACATTGCCCCCTTGTGCTGACACATAGCCCCCAATACCATCCTGGATATGGCCCCCCGGTCACTATATGCCCCCTGCTGGCACGCACATGGCCCCCCTCTCTCTATATGCCCCCCTGCTGGCATGCACATGGCCCTCCGGTCACTATATGCCCCCACACAAATGATAAAATAACAAACACTTAACTGACCTCTGGATGATGGCTCTGTGCTCCTAGCTCCTCGGTTGCACTTCCTGTTTCCTGGTCATCCGATCATGTGACCTGGGCACACAGTGATGACATCACTGTGCTGTGCCAATCACATGATCGGATGTCGGCTCAGACACAGGAAGAGCCACGGGGAGCTGGGAGCATGGAGCCATCATCGGAAGGTGAGTTAAGTGTTTGTTATTTTATCATGTTCGTACCAGCAGGGGGCATATAGAGTGACCGGGGGGGCATATTCATGATGTGAGGGGGGAGTGCAGGCACATGTAATATGCGCCGCTCCCCTGTCAACCAACTCAGTGCGGCTTCAGCACCGAGGTGATGGACAGCTGGTGCAGTGAATATTACATGAGGCTAATAAGCAGGAGCATGTGACCTCCTGCTGTCTCTGCAGCTCGCAGCCAGCCCATCCCAGCCCCCTGACACCACTCCAGAGCCGCCCCCCCCCTCCTCTATAGCACAGCACACATTCGGATTGTAAGACGCACCCCCCCACTTTCCCCCAAAATTTAGTTGAACAAAAGTGCGTCTTATAATACGAAAAATAAGGTAAATGTAAAGATGACAGCTGTATCATCTCAAAAGAAGGTCACACACTAGGAAGAAAAAATCAAATGAGTTGTACCAGCTGAAATGCAAGGAAAGTGCATACACTGTTAAATATGAACAGCACAAGAATTGTATCCATTAGTGATGAGCGAATATACTCGTTACTCGAGATTTCTCGAGCATGCTTGGGGGTCCTCCGAGTATTTTTTAGTGCTCGGAGTGTTAGTTTTTCTTGCCGCAGCTGAATGATTTACATCTATTAGCCAGCATAAGTATATGTGGGGATTCCCTAGCAACCAGGCAACCCCCACATGTACTTATGCTGGCTAACAGATGTAAATCATTCAGCTGCGGCAAGAAAAACTAAATCTCCGAGCACTAAAAAATACTCGGAGGACCCCTGAGCATGCTCGAGAAATCTCAAGTAACGAGTATATTCGCTCATCACTAGTATCCATGTATTCCCTAGGAATAGTACTACAAAATCAGAACAGCTTCAGGACTTAATATACACTGATGTTTGTGGTCCAATGAGTACTCAACTCCTGCAAAGAAAAGATATTTTGACAAAATTATCAATGATTATTTAAGAGATACAGTTGTCTATCTGCTTAACAGCAAAGATGAAGTTTTAGAAAAATTTAAAATATATCTCGCTAAAGTATATAACAAATTTGGCAGAATGACAAAAATTCTGCATGCAGATAAAAGAACTGAATATATAAGTAATGAGACACAAAGCATTTTAAGGAAAAATGGAATCATACTTCAGACCGTTGTACCATATAACCCTGAACAAAATTAGGTAGTGGAAAGAAGGAACCGGACACTTTGTGAAAGTGGAAGAAGTATGCTATTTGACTCTGATTTGCCAACCACATATTGGGGTGAAGCAATCATGAAAGCTTGCTATCTTCACAACTGACTACCAGGTAAACTACTGAGAAAACTCAATTTGAGCAATGCAACAACAAGAAGCCTGAACTGCAAAACATAAGAATATTCGGAAGTAAAGTATTTGCACATATTCCCAAAGAAAAAAGTGTGAATCTCATGCAAAAGAGGGTATCCTGGAGGGCTACAGTGAAACCCAGAAAGGATATAGAATCCTGCACACAGAAACGAGCAAGGTAGCAAGGTAATAATAAGCAGAGATGTAATGATTGATGTGAACTTCGTGTCTCTTAAGTTTCATGACATCATGCCAATAGTCCAGCTGAAGCAACAACAATCTCAGTCACAATTTTAAAATTACAAGGAAAAGGATGTAGAAGTTTGGTTAGATTCTTCAACCACTGAAGAAGCAACATAAAAATCAGCTGAACTTGAGGTCAGGAGATTAAGATCAAACAAGGGAATACCAGCTTAGTCTACCTACTTTGTCAAAACACTACTTGAGTCAGGGCCACAGTCATAGAATGAGATGCATCAACTACCTGTCCATGGAAGTGGATTAATGCTGCTCCTGAGGAAATGAAGTCCCTTCATAATCTTTAAACTTGGAAACTCGCCAAACTATCATAAGGCAAGAAAGCAATCAAATGTAAATATGACTCTACAGGCAAGGTTCAAAGATTTAAAGCAAGATTAGTCGCAAAAGGATATTCTCAGAAATATGGTGAAGATTATGATACCACATTTTCTCCAGTTGCTATGCAGACCATTTTCAGTACTCTACTGGCTATACCTGCTGTACAAAAGATGTTTGTCAGACATACGGACATCAAAACAGCCTTTTTAAATGATGACATTGAAAAGGACTGGTACATGACTCATCCTGAGAGTTATATCAAAGAGGGAGAAGATAATCTTATTTGCAAACTACAAAAATCTCTCTATGGTTTTAAGCAATCAGCAAGAGCATGGAACACCAAAATGAACAAAGTCTTATTGGAAGAAGGATTTAAAAGAGGTCAAACAAATCCGTATTTATGCACAAAATGTACAGACTGATAGAGGTTGTATATTCTCTTATATGTGGTTGATTTGATTATGGTTCATCAAAAAGAAACAGAAATTGGAAAGATGACTACAATTCTGAATCAGCATTTTGAAACTAAAGAGAAAATGTGACATATCTAGGAATCCAGGTCCAAAATGAAGAAGCTTTCTTTTAAACCAAAGTGCAAAAATCAACTCAATTCTGAATGAAATAGTAATGTCAGAAGCCAAAGGCATATCGACCCCAATGCAACTATCATACTTAAAGTTGCAAGGAGAAGATGATCTTTTTTTACTTTTATTTTTTAAAACATCTTTTTATTGAATTTTTTGATGCAAACAAAGAAATTAACAATACGGAATGTATGAACTCTTACATTTAAGTGTTAGAAAATCATTCTTCTGTTATTCTTAACTCAAGTTAAATGACACAGGGTGTTTATCACATTATACTTCGAGACAAACTTCTCTGTGTTAAAAATTACAAATTCAGACTCTGAAAAACATATATCTATGCCCTCCATGAAACCATTGTCTGAAAGGCTTACATTTCTGTACCTACATTTATATCTATTTTACAATAATAACAGGTAAGTAGAGAGGTTTAGGAAGAGAGCAAGAGATGAGGTGATAGAAGAGTCCTCTAACTAGAGGAAGGAAAGTAGAGTTGGCAACTTATTTATAAGAACTTCAATAGATCGTCAGGAAGAGTGTTATTATTACATTGTAGTATGACTTATTCTTTATACAAATTACTAGACCATCTTCTAGAACGCAACAATAACACATGTGAAGGGAGCTGCTCGCCACTGTGCGAGCAAGGGATTTTAGTGCATATACTCATGGCGTCAGCTCACCCTGGAACATCTATCAGAGCATGTGGTGCTGACAATATAACAAAACTGTGACTGAAAGAAAATGGAGCGCTACCCCTATGACTGAAAGAGAAGGTACTATTTAACTATACAAAGTGATTTTTGGAGATGATTACGGCGTGGTTTTAATGGAAAACAATGTGTTAGTGATGCACATTGCATCACTAACAACATACTGGGGACAGTTTAGTTGCTAAAATGACATGACAGCTTCCCATTAAACTTTCATGCAGTGACAAGATCAATGCGAAAAACAAACACGTTGTTAGGGCTAGCGGAACGCACCGAGAAAATATAGTTTTTTATTGTTATTGATGCGTTCACAGCCCGGGGTCCACCGTGCAGGAAAACCTGCTGCTAGCAGATGGCAGCACTATATGGCGGTATTGGCTAGCTCTGTTAACTCACAGAGCAGCCGTGAAAGCAAAGCTCTGTGCCCTGTTAGACATTACAGGAGCACAGGCTAACTGCCCAACAGAGAGCAGTCAGTGGTCATGCATGCACACAAAACTCCTCGCCGGAGGTGCCAGCATTCTAGGGGCTTATTTCAGCCAGGTCCCTGAATACACACAAACACACAAACTCCTCGCCGAAGGTGCCAGCATTCTAGGGGCTTATTTCAGCCGGGTCCCTGAACACAATCTTACATGACCACACTGGCGCAAAGCACATAACTTGGAAAGATACTAGCGCTGTGCGGCCATGCGAGCCTTTTATAGCTGCAGCCAGTACAAGACCTTCCTAGAAGGACCAATGAGAAGCTGCCACAAAGCCTGAGCACCTTCAGGACCTTCCTGGAGGACCAATGGGCTTTGCTGCAGTATCCAAGCTTGTGACCCTTGATCTCCAATGAGAGATCTTACCCTGGGCATGCTCAGGAGAAAAGCAGGACTTAGTCCCAAAAGAGTCTGCTCGCCGCTGCCCAGTACTGACTTCAATGGCATAAGCTGGAAAAGCAGCAGTAATCCTCACAGAGTCAGATTGAGCGAGACGCTGGGACCGACGTCTCCGCTGAGCAGCCTCCACTGCGGCAGGAGAAGAATGGGAGACCGCAGCGGAGATGGCCCGAGATTCCCCCTGTGCAGAGGCGGGAACTCAACCCCTAACATTACCCTCCCTAGGGCCCCCCTCCTTGGACCTCGCTACGCTCGAAGGCAGCAATGAGCTGCGGAGCCCGAATGTGCTCAGCAGGCTCCCAAGACCTGTCCTCAGGACCATAACCCTTCCAGTCCACCAAATAAAATTTTTTGCCACATACCACCTTGCACCCCAAAATAGCGTTCACCTCGTAATCATCCGTAGACGAACCCGATGTCCCAGCAGATGACTCGGAAAACCAGGACATGTATACGGGTTTCAAGAGGGACACATGAAAGGTGTCGGTGATACCCAGGCGTGGCGGAAGGGCTAAACGATAGACCACAGGGTTAACCTGTTCGAGGACCTTGAAAGGGCCCAAGTAGCAAGGTGCAAACTTAGTGGACTCAACTCGCAGCCTGATGTTACGGGCGGAGAGCCACACCAAGTCACCAGGAGCAAAGGTCGGAGCGGGGCGCCGATGTGCATCGGCGGAGGACCTCATTCTCTCTTTGGAGGTCCGAATGGCATCCTGAGTGCGGTCCCAAATATCCCGTGCTTCCACAGCCCAGTCTGCCACCCTGGAGTCGGTGGAAGACACAGGCATAGGCCCAAGTACCCGCGGATGCTTACCATAGTTGAGGAGGAATGGGGTTTGTCCAGTGGAGTCGGCTACAGCATTGTTCAGCGCAAACTCCGCCCACGGTAGCAAGGATGCCCAGTCATCCTGCCTGGCTGAGACAAAATATCGCAGATATGTGACCAAGGTCTGGTTGGCCCTCTCCACCAACCCATTCGTCTCGGGATGATATGCGGAAGAGAGATTTAACTCAATGCTGAGAAGACGACAAAGCTCTCTCCAGAACCGAGACACAAACTGGAGACCCCGGTCACTGACAATTTTGTCTGGCATACCGTGAAGGCAGAAGATGTGTTTTATGAACAACGCTGCCAAGGCCCGTGCAGAAGGTAACTGTGGAAGCGGCACCAAATGCACCATTTTGGAAAAATGATCGGTGATAACTGAAATGATGGTACAGCCACGAGACTTGGGCAAACCCACCACAAAGTCCATCCCGACCATTTCCCAGGGCCTGTCTGCCACTGGCAAGGGATAGAGTAACCCAGCTGGCCGTTGTCGAGGAGACTTATTTTTGGCGCAGGAGACACACGCCTGAATATAATCTCTGACATCACGGACCATATGTGGCCACCAGTACGTCCTCACCAACAGCTCAGACGTCCTCTTTGTCTCAAAGTGTCCACCCACCCTGGACGAATGAGCCCAAGAGAGAACCTCCGGTCACAAATTAATGGGTACAAAAGTCTTGCCCGGAGGCACAGACTCTAGCGAAACCGGAGCTACGGTTCTCAGACTCTCGGAAAGACAATAAGCCGAGGATCTCCTTCCTCCTCCTAAGATGACACAACAGAGCAAGAAAGGGCGTCAGCACGAATGTTCTTCTCCCCAGCGAGATAATGGAGGGTGAAATGGAACCGGGAGAACAAGGACCATCTGGCCTGGTGAGAATTTAGCCGCTGTGCTGTATGCAAATATAATACATTTTTGTGGTCCGTGAAGACTTGAAAGGGAAAACGAGCCCCAAGAGATGTCTCCACTCAGAGAAAGCCAACTTCATCGCTAGCAACTCCCTGTCCCCGATGGAATAATTCTTCTCCGCTGGTGTGAAGGTCTTGGAGAAGAAGAAGCAAGGATGCTTCCGACCTTGAGCATCCTTTTTGAAGAGGACCGCTCCTGCACCAACGGATTAGGCATCCACCTCCATGATAAACGGCTTATCTACATCGGGACGATGTAGAATGGGAGCGCTAACAAAATGAGACTTAATAGAAGAGAAGGCCCTGGAGACCTCTTCTGACCACAATTTGGGATTTGCTCCCTTCTTGGTGAGGGCTACCAAGGGAGCTACCAAAGTTGAGGAGTGGGGAATGAACTGGCGGTAATAATTAATGAACCCCATAAAGCGCTGCACCGCTTTAAGAGAATGGGGTTCTTGCCAGTCCATCACAACCTGTAGTTTGGCAGGATCCATAGCCAATCCCCGGGCTGAGATGATATAGCCCAGGAAAGGTAAAGACTTCTGCTCAAGCATACACTTCTCCAACTTTGCATAGAGAGAATTTGCCCGTAAGAGGTCGAAGACTCTGCCAACATCTCTCCGGAGGGAGTCAATATCTGGTGAAAAGATGAGAATATCATCCAGATAGACTACAACCGAGGTGGAGAGAATATCCCGGAAGATGTCGTTGACAAAATCTTGGAAAACGGCTGGAGCATTACAGAGCCCGAAGGGCATCACCAGATATTCATAGTGCACATCTCTGGTGTTAAACGCCGTCTTCCATTCATCCCCCTCACGGATGCGAATCAGGTTATAAGCACCCCGCAGATCTAATTTGGTAAATACCCTTGCTCCCCGTTGCCTATCAAAAAGCTCAGAAATCAGGGGCAGCGGGTATTATTAACGGTGATGGCGTTAAGACCCCTGTAATCTATGCAAGAACGTAACTCTCCGTTCTTCTTCTGAACGAAAAAAAACCCCGCCCCTGCAGGTGACACTGACTTCCTAATGAACCCTCTTACCAAATTCTCTTGGATGTATTGGGACATAGCCTCCATTTCCGGGAGAGAGAGGGGATAGACACGTCCCCGCGGAGGTTCTGCTCTAGGCAAGAGATCTATAGGCCAGTCATAGGGACGGTGAGGCTGAAGGGTCTCCGCAGCCTTTTTGGAGAAAATGTCTGCATAGGACCAATAGCATTCGGGAAGAGAAGAGAGATCTGCGGGTATCTCAGTGGTGGAAACCTGAACGCACTCTTTCACACATCTGCCCTTTCAAGATTCACTCCAACCCAATATCCTCCCAGAGGTCCACTCAATATGTGGAGAGTGGAAACAGAGCCAGGGTATTCCCAGCAGAATCTCATCCATTCCCTTGGGAAGGACAAGAAGGGAAATAATCTCCTGGTGGGATGGGGACATGGCTAATGTGAAAGGGACAGTCTGGTGTGTGATTTGTAATGGAAGTGTCGACCCATTCACCACTCTAACAGTTACTTGTTTGGTGAGCATCACCAGAGGTATTGCGTGGCACAGAGCAAAAGCAGAGGACATGAAATTTCCCTCTGCTCCTGAATCCACACAAAGCTCAATTGCAAGAGTGGATGAGCCCGACAGAATTGTGCCTTTAAAGGACAGCTTGGAGGAAAAGGCCGCTGTGTCTAGTGAACCTCCTCCTATGGACACTAGACGCGATCGTTTCCCGACCGCTGTGGACACTTGTTAGCGTAATGTCCCAGTTGTTGACAATTTTTACACACCACAGGTACTCGAGCGGTCTGAGACTTAGGTCCCGAACAGGAGATTCTAGAGGTTTGGCGAAGGTGGGAGCCAGCCGAAACCTCAGCCTACACTGGGTCCGCTCCAACCTCTGCTCGTTAAAACGGAGGTCAATGCGGGTAGATACTGAAATGAGCTCCTCCAGTGTGGTGGGAATCTCCCTGGTGGCCAAGGCGTCCTTTATATGATCAGCCAGTCCTTTCCAGTACACCGGAATAAGGACTTTATCTGGCCATTCTAGCTCAGAGGCTAGAGTCTGGAATTGAACGGCAAACTGGCTGACCATGGATGAACCCTGAGTAATTGCCAACAATTGGAGCGCGGTATCGTGAGTGACACGAGGTCCCAAAAAGACCTGCCTCAGAGCGTCCAGGAAGAGAGGAGCACGCTGCACCACACGATCATTGCGCTAACAAAGCGGCGTTGCCCACTCAGCTGCACTTGCAGCCTGAACAGCGACAGCAGTGACGTCCACAGCTGAGGTTGTACGCTCTAGAGCCGCCAACCTACCCTCCAGCTGCTGGATGTACCGCTGTAGACGCTGATCGTCCGCCATTTACTAGCCAGACCCTGGCGCTAGTATACTGTTAGGGCTAGCGGAACGCACAGAGAAAATATAGTTTTTTATTGTTATTGATGCGTTCGCAGCCCGGGGTCCACCGTGCAGGAAAACCTGCTGCTAGCAAATGGCAGCACTATATGGCGGTATTGGCTAGCTCTGTTAACTCACAGAGCAGCCGTGAAAGCAAAGCTCTGCGCCTTGTTAGACTTCACAGGAGCACAGGCTAACTGCCCAACAGAGAGCAGTCAGTGGTCATGCATGCACACAAAACTCCTCGCCGGAGGTGCCAGCATTCTAGGGGCTTATTTCAGCCAGGTCCCTGAACACAATCTTACATGACCACACTGGCGCAAAGCACATAACTTAGAAAGATACTAGCGCATGGCCGTGCGGCCATGCAAGTCTTTTATAGCTGCAGCCTGAACAAGACCTGCTAGAAGGACCAATGAGAAGCTGCCACAAAGCCTGAGCACCTTCAGGACCTTCCTGGAGGACCAACGGGCTTTGCTGCAGTATCCAAGCATGTGACCCTCGATCTCCAATGAGAGATCTTACCCTGGGCATGCTCAGAAGGAGAAAAGCAGGACTTAGTCCCAAAAGCGTCTGCTAGCCGCTGCCCAGCACTGACTTCAATGGCAGAAGCTGGAAAAGCAGCAGTAATCCTCCTCACAGAGTCAGATTGAGTGAGATGCTCGGATTGACGTCTCCGCTCAGCAGCCTCCACTGCGGCAGGTGAAGAATATGAGACCGCAGCGAAGATGGCCTGAGATTCCCCCTGTGCAGAGGCAGGAACTCTACCCCTAACACGCGTTGACATTAAACATTATCACCTGCGTGATTTGATAGAACATGGCATAATTTGTTTATTGCGAGACTGACCAGATGATAGCTGATGTTATGACAAAGCCACTTCCAAGAGCCAAGTTTGAATAATTCAGAACCACTATGGGACTAACTTGATAAGCAGTTGTTCAATTGGGGTGTTGAAATGATGCTTATTATTGTGTATATTGTATCAACTAATCAACTACTACTTACTACTGTTTAATAGTGCATGAGTTTCTGTCTCCAGCAATAGTGTTATATTGCCACTAAAGCATTGTTAAAAAAAAAACAGAATGTTCCTGCTCACTGTGTGTAGCTGGAGCACAGTTTTACTTTCAATTTGCAAACTGACAGACAAGATGCTAAGATCCTCAGCTATAGCAAATACCAGTTGTTAGCTGTGTTATCTTTATTCCTGAATAAATATATATTCACTGTTGAATGGCTGGACAGTACAGAGATTAATTCACTGCCAACATGCCAACACACTGATTTCTGGTGCAGAAATTTCTGCAGACCTTGCAGCAGAATGTTTGTGTCTGCAGTAATGGGAAAGTCTGCATTCACAGAATACAGATTGTACCATATAGTTATGAATTTTTAGAATAAATGATCAATTATGTGAGAGAAAGAAGCAGATTTCTCTGATAAGATATATTACATAGTTTTTTATTTTCATGTGTACTAATGATTTTGTGGAGAAAAAATACTTTTTATACTTTTTACAATTTAAGACTTTTAACTTTCCATTTACACTGAAAGATTATTACTTTTGGCTTCTGATCACCATCAAATGAGTTTGCTGAAAAAAATCCATGTTCCAGGCAGCACTTCATCAACTAACTAGGGCCTGTGCTGCTGAGAACAAAAATAAATAAATAAATCGCAGCCTATGCACAATCTATTATACAAATTCTGTTGCAAAATACTGACCATCCGCATGCGCAAATGCATGCAAAAACGCTTGCAAACGCATTCATAAGCAGCATTTTTAATCCTCATCATCTTACTCATGACGGCAAAAAATGCTGCGTGTGCATGCGTTTTTGCATGCGTTTGCGTTGTTTACGCACATGCATTCGATATTTCCAATGTTTTCCAGTAGGTTTTCCTTGACATCCGTCACCCAATGGGCATGTCTCATGGGATTTCTATATATATTTAGACACACTGCACTGAGGAAATCCTCGTCTTTGGCTGCTGTATCCAGCTGCAAGATGGATCTTGACATGGAGAGCTTTTATGATAATCTGGATTTACAAATGAAATTGGCTGTTGTCTTTGCTTTAGCTTGTCAAGAAGAAAGAAGAAGACAAAGACTGAGAAGACGTCGTCGTCGCTACTGGCAACACCCCATCCTTGAACTCCAAGGGAGCCATGGAGCCTACCACTCGTTGTACACCGAACTGCGTGTAAACCCTCAGAAGTTTTTTGACTACAAGAGGATGTCTGAATGGAGTTTCGATGACTTGCTGGAACGTGTTCAAGGATCCATTACCAGGCATGACACACAGCTCTGTAGAGCAATTCGTGCTGAGGAATTGGTGACCGTGAGGTACGTAATTGTGTAAAACAAACACATGTTCATAGTATTATTGTTAGAAAACCCATGTATTAATTTTTTTATTTCCATTTTCTGGTCGGCAGATTCCTGGCTACCAGAGAGACCTTATCATCTCTCCATTTCCAGTTCGGATTGGAGTGTCCACCCTTTCTGGGATTGTTGGAGACACCTGCAGGGCTTTATGTGTTGTTATGCGTCAATAATTCCTCCCCCAACCCACAACTGAACTCTGGCTAGAAAATGCTGAAAAATTCCAGGACATTTGTAATTTTCCTAATTGTGTGGGGGCCGTGGACGGCAAACACATTCGGATTATGAAACCTGCTGGAAGTGGAACAGAGTATTTTAATTACAGAAAATACTTTTCTATTGTTCTCATGGCGATTGCAGATGCTGAATGTCAATTTGTCGCTGTGGAGGTTGGCTCGTTTGGACGAGGAAATGACTCTCAGACTTTCAAAAAACCCTGAAATGGGCCAATGTTTGTATTATAATAATTTAAATTTTCCACAGCCACGACCTCTTCCCAACACTGAAGGGCCACCAATGCCGTTTGTTGTGGTTGGGGATGAGGCTGTCACGGGGAGACTAGGTGGGCAAGAGCTAGTAACCAAGGCCCCTGCAATTTCCCTCAGACTAGGGAAATCCTGACTGACCCTCTACCTAGAGTTTACATTGATGGTGTGCATATCTAGGCCTCGACCCTCGCCCTGTCTCCGGTTTCAACCCTAGGCTGAAACCACCGCCCACTAGGGTTGAGCGACTTTCATTTTTTTAAGATCGAGTCGGGTTTTGTGAAACCCGACTTTGTCCAGAGTCGAGTCGAGTGCAGTCGGCCGATTATCGCTGAAAGTCGGGGATCGACCGAAACACGAAACCCAATGCAAGTCAATGGGGAAGCATAGTCGGCAGTGAGTGGAGGCCAGGAAAACACCTACAGTGCCCATTTTAATGCCAAAAACATCCATTCTTGTTTCTGAAGCTTGTCAATCTTAATTAACTTTATAATAATAGTTGGGCATTGGAAATTGGGGGTCATTTGGCAAAAGTTGTGGGGGGAGTAGGGCTGGCTCAAGTTTTTCGTGGGCCCAGGAAACGCGGACTATGTCACGGCGGTGGAGCAGGGAGAGGTAAGTATTTCAACGTTGCAAGTGCTGTGAACCTGAGCAAGCAGGGGGGGCCCACTCGTTCGCATTGGCACTGGCACAGGGCCCCTCAAAGTACGGCGGTGTGTTTGCATGGCGGGGGCGCCTCCCACCAGCAGCGACACTTTTGCGTACTCTGAGGGGCCCTGTGCCAGTGACGTCGCCAACGAGTATGCCCCCCCCACCTGATGAAGGAACCTGCACTTTCATCTGCACCTTCCTCTTTGTCCCTGTGTAAGGTGGTATAATATGCGGGAAGGGGAACCTTACTTTCAGCAGGGTCAGATTCTGGCTGTGTAGAGTGCAAGGGGAATGTAGTGGTCTAGGTCAATGTACCAGCAGACTCATCTAGCAGTGGCTGGGCAATGGGCAGGATGAAGAGGAAACAGATATAGGGCCAAAGAATAAAGTAGGCTAAATGCAGTTCAAAATTGGTAACAGGACTAAACAGGCGGCATTGCTTTGTTCAGTGGAGTAGCAAACCCAAGAGCAGCAGACACTGTTTCAAGGGCCCAACCACACTAGTAGGCCAAATGCAGTTTAATATCTGATAGTATAGGCCGAAAGCCAGAAGGTAGAAGCTCAGCTTTATTCAGTTGAGGACAACACCAGGCAGGGGCAGACACCGTTAGTAGGCCGGAACCACCAATTTTTTAAAAAACAGCAGTTAATCAGAGCCAGAAGGTAGAAGCTCAGCTTTATTCAGTTGAGGACAACACCAGGCAGGGGCAGACACCGTTAGTAGGCCGGAACCACCAATTTTTTAAAGAACAGCAGTTAATCAGAGCCAGAAGGTAGAAGCTCAGCTTTATTCAGTTGAGGACAACACCAGGCAGGGGCAGACACCGTTAGTAGGCCGGAACCACCAATTTTTTTTAAAAAAGCAGTTAATCAGAGCCAGAAGGTAGAAGCTCAGCTTTATTCAGTTGAGGGCAACACCAGGCAGGGGCAGACACCGTTAGTTGGCCGGAACCACCAATTTTTAAAAAAACAGCAGTTAATCAGAGCCAGAAGGTAGAAGCTCAGCTTTATTCAGTTGAGGGCAACACCAGGGAGGGGCAGACACCGTTAATAGGCCGGAACCACCAATTTAAAAAAAAACAGCAGTTAATCAGAGCCAGAAGGTAGAAGCTCAGCTTTATTCAGTTGAGGACAACACCAGGCAGGGGCAGACACCGTTAGTAGGCCGGAACCACCAATTTAAAAAAAAAACAGCAGTTAATCAGAGCCAGAAGGTAGAAGCTCAGCTTTATTCAGTTGAGGACAAACACCAGGGAGCAGCAAACAGAGGTATTAGGCCCCATCCAGCAATTTAAAAAAAAAAAAAATTAATCAGAGCCAGAAGGTAGAAGCTCAGCTTTATTCAGTTGAGGACAACACCAGGCAGGGGCAGACACCGTTAGTAGGCCGGAACCACCAATTTTTTAAAAAACAGCAGTTAATCAGAGGCAGAAGGTAGAAGCTCAGCTGTGTTCAGTTGAGGACAACTTGAATTAGGGACTGCAGACAGATTTAGCAGGCTGTCCCCTGTGTGGACCATGCACCAAAAAAATTAACCCATTGCGCCACAAAGGACACGTAACCTTCCGTGGCCATGCCTACAGGTCCATGTGTCTGTTGTCAGGTGTACCTTTGGACTCACAGATTGACAGAATGCAAGGACAATGCGGTCTTTAACATGCTGGTGGAGGGGTGGGATGGCTTTTCTCGCAAAAGAATTGTCAACTGGGTAGCTCATAGCGTGGTACAGCGTAGTCCATCATGGCTTTATTAATATTAAATAAAATAAAAAAATAGGCTCTATGCACTGTAAAATAGGTTCCAGGGGTACACGGGCAGCAGTGGTCTGGTCAGTGGAGGCCTAGTGGAAGGAGGGACCGCAGACAGGCTTCGAAGGCCTAACATTATAAAATGGGCTGGCTGTAGGCACTGTAAAATAGGTTCCAAGGGTACACGGGCAGCAGTGGTCTGGTCAGTGGAGGCCTAGTGGAAGGAGGGACCGCAGACAGGCTTCGAAGGCCTAACATAATAAAATGGGCTGGCTGTAGGCACTGTAAAATAGGTTCCAGGGGTACACGGGCAGCAGTGGTCTGGTCAGTGGAGGCCTAGTGGAAGGAGGGACCGCAGACAGGCTTCGAAGGCCTAACACAATAAAATGGGCTGGCTGTAGGCACTTTATAATTGTTTCCAGGGGTACACGGGCAGCAGTGGTCTGGTCAGTGGAGGCCTAGTGGAAGGAGGGACCGCAGACAGGCTTCGAAGGCCTAACATTATAAAATGGGCTGGCTGTAGGCACTTTATATTTGGTTCCAGGGGTACACGGGCAGCAGTGGTCTGGTCAGTGGAGGCCTAGTGGAAGGAGGGACCGCAGACAGGCTTCGAAGGCCTAACATTATAAAATGGGCTGGCTGTAGGCACTGTAAAATAGGTTCCAAGGGTACACGGGCAGCAGTGGTCTGGTCAGTGGAGGCCTAGTGGAAGGAGGGACCGCAGACAGGCTTCGAAGGCCTAACATAATAAAATGGGCTGGCTGTAGGCACTGTAAAATAGGTTCCAGGGGTACACGGGCAGCAGTGGTCTGGTCAGTGGAGGCCTAGTGGAAGGAGGGACCGCAGACAGGCTTCGAAGGCCTAACATAATAAAATGGGCTGGCTGTAGGCACTGTAAAATAGGTTCCAGGGGTACACGGGCAGCAGTGGTCTGGTCAGTGGAGGCCTAGTGGAAGGAGGGACCGCAGACAGGCTTCGAAGGCCTAACACAATAAAATGGGCTGGCTGTAGGCACTTTATAATTGTTTCCAGGGGTACACGGGCAGCAGTGGTCTGGTCAGTGGAGGCCTAGTGGAAGGAGGGACCGCAGACAGGCTTCGAAGGCCTAACATAATAAAATGGGCTGGCTGTAGGCACTGTAAAATAGGTTCCAGGGGTACACGGGCAGCAGTGGTCTGGTCAGTGGAGGCCTAGTGGAAGGAGGGACCGCAGACAGGCTTCGAAGGCCTAACACAATAAAATGGGCTGGCTGTAGGCACTTTATAATTGTTTCCAGGGGTACACGGGCAGCAGTGGTCTGGTCAGTGGAGGCCTAGTGGAAGGAGGGACCGCAGACAGGCTTCGAAGGCCTAACATTATAAAATGGGCTGGCTGTAGGCACTGTAAAATAGGTTCCAAGGGTACACGGGCAGCAGTGGTCTGGTCAGTGGAGGCCTAGTGGAAGGAGGGACCGCAGACAGGCTTCGAAGGCCTAACATAATAAAATGGGCTGGCTGTAGGCACTGTAAAATAGGTTCCAGGGGTACACGGGCAGCAGTGGTCTGGTCAGTGGAGGCCTAGTGGAAGGAGGGACCGCAGACAGGCTTCGAAGGCCTAACATAATAAAATGGGCTGGCTGTAGGCACTGTAAAATAGGTTCCAGGGGTACACGGGCAGCAGTGGTCTGGTCAGTGGAGGCCTAGTGGAAGGAGGGACCGCAGACAGGCTTCGAAGGCCTAACACAATAAAATGGGCTGGCTGTAGGCACTTTATAATTGTTTCCAGGGGTACACGGGCAGCAGTGGTCTGGTCAGTGGAGGCCTAGTGGAAGGAGGGACCGCAGACAGGCTTCGAAGGCCTAACATTATAAAATGGGCTGGCTGTAGGCACTTTATAATTGGTTCCAGGGGTACACGGGCAGCAGTGGTCTGGTCAGTGGAGGCCTAGTGGAAGGAGGGACCGCAGACAGGCTTCGAAGGCCTAACATTATAAAATGGGCTGGCTGTAGGCATTGTAAAATAGGTTCCAAGGGTACACGGGCAGCAGTGGTCTGGTCAGTGGAGGCCTAGTGGAAGGAGGGACCGCAGACAGGCTTCGAAGGCCTAACATAATAAAATGGGCTGGCTGTAGGCACTGTAAAATAGGTTCCAGGGGTACACGGGCAGCAGTGGTCTGGTCAGTGGAGGCCTAGTGGAAGGAGGGACCGCAGACAGGCTTCGAAGGCCTAACACAATAAAATGGGCTGGCTGTAGGCACTTTATAATTGTTTCCAGGGGTACACGGGCAGCAGAGGTCTGGTCAGTGGAGGCCTAGTGGAAGGAGGGACCGCAGACAGGCTTCAAAGGCCTAACATTATAAAATGGGCTGGCTGTAGGCACTTTATAATTGGTTCCAGGGGTACACGGGCAGCAGTGGTCTGGTCAGTGGAGGCCTAGTGGAAGGAGGTACCGCAGACAGGCTTCGAAGGCCTAACATTATAAAATGGGCTGGCTGTAGGCACTTTATAATTGGTTCCAGGGGTACACGGGCAGCAGTGGTCTGGTCAGTGGAGGCCTAGTGGAAGGAGGGACCGCAGACAGGCTTCGAAGGCCTAACATTATAAAATGGGGTGGCTGTAGGCACTGTAAAATAGGTTCCAAGGGTACACGGGCAGCAGTGGTCTGGTCAGTGGAGGCCTAGTGGAAGGAGGGACCGCAGACAGGCTTCGAAGGCCTAACATAATAAAATGGGCTGGCTGTAGGCACTGTAAAATAGGTTCCAGGGGTACACGGGCAGCAGTGGTCTGGTCAGTGGAGGCCTAGTGGAAGGAGGGACCGCAGACAGGCTTCGAATGCCTAACACAATAAAATGGGCTGGCTGTAGGCACTTTATAATTGTTTCCAGGGGTACACGGGCAGCAGTGGTCTGGTCAGTGGAGGCCTAGTGGAAGAAGGGACCGCAGACAGGCTTCGAATGCCTAACACAATAAAATGGGCTGGCTGTAGGCACTTTATAATTGTTTCCAGGGGTACACGGGCAGCAGTGGTCTGGTCAGTGGAGGCCTAGTGGAAGGAGGGACCGCAGACAGGCTTCGAAGGCCTAACACAATAAAATGGGCTGGCTGTAGGCACTTTATAATTGTTTCCAGGGGTACACGGGCAGCAGTGGTCTGGTCAGTGGAGGCCTAGTGGAAGGAGGGACCGCAGACAGGCTTCGAAGGCCTAACATTATAAAATGGGCTGGCTGTAAGCACTGTAAAATAGGTTCCAGGGGTACACGGGCAGCAGTGGTCTGGTCAGTGGAGGCCTAGTGGAAGGAGGGACCGCAGACAGGCTTCGAAGGCCTAACACAATAAAATGGGCTGGCTGTAGGCACTTTATAATTGTTTCCAGGGGTACACGGGCAGCAGTGGTCTGGTCAGTGGAGGCCTAGTGGAAGGAGGGACCGCAGACAGGCTTCGAAGGCCTAACATTATAAAATGGGCTGGCTGTAGGCACTTTATAATTGGTTCCAGGGGTACACGGGCAGCAGTGGTCTGGTCAGTGGAGGCCTAGTGGAAGGAGGGACCGCAGACAGGCTTCGAAGGCCTAACATTATAAAATGGGCTGGCTGTAGGCACTGTAAAATAGGTTCCAAGGGTACACGGGCAGCAGTGGTCTGGTCAGTGGAGGCCTAGTGGAAGGAGGGACCGCAGACAGGCTTCGAAGGCCTAACATAATAAAATGGGCTGGCTGTAGGCACTGTAAAATAGGTTCCAGGGGTACACGGGCAGCAGTGGTCTGGTCAGTGGAGGCCTAGTGGAAGGAGGGACCGCAGACAGGCTTCGAAGGCCTAACACAATAAAATGGGCTGGCTGTAGGCACTTTATAATTGTTTCCAGGGGTACACGGGCAGCAGTGGTCTGGTCAGTGGAGGCCTAGTGGAAGGAGGGACCGCAGACAGGCTTCGAAGGCCTAACACAATAAAATGGGCTGGCTGTAGGCACTTTATAATTGTTTCCAGGGGTACACGGGCAGCAGTGGTCTGGTCAGTGGAGGCCTAGTGGAAGGAGGGACCGCAGACAGGCTTCGAAGGCCTAACATTATAAAATGGGCTGGCTGTAGGCACTTTATAATTGGTTCCAGGGGTACACGGGCAGCAGTGGTCTGGTCAGTGGAGGCCTAGTGGAAGGAGGGACCGCAGACAGGCTTCGAAGGCCTAACATTATAAAATGGGCTGGCTGTAGGCACTTTATAATTGTTTCCAGGGGTACACGGGCAGCAGTGGTCTGGTCAACGGAGGCCGATTGTAATGAGTGTCTGCCAGTTAGTAGTCAAAAACAACAATTAAATGTGAATGTCTCGCATTAAAACAAAACAAAAACACTAAAGGGTGCAATCATTAGGTTCAGGGGTGGGATCCTCTGCGTTGTTTCAGACCTACTAATTTAGCGCAAAGTATTTACTGTGGTAAATAGAGGACACTGCCCCTGACTATGTTAAGTACCATCATACATGTCAACACAATGGTATTGTCAGTGGCAGGTATGGAAGGATGTCAGCGCATAGACTAAACATTGGTGGAAGTGTGAGAGATAACTGTGGAAGTGGTAGAGCAATGTTTGACCTGGGGGTGGGTGAACTCTCTTGTGGCCGGCGTTACAGGCCCAGGGCCCCTCATGTTTCAACAGTGTGTCTGACGTTGGGTGTGCACCACCACCGCCAGAGACACTTTATTGTACTATGAAGGACCCAGTAGCAATGCCGTCGACCAAAAGCAAGCACACCCACCTCTTCAGACAAACAGCAGTCTCACGGGTGCTTGCGCCAAGTCGCGATACCACGGCCCCGTGTGGGGAGTATGGCATTTAGGGAGGTGTAAACATGTCGTATGCTGGACAATCAGCTGCAGAAAATTAGACATTAGAAAAGTAATTCACAGTAGTCCACAGGCAAGAGCTTTTCATAGGAAAGCTAGGTGTCGGCCGGGCAAGGTGGGGCAAAAGATTTAGAAATCCAGTTGTGGTTCATTTTAATGAATGTTAGATCGTCAACATTTTGGGTAGCCAGACGAGTCCTTTTTTTCGGTTAATATTGAACCTGCAGCACTGAATACTCTTTCTGATAGGACACTTGCTGCCGGGCAAGCAAGCTCCTGCAATGCATATTCTGCCAATTCTGGCCAGGTGTCTAATTTTGATGCCCAGTAATCAAATGGGAATGACGGTTGAGGGATAACATCGATAAGGGATGAAAAATAGTTAGTAACCATACTGGACAAATGTTGTCGCCTGTCACTTTCAATTGATGCAGCAGTACCTGTCCTGTCTGCGGTCATAGCAAAATCACTCCACAACCTGGTCAGAAAACCCCTCTGTCCAACGCCACTTCTGATGTGTGCACCCCTAACACTCCTAGTCTGCTGCCCCCTGGAGCTCGTGTGAGAACGATCACGTGCGCTGTGTGCTGGGAATGCCTGAAGCAAACGGTCAACAAGAGTTGATTGTTTGGTTGCTAATATTAGTTCCAAATTCTCATGTGGCATAATATTTTGCAATTTGCCTTTATAGCGTGGATCGAGGAGGCAGGCCAACCAGTAATCGTCATCGTTCATCATTTTCGTAATGCGTGTGTCCCTTTTTAGGATATGTAAGGCATAATCCGCCATGTGGGCCAAAGTTCCAGTTGTCAAATCTCCGGTTGTGATTGGTTGAGGGGCAGTTTCAGGCAAATCTACGTCACTTGTGTCCCTCAAAAAACCAGAACCCGGCCTTGCCACGCAACCAATTTCCAGTGCCCCCGGGAAAGCTTCCGCATTAAAAATATACTCATCCCCATCATCCTCCTCGTCCTCCACCTCCTCTACGCCCGCTACCTCGTCCTGTACACTGCCCTGACCAGACAATGGCTGACTGTCATCAAGGCTTTCCTCTTCCTCTGGTGCAGACGCCTGATCCTTTATGTGCATCAAACTTTGCATCAGCAGACGCATTAGGGGGATGCTCATGCTTATTATGGCGTTGTCTGCACTAACCAGCCGTGTGCATTCCTCAAAACACTGAAGGACTTGACACATGTCTTGTATCTTCGACCACTGCACACCTGACAACTCCATGTCTGCCATCCTACTGCCTGCCCGTGTATGTGTATCCTCCCACAAAAACATAACAGCCCGCCTCTGTTGGCACAGTCTCTGAAGCATGTGCAGTGTTGAGTTCCACCTTGTTGCAACGTCTATGATTAGGCGATGCTGGGGAAGGTTCAAAGACCGCTGATAGGTCTGCATACGGCTGGAGTGTACAGGCGAACGTCGGATATGTGAGCAAAGTCCACGCACTTTGAGGAGCAGGTCGGAGAACCCAGGATAAGTTTTCAATAAGCACTGCACCACCAGGTTTAAGGTGTGAGCCAGGCAAGGAATGTGTTTCAGTTGGGAAAGGGACATGGCAGCCATGAAATTCCTTCCGTTATCACTCACTACCTTGCCTGCCTCAAGATCTACTGTGCCCAGCCACGACTGCGTTTCTTGTTGCAAGAACTCGGACAGAACTTCCGCGGTGTGTCTGTTGTCGCCCAAACACTTCATAGCCAATACAGCCTGCTGACGCTTGCCAGTAGCTGGCCCATAATGGGACCACTGGTGTGCAACAGTGTCATCTGCCGATGGAGTGGTTGGCCGACTGCTGTCTGTGGAAGAGCTGTAGCTTCTGCAGGAGGACGAGGAGGAGGGGGTGCGAACGCCTACAGCCAACTGTTTCCTAGACCGTGGGCTAGGCACAACTGTCCCGAAATTGATGTCCCCTGTGGACCCTGCATCCACCACATTCACCCAGTGTGCCGTGATGGACACATAACGTCCCTGGCCATGCCTACTGGTCCATGCATCTGTAGTCAGGTGCACCTTTGTACTCACAGATTGCCTGAGTGCATGGACGATGCGCTGTTTAACATGCTGGTGCAGGGCTGGGATGGCTTTTCTGGAAAAAAAGTGTCGACTGGGTAGCTCGTATCGTGGTTCAGCGTACTCCATCAGGGCTTTGAAAGCTTCACTTTCAACTAACCGGTAGGGCATCATCTCTAACGAGATTAGTCTAGCTATGTGGGCGTTAAAACCCTGTGTACGCGGATGCGAGGATAAGTACTTCCTTTTTCTAACCAGAGTCTCATGTAGTGTGAGCTGAACTGGAGAGATGGAGATCGTGGAACTTTCGGGTGTGCTGGTGGACATGGCAGACTGAGAGACGGTTGGAGACGGTATTGTTTCCGCCGGTGCCCTAGATGCAATATTTCCTCCTACAAAACTGGTGATTCCCTGACCCTGACTGCTTTCGGCTGGCAGAGAAACCTGCACAGATACTGCCGGTGGTGCGGAAAATGGTGGCCTTACAGTGACGGAAGGGATGTTGCGTTGCTGACTAGCTTCATTGGCCGAGGGTGCTACAACCTTAAGGGACATTTGGTAGTTAGTCCAGGCTTGAAAATGCATGGTGGTTAAGTGTCTATGCATGCAACTAGTATTGAGACTTTTCAGATTCTGACCTCTGCTTAAGCTAGTTGAACATTTTTGACAGATGACTTTGCGCTGATCAATTGGATGTTGTTTAAAAAAATGCCAGACTGCACTCTTCCTAGCATCGGATCCCTTTTCAGGGATTGCAGACTGAGCTTTAACCGGATGGCCACGCTGTCCTCCAACAGGTTTTGGCTTTGACACGCTTTTTGGGCCAGATACGGGCCCGGCAGATGGAACCTGTTGCGATGTTGATGCCTGCTGCGGCCCCTCCTCCACCTCCGCTTCTGAACTACTGCCGCCTGCACCCTGTTCCCCCAATGGCTGCCAATCGGGGTCAACAACTGGGTCATCTATTACCTCCTCTTCGAGCTCGTGTGCAACTTCGTCTGTGTCACTGTGTCGGTCGGTGGTATAGCGTTCGTGGCGGGGCAACATAGTCTCATCAGGGTCTGATTGTGGATCAGTACCCTGAGAGGGCAATGTGGTGGTCTGAGTCAAAGGAGCAGCATAGTACTCTGGCTGTGGCTGTGCATCAGTGCACTCCATGTCAGAATCTACTTGTAATGGGCATGGCCTGTTAAGTGTTTCACTTTCTAAGCCAGGGACGGTATGTGTAAAGAGCTCCATGGAGTAACCCGTTGTGTCGCCTGCTGCATCCTTCTCTCTTGTTGTAGTTTTTGCTGAAGAGGACAAGGAAGCGACTTGTCCCTGACCGTGAACATCCACAAGCGACGCGCTGCTTTTACATTTACCAGTTTCAGAAGAGGAGGCAAAAGAGCTAGAGGCTGAGTCTGCAATGTAAGCCAAAACTTGCTGTTGCTGCTCCGCCTTTAAAAGCGGTTTTCGTACTCCCAGAAAAGAGAGCGTTCGAGGCCTTGTGTAGCCAGACGACGAAACTGGCTCCACAGCTCCAGACTTAGGTGGAATATTTTTATCCCCACGACCACCTGATGCTCCACTACCATCATTACCAGCTGACAATGAACGCCCACGGCCACGACGACCTCTTGCACCAGACTTCCTCATTGTTTTAAAAACTTAACCAAAGTAACTTTATTTGTTGCTGTCAAACAACTTACACGGTGAGCTATAACTTCAGTATGATTTCAATATCCCTTAACAGGTTGGTGAGACCACAAGGAAAATCAGGCACAATGTTACACACTCTGTTTTCTGTGGCACCAAATCACAGAGATGCCACACACGCAGGACTGTCACTCAAGCACAAATGTCAATATTAATCTCCCACTGTTTTCTTTTTTTTTTCTTTTTCAGGGAGACTTTAGAAACCAAATAATAAAAAATTAATAGGCTTTCTATGGCCCACTGAGTGAGAGATGGCACACACAGGAGTCAGGAGTGGCACACAAGCAGAAAGGGCAATATTAATCTCCCACTGTTTTATTTTTTTTTTATTTTTCAGGGAGACTTTAGAAACCAAATAATAAAAAATAAATAGGCTTTCTATGGCCCACTGAGTGAGAGATGGCACACACAGGAGTCAGGAGTGGCACACAAGCAGAAAGGGCAATATTAATCTCCCACTGTTTTATTTTTTTTTATTTTTCAGGGAGACTTTAGAAACCAAATAATAAAAAATAAATAGGCTTTCTATGGCCCACTGAGTGAGAGATGGCACACACAGGAGTCAGGAGTGGCACACAAGCAGAAAGGGCAATATTAATCTCCCACTGTTTGTTTTTTTTTTTCTTTTTCAGGGAGACTTTAGAAACCAAATAATAAAAAATAAATAGGCTTTCTATGGCCCACTGAGTGAGAGATGGCACACACAGGAGTCAGGAGTGGCACACAAGCAGAAAGGGCAATATTAATCTCCCACTGTTTTCTTTTTTTTTTCTTTTTCAGGGAGACTTTAGAAACCAAATAATAAAAAATAAATAGGCTTTCTATGGCCCACTGAGTGAGAGATGGCACACACAGGAGTCAGGAGTGGCACACAAGCAGAAAGGGCAATATTAATCTCCCACTGTTTTATTTTTTTTTTTTTTTCAGGGAGACTTTAGAAACAAAATAATAAAAAATAAATAGGCTTTCTATGGCCCACTGAGTGAGAGATGGCACACACAGGAGTCAGGAGTGGCACACAAGCAGAAAGGGCAATATTAATCTCCCACTGTTTTATTTTTTTTTTCTTTTTCAGGGAGACTTTAGAAACAAAATAATAAAAAATAAATAGGCTTTCTATGGCCCACTGAGTGAGAGATGGCACACACAGGAGTCAGGAGTGGCACACAAGCAGAAAGGGCAATATTAATCTCCCACTGTTTTATTTTTTTTTTATTTTTCAGGGAGACTTTAGAAACCAAATAATAAAAAATAAATAGGCTTTCTATGGCCCACTGAGTGAGAGATGGCACACACAGGAGTCAGGAGTGGCACACAAGCAGAAAGGGCAATATTAATCTCCCACTGTTTTATTTTTTTTTTCTTTTTCAGGGAGACTTTA
Organism: Ranitomeya variabilis; assembly: GCF_051348905.1. Lineage (NCBI taxonomy): Eukaryota > Metazoa > Chordata > Amphibia > Anura > Dendrobatidae > Ranitomeya > Ranitomeya variabilis. The sequence goes on along the minus strand of NC_135237.1, from coordinate 328,616,979 downwards.
GAAACCAAATAATAAAAAATAAATAGGCTTTCTATGGCCCACTGAGTGAGAGATGGCACACACAGGAGTCAGGAGTGGCACACAAGCAGAAAGGGCAATATTAGTCTCCCACTGTTTTCTTTTTTTTTTCTTTTTCAGGGAGACTTTAGAAACAAAATAATAAAAAATAAATAGGCTTTCTATGGCCCACTGAGTGAGAGATGGCACACACAGGAGTCAGGAGTGGCACACAAGCAGAAAGGGCAATATTAATCTCCCACTGATTGATGTAGTGATTTTTTTTCAGGTAGATTTTAGAACCCAAATCAAGCAAAAAAATTAATAGGCTTTCTATGGCCCACTGAGTGAGAGATGGCACACACAGGGATGGCACTCTAGCAGAAATGCCAATCTTAATCTCCCACAAAAAAAAAAAAAAAAAAGAAACTGTCCTACAATTACTATCTCCCTGCAGTAATCTCAGCCAGGTATGGCAGGCAGCAATAAGGAGTGGACTGATGCACAAATTAAATAAAAAGTGTGGACAAACAAAAAAGATAGCTGTGCAGAAAGGAAGGAACAAGAGGATATGTGCTTTGAAAAAAGCAGTTGGTTTGCACAGTGGGGTACACACAGCAATACAGCTATCAGGGAGCCTTCTAGGGCAGCCCAATGAGCTACAGCGCTGAGAGAAAAAAAAAAATGTAGCTTCCACTGTCCCTGCACACCGAAGGTGGTGTTGGACAGTGGAAATCGCTACAGCACAAGCGGTTTGGTGGTTAATGGACCCTGCCTAACGCTTTCCCTGCTTCTAATGAAGCGGCAGCAACCTCTCCCTAAGCTCAGAGCAGCAGCAGTGAGATGGCGGTTGGTGGGAACGCCCCTTTATAGCCCCTGTGACGCCGCAGACAGCAAGCCAATCACTGCAATGCCCTTCTCTAAGATGGTGGGGACCAGGACCTATGTCATCACGCTGCCCACACTCTGCGTTCACCTTCATTGGCTGAGAAATGGCGCTTTTCGCGTCATTGAAACGCGACTTTGGCGCGAAAGTCGCGTACCGCATGGCCGATGCAACGCTGGGATCGGCTCGGTTTCATGAGACGCCAACTTTGCCAAAAGTCGGCGACTTTTGAAAATGAACGACCCGTTTCGCTCAACCCTACCGCCCACCAACCAGTGAAAAGATCATACACCAATACCCACAGTTAGAACAGACAAGGATAACGGAAAATATACACCACGCCGCAGTCACTCAGGAATACACTATAAATGCGCAGGGCAAAATAAATACAAATATAGGAAGGAGTAAATAAGACAAAGGGAAATACACCACCAGCAACGATACTCCAACTACTAGCTCACCACTCCAAACCGAGATAATAACGCACAAGACAGAAGCTATAATCGCCCAATGTTCAGGAGAACTATTTAAAGGCAATGGGCATGGCCCAGCTTCCAATCCGAGCATAAGGTAAATTAACCCCGGACCAGCTAGATAAAATCTAGCCGACGCCAATGAGCACATAGTGGTCAAAAGCGGAATTACAGCTGTCTGTCGAACGACCTGGTCTGAACAGCGTCCGACATGACAGTACCCCGCCTTCTACGAGGGACCCCAGGGCCCTCACGGCTTATAGGACCCGACTTGTCCGGATGGCGACGGTGAAAAAACCTGACCAGCCGATCCGCATGAATGTCCGAGGCTGGTACCCAGGATCTCTCCTCAGGCCCATAACCACGCCAGTGTACCAAGTACTGTAAAGTGCGGGGCACTACACGAGAGTCAACCACTTTGGAGACTTCAAATTCCAAATTACCATCCACCAAGACTGGAGGTGGCATAGGCGCCGCGTCCACAGAACCCACCACCTTCTTTAAAAGAGAACTGTGGAACACGTTGTGTATCTTATACACCGTAGGAAGCTCCAATCGGTACGCTACTGGGTTAATGACGGCGGTGACCGTAAATGGACCAATAAACCGTGGACCCAATTTAAGGGATGGTATTTTGAGTCTTATGTTTTTTAACCACACCCTGTCATCCACACTCAGGTCCGGACCTGGCACACGCCTACTGTCAGCCACACATTTGTACCTAGCACCCACACTCAACAGGTGCTGTTTAACTCTCCTCCAGACTGATGACAATTGTGCTCCTAACTGGTCCTCCTCCGGAACGCCGGAAGAGCCCCTCTGACTCAAAGTACAAAATTGAGGATGTAGCCCGTAAACACAAAAAAATGGAGACTCCCCAGACGACTCCTGGCTGTGATTATTGATGGCAAACTCAGCCAAAGGAAGAAAGGTAGACCACTCCTCCTGGTTATCAGAGACAAAGCAGCGTAAGTACTGTTCCAAATTTTGGTTCATACGCTCAGTCTGACCATTTGACTGAGGATGAAACGCCGAAGAATGAGACAACTTGATCCCCAGCCGTGAGCAAAATGCTTTCCAAAATTTTGCCACAAACTGAGTACCCCTATCAGACACGATGTCAGACGGAACCCCATGAAGTCTGACCACCTCCTGCACAAATACCTGAGCCAGAGTCTTAGCGTTAGGCAACGAAGGCAAAGACACAAAGTGCGACATTTTTGAAAACCGATCAACAATCACCAAGATGACCGTGTTCCCAGCTGAGGAGGGCAAATCAGTGATGGAATCCATGGAGATTTCCGTCCATGGCTTACTAGGTACCTCAAGAGGAAGTAGTGTGCCAACAGGACGGGAGCGGGGCGTCTTAGCCCTAGCGCACGTGGTACAAGCTGACACGTATGAGACCACGTCCTGTCGGATCTTGGGCCACCAAAACCGACGTGACACCAACTCCAAGGTACCTCTAACCCCTGGGTAGCCAGCCAGGACAGCATCATGCCAAAACCTTTAAGCGGAGATGAAGCGGTACAAAAGACTTTTTGATGGGAAGCTCAGATGGTACCTCCTCCTGAGCCTCGGCAATCTCAGCCTCAACCTCTGTAGTGAGAGCCGAAACCACAACACCCTTTTGGAGGATGGGTACTGGAACCTCCCAAGGTTCTCCCCCCGGAAAACACCTGGATAAGGCATCCGCCTTAGTGTTTTTAGACCCCGGTCTGTAAGTGACAACAAAATTGAACCGCGTGAAAAACAATGCCCAGCGAGCCTGCCTGGAGGACAGACGCTTGGCTGACTCCAAATACAGCAGATTCTTATGATCGGTAATAACAGTAACCTGATGTACCGACCCCTCCAAGAAGTGTCGCCATTCCTCAAAGGCCAACTTGATTGCCAACAACTCCCTGTTGCCGATATCGTAGTTACGTTCGGCGGACGACAATTTCTTGGAGAAATAGGCGCATGGACGCAAATCACTCAAAGATGAGCCTTGTGACAGCACCGCCCCCACACCAACCTCAGACGCATCGACCTCCACAACAAAAGGCTTTGACACGTCTGGCTGCACAAGAATGGGGGCCGAAACAAAACTGTTCTTAAGAAATTCAAATGCGTGCACAGCAGCCTCAGGCCAAACGTAGAAATTGGTACCCTTTTTAGTCATGTCAGTTAGCGGTTTAGCAATGATGGAAAAATCCTTGATAAATTTCCTATAGTAGTTAGAAAACCCAAGGAACCACTGAAGTGCTTTCAGGTTATCAGGCCGTTCCCAATGCAGCACCGCTTGCACCTTAGCGGCGTCCATTTTAAAACCAGAAGCTGACACAATATAACCCAAGAAAGGCAACTCTTGAACAGAAAATACACATTTCTCAAGTTTTGCATACAGCTTATTCTCTCTGAGAAGCTGTAACACCTGCCTGACATGATCTAAATGAGTATCACGGTCGCAAGAATATATGAGAATATCATCTAGGTACACGATAACGAATTTCCCCAAAACATGCGAAAACACATCATTAATGAAATGTTGGAACACTGCAGGTGCGTTAGTCAACCCAAATGGCATCACCAAATTTTCAAAATGACCCACAGGGGTATTAAAAGCCGTCTTCCACTCATCACCTTGACGGACTCTTATGAGGTTGTACGCCCCCCTGAGGTCAAGCTTGGTAAACCACTTAGCACCTGCTACCTGGTTGAACAAATCTGGTATTAGTGGCATAGGGTATGGACCACGAACTGTAATCTGGTTCAATTCTCTGAAATCCAAACACGGGCGTAATCCGCCATCTTTCTTCTTCACGAAGAAGAACCCTGCTGCCACAGGCGAGGATGAAGGCCTGATGTGCCCTTTGCTCAAACTTTCAGCAATGTAATCCTTTAATGCTTGTCTCTCCGGACCGGAGATGTTAAACATCCTTGCTTTAGGCAATTTGGCCCCTGGTTTAAATCTGATAGTATAGTCATAGGAGCGATGTGGTGGCAACTCTGAACAACCCTTCTCAGAGAACACATCCACAAAATCCAGAAGTGACTCCGGAACGCTTGAAGTCACAGCAGACACACATGTGGCCAGGCAATTCTCTTGGCAGAATTCGCTCCACTGAATTATGTCCTGAGTTTTCTAGTCAATTACCGGGTTGTGCATAGACAACCATGGAAAACCCAAAACCACCTGAGCAGGAAGATTCCTGAGCACCTTACATGTAACCTGCTCAGAATGTAGAACCCCAATGTGGAGTTTCACCTCAGCCACAAATTCAGTAATCTCCCCCTGTGAGAGAGGAGCAGCATTGATGGTGACCACGCGGATAGGATGGGGCAGTTTTTCAATCCTAAAACCTGCTGTGCGCGCAAACTCCTCATCAATGAGATTTGTGGCTGAACCACTATCCACAAACACAGTAATTGGCAGCTCACTGCCAGCGATTATAATCTTAGCAGGGAGCATGCATTGAGAAACCACCATGGAGGATATACATAAGCTCAGATTGGTCTCCTCCACACCCTCTGAGCTTAGAAGTTTTCCGCCGTTGCGTCTTTCTTAGACAGTAGAGGACAGATGTTAATAAAATGACCAGTCTTACCGCAGTAAAAACAGGCTCCCTGCTTCCTGAGCTCAGGGGCTCGACGCTTCACATGTGACACCCCTGCGATTTGCATAGGCTCCGTGGGCTCACCTGCAACCACACGTGAACCTAAACCCTCTCCCATAGGCGGTGTCTCATGCTCCCCCTGACGCAAACGGCGATCAATGCGGACAACCAGACTCATGGCGGAATCTAGAGAAGTAGGAGTCTCGTACATCAGAAGGGCTTTTTTAACCCTCCCAGAAACCCCATGCATAACCTGACTCCGCAGCGCTGGATCATTCCACTGTGTATCGATCGCCCAGCGATGAAATTCAGAACAGTAACCCTCTGCAACTCGCTCCCCCTGGCGAATAGTGCGTATCTTAGATTCTGCTAGAGCCATTCTGTCTGGCTCATCGTAAATATTTCCAAAAAGGGAAAAAAAACTCTCCACAGAGTCAAATGCAGCAGAATCAGATGGCAAAGAAAACGCCCATGCTTGGGGATCACCGCTTAACAATGACAACACCAGGCCCACACGCTGAGCCTCATTACCTGAGGAGATCGGGCGCATACGGAAATATAGCTTGCAAGCTTCACGAAAAGAAACAAATTTACTGCGTTCCCCAGCAAATTTTTCAGGCAAAGGAAACTTAGGCTCAGCAACTCTACCTGTCGCTCCAGCTTGCACATTAGATACTGCTAGTCCCTGTTGCTGCACTGCCCCCCTCAACTCAGTAACCTGTAGGGACAGCGCCTCCAACTGGCGGGTTATGGAAGTCATGGGATCCATGACAAAACAAAAAAAAAGGAAACCCCTTTTTTTTTTGTTTTTTTTTGTTTTTTTTGTTTTAAAGGCCGATTATAATGTCACGGGGAGACTAGGTGGGCAAGAGCTAATAATCCGGGCCCCTGCAATTTCCCTGAGACTAGGGAAATCCTGAGTAACCCTTTACCTAGAGTTTACACTGATGGTGTGCATGTCTAGGCCTCGACCCTCGCCCTGTCTCCTGTTTCAACCCTAGGCTGAAACCACCGCCCACCACCCAGTGAAAAGATCATACACCAATACCCACAGTTAGAACTGACAAGGATAATGGAAAATATACACCATGCCGCAGTCACTCAGGAATACACTATAAATGCGCAGGGCAAAATAAATAGAAATATAGGAAGGAGTAAATAAGACAAAGGGAAATACACCACCAGCAACGATACTCCAACTACTAGCTCACCACTCCAAACCGAGATAACAACGCACAAGACAGAAGCTATTATCGGCGACGCCCAATGTTCAGGAGAACTATTTAAAGGCAATGGGCATGGCCCAGCTTCCAATCCGATCATAAGATAAATTAACCCCGGACCAGCTAGATAAAATCTAGCTGACACCAATGAGCACATAGTGGTCAAAAGCGGAATTACCGCTGTCTGTCGAACGACCTGGTCTGAACAGCGTCCGACATGACAGAGGCCTTTCAAATGTGTGCTAACCTCCTAAAACCTTTCTCAAGTAGGGACTTGAATCACACCAAACGGATTTTCAACTACTGACTGACAAGGGCACGAAGAACTGTGGAGTCTGCCTTTGGCTTGCTGGTATCTAAATGGCGCATTTTGGGAACAGCCATAAATCTAAAAATTGAGACAATTGATGAGGTTGTGAAAGCGTGTGTTGTTATGCACAATTACATCCTGGCAAAAGAGCGACCCAACTTAGAACCTGAGGAACCTGTTACATTGCATGATTACCAATATTACCCTCTGAGGACTAGAGTGGAAGTTGCCCAGATGATGAAAAGTTTGCTGCATACTTTATTTCTGATAATGGACGTGTAGCATGGCAAGACGGAATGGTTTAATCCGCTAAGTATGTACCTGTAATGTAAAAATGTACCTGTAATGTTAAAATGTACCTGTAATGTTCGCTGAATTAAATAATAAAATACCTGTAGTAAAACACCTGTTACATGTTACCTCAACAATACAATACACACATCTGTGTGTTTGTGGCGGCCCTTAGAGACAAAGAAAACACAGATATTATGCAAAGAAAATAAACATTTATTTATCAAAAAAATAATTGGGTTTAGGATCGGGGTCTATCTGAGGGTGAGATTGGGTGGTGCTTGGGGGTGTGGAGCTGTGAGGATTGGGTGTTAGTTGATGAGGAAGGGGTTACAGGGGAAGGGGTAGCAAATTGAAGGATTGGACCATGGATGGAATCATGGGAATGGATAGACAAACTGGAAGGAACAGACACAAGGGAAGGCAGTGACACATTTGACAACAGAGACACATTGGTGGTGAGGGTGGAGGTGGTGGGTCCAATTTTGGCAGGGTTTTTTGGCTCCGGGTCTAAGTCCAGGTGGGAATCCGTTTACTTTTCGACCTTTGTTTTCTTGCCCGAATGGGAGTAATGGCCTCTGTAGCAGTCTTGTGGCGTGGTGCTGGACTGAGCAGTGTGGTGGATGCTGCTGGCTGCAGGGGTGCTGAACTTGGGAGCGTGGTGGATGCTGCTGGCTGCAGGGGTGCTGAATTTGGGAGCATGGTGGATGCTGCTGGCTGCAGTGGTGCTGAACTTCCACTCTATTGCAGAAAAAAATGTCACACCGGTCTCTCAATGTTGGCTTCCAGGCGGTCAAGGCGTTTGTTGAGATCCTGTGGGTGTGTTCACATGGTTGAACCTACTCTTCTATCTGTCACCAAGCACCTGAATCCCAGCCTAGAAAACCAAGCTTAAGTGCATAAACTCGGGCATGAGTGACCTCTCCCAGGCCCCCTGCCGCTAATGAGAAGACCCAACAAAAGCAGCGGGAAAGCCTGATGGACCAGCGGCTGCCTGTTCCTCAGCCTATGAGGCCTGACAGGTTGGTACATCGCTGATGGACGATTGGGACTGCGTGTGTTTATTGTCTGGTCGATGAGAATGAGGGGCCGCTTCAACAGATCCAGATTGTGTTGTGCTGCACCAGGTTCTGTGGTGAAAACAAAAGAAAAACAGTAAAAAACAAAAAAAGGTTAAATAATAGTAAGACAACACAAAAGATACTCACGCTCGCTGAGCAAGTGCAGGCCTCAGAAAAGCAAGGTTACGGTGGTATTTGTATTTTCTTATTATCCTTTGAGCAGCACCACTTTTAACCTGGTTTTCCTGTCTCATGTCCTTGTTGAAGTGATCCTTCATCGAGCGCCAACACACTCTTATTCTCTTCACTGTGAAGGAGGAAAAAAAGGAAAAAAATAATTGTAAAACAATGCACCTACATTTACAGTTTCACTGACACATCACACCACATTGCAATACTTACCAAAATCATTTCTGGTACGTAGTGTGGCACGGTACCAATCAAGCAACAGCGATCTGGCAATTTCTCACCATAGTCGTCGAATCACAACAATGTCGGAGTGCTGATGATCACGGGTGTCCCACAACGGAACTCGCTCTTGCACAAGGTTACTAAGTTGCTCGTTTTCAATGTCCTTTTTGGCTTCTTCCCATTGTGGAACCTACAGATCCAATAAAACAAAATAATTTTAAGTAAAAATTTAAAAAAATTCAATTACAACTCTGATGAAAAGAATACTTACATCTCATCTTTCCTCCTGAGACACATGAGCCCGATGACCCTGAGAAGAATCATTTCCTCTCGACTGCTCCTGCTCTTCATCACTGGAGGGTACCTGCAAAGAAATTACATGATTTAACACAGGTATAGTATTGCCAGTCAATACATAACAATCAGTATAACAAATGTCATTACATAATCGATGTCATGTCAACCCTGGGAAGCAGTCAGTTCTTCACTTGAGGACATGGTTGAAGAGCAGGCAGCAGTCAAGTGAAACACTATAGAAAAAAAATAACAAAAATTAAACTTGTTAAAGCCAAACACAATGTAGCCCCCCCCCCCAAAAAAAAGGACACCACTGCTTAAATTACAGGCAGTAGTCCAACAGCACAGCAGTCAGCACAGGACAGGGACAGACAGCAGCACCAGGTCAGATGACAGCACTAGGAGAGACAGCAACACCAGGAGGGACGGCAGCACCAGGAGAGATCGCAGTACCAGGACACAACCAGTCTAAAGGAACAGAAAAAAAATGAGAGAGACATTTTCAAAGCTTCTAGTCTTACATAGACAGTGTTGTCCTCACCAGGACGGCAGCACCAGGAAAGACTGCAGCACCTGGAGAGACGGCAGCACCAGGAGAGACGGCAGCACCAGGAGACAACCAGTCTAAAAGTAACAGAAAAAAAATTAGTACAAAGTACAGACAGCAGTGAGAGATAGACATTTTCAAAGGTTCTATACTTACATAGCCAGTGTTGTTGTCAGATCCAGAGTCTTGAAAGTAATGGCCTTGCAATTTCCACATTTCTTTTTATACAGGTTTGTTTTGGGGGTGGATGAAACCATTTCCTGGACCTGCTCATTGTGAAGTACGCATGCGTATCAAACGCATGTGTACGCATGTCCTTGCGTACCAATGCGTTCTCATAGAAAGTAATGCGGTTTTTTTTAACGCAATCATCCACAATTGTCTGCATGTAGACGATTGTGCAATATTTGACGCCTCAAAAAACACAACATGTTGCGTTCGTCGTGCCCCACCGCACACCGTGAAACGACGCATGCGTACGCAAATGCATGTCCATGCGTACACCATGTTAAATATATGCACGCATGACGCATGCGGATCTATGCGCATCAAACGCTGAGCACAAAGACGCAAATGTGAAACCAGCCTAAGAGAAGCTTAAAATTTTTTTCTAGCATACAAGAAAGTCAGATGCCACAATAATGATAAATACAGACACACAGACCAAAAACATGAAAAATAAAAACTCATGAAAAAAAAATACACTGATCAAAATCAGTCTATTTTCTTGGGTTCTCTTTGCATTTTCCTTTATGTTTGGCTTGAGTTCTGCTGAAGCTCCCAGGATTTATATCAAATGTATCCATAGGCCCTTCACCTTCTTATTCGTTCCATTTATATTTGGCCACCAGAAAATAATAGATTACTGAGGAGTATTCAATTTTCAACATTGTGGCCTATTGTATGCCCCTGTATAGCATACAATATCATTTTTGGACCACTACAATTAGCAATATGAGGACATTTTTCCAGGCACAGACTGAAAAGGGGCTTATACCCTCCGAGCTACTGTAGTTTTCTTGCTATATATATTTGATAACAATGCACACTAGGTGTTACAGATGAAGGAAAACAGCATTAGATATGTGGCATCTCAGTGATGAATATGTTATTCTCATATGACAAATACTTCTGTGGCTGATAAGATTCTTATTAAACTATGCAGCTCGGCAGGATTGACCTGCCTACATGACACTAGATATCACTAAATGACATTTCATCTCATTAATATTGATGTCTCTAATTCTATGTCTGGAATTCCTGTAATAAAGCAAATACCTGGATAACATATGTAAATCTGGTAGCATCGGTTTCTGTGCAGTATATGTGTGTCTGGACACAAACCAGCTGATAGGTGCGATGATAATGTGACTTTTTTCATTTTACCACGATGCAGATTAGATGTCAGCTATGACAAATAATCTTGTCCGGTGTCCCAGTCCTTGATTTTCTTGTAGATTATAAACTTTAAAGGGAATCCGTCAATTGGATAAACCCTTCTATTTCGTCTACATGGGCAGGCAGGTCATAGAAAGTTGATAAAGTATTACCTTGATTTCTGCGATCTGACATCTTATTCCTGAGAAACTCTCATTTTTTAATATGTAAGTTAGCTGTTAAGATCTCTTGGCCAGACATAGATCTACCAGATAATCTTCCTCCAGAGGTTACTTTAAATAAAAGGGGGATTTACCGCTCTAAGACATGTAAAGACTGACAGTCTTCTCTCCTGATCTACATGTTCCTCACTGGTAAAGCCCCCTTTAATTTAAAATAATCTCTGCAGGCAGATTCTCAGAGAGATCTATGTCATAGCTCTTAACAGCTCATTTACATATAAGACAAACATGGATTTCTCAAGAATAAGACATCGGATCGCAGATATCAAGGTGTCATATTATTCAGCATCCTATGACCTACATGCCCATATAGACAGCTTAGGAGGGTTGATACTACTGACAGATTCCCTTTAAGTGCCAATAAGATCTGTCAACATTCCTCATGTGTAATGTAAGGTAAGGCTTATCATTCTCTTATCCACCCTACCTCTGACCTAATTCTCTTTAAAAATAAATCATGTCAACCTTCTTTAATTAAGGCACGTCTTCTTGCAGGACACAAATCAAATCTGTCTCTTACAAATCTAAATTTTCAAATAGCAATTCCTTACATTTGCATTAAAGGGAACCTGTTATGTCCTCAATTAAAATGATACAGAGTTATTCTACAGTTAAATAGTATTACAATGTTGCCCAGCTGTATAACTGACAGTGCAGGTTCCGGGAGAAAATGAACATTCTCCCTCCTGGGAGCCACCAGCTTTCAGTCACAGAGGGGTGCTGGAGCGGCTTCAGTCTCTGCTCAGTACACAGTGAGCGGATGCTATGAGCATGACTCTGACTCCTTGACAGCACAACTGTATACACCTCTATGACTGAAAGCCACCAACTCCAGAAGGAGTAAAGTTCATTTTCTCCCGGTAGCTGCACTTTCAGTAAGGCAGCCGGGACACATTGTAATGCTGTTACCCTACAACAGATTAACCCTAAATCTGGAGGTTTATTCATTTGGGGACATAATTAGTTTTATTTAAAGAGTACATATCAGCTGTAACTAAATAAGACATATTGGAAGCATAACACTATCAAGTAGTCTCGTGCGGCTCATTGATCTTTTAATAGCTTAGTGTTTGAGGTGTCTTAATACAGAAATATATTATCAAGTATTGGCATGTTTGAAATCTTGTGCACATTATCATATAAACATCTGACAGAGGTACAAATCTAACATGAATGGATACTGAATGTTTCTCCCCCAGAACACATAGGTAAAACTGCAAAGAATCTCATGTAAGGCTAAGTTCACATGTTGCAGAATTGCCGCGGAAATTTCCGTGGCAATTCTGTGCCTCCTGCCGCGGGTATATCGCATGCAGAATTAGCATGCATATACCCGCAGAAAACTAGCGTTTTGCAAGCATAATTAGCTTGCAGAATGCTAGAGTTTTCCAAGCGATCTGTAGCATCGCTTGGAAAACTGACTGACAGGTTGGTCACACTTGTCAAACATAGTGTTTGACAAGTGTGACCAACTTTTTACTATAGATGCAGCCTATGCAGCATCTATAGTAAAAGATCGAATGTTTAACCCCTTAACGACCGCCGATACGCCTTTTAACGGCGGCCGCTAAGGGTACTTAATCCACAGCGCCGTTAATTAACGGCGGTGTGGAAAAAGTGAATAGCGCCCCCCAGAGTCGGATTTTCTCTGGGGTCTCGGTTGCCGAGGGTAGCCGAGACCCCAGAGAACATGATTCGGGGGGGTTTTACCGACCCCCGAGTTGCGATCGCCGGTAATTAACCGTTTACCGGCGGTCGCAACAAAAAAAAAAAAACGCGATTTGCCGTTTAATTTCTCTGTCCTCCGATGTGATCGCACATCGGAGGACAGAGAAATGTGGTCCCCGATGGCCCCCAATAGCCCCCCAATACTTACCTACCTCCCCCGGTGCTCCTCGTGTCTCCCCATGGGCGCCGCCATCTTTTTTCCGGGAAAAAATGGCGGGCGCACGCGCAGTGCGCCCGCCGCCCGGCACCCGGATGTTCTTTGGGGTCTCGGCTGCCGGGGGTAGCCGAGACCCCAAAGAACATGATCGGGGTCGGTTTGCACCGACCCCTGCTTTGCGATCGCCGGTAATTAACCCCTTAAGCCCCGAGGGTGGTTTGCACGTTAATGACCGGGCCAATTTTTACAATTCTGACCACTGTCCCTTTATGAGGTTATAACTCTGGAACGCTTCAACGGATCTTGGCGATTCTGACATTGTTTTCTCGTGACATATTGTACTTCATGATAGTGGTAAAATTTCTTCGATATAACTTGCGTTTATTTGTGAAAAAAACGAATATTTGGCGAAAATTTTGAAAATTTCGCAATTTTCCAACTTTGAATTTTTATGCCCTTAAATCACAGACATATGTCACACAAAATACTTAATAAATAACATTTCCCACATGTCTACTTTACATCAGCACAATTTTGGAACCAAAATTTTTTTTTGTGACGGAGTTATAAGGGTTAAAAGTTGACCAGCAATTTCTCATTTTTACAACACCATTTTTTTTAGGGACCACATCTCATTTGAAGTCATTTTGACGGGTCTATATGATAGAAAATACCCAAGTGTGACACCATTCTAAAAACTGCACCCCTCAAGGTACTCAAAACCACTTTCAAGAAGTTTATTAACCCTTCAGGTGTTTCACAGGAATTTTTGGAATGTTTAAATAAAAATGAACATTTAACTTTTTTTCACACAAAATTTATTTCAGCTCCAATTTGTTTTATTTTACCAAGGGTAACAGGAGAAAATAGACCCCAAAAGTTGTTGTACAATTTGTCCTGAGTACGCTGATACCCCATATGTGGGGGTAAACCACAGTTTGGGCGCATGGCAGAGCTTGGAAGCAAAGGAGCGCCATTTGACTTTTCAATGCAAAATTGACTGGAATTGAGATGGGACGCCATGTTGCATTTGGAGAGCCCCTGATGTGCCTAAACATTGAAACCCCCCACAAGTGACACCATTTTGGAAAGTAGACCCCCTAAGGAACTTATCTAGATGTGTGGTGAGCACTTTGACCCAACAAGTGCTTTACAGAAGTTTATAATGCAGAGCCGTAAAAATAAAAAATCATATTTTTTCACAAAAATTATCTTTTCACCCCCAATTTTTTATTTTCCCAAGGGTGAGAGAAGAAATTGGACCCCAAGAATTGTTGTGCAATTTGTCCTGAGTACGCTGATACCCCATATGTGGGTGTAAACCATTGTTTGGGCGCAGGGCAGAGCTCGGAAGGGAAGGAGCGCCATTTGACTTTTCAATGCAAAATTGACTGGAATTGAGATGGGACGCCATGTTGCATTTAGAGAGCCCTTGATGTGCCTAAACATTGAAACCCCTAACAAGTGACACCATTTTGGAAAGTAGACCCCCTAAGGAACTTATCTAGATGTGTGGTGAGCACTTTGACCCAACAAGTGCTTTACAGAAGTTTATAATGCAGAGCCGTAAAAATAAAAAATCATATTTTTTCACAAAAATGATCTTTTCACCCCCAATTGTTTATTTTCCCAAGGGTAAGAGAAGAAATTGGACCCCAAAAATTGTTGTGCAATTTGTCCTGAGTACACTGATACCCCATATGTGGGTGTAAACCATTGTTTGGGCGCAGGGCAGAGCTCAGAAGGGAAGGAGCGCCATTTGACTTTTCAATGCAAAATTGACTGGAATTGAGATGGGACGCCATGTTGCGTTTGGAGAGCCCCTAATGTGCCTAAACATTGAAACCCCCCACGAGTGACACCATTTTGGAAAGTAGACCCCTTAAGGAACTTATCTAGTTGTGTGTTGAGCACTTTGACCCAACAAGTGCTTCACAGAAGTTTATAATGCAGAGCCGTAAAAATAAAAAATCATATTTTTTCACAAAAATGATCTTTTCACCCCCATTTTTTTATTTCCCCAAGGGTAAGAGAAGAAATTAGACCACAAAAGTTGTTGTGCAATTTGTCCTGAGTACGAAGATACCCCATATGTGGGTGTAAACCATTGTTTGGGCGCATAGCAGAGCTCAGAAGGGAAGAAGCGCTATTTTACTTTTCAATGCAAAATTGACTGGAATTAAGATGGGATGCCATGTTGCGTTTGGAGAGCCCCTGATGTGCCTAAACATTAAACCCCCCCACAAGTGACACCATTTTGGAAAGTAGACCCCCTAAGGAACTTATCTAGATGTGTTTTGAGAGCTTTGAACCCCCAAGTGTTTCACTACAGTTTATAACGCAGAGCCGTGAAAATAAAAATTATTTTTTTTTTTCACAAAAATGATTTTTTAGCCCCCAGTTTTGTATTTTCACAAGGGTATCAGGATAAATTGGACCCCAAAAGTTGTTGTCCAATTTGTCTGGAGTACGCTGATACCCCATTTGTGGGGAGGGACCACTGTTTGGGCGCATGACAGAGCTCGGAAGGGAAGGAGCGCCATTTGGAATGCAGACTTAAATGGATTGGTCTGCAGGCGTCACGTTGCATTTGCAGAGCCCCTGATGTACCCAAACAGTACAAACCCCCCACAAGTGACCCCATATTGGAAACTAGACCCCCCAAGGAACTTATCTAGATGTGTTGTGAGAACTTTGAACCCCCAAGTGTTTCACTACAGTTTATAACGCAGAGCCGTGAAAATAATTTTTTTTTTTTTTTCACAAAAATGAAATTTAGCCCCCAGTTTTGTATTTTCACAAGGGTATCAGGATAAATTGGACCCTAAAAGTTGTTGTCCAATTTGTCCTGAGTACGCTGATACCCCCTATGTGGGGGGGAACCACTGTTTGGGCGCATGACAGAGCTCGGAAGGGAAGGAGCGCCATTTGGAATTCAGACTTAAATGGATTGGTCTGCAGGCATCACGTTGCATTTGCAGAGCCCCTGATGTACCCAAACAGTACAAACCCCCCACAAGTGACCCCATATTGGAAACTAGACCCCCCAAGGAACTTATCTAGATGTGTTGTGAGAACTTTGAACCCCCAAGTGTTTCATTACAGTTTATAACGCAGAGCCGTGAAAATAAAAATTATTTTTCTTTTTCACAAAAATGATTTTTTAGCCCCCAGTTTTGTATTTTCACAAGGGTATCAGGATAAATTGGACCCTAAAAGTTGTTGTCCAATTTGTCCTGAGTACGCTGATACCCCCTATGTGGGGGGGAACCACTGTTTGGGCGCATGACAGAGCTCGGAAGGGAAGGAGCGCCATTTGGAATGCAGACTTAAATGGATTGGTCTGCAGGCATCACGTTGCATTTGCAGAGCCCCTGATGTACCCAAATAGTACAAACCCACACACAAGTGACCCCATATTGGAAACTAGACCTCCCAAGGAACTTATCTAGATGTGTTGTGAGAACTTTGAACCCCCAAGTGTTTCACTACAGTTTACAACGCAGAGCCGTGAAAATAAAACATATTTTTTTTCCCACAAAAATGATTTTTAGCCCCCCAAATTTTTATTTTCCCAAGAATAACAAGAGAACTTGGACCCCAGAAGTTGTTGTTCAATTTGTCCCTAGTACGCTGATACCCCATATGTTGGGGTAAACCCCTTTTTGGACGCACGGGAGAGCTCGGAAGGGAAGGAGCACTGTTTTACTTTTTCAACGCAGAATTGGCTGGAATTGAGATTGGACGCCATGTCGCGTTTGGAGAGCCCCTGATGTGCCTGAACAGTGGAAACTCCCCAATTCTACCTGAAACCCTACCCCTAACCGTTTACTGAACATTTTCTGACAGTCATAAGTGCCACGTATATAAGTGCCACGTATATAAGTGCCACGTATATAAGTGCTACGTATATAAGTGCCACGTATATAAGTGCCACGTATATAAGTGCCACGTATTTAAGTGCCACGTATTTAAGTGCCACGTATTTAAGTGCCACGTATTTAAGTGCCACGATATTTCAGTGCCACAATATTTCAGTGCCACGTATTTCAGTGCCACGTATTTCAGTGCCACGTATTTCAGTGCCACGTATTTCAGGCACTGAAAAATACGTGGCACGTAAATACTTCAGTGCCACGATATTTCAGTGCCACGATATTTCAGTGCCACGTATTTCAGTGCCACGTATTTCAGGCACTGAAAAATACGTGGCACGTAAATACGTGGCACTTAAATACGTGGCACTTAAATACGTGGCACTTAAATACGTGGCACTTAAATACGTGGCACTTAAATACGTGGCACTTATATACGTGGCCACTGAAATATCGTGGCACTTATATACGTATATACGTATATAAACGTATATTTCAGTGCCACGTATTTCAGTGCCACGTATTTCAGGTTAGGGGTAGGGTTAGGGGTAGGGTTAGGGTTTTTTGTTTTTTTCTTGTTTTCTTGTGTTTTTCTATAAAAACGCATGCGTTTTACCACGTTTACATGCATTTTTTCACACATGCGGTTTTTTTAAAAAACGCATGCAGATAAAAACGCAAGTGTGAAACCAGACTAAAAGACGCTTTTTATAGCAAAAAAGTTTTTGCGTCTCCACATTTTGAGACCTATAATTTTTCCACATTTTGGTCCACAGAGTCATGTGAGGTCTTGTTTTTTGCGGGACGAGTTGACGTTTTTATTGGTAACATTTTCGGACACGTGACCATTTTTTATCACTTTTTATTCCGATTTTTGTGAGGCAGAATAACCAAAAACCAGCTATTCATGAATTTCTTTTGGGAGAGGCGTTTATACCGTTCTGCGCTTGGTAAAATTGATAAAGCAGTTTTATTCGTCGGGTCAGTACGATTACAGCGATACCTCATTTATATCATTTTTTTATGTTTTGACGCTTTTATACGATAAAAACTATTTTATAGAAAAAATAATTATTTTGGCATCGCTTTATTCTGAGGACTATAACTTTTTTATTTTTTTGCTGATGATGCTGTATGGCGGCTCGTTTTTTGCGGGACAAGATGACGTTTTCAGCGGTAACATGGTTATTTATATCCGTCTTTTTGATCGCGTGTTATTCCACTTTTTGTTCGGCGGTATGGTAATAAAGCGTTGTTTTTTGCCTCGTTTTTTTTTTTTTTTCTTACGGTGTTTACTGAAGGGGTTAACTAGTGGGCCAGTTTTATAGGTTGGGTCGTTACGGACGCGGCGATACTAAATATGTGTACTTTTATTGTTTTTGTTTGTTTTTTTTAGATAAAGAAATGTATTTATGGGAATAATATTTTTTTTTTATTATTATTTATTTAAGAATTATTATTTTTTTTTTTTACACATGTGGAAATTTTTTTTTTAACTTTTTTACTTTGTCCCAGGGGGGGACATCACAGATCGCAGATCTGATAGTGTGCACAGCACTCTATCAGATCTGCGATCATACTTTCATCGGAGCAGGCTGCAGCTTTCATCTGCAGCCTGCTCCGACCCGGAAGTGCTCCCTGCAGGACCCGGATACAGCCCCTCGGCCATTTTGGATCCGGGGCCTGCAGGGAGAAGACGTTCGGTACGAGGTGAGTACATCACCTTGTACCGATCGTCTCAGGGAAGCCCGCAGGGAGCCCCCTCCCTGCGCGATGCTTCCCTGTACCGCCGGTACACCGCGATCATGTTTGATCGCGGTGTGCCGGGGGTTAATGTGCCGGGGGCGGTCCGTGACCGCTCCTGGCACATAGTGCCGGATGTCAGCTGCGATATGCAGCCGACACCCGGCCGCGATCGGCCGCGCTCCCCCCGTGAGCGCGGCCGATCGCGTATGACGTACTATCCCGTCACCGGGAATTAAGGCCCACCCCACCTCGACGGTATAGTACGTCATATGGGATTAAGGGGTTAACAGTTTACCGGCGACCGCAAAAAAAAAAAAAAAAAAGCGATCAGTTATTTCTCTGTCCTCTGATGTGATCGCACATCAGAGGACAGAGAAATAGGGGGATTCGGGGACCCTATCATACTCACCCGGGGTCCCTGGGTCCTCTTCTGTCTTCTCCTGCCAGCTGGCTTTTTCATCATGGCGGGCGCATGCGCAGTGCGCCCGCCATCTGCTGCCATCTGCCGGCCGGCAGGAGAAGACAAGTTGGGGCTAAAATTAGGGTTAGGGTTAGGGTTAGGGTTAGAGTTAGAGTTAGGGTTAGGGTTAGAGTTAGGGTTAGGGTTAGGGTTAGAGTTAGGGTTAGAGTTAGGGTTAGAGTTAGGGTTAGGGTTAGGGTTAGGGTTGGGGCTAAATTTAGGGTTAGGGTTAGGGCTAGGGTTAGGGTTAGGCTACTTTCACACTAGCGTTTTTTGGCTTCCGTCGCAATGCGTCGTTGGAGAAAAAACGCATCCTGCAAAAGTGCTTGCAGGATGCGTTTTTTCTCCATTGGCTTGCATTAGCGACGCATTGCGACGGATTGCCACATGTCGCATCCATCGTGCGACGGATGCGTCGTGCTTCGGCGGACCGTCGACACAAAAAAAACTACATGTAACTTTTTTGTGCGACGTGTCCGCCATTTCCGACCGCGCATGCGTGGCCGGAACTCCGCCCCCGCCTCCCCGCACCTCACAATGGGGCAGCGGATGCGTTGAAAAAACAGTATCCGCTGCACCCGTTGTGCGGCGCTTACAACGCTAGCCTCGGTACGTCGGCCCGACACACTGCGATGGGCCGAGTACGACGCTAGTGTGAAAGTAGCCTTAGGCTTCTTTCACACTTGCGTCGGTACGGGGCGGTCGCAATGCGTCGGCCCGATGTACCGACGCACGTTGTGAAAATTGTGCACAACGTGGGCAGCGGATGCAGTTTTTCAACGCATCCGCTGCCCAGTCTATGTCCTGGGGAGGAGGGGGCAGAGTTACGGCCACGCATCCGCGGAAATGGCGGACGCGACGTACAAAAAAAAGGTTACATTGAACTTTTTTTGTGACGACGGGGGCTAAAGTTATGGTTAGGGTTGGGGCTAAAGTTAGGGTTGGGGCTAAAGTTAGGGTTAGAGTTGGGATTAGGGTTAGGGTTTGGATTAGGGTTGGGATTAGTGTTTCGTTTGGGATTAGGGTTGGGATTAGGGTTGGGATTAGGGTTAGGGGTGTGTTGGATTTAGGGTTTTGATTAGGGTTATGGTTAGGGTTGAGATTAGGGCTGTTTTGGGGTTAGGGTTGTGATTATCGTTAGGGTTGTGATTAGGATTATGGATCGGGTTGAGATTAGGGTTAGGGCTGTGTTGGGGTTAGGGTTGGAGTTAGAATTGGGGGGTTTCCACTGTTTAGGTACATCAGGGGGTCTCCAAACACGACAGCCAATTTTGCGCTAAAAAAGTCAAATGGTACTCCCTCCCTTCTGAGCTCTGCCGTGCGCCCAAACAGTGGTTTACCCCCACATATGGGGCATCAGCGTACTCGGGATAAATTGGACAACAACTTTTGGGGTCCAATTTCTTCTGTTACCCTTGTGAAAATAAAAACTTGGGGGCTAAAAATCTTTTTTGTTGGAAAAAAATATATTTTTTTATTTTCACTACTCTGCATTATAAATTTCTGTGAAGCACTTGAGCTTTCAAAGTTCTCACCACATATCTAGATAAGTTCCTTAGGGGGTCTAGTTTCCAAAATTTGGTCACTTGTGGGGGTTTCTACTGTTTAGGTACATTAGGGGTCTGCAAACGCAACATAACGCCCGCAGACAATTCTATCAAAGTCTGCATTCCAAAATGGCGCTCCTTCCCTTCCGAGCTCTGCCATGCGCCCAAACAGTGGTTTACCCCCACATATGGGGTACCAGCATACTCAGGACAAATTGGACAACAACTTTTGGGGTCCAATTTCTCTTGTTACCCTTGTGAAAATAAAAATTTGGGGGCTAAAAAAATCTTTTTTGTGGGAAAAAAAATATTTTTTATTTTCACTACTCTGCATTATAAACTTCTGTGAAGCACTTGGGCATTCAAAGTTCTCACCACATATCTAGATAAGTTCCTTGGGGGGTCTATTTTCCAAAATGGGGTCACTTGTTGGGGGTTTCTACTGTTTAGGTACATTAGGGGTCTGCAAAGGCAACATAACGCCCGCAGACAATTCTATCAAAGTCTGCATTCCAAAATGGCACTCCTTCCCTTCCGAGCTCTGCCGTGCGCCCAAACAGTGGTTTACCCCCACATATGGGGTACCAGCATACTCAGGACAAATTGGACAACAACTTTTGGGGTCCAATTTCTCTTGTTACCCTTGTGAAAATAAAAACTTGGGGGCTAAAAATCTTTATTGTTAAAAAATATATATTTTTTATTTTCACGACTCTGCATTATAAACTTCTGTGATGCACTTGGGCATTCAAAGTTCTCACTACACATCTAGATAAGTTCCATGGGGGGTCTAGTTTCCAAAATGGGGTCACTTTTGGGCGGTTTCTGCTGTTTAGGCACATCAGGGGCTCTCCAAACGCGACATGGCGTCCGATCTCAATTCCAGTCAATTTTGCATTGAAAAGTCAAATGGCGCTCCTTTGCTTCCGAGCTCAGCCATGCGCCCAAACAGTGGTTTACCCCCACATATGGGGTGTCGGCGTACTCAAGACAAATTGTACAACAGCTTCTGGGGTCCATTTTCTCCTGTTACCCTTGGTAAAATAAAAATTTGGAGGCAAAAAATCATTTTTGTAGAAAAAATTAGATTTTTTATTTTCACGGCTCTACGTTATAAACTTCTGTGAAGCACTTGGGGGTTCAAAGTGCTCACCACACATCTAGATAAGTTCCTTAAGGGGTCTAGTTTCCAAAATGGTATCACTTGTGGGGGGTCTCTACTGTTTAGGCACATCAGCGGCTCTCCAAACGTGACATGGCGTCCGATCTCAATTCCAGCCAATTCTACATTGAAAAAGTAAAACGACACTCCTTCTCTTCCAAGCTCTGCGGTGCGCCCAAACAGTGGTTTACCTCCACATATGGGGTATCGACGTACTCAGGAGAAATTGCACAACAACTTTTGTGGTCTAATTTCTCCTGTTACCCTTGTGAAAATAAGAATTTGTGGGCGAAAAAATCATTGTTGTGAAAACAAATGCGATTTTTTATTTTCACGGCTCTACGTTATAAACTTCTGTGAAGCACTTGGGGGTTCAAAGTGCTCACCACACATCTAGATAAGTTCCTTGGGGGGTCTAGTTTCCAAAATGGTGTCACTTGTGGGGGGTTTCCACTGTTTAGGCACATTAGGGGCTCTCCAAACGCGACATGGCGTCCGATCTCAATTCCAGCCAATTCTGCATTGAAACAGTCAAACGGTGCTCCTTCACTTCCAAGCTCTGCGGTGCGCCCAAACAGTGGTTTACCTCCACATATGGGGTATCGGCGTACTCAGGAAAAATTGCACAACAAAATTTGTGGTTAAATTTCTGTTTTTACACTTGTGAAAATTAAAAAAAATGGTTCTGAAGTAAAAGGTTTGCAAAAAAAAGTAAAATGTTCATTTTTTTCTTCCACATTGTTTTAGTTCCTGTGAAGTACGTAAAGGGTTAATAAACTTCTTGAATGTGGTTTTGAGCAGCTTGAGGGGTGCAGTTTTTAGAATGGTGTCACACTTGGTTATTTTCTATCATATAGACCCCTCAAAATCACTTCAAAGGTGATGTGGTCCCTAAAAAAAACATGGTGTTGTAAAAATGAGAAATTGCTGGTCAACTTTTAACCCTTATAACTCCCTAACAAAAAAAAAAATTGTTTCCAAAATTGTGCTGATGTAAAGTAGACATGTGAGAAATGTTATTTATTAACTATTTTTTGTGACATATCTCTCTGATTTAAGGGCATAAAAATACAAAGTTTGAAAATTGCAAAATTTTAAAAATTTTCGCCATATTTCCATTTTTTTCATAAATAATCGCAAGTAATATCGAAGAAATGTTACCACTAACTTGAAGTACAACATGTCACGAAAAAACAATCTCAGAATCAGCGGGATCCGATAAAGCGTTCCAGAGTTATAACCTCATAAAGTGACACTGGTCAGAATTGTAAAAATTGGCTCGGTCATTAAGTACCAAATTGGCTCTGTCACTAAGGGGTTAAAAATAATTAAAAAAATAAAAAACATGGTTATACTCACCTGCAGACCTCAGCGGCGTCCGTTCCTATAGCTGGAGTGCAGTGAAGGGCCTGCGATGACGTCACTGTCTTGTGATTGGTCGCGTGAGTCACATGAGTGGCCACGCGACCAATCACAAGACAGTGACGTCATCACAGGTCCTGAACCACATCATCTATAGGAACGGGAGAGAGATCATGCACCGGAGAGGCGGGAACACTTCGGGGGCCATCAGAGGGTGAGTATAGGACTATTTTTTATTTTAATTCTTTATTTTTTACCAATTATATGGTGCCCAGTCCGTGGAGGAGAGTCTCCTCTCCTCCACCCTGGGTACCAACCGCACATGATCTGCTTGCTTCCCGCATGGTGTGCACAGCCCCGTGCGGGAAGTAAGCAGATCAATGCACTCCTATGGGTGCAGAATCGCCGCGATTCCGCAATTTTAATGAACATGCTGCGTTTTTTTCTGGAATGCGATTCCGCTCAGGAAAAAAATGCAGCATGTGCACAAAAAATGCGGAATGCATTCTATTACATAGGATGCTTAATGTAAGCGTTTTTTTCGCGGTTTTATAGCGTTTTTATAGCGAAAAATCACGAAAAAAACGCGAAAAATATGCTATGTATGCACACAGCCTAACAGTTGAAGGGAAAAGAATTCTGAGAATCTCACTTTTATAATAAATTATGAGGTTATAATCAACAAAAATCATGTAAATAACCAAAACGGATAAACCTTTATTGTAAAAAAGCGTGGCAACGCACGCCAACACGAAAAAAGACCCAAAAGCAAAACCAACAAACCGTGTGTCACCCAGTAAAATCTATGGGAAAGAAAGCTAGCCAACCCTAGATAAACTCCTAGATATCGCCTGCCTGGCAGCGGAGGTTGGCACCCTAGGGGGGAGCGTACTGGCGCCCCCGCTCCAACGATGACTGACCCTAGGGGCC
This sequence comes from Ranitomeya variabilis, assembly GCF_051348905.1. Lineage (NCBI taxonomy): Eukaryota > Metazoa > Chordata > Amphibia > Anura > Dendrobatidae > Ranitomeya > Ranitomeya variabilis. The sequence continues at coordinate 328,593,298 of NC_135237.1, read as the reverse complement.
CTGCGTGGCCCTATCTCCACTAGTGAACCCCGCTACCCAGAGACTGAAGGGTCCCTGATTCTATACATGCAGTAACTATACTAAGGAGAGCTAGCACCCCAAAGAATTAAAAACAATCTGAGCACACCAAGATCAGACCGGTGTAGTGTAAAGAAGGATACCGGCAGTTATCAAAGACCAGTTGTGGTGGCTATTTATAACCTCTACCCTAACACCACTAACATGCTATACATATTAAATCAATGTTTCTGGCATCCATATATTAACTGGATACAAAAGATGCCCTGTATCTAATAAGCAATATACTGGTGTAGAGGAGCCACCACATACACCACGGTACTTATCTAAGTGCTGCCATGAAAAGAATTCTGCTGGTAGGATTAATGAAAGGTCATTTAGCAGGTTAAATAAACAATGTGTCCCCTCACAGTCAATCTTCTAACCTTGAACGTTTCCGCTTTGATATTTGCCCTGACATACATAATAGTAGTCTGAGCATTTACTTTTTGAATGTTAATATATGTCGGATTATAAATTAGCAGACGTATACTAGGCAGGGCTAATTTAATATATTTATTGTTCAAAATAGTTTTTAAAGAAGCATCCATCCCATCAAACTTTTTATCCTCTTCTCTTAATATATTGCAATCAGCATATTATATAGTACTGTGCACTTACAATTGCTCATTTTGCCTATCTACCCAGCTAATTCTTCTCTTTTCCATTAGGACTATGACATCATGTTGTCACAGGGTCCTTCTCCGGTACCACACAATCAACAGAGCAAGAGAGTAGTCAACAATTCCAAGACCTTTATTTAGGCAAAACACGAAAGGTCCATATATACGATCTATCACACAAAGGATAAAATATTCCAGAACACGAATGCATTTCAGTAACAGGATAAAAATCCAACAATCCAGCACAGAGGATAACAGTCCATATTCACTTCTTTCTCTCTGATATGCTCTTCACATCATGGTTCCACATCAGACTGATCTCTGTATCTCACCTCCCTGATATTTACAAATCTCCCCCCTCATTCACAGGCCAGGAGGGGGAAGGTCCCAGAGGCTCATTGTTTCAACAAGCTAGGTCAACATGTCATTAGCATATTAGCAAACAACATTATTCACGGACCCTGTGGAGAGATAACAATACAGAACTGTGGGGAGAATATCAGATGGCAAATAACAACTCATCCTACAAGATACAGTAACACCATGATAATCAGTAAAATAGAAATATACACAAAAATGATACCCACATAACATATCACACCATCACAACCTCTCCCCCCTCATAATAAGTGAGCACACCATTAGGTCTACACAGACCTCTGGCCTGCTCACTTTAGTCCACTTTGCTCCACTGTTTATAGTTCCTTGTACAGTGGCAGGAGTTGCAATAATCATGAGCACTTGTCCATAAATTCCTGGGTCCTGGCTTTATGGTCATACCAGAGTTTTTCTTTTTTCCAGTATCTGCGATATCTCCCTCCAATTGTTCTTTCAGAAGAAGGAGAGGCCCACGGACCTTCTGCTCCCACAAAATGACTTTGCAACTCCCCAATGTCATTTCCAAGGAGGATATCTGCAGGAAGTCCTCCCATAACGCCAATCCAACACAGTTTTTCTGCAAAACCAAAATCCAAACGTACCAAAGCTCTCTGTACATATTTGCGGACACCCCCTGCCAGGACAATGGGAATTCCCGGGCCCTGGTGAATTGCCTCGGGTCGAACCACACGGGGGTTAGCGATAGTCAGGAATGCCCCTGTGTCTCTAAATCCCGACACTTTGTATCCATCAATTAAGACACCCTGCAGGTGGAAATGCCATTGCTGTGCATTTCTGATGGACAAAGGTCGGACTCCATACACTCCAGGAGGGGTATCTATGGTGCCGTGGTCGGTGGTCCACTCTGGTGGGGGTGGTGGTTCCTCTTCCTCAGGCGGGATGGAGTGCACAAGATGCACTGGATGAGGTGGGGCTGCGTGGGGCTCCCTCTGAATCCTTGAGGGACAGCCAGACTGCAAATGTTCAGGTTGCCCACACCCATAACATCTCCTCTCTGTGATACCCCCAGGTCGTGGCCGGAACTGTTGAGGCCCAGGATTGTGAGCTGTGATTGTCATTGGCCTGCGGCTGGGTGGAGGGGCAGATATAATCAGAGGGGGACGGGGCGCGGTTGAAGGCCGTGGTTCATTGTCCAGAAGCCTCCTCCATTGTGGTCGGATAGTAAGGGATTCATTGGCCAGGGCTGCAGCTCTATCCACGGTGCACGGCGTGCGCTCCCGGACCCATTCCCGTACATCTGCGGGGCACTTGGCAAGAAATTGCTCTATAAGGAATGCCTGTATAACATCTTCCACAGTAAAGGCATTTTCTGCTTCCAGCCATCTCTGACATGCCTGGGACATCTTATGTGCATACATCCTAAACGATCCCCCCGTAGTGCATGGGAGGTCTCGGAACTTGGCCCTATATGAGTCTGGGGTGATAGCATGGTAATCCAGGATAGTCTGCTTTACAATGTTATAATCCCGATTCCGCTGTGAGTCAATGGTTCGGTAAGCCTCCACCAGGCTACCGTTCAGGAGTCCCATTAACAAACGCATCCAGCCAGAGTGGGGCACCTCCATCACAGCACACTGCTGCCCAAAGTCCTTGAAGAACCCCTCCACATCTCCGGAAGCCTCATCAAATGGCTTAAACTCTGTCCGGGTGATCCATACAGGCTCCCAGATCGTTGGGTTTACATTCCACATTGCATTACTCCCTCTTTCAAGCTCCATTGCTTCTTGTCTCCGCTGTGCCCAACGGGCAGCCTCCTCCTTGTACTCCTGAGACACGCCTGGGCCCAGAACCGCCATCTCTTCTTTGTACCACACCACCCACTGGCTTTTTGGGGTGGGGGTCCTCGTCTCCAGTGCTCGTCCTTCAGACATATGGGAGTAGGTGGTCTGGCTAGCACCCACCAGATCGATTAAGGCCTCTTTAGTCAGTCCCTGGTAGTTCAGGCCCAGGTCCCTGGCTCTCTCCTGTAAACTGGATACAGTCCAATTTCTGTACTCACTCTGTGGGTGGTTCTCCATTAGGTTACACTCTGTTGATCCTGCTGCTTGCCACCAGTTGTCACAGGGTCCTTCTCCGGTACCACACAATCAACAGAGCAAGAGAGTAGTCAACAATTCCAAGACCTTTATTTAGGCAAAACACGAAAGGTCCATATATACGATCTATCACACAAAGGATAAAATATTCCAGAACACGAATGCATTTCAGTAACAGGATAAAAATCCAACAATCCAGCACAGAGGATAACAGTCCATATTCACTTCTTTCTCTCTGATATGCTCTTCACATCATAGTTCCACATCAGACTGATCTCTGTGTCTCACCTCCCTGATATTTACAAATCTCCCCCCTCATTCACAGGCCAGCAGGGGGAAGGTCCCAGGGGCTCATTGTTTCAACAAGCTAGGTCAACATGTCATTAGCATATTAGCAAACAACATTATTCACTGACCCTGTGGAGAGATAACAATACAGAACTGTGGGGAGAATATCAGATGGCAAATAACAACTCATCCTACAAGATACAGTAACACCATGATAATCAGTAAAATAGAAATATACACAAAAATGATACCCACATAACATATCACAACATCACACATGTGATTAACCTCTTCACACCGCAGCCCTTTTTCGTTTTTGCATTCCTGTTTTTCGCTCCCCTTCTTCTCAGAGCCATAACTTTTTTATTTTTCTGTCAATATGGCCATGTGAGGGCTTGTTTTTTGCGGGATGAGTTGTACTTTTGAACATCAATGATTTTACCATATCGTGTACTCGAAAACAATTCTAAGTGCGGTGAAATTGCAAAAAAAAAGTGCAATTCCTCAACAGTTTTTTGGATTTTTTTTTGCCATGTTCACCAAATGCTAAAACTGACCTGCCATTATGATTCTACCGGTCATTACGACTTCATAGATACCAAAAATGTCTAGCTTTTTTATTTAAATAGTGAAAAAAATCCAAAGTTTGTAAAAAAAAAAAAGATATTTCGTCATTTACTGAGACCCATAGCATCCCCATTTTTCATGATCTGGGGTTGGGTGAGGGCTTATTTTTTGTGAGCGAAGCTAAGGTTTTCAATTATACCATTTTGGTGTGGATACAATAGCCCGTTATTGCATTTTAATGCAATATTGCGGCAATCAAAAAAAACGAATTCTGGTGTTTTTACTTTTTTTAGCTACATCGTTTACCGATTGGATTAATTCTTTTTATATATTGATAGATCGGGCGATTCTGAAAGCGGCAATACCAAATATGTGTATTTATAATTTTTTTTGTTTTATTTTGATTTGGGTGAATTGGGGGGTGATTTGAACTTTTATATACAGCTCTGGCAAAAATTAAGAGATCACTGCAAAATGTTCAGTTTGTCTGATTTTTCTCTTTATAGGTATATTTTTGAGTAAAATGTAAATTGTTCTTTTATTCTATAAACTACTGACGATATGTCTCTGAAGCTCCAAGCAAAACCTTTTTGTATTTATTTTCTGAAAATGAGAAATGGTCAAAATGGTCCCCAGATCATCACCGATCCTCCGCCAAATTTCACTGTGGCTTGTACACCTCTCCAGGTCTCTGTCTAACCATTAGACAACCAGGTGTTGCTCTGGTGATGCTTCAGCAAGGCTGCAATTGGGCAGGTTAATCTTTACTTGATAATAAGATGAATGCTGATCCAGCCAATAGTCTACATAGCACAAGATAAATGATCGTGAATGATAGCCTATTGAGAATACTCATCGAGCAGTGTAAAAATGGTAGTATTTTTAGATTTTTATATTCATAGTTAGAGGCAAAGAAAATAAAAATTAATATTGAATTTTGTAGAAAAAAATGTTTCACATATTGTCATTTTCTAATTATAGATTGCCTTTGTATTTATGGATAAACTGGGATTAGCAGGTTGGTTTCATTATAAGCATATTTTATGAGATTTATTACTAAGAACCTTTAAAAATTGTTTCACTGGAACTACTTTTTAAAAGAAACCTGTAATCTGATTCATGCTGCGTAAACTGCAAGCAGCATGAATTGCAACATGGCTGCACCATTGTAGACAGGCATATTTTTCTCTGAAACGCTCTTCCAGCGTTTCGGAGAAAATAAGGCTCTGATTCACGTTTCAGGCTGTTGTTCCCTGTAACAGAAATTTACTTTTAAATCAATTACATGGATATTGCAATACCTGGGGTCCTAATAAACTTCAGACATAGGACTGTGTTTCATTGTATCTGTACTTGGAAGCAGTTCGAATTACAAATTGGCCTAAAACAGTCCAAGGATACACAGCTACTCATGGAAACTATTCATTTGTGTAAATCTCCAGTTTATTTATCTAGCAAGTAAACAAGTAAGAAAATAAATGATCCAGTAACTAGAAAAGTTGTTAACAAATGGAGAAAAAAATACGAAACAAAGAGAAAAAAAATGAAGGGATTAGGGCAAAGCTTTTAGAAAACTATTTGTTTTTGCTTTCAACACTAATGTCTATGTAATACAATCTATCCATTTCACATCACTGTGTACGTTGTATCCATGTTGCCTTGTATAAAAGGTTACTAGATGGGTCAGGTAGGGTTTCACATTTTTTATATTTTTCTTGTGAATACAGGGGGCTGGACCTCTGGACGAAATTAGCACTTTGCATTTGTTATATTACTTTTTCCAAACTTTTGAGTTGTCGGCTTTTTTAAGCAGGTAGTTTGTTTTATTTTGTTAATGTTACTCCGCCAATCATAATGTATTGCAGAATAAATTGGGACTATATAAGTACAGTGAATGATTGTTTCTATTTTTAATACTAATACATATTTGAGCCAAAGTTCTACAAGCACTGATTTTACAATACTTTGTCAGCACAGATAATTTTGTTCGGGTTAACTTTCATGAAATTGCTGATTGCAGCATTTTAACTCTACTTCCTAGATGTGGTGTACCTTTTCTGTACCAAACTCATTAATCATTTATTGGTGTGGTCATGTAAACTGACGGAAAACATAGATTTGCAGAACGAGGAGATTGATTATTCTGTCAATGGGCAGATGTAAAAATCAAGAACTGTCTCTAAATGGAACACTCCAATTATCAAGGGTAGACAAGCATTTTAAACTTGTGATTCATATTCAAATGTGCATAAACATCTCTTGGCTTTTCTGTAATTAACCCCTTCACCCCAGAGAGTGTTTTCACCTTCCTGACCAGGCCAAATTTTACAATTCTGACCAGTGTCACTTTATGTTGTAATAACTCTGGAATAGAGTTGAGCGACTTTCATTTTTTTAAGATCGAGTCGGGTTTTGTGAAACCCGATTTTGTCCAGAGTCGAGTCGAGTGCAGTCGGCCGATTATCGCTAAAAGTCGGGGATCGACCGAAACACGAAACCCAATGCAAGTCAATGGGGAAGCATAGTCGGCAGTGAGTGGAGGCCAGGAAAACACCTACAGTGCCCATTTTAATGCCAAAAACATCCATTCTTGTTTCTGAAGCTTGTCAATCTTAATTAACTTTATAATAATAGTTGGGCATAGGGAATTGGGGGTCATTTGGCAAAAGTTGTGGGGGGAGTAGGGCTGGCTCAAGTTTTTCGTGGGCCCAGGAAATGCGGACTACGTCACGGCGGTGTTGCAGGGAAAGGTAAGTATTTCAACGTTGCAAGTGCTGTGATCCTGAGCAAGCAGGGGGGGGCCACTCGTTCGCATTGGCACTGGCACAGGGCCCCTCAAAGTACAGCGGTGTGTTTGCATGGCGGGGGCGCCTCCCACCAGCAGCGACACTTTTGCGTACTCTGAGGGGCCCTGTGCCAGTGACGTCGCCAACGAGTATGCCCCCCCACCTGATGAAGGAACCTGCACTTTCATCTGCACCTTCCTCTCTGTCCCTGTGTAAGGTGGTATAACATGCGGGAAGGGGAACCTTACTTTCAGCAGGGTCAGATTCTGGCTGTGTAGAGTATAAGGGGAATGTAGTGGTCTAGGTCAATGTACCAGCAGACTCATCTAGCAGTGGCTGGGCAATGGGCAGGATGAGGAGGAAACAGATATAGGGCCAAAGAATAAAGTAGGCTAAATGCAGTTCAAAATTGGTAACAGGACTAAACAGGCGGCATTGCTTTGTTCAGTGGAGTAGCAAACCCAAGAGCAGCAGACACTGTTTCAAGGGCCTAACCACACTAGTAGGCCAAATGCAGTTTAATATCTGATAGTATAGGGCTGTTTATCTCCATGGCATGAGGCAACATCGGTCACCATATTATCTCCTCCTGATGAACCGTGCAAACGGGGAAACGCGTCGGGGTGACGTCAGCACACGCTAAGTGACCTTCTGTCTTTCTTTATTTACCGTTTTTTGGTCTGCTATTCCGGTCTCTATTGTGTCTGTGTATGCCATCAATACAAGTCAGGACAGACAGGTGACTGATATGGCTATTGTTGGACCCAAATGGTTGTTGTGACGGAGTTCGCTATCAAGCAGTGTGCTGCATTATCATTATTATTTATATCTTAAGTGGAGGTGTTTGTTTATTTGTGTTTGGGGTTGCATTTTTCCACTTTTTTTCACCACTGCTCTCCACTATTTTGTTTTCCCACCTAGAGTGATAGGGATTTACAGGGAAGTCAGGGAGAGTCTACGTAGAGTGGGGGCGCCAAACAATTGTCTTTTAGGGTGCCAACCTCCACAGCAAGGCAGTGGTGAGTAGTAGGCCTTATTGTAGCACCTCAACAGGTTACCTATTGGTGGTATTTTAATATTGGTTATTTAACCAAGGTTTGTTTTGGGTCAGGGTTTTATTCTTATATTATTAAAAGCTAAGTTTTAAAGGGGATTCTATGTGCAACACTAGTATAGGGCGAAAGCCAGAATGTGGAAGCTCAGCTTTGTTCAGTTGAGGACAACACCAGGCAGGGGCAGACAGACACCTTTAGTAGGCCGGAACAGCCAATTTTTTTAAAAAACAGCAGTTAGTAAGAGGCAGAAGGTAGAAGCTCAGCTTTATTCAGTTGAGGACAACACCAGGCAGGGGCAGACCCCTTTAGTAGGCCGGAACAGCCAATTGCATTTTTAAAAATGGTAATTTGGAACTGAAGGTTGAAGCTCAGCTTTATTCAGTTGAGGACAACACCAGGCAGGGGCAGACAGACACCTTTAGTAGGCCGGAACAGCCAATTGCATTTTTAAAAATGGTAATTTGGAACTGAAGGTTGAAGCTCAGCTTTATTCAGTTGAGGACAACACCAGGCAGGGGCAGACAGACACCTTTAGTAGGCCGGAACAGCCAATGGCATTTTTAAAAATGGTAATTTGGAACAGAAGGTTGAAGCACAGCTTTGTTCAGTTGAGGACAACACCAGGCAGGGGCAGACAGACACCTTTAGTAGGCCGGAACAGCCAATTTGTTTTAAAAAACAGCAGTTAGTAAGAGGCAGAAGGTAGAAGCTCAGCTTTATTCAGTTGAGGACAACACCAGGCAGGGGCAGACAGACACCTTTAGTAGGCCGGAACAGCCAATTGCATTTTTAAAAATGGTAATTTGGAACTGAAGGTTGAAGCTCAGCTTTATTCAGTTGAGGACAACACCAGGCAGGGGCAGACAGACACCTTTAGTAGGCCGGAACAGCCAATTGCATTTTTAAAAATGGTAATTTGGAACTGAAGGTTGAAGCTCAGCTTTATTCAGTTGAGGACAACACCAGGCAGGGGCAGACAGACACCTTTAGTAGGCCGGAACAGCCAATTGCATTTTTAAAAATGGTAATTTGGAACTGAAGGTTGAAGCACAGCTTTATTCAGTTGCAGCTTCTTGGCAATAATATAAAGAAGACGAGACAGGACAACACTCGTTGGATGCCATATCTGTGTTTTCACTGGAAAAAAAACTGTCATTTAACTACTTGTAGGAGAAAGTTTTTGTAGCTGGAGGCCACTTTTTGTATTGTACCAGTTTTTGGTTGTATGTTTGGAACTGAAGGTTGAAGCTCAGCTTTATTCAGTTGAGGACAACACCAGGCAGGGGCAGACAGACACCTTTAGTAGGCCGGAGCAGCCAATTGCATTTTTAAAAATGGTAATTTGGAACTGAAGGTTGAAGCTCAGCTTTATTCAGTTGAGGACAACACCAGGCAGGGGCAGACCCCTTTAGTAGGCCGGAACAGCCAATTGCATTTTTAAAAATGGTAATTTGGAACAGAAGGTTGAAGCACAGCTTTATTCAGTTGCAGCTTCTTGGCAATAATATAAAGAAGACGAGACAGGACAACACTCGTTGGATGCCATATCTGTGTTTTCACTGGAAAAAAAACTGTCATTTAACTACTTGTAGGAGAAAGTTTTTGTAGCTGGAGGCCACTTTTTGTATTGTACCAGTTTTTGGTTGTATGTTTGGAACTGAAGGTTGAAGCTCAGCTTTATTCAGTTGAGGACAACACCAGGCAGGGGCAGACAGACACCTTTAGTAGGCCGGAACAGCCAATTGCATTTTTAAAAATGGTAATTTGGAACTGAAGGTTGAAGCTCAGCTTTATTCAGTTGAGGACAACACCAGGCAGGGGCAGACAGACACCTTTAGTAGGCCGGAACAGCCAATTGCATTTTTAAAAATGGTAATTTGGAACTGAAGGTTGAAGCACAGCTTTATTCAGTTGCAGCGTCTTGGCAATAATATAAAGAAGACGAGACAGGACAACACTCGTTGGATGCCATATCTGTGTTTTCACTGGAAAAAAAACTGTCATTTAACTACTTGTAGGAGAAAGTTTTTGTAGCTGGAGGCCACTTTTTGTATTGTACCAGTTTTTGGTTGTATGTTTGGAACTGAAGGTTGAAGCTCAGCTTTATTCAGTTGAGGACAACACCAGGCAGGGGCAGACAGACACCTTTAGTAGGCCGGAACAGCCAATTGCATTTTTAAAAATGGTAATTTGGAACTGAAGGTTGAAGCTCAGCTTTATTCAGTTGAGGACAACACCAGGCAGGGGCAGACCCCTTTAGTAGGCCGGAACAGCCAATTGCATTTTTAAAAATGGTAATTTGGAACAGAAGGTTGAAGCACAGCTTTATTCAGTTGCAGCTTCTTGGCAATAATATAAAGAAGACGAGACAGGACAACACTCGTTGGATGCCATATCTGTGTTTTCACTGGAAAAAAAACTGTCATTTAACTACTTGTAGGAGAAAGTTTTTGTAGCTGGAGGCCACTTTTTGTATTGTACCAGTTTTTGGTTGTATGTTTGGAACTGAAGGTTGAAGCTCAGCTTTATTCAGTTGAGGACAACACCAGGCAGGGGCAGACAGACACCTTTAGTAGGCTGGAACAGCCAATTGCATTTTTAAAAATGGTAATTTGGAACTGAAGGTTGAAGCTCAGCTTTATTCAGTTGAGGACAACACCAGGCAGGGGCAGACCCCTTTAGTAGGCCGGAACAGGCAATTGCATTTTTAAAAATGGTAATTTGGAACAGAAGGTTGAAGCACAGCTTTATTCAGTTGCAGCTTCTTGGCAATAATATAAAGAACACGAGACAGGACAACACTCGTTGGATGCCATATCTGTGTTTTCACTGGAAAAAAAACTGTCAGTTAACTACTTGTAGGAGAAAGTTTTTGTAGCTGGAGGCCACTTTTTGTATTGTACCAGTTTTTGGTTGTATGTTTGGAACTGAAGGTTGAAGCTCAGCTTTATTCAGTTGAGGACAACACCAGGCAGGGGCAGACAGACACCTTTAGTAGGCCGGAACAGCCAATTGCATTTTTAAAAATGGTAATTTGGAACTGAAGGTTGAAGCTCAGCTTTATTCAGTTGAGGACAACACCAGGCAGGGGCAGACCCCTTTAGTAGGCCGGAACAGCCAATTGCATTTTTAAAAATGGTAATTTGGAACAGAAGGTTGAAGCACAGCTTTATTCAGTTGCAGCTTCTTGGCAATAATATAAAGAAGACGAGACAGGACAACACTCGTTGGATGCCATATCTGTGTTTTCACTGGAAAAAAAACTGTCAGTTAACTACTTGTAGGAGAAAGTTTTTGTAGCTGGAGGCCACTTTTTGTATTGTACCAGTTTTTTGTTGTATGTTTGGAACTGAAGGTTGAAGCTCAGCTTTATTCAGTTGAGGACAACACCAGGCAGGGGCAGACAGACACCTTTAGTAGGCCGGAACAGCCAATTGCATTTTTAAAAATGGTAATTTGGAACTGAAGGTTGAAGCTCAGCTTTATTCAGTTGAGGACAACACCAGGCAGGGGCAGACCCCTTTAGTAGGCCGGAACAGCCAATTGCATTTTTAAAAATGGTAATTTGGAACAGAAGGTTGAAGCACAGCTTTATTCAGTTGCAGCTTCTTGGCAATAATATAAAGAAGACGAGACAGGACAACACTCGTTGGATGCCATATCTGTGTTTTCACTGGAAAAAAAACTGTCAGTTAACTACTTGTAGGAGAAAGTTTTTGTAGCTGGAGGCCACTTTTTGTATTGTACCAGTTTTTTGTTGTATGTTTGGAACTGAAGGTTGAAGCTCAGCTTTATTCAGTTGAGGACAACACCAGGCAGGGGCAGACACCTTTAGAAGGACGGAAAAGCCAATTTTTTTAAAAACAGCAGTTAATCTGAGCCAGAAGGTAGAAGCTCAGCTTTATTCAGTTGAGGCCAACTTGAATTAGGGACTGCAGACAGACTTTGCAGGCTGTCCCCTGTGTGGACCATGCATCCAATACATTAACCCATTGAGCCACAAAGGACACGTAACCTTCCGTGGCCAGGCCTACAGGTCCATGTGTCTGTTGTCAGGTATATCTTTGGACTGACAAATTGACAGAATGCAAGGACAATGCGGTCTTTAACATGCAGGTGGAGGGGTGGGATGGCTTTTCTCGCAAAAGAATTGTCAACTGGGTAGCTCATAGCGTGGTATATCGTAGTTCATCCTGGCTTTATTAATATTAAATTAAATTAAAAAATAGGCTCTATGCACTTTATAATTGGTTCCAGGGGTACACGGGCAGCAGTGGTCTGGTCAGTGGAGGCCTAGTGGAAGGAGGGACCGCAGACAGGCTTCGAAGGCCTAACATAATTAAATTGGGCTGGCTGTAGGCACTTTATTATTAGTTACAGGGGTACACGGGCAGCAGTGGTCTGGTCAGTGGAGGCCTAGTGGAAGGAGGGACCGCAGACAGGCTTCGAAGGCCTAACATAATTAAATTGGGCTGGCTGTAGGCACTTTATTATTAGTTACAGGGGTACACGGGCAGCAGTGGTCTGGTCAGTGGAGGCCTAGTGGAAGGAGGGACCGCAGACAGGCTTCGAAGGCCTAACATAATTAAATTGGGCTGGCTGTAGGCACTTTATTATTAGTTACAGGGGTACACGGGCAGCAGTGGTCTGGTCAGTGGAGGCCTAGTGGAAGGAGGGACCGCAGACAGGCTTCGAAGGCCTAACATAATTAAATTGGGCTGGCTGTAGGCACTTTATAATTGGTTCCAGGGGTACACGGGCAGCAGTGGTCTGGTCAGTGGAGGCCTAGTGGAAGGAGGGACCGCAGACAGGCTTCGAAGGCCTAACATAATTAAATTGGGCTGGCTGTAGGCACTTTATAATTGGTTCCAGGGGTACACGGGCAGCAGTGGTCTGGTCAGTGGAGGCCTAGTGGAAGGAGGGACCGCAGACAGGCTTCGAAGGCCTAACATAATTAAATTGGGCTGGCTGTAGGCACTTTATAATTGGTTCCAGGGGTACACGGGCAGCAGTGGTCTGGTCAGTGGAGGCCTAGTGGAAGGAGGGACCGCAGACAGGCTTCGAAGGCCTAACATAATTAAATTGGGCTGGCTGTAGGCACTTTATAATTGGTTCCAGGGGTACACGGGCAGCAGTGGTCTGGTCAGTGGAGGCCTAGTGGAAGGAGGGACCGCAGACAGGCTTCGAAGGCCTAACATAATTAAATTGGGCTGGCTGTAGGCACTTTATAATTGGTTCCAGGGGTACACGGGCAGCAGTGGTCTGGTCAGTGGAGGCCTAGTGGAAGGAGGGACCGCAGACAGGCTTCGAAGGCCTAACATAATTAAATTGGGCTGGCTGTAGGCACTTTATAATTGGTTCCAGGGGTACACGGGCAGCAGTGGTCTGGTCAGTGGAGGCCTAGTGGAAGGAGGGACCGCAGACAGGCTTCGAAGGCCTAACATAATTAAATTGGGCTGGCTGTAGGCACTTTATAATTGGTTCCAGGGGTACACGGGCAGCAGTGGTCTGGTCAGTGGAGGCCTAGTGGAAGGAGGGACCGCAGACAGGCTTCGAAGGCCTAACATAATTAAATTGGGCTGGCTGTAGGCACTTTATAATTGGTTCCAGGGGTACACGGGCAGCAGTGGTCTGGTCAGTGGAGGCCTAGTGGAAGGAGGGACCGCAGACAGGCTTCGAAGGCCTAACATAATTAAATTGGGCTGGCTGTAGGCACTTTATAATTGGTTCCAGGGGTACACGGGCAGCAGTGGTCGGAAGGAGGGACCGCAGACAGGCTTCGAAGGCCTAACATAATTAAATTGGGCTGGCTGTAGGCACTTTATTATTAGTTACAGGGGTACACGGGCAGCAGTGGTCTGGTCAGTGGAGGCCTAGTGGAAGGAGGGACCGCAGACAGGCTTCGAAGGCCTAACATAATTAAATTGGGCTGGCTGTAGGCACTTTATTATTAGTTAAAGGGGTACACGGGCAGCAGTGGTCTGGTCAGTGGAGGCCTAGTGGAAGGAGGGACCGCAGACAGGCTTCGAAGGCCTAACATAATTAAATTGGGCTGGCTGTAGGCACTTTATTATTAGTTACAGGGGTACACGGGCAGCAGTGGTCTGGTCAGTGGAGGCCTAGTGGAAGGAGGGACCGCAGACAGGCTTCGAAGGCCTAACATAATTAAATTGGGCTGGCTGTAGGCACTTTATTATTAGTTACAGGGGTACACGGGCAGCAGTGGTCTGGTCAGTGGAGGCCTAGTGGAAGGAGGGACCGCAGACAGGCTTCGAAGGCCTAACATAATTAAATTGGGCTGGCTGTAGGCACTTTATTATTAGTTACAGGGGTACACGGGCAGCAGTGGTCTGGTCAGTGGAGGCCTAGTGGAAGGAGGGACCGCAGACAGGCTTCGAAGGCCTAACATAATTAAATTGGGCTGGCTGTAGGCACTTTATAATTGGTTCCAGGGGTACACGGGCAGCAGTGGTCTGGTCAGTGGAGGCCTAGTGGAAGGAGGGACCGCAGACAGGCTTCGAAGGCCTAACATAATTAAATTGGGCTGGCTGTAGGCACTTTATAATTGGTTCCAGGGGTACACGGGCAGCAGTGGTCTGGTCAGTGGAGGCCTAGTGGAAGGAGGGACCGCAGACAGGCTTCGAAGGCCTAACATAATTAAATTGGGCTGGCTGTAGGCACTTTATAATTGGTTCCAGGGGTACACGGGCAGCAGTGGTCTGGTCAGTGGAGGCCTAGTGGAAGGAGGGACCGCAGACAGGCTTCGAAGGCCTAACATAATTAAATTGGGCTGGCTGTAGGCACTTTATAATTGGTTCCAGGGGTACACGGGCAGCAGTGGTCTGGTCAGTGGAGGCCTAGTGGAAGGAGGGACCGCAGACAGGCTTCGAAGGCCTAACATAATTAAATTGGGCTGGCTGTAGGCACTTTATAATTGGTTCCAGGGGTACACGGGCAGCAGTGGTCTGGTCAGTGGAGGCCTAGTGGAAGGAGGGACCGCAGACAGGCTTCGAAGGCCTAACATAATTAAATTGGGCTGGCTGTAGGCACTTTATAATTGGTTCCAGGGGTACACGGGCAGCAGTGGTCTGGTCAGTGGAGGCCTAGTGGAAGGAGGGACCGCAGACAGGCTTCGAAGGCCTAACATAATTAAATTGGGCTGGCTGTAGGCACTTTATTATTAGTTAAAGGGGTACACGGGCAGCAGTGGTCTGGTCAACGGAGGCCGATTGTAATGAGTGTCTGCCAGTTAGTAGTCCAAAACAACAACTAAATGTGAATGTCTCGCATTAAAACAAAACAAAAACACTAAAGGGTGCAATCATTAGGTTCAGGGGTGGGATCCTCTGCGTTGTTTCAGACCTACTAATTTTGCGCAAAGTATTTACTGTGGTAAATAGAGGACACTGCCCCTGACTATGTTAAGTACCATCATACATGTCAACACAATGGTATTGTCAGTGGCAGGTATGGAAGGATGTCAGCGCATAGACTTAACATTGGTGGAAGTGTGAGAGATAACTGTGGAAGTGGTAGAGCAATGTTTGACCTGGGGGTGGGTGAACTCTCTTGTGGCCGGCGTTACAGGCCCAAGGCCCCTCATGTTACAACAGTGTGTCTGACGTTGGGTGCGCACCACCACCGCCAGAGACACTTTATTGTACTATGAGGAACCCAGTAGCAATGCCGTCGACCAAAAGCGAGTACACCCACCTCTTCAGACAAACAGCAGTCTCACGGGTGCTTGCGCCAAGTCGCGATACCACGGCCCCGTGTGGGGAGTTTGGCCATTTAGGGAGGTGTAAACATGTCGTATGCTGGACAATCAGCTGCAGCAAATTAGACATTAGAAAAGTAATTCACAGTAGTCCACAGGCAAGAGCTTTTCATAGGAAAGCTAGGTGTCGGCCGGGCAAGGTGGGGCAAAAGATTTCGAAATCCAGTTGTGGTTCATTTTAATGAATGTTAGATCGTCAACATTTTGGGTAGCCAGACGAGTCCTTTTTTCGGTTAATATTGAACCTGCAGCACTGAATACTCTTTCTGATAGGACACTTGCTGCCGGGCAAGCAAGCTCCTGCAATGCATATTCTGCCAATTCTGGCCAGGTGTCTAATTTTGATGCCCAGTAATCAAATGGGAATGACGGTTGAGGGAGAACATCGATAAGGGATGAAAAATAGTTAGTAACCATACTGGACAAATGTTGTCTCCTGTCACTTTCAATTGATGCAGCAGTACCTGTCCTGTCTGCGGTCATAGCAAAATCACTCCACAACCTGGTCAGAAAACCCCTCTGTCCAACGCCACTTCTGATGTGTGCACCCCTAACACTCCTAGTCTGTTGCCCCCTTGAGCTCGTGTGAGAACGATCACGTGCGCTGTGTGCTGGGAATGCCTGAAGCAAACGGTCAACAAGAGTTGATTGTTTGGTTGCTAATATTAGTTCCAAGTTCTCATGTGGCATAATATTTTGCAATTTGCCTTTATAGCGTGGATCAAGGAGGCAGGCCAACCAGTAATCGTCATCGTTCATCATTTTCGTTATGCGTGTGTCCCTTTTTAGGATACGTAAGGCATAATCCGCCATGTGGGCCAAAGTTCCAGTTGTCAAATCTCCGGTTGTGATTGGGTGAGGGGCAGTTGCAGGCAAATCTACGTCACTTGTGTCCCTCAAAAAACCAGAACCCGGCCTTGACACGCAACCAATTTCCAGTGCCCCCGGGAAAGGTTCCGCATTAAAAATATACTCATCCCCATCATCCTCCTCGTCCTCCACCTCCTCTTCG
This sequence comes from Ranitomeya variabilis, assembly GCF_051348905.1. Taxonomy (NCBI): domain Eukaryota; kingdom Metazoa; phylum Chordata; class Amphibia; order Anura; family Dendrobatidae; genus Ranitomeya; species Ranitomeya variabilis. Next base: position 328,576,698 of record NC_135237.1, on the reverse strand, counting down.
CCCGCTACCTCGTCCTGTACACTGCCCTGACCAGACAATGGCTGACTGTCATCAAGGCTTTCCTCTTCCTCTGGTGCAGACGCCTGCTCCTTTATGTGCGTCAAACTTTGCATCAGCAGACGCATTAGGGGGATGCTCATGCTTATTACGGCGTTGTCTGCACTAACCAGCCGTGTGCATTCCTCAAAACACTGAAGGACTTGACACATGTCTTGTATCTTCGACCACTGCACACCTGACAACTCCATGTCTGCCATCCTACTGCCTGCCCGTGTATGTGTATCCTCCCACAAAAACATAACAGCCCGCCTCTGTTGGCACAGTCTCTGAAGCATGTGCAGTGTTGAGTTCCACCTTGTTGCAACGTCTATGATTAGGCGATGCTGGGGAAGGTTCAAAGACCGCTGATAGGTCTGCATACGGCTGGCGTGTACAGGCGAACGTCGGATATGTGAGCAAAGTCCACGCACTTTGAGGAGCAGGTCGGAGAACCCAGGATAAGTTTTCAATAAGCACTGCACCACCAGGTTTAAGGTGTGAGCCAGGCAAGGAATGTGTTTCAGTTGGGAAAGGGAGATGGCAGCCATGAAATTCCTTCCGTTATCACTAACTACCTTGCCTGCCTCAAGATCTACCTCAAGATCTACTGTGCCCAGCCACGACTGCGTTTCTTGTTGCAAGAACTCGGACAGAACTTCCGTGGTGTGTCTGTTGTCGCCCAAACACTTCATAGCCAATACAGCCTGCTGACGCTTGCCAGTAGCTGGCCCATAATGGGACAACTGGTGTGCAACAGTGTCATCTGCCGATGGAGTGGTTGGCCGACTGCGGTCTGTGGAAGAGCTGTAGCTTCTGCAGGAGGACGAGGAGGAGGAGGAGGAGGGGGTGCGAACGCCTACAGCCAACTGTTTCCTAGACCGTGGGCTAGGCACAACTGTCCCGAAATTGATGTCCCCTGTGGACCCTGCATCCACCACATTCACCCAGTGTGCCGTGATGGACACATAACGTCCCTGGCCATGCCTACTGGTCCATGCATCTGTAGTCAGGTGCACCTTTGTACTCACAGATTGCCTGAGTGCATGGACGATGCACTGTTTAACATGCTGGTGCAGGGCTGGGATGGCTTTTCTGGAAAAAAAGTGTCGACTGGGTAGCTCGTATCGTGGTTCAGCGTACTCCATCAGGGCTTTGAAAGCTTCGCTTTCAACTAACCGGTAGGGCATCATCTCTAACGAGATTAGTCTAGCTATGTGGGCGTTAAAACCCTGTGTACGCGGATGCGAGGATAAGTACTTCCTTTTTCTAACCAGAGTCTCATGTAGTGTGAGCTGAACTGGAGAGATGGAGATCGTGGAACTTGCGGGTGTGCCGGTGGACATGGCAGACTGAGAGACGGTTGGAGATGGTATTGTTTCCGCCGGTGCCCTAGATGCAATATTTCCGCCTACAAAACTGGTGATTCCCTGACCCTGACTGCTTTTGGCTGGCAAAGAAACCTGCACAGATACTGCCGGTGGTGCGGAAAATGGTGGCCTTACAGTGACGGAAGGGATGTTGCGTTAATGACTAGCTTCATTGGCCGAGGGTGCTACAACCTTAAGGGACGTTTGGTAGTTAGTCCAGGCTTGAAAATGCATGGTGGTTAAGTGTCTATGCATGCAACTAGTATTGAGACTTTTCAGATTCTGACCTCTGCTTAAGCTAGTAGAACATTTTTGACAGATGACTTTGCGCTGATCAATTGGATGTTGTTTAAAAAAATGCCAGACTGCACTCTTCCTAGCATCGGATCCCTTTTCAGGGATTGCAGACTGAGCTTTAACCGGATGGCAACGCTGTGCTCCAACAGGTTTTGGCTTTGACACGCGTTTTGGACCAGATAGGGGCCCGGCAGATGGAACCTGTTGCGATGTTGATGCCTGCTGCGGCCCCTCCTCCACCTCCGCTTCTGAACTACTGCTGCCTGCACCCTGTTCCCCCAATGGCTGCCAATCGGGGTCAACAACCGGGTCATCTATTACCTCCTCTTCGAGCTCGTGTGCAACTTCGTCTGTGTCACTGTGTCGGTCTGTGGTATAGCGTTCGTGGCGGGGTAACATAGTCTCATCAGGGTCTGATTGTGGATCTGTACCCTGAGAGGGCAATGTGGTGGTCTGAGTCAAAGGAGCAGCATAGTACTCTGGCTGTGGCTGTGCATCAGTGCACTCCATGTCAGAATCTACTTGTAATGGGCATGGCCTGTTAAGTGTTTCACTTTCTAAGCCAGGGACGGTATGTGTAAAGAGCTCCATGGAGTGACCCGTTGTGTCGCCTGCTGCATCCTTCTCTCTTGTTGTAGTTTTTGCTGAGGAGGACAAGGAAGCGACTTGTCCCTGACCGTGAACATCCACAAGCGACGCGCTGCTTTTACATTTACCAGTTTCAGAAGAGGAGGCAAAAGAGCTAGAGGCTGAGTCTGCAATGTAAGCCAAAACTTGCTGTTGTTGTTCCGGCTTTAAAAGCGTTTTTCCTACTCCCAGAAAAGAGAGCGTTCGAGGCCTTGTGTAGCCAGACGACGAAACTGGCTCCACAGCTCCAGACATAGGTGGAATATTTTTATCCCCACGACCACCTGATGCTCCACTACCACTACCATCATTACCAGCTGACAATGAACGCCCACGGCCACGACCTCTTGCACCAGACTTCCTCATTGTTTTAAAAAATTAACCAAAGTAACTTTATTTGTTGCTGTCAAACAACTTACACGGTGAGCTATAACTTCAGTATGATTTCTATATCCCTTAACAGGTTGGTGAGACCACAAGGAAAATCAGGCACAATGTTACACACTCTGTTTTCTGTGGCACAAAATCACAGAGATGACACACACGCAGGACTGTCACTCAAGCACTAATGTCAATATTATTCTCCCACCTAATTTTATTTTTTTTTTCTCAGGGAGACTTTAGAAACCAAATAAGATAAAATGTTTTTTTCAGGGACAATTTAGAAACCAAATACTAATAAAAAAATAAAAAAAATAAAATAGCCTTTCTATGGCCCACAATTAGAGAGAGAGAGGTGGCACACCCAGGAGTCAAGACTGGCACACAAGTTGAAAGGGCAATATTACTCTCCCACTGTTTTTTTATGTTTTTTTTTTTTTTTCAGGGAGACTTTAGAAACCAAATAATATTAAACAAAGCAAAAAAATAAATAGGCTTTCTATGGCCCACAATTAGAGAGAGAGAGGTGGCACACCCAGGAGTCAAGACTGGCACACAAGCTGAAAGGGCAATATTACTCTCCCACTGTTTTTTTATGTATTTTTTTTTTTTCAGGGAGACTTTAGAAACCAAATAATATTAAAAAAAGCAAAAAAATAAATAGGCTTTCTATGGCCCACAATTAGAGAGAGAGAGGTGGCACACCCAGGAGTCAAGACTGGCACACAAGCTGAAAGGGCAATATTACTCTCCCACTGTTTTTTTATGTATTTTTTTTTTTCAGGGAGACTTTAGAAACCAAATAATATTAAACAAAGCAAAAAAATAAATAGGCTTTCTATGGCCCACAATTAGAGAGAGAGAGGTGGCACACCCAGGAGTCAAGACTGGCACACAAGCTGAAAGGGCAATATTACTCTCCCACTGTTTTTTTATGTACTTTTTTTTTTTTTCAGGGAGACTTTAGAAACCAAATAATATTAAAAAAAGCAAAAAAATAAATAGGCTTTCTATGGCCCACAATTAGAGAGAGAGAGGTGGCACACCCAGGAGTCAAGACTGGCACACAAGCTGAAAGGGCAATATTACTCTCCCACTGTTTTTTTATGTATTTTTTTTTTTTCAGGGAGACTTTAGAAACCAAATAATATTAAACAAAGCAAAAAAATAAATAGGCTTTCTATGGCCCACAATTAGAGAGAGAGAGGTGGCACACCCAGGAGTCAAGACTGGCACACAAGCTGAAAGGGCAATATTACTCTCCCACTGTTTTTTTATGTATTTTTTTTTTTTCAGGGAGACTTTAGAAACCAAATAATATTAAAAAAAGCAAAAAAATAAATAGGCTTTCTATGGCCCACAATTAGAGAGAGAGAGGTGGCACACCCAGGAGTCAAGACTGGCACACAAGCTGAAAGGGCAATATTACTCTCCCACTGTTTTTTTATGTATTTTTTTTTTTCAGGGAGACTTTAGAAACCAAATAATATTAAAAAAAGCAAAAAAATAAATAGGCTTTCTATGGCCCACAATTAGAGAGAGAGAGGTGGCACACCCAGGAGTCAAGACTGGCACACAAGCTGAAAGGGCAATATTACTCTCCCACTGTTTTTTTATGTATTTTTTTTTTTTCAGGGAGACTTTAGAAACCAAATAATATTAAACAAAGCAAAAAAATAAATAGGCTTTCTATGGCCCACAATTAGAGAGAGAGAGGTGGCACACCCAGGAGTCAAGACTGGCACACAAGCTGAAAGGGCAATATTACTCTCCCACTGTTTTTTTATGTATTTTTTTTTTTTCAGGGAGACTTTAGAAACCAAATAATATTAAAAAAAGCAAAAAAATAAATAGGCTTTCTATGGCCCACAATTAGAGAGAGAGAGGTGGCACACCCAGGAGTCAAGACTGGCACACAAGCTGAAAGGGCAATATTACTCTCCCACTGTTTTTTTATGTATTTTTTTTTTTCAGGGAGACTTTAGAAACCAAATAATATTAAACAAAGCAAAAAAATAAATAGGCTTTCTATGGCCCACAATTAGAGAGAGAGAGGTGGCACACCCAGGAGTCAAGACTGGCACACAAGCTGAAAGGGCAATATTACTCTCCCACTGTTTTTTTATGTATTTTTTTTTTTCAGGGAGACTTTAGAAACCAAATAATATTAAAAAAAACAAAAAAATAAATAGGCTTTGTATGGCCCACTGAATGAGAGATGGCACACACAGGAGTGGCACACAAGCCCTGACTGAGGCCAATATTTTTCTCCCACTGATTGATGTAGTGTTTTTGTGTTGAGGTAGATTTTAGAACACAAATCAAGGAAAAAAATAAATAGGCTTTCTATGGCCCACTCAGTGAGAGATGGCACACACAGGGATGGCACTGTAGCAGAAATGCCAATCTTAATCTTCCACAAAAAAAAAAAAAACAGGGACTGTCCTACAATTACTATCTCCCTGCAGTAATGTAAGCCAGGTATGGCAGGCAGCAATAGGAGTGGACTGATGCACAAATTAAATAAAAAGTGTGGACAAACAAAAAAGATAGCTGTGCAGAAAGGAAGGAACAAGAGGATATGTGCTTTGAAAAAAGCAGTTGGTTTGCACAGTGGCGTACACACAGCAGTACAGCTATCACGGAGCCTTCTAGGGCAGCCCAATGAGCTACAGCGCTGAGGGGAAAAAAAAAAATGTAGCTTCCAGTGTCCCTGCACACCGAAGGTGGTGTTGGACAGTGGAAATCGCTACAGCACAAGCGGTTTGGTGGTTAGTGGACCCTGCCTAACGCTATCCCTGCTTCTGACGAAGCGGCAGCAACCTCTCCCTAAGCTCAGATCAGCAGCAGTAAGATGGCGGTCGGCGGGAACGCCCCTTTATAGCCCCTGTGATGCCGCAGACAGCAAGCCAATCACTGCAATGCCCTTCTCTAAGATGGTGGGGACCAGGACCTATGTCATCACGCTGCCCACACTCTGCGTTCACCTTCATTGGCTGAGAAATGGCGCTTTTCGCGTCATTGAAACGCGACTTTGGCGCTAAAGTCGCGTACCGCATGGCCGACAAGCACAGGGGTCGGATCGGGTTTCATGAGACGCCGACTTAGCCAAAAGTCGGCGACTTTTGAAAATGAACGACCCGTTTCGCTCAACCCTACTCTGGAATGCTTCAACAAATCTCAGTCATTCTGAGACTTTTCTTGACACATAGTACTCTGTGTTAGTGGTAAATTTAGGTAATTTTTTTGCGTTTATTTGCGTAGCTATCGGAAATTTGATGAAAATTTTGAAAAGTTCATAATTTTCAATTTTTATATCCTTAAGCCAAATAGTCATAGAGTACAACTTTTTTTTTATAAATAACTAAGGATGAGCGAGCACTAAAGTGCTCTGATGCTCGTTACGTGAACCAAGCAATTCCTAATGCTCGGATGATTGTTTCAAGTAACGAGTATAATAGGAATCAATGGAAAATCTGAGTCTTTTTCCCGCAGACCCTACAAGGAGGTTTGGCGAACAGTGAAAATGTTGAAATGGATGGAAAAGTGTTTAAAGGGAACCTGTCACCTGAATTTCGCGGGACAGGTTTGTGGTCATATGGGCGGGGTTTTCGGGTGTTTGCCTTGCGCAGGCGTGTACTACGGAGGACACAGCATGAACTTCAAACCAATATTGCGGCCAGCATGCAGCCAGAGGGTAAGGAAAGGGTGAATCAAACACCCGAAAACCCCGCCCATATGACCACAATCCTGTCCCTCCAAATTCAGGTGACAGGTTCCCTTTAATGGAAGGAGAACAGCATGGGGAAGATCCCTGGAAGCATCTCTGATGCCAAAATTGCTGCTGAGAACAATGGTGTCACACTTTTACTCCACTTTAAGAACTGGCAATAAACCATTCAAAATCGAAGAGAAATTGGAGTCTACAGGAAAAAAATGTCGATAAACATTTTTTCGTGTATAATGACTTGTATATAAAGCAACATTTAAAAAGGATTTTTTTTAAATAAATAATTTAAGTAACCAAAATTAAAATTAATATAAAAAAATTGGAAATTTCAGTGTAATTTATGACGGAAGCAAGAACTGCCAAAAATTGTTTTGGAAGAGGGACTCAGATACACCCTGTATTAGACATAATGGAGGACCTCATACACATTATGTTCAAATTGTCATATATACTCATAAAGGCTATGCACTAAGTGCAAATCCTGCCCAAAATTAAAAGCAGGGTCATCCATACACCCTTGAAGGCACCAACTGTAGTGCCTCAATCAAATATTGTGAACAAACTGTAGTTGTGGTACTCTTACACTCATAAAGTCTTCTGTTTTGATCCGGTGACCTTGGAGCCGCATGAAACTTTCTCTGGAGTAGGTGGAAACAATACTGACCGCAGATCCTGAACTAACACCGCAACTAGAAGTAGCCGTGGGGTGTGCCTAACAAACCCTAGACACCTCGACACAGCCGGAGGACTAAATACCCCTATAGATGGAAAAAGGAATACTACCTTGCCTCAGAGCAGAACCCCAAAGGATAGGCAGCCCCCACAAATATTGACTGTGAGTAGGAGAAGAAAAGACACACGCAGGCAGAAAACAAGATTTAGCAAAAGAGGCCACTCTAGCTAAATAGGAAAGGATGGGACAGAATACTAGGCGGTCAGTATTAAAACCCTTCAAAAAAATATCCACAGCAGATAATACAAAAAAATTCCACAATCTAACTAAAGACGTGGAAAGAATATCTGCAACCCCAGAGAATCCAACAAGACTGAGAAAATACTGACACAATCTAAGCTGGACAAGAAAACACAAAAGAATAGCACTGAATCATGAAGCACACAGCATGTGTGCCACAGAAAAAAACCCAGACACTTATCTTTGCTGATTTGGCAGAAAGGCAGGAGGAACCAGGCAGAGGTCCAACACCTCCCAACAACAATTGACAACTGGCAAGGACTAATGAATCCTGCACACCTAAATACCCCAGTCAGAACTGCAATCAGCAGAAACACCTGACCAGGACTGAAACCCAGGGACAACTGCATTACCACCTACCACCACCGGAGGGAACCCAAAAGCAGAATTCACAACAGTCTTCCATATGTGCCAAGGTCCCTACAGCCAACACTTCTTTGTCTCCATCTTGATGAAGATTCATCATTTCCTCCTCCCTCTCTTCCTCCTCAGTCCAACCACATAGGAGAGAAAGGACGAAGCTTTTGTGGCTTTCCAGCCTCTGTTATGCTAGCAACCAGCACCTGTTCCTTCTCCTCCTCAGCCTCCACCTCCTCAATGTTATCCATTCCGTGCTGAGCAGATGAGATGAGGCTAGGCTGGGTAGTATCTCCCTGTCTCATATGTTCCTCCATCGCCACCTGGACCGCATGCAAAGCTTCATGTTTAAATGTCAGCAGCGACTGTTTAAGTAGACACTGAAGCGGGAACATTGCTTTGATTATGGCGTCGCCGTTCACCATTTTGTGGAATCCTCAAAGTCTTGGAGAACCGCAGAAATGTCATCCACTATTCAGTTGTTATGTGCAGAGGCTGACCAGTTAACCGACGGGCATGTTTGAGTTGATATTCCACAACTGGCCTCTGCTGCTTTCAAAACCTTGCCAGCATGTCACACCAAAACCTTGCACACCAGTCAGTGAGCTGGCACATGCATGTGCTGCCGCTGCACTGCCAGAGCGGTGGCAGCTGTAACTGCCTTGTGGAAATGGGAGCTGACGTGGCATAGCTTGACCAGAAGCTCTGGCAAATTTGGGTAGGTTTTCAGAAACCACTGAACTACCAAGTTGGGTGGAACTCGGCTCCAGGCTCCACAGTGGTCAACCAGTGTGCCATCAGGTAAATGTAGTGCTTGTCCACATGTTGGTCATTAAGGTGACAACCTCAGTAAGTGTGTTGGTAAGGGAACAGGTGATGCTCCTGGACATGTGCTGGTACAAGATGTGGATGCCACATGGAGAAATAGTGGCGGCTGGGGACAGAGTACTGAGGGACGGTTGCTGCCATGAGTTGGCAGAAATGCTCCTAGTCTACTAACCTAAACAGCAACATTTCCATGGCAAGCAGCCTGGAAATGTGCCCGTTTAGTGTTTAAGCGTGTGAGTGGGTGGCTGGAAACTTTCTGTTTTGTTCCAAGGACTGGGGAACAGCTGAACGCTGTGCTGGGACAAGGATTTGGAAGTGCCTGATGATGGTGCCTCAGAATGTGAAAGGACAGGAGCAAGGCAGGAGGTATCTGTGCCAGTGTCATGGACAGGTGATTGGCAAGCACCTAGCACAGGGGAAGAGGCTGTGGTGTTACTCGCTGGCACCAATTGTGGACCAAGGTGTTCGGGCCACCGAGTTGGGTGCTTAGATGACATTTGCCTAATCATGCTGGTGGTAGTTAAGTTCTTAGTTGTCAGGATCCTGCTGAACTTGCCATGGCACAGATTGCAATTGACCATTTTTTTTTCTCTCAGAACTTTCTTTAAAAAGTCCCAGACTGGGAAACACCTAACTCTTTGATGGAAAAATGCACAAGTGTTGGTGCACTGCAGAACAGTTGCTCGCCTTCTCCATTTGGACACCTCACTCCTTCTTCCTGCCTTTTTTGGGTGCTGGTTATCCCTCCCCCTCAACACTGCTGGCCTTGCTCTGCATGCCAGATTCCCAGGTTGGTTCAAAGACTTCATCATCCACTACCTTATCTTCCACCGCTGCACCTTGGTCCTCCTGACTTGGTGACTTAACAACAACCTGATTTATCGGCAACTGTGTCTCAATATTATCTACCTCCTTAGACAAAATTTGCCATTCCCCATCATCATCTTCTTGTGACTGTGGCTGCTCTAAATTTTGTGCGTCACTAAAAAGCATGTCCTCCTGCAGGGTGAGAGGCCACAATCAAGAAATGATGATGTAAAGAGCTACTCGGAGTGTCCTAGTGTGGGATCACTGGTCTCCTGGGACTTTACATGTTGGGAGGAAGGAGGATTAGGGTGAGTATTAAGTGGGAGGTGGAGGCTGGACAGTGTGGAAGACTGGATGGTGCTGGCAAGCATGCTGGAAGCATTATCTGCTATCCAACTGACCACCTGTTCACACTGGTGTGGCTTCAGAAGTGGTGTCCCGTGCCTCCCTGCAAAGTGAGACAGGAAGCTATGTATCGTGGATGGGCCTGTTGTTTGTGCCCAAGCAACAGGCACAGTCGCACCTGCCCCATGTACGAGCCTTCTGCTTTCACGATCATCAGTACTTCCGCTTCCCTTTCAGTTTCCGCACGTCTTATGCATTTTGTAATTGCTCGGTCACTGGAAACCAAGTATTCTTGGTTAACTAAAACAATTTTTTTTTAATTAAAACAAAAATCAACCTGTTACAGGTCAAGCAGTTTTTCAAAATTTCAAACCACCATAACTTCACACATAGCATGTTAAACTGTATGAATGACAATAGTCAATTTTTGGAACCAAACATTTTGTGCACTGTAACAGGTCAAGTGTTTTAAAAAAAATGTTAAACCACTGGAATTTTACACAAAGCATGTTAAATAGTGATTTCTTTTAACAAAAAAATCTGTGCACTGTAGCAGGAAAAGTGCTTTTTTTCAAATTTTAAACCATCGTAATTTTACACAAAACACATTTAACTGCAAGGATGACAATAGTAAATTTTTGTAATAAAAAATGTGAACTGTAGCAGGCCAGGCGGTTTTTGAAAATTTTTAACCACCGTCATTTTACACAAAGCACATTAAACTCTATGGATGACATTATAATAAATTTAAAAAAAATGTGGTCGCCTGCGGCAGCTTTATACACTGCTCAAAAAAATAAAGGGAACACTAAAATACCACATCCTAGATATCACTGAATGAAATATTTCAGTTGCAAATCTTTATTCATTACATATTGGAATGTGTTGAGAACAATAAAACATAAAAATGATCAATGTAAATCAAAATGAATATCCCATGGAGGTCTGGATTTGGAATGATACTCAAAATCAAAGTGGAAAATCAAATTACAGGCTGATCCAACTTCAGTGGAAATGTCTCAAGACAAGGAAATGCTGTTCAGTTGTGTGTGTGTTGCCTCCATGTGCCTATATGACCTCCCTACAACGCCTGGGCATGCTTCTGATGAGGCAGCAGATGGTCTCCTGAGAGATCTCCTCCCAGACCTGGACTAAAGCATCCACCAACTCCTGGACAGTCTGTGGTGCAACGTGACGTTGGTGGATGTGCGAGACATGATGTCCCAGATGTGCTCAATCGGATTCAGGTCTGGGGAACTGGCTGGCCAGTCCATAGCTTCAATGCCTTCATCTTGCAGGAACTGCTGACACACTACAGCCACATGAGGTCTGGCATTGTCCTGCATTAGGAGGAACACAGGGCCAACCGCACCAGCATATGGTCTTACAAGGGGTCTGAGGATCTCATCTCAGTACCTAATGGCAGTCAGGCTACCTCTGGGGAGCACATGGAGGGCTGTGCAACCCTCCAAAGAAATGCCACCTCACACCAATACTGACCCACTGCCAAACCGGTCATGCTGAAGCATGTTGCAGGCAGCAGATCGCTCACCACGGCATCTCCAGACTCTGTCATGTCTGTCACATGTGCTCAGTGTGAACCTGCTTTCATCTGTGAAGAGCACAGGTGCCAGTGGCGAATTTGCCAATCCTGGTGTTCTGTGGCAAATGCCAATCATCCTGCCCCGTGTTGGGCTGTGAGCACATCCCTATCTGTGGACGTCGGGCACTCAGATAATCCCCAAGGAGTCAGTTTCTAACCGTTTGTGCAGACACATGCACATTTGTAGCCTGCGGGAGGTCATTTTGCAGGGCTCTGGCAGTGCTCCTCCTGTTTCTCCTTGCACAAAGGCTGAGGTAGCGGTCCTACTGCTGGGTTGTTGTCTTCCCACGGCCCCCTATATGCCTCCTGGTGTACTGGTATGTCTCCTGGAAGTGCATCCAGCCTCTGGGCACTACACTGACAGACACAGCAAACCTTCTTGCCACAGCTTGCATTGATGTGCCATCCTGGATGAGCTGCACTACCTGAGCCACTTGTGTGGGTTGTCCCTATCTGTGGACGTCGGGCACTCAGATAATCCCCAAGGAGTCAGTTTCTAACCGTTTGTGCAGACACATGCACATTTGTAGCCTGCGGGAGGTCATTTTGCAGGGCTCTGGCAGTGCTCCTCCTGTTTCTCCTTGCACAAAGGCTGAGGTAGCGGTCCTACTGCTGGGTTGTTGTCTTCCCACGGCCCCCTATATGCCTCCTGGTGTACTGGTATGTCTCCTGGAAGTGCATCCAGCCTCTGGGCACTACGCTGACAGACACAGCAAACCTTCTTGCCACAGCTTGCATTGATGTGCCATCCTGGTTGAGCTGCACTACCTGAGCCACTTGTGTGGGTTGTAGAGTCCATCTCATGCTACCACGAGTGTGAAAGCACAACCAACATTCAAAAGTGACCAAAACATCAGCCAGAAAGCATTGGAACAGAGATGTGGTCTGTGGTCCCCACCTGCAGAACCACTCCTTTATTGAGTGTGTCTTGTTGATTGCCAATAATTTCCATCTGTTGTCTATTACATTTGCACAACAGCATGTGAAATTGATTGTCAAACAGTGTTGCTTCCTAAGCAGACAGTTTGATTTCACAGATGTTTGATTTACTTGGAGTTATATTCTGTTGTTTAAGTGTTCCCTTTATTTTTTGAGCAGTGTATTTAGCAACAGACTGCAAAGCCCTAAGCCCTGCCTAGAGGCTGTATTCAACCACCACTCGCTTTGCTGCAGCAGTTGTCCCTAGGCTAAATGAAGAATGTATGGCATAGAAACATAAAAAGAACAAGATTAACCTTTAGAAGTATGGCACCAGTCCTTTTATAACCTTTGATGAGGTAATGCAGCCAGCCAATCACAGTAATTTCACTACCAAGATGGATACGGCATTACAGTGACAGACAATCCCCTCATGTTTATTGGCTGCATAATAGGCACCAAGCAATGCTCGACAAGTGTCGAGCATATCCCAGCGCCCAGAAAATCAAGTGATATCCGAGTATCACCGAGTACCTTAACTTATCACTATAAATAACATTTCCATATATCTACTTTACAACAGCATAATTTTTTAAACATATTTTTTTTGTTAGAAAGGTCACAAGTTTATCAATAACGTTTCACGTTTGAAGAGACTTTGAGGCACCTATATGACAGAAAATACCCAAAAGTAACACCATTTAAAAAACTGCACCCCTCAAAGCACTAAGAACCACATTCAATAAGTTTATTAACCCTTTAGGAATTAAAGCTATGTGGAAGAAAAAAATAGCATTTTAATTTTTCCCACAAAACTGCTCATTTAGCCCCAAATTTTGCAATTTTACAAGGGTAACAGGGGAAAATGAACCTTAGAATTTGTTGTGCAATTTAGTAAGGTACCCCACATGTATTGAAAAACTACTATTTGGGAGCACAGCAGGAAGGAAAGGAGCACCATTTGACTTTTGGAGCACAAAATTGGTTAAAATAGATGGCGGACTGTTATGATCTGTTGACCTGTTGATCAGTACAGGTACCACTTACTCTTGAGAAAGTCTCTCATGCGGCATGCATGAGAGACTTTCTCAGGAGTAAGTGGTACCTGTACTGACCGCAAACCCTAATCTAACACCGCAACTAGAAGTAGCCGTGGGATGTACCTAACACGTCCTAGACATCTCGACACAGCCGGAGGACTAAATACCCCTATAGATGGAAATGGGAATTCTATCTTGCCTCAGAGCAGAACCCCAAAGGATAGGCAGCCCCCCACAAATATTGACTGTGAGTAAAAGAGGAAAGACACACGCAGGCAGAATAACAGGATTTAGCAAAAGAGGCACTTCTAGCTAAATAGAAAAGGATAGGACAGAATTCTAAACGGTCAGTATTAAAATCCTAAAAACATCCACAGCAGATAATACAAATATTCCACATCTAACTAAAGACATAGAAAGTATATCTGCGTCTCCTGAGAATCCAGCATGACTGAAAAATCCAAACAAAGTCTAAGCTGGACAAAAACACAATAAATTGCACTGAATTGCAAAGCACACTGCATGTGTGCACAGAGACAAAAAAAACAGACACTTATCTTAGCTGAATCTCCCCCTCCAAGTACAATGGACAACTGGCACAGACTCATGGATCCTGCACACCTAAATACCTAATAGAGCTGCAATCAGCAGAAACACCTGCCCGGATTACAACCCCAAGACAACTGCACTACCACCAACAACCACCGGAGGGAGCCCAAGAGCAGAATTCACAACAGTACCCCCCCCCTTGAAGAGGGGTCACCGAACCCTCACCAGAGCCCCCAGGCCGATCAGGACGAGCCAGATGAAAGGCACGGACCAAATCAGCAGCATGGACATCAGAGGCAAAAACCCAAGAATTATCCTCCTGGCCATAACCCTTCTATTTGACAAGGTACTGAAGCCTCTGCCTCGAAAAGCGAGAATCCAAAATCTTCTCAACCACATACTCCAACTCCCCATCAACCAACACAGGAGCAGGAGGATCAACAGAGGGAACAACGGGCACCACATATTTCCGCAATAAAGATCTATGGAAAACATTATGGATGGCAAAAGAGGCCGGAAGGGCCAAACGAAAAGACACCGGATTGATAATCTCAGAAATCCTATAAGGACCTATAAACCGAGGCTTAAACTTAGGGGAAGAAACCTTCATAGGAACATGACGAGAAGACAACCAGACCAAATCCCCAACCCGAAGCCGGGAACCAACACACCGACGACGGTTAGCAAAACGCTGAGCCTCCTCCTGAGACAACACCAAATTGTCCACCACATGAGCCCAAATCTGCTGCAACCTGTCAACCACAGAATCCACACCAGGACAGTCAGAAGGCTCAACCTGCCCAGAAAAAAACCGAGGATGAAAACCAAAATTACAAAAGAAGGGCGAAACCAAGGTAGCCGAACTAGCCCGATTATTAAGGGCAAACTCGGCCAATGGCAAGAAAGCCACCCAATCATCCTGATCAGCAGACACAAAGCATCTCAAATAAGTTTCCAAAGTCTGATTAGTTCGCTCGGTCTGGCCATTTGTCTGAGGATGAAATGCGGAAGAAAAAGACAAATCAATGCCCAGCCTAGCACAAAAGGCCTGCCAAAACCTAGAAACAAACTGGGAACCTCTGTCAGACACAATATTCTCCGGAATACCATGCAAACGAACCACATGCTGAAAAAACAACGGAACCAAATCAGAAGAGGAAGGCAATTTAGGCAAAGGCACCAAATGAACCATCTTAGAAAACTGGTCACAAACCACCCAGATAACCGACATCCTCTGGGAAACCGGAAGATCTGAAATAAAATCCATAGAAATATGCGTCCAGGGCCTCTCAGGGACCGGCAAAGGCAAAAGCAACCCACTAGCACGGGAACAACAAGGCTTGGCCCGCGCACAAGTCCCACAGGACTGCACAAAAGAACGCACATCACGCGACAAAGAAGGCCACCAAAAGGACCTACCAACCAAATCTCTGGTACCAAAAATACCAGGATGGCTAGCCAACACAGAACAATGAACCTCAGAAATCACTCTACTAGTCCATCTATCAGGAACAAACAGTTTCCCCACTGGACAGCGGTCAGGTTTGTCAGCCTGAAATTCCTGCAGAACCCGTCGCAAATCAGGGGAAATGGCAGAAAGGACCACCCCTTCCTTCAGGATGCTGACCGGCTCAAGTGTTGTGAATTCCGTTCTCGGGCTCCCTCCTGTGGTCATGAGTGGTACTTGGGTGAGTGAGTTTGTTCTTGGGCTCCCTCTGGTGTCCTTTAGCGATATGGCTGGTCTGTGGCTGGGTTCAGCTGCTTCATTTCCTGCTTTGCTATTCCTATTTAACTCACCTGGACCTTCACTTGTTGCCTGCTGTCGTTGTATTCAGTCCTGATTCTGATCACTCCTGGATCTTCCTTGTGACCTGTCTCCTACTGGAGAAGCTAAGTCTTGCTTGTTCATTTTGCTCATTATTTCCTTGAAAACCTTTCTCAGTATATGATGAGTTCAGTCCAGCTTGCTTTAATGTGATTTTTCGCTTGCTGGTTAGTTCTGGGGTGCAGAGTGCGCCCCTCACATCGTGAGTCGGTGTGGGGGTTCTTGTATTCTCTGCGTGGTTTGTTTTTGATAGTTTTTGTACTGACCGCACAGATTCCTAGCTATCTTCAGTCTGTCTAGTGTTAGCGGGCCTCATTTGCTAAACCTGTCTCATTTCTGCGTTTGTATTTTCCCCTTATCTCACCGTTATTATTTGTGGGGGGCTGTCTAAAACTTTGGGGTTATTTCTCTGAGGCAAGTGAGGTCTTTGCTTTCTCTCTAGGGGTAGCCAGTTTCTCAGGCTGTGAAGAGGCGTCTACGTTTTTAGGTAACGCTCCACGGCTGCCTTTAGTGTGTGTGGATAGGATCAGGATTGCGGTCAGTATAGCTTCCACATCCCCAGAACTTGTCCTAATATTCTGGTTTACAGGTCAGGTCAGTTTTGTGATCCTACCACCGGATCATAACACTCAAGCACCTCAGGAGAATCAGGCAAAAAACTCCTAGAGAGGGCATCAGCCTTAATATTCTTAGAACCCGGAAGATATGAAACCACGAAATCAAAACGGGAGAAAAACAGGGACCATCAAGCCTGTCTAGGATTCAGCCGTTTGGCAGATTCGAGGTAAATCAGATTTTTATGATCGGTCAAGACCACAATACGGTGCTTGGCTCCCTCAAGCCAATGTCGCCATTCCTCAAACGCCCACTTCATAGCCAACAACTCTCGATTGCCGACATCATAATTGCGTTCAGCAGGCGAAAACTTATGGGAAAAGAAGGCACACGGTTTCATCAAGGAACCATCAGAATTCTTCTGAGACAAAACGGCCCCTGCCCCAATCTCAGAAGCGTCAACCTCAACCTGAAACGGAAGAGAAACATCTGGCTGACGCAACACCGGGGCAGAAGTAAATCAGTGTTTAAGCTCCTGAAAGGCAGAGACAGACACAGAGGACCAATTCGTTACATCAGCGCCTTTCTTCGTCAAATCGGTCAGGGGTTTAACCACACTGGAGAAGTTAGCAATGAAACGGCGATAAAAATTAGCAAAGCCCAAAAATTTCGGAAGGCTCTTCATGGATGTGGGCTGAATCCAATCATGAATGGCCTAAACCTTAACCGGATCCATCTCTATAGATGAGGGAGAAAAAATGAAGCCCAAAAAATAAACCTTCTGCACTCCAAAGAGACATTTAGACCCCTTCACAAACAAAGCATTGTCACGAAGGATCTGAAATACCATCCTGACCTGTTTCACATGAGACTCCCAATCATCGGAAAAAATTAAGATGTCATCCAAATATACAATCATGAATTTATCAAGATAATTCCGGAAGATATCATGCATGAAGGACTGAAAAACAGATGGAGCATTAGAGAGCCCGAATGGCATCACAAGGTATTCAAAATGGCCTTCGGGCGTATTAAACACAGTTTTCCATTCGTCACCCTGCTTAATACGAACAAGATTATATGCCCCCCCGAAGGTCAATTTTAGTAAACAAACTAGCCCCCTTAATCCTGGCAAACAAATCGGAAAGCAAAGGTAAAGGGTATTGAAACTTGACCGTGATCTTATTCAAGAGGCGATAATCAATACAGGGTCTCAAGGAGCCATCCTTCTTAGCAACAAAAAAAAATCCTGCTCCCAACGGTGAAGAAGATGGCCGAATATGCCCTTTCTCCAAAGACTCCTTAACATAACTCCGCATGGCGGTGTGTTCCGGCACAGACAGGTTGAAATGTCGGCCCTTAGGAAACTTACAGCCTGGAATCAAGTCAATAGCACAATCACAGTCCCTATGCGGTGGAAGGGAACTGGACTTGGGCTCATCGAATACATCCTGAAAATCAGACAAAAACTCTGGAACTTCAGAAGAGGAGGAAGAGGAGATTGACACCACAGGAACGTCATTATGAACCCCCTGACAACCCCAACTAGTCACAGACATAGACTTCCAATCCAACACAGGATTATGTATCTGCAACCATGGAAACCCCAGCACAATAGCATCATGCAAATTATGCAACACCAGAAAACGACAATCTTCCTGATGGGCTGGCGCCATGCACATGGTCACCTGCGTCCAAAACTGGGGTTTATTTTTAGCCAAAGGTGTAGCATCAATGCCCCTTAAAGGAATAGGGTTCTGCAAAGACTGCAAGGGGAAACCACAACGCCTGGCAAATTCAAAGTCCATTAAGTTCAAAGCGGCGCCTGAATCCACAAACGCCATGACAGAAAATGACGACAATGAGCAGATCAAGGTCACAGATAACAGAAATTTAGGTTGTACAGTTCCGATGGTAACTGAACTAGCGATTCTCTTTGTACGCTTTGGGCAGACTGAAATGACATGAGAAGCATCGCCACAATAAAAACACAACCTATTCTGACGTCTGAATCCTTGTTGTTCCGTTCTAGACAGAATCCTATCACACTAGATAGGCTCAGGCATCGGCTCTGAGGACAACGCCACAGCGCGCACAGTTCTACGCTCCCGCAAGCGCCGATTGATCTGAATGGCCAGAGACATAGAATCACTCAGACCAACAGGCATGGGAAACCCCACCATAACATCTTTAACAGATTCAGAAAGACCCTTTCTGAAAATTGCCGCCAAAGCATCCTCATTCCATTTAGTCAGCACAGACCATTTTCTAAATTTCTGACAATACAATTCTGCCGCTTCTTGACCCTGAGACAGGGCCAACAAGGTCTTCTCCGCTTGATCCACAGAATTTGGTTCATCATATAATAATCCTAGAGCCTGAAAAAAGGCATCTACATTAAGCAAGGCCGGATTCCCAGATTCCAGGGAAAATGCCCAATCCTGAGGATCGCACGCAGCAGGGAGATGACAATTTTAATCTGCTGAATGGGATCACCAGAGGAACGAGGCTTCAGAGCAAAAAACAGTTTACAGTTGTTTTTAAAACTCAAAAATTTGGACCTGTCCCCAAAAAACAAATCAGGAGTAGGAATCCTTGGCTCTAAAAATGGAGTCTGAGCAATATAATCAGAAATACCCTGTATCCTAGCAGCAAGCTGGTCTACACGAGAAACTAATCCCTGAACATCCATGCTAGCACAAGACTCCTCAGTCACCCAGAGGAAAAGAGGGAAGAAAAGACAAAACAGGCTACAGAAAAAAAAATGGCTCTTTCTTCCCTTCTTCTGAGATGCATTTAACTCATTGTTGGCCAGTTGTACTGTTATGATCTGGTGACCTTGGAGCCGCATGAGAGACTTTCTCAGGAGTAAGTGGTACCTGTACTGACCGCAAACCTTAATCTAACACCGCAACTAGAAGTAGCCGTGGGATGTACCTAACATGTCCTAGACATCTCGACACAGCCGGAGGACTAAATACCCCTATAGATGGAAATGGGAATTCTATCTTGCCTCAGAGCAGAACCCCAAAGGATAGGCAGCCCCCCACAAATATTGACTGTGAGTAAAAGAGGAAAGACACACGCAGGCAGAATAACAGGATTTAGCAAAAGAGGCACTTCTAGCTAAATAGAAAAGGATAGGACAGAATTCTAAGTGGTCAGTATTAAAATCCTAAAGACATCCACAGCAGATAATACAAATATTCCACATCTAACTAAAGACATAGAAAGTATATCTGCATCTCCTGAGAATCCAGCATGACTGAAAAATCCAAACAAAGTCTAAGCTGGACAAAAACACAATAAATTGCACTGAATTGCAATGCACACTGCATGTGTGCACAGAGACAAAAAAACCAGACACTTATCTTAGCTGAATCTGCAGCAGGGCATGAGGAGCCAGAGAGAGATGCAATCCCTCCAAGTACAATGGACAACTGGCACAGACTCATGGATCCTGCACACCTAAATACCTAATAGAGCTGCAATCAGCAGAAACACCTGCCCGGATTACAACCCCAAGACAACTGCACTACCACCAACAACCACCTGAGGGAGCCCAAGAGCAGAATTCACAACAGCGGACGCAGTGTCACGCTTGCAGAGCCCTTGATGTACCTAAAAAGTGGAAACTCCCACAAGTGACCCCATTTTCATAACTACACCCCTCAAGGAATTTATCTAGAGGTGTGGTGAGCATGTTAAACCCACAAATGCTTCATAGAATTTTATAACAATGAGTTGTGAAAATTAAAAAAATACATTTTTCCCACAAAAATGTTTCTTACCCCAAATATTTCACTTTCACAAGAGTAACAGGAGAAACTGAACCATATCATTTGTTGAGCGATTTCTTCTGAGTACACCGATACCCCATATGTGCTGAAAAACTCCTGTTTGGGCACATCGTAAAGCTTGGAAGGGAAGGAGCGCCAATTTAATTCTGGAGTGCAATTTTAGTTGGAACAGATTGCAAATGCTCTGTCACATTTGATGAGCAACTGACATGTCAAAACAGCAGAAACCCCCACAAATGTCCCCATTTTGGAAACTACATCTCTTGATGAATTCAACTAGTGGTGAAATGAGCATTTCTAACACTTAGGCAATTAACAGAATTGTATAACATTGGGCTGGGTCAATGAAAAATTATCATGTTTTCCACTAAAATGTTACTTTGGACCTGAGTTTTCAATTTTCAAAAGGAAAAATAGGAGAAAATGGACTACAAAATATGTTACACAATTTCTCCTAAGTATGCCAATACCTCATACGTGGTTGAAAACTACTTTTAGGCACAGTGCAAAGCTTGGAAGGGAAGGAGCGCCATATTGCATTGCACATTTTTCTGGAATGGATTGTGGGTGCCATGTCACCTTGGCAGTGCCCCTGAGGTGCCATAACAGCAGAAACCAACACACGTCACCCTATTTTACAAACTACACCTCTCAATGAATTCATCTAAGGGTGCAGTGATCATAATGACAACTGGGGTGTGTATCAGAATTTTATACTATTGGCAGTAAAGAAAAATAATTACAGTACATTTGTACCACAAAAAAATTGTTTTAGCCCCTGATTTTACATTGTTACACATTGAGATGGGTAAAAATGGCACCAAAATGTGTCACACAACTTCTGCTGAACATAGCAATACTATGGCTGTGGCTGTACTGTACTGCTTAGCCACAGGGCGAGACTCGGAATGGAAGGAGCACAATTTGACTCTTGGAGAATAAATTATAGTAGAATAGTTTGCAGACTCCATATACAAAGCTCCTAATTGCCAGAAGAGCAGATTTCCCACTCAAGTGCCCCAATTTTGGAAATAACATCCCTCTGGGAATTTAACCTTCTCATTTAAAGATTTTTCTGTATTTTCATGACTATGAAAATTGTACATTCACACTGAAGGCATCAAAACTATGAATTAATACATGTGGAATTATATACTTAACAAAAAAGTGTGAAACAACTGAAATTATGTCTTATATTCTAGGTTTTTCAAAGTAGCCACCTATTGATTTGATGACTGCTTTGCAGACGCTTGGCATTCTCTTGATGAGCTTCAAGAGGTAGTCACCGGGAATCAGGGCCGGACTGGGACTAAAATTCAGCCCTGGCATTTGAAGTTACACAGGCCCACTTGTCACATGGTGACTGTATAATATCTTTGTACACTTGTAGGCAGGGCCGGTTTTAGGCAAAGTGGGGCCCTAGGCAAAGTTTAAAATGGGTCCCCAAATGCTAACATATTGCACATCACACAGAAGCCTTTCTGTTGTATTTACGTGCGCTGAGTTCAGGCCGCTAAACGAGTTTGATCGACAATACTGAAGTTGTTCAACGCTTGTTTCCCGGCCTCTTTCCACCAGCTGAGGAATAATGATGAGACAGAACGATCACTAATAGATCACCATACAGTATCATGTTTTCAGCAGCACATCTACAGTTTACACTGGCAATGTGCTGCTGACAACAAGGCTTTTTGTTCCAGCAAAAACAATCCGAATATGCAGCATTTTACTTGTTTAGTAAAATACACCCCATAGTCCTCCATATATTATAATGTGCTCCATAGTCCTCCATATAGTATAATACACTCCCTATAGTCCTCCATATATTAAAATACACTGCTCAGTCCTCCACATAGTATAATACACTCCTCATAGTCCTCCATATAGCATAATACAATCCTCATAGTCCTCCATATAGCATAATACAATCCTCATAGTGCTCCATATAGTATAATGCACCGCCACAGTCATCCATGTAGTACAATTCACTTCCCATAGTATAATGCACCCCATAGTTCTTCATATAGTATAACGTATTCCCCATAGTCCTCGATACAGTATAATGCAGCCCACATATAGTATAATGCAGCCACCCCAGAGTATAATGCAGCCACCCCAGAGTATAATGCAGCCACCCCAGAGTATAATGCAGCCACCCCACAGAGTATAATGCAGCCACCCCAGAGTATGTAACCCCCATAGAATATAATACAGCCCACCTCCCCATAATATGTAATGTAGCCCCCCATAGAATATAATGCAGCCCCCCATAGTATATAACGCAGCCTCCCCCATAGAATATAATATACCCCCACAATAGTATATAACACAGCCACATAGTACATAACATGGCCTCCCCCATAGAATATAATATACTCCCCATAGTATATAGCAAAGCCCGCATATTATATAGCACAAACCGCATAGTATACAGCACAGCCTGCATACTATAGCACAGCTCGCGTAGTAGATAACACAGCCCACACAGCAGTATTCAGCACAGACCACACAGTAGTATACAGCACAGACCACACAGTAGTATACAGCACAGCCCATGTAGAAGTATACAGCACAGTCCACACAGTAGTATACAGCACAGCCCACAGAGTAATATATACAGCACAGCCCACAAAGTAATATATACAGCACAGCCCACAAAGTAATATATACAGCACAGCCCACAGAGAACTATATACAGCACAGCCCACAGAGAACTATATACAGCACAGCTCACAGAGAACTATATAAAGCACAGCCCAGAGTACTATATACAGCACAGCCCAGAGTACTATATAAAGCACAGCCCAGAGAGTACTATATACAGCACAGCCCAGAGAGTACTATATACAGCACAGCCCAGAGAGTACTATATACAGCACAGCCCACAGAGTACTATATACAGCACAGCCCACAGAGTACTATATACAGCACAGCCCACAGAGTACTATACACAGCACAGCCCACAGAGTACTATATACAGCACAGCCCACAGAGTACTATATACAGCACAGCCCACAGAGTACTATATACAGCACAGCCCACAGAGTACTATATACAGCACAGCCCACAGAGAACTATATACAGCACACAGTAGTATACAGCACAGAGCACAGCCCACAGAGAACTATATACAGCCCACAGTAGTATACAGCACAGAGCACAGCCCACAGAGAACTATATACAGCCCACAGTAGTATACAGCACAGAGCACAGCCCACAGAGAGCTATATACAGCCCACAGCAGTATACAGCACAGAGCACAGCCCACAGAGAACTATATACAGCCCACAGTAGTATACAGCACAGAGCACAGCCCACAGAGAACTATATACAGCCCACAGCAGTATACAGCACAGAGCACAGCCCACAGAGAACTATATACAGCCCACAGCAGTATACAGCACAGAGCACAGCCCACAGAGAACTATATACAGCCCACAGCAGTATACAGCACAGAGCACAGCCCACAGAGAACTATATACAGCCCACAGCAGTATACAGCACAGAGCACAGCCCACAGAGAACTATATACAGCCCACAGCAGTATACAGCACAGAGCACAGCCCACAGAGAACTATATACAGCCCACAGCAGTATACAGCACAGAGCACAGCCCACAGAGAACTATATATAGCACAGAGCACACAGTAGTATACAGCACAGAGCACAGCCCACAGAGAGCTATATACAGCACAGAGCACAGCCCACAGAGAACTATATACAGCCCACAGTAGTATACAGCACAGAGCACAGCCCACAGAGAACTATATACATCCCACAGCAGTATACAGCACAGAGCACAGCCCACAGAGAACTATATACAGCCCACAGCAGTATACAGCACAGAGCACAGCCCACAGAGAACTATATACAGCCCACAGCAGTATACAGCACAGAGCACAGCCCACAGAGAACTATATATAGCACAGAGCACACAGTAGTATACAGCACAGAGCACAGCCCACAGAGAGCTATATACAGCCCACAGCAGTATACAGCACAGAGCACAGCCCACAGAGAACTATATACAGCCCACAGTAGTATACAGCACAGAGCACAGCCCACAGAGAACTATATGCAGCCCACAGCAGTATACAGCGCAGAGCACAGCCCACAGAGAACTATATACAGCCCACAGCAGTATACAGCACAGAGCACAGCCCACAGAGAACTATATATAGCACAGAGCACACAGTAGTATACAGCACAGAGCACAGCCCACAGAGAGCTATATACAGCCTACAGCAGTATACAGCACAGAGCACAGCCCACAGAGAGCTATATACAGCCCACAGCAGTATACAGCACAGAGCACAGCCCACAGAGAACTATATACAGCCCACAGTAGTATACAGCACAGAGCACAGCCCACAGAGAACTATATACAGCCCACAGCAGTATACAGCACAGAGCACAGCCCACAGAGAACTATATACAGCCCACAGCAGTATACAGCACAGAGCACAGCCCACAGAGAACTATATACAGCCCACAGCAGTATACAGCACAGAGCACAGCCCACAGAGAACTATATACAGCCCACAGTAGTATACAGCACAGAGCACAGCCCACAGAGAACTATATACAGCCCACAGTAGTATACAGCACAGAGCACAGCCCACAGAGAACTATATACAGCCCACAGTAGTATGCAGCACAGAGCACAGCCCACAGAGAACTATATACAGCCCACAGCAGTATACAGCACAGAGCACAGCCCACAGAGAACTATATACAGCCCACAGCAGTATACAGCACAGAGCACAGCCCACAGAGAACTATATACAGCCCACAGTAGTATACAGCACAGAGCACAGCCCACAGAGAACTATATACAGCCCACAGTAGTATACAGCACAGAGCACAGCCCACAGAGAACTATATACAGCCCACAGTAGTATACAGCACAGAGCACAGCCCACAGAGAACTATATACAGCCCACAGCAGTATACAGCACAGAGCACAGCCCACAGAGAACTATATACAGCCCACATCTCTTCTCTTCCTCCCCTCACCTCCTCCGAGAATGGCCCCACAGTCCAGAAAAAAAAAAAACTCTCCTCACCTCTCCTCGTGCCCAGCGTTGCTTCCTGGTTCCTGCTCCTGTCTCAGCAGCTGCAGTCTGCCCGGGACACAGCAGGTGCGCGATGATATGACATCATCGCGCACCCGCAGTGTCAGAGGCAGAGCGGGGAATGATGGGAGAGGAGCGTCTGTAGACGCTCTCTCCTCCATCATTGCATTCAACTGTACCGGCGTCTATACGCCGGTATAGTTGAATGCGACGGCGGGGGCGGCGGATTGAGCGGCCCACCACTGGCACCGGCCCTTCTGGCATTTGCCAGAAGTGCCCTATGGCCAGTCCGGCCCTGCCGGGAATGGTTTTCACTTCACAGGTGTGCCCTGTCAGGTTTAATAAGTGGGATTTCTTGCCTTATAAATGGTGCTGGGACCAACAGTTGTGTTGTGCAGAAGTCTGGTGGATACACAGTTGATAGTCCTACTTAATAGACTTAGAATTTGTATTATGGCAAGAAAAAAGCAGCTGAGTAAAGAAAAACGAGTGGCCATCATTACTTTAAGAAATGAAGGTCAGTCAGTCCTTTCAAACTTTGAAAGTGTCCCCAAGTGCAGTGGCAAAAACCATCAAGCGCTACAAAGAAACTGGCTCACATGAGGACCGCCCAAGGAAGGGAAGACCCTCAGCTCAGATTAGAGACCAGGTCAATGCCACACAGAGTTCTAGCAGCAGACACATCTCTACAACAACTGTTAAGAGGAGACTTTGTGCAGCAGGCCTTCATGGTAAAATAGCTGCTAGGAAACCACTGCTAAGGACAGACAACAAGCAGAAGAGACTTGTTTGGGCTAAAGAACACAAGGAATGGACATTAGATCAGTGGAAATTTGTGCTTTGGTCTGATGAGTCCAAATTTGAGATCTTTGGTTCCAACCACCGTGTCTTTGTGCGACACAGAAAAGGTGAACGGATGGACTCTACATGCCTGGTTCCCACCATGATGCATGGAGGAGGAGGTGTGATGGTGTGGGGGTGCTTTCCTGGTGACACTGTTGGGGATTTATTCAAAATTGAAGGCATACTGAACCAGCATGGCTACCACAGCATCTTGCAGCGGCATGCTATTCCATCCGGTTTGCGTTTAGTTGGACCATCATTTATTTTTCAACAGGACAATGACCCCAAACACACCTCCAGGCTGTGTAAGGGCTATTTGACCAAGAAGGAGAGTGATGGGGTGCTACGTCAGATGACCTGGCCTCCACAGTCACCAGACCTGAACCCAATCGAGATGGTTTGGGGTGAGCTGGACCGCAGAGTGAAGGCAAAAGGGCCAACAAGAGCTAAGCATCTCTGGGAACTCCTTCAAGATTGTTGGAAGACCATTTCCGGTGACTACGTCTTGAAGCTCATCAAGAGAATGCCAAGCGTCTGCAAAGCAGTCATCAAAGCAAAAGGTGGCTACTTTGAAAACCTAGAATATGACATAATTTCAGTTGTTTCACACTTTTTTTGTTAAGTATATAATTCCACATGTGTTAATTCATAGTGTTGATGCCTTCAGTGTGAATGTACAATTTTTATAGTCATGAAAATACAGAAAAATCTTTAAATCAGAAGGTGTGTCCAAACTTTTGGTCTGTACTGTATACCAAACAAGAAATATAGGGGATCATTAACCAATGGAATATCTTTCCAAAATGTATTAATATGTCAGAACAGGACAACACACAAATAAAACATATGTACAGCACAAAGGTGCTATCTAATAGAATGGGCCCACAATGCCAAACTGACCCAATAACACAGCAGAGTGACCAGTATAATAATAAAATATCAGGCCAGTATACAGATAAGTATAACGGCAATAAATAAACTTGTGTGGGGGATTTTGATCTGTGACTTGGACCAAAAATGTACATGTTTGTAATTATTTTGCGGTGCAGACACATGGTCCGCAAAAAAACACAGATGTGACCAATCCCATAGAATATAATGGATACATGTTCTATCTGTAAAAAACATGGATAGGATGTGTATGTGAAAATGGATGTCTAAATGCAGGGGACCACAGAAGCCCCTCGTGTATCACCATTCCTGTATCCTCAGGGGTAGTGTGAAGGTTGAGCCTTAAAAGGGTTGTCCCACGAACAAAGCACATTTTATTTAGTAGATCTTAGAATAATAATAAATTCCACGATTGGATGTGTTTAAAAGAAAATGTTCCTGTGCTGAGATAATCTTATAAATGTGCTCCTGCTGTGTACTGTGTAATGGCTGTGTCTGACCATGCAGTGACATGGTCTGATCATACCACATCTCCTGGGCAGGGGAGGAAGCAAAAGAGGACACAGACATTACAGCTGATTCTTTTTGCAGGGTAAACTATTTCACTGCCTATTTTAAGCAATGTTTCACCTCAAAGAAAGAATCAGCTGCAATCCTGTGCTGTTCTGTCTCTACACCTAGTCCAGGAACTGTGATATGATCAGACCATGTTCATGTAAGGCTAGACACAGCCATTACACAGCACACAGCAGGGGCACATATATAAGATTATCTCAGCATAGGAACTTTTTTTTTTAAATACATCCAATTGTCCAACTATTATTCAAAGATCTATTAAATTGTTTTTAAATTGACTTTATTAATATAGGAAGAGAACTTTCTCTAACTGTCTACTGTTATAGACTATATGTGAAAAGTTCTGTTTCTATATCATCGGAACAGTTGATTGGAGGGAACAGTCTCTCTGTCATCAAGCTTATAAAGATGTCTATGACTGCTCAAAGTGTCTGCACATCTGGAGCCATTCCAATGAAGAAGCTAGAAAGGGCAATTTACTTTAGTGGATACACTGACTGTCCCTTATGGGAAACTGCTGACTGTTATAGGTATACTAGCTGGCATCTATCTAAATTATGAGGTTGGACCTTTAAGGGTATATGACTGGCATTGCTGAGGACAGTGTAGCTGGTAGTCTGGACATCACTTTCACTAGTCAATGCAGAGGATGAAGGTTATTATATCTGTCATACTGCTATCTTGACCTGACAGCTGTTCTGCTCTATCCCATCAACCCAGCAAGTATTCTCAATAGCAAGATATGAGAACCTAGGACTACTGACTGCTGATATTATTATCCACCCCAATACACCTTTTTTCACCCACAAGCTATCATTACAGCACACTACATAGCTTTCCTCCTTCTGAAATTGGCAAGTTTGATTGACCTTTACCCAAGGTGAATGGCCAGTTTTACGTTTACTGCTTGCTCGGTTCTAGAGACACCATGGATTCACCAAAATACCTTAAAACCACGCGAAAGAACTAAGTAGGTGAGAGCATAATGTCACGAGGGTGTCACGTCCCACTGAAAAAAACTGAAGTTAGATGATCACGAGGGGTAATGAATTACAGGTGTTCATAGAGATGGTGTGATTCATGTCCTATGTAAAATGGATTTACTTTCCTTCAGGTGCTGAGGGGGTTAAGGACTCTTTCCATGCTGACTGAGACCATACAGCCTGGTTGCCTCAGCTGCAACTGCTTATCGTTTACTCCCTCTATATATACTGGCTCTGGGAGTTTAGTCCTTGCTGGTGAAAGATTCGTCTTCCTGTGGTGAATGCTAAAGCTAAGTGGTTGGAGTGGAGTTGTAGTAGTGATCTGTAGTTTGCTGTAGTGCGTGTGTGCTTATCTCATGGTCCCTTTTCCCATTTAGTTTATTCCTCCCTGTCCCTATTCTCCCTATTGTTGGTTTGTGCTTTTGCATGATAGAGAATTTCTGTTATCCCTGTTTTGTCTTCGTGTCTTTTTTACCTTACTTTTCTGTCCCATGCCTCATCGGGTGGGGGAGGGGGCAGATTAGGGCTTAACAGAAACATAGCAAGGTCAGAGACCAGAGCCTATCACGGGACAGGGATAGTTAAGGTCGGAGTTTCAGGGTCAGTTTGAGACCTCTATCCCTTAGAGAAGACCGTCACAGCGTGACAGTACTGAGAAGAAGATAAAATTAGGAGACACAGTCCTATTCCAGTTTAGGAAACGTTCTTGCAATATTATTCACTCTCAACAAATAAGTAATGGATGAACATGTGACTGAAAGGTCTGAAAATAGTACAATACCACAACATGACACATCAACAGGAATACATCGCTGACTAAACAGTCAGATATTACCACATCCTCCTTTCTGAGTAACTGAATGCCAAATGTTGCTTTTGCTTCTTTGCTATCAGCGTTTTAGCAGTGAGGAATCATTCATTTCCTTGCCAGGCATAATAGCAGAATACCCACAATTAGACATAAGAAAAATTATTTTATTGTTATTCTTATATTATCCAGCTTAAGACTTATTATTATTCTGATATTATCTAGTCTGTACTTTTTACTTTTTATATACTGCATTTTACTGTTCTACCATCAACTCAAATATCAGGAACTTATTTCCTATCTACACTGCTCAAAATATAAAGGGAACACCTAAACAACAGAATATAACTCCAAGTAAATCAAACTTCTGTGAAATCAAACTGTCCACTTAGAGCCCCTTCACACTGGTCGATTCTGCTACGATTACGACGCATTTGCGTCATATTCGACATCGCAGTACGAGCTCGTAGCCAGCGGTCACACTCTACGATGTTAACGCTTTTTCTGACGTAGTTGCGATGTGAACGTCACGCGTCGCAATCGTACGCTACCCTTCACACCGCCATAGTCCTACGACTCCGAGCGTGACGTATTACCAGCATGGGCGTGCTAAAACGTCACGCCCAATCAGGAGACAGGTATGCGGAAGCCCAACCCACGTAGTCGCATTACGAGCTCGTATGACCGCCGTCACATACTACGATTTCGACCGCCACAGCGAGACATTTACGACGAAAGAAAGTTCTGCTCTTTCTTTCACATCGTACGATGCTGGGCTGCGTCGCAGATCGTAACGCCATGTCACACTTTGCAACCTCGGAACGAGGACGGATAAACGTCACAAATCGAACGCTCGTTCAGACTTTGATTGCACAGTGTGAAGGGGCCCTTAGGAAGCAACACTGTTTGACAATCAATTTCACATGCTGTTGTGCAAATGGAATAGACAACAGATGGAAATTATAGGTAATTATCAAGACACACTCAATAAAGGAGTGGTTCTGCAGGTGGGGACCACAGACCACATCTCTGTACCAATCCTTTCTGGCTGATGTTTTGGTCACTTTTGAATGTTGGTTGTGCTTTCACACTCGTGGTAGCATGAGACGGACTCTACAACCCACACAAGTGGCTCCAGGATGGCACATCAATGCGAGCTGTGGCAAGAAGGTTTGCTGTGTCTTTCAGTGTAGTGTCTACAGGCAGGAGGTGTAACCAGGAGACAGGCCAGTACACCAGAAGACATAGAGGGGGCCGTAGGAGGGCAACAACCCAGCAACAGGACTGCTACCTCAGCCTTTGTGCAAGGAGGAACAGAAGGAGCACTGCCAGCGCCCTGCAAAATGACCTCAAGCAGGCCACAAATGTGCATGTGTCTGCACAAACGGTTAGAAACCAACTCCATGAGGATGGGCTGAGTGCCCGATGTCCACAGATGGGGGTTGTGCTCACAGCCCAACACCGTGCAGGACGATTGGCATTTGCCACAGAACACCAGGATTGACAAATACGCCACTGGAGCCCTGTGCTCTTCACAAATAAAATCAGGTTCACACTGAGCACATGTGACAGAGCCTGGAGACGCCATGGAGAGCGATCTGCTTCCTGCAACATCCTTCAGCATGACCGGTTTGGCAGTGGGTCAGTAATGGTGTGGTGTGGCATTTCTTTGGAGGGCCGCACAGCCCTCCATGTGTTCGCCAGAGGTAGCCTGACTGCCATTACATACCGAGATGAGATCCTCAGACACCTTGTGAGACCATATGCTGGTGCCGTTGACCCTGGGTTCCTCCTAATAAAGGACAATGCCAGATCTCATGTGGCTGGAGTGTGTCAGTAGTTCCTGCAAGATGAAGGCATTGAAGCTATGGACTGGCCCGCCCGTTCCCCAGACCTGAATCAGATTAAACACATCTGGGACATCATGTCTCGCACCATCCACCAATGTCACGTTGCACCACAGACTATCCAGGAGTGGGTGGATGCTTTAGTCCAGGTCTGGGAGGAGATCCCTCAGGAGACGTCCCGCCGCCTCATCAGGAGCATGCCCAGGCATTGTAGTGAGGTCATACAAGCACGTGGAGGCCACACACACACTACTGAGCATCATTTCCTTGTCTTGAGGCATTTCCACTGACGTTGGATCAGCCTGTAACTTCATTTTACACTTTGATTTTGAGCATCATTCCAACTCCAGACCTCCGTGGGATATTAGTTGTGATTTACGTTGATCATTTTTAGGTTTTATTGTTCTCAACACATTCCACTATGTAATGAATAAAGATTTACAACTGGAATATTTCATTCAGTGATATCTAGGATGTGGGATTTTAGTGTTCCCTTTATTTTTATATTAGGACTGGGGACATTATTAAAGGATAGCCACCAGGATATGGGACATTATTAAACGAAGGGGACAGGATGGGAAACATTATTACAAGTTGGTGAGCAGGAAAGAAGACATTATTAAGGATACGGGCCAGGATGGAGGACTGTGTTACAGAGGCAAACACCTGACCAACATGCTGTTGGGGGCCCACGTCCATATTTTGTATCAGAGCCAAAATGACTCTGGTTCTGCCACTACGTATATACCTTTATAAAAGATAACATCTTAACATATGATGGTAAATCCTACTGGTACAATAATCTATTCAAAAAATGATTTATGATACATCGTAATAAACTCAATAAAATGGTCTGAAATATTACTTGGGGAAAAAAAAGGCACTGCCATAAAAAAATAGAAGAACAAAAAATTCTGTTGTTTCTATTTTAGATTATTTCATTGTTATTGTTCTTTTTATAACTTACAATATAATGAAAGGTGGTGCAAATATCTTTATGGTGCAGTTTGCAAAAGAGCAATTAAGTGAATCAGGTAAAAAGTTACTGCTGACCCATACATCCCATTAAAACGATAATAATAATAATAATAATAATAATAATAATAATATGCATATATATAATATGGATAATATAAATGTTTCTGTAATATTTGGCACTACAATGTGAATACAGAAAGTTAACAGCAATGATATGTAAGATATTTTGGTACCCAATGTGTTGTTGCACCATTCTGTGAATATAGAACGTGTAGGACTATAAGGCAAGTTCAGAGTAAACTTAATGGTTATACAGAGGGGGACCACATAGTGTGGCATTATTATACAAGCATTCAAAGGCATTCTAAGGAAATCTTCCCTATCCCCTATTAGCCAAGTTCCCTTTGTCGCAATATTGTGCCTGGCTGTAAGACAACTGGTTTCAGCTGGAGGCTTCCCCTCTCTGCCCTGACTCCATTAGGACGCAAATTTAATGAAACCCTACCCCTTGCTTAAGAAGCATTCCTCCCATCAAAGTTTTTATCCTCTTAATATTTTACAGTCACCATTTTGTATAGCACTTTGTACTTACAATTGCTCATTTTGCCTTTCTACCCAGATAATTCTATTTTCTCTGCTCTATTCTAGAATCAGGAAGTCTCTTGTCCATGCATTTATCATTCGCCTCTTCATCTCCTGACCCAGCTGTTGGGCAGACATAACAAGAAAACTTTTAGAATAATACTAACACATCAGGACCAGGCAAAGAGCTAAGCACTGACAAGAGATGCAGGACATTTCCTCAAGTTACTTAAGGGAATATTAAATGGTGCAAACATTTCTGTGAGCAGAATGCAGTTAGACTTTTGAAGTAGACTCGCTGGCACTTAAGTGGAGCAATGAGGATCTCTGTTTTACTTGTTTTGATTCTTTAACACAATAAGGGGAGCACATTTTGGATACACATTTAACAAAACATACAGTGGGTGCGGAAAGTATTCAGACCCCTTTAAAGTTTTCACTTTGTTTCATTGCAGCCATTTGGTAAATTCAAAAAAGTTCATTTTTTTCTCATTAATGTACATTCTGCTCCCCATCTTGACTGAAAAAAAACAGAAATGTAGTAACATTTGTAAAAATATTAAAAAACAAACTCTGAAATATATGTATACAATGTATTTGTTTTACACTGAAAATATTATTAGCCATAATAATAACCACAGCAAAAAAATAATACAACTCTTATTAGCATTATATTTGTTTCTCATTAAAGCATCGCATGTAATATCTCCCAGCTATTGTCGCTGCTTTGATATACATATAAGTATACACCATATATGTAAATACAGTTAGGTCCATATATATTTGGACAGAGACAACATTTTTCTAATTTTGGTTATAGACATTACCACAATGAATTTTAAACAAAACAATTCAGCTGCAGTTGAAGTTCAGACTTTCAGCTTTCATTTGAGGGTATCCACATTAAAATTGGATGAAGAGTTTAGGAGTCTCAGCTCCTTAACATGTGCCACCCTGTTTTTAAAGGGACCAAAAGTAATTGGACAGATTAAATAGTTTTAAATAAAATGTTCATTTTTAATACTTGGCTGAAAACCCTTTGTTGGCAATGACTGCCTGAAGTCTTGAACTCATGGACATCACCAGACGCTGTGTTTCCTTCTTTTTGATGCTCTGCCAGGCCTTCACTGCGGTGGTTTTCAGTTGCTGTTTGTTTGTGGCCTTTCTGTCTGAAGTTTAGTCTTTAACAAGTGAAATGCTGCTCAATTTGGTTGAGATCAGGTGACTGACTTGGCCATTCAAGAATATTCCACTTCTTTGCTTTAATAAACTCCTGGGTTGCTTTGGCTTCATGTTTTGGGTCATTGTCCATCTGTAGTATGAATCGACAACCAACCAGTTTGGCTGCATTTGGCTGGATCTGAGCACACAGTATGTCTCTGAATACCTCAGAATTCATTTGGCTGCTTCTGTCCTGTGTCACATCATCCATAAACACTAGTGACCCAGTGCCACTGGCAGCCATGCATGCCCAAGCCATCACACTGCCTCCACCATGTTTTACAGATGATGTGGTATGCTTTGGATCATGAGCTGTACCATGCCTTCGCCATACTTTTCTCTTTCTATCGTTCTGGTAGAGGTTGATCTTATAATAATAATAATAATAATTTTATTTATATAGCGCCAACATATTCCGCAGCGCTTTACAACTTATAGAGGGGACTTATACAGACAACAGACATTACAGCATAACAGAAATCACAGTTCAAAACAGATACCAGGAGGAATGAGGGCCCTGCTGCTCGCAAGCTTACAATCTATGAGGAAAAGGGGAGACACAAGAGGTGGATGGTAACAATTGCTTTAGTTATTTGGACCAGCCATAGTGTAAGGCTCGGGTGTTCATGTAAAGCTGCATGAACCAGTTAACTGCCTAAGTATGTAACAGTACAGACACAGAGGCTATTAACTGCATAAAGTGTATGAGAACATGATGGAGGAACGTGATTATGTTGTTGTTTTTTATTAATAGGCCACACAGGGATAATTAGGTTAATGCGTTGAGGCGGTAGGCCAATCTGAACAAATGAGTTTTTAGTGCACGCTTAAAACTGTGGGGATTGGGGATTAATTGTATTAACCTAGGTAGTGCATTCCAAAGAATCGGCGCCGCACGTGTAAAGTCTTGGAGACGGGAGTGGGAGGTTCTGATTATTGAGGATGCTAACCTGAGGTCATTAGCAGAGCGGAGGGCACGGGTAGGTTGGTAGACTGAGACCAGAGAGGAGATGTAGGGTGGTGCTGAGCCATGGAGTGCTTTGTGGATGAGGGTAGTAGTTTTGTACTGGATTCTGGATTGGATGGGTAGCCAGTGTAATGACTGGCACAAGGTAGAGGCATCGGTGTAACGGTTGGCGAGGAATATGATCCTGGCAGCAGCATTCAGGACAGATTGGAGCGGGGAGAGTCTGGTAAAAGGTAGGCCAATTAGTAGAGAGTTACAATAGTCCAGACGAGAATGAATAAGTGAGACAGTAAGAGTTTTTGCAGAGTCGAAAGTAAGAAAAGGGCGAATTCTGGAAATGTTTTTGAGATGCAGATAAGAAGAGCGAGCCAGTGATCGGATGTGGGGGGTGAATGAAAGCTCGGAATCAAGGATGACTCCAAGGCAGCGGGCATGTTGCTTTGGAGTAATGGTGGAACCGCACACAGAGATGGCAATGTCGGGCAAAGGTAGGTTTGTAGAGGGAGAGAACACGAGGAGTTCAGTTTTTGACAGGTTCAGTTTCAGATAGAGGGAGGACATGATGTTAGAGACAGCGGTAAGACAATCACTGGTGTTTTCTAAAAAGGTCGGCGTGATAACAGGAGAAGAGGTATATAATTGGGTGTCGTCAGCATAGAGATGGTACTGGAAACCAAATCTACTGATTGTTTGTCCAATAGGGGCAGTATACAAAGAGAAGAGGAGGGGGCCTAGGACTGATCCTTGAGGAACCCCAACAGTAAGGGGAAGGTGAGAGGAGGAGGAACCAGCAAAACAAACAGTGAAGGATCGGCCAGAGAGATAGGAGGAGAACCAAGAGAGAACGGTGTCCTTGAGGCCGATGGAGCGGAGCATAGTGAGGAGGAGCTGATGATCCACAGTGTCGAATGCTGCGGAGAGATCCAGGAGAATTAGCATGGAATAGTGACCATTAGATTTAGCTGTTAGTAGGTCATTAGAGACTTTAGTGAGGGCAGTTTCAGTAGAGTGTAAAGAGCGGAAACCAGATTGAAGAGGGTCGAGAAGAGAATTATCTGAGAGATAGCGGGTAAGACGGGAGTGGACCAGGCGTTCCAGGAGTTTAGCGATGAAGGGAAGATTAGAGACAGGTCTATAATTAGCGGCACAATTTTGATCGAGGGAGGGCTTTTTAAGTAGTGGATGTATGATGGCATGCTTAAATGAGGAGGGAAAAATACCGGAAGTGAGGGAAAGGTTGAATATTTTTGTTAGGTGAGAGGTGACAGCCGGGGAAAGGGACTGGAGGAGATGCGACGGAATGGGGTCGCTGGTGCAAGTGGTCGGGCGAGAAGATGCAAGGAGCCTGCTTACTTCTTCTTCTGTAACTGGTTCAAGTCAGAGAGTGAACTAGATGCAGTGGGGGAGGGAGGACAGTGCTTGGTATGAAGAGATTGGGAAATGATTTCCTGTCGAATGTGGTCAATTTTTTCTTTGAAGTAATTGGCCAGATCGTCAGCGTGGAGATCTGTGGTTGGGGCCTGCTCTCTTGGGTTGAGTAGGGACCGGAAAGTGTCAAAGAGACGTTTAGGGTTATTGGACAGCGAGGTGATGAGGGTGTTGAAATAGGTTTGTTTGGAGAGGTGAAGGGCAGAGTTGTATGTTTTTAACATGAACTTATAATGGATGAAATCTTCGGGCAGATTAGATTTTCTCCACAGACGTTCGGCGCACCTGGAGCACCGCTGCAGGAAACGTGTTTGCAGCGTGTGCCACGGTTGTCGCCGTCTGTGCCGAGTTGTTCTATGTATAGGAGGTGCAGCTTCTTCCAGGGCACTTTGCAGGGTTTCATTGTAATGCTTCAGAGCAGAATCAGGACAAGAGATGGAGGAGATTGGGGCCAATGAAGACTGCAAGTTCTTCATAAGTTTCTGGGTGTTAATGGCCTGTATGTTTCTATAAGTGTGGAAAGTGGGGATGACCTGAGCGGGATGGCAGTTCTTGATAGAGAATGAAAGAAGGTTGTGGTCAGAGAGCGGGAGAGGGGAGTTTGTGAAATCATCCAGTGAGCAAAGCCGGGAGAAGACCAAATCAAG
This sequence comes from Ranitomeya variabilis, assembly GCF_051348905.1. Lineage (NCBI taxonomy): Eukaryota > Metazoa > Chordata > Amphibia > Anura > Dendrobatidae > Ranitomeya > Ranitomeya variabilis. The sequence goes on along the minus strand of NC_135237.1, from coordinate 328,539,811 downwards.
GGAGTTTCCATCATCATGTGTTGGAGAGTTAGTATGCTGCGAGAGGCCGAAAGAGGAGGTTAGAGATAAAAGGTGAGAAGCAGATGGGGAGAGGGGAGAAGCAATTGGGATATTGAAATCACCCATGATGAGGGTGGGGGTGTCATAAGAGAGAAAGTGTGGAAGCCAGGTGGCAAAATGATCCAGGAACTGGTGAGAGGGGCCGGGAGGACGATACACCACCGCCACTCGCATGGAGAAGGGGACGTAGAATCTGACAGCATGGACCTCAAAGGAAGGGAATACAAGTGAGGGTACTTGGGGGATAACTTGGAAGGTACATTTGGGTGAAAGGAGCAGACCAACGCCTCCACCTGCTCTGTTGTCTGATCTTGGGGTATGAGAAAAGTGTAGTCCACCAAATGAGAGAGCAGCAGCAGCGGTGGTGTCTGACTGCTGGATCCAGGTTTCAGTAAGAGCCAGGAGATTAAGAGAGTTAGAAAGGAAGAAGTCATGAATGAAGGAGAGTTTATTACACACAGAGCGAGAATTCCAAAGAGCACAATTGAATGAGACAGAAGGCATGCATGGAATATTAATAAGGTTAGAGGGGTTTCTGGGTGTAGCAGTTGGGAGGTTTGACTGGCTATAACATGGGGGGCCGGGGTTCGGAGAGATGTCTCCAGCAACTAGGAGAAGGAGGATAGAAAGAGTGAGCAGATGGTTAAGTGATTTGTGAGAGCGTCTCTTTTGTTGGATGGTGGGACTGAATGGATCTGTACTGTTAAGCAATGTGAACAGAGCATGAGTGCTATACATAGGAGAGGCCAGGACAGAGGGGCCAATATGGATGGAGTGTAAAGAGTTGATGCAAGGGCGGTGATTGTGTGTGAAAGCAGCAGCCATGATATAGATTATACAAATACATATGGTGAGTATTTGCTGTGTGCCAACTGAATAGGGAATAGATTTTGATTGTCTTACCTGTCTCCTGCCCTGTCTAACTGCCATGTTATAACTGCTGAATACTTAGAAAAAAAAGTACTTTGAAAAAAAAAAATGTACACATCTTGGTTTCATCTGTCCAAAGAATGTTCTTCCAGAACTGTGCTGGCTTTTTTAGATGTTTTTTAGCAAAGTCCAGTCTAGCCTTTTTCTTCTTGATGCTTATGAGTGGCTTGCACCGTGCAGTGAACCCTCTGTATTTACTTTCATGCAGTTTTCTCTTTATGATAGATGTGGATATTGATACGCCGACCTCCTGGAGAGTGTTGGTCACTTGGTTGGCTGTTGTGAAGGGGTTTCTCTTCACCATGGAGATTATTCTGCGATCATCCACCACTGTTGTCTTCCGTGGGCGCCCAGGTCTTTTTGCATTGATGAGTTCACCAGTGCTTTCTTTCCTTCTCAGGATGTACCAAACTGTAGATTTTGCCACTCCTAATATTGTAGCAATTTCTCGGATGGATTTTTTCTGTTTTCACAGCTTTAGGGTGGCTTGTTTCACCTGCATGGAGTACTCCTTTGACCGTATGTTTACTTCACAGCAAAACCTTCCAAATGCAAGGACAACACCTTAAATCAACTCCAGGCCTTTTATCTGCTTAATTGAGAATGATATAACGAAGGGATTGCCCACACCCGTCCATGAAATAGCCTTGGAGTTAATTGTCCAATTACTTTTGGTCCCTTTAAAAACAGGGTGGCACACGTTAAGGAGCTGAAACTCCTAAACCCTTCATCCAATTTTAATGTGGATACCCTCAAATGAAAGCTGAAAGTCTGAACTTCAACTGCATCTGAATTGTTTTGTTTAAAATTCATTGTGGTAATGTCTATAACCAAAATTAGAAAAATGTTGTCTCTGTCCAAATATATATGGACCTAACCGTATATATAGTACATATACACTCACCGGCCACTTTATTAGGTACACCATGCTAGTAACGGGTTGGACCCCCTTTTGCCTTCAGAACTGCCTCAATTCTTCGTGGCATAGATTCAACAAGGTGCTGGAAGCATTCCTCAGAGATTTTGGTCCATATTGACATGATGGCATCACACAGTTGCCGCAGATTTGTCGGCTGCACATCCCAAAGATGCTCCATACAAGGCAGGATGGATCCATGCTTTCATGTTGTTTACGCCAAATTCTGACCCTACCATCCGAATGTCGCAGCAGAAATCGAGACTCATCAGACCAAGCAACGTTTTTCCAATCTTCTACTGTCCAATTTCGATGAGCTTGTACAAATTGTAGCCTCAGTTTTCTGTTCTTAGCTGAAAGGAGTGGTACCCGGTGTGGTCTTCTGCTGCTGTAGCCCATCTGCCTCAAAGTTCGACGCACTGTGCGTTCAGAGATGCTCTTAGGCCTACCTTGGTTGTAACGGGTGGCGATTTGAGTCACTGTTGCCTTTCTATCAGCTCGAACCAGTCTGCCCATTCTCCTCTGACCTCTGGCATCAACAAGGCATTTCCGCCCACAGAACTGCCGCTCACTGGATTTTTTTTCTTTTTCGGACCATTCTCTGTAAACCCTAGAGATGGTTGTGCGTGAAAATCCCAGTAGATCAGCAGTTTCTGAAATACTCAGACCAGCCCTTCTGGCACCAACAACCATGCCACGTTCAAAGGCACTCAAATCACCTTTCTTCCCCATACTGATGCTCGGTTTGAACTGCAGGAGATTGTCTTGACCATGTCTACATGCCTAAATGCACTGAGTTGCCGCCATGTGATTGGCTGATTAGAAATTAAGTGTTAACAAGAAGTTGGACAGGTGTACCTAATAAAGTGGCCAGTGAGTGTATATACCGTATATATAAAACTCACATATGGCAAATGCATCATATTTTATTTATTTGTGCCCAGTAATTCAGTAATATGACACTTGGGCCCCGATACATCAAGACCTGTGTTTTTCACACCAGCCTGGATGAAGGGGTGGGGTGAACTGTGAGGTGCCTAATTAATTAAAATTAATTCTGCTTCAAAGAGACGCATGTCTGTTAGGCTAGGCTCACATTAGCATTCGGCTGAGCTGCGGAGGGCTGCGTACTTTGTTAAGCTCTAGGTCCGCCTACATTTGCATGCGTCCTGCGTACCTATCTTTAAAATTGGGTACGCAGGACATGTATGCGGATGCCTCCTTTTGACGCGCCCACCGACTGCACGGGGACACAACTTGCATTCGCATACATCCGCATGTCCTGCGTACCCAATATTAAAGATAAGTACGCAGGATGCATGCAGAAGTAGGTGGAGCTAAACGGTAGAAGTGAGGAAGTAGGCGGAGCTTAGCGGAGGAAGTACGCAGCCCTCCGCAGCTCAGTCAAACGCTAATGTAAATCTAGCCTTAATGAATCAGGTGAGGCATGAAGTGGCGTGTATCTCCATGTAGATCAGGGCAGCAGACTGTCAGTCATTACATTTATTACACTGGTAACGCCCCCTGTAATTTAAAATAAGCTCTGGAGGCAGATTCTCAGGGAGATCTATGTCCTTCCCATAGATCTTAACAGCTCATTTACATATTGAGAAAAATGTGGATTTCTCTGGAATAAGACATCGGATTGCAGATATCAAGGTGTCATTTTTTTCAGCTTCGTATGACCTACATGCCCGTATAGACGGCTTAGGAGGGACGATCCTACTGACAGATTCCCTTTAAGTGCTGATAAATGAACACTGCAAGTAATATATTAGAGTTAAAATAATAATAGTAACCACTAACCTTCCTGTATACTGTGTAAAAGCATCTATATTACATCTGTCTGAGACATCAAGTTATTATTGCCAAAGAATATTTTAAGGATGACGAAAACAATGAATGATGAACAGTCTCCTTGGAAAACTGAAGAATAATAACATCAGGCAGTCCACACCCATTTACTTACTCTTCCACAATGTAAGAATTCAGCGTACTGAGGAGCATTCCAGACATATCCTAGCCCTTTCACAACACCAAGCTTTATTATAGTCATGTGAAAAATGGACTGTATGCCGCAACAAGGGATACTTTTGCCTTTGTAATCGTCAGACACTAATTACAATACAATGGTTCCTTGAGAAAAGGGAAAATCAGGAATTTAGGGCAGGAAGGAAAGCTTCCTGTGCTGTTAAGGGGTAGATCTTCTGTTCTACAATATATAGGAAAGAGAGAGTGTCATCCATTAATTATACAGAAGACAAGCAATCACTGTGCATGCTGTACATGTGTTACAATTCAGCACGCCACACCATGACAGGTTACTCCATCTGGACACCATCAAAAGTTTTCTTGTGACCTTTGAACTCTTTGATGAGTGACTGCTTCTATGTTTTAGTCCATTAGAAAGGTTATCTTTTTACATATATTCATATTAGACTCCACTGATGAAAGTGTTGGAATGCGCAGAGGCTACTGTGCTACAGACAGTATAAGCATATAGTTGTTGTTACAGGAAAGATATATAGCTTTGTACCGTGTTAGCCAGTAGGTAGAAAAATATTTAGATGTTAGAGTCCTTAGTGGTTGATACCTTTTAATAGCTAACTGAAAATTGTTACCATCTTTTCAGTTAGCCATTAAAAGGTATCAACCACTGAGGACTCTCACGTATAAAAAATGTTTTAGTTGTTGTTAGTGATCCATGTGAAAGTATAGGTTTTCATTTTAGGAGTTGAATTCAGCATTAAATAAATGGCAAATATATGCTACTGCTATAGTATTATTACTTTGCACACATATAGTATATTACATTTCAAGAAAAACGTTCCTTTTCACAAATTTCTACATGCTAAAACACTTTTGCATATCCCACAATGCAGCATATGTATATAAAAAAGAAGAGTCCCCCAATTGGGAGCAAGACCATGGGCACGTAACGCAGGGTAATGAATCCAGCATAAAAGGAGGAAATTCAACTCCAGTTGTTGTAAAATCTTGAGGGCTTTATTAAATATCCATAAATATACTAAGGACAAAAAGGTACATCACTGACACATTTCAGACGCAAATGATTCGCAGTTGTAGTATGTTGGGACTCCTTCCTGTGAGCCAAAATAGACAGCCACTCTGGTGAACCCTCACAATACATGAATGATCATTCATTTGAATTGCTGGATTCCCTGCTCAGTCTCCTACCTTGATAACAGCTCATTGCTTGAGGTAAAAAAAAAACAAAATTGATGAGCTGAACCAAAAGAGGATTCCTTTAATTGTGATTGTTAAGGGTTTTAATAATGAGAATGGAGTCAGTAAATATAATCATAAATGTTAAGTAGTTTAGTTATCCATAAGTTATGATTACTGTACAGTTGAAGAAGTATGTCCAACAAATTTAATAATTGCCTATGCTTTATTTAAGAATTAAGATATAGTAAAATCCAAACATAAAAAGCAGCATATATCAACGTGTTTCAGGCATGCTTTAATAGATGCTGAAACATACTAATTAGTGATGAGCGAGTGTACTCGTTGCTCGGGTGACCTCTGAGTATTTGTTAGTGCTCAGAGATTTAGTTTTCATCGCCCCAGCTGAATGATTTACAGCTACTAGTCAGGCTGAGTACATGTGGGGGTTGCCTTGTTGCTAAGGAATCCCCACATGTAATCAAGCTGGCTAGTAGCTGTAAATCATTCAGCTGCCGCAATGAAAACTAAATCTCCGAGCAGTCATAAATACTTGGAGGTCACCCGAGCGTGCTCGGGAAAACCCGAGCAACGAGTACTCTCGCTCATCACTAATACTAATGGATACTGTTTTTTTTGTCTGTTTGAATGTTAAAGGAGTTGTCCACTATTGAAAAACCCATTCTTAACAACTAGTGTGTCCCACATAAAATAAAATAAATGTACTGCAGCTAGTGATGAGCAAACATGCACAGATAAGGTGTTACCCGAGCATGCTCGTCTGCTAACCGAGTGTCTTTGGCGCGCTCAAAAAATCTGTTAAAGTCTCCATGGCTCCATGTCTCCCGGCTGTTCACCAGCCACAACACATGCAGAGATTGCCTATTTGTTAGACATGCAGCCACAGGGACGCGAACATATTCTTCGAGCACGCCAAAGACACTCGGTTAGCACACAACCATGCTCGGATAACACCTTAGGCCTCTTTCACACTTCAGTTGTTTGGCGTCAGTCTAAAACCATCATTTTCTTCAAAAAACAGATCCGTTTTTTTTTCCGACGGATTCGTTTTTTTCCCCATAGACTTGCATTAGCGACGGATTGTGACGGATGGTCGTCCGTTCCATCCGTCATGCGACGGATCCGTCAAAATTTAGCGGACGTCATCTAGACATTGACGTTCATCTAGACGTTTTTTGTCTCCGTTGAAATGGCGGATCGCGACGGATCCGTCGCGTCCGTCATTTCATAGAATGGCCACCTATGGGCGACGGATCCGTCGCGATCCGTTTTTTGGCGGATCTGTCGCCCCAATCCGTTTTTTCAAGTTTTTTCAATTGCGCATGCTCCAAAAAGTATATACAAACCCCGAGTAACGGATTCGTCAAAAAAACGGATCCGTTACATCCGTTTTTTCAACAATTGTGACGGATCCGTCGATCCGTCACTTTATCGGAAGTGACTGACGCCAAACGACTGAAGTGTGAAAGAGGCCTTACCTGAGCACGTTCGCTCATCACTAACTGCAGCCTTTCAGTATCCCAATGGAGGGGATGTTTGATGTGACAGAATGGTGAAGGCTGCAACCAAGCAGTGACTGCTGATTGGCTGCAGTGTTTGCATTACATAACAATGTCACGTGACAGCTGAGAATCATTGTGCCAACAGTCCTGGTCCAAGAGATATGCATGTTTTTTTTTTCATTTTATGTGAGGCATTCTGGCAGTTAAGACAGGGGTTGCAACTACTTCAATATATCCTGAATAAAGTATTGACAGTCACTGAATCTGCTGGGCATTCTTCTCCTCCAGTTGATGCAACGTGGGATGGTCTGCGGTCTGGGCGAAACTACTGTGCAAATAGGTGAGCTGAACACTATTTTCCTGTGTGCTAGGATAACAGGTGTGTAGTAGATGCTTTCTTCCTTATTTCCAATCTGTTGCGCTCATATGTGTGCTACACTGTGATCTCTCATTGTCCTGTTCTCTTTCTGACATGTCAAAATGACAATCGTGATAGCACTCATCCTCCTACAGGATGGATTTCATGTGTTAGTTGTAAAACATGTTTTGAACACTTATCATATTAGCCTACAGCAACAAGCACATCTCTGAGATGATTGGTTTTGTACTCACAAAAAAATTCAGCATTTGTTCTCTTGTTTCTCCTTTTTTTCTCCATATTCCTATAATCGATTGCTAACAATCAATTAGAACTTTGTATATTATTATTTTCAAACATTTTTATTGGGTTTTCATATAATAAAGCATAACAAACACTTGTGCATCTTACATATACATATCAAATCATAGAAATGTGATCACATGCTTATAATTGTGGTACAATAACTCAGCCTAAACATACTGCAAAAAATAAATTAATGTGCATGTGGGCCGACAAAATACTCAGACAAGCATTAATAATAAGTAATAATCATTAATAGTAACTGGAATATAGTTTGTATCTATTGTATACAAGGCACAGTGACGGGAGCATTTTTTTATCACACCGAAAATACTCGATTAGGACACGAGCCTGCTCAGATAACACCTTATCCGAGCATGCTTGCTCATCACTACTCAGTAACTATGTAGCACTTACCAGATGTGTATCTTTTTCTCATTAATGGTGTTACGGGGTTACCGAGACAGTGTGGAGCCAGAAGACTGCAGGGTCCGATTGCTCCTACTCCGGAGCTGAGAAGAAGCACTTCTCCATTTTAAATGTGTTTATTCCTTCTGGTAGAACAGGGGTTAATCGGCCATGTTGGAAATCTCTGTGCTCACAGCTGTGCTCGGTTAGCCACTCCATTCCCTTTATAATCTGGGCTCTGATAATATTCCTTGTCAGAGCTAGCATTTGCTGCATGGCTAATGGAGGGAGAGGAGTTCGTATGAGAAGGAGAGTTGAAGGAGTTATTAGTGACTGTTGCTTGGTTTGTATGCATGGTTAATCCTTATCCTTCTCTGTTTTGGTTTATCCCCTTACCTTCACACCTCGGTACATTCCTCTGTTATATGTGAGTGAATATTTTGTATGTCTGGAGTTTTCGAATAACCCTTGTTTGTGTTGCCTTGTTTGTCGGGTTGGTGTACTACGGTGCACAGTCACGTCCCCTTTTCCCTAGGTGGGGGAAGAGAACAGGAGGAAGGCTAACTCAGGAGATAAGGCAAGGGTGGAGGCCCCGGTATCTTCACCATCTGAAGTATCCCGGGGAGCAGGGCAAGCTAGGGTGCCCCCCCTAGTGTTAGGAACAGGGAAGGAGCCCCTGGTCCTGGGTCACCCGATAGCTGTGTCGTGACAAATGGTTTATTATTCTTTCGCAAGAAGAAGGGAGGCGCCAGACCAAGACCAGCGACACCCCTCGGACCGGACCACCCCACAGGTGAGTACAATAAAAGTTATTTTTCTTATCTTTCAGGTCAGATCAAGGGCTTATCTACAGCATTATAGAATGCTGTAGAGGAGCCCTGAAAGGAGGTGGCCATATCTTATATCGGCCAAACCTGGTGACAGGTTCCCTTTAATATCATTGAAGGAAATGAGCAATATTTGCTGTGCCATTTTTTTTCTTTATGAATCTAACAAACAAAATTTCTCTCAGAAAAACACAATGTGAACCCGGCCTAAGTTCACGCCAACCAAAAGTTCAAAAGAGTAGAACAATGAAATTGACTGACAGCTACAATGGTTATAAGACGGACACCAATGGTGTTCAACTGATGCCCATGACCCACGATGGGTCCATCGGAATTCCAACATGGTGTCTCTCATTTTACTACAAGAAATAGCACAGAATGCTATTTGATTGTTGCACAGTCAATTTTTTATGAATTGGCAGAAACAAAAGTGAGTAAAGCTTCACCTTGCAGGCCTGGGAGGAAGTCATTGTTCACAGAATCTGTCAGCACAATCAAAATACGAAAAGATGCTTATCCTTAAATTAAAATGAAGGCTACCTCTTTTCTTATGAAGGCTCCTGGAGTAACCAGTGGAAAAAAAAAATGGATCAGTACCTCACCTTCCATTTTCCTGCTGCATTCCCTGCTAGCTTCGGACCTACTCTTCCAAATGGGAGGCACATGACCACTGAAACACTGTTTTTTCTGCTCTGATGGAAATTCAAGGCTGCACTCAATCAGCATCCTACGTTTTTTCTGTGAAAATTACAATGTTTTCATAATAGAATGAAGATAAAAATATATTGTGAGTAGATATTAGAAAAAAATGTCATATACGGGGAGTAGGGGGGTTATGATTAGCCACAGTGACCATATATAAAATAGGAAAATATTCATTAAACCTACTGTGGATGAAATGATGCACAACTAGATGTAAGCATATACAAAATAATTGATTGTCCTTGTATCGGCACAGCACATGTAATTACTATGTGGGTAAATCATGAAAACTCATCAGCTAATAAACCGCAGTGTTATCTGACAAGTGTCAGAGAGGGTCCGCAACAGAAATCCTTCAACATAAGGTGATCCCACATTTATTGTATAGTCTAATTATATAAGCCATCAATGAATGCCAAAACTTTCAGGAAGGACGCTCTGACTTTCTTATGTGCTTCCCTCTTTCTCCATGCTTGGCTGGGGAGATTGGTTTCCAGCACCAATCCGTAATAAAAAGAAAAGGAAAAAGCACTTCCAGATGTTCACCTCCTATGTGCTCCCTGAGGCCATAGAGTGTTTCTGCCCTTTTGAGCTGGGTTCATTCATGGACAGAAAGCACAACTGTAAAACACATGGGGTGCAGATCTGCTCCATCCATATTGCTTCCAGATGCAGAAGTGTAATGTATAAAAACATGGCCATCCTGGCACAAGCAGGGGATCCGGCTGTTGTCACAAGTGTCACAAATATTCACTTTTAGGCACCATTTTTGAGTTCAGATACAGAGTTTAGAAAGCTGAGGTCGTGTAAGACATTTTGGGGGTTTCAGCTGGTAATGTTACTGAGCCCCGTAACAATATACAGAAGCCTTTGTGCTAGTTTATTCCTATTTATACCATTAGCCAGTCTTTCTCACTTTCATCCCCTGTAGAGTTTCTTCTTTCTATTATACTTTGTATACAGCTGTATATGTTTTTAATATGTATATAATGAAAAGCTTTTTGATACACTGGGACTTTGGTTCTTACGCTAGGCTGCTGTATTTTGTACATACAGAATTAGAATTACTGCATCACTTTTATACACATATAACATTATTTTTCTAAGGGATCTCTCACCCCGCCATATAAATTGGACAAGTGCTATCCAATTTTTTATCGGACCAATGTTGTACAATGGGGCTGTGCTGATAATAGATTCTGTAAATAAAGACAAATTATCTGTGAAAAAAATGGCAGCACGCTCCGAAATCGGAAGGGCGTGAGAAAAATATCGGATGGCAAATAGAGCCACAGTATGACATCCGATTTGTAAGGATACATTACAATTTTGCAGCATAGGAAACTGTAAATAATTGATAGCGGCTGATAAAAAATAGATTTGATATGGATGATAAGTGAGAAAAAACGTACTTTTCTGGAAAAAAATCGTACCAATTTTCTTACGGTCATGTGACCCTAGCCTGATCGTGAGTTACAAATTGTGTAGCTGTAAAATCCAGAGCTGTAATCCTTCATCATTCTTGGCTGGATCTATAGAGGGATCATATTCAGGCGTCATTCAGATTAGTGCACAAAAAAAGTCTGAATTTTGTCAGTGCTTTGGATTCATCAGTGCTTGGTTTGTATGTCAATTTTTACCATCAGTGATTTTTTTTCTTGAAAAAATGAATAAATTGCAAATCTACTCATGTCCATTACATTTGACAGTACACAGATGACAATGTGTGCTGCCATTGATTTTTCAGACCCATTTACTTGTATGGGTGATTTCCATCCATGTTCCTTTTGTATATTTTTTAGTGACAACTTGATCCGCAAAAAAACACGGAGATGTGAAAAGCCACATAGACTATTATGGGTAGGCGTTCTATCCCTGAAAAACACTGGAAGAACACGGTTGTGAGTCACAGAAGTGTGAACGAGGCCGAGGGCTGGGTTCCCAGACAAGCTGTCTTATGTCTGAGTCAGACATAACTGATGACAATGTTGGTCACTGGTCCGTGATTATTGGGATCAGCTCTGCTGTCAGTTTATATTTAGCATTTCACTACCACTCTGGAAGGAAAAAACCCAACAATCAATGGCTGAATATATGGGAGCTAAATCTTAAAGGGATTATCTCATAATCTTAATTGGTTAAAACTGCAAAGTACTCGTAGGAACAAGGAACTTGCAATTCACTTGTTATTAAAAATTCTCTCAACTCTCAAAAATGGAGGGATTTTTAATTTTATTTCTATGTCTGCAGTCTATCAGTGGTGGCCGATGGCTGGCCTCCCTTGGTAAGGAGTGCAGCACTTACAAGCTCTTTGCTACAGAGCTTGTAAATGTTGCCCAGAAGCAGGCTGTAGCTGGCCAGCTTCAGATCCGTTATGCGCCTTCCATTCTGCAGAGTCCATGCTGACTTAGCTTGCCCCACAAGAGAGTGCACAGTTTGGGCCAGCGAGGCAACCATGCCACTGGTCTGAGCTGTCAATCAATCAGTAGCACTCCAATCACAGGCAAGCAGGAAGATGGGAGGCTGGTAAGCAATGCGCCACTGAAGACAAAATAATCCAATAACCCCTTTCAGTCCCTCCATGCAGACTGGATTAAAGTTAATGAAAAGGAACAATTTTAACCAAAACCATTGTTTGTTGGGTAAAAACGTAAGAACTAAACATAGACCGTCATCGATTGAAATGACTTGGGCCACCTCTGACTTTTTCAGACGATAGTCAGATTAACGATCTTTAGTTGAAAGAATATCCTACAGATCATTATGTCACCTGGTGTCACCGATCCCGCCCCTGCCAGTACCTTCCTATCCTTAGGTGCTGCGTGAACCCCCCTCACTCAGTTACCGCCGTCCTTGCGGAGAGCAGATGAGACATCTGTGGTCTCTCAGGCTCATTGCGCCTGAACGTTCTCGCTTTTGAAGGTTCGCCCTGTTGAAGGTTCATTCTTTCTGGGGTTTTTCATCACAATTGTTTATTTTTGCTGGTTTTCTGAATGAATAATGTAAAGTCTGTAGATATTTCGTACAAATAAGAGGGTTTTCTTAGAAATGGCCCGAACACGTAATAATAATCTATGATATGATAATAGGATGCCAACCTTGCTTTTCTCTCTGCCAATGTGTTTCTTCTGATGAACTTTCAACGTCTGAGTGAATGTCCCCGGTAACTAAGTGCCTTACAATTACCTTTTTTCCTAATTTTAATGTTTAGTAATAGTTATGTCCTGTAAACTGGAGGCTGTCTGGCATTAGTTCGGAAATTTGGGTACTTTGTTTTTTTTCTGCATCTGATTTTGTGTACGCTTTTTTTTAATACATCCCTATGAAGGTCACTGATTACTTTTAGAGCCTAGAAATTGAGATAATGATATACTATAGATGGTTTTCTAAGTTGTGCCTGTCAGGGAGTGCCAGAGATGCGCCTGGCGGAGCGGGGTAACCGCCCTGATGTCAACTGCTGGGGACCCCCATATGCGTTCATTTTGTCTGGCATCGACCGTAGTCTAATGTAGTTTACTCTACTTTTAAGATCCCTTCTAGTTAATCATGTCCTGGGGTAATAATTACCACACAACACATGCCAGGAATACCACCTCATGTGATGGAAGCCATGGCTGGCAGTGGGGAGGCCATCTCTCATGGCCAGGCAGGGTGAGCCCTGTGTGATGCAGCCATAGGCACATCTCCATGCATTGGGCGGCACCGTGTGAGGGCGCCCTGGCATGTGACATGAGGCGAGAAGCAGCCGGCCCAGTGTGCAGAGCAGAGCCGGCATTCCTCCTCCTCACAGCGCTCAGCCTCTCTCCTCCACACAAAGTTCCTCATCCTGCAGAGTCTTCCTGGCAGCGCTGCACTGAGGGCGGAGGGAGGTCCGGTGACAGCAGCTCCCAGCCGGGGGTGGGAGACAACAAGTTACACGTAGCCTGCCATCGCCCCTGCCCTGACAGCATCCCTGTGACGACTGAGCCGGAATGTCGGGACATAGCGGCACAGGGAGGACATAGCGGTATACGGAGGACATAGCGGTATACGGAGGACATAGCGGCACAGGGAGGACGGCGGAGCTGGCGGGATGTGCTGAGAAGTTGGCGCAGGGTCACTTACAATGTCCTGTGTGCCACTGATCCGGGGAGCGAGCGCCGGGATCTAGTTACTGCCGCCACAGCTGGGCACATCAGGGCTGCCACGTTGTGCCCGCGGGTGGGGATGTGGGCTGAGGATGGCATCGGCCGTGTTTGAGGGCACCTCCCTGGTGAACATGTTTGTGAAGGATTGCTGGGTGAACGGCATCAGGAGACTCATCATTAACCGCAAAGGGGACGAGGAGGAATTCTTCGAGATCCGGACCGAGTGGTCGGACAGGAACATCCTCTACCTCCACAGGAGTTACTCGGACCTGGGGCGACTCTTCAGGAGGCTGCTGGAGTCCTTCCCGGAGGACCGGGGGGAGCTGGCGCAGACATCGCTGCTGGAAGGTGGGTGCCGTGTCCCCCTAGATGGGTGGGCAGAGTGCTGGACCCCAGGGCCGCGTTCACACATTGCGGAACATCATGAATAGGGACATCCGCAAGGAAAATCCGCACAAGACCGTGAGCTCCGCGCCATCAATGGGATTGTATAACCCCGATGTAATGTATTGTGCGGTATATTCTGTGGAATCTCATTTTCTGCTCTAAGGTTCATGTTTTATGGGGAAAAAAGTGTATTTGCAATATCTCCGCTTGCTGCCAATGAGCAGGCTCATTCTTACATTGACAGTATGGAACTAACTGATCACAGCTGAGTGTTTGCTACAATGGCATTCAGTAGAGATGGCGCAAATCGCTTCGCAGGGCCGGCTCCATAAGGCTACTCAGCAGTCTGTGGCCACCGGCCAGGAGTCCTGGGAACCGCCTCTAAACTCCCGGCATCCACGACTCTCCTTTGGATTTGCCTCAACGTTGCGATGTGACGCTCATTTAACGTTGCACTAGGACCTGCTGATCAAAAGAAGAGTCGCTGGTGATGGAAGGTGAGGCGGGTGGTGGGGCTCCATCTAGTAGCCAGAGATTACCGGGGTGATGGAAGGTGGGGCGGGTTGTGGGGCTCCATCTAGTAGCCAGAGATTACCGGGGTGATGGAAGGTGGGGCGGGTTGTGGGGCTCCATCTAGTAGCCAGAGATTACCGGGGTGAGGGAAGGTGGGGCGGGTTGTGGGGCTCCATCTAGTAGCCAGAGATTACCGGGGTGATGGAAGGTGGGGCGGGTTGTGGGGCTCCATCTAGTAGCCAGAGATTACCGGGGTGATGGAAGGTGGGGCGGGTTGTGGGGCTCCATCTAGTAGCCAGAGATTACCGGGGTGATGGAAGGTGGGGCGGGTTGTGGGGCATCTAGTAGCCAGAGATTATCGGGGTGATGGAAGGTGGGGCGGGTTGTGGGGCTCCATCTAGTAGCGAGAGATTACCGGGGTGATGGAAGGTGGGGCGGGTTGTGGGGCTCCATCTAGTAGCCAGAGATTACCGGGGTGATGGAAGGTGAGGCAGGTTGTGGGGCTCCATCTAGTAGCCAGAGATTACCGGGGCCACTGACGGACCGGACCGCGGGGACCAATCTGCCCTAAGTCTGGTATCCAGTCCACTTACAGTTGTGGCCACTCGGTCTGCTGCTCCAGTGGTTTAGATCTATTAGTCAGATATTTCTATGGTCACTGAAGTACAATTATTAGAATTAATACTTTTTACACTTTTGTTGATAAATGTATCAAGTGTATACAAAGACTCAATATTTACGGTGCTGACCTTTTTTTTTCCAACACTTCCACTTTTGGAGACTTGAGATCTGAAGAGTTTCCTTGCCATGGACCCAAAATTTCAATGTTTCGTTCATCGAACCACTTGATCACTTTTGTCTTGTGATTTGCTGCTCCATCATGCTGGAAGAAGCAATGTTCATCACCACATTGCTCCTGGATGGTTGGGAGAAGTTGCTCTTGGAGGAGGATTACATACTATGTTTTGTTCATGGCAGTGATCTTTGGCAAAACTGTAAGTGAGCCGCTACCGTGGATGATAAACAGCCTCACATGTGAATTGTGTCGCCATTTCTAACACTGAATATCATTCCTCCAGAGTCCCAAACAGTCTGAAGGGGGCTTCATTAGAGACAATAATGTTACAGGAAGTATAGGGATTGGACTGCAGAGGACTGGGGTATGTTCTCTGATGAAGCCCCTCCAGGCATTTCAGATCTGTGAGGATAATTGTCCATAGAAGAGAAGGTCAGCGCTAACATGAGTCACAGACACTTGTGGGTCACAGTCATTTGTCAGTCAGTCACTTGTGGGTTCCTGTTGCAGACAATTGTCAGCAGTAGTCACAGACACTTGTGTGTCACTGTCACTTGTAAATTGCAGTCACAGACACTTTTGGGATGCAGTCACTTGTGCGTCACTATAACTTGTGGATTGCAGTGACAGTCACTTGTATTTCAGAGTTACTTGTGGGTCACAGTCATTTGTGGGTTGCAGTTACTTGTTGGTTGCAGACACAGACACTTTTGGGACACAGGCACTTGTGGGTCACTATCACTTGTGGGTGGCAGTCACTGTGACTTTAACTTGTAGGTCAGAATTACTTGTGGATTGTAGTGACAGTCACTTGTATTTCAGAGTTACTTGTGGGTTGCTGTCACAGTCACTTGTGGATCAAAGTCCCTTGTGTGTCACAGTTACTTGTGGTTTGCAGACACAGACATCTGTGAGTCACAGTCACTTATGGGCTGTAGTCACAGACACTTGGGGCTCAGAGTCACTTGTGGGTCACAGACACTTGTGGGTCACAGTCGCTTGTGGGTCACAGACACTTGTGGGTCAGAGTCACTTGTGGGTCACAGTCACTTGTGGGCCACAGTCACTTATGGGCTGTAGTCACAGACACTTGGGGCTCAGAGTCACTTGTGGGTCACAGACACTTGTGGGTCACAGTCGCTTGTGTGTCACTGTCACAGTCACTTGTGGGTCACAGTCACTTATGGGCTGTAGTCACAGACACTTGTGGGTCAGAGTCACTTGTGGGTCACAGTCACTTGTGGGTCACAGTCACTTATGGGCTGTAGTCACAGACACTTGTGGGTCAGAGTCACTTGTGGGTCACAGACACTTGTGGGTCACTGTCACTTGTGGGTGGCAGTGTCACCCCATTCTGGATCATTCCCTGTGACTTGGCAGGGTTGTGTTGCGCAGTCACTGGTCCCAAATCCCCATTAATCCCAAGCCTTATTCGATATTCCAGGCGACTCCTTTTTAGCTGCCCCATGTTCTACGTGACGCATCTGTGGGATCTGATCCTAAAATCAGTCTTGTTCATTGTATAGCTGGAAATCTGTAGAATGATCATAATTACATGGCGCAGAATAGGTAGGTAATGGTAATGCCACTGTGAGGTCTACTCACCGGACGGACAATAGAAACGGTTATGGAAATCAGGGCTGCACCAAATGGTGATATTTCTTTATCCGTCTGATTTAGGAGCAGAATCTTTATGTGTGAGCCCAGGCTTTTTATAGGCGTGATATGAAGTAGCCTATTTCTCCTGTTGAGCATAGGTTGGATGTTTCCATGTATCCGTAACTACTACGGGATCTGAATGCAGGGTACATACAGTAGATATAGGACACTGGAATTACTTGAGATCCTAATAAAATGAACAGTTATAACGCTGTAACAACCCTTCCCCCATATAACGATGAGGAGGAAACAGTCACCAGAGCTGGGGTGGGTGATGTGCTCCTGGTGGGAGAAGTTTCTACACTGAAAAGCATCATAAGGCCAAATAGTGAAGAACATGTTCGGTCTTATTAGGTTTCTCTTTATCTGTTATATTCACATATACGGCTATAAGCTGAGCTTCCTTCCCTATAAGTGGCCATACGTAGCTGTTGGCGTCCCCAAATGTCTGCGCACTCATTTCAGGTGAGATTCGGGAGAGAGGATAAAATGCTGACACCCCTGGCTTTGGTCTTTCTCCGGGGGAAACACATTTTATTTATTTTACTCCCTTATAAAGCACCATTAATTCCACAGCACTATACAGACATTATCATCACTGTCCCCGATTGGGCTCACAATCTACATTACCTATCAGTATGTGTTTGGAGTGTGGGAGGAAACCGGAGTACCCGGAGGAAACCCAATTGTTGTCCAAATGGATCAGAATGTGTAAAGCAATATCCCCCAAATCATTGGCTGGCAGATACTAAAAGCTTTTTCCATCACTGTGATATGGACGACCTATCTTTGCAATGATCGGCAGGGGTGCCGGGTGTCGGACTCCCAGCAACCTGATATTGATGGCCTAATTCTAAAGGTAGGTTGTTGTTATCAGAGTCCTAGAAAACCCCTTTATTTTAGCTGTCCCTGCTGAACTGACATGGAGAATACAGTGGAAATCAAGAGTGGATTTATTTCCTTTCTGAAACAGCAAAGGCAATAAGGAATTACAAAGTCAAACATGACTTTTCTGAGTTTCATCTTAGGTGGCCACAGACAGTAAACGCCCCCTACATGTTAGACTAAAGTTGTCCTAAAACGACAATATTGACAGAATCGTCCAACAGTCTAATGTGTATGGAGACCTCCCGGCTCTGTAACAGATGATGTCAGGGGAGAGAAGGATCCAGCCTGTCAGATCTCCATCTGCAGATTCTTTTTATTCTATGAGAGATAAAATGGCACCAGATTAGTCTGGCAGTGGCTCTGTAATAGTAATAGAGCTCTACCTCCCGGTGTATGAGGGAGATGGGGGACATACAGGTGCTTCTACCAAAATTAGAATATCACCAAAAAGTTAATTTATTTCAGTTCTTCAATACAAAAAGTGAAACTCATATTATATAGAGTCATTACAAACAGAGTGATCTATTTCATGTCTTTATTTCTGTTAATGTTGATGATTATGGCTTACAACTTTTTGATAATATTCTAATTTTGTGATAAGCACCTGTATGTGTCGTCTACACAATTGTTCGATCATCCCTTATCAAACGTGTATGGCGACCTTACAGATGTTGTCCGGACTTCTGCTAAAAGTCTGCAGTTACTTTATGTGACTGCAGACTTCTGAATCCTCGCAGTGTGTCCTCTGCACGCTGTCAAGATTCTCTTACATTGCTGGTGATAACGGGCAGTCACGTGACTGTAAGTATGCCATGTGCATTAATGTGGTCGCATGCTGATTAGACTTGCTCATGTCACTTGTATTGAGTGAGACCGAGCACGTCTAGTCAGAATGTGGCCAGACATATACGTATTGTATACTTGCACGACCGCTTGCTCTTACTGGGAACACAGGAGAATGCTGACAGTGTGCGGTGCACTGCAAGGATTCAGAAGTCTGCAGTCACATAGAGTGACTGCAGCCTTTTATAAGAAGACTGAACAACCCTTTTAAGGTTTCTTTTATGTAGTCTTTTTAATGATTGCCCCACAGGGGGTGCTGCTCCTTACCAAAATCCATCTGATAAAGAATGGAGTCTTATAAGCCATGCCCCCTTGGAATTTCATTTGACGTATCTCCAGTAACATCTGTACTTTCCTCTGGAAATTAGCATACCTGCCCAGATATTTGGAAACCTATGGACATTGTTGCACCTGTATTTTCCTGGCCAGCAGCTGGGATTTGTGCAATTTTTGATCAAAAATGTTCTGGAATAATTTTAAGGTTTGGAATGGGTTTTAAAAGGGTTGTGTGTACGCCTGTACGGATAATTCTTTTCAATATAATAATTAAAGAGGGACTCCAGCTATTAGCCCTATCTCAGGGCTCTGTAAGGGAATCTGTCACCAGGTATATAGGAGCAGAGACCTTGATTCCAGTGATGGGTAACTTACTGGGCTTTCAGTTTTGATGAAATCACTGTTTTACTTCAGATCTAGCAGTTATCTGAATGCTGTAACTTCGCCCATACCACTGATTGACAGCTTTCTGTGTATACTGTGCATAGGCAGAAAACTGCCGATCAGTGGTGACACTGGGGTTATACAGAGCTCATGAATATGGAGGACTACATAGAAGCAGGTTTACTAGTCCTCGAGTGAATCTTCTGCTGAGTAAGCAGTTCGGTAAGTGACACATCACTGGAATCAGGGTCTCTGCCCCTACATCATGCTGCTCTCAGATTGCATGGGAAAAACCTGGTGATGTTTTCCTTTTAAAGGGAAGCAACATCTAGCAGTGTGATGTTCCTCCCCCGTTCTATGTTATGACACGACTATGAACACGAATATGTGGTGGAATATAGATACCTGCACCCAATATTGCACTAAAAGTGGCCTTATAACGGGGTGTCCATATAAAATGATGGGAATATACATGCAAATAATGCACTTAAGTAATGACATTCAGATCAATTATTTATGTGCCTAAAAAGCCCTCCTCTCACTTTTTTCTCTGTTGCTCTGGACTTGTGGATTGTCTCAGTTTCTTTTTAGCTTCACATTACTAATTTGTGTTGTCCCTTTTCTGTCGCCTTGAAAGAGATATTGTATACTTGGCACAGAAGTGGCGCTGAGTTGCCAGCTACTGACAGAGACCCTCTGTTTGCCGCTGCAGCCTGCCCGGGACGCTCTTTACTTCTAACTTCAACTTTAGCTCCTAAGTCTATACAGAGCTGGAAGCTATTCATCCACTGAGCCAGATATATTTGGGGGCATATCTAGGGTTAATGTCTCAGTATGTGCTCCATATTCATACACGGGGGTTATCAAGCAGCTGATAGATGCCATGCAGCGCCTTCAGATGCGGAAGCGAGCGGTGCTGGATCATCCCTTTAAGGCTACGTGCCCTTAAATAAAGATCCCTCATCACCAGGTCACAGTGACCAGTTTTTGCTCCTATGATCATTTTTATGTTTTTTTTATCAAGAGGCTGTTGCTCTCAGGGTGATTGACTGAAGACACGCTCCTAGAGGATCCCGCGACCAGCCCCACTATAAAGGCCATAAAGGTAGCACATTGGGTGCCCTAAATGAAAAGTCCAATATTTATAGAACTGTACGGAGGAATCAGAAAAAAATATATATATATTCAGGGGAGCAGCAGAAATAAAATAAGAGCAAAATGTGACCACTTATGACCTTGTGATTAAGAAAGCCAATGTCAAAATATCAGCATAGGCTGTGATGGGGAAGGGTTCTGGAGAAGGGGGCTGGCTTAGTTATTGAAATGAGACAGGCAGAGCTCTGATTGCCTCCTTTCACACATCCGTTTTTTAGAATCAGTCACAATCCATCATTTTTAGAAAAAAATGGATCCAGCAAATGTTGCTGCTGGATCCGTTTTTTTCCCATTGACTTGTATTAGCGACGGATTGTGACAGATGGCCTTCCTTTTCATCAGTCAAACGACGGATCCGTCGTAAAGTCGTTGTCCGTCGGACGGAGACAACAGACATACTAACGTTTTTTGTGTACGTCGAAAAGACGCACAGTGACGGATCCTGCGGCGTCCGTCATTGGCTATAATGGAAGCCTATGGGCGCAGGATCTGTCGCTGTCCGTCCGAAAACGGATTCCAGTGATAGATTCCGTTTTTTTGCAACCGAGCATGCCCGGAACCCATTTTTCCTTTCAGGAAAAAATCTCTCTCTTCATGTTTATTGCAGGGTTGTGGAGTCAGTGTCCATTTTGGTGGAGTCAGTATAAAATAGACCGACTTACGACTTTGATATTGATGACTTGTACTTAGGACAGGCCATTACTATCAGATGGTTGAGGTCTGAGCTGTAATCATGAGAGAGAGAGGAGAGAGAATATAAAATCCAGCTACGGGGCATGCTCAATGTAAAAAAAAGGAATCGGTCGCCGGATTCACTCATTTGAGGAATCCGGCACCATATTCTTCCATTATAGCAAAAGCCGCATGGCGCTGGATCCGTCGCTGGCCATTTTTTAGACGGACACAAAAAACGTTCCTCTGTGCGTTCTCTCCAATTTTTGACGGATCCGGAGAAAAACGGATATAACCTTGGGCCATCCGGCGCTAATACAAGTCTATGAGAAAAAAATGGATCCGGCTCCAAATTTTGCCGGATCCATATTTTTCAAATTTCGCCGGATTGTGTCTGATGGCAAAAACCTGATGTGTGAAAGTAGCCTAATAAAGGTTCCCATACACGTTAGATGAGATAACCCGAGCCCTGGGCGATCATCTAATGTGAGTAGGACTGTTCTTACTCTCATCCAAGAGCAGGTATTGGGAGAACAAAGGATTTGTGCCTGCTGGCTTTCAGTATGCCTGATCCACTGTTCTCACAGTATCTCACAGGAGACAAGCTGCCTTCAGAGCGATCTGCCAGCATTCTCCCCATTAAAGACACCTTCCCTCTTGGTTGAGCTAATGTACATAGGGGCAGGAGGGACTGGTGGTGTGCCTGTCCGGAAGCTATGAAAGGTCCCCTTCTCAAATCAATACAAAAGCGGTGCCGGAAAAAACAGTACCGGCGTCATCAGTGTTTTGGATCAGTGTGCCATCAGTGTCATCAGTGTGTGATCAGAGTGCCATCAGTATTCAATCAATGTGTCATCACTGTGTTAGGCTAGATTCACATCGCTTTAGTGCCATCCGTTCAACGGACCCGTTAAACGGATGCGCTAACGCTGATGCCCAAAATCTCTTTTTTTCTACAATCGCATTAACGCATGCGCCAACGCATGGTACCATTGCGTTGGCATGCATTAGTAATTGAGGTCTATGCACAGTGAATGCGTCAGTTTGCTGTGCGTTAGACCTAACATACCCGAAAGCGCGGTAGACCGCGTTCAAAGGTGCGTCACAAAGTAACGGACCATAGCTAACGCATGCCGATTTTGACATGCATTAGGATGCGTTACGATAATGGATGGCAATAGTTGCATTAATGGATCCGTTACATTAGTTAGTGTCGCTTAGTATCCGTTAAACTGATGGCACTAACGCGATGTGAACCTAGCCTTATTAGAGTGCCCTCAGTGTCATCAGTGTACCATCAGTATTCGATCAATATGCCGTCAATGTCATCAGTGTGTCATCAGAGTGCCATCAATGTGCCATCAGTGTACTATCAGTGTTTTTATGGTATGTCAAAAGAAAAAGTAATTACAATTTTTTTCTGTATTTTACAGTGTTAAACACATACAGCACATGGAAAGCACACTGATACCATCCATGTGCTGTACATGTTTTACACGGACCCAATGACTTGTATAGGCCCTTTTCATCCATTCTGCAAGAAAAGAAATGGACATGTCTCTGTGTGGGTCACACAGACATGTGCATAGCAGCTTATCTTATAGAGGGTGCATGTGAAAAACATGAATTCCGCACGTACTGCAAACATGGACATGTGACGGAGGCCTAAGAAGGTGTGTGGGCACCTAAAGCCACATGGACTCGTCATGGAGCTCTTCTAGAACATATTGCTGACGAGGTGCTGGTGTTTGTGATGTCGGGGTCTCCTGTCTCCCCTCTCGATCCTACATTTATACAAATTCCTTTTTACATCTGTTCAGATCCGTATCCTCATTGGCCTCACAGACTGTAGGTACTGTATTTTCCTTCCTCGGTCTCCCCATGTAACTATGACACGTTGTATAATGTCATTTTTGGAAGCATGATGTCCTTTCTGTTGGTGGATATGTAGAAATAATATATTTAGTGTCAGTGAATTTGTTTTTGTATTCCTTTCAGCATGCCCATGCATGATTTACAGAGCCGCGGGTCTTGGCTATTGCCAAATGTATGATAATGAAACCTGCTTTATAACTTGCTTCCAAGCTACTGAATAATTTACATGGAGTAATCTACTCTTTACACAAAGGAGAGTGGGATGTTTTCACTAAAACTTAACTTATCAGCAGTCTTATATTTCTAAGCCAGGGGAAATTAATAGGGAGGAAACTTTAATAAGATGGATTTGTGACAGTCTATGAAAAATGTTTTGGGAGCTGTGTAATGTTTCATTCACTAGTGAAGAGGGGCACTATTATGGACAGGCAGGAGGCTCCTGATAATGTGGATTACATTAGAACCACTGTCGGTTTGCTATTAGTTGCCTAATTTGGATCTTTACTTTTACTTCACAACATTTCTGAAATGCCAATGAAAGTTGGGCAATTTCTGATTAGAAGATGGAGAATCTTTTGTGATGTGACCAACATACTGTCTCCAAGATCTCCTCCCATGTCACAGCATGAGTCTCAGAGAGGCCAAAGCCAGTAATACGCTTGACATAGCTGTCAACCAATCGCTTGGCATAGCAGTCAGCCAAGCGCTTATTACTTAGCTGTCAACCAAGCACTTATTACTTAGCTGTCAGCCAAGCGGTTATTACTTAGCTGTCAACCAATCGCTTGACATAGCTGTCAGCCAAGCGCTTATTACTTAGCTGTCAACCAAGCGCTTATTACTTAGCTGTTAGCCAAGCGCTTTTTACTTAGCTGTCAACCAAGCGCTTGACATAGCTATCAGCCAAGCGCTTATTACTTAGCTGTCAACCAAGCGCTTGGCATAGCTGTCAGCCAAGCGCTTATTACTTAGCTATCAGCCAAGCGCTTATTACTTGGCTGTCAACCAATCGCTTGGCATAGCTGTCAGCCAAGCGCTTATTACTTGGCTGTCAACCAATCGCTTGACATAGCTATCAGCCAAGCGCTTATTACTTAGCTGTCAACCAAGCGCTTGGCATAGCTGTCAGCCAAGCGCTTATTACTTAGCTGTTAAACAATCGCTTGACATAGCTGTCAGCCAAGCGCTTATTACTTAGCTGTCAACCAAGCGCTTGGCATAGCTGTCAGCCAAGCGCTTATTACTTAGCTGTCAACCAATCGCTTGACATAGCTGTCAGCCAAGCGCTTATTACTTAGCTGTTAAACAATCGCTTGACATAGCTGTCAGCCAAGCGCTTATTACTTAGCTGTCAACCAAGCGCTTGACATAGCTGTCAGCCAAGCGCTTATTACTTAGCTGTCAACCAATCGCTTGACATAGCTGTCAGCCAAGCGCTTATTACTTAGCTGTCAGCCAAGCAGTTATTACTTAGCTGTCAACCAATCGCTTGACATAGCTGTCAGCCAAGCGCTTATTACTTAGCTGTCAACCAAGCGCTTATTACTTAGCTGTTAGCCAAGCGCTTTTTACTTAGCTGTCAACCAAGCGCTTGACATAGCTATCAGCCAAGCGCTTATTACTTAGCTGTCAACCAAGCGCTTGGCATAGCTGTCAGCCAAGCGCTTATTACTTAGCTGTCAGCCAAGCGCTTATTACTTGGCTGTCAACCAATCGCTTGGCATAGCTGTCAGCCAAGCGCTTATTACTTGGCTGTCAACCAATCGCTTGACATAGCTATCAGCCAAGCCCTTATTACTTAGCTGTCAACCAAGCGCTTGGCATAGCTGTCAGCCAAGCGCTTATTACTTAGCTGTTAAACAATCGCTTGACATAGCTGTCAGCCAAGCGCTTATCACTTAGCTGTCAACCAAGCGCTTGGCATAGCTGTCAGCCAAGCGCTTATTACTTAGCTGTCAACCAATCGCTTGACATAGCTGTCAGCCAAGCGCTTATTACTTAGCTGTCAACCAAGCGCTTGACATAGCTGTCAGCCAAGCGCTTATTACTTAGCTGTCAACCAAGCGCTTGACATAGCTGTCTGTTGTGAATTTGGATTCTGGGCTCCCCCGGTGGCCGCTTGTGGAATTGGACTTGTCATCCTCTTTCCTGTTTCACCTGGTTCCATCAGTAGTGGGTGTCGCTATTTAAGCTCATTTCTCTGGTGGTTTCTTGCCGGTCAACAATGTTATCTGATGCCTCTCAGTGCTTGTTCCTGCTTCTAGACAACTACTAGATAAGTTGGACTTTTGTCCATGTTTTGTTTTGCCTATTTGTTCCAGTTCACAGCTGAAGTTTTGTTACTGTGTCTGGAAAGCTCTCGTTGATCAGGGATTGCTACTCTGGCGTTATGAGTTAATGCCAGAGTTTAAGGTAATCTTTGGATGGTGTTTTGTTAGTGTTTTTCTGCTGACCATGAAAGTATACTATCTGTCTTCTGCTATCTAGTAAGCGGACCTCAAATTTGCTAAGACTATTTTCCTGCTGCGTTTGTTGTTTCATCTGAACTCACCGTCATTATATGTGGGGGGCTACTGTCTTCTTTGGAATATTTCTCTAGAGGTGAGCCAGGTCTTATATTTCCCTCTGCTAGCTATTTAGGTCTTAGGCCAGAGCTGGGCATCTAGCGATAAATAGGATATGCTACCTGGCTATTTCTAGTTGCGCGGCAGGCTTAGTTCATGGTCAGTATAGTTCCATCTTCCGAGAGCTTGTCCCTCTATAGGCTTGCTATGATCTCTGCTTGCAGAGATCATGACAGTTTGACCGGCCACTAAAGTGTTAATGACCCAGGTTGAGAAAGGAGAGTTATAAGAAGTCTGCTGGAATTTTTTTTTTTTTTTTCCTCCAGCCTGCCTTGCTGCAGTCTTTTTTCTCTCTCTCCTCCTAATCTCTGTATGGCTCTGTGTGCACCTGACAATAATGGATCTTCAGAGTGTAACTGCGGGTTTGAATAATCTCATCACGAAAGTACAAAATTTACAAGATTTTGTGGTACATGCTCCGGTATCTGAGCCGAGAATTCCTTTGCCGGAGTTCTTCACAGGGAATAGAGCTAGCTTCCAGAATTTCCGAAATAATTGTAAGCTTTATTTGTCCCTGAAGTCTCGTTCAGCTGGAGACCCTGCTCAGCAGGTTAGGATTGTGATTTCCTTGCTCAGGGGTGACCCTCAAGATTGGGCCTTCTCATTGCCAGCAGGGGATCCTGCGTTACGCGATGTGGATGCGTTTTTTCTGGCCTTGGGCTTGCTTTATGAGGAACCTCATTTGGAACTTCAGGCGGAAAAAACTTTGATGGCACTATCTCAGGGGCAAGACGAAGCTGAAGTTTACTGCCAAAAATTCCGTAAATGGTCTGTGCTTACTCAGTGGAATGAGTGCGCCTTGGCGGCAACTTTCAGAGAAGGTCTCTCTGATGCCGTTAAGGATGTTATGGTGGGGTTCCCTGTGCCTGCAGGTCTGAATGAGTCCATGACAATGGCTATTCAGATTGATAGGCGTCTGCGGGAGCGCAAACCGGTGCACCATCTGGCGGTGTCTATGGAAAAGACGCCAGAAAGTATGCAGTGTGATAGAATTCTGTCCAGGAGCGAGCGACAGAATTTTAGACGGAAGAATGGATTGTGTTTCTATTGTGGGGATTCTTCTCATGTTATATCAGCATGCTCTAGGCGTGCAAAGAAGCTTGATAAGTCTGTTTCCATTGGCACCATTCAGTCTAAGTTTATTTTGTCTGTAACCCTGATTTGCTCTTTGTCATCCATTGCCACGGACGCCTATGTTGACTCTGGCGCCGCTCTGAGTCTTATGGATTGGTCCTTTGCCAATCGTTGTGGTTTTGATTTAGAGCCTTTGGAGACTCTTATTCCTCTGAAGGGGATTGACTCCACCCCATTGGCTAATAATAAACCACAATACTGGACACAAGTAACCATGCGTATCAATCCGGATCACCGGGAGATTATTCGTTTCCTGGTGCTGTATAATTTACATGACGATTTGGTACTGGGATTGCCATGGTTGCAGTCTCACAACCCAGTCTTGGACTGGAGAGCAATGTCTGTGTTGAGCTGGGGATGTAAGGGTATTCATGGGGACTTACCTTTGGTTTCTATTTCGTCGTCCATTCCCTCTGAAGTCCCTGAGTTCCTCTCTGATTATCAAGACGTCTTTGACGAACCCAAGCTTGGGTCGTTACCTCCGCACCGTGAGTGCGATTGTGCCATAGATTTGATACCGGGTTGTAAATATCCAAAGGGTCGTTTGTTTAATCTGTCTGTGCCGGAACATGCTGCTATGCGGGAATATATAAAGGAGTCTTTGGAAAAGGGACATATTCGTCCATCTTCTTCTCCCTTGGGAGCTGGGTTTTTCTTTGTCTCAAAAAAAGACGGCTCTTTGAGACCATGTATTGATTATCGGCTTCTGAATAAGATCACTGTTAAGTATCAATACCCATTGCCATTGCTTACTGATTTGTTTGCTCGTATAGAGGGTGCTAAGTGGTTCTCTAAAATTGATCTTCGTGGGGCGTATAATTTGGTGCGGATCAGGCAGGGGGATGAGTGGAAGACCGCATTTAATACGCCCGAGGGCCACTTTGAGTATTTGGTCATGCCTTTTGGTCTTTCTAATGCCCCTTCAGTTTTCCAGTCTTTTATGCATGATATTTTCCGCGATTTTCTGGATAAATTTATGATAATTTATCTGGATGATATTCTTATTTTTTCTGATGACTGGGACTCTCATGTCCAGCAGGTCAGGAGAGTTTTTCAGGTTCTGCGGTCTAATTCTTTATGTGTGAAGGGGTCTAAGTGCGTTTTTGGGGTCCAGAAAATTTCCTTTTTGGGGTATATTTTTTCTCCCTCTTCCATTGAGATGGATCCCGTCAAGGTGCAAGCTATTTGTGACTGGACTCAGCCCTCCTCTCTTAAGGGTCTTCAGAGATTTTTGGGCTTTGCCAACTTTTACCGCCGATTTATTGCTGGTTTTTCGGATGTCGTTAAACCACTGACTGATTTGACCAGACAAGGCGCTGATGTTGCTAATTGGTCCCCTCATGCTGTGGAGGCCTTTCAGGAGCTTAAGCACCGTTTTGCCTCTGCCCCTGTGTTGCGTCAGCCTGATGTGAATCTGCCTTTTCAGGTTGAGGTTGACGCTTCGGAGATCGGAGCTGGGGCAGTGTTGTCGCAGAAAGGTTCCGACTGCTCCGTCATTAGGCCTTGTGCCTTCTTTTCTCGCAAGTTTTCGCCCGCAGAGCGGAATTATGATGTTGGGAATCGGGAGCTTTTGGCCATGAAGTGGGCGTTTGAGGAGTGGCGCCATTGGCTCGAGGGGGCTAGGCATCAGGTGGTGGTATTGACTGACCACAAAAATTTGATTTATCTTGAGACTGCCAGACGCCTGAATCCTAGACAGGCGCGCTGGTCTTTATTTTTTTCTCGCTTTAATTTTGTGGTGTCATACATACCGGGTTCTAAGAATGTTAAGGCAGATGCCCTTTCTAGGAGTTTTGACCCGGACTCTCCTGGTAATTCTGAACCCACAGGTATCCTTAGGGAGGGAGTAATTTTGTCGGCCGTTTCTCCTGATCTGCGGCGGTCCTTGCAAGAGTTTCAGGCGGATAGACCGGATCGTTGTCCGCCTGATAGACTGTTTGTTCCGGATGATTGGACCAGCAGAGTCATCTCTGAGGTACATTCTTCTGCATTGGCAGGTCATCCCGGAATTTTTGGTACCAGGGATTTGGTGGCAAGATCCTTCTGGTGGCCTTCCCTTTCACGAGATGTGCGAGTCTTTGTGCAGTCATGTGACATTTGTGCTCGGGCCAAGTCTTGTAGTTCTCGGGCTAGCGGACTGCTGTTGCCCTTGCCTATTCCTAAGAGGCCTTGGACACACATCTCGATGGATTTTATTTCAGATCTGCCTGTTTCCCAGAAGATGTCTGTCATCTGGGTGGTCTGTGACCGTTTCTCTAAAATGGTCCATTTGGTTCCTCTGCCCAAGTTGCCTTCTTCGTCTGAGTTGGTTCCTCTGTTTTTTCAGAATGTTGTCCGATTGCACGGTATTCCTGAGAATATTGTTTCTGACAGAGGTACCCAATTTGTGTCTAGATTTTGGCGGGCATTCTGTGCTAGGATGGGCATAGATTTGTCTTTTTCGTCTGCTTTTCACCCTCAGACTAATGGCCAGACCGAGCGGACTAATCAGACCCTGGAGACATATCTGAGGTGTTTTGTCTCTGCTGACCAGGATGATTGGGTTGCTTTTTTGCCATTGGCAGAGTTCGCCCTCAATAATCGGGCCAGCTCTTCCACCTTGGTGTCCCCGTTTTTCTGTAATTCGGGGTTTCACCCTCGATTTTCCTCCGGTCAGGTGGAATCCTCGGATTGTCCTGGAGTGGATGCGGTGGTGGAGAGATTGCATCACATCTGGGGGCAGGTTATGGACAATTTGAAGTTGTCCCAGGAGAAGACTCAGCGTTTTGCCAACCGTCATCGTCGTGTTGGTTCTCGGCTTTGTGTTGGAGATTTGGTGTGGTTGTCTTCTCGTTTTGTCCCTATGAGGGTCTCTTCTCCTAAGTTTAAACCTCGGTTCATCGGCCCTTATAGAATATTGGAGATTCTTAATCCTGTTTCTTTCCGTTTGGACCTCCCTGCGTCCTTTTCCATTCATAACGTTTTTCATCGGTCGTTATTGCGCAGGTATGAGGTACCTGTTGTACCTTCAGTTGAGCCTCCTGCTCCGGTGTTGGTTGAGGGTGAGTTGGAGTACGTTGTGGAGAAAATTTTGGACTCTCGTGTTTCCAGACGGAGACTCCAGTATCTGGTCAACTGGAAGGGTTACGGCCAGGAGGATAATTCTTGGGTCAATGCATCTGATGTTCATGCTTCTGATCTTGTTCGTGCCTTCCATAGGGCTCATCCTGGTCGCCCTGGTGGATCTGGTGAGGGTTCGGTGCCCCCTCCTTGAGGGGGGGGTACTGTTGTGAATTTGGATTCTGGGCTCCCCCGGTGGCCGCTTGTGGAATTGGACTTGTCATCCTCTTTCCTGTTTCACCTGGTTCCATCAGTAGTGGGTGTCGCTATTTAAGCTCATTTCTCTGGTGGTTTCTTGCCGGTCAACAATGTTATCTGATGCCTCTCAGTGCTTGTTCCTGCTTCTAGACAACTACTAGATAAGTTGGACTTTTGTCCATGTTTTGTTTTGCCTATTTGTTCCAGTTCACAGCTGAAGTTTTGTTACTGTGTCTGGAAAGCTCTCGTTGATCAGGGATTGCTACTCTGGCGTTATGAGTTAATGCCAGAGTTTAAGGTAATCTTTGGATGGTGTTTTGTTAGTGTTTTTCTGCTGACCATGAAAGTATACTATCTGTCTTCTGCTATCTAGTAAGCGGACCTCAAATTTGCTAAGACTATTTTCCTGCTGCGTTTGTTGTTTCATCTGAACTCACCGTCATTATATGTGGGGGGCTACTGTCTTCTTTGGAATATTTCTCTAGAGGTGAGCCAGGTCTTATATTTCCCTCTGCTAGCTATTTAGGTCTTAGGCCAGAGCTGGGCATCTAGCGATAAATAGGATATGCTACCTGGCTATTTCTAGTTGCGCGGCAGGCTTAGTTCATGGTCAGTATAGTTCCATCTTCCGAGAGCTTGTCCCTCTATAGGCTTGCTATGATCTCTGCTTGCAGAGATCATGACAGCTGTCAGCCAAGCGCTTATTACTTAGCTGTCAACCAAGCGCTTGACATAGCTGTCAGCCAAGCGCTTATTACTTAGCTGTCAACCAATCGCTTGACATAGCTGTCAGCCAAGCGCTTATTACTTAGCTGTCAACCAATCGCTTGACATAGCTGTCAGCCAAGCGCTTATTACTTAGCTGTCAACCAAGCGCTTGACATAGCTGTCAGCCAAGCGCTTATTACTTAGCTGTCAACCAAGCGCTTGACATAGCTGTCAGCCAAGCGCTTATTACTTAGCTGTCAACCAAGCACTTGCATAGCTGTCAGCCAAGCGCTTGTTACTTAGCTGTCAACCAAGCACTTGACATAGCTGTCAGCCAAGCGCTTATTACTTAGCTGTCAGCCAAGCGCTTGACATAGCTGTCAGCGAAGCGCTTATTACTTAGCTGTCAGCCAAGCGCTTGACATAGCTGTCAGCGAAGCGCTTATTACTTAGCTGTCAACCAATCGCTTGACATAGCTGTCAGCCAAGCGCTTATTACTTAGCTGTCAACCAATCGCTTGACATAGCTGTCAGCCAAGCGCTTATTACTTAGCTGTCAACCAAGCGCTTGACATAGCTGTCAGCCAAGCGCTTATTACTTAGCTGTCAACCAAGCACTTGACATAGCTGTCAGCCAAGCGCTTATTACTTAGCTGTCAGCCAAGCACTTGACATAGCTGTCAGCCAAGCGCTTATTACTTAGCTGTCAACCAAGCACTTGACATAGCTGTCAGCCAAGCGCTTATTAGCTGTCAGCCAAGCGCTTGACATAGCTGTCAGCGAAGCGCTTATTACTTAGCTGTCAACCAATCGCTTGACATAGCTGTCAGCCAAGCGCTTATTACTTAGCTGTCAACCAATCGCTTGACATAGCTGTCAGCCAAGCGCTTATTACTTAGCTGTCAACCAAGCGCTTGACATAGCTGTCAGCCAAGCGCTTATTACTTAGCTGTCAACCAAGCACTTGACATAGCTGTCAGCCAAGCGCTTATTACTTAGCGTTAGCTGTCAGCCAAGCGCTTATTACTTAGCTGTCAACCAAGCACTTGACATAGCTGTCAGCCAAGCGTTTATTACTTAGCTGTCAGCCAAGCGCTTGACATAGCTGTCAGCCAATCGCGTATTACTTAGCTGTCAACCAAGCGCTTGACATAGCTGTCAGCCAAGCGCTTATTACTTAGCTGTCAACCAAGCACTTGACATAGCTGTCAGCCAAGCGCTTATTACTTAGCTGTCAACCAAGCACTTGACATAGCTGTCAGCCAAGCGTTTATTACTTAGCTGTCAGCCAAGCGCTTGACATAGCTGTCAGCCAATCGCGTATTACTTAGCTGTCAACCAAGCGCTTGACATAGCTGTCAGCCAAGCGCTTATTACTTAGCTGTCAACCAAGCACTTGACATAGCTGTCAGCCAAGCGCTTATTACTTAGCTGTCAGCCAAGCGCTTATTACTTAGCTGTCAGCCAAGCGCTTATTACTTAGCTGTCAGCCAAGCGCTTATTACTTAGCTGTCAGCCAAGCGCTTATTACTTAGCTGTCAACCAAGTGCTTGACATAGCTGTCAGCCAACAGCTATTTTTCCCTCATCAGCCATGCTCTTGAACCCTCCATCTACACACCTCAGGTAGGATGGGCATGTTGAAATTCAAAATGTCCAATCCTTCTTTACTCCAATGTCTGCCAGAGTTAACAACCATGTACATGAGATCAGGTCAGGTTGGGCTGACTTATTTTATGTTCATAAAAGAGACTGTATTCACCTTTGACTACCTGTTATCGATTTAGTGTATTACTGTAGTCCCGTGTCACAACCTATTGCATTCCTGCTGTTTAAAAACTGCAAATCCCAGCATGCACAGCCAAATGTCATTTTTTTTGTAGTTTTGCAACAGCAAGAAGACAACAAGTTGAGAACCATTGAATTTGAATATTTATGGGTAGAAAAAATGGTAGAGCCGGTTATTGGAAAGTGGGAAACTTTGTATTTTACACTAATATCATATATTACAAACTTTCATATTTTCTCATGTACTTCTGGGTTAAAGGGAATGTCCAGGACTTAGCGGTTGTCTTATCTGTAGGGTTGGTCATCAATATTAGATCGGTTTGGGGACCTACAGACGGCACCCCCACCGATCATCTGTTGTAGCGGAATAATCAATATACAGAGCAGAATCCCACAGCCCCATACATTGTTTAATGGCCATAGCCTAGTACTGCACTTATTTCCCATTTACTTGGTTTCTTGGTGATTGATGGGGGTGCTGGTGTTGGACCTCCACTGATCTCATATGGATTATCTATTGCATGGATAGGTTAACAATTGTTAAGTCTCAGACAACCCCTATATCCAAGGACATTATTAAAAATGTTCATAATATGATGGCTATAATCTGGAGTCTTTTTTCACATAGCCCTTTTACATACTCTTCTTTTTATTTGCCTTTAACTGTCAAATGTATAAAATCAGTAAGGCTAGTTTCACACTAGCGTTTGTAGGAGCTGCGGAGGGCTGCGGACTTCCTCCGTGAAGCCCCGCCCTCAGCCGCACCTCTGCCACTAGCTCCGCCTACTTCTGCATGCGGCCTGCGTACCTATCTTTAACATTAGGTACGCAGGTCGTGCCGCTGTATGCGGATGCTTCCGCATGCGTCGTTTTGACAATGCGGCGACCATCATAGAACGCAGCTTGTAGCAATTTCTTTTTTTTTCCGCATCGTCAAAACGACGCATGCGGAAACATCCGCATACAGCCGCATGACCTTCGTACCTAATGTTAAAGATAGGTACACAGGCCGCATGCAGAAGTAGGCGGAGCTAGCGGCGGAGGTGCGGCCGAGGGCGGGGCTTCACGTAAGAAGTCCGCAGCCCTCCGCAGCTCCTACAAACGTTAGTGTGAAACTAGCCTAACTCTGCCATTGGGTGGATGAGCGTCCCTAAATTCTTAGGTCTAAGGGGTAACATTTCTTGTTGTGGAAAGTGACATACTGACTACGACATGCCAAGGTAAGGAGGCTTATTCACCGTTTTATGCTTCTCTGGGAAATTTAATATGCAAATTGCCTCTTCCAAGCAGAAGAGGACTTGAATTCTATAGTGCCACCTGTTGGAAACAGCGATCCTACAACTCACTATTGACCCTTTAACAGGCCTTGAAATGTGACTTAGGACAAAAGCCAAATCAGAATCTCAATTTTCAGATAGTGTTTCGGGCTATTAGCCCTTCATCAGTGCAAAGTATGAGAACTGGTTTGGCTAGGTGAGAGACTCTGGACTGAGGTCTAAGTGGTAACATTTCACCTTGTGGAGAGTGACATACCGGCTCTGGCATGCATGCTTATGCAAATCGCCTCTTCAGAGAGGGAGAGGACTTGAACTCTATAGCGCCACCTATTGGAAGCAGCCTGCAATCCTACAAGTCACTATTGACCCTTAAAGGGAACTTGTCACCCCGTTTTTTCAATATGAGCTAAAAATAGCTTTAAATAGGGCCTGAGCTGTGCTTTATAACTGTGTCTTTATTGTCCCCTGATTCCCCACCTTTGCTGCCAAAATACCTTAGTAAAGTCGCCGTTTTCGCCTGTCAATCACAGCGGTCTGGTCAAATGGGCGTTGTGAATTCGCCGTTTCTCCCCCACCTCTTGCTTTTCCCTAAGTAATTTCTTCCCGGCATTTGCGTAGTGTTTTGCGCCTGCGCAGTTAAGTCTAATGTCACGCCTGCGCATTATGCTTTGCCCAACTGTGGTCATAGCATACAGCTCGTCTCTGCGCATGCGCGGCTCTTCTCTGTAACCTGTGTGCCCCGGAAGTCTGGCTATGCAAATGGTGTTGTGCTGGATGCCGGTAAAATTTCCCCATCCAGAACTTCTTGCGTAAGTTGCTTATCTACAAAACTTATGCAAGAAGTTCTGGATGGGGAAATTGGCGAAAACGGCGACTTTACTAAGGTATTTTGGCAGCAAAGGTGGGGAATCAGGGGACAATAAAGACACAGTTATAAAGCACAGCTCAGGCCCTATCTAAAGCTATTTTTAGCTCATATTGAAAAAACGGGGTGACAGGTTCCCTTTAATTCTTATATATTTTTTTAAATATGTAATTTTCTTATAAAGCACGGGGCAGATTGAAACATATATACAGATCCCAAACTGCTGAAAGTCTACTTCTGTTTCTGAAAGCAATAAAAAGGTTCTGATCTACAATTGTGTCATCTTTTTTTAAAAGGACAAAATTGTTATTACTTACTAAAACCCTGCCAGCTGAACTTAATGTGTATGGTGAACACTAGAGTTTATCTGTTCGAAAAGGCAAAAAAATGGCATAAACAAATAATACCTTTTATAACAAATTACATTTTTACATTTAGTTTTACAAAAGGTGCACCCATATCTTAATTGTTGTATGAATACTATCTTTTAGGGCTTATTACAATTAAGGATTCACATGAAATTGAAGCAAGACTCAATGAAGTGGAGAAACTATTGAAGACTGTGATCAACATGCCTTGTAAAGTACGTATCTTTGATTGCAGCTATAGAAAATAGACTATAGCCACCAGGAATTAAAGGGAAAAAGTACAAGGTATGATCAACTCATATAGCTCTTCCACAAGTGATAAATTACTTGCCTCTTCTGTCCAACACACCATACATTGGCACCAGATGGATAGTAGAAGATGGAACTGACGGACTTCTATCTTCTGCAAATTTTGAGAGTTTGGTGTGCGACAAAGTGTCTCTTTGGTGCTCTTTGCATAAAAAAATGTTTTGAGAAGTGAAACACTGCAGCTCCTAAGAAACAATTACAGTGGGTCTTTTTTTTTTCAAAACCAGGCTCAGAAATAAATCCTTAACATTACTATAATATACCAGTAGTTATTTTTCTCTCTGAGTGGATCAAGCTATTGACTAATATTTATTATTTAATCTGATTATCAGATCTTAATGTTGTGTGCTCATTATAAATCATTACTGTTACATCACTTTTTGTGAACTTATTTCTTGGTTATTTGAGATGTATTGCACCTTAATCATATCATTGCCATGAGATTTGCCCCTCACTTTTTCCTTGTATTTTCCTTATTGACCTCTCATATTTTTAAACTGGATTTTTAATGATATTTGAATATTATTGTATTTAGTTATTTACAGGTGCTTCTCACAAAATTAGAATATCATCAAAACGTTTACGGTATTTATTTCAGTTCTTCAATACAAAAAGTGAAACTCGTATATTAGACAGAGTCATTACAAACAGGGTGATCTATTTCAAGTGTTTATTCCTGTTAATGTTGATGATTATGGCTTACAGCCAATGAAACCCCAAAAGTCATTATGTCAGTAAATTATAATACTTTATAACACCAGCTTGAAAAATGATTTAAAAAATTTCCTGGTAGACAGCTGCGCTGACTTTGGTCTTGATAAAACACAGTGGACCTACCCCAGCAGATGACATGGCTCCCCAAAACCATCACTGATTGTGGAAACTTCACACTAGACCTCAAGCAACTTGGAGTGTGTGCCTCTCCACTCTTCCTCGACTCTGGGACCTTGATTTCCATATTAAATGCAAAATTTACACTACCGTTCAAAAGTTTAGTCACCCAGACAATTTTGTTTTTTCCATGAAAACTCATACTTTTATTAACCCCTTCCCGACCTGTGACGCCACGTAGGCGTCATGAAAGTCGGTGCCAATCCAACCTGTGACGCCTATGTGGCGTCATGGAGGGATCGCGTCCCTGCTGATCGGGTGAAAGGGTTAACTCCAATTTCACCCGATCTGCAGGGACAGGGGGAGTGGCTTTGCCCCCACGTGGCTACGATCGCTCTGATTGGCTGTTGAAAGTGCAACAGCCAATCAGAGCAATTTGTAATATTTCACCTTTGAAAAGTGGTGAAATATTACAATCCAGCCATGGCCGAAGCTGCAATATCATCGGCCATGGCTGGAAACCCTGATCTGCCCCCCCCTTCCGCCACCGGTCTACTCCCCAGTCCTCCATCCTGTGCTCCGCTCCCCTCCGTCTGCCTGTCCGCTCCCCCCGTGCTCCGATCCCACCCCCCGTGCTCCGATCACCACCCTGTGCCCCAATCCCCCCCCCTCATACTTACCGAGCCTCCCGGTGTCCGTCCGTCTGTTCCATGGGCGCCGCCATCTTCCAAAATGGCGGGCGCATGCGCAGTGCGCCCGCCGAATCTGCCGGCCATTTTGATTACTGTGATAAAACCTATCACAGTGATCAAAATAAAAAAAATAGTAAATGATCCCCCCCCCCTTATCACCCCCATAGGTAGGGACAATAATAAAATGAAGAAAATATATTTACTCTTATTTTTCCACTAGGGTTAGGGTTAGAACTAGGGTTAGAACTAGCGTTAGGGTTAGGGTTAGAATTAGGGTTAGGGTAAGGCTATGTGCACACGTATTCTGGTCCTCTGCGGATTTTTACGCAGCGGATTTGATAAATCCGCAGTGCAAAACCGCTGCGGATTTATCGCAGATTTACCGCGGTTTTTCTGCGGATTTCACTGCGGTTTTACAACTGCGGTTTTCTATAGGGGCAGCTGTAAAACTGCGGAATCCGCAGAGAGAAGTGACATGCTGCGGAATGTAAACCGCTGCGTTTCCGCGCAGTTTTTTCCGCAGCATGTGCACAGTGTTTTTTGTTTCCCATAGGTTTACATTGAACTGTAAACTCATGGGAAACTGCTGCGGACCCGCAGCTGCGGAAACGCTGCGGATCCACAGCGTTTTCCGCAGCATATGCACATACCCTTAGAATTAGTCTATGTGCACACGGTGCGGATTTGGCTGCGGATCCGTAGCGGATTGGCCGCTGCGGATTCGTACCAGTTTTCCATCAGGTTTACAGTACCATGTAAACCTATGGAAAACCAAATTCGCTGTGCCCATGGTGTGGAAAATACTGCGCGGAAACGCTGTGTTGTATTTTCCGCAGCATGTCAATTCTTTGTGTGGATTCCGCAGCATTTTACACCTGTTCCTCAATAGGAATCCGCAGGTGAAGTCCGCACAAAAAACACTGGAAATCTGCAGGTAAAACGCAGTGGCTTTTACCTGCGGATTTTTCAAAAATGCTGCGGAAAAATCTCACACGAATCCGCAACGTGGGCACATAGCCTTAGGGTTAGGGTTGGAATTAGGGTTGGATTTAGGGCTAGGGTTGGAAATAGGGTTAAGATTAGGCTTGTGGTTAGGGTTATGGTTAGGGTTAGGGGTGTGTTGGGGTTAGGGTTGTGGTAAGGGGTGTGTTGGGGTTAGGGTTGTGGTTAGGGTTCGGTTAGGGTTGGGATTAGGGTTAGGGGTGTGTTGGGGTTAGGGTTGTGGTTAGGGGCGTGTTGGGGTTAGGGTTGTGGTTAGGGTTGGGTTAGGGTTGGGATTAGGGTTAGGGGTGTGTTGGGGTTAGGGTTGTGGTTAGGGGTGTGTTGGGGTTAGGGTTGTGATTAGGGTTATGGCTAGAGTTGGGATTAGGGTTAGGGGTGTGTTTGGGTTAGTGTTGGAGTTAGAATTGAGGGGTTTCCACTGTTTAGGCACATCAGGGGTCTCCAAACGCAACATGGCGCCACCATTGATTCCAGCCAATCTTGCGTTCAAAAAGTCCCTTCCGAGCCCCGACGTGCACCCAAACAGTGGTTTACCCCCACATATGGGGTACCCCCACATATGGGGTACCAGCATACTCAGGACAAACTGGGCAACAACTATTGGGGTCCAATTTATCCTGTTACCCTTGTGAAAATAAAAAATTGCTTGCTAAAACATCATTTTTGAGGAAAGAAAAATGATTTTGCGTTGTAAACTTCTGTGAAGCACTTGGGGGTTCAAAGTCCTCACCACATATCTAGATAAGTTCCTTGGGGGTCTAGTTTCCAAAATGGGGTCACTTGTGGGGGGTTTCTACTGTTTAGGCACATCAGGGGCTCTGCAAACGTAACATGATGCCCGCAGACCATTCCATCAAAGTCTGCATTCCAAAATGTCACTACTTCCCTTCCGAGCCCCAACATGTACCCAAACAGTGGTTCCCCCCCACATATGGGGTATCAGCGTACTCAGGACAAACTGGACAACAACTTTTGGGGTCCAATTTCTCCAGTTACCCTTGTGAAAATAAAAAATAGCGGACTAAAAAATCATTTTTGAGGAAAGAAAAATGATTTTTTATTTTCACGGCTCTGCGTTATAAACTTCTGTGAAGCACTTGGGGGTTTAAAGTGGTCACCGCACATCTAGATTTGTTCCACGGGAGGTCTAGTTTCCAAAATGGGGTCACATGTGGGGGAGCTCCAATGTTTAGGCACACAGGGGCTCTCCTAACGCGACATGGTGTCCGCTAACAATTGGAGCTAATTTTTCATTCAAAAAGTCAAATGGCGCTCCTTCCCTTCCAAGCCCTGCCGTGTGCCCAAACAGTGGTTTAAACCCACATGTGAGGTATCAGTGTACTCAGGAGAAATTGCCCAATAAATTTTAGGATCCATTTTATGCTGTTGCTCATGTGGAAATGAACAAATTGAGGCTAAAAGAATTTTTTTGCGAAAAAAAAGTACTTTTTCATTTTTACGGATCAATTTGTGAAGCACCTGGGGGTTCAAAGTGCTCACTATGCATCTAGATAAGCTCCTTTGGGGGTCTAGCTTCCAAAATGGGGTCACATGTGGGGGAGCTCCAATGTGTAGGCACACAGGAGCTCTCCAAACGCGATATGGTGTCCGCTAACGATTGGAGCTAATTTTTCATTCAAAAGTCAAATGGCGCTCCTTCCCTTCCGAGCCCTGCCGTGTGCACAAACAGTGGTCTACCCCCACATGTGAGGTATCGGTGTACTCAGGAGAAATTGCCCAACACATTTTAGGATCCATTTTATCCTTTTGCCCATGTGGAAATGAACAAATTGAGGCCAAAAGAAATTTTTTGTGAAAAAAAGTACATTTTCATTTTTACAGATCAATTTGTGAAGCACCTGGGGGTTCAAAGTGCTCACTATGCATCTAGATAAGTTCCTTGGGGGGTCTAGTTTCCAAAATGGGGTCACTTGTGGGGGAGCTCCAATGTTTAGGCACACAGGGGCTCTCCAAACGCGACATGGTCTCCGCTAAAGATTGGAGCCAATTTTTCATTGAAAAATTCAAATGGCGCTCCTTCCCTTCCGAGCCCTGTCGTGCGCTCAAACAGTGGTTCTCCCCCACATATGGGGTATCAGCGTGCTGAGGACAAATTGTACAATAATTTTGGGGTCCAATTTCTCTTTTTACCCTTGGGAAAATACAAAAATTGTTGCTAAAAGATCATTTTTGTGACTAAAAAGTTAAATGTTCATTTTTTCCTTCCATGTGGCATCTGCTGCTGTGAAGCACCTGAAGGGTTAATAAACTTCTTGAATGTGGTTTTGAGCACCTTGAGGGGTGTCACTTTTAGAATTGTGTCACTTTTGGGTATTTTCAGCCATATAGACCCCTCAAACTGACTTCAAATGTGAGGTGGTCCCTAAAAAAAATGGTTTTGTAAATTTCGTTGTAAAAATGAGAAATCGCTGGTAAAATTTTAACTGTATAACTTCCTAGCAAAAAAAAATTTAGTTTCCAAAATTGTGCTGATGTAAAGTAGACATGTGGGTAATGTTATTTATTATCTATTTTGTGTCACATAACTCTCTCTTTTAACAGAATAAAAATTCAAAATTAGAAAATTGCGAAATTTTCAAAATTTTTGCCAAATTTCCATTTTTTTCACAAATAAACACAAACATTATCGACCTAAATTTACCACTAATGTGAAGCCCAATATGTCACGAAAAAACAGTCTCAGAACCGCTAGGATCCGTTGAAGCGTTCCTGAGTTATTACCTCATAAAGGGACACTGGTCAAAATTGCAAGAAACGGCCAGGTCATTAAGGCCAAAATAGGCTGGGTCATGAAGGGGTTAATCAAATGAGTTGCCAAATGAATTTAAAATCTAGTCCAGACATTGACAAGGTTTGAAAAAAAAGATTTTTATTTGAAATAATAATTTTCTCCTTCAAACTACTTTGCTTTCATCAAAGAATGCTCCCTTTGCAGCAATTACAGCAGTGCAGACCTTTGGCATTCTAGCAGTAAATTTGCTGAGGTAATCTGGAGAAATTTCACCCCATGCTTCCACAAGCCCCTCCCACAAGTTGGTTTGGCTTGATGGGCACCTTTTGCGTACCATACAGTCAAGCTGCTCCCACAACAGCTCAGTGGGGTTGAGATCTGGTGACAGCGCTGGCCACTCCATTACAGATAGAATACCAGCCGCCTGCTTCTTCGCTAAATAGTTCTTGCATAATTTGGAGGTGTGCTTTGGGTCATTGTCCTGTTGTACGATGAAATTGGCTCCAATCAAGCGCTGTCCACAGGGTATGGCATGGCTTTGCAAAATGGAGTGATAGCCTTCCTTATTCAATATCCCTTTTACCTTGTACAAATCTCCCATTTTACCAGCACCAAAGCAACCCCAGACCATCACATTACCTCCACCATGCTTGACAGATGGCGTCAGGCACTCTTCCAGCATCTTTTCAATTGTTCTATTTAATGAAGCTGCCAGTTGAGGAACTGTGAGGTGTCAATTTCTCAAACTACAGACTCTAATGTACTTGTCTTGTTGCTCAGTTGTGCAGCGGGGCCTCCCACTTCTTTTTCTACTCTGGTTAGAGCCTGTTTGTGCTCTCCTCTGAAGGAAGTAGTACACACCGTTGTAGGAAATCTTCAGTTTCTTGGCAATTTCTCACATGGAATAGCCTTCATTTCTATGAACAAGAATAGACTGTCGAGTTTCACATGAAGTTCTTTTTTTTCCCTTCCCCATGACAGCACCGTTACATGAGAGAGATGGTCCCGCCCCCAAGAACAGGAAACCTGCATAGGAGATAAAAGATGGGGGCGGCACCTCTCTCCTCAGTTTGGTTTCCTGTTCTTGCGGGGAACCTGCGGTGCTGCATGGGGAGAGGTCTCCCGTGCTTGGCCGGTCTCTGACCGAGGTCCGCGGTGGGAGCAGCGGTGGCGGCGTGTGCGCGTCGCCTCCATACCTGGAGCTGCAGGTGCGTCCTTCCCACTGCGGACTCCCCGGCGTCCGCTCCTGGCCGGAGGCTGGGCCGAGGGAAAAAGAGTGAGCGTTCCCATCACGACGCTGGCGCCGACTGAATGGGGGAACTTCCGGGATTGAACCGGAAGTGACGCTACACGCTGAAGAAGCGGTGTGCTGACACTCCCCGGGGGGGAGGAAGTTCAGAGGCGCACACACCGCTTCCTGCCCGCCATATTTAAAACTGACAAGGCGGCAAGCAGGCGCTGGGAACAGTCTCCTGCAGGATGGCAGATCCGAAGGAATCGACGATCCCAGCTGAAATCCCACAACCTGTCGTGGTACTAAGGGTCCGGTGGGTGAGTGCCTTTGTAAGGCAAAAAACATGTCAGTGACACTGTGTTTTTTGTATATATGCAGGGAAAAAAAGTCACCTCTAAACAAAAGCATAAAGTATGTGCACTCTGTGATAGAAGCCTTCCCAAAACGTATGAAAAGCGTATGTGCCGCTCATGCATAGAAAAAACTGTGTCTGAAGAGTCATCATCTTTGCTTCAGAATATAAAAGATATTGTTAGAAGCGAAGTACAAAGCACTGTAAAGGAGCAGTTAAAACATCATGGACTGCAGAGCTCCGTAAACCCATTCCCTACGTCTGCCCAGGCATCTGACGTAGAATCCGAGGGTGAACTGGGTGAGCTTCCGCCCGACGAGGGTTCGGACCTGGACTCTTCAGATGAAGAGTGTGGCCGGCCTTATGTGTTATCAGAAGATGTGGGGAAGTTGCTAAAACTGGTCAGGTCCACCCTGGGGGTTGAGACGCCAAAAGAGAAGCAAACAGTGCAGGACTCTATGTTCAGTAATTTGGAGGATAAGAAACGAAAAGTTTTCCCGTTTCATGATAACATTCTAAATCTCATTAAAAAAGAATGGAAAAAACCGAATAAAAAGATTTCAGTTCCCCAGGCCTTGAAACGTAAATATCCCTTTAGTGAGGAAATTTGCGAGAAATGGGAAAAGGCGCCTAAGTTGGACGCGGCTATCGCAAGTACCTCCAGGGGCATAGCACTTCCCTTCGAGGACATGGGGGCCCTAAAAGACCCCCTAGATAAAAAGGCGGATGCCTTTCTAAAATCAGCCTGGGAAGCCTCAACTTGGGCGTTTAAACCTGGAGTAGCGGCTACTTGTACTGCCCGTGCCATGGTTAAATGGTTGGAGGAACTTAGCGACCAAATAAAAAACAAATGTCCAAGAGACAGACTTCTGGAAGTCATCCCTCCACTTCAAAATGCAGCGGGATTCCTGGCGGACGCTGCCATTGATTCTGTGCGGTTTGCTGCCCGGGCTAGTGCCCTTTCAAATTCAGGAAGAAGGGCGTTATGGTTAAAGAACTGGAATGCTGATTTCCAATCCAAAGTGAAGCTCTGTGCAGTCCCCTGTGAGGGCCAATATTTATTCGGCAGCGCTTTAGATGAGATTTTAGAAAAAGCGGCGGACAAGAAAAAACACTTCCCTCCACCTCCCTTCTTTAGAAGACGTTGGTATGACAATCGTCGGTCCTTTCGAGGATCGAGTAGGGGCCGAGGCCGCCCAACGGATAGAACCACACGGGGGAAACCCTGGGGTGAGAAAAGAGAAAGAGGTTTTCTTTTCAATAAACTCCCAAAACCAGACCCTAAACAATGACGCCATATTCCAGGTGGGAGGAAGGTTACGGTTTTTTGTCCATCAGTGGGTAACCTTACAGCCGTCCCAATGGGTAATCAACTTGCTAACAGACGGTCTACGGTTAAATTTCATCTCCCTTCCTCCCCACCGAATGAAAGTTACTCGTGTGGCCAAAAAGAACCAGTTGGTTCTCGAAAAAGAAGTTCGTCTTCTTCTAGACAAAAAAGTCC
Source organism: Ranitomeya variabilis (assembly GCF_051348905.1). Taxonomy (NCBI): domain Eukaryota; kingdom Metazoa; phylum Chordata; class Amphibia; order Anura; family Dendrobatidae; genus Ranitomeya; species Ranitomeya variabilis. Next base: position 328,496,287 of record NC_135237.1, on the reverse strand, counting down.
TGGTAAGAGTACCTTCGCAGGAAATAGGAAGGGGATTTTACAGCACCCTTTTCCTCACTCCAAAGCCGGATGGATCTTTAAGAACTATTTTCAATCTAAAAGAATTAAACAAATTCATCCGAGTAGAAAAATTCAAAATGGAGACTCTGAGAACGGCGGTAAAACTGCTGTATCCAGGATGTTATATGGCAGTGATAGACCTTACCGATGCCTATTATCATGTGCCAATCAGCAGAGAGCATCAACAATTCCTGAGGTTGGTTGTGCAGCTGGGGCAGGTCTACACCCATCTACAATACCAATGTCTCCCCTTTGGGGTATCGGTAGCTCCTCGTATTTTTACAAAAATAATTTCGGAAGTAGCATCCTTCGTAAGGAGAGAAAACATTCTGCTAGTGCCCTATTTAGACGATTTCCTCTTGATAGCAGACAATCAAGAAGATTGCATAAAAGCAGTTACGACAGTACGAGAGCTACTAACCAAACTAGGGTGGATAATAAACTTAAAAAAAATCAAGATTGATTCCGGCCCAGATACAGGAGTTCCTGGGGATCCAATTAAATTCAATCAAACAGATCTGTATCCTTCCAGACAGGAAAATCGAGGGCATAAAACAAAGAATAACACAAATACAGGTGGCCCAATACGTCTCGGTGAGGGAAGCCATGTCCCTCCTAGGCATGCTTACTGCAACAATTCCGGCGGTCCAATGGGCACAACTTCATTCAAGGGACCTACAGTGGGAGATCCTGTCAGAACAAACAAGAATACCCTACAATCTAAACCGAAAAATCGTATTGTCACAACATGTCCGGGACTCTCTAAGCTGGTGGCTAGATTCCGGAAATCTAAAAAAAGGGGTCCCATGGTCAATCCACAATCCGGTGATACTGACCACAGATGCGAGCCCGTTAGGTTGGGGAGCACACCTATCAGATCGGATCCTACAGGGTCTATGGGATCCACAGATGCAATCAGCCTCCTCAAACCTGAGGGAATTAACAGCAGTAAGGCAAGCAATTCTTCAATCAGAAGAAGATCTCAAAGGAAAACATTTGGTAGTATTATCCGACAACAGCACAACGGTGTCGTATATAAATCGACAGGGAGGAACCAGATCAAGTTCCCTAATGGAAGAAGCAGGAAGACTATTTCTTTGGGCCGAAAACCACCTTTTATCCCTCACAAGTACACACTTAAAGGGGTCGGAAAACTTTGTCGCAGATTTTCTGAGTCGTCACGTCCTGCACCAGGGCGAGTGGTCGCTAAATCAAAGAATATTTGGAGAAATCTGTGCAGTCTGGGGGCTTCCTCAAGTGGATCTTTTTTCCACAAGGCAGAATCGGAAAGTAAAAAGGTTCTACTCTCTAAACCCGAAAGAGAACCCGGAAGGAGTAGATGCGTTACTACACCAATGGAAATTCCAACTAGCCTATGCGTTTCCCCCGATCCCATTGATCCCTACAGTCCTGAAGAAGATCCGAGAAGAGAAATCACGCATAATCTTAATCGCACCCTTCTGGCCAAAGAGAGCTTGGTTCACTTGGCTCAGACGTATGTCCATCTCGGACCCGTGGATACTTCCAGAGGTCCCAGACCTTCTGCACCAGGGTCCGGTGACACATCCTCAGGTTCACAGCCTACACCTCACTGCTTGGAACTTGAGAGGGGACTTCTGCTAGCAAAGGGGTTCTCGGATCCGTTAATTACTACTCTACTGTCCAGTAGAAAAAAAGTCACAACTGATAAATACCAAAAGGTATGGGGAAAATTTTTAGAATTCTCAGGCCGAGGGATAACTGATACCGTTCAGAAGGTCCCTATATCTGAAATCCTAGAGTTTCTCCAAAAGGGTCTGGAGAGGGGATTATCTACCAGCACTCTAAAAGTGCAAGTCTCGGCGCTTAGCGCCTTGTTTGACCAAAAATTGGCTGATCACCCCTGGGTGTGTAGGTTCATTCGGGCCTCCTTTACAGCCAGACCATTCAAACCTCGTCCAAAGGTCGCTCCCTGGGATTTAAATTTAGTTTTAAACGCCTTGACCTCCTCTCCCTTCGAGCCTCTTTCCTCCATATCGGAAAAAGCGCTAACTCTAAAAACAGTTCTCCTGATTGCCCTTACCTCAGCCAGACGCATTAGTGAGCTTCAGGCTATATCTATTGACCCTCCGTATACTGAAATTCTGGAGGATAGGGTAATTATAAAATCTGATCCGGCCTTCTTACCTAAGGTCAACTCGAAATTTCACAGGGACCAGGAGATAATCTTGCCTTCATTCTGTGCCAACCCAAAATCCCAGGGAGAAGAAACCTTCCATTGCTTGGACGTCAGACGTTGCCTTCTTCAATATATAGAAGTGACAAAACCATGGCGACAGTCTTCAGCCCTTTTTGTCTCCTTTCAGGGGGCAAACAGGGGAAAAAAGGCCACAAAGTCGACTATTGCACGTTGGCTCCGTATGGCCATATCACTTTCCTATTCCTCTTCGGGACAGGTCCCTCCACCTGGTGTTACGGCCCACTCTACGAGGGCTATTTCCACATCTTGGGCAGAGAGGGCAAATGCATCGATAGAGCAAATCTGTAATGCAGCAGTATGGTCTTCACCCTCTACTTTCTTCCGCCATTATAGATTGAATCTGGGGCTATCAGATCTTGCCTTTGGTAGGAAAGTACTATCTGCTGTTGTCCCACCCTAGAGGTTCTTTCTATTTCTTCCTCTCATGTAACGGTGCTGTCATGGGGAAGGGAAAAAATGATAATTACTTACGGGTAATTTGATTTTCCAGATCCATGACAGCACCGCTCTAGTTCCCGCCCTATCTTGGTGATGGTGTGTGTTTCACAAAAAAAAAAAAAAAAAATCTCTTATAAAAAAAAAAAAAATATATAAAAAAAAAAAAAAAAAAAATATATATACACAAATGAAAGATGGGGTAATAACCACTTAACAATAGATAAATAGTCTTAGAGTTAAATATAATTTGTTATATGCCTAAAACTAACATAGCGGTTACCTTACATTCTCTGTAAACAAACTGAGGAGAGAGGTGCCGCCCCCATCTTTTATCTCCTATGCAGGTTTCCTGTTCTTGGGGGCGGGACCATCTCTCTCATGTAACGGTGCTGTCATGGATCTGGAAAATCAAATTACCCGTAAGTAATTATCATTTTTTCTGGCCATTTTGAGAGTTTAATGGAACCAAAAAATGTAATGCTCCAGATTCTCAACTAGCTCAAAGGAAAGTCATGTTTATAGGTTCTCTAATCAGCCAAACTGTTTTCAGCTGTGCTAACATACTTGCACAAGGGTTTTCAAGGGTATTCTAACCATCCATTAGCCTTCTTACACAGTTAGCAAACACAAAGTACCATAAGAACACTGGAGTGATGGTTGTTGGAAATGGGCCTCTATACACCTATGAAGATATTGCATTACAAACCAGACGTTTGCAGCTAGAACAGTCATTTACCACATTAACAATGTATAGAGTGTATTTCTGAATCATTTAATGTTAGCTTCATTGGAAAAAAAATGTGCTTTTCTTTAAAAAATAAGGAAATTTCTAAGTGACTCTAAACTTTTGAACGGTAGTGTACTTTCATATGAAAAGAACACCTTGGACCACTGAGCAACAGTCCAGTCCTCTTTCTCCTTGGCCCAGGTAAGACGGTTCTGGCATTGTCTATTGGTCATGAGTAGCTTGACACAAGGAATACAACACTTGTAGCTCATGTCCTGCATGCACCTGTGTATGGTAGCTCTTGAAGCAGTGACTCCAGGAGCAGCCAATCTCCGTGTGAATCACCTCCAAATTTTTGAATGGCCTTTTCTTAACAATCCTTTCAAGGCTGCAGTTATCCCAGTTGCTTGTGCACCTTTTTCTACCACACATTTTCCTTCCGTTCAACTTTCCATTAATATGCTTGAATACAGCACTCTGTGAACAGCCAGCTTCTTTAGCAATGACCTTTATTGGCTTACCCTCCTTGTGGAGTGTGTCAATGACTGCCTTCTGGACATCTGTCAAGCCAGCAGTCTTCCCATGATTGTGGAGCCTACTGAAACAGACTAAGGGACCTTTTTAAATGCTTATAAAGCCTTTTCAGGTGTTTTTGTTAATTATTCTAATTTACTGTGATAATGACTTTAGGGTTTTCATTGGCTGTAAGCCATAATCATCAACATTAACAGAAATAAACACTTGAAATAGATCACTCAGTTTGTAATGACTATATAATATATGAGTTTCACTTTTTGTATTGAAGAACTGAAATAAATTAACTTTTTGATGAGATTCTAATTTTGTTAGAAGCACTTGTATTGGTAGTTCCTTTATTACTCCATGTTGTTGCTGCAGTCTGTAGATGTTATAAAACCTGTGAGCAACAAGACTCTGCTGTCAGAAAGCTTTGATAAATGAAGCCCATTGACTCCAGCAGCAGACATATAGCCTATATGTTTGTGCAGGGGCAGACGTATCATTGGTGGAACCTGTGCAGCCGCACACAGGACAAAGAGCTGTGGGGGCCCATTTCCACCTCCGAAACATGTGTAATTGTGCGTTATGATGAGCTGTTGGGCTACAAAGGACCCATACCCTGTTCCTGCATAGAGGCCCTCTCCTGACTGTTTGTGCCAGTGTGTTCCTGTACGGCCATGGTAATCACCTTTGATAAGCTGCTGATATTCCTACACCTAATATTTGGCTGACCACCAATGAACCTAGAAATGATTACTTGTAGCTGGTTGTCCTGACCTGCTCCCGTTCTCATATAATGTACCGTATGTATTTACAACTTGGCAATGATCATGTTTTATTGAGCAGTTAGTAGTAATATATAGCAGATGTGCACACGCGTTCCACCAATACTGTGCTCATTACATGGTCTTCTCCCACATACATATTATTAAGCTCTTGTCCTCATCATCTTCCAGTATTCCAGGTCGGAGGTTGTCCTCACTTTCTTTGAGAGATCGCCACTGGACCAGGTGTTGAAAAATGACAACGTTCACAAGATACAACCCAGCTTCCAAAGCCCTATCAAAATCTCTGGTAAGTTATTATACAGTACTGGTAGGTTGTATTGCTGTCACATGCACTTTAGCAAATAGCAGTCATATTACTTTGTCTATGTCAGACCATAGGGTTTTTTTGTAAACCATTTTATGATACCCTTGTAGGGCGTATACAAGGATTTTTCAACACATCTTTGTATTACAGTGGCAGCCTATTGATTTGAATGGGCACTGTATAACGTTTTCTTTAATCTGTTTAGGCTCTGTAGTGGAGGGCTGAGGAGCAATGTGCTGCAGGAAGCTGTGTATAGAGAGAGCTGAAGAGCAATATGCTGCAGGAGGCTGTGTATAGAGAGAGCTGAGGAGCAATGTGCTGCAGGAGGCTGTGTATAGAGAGAGCTGAGGAGCAATGTGCTGCAGGAGGCTGTGTATAGAGAGAGCTGAGGAGTAATGTGTTGCAGGAGGCTGTGTATAGAGAGAGCTGAGGAGCAATGTGCTGCAGGAGGCCATGTATAGAGAGAGCTGAGGAGCAAAGTGCTGCAGGAGGCTGTGTATAGAAAGAGCTGAGGAGCAATGTGCTGCAGGAGGCTGTGTATAGAGAGAGCTGAGGAGCAGTGTGCTGCAGGAGGCTGTGTATAGAGAGAGCTGAGGAGCAATGTGCTGCAGGAGGCTGTGTATAAAGAGCTGAGGAGCAGTGTGCTGCAGGAGGCCATGTATAGAGAGAGCTGAGGAGCAAAGTGCTGCAGGAGGCTGTGTATAGAAAGAGCTGAGGAGCAATGTGTTGCAGGAGGCTGTGTATAGAAAGAGCTGAGGAGCAATGTGTTGCAGGAGGCTGTGTATAGAAAGAGCTGAGGAGCAATGTGCTGCAGGAGGCCATGTATAGAGAGAGCTGAGGAGCAATATGCTGTAGGAGGCTGTGTATAGAGAGAGCTGAGGAGCAGTGTGCTGCAGGAGGCCATGTATAGAGAGAGCTGAGGAGCAAAGTGCTGCAGGAGGCTGTGTATAGAAAGAGCTGAGGAGCAATGTGCTGCAGGAGGCGGTGTATAGAGAGAGCTGAGGAGCAGTGTGCTGCAGGAGGCCATGTATAGAGAGAGCTGAGGAGCAAAGTGCTGCAGGAGGCTGTGTATAGAGAGAGCTGAGGAGCAATGTGCTGCAGGAGGCGGTGTATAGAGAGAGCTGAGGAGCAAAGTGCTGCAGGAGGCCATGTATAGAGAGAGCTGAGGAGCAAAGTGCTGCAGGAGGCTGTGTATAGAAAGAGCTGAGGAGCAATGTGCTGCAGGAGGCTGTGAATAGAGAGAGCTGAGGAGTAGTGTGCTGCAGGAGGCCATGTATAGAGAGAGCTGAGGAGCAAAGTGCTGCAGGAGGCTGTGTATAGAAAGAGCTGAGGAGCAATGTGCTGCAGGAGGCCATGTATAGAGAGAGCTGAGGAGCAAAGTGCTGCAGGAGGCTGTGTATAGAGAGAGCTGAGGAGCAATGTGCTGCAGGAGGCCGTGTATAGAGAGAGCTGAGGAGCAATGTGCTGTAGGAGGCTGTGTATAGAGAGAGCTGAGGAGCAATGTGCTGCAGGAGGCTGTGTATAGAGAGAGCTGAGGAGCAATGTGCTGCAGGAGGCTGTGTATAGAGAGAGCTGAGGAGCAATGTGCTGCAGGAGGCTGTGTATAGAGAGAGCTGAGGAGCAATGTGCTGCAGGAGGCTGTGTATAGAGAGAGCTGAGGAGCAATGTGTTGCAGGAGGCTGTGTATAGAGAGAGCTGAGGAGCAATGTGCTGCAGGAGGCTGTGTATAGAGAGAGCTGAGGAGTAGTGTGCTGCAGGAGGCCATGTATAGAGAGAGCTGAGGAGCAAAGTGCTGCAGGAGGCTGTGTATAGAAAGAGCTGAGGAGCAATGTGCTGCAGGAGGCCATTTATAGAGAGAGCTGAGGAGCAAAGTGCTGCAGGAGGCTGTGTATAGAGAGAGCTGAGGAGCAATGTGCTGCAGGAGGCTGTGTATAGAGAGAGCTGAGGAGCAATGTGCTGCAGGAGGCTGTGTATAGAGAGAGCTGAGGAGCAATGTGCTGCAGGAGGCTGTGTATAGAGAGAGCTGAGGAGCAATGTGCTGCAGGAGGCTGTGTATAGAGAGAGCTGAGGAGCAATGTGCTGCAGGAGGCTGTGTATAGAGAGAGCTGAGGAGCAATGTGTTGCAGGAGGCTGTGTATAGAGAGAGCTGAGGAGCAATGTGCTGCAGGAGGCTGTGTATAGAGAGAGCTGAGGAGCAATGTGCTGCAGGAGGCTGTGTATAGAGAGAGCTGAGGAGCAATGTGCTGCAGAAGGCTGTGTATAGAGAGAGCTGAGGAGCAGTGTGCTGCAGGAGGCTGTGTATAGAGAGAGCTGAGGAGCAATGTGCTGCAGGAGGCTGTGTATAGAGAGCTGAGGAGCAATGTGCTGCAGGAGGCTGTGTATAGAGAGAGCTGAGGAGCAATGTGCTGCAGGAGGCTGTGTATAGAGAGAGCTGAGGAGCAATGTGCTGCAGGAGGCTGTGTATAGAGAGAGCTGAGGAGCAATGTGCTGCAGGAGGCTGTGTATAGAGAGAGCTGAGGAGCAATGTGTTGCAGGAGGCTGTGTATAGAGAGAGCTGAGGAGCAATGTGCTGCAGGAGGCTGTGTATAGAGAGAGCTGAGGAGCAATGTGCTGCAGGAGGCCATGTATAGAGAGAGCTGAGGAGCAAAGTGCTGCAGGAGGCTGTGTATAGAAAGAGCTGAGGAGCAATGTGCTGCAGGAGGCTGTGTATAGAGAGAGCTGAGGAGCAGTGTGCTGCAGGAGGCTGTGTATAGAGAGAGCTGAGGAGCAGTGTGCTGCAGGAGGCTGTGTATAGAGAGAGCTGAGGAGCAGTGTGCTGCAGGAGGCCGTGTATAGAGAGAGCTGAGGAGCAAAGTGCTGCAGGAGGCTGTGTATAGAAAGAGCTGAGGAGCAGTGTGCTGCAGGAGGCTGTGTATAGAGAGAGCTGAGGAGCAGTGTGCTGCAGGAGGCTGTGTATAGAGAGAGCTGAGGAGCAATGTGTTGCAGGAGACTGTGTATAGAGAGAGCTGAGGAGCAATGTGCTGCAGGAGGCTGTGTATAGAGAGAGCTGAGGAGCAATGTGCTGCAGGAGGCTGTGTATAGAGAGAGCTGAGGAGCAGTGTGCTGCAGGAGGCTGTGTATAGAGAGAGCTGAGGAGCAATGTGCTGCAGGAGGCTGTGTATAGAGAGCTGAGGAGCAATGTGCTGCAGGAGGCTGTGTATAGAGAGCTGAGGAGCAATGTGCTGCAGGAGGCTGTGTATAGAGAGAGCTGAGGAGCAATGTGCTGCAGGAGGCTGTGTATAGAGAGAGCTGAGGAGCAATGTGCTGCAGGAGGCTGTGTATAGAGAGAGCTGAGGAGCAATGTGTTGCAGGAGGCTGTGTATAGAGAGAGCTGAGGAGCAATGTGCTGCAGGAGGCTGTGTATAGAGAGAGCTGAGGAGCAATGTGCTGCAGGAGGCCATGTATAGAGAGAGCTGAGGAGCAAAGTGCTGCAGGAGGCTGTGTATAGAAAGAGCTGAGGAGCAATGTGCTGCAGGAGGCTGTGTATAGAGAGAGCTGAGGAGCAGTGTGCTGCAGGAGGCTGTGTATAGAGAGAGCTGAGGAGCAGTGTGCTGCAGGAGGCTGTGTATAGAGAGAGCTGAGGAGCAGTGTGCTGCAGGAGGCCATGTATAGAGAGAGCTGAGGAGCAAAGTGCTGCAGGAGGCTGTGTATAGAAAGAGCTGAGGAGCAATGTGCTGCAGGAGGCTGTGTATAGAGAGAGCTGAGGAGCAGTGTGCTGCAGGAGGCTGTGTATAGAGAGAGCTGAGGAGCAGTGTGCTGCAGGAGGCTGTGTATAGAGAGAGCTGAGGAGCAATGTGTTGCAGGAGGCTGTGTATAGAGAGAGCTGAGGAGCAATGTGCTGCAGGAGGCTGTGTATAGAGAGAGCTGAGGAGCAATGTGCTGCAGGAGGGTGTGTATAGAGAGAGCTGAGGAGCAGTGTGCTGCAGGAGGCTGTGTATAGAGAGAGCTGAGGAGCAATGTGCTGCAGGAGGCTGTGTATAGAGAGCTGAGGAGCAATGTGCTGCAGGAGGCTGTGTATAGAGAGAGCTGAGGAGCAGTGTGCTGCAGGAGGCCGTGTATAGAGAGAGCTGAGGAGCAAAGTGCTGCAGGAGGCTGTGTATAGAAAGAGCTGAGGAGCAATGTGCTGCAGGAGGCTGTGTATAGAGAGAGCTGAGGAGCAGTGTGCTGCAGGAGGCTGTGTATAGAGAGAGCTGAGGAGCAGTGTGCTGCAGGAGGCTGTGTATAGAGAGAGCTGAGGAGCAGTGTGCTGCAGGAGGCTGTGTATAGAGAGAGCTGAGGAGCAATGTGTTGCAGGAGGCTGTGTATAGAGAGAGCTGAGGAGCAATGTGCTGCAGGAGGCTGTGTATAGAGAGAGCTGAGGAGCAATGTGCTGCAGGAGGCTGTGTATAGAGAGAGCTGAGGAGCAGTGTGCTGCAGGAGGCTGTGTATAGAGAGAGCTGAGGAGCAATGTGCTGCAGGAGGCTGTGTATAGAGAGCTGAGGAGCAATGTGCTGCAGGAGGCTGTGTATAGAGAGAGCTGAGGAGCAGTGTGCTGCAGGAGGCCATGTATAGAGAGAGCTGAGGAGCAAAGTGCTGCAGGAGGCTGTGTATAGAAAGAGCTGAGGAGCAATGTGTTGCAGGAGGCGGTGTATAGAGAGATGGGAGAGATGTGGGAACCACAAGAAAAACGACCATACGGAAAAAAACTATAAGCAATAAAACAGCTCTTTATTAGATACAAAAGTTTAAAATGTACAGACAAGAATGGAATAAAGATGGGGGAAATGGCACAGGTGACAACACGAAAACTACCGTGTGAATACCAAAACGTGCAGGCCCAACGTAAACTCCCTATATGTAAAAGATGTAGGTATGGGGAGTGGACATCACTAAAGCAGAGTGGCTGTAATAAGTATAATAATATAATATTAGATCATGAACCCCTGGAACACCCCATACACAGCATATATCCCTCATTCAAAACAGACTAACAATTCAATATATATGGGACGTTCAAGCAAATAGTAATGAGGATGTCCAGGGAGAACTGAAAGTGGTAAATGTCACCAACAGCCATCACTGCATATAAACAGCACCACACCAAACAGGAGACCAGGATAGCACAAGTATAGCCCGTATCACAGACAGCACATGCTGTAACACTATATTACCTGGTCCGTGGTGGTGCACTAACGTGTGTCCGGTGTGCGGCCCGCACGTCCAAAACCCGCCGCACACCGGACACACGTTAGTGCACCACCACGGACCAGGTAATAAGGTGTTACAGCATGTGCTGTCTGTGATACGGGCTATACTTGTGCTATCCTGGTCTCCTGTTTGGTGTGGTGCTGTTTATATGCAGTGATGGCTGTTGGTGACATTTACCACTTTCAGTTCTCCCTGGACATCCTCATTACTATTTGCTTGAACGTCCCATATATATTGAATTGTTAGTCTGTTTTGAATGAGGGATATATGCTGTGTATGGGGTGTTCCAGGGGTTCATGATCTAATATTATATTATTATACTTATTACAGCCACTCTGCTTTAGTGATGTCCACTCCCCATACCTACATCTTTTACATATAGGGAGTTTACGTTGGGCCTGCACGTTTTGGTATTCACACGGTAGTTTTCGTGTTGTCACCTGTGCCATTTCCCCCATCTTTATTCCATTCTTGTCTGTACATTTTAAACTTTTGTATCTAATAAAGAGCTGTTTTATTGCTTATAGTTTTTTTCCGTATGGTCGTTTTTCTTGTGGTTCCCACATCTCTCCCATATCATCCTTATACGACTGGTGTGGTAATTTGTCCAGCAAGGGAGTAGCAGTAAGTGTTTGCACTATTCGTACTCACGGGATGCTGCTTTGTAATACCGCCATCCTGTGTATAGAGAGAGCTGAGGAGCAATGTGCTGCAGGAGGCTGTGTATAGAGAGAGCTGAGGAGCAAAGTGCTGCAGGAGGCTGTGTATAGAAAGAGCTGAGGAGCAATGTGCTGCAGGAGGCGGTGTATAGAGAGGGCTGAGGAGAGATGTAATGCAAGAGGCTTTATATACAGTGGGAATGGAAAGTATTCATACCCCTTTAAATTTTTCACTCTTTGTTTCATTGCAGCCATTTGGTAAATTCAAAAAAGTTCATTTTTTTCTCATTAATGTACACTCGGCACCCCATCTTGAAAAAAAAATAACAGGAATGTAGACATTTTTGCAAATTTATTAAAATCGAAAAACTGAAATATCACATGGTCATAAGTATTCAGACCCTTTTGAGCTAGTACCGCCATGAGTCTTCTTGGGAATGATGCAACAAGTTTTTCACACCTGGATTTGGGGATCCTCTACCATTCTTCCTTGCAGATCCTCTCCAGTTCCATCAGGTTGGATGGTGAACGTTGGTGGACAGCCATTTTCAGGTCTCTCCAGAGATGCTCAATTGGGTTCAGGTCAGGGCTCTGGCTGGGCCAGTCAAGAATGGTCACAGAGTTGTTCTGAAGCCATTTTAGCTGTGTGCTTAGGGTCATTGTCTTGTTGGAAGCTGAATGTCACGGAGTTTCCACGACAGAGCAGTTTCAGAAGACCGCAGCGTCTGATGGCTCCGGCTTCGCCGCTGAGAAGAACCACTTATCCGGTGTATTAAATGTGTTTGTTTTTCTTTCAGCAGGACAGGGGTTAATCAGCCATGTGGAAATCCCTGCATTCAGCTGTGCTCGGTTAGCCACTCCTCTCTGCTATAAAAGCTAGGTCTTCTGGCCAGGTCTTTTGAGTTAGCACTTGCTACATAGATCTGGAGAGTGAGGAGCTGGTGTTTGGAGAGCTGAAGGAGTTTATTGTGCGACAGTTGCTTGGTTTGTAAGCTTGGAAATTCCTCATCCTTATTTTCTTCCTCCATCCTTCACACACAATTTCTACATACTGTATCTGTATTTTTTCAGTCGCGATGGGGTGCAGAGTGTACATTCATGTGAAAAAAATGAACTTTTTTGAATTTATCAATTGGCTGCAATGAAACAAAGAGTGAAAAATGTAAAGGGGTCTGAATCCTTTCTGTATCCACTGTAGATGTCCTGCAGGATAGGATTGTATTTAGAGGGGCTGACAAGAGGGATGTACAGCAGGAAGGAACTGTATGTAGAGAGAATGAGTGGAGGGATGTACTGCAGGATGGGACTGTATAGAGAGAGAGGCTGAGAGTATTTATGAGCCATGTCACTGCCAGTAGAGTGAGTCCTCCTATACAGTCTATCCCAGTCAACTGCGTAACACACCATGAGGTTACCAGTTTTGGTCAGGAGACCTGTGGCTGGTCAGTGAATCACAGTGTGACGATGTGTCACTACTAAGCAAAAATAAACTTGGCACTCAAAATGATGAAAGATGAGGAAATTTCATTTATTTTGCATCCAGACAAAAACAGAAGAAATAACTGAATGTTTTCGGTCTCACATTGGACCTTCATCAGAGTATCTTGAAGGATAAGACAATGTGCTTCAAATAAGCTTGTAGGATGATAAGAGGAAAATGCCTGAATGATGTTTAAGGAAGCAAGATTAGATGTGGCTAAATTAAATGTAGCGCGTCCATAAATAGCGACAGCCGTCACATGGTAGAGTACTGGATGCTGCTTGGGGAATCAGAATTCAGTCCAGCATGTCCTTTATAGGTAACTAGCTGTACTACCCGGCTTCGCCCGGGTTAATGACTGCTGTTAGCAAAATAGAATGTGTTAACAAAAATTTATTCTGCACACAAAAACCACAAAACAAATAGATAGAAATGTAATTATTAAAAGGCAAAAACTAAGCAAATAGAAGCATTTCACAACATATATTAGCTTTGTTATACTGAGAATGTCTTTGTTGCCTATATTAACCAATCAGAGCTCAGGTTAATTAACTGTAGCAAAATAGAAGCTGAGCTGTGATTGGTTGCTATTGGCAGCCTGATAAATCCCCAGCCAACAGGAAGCCCTCCCCCCTGGCAGTATATATTAGCTCACACATACACATAATAGACAGGTCATGTGACTGACAGCTGCCGTATTTCCTATATGGTACATTTGTTGCTCTTGTAGTTTGCTTATTAATCAGATTTTTATTTTTGAAGGACAATACCAGACTTGTGTGTGTTTTAGGGCGAGTTTTATGTGTCAAGTTGTGTGTGTTGAGTTGCGTGTGGCGACATGCATGTAGCGACTTTTGTGAGATGAGTTTTGTGTGGCGACATGCGTGTAGCAACATTTTGTGTGTTGAGTTGCATGTGACAGGTTAGTGTAGCAAGTTGTGTGCAGCAAGATTTGTGCATGGCGAGTTTTGCGCGTGGCGAGTTTTATGTGTGGTGCATTTTGAGTATGTGCAAGTTTTGTGTGAGGCAACTTTTGCATGTGGTGCAACTTTTGTACATGTGGCAATTTTTCTGTGTGTGCAAGTTTTGCATGAGGTGAGTTTTCCATGAGGTGAGTTTTGCACGTGTGGCGAGTTTTGCGTGAGCCTAGTTTTGCATATGGCGAGTTTTGCATGTAGCGAGTTTTGAGTGGTGACTTTTGTGTTTCGACTTTTATGTGGCGAGGTTGGTGTGTGTGTGTGGTGAAATGTGTGCTGAGGGTGGTATATGTGTTCAAGCACGTGGTAGTGTGTGGCGCATTTTGTGTTTGTGTTCATATCCCCGTGTGTGGTGAGTATCCCATGTCGGGGCCCCACCTTAGCAACTGTACGGTATATACTCTTTGTCGCCATCGCTCTCATTCTTTAAGTCCTCATTGTTCACATCTGGCAGCTGTCAATTTTCCTCCAACACTTTTCCCTTCACTTTTTCCCCATTATGTAGATAGGAGCAAAATTGTTTGGTGAATTGGAACGCGCGGGGTTAAAATTTCACCTCACAACATAGCCTATGACGCTCTCGGGGTCCAGACGTGTGACTGTGCAAAATTTTGTGGCTGTAGCTGCGACGGTACAGATGCCAATCCCGGACATACACACATACATACATACACACATTCAGCTTTATATATTAGATATACCTGTATGTAATCTCCTGTATATAGTATATACCTGTGTGTCATCTCACCTATATATAGTATATATCTGTGTGTCATCTCCTGTATATAGTATATACCTGTATGTCATCTCCTCCTATACATAGCATATACCTGTGTCATCTCCTCCTGTATATACTATATACCTGTAGGTAATCTGCTCCTGTATATAGTATATACCTGTGTGTCATCTCCTCCTGTATATAGTATATACCTGTATGTCATCTCCTCCTGTATGTAGTATGTACCTGTATGTCATCTCCTCCTCTATATAGTATATACCTGTGTGTCATCTCTCCTGTATATAGTATATATCTGTGTGTCATCTCCTCCTGTATATAGTATATACCTGTGTGTCATCTCCCCTGTAAATAGTATATACCTGTGTGTCATCTCCTGTATATAGTATATAGCTGTATGTCATCTCCTCCTGTATTAGCCCTCGTTCACACGTTATTTGGTCAGTATTTTTACCTCAGTATTTGTAAGCTAAAATGGCAGCCTGATAAATCCCCAGCCAACAGTAAGCCCACCCCCTGGCAGTATATATTAGCTCACACATACACATAATAGACTGGTCATGTGACTGACAGCTGCCGGATTCCTATATGGTACATTTGTTGCTCTTGTAGTTTGTCTGCTTATTAATCAGATTTTTATTTTTGAAGGATACCAGACTTGTGTGTGTTTTAGGGCGAGTTTCGTGTGTCAAGTTGTGTGTGTTGAGTTGCGTGTGGCGACATGCATGTAGGGACTTTTGTGAGATGAGTTTTGTGTGGCGACATGCGTGTAGCAACTTTTTGTGTGTCGAGTTGCATGTGACAGGTTAGTGTAGCAAGTTGTGTGCAGCAAGTTTTGCGCATGGCGAGTTTTGCGCGTGGCGAGTTTTATGTGTGGTGCCTTTTGAGTATGTGCAAGTTTTGTGTGAGGCAACTTTTGCATGTGTTGCAACTTTTGTGCATGTGGCAATTTTTCTGCGTGTGCAAGTTTTGCGTGTGGCGAGTTTTGCACGTGTGGCGAGTTTTGCATGTGGAGAGTTTTGCGCGTGGCGAGTTTTGAGCGGCGACTTTTGTGTTTCTACTTTTATGTGGCGAGGTTGGTGTATGTGTGGTGAAATGTGCACTGAGGGTGGTATATGTGTTCGAGCACGTGGTAGTGTGTGGCGCATTTTGTGTGTGTGTTCATATCCCCGTGGTGGTGTGATTATCCCATGTTGGGGCCCCACCTTAGCAACTGTACAGTATATACTCTTTGGTGCCATCGCTGTCATTCTTTAAGTCCCCCTTGTTCACATCTGGCAGCTGTTAATTTGCCTCCAACACTTTTCCTTTCATTTTTTCCCCATTATGTAGATAGGGGCAAAATTGTTTGGTGAATTGGAAAGCGCGGGGTTAAAATTTCACCTCACAATATAGCTTTGACGCTCTCAGGGTCCAGACGTGTGACTGTGCAAAATTTTGTGCCTGTAGCTGCGACGCCTCCAACACTTTTCCTTTCACTTTTTCCCCATTATGTCGATAGGGGCAAAATTGTTTGGTGAATTGGAAAGCGCGGGGTTAAAATTTCACCTCACAACATAGCCTATGACGCTCTCGGGGTCCAGACGTGTGACTGTGCAAAATTTTGTGGCTGTAGCTGCTACGGTTCAGATGCCAATCCCGGACATACATACATACATACATACATACACACACACACACATTCAGCTTTATATATTAGATTACTATTGCTGTGAGCAAGTGCTGGCTGCTGCATATGTAGATCTGATTATGTGCAGCGCATCCATGTGTGGCGACCGAAGTCGCTGCTTCAAAGTACTGCGTGTGTGGAGGTCCTGGGAGCTGGACAGGAGGACGCTGTGTCACTACTCACGGGCAAGCCGTGAGACAGGGTAGTCAGGAGGTCCGAGGTTAGTTATCAGGAGGGCTCATAGTACAGAGGGGCAAAACGAAAGCATTGTCAGATAACAGCCCTGGGTCAAATGTCAGGTGGGTACGTCATGACAAGGGATAACAACAAATGGATAGTCAGAGGCCAAGTCTGGGGTCAGATACCGGATGCCTGAGAACGTTAAGAACAGAAGGGATAATCCACACGAATAGTCACAACAAATCCCAGGCCCGGCAACACGATCAGAGAAATGAGACACATGGCTAAGCAAACACACCTAGCTAAGCTACTGTACAACTGACACTGGACTGCTCACAGGTAGCCAGCTAAATAGCTTGCAAATCATTAAGGACTTGAGGCACCTGGGGAAATGCCCGCAGGCTAGACCATAAAAATGTTGATAGCCCAGCATTCCCCAGGATCAGATTGGATAACTGGACTGTCACTCACAACACTGACAGTCCATCACACTCCAGATCCCTAGGCCACAGTCAATGATGAAACCGTGACACACGGTCTGTACACGACCCTGACCAATGGATGTAAAAATTGAGTATAACCTCAAGTCAATTAAACTTCAGGGACATCAGTCTTAATCTTCAGGGATATCTACATTATAGTCAACAGTACCTTTATTACTGGGATGAAATCTTCAGACTCATGTCAGACCTTAAACTGATGCAATGAGCCTCTTTTTCTCCTGCTGCAGAAGATAGCTTGGCCTCATGTGACCAGAGAATCTAGGCAGTTCCTGGATGAAATCATTGATACCACTGACTGGACCTCATGTTTCCCAGACCTGAATCCAGTTGAGAACTTCTAGGACATTATGACCAGTACATCTGACGTTGCCAAGAATCTCCATAGACTGTCCAAGAGCTCACTGATTCCCTGATCTAGTTTTCAGAGATCTCAAAAGACATCGACCATCTCATCCATAACTTGCCCAGAAATTGCCAGGATACATATGGTCACATGGGTGCCATCAACACTATTGATTCACATCAGGAGCTTACACAAGTCGGATTCTCTTGTGATTTCAATTGTTTACTTTGATTTGCAGGGTGATTTGCAATCTAGCCTGTAATTGGTTGATGAGTTTTTGGTTTCCATTGACCGTTGGTACATTTTGTGTTCAATGAATAACACAATTTATAACAGTAAAAATTTTCAACTGGAATCGAGATGTGTGATTTAGAAGGTACTATCTTCTGTCTGAGGCTGTCCTTTTTATTTAATAAGAGAGTGGGTAGCACAAGATTGGTGATTTTTCTAAACATCATCTGTTAGCAAGAGCATTCATAACTTCTGGGTCTTGGTATCCTGGGATGCAGAACAGGACACCACAACCCACCGCGGCTGCTCCCACAGTGGAAGAGCGAGATTCACTTTTTGCACTGACTGTTAGGCTAGTTTCACATTTGCGGATGAGTCCACAGCATCTTGTCCGCAACCGCAAAGACATGCAAAAACGCATGCCAACGCATGTTTACGCAGCATTTTTTTTTCATCCGCATCAGCCATGCCATGACGGCAAAAAACCACTGCGTTTGCATGCGTTTTTGCATGCGTTTGCATTTTTTATGCGCATGCGCTTGATATTTCCAGGAGGGCGTGTCTCAATGGGCGTGTCTAAATCAGTTCCTGGACATGCCCAGTCCGAAGTACGAAAGCGCAGCAAAGGCATGCGTACGCAAATACATGCATATGCATGCGTTCCCATAGACAGTAATGTGTTTTTTTTTACACACCCATCCGCATGCGCATGTCTGCACATATTTGATGGAAATTTGCCGCCTCAAAAATTGCAACATGGTGCGTGAGCCGCTCCCCGCTGCACACCGCAAAAAGATGCATGTGTAAGCAAACGCGGGCGAACGCATGCAAACGCATGAACCTACGTCCACAATGTAAAAGATATGAAATCAAGACGCATGCGGAAGCGCTGCGGACACAACCGCAAATGTGAAACCGGCCTTACTAAATGGTAACCGTTGTAATAATGTTACCATTTTGTAACAGCTTAGTAACGTCGCGGCATAAGTGAATTTCGCTGTTTCATTATGAGAGAGGCGTTGGAGGGGTGTGGGATCCTGCTCTGCATCCCAGGATACCAAAATCCAGAATTGCGGGCCCAATTTTTTGCTAGAAAGTCAGGCCTGCTGGGGGACATTAGGGACTATACTTTTTTTAGCATACAGTGCATCACAAAAGTGAGTACACCCCTCACATTTTTGTTAATATTTTATGATATCTTTTCATGGGACTACACTGAAGATATGACACTGATACAATGTAGTCAGTGTACAGCTTGTATTACAGCGTAAATTTGGTGTGCTCTCTAACTCAACACACAGCCATTAATGTCTAAACTGCTGGCAACAAAAGTGAGTACACCCTGAAGTGAAAATGGCTAAATTATGCCCAATTAGCCATTTTCCATCCCTGGTGTCAAGTGATTCATTGGTGTCACAAGGTCTCAGGAGTGAATGGGGTGCAGATGTGATAAATTTGGGGTTATTGTTCTCTCTCATACTGGTCACTGGAAGTTCAACATGGCACCTCATGGCAAAGAACTCTCTGAGGACCGGAAAAAAAGAATTGTTGCTCTACATAAAGGTGTTCTAACCTGTAAGAAGATTGCCAACACCCTGAAACTGAGCTGCAGCATGGTGGCCAAGACCATACAGCGGTTTAAGGCCTCTTTCACACTTCCGTCTTTGTAGTCCCATCGAGATACGTCGTTTTTTGAGAAAACAGGATTCTGCATTTTCTCATAGACTTGTATTAGCGACGGAAGGCCACACGTTTTGTCCGTCGTGTACTGGACCCTGCGGAATTTGACGGCCCATCTTTTGCAAAAAACGTTCAATGAAACGTTTTTTGTCTGCAGTGGAAAAATGTTCCCCGACGTCTCCTGTGGCATACGTCGTTGCTCCGAATGGGCGCCTATGGACACTGGATCCTGCGCACAGTGTGAAATGCAGGAATCCAGTGACGGATGCAGTTTTTACATCTGAGCATGCCTGGAGACATATTCCAACCCGGGGAAGAGTCTCTCTCTCTCTCTGTCTCCCTCTCCTCACGCGACACATCCATCATACTACTGGATGCGTCACACACGTTTTCCTCTATTTTCACAACTTCACAACGTCCGTTGACGCGTCATTTCACTACACTATGACGCACAGCCAACGACGGAAGTGTGAAAGAGGCCTAACAAGACAGATTCCACTTAGAACTGGCCTCACCATGGTTGACCAAAGAAGTTGAGAGCACATGATCAGCGTCACATATCCACAGGTTGTCCTTTTAAAAGTGTATGAGTGCTGCCAGCATTGCTGTAAGGGTATGTGCCCACGTTGCGGATTGGTGTGCGGATTTTTCGCACAGATTCTGAAAAATCCGCAGGTAAAACGCAGGGCATTTTACCTGCAGATTTACCGTGGTTTTTGTGTGGTTTTCACATGGGTTTTGACACCTGCGGATTCCTATTATGGAGCAGGTGTAAAACGCTGCGGAATCCGCACAAAGAATTGACATGCTGCGTAAAATAAACTGCAGCGTTTCCACACGATATTTTCCACAGCATGTACACCGGATTTGGTTTTCCATACGTTTACATGGTACTGTACAATGCATGGAAAACTGCTACGGATTCACAGCCAAATCCGCAACGTGTGCACATACCATAAAGGTTAAAGCGGTGGGGGGTCAGCTTGTTAGTACTCAGACCATACGCTGCACACTGCATCAAATTGTTATGCATGGCTGTCTTCCCAGAAGGAAGCCTTTTCTAATGACGGTGCACAGGAAAACCTGCAAACAGTTTACTGGAGACAAGCAGACTAAGGACATGGATTACTGGAACCTATGGTCTGATGAGAGCAATATAAACTTATTTGGTTCAGATGGTGTCAAGCGTGTGTGGCGTAAACCAAATGAGGAGTACACAGACAAGTGTCTTGCCTACAGTCAAGCATGGTGGTGGGAGTGTCATGTTTTGGGGGCTGCATGAGTGCTGCCAGCTGTGGGGAACTACAGTTCATTGAGGGAACCATGAATGGCAGCATGTACTGTGACATACTGAAGCAGAGCATGATCCTCTCCCTTTGAAAACTGGGCCACAGGGCAGAATTCCAACATGATAACGACCCCAGACATACCTCCCAAGACAGCCACTGCCATGTTAAAGAAACTGAGGGTAAAAGTGCTGGACTGGCCAAGTATGTCTCCAGACTGAAACCCTATTGAGCATCTGTGGGGCATCCTCAAATGGAAGGTGGAGGAGCGCAAGGTGTCCAACATCCATCAGGTCCATGGTGCCGTCATGGAGGAGTGGAAGAGGATTCCAGTGGCAACCTGGGAAGCTATAGAGAACTCCATGTCCAAGAGACTTAAGGCAGTGCTTGAAAATAATGGTGGACACACAAAATATTGACACTTTGGGCACAATTTAGCCATTTTCACTTAGTGGTGTACTTACTTTTGTTGCCAGCGATTTAGACATTAATGGCTTGTATCGGCGTCATATCTTCAATGTTGGCCCATGAAAAGATATAATAAAATAATTACAAAAATGTGAGGGGTGTACTCCCTTTTGTGATATACTGTATAATATTTAGCAAAATCATCTATCTGAGGTCACCCATTTATTAAATAAAAAGGGCAGCCCCAGATTGGCAGGAACTCTTTTAAAGTGGCTGTCCACTACTATAGCATTGATGACTATGCTTGTGATAGGTCATCAATGTCTGATTGGTCAAGGTCCTGGTGCCCCCGCCAATTATCTGTTCTCCATGGCAGCGGCTACCAGCTGGAAATGCTCACTTGTGGAGCTGGTCGTCTTCTCATTTTGGCCGCCACAGGGGGCTACACATTCCTATTGGTTTGAATACGAGGCGGATGTGCAGTACCCCTCCTCAGCCATTATCAGAAGACGGCCAGCTCTGTGATTCTTTACAGTCAATTGTTTTGTGTTTATTTTTTATTTCAATTCCGCTTTTAAATATGCACCATTTGTCATGAATCTGTCTAAAACTTCTGGATAAGCTAAGTTGTGGAGGAAAAATCTAAAAAGACTAAAAAAGAAAGGCAACTTTAAAAGTGGTGCAAGTAGTAAGCAATAAGGGTGAAATACTAAAGCTACTAAAAAGGAGGAAGTTACTCCCGAACAGTGGAGAACCCACTATGATGAATCAGGGCCATGGTTTAGGTTTTTATGCTTAGCCTCTCCTTTCACTGAGACTGCTTATATCTGTGCTGCCCATGTTCCCCTTACTTGTGCTCCTATACAGGCGCTCTGGGGAGGAATTCCACTGTAAAACGGTGGACTACACTTTTCTATGCAATTCAGGCAAATCTTGTAAAATACTGCCATCTAGAGGCGAACTGTATTAGTGTTGTCTATTCTAGATTACACTCTGAACCTATATTTGTCATTAAAGGAATATTACCATCTCCAAGATCCTATCCCAATGTTTAGTAGGTGTAATAATAATATTAGCAAATACCTCCACTTAGAAATGTAGCATAGTTCTTCTGCTTCGCTATGCCTTTTTCCTCATCTGCAGGCATTGCATGACCTTATGCTTATGACCACTGATATAGTCACAGTTAGTTAGATAGTTGTTAATGGTCGTTAGCTTGGATACCTAAGGTCCTGCAATGCCTGCACGTGAGGAAAAAGGCATAGCGAAGCAGAAGAACTATACTACATTTCTAAGTGGAGGTATTTGCTGATATTATTATTACACCTACTACATATTGGGATAGGATATTGGAGATGGGAATACCCCTTTAATTACAAGTAAAACCAGTTATCCAGGAATTATTTCAGACTCGCTGGATGTATCATTACAGGTGGATTTTGTTGTCATGTAAAAATTGTAGCAGAAATCTGACTATTCCACATTAGTACTGTGAGTTGTTTTGGATTTTCAGCATAGATTTTGATCTACGGGGTAACATGGAGAATGATATGCCTGACATGCCAGTGTAAGGAGACTTAAAGGCCATGCAATTCTCCTCTGAGAAATTAAATATGCAAATTGCCTCTTCAGAGAGGAAGAGGACTAGAACTCTAGTGCCACCTACTGGAAGTATAAATCTTAAAAGTCAATATTGACCCTTTAACTGCCACATGACTCTTGATAAAAGCCAAACCAGAATCTCAATTTGCAGATATGTGTATTGGCTTATTGCCCCTCATCAGTGCAAAGCGTGAGATCTGATTGGCTGTATGAGAAACCTCTGACTGCGGTAAAAGGGGTAATTTTTCAGGAGACTTATAGGCCATGCAATGCTCCTCTGGGAAAAAAAACGTGCAAACTTCAGCGTCGATTTCAACACTAATGCACACATCTGAATGCGACCCTGAAGAACTTGAATCTCATTGTTTAAGGATGTCTATTAGCAGTGTTTATTGAATTTGTACTGAGTTAGGCTAAGTTCACATTTGCGTATGTGTCTGCAGCGTATCGTCTGTGCATGCCTTTAAAAGCGTTTTGGCATGCGTTTGCATTTTTTATGCTCATGCTGGGGGTGGTGACATCATTTTCTGGACATGCATGTAGAAAAGCCGCAGAGACACCATCACGTGTTTCTCAACGCAAGCAATGAATAGCCAGGTCTTTCACCGGGAAGGAACAACCACGGGAAGGGCAGCATCCAGTAAAGGAAAACCACCTATACCAAAACATGGTATCCATCCACAGACAGCTGTTTCGGGGTATTTGCCCCTCATCAGTGTGGAGTAGGAAACTGGCTATTAGGAGCAGTGCCTAGTGAAAAGACTATAAACATAAGGATGAATGACCTCGGGGAGATCAAAACATCCAACACCACGGAGACACCATCACGTGTTTCTCAACGCAGTGATCCAGAACACTGCCCCCATCCCTAAAGGGAAATATGCAAATGCATGTAGAAAAGCCAGGGAGACACCATCACGTGTTTCTCAACGCAAGCAATGAATAGCCAGGTCTTTCACCGGTAAGGAACAACCACGGGAAGGGCAGCATCCAATAAGGAAAACCACCTATACCAAAACATGGTATCCATCCACATATTTGACTGCTGTTTCGGGGTATTTGCCCCTCATCAGTGTGGAGTAGGAAACTGGCTATTAGGACCAGTGCCTAGTGAAAAGACTATAAACATAAGGATGAATGACCTCGGGGAGATAATGTGGATGGATACCATGTTTTGGTATAGGTGGTTTTCCTTATTGGATGCTGCCCTTCCCGTGGTTGTTCCTTCCTGGTGAAAGACCTGGCTATTCATTGCTTGTGTTGAGAAACACGTGATGGTGTCTCTGTGGCTTTTCTACATGCATTTGCATATTTCCCTTTAGGGATGGGGTCAGTGTTCTGGATCACTGCGTTGAGAAACACGTGATGGTGTCTCCACAGTGTTGGATGTTTTGATCTCCCCGAGGTCATTCACCCTTATGTTTATAGTCTTTTCACCAGGCACTGCTCCTAATGGCCAGTTTCCTACTCCACACTGATGAGGGGCAAATACCTCGAAACAGCTGTCTGTGGATGGATACCATGTTTTGGCATAGGTGGTTTTCCTTATTGGATGCTGCCCTTCCCGTGGTTGTTCCTTACCAGTGAAAGACCTGGCTATTCGTTGCTTGCGTTGAGAAACACGTGATGGTGTCTCCGTGGCTTTTCTACATGCATTTGCATATTTCCCATTAGGGATGGGGGCAGTGTTCTGGATCACTGCGTTGAGAAACACGTGATGGTGTCTCCGCGGTGTTGGATGTTTTGATCTCCCCGAGGTCATTCATCCTTATGTTTATAATCATTTTCTGGACATGCGCAGTCTAAAGTACACATGCATATTGAACGCATGCATACACATGTCCTTGCGTACTAATGCGTTTCCGTAGTACGTGTGTTTTTAACACTTGTGGCTTTTTTTTTTTAAATTGCAGCATAGTGGTGGAGAGATTAGGCCAAAGTCGTTGTGGGGGTACTTTGAAATGCACAAGGAGTCATAGCTTGGGGGGCTCAGTGGAACGCACTGTATAGAGCGATCAGTATGTCCCATAATATAATTCGTGTCCTTTTATTATAGATTAAATTCTTACAAGTTTCCTTTTTCATTTACTGTATGTCACTAATTCCGTGAGAAGCCATGACTTCTAATGAGTCCAACATGCTACTTTGCTGCAAGTACTCCTCAGAAATGCCAAGAGTATTTCTACCCTGCTGTAAAGTACGTGGTGCGGCATCTGATGGCCAGTTTACCTGTAATGACCAGTATGGGCTGTAATGTGTATGGCTGCATGTGCGTAACAATAGCTAATCAGAATGGTTCGTTCTATGGTTGGTCAAGCCATGGTCACCTTTATTCATTGGAGCAGAGTAATGTAAGATTTGACTGAGACTCAGCGAGCGCTCAAAGTTTAGAGGGTTATTCCCACCTCTGGTTTTCATGGTCGAAATGGGAATAACTCTCTGTAGATCTGTAGGGGACAGGGACCTGGTGAGCTGTGCAGACGGGTGGAACCATTGTTGCCGGGAGTCGGGGTTCCGGGGGACGGATTTGAGGGGCGCATGGGAAGCCAGGCTCATGTGACAGGAGGCAGAGTGACGCAGGGAGAGGAGAGGATAAAAAGCAAAACGCGCGAAAGCAGGGGCAGAGAAGCGCGGGAAATCTCTGAGGAGAGGAAACTGCAGCGCAGTTGTTGTGTGTGTGCAGGCCGCAGTGAGACTCGCTGGAAGCAGGGGGAAAACGTGCAACAGACACTGCGGGCAATTACCAGAGCCCCCAAAAAGAGGCGCATTCGTCGTCAGCGACCCCCCAGGCAGAGGGGTAGTGCTGATCAGCTCAGGGACAGTATTACCGCGCTCCCCGGGAGCATCTTGCCACCGAGTGCTCCGGGCCCTCCTGGGTTTTTCTTAGCTGTGACTGATACTGATAATTCTGCTAATTCTCCTCAAAAAGACTCCTCTCTGGACGTGGAAACTGTTACCCCGGATCAACGTCCGCCTGCGGGAGGTAACGCAGCACCGCAAAAGACATTCTGGACTCGAATCTACACCTGGGCTCGACGTCGGAGGACACCGCCTTCCCTCACCACTAGGACTACGTCGCTGACGGAGCCTCACCACCAGGACTACATCGCTGAAACAGCACTGATAAGTGAACGTTGTTGACTTTACCTTAGTAGGAGAGGTACTAGTGAGGCGCGGCCGCGTTCTTCGGGTATAGTTCAGGCCTCCTATATAGTAGTTAGGATTTACTGTGACATTGTATACTTGTACTTAAGTTCCCTGCGTGGAAAACTGTTGTTATCTTTTTGGTTGGAAGTTAAAAGAAAAGTTAAAAACGCTGTTTGCTTTCTGGCTCCCATTTGTCCCTGCATCCTTCTTTATCTGCGGTCTCTACAGATCATCAAAGGAGGGTTTACAAAAATGGCCGAGCTCAGCTGCTCTACTCTGTTTGTATAACTCCCAAAGTTATGAAAGAGAGTCACAGAAACAGCTCAACAGCTTATGTGGTAGTATACTATCCCAACACCCATAAATTACTTTGTGAGTTATATGGGCAGTGTAGCTATACCTGCCAACAGACCCAGACCCAGGGAGATATTCATGAATTTGGGGTGCTGTCCAGGGGGTTGTGGTATGTCCCAACTTCAGTTTTAACTGTGTCCCAAGGAAACTGATACAGTTGAACACAGTGGTGGAGCAGGGATCATTAGGTTTCTGCTCCACCATTCTGCCTATGTACAAGGGTTTTCAGGTCATGTGACTGGGTAGCAGTCAGAGAGCAGGGATTCAGGCAAGTGATTTTCTCGTGTGAGGGCATCATACTGTCTGTGGGTGAATAATACTATGTGAAGTAGTGACTGTGGGGGCCATACCTCACTCTGTATGGGGATGATGTGGGACATCATACCATGTGGGGAGGCTGTGGGAACATCATACCATGTGGGGAGGCTGTGGGAACATCATACCATGTGGGGAGGCTGTGGGAACATCATACCATGTGGGGAGGCTGTGGGGACATACCATGTGGGGAGGTTGTGGGGACATCATACCATGTGGGGGGGCTGTGGGGACATCAAACCATGTGGAGGGGCTGTGGGGACATCATACCATGTGGGGAGGCTGTGGGGACATCGTACCATGTGGGGAGGCTGTGGGGACATCATACCATGTGGGGAGGCTGTGGGGACATCATACCATGTGGGGGGCTGTGGGGACATCATACCATGTGGGGGGCTGTGGGGACATCATACAATGTGGGGGCCTGTGGGGACATCATACCATGTGGAGAGGCTGTGGGGACATCATACCATGTGGGGGGCTGTGGGGACATCATACCATGTTTGGGAGCTGTTTGGACATCATACCATGTGGGGAGGCTGTGGGGAAATCATACCATGTGGGGGGGCTGTGGGGTCATCATACCATGTGTGGGGGCTGTGGGGACATCATACCATGTGGGGGGGGGGGGCTGTGGGGACATCATACCATGTGGGGGCTGTGGGGACATCATACCATGTGGGGGGGAGGGCTATGGGGACATCATACCATGTGGGGAGGCTGTGGGAACATCATACCATGTGGGGGCGCTGTGGGGACATCATACCATGTGGGGGGCTGTGGGGACATCATACCATGTGGGGGGGCTGTGGGGCATCATACCATGTGGGGGGGCTGTGGGGACATCATACCATGTGGGGGGGCTGTGGGGACATCATACCATGTGGGGAGGCTGTGGGAACATTATACCATGTGGGGAGGCTGTGGGGACATCATACCATGTGGGGAGGCTGTGGGGACATCATACCATGTGGGGAGGCTGTGGGGACATCATACCATGTGGGGAGGCTGTGGGGACATCATACCATGTGGGGAGGCTGTGGGGACATCATACCATGTGGGGAGGCTGTGGGGACATCATACCATGTGGGGGGGGCTGTGGGGACATCATACTCTGCCACTGGGACTGTGGAAGTACCATATACACCTCTGGCAAAAATTAAGAGACCACCACATCAAAACCCTGTCATGGGCAGCCCAATCTCCAGACCTGAACCCCATTGAAAACCTCTGGAATGTAATCAAGAGAATGATGGATAGTCACAAGCCACCAAACAAAGAAGAACTGCTTACATTTTTGTGCCAGAATCAGTGGGAAAGACTGGTGGAAAGCATGCCAAGACGCATGAAAGCTGTGATTAAAAATCATGGTTATTCCACCAAATATTGATTTCTGAACTATTCCTGAGTTAAAACATTAGTATTGTTGTTTCTAAATGATTGTGAACTTGTTTTTTTTTGCATTATTTGAGGTCTGCAAGCAATGCATTTTTTTTTATTTTGACCATTTCTCCGTTTCAGAAAATAAATACAAAATTTATTGCTTGGATTGGAACTTCGGAGACATGTTGTCAGAAATTTATAGAAAAAAAGAACAATTTACATTTTACTCAAAAATATACCTATAAAGAGAAAAATCAGACAAACTGAACATTTTGCAGTGGTCTCTTAATTTTTGCCAGAGCTGTAGTGTGTGGGGACATCATACTATGTGGAGTGGGCTATAGGGCCATAATATTGTGTGGGATGAAGTTGGGAGTATTGCAGTGTGTTAGGGAGAGAGGGGGCATCATTCTATATATGAGACTATGAAGGTATAATGTTTTGGGTGACTGTGAGGGCATCATAATGTGGTAAGCTGTGGGGGCATCATACTGTGTGTTTAGCTATGGGGGCATTACGCGGTGTGGGAGGGTTGGCTGTGTGTACATCATACTATGGGGGAAAGGGCTGTGGAGGCGTTATACTGTGTTGTGGGCTGTTGGGCTGTAGTGACATCATGCTGCATGGAGGACATTATATTATGCATTATGACATTTTTGTTGTGAACCAGAGAGTGACCTTGATGCTTTATAATCTACTAGCAGACCCAAACTACTGGTTGCCTATCTAGGCTATAATGATGACTAGTCACTACAGATTTCTATGTGAATGTCTGTATATTTTTCAACGTCACCACTAGATGGCACTACAGATTCATTAAATAAAGCTTTACTTTCTCAAGGGAATAGATCAACATTAAACAAAGACCTGTCTTGAAATCCTGTTGTCTCTGCTCCATCTCAAGCATTCAGCCACAATTTTAATAAAATTAATGTTTGGAAATAATTAAAAGATAGGAAATGCAACTTGGGTATTGTTTGCTATTTTACTCTGGGCCCAGGACTAGGTGACAAAGAAAAAAAATTAAAGGGGTATTCCCATTTCCAGCATCGCATCTCAATATGTTGTAGGTGTAATAATAATATTAACAAATACCTTAAATTTGAAATGTAGTATAGTTCTTCTGATAAGCTATGTCTCTTACCCCATGTGCTTGGCATTCCAGTAGCTTAGGCTAGGTTCACATTAGCGTTTCTGTGCGCAGCGTATGATCCGCATGCGTAATGCGTACATATCTTTAACATGATGTACGCATGCATCATTTCGCGGTGTGCGTCGGTGTCCGGCGAACGCAACATGTTGCATTTTTTGAGGCATCAAATATTGTGCAACCATGCACATGCGCATGCGTACTTCAGACTGCGGATGTCCAGGAAATGATGTCACGGCCTCCACCATGCGCATGAACAACGCAAACGCATGCCAAAACGCATTTAGACGCATGCACACGCAGCATTTTTTTTTGCGTAAGATGATGCGGAGTAAAACCGCAGCGTAAGCATGCATTTGTGCATGCAGATGATACGCTGCGCACAGAAAAGCTAATGTGAACCTAGCCTTAGATATCCATGGTTATGACCACTAACAGCTAACTAACTATCACTATATGAGTGGTCATAATCATTCTACTGCAATGTCCTGCACATGGGTAAGCGACACAGCGAATCAGAAGAACTATACTACTTTTCTACAATGGAGGTATTTGCTAATATTATATCTACTACATATTGGGATAGGATCTTGGAAATGGGAATACCCCTTTAAAGGCATCTACAGGGCACATGTTCAGAGAGCTGCTGGCAGATATATCATTACAATGCGTTAAAGGGCTTGTCCATTGTAAACAAGTTATCACCTATCTGTGGGATCATGAGGGTCTGACTCCTGGGAATCTCACTGACCGGCAGAATGGACCCCTACTAGAATGGCTCTGCAGTGTGCATGTGCGACCGCTGCTCCATTCCTTTCCCTATGGCGCTGCCAGGTGCCGTGTTTCTTTTTTCCTGGCAGCTCCATAAAGAAAGAGTTTGTATCAGGAAAGCAAATTCCCAATTCTGCCCATTGGAGCGAGTCCCAGCCGTGGGACCGGTCAGTAAGTTATCATCTATCTTGGTGATAACTTGTTTTCTCTGGACAACCACTTTAATTAGTTTTTCTACCTGAAATCATGGCATAATGAATTCAAAGTTAGTAAATTAGTTTTCAGTTACTTCTCAGAATGTTTGGTGATTGGACTGTTATCCAGTTTTCTGAGATCTTTCAACATAAATCTGTAGCTCTATGGCATCTGTAGTCCATATATACAGGTGTGTCTCACAAAATTAGAATATCATCAAAAAGTTAATTTATTTCAGTTCTTCAATACAAAAAGTGAAACTCATATATTATATAGAGTCATTACAAACAGAGTGATCTATATCAAGTGTTTATTTCTGTTAATGTTGATGATTATGACATTATGATACATTTCCTTTTTTCTGCCAATAATTTCAGAAAAAAGGAAATTTACTTTTAAAAAGAATTTGATCTCATTGGGTTTGTTTCTGCAGCCCGTTTATGGATTTTATTGATGTACAGAACATTTGTCAAATCTTTTGGAACAAATCAGCCATGTGTGAACATACTCTTACTAGATTAATTCAAGCACTGTAATTGTAGTTTGGTGATGCAGTAACAGAAGTATGTGCTTTTGTCACCTACAATGATGTGGAGTTAGAACTCAGTCTTATCACTGAACAGAACTTTCTCTAGCATCCGCTTGATTTAGAAATGGATGCATATCGGCAACCTTTTAATAAACCTGCCTGAACTCTTTCAGCATAGCTATTTTCCTTCATTCTGACGATCTAGCAATCTTGTAGAAATTGCTTTGTGCCTGAGTACAGGAAAATGACTCCTATTTTTCAAAACATGGGTAATATGAAGAAGGTTGGTTATAGATAGAAATCATGCTGGAAAAAGAACACTTGTATCTTTTGTGTTTCTGCCCTACTCATAGACATACTTTTAAAACATTTTTTTGTATATATATTTACTTTAGGGCTGCACGGAAACCAAAATCCAGGTAGCTAATGCACCTAGAATTTTGCTGCTGATGCCTTATTGGTTACAGACATTCTTAAAGAGGTTGTCCAGCCAGAATATATTACTGACGTCAGATCTATCCTTAGCGCTCTAACCTTGGGATAGGTCATCGAGATCAGATTCGACACTTGGCCAATCAACTGTTGCAAGCTCTGCCTGCGGCTAGATGTAAAGATATTGCACAGCTCTGCACTGTGCAGCTCCATTCAGAGTGTTCTGGCGTCTGCCAGGTACTGCAGAACAGCTCTTATTATTTTGACCAGATCATATTGTTTTGAAAAAGAACCTGTTCTGCAGTACACAGCGACCACTACGCATTGATTGGAGGTTTGCAGTGTATTTAATGTCTTCACATCCAGCCACCACCAGAGCTTGAAACAGCTGATCATTGGGGGTATCGAGTATTTGACCCTCACCATTTTGAAATGGATGACCTATCCCAAGGAAAGGTAATCAATATATTCCAACAAAACCATCCCTTTTTCTTTCCTGGCTACAAAAAGCATACCGATTCCTGTAGTGATCTAATAACCTACAAGTTTACAGTAATTTGATGTTTTGTGGATTAGATCAGGATTCAGTCATAACAAGTCCTATCAATATAAATGGTAACACATGACCAAAGCAGCACACCTAGTTTTTTGGGGGGTTGTAATTGATTTGTATGTTTCCTTCATTCCCTATATCCAATCACTGATTCATTATCATCTGCAGCTCACAAAAATCTCCAGAATCCACCTTTGTTCTACCAGTAAAACTGCAAAAACTTATTGTTGCTCTTATTCCTCCTCTTCTGAACTACTGCAACTCTCTTCTAATCAGTTCTCCACTGCACTCTCCAATCTGTCCTGAAGCAGCAGCCAGAAACAGATTCTGTCCAGCCACTACACTGGTGCCTCCACTGTGTCAGTCATTGCACTGGTTGCCCATCCAATATAGAATGCAACATAAAATTCTCAATTTGAACCGCAAAACTCTAAACTTCTTCACCGCCCGATATGTCCTCCCACATCATTGTCTACCACCCTGTACTTGGTCTCCATTCTGCCAATGATAAAACTTATCCTCCATAATCCGAACCTTCCATCCCCATCTCCAAGACATTTTTGTTGTTGCATCAGTTTTCTGTAATGTAATAACACAGATAAATCAAATTAATTTCCAGTGTCCAGAGTTTTAAATATGCCATAAAAAGCACCCTTTTTGCAGGACAATCATCAGTTTCTCACATATTTCATGCACTCAGTAGCACTTTGTATGAGACATAAACAGATACTGGCTTGTGACTGCTTCCTGCTGCTTTACATGAAACTCTTATTTATTACAAAGATGGCTGGACATTTCACCTTTTGTGAAACTCCACTTATCTCAACGATTAACACAAAAGCTTCCACTGAAGTAAACCAAATGGCACTTCAAATCAAACATAAGCACAAATTCTGGTGCCTGGTAGCTCCAGGAAAAATTAAGAGATCCATAAAATATATAAAGCTTTATTAATAATATTTTTTTTCAAAAATAACAGTAACAGAGTGCCTGAAAGGGAAGTACCACAAAATAACTAAATATACTCAATAAATAAAGAAAATGAATAGCCAAAAAATTGGGACAAAAATATATATAAATAAATAAATATATATGGCAGCGAACAGAGTGTCAGAGCAAGGGTATAACTCAAAACAGGAGGAAGAGGAGGGTGAAACTGAGTGAGTTCAATTATACATAGTAATAAAATATACAATAGATCACATCACATAACAATGTCCCCTAGGCAATTGCACCACCACCAAAGCACTTTTAAGTCAAATTCTCATTGCCAAAAATCATGAACCTGTATAATATACTCCACAACCAAAATGCATAAACCCAACAGTGGGGGGAAATTAGGTTACAAAAGTTCACATACTAATACCTCAATTTAGTAGCAGAGTGGACTCCCCACCCCCCCAACGCGCGTTTCACCGCTGATTCTTCCAGGGGCGTATTGGGTTTATGTATTTTGGTTGTGGAGTATTCTGTTATTTTTTTATTTGAAAAAAATTATTATTAATAAAACTTTATATATTTTATGCATCTCTTCATTTTTTCTGGAGCTACCAGGCACCAGGATTTGTGCTTATGTCATAGATTGTAAGTTCTTGCGACTAGAGAGCTCACTCTTGCTTGAATTGTTGAATTATGTGTTATTACTCTTTAATATCTGATACAGTTTTTTATTTGTACGCTTTGACATGTAAAGTGCTACATAACTGAATACTAATTTATTATTCTTACATTTTTTTGTACATTTCTGGTTTTGTAGATATAAAAACAAAATGTGACTATGACCTAATACAATGTGAAGAAAAAATGTTGAAATACAAGTATTTTTATCCATATTAAGTTTCTTTTTATTATGTTTCAGAAATCATGCGTTCCAATGGATTTTGCTTAGCAAACACAGAAACAATAGTCATTGACCACAACCTTCCACATGTGAAAGATCCCGACTTGGATGTAGACTCAACAGATCATTTGTGAGTATGCCGCATACCGGTTTTAGCAATAAAACCTATTCTTATCTTTGTCTCCTGGCCAGGGTGTTTTACAAGCTCTAAGCAGTGACCTAACCTAGATATGCCCACTCATTTCACAGCATAGGAAAATTTATTTTTACTACCTAGCATTAAAATCCAGCATGAAAAGTTTCCTGCTGTCACTGATTTATAGGAAAAGGAAGAGGTTTTCTCTCTTGTCATATTCACAGGGATCCAAGAAAATGAGAAAACGGTGTTTCTTCCAATGTCCTTGCATATAAGGGCTATTTGTTCTCCATGTGTCTGCAGCACTGGCTTAAAAGGAATGTGTCATCAAAAAATGATCTATTAAATTACATTTTTGAGTCAAATGTATTGTTTATTTCTTTTAATTTTAACAATGTTTTATTGTTCAATTTTCACACTAGGCACTAGTTTGTTTTTTTTAGACTCTAACGCATGGATTAATTACTGACGTTCCGTAAACCAGTCTTAATGATGGGTGTGTAGGACTAAGATGGGCCTAATTCATTAAGAGATGCATGCCAGTTAACGTATATGAGGCATGTTATCACTGGTGTGCACCTTACCAGAAATGTTCCTCCATAATTTACGCCTCTAAAGTGGCAAAACTTTTTAAGAATTTGTCGGGCTGGCTTCATCACACCCTAGCCCACATACGCTCCACCAGCTTTGGCAGATCTGGTCTGGACTTAGCATGAAAACACCAAAAGTCACAACGTTTTTGCACAATTATGAGTTGCACAAAAGTTTTGCAACTCTTCAAAGCGTTTTGTTTTAGAAATCTGCTGTCACAGGTTTACCGCAACAGACAAGAGCAAGAATACCGCAGTGACTGATTTCTCCTACTCGTGCACTGATGAGAAGCACTTCACCTTCATATTAAACTGTGCAAGTTTCTTTTAGCAGTGCAGTAGTTAATCTGCTCAGTTGAGAGTTCTTGGAAGCTTTCCTGCATTTAGGCTCAGCTATGCACTATTAGCCACTCCCATCTCCTACGTAAACAGGGTATAAACAGGCTAGCATTCATTGTCACAGCTAGCTTTTGCTGCATGGCTGGGGAGGTTGTTGGTGGTTATTAGAGTAGGTGATTAGTGGATTTATCTGTGACAGTTGCTAGGTTTTGAGTGTGTGATAATTTATTTTCTTCTCCTACTTTGGTTTAACCCCTTCCTCCACTCCCCGGTGCATCCCTCTGTTATTTGTGTGTGTATATTTGTATGTTTGGTATTTTTCATTACCCCTGCTCGTATCACTTTGTTAGTCTGTTTGGTGGGTTACAGTACACTACTACCCTCTTCCCTGGGTGGAGGAAGGGTACAGACTGAGGGCGAATTTAGAAGCTAAGCCAAGATGCGTTGCCCCGCATCTTCACTATCAGAAGTAATCCGAGGAGCAGGGCGAGCTAGGGCGGTAGGGACAGAGAAAGAACCCCTGGTCCCGGGACACCTGATAACAGAGTCGTGTCATCTGGTGAAAACACTTTCATGAATTGAGGCCTAACTTCCTGTTGTTTTAAGAAACAATACAAGTACATTAACAGCAATGAACAGACTCTGACCCTATCTTTTGTACTGAAGCCTCTAATAAGTGTGTGCAATAATCATTATGAAGCAAGGGGGAGGTGTGAACTCGCTTATTGCCACTGGTGGATCCTGTGTTATCAGTTGTGTATAGAGGTGTTACCTACTTCTGATGATAAGGAGTTGGCTGAAAACTCTTCATGAAGTAACAGGAAATGTAAGCCTAAAAAAATTCCAGGGGCCTCTGTAAAAATTGCTAGATTACTATTTTTTTTTTTATTTAATAAAGATCATGATGTATTTTTAAAAATACATTGCCTGTTTTTTTTTTTTTTAAATACATTTAACACAAAATCATGAACAATAGGTTATTTTCTGATGAAACATTCCCTTTAGTTTGCCATCTAATAGGTATTAGATGAATGTAGTCTGAGCACGCCAATTTTGGCGGGACTGAATAATCTTCTGTTGAGAGTGGTGATGTCTTGATTCTGTCCTCATGGCAATTGCAGAAAAGCTGGTGGAAAGAACAAAAAGATTAGACATATTGAAATCAATCTTGCCTTTTAATGAGGCAAAACCACTACTATAGGTATCCGGTAGTGATTTACTCCCCTCCTTCTATTGAGCACACGTTCAGTGGGGGACTGAGATTAAGTGGTTAGGTGAATACGTTGGCAAATGTAAGAAAGTTGGTGGAAAGAACAAAAAGATTGGACATATTGAAATAAATCTTGCTTTTTTATGAGGTAAAACCACAACTATAGGTATCGGTCAGTAGATTTACTCTCCTCCTTCTATTGAGCACACGTACAGTGGGGGGACTGAGATTAAGTGATTAAGTGAATACATTGGTGGGATGTAACAAACGTGTATGACAACCTATTTTACCTTCATATCACAGGTAGCTACAGAAGGTCAACCGTATGTTTCATAACTAAATTATTTTACACCTAAATCCATAGGAAACCCCACAAACATCGTTTTACCATTATGTAGATACATGCCCTTGCTCTTGGGATACATAGCAATGTTCAGTGTACATCCTGAATAACACAGTATAGGACAGAAGTAAGGCAGGGATCAGATCCCAAG
Organism: Ranitomeya variabilis; assembly: GCF_051348905.1. NCBI lineage: Eukaryota > Metazoa > Chordata > Amphibia > Anura > Dendrobatidae > Ranitomeya > Ranitomeya variabilis. Next base: position 328,460,794 of record NC_135237.1, on the reverse strand, counting down.
ACCTTCTAGTTGAGAACCCAACATTATGTGGCAGACAGGGGAAGATTATCATATAAGCCAGACGCTTTCGCTGTACGAGTGATTTGTGTCTAAGAGCTCTCATCACTCCGAGCTGTGAAATACAGCATTACTAGCCTAATATTATTCCTTACACCTGCTGTCTGTCTGATTACAATGTAGCAGATTGATTGGAGTAATTACTTTCTGCGCTGTGCAGGGTAGAGCTACTACTGAGCAGGGTTATGTGCCTCTCTCAGCATGAGACATGGCAGGACGTCCTGCCAGTGGCACTGGATCAACAGCAGGTCACCTCTTTGATGCTCTCAGGACATTCTTTGAATGTTAATGTGACTCCTTGACATGATACTGAGCATTTCTGCGCTGATTGAATATGAGCTGTGCTTCCAGCGTAGAGGAAAAAATTGGAAGTGGGTCTGGAGAGAACTTGTTTACTTGTCCAATGTGCAAAATGGAAACATTTGATCTTGCAATTCAAGGAGGTGGCAACATGGCGACATGTCTCAAATACACCTCACTAATGTTGCAGCTCCATTACTGAAAAATGTCATTGGTATTTAGGTATTGCATACGTTTTTTAAAAGGTTCTTCAATTAGCAACTGGAACCTATCATCAGGATGTCACAGCGGCATTATGTTCTTAATGTCTTTTTTAAAATTCTTTCCAACTTCTATTGTACCCCTGCCGCCCCACATGGCTTAAACTGGAAAGGAGAAAAAAATGGCGGATTAAAGAGAAGGAATAAAAAAATTGAATTAATTGGTCTACATGTGTCGAGCACTAAGGCTTGTATGACTAAAACTTAGAGCCATAGTGCTCAAAACGCAAAGACCGAGTGATTCTATTTTTTATTCCTTATCTTTATAATTTTAAGAGCAAAGTAATAAATGATGGTTTTATACATTTTATTTCCCTGCGGTTGCTGGAAATCTTCTACTCTTATATACAATTGTTCCTGCCTTGGGACCAGCCCATGGTCCCCTCCATGCACCACACCCTACAAGAATTATCCAATTAACAGATCTGGTGAGCTGATGTGATCTACTTTTTGTCCATTGGAAAGTGACCCATTGCATTTGCACCGGTCTTCTGATCAGTGGCTGCATTAGTAGGCAAAAAGGTTGTACTGAGCATGGTGCCAGCTACACCCATCAGACCACCTGGTGCTCATCATCATACCATATGGGACAATTCAAACTGTACTGGTGGCATGAGTTTACACAGAGAAAACTTGGTGACAGGTTCCATTTAAAAGAGGTATTCCCGTGGTCGAATGTTGTGGCCTATTTGCATTATATTCCACAATATTATAATATTATAATCATTGGGAAATGGCGTCTATGAGGCCTCTCATCTTTTTAAGTGGTGGAACTTGCACTATTGCTGACTGACTAAATACTTTTTTGCCCCACTGTATATGTTCAGGGGATGTATGCCTGGTAATGTCTGAATGATTGCCTATTCACAGAATACAATTTCTTTACACTGTTCCTCAGTGTAGGAGATGACAGCCTGCTACACAATCTTATAATTAAATTAATGGAATGCATATTGGTTAAGTAGAGACCTAAGGAACACATTGGTGAAGAGGGGCCTATGGCACGTTAAGGTGCGTGCTGGAAAACACATTCTGCCCTTAGCATAAAGACCCCTATACACTGGATCTGAATGTTGGCCGAGCATAGCATGCATGGGATGGCTGGGATTGGAGGACCGGCTGAGTATGGCCAGTGTTACATACTGCATCTCACAACATGACTCGTGCATTAGATGCAGAAAATAACTACATCTACAACACAAATAACACCAATATCAGTCTATAGAGGTGCTAAAAGATGATACGCTACATTCTTACTCTGTGCCTCATATGTGTATATAGCTCAGATACAGAATAGCTGACAGCAGACCCATTAAAGGGAAACTAGAATTCAGCATAATGAAATAAACCTATACAAAGCTTTCTGAAGTGCCAGAGAAGATCTTCACAATTTGACATGGTGGAATATTAGAATCTAATCTTATCGGCACCAGGCAACCTCAGCTTTGTTCAGACTCCTTCTTTAATCCTAAGTGCTTCATCTGCGGACGTGCTTAGAAATATCTTAGCAAGCTTCATCTGTAAATGTCAAAGTGGTTTGCAACAGATTGTCGAGAATTGATTGCTGCTCTGCCCACAAATTGTAAGGAATGCGGATAGGTCTATTCTATTATCATTGCTAAGAAGAAAGACATTGACAGTTTAGGGACTTATTAATGTATCAAGACTAGAGAAGAGTCAGATTTAGTCATAAACACAATAGAGGTTGCACTGTTATGGTATACCACACTTTGCTTGAGAAGGTCCCTTTTATGATCACTTTTAGGGCCCCTTCATACGTACGTGTTTGCAGTACGTGTAGTGTCCTTTTTTCACGCGTACTGGAGATACACGCACACCCATTGTAATCTATGGGGCTGTGCACATGTCCATGTTTCCAAACGGAATGTGTGTCCGTGTGGCGCACACGTAGACATGTTCGTTCTTTTCCAGCAGCACAGATGACAATACGTACCGAACACGTGCACACAGATGATATAGGTGTAACATCCGTGTGTCGTCCGTGTGAGACGTACCAGAATATAAATCAAACCTTTTTATTTGTTAAAGATATTCAAAGATACACATAGATATATAGATAGCAGACAGCTGTGAGCTGATATCAGGCTGGGAAGGTACTCAGTGTAGTGCAGCGGGGTTCACACAGTGTGACAGATAGGCAGGAACTACAGAACGTTCAACATAAAATGTCTTTATTCCAGAAAACACACATAAACATGTAAACGATATCCTCCGGTTTGAAGCCGGATCCTCCAAACAGTCCATGTTCAAACCCATTGCACCGCTGTATCTCTTTGGTGCGTCAGTAGCTTTGAAGTCCCTGGCTCTGTGTTAGCTTCACACAGGCCTTGGTTGCACAGAGCCTCCTGCTCTGCAGCTTGCAAAACTAAAACTGACACCCCAAGACAAAACTGAGAGATTAAACGGGAATCGTGGACATAGAGCCACTCCCAAAACCCGAAGTGGAGGAAGGGATTTGCCCCACTACCAAACCTGTAAATCCCTCCAAAAATAAAAGGCTGTGTCGGGTTTTCCTAAAAACTGACTTGCACACTACTTCGACCAAATCTACTCTCACTTTTACATTGCCTTGTAATCACAGACATTTTGCTGCAATCACAATGTGCTCCAGCGGGTTTACTATATCTCTATACGCATCCTGGGGGACACATACCGGCCCTCGTATGTGATCCCCCTCACTATCTCACAATGGTTATTGGGCCCTACCCAGCTTAAAAATACTAGCCCGCAGCTGCCCCTGAAGTGGCACATCACATTAGATGTGCCAATTCTGTCTCTTTGCCTCTGCTATTCCCAACTGCCTGGTGCATTGGCAATCTGGGTAATGGTAGCTGGCAGAGGTGTAGCTAGGGTTTTGGTTCGGGGCGGAAGGTGAAACTTCTGAGTGGACCCCTAACCAGGTAACCCTGATTACAACTATGGTGATGCACCTTGATAAAGGATGTCGGAGAACCTCAGCAGATGACCGCGATGTTGCTAAAAAATATCTCTGTACAAACACCAACACTGAGAGAGATTACTGCCCTGTGGTGACCATATAGTGGTAGATACCAGTCCTGCAGCGCATTTAAGAGATTATAGCACAGTTACAGATAGTGACTTACAGCTGATGTTCTTTATGGTGGAGCCATTCATGTTTCCTGTCTTTTCCATCTGGCCCAGACTGACATGGTAAGTTCTTCCTGCCAGGACTCGGCTGCAGAGATTACAACAAAGATATATATGACTTCTAAAATTTCCAGAACCGTCCCCATCTATTCCCAGCCTGCACAGACTTCTTACCCTGCTGATACCCCAGTGCTGAGCTGCTGCTGCCGTATGTGTCCCTATTACTGAACCTACTGTGTGCCGTCTAGATGGTAAAACAAACTTCTAGAATACATTAATGTATCTTGCAAGTGCCCTAGAAAACAGTGCCCACATTTTGCCCCCTATTAAGTAATAATGCCTTCTGTGTGCTCCTTTGTTTTTTGACAGTCACAATAACCTGAGTTCAACTATAACAATAAGTGCCCACTTAACATTTAATAATGTCCCGAGTCTCCCCCCCTGTACAACTTCCCTCTACACAGTATGATGCTGTCCTATAAAAAATATAATACCTCCACACTGTATAGTACCACCCACACAGTATACTGACCACTTAGTAGCCCCAACACTGTATAATGACCCCCATATAAATACCCAGCATTAGCTCCCACACTGTATGGTAGCCCCATCATTGTAATCCCCACATTGTATGATGGCCCCCTAAATAGCCTCCATACAGTATAATGCACCCCATAGTCGTCCATACAGTATAATTCACTCCCTATAAGCCTCCATACAGTATAATGCATTCCCAATAGGCCTCCATACAGTATAATGCATTCTCCATAGGCCTTCATATAGTATAATGCACTTCCAATAGGCCTCCATGTAATATAAAGCACTCCCCATAGGCCTCCATACAGTATAATGTACTCCCCATAAAACAAACATATAATACTAATTTCTCCTCCTCGTTCACCCACTGTTCTGGTCTCTGCAGCGAGCGCTGTGAACTGCTGCACATCTCAGCCATGTAGTGACATCATTGTGACCGCTTTGCTGAGACGTAAGACGCAGAGGGAGAGTGATAGCAGAGGGAGCATCAACTGAGTGTCAGCTGACACTCCCTCTCCAATTATTGCTTTTAATTGTATTGGCATACAGGAAGCCGATACAGTTGAACTTGTGATGACGGGTGGGAGGCCCAATGCTAGCACCAACCCCCTTCCTGGCTCACGAGCCCCATAGTGCTCTGCTGGAGAGTTTAACTGTATTGGAGTTTTGCACACGCCGTGGCAGTTAAAAGTAGCGTAGCTCCGGGTGGACCCTCAGAGCACGGGGCCCGGAGTTACCACACCTGTAGCCCCCTGGTAGATACACTACTGGTAGTTGGGGTTGATGTCAGCTGTGAATTGTCTAAAAACGCTGACATCAAGCCCCAGTGTTAGTAATGGAAATGTATCTTATCAGACACCCCAGTTACTAACCCAGTAATAGAAAGAAAAAAAACACACACAAAAATACTTTATTTAAAAAAAACACTCCCCAACTCATACCCTGGTTCATCCAATTTATTTATTTATTTAAATCCCATGCAGGCCCGATGTAGTCCAGGGAATTTGACGTAGTCCACAAATGTAAACCTGAAAAACATTAAAAGAGAGAAATAAAAACAAGACACTTTCCCTCGTTCACCAGTTTATCAAAAAAGTTCTCCCACAGGTCCGACGTAGTCCAGCGCTACACATAACATTCCCTGAATCCATCTCGCGCTGCGAGACCCGGCGACTGTGTAGAGCAATAACGTTACTGACATCCCCGCTTATCAGAGTTGCCAACGCACGCTGCTCTCTATCAGACTCGGCAACTGTAAATACTGGCAATGAGGCAACGGGTCTACATGTTTCGAGATGACTATCTTTTAGTCTTGACTATCAAGTCTCCGTGAAACGCTTAGACCCGGTGTCTCATCTCTGGTATGTATTTTTAATCTCTCCTTTGGATTTTTATGTACAATAAATGTGATGTTTTACTATACTTTTTTTTTGCGGATTCTGGCTTTTTTTTTCTCCTTTCTCATGAGTCATACACTCAGGAACCGGCCTGAGGCTGCCGTGCACCGCACCTTACTTTGAGATATTTTCCTACCTGGTGAGCTGATGTGTCTGTTTTTGTTTTGTTTTCAGCTTTCTTCTCATGGCAGTCAGGAGGGGGATACAGCTGAGCTGACAGCACAGTGAGAGGAGAGCTGCAGAGGTGTTTGTAATTAAACAAAGCTCAGCTGTACTGACCTACCCCCCAAAACTAGCTGCTGTGAAATGAAAGCTGAAGAGTGTATGTAATTAGAATCATCTCTGCTCTACTCCTGGCACTTTGTAATTGCACACAACTCTGTAGTGAGGAGAGCAAACTGTCTGTCACTATATGTCTCACACAGAGAAACCTGTTCTAAGCTACAGTTGTGTGAAAAAGTGTTTGCCCCCCTTCCTGATTTCCTATCCTTTTGCATGTTTGTCACACTTAGGGGACAAAGCTAATATCTTCAATAGGGAGGACAAATTTAAAATTTTTAATTATGTTTTATTATTCTCTACAGCCACTACTCCATCTTGGGGGCAGTTTCACCTGCTCAAACTGGTCCTATTTAAATGTATCTTCAAAATGAAGACCTCTGCCATTCCATTGTGACCTTACCTACAGTTTTCTCTTTTAGCAAATATGGTGTACATTTTGGCACGTGATAATTTGTAAGAATTTGTTTCACAGTTTACACCAAAAATTGGTGGAAATACAGTATTTTGATAAATGCGGCCCATGCTGTTCATACTATAAATAATACTGATTCATGTAATTTACCTCTTATGTAAAACACAGTTTAGATATAATCTAGCACCACAAAATGTCATTCATAAATGTCTTATACGTAATCTCATCTAAATATCAGGCTGACGAGTACGACACACTGAGTCTTCTCCAGATTGTTCTCATAACAACTCCTATGATGAATGTTGATTGTAGACGTCTAGGTTTTTTTTACACAGCCCACATGGATTCTCTTCTCTTTTATAGACATCGTTCTATATTTATTCCCAGTCTTAGTTAAATGATGAAAATGGGGTTTTCTCTTAACAAACAACTTTGTATTTCCAAGTTGGCCAGGAGTTCTCCCTGCTATTTGTATCTGCATGATGAATTTATGGTAAATGAGACAGTGTGATGGAAGTATTGCACAATATGCCAATGTAACGCTCGGCGGATAAAGAGAATGCAAAAGGCATCCCTCACTTCTAGGGTGTAGGTCCACATCATCATCAGGACATCATGCCCTGATTACCGCCTCCACTTGGCCAATTCACCGCACTGATATACTAAGCATTTATTCAGATTCCCTATGCTAAACTTGTGTCACCTGAACAATTCCAGCTCTTGGGCAATGGCTTATTTCTTTTATAGCTACACGTGACAGCAAAAAACTTTTTAAGTATTTTTTTTTATAAACAAAGGCATCTAATGTCAGTAAAGTTTGTGCGTAATGGTAGTTACTGGTTCAGATGATGGATGCCACTATCCACACCTAGTGTTCGACATGTAAGCCTTGCTTCTTTAGCTATTACAGGTAGGCATTAGTGATGTGCGAATATACTCGTTACTCGAGATTTCCCAAGCACGCTCGGGTGTCCTCCGAGTATTTTTTAGTGCTCGGAGATTTAGTTTTTTTCGCCGCAGCTGGATGATTTACAGCTACTAGCCTGCTTGATTACATGTGGGGATTCCCTAGCAACCAGGCAACCTCCACATTTACTTAGCCTGGATAATAGCTGTAAATCATTCAGCAGCCACGATGAAAACTAAATCTCTGAGCAGTCATAAATACTCGGAGGTCACCCAAGCGTGCTCTGGAAATCTCGAGTAACGAGTATATTCGCTCATCACTAGTAGGCATGCATCCAAATGATAGGTCATCATTATCTGATCAGTGTATACAGTAGTACCACAGTATTGCAGCACATAATGTAAATGCTTGTTTCCTATAAACCCATTAGCATCAAGGTGGCAGCCAAGAGGGCATTCAGCAGGCTCCCTACTGCCATGATAATCCATTGGCACTTTGTGATTGCATTGGCGATTGCTTAATTTAACATGATTTAACATGGCATCTAAATGAATAACGGGAATCTGTCAGCAGGTTCTTGTTACCTCATCTGAGAGCAGCATAATGTAGAGAAAGAGACCCTGATTCCAGTGACGTATAACCTAGTTTACTGGATGCATCAGATGTGACACAATCAGAGTTTTTAGATATAGCAGAGCTCAGAAAGCTGACTCTGCCCACAATCCTGATTAGCAACTACTATGTACATTGTATATTGACAGTAAGCTGCTATTCATTCAAGGGGTGTGGTTGGATTATCTGGCATGCAGGTGGGTAGTCTGACAGTGATTATCTCCTGTTGATAAAATACTCATTGTATTAAAAAAATCAGCACACAGCTTAATAAGTGATACATCACTGAAATCAGTGTATCTGCCCCTACATCATTCTGCCCTCAGATTGCATAGCAAAAACCTACTAACAGATTCCCTTTAACCCCTTCCCGACCTTTGACGCCACGTAGGCGTCATGAAAGTCGGTGCCAATCCGACCCATGATGCCTATGAGGCGTCATGGAATGATCGCGTCCCTGCAGAGCGGGTGAAAGTGTTAACTCCAATTTCAGGGGGAGTGGTACTTCAGCCCAGGGGGGGTGGCTTCACCCCCCCGTGGCTACGATCGCTCTGATTGGCTGTTGAAAGTGAAACAGCCAATCAGAGCGATTTGTAATATTTCACCTAAAAAACTGGTGAAATATTACAATCCAGCCATGGCCGATGCTGCAATATCATCGGCCATGGCTGGAAACACTTATGTGACCCCCCCACCCCACTGATCGCCCCCCCAAGCCACCGATCTGTGCTCCGCTCCCCTCCATCTTGTGCTCCGCTCCCACGTCCTCCTGTCCGCTCCCCCCGTGCACCTATGCCGCCCCCCCGTGCCCCGATCTCCCCCCTTATACTTACCGAGGCTCCCGGTGTGCATCCGTCTTCTCCATGGGCGCCGCCATCTTCCAAAATGGCGGGCGCATGCGCAGTGCGCCCGCCAAATCTGCCGGCCGGCAGATTCGTTGCAAGTACATTTTGATCGCTGTGATAGGTTCTATCACAGCGATTGAAATAAAAAAAATAATAAATAACCCCCCCCTTTATCACCCCCATAGGTAGGGACAATAATAAAATAAAGAAAATATTTTTTTTTCTTTTTCCACTAGGGTTAGGGTTAGAACTAGGGTTAGAACTAGGGTTAGGGTTAGGGGTAGGGTTAGGGGTAGGGTTAGGGTTATGGCATGTGCACAGTGCGGATTTGGCTGCGGATCCGCTGCGGATCCGCAGCGGATTGGCCGCGGATCCGCAGCGGATTGGCCGCGGATCCGCAGCGGATTGGCCGCTGCGAATTCGTAGCAGTTTTCCATCAGGTTTACAGTACCATGTACACCTATGGAAAACCAAATCCGCTGTGCCCATGGTGCGGAAAATTCCGTGCAGAAACGCTGCGTTGTATTTTCCGCAGCATGTCAATTCTTTGTGCGGATTCCGCAGCGTTTTACACCTGTTCCTCAATAGGAATCCGCAGGTGAAATCCGCACAAAAAAAACACTGGAAATCCGCTGTAAATCCGCAGGTAAAACGCAGTGCCTTTTACCTGCAGATTTTTCAAAAATCGTGCGGAAAAATTTCACACGAATCCGCAACGTGGGCACATAGCCTTAGGGTTAGGGTTGGAATTAGAGTTAGGGTTGGAATTAGGGCTAGGGTTGGAAATAGTGTTAAGATTAGGCTTGTGGTTAGGGTTACGGATAGGGTTAGGGGTGTGTTGGGGTTACAGTTGTGGTTAGGGTTGGGATTAGGGTTAGGGTTGGGATTAGGGTTAGGATTAGGGTTAGGGTTGGAATTAGGGTTACGGGTGTGTTGGGGTTAGGGTTGTGGTTAAGGGTGTGTTGGGGTTAGGGTTGTGATTAGGGTTATGGCTACAGTTGGGATTAGGATTAGGGGTGTGTTGGGGTTAGTGTTGAAGTTAGAATTGAGGGGTTTCCACTGTTTAGGCACATCAGGGGTCTCCAAACGCAACATGGTGCCACCATTGATTCCAGCCAATCTTGCGTTCAAAAAGTCAAATGGTGCTCCCTCCCTTCCAAGCCCCGACGTGCGCCCAAACAGTGGTTTACCCCCACATATGGGGTACCAGCGTACTCAGGACAAACTGGGCAACAACTGTTGGGGTCCAATTTCTCCTGTTACCCTTGCAAAAATAAAAAATGACTTGCTAAAACATAATTTTTTGAGGAAAGAACAATTATTTTTTATTTTCACGGCTCTGCGTTATAAACTTCTGTGAAGCACTTGGGGGTTGAAAGTGCTCACCACACATCTAGATAAGTTCCTTGGGGGGTATAGTTTCCAAAATGGGGTCACTTGTGGGGGGTTTCTACTGTTTAGGCATATCAGGGGCTCTGCAAACGTAACATGATGCCCGCAGACCATTCCATCAAAGTCTGCATTCCAAAACGTCACTACTTCCCTTCCGAGCCCCGGCATGTGCCCAAACAGTGGTTTACCCCCACATATGGGGTATCAGCGTACTCAGGAGAAACTGGACAACAACTTTTGGGGTCAAATTTCTCCTGTTACCCTTGCAAAAATAAAAAATTCTGTGCTAAAAAAATATTTTTGAGGAAAGGAAACACATTTATTATTTTCACGGCTCTGCGTTATAAACTTCTGTGAAGCACTTGGGGGTTCAAAGTGCTCATCACACATCTAGATAAGTTCCCTTGGGGGTCTAGTTTCCAAAATGGAGTCACTTGTGGGGAGTTCCTACTGTTTAGGCACATCAGGGGCTCTGCAAACGCAACCTGACGCCCGCAGAGCATTCCATCAAAGTCTGCATTTCAAAACGTCACTACTTCCCTTCCAAACCCCGGCATGTGCCCAAACAGTGGTTTACCCCCACATATGGGGTATCAGCGTACTCAGGAGAAACTGGACAACAACTTTTAGGGTCCAATTTCTCCTGTTACCCTTGGGAAAATAAAAAATTGTGGGCTAAAAAATCATTTTTGAGAAAAGAAAAATTATTTTTTATTTTCATGGCTCTGCGTTATAAACTTCTGTGAAGCACTTGGGGGTTCAAAGTGCTCACCACACATCTAGATTAGTTCCTTGGGAGGTCTAGTTTCCAAAATGGGGTCACTTGTGCGGGAGCTCCAATGTTTAGGCTCACAGGGGCTCTTCAAACGCGACATGGTGTCCGCTAATGATTGGAGCTAATTTTCTTCAAAAAGCCAAATGGAATGCCTTCCCTTCCGAGCCCTGCCGTGCGCCCAAACAGTGGTTTACCCCCACATATGGGGTATCATCGTACTCAGGACAAACTGGACAACAACATTTGGTGTCCAATTTCTCCTATTACCCTTGGGAAAATAAAAAATTCTGGGCTAAAAATCATTTTTCAGGAAAGAAAAATTATTTTTTATTTTCACGGCTCTGCGTTATAAACTTCTGTGAAGCACCTGGGGGTTATAAGTGCTCACTATGCATCTAGATAAGTTCCTTGGGGGGGTCTAGTTTCCAAAATGGGGTCACTTGTAGGGGAGCTCCAATGTTTAGGCACACAGGGGCTCTCCAAACGCGACATGGTGTCCGCTAACGATTGGAGTTAATTTTCCATTCAAAAAGTCAAATGGCACGCCTCCCCTTCCGAGCCTTGCCGTGCACCCAAACAGTGGTTTACCCCCACATATGAGGTATCGGCGTACTCAGGAGAAATTGACCAACAAATTTTAGGATCCATTTTATCCTGTTGCCCATGTGAAAATGAAAAAATTGAGGCTAAAAGAAATTTTGTGTGAAAAAAAAGTACTTTTTCATTTTTACGGATCAATCTGTGAAGCACCTGAGGGTTTAAAGTGCTCACTATGCTTCTAGATAAGTTCCTTGGGGGGTCTAGTTTCCAAAATGGGGTCACTTGTGGGGGAGCTCCAATGTTTAGGCACACAGGGGCTCTCCAAACGTGACATGGTGTCCGCTAGCGATGGAGATAATTTTTCATTCAAAAAGTCAAATGGCGCTCCTTCCCTTCCGAGCCTTACCATGTGCCCAAACAGTGGTTTACCCCCACATGTGAGGTATCGGTGTACTCAGGAGAAATTGTCCAACAAATTTTAGGATCCATTTTATCCTGTTGCCCATGTGAAAATGAAAAAATTGAGGCTAAAATAATTTTTTTGTGAAAAAAAAGTACTTTTTCATTTTTACGGATCAATTTGTGAAGCACCTGGGGGTTTAAAGTGCTCACTATGCTTCTAGATAAGTTCCTTGGGGGGTCTAGTTTCCAAAATGGGGTCAGTTGTGGGGGAGCTCCAATGTTTAGGCACACGGGGGCTCTCCAAACGCGACATGGTGTCCGCTAAAGATTGGAGCCAATTTTTCATTCAAAAAGTCAAATGGCGCTCCTTCCCTTCCGAGCCCTGCCGGGCGCCCAAACAGTGGTTTACCCCCACATATGAGGTATCAGCGTACTCAGGACAAATTGGACAACAACGTTCGTGGTCCAGTTTCTCCTTTTACCCTTGGGAAAATAAAAAAATTGTTGCTAAAAGATCATTTTTGTGACTAAAAAGTTAAATGTTCATTTTTTACTTCCATGTTGCTTCTGCTGCTGTGAAACACCTGAAGGGTTAATAAACTTCTTGAATGTGGTTTTGAGCACCTTGAGGGGTGCAGTTTTTAGAATGGTGTCACTTTTGGGTATTTTCAACCATATAGAACCCTCAAACTGACTTCAAATGTGAGGTGTTCCCTAAAAAAAAATGGTTTTGTAAATTTTGTTGTAAAAATGAGAAATCACTGGTCAAATTTTAACCCTTATAATTTCCTAGCAAAAAAAAAATTTGTTTCCAAAATTGTGCTGATGTAAAGTAGACATGTGGGAAATGTTATTTATTAACTATTTTGTGTCACATAACTCTCTGGTTTAACAGAATAAAAATTAAAAATGTGAAAATTGCGAAATTTTCAAAATTTTCGCCAAATTTCCGTTTTTTTTCACAAATAAACTCAGAAATTATCGACCTAAATTTACCACTAATATGAAGCCCAATATGTCACGAAAAAACAATCTCAGAATCGCTAGGATCCGTTGAAGCGTTCCTGAGTTATTACCTCATAAAGGGACACTGGTCAGAATTGCAAAAAACGGCAAGGTCATTAAGGCCAAAATAGGCTGGGTCATGAAGGGGTTAAACAACAGCATCTGAGCTAGCAATGGTCACTGTTCTTAAAGACAGATATAGCACAGCCAGCATCTGCTGCATGTGGAGTGGACTCAACTCCTGAGCCCCCGTCACAATAGCAGACCCTAGAGCAGATGTACAGGTACATCCATTTGCGCTAATGGGCTAAAGAAACAATTACCATATCTCCCAGTAGCTATCAGTCTACTGATTGATTTTATTCTTACTGTTCTAGATTAAAGACCATTTTTATGCTGGGCATTCTAGCCATATCTATGCTCAGTTGGCTATTTTCAAAATTTCCATATAAGTAAATGGAAAGAAATTGGCAAGGCGGTGGCTAATCTTGATGGAAGCAGGACCCACATTTAAAATTAATATATGAGTTATTCTATCGATACCTCTTAAATGTCCCCCCCTTTAAATAGCATTATACAGTGGGTACGGAAAGTATTCAGACCCCTTTAAATTTTTCACTCTTTTTTTCATTGCAGCCATTTGGTTAATTCAAAAAAAGTTCATTATTTCTCATTAATGTGCACTCTGCACCCTATCTTGATTGAAAAAAAAAACAGAAATGTAGAAATTTTTGCAAATTTATTAAAAAATAAAAAACTGAAATATCACATGGTCATAAGTATTCAGACCCTGTTCTCAGTATTGAGTAGAAGCACCCTTTTGAGCTAGTACAGCCATGAGTCTTCTTGGCAATGATGCAACAAGTTTTTAATACCTGGATTTGGGGATCCTCTGCTATTCTTTCTTGCAGATCCTCTCCAGTTCATTCAGGTTGGATGGTGAATGTTGGTTAGACAGCCATTTTCAGGTCTCTCCAGAGATGCTTAATTGGGTTTAGGACAGGGCTCGGGCTGGGCCAGTCAAGAATGGTCACAAAGTTCTTCTGCAGCCACTCCTTTGTTATTTTAGCTTTGTGCTTAGGGTCATTGTCATGCTGGAAGGTGAACCTTCGGTCAAGTCTGAGGTCCAGAGCACTGTGGATGAGGTTTTCATCCAGGATATCTGTGTACTTGGCCGCATTCATGTTTCCTTCAATGGCAACCAATCGTCCTGTCCCTGCAGCTGAAAAACACCCCTATAGCATGATGCTGCCACCACCATGTTTCACTGTTGGGATTGCATTGGACAGGTGATGAGCAGTGCCTGGTTTTCTCCACACATACCACTTAGAATTATCACCAAAAAGGTCTATCTTAATCTCATCAAACCAGAGAATCTTATTTCTCATAGTCTGGGAGTCCTTCATGTGTTTTTTTGCCTACTCATTGTGGACTTTCATATGTCTTGCACTAAGGAGAGGCTTCCGTTGGGCCACTCTGCCATAAAGGCCCGACTGGTGGAGGGCTGCAGTGATAGTTGACTTTGTGGAACTTTCTCCCTACTGCATCTCTGGAGCTCAGCCACAGTGATCTTGGGGTTCTTCTTTACCTCTCTCACCAAGGCTCTTCTCCCACGATTGCTCAGTTTGGCTGGACGGCCAGGTCTAGGAAGACTTCTGGTGGTCCCAAACTTCCATTTAAGGATTATGGAGGCCACTGTGCTCTTAGGAACCTTGAATACTGCAGAGATTCTTTTGTAATCTATGCCAGATCTGTGCCTTGCCATAATTCTGTCTCTGAGCTCCTTGGCCAGTTCCTTTGACCTCATGATTCTCATTTGGTCTGACATGCACTGTGAGCTGTGAGGTGTTATATAAACAGGTGTGTGCCTTTCCAAATCAAGTCCTATCAGTTTAATTAAACACAGCTGGACTCCAATGAAGGAGTAGAACCATCTCAAGGAGGATCACAAGGAAATGGACAGCATGTAACTTAAATATGAGTGTCTGAGCAAAGGGTCTGAGTACTTATGACCATGTGATATTTCAGTTTTTCTTTTTTAATACATTTGCAAAAATGTCTACATTTCTATTTTTTTTCAGTCAAGACGGGGTGTAGACTGAACAATAATGAGAAAAAAAATGAACTTTTTTGAATTTACCAATTCTGAATACTTTCCGTACCCACTGTAAATTATTCTACTTTCAGTAGAAGACTGATAATCCTGAGCACTGTTGTCCAGAGTACAGATTGTGCTTTATGGGCTTGGGTTCCACCACCAAGTCCATACCCCAACAATACCTGAAAACAAGGAAGAATATAATGTGCAGGTCCAAGGTGTATAATGCCACTCTCTATTGGTCCTTATGGGCAAGACAATATTGTGAGGTGTTCTCAAGCTTATTTTAACCACCACTACAACACATATTTATAGTGACACAAAAGAGTCCTATTCCCATGGCAGGCATCTCTGACATTGCTCTATTGACACTCCTCTATTAAATTCAGCATTGACAGTTCTGGAATTTATTGTTGTGAAAATCAATAAACAAAATAATGTAGGAAAAAATGATAATATCATGGATAAATTGTGTTATCCACGCAGACAGGCATTACAGAGATCCATGCACAGCATGTGATGTAATAACTACCCAGCGCCATCCATAACAGATCCATAACTTTCATTGAAATTCTCCAGTCTGATTCTCTTCTCCATTTGTCCTTTCTTGTAGGTTTGGAAATGGAACAGATTTTCCTCCAGAGGCCGAGGATTCTGATGACCCTACAGCTTATGTTACGAATTTGTCGTACTACCATCTCGTTCCATTTGAAACAGACATTTTAGACTGAAGCTATCAAGAACCTGCAAAGATTTATTTGCCATGATGGTGATGTCTCTTGAGTGCTGCTATTCCTGTGGCCTTTTACAAACTCTAAAATACAATGCTCTTAAGCAACTAGCACACAGATCTCAGCAAATGGAAGTACTGCAGATTTACAAGATGCCTTAATGGGAACCGGAGCCAGAAGGACATTGCTTGTTCTTAATATCCACGTAACAATACTCACCAAGCCTATTGCCGCATGAACGTAGGGTCTACTCGCCTAATGCATGTTCATCATTTCGGGCCTGTTCACTTTGGTCCAAGAATCTAGACACCAGCAGCAGTTCATGTGTATTGTGTCACTTGTATCACAGCCCGTGAAGTATGTTGAGGTCTCCAAAGCACAAATATTACAATGTGATGACTGCTTAGAACGTCAAGATCAAGAAATGTTCCTCAACAGCTGAAAATGTGCTAGATTGTTTGGGGGCATATTTTTATGTGTACTGGGGGGGGGAGTCAAAATGAAGACCACATTTGTTCATTATGTATATTGTGAAACCACAGACATCGGTATGTTGAGAATATGCTAAATGTATGTGAGATGGGAGCAAGCATCAGCCGATGGCGTCACACAGCGTCTACATTCCAACCTTTTTCACTCATTATTTGGTATAGGGCTTTGCTGGTATGAAGTTACCTGTGATGGGTGTAGATGCTTTTGCTACATAAGCAAACATATTACTATCAGCTCTGTGTACCAACAGCAAGCACATTGTAATGTAAATATTAGTAAATTATTGAAAATGCTAATTCTTTTCTACAATATCTTTTAAAATCTATTTTATTGAAATGAAATATTACTCACAATAAATATATTTAATATCTGCAGTGTAATGTGTTCATAGACATTAAGGGGCAGCAAAACTCTCTGCCACCGCCTGAATATCGTCACCAACACACAGCTAAAAAGGCAAAAATCTGAAATGTGTTGTTCCATGACTATGAAGTTTTGATGGATTTAATATCTGTTTGCGAATTTAAGCTGTAAATTGTAAATGTACTTTAATTTTTCTCTATTTAAAGGGAACCTGTCACCCCCCCCCCAGGCGTTTGTAACTAAAAGAGCCACCTTGGGCAGCACTAATGCTGCATTCTGACAAGGTGGCTCTTTTAGTTATTGGTGCTCCTTGAATTAGTCCAGGAGGCAGGTCTTTCCCCCCCCCCTGCTGCAAACGCAGCACCGCCGTCACTCATGTCCTCTTGGCGCCGGGCGCCACCTCCTCACTGCTGTTTTCAAATGAGCCTGCGCTCTTTTCTCATGCCTTGGGCAGGCGCAGTGAGGGCTGCCCGTCCTCTGTCCTCATTTGCAGTCTAGCTGACTGTGCCTGTGCGGCCGCCCTGCCTGTGAATCCCCGCCCCGCAGTGTCTTCTGATTTATTCTCACTGTGGGCTGGGATTCCTGGGCATGCGCAGTGCATATCTAAGCCTCTCACTCATCTCCCTCCGCCTTCTTCAGACTATGTGGCGTTAGCTGATCCCTAATCACATTTTTTAACCAATAACATGAAAGTAAGGTTAAAAATATAACTTTCGGGGGCGTGGCTATGGAGTGAGTGAGGAGAGACGTGTTTTGGGAGAGCTCCTCAATATCCTGATATCATTTAATCTGTTGGACCCCTAAATCGGCACATACCTCACCGTTACCGAGACTCCTGGAAGCACAGAGGCTGCTGGCCCCTGGTGAGGACTGAAGTGACGGCTGGGGAACGCTGGTGAGGAAGAGAGACCGGCGGCGTGGTGAGCCCTGCATGTGGCGGCGGCCATCTTCCCGGCAGGAGATCCTGTGATACAGGGCACGGCGCTGCGGAGTAGCGGCAGCTGAAGATCCTCCTCGGCCTTCAGAGGGCGGCGGACACCTGCGGGTGGGAGCTGCAGGACCCCCGACCCGACGAGTAAGAGGAGGAAGCTATAAAGGTGACGGGGGAGGCTGTGTGCGGCGGCCATTGCTGAGGCGCATGCCCCTGTAGCTGAGGAGGCAGCGCAACTTCTCATTACAGCAGCGCGGCTGAGCAGCTCGTATTTGCCTCACATGGACGCAGGGACAGCGTGGTGTGAGCTCTGAGCATAGAGCCCCACGTTCTCCCCATAAATAGTATTCCAGCCGGCTGCACCTTTAATTTGCAGACCCCCCCAGCCCCTCCTAAACCGTTCTCTGCCATTATTTGGAACTTTCCCTATTGAAGGGACTGCCGTTCTCTTACAGCATACATCTCCTGATAATACATCAGTGCTCCTCCTGGTCATAGAGGTTCACAGCAGCACTGCATACTATATACAATAACTTTGGTGTGGCTTCTGGACATTGTTGTGATTCTGTTCTGAACTGTCCTGCTACGCCACCTACTGGTCAATCATGCAGCGCACAAAGAGTACATCTGTAGCTGACAAGCTTAAGGAGTTTGCTAGGAGTGATGCCCATGATAATACAAGATCTCTTAGAAATAGCTCATCACAAGCCCAGCGGGGGAAAAACCGTCCCTCTGATAGTACTGATGAGATTGAACAAGATGAACTGACACTTGCGCAGGCATCTGCACAATTAATGCAGGCTATATCCCTGACTAGAACGTCCCTTTCTGGACAGATAGAGGATGTGCACACTGAGGTGGGACGTCTAAGACAAGACATGCAAGCTATGAAGGGACGTATGACGGAAGTGGAAACGAGGGTATCTCAGGTGGAAGACACCATTAAACCTATGGAGACAAAATTGGCAAAAGTTGCTGGTTCCACAAATGCCTGGAAGCAAAAGGCTGATGATTTAGAAAACAGAATGCGCCGCAACAACATCCGCATCATAGGTCTACCGGAACGCGCAGAAGGCCAACAACCTGAAAAATTCTTGGAGGACTGGCTCAAGTCCTCGCTGGGAGACATGTTTTCCCCAATGTTCTCAGTGGAAAGAGCTCATAGAGTGCCCACCAAACCTCATCCTCCTGGAGCTCCACCCAGGCCTTTTCTGGCACGCATCCTCAATTGCAAAGATAGAGATGCTATCCTGCGGTTGGCACGACAAAAGAGTCCCATCAAGCTCGACGGTGCTACAATCTCAATATTTCCAGACTTCTCCGCTGAGCTCCAGAAACAGCGGGCAAGATTCGTAGATGTCAAGAGGCAACTTAGGGATAAGAACATTATTTACTCCATGATATACCCGGCGCGTTTGCGGGTTGTCAGCAATGGCTCCTCCTTGTTCTTCACTGACCCGTCAGAGGCGGCGGACTGGCTACGTTCTCGCGGGAAGTCTAATGGAGCAGATCCCTGATAGATTTTAAGCTGATTTACAACTCTTCAACTGTTGAATTGGAGCTCTCCCAATGAGCGTTTAGTACACCAACAATACCGGACGCTGGAATCAGCGGGGGTATCCCCAGGTTTACTTAAGGATGGGAGCGCTGAGTTAAGCTCCTGGATTATGCAGTTTTTGTTAAGTTGTGTTTTTTTTCTCTCTCTTTTTTTCTTGTTAAATTTAACTAGCCTCAGTAGGTATCTAGGTAAAAGCCGCCTTCGATACTGCTATAACCTTCTATGCGTAGTATGTGGACTTTTATTATTGTTGTCGATGCATATTATGTTTTTTAATGAGTGAATATGGGGTCTGAACTAATATGCATGACATGGAACATACGGGGTATTAAATCACCCCGAAAGAAAATTAAGGTGTTTTCTCAGATAAGACGGTACCATCCCCATATTGTGGGCCTGGTGGAGACACATTTGACCAGAGACACGGCCAAATACGTGCAGAAGCCCTGGGTACAATGGCATGCTCATGCATTTCACACTAGCTATTCGAGAGGGGTGTCATTGTTAGTACATAAAGATGTCAGGTGGGAGGCTCAGACGACTCGACGGGACTTGGAGGGACGTTTTGTTTTTGTCCATGCATTAATTGATTCCCGCGAATATGTTATATTGTGTATTTACAACCCTCCTCCGGCCAGTACCTCTGTGCTTAAGATGGCAATGAGCTTTGTGTTAAATTACCCAGACGCACATGTTATCTGTATGGGTGACTTCAATCTAATTATGGATAGTGATCTTGATAGAATGAGATTGGGGGATGGATCTCCTGGGGGTCCCCTGCCCTTCCCCCCTTCTTCGACCCCGACTCAGCTGGCACTGTTCATAGAAAATAGCGGCTGGGTGGATTTATGGAGGGTACGTCATCAGGAGGAGAGGGGATATACCTGTCACTCATCCACTAAGCGCTCTCTCTCACGTATAGACTATATCTTTGGATCCAGCAACTTAGTGCAGTGGGTGGATAATGTGGAACATGGTAATAGGGGAATCTCGGATCACAGTCCAATTATACTTAAACTTGTGTTTGGAAAGGTGAATAATGGTAGAATATGGAAGTTAAATCCCTTCTGGCTCAAACTATTAGATTCGGGTGATAGGACGGTTGATCAGTTGAACTGCTATATCCAATCCCATTCAGACCTTCAAAATGTTAATTTATTTTGGGATACACTTAAGGCATATTTAAGAGGCTGTCTATCGTCTACAATTTCTTATATCAAAAAGAAAACGTCAAAGGAGGACGATGAGGTTGAACAACAACTGAGAAAGGCTGAGGCCGCATATACGGCCGATCAGACTAATAATAATAGGATTGAGTGGCTGACTCTACAAAGACTATATACCCAACACTTAGATACCAAATCTAAGCGCAAACTCTTTTTCACACGACAATCGTATTTTGAAATGGGGAATCAGGCGGGAAAATTCTTGGCCTATCTAGTGCGTCAACATAACATATCCAATATGATAATACAAATTCGCTTACCTGATGCTTCATTAAATTCCACTACTGAGGGGATTCTTCAATGTTTCTATAATTACTATAAAGGACTGTATGAATCTAAGAGTAGTTTTAACGTCTCTGATTGTCTAAGTTATTTATCTGATATAACATTCCCCACGTTGAGTCCCACCCAGCAGGCCTTTATGGACGCTGAGTTTACTCTGGAGGAAGTAGAGAAAGCTATAACGGATATGGCTTCTGGGAAGGCCCCTGGACCGGATGGCTTCCCTATAGAGCTGTATAGGAGATACCGGGAAATACTGGCTCCGCTGTTACTGAAGGTATTTAGAGGGATTTGGGAGGGTGGATGTCTACCTGATACTTTTTACGAGGCACATATCATTGTGCTCAAGAAGGAGGGGAAAGATCCTTTGGAGTGTGGTTCCTATCGTCCCATATCGCTGGTAAATGTGGATTATAAGATCTTTACTAAGATACTGGCGACCAGATTGAACTCCATCATATTAGATATTATACACCCAGACCAAACAGGCTTTATGCCTGGTAAGAGTACATCTATAAACATTAGACGGGTTCAATCAGTGATCCAATATAGCTCTTTATTACCAGATAACAGTTGGGCGCTGGCGTCACTGGACGCAGCTAAGGCGTTCGACTCTCTCGAGTGGCCCTTTTTGTCTGCTTGTCTGCAGAGGTATGGCTTTGGGGAAAAATTTCTGCATTGGATTAGCGTGTTATATGTGAAACCCAAGGCCCGCATAATCGTAAATGGCTCCATATCTGAGTCAATTCCACTGCATAGGGGAACCCGTCAGGGGTGTCCCCTATCCCCAGCCTTGTTTGCTCTAGCAATAGAGGCATTAGCTATTCGTCTACGTTCTGCTCCCGATATTGATGGTATTAAAATAGCGGACCGTACCGATATCATCGGTCTATATGCTGATGACATGATAGTATTCATGGATGAGGTAGAAAAAACATTGCCAAAGGTAATAGATACCATAGACAAATTTAGTGGGTTTTCAGGCCTATATATTAATTGGGATAAGTCTACCCTACTGCCTCTGTCCCATTCCCCAATACCTGATCTTGATGCTCTTTCCCCGTTACCTGTAGTGTCTGAATTTAAATATTTGGGTATCTATATGTCCCGGTGTAGTGAATTAGATTTACAACTCAATGTCCTTCCCCTGCTAGAATATGCCAAATCGAAATTCACGTCCTGGGGTAAACTTCCACTGTCTGTAACAGGCCGTATCAATCTCATAAAAATGATCTTGCTCCCTAAGTTCAACTATTGTCTTCAACATAGCGCAGTTACCGTGCCAAAGTTCTTTTTCACTAACTTAAATTCTTATGTTACTTCATTCGTGTGGGGGAAAAGTAGACCCAAACTTAAATTGACAACTTTACAAAGGCCTAAGCAGGGGGGAGGAGCGGCATTACCAGATTTTTTTTTATACTACTTAGCAGGGCAGATCAAGGCACTCTGTAAGTGGATGCCTCATAATTATCTCCCTAATTCTGAAAGTCACCTGGTTAGTTCTGCCGGTACTAATTGTCCACTGGGCCTTCTAGAATCAGGGAAAGTAAATGCCCCCCGATTGTTGCCCATGATAAGATTGGCGCGATCCACTTGGAAGAAAACTAAAAAGGTCATTGGATTTGGGGACATTGTGGCTGAGATGCCTTTATGGGGTAATGATTATTTCCCTGTGCTGGTGGGTCACCCGTCTGCGGGCTTTTGGGTTTCCCACGGGGTCCTGTTGATAGGTGATTTATATGATCAAGGGGTCTTTAGATCTTTTGAACAGCTACAGGTTAAATATGATCTTCCAAGATCTCAATTTTTTCGATACCTACAACTCAGATCTGCCATCCAGTCATTTGTCAGGAATGTAGGAACAAACCGTAACATCTCGTCTTTGCCCCTGATAGGTATTCTTAAGTCACAGGGACCTCAGGGCCTTGTTTCCTCTTTGTACACATATTTGCTATCGGTGGGAGCGAATTCTGTTATGGACTCGGTGAAGAGCAAGTGGGAGGGGCTCATCACTAATATGCAAAGCGAGGAATGGGAGGATATTTTAGACTCCCCCCTCAAAGTCTCTCCGTCAGTTAATAACAGGATGACCCAGCTGTATATAATCCATCAGTCGTATCTGACCCCACTGAGACTCTTTCGGATGGGTCGATACTCGACATCAGACTGTTTGCGTTGCCATTCACCAGACGCTGACTTTCTACATCTGATATGGCAGTGTCCCATTGTTTTTCAATATTGGGGGGAGGTGACGTCGCTATTAACCTCTGTACTGTCAATCCCGGTTCCTGTGGAGCCTTTGGTCTGCCTGTTTGGGGTATGGGACGAGGAAGCTTGGGACCATTATACGGGGATCTTTCTACGTGAAACTCTGTTTCTGGCACGGAAATTGTTGGCTCTGCGGTGGATGGGGAGTTCACCCCCCTCCATTAGATCCTGGATCGAGTTGGTGAATACAGTTGTCACATATGAGCGCACTCTATATCAAAACAGGGGTTGCCCGGGCAAGTTCAATAAAATTTGGGATAGATGGAACGCCTCTCATCTCACCTTATGACGGGACTAATAGACAAGGACATGGTTTGTTTGACTCTTATTCTACAAGCACTGCGCAGCGGAGGGAGGGAAATATTGTTCACTATCGTTAAATGGTGGCTTAATAGTTTTGGAGGCTTGGTTTGGTTGTAGTTTAAGAGTTTTATGTTTATGATTTTGTGTTTGATTGTTTTATAATTGTACACATAAGTTTCTCCTTTGTGAAATAATTGGCATATGTATGTGCTGTCCTTATTATCCTTTGTAAATGTAACCATGCAGACTAATGACAAGGACAAATATGTATGCTATACTTTATTTGTGTTTGAAAATAAACGAATTTAAAAAAAAAAAATATAACTTTCATTACAAAATCTTCAGTTTTGCTCAAATTAGTTGATACCAAAATGAATGCACTTCATCTGAAAAACAACTGATCTATTATTTTATGTAACCTCCATGACTTTTAAGGACCGCACCAAGTCTTCTAGGCATGGAATAAATAGGTTGGTGACATATTGCAGCAGCTATCTTTTTCCATTCTTACGGTGATGGGGCTGCTGTGCAGTGTAGCGCAACCTCCACCAGGGGGTGCTGGTGAGGGAAGAGAGGCCGCACACTCCCAGTGCAGCAACAATGAGCAGCCGCACAGGTGTAACAGGTAACAAAAAAGTGGTCAGACGAACTGAGTCAAAACCTGTCAGGAGCAGAAGTAACAGCAAAGCACGTAGTCAGAGACAAGCCAAATGTCAGAGCCAAACGGGAGCGCGGTATCCAAAACGTGAGACGTAAGACGAAGTCGGGGTACAAGTCAGAGAGTCAAAGCCGGTCGGGTAACGTGGTATCAGAGACAAGAGGCGGGGTTCAGAGATCTGGCCGAGTCTTACACTGTAGGGAAACAACTAGATGAACACTAAGGCCGGAGTCACACTAGAGAGGAATACGGACGAGTGCTATGTGAGAATAAATCGCATAGCACTTGGCCCAATGTTAATCTATGGGGCAGCTCCCATCATGCTGCGATTTGCACCGTACATCGTCCGAGACTCGCCAATACAAGTCTATGGGTGCGAGAAAAAAATGGAGGACACACGGAACATCAGTGTGACTTGCAAGAAATACGCAAGCATTTTCTTCATTTCAGCCCATTGAGCCATTAAATTCAATGGGGAAAAGCAGTGAGAAAAACGCATGTCATACGGATGCTATACGGATGTCACACAGATACATAGATGCGAGGAAATCACATCTTCGCATTGCAAACGGATTACATATGGATCACTGTTTTGGAACATTTGTGCGATTCTCGGACGTCAAAATCTGACCGATTTTGTTTTATACGTTATGTGTGACGCCATCCTAAATCAGGGATAGGCAATGGGTCTAATACAAATACGGGAAGTCAGAGGCAGAAGGATCACCAGGTTATACGGGTGAGCTGCTCTATCCTGGAAGCATGAACTATCACTGAGG
Organism: Ranitomeya variabilis; assembly: GCF_051348905.1. NCBI lineage: Eukaryota > Metazoa > Chordata > Amphibia > Anura > Dendrobatidae > Ranitomeya > Ranitomeya variabilis. The sequence goes on along the minus strand of NC_135237.1, from coordinate 328,436,253 downwards.
CTGGCCAGCAGACTGTAGAGGACTTAAAAAGCCCAGCCATCTCCAAAACTAGGCAAAGGGGATTAACCCCCATGACCAGTCCAGAGAGATGATAGCAGAAAACAAAACCCAAAATGGATCATGACACTTCATATATATACAGGCCTGCCACTGGCGCATGGGGCCCGATGAGCAGAGGGGGCTCAGGAGAATCATTGCCATGGTGACCAGATGTCATCATGACGACATCCGGCTCACTAGATCTAGCAAACTAGCTGATCATGCCCTTTGCATGATGAGCAAGTTTATCTGTCAGTGCAGAGCTGACAGTTTCTGCAGCATGGGGATCCACTCAAGAAGAAATGGAGCTCAGTTTGATGTAAAAAAAAAATTCCTATTAGCCCTTAGAAAAATTAAAAACTTAGGACTAAAACAACATTTAGTGGTAAAAATGTAATTTATTCTTTATTCACCGCTCAGTGGTATAAAACTCTGTGAGGCACATGTGGTGCCAATATGATCACCGCACCCCTAGATGAATTCGTTGGGGAGTGTAGTTTATAAAATGAGTTCACATATAGGGGGTTTCTGTTATTCTGGCTGCTCAGGAGCTCTGCCAATGTGACATGGCACCCTCAAACTATTCCAGCAAAATCTGAACTCTAATATGGTGCCTCTTCCCTTCTGAGCTTTGTACTGTGCCTCAAAAGTAGTATTCCCCCACATATGGGGTATCAACGTACTAAGAAGAAATTGCGCAACACATTGTATGGTGCAGTTTCTCCTGTTACACTTATGAAAATAATGAATATAGTGTAATAATAATAATGATAGTGAATATTTTGTGCTAAAAACATATTTGTGGTGAAAATTTGAATTTTTTCTTTATTTTTATGGCTCAACGTTATAAACTTCCATGAAGCACCTGAGGGTTCAATGTGCTCACCAGACATCTAGATCAGTTCCCTGAGGGGTCTAGTTTCCAAAATGGTGTTACTTGTTAGGGATTTTCAGTATTTAGGCATATTAAGGTCTCTCCAACCGTGACATGGCATCCGTCAATTGTTCCAGCAAATTTTGTATTAAAAAAGTCAAATGGCTCTCCTTCCCTTCCGAGCCCTGTCGTGTGCCCAAACAGTGGTTTTCTCCCTCATATGGAGTACCGGTGTACTCAGGAGAAATTGCACAAAAAATTGTGGGGTCCATTTTTTCCTGTTACCCTCAGAAGTAAATTTTTGGGGGAAAAAAGTTAAATGTTAATTTTTTTTTACACATTCCAAAAATTCTTGTGACGCACATGAAGGATTAAACTTCTTGAATGTGGTTTTGAGCACCTTAAGGTGTAACTTTTGTGTATCTTCTATCAAATAGACCCCTCAAAGTGACTTCAAATGTGATGTGGTCCCTAAAAAAATGATGTTATAAAAATGAGAAATCAATATTTAACCCTTATAACTCCCTAACAAAAAAAAATTTGGGTGCAAATTTGTGCTGGTGTAGACATGTGAGAAATGTTACTAATTAAGTATTTTGCGTGACATACAGTGGGGAGAAACAGTATTTAGCCAGCCACCAATTATGCAAGTTCTCTCACTTAAAAAGATGAGAGAGGCCTGTAATTGACATCATAGGTAGACCACAACTATGATAGTCAAAATGAGAAAACAAATCCAGAAAATCACCTTGTCTGATTTGGTAAGATTTATTTTGCAAATTATGGTGGCAAATAAGTATTTGGTCATTGACAAAAATTAATCTAAATATTTTGTTATGTCCCTTTTTGGCAATAACAGAGGTCAAACATTTTCTGTAAGTCTTCATGAGGTTGGCACACACTGTTGGTGGTATGTTGGCCCATTCCTCCATGCAGATCTCCCCCAGAGCAGTGATGTTTTGGGCCTGTTGCTGGGCAACATGGACTTTCAACTCCCTCCAAAGGTTTTCTATGGGGTTGAGATCTGGAGACTGGCTAGGCCACTCCAGGACCTTCATATGCTTCTTACGAAGCCACGCCTTCGTTGCTGTGGCGGTGTGCTTGGGATCATTATCATGCTGAAAGACCCATCCACGTTTTATCTTCAATGCCCTTGCTGATGGAAGGAGGTTTGCACTCAAAATCTCATGATACATGGCCCCATTAATTCTTTCATATACCCGGATCAGTCGTACTGGTCCCTTTGCAGAGAAACTGCCCCAAAGCATGATGTTGCCACCCCTATGCTTCACAGTAGGTATGTTGTTCTTTGGATACAACTCAGCATTCTGTATCCTTCAAACACGACGAGATTTGTTTCTACCAAACAGTTCTACTTTGGTTTCATCAGGCCATATGACATTCTCCCAATACTCTTCTGGATAATCCAAAAGCTCTCTAGCAAACTTGTCCGTGCCCGGACATGTACTGGCTTAAGCAGGGGGACACATCTGGCACTGCAGAATCTGAGTCCCTGGCGGCGTAGTGTGTTACTGAAGGTAGCCTTTGTTACTGTGGTTCCAGCTCTATGCAGGTCATTTGTGTGGTCATGGGATTTTTGCTCACCGTTCTTGTGATCATTTTGACCCCAAGTGGTGAGATCTTGCGTGGAGCCCCCGATCGAGGGAGATTATCAGTGCTCTTGTATGTCTTCCATTTTATTATTATTGCTCCCACAGTTGATTTCATCACACCAAGCTGCTTGCCTATTGCAGATTCAGTCTTCCCAACCTGGTGCAGGGCTACAATTTTGTTTGTTTGGTCTTCACCATAGTGGAGTTTGGAGTGTGACTGTTTGAGGTTGTGGACTGGTGTCTTTTTTACTGATAACAAGTTCAAACAGGTGCCATTACTACAGGTAATGAGTGGAGGACAGATGAGCCTCTTAAAGAAGAAGTTACAGGTCTGTGAGAGCCAGAAATCTTGAATGTTTTTAGGTCACCAAATACTTATTCTCCACCATAATTTGCAAAATAAATCTTGCCAAATCAGACCACGTGATTTTCTGGATTTGTTTTCTCATTTTGACTCTCAGCTGTTGTCTACCCATGATGTCAATTACAGGCCTCACTCATCTTTGTAAGTGGGAGAGCTTGCATAATTGGTGGCTGACTAAATACTTTTTTCCCCACTGTATCTCTGTGATTTAAGGGCATGAAAATTCAAAGTTTTCAAAATTTTCACCAAATTTCCATTTTTTTTTTACAAATAAACGCAAGTCATTTCAAATAAAGGTCACCACTATCATGAAGCACAATACATAATGAAAAAAACTTTCTCAGAATCCATTGAAGCGTTCCAGAGTTATTAGCTCATAAAGGCACAGTGATCATAATCATAAAAATTGGCCTGGTCATTAACGTGCAAACCACCCTCGGGGGTAAAGGGGTTAAAATCGTGATGACATCAGAAAAAAACAGCCTGCAGAACATACACGTTTCTGGTACCTTAATCCTTAACCCTGTTCACAATGACTAAGGGTGCTATACACACCAGAAAAGCGTAGGTGATGCATGCAGAATTTTTTTCTGATGTAACCATGATTTTAAGTGCATGTGAATAAAGTTTGGAATTTTACTGTTTGAACTGGATCCTATTTCGTATTCCTAAATAAGAAGGAACCATATGGCACATTTTAAAAAGACAAAAAGCCGAGTACTCAAATTTTGCAAACTCAACGAGGTTGTCCACTACTTTAACATTGATGGCCTAGCCTTAGAATAGGTCGTAAATGTCTGATCAGTGAGGATGCGACACCTAGAACCCTCGCCAATCAGCTGTTCTCGGTGTCGGTGGCAGCTGGGACTAACTAGTTATGGAGCTGGCCGGGTACTGCACATCCACCCCCTACTCAAATCGATGGGGCTGATGTGGACTACCCAGCTGCGGTCACTATACAGTAGATGGAGCTGCGCTGTACAGCTCCTTAACTGGTCAGTGACACTGACAACAGCTGATTAATGGGGGCACTGGGTGTAAACCCCCACCGATCAGATATTGATGACCTATTCTAAGTACAGGCAATCACTGTTAAAGTAGTGGACAACCTCATTAGCAAATGCAAACTGGCCATTTTTCACCAGAGGACAGGTCCTCTTTAAGGTGTGCAGCCTCTATAGAGTAGTCTGCAGATTTCAATTTATTGTCTTATGTCGGCTGATGCTGTTTCTTTCCATGATTCTGAATTTTATATAAATATGAAGGACAATGATCTTGATGATTTTGCTGAATAACACGATTGGACAGATAGCACATTTTAATTATTTTATTTCCCGTTATTTAAGTCAAGAACCTTTTGGTAGGAACCTTAATTTATTTTCTCACCTCTATCCCACTATAATTTGCATTTCCATTCCTTGAATTTAATGGTGTTTAATTAGTCTAACAAAGGTTAGGTTCCCTCCATCAAATATTCAATTTATGAGCACCTGAGTTGTGCTGAGCGCTGACCTCTAAAATTGTGTGAGTAGGAGTTTGCTGATGACGAGACACCTAAAATAGAAAACTACATAAAAATGTATTAGTTGCTTTGAATTGCATTGCTAGCATGTAGCCTTGACAACCCAGAGAATATGTCAGGATTTTCTCAGCTGAAATTGAAAATCAGTTGAGTGTTATTGGGAACTATAAAAAAGCAACAAAACACGTCCTTCAGAGGTTAGCTGGTCAGCACAATGTGAAGAAGAATATCAACAGTATTCTTCCCGACATCGGTTCACAGAACATTACACAGTTCAGTGTTTCCCAATTTGCACCATTGTTCTTCATTCCCTTGAAATTTCTCTCCCTTTTCTAGTCACGATTGAGATGTAGTGAAGTCACCTGTATGACACATGAAAAGGCATCAATTGTATCCCCTGGATGAAATGAAGACCTGTGTCAGACATGGTGAAAACAGGAGAATAATGCAGTTTTAAAGCATTAATGGGACAAGCAAGCTGTATTTTAGGTCAGCAACTTCTACAAAGACTTAGAGACAATAATCCTGACTGAGAGGGACAGGTTTTCATGAACTAAAGGACAGAGACAGGGTAAAAGAAACCATATTTACATTTACATTACATTGACCTGTTTGCTAGTAAAAGAACTCTGGGGCCGACTTTCTTGACGTCCTTAACTGTTTTAATCACCTTGTGATTTTCCGCTTTTGCGGTTTCGTTTTTTGCTCCCCTTCTTCCCGGAGTCATAACTTTTTTATTTTTCTGTTACTAATGCCATACGAGGGCTTGTTTTTTGCAGAATGAATCATACTTTTACATGACACCATTGATTTTACCATATAGTTTACTGGCAAATGGGGAAAAAAATCCAAGTGCGGTGAGATTGCAAAAAAAAAATGCAATTTCACATTTTGTTTTTATTTGCCACATTCACGAATTGCTAAAACTGACCTGGTAATATGATTCTCCAGGTCATTAAGAGTACATAGATACCAAACATGTATAGGTTCTTCTTTATTGTCTTTTACAGGGGACTTGGGCTTCGATGGATTATCATCGGACAGGCGAAGAATATGGTGTTTTATTATTTTTTGTCTTTTACAAGGGACAAGGGCATCAATGGATAGATGGATTATAGGTGTAAAGGTGAGTATAACTTTGTTTTTGTTTTTTATAAATGTGACAAAGAGAGTGTTGAGTTTTACTTAAAATAAAGTACTTTAGCTGTGTGTTTATTTCAAAACTTATTATGGGGTTAGTAATGGGGGAATTTTATAGACGCCTCTCCATTATTAACCCCTGGGCTTGATGTCATCTGACAATACAGAGCTGACATCAATCCCAACCCTATTACCCCACTTGCCACCGCCATAGGGCAAGTGGGAAGAGCAAAGCTAAGTGTCAGATTTGGCACATTTAATGGATGTGCCATTTCTGGGGCAGCTGAGGCTGATAGCCTTGAAAGGTGGGGAAAATATCTATGGTCCCTTCCCAGGCTATTAATATCAACCCACAGCTGTCTGTTTAGCCTTTGCTGGTTTGAATTTATAGTGGGACCCTACATCGTTTTTTTTCTGGGGTCCCCCATAAATTCACGAGTAGAGGCTACGCAAACAGCTGTGAGCTGTTATTAATAGCCTGGGAACCTTTTGGGATATTGTCTCTTTTCCCAGATTATTAGGATCAGCCCCCATTAGTGGGCTTTCCCTCTGCTGGCTATTAAAATGATGCGGGAGCCCATGCCTTTCTTTTTATTTAATTCTTAATTTTTCTTAGGATGTACACTGCAGGTGCTGAATACAACTCCCATCATTGTCGCCTGGTTGTGCTAAACTCAAGGAGACCAGGCAACAATGATGAGAGCTGCCTTCAGCAGCCAGCGCCTGGGAAAAGCTAACGGTATTGCTTTTCCCAGGTGCCAATATGTGTCATACAGACTCACGGACGGCAGACGGATGTCACACACGGACAGCAAACGCATACCCGGATGTCACACAACAAAGACATAGATTGTGAGCCCCATCGAGGACAGCGATGATAATGTGTGCAAACTGAAAAGCACTGCGGAATATGTTAGTGCTATATAAAAATATAGGAAAGACATACCGTATATCTTTGTACCGTGTTAGCCAGTAGATAAATAGATTGAAGACTTTCAATTCTAAATATTTTTCGATATAAAAATAAAGATTATTATTATATGGAAAAGACTCTGCTGTATTTGGGACAGTTGATATTAGAGATGAGTGGATTGATTCGTGGGATTCCAGTCTAGTGTGTAGGTCAGTGCTACCTGGCAGCTGGATAGAGGCCCTGTATCTCTTACCTTCCGGCGTCCCTGGCGTGGCTTTTGATCACCCAGGGCAGCGCAACGTCATCTGTGTGACATATTCATATCTAGTTGTGGATTTATGTTTTCTTCATTCATTCACAGTCATAACAGAAAGAACTTTCTCATCTTTATGTAGCTTCACTATATGAAAACTGGCTTTTTTGGGGTCTGTAAAACTGTATTCACATGCTGCATAAATACCGTGTTTTTTGCTTTCTGCAAGTAATCGCACCAAATTAAACACTAACAATCTTCTCTGAACATTGCATTTGTGCTACATTTTTTATGTCTTTTCCCCATATTTGATGCATTTTTGGTGCAGATGTGAAGTCCTGTTTCTAATGTGTTTTAAAAGTTTTAATTCTGGACGTAAAACAGTATCTGCAGTTTTATACCTGTTGTTTTTTTAGGCTCTACAGAGAACCCTCTAGAGAAAAAAAAAGCACCAAAACTGCACAGTTCAGCAGAGTCTTTAGACGCACAGTGGGCGCATTATTCATGAAATCACATCCACTTTGCTTGGACAGTTAAATACAGCAGAAACTCTGTGCAAAAGAAAAGCAACAGAAAAAAATGTAATATTTACTCTGCATGTGAACAAGGTTTAAATGTTGAAGCAAAGTCGCTGTGATTTCATTAAATATCTGTCCTTGGTGGCTCTAAACTCAATGCTGAACGCTGCAGTGTTGGTGCTGGCTTTCTTTATAAGCTTTTATGATGTGGAGCCTTAAAAAAAATAGAGAAAAAAACACATTGCAATGCACACCACACAGACCATCAGTGTGACTTACGAGAAATGCGCACCGGTGTCCTTTAGAAAAGCCGGCAATTCAGTGCAGTGTAATGTAAAATCACACTGACAGGTTAGAATAGAATAGATAAAATAAATGTCTACACATAGTATACACTCACTGGCCACTTTATTAGGTACACCTGTCCAACTTCTTGTTAACACTTAATTTCTAATCAGCCAATCACATGGCGGCAACTCAGTGCATTTAGGCATGTAGACATGGTCAAGACAATCTCCTGCAGTTCAAACCGAGCATCAGTATGGGGAAGAAAGGTGATTTGAGTGCCTTTGAAAGTGGCATGGTTGTTGGTGCCAGAAGGGCTGGTCTGAGTATTTCAGAAACTGCTGATCTACTGGGATTTTCACGCACAACCATCTCTAGGGTTTACTGAGAATGGTCCGAAAAAGAAAAAAAATCCAGTGAGCGGCAGTTCTGTGGGCGGAAATGCCTTGTTGATGCCAGAGGTCAGAGGAGAATGGGCAGACTGGTTTGAGCTGATAGAAAGGCAACAGTGACTCAAATCGCCACCCGTTACAACCAAGGTAGGCCTAAGAGCATCTCTGAACGCACAGTGCGTCGAACTTTGAGGCAGATGGGCTACAGCAGCAGAAGACCACACCGGGTACCACTCCTTTCTGCTAAGAACAGGAAACTGAGGCTACAATTTGTACAAGCTCATCGAAATTGGACAGTAGAAGATTGGAAAAACGTTGCTTGGTCTGATGAGTCTCGATTTCTGCTGCGACATTCGGATGGTAGGGTCAGAATTTGGCGTAAACAACATGAAAGCATGGATCCATCCTGCCTTGTATGGAGCATCTTTGGGATGTGCAGCCGACAAATCTGCGGCAACTGTGTGATGCCATCATGTCAATATGGACCAAAATCTCTGAGGAATGCTTCCAGCACCTTGTTGAATCTATGCCACGAAGAATTGAGGCAGTTCTGAAGGCAAAAGGGGGTCCAACCCGTTACTAGCATGGTGTACCTAATAAAGTGGCCGGTGAGTGTATATATATGTATGTAATTGACACACATATACCGGTATATATCTCTATATTTCATAGAGAATTAGATAAGAGAATAGCCGATAATTCAATTGTCGGGTTCTGTAAAATCATTGCAGAACCCGACAGGATATGAGACATGGTTTCCATACAGTAAACCATTGTATATCCATTAGATTTTTATATGTGCCTCACTAATAATGTTAGTAGTGTGTGTGTGTGTGTAAAATTTGGGAGCTAAAGAAAATCATATTGTACCCCCAAAAAAACAAATTTTATTAAATATCATTAAAATGCCACCAACCTGTGGCTACACCACACAGAACAAAAAACAAAACCCACCGTGGAAAAACTAGTGTGGGGATGGACAATCCCTATATGATACCTGTACTGGTGTATACCTAACGACTGACCCTAGGGTCCCTAGATCAGTCCTAGCGATCCAATTGGGTCCCTCTGCCCACACAAATATATACTAAAGGTACCCGTATTACTCTAAACATAGATCACACCTATAAATCGGGAGTGCTATACCCCACACCGTGCAATAAAAACAGTAGAGAATATGTTGATCGGCTTTTTGACGGTAATCAAATGCAATTTACACAGTCACTGATTTATAGAGAAACTTATCTTTCTCATATGTTGTTAATCAATACAGGGGAGGACAATTTTATATTACAGGATGATTAATGTAAACTAGAAGCTTGGGCTGATAAATGGCAAATGAGCTTTAATGGGGATAAATGTAAGGTCATGCACTTGGGTAGAAGTAATAAGATGTATAACTATGTGCTTAATTCTAAAACTCTGGGCAAAACCGTCAATGAAAAAGACCTGGGTGTATGGGTGGATGACAAACTCATATTCAGTGGCCAGTGTCAGGCAGCTGCTACAAAGGCAAATAAAATAATGGGATGCATTAAAAGAGGCATCGATGCTCATGAGGAGAACATAATTTTACCTCTATACAAGTCACTAGTCTGACCACACTTAGAATACTGTGTACAGTTCTGGTCTCCGGTGTATAAGAAAGACATAGCTGAACTGGAGCGGGTGTAGAGAAGAGCGACCAAGGTTAAGAAGACTGGGGGGTCTGCAATACCAAGATAGGTTGTTACACTTGGGGCTGTTTAGTTTGGAAAAACGAAGACTAAGGGGTGATCTTATTTTAATGTATAAATATATGAGGGGACAGTACAAAGACCTTTCTGATGATCTTTTTAATCATAGACCTGAGACGGGGACAAGGGGGCATCCTCTACGTCTGGAGGAAAGAAGGTTTAAGCATAATAACAGATGCAGAATGCAGATTCTTTACTGTAAGAGCAGTGAGACTATGGAACTCTCTGGGAACTAGTCTGATTGCCGTATGTTGAGTTGGGAAGGAATTTTTTTCCCGAATGTGGAGCTTACTCTTTTCCACATGGGTTTTTTTGCCTTCCTCTGGATCAACATGTTAGGGCATGTTAGGTTAGGCTATGGGTTGAACTAGATGGACTTAAAGTCTTCCTTCAACCTTAATAACTATGTAACTATATATTATTGCAATGACAATTCACCTAGACCATCATAATTTGGCTATTCGGTTTTAGCTGATATATGCAATATTATTCTTATTAAGGTCACAGCTGCTCGATACTCTCAACAGACTATATCCTATATATATAAAAAGAACTCCAAATCAGAATCAAGCTAACAACCGAGTTGGATGCCGTATCGTTAGAGTGCCACCTATTACATCCACAACCGATGCTCCCCTTATGATAATGTTATATGGGGTCTATGTCACATAGGTGGAAAACCTCAAAGAAAACATGATACTCATCGCCAGGTCAGGTGCAGTCCGCCTAGTGTCTGTTTTGCCTCAACGCGTTTCGCCTCTACGGCTCATCAGGAGGCCTGATATTATACCATGTGTCTTGATGGTTTCTGATCGAAATCCTGATGTTATTACCTCAGTTAAAAAGGCCTGCCCAAGCACCGAGCACGCCATACTTCCTGTTTCTAGACCGGAAGTCCGGTCAATCTGCTATCTCATAGGGCAGACTCAGCAATCCAGTGCGCTCGCTAAAAGTGGAGCGCAACTCAGCTAACTGCGTGTCAACTCCTGCGCAGACTCACTGTGATGAACAGATTTCCCGGCTATGGGTCATGGAACACTCTACCCAGTAGCAAACTGTGCACGCGTAGAGTGGAGTGCATTCACGCCAGGTATGCGCTCCAAGCTCATCAATATTAATCATTCACAACTTAGATCACTCTGAACAGGTGATTCTTTATAAGGAAATACTATATGCAGCGCGCCTCTGATCTCGACAGGTTTTAGGGCTGCGCTGACTCATCGTCATGTAAAAAATCTCCCCATAGAACCTAGATCGTATATCACTCTTTTGCTGTCACGTACTGCGCACGCGTCAAATAAAATGCAGACTTTTCTGGATCTGTCTCCCGGCCTCATGGATATGCAGGGGCTGCTCAAACGTTCACTCCTACACACAGGACTTGTTAATTGCCAGATCAATTTGTACCAGGTATTATAGTTATTATAGTTATCACGATAAATTGATAAATATATATATTTATAGAAGATTATAAGTCACAATGAACCAAGATAAAGAGCCATCATATATCACTCTCTGCTATAGCAAATTAAGTTATATCTTTTATTGACTTTATTCTTTTTCTCCCTCCTCCCTTGGGATACTTGAACACAGTTGTGTACTACAACATGACTATGGATGATTCATTATATAGATACTGACATAACATTTGTATAGACGAAAAAAAAAAAAGAGGGAGATTTCATGTTTATTTGTCTTTTTGTCTACTTGTTTGGTTGCTTATTTTCTTCAAATGTTCATCGTGTAATATTCCATAATATGATGAAAACTGTTTTGAACTGTTTAAAAAAAATATATTGAACACTAAAATAAACTCTGGAGACAGAATCTTGGGGAGATCTATGTTCAGACCATAAATCTTAACATCTCATTTGCATATCAAGGAACATGTGAATTTCTCAGAAATAAGACATCAGATTGCAGATATCACAGTTTTTTTTTCAGTTTCCTATGACCTACATGCCCATATAGATGGCTGAGGAGGGACGATCCTACTGACAGATTCCCGTTAGTATTACAATTGATTATAGTTGCATGTATAGTTAGGTTAGCCTTAATTATGTATTTTACTCATTTATATAGCGCCATTGATTCCACAGAGCTTAACAAACATTATTATGCATTAAAACATTTACAGACACCTCTAAGATTGCAACTAGCACTTCCGAGGTCTGTACTGATAAGTAACAGTGACTAAGCAGTGAATAATAGATAGAATTGTTTCATAGGAAATGCATTATTTAGTGATAATAAGTGAGTTACACAGGAATATGTATTTTTTATGTTTTTTTTTTAAATCTATGTAGACCGTATGCCTTTCAATAAATTGAATGAACTCTTGTTCTCTTTCACAAACGTACTCAGTTTTTCTTTTATTATAGCTCATAATGGATAACCATGGTGTAGTTTCGTACGCATATATAAAACACATAAAAGATCAAAAATTTGGAAGAATTATTTTCAGCAGCAATAAGAACAAGTTATTTCTTTATGAAAATGTGTTTTGTTTTTTTTTAAACAAAGTTTAGAACCACTTCTATAATTTAACAGCAAAACGTATTTAACCCTGTCTCAATAGTAGTACATACTCTGAATGAAAAACATTCTGCATTCCCAGATTATTAATGAAAAAATAACAAAACTGAAAAGGTAGCTTTACACCAATGGTATTTGGAGAAAGGTAACTTAACTTTTTATTTATATTCTTTTAGCCACAGCAAGAAGTGGATTCAAAAGGAATAGGAGGAATTAGAGAATGATTTACAATTGTGCTTGAAAGTTTGTGAACCATTCAGAATCTTCCATATTTCTACATAAATTTGATCTGAAACTACTTCATATTTTCATATTAGTCGTAAAAGTAGATGAAGCGGACCAAATAAAACACATAAGCCAAAAATATTAGAATATTAAACTGTCATTTTCTATTCAAGAAAATTAACCAATATCATGTCTGTGAGTGGTAAATAAATGTGAACCTTTAGGGTATGTGTCCACGTTCAGGAAAAGCTGAGTTTTTGACGCAGCGTTGAGCAGCATGCATAAAAAACGCAGCGTCCAGATGTTACAGCATAGTGGAGGGGATTTCATGAAATCCTGTCTCCACTATGCAGTAAAAGACGCATGCGGCACACCCGAGAAAACTCACATGCGGCGCGTCTTTTAAGAACGCAGCGTGTCCTTACATTGGAGAAAAAACTCAAGGACAACGCAGGTGACCTGCCAGTGACCTCAGGTGCAGATTTGGTCAGGATTTTACCTGCATAAAATCCTGACCAAATCCTGAAGCAATCCTGAACGTGGACACTTAGGGTATGTGTCCACGGTCAGTTAACGCTGTCTGTTTGACGCTGCGTGGGGCCGCAGCGTCAAACACGCAGCGTCCAGATGTTCCAGCATAGTGGAGGGGATTTTTTGAAATCCCGTGTCCACTATGCGTGGAAACACGCACGCGGCGGCCCTGCGACTCCGGACATGCTGCGCGTCTTTTCAGATCGCAGCATGTCCGTGTTCCTTGAGGCGACGCAGCGTCGCCGCAAGGAATATCACAGGGCCCTATGCGAGGAGTGCGATGATCCCGGATGTGTACAGTTAACACATCCGGCATCATCGCGTCCCAGAAGGGGGCGGGGCTTAGCGCCGAGCGGCTTTGCCGCTCCGACGATACCGCCGGCCATCCTGACCGTGGACACATACCCATACCCTAATTCTCGGTATCTTTGTAGCAATTAGTGATGAGCGAGTGTGCTCGTTACTCAAGAGTTCCGAGCATGCTTGGGTTTTCTCCGAGTATTTTGGGCGTGCTCAGAAATTATGTTTGCGTCGCCGCAGCTGCATGACTTGCGGCTGCTAGACAGCCTGAATACATGTAGGGATTCTCTAACAAACAGGCAATCCCTGCATGTGTTCAGTTTGTCTAACAGCCGCAAATTATGCAGCTGCGGCGACTCAAACATAATTTCCGAGCACGCCCAAAATGCTCGGAAAACACCCGAGCATGCTTGGAAATCTCGAGTTTCGAGCACACTCGCTCTTCACTAGTAGCAATAACTACCTCCAAATATTTCTGGTAATTATTGATTTTCTCACTACAAAACAGCTTCAGCTCTGTTATGTTGCTGGGTTTTCTCCCATGAACTGCTTGCTTCAGGTCCTTTCACAACATTTCTATAGGATTTAGGTCAGGAATTTGCCTTGACCATTCCAAAATTTTTCTTCTTTAACCATTTTTGTGCAGAACAACCTGTGTGCTTGGGGTCATTGCAATGGCGTGGTCAATGCCTTCTTTCCAGACAAAGGCATTGATGAGCACCAGGAGACCTCCAAACATGAGGGATCACGTGGTCAAAGCCGATATGGGCAGTGCCCGTTTGGAATATACCCAGCAACTACTCAGTACACGCCGCCATGGCACTTTTCCATGCCTGAACTGCGCCACATGTTCAAACATTATTAAATCTGACAATGTCACACACCCCAGGAAGGGTAAATCCTTTCCCATTCGTGGCTACTATACTGTATGTATGAATCCAACTTTGTCATCTATGTAATTAAGTGCCCTTGTGGCCTTCTCTATGTCGGAGAAATAATTCAACATGTGAGAGACCGCATTGCCAGCCATAAGTCCACAATTGGGTGTGGAAAAACATGGCTCCCCCTTCCAGACCATTTTGCCACAACCAGACATTCCATAGCTTAAATTTCAAGTTATTGAACACGTACCACGCCCTAGGTGAGGTGGTAATCATATCAAGCTTCTTAAATCCAGAGAAACATATTGGATATACACCCTAGACACACTTTAGCACCCAGGGGCCTTAACAGGGACATAGATTGGTTACATTGACTATCTGATTAATTTTTTCCTTTTTATTCCCTACCACAGACTCGATGAATTTACTGGTGCATTTCACCCTCATCCCCCAGCTATTCGCTCACCCTATAGTCCACTTTCCCCCTACTTTTTATACATAGCCTACTTATCCATCATATATGCACTATACGCATTATGTGCATTTCACTTAGAATCATTCATGGCCCCGCTTTTAATGCACTATATATTTATTACATGCATTCCACGTAGTATCTTACATGGGTATGGTTCATAGTTTATGTGGTCAGCCTCCTCCATGCCATAATGCAGGGGTTAAACATTCTACAGCGCCCGCCTGGATAGGCATTCTTGTCTCCTCGTTACACACTTTTTTCCCCTTACTATGGCCACGCATGCGCATTTGCCACCACCGCACTGTGGGCGGGACTCACGGGGCCGGATGACACACTTCCGGTTCCATGGGTCCCGATACACACTTATACCGGTGCGGACATGCTCTCACCAGCGTGCTTCGTTCAGCTAGGCGCGGGAGCGCCGCTTATACAACTATCATTCCAGGTAACCCCCTACTCCATCCATGATGGGCTCGCCTACCTCCGTCCACACTGCCACCCATTGCTAATCATATATACCACTTTTTAGGCCCCACACACGTCGGGACGGTTGACTACTTGTCATATCCCTGCCACGCAGTATTACAGGAGGGGCCAATCTGGAGCTATGGTACCTTAACTGTATCGGTGTATGCAGCACAGTGATACAGTTAAGCAGGGAGACACGTTGTCGCCACACTACTGCTTTCTGTTCTGTTGACCACACATTGTTGCGCCGGGACTCTGACATTCTGTGCGTGCATCGACGCTATGACAGCGTGTTGGTCTGCCCAGGTCATGCTCATGTAATACCACATCAATTATGTAAGAGGATGTAACAGTAGTCATGAAATTCTCCAGTGCTGAGTCATTGGTGTGAGAAGACTGCCACCTACCATTCAAACAGGACCATGCGGAACCAACCAGAAAAGGAAAAGTTTCAGGAGAACAAGTTTGGATGCAGGTGCCATTGATGATGGAGTTCCTTAGTAAAAAAGTTCTCCATGCCAAACTGGAGCCGGTTTTGGCGTCAAGACAGAGAGCGGTCCAGACATGCACAGTAGAAGACCCTGCAAGTGACAAGCCTCAGTAGGAAGCATGAGCCAGCGGGCTGCTGTCCACTTGCAAACAGTAAAAGATATGATTGAGAAGAGAAAAAGAAAGAAAGAGACAACAAAAGCATTAGAGAAAAAGAAAGAATAGGGTAATGAAAGAAGAAGGATGCCAAGAACCCAACACCCCCCACAACTTTTATCTGCTAGGAAACCTGAGAAAGCGTACCTTGTGTTAACCATGATTGAAAATGTTGTGACTCTTTAAATTAGATCCACGGATGCCATACTGCAAACCATTCAACACCCAACCTGGCATCAAATGCTCTGATCTCTTCCATTCACTGCAGAACATCTATTGCCTCCACCAGGTCTACCCGTTTTGGTAGAACCGGAGATCTCCATAATGTAGGTATAATTTGACGCATCGCTGTCTTAAAGAATGGCAATAGATCTGTTTTGATTTTAGATATTGAGCCTGGGAAAATGGATAACAACGCTATCTCTGGAGACACCTCCACCTGAACTTTAGTACTATGATTATACAGTGAGAATATTTCATTCCATAAAGATCTAAACCATTGGCAATTCCACCATATATGTTCAGTGCCTTGCGAAAATATTCGGCCCTCTGGAACTTTTCAACCTTTTCCCACATATCATGCTTCAAACATAAAGATACCAAATGTAAATTTTTGGTGAAGAATCAACAACAAGTGGAACACCATCGTGAAGTTGAACGAAATTTATTGGTTATTTTAAATTTTTGTGGAAATTCAAAAACTGAAAAGTGGGGCGTGCAATATTATTCAGCCCCTTTACTTTCAGTGCAGCAAACTCACTCCAGAAGTTCATTGTGGATCTCTGAATGATCCAATGTTGTCCTAAATGCCTAATGATGATAAATATAATCCACCTGTGTGTAATCAAGTCTCCGTATAAATGCACCTGCTCTGTGATAGTCTCAGGGTTCTGTTTGAAGCACAGAGAACATCATGAAGACCAAGGAACACAACAGGCAGGTCCGTGATACTGTTGTGGAGAAGTTTAAAGCCGGATTTGGATACAAAGTGATTTCCAAAACTTTAAACATTCCGAGGAGCACTGTGCAAGCGATCATATTGAAATGGAAGGAGCATCATACCACTGCAAATCTACCAAGACCCGGCCATCCCTCTAAACTTTCATCTCAAACAAGGAGAAGACTGATCAGAGATGCAGCCAAGAGGCCCATGATCACTCTGGATGAACTGCAGAGATCCACAGCCACTGTCGGACTGGGGTGCCTAGGGCCCACCAATGGAACTGACTCCAGGGGCCTACTCTAAATTAAAATGAAATGGATAACCGTGGGCACAACTAGAGAGGGTGCTCGAGTAGGTTCCCAAACCATCAATGTGTATTTAAAGACTCGGCACTCAACTTAAATAAACAAGTGGTGGTTTATTGTTGTCCACTGTAGTAGCAAAATGTTTTGGTCTTACTTCAGACCTTCCTCAGTTACTACATAGAAGTTACAAAAAGAAAAAGGTAATAAACTAAATAAAGTATATACAGACACATCAAAGGCAATTATGGTCAATTTGGATTGAAAGGAAAAAAAGGATAACAAGCTTGGTACCTGCACAACCTAAACTCATATAGTAAGCAATAACATTAACAGTGACAGGATGCAATATAGACTGAACTGTGTTGATGGTGAGGAATAGGTGGTAATTAAAATATAATAACACATACCAGATAACCGCGCGTCTATTGTCTTGGATTAACCAATAGGTTCAGAATGACAGAACTTGATCTGGAGAAATATATGTAAAAAACATTCATATTCGAAAGAGTGGATTCTAAGGGAGTTTTGTGCCTTATATAGAGTGAACATACCAGTCTGTCTATCTGTAAAACTTGTGGATGATATAGATGTAAAGCCTGTGGAATGATGTGAGAGTTTCAGTGTCCCATTGTCTGTCATATGAGGGTGGTGTCAGAGTGACTGGCAGTCCGTCCAGTAAATAACCTGTGCTTCAGATGGAGACAGGTGTGGAGTGCCTCAGTGGCGTGTCTGGACACGGTGTCCACCGCTCGACCTGACAGGAAGTGTCTGAGAGGTGAGTATAAGGAAATAGAGAGGGGGCGAAGTTCCAGTTACTAGGCGCGTTAAAGCAAGACTGCAGTGCTGCAAAGTGGGCGTGAAGTCACCCGATACTAATGGATAATAAATGTTATAATAGACATGTTGGCATAGTGAAACAATTCTTAATGAAGGTCATAATAAATATCGCTATGTGTTTAACAGACTATTACAACAGGTTCTCAAAACATATCACCAAGAACAGTGAATTAGTTACAGTAGATTATTCTTTTGCGGCAAATATTATTAGTATATAAAGATATTTTATGGCATGTATGTTTGAACTGTGACCAGCTGAATGTTAGCCTATTTAAGTAGACTCATATAACAAAGAATACACTAGATGAACGATAATAAGTCATACTCGCTGTTCAAACCCTTGGGAGAAAGGGTATTGAGGGTATGTATCCAGAATGCCTCCCTATGCTTCAGCTGTATAAAAGTGATTATTTCAGCACTCCTAGGGATACTAAGCATAAGAGCCACCTTCACAGAATGCAGCTTTAGTGCTGCTGAAGGTGGCTTTTACTTAAAAACGCTTGGGGAAGGGGGGGGGGGGTGACAGGTTCCCCATAATTGGTTCTGTCCATTGCATTTTTGTCTATTATGTGACAGATCCATTTCATAAAGGTTACAGTCACACTATCAGTATTTGGTCAGTATTTTACTTCAGTATTTATAAGCCAAAACCAGGAGTGGGTAATAAATACAGAAGTGGTGCATATGTTTCTATTATACTTTTCCTCTGATTGTTCCACTCCTGGTTTTGACTTAAGGTACCGTCACACTAAACGACTTTATAACGATATCGCTAGCGATCCGTGACGTTGCAGCGTCCTCGCTAGCGATATCGTTTAGTTTGACACGCAGCAGCGATCAGGATCCTGCTGTGATATCGCTGGTCGGAGCTAGAAGTCCAGAACTTTATTTGGTCGTCAGGTCGGCGTGTATCGTCGTGTTTGACAGTAAAAGCAACGATGCCAGCAATGTTAAACATGGAGCTAACGACCTGTGAGAACGATAAGTGAGTCACCGTTACGTCACAGGATCGCTCCTGCATCGTTCTGGAGCTGCTGTGTTTGACATCTCTACAGCGACCTAAACAGCGACGCTGCAGCGATCGGATCGTTGTCTATATCGCTGCAGCGTCGCTTAGTGTGACGGTACCTTTACTAATACTGATGTAAAAAACTGACCAAATACTAAGCATGTGATCATGGCCTTAGTTTAATTTTTCTGTTACTATAACAATACAAAGAAAAAAAAACCTGAATACCAATGTGATCCTAGCTACACCCGTTCATTTTTAGGCCGTCAAGATTTAGTATTTTTTTTAGTTTCCCAGAGATCAATCTTTTTTATTTTTAAGTTTATATAAGGGCTTGATTTTGACAATGCCGTCAACAGAGGATGCAAATCATTTAAACGGGTGGTCCCATATAAAAGATTATTACTCTGTAGGCTTAGGAACACAAAAACAAATAAATAAAAAAAATTGAGCTCCTAGGTTGTGCGCACATCTTTTAGACGCCAGCATGCCCACATTGATTTTGTTATAGGAAGTGTTTTCAGGAATACAACAGAGGAGTTTTTCCTGAAGCATCTTTTAAGATTTTCTTTTTTTAACAGGCATTATTATTATTATTATTATGGGTGTTAATAGTGAGCTTCCTGTTGACTTTCAGCCATTTTTCATCTTTGAAAACCTAAAGCTGTTAGAAGAAGCTGAAAAGGCTTGGTCCAAATGTATTCTCTTCAGACACCCATATTCATGAATGAAGACCGGACAGATTGCCTCTGCCCCCCGTTTCTGCTGGTGAAGTGGTCAGTCATTGCCAAGCAATACTCATAATCTTTGAAAGATGTTCCGATCATCAGGTAATCTGATGGAGGGGATGTCCTTATTGCCTGGACAGGGGACCTCTGCTTTGGAGGCTTGATTAGCTCCCACTGGCGGCACTTTTGACAGGATTCTTCTACTGTCTGGCACTGCTGAGGTCAGTACATCAACTGTTGCAGCCATCGGAAAGCCTTCTCAGTACCAAAGTGGCACCCCTTTTTGGCGGCCCCCCTGGCCACCATTTCTTCCGAAATCACCACTTGCCAGGTGACATCAAATTCTCAGGGCATTTGAATAAAGCAAGCCATTATTCATGAAGAGCCTTTCCCACTGTCCCAGAATCTGCAAGGTGCTTGCTGGTTTGGGCATTCTTAACTCTTGGTCAGGTCTTTGTCTAAGAACGACCGACTTTCTTACCTCCATAAGTTCAGGGTCGTACTGCTGCAGTTGGACCCACTCGTCTTTTTGGCAGCCCAGGATCTGAGCAGACTTGCTTTCCCCTTCTGTTTCTTAAACAGCCATCACAGCTGTTGTGAAGCGGCTGAAGTCTGGAGTTTCGTCGCCCTCAAGATCTTCATCTCTGTTGTTTCTCTTCAGACTCACTGACGTGACCCAGGATAATGCATCCACATGTGTAGTATGGGCTTTTGATCAGTACGAGATTTTGTACCGGAAATTGGACATCAACGTGACCCACATTTGCTCCATCACACCCAGCTTCTCATTCTCCAGATGAGGGGATTGTTATCTGTCCGTACCTGATCTTCCAATCCTTACAAGTATTCTGCAAACTTTTCAGTCATGGCCCATACCAGCCCCAGTAGCTCTCGCTTGTACAAGTTATAGTTATCAGGGTTCTTTTCAGTTTCCCTTAAAGACCAACTGGCATATGCAATCTCTGATTCCTTCCCTTTCTGAACTTGAGCCAACACTGCCCCTAATCCGTACAGACTTCCATCCGTGTACAACATGAAGGGTTTGGAAAAATCAGCATAGGCCAGTATGGAAGCATTGGTCAGTGCCATCTTCAGAGCACGTAAAGCTTAATCTTTCCAGGGTTCCCAGTGGATAGTATGCTATATGTGCCCTCTTGCCATCTCTGTTAGGCTAGTTTCACATTAGCGTTTAAATCTGCAGCATTTAAAACGCATCCGCAAGTGGTGGAAAAAACGCATATAAACGCGTACAAACGCATGCGGTTAAAAAACGCCGCGTTTGTAAGCGTTTATATGCGTTTTTTCCTGCTTTTGCTTTTTTGGTGCGCATGATGAGAAATTTCACAAGAGAAAAATCAAGATAACCAGACACCGCCAATGTGACTACAGAGGGCATGTATTATGGGATCTCTATATATAGACCCTAGGGCTACTGAAATTTTAATAGTTTGCTACTGTATCCTGTGTCATGATGGATCTTCGCATGGAGAGCTTTTATTTCAACCTGGATTTAAGCTTCAAGCTGTTTCTTGCCTGTGCTTTTGCTTGGGAGCAAGACAGAAATCGCGAAAGATGGAGGAGACAACGTATGCGTTTTTGGAGACATCCCATTATCGAACTACGTGAGAGCCGTGGAGCCTATCACACGCTCTATGCCGAGCTTAATGCCAACCCAGAGAAATTCCAGAATACACAAGGACGTCGCAAGACTCGTTCCAGGATTTGCTTTCTCGTGTCCAAGGAGCCATACGGCGACAGGACACCCAGCTCCGTAGAGCGATTCCACCGGAGGAATGTCTGCTGGTTACATTAAGGTACGTTCAAAATCTAAACCAATGACAGTCCAAATTTAGTGTTTTCTGACATGTATTTTTGGGGTATTTTCCTTTCTTTCTTTAGCGTAACCACACCATAAAAATAATAGATTTTAATGTTTTTTGTGTTTGTTTTTCTTCCAGATTTCTTGCAACTGGAGAGAGTTTATCATCCCTCCACTTCCAATACCGCCTTGGAATATCCACCCTGTCCAGAATAGTTGTGGACACCTGCCGGGCTTTGTGGAATGTACTCCGGGATGAGTTTTTACCACTACCGACCTTGGACATGCGGCTTGAAATTGCGGAAAAATTCTGGAGTATGTGTGATTTCCCCAACTGTTTAGGAGCGGTGGATGGAAAGCATATTCGCATTATCAAACCAGCCAGAACAGGATCAGAGTACTTCAATTACAAAAAATATTTTTCTGTTGTGCTCATGGCAATAGCCGATGCGAACTGTCGCTTCATCGCCGTGGACATTGGAGCTTTTGGCCGTGGCAACGATTCCCAGACTTTCAAGAACTCGGATATGGGCCGCTGTGTGTATGGCAACAATTTCAATTTTCCCCCGCCACAACCTCTCCCCAACACTCAAGGTCCACCGACGCCATGTGTTATGGTTGGGGATGAGGCCTTTCAGATGTGTGAAAACCTACTGAAGCCCTATTCCAGTCAGGACTTGAACCACACTAGAAGGATCTTTAACCACAGACTGATCAGGGCCCGAAGAACAGTAGAGTGTACCTTTGGCATTCTGGTCGCTAAATGGCGCATTCTTGCATCAGCCATAAATCTAAAAGTGGAAACAGTCGACGAGGTGGTCAAAGCCTGTGTGGTTCTGCGCAATTATATAATGGTTAAGGAGCAACCCAACATTGAACTGGATGAACCAGTTGCACACCCACTGCCCGATTTCCAGCATCACCCGCTGCGGTCAACTGCAGCAGTTGGTCACATGCGGGACCAATTTGCTGCCTTTTTTTATTCAGATATTGGACGTGTGTCATGGCAGGACAATGTTGTGTAAATGTCCTGTTGTAATTACATCTGTACCAGTAATTTTCTACAATGATAATAATATTTTCATTAATAAACTTTACTTTTGGTTGTGTTGACCGTGTCTATCTTTTTCCTCTCCAAACCAAGGCTGTCCTAAAACTGGCAGTAATTGATCTGTATTTAATATCAGTTTTTGTAATCCAAAACCAGGAGTGGGTGATAAAGGCAGAGGTGCTAGTTATTATGTTAATATCATAATTTACCTCTAATTGTTCCACTCCTTGTTTTGGCTTACAAATACTGATATAAAACACTGGCCACATACTGCTAGTAATGGCAGCCATGTTGCTTTATTGGTAAGCTTGTTGACGTCATTGCGTCATGATTCTCCTGTATCCATTGGACACAAACTGAAGAGACAATCACTGTCACACTATCTATACTCATCAAGTCAGGTGTCAGAAATAATTAATTCATGATGCACATATAACAGCTTCATGAATTCACTATTTCTGACACCTGTGCAGGTGAGCATAGATATGTAGTGTGTGACCACCATTGTCCCCTCAATTTGTGTGTAATAGATTATGTATAAAGAAGAGAAAATGGTGGTTATACAAGGCAGTTCTCTACTCAACAGGTCAGGTGTCATAACTAATGAGTTTATTGACACCTGACCTGTTCAGTAGAGGTCTGCACTGTATTTCCACCATTTTCTCTTCAGACTGCCACACTAGGCACAGACAAGAAGAGATTATGGAGATACATGTAATATTTTTTGGCCCACCTCATATCTGTATACTAAAGACACACAAAGCTACAGTCTTTTTATTTTTAACTACTGGAGATATAATGTGGCCCAAAAAGTAAGTGTGTTGCAAAGTTTCTTGGCGCACGGTGTATGTTGCCGGCGGCGGAAGACACAATAAACCAAACATAATTGTGGCAAATCAAACTTTTTTATTTTGTAAACAACTCAAAAATGTATTTACTGCGCCGGTTTGGGGTAGAGTGATGTAAACGGAGGGTGTGAAGAACTGAGGCCTGGCTAACCGTGGACGACGCAGAGGTGGCAGGAGAAGGGGTAATGAAACTAGAAGGGTCTGGAAGTTCGGGGATGGGGCTTGACACATGAGAGGCTTGAGACGCACTGAAAGGGTGAGACAAACCTGACATTACAGACACATTGGGAGGTGAAGGGGGAGGAATGCTAAGAGTCCTCTGTTTTTTTTTCTGTGTTTTTTTTTTGGTTTGCATGGTTGGGGGAGGTCTTGATGGGCTCATATGGTGTGGCGTGGTGGCGGGTGACCTGTCAGGGTCCAGCTGCACTGTGTCAGAGTCCATAGTGCTCGTAGATTGTGCAGCCATGCCAGAGTCCATAGTGCTCGTAGAGCGTGCAGCCATGCCAGAGTCCATAGTGCTCGTAGAGCATGCAGCCATGCCAGAGTCCATAGTGCTCGTAGAGCGTGCAGCCATGCCAGAGTCCATAGCGCTTGTAGAGCGGAAGGCCATGCCAGGGTCCTGCTGCATCGTGGAGGTGGCGGTACGGAAGGCCATGCCAGGGTCCTGCTGCATCATGGTGGTGGCGGTATGGAAGGCCATGCCAGGGTCCTGCCGCATCGTGGAGGTGGCGGTACGGAAGGCCATGCCAGGGTCCTGCTGCATCGTGGTGTCAGTGGAGGAGGTCCAAGAAGGAGCAACAGATGTCATGGTGGTGGCGGTGGGATGTCCAACTGCACTCGGCATGGTGGTGGTGCTGTAGTGGTGTCCGGCTGTGGAAGGAATTGAGGTGGCCGTGCAGTGGTATGCAGCAGAGGTCGGCATTGAGGATAATCGTGACAGTGAAGGAACAGGTGGATATGCCGCCACTGTCTGCTGGAAATACCGACTGCTACATAGCCTGCAAGTAAGCAGCATTGCAGGCCTGCATGACACTCAGCTGGAGATCAGGAGTAAGGTGTTCCGACATGCCCTGCTCAATTTGATTTAAAAAATGATGTGCTGGCCTCTGGAGGTCGGCTTTCACTTGATCAAAGCTTTTGCTGACCTCCTGGATACATGCATTCAAGAGGTTATGTCGGTCACCCAAAGCCTTGATTGCGTCGTGTAAAACCGAGCTCAAGTGCAAAAACTCGGGCATGAGTGACCTGTCCGAAGCCCTCTGCCGCTGCCGGGAGGAGCCCAAAAAAAGGGGGCAGTGGAAGAGGACTGCGAAAGGGGAAGACCTGATGGACCAGCTCCCTGGTCTCCAGTTAGTGTGGAAGGCCCACTTGCTGCTGCGCTGCTGGATGGCTGGGACGGGTCCGTGGCTGTCGGATGAAGGACCGCTCCAGAACCTGGGCCAACAGTAGTGCTGTATGTGCTGTGAAAAAAGGAAAAAGAAAATTACTATCAAAAATTTACCAGACGCAAAATCCTGTGGAATGTAAAAATACAGATTATGGCAATACAATACAACCTAATGCACGTGATAAATACTTATACTTACGTTCTCTGGGCAAGGACCGGTCTTAAAAATGATAGAACTTGATGGTATTTGTAGCGTCTGATCCTTGCTCCTGAACCACTGGGAACACGGCTCTCTTGACGCAGGTCCTTGTTGAAGCGGTCCTTCATCGAACGCCAACGTGTTTTGACTTTGGATACTGTAAAAAAAAAAATTGTGGTCAGAAAAAGGACTTTTGGCCGTGCTCACACAACTGTGTGTGATGAGAGAAACTCCTGAGAGTTTCTTTCATCACACACAGTCGAGTGAGCACGGCCAAGGTCTCTACTGCTTCACACTGCAGTGCAATTCTTACCAAATGCATTTCGGACCCGTGTCGGGGCGTTGTCCCAGCCATCCCACATCGCTTGGGCCACCTCATTCCATAAGCGCCGGATCGTGACGTTGTTTGAGTGCAGTGGATCCCGGGTGTCCCACAACGGGACTCGCTCCTGGACCAGGGAGATGAGGAGGTCATTGTCAATTAGATCATCCTCCCATTGTGAAACCTAAAAATTAAAAAAAGTCATTACAGTTTGCTCAATTAACATAAGGAAAATGAAGAAAAAAGATGCTGAGAAATGGCATGAATAGGAAAGTCAAGATACAAAAGGATTCCAGAAGAAAAAAGTAAAGAAATACGAATGGAAAGAAAGGAAGATTCAAGAATATTACACTGAGGATACAGTAAACAGTCAGCCTTGTATACGTACCCGCTGCCGTCTTTCCACCGGACCTTGACTCCGCTGCTCCTGCCCTGTCTCTGCCGCAGTAGAAGAGCTCTAA
This sequence comes from Ranitomeya variabilis, assembly GCF_051348905.1. Lineage (NCBI taxonomy): Eukaryota > Metazoa > Chordata > Amphibia > Anura > Dendrobatidae > Ranitomeya > Ranitomeya variabilis. The sequence goes on along the minus strand of NC_135237.1, from coordinate 328,410,635 downwards.
AACAAAGAAAAAATCAAATTGTCACATGTGTCGATGTGACAGTGAATACTTACCAATCTGACGAGGCAAGTACTCACCTCACTGACATGCTCTACTTCCGACGGCCCAGGACGAAACTCCTCACCAGAAGAATCTGAAGAAGACATTCTGATGCATGTAGAAAGAAAGAAATGCAAGACATTAGGACATGTAGAGACAGAAAATAGAAAATGAAGGCATTGGATAGAATATACTCACATTGTTCAGTGTCTTGTTTTCCTCCAAGGATGTAGCCTGCGTCTCGTCTGCTTCAGTGTCTGGTGAGAAGTGACCTGCAACTGTCCACACCCTCCCTTTATCACCTTGATGGTGGGGAGTGGCTTATCAGTGTCTAGACATGTTTTTCTCTATTGAAACGCATGCGTTCAAGAACGCAACCAAACGCATGTGCTTGTAAACGCATGCGTTTATATAGACAGCAATGCGTTTTTTTGTCGCAAACCATGCGTTTCCAGGCGGCAAATAGACGCCTCTAAAAATTACTACATGTTGCATTTCCGCGCCAAGCCGCAAACGACGAGACGACGCATGTGTCGTCAAACGCGGCAAAACGAGAACAAAAAAAAAGCATGCGTCGCTAATGTTAAATATAGGAATACACGACGCATGCGTTTATATGCGGTACAAACGCTGCGGCCACAACCGCAAATGTGTAACCAGCCTTAGGAGTTTGTGGAGAGGGGCTGCAACCTTCACAAAGTCTTTGATTAACCTTTGGTAATACCCTGCGGGCTGGCAGCAGCTGTTTAGAATTAGCATAGGTGCTGAGCCAACTCCATAAGCAGCAGGTGCTAACTGTTTTATACAGCCAGCATCTACCTTTTACAGCAGCGATTAAACCTAGCTCTGATTATTGCTGTTTAATCTGGAAATTTTTGTTCTTGTGGGCGGTTCCTATCAATGAATGTTTAAAACACAGGATATACTGAATCTTTTCTCAGAAAACTATATATATCAATCTGCGCAGCTCCCCTGGTTCTATAACATAAAGCCTGGAGATTGGACTGCATTTTCATGATGACAGGTTCCATTTAAAGGGAACAGGTTACCTCCAGAAATGCTATTTGCCTGCAGATTTCCACTACGACAACATTTATATGAAGTCTGCCATGCTTACTGGAACAGCAGGTAAAGGAAGAAACTTAAGTGGTATTCTCCCTGCAGCTGCTTGCATCCAGTTATTAGAGTGAATATAACTATATTTTTCCCTGTAGCTGCTGCTCCTGTTAGACATGATGTAAAAGCTATTTAGCATTTCTGGATATGACATGTTCCATTTAAATGGAGAGGGGGCAAACATGAAGTCGTCCCTCGAGTCTTGGACCCCTGATTGTTTAAAACCTTAATGACAACCGTGTCTGGAACAAATATTAACGGATCTGTATTCATGTAATGGCATTGTCAACGTTTCCACATTAGCGCTGTGCACACTTGTCACAGGAGATGCATTGCAGTTTCCCTTCAGTGCACATCTTAGAAGTATAATTATAGGTAAGAAGGATCATATTATGTTGGAGTGAGAAAATGGGAGTCCACAAATAAAAGGTTTGTGGAAATTGACATACAGATTGGCACTTGTGCTTATTCCCTGATGCATTGCATCTTGTAGTCTGAGGCTGCTGGCATCCTACAGCCAATTAAACTTGTTTTCCTCACCTATGGATAGTTCAGTGTGAAGGGCATACAGTAAGTATGAACAGCCGCCTACGCAATTCTGACTCGGAAGCTTCCACTTTTATTTCACACTTGATGTTTCGCTGCACAGTCCAATAGGCATTGATAGCTGAAGGCCTCTGATAATAGGCAGGGCATCACAAAAAATCACAGTCTTTGGTAGTCACAATGGCAGCTAGGCTAAATGAAGGAAGAACACTGCTTTATTTGCTTGTTTGGGCCTTTTACAACCAGAGCACTACTGCAGTGGAGAAAAGTAGTTGTAAAAGCAAACTGAAAGGAGACTGAAGGAGCTCGCTATCATGTGTTGATCCAATTGTGTCTTCTATAAAAGGATGTCTAGGCAGTTGGAGCTTCCATTTCTCTGCTGATGTGAATGTTCAAGTGACCTGACCTTTGACGGCAATCGAAGGGCTTCAGCAGTCCTGTGACAAGTGAATGGTGAAGTCGTCACTTTTGATCCCGCCGCAGACCGAAAGACAGCAAGCGAATAATATGGGAGAATTTGTTCTTTTCAGGAAATACAAGCCCCAACCAAGTTTGTATTTAGCTCCAACATCTCGATTAAAAAATAACTAAACTTTTTTTTAGTTAATTGTTGTTCAGCATTTGTAAAGTTGTGACCATATTGCCCACCTTTTGAAGAACAGGAAAAGGGAGAACTTATGCAGCGCGCATAGCGCAGCTAATTTTGGCCATGCCCCTGGACACACCCCAATCCACTCCAATTTCCCATTCATTTCTACCCTGGCAGGAGGAGATGTCACAGAGGTGTTGGCAGTGAGGGAAATTCAGCAGACACCCAAGACTGCAGGGCGTAGACCCAAATCTGGGATCTGTTTGCTGTATACAGCGTATTGATTGACAGGATTCTGGACCAGCATCTAGATCAGTGTTACCTGGTAGCTGGATGGGAGGCCACAAATCTCTTACCTTCCCCATCGCGGCTTTTGAATAGTCAGGGCAGTACAACGTCATCTGTGCATCCGGCTTATCTCTAAATAGGAACTGTGTATTTATGTTTTGTTCTTTCATTCACATCCATAGCCTCCAGAACTTTCTCATCTTTATAAACCTTCACTATACGATATCTGGCTTTTTTGTGTCTGTAAAGCCATGTTTACACGTTGCATACACACACATAATACATACATTTTGTTTTCTGCAGATGTCCACACCAAACTACACAATATCAATATCTTCTCTGATTATTGCTGCATTTTTTTAGGTCTTTTCCCCTTATTTGATACGTTTCCGGTGCAGATGTGAAGCCGCGTTTTTAATGTGTTTTTTAGTAGTACAGAAAAACTTTGATTCTGCACTTAGAAAGGTAACTGCAGTTTTTTTTACATGAGTCTTTTTTGGCCTCACACAGAAGACCAGAGAAAGAAAAAAGCACCAAAACCACACAGTTCAACAGTGCCTTTAAACCAAGGGGGCACAATTGTCATGCAATCACATCCACTTTGCTTGGACAATTAAACAAAGCAAAATTTCTGTGTAAAAAAAGCACAGCCTAAATTTCCACGCAAAGTAGATGTGATTTCCATGAAATCTCTGCCCTCAGTAAGATGCTGCTGAGGTTTTGGAGCATTTTTTATCTATAGGCTACCAAATTCTCATATGTTTACCAAAAGTGGACTGTGACTTGAGCTGCTGCCTGCAAACATAGAGACACAAGTTTGAGTCCTGAGAAGACCTGATCACAGAAGAAGTGGATATTATAATTTAATTCATGTTGTTACAGAGAGATGCAGTCCTGCCCCCTGAGGCAAAGGAGCAGCATAGCGATGACGATGACAGAGAGAGGTGGTGAGGTTTAGAAGTCGGGGCAAAACCCTGACGTGGTGGTACTGAGCCTTCAAATTGGGACAGTCCAGCTAAATTTGGGACAGTTAGGGAGCTATGTTATGACTCTTTGTAATATACTTTATTACTAGTGATGAGCGAGTATACTCGTTGCTCGGGTTTTCCCACGCACGCTCTTGTGGTCTCCGAGTATTTGTGAGTGCTCGGAGATTTAGTTTTTGTTGGCACAGCTGCATGATTTATGGCTGCTAGCCAGCCTGAGTACATGTGGGGGTTGCCTGGTTGCTAGGGAATCCCCACATGTATTCAAGCTGTCAAGCAGCCGCAAATCATGCAGCTGAGTCAACAAAAACTAAATCTCCGAGCACTCACAAATACTCAGAGACCACCCAAGCGTTCTCGGGAAAACCCGAGCAACGATTATACTCGCTCATCACTATTTATTACCTTATTTTGCTTCCTCATTAGTGATGAGCGAGTATAATAATTAGTGATCAATAATTAGAGGAGTTGTCTGGTTCAAATCGATAAGTCTGCAGTTACTCTGTGGATTCGCTGTTTTTGACCCGGGACCTGAGGGCATGTATGAGTTATACATATACTCCCAGCCAGAGCCCATCTAGTGCGTGTGGTGTCACTCCATACAAGTGTATGGAAGCAAGGCCACACCCACTTGCCAGGAGTATGTATAATGCATACATACTTTCCGGTCCCGGATCAGAAACCGGCGAATCACAGAGTGACTGCAGATTTATCAGTTTGGACCTGACAACACCTTTAAATAAAGAAATAGAAGTCTTACTTCTCTTTAAATAAGCCCTCTTTTTTCACTTACTCTGTGTAACTATAATTCTAGTGCAAATATTAGTGTAGTGTAATCAATGTGCTAATATACTCACTGATTGCAATGTACTCCAGTATCCAGTGCGGTTCCGGTCATCTGAGTGACGTCACTGCTTTTCAGACTCTCAAAAATTGCATTTAGAATGCAGTTTGATAGAGTCTGAATTGCCATCACAGGACTCAGAAGAGGACCAGAGCAGTGCTGAATACCAGAAAACACAGGGAATGATCAGTATATTAATACACTGTCACTATGCTACACTAAAGGTACCTTCACACGAAACGACTTTGTAACGATATCGCTAGCGATCCGTGACGTTGCAGCGTCCTCGCTAGCGATATCGTTTAGTTTGACACGCAGCAGCGATCAGGATCCTGCTGTGATGTCGCTGGTCGCTGAATAAAGTCCAGAACTTTATTTGGTCGTCCGATCGCCGTGTATCGTTGTGTTTGAAAGCAAAAGCAACGATACCAGCGATGTTTTACACTGGTAACCAGGGTAAACATCGGGTTACCAAGCGCAGGGCCGCGCTTAGTAACCCGATGTTTACCCTGGTTACCAGCGTAAAAGTAAAAAAAACAAACAGTACATACTCACCTGCGCGTCCCCCAGCGTCTGCTTCCTCACACTTACTGAGCGCCGGCCCTAAAGTGAAAGTGAAAGCACAGCGGTGACGTCACCGCTGTGCTGTTAGGGCCGGAGCTCAGTCAGTGTCAGAAAGCGGACGCTGGGGGACGCGCAGGTGAGCATGTACTGTTTGTTTTTTTTACTTTTACGCTGGTAACCAGGGTAAACATCGGGTTACTAAGCGCGGCCCTGCGCTTGGTAACCCGATGTTTACCCTGGTTACCCGGGGACCTCGGCATCGTTGGTCGCTGGAGAGCGGTCTGTGTGACAGCTCCCCAGCAATCAAACAGCGACGCTGCAGCGATCGGCATCGTTGTCGCTATCGCTGCAGCGTCGCTTCGTGTGAAGGTACCTTAACATTTACACATAGCCCTCAAAACAGTATAATGGCCTCCACACAGTATGATGGATGCCACACAACTCTTCACACTCTATAATGGCTTACATACAGTATAATGGCCCCCACTAGCCTTCCAAATAGTATAATGGCCCTCCAAATATCCCTCCAATTAGGATAATGGCCCCCAACATACCCCTACAAACAGTATAATTGGCCTCCCACACAGATTTCTAAACAGTATAATTGGCCCACATAGAGCCCTCCAAAAAGTATAATGACCTCCAAATAGTATAATTGCCCCCACATAGCCTTCCAAACAGTATAATTAGCCTCCACATAGCACTCTAAACAGTATAATTGGCCCACACATAGCCCTACAAACAGTATAATGACCCCCCACATAGCCCTCAAAATAGCCTTCCAAATAGCATAATAGTCCCTAGATAGACCTCCAAATAGCATACTGGCTACCCCATAGCCTTCCAAATAGCATAATGCCCTCAAATAGCTCTCCACATAGTATAGTGGCCTCCAAATAGCTTTCCAAATAGCATAATGGTCCCCACAAAGCCCTCCAAATAGTATAATGGCCCACCGATAGCCCTTAAAATAGTATTATGTCCCCATGTAGCCCTCTAAATATTTTAATGGCCTCCACATAGCCCTTCAACCCTCCAAGCAGTATAATGGTCCCCACATAGCCCTCCAAATAGTATTATGGCCACCACACATCCTCCAAATAGTATAATGGCTCCTGCATAGCTCTCCAAATAGTATAGTGGCCCCCACAGCCCGGCAAACAGTATAATGTCCATCACAATGTACTCATTGAGTCAAACAAAACAAAATACTTACCTCTCCCCATTTCCCCTCTGACCCAGTCTCTGCAGCAAGTGGTCTGAAGCTCTGCACAGCAGGCACGATCTAGTGACGTCATCTCGCCAGTTGCGATGAGATATTAGAGCTCAGATGCACAGGGAGAATTATGGAGGAAGGAGATGATGGCTCTCTGTTCCATCATGGCTTTTACTTATATCTGCATCCAGGATATTGCCTGGTGACCGAATCATGCAGCGTTATTTGATTACCCTATTTATTATAATGATGGCTGGACCATACATGACAAGCACTTTTTACCTTTTATGCCTCCCCTATTTCCTTATAGATTGTAAGCCTGCGAGCACAGCCTTCACTCCTCTTGGCATCTGTTGAATTATGTTGTAGCAATATGTTATATGTTCATGTGGCCTCTAGGGGTCTCACTACTTTTATGTGTGTTCTATATTCTTTGTTTGGAACTTGTTGGATGTTGTTGTTCACTGGATTCTTGTAATGGAGGTTGGAACTATGATGTGAATAAAGAGCCTGGAGATACTCACAGTGTGATTCATGACAGGATTCATCAAACAGAACATGGTGGCAGCCGGGCACAGAACCTGCAATTTCTCAGAACTTATATGAGGCTGGAACTGCACAGATCACTGCAACTGTAAGTACAGATTCCCTGACAGTACAGCAAAATGGAGACTGGTCTGAAGCCCCCTCAGAGACTGGATGTCACTTCATGTAATCTGTCCCAGACCTGGAGACATTGGAAGGAAGAGTTTACACTGTATGTGGATCTGACTGTGGGCCCCACTGATGACAAACGGAAAGTAAAGCTGTTTTATTACCTAATTGGGGAAAATGGCAGAGAATTAGCCCACACCTTGCTCCCATACACAGACAACCTCCTCCTAGCAGACATTGTGCAGGCATTTGATAAACACTGTGACCCAAAGAAGAATGAGACAGTGGAAAGATATAAGTTTTTCACAAGACATCAGGAGGATGGTGAAAATGTGGACAGATATCTGACAGAGCTGAGGAGACTTGCAGAAACATGTGGCTTTGGAGAGATCAGGGACAGTCTAATCAAGGACAGAATGGTGTGTGGCATAAGGGACAGTCATCTCAAAGAAAGATTACTGAGAGAGGAAGGCATGACTTTAGAGAAATGTATGCAAATCTGCAGGGCTGCTGAGCTGACAAAACAGAGCCTGAAGATGATGGCAGGCACCAGTGAGAATGATGATGACAAGGTACATGCAGTATCTATGAAAGGAAAGACAGGACCAGACTACCCTATAAACACTGTCCACTGCAAGTATTGTGGGAAAAGACATGAGAGAGACAAAACCAAATGTCCAGCATATGGGGAAACCTGCAGGTCATGTGGCAAGAAGAATCATTACACTGCTGTCTGCAGGCAGGGAAGAGGCAAACAGTACAGACAGCTCCACACTGTGACACCAGACACTGACAGTGCAGAGGACATTACATGGCTACAAATGCAGTCTACAACAGAGAAGGTCAATGTAGTCGGGCAGGCAGTAGTGAAGGATGCCAAGCAGCTTTATGCAACATTCTTGTTGGATGAGAAGCCCATTAGATTTCAGCTGGATTGTGGAGCAAGCTGCAATGTAATTTCATTTGATCTGCTAAACAAACAGGTTTCTATTGAGCCAACTGACAAGGTACTGGTGATGTACAACAAAAGTGTTCTGAAACCAATGGGGACATGTAAGCTAAAAATACGAAACCCATGTAACAGAAAGAGTTATAGAGTTGAATTTACCGTGTTACGTGGTGGTAACCATGTACCATTACTGGGAGTAAAAGCAGTTCAGGCAATGGACTTAATAAAAGTACAGTCTCAGAACATTATGTCTGTTGAAGTTGCCCAGGATATAAAAAATCCAAAACTAAATGCAGAGCACAACTGGGACATGCAGAAAATAAAAGCAGAGTATGCTGATGTATTTGAAGGTGATGGGTGCTTTGAAGGTAAATATAGGCTAGAAATTGACAACACAGTGCAGCCCACCAGATTACCCACAAGAAGAGTGCCTGTAGCTTTAATGCAACCGCTGAAAGTAGAACTGCAAGATCTACAGAGAAGAGGCATGATAGCACCAGTCCATAAGAGCACAGATTGGATCAGCAGTTTGGTCATAGTGCAGAAACCATCGGGCAAGTTAAGAATATGTATTGATCCTAAGCCACTCAACAAGGCGCTGAAACGAAACCATTACCCAATGCCAACATTAGATGATGTCCTACCAGATTTATCAAAGGCTAAAATATTTTCTGTATGTGATGTAAAAAATGGATTCTGGCATGTGGCCCTGACTGAAGATTCAAGCTTATTGACAACATTTTCTTCACCATTTGGACGCTTTAAATGGCTGAAAATGCCCATGGGACTAAAACCTGCTCCAGAGATATTCCAGCAGAAATTGATGCAGGCTTTGGAAGGACTTACTGGAGTGAAGACAATAGCGGATGATATCCTAGTAGTGGGAGAAGGTGAAAATATGGAATCTGCAATCAAGGATCACGATCAGAAGATGATACAATTTTTGGACAGATGCAGAGAAAAGAACATAAAGCTGAATTTGGACAAATTCAAATTGAAAATGACAGAAGTGGCCTATATTGGTCATCGACTGACTTCAACTGGGGTCAAAGTGGATCCTGAAAAGGTGAGAGCAATACAAGATTTGCCTACCCCTACTGATGTTTCTGGAGTACAACGATTTTTGGGCATGGTGAATTATCTCTCAAAATTTTGCAGACATCTGTCAGACATGTGTGAGCCACTGAGACAGCTAACCCACAAAGATGTGCTCTGGGAATGGACAGAAAGCCAGGAGACTGCTTTCCGAGCGGTAAAGAATGCCATTGCAGATACAGCAACCCTAAAGTATTTCGATCCAGATCGAGAAGTGGTGGTACAATGTGATGCTTCGGAAAAAGGCCTTGGAGCCACATTAATGCAGAACAAACAGCCAATTACATTTGCAAGCAGAGCCCTTACAACAACAGAGCAGGGATATGCGCAGATTGAGAAGGAACTACTGGCTGTGGTATTTGGGATGGAGAAGTTTCACCAGTACACCTATGGTCGACGGGTAATAGTGCAGTCGGATCACAAACCATTGGAGAGCATTACAAAGAAACCATTACTAAATGCCCCAAAGAGACTACAGCGCATGCTGTTGCGACTTCAGAAATATGATGTTGACATCGGGTACTGTCCAGGAAGAGACTTACTGATTGCAGATACGCTAAGCAGAGCTTACCTTCCTAGCACAAAGGATGAGGAGGAAGACATTGAAACCATCAACATGTGTAACTACCTTGCAGTGTCAAAAGAAAAGGTCAAGCAAATCCAGACTTTTACAGAGAAGGATAAGAGTCTCCAGAGTTTAAAGACTGTCATCTTGCAGGGCTGGCCAAAATACAAGCAGCATGCTCCGAAGGAAGTCTCACCATTCTTCCACATAAGAGATGAATTGTCAGTGCAGCAAGGAATCATCTTTAAAGGAGACAGGGCTGTTATACCTGAAGTTCTCAGAAGAGACATATTGAAAACATTGCACTCTTCTCACTTAGGCATGGAAGGATGCCTACGGCGTGCACGAGAATCAGTTTATTGGCCAGGAATGAATGACCACATAAAAAATTACATAGCACAATGTGAAATATGTGCATCCTGCAATGATAAGCAACCAAAGGAGACATTGCAACCTCATGAAATTCCACATAGGCCTTGGTCAAAAATAGGAACAGACTTGTTCACATGGAATGACAAAGAATACCTGATTACAGTGGACTATTTCTCTAACTTCTGGGAGGTTGATTTGGTGCAGGACACAAGGGCGAGAACAGTGATTAAAAAACTCAAGGCCCATTTTGCCAGGTATGGCATTCCAGATATCGTTTTCTCTGACAATGCGGCACAGTTTACGTCGGAAGAATTCAAAACTTTTAGTAAGAAATGGGAATTTGAACACCAGACGTCTTCTCCAAGATATCCTCAGAGTAATGGGAAAGCAGAGTCAGCAGTAAAAACGGCCAAAAGACTCATGCAGAAAGCTAACCAGGCGGGTGCTGATGTATATCTGTCTATACTGGATCATAGAAACACACCCACCCAAGGCCTAGACAGCAGTCCGGCACAGAGGCTCATGAGTAGGCGTACAAAGACACTCGTACCAACTGCGTGTCATCTGTTAGAGCCAAAGCTGCTGGGAAACATCGAAGCTAAATTACAGAAGAATCAAGCTAGGCAAGCTTTCTATTACAATAAATCTGCAAAGGATCTGCCTGAGCTCCAGAGAAATGACAACATTCGGCTGCAGCCAAGCAGCACATTTGACAAACACTGGCAAAAGGCAAAGGTTGTCCAGAAACTGGGACCTCGGTCCTACGAAATTCTAACAGACGACGGAAGAAGACTAAGGAGGAATCGGAGATATTTGAGGAAAACGCAAGAAAGAGATGATTCATGGCCTTTTGAACAGTATCCTGACACCCAAGACAACGAGGCAGCAAGTACAAGTCAGGCACCAACAGTGACAGCTGACCATCAGGGTGAGGACTCTGGCCAGAGACAGGCAATATCAGAAGAACTACCAGATGTACCAGATGTAGAAAGTGACACATCTTATATTACCAGAGCTGGCAGAATTAGCAAAAAGCCGGCGCACCTCAAAGATTATATCTAACTGGACGTACTAGGTTAATTTCTAACTTTGTCAGAGTATACATTAGTTTAGTATCTTTTATTGTTCCTCCAGTTAAAAGAGAAAGGATGTAGCAATATGTTATATGTTCATGTGGCCTCTAGGGGTCTCACTACTTTTATGTGTGTTCTATATTCTTTGTTTGGAACTTGTTGGATGTTGTTGTTCACTGGATTCTTGTAATGGAGGTTGGAACTATGATGTGAATAAAGAGCCTGGAGATACTCACAGTGTGATTCATGACAGGATTCATCAAACAGAACATATGTTACTCTGTAATGTCTTTATTGTCTGTACAAGTCTCACTTGAATTGTAAAGTGTTGCGGAATGTGTTGGCTCTATAAAAATAAAAATTGTTTTAATGCTAGTAAACTCTGGTAAACTCTGAGATGAGTTTTTCAATGTGACTTTTGCTGCAAATATTTGTGCCATGAATGCAGAAATTGGTGAATGTTTACTTTTTCTCAGCAGCCCAATAGGCATGTTTCAGATAAAGATTTGATTTTCCCACTACATGCGGAATGTGTAATGGTTATTATACTCTTAAGCGTTGGCATTTTACTAATGTGCATGATATGGGACTTCTTCCAGCACTTTGTTATTAGCTTTTAATTATTCACGGACAAGAAAATAAAATATTTCTGTGGCTTCATTTCTCGAAGGATTTGCTTCACTGCTATCCAAGTAATCAGCCTTTGAGCAAAGTTAATTTATAGACTAAATTCTAAGTAATCCTCAACAATATGCATCTCCAGAGATTTTTCAGAAAGCGAAAAGCAAATTACAAGTGCAGCGCCCCAGAGTCCTGGTCGTTGCAGTACTGTGGCTCTGCCACTAAGGGGAGCCATGGTACGTTCGATGGCACTGAAGGAGTTCCTCCAATCAGGTATCACAGACACCAATATGTTTCACAGCAGGGCCTCCGGGGGGAGCTAAGGGTGCTATTCATTAGGCCACTCCCCACCATAGTGGATAAACTGGGGGTCAGGCAGGAAGTTAGAGAGAACGCTGACGGGATTGAACAGAGCAACACCCTGTGGCAGAGGGTGTTGTGAAGGGAGAGACTGTAGGGTCTCTGCCAGGGGTGGGATCCTGGCAGAGGCTTGGCATTGAGAGAACGTAACGGGACCGTGCCTGCTCAGCTTAGCGGCGGTGCCCAAGAAAGGACTAGAAGCGAGGCAGATTGTGCTGAGTGAGAAACGAGATCAAGCAGAAGGAGAATACCAGCAGGGGTTTTGTTGAAAGAGGCAGCACCCTGCTGAGGCGCAATACCGGTGGCCGGAACGCCGAGGGAGTGGATTAGAATACAGCTTCAAGCCATACTCCAAACAGCGGCAGGACAGTCGGTCTCAGGCGGGCTGTCTACCACATATCACCTATGAAGTCTTGGGGGGCAATTGCGGGAGAGGGGCGTCTCTAGGGTCCCAGAAGAACTCCAGGCCTACCTGACAAACGGGTGCCATTCCAACCTGAATACAGGGAGGGGTGGATTACAGAGGAACATCAAATCGAGTTGTGAGGGAACTTAAGAAACAGACACAACCGTTGTGGGGTCACTTTCCGTGAGCACAGCAGGGAAGGACTACAACACATAGCGCTAGAAGGAAGGCACAGATTTCCACCTGAGAGGAGGACTCTGGAGGTGCCATTGGACCGGCTGGACTTGCGTAGCCTGGTGAACCGTGTTCTGGACTGAGGACTCAGAGATCTCCAGTAAAGAGGTAAAGAGACTGCAACCTGGTGTCCTTGTTATTTACTGCGACCTGCACCCCACAACTGCACCGCTACATCGCTATCATTACTACCAACACCCACACCTTGCATTCTACTGTGCGCCCCACGGCAGGGTCACGGACCGGGGCCTAGCCGCCGTGACAACCCCAGAAGCAGAGACTCAGAGGCCCGGTACCGGGTACCCCTCGGCCCTGCGGCGGTGGAGGGGGCGCTACAGAACTTGGCGTCACGAACAGGATCTACTTAAGCCTGAAGAATCAGGTCATGTGTGCCTAGAGACTGTGATTTACTGTGCTTGAACTGTACTTTATTGAGAGGACTGTGTGTTGTGCCATTTGCCGCCAAAATCCGCCGCCATTGCAGCGCTGAGGAGAGCGCAGGAAGAGAAGAGGGGCGTGGAGTGGGCGTAGACAAGCTGGAGAGCGCGAAGAATAATGGCCGCCCAGTCTAAGTATTTCTGCACGGTGAGGACGTGTCCGTCAGCAGCAGAGATCCGCCTCCTAATCCTTAATGGGGGGCGGAGGCAGAGAAAACGAAACTGCTCACGAAGGAGAGGGCGGGAAAAAGACCAGGAAGCGACCCACGTGGAGGACGCTATGGCCAGCAGCTCTGAACCCGACAGCGGGGTTGAAGTAGAAGCCTCCCCTGACTACCCGGATGAGCCCAGCAGCCTGTCTTCCGTGGATAACACCAGATTCTTGAGAGCCGAGATGGAGGACTTATATAACCAGCTCCTCCAACTGAACGTGAAGGTCCAGGCCCCGCACCCGGTGGTGCCGGCAGAGGATTTTCGGACATCGGAGCTCTCACTGGAAGGACCAGCGGGACCTGTCGCGGAAAGTGGATCCGTACCAGTGGGTGAGTCCGCCGATCCTGCCCCGCCAGCCGAGGGTGTGTTAGTGGGCCCCGTAGCGGCACCACCTCTCCCGGGAACCCATAGACTTCAGCGTCTGTTACCCTGGGAGGAAGCCACGGGCATGGAACATCGTATGCGAGCCCCAATCACTCCTACCCCCTTACCGTGTGAGGTTAGTGCGGAGCGCACGGTGTGTCGCTGGGTGAACCCTGGATCCAATCTTATGGGGTTCCCCGGGGTGGAAACCCAGAAGGGAGAAATGGTACAGGCCCTAAGCTGGGAAGAGTACCAGATCCAGCTAGAACAACGGTGGCGGGAGGAGGAGAAGACACATCAGGCTAGACGGGAGGCCTACCATCAAAAAGATTTGGCGGTCAAGGACCGGGCCCGTAAGGACCCCACCACTCACCAGGCCCCGCGCAGGCAGGGCATCGTCACCACCTTTAAACTCCAAGGAGGCTGGGGTTTCATCAAAGAGCCGGGGCTATATGCGGAGGTCTTTGTTAACCGACGGGATGTCGAGTCACACCTTAGAGAGGGTCACCCCGATCGAGACCTCTATCCGGGGGACAGTGTTACTTACACCCGGCATTTTGGGGAAAAGGGGTGGTTCGCCCTGAACGTCTACAAGAAAGAGAAACCAGCCCCTGTAGCCAAAGTGCCACCGTGTGATCGACCTGTAACCACCCTGGTCGCCCCCACCTGCCCGACCACAGAACTTGCGATCAGCCGCCCGATCGCCGTAACCACCGTAGTGGCTAAAGAGGTTCCTTTTCGGGTGATCAATGTCCCTGATGTACCGGCACAGAGGGAAGTGGGGACACAGACCTTTATCGCCGCGCACGACCTGGTCGTGCAACAGACCCGAACCCATGGGGTGTATCTGGCCGCGGGGGTGGACCTGAAACCTGAATTACAGGGGTCCGCCCGCCAGGTGGCGCCTCATGGAAACTTCTGAAAGAAGAGTAAGATTTTATTGCTTTATAAAAATGTAAATAGTTTTCCTTTAACTGTTCCTGATTGTTTGTTGCTAAACCCGTCCAGGGTAAACTTTAAAAGGTGACCCCTTTGTTGACCCGGGGTCACTATTGTTGTTTTCCAGAAGTTTTACACAAACTGCAGTAATCATGGACTGTGCATGATTCGAACTTCCTTGTAAATAGTTGCACCTTCTTAAGGGTGCCTCCTACTGGTTTTAGTTAAAAGACACTTTGCGAAGATACCTTTCCTACTGGTTTTAGTTAAAAGACACTTTGCGAAGATGCCATTCCGGAGCCTTTGCGTGGACTGGTAGGCTGAGAAGACGAGCTACCTCAGAAAGGCTTGGTCCCCTCTTAAAGGGGATGCGTGGAATTGAACTTGAAAGCGATACTGTTTTAGAACGGTAATATGATGATGCTTTGAGAAAGAATGTAACTGTTTTACATGAAAAGTTATATGTGTTTAAATTGTTTGAATTGTGAAATCTGAAAATAATGTTTTGTGAAAGGAAAAGATGCAGAGAGCCCGCAGGGGTAGAAGTAGAGATCTGCATAGTTGAAAGTAAAGAAGTAATGATGAAGGTGAGGATAGAAGGTAAACCCTGCGTCCCCATAGAAAGTTACTTTGTTACTAAGGACAGAAAGCGAACCCGTAGGGGTTAGAGAGTGAGTCCTTAAAGGAGCCGAGTAGAGCTGGCTCAGAGTTCTTTAAACGAAAGGAATGTTATGTCTATACTATGTATAGTAGCGAAAGGCAGTAGGCCCTGGCTGAACGGGGCGGTCCTGTAAAAGAAAGGAGAGGCAGTAGGTCTGGTGCCATAGGGACAGGCGGTCCTGCAGGTTCAAAGTAGGAGAATGTGAAGTTACCCTACCCTGTAATGTGATTATAGGAGGGCCTTTGGTAAACTAAGAGTGTATGTTTCTTAAAGGCAATGTTAATTTATTGTTCCAGAATTTGCACTAAGTAGAATACCCGGTTGGGTAACAGGAGTTATGTATAGCCTGTAATTTATAATGTTGACTATGTTTGTAACGTTAAAAGTGTCCTCACCTCCCATAAAGGGAAGCCTGTTCAAGTATACTTATTGTTTTGCACTCAACAAAATTGTATGTCTGTTTGCTAATCTGTATTGTTGTTTTTCTTCCCAGTCCCGGAGTACTGTGTTTAACCAGGGGGGAGTGCAGCGCCCCAGAGTCCTGGTCGTTGCAGTACTGTGGCTCTGCCACTAAGGGGAGCCATGGTACGTTCGATGGCACTGAAGGAGTTCCTCCAATCAGGTATCACAGACACCAATATGTTTCACAGCAGGGCCTCCGGGGGGAGCTAAGGGTGCTATTCATTAGGCCACTCCCCACCATAGTGGATAAACTGGGGGTCAGGCAGGAAGTTAGAGAGAACGCTGACGGGATTGAACAGAGCAACACCCTGTGGCAGAGGGTGTTGTGAAGGGAGAGACTGTAGGGTCTCTGCCAGGGGTGGGATCCTGGCAGAGGCTTGGCATTGAGAGAACGTAACGGGACCGTGCCTGCTCAGCTTAGCGGCGGTGCCCAAGAAAGGACTAGAAGCGAGGCAGATTGTGCTGAGTGAGAAACGAGATCAAGCAGAAGGAGAATACCAGCAGGGGTTTTGTTGAAAGAGGCAGCACCCTGCTGAGGCGCAATACCGGTGGCCGGAACACCGAGGGAGTGGATTAGAATACAGCTTCAAGCCATACTCCAAACAGCGGCAGGACAGTCGGTCTCAGGCGGGCTGTCTACCACATATCACCTATGAAGTCTTGGGGGGCAATTGCGGGAGAGGGGCGTCTCTAGGGTCCCAGAAGAACTCCAGGCCTACCTGACAAACGGGTGCCATTCCAACCTGAATACAGGGAGGGGTGGATTACAGAGGAACATCAAATCGAGTTGTGAGGGAACTTAAGAAACAGACACAACCGTTGTGGGGTCACTTTCCGTGAGCACAGCAGGGAAGGACTACAACACATAGCGCTAGAAGGAAGGCACAGATTTCCACCTGAGAGGAGGACTCTGGAGGTGCCATTGGACCGGCTGGACTTGCGTAGCCTGGTGAACCGTGTTCTGGACTGAGGACTCAGAGATCTCCAGTAAAGAGGTAAAGAGACTGCAACCTGGTGTCCTTGTTATTTACTGCGACCTGCACCCCACAACTGCACCGCTACATCGCTATCATTACTACCAACACCCACACCTTGCATTCTACTGTGCGCCCCACGGCAGGGTCACGGACCGGGGCCTAGCCGCCGTGACAACCCCAGAAGCAGAGACTCAGAGGCCCGGTACCGGGTACCCCTCGGCCCTGCGGCGGTGGAGGGGGCGCTACACAAGCATTGGCCTCAAAGTTTTACTTCTATCTTATGGAATAAGGGTTTAATAGGTTGGCCAGTGCAATGATAATGAAGTTAATATTTTTTTCCCCTAAGAAAACATTTAGCATATAAATTTACAGAACGTATAACTTGCATATTACTGTACTTTTTTTTAGTGTATATTTCCCTTAAGGACCAGGGGTATTTCCGTTTTTTGCGTTTCCATTTTTTGCTCCCCTTCTTCCCACAGCCACTTTTTTACTTTCCCGTCAATATGGCCATGTGAGGGCTTGTTTTTTAATGGGACAAGTTGTACTTTTAAATGGCACAATTGATTTTACCATATTGTGTAGTGGAAAACAGGAACAAAATTCCAAATTTGTAAAAATAAAAAATAAAAAATGTTGCCATTTTCCGAGACCCATAGCGTCTCCATTTTTCGGGATCTGGAGCCGGGAAAGGGCTAATTTTTTGCCCTCTAACCTGGCATTTTAAATGATACCATTTTGGCGTAGATACAATCTTTTGATTGCCCATTATTGCATTTTATTGCAATGTTGTAGTGACCAAAAAAACATATTTCTGGAGTTTTGATTGTTTTTCTCACTACGCCAGTGTTTTTCAACTCCAGTCCTCAAGACCCCACAACCGGTCATGTTTTCAGGATTTCCTTAGTATTGCACAGGTGATAATTTCATCACCTGCTCAAGCATTAATTCCATCGCCTATGCAATACTAAGGAAATCCTGAAAACATGACCTGTTGTGGGGTCTTGAGGACTGGAGTTGAGAAACACTGCACGACGCCATTTACCAATCGGATTAATTCTTTTTATATATTGATAGATCGGGCGATTCTGAATGTGGCAATATGAAACATGTGTATATTTGATTATTTTTATTATTTAATTTTGAAAGGGGGTTGTGAGGACTGGCGGAACGCTCCGAGTTAATATGGATGTTATAATTGGTGCGTTCGCAGCCTGGGGTCCACCGTGCAGGAGACACCCTGCTGCTAGAAAATGACGGCACTATATGGCGGTATAAGTAAACTCAGTTACTTCACTGAGTCATACAGAAAAGAACACGCTGTGCCCTGTTAGCGTTACAGGGGAACACAGCTAACTCCTGAGCTGATTGCAGTCAGTGGTCGCGCACACAGTGAAGCACACAAAAACTCCTCACCTGAGGTGCCAGTATTCTAGGGGTTTATTTCAGCCGGGTCCCTGAATACAATCATACAAACTCCTCACCGGAGGTGATGGTATTCTAGGGGCTTATTTCAGCCGGGTCCCTGAATACAATCATACAGAATTAGCAAGCTCATAACATGTAGTGATACTAGCGCATGGCCGTGCGGCCATGCAAACCTTTTATAGCTGCAGCAGCTTAAGGATCTTCCTAGAGGACCAATGGAAGCTGCTACAATACCAGAGCAACTTCAGGACCTTCCTAGAGGACCAATGGGAGCTGAAGCAATACCTGAGCATGTGACCCCTGACCTCCAATGAGAGGTCTTACCTTGGGCATGCTCTGAAGCGAAAACGCAGGACTTAGTCCCAGAGACGTCTGCTCACTGCTGACCAGTACTGGCTACAATGGCTGAGCCTGGGAAAGCAGCAGAAACCATCCGCACAGTATCAGGCTGAGCCAGATGTTGGGACCGACGTCTTCACTGAGCAGGCTCCACTGCGGCTGGAGAGGAATGGGAGACCGCAGAGGAGATGGCTCGAGATTCCCCCTGTGCAGAGGCGGGAACTCGACCCCTAACATTACCCCCCTCCTAGTTCCCCCCCCCTTGGGCCTCGCTATGCTCGAAGGCAGCAATGAGCAGCAGAGCTCGAATATTCTCAACAGGCTCCCAGGACCTGTCCTCTGGGCCATAACCCTTCCAGTCCACCAAATAAAACTTTTTTCCACGTACCACCTTGCACCCCAAGATAGCATTCACCTCGTAATCGTCTGAAGATGAACCCGATGTCCCGGCAGATGACTCAGAAAACCGGGACATGTGTTTTAAGAGGGACACATGAAAGGTGTCTTTGATACCTAGGCGTGGAGGAAGGGCCTGACAGTAGACCACAGGGTTAACCTGCTCAAGGACCTTGAAAGGTCCCAAGTAGCGAGGAGCAAACTTAGTGGACTCAACTCGCAGCCTGATGTTACGGGCGGAGAGCCACACTAAGTCGCCAGTAGCAAATGTCGGAGCGGGGCGCCGATGTGCATCGGTGGAGGACCTCATTCTCTCCTTGGAGGCCCGGATGGCATCATGAGTGCAGTCCCAAATGTCCCGTGCTTCCACAGCCCCAGTCTGCCACCCTGGAGTCAGCAGAAGACACGGGCATAGGCACAGGAACCTGCGGATGCTGACCATAATTAAGGAGGAATGGAGTCTGACCACTGGAGTCGGCTACGGCGTTATTAAGCGCAAAGACCGCCCACGGTAGCAAGGATGCCCAGTCATCCTGCCTGGCAGAAACGAAATGTCGCAAATATGTGACCAAGGTCTGATTGGTCCTCTCTACCAATCCATTTGTCTCGGGATGATATGCTGAAGAGAGATTTAACTCAATGCTGAGTAAACGCCAAAGCTCTCTCCAGACCCAAGACACAAACTGGGGACCCCGGTCACTGACAACTTTGTCGGCATACTGTGTAGTCGGAAAATGTGTCTTATAAACAACACTGCCAAGGCCCGTGCAGGAGGTAACCGTGGAAGCGGCACCAGGTACACCATTTTAGAACAATGGTCGGTGATTACCCAAATGATGGTGCAACCACGAGACTTGGGTAAGCCCACCACAAAGTCCATCCCGACCATCTCCCAGGGCCTGTCAGCCACCGGCAGGGGATAGAGTAACCCAGACGGCCATTGTCGAGGAGACTTATTTTTGGTGCAGGAGACACACGCCCGAAAAAAGTCTCCGACGTCACAGGCCATATGCGGCCACCAGTACGTCCTCGCCAACAGCTCAGATGACCTCTTGGTCCCAAAATGTCCACCCACCCTGGATGAATGAGCCCAAGAGAGAACCTCCGGTCGCAAATTAATAGGAACAAACGTCTTGCCCGGAGGCACCGATTCTAGCTAAACCGAAGCCACGGTTCTCAGGCTCTCAGAAGAAACTATAAGCCGAGGCTCCTCTTCCTCCTCCACAGAAGACACATCGGAGCGAAAGAGAGCGTCAGCATGAATGTTCTTCTCCCCAGAGAGATAATGGAGGGTAAAATGGAACCGGGAAAAGTATAAGGACCATCTGGCTTGGCGAGAATTTAGCCGTTGAGCTGTTTGTAGGTACACCAAATTTTTGTGGTCGGTGAAGACTTGGAAGGGAAAGCGAGCCCCTTCCAGAAGGTGTCTCCATTCAGAGAAAGCCAACTTCATAGCTAGCAACTCCCTGTCCCCGATGGAATAATTCCTCTCTGCTGGTGTGAAGGTCTTGGAAAAGAAGAAGCAGGGATGCTTCCGACCTTGAGCATCTTTTTGGAAGAGGACTGCACCAGCACCAACAGATGAGGCATCCACCTCCATTATGAACGGCTTATCTACATCGGGGCGATGTAGGATGGGAGCGCTAGCAAAATGAGATTTTATAGAGAGGAAGGCCTTGGAGACTTCCTCCGACCACAACTTGGGATTTGCTCCCTTCTTGGTGAGGGCTACCAAGGGAGCTACCAAAGTCGAGAAATGCGGAATGAACTGACGGTAATAATTAATGAACCCCATAAAACGCTGCACCGCCTTGAGAGAATGAGGTTCCTGCTAGTCCATCACAGCCTGTATGTAAAGAAATAGAGGAAAAAAGCCAGCTCACCAATCAACCACCGCAGGTGCATGGAACTCCACGCTGATCAACGAGGTCAAATCCAAAGGAAAAAAAAAACATGATTCAGCTCCATGGTAAAATTTAGGCTTTATATCTTTATTGAATCCTGTTTAAAAACGATGGCCATAAAGCTCTCCACGGGCACACAGGACAATGAGCGACGCATTTCGATCCAAGCTGATCTTTATCCAAGCTACAAATGTGAATGCACATTAACAATATATAGAAACTAACAACGAATTAAATTTCAACAAGCAATCACATGACATGTCAGATGATATATCGAAGGTCCTGAATATCTAAATCAAAAACAAATGTGAATAGCAACAAGACAAAAAAAAACTCAAAACGTTAAAACATGATAAACCACACAATTAAACATTAATAGTAATACATCAGTTCATTACGTTTGTTTAATCCCATTGGAGATCGTGTATTTAAATAATATATCCAAAAAGCTTTGTAGCTTGGATAAAGATCCGCTTGGATCGAAACGCGTCGCTCGTTGTCCTGTGTGCCCGTGGAGTGCTTTATGGCCATCGTTTTTAAACAGGATTCAATAAAGATATAACGCCTGAATTTTACCATGGAGCTGGAACATGTTTTTTTTTTTCCATCACAGCCTGTAGTTTGGCAGGATCCATAGCCAATCCCTGGGCGGAGATGATATAACAAAGGAAAGGCAAGGACTCCTGCTCAAACACAAATTTCTCCAACTTGGCATAAAGAGAATTTGCCCTTAAGA
Source organism: Ranitomeya variabilis (assembly GCF_051348905.1). Taxonomy (NCBI): domain Eukaryota; kingdom Metazoa; phylum Chordata; class Amphibia; order Anura; family Dendrobatidae; genus Ranitomeya; species Ranitomeya variabilis. Next base: position 328,389,263 of record NC_135237.1, on the reverse strand, counting down.
GGTCGAAGACTTTGCGAACCTCTTTCCGGTGGAAGTCAATATCTGGAGAGTAGATGAGTATATCATCCAGATAGACTACGACCGAGGTGGAGAGCATATCCTGGAAGATGTCATTCACAAAGTCTTGGAAAACGTCTGGGGCATTACCAGATATTCATAATGCCCATCCCTGGTATTAAAAGCCATCTTCCATTCATTCCCCTCATGGATGCGAATCAGGTTGTAAGCACCCCGCAGGTCTAATTTGGTAAATACCCTTGCTCCCTGTAGTCTATCGAAGAGCTCAGATATCAGGGTCAATGGGTACTTATTCTTAACAGGGATGGCGTTAAGGCCCCTGTAATCTATGCATGGACGTAGTTCTCCGTTCTTCTTCTGCACAACGAAGAACCCCGCCCCTGCAGGTGACACTGACTTCCTGATGAACCCTCTTGTCAAATTCTTCTGGATGTATTGGGACATAGCCTCCGTCTCCGGGAGAGAAAGGGGATAGACCCGTCCCCGAGGAGGTTCAGCTCCAGGCATGAGGTCAATAGGACAGTCATATGGGTGGTGAGGTGGAAGGGTCTCTGCAGCCTTCTTGGAGAACACGTCTGCATAGGACCAATAGCAGTTGGGTAGGGAAGTGAGATCTGCGGGTATCTCTGTAGTGGAAACCTGAACGGACTCCCTTACACATCTGCCCTTACAAGATTCGCTCCAACCCAAAATTCTCCCTGAGGACCACTCTATAAGAGGAGAGTGAAAACGTAACCAGGGCATCCCAAGTAGAATCTCATCCATCCCCTCGGGAAGGACAAGCAGGGAGATAATCTCCTGATGGGAAGGAGACATAGATAATGTGAAAGGGATGGACTGATGTGTAATTTGTGTGGGCAGTGTTGACCCATTTACCACTCGAACAGTCAGTGGCCAGGCGAGCATCACCAGGGGTATGGCGTGGCATTGGGCGAAGGCAGAGGACATAAAATTCCGCTCCGCCCCAGAGTCCACACAAAGCTCGACTGTGAGAGTGGAAGAGCCTAAAGTGATTGTCCATTTAAAGGACAACTTGGAGGAAAATGCCGCTGTGTCTAGTGAACCTCCTCCAATGGTTACTAGACGCGATCGTTTTCCCAACCGCTGAGGACATTTATTGGCATAATGTCCTAACTGTTGGCAAATATTACAAACCATGGGTACTTGAGCGGCCCGGGACTTAGGTCCCGCTCGAGAAATCTCCATGGCCTCATGGGCATCAGATGCCTGAACAGGAGATTCCAGAGGGCTGGCGAAGGTAGGAGCCAACCGGAACCTCTGCCTACACTGACTCCGCTCTAACCTCCGCTTGTTAAAACGGAGGTAGATGTGGGTAGAGATAGTGATGAGCTCCCCCAGTGTGGCAGGAATCTCCCTGATGGCCACGGCGTCCTTCACATGGTCTGCCAGTCCTTTCCAGAACACCGGAATAAGGACTTTATCCGGCCACTCCAGCTCTGATGCCAGAGTCCCTAATTGGACGGCGAACTGGCTGATCATGGACGAACCCTGTGTAATTGCCAATAGTTGGAGCGCTGTATCGTGGGTGACGCGAGGTCCTAAAAAGACCTGTTTCAAAATGTCCAGAAAGCGAGGAGCAATCTGCACCACACGATCATCATGCTCCCACAGTGCCGTAGCCCATTCCAACGCCCTGCCCGACAAAAGGGATATGATAAATCCCACCTTAGCCCATTCCGTAGGAAAATGTGCAGCCAGAAGCTCATGTATGGTGCACTGGCTCACGAATCCTCGACATAGCTTACTGTCACCAGCAAACTTGTCCGGTAGCGGGAGACGGGATAAAGTCGGAGCAGGGGTGGCAGAGGACAAACTGGCTGCAGCTACACTAGAAGCCTGAACAGCGACTGCGGTAACATCCACAGCTGAGGTTGTGCATTCAAGAGCCGCCAACCTACCCTCCAGCTGCTGGATGTACTGCTGTAGACGCTGATCGTCCGTCATTTTCTAGCCTGACCCTGGCGCTAGTATTATGTGAGGACTGGTGGAACGCACAGAGTTAATATGGATGTTATAATTGGTGGGTTTGCAGCCTGGGGTCCACCGTGCAGGAGACAACCTGCTGCTAGAAAATGACGGCACTATATGGCGGTATAAGTGAACTCAGTTACTTCATTGAGTCACACAGAAAAGAACACGCTGTGCCCTGTTAGTGTTACAGGGGAACACAGCTAACTGCTGAGCTGATTGCAGTCAGTGGTCACGCACACAGTGAAGCACACAAAAACTCCTCACCGGAGGTGCCGGTATTCTAGGGGTTTATTTCAGCCGGGTCCCTGAATACAATCATACAGGCGTGACCACAATTAGCAAGAAGCTCATAACATGTAGTGATACTAGCGCATGGACGTGCGGCCATGCAAACCTTTTATAGCTGCAGCAGCTTCAGGACCTTCCTAGAGGACCAATGGAAGCTGCTACAATACCAGAGCAACTTCAGGACCTTCCTAGAGGACCAATGGGAGCTGCAGCAGTACCTGAGCATGTGACCCCTGACCTCCAATGAGAGGTCTTACCTTTGGCATGCTCACAAGGGAAAAAGCAGGACTTAGTCCCAGAGACATCTGCTCGACGCTGACCAGTACTGGCTACAATGGCTGAGCCTGGGAAGGCAGCAGAAACCATCCGCACAGTATCAGGCTGAGCCAGACACTGGGACCGACATCTCTGCTGAGCAGGCTCCACTGCGGCTGGAGAGGAATGGGAGACCGCAGAGGAGATCGCTTGAGATTCCCCCTGTGCAGAGGTGGGAACTCGACCCCTAACGGGTGATTTGAACTTTTATATTTTTTTATTTTTTAAATATTTTTATAAACATTTTTTTTACCTTTTACTTGCTTCAATAGTCTCCATGGGACACTAGAAGCTGCAATCATCTGATCTCTTGTGCTATATAGAGCAGGGCTGCAGCCCTACTCTATGTAGCAAAAATGCCCATTTGCTATGAGCGGTGACTGCTGGGCGGCGCTCATAGTTATCTGGCTATGACAACCACAGGTGTCTCCTGCAGACCACGGGTTGTCATGCCAGCCCATAGGCGACCTGCGGGCATGTGATGTTGCCGCCGATGGGTGGGGTTAATGATGTGCTTCCTGCTTGTAAATGATAAATTCAGGGCCAGTTTTAGGGAAAGTGAGGCCCTAGGCAAAAGTTTAAAATGGGGCCCCAAATGCTAACAAATTGCACCATCACACAGAAACATTTCGGTTGTAGTTACATGCGCTGATTTCAGGCCACTAAAAGAGTGTGATCAACAATATTGAAGTCATTGCCATTTTTTTCCTGGCCCCTTTACACCAGCTGAGGAATAATGATGGGGACAGAATGATCACTAGATCAATCTGTCCCCATACAGTATCATCTTAGCAGCATATATGCAGTTTTCACCTGGCAATGTGCTGATGAGAACAATGATTTTAGTTCCGGCATAACCAATCCAATCACTTGATGAATATCTTGCATTTTGCACTCCCCTAGTTCTCCATATAGTATAATACACTCCCATAGTCCTCCATATAGTATAATGTTCTCCGCCTAGTCCTCCATATAGTGAAATACACTCCCCATAGTTCTCTATATAGTATAATAGACCCTCATAGTCCTCCATATAGTATATTAGACTCCCCATAGTCCTCCATATAGTATTGTAATAATTATAGGGGATAACTCAGGAGACTCTTTGCGTGGAACAAGACAACTACAGGACACAGTTTTATAAGTGGTAAAGTCTATATTATCACACGGTGATTCAAACAGGTGCAGGTAGAAACTCAAGTCCACAACACTTGGTGTAAATATTAAATGCAGCTTAGCAGTCTATAGGAAACTTTAGAGGAAAATGCAATGAAGCAGAAAGTCTATGAAGCACAGTTATTCTTGAGGATACTTGACACAAATAAGTCCTTGTCTTAGTCCAAACACAGATAGATAAGCTTATAAGGCAGTTCAAATCATATCTTAGCTCAACCAGGGAGGCCTGGTTAATAGTCTCAGGTTTTTGCAGAGCAGAAACAGCTTACATGTCCAGCAAATGCAGATGGAAGTAAACACGAGCAGCAGATGAAGGAGGATTACTGGAACTGGTGTAAGCAGCAGGAACTCAGAGCAGAGTAGCAGGATAACCCCACAGGTTCACAGGAGCAGGTATATAGCCAGGGAGTAATCAGAGGTCAGGAGCTGGATGCAAGGCAGAATACTCTAGCACAGACTGAAGGCTGGGGTGGAGCTTTATAGCAGGAAGACACAGTGCACATGAGACCAAAGACGCCATCTTGGAAAAGGGCAGTAATGCACAAAAGGTAAAAAATGTTCAGAGTCCTGACAAGTATAATAGACTCCCCCTAGTCCTTCATATACTATAATGCTCCCCATAGTCCTCCATAGAGTATAATACACTCCCCATAGTCCTCCATAGAATATAATACACTCCCCATAGTCCTCCATAGAGTATAATACACTCCCCATAGTCCTCCATGGAGGATAATATACTCCCCATAGTCCTCCATAGAGTATAGCACAACCCCCCCATAGAATATAATGCAGCCCCCCCATAGAATATAATGCAGTCCCCCACAGAATATAATGCAGCCCTGTAGTATTATGGCCGCCACGTACTCACTCGCTCACTGATATATACTGTATTCATGGGTGTGGAAAGCAGTGAATATTCATTGGCTTTAGTAGCGGGCACATGTGATCGCCTAGCAGCAGGAAGCCTGCAGCTGCGGCTACTGTGCCCGCTATTAAAATTAAATGAATATTCACTGCTCTCCACTCCTATAGTCCCTCCCATCTCTCAGCACTGGCTTCAGTGCATAGTGGTGGGAGCGACTATGGGCGTAGGGAGCAGTGAATATGATTTTCTCTTTAGCAGCGGGCACAGCTTTAGCCGCAGCAGCTGTCTCCTGGCTCCTGTCACCCGCTGCTCCAGCTTCGATGACACCGAGAGGGCCCCCCTGATTCACGGGCCCCATAGCAGCTGCATGGTGTGCCGCTATTAGCGACACACCACTGGCTGGGGGAAGGGGCGGACACTAATAGCTTGGGGCTCCTGTTCTAGAAATGTGTCTCGGCTCCCCTCGCTGCCCAGTACACTGCTTTTGATGATGGCAATCTGGCAATGGGACCCAGCAGCCTCTGGCTCCGAGAAACAACTCAGATTGCCCTCATTATTACAGGGGCGTACATAGCAATCACAGGGCCCATAGCAAAAGTTCTATTTGGGCCCCCACACCTCTAAAAAATCTATTTTTTCACTGAGACGGATATACTGTGTATATATATATATATATATATACATTCTTACACAAAAGTATTGACAGTCTAGATGTTATAATTAGTAATGAGCGAGCACTAAAATGCTCAGGCACTTGTTACTCGAGTCAAGCAAATCGTAATGCTCGAGTGCTGGATCCCAATTAACGAGTATATTGGAGTCAATGGGAAACTTGAGCATTTTTCCGGCGCCCTCTGCCCCCCCTCCAGGAGTTCTGGAGGGAGTATAAAAATTGCTGAAAACTATGGAAACAGCACTGAAATGGCATGGAACAGCATGGGAAAGACCCCTGGAAGCATCTCTGAATCCCAGATCGATGCTGAGAACAATGTTGTCAGAGTATTAAGAAAAGCATTTTTTTCCATTACTAAGGATGTGTCTCCTACAGAGTAAAGCATATGCAATAAGTGCAAGGAATGCCAAAAATTAGAAAGAGGCACTCTAATACCCCTTTGAGGGCCTTTTGGAGGGCCTCAGAAACCATCTTTTTCTCATTATTAAAGAGTGGGTATCCTAGATTGATAATGCCCATACACTATACATGGGTTGAGAAACATTTACCCCGGGGGAGGTATACATATACGTAAAAGAATATCCAACGTAGGCCTCTAAAAATTATTAATACTGGCATAAACAATTAAACACCCTTAAATAATTTCTCTGAAGAATAGCATGATCACCCTGTTGATACGGTGGTGGAGGAAGAGAAGGAAGAAGACAAAAAAGACGAAATCCTGAAGCATATACCCATGTTTGGGTGTGTAGGGGTGCACTGGATTTGAGTTTATGTTCAGCTGCTTTCATTCGGTGGTGTACTGGCTCAATCCAGCCCTTTTTCATTTTGATAAGAGTCAGCCTGTCAGCATTTTCAGTTGACAGGCGGATGAGCCTCCAGCAGCACTAAAAACCCACTCTGACAATACGCTAGCAGCAGGACAGGCCAGAACCTCCAAGGTGTAGAGAGACAGTTCATGCCATGTTTCTACTTTGGATACATAACAGTTGTAAGACACAGAGGAATCACAGAGGATACTAGTATAGTCGGCAAGGTACTCCTTCAGCATCTTCCAAAACGTTTCCGTTCTTGTCAAAATACCCAGTGCATCAGGGCCTGGGTGCTAGGAGGATCAGAGAAAGCTGTCCCAGACCTTTGAGAGTGTTCTCCTGCCTCTGCTGCACCTCGTATGTGTCTCCCTAGTCACCACTCCTTGGTTGTCCAAGGAATTGTGACCTTTGCCGCCAGCGTTGTTAGATGGGAATTTTCTTTAATTCTTCAACTAGGGCCTTCTGGTACTGCAACATTTTATTAGACCTTTCCACCCCGGAAGGAGAGATGTAAAGTTCTCCTTGTAGTGTGGGTCTAGAAGGGTGACCAACCAGTAATTAGTGTTGGCCAAAATAAGTACAAAGTGAGGGTCACGGGAAAGGCAGTGGAACATAAACTCAGCCATGTGTGCCAGACTTCCAACAGCCAAGAGTTCCCTGTCCCCACCAAGAGGGTGACTGTCCATGTTGTCCTCCTTATCCTACTCCTCATCCTCCCTCTCCTCCTCATCTTCAGGCCATCCACGCTGAACAGATAGGATGAAGGTGGTGTGGGTACTACCGTCTTGTAGAGCAGGTAACCAACTCCTGTTCCTCCACCTCATTATCACCCAATCCGCGTTGAGAAGATGAGATGAGTCTGGGCTGTGTAGCATCACCCAGTAAAATTTCTTGCTCCATTTTAACATGCTCCACTTGCAAAGCCTCCTCTTTGTGAGCAGTGAGCATTTGAATAGACAGAGGAGCGGGATGCTGACGATGATTATGGCATCATTGCCGTTCACCTTCTTGGTTGAGTCCTCAAAGTTTTGTAGAACCATGCAGATGTCAGACATCCATGCCCACTCATCCGCTCTTATATGCGGAGGCTGACCGGAATACCGATGTGCATGGTGTAGTTGGTATTCAACTACTGCCCTCTGCTGCTCACAAAGCCTTGCCAATATATGTAATGTTGAGTTCCAACCCGTGGTGACTTCGCACACCGTCGGTGAGCTGTAAGTTGCAAACACTGCTGCAGCACTGTCAAGGCAGCGACAGCTGTAGTTGACTTGCGGAAATGGGCACACACGTGGCATACTTTCACAAGTAGCTCAGGCAGAGCTTGGTAGCTTTTGAGAAATTGCTGAACCACTAAGTTGAGCATGTGGGCCAGGCATGGTACGTGTGTGAGGTTGCCAAGCTTCAGAGCTGCCATCAGGTTATGGCCATTGTCACACATGACCATGCGTGGTAGTAGGTTCAGGGGCAATAGCAACGGATCAAACTGGTCTGTTAGACCTTTCAACAACACCGCGGTGGTGTGCGGTTTGTCACCTAAGCTGATTAGCTTCAGCAGAGCTTATTGCCACTTGGCCAAGGCAGTGCACCAGTGCTTCCAGCTTATGATTGATGTTGACGTTTATGGGATGGAGGGTGAGGAGGAAGATGTGCAAGAACTGCTGCAGAAGATGGGAGCAACCAGGGCCCCCAATCCTCGGTGTAAGAAACATGTGTTACATCCCAGGGTGTAACACATGGGGTCCTGGCTTCCACAATGTTTAACTAGTGTGCCATCAGGAAAATGTAGTGTCCTGGCCACAACCAGGTATCAGTGGTTAAGTGGACCTTCCCAGTCACAGTGTTGGTCAGGGCACGGTTGATGTTATGGGACACATGCTTGAATAAGTTGGGGACGGCACACCCAAAGAAATAGTGGCGTCTGGGAACTGAGGTTGCCTAAACAGCAACATTGCTAGGGCAAGCAGTCTGGAAATGTTGCCGTTTAGCATTGTAGCCTCTGGGTGGATGGCTGCCTATTTATGCAGCTGAATGCTGCTTTATGACAAGCATGTAGACGTGGTTGCTGACGGTAGTTGCAAGTGTGCAATGACAGGTATAGGGTGTGAGGCATCTTCGCCTACATCTTGGATAGAGGTTTGGTATGGAAGAGGCAGTGGTGTCACCGCAGACACTGTTTTTGGACCCTGGCATGCAGCACAAGTTGTCAGGTGCTTTGCTGGCATGTGCCTGAGCATGCTGGTGGTGGTCAGGCTGGTAATTGAGCGGGCTCTGCTGATGCTGGCATGGCAGATATTGCAAACTACCTTTTTTGGGTTAACTGGACTGTTTAAAAAAGCACCAGACTCGTGAACACCAAAACCTTGGCTTGGCAACTTCACCCGTTCTCTGGGGACTAGTTGTCAGCCTTGTGTCTCTGGCCACCACACTGCCTCTTCCTGCCTGTTGTGGTGCTGCTGTCCTAGCTTTGCATGTCACCTTACCAGATTGCGTCAGTGACATCATTGACCATGACCTCATCTTCCACTTCCGCACCCTGGTTCTAGTCCTGACGTGCTGATGTAACAACACCACTTGCTGGAAATTGTGCCTCATCATCATCCAGTTCTTGTGAGAGTAATTGCATTTTTACCTTGTTGTGAGTGTGGCTTCTCAAATATTTGACATCGCTATATGCCATCTCCTCATGTCCCGCTTGAAATGGGCAAGAGGCCAGAATCTATAAATGGCAATGTGTACAGCTTTTCAGAGTGTCCAGGTGTGGAATCAATTGTCTCCAGGCACTTGGCATGGTGGGAGGAATGAGAATCAGGGTGAGGATTATGTGACCTTTTCACACTGGTCTGGCTTCAAGAGTGGTGTTCCGCGCCCCCCTACAAAGTGGGGCAGGAAGCTAGATCGACATGAAGTGTGTGTTTGTTGTGTTCCCGTGGCAGACACAGTTTCACCTTGCCCACGGCCTCAGGCTCTCCAGTCACTATTAGCATCACGTCCACTACCCCGTCCCTTACCATGCGCCTTGCCCATTTTGAATTACGTATGATATATCCCTGTTGAGAAAACATTGCAGACAGTATTACAATGCCTGCAAACTTTGCCCACTACAGATGGACAAATAAAACTGCAGTATCAATATAGAAATGCAATTTTTTTTAACATACAATTTTTTCTTTTGAGGGGAGGGTAGTTTTGAGGCCCAACTCTAGCATGAATAATGCCATATAAAATTTCACAGCTGGAAAAAATTGCATTATTACAATGCCAGCAAAATGTGTCCACTTCAGATGGACATTTAAGACTGCAGTATCAATAAAGCAATGTTATTTGTAACCAAGGAATTTTTTTTTGGGGGGGGGATTTTGAAATCCAACTATAGCACAATAAATGCCGTATAAAATGTCACTGCAGAAAAAAATTGCAGTATTACAATGCCAGAAAAATGTGACCACTTCAGATAGATGTATAAGGGTATGTTTCCACATACCCTTTTACATCAGGATTTGCTGCAGATTGGACGCTGCGTACAGCTGCAGTGTCCAATCCGCATCATCCAGATGTTACAGCATAGTGGAGGGGATTTTATGAAATCCTGTCTCCACTATTTGTGCAGGGCCGCATCCGGACATGCAGCGCGTCTTTATAGACCGCAGCATGTCTATTTATCTTGCGGAGACACGCCATCTCCGCAAGATAAATAACACAGTCTATGTATACGATGCAATGATTCCGCATGTGTTCAATTAACACATCTGGAATCACTATGTGTACAACAGGGAACTGCGCTTTGGGCGGAGCGGGGTATCCGCTGCTTCCAAAGTGCTAGGTTTCCTGAACATGGAAACATACCCTTAGAATGCAGCATCAATATAGCAATGCTATTTGCAACCAAAGTTTTTTTTCTTGGGGGGGGGCTCAGCTATAGCACAAAAAATGCTATATAAAATGTCACTGCTGGAAAAAATTGCAGTATTAGGCCGGCGTCAGACTCAGCGTAGAGAAATACGGTCCGTATTTAACGGCCGTAATACGCAGTAATTTTCCCAAAACACTGTTCCGTATTTAATGCGAGGATGCGATTTTTACGGACAAATGTATCAGTGTGTCATCCGTATGGCATCCGTATGGCGATTTTTTTGCGCAGGCTTGCAAAATGGACAAATCATGGCTCCATCGGCTAAAATATTCCTAAAAACATATATACAGTATATATATATATATATATATATATATATACACTCACTGGCCACTTTATTAGGTACACCTGTCCAACTTCTTGTTAACACTTAATTTCTAATCAGCCAATCACATGGCGGCAACTCAGTGCATTTAGGCATGTAGACATGGTCAAGACAATCTCCTGCAGTTCAAACCGAGCATCAGTATGGGGAAGAAAGGTGATTTGAGTGCCTTTGAACGTGGCATGGTTGTTGGTGCCAGAAGGGCTGGTCTGAGTATTTCAGAAACTGCTGATCTACTGGGATTTTCACGCACAACCATCTCTAGGGTTTACAGAGAATGGTCCGAAAAAGAAAAAAAATCCAGTGAGCGGCAGTTCTGTGGGCGGAAATGCCTTGTTGATGCCAGAGGTCAGAGGAGAATGGGCAGACTGGTTCGAGCTGATAGAAAGGCAACAGTGACTCAAATCGCCACCCGTTACAACCAAGGTAGGCCTAAGAGCATCTCTGAACGCACAGTGCGTCGAACTTTGAGGCAGATGGGCTACAGCAGCAGAAGACCACACCGGGTACCACTCCTTTCAGCTAAGAACAGGAAACTGAGGCTACAATTTGTACAAGCTCATCGAAATTGGACAGTAGAAGATTGGAAAAACGTTGCTTGGTCTGATGAGTCTCGATTTCTGCTGCGACATTCGGATGGTAGGGTCAGAATTTGGCGTAAACAACATGAAAGCATGGATCCATCCTGCCTTGTATGGAGCATCTTTGGGATGTGCAGCCGACAAATCTGCGGCAACTGTGTGATGCCATCATGTCAATATGGACCAAAATCTCTGAGGAATGCTTCCAGCACCTTGTTGAATCTATGCCACGAAGAATTGAGGCAGTTCTGAAGGCAAAAGGGGTCCAACCCGTTACTAGCATGGTGTACCTAATAAAGTGGCCGGTGAGTGTATATATATATATATATATGTCACTGAGACACATATATATATATATTTATATTTAATTCAGCGCAAGATAGCATAAAAGCCGGTAATTCAATTGCCAGCTTTTGCTATCTCCTTCCCAAACCCGATATGATATGAGACATGGTTTACATACAGTAAACCATCTCATATCCCTTTTTTTATTACATATTCCTCTTTACTAATGTAACAAGTGTCTGTGTGTAAAATTTTGAAGCTCTAGATATTAAATTAAAGGGTTAAATCCCGGAAAAAATTGGCGTGGGCTCCCGCGCAATTTTCTCCGCCAGAGTGGGAAAGCCAGTGACAGAGGGCAGATATTAATAGCCTAGGGAGGTACCATGGTTATAGGACCCCCCTGGCTAAAAACATCTGCCCCCAGCCACCCCAGAAAAGGCACATCTGGAAGATGCGCCTATTCTGGCACTAAAGGTACTGTCACATTAAGCGACGCTGCAGCGATATCGACAACGATGCCGATCGCTGCAGCGTCGCTGTGTGGTCGCTGGAGAGCTGTCACACAGACAGCTCTCCAGCGACCAACGATGCCGAAGTCCCCGGGTAACCAGGGTAAACATCGGGTTACTAAGCGCAGGGCCGCGCTTAGTAACCCGATGTTTATCCTGGTTACCATTGTAAATGTAAAAAAAACCAGTACATACTCACCTTCTGATGTCAATGAGGAGTTTAGGACCTGCGATGACGTCGCGGCTTGTGATTGGTCGCGTGAGCGGTCACATGAGCGGCACGCGACCAATCACAAGCCGCGACGTCATCGAGGGTCCTAAACTCCTCATTCTTAGGAACGGAGGCTGCCGGTTACAATCGGTAAGGTCCAGGGACCGCCGGAGGGGTGAGAATATCCATATTTTTTATTTTAATTCTTTATTTTTTACATGAATATGGATCCCAGGGCCTGAAGGAGAGTCTCCTCTCCTCCAGACCCTGGGAACCATACACTGGGAACTTCCGATTCCGATTTCCGATACCACAAAAATATCGGAACTCGGTATCGGAATTCCGATACCGCAAGTATCGGCCGATACCCGATACTTGCGGTATCGGAATGCTCAACACTACTCATATCATGTCGGGTTTGGGAAAGAGATAGCAAAAGCCGGCAATTGAATTACCGGCTTTTATGCTATCTAGCACTGAATTAAATATAAATATATATATGTGTCCCACTGACATAGAATAGGTATATATATATATTGTCCACAAAGTAGAAGAAAATCGGACCGCACCAACAGTCTGTGAGTAGACGTGATGGGAACCGCTCACCTGCGTCCTGATAGCCAAAGCCTCCAGTCCTGGGTGCGAAGCTCCGTGAAAGAGATGCATCAATGGATATTCAGAAGAAGAAGAAAGCACGCACTCCACAGGATGTCCGATTCAGGTAACTTTATTGGTATAAAACGTGCATCTTCACAGCCGGGGGTGCTGTATAAAGGAGTGCGGCAATGCTAGACAACAGCTGTTTCGCGCCCACTTGGCGCTTCAACAGGTCAAGGATTTGACCTGTTGAAGCGCCAAGTGGGCGCGAAACAGCTGTTGTCTAGCATTGCCGCACTCCTTTATACAGCACCCCCGGCTGTGAAGATGCACGTTTTATACCAATAAAGTTACCTGAATCGGACATCCTGTGGAGTGCGTGCTTTCTTCTTCTTCTGAATATCCATATATATATATATATATACCTATTCTATGTGTACACATTTATTCTACCTATTCTATTCTATTCTGTCAGTGTGATTTTACTGTACACCGCACTGAATTGCCGGCTTTTCTAGAGAACACCGTTGCGTATTTCTCACAAGTCACACGCATGGTCCGTGTGTAATCCGTAATTTTCTTGCCCCCATAGACTTTCATTGGCGTATTTTTTGCGCAATACGCTGACAAACGCAGCATGCTGCGATTTTCTACGGCCGCACAAGACCGTATAATACGGATCCGTAAAATACGGCAGATAGGAGCAGGGCCATAGAGAGTCATGGTACCGTATGCAATCCGTATTTTCTGCGCCTCTCATACGTCCGTAAAACACGCCAGTGTGACACCGGCCTTACACCGATCCACTGTCCACTTCAGATGGACATATAAGCAATGCAGTATCAATATAGCAATGCGATTTTTTAAAACAAACAATTTTGGGGGGGTTTTGAGGCCCAACTGCAATACGATAAATGCCATATAAAATTTTTCAGCTCAAGTGCTGTATTACAATGCCAGACAAATTTTCACACATCAGATGGATGTATGAGACTGCAATACATAAAGCAATGCAATTTTTTCACATACTATTTGATTTTTGGGGGTTTAAGGCTCAGCTGTAGCATGGTAAATCGTGTATAAAATTTCAATGCTCAAAAGAATTGCAGTATTACAATGCCAGCAAAATTTGCCCAATTCAGATGGACGTATGAGACTGCAGTATAAATATATCAATGCGATTTAACAAGTGATTTTTTTTGGCAGGGGGATGAGACACAACTTTCGCATGATAAATGGCATATAAAATTTAACAGCTCCAAAAAATGCTGTATTACAATGCTGGGCAAACTTTCACACCTCAGATGGACGTATGAGACTGCAGTATAAATATAGTAATGCGATTTTTTTCCACAAACAATTTATTTTTTGAGGGGTTTTGAGGCACAGCTGCAGCACAATAAATGCCATATAAAATTTCACTGCTCAAAAAAAAGGCAGAATTACAATGCCAGGCAAATTAGCACACCTCAGATGGATGTAGAAGACTGCAGTATCAATATAGCAATGCTATTGAGATCCAACCAAGTCTGGCTGTATGCTTTTGATGCACAACTGCCACAGTAAAAATAGTGTATAATATTTCCCTGCTCAGAACAATTTGCAGGATTAAGAGCAAAAAGAATATAATTAGCCCTGAGGTTTTGGTATCAGTTGCAGGCTGCAACATAAAGGACATACAATGCACTCTATCCTGTCCTACATGATCCCTTCAGCACAATCTCTCCCTAAGTGCTGCTAACAGCAGTATTACTATTGATTATAATTAGCCCTGAGAAGGGTTTTTGTACTTAAGGCCGGTTTCACACGTCAGTGGCTCCGGTACGTGAGGTGTTATGATCCTTAGTGGCTGAGGATCACGAATAGACCAGCAAGTGAATAAACTAAGGACAAGCTCTAGGGAGATGGTAACTGGACTGATCGCAAATCTGAGCCTATCCAACACAACTAGAGGTAGCCGGTGAACGTGCCTAAAAAATTCCTAGACGTCTGGAGCCAGCCTGAGGAACTAGCTACCCCTAAAGAGAAAGAAAGACCTCGCTTGCCTCCAGAGAAATAATCCCCAAAGATATAGAAGCCCCCATCAAATATTAACGGTGAAGTAAGAAGAAGGCACATATGTAGGGATGAAATCAGATTCAGCAAAAGAGGCCCACTAGTACTAGAAAGCAGAAAATAGAGCAGGGGTCTATGCGATCAATAAAAAACCCTTACAAAATATCCATCCTGAGATTTCAAGAACCCACGCACCAACTAATGGTGTGTGGGGAGAAACTCAGTCCACTAGAGCATCCAGCAAGCGAGGGAATCACATTTTAGCAAGCTGGACAAGAAAACATGATAAACACTGCTGATCAAAAAATGAGCAAACAAAACTTAGCTTGTCCTGGATGGACTGGGAGCAAGGTAGTCAGAAGGAATCTGAGTAGCACTGATTACATCGACAGCCGGCAACAAGTGGAAGTAAAACAGAGCTATATAGGAACCTCCCAGAAGATAACGAACCAGCTGATAGCCAGAGACCAGCAGGATAACAAACAAAGCCACCAGGGGGAGCCCAAAGCAAAAGTCACACCATACCACCAGTGACCACAAGAGGGAGCCTGAAAACAGAGTTCACAACAGTACCCCCCCTTAAGGAGGGGTCACCGAACCCTCATGAAAACCCCCAGGGCGATCAGGATGAGCCACATGGAAGGCACGAACCAAATCGGCCGCATGAACATCAGAGGCGACAACCCAAGAATTATCCTCCTGACCATAGCCCTTCCACTTGACCAAATACTGGAGCCTCCGTCTAGAAACACGAGAATCCAAGATCTTCTCCACCACGTATTCCAATTCTCCCTCAACCAGCACCGAGGCAGGAGGCTCAACCGGAGGAACCACAGGTACCACATACCTCCGCAACAACGAGCGATGGAACACATTATGAATAGCAAATGATGCCGGGAGGTCCAGACAGAATGACACAGGGCCAAGGACTTCCAGAATCTTATAAGGACTGATAAACCGAGGCTTGAACTTAGGAGAGGAGACCTTCATAGGAACGAAGCGAGAAGACAACCACACCAAGTCCCCAACGCGAAGTCGGGGACCCACACAGCGACGGCGGTTGGCAAAGAGCTGAGCCTTCTCTTGTGACAACTTCAAATTGTCCACCACATGATTCCAAATCTGATGCAACCTATCCACCACAACATCCACTCCAGGACAGTCAGAAGGCTCCACCTGACCCGAGGAAAAATGAGGATGAAACCCCGAATTACAAAAAAAAGGAGAAACCAAAGTAGCAGAACTAGCCCGATTATTAAGGGCAAACTCGGCCAACGGCAAAAAAGTAACCCAGTCGTCCTGGTCAGCAGAAACAAAACATCTTAAATAAGTCTCCAAGGTCTGATTAGTTCGCTCGGTTTGGCCATTCATCTGAGGATGGAAGGCCGACGAAAAAGACAATTCAATGCCCAACTTAGCACAAAAGGTCCGCCAAAATCTAGACACAAACTGGGATCCTCTGTCAGAAACAATGTTCTCAGGAATCCCGTGCAAACGAACCACATTTTGAAAAAACAGTGGAACCAACTCGGAGGAGGAAGGCAACTTAGGCAAGGGCACCAAATGGACCATCTTAGAAAAATGATCACACACCACCCAGATGACAGACATTCTCTGAGAGACAGGGAGATCTGAAATAAAATCCATGGAAATGTGCGTCCAAGGCCTCATCGGGACAGGCAAAGGTAACAGCAAACCACTGGCACGAGAACAGCAAGGCTTCGCCCGAGCACAAATTCCACAAGACTGCACAAAGGAACGCACATCCCGCGACAAGGAAGGCCACCAAAAAGACCTGGCCACAAAGTCTCTGGTACCAAATATTCCAGGATGGCCCGCCAACACCGAAGAATGAACCTCGGAGATGACTCTGTTGGTCCATCTATCCGGGACAAACAGTCTCTACGGTGGACAGCGGTCAGGTCTATCCGCCTGAAACTCTTGCAGCACACGTCGCAAATCTGGGGAGATGGCAGACAAAATCACCCCTTCTCTAAGGATACCAGCCGGCTCTGAATCTCCAGGAGAGTCAGGCACAAAACTCCTAGAAAGAGCATCAGCCTTCACATTCTTCGAACCCGGCAGGTACGAGACCATGAAATCAAAACGAGAGAAAAACAACGACCAACGAGCCTGTCTGGGAATCAGCCGCTTGGCCGACTCGAGATAAATCAAATTCTTGTGATCAGTCAAGACCACCACACGATGTTTAGCTCCCTCGAGCCAATGTCGCCACTCCTCAAATGCCCACTTCATAGCCAACAGCTCCCGATTACCGACATCATAATTCCGCTCGGCAGGCGAAAACTTTCTTGAAAAGAAAGCACATGGCTTCATCACAGAGCCATCGGGGCTTCTCTGCGACAAAACAGCCCCCGCTCCAATCTCGGAAGCATCAACCTCCACCTGGAAGGGAAGTGAGACATCTGGCTGACATAAGACCGGAGCCGAAGAAAACCGACGCTTCAGCTCCCGAAAGGCCTCCACAGCCGCAGAAGACCAATTAGTCACATCAGAACCCTTCTTGGTCAAATCCGTCAAAGGCTTAACAACGCCAGAAAAATTAGCTATGAAGCGACGGTAAAAATTAGCAAAACCCAAGAACTTCTGAAGACTCTTAACAGATGTAGGCTGTGTCCAGTCATGAATAGCCTGAACCTTGACTGGGTCCATCTCAATAGTAGAAGGAGAAAAAATGAAACCCAAAAAAGAAATCTTCTGGACTCCAAAAAGACATTTTGAGCCCTTCACAAATAAAGCATTGTCACGCAGGACCTGAAAGACCATCCTGACCTGCTTAACATGAGACTCCCAATCATCCGAAAAAAACAGAATATCATCCAGATACACAATCATAAACTTATCCAGATATTCACGGAAGATGTCATGCATAAAAGACTGAAAGACTGAAGGAGCATTAGAAAGTCCAAAAGGCATCACCAAGTACTCAAAATGGCCTTCAGGCGTATTAAATGCAGTTTTCCATTCATCACCCTGTTTTATACGCACAAGGTTATACGCACCACGAAGATCTATCTTGGTGAACCAACTAGACCCCCTAATGCGAGAAAACAAATCAGTTAACAATGGCAAAGGATACTGAAATTTGACCGTGATTTTATTCAAAAGGCGATAATCAATACAGGGTCTCAGGGAACCATCCTTCTTAGCCACAAAAAAGAATCCTGCACCAAGAGGGGATGAGGATGGGCGAATATGTCCCTTCTCTAAAGACTCCTTTATATAACTCCGCATGGCAGCATGCTCCGGCACAGATAAATTGAAAAGTCGTCCCTTAGGAAACTTACCACCAGGAATCAAATTTATAGCACAATCACAGTCCCTATGAGGAGGTAGAGAATTGAGTTTGGGCTCCTCAAATACATCCTGGTAGTCTGACAAAAACGTAGGGACTTCAGAAGGAGTGGACGAAGCAATTGACACCACAGGAGCATCACCATGAATTCCCTGACAACCCCAACTTGACACCGACATAGCTTTCCAATCCAGGACTGGATTATGAGTCTGCAACCATGGCAGACCCAACACGACGACATCATGCAAACTATGCAGCACAAGAAAGCGAATCACCTCCCGATGAACAGGAGCCACGCACATGGTCACTTGTGTCCAGTACTCAGGTCTATTCGTAGCCAATGGTGTAGAATCAATTCCCCTTAGTGGAATAGGGAATTTTAAAGGCTCCAAATCAAAACCACAGCGCCTGGCAAATGACCAATCCATCAGACTCAGGGCGGCACCTGAATCTACAAAAGCATTAACCGGGTAAGATGACAGGGAACAAATCAGGGTAACAGACAAAATGAACTTAGGCTGTAAAGTACCAATGGTGACAGATTTATCAACCTTTTTTTTACGCTTAGAGCATGCTGAGATAACATGAGCTGAGTCACCACATTAAAAGCACAACCCATTTTGCCATCTATAATTTTGCCGTTCACTTCTGGTCAGAATTCTGTCACATTGCATAGATTCAGGTGTCTGTTCAGAAGACACCGCCAAATGGTGCACAGGTTTGCGCTCCCGCAAACGCCGATCAATCTGAATGGCCAGAGTCATTGACTCATTCAGACCTGCAGGCGTAGGGAACCCCACCATGACATTCTTAATGGCTTCAGAAAGACCTTCTCTGAAATTTGCAGCCAGGGCACACTCATTCCACTGAGTAAGCACCGACCATTTCCGAAATTTCTGGCAGTACACCTCTGCTTCATCTTGCCCCTGCGAGAGGGCCAATAACGTTTTTTCAGCCTGGTTCTCAAGATTAGGTTCCTCATAGAGCAATCCAAGGGCTAGAAAAAACGCATCTACACTAAGCAATGCAGGATCCCCTGGCGCCAATGCGAAGGCCCAATCTTGAGGGTCACCATGCAAAAAGGAAATGATAATCTTAACTTGCTGAACGGCATCACCAGAGGAACGAGGTTTCAAAGAAAGAAACAACTTACAATTGTTCCTAAAATTCAGGAACCTAGATCTATCTCCAGAAAACAACTCCGGAATAGGTATTCTAGGCTCTGACATAGGACTGTGAACAACAAAATCCTGAATACTTTGAACCCTGGCAGCAAGATGATCCAGACTGGAAGCCAAGCTCTGGACATCCATGTCAGCAGCTGAACTCAGAGCCACACCAAGATTAAGAGGAGGAGAGAAGCTAGCCACAGCAGCTAGACACACGGCAACAACAACAAAAAAAATAAAAATAAATTCTCAAGGCTTCTTTTCTCCTGCTTCTGCCATGCAATTAACACTTTTGTGGCCGGCTGTACTGTTATGATCCTTAGTGGCTGAGGATCACGAATAGACCAGCAAGTGAATAAACTAAGGACAAGCTCTAGGGAGATGGTAACTGGACTGATCGCAAATCTGAGCCTATCCAACACAACTAGAGGTAGCCGGTGAACGTGCCTAAAAAATTCCTAGACGTCTCGAGCCAGCCTGAGGAACTAGCTACCCCTAAAGAGAAAGAAAGACCTTGCTTGCCTCCAGAGAAATAATCCCCAAAGATATAGAAGCCCCCAACAAATATTAACGGTGAAGTAAGAAGAAGGCACATACGTAGGGATGAAATCAGATTCAGCAAAAGAGGCCCACTAGTACTAGAAAGCAGAAAATAGAGCAGGGGTCTATGCGATCAATAAAAAACCCTTACAAAATATCCATCCTGAGATTTCAAGAACCCACGCACCAACTAATGGTGTGTGGGGAGAAACTCAGTCCACTAGAGCATCCAGCAAGCGAGGGAATCACATTTTAGCAAGCTGGACAAGAAAACATGATAAACACTGCTGATCAAAAAATAAGCAAACAAAACTTAGCTTGTCCTGGATGGACTGGGAGCAAGGTAGTCAGAAGGAATCTGAGTAGCACTGATTACATCGACAGCCGGCAAGAAGTGGAAGTAAAACAGAGCTATATAGGAACCTCCCAGAAGATAACGAACCAGCTGATAGCCAGAGACCAGCAGGATAACAAACAAAGCCACCAGGGGGAGCCCAAAGCAAAAGTCACACCATACCACCAGTGACCACAAGAGGGAGCCTGAAAACAGAGTTCACAACAGTGAGGTGACAGTTTCCTCACGTACCGGAGACACTGACACACGTAGACCCATAAAAATCAATGCATCTGTTCAGATGTCATTGATTTTTTGCGGACCGTGTCTCCGTGTGCCAAATACGGAGACATGTCAGTGTTCGTGGGAGCGCACGTATTACACGGACCCAATAGAGTCAATGGGTCCATGTAAAACACGGACCTCACACGGACGTTCTCCGTCTGGGGTCCGTGTGCGTGCAGGAGACAGCGCTACAGTAAGCGCTGTCCCCCCCACATGGTGCTGAAGCCGCGATTCATATGTTCCCTGCAGCAGCGTTTGCTGCAGAG
This sequence comes from Ranitomeya variabilis, assembly GCF_051348905.1. NCBI lineage: Eukaryota > Metazoa > Chordata > Amphibia > Anura > Dendrobatidae > Ranitomeya > Ranitomeya variabilis. Next base: position 328,368,738 of record NC_135237.1, on the reverse strand, counting down.
AAAATATGAATAATAGTGTTTAAAATAAAGATCTATGTGTCCGCCGCCCCCCCACCCCCTGTGCGCCCCCCGCTGTCCTGAAAATACTCACCCGCTCCCACATTGGCTGTCACTCCTTCCTCTCTGCCCCGTGCCTCCTACTGTATGCGGTCACGTGGGGCCGCTCATTTACAATCATGAATAGTCGGCTCCGCCCCTATGGGAGGTGGAGCCACATATTCATGACTGTAAATGACCGGCCCCACGTGACCGCATACACTAGAAGCCGCGGCCAGACCAGGAAGCAGCGAGGGAGGCGGGTAAGTATTTTCAGAACAGCGGGGGGGGGGGGGTGCGCACAGGGGGTGGGAGGGCGGCGGACACATAGATCTTTATTTTAAACACTGTTATTCATATTTTCTCTGCAGCAAACGCTGCTGCAGGGAACATATGAATCGCGGCTTCAGCACGATGCAGGGTACCACACGCGTGGGTACCACACGCTCCGTGTGGTACCCACTCGCCATACGGGCGGCACACGTGTGCCGCACGTATGGCCTACGTGAGTTCCCAGGCACACGGACACGGATAACTCCGGTACCGATTTATTCCGGTACCAGAATTATCTGGACGTGTGGGACAGCCCTCAAACAAATGAAAATGTGGTTGAATTCCTGGCTAATATGCACCTACAATTCTGTCCCTCTCTCACCAGCACCTCTCCCTGCTATGCCTGTTTCTGGAGTACAGTGTGCTGAGCATGGCTTCATGGATCTTATATAGACCTCATGATGCTATGCGGCCAACCAATCACAGTAATGCCACAACCAAGATGGCTTCAGCATTACATTGACAGGCAGGCAATCCCCACATGTTCATTGGCTGTCTAAAAAACAACAAACAACAAACGTGGGGCGGAAACTTGAGCTACTGTTCGAGCATTAAAAAAACACTCGCCGAGTAACGAGCATCCCAAGCACACTGATGCCCGAGCAAGTAACGACTGGTGACAAATATGCTCGCTCATAACTACTTATAATTACATAGTTACATAGTTACATAGTTATTAAGGTTGAAGGAAGACTGTAAGTCCATCTAGTTCAACCCATAGCCTAACCTAACATGCCCTAACATGTTGATCCAGGGGAAGGCAAAAAAACCCCATGTGGCAAAGAGTAAGCTCCACCATGGGGAAAAAAATTCCTTCCCGACTCCACATACGGCAATCAGACTAGTTCCCTGGATCAACGCCTTATCAAGGAATCTAATATATATACCCTGTAATATTATACTTTTCCAGAAAGGTATCCAGTCCCCTCTTAAATTGAAGCAATGAGTCACTCATTACAACATCATACGGCAGAGAGTTCCATAGTCTCACTGCTCTTACATTAAAGAATCCGCGTCTGTTATTATGCTTAAACCTTCTTTCCTCCAGACGTAGAGGATGCCCCCTTGTCCCTGTCTCAGGTCTATGATTAAAAAGATCATCAGAAAGGTCTTTGTACTGTCCCCTCATATATTTATACATTAAAATAAGATCACCCCTTAGTCTTCATTTTTCCAAACTAAATAGCCCCAAGTGTAATAACCTATCTTGGTATGGCAGACCCCCCAGTCCTCTAATAACCTTGGTCGCTCTTCTCTGCACCCGCTCCAGTTCAGCTATGTCTTTCTTATACACCGGAGACCAGAACTGTGCACAGTATTCTAAGTGTGGTCGAACTAGTGACTTGTATAGAGGTAAAATTATGTTCTCCTCATGAGCATCTATGCCTCTTTTAATACATCCCATTATTTTATTTGCCTTTGTAGCAGCTGCCTGACACTGGCCACTGAATATGAGTTTGTCATCCACCCATACACCCAGGTCTTTTTCATTGACGGTTTTGCCCAGAGTTTTAGAATTAAGCACATAGTTATACATCTTATTACTTCTACCCAAGTGCATGACCTTACATTTATCCCCATTAAAGCTCATTTGCCATTTATCAGCCCAAGCTTCTAGTTTACATAAATCATCCTGTAATATAAAATTGTCCTCCCCTGTATTGATTACCCTGCAGAGTTTAGTGTCATCTGCAAATATTGAAATTCTACTCTGAATGCCCCCTACAAGGTCATTAATAAATATGTTAAAAAGAAGAGGGCCCAATACTGACCCCTGTGGTACCCCACTGCTAACCGTGACCCAGTCCGAGTGTGCTCCATTAATAACCACCCTTTGTTTCCTATCCCTGAGCCAGCTCTCAACCCACTTACACATATTTTCCCCTATCCCCATTACTCTCATTTTATGTAACAACCTTTTGTGTGGCACCGTATCAAAAGCTTTGGAAAAGTCCATATATACTACGTCCACTGGGTTCCCTTGGTCCAGTCCGGAACTTACCTCTTCATAGAAGCTGATCAAATTAGTCTGACATGAACGGTCCCTAGTAAACCCGTGCTGATACTGGGTCATGAGGTTATTCCTCTTCAGATACTCCAGCATAGCATCTCTTAGAATGCCCTCCAGGATTTTACCCACAGTAGAGGTTAAGCTTACTGGCCTATAATTACCGAGTTCAGTTTTTGCCCCTTTTTTGAATATTGGCACCACATTTGCTATACGCCAGTCCTGTGGTACAGACCCTGTTATTATGGAGTCTTTAAAGATTAAAAATAATGGTCTATCAATGACTGTACTTAGTTCCTGCAGTACTCGGGGATGTATCCCATCCGGGCCCGGAGATTTGTCAATTTTAGTTATTTTTAGCCGCCGCTGTACTTCCTGCTGGGTTAAGCAGGTGACATTTAATGGGGAATTTTTATCCCTAGTCATATTGGCTGCCATGGGATTTTCTTTTGTAAATACTGATGAAAAAAAGTCATTTAGCATATTGGCTTTTTCCTCATCCTCATCCACCATTTCACCCAGACTATTTTTAAGGGGGCCAACACTGTCATTTTTTAGTTTCTTACTATTTATATAGTTAAAGAATATTTTGGGATTATTTTTACTCTCTCTGGCAATGAGTCTCTCTGTCTCAATCTTTGCTGCCTTGATTTGCTTTTTACAGAATTTATTTAATTTTCTGTATTTATTTAATGCCTCCTCACTACCTACTTCCTTTAATTCTCTAAATGCTTTCTTTTTGTCCCTTATTGCGCCCCTTACAGCTCTATTTAGCCATATTGGTTTCCTCCTATTTCTAGTATGTTTATTCCCATACGGTATATACTGTGCACAGGTCCTATCCAGGATGCTAATAAATGTCTCCCATTTTCTTTGTGTATTTTTGTGTCTCAGGATATCGTCCCAGTTAATTGCACCAAGATCCTCTCTCATCCGTTGGAAATTTGCCCTCCTGAAGTTTAGTGCCCTTGTCACCCCCCTACTACCCATCTTATTAAAGGTTACATGAAAACTTATTATTTTGTGATCACTATTCCCCAAGTGACCCCCAACCCTTATATTTGATATGCGGTCTGGCCTGTTGGTTAATATTAGGTCTAGCAGTGCCCCCCTCCTTGTTGGGTCCTGAACCAGTTGTGAAAGGTAATTGTCTCTCATAGTTGTCAAAAATCGATTACCTTTACTGGAACTGCAGGTTTCTGTTCCCCAATCTATTTCAGGGTAGTTGAAGTCCCCCATAATAATGACTTCTCCTTGAGTCGCAGCTTCATCTATTTGCTTTACGAGGATATTCTCCATTGCTTCCATTAGTTTTGGAGATTTATAACAAACCCCTATCAGTAATTTATTATTTTTTCCCCCTCCCCTTATCTCCACCCACAGGGACTCTACATTTTCATTAAATTCACCTATATTATCACGCAGGATGGGTTTTAAGGAAGATTTTACATATAGACACACCCCACCCCCTCGCTTATCTGTACGGTCATTTCTGAACAGGCTATAGCCCTGCAAGTTAACAGCCCAGTCATGGCTCTCATCCAGCCACGTCTCAGATATCCCCACCATGTCATAATTATGCTCCAACAACATTAGTTCTAATTCGTCCATTTTGTTGGCGAGGCTTCGGGCATTAGTATACATGCACTTGATGTTACTCTCTGTACCTCTATTCTTTCTTAAATTATTAACTGTTCTAACCCCACCCCCCATGCCACCGCCACCCCCAACTTCCTTATTTGTGCCCAGGTCTCTATCTGCACTATCTTCCCCTCCTATAAAATGAATACCCTCCCCCCCAATCCCTAGTTTAAACACTCCTCCAACCTTCTAACCATTTTCTCCCCCAGCACAGCTGCACCTTCCCCATTGAGGTGCAGCCCGTCCCTAGCGTAGAGCCTGTAGCCAACTGAGAAGTCGGCCCAGTTCTGCAGGAACCCAAACCCCTCCTTCCTACACCAATTCTTGAGCCACTTATTAACCTCCCTAATCTCCCGTTGCCTCTCTGGCGTGGCACGTGTTACAGGCAGTATTTCGGAAAATACCACGTTGGAGGTCCTTGCTTTCAGCTTGCAGCCTAATTCCCTGAAATCATCTTTAAGGACCTTCCACCTACCTCTAACTTTGTCATTTGTGCCAATGTGCACCATGACCGCTGGGTCCTCACCAGCCCCTCCCAGTAATCTGTCCACCCGATCAGCGATGTGTCGGACTCGAGCGCCAGGTAGGCAGCACACCGTCCGACGATCCCTGTCTTTGTGACAGATTGCCCTATCTGTTCCCCTAATAATTTAGTCCCCCACTACCAGCACCTGTCTGGCCTGCCCTGCTCTCCTTTTTCCCTCCTTACTGGAGCAGTCACTCCTCCGGCTTTCAGAGGACATGCCTGGCTGCAGCAGTGCTACCCCTGTACTGGCACCCCCCTCATCTGCCAACTTAGCAAACTTATTGGGGTGTGCCAGATCAGGACTAGCCTCCCTGGCACTCTTCCCTCTACCCCGCCTTCTATCTGTCACCCAGCTAACTGTCACACTGTCCTGCAGCTCCATCCTACCATCCCCCTCCTCATCTATCCCATTGAGCGTCTGCTCTGTGAGCAGAAGACTCCTCTCCATATTGTCTATGAATCTCAGTGTTGCCAGCTGCACATTTAGATCCAGTATCTGGGTTTCCAAATGCACAATGTGCTCACATCTCGCACAGCAGTATGCACCCTCGACCGGCTGGTCAAGGACTGCATACATGTGGCAATGACTATTTTATTTTGTATGTACCACTTAAAACATGTAGAACATGCTTTGCCATTGTCTTTTTAATTACCCTTGATGGAGCAGTTAGGCAAAACAATAATGGAAAATACTTTTATGCAATGTACTCTATTTCTTATTATTTGCTTTGTTTTATATGTGGTTCTTTTTAGTAGAATTAAAATTTTTTGATTTGAAATTCTATTTGGCTACGCTTGAGGCGATAGGAGAGGCACTAAGTTGGCCATCACTCCCTTGTGATTTTATGAGAGGAGAGACAGAGTCATGTATTGATAACTTGCATATTGTATAAAAGTGTCACCTAAAAGTAAATAAATTGCGTACGTTATATACAGTGGGGACACAAAGTATTCAGACCCCTTTAAATTTTTCACTTTTTGTTTCATTGCAGCCATTTAGCGAATTCAAAAAAGTTCATTTTTTCACATTAACCCCTTTCTGACCTCGGACGGGATAGTACGTCCGAGGTCAGAACCCCCGCTTTGATGCTGTCTCCGGCGGTGAGCCCGCATCAAAGCCGGGACAAGTCAGCTGTTTTGAACAGCTGACATGTGCCCGCAATAGCGGCGGGTGAAATCGCGATTCACCCGCCGCTATTAACTAGTTAAATGCCACTGTCAAACGCAGACAGCGGCATTTAACCGGCGCTTCCGGCCGGGTGGCCAGAAATGAGCGCATCGCCGACCCCCGCCACATGATCGGGGGTCAGCGATGCTTCTGAATAGTAACCATAGAGGTCCTTGAGACCTCTATGGTTACTGATCCCTGGTAGCTGTGAGCGCCACCCTGTGGTCGGCGCTCATAGCACATCTGCATTTCTGCTGCATAGCAGTGATCTGATGATCGCTGCTATGTAGCAGTGCCGATCGCGTTGTGCCAGCTTCTAGCCTCCTATGGAGGCTATTGAAGCATGGCAAAAGTAAAAAAAAAGAAGTTAAAAAAAATGTGAAAAAATTAAAAAAAATATAAAAGTTTAAATCACCCCCTTTCGCCCCATTCAAAAAAAAATCAATAAAAAAAATCAAACCTACACATATTTGGTATCGCCGCTTTCAGAATCGCCCGATCTATCAAGAAAAAACAAGCATTAACCTTATCACTAAACAGCGTAGCGAGACAAAAATTCAAAATGCCAGAATTACGTTTTTTTGGTTGCCGCGACATTGCATTAAAATGCAATAACGCGCGATCAAAAGAACATATCTGCACCGAAATGGTATCACTAAAAATGCCAGCTCGGCACACAAAAAATAAGCCCTCAACCGTCCCCAGATCATGAAAAATGGAGACGCTATGGGTATCGGAAAATGGCGCATTTTTTTTTTTTAGCAAAGTTTGGAATTTGTTTTCACCACTTAGATAAAAAAGAACCTAGTCATGTTAGGTGTCTATGAACTCATAATGACCTGGAGAATCATAGTTGTGGGTCAGTTTTAGCATTTAGTAAACCTAGCAAAAAAGCCAAACAACAAACAAGTGTGGGACTGCACTTTTTTTGCAATTTCACCGCACTTGGAATTTTTTTCCCATTTTCTAGTACACAACATGCTAAAATCAATGATGTCGTTCAAAAGTACAACTTGTTTCGCAAAAAATAAGCCCTCACATGGCCATATTGACGGAGAAATAAAAAAGTTATGGCTCTGGGAAGGAGGGGAGAGAAAAACGAACACGGAAAAACGGAAAATCCCAAGGTCATGAAGGGGTTAATGTACACTGTGCTCCCCATCTTGACTGAAAAAAAAAACAGAAATATAGTAATTTTTGCTAATTGATTAAAAAAGAAAAAATGAAATATCACATGGTCATAAGTATTCAGACCCTTTGCTCAGTATTGAGTAGGAGCACCCTTTTAAGCTAGTACAGCCATGAGTCTTCTTGGGAATGATACAAAAAGTTTTTGACATCTGGATTTGGGGATCGTCTGCTGGCTGGGCCAATCAAGAATGGTCACAAAGTTGTTGTGAAGCCACTCCTTTGTTATTTTAGCTTTGTGCTTAGGGTCATTGTCTTGCTGGAAGGTGAACCTTTGGCCAAGTCTGAGCTCCAGAGCACTCTGGAAGAGGTTTTCATCCAGGATATCTCTGTACTTGGCCACATTCATTTTTCCTTCAATGGCAACCAGTCGTCCTGTCCCTGCAGCTGAAAAACACCCCCATAGCATGATGCTGCCATCACCATGCTTCACTGTTGGGATTGGATTGGGCAGGTGATGAGCAGTGCCTGGTTTTCTCCATACATATCGCTTATAATTATCACCAAAAAGGTCTATCTTCATCTCATCAGACCAGAGAATCTCATTTCTTGTAGTCTGCGAGTCCTTCATGTGTTTTTTAGCAAACTCTATGAGGGCTTTCATATGTCTTGCACTAAGGAGAGGCTTCCATCGGGCCACTCTGCCATAAAGGCCCGACTGTTGGAGGGCTGCAGTGATAGTTGACTTTGTGGAACTTTCTCCCCATCTCCCTACTGCATCTCTGGAGCTTAGCCACAGTGATCTTGGGGTTCTTCTTTACCTCTCTCACCAAGGCTCTTCTCTCACAATTGCTCAGTTTGGCAGGACGGTCAAGTCTAGGAAGACTTCTGGTGGTCCCAAACTTCTTCTATTTAAGGATTATGGAGGCCACTGTAGCCTCAGGAACCTTGAGTACTGCAGAAATTCTTTTGTAACCTTGGCCAGATCTGTGCCTTGCCACAATTCTGTCTCTGAGCTCCTTGGCCAGTTCCTTTGACCTCATGATTCTCATTTGGTCTGACGCACTGTGAGCTGTGAGGTCTAAAGGTACCGTCACATTAAGCGACGCTGCAGCGATATAGACAACGATGCCGATCGCTGCAGCGTCGCTGTTTCGTCGTTGTCTGGTCGCTGGAGAGCTGTCACACAGACAGCTCTCCAGCGACCAACGATGCCGAAGTCCCCGGGTAACCAGGGTAAACATCGGGTTACTAAGCGCAGGGCCGCACTTAGTAACCCGATGTTTACCCTGGTTACCAGTGTAAATGTAAAAAAAAAAAACACTACATACTTACATTCCGGTGTCTGTCGGGTCCCCCGGCGTCCGCTTCCCTGCACTGTGTAAGCGCCGGCCCTAAAGCAGAGCGGTGACGTCACCACTGTGCTCTGCTTTATGGCCGGCCGGTGCTGACACAGTGCAGGGAAGCGGACGCCGGGGGACCCGACAGACACTGGAATGTAAGTATGTAGTGTTTGGGTTTTTTTACATTTACAATGGTAACCAGAGTAAATATCTGGTTACTAAGCGCGGCCCTGCGCTTAGTAACCCGATGTTTACCCTGGTTACCAGTGAAGACATCGCTGAATCCGCGTCACACACACCGATTCAGCGATGTCAGCGGGTGATCCAGCGACGAAATAAGGTGCTGGCCTTCTAGCTCCGACCAACGATATCACAGCAGGATCCTGATCGCTGCTGCGTGTCAAACACAACGATATCGCTATCCAGGACGCTGCAACGTCACGGATCGCTATCGTTATCATTGTTAAGTTGTTCAGTGTGAAGGTACCTTTACTGTATATAGACAGGTGTGTGCCTTTTCAAATCAAGTCCTATCAGTTTAATTAAACACAGCCGGACTCCAATGAGGGAGTAGAACCATCTCAAGGAGGATCACAAGGAAATGGACAGCATGTGACTTAAATATGAGTGTCTGAGCAAAATGTCTGATATTTCAATTTTTCTTTTTTAATAAATTTGCAAAAATTTCTACATTTCTGTTTTTTTCAGTCAAGATGGGGTGCAGAGTGTACATTAATGAGAAAAAAATGAACTTTTTTTTAATTTACCAAATGGCTGTAATGAAACAAAAAGCGAAAAATGTAAAGGGGTCTGAATACTTTCCATACCCACTGCATATATAAATCCTTAACGTCACCCCTGGTTGCCCGATAATTTCGGGAATAGGCTCTTAATGGAGCATTTGTCCAAATATCTAGATTGGCTCCTGAGACCGTTATTAAAAAGTGTTCCGTCATACCTAAAAGATATCAGAGATTTTTTAAGGACTTTGTATGAAATTGAATTGCTCCTAACTTCGATTATTCTAGAAAGCCAGAATTCCTCAAAAACTTTGAATTGAAACAATCAGATGTATATTAAATAATTTGGATAAAAATATGGATTACATTGATTTGCCACTGCGGCTCTGGATTTTGTTTTGTGTCACAACACTTTTAAATTTCAAGATAAATGGTTCCTTTAACAAGTCGGAACCGCGATGGGTGCTCTGGTTGCATGCGTTTTCGCTAATCTGTTCCTTGCTTTTGTTGAAAGTAAATACTGTATATTATTATTGTTGCTAACCCATACATTAGACACATCTGTACGTAATTACATTACGTTGATGACGTGTTTATTGTATGGGCAGGCACAAGATCTCAATTTATCTTTTGTTAACTATTTAAATTATGTAAATGTTGAGAACATGAGATTCACTATAAATTGTGGAGGAAATTCTCTACAATTTCTAGATGTGAAAATGAATATAAAAGAGGGAAGTATTGTCACTGAACCTTTAAAAAACCTATTGCGACTAATTCGCTTTTACATTTTGAAAGTGCCCATCCCCACAAAAAAAGAGGGCTTCCTTATAGTCAATTCATGAGATTAAATTAAAATTAATAATAATAACAATGTATTCCTAAAACAAGCTAATGAATTAAAAAGTATTTTTTTCAGTAGAGGATATCCGTTTCCGTTACTACAGTAAATGAGGCTTTAGATAGAACATATAAAAAAATATAACTGCATTATTAAAGAATAAAGACAAAAGAAAATAGAACACTAGTATCACTATGGATATGTATCCACACGGCAATCACTATGGATATGTATCCACACGGCAATACGATGTAGTTGGCATCTTATAGAAAGCGATAAAGATCTAAGTGAAAAATTATTACACAAACCCCTCTTTTCCTATAGGAGGAGAAGCAATCTGAGAGATTTGTTAGTTAATAACAGGTTAGAGACTGACACAGATAACTGGCTTGAGAAAAATATCCCAAAAGGAAATCATAGATGTGGCAGCTGCTCATTTTTCCATCTTCACCTTATTGACAATTCATTTTGGTTAGGACCAATAAATTGTGTGAATTATTTAATTTCGTGCAGGACAAAGCATGTAGGTTACATGATTTTCTGTCCCTGTAAATTCTATTACATTGGAAAAACAATAAGATCTCTATGCGCCTGGTTTAGGGAACATTTTTGCAGGGATAAAAAAAGGTTAGTTATCCCCCATAGGGAGGAAATTATAATCAATTATTGTTGAAAAAATAAGCAAAGTGGATTCTAAATTCTGCTGCCCAAGGTCCATTGGGACTTAATGATAGATTAGATATGTCTGTGATTTTGTAATTTAATTGTATATGGTTTTTTTTAACTACCGTATATACTCGAGTATAAGCCGACCCGAGTATAAGCCGAGACCCCTAATTTTGCCACAAAAAACTGGGAAAACTTAATGACTCGAGTATAAGCCTAGGGTTGAAAATGCAGCAGCTACCGGTAAATGTCAAAAATAAAAATATGTACCAATAAAAGTAAAATTAATTGAGACATCAGTAGGTTACATGTTTTTGAATATCCATATTGAATCAGGAGCCCCATATAATGCTCCATACAGTTCATGATGGCCCCATAAGATGCTCCATAATAAAATATGCCCCATAAAATGCTCCATAAAGTTTATGATGGGCCCCATTAGATGCTTCATAGAAAATATGCCCCATATAATGCTGCATAGGTTGCTTATGGCCCCATAAGATGCTCCATAGATAATGTGCCCCATACAATGCTGCATAGATTGATTATGGCCCCATAAGATGCTCCATAGATAATGTGCCCCATATAATGCTGCATAGGTTGATTATGGCCCTATAAGATGCTCCATAGAAGCATTTGCCCAATAGCCGGATGCTGCAATAAAAAAAATCACGTACTCATCTCTTGTCCTGAGCAGACCCCAGGCACTTGCAATATTCACCTGTCCACGTTCCACCGCTGGGCGCTGCTGTGTCTTCTGCGTCCTCCGCAGTGACTGTTCAGGCAGAGGGTGGCACGCACACTAATCGCATCATCGCGCCCTCTGACCTTAACGTCACAGGCAGAGGACGCAGAAGACACAGTGGCGCCCAGCGGTGGATCGCGGATAGGTGAATATCGCCAATACTCACCCTCCAGTCCCCATTATATTCACCTGCTCCCGGCGCGGTCCCTGGCAGCTTCTCACTGACAGGTGATCTTCGGCACACACAGCTTCTTCCTGTGTTCAGCGGTCACATCGTACCACTCATTAAAGTAATGAATATGCATCCATATTCATTACTTTAATGAGCGGTACCACGTGACCGCTGAACACAGGAAGAAGCTGCGGGCGCCGGAGGAGCAGGAACGTGCAGAGACGCGCTGGGAGCAGGTAAGTATGATCTGACAGCTGCCACTCCCCCTCCCCCACCGACCCCCTGGGACAATGACTTGAGTATAAGCCGAGAGGGGCACTTTCAGCCCCCCAAAAATGGGCTGAAAATCTCGGCTTATATATACAGTATGTATGATGTTTTGTACACACTGAACAGGTGTATATGATGGATATTAGGCACTAAACTTTAAAAAGGAAGTAGTATCATGTCAGTGTATAGCATGACACGTAGAAGTGCTGTTACAGCGCAAAATGGCTGTGGTCCTTCGCTTCTTTTTTCTCTCCCACACTCACCCTGCCTACCGCTCTGCAAAATTTGTCAGTGCCACTTTTATTTTTTTCTTTGATGACAATAGAAATAGATGGCCCCAGTCTAGTGGATACAGTCTGTTCAATTCTGCATGTAGTATAGTTCTTCTGATTTGCTATATCGCTCTCCCCACATGCAGGGAATTGCAATAGTTTAGGTATCCATGGTTATGACCACTCATATACTGACAGTTAGTTTGTTAGTTATTTGTTAGTGGTCGTAACCATGGATGTCTAAGATACTGTAATGCCTGCACATAGAGTAAGCGTCATAGCGTATCAGAAGATCTACACTACATTTCTAATATTATTATTATTACACCTACTATATATTGGGATAGTATTTGGAGATGCGAATACCCCTTTAAAAAAAATGTATGGTGCCTATTAATATTAATATGTTTCCCTTTAAAATGCTTTGTTCTGTATGAAACCACTTATAGAAAGTTTGGCACGTACTTACAGCTTAAATCTGATTCTTGTTTTTCTACTATTATTGTTTGAATTACTATTTATTTTAAGGGCTTGAGATCTTACAGGTCATTTATTTGGAAACTAGAAAATGTCACGAGATAACTTGCTGCCTATTTGTTTAGTATTAGTAACTGGTTTTAGACGACACGGTCAGTAAAACAAAACAAAACACTGTTTAATAATCTAATTTCAAATGCGGAAAATTAAACTCCTATGCAGGATATTGTTCCGGTAGGAAAGACTTTAGATGTAATTGTAGACTTGGCCTTCGCTGCTGTTACTTAAATCATTTAATGTTTTTAACATTACATTCCACTGCATGAAGGGCACATTCTAGACACTTAGAAGAATAGGCAGTAGTGTAGCTACTGGGTCGAGGGGTAGATGGGTGGTCGCCGTGGGCCCCTCCCTCAAAAGGGCCCATCCCCAGCAAACGCCACTCTTAAAGTGTAGCGGTGTGCGCAACATGCCAATACCATGAAGCTCAATGGTGGAAAGGGAAGACATAGTCTACGTGTACTACCACTTTCCATTCTGTAGGCTGCAGGACACTTCAGGCCTGCAGAACGGCAAGATGATGCACTGAAGGAGTCCTGGGCAGAGCAATGTGATGACTTTCTGTCCATGTCCTGGTGCAATAACAACACTGTGTCGGTTCACCCGCTCTTTGACGCTATCTGACTGATCAGGGGTTAGGTGTCTATATAATGTTATTATTTTAATATAACTTGTAGGGAGACTATGGGGGTGTCATACAGTGTGTGGGCCACCAGACAGTACGGGGCTACTGCGAGGGCAATCATATAGTGTGGGGGTTATTGTGAGGGTCATCATACAGTGTGAATGCTACTGTGGAGGCCATCATATGAACTGAAGGATATTTTGAGGGCAATAATATAGTATGAAAACAACTGTGGGAACAATCATAAGATGGACCATAATTTGTAAAGGGGCAGGTGGGGGATAGATTTTGCAGAGTGGCAGTTTGGGGGTTCCTGTATGGTCCGCAGTCTGATGATGGCTGGTAACAACAACTCACAGTATATACTTACCATTGTTAAAGGCATACTAGGAGTTGTAGGTTTATGCAATACTATTATATATGGGGCTTACCTGAGATTACAAGTGATTGCTGCACTAACTTTTGAGCACAACTGTATCTACAAAATGAAGACGTATCTACAATATGAGGACCTTGATGGGGACATGACAATAAATGGCTTCACCAAGCCACTAACCATGAGTGGATAAAAAGTTTTGGTATTATCATTTATATTCTCTGAAAAAAAGGCCAAGAAAGCAAAAATTCTGCAGGGTATGTAAACTTTTGAGCACAACTGTATCTACAAAATGGGGACATACCTACAGACATATCTACATTATGAGGACCTTGATGGGGACATGACTACAATATGGGGACCTGGATTTTGGGACAACAATATGGGGACATATCTACAATGTGGGGACATATCTATAATATGAGGACCTGGATGGGGACATAAGTACAATACGGGGACCAGGATAATGGGACATGACTACAATATGAGAACCTGGATGGGGACATAACTACAATATGGGGACCTGGATGGGGACATATCTACAATATGGGGACCTGGATGGGGACATATCTAAAATATGGGAACCTGGATGGGGACATATCTACAATATGGGAACCTGGATGGAGGCATATCTATAATATGGGGGCCTGGGTATGGGGACATGGCTACAGCTTGAGATCCTGGATGGTCAGTATGATGATGGGTCCATAGCTCCCCTACACACAATATGATGCCCTACAGCCCACCCTTTGTTCAGGGTCATTTGGATGTTTGGGGTTGTCATTATGATTTAAAAAGAGAAAGCACAGTAGTTTGACAATAAATGGCTTCACCCAATCACTAACCACCAGGAGTGGAGAAAAAGTTTTGGTGTTATCATTCATATTCTCTGAAAAAAGGCCAAGAAAGCAAAAATTCTTCTGGGGTATGTAAACTTTTGAGCGCAACTGTATATCCCCATCCAGGTCCCCATATTGTAGTCATGTCCCCATCCAGTTCCTCATATTGTACTTATGTCCCTAGGATTCAGAGGAGGAAAATATAAAAAAAAAGTGAAGCAAAAAATGTGGTAAATTCTTTACTAATATTCCCCATCCTGGTATATATATATGTCCTCAATGCAGGTGTACATGGCCCCTTCATCCCTATCCTGGTATGCATGGCCCCACATCCCTATCCTGGTATGCATGGCCCCCACATCCCTATCCTGGTATGCATGGTGCCCACATCCCTATCCTGGTATGCATGGTGCCCTCCCCATCCCTATCATGGTATGCATTGCACCCATTCCAATCCATATCTTGGTATGCATGACCCCTCATCTATATCTTGGTATGCATGGCCCCGTATCCCCATCCTAGTATGCATGGCGCCCATCCCCATCCCTATCATTGTATGCATGGTGCCCATCCCCATCCCTATCCTCGTAGGCATGTGCCCTCATCTATATCCTGGTATGCATGGCCCCGTCATCCCCATCCTAGTAGGCATGGCCCCCTTATACCTCTACTGGTATGCATGGCCTCCTCATCCCTATCCTGGTATGCATGGCCCCCTCATCCTTATCCAGGTATGCATGGCCCCCTCATCCCTATCCAGGTATGCATGGCCCCCTGATCCCTATCCTAGTATGCATGGCCCCCATCGGGAAAACATTAAAAAAATAAACCCTTATACTTACCTTTCCTGCGCTCCCTCGCATCGTCCTGTTCTGATGTCTGCAGCTGATTTATGCTTGTAAGTAGTGCATGTCAGTTACGTCATGTGCTGCTTACAAGCAGAGCCTTAAGAAATACCCTGGTTTAGGGGAAGAAGAAAAAAAGACAAGTGCGGCGCATCCTCTGAGCGTAATACATTTTTACCAACAATAAAAAAAATTATTTTAGTTGTGCTCACCTTCAATCAGTAAAGAATGCACGTTGAGATTCTCAAGGAATCAATTCTTTAGGCAACTCTCCTGTCTTTAGGCCAGCTCCTGCCTCCTGTGACCCGCAGCTCCGCCGCTGCTGCTCCTCCACCTCCCTACCACAGCAGGCACATCATTTCAGTTGAATGTGCGTCTTAGGGCTCATTTCCACTGGCGAGGAAAACGGACGAGTGCAATCCGATAAAAAATCGGATTGCACTCGGACCAATGTTATTCAATAGGTGTCTTTTCATTTGCGCTTTTTTTCTCAGCCGAAATCTGACTGAGAAAAAAATCGCAGCCTGCTGCGATTTGCTGCGAGTCTCGGACGAGACTCGCCAATGCAAGTCAATGGGTGCGAGAAAAAAATCGCACAGCACTCGCACCATGCGAGTTCTGTCCGATTTTTACGCACCGGTGTCCTTTGAAAAGCCGGCAATTCAGCGCGGTGTACAGTTAAATCACACTGACAGGTTAGAATAGACTAGATATATACACATAGAATAGGTATATATACATATATATATGTCAGTGAGACACCTATATATGTATATTTATATTTAATGCAGCGCTAGATAGCATAAAAGCCGCTAATTCAATTGCCGGCTTTTTCCTTCTCCTTCACAAACCCGACAGGATATGAGACATGGTTTACATACAGTAAACCATCTCATATCCCCATTTTTTTGCATATTCCACACTACTAATGTTAGTAGTGTGTATGTGCAAAATTTCGGCGCTGTAGCTGCTAAAATAAAGGGTTAAATGGCGGAAAAAATTGGCGTGGGCTCCCGCGCAATTTTCTCCGCCAGAGTGGTAAAGCCAGTGACTGAGGGCAGATATTAATAGCCAGGAGAGGGTCCATGGTTATTGGCCCCCCGTGGCTAAAAACATCTGCCCCCAGCCACCCCAGAAAAGGCACATCTGGAAGATGCGCCTATTCTGGCACTTGGCCACTCTCTTCCCACTCCCGTGTAGCGGTGGGATATGGGGTAATGAAGGGTTAATGCCACCTTGCTATTGTAAGGTGACATTAAGCCAGATTAATAATGGAGAGGCGTCAATTATGACACCTATCCATTATTAATCCAATTGTCTGAAAGGGTTAAAAAACACACACACACATGATTAAAAAGTATTTTAATGAAAGAAACAAACAGGTTGTTTTAATAATTTATTGCTCTCTCAATCCATCAGCAACACCCTTGCTTGGCAACATAATAAACACACAATATACATACCTTCTGATGTCCGATCACGTCCCACGCGGTAATCCATCTGAAGGGGTTAACTAATATTACAGGCACGAGCTGCGATAAACCACTCGCTCGTGCCTGTAATCCCCGGGTGCTGAAAGGAAAGCTGGATCTGTACTTACATTCAGTCGCGGTGATGCGCCCCTGCTGGATGTTCTCATGAACTGCAGCCTGGGAACTTTTTCCCACGCTCCAGGTCATATGAGGACATCCACCAGGGGGCGCATCACCGCGACTGAAGGAAATGTAGGTCAATGACCTACATTTCCTTCATTCTCCGGGGAATTACAAGCACGAGCACAGCTGCCTTTGCAGGGCTCCTGCTTGTAAATTATTTTAACCCCTTCAGATGGATTACTTCGTGGGACGTGACGGTTCAACAGAGGGTATGTATTTTGTGCGTTTATTGTTTTGCCAAGCGAGGGTCAGCAAATGGATTGAGAGAGCAATAAATTATTAAAACAACCGCTGTGTTTATTTCATTAAAATACTTTTAAATCATGTGTGTGTGTGTTTTTTAACCCTTTCAAACAATTGGATTAATAATGGATAGGTGTCATCATTGACGCCTCTCCATTATTAATCTGGCTTAATGTCACCTTACAATAGCAAGGTGGCATTAACCCTTCATTACCCCATATCCCACCGCTACACGGGAGTGGGAAGAGAGTGGCCAAGTGCCAGAATAGGCGCATCTTCCAGATGTGCCTTTTCTGGGGTGGCTGGGGGCAGATGTTTTTAGCCATGGTGGGGCCAATAACCATGGACCCTCTCCTGGCTATTAATATCTGCCCTCAGTCACTGGCTTTACCACTCTGGCGGAGAAAATTGTGCGGGAGCCCACGCCAATTTTTTCCGCCATTTAACCCTTTATTTGAGCAGCTACAGCGGCCAAATTTTGCACATACACACTACTAACATTAGTAGTGTGGAATATGCAAAAAAAAGGGGATATGAGATGGTTTACTGTATGTAAACCATGTCTCATATCCTGTCGGGTTTGGGAAGGAGAGGGCAAAAGCCGGCAATTGAATTAGCGGCTTTAATGCTATCTAGCGCTGCATTAAATATAAATATACATATATAGGTGTCTCACTGACATATATATATATGTATATATACACATTCTATGTGTATATATCTACTCTATTCTAACCTGTCAGTGTGATTTTACTGTACACCGCGCTGAATTGGCGGCTTTTCAAAGGACACCGGTGCGTAAAAATCGGACAGAACTCGCATGGTGCGAGTGCTGTGCGATTTTTTTCTCGCACCCATTGACTTGCATTGGCGAGTCTCGTCCGAGACTCGCAGCAAATCGCAGCAGGCTGCGATTTTTTTCTCAGTCCGATTTCAGCTGAGAAAAAAAGCGCAAATGAAAAGACACCTATTGAATAACATTGGTCCGAGTGCAATCCGATTTTTTATCGGATTGCACTCGTCCGTTTTCCTCGCCAGTGGAAATGAGCCCTAAGGATGCACATGCAGCTGAAATAAAATGCTGCAATAGGCGGATCCTCTGAACCGGGCAGGGAAGCCAAGGGGTCTACAATGCCTGAGGGCCACATGAAACAGCCTCAAGGGCAGCATGCTGCCCGCAGGCCGCGTGTTGGAGACCCCTGAACTAGACCTTATCTGCTCTTTAAATTTGCAAGTCTAAGCCCAGAAAGGCTAAGTTTGTTAGAATAGGTATAATCCAAAGATAGATGGGCTAGCACAATTTGCTCAAACTGTGCAATAAGTGCCACAATTTTATAATTATTTTCTATATAGCAGAAATCAGTTCAAAATTCATATATTCACTATTCACTTATACGTAACCTTAGCACATAAGTTTGGATGCCAGTGTACAGGGCAAAAGCAGCACAGATTTGTACATTTTGTGGTGACTAATATTGAGTACTGCAATTCAGATTCACTATTCCTATTTGTGTACATCCAGCCGTGGAAGGAGCTGCAAACAGCTGATCATTGGGGGATGTTAAAACCACACCTTTTGGATATTGATGACCTATCTCAATAATAGGCTTTAAACATATAAATCTCAGACAAGCTCTTAAATAAGGATCCCAGAATAGACCTAAATACAGACACAGATCCATACCATCTAAATAAATAGAGGAATCAAGCCAGAGTCTCTACCTAGAGAGTCAGACCTCAAATTAAATACCAAAAACCAGATCCCCTAAACAAATATAATCTCCAGAACAGATCACCAAAAGCCAACACAGACCCCAGCACAGAACAGCCTGAACAAATGCAGGTGCCTCTAATAAATTAAGACATGACATGTCTATCTGGCATTCAGGAGGTCTTTAACTTTTCCAGGAGACTCACAAATATTCTGAGAAAGTTGACCTACACTGTATTCATACACCCTTTAAAATGTGTAGCCTATCAACCTTAGCAGTCCTCCCACCCACCAAAAAGATACAATAATACCTGCAATAAACTACAGTAATCAA
This sequence comes from Ranitomeya variabilis, assembly GCF_051348905.1. Lineage (NCBI taxonomy): Eukaryota > Metazoa > Chordata > Amphibia > Anura > Dendrobatidae > Ranitomeya > Ranitomeya variabilis. The sequence continues at coordinate 328,349,684 of NC_135237.1, read as the reverse complement.
AGTGATCTTGGCTATGTCATCAGTCATCACTCATTCTGTCAAGAATAGGAGGTTTAGTTGTTAAGAGAAAACTCCTATACCAGTGGAATCCGGCAAGAATTTGTAGTTGTATCCTCTGCTGTAAAAGAGTATGGAAAAATGAATCAATGTGATGACGGAAAACTACATCTGCATTTTCAAAGAAAGTTGAACCTCCACTTGTCTTCCTTATAGGAAAAGAGCATGGCTACCTCTTCACTACAAACAGAGCCAACGGAGGAAGGAAATGTTTTACTTTGTAAAACCAAACAGGAAAACTTTTGCCAACTTTTAAATATGACTAGCTAGGGGAACTTAAGACAGATTCCTTCAAATATGGGTCAATGCGCAATCAGCCACTTATTTACTTCCAGACTAGGGAAGATAATCTTCGCTGTATGAAGCATTAATGAATGTGTTTTTCAGGTAGCTACAACTGCCAATATATGTGCTGCAAAGTATTTTTTTTTTCACTTATGTTAAAGGGATTTTCTGGTCTTAGGGTCATTCTCTGTGCAGACTTGCTGACACTTACAGTCTGAGCACTGTGCACTGTGAGGATTGTCAAGTGTTGGCCCTGGGTGTGGAACGCTCGTACCCACAAGTATGTGATTTCCATACATGAAGTCACATGCCAACTAGATGTGTGTGGTTTAACTTAATGCAATGGTATTGAGCAAGGCTGAACACGTCTAGTCAGAATGTGGCCTAGATATGCACATCACATACCTGCGGTCCTCGCAGCGTGCATACTGAGTGACTGCAGCCTCTCGATTCATCAGAGTAGCAAATTTATTTTTCTAAAAAGTTTTTTACTGTTTTGGACATATTTCATATACACTGTGAGATAGCGCTCACTAACGGGTAGGGGTATACTCGCTTAGCAATGGGATTCAAGTCACACACGAACACTTTTTTCACATAACAGTCTATGCGGTTTATTAAAGAGTCATAAACTGTACCACGAACAGTCCATTACACACTGTATCAGGACATGATACTAGGTTCCACATTATTAGTTTGCGGCAACTAAACAACCTGGTCCTCCTCTGACCAGTTGCCGTGGGTGACCGCACAGTTCATAGAACATAATAAGCACCAACAGGCTGTGGAGGTACCTTACGGGAGCTCCTGAGAGGTAACCCCAGGTATGGGGAAAGAACTATGTGCACTGACAAAGGACAGTTATTGAACTGTGCAGTCAACCGGTGACTGGAGGGATACAGGCTTGACTAGTGAATGCTTTGCAAAGCCATACGTGATAAAGTAATAGACTATGTGTAAGCCGGTGATGTGCAACCTGGCTTACGGTGCCGTTTATGATGCTTCACCCCCAGAGCTTTGTCCGTTTTTTCGTTTTCGTTTTTCGCTCCCCTCCTTCCCAGAACCATAACTTTTTTATTTTTCCGTCAATATGGCCATGTGAGGGCTTATTTTTTTGCGAGACGAGATGTACTTTTGAACGATACCGTTGATTTTACCATGCCGTGTAACAGAAAACAGGAAAAAAATTCCAAGTGTGATGAAATTGCAAAAACAGTGCAGTCCCACACTTGTTTTTTGTTTGGCTTTTTTGCTAGGTTCACCAAATGCTAAAACTAACCTGCCATTATGATTCTCCAGGTCATTACGAGTTCATATACACCAAACATGTCTAGGTTATTTTTTATCTAAGTGGTGAAAAAAAAATCCAAAGTTTGCTAAAAAAAAAAAAATAAAAAATTGCGAGATTTTCCGATACCAGTAGCGTCTCCAATTTTCATGATCTGGGGTCAGGTGAGGGCTTATTTTTTGCATGCCAAGCTGGCGTTTTTAATGATACCATTTTGGTGCAGATACATTCTTTTGATCGCCCGTTATTGTATTTTAATGGAATGTCGCGGCCACAAAAAAAACCGTAATTTTGGCGTTTTGATTTTTTTTCTCACTACGCCATTTAGCGGTCAGGTTAATCCTTTGTTTTTATTGATAGATCGGGCGATTCTGAACGCGGCGATATCAAATATGTGTAGGTTTGATTTTTTTTTATTGTTTTATTTTGATTGGGGCGAAAGGAGGGTGATTTGAACTTTTATATATTTTTTATTTTTTTTATATTTTTAAACACTTTTTTTTTTTAATTTTGGCATGCTTCAATAGCCTCCATAGGAGGCTAGAAGCATGCACTACACGATCGGCTCTGCTACATAGAGGTGAAGCACAGATCACCTCCATGTAGCAGAAATGCAGAGTTGCTTTGAACACCGACGACAGGGTGGCGCTCAAAGCAATCGGCCATCAACAACCATAGAGGTCTCAAGGAGACTTCTGGTTGTTATGGCAATGTACGAGCGGCTGCGCGGCCGAGAGCGCTAGTTAAATGCTGCTGTCAGAGCTTGACGGCGGCATTTAACTAGTTAATGGGCACGGGCGGATCGCGATTCTGCTCGCGCTCATTGCGCGCACATGTCAGCTGTACAAAACAGCTGACATGTCGCGGCTTTGAGGTGGGCTCACCGCCGGAGCCCACCTCAAAGCAGGGGATCTGCCAGCTGACGTACTATTCCGTCAGCTGGCAGAAAGAGGTTAAATAAACCGTAAGGACTATGTTGTGTGAAAAACCATGCCTGACTACGTTAATCCGCTGCCAAGAGAGTGTTCACCACCACAAACAGTAGGCGCAATGCCACAATACATTATGTTCTAAGTATACTGTGAATGTCACTGTGTTGTAATGTTTTAACCTTCAAAAGCAAAAATAAAAGATGATAAGATAAAATCTACACATTTACTTAATGTCCGAAAATTTATATTATATGTAAATGTTTTACTGGAAGAAATATATGGTGCAAATGATATAGAATAGTAATACGTCATATAGTCTGAAAATATTAATAGCTGAATGCTTGAAAGTGTGTCACTTGTGCTTAAAATTATTTCTGTGGGTCCTCTATGGACTCATTAAAAGGAAATCTTTCCAGATTGATTTTATCTGGAGGCTATAGAACAGTTGTTATGAAAAAAAATGTCATGAGCAGTTATATTTCTTTACTTGATATTTTACCTTATACTGTGATTATTGTACAATGGGCAAGACATTTTTAGTTTCCTGAAGTTAATCACTTTGATCTAATTGTTGCAGGTCACTATAAAAAGTATGGTTATAATAACACTATGAAAATCCTGCCTGATGTTTGAAATACACACATTTGTCCCTTAAAACGTTATATCTGTAACTATATAAGAAATAAGGATATGACATATACACTGTAACTTAAATATTCAGAACAATACATTTTGGGGGAAATGTTTAAGGGGAGTCTAAAATTATACACATTCTGGCTGTAGAATTTATTTTAATCAACTGTGAGAAAAGACAAGTGGATAATATTTTGACATAATCTCTCCACTTTTCAATACACTTTGTCTATCTGTTAACAAGCTTTCGTTTTCCTTTGTTAAAAAATATTTTAGGTTGAGTACCACTGTCCTCATCTTTACATCAGCCACTAATCTTTCTAGGGTTTCTTTCAGGGAACATAATCCACTGTCACTAGTCTATCAAACAGAATCATTTAATATGCCCGCGCAATGTTATCATCAGCCGTGGGTACAGACAAGTGTCCAGCCAGCTCCTTCTTCATGGCTAACACTTGTGTCACTCTCCTTCAGCTTTTCTATCCATTCATATGTAACAAGGTGGCACAGGGTGGTAGTCGCGGGCAAGTCCTCTAAGGCACATTCAGTCAAAACCCCGGCCCCTTGCACATGAAATGACAGTTCTAGTCCCAGCCCCAGGTCACAGTGGGTTACCTCAGACATCTGGCTCCTCTCCATGCTGGAACGGATGCACCACACGTCACACTTGTAGGGCCCAATAGTGGCAACTTATATTTAATAAAGGTGATGAAGAGAAAGAGGTACAATTCTTAAGCTATCCCTATATCCAGCAACGGCTGCAGCAGACCAGGCAATAAATCCCAGCAGGTTCTCCGGAGCCAAATGTCTCTGGTGGGGGACACATCCGGTCACTGTGCCCACTGCCCGACAGTCCTAGCAGCCTGTGTTCCCCCCAGCCGGGGGTCTATTCCATCCCAGAGGGGACACACATATTCCCAAGACGGGGGTCCCTTCTGTCTCAGATGGGAACACACGTCCCACCTCAGTCAGTCCTGCCAGGGCTCTCCCTGGAAGTCTGAATTTCCTGCTTCCTTTGAGGCTGTTGAGCCCGGCCCCTCAGTTAACCATTTCCTATCCCTAAGCTAACATACATATATATTACATGGTACAATGGTAACAAATTAAAACAAGGCAAATACAGCACATACATTAATACACATAGCAAACATTACAGTACAACACACATAAATGACCACATACCAGGAAAGAGAGAGGGGAGGCAGATGAGGGTCTCTGTTACCTCCTTACACATACTTCTTCATGACAAAACACATTCTTCACAGTGTGCATAAAGTCCCCAATAAATATTGGCACCAGACACATCGTCAACCTGCAAAAAACAAATCACTGCACACGGCTCTTCTTTCCTGTAAATCAAAACTGGGGGATCCATTGTTTCTAGTTTATTGTACTCCATATGTACAGTGTGAGCCCCATATAGCCTCCAAATATACAGCCTGGAAGCCACAGTCTCCATATATACACTATGAGCCCCATATAGCCTCCATATATGCACAGTGAATCCTGTTGTGAACTCTGTTTCCGGGCTCCCTCCTGTGGTCATGAGTGGTACTGTGTGAGTTCTCTCTTTGGGCTCCTCCTGGTGGCTCTTTTTGTTATTTTGCAGGTTTCTGGCAGGTTCAGCTGTCTCGTCATCTGCTAGTTAGGTTTCCTATTTAATCCACCTGGTCCTTCATTCCTTGCCTGTTGCCGTTGTATTCAGTGCTATTCTGATTGCTCCTGTCTACATCCGTTATCAGTCTCTCCAAGAGAAGATAAGTTCTGTTTGCTTATTTTTGCTCATCTGTGTTCAAGATGTTTCCTAGTATATGATGAGTTTTTGTCCAGCTTGCTAATATGTGATTTCCCTGCTTGCTGGTGCTCTGGGGTGCTGAGTTGCTCCCCCCACATCGTTAGTTGGTGTGGGGGTTCTCGCATTCTCTGCGTGGATATTTTTGCATAGGGTTTTTTACTGACCGCACAGATCCCTTGCTATTTTCTGCTATCTAGCGTTAGCGGGCCTCATTTGCTTAACCTGTTTCATCTCTGCGTTTGTCTTTTCCTCTTAACTCACCGTTATTATTCATGGGGGGCTTCTATATCTCTGGGGGATTTCTCTGAGGCAAGTGAGGTCTTTACTTTCTCTTTAGGGGTAGTCAGTTTCTCAGGCCGTGAAGAGACGTCTAGGATTTCAGGAAACGTTCCACGGCTGCCTATAGTGTATGCGGTTAGGATCAGGTTTGCGGTTAGTCCAGTTACCACATCCCCAGAGCTCGTCCTATTATTTTCTACTTAGCTGGTTAGATTTGTGATCCTAAGCCACTAGGATCATAACAGTGCAACAGGCCATAAGTGTTAAATGCATCGCAAAAGTGGGATAAGAGAAATCCTGAGTTCAATCTTTTTTTTTCTGCTCTGCAGTCTGTCCTGCTTCTCTCCTCCCCTTAATCTCTGGGTGGCTTTGAGTTCTGCTGCAGACATGGATATTCAGAGTCTGACTTCTAGTGTGGATCATCTTGCTGCAAGGGTGCAAAGCATTCAGGATTTTGTTGTTCACAGTCCTATGTCTGAGCCAAAAGTACCTATTCCTGAGTTTTTTTCTGGAGATAGATCTAGGTTTCTGAATTTTAAGAATAATTGTAAATTATTTCTTTCTTTGAGACCTCGTTCCTCTGGTGATTCCGCTCAGCAAGTTAGAATTGTTATCTCTCTGTTACGCGGCGACCCTCAAGATTGGGCCTTCTCCCTGGCGCCAGGAGATCCTGCATTGCTGAATGTGGATGCGTTTTTTCTGGCGCTTGGATTGCTTTATGAGGAACCTAATCTGGAGAACCAGGCAGAAAAGGCCTTGCTGGCTCTCTCTCAGGGTCAGGATGAAGCTGAGGTGTATTGTCAAAAATTTCGGAAATGGTCGGTGCTTACTCAATGGAATGAGTGTGCCCTGGCTGCAAATATCAGAGAAGGTTTTTCTGAAGCCATTAAGAATGTTATGGTGGGGTTCCCCACGCCTGCGAATCTGAATGAGTCAATGGCTTTGGCCATTCAGATTGATCGGCGTTTGCGGGAGCGCAAACCTGCGCACCATCTGGCGGTGTTTTCTGAACAGAAACCTGAGTTTATGCAATGTGATAGGATTCTGACCAGAATTGAATGGCAAAATCATAGACCTCAGAATGGGTTGTGCTTTTACTGTGGTGATTCAGCTCATGTTATCTCAGCATGCTCTAAGCGCACAAAAAACTTTGCTAGATCTGTCACCATTGGTACTGTACAGCCTAAATTCATTTTGTCTGTTACTTTGATTTGCTCTCTGTCATCCTACTCAGTTATGGCTTTTGTAGATTCAGGTGCCGCCCTGAATCTGATGGATTTGTCATTTGCCAAGCGCTGTGGTTTTATCCTTGAGCCATTACAGTTCCCTATTCCATTGAAGGGAATTGATGCTACACCATTGGCCAAGAATAAACCTCAATACTGTACTCAAGTGACCATGTGTATGACTCCTGCACATCAGGAGGTGATTCGCTTTCTTGTGTTATATAATTTGCATGACGTTGTCGTGTTGGGTCTGCCATGGTTGCAGGCTCATAATCCAGTCCTGGATTGGAAAGCTATGTCTGTGTTGAGTTGGGGTTGCCAGGGAATTCATGGCGATGCTCCCTTGGTATCAATTGCTTCCTCTACTCCTTCTGAAGTCCCTGAGTTTTTGTCGGACTACCAGGATGTATTTGATGAGCCCAAATCCAGTGCCCTACCTCCTCATAGGGATTGTGATTGTGCTATAAATTTGATTCCAGGTAGTAAGTTCCCTAAGGGACGACTGTTTAATTTGTCTGTACCAGAGCATGCCGCTATGCGGAGCTATGTAAAGGAGTCTTTGGAGAAGGGACATATTCGCCCCTCCTCATCCCCTCTTGGTGCAGGATTCTTTTTTGTGGCCAAGAAGGATGGTTCGTTGAGACCCTGTATAGATTATCGCCATCTAAATAAAATCACGGTCAAATTCCAGTATCCCTTGCCATTGTTGTCTGATCTGTTTGCTCGGATTAGGGGGTCTAGTTGGTTCACCAACATAGATCTTCGCGGTGCGTATAATCTTGTGCGTATAAAACAGGGCGATGAATGGAAAACAGCATTTAATACGCCCGAAGGCCATTTTGAGTACTTGGTGATGCCTTTTGGACTTTCTAATGCCCCTTCTGTGTTTCAGTCCTTCATGCACGATATCTTCCGAGAATATCTGGATAAATTTATGATTGTGTATCTGGATGATATTTTGGTCTTTTCAGATGATTGGGAATCCCATGTGAAGCAGGTCAGGATGATATTTCAGGTCCTGCGTGCCAATGCCTTGTTTGTGAAGGGTTCCAAATGTCTCTTCGGAGTCCAGAAAGTTTCCTTTTTGGGCTTTATTTTTTCTCCTTCTTCTATTGAGATGGACCCAGTCAAGGTCCAGGCTATTCATGATTGGACTCAACCTACATCGGTTAAGAGTCTTCAGAAGTTCTTGGGTTTTGCTAATTTTTACCGTCGCTTCATTGCTAATTTTTCTGGTGTGGTTAAACCTTTAACGGATTTGACCAAGAAGGGTTCTGATGTGACTAACTGGTCTCCTGCGGCCGTTGAGGCCTTTCAGGAGCTGAAGCGCCGGTTTTCTTCGGCTCCAGTTTTATGTCAGCCAAATGTCTCTCTTCCCTTCCAGGTCGAGGTTGATGCTTCTGAAATTGGAGCAGGGGCTGTTTTGTCACAGAGAAGCTCTGATTGCTCTGTGATGAAACCATGTGCCTTCTTTTCAAGAAAATTTTCGCCGGCTGAACGAAATTATGATGTTGGTAATCGGGAGTTGTTGGCTATGAAGTGGGCATTTGAGGAGTGGCGACACTGGCTAGAGGGAGCTAAGCATCGTGTGGTGGTCTTGACTGATCATAAAAATTTGATTTATCTTGAGTCGGCCAAGCGGTTGAATCCTAGACAGGCTCGTTGGTCGTTGTTTTTCTCACGTTTTGATTTCGTGGTCTCGTACCTTCCTGGTTCGAAGAACGTGAAGGCTGATGCTCTTTCTAGGAGTTTTGTGCCTGACTCCCCTGGAGTTTCTGAGCCGGTTGGTATCCTCAAAGAGGGGGTAATATTGTCTGCCATTTCCCCAGATTTGCGACGGGTGTTACAGGAATTTCAGGCGGATAGACCTGACCGTTGTCCATCAGAGAGACTGTTTGTCCCAGATAGATGGACCAGCAGAGTTATTTCCGAGGTCCATTCTTCAGTGTTGGCGGGTCTTCCTGGGATTTTTGGTACCAGAGATTTGGTGGCTAGATCCTTCTGGTGGCCTTCCTTGTCGCGGGATGTGCGTTCCTTTGTGCAGTCCTGTGGGATTTGTGCTCGGGCTAAGCCTTGCTGTTCTCGTGCCAGTGGTTTGCTTTTGCCTTTGCCGGTTCCTAAGAGGCCTTGGACGCATATTTCCATGGATTTTATTTCGGATCTTCCGGTCTCTCAGAGAATGTCTGTCATCTGGGTGGTTTGTGATCGTTTTTCTAAAATGGTCCATTTGGTGCCCTTGCCTAAGTTGCCTTCTTCCTCCGATTTGGTTCTGTTATTTTTTCAGAATGTGGTTCGTCTGCACGGCATCCCTGAAAACATTGTGTCTGACAGAGGATCCCAGTTTGTGTCCAGATTTTGGCGGTCCTTTTGTGCTAAGATGGGCATTGAATTGTCTTTTTCGTCGGCCTTCCATCCTCAGACGAATGGCCAAACCGAGCGAACTAACCAGACCTTGGAAACTTATTTGAGATGTTTTGTTTCTGCTGACCAGGATGATTGGGTGACTTTTTTGCCATTGGCCGAGTTTGCCCTTAATAATCGGGCTAGTTCGGCTACTTTGGTTTCACCTTTTTTTTGTAATTCTGTTTTTCATCCTCGTTTTTCCTCGGGTCAGGTTGAGTCTTCTGACTGTCCTGGGGTGGATTCTGTGGTGGATAGGTTGCAGCAGATTTGGAACCATGTGGTGGACAATTTGATGTTGTCACAAGAGAAGGCTCAGCGCTTTGCTAACCGTCGTCGCTGTGTGGGTCCCCAACTTCGTGTGGGGGATTTGGTGTGGTTGTCTTCTCGTTATGTTCCTATGAAGGTTTCTTCTCCTAAGTTTAAACCTCGTTTTATCGGTCCTTATAAAATTTTGGAAATCCTCAACCCTGTGTCATTTCGCTTGGACCTCCCGGCATCGTTTACCATCCATAGGTCTTTGTTGCGGAGGTATGTGGTGCCTGTGGTTCCTTCTGTTGAGCCTCCTGCTCCGGTGCTGGTTGAAGGAGAATTGGAATACGTGGTGGAGAAGATCTTGGATTCTCGTATTTCAAGACGGAGGCTTCAGTATTTGGTTAAGTGGAAGGGCTATGGTCAGGAGGATAATTCCTGGGTTGTCGCCTCTGATGTTCATGCGGCCGATTTGGTTCGTGCCTTCCATGTGGCTCACCCTGATCGCCCTGGGGGTTCTGGTGAGGGTTCGGTGACCCCTCCTCAAGGGGGGGGTACTGTTGTGAACTCTGTTTCCGGGCTCCCTCCTGTGGTCATGAGTGGTACTGTGTGAGTTCTCTCTTTGGGCTCCTCCTGGTGGCTCTTTTTGTTATTTTGCAGGTTTCTGGCAGGATCAGCTGTCTCGTCATCTGCCAGTTAGGTTTCCTATTTAATCCACCTGGTCCTTCATTCCTTGCCTGTTGCCGTTGTATTCAGTGCTATTCTGATTGCTCCTGTCTACATCCGTTATCAGTCTCTCCAAGAGAAGCTAAGTTCTGTTTGCTTATTTTTGCTCATCTGTGTTCAAGATGTTTCCTAGTATATGATGAGTTTTTGTCCAGCTTGCTAATATGTGATTTCCCTGCTTGCTGGTGCTCTGGGGTGCTGAGTTGCTCCCCCCACATCGTTAGTTGGTGTGGGGGTTCTCGCATTATCTGCGTGGATATTTTTGCATAGGGTTTTTTACTGACCGCACAGATCCCTTGCTATTTTCTGCTATCTAGCGTTAGCGGGCCTCATTTGCTTAACCTGTTTCATCTCTGCGTTTGTCTTTTCCTCTTAACTCACCGTTATTATTCGTGGGGGGCTTCTATATCTCTGGGGGATTTCTCTGAGGCAAGTGAGGTCTTTACTTTCTCTTTAGGGGTAGTCAGTTTCTCAGGCCGTGAAGAGACGTCTAGGATTTCAGGAAACGTTCCACGGCTGCCTATGTGCGGTTAGGATCAGGTTTGCGGTTAGTCCAGTTACCACATCCCCAGAGCTCGTCCTATTATTTTCTACTTAGCTGGTTAGATTTGTGATCCTAAGCCACTAGGATCATAACAGAATCCCACATAACCTTTATATATACAATATGAGCCCCATATGGCCTTATATACAGTGTGAACGCCCATATAGTCTCCATTTATACAATGTGAGACCCAAATAGCCTCCTATATACATACAAATGTCCCATACACATGAAAAAAACACAACACCACATACTCACCTCACTTCAGTTCCCCCGCCACACTGCTCCTGTCTCCTGTGCACTGAATCGCACATGCTAATTGCTGGGAGAAGGAGATGGAAGCCCCATCATCCACCAATGTAGTCACTGCGAAAGATGCAGATAGTGGTGACAACGGGCAGCAGAGGATGGATGACAGGCAGGGGAGGGCATGTTGCGGCCCATGGGTCACTGTTTCAGCCCTTCAGCTATCTCGGTCCACGGGCTGGACTGTAACAGCCCGAGGGCGGAATGTGGCCCATGGGCCACAATTTGCCCAGGTCTGGTGTGCTCAATTCCTTCCAGTCTAGCAGCTTGTTTGCTTTTGATGAAACACCATCTGGAATTATCTATTATCGACCCTACAATATCCCAACAAAACATCTCATTATAATAGCTCATTCAAAAATTGCTTTATTCCATGTACGATAAAAACGGATTGAGTTTCATCAGTGAGTTTCATCAGCGTGTCATCTGAGTGTTATTAGAGTTTGGTCTGATTCTTATCAGTTTTATGGAAAAAAAACAAAAACAAGTTTCTCCACCTTCTCCTATCTGACAGTCGGTGAAAAACGGACAGCACACCGATCAATATAGGTAAAAATTCACAAACATGTGAATGGCCCCATAGACTTTCATAGGTGCAAGTGGTATCCATGAAAAACATGGAGGATAGGATAGGATTCATACATGAAAAACTGACGTCTGAATGAGGCCTAACTGTGTGACAACGACCTGTCTAATAATCTGCAGGAAGGTTAGCCACGATAGACTTTGTGCAGTTAAAAACATCATTGCTTAGGTATATTTCAGAAGTACAGTATATTGCAACATAATGAAAATTAATGTAGGGTATTCACATTGGGATCTGCAAGTAGCTGAAGCTGCAACACCCAAGTCTCAATAAATCCAAACACAACCATGTTTGCATAGGTAGATTCTCTGTATAATTGAATATTTAAGGGACAGCGAATTGGCTTAATACATATCCACTGAAAAAGCAACTGCGAAATGTGCTGGGTTGGATAAGCACAACTGTGGTCAGGTATCTCTTTTTATGCTGTCTCACCAATGGCGTTACATTTAGGCTTGGTCAGTTATTTATTTACTAGATGGTGGCCTGATTCTAACGCATCGGGTATTCTAGAATATGTATGTAGTTTATTTATGAAGTTTTCAGAATAATGCAATTTCTACAAAGGGTTCGGACGGCCGCGACCAATAAGTGAAGCGTGGTTCAAATTCCGTGCCAATTCGCGGGCGGACTGTCGCTGATTGTTCGCGGCCGGGCGTGACCAATCAGTGAAGCCAGGGCTGGCTCCAGGTTTTTGAGGGCCCCGGGCGAAAGAGTCTCAGTGGGCCTCCCTCTTCAACACATAGCACGATTCATGATGCACAGATATATCAGAGAAATATAACACAGCCACGTAGTGTACAACAGAGCCCACATAGTACATAACACAGCCACGTAGTATATAGCACAGCCACGTAGTATATTGCCCAGCTACATAGTATATGGCACAGCCCACGTAGTAAATAGTAGACACGTAGTATATTGCCCAGCCACGTAGTATATAGCACAGACATGTAGTATATTGCCCAGCCACAAAGTATATTGCCCAGCAACGTAGTATATTGCCCAGCCACGTAGTATATAGCAGACACGAAGTACATAGCACAGACACGTAGTATATAGCACAGACACGTAATATATTGCCCAGCCACGTAATATATTGCACAGCCACATAGTATATAGCACAGAGATGTAGTATATAACACAGCCCACATAGTATATAGCACAGAGAAGTAGTATATAACACAGCCCACGTAGTATATAGCAATGTGGGCACCATATACCTGTTAAAAAAAGAATTAAAATAAAAAATAGTTATATACTCACCTTCCTTCGGTCCCCGGATCCAGCCCATGTGTTTACCGATGCTCCTCGTGATGCTCTGGTCCCAAGAGAGCATTGCGGTCTCGCGAGATGATGACATAGCGGTCTCGCGAGACCGCTACGTCATCATCTCATGAGACCGCAATGCATGGACCGGACCATTGCGAGGAGCGGGAAAGGCGACGGAAGGTGAGTATATAAATTTTTTATTATTTTTAATATTAGATCTATTGACTATTGATGCTGCATAGGCAGCATCAATAGTAAAAAGTTGGTCAAACAGGGTTAATAGCAGCGTTATCGGAGTGCGTTACACCGTGGCATAATGCGGTCCGTTAATGCTGCCATTAACCCTGTGTGAGCGCTGACTGGAGGGGAGTATGGAGCGGGCACTGATGGCAGGGGAGTAGGGAGCGGCCATTTTGCGGCCGCACTGTGCCCATCGCTGATTGGTCGTGGCCGTTTGACCGCGACCAATCAGCGACTTGGGATTTCCATGACAGACAGACAGACAGAAAGACAGACAGAAAGACGGAAGTGACCCATAGACAATTATATAGTAGATTCTTTTCATGAGATCTCACTCATAGTGTTATAATATTGCAAATCTTTTTTTACATACTGCTTGTCACTAGAAGTTTATGCTGCATGTACATATTTTTAGACCACTAGACTTACATTGTATTACTTATTGTCTGACTTGTATGCATATTACATATACCACTTTAACTGTTATATCATAGCTGGTGGTAATCTTGCTCATATTAGCGTTTGCACATTCTATGTTTATTCAAGTAAATGTCCATTTTATTGTCGCTTGCAGGGGTGGATTAAGGGTAGCCAGGGCCCCGGGCTGTTCAGACACTGTGGGCCCCCCGATCATGTGACGGGGTCATGTGACGGGGTCATCATATACCTGAAACAGATTATTCCAGAAAAATAGTTGCTGTGTGAAACTATAACCTGTCAAACATCCATTGATCTAGTCAATTTACCCTTCAGTTCAGTATATAGTATACAGTGTATAGTGTCAGTGTATAGGTAACACTGACTCACCAGTGACGTCTCTAGGTGAAGTCCTTCATCTTTCATCCAGCACAGACCGCCATCACTTCATTCAGCCAGGACTCGTCTCTGCAGGAAATAACACAGTTATCTCGAGCTCCGCTTGTAGAACACATTACACCACGTGAAGAAAAAGAGGCAACATAGTGTCACATAGTAACAGGACCGCCCCCCCCATTTAAAACACTGTCCTCAAAAAATAAAATAAATACATCACTGCAGTAATAATATCCCTTAATTAGCCCCTATGGTAATAATAATATCCCCCATCCTGGCCCCGTGTATCTCATTCCTGGCTCCAGCCATATGTTCTCCCATCCTGCCCTCATGAGTATCCATCCTGCCCCATATGATCTCCCCATCCTGCCCCATCAGACTCCATCGTATCCATCCTGCCCCATGATCCTGCACGATCTGTCTCCAATCCATGTCTTTCATTCTGCCCCGTGTCTCCAATCATGCCCCGTATCGACATTCTGCCCATGTCTCCAGTCCTGCCCCCAGTGTGTCCAGCATCTCTGCCCCCAGTGTCCAGCATCTCTGACCCAGTGTCCAGCATCTCTGCCCCCAGTGTCCAGCATCTCTGCCCCCAGTGTCCAGCATCTTTGCCCTCAATGTCCAGCATCTCTGCCCCCAATGTGTCCAGGATCCTGCCCCCAGTGTGTCCAGCATCCTGCCCCCAGTGTGTCCAACATATTGCCCCCAGTGTGTCCAGTAATCTGTCCCAGTGTCTCCAGCATATTGCCCCCAGTGTGTCCAGCATTCTGCCCCAGTGTGTCCAGCATATTGCCCCCAGTTTGTCCAGCATTCTGCCCCCAGTGTGTCCAGCATTCTGCCCCAGTGTGTCCAGCATATTGCCCCCAGTGTGTCCAGCATTCTGCCCCAGCGTCTCCAGCATATTGCCCCCAGTGTGTCCAGCATTCTGCCCCAGTGTATCCAGCATATTGCCCCCAGTTTGTCCAGCATTCTGCCCCCAGTGTGTCCAGCATTCTGCCCCAGTGTGTCCAGCATCCTGCTCCAGTGTGTCCAGCATTCTGCCCCAGTGTGTCCAGCATATTGCCCCCAGTGTGTCCAGCATATTGCCCCCAGTGTGTCCAGCATATTGCCCCCAGTGTCTCCAGCATATTGCCCCAGTGTTTCCAGCATATTGCCCCAGTGTCTCCAGCATATTGCCCCCAGTGTGTCCAGCATTCTGCCCCAGTGTATCCAGCATATTGCCCCCAGTGTCTCCAGCATATTGCCCCCAGTGTGTCCAGCATATTGCCCCCAGTGTGTCCAGCATATTGCCCCCAGTGTGTCCAGCATATTGCCCCAGTGTGTCCAGCATATTGCCCACAGTGTGTCCAGCATATTGCCCTCAGTGTCTCCAGTATATTGCCCCCAGTGTCTCCAGCATATTGCCCCACTGTCTCCAGCATATTGCCCCCAGTGTGTCCAGCATTCTGCCCCAGTGCGTCCAGCAAGCATATTGCCCCCAGTGTGTCCAGCATATCGCCCCAGTGTGTCCAGCATTTTGCCCCAGTGCGTCCAGCAAGCATATTGCCCCCAGTGTCTCCAGCATATTGCCCCAGTGTCTCCAGCATATTGCCCCCAGTGTGTCCAGCATTCTGCCCCAGTGTGTCCAGCATATTGCCCCCAGTGTGTCCAGCATTCTGCCCCAGTGTGTCCAGCATATTGCCCCCAGTGTGTCCAGCATATTGCCCCCAGTGTGTCCAGCATATTGCCCCCAGTGTGTCCAGCATATTGCCCCCAGTGTGTCCAGCATATTGCCCCAGTGTTTCCAGCATATTGCCCCAGTGTCTCCAGCATATTGCCCCCAGTGTGTCCAGCATTCTGCCCCAGTGTGTCCAGCATATTGCCCCCAGTGTGTCCAGCATATTGCCCCCAGTGTGTCCAGCATATTGCCCCAGTGTGTCCAGCATATTGCCCACAGTGTGTCCAGCATATTGCCCTCAGTGTCTCCAGTATATTGCCCCCAGTGTGTCCAGCATATTGCCCCACTGTCTCCAGCATATTGCCCCCAGTGTGTCCAGCATTCTGCCCCAGTGCGTCCAGCAAGCATATTGCCCCCAGTGTGTCCAGCATATCGCCCCAGTGTGTCCAGCATTCTGCCCCAGTGCGTCCAGCAAGCATATTGCCCCAGTGTCTCCAGCATATTGCCCCCAGTGTGTCCAGCATTCTGCCCCAGTGTGTCCAGCATATTGCCCCCAGTGTGTCCAGCATTCTGCCCCAGTGTGTCCAGCATATTGCCCCCAGTGTGTCCAGCATATTGCCCCCAGTGTGTCCAGCATATTGCCCCCAGTGTGTCCAGCATATTGCCCCCAGTGTGTCCAGCATATTGCCCCCAGTGCATCCAGCATCTCTGCCCCCAGTGTCCAGCATTCTGGCCCGGGCCCCCCGGATTGCCGTTCGCGATAAAAAAAAAAAAGAGTTCTCCTCACCTGTCCGCGCTCCTTCGGCGAAGCTCCCTCCTCGCAGCTGAAGCGCGCACTCGCTGGCGACTGACAATGACATCACACTGCGGCTGATGTCAGCTGCCAGCCTCCGATTGGCTGCACGTCAATAGGGTTAAACTGCCGCAGCGCCGGTAGGGGCCCAGTGAGCAGTCCAGCCCCCTCTGCCCACCAGGCCCATACACCAGTCAGGGCAGTAATGCCCTGATGGCGGTGTTCAATCTGAGCGGTTGCCCAGGGCCCCCCCACACCACTGTGCCCTTGGCTACCGCCCAGATTGACCTCATTATAATCCGCCACTGGTCGCTTGTATTGCATTTGTAGATTAATAAAGTGCACAAATTTTATGCGGTAAGGAGTAGGGTCTTCTCTCATTGTATAAGGTGATGTTGCATCACCATATTGCAATCTTTGCACAAGAAAATGGAATCTTTAGTTTTGATCAGAGCATGTCTATAAGGCCGGTTTCACACTTGCGTTTGGAGCAGCTGCGGAGGGCTGCGGACTTCTCCCGTGAAGCCCCGCCCTCCACCGCTAGCTCCGCCTACTTCTGCATGTGGCCGGCATGCGGCCTGTGTACCTATATTTAACATTAGGTACGCAGGTCATGCGGCTGTATGCGGAGGCTGAAGCATGCGTCATTTTGACGCTGCGGCGGCCAGCGTAGGACGCAGCCTGTAGCATTTTTTTTTTATCCGCAGTGTCAAAAGGACGCATGCGGTAGCCTCCGCATACAGCCGCACGACCTGCGTACCTAATGTTAAATATAGGTACACAGGCCGCATGCCGGCCGCATGCAGAAGTAGGCGGAGCTAGCGGCGGAGGGGCGGGGGCTTCACGGAGGAAGTCCACAGCCCTCCGCAGCTGCTCCAAACGCAAGTGTGAAACCGGCCTAAGACGAGTAGATTATTATAATTTTTTCTAATTTTGAGAGCTTTCTTTCAGTCTATATTCCAGGGATTCATGAATAAACTGAAAAGACTGGAGAATGCAGCACATTTTATGTGACAGAGTAGGGTTTGGTTGAGTGATAAACCAGCAGAGATCACACCGACACACTCCACATCTGTTCGGAAGCCATTAAAATACGACCTTTCCAAAAGGGATTTACTTTTTTCCTCAAGCACCTCCAGCATTGTCCCTGAATATTCTAAAATAAACTCATTACTCTTTAAAATTTTCCATGAACTATATTTGACAATGGCACAATGAAGCACACTTTGAGCAGCTCCGGTAGAGATTCCTATAAATACACGTCATATAAGAGTATGATGTATTTAAAAGCAACTGATGACAAGGTTTATTATTCAATCAAAAAACATAGAAAAAATTCCAGCACCAACGAAAAAAAAATAAAATGTAGAAATTAGCTAATATTCCATAAAATCACACAGACAAAAACATGAAAAAGAAAAAACATGGGGAAAGGGGGAAGGAACCTTATGCGTTTCGGACAAACATGTCCTTAATCATAGGCACGATTATTAGTCTTTACAGGGGTCATCCAATCATATGGAACTGACAGCCCATCCACAGGATAGGTCATCAATATCAGATCGTTGGGGCTTTGACACCTAGCATCTCTACGGATCAACTTTCATTAGGTACAGCGATGTACAGGTGAATGGGAGCTGATCTGCAATATTCGGCCATGGCTGCTACACGATGAACAGAGCTGTGCTTTCCAGCTTCTGTCAATGTTTATATCCATCATCGACTGTGGCTTATTACAACTAATCCACAGGCGTGTCTGGTGTCAGTCTACCAGCAATCTGATATAGCTGACCTATCCTATCATATCAAATGACTGGACATCCCCATTAAATCTGCAACAAATCCAAAGCACAAACATTGTCAGATTTCTCAGTGGATTTGTAGCAAAATTCGAGCCAGAGAACATCTGTTATCCTAATTTTGTTCCCACTTGTGTGGAGGTAATCACCATAAGAATTGTATACATGTATTTGTTTAGCTGGAGAGATAGATCTTGGTAATTTACATACAATCCACAACATCCTGTGTGATTCCTGATACTTTACCCATTTTATACTTATATTGGTCATTATACCACGAAGTATTACAACTTTTTTAACAAGTGTTAAAGGCGTATATCTTTTTATGAGTTTTGTATGCTTTCTATTACAGAACACTTGTCTTTATACATCAAATTGACTAATATACGTTTGCAAGCTCACTATCTCATGTCAATCAGAAAAAATTACATAATGTTTCTGTGTGACCCTATTTGGTGATGACTGACATAACAATCAAATTTGTTCCCTCTATTTTGCCTGGTGTCTTCTGATTTTAACTATAGGTGCCATCAACTTTTGTGTGACGGAGGTGGGTGTGGACCCACTGAGCCTCTGGCCAAGCTTACCGTGGAGGAGCATGATTAAGTGGTTACCTGGTTTTCACTAGAGCCTCTGATGGTGAGGATAGGTTAGGCTGTTAGGGTAGTCAGCAGGGGCCACTTTAAGGCAGTCCCCGAACCTGCAGCAGCTGACCGAAGGGGGTCAGAGGCAAGCAGAGCCTAAACTGAGTATTTTCCTTTTTTCTGTCTCGTGTTTCTCACATCCCCTCTGTGTCACCATCTGCAGTGGTGAGGCTGGTGTCTTTGCCGGCCAGTGCACTAGCCAGGGTCAATAGAGGTGACAGTACTCTAAGTTCCATGCGCTGGTTTTCTGTCACTGATCACGTGTAATCATTGCCCACTTATTGTGTATGTTTTTACATGTACTTTTCAATAAAAAATGTATTTTATCTCCAAGCAGAATGGACTTGTGGTACTCCCTTTTTTTGTCATGATTTGAGTTGCTAAAATTTTTTTGTGTTTAATATACTGACTTGGCCTGATGCTATAGCATCGGGAGGGTGGTAATGTCATAATGGGGGCAGGCTTTGTAGCATTGAGAATCTCTCCCCCCCATGTGCTCACCCACCTATCCACTCTCTCTTTCCCCATGTGCTGACTTCTCCTGTCTGTGCTCTCTTTGACCTGTCTGCCCCATGTGCTATACCCCTTGTCTGCTGTCTTTCTCCTTCCTGTGCTGTGTTGTCCACTCATGTGCTGTCCCGTTTGAGCTGTCTCCCCCTGTGCTCTGTCTCTCTCACCCCTGTGTGTTTTCTCTCTCCCCCATCTGCTGTCTTCTCCTCTCATGTCATCTCTTCTTTGACCTGTGTACCCCATGTACTCTCGTACATGGTCAGACACAGACAATTTTTCAAAATGAACTTTCGTACGTGGGAAAACTTCTTTAATGTGACTGGCTTCCTCTGCATGTAGACACGTCGCGCATCTGCCGCCGGGATCAGCCGAATGATTCACTGCACCTGCATGGAATTCGCGCAGGATAGCAGCGGTCACATCAAAACTGCACATGCGCTCCTCCTGTACAAAGATGGCGGGGGTCAGTGAATCATTTGGCTGATCCTGGCGGCGTGTTCGCAACAGTGTTACGCTTGGTGGTACCGCGCAAGAGGCTGCGTATGGTGTATACAGTGTGTGTGTGTGGTGCATACGGCATATACAGTGTGTTTGGTGTGTACGGCATATACAGTGTGTGTTTGTGTGTGTGGTGCATACGGCGTATAGAGTGTGTGTGTGTGTGTGTGTGTGTGGTGCGACAGTGTTCCACCGGTGGTACCGTGCAAGAGGCTGGTACCACCAGCAGTTTCCATATTGAGACACCCATCACTTGGGTGTTCCAATATGGCAGTCGGTGAACTTTCGCCACTTGGAATTCTGAGATACAGACACATCTGGACGGAACAGGTTATGAAGACATTACAAGGTAAGTATATATTAACATATATATATATATATAAATACATATATAAATATTGTATATCATATATGTATATATATCTATAATATAACGCTGGGAGCGTCACTCTGTCCGAAGCCTCTATAGACTGCGCAAGCGCAAGCGCCGGCGCAGTCTGGACCGCACAGAGCGACGCTCCCAGGAGATCGCGGTATGCGTAAGCGCTGAACGCACACCGCGATCTCCACCGGACAAGCAGGGACGAGCCAGGAGGCGGAGGGTGAGTATACTTACCTGACCCGTTCCACCGACGCGCTTCCGGGCCGTGACTGTCCCCCTGCTCCCGGAATCGGCGCCTGCGCAGTCCGCGCTTTCCGGCGCCATTTTCTTGAAGACACATTGCAGTGTCTTCAAGAAAATGGCGCCGGAAAGCGCGGACTGCGCAGGCGCCGACTCCGGGAGCAGGACCAAGAAAATGGCCACACCCAGCACAGCCGCCGCGCCCAGCACAGCCACGCACAGCCGCCCACAGCAACGCACAGCCGCCGCACCCAGCACAGCCGACCATAGCCGCCCACAGCCACGCACAGGCGCCCACAGCCACGCACAGCCGCCGCACCCAGCACAGCCGACCACAGCCACGCACAGCCGCCGCACCCAGCACAGCCGCCCACAGCCACGCACAGCCGCCGCACCCAGCACAGCCGACCACAGCCGCCACACCCAGCACAGCCGCCCACAGCCACGCACAGCCGCCGCACCCAGCACAGCCGACCACAGCCGCCGCACCCAGCACAGCCGCCCACAGCCACGCACAGCCGCCGCACCCAGCACAGCCGACCACAGCCGCCGCACCCAGCACAGCCGCCCACAGCCACGCACAGCCGCCGCACCCAGCACAGCCGACCACAGCCGCCGCACCCAGCACAGCCGCCCACAGCCACGCACAGCCGCACCCAGCACAGCCGCCCACAGCCACGTACAGCCACCCATAGCCACGCACAGCCGCCGCACCCAGCACAGCCGACCACAGCCACGCACAGCCGCCGCACCCAGCACAGCCGCCCACAGCCACGTACAGCCACCCACAGCCACGCACAGCCGCCGCACCCAGCACAGCCGACCACAGCCGCCGCACCCAGCACAGCCGCCCACAGCCACGCACAGCCGCCCACAGCCGCACCCAGCACAGCCGCCCACAGCCACGTACAGCCACCCATAGCCACGCACAGCCGCCGCACCCAGCACAGCCGACCACAGCCACGCACAGCCGCCGCACCCAGCACAGCCGCCCACAGCCACGTACAGCCACGCACAGCCGCCGCACCCAGCACAGCCGACCACAGCCACGCACAGCCGCCGCACCCAGCACAGCCGCCCACAGCCACGTACAGCCACCCATAGCCACGCACAGCCGCCGCACCCAGCACAGCCGACCACAGCCGCCGCACCCAGCACAGCCGCCCACAGCCACGCACAGCCCACAGCCACGCACAGCCGCCGCACCCAGCACAGCCACCCACAGCCGCCGCACCCAGCACAGCCGCCGCACCCGGCACATCCGCCGCACCCAGCACAGCCATGCACAGCCACGCACAGCCGCCTACAGCCACGCACAGCCTCCCACAGCCACGCACAGCCTCCCACAGCCACGCACAGCCGCCCACAGCCACGGACAGCCGCCGCACCCAGCACAGCCGCCGCACCCAGCACAGCCGCCCACAGCCACGCACAGCCGCCCACAGCCACGCACAGCCGCCGCACCCAGCACAGCCACGCACAGCCGCCCACAGCCGCCGCACCCAGCACAGCCGCCCACAGCCACGCACAACCGCTGCACCCAGCACAGCCACCCACAGCCGCCGCACCCAGCACAGCCGCCGCACCCAGCACAGCCGCCGCACCCAGCACATCCGCCGCACCCAGCACAGCCGCCGCACCCAGCACAGCCACGCACAGCCGCCTACAGCCACGGACAGCCGCCGCACCCAGCACAGCCACGCACAGCCACCACAGCCATGCACAGCCTCTGCACCCAGCACAGCCACGCACAGCCGCCTACAGCCACGGACAGCCGCCGCACCCAGCACAGCCACCGCACCCAGCACAGCCGCCGCACCCAGCACAGCCTCCCACAGCCACGCACAGCCGCCTACAGCCACGCACAGCCGCTGCACCCAGCACAGCCGCTGCACCCAGCACAGCCACCGCACCCAGCACAGCCGTCCACAGCTGCCGCACCCAGCACAGCCGCCCGCACCCAGCACAGCCACGTCACATACAGCCGCCCGCACTCAGCACAGCCACATACAGCCGCCCGCACTCAGCACAGCCGCCCGCACTGATGGGGGCGCAGGATGGAGCAGCACGTGATAGGATGGGGGCGCAGGATGGGAGCACATGACAGGATGGGGATGAGGATGGAGCAGCACATGACACGGTGGAGCAGCACATGACAGGATGGGGATGCAGGATGGAGCAGCACATGACACGGTGGAGCAGCACATGACAGGATGGGGGCGCAGGATGGAGCAGCACATGACACGGTGGAGCAGCACATGACAGGATGGGGGCGCAGGATGGAGCAGCATATGACAGGATAGGAGCAGCACATACCAGGATGGAGACCATATTCCAATATAAATGCTCGCCACCCGGGCGTAGAACGGGTTCAATAGCTAGTTGTATATATAGTGGGGAAAAAAGTATTTAGTCAGCCACCAATTGTGAAGTTCTCCCACTTAAAAAGATGAGAGAGGCCTGTAACTGACATCATAGGTAGACCACAACTATGAGAGTCAAAATAGAGAAAACAAATCCAGAAAATCACAGTTTCTGATTTGGCAAGATTTCTTTTTCAAATTATGGTGGAAAATAAGTATTTGGTCATTAACAAAAGTTCATCTCAACATTTTGTTATATATCCTTTGTTGGCAATGACAGAGGTCAAATGTTTTCTGTAAGTCTTCACAAGGTTGGCAGACACTGTTGGTGGTATGTTGGCCCATTCCTCCATGCAGATCTCCTCTAGAGCAGTAATAGTTTGGGCCTGTTGCTGGGGAACACGGACTTTCAACTCCCTCCAAAGGTTTTCTATGGGGTGGAGATCTGGAGACTGGCTGGGCCACTCCAGGACCTTCATATGCTTCTTATGAAGCCACTCCTTCGTTGCCCTGGCGGTGTGCTTGGGATCATTATCATGCTGAAAGACCCATCCACATTTCATCTTCAATGCCTTTGCTGATGGAAGGAGGTTTGCACTCAAAATCTCACAATACATGGCCCCATTCATTCTTTCATGTACACAGATCAGTCATCCTGGTCCCTTTGCAGAGAAACAGCCCCAAAGCATGATGTTGCCACCCCCATGCTTCACAGTAGGTATGGTGTTCTTTGGATGCAACTCAGCATTCTGTCTCCTCCAAACACGACAAGTTTTGTTTCTACCAAAGAGTTCTAGTTTGGTTTCATCATATGACATTCTCCTAATACTCTTCTGGATAATCCAAATGATCTCTAGCAAACTTCAGACGGGCCTGGACATGCACTGGCTTAAGCAGGGGGACACATCTGGCACTGTAGGATCTGAGTTCCTGGCGGCGTAGTGTGTTACTGATGGTAGCCTTTGTTATGGTGGTCCCAGCTCTATGCAGGTCATTCACTAGGTCCCCACGTGTGGTTCTAGGATGTTTGCTCACCGTTCTTGTGATCAATTTGACTCCACGGGGTGAGATCTTGCGTGGAGCCCCAGATTGAGGGAGATTATCAGTGGTCTTGTATGTCTTCCATTTTCTTATTATTGCTCACACAGTTGATTTCATCACACCAAGCTGCTTGCCTATTGCAAATTCAGCCTTCGCAGCCTGGTGCAGGACTACAATTTTGTTTCTGGTGTCCTTCGACAGCTCTTTGGTCTTCACCATAGTGGAGTTTGGAGTGTGACTGTTTGAGGTTGTGGACAGGTGTCTTTTATACTGATAACAAGATCAAACAGGTGCCATTACTACAGGTAATGAGTGGAGGACAGAGGAGCCTCTTAAAGAAGAAGTTACAGGTCTGTGAGAGACAGAAATCTTGCATGTTTTTAGGTCACCAAATACTTACTTTCCACCATAATTTTAAAAATAAATCTTGGTAAATGAGTATATCACCTGCGCTGAATGATGGTGTTGCTGATACGTAACCTGCGATAGTGCCTCCACTACTGGAGAATTTAGGAGAAGACTAAGTTTAGTAAATTGGCGATAGGCCAGATCCTCAGTGTTATATGCAGAAATACACAAAGGTGTTTTTAGCGGAGTGAATCACACCCAATAGTGATTAGCCATGTGAGAATGCTTATATGCATGAACAGTCCTCCTTGCAGGTTAATGTGTCAGAGCTACACCGTGGAGTTGCGGGGTAGTGCCAGGACTAGCTGGGCTGAGAAATTCGCTGCTAGCATGGCTACAGGAGTGAGCAGAACAAAAAGGCCCCTAAAGGTCAGGATAAAAGAACACCTTGATAATATTCAGAAAGGATTCAAAGGGCACCCCCTATCTCGACATTTTGTAGAGAGGCATAATCAATCATGCACTAATGTCTCTTTCTGTGGGATTCAAATAGTCCAGCAAAATCCTAGGGGAGGTGATTTCCTAAAAATGATGTCCAAGGTTGAATCCAAGTGGATTTTCACACTGGACAGCCTGGCCCCCAAAGGGCTTAATCAAGATGCGTTTTAACATAGTTTTAATGCAGTATTAATACATTTGTAATTTTTATTCCATTCTACCAGTCCAGCACATGATTATCCATATATTTAATTTAATTTAATCATATTAATAATCTATCGGTATTTAGTCCTGAACTCATTTATTGATCACCTCCGATAGTCACATAGTCCATGGTAAACAATAGGAGACTACATCTCATTTAAAAGCATACAAATGTATGTGCTTTTATATTTTATCGCAATCTTATCACTAGTGTTGAGCATTCCGATACTGCAAATATCGGGTATCGGACGATATTTGCTGTATCGGAATTCCGATACCGAGTTCCGATATTTTTGTGATATCGGAAATCGGAATCGGAAGTGTGCGGTGCGTATGGTTCCCAGGGTCTGGAGGAGAGGAGACTCTCCTTCAGGCCCTGGGATCCATATTCATGTAAAAAATAAATAATAAAAATAAAAAATATGGATATACTCACCTGTCCGGCGGACCCTGGACCTTAACTGTGTAACCGGCAGCCTCCGTTCCTAAGAATGCAGGGAGTGAAGGACCTTCGATGACGTCGCGGCTTGTGATTGGTCGCGTGAGCGGTCACATGAGCGGTCACGCGATCAATCACAAGTCGCGACGTCATCGAAGGTCCTTGACTGTGCATTCTTAGGAACGGAGGCTGCCGGTTACAGCGCTAAGGTCCAGGGGCCGCCGGAGGGGTGAGTATATTAATATTTTTTATTTTTATTCTTTATTTTATACATGAATATGGATCCCAGGGCCTGAAGCCTGGGAACCATTCCGATATTCTGTGTCCCATTGATATGCAATGGTATCGGGTATCGGTATCGGGGATATCCGATATTTTTTGGATATCGGCCGATCCAATCCGATACCGATACCTTTGCATATCGGAAGGTATCGCTCAACACTACTTATCACTCTTCTTATGATTATCATCATGAGAAAACTAGGCACACCCTAGTATGGTCTTTTAATGTTCATGTATTTCAGCTTAAATTTGAATAAACATTTAGTTTTAATTATTGTATATACACTCACCGGCCACTTTATTAGGTACACCATGCTAGTAACTGGTTGGACCCCCTTTTGCCTTCAGAACTGCCTCAATTCTTCGTGGCATAGATTCAACAAGGTGCTGGAAGCATTCCTCAGAGATTTTGGTCCATATTGACATGATGGCATCACACAGTTGCCGCAGATTTGTCGGCTGCACATCCCAAAGATGCTCCATACAAGGCAGGATGGATCCATGCTTTCATGTTGTTTACGCCAAATTCTGACCCTACCATCCGAATGTCGCAGCAGAAATCAAGACTCATCAGACCAAGCAACGTTTTTCCAATCTTCTACTGTCCAATTTCGATGAGCTTGTACAAATTGTAGCCTCAGTTTCCTGTTCTTAGCTGAAAGGAGTGGTACCCGGTGTGGTCTTCTGCTGCTGTAGCCCATCTGCCTCAAAGTTCGACGCACTGTGCGTTCAGAGATGCTCTTAGGCCTACCTTGGTTGTAACGGGTGGCGATTTGAGTCACTGTTGCCTTTCTATCAGCTCGAACCAGTCTGCCCATTCTCCTCTGACCTCTGGCATCAACAAGGCATTTCTGCCCACAGAACTGCCGCTCACTGGATTTTTTTTCTTTTTCGGACCATTCTCTGTAAACCCTAGAGATGGTTGTGCGTGAAAATCCCAGTAGATCAGCAGTTTCTGAAATACTCAGACCAGCCCTTCTGGCACCAACAACCATGCCACGTTCAAAGGCACTCAAATCACCTTTCTTCCCCATACTGATGCTCGGTTTGAACTGCAGGAGATTGTCTTGACCATGTCTACATGCCTAAATGCACTGAGTTGCCGCCATGTGATTGGCTGATTAGAAATTAAGTGTTAACAAGAAGTTGGACAGGTGTACCTAATAAAGTGGCCAGTGAGTGTATGTCCCTTCTCATGTTCTTAGGTATTCACAGATTTGTACATATATTACCCAGCAGTAAATCTGGCTTACACACTCAATGGTCCTCTCTAAGTAATCATTAAGTGATTCCATTCTATTAATCCAGGTCCGTTATTTATGTAGAATATACATGTCACACTATAGTTTAGATCCATATCTAGCACGATAAGTAAATTGTCCATAGTCTCCTATATACGGGCTACACAGGCAGGTTCTGAGCGAAGGGGGCGTAGGCTATATAAGGCCAGGCCACACAGGGAACTCCAGCCCTGACGAAGAAGGAGTGTATCCTTCGAAACGCGTCGGATTGGTTGCCGTGATACGCGCCCGCCCCTCAATCTTGTGACAACAGGTACCACGCCCCCTACACACTCCGCCATCGCTTTATGCTGGTAACCAGGGTAAACATCGGGTTACTAAGCGCGGCCCTGCGCTTAGTAACCCGATGTTTACCCTGGTTACCCGGGACCTCGGCATCGTTGGTCGCTGGAGAGCGGTCTGTGTGACCGCTCCCCAGCGACCACACAACGACTTTCCAACGATCACGGCCAGGTCGTATCGCTGGTCGCGTGATCATTGGAAAGTTGCAGAGTGTGACAGTACCCTAAGTCTTCTCCTCAATTCTCCCGTAGTGGAGGCACTATCGCAGGTTACGTATCAGCAACACCATCATTCAGCGCAGGTGATATACTCATTTACCCTCATTGTTCATTCTAGACGGAGTTCAGCACTGACTCCGTCATCTCACCAGTAGCTTAGACTCCCATAGTCCCCCCCTCTACCACACATATCCATTTCCCCTATTTTTGTTCTATCAGTGCAGCGCCAGTGTACATTTTCTTTTAAAAATAAATCTTGCCAAATCAGACAATGTGATTTTCTGGATTTGTTTTCTCAATTTTGACTCTTATAGTTGTGGTCTAACTATGATGTCAATTACAGACCTTTCTCATCATTTTAAGTGGGAGAACTTGCACAATTGGTGGCTGACTACTTTTTTCTCCCCTGTATATAAATATAACAGGGTGGCACAGGGTTGTAGCTGTGGGCGAGTTCACTAAGCAACGGTCAGTGAGCACCCCAGCACCTTGTACATTAAAAGATAAATAAATTCCCATGTGCAGCATGCACCACAGCACACTCAGAGGCTCTGTCAGATTTCCCTCAGCTGCTGCCATGCCGGCTCCGCAGATCACTTCAGAGACAAGATCTTTTTCCAACAGCTTAACTAGACAGCAGCGTAATCATCTCACAGACAGCACAGTTCAAACACAGAGACATCTTCTTATCTGCATTCTTCACACAGACAGCACAAGTTAGGGTACTGTCACACTCTGCAACTTTCCAACGATCACGACCAGCGATACGACCTGGCCGTGATCGTTGGAAAGTCGTTGTGTGGTCGCTGGGGAGCTGTCACACAGACCGCTCTCCAGCGACCAACGATGCCGAGGTCCCGGGTAACCAGGGTAAACATTGGGTTACTAAGCGCAGGGCCGCGCTTAGTAACCCGATGTTTACCCTGGTTACCAGCGTAAAAGTAAAAAAAAACAACCCGTACATACTCCGCCAGATCCCTCGCAGTCTGCTTCCCGCTCTGACTGAGTGCCGCCGTAAAGTGAAAGCAGATCACAGCGGCGACGTCACCTATCCTATGCTCTATCTCTATTGTGCCCCCTCTATTCTAATCCCCCTATGGTCCTGAATTACTTACTAATCTATCCCTAAGCTAATGCACATTACATCACATTACAGTACACGACAAATACAGAGTGGGCCATTTATATGGATATACCTAAATAAAATGGGAATTGTTGGTGATATCAACTTCCCGTTTGTGGCACATTAGTATATGGGAGGGGGAAAATGTTTCAAGATGAGTGGTGACCATGGCGGCCATTTTGAAGTCAGCCATTTTGGATCCAACTTTATTTTTTCCAATGGGAAGAGGGTTATGTGACACATTAAACTTATTAAGAATTTCACAAGAAAAACAATGGTGTGCTTGGTTTTAACACAACTTTATTCTTTCATGAGTTATTTACAAGCTTATGACCACTTATAAAATGTGTTCAAAGTGCTGCCCGTTGTGTTGGATTGTCAATGCAACCCTCTTCTCCCATTCTTGACTCACTGATAGCAACACAGAAGAAATGCTAGTACAGGCTTCCAGTATTCCCTGTTTCAGATGCTGCACATCTTGAATCTTCACAACATAGACAATTGCCTTCAGATGACCCCAAAAATAAAATTTGAAGGTGGTCAGATCGGGAGACCTTGCTGACCATTCAACTGGTCCACAACGCCAATTCCAGGAAACTGTTCATGTAGGAATGCTCGGACCTGACACCCATAATGTGGTGGTGCACCATCTTGCTGGAAAAACTCAGGGAACGTGCCATCTCAAGTGTATAAAGAGGGCAACACATCATCATGTAGCAATTTCAGATATCCAGTGGCATTGATGTTTCTATTGATGAAGAATGGCCCCACTATCTTTATACCCCATACACCACACCATACCATCAATTTTTGTGTTCCAACAGTCTTGAAGGGATCTATCCACTGTGGGTTAGTGTCAGACCATTAGCGGTGGTTTTGTTTGTTAACTTCACCATTCACAAAAAAGTTTGCCTCATCACTGAACTATCTAACACCCATGGGGTATTTTTCCTAGTATACCATGTACATTTCTATGTTCTCTGTGCCCCGGATCTTGTGGCTGAACTGTGCATTTCACTTTCCCTATAGTAAACAATATACACTGTGCGGCAGAGATAACATACTTGAAATAAATACACTTATTAAAAACTATATATACTTAAAGGGATAGAGGCGTGCATCAGTCTTTGTAACCCCTTACAAGTACATCACACGTGCCCCATAAGAGTGACCAGTGCTGGGACAGACACTATCACCCTGACTTAGCCAGTTTATGTTTGTCGAGCCAGGTTGGGCTCGTACAGGACTGTGGCCCGTACCCTTGTCAGACATTACAGCAGGGACCAGTGAGTGCTTCGGTCCCAGAGCATCCGTGCAACTTAGGCCCGCGCCCAAACACTACCACCGCTGACAGAGACTGTAAGGAGAGTCATGCAGATGCCTCTCCTGGCTCAGACAGTGGCGTGGCCCACGCTCCTCTGGCCACAATAGTATATGGACTAGGCTCAGCGGTAGGTACCGGAGACCGACCGCTGCCACCAGAAGATGGGGCATTGTTGCCCACAGGACCTTCATGGAAAAGACACCACGCTACCACAGGCAAAAACAGCTAGTTTTGGTATATTTTTACTTTTCAATAAAGTGGAGGAACTATTTTTCAGTCTTATCCCTGAATCATTTTCAGACTTAAATGTTCCTCATAGAAATACACTCCACAACATTGAAATATCAACCTCAAGATTGGAAAGTCATGCCATTCTGGAACTCACAGGGTTGGTAGACATATTAATGATGGGTAAATTAAAAATTTAAACATAAGCTAGAATGTAGTAATTGAGGCTGGAACGGAGGTTTATCCTCTTTTGGTGTTGAGTCCCACTTTTGTCTTGGACAAAATTATAACTCAAGGTTGGTCTGGAGACCGTGTGAGCAATGCCATAAAGAGGTATTCACGAGGGAACTCACAGGATTATGATGTGGGGTGTCATATGGTACTCTAGTCGTCATTCTAGGAACACTAACAGCTTGGCGTTATATTCATTTGGCTGTGGAACTAGTAGCATGGTCTTTTCTCAAAAGTGTCCCAGGAACCCTTTCTAAACACCACAACGTGGTGACACATGTGAGCAGCTTGCATAGCCTAAATGTGCTACCATGGCCTGATGGCCAGCAGCGTTTCCAGACTTGTCTCCAACCGAGCACATCTGGGACGTTAT
The DNA here is from genome assembly GCF_051348905.1 of Ranitomeya variabilis. Lineage (NCBI taxonomy): Eukaryota > Metazoa > Chordata > Amphibia > Anura > Dendrobatidae > Ranitomeya > Ranitomeya variabilis. The sequence goes on along the minus strand of NC_135237.1, from coordinate 328,319,272 downwards.
TGGTCAGCAATTACGAAGGGAGCTGCGAGTAGATTTTGATTGTTTGTGTTCCCAAGTGATAGTCAATGTGGCAGAATTTTCCTCAGACAACCATTAATAATGTCATAGATAGCATGCCAAGGTGTGAAATGTGTCTATTGCTCATATTCAATACTGAATATAATTCCAATTCATAATTCCATGACTTTTTCTTCTTGGTATTGCAATTTCAATATTCAGGATTGTACATTGGCTTTTTACCAAGACTCATAGAGCAAGAAATGTCATAAATATTCTATGGTATCTTCTTTTTATGCAAGATTCTGCATGCACGTAAATAGTAATGAGATTACAGATTTGCAGTTACCTACACCTTACTTCAGTTTGCAGGATGATCCATTCTATTACTCAGACTGTATTAAAGAACTGAAGATAATATTTAATAACTTTTTTAACTCCAAACTTGCAGTATTCATTGAAGAATATAAGAAAATGGCAAATTTCATATTCGATGCTTGTTAAATTTTAGTGTTACAGTTTACCTCTAACTTCTATCCATTAAGGCATGGGTGTGGAACCTCCAGCCCACGGGCCATAAACGTCACTTCCTTAAGTGCCCAGGCAGATTTCTGGGGACTGCAGTGCTTGTACCACCGACGCCATTTTGCTGGTACTGGCCCTTTAATTCTTTCTTAAACTGAGAGCACATGCATGCATCATTTATAACTGAATATTGTGGTGCATGCAACACTGCACAACATCTTGATGCCTGTCAGTGCCAGTGTCATTACAGTCTTTCTGAGCTGTCTTAGCGCGTTCTATGTTCCCACTCCACTAATATGCTAAAGGCAACAGTCTCAGTGTCTCCTATGTGATGTATCTGCAGCAGTCGCAGTGTATTCTATGTGATATATAGACACCAGTTCCAGTGTATCCTATGTGATGTATATACACCAATCCTAGTGTATTATATGTGATGTACAGTATATACACCAATCCCAATGTCTTCTATGTGATGTATATACACCAATCCCAGTGTATTCTATGTGATGTATATACACCAGTCCCAGTGTAGTCTACGTGATGTGATGCATCTGCAGCAGTCCCGGTGTATTCTATGTGATGTACACCAGTTCCAGTGTATCCTAGGTGATATAAATACACTAGTCCCAATATATCTTATGTTATGTATATACACCAATACCACTGATTATATGGGATGTATATACACCAGTCTCAGTGTCTCCCATGTGATGTATACAGCAGTCTCTGTGTATACTATGTGATGTATACAGAAGTCTTGATGTCTCCTACTTGATGTAAAATCAGCAGTCCCATTGTCTCCTATGTGATGTATACAGCATGGTATCACTGTCTTCTATGTGATGTATACAACAGTCTCATTGTATCCTATGTGATGTATAAACAGTTATCTCAGTGTCTTCTATAGGATGTAAACACAACAGTCACAGTGTCTCCAATGTTATGTATATCCACCAGTCTCAGTGCTTCCTATGTGATGTATATACAGTTGGGAAAAAAAGTATTTAGTCAGCGACCAATTGTGCAAGTTCTCCCACATAAAAAGATGAGAGAATTGACATCACTTGCACAATTGGTAGCTGACTAAATACTTTTCTTCCCTACTGTACATCCATCTCAGTGTACTCTATGTGATGTACAGCATATAGCAGTCTCAGTGTCCCTTATATGCTGTATATACAGCAGTCTCGGTGTCTCCTATGTGATGTATATACATCAGTTTCAGGGTCTTCTATGTGATGTCTACTGAAGACCTCCCCCTGCTTGAGTTCTATAAATATTCACACATCTGTGTTTAACACACATGCTTTCTCTCCTTGTTTTTAACTGAAAGAAAATGGACACATTATTGTTTTTTGGATGTTCATATGACTTTTTTGGGGGGATGGGGGTAGCAGACCAATTAATTCACTAAGACAAGTTAAGCAAAGTGTAGCTATATTTGAATTTTTCTATAATATTCTGGCTTGTTATATGATACATATTTTACCATATCTAATCAGAACTCTTTCATATTCCCTTATTAGAATGCGTTGTGGAGTGCTTCAGGCACTGTCAAGTTGTTGAAGGGTTGACATCCAATTTCATGTGAGATCATTTCTAACGCACTATATATTTAAAGGATTTTTTAGCTTATTTCAATAAACCTTAACTATTATATAATGAAAAGTTCTGAAACTTTCTAATAAAAAATATTTCTCAAGATTGCCAAACTAATATTGGAAAGTGAACACATTACTTTTACTCTGCTTTATATTTATAGAATTGGCAATATTTTTGCTATTAAAATTAAGGACCTTGATGCTAACAACAAAGAAGATTTATGGTACATAATTAAAGAGTATCTTGGAAGATGTCAAATCTTTTATGCTCAAACACACCAAAGCCAGTCTTATAATGAACTAATAGAATTACCTGGCTACACATGGGTCTGTTTGCAAGTGATATATAGCCAACATATCTGATTTGTTATGTGCAGAAATTTTACGTGTTCAATTATTGCACACAGAAAGTGTCTCTCTAGTGGTGTCCAAACACATTTCAGTTAATATTTGCTTTTGTATTATTTTTTTTAGTGAATATATGAAGAATAGGGATGAGTGAACCCGAACTGTGAAGTTCGGGGTTCGTACTGGACACCTAGTGTCCGATACCAAACCCCAAACATGGACTTTTTACCGGAAGTCTGGTTTACTGTTCAGGTTTGGATGCTGAATAAAGTTTGTTGAAAGGCTTCAGTGCAGCCAATCAACAAGCTTTTAGGCTGTAGGAACTTCCAGAGATATTACAGCCATGTCAAATATTGGCATGACTGTGATTGGCTGGTGCACCACATGACCCGGTCTGGATAAATGCTGGATCACGGGTGCCACCGCCATTCTGCTCTGCTTAGCATAGGGACAAAATGCAGCTGTAGTGAGGCATAGTATTAGGTTCTGCTTGTGCGAATGCTTCAAAAAATGCTAAATGTGTGCACCCATGTCTGTGGGAGTACTATGCATAAAAAAATTCTACTCTACACTACTCTACACTAGTGTGCGCAAAAGCAAATTGTTCTACTCTGCACCCGTGTATATGGGAGTAGTGTGCCTTTAAGCCACTTGTTTTTACTCTGCACCCATGTGTGTGGGAGTAGTGTGCATAAAAACACATTTTCTACTCTGCACCTGTGTCTGTGGCAACAGTGTGCCTTTAAGCCACTTTTTCTACTCTGCACCTGTGTCTGTGTGAGCAGGGTGTTTTTAAGCCACTTTTTTTTACTCTGCACCCATGTCTGTGGGAGTAGTGTGTGCTGAAACATATTTTCTACTCTGCACCCGTGTCTGTGTGAGTACTGTGTGTTAAAAAAAATTTTACTCTACACCCGTGTCTGTTGGAGTACTGTGCATGAAAACAAATTTTTCTACTCTTCACGCATGTTTGTGGGAGTAGTGAGCCTAGAAACAAATTTTACTACTCTGCAACCGAGTTTGTGTGAGTACCGTGTGTAAAAGCACATTTTTCTACTGTGTGCCAGTGTCTGTGGAAGGATTGTGCCTAAAAACAAAGTTTTCAACTCTGCACCCATGTCTGTAAGAGTAGTGTGTCAAAAAAACACTTAAAAAATAAGGAGAACTTCAAATAGGGGACGTGGATGTGGCCGTGGTGCTTGCTGGTGGTGTAGCTGCTGTAGGGAGAGGGCGTCGTCATTCTCTGCCTGGAATGTGCCTAAATGAAACACCTTCCTCTGGTATTCACAGGCAACAGATCATTCTGTGTCATTTCGTAGGGCCGAGTACCACTACACGAATGGTGAGGCCAGAACATGTTCAGGCAGTTTTAGATTGGATGGCTGATAGTGCCTCCAGTTCCTTCACATTATCTTCCACCTGGTCTTCTGCAGAAAGTGCAGAGTTGCCACCTGAGGACCATAGTCATCTAGCTTCCACTTCACCCCCAATCAAATCGGCCAAGCAGTCTGAGCCCCAAGTCATGCAGCAGTCTCTGAACCTGAGCTGTTATGATCCGGTGACCTTGGAGCCGCATGAGACGTTCTCTGGAGTAGGTGGAACCTGTACTGACTGCAAACCCTAAACTGACACCGCAACTAGAAGTAGCCGTGGGGTGTACCTAACACATCCTAGACACCTTGACACAACCGGAGGACTAAATACCCCTATAGATGGAAATGGGAATTCTATCTTGCCTCAGAGCAGAACCCCAAAGGATAGGCAGCCCCCCACAAATATTGACTGTGAGTATTAGAGGAAAGACACACGCAGGCAGAAAACAGGATTTAGCAAAAGAGGCACCTCTAGCTAAATAGTAAAGGATAGGACAGAATACTAAGCGGTCAGTATTAAAACCCTAAAAATATCCACAGCAGATAATACAAAAATTTCACCATCTAACTAAAGACATGGAATGTATATCTGCATCTCCTGAGAATCCAACATGACTGAAAAAATCCAAACACAGTCTAAGCTGGACAAGAAAACACAATGAACACCTCTGAATTGTAAAGCACACTGCATGTGTGCTGAAGAAACAAAAACCAGACACTTATCTTTGTTGAATTGGCAGCAGGGCAGGAGGAACAGACAGAGATGCAAAACCTCCAAGAACAATGGACAACTGGCAAGGGCTAATGGATCCTGCAGACCTAAATACCCCAGTCAGAGCTGCAATCAGCAGGGACACCTGCCCAGGATTGCAACCCAGGGACAACTGTATTACCACCAACAACCACCGGAGGGAACCCAAGAGCAGAATTCACAACACTGAGCACCATCTGCACGACAAGGTATCTGAATTCCAAGCACAGTAAGACCTGCACCAGCAACTTCAGCACAGTCAGGGGGAAACAACATCAGGCTGTTCTGAAATTCATCTGTTTGGAGGACAAATCACACACCACGCAGGAACTGTGGACGGGGATCAAACAGGAGGCCTATGAGTGGTTGGAGCCGGTAAACCTCAAGCCCGGCCGGGTGGTGTGCAATAACGGGCAAAATCTCGTAGCAACTCTGGGTCTATCCATTTGACACACATACCTTGTCTCGAGCATGTGCTTAACTTAATGCAGATCTTCCTAAAAAACGACCTACACGTGTCGGAGCTGCTGCTGAAAGTGCGGGCAGTGTTTGCGCACTTTCAGCATTCTCACCCTGCTGCTGCTCGCCTGTCTGTGCTGCAGCGTCACTTCTGCCTTTCTGCTCACTGCCCAATTTGCAATGTACCAAACAGGTATAACTCCACCTTACATATGCTGTAGAGACTGTGGAGCAGCAGCAGGCAATAGTGGAGTTTGAGTTGCAGCATGCACAGGTGAGTCGCTCTGGGGAACAACACCATTTCTCACCAGTGAGTGGGCCTCCATGTGGGACATATGTGCCATGTTGCGCTGCTTCGAATACTCCACCTATATGGTCATCATGAGCATTATTAAACCACTTCTATGCCTGCTGAAAAAAACAGTTCGGGAGATGATGGATGAGGTGATGGCACAGGAAGAAGAAGAGCAGAAGGGACAAGGACCATTCACACCATTATCAGGCTTGTCGTTCATACATGGCTAGGTGGATTGGTTCCTGTACCTACAGCAGCCAGATACACAACTGTCCAACCAGGGGACATTTGAGGAGGAAGAGGATGAGGAACTGTGTACACAGCAGGGTGGCACTCAAAGCAGATCATGGTCATCACTGAAGTGTGGCTGGATGGATACAGAGGATCCAGGCCATACACCTCCCACCGAGAGCAGCTTGTCTTTGCCTCTGGGCAGCCTGTCACACATGAGCCAATAAGTGCTGCTGTGACTGCATAACCACCGCTGAGCTGCCCGGATTGTTACCTTTGCTCACTACTGGGTGGCCACCCTGTTGGATCCCCAGTGCAAAGACAATGTATCATCATTACTTCCATCACTGGAGAGGTATTGCAAAATGTGTGAAGGCAAGCGCATGCTGGTAGAGGCACTACTGACGATGTTCCCACCTGATAGTGGGGGCTTGGTGGAAGAACAAGGCAGAGGAAGAATTCACCAGCGCAGCTGGGGCACCACCAACACCTCAAAAGCAGGGTTAGCACGGCCAAAATGTGGTAAAACTTTTTCAGCACGTCACAACATATGGCACCACCATCTGATATGGTCCGTATTAGCAGAAGGCAGTGTTACAATAACATGGTGGAAGAGTACGTGTCACAGGTCTCATGTTTGTCACCACCTCCTGTGTTGTACCATCTGCAGTGGTGAGGCTAGCGCCCTTGCCGGCCAGTGCACTAGCCGGTGCAGTGCGAGGTGACAGCGAGGGATGAGGTTGGTGATGGTGGTAGGGGAAAGACCCACTTAGGGCGTTAGGGGAGTGCAGTGACAGGTTCAGCTTGGAGCTCAGGACGTGTTACATCCATCATTTCCTATCGGTAGGGCCTTCTTCTTCTCTATACTATCCCTTTGTGTGTGTGTCGTGCTGTCCGCTGACTGACCCCATGGAGGGATCATGACACAATAGCAGAGACTGAACAATACTGGAGGAACATATGGGAGAAGGAAAAACACACAACACCAGTGCAATGTGGCTGCAAGATCTGAGAATGAAACATAGCAACCACCTAGAGTAAGAACCAGTCACCATTACAGAAGCAGACATCCAACAGCTGGTCAAGAACATGAAGAGCTGGACAGAACCTGGCCCAGACATGATCCACACCTACTGGCTAAAGAATTTAGAAGCAGGCCACCACCCAGCTTGGCTAACACAAGGAAAAACAGTTCCATCCAACTACCACCCAATAACCTGTCACGGACCGCCCCCGGCACATTAACCCCCGGCACACCGCGATCAAACATGATTGCGGTGTGTCGGCGGTATAGGGAAGCATCGCGCAGGGAGGGGGCTCCCTGCGTGCTTCCCTGAGACCCCCGCAGCAACGCGATGTGATCGCGTTGCTCCGAGGGTCTCCTACCTCCTTCCTCGCTGCAGGTCCCGGATCCAAGATGGCCGCGGCATCCGGGTCCTGCAGGGAGGGAGGTGGCTTACCAAGTGCCTGCTCAGAGCAGGCGCTGGTAAGCTTGCTGCACTCTAAGTGAGATCGGTGATCTGACAGAGTGCTGTGCACACTGTCAAATCACCGATCTGTAATGTCCCCCCCTGGGACAAAGTAAAAAAGTAAAAAAAAATGTCCACATGTGTAAAAAAAAAATAAAAAAAAAATTCCTAAATAAATAAAAAAAAAAAATTATTCCCATAAATACATTTCTTTATCTAAATAAAAAGAAATCAAACAATAAAAGTACACATATTTAGTATCGCCGCGTCCGTAACGACCCCACCTATAAAACTATATCACTAGTTAACCCCTTCAGTGAACACCGTAAAAAAAAAACGAGGCAAAAAACAACGCTTTATTCTCATACCGCCAAACAAAAAGTGGAATAACACGCGATCAAAAAGACGGATATAAATAACCATGGTACCGCTGAAAACGTCATCTTGTCCCGCAAAAAACGAGCCACCATACACCATCAGCGAAAAAATAAAAAAGTTATAGTCCTCAGAATAAAGCGATGCCAAAATAATTATTTTTTCTATAAAATAGCTTTTATCGTATAAAAGCGCCAAAACATAAAAAAAATGATATAAATGAGATATCGCTGTAATCGAACTGACCTGAAGAATAAAACTGCTTTATCAATTTTACCAAACGCGGAACGGTATAAACGCCTCCCCCAAAAGAAATTAATGAATAGCTGGTTTTTGGTCATTCTGCCTCACAAAAATCGGAATAAAAAGCGATCAAAAAATCTCCCGTGCCCGAACATGTTACCAATAAAAACGTCAACTCGTCCCGCAAAAAACAAGACCTCACATGACTCTGTGGACTCAAATATGGAAAAATTATAGCTCTCAAAATGTGGTAACGCAAAAAATGTTTTTTGTCCCATTAAAAAGCGTCTTTCAGTGTGTGACGGCTGCCAATCATAAAAATCCGCTAAATAACCTGCTAGAAAAGTAAATCAAACCCCCCTTCATCACCCGCTTAGTTAGGGAAAAATTAAAAAAATTTAAAAAATGTATTTACAGTGCCTACAAGTAGTACTCAACCCCCTGCAGATTTAGCAGGTTTAATAAGATGCAAATAAGTTAGAGCCTTCAAACTTCAAACAAGAGCAGGATTTATTAACAGATGCATAAATCTTACAAACCAAAAAGTTTTGTTGCTCAGTTAAATTTTTATAAATTTTAAACATAAAAATGTGGGTCAATTATTATTCAACCCCTAGGTTTAATATTTTGTGGAATAACCTTTGTTTGCAATTACAGCTAATAATCGTCTTTTATAAGACCTGATCAGGCCGGCACAGGTCTCTGGAGTTATCTTGGCCCACTCCTCCATGCAGATCTTCTCCAAGTTATCTAGGTTCTTTGGGTGTCTCATGTGGACTTTAATCTTGAGCTCCTTCCACAAGTTTTCAATTGGGTTAAGGTCAGGAGACTGACTAGGCCACTGCAACACCTTGATTTTTTGCCTCTTGAACCAGGCCTTGGTTTTCTTGGCTGTGTCCTTTGGGCTGTTGTCTTGTTGGAAGATGAAATGACGACCCATCTTAAGATCCTTGATGGAGGAGCGGAGGTTCTTGGCCAAAATCTCCAGGTAGGCCGTGCTATCCATCTTCCCATGGATGCGGACCAGATGGCTAGGCCCCTTGGCTGAGAAACAGCCCCACAGCATGATGCTGCCACCACCATGCTTGACTGTAGGGATGGTATTCTTGGGGTCGTATGCAGTGCCATCCAGTCTCCAAACGTCACGTGTGTGGTTGGCACCAAAGATCTCGATCTTGGTCTCATCAGACCAGAGAACCTTGAACCAGTCAGTCTCAGAGTCCTCCAAGTGATCATGAGCAAACTGTAGACGAGCCTTGACATGACGCTTTGAAAGTAAAGGTACCTTACGGGCTCGTCTGGAATGGAGACCATTGCGGTGGAGTACGTTATTTGTGGCATTGACTGAAACCAATGCCCCCACTGCCATGAGATCTTCCCGGAGCTCCTTCCTTGTTGTCCTTGGGTTAGCCTTGACTCTTCGGACAAGCCTGGCCTCGGCACGGGAGGAAACTTTCAAAGGCTGTCCAGGCCGTGGAAGGCTAACAGTAGTTCCATAAGCCTTCCACTTCCGGATGATGCTCCCAACAGTGGAGACAGGTAGGCCCAACTCCTTGGAAAGGGTTTTGTACCCCTTGCCAGCCTTGTGACCCTCCACGATCTTGTCTCTGATGGCCTTGGAATGCTCCTTTGTCTTCCCCATGTTAACCATGTATGAGTGCTGTTCACAAGTTTGGGGAGGGTCTTAAATAGTCAGAAAAGGCTGAAAAAAGAGATAATTAATCCAAACATGTGAAGCTCATTGTTCTTTGTGCCTGAACTACTTCTTAATACTTTAGGGGAACCAAACAGAATTCTGGTGGGTTGAGGGGTTGAATAATAAATGACCCTCTGAAAATACTTTTCCCAATTTAAAAAAAAAATAAACAAAGAAATAACATTCTTTTTTGCTGCAGTGCATTTCACACTTCCAGGCTGATCTACAGTCCAAATGTCACAATGCCAAGTTAATTCCAAATGTGTAAACCTGCTAAATCTGCAGGGGGTTGAATACTACTTGTAGGCACTGTATTTCCATTTTCCCATTAGGGTTAGGGCTAGGGTTAGGGTTGGGGCTAGGGTTGGGGCTAGGGTTGGGGTTGGGGCTAAAGTTAGGGTTAGGGTTGGGGCTAAAGTTAGGGTTAGGATTACATTTACGGTTGGGAATAGGGTTGGGATTAGGGTTAGGGGTGTGTCTGGGTTAGAGGTGTGGTTAGGGTTACCGTTGGGATTAGGGTTAGGGGTGTGTTTGGATTAGGGTTTCAGTTATAATTGGGGGGTTTCCACTGTTTAGGCACATCAGGGGCTCTCCAAACGTGACATGGCGTCCGATTTCAATTCCAGCCAATTCTGCGTTGAAAAAGTAAAACAGTGCTCCTTCCCTTCCAAGCTCTCCCGTGCGCCCAAACAGGGGTTTACCCCAACATATGGGGTATCAGCGTACTCGGAACACATTGGAGAACAACTTTTGAGGTCCAATTTCTCCTGTTACCCTTGGGAAAATACAAAACTAGGGGCTAAAAAATAATTTTTGTGGAAATTTTTTTTTTTTTATTTGCATGGCTCTGCGTTATAAACTGTAGTGAAACACTTGGAGGTTCAAAGCTCTCACAACACATCTAGATGAGTTCCTTAGGGGGTATACTTTCCAAAATGGTGTCACTTGTGGGGGGTTTCTACTGTTTAGGTGCATTAGGGGCTCTGCAAACGCAATGTGACGCCTGCAGACCATTCCATCTAAGTCTGCATTCCAAATGGCGCTCCTTCCCTTCCGAGCCCTCCCATGCGCCCAAACGGTGGTTCCCCCCCACATATGGGGTATCAGCGTACTCAACACAAATTGGACAACAACTTTTGTGGTCCAATTTCTCCTGTTACCATTGGGAAAATACAAAACTGGGGCTAAAAAATAATTTTGGGGGGAAATTTTAATTTTTTTTATTTTCACGGCTCTGCGTTATAAACTGTAGTGAAACACTTGGGGGTTCAAAGTTCTCACAACACAACTAGATAAGTTCCTTGGGGGGTCTAGTTTCCAATATTGGGTCACTTGTGGGGGGTTTCTACTGTTTAGGTACATTAGGGGCTCTGCAAACACAATGTGATGCCTGCAGACCAATCCATCTAAGTCTGCATTGCAAATGATGCTCCTTCCCTTCCGAGCTCTGCCATGCGCTCAAACAGTGGTTCCCCCCCAGATATCAGGCATCAGCGTACTCAGGACAAATTGGACAACAATATATATGGTCCAATTTCTCCTGTTACCCTTGGAAAAATACAAAACTGGGGGCTAAAAAATAATTTTTGTGGAAAAATAATATTTTTTATTTGCACGGCTTCCTTATAAACTGTAGTGAAACACTTGGGGGTTCAAAGCTCTCACAACACATCTAGATGAGTTCCTTAGGGGGTCTACTTTCCAAAATGGTGTCACTTGTGGGGGGTTTTACTGTTTAGGTACATTAGGGGCTCTGCAAACGCAATGTGACGCCTGCAGACCATTCCATCTAAGTCTGCATTCCAAATGGCGCTCCATCCCTTCCGAGCCCTCCCATGCGCCCAAACGGTGGTTCCCCCCCACATATGGGGTATCAGCGTACTCAACACAAATTGGACAACAACTTTTGGGGTCCAATTTCTCCTGTTACCCTCGGGAAAATACAAAACTGGGGGCTAAAAAATAATTTTTGTGGGAAAAAATTTTTGTTTTGTTTTTACGGCTCTGCATTATAAACTTCTGTGAAGCACTTGGTGGGTCAAAGTGCTCACCACACCTCTAGATAAGTTCCTTAGGGGGTCTACTTTCCAAAATGGTGTCACTTGTGGGGGTATTTCAATGTTTAGGCACATCAGTGGCTCTCCAAACGCAACATGGCGTCCCATCTCAATTCCTGTCAATTTTGCAGTGAAAAGTCAAACGGCGCTCCTTCCCTTCCGAGCTCTCCCATGCGCCCAAACAGTGGTTTACCCCCACATATGGGGTATCAGCGTATTCAGGACAAATTGTACAACAACTTTGGGGTCCAATTTCTTCTCTTACCCTTTGGAAAATAAAAAATTGGGGGCGAAAAGATAATTTTTGTGAAAAAATATAATTTTTTATTTTTACGGTTCTGCATTATAAACTTCTGTGAAGCACTTGGTGGGTCAAAGTGCTCACCACACATCTAGATAAGTTCCTTAGGGGGTCTACTTTCCAAAATGGTGTCACTTGTGGGGGGTTTCAATGTTTAGGCACATCAGTGGCTCTCCAAACGCAACATGGCGTCCCATCTCAATTCCAGTCAATTTTGCAGTGAAAAGTCAAACGGCGCTCCTTCCCTTCCGAGCTCTCCCATGCGCCCAAACAGTGGTTTACCCCCACATATGGGGTATCAACGTACTCAGGACAAATTGTACATCAACTTTTGTGGTCCAATTTCTTCTCTTACCCTTGGGAAAATAAAAAATTGGGGGCGAAAAGATCATTTTTGTGAATAAATATGATTTTTTATTTTTACGGTTCTGCATTATAAACTTCTGTGAAGCACTTGGTGGGTCAAAGTGCTCACCACACCTCTAGATAAGTTCCTTAGGGGGTCTACTTTCCAAAATGGTGTCACTTGTGGGGGGTTTCAATGTTTAGGCACATCAGTGGCTCTCCAAACGCAACATGGCGTCCCATCTCAATTCCAGTCAATTTTGCAGTGAAAAGTCAAACGGCGCTCCTTCCCTTCCGAGCTCTCCCATGCGCCCAAACAGTGGTTTACTCCCACATATGGGGTATCGGCGTACTCAGGACAAATTGTACATCAACTTTTGTGGTCCAATTTCTTCTCTTACCCTTGGGAAAATAAAAAATTGGGGGCAAAAAGATCATTTTTGTGAATAAATATGATTTTTTATTTTTACGGCTCTGCATTATAAACTTCTGTGAAGCACTTGGTGGGTCAAAGTGCTCACCACACCTCTAGATAAGTTCCTTAGGGGGTCTACTTTCCAAAATGGTGTCACTTGTGGGGGGTTTCAATGTTTAGGCACATCAGTAGCTCTCCAAACGCAACATGGCGTCCCATCTCAATTCCAGTCAATTTTGCATTGAAAAGTCAAATGGCGCTCCTTCGCTTCCGAGCTCTGTCATGCGCCCAAACAGTGGTTTACTCCCACATATGGGGTATCGGCGTACTCAGGACAAATTGTATAACATCTTTTGGGGTCCATTTTCTCCTGTTACCCTTGGTAAAATAAAACAAATTGGAGCTGAAGTAAATTTTGTGTGAAAAAAAGTTAAATGTTCATTTTTATTTAAACATTCCAAAAATTCCTGTGAAACACCTGAAGGGTTAATAAACTTTTTGAATGTGGTTTTGAGCACCTTGAGGGGTGCAGTTTTTAGAATGGTGTCACACTTGGATATTTTCTATCATATAGACCCCTCAAAATGACTTCAAATGAGATGTGGTCCCTAAAAAAAAAATGGTGTTGTAAAAATGAGAAATTGCTGGTCAACTTTTAACCCTTATAACTCCCTAACAAAAAAAAATTTTGGTTCCAAAATGGTGCTGATGTAAAGTAGACATGTGGGAAATGTTACTTATTAAGTATTTTGTGTGACATATCACTGTGATTTAATTGCATAAAAATTCAAATTTGGAAAATTGCGAAATTTTCAAAATTTTCGCCAAATTTCCATTTTTTTCACAAATAAACGCAGGTAATATCAAAGAAATTTTACCACTATCATGAAGTACAATATGTCACGAGAAAACAGTGTCAGAATCACCAGGATCCGTTGAAGCGTTCCAGAGTTATAACCTCATAAAGGGACAGTGGTCAGAATAGTAAAAATTGGCCCGGTCCATAACGTGCAAACCACCGTTGGGGGTGAAGGGGTTAACACTTAGGGACTCTGTATACGGAGTACACAATGTAGTCTAGGAAAACCTGTGCTCCAATAGGCAAATAGTTATCTGTCCCTCCCAAATCTCGCTCTGTGGCTAAGCAATGCTGTACAGCCATATATGGGATATTTCTGCAATTCAGCAGAAATTGTGGGACAAATTTTGGTGCCATTTAATTTTTTATGTAAAATCTGGAGCTAAAACAATTTTTTTTGTGGTAAAAATGTAATTATTTTTTCTTCACTGCCAATGGTATAAAATTCAGTGACACATGTATTGTCAATATACTGTATATAACTGCACCCTGAGATGAATTCACTGAGAGGTGTAGATTATGAAATGGGGTCACTTATGGGAGATTCTGCTGTTCTGGCACCTCAGGGTACCCTGAAACCAGTCCACAAAAATCCAAACTCTAATATGGCGGTTCTTACCTTATGAGCTTTGCACTGTGCCTTGTGACAGAGTCACTGGCAGGGTGGTAGAAGGGAGATATGCATTACTGCACATAACTGCGTCAGTGACATGAAACCAGAGCATTTTTCTCCAGCATACTATGTGTTGTGAGGGTTAAGTTGTATAAAAGGGGTTTATGTGGACCTTCATAGAGTGGGTGTGAGAAAGTCCACTTTATCTTCCCTGGCAGACCTGCCAGGACCTGCCTGAGATCATGATCATGTGATCAATCACGTGATGGGAAAACACAGGTTAGGGTTTAAATAACCAAGCTTTACAGGCAGTCTGCGTTCGGCTAGCTTGGAGATAGGAATCTCCAGAGGCTTTGTGGCTCATCGAGCGCAGACTCAACCTGTGCTGCTCCAGAGCGAGGTGCCGTCCGCACAATAGGGACTGTGTTGCAGCATTATTGCTTTCCTTTTATTGCTTTGTTCCTGTTGTAGCCAGAAAGGCTCAGTTTTTGTTTCCATGGATCGGTTTATGCTGCCTGACAATAAACTAGCAAGGTCTTAAAGAGACGGTGTTCCCATTTTTTCTACCTCTCTGTGCCGCTATGTGAGTGAACTGCCATAAGTGGTGGAGAATGCGGGCACTGTTCCAGGAACGCCAGTAGCAGTCATGGCTAAAACCGCATCTCCTGGTTAAAGGACGGACGGAGTCCGGCAAAATGGAGAACCTCATCAAGCATCTGGTGAGCACGGAGCAGCAGCAACAGCTAGCCTACCAGGAGACGAGTAAGTTACTCATCCAGCAACTGCAGCAGCAGCATCAGGACCAATTCAGACAGCAGCAGCAGATCGAGTTGCTTGCTGAGGCAGTTCAGGGAAGGCAGGAAACCCAGCTCAGAAGTCCAGGTGATGACACGCAAGTCCGGAAGGCGGTAAGATGAGCGATGCAGAAAATGACCCCGGGTGATGAAGTAGAGGCATTTCTGACTGTTTTTGAGTGTGTGGCGGAGCGAGAGAGACTGTCGCCAGACCAGTGGGCGGAGGTGCTGGTCCCATATCTAACCAGCGAGCCCCAGAACGCTAATTATGACCTGGCCTTGCAAGATGCCCAGGAATATGTGAAACTGAAAACTGAGATACTTGCTCGCTCAGGGGTGATGATGTCTTTCTGGGCCCAAAGGTTTCATCATTGGGTGTATTGCAGTGATAAGCCACCTCATTCTCAGATGTTTGACTTACTTACTTCACTAGGTGCAGAAATGGTTACAGCCAGAGTCCTCCACCCCAGCCCAGATGGTGGAGCGGGTTGTAATGGACAGGTTTATCTATTCCCTTCCTAGGTCAGTACAGACATGGGTGGCCCAGGGGAATCCTCGGAAAGTGGATGACATGTTAAGCCTAGTAGAAAGATATCAGGTCCTTGAGAGGTCCCTAAAAAGCTGGGGGGTGGTGCATTCCCATACTGGGATACCCAGCGGGAGCCTGAGTCCCAAAAGAGGGGTAGAGCTACCACTGGGGGGGTCAGAGGTTCCAAAGTCCTGCTGAAGTGGTGCAAAAGACTGCTGGTAAGGACTTGATCTGTTGGCAGTGCCACGGTCCTGGACATGTTGCTGCCTGTTGTCCTTTGTCTTTGGAGCAGATGGACTGCAGTTTAGGCTGACGCTGCTCATACTTCGCTTACCCCACTTGCAGTGTGGACCATCAGCCCAAGGATGGGCCTCAGTCATGTCCTGTGACTGTAAACAGGGTGCTGGTATCAGGACTACTGGACTCAGCGAGTTTGGTGACCCTGATAAGTTCTACACTTCCCCACCAGCTTATTTCAGGGAAACATGAGGGCATTCGCTGCATTCACGGTGATGCCCAGGAAAACCCCGTTGCCAGTGTCTGTATAAAAATTAACTGTGGCACTGAATCCCATGAGGTCGAGGTTGTGAAAAACTTGCTACACCCTGTGATAATTGGCCTGGACTTCAGCCTGTTTTGGGACTTGTGGGGGAAGGTTGCGATGATAAATGACTCAGACAGAGGCCAGTCCAACCCCCGCTCAATCCCCGTCACAGCCAGAGGTGGAAGAGTTCCCTTTATGTGTCATGGCGGGGAACGAGGATGAGGCAGAGGTCAGTGAGACTGAGGTTCCTGACCTGCGGGTTTTTGGGGAAAATTTGGGTTCTGCGCTGATGCGGGATGTTACCTTAAAAATGCAATTGAAAATGTATCTGTCATTGATGGGGTTGCTCAAGAGCAGGGAGCTGACACCAGGTTCCCACATTTTGCTGTGAATGGTGGGTTACTATATCGGGTAACCACACTGAGAGGAGGGGAAATAGTGGAGCAGCTTTTGGTTCCAGGTCCCTACCAGCAGAGGGTGTTAGACACGGCCCATTCACATGTTTTGGGGGGGAAATCTGGGGGTTGAAGAAACACAGGAGCGAATAATGCAGAGGTTTTATTGGCTGGGTTGTTACAGAGAGATCTTAAACTATTGTAGATCCCATTTGAGAGGATTTTTTGGCCCAGTCTTGACGTTTTATCTTATGTTTCTTGTTCAAAGGTGGTCGTTTTTCAGCCTTCCTTACCTTGGCCATGTCCCCGAGTATTGCACACCTTGTGCTTTTTGTTACTCCAGTAACGTTGCAGCTCTGAAATATGGCAAAACTGGTGGCAAATGGCATCTTGGCAGCTTTACAGTATGCTTGATTTTCCTCAATTCATGGGCAGTTATTTTGCGCCTTTTTTGCCCAACATGCTTCTTGCGACCCTGTTGGCTATTTGCCATGAAACGCTTGATTGTTCGGTGATCACGCTTCAAAAGTTTGTCAACTTCAATACTGCTGCATCCCTCTGCAAGACATCTCACAATTTTGGACTTTTCAGAACCCGTCAAATCTCTCTTCTGACCCATTTTGCCAAAGGAAAGGAAGTTGCCTAATAATTAAGCACACCTTATATAGGGTTTTGATGTCATTAAACAACACCCCACCTCATTACAGAGATGCACATCACCTGATTTACTTAATTGGTAGTTGGCTCTCAAGCCTGAACAGCTTGGAGTAGGACAACATGTATAAAAAGTATCATGTGATCAAAATACAACTTGTCTAATAATTCTGCACACAGTGTACATGTTGTGAGGGTTAAGTTGCATAAAAGGGCTGGTTTTATGTGGACCTTCATAGGGCGGGTGGGAGAAGGTCCACTTTTTCTTCCCTGGCAGACCTGCCAGGACCTGTGTGAGGTCATGATCATGTGATCAATCACATGATGGGAAAACACAGGCTTAGGTTTAAATAACCGAGCTCTACAGGCAGTCTGCGGTTGGCTAGCTTGGAGAGAGTAGTCTTCAGAGGCTTTGTGGCTCATCAAGCGCAGACTGAACTTGTGCTGCTCCCGAAAGTCGTGCCACCTGCACAATATGGACTGTGTTGCAGCATTATTGCTTTCCTTTTATTGTTTTGTTCCTATTGTAGCCAGAAAGGCTCAGTTTTTGTTCCCATGGGTTTGTTTATGCTGCCTGATAATAAACCAACAAGGACTTAAAGAGACGGTGTTCCCAATTTTTCTCTCTGTGTCGCCATGTGAGTGAACTGCCCCAGCCTTAAAACTAGTTTTCATCCCCATATGAGGTATTAAGTTTGCTCAGGCAGGAGAAATTGCTCAACAAATTTTGGGGTCCATTTTCTCCTGCAATCTTTATAAAAATGAAAAAATGTGGGTCTAAAACAACATTTTTGTGGGAAACAATTTTTTTTTAATTTTTACAGATCAATGTTGTCAAATTCTGTGAAACACCTGTGGGTTCAAGGTGCTCACCACACATTTAAATAAGTTCCCCAAGTTTCCAAAATGGTGTCAATTGTGGGGGGTTTCCACTGTTTAGACACATCAGAGGCTCTCCTAACACGACATGACACCTGCAGAACAAGCCACCAAAATCTGCGTTCCAAAACAACACTTAATTATTTTCTGAGCCCCGCCGTGCATCTAAACAGTAGTTTTCCTTCACATATTGGGTATCGGTGTACTCAGACAAAATTGCACAACAATGATGCATTTTCTCCTGTTACCCTTGTGAAAATAAAAAAAAATTGGAGCTAAAAGAATGTTTTTGTGGGAAAAATGTGATTTTTTTTTTCACGGCTGAATGTTATAAATTTTTGTGAAGCACCTGGGGGTTCAAAGTTCTCACCACACATCTAGATAAGTTCCTTGAGGGGTCTAGCTTCCAAAATGGGGTCACATGAGGGGAATTTCTACTCTTTAAGCACATCCGGGGCTCTCCAAACGCGACATGGTGTCCGCTAATAATTCCAGCAAATATTGCATTCAAAAAGTCAAATGGCTCTCCTTCAATTCTGAGCCTTGCTGAACCCAAATAGTAGTTTTTCCACACATATGGGGTATTATTTCAGGAGAAATTGCCCAACAATTTTTTTTTAATTTTTGTGAAAAAAAGTTAAATGTTCATTTTTTCCTTACACATTGTTCAATTCCTGTGAAGCACCTGAAGGGTTAATAAACTTCTTGAATGTGGTTTTGAGTAGCTTAATGGGTGCAGTTTTTAGAATGGTGTCACTTTTGGTCATTTTATGCCATATAAACCTCTCACTGTCACTTCAAATGTAATGTGGTTCCTAAAAAATGGTTTTGTAAATTTTGTTGTAAAAATGAGAAATCGCTGGTCAACTTTTAACCCTTCTAACTTCCTAACAAAAAGATTATGTTTTAAAAATTGTGCTGATGTAAAGTAGACGCGAGGGAAATGTTATTTATTAACTATTTTGTGCAAGATAACTCTCTGATTTAAGGGCATAAAAATTAAAATTTTGAACATTGCAACATGTTCAAAATTTCGGCCAAATTTCAAATTTTTTTCACAAATAAAGGCAAGTCATATTGAATAAATATTACCACTATCATGAATTACAAAATGTTAAGAAAAAAACATTCTCAGAATCAGTGGGAGTCAGTACTTTAGAGAGCTTCCTTTTGCGGCATTTACAGCTGCAAGTTGCTGTGGATAAGTGTTTATGCACTTTCCACATCTTGCCACTGAGATTTTTGCCCATTCCTCAATGCAAAACTGCTTCACCTGCAAGTTACATGGTTTCCTCTGGTGAACAGCAATCTTGAAGTCTGACCACAGATTCTCTATTGGATTAAGGTGTGAGCTTTGACTAGGCCACTCCAAAACATTTATACATTTTCTCTTAAACCCCTCGAGGGCTCCTTTAGCATTATGCTTTGGGTCATTGTCTTGTTGGAAGGTGAACCTTCATCCCAGTCTCAAATCACTGACAGACTGAATCAGATTTTGCTCAAGACTATCCCAGTATTTCGCACCTTCCACCTTACCCTCAACTCAGACCATTTTCCCTGTCACTATTGCCGAAAATGATCCGTACAGCATGATGTTGCCACCACCATGTTTTACTGTGGGGATGATGTTCTTGGGGTGATGAGCTATGTTGGTTTGGCGCCACAAGACATAGCATTTACTTTGGTGGCCAACAAGTTCAATTTTGGTCTCATCTGACCACAGGACCTTCCTCCATACATTTGGGGAGTCTCCCACATGTCTTTTGGCAAACTCAAAACTTTTCTTAGTGTAAGTGAAGGCTTTTTTCTGCCCTCTCTTCCATAAAGGCCACCTCTATGGAGTGCGTGGCTTTTTGGGGTCGTGTAATAAGAAGCAGTGAAATCTTGGAAGAGCCCTTGCACGATGTGCCATTAATGAGGAGAGACTGCCATCCGCTGGCCAGGTAAAATCAAGCAGAACCAAATTGTGCTGAAAGATTTGCAGGGGGATCGATTTTGTGTGCTGAACCTCATCAGGTGACCCACATGAAGAATTTCCTTGATATAAAAGCTCTGTGCGCCAAACCGCAGGCAGCTTTGGTGCCAGGGAAGAGAGTGGAGTAGCTGTGCTCCAGAAATGCAGCTGAAAACAGCGTGACAGACCTCAGAGGAAGGTCCAGATTCCCCTCAGGAGAACCCCAAGTTCTGCCTATGCTGGTAAGGACTAGGATCAACACCCTTCGCTGGTCAAGCCTCCTAGACCTGACGATGCCTGTCAAGAGCCAAGGCCTAGTCCTCTTTGTCCTGAGCCTAAGAGACTTTCACTGACAGTCAAGCCGAGAAGATCCTCAAAGAGACTGCGACAGGAGAGGCATGCTTCCGATTGCGGAGGAACAACGTGAGCTGGGCTGTCACTTTGAGCTATAACCTATGGTATCGGGGTCAGCTGGGATTAGGGCAACAGGATGGGAGGGGGCCCATTGGTGCGTGGGAACCCCAACGTGACTTAATAAACTACATTAAAGAGAGACTTGCGGCCTAGAAAGAAAACCCGTTAACCCCACTATGGCCAGAGCTGCAGAGAGAACTTACGTGGTGACTCCCACGAATGGGCACACCACCTTTGTGAAAAGAACATTAACATTATATAGTGAAAGACTTTTTTTGCTATTACAAACTTAGTTATTCGTTTTAATTTCGATTCGTATAGTTACTAATACTAATTGTTTAGAGTTACTTTAAATCACTGTAAAGTTACTGCTGTATATAAATAGAACTATATCAAAACCTGAATGTTCCCGCCTCGTGTTCTCTGTGTGTTGCATCCAGACACCTGCATTAGATTCATATAAACAAATACTCAGTTCTCTGCTTGGGAACTCTGCAGCTACTTCAGGGTTACTTTTGGTCTCTATACTTCCTCTCTGATTAATGCCCGCATAGCTCGGGTTGACCGTTTTGGTGGACAGCCATCTTTTGGCACGTGATACCATGTTCTTTCCATTTGATGATAATGGGGATTTGATGGTATTCCGGGGGATCATCAAAGATTGAGGTTTTTCTTATATCTCAACCCTGACTTGTACTTCTCAACAACTTTATCCCTGACTTGTAAAACAAGTGGTAATCTCCCTAGGCAGGTCAGGTTGGGAGCCTTCCTCTATGCGCTGGTTTTCTGGTCCCTTGCTACCTGTAGTTTGCTGGCAAGGTGCCCTTTTCTCTCTCCTGTCTTGGGACAGGACGTGCATGGCAGGCAGCTTGACCATAGATAACGGTATTGATGCGAGGGACCCGTCATAAACCACCAACGTAGGCTTGGGCGGGCTACAAGGCATAACCAGACCCGGTGTTCACCAGACAGTTTTAGCTTCAGGTCTTTGGAGAAACAAGGCCCTACCCACACTGGCAATGTGGGCAGAACCAGCATGCACCTTCAGGGTGCCAACTATGTACAATGACAGTTTTTGGGCAATTCACTGTCCATTAACCTATTGTCCATTTTTAAACCTACAATAAACATAGTCAAACTTTTTTTACACAGGTATCAGAAATTATTGACAATTTTACTAGTCCCTATAATGGTCTGGGATTTGACCTATGGTGCTACGAGTAGACCTGCATAGTTGCTGGTCTAACATGTCTGCTGTTGCTGTTGTGTACCCACTAGTGTCTGTGCTACTCGTAGGCCTGCATTGTTTTGGCAAATTGGGCAAGCGTCTGCACCTTCTTAGATTCACTATGGGTCTGACAGATTCACCGATAGCAGAGGGTGGATTCTCTGGTTTCACTGCTGGTATGACGTCTGTTGCTTGAGCCTGCTGGTGTAAAGTCTCATTTTGTATTGGTATTTCCAACTGGGGAAAAGTCAAAACAGGCACCACTATGGCTTGATGTACTTGAGTCTAAGACTGGGGAAAATCTCCAAGAACAGTATGGATTTTCTTTTCTTCTTCTTCCGTAGGTTGAGAAGTACTGTTTTTTTCCCCTGTCTCTCAGTTTATCAGGGCATAGTTTAAGATGATCCCTTGATACCGCAGTTGATGTTTCTCCTCCATCTTTGCTTATAAGACACACTTTAGCATTGTCAAAATTTGATGGTAAGATGGTATATATGGTTCTGCTTCCCACTGGTCATCAAGTTTATGCATTCTTCTTTTTCGCTTTAACACTTGCTCACCTGGTGACAAGGGAATTTCGGGGGCACGTTGATTGTAGTTTCTCTCTTGTTTTTGTCTCGCCTGGGACAAGCTTCTTTCTACACACTCTTGTACTTGGCGGTATTTCTGTTGTTGCTCAGTATCCCAATCTGCATCTGGTGAGGTTGTTTCTGGGGTTAAGACTCCCATTTCAAGATCAACTGGTAATTTGCTAGTTCTTCCTCTCATCAGGTAGGCTGGAGTGCAGTTGGTGGAATTCACTGGGATGTGATTGTACAGATCTACCAAGTCTGGCAACTTCTCTGGCCATAAGTTTCTTTCTTCCAAAGGCGAGGTTTTCAGTAAGTCAATTACCGCTTGGTTCATCTTTTCACACATGCCATTTGTTTGTGGGTTGTATGGCGTTTTTCTTATCTTCTTGCATCCATACAGGTTGCAGAACTCCTGGAATACTTCTGCTTCAAAGGCTGGGCCTTGGTCGGTAAGTAACTTAGCAGGGTATCCATGTGGTCGACAAAAGTGTTGTTGGAAAACTTTGGTTGCCGTCTTTGCTGTCTGGTCCTTGACAGGCACGACTACCAGGAATCTAGAGTAATGGTCCACAATGGTCAAAGCATAGATCTAGCCTGACCGTCTTGGAGTTAGCTTCACGTGGTCTAAGGCCACCAGTTCAAGTAGCTGTTTGGTGACTATGGGCTGTAGGGGAGCCCTCTAGCTGTCATGGTCCTTTCTGCGCAGGTTGCATGGGCCACACTCTTGGCACCACTTTTCAATGGCTTTTCTCATGTCAATCCAGTAGAACCTTCCACGAAGTAGGATCTCTAACTTCTTCCATCCGAAGTGTCCTGCTCCATCGTGGTACGCTTCCAAGAACATTGGCGCATCTTGTCTCGGGACCATCACCTGCCAGACCAACTCGTGAGTGCGTGGGCCAACATTTCTCCTGCACAGCTTACCATCGTAGATAAACAATTTGCCCTTCTCCTTCCACAGCTGTTGAGTCTCTTGTGGAGCATCTGGACCAGGGTGTGAGTCTGCTTGCATTAGCGGCTTTTTTTTACCAGACAGACTGTTAAGTCATTATCCTGCATCTCTGCCCATCCATGGTGGGGCAATGGGTTCAGCATAGCTTCTTGCTTGTTATTGCGCTTGTTCCTCACATAATGGGAATACTGAGTCACCCCGGGGCGATGTAAAGCTGGTAACTCAATCTCTTCAAGTGCTACCGGATCTTTCACCACCTCTGATAAGTTGGGCATCCTGGACAGTGCATCGGCATTTGCATTCTTGTGCCCTGCATGGTACTTGATGGTAAATTCATAGTTGGACAACTGGGCCATCCATCGCTGCTCCAATGCACCTAGTTTTGCTGTCTCCAGGTGTGTCAGCGGGTTGTCCATGAAAACTGTGAATCTTGCCGAGGCCAAGTAGTATTTGAAGTGCTCTGTTACCGCCCAGACTATGGCAAGGAACTCCAGCTTGAAGGAACTGTAGTTTTCAGGGTTCCTTTCAGTGGGACGAAGCTTCCTGCTGGCATAAGCAATCACTCTTTCTTTGCCTTTCTGTACCTGGGACAGCACTGCTCCCAATCCCATGTTGCTGGCGTCCGTGTACAGCACAAACAGTTGGTCATAATCAGGGTAGGCCAGTACCTCATCTCCCATGAAAGCCAACTTCAGCAGAGTGAAGGATTCTTCCAGCCTGTTGTTCCACTCAATCTGAGGACCCTTGCTCTTGGTCTTCTTTGATTGGCCCACTAATAGGTCTTGCAGGGGTGCAGCTATCTTCGTGAAGTCTTTAATGAACCTTCGGTATTAGCCTACCAACCTGAGGACTGCTGGACTTCATGGATGTTGCTAGGTTTCGGCCTGTCCCTGATCACGGTAACCTTGTCAGGGTCTGGTGCCACTCCTTCAGAGCTTACCACATGGCCCAGGTACTGTACTTTGGGCTTTAACACTGACACTTAGACGGCTTTACCTTCAGGCCAAAGTTAGACAGAGCTTCAAACACCTCGTCCAGGTGTTTCAGGTGGTCTTCATATGTCTTGGAGAAGACGATGACATCATCTAGGTACAACAGGATGGTTTCAAAATTCTTGTGTACGAGGCAGCACTCCATCATCCCTTGGAATGTTCTTGGTGTGTTGCACAGTCCGAACGGCATGTAGTTGAATTCAGAGAGACCCATCGGTGTCATGAAGGCAGTCTTTTCCTTATCCGCCTCTGCCACGGGAACCTGCCAATACCCACTAGTGAGATGCAAGGTGGAAAAATAGTTAGCAGATTTTAAAGCAACTAATGACTCTTCGATTCTGGGCAACGGGTATGCATCCTTGTGTGTAATGCGGTTTATCTGCCTGTAATCAACACACATCCTCATTGTACCATCCTTTTTCCTGACGAGAACTTATGGAGCTGCCCAGGGGCTACAACTATCTCTGATTACTCCAGCCTCCTTCATCCCTCATAACATACTTTTGGCACATTGGTAGTGAACTGGAGGTACAGGCCAGTACCTCTCTTTAATGGGCGGATGAATTCCTGTGGGTATATGATGTTGAACCCCTTTTACCTGCCCAAAATCTAGTGGGTGTTTGCTGAATACCCACTCATACTCATGGACCACCCGGTAAGCCCCTTGTTTTTGGTGTGATGGGGTAGAATCAGTGCCCACGTGTAATTTCTGACACCAGTCCTCCATTTGTCCTGCAGAGCCATTGTCCTCCGCCCGATTTGATGGGACCAAGGGTTCTGTGGCCTGTATTGCATTATTATTAGCAGTAAACAGTTTAGCAAGTGTGGCATATCTGGGTAAGTGGACCTCTTTCTCTCCACAGTTAAGGACACATACTGGAACTCTTGCAGACATCAACCACCCCTCTGGCTGTCAGGATTGTGGGCCTACTGTCTGAATACACAGGTTGTACCAGGGCCTGGTAATCTTTACCTCTGAGGCCTATTGCTGCCAGACACCATATTAACATTTCACTCCTGGGGGGGTATTGCAATGGGGATCGGATCGCTCACTGTGACACATCCAACCTCTCCACCAGACAAAATTCTACCTGTTGTCTCTGCAACAGGGTTGATTTCTTTTTGCAGGACACGTTGCTCACTGGTACCAGCAGTCTCGGCCACCTGTGGTAACCAGACAATAACGTCGGCAAGACAATTTTCAATGACATTAGTACCTAAGGTCATCATGGGGTTACATTCACGTTGATCAATATAAACAATTACCAGTCCTTGGGCCTTCAATACTACCCGCCCCACCTTAATGGTGAACTCCTTGTACCCCACCTATGGCAAAGGCTGACCATTACTGGCTACTATTGTCAAATCACTATGGGCCATGGGTAATGTCTGAGTCAGCCCAATAACGTTTATAGAGCATGTAAGGCATAGTCATCACCTGAGAGCCAGTGTCCAGTAAAGCGTTCATCGGGATGCGGTCGATCACAATGAGGAGAATCGGTTTTCCACTGACGTACTTGGCTCGCCAGTTTTGTGGGCCTAGTCGTCCTATTCCTGGGGGTTGGACCTCTGCTCCAGGGGTCACTCGTTTAAATGGCATTACCTTGCAATGTCTCCTGCCTGGTTTACAGCGGCGGCAGATGGGTCGTCCGTCCTGATGATAGCGGTTGTCGTCTCTTCCTCTGGTCGGCGGGATCCTCTTCTGTTGTCGCCAGGGGACATCCTCCGGCCTGGAAGCCAGCTCGATCTTTTCCTTTGGGGGTTTCTGTAAGGGACTGTGAGGTCCTGGTTAGTGCCGCTATCCTTTTAGTCAGTTCCTGCACCTGGAGGCGTAGTCCTGTGGAGGGGTCATCATCCAGGATCTGTGCATTAGCCTCAACAAGGACCTGATGGCTGGGTTCCACCTCCTTTTGGTACATGAGGGCTGGACACCTAGGGGGCACTCTGCGGCTGGGCTGAGGTTCATGCAGCACTCTCTTGTCCTGGGACAGTACCTGCACGGCAGGCAGCTTGAGCTGTACTCTTGGGGGTCTCTGACGCGGTAACTCCAGGTTCTATCTGCTGCTGTACTTCAGGTATGGTATAGGCAATTAAGATACAGTCCTATGCCCTCTGGTTCTACTGTGGACCTTGCAGTTATCCACAATCTCAGACTCCAGGTGCCTGATTTCTGCGCTCTGGCTCACAGGAGGCCCAAGTGCAGCCTCCCTGAGCTCCTAATCACTCCTTTCCCTTCACTGTCTGCTCCAGACTGAACTAATTCCTCCTCCAGACCAGGATGGATATCAGGGAAGTTCCCCTAAAACAGGGTTTTGAGCTCCCCTTTCTGGCCTGGAGTTAGAATATGTTGTGTGTAAGATATACCTGCCAAAGGGATCCCACTTGTCTCAGGCATGGCACTACCCTTCCCGAGAGGAAGGCAGCATCACTGTGGTACCCGAACTCCTGGGGTGCCACAGATCTCCTTGGTCTTCATGGTGTTGTTTGGTTAGTGGTGCCTCTTGATTAAAGGTGTTGCAGCCTCTGTGGCCTTTCAGAAAAGGTGTGTATATACTGACAGACCATGTGACACTTAAATTGCACACAGTTTGACTTCCTTTCACTAAACATGTGAATTATGAAGGTAATTGCTTGCACCTGAAATTTTTAGGGGCTTCATAGCAAAAGGGGTGACTACATATGTACATGCCAGTTTTTAGTTATTTGGTCCCATAAATTTAATTTATGCTTATATTTTTCTCACTTCACATCACCAACTCAGACTATTTAGTGCTGATGTATCACACACAAATATTTAAACACAGGTTGTAATGTAGCAAAAGATTTAAAAAGCCATGGAGTGAATACTTTCACAAGCCACTGTATACCGCCATGTGCACCATCGCCTCCTTTACCTAGTCCGCCTCCTCCTCCACTTGAACCTCCGCCTCCTTGTTCAAGATTATTAATTTTTATCTTTTTAGTCTATGTTATGTTAAGTAATTATCCAATGCAAACTGTCCTTTTGCAAACTGCTTCAGGTCTCTCATATTTGAAGGGTGCTTTCTACCAACCTCAATTTTAAGATCTCACCACAGGTGTTCAAAGGGATTTAGATCCAGACTCATTGCTGGTGACTTAAGAACTCTCCAGCACATTGTTTCCATCCATTTATGGATGCTTCTTGAAGTATGCTTGGTGTCATTGTCCTGCTGGAAGACCCATGACCTAGGACGCAAAACCCAGGTTTCTAACACTGGGCACTACAATGCGACCCAAAATCCTTTGATAATCTTCAGATTTCATGACGCCTTGAACACAGTCAAGGTACCCTGTGCAAGAGGCATCAAAACCACAATAAAGCATCTTTGAACCTACACTATATTTGACTGTAGGTACTGTGTTCTTTCCTTTGTAGAATGATGTTCTTTAACAAAAAACTCTATCTTGGTCTCATCTGTTCATAAGATGCTTTCCAAGAAGGATTTTGGCTTACTCACATGCATTCTGGCAAATTTCAGTCTGGCTTTTTTAAGGCTCTGTGTGAGAAGTGAGGTCCTCCTGAGGCTCAAGCCATAGCATTTCATTTAATTCAAATCTCAACAGATGCACCCTGAGACTGCAGGACAGCTTGTATTTCTTTGGAAATTGATTGGGGTTGTTTATCCACCATCCGGACTATCCTGCATTGCAACCTTTCAGTCATTTTTCTTTGCCATCTACTTCCAAAAAGATTAGCTACAGTGCTATCGGTTGTAAACGTCTTGATTATGTTGCGTACCAAGGACAAATGAACATCAAGATCTCTAGAGATGGACTTGAAAACTTGAGATTGTTGATATTTTTCAACAATTTTGGATCTCAAATCCTCAGACAGTTCTTTTCTCCTCTTTCTGTTCTCCATGCTTAGTGTAACTCACACAGACACACAATGCAAAGATTGAGTGTACTTCTTCCCTTTTTATTTGGTTTCAGGTGTGATTTTCATTTTGCCCACACCCATTACTTGCTACAGGTGAGTTTGAATGGACATCTCATGCTTGAAATAAAGCTATTTATCCACATTTTTGGAAAGGTACCAACAATTTTGTCCAGGCCATTTTTAGGGTTTTGTGTGAAATTATGTCCAATTTGCCTTTTTTTCTCTGTTTTTTTTAATGTTGTTCCAATACACACAAAGAAAATAAACATGCGTATAACAAAACATGTGTAATAAGATTAAAAGAGATAAATCTCTGGGTCCGGATGGCATACACCTTTGAGAACTAAGAGAACTAAGTAATGTAATAGACAATGCCTAAGTTTCTTATATTTGGGGACTTCCTAGCGATGGGGTCTGTTCCACAGGACTGGCGCATAGCAAATGTGGTACCAATATTCAAAAAAGGCTCTAAAAGTGAACCTGGAAATTATAGACGAGTAAGTCTAACCTCTATTGTTGGTAAAATATTTGAAGGGTTTCTCAGGGATGTTATTCTGAATTATCTCAATGAGTATAACTGTTTAACTCCATATCAGCATGGGTTTATGAGGAATCGCTCCTGTCAAACCAATCTAATCAGTTTTTATGAAGAGGTAAGCTATAGACTGGACCAAGGTGAGTCATTGGACGTGGTATATCTTGATTTTTCCAAAGCATTTGATACCACACAAGAGGTTGGTACACAAAATGAGAATGCTGGTTCTGGGGGAAAATGTGTGCAAATGGGTAAGTAACTGGCTTAGTGATAGAAAGCAGAGGGTGGTTATAAATGGTATAACCTCTGACTGGGTCACTGTGACCAGTGGGGTACCGCAGGGGTCCGGTATTGGGGCCTATTCTCTTCAACATATTTATTAATGATCTGGTAGAAGGTTTACACAGTAAAATATTGATATTTGCAGATGATACGAAACTACAGTATGTAAAGCAGTCAATACAAGAGAAAATAGTATTCTGCTACAAATGGATCTGGATAAGTTGGAAACTTGGGCCAAAAGGTGGCAGATGCGGTTTAACAATGATAAATGTAAGGTTATACACATAAGAAGAAGGAATCAATATCACCATTAAGCACTGAACAGGAAACCACTGGGTAAATCTGACATGGAGAAGGACTTGGAGATCCTAGTTAATGATAAACTTACCTAGAGCAGCCAGTGCCAGGCAGCAGCTGCCAAGGCAAACAGGATCATGGGGTGCATTAAAAGAGGTCTGGATACACATGATGAGAGCATTGTACTGCTTCTGTACAAATCCCTGGTTAGACGGCACATGGAGTACTGTGTAGACTTTTGGGAACCAGTGCTCAGGAAGGATATAATAAAACTAGAGCGAGTACAAGGGAGGGCAACAAAATTAATAAAGGGGATGGGGGAATTACAATACCCAGAGAGATTAGCAAAATTAGGATTATTAAGTCTAGAAAAAAGACGACTGAGGGGCGATCTAATAACCATGTATAAGTATATAAGGGGACAATAGAAATATCTCGCTGAGGATCTGTTTATACCAAGGAATATGCCAGTCACAAGGGGGCATTTTCTGCGCCTGGAGGAGAGAAGGTTTTTCCACCAACATAGAAGAGGATTCTTTACTGTTAGGGCAGTGAGAATCTGGAGTTCCTTGCCCGAGGAGGCAGTGATGGCGAACTCGGTCGAGGGGTTCAAGAGAGGCCTGGATGACTTCCTGGAGCGTAACAATACTATATCTTACAGTGATTAGGTTCTATAGAAGGATGTAGGTCTGGGGATTTATTCTGATGGAATATAGGCTGAACTGGATGGACAATTGTCTTTTTTTAGCCTTGCTTACTATGTTATTATGTTACTATGTAATTGCAATAATTTTCTGTGAGAAATACTTCAGTTTCTAGGTGCAAACACTTTCGGTCATTACAGTAGTCACGTATCATGGCTTTGTACCAGCTGGCTGTTATAAAATGCAGTAATACAGTAGCCACCTGCATGTACCCTGGTCACCTTCTTCACATGAGGAATAATTTGAATGTCATATTCTGACCTATCAATAAAGCTATCAATGAGTGTCTCTCATTGAGTGACACTCTGCATGTGCCCTAAGGCTGTGAGCACTTAGACAGATGTGAATTGGAAAAAGCCCTTCGTTACGGGCCAGCAGTTCAGTTGAAATAAGTGAAATCTGAAAACATACATCACTTCAATTCACCGCCATATTTTCCTTTCTTTACAGTTCATTTGCTATTTTTAATATCTGATATCCTAAAAATGCATCAGCAAAAAACCCCCTGCATGTTGGACACAACAGTACATCTTAAAGCTGAGCCTGGGGTGGGCTCTCTCTATTCAGTGCTACATATCCAATCTATATGGACATTTTGAATATTCTGTAATATGTTACATTTCCAACATTTTAGGATATCGAATTATTTCAACCACTGTAAAAAAGAAGAAACATAATGCCCAGGGTAAAATGACTTTCCTACGGTAAAATACCATTCGTAAAGATAAAAAGTGGATGCATAGCCTCCAGATAGCCTGAAATGTAGAGACAAGATGTTCTAATGAATATGCTGATCAGATAACAGGCTGCAGCTTCTAATTGTAGCCTGTGGGTTCTCTCACCTTGTTATGTATCACCATGTTCAGTGTCAATACAAAATACATGTGCTCCCCAAGTCTTCGTGTTTATGTAAGGTCTATGGCAATCTCTCTACTCTGTCACATTATGGAGCGTAATAAAAATAGCCTTGGTAGTAAAATTGGTGTTCTGTTTGATGAAAAGTTGGATCGAAATAATACATAAAACATGACATTAGCACTTTTGCAACTTACACCCCTCGCCCCATTTAAATTACGGTAATATACACATGTTTATGATGGAGGCAGGAGTAATAACTCTTTGGCGATGGCTATAGTTATAACATAAAGTTAAACTGTTTTATTTATGAGATTTAGGACAAAGACCATTCATTTTAATAAATAATAAACATTAAGGTTTTATGGCTTAAATTGAGAAGAAAGACCCCAATTCATTAAAACTGGTGTTTTGTGTGCCTCCCGTTCAGACGCCTCTCACCCAGACAGACCAGATCTCATACTGTCAAAGGGGTCTTTTCAGTTCCCTGTGAACAGTGTATAAAGGTGCTTTAACCCCTTCACCCCAGAGCTCTTTTCGGTTTTGCGTTTTCGTTTTCGCTCCCCTCCTTCCCAGAGCCATAACTTTTTTATTTTTCCATTAATATGGCCATGTGAAGGCTTATTTTTTGCGGGACAAGTTGTACTTTTGAACGACATCATTGGTTGTACCATGTTTTGTACTAGAAAGCAGGAAAAAAATTCCAAGTGCGGTGAAATTGCAAAAAAAGCACAATCCCACACTTGTTTTTGTTTGTTTGTTTTTTAGGTTCACTAAATGCTAAAACTGACCTGCAATTATGATTCTCCGGGTCTTTACGAGTTCATAGACACCAAACATGTGCTGGTTGTTTTTTATCTAAATGGTGAAACAAATTTCCAAACTTTGCAAAAAAAAAAAAAAGTGCAGTTTTCCGATACCCGTAGCGTCTCCATTTTTCGTGATCTTGGGTTGGGTGGAGGCTTATGTTTTGTGCGGTGAGCTGATGTTTTTAATGATATAATTTTGGTGCAGATACAATCTTTTGATTGCCCGTTATTGCATTTTAATGTAATGTCGTGGCAACCAAAAAAACAATTTTGGCGTTTTTACTTTTTTCCGGTACGCCGTTTAGCGATCATGTTAATCCTATTTTTATTGATAGATAGGGCGATTCTGAACACAGTAATACCAAATATGTGCATGTTTGATTTTATTTTTATTGTTTTATTTTGAATGGGGCGAAAGGGGGGTGATTTGTACTTTTATTTATTTTATTTTTAATATATTTTTAAACACATTTCTTTTAAAATTTTGCCATGCTTCAATAGTCTTCATAGGAGACTAGAAGCTGGCACAACTCGATCGGCTCTGCTACATAGAGGCATTGTTCATGTCGCCTCTATAGGAACAACCACAGCCAATATATAGAAGTACCCAGAAAAGTCACCAGACAGAGATTAGATATAAAAAATGCCTTTATTATATCTGATTGGCAAAAAAATAAAATGACATTAACAATTTGTGCGCACAACAGGACAAATAATGGATTAAAATAGAAATAAATGAAATAAAGGGAGATAGTAAAAGGCTGGCCCGATTATATATTCAAAATATAAGGTTAATACATCCCCTAAAAAAATAGGTGAATAAAAAAAATCTATAATGTAAACAAATATCCCACTTATGTAAGGCAAGAGACTCGGTAATATATGCCGTCCTAGATAGAAACATGTGCAAAAACCACCATATATAAAGTGCAAATTTGGCAACTGCTGATATAAGGTGCAAAAGAGTGAAAGGACACAATTTATGCTAGTATCGATCAGCTTATATATATAAAATATGTGCAACTCCAATATCAATATACAAAGTCTTAGTTACTCACCGGTTAACGGTGTTTTTCGGAGTCCATGACAGCACTACGGAGAGAGGGGATCCGCCCTTCAGGAACAGGAAACCTACAGATACATAAGGGCGGCACCTCTCCCACGCATCAGTTGGTTTACAGAGCACAAGAGGACCACCAAGGTTAATAGCATACATAATAAACAATGATACAATAACTAACTATTCACTACCCGTGAATTATATAAATAAAGGAAGAGGTGTACACCCAGAACTTAAGAAGACGGGAGGGTATGTACAGGTGCTGTCATGGACTCCGAAAAACACCGTTAACCGGTGAGTAACTAAGACTTTATCGGTCGTCCATGACAGCACTACGGAGAGAATTACAGAGAGTAACTAACTAGGGAGGGACTACAGCTTGCAGCACCCTTACACCAAACGAAAGGTCAGAAGAGGCACCCAAGTTCAATCTATAATGGTTATAGAATGTGTGTGGAGAAGACCAAGTAGCAGCCTTACAAATTTGGTCGATCGACACCTCCAATCTTTCCGCCCACGAAGCCGCCATAGCTCTAGTGGAATGCGCTTTCAGACCTTCAGGCGCCGGCTTGCCCTTTGAGATGTATGCCAGCGAGATAGCCTCCCTGATCCATCTAGCTAAAGTAGATTTTGATGCCCTGTGACCCTTCCTACTACCCTGATAGACACGAATAGGGCGTTATCTATCTTCCAGGGATCAGTTACTGCCAGATATTCCAGGATACATCTTTTTACATCTAAAGTGTGTAGCTTCCTTTCCTTATCGTTAGTAGGATTGGGGAGGAAGGATGGAAGAACTATTTCCTGTGTTCTGTGGAACCTGGACACTACTTTAGGAAGATATGCTGGATCAGGGGATAGTATCACTCTATCATCCCTAAGCTGCATGTAAGGGGGAACCCTGGATAATGCTTGGATGTCGCCTATCCTACGCGCCGATGTTAGGGCCACCAGGAAGGCTACTTTAAGTGATACATTTTTAATAGAGGCTGATGCAATTGGCTCAAATGGGGCCTCTGTCATGGCTGAGAGGACTAGGTTCAGGTCCCATGGCATGACCCTATTCTTCACCATTGGCCTGGACCGTTTTGTCGCTCTGATGAATCTGCTGACCCAGTGATTCTCAGCAATGTTGCAGCCAAAGAGGGCCCCTAAGGCTGATACCTGCACTTTAAGTGTATTTGGGGATAACCCCATATCTAACCCTTTCTGTAAGAATTCTAAAATCTGGTCTATTGGTATTGACTGACCAGCTATTACCCCCGAGTTTTGAAGGAACCTCTTCCAGATCCTAACATAAATCTTTGTGGTGATTATTTTTCTGCTCTTCAGCAGAGTGTTAATGAGGCCCGGAGAGAACCCCCTATCCTTTAACAGCGCCCGCTCAAAATCCACGCCGTCAGATGAAGGCCAACCGCCCGAGGATGGTAGACTGGGCCCTGGGACAGGAGATCCGGGATGTCTGGCAAGACCCATGGGTCGGATATCGACATAGCCCTCAGGCATGGAAACCACGTCCTTCTGGGCCAGAAGGGGGCAATTATTATCACTGTGGCTTTGTCCTTCCTGATTTTCCTCACCACCAGAGGAAGTAGAGACAGGGGAGGAAAGGCGTAGGCTAGCCTGAAGTTCCAGTCTATGAGGAGGGCGTCTACTGACAGAGGATTTTCTCTGGGGTTGAGAGAGCAGAATTGTGCCACTTTCCTGTTTTCTTTTGTGGCAAACAGGTCTACCTCTGGTTGACCCCATCTTTCCACGATGAGGTTGAAGATGGAGTCGTTCAGGGACCACTCCCCCTGCCTCAATGTGTTGCGGCTTAAGAAATCCGCTGTAGTGTTTTCTGCCCCTCTTATGTGAAGAGCCGTCAATGAGAGAAGATGTTGCTCTGCTAGATGGAATAGACGATCTGCTACGCACATTAGGGATTTGGAACGAGTCCCGCCTTGGTGATTTATGTATGCCACGGCGACCCGATTGTCCGAGAATACCCGCACGTGGTGGCCCTGTAGATAGACAAGGAGTGATTTAACTGCCTGTTCCACAGCCGTTAACTCCTTTAGGTTGGAAGACATTTCTATCTGATCCCGATCCCAAAGCCCCTGGATCAATGTATCCCCCATGTGAGCCCCCCATCCAGAAGGGCTAGCGTCCGAGGTGACTATACGAGTTACATTATATTCCCAGGGGACCCCTGTGGACAGGTTCTCTTGGACTAGCCACCATCCGAGGGATATAATAGCGTCTTGGGATAGGGTCATCAGGCTCTCCAGACATCCCCCCAACCTTTTTTGTTGTAACAGCACCTCGCCCTGAAGTATCCTCGTATGATACTGGGCCCATCGGACCGCTGGAATACAGGACGAGAGAGAGCCCAACAGAGACATGGCTCTTCTAAGGGACATGGTGGGGTTTTTAGAGGCATTCAGCACCTGAAGGTGCAGGCGATCAATTTTCTCTTGAGGCAAACGGCATTCCTGAACCTGGGAATCCAGGGTCAGGCCTAAAAATCGCTGCACCGTCATGGGCTGTAAGCGTGATTTTTTGACATTTAGCATCCACCCCAGACGCTCCAGAGCAGACATCACTTTATGTAACTGTTCCAGACAGTGATCCGCCGTTTTACCTACGATAAGGAGATCGTCCAGGTAGGGGATTATTAGAATGTTGGACTCATGCAGGTGTGCCATAACTTCCGCCATAACTTTGGTAAACACTCGAGGGGCGACCGATATACCAAAGGGGAGGGCCCTATACTGGAAGTGTCTGATTACCCCATCCAACCTTACCGCCACCCTCAGGTATCGTTGGTGACCTGCATAAATAGGGATATGGTAATAGGCGTCCTTCAAATCCAATACTACCATAAAGCAGTTTTTAAACAGCAGCTTTATTGCGGTGTTAATAGTTTCCATCTTAAATGATTGGACGGTCAGGAAATTATTAAGAGCCCTAAGGTTAATAATTGTTCTGAAGGAGCCATCAGGTTTACTTATTAGGAATAGAGGAGAGTAGAATCCTCTACCCTGTTCTCCTTCCGGAACCTCTGACAGGACATTCTTATTGAGCAGGTCGTGAACTTCTGCTTCCAGGGCCGCCTGTTCTGCTGGAGAGGACCTGAGTGGGGTAATTCTGAAGAAGTTCTGAGGGAGAGAAGAGAACTCTAGCCGCAGACCTGTAGCTATTAACCCCAAAATCCAATCACTACTGGAGATTTTGGACCAGGCCGGGTAGAAGGCAGATAGTCTACCTCCCACCGGGGCGACTAGTCATTGGGGTGGTTTTTTGACCTCACGGGATGGCTCCTGACGTCCTCCACCTCCAAACATAAATCCAGTACCTTTCTTCTTTTTCTCATCCCATCTGCTCTGGTCTCTGGCTGGTCTCCTCCGAAAGAATCTCTTCCCTGCAAAGGGACGCCTGTAAGAGGTAGTTGGTAGATTGGGAAACTTTTTCTTCTCGTCTCCAGCTTTCTCCAGCAGTTCGTCTAGGACTGGACCAAACAGGTATTCCCCTTCGCATGGGATAGAGCACAGACGGGATCTGGATTGAAGGTCACCCGGCCAACATTTCAGCCATAGGGCTGCGTTTGATAGTCCGGCCGCCCTAGCCGCCATTCTTGCCGAATCCGCAGATGCGTCCGCGAGAAAGGCAGCGGCATTCTGAATTGTTGGCAGAAACTTCAACATAGAATCTCTGGAAACACCGCCTTCCAACTTAGACCCTAGCTGATCCAGCCAGACCATCATCGATCTGGCTGCACATGTTGCGGCTACAGCAGGTCTCAGGGCACCCGCCGACATCTCCCATGTCCCTTTAAGGAATGAGTCAGCCTTCTTATCGAGAGGGTCCTTTAGGGAAGCCATGTCGTCGAAGGGGATAGATGATTTTTTAGACGCCTTAGACACCGCTGCATCCAATTTCGGCGCCTTATCCCATGTATTCACCATGGGGTCCTCAAAGGGATATCTGCGTTTAAAGGCAGGTGGAAAAGAGCCTTTCTTCTCCGGTTTTTTCCATTCCCTTTTGATGAGGTTCTGGACCTTGTCATTGAGCGGAAAAGACCTACGTTTTTTAGGGTCTAGACCGCCAAACATTAGGTCCTGTGTAGAGAGTTCTGGCCTTTCATCAGCCACACCCATGGTGGATCTAACTGATTTAATAAGTTTGTCCATTTGGTCCAATGGGAAACAGAACCGGTTAGACTCCTCTTCCGAAGAGGACGCTGAGGAGACAGAGGCGTCTGACTCATTCTCCCTACTAGGGCCAGCGGACGAATCCGAATCTGAGGCGCTAGGCTCCCTTCTTCTTTTGGAAGACTCCCCCCGGGACAGGGATTTCAGGGAATCCTTCACCTCCTTCCTGATAATCTCCCTAAGGCTAGATGTGAAATCAGGAGACTCTTCCGCCACCTATGGGAGCGGAGAAAAAGGCTATGTAATTTATCTGGCGCTACCGCTATCAGTGTTCCCATCAATTTATTTCCTACCGTCTGCCGTACACACGACTGACAAAGTCTCTTAGGGTAGGCGTCTGGCAAAGGGCAAGCGCATAGCGCGCACTCCTTGTTTTTTGATTTACCAGTGATTTTTTTCCCCTACGGAAATAAACATAGGAAAAGACTGCATCAGGGTACATTCACGAAGATCTCTTACCCAGGCAGTAGCGGTAGGTACCGGATTACTGGGGGGTCGGTCCAGATCCTTCTGTTTAGATCTGCGACTGGTCTGGTTACTGCGTCCACGGGTCTTCAGCTGGGGGTTCGCATGGGACTTCTCCGAGGATCCGTCCTGCTCCTGCTCCAGCAGACCGACGGCAGCTTCCGGCTCATCCATAGCTGCAGATGGGCTCACAAGCAATGCTGCAGCATTCTGTTTGGCTATAAATAGCCCTTCCCCCGGATCCGGAATCAGTGCAGGTGTGTGGCCAAATCCACCCCCCCGACTTGCAGGTCACTGCTCCACCCCCCCCTGCACCCAAACGCCCCCACCCCCGCCGCATGCAGGACAGCGGCGTTTTTAGAAAAAAAACGGCCGGTTTTTGACTTCCGGTCCTGGCCCCGTCCCCTGCGCGTCACTTCCGGTTTCGGGCAGAGCACTCAGGAACGCGCCCGGAAGCCGGGGAACGGTGCCGCCGGACCACCCAGCCGCCCCCCGCTACACTACCGCCGCTTCCGCGGCCGGCGTCCGACCCCCAGCTCCGGTCCCGAATCGAAAGGAGCACACAGGACGCCGCACCGCACCAACGGGGATCAGAGTGGGGAAGACCGAGGCCCAGGGGGGTGAGCGGACCCCGGGGGGGACATACTCACCTTGCTGACCACTGGGGATGGACCTCCTCCGGACGTCGCTCCACACTGCACCGCTCACTGTCGTGGAGCCCTACCCGGACCCACCGTGGCGCTTCCAGGGATCCGCACTGCCCGAGGTAGGAGACCCCCTCGCTACCTGGGTCGGACAGCCGGCCTGGGTATTGATAGGTGAACGAAGTCGTATCTGCAGGGAATCCTGTCCTCCAGGAACAGGAAACCAACTGATGCGTGGGAGAGGTGCCGCCCTTATGTATCTGTAGGTTTCCTGTTCCTGAAGGGCGGATCCCCTCTCTCCGTAGTGCTGTCATGGACGACCGATAAAAACAGCTATAAAACGTGTAGGTCCTATCACATCCACATGTAAGGTGCTATTGAAAAATGTGCAATAAGGATTTATAATGTGCAAATAACGCTACAATAAAAAATAAATCAATATGTGGCTCAAACGTACTGAAAGCACCACAACCCCAGGTGCCTAGATTATGTAGTACCAGATGCAGAGAGCCACTTAGCAAAAATTAGAAGTCCCACAACAAAAACCAAAGTGCACCGTGTAAAAAAATAATATAAATAGGGGAATGTACGCAATTTACCTGAATACAAGGGTCAGCCTAATCCCGTAATAGCGCACCCCGACACGCGTTTCGGATCTTAATCCTTCGTCAGGGGGTAGCCATTGTATCAAAAAGAAGCCTTTTATATGATCCCCGTCCTTAGCGCTACGGCCCGGGTATAGCCGGCGCATGCGCAGTTACACCGATCAGGAACTTCCGCCGCTCTCGTCATGCAGCCGGACGTACGGGGGCGGAGTACCCGACGTGACCACAGCAACAAGGACGCGATGCGGCAGGGCTCCATCACATGAACCAGGCATGCGCACAACCAGGGACCGAGTCTAAGACGGATGCAGGGGAGCAATTAACCATATCATGGTAATACAAGCTACGTATAAGTCCAATACTTTAAAATACAAGGGACATGTATAGATGTAGTTAATGCCCCATTGTATATAAGAACAGGATGATGTAACTATATTCCTGACTAAATCAAGGAGGTATGGTGTGAACGGTATATTTACATAGATCTGGTATATATAACACTTATATGTTGGAGATATAACAACTGAACTTCTCATAGTATACATGCAAAATGACAAAAATATATATATGTATAGCAGGAGAAAAAATCAATATAAAATAATGCAGAAGGGATAAAAAAATATAAAGAAAACACAAGGGTATGACAACAACCTTATATACAGTAAATATAGATCAAATGTACTAGCATAATATAAATCCCTCTCTATGCAAATATTGTAATATATATAATAGTATACTTAGAAATTATACACCAATTTCCTGCAAAATACACTCCTTGCTCATACACAATTATAACTATAATACATATAATATAATAAATTATCTATAGTTTTTCATGCAGCATGTTCAAATCTGATACAGAGACGGTTCCAATCCACCAGCCAAGACAACCAGATCCGATCGTCCAACACTGGAGTACTGATATGAAAGTCAAGAATAATTAGCATGATAAGGTAAGTAGACACTAGAATAAAAAATATATAATAAAATAAAAAATAAAAAAAAGGCATAAAATGTACACAATTAAAATACAAAGGTTAAAACATATACATATATATATATATATATCTATAATATAACGCTGGGAGCGTCACTCTGTCTGAAGTCTTTATAGACTGCGCAAGCGCCGGCGCGGTCTGGATCCCACAGAGTGACGCTCCCAGGAGATCGCAGTATGCGTAAGCGCTGAACGCACACCGCGATCTCCAACGGAGAAGCAGGGACGAGCCAGGAGGGTGAGTATGCAATACTTACCTGTCCCGTTCCACCGACGCGATTCCGGGCCATGAATGTCCCCCTGCTCCCGGAATCGGCGCCTGCGCAGTCCACACTTTCCGGCGCCATTTTCTTGAAGACACACTGCGTGTCTGCAAGAAAATGGCGCCGGAAAGCGCGGTCGCCTGTGACGTTCAGTTCAGAGGGCGTGATGACGCGCTTAATGCGCGCCGCCCTCTGACTGAACAGTCACAGCCAGAGGACCCGGAAGACGGAGCGGTGGAACGGGGGACAGGTAAATATAGCAAGTGCCGGGGGCCTGAGCTAGCGGCGACTCCGGCACCTGACCCCCACAACGCGCCGGTGTCCCCGCCTGCTCAGGCCCCCAGCACAGCCGCCCGCACTCTCATCACCACCACGCACAGCCGCCCGCACTCTCAGCACCACCACGCACAGCCGTCCGCACTCTGCACAGCCGCCCGCACTCTGCACAGCCGCCCGCACTCTGCACAGCCGCCCGCAATCTCAGCACCACCACGCAGAGCCGCCCGCACTCTCAGCACCGCCACGCACAGCCGCCCGCACTCACCACCGCCACGCACAGCCGCCCGCACTCTGCACAGCCGCCCGCACTCTGCACAGCCGCCCGCACTCTGCACAGCCGCCCGCACTTACCACCGCCACGCACAGCCGCCCGCACTCACCATTGCCACGCACAGCCGCCCGCACTCACCACCGCCACCCACAGCCGCCCGCACTCTGCACAGCCGCCCGCACTCAGCACAGCCGCCCGCACTCAGCACAGCCGCCCCCACTCTGCACAGCCGCCCGCACTCTGCACAGCCGCCCGCACTCTCAGCACCACCACGCACAGCCGCCCGCACTCTCAGCACCACCACGCACAGCCGCCCGCACTCACCACCGCCACGCACAGCCGCCCGCACTCTGCACAGCCGCCCGCACTCTGCACAGCCGCCCACACTCTCAGCGCCACCATGCACAGCCGCCCGCACTCTCAGCACCGCCACGCACAGCCTCCCGCACTCACCATCGCCACGCACAGCCGCCCGCACTCTGCACAGCCGCCCGCACTCAGCACAGCCGCCCGCACTCAGCACAGCCGCACTCGGGCAGTAGAGCCGGAGAGAGAAAGATGGGAGCAACATATGGCAGAATGGAAACAGGAACAGGCAGAATGGGTGCAGCACATTACAACAGAATGGGGGCACAGGATGGGAGCAACACATGACAGAATGGGGGCACAGGATGCGAGCAGCACATGACAGAATGATTGCGCACGATGGGAGCAGCACATGATAGGATGGGGGTGCAGGATGGGAGCACATGACAGGATGGGGCGCAGGATGGGAGCAGCACATGACAGAATGGGGGCACAGGATGGGAGCAGCACATGACAGAATGGGGGCACACACATGACAGGATGGGGGTGTAGGATGGAGCAGCATATGACAGGATGGGGGCGCAGGATGGGAGCACATGACAGGATGGGGATGCAGGATGGAGCAGCACATGACAGGATGGGGGCGCAGGATGGGAGCACATGACAGGATGGGGATGCAGGATGGAGCAGTACATGACAGGATGGGAGAGCAAGATGAGAGCAGCACATACCAGGATGGAGGCCATATACCAATATAAATGCTCGCCACCCAGGCGTAGAACGGGTTCAATAGCTAGTATATATATATACACACACACACATGTACACATACATATACACACACTCATATACACATATACATACACATACATATACTGGTGATAATTGGTGATAATTTGTAAAAAATCTATAAAAAAACCTATAAAAAAGGAACAAAGCTCAAATTTTCATTTAGTCCTTTAGGTGATACCGTGTCCAAGGTCCAAATCCACTTAGTCTCCATTTTTGCAAGTGGTGTACCAATTTCGCCACCACGTTCATTCAGTACAATGGTGTCGATTCCTATAAATTTTAGACCAGATGGATCACAATTGTGATGGACTCTGAAATGTTTCGGAAGTGTTTTTAATTCCAATATCTCCTCCACATCTTTTGCATCCTGTATCCCACGCACATGTTCTCTGACCCGCACCTTAAATT
This sequence comes from Ranitomeya variabilis, assembly GCF_051348905.1. Taxonomy (NCBI): domain Eukaryota; kingdom Metazoa; phylum Chordata; class Amphibia; order Anura; family Dendrobatidae; genus Ranitomeya; species Ranitomeya variabilis. The sequence goes on along the minus strand of NC_135237.1, from coordinate 328,277,746 downwards.
GTCTGTTTGTCATGCCCACATAGATTAATGAACATGGGCATACTGCGTAATAAATGACAGCCTTTGATGCGCATGTTATGGCATGTTTAATTTTAAATGTGCGGGTCCCACTGGAGTTCACAAACGTTTCTGCTCTCATTACATTTGGACAGGCTACACATTTACCACACGCCCTACACCCAGATAAACGTTTGCCACTATCCAGAAAGGTAGTGATTGTAGGTTCAAATCTGTAGTGGCTTTTGATCAAATAATCACCAAAGTTTTTAGATCTCCGATATGTTATGTTAGGTCCATCACCCACATATTGGGACAATATCGGGTCAGCTTTTAAAAAGCTCTAAAAAATCTACAGAGTTTACAGGATGTGGTATTCAAACCGGCCGAAAAGAGGGGGGAAATGTCGTGATATGGCCTAAACAGCTATATGAGTGTGAGGTCTTTCGCCAGTTAGGGGATAAAATATGTTATAGGAAGATGACGTTTAATCCGTTGATTAAATTTCAGGGTGAACTTGCCAAAATTCTTAAAATGGCCCTTGACTGTGATGTGATTACTAAGGTACTGTTTGCAGCTCTACATGTACCTGAACCTGTTATACCAACCTTATATTTGTTGCCTAAGGTTCACAAAAAACAAATTAATCCTCCTGGGAGACCTATTATCTCCGGCTGTGGACACTATCTGGAAAAGATCAATAAGTTTATAGATTCCAGACTTCAGCGAATGGTTGTTGAGCTCCCCTCATATATCAAGGACACTAATGACTTTCTGAGAAAAATTGATGGCTTGCATGTTGGTGTGAACACTCTCCTAGTGTCATGTGACGTGGAGAGTCTCTAGACCAACATTCGCCACAATGATGGTGTTTCTGCGGCTAAATATTTTTTGGGGTCATCATTTCTGCCTGAGCCCATGACGGAGTTTGTTGTCCAGCTGCTCGAGTTTTCTTTGTCCAAAATATTTTTTCTTTTTAAGGGGTCCCTCTACCTACAGCTCCAGGGCACCGCTATGGGTGCTTCTTTTGCGCCAGCATATGCAAATTTATTCCTGGGGCTGTGGGAGAGGGACTGTTATGACCCCAATGGCGAGGGTCTCAGAGATATCAGCAAGTCTGCAAAGTACAAAAATCCAGCTCATAGGGCAGTGGTAACTGGGTTGACCATATATCTACTCCTAACGCCAACCCTAGAAGTAGCCGGGGAACATGCCTACGTTGGTCGCTAGATGTCTCGCGCCAGCCGGAGAGCTAACTACCCCTAGAAGAGGAAAACAAAGACCTCTCTTGCCTCCAGAGAAAGGACCCCAAAAGTAGGATACAAGCCCCCACAAATAATAACGGTGAGGTAAGAGGAAATGACAAACACAGAGATGAACTAGGTTTAGCACAGAGAGGCCCACTTACTAATAGCAGAATATAGTAAGATAACTTATATGGTCAACAAAAACCCTATCAAAAATCCACGCTGGAGATTCAAGAACCCCTGAACCGTCTAACGGCCCGGGGGGAGAACACCAGCCGCCCTAGAGCTTCCAGCAAGGTCAGGATACAGATAATATACAAGCTGGACAAAAAATGCAAACAATAACGAATTGCAAAAAGCAAAAAAGCAGACTTAGCTTAATCAAGCAGGAACCAGGATCAGTAGACAAGAGCACTACAGATTAGCTCTGATATCAACGTTGCCAGGCATTGAACTGAAGGTCCAGGGAGCTTATATAGCAACACCCCTGACCTAACGACCCAGGTGAGCATAAAAGGAATGACTGACAAACCCAGAGTCAAATCACTAGTAGCCACTAGAGGGAGCCAAAAAGTAAATTCACAACAGTACCCCCCCCCTTAGTGAGGGGTCACCGAACCCTCACCAAGACCACCAGGGCGATCAGGATGAGCGGCGTGAAAGGCACGAACTAAATCGGCCGCATGCACATCAGAGGCGACCACCCAGGAATTATCCTCCTGACCATAGCCCTTCCACTTGACCAGGTACTGAAGCCTCCGCCTGGAGAGACGAGAATCTAAGATCTTCTCCACCACGTACTCCAACTCGCCCTCAACCAACACCGGAGCAGGAGGCTCAGCAGAAGGAACCACAGGCACAACGTACAGCCGCAACAAGGACCTATGAAATACGTTGTGAATGGCAAACGACACCGGAAGATCCAGGCGAAAGGATACAGGATTAAGGATCTCCAATATCTTGTAAGGACCAATGAATCGAGGCTTAAATTTGGGAGAGGAGACCTTCATAGGAACAAATCGAGAAGACAGCCATACCAAATCCCCAACACGAAGTCGGGGACCCACACCGCGGCGGCGGTTGGCAAAACGCTGAGCCTTCTCCTGTGACAACTTCAAGTTGTCCACCACATGATTCCAGATCCGCTGCAACCTATCCACCACAGAATCCACCCCAGGACAGTCAGAAGGCTCCACATGTCCCGAGGAAAAACGAGGGTGGAAACCAGAGTTGCAGAAAAATGGCGAAACCAAGGTGGCAGAACTAGCCCGATTATTAAGGGCAAATTCAGCCAACGGCAAGAAGGTCACCCAATCATCCTGATCAGAAGAGACAAAACACCTCAAATACGCCTCCAGAGTCTGATTAGTTCGTTCCGTTTGTCCGTTAGTCTGTGGATGAAAAGCGGACGAAAACGACAAATCTATGCCCATCCTACCACAAAAGGATCGCCAGAACCTGGAAACAAACTGGGATCCTCTGTCCGACACAATATTCTCAGGAATGCCGTGCAAACGAACCACGTTCTGGAAGAACACAGGAACCAGATCAGAAGAGGAAGGCAGTTTGGGCAAAGGAACCAGATGGACCATCTTGGAGAAACGATCACATATCACCCAGATGACAGACATGCCCTGAGACACCGGAAGATCCGAAATGAAATCCATAGAGATGTGTGTCCAAGGTCTCTTCGGGACAGGCAAGGGCAAGAGCAACCCGCTGGCACGAGAACAGCAAGGCTTAGCTCGAGCACAAGTACCACAGGACTGCACAAATGACCGCACATCTCTTGACAAGGAAGGCCACCAAAAGGACCTGGCCACCAGATCTCTGGTGCCAAAAATTCCCAGGTGCCCTGCCAACACTGAGGAATGAACCTCGGAAATGACTCTGCTGGTCCATTTAGCAGGCACAAACAATCTGTCAGGTGGACAAGAGTCAGGCCTACCAGCCTGAAATCTCTGCAACACACGTCGCAGATCTGGAGAAATAGCTGACAGGATAACTCCTTCCTTAAGAATACCCACAGGTTCAGCGACTCCAGGAGCATCAGGCACAAAGCTCCTAGACAGAGCATCGGCCTTCACATTCTTAGAACCTGGTAAATACGAAACCACAAAGTCAAAACGGGAGAAAAACAATGACCAGCGGGCCTGTCTAGGATTCAGGCGTTTAGCAGACTCGAGGTACATCAGATTTTTGTGATCAGTCAAGACCACCACACGATGCTTAGCACCCTCGAGCCAATGACGCCACTCCTCAAATGCCCACTTCATGGCCAACAACTCCCGATTGCCCACATCATAATTTCGCTCTGCCGGCGAAAACTTCCTAGAGAAAAAGGCACAAGGTCTCATAGTAGAGCAACCAGGGCCTCTCTGCGACAAAACGGCCCCTGCCCCAATCTCCGAAGCATCCACTTCAACCTGAAAGGGAAGTGAGACATCAGGCTGGCACAAAACAGGCGCTGAAGTAAACCGGCGCTTCAACTCCTGGAAAGCCTCCACGGCAGCAGGAGCCCAGTTAGCCACATCAGAGCCTTTCTTGGTCATATCCGTCAACGGTTTAACAACGCTAGAAAAATTAGCGATAAAACGACGGTAGAAGTTAGCAAAACCCAAGAACTTCTGAAGACTCTTAACTGACGAGGGTTGAGTCCAATCATGAATAGCTCGAACCTTGACTGGGTCCATCTCCACAGCAGAAGGGGAAAAAATGAACCCTAAAAAGGGAACCTTCTGTACACCAAAGAGACACTTTGAGCCTTTAACAAACAAAGAATTTTCACGCAAAATCTTGAAAACCATCCTGACCTGTTCCACATGCGAGTCCCAATCATCAGAAAAAACCAGAATATCATCCAGATAAACGATCAAAAATTTATCCAGATACTTCCGGAAAATGTCATGCATAAAGGACTGAAAAACTGAAGGTGCATTAGAGAGCCCAAATGGCATCACCAAGTACTCAAAATGACCTTCGGGCGTATTGAATGCGGTTTTCCATTCATCTCCTTGCTTAATGCGCACAAGGTTGTACGCACCACGAAGGTCTATCTTGGTGAACCACTTGGCACCTTTAATCCGGGCAAACAAGTCTGACAACAACGGCAAAGGATACTGAAATTTGACAGTGATCTTATTCAAAAGCCGATAGTCAATACAAGGCCTCAAAGATCCGTCCTTTTTAGCCACAAAAAAGAATCCCGCACCAAGAGGGGAAGAAGAAGGACGGATATGCCCCTTCTCCAGAGACTCCTTGATATATGAACGCATCGCGGTATGTTCAGGTACCGACAGATTAAACAGTCTTCCCTTAGGAAACTTACTGCCTGGAATCAAATCTATTGCACAGTCACATTCCCTATGAGGAGGCAATGCACTTGACCTAGACTCGCTGAAGACATCCTGATAATCAGACAAATACGCCGGAACTTCCGAAGGCGTAGAAGTAGCAATAGACACGGGCAGGGAATCTCCATGAATTCCATGACAGCCCCAACTTGACACTGACATTGCCTTCCAGTCCAAGACTGGATTATGGGTCTGTAACCATGGCAACCCCAAAACAACCAAATCATGCATCTTATGCAGAACAAGAAAACGTATCACCTCCCGATGTTCAGGAGTTATGCACATGGTAACCTGTGTCCAAAACTGCGGCTTATTTTCTGCCAATGGCGTAGCGTCAATACCCCTAAGAGGGATAGGATTTTCTAATGGCTCAAGAACAAAACCGCAACGCTTGGCAAATGACAGATCCATAAGACTCAGGGCAGCACCTGAATCTACAAACGCCACGACAGGATACGATGACAGTGAGCAAATCAAAGTTACAGATAGAATGAACTTAGGTTGCAAATTACCAATGGCGACAGGACTAACAACCTTAGTAAGACGCTTAGAGCATGCTGAGATAACATGTGCAGAATCACCACAGTAGTAACACAAGCCATTCTGGCGTCTATGAATTTTCCGCTCATTTCTAGTCAGGATTCTATCACATTGCATTAAATCAGGTGCCTGTTCAGATAACACCATGAGGGAATTTGCGGTTTTGCGCTCCCGCAACCGCCGGTCAATTTGAATCGCCAGGGCCATGGAATCATTCAGACCTGTGGGAATGGGAAAACCCACCATCACATTCTTAATGGCTTCAGAAAGGCCATTTCTAAAATTTGCAGCCAATGCACACTCGTTCCACTGGGTCAGCACGGACCATTTCCGAAATTTTTGGCAATACACCTCAGCCTCGTCCTGGCCCTGAGACATAGCCAGCAAGGCTTTTTCTGCCTGAATCTCAAGATTGGGTTCCTCATAAAGCAAACCGAGCGCCAGAAAAAACGCATCAATATCAGCCAATGCCGGATCTCCTGGCGCCAGCGAGAAAGCCCAATCCTGAGGGTCGCCCCGTAAAAACGAAATAACAATTTTCACTTGCTGAGCGGAGTCTCCAGAGGAACAGGGTCTCAGGGACAAAAACAATTTACAATTATTCCTGAAATTTCTAAACTTAAATCGGTCTCCGGAAAACAGTTCAGGAATCGGTATCTTAGGTTCTGACATAGGATTTCTGGTAACATAATCTTGTATGCCCTGCACACGAGCAGCAAGCTGGTCCACACTTGTAATCAAGGTCTGGACATTCATGTCTGCAGCAATCACAAGCCACTCAAAGGTAAAGGGGAAAAGAAAAAAAATAAAAATGAGAAAGAGAAAAAAAAAAACTCAGAACTTTCTTTCTTATAATCCCACGTCTGCAATGCATTTAACATTTAGTACCGGCCTGGCAAACTGTTATGACCCCAATGGCGAGGGTCTCAGAGATATCAGCAAGTCTGCAAAGTACAAAAATCCAGCTCATAGGGCAGTGGTAACTGGGTTGACCATATATCTACTCCTAACGCCAACCCTAGAAGTAGCCGGGGAACATGCCTACGTTGGTCGCTAGATGTCTCGCGCCAGCCGGAGAGCTAACTACCCCTAGAAGAGGAAAACAAAGACCTCTCTTGCCTCCAGAGAAAGGACCCCAAAAGTAGGATACAAGCCCCCCACAAATAATAACGGTGAGGTAAGAGGAAATGACAAACACAGAGATTAACTAGGTTTAGCACAGAGAGGCCCACTTACTAATAGCAGAATATAGTAAGATAACTTATATGGTCAACAAAAACCCTATCAAAAATCCACGCTGGAGATTCAAGAACCCCCGAACCGTCTAACGGCCCGGGGGGAGAACACCAGCCGCCCTAGAGCTTCCAGCAAGGTCAGGATACAGATAATATACAAGCTGGACAAAAAATGCAAACAATAACGAATTGCAAAAAGCAAAAAAGCAGACTTAGCTTAATCAAGCAGGAACCAGGATCAGTAGACAAGAGCACTACAGATTAGCTCTGATATCAACGTTGCCAGGCATTGAACTGAAGGTCCAGGGAGCTTATATAGCAACACCCCTGACCTAACGACCCAGGTGAGCATAAGAGGAATGACTGACAAACCCAGAGTCAAATCACTAGTAGCCACTAGAGGGAGCCAAAAAGTAAATTCACAACAAGGGACCTTTTCATGTATGGGCTCATGCCGTTGGTGGACCGCATCCCATTATGGGTGCGGTTTATCGATGATATATTTTTTATTTGGCAGGGCCCAGCAGACTCTTTACGGGACTTTATGGAGCAGCTGAACCACAACTCTCGGAATTTGCATTTAACATATAAGTTTGATGTTAATGAGATGGAATTTTTGGATGTGCGTGTATACAGGAATAATGATAATTGCCTCTCTACTGACATTTTTCAGAAAACAACAGTGGTCAATTCTTTGCTGCACGCAACATCCTCCCATCCTCCTGCGATGGTTAATGCAATTCCAATCGGACAGTTTTTACGGCTGCGAAGAATATGCTCTGACGACGGGGATTTTGAGGAACAAGCGGCAATATTGAAAGAAAAATTTATTGAGAGGGGATATAGCCATCGATCAATAAAAAGGGGCTATAACAGAGCGAAAAATACTACTAGGCATCAGGCACTTTATGGTAGGAAACCGCAGAAAACAAGTCAGAGGGTGAGATTTATTACACAATATAATGGCCAGACGGAGATGATGAGATCCAAATTACTAAAATCCTGGGGCATTTTAAAAGCTGACCCGATATTGTCACAATATGTGGGTGATGGACCTAACATAACATATCGGAGATCAAAAAACTTGGGTGATTATTTGATCAAAAGCCACTACAGATTTGAACCTACAATCACTACCTTTCTGGATAGTGGCAAACGTCCATCTGGGTGTTGGGCGTGCGGTAAATGTGTAGCCTGTCCAAATGTAATGAGAGCAGAAACGTTTGTGAACTCCAGTGGGACCCGCACGTTTAAAATTAAACATGCCATAACATGCGCATCAAAGGCTGTCATTTATTATGCAGTATGCCCATGTTCATTAATCTATGTGGGCATGACAACCAGACAATTTAAGGTGCGGGTCAGAGAACATGTGTGTGGGATACAGGATGCAAAAGATGTGGAGGAGATATTGGAATTAAAAACACTTCTGAAACATTTCAGAATCCATCACAATTGTGACCCATCTGGTCTAAAATTTATAGGAATCGACACCATTGTACTGAATGAACGTAGTGGCGAAATTGGTACACCACTTGCAAAAATGGAGACTAAGTGGATTTGGACCTTGGACACGGTATCACCTAAAGGACTAAATGAAAATTTGAGCTTTGTTCCTTTTTTATAGGTTTTTTATAGATTTTTTATAAATTATCACCAACTATCACCAGTATATGTATGTGTATGTGTATGTATATGTGTATATGTGTGTGTGTATATGTATGTGTACATGTGTGTGTATATATATATATATATATATATATATATATATGTTTTAACCTTTGCATTTTAATTGTGCTATTGTACATTTTATGCCTTTTATTTATTTTTTATTTTATTATTTATTTTTTATTTTAGTGTCTACTTACCTTATCATGCTAATTATTCTTGACTTTCATATTGGTACTCCAGTGTTGGACGATCGGATCTGGTTGTCTTGGCTGGTGGATTGGAACCATCTCTGGATCAGATTTGAACATTCTGCATGAAAAACTATAGATAATTTATTATATTATATGTATTATAGTTATAATTGTGTATGAGCAAGGAGTGTATTTTGCAGGAAATTGGTGTATAATTTCTAAGTATACTATTATATATATTACAATATTTGCATAGGGAGGGATTTATATTATGCTAGTACATTTGATCTATATTTATATAAGGTTGTTGTCATACCCTTGTGTTTTCTTTATATTTTTTTTTATCCCTTCTGCATTATTTTATATTGATTTTTTCTCCTGCTATACATACGGTATATATATTTTTGTCATTTTGCATGTATACTATGAGAAGTTCAGTTGTTATATCTCCAACATATAAGTGTTATATATACCAGATCTATGTAAATATACCGTTCACACCATACCTCCTTGATTTAGTCAGGAATATAGTTACATCATCCTGTTCTTATATACAATGGGGCATTAACTACATCTATACATGTCCCTTGTATTTTAAAGTATTGGACTTATAAGTAGCTTGTATTACCATGATATGGTTAATTGCTCCCCTGCATCCGTCTTAGACTCGGTCCCTGGTTGTGCGCATGCCTGGTTCATGTGATGGAGCCCTGCCGCATCGCGTCCTTGTTGCTGTGGTCACGTCGGGTACTCCGCCCCCGTACGTCCGGCTGCATGACGAGAGCGGCGGAAGTTCCTGATCGGTGTAACTGCGCATGCGCCGGCTATACCCGGGCCGTAGCGCTAAGGACGGGGATCATATAAAAGGCTTCTTTTTGATACAATGGCCACCCCCTGACGAAGGATTAAGATCCGAAACGTGCATCGGGGTGCGCTATTACGGGATTAGGCTGACCCTTATATTCAGGTAAATTGCGTACATTCCCCTATTTATATTATTTTTTTGCACGGTGCACTTTGGTTTTTGTTGTGGGACTTCTAATTTTTGCTAAGTGGCTCTCTGCATCTGGTACTACATAATCTAGGCACCTGGGGTTGTGGTGCTTTCAGTACGTTTGAGCCACATATTGATTTATTTTTTATTGTAGCGTTATTTGCACATTATAAATCCTTATTGCACATTTTTCAATAGCACCTTACATGTGGATGTGATAGGACCTACACGTTTTATAGCTGTTTTTGAATATTGATATTGGAGTTGCACATATTTTATATATATAATCTGATCGATACTAGCATAAATTGTGTCCTTTCACTCTTTTGCACCTTATATCAGCAGTTGCCAAATTTGCACTTTATATATGGTGGCTTTTGCACATGTTTCTATCTAGGACGGCATATATTACCGAGTCTCTTGCCTTACATAAGTGGGATATTTGTTTACATTATAGATTTTTTTTATTCACCTATTTTTTTAGGGGATGTATTAACCTTATATTTTGAATATATAATCGGGCCAGCCTTTTACTATCTCCCTTTATTTCATTTATTTCTATTTTAATCCATTATTTGTCCTGTTGTGCGCACAAATTGTTAATGTCATTTTATTTTTTTGCCAATCAGATATAATAAAGGCATTTTTTATATCTAATCTCTGTCTGGTGACTTTTCTGGGTACTTCTATATATTGGCTGTGGTTGTTCCTATCTGGTATACTAGTGGTTCTCCACACCTTTCTCCACAGAACGCCGGTCACTGGTATATGAGATATATATATAATTTTATATTCCTTTAATTGTTGATTTTAGAACTATTGGTGGATAGTGGTTGGTGTATCTGGTGTTGGTGTATCTGTGGTTGTGTTTAATCATGTCGCCTCTATGTAGTAGAATTGCTGAGTTGCTAAGAGCGCTGACCACTGGGTGGCGCTCATAGCAATCCGGCACTGACAACCTTAGCGGTCTCAAGGAGACCTCTGGTTGTCATACCGATGACCCCCAATCAGGTGACAGCCCGATGGCCAGAAGCACGATTTAAATGTCGCTGTCAGAATTTCTCAGCGGCATTTAACTAGTTAATAGCGGTGGGTGGATCACGATTCCACCTGCGGCTATTGCGGGCACATGTCAGCTGTTCAAAACAGCTGACATGTCCAGGAAAAGATGCAGGCTCACCGCCGGAGCCCACATGAATGCGGGAAATACCGACATCGGCGTACTATTATGCCTGATGTCGGTAAGGGGTTAAAGTTTGTGAACCCTTCAGAATTTTCAATATTTCTGCATAAATTTTACCTAAAACAGCATCAGAGTTTCACACAAGTCCTAAAAGTAGATGAAAAGAACCAATTCAAACAAATGAGTAAGAATATTAAATAGTGTCTATTTTTTTAAGTAAACATTTTTACAGGAAAAATATCACATCTATGAGAGCAAAAGTATGTGAACCTTTGATTTAAGTATCTGGTGTGACCCCTTTGTGCCATGTTTCCAGAAATTGTTGAACAGTCCTAAGCTTTATCATGGAGGAGTTTTAGCCCATTCCTACAAAATGGATTCAATTCTGTTATGTTGATCAGTTTTCTCACAAGAACTGCTCACTTCAGGTCATTCCACAACATTTCTTTAAGATTAAGGACAAGTCTTTGGCGTGGCTATTACAAAACTTGAATTTTCTTTAGTATCCATTCTTTAGTAAAACATCTTGTGTACTTGGAGTCATTGTGTTAGTGCATTACCTATGTTGTCTTGTGAGTCAGCTCACAAACCGATGTACGGACACTTTTGTTTGCTGATGAAATTCAGAATTCATTGTTCTATCAATGAAGGAAAGCAGTCCAGTAGTGATGAGTGAGTAGACTCGTTGCTCGGGTTTTCCCGAGCATGCTCGGGTGGTCTCCAAGTATTTGTTAGTGCTTGGAGATTTATTTTTTGTTGAAGCAGCTGCATGATTTACAGCTGCTAGCCAGTCTGAGTACATGTGAGGGTTGCCTGGTTGCTAGGGAATCCCCACATGTAATCAAGCTGTCTATCTGCTGTAAATCATGCAGCTGAGGCAGCGAAAACTAAATCTCCAAGCAGTCACAAATACTCAGAGACAACCCGAGCAACGAGTATACTCACTCATCGCTGCAGTCCAGGCCTAAGCCAAGATCTTAGCACAACTGTGTTTCACAAATGGTATGACGTTTTTATGCTGTAATGTTTTTTTTTCTCACTCTACAAACATTATATTTCTCAATGAAAATCCAAAAAGCTCTCTTTCAGTCTCTTCTGTTCCAATAGCCTTCTAGCTTGTCCACGTGATCTTTAGCAAACTATAGATGGTCAGCAATAATATTTTTTAAGAGATGTGGCTTTCCCCTTGCAATCCTGCCATGCACACCACTATTGTTGAGTGTCATCCTATTGGTGGACTCCTGAACATTAATGTTAGCTAATGTGAGAGAACTTTAGTTGCTGCTTAAAGGTTACCTTGGGTTCCTTTGTGACCTTGCAGAGTATTATATGGCTTGCTATTGATCTTGAATTTCCTCCATTTGTACATAATCTCTCCGGCAGTGGATTGGTGGAGTCCAAACTCTTTAAAGATGGTTTTGCTGACTTTTCCATCCTGATGAGCATCAACAAGTTTTCTTCTGAGGTCCTCAGGAATCACCTTTTATGCTATGATACACTTTCACAGAAAATGTATAAGGAGGATCAGACTTTGATTGAAATGGATTGAAAACATTAGATTTTAATTTCACCTTCAAATTATCTGCTAATAAAGGTTCACATACTTTTGCTACATACAGATATGTGATATTGGATCATTTTCCTTATTAAAAAAAAAATTACAAAGTCTAATATTGTTGACTGATTTGTTGGATTTGATTCTCTTTATCTATTTTTAGGACTTGTGTGAGAATGTGATGTAGATTTAGGAAAAATGTATGCAAAAAAAAAACTGTCAAGGACAACCGTATAGTTGTCATCTACTATATAATTGTCTAAGGGTCACTTCCGTCTGGAAATCCCAAGTCGCTGATTGGTCGCGGCAAAACGGCCACGACCAATTAGCGACGGGCACAGTCCGGCGGCAAAATGGCCGCTCCCTACTCCCCTGCAGTCAGTGCCCGCTCCATACTCCCCTCCAGTCAGTGCTCACACAGGGTTAATGGCAGCGTTAACGGACCGCGTTATGCCGCGGTGTAACGCACTCCGTTAACGCTGCTATTAACCCTGTGTGACCAACTTTTTACTATTGATGCTGCCTATGCAGCATCAATAGTAAAAAGATCTAGTGTTAAAAATAATAAAAAAATAAAAAATCATTATATACTCACCCTCCGTCGCCCCCCCGGATCCAGCCCAGGCCTTTCCGGCTCCTCGCGACTATCCGGTGACCGGTCCATGCAATGCGGTCTCGCGAGATGATGACGTAGCGGTCTCGCGAGACCGCTGCGTCATCATCTCGCGAGACCGCAATGCACTCTTTGAACCGGAACGTCGCGAGGAGCATCGTTAAACGCCTGGGCTCACGGAGGGTGAGTATATATATTTTCTGTGCTATATACGTGTCTGTGCTATATACTACGTGGCTGGGCAATATATTACACGGCTGAGCAATATACTACGTGGCTGGGCAATATACTATGTGGCTGGGCAATATACTATGTGTCTGGACTATATACTGCGTGGCTGGGCAATATACTACGTGGCTGGGCAATGTACTACGTGGCTGGGCAATATACTACGTGTCTGTGCTATTTACTACATGGGCTGTGCTATATACTACGTGGCTGGGCAATATACTACGTGGCTGGGCAATATACTACGTGGCTGTGCTATAAGCTACATGGCTGTGCTATATACTACGTGGGCTGTGTTATATACTACATGGGCTGTGTTATAGGCTACTTGGCTGTGCTAAATTTCTCTGCTGTATCTGTGCATCATGAATCGTGGTATGTGTTAAAGAGGGGGGCCCACTGAGACTCTTTCGCCCGGGGCCCTCAAAAACCTGGAGCCGGGCCTGGCTTCACTGATTGGTCACCCCTGGCCGTGAACAATCAGCGACAGGCGCAGTCTGCCCGCGAATTGGAGCGGAATTTGAACCACACTTTGCTAATTGGTCGCGGCCGGCCGGCCGAATCCTGTGTATAAATTGCATTATTCTGAAAACTTCATAAATAAACTACATACATATTCTAGAATACCCGATGCGTTAGAATCAGGCCACCGTCTAGTAGAGGTATAATTTATATTTAGATATTATAACTTACTGCATGCTGTTCATGATTAAAATGTTGAACATTAGGTGGATTCAGAATGAATTCCACATTTTTGTGAGGTTCTATGGTATCACATTTTTGTCCATGGCACTTTCAGTTTTAATTGGGTCTCTGACTATTTGACTCCAGCACAACTAAAATCTTAACGTAATGTCACAGTGATATGACTTGAATCATGTGACTGCATTGTCCATGATAATCAGTGTAGCATGATATAATGAATGTGAAATGCATAACACTTGCTTTAGTATAATTAAACAATATGGAAAAATATAAATGGTATGAGCGATATCTGCATAAAGAGAGTTACTCTGGACTCTCTCTGGCCTCTGCTCAGCAGTATCCTTCTTTTCAGAGGTGCACAAAACTGTGGTCGGCTCATGAAGACGTAGGCGTCTCTTCATGGATCAGGAGTGTCTGACTCCGCAACGTCCCCTCATCAAGGCTGAGGATAAAATCACCTGTCTTCGTGAATCAGAGTCAATATGACTTTGGTATGGCCATAACCATGTGACATGCAGAAGTAGTGCTAAATGCTGTGCTTCAAAAGCATCCAGCAACTAGAGAGTTTAACACAGTCACAGGGGACATGGATTGGTTAGCAGAGCCCCAGGGAGATTGTGGGAAACTTGTTTAATGTTCTGGCAGCAACCAAAGGGATGAGTGGTGTGTGATCTATCGCTCACAAAAGTTCAGGCAAGTGAACCACAGGGACACAGGATTTCATTACAGAGTGGAGTTGGGCTAACCCCCTGTACTGCTAGATGAGAAAGTCTATCAGGAGCAGGAAGATAAGGACTGGAAGAAGTTGTGTTACAGGGATAATCTCCTTCAGCAAACCCTCCACACCCTTCCATTACACTGTGCTAGAAGGAATGCTATGTACTACTTTGCCTTTGTAAAGAGTCTTGATCTGTGCTGAACTGTGCTATCAAAAGAGCATTAGTCAATGTGCCTCTACATCATGTTCCAAATTATCATGTGTAAGAGTCATGTCGGTCTGGTAGTCGGGGGCAGGTATATCTCGCCCAGGTATTTGTCCTATGTGAATTAGGCCGCTCAGTGTTTTCAGGATACTCAGGGGTTAATAAGTGTAGGAATAAAGGATGACCAGCTGGGGGTTTTCAGCGTCAGCCTGGGGCACACAGAATGCCTGTCTGTGTGAGACAAACGTGAGTGAGAGCTGTGCTCATGATCTGTGTAATGTTAGCTGGCAGGGAGAAGCCCCCCCAGTTGTCAGATAGCAACGTATTTGTTTAGTTAGCGCCAGACAGGCTAGGATTTATTTTTATGTTTTGTTTTTTCTATGTTGCTTTCACTTCAATAAACCTGACCTAAGGTCAGTGAACTCGGAAACCTGCTGTCGCCTCAGAATTCAATGCGCAAACCACGTGACCTTTGACCCCAGCAAAGGCTATCCCGGAGTGTTTTGTCACATTGTGGTGGAGAATGCGGGCATCGCGTGGCACAGGCGACAGTATGGAAGACGTGGTGAAAGCCCTAGTACAGTCCACTGCCGTACAGCAGCAGGCCACTGCCGCACAGCATGAAGCTAATCGCTTGATGGCCGCACAGCTGAAGGAGTTAGTGGACATGACGGCTGCAGACCGCCAGCTTCTCCAACAGGTGGCGCAGCGCCTGATGAGCATGCCTGAGGTGGACCCGGAAGCAGAGTCCAGAAGGATCCATGTGAGTCGTTACTGGCAAAAATTGACTGCAGAAGATGATGTCGAGGCATACCTGACAACGTTTGAGCGGATGGCGTTGAGGGAGAAGTGGCCGAAGGCACGATGGGCCGATTTGATTGCTCCATTTCTCTCCGGCGAGGCCCAAAAAGCTTACCATGACTTAGACCCGGAAGTCGCTCGGGATTTTGAGAAGCTGAAAGTTGAGATCCTGGCCCGGCTCGGGGTGACGACGGCTGTCCGTGCACAGAGGGTACACCAGTGGACATACCAGCAAGATAAACCGGCGCGGTCTCAGATGTTCGACCTGATCTACTTGACAAAGAAATGGCTGCAACCCGAGGTACTGACAACGCCCGAAATAATCCAGCGGATTGTCTTGGACAAATACCAGAGAGTACTACCACCAGCGCTGAAAAGGTGGGTAAGCCAAGGAAATCCCACGACAGCGGATCAACTTGTGGAGTTGGTCGAGCGTTATTCCGTGGCTGAAGGACTTCCCGACGACACCGCCAGCACCCGGTCTGTGCCACCTCCTCGTGGAACCGGTAAGACTGTTCCAGGGACTACGGGTGAAGGAAAATCGCCTAAAACTGTGGGGGAGGAACACGGGACTGCTCGCGCTCCGAGACCGAGAATGTTGGACGGTGGTCTCAGTAGGGGACCTGTTAGGTGTTTCCGTTGCCATGAGAAGGGCCATGTTTCTGCGAACTGTCCTGTTACCACCGAACCCACGCAGTGCGAAGTTACAGACTCTAAAAAACACATGTCTTTGGTGACCCGGCTAGTGAGTGTGAATGCGGGTCAAAATGATACAGCGAAACACCTGTGTGAATTATCGGTTGGTGGGAAAAATGTTGTGGCATTACTAGACTCTGGAAGTGTGGTGACTCTGGTGAAAGCTAGTCTGGTGGCACTTCCATCTGGTTCATCTGACAAATTTTCTGTAACGTGTGTGCATGGTGACACCTGCTCGTACCTAACAGCGGTCATATCGATTTCCACTCCCTATGGGTCTGTGCAACACAAAGTAGGACTCGTTCCCGCATTGTTACATGATATAATCCTGGGCAGGGATTTTCCCCATTTCTGGCAGTTATGGGAGAATCAGTTGCTCCTTCACGGTAGCTGTGAACCTTCCCCCATGCCATCTGGAGGTCCCGAGTTCCTAGACGAGACCCCACAGGAAGATGTTGCTGTAGAGGTTATTGATCCTAACCCTCAGTACCCCTTCTCCGTTATGGCGGGGGAAATGGAGGAAACTGAGGAAACTGAGGAAACTCAGCGAGGGGCGGAGGCAGACAGCCATCCAGCACCCTGCCTGCCCGATTTGGGAGTCCAGTTGGATGACTTCCACAGCGAACAAATGAAAGATCCTACCTTGACTCAGGCTAGGAAAAATGTAAAAATGATAGATAGCGTACCCGTAGAACCTGACACTAGGCTAGCGTACCCGTACATGGTTCTTGAAAATGATTTACTCTACCAGGTAGAAAAAAAAGGGGAAGACACTGTGCAGCAGTTAGTGGTACCCAAACCTTATCGGCGGAAGGTACTGGACCTGGCCCACGGACATATAATGGGGGGACATCTGGGGGTACAAAAAACCACAGAAAGGATATCGCATTGTTTTGTGTGGCCTGGAATACACAATGATGTGCGTAACTATTGTGAGTCCTGTCCAGAGTGCCAAATCTCGGCACCTAAACCTCGGTTCTGTAGCCCTTTGGTACCCCTCCCTATCATTGGGGTCCCTTTTGAGAGAATTGGGATGGATTTGGTTGGGCCCCTTCCCCGGTCCACACGTGGGCACCAACATATCCTCGTCATCATGGACTATGCCACTCGCTACCCGGAAGCCATCCCTTTGCGTAACACTGCTACCAAAACGATCGCCAAAGAATTGGTGCAAGTGTTTAGTCGGGTAGGAATTCCAAAACAGATACTCACCGACCAGGGGACTCCCTTTATGTCGAGGGTAATGAAGGAGCTCTGCAGACTCTTACAAATAGATCCGTTGGGTACATCTGTCTATCACCCTCAAACAGATGGGTTGGTTGAGCGGTTCAATAAAACCTTAAAACAGATGCTCCGGAAGGCGATAGACAAAGATGGGAAGAACTGGGATTACTTGTTACCATATTTGCTGTTTGCCATTAGGGAAGTTCCCCAGTCTTCCACAGGATTCTCGCCTTTCGAGCTATTATACGCCCGTCGTCCCCGTGGACTGTTGGACGTCGCAAAAGAAACCTGGGAAGGTCAAGTCACTCCCTTTAAAACGGTGATAGACCATGTAACGCAAATGCAGGACCGTATTGCTGCTGTCATGCCCATTGTTAGGGAACATATGTTACAGGCCCAGGGAGCCCAGTGGCTAAGTTATGATAGAGGTGCCAAGGTCCGTACGTTTGCACCCGGGGATAGGGTGTTGATCCTAATCCCTACGGTGGATAGTAAATTTCTGGCGAAATGGCAGGGCCCCTTTGAGGTCGTGGAACGAGTTGGTGAAGTGAACTATAAAGTGCACCAGCCTGGTGAGAGAAAACCAGAACAGATTTATCATGTGAATCTGATAAAACCCTGGAAAGACCGCGCTGCCCTAACAGCGGATCTGCCCTGTCCGGTTTGCTCACCTACCGTACCGGAGGCGCAGATTGCCGAGACTCTCTCTGAACGACAAAAATCGGAGGCTAAGCAGTTTTTGTTACAGAACCAACAGTTTTTCTCGGAAAAACCTGGCCAGACTAGGCTAGTGAAACATGAGATTGTCACAGAGCCTGGTGTCACAGTTCATGTGAAGCCATACCGGATTCCGGAAGCACGCCGTGAAGCCGTCTCCCGGGAGGTGAAGGCAATGTTGGACTTAAGAGTCATTGAAGAGTCGCACAGCGCCTGGTCCAGTCCAATCGTGTTGATACCTAAGCTGGATGGCTCTATACGGTTTTGCAATGACTTTAGGAAACTGAATGCGGTTTCTAAATTTGATGCGTACCCTATGCCCCGGGTCGATGAGTTGATCGACCGGCTTGGTAAAGCCAGATACATTACGACCCTGGATCTAACAAAGGGGTACTGGCAGATCCCTCTGGCCGAGGCGGCCAGAGAGAAGACGGCATTTGCTACACCGGAAGGGCTGTTCCAGTATATCTACATGCCGTTTGGACTTCACGGAGCCCCAGCAACGTTCCAGAGATTGATGGATCGAGTCTTGAGGCCCCACAGGCAGTACGCTTCTGCCTACCTAAACGACATCATAATTTACAGCATGGACTGGGAAGCTCACGTCCGGAAGGTACAGGCAGTGATTGATGACCTGAGAGACACAGGCTTAACGGCGAATCCCAAGAAATGTCACATCGGCCTTGAAGAAGCCCGATACTTGGGCTACGTGATTGGCAGAGGAGTGGTTAAACCCCAGATCGACAAAATACAGGCAATTCAGGGCTGGCCGCAACCAGTGAACAAGAAACAAGTTCAAGCTTTCCTGGGCATTGCCGGCTATTATCGCAGGTTCATATCCAACTTTGCGGCCATGGCTACCCCCTTGATGGATCTTACCAAAGGGAGGGATTCCGTCATGGTAAAATGGACCTCAGCGGCTGAAGAGGCCTTCCACAGTCTGAAACGGGCTTTGTGCTCTCAGCCCGTACTAGTGACTCCTGATTTCAGCAGCGAGTTTGTGGTGCAAACTGATGCTTCTGATACTGGTGTCAGAGCTGTACTTTCCCAGGTAAGGGACGGAGTCGAACACCCGGTCCTCTACCTCAGTCGGAAACTGAATGTACATGAGCAGAGGTATGCCGTGGTTGAAAAAGAGTGCCTAGCCATCAAATGGGCTCTCGACTCCCTCAAATATTACCTGGCAGGTAGGAAGTTTAGGCTGGTCATGGACCATGCCCCTCTCAAGTGGATGCACCTCCACAAGGACCGTAATAGTCAGGTAACCCGGTGGTTCCTTGCCCTGCAGGCTTACTCTTTCACGGTGGAGCACCGCCCCGGGGTGCAGATGGGGAACGCTGATGCCCTGTCCTGAGTACACTGTTTCGAGAGTATTCTTGCTCGACCTGAGTGGTCTGAGCAGGGGGGGAGGATATGTAAGAGTCATGTCGGTCTGGTAGTCGGGGGCAGGTATATCTCGCCCAGGTATTTGTCCTATGTGAATTAGGCCGCTCAGTATTTTCAGGATACTCAGGGGTTAATAAGTGTAGGAATAAAGGATGACCAGCTGGGGGTTTTCAGAGTCAGCCTGGGGCACACAGAATGCCTGTCTGTGTGAGACAAACGTGAGTGAGAGCTGTGCTCATGATCTGTGTAATGTTAGCTGGGAGGGAGAAGCCCCCCCAGTTGTCAGATAGCAACGTATTCGTTTAGTTAGCGCTGGACAGGCTAGGATTTATTTTTATGTTTTGTTTTTTCTATGTTGCTTTCACTTCAATAAACCTGACCTAAGGTCAGTGAACTCGGAAACCTGCTGTCGCCTCAGAATTCAATGCGCAAACCACGTGACCTTTGACCCCAGCAAAGGCGATCCCGGAGTGTTTTGTCACACATGCAAATGATATTTTTCTCGGATTTTCCTAAATGATCGGTGCAAATGACAGTCAGTCTAATAAAAGTCCTCACCTGTTAGAGTATACATTGAATTTTATTGAAGAAACCTCCCAATGATAACAGCATAATCTTCAAAAAGAATAAAAATTCAAAATGCACTGTTCTAAATTATTATGCACAGTAGAATTTCTAAACATTTGATATGTTTTAAAGAATTGAAAATGCTCATTTGTGGAATTTGCAGCATTAGGAGGTCACATTCACTGAACAAAAAAGCCATTTAACTCCAAAACATCCTATAGGTACCTTCACACTAAACGACGCTGCAGCGATATAGACAATGATCCGACCGAAACTCGATCGCTGGAGCGTCGCTGTTTAGATCGCTGTAGAGACGTCAAACACACCAACTTCCGAACGATGCAGGAGCGATACAGTGACGTAACAGCGACTCACGGATCGTTCTCGCTGGTTGTTTCCTCTATGTCAAACAGCAGTGGTAACGATCTGACAGATTGCAAGCGTAGCCAGATAGGTGTGTTTTTCCACTGTGAGATACCCAGGATGTGACGTTCCAGCGTCCCGGAATATAAACCGCGACTCTACAGCGATTGATTCCATATTGTTTGAGAGCTGCGTCTTCACGTTCTTCTGCCTTTCCAGCGTCCTTCGCCAGCTACGATCCTCTTCTCCCGTGAACGTTCTGTCCGGAACGCCGTACTCTATACTGCCGGCGTCTTCATCGGTTCTCTTCTTGCACATCAACGGTATGAAAAATCTTTGAGTTGTTGTTTGTTTCTTCTGTGTATAGTTATGCCTATGCAGCAATGCTTATCTACGTACACGGTATAATGATGTATAAAACATCTCTGGCAGCCATCTTGTGCATCTGGCAAGCGGACGCACAAGATGGAGGCACGTTAGGATGTTTGGGTGGCAGTCGATCGCTTCAGCAAACAAGCTCACTTCATCCCATTATCTGGGTTATCCAATGCTGAATCTCTCTCCAAACTGTTTATTCTTCATGTGGTACAATTGCATGGGATTCTGCTAAATATTGTATTGGATAGGGGTGTACAATTCGTCTCTAGATTTTGGAGGGCTTTCTGCAGAAAATTGGGGATTGATTTGTCCTTTTCCTCTGCTTATCACCCTGAAACTAACGGTCAGACAGAGAGGACAAATCAGTCTTTGAAGCCAATTTTAAGATATTTCGTCGCCGATCAGCAGGAGAAATGGTCATCATTTCTTCCTCTGGCTGAGTTTTCTTTTAACAGTCGGGTTAATCAGTCCATGGGAACATAGCCGTTTTTCTATAATTACGGGTTTCATCCTCATTTTGGTGAGTTCTCCAGGATAAGTTCTGGGTGTCCTGGGGTGGATGTCACCATTCAAGAGCTGGGGGATGTCTGGAGGGAGGTTAAAAAGAACATTGGGTTGGTTCAGTATTGGCAGCAGCGGAAGGCCAATAAGAGGCGCTCGTCAGGGGCCGCCTTCAAAGTGGGAGTTAATGTATGGTTATCCTCTAAGAATATTACATTGAAGATGCCCTCACTGAAGTTGGGTCCTAGAGTCATTGGTCCGTATGAAATTCTGGAGGTGGTCAATGCAGTTGCCTTCCGATTAAAACTCCCTCGGTCTTTCCGTATTCCTAATGTGTTCCACAAGTCATTGTTGAAGGAGTTTATTCCCCCTGCTCTGTCTTCCTCACTCCTGCCTCCTCCAGTGTCTATTAAGGGAAGCTTGGAATAGGAGGTACAAAGGATCATTGATTCCTGAATGGTCCAGAATTCCCTTCAATATCTGGTACATTGGAAGGGGTATGGACCTGAGGAACGGTCCGGATCCCAGCTCATTCTGTAAGGGCTGATCAGTTGGTCCGGGCCTACCATCAGAGGTTTGCTGGGAAACCTGAGGGTCCGGTGGCCCCCTTGAAGAGGGGGTACTGTTAGTACCCCATTCTGTTCCTGTCTGCTATGTTACTTTGTGTAGAAGCTGTCAGTCTGTTTTGGTTGTGCTGGGTCTGTGCTGTAATCATCTGTGTTCACTTTCCTTGATTAGTCCTCTACTTAAGCATGCTGGCTCCTCCATCCAGTGTCAATTGTACACTTGCTGTTGACTGTGTAAGACTGATCCGTGCTGAGTCTGTGCTGCAATCATCTGTGTTCACTTTCCTTGAGTAGCCCTCTACTTAAGCCTGCTGGCTCCTCCATCCAGTGTCAATTGTACACTTGCTGCTGCCTGTCTTTTGGTCTACTGGAAATGTGGTCGGGAATTTCACACCTAGCTAAATGCTATGGCAAATCAGTCCATAAACTAGCGTAAAACATTTCGTCCACCAGTCCACAGTCCACTGTAAAAGTGGTCGGTCAGTCCACATTCTAGTGTAAATGTTGTGATCATTGAGTCCATAGTCTTCTAGTCCACTGGAAATGTGGTCAGAAATTCCACACCTAGCATAAATGCTGTGGTCAAGCAGTCCACAGTCTAATGTAAATGTTATGGCCATTCAGTCCATAGTCTTTTAGTCTACTGGAAATGTGGTCATGAATTCCACACCTAGCATAATTGCTGTGCTCAGTCAGTCCTTAGACTACTGTAAATGATTGGATCAGTTAGCCCATGGACTAGTGTAAAACTTTTTGTCCGACAGTCCACAGTCTGATGTAAATGTGGCCAGTCAGTCCACAGTCAGGTGTAAACGATGTCGTCAGTGGGTCTACTATCTAGTTTAAATGCTGTGGTCCATCAGTCCACAGTATAGTGTAAATTCTTTGTTCAGTTAGTTCACAGTCTAGTGTAAATGTTGTTGTTAGCCGATCCAAAGCCTAGAGGAAATGCTGTGGTCAGTCGATCAACAGCCTAGAGTAAATGTTGTTAGTCTGTCCACAGTCTAGTGGAAAAGCTGTGGTCAGTAGCTCCACAGCCTAGAGTAAATGATGAGATCAGTCTCTTGTAATCGAGGCATTGAATGTTACACCGCTGATAAGCCTATTCTATGAATCATAAGAACGTTTTCTTATTTTAGAAGACAGAGAATAAGGAGAAGAAATCTTCCTTACATCTCTACCTGAAATATGGTTGTGTTATACTAGGAGTTGTGTATAGAAGATATACATGTGAAAAGCACAAACAATATATTCTCATGTACCAGGAAGGTGTTATTACACCCGGCAGGCCTAGAACTTATGTCTAAGCCTACAATTATCAGTAATTAATATGAATATTAATTACCTGTTAGGAGATTTTTCTAATTCTCTTCTTAAAATTCACAAGGAATAATTTCACGTTCCACCATCTCACTGGGCGTCAGTCACCTGTAAATAGTCAAAGGTGTGATAATATGTTCCTGCTACATGCTATACACAAAGAAAAATATAACACACTAGGGACAAAATTACTTATTTCAGGTATAAGGACTGTGGTCAGTTTATTCTGAATCCTGTAGTCAGTCATTTGTTAGTTTACGGTATATATTATGTTCAGTCATTCTACATTATTCTATAAATGTTATAGTCAGACTACAGTATACTAGAAATGTGGTCAGAAAATGCACACCTAGCGTAAATGCTATGATCAGCCAGTCCATAAACTAGTGTAAAAGTTTTGGTCCGCCAGTCCACAGTCCACTGTAAAAGTGGTCTATTAGTCCACATTCTAGTGTAAATGTTGTGTTCATTCAGTCCATAGTCTTCTGGTCTACTGGAAATGTGTTCAGAAATTGCACACCTAGCATAAATGCTGTGGTCACTCAGTCTTTAGACTAGTGTAAATAATATATATCGAGGCAGTGCAAACTTTATTGGAAATGTGGTCAGGCAATCGAAATCTAGTGAAAATGACAAGGTCAGTAAGGCCTTAAACAAGTGCAGTCTGTTTTGGTTTTGCTGGTCTGTGCTGCAATCATCTGTGTTAACTTTCCTAGATTAGTCCTCTACTTAAGCATGCTAGCTCCTCCATCCAGTGGCAATTTTAGAGAATTAAACAATTAAAAATTCTTATCGGCTTCCACTAATTCCCGATCAATATAATCAGCTTTCCGTGGCTAAATGGTTTTCAAAACTGGATCTCAGCGGGGCATATAATCTGATACGGGTTCGTGAGGGTGATGAGTGGAAGACAGTATTTTTACCATCTGAAAGTCTCTTTGAAAATCTCGTTATGCCTTTTGGTCTAACGAATGCAGCTGTGGTTTTTCAAAATTTTATGAATGATACTTTCTCTGATTGTATGGGCAAATCTATTGTGGTTTATTTAGATGATATTCTAATATTCTCACCTAACATGGATTTACATTATAAACATGTCCACTTGGTTCTGAAATGGTTGAGTGATATTTGTTTGTTTGAGCAGATACCCTGTCTCGTAGTCTTGATTCCTTGTCTCCTCCAGAACCTCCTTCCTCCATTCTTCTTCAGGGTATTGTTGTGGTCATGGTTTTCTCTGATCTGGAACCTGAAATCCGTACTGCTCAGTACTTTGCTCCTTTCAATACCCCTGAATGCAAGCTGTTTGTCCCTGTGTATCTCAGATTATGCCTTCTGCAAGGATTCCATGATTGTGTATTGAGTGTTCATCCAGGGGTCACTGCAACGCCGAACGCAGTTGCTAGACTGTTTTGGTGGTCCACCATGCATAATTATATTAGAGATTTTGTGTCAGCTTGTGAAAGTTATGCAAGCGCCAAAGTACAGCATTGCCAGTCAGCTGGGGAATTGGTTCCTTTGCCAATTCCAGAAAGACCATGGAATCATTTGTCCATGGATTTCATTTCAGATTTACCGCTGTCTGGGGGTGGATGACTACTATTTGGGTGGCAGTCGATCGCTTCAGCAAACAAGCTCACTTCATCCCATTATCTGGGTTATCCAATGCCGAATCTCTCTCCAAACTGTTTATTATTCATGTGGTACAATTGCATGGGATTCTGCTAAATATTGTATTGGATAGGGGTGTACAAGTCGTCTCTAGATTTTGGAGGGCTTTCTGCAGAAAATTGGGGATTGATTTGTCCTTTTCCTCTGCTTATCACCCTGAAACTAACGGTCAGACAGAGAGGACAAATCAGTCTTTGAAGCCAATTTTAAGATATTTCGTCGCCGATCAGCAGGAGAAATGGTCATCATTTCTTCCTCTGGCTGAGTTTTCTTTTAACAGTCGGGTTAATCAGTCCATGGGGACATCGCCGTTTTTCTATAATTACGGGTTTCATCCTCATTTTGGTGAGTTCTCCAGGATAAGTTCTGTGTGTCCTGGGGTGGATGTCACCATTCAAGAGCTGGGGGATGTCTGGAGGGAGGTTAAAAAGAACATTGGGGTGGTTCAGTATTGGCAGCAGCGGAAGGCCAATAAGAGGCGCTCGTCAGGGGCCGCCTTCAAAGTGGGAGTTAATGTATGGTTATCCTCTAAGAATATTACATTGAAGATGCCCTCGCTGAAGTTGGGTCCTAGATTCATTGGTCCGTATGAAATTCTGGAGGTGGTCAATGCAGTTGCCTTCCGATTAAAACTCCCTCGGTCTTTCCGTATTCCTAATGTGTTCCACAAGTCATTGTTGAAGGAGTTTATTCCCCCTGCTCTGTCTTCCTCACTCCTGCCTCCTCCAGTGTCTATTAAGGGAAGCTTGGAATAGGAGGTACAAAGTGTCATTGATTCCTGAATGGTCCAGAATTCCCTTCAATATCTGGTACATTGGAAGGGGTATGGACCTGAGGAACGGTCCAGGTCTCAGCTCATTCTGTAAGGGCTGATCAGTTGGTCCGGGCCTACCATCAGAGGTTTGCTGGAAAACCTGAGGGTCCGGTGGCCCCCTTGAAGAGGGGGTACTGTCAGTACCCCATTCTGTTCCTGTCTGCTATGTTACTTTGTGTAGAAGCTGTCAGTCTGTTTTGGTTGTGCTGGGTCTGTGCTGTAATCATCTGTGTTCACTTTCCTTGACTAGTCCTCTACTTAAGCATGCTGGCTCCTCCATCCAGTGTCAATCGTACACTTGCTGTTGACTGTGTAAGACTGATCCGTGCTGAGTCTGTGCTGCAATCATCTGTGTTCACTTTCCTTGAGTAGTCCTCTACTTAAGCCTGCTGTCTCCTCCATCCAGTGTCAATTGTACACTTGCTGCTGCCTGTCTTTTGGTCTACTGGAAATGTGGTCAGGAATTTCACACCTAGCTAAATGCTATGGCAAATCAGTCCATAAACTAGCGTAAAACATTTCGTCCACCAGTCCACAGTCCACTGTAAAAGTGGTCGGTCAGTCCACATTCTAGTGTAAATGTTGAATTCATTTAGTCCACTGGAAATGTGGTCAGAAATTCCACACCTAGCATAAATGCTGTGGTCCATCAGTCCACAATCTAATGTAAATGTTATGGCCATGAAGTCCATAGTCTTTTAGTCTACTGGAAATGTGGTCATGAATTCCACACCTAGCATAATTGCTGTGCTCAGTTAGTCCTTAGACTACTGTAAATCATTGGATCAGTTAGACCATGGACTAGTGTAAAACTTTTTGTCCGTCAGTCCACAGTCTGATGTAAATGTGGCCAGTCAGTCCACAGTCAGGTGTAAACGATGTCGTCAGTGGGTCTACTATCTAGTTTAAATGCTGTGGTCCATCAGTCCACAGTCTAGTGTAAATTCTTTGTTCAGTTAGTTCACAGTCTAGTGTAAATGTTGTTGTTTGCCGATCCAAAGCCTAGAGGAAATGCTGTGGTCAGTCGGTCAACAGCCTAAATTAAATGTTGTTAGTCTGTCCGCAGTCTAGTGGAAAAGCTGTAGTCATTAGCTCCACAGCCTAGCGTAAATGATGAGATCAGTCTCTTGTAATCGAGGCATTGAATGTTACACCGCTGATAAGCCTATTCTATGAATCATAAGAACGTTTTCTTATTTTAGAAGACAGAGAATAAGGAGAAGAAATCTTCCTTACATCTCTACCTGAAATATGGTTGTGTTATACTAGGAGTTGTGTATAGAAGATATACATGTGAAAAACACAAACAATATATTCTCATGTACCAGGAAGGTGTTATTACACCCGGCAGGCCTAGAACTTATGTCTAAACCTACAATTATCAGTAATTAATATGAATATTAATTACCTGTTAGGAGATTTTTCTAATTCTTTTCTTGAAATCCACAAGGAAAAATTTCACGTTCCACCATCTCACTGGGCGTCAGTCACCTGTAAATAGTCAAAGGTGTGATAATATGCTCCTGCTACATGCTATACACAAAGAAAAATATAACACACTAGGGAAAAAACTACTTATTTCAGGTATAAGGACTGTGGTCAGTTAATTCTGTTTCCTGTAGTCAGTCATGTTTTGTTTACGGTGTATATATTATGTTCAGTCATTCTACATTATTCTATAAATGTTATAGTCAGACCACAGCCACAGTATACTAGAAATGTGGTCAAATAAAGCACACCTAGCGTAAATGCTATGATCAGCCAGTCCATAAACTAGTGTAAAAGTTTTGGTCCGCCAGTGCACAGTCCACTATAAAAGTGGTCTATTAGTCCACATTCTAGTGTAAATGTTGTGTTCATTCAGTCCATAGTCTTCTGGTCTACTGGAAATGTGTTCAGAAATTCCACACCTAGCATAAATGCTGTGGTCACTCAGTCTTTAGACTAGTGTAAATGTTATATCCAGGCAGTGCAAACTTTACTGGAAATGTGGTCAGGCAATCGAAATCTAGTGAAAATGACAAGGTCAGTAAGGCCTTAAACAAGTGCATATGCTTTGGTCAGTCAGTATTCAAACTAATGTAAATGCTGAGATCATTCATCCAAAGACTAGATTAAAAGTTTTGATCCGTCAGTCCAAGGTCTACTGTAGATGTGGCCAGTCAGTCCACAGAATAGTATAAATGCTGTGGTCAGTCCACAGTCTAGTGTAAATGAAATGTTCATTCAGAGCATAGTGTCACGATCTCCATTCTGTTCCTGTCTCCTATGTTACTTTGTGTAGAAGCTGTCAGTCTGTTTTGGTTGTGCTGGTCTGTGCTGCAATCATCTATGTTAACTTTCCCAGATTAGTCCTCTACTTAACCCCTTCACCCCGAAGCCTGTTTTCACCTAAGTGACAGGGCCAATTTTTACAAATCTGACCACTGTCACTTTATGAGGTCATAACTCTAAAACGCTTCAACGGATCCTGCTGATTCTGAGATTGTTTCCTCGTGACATATTGTACTTCATGATAGTGGTAAAACTTCTTCGATATGACTTGCATTTATTTGTGAAAAAAACAAAAATTTGTGGAAAATTATGAAAATTTAGCAATTTTCAAACTTTTAGTTTTCATGCCCTTAAATTAGAGAGTTATATCTCATAATATAGTTAATAAACAACATTTCCCACATGTCTGCTTTACATCAGCACAATTTTGGAAACATAATTTTTTTTTGCTAGGAAGTTATAAGGGTTAAAAGTTGACCAGCCATTTCTCATTTTTGCAACAAAATTTGCAAAACCATTTTTTTTACGGACCACCTCACACTTGAAGTGACTTTGAGGGGTCTATATGACAGAAAATGCCCAAAAGTGACACCATTCTAAAAACTGCACCCCTCAAGGTACTCAAAACCACATTCAAAAAGTTTATTAACCCTTCAGGTGCTTCACAGGAATTTTTGGAATGTTTAAAAAAAATTGGTAACAAATTGCAAGCTTTAGAGACTACATACGTCTCTTCATCAGGCAAAGACTAAAACAAATTCTGAAGAATTTGTTTTAGTCTTTGCCTGATGAAGAGACGTATGTAGTCTCGAAAGCTTGCAATTTGTTACCATCTTTTCAGTTAGCCATTAAAAGATATCAACCACTGAGGACTCTCAATTCTAAACATTTTTCTATCTACTGGCTAACACGGTACCAAGATATATTTCTTTCCTGTAAAAAAAATTGAACATTTAACTTTTTTTTCACAAAATTTTTACTTCAGATCCAATTTGTTTTATTTTACCAAGGGTAACAGGAGAAATTGGACCAAAAAAGTTGTTGTACAATTTGTCCTGAGTACGCTGATACCCCACATGTTGGGGTAAACCATTGATTGGGCACATGGCAGAGCTCGGAAGGGAAGGAGCGCCATTTGACTTTTCAATGCAAGATTTGCTGGAATTGAGATCGGAACCCATGTCGCCAATGGAGAGCCCCTGATGTGCCTAAAACAGTGGAAACCCCCACAAGTGACACCATTTTGGAAAGTAGACCCTCTAAGGAACTAAGGAACTAATCTAGATATGTGGTGAGCACTTTGAACCTCCAAGTGCTTCACAGAAGTTTATAATGTAGAGCCGTAAAAAAAAATTCATATTAATTTTCACAAAAAATGATCTGTTTGCCCCAAATTTTTTATTTTCCCAAGGGTAACAGGATAAATTGGACCCCAAAAGTTGTTGTGCAATTTGTCCTGAGTACGCTGATACTTCATATATGGGGATAAACCACTGTTTGGGCGCATGGCAGAGCTCGGAAGGGAAGGAGCACCATTTGACTTTTCAATGCAAAATTGGCTGGAATTGAGATCGGAACCCATGTCGTGTTTGGAGAGCCCCTGACGTGCCTAAACAGTGGAAACCCCCACTAGTGACACCATTTTGGAAAGAAGACCCCCTAAGGAACTTATCTAGATGTGTGGTGAGCACTTTTAACCCCCAATTGTTTCACTAAAGTTTAGAATGTAGCGCTGTGAAAATTAAAAAATTATTTTTTCTTTCCACAAAATGATGTTTTAGCCCGCAATTTTTTTTTTCCCAAGGGTAATAGGAGAAATTGGACCATAAAAGCTATTGTACAATTTGTCCTGAGTACGCTGATACCCCATACATTGGGGGGAACCACTGTTTGGGCGCACAGCAGAGCTCGGAAGGGAAGGAGCGCCGTTTGAAATGCAGACTTAGATGGATTGGTCTGCAGGTGTCACGTTGCATTTGCAGAGCCCCTGATGTACCTAAACAGTAGAAACACCCCACAAGTGACCCCATATTGGAAACTAGACCCCCACGGAACTTATCTAGATGTGTTGTGAGAACTTTGAACCAACAAGTGTTTCACTACAGTTTATCACGCAGAGCCGTGAAAATAAAAAATATATTTTTTTCCACGAAAATTATATTTTAGCCCCCACGTTTTTATTTTCCCAAGGGTAACAGGAGAAATTGGACAACAAAAGTTGTTTTCCAATTTGTCCTGAGTACGCTGATACCCCACATATGGGGGGGAACCACTGTTTGGGCGCACCGCAGAGCTCGGAAGGGAAGGAGCGCCGTTTGAAATGCAGACTTAGATGGATTGGTCTGCAGGTGTTATGTTGCATTTGCAGAGCCCCTGATGTACATAAACAGTAGAAACCCCCCACAAGTGACCCCATATTGGAAACTAGACCCCCCAGGGAACTTATCTAGATGTGTTGTGAGAACTTTGAACCCCCAAGTGTTTCACTACAGTTTATAACGCAGAGCCGCAAAAATAAAAAATATATTTTTTCCACGAAAATTATATTTTAGCCCCCACGTTTTTATTTTCCCAAGGGTAACAGGACAAATTGGACCCCAAAAGCTGTTGTCCAACTTGTCCTGAGAACGCTGATACCCCATATGTTGGGGGGAACCACTGTTTGGGCGCACAGGAGAACTCGGAAGGGAAGGAGCACTGTTTTAGTTTTTCAAAGCAGAATTGGCTGGAATTGAGATCGGACGCCATGTCGCGTTTGGAGAGCCCCTGATGTGCCTAAACAGTGGAAACTCCCCAATTCTAACTGAAACCCTAACCTCAACCCTAACCCCAGCCCTAACCCTAGCCCTAACCCCAGCCCTAACCCTAGCCCTAACCCCAACCCTAATCCTAGCCCTAACCCTAGTCCTAACCCTAGCGCTACTTTCACACTAGCGTTTTTTTGCATACGTCGCAATGCGTCGTTTTGGCGAAAAAACGCATCCTGCAAAGTCATCTGCAGGATGCGCTTTTTCCCCATAGACTAACATTAGCGACGTATTGACACACCGTCGCAACCGTCGTGCGACGGTTGCGTCGTGTTGTGGTGGACCGCCGTCAGCAAAAAACGTTACATGTAACTTTTTTTGTGCCAACGGTCCACCATTTCCGACCGCGCATGCGTGGCTGGAACTCCGCCCCCACCTCCCCGCACCTCACAATGGGGCAGCGGATGCGTGGAAAAACAGCATCCGCTGCCCCCGTTGTGCGGCGCTTGCACAGTATGCGTTGGTATGTCGGGCCGACGCAGCGCGATGGCCCCGTACCGACGCTAGTGTGAGAGTAGCCTAACGGGAAAATGGAAATAAATATATTTTTTAAAATTTTATTATTTTTCCCTAACTAAGGGGGTGATGAAGGGGGATTTGATTTACTTTTATAGCGTTTTTTGGGCGGATTTTTATGGTTTATCACACACTAAAAGACGCTTTTTATTGCAAAAAATAGTTTTTGCATCACCACATTTTGAGAGCTATAATTTTTCCATATTTTGGTCCACAGAGTCATGTGAGATCTTGTTTTTTGCGGGACGAGTTGATGTTTTTACTGGTACCATTATCGGGCACATGACATTTTTTGATCGCTTTTTATTCCGATTTTTGGGAGGCGGAATGAACAAAAACCAGCAATTCCTGAAATTCTTTTAGGGGGGGGCGTTTATACCGTTCCGCGTTTGGTAAAAAGGATAAAGCAGTTTTATTCTTCGGGTCAGTACGATTACAGCGATACCTCATTTATGTAATTTTTTATGTTTTGCCGCTTTTACACAATAAAAACTATTTTATATAAAAAATAATTGTTTCTGCATCGCTTTATTCTGAGAGCTATAACTTTTTTATTTTTCTGCTGATGATGATGTATGGCGGCTTTTTTTTTGCGGGACAAAATGTCGTTTTCAGTGGTACCATGGTTATTTATATCCGCCTTTTTGATCGCGTGTTATTCCACTTTTTGTTTGGCGGTATGAGAATAAAGCGTTGTTTTTTGCCTCGTTTTTTTTTTTTTTTACGGTGTTCACTGAAGGGGTTAACTAGTGATATAGTTTTATAGGTGGGGTCGTTACGGACGCAGCAATACTAAATATGTGTACTTTTATTGTGTGATTTTTTTTTATTTAGATAAAGAAATTTATTTATGGGAATATTTTTTTTTTTTTTTTATTTATTTAGGTTTTTTTTTTTTTTTTTTTTTTTTTTTACACATGTGGACATTTTTTTTTAAACTTTTTTACTTTGTCCCAGGGGGACACATCACAGATCGGTGATCTGATAGTGTGCACAGCATTCTGTCAGATCAACGATCTGACAGGCACTTTGCAGAGGCTTGCCGGCGCCTGCACTCAGCAGCTCTCAGCAGGCGCCGGCAAGCAGGGTCATCTCATGACCCGGAAGGAGTCCCGCGGCCATCTTGGATCCGGGGATTCCTTTCAGGTCACCGGAGCAGCGCGATCTCATCGCGCTGCTCCGGTGGGAGAGCGCAGGGAGCCCCCGTCCCTGCGTGATCCCCCTCTATGCCGCTGTCACTATTGACACCGGCATCAGAGGGGTTAAATGCCCGTGATCTGCGATAGCGCCGATCGTGGGCATTGCTGCGGGGTGTCAGCTGTCATAAACAGCTGACACCCGCACCCGATCACCGCGGCGCTCAGCGTGAGACCGCGGTGATCGATGCGCCGTACTAGTACTGCAGCTGGCAATAATGCATGGCACGAAGGGGTTAAGCATGCTAGCTCCTCCATCCAGTGGCAATTTTAGAGAATTAAGCAATTAAAAATTCTTATTGGCTTCCACTAATTCCCGATCAATATAATCAGCTTTCCGTGGCTAAATGGTTTTCAAAACTGGATCTCAGCGGGGCATATAATCTGATACGGGTTCGTGAGGGTGATGAGTGGAAGACAGTATTTTTACCATCTGAAAGTCTCTTTGAAAATCTTGTTATGTCTTTTGGTCTAACGAATGCAGCTGTGGTTTTTCAAA
The DNA here is from genome assembly GCF_051348905.1 of Ranitomeya variabilis. Lineage (NCBI taxonomy): Eukaryota > Metazoa > Chordata > Amphibia > Anura > Dendrobatidae > Ranitomeya > Ranitomeya variabilis. Next base: position 328,245,018 of record NC_135237.1, on the reverse strand, counting down.
ATTTTATGAATGATATTTTCTCTGATTATATTGGCAAATCTATTGTGGTTTATTTAGATGATATTCTAATATTCTCACCTAACATGGATTCACATTATAAACATGTCCGTTTGGTTCTGCAAAGGTTGAGAGATAATTGTTTGTTTGGGCAGATACCCTCTCTCGTAGTCTTGATTCTGTGTCTCCTCCAGAACCTCCTTCCTCCATTCTTCCTCAGGGTATTGTTGTGGTCATGGTTTTCTCTGATCTGGAACTTGAAATCCGTACTGCTCAGTACTTGGCTCCTTCCAATACCCCTGAATGCAAGCTGTTTGTCCCTGTGTATCTCAGATTATGCCTTTTGCAAGAATTCCATGATTGTGTATTGAGTGTTCATCCAGGGGTCACTGCAACCCCGAAGGCAGTTGCTAGACTGTTTTGGTGGTCCACCATGCATAAGGATATTAGAGATTTTGTGTCAGCTTGTGAAACTTATGCAAGCGCCAAAGTACAGCATTGCCAGCCAGCTGGGGAATTGGTTCCTTTGCCAATTCCAGAAAGACCATGGAATCATTTGTCCATGGATTTCATTTCAGATTTACCGCTGTCTGGGGGGGATGACTACTATTTGGGTGGCAGTCGATGGCTTCAGCAAACAAGTTCACTTCATCCCATTATCTGGGTTATCCAATGCCGAATCTCTCTCCAAACTGTTTATTATTCATGTGGTACAATTGCATGGGATTCTGCTAAATATTGTATTGGATAGGGGTGTACAAATCGTCTCTAGATTTTGGAGGGCTTTCTGTAGAAAATTGGGGATTGATTTGTCCTTTTCCTATGCTTATCACCCTGAAACTAATGGTCAGACAGAGAGGACAAATCAGTCTTTGAAGCCAATTTTAAGATATTTCGTCGCCGATCAGCAGGAGAAATGGTCATCATTTCTTCCTCTGGCTGAGTTTTCTTTTAACAGTCGGGTTAATCAGTCCATGGGGACATCGCCGTTTTTCTATAATTACAGGTTTCATCCTCATTTTGGTGAGTTCTCCAGGATAAGTTCTGGGTGTCCTGGGGTGGATGTCACCATTCAAGAGCTGGGGGATGTCTGGAGGAAGGTTAAAAAGAACATTGGGGTGGTTCAGTATTGGCAGCAGCGGAAGGCCAATAAGAGGCGCTCGTCAGGGGCCGCCTTCAAAGTGGGAGTTAATGTATGGTTATCCTCTAAGAATATTACATTGAAGATGCCCTCGCTGAAGTTGGGTCCTAGATTCATTGGTCCATATGAAACTCTGGAGATGGTCAATGCAGTTGCCTTCCGATTAAAACTCCTTCGGTCTTTCCGTATTCCTAATGTGTTCCACAAGTCATTGTTGAAGGAGTTTATTCCCCCTGCTCTGTCTTCCTCACTCCTGCCTCCTCCAGTGTCTATTGAGGGAAGCTTGAAATAGGAGGTACAAAGGATCGTTGATTCCTGAATGGTCCAGAATTCCCTTCAATATCTAATACATTGGAAGGGGTATGGACCTGAGGAACGGTCCGGGTCCCAGCTCATTCTGTAAGGGCTGATCAGTTGGTCCGGGCCTACCATCAGAGGTTTGCTGAGAAACCTGAGGGTCCGGTGGCCCCCTTGAAGAGGGGGTACTGTCAGTACCCCATTCTGTTCCTGTCTGCTATGTTACTTTGTGTAGAAGCTGTCAGTCTGTTTTGGTTGTGCTGGGTCTGTGCTGTAATCAACTGTGTTCACTTTCCTTGATTAGTCCTCTACTTAAGCATGCTGGCTCCTCCATCCAGTGTCAATCGTACACTTGCTGTTGACTGTGTAAGACTGATCCGTGCTGAGTCCGTGCTGCAATCATCTGTGTTCGCTTTCCTTGAGTAGTCCTCTACTTAAGCCTGCTGGCTCCTCCATTCAGTGTCAATTGTGTTGTGATTTTGCTTTTTGCTCCCTCTAGTGGTCATTAGTGATTTGACTCTGGAGCGTCTGTCTTTTTCTATATCCTCACCTGGGCCGTTAGTTCAGGGGCGTTGCTATATAAGCTCCCTGGACCTTCAGTTCAATGCCTGGCATCGTTGAAATCAGAGCTAATCTGTTGTCCTCTGATCCTGGTTCCTGTTTTTCAAGCTAAGTCTGCTTCTTTGCTTTTTGCTTTTGTTTTGTTTGGTATTTTTGTCCAGCTTGTTCCTATCTGTATCCTGACCTTTGCTGGAAGCTCTAGGGGGCTGGTGTTCTCCCCCCGGACCGTTAGACGGTTTGGGGGTTCTTGAATCTCCAGCGTGGATTTTTATAGGGTTTTTGTTGACCAGATAAGTTATCTTGCTATATTCTGCTATTAGTAAGCTGGCCTCTCTTTGCTGAACCTGGTTCATTTCTGTGTTTGTCATTTCCTCTTACCTCACCGTTATTATTTGTGGGGGGCTTGTATCTTGCTTTGGGGTCCCTTTCTCTGGAGGCAAGAGAGGTCTTTGTTTTCTTCTCCTAGGGGTAGTTAGATTCTCCGGCTGGCGCGAGTCATCTAGCGATCACCGTAGGCATGATCCCCGGCTACTTCTAGTGTTGGCGTTAGGAGTAGCTATTTGGTCAACCCAGTTACCACAGCCCTATGAGCTGGATTTTTGTATCTTGCAGACTTACACGTTCCTCTGAGACCCTGTCCACTGGGGTCATAACAGTATGCCAGGCCAGTATTAAATGTTTAATGCATTGCAGAAGTGGGATTATAAGAAAGAAAATTTTGAGGTTTTTTTTTCCCTCTCTCATTTTTTTTTTTCTTTTCCCCTTTACCTCAGAGTGGCTTAAGCTTGCTGCAGACATGAATGTCCAGACCTTGATTACAAGTGTGGACCAGCTTGCCGCTCGTGTGCAGGGTATACAAGATTATGTTACCAGAAATCCTAGGTCTGAACCCAAGATTCCGATTCCTGAACTGTTTTCAGGAGACCGATTTAAGTTTAGGAATTTCAGGAATAATTGTAAATTATTTTTGTCCCTGAAACCTTGTTCGTCTGGAGACTCTGCTCAACAAGTAAAAATTGTTATTTCATTCTTACGGGGTGACCCTCAGGATTGGGCTTTTTCGTTGGCGCCAGGAGATCCGGCATTGGCTGATATTGATGCGTTTTTTCTGGCGCTCGGTTTACTTTATGAGGAACCCAATCTTGAGATTCAGGCAGAGAAAGCCTTGCTGGCTATGTCTCAGGGCCAGGACGAGGCTGAGGTGTATTGCCAAAAATTTCGGAAATGGTCCGTGCTGACACATTGGAACGAGTGTGCACTGGCCGCTAATTTTAGAAATGGCCTTTCTGAGGCCATTAAGAATGTTATGGTGGGTTTTCCCATTCCCACAGGTCTGAATGATACCATGTCCCTGGCTATTCAAATTGACCGGCGGTTGCGGGAGCGCAAAACCGCAAATTCCCTCATGTTGTTGTCTGAACAGACACCTGATGTGATGCAATGTGATAGAAAAACCGCAAATTCCCTCATGGTGTTGTCTGAACGGACACCTGATTTGATGCAATGTGATAGAATCCTGACTAGAAATGAGAGGAAAATTCATAGACGCCGGAATGGCTTGTGCTACTACTGTGGTGATTCTACACATGTTATCTCAGCATGCTCTAAACGTATATCTAAGGTTGTTAGTCCTGTCACCGTTGGTAATTTGCATCCTAAGTTTATTCTGTCTGTAACTTTGATTTGCTCACTGTCATCTTATCCTGTCATGGCGTTTGTAGATTCAGGTGCTGCCCTGAGTCTTATGGATCTCTCATTTGCTAAGCGCTGTGGTTTTATTCTTGAACCATTAGAAAATCCTATCCCTCTTAGGGGTATTGATGCTACGCCATTGGCAGAAAATAAGCCGCAGTATTGGACACAGGATACCATGTGCATGACTCCTGAACACCGCGAGGTGATACGTTTTCTCGTTCTACATAAGATGCATGATTTGGTTGTTTTGGGGCTGCCATGGTTACAGACCCATAATCCAGTCCTTGACTGGAAGGCTATGTCAGTGTCTAGTTGGGGCTGTCGTGGTATTCATGAGGATTCCCTGCCTGTGTCTATTGCTTCTTCTACGCCTTCGGAAGTTCCGGAGTACTTGTCTGATTATCAGGATGTCTTTAGCGAGTCCAGGTCCAGTGCATTGCCTCCTCATAGGGAATGTGACTGTGCAATAGATTTGATTCCAGGCAGTAAATTTCCTAAGGGAAGACTGTTTAATCTGTCGATACCTGAACATACCGCTATGCGTTCATATATCAAGGAGTCTCTGGAGAAAGGACACATCCGTCCGTCTTCTTCCCCTCTTGGTGCGGGATTCTTTTTTGTGGCTAAAAAGGACGGATCTTTGAGGCCTTGTATTGACTATCGGCTTTTAAATAAGATCACTGTCAAATTTCAGTATCCTTTGCCGCTGTTGTCTGACTTGTTTGCCCGGATTAAAGGTGCCAAGTGGTTTACCAAGATAGACCTTCGTGGTGCGTACAACCTTGTGCGCATTAAGCAAGGGGATGAATGGAAAACCGCATTCAATACGCCCGAAGGTCATTTTGAGTACTTGGTGATGCCTTTTGGGCTCTCTAATGCCCCTTCAGTTTTTCAGTCCTTTATGCATGACATTTTCCGGAACTATCTGGATAAATTTCTGATCGTTTATCTGGATGATATTCTGGTTTTTTCTGATAATTGGGACTCGCATGTGGAGCAGGTCAGGATGGTCTTTAAAATTTTGCGAGAAAATTCTTTGTTTGTCAAGGGCTCAAAGTGTCTTTTTGGTGTACAGAAGGTTCCCTTTTTGGGGTTCATTTTTTCCCCTTCTGCTGTGGAGATGGACCCAGTCAAGGTCCGAGCTATTCTTGATTGGACTCAGCCCTCGTCAGTTAAGAGTCTTCAGAAGTTCTTGGGTTTCGCTAACTTCTACCGTCGTTTTATCGCTAACTTTTCTAGCATTGTGAAACCTTTGACGGATATGACCAAGAAGGGCTCCGATGTGGTTAATTGGGCTCCTGCTGCCATGGAGGCTTTCCAGGAGTTGAAACGTCGGTTTACTTCGGCGCCTGTTTTGTGCCAGCCTGATGTCTCGCTTCCCTTTCAAGTTGAGGTGGATGCTTCAGAGATTGGAGCAGGGGCCGTTTTTTCGCAGAGAGGCCCTGGTTGCTCTGTTATGAGACCTTGCGCCTTTTTCTCTAGGAAGTTTTCGCCTGCGGAGCGAAATTATGATGTGGGCAATCGGGAGTTGTTGGCCATGAAATGGGCATTTGAGGAGTGGCGTCATTGGCTCGAGGGTGCTAAGCATCGTGTGGTGGTCTTGACTGATCACAAAAATCTGATGTATCTCGAGTCTGCTAAACGCCTGAATCCTAGACAGGCCCGCTGGTCATTGTTTTTCTCCCGTTTTGACTTTGTTGTCTCGTATTTACCAGGTTCAAAGAATGTGAAGGCCGATGCTCTTTCCAGGAGCTTTGTGCCTGATGCTCCTGGAGTCGCTGAACCTGTTGGTATTCTTAAGGATGGTATTATCTTGTCAGCTATTTCTCCAGATCTGCGACGTGTGTTGCAGAGATTTCAGGCTGATAGGCCTGATTCTTGTCCACCTGACAGACTGTTTGTGCCTGATAAGTGGACCAGCAGAGTCATTTCCGAGGTTCATTCCTCGGTGTTGGCAGGTCACCCAGGAATTTTTGGCACCAGAGATCTGGTGGCCAGATCCTTTTGGTGGCCTTCCTTGTCTAGGGATGTGCGGTCATTTGTACAATCCTGTGGGACTTGTGCTCGAGCTAAGCCTTGCTGTTCTCGTGCCAGCGGGTTGCTCTTGCCCTTGCCTGTCCCTAAGAGACCTTGGACACATATCTCCATGGATTTCATTTCTGATCTTCCGGTGTCTCAGGGCATGTCTGTTATCTGGGTGATATGTGATCGCTTCTCCAAGATGGTCCATTTGGTTCCTTTGCCTAAGCTGCCTTCCTCTTCCGATCTGGTTCCTGTGTTTTTCCAGAACGTGGTTCGTTTGCACGGCATCCCTGAGAATATTGTGTCAGACAGAGGATCCCAGTTCGTTTCCAGATTCTGGCGATCCTTTTGTAGTAGGATGGGCATTGACTTGTCGTTTTCGTCTGCTTTCCATCCTCAGACTAATGGACAGACGGAGCGAACTAATCAGACTTTGGAGGCTTATTTGAGGTGTTTTGTCTCTGCTGATCAGGACGATTGGGTGACCTTCTTGCCGTTAGCTGAGTTTGCCCTTAATAATCGGGCTAGTTCCGCCACCTTGGTTTCGCCGTTTTTCTGCAACTCTGGTTTCCACCCTCGTTTTTCTTCGGGTCATGTGGAACCTTCTGACTGCCCTGGGGTGGATTCTGTGGTGGATAGGTTGCAGCGGATCTGGAATCTGGTGGTGGACAACTTGAAGTTGTCACAGGAGAGGGCTCAGCGCTTTGCCAACCGCCGCCGCGGTGTGGGTCCCCGACTACGTGTTGGGGATTTGGTGTGGCTTTCTTCCCGCTTTGTTCCTATGAAGGTTTCCTCTCCCAAATTTAAACCTCGTTTTATTGGTCCTTACAAGATATTGGAAATTCTTAATCCTGTATCCTTTCGCCTGGATCTTCCTGTGTCGTTTGCTGTCCACAACGTGTTTCATAGGTCCTTGTTGCGGCGGTACGTTGTGCCTGTGGTTCCTTCTGCTGAGCCTCCTGCTCCGGTGTTAGTTGAGGGCGAGTTGGAGTACGTGGTGGAGAAGATCTTGGATTTTCGTCTCTCCAGGCGGAGGCTTCAGTACCTGGTCAAGTGGAAGGGCTATGGTCAGGAAGATAATTCCTGGGTGGTCGCCTCTGATGTTCATGCGGCCGATTTAGTTCGTGCCTTTCACGCCGCTCATCCTGATCGCCCTGGTGGTCGTGGTGAGGGTTCGGTGACCCCTCACTAAGGGGGGGGTACTGTTGTGATTTTGCTTTTTGCTCCCTCTAGTGGTCATTAGTGATTTGACTCTGGAGCGTCTGTCTTTTTCTATATCCTCACCTGGGCCGTTAGTTCAGGGGCGTTGCTATATAAGCTCCCTGGACCTTCAGTTCAATGCCTGGCATCGTTGAAATCAGAGCTAATCTGTTGTGCTCTTGTCCTCTGATCCTGGTTCCTGTTTTTCAAGCTAAGTCTGCTTCTTTGCTTTTTGCTTTTGTTTTGTTTGGTATTTTTGTCCAGCTTGTTCCTATCTGTATCCTGACCTTTGCTGGAAGCTCTAGGGGGCTGGTGTTCTCCCCCCGGACCGTTAGACGGTTCGGGGGTTCTTGAATCTCCAGCGTGGATTTTTATAGGGTTTTTGTTGACCAGATAAGTTATCTTGCTATATTCTGCTATTAGTAAGCTGGCCTCTCTTTGCTGAACCTGGTTCATTTCTGTGTTTGTCATTTCCTCTTACCTCACCATTATTATTTGTGGGGGGCTTGTATCTTGCTTTGGGGTCCCTTTCTCTGGAGGCAAGAGAGGTCTTTGTTTTCTTCTCCTAGGGGTAGTTAGATTCTCCGGCTGGCGCGAGTCATCTAGCGATCACCGTAGGCATGATCCCCGGCTACTTCTAGTGTTGGCGTTAGGAGTAGCTATTTGGTCAACCCAGTTACCACAGCCCTATGAGCTGGATTTTTGTATCTTGCAGACTTACACGTTCCTCTGAGACCCTGTCCACTGGGGTCATAACACAATTGTACACTTGCTGCTGCCTGTCTTTTGGTCTACTGGAAATGTGGTCAGGAATTTCACACCTAGCTAAATGCTATGGCAAATCAGTCCATAAACTAGCGTAAAACATTTCGTCCACCAGTCCACAGTCCACTGTAAAAGTGGTTGGTCAGTCCACATTCTAGTGTAAATGTTGTGTTCATTGAGTCCATAGTCTTCTAGTCCACTGGAAATGTGGTCAGAAATTCCACACCTAGCATAAATGCTGTGGTCAATCAGTCCACAGTCTAATGTAAACGTTATGGCCATTCAGTCCATTCTTTTAGTCTACTGGAAATGTGGTCATGAATTCCACACCTAGCATAATTGCTATGCTCAGTCAGTCCTTAGACTACTGTAAATGATTGGATCAGTTAGCCCATGGACTAGTGTAAAACTTTTTGTCCGTCAGTCCACAGTCTGATGTAAATGTGGCCAGTCAGTCCACAGTCAGGGGTAAACGATGTCATCAGTGGGTCTACTATCTAGTTTAAATGCTGTGGTCCATCAGTCCACAGTCTAGTGTAAATTCTTTGTTCAGTTAGTTCACAGTCTAGTGTAAATGTTGTTGTTAGCTGATCCAAAGCCTAGAGGAAATGCTGTGGTCAGTCGGTCAACAGCCTAGAGTAAATGTTGTTAGTCTGTCCACAGTCTAGTGGAAAAGCTGTAGTCAGTAGATCCACAGCCTAGCGTAAATGATGAGATCAGTCTCTTGTAATCGAGGCATTGAATGTTACACCGCTGATAATCCTATTCTATGAATCATAAGAACGTTTTCTTATTTTAGAAGTCAGAGAATAAGGAGAAGAAATCTTCCTTACATCTCTACCTGAAATATGGTTGTGTTATACTAGGAGTTGTGTATAGAAGATATACTGTACATGTGAAAAACACAAACAATATATTCCCATGTACCAGGAAGGTGTTATTACACCCGGCAGGCCTAGAACTTATGTCTAAGCCTACAATTATCAGTAATTAATATGAATATTAATTACCTGTTAGGAGATTTTTCTAATTCTCTTCTTGAAATCCACAAGGAAAAATTTCACGTTCCACCATCTCACTGGGCGTCAGTCACCTGTAAATAGTCAAAGGTGTGATAATATGTTCCTGCTACATGCTATACACAAAGAAAAATATAACAAACTAGGGACAAAATTACTTATTTCAGGTATAAGGACTGTGGTCAGTTTATTCTGAATCCTGTAGTCAGTCATTTGTTAGTTTATGGTATATATTATGTTCAGTCATTCTACATTATTCTATAAATGTTATAGTCAGACTACAGTATACTAGAAATGTGGTCAGAAAATGCACACCTAGCGTAAATGCTATGATCAGCCAGTCCATAAACTAGTGTAAAAGTTTTGGTCCGCCAGTCCACAGTCCACTGTAAAAGTGGTCTATTAGTCCACATTCTAGTGTAAATGTTGTGTTCATTCAGTCCATAGTCTTCTGGTCTACTGGAAATGTGTTCAGAAATTCCACACCTAGCATAAATGCTGTGGTCACTCAGTCTTTAGACTAGTGTAAATGTTATATCCAGGCAGTGCAAACTTTACTGGAAATGTGGTCAGGCAATCGAAATCTAGTGAAAATGACAAGGTCAGTAAGGCCTTAAACAAGTGCATATGCTTTGGTCAGTCGGTATTCAAACTAATGTAAATGCTGTGATCATTCATCCAAAGACTAGATTAAAAGTTTTGATCCGTCAGTCCATGGTCTACTGTAGATGTGGCCAGTCAGTCCACAGAATAGTATAAATGCTGTGGTCAGTCAGTCCACAGTCTAGTGTAAATGAAATGCTCATTCAGAGCATAGTGTCACGATCTCCATTCTGTTCCTGTCTGCTATGTTACTTTGTGTAGAAGCCGTCAGTCTGTTTTGGTTGTGCTGGTCTGTGCTGCAATCATCTGTGTTAACTTTCCTAGATTAGTCCTCTACTTAAGCATGCTAGCTCCTCCATCCAGTGGCAATTTCCAAGAATTAAACAATTAAAAATTCTTATCGGCTTCCACTAATTCCCGATAAATATAATCAGCTTTCGTGGCTAAATGGTTTTCCAAACTGGATCTCAGCGGGGCATATAATCTGATACGGGTTCGTGAGGGTGATGAGTGGAAGACAGTATTTTTACCATCTGAAAGTCTCTTTGAAAATCTCGTTATGCCTTTTGGTCTAACGAATGCAGCTGTGGTTTTTCAAAATTTTATGAATGATATTTTCTCTGATTATATTGGCAAATCTATTGTGGTTTATTTAGATGATATTCTAATATTCTCACCTAACGTGGATTCACTTTATAAACATGTCCGTTTGGTTCTGCAAAGGTTGAGAGATAATTGTTTGTTTGGGCAGATACCCTGTCTCGTAGTCTTGATTCTGTGTCTCCTCCAGAACCTCCTTCCTCCATTCTTCCTTAGGGTATTGTTGTGGTCCTGGTTTTCTCTGATCTGGAACCTAGAATCCGTACTGCTCAGTACTTGGCTCCTTCCAATACCCCTGAATGCAAGCTGTTTGTCCCTGTGTATCTCAGATTATGCCTTTTGCAAGAATTCCATGATTGTGTATTGAGTGTTCATCCAGGGGTCACTGCAACCCCGAAGGCAGTTGCTAGACTGTTTTGGTGGTCCACCATGCATAAGGATATTAGAGATTTTGTGTCAGCTTGTGAAACTTATGCAAGCGCCAAAGTACAGCATTGCCAGCCAGCCAGGGAATTGGTTCCTTTGCCAATTCCAGAAAGACCATGGAATCATTTGTCCATGGATTTCATTTCAGATTTACCGCTGTCTGGAGGGGATGACTACTATTTGGGTGGCAGTCGATGGCTTCAGCAAACAAGTTCACTTCATCCCGTTATCTGGGTTATCCAATGCCGAATCTCTCTCCAAACTGTATATTATTCATGTGGTACAATTGCATGGGATTCTGCTAAATATTGTATTGGATAGGGGTGTACAATTCGTCTCTAGATTTTGGAGGGCTTTCTGTAGAAAATTGGGGATTGATTTGTCCTTTTCCTCTGCTTATCACCCTGAAATTAATGGTCAGACAGAGAGGACAAATCAGTCTTTGAAGCCAATTTTAAGATATTTCGTCGCCGATCAGCAGGAGAAATGGTCATCATTTCTTCCTCTGGCTGAGTTTTCTTTTAACAGTCGGGTTAATCAGTCCATGGGGACATCGCCGTTTTTCTATAATTACGGGTTTCATCCTCATTTTGGTGAGTTCTCCAGGATAAGTTCTGGGTGTCCTGGGGTGGATGTCACCATTCAAGAGCTGGGGGATGTCTGGAGGAAGGTTAAAAAGAACATTGGGGTGGTTCAGTATTGGCAGCAGCGGAAGGCCAATAAGAGGCGCTCGTCAGGGGCCACCTTCAAAGTGGGAGTTAATGTATGGTTATCCTCTAAGAATATTACATTGAAGATGCCCTCGCTGAAGTTGGGTCCTAGATTCATTGGTCCATATGAAATTCTGGAGGTGGTCAATGCAGTTGACTTCCGATTAAAACTCCTTCGGTCTTTCCGTATTCCTAATGTGTTCCACAAGACATTGTTGAAGGAGTTTATTCCCCCTGCTCTGTCTTCCTCACTCCTGCCTCCTCCAGTGTCTATTGAGGGAAGCTTGGAATAGGAGGTACAAAGGATCGTTGATTCCTGAATGGTCCAGAATTCCCTTCAATATCTAATACATTGGAAGGGGTATGGACCTGAGGAACGGTCCGGGTCCCAGCTCATTCTGTAAGGGCTGATCAGTTGGTCCGGGCTTACCATCAGAGGTTTGCTGGGAAACCTGAGGGTCCGGTGGCCCCCTTGAAGAGGGGGTACTGTCAGTACCCCATTCTGTTCCTGTCTGCTATGTTACTTTGTGTAGAAGCTGTCAGTCTGTTTTGGTTGTGCTGGGTCTGTGCTGTAATCAACTGTGTTCACTTTCCTTGATTAGTCCTCTACTTAAGCATGCTGGCTCCTCCATCCAGTGTCAATCGTACACTTGCTGTTGACTGTGTAAGACTGATCCGTGCTGAGTCTGTGCTGCAATCATCTGTGTTCGCTTTCCTTGAGTAGTCCTCTACTTAAGCCTGCTGGCTCCTCCATTCAGTGTCAATTGTACACTTGCTGCTGCCTGTCTTTTGGTCTACTGGAAATGTGGTCAGGAATTTCACACCTAGCTAAATGCTATGGCAAATCAGTCCATAAACTAGCGTAAAACATTTCGTCCACCAGTCCACAGTCCACTGTAAAAGTGGTTGGTCAGTCCACATTCTAGTGTAAATGTTGTGTTCATTGAGTCCATAGTCTTGTAGTCCACTGGAAATGTGGTCAGAAATTCCACACCTAGCATAAATGCTGTGGTCAATCAGTCCACAGTCTAATGTAAATGTTTTGGCCATTCAGTCCATAGTCTTTTAGTCTACTGGAAATGTGGTCATGAATTCCACACCTAGCATAATTGCTGTGCTCAGCCAGTCCTTAGACTACTGTAAATGATTGGATCAGTTAGCCCATGGACTAGTGTAAAACTTTTTGTCCGTCAGTCCACAGTCTGATGTAAATGTGGCCAGTCAGTCCACAGTCAGGGGTAAACGATGTCGTCAGTGGGTCTACTATCTAGTTTAAATGCTGTGGTCCATCAGTCCACCGTCTAGTGTAAATTCTTTGTTCAGTTAGTTCACAGTCTAGTGTAAATGTTGTTGTTAGCCGATCCAAAGCCTAGAGGAAATGCTGTGGTCAGTCGGTCAACAGCCTAGAGTAAATGTTGTTAGTCTGTCCACAGTCTAGTGGAAAAGCTGTAGTCAGTAGATCCACAGCCTAGCGTAAATGATGAGATCAGTCTCTTGTAATCGAGGCATTGAATGTTACACCGCTGATAATCCTATTCTATGAATCATAAGAACATTTTCTTATTTTTGAAGACAGAGAATAAGGAGAAGAAATGTTCCTTACATCTCTACCTGAAATATGGTTGTGTTATACTAGGAGTTGTGTATAGAAGATATACATGTGAAAAACACAAACAATATATTCTCATGTACCAGGAAGGTGTTATTACATCCGGCAGGCCTAGAACTTATGTCTAAGCCTACAATTATCAGTAATTAATATGAATATTAATTACCTGTTAGGAGATTTTTCTAATTCTCTTCTTGACATCCACAAGGAATAATTTCACGTTCCACCATCTCACTGGGCGTCAGTCACCTGTAAATAGTCAAAGGTGTGATAATATGTTCCTGCTACATGCTATACACAAAGAAAAATATAACACACTAGGGACAAAATTACTTATTTCAGGTATAAGGACTGTGGTCAGTTTATTCTGAATCCTGTAGTCAGTCATTTGTTAGTTTATGGTATATATTATGTTCAGTCATTCTACATTATTCTATAAATGTTATAGTCAGACTACAGTATACTAGAAATGTGGTCAGAAAATGCACACCTAGCGTAAATGCTATGATCAGCCAGTCCATAAACTAGTGTAAAAGTTTTGGTCCGCCAGTCCACAGTCCACTGTAAAAGTGGTCTATTAGTCCACATTCTAGTGTAAATGTTGTGTTCATTCAGTCCATAGTCTTCTGGTCTACTGGAAATGTGTTCAGATATTCCACACCTAGCATAAATGCTGTGGTCACTCAGTCTTTAGGGTAGTGTAAATGTTATATCCAGGCAGTGCAAACTTTACTGGAAATGTGGTCAGGCAATCGAAATCTAGTGAAAATGACAAGGTCAGTAAGGCCTTAAACAAGTGCATATGCTTTGGTCAGTCAGTATTCAAACTAATGTAAATGCTGTGATCATTCATCCAAAGACTAGATTAAAAGTTTTGATCTGTCAGTCCAAGGTCTACTGTAGATGTGGCCAGTCAGTCCACAGAATAGTATAAATGCTGTGGTCACACAGTCCACAGTCTAGTGTAAATGAAATGCTCATTCAGAGCATAGTGTCACGATCTCAATTCTGTTCCTGTCTGCTATGTTACTTTGTGTAGAAGCTGTCAGTCTGTTTTGGTTGTGCTGGTCTGTGCTGCAATGATCTGTGTTAACTTTCCTAGATTAGTCCTCTACTTAAGCATGCTAGCTCCTCCATCCAGTGGCAATTTCCAAGAATTAAACAATTAAAAATTCTTATCGGCTTCCACTAATTCCCGATAAATATAATCAGCTTTCGTGGCTAAATGGTTTTCCAAACTGGATCTCAGCGGGGCATATAATCTGATACGGGTTCGTGAGGGTGATGAGTGGAAGACAGTATTTTTACCATCTGAAAGTGTCTTTGAAAATCTCGTTATGCCTTTTGGTCTAACGAATGCAGCTGCGGTTTTTCAAAATTTTATGAATGATATTTTCTCTGATTATATTGGCAAATCTATTGTGGTTTATTTAGATGATATTCTAATTTTCTCACCTAACATGGATTCACATTATAAACATGTCCGTTTGGTTCTGCAAAGGTTGAGAGATAATTGTTTGTTTGGGCAGATACCCTGTCTCGTAGTCTTGATTCTGTGTCTCCTCCAGAACCTCCTTCCTCCATTCTTCCTCAGGGTATTGTTGTGGTGATGGTTTCCTCTGATCTGGAACCTGGAATCCGTACTGCTCAGTACTTGGCTCCTTCCAATACCCCTGAATGCAAGCTGTTTGTCCCTGTGTATCTCAGATTATGCCTTTTGCAAGGAATCCATGATTGTGTATTGAATGTTCATCCAGGGGTCACTGCAACCCCGAAGGCAGTTGCTAGAGACTGTTTTGGTGGTCCACCATGCATAAGGATATTAGAGATTTTGTGTCAGCTTGTGAAACTTATGCACGTGCCAAAGTACAGCATTGCCGGCCAGCCGGGGAATTGGTTCCTTTGCCAATTCCAGAAAGACCATGGAATCATTTGTCCATGGATTTCATTTCAGATTTACCGCTGTCTGGGGGGATGACTACTATTTGGGTGGCAGTCGATCGCTTCAGCAAACAAGCTCACTTCATCCCATTATCTGGGTTATCCAATGCTGAATCTCTCTCCAAACTGTTTATTATTCATGTGGTACAATTGCATAGGATTCTGTTAAATATTGTATTGGATAGGGGTGTACAATTCAAATCTAGATTTTGGAGAGCTTTCTGCAGAAAAATGAGGATTGATTTGTCCTTTTCCTCGGCTTACCACCCTGAAACTAACGGTCAGACAGAGAGGACAAATCAGTCTTTGAAGCCAATTTTAAGATATGTTGTCGCTGATCAGCAGGAGAAATGGTCATCATTTCTTCCTCTGGCTGAGTTTTCTTTTAACAGTCGGGTTAATCAGTCCATGGGGACCTCGCCGTTTTTATATAATTACAGGTTTCATCCTCATTTTGGTGAGTTCTCCAGGATAAATTTTGGGTGTCCTGGGGTGGATGTCACCATTCAAGAGCTGGGGGATGTCTGGAGGAAGGTTAAAAAGAACATTGGGGTGGTTCAGTATTGGCAGCAGCGGAAGACCAATACGAGGCGCTCATCAGGGGCCACCTTCAAAGTGGGAGTTAATGTATGTTTATCCTCTAAGAATATTACATTGAAGATGCCCTCGCTGAAGTTGGGTCCTAGATTCATTGGTCCGTATGAAATTCTGGAGGTGGTCAATCCAGTTGCCTTCCGCTTAGAACTCCCTCGGTCTTTCCGTATTCCTAATGTGTTCCACAAGTCATTGTTGAAGGAGTTTATTCTCCCTGCTCTGTCTTCCTCACTACTTTCCTTGATTAGTCCTCTACTTAAGCATGCTGGCTCCTCCATCCAGTGTCAATCGTATACTTGCTGTTGACTGTGTAAGACTGATCCATGCTGAGTCTGTGCTGCAATCATCTGTGTTCACTTTCCTTGAGTAGTCCTCTACTTAAGCCTGCTGGCTTCTCCATCCAGTGTCAATTGTACACTTGCTGCTGCCTGTATAAGACTGTTCTCTCTGTGATCTGTGCCTGACCCAGCCTGACTTAATTCCCTTCCCGAACTTAGACTCCTTGCTTGTGACCTGACTTCTCTTGTGCCTGCTCCCTGTAAACTGTCTTATCTTTCTGGTTTTTCTGAACTCAGCTAGTAAATTGGATTTAGTCTCTGATTTCTCTTTGCTGTACTGCGCCATTTCCTGGACCTGACCTCGGATTGTTTGACCTCCTTTTACTTATTCAGTAAGTGGTGTATATTATTTCTTACTGTTATTGTAGTCTTTCTCTTCACTTCTGGGGCTAACATTTACTATAGTGACTCGCATCACACATAGTGTTTTGGTCTACTGCAAATGTGGTCAGGAATTTCACACCTAGCTAAATGCTATGGCAAATCAGTCCATAAACTAGCGTAAAACATTTGGTCCACCAGTCCACAGTCCACTGTAAAAGTGGTCTGTCAGTCCAGAGTCTAATGTAAATGTTATGGCCATTCAGTCCATAGTCTTTTAGTCTACTGGAAATGTAGTCATGAATTCCACACCTAGCATAATTGCTGTGCTCAATCAGTCCTTAGACTACTGTAAATGATTGGATCAGTTAGCCCATGGACTAGTGTAAAGGTACCTTCACACGAAACGACATTATAACGATATCGCTAGCAATCCGTGACGTTGCAGCGTCCTCGCTAGCGATATCGTTTAGTTTGACACGCAGCAGCGATCAGGATCCTGCTGTGATGTCGCTGGTCGCTGAATAAAGTCCAGAGCTTTATTTGGTCGTCCGATCGCTGTGTATCGTTGTGTTTGAAAGCAAAAGCAACGATACCAGCGATATTTTACACTGGTAACCAGGGTAAACATCGGGTTACTAAGCGCAGGGCCGCGCTTAGTTACCCGATGTTTACCCTGGTTACTAGCGTAAAATGTAAAAAAAAACAAACAGCACATACTCACATTGCGTCCCCTGCAGTCTGCTTCCTCCTCTGACTCAGCGCCGCAAAGTGAAAGTGAAAGCAGCACAGCGGTGACGTCACCGCTCTGCTCTCACTGTACGGCGCTCAGTCAGTCAGGAAGTGGACGCAGGGGGACGTGAATGTAAGTATGTGCTGTTTGTTTTTTTTAGATTTTACGCTGGTAACCAGGGTAAACATCGGGTTACTAAGCGCGGCCCTGCGCTTAGTTACCCGATGTTTACCCTTGTTACCCGGGGACCTCGGCATAGTTGATCGCTGGAGAGCGGTCTGTGTGACAGCTCTCCAGCGACCAAACAGCGACGCTGCAGCGATCGACATCGTTGTCGCTATCGCTGCAGCGTCGCTTCGTGTGAAGGTACCTTAAAACTTTTTGTCCGTCAGTCCACAGTCTGATGTAAATGTGGCCAGTCAGTCCACAGTCAGGTGTAAACGATGTCGTCATTGGGTCTACTATCTAGTTTAAATGCTGTGGTCCATCAGTCCACAGTCTAGTGTAAATTCATTGTTCAGTTAGTTCACAGTCTGGTGTAAATGTTGTTGTTAGCTGATCCAAAGCCTAGAGGAAATGCTTTGGTCAGTCGGTTAACAGTCTAGAGTAAATGTTGTTAGTCTGTCCACAGTCTAGTGGAAAAGCTGTGGTCAGTAGCTCCACAGCCTAGCGTAAATGATGAGATCAGTCTCTTGTAATCGAGGCATTGAATGTTACACCGCTGATAAGAAGCCTATTCTATGAAACATAAGAATGTTTTCTTATTTTAGAAGACAGAGAATAAGGAGAAGAAATGTTCCTTACATCTCTACCTGAAATATGGTTGTGTTATACTAGGAGTTGTGTATAGAAGATATACATGTGAAAAACACAAACAATATATTCCCATGTACCAGAAAGGTGTTATTACACCCCGGCAGGCCTAGAACTTATGTCTAAACCTACAATTATCAGTAATTAATATGAATATTAATTACCTGTTAGGAGATTTTTCTAATTCTCTTCTTGAAATCCACAAGGAAAAATTTCACGTTCCACCATCTCACTGGGCGTCAGTCACCTGTAAATAGTCAAAGGTGTGATAATATGTTCCTGCTACATGCTATACACAAAGAAAAATATAACACACTAGGGACAAAATTACTTATTTCAGGTATAAGGACTGTGGTCAGTTTATTCTGAATCCTGTAGTCAGTCATTTGTTAGTTTACGGTATATATTATGTTCAGTCATTCTACATTATTCTATAAATGTTATAGTCAGACTACAGTATACTAGAAATGTGGTCAGAAAATGCACACCTAGCGTAAATGCTATGATCAGCCAGTCTATAAACTAGTGTAAAAGTTTTGGTCTGCCAGTCCACAGTCCACTGTAAAAGTGGTCTATCAGTCCACATTCTAGTGTAAATGTTGTGTTCATTCAGTCCATAGTCTTCTGGTCTACTGGAAATGTGTTCAGAAATTCCACACCTAGCATAAATGCTGTGGTCACTCAGTCTTTAGACTAGTGTAAATGTTATATCCAGGCAGTGCAAACTTTACTGGAAATGTGGTCAGGCAGTCAAAATCTAGTGAAAATGACAAGGTCAGTAAGGCCTTAAACAAGTGCAAATGCTTTGATCAGTCAGTATTCAAACTAATGTAAATTATGTGATCATTCATCCAAAGACTAGATTAAAAGTTTTGATCCGTCAGTCCAAGGTCTACTGTAGATGTGGCCAGTCAGTCCACAGAATAGTATAAAGACTATGGTCAGTCAGTCCACAGTCTAGTGTAAATGAAATGCTCATTCAGAGCATAGTGTCATGATCTCCATTCTGTTCCTGTCTTCTATGTTACTTTGTGTAGAAGCTGTCAGTCTGTTTTGGTTGTGCTGGTCTGTGCTGCAATCATCTGTGTTAACTTTCCTAGATTAGTCCTCTACTTAAGCATGCTAGCTCCTCCATCCAGTGGCAATTTCTGAGAATTAAACAATTAAAAATTCTTATCGGCTTCCACTAATTCCCGATCAATATAATCAGCTTTCCGGGGCTAAATAGTTTTCCAAACTGGATCTCAGCGGGGCATATAATCTGATACGGATTCGTGAGGGTGATGAGTGGAAGACAGTATTTTTACCATCTGAAAGTGTCTTTGAAAATCTCGTTATGCCTTTTGGTCTAACGAATGCAGCTGCGGTTTTTCAAAATTTTATGAATGATATTTTCTCTGATTATATTGGCAAATCTATTGTGGTTTATTTAGATGATATTCTAATTTTCTCACCTAACATGGATTCACATTATAAACATGTCCGTTTGGTTCTGCAAAGGTTGAGAGATAATTGTTTGTTTGGGCAGATACCCTGTCTCGTAGTCTTGATTCTGTGTCTCCTCCAGAACCTCCTTCCTCCGTTCTTCCTCTGGGTATTGTTGTGGTCATGGTTTCCTCTGATCTGGAACACGTACTGCTCAGTACTTGGCTCCTTCCAATACCCCTGAATGCAAGCTGTTTGTCCCTGTGTATCTCAGATTATGCCTTCTGCAAGGATTCCATGATTGTGTATTGAGTGTTCATCCAGGGGTCACTGCAACCCCCGAAGGCAGTTGCTAGAGTCTGTTTTGGTGGTCCACCATGCATAAGGATATTAGAGATTTTGTGTCAGCTTGTGAAACTTATGCACGTGCCAAAGTACAGCATTGCCGGCCAGCCGGGGAATTGGTTCCTTTGCCAATTCCAGAAAGACCATGGAATCATTTGTCCATGGATTTCATTTCAGATTTACCGCTGTCTGGGGGGATGACTACTATTTGGGTGGCAGTCAATCACTTCAGCAAACAAGCTCACTTCATCGCATTATCTGGGTTATCCAATGCTGAATCTCTCTCCAAACTGTTTATTATTCATGTGGTACAATTGCATAGGATTCTGTTAAATATTGCATTGGATAGGGGTGTACAATTCAACTCTAGATTTTGGAGGGCTTTCTGCAGAAAAATGGGGATTGATTTGTCCTTTTCCTCTGCTTATCACCCTGAAACTAACGGTCAGACAGAGAGGACAAATCAGTTCCGGTTAGCGCTCTTAAAACATTGCGGCGCCGGCCACTCTACACACCGGCAGCAGGGCGCGGGAGCGCCGCATAGTAACTACACTTACCAGGTAATTTACTCTCTCCCATTGGGCCCTCACCCTGCCACATATACCGCAACATCCAGATACCTTTAGTTATTGTATGCCCCTGACATGCTCATCTCTCACAGGTTCACAGAACCCACCTCAGGGCTACTTTTGCGTTAGTATACGCATTACTACTCGGCATTTAAGGTACATCATATACCTTTACCACTTCTTATACTCTATGTACCTCCTTTATCTCACGTACCTATATCATCTTCTCTGCAGTGTATGCCTTTAACCACAAGGACTCTTCCCTCTTCTCTGTGCACATTAAAGGTAATACTTTTTCTTCTTTTGAATCCTTTATGTTGATTGTCATATGGACTGGCTTCAGGAACCTTAGTCTGGCCCTGTGACCTTGCTTATGAGTATATCTCCATTTGGGGATTCACGTAGTGTTGCATTGTACATATGTATCACGTTATGTCACTGTTGCCTTATTTTATCCTCTTTTGTTTTACCTATCCTTTGTTTCTTTTATCCAGGTTGGGAACTTTATTTCTGTTTTTGTTTTGAGTAATTGTATATATTGTATGTTTACATATTCTGTCTTTATTTTTTCCATAGCGATTGTATGATTAAGGCCCTGGTAGGGCCGAAACGTCATAATAATTACCTCTGGTCGCTTTTGTCGTAGCTGTTTTTGTTCTGACCAGTGTCAGCTGACAGATCACCAGTGAGTCCTAATTGTGGATTTACGCCCTTAGTTGACAAGCGCTTGGAGACAAAAGACACCTCACACGTATCCCGTGAGCAAGTCACTTTTATCTGATATATAAAAAGCCAAAGCGATGTTTTATACCATTTACACATAATGCATTTCAATGTAACTCATGTAGCCCCCACCATCACCCAGGGTCATACTTTATTTACCATAACCCAGAATATGTTGTACTGACTATTGAGAACATACATGATAAGAAGCACAGTCTCCTTGAAGAGGAGACCGTCAGACTACTGAGTCAACAGATTCTAGCAATTCTAATACTTAAAGGCCAAAGGCACTTAAAGGCAAGGTAGTTAAAGGCAAACTATTAACCCTTCTATATCAATTTCCCCCTTTTGTAAATGGTATAACCTCTACTATGGGGTCAGCTGATGTCCACAAAGGAGCTACTGTCTCATGGGTCTAGTACCCACAAGGGGACTTCCTACCTGCTTCGCCCATCCACCCTCAGTGTGGACACTCAACTTCCCCATCAGCAGTGGCCATACGGGGCCTATGATACACTACAGAGGGCTCAGTCTTAGAATTTTTCCTTGTACATACATTATTCCATAGCTTGGGCAATACATATATTAGCGCTTTTACGGCTACATAAAACAATAAGCAAAGCAACAAAATTTGCATACAAGTCTGTATAATGCCAGAAATCCATCCTGCTAGGCCATTAAACCAATTTGCTGGATTTAAAAAGGAGAATGTGTTCCCCCACCAGGAGTCTCTGTCTGCACTGTGTTGGGTTAACCATCGGTCTCTAAGGGTACCGTCACACATTGAAATTTTCATCGCTGCGACGGCACGATCCGTGACGTCGCAGCGATCGTATGAATATCGCTCCAGCGTCGTAGACTGCGGTCACACGTTGCAATCACGGCGCTGGAGCGATGCCGAAGTCCCCGGGTAACCAGGGTAAACATCGGGTAACTAAGCGCAGGGCCGCGCTTAGTAACCCGATGTTTACCCTGGTTACCAGCGTAAACGTAAAAAAACAAACAGTACATACTCACCCGTCGGTGTCCTTCAGGTCCCTTGCCGTCTGCTTCCTGCTCTGAGTGCAGCCGTACAGTGAGAGCAGATCGCAGCACCGCTGTGATCTGCTCTCACTTTCCGGCCGGCACTCAGAGCAGGAAGCAGACGGCAAGGGACCTGAAGGACACCGACGGGTGAGCATGTACGGTTTGTTTTTTTACGTTTACGCTTGTAACCAGGGTAAACATCGGGTTACTAAGCGCGGCCCTGCGCTTAGTTACCCGATGTTTACCCTGGTTACAAGCGAAGACATCGCTGTCACACACAACGATCCAGCGATGTCAGCGGGTGATCAAGCGACGAAAGAAAGTTCCATACGATCTGCTACGACGTACGATTCTCAGCAGGATCCCTGATCGCTGCTGCGTGTCAGACACTGCGATATCGTAACGATATCGCTAGAACGTCACGAATCGTACCGTCGTAGCGATGGAAATTTCAATGTGTGACGGTACCCTAAGTTCACCTATTTTATCTATACTGGCCTTGATCTGGAGATTGCCAGCAGGGTCAATATAATTGCAACAAGTGGGACCAATTATTTGACACATTCCTCCTTCCTTTGCTGTCAGGTAATCGAGTACTATAGTATGTTGGTTAGTAACTATGATTAATTGTCTCTGTATTGTATTAGTTTCATTAAGAACCTCAAGAATCTGAAAAATCTGATCGTCCAGGTAGTCAGTAGCCTCCACTAATTTATCCCACATTTGTGTTATGAAGGGGTATATTAGTATACTACTGAATATCTTATTTGTTATTCCCATTTCTACTAAATGTGGTCTACCACTTGAGCGGGGTTTATTGTCTGCAGCCCTTCTGTACAAAGTGTGGATTGGGACTGCTGCTGTGTCTATTTTACTATGCAGAACTATGAAGGTGGCTGGTGTTAGTTTGGCAAGAGTGCAAACCCCTCTTATGTCTGGGCTCACCCACCTGTATGCACGATGTCCACACACTAAGAATACTCCTTCTGGGAGAACACAAACATGACCAGGGGTCTGTATACATTGGTATAAATTCAAAAGTCCCATCATAGGTTTATGGGCACACCAAGTATTATTCATTTGTTTTCTGCTTATACCATATGTACATTTATCCCTTTCTTTCCTTAGTGTTTTACTCATAGCTGCTTTACAGCCTTCAACACCATCTTGGTATATTGTCTTGTTAACTCGTGCTTGATCATGAGTGTATATACGGAAACAATTATTGTCCTCACCACAGGTATTTGTTCCAGCGTTTTGAAGGCTGAACCATAATCCATCGTTGGGAATGGGGTCGGAACGAGGGATTTCAGTCCTCCTCCTGGCGACCACATCTCCAACATCTGAATCATACTCCCGCCACCACATTTGTACTTTAGGCCGTGTTATATTAAACTGGAACCAGGGATTAGCAGTCCATCCGATTATAGCCAATGAGGCAGATATATCACGGGGCACATCTTTTCCCCAAAACCTAGATTGAGTCCATGTCTCATTGTGTATGCAGTGTGGGGTTAGTACCTGCCATGGCTCCAGAGGTAAGGCTAAATATGGCATAGTCCTTGCCGATACTGGGCTGTGTGTGCAGATCCAACAGTCTTTTGGTTTCTGCCCTTCCATGTCTTTTATAAGCAGAGCATGATGTCGAATAAGCTTGTTGTCCCAGTCAACATTTAAAAGTTTATCCTGTGTCTTTGTAAAGTGCAGTAATCCTGTCACTGCCAGCAAGGTGATTAGGAGAACAGTCATTCTGCTGGTAACAGGACCTTCTTGCAGTGACTGGCGTGGATCCAGGTGGGCTTTCCCTCGAGCTTTACTGAGGTGGATGTGGTCAGCTGGACTTGGAAGGGGCCATCGAATCGTGGGTCCAGGCTCCTTCTCACGTGTCTGCGTATAACCACCCAATCACCCGGATTCAGCTGATGCGCGTCTGCACTTTCATTAGGATCTGGAATGGATGAAAACACATGTTTATGCACCACGCTAAGTCTCTCCTGCAAGGCCTGGACATAGGCTGTCATAGCACCGTGTTGCATTTGTAACACCTGTGGGAAGTACAGACCAGTCTTTGGGGCACTACCAAACAGGATTTCAAAAGGAGACAAACCTGTCTTTCTATTTGGAGTGTGTCTAACTGAAAAGAGTGCAAGAGACAAGCACTCTACCCAGTTCTTTCCTGTGTCTGCCATGGCCTTTTGAATTTTTAACTTAAGTGTCCCATTTAGTCTCTCCACTTTCCCACTACTTTGTGGCCTGTATGGTGTATGAAATGCTTGCTGCACTCCCAGGGCCTGCATAACTTCCCTCATTATTTCTCCCGTGAAGTGTGTGCCCCTATCGCTCTCTATGATTTCTGGGACACCATACCTGCAGATCAGCTCTTTCATCAGTTTGTCTGCAGTAGTTTTAGCATTTGCAGATTTTACCGGATAGGCTTCCGGCCAACCAGAGAAGAGATCTACACATACTAGGACGTATTAATACATTCCTACCTTGGGTAGCTGTATGTAGTCAATCTGCAGTCTCTGAAACGGGTAGAGAGGCCTGGGTGTCGCTTTCTTAGGAACTTTTACTGTTTTTCCTGGGTTGTGCTGTGCACAGATGAGGCATGATCGTACGAGCTTTGTGGCTGCGTAACTGAAACCAGGAGCGATCCAGAAGGCATTTACCATGGCACACATATGACTTTTGGAGGCGTGAGTGGGGCCATGTGTTGCTTGCGCCATGATTGGGAACAGGGATCTTGGTAGACACAATTTATCCTTATTCTCCCATACTCCATTTGAGTTCAACTCAGCTCCTGCTCTCCCCCATTGTTCCTTCTCTGAGGGGGAGGCTTGTTGCTGGAGGGATTTCAGGACATCCAGGCTCAGTGTGGCTGGAATACGTTGACTCCCCGCCACTGTCCACTGCTCCCTAGGCCGCCGTGCTGCTACTTTAGCAGCCTCGTCCGCTCTTCTGTTGCCCTCCACCTCCACAGAATTACCGTTCGTGTGTGCTTTTACCTTGATGATGCCAACCTGGACTGGTAACATCAATGCCTCCATCAATTGTTTCACCAGTTCTGCATTTTTAATGGGCTTACCGGCCGATGTTAGGAATGCTCTGCTTCTCCAGATAGGGCCATAATCATGGGCTATTCCCCATGCATAATTCGAATCTGTGTAGATATTAGCGACTTTACCTGTAGCAGCTCTACACGCCTCAGTGAGTGCCTTCAACTCTGCCTCCTGTGCCGACATGTGAGGAGGGAGTGGTTCAGCTCGGATTACCTCATGTGAGGATACTACTGCATATCCAGTGTAGAATCGCCCATCCTGGTGGTATCTGGAGCCATCTACAAAAAACTCAAAATCTGCATTAGAAACAGGCCTCTCATGAACATGTGCAAAACCCACTGTCTCCTGGCTCATCAGTTCTATGCAGTCATGTTCATGCGTCATGTCAAAATACTCTTCTTCACTTGCTAAGACTGTCACCAATTCCCCCTTTTCTGAATCCACAGGCAGGAGAGTGGCTGGATTCAGAACATTGCATCTTTTTAGGGTGACATATTCAGGAATCAGTAGAGCACATTCAAGTCTGAGTTGTCTAGCCATCGACAAGTGTTTTGGTTGAACTTGTACAAGAATGGCATGGATGTCATGCGGGGAATAGATTGTCAAAGGAAAAGTCAGCGTGATCTCACATGCTTTTTCTAGTAGTAGTGCAGCTGCTCCTACTGCACGGACACACGTAGGAGACCCTTTGATCACTGGGTCTAATTGTGCTGAGTAGTAAGCTATTGGTCTTTGTTTCTCTCCATGCTGTTGTGTCAGTACTGCGGTAGCATGTCCCCCCTGCTCTGTACAAAACAAGAAAAATGGCTGATCATAGTTGGGAATGCCTAGGGCCGGGGCTGACACAATGAGTAACTTGAGAGAATAGAAGGAATCAATTGCTTCTTGAGTGAGATTGTAGGGATCTGATGGCAAACAGTCATAAAGTGGTTGCATCATTTGTGAAGCAGACCTTATCCAAGGTCTGCAGTAGGTCACCAACCCTAGGAAGGTGTGTAAATGATGGTGTGACCTGTTTAAAGGGAGATTTTGTATTGCCTGTTTTCTGTCTTCAGTCAGGTGTCTTGTACCTTCAGCAATACAATGTCCTAAAAATGTCACTTTTTGTTTACAAAACTGTAATTTGTCCTGTGAGACCTTGCAACCCTTCTCTGCCAAAAAACACAGCAAGGAAACAGTAGCTTCCTTGCAGGACATCTGGTCCGGGCAGCAGAGCAAGAGGTCATCCACATACTGTAATAGTACAGTCTGTGGATGAGGTGGTTGCCACTGCTCAAGAATCCCTGCCATCGCTGTTGAATAGATGGTTGGGGAATTCTTTCCCCCCTGTGGGAGGACCGTCCAACAGTATTGTTTTCCTTCATGAGTGAAAGAAAAAAGGTACTGACAGTCAGAATGCAGTGGTACAGAGAAGAATGCATTTGCCAAATCAATAACTGTGAAACATTTTGACGTTGCTGGAATCTGTGACAGTAAGGTGTGTGGATTAGGGACAATTGAGGTCATACTCTCTGTAACCTCATTAATGGCCCTTAAGTCATGAACCATTCTGTAAGCACTGGGGGAACCCTTGGGTCCTTTTTTCTTAATGGGATACAACGGGGTGTTGCAGGGGGAAGATTTTTGCACCAGAACCCCTGCCTTAACGTATTCTGCAATATCCCTGCTCAGGGCCATCGATTTGGCCAGGCTTAAGGGGTATTGCTTTAAGCAAGGAGGAGTGGTTCCTTCTTTTAATTTAATCATGACAGGTGGAATGGGCAGCCGACCCACATAAGTTTTCCCTTTTGCCCAAACTGTTTCTGGTACCTGATTCATTTCCTCATATTCAAACATTTTGGTGTCAGGTGTCACTTTCACTGTTTTTGTCATATACACCATTGCTGCAATCTTACATAAGTGCTTATCTGAGAGGGGACTCGTGACTGTAATACCCTCAGGTGAGTACTGTATGGTGGCCTGAATAGCGTTCAGTACATCTGCTCCCAACAGGTTCATAGGGGTGTTATTATTATTATTATTATTATTTATTGTTATAGCGCCATTTATTCCATGGCGCTTTACAAGTGAGGAGGGGTATACATAATAAAAACAAGTACAATAATCTTGAACAATACAAGTCATAACTGGTACAGGAGGAGTGAGGACCCTGCCCGCGAGGGCTCACAATCTACAAGGGATGGGTGAGAATACAGTAGGTGAGGATAGAGCTGATCGTGCAGCGGTTGGTTGATCGGTGGTTACTGCAGGTTGTAGGCTTGTCGGAAGAGGTGGGTCTTCAGATTCTTTTTGAAGGTTTCGATGGTGGGCGAGAGTCTGATGTGTTGTGGTAGAGGGTTCCAGAGTAGGGGTGATACGCGAGAGAAATCTTGTATGCGATTGTGGGAAGAGGAGATAAGAGGGGAGTAGAGAAGGAGATCTTGTGAGGATCGGAGGTTGCGTGTAGGAAAGTACCGGGAGATGTTGTCACTAACAATAAGTTTTGTAAGCACCTCTTGGCTGTCCCGTAATTTTAGTCTCATTTGTTTAGTCATTAGGGCTTCTGTCACTTGTCCTTCCACCCCCACACATTCCACAGTCTCGTTAGTAATCATGTCTGGCATTATCAAGTTCTTGTGTACCACCGTCCCGGCTGCCCCAGTGTCAATCAAAAATTCTGCCTCCTTCCCTCCCGGCATTGTTATGGTGGTCATTAAGGCAGGACCAGGTCCGGAGGGGACGAATACAGGGCACACATTTGTCACTGGGTTGCCAGTTTCCTAGTCTGAAGGAGGTGGAGGGCTAATCTCCGAATGGGGGCGTGGGTTGGTCTGTTTAGTTTCCTTTGTAGGATTTCTACAATGGTTGGCGAAGTGCCCATTTTCTCCACAGTTGTAACATTTTACTGTTTCTAAGTCCCTGGGTCCTTTCCTATATCCCCCCTGTTTTCCCTGTGCTCCAGCATACATGACAGGTCGTTTTGTGGTACGGGTTTGCTCAACTCCTTTAGCTACTTTCAGGAGGTCTTTTGGATCTACATTCCTCCATTCAGGTCTGGCTGTCTGTACTGCGTCTCGTAAGCCTTTGGTCATACCGTCAATAAATGCATTTACCAGTATTTTAACATCAAGTGGATTTATTGGACTGTACCCCATGTCTGCCCATTTTAGCTGTAACCGACCAAAGTACATCTCTACACTCTCTCCTTTTTGCTGTGTTACGTCAGTCAGGAGTACAGATTGTTCTGATTGCTTTACAGTCGCCCATTGTTTTAGTGATTCACAGTATGTCTCTCCAGACCGTGCAGATTTATCATCCATGCACCATGCTTGATCTTTTGCCACATCTGTATGTGTCTTAATTATGTGTCCTAGGACGTCACCTGCTTTTGAACTCACCAAGCTCTCTAGGTCTGCCCAGGTGCACTTATATGCCCGCTGTATTTCCTTTATTTGTCTGTAAAATGGGAAAGGTTGGGTCTCAGGATTAGGCAACTGTTTTAACATAGCCAGCTGGTCAGAGGGGCTCCAGGGATAATATTCCTGTATCTGTCTCACTCTAGTCACCCTCCTAGGTCTTGATGTGGATGCTTCTCTGGCGTTGGGTCTAGTGGAGGAGATGACTGGATGATGATCTATGGGGGTGACATGTTGTTCCACATTTTCCTCTCCCTCAGAAACACTGTCAGCTTCCTCCCTAAAGGTCAATGCTCCCGCTACTGAGTCAGCTTCCTCTGTCACTACATGTGACCTTGTTCGGACAGGATTTAATGCAATTGACTTAGGTCGGGTTGCAGCACAGGTCATACAAGTGTTTCTCCAGTCTGGATTTGGCTGACCACAAGGTTTACATGTCCATCTCTCTTGTCTCGGTCTCTGGTTACACAGAGGTGGGGCGCTAACAGTCATAATTTTCTGTGCATCAAAACAGTCATAATACACCTTGTGCCCCACTGTAGTCTCCCTACTTCCATACTGTTGTATTTCCTCTGCAACACGACACCATTTATTCACTTGTTGCTCTCTTCCCTTGTCTTTTATCCAACCTCTATTCTCTTCTCTGAATCTGTGCCATTTTTGTACATTCAAACATCCACACTCTGGCATTTTTGCCTTTTTCAATATTGGTCTCATATCTTTCACTGCTTCCTTTCCTTCTCTGTCTTTCACAATCTGTATAGCGGTTTTGGATCCCATTGGGGGCCCTGACTGCACACAGAATAAGTTGCCCATGGCTTCAACTTATCCGCTCAACAACACCAAGCAGGTTACACCACCTACCACTCGGTGGACTTAAGGATTTTACCAAGCAGGTTACACCACCTACCACTCGGTAAATCAGCTGGCTAGCACAGCTCCATGGACGGCAAGGTTACACCACCTAATGCCGTAGACTGACTGTAGCAGGTTACACCACCTATACTACATCAGCCGTGCAGTTGGCTACCTCCTCTGTCGATCCTCAATTTGCTATATCAATCACTGAACTTGAAGCAGGAGAATCTTTTCAATATTTCAAGCACTTACAAATTTCCCTCTAAAATGGTCACAGTTCTTTTTCACTTTCACTTT
The DNA here is from genome assembly GCF_051348905.1 of Ranitomeya variabilis. Lineage (NCBI taxonomy): Eukaryota > Metazoa > Chordata > Amphibia > Anura > Dendrobatidae > Ranitomeya > Ranitomeya variabilis. The sequence goes on along the minus strand of NC_135237.1, from coordinate 328,215,936 downwards.
CAATTTCAAAAACGGAATCACAGCAGTTTTCAGACTTCAATCAGAATCGGACTCTGTCTCATCAAAACCCTCATCCTCCTCTGGGGCTGGAAACCACGGAACTTCACTGAGAGGGCAAATAACTACATAATGTGAGAAGCCACACCCTGCCCTTTTCTGGCCAAATTCTTCCAGGAAACTCTCCAATGTCATGCCACATATAATACGAGCTATATCATTACTCAATTCATTCAATCTCAGATGTAAATTGAAATATCTGTAACGCACGCGTCCTGGGCCTTGCACAAGAATTGGAAAGGTAATAATATTAGGAGTCCATGAACAAATTCTGTAGGGCTCTGCCCCTTGACTCACTACACCTAAAACTCCTACACAACCTTCACAAAATGGTCCAAATTGTGCTTCTTCTTCTAATTCTTCTAAGTCATTCATAAGTGCTTATTCACTCACCTCTTATCTCATTCAGAGGTTCTCCCAGCCTGCCTATTTTGTACTTTTTGGAATTAACATAATTCTTATACGAATAAAACTGCAGCAGTGTCTACTGACACTCTGAAAGCACTTTAAGGCCAAACAACAAAACCCAAGGCCTTACACCAAATACAGCTTTATATAATGTACTGTCAATCCAAAATGACCAAAATAACAACACAACACTGCAGAGAGTCTATCCCAGCTCTGTCAATAAAACTGCAGCAGTGTCTACTGACACTCTGAAAGCACTTTAAGGCCAAACAACAATGCACAACCAATTACTATATTGAAACAGATATTACAGATGTACAGATGAGATCTTATTTCTCTATTATTTAACTCTCATACGGACATAAACAGACAAAACAAAACACAAAACTCACTGGTGATGTGTAGGTTCTTTGAACCGTGTTGTTCACAGCCTTTTACCCAGAGGTATGGAGAAATCCGGAAGAGAGATTGCAGATACAAACAGATTGTAAGAATAATGTATCTCACCTTGCTGCAGCGGTTGTTTGCATGTCCAAACTCTCTCGAAGCTCCCCCATACGGATTCCGAATAGGCTGGTTACACGGCCCCACGTTGGGCGCCAAACTGTCGTAGCTGTTTTTGTTCTGACCAGTGTCAGCTGACAGATCACCAGTGAGTCCTAATTGTGGATTTACGCCCTTAGTTGACAAGCGCTTGGAGACAAAAGACACCTCACACGTATCCCGTGAGCAAGTCACTTTTATCTGATATATAAAAAGCCAAAGCGATGTTTTATACCATTTACACATAATGCATTTCAATGTAACTCATGTAGCCCCCACCATCACCCAGGGTCATACTTTATTTACCATAACCCAGAATATGTTGTACTGACTATTGAGAACATACATGATAAGAAGCACAGTCTCCTTGAAGAGGAGACCGTCAGACTACTGAGTCAACAGATTCTAGCAATTCTAATACTTAAAGGCCAAAGGCACTTAAAGGCAAGGTAGTTAAAGGCAAACTATTAACCCTTCTATATCACTTTTCATGTCAAATAAACTTTTCACTATTTTGCAAATACACATACAGAGTGTGCGGTGTACTATATTCTCTATGTACGTGGGGCTCATACAGCCCACTACACCTGCACCTCGCTCCCCCATTACCCTGAGTGCGCGCCAATTTTCTTTACTCATCTTACCATAGTCTTGGCCGCTGCACCAGTCTGCCCTAATGTCCACTTCTACCTTTGCTTTTGATACAGCCACTAGCGCTAATATTGTCTCATCAGTGACTGGTTCCACTGAGTTTCTCAGAACACCTGCAACTGACTTGAGAACCAGGGATTATGAAAAGACTAAGCGGAAGCTAGTCTCATATGATTTACATTGCACTACCCTGGCTGAATACTTTCGCCAGAGCAAAATTCCTAGAGGATTGAGATGTAATTTGCGACCTACACTATTCGCAGACAATCCGGAATTTTGTGAAAGGTACAAACAAATTCTGAATAAATGCTCATTGGACATTATCGTCCTCACAATTGAATACCTCCAGAAGGAAATTATTGACGTTCAAAAAAGTATCCAGGCCATTGAGACCCAGCTGACGACAACCCTTTCATCTACCGACTGGACGGCACTCAAAACGAAAACGGACAAAGCCATAACGGAGTTCGAGAGGAACCTACAGGAACGTAAGAGACTTAAAAGTTCCAGAGAGACAGTGAAGACTACGCTACCGACAAAGTATATCGATGGAGCGACTTGTCCAAAACCACAAACTGGTGGTATCGCAACTATTCCAGGAGACCAGGATCCTACAGCTCCGGCAGCGACTCCTCCACCGGTTCCAACAGGCAACATTTTTTAGCCACAGGCCGCAGGGGAGGACGACATCAAACAGACCAACCCGAAGATCGCAGCGAAAGAATGGTGACCCGAAGCCAGGTAAGCCAGCCAATCAAGTGGTTAACATCTCCAGTTATTCCTTATCACCAGCGGAACTGACAGTCCTACAGAAAGGATTATCTTTCTGTCCGACACCCCACTGGGATCCATTCCAACTTGAGAAAGACTTGTATCGCTTCTACAGATCCATTAGACTTAAGACTAATTTTGGCAATATACCTACTTCGGACCCAGTTGGGAGGCCTTCCGGATCTGTTGATACTATCCCGGCACTATCTATCTCTTCTCTGGGACTTCGTAATGTCAGCACTTTTTCTCCTCCACACTCTTACCATGCTATCGAAACGTTCATCTCTCTGGTTGATCGTGATATTAAATCCCTATCACATGAACAAAGATTAGGATTCTATCCGACACATACCAACATGACACTTGAAGAGAAACAGGCACTTTTTTCCATACGGTCCAACAATACCATCACTATAAAACCTGCAGACAAAGGGGGTGCCACGGTTGTCATGGACCGGTCACAATACCGGGGTGAAACACTTAGACAACAAGCAGATACCAACACCTATAAGGCCATACCTAGGGACCCCACTACAGCTATCACCAAAAAAATTAGGGAACTCATTGAAATATACCTAACAAATGGCACGATCGATGGCAAGACGGCTACCTTTTTGCAGAACCCCCATCCAATCATTCCAGTTTTCTACGTTTTACCAAAAATCCACAAATCCCTATATAACCCCCCAGGAAGACCAATCGTGGCCTCCACCGACTCGGTTCTTTCACCACTCTCCATATTTCTCGAAAAGATTCTGACACCTTTGACAAAAAACACCAGGTCCTTTATATTGGACACTAACCAGTTTCTTGATAAAATTAAACAGATACACCAGGTACCTCCCCACAGTGTCCTCGTCACCATGGACGTTAATAGTTTATACACCTCCATAACCCACGAGAAGGGCATACGTGCCACCAGAGAACTACTGGAACACACAGATATGTCCATGAATGCTATATCTTTCTGTCTTGAACTTCTACATATGGTCCTTTTTGAAAATTATTTCTTATATGAGGACACCTATTATGCCCAGATATGCGGGACTGCCATGGGCTCAAATGTGGCCCCGGCCTACGCCAATGCGTACATGGATTACTTTGAATCACACCACGTCTACACCAATGAGCTTTTCTCTCAATATGTCCTTGACTACTGTAGGTACATAGATGATATCTTCCTAATTTGGACAGGGTCATCCAGTACCCTTGATACATTCTACTCTACCCTTAACTCTACCTTCCATGAGTTGAAATTTACCATTCATACCCACGAAGCACAAATAGCTTTCCTAGATACCCTGGTATTGAAAGATGCTAATGGACTCCTAAAAACAGATCTTTACACAAAACCCACGGACTGCAATAGTTTGTTACTTTACTCTAGCTGCCATCCAGCCACCACCAAAAACAGTTTACCTAGGTCTCAATTCAAAAGAGTTTCCCGCATTGTCACGGATCCTGAGACGCGACAAGTTCGACTCACAACCATGGCACAGAAGTTCAGCGACAGGAGCTATCCTTCCACCCTCCTGACACAAGAACTCAACAGGTCTTCAAATCCACCGATGAGTCCCGCACCACGCCAACCCCAGGAAAGGATACCGTTCGTGCACACCCACCATCCTTTTATGACTAAGGTGTACTCGGTCATAAAAAAGCACTGGCCCCTCCTGGGCAGAGCCCATCCCGAAATCCCGTCCTTCAAGGTTCCTGCACTTATGAGCACGAGGAGACCTCCCAATATCCGTGACCAAATAGTCAAGGCAGACATGGGCAGCACACATCGAATACCAACACAGCAATTCTTAAGCTCACGCCGCAATGGGACCTTCCCATGCTTGAACTGTGCCGCCTGTTCAAATGTGATAAAATCTGACAATGTGACACACCCTAGGACTGGGAAATCTTATCCTATTCGCGGATTTTTTACGTGCGACTCAAATTTTGTAATTTACATTATTAAGTGCCCCTGCGGCCTACTTTACGTGGGCCAAACCACGCAGCACGTACTGGATAGAATCGCAAGCCACAAGTCTACCATCAGGTGTAATAAAATCTGGCTTCCCCTACCTGACCATTTTGTGAAGGCAAGACACACAGTGGCTCAACTTAAATTTCAGGTCCTGGAACATGTACCCCGTCCTAGACGGGGCGGCAATCACATCAAACGGCTGAAATCCGGGGAAACTTTTTGGATATATACATTAGATACCCTTGCACCTAGGGGCTTAAATAGGGACATAGATTGGCTGATCTAATTATTGTACCTCACTAATATTTTCCTCTTTCCTTGCAGATCCGTTGAGTCACCCGGTGAGTCCCTTTATAAACATCACATTACCCATTCATATATCTGCCATCTATAAGATATGTATTACCTGTAGTAGTATCCCCTTTCTAGTTTCCCACAACATTCCTTCCTACTTGTGCCATAAGTGCCACAGTCCCCTTAACATTTCTTTATTTTATACTGCCCTGTTCATTCTTTCTATATGCCCCAGGGTCTCCCCCCATTAGACACATTCGTTAAGCACACTTCGCATCAGGTATGGGCCCCCCATGGTTATTTACAGCAGCTCCAGTACTGCTCATACAGACATAATTGTCTGCTATCAGCCGCTGACATGCACAGCGCCTGGGTTACTTAGCAACCAGGCACACACTGAATCGCCGGCCGCGCATGCGCAGTAGCGGTCCCTGACCGCCGGCCTTACTTCCGCTACACACCGGCAGCAGGGCGCGGGAGCGCCGCATAGTAACTACACTTACCAGGTAATTTACTCTCTCCCATTGGGCCCTCACCCTGCCACATATACCGCAACATCCAGATACCTTTAGTTATTGTATGCCCCTGACATGCTCATCTCTCACAGGTTCACAGAACCCACCTCAGGGCTACTTTTGCGTTAGTATACGCATTACTACTCGGCATTTAAGGTACATCATATACCTTTACCACTTCTTATACTCTATGTACCTCCTTTATCTCACGTACCTATATCATCTTCTCTGCAGTGTATGCCTTTAACCACAAGGACTCTTCCCTCTTCTCTGTGCACATTAAAGGTAATACTTTTTCTTCTTTTGAATCCTTTATGTTGATTGTCATATGGACTGGCTTCAGGAACCTTAGTCTGGCCCTGTGACCTTGCTTATGAGTATATCTCCATTTGGGGATTCACGTAGTGTTGCATTGTACATATGTATCACGTTATGTCACTGTTGCCTTATTTTATCCTCTTTTGTTTTACCTATCCTTTGTTTCTTTTATCCAGGTTGGGAACTTTATTTCTGTTTTTGTTTTTGGAATATGAGTAATTGTATATATTGTATGTTTACATATTCTGTCTTTATTTTTTCCATAGCGATTGTATGATTAACCCCTTCACCCCCAAGGGTGGTTTGCACGTTAATGACCGGGCCAATTTTTACAATTCTGACCACTGTCCCTTTATGAGGCTATAACTCTGGAACGCTTTGACGGATCTTGGCGATTCTGACATTGTTTTCTCGTGACATATTGTACTTCATGTTAGTGGTAAAATTTATTCGATATAACTTGCGTTTATTTGTGAAAAAAATGGAAATTTGGCGAAAATTTTGAAAATTTTGCAATTTTCCAACTTTGAATTTTTATGCCCTTAAATCACAGACATATGTCACGCAAAATACTTAATAAGTAACATTTCCCACATGTCTACTTTACATCAGTACAATTTTGGAACCAACATTTTTTTTTGTGACGGAGTTATAAGGGTTAAAAGTTGACCAGCAATTTCTCATTTTTACAACACCATTTTTTTTTAGGGACCACATCTCATTTGAAGTCATTTTGAGGGGTCTATATGATAGAAAATACTCAAGTGTGACACCATTCTAAAAACTGCACCCCTCAAGGTGCTCAAAACCACATTCAAGAAGTTTATTAACCCTTCAGGTGTTTCACAGGAATTTTTGGAATGTTTAAATAAAAATGAACATTTAACTTTTTTTCACACACAATTTATTTCAGCTCCAATTTGTTTTATTTTACCAAGGGTAACAGGAGAAAATGGACCCCCAAAGTTGTTGTACAATTTGTCCTGAGTACGCTGATACCCCATATGTGAGGGTAAACCACTGTTTGGGCGTATGGCAGAGCTCGGAAGGAAAGGAGCGCCATTTGACTTTTCAATGCAAAATTGACTGGAATTGAGATGGGACGCCATGTTGCGTTTGGAGAGCCCCTGATGTGCCTAAACACTGAAACCCCCTACAAGTGACACCATTTTGGAAAGTAGACCCCCTAAGGAACTTATCTTGATGTGTGGTGAGCACTTTGACCCACCAAGTGCTTCACAGAAGTTTATAATGCAGAGCCGTAAAAATAAAAAATCATATTTTTTCACAAAAATGATCTTTTCGCCCCCAATTTTTTATTTTCCCAAGGGTAAGAGAAGAAATTGGACCCCAAAAAATGTTGTGCAATTTGTCCTGAGTACGCTGATACCCCATATGTGGGTGTAAACCATTGTTTGGGCGCATGGCAGAGCTTGGAAGGGAAGGAGCGCCATTTGACTTTTCAATGCAAAATTGACTGGAATTGAGATGGGACGCCATGTTGCGTTTGGAGAGCCCCTGATGTGCCTAAACATTGAAACTCCCTACAAGTGACACCATTTTGGAAAGTAGACCCCCTAAGGAACTTATCTAGATGTGTGGTGAGCACTTTGACCCACCAAGTGCTTCACAGAAGTTTATAATGCAGAGCCGTAAAAATAAAAAATCATATTTTTTCACAAAAATGATCTTTTTGCCCCCAATTTTTTATTTTCCCAAGGGTAAGAGAAGAAATTGGACCCCAAAAAATGTTGTGCAATTTGTCCTGAGTACGATGATACCCCATATGTGGGTGTAAACCATTGTTTGGGCGCATGGCAGAGCTTGGAAGGGAAGGAGCGCCATTTGACTTTTCAATGCAAAATTGACTGGAATTGAGATGGGACGCCATGTTGCGTTTGGAGAGCCCCTGATGTGCCTAAACATTGAAACTCCCTACAAGTGACACCATTTTGGAAAGTAGACCCCCTAAGGAACTTATCTAGATGTATGGTGAGCACTTTGACCCACCAAGTGCTTCACAGAAGTTTATAATGCAGAGCCGTAAAAATAAAAAATCATATTTTTTCACAAAAATGATCTTTTTGCCCCCAATTTTTTATTTTCCCAAGGGTAAGAGAAGAAATTGGACCCCAAAAAATGTTGTGCAATTTGTCCTGAGTACGCTGATACTCCATATGTGGGTGTAAACCATTGTTTGGGCGCATGGCAGAGCTTGGAAGGGAAGGAGCGCCATTTGACTTTTCAATGCAAAATTGACTGGAATTGAGATGGGACGCCATGTTGCGTTTGGAGAGCCCCTGATGTGCCTAAACATTGAAACTCCCTACAAGTGACACCATTTTGGAAAGTAGACCCCCTAGGGAACTTATCTAGATGTGTTTTGAGAGCTTTGAACCCCCAAGTGTTTCACTACAGATTATAACGCAGAGCCGTGAAAATAATTTTTATTTTTTTTCTCAAAAATGATTTTTTAGCACCCAGCTTTGTATTTTTACAAGGGTAACAGAATAAATTGGACCCCAAAATTTGTTTTCCAATTTGTCCTGAGTACGCTGATACCCCATATGTGGGGGGGAACCACTGTTTGGGCGCATGACAGAGCTCGGAAGGGAAGGAGCGCCATTTGGAATGCAGACTTAAATGGATTGGTCAGCAGCCGTCACGTTGCATTTGCAGAGCCCCTGATGTACCCAAACAGTACAAACCCCCCACAAGTGACCCCATATTGGAAACTAGACCTCCCAAGGAACTTATCTAGATGTGTTTTGAGAACTTTGAACCCCCAAGTGTTTCACTAAAGTTTATAGCGCAAAGCCGTGAAAATAAAAATTCTTTTTTTTTTTCACAAAAATGATTTTTTAGCCCCCAGTTTTGTATTTTCACAAGGGTAACAGGATAAATTAGACCCCAAAAGTTGTTGTCCAATTTGTCCTGAGTACGCTGATACCCCATATGTGGGGGGGAACCACTGTTTGGGTGCATGACAGAGCTCGGAAGGGAAGGAGCGCCATTTGGAATGCAGCCTTAAATGGATTGGTCTGCAGGCGTCACGTTGCATTTGCAGAGCCCCTGATGTACCCAAACAGTACAAACCCCCCACAAGTGACCTCATATTGGAAACTAGACCTCCCAAGGAACTTATCTAGATGTGTTGTGAGAACTTTGAACCCCCAAGTGTTTCACTACAGTTTATAACGCAGAGCCGTGAAAATAAAACATCTTTTTTTTCCCACAAAAATGATTTTTAGCCCCCCAAATTTTTATTTTCCTAAGGATAACAAGAGAACTTGGACCCCAGAAGTTGTTGTTCAATTTGTCCCGAGTACGCTGATAACACATATGTTGGGGTAAACCCCTTTTTGGGCGCACGGGAGAGCTCGGAAGGGAAGGAGCACTGTTTTACTTTTTCAACGCAGAATTGCCTGGAATTGAGATTGGACGCCATGTCGCGCTTGGAGAGCCCCTGATGTGCCTGGACAGTGGAAACTCCCCAATTCTACCTGAAACCCTAATCCAAACACACCCCTAACCCTAATCCCAACGGTAACCCTAACCACACCCCTAGCCCTGACACACCCATAATTCTAATCCCAACCCTAATCCAAACGTAAATGTAATCCAAACCCTAACCCTAACTTTAGCTCCAACCCTAACTTTAGCCCCAACCCTAACTTTACCTCCAACCCTAGCCCTAACCCTAACCCTACCCCTAACCCTAACCCTAAACGTGACTGAAATACGTGGCACTGAAATACGTGGCACTGAAATACGTGGCACTGAAATACGTGGCACTGAAATACGTGGCACTGAAATACGTGGCACTGAAATACGTGATACGTGGCACTTAAATACGTGGCACTGAAACACGTGGCACTGAAATACGTGATACGTGGCACTGAAATACGTGGCACTGAAATACGTGGCACTGAAATACGTGGCACTGAAATACGTGGCACTGAAATATGTGGCACTGAAATATGTGATACGTGGCACTTAAATACGTGGCACTGAAATACGTGGCACTGAAATACGTGGCACTGAAATACGTGGCACTGAATTATGTGATACGTGGCACTTAAATACATGGCACTGAAACACGTGGCACTGAAATACGTGATACGTGGCACTGAAATACGTGGCACTGAAATACGTGGCACTGAAATACGTGGTACTAAAATATGTGGCACTGAAATACGTGATACGTGGCACTGAAATACGTGATACGTGGCACTGAAATACGTGATACGTGGCACTGAAACACGTGGCACTGAAATACGTGGCACTGAAATACGTGGCACTGAAATACGTGGCACTGAAATACGTGGCACTGAAATACGTGGCACTGAAATACGTGGCACTGAAATACGTGGCACTATGACTGTCAGAAAATGTTCATTAAACGGTTAGGGGTGAGGTTAGGGGTAGAGTTAGGGTTAGGGTTTGGATCCCTTTATCACCTTGATGGTGGTGGGTGGCTTTTCAGTGTGTTTTCTGTTTTTTTTCGATAAAAATGCATGCGTTTTTAACGCAAACAAACGCATGTGCTTAAAAACGCAAGAAAATACTGCAGGTTGTATTTCTGAAAATGAACGCATGCAGAAAAAAACCGCATGCGTTTGAAAACGCGACCAAACGCGTACAAAAAAACCGCATGCGTTTTCAATGTTAAATATAGGGAAAAAACGCATGCTTTTTTTGTGCAAAAACGCTGCAGACAAAAACGCAAGTGTGAAACCAGCGACGCTTTTTATAGCAAAAAAGTTTTTGCGTCTCCACATTTTGAGACCTATAATTTTTCCACATTTTGCTCCACAGAGTCATGTGAGGTCTTGTTTTTTGCGGGACGAGTTGACGTTTTTATTGGTAACAAACGTGACCGTTTTTGATCGCTTTTTATTCCGATTTTTGTGAGGCAGAATGACCAAAAACCAGCTATTCATGAATTTCTTTTGGGGGAGGCGTTTATACCGTTTGGTAAAATTGATAAAGCAGTTTTATTCTTCGGGTCAGTACGATTACAGCGATATCTCATTTATATAATTTTTTTATGTTTTGGCGCTTTTATACGATAAAAACTAAAATATAGAAAAAATAATTATTTTGGTATCGCTTTATTCTCAGGACTATAACTTTTTTATTTTTTTGCTGATGATGCTGTATGGCGGCTTGTTTTTTGCGGGACAAGATGACGTTTTCAGCGGTACCATGGATATTTATATCAGTCTTTTTGATCGCGTGTTATTCCACTTTTTGTTCGGCGGTATGGTAATAAAGCGTTGTTTTTTGCCTCGTTTTTTTTTTTTTCTTACGGTGTTTACTGAAGGGGTTAACTAGTGGGGCAGTTTTATAGGTTGGGTCATTACGGACGCGGCGATACTAAATATGTGTACTTTTATTGTTTTGTTTTTTTTATTTAGATAAAGAAATGTATTTATGGGAATAATATATATATTTTTTTTATTATTTATTTAGGAATTTTTTTTTTTTTTTTTTACACATGTGGAAAAATTTTTTTTTTACTTTTTTACTTTGTCCCAGGGGGGGACATCACAGATCATTGATCTGGCAGTGTGCACAGCACTCTGCCAGATCGACGATCTGCTGTGCAGGGCTGCAGGCTTACCAAGTGTCTGCTCTGAGCAGACACTCGGTAAGCCACCTCCTTCCCTGCAGGACCCGGATGCCGCGGCCATCTTGGATCCGGAACCTGCAGCCAGGAAGGAGGTAGGAGACCCTCGCAGCAACGCGATCACATCGCGTTGCTCCGGGGGTCTCAGGGAAGCCCGCAGGGAGCCCCCTCCCTGCGCGATGCTTCCCTATACCGCCGGTACACTGCGATCATGTTTGATCGCGGTGTGCCGGGGGTTAATGTGCCGGGGGCGGTCCATGACCGCTCCTGGCACATAGTGCCGGATATCAGCTGCGATATGCAGCTGACACTCGGCCGCGCTCCCCCCGTGAGCGCCGCTGATCGGTGATGACGTACTATCCCGTCGGCGGTCATACGGGCCCACCCCACCTCGACGGGATAGTACGTCTGATGTCAGGAAGGGGTTAAGGCCCTGGTAGGGCCGAAACGTCATAATAATTACGTCTGGTCGCTTTTCATGTCAAATAAACTTTTCACTATTTTGCAAATACACATACAGAGTGTGCGGTGTACTATATTCTCTATATCACCCTGAAACTAACGGTCAGTCAGAGAGGACAAATCAGTCTTTGAAGCCAATTTTAAGATATTTTGTCGCTGATCAGCAGGAGAAATGGTCATCATTTCTTCCTCTGGCTGAGTTTTCTTTTAACAGTCGGGTTAATCAGTCCATGGGGACCTCGCCGTTTTTCTATAATTACAGGTTTCATCCTCATTTTGTTGAGTTCTCCAGGATAAGTTCCGGGTGTCCTGGGGTGGATGTCACCATTCAAGAGCTGGGGGATGTCTGGAGGAAGGTTAAAAAGAACATTGGGGTGGTTCAGTATTGGCAGCAGCGGAAGGCCAATACAAGGCGCTCATCAGGGGCCACCTTCAAAGTGGGAGTTAATGTATGGTTATCCTCTAAGAATATTACATTGAAGATGCCCTCGCTGAAGTTGGGTCCTAGATTCATTGGTCCGTATGAAATTCTGGAGGTGGTCAATCCAGTTGCCTTCCGCTTAAAACTCCCTCGGTCTTTCCGTATTCCTAATGTGTTCCACAAGTCATTGTTGAAGGAATTTATTCCCCTGCTCTGTCTTCCTCACTACTTTCCTTGATTAGTCCTCTACTTAAGCATGCTGGCTCCTCCATCCAGTGTCAATCGTACACTTACTGTTGACTGTGTAAGACTGATCCATGCTGAGTCTGTGCTGCAATCATCTGTGTTCACTTTCCTTGAGTAGTCCTCTACTTAAGCCTGCTGGCTCCTCCATCCAGTGTCAATTGTACACTTGCTGCTGCCTGTATAAGACTGATCTCTCTGTGATCTGTGCCTGACCCAGCCTGACTTTATTCCCTTCCCGAACTTAGACTCTTTGCTTGTGACCTGACTTCCCTTGTGCCTGCTCCCTGTAAACTGTCTTGTCTTTCTGGTTTTTCTGAACTCAGCTAGTAAATTGAATTTAGTCTCTGATTTCTCTTTGCTGTACTGCACCATTTCCTGGACCTGACCTCGGATTGTTTGACCTCCTTTTACTCATTCAGTAAGTGGTGTATATTAACTCTTACTGTTATTGTAGTCTTTCTCTCCACTTCTGGGGCTAACATTTACTATAGTGACTCGCATCACACATAGTGTTTTGGTCTACTGCAAATGTGGTCAGGAATTTCAAACCTAGCTAAATGCTATGGCAAATCAGTCCATAAACTAGCGTAAAACATTTGGTCCACCAGTCCACAGTCCACTGTAAAAGTGGTCTGTCAGTCCACAGTCTAATGTAAATGTTATGGCCATTCAGTCCATAGTCTTTTAGTCTACTGGAAATGTAGTCATGAATTCCACACCTAGCATAATTGCTGTGCTCAATCAGTCCTTAGACTACTGTAAATGATTGGATCAGTTAGCCCATGGACTAGTGTAAAACTTTTTGTCCGTCAGTCCACAGTCTGATGTAAATGTGGCCAGTCAGTCCACAGTCAGGTGTAAACGATGTCGTCATTGGGTCTACTATCTAGTTTAAATGCTGTGGTCCATCAGTCCACAGTCTATTGTAAATTCATTGTTCAGTTAGTTCACAGTCTGGTGTAAATGTTGTTGTTAGCTGATCCAAAGCCTAGAGGAAATGCTGTGGTCAGTCGGTCAACAGTCTAGAGTAAATGTTGTTAGTCTGTCCACAGTCTAGTGGAAAAGCTGTGGTCAGTAGCTCCACAGCCTAGCGTAAATGATGAGATCAGTCTCTTGTAATCGAGGCATTGAATGTTACACCGCTGATAAGAAGCCTATTCTATGAAACATAAGAACGTTTTCTTATTTTAGAAGACAGAATAAGAAGAAATGTTCCTTACATCTCTACCTGAAATATGGTTGTGTTATACTAGGAGTTGTGTATAGAAGATATACATGTGAAAAACACAAACAATATATTCCCATGTACCAGGAAGGTGTTATTACACCCTGGCAGGCCTAGAACTTATGTCTAAACCTACAATTATCAGTAATTAATATGAATATTAATTACCTGTTAGGGGATTTTTCTAATTCTCTTCTTGAAATCCACAAGGAAAAATTTCACGTTCCACCATCTCACTGGGCGTCAGTCACCTGTAAATAGTCAAGGGTGTGATAATATGTTCCTGCTACATGCTATACACAAAGAAAAATATAACACACTAGGGACAAAATGACTTATTTCAGGTATAAGGACTGTGGTCAGTTTATTCTGAATCCTGTAGTCAGTCATTTGTTAGTTTACGGTACATATTATGTTCAGTCATTCTACATTATTCTATAAATGTTATAGTCAGACTACAGTATACTAGAAATGTGGTCAGAAAATGCACACCTAGCGTAAATGCTATGATCAGCCAGTCCATAAACTAGTGTAAAAGTTTTGGTCCGCCAGTCCACAGTCCACTGTAAAAGTGGTCTATTAGTCCACATTCTAGTGTAAATGTTGTGTTCATTCAGTCCATAGTCTTCTGGTCTACTGGAAATGTGTTCAGAAATTCCACACCTAGCATAAATGCTGTGGTCACTCAGTCTTTAGACTAGTGTAAATGTTATATCCAGGCAGTGCAAACTTTACTGGAAATGTGGTCAGGCAGTCGAAATCTAGTGAAAATGACAAGGTTAGTAAGGCCTTAAACAAGTGCAAATGCTTTGATCAGTCAGTATTCAAACTAATGTAAATGCTGTGATCATTCATCCAAAGACTAGATTAAAAGTTTTGATCCATCAGTCCAAGGTCTACTGTAGATGTGGCCAGTCAGTTCACAGAATAGTATAAAAACTATGGTCAGTCAGTCCACAGTCTAGTGTAAATGAAATGCTCATTCAGAGCATAGTGTCACGATCTCCATTCTGTTCCTGTCTGCTATGTTACTTTGTGTAGAAGCTGTCAGTCTGTTTTGGTTGTGCTGGTCTGTGCTGCAATCATCTGTGTTAACTTTCCTAGATTAGTCCTCTACTTAAGCATGCTAGCTCCTTCATCCAGTGGCAATTTCCGAGAATTAAACAATTAAAAATTCTTATCGGCTTCTACTTATTCCCGATCAATATAATCAGCTTTCCGGGGCTAAATGGTTTTCCAAACTGGATCTCAGCGGGGCATATAATCTGATACGGATTCGTGAGGGTGATGAGTGGAAGACAGTATTTTTACCATCTGAAAGTGTCTTTGAAAATCTCGTTATGCCTTTTGGTCTAACGAATGCAGCTGCGGTTTTTCAAAATGTTATGAATGATATTTTCTCTGATTATATTGGCAAATCTATTGTGGTTTATTTAGATGATATTCTAATTTTCTCACCTAACATGGATTCACATTATAAACATGTACGTTTGGTTCTGCAAAGGTTGAGAGATAATTGTTTGTTTGGGCAGATACCCTGTGTCGTAGTCTTGATTCTGTGTCTCCTCCAGAACCTCCTTCCTCCATTCTTCCTCAGGGTATTGTTGTGGTCATGGTTTCCACTGATCTGGAACCTGGAATCCGTACTGCTCAGTTCTTGGCTCCTTTCAATACCCCTGAATGCAAGCTGTTTGTCCCTGTGTATCTCAGATTATGCCTTCTGCAAGGATTCCATGATTGTGTATTGAGTGTTCATCCAGGGGTCACTGCAACCCCGAAGGCAGTTGCTAGAGACTGTTTTGGTGGTCCACCATGCATAAGGATATTAGAGATTTTGTGTCAGCTTGTGAAACTTATGCACGTGCCAAAGTACAGCATTGCCGGCCAGCCGGGGAATTGGTTCCTTTGCCAATTCCAGAAAGACCATGGAATCATTTGTCCATGGATTTCATTTCAGATTTACCGCTGTCTGGGGGGATGACTACTATTTGGGTGGCAGTCGATCGCTTCAGCAAACAAGCTCCCTTCATCCCATTATCTGGGTTATCCAATGCTGAATCTCTCTCCAAACTGTTTATTATTCATGTGGTACAATTGCATAGGATTCTGTTAAATATTGTATTGGATAGGGGTGTACAATTCAACTTTAGATTTTGGAGGGCTTTCTGCAGAAAAATTGGGATAGATTTGTCCTTTTCCTCTGCTTATCACCCTGAAACTAACGGTCAGACAGAGAGGACAAATCAGTCTTTGAAGCCAATTTTAAGATACTTTGTCACAGATCAACAGGAGAAATGGTCATCATTTCTTCCTCTGGCTGAGTTTTCTTTTAACAGTCGGGTTAATCGCCGTTTTTCTATAATTACAGGTTTCATCCTCATTTTGGTGAGTTCTCCAGGATAAGTTCCGGGTGTCCTGGGGTGGATGTCACCATTCAAGAGCTGGGGGATGTCTGGAGGAAGGTTAAAAAGAACATTGGGGTGGTTCAGTATTGGCAGCAGCGGAAGGCCAATACGAGGCGCTCGTCAGGGGCCACCTTCAAAGTGGGAGTTAATGTATGGTTATCCTCTAAGAATATTACATTGAAGATGCCCTCGCTGAAGTTGGGTCCTAGATTCATTGGTCCGTATGAAATTCTGGAGGTGGTCAATTCAGTTGCCTTCCGCTTAAAACTCCCTCGGTCTTTCCGTATTACTAATGTGTTCCACAAGTCATTGTTGAAGGAGTTTATTCCCCCTGCTCTGTCTTCCTCACTACTTTCCTTGATTAGTCCTCTATTTAAGCATGCTGGCTCCTCCATCCAGTGTCAATCGTACACTTGCTGTTGACTGTGTAAGACTGATCCATGCTGAGTCTGTGCTGCAATCATCTGTGTTCACTTTCTTTGAGTAGTCCTCTACTTAAGCCTGCTGGCTCCTCCATCCAGTGTCAATTGTACACTTGCTGCTGCCTGTATAAGACTGACCTCTCTGTGATCTGTGCCTGACCCAGCCTGACTTTATTCCCTTCCCGAACTTAGACTCTTTGCTTGTGACTGGACTTCTCTTGTGCCTGCTCCCTGTAAACTGTCTTGTCTTTCTGGTTTTTCTGAACTCAGCTAGTAAATTGAATTTAGTCTCTGATTTCTCTTTGCTGTACTGCACCATTTCCTGGACCTGACCTCGGATTGTTTGACCTCCTTTTACTTATTCAGTAAGTGGTGTATATTATTTCTTACTGTTGTTGTAGTCTTTCTCTCCACTTCTGGGGCTAACATTTACTATAGTGACTCGCATCACACATAGTGTTTTGGTCTACTGCAAATGTGGTCAGGAATTTCACTCCTAGCTAAATGCTATGGCAAATCAGTCCATAAACCAGCGTAAAACATTTGGTCCGCCAGTCCACAGTCCACTGTAAAAGTGGTCTGTCAGTCCACAGTCTAATGTAAATGTTATGGCCATTCAGTCCATAGTCTTTTAGTCTACTGGAAATGTAGTCATGAATTCCACACCTAGCATAATTGCTGTGCTCAATCAGTCCTTAGGCTGGTTTCACACTTGCGTTTTTATCTGCATGCGTTTTTTAAAAAAACGCATGTGTGAAAAACGCATGTAAACGCGGTAAAACGCATGCGTTTTTTAGACGCATGCGTTTTTATAGAAAAACACAAGAAAACACAAGAAAACACAAGAAAACACAAGAAAAAACAAGAAAACCCTAACCCTACCCCTACCCCTAACCCTAACCCTAAACGTGACTGAAATACGTGGCACTGAAATACGTGCAACTGAAATACGTGGTACTTAAATACGTGGCACTTAAATACGTGGCACGTGGCACTTAAATACGTGGCATGTGGCACTTAAATACGTGGCACGTGGCACTTAAATACGTGGCACGTGGCACTTAAATATGTGGTACTTAAATACGTGGCACTTAAATACGTGGCACGTGGCACTTTAATACGTGGCACGTGGCACTTAAATACGTGGCATGTGGCACTTAAATACGTGGCACGTGGCACTTAAATACGTGGCACGTGGCACTTAAATATGTGGTACTTAAATACGTGGCACTTAAATACGTGGCACGTGGCACTTTAATACGTGGCACGTGGCACTTAAATATGTGCCACGTGGCACTTAAATACGTGGCACGTGGCACTTTAATACGTGGCACGTGGCACTTAAATATGTGGCACGTGGCACTTAAATACGTGGCACGTGGCATACGTGGCACTGAAATACGTGATACGTGGCACTTAAATACGTGGCAATATGACTGTCAGAAAATGTTCATTAAACGGTTAGGGGTGAGGTTAGGGGTAGAGTTAGGGTTAGGGTTTGGATCCCTTTATCACCTTGATGGTGGTGGGTGGCTTTTCAGTGTGTTTTCTGGTTTTTTTCTATAAAAACGCATGCGTTTTTAGCGCAAACAAACGCATGTGCTTAAAAACGCATGCGTTTACATAGACAGCAATGCATTTTTTTGCCGCGAAAAAACGCATGCGTTTTTTCGCGGCAAAAAATCGCGCAAGAAAATACTGCAGGTAGCATTTTTGAAAATGAACGCATGCAGACAAAAAACGCATGCGTTTGATAACGCGACCAAACGCATGTGCAAAAAAACGCATGCGTTTTCAATGTTAAATATAGGAAAAAAAACGCATGCGTTTTTTGTGCAAAAAACGCTGCAGACAAAAACGCAAGTGTGAAACCAGCCTTAGACTACTGTAAATGATTGGATCAGTTAGCCCATGGACTAGTGTAAAACATTTTGTCCGTCAGTCCACAGTCTGATGTAAATGTGGCCAGTCAGTCAACAGTCAGGTGTAAACGATGTCGTCATTGGGTCTACTATCTAGTTTAAAAGCTGTGGTCCATCAGTCCACAGTCTAGTGTAAATTCTTTGTTCAGTTAGTTCACAGTCTAGTGTAAATGTTCTTGTTAGCTGATCCAAAGCCTAGAGGAAGTGCTGTGGTCAGTCGGTCAACAGTCTAGAGTAAATGTTGTTAGTCTGTCCACAGTCTAGTGGAAAAGCTGTGGTCAGTAGCTCCACAGCCTAGCGTAAATGATGAGATCAGTCTCTTGTAATCGAGGCATTGAATGTTACACCGCTGATAAGAAGCCTATTCTATGAAACATAAGAACGTTTTCTTATTTTAGAAGACAGAGAATAAGGAGAAGAAATGTTCCTTACATCTCTACCTGAAATATGGCTGTGTTATACTAGGAGTTGTGTATAGAAGATATACATGTGAAAAACACAAACAATATATTCCCATGTACCAGGAAGGTGTTATTACACCCTGGCAGGCCTAGAACTTATGTCTAAACCTACAATTATCAGTAATTAATATGAATATTAATTACCTGTTAGGGGATTTTTCTAATTCTCTTCTTGAAATCCACAAGGAAAAATTTCACGTTCCACCATCTCACTGGGCGTCAGTCACCTGTAAATAGTCAAGGGTGTGATAATATGTTCCTGCTACATGCTATACACAAAGAAAAATATAACACACTAGGGACAAAATGACTTATTTCAGGTATAAGGACTGTGGTCAGTTTATTCTGAATCCTGTAGTCAGTCATTTGTTAGTTTACGGTACATATTATGTTCAGTCATTCTACATTATTCTATAAATGTTATAGTCAGACTACAGTATACTAGAAATGTGGTCAGAAAATGCACACCTAGCGTAAATGCTATGATCAGCCAGTCCAAAAACTAGTGTAAAAGTTTTGGTCCCCCAGTCCACAGTCCACTGTAAAAGTGGTCTATTAGTCCACATTCTAGTGTAAATGTTGTGTTCATTCAGTCCATAGTCTTCTGGTCTACTGGAAATGTGTTCAGAAATTCCACACCTAGCATAAATGCTGTGGTCACTCAGTCTTTAGACTAGTGTAAATGTTATATCCAGGCAGTGCAAACTTTACTGGAAATGTGGTCAGGCAGTCGAAATCTAGTGAAAATGACAAGGTCAGTAAGGCCTTAAACAAGTGCAAATGCTTTGATCAGTCAGTATTCAAACTAATGTAAATGCTGTGATCATTCATCCAAAGACTAGATTAAAAGTTTTGATCTATCATTCCAAGGTCTACTGTAGATGTGGCCAGTCAGTTCACAGAATAGTATAAAGACTATGGTCAGTCAGTCCACAGTCTAGTGTAAATGAAATGCTCATTCAGAGCATAGTGTCACGATCTCCATTCTGTTCCTGTCTGCTATGTTACTTTGTGTAGAAGCTGTCAGTCTGTTTTGGTTGTGCTGGTCTGTGCTGCAATCATCTGTGTTAACTTTCCTAGATTAGTCCTCTACTTAAGCATGCTAGCTCCTTCATCCAGTGGCAATTTCCGAGAATTAAACAATTAAAAATTCTTATCGGCTTCCACTTATTCCCGATCAATATAATCAGCTTTCCGGGGCTAAATGGTTTTCCAAACTGGATCTCAGCGTGGCATATAATCTGATACGGATTCGTGAGGGTGATGAGTGGAAGACAGTATTTTTACCATCTGAAAGTGTCTTTGAAAATCTCGTTATGCCTTTTGGTCTAACGAATGCAGCTGCGGTTTTTCAAAATTTTATGAATGATATTTTCTCTGATTATATTGGCAAATCTATTGTGGTTTATTTAGATGATATTCTAATTTTCTCACCTAACATAGATTCACATTATAAACATGTCCGTTTGGTTCTGCAAAGGTTGAGAGATAATTGTTTGTTTGGGCAGATACCCTGTCTCGTAGTCTTGATTCTGTGTCTCCTCCAGAACCTCCTTCCTCCATTCTTCCTCAGGGTATTGTTGTGGTCATGGTTTCCACTGATCTGGAACCTGGAATCCGTACTGCTCAGGTCTTGGCTCCTTTCAATACCCCTGAATGCAAGCCGTTTGTCCCTGTGTATCTCAGATTATGCCTTCTGCAAGGATTCCATGATTGTGTATTGAGTGTTCATCCAGGGGTCACTGCAACCCCGAAGGCAGTTGCTAGAGACTGTTTTGGTGGTCCACCATGCATAAGGATATTAGAGATTTTGTGTCAGCTTGTGAAACTTATGCACGTGCCAAAGTACAGCATTGCCGGCCAGCCGGGGAATTGGTTCCTTTGCCAATTCCAGAAAGACCATGGAATCATTTGTCCATGGATTTCATTTCAGATTTACCGCTGTCTGGGGGGATGACTACTATTTGGGTGGCAGTCGATCGCTTCAGCAAACAAGCTCCCTTCATCCCATTATCTGGGTTATCCAATGCTGAATCTCTCTCCAAACTGTTTATTATTCATGTGGTACAATTGCATAGGATTCTGTTAAATATTGTATTGGATAGGGGTGTACAATTCAACTTTAGATTTTGGAGGGCTTTCTGCAGAAAAATTGGGATAGATTTGTCCTTTTCCTCTGCTTATCACCCTGAAACTAACGGTCAGACAGAGAGGACAAATCAGTCTTTGAAGCCAATTTTAAGATACTTTGTCGCAGATCAACAGGAGAAATGGTCATCATTTCTTCCTCTGGCTGAGTTTTCTTTTAACAGTCGGGTTAATCGCCGTTTTTCTATAATTACAGGTGTCATCCTCATTTTGGTGAGTTCTCCAGGATAAGTTCCGGGTGTCCTGGAGTGGATGTCACCATTCAAGAGCTGGGGGATGTCTGGAGGAAGGTTAAAAAGAACATTGGGGTGGTTCAGTATTGGCAGCAGCGGAAGGCCAATACGAGGCGCTCGTCAGGGGCCACCTTCAAAGTGGGAGTTAATGTATGGTTATCCTCTAAGAATATTACATTGAAGATGCCCTCGCTGAAGTTGGGTCCTAGATTCATTGGTCCGTATGAAATTCTGGAGGTGGTCAATCCAGTTGCCTTCCGCTTAAAACTCCCTCGGTCTTTCCGTATTACTAATGTGTTCCACAAGTCATTGTTGAAGGAGTTTATTCCCCCTGCTCTGTCTTCCTCACTACTTTCCTTGATTAGTCCTCTATTTAAGCATGCTGGCTCCTCCATCCAGTGTCAATCGTACACTTGCTGTTGACTGTGTAAGACTGATCCATGCTGAGTCTGTGCTGCAATCATCTGTGTTCACTTTCCTTGAGTAGTCCTCTACTTAAGCCTGCTGGCTCCTCCATCCAGTGTCAATTGTACACTTGCTGCTGCCTGTATAAGACTGACCTCTCTGTGATCTGTGCCTGACCCAGCCTGACTTTATTCCCTTCCCGAACTTAGACTCTTTGCTTGTGACTGGACTTTTCTTGTGCCTGCTCCCTGTAAACTGTCTTGTGTTTCTGTTTTTTCTGAACTCAGCTAGTAAATTGAATTTAGTCTCTGATTTCTCTTTGCTGTACTGCACCATTTCCTGGACCTGACCTCGGATTGTTTGACCTCCTTTTACTTATTCAGTAAGTGGTGTATATTATTTCTTACTGTTGTTGTAGTCTTTCTCTCCACTTCTGGGGCTAACATTTACTATAGTGACTCGTATCACACATAGTGTTTTGGTCTACTGCAAATGTGGTCAGGAATTTCACTCCTAGCTAAATGCTATGGCAAATCAGTCCATAAACCAGCGTAAAACATTTGGTCCGCCAGTCCATAGTCCACTGTGAAAGTGGTCTGTCAGTCCACAGTCTAATGTAAATGTTATGGCCATTCAGTCCATAGTCTTTTAGTCTACTGGAAATGTAGTCATGAATTCCACACCTAGCATAATTGCTGTGCTCAATCAGTCCTTAGACTACTGTAAATGATTGGATCAGTTAGCCCATGGACTAGTCGTGTAAAACTTTTTGTCCGTCAGTCCACAGTCTGATGTAAATGTGGCCAGTCAGTCCACAGTCAGGTGTAAACGATGTCGTCATTGGGTCTACTATCTAGTTTAAATGCTGTGGTCCATCAGTCCACAGTCTAGTGTAAATTCTTTGTTCAGTTAGTTCACAGTCTGGTGTAAATGTTCTTGTTAGCTGATCCAAAGCCTAGAGGAAATGCTGTGGTCAGTCGGTCAACAGTCTAGAGTAAATGTTGTTAGTCTGTCCACAGTCTAGTGGAAA
Organism: Ranitomeya variabilis; assembly: GCF_051348905.1. Taxonomy (NCBI): domain Eukaryota; kingdom Metazoa; phylum Chordata; class Amphibia; order Anura; family Dendrobatidae; genus Ranitomeya; species Ranitomeya variabilis. Next base: position 328,193,392 of record NC_135237.1, on the reverse strand, counting down.
AGCTGTGGTCAGTAGCTCCACAGCCTAGCGTAACTGATGAGATCAGTCTCTTGTAATCGAGGCATTGAATGTTACACCGCTGATAAGAAGCCTATTCTGTGAAACATAAGAACGTTTTCTTATTTTAGAAGACAGAGAATAAGGAGAAGAAATGTTACTTACATCTCTACCTGAAATATGGCTGTATTATACTAGGAGTTGTGTATAGAAGATATACATGTGAAAAACACAAACAATATATTCCCATGTACCAGGAAGGTGTTATTACACCCCGGCAGGCCTAGAACTTATGTCTAAACCTACAATTATCAGTAATTAATATGAATATTAATTACCTGTTAGGGGATTTTTCTAATTCTCTTCTTGAAATCCACAAGGAAAAATTTCACGTTCCACCATCTCACTGGGCGTCAGTCACCTGTAAATAGTCAAGGGTGTGATAATATGTTCCTGCTACATGCTATACACAAAGAAAAATATAACACACTAGGGACAAAATGACTTATTTCAGGTAAAGGACTGTGGTCAGTTTATTCTGAATCCTGTAGTCAGTCATTTGTTAGTTTACGGTACATATTATGTTCAGTCATTCTACATTATTCTATAAATGTTATAGTCAGACTACAGTATACTAGAAATGTGGTCAGACAATGCACACCTAGCGTAAATGCTATGATCAGCCAGTCCATAAACTAGTGTAAAAGTTTTGGTCCCCCAGTCCACAGTCCACTGTAAAAGTGGTCTATTAGTCCACATTCTAGTGTAAATGTTGTGTTCATTCAGTCCATAGTCTTCTGGTCTACTGGAAATGTGTTCAGAAATTCCACACCTAGCATAAATGCTGTGGTCACTCAGTCTTTAGACTAGTGTAAATGTTATATCCAGGCAGTGCAAACTTTACTGGAAATGTGGTCAGGCAGTCGAAATCTAGTGAAAATGACAAGGTCAGTAAGGCCTTAAACAAGTGCAAATGCTTTGATCAGTCAGTATTCAAACTAATGTAAATGCTGTGATCATTCATCCAAAGACTAGATTAAAAGTTTTGATCCATCAGTCCAAGGTCTACTGTAGATGTGGCCAGTCAGTTCACAGAATAGTATAAAGACTATGGTCAGTCAGTCCACAGTCTAGTGTAAATGAAATGCTCATTCAGAGCATAGTGTCACGATCTCCATTCTGTTCCTGTCTGCTATGTTACTTTGTGTAGAAGCTGTCAGTCTGTTTTGGTTGTGCTGGTCTGTGCTGCAATCATCTGTGTTAACTTTCCTAGATTAGTCCTCTACTTAAGCATGCTAGCTCCTTCATCCAGTGGCAATTTCCGAGAATTAAACAATTAAAAATTCTTATCGGCTTCCACTTATTCCCGATCAATATAATCAGCTTTCCGGGGCTAAATGGTTTTCCAAACTGGATCTCAGCGTGGCATATAATCTGATACGGATTCGTGAGGGTGATGAGTGGAAGACAGTATTTTTACCATCTGAAAGTGTCTTTGAAAATCTCGTTATGCCTTTTGGTCTAACGAATGCAGCTGCGGTTTTTCAAAATTTTATGAATGATATTTTCTCTGATTATATTGGCAAATCTATTGTGGTTTATTTAGATGATATTCTAATTTTCTCACCTAACATAGATTCACATTATAAACATGTCCGTTTGGTTCTGCAAAGGTTGAGAGATAATTGTTTGTTTGGGCAGATACCCTGTCTCGTAGTCTTGATTCTGTGTCTCCTCCAGAACCTCCTTCCTCCATTCTTCCTCAGGGTATTGTTGTGGTCATGGTTTCCACTGATCTGGAACCTGGAATCCATACTGCTCAGTTCTTGGCTCCTTTCAATACCCCTGAATGCAAGCTGTTTGTCCCTGTGTATCTCAGATTATGCCTTCTGCAAGGATTCCATGATTGTGTATTGAGTGTTCATCCAGGGGTCATTGCAACCCCGAAGGCAGTTGCTAGAGACTGTTTTGGTGGTCCACCATGCATAAGGATATTAGAGATTTTGTGTCAGCTTGTGAAACTTATGCACGTGCCAAAGTACAGCATTGCCGGCCAGCCAGGGAATTGGTTCCTTTGCCAATGCCAGAAAGACCATGGAATCATTTGTCCATGGATTTCATTTCAGATTTACCGCTGTCTGGGGGGATGACTACTATTTGGGTGGCAGTCGATCGCTTCAGCAAACAAGCTCCCTTCATCCCATTATCTGGGTTATCCAATGCTGAATCTCTCTCCAAACTGTTTATTATTCATGTGGTACAATTGCATAGGATTCTGTTAAATATTGTATTGGATAGGGGTGTACAATTCAACTTTAGATTTTGGAGGGCTTTCTGCAGAAAAATTGGGATAGATTTGTCCTTTTCCTCTGCTTATCACCCTGAAACTAACGGTCAGACAGAGAGGACAAATCAGTCTTTGAAGCCAATTTTAAGATACTTTGTCGCAGATCAACAGGAGAAATGGTCATCATTTCTTCCTCTGGCTGAGTTTTCTTTTAACAGTCGGGTTAATCGCCGTTTTTCTATAATTACAGGTTTCATCCTCATTTTGGTGAGTTCTCCAGGATAAGTTCCGGGTGTCCTGGGGTGGATGTCACCATTCAAGAGCTGGGGGATGTCTGGAGGAAGGTTAAAAAGAACATTGGGGTGGTTCAGTATTGGCAGAAGCGGAAGGCCAATACGAGGCGCTCGTCAGGGGCCACCTTCAAAGTGGGAGTTAATGTATGGCTATCCTCTAAGAATATTACATTGAAGATGCCCTCGCTGAAGTTGGGTCCTAGATTCATTGGTCCGTATGAAATTCTGGAGGTGGTCAATCCAGTTGCCTTCCGCTTAAAACTCCCTCGGTCTTTCCGTATTACTAATGTGTTCCACAAGTCATTGTTGAAGGAGTTTATTCCCCCTGCTCTGTCTTCCTCACTACTTTCCTTGATTAGTCCTCTATTTAAGCATGCTGGCTCCTCCATCCAGTGTCAATCGTACACTTGCTGTTGACTGTGTAAGACTGATCCATGCTGAGTCTGTGCTGCAATCATCTGTGTTCACTTTCCTTGAGTAGTCCTCTACTTAAGCCTGCTGGCTCCTCCATCCAGTGTCAATTGTACACTTGCTGCTGCCTGTATAAGACTGACCTCTCTGTGATCTGTGCCTGACCCAGCCTGACTTTATTCCCTTCCCGAACTTAGACTCTTTGCTTGTGACTGGACTTTTCTTGTGCCTGCTCCCTGTAAACTGTCTTGTCTTTCTGGTTTTTCTGAACTCAGCTAGTAAATTGAATTTAGTCTCTGATTTCTCTTTGCTGTACTGCACCATTTCCTGGACCTGACCTCGGATTGTTTGACCTCCTTTTACTTATTCAGTAAGTGGTGTATATTATTTCTTACTGTTGTTGTAGTCTTTCTCTCCACTTCTGGGGCTAACATTTACTATAGTGACTCGCATCACACATAGTGTTTTGGTCTACTGCAAATGTGGTCAGGAATTTCACTCCTAGCTAAATGCTATGGCAAATCAGTCCATAAACCAGCGTAAAACATTTGGTCCGCCAGTCCACAGTCCACTGTGAAAGTGGTCTGTCAGTCCACAGTCTAATGTAAATGTTATGGCCATTCAGTCCATAGTCTTTTAGTCTACTGGAAATGTAGTCATGAATTCCACACCTAGCATAATTGCTGTGCTCAATCAGTCCTTAGACTACTGTAAATGATTGGATCAATTAGCCCATGGACTAGTGTAAAACTGTTTGTCCGTCAGTCCACAGTCTGATGTAAATGTGGCCAGTCAGTCCACAGTCAGGTGTAAACGATGTCGTCATTGGGTCTACTATCTAGTTTAAATGCTGTGGTCCATCAGTCCACAGTCTAGTGTAAATTCTTTGTTCAGTTAGTTCACAGTCTGGTGTAAATGTTCTTGTTAGCTGATCCAAAGCCTAGAGGAAATGCTGTGGTCAGTCGGTCAACAGTCTAGAGTAAATGTTGTTAGTCTGTCCACAGTCTAGTGGAAAAGCTGTGGTCAGTAGCTCCACAGCCTAGCGTAACTGATGAGTTCAGTCTCTTGTAATCGAGGCATTGAATGTTACACCGCTGATAAGAAGCCTATTCTGTGAAACATAAGAACGTTTTCTTATTTTAGAAGACAGAGAATAAGGAGAAAAAATGTTCCTTACATCTCTACCTGAAATATGGCTGTGTTATACTAGGAGTTGTGTATAGAAGATATACATGTGAAAAACACAAACAATATATTCCCATGTACCAGGAAGGTGTTATTACACCCTGGCAGGCCTAGAACTTATGTCTAAACCTACAATTATCAGTAATTAATATGAATATTAATTACCTGTTAGGGGATTTTTCTAATTCTCTTCTTGAAATCCACAAGGAAAAATTTCACGTTCCACCATCTCACTGGGCGTCAGTCACCTGTAAATAGTCAAGGGTGTGATAATATGTTCCTGCTACATGCTATACACAAAGAAAAATATAACACACTAGGGACAAAATGACTTATTTCAGGTAAAGGACTGTGGTCAGTTTATTCTGAATCCTGTAGTCAGTCATTTGTTAGTTTACAGTACATATTATGTTCAGTCATTCTACATTATTCTATAAATGTTATAGTCAGACTACAGTATACTAGAAATGTGGTCAGACAATGCACACCTAGCGTAAATGCTATGATCAGCCAGTCCATAAACTAGTGTAAAAGTTTTGGTCCCCCAGTCCACAGTCCACTGTAAAAGTGGTCTATTAGTCCACATTCTAGTGTAAATGTTGTGTTCATTCAGTCCATAGTCTTCTGGTCTACTGGAAATGTGTTCAGAAATTCCACACCTAGCATAAATGCTGTGGTCACTCAGTCTTTAGACTAGTGTAAATGTTATATCCAGGCAGTGCAAACTTTACTGGAAATGTGGTCAGGCAGTCGAAATCTAGTGAAAATGACAAGGTCAGTAAGGCCTTAAACAAGTGCAAATGCTTTGATCAGTCAGTATTCAAACTAATGTAAATGCTGTGATCATTCATCCAAAGACTAGATTAAAAGTTTTGATCCATCAGTCCAAGGTCTACTGTAGATGTGGCCAGTCAGTTCACAGAATAGTATAAAGACTATGGTCAGTCAGTCCACAGTCTAGTGTAAATGAAATGCTCATTCAGAGCATAGTGTCACGATCTCCATTCTGTTCCTGTCTTCTATGTTACTTTGTGTAGAAGCTGTCAGTCTGTTTTGGTTGTGCTGGTCTGTGCTGCAATCATCTGTGTTAACTTTCCTAGATTAGTCTTCTACTTAAGCATGCTAGCTCCTTCATCCAGTGGCAATTTCCGAGAATTAAACAATTAAAAATTCTTATCGGCTTCCACTTATTCCCGATCAATATAATCAGCTTTCCGGGGCTAAATGGTTTTCCAAACTGGATCTCAGCGTGGCATATAATCTGATACGGATTCGTGAGGGTGATGAGTGGAAGACAGTATTTTTACCATCTAAAAGTGTCTTTGAAAATCTCGTTATGCCTTTTGGTCTAACGAATGCAGCTGCGGTTTTTCAAAATTTTATGAATGATATTTTCTCTGATTATATTGGCAAATCTATTGTGGTTTATTTAGATGATATTCTAATTTTCTCACCTAATATAGATTCACATTATAAACATGTCCGTTTGGTTCTGCAAAGGTTGGGAGATAATTGTTTGTTTGGGCAGATACCCTGTCTCGTAGTCTTGATTCTGTGTCTCCTCCAGAACCTCCTTCCTCCATTCTTCCTCAGGGTATTGTTGTGGTCATGGTTTCCACTGATCTGGAACCTGGAATCCGTACTGCTCAGTTCTTGGCTCCTTTCAATACCCCTGAATGCAAGCTGTTTGTCCCTGTGTATCTCAGATTATGCCTTCTGCAAGGATTCCATGATTGTGTATTGAGTGTTCATCCAGGGGTCACTGCAACCCCGAAGGCAGTTGCTAGAGACTGTTTTGGTGGTCCACCATGCATAAGGATATTAGAGATTTTGTGTCAGCTTGTGAAACTTATGCACGTGCCAAAGTACAGCATTGCCGGCCAGCCGGGGAATTGGTTCCTTTGCCAATTCCAGAAAGACCATGGAATCATTTGTCCATGGATTTCATTTCAGATTTACCGCTGTCTGGGGGGATGACTACTATTTGGGTGGCAGTCGATCGCTTCAGCAAACAAGCTCCCTTCATCCCATTATCTGGGTTATCCAATGCTGAATCTCTCTCCAAACTGTTTATTATTCATGTGGTACAATTGCATAGGATTCTGTTAAATATTGTATTGGATAGGGGTGTACAATTCAACTTTAGATTTTGGAGGGCTTTCTGCAGAAAAATTGGGATAGATTTGTCCTTTTCCTCTGCTTATCACCCTGAAACTAACGGTCAGACAGAGAGGACAAATCAGTCTTTGAAGCCAATTTTAAGATACTTTGTCGCAGATCAACAGGAGAAATGGTCATCATTTCTTCCTCTGGCTGAGTTTTCTTTTAACAGTCGGGTTAATCGCCGTTTTTCTATAATTACAGGTGTCATCCTCATTTTGGTGAGTTCTCCAGGATAAGTTCCGGGTGTCCTGGGGTGGATGTCACCATTCAAGAGCTGGGGGATGTCTGGAGGAAGGTTAAAAAGAACATTGGGGTGGTTCAGTATTGGCAGCAGCGGAAGGCCAATACGAGGCGCTCGTCAGGGGCCACCTTCAAAGTGGGAGTTAATGTATGGTTATCCTCTAAGAATATTACATTGAAGATGCCCTCGCTGAAGTTGGGTCCTAGATTCATTGGTCCGTATGAAATTCTGGAGGTGGTCAATCCAGTTGCCTTCCGCTTAAAACTCCCTCGGTCTTTCCGTATTACTAATGTGTTCCACAAGTCATTGTTGAAGGAGTTTATTCCCCCTGCTCTGTCTTCCTCACTACTTTCCTTGATTAGTCCTCTATTTAAGCATGCTGGCTCCTCCATCCAGTGTCAATCGTACACTTGCTGTTGACTGTGTAAGACTGATCCATGCTGAGTCTGTGCTGCAATCATCTGTGTTCACTTTCCTTGAGTAGTCCTCTACTTAAGCCTGCTGGCTCCTCCATCCAGTGTCAATTGTACACTTGCTGCTGCCTGTATAAGACTGACCTCTCTGTGATCTGTGCCTGACCCAGCCTGACTTTATTCCCTTCCCGAACTTAGACTCTTTGCTTGTGACTGGACTTTTCTTGTGCCTGCTCCCTGTAAACTGTCTTGTCTTTCTGGTTTTTCTGAACTCAGCTAGTAAATTGAATTTAGTCTCTGATTTCTCTTTGCTGTACTGCGCCATTTCCTGGACCTGACCTCGGATTGTTTGACCTCCTTTTACTTATTCAGTAAGTGGTGTATATTATTTCTTACTGTTGTTGTAGTCTTTCTCTCCACTTCTGGGGCTAACATTTACTATAGTGACTCGCATCACACATAGTGTTTTGGTCTACTGCAAATGTGGTCAGGAATTTCACTCCTAGCTAAATGCTATGGCAAATCAGTCCATAAACCAGCGTAAAACATTTGGTCCGCCAGTCCACAGTCCACTGTGAAAGTGGTCTGTCAGTCCACAGTCTAATGTAAATGTTATGGCCATTCAGTCCATAGTCTTTTAGTCTACTGGAAATGTAGTCATGAATTCCACACCTAGCATAATTGCTGTGCTCAATCAGTCCTTAGACTACTGTAAATGATTGGATCAATTAGCCCATGGACTAGTGTAAAACTGTTTGTCCGTCAGTCCACAGTCTGATGTAAATGTGGCCAGTCAGTCCACAGTCAGGTGTAAACGATGTCGTCATTGGGTCTACTATCTAGTTTAAATGCTGTGGTCCATCAGTCCACAGTCTAGTGTAAATTCTTTGTTCAGTTAGTTCACAGTCTGGTGTAAATGTTCTTGTTAGCTGATCCAAAGCCTAGAGGAAATGCTGTGGTCAGTCGGTCAACAGTCTAGAGTAAATGTTGTTAGTCTGTCCACAGTCTAGTGGAAAAGCTGTGGTCAGTAGCTCCACAGCCTAGCGTAACTGATGAGTTCAGTCTCTTGTAATCGAGGCATTGAATGTTACACCGCTGATAAGAAGCCTATTCTGTGAAACATAAGAACGTTTTCTTATTTTAGAAGACAGAGAATAAGGAGAAAAAATGTTCCTTACATCTCTACCTGAAATATGGCTGTGTTATACTAGGAGTTGTGTATAGAAGATATACATGTGAAAAACACAAACAATATATTCCCATGTACCAGGAAGGTGTTATTACACCCTGGCAGGCCTAGAACTTATGTCTAAACCTACAATTATCAGTAATTAATATGAATATTAATTACCTGTTAGGGGATTTTTCTAATTCTCTTCTTGAAATCCACAAGGAAAAATTTCACGTTCCACCATCTCACTGGGCGTCAGTCACCTGTAAATAGTCAAGGGTGTGATAATATGTTCCTGCTACATGCTATACACAAAGAAAAATATAACACACTAGGGACAAAATGACTTATTTCAGGTAAAGGACTGTGGTCAGTTTATTCTGAATCCTGTAGTCAGTCATTTGTTAGTTTACAGTACATATTATGTTCAGTCATTCTACATTATTCTATAAATGTTATAGTCAGACTACAGTATACTAGAAATGTGGTCAGACAATGCACACCTAGCGTAAATGCTATGATCAGCCAGTCCATAAACTAGTGTAAAAGTTTTGGTCCCCCAGTCCACAGTCCACTGTAAAAGTGGTCTATTAGTCCACATTCTAGTGTAAATGTTGTGTTCATTCAGTCCATAGTCTTCTGGTCTACTGGAAATGTGTTCAGAAATTCCACACCTAGCATAAATGCTGTGGTCACTCAGTCTTTAGACTAGTGTAAATGTTATATCCAGGCAGTGCAAACTTTACTGGAAATGTGGTCAGGCAGTCGAAATCTAGTGAAAATGACAAGGTCAGTAAGGCCTTAAACAAGTGCAAATGCTTTGATCAGTCAGTATTCAAACTAATGTAAATGCTGTGATCATTCATCCAAAGACTAGATTAAAAGTTTTGATCCATCAGTCCAAGGTCTACTGTAGATGTGGCCAGTCAGTTCACAGAATAGTATAAAGACTATGGTCAGTCAGTCCACAGTCTAGTGTAAATGAAATGCTCATTCAGAGCATAGTGTCACGATCTCCATTCTGTTCCTGTCTTCTATGTTACTTTGTGTAGAAGCTGTCAGTCTGTTTTGGTTGTGCTGGTCTGTGCTGCAATCATCTGTGTTAACTTTCCTAGATTAGTCTTCTACTTAAGCATGCTAGCTCCTTCATCCAGTGGCAATTTCCGAGAATTAAACAATTAAAAATTCTTATCGGCTTCCACTTATTCCCGATCAATATAATCAGCTTTCCGGGGCTAAATGGTTTTCCAAACTGGATCTCAGCGTGGCATATAATCTGATACGGATTCGTGAGGGTGATGAGTGGAAGACAGTATTTTTACCATCTAAAAGTGTCTTTGAAAATCTCGTTATGCCTTTTGGTCTAACGAATGCAGCTGCGGTTTTTCAAAATTTTATGAATGATATTTTCTCTGATTATATTGGCAAATCTATTGTGGTTTATTTAGATGATATTCTAATTTTCTCACCTAATATAGATTCACATTATAAACATGTCCGTTTGGTTCTGCAAAGGTTGGGAGATAATTGTTTGTTTGGGCAGATACCCTGTCTCGTAGTCTTGATTCTGTGTCTCCTCCAGAACCTCCTTCCTCCATTCTTCCTCAGGGTATTGTTGTGGTCATGGTTTCCACTGATCTGGAACCTGGAATCCGTACTGCTCAGTTCTTGGCTCCTTTCAATACCCCTGAATGCAAGCTGTTTGTCCCTGTGTATCTCAGATTATGCCTTCTGCAAGGATTCCATGATTGTGTATTGAGTGTTCATCCAGGGGTCACTGCAACCCCGAAGGCAGTTGCTAGAGACTGTTTTGGTGGTCCACCATGCATAAGGATATTAGAGATTTTGTGTCAGCTTGTGAAACTTATGCACGTGCCAAAGTACAGCATTGCCGGCCAGCCGGGGAATTGGTTCCTTTGCCAATTCCAGAAAGACCATGGAATCATTTGTCCATGGATTTCATTTCAGATTTACCGCTGTCTGGGGGGATGACTACTATTTGGGTGGCAGTCGATCGCTTCAGCAAACAAGCTCCCTTCATCCCATTATCTGGGTTATCCAATGCTGAATCTCTCTCCAAACTGTTTATTATTCATGTGGTACAATTGCATAGGATTCTGTTAAATATTGTATTGGATAGGGGTGTACAATTCAACTTTAGATTTTGGAGGGCTTTCTGCAGAAAAATTGGGATAGATTTGTCCTTTTCCTCTGCTTATCACCCTGAAACTAACGGTCAGACAGAGAGGACAAATCAGTCTTTGAAGCCAATTTTAAGATACTTTGTCGCAGATCAACAGGAGAAATGGTCATCATTTCTTCCTCTGGCTGAGTTTTCTTTTAACAGTCGGGTTAATCGCCGTTTTTCTATAATTACAGGTGTCATCCTCATTTTGGTGAGTTCTCCAGGATAAGTTCCGGGTGTCCTGGGGTGGATGTCACCATTCAAGAGCTGGGGGATGTCTGGAGGAAGGTTAAAAAGAACATTGGGGTGGTTCAGTATTGGCAGCAGCGGAAGGCCAATACGAGGCGCTCGTCAGGGGCCACCTTCAAAGTGGGAGTTAATGTATGGTTATCCTCTAAGAATATTACATTGAAGATGCCCTCGCTGAAGTTGGGTCCTAGATTCATTGGTCCGTATGAAATTCTGGAGGTGGTCAATCCAGTTGCCTTCCGCTTAAAACTCCCTCGGTCTTTCCGTATTACTAATGTGTTCCACAAGTCATTGTTGAAGGAGTTTATTCCCCCTGCTCTGTCTTCCTCACTACTTTCCTTGATTAGTCCTCTATTTAAGCATGCTGGCTCCTCCATCCAGTGTCAATCGTACACTTGCTGTTGACTGTGTAAGACTGATCCATGCTGAGTCTGTGCTGCAATCATCTGTGTTCACTTTCCTTGAGTAGTCCTCTACTTAAGCCTGCTGGCTCCTCCATCCAGTGTCAATTGTACACTTGCTGCTGCCTGTATAAGACTGACCTCTCTGTGATCTGTGCCTGACCCAGCCTGACTTTATTCCCTTCCCGAACTTAGACTCTTTGCTTGTGACTGGACTTTTCTTGTGCCTGCTCCCTGTAAACTGTCTTGTCTTTCTGGTTTTTCTGAACTCAGCTAGTAAATTGAATTTAGTCTCTGATTTCTCTTTGCTGTACTGCGCCATTTCCTGGACCTGACCTCGGATTGTTTGACCTCCTTTTACTTATTCAGTAAGTGGTGTATATTATTTCTTACTGTTGTTGTAGTCTTTCTCTCCACTTCTGGGGCTAACATTTACTATAGTGACTCGCATCACACATAGTGTTTTGGTCTACTGCAAATGTGGTCAGGAATTTCACTCCTAGCTAAATGCTATGGCAAATCAGTCCATAAACCAGCGTAAAACATTTGGTCCGCCAGTCCACAGTCCACTGTGAAAGTGGTCTGTCAGTCCACAGTCTAATGTAAATGTTATGGCCATTCAGTCCATAGTCTTTTAGTCTACTGGAAATGTAGTCATGAATTCCACACCTAGCATAATTGCTGTGCTCAATCAGTCCTTAGACTACTGTAAATGATTGGATCAATTAGCCCATGGACTAGTGTAAAACTGTTTGTCCGTCAGTCCACAGTCTGATGTAAATGTGGCCAGTCAGTCCACAGTCAGGTGTAAACGATGTCGTCATTGGGTCTACTATCTAGTTTAAATGCTGTGGTCCATCAGTCCACAGTCTAGTGTAAATTCTTTGTTCAGTTAGTTCACAGTCTGGTGTAAATGTTCTTGTTAGCTGATCCAAAGCCTAGAGGAAATGCTGTGGTCAGTCGGTCAACAGTCTAGAGTAAATGTTGTTAGTCTGTCCACAGTCTAGTGGAAAAGCTGTGGTCAGTAGCTCCACAGCCTAGCGTAACTGATGAGTTCAGTCTCTTGTAATCGAGGCATTGAATGTTACACCGCTGATAAGAAGCCTATTCTGTGAAACATAAGAACGTTTTCTTATTTTAGAAGACAGAGAATAAGGAGAAGAAATGTTCCTTACATCTCTACCTGAAATATGGCTGTGTTATACTAGGAGTTGTGTATAGAAGATATACATGTGAAAAACACAAACAATATATTCCCATGTACCAGGAAGGTGTTATTACACCCTGGCAGGCCTAGAACTTATGTCTAAACCTACAATTATCAGTAATTAATATGAATATTAATTACCTGTTAGGGGATTTTTCTAATTCTCTTCTTGAAATCCACAAGGAAAAATTTCACGTTCCACCATCTCACTGGGCGTCAGTCACCTGTAAATAGTCAAGGGTGTGATAATATGTTCCTGCTACATGCTATACACAAAGAAAAATATAACACACTAGGGACAAAATGACTTATTTCAGGTAAAGGACTGTGGTCAGTTTATTCTGAATCCTGTAGTCAGTCATTTGTTAGTTTACAGTACATATTATGTTCAGTCATTCTACATTATTCTATAAATGTTATAGTCAGACTACAGTATACTAGAAATGTGGTCAGACAATGCACACCTAGCGTAAATGCTATGATCAGCCAGTCCATAAACTAGTGTAAAAGTTTTGGTCCCCCAGTCCACAGTCCACTGTAAAAGTGGTCTATTAGTCCACATTCTAGTGTAAATGTTGTGTTCATTCAGTCCATAGTCTTCTGGTCTACTGGAAATGTGTTCAGAAATTCCACACCTAGCATAAATGCTGTGGTCACTCAGTCTTTAGACTAGTGTAAATGTTATATCCAGGCAGTGCAAACTTTACTGGAAATGTGGTCAGGCAGTCGAAATCTAGTGAAAATGACAAGGTCAGTAAGGCCTTAAACAAGTGCAAATGCTTTGATCAGTCAGTATTCAAACTAATGTAAATGCTGTGATCATTCATCCAAAGACTAGATTAAAAGTTTTGATCCATCAGTCCAAGGTCTACTGTAGATGTGGCCAGTCAGTTCACAGAATAGTATAAAGACTATGGTCAGTCAGTCCACAGTCTAGTGTAAATGAAATGCTCATTCAGAGCATAGTGTCACGATCTCCATTCTGTTCCTGTCTTCTATGTTACTTTGTGTAGAAGCTGTCAGTCTGTTTTGGTTGTGCTGGTCTGTGCTGCAATCATCTGTGTTAACTTTCCTAGATTAGTCTTCTACTTAAGCATGCTAGCTCCTTCATCCAGTGGCAATTTCCGAGAATTAAACAATTAAAAATTCTTATCGGCTTCCACTTATTCCCGATCAATATAATCAGCTTTCCGGGGCTAAATGGTTTTCCAAACTGGATCTCAGCATGGCATATAATCTGATACGGATTCGTGAGGGTGATGAGTGGAAGACAGTATTTTTACCATCTAAAAGTGTCTTTGAAAATCTCGTTATGCCTTTTGGTCTAACGAATGCAGCTGCGGTTTTTCAAAATTTTATGAATGATATTTTCTCTGATTATATTGGCAAATCTATTGTGGTTTATTTAGATGATATTCTAATTTTCTCACCTAATATAGATTCACATTATAAACATGTCCGTTTGGTTCTGCAAAGGTTGGGAGATAATTGTTTGTTTGGGCAGATACCCTGTCTCGTAGTCTTGATTCTGTGTCTCCTCCAGAACCTCCTTCCTCCATTCTTCCTCAGGGTATTGTTGTGGTCATGGTTTCCACTGATCTGGAACCTGGAATCCGTACTGCTCAGTTCTTGGCTCCTTTCAATACCCCTGAATGCAAGCTGTTTGTCCCTGTGTATCTCAGATTATGCCTTCTGCAAGGATTCCATGATTGTGTATTGAGTGTTCATCCAGGGGTCACTGCAACCCCGAAGGCAGTTGCTAGAGACTGTTTTGGTGGTCCACCATGCATAAGGATATTAGAGATTTTGTGTCAGCTTGTGAAACTTATGCACGTGCCAAAGTACAGCATTGCCGGCCAGCCGGGGAATTGGTTCCTTTGCCAATTCCAGAAAGACCATGGAATCATTTGTCCATGGATTTCATTTCAGATTTACCGCTGTCTGGGGGGATGACTACTATTTGGGTGGCAGTCGATCGCTTCAGCAAACAAGCTCCCTTCATCCCATTATCTGGGTTATCCAATGCTGAATCTCTCTCCAAACTGTTTATTATTCATGTGGTACAATTGCATAGGATTCTGTTAAATATTGTATTGGATAGGGGTGTACAATTCAACTTTAGATTTTGGAGGGCTTTCTGCAGAAAAATTGGGATAGATTTGTCCTTTTCCTCTGCTTATCACCCTGAAACTAACGGTCAGACAGAGAGGACAAATCAGTCTTTGAAGCCAATTTTAAGATACTTTGTCGCAGATCAACAGGAGAAATGGTCATCATTTCTTCCTCTGGCTGAGTTTTCTTTTAACAGTCGGGTTAATCGCCGTTTTTCTATAATTACAGGTGTCATCCTCATTTTGGTGAGTTCTCCAGGATAAGTTCCGGGTGTCCTGGGGTGGATGTCACCATTCAAGAGCTGGGGGATGTCTGGAGGAAGGTTAAAAAGAACATTGGGGTGGTTCAGTATTGGCAGCAGCGGAAGGCCAATACGAGGCGCTCGTCAGGGGCCACCTTCAAAGTGGGAGTTAATGTATGGTTATCCTCTAAGAATATTACATTGAAGATGCCCTCGCTGAAGTTGGGTCCTAGATTCATTGGTCCGTATGAAATTCTGGAGGTGGTCAATCCAGTTGCCTTCCGCTTAAAACTCCCTCGGTCTTTCCGTATTACTAATGTGTTCCACAAGTCATTGTTGAAGGAGTTTATTCCCCCTGCTCTGTCTTCCTCACTACTTTCCTTGATTAGTCCTCTATTTAAGCATGCTGGCTCCTCCATCCAGTGTCAATCGTACACTTGCTGTTGACTGTGTAAGACTGATCCATGCTGAGTCTGTGCTGCAATCATCTGTGTTCACTTTCCTTGAGTAGTCCTCTACTTAAGCCTGCTGGCTCCTCCATCCAGTGTCAATTGTACACTTGCTGCTGCCTGTATAAGACTGACCTCTCTGTGATCTGTGCCTGACCCAGCCTGACTTTATTCCCTTCCCGAACTTAGACTCTTTGCTTGTGACTGGACTTTTCTTGTGCCTGCTCCCTGTAAACTGTCTTGTCTTTCTGGTTTTTCTGAACTCAGCTAGTAAATTGAATTTAGTCTCTGATTTCTCTTTGCTGTACTGCGCCATTTCCTGGACCTGACCTCGGATTGTTTGACCTCCTTTTACTTATTCAGTAAGTGGTGTATATTATTTCTTACTGTTGTTGTAGTCTTTCTCTCCACTTCTGGGGCTAACATTTACTATAGTGACTCGCATCACACATAGTGTTTTGGTCTACTGCAAATGTGGTCAGGAATTTCACTCCTAGCTAAATGCTATGGCAAATCAGTCCATAAACCAGCGTAAAACATTTGGTCCGCCAGTCCACAGTCCACTGTGAAAGTGGTCTGTCAGTCCACAGTCTAATGTAAATGTTATGGCCATTCAGTCCATAGTCTTTTAGTCTACTGGAAATGTAGTCATGAATTCCACACCTAGCATAATTGCTGTGCTCAATCAGTCCTTAGACTACTGTAAATGATTGGATCAATTAGCCCATGGACTAGTGTAAAACTGTTTGTCCGTCAGTCCACAGTCTGATGTAAATGTGGCCAGTCAGTCCACAGTCAGGTGTAAACGATGTCGTCATTGGGTCTACTATCTAGTTTAAATGCTGTGGTCCATCAGTCCACAGTCTAGTGTAAATTCTTTGTTCAGTTAGTTCACAGTCTGGTGTAAATGTTCTTGTTAGCTGATCCAAAGCCTAGAGGAAATGCTGTGGTCAGTCGGTCAACAGTCTAGAGTAAATGTTGTTAGTCTGTCCACAGTCTAGTGGAAAAGCTGTGGTCAGTAGCTCCACAGCCTAGCGTAACTGATGAGTTTAGTCTCTTGTAATCGAGGCATTGAATGTTACACCGCTGATAAGAAGCCTATTCTGTGAAACATAAGAACGTTTTCTTATTTTAGAAGACAGAGAATAAGGAGAAGAAATGTTCCTTACATCTCTACCTGAAATATGGCTGTGTTATACTAGGAGTTGTGTATAGAAGATATACATGTGAAAAACACAAACAATATATTCCCATGTACCAGGAAGGTGTTATTACACCCTGGCAGGCCTAGAACTTATGTCTAAACCTACAATTATCAGTAATTAATATGAATATTAATTACCTGTTAGGGGATTTTTCTAATTCTCTTCTTGAAATCCACAAGGAAAAATTTCACGTTCCACCATCTCACTGGGCGTCAGTCACCTGTAAATAGTCAAGGGTGTGATAATATGTTCCTGCTACATGCTATACACAAAGAAAAATATAACACACTAGGGACAAAATGACTTATTTCAGGTAAAGGACTGTGGTCAGTTTATTCTGAATCCTGTAGTCAGTCATTTGTTAGTTTACAGTACATATTATGTTCAGTCATTCTACATTATTCTATAAATGTTATAGTCAGACTACAGTATACTAGAAATGTGGTCAGACAATGCACACCTAGCGTAAATGCTATGATCAGCCAGTCCATAAACTAGTGTAAAAGTTTTGGTCCCCCAGTCCACAGTCCACTGTAAAAGTGGTCTATTAGTCCACATTCTAGTGTAAATGTTGTGTTCATTCAGTCCATAGTCTTCTGGTCTACTGGAAATGTGTTCAGAAATTCCACACCTAGCATAAATGCTGTGGTCACTCAGTCTTTAGACTAGTGTAAATGTTATATCCAGGCAGTGCAAACTTTACTGGAAATGTGGTCAGGCAGTCGAAATCTAGTGAAAATGACAAGGTCAGTAAGGCCTTAAACAAGTGCAAATGCTTTGATCAGTCAGTATTCAAACTAATGTAAATGCTGTGATCATTCATCCAAAGACTAGATTAAAAGTTTTGATCCATCAGTCCAAGGTCTACTGTAGATGTGGCCAGTCAGTTCACAGAATAGTATAAAGACTATGGTCAGTCAGTCCACAGTCTAGTGTAAATGAAATGCTCATTCAGAGCATAGTGTCACGATCTCCATTCTGTTCCTGTCTTCTATGTTACTTTGTGTAGAAGCTGTCAGTCTGTTTTGGTTGTGCTGGTCTGTGCTGCAATCATCTGTGTTAACTTTCCTAGATTAGTCTTCTACTTAAGCATGCTAGCTCCTTCATCCAGTGGCAATTTCCGAGAATTAAACAATTAAAAATTCTTATCGGCTTCCACTTATTCCCGATCAATATAATCAGCTTTCCGGGGCTAAATGGTTTTCCAAACTGGATCTCAGCGTGGCATATAATCTGATACGGATTCGTGAGGGTGATGAGTGGAAGACAGTATTTTTACCATCTAAAAGTGTCTTTGAAAATCTCGTTATGCCTTTTGGTCTAACGAATGCAGCTGCGGTTTTTCAAAATTTTATGAATGATATTTTCTCTGATTATATTGGCAAATCTATTGTGGTTTATTTAGATGATATTCTAATTTTCTCACCTAATATAGATTCACATTATAAACATGTCCGTTTGGTTCTGCAAAGGTTGGGAGATAATTGTTTGTTTGGGCAGATACCCTGTCTCGTAGTCTTGATTCTGTGTCTCCTCCAGAACCTCCTTCCTCCATTCTTCCTCAGGGTATTGTTGTGGTCATGGTTTCCACTGATCTGGAACCTGGAATCCGTACTGCTCAGTTCTTGGCTCCTTTCAATACCCCTGAATGCAAGCTGTTTGTCCCTGTGTATCTCAGATTATGCCTTCTGCAAGGATTCCATGATTGTGTATTGAGTGTTCATCCAGGGGTCACTGCAACCCCGAAGGCAGTTGCTAGAGACTGTTTTGGTGGTCCACCATGCATAAGGATATTAGAGATTTTGTGTCAGCTTGTGAAACTTATGCACGTGCCAAAGTACAGCATTGCCGGCCAGCCGGGGAATTGGTTCCTTTGCCAATTCCAGAAAGACCATGGAATCATTTGTCCATGGATTTCATTTCAGATTTACCGCTGTCTGGGGGGATGACTACTATTTGGGTGGCAGTCGATCGCTTCAGCAAACAAGCTCCCTTCATCCCATTATCTGGGTTATCCAATGCTGAATCTCTCTCCAAACTGTTTATTATTCATGTGGTACAATTGCATAGGATTCTGTTAAATATTGTATTGGATAGGGGTGTACAATTCAACTTTAGATTTTGGAGGGCTTTCTGCAGAAAAATTGGGATAGATTTGTCCTTTTCCTCTGCTTATCACCCTGAAACTAACGGTCAGACAGAGAGGACAAATCAGTCTTTGAAGCCAATTTTAAGATACTTTGTCGCAGATCAACAGGAGAAATGGTCATCATTTCTTCCTCTGGCTGAGTTTTCTTTTAACAGTCGGGTTAATCGCCGTTTTTCTATAATTACAGGTGTCATCCTCATTTTGGTGAGTTCTCCAGGATAAGTTCCGGGTGTCCTGGGGTGGATGTCACCATTCAAGAGCTGGGGGATGTCTGGAGGAAGGTTAAAAAGAACATTGGGGTGGTTCAGTATTGGCAGCAGCGGAAGGCCAATACGAGGCGCTCGTCAGGGGCCACCTTCAAAGTGGGAGTTAATGTATGGTTATCCTCTAAGAATATTACATTGAAGATGCCCTCGCTGAAGTTGGGTCCTAGATTCATTGGTCCGTATGAAATTCTGGAGGTGGTCAATCCAGTTGCCTTCCGCTTAAAACTCCCTCGGTCTTTCCGTATTACTAATGTGTTCCACAAGTCATTGTTGAAGGAGTTTATTCCCCCTGCTCTGTCTTCCTCACTACTTTCCTTGATTAGTCCTCTATTTAAGCATGCTGGCTCCTCCATCCAGTGTCAATCGTACACTTGCTGTTGACTGTGTAAGACTGATCCATGCTGAGTCTGTGCTGCAATCATCTGTGTTCACTTTCCTTGAGTAGTCCTCTACTTAAGCCTGCTGGCTCCTCCATCCAGTGTCAATTGTACACTTGCTGCTGCCTGTATAAGACTGACCTCTCTGTGATCTGTGCCTGACCCAGCCTGACTTTATTCCCTTCCCGAACTTAGACTCTTTGCTTGTGACTGGACTTTTCTTGTGCCTGCTCCCTGTAAACTGTCTTGTCTTTCTGGTTTTTCTGAACTCAGCTAGTAAATTGAATTTAGTCTCTGATTTCTCTTTGCTGTACTGCGCCATTTCCTGGACCTGACCTCGGATTGTTTGACCTCCTTTTACTTATTCAGTAAGTGGTGTATATTATTTCTTACTGTTGTTGTAGTCTTTCTCTCCACTTCTGGGGCTAACATTTACTATAGTGACTCGCATCACACATAGTGTTTTGGTCTACTGCAAATGTGGTCAGGAATTTCACTCCTAGCTAAATGCTATGGCAAATCAGTCCATAAACCAGCGTAAAACATTTGGTCCGCCAGTCCACAGTCCACTGTGAAAGTGGTCTGTCAGTCCACAGTCTAATGTAAATGTTATGGCCATTCAGTCCATAGTCTTTTAGTCTACTGGAAATGTAGTCATGAATTCCACACCTAGCATAATTGCTGTGCTCAATCAGTCCTTAGACTACTGTAAATGATTGGATCAATTAGCCCATGGACTAGTGTAAAACTGTTTGTCCGTCAGTCCACAGTCTGATGTAAATGTGGCCAGTCAGTCCACAGTCAGGTGTAAACGATGTCGTCATTGGGTCTACTATCTAGTTTAAATGCTGTGGTCCATCAGTCCACAGTCTAGTGTAAATTCTTTGTTCAGTTAGTTCACAGTCTGGTGTAAATGTTCTTGTTAGCTGATCCAAAGCCTAGAGGAAATGCTGTGGTCAGTCGGTCAACAGTCTAGAGTAAATGTTGTTAGTCTGTCCACAGTCTAGTGGAAAAGCTGTGGTCAGTAGCTCCACAGCCTAGCGTAACTGATGAGTTCAGTCTCTTGTAATCGAGGCATTGAATGTTACACCGCTGATAAGAAGCCTATTCTGTGAAACATAAGAACGTTTTCTTATTTTAGAAGACAGAGAATAAGGAGAAGAAATGTTCCTTACATCTCTACCTGAAATATGGCTGTGTTATACTAGGAGTTGTGTATAGAAGATATACATGTGAAAAACACAAACAATATATTCCCATGTACCAGGAAGGTGTTATTACACCCTGGCAGGCCTAGAACTTATGTCTAAACCTACAATTATCAGTAATTAATATGAATATTAATTACCTGTTAGGGGATTTTTCTAATTCTCTTCTTGAAATCCACAAGGAAAAATTTCACGTTCCACCATCTCACTGGGCGTCAGTCACCTGTAAATAGTCAAGGGTGTGATAATATGTTCCTGCTACATGGTATACACAAAGAAAAATATAACACACTAGGGACAAAATGACTTATTTCAGGTAAAGGACTGTGGTCAGTTTATTCTGAATCCTGTAGTCAGTCATTTGTTAGTTTACAGTACATATTATGTTCAGTCATTCTACATTATTCTATAAATGTTATAGTCAGACTACAGTATACTAGAAATGTGGTCAGACAATGCACACCTAGCGTAAATGCTATGATCAGCCAGTCCATAAACTAGTGTAAAAGTTTTGGTCCCCCAGTCCACAGTCCACTGTAAAAGTGGTCTATTAGTCCACATTCTAGTGTAAATGTTGTGTTCATTCAGTCCATAGTCTTCTGGTCTACTGGAAATGTGTTCAGAAATTCCACACCTAGCATAAATGCTGTGGTCACTCAGTCTTTAGACTAGTGTAAATGTTATATCCAGGCAGTGCAAACTTTACTGGAAATGTGGTCAGGCAGTCGAAATCTAGTGAAAATGACAAGGTCAGTAAGGCCTTAAACAAGTGCAAATGCTTTGATCAGTCAGTATTCAAACTAATGTAAATGCTGTGATCATTCATCCAAAGACTAGATTAAAAGTTTTGATCCATCAGTCCAAGGTCTACTGTAGATGTGGCCAGTCAGTTCACAGAATAGTATAAAGACTATGGTCAGTCAGTCCACAGTCTAGTGTAAATGAAATGCTCATTCAGAGCATAGTGTCACGATCTCCATTCTGTTCCTGTCTTCTATGTTACTTTGTGTAGAAGCTGTCAGTCTGTTTTGGTTGTGCTGGTCTGTGCTGCAATCATCTGTGTTAACTTTCCTAGATTAGTCTTCTACTTAAGCATGCTAGCTCCTTCATCCAGTGGCAATTTCCGAGAATTAAACAATTAAAAATTCTTATCGGCTTCCACTTATTCCCGATCAATATAATCAGCTTTCCGGGGCTAAATGGTTTTCCAAACTGGATCTCAGCGTGGCATATAATCTGATACGGATTCGTGAGGGTGATGAGTGGAAGACAGTATTTTTACCATCTAAAAGTGTCTTTGAAAATCTCGTTATGCCTTTTGGTCTAACGAATGCAGCTGCGGTTTTTCAAAATTTTATGAATGATATTTTCTCTGATTATATTGGCAAATCTATTGTGGTTTATTTAGATGATATTCTAATTTTCTCACCTAATATAGATTCACATTATAAACATGTCCGTTTGGTTCTGCAAAGGTTGGGAGATAATTGTTTGTTTGGGCAGATACCCTGTCTCGTAGTCTTGATTCTGTGTCTCCTCCAGAACCTCCTTCCTCCATTCTTCCTCAGGGTATTGTTGTGGTCATGGTTTCCACTGATCTGGAACCTGGAATCCGTACTGCTCAGTTCTTGGCTCCTTTCAATACCCCTGAATGCAAGCTGTTTGTCCCTGTGTATCTCAGATTATGCCTTCTGCAAGGATTCCATGATTGTGTATTGAGTGTTCATCCAGGGGTCACTGCAACCCCGAAGGCAGTTGCTAGAGACTGTTTTGGTGGTCCACCATGCATAAGGATATTAGAGATTTTGTGTCAGCTTGTGAAACTTATGCACGTGCCAAAGTACAGCATTGCCGGCCAGCCGGGGAATTGGTTCCTTTGCCAATTCCAGAAAGACCATGGAATCATTTGTCCATGG
Source organism: Ranitomeya variabilis (assembly GCF_051348905.1). NCBI lineage: Eukaryota > Metazoa > Chordata > Amphibia > Anura > Dendrobatidae > Ranitomeya > Ranitomeya variabilis. The sequence goes on along the minus strand of NC_135237.1, from coordinate 328,171,266 downwards.
ATTTCATTTCAGATTTACCGCTGTCTGGGGGGATGACTACTATTTGGGTGGCAGTCGATCGCTTCAGCAAACAAGCTCCCTTCATCCCATTATCTGGGTTATCCAATGCTGAATCTCTCTCCAAACTGTTTATTATTCATGTGGTACAATTGCATAGGATTCTGTTAAATATTGTATTGGATAGGGGTGTACAATTCAACTTTAGATTTTGGAGGGCTTTCTGCAGAAAAATTGGGATAGATTTGTCCTTTTCCTCTGCTTATCACCCTGAAACTAACGGTCAGACAGAGAGGACAAATCAGTCTTTGAAGCCAATTTTAAGATACTTTGTCGCAGATCAACAGGAGAAATGGTCATCATTTCTTCCTCTGGCTGAGTTTTCTTTTAACAGTCGGGTTAATCGCCGTTTTTCTATAATTACAGGTGTCATCCTCATTTTGGTGAGTTCTCCAGGATAAGTTCCGGGTGTCCTGGGGTGGATGTCACCATTCAAGAGCTGGGGGATGTCTGGAGGAAGGTTAAAAAGAACATTGGGGTGGTTCAGTATTGGCAGCAGCGGAAGGCCAATACGAGGCGCTCGTCAGGGGCCACCTTCAAAGTGGGAGTTAATGTATGGTTATCCTCTAAGAATATTACATTGAAGATGCCCTCGCTGAAGTTGGGTCCTAGATTCATTGGTCCGTATGAAATTCTGGAGGTGGTCAATCCAGTTGCCTTCCGCTTAAAACTCCCTCGGTCTTTCCGTATTACTAATGTGTTCCACAAGTCATTGTTGAAGGAGTTTATTCCCCCTGCTCTGTCTTCCTCACTACTTTCCTTGATTAGTCCTCTATTTAAGCATGCTGGCTCCTCCATCCAGTGTCAATCGTACACTTGCTGTTGACTGTGTAAGACTGATCCATGCTGAGTCTGTGCTGCAATCATCTGTGTTCACTTTCCTTGAGTAGTCCTCTACTTAAGCCTGCTGGCTCCTCCATCCAGTGTCAATTGTACACTTGCTGCTGCCTGTATAAGACTGACCTCTCTGTGATCTGTGCCTGACCCAGCCTGACTTTATTCCCTTCCCGAACTTAGACTCTTTGCTTGTGACTGGACTTTTCTTGTGCCTGCTCCCTGTAAACTGTCTTGTCTTTCTGGTTTTTCTGAACTCAGCTAGTAAATTGAATTTAGTCTCTGATTTCTCTTTGCTGTACTGCGCCATTTCCTGGACCTGACCTCGGATTGTTTGACCTCCTTTTACTTATTCAGTAAGTGGTGTATATTATTTCTTACTGTTGTTGTAGTCTTTCTCTCCACTTCTGGGGCTAACATTTACTATAGTGACTCGCATCACACATAGTGTTTTGGTCTACTGCAAATGTGGTCAGGAATTTCACTCCTAGCTAAATGCTATGGCAAATCAGTCCATAAACCAGCGTAAAACATTTGGTCCGCCAGTCCACAGTCCACTGTGAAAGTGGTCTGTCAGTCCACAGTCTAATGTAAATGTTATGGCCATTCAGTCCATAGTCTTTTAGTCTACTGGAAATGTAGTCATGAATTCCACACCTAGCATAATTGCTGTGCTCAATCAGTCCTTAGACTACTGTAAATGATTGGATCAATTAGCCCATGGACTAGTGTAAAACTGTTTGTCCGTCAGTCCACAGTCTGATGTAAATGTGGCCAGTCAGTCCACAGTCAGGTGTAAACGATGTCGTCATTAGGTCTACTATCTAGTTTAAATGCTGTGGTCCATCAGTCCACAGTCTAGTGTAAATTCTTTGTTCAGTTAGTTCACAGTCTGGTGTAAATGTTCTTGTTAGCTGATCCAAAGCCTAGAGGAAATGCTGTGGTCAGTCGGTCAACAGTCTAGAGTAAATGTTGTTAGTCTGTCCACAGTCTAGTGGAAAAGCTGTGGTCAGTAGCTCCACAGCCTAGCGTAACTGATGAGTTCAGTCTCTTGTAATCGAGGCATTGAATGTTACACCGCTGATAAGAAGCCTATTCTGTGAAACATAAGAACGTTTTCTTATTTTAGAAGACAGAGAATAAGGAGAAGAAATGTTCCTTACATCTCTACCTGAAATATGGCTGTGTTATACTAGGAGTTGTGTATAGAAGATATACATGTGAAAAACACAAACAATATATTCCCATGTACCAGGAAGGTGTTATTACACCCTGGCAGGCCTAGAACTTATGTCTAAACCTACAATTATCAGTAATTAATATGAATATTAATTACCTGTTAGGGGATTTTTCTAATTCTCTTCTTGAAATCCACAAGGAAAAATTTCACGTTCCACCATCTCACTGGGCGTCAGTCACCTGTAAATAGTCAAGGGTGTGATAATATGTTCCTGCTACATGCTATACACAAAGAAAAATATAACACACTAGGGACAAAATGACTTATTTCAGGTAAAGGACTGTGGTCAGTTTATTCTGAATCCTGTAGTCAGTCATTTGTTAGTTTACAGTACATATTATGTTCAGTCATTCTACATTATTCTATAAATGTTATAGTCAGACTACAGTATACTAGAAATGTGGTCAGACAATGCACACCTAGCGTAAATGCTATGATCAGCCAGTCCATAAACTAGTGTAAAAGTTTTGGTCCCCCAGTCCACAGTCCACTGTAAAAGTGGTCTATTAGTCCACATTCTAGTGTAAATGTTGTGTTCATTCAGTCCATAGTCTTCTGGTCTACTGGAAATGTGTTCAGAAATTCCACACCTAGCATAAATGCTGTGGTCACTCAGTCTTTAGACTAGTGTAAATGTTATATCCAGGCAGTGCAAACTTTACTGGAAATGTGGTCAGGCAGTCGAAATCTAGTGAAAATGACAAGGTCAGTAAGGCCTTAAACAAGTGCAAATGCTTTGATCAGTCAGTATTCAAACTAATGTAAATGCTGTGATCATTCATCCAAAGACTAGATTAAAAGTTTTGATCCATCAGTCCAAGGTCTACTGTAGATGTGGCCAGTCAGTTCACAGAATAGTATAAAGACTATGGTCAGTCAGTCCACAGTCTAGTGTAAATGAAATGCTCATTCAGAGCATAGTGTCACGATCTCCATTCTGTTCCTGTCTTCTATGTTACTTTGTGTAGAAGCTGTCAGTCTGTTTTGGTTGTGCTGGTCTGTGCTGCAATCATCTGTGTTAACTTTCCTAGATTAGTCTTCTACTTAAGCATGCTAGCTCCTTCATCCAGTGGCAATTTCCGAGAATTAAACAATTAAAAATTCTTATCGGCTTCCACTTATTCCCGATCAATATAATCAGCTTTCCGGGGCTAAATGGTTTTCCAAACTGGATCTCAGCGTGGCATATAATCTGATACGGATTCGTGAGGGTGATGAGTGGAAGACAGTATTTTTACCATCTAAAAGTGTCTTTGAAAATCTCGTTATGCCTTTTGGTCTAACGAATGCAGCTGCGGTTTTTCAAAATTTTATGAATGATATTTTCTCTGATTATATTGGCAAATCTATTGTGGTTTATTTAGATGATATTCTAATTTTCTCACCTAATATAGATTCACATTATAAACATGTCCGTTTGGTTCTGCAAAGGTTGGGAGATAATTGTTTGTTTGGGCAGATACCCTGTCTCGTAGTCTTGATTCTGTGTCTCCTCCAGAACCTCCTTCCTCCATTCTTCCTCAGGGTATTGTTGTGGTCATGGTTTCCACTGATCTGGAACCTGGAATCCGTACTGCTCAGTTCTTGGCTCCTTTCAATACCCCTGAATGCAAGCTGTTTGTCCCTGTGTATCTCAGATTATGCCTTCTGCAAGGATTCCATGATTGTGTATTGAGTGTTCATCCAGGGGTCACTGCAACCCCGAAGGCAGTTGCTAGAGACTGTTTTGGTGGTCCACCATGCATAAGGATATTAGAGATTTTGTGTCAGCTTGTGAAACTTATGCACGTGCCAAAGTACAGCATTGCCGGCCAGCCGGGGAATTGGTTCCTTTGCCAATTCCAGAAAGACCATGGAATCATTTGTCCATGGATTTCATTTCAGATTTACCGCTGTCTGGGGGGATGACTACTATTTGGGTGGCAGTCGATCGCTTCAGCAAACAAGCTCCCTTCATCCCATTATCTGGGTTATCCAATGCTGAATCTCTCTCCAAACTGTTTATTATTCATGTGGTACAATTGCATAGGATTCTGTTAAATATTGTATTGGATAGGGGTGTACAATTCAACTTTAGATTTTGGAGGGCTTTCTGCAGAAAAATTGGGATAGATTTGTCCTTTTCCTCTGCTTATCACCCTGAAACTAACGGTCAGACAGAGAGGACAAATCAGTCTTTGAAGCCAATTTTAAGATACTTTGTCGCAGATCAACAGGAGAAATGGTCATCATTTCTTCCTCTGGCTGAGTTTTCTTTTAACAGTCGGGTTAATCGCCGTTTTTCTATAATTACAGGTGTCATCCTCATTTTGGTGAGTTCTCCAGGATAAGTTCCGGGTGTCCTGGGGTGGATGTCACCATTCAAGAGCTGGGGGATGTCTGGAGGAAGGTTAAAAAGAACATTGGGGTGGTTCAGTATTGGCAGCAGCGGAAGGCCAATACGAGGCGCTCGTCAGGGGCCACCTTCAAAGTGGGAGTTAATGTATGGTTATCCTCTAAGAATATTACATTGAAGATGCCCTCGCTGAAGTTGGGTCCTAGATTCATTGGTCCGTATGAAATTCTGGAGGTGGTCAATCCAGTTGCCTTCCGCTTAAAACTCCCTCGGTCTTTCCGTATTACTAATGTGTTCCACAAGTCATTGTTGAAGGAGTTTATTCCCCCTGCTCTGTCTTCCTCACTACTTTCCTTGATTAGTCCTCTATTTAAGCATGCTGGCTCCTCCATCCAGTGTCAATCGTACACTTGCTGTTGACTGTGTAAGACTGATCCATGCTGAGTCTGTGCTGCAATCATCTGTGTTCACTTTCCTTGAGTAGTCCTCTACTTAAGCCTGCTGGCTCCTCCATCCAGTGTCAATTGTACACTTGCTGCTGCCTGTATAAGACTGACCTCTCTGTGATCTGTGCCTGACCCAGCCTGACTTTATTCCCTTCCCGAACTTAGACTCTTTGCTTGTGACTGGACTTTTCTTGTGCCTGCTCCCTGTAAACTGTCTTGTCTTTCTGGTTTTTCTGAACTCAGCTAGTAAATTGAATTTAGTCTCTGATTTCTCTTTGCTGTACTGCACCATTTCCTGGACCTGACCTCGGATTGTTTGACCTCCTTTTACTTATTCAGTAAGTGGTGTATATTATTTCTTACTGTTGTTGTAGTTTTTCTCTCCACTTCTGGGGCTAACATTTACTATAGTGACTCGCATCACACATAGTGTTTTGGTCTACTGCAAATGTGGTCAGGAATTTCACTCCTAGCTAAATGCTATGGCAAATCAGTCCATAAACCAGCGTAAAACATTTGGTCCGCCAGTCCACAGTCCACTGTGAAAGTGGTCTGTCAGTCCACAGTCTAATGTAAATGTTATGGCCATTCAGTCCATAGTCTTTTAGTCTACTGGAAATGTAGTCATGAATTCCACACCTAGCATAATTGCTGTGCTCAATCAGTCCTTAGACTACTGTAAATGATTGGATCAATTAGCCCATGGACTAGTGTAAAACTGTTTGTCCGTCAGTCCACAGTCTGATGTAAATGTGGCCAGTCAGTCCACAGTCAGGTGTAAACGATGTCGTCATTGGGTTTACTATCTAGTTTAAATGCTGTGGTCCATCAGTCCACAGTCTAGTGTAAATTCTTTGTTGAGTTAGTTCACAGTCTGGTGTAAATGTTCTTGTTAGCTGATCCAAAGCCTAGAGGAAATGCTGTGGTCAGTCGGTCAACAGTCTAGAGTAAATGTTGTTAGTCTGTCCACAGTCTAGTGGAAAAGCTGTGGTCAGTAGCTCCACAGCCTAGCGTAACTGATGAGTTCAGTCTCTTGTAATCGAGGCATTGAATGTTACACCGCTGATAAGAAGCCTATTCTGTGAAACATAAGAACGTTTTCTTATTTTAGAAGACAGAGAATAAGGAGAAGAAATGTTCCTTACATCTCTACCTGAAATATGGCTGTGTTATACTAGGAGTTGTGTATAGAAGATATACATGTGAAAAACACAAACAATATATTCCCATGTACCAGGAAGGTGTTATTACACACTGGCAGGCCTAGAACTTATGTCTAAACCTACAATTATCAGTAATTAATATGAATATTAATTACCTGTTAGGGGATTTTTCTAATTCTCTTCTTGAAATCCACAAGGAAAAATTTCACGTTCCACCATCTCACCTGTAAATAGTCAAGGGTGTGATAATATGTTCCTGCTACATGCTATACACAAAGAAAAATATAACACACTAGGGACAAAATGACTTATTTCAGGTAAAGGACTGTGGTCAGTTTATTCTGAATCCTGTAGTCAGTCATTTGTTAGTTTACAGTACATATTATGTTCAGTCATTCTACATTATTCTATAAATGTTATAGTCAGACTACAGTATACTAGAAATGTGGTCAGACAATGCACAACTAGCGTAAATGCTATGATCAGCCAGTCCATAAACTAGTGTAAAAGTTTTGGTCCCCCAGTCCACAGTCCACTGTAAAAGTGGTCTATTAGTCCACATTCTAGTGTAAATGTTGTGTTCATTCAGTCCATAGTCTTCTGGTCTACTGGAAATGTGTTCAGAAATTCCACACCTAGCATAAATGCTGTGGTCACTCAGTCTTTAGACTAGTGTAAATGTTATATCCAGGCAGTGCAAACTTTACTGGAAATGTGGTCAGGCAGTCGAAATCTAGTGAAAATGACAAGGTCAGTAAGGCCTTAAACAAGTGCAAATGCTTTGATCAGTCAGTATTCAAACTAATGTAAATGCTGTGATCATTCATCCAAAGACTAGATTAAAAGTTTTGATCCATCAGTCCAAGGTCTACTGTAGATGTGGCCAGTCAGTTCACAGAATAGTATAAAGACTATGGTCAGTCAGTCCACAGTCTAGTGTAAATGAAATGCTCATTCAGAGCATAGTGTCACGATCTCCATTCTGTTCCTGTCTTCTATGTTACTTTGTGTAGAAGCTGTCAGTCTGTTTTGGTTGTGCTGGTCTGTGCTGCAATCATCTGTGTTAACTTTCCTAGATTAGTCTTCTACTTAAGCATGCTAGCTCCTTCATCCAGTGGCAATTTCCGAGAATTAAACAATTAAAAATTCTTATCGGCTTCCACTTATTCCCGATCAATATAATCAGCTTTCCGGGGCTAAATGGTTTTCCAAACTGGATCTCAGCGGGGCATATAATCTGATACGGATTCGTGAGGGTGATGAGTGGAAGACAGTATTTTTACCATCTGAAAGTGTCTTTGAAAATCTCGTTATGCCTTTTGGTCTAACGAATGCAGCTGCGGTTTTTCAAAATTTTATGAATGATATTTTCTCTGATTATATTGGCAAATCTATTGTGGTTTATTTAGATGATATTCTAATTTTCTCACCTAATATAGATTCACATTATAAACATGTCCGTTTGGTTCTGCAAAGGTTGAGAGATAATTGTTTGTTTGGGCAGATACCCTGTCTCGTAGTCTTGATTCTGTGTCTCCTCCAGAACCTCCTTCCTCCATTCTTCCTCAGGGTATTGTTGTGGTCATGGTTTCCACTGATCTGGAACCTGGAATCCGTACTGCTCAGTTCTTGGCTCCTTTCAATACCCCTGAATGCAAGCTGTTTGTCCCTGTGTATCTCAGATTATGCCTTCTGCAAGGATTCCATGATTGTGTATTGAGTGTTCATCCAGGGGTCACTGCAACCCCGAAGGCAGTTGCTAGAGACTGTTTTGGTGGTCCACCATGCATAAGGATATTAGAGATTTTGTGTCAGCTTGTGAAACTTATGCACGTGCCAAAGTACAGCATTGCCGGCCAGCCGGGGAATTGGTTCCTTTGCCAATTCCAGAAAGACCATGGAATCATTTGTCCATGGATTTCATTTCAGATTTACCGCGGTCTGGGGGGATGACTACTATTTGGGTGGCAGTCGATCGCTTCAGCAAACAAGCTCCCTTCATCCCATTATCTGGGTTATCCAATGCTGAATCTCTCTCCAAACTGTTTATTATTCATGTGGTACAATTGCATAGGATTCTGTTAAATATTGTATTGGATAGGGGTGTACAATTCAACTTTAGATTTTGGAGGGCTTTCTGCAGAAAAATTGGGATAGATTTGTCCTTTTCCTCTGCTTATCACCCTGAAACTAACGGTCAGACAGAGAGGACAAATCAGTCTTTGAAGCCAATTTTAAGATACTTTGTCGCAGATCAACAGGAGAAATGGTCATCATTTCTTCCTCTGGCTGAGTTTTCTTTTAACAGTCGGGTTAATCGCCGTTTTTCTATAATTACAGGTGTCATCCTCATTTTGGTGAGTTCTCCAGGATAAGTTCCGGGTGTCCTGGGGTGGATGTCACCATTCAAGAGCTGGGGGATGTCTGGAGGAAGGTTAAAAAGAACATTGGGGTGGTTCAGTATTGGCAGCAGCGGAAGGCCAATACGAGGCGCTCGTCAGGGGCCACCTTCAAAGTGGGAGTTAATGTATGGTTATCCTCTAAGAATATTACATTGAAGATGCCCTCGCTGAAGTTGGGTCCTAGATTCATTGGTCCGTATGAAATTCTGGAGGTGGTCAATCCAGTTGCCTTCCGCTTAAAACTCCCTCGGTCTTTCCGTATTACTAATGTGTTCCACAAGTCATTGTTGAAGGAGTTTATTCCCCCTGCTCTGTCTTCCTCACTACTTTCCTTGATTAGTCCTCTATTTAAGCATGCTGGCTCCTCCATCCAGTGTCAATCGTACACTTGCTGTTGACTGTGTAAGACTGATCCATGCTGAGTCTGTGCTGCAATCATCTGTGTTCACTTTCCTTGAGTAGTCCTCTTCTTAAGCCTGCTGGCTCCTCCATCCAGTGTCAATTGTACACTTGCTGCTGCCTGTATAAAACTGACCTCTCTGTGATCTGTGCCTGACCCAGCCTGACTTTATTCCCTTCCCGAACTTAGACTCTTTGCTTGTGACTGGACTTCTCTTGTGCCTGCTCCCAGTAAACTGTCTTGTCTTTCTGGTTTTTCTGAACTTAGCTAGTAAATTGAATTTAGTCTCTGATTTCTCTTTGCTGTACTGCACCATTTCCTGGACCTGACCTCGGATTGTTTGACCTCCTTTTACTTATTCAGTAAGTGGTGTATATTATTTCTTACTGTTGTTGTAGTCTTTCTCTCCACTTCTGGGGCTAACATTTACTATAGTGACTCGCATCACACATAGTGTTTTGGTCTACTGCAAATGTGGTCAGGAATTTCACTCCTAGCTAAATGCTATGGCAAATCAGTCCATAAACCAGCGTAAAACATTTGGTCCGCCAGTCCACAGTCCACTGTGAAAGTGGTCTGTCAGTCCACAGTCTAATGTAAATGTTATGGCCATTCAGTCCATAGTCTTTTAGTCTACTGGAAATGTAGTCATGAATTCCACACCTAGCATAATTGCTGTGCTCAATCAGTCCTTAGACTACTGTAAATGATTGGATCAGTTAGCCCATGGACTAGTGTAAAACTTTTTGTCCGTCAGTCCACAGTCTGATGTAAATGTGGCCAGTCAGTCCACAGTCAGGTGTAAACGATGTCGTCATTGGGTCTACTATCTAGTTTAAAAGCTGTGGTCCATCAGTCCACAGTCTAGTGTAAATTCTTTGTTCAGTTAGTTCACAGTCTAATGTAAATGTTGTTGTTAGCTGATCCAAAGCCTAGAGGAAATGCTGTGGTCAGTCGGTCAACAGTCTAGAGTAAATGTTGTTAGTCTGTCCACAGTCTAGTGGAAAAGCTGTGGTCAGTAGCTCCACAGCCTAGCGTAAATGATGAGATCAGTCTCTTGTAATCGAGGCATTGAATGTTACACCGCTGATAAGAAGCCTATTCTATGAAACATATGAACGTTTTCTTATTTTAGAAGACAGAGAATAAGGAGAAGAAATGTTCCTTACATCTCTACCTGAAATATGGTTGTGTTATACTAGGAGTTGTGTATAGAAGATATACATGTGAAAAACACAAACAATATATTCCCATGTACCAGGAAGGTGTTATTACACCCCGGCAGGCCTAGAACTTATGTCTAAACCTACAATTATCAGTAATTAATATGAATATTAATTACCTGTTAGGGGATTTTTCTAATTCTCTTCTTGAAATCCACAAGGAAAAATTTCACGTTCCACCATCTCACTGGGCGTCAGTCACCTGTAAATAGTCAAGGGTGTGATAATATGTTCCTGCTACATGCTATACACAAAGAAAAATATAACACACTAGGGACAAAATGACTTATTTCAGGTATAAGGACTGTGGTCAGTTTATTCTGAATCCTGTAGTCAGTCATTTGTTAGTTTACGGTACATATTATGTTCAGTCATTCTACATTATTCTATAAATGTTATAGTCAGACTACAGTATACTAGAAATGTGGTCAGAAAATGCACACCTAGCGTAAATGCTATGATCAGCCAGTCCATAAACTAGTGTAAAAGTTTTGGTCCCCCAGTCCACAGTCCACTGTAAAAGTGGTCTATTAGTCCACATTCTAGTGTAAATGTTGTGTTCATTCAGTCCATAGTCTTCTGGTCTACTGGAAATGTGTTCAGAAATTCCACACCTAGCATAAATGCTGTGGTCACTCAGTCTTTAGACTAGTGTAAATTTTATATCCAGGCAGTGCAAACTTTACTGGAAATGTGGTCAGGCAGTCGAAATCTAGTGAAAATGACAAGGTCAGTAAGGCCTTAAACAAGTGCAAATGCTTTGATCAGTCAGTATTCAAACTAATGTAAATGCTGTGATCATTCATCCAAAGACTAGATTAAAAGTTTTGATCCATCAGTCCAAGGTCTACTGTAGATGTGGCCAGTCAGTTCACAGAATAGTATAAAGACTATGGTCAGTCAGTCCACAGTCTAGTGTAAATGAAATGCTCATTCAGAGCATAGTGTCACGATCTCCATTCTGTCCCTGTCTGCTATGTTACTTTGTGTAGAAGCTGTCAGTCTGTTTTGGTTGTGCTGGTCTGTGCTGCAATCATCTGTGTTAACTTTCCTAGATTAGTCCTCTACTTAAGCATGCTAGCTCCTTCATCCAGTGGCAATTTCCGAGAATTAAACAATTAAAAATTCTTATTGGCTTCCACTTATTCCCGATCAATATAATCAGCTTTCCGGGGCTAAATGGTTTTCCAAACTGGATCTCAGCTTGGCATATAATTTGATACGGATTCGTGAGGGTGATGAGTGGAAGACAGTATTTTTACCATCTGAAAGTGTCTTTGAAAATCTCGTTATGCCTTTTGGTCTAACGAATGCAGCTGCGGTTTTTCAAAATTTTATGAATGATATTTTCTCTGATTATATTGGCAAATCTATTGTGGTTTATTTAGATGATATTCTAATTTTCTCACCTAACGTGGATTCACATTATAAACATGTCCGTTTGGTTCTGCAAAGGTTGAGAGATAATTGTTTGTTTGGGCAGATACCCTGTCTCGTAGTCTTGATTCTGTGTCTCCTCCAGAACCTCCTTCCTCCATTCTTCCTCAGGGTATTGTTGTGGTCATGGTTTCCACTGATCTGGAACCTGGAATCCGTACTGCTTAGTTCTTGGCTCCTTTCAATACCCCTGAATGCAAGCTGTTTGTCCCTGTGTATCTCAGATTATGCCTTCTGCAAGGATTCCATGATTGTGTATTGAGTGTTCATCCAGGGGTCACTGCAACCCCGAAGGCAGTTGCTAGAGACTGTTTTGGTGGTCCACCATGCATAAGGATATTAGAGATTTTGTGTCAGCTTGTGAAACTTATGCACGTGCCAAAGTACAGCATTGCCGGCCAGCCAGGGAATTGGTTCCTTTGCCAATTCCAGAAAGACCATGGAATCATTTGTCCATGGATTTCATTTCAGATTTACCGCTGTCTGGGGGGATGACTACTATTTGGGTGGCAGTCGATCGCTTCAGCAAACAAGCTCCCTTCATCCCATTATCTGGGTTATCCAATGCTGAATCTCTCTCCAAACTGTTTATTATTCATGTGGTACAATTGCATAGGATTCTGTTAAATATTGTATTGGATAGGGGTGTACAATTCAACTTTAGATTTTGGAGGGCTTTCTGCAGAAAAATTGGGATAGATTTGTCCTTTTCCTCTGCTTATCACCCTGAAACTAACGGTCAGACAGAGAGGACAAATCAGTCTTTGAAGCCAATTTTAAGATACTTTGTCGCAGATCAACAGGAGAAATGGTCATCATTTCTTCCTCTGGCTGAGTTTTCTTTTAACAGTCGGGTTAATCAGTCCATGGGGACCTCGCCGTTTTTCTATAATTACAGGTTTCATCCTCATTTTGGTGAGTTCTCCAGGATAAGTTCCGGGTGTCCTGGGGTGGATGTCACCATTCAAGAGCTGGGGGATGTCTGGAGGAAGGTTAAAAAGAACATTGGGGTGGTTCAGTATTGGCAGCAGCGGAAGGCCAATACGAGGCGCTCGTCAGGGGCCACCTTCAAAGTGGGAGTTAATGTATGGTTATCCTCTAAGAATATTACATTGAAGATGCCCTCGCTGAAGTTGGGTCCTAGATTCATTGGTCTGTATGAAATTCTGGAGGTGGTCAATCCAGTTGCCTTCCGCTTAAAACTCCCTCGGTCTTTCCGTATTACTAATGTGTTCCACAAGTCATTGTTGAAGGAGTTTATTCCCCCTGCTCTGTCTTCCTCACTACTTTCCTTGATTAGTCCTCTATTTAAGCATGCTGGCTCCTCCATCCAGTGTCAATCGTACACTTGCTGTTGACTGTGTAAGACTGATCCATGCTGAGTCTGTGCTGCAATCATCTGTGTTCACTTTCCTTGAGTAGTCCTCTACTTAAGCCTGCTGGCTCCTCCATCCAGTGTCAATTGTACACTTGCTGCTGCCTGTATAAGACTGACCTCTCTGTGATCTGTGCCTGACCCAGCCTGACTTTATTCCCTTCCCGAACTTAGACTCTTTGCTTGTGACTGGACTTTTCTTGTGCCTGCTCCCTGTAAACTGTCTTGTCTTTCTGGTTTTTCTGAACTCAGCTAGTAAATTGAATTTAGTCTCTGATTTCTCTTTGCTGTACTGCACCATTTCCTGGACCTGACCTCGGATTGTTTGACCTCCTTTTACTTATTCAGTAAGTGGTGTATATTATTTCTTACTGTTGTTGTAGTCTTTCTCTCCACTTCTGGGGCTAACATTTACTATAGTGACTCGCATCACACATAGTGTTTTGGTCTACTGCAAATGTGGTCAGGAATTTCACTCCTAGCTAAATGCTATGGCAAATCAGTCCATAAACCAGCGTAAAACATTTGGTCCGCCAGTCCACAGTCCACTGTGAAAGTGGTCTGTCAGTCCACAGTCTAATGTAAATGTTATGGCCATTCAGTCCATAGTCTTTTAGTCTACTGGAAATGTAGTCATGAATTCCACACCTAGCATAATTGCTGTGCTCAATCAGTCCTTAGACTACTGTAAATGATTGGATCAGTTAGCCCATGGACTAGTGTAAAACTTTTTGTCCGTCAGTCCACAGTCTGATGTAAATGTGGCCAGTCAGTCCAAAGTCAGGTGTAAACGATGTCGTCATTGGGTCTACTATCTAGTTTAAAAGCTGTGGTCCATCAGTCCACAGTCTAGTGTAAATTCTTTGTTCAGTTAGTTCACAGTCTAGTGTAAATGTTGTTGTTAGCTGATCCAAAGCCTAGAGGAAATGCTGTGGTCAGTCGGTCAACAGTCTAGAGTAAATGTTGTTAGTCTGTCCACAGTCTAGTGGAAAAGCTGTGGTCAGTAGCTCCACAGCCTAGCGTAACTGATGAGATCAGTCTCTTGTAATCGAGGCATTGAATGTTACACCGCTGATAAGAAGCCTATTCTATGAAACATAAGAACGTTTTCTTATTTTAGAAGACAGAGAATAAGGAGAAGAAATGTTCCTTACATCTCTACCTGAAATATGGTTGTGTTATACTAGGAGTTGTGTATAGAAGATATACATGTGAAAAACACAAACAATATACTCCCATGTACCAGGAAGGTGTTATTACACCCCGGCAGGCCTAGAACTTATGTCTAAACCTACAATTATCAGTAATTAATATGAATATTAATTACCTGTTAGGGGATTTTTCTAATTCTCTTCTTGAAATCCACAAGGAAAAATTTCACGTTCCACCATCTCACTGGGCGTCAGTCACCTGTAAATAGTCAAGGGTGTGATAATATGTTCCTGCTACATGCTATACACAAAGAAAAATATAACACACTAGGGACAAAATGACTTATTTCAGGTATAAGGACTGTGGTCAGTTTATTCTGAATCCTGTAGTCAGTCATTTGTTAGTTTACGGTACATATTATGTTCAGTCATTCTACATTATTCTATAAATGTTATAGTCAGACTACAGTATACTAGAAATGTGGTCAGAAAATGCACACCTAGCATAAATGCTATGATCAGCCAGTCCATAAACTAGTGTAAAAGTTTTGGTCCCCCAGTCCACAGTCCACTGTAAAAGTGGTCTATTAGTCCACATTCTAGTGTAAATGTTGTGTTCATTCAGTCCATAGTCTTCTGGTCTACTGGAAATGTGTTCAGAAATTCCACACCTAGCATAAATGCTGTGGTCACTCAGTCTTTAGACTAGTGTAAATGTTATATCCAGGCAGTGCAAACTTTACTGGAAATGTGGTCAGGCAGTCGAAATCTAGTGAAAATGACAAGGTCAGTAAGGCCTTAAACAAGTGCAAATGCTTTGATCAGTCAGTATTCAAACTAATGTAAATGCTGTGATCATTCATCCAAAGACTAGATTAAAAGTTTTGATCCGTCAGTCCAAGGTCTACTGTAGATGTGGCCAGTCATTTCACAGAATAGTATAAAGACTATGGTCAGTCAGTCCACAGTCTAGTGTAAATGAAATGCTCATTCAGAGCATAGTGTCACGATCTCCATTCTGTTCCTGTCTTCTATGTTACTTTGTGTAGAAGCTGTCAGTCTGTTTTGGTTGTGCTGGTCTGTGCTGCAATCATCTGTGTTACCTTTCCTAGATTAGTCCTCTACTTAAGCATGCTAGCTCCTCCATCCAGTGGCAATTTCCGAGAATTAAACAATTAAAAATTCTTATCGGCTTCCACTTATTCCCGATCAATATAATCAGCTTTCCGGGGCTAAATGGTTTTCCAAACTGGATCTCAGCGGGGCATATAATCTGATACGGGTTCGTGAGGGTGATAAGTGGAAGACAGTATTTTTACCATCTGAAAGTGTCTTTGAAAATCTCGTTATGCCTTTTGGTCTAACGAATGCAGCTGCGGTTTTTCAAAATGTTATGAATGATATTTTCTCTGATTATATTGGCAAATCTATTGTGGTTTATTTAGATGATATTCTAATTTTCTCACCTAACATGGATTCACATTATAAACATGTCCGTTTGGTTCTGCAAAGGTTGAGAGATAATTGTTTGTTTGGGCAGATACCCTGTCTCGTAGTCTTGATTCTGTGTCTCCTCCACAACCTCCTTCCTCCATTCTTCCTCAGGGTATTGTTGTGGTCATGGTTTCCTCTGATCTGGAACCTGGAATCCGTACTGCTCAGTACTTGGCTCCTTCCAATACCCCTGAATGCAAGCTGTTTGTCCCTGTGCATCTCAGATTATGCCTTTTGCAAGGATTCCATGATTGTGTATTGAGTGTTCATCCAGGGGTCACTGCAACCCCGAAGGCAGTTGCTAGAGACTGTTTTGGTGGTCCACCATGCATAAGGATATTAGAGATTTTGTGTCAGCTTGTGAAACTTATGCACGTGCCAATGTACAGCATTGCCGGCCAGCCGGGGAATTGGTTCCTTTGCCAATTCCAGAAAGACCATGGAATCATTTGTCCATGGATTTCATTTCAGATTTACCGCTGTCTGGGGGGATGACTACTATTTGGGTGGCAGTCGATCGCTTCAGCAAACAAGCTCACTTCATCGCATTATCTGGGTTATCCAATGCTGAATCTCTCTCCAAACTGTTTATTATTCATGTGGTACAATTGCATAGAATTCTGTTAAATATTGTATTGGATAGGGGTGTACAATTAAACTCTAGATTTTGGAGGGCTTTCTGCAGAAAAATGAGGATTGATTTGTCCTTTTCCTCGGCTTATCACCCTGAAACTAACGGTCAGACAGAGAGGACAAATCAGTCTTTGAAGCCAATTTTAAGATATTTTGTCGCAGATCAGCAGGAGAAATGGTCATCATTTCTTCCTCTGGCTGAGTTTTCTTTTAACAGTCGGGTTAATCAGTCCATGGGGACCACGCCATTTTTCTATAATTACAGGTTTCATCCTCATTTTGGTGAGTTCTCCAGGATAAGTTCCGGGTGTCCTGGGGTGGATGTCACCATTCAAGAGCTGGGGGATGTCTGGAGGAAGGTTAAAAAGAACATTGGGGTGGTTCAGTATTGGCAGCAGCGGAAGGCCAATACGAAGCGCTCATCAGGGGCCACCTTCAAAGTGGGAGTTAATGTATGGTTATCCTCTAAGAATATTACTTTGAAGATGCCCTCGCTGAATTTGGGTCCTAGATTCATTGGTCCGTATGAAATTCTGGAGGTGGTCAATCCAGTTGCCTTCCGCTTAAAACTCCCTCGGTCTTTCCGTATTCCTAATGTGTTCCACAAGTCATTGTTGAAGGAGATTATTCCCCCTGCTCTGTCTTCCTCACTACTTTCCTTGATTAGTCCTCTACTTAAGCATGCTGGCTCCTCCATCCAGTGTCAATCGTACACTTGCTGCTGCCTGTATAAGACTGATCTCTCTGTGATCTGTGCCTGACCCAGCCTGACTTTATCCCCTACCCAAACTTAGACTCTTTGCTTGTGACCTGACTTCTCTTGTGCCTGCTCCCTGTAAACTGTCTTGTCTTTCTGGTTTTTCTGAACTCAGCTAGTAAATTGGATTTAGTCTCTGATTTCTCTTTGCTGTACTGCGCCATTTCCTGGACCTGACCTCGGATTGTTTGACCTCCTTTTACTTATTCAGTAAGTGGTGTATATTATTTCTTACTGTTATTGTAGTCTTTCTCTCCACTTCTGGGGCTAACATTTACTATAGTGACTCGCATCACACATAGTGTTTTGGTCTACTGCAAATGTGGTCAGGAATTTCACACCTAGCTAAATGCTATGGCAAATCAGTCCATAAACTAGCGTAAAACATTTGGTCCGCCAGTCCACAGTCCACTGTAAAAGTGGTCTGTCAGTCCACAGTCTAATGTAAATGTTATGGCCATTCAGTCCATAGTCTTTTAGTCTACTGGAAATGTAGTCATGAATTCCACACCTAGCATAATTGCTGTGCTCAATCAGTTCTTAGACTACTGTAAATGATTGGATCAATTAGCCCATGGACTAGTGTAAAACTTTTTGTCCGTCAGTCCACAGTCTGATGTAAATGTGGCCAGTCAGTCCACAGTCAGGTGTAAACGATGTCGTCATTGGGTCTACTATCTAGTTTAAATGCTGTGGTCCATCAGTCCACAGTCTAGTGTAAATTCTTTGTTCAGTTAGTTCACAGTCTGGTGTAAATGTTCTTTTTAGCTGATCCAAAGCCTAGAGGAAATGCTGTGGTCAGTCGGTCAACAGTCTAGAGTAAATGTTGTTAGTCTGTCCACAGTCTAGTGGAAAAGCTGTGGTCAGTAGCTCCACAGCCTGGCGTAAATGATGAGATCAGTCTCTTGTAATCGAGGCATTGAATGTTACACCGCTGATAAGAAGCCTATTCTATGAAACATAAGAACGTTTTCTTATTTTAGAAGACAGAGAATAAGGAGAAGAAATGTTCCTTACATCTCTACCTGAAATATGGTTGTGTTATACTAGGAGTTGTGTATAGAAGATATACATGTGAAAAACACAAACAATATATTCCCATGTACCAGGAAGGTGTTTTTACACCCCGGCAGGCCTAGAACTTATGTCTAAACCTACAATTATCAGTAATTAATATGAATATTAATTACCTGTTAGGAGATTTTTCTAATTCTCTTCTTGAAATCCACAAGGAAAAATTTCACGTTCCACCATCTCACTGGGCGTCAGTCACCTGTAAATAGTCAAAGGTGTGATAATATGTTCCTGCTACATGCTATACACAAAGAAAAATATAACACACTAGGGACAAAATTACTTATTTCAGGTATAAGGACTGTGGTCAGTTTATTCTGAATCCTGTAGTCAGTCATTTGTTAGTTTATGGTATATATTATGTTCAGTCATTCTACATTATTCTATAAATGTTATTGTCAGACTACAGTATACTAGAAATGTGGTCAGAAAATGCACACCTAGCGTAAATGCTATGATCAGCTAGTCTATAAACTAGTGTAAAAGTTTTGGTCCCCCAGTCCACAGTCCACTGTAAAAGTGGTCTATTAGTCCACATTCTAGTGTAAATGTTGTGTTCATTCAGTCCATAGTCTTCTGGTCTACTGGAAATGTGTTCAGAAATTCCACACCTAGCATAAATGCTGTGGTCACTCAGTCTTTAGACTAGTGTAAATGTTATATCCAGGCAGTGCAAACTTTACTGGAAATGTGGTCAGGCAGTCGAAATCTAGTGAAAATGACAAGGTCAGTAAGGCCTTAAACAAGTGCAAATGCTTTGATCAGTCAGTATTCAAACTAATGTAAATGCTGTGATCATTCATCCAAAGACTAGATGAAAAGTTTTGATCCGTCAGTCCAAGGTCTACTGTAGATGTGGCCAGTCAGTCCACAAAATAGTATAAAGACTATGGTCAGTCAGTCCACAATCTAGTGTAAATGAAATGCTCATTCAGAGCATAGTGTCACGATCTCAATTCTGTTCCTGTCTGCTATGTTACTTTGTGTAGAAGCTGTCAGTCTGTTTTGGTTGTGCTGGTCTGTGCTGCAATCATCTGTGTTAACTTTCCTAGATTAGTCCTCTACTTAAGCATGCTAGCTCCTTCATCCAGTGGCAATTTCCGAGAATTAAACAATTAAAAATTCTTATCGGCTTCCACTTATTCCCGATCAATATAATCAGCTTTCCGGGGCTAAATGGTTTTCCAAACTGGATCTCAGCGTGGCATAAAATCTGATACGGATTCGTGAGGGTGATGAGCGGAAGACAGTATTTTTACCATCTGAAAGTGTCTTTGAAAATCTCGTTATGCCTTTTGGTCTAACGAATGCAGCTGCGGTTTTTCAAAATTTTATGAATTATATTTTCTCTGATTATATTGTCAAATCTATTGTGGTTTATTTAGATGATATTCTAATTTTCTCACCTAACATGGATTCACATTATAAACATGTCCGTTTGGTTCTGCAAAGGTTGAGAGATAATTGTTTGTTTGGGCAGATACCCTGTCTCGTAGTCTTGATTCTGTGTCTCCTCCACAACCTCCTTCCTCCATTCTTCCTCAGGGTATTGTTGTGGTCATGGTTTCCACTGATCTGGAACCTGGAATTCGTACTGCTCAGTTCTTGGCTCCTTTCAGTACCCCTGAATGCAAGCTGTTTGTCCCTGTGTATCTCAGATTATGCCTTCTGCAAGGATTCCATGATTGTGTATTGAGTGTTCATCCAGGGATCACTGCAACCCCGAAGGCAGTTGCTAGAGACTGTTTTGGTGGTCCACCATGCATAAGGATATTAGAGATTTTGTGTCAGCTTGTGAAACTTATGCACGTGCCAAAGTACAGCATTGCCGGACTGCCGGGGAATTGGTTCCTTTGCCAATTCCAGAAAGACCATGGAATCATTTGTCCATGGATTTCATTTCAGATTTACCGCTGTCTGGGGGGATGACTACTATTTGGGTGGCAGTCGATCGCTTCAGCAAACAAGCTCACT
The DNA here is from genome assembly GCF_051348905.1 of Ranitomeya variabilis. Lineage (NCBI taxonomy): Eukaryota > Metazoa > Chordata > Amphibia > Anura > Dendrobatidae > Ranitomeya > Ranitomeya variabilis. The sequence continues at coordinate 328,151,271 of NC_135237.1, read as the reverse complement.
TCATCCCATTATCTGGGTTATCCAATGCTGAATCTCTCTCCAAACTGTTTATTATTCATGTGGTACAATTGCATAGGATTCTGTTAAATATTGTATTGGATAGGGGTGTACAATTCAACTCTAGATTTTGGAGGGCTTTCTGCAGAAAAATGGGGATTGATTTGTCCTTTTCCTCTGCTTATCACCCTGAAACTAACGGTCAGACAGAGAGGACAAATCAGTCTTTGAAGCCAATTTTAAGATATTTTGTCGCTGATCAGCAGGAGAAATGGTCATCATTTCTTCATCTGGCTGAGTTTTCTTTTAACAGTCGGGTTAATCAGTCCATGGGGACCTCGCCGTTTTTCTATAATTACAGGATTCATCCTCATTTTGGTGAGTTCTCCAGGATAAGTTCCGGGTGTCCTGGGGTGGATGTCACCATTCAAGAGCTGGGGGATGTCTGGAGGAAGGTTAAAAAGAACATTGGGGTGGTTCAGTATTGGCAGCAGGGGAAGGCCAATACGAGGCGCTCATCAGGGTCCACCTTCAAAGTGGGAGTTAATGTATGGTTATCCTCTAAGAATATTACATTGAAGATGCCCTCGCTGAAGTTGGGTCCTAGATTCATTGGTCCGTATGAAATTCTGGAGGTGGTCAATTCAGTTGCCTTCCGCTTAAAACTCCCTCGGTCTTTCCGTATTCCTAATGTGTTCCACAAGTCATTGTTGAAGGAGTTTATTCCCCCTGCTCTGTCTTCCTCACTACTTTCCTTGATTAGTCCTCTACTTAAGCATGCTGGCTCCTCCATCCAGTGTCAATCGTACACTTGCTGTTGACTGTGTAAGACTGATCCATGTTGAGTCTGTGCTGCAATCATCTGTGTTCACTTTCCTTGAGTAGTCCTCTACTTAAGCCTGCTGGCTCCTCCATCCAGTGTCAATTGTACACTTGCTGCTGCCTGTATAAGACTGATCTCTCTGTGATCTGTGCCTGACGCAGCCTGACTTTATTCCCTTCCCGAACTTAGACTCTTTGCTTGTGACCTGACTTCTCTTGTGCCTGCTCCCTGTAAACTGTCTTTTCTTTCTGGTTTTTCTGAACTCAGCTAGTAAATTGGATTTAGTCTCTGATTTCTCTTTGCTGTACTGCGCCATTTCCTGGACCTGACCTCGGATTGTTTGACCTCCTTTTACTTATTCAGTAAGTGGTGTATATTATTTCTTACTGTTGTTGTAGTCTTTCTCTCCACTTCTGGGGCTAACATTTACTATAGTGACTCGCATCACACATAGTGTTTTGGTCTACTGCAAATGTGGTCAGGAATTTCACACCTAGCTAAATGCTATGGCAAATCAGTCCATAAACTAGCGTAAAACATTTGGTCCGCCAGTCCACAGTCCACTGTAAAAGTGGTCTGTCAGTCCACAGTCTAATGTAAATGTTATGGCCATTCAGTCCATAGTCTTTTAGTCTACTGGAAATGTAGTCATGAATTCCACACCTAGAATAATTGCTGTGCTCAATCAGTCCTTAGACTACTGTAAATGATTGGATCAGTTAGCCCATGGACTAGTGTAAAACTTTTTGTCCGTCAGTCCACAGTCTGATGTAAATGTGGCCAGTCAGTCCACAGTCAGGTGTAAACGATTTCGTCATTGGGTCTACTATCTAGTTTAAATGCTGTGGTCCATCAGTCCAGAGTCTAGTGTAAATTCTTTGTTCATTTAGTTCACAGTCTGGTGTAAATGTTGTTGTTAGCTGATCCAAAGCCTAGAGGAAATGCTGTGGTCAGTCGGTCAACAGTCTAGAGTAAATGTTGTTAGTCTGTCCACAGTCTAGTGGAAAAGCTGTGGTCAGTAGCTCCACAGCCTAGCGTAAATGATGAGATCAGTCTCTTGTAATCGTGGCACTGAATGTTACACCGCTGATAAGAAGCCTATTCTATGAAACATAAGAACGTTTTCTTATTTTAGAAGACAGAGAATAAGGAGAAGAAATGTTCCTTACATCTCTACCTGAAATATGGTTGTGTTATACTAGGAGTTGTGTATAGAAGATATACATGTGAAAAACACAAACAATATATTCCCATGTACCAGGAAGGTGTTATTACACCCCGGCAGGCCTAGAACTTATGTCTAAACCTACAATTATCAGTAATTAATATGAACATTAATTACCTGTTAGGAGATTTTTCTAATTCTCTTCTTGAAATCCACAAGGAAAAATTTCACGTTCCACCATCTCACTGGGCGTCAGTCACCTGTAAATAGTCAAAGGTGTGATAATATGTTCCTGCTACATGCTATACACAAAGAAAAATATAACACACTAGGGACAAAATGACTTATTTCAGGTATAAGGACTGTGGTCAGTTTATTCTGAATCCTGTAGTCAGTCATTTGATAGTAGTTTTCTGGTCTACTTGAAATGTGGTCAGGTATTCATCCGTTAGATTGAATTTAAATGTAAATCTGAAAAAGGAATCAGTTTTCCCTGTTTTATAACATCAATCAAATAGGTAATCCCTTTATTTCTCCAGGTTTTAAATTCTCCCAATTTCATTAACTCCAGTGAAAGGGAATTATGCCATATCGGAGTAAAGGGTATGATACCCTTTGCTCTAGTAATCTTTCTTAGCCCCATGCAGCATGTACAGTTCACACCAAAGGAAATATTGGTTACAATTTCAGCTCATTCATGTTGGGAATATTAGATTCCAACATTGATAAAAGACAAGTGTATTTTTCTTAGGATATTAGTCTCAAAAGCTCTAACGTCATAAATATCCAAGTTTCCAATACTGACGTTGACATGCCAAGTACAACTTTATATTGGAAGACCTCAACCATCATGAATCGTCACAAAAGTTAATTACTCCTTCTAAGCCGATTATGTTTCCTGCTTCATATCACATCATATTACGCCAATATAAAGTTTGTCCCATTCTGCAAAAATTATGCCCACTTACAGGGAAAATAATTACCTGTTATCAGCCAACACTTTTTTCTCATTGATCGTGTTTTTGCCCTGCTAAATATTATTTATGTTATTATCAATATGAAGGCTAATATGTAACAGAGAAATGTCCCCCCTTATCTTATCTGCTACTAAAACCCCAGTCTTGTAGTTAGGGATTACATATAAGAAATATGACAAATGACCCCCACTTCCATCTTACTGTATACAGTATAATACTAGAAAGCTTTTACAGAACATGGAGACCTGAACAAAAATCTTTTCTGCTCAATAATTCGGATTTCCTTACCTCCCCTGTGTTCTCCAGTCCTTTTTCTCCCCTGCTGTTTGTGTGCACCCCTGTGATGACAACGGCCTGACCTGTACCCCCACAGCACCGAGTTCTAACATTACGATATTAAGCCTTTATGACATGATAAAAGAAGAGAAGCAAAGGAACCTGGGGACGATGTTGTCCTGTGGACGCATACAGCCTGCTGCTTCCTTACCAGCAATTTACAAATGTTCTGTACATCTCTAAATTTCAGTTTGAAGTAGAGAAACATGTGTCTGATTTAAAAGCACATTTTTATCAAATAAAAAAAAGATTTATCAATTTTTAAAAATGTTTAAAAAAGCTAAATTTGCTCCCTTCATCGTAAGGCGTGGCAGTATTTTTTGTAGAAATATTGCTCATCAAAGCAAACATTCAGATTTTAGCTTTAATGTTATTGTCACTGGTAAAATATGTGACTGGTTGTAATAGGGCCTTGTGTAACCACCATAATTCCTGGAAGAGCAGGAGGTGTTAGAGTTGCTGAAACACACAGAATAAAGCCATGTATGACACATGTCTACACCAAATAGACCGCTCTGCAGACTGATTCATTCTCTATGTGACCAAATACAGCAATATCTCAGGCAGTTCTATAGAGAATGAATGGAGCTGAGGTTTATATGCTGCACCTCCAACCTGCTTTCCTGAGATCAGTGAGGGTCCTCGGGGTTGGATCTCCACCAATCAGAAAGTCATCACCTATCCTATGCTAGAAAATTAATGATGATATTTGGATGCAATCCGATCCAAGGTCCTTTTGTATTTGGGGATATAAGTCCTTAATTAGTTTACCTTGTGGTCCTATAATTAGCATGTATTCTGATAATTCTAATTTATTATAGTAATTACCTGTCCAGAGACACCTCTTCCACATCTTCATGCTTCACCGCAATCGCACCAACTGCACAAGTGAATGGAAAATAGAGCTGAAAGTTCTAAGTGATTGTGACATCAACTACCTATGACATCATCAGTGATGACAAGCATAGGATGCTGGAAAGGGCATTGGATGATTACATAAAGGGTCACAATGGTGGAGGATGCCCAAGAAATGATAAGGGCTGATATTTAAGGAGTTAATAAAAACCCACCTGGTCACCCCCCAATAATAATAACACTATACTACACACAGCTTCTTAATTGGAAGTCTGTCTGATCATAGCTTTATTGAATGATGATTGATTCAACATGGTGAATATAAGAATTATTAAAAAGAAAAGTATAAACTACCCTGTAGTCAGAGTTCTTGGCAATGATGGCTTCATCATGAAATGCCAAAATCTGAAAAATCCCATGTACATTTCTACTTATGCTGACCAGTTGTACAGATACATTCAAGATTATTTTCCTTCACTACTCGATAAAACAACCAACCAGCTTCAGTGGTATACAATGGCTCCTGTGTACATAGCCCTAAAACATCACCCATCACCTATCCAACCTTAACTGGTCAACCTAGAATGTGGAACATTACGTAATGGATACAATACATACAATGCACAATGCAATACATACATACAATGTAATGAAGCACCTTCCTGTACCGGAGTTACATTCCTCAAAACCTAGTACAAATTTTCAAATAAAAAAATGAATATATGTATATATCTATATATATAATTGTCTAAGGGTCACTTCCGTCTGTCTGTCCTGGAAATCCCACGTCTCTGATTGGTCGAGGCCGCTAGGCCTCGACCAATCAGCGACGGGCACAGTCCGGCCAAGAATTAGTCCCTCCCTACTTCCGTCCAGTCAGTGCCCGGCGCCCGCTCCATACTCACCTCCAGTCAGCACTCACACAGGGTTAATGGCAGCGTTAACTGTCATGATCTCCATGGCCAGAGAACTAGCATAAGCCTCTATAGGAACAAGCTCTTGGAAGATGTAACTATACTGACCATGAACTAAACCTACCGCATCATCTAGAAGTAGCCAGGTAGCATGTCCTACTTTTTATCCCTATATGCCCAGCGCCGGCCGGAGAACTAAATAATGCTAGCAGAGGGAAATATAAGACCTGACTCACCTCTAGAGAAATGCCCAAAAAAAGGAGACAGAGGCCCCCCACATATATTGGCGGTGATTTTAGAAGAAATAACAAACGCAGCAGGAAAATAGTTTTAGCAAATTTGAGGTCCGCTTTCTAGATAGCAGAAGACAGAAAGCATACTTTCATGGTCAGTAGAAAACCCTAACAAAACACATCCAGAAATTACTTTAGGACTCTGGCATTAACTCATAATACCAGAGTGGCAATTCCTGATCAACAAGAGCTTTCCAGACACAGTAACGAAACTGCAGCTGTGAACTGGAACCAAAATACAAAAACAAAACATGGACGAATGTCCAACTTATCTAGTAGATGTCTGGGAGCAGGAACAAGCACAGAGAGGCTTCTGATAACATTGTTGACCGGCAAGCATCTAACAGAGAAGCCAGGTTATATAGCGACACCCAGATCTAATCAGAACAGGTGAACAGGGAAGATGATGTCACAAGTTCAATTCCACCAGTAGCCACCGGGGGAGCCCAGAATCCAAATTCACAACAGTACCCCCCCCTCAAGGAGGGGGCACCGAACCCTCACCAGAACCACCAGGGCGATCAGGATGGGCCCTATGAAAGGCACGAACCAGATCAGAGGCATGAACATCAGATGCAGTGACCCAAGAATTATCCTCCTGGCCATATCCCTTCCACTTGACCAGATACTGGAGTCTCCGTCTGGAAACACGGGAGTCTAGGATTTTTTCCACAACGTACTCCAACTCACCCTCAACCAACACCGGAGCAGGAGGCTCAACGGAAGGCACAACCGGTGCCTCATACCTGCGCAATAACGACCGATGAAAAACGTTATGAATAGAAAAGGATGCAGGGAGGTCCAAACGGAAGGAAACAGGGTTAAGAATCTCCAATATTTTATACGGACCGATGAACCGAGGCTTAAACTTAGGAGATGAGACCCTCATAGGGACAAAACGAGAAGACAACCACACCAAATCTCCAACACAAAGCCGAGGACCAACACGACGGTGACGGTTGGCAAAAAGCTGAGTCTTCTCCTGGGACAACTTTAAATTGTCCATCACCTGCCCCCAGATATGATGCAATCTCTCCACCACCGCATCCACTCCAGGACAATCCGAGGATTCCATCTGACCGGAGGAAAATCGAGGATGGAACCCCGAATTACAGAAAAACGGGGAAACCAAGGTGGCAGAGCTGGCCCGATTATTGAGGGCGAACTCCGCCAATGGCAAAAAAGCAACCCAATCATCCTGGTCAGCAGACACAAAACACCTCAGATATGTCTCCAGGGTCTGATTAGTCCGCTCGGTCTGGCCATTAGTCTGAGGGTGAAAAGCAGACGAAAAAGACAAATCTATGCCCATCCTAGCACAAAATGCCCGCCAAAATCTAGACACAAATTGGGTTCCTCTGTCAGAAACGATATTCTCAGGAATACCATGCAAACGAACAACATTTTGAAAAAACAGGGGCACCAACTCGGAAGAAGAAGGCAATTTGGGCAGGGGAACCAAATGAACCATCTTAGAAAAACGGTCACACACCACCCAGATGACAGACATCTTCTGAGAAACAGGCAGATCTGAAATAAAATCCATCGAGATGTGTGTCCAAGGCCTCTTAGGAATAGGCAAGGGCAACAATAATCCACTAGCCCGAGAACAACAAGGCTTGGCCCGAGCACAAACGTCACAAGACTGCACAAAGCCTCGCACATCTCGTGACAGGGAAGGCCACCAGAAGGATCTTGCCACCAAATCCCTGGTACCAAAAATTCCAGGATGACCTGCCAACGCAGAAGAATGCACCTCAGAGATGACTTTACTGGTCCAATCATCAGGAACAAACAGCCTATCAGGCGGACAACGATCCGGTCTATCCGCCTGAAACTCCTGCAAGGCCCGCCGCAGGTCTGGAGAAACGGCTGACAAGATAACTCCCTCCTTAAGAATACCTGTGGGGTCAGAGTTGCCAGGTGAATCAGGCTCAAAACTCCTAGAAAGGGCATCCGCCTTAACATTCTTAGAACCTGGTAGGTACGATACCACAAAATTAAACCGAGAAAAAAATAATGACCAGCGCGCCTGTCTAGGATTCAGGCGCCTGGCGGTCTCAAGATAAATCAAATTTTTGTGGTCAGTCAATACCACCACCTGATGTCTGGCCCCCTCGAGCCAATGGCGCCACTCCTCAAACGCCCACTTCATGGCCAAAAGCTCCCGATTCCCAACATCATAATTCCGCTCAGCGGGCGAAAATTTACGGGAAAAGAAGGCACAAGGCCTCATCACGGCGCAGTCAGAACTTTTCTGCGACAACACTGCCCCAGCTCCGATCTCAGAAGCGTCGACCTCAACCTGAAAAGGAAGAGTCACATCAGGCTGACGCAACACAGGGGCAGAAGAAAAACAGCGCTTAAGCTCCTGAAAGGCCTCCACAGCATCAGGGGACCAATTAGCAACATCAGCACCCTGTCTAGTCAAATCGGTCAATGGCTTAACGACATCCGAAAAACCAGAAATAAATCGACGATAAAAGTTGGCAAAGCCCAAAAATTTCTGAAGACTTTTAAGAGAAGAGGGCTGCGTCCAATCACAAATAGCTTGAACCTTGACAGGATCCATCTCAATGGAAGAGGGAGAAAAAATATATCCCAAAAAGGAAATTCTCTGAACCCCAAAAACGCACTTAGAACCCTTGACACACAGAGAATTAGACCGCAAAACCTGAAAAACCCTCTTAACTTGCCGGACATGAGAGTCCCAGTCATCCGAAAAAATCAGAATATCATCCAGATACACTATCATAAATTTATCCAAAAAATCGCGGAAAATATCATGCATAAAGGACTGGAAGACTGAAGGGGCATTAGAAAGACCAAAAGGCATCACCAAATACTCAAAGTGGCCCTCGGGCGTATTAAATGCGGTTTTCCACTCATCCCCCTGCCTGATCCGCACCAAATTATACGCCCCACGGAGATCAATCTTAGAGAACCACTTGGCCCCCTTTATGCGAGCAAACAAATCAGTCAGCAACGGCAATGGGTATTGATATTTAACCGTGATTTTATTCAAAAGCCGATAATCAATACATGGTCTCAAAGAGCCGTCTTTTTTTGACACAAAGAAAAAACCGGCTCCTAAGGGAGATGACGACGGACGAATATGTCCCTTTTCCAAGGACTCCTTTATATATTCTCGCATAGCAGTATGCTCAGGCACAGACAGATTAAATAAACGACCCTTTGGGTATTTACTACCCGGAATTAAATCTATAGCACAATCGCACTCACGGTGCGGAGGTAGTGAACCCAGCTTGGGTTCTTCAAAGACGTCACGATAATCAGACAGGAACTCAGGAATTTCAGAGGGAATAGATGATGAAATGGAAACCAAAGGTACGTCCCCATGAGTCCCCTTACATCCCCAGCTCAACACAGACATAGCTCTCCAGTCAAGGACTGGGTTGTGAGACTGCAGCCATGGCAATCCCAGCACCAAATCATCATGTAGATTATACAGCACCAGAAAACGAATAGTCTCCTGGTGATCCGGATTAATACACATAGTCACTTGTGTCCAGTATTGTGGTTTATTATTAGCCAATGGGGTGGAGTCAATCCCCTTCAGAGGAATAAGAGTTTCCAAAGGCTCTAAATCATACCCACAACGATTGGCAAAGGACCAATCCATAAGACTCAAAGCGGCGCCAGAGTCGATATAGGCGTCAGTAGTAATAGATGACAAAGAGCAAATCAGGGTCACAGACAAAATAAATTTAGACTGTAAAGTGCCAATGGAAACGGATTTATCAAGCTTTTTAGTACGCTTAGAGCATGCTGATATAACATGAGTAGAATCCCCACAATAGAAACACAACCCATTTTTCTGTCTAAAATTCTGCCGCTCGCTTCTGGACAGAATTCTATCACACTGCATGCTTTCTGGCGTCTTCTCAGTGGACACCGCCAGATGGTGCACTGGTTTGCGCTCCCGCAGACGCCTATCGATCTGAATGGCCATTGTCATGGACTCATTCAGACCCGCAGGCACAGGGAACCCCACCATAACATCCTTAATGGCATCAGAGAGACCCTCTCTGAAAGTAGCCGCCAAGGCACACTCATTCCACTGAGTAAGCACAGACCATTTACGGAATCTTTGGCAGTAAATTTCAGCTTCATCTTGCCCCTGCGATAGGGACATCAAAGTTTTTTCTGCCTGAAGTTCCAAATGAGGTTCCTCATACAGCAAGCCCAAGGCCAAAAAAAACGCATCCACATTGCGCAACGCAGGATCCCCTGGTGCCAATGCAAAAGCCCAGTCTTGAGGGTCGCCCCGGAGCAAGGAAATCACAATCCCAACCTGCTGTGCAGGGTCTCCAGCAGAACGAGATTTCAGGGACAAAAATAGCTTACAATTATTTCTAAAATTCTGAAAGCTAGATCTATTCCCTGAGAAGAATTCCGGCAAAGGAATTCTCGGCTCAGATACCGGAGCATGAATAATAAAATCTTGCAAATTTTGTACTTTCGTGGTGAGATTATTCAAACCTGCAGTTACACTCTGAAGATCCATTATTAACAGGTGAACACAAAGCCATTCAAAGATTATAAGGAGAGAGAAAAAAAAGAAAGACTGCAGCATAGACAGACTGGCAAGTGATCCAATTAAGAGCACAGAGAAAAAAAAAAAAAAAAAAAACTCTCAGCAGACTTCTTATTTCTCTCCTTTCTCAGCCAAGGATTTTAACCCTTTAGTGGGCCGGTCAAACTGTCATGATCTCCATGGCCAGAGAACTAGCATAAGCCTCTATAGGAACAAGCTCTTGGAAGATGTAACTATACTGACCATGAACTAAACCTACCGCATCATCTAGAAGTAGCCAGGTAGCATGTCCTACTTTTTATCCCTATATGCCCAGCGCCGGCCGGAGAACTAAATAATGCTAGCAGAGGGAAATATAAGACCTGACTCACCTCTAGAGAAATGCCCAAAAAAAGGAGACAGAGGCCCCCCACATATATTGGCGGTGATTTTAGAAGAAATAACAAACGCAGCAGGAAAATAGTTTTAGCAAATTTGAGGTCCGCTTTCTAGATAGCAGAAGACAGAAAGCATACTTTCATGGTCAGTAGAAAACCCTAACAAAACACATCCAGAAATTACTTTAGGACTCTGGCATTAACTCATAATACCAGAGTGGCAATTCCTGATCAACAAGAGCTTTCCAGACACAGTAACGAAACTGCAGCTGTGAACTGGAACCAAAATACAAAAACAAAACATGGACGAATGTCCAACTTATCTAGTAGATGTCTGGGAGCAGGAACAAGCACAGAGAGGCTTCTGATAACATTGTTGACCGGCAAGCATCTAACAGAGAAGCCAGGTTATATAGCGACACCCAGATCTAATCAGAACAGGTGAACAGGGAAGATGATGTCACAAGTTCAATTCCACCAGTAGCCACCGGGGGAGCCCAGAATCCAAATTCACAACAGTTAACGGACCGAGTTATGCCGTGTGTAACACACTCCGTTAACGCTGCTATTAACCCTGTGTGACCAACTTTTTACTATTGATGCTGCCTATGCAGCATCAATAGTAAAAAAAAATCTAATGTTAAAAATAATAAAAAAACAAAAAACCTGCTATTCTCACCTTCCGTTGTCCGCCGATGTGCGTGCGGCTGCCGCCAGCTTCCGTTCCCAGAGATTTATTGCAAAATTACTCAGAAGACTTAGCAGTCTCGTGAGACCGCTAAGTCATCTGGGTAATATTGCAATGCATCTCTGGGAACGGAAGCTGGCAGCAGCGGCTCGCGCATCGGGACAGCTTCGCTTTTTTTTTTAACAGGGATATGGTGCTCACACTGCTATATACCACATGGGCTGTGTTATATACTATGTGGCCAGTGTTATGTACTGCATGGCTCATACATGCATATTCTAGAATACCCGATGCGTTAGAATCGGGCCACCATCTAGTATACATATATATATATATATATTTGCCAAGCCTCTGTCAATCAGTTCAGAGTGCAGCCAACACATATATATAGGTTGTGTTCATTTGGAATGACATGACAGGATGTTCAATCAATAAAGTGCAATCTATATATTTAAAAAAATAACAGCAATAAAAACCACAAGTGAAAACATGAAAAAAAATACATCGTGATAAACTGTCAATAATATTGAACACATCTGCATCAGTTTGCAAATAAACTAAAAGAATTGTTTGTTGAAACATGGGAGCGGTGTGCACAGGTGATCATACTTAGCGTTATGTATATAATATTTTTTTTTCCAAGGAATAAGGGCAAGTTGGACACACTTTCTTTTCCACTGTTCCACTAGGAACTGTAATATCATCCGCGAAACACATATTTTGCACTACTACCCGACCCATACTCTGCATTCTCCACGTATCCAGGCCTTCATTTCCGCTAAGTAAATATCATTAACCTCTTCCTGACCAATCCCTTCATGCGCACTCTATGCCTATCCTGTGTCTGCTACCATGCTCATCAATCAAAAAAAAAAAAAAAAGACGATCCTGAGGCTTTACAATTTTACTTGGAAGCCAGTAATCTGGATACAGATATTCATGAGCTGGTGTTGGACTTGTTGCGATTCATACTCACACACAATTTGTTTACATTCAAGGATCAGTTTTTCTTACAGAGGCGTGGTACAGCAATGGGAGCGGCGTGTGTGCCCTCCTATACAAATCTCTTTCTTGGATTTTGGGAGAGGGGTTTGTTGATGGATGGTGCATACGCCTCTCCGCAGATCCTTGGGTGGCTTCGATTTATATTTTGTTTGTTTGTCAGGGCTCTGCCATGGATTTAGATGCCTTTATGATGGCTTTGAATCTCAACGAGTCCAACATCAGACTCACCTACCACTATGAAGGGTAATTTCTTTCCTTGATGTGGAGCTGAGAGTGCAGGATGATGGTTCAGTATATACTAATATGTATCGTAAAAAAAATCTGTCAATTCACTTTTACATGCATCTTCTGCACATCTGGGCTCCAAAATCAATGCTATTCCTACTGGCCAATTTCTTCAGGCTCAGAGAATTTGCTCTTCAGATGCTTTGTTTGAGGGACAGGCCGGAGACTTTGGCAGAGATTCAGGGATTGGGGATACAGCAACAGGAGTATTAAAAAAGGCTATTTAAGAGCTAAAAAAACAACAAAAGTGGATCTCTTGGCCCCACAAAGAAGCAAAAATAAAGAAAAAAATGAAGGTACGTGCTTTATCTCCACATACAATCAGCAGTGGGAAATGATGCGAACCACTCTCAAAAAACATTTTAATGACGGCACGCAGAGGCAGAAATTTGAAAGACACTTTGGTGTCTACTCATTATGTTTCAAAATCTCCCTCCTTTTTTAAGGGTAAGGGGAAAAGGAAAGGATTCTTTCCATGTGGCAACTGCCTGGCTTGAAAAAATCATAAAAGATCCACGTACTTCGTGTCATCGGACGGCCTCAAGACCTTTGATATTAGGGATTATATCACATGTACTACCACACATGGAGTGTATTATGCTATATGCAGTTGTAACCTAATTTACATTGGGTTAACATCACGTGAGTTGTGTGTGAGAACCCGTGAACACGTTAGGGATATTGAGGCCACCCGTGACGTGGATGACGTGGATTCTTTGAAAACAATACCAAGACTCTTTAAATTAAAACATAAATGTAACTCAGGGGATTTCAAAATATGGGGCATTGACTGTTTACATATGGGAATTCAAGGCGGTGATAGCTCACTGTAAGGATTCTGGACTTTCCCGGTGCCTGGCCAGGCTATTCTTGATTGGCCTGCACTTAAAAATGTCAAAGAGGTACAGCGTTTCATCGGATTTGCAAACTTCTATAGACTATTCATTCGTAATTTTTCTGAAATTGTGCGACCCATTACACTACTAACTAAGAAGGAAAAGACTTTCTTGTGGTCCGCACTGGCTCAGGAAGCTTTTGATTGTCTTAAATCCCGGTTTACGTCTGCACCGGTACTAATTCACCCAAACCCAGCACTTCCGTTCATCGTAGAAGTGGACGCTTCGGACTCTGCTCTGGGGGCCATCCTCTCACAGAGAACGGGAGAGAAAAGCTTGCTGCATCCATGTGCTTTTTTTTCTCGCAGACTCTCCGCTGCAGAAAAGAACTACGATGTGGGTGATAAGGAGCTTCTTGCCATTATCGCTTCATTTAAGGAATGGAGACACCATCTGCAGGGGGCATCACAACAAGTTATTGTGTTCACGGATCATCGCAATCTGGAGTTCCTTAGGTCTGCGAGATATCTTTCTCCACGGCAAGCTCGTTGGAGTCTATTTTTTAATCAATTTAACGTTGTCATTTCGTACCGCCCAGGTTCACGTAATGGGAAAGCGGATGCTTTGTCCCGAATCCATGCCATGGACTCCGTACCTGGGAACCCTTCTAAGACTGTCCTGTCTGATGCCAACTTTATTGGAGTCATTCAGAGTAAGGACTTATGGAAGACCATTAAGGAGGCCTACGACGCAGATCCATTTCTCGCCAACCCGACTGCTGATGTGAACTTGGTTCTCAGAAACGGTATGTGGGTCCGGGATCAAAGTTTATACATTCCAGAGGCTGTAAAGCTGCAGGTGCTCAAGTTTGTCCATGATTCCAAGTTGGCGGGTCATCGGGGGGTACAGAAGATACAGGAGTTTCTGAGCCTTTTTTTTGGAGGCCTACCTGTCTGAAGGACGTTAAGAGCTATGTTCTCTCTTGTGAGGTATGTGCACGTTTCAAGACTCCCCATGTATCACCTAGTGGACTGCATCAACCACTACCTGTCCCCTCTCGTCCTTGGGGGTCTATTTCAATGGACTTTATAGTTGAATTGCCCTCCTCTGGGGGAGAAAAATTCTATTCTGGTGGTTGTAGATCACCTTACTAAGGCTGCCCACTTCATTCCTTGCACTGGTCTTCCCTAAGCCAAGGAGACGGCTGATCTGGTCATCCAGAATGTGTTTCGGCTGCATGGAGTTCTGGACGAAGTCAGTTCAGATCGGGGAGTGCAGTTTACGTCCAAGTTCTGGAAAGGATTCTGTGATTCGCTTGGTGTTAATGACAGAACGGACGAATCCGACTGTAGAACAGTATCTTCGATGTTATATCAACCATTCTCAGGATGACTGGTTGGAGTTGCTCCCGCTCGCAGAATTCTGTTATAACAACTCTCAGAGTTCTTCTACTAAGGTAACACCTTTCTTTGCCAACCTAGGTTATCATCCCAGTATTCTTCCCAGATCTCCAATCAATGCACCGGTGCCTGCAGTTCATGAAAGGTTGGCGGCAATGAGACAGAATCTGGAAACCCTGAAGGAATCGCTATCTACTGCATAAGAGAAATATAAGAGATCTGCCGACAGGTTTCGGAAGCCTGCACCTATGTTCAAGGCAGTGGACTCTGTGTGGTTATCTACTAAAAACTTGAGATTGAACATTCCATCACAGAAACTCGGACAAAAGTTCATCGGCCCGTTCAAGATCTCTGGGATCGTGAGTTCCGTTGCCTGTCATCTGAAGTTGCCAAGAACCTTGAAGGTACACCCTGTGTTTCATGTCTCCCTGTTAAAACTGGTGTCTCCAAATACATTTCAGGGTCGGATTACACCTCCTCCCCAGCCTGTGTTAGTGGACGGACAAGAACAGTTTGTGGTAGAGAAGATTCTGGACTCCAGGATCCGCAGGAATCAACTGCAGTACCTCATCAAGTGGCAAGGATATCCGTCTGAGGAGAACTCTTGGGAGCCAGTGGGCAATATCTGTGCTCCTCAAGAAATTACTCTGTTCCATCAGAAATATCCTGACAAGCCTGGTCGTGGATCGTCCTGAGGCCGCTTCTGAGGTGGGAGTAATGTAAGGATTCTGGACTTTCCTGGTGCCTGTTCGCCCTGATCCAAGATGGAGTCTTGGATCTCGCCCTGTCATGGCACTTCCTGTCTGTCCTGATTATTTAAGTCTGGGTCATGTGTTCTAAGGTGCCTGAGTATATTGTGCTGCTGGCTCCTGAGCTTCTGCCAGTTTGCAGGTGAACTCCCTGCTTCTGCTCACTACTTGGTGGTCTGCCTTTCTTCATTCAGCTACCTCTCGCCTCTGGAACGTCTGCGATGAGCTGCACACCAGTGGAAGTGTCTTCTTTGTTTGCAAAACTTTTCCCAGTGTTGTGCCTCTTTGCACAACCACACCAGGTGAGCAAGGTTCAAGTTGTGCTTGTCTCATCCAGAAATATTTACTCATCTGCTACGCTTAGATAGCGCTCTCCCTCTTTTCCCCTTGTCCTCTCTTTCCCAGGACTGCATTCACACAATGCATCATCTGTGAATTATTGGACTCCTACTAACAAGTACTGGCACATGTGTGATCAAGTTTTGCTGGACTTCCTTATTTTAAGTACTGTGTGTATTCGCACTCTAACCTTATTGGACTTCCTTGTTTAAATATCTGTTCGCCTCTAAGTCTGCTGTGATTTACTTTATTGTGCTGAGGACCTTGTTACTACTGCAGGAATATCTGCATTATGCTCCATTTGCTATTTACTATATAGAGCTGAAGTCCTCTTTACAATTGCAGAAATATCTGTGTCAATTCTGTTGACATTTCTGTTTCAAGTAAAAACATTCTTTGCTGCAACTTTGTTCTCGGACTGGCTTTATCCCATGCTATTAGATTCCGTAGTACCCATATAATTATTACACTCACGCATACTTACTCAAAAAGAATGTAGGTGGATTGTGACCTTAGATACAATGGCACCTATGGGATTAAATGAGCAACTCAGCATCTCCTCCTTCTTATAAGTACCGTTCATCTCTGGATTAATGATCATGGTTTTAATATTTTATTTTAACTATGTTTTTGTTTCTTTTTTTTTGTTTAGTATATATTTTATCAAGGAACATTGTTCTAAATATCCCATTATGAATCTGATAGCGTGAATATCCTTTCGATCACCTCTAGCTGTTCAAAACAGCTGACATGTCCCCGGAAAGATGTGGGCTTACCACCGGAGCCCACATCAAAGGGGGGGACTTCGACATCGGCGTACTATTTTGTTCGATGTAGGAAAGGGGTTAAACTACTTAGTTATACACGTAAATGTTGCAAAGTGTGTGGCTTGTTCTTTTGCTTACTAGCTATCAAGAGACAGGGCTTTTGATTAATGACTATTGTTTCTGTGTTTTTCAGTCTTTCCCAGCATTAATATGGACTTTAGAGCCCGTGACGGCGCATGACTCTCGTAAATAGATGATGTGTTTAAGGACACCAGTGATTTAAGCATGCAAGGAAATAATAAGAGGCTGCAAGAAACAATTGTGAAATTTAAGTAACTTTAGAGAAAAATGACTCGAGTTTGGTGGAATCACGCATTTTTAGATAAATATCTTCAGAAGGGGTTAATCCCTAGGGGGTTAAGGGTGCAGGTATTTCCATTCCTCCCATTGGTGATACTAAATTTTGGGATAGGTGGGAGGAATGTGCCAATAAATGCTCAAGTGGGTTTATGACACTTCTTAAAGAGATGAACTCTAACTCACTCAAGGAAATGAAAATTGAAATATAAATTCTTCAACCAACCATCAAGAGTGAAATGTCAGGAGAAGCACTAAAGAAATCAAATAATGATATAGATGTGGAGGTGCAAAAATGGTCTGAGGAGATCCAGCAAACAAAGGCAAAAAATTCCAACAAAATATAAATGATAAACAGTCCAATAGGACACATAAATGCAGAAACCTGAATGAGCGATCACGTCCTTTTTATAGGAACGAATCATTCTCACGATCTCGTTCAACATCCATTTGATCCACCACATCTTTTGAAGATCATCATACTGGTAAAAAGGACTGCCCTGAAACAGAGAGTGAGGGAACTCAATCTAACAAGAAAATAAACACGAGACAAAATGCTAAGAAAGGGCTTATGGGTATACAGTCGGATACCAGGTCCCAAGGGGGGCTACAGGTAATTAATCTATCTGATCATGCCCTCTCTACAGTTCAATTGCATGTATTAAATAGAGGCCTAACATTTTCTTCAACTAATGCCTTTGATTATTTTGCAGCACTAAAAGACCTCCATCTTTTTTCACGCAAACTTATTTTAAAGAAACTGCAATTCATGGGTGAACACGGACAGGATGCCTTAAGTGGGGCTGAGAGAGAGGCTCTTAGGGCTCTTCTTTGGACTTGGTCGAGGAACAAACACCTACACGAGAAGGTGGGTTTCCTTCAACTCTTTTACCCAGATCAACAAGATTACCCTCTTGTCCCTTAGCCCTGCGGGGGAGATTATCACCAAGCTGGTAGCGGAAGATTTAAAAAAAAAACTGTCCACACGGCGCCAATTTGATAAATTAACGTTTAAAGAAAGAGAAGCTATTGGTCAATTACAATCCCTTAAGGATGTTGTCTTTAAGGCAGCGTACAAGGGGGGAACATTGTGATCTGGCAGCAACATATGAGCAGGAGGCATTTCGCAAATTAACCCCTTTCTGACATCAGACGTAATATTTCGTCCATGTGACTGGGGCCAATTTGACTAAGGACGGAATATTACGTCATCGCGATCACCCACACTCACGGCGGTGGGCGGGCGATCGCCGCTGGGTGTCAGCTGATTCTGACACCTATCGCCGGCAGAGCAGGGGAGAATGATAAGAGCCGTGTTCAGCATCCAGTGCCGGGGAACAGCACTTACTGTAAAGCTTCTTCTCTGGCGCTGATGCATGTCACCTAGATGACATCTATGTGTGTTATGCATATGCACGTGTGCGGGACATTTTGTGGCCCGTGCTGACATTTAAAACGGACATGTCAGCATGTTTTGCCCCACGGACACATGGTCTGTGGACACCCACTGACATGTGCACAGACCCATTCACTTGAATAGGCAAATAGCGCTCCTTTCCTCCCGAGTCTCTACGTATGGCTAAGTAGTATTGTACAGCCACATATGAGGAATTGCCACTTTCAGCGAAATTGTGGGACAAATTCTTGTGCAATTTTTACCAACTTCTTGTGTGAAAATGTAAAATCTTTGGCTAAATAAAATTTTGGTGGTAAAAATGTTGCTTTGTCTTCACTGCCCAATAGTATAAAATTCTGTGACACACCCATGGTGTCAATATGATCACTGCACCCCTAGATGAATTCATTGAGAGGTGTAGTTCCTAATATGGGATCACTTATGGGGGGTTCTGCTGTTCTGGCACGTCAGGGGTTCTGCCAATGTGATATGGCACCCTCAAACCATTCCAGCAAAATCTAAACTCCAATTTGGCGCCTCTTCTCTTCTGAGATGTTTTGTTCAGTCATTCTACAGTCTTCTGAATATGTGATAGTCATACTACAGTCTACTGGAAATGTGGTCAGACAATCCACAAGTAGCGTAAATGCTATGGTCAGTCAGTCCATAAGCTAGTGTAAACGTTTTGATCCGTCAATCCACAATCCACTATAAAAGTGGTCTGTCCGTCCACATTCTAGGGTAAATGTTGAGTTCATTCAGACCATAGTCTTCTGGTCTACTGGAAATGTGGTCAGAAATTTCATGATTGTCATGATTACGGGAGCTTAGTCTCCAGAAACGCCTTGAGATTCTTACCCATATGGTTCGTGCTAAAGTCTGTATCCTCCATGTTTAAAGTTTGTGAATAAAGAAAACTCTTTTTTATGGACTCGGTGAAGCTGGACATTCTTTTGTTTTTTGGACTTTATACGCTTGGACACAGCGGGTCCGTGCTCCCAAGGTTTGGTTCTTGCATCGCGGGTGAGCTGGTTTATATTCCTTCCCAGAAATTTCACACCTAGTATAAATGCTGTGGTCAGTCAGTCCTTAGACTAGTGTAAATGTTATAGTCAGTCAGTGCAAACTTTACTGGAACTGTGGTCAGGCACTCCAAATCTAGTAAATCTAGTGAAAATGATGCTGTCAGTACGTCTTTTAACAATTGCAAATGCTGTAGTCAGTCAGCACAAACTCTTCTGGCAATGTGGCCAGTCAGTCATCAAACTAATGTAAATGATTTGATCCATTCATCCACAGACTAAAGTAAAGGTTTTGATCAGTCTGTCCAAGGTCTACTGTAAATGTGGCCATTCAATCCACACTCTAGTATAAATGCTGCAGTGAGTCAGTCCACAGCCTTGTATAAAAGCTGGTGATTCAGTCCATAGCCTTCTGGTCTACTGGAAATGTGGTCAGGAATTCCACACATAGCATAAATAATGTGCTCGGTCAGTCCTTAGACTACTGTAAATGCTTGGATAAGTCAGCCCATGAACTAGTGTTAAACTTTTTGTCTGTCAGTCCACATTCTGCTGTAAAATTGGCCAGTTAGTCCACAGTCTAGTGTGAATAATGTCGCCAGTGGGTCTACCATCTAGTTTAACTGCTGTGGTGAATCTACAGTCTAGTGTAAATTCTGTGTTCAGTTGGATCACAGTCTAGTGTAAATGTTGTTGTTAGTCAATCCACAGTCTGAAGGAAATGCTGTGGTAAGTCGGTCAACTGTTTAGTGTAAATGTTGTTGTTAGGGTACCATCTCACAGCGGCACTTTGATCGCTATGACGGCACGATCCGTGACGTTCCAGTGATATACTTACGACCTCGCTGTGTCTGACACGCTACTGCGATCAGGGACCCCGCTGAGAATCGTACGTCGTAGCAGATTGTTTGAAACTTTCTTTCGTCGTCAAGTGTCCCGCTGTGGCAGCATGATCGCATCGTGTAACAAAGGTGTGCACGATATTCTCCACCTCCATGTGCTGATTCTACATCGCAAATACGTCATGAAATTATCGCTCCAGCGCCGTGCATTGCGAAGTGTGACTGCAGTCTATGACGCTGGAGCGATAATGGAGCAACGCTGGAGCGATCGTGCCGTCGTAGCGACCAAAGTGCCACTGTGAGATGGTACCCTTAGTCATTCCACAGTCTAGTGGAAATGGTGTGTTCATTTGCTTTACAGTCTAGTACACCGCTGATAAGAAGCCTATTCTATGAAACATATGAACATTTTCTTATTTTAGAAGACAGAGGATAAGGGGAAGAAATGTTCCTTACCTCTGTACCTGAAATATGGTTGTGTTATCCTATGAGTTGTGTATGGAAGACATACATGTGAAAAACAAAAACAGTATATTCTGATCTACCAGGAAGGTGTTACACATCTCGGCAGACCTAGAACTTATGCATATACCAATGATTATCAGAAATTAATAGGAATGTTAATTACCTGTTATGAGATCTACAGACTAGTGTAAAATTTTGGTCTCTAAGACCAAGGTGTACTGTAAATCTGGCCAGTCTGTCCACAGTCTAGTGTAATTGATGTGGTCAGTCAGTCCACAATCTAGTATAAATGCTGTGGTCAGTCGGTCCACAGTCTAGTGTAAATGTTATGGACATTCAGTCCATAGTCTTCTGGCCTAATAGAAATGTGACCAGGAATTCCACACCAAGAATAAATGCTGTGCTCCTTCAGTGCTTGAAACAGTCAGCCCATGGACTACTGTAAAACTTTTTGTCCATCAGTCCACATTCTGATGTAAAAGTGGCCAGTCAGTACACAGTCTAGTGCAAATTCTTTGTTCAGTTGGTTCACAGTCTAGCGTAAATGTGGTTGTTAGCCGATCCAAAGCCTAGAGGAAATGCTGTGGTCAGTTGGTCAACAGTCTAGAGTAAATGTTGTTAGTCTGTCCACAGTCTAGTGGAAAAGCTGTGGTCAGTAGCGCCACAGCCTAGCATAAATGATGAGATCAGTCTCTTGTAATCGAGAGATTGAATGTTACACCGCTGATAAGAAGCCTATTCTATGAAATAGAAGAACGTTTTCTTATTTTAGAAGACAGAGAATAAGGAGAAGAAATGTTCCTTACATCTCTACCTGAAATATGGTTGTGTTATACTAGGAGTTGTGTATAGAAGATATACATGTGAAAAACACAAACAATATGTTCCCATGTACCAGGAATGTATTATTACACCCCGGCCTAGAACTTATGCCTAAACCTAAAATTATCAGTAATTAATATGAATATTAATTACCTGTTAGGAGATTGTTCTATTTCTCTTCTTGAAATCCACAAGGAAAAATTTCACGTTCCACCATCTCATTGGGCGTCAGTCACCTGTAAATAGACAAATGTGTGATAATATGTTCCTGCTAAATGCTATACACGAAGAAAAATATAACACACTAGGGACAAAATTATTTATTTCCGGTATAAGGACTGTGGTCAGTTCATTGTGAATCCTGTGGTCAGTCTATTGATAGTTTTCTGCTTATGTTATGTTAAGTCATTCTACAGTATTCTATAAATGTTATAGTCAGACTACAGTCTACTGGAAATGTGGTCAGACAATGCACACCTAGCGTAAATGCTATGATCAGTCAGTCCATAAACTAGTGTAAAAGTTTTGGTCCCCCAGTCCACAGTCCACTGTAAAAGTGGTCTATTAGTCCACATTCTAGTGTAAATGTTGTGTTCATTCAGTCCATAGTCTTCTGGTCTACTGGAAATGTGTTCAGAAATTCCACACCTAGCATAAATGCTGTGGTCACTCAGTCTTTAGACTAGTGTAAATGTTATATCCAGGCAGTGCAAACTTTACTGGAAATGTGGTCAGGCAGTCGAAATCTAGTGAAAATGACAAGGTCAGTAAGGCCTTAAAAAAGTGCAAATGCTTTGATCAGTCAGTATTCAAACTAATGTAAATGCTGTGATCATTCATCCAAAGACTAGATTAAAAGTTTTGATCCGTCAGTCCAAGGTCTACTGTAGATGTGGCCAGTCAGTTCACAGAATAGTATAAAGACTATGGTCAGTCAGTCCACAGTCTAGTGTAAATTAAATGCTCATTCAGAGCATAGTGTCACGATCTCCATTCTGTTCCTGTCTTCTATGTTACTTTGTGTAGAAGCTGTCAGTCTGTTTTGGTTGTGCTGGTCTGTGCTGCAATCATCTGTGTTAACTTTCCTAGATTTGTCCTCTACTTAAGCATGCTAGCTCCTCCATCCAGTGGCAATTTCCAAGAGTTAAACAATGAAAAATTCTTATCGGCTTCCACTTAATCCCGATCAATATAATCAGCTTTCCGGGGCTAAATGGTTTTCCAAACTGGATCTCAGCGGGGCATATAATCTGATACGGATTCGTGAGGCTGATGAGCGGAAGACAGTATTTTTACCATCTGAAAGTGTCTTTGAAAATCTCGTTATGCCTTTTGGTCTAACGAATGCAGCTGCGGTTTTTCAAAATTTTATGAATTATATTTTCTCTGATTATATTGGCAAATCTATTGTGGTTTATTTAGATGATATTCTAATTTTCTCACCTAACATGGATTCACATTATAAACATGTCCGTTTGGTTCTGCAAAGGTTGAGAGATAATTGTTTGTTTGGGCAGATACCCTGTCTCGTGGTCTTGATTCTGTGTCTCCTCCAGAACCTCCTTCCTCCATTCTTCCTCAGGGTATTGTTGTGGTCATGGTTTCCACTGATCTGGAACCTGGAATCCGTACTGCTCAGTACTTGGCTCCTTTCAATACCCCTGAATGCAAGCTGTTTGTCCCTGTGTATCTCAGATTATGCCTTCTGCAAGGATTCCATGATTGTGTATTGAGTGTTCATCCAGGGGTCACTGCAACCCCGAAGGCAGTTGCTAGAGACTGTTTTGGTGGTCCACCATGCATAAGGATATTAGAGATTTTGTGTCAGCTTGTGAAACTTATGCACGTGCCAAAGTACAGCATTGCCGGCCAGCCGGGGAATTGGTTCCTTTGCCAATTCCAGAAAGACCATGGAATCATTTGTCCATGGATTTCATTTCAGATTTACCGCTGTCTGGGGGGATGACTACTATTTGGGTGGCAGAAGATCGCTTCAGCAAAGAAGCTCACTTCATCCCATTACCTGGGTTATCCAATGCTGAATCTCTCTCAAAACTGTTTATTATTGATGTGGCACAATTGCATAGGATTCTGTTACATATTGTATTGGATAGGGGTGTACAATTCAACTCTAGATTTTGGAGGTCTTTCTGCAGAAAAATGGGGATTGATTTGTCCTTTTCCTCTGCTTATCACCCTGAAACTAACGGTCAGACAGAGAGGACAAATCAGTCTTTGAAGCCAATTTTAAGGTATTTTTTCGTTGATCAGCAGGAGAAATGGTCATCATTTCTTCCTCTGGCTGAGTTTTCTTTTAACAGTCGGGTTAATCAGTCCATGGGGACCTCGCCGTTTTTCTATAATTACAGGATTCATCCTCATTTTGGTGAGTTCTCCAGGATAAGTTCCGGGTGTCCTGGGGTGGATGTCACCATTCAAGAGCTGGGGGATGTCTGGAGGAAGGTTAAAAAGAACATTGGGGTGGTTCAGTATTGGCAGCAGTGGAAGGCCAATACGAGGAGCTCATCAGGGGCCACCTTCAAAGTGGGAGTTAATGTATGGTTATCCTCTAAGAATATTACATTGAAGATGCCCTCGCTGAAGTTGGGTCCTAGATTCATTGGTCCGTATGAAATTCTGGAGGTGGTCAATCCAGTTGCCTTCCGCTTAAAACTCCCTCGGTCTTTCCGTATTCCTAATGTGTTCCACAAGTCATTGTTGAAGGAGTTTATTCCCCCTGCTCTGTCTTCCTCACTACTTTCCTTGATTAGTCCTCTACTTAAGCATGCTGGCTCCTCCATCCAGTGTCAATCGTACACTTGCTGTTGACTGTGTAAGACTGATCCATGCTGAGTCTGTGCTGCAATCATCTGTGTTCACTTTCCTTGAGTAGTCCTCTACTTAAGCCTGCTGGCTCCTCCATCCAGTGTCAATTGTACACTTGCTGCTGCCTGTATAAGACTGACCTCTCTGTGATCTGTGCCTGACCCAGCCTGACTTTATTCCCTTCCTAAACTTAGACTCTTTGCTTGTGACCTGACTTCTCTTGTGCCTGCTCCTTGTAAACTGTCTTGTCTTTCTGGTTTTTCTGAACTCAGCTAGTAAATTGGATTTAGTCTCTGATTTCTCTTTGCTGTACTGCGCCATTTCCTGGACCTGACCTCAGATTGTTTGACCTCCTTTTACTTATTCAGTAAGTGGTGTATATTATTTCTTACTGTTATTGTAGTCTTTCTCTCCACTTCTGGGGCTAACATTTACTATAGTGACTCGCATCACACATAGTGTTTTGTGTTGTGATTTTGCTTTTTGCTCCCTCTAGTGGTCATTAGTGATTTGACTCTGGAGCGTCTGTCTTTTCCTATATCCTCACCTGGGCCGTTAGTTCAGGGGCGTTGCTATATAGGCTCCCTGGACCTTCAGTTCAATGCCTGGCATCGTTGAAATCAGAGCTAATCTGTTGTGCTCTTGTCCTCTGATCCTGGTTCCTGTTTTTCAAGCTAAGTCTGCTTCTTTGTTTTTTGCTTTTGTTTTGTTTGGTATTTTTGTCCAGCTTGTTCCTATCTGTATCCTGACCTTTGCTGGAAGCTCTAGGGGGCTGGTGTTCTCCCCCCGGACCGTTAGACGGTTCGGGGGTTCTTGAATCTCCAGCGTGGATTTTTATAGGGTTTTTGTTGACCAGATAAGTTATCTTGCTATATTCTGCTATTAGTAAGCTGGCCTCTCTTTGCTGAAACCTGGTTCATTTCTGTGTTTGTCATTTCCTCTTACCTCACCGTTATTATTTGTGGGGGGGCTTGTATCTTGCTTTGGGGTCCCTTTCTCTGGAGGCAAGAGAGGTCTTTGTTTTCTTCTCCTAGGGGTAGTTAGATTCTCCGGCTGGCGCGAGTCATCTAGCGATCACCGTAGGCATGATCCCCGGCTACTTCTAGTGTTGGCGTTAGGAGTAGCTATTTGGTCAACCCAGTTACCACAGCCCTATGAGCTGGATTTTTGTATCTTGCAGACTTACACATTCCTCTGAGACCCTGTCCACTGGGGTCATAACAGTATGCCAGGCCAGTATTAAATGTTTAATGCATTGCAGAAGTGGGATTATAAGAAAGAAAATTTTGAGGTTTTTTTTTCCCTCTCTCATTTTTTTTTTCTTTTCCCCTTTACCTCAGAGTGGCTTAAGCTTGCTGCAGACATGAATGTCCAGACCTTGATTACAAGTGTGGACCAGCTTGCCGCTCGTGTGCAGGGTATACAAGATTATGTTACCAGAAATCCTAGGTCTGAACCCAAGATTCCGATTCCTGAACTGTTTTCAGGAGACCGATTTAA
The DNA here is from genome assembly GCF_051348905.1 of Ranitomeya variabilis. NCBI lineage: Eukaryota > Metazoa > Chordata > Amphibia > Anura > Dendrobatidae > Ranitomeya > Ranitomeya variabilis. The sequence goes on along the minus strand of NC_135237.1, from coordinate 328,125,677 downwards.
GTTTAGGAATTTCAGGAATAATTGTAAATTATTTTTGTCCCTGAAACCTTGTTCGTCTGGAGACTCTGCTCAACAAGTAAAAATTGTTATTTCATTCTTACGGGGTGACCCTCAGGATTGGGCTTTTTCGTTGGCGCCAGGAGATCCGGCATTGGCTGATATTGATGCGTTTTTTCTGGCGCTCGGTTTACTTTATGAGGAACCCAATCTTGAGATTCAGGCAGAGAAAGCCTTGCTGGCTATGTCTCAGGGCCAGGACGAGGCTGAGGTGTATTGCCAAAAATTTCGGAAATGGTCCGTGCTGACATATTGGAACGAGTGTGCACTGGCCGCTAATTTTAGAAATGGCCTTTCTGAGGCCATTAAGAATGTTATGGTGGGTTTTCCTATTCCCACAGGTCTGAATGATACCATGTCCCTGGCTATTCAAATTGACCGGCGGTTGCGGGAGCGCAAAACCGCAAATTCCCTCATGTTGTTGTCTGAACAGACACCTGATGTGATGCAATGTGATAGAAAAACCGCAAATTCCCTCATGGTGTTGTCTGAACGGACACCTGATTTGATGCAATGTGATAGAATCCTGACTAGAAATGAGAGGAAAATTCATAGACGCCGGAATGGCTTGTGCTACTACTGTGGTGATTCTACACATGTTATCTCAGCATGCTCTAAACGTATATCTAAGGTTGTTAGTCCTGTCACCGTTGGTAATTTGCATCCTAAGTTTATTCTGTCTGTAACTTTGATTTGCTCACTGTCATCTTATCCTGTCATGGCGTTTGTAGATTCAGGTGCTGCCCTGAGTCTTATGGATCTCTCATTTGCTAAGCGCTGTGGTTTTATTCTTGAACCATTAGAAAATCCTATCCCTCTTAGGGGTATTGATGCTACGCCATTGGCAGAAAATAAGCCGCAGTATTGGACACAGGTTACCATGTGCATGACTCCTGAACACCGCGAGGTGATACGTTTTCTCGTTCCACATAAAATGCATGATTTGGTTGTATTGGGACTCGCATGTGGAGCAGGTCAGGATGGTCTTTAAAATTTTGCGTGAAAATTCTTTGTTTGTCAAGGGCTCAAAGTGTCTTTTTGGTGTACAGAAGGTTCCCTTTTTGGGGTTCATTTTTTCCCCTTCTGCTGTGGAGATGGACCCAGTCAAGGTCCGAGCTATTCTTGATTGGACTCAGCCCTCGTCAGTTAAGAGTCTTCAGAAGTTCTTGGGTTTCGCTAACTTCTACCGTCGTTTTATCGCTAACTTTTCTAGCATTGTGAAACCTTTGACGGATATGACCAAGAAGGGCTCCGATGTGGTTAATTGGGCTCCTGCTGCCGTGGAGGCTTTCCAGGAGTTGAAACGTCGGTTTACTTCGGCGCCTGTTTTGTGCCAGCCTGATGTCTCATTTCCCTTTCAAGTTGAGGTGGATGCTTCAGAGATTGGAGCAGGGGCCGTTTTGTCGCAGAGAGGCCCTGGTTGCTCTGTTATGAGACCTTGCGCCTTTTTCTCTAGGAAGTTTTCGCCTGCGGAGCGAAATTATGATGTGGGCAATCGGGAGTTGTTGGCCATGAAATGGGCATTTGAGGAGTGGCGTCATTGGCTCGAGGGTGCTAAGCATCGTGTGGTGTTCTTGACTGATCACAAAAATCTGATGTATCTCGAGTCTGCTAAACGCCTGAATCCTAGACAGGCCCGCTGGTCATTGTTTTTCTCCCGATTTGACTTTGTTGTCTCGTATTTACCAGGTTCAAAGAATGTGAAGGCCGATGCTCTTTCCAGGAGCTTTGTGCCTGATGCTCCTGGAGTCGCTGAACCTGTTGGTATTCTTAAGGATGGTATTATCTTGTCAGCTATTTCTCCAGATCTGCGACGTGTGTTGCAGAGATTTCAGGCTGATAGGCCTGATTCTTGTCCACCTGACAGACTGTTTGTGCCTGATAAGTGGACCAGCAGAGTCATTTCCGAGGTTCATTCCTCGGTGTTGGCAGGTCACCCAGGAATTTTTGGCACCAGAGATCTGGTGGCCAGATCCTTTTGGTGGCCTTCCTTGTCTAGGGATGTACGGTCATTTGTACAGTCCTGTGGGACTTGTGCTCGAGCTAAGCCTTGCTGTTCTCGTGCCAGCGGGTTGCTCTTGCCCTTGCCTGTCCCTAAGAGACCTTGGACACATATCTCCATGGATTTCATTTCTGATCTTCCGGTGTCTCAGAGCATGTCTGTTATCTGGGTGATATGTGATCGCTTCTCCAAGATGGTCCATTTGGTTCCTTTGCCTAAGCTGCCTTCCTCTTCCGATCTGGTTCCTGTGTTTTTCCAGAACGTGGTTCGTTTGCACGGCATCCCTGAGAATATTGTGTCAGACAGAGGATCCCAGTTCGTTTCCAGATTCTGGCGATCCTTTTGTAGTAGGATGGGCATTGACTTGTCGTTTTCGTCTGCTTTCCATCCTCAAACTAATGGACAGACGGAGCGAACTAATCAGACTTTGGAGGCTTATTTGAGGTGTTTTGTCTCTGCTGATCAGGATGATTGGGTGACCTTCTTGCCGTTAGCTGAGTTTGCCCTTAATAATCGGGCTAGTTCCGCCACCTTGGTTTCGCCGTTTTTCTGCAACTCTGGTTTCCACCCTCGTTTTTCTTCGGGTCATGTGGAACCTTCTGACTGCCCTGGAGTGGATTCTGTGGTGGATAGGTTGCAGCGGATCTGGAATCTTGTGGTGGACAACTTGAAGTTGTCACAGGAGAGGGCTCAGCGCTTTGCCAACCGCCGCCGCGGTGTGGGTCCCCGACTGCGTGTTGGGGATTTGGTGTGGCTTTCTTCCCGCTTTGTTCCTATGAAGGTTTCCTCTCCCAAGTTTAAACCTCGTTTTATTGGTCCTTACAAGATATTGGAAATTCTTAATCCTGTATCCTTTCGCCTGGATCTTCCTGTGTCGTTTGCCATCCACAACGTGTTTCATAGGTCCTTGTTGCGGCGGTACGTTGTGCCTGTGGTTCCTTCTGCTGAGCCTCCTGCTCCGGTGTTGGTTGAGGGCGAGTTGGAGTACGTGGTGGAGAAGATCTTGGATTCTCGTCTCTCCAGGCGGAGGCTTCAGTACCTGGTCAAGTGGAAGGGCTATGGTCAGGGAGATAATTCCTGGGTGGTCGCCTCTGATGTTCATGCGGCCGATTTAGTTCGTGCCTTTCACGCCGCTCATCCTGATCGCCCTGGTGGTCGTGGTGAGGGTTCGGTGACCCCTCACTAAGGGGGGGGTACTGTTGTGATTTTGCTTTTTGCTCCCTCTAGTGGTCATTAGTGATTTGACTCTGGAGCGTCTGTCTTTTCCTATATCCTCACCTGGGCCGTTAGTTCAGGGGCGTTGCTATATAGGCTCCCTGGACCTTCAGTTCAATGCCTGGCATCGTTGAAATCAGAGCTAATCTGTTGTGCTCTTGTCCTCTGATCCTGGTTCCTGTTTTTCAAGCTAAGTCTGCTTCTTTGCTTTTTGCTTTTGTTTTGTTTGGTATTTTTGTCCAGCTTGTTCCTATCTGTATCCTGACCTTTGCTGGAAGCTCTAGGGGGCTGGTGTTCTCCCCCCGGACCGTTAGACGGTTCGGGGGTTCTTGAATCTCCAGCGTGGATTTTTATAGGGTTTTTGTTGACCAGATAAGTTATCTTGCTATATTCTGCTATTAGTAAGCTGGCCTCTCTTTGCTGAAACCTGGTTCATTTCTGTGTTTGTCATTTCCTCTTACCTCACCGTTATTATTTGTGGGGGGCTTGTATCTTGCTTTGGGGTCCCTTTCTCTGGAGGCAAGAGAGGTCTTTGTTTTCTTCTCCTAGGGGTAGTTAGATTCTCCGGCTGGCGCGAGTCATCTAGCGATCACCGTAGGCATGATCCCCGGCTACTTCTAGTGTTGGCGTTAGGAGTAGCTATTTGGTCAACCCAGTTACCACAGCCCTATGAGCTGGATTTTTGTATCTTGCAGACTTACACGTTCCTCTGAGACCCTGTCCACTGGGGTCATAACAGTTTTGGTCTACTGCAAATGTGGTCAGGAATTTCACACCTAGCTAAATACTATGGCAAATCAGTCCATAAACTAGCGTAAAACATTTGGTCCACCAGTCCACAGTAAAAGTGGTCTGTCAGTCCACAGTCTAATGTAAATGTTATGGCCATTCATTCCACAGTCTTTTAGTCTACTGGAAATGTAGTCATGAATTCCACACCTAGCATAATTGCTGTGCTCAATCAGTCCTTAGACTACTGTAAATGATTGGATCAGTTAGCCCATGGACTAGTGTAAAACTTTTTGTCCGTCAGTCCACAGTCTGATGTAAATGTGGCCAGTCAGTCCACAGTCAGGTGTAAACGATGTCGTCATTGGGTCTACTATCTAGTTTAAATGCTGTGGTCCATCAGTCCACAGTCTAGTGTAAATTCTTTGTTCAGTTAGTTCACAGTCTGGTGAAAATGTTGTTGTTAGCTGATCCAAAGCCTAGAGGAAATGCTGTGGTCAGTCAGTCAACAGTCTAGAGTAAATGTTGTTAGTCTGTCCACAGTCTAGTGGAAAAGCTGTGGTCAGTAGCTCCACAGCCTAGCGTAAATGATGAGATCAGTCTCTTGTAATCGAGGCATTGAATGTTACACCGCTGATAAGAAGTCTATTCTATGAAACATAAGAACGTTTTCTTATTTTAGAAGACAGAGAATAAGGAGAAGAAATGTTCCTTACATCTCTACCTGAAATATGGTTGTGTTATACTAGGAGTTGTGTATAGAAGATATACATGTGAAAAATACAAACAATATATTCCCATGTACCAGGAAGGTGTTATTACACCCCGGCAGGCCTAGAACTTATGTCTAAACCTACAATTATCAGTAATTAAAATGAATATTAATTACCTGTTAGGAGATTTTTCTAATTCTCTTCTTGACATCCACAAGGAAAAATTTCACGTTCCACCATCTCACTGGGCGTCAGTCACCTGTAAATAGTCAAAGGTGTGATAATATGTTCCTGCTACATGCTATACACAAAGAAAAATATAACACACTAGGGACAAAATTACTTATTTCAGGTATAAGGACTGTGGTCAGTTTATTCTGAATCCTGTAGTCAGTCATTTGTTAGTTTACGGTATATATTATGTTCAGTCATTCTACATTATTCTATAAATGTTATAGTCAGACTACAGTATACTAGAAATGTGGTCAGAAAATGCACACCTAGTGTAAATGCTATGATCAGCCAGTCTATAAACTAGTGTAAAAGTTTTGGTCCGCCAGTCCACAGTCCACTGTAAAAGTGGTCTATTAGTCCACATTCTAGTGTGAATGTTGTGTTCATTCAGTCCATAGTCTTCTGGTCTACTGTAAATGTGTTCAGAAATTCCACACCTAGCATAAATGCTGTGGTCACTCAGTCTTTAGACTAGTGTAAATGTTATATCCAGGCAGTGCAAACTTTACTGGAAATGTGGTCAGACAGTCGAAATCTAGTGAAAATGACAAGGTCAGTAAGGCCTTAAACAAGTGCAAATGCTTTGATCAGTCAGTATTCAAACTAATGTAAATGCTGTGATCATTCATCCAAAGACTAGATTAAAAGTTTTGATCCGTCAGTCCAAGGTCTACTGTAGATGTGGCCAGTCAGTCCACAGAATAGTATAAAGACTATGGTCAGTCAGTCCACAGTCTAGTGTAAATGAAATGCTCATTCAGAGCATAGTGTCACGATCTCCATTCTATTCCTGTCTTCTATGTTACTTTGTGTAGAAGCTGTCAGTCTGTTTTGGTTGTGCTGGTCTGTGCTGCAATCATCTGTGTTAACTTTCCTAGATTAGTCCTCTACTTAAGCATGCTAGCTCCTCCATCCAGTGGCAATTTCTGAGAATTAAACAATTAAAAATTCTTATCGGCTTCCACTAATTCCCGATCAATATAATCAGCTTTCCGGGGCTAAATGGTTTTCCAAACTGGATCTCAGCGTGGCATATAATCTGATACGGGTTCGTGAGGGTGATGAGTGGAAGACAGTATTTTTACCATCTGAAAGTGTCTTTGAAAATCTCGTTATGCCTTTTGGTCTAACGAATGCAGCTGCGGTTTTTCAAAATTTTATGAATGATATTTTCTCTGATTATATTGGCAAATCTATTGTGGTTTATTTAGATGATATTCTAATTTTCTCACCTAACATGGATTCACATTATAAACATGTCCGTTTGGTTCTGCAAAGGTTGAGAGATAATTGTTTGTTTGGGCAGATACCCTGTCTCGTAGTCTTGATTCTGTGTCTCCTCCAGAACCTCCTTCCTCCATTCTTCCTCAGGGTATTGTTGTGGTGATGGTTTCCTCTGATCTGGAACCTGGAATCCGTACTGCTCAGTACTTGGCTCCTTCCAATACCCCTGAATGCAAGCTGTTTGTCCCTGTGTATCTCAGATTATGCCTTTTGCAAGGAATCCATGATTGTGTATTGAATGTTAATCCAGGGGTCACTGCAACCCCGAAGGCAGTTGCTAGAGACTGTTTTGGTGGTCCACCATGCATAAGGATATTAGAGATTTTGTGTCAGCTTGTGAAACTTATGCACGTGCCAAAGTACAGCATTGCCGGCCAGCCGGGGAATTGGTTCCTTTGCCAATTCCAGAAAGACCATGGAATCATTTGTCCATGGATTTCATTTCAGATTTACCGCTGTCTGGGGGGATGACTACTATTTGGGTGGCAGTCGATCGCTTCAGCAAACAAGCTCACTTCATCCCATTATCTGGGTTATCCAATGCTGAATCTCTCTCCAAACTGTTTATTATTCATGTGGTACAATTGCATAGGATTCTGTTAAATATTGTATTGGATAGGGGTGTACAATTCAACTCTAGATTTTGGAGAGCTTTCTGCAGAAAAATGAGGATTGATTTGTCCTTTTCCTCGGCTTACCACCCTGAAACTAACGGTCAGACAGAGAGGACAAATCAGTCTTTGAAGCCAATTTTAAGATATGTTGTCGCTGATCAGCAGGAGAAATGGTCATCATTTCTTCCTCTGGCTGAGTTTTCTTTTAACAGTCGGGTTAATCAGTCCATGGGGACCTCGCCGTTTTTATATAATTACAGGTTTCATCCTCATTTTGGTGAGTTCTCCAGGATAAGTTCCGGGTGTCCTGGGGTGGATGTCACCATTCAAAAGCTGGGGGATGTCTGGAGAAAGGTTAAAAAGAACATTGGGGTGGTTCAGTATTGGCAGCAGCGGAAGACCAATACGAGGCGCTCATCAGGGGCCACCTTCAAAGTGGGAGTTAATGTATGTTTATCCTCTAAGAATATTACATTGAAGATGCCCTCGCTGAAGTTGGGTCCTAGATTCATTGGTCCGTATGAAATTCTGGAGGTGGTCAATCCAGTTGCCTTCCGCTTAGAACTCCCTCGGTCTTTCCGTATTCCTAATGTGTTCCACAAGTCATTGTTGAAGGAGTTTATTCTCCCTGCTCTGTCTTCCTCACTACTTTCCTTGATTAGTCCTCTACTTAAGCATGCTGGCTCCTCCATCCAGTGTCAATCGTATACTTGCTGTTGACTGTGTAAGACTGATCCATGCTGAGTCTGTGCTGCAATCATCTGTGTTCACTTTCCTTGAGTAGTCCTCTACTTAAGCCTGCTGGCTTCTCCATCCAGTGTCAATTGTACACTTGCTGCTGCCTGTATAAGACTGATCTCTCTGTGATCTCTGCCTGACCCAGCCTGACTTTATTCCCTTCCCGAACTTAGACTCTTTGCTTGTGACCTGACTTCTCTTGTGCCTGCTCCCTGTAAACTGTCTTGTCTTTCTGGTTTTTCTGAACTCAGCTAGTAAATTGGATTTAGTCTCTGATTTCTCTTTGCTGTACTGCGCCATTTCCTGGACCTGACCTCGGATTGTTTGACCTCCTTTTACTTATTCAGTAAGTGGTGTATATTATTTCTTACTGTTATTGTAGTCTTTCTCTCCACTTCTGGGGCTAACATTTACTATAGTGACTCGCATCACACATAGTGTTTTGGTCTACTGCAAATGTGGTCAGGAATTTCACACCTAGCTAAATGCTATGGCAAATCAGTCCATAAACTAGCGTAAAACATTTGGTCCACCAGTCCACAGTCCACTGTAAAAGTGGTCTGTCAGTCCAGAGTCTAATGTAAATGTTATGGCCATTCAGTCCATAGTCTTTTAGTCTACTGGAAATGTAGTCATGAATTCCACACCTGGCATAATTGCTGTGCTCAATCAGTCCTTAGACTACTGTAAATGATTGGATCAGTTAGCCCATGGACTAGGGTAAAACTTTTTGTCCGTCAGTCCACAGTCTGATGTAAATGTGGCCAGTCAGTCCACAGTCAGGTGTAAACGATGTCGTCATTGGGTCTACTATCTAGTTTAAATGCTGTGGTCCATCAGTCCACAGTCTAGTGTAAATTCATTGTTCAGTTAGTTCACAGTCTGGTGTAAATGTTGTTGTTAGCTGATCCAAAGCCTAGAGGAAATGCTTTGGTCAGTCGGTTAACAGTCTAGAGTAAATGTTGTTAGTCTGTCCACAGTCTAGTGGAAAAGCTGTGGTCAGTAGCTCCACAGCCTAGCGTAAATGATGAGATCAGTCTCTTGTAATCGTGGCATTGAATGTTACACCGCTGATAAGAAGCCTATTCTATGAAACATAAGAACGTTTTCTTATTTTAGAAGACAGAGAATAAGGAGAAGAAATGTTCCTTACATCTCTACCTGAAATATGGTTGTGTTATACTAGGAGTTGTGTATAGAAGATATACATGTGAAAAACACAAACAATATATTCCCATGTACCAGGAAGGTGTTATTACACCCCGGCAGGCCTAGAACTTATGTCTAAACCTACAATTATCAGTAATTAATATGAATATTAATTACCTGTTAGGAGATTTTTCTAATTCTCTTCTTGAAATCCACAAGGAAAAATTTCACGTTCCACCATCTCACTGGGCGTCAGTCACCTGTAAATAGTCAAAGGTGTGATAATATGTTCCTGCTACATGCTATACACAAAGAAAAATATAACACACTAGGGACAAAATGACTTATTTCAGGTATAAGACTGTGCTCAGTTTATTCTGAATCCTGTAGTCAGTCATTTGTTAGTTTACGGTATATATTATGTTCAGTCATTCTACATTATTCTATAAATGTTATAGTCATACTACAGTATACTAGAAATGTGGTCAGAAAATGCACACCTAGCGTAAATGCTATGATCAGCCAGTCCATAAACTAGTGTAAAAGTTTTGGTTCCCCAGTCCACTGTAAGAGTGGTCTATTAGTCCACATTCTAGTGTAAATGTTGTGTTCATTCAGTCCATAGTCTTCTGGTCTACTGGAAATGTGTTCAGAAATTCCACACCTAGCATAAATGCTGTGGTCACTCAGTCTTTAGACTAGTGTAAATGTTATATCCAGGCAGTGCAAACTTTACTGGAAATGTGGTCAGGCAGTCGAAATCTAGTGAAAATGACAAGGTCAGTAAGGCCTTAAACAAGTGCAAATGCTTTGATCAGTCAGTATTCAAACTAATGTAAATGCTGTGATCATTCATCCAAAGACTAGATTAAAAGTTTTGATCCGTCAGTCCAAGGTCTACTGTAGATGTGGCCAGTCAGTCCACAGAATAGTATAAAGACTATGGTCAGTCAGTCCACAGTCTAGTGTAAATGAAATGCTCATTCAGAGCATAGTGTCACGATCTCCATTCTGTTCCTGTCTGCTATGTTACTTTGTGTAGAAGCTGTCAGTCTGTTTTGGTTGTGCTGGTCTGTGCTGCAATCATCTGTGTTACCTTTCCTAGATTAGTCCTCTACTTAAGCATGCTAGCTCCTCCATCCAGTGGCAATTTCCGAGAATTAAACAATTAAAAATTCTTATCGGCTTCCACTTATTCCCGATCAATATAATCAGCTTTCCGGGGCTAAATGGTTTTCCAAACTGGATCTCAGCGGGGCATATAATCTGATACGGGTTCGTGAGGGTGATGAGTGGAAGACAGTATTTTTACCATCTGAAAGTGTCTTTGAAAATCTCGTTATGCCTTTTGGTCTAACGAATGCAGCTGCGGTTTTTCAAAATTTTATGAATGATATTTTCTCTGATTATATTGGCAAATCTATTGTGGTTTATTTAGATGATATTCTAATTTTCTCACCTAACATGGATTCACATAATAAACATGTCCGTTTGGTTCTGCAAAGGTTGAGAGATAATTGTTTGTTTGGGCAGATACCCTGTCTCGTAGTCTTGATTCTGTGTCTCCTCCAGAACCTCCTTCCTCCATTCTTCCTCAGGGTATTGTTGTGGTGATGGTTTCCTCTGATCTGGAACCTGGAATCCGTACTGCTCAGTACTTGGCTCCTTCCAATACCCCTGAATGCAAGCTGTTTGTCCCTGTGTATCTCAGATTATGCCTTTTGCAAGGAATCCATGATTGTGTATTGAATGTTCATCCAGGGGTCACTGCAACCCCGAAGGCAGTTGCTAGAGACTGTTTTGGTGGTCCACCATGCATAAGGATATTAGAGATTTTGTGTCAGCTTGTGAAACTTATGCACGTGCCAAAGTACAGCATTGCCGGCCAGCCGGGGAATTGGTTCCTTTGCCAATTCCAGAAAGACCATGGAATCATTTGTCCATGGATTTCATTTCAGATTTACCGCTGTCTGGGGGGGATGACTACTATTTGGGTGGCAGTCGATCGCTTCAGCAAACAAGCTCACTTCATCCCATTATCTGGGTTATCCAATGCTGAATCTCTCTCCAAACTGTTTATTATTCATGTGGTACAATTGCATAGGATTCTGTTAAATATTGTATTGGATAGGGGTGTACAATTCAACTCTAGATTTTGGAGAGCTTTCTGCAGAAAAATGAGGATTGATTTGTCCTTTTCCTCGGCTTACCACCCTGAAACTAACGGTCAGACAGAGAGGACAAATCAGTCTTTGAAGCCAATTTTAAGATATGTTGTCGCTGATCAGCAGGAGAAATGGTCATCATTTCTTCCTCTGGCTGAGTTTTCTTTTAACAGTCGGGTTAATCAGTCCATGGGGACCTCGCCGTTTTTATATAATTACAGGTTTCATCCTCATTTTGGTGAGTTCTCCAGGATAAATTTTGGGTGTCCTGGGGTGGATGTCACCATTCAAGAGCTGGGGGATGTCTGGAGAAAGGTTAAAAAGAACATTGGGGTGGTTCAGTATTGGCAGCAGCGGAAGACCAATACGAGGCGCTCATCAGGGGCCACCTTCAAAGTGGGAGTTAATGTATGGTTATCCTCTAAGAATATTACATTGAAGATGCCCTCGCTGAAGTTGGGTCCTAGATTCATTGGTCCATATGAAATTCTGGAGGTGGTCAATCCAGTTGCCTTCCGCTTAGAACTCCCTCGGTCTTTCCGTATTCCTAATGTGTTCCACAAGTCATTGTTGAAGGAGTTTATTCTCCCTGCTCTGTCTTCCTCACTACTTTCCTTGATTAGTCCTCTACTTAAGCATGCTGGCTCCTCCATCCAGTGTCAATCGTATACTTGCTGTTGACTGTGTAAGACTGATCCATGCTGAGTCTGTGCTGCAATCATCTGTGTTCACTTTCCTTGAGTAGTCCTCTACTTAAGCCTGCTGGCTTCTCCATCCAGTGTCAATTGTACACTTGCTGCTGCCTGTATAAGACTGATCTCTCTGTGATCTGTGCCTGACCCAGCCTGACTTTATTCCCTTCCCGAACTTAGACTCTTTGCTTGTGACCTGACTTCTCTTGTGCCTGCTCCCTGTAAACTGTCTTGTCTTTCTGGTTTTTCTGAACTCAGCTAGTAAATTGGATTTAGTCTCTGATTTCTCTTTGCTGTACTGCGCCATTTCCTGGACCTGACCTCGGATTGTTTGACCTCCTTTTACTTATTCAGTAAGTGGTGTATATTATTTCTTACTGTTATTGTAGTCTTTCTCTCCACTTCTGGGGCTAACTGTCATGATTCTCAATGGCGAGAGAACATAGCCCAGCATATATGAGAACTAGCTCTTGGAAGATGGAAACTATACTGACCATGAACTAAACCTGCCGCACAACTAGAAGTGGCCGGGTAGCATGCCTACGTTTTTTTATCCCTAGATGCCCAGCGCCAGCCGGAGAACTACCTAATCCTAGCAGAGGAAAAGCCAGTCCTGGCTCACCTCTAGAGAAATTTTCCCAAAAGGCAGACAGAGGCCCCCACATATATTGGCGGTGATTTTAGATGAAATGACAAACGTAGTATGAAAATAGGTTTAGCAAAATCGAGGTCCGCTTACTAGATAGCATGAAGACAGAAAGGGCACTTTCATGGTCAGCAGAAAACCCTATCAAAACACCATCCAGAAATTACTTTAAGACTCTAGCATTAACTCATAACACCAGAGTGGCAATTTCCGCTCACAAGAGCTTTCCAGACACAGTAACGAAACAGCAGCTGTGAACAGGAACAAAATGCAAAAACACACAAGGACAAAAGTCCAACTTAGCTGGGAGTTGTCTAGTAGCAGGAACATGCACAGAAAGACTACTGATTACATTGTTGACCGGCATGAAACTGACAGAGGAGCAAGGTTATATAGCGACTCCCACATCCTGATAGGAGCAGGTGAACAGAGGGGATGATGCACACAAGTTAAATTCCACAAGTGGCCACCGGGGGAGCCCAGAATCCAATTTCACAACAGTACCCCCCCCTCAAGGAGGGGGCACCGAACCCTCACCAGAACCACCAGGGCGATCAGGATGAGCCCTATGAAAGGCACGGACAAGATCGGAGGCATGAACATCAGAGGCAGTGACCCAAGAATTATCCTCCTGACCGTATCCCTTCCATTTGACCAGATACTGGAGTTTCCGTCTGGAAACACGAGAGTCCAAGATCTTTTCCACAACGTACTCCAACTCACCCTCAACCAACACCGGAGCAGGAGGCTCAACGGAAGGCACAGCTGGTACCTCATACCTGCGCAACAATGACCGATGAAAAACATTATGAATCGAAAAGGATGCAGGGAGGTCCAAACGGAAGGACACAGGGTTAAGAATCTCCAATATCTTGTACGGGCCGATGAACCGAGGCTTAAACTTAGGAGAAGAAACCCTCATAGGGACAAAACGAGAAGACAACCACACCAAGTCCCCAACACAAAGCCGAGGACCAACACGACGACGGCGGTTGGCAAAAAGCTGAGTCTTCTCCTGGGACAACTTCAAATTGTCCACCACCTGCCCCCAAATCTGATGCAACCTCTCCACCACAGCATCCACTCCAGGACAATCCGAAGATTCCACTTGACCGGAGGAAAATCGAGGATGAAACCCCGAATTACAGAAAAACGGGGACACCAAGGTGGCAGAGCTGGCCCGATTATTGAGGGCGAACTCCGCCAAAGGCAAAAAAGCAACCCAATCATCCTGATCCGCAGACACAAAACACCTCAAATATGTCTCCAAGGTCTGATTAGTCCGCTCGGTCTGGCCATTAGTCTGAGGATGGAAAGCAGACGAAAAAGACAAATCTATGCCCATCCTAGCACAGAATGCCCGCCAAAATCTAGACACGAATTGGGTCCCTCTGTCAGAAACGATATTCTCCGGAATACCATGCAAACGAACAACATTTTGAAAAAACAGAGGAACCAACTCGGAAGAAGAAGGCAACTTAGGCAAGGGAACCAGATGGACCATCTTAGAGAAACGGTCACACACCACCCAGATGACAGACATCTTCTGAGAAACAGGCAGATCCGAAATAAAATCCATCGAGATGTGCGTCCAAGGCCTCTTCGGGATAGGCAAGGGTAACAACAATCCACTAGCCCGAGAACAACAAGGCTTGGCCCGAGCACAAACGTCACAAGACTGCACAAAGCCTCGCACATCTCGTGACAGGGAAGGCCACCAGAAGGACCTTGCCACCAAATCCCTGGTACCAAAGATTCCAGGATGACCTGCCAACGCAGAAGAATGAACCTCAGAGATGACTCTACTGGTCCAATCATCAGGAACAAACAGTCTACCAGGTGGGCAACGATCAGGTCTATCCGCCTGAAACTCCTGCAAGGCCCGCCGCAGGTCTGGAGAAACGGCAGACAATATCACTCCATCTTTAAGGATACCTGTGGGCTCAGAATTACCAGGGGAGTCAGGCTCAAAACTCCTAGAAAGGGCATCCGCCTTAACATTCTTAGAACCCGGTAGGTAAGACACCACAAAATTAAACCGAGAGAAAAACAACGACCAGCGCGCTTGTCTAGGATTCAGGCGCCTGGCAGACTCAAGGTAAATTAAATTTCTGTGGTCAGTCAATACCACCACCTGATGTCTGGCCCCCTCAAGCCAGTGACGCCACTCCTCAAAAGCCCACTTCATGGCCAAAAGCTCCCGATTCCCAATATCATAATTCCGCTCGGCGGGCGAAAATTTACGGGAAAAAAAAGCACAAGGTCTCATCACGGAGCAGTCGGAACTTCTCTGCGACAACACCGCCCCAGCTCCGATTTCAGAAGCGTCGACCTCAACCTGAAAAGGAAGAGCAACATCAGGCTGACGCAACACTGGGGCGGAAGAAAAGCGGCGCTTGAGCTCCCGAAAGGCCTCCACAGCATCAGGGGACCAATCAGCAACATCAGCACCCTTCTTAGTCAAATCAGTCAATGGTTTTACAACATCAGAAAAACCAGCAATAAATCGACGATAAAAGTTAGCAAAGCCCAAAAATTTCTGAAGACTCTTAAGAGAAGAGGGTTGCGTCCAATCACCAATAGCCTGAACCTTGACAGGATCCATCTCGATGGAAGAGGGGGAAAAAATGTATCCCAAGAAGGAAATCTTCTGAACCCCAAAAACACACTTAGAACCCTTCACACACAAGGAATTAGACCGCAAAACCGGAAAAACCCTCCTGACCTGCTGGACATGAGAGTCCCAGTCATCCGAAAAAATCAGAATATCATCCAGATACACAATCATAAATTTATCCAAATAATCGCGGAAAATGTCATGCATAAAGGACTGGAAGACTGAAGGGGCATTTGAAAGACCAAAAGGCATCACCAAATACTCAAAATGGCCCTCGGGCGTATTAAATGCGGTTTTCCACTCATCCCCCTGCTTGATTCGCACCAAATTTTACGCCCCACGGAGATCAATCTTAGAGAACCACTTGGCCCCCTTTATACGAGCAAACAAATCAGTAAGCAGTGGTAACGGATATTGATATTTAACCGTGATTTTATTCAAAAGTCGATAATCAATACACGGCCTCAAAGAGCCGTCTTTCTTAGACACAAAGAAAAAACCGGCTCCTAAGGGAGATGACGAAGGACGAATATGTCCCTTTTCCAAGGACTCCTTTATATATTCTCGCATAGCAGCGTGTTCAGGCACAGACAGATTAAATAAACGACCCTTAGGGTATTTACTACCCGGGATCAAGTCTATGGCACAATCGCACTCCCGGTGCGGAGGTAGTGAACCAACCTTGGGTTCTTCAAAAACGTCA
This sequence comes from Ranitomeya variabilis, assembly GCF_051348905.1. NCBI lineage: Eukaryota > Metazoa > Chordata > Amphibia > Anura > Dendrobatidae > Ranitomeya > Ranitomeya variabilis. Next base: position 328,110,119 of record NC_135237.1, on the reverse strand, counting down.
CGAAAGTCAGACAAGAATTCAGGAATCTCAGAGGGAATAGATGATGAAATGGAAACCAAAGGTACGTCCCCATGAGTTCCTTTACATCCCCAGCTTAACACAGACATAGCTCTCCAGTCGAGGACTGGGTTATGAGATTGCAGCCATGGCAATCCCAGCACCAAAACATCATGTAGATTATACAGCACCAGAAAGCGAATAACCTCCTGGTGATCCGGATTAACACGCATAGTCACTTGTGTCCAGTATTGTGGTTTATTACTAGCCAATGGGGTGGAGTCAATCCCTTTCAGAGGTATCGGAGCCTCCAATGGCTCCAAATCATACCCACAGCGTTTGGCAAAGGACCAATCCATAAGACTCAAAGCAGCGCCAGAGTCGACATAGGCGTCCGCGGTAATAGATGACAAAGAACAAATCAGGGTCACAGATAGAATAAACTTAGACTGTAAAGTGCTAATTGAAACAGACTTGTCAGGCTTCTTAGTACGCTTAAAGCATGCTGATATAACATGAGTTGAATCACCACAATAGAAGCACAACCCATTTTTTCGTCTAAAATTCTGCCGCTCGCTTCTGGACAGAATTCTATCACATTGCATATTTTCTGGCGTTTTCTCAGTAGACACCGCCAAATGGTGCACAGGTTTGCGCTCCCGCAGACGCCTATCGATCTGAATAGCCATCGTCATGGACTTATTCAGACTCGCAGGCACAGGGAACCCCACCATAACATCCTTAATGGCATCAGAGAGACCTTCTCTGAAAATCGCCGCCAGGGCGCACTCATTCCACTGAGTAAGCACAGACCATTTGCGGAATTTTTGGCAGTATATTTCAGCTTCATCTTGCCCCTGAGACAAGGACATCAAGGCCTTTTCCGCCTGAAGCTCTAAATGAGGTTCCTCATAAAGCAACCCCAAGGCCAGAAAAAACGCATCCACATTGAGCAACGCAGGATCCCCTGGTGCCAATGCAAAAGCCCAGTCTTGAGGGTCGCCCCGGAGCAAGGAAATTACAATCCTGACCTGCTGTGCAGGGTCTCCGGCAGAGCGAGACTTCAGGGACAAAAACAATTTGCAATTATTTTTAAAATTTTGAAAGTGAGATCTATTCCCCGAGAAGAACTCAGGCAAAGGAATTCTAGGCTCAGACATAGGTGCATGAACAACAAAATCTTGCAAATTTTGTACCTTTGTGGCGAGATTATTCAAACCTGTAGCTACACTCTGAAGATCCATTTGAAACAGGTGAACACAGAGCCATTCAAGGATTAGAAGGAGAGGAAGAGAGGAAGGCTGCAGTATAGGCAGACTAGCAAGTGATTCAATTAAGAGCACACTCAGAACTAGAGGAAAAAAAAAAAAAAAAAAAAAAATTGTAGCAGACTTCTTTTTTCTCTCCTTTCTCAGCCAGTAATTTAACCCCTTTTTTTGGGCCGGTCAAACTGTCATGATTCTCAATGGCGAGAGAACATAGCCCAGCATATATGAGAACTAGCTCTTGGAAGATGGAAACTATACTGACCATGAACTAAACCTGCCGCACAACTAGAAGTGGCCGGGTAGCATGCCTACGTTTTTTTATCCCTAGATGCCCAGCGCCAGCCGGAGAACTACCTAATCCTAGCAGAGGAAAAGACAGTCCTGGCTCACCTCTAGAGAAATTTTCCCAAAAGGCAGACAGAGGCCCCCACATATATTGGCGGTGATTTTAGATGAAATGACAAACGTAGTATGAAAATAGGTTTAGCAAAATCGAGGTCCGCTTACTAGATAGCATGAAGACAGAAAGGGCACTTTCATGGTCAGCAGAAAACCCTATCAAAACACCATCCAGAAATTACTTTAAGACTCTAGCATTAACTCATAACACCAGAGTGGCAATTTCCGCTCACAAGAGCTTTCCAGACACAGTAACGAAACAGCAGCTGTGAACAGGAACAAAATGCAAAAACACACAAGGACAAAAGTCCAACTTAGCTGGGAGTTGTCTAGTAGCAGGAACATGCACAGAAAGACTACTGATTACATTGTTGACCGGCATGAAACTGACAGAGGAGCAAGGTTATATAGCGACTCCCACATCCTGATAGGAGCAGGTGAACAGAGGGGATGATGCACACAAGTTAAATTCCACAAGTGGCCACCGGGGGAGCCCAGAATCCAATTTCACAACAGCTAACATTTACTATAGTGACTCGCATCACACATAGTGTTTTGGTCTACTGCAAATGTGGTCAGGAATTTCACACCTAGCTAAATGCTATGGCAAATCAGTCCATAAACTAGCGTAAAACATTTGGTCCACCAGTCCACAGTCCACTGTAAAAGTGGTCTGTCAGTCCAGAGTCTAATGTAAATGTTATGGCCATTCAGTCCATAGTCTTTTAGTCTACTGGAAATGTAGTCATGAATTCCACACCTAGCATAATTGCTGTGCTCAATCAGTCCTTAGACTACTGTAAATGATTGGATCAGTTAGCCCATGGACTAGTGTAAAACTTTTTGTCCGTCAGTCCACAGTCTGATGTAAATGTGGCCAGTCAGTCCACAGTCAGGTGTAAACGATGTCGTCATTGGGTCTACTATCTAGTTTAAATGCTGTGGTCCATCAGTCCACAGTCTAGTGTAAATTCATTGTTCAGTTAGTTCACAGTCTGGTGTAAATGTTGTTGTTAGCTGATCCAAAGCCTAGAGGAAATGCTTTGGTCAGTCGGTTAACAGTCTAGAGTAAATGTTGTTAGTCTGTCCACAGTCTAGTGGAAAAGCTGTGGTCAGTAGCTCCACAGCCTAGCGTAAATGATGAGATCAGTCTCTTGTAATCGAGGCATTGAATGTTACACCGCTGATAAGAAGCCTATTCTATGAAACATAAGAACGTTTTCTTATTTTAGAAGACAGAGAATAAGGAGAAGAAATGTTCCTTACATCTCTACCTGAAATATGGTTGTGTTATACTAGGAGTTGTGTATAGAAGATATACATGTGAAAAACACAAACAATATATTCCCATGTACCAGGAAGGTGTTATTACACCCCGGCAGGCCTAGAACTTATGTCTAAACCTACAATTATCAGTAATTAATATGAATATTAATTACCTGTTAGGAGATTTTTCTAATTCTCTTCTTGAAATCCACAAGGAAAAATTTCACGTTCCACCATCTCACTGGGCGTCAGTCACCTGTAAATAGTCAAAGGTGTGATAATATGTTCCTGCTACATGCTATACACAAAGAAAAATATAACACACTAGGGCCAAAATGACTTATTTCAGGTATAAGACTGTGGTCAGTTTATTCTGAATCCTGTAGTCAGTCATTTGTTAGTTTACGGTATATATTATGTTCAGTCATTCTACATTATTCTATAAATGTTATAGTCATACTACAGTATACTAGAAATGTGGTCAGAAAATGCACACCTAGCGTAAATGCTATGATCAGCCAGTCCATAAACTAGTGTAAAAGTTTTGGTCCGCCAGTCCACAGTCCACTGTAAAAGTGGTCTATTAGTCCACATTCTAGTGTAAATGTTGTGTTCATTCAGTCCATAGTCTTCTGGTCTACTGGAAATGTGTTCAGAAATTCCACACCTAGCATAAATGCTGTGGTCACTCAGTCTTTAGACTAGTGTAAATGTTATATCCAGGCAGTGCAAACTTTACTGGAAATGTGGTCAGGCAGTCGAAATCTAGTGAAAATGACAAGGTCAGTAAGGCCTTAAACAAGTGCAAATGCTTTGATCAGTCAGTATTCAAACTAATGTAAATGCTGTGATCATTCATCCAAAGACTAGATTAAAAGTTTTGATCCGTCAGTCCAAGGTCTACTGTAGATGTGGCCAGTCAGTCCACAGAATAGTATAAAGACTATGGTCAGTCAGTCCACAGTCTAGTGTAAATTAAATGCTCATTCAGAGCATAGTGTCACGATCTCCATTCTGTTCCTGTCTGCTAAGTTACTTTGTGTAGAAGCTGTCAGTCTGTTTTGGTTGTGCTGGTCTGTGCTGCAATCATCTGTGTTACCTTTCCTAGATTAGTCCTCTACTTAAGCATGCTAGCTCCTCCATCCAGTGGCAATTTCCGAGAATTAAACAATTAAAAATTCTTATCGGCTTCCACTTATTCCCGATCAATATAATCAGCTTTCCGGGGCTAAATGGTTTTCCAAACTGGATCTCAGCGGGGCATATAATCTGATACGGGTTCGTGAGGGTGATGAGTGGAAGACAGTATTTTTACCATCTGAAAGTGTCTTTGAAAATCTCGTTATGCCTTTTGGTCTAACGAATGCAGCTGCGGTTTTTCAAACTTTTATGAATGATATTTTCTCTGATTATATTGGCAAATCTATTGTGGTTTATTTAGATGATATTCTAATTTTCTCACCTAACATGGATTCACATTATAAACATGTCCGTTTGGTTCTGCAAAGGTTGAGAGATAATTGTTTGTTTGGGCAGATACCCTGTCTCGTAGTCTTGATTCTGTGTCTCCTCCAGAACCTCCTTCCTCCGTTCTTCCTCTGGGTATTGTTGTGGTCATGGTTTCCTCTGATCTGGAACCTGGAATCCGTACTGCTCAGTACTTGGCTCCTTCCAATACCCCTGAATGCAAGCTGTTTGTCCCTGTGTATCTCAGATTATGCCTTTTGCAAGGATTCCATGATTGTGTATTGAGTGTTCATCCAGGGGTCACTGCAACCCCCGAAGGCAGTTGCTAGAGTCTGTTTTGGTGGTCCACCATGCATAAGGATATTAGAGATTTTGTGTCAGCTTGTGAAACTTATGCACGTGCCAAAGTACAGCATTGCCGGCCAGCCGGGGAATTGGTTCCTTTGCCAATTCCAGAAAGACCATGGAATCATTTGTCCATGGATTTCATTTCAGATTTACCACTGTCTGGCGGGATGACTACTATTTGGGTGGCAGCCGATCGCTTCAGCAAACAAGCTCACTTCATCCCATTATCTGGGTTATCCAATGCTGAATCTCTCTCCAAACTGTTTATTATTCATGTGGTACAATTGCATAGGATTCTGTTAAATATTGCATTGGATAGGGGTGTACAATTCAACTCTAGATTTTGGAGGGCTTTCTGCAGAAAAATGGGGATTGATTTGTCCTTTTCCTCTGCTTATCACCCTGAAACTAACGGTCAGACAGAGAGGACAAATCAGTTCCGGTTAGCGCTCTTAAAACATTGCGGCGCCGGCCACTCTACACACCGGCAGCAGGGCGCGGGAGCGCCGCATAGTAACTACACTTACCAGGTAATTTACTCTCTCCCATTGGGCCCTCACCCTGCCACTTATACCGCAACATCCAGATACCTTTAGTTATTGTATGCCCCTGACATGCTCATCTCTCACAGGTTCACAGAACCCACCTCAGGGCTACTTTTGCGTTAGTATACGCATTACTACTCGGCATTTAAGGTACATCATATACCTTTACCACTTCTTATACTCTATGTACCTCCTTTATCTCACGTACCTATATCATCTTCTCTGCAGTGTATGCCTTTAACCACAAGGACTCTTCCCTCTTCTCTGTGCACATTAAAGGTAATACTTTTTCTTCTTTTGAATCCTTTATGTTGATTGTCATATGGACTGGCTTCAGGAACCTTAGTCTGGCCCTGTGACCTTGCTTATGAGTATATCTCCATTTGGGGATTCACGTAGTGTTGCATTGTACATATGTATCACGTTATGTCACTGTTGCCTTATTTTATCCTCTTTTGTTTTACCTATCCTTTGTTTCTTTTATCCAGGTTGGGAACTTTATTTCTGTTTTTGTTTTGAGTAATTGTATATATTGTATGTTTACATATTCTGTCTTTATTTTTTCCATAGCGATTGTATGATTAAGGCCCTGGTAGGGCCGAAACGTCATAATAATTACCTCTGGTCGCTTTTCATGTCAAATAAACTCTTCACTATTTTGCAAATACACATACAGAGTGTGCGGTGTACTATATTCTCTATGTACGTGGGGCTCATACAGCCCACTACACCTGCACCTCGCTCCCCCATTACCCTGAGTGCGCGCCAATTTTCTTTACTCATCTTACCATAGTCTTGGCCGCTGCACCAGTCTGCCCTAATGTCCACTTCTACCTTTGCTTTTGATACAGCCACTAGCGCTAATATTGTCTCATCAGTGACTGGTTCCACTGAGTTTCTCAGAACACCTGCAACCGACTTGAGAACCAGGGATTATGAAAAGACTAAGCGGAAGCTAGTCTCATATGATTTGCATTGCACTACCCTGGCTGAATACTTTCGCCAGAGCAAAATTCCTAGAGGATTGAGATGTAATTTGCGACCTACACTATTCGCAGAAAATCCGGAATTTTGTGAAAGGTACAAACAAATTCTGAATAAATGCTCATTGGACATTATCGTCCTCACAATTGAATACCTCCAGAAGGAAATTATTGACGTTCAAAAAAGTATCCAGGCCATTGAGACCCAGCTGACGACCACCCTTTCATCTACCGACTGGACGGCACTCAAAACGAAAACGGACAAAGCCATAACGGAGTTCGAGAGGAACCTACAGGAACGTAAGAGACTTAAGTTCCAGAGAGACAGTGAAGACTACGCTACCGACAAAGTATATCGATGGAGCGACTTGTCCAAAACCACAAACTGGCGGTATCGCAACTATTCCAGGAGACCAGGATCCTACAGCTCCGGCAGCGACTCCTCCACCGGTTCCAACAGGCAACATTTTTTAGCCACAGGCCGCAGGGGAGGACGACATCAAACAGACCAACCCGAAGATCGCGGCGAAAGAATGGTGACCCGAAGCCAGGTAAGCCAGCCAATCAAGTGGTTAACATCTCCAGTTATTCCTTATCACCAGCGGAACTGACAGTCCTACAGAAAGGATTATCTTTCTGTCCGACACCCCACTGGGATCCATTCCAACTTGAGAAAGACTTGCATCGCTTCTACAGATCCATTAGACTTAAGACTCATTTTGGCAATATACCTACTTCGGACCCAGTTGGGAGGCCTTCCGGATCTGTTGATACTATCCCGGCACTATCTATCTCTTCTCTGGGACTTCGTAATGTCAGCACTTTTTCTCCTCCACACTCTTACCATGCTATCGAAACGTTCATCTCTCTGGTTGATCATGATATTAAATCCCTATCACATGAACAAAGATTAGGATTCTATCCGACACATACCAACATGACACTTGAAGAGAAACGGGCACTTTTTTCCATACGGTCCAACAATACCATCACTATAAAACCTGCAGACAAAGGGGGTGCCACGGTTGTCATGGACCGGTCACAATACCGGGGTGAAATACTTAAGACAACTAGCAGATACCAACACCTATAAGGCCATACCTAGGGACCCCACTACAGCTATCACCAAAAAAATTAGGGAACTCATTGAAATATACCTAACAAATGGCACGATCGATGGCAAGACGGCTACCTTTTTGCAGAACCCCCATCCAATCATTCCAGTTTTCTACGTTTTACCAAAAATCCACAAATCCCTATATAACCCCCCAGGAAGACCAATCGTGGCCTCCACCGACTCGGTTCTTTCACCACTCTCCATATTTCTCGAAAAGATTCTGACACCTTTGACAAAAAACACCAGGTCCTTTATATTGGACACTAACCAGTTTTTTGATAAAATTAAACAGATACACCAGGTACCTCCCCACAGTGTCCTCGTCACCATGGACGTTAATAGTTTATACACCTCCATAACCCACGAGAAGGGCATACGTGCCACCAGAGAACTACTGGAACACACAGATATGTCCATGAATGCTATATCTTTCTGTCTTGAACTTCTACATATGGTCCTTTTTGAAAATTATTTCTTATATGAGGACACCTATTATGCCCAGATATGCGGGACTGCCATGGGCTCAAATGTGGCCCCGGCCTACGCCAATGCGTACATGGATTACTTTGAATCACACCACGTCTACACCAATGAGCTTTTCTCTCAATATGTCCAGTACCCTTGATACATTCTACTTTACCCTTAACTCTACCTTCCATGAGTTGAAATTTACCATTCATACCCACGAAGCACAAATAGCTTTCCTAGATACCCTGGTATTGAAAGATGCTAACGGACTCCTAAAAACAGATCTTTACACAAAACCCACGGACTGCAATAGTTTGTTACTTTACTCTAGCTGCCATCCAGCCACCACCAAAAACAGTTTACCTAGGTCTCAATTCAAAAGAGTTTCCCGCATTGTCACGGATCCTGAGACGCGACAAGTTCGACTCACAACCATGGCACAGAAGTTCAGCGACAGGAGCTATCCTTCCACCCTCCTGACACAAGAACTCAACAGGTCTTCAAATCCACCGATGAGTCCCGCACCACGCCAACCCCAGGAAAGGATACCGTTCGTGCACACCCACCATCCTTTTATGACTAAGGTGTACTCGGTCATAAAAAAGCACTGGCCCCTCCTGGGCAGAGCCCATTCCGAAATCCCGTCCTTCAAGGTTCCTGCACTTATGAGCACGAGGAGACCTCCCAATATCCGCGACCAAATAGTCAAGGCAGACATGGGCAGCACACATCGAATACCAACACAGCAATTCTTAAGCTCACGCCGCAATGGGACCTTCCCATGCTTGAACTGTGCCGCCTGTTCAAATGTGATAAAATCTGACAATGTGACACACCCTAGGACTGGGAAATCTGATCCTATTCGCGGATTTTTTACGTGCGACTCAAATTTTGTAATTTACATTATTAAGTGCCCCTGCGGCCTAATTTACGTGGGCCAAACCACGCAGCACGTACTGGATAGAATCGCAAGCCACAAGTCCACCATCAGGTGTAATAAAATCTGGCTTCCCCTACCTGACCATTTTGTAAAGGCAAGACACACAGTGGCTCAACTTAAATTTCAGGTCCTGGAACATGTACCCCGTCCTAGACGGGGCGGTAATCACATCAAACGGCTGAAATCCGGGGAAACTTTTTGGATATATACATTAGATACCCTTGCACCTAGGGGCTTAAATAGGGACATAGATTGGCTGATCTAATTATTGTACCTCACTAATATTTTCCTCTTTCCTTACAGATCCGTTGAGTCACCCGGTGAGTCCCTTTATAAACATCACATTACCCATTCATATATCTGCCATCTACAAGATATGTATTACCTGTAGTAGTATCCCCTTTCTAGTTTCCCACAACATTCCATCCTACTTGTGCCATAAGTGCCACAGTCCCCTTAACATTTCTTTATTTTATACTGCCCTGTTCATTCTTTCTATATGCCCCAGGGTCTCCCCCCATTAGACACATTCGTTAAGCAAACTTCGCATCAGGTATGGGCCCCCCATGGTTATTTACAGCAGCTCCAGTACTGCTCATACAGACATAATTGTCTGCTATCAGCCGCTGACATGCACAGCGCCTGGGTTACTTAGCAACCAGGCACACACTGAATCGCCGGCCGCGCATGCGCAGTAGCGGTCCCTGACAGCTGGCCTTACTTCCGATGTCAGAGGCACCACTTCCGGTTAGCGCTCTTAAAACATTGCGGCGCCGGCCATGCTACACACCGGCAGCAGGGCGCGGGAGCGCCGCATAGTAACTACACTTACCAGGTAATTTACTCTCTCCCATTGGGCCCTCACCCTGCCACATATACCGCAACATCCAGATACCTTTAGTTATTGTATGCCCCTGACATGCTCATCTCTCACAGGTTCACAGAACCCACCTCAGGGCTACTTTTGCGTTAGTATACGCATTACTACTCGGCATTTAAGGTACATCATATACCTTTACCACTTCTTATACTCTATGTACCTCCTTTATCTCACGTACCTATATCATCTTCTCTGCAGTGTATGCCTTTAACCACAAGGACTCTTCCCTCTTCTCTGTGCACATTAAAGGTAATACTTTTTCTTCTTTTGAATCCTTTATGTTGATTGTCATATGGACTGGCTTCAGGAACCTTAGTCTGGCCCTGTGACCTTGCTTATGAGTATATCTCCATTTGGGGATTCACGTAGTGTTGCATTGTACATATGTATCACGTTATGTCACTGTTGCCTTATTTTATCCTCTTTTGTTTTACCTATCCTTTGTTTCTTTTATCCAGGTTGGGAACTTTATTTCTGTTTTTGTTTTTGGAATATGAGTAATTGTATATATTGTATGTTTACATATTCTGTCTTTATTTTTTCCATAGCGATTGTATGATTAAGGCCCTGGTAGGGCCGAAACGTCATAATAATTACGTCTGGTCGCTTTTCATGTCAAATAAACTTTTCACTATTTTGCAAATACACATACAGAGTGTGCGGTGTACTATATTCTCTATATCACCCTGAAACTAACGGTCAGGCAGAGAGGACAAATCAGTCTTTGAAGCCAATTTTAAGATATTTTGTCGCTGATCAGCAGGAGAAATGGTCATCATTTCTTCCTCTGGCTGAGTTTTCTTTTAACAGTCGGGTTAATCAGTCCATGGGGACCTCGCTGTTTTTCTATAATTACAGGTTTCATCCTCATTTTGTTGAGTTCTCCAGGATAAGTTCCGGGTGTCCTGGGGTGGATGTCACCATTCAAGAGCTGGGGGATGTCTGGAGGAAGGTTAAAAAGAACATTGGGGTGGTTCAGTATTGGCAGCAGCGGAAGGCCAATACAAGGCGCTCATCAGGGGCCACCTTCAAAGTGGGAGTTAATGTATGGTTATCCTCTAAGAATATTACATTGAAGATGCCCTCGCTGAAGTTGGGTCCTAGATTCATTGGTCCGTATGAAATTCTGGAGGTGGTCAATCCAGTTGCCTTCCGCTTAAAACTCCCTCGGTCTTTCCGTATTCCTAATGTGTTCCACAAGTCATTGTTGAAGGAATTTATTCCCCTGCTCTGTCTTCCTCACTACTTTCCTTTATTAGTCCTCTACTTAAGCATGCTGGCTCCTCCATTCAGTGTCAATCGTACACTTGCTGTTGACTGTGTAAGACTGATCCATGCTGAGTCTGTGCTGCAATCATCTGTGTTCACTTTCCTTGAGTAGTCCTCTACTTAAGCCTGCTGGCTCCTCCATCCAGTGTCAATTGTACACTTGCTGCTGCCTGTATAAGACTGATCTCTCTGTGATCTGTGCCTGACTGTTATGACCCCAATGGCGAGGGTCTCAGAGATATCAGCAAGTCTGCAAAGTACAAAAATCCAGCTCATAGGGCAGTGGTAACTGGGTTGACCATATATCTACTCCTAACGCCAACCCTAGAAGTAGCCGGGGAACATGCCTACGTTGGTCGCTAGATGTCTCGCGCCAGCCGGAGAGCTAACTACCCCTAGAAGAGGAAAACAAAGACCTCTCTTGCCTCCAGAGAAAGGACCCCAAAAGTAGGATACAAGCCCCCCACAAATAATAACGGTGAGGTAAGAGGAAATGACAAACACAGAGATGAACTAGGTTTAGCACAGAGAGGCCCACTTACTAATAGCAGAATATAGTAAGATAACCTATATGGTCAACAAAAACCCTATCAAAAATCCACGCTGGAGATTCAAGAACCCCCGAACCGTCTAACGGTCCGGGGGGAGAACACCAGCCGCCCTAGAGCTTCCAGCAAGGTCAGGATACAGATAATATGCAAGCTGGACAAAAAATGCAAACAAAAACGAATTGCAAAAAGCAAAAAAGCAGACTTAGCTTAATCAAGCAGGAACCAGGATCAGTAGACAAGAGAACTACAGATTAGCTCTGATATCAACGTTGCCAGGCATTGAACTGAAGGTCCAGGGAGCTTATATAGCAACACCCCTGACCTAACGACCCAGGTGAGCATAAAAGGAATGACTGACAACCCCAGAGTCAAATCACTAGTAGCCACTAGAGGGAGCCAAAAAGTAAATTCACAACAGTACCCCCCCCTTAGTGAGGGGTCACCGAACCCTCACCAAGACCACCAGGGCGATCAGGATGAGCGGCGTGAAAGGCACGAACTAAATCGGCCGCATGCACATCAGAGGCGACCACCCAGGAATTATCCTCCTGACCATAGCCCTTCCACTTGACCAGGTACTGAAGCCTCCGCCTGGAGAGACGAGAATCTAAGATCTTCTCCACCACGTACTCCAACTCGCCCTCAACCAACACCGGAGCAGGAGGCTCAGCAGAAGGAACCACAGGCACAACGTACCGCCGCAACAAGGACATATGAAATACGTTGTGAATGGCAAACGACACCGGAAGATCCAGGCGAAAGGATACAGGATTAAGGATCTCCAATATCTTGTAAGGACCAATGAATCGAGGCTTAAATTTGGGAGAGGAGACCTTCATAGGAACAAATCGAGAAGACAGCCATACCAAATCCCCAACACAAAGTCGGGGACCCACACCGCGGCGGCGGTTGGCAAAACGCTGAGCCTTCTCCTGTGACAACTTCAAGTTGTCCACCACATGATTCCAGATCTGCTGCAACCTATCCACCACAGAATCCACCCCAGGACAGTCAGAAGGCTCCACATGTCCCGAGGAAAAACGAGGGTGGAAACCAGAGTTGCAGAAAAATGGCGAAACCAAGGTGGCAGAACTAGCCCGATTATTAAGGGCAAATTCAGCCAACGGCAAGAAGGTCACCCAATCATCCTGATCAGAAGAGACAAAACACCTCAAATACGCCTCCAGAGTCTGATTAGTTCGTTCCGTTTGTCCGTTAGTCTGTGGATGAAAAGCGGACGAAAACGACAAATCTATGCCCATCCTACCACAAAAGGATCGCCAGAACCTGGAAACAAACTGGGATCCTCTGTCCGACACAATATTCTCAGGAATGCCGTGCAAACGAACCACGTTCTGGAAGAACACAGGAACCAGATCAGAAGAGGAAGGCAGTTTGGGCAAAGGAACCAGATGGACCATCTTGGAGAAACGATCACATATCACCCAGATGACAGACATGCCCTGAGACACCGGAAGATCCGAAATGAAATCCATAGAGATGTGTGTCCAAGGTCTCTTCGGGACAGGCAAGGGCAAGAGCAACCCGCTGGCACGAGAACAGCAAGGCTTAGCTCGAGCACAAGTACCACAGGACTGCACAAATGACCGCACATCTCTTGACAAGGAAGGCCACCAAAAGGACCTGGCCACCAGATCTCTGGTGCCAAAAATTCCCGGGTGCCCTGCCAACACTGAGGAATGAACCTCGGAAATGACTCTGCTGGTCCATTTAGCAGGCACAAACAATCTGTCAGGTGGACAAGAGTCAGGCCTACAAGCCTGAAATCTCTGCAACACACGTCGCAGATCTGGAGAAATAGCTGACAGGATAACTCCTTCCTTAAGAATACCCACAGGTTCAGCGACTCCAGGAGCATCAGGCACAAAGCTCCTAGACAGAGCATCGGCCTTCACATTCTTAGAACCTGGTAAATACGAAACCACAAAGTCAAAACGGGAGAAAAACAATGACCAGCGGGCCTGTCTAGGATTCAGGCGTTTAGCAGACTCGAGGTACATCAGATTTTTGTGATCAGTCAAGACCACCACACGATGTTTAGCACCCTCGAGCCAATGACGCCACTCCTCAAATGCCCACTTCATGGCCAACAACTCCCGATTGCCCACATCATAATTTCGCTCTGCCGGCGAAAACTTCCTAGAGAAAAAGGCACAAGGTCTCATAGTAGAGCAACCAGGGCCTCTCTGCGACAAAACGGCCCCTGCCCCAATCTCCGAAGCATCCACTTCAACCTGAAAGGGAAGTGAGACATCAGGCTGGCACAAAACAGACGCTGAAGTAAACCGGCGCTTCAACTCCTGGAAAGCCTCCACGGCAGCAGGAGCCCAGTTAGCCACATCAGAACCTTTCTTGGTCATATCCGTCAACGGTTTAACAACGCTAGAAAAATTAGCGATAAAACGACGGTAGAAGTTAGCAAAACCCAAGAACTTCTGAAGACTCTTAACTGACGAGGGTTGAGTCCAATCATGAATAGCTCGAACCTTGACTGGGTCCATCTCCACAGCAGAAGGGGAAAAAATGAACCCTAAAAAGGGAACCTTCTGTACACCAAAGAGACACTTTGAGCCTTTAACAAACAAAAAATTTTCACGCAAAATCTTGAAAACCATCCTGACCTGTTCCACATGCGAGTCCCAATCATCAGAAAAAAACAGAATATCATCCAGATAAACGATCAAAAATTTATCCAGATACTTCCGGAAAATGTCATGCATAAAGGACTGAAAAACTGAAGGTGCATTAGAGAGCCCAAATGGCATCACCAAGTACTCAAAATGACCTTCGGGCGTATTGAATGCGGTTTTCCATTCATCTCCTTGCTTAATGCGCACAAGGTTGTACGCACCGCGAAGGTCTATCTTGGTGAACCACTTGGCACCTTTAATCCGGGCAAACAAGTCTGACAACAACGGCAAAGGATACTGAAATTTGACAGTGATCTTATTCAAAAGCCGATAGTCAATACAAGGCCTCAAAGATCCGTCCTTTTTAGCCACAAAAAAGAATCCCGCACCAAGAGGGGAAGAAGAAGGACGGATATGCCCCTTCTCCAGAGACTCCTTGATATATGAACGCATCGCGGTATGTTCAGGTACCGACAGATTAAACAGTCTTCCCTTAGGAAACTTACTGCCTGGAATCAAATCTATTGCACAGTCACATTCCCTATGAGGAGGCAATGCACTTGACCTAGACTCGCTGAAGACATCCTGATAATCAGACAAATACGCCGGAACTTCCGAAGGCGTAGAAGTAGCAATAGACACGGGCAGGGAATCTCCATGAATTCCATGACAGCCCCAACTTGACACTGACATTGCCTTCCAGTCCAAGACTGGATTATGGGTCTGTAACCATGGCAACCCCAAAACAACCAAATCATGCATCTTATGCAGAACAAGAAAACGTATCACCTCCCGATGTTCAGGAGTCATGCACATGGTAACCTGTGTCCAAAACTGCGGCTTATTTTCTGCCAATGGCGTAGCGTCAATACCCCTAAGAGGGATAGGATTTTCTAATGGCTCAAGAACAAAATCGCAACACTTAGCAAATGACAGATCCATAAGACTCAGGGCAGCACCTGAATCCACAAACGCCACGACAGGATACGATGACAGTGAGCAAATCAAAGTTACAGATAGAATGAACTTAGGTTGCAAATTACCAATGGCGACAGGACTAACAACCTTAGTAAGACGCTTAGAGCATGCTGAGATAACATGTGCAGAATCACCACAGTAGTAACACAAGCCATTCTGGCGTCTATGAATTTTCCGCTCATTTCTAGTCAGGATTCTATCACATTGCATTAAATCAGGTGCCTGTTCAGATAACACCATGAGGGAATTTGCGGTTTTGCGCTCCCGCAACCGCCGGTCAATTTGAATCGCCAGGGCCATGGAATCATTCAGACCTGTGGGAATGGGAAAACCCACCATCACATTCTTAATGGCTTCAGAAAGGCCATTTCTAAAATTTGCAGCCAATGCACACTCGTTCCACTGGGTCAGCACGGACCATTTCCGAAATTTTTGGCAATACACCTCAGCCTCGTCCTGGCCCTGAGACATAGCCAGCAAGGCTTTTTCTGCCTGAATCTCAAGATTGGGTTCCTCATAAAGCAAACCGAGCGCCAGAAAAAACGCATCAATATCAGCCAATGCCGGATCTCCTGGCGCCAGCAAGAAAGCCCAATCCTGAGGGTCGCCCCGTAAAAAAGAAATAACAATTTTCACTTGCTGAGCGGAGTCTCCAGAGGAACAGGGTCTCAGGGACAAAAACAATTTACAATTATTCCTGAAATTTCTAAACTTAAATCGGTCTCCGGAAAACAGTTCAGGAATCGGTATCTTAGGTTCTGACATAGGATTTCTGGTAACATAATCTTGTATGCCCTGCACACGAGCAGCAAGCTGGTCCACACTTGTAATCAAGGTCTGGACATTCATGTCTGCAGCAATCACAAGCCACTCAAAGGTAAAGGGGAAAAGAAAAAAAAAAATGAGAGAGAAAAAAAACTCAGAACTTTCTTTCTTATAATCCCACTTCTGCAATGCATTTAACATTTAGTACTGGCCTGGCAAACTGTTATGACCCCAATGGCGAGGGTCTCAGAGATATCAGCAAGTCTGCGAAGTACAAAAATCCAGCTCATAGGGCAGTGGTAACTGGGTTGACCATATATCTACTCCTAACGCCAACTTTAGAAGTAGCCGGGGAACATGCCTACGTTGGTCGCTAGATGTCTCGCGCCAGCCGGAGAGCTAACTACCCCTAGAAGAGGAAAACAAAGACCTCTCTTGCCTCCAGAGAAAGGACCCCAAAAGTAGGATACAAGCCCCCCACAAATAATAACGGTGAGGTAAGAGGAAATGACAAACACAGAGATGAACTAGGTTTAGCACAGAGAGGCCCACTTACTAATAGCAGAATATAGTAAGATAACCTATATGGTCAACAAAAACCCTATCAAAAATCCACGCTGGAGATTCAAGAACCCCCGAACCGTCTAACGGCCCGGGGGGAGAACACCAGCCGCCCTAGAGCTTCCAGCAAGGTCAGGATACAGATAATATGCAAGCTGGACAAAAAATGCAAACAAAAACGAATTGCAAAAAGCAAAAAAGCAGACTTAGCTTAATCAAGCAGGAACCAGGATCAGTAGACAAGAGAACTACAGATTAGCTCTGATATCAACGTTGCCAGGCATTGAACTGAAGGTCCAGGGAGCTTATATAGCAACACCCCTGACCTAACGACCCAGGTGAGCATAAAAGGAATGACTGACAACCCCAGAGTCAAATCACTAGTAGCCACTAGAGGGAGCCAAAAAGTAAATTCACAACACCTGACCCAGCCTGACTTTATTCCCTTCCCGAACTTAGACTCTTTGCTTGTGACCTGACTTCCCTTGTGCCTGCTCCCTGTAAACTGTCTTGTCTTTCTGGTTTTTCTGAACTCAGCTAGTAAATTGGATTTAGTATCTGATTTCTCTTTGCAGTACTGCGCCATTTCGTGGACCTGAACTCGGATTGTTTGACCTCCTTTTACTCATTCAGTAAGTGGTGTATATTAATTCTTACTGTTATTGTAGTCTTTCTCTCCACTTCTGGGGCTAACATTTACTATAGTGACTCGCATCACACATAGTGTTTTGGTCTACTGCAAATGTGGTCAGGAATTTCACACCTAGCTAAATGCTATGGCAAATCAGTCCATAAACTAGCGTAAAACATTTGGTCCACCAGTCCACAGTCCACTGTAAAAGTGGTCTGTCAGTCCACAGTCTAATGTAAATGTTATGGCCATTCAGTCCATAGTCTTTTAGTCTACTGGAAATGTAGTCATGAATTCCACACCTAGCATAATTGCTGTGCTCAATCAGTCCTTAGACTACTGTAAATGATTGGATCAGTTAGCCCATGGACTAGTGTAAAACTTTTTGTCCATCAGTCCACAGTCTGATGTAAATGTGGCCAGTCAGTCCACAGTCAGGTGTAAACGATGTCGTCATTGGGTCTACTATCTAGTTTAAATGCTGTGGTCCATCAGTCCACAGTCTAGTGTAAATTCATTGTTCAGTTAGTTCACAGTCTGGTGTAAATGTTGTTGTTAGCTGATCCAAAGCCTAGAGGAAATGCTGTGGTCAGTCGGTCAACAGTCTAGAGAAAATGTTGTTAGTCTGTCCACAGTCTAGTGGAAAAGCTGTGGTCAGTAGCTCCACAGCCTAGCGTAAATGATGAGATCAGTCTCTTGTAATCGAGGCATTGAATGTTACACCGCTGATAAGAAGCCTATTCTATGAAACATAAGAACGTTTTCTTATTTTAGAAGACAGAGAATAAGGAGAAGAAATGTTCCTTACATCTCTACCTGAAATATGGTTGTGTTATACTAGGAGTTGTGTATAGAAGATATACATGTGAAAAACACAAACAATATATTCCCATGTACCAGGAAGGTGTTATTACACCCCGGCAGGCCTAGAACTTATGTCTAAACCTACAATTATCAGTAATTAATATGAATATTAATTACCTGTTAGGAGATTTTTCTAATTCTCTTCTTGAAATCCACAAGGAAAAATTTCACGTTCCACCATCTCACTGGGCGACAGTCACCTGTAAATAGTCAAAGGTGTGATACTGATAATATGTTCCTGCTACATGCTATACACAAAGAAAAATATAACACACTAGGGACATAATTACTTATTTCAGGTATAAGGACTGTGGTCAGTTTATTCTGAATCCTGTAGTCAGTCATTTGTTAGTTTACGGTATATATTATGTTCAGTCATTCTACATTATTATATGATATAGTCAGACTACAGTATACTAGAAATGTGGTCAGAAAATGCACACCTAGCGTAAATGCTATGATCAGCCAGTCCATAAACTAGTGTAAAAGTTTTGGTCCGCCAGTCCACAGTCCACTGTAAAAGTGGTCTATTAGTCCACATTCTAGTGTAAATGTTGGGTTCATTCAGTCCATAGTCTTCTGGTCTACTGGAAATGTGTTCAGAAATTCCACACCTAGCATAAATGCTGTGGTCACTCAGTCTTTAGACTAGTGTAAATGTTATATCCAGGCAGTGCAAACTTTACTGGAAATGTGGTCAGACAGTCGAAATCTAGTGAAAATGACAAGGTCAGTAAGGCCTTAAACAAGTGCAAATGCTTTGATCAGTCAGTATTCAAACTAATGTAAATGCTGTGATCATTCATCCAAAGACTAGATGAAAAGTTTTGATCCGTCAGTCCAAGGTCTACTGTAGATGTGGCCAGTCAGTCCACAGTCTAGTGTAAATGAAATGCTCATTCAGAGCATAGTGTCACGATCTCCATTCTGTTCCTGTCTTCTATGTTACTTTGTGGAGAAGCTGTCAGTCTGTTTTGGTTGTGCTGGTCTGTGCTGCAATCATCTGTGTTAACTTTCCTAGATTAGTCCTCTACTTAAGCATGCTGGCTTCTCCATCCAGTGGCAATTTCCGAGAATTAAACAATTAAAAATTCTTATCGGCTTCCACTTATTCCCGATCAATATAATCAGCTTTCCGGGGCTAAATGGTTTTCCAAACTGGATCTCAGCGGGGCATATAATCTGATACGGGTTCGTGAGGGTGATGAGTGGAAGACAGTATTTTTACCATCTGAAAGTGTCTTTGAAAATCTCGTTATGCCTTTTAGTATAACGAATGCAGCTGCGGTTTTTCAAAATTTTATGAATTATATTTTCTCTGATTATATTGGCAAATCTTTTGTGGTTCATTTAGATGATATTCTAATTTTCTCACCTAACATGGATTCACATTATAAACATGTCCGTTTGGTTCTGCAAAGGTTGAGAGATAATTGTTTGTTTGGGCAGATACCCTGTCTCGTAGTCTTGATTCTGTCTCCTCCAGAACCTCCTTCCTCCATTCTTCCTCAGGGTATTGTTGTGGTCATGGTTTCCTCTGATCTGGAACCTGGAATCCGTACTGCTCAGTACTTGGCTCCTTCCAATACCCCTGAATGCAAGCTGTTTGTCCCTGTGTATCTCAGATTATGCCTTCTGCAAGGATTCCATGATTGTGTATTGAGAGTTCATCCAGGGGTCACTGCAACCCCGAAGGCAGTTGCTAGAGACTGTTTTGGTGGTCCACCATGCATAAGGATATTAGAGATTTTGTGTCAGCTTGTGAAACTTATGCACGTGCCAAAGTACAGCATTGCCGGCCAGCCGGGGAATTGGTTCCTTTGCCAATTCCAGAAAGACCATGGAATCATTTGTCCATGGATTTCATTTCAGATTTACCGCTGTCTGGGGGGATGACTACTATTTGGGTGGCAGTGGATCGCTTCAGCAAACAAGCTCACTTCATCCCATTATCTGGGTTATCCAATGCTGAATCTCTCTCCAAACTGTTTATTATTAGTGTTAGAGTTGCTGAAACACACAGAATAAAGCCATGTATGACACATGTCTACACCAAATAGACCGCTCTGCAGACTGATTCATTCTCTATGTGACCGAATACAGCGATATCTCAGGCAGTTCAATAGAGAATGAATGGAGCTGAGGTTTATAGGCTGCACCTCCAACCTGCTTTCCTGAGATCAGTGAGGGTCCTCGGGGTTGGATCTCCACCAATCAGAAAGTCATCACCTATCCTATGCTAGAAAATTAATGATAATATTTGGATGCAATCCGATCCAAGGTCCTTTTATATTTGGGGATATAAGTCCTTAATTAGTTTACCTTGTGGTCCTATAATTAGCATGTATTCTGATAATTCTAATTAATTATAGTAATTACCTGTCCAGAGACACCTCTTCCACATCTTCATGCTTCACCGCAATCGCACCAACTGCACAAGTGAATGGAAAATAGAGCTGAAAGTTCTAAGTGATTGTGACATCAACTACCTATGACATCATCAGTGATGACAAGCATAGGATGCTGGAAAGGGCATTGGATGATTACATAAAGGGTCACAATGGTGGAGGATGCCCAAGAAATGATAAGGGCTGATATTTAAGGAGTTAATAAAAACCCACCTGGTCACCCCCCAATAATAATAACACTATACTACACACAGCTTCTTAATTGGAAGTCTGTCTGATCATAGCTTTATTGAATGATGATTGATTCAACATGGTGAATATAAAAATTATTAAAAAGAAAAGTATAAACTACCCTGTAGTCAGAGTTCTTGGCAATGATGGCTTCATCATGAAATGCCAAAATCTGAAAAATCCCGTGTACATTTCTACTTATGCTGACCAGTTGTACAGATACATTCAAGATTATTTTCCTTCACTACCCGATAAAACAACCAACCAGCTTCAGTGGTATACAATGGCTCCTGTGTACATAGCCCTAAAACATCACCCATCACCTATCCAACCTTAACTGGTCAACTTAGAATGTGGAACATTACGTAATGGATACAATACATACAATGCACAATGCAATACATACATACAATGTAATGAAGCACCTTCCTGTACCGGAGTTACATTCCTCAAAACCTAGTACAAATTTTCAAATAAAAAAATGAATATATGTATATATCTATATATATAATTGTCTAAGGGTCACTTCCGTCTGTCTGTCCTGGAAATCCCACGTCTCTGATTGGTCGAGGCCGCTAGGCCTCGACCAATCAGCGACGGGCACAGTCCGGCCAAGAATTAGTCCCTCCCTACTTCCGTCCAGTCAGTGCCCGGCGCCCGCTCCATACTCACCTCCAGTCAGCACTCACACAGGGTTAATGGCAGCGTTAACGGACCGCGTTATGCCGTGTGTAACGCACTCCGTTAACGCTGCTATTAACCCTGTGTGACCAACTTTTTACTATTGATGCTGCCTATGCAGCAGCAATAGTAAAAAAAAAATCTAATGTTAAAAATAATAAAAAAACAAAAAACCTGCTATTCTCACCTTCCGTTGTCCGCCGATGTGCGCGCGGCTGCCGCCAGCTTCCGTTCCCAGAGATGCATTGCAAAATTACTCAGAAGACTTAGCAGTCTCGTGAGACCGCTAAGTCATCTGGGTAATATTGCAATGCATCTCTGGGAACGGAAGCTGGCAGCAGCGGCTCGCGCATCGGGACAGCTTCGCTTTTTTTCTAACAGGGATATGGTGCTCACACTGCTATATACCACATGGGCTGTGTTATATACTATGTGGCCAGTGTTATATACTGCGTGGCTCATACATGCATATTCTAGAATACCCGATGCGTTAGAATCGGGCCACCATCTAGTATACATATATATATATATATATATATATATATATATATATATATGTATATATATATATATATATATATGTGTATATATATATATATATATATATATATATATATATATATATATATATATATATATATATATATATATATATATATATATATATATATATATATTTGCCAAGCCTCTGTCAATCAGTTCAGAGTGCAGCCAACACATATATATAGGTTGTGTTCATTTGGAATGACATCACAGGCTGTTCAATCAATAAAGTGCAATCTATATATTTAAAAAAATAACAGCAATAAAAACCACAAGTGAAAACATGAGAAAAAATACATATAGTGATAAACTGTCAATAATATTGAACACATCTGCATCAGTTTGCAAATAAACTAAAAGAATTGTTTGTTGAAACATGGGAGCGGTGTGCACAGGTGATCATACTTAGCGTTATGTATATAATATTTTTTTCCCAAGGAATAAAGGCAAGTTGGACACACTTTCTTTTCCACTGTTCCACTAGGAACTGTAACATCATCCGCGAAACACATATTTTGCACTACTACCCGACCCATACGCTGCATTCTCCACGTATCCAGGCCTTCATTTCCGCTAAGTAAATATCATTAACCTCTTCCTGACCAATCCCTTCATGCGCACTCTATGCCTATAGTGTGTCTGCTACCATGCTCATCAATCAAAAAAAAAAAAAAAGACGATTTTGAGGCTTTACAATTTTACTTTGAAGCCAGTAATCTGGATGCAGATATTCATGAGCTGGTGTTGGACTTGTTGCGATTCATACTCACACACAATATTTTTATATTCAATGATCAGTTTTTCTTACAGAGGCGTGGTACAGCAATGGGAGCGGCGTGTGTGCCCTCCTATACAAACCTCTTTCTTGGATTTTGGGAGAGGGGTTTGTTGATGGATGGTGCATACGCCTCTCCGCAGATCCTTGGGTGGCTTCGATTTATGTTTTGTTTATTTGGCAGGGCTCTGCCATGGATTTAGATACATTTATGATGGCTTTGAATCTCAACGAGTCCAACATCAGACTCACCTACCACTGTGATTGAAGGGTAATTTCTTTCCTTGATGTGGAGCTGAGAGTGCAGGATGATGGTTCAGTATATACTAATATGTATCGTAAAAAAAATCTGTCAATTCACTTTTACATGCATCTTCTGCACATCTGGGCTCCAAAATCAATGCTATTCCTACTGGCCAATTTCTTTAGGCTCAGAGAATTTGCTCTTCAGATGCTTTGTTTGAGGGACAGGCCGGAGACTTTGGCAGAGATTCAGGGATTGGGGATACAGCAACAGGAGTATTAAAAAAGGCTATTTAAGAGCTAAAAAAACAACAAAAGTGGATCTCTTGGCCCCACAAAGAAGCAAAAATAAAGAAAAAAATGAAGGTACGTGCTTTATCTCCACATACAATCAGCAGTGGGAAATGATGCGAACCACTCTCAAAAAACATTTTAATGACGGCACGCAGAGGCAGAAATTTGAAAGACACTTTGGTGTCTAGTCATTATGTTTCAAAATCTCCCTCCTTTTTTAAGGGTAAGGGGAAAAGGAAAGGATTCTTTCCATGTGGCAACTGCCTGGCTTGAAAAAATCATAAAAGATCCACGTACTTCGTGTCATCGGACGGCCTCAAGACCTTTGATATTAGGGATTATATCACATGTACTACCACACATGGAGTGTATTATGCTATATGCAGTTGTAACCTAATTTACATTGGGTTAACATCACGTGAGTTGTGTGTGAGAACCCGTGAACACGTTAGGGATATTGAGGCCACCCGTGACGTGGATGACGTGGATTCTTTGAAAACAATACCAAGACTCTTTAAATTAAAACATAAATGTAACTCAGGGGATTTCAAAATATGGGGCATTGACTGTTTACATATGGGAATTCAAGGTGGTGATAGCTCACTGTAAGGATTCTGGACTTTCCCGGTGCCTGGCCAGGCTATTCTTGATTGGCCTGCACTTAAAAATGACAAAGAGGTACAGCGTTTCATCGGATTTGCAAACTTCTATAGACTATTCATTCGTAATTTTTCTGAAATTGTGCGACCCATTACACAACTAAGAAGGAAAATACTTTCTTGTGGTCCGCACTGGCTCAGGAAGCTTTTGATTGTCTTAAATCCCGGTTTACGTCTGCACCGGTACTAATTCACCCAAACCCAGCACTTCCGTTCATCGTAGAAGTGGACGCTTTGGACTGTGCTCTGGGGCCATCCTCTCACAGAGAACGGGAGAGAAAAGCTTGCTGCATCCATGTGCTTTTTTTTCTCGCAGACTCTCCACTGCAGAAAAGAACTACGATGTGGGTGATAAGGAGCTTCTTGCCATTATCGCTTCATTTAAGGAATGGAGACACCATCTGCAGGGGGCATCACAACAAGTTATTGTGTTCACGGATCATCGCAATCTGGAGTTCCTTAGGTCTGCGAGATATCTTTCTCCACGGCAAGCTCGTTGGAGTCTATTTTTTAATCAATTTAACTTTGTCATTTCGTACCGCCCAGGTTCACCTCATGGGAAAGCGGATGCTTTGTCCCGAATCCATGCCACGGACTCCGTACCTGGGAACCCGTCTAAGACCGTCCTGTCTGATGCCAACTTTATTGGAGTCATTCAGAGTAAGGACTTATGGAAGACGATTAAGGAGGCCTACGACGCAGATCCATTTCTCGCCAACCCGACTGCTGATGTGAACTTGGTTCTCAGAAACGGTATGTGGGTCCGGGATCAACGTTTATACGTTCCAGAGGCCGTAAAGCTGCAGGTGCTAAAGTTTGTCCATCATTCCAAGTTGGCAGGTCATCGGGGGGTACAGAAGACACAGGAGTTTCTGAGCCATTTTTTTTGGTGGCCTACCTGTCTGAAGGACGTTAAGAGCTATGTTCTCTCTTGTGAGGTATGTGCACGTTTCAAGACTCCCCATGTATCACCTAGTGGACTGCATCAACCACTACCTGTCCCCTCTCGTCCTTGGGGGTCTATTTCAATGGACTTTATACGGTAGTTGAATTGCCCTCCTCTGGGGGAGAAAAATTCTATTCTGGTGGTTGTAGATCACCTTACTAAGGCTGCCCACTTCATTCCTTGCACTGGTCTTCCCTAAGCCAAGGAGACGGCTGATCTGGTCATCCAGAATGTGTTTCGGCTGCATGGAGTTCTGGACGAAGTCAGTTCAGATCGGGGAGTGCAGTTTACGTCCAAGTTCTGGAAATGATTCTGTGATTCGCTTGGTGTTAATATTTGTCTGTCCTCTGCATACCATCCTCAGACTAATGGGCAGACAGAACGGACGAATCAGACTCTAGAACAGTATCTTCGATGTTATATCAACCATTCTCAGGATGACTGGTTGGAGTTGCTCCCGCTCGCAGAATTCTGTTATAACAACTCTCAGAGTTCTTCTACTAAGGTAACACCTTTCTTTGCCAACCTAGGTTATCATCCCAGTATTCTTCCCAGATCTCCAATCAATGCACCGGTGCCTGCAGTTTGTGAAAGGTTGGCGGCAATGAGACAGAATCTGGAAACCCTGAAGGAATCGCTATCTACTGCATAAGAGAAATATAAGAGATCTGCCGACAGGTTTCGGAAGCCTGCACCTATGTTCAAGGCAGGGGACTCTGTGTGGTTATCTACTAAAAACTTGAGATTGAACATTCCATCAGAGAAACTCGGACAAAAGTTCATCGGCCCATTCAAGATCTCTGGGATCGTGAGTTCCGTTGCCTGTCGTCTGAAGTTGCCAAGAACCTTGAAGGTACACCCTGTGTTTCATGTCTCCCTGTTAAAACCGGTGTCTCCAAATACATTTCAGGGTCGGATTACACCTCCTCCCCAGCCTGTGTTAGTGGACGGACAAGAACAGTTTGTGGTAGAGAAGATTCTGGACTCCAGGATCTGCAGGAATCAATTGCAGTACCTCATCAAGTGGCAAGGATATCCGTCTGAGGAGAACTCTTGGGAGCCAGTGGGCAATATCTGTGCTCCTCAAAAAATTACTCTGTTCCATCAGAAATATCCTGACAAGCCTGGTCGTGGATCGTCCTGAGGCCGCTTCTGAGGTGGGAGTAATGTAAGGATTCTGGACTTTCCTGGTGCCTGTTCGCCCTGATCCAAGATGGAGTCTTGGATCTCGCCCTGTCATGGCACTGTCTGTCCTGATTATTTAAGTCTGGGTCATGTATTCTAAGGTGCCTGAGTATATTGCGCTGCTGGCTCCTTAGCTTCTGCCGGTTTGCTGGTGAACTCCCTGCTTCTGCTCACTACTTGGTGGTCTGCCTTTCTTCATTCAGCTACCTCTCGCCTCTGGAACTTCTGCGATGAGCTGCACACCAGTGGAAGTGTCTTCTTTGTTTGCAAAACTTTTCCCAGTGTTGTGCCTCTTTGCACAACCACACCAGGTGAGCAAGGTTCAAGTTGTGCTTGTCTCATCCAGAAATATTTACTCATCTGCCACGCTTAGATAGCGCTCTCCCTCTTTTCCCCTTGTCCTCTCTTTCCCAGGACTGCATTCACACAATGCATCATGTG
The DNA here is from genome assembly GCF_051348905.1 of Ranitomeya variabilis. Classification (NCBI taxonomy): domain Eukaryota; kingdom Metazoa; phylum Chordata; class Amphibia; order Anura; family Dendrobatidae; genus Ranitomeya; species Ranitomeya variabilis. The sequence continues at coordinate 328,083,765 of NC_135237.1, read as the reverse complement.
TGAATTATTGGACTCCTACTAACAAGTTCTGGCACATGTGTAATCAAGTTTTGCTGGACTTCCTCATTTTAAGTACTGTGTGCATTCGCACTCTAACCTTATTGGACTTCCTTGTTTAAATATCTGTTCGCCTCTAAGTCTGCTGTGATTTACTTTATTGTGCTGAGGACCTTGTTACTACTGCAGGAATATCTGCATTATGCTCCATTTGCTATTTACTATATAGAGCTGAAGTCCTCGTTACAATTGCAGAAATATCTGTGTCAATTCTGTTTACATTTCTGTTTCAAGTAAAAACATTCTTTGCTGCAACTTTGTTCTCGGACTGGCTTTATCCCATGCTATTAGATTCCGTAGTACCCATATAATTATTACACTCACGCATACTTACGCAAAAAGAATGTAGGTGGATTGTGACCTTAGATACAATGGCACCTATGGGATTAAATGAGCAACTCAGCATCTCCTCCTTCTTATAAGTACCGTTCATCTCTGGATTAATGATCATGGTTTTAATATTTTATTTTAACTATGTTTTTGTTTCTTTTTTTTGTTTAGTATATATTTTATCAAGGAACATTGTTCTAAATATCCCATTATGAATCTGATAGCGTGAATATCCTTTCGATCACCTCTAGCTGTTCAAAACAGCTGACATGTCCCCGGAAAGATGTGGGCTTACCACCGGAGCCCACATCAAAGGGGGGGACTTCGACATCGGCGTACTATTTCGCTCGATGTAGGAAAGGGGTTAAACTACTTAGTTATAGATGTTGCAAAGTGTGTGGCTTGTTCTTTTGCTTACTAGCTATCAAGAGACAGGGCTTTTGATTAATGACTATTGTTTCTGTGTTTTTCAGTCTTTCCCAGCATTAATATGGACTTTAGAGCCCGTGACGGCGCATGACTCTCGTAAATAGATGATGTGTTTAAGGACACCAGTGATTTAAGCATGCAAGGAAATAATAAGAGGCTGCAAGAAACAATTGTGAAATTTAAGTAACTTTAGAGAAAAATGACTCGAGTTTGGTGTAATCACGCATTTTTAGATAAATATCTTCAGAAGGGGTTAATCCCTAGGGGGTTAAGGGTGCAGGTATTTCCATTCCTCCCATTGGTGATACTAAATTTTGGGATAGGTGGGAGGAATGTGCCAATAAATGCTCAAGTGGGTTTATGACACTTCTTAAAGAGATGAACTCTAACTCACTCAAGGAAATGAAAATTGAAATATAAATTCTTCAACCAACCATCAAGAGTGAAATGTCAGGAGAAGCACTAAAGAAATCAAATAATGATATAGATGTGGAGGTGCAAAAATGGTCTGAGGAGATCCAGCAAACAAAGGCAAAAAATTCCAACAAAATATAAATGATAAACAGTCCAATAGGACACATAAATGGAGAAACCTGAATGAGCGATCACGTCCTTTTTATAGGAATGAATCATTCTCACGATCTCGTTCAACATCCATTTGATCCACCACATCTTTTGAAGATCATCATACTGGTAAAAAGGACTGCCCTGAAACAGAGAGTGAGGGAACTCAATCTAACAAGAAAATAAACACGAGACAAAATGCTAAGAAAGGGCTTATGGGTATACAGCCGGATACCAGGTCCCAAGGGGGGCTACAGGTAATTAATCTATCTGATCATGCCCTCTCTACAGTTCAATTGCATGTATTAAATAGAGGCCTAACATTTTCTTCAACTAATGCCTTTGATTATTTTGCAGCACTAAAAGACCTCCATCTTTTTTCACGCAAACTTATTTTAAAGAAACTACAATTCATGGGTGAACACGGACAGGATGCCTTAAGTGGGGCTGAGAGAGAGGCTCTTCGGGCTCTTCTTTGGACTTGGTTGAGGAACAAACACCTACACGAGAAGGTGGGTTTCCTTCAACTCTTTTACCCAGATCAACAAGGTTACCCTCTTGTCCCTTAGCCCTGCGGGGGAGATTATCACCAAGCTGGTAGCGGAAGATTTAAAAAAAAACTGTCCACACGGCGCCAATTTGATAAATTAACGTTTAAAGAAAGAGAAGCTATTGGTCAATTACAATCCCTTAAGGATGTTGTCTTTAAGGCAGCGTACAAGGGGGGAACATTGTGATCTGGCAGCAACATATGAGCAGGAGGCATTTCGCAAATTAACCCCTTTCTGACATCAGACGTAATATTTCGTCCATGTGACTGGGGCCAATTTGACTAAGGACGGAATATTACGTCATCGCGATCACCCACACTCACGGCGGTGGGCGGGCGATCACCGCTGGGTGTCAGCTGATTCTGACACCTATCGCCGGCAGAGCAGGGGAGAATGATAAGAGCCGTGTTCAGCATCCAGTGCCGGGGAACAGCACTTACTGTAAAGCTTCTTCTCTGGCGCTGATGCATGTCACCTAGATGATATCTATGTGTGTTATGCATATGCACGTGACATGCGGGACATTTTGTGGCCCGTGCTGACATTTAAAACGGACATGTCAGCATGTTTTGCCCCATGGACACATGGTCTGTGGACACCCACTGACATGTGCACAGACCCATTCACTTGAATAGGCAAATAGCGCTCCTTTCCTCCCGAGTCTCTACGTATGGCTAAGTAGTATTGTACAGCCACATATGAGGAATTGCCACGTTCAGCGAAATTGTGGGACAAATTTTTGTGCAATTTTTACCAACTTCTTGTGTGAAAATGTAAAATCTTTGGCTAAATAAAATTTTGGTGGTAAAAATGTTGCTTTGTCTTCACTGCCCAATAGTATAAAATTCTGTGACACACCCATGGTGTCAATATGATCACTGCACCCCTAGATGAATTCATTGAGAGGTGTAGTTCCTAATATGGGATCACTTATGGGGGGTTCTGCTGTTCTGGCACGTCAGGGGTTCTGCCAATGTGACATGGCACCCTCAAACCATTCCAGCAAAATCTAAACTCCAATTTGGCGCCTCTTCTCTTCTGAGATGTTTTGTTCAGTCATTCTACAGTCTTCTGAATATGTGATAGTCATACTACAGTCTACTGGAAATGTGGTCAGACAATCCACAAGTAGCGTAAATGCTATGGTCAGTCAGTCCATAAGCTAGTGTAAACGTTTTGATCCGTCAGTCCACAATCCACTATAAAAGTGGTCTGTCCGTCCACATTCTAGGGTAAATGTTGAGTTCATTCAGACCATAGTCTTCTGGTCTACTGGAAATGTGGTCAGAAATTTCATGATTGTCATGATTACGGGAGCTTAGTCTCCAGAAACGCCTTGAGATTCTTACCCATATGGTTCGTGCTGCAGTCTGTATCCTCCATGTTTTAAGTTTGTGAATAAAGAAAACTCTTTTTTATGGACTCGGTGAAGCTGGACATTCTTTTCTTTTTTGGACTTTATACGCTCGGACACAGCGGGTCCGCGCTCCCGAGGTTTGGTTCTTGCATCGCGGGTGAGCTGGTTTATATTCCTTCCCAGAAATTTCACACCTAGTATAAATGCTGTGGTCAGTTAGTCCTTAGACTAGTGTAAATGTTATAGTCAGTCAGTGCAAACTTTACTGGAACTGTGGTCAGGCACTCCAAATCTAGTGAAAATGATGCTGTCAGTACGACTTTTAACAATTGCAAATGCTGTAGTCAGTCAGCACAAACTCTTCTGGCAATGTGGCCAGTCAGTCATCAAACTAATGTAAATGATTTGATCCATTCATCCACAGACTAAAGTAAAGGTTTTGATCAGTCTGTCCAAGGTCTACTGTAAATGTGGCCATTCAATCCACACTCTAGTATAAATGCTGTAGTGAGTCAGTCCACAGCCTTGTATAAAAGCTGGTGATTCAGTCCATAGCCTTCTGGTCTACTGGAAATGTGGTCAGGAATTCCACACATAGCATAAATAATGTGCTCGGTCAGTCCTTAGACTACTGTAAATGCTTGGATAAGTCAGCCCATGAACTAGTGTTAAACTTTTTGTCTGTCAGTCCACATTCTGCTGTAAAATTGGCCAGTTAGTCCACAGTCTAGTGTGAATAATGTCGCCAGTGGGTCTACCATCTAGTTTAACTGCTGTGGTGAATCTACAGTCTAGTGTAAATTCTGTGTTCAGTTGGATCACAGTCTAGTGTAAATGTTGTTATTAGTCAATCCACAGTCTGAAGGAAATACTGTGGTAAGTCGGTCAACTGTTTAGTGTAAATGTTGTTGTTAGGGTACCGTCTCACAGCAGCACTTTGATCGCTACGACGGCACGATCCGTGACGTTCCAGCGATATACTTACGACCTTGCTGTGTCTGACACGCTACTGCGATCAGGGACCCCGCTGAGAATCGTACGTCGTAGCAGATCGTTTGAAACTTTCTTTCGTCGTCAAGTGTCCCGCTGTGGCGGCATGATCGAATCGTGTAACAAAGGTGAGCACGATATTCTCCACCTCCGTGTGCTGATTCTACATCGCAAAAACGTCATGAAATTATCGCTCCAGCGCCGTGCATTGCGAAGTGTGACTGCAGTCTATGACGCTGGAGCGATAATGGAGCGACGCTGGAGCGATCGTGCCGTCGTAGCGACCAAAGTGCCACTGTGAGACGGTACCCTTAGTCATTCCACAGTCTAGTGGAAATGGTGTGTTCATTTGCTTTACAGTCTAGTACACCGCTGATAAGAAGCCTATTCTATGAAACATATGAACATTTTATTATTTTAGAAGACAGAGGATAAGGGGAAGAAATGTTCCTTACCTCTGTACCTGAAATATGGTTGTGTTATCCTATGAGTTGTGTATGGAAGACATAAATGTGAAAAACAAAAACAGTATATTTTGATCTACCAGGAAGGTAGACCTAGAACTTACATCTCGACAGACCTAGAACTTATGCATATACCAATGATTATCAGAAATTAATAGGAATGTTAATTACCTGTTATGAGATCTACAGACTAGTGTAAAATTTTGGTCTCTCAGACCAAGGTGTACTGTAAATCTGGCCAGTCTGTCCACAGTCTAGTGTAATTGATGTGGTCAGTCAGTCCACAATCTAGTATAAATGCTGTGGTCAGTCGGTCCACAGTCTAGTGTAAATGTTATGGACATTCAGTCCATAGTCTTCTGGCCTAATAGAAATGTGACCAGGAATTCCACACCAAGAATAAATGCTGTGCTCCTTCAGTGCTTGAAACAGTCAGCCCATGGATTACTGTAAAACTTTTTGTCCGTCTGTCCACATTCTGATGTAAAAGTGGCCAGTCAGTACACAGTCTAGTGCAAATTCTTTGTTCAGTTGGTTCACAGTCTAGTGTAAATGTGGTTGTTAGCCGATCCAAAGTCTAGAGGAAATGCTGTGGTCAGTTGGTCAACAGTCTAGAGTAAATGTTGTTAGTCTGTCCACAGTCTAGTGGAAAAGCTGTGGTCAGTAGCGCCACAGCCTAGCATAAATGATGAGATCAGTCTCTTGCAATCGAGGCATTGAATGTTACACCGCTGATAAGAAGCCTATTCTCTGAAATAGAAGAACGTTTTCTTATTTTAGAAGACAGAGAATAAGGAGAAGAAATGTTCATTACATCTCTACCTGAAATATGGTTGTGTTATACTAGGAGTTGTGTATAGAAGATATACATGTGAAAAACACAAACAATATGGTCCCATGTACCAGGAAGGTATTATTACACCCCGGCAGGCCTAGAACTTATGCCTAAACCTAAAATTATCAGTAATTAATATGAATATTAATTACCTGTTAGGAGATTGTTCTATTTCTCTTCTTGAAATCCACAATGAAAACTTTCACGTTCCACCATCTCATTGGGCGTCAGTCACCTGTAAATAGACAAATGTGTGATAATATGTTCCTACTAAATGCTATACACAAAGAAAAATATAACACACTAGGGACAACATTATTTATTTCAGGTATAAGGACTGTGGTCAGTTTATTGTGAATCCTGTGGTCAGTCTATTGATAGTTTTCTGCTTATGTTATGTTAAGTCATTCTACAGTATTCTATAAATGTTATAGTCAAACTACAGTCTACTGGAAATGTGGTCAGACAATGCACACCTAGCGTAAATGCTATGATCAGTCAGTCCATAAACTAGTGTAAAAGTTTTGGTCCACCAGTCCATAGTCCACTGTAAAAGTGGTCTATTAGTCCACATTCTTGCGTAAATGTTGTGCTTATTCAGTCCATAGTCTTCTGGTCTACTGGAAATGTGTTCAGAAATTCCACACCTAGCATAAATGCTGTGGTCACTCAGTCTTTAGACTAGTGTAAATGTTATATCCAGGCAGTGCAAACTTTACTGGAAATGTGGTCAGGCAGTCAAAATCTAGTGAAAATGACAAGGTCAGTAAGGCCTTAAACAAGAGCAAATGCTTTGGTCAGTCAGTATTCAAACTAATGTAAATGCTGTGATCATTCATCCAAAGACTAGATTAAAAGTTTTGATCGTCACTCCAAGGTCTACTGTAGATGTGGCCAGTCAGTCCACAGAATAGTATAAAGGCTGTGGTCAGTCAGTCCACAGTCTAGTGTAAATGAAATGCTCATTCAGAGCATAGTGTCACGATCTCCATTCTGTTCCTGTCTGCTATGTTACTTTGTGAAGAAGCTGTCAGTCTGTTTTGGTTGTGCTGGTCTGTGCTGCAATCATCTGTGTTACCTTTCCTAGATTAGTCCTCTACTTAAGCATGCTAGCTCCTCCATCCAGTGGCAATTTCCGAGAATTAAACAATTAAAAATTCTTATCGGCTTCCACTTAATCCCGATCAATATAATCAGCTTTCCAAACTGGATCTCAGCGTGGCATATAATCTGATACAGATTCGTGAGGCTGATGAGTGGAAGACAGTATTTTTACCATCTGAAAGTCTCTTTGAAAATCTCGTTATGCCTTTTGGTCTAACGAATGCAGCTGCGGTTTTTCAAAATTTTATGAATGATATTTTCTCTGATTATATTGGCAAATCTATTGTGGTTTATTTAGATGATATTCTAATTTTCTCACCTAAGATGGATTCACATTATAAACATGTCCGTTTGGTTCTGCAAAGGTTGAGAGATAATTGTTTGTTTGGGCAGATACCCTGTCTCGTAGTCTTGATTCTGTGTCTCCTCCAGAACCTCCTTCCTCCATTCTTCCTCAGGGTATTGTTGTGGTCATGGTTTCCTCTGATCTGGAACCTGGAATCCGTACTGCTCAGTACTTGGCTCCTTTCAATACCCCTGAATGCAAGCTGTTTGTCCCTGTGTATCTCAGATTATGCCTTCTGCAAGGATTCCATGATTGTGTATTGAGTGTTCACCCAGGGGTCACTGCAACCCCGAAGGCAGTTGCTAGAGACTGTTTTGGTGGTCCACCATGCATAAGGATATTAGAGATTTTGTGTCAGCTTGTGAAACTTATGCACGTGCCAAAGTACAGCATTGCCGGCCAGCCGGGGAATTGGTTCCTTTGCCAATTCCAGAAAGACCATGGAATCATTTGTCCATGGATTTAATTTCAGATTTACCACTGTCTGGGGGGATGACTACTATTTGGGTGGCAGTCGATCGCTTCAGCAAACAAGCTCACTTCATCCCATTATCTGGGTTATCCAATGCTGAATCTCTCTCCAAACTGTTTATTATTCATGTGGTACAATTGCATAGGCTTCTGTTAAATATTGTATTGGATAGGGGTGTACAATTCAACTCTAGATTTTGGAGGGCTTTCTGCAGAAATGGGGATTGATTTGTCCTTTTCCTCTGCTTATCACCCTGAAACTAATGGTCAGAAAGAGAGGACAAATCAGTCATTGAAGCCAATTTTAAGATGTTTTGTCGCTGATCAGCAGGAGAAGTGGTCATCATTTCTTCCTCTGGCTGAGTTTTCTTTTAACAGTCAGGTTAATCAGTCCATGGGGACCTCGCCGTTTTTCTATAATTACAGGTTTCATCCTCATTTTGGTGAGTTCTCCAGGATAAGTTCCGGGTGTCCTGGGGTGGATGTCAGCATTCAAGAGCTGGGGGATGTCTGGAGGAAGGTTAAAAAGAATATTGGGGTGGTTCAGTATTGGCAGCAGCGGAAGGCCAATACGAGTCGCTCATCAGGGGCCACCTTCAAAGTGGGAGTTAATGTATGGTTATCCTCTAAGAATATTACATTGAAGATGCCCTCGCTGAAGTTGGGTCCTAGATTCATTGGTCCGTATGAAATTCTGGAGGTGGTCAATCCAGTTGCCTTCCGCTTAAAACTCCCTCGGTCTTTCCGTATTCCTAATGTGTTCCACAAGTCATTGTTGAAGGAGTTTATTCCCCCTGCTCTGTCTTCCTCACTACTTTCCTTGATTAGTCCTCTACTTAAGCATGCTGGCTCCTCCATCTAGTGTCAATCGTACACTTGCTGTTGACTGTGTAAGACGGATCTCTCTGTGATCTGTGCCTGACCCAGCCTGACTTTATTCCCTTCCCGAACTTAGACTCTTTGCTTGTGACCTGACTTCTCTTGTGCCTGCTCCCTGTAAACTGTCTTGTCTTTCTGGTTTTTCTGAACTCAGCTAGTAAATTGGATTTAGTCTCTGATTTCTCTTTGCTGTACTGCACCATTTCCCTCTGATTGTTTGACCTCCTTTTACTTATTCAGTAAGTGGTGTATATTATTTCTTAATGTTATTGTAGTCTTTCTCTCCACTTCTGTGGCTAACATTTACTATGGTGACTCGCATCACACATAGTGTTTTGGTCTACTGCAAATGTGGTCAGGAATTTCACACCTAGCTAAATGCTATGGCAAATCAGTCCATAAACTAGCGTAAAACATTTGGTCCGCCAGTCCACAGTCCACTGTAAAAGTGGTCTGTCAGTCCACAGTCTAATGTAAATGTTATGGCCATTCAGTCCATAGTCTTTTGGTCTACTGGAAATGTAGTCATGAAGTCAACACCTAGCATAATTGCTGTGCTCAGTCAGTCCTTAGACTACTGTAAATGATTGGATCAGTTAGACAATGGACTAGTGTAAAACTTTTTGTCCGTCAGCCTACATTCTGATGTAAATGTGGCCAGTCAGTCCACAGTCAGGTGTAAACGATGTCGTCATTTGGTCTACTATCTAGTTTAAATGCTGTGGTCCATCAGTCCACAGTCTAGTGTAAATTCTTTGTTCAGTTAGTTCACAGTCTAGTGTAAATGTTGTTGTTAGCCGATCCAAAGCCTAGAGGAAATGCTGTGGTCAGTCGGTCAACAGTCTAGAGTAAATGTTGTTAGTCTGTCCACAGTCTAGTGGAAAAGCTGTGGTCAGTAGCTCCACAGCCTAGCGTAAATGATGAGATCAGTCTCTTGTAATCGAGGCATTGAATGTTACACCGCTGATAAGAAGCCTATTCTATGAAACATAAGAACGTTTTCTTATTTTAGAAGACAGAGAATAAGGAGAAGAAATGTTCCTTACATCTCTACCTGAAATATGGTTGTGTTATACTAGGAGTTGTGTATAGAAGATATACATGTGAAAAACACAAACAATATATTCCCATGTACCAGGAAGGTGTTATTACACCCCGGCAGGCCTAGAACTTATGTCTAAACCTACAATTATCAGTAATTAATATGAATATTAATTACCTGTTAGGAGATTTTTCTAATTCTCTTCTTGAAATCCGCAAGGAAAAATTTCACATTCCACCATCTCACTGGGCGTCAGTCACCTGTAAATAGTCAAAGGTGTGATAATATGTTCCTGCTACATGCTATACACAAAGAAAAATATAACACACTAGGGACAAAATGACTTATTTCAGGTATAAGGACTGTGGTCAGTTTATTCTGAATCCTGTAGTCAGTCATTTGTTAGTTTACAGTACATATTATGTTCAGCCATTCTACATTATTCTATAAATGTTATAGTCAGACTACAGTATACTAGAAATGTGGTCAGAAAATGCACACCTAGCGTAAATGCTATGATCAGCCAGTCCATAAACTAGTGTAAAAGTTTTGGTCCGCCAGTCCACAGTCCACTGTAAAAGTGGTCTATTAGTCCACATTCTAGTGTAAATGTTGTGTTCATTCAGTCCATAGTCTTCTGGTCTACTGGAAATGTGTTCAGAAATTCCACACCTAGCATAAATGCTGTGGTCACTCAGTCTTTAGACTAGTGTAAATGTTATATCCAGGCAGTGCAAACTTTACTGGAAATGTGGTCAGGCAGTCGAAATCTAGTGAAAATGACAAGGTCAGTAAGGCCTTAAACAAGTGCAAATGCTTTGATCAGTCAGTATTCAAACTAATGTAAATGCTGTGATCATTCATCCAAAGACTAGATGAAAAGTTTTGATCCGTCAGTCCAAGGTCTACTGTAGATGTGGCCAGTCAGTCCACAAAATAGTATAAAGACTATGGTCAGTCAGTCCACAGTCTAGTGTAAATGAAATGCTCATTCAGAGCATAGTGTCACGATCTCCATTCTGTTCCTGTCTCCTATGTTACTTTGTGTAGAAGCTGTCAGTCTGTTTTGGTTGTGCTGGTCTGTGCTGCAATCATCTGTGTTAACTTTCCTAGATTAGTCCTCTACTTAAGCATGCTAGCTCCTTCATCCAGTGGCAATTTCTGAGAATTAAACAATTAAAAATTCTTATCGGCTTCCACTTATTCCCGATCAATATAATCAGCTTTCCGGGGCTAAATGGTTTTCCAAACTGGATCTCAGCGTGGCATAAAATCTGATACGGATTCGTGAGGGTGATGAGCGGAAGACAGTATTTTTACCATCTGAAAGTGCCTTTGAAAATCTCGTTATGCCTTTTGGTCTAACGAATGCAGCTGGGGTTTTTCAAAATTTTATGAATGATATTTTCTCTGATTATATTGGCAAATCTATTGTGGTTTATTTAGATGATATTCTAATTTTCTCACCTAACATGGATTCACATTATAAACATGTCCGTTTGGTTCTGCAAAGGTTGAGAGATAATTGTTTGTTTGGGCAGATACCCTGTCTCGTAGTCTTGATTCTGTGTCTCCTCCAGAACCTCCTTCCTCCATTCTTCCTCAGGGTATTGTTGTGGTCATGGTTTCCACTGATCTGGAACCTGGAATTCGTACTGCTCAGTTCTTGGCTCCTTTCAGTACCCCTGAATGCAAGCTGTTTGTCCCTGTGTATCTCAGATTATGCCTTCTGCAAGGATTCCATGATTGTGTATTGAGTGTTCATCCAGGGGTCACTGCAACCCCGAAGGCAGTTGCTAGAGACTGTTTTGGTGGTCCACCATGCATAAGGATATTAGAGATTTTGTGTCAGCTTGTGAAACTTATGCACGTGCCAAAGTACAGCATTGCCGAACTGCCGGGGAATTGGTTCCTTTGCCAATTCCAGAAAGACCATGGAATCATTTGTCCATGGATTTCATTTCAGATTTACCGCTGTCTGGGGGGATGACTACTATTTGGGTGGCAGTCGATCGCTTCAGCAAACAAGCTCACTTCATTGCATTATCTGGGTTATTCAATGCTGAATCTCTCTCCAAACTGTTTATTATTCATGTGGTACAATTGCATAGGATTCTGTTAAATATTGTATTGGATAGGGGTGTACAATTCAACTCTAGATTTTGGAGGGCTTTCTGCAGAAAAATGAGGATTGATTTGTCCTTTTCCTCGGCTTATCACCCTGAAACTAACGGTCAGACAGAGAGGACAAATCAGTCTTTGAAGCCAATTTTAAGATATTTTGTCGCAGATCAACAGGATAAATGGTCATCATTTCTTCCTCTGGCTGAGTTTTCTTTTAACAGTCGGGTTAATCAGTCCATGGGGACCTCGCCGTTTTTCTATAATTACAGGTTTCATCCTCATTTTGGTGAGTTCTCCAGGATAAGTTCCGGGTGTCCTGGGGTGGATGTCACCATTCAAGAGCTGGGGGATGTCTGGAGGAAGGTTAAAAACAACATTGGGGTGGTTCAGTATTGGCAGCAGCGGAAGGCCAATACGAGGCGCTCATCAGGGGCCACCTTCAAAGTGGGAGTTAATGTATGGTAATCCTCTAAGAATATTACATTGAAGATGCCCTCGCTGAAGTTGGGTCCTAGATTCATTGGTCCGTATGAAATTCTGGAGGTGGTCAATCCAGTTGCCTTCCGCTTAAAACTCCCTCGGTCTTTCCGTATTCCTAATGTGTTCCACAAGTCATTGTTGAAGGAGTTTATTCCCCCTGCTCTGTCTTCCTCACTACTTTCCTTGATTAGTCCTCTACTTAAGCATGCTGGCTCCTCCATCCAGTGTCAATCGTACACTTGCTGTTGACTGTGTAAGACTGATCCATGCTGAGTCTGTGCTGCAATCATCTGTGTTCACTTTCCTTGAGTAGTCCTCTACTTAAGCCTGCTGGCTCCTCCATCCAGTGTCAATTGTACACTTGCTGCTGCCTGTATAAGACTGATCTCTCTGTGATCTGTGCCTGACCCAGCCTGACTTTATCCCCTACCCGAACTTAGACTTTTTGCTTGTGACCTGACTTCTCTTGTGCCTGCTCCCTGTAAACTGTCTTGTCTTTCTGGTTTTTCTGAACTCAGCTAGTAAATTGGATTTAGTCTCTGATTTCTCTTTGCTGTACTGCGCCATTTCCTGGACCTGACCTCGGATTGTTTGACCTCCTTTTACTTATTCAGTAAGTGGTGTATATTATTTCTTACTGTTATTGTAGTCTTTCTCTCCACTTCTGGGGCTAACATTTACTATAGTGACTCGCATCACACATAGTGTTTTGGTCTACTGCAAATGTGGCCAGGAATTTCACACCTAGCTAAATGCTATGGCAAATCAGTCCATAAACTAGTGTAAAACATTTGGTCCACCAGTCCACAGTCCACTGTAAAAGTGGTCTGTCAGTCCACAGTCTAATGTAAATGTTATGGCCATTCAGTCCATAGTCTTTTAGTCTACTGGAAACGTAGTCATGAATTCCACACCTAGCATAATTGCTGTGCTCAATCAGTTCTTAGACTACTGTAAATGATTGGATCAGTTAGCCCATGGACTAGTGTAAAACTTTTTGTCCGTCAGTCCACATTCTGATGTAAATGTGGCCAGTCAGTCCACAGTCAGGTGTAAACGATGTCGTCATTGGGTCTACTATCTAGTTTAAATGCTGTGGTCCATCAGTCCACAGTCTAGTGTAAATTCTTTGTTCAGTTAGTTCACAGTCTGGTGTAAATGTTGTTGTTAGCTGATCCAAAGCCTAGAGGAAATGCTGTGGTCAGTCGGTCAACAGTCTAGAGTAAATGTTGTTAGTCTGTCCACAGTCTAGTGGAAAAGCTGTGGTCAGTAGCTCCACAGCCTAGCGTAAATGATGAGATCAGTCTCTTGTAATCGAGGCATTGAATGTTACACCGCTGATAAGAAGCCTATTCTGTGAAACATAAGAACATTTTCTTATTTTAGAAGACAGAGAATAAGGAGAAGAAATGTTCCTTACATCTCTACCTGAAATATGGTTGTGTTATACTAGGAGTTGTGTATAGAAGATATACATGTGAAAAACACAAACAATATATTCCCATGTACCAGGAAGGTGTTTTTACACCCCGGCAGGCCTAGAACTTATGTCTAAACCTACAATTATCAGTAATTAATATGAATATTAATTACCTGTTAGGAGATTTTTCTAATTCTCTTCTTGAAATCCACAAGGAAAAATTTCACGTTCCACCATCTCACTGGGCGTCAGTCACCTGTAAATAGTCAAAGGTGTGATAATATGTTCCTGCTACATGCTATACACAAAGAAAAATATAACACACTAGGGACAAAATTACTTATTTCAGGTATAAGGACTGTGGTCAGTTTATTCTGAATCCTGTAGTCAGTCATTTGTTAGTTTATGGTATATATCATGTTCAGTCATTCTACATTATTCTATAAATGTTATAGTCAGACTACAGTATACTAGAAATGTGGTCAGAAAATGCACACCTAGCGTAAATGCTATGATCAGCCAGTCTATAAACTAGTGTAAAAGTTTTGGTCCCCCAGTCCACAGTCCACTGTAAAAGTGGTCTATTAGTCCACATTCTAGTGTAAATGTTGTGTTCATTCAGTCCATAGTCTTCTGGTCTACTGGAAATGTGTTCAGAAATTCCACACCTAGCATAAATGCTGTGGTCACTCAGTCTTTAGACTAGTGTAAATGTTATATCCAGGCAGTGCAAACTTTACTGGAAATGTGGTCAGGCAGTCGAAATCTAGTGAAAATGACCAGGTCAGTAAGGCCTTAAACAAGTGCAAATGCTTTGATCAGTCAGTATTCAAACTAATGTAAATGCTGTGATCATTCATCCAAAGACTAGATGAAAAGTTTTGATCCGTCAGTCCAAGGTCTACTGTAGATGTGGCCAGTCAGTCCACAGAATAGTATAAAGACTATGGTCAGTCAGTCCACAGTCTAGTGTAAATGAAATGCTCATTCAGAGCATAGTGTCACGATCTCCATTCTGTTCCTGTCTGCTATGTTACTTTGTGTAGAAGCTGTCAGTCTGTTTTGGTTGTGCTGGTCTGTGCTGCAATCATCTGTGTTAACTTTCCTAGATTAGTCCTCTACTTAAGCATGCTAGCTCCTTCATCCAGTGGCAATTTCCGAGAATTAAACAATTAAAAATTCTTATCGGCTTCCACTTATTCCCGATCAATATAATCAGCTTTCCGGGGCTAAATGGTTTTCCAAACTGGATCTCAGCGTGGCATAAAATCTGATACGGATTCGTGAGGGTGATGAGCGGAAGACAGTATTTTTACCATCTGAAAGTGTCTTTGAAAATCTCGTTATGCCTTTTGGTCTAACGAATGCAGCTGCGGTTTTTCAAAATTTTATGAATTATATTTTCTCTGATTATATTGGCAAATCTATTGTGGTTTATTTAGATGATATTCTAATTTTCTCACCTAACATGGATTCACATTATAAACATGTCCGTTTGGTTCTGCAAAGGTTGAGAGATAATTGTTTGTTTGGACAGATACCCTGTCTCGTAGTCTTGATTCTGTGTCTCCTCCAGAACCTCCTTCCTCCATTCTTCCTCAGGGTATTGTTGTGGTCATGGTTTCCACTGATCTGGAACCTGGAATTCGTACTGCTCAGTTCTTGGCTCCTTTCAGTACCCCTGAATGCAAGCTGTTTGTCCCTGTGTATCTCAGATTATGCCTTCTGCAAGGATTCCATGATTGTGTATTGAGTGTTCATCCAGGGGTCACTGCAACCCCGAAGGCAGTTGCTAGAGACTGTTTTGGTGGTCCACCATGCATAAGGATATTAGAGATTTTGTGTCAGCTTGTGAAACTTATGCACGTGCCAAAGTACAGCATTGCCGAACTGCCGGGGAATTGGTTCCTTTGCCAATTCCAGAAAGACCATGGAATCATTTGTCCATGGATTTCATTTCAGATTTACCGCTGTCTGGGGGGATGACTACTATTTGGGTGGCAGTCGATCGCTTCAGCAAACAAGCTCACTTCATTGCATTATCTGGGTTATTCAATGCTGAATCTCTCTCCAAACTGTTTATTATTCATGTGGTACAATTGCATAGGATTCTGTTAAATATTGTATTGGATAGGGGTGTACAATTCAACTCTAGATTTTGGAGGGCTTTCTGCAGAAAAATGAGGATTGATTTGTCCTTTTCCTCGGCTTATCACCCTGAAACTAACGGTCAGACAGAGAGGACAAATCAGTCTTTGAAGCCAATTTTAAGATATTTTGTCGCAGATCAACAGGATAAATGGTCATCATTTCTTCCTCTGGCTGAGTTTTCTTTTAACAGTCGGGTTAATCAGTCCATGGGGACCTCGCCGTTTTTCTATAATTACAGGTTTCATCCTCATTTTGGTGAGTTCTCCAGGATAAGTTCCGGGTGTCCTGGGGTGGATGTCACCATTCAAGAGCTGGGGGATGTCTGGAGGAAGGTTAAAAACAACATTGGGGTGGTTCAGTATTGGCAGCAGCGGAAGGCCAATACGAGGCGCTCATCAGGGGCCACCTTCAAAGTGGGAGTTAATGTATGGTAATCCTCTAAGAATATTACATTGAAGATGCCCTCGCTGAAGTTGGGTCCTAGATTCATTGGTCCGTATGAAATTCTGGAGGTGGTCAATCCAGTTGCCTTCCGCTTAAAACTCCCTCGGTCTTTCCGTATTCCTAATGTGTTCCACAAGTCATTGTTGAAGGAGTTTATTCCCCCTGCTCTGTCTTCCTCACTACTTTCCTTGATTAGTCCTCTACTTAAGCATGCTGGCTCCTCCATCCAGTGTCAATCGTACACTTGCTGTTGACTGTGTAAGACTGATCCATGCTGAGTCTGTGCTGCAATCATCTGTGTTCACTTTCCTTGAGTAGTCCTCTACTTAAGCCTGCTGGCTCCTCCATCCAGTGTCAATTGTACACTTGCTGCTGCCTGTATAAGACTGATCTCTCTGTGATCTGTGCCTGACCCAGCCTGACTTTATCCCCTACCCGAACTTAGACTTTTTGCTTGTGACCTGACTTCTCTTGTGCCTGCTCCCTGTAAACTGTCTTGTCTTTCTGGTTTTTCTGAACTCAGCTAGTAAATTGGATTTAGTCTCTGATTTCTCTTTGCTGTACTGCGCCATTTCCTGGACCTGACCTCGGATTGTTTGACCTCCTTTTACTTATTCAGTAAGTGGTGTATATTATTTCTTACTGTTATTGTAGTCTTTCTCTCCACTTCTGGGGCTAACATTTACTATAGTGACTCGCATCACACATAGTGTTTTGGTCTACTGCAAATGTGGCCAGGAATTTCACACCTAGCTAAATGCTATGGCAAATCAGTCCATAAACTAGTGTAAAACATTTGGTCCACCAGTCCACAGTCCACTGTAAAAGTGGTCTGTCAGTCCACAGTCTAATGTAAATGTTATGGCCATTCAGTCCATAGTCTTTTAGTCTACTGGAAACGTAGTCATGAATTCCACACCTAGCATAATTGCTGTGCTCAATCAGTTCTTAGACTACTGTAAATGATTGGATCAGTTAGCCCATGGACTAGTGTAAAACTTTTTGTCCGTCAGTCCACATTCTGATGTAAATGTGGCCAGTCAGTCCACAGTCAGGTGTAAACGATGTCGTCATTGGGTCTACTATCTAGTTTAAATGCTGTGGTCCATCAGTCCACAGTCTAGTGTAAATTCTTTGTTCAGTTAGTTCACAGTCTGGTGTAAATGTTGTTGTTAGCTGATCCAAAGCCTAGAGGAAATGCTGTGGTCAGTCGGTCAACAGTCTAGAGTAAATGTTGTTAGTCTGTCCACAGTCTAGTGGAAAAGCTGTGGTCAGTAGCTCCACAGCCTAGCGTAAATGATGAGATCAGTCTCTTGTAATCGAGGCATTGAATGTTACACCGCTGATAAGAAGCCTATTCTGTGAAACATAAGAACATTTTCTTATTTTAGAAGACAGAGAATAAGGAGAAGAAATGTTCCTTACATCTCTACCTGAAATATGGTTGTGTTATACTAGGAGTTGTGTATAGAAGATATACATGTGAAAAACACAAACAATATATTCCCATGTACCAGGAAGGTGTTTTTACACCCCGGCAGGCCTAGAACTTATGTCTAAACCTACAATTATCAGTAATTAATATGAATATTAATTACCTGTTAGGAGATTTTTCTAATTCTCTTCTTGAAATCCACAAGGAAAAATTTCACGTTCCACCATCTCACTGGGCGTCAGTCACCTGTAAATAGTCAAAGATGTGATAATATGTTCCTGCTACATGCTATACACAAAGAAAAATATAACACACTAGGGACAAAATTACTTATTTCAGGTATAAGGACTGTGGTCAGTTTATTCTGAATCCTGTAGTCAGTCATTTGTTAGTTTATGGTATATATCATGTTCAGTCATTCTACATTATTCTATAAATGTTATAGTCAGACTACAGTATACTAGAAATGTGGTCAGAAAATGCACACCTAGCGTAAATGCTATGATCAGCCAGTCTATAAACTAGTGTAAAAGTTTTGGTCCCCCAGTCCACAGTCCACTGTAAAAGTGGTCTATTAGTCCACATTCTAGTGTAAATGTTGTGTTCATTCAGTCCATAGTCTTCTGGTCTACTGGAAATGTGTTCAGAAATTCCACACCTAGCATAAATGCTGTGGTCACTCAGTCTTTAGACTAGTGTAAATGTTATATCCAGGCAGTGCAAACTTTACTGGAAATGTGGTCAGGCAGTCGAAATCTAGTGAAAATGACAAGGTCAGTAAGGCCTTAAACAAGTGCAAATGCTTTGATCAGTCAGTATTCAAACTAATGTAAATGCTGTGATCATTCATCCAAAGACTAGATGAAAAGTTTTGATCCGTCAGTCCAAGGTCTACTGTAGATGTGGCCAGTCAGTCCACAGAATAGTATAAAGACTATGGTCAGTCAGTCCACAGTCTAGTGTAAATGAAATGCTCATTCAGAGCATAGTGTCACGATCTCCATTCTGTTCCTGTCTGCTATGTTACTTTGTGTAGAAGCTGTCAGTCTGTTTTGGTTGTGCTGGTCTGTGCTGCAATCATCTGTGTTAACTTTCCTAGATTAGTCCTCTACTTAAGCATGCTAGCTCCTTCATCCAGTGGCAATTTCCGAGAATTAAACAATTAAAAATTCTTATCGGCTTCCACTTATTCCCGATCAATATAATCAGCTTTCCGGGGCTAAATGGTTTTCCAAACTGGATCTCAGCGTGGCATAAAATCTGATACGGATTCGTGAGGGTGATGAGCGGAAGACAGTATTTTTACCATCTGAAAGTGTCTTTGAAAATCTCGTTATGCCTTTTGGTCTAACGAATGCAGCTGCGGTTTTTCAAAATTTTATGAATTATATTTTCTCTGATTATATTGGCAAATCTATTGTGGTTTATTTAGATGATATTCTAATTTTCTCACCTAACATGGATTCACATTATAAACATGTCCGTTTGGTTCTGCAAAGGTTGAGAGATAATTGTTTGTTTGGACAGATACCCTGTCTCGTAGTCTTGATTCTGTGTCTCCTCCAGAACCTCCTTCCTCCATTCTTCCTCAGGGTATTGTTGTGGTCATGGTTTCCACTGATCTGGAACCTGGAATTCGTACTGCTCAGTTCTTGGCTCCTTTCAGTACCCCTGAATGCAAGCTGTTTGTCACTGTGTATCTCAGATTATGCCTTCTGCAAGGATTCCATGATTGTGTATTGAGTGTTCATCCAGGGGTCACTGCAACCCCGAAGGCAGTTGCTAGAGACTGTTTTGGTGGTCCACCATGCATAAGGATATTAGAGATTTTGTGTCAGCTTGTGAAACTTATGCACGTGCCAAAGTACAGCATTGCCGAACTGCCGGGGAATTGGTTCCTTTGCCAATTCCAGAAAGACCATGGAATCATTTGTCCATGGATTTCATTTCAGATTTACCGCTGTCTGGGGGGATGACTACTATTTGGGTGGCAGTCGATCGCTTCAGCAAACAAGCTCACTTCATTGCATTATCTGGGTTATTCAATGCTGAATCTCTCTCCAAACTGTTTATTATTCATGTGGTACAATTGCATAGGATTCTGTTAAATATTGTATTGGATAGGGGTGTACAATTCAACTCTAGATTTTGGAGGGCTTTCTGCAGAAAAATGAGGATTGATTTGTCCTTTTCCTCGGCTTATCACCCTGAAACTAACGGTCAGACAGAGAGGACAAATCAGTCTTTGAAGCCAATTTTAAGATATTTTGTCGCAGATCAACAGGATAAATGGTCATCATTTCTTCCTCTGGCTGAGTTTTCTTTTAACAGTCGGGTTAATCAGTCCATGGGGACCTCGCCGTTTTTCTATAATTACAGGTTTCATCCTCATTTTGGTGAGTTCTCCAGGATAAGTTCCGGGTGTCCTGGGGTGGATGTCACCATTCAAGAGCTGGGGGATGTCTGGAGGAAGGTTAAAAACAACATTGGGGTGGTTCAGTATTGGCAGCAGCGGAAGGCCAATACGAGGCGCTCATCAGGGGCCACCTTCAAAGTGGGAGTTAATGTATGGTAATCCTCTAAGAATATTACATTGAAGATGCCCTCGCTGAAGTTGGGTCCTAGATTCATTGGTCCGTATGAAATTCTGGAGGTGGTCAATCCAGTTGCCTTCCGCTTAAAACTCCCTCGGTCTTTCCGTATTCCTAATGTGTTCCACAAGTCATTGTTGAAGGAGTTTATTCCCCCTGCTCTGTCTTCCTCACTACTTTCCTTGATTAGTCCTCTACTTAAGCATGCTGGCTCCTCCATCCAGTGTCAATCGTACACTTGCTGTTGACTGTGTAAGACTGATCCATGCTGAGTCTGTGCTGCAATCATCTGTGTTCACTTTCCTTGAGTAGTCCTCTACTTAAGCCTGCTGGCTCCTCCATCCAGTGTCAAATGTACACTTGCTGCTGCCTGTATAAGACTGATCTCTCTGTGATCTGTGCCTGACCCAGCCTGACTTTATCCCCTACCCGAACTTAGACTTTTTGCTTGTGACCTGACTTCTCTTGTGCCTGCTCCCTGTAAACTGTCTTGTCTTTCTGGTTTTTCTGAACTCAGCTAGTAAATTGGATTTAGTCTCTGATTTCTCTTTGCTGTACTGCGCCATTTCCTGGACCTGACCTCGGATTGTTTGACCTCCTTTTACTTATTCAGTAAGTGGTGTATATTATTTCTTACTGTTATTGTAGTCTTTCTCTCCACTTCTGGGGCTAACATTTACTATAGTGACTCGCATCACACATAGTGTTTTGGTCTACTGGAAATGTGTTCAGAAATTCCACACCTAGCATAAATGCTGTGGTCACTCAGTCTTTAGACTAGTGTAAATGTTATATCCAGGCAGTGCAAACTTTACTGGAAATGTGGTCAGGCAGTCGAAATCTAGTGAAAATGACAAGGTCAGTAAGGCCTTAAACAAGTGCAAATGCTTTGATCAGTCAGTATTCAAACTAATGTAAATGCTGTGATCATTCATCCAAAGACTAGATGAAAAGTTTTGATCCATCAGTCCAAGGTCTACTGTAGATGTGGCCAGTCAGTCCACAAAATAGTATAAAGACTATGGTCAGTCAGTCCACAGTCTAGTGTAAATGAAATGCTCATTCAGAGCATAGTGTCACGATCTCCATTCTGTTCCTGTCTGCTATGTTACTTTGTGTAGAAGCTTTCAGTCTGTTTTGGTTGTGCTGGTCTGTGCTGCAATCATCTGTGTTAACTTTCCTAGATTAGTCCTCTACTTAAGCATGCTAGCTCCTTCATCCAGTGGCAATTTCCGAGAATTAAACAATTAAAAATTCTTATCGGCTTCCACTTATTCCCGATCAATATAATCAGCTTTCCGGGGCTAAATGGTTTTCCAAACTGGATCTCAGCGTGGCATAAAATCTGATACGGATTCGTGAGGGTGATGAGCGGAAGACAGTATTTTTACCATCTGAAAGTGTCTTTGAAAATCTCGTTATGCCTTTTGGTCTAACGAATGCAGCTGCGGTTTTTCAAAATTTTATGAATTATATTTTCTCTGATTATATTGGCAAATCTATTGTGGTTTATTTAGATGATATTCTAATTTTCTCACCTAACATGGATTCACATTATAAACATGTCCGTTTGGTTCTGCAAAGGTTGAGAGATAATTGTTTGTTTGGGCAGATACCCTGTCTCGTAGTCTTGATTCTGTGTCTCCTCCAGAACCTCCTTCCTCCATTCTTCCTCAGGGTATTGTTGTGGTCATGGTTTCCACTGATCTGGAACCTGGAATTCGTACTGCTCAGTTCTTGGCTCCTTTCAGTACCCCTGAATGCAAGCTGTTTGTCCCTGTGTATCTCAGATTATGCCTTCTGCAAGGATTCCATGATTGTGTATTGAGTGTTCATCCAGGGGTCACTGCAACCCCGAAGGCAGTTGCTAGAGACTGTTTTGGTGGTCCACCATGCATAAGGATATTAGAGATTTTGTGTCAGCTTGTGAAACTTATGCACGTGCCAAAGTACAGCATTGCCGAACTGCCGGGGAATTGGTTCCTTTGCCAATTCCAGAAAGACCATGGAATCATTTGTCCATGGATTTCATTTCAGATTTACCGCTGTCTGGGGGGATGACTACTATTTGGGTGGCAGTCGATCGCTTCAGCAAACAAGCTCACTTCATTGCATTATCTGGGTTATCCAATGCTGAATCTCTCTCCAAACTGTTTATTATTCATGTGGTACAATTGCATAGGATTCTGTTAAATATTGTATTGGATAGGGGTGTACAATTCAACTCTAGATTTTGGAGGGCTTTCTGCAGAAAAATGAGGATTGATTTGTCCTTTTCCTCGGCTTATCACCCTGAAACTAACGGTCAGACAGAGAGGACAAATCAGTCTTTGAAGCCAATTTTAAGATATTTTGTCGCAGATCAACAGGATAAATGGTCATCATTTCTTCCTCTGGCTGAGTTTTCTTTTAACAGTCGGGTTAATCAGTCCATGGGGACCTCGCCGTTTTTCTATAATTACAGGTTTCATCCTCATTTTGGTGAGTTCTCCAGGATAAGTTCCGGGTGTCCTGGGGTGGATGTCACCATTCAAGAGCTGGGGGATGTCTGGAGGAAGGTTAAAAACAACATTGGGGTGGTTCAGTATTGGCAGCAGCGGAAGGCCAATACGAGGCGCTCATCAGGGGCCACCTTCAAAGTGGGAGTTAATGTATGGTAATCCTCTAAGAATATTACATTGAAGATGCCCTCGCTGAAGTTGGGTCCTAGATTCATTGGTCCGTATGAAATTCTGGAGGTGGTCAATCCAGTTGCCTTCCGCTTAAAACTCCCTCGGTCTTTCCGTATTCCTAATGTGTTCCACAAGTCATTGTTGAAGGAGTTTATTCCCCCTGCTCTGTCTTCCTCACTACTTTCCTTGATTAGTCCTCTACTTAAGCATGCTGGCTCCTCCATCCAGTGTCAATCGTACACTTGCTGTTGACTGTGTAAGACTGATCCATGCTGAGTCTGTGCTGCAATCATCTGTGTTCACTTTCCTTGAGTAGTCCTCTACTTAAGCCTGCTGGCTCCTCCATCCAGTGTCAAATGTACACTTGCTGCTGCCTGTATAAGACTGATCTCTCTGTGATCTGTGCCTGACCCAGCCTGACTTTATCCCCTACCCGAACTTAGACTTTTTGCTTGTGACCTGACTTCTCTTGTGCCTGCTCCCTGTAAACTGTCTTGTCTTTCTGGTTTTTCTGAACTCAGCTAGTAAATTGGATTTAGTCTCTGATTTCTCTTTGCTGTACTGCGCCATTTCCTGGACCTGACCTCGGATTGTTTGACCTCCTTTTACTTATTCAGTAAGTGGTGTATATTATTTCTTACTGTTATTGTAGTCTTTCTCTCCACTTCTGGGGCTAACATTTACTATAGTGACTCGCATCACACATAGTGTTTTGGTCTACTGGAAATGTGTTCAGAAATTCCACACCTAGCATAAATGCTGTGGTCACTCAGTCTTTAGACTAGTGTAAATGTTATATCCAGGCAGTGCAAACTTTACTGGAAATGTGGTCAGGCAGTCGAAATCTAGTGAAAATGACAAGGTCAGTAAGGCCTTAAACAAGTGCAAATGCTTTGATCAGTCAGTATTCAAACTAATGTAAATGCTGTGATCATTCATCCAAAGACTAGATGAAAAGTTTTGATCCATCAGTCCAAGGTCTACTGTAGATGTGGCCAGTCAGTCCACAAAATAGTATAAAGACTATGGTCAGTCAGTCCACAGTCTAGTGTAAATGAAATGCTCATTCAGAGCATAGTGTCACGATCTCCATTCTGTTCCTGTCTGCTATGTTACTTTGTGTAGAAGCTTTCAGTCTGTTTTGGTTGTGCTGGTCTGTGCTGCAATCATCTGTGTTAACTTTCCTAGATTAGTCCTCTACTTAAGCATGCTAGCTCCTTCATCCAGTGGCAATTTCCGAGAATTAAACAATTAAAAATTCTTATCGGCTTCCACTTATTCCCGATCAATATAATCAGCTTTCCGGGGCTAAATGGTTTTCCAAACTGGATCTCAGCGTGGCATAAAATCTGATACGGATTCGTGAGGGTGATGAGCGGAAGACAGTATTTTTACCATCTGAAAGTGTCTTTGAAAATCTCGTTATGCCTTTTGGTCTAACGAATGCAGCTGCGGTTTTTCAAAATTTTATGAATTATATTTTCTCTGATTATATTGGCAAATCTATTGTGGTTTATTTAGATGATATTCTAATTTTCTCACCTAACATGGATTCACATTATAAACATGTCCGTTTGGTTCTGCAAAGGTTGAGAGATAATTGTTTGTTTGGGCAGATACCCTGTCTCGTAGTCTTGATTCTGTGTCTCCTCCAGAACCTCCTTCCTCCATTCTTCCTCAGGGTATTGTTGTGGTCATGGTTTCCACTGATCTGGAACCTGGAATTCGTACTGCTCAGTTCTTGGCTCCTTTCAGTACCCCTGAATGCAAGCTGTTTGTCCCTGTGTATCTCAGATTATGCCTTCTGCAAGGATTCCATGATTGTGTATTGAGTGTTCATCCAGGGGTCACTGCAACCCCGAAGGCAGTTGCTAGAGACTGTTTTGGTGGTCCACCATGCATAAGGATATTAGAGATTTTGTGTCAGCTTGTGAAACTTATGCACGTGCCAAAGTACAGCATTGCCGAACTGCCGGGGAATTGGTTCCTTTGCCAATTCCAGAAAGACCATGGAATCATTTGTCCATGGATTTCATTTCAGATTTACCGCTGTCTGGGGGGATGACTACTATTTGGGTGGCAGTCGATCGCTTCAGCAAACAAGCTCACTTCATTGCATTATCTGGGTTATCCAATGCTGAATCTCTCTCCAAACTGTTTATTATTCATGTGGTACAATTGCATAGGATTCTGTTAAATATTGTATTGGATAGGGGTGTACAATTCAACTCTAGATTTTGGAGGGCTTTCTGCAGAAAAATGAGGATTGATTTGTCCTTTTCCTCGGCTTATCACCCTGAAACTAACGGTCAGACAGAGAGGACAAATCAGTCTTTGAAGCCAATTTTAAGATATTTTGTCGCAGATCAACAGGATAAATGGTCATCATTTCTTCCTCTGGCTGAGTTTTCTTTTAACAGTCGGGTTAATCAGTCCATGGGGACCTCGCCGTTTTTCTATAATTACAGGTTTCATCCTCATTTTGGTGAGTTCTCCAGGATAAGTTCCGGGTGTCCTGGGGTGGATGTCACCATTCAAGAGCTGGGGGATGTCTGGAGGAAGGTTAAAAACAACATTGGGGTGGTTCAGTATTGGCAGCAGCGGAAGGCCAATACGAGGCGCTCATCAGGGGCCACCTTCAAAGTGGGAGTTAATGTATGGTAATCCTCTAAGAATATTACATTGAAGATGCCCTCGCTGAAGTTGGGTCCTAGATTCATTGGTCCGTATGAAATTCTGGAGGTGGTCAATCCAGTTGCCTTCCGCTTAAAACTCCCTCGGTCTTTCCGTATTCCTAATGTGTTCCACAAGTCATTGTTGAAGGAGTTTATTCCCCCTGCTCTGTCTTCCTCACTACTTTCCTTGATTAGTCCTCTACTTAAGCATGCTGGCTCCTCCATCCAGTGTCAATCGTACACTTGCTGTTGACTGTGTAAGACTGATCCATGCTGAGTCTGTGCTGCAATCATCTGTGTTCACTTTCCTTGAGTAGTCCTCTACTTAAGCCTGCTGGCTCCTCCATCCAGTGTCAATTGTACACTTGCTGCTGCCTGTATAAGACTGATCTCTCTGTGATCTGTGCCTGACCCAGCCTGACTTTATCCCCTACCCGAACTTAGACTCTTTGCTTGTGACCTGACTTCTCTTGTGCCTGCTCCCTGTAAACTGTCTTGTCTTTCTGGTTTTTCTGAACTCAGCTAGTAAATTGGATTTAGTCTCTGATTTCTCTTTGCTGTACTGCGCCATTTCCTGGACCTGACCTCGGATTGTTTGACCTCCTTTTACTTATTCAGTAAGTGGTGTATATTATTTCTTACTGTTATTGTAGTCTTTCTCTCCACTTCTGGGGCTAACATTTACTATAGTGACTCGCATCACACATAGTGTTTTGGTCTACTGCAAATGTGGTCAGGAATTTCACACCTAGCTAAATGCTATGGCAAATCAGTCCATAAACTAGCGTAAAACATTTGGTCCGCCAGTCCACAGTCCACTGTAAAAGTGGTCTGTCAGTCCACAGTCTAATGTAAATGTTATGGCCATTCAGTCCATAGTCTTTTAGTCTACTGGAAATGTAGTCATGAATTTCACACCTAGCATAATTGCTGTGCTCAATCAGTTCTTAGACTACTGTAAATGATTGGATAAGTTAGCCCATGGACTAGTGTAAAACTTTTTGTCCGTCAGTCCACAGTCTGATGTAAATGTGGCCAGTCAGTCCACAGTCAGGTGTAAACGATGTCGTCATTGGGTCTACTATCTAGTTTAAATGCTGTGGTCCATCAGTCCACAGTCTAGTGTAAATTCTTTGTTCAGTTAGTTCACAGTCTATTGTAAATGTTGTTGTTAGCTGATCCAAAGCCTAGAGGAAATGCTGTGGTCAGTCGGTCAACAGTCTAGAGTAAATGTTGTTAGTCTGTCCACAGTCTAGTGGAAAAGCTGTGGTCAGTAGCTCCACAGCATAGCGTAACTGATGAGATCAGTCTCTTGTAATCGAGGCATTGAATGTTACACCGCTGATAAGAAGCCTATTCTGTGAAACATAAGAACGTTTTCTTATTTTAGAAGACAGAGAATAAGGAGAAGAAATGTTCCTTACATCTCTACCTGAAATATGGTTGTGTTATACTAGGAGTTGTGTATAGAAGATATACATGTGAAAAACACAAACAATATATTCCCATGTACCAGGAAGGTGTTTTTACACCCCGGCAGGCCTAGAACTTATGTCTAAACCTACAATTATCAGTAATTAATATGAATATTAATTACCTGTTAGGAGATTTTTCTAATTCTCTTCTTGAAATCCACAAGGAAAAATTTCACGTTCCACCATCTCACTGGGCGTCAGTCACCTGTAAATAGTAAAAGGTGTGATAATATGTTCCTGCTACATGCTATACACAAAGAAAAATATAACACACTAGGGACAAAATTGCTTATTTCAGGTATAAGGACTATGGTCAGTTTATTCTGAATCCTGTAGTCAGTCATTTGTTAGTTTACGGTATATATTATGTTCAGTCATTCTACATTATTCTATAAATGTTATAGTCAGACTACAGTATACTAGAAATGTGGTCAGAAAATGCACACGTAGCGTAAATGCTATGATCAGCCAGTCCATAAACTAGTGTAAAAGTTTTGGTCCGCCAGTCCACAGTCCACTGTAAAAGTGGTCTATTAGTCCACATTCTAGTGTAAATGTTGTGTTCATTCAGTCCATAGTCTTCTGGTCTACTGGAAATGTGTTCAGAAATTCCACACCTAGCATAAATGCTGTGGTCACTCAGTCTTTAGACTAGTGTAAATGTTATATCCAGGCAGTGCAAACTTTACTGGAAATGTGGTCAGGCAGTCGAAATCTAGTGAAAATGACAAGGTCAGTAAGGCCTTAAACAAGTGCAAATGCTTTGATCAGTCAGTATTCAAACTAATGTAAATGCTGTGATCATTCATCCAAAGACTAGATGAAAAGTTTTGATCCATCAGTCCAAGGTCTACTGTAGATGTGGCCAGTCAGTCCACAGAATAGTATAAAGACTATGGTCAGTCAGTCCACAGTCTAGTGTAAATGAAATGCTCATTCAGAGCATAGTGTTACGATCTCCATTCTGTTCCTGTCTGCTATGTTACTTTGTGTAGAAGCTGTCAGTCTGTTTTGGTTGTGCAATCATCTGTGTTAACTTTCCTAGATTAGTCCTCTACTTAAGCATGCTAGTGCAGCGCCCCAGAGTCCTGGTCGTTGCAGTACTGTGGCTCCGCCACTATGGGGAGCTATGGTGCGTCCGATGGCACTGAAGGAGTTCATCTGATCAGGTATCACAGACACCAATACATTTCACAGCCGGGCCTCCGGGGGGAGCTAAGGGTGCTATTCATTAGGCCACTCCCCACCATAGTGGGTAAACTGGGGGTCAGGCAGGAAGTTAGATCTGAAAGCTGACTGGGTTGGAACCAGGCAACACCTTGTGGCAGAGGGTGTTGTAGGGGAAGATACAGTAGGGTCTCTGTCAGGGGTGGGATCCTGACAGAGGCTTGGCAACGAGAACGAAAGTAACGGGACCGTGCCTGCTCCGGGTAGCGGCGGTGCCCAAGAAAGGATTAGAAGAGAGATAGATTGTGCTGAGTGAGAAACGGGATCACGCAAAGGAGAAATACCAGTAGGAGTCGTGCTGTAAGACCGAAGCAACATCCTACTGAGGCGCACTACCGGTGGCCGGAACGCCGAGGGAGTAGAATAACATTCAGCTTCAAGCAATACTCCAAACAGCGGCAGGGCAGTCAGTCTCAGGCGGGCTGTCTAACTCAAATCACCTATGAAGTCTTGGGAGGCAATTGCGGGAGAGGGGCGTCTCTAGGGTCCCGGAAGAACTCCAGGCCTACCCGTCAAACGGGTGCCGTTCCTACCCGAACCTCAGGGAGGGACGGAAGATTAGCAGAACATCATCTAGTCGAGTTGTGAGGGAACATCAGAAACAGACACAACAGTTGTGGGGTACTTTCCGTAAGCACAGCAGGGAAGGACTACAACACATAGCGCTAGGGGGAAGGCACAGATTTCCTCCTGTGAAGAGAACTCTGGAAGTGTCATTGGACCGGCCGGACTTGCGCAGCCTGGTGAACCGTATTCTGGACTGAGGACTCAGATCTTCAGTAAAGAGGTAAAGAGACTGCAACCTGGTGTCCTCATTATTTACCGCGACCTGCACCCCACAACTGCACCGTTACAACACCTCTTATTTCACCGGACGTCCCCCACTGACAGACAGGGCCACGGACCGGGTCTAGCCACCGTGACAACCCCAGGACTGAGACCTAGAGGCCCGGCTCCGGGTACCCCCTAGGCCCTGCGGCGGTGTGGGGGCGCTCCAAACTTGGCGTCACGAACAGGATCTACTTAAGCCTGAAGAATCAGGTCATGTGTGCCTTGGAACTGTGATTTGTTGTGCTTGGACTGTACTTTATTGAGAAACTGTGTATTGTCATTGACCGAGAGAAGTTCCCGCCAAAAGCCGCCGCCATTGCTGCGCCGGAGAAGAAGGAGGGCGTGCCATGGGAGGAGATTACCAGAGTGGCGCGAGAAATGGCTACCGCCCCCTGCGCTTCTGGCTGCAAGGTGAGGGCCTGCCCTCAAGCAGAGGACGACCCCCTGATTTGCAACGGCGGGAAGCAGGAGATGGAGAAGCTCGGCCCTGGAGAAATGGCGGAGTCCGATGCATGCATTGCCACCGATCAGCAGACCATGACGAAGAACAGCGAGCGCCGGAACGGGGAAGGAACAGTCCCGGTTTGCCCTTGTTTATCGGGGGCAGACCCGTGTCCCCTGCAGCCGGAGGATCCGAAGCTCCTGGAACAGATAGCGGAGCTGAGTCCACCAATCTCGACCTCGGAGTCAGCGGAGGAGGAACCACAGCGAGCGGAGCTGGGTTCGGGGACCGCATTGGAGGAGCCGCGGTCCGAGCAGCAGCCGACTCCAGTGTCCTTGTCAGCGGGCCGGAGCGATACCGGTGGAATCACATCAGTCGCAGGTATGGACAGCGTCCCTACTCCCCTGGCCGATTCTGCTCCCCTGACCGACCCCGCTCCAGTGACCGTTCCTCATCCCAGCAATGATCGTTCCTTCTTGGTGGAGCGGGTCATCCTCACCTCTAACGCGATGGGAAAGCTGGTGCCTCCACTACCAACCAAGATGGGAGAACCCATAGATGTGGGCCCAGACGGGGTGATCCTCCGGTGGGACACCCCCTGGACCGGGCCGGGTGGGGCCCGGGAGGACGGCCTCACCCTTGCGGTGCTTACCTGGGAACAGTATAAGCGATGTCTAATACAACACTGGAAAGATCGAGACGAGACCGAACCCCCGGACACACAACGTAGGAAGTCTACTCCCGGCAAGAAAGACGTGGTAAAGCAGGGAACCGTGCTGGCCTACCACCCGAAGAGGGGATGGGGCTCCATACAGGAACCAGGGCTACCAACTGATGTCTTTGTTACTAGCTATAACGTGAAGACCCCCTGTTGCAGCCGAAATGGTGATCCGTTACAAAGGGGGGATCAGGTGACCTACACCCGCCATCGGAGTGCACAAGGATGGTGTGCCCGGAACGTTCGACGGTGTGAGCCTGAGGGGGCGCCCCCTGTTGCCCCGATCATGACTGATCCCGATTTGCCAGATCTTATTCCTATCACCACCGTACGCCTTGTAGCAGCTCCCGAACTCGCCAGCAGGGTCAGTCTTCAAATTCAGACACCGGGTGACCTGGTGGTCCCTGCGGGGCCTGCCGCTGGTATCCGTGCCACAGTAGTCGGGTGTTGTGAAATTGGATTTTGGGCTCCCCCGGTGGCCACTGGTGGAATTGAACTTGTGTGCATCATCCCCTCTGTTCACCTGTTCCCATCAGGATGTGGGAGTCGCTATTTAACCTTGCTCCTCTGTCACTTCCATGCCGGTCAACATTGTAATCAGAAGCCTTTCTGTGCATGTTCCTGCTACCAGACAACTTCCAGCTAAGTCGGACTTTTGTCCTTGTTTGTTTTTTGCATTTTGTTCCAGTTCACAGCTGCAGTTTCGTTTCTGTGTCTGGAAAGCTCTTGTGATCTGAAATTGCCACTCTGATGTTATGAGTTAATACTAGAGTCTTAAAGTAATTTCAGGATGGTGTATTGATAGGGTTTTCAGCTGACCATGAAAGTACCCTTTCTGTCTTCCTGCTATCTAGTAAGCGGACCTCGATTTTGCTAAACCTATTTTCATACTACGTTTGTCATTTTCATCTTAAATCACTGCCAATATATGTGGGGGCCTCTGTCTGCCTTTCGGGGAAATTTCTCTAGAGGTGAGCCAGGACTATATTTTCCTCTGCCAGGATTAGTTAGTCCTCCGGCCGGCGCTGGGCGTCTAGGGATAAAACGCAGGCTACGCTACCCGGCTACTGTTAGTTGTGCGGCAGGTTTAGTTCATGGTCAGTTTAAGTTTCCATCCTTCCAAGAGCTAGTTCCTATGTATGCTGGGCTATGTTCTCTTGCCATTGAGAACCATAACAGTCGGGGGCCCGGAGCCAAGGCCACCTGAGTAAGAATAAACCTCGAAACCATGAAAATGTATATAGTTCTTCGTTTAACTGTTTGTTCCTGTTTTGCTGCTGATCCCGTCTAGGGTTAACTTTTAAAAGGGATCCCTTTGTTGACCCGGGATCCCAATTGTTTGGTTTGTTTTTCCACTTTTTGTTTCCTGTTATCAAGAACTGCCGCAATCATGGACCGTGCATGATACAAACTTTTCCTTGTAAATAGTTCGCACCTTATTAAAGGCGCTTCCTACTGGTTTTACTTAGAAAGAGACTCTTTGTGAAGATACCACACTGGAGCCTTTGCTGAGTATGGACTGGTAGCTAGAGAACAAATGCTACCTCCTAAAGACTTGGTCCCTTCTTAAAGGGGACATCCATGTGTATATTTGAAGAACCGTATTGCTTTAAGATTGATGGATAGCAATAATGTCTTGATGAGCGAAAGTGATGATAATTCTTACATGTAAAAGTTATATGTATTTGATTGGTTAAATGTAAAGAAATGCGGATGATGTTTCCAGAAAGAAAGTAGCAATGAGGTGATAATGTTGATAAGAAACTGGGGATAGAAGGTAAACCCTGAGTCCTCCATAGTAAGTCAGTTATTGCAAAGAAAGAGTTAATAATGTGTTACAGAGGACAGAAAGTGAACCCGTAGGGGTTAGGTAGTAAGTCCTCCTAGGAGCTATGCGTAAATGGCTCAGTGCTTCTGAAACTGAAAGTAATGTTATGATCTGTACTGTGTATAGAAGTTGAAAAGGCAGTAGGCCCTGGCTGAACGGGGCGGTCCTGTAACCGAGAGGAGAGGCAGTAGGTCTGGTGCCGATAGGACAGGCGGTCCTGCAGATTTAAAGAAGGAGAATGAAAAGTTAACTTACCTTATAATGTGATTATAGGAAGGCCTTTGGTGGATACGGAGTGTATGAACTTAAAAGCAATGTTAAAGTACTGTTCAGCAATTTTTGCACTTAGTAGAATACCCGGTTGGGTAACAGGAGTTATTTATAGCTTGTAATTTATAATGTTTAATGTTTAACCATGTTTTTGTAACATTCAAGTGTCCTCACCTCCCATAAAGGGAAGCTTGTTCAAGTATACATATTGTTATTTGCACTCAACAAAATTGTATGTCTTTTTGCTAAACTTGTATTGTTGTTTTCTTCCCAGTCCCGGAGTACTGTGTTTAACCAGGGGGGAGTGCAGCGCCCCAGAGTCCTGGTCGTTGCAGTACTGTGGCTCCGCCACTATGGGGAGCTATGGTGCGTCCGATGGCACTGAAGGAGTTCATCTGATCAGGTATCACAGACACCAATACATTTCACAGCCGGGCCTCCGGGGGGAGCTAAGGGTGCTATTCATTAGGCCACTCCCCACCATAGTGGGTAAACTGGGGGTCAGGCAGGAAGTTAGATCTGAAAGCTGACTGGGTTGGAACCAGGCAACACCTTGTGGCAGAGGGTGTTGTAGGGGAAGATACAGTAGGGTCTCTGTCAGGGGTGGGATCCTGACAGAGGCTTGGCAACGAGAACGAACGTAACGGGACCGTGCCTGCTCCGGGTAGCGGCGGTGCCCAAGAAAGGATTAGAAGAGAGATAGATTGTGCTGAGTGAGAAACGGGATCACGCAAAGGAGAAATACCAGTAGGAGTCGTGCTGTAAGACCGAAGCAACATCCTACTGAGGCGCACTACCGGTGGCCGGAACGCCGAGGGAGTAGAATAACATTCAGCTTCAAGCAATACTCCAAACAGCGGCAGGGCAGTTAGTCTCAGGCGGGCTGTCTAACTCAAATCACCTATGAAGTCTTGGGAGGCAATTGCGGGAGAGGGGCGTCTCCAGGGTCCCGGAAGAACTCCAGGCCTACCCGTCAAACGGGTGCCGTTCCTACCCGAACCTCAGGGAGGGACGGAAGATTAGCAGAACATCATCTAGTCGAGTTGTGAGGGAACATCAGAAACAGACACAACAGTTGTGGGATACTTTCCGTAAGCACAGCAGGGAAGGACTACAACACATAGCGCTAGGGGGAAGGCACAGATTTCCTCCTGTGAAGAGAACTCTGGAAGTGTCATTGGACCGGCCGGACTTGCGCAGCCTGGTGAACCGTATTCTGGACTGAGGACTCAGAGATCTTCAGTAAAGAGGTAAAGAGACTGCAACCTGGTGTCCTCATTATTTACCGCGACCTGCACCCCACAACTGCACCGTTAGAACACCTCTTATTTCACCGGACGTCCCCCACTGACAGACAGGGCCACGGACCGGGTCTAGCCACAGTGACAACCCCAGGACTGAGACCTAGAGGCCCGGCTCCGGGTACCCCCTAGGCCCTGCGGCGGTGTGGGGGCGCACCACTAGCTCCTTCATCCAGTGGCAATTTCCGAGAATTAAACAATTAAAAATTCTTATCGGCTTCCACTTATTCCCGATCAATATAATCAGCTTTCCGGGGCTAAATGGTTTTCCAAACTGGATCTCAGCGTGGCATAAAATCTGATACGGATTCGTGAGGGTGATGAGCGGAAGACAGTATTTTTACCATCTGAAAGTGTCTTTGAAAATCTCGTTATGCCTTTTGGTCTAACGAATGCAGCTGGGGTTTTTCAAAATTTTATAAATGATATTTTCTCTGATTATATTGGCAAATCTATTGTGGTTTATTTAGATGATATTCTAATTTTCTCACCTAACATGGATTCACATTATAAACATGTCCGTTTGGTTCTGCAAAGGTTGAGAGATAATTGTTTGTTTGGGCAGATACCCTGTCTCGTAGTCTTGATTCTGTGTCTCCTCCAGAACCTCCTTCCTCCGTTCTTCCTCTGGGTATTGTTGTGGTCACGGTTTCCTCTGATCTGGAACCTGGAATCCGTACTGCTCAGTACTCGGCTCCTTCCAATACCCCTGAATGCAAGCTGTTTGTCCCTGTGTATCTCAGATTATGCCTTTTGCAAGGATTCCATGATTGTGTATTGAGTGTTCATCCAGGGGTCACTGCAACCCCGAAGGCAGTTGCTAGAGACTGTTTTGGTGGTCCACCATGCATAAGGATATTAGAGATTTTGTGTCAGCTTGTGAAACTTATGCACGTGCCAAAGTACAGCATTGCCGGCCAGCCGGGGAATAGGTTCCTTTGCCAATTCCAGAAAGACCATGGAATCATTTGTCCATGGATTTCATTTCAGATTTACCGCTGTCTGGGGGTATGACTACTATTTGGGTGGCAGAAGATCGCTTCAGCAAACAAGCTCACTTCATCCCATTACCTGGGTTATGCAATGCTGAATCTCTCTCAAAACTGTTTATTATTGATGTGGTACAATTGCATAGGATTCTGTTAAATATTGTATTGGATAGGGGTGTACAATTCAACTCTAGATTTTGGAGGTCTTTCTGCAGAAAAATGGGGATTGATTTGTCCTTTTCCTCTGCTTATCACCCTGAAACTAACGGTCAGACAGAGAGGACAAATCAGTCTTTGAAGCCAATTTTAAGATATTTTGTCGCTGATCAGCAGGAGAAATGGTCATCATTTCTTCCTCTGGCTGAGTTTTCTTTTAACAGTCAGGTTAATCAGTCCATGGGGACCTCGCCATTTATCTATAATTACAGGATTCATCCTCATTTTGGTGAGTTCTCCAGGATAAGTTCCGGGTGTCCTGGGGTGGATGTCACCATTCAAGAGCTGGGGGATGTCTGGAGGAAGGTTAAAAAGAACATTGGGGTGGTTCAGTATTGGCAGCAGCGGAAGGCCAATACGAGGCGCTCATCAGGGGCCACCTTCAAAGTGGGAGTTAATGTATGGTTATCTTCTAAGAATATTACATTGAAGATGCCCTCGCTGAAGTTGGGTCCTAGATTCATTGATCCGTATGAAATTCTGGAGGTGGTCAATCCAGTTGCCTTCCGCTTAAAACTCCCTCGGTCTTTCCGTATTCCTAATGTGTTCCACAAGTCATTGTTGAAGGAATTTATTCCCGCTGCTCTGTCTTCCTCACTACTTTCCTTGATTAGTCCTCTACTTAAGCATGCTGGCTCCTCCATCCAGTGTCAATCGTACACTTGCTGTTGACTGTGTAAGACTGATCCATGCTGAGTCTGTGCTGCAATCATCTGTGTTCACTTTCCTTGAGTAGTCCTCTACTTAAGCCTGCTGGCTCCTCCATCCAGTGTCAATTGTACACTTGCTGCTGCCTGTATAAGACTGATCTCTCTGTGATCTGTGCCTGACCCAGCCTGACTTTATTCCCTTCCCGAACTTAGACTCTTTGCTTGTGACCTGACTTCTCTTGTGCCTGCTCCCTGTAAACTGTGTTGTCTTTCTAGTTTTTCTGAACTCAGCTAGTAAATTGGATTTAGTCTCTGATTTCTCTTTGCTGTACTGCGCCATTTCCTGGACCTGACCTCGGATTGTTTGACCTCCTTTTACTCATTCAGTAAGTGGTGTATATTAATTCTTACTGTTATTGTAGTCTTTCTCTCCACTTCTGGGGTTAACATTTACTATAGTGACTCGCATCACACATAGTGTTTTGGTCTACTGCAAATGTGGTCAGGAATTTCACACCTAGCTAAATGCTATGGCAAATCAGTCCATAAACTAGCGTAAAACATTTGGTCCACCAGTCCACAGTCCACTGTAAAAGTGGTCTGTCAGTCCACAGTCTAATGTAAATGTTATGGCCATTCATTCCATAGTCTTTTAGTCTACTGGAAATGTAGTCATGAATTCCACACCTAGCATAATTGTTGTGCTCAATCAGTCCTTAGACTACTGTAAATGATTGGATCAGTTAGCCCATGGACTAGTGTAAAACTTTTTGTCCGTCAGTCCACAGTCTGATGTAAATGTGGCCAGTCAGTCCACAGTCAGGTGTAAACGATGTCGTCATTAGGTCTACTATCTAGTTTAAATGCTGTGGTCCATCAGTCCACAGTCTACTGTAAATTCTTTGTTCAGTTAGTTCACAGTCTGGTGTAAATGTTGTTGTTAGCTGATCCAAAGCCTAGAGGAAATGCTGTGGTCAGTCGGTCAACAGTCTAGAGTAAATGTTGTTAGTCTGTCCACAGTCTAGTGGAAAAGCTGTGGTCAGTAGCTCCACAGACTAGCGTAAATGATGAGATCAGTCTCTTGTAATCGAGGCATTGAATGTTACACCGCTGATAAGAAGCCTATTCTATGAAACATAAAACGTTTTCTTATTTTAGAAGACAGAGAATAAGGAGAAGAAATGTTCCTTACATCTCTACCTGAAATATGGTTGTGTTATACTAGGAGTTTGTGTATAGAAGATATACATGTGAAAAACACAAACAATATATTCCCATGTACCAGGAAGGTGTTATTACACCCTGGCAGGCCTAGAACTTATGTCTAAACCTACAATTATCAGTAATTAATATGAATATTAATTACCTGTTAGGAGATTTTTCTAATTCTCTTCTTGAAATCCACAAGGAAAAATTTCACGTTCCACCATCTCACTGGGCGTCAGTCACCTGTAAATAGTCAAAGGTGTGATAATATGTTCCTGCTACATGCTATACACAAAGAAAAATATAACACACTAGGGACAAAATTACTTATTTCAGGTATAAGGACTGTGGTCAGTTTATTCTGAATCCTGTAGTCAGTCATTTGTTAGTTTACGGTATATATTATGTTCAGTCATTCTACATTATTCTATAAATGTTATAGTCAGACTACAGTATACTAGAAATGTGGTCAGAAAATGCACACCTAGCGTAAATGCTATGATCAGCCAGTCTATAAACTAGTGTAAAAGTTTTGGTCCGCCAGTCCACAGTCCACTGTAAAAGTGGTCTATTAGTCCACATTCTAGTGTGAATGTTGTGTTCATTCAGTCCATAGTCTTCTGGTCTACTGGAAATGTGTTCAGAAATTCCACACCTAGCATAAATGCTGTGGTCACTCAGTCTTTAGACTAGTGTAAATGTTATATCCAGGCAGTGCAAACTTTACTGGAAATGTGGTCAGGCAGTCAAAATCTAGTGAAAATGACAAGGTCAGTAAGGCCTTAAACAAGTGCAAATGCTTTGATCAGTCAGTATTCAAACTAATGTAAATGCTGTGATCATTCATCCAAAGACTAGATTAAAAGTTTTGATCCGTCAGTCCAAGGTCTACTGTAGATGTGGCCAGTCAGTTCACAGAATAGTATAAAGACTATGGTCAGTCAGTCCACAGTCTAGTGTAAATGAAATGCTCATTCAGAGCATAGTGTCACGATCTCCATTCTGTTCCTGTCTTCTATGTTACTTTGTGTAGAAGCTGTCAGTCTGTTTTGGTTGTGCTGGTCTGTGCTGCAATCATCTGTGTTAACTTTCCTAGATTAGTCCTCTACTTAAGCATGCTAGTGCAGCGCCCCAGAGTCCTGGTCGTTGCAGTACTGTGGCTCCGCCACTAAGGGGAGCTATGGTACGTCTGATGGCACTGAAGGAGTTCATCTGACCAGGTATCACAGACACCAATACATTTCACAGCCGGGCCTCCGGGGGGAGCTAAGGGTTCTATTCACTAGGCCACTCCCCAGCATAGTGGGTAAACTGGGGGTCAGGCAGGAAGTTAGGCAGAAGCTGACTGGGTTGGAACCAGGCAACACCTTGTGGCAGAGGGTGTTGTGGGGGAAGATACAGTAGGGTCTCTGTCAGGGGTGGCATCCTGACAGAGGCTTGGCAACTTGAACGAACATAACGGGACCGTGCCTACTCAGGATAGCGGCGGTGCCCAAGGAGGGATCAGAAGCTAGATAGATTGTGCTGAGTGAGAAACGAGATCATAGCAATAGGAGAATACCAGTAGGAGTCGTGCTGTAAGACCGAGGCAACATCCTACTGAGGCGCATAACCGGTGGCCGGAACGCCGAGGGAGTATTATAATATCCAGCTTCAAGCAATACTCTAAACAGCGGCAGGACAGTCAGTCTAAGGCGGGCTGTCCAACTCAAATCACCTATGCAGTCTTGGGGGGCAACTTGTGGAGAGGGGCGACTCTAGGGTCCCGGAAGAGCTCCGAGCCTACCCGTCAAACGGGTGCCGTCCCAACCAGAATATCAGGGAGGGACGGAGGATTAGCAGAAGATCATCTAATCGAGTTGTGAGGGAACTTAAGAAACAGACACAACAGTTGTGGGGTACTTTCCGTAAGCACAGCAGGGAAGGTGTTGTGAATTTGCTTTTTGCTCCCTCTAGTGGTTACTAGTTTTTTGACTCTGGTTTTTCTGTCATTCCTTTTATCCGCACCTGGGTCGTTAGTTAGGGGTGTTGCTATATAAGCTCCCTGGACCTTCAGTTCAATGCCTGGCAACGTAGTTATCAGAGCTAGTCTGCTGTGCTCTTGTCTACTGATCCTGGTTCCAGTTATATCAGCTAAGTCTGCCTTTTGCTTTTTGCTATTTGTTTTGGTTTTGTATTTTTGTCCAGCTTGTTCCAAGTCTATATCCTGACCTTCGCTGGAAGCTCTAGGGGGCTGGTGTTCTCCCCCCGGACCGTTAGACGGTTCGGGGGTTCTTGAATTTCCAGTGTGGATTTTGATAGGGTTTTTGTTGACCATATAAGTTACCTTTCTTTATTCTGCTATCAGTAAGCGGGCCTCTCTGTGCTAAACCTGGTTCATTTCTGTGTTTGTCATTTCCTCTTACCTCACCGTCATTATTTGTGGGGGGCTTCTATCCAGCTTTGGGGTCCCCTTCTCTGGAGGCAAGAAAGGTCTTTGTTTTCCTCTACTAGGGGTAGCTAGATTCTCCGGCTGGCGCGTGTCATCTAGAACCAACGTAGGAATGATCCCCGGCTACTTCTAGTGTTGGCGTTAGGAGTAGATATATGGTCAACCCAGTTACCACTGCCCTATGAGCTGGATTTTTGTATTCTGCAGACTTCCACGTTCCTCTGAGACCCTCGCCATTGGGGTCATAACAGTTTGCCAGGCCAGTATTAAATGTTTAATGCATTGCAGAAGAGGGATTATAAGAAAGAAGATTCTGAGTTTTTTTTTTTTTTCTTCTTCCCCTTTACCTCAGAGTGGCTATGCTTGCTGCAGACATGAATGTCCAGACCTTGATTACAAGTGTGGACCAGCTGGCTACTCGTGTGCAGGGCATACAAGACTATGTTATCAGAAATCCTAGGTCAGAACCTAAAATACCGATTCCTGAACTGTTTTCCGGAGACAGGTTTAAGTTTAGGAATTTCGTGAATAATTGTAAATTGTTTTTGTCCCTGAGACCCTGTTCATCTGGAGATTCTGCTCAGCAAGTAAAAATTGTGATTTCGTTCTTACGGGGCGACCCTCAGGATTGGGCTTTTTCGCTGGCGCCAGGAGATCCGGCATTGGCTGATCTTGATGCGTTTTTTCTGGCGCTCGGTTTACTTTATGAGGAACCCAATCTTGAGATTCAGGCAGAAAAGGCCTTGCTGGCTATGTCTCAGGGGCAGGACGAGGCTGAAGTGTATTGCCAAAAATTTCGGAAATGGTCCGTGCTGACACATTGGAACGAGTGTGCACTGGCCGCTAATTTTAGAAATGGCCTTTCTGAAGCCATTAAGAATGTTATGGTGGGTTTTCCCATTCCCACAGGTCTGAATGACACTATGGCACTGGCTATTCAAATTGACCGGCGGTTGCGGGAGCGCAAAACCGCAAATTCCCTCATGGTGTTGTCTGAACAGACACCTAATTCGGTGCAATGTGATAGAAAAACCGCAAATTCCCTCATGGTGTTGTCTGAACAGACACCTGATTTAATGCAATGTGATAGAATCCTGACTAGAAATGAGCGGAAAATTCATAGACGCCGGAATGGCTTGTGCTACTACTGTGGTGATTCTACACATGTTATCTCAGCATGCTCTAAACGTATAGCTAAGGTTGTTAGTCCTGTCACCGTTGGTAATTTGCAACCTAAATTTATTCTGTCTGTAACTTTGATTTGCTCACTGTCATCTTATCCTGTCATGGCGTTTGTAGATTCAGGTGCTGCCCTGAGTCTCATGGATCTCTCATTTGCTAAGCGCTGTGGTTTTACTCTTGAACCATTAGAAAATCCTATTCCTCTTAGGGGTATTGATGCTACACCATTGGCAGCAAATAAACCGCAGTATTGGACACAGGTTACCATGTGCATGACTCCTGAACACCGCGAGGTGATACGTTTCCTGGTTTTACATAAAATGCATGATTTGGTTGTTTTAGGGCTGCCATGGTTACAGACCCATAATCCAGTCCTGGACTGGAAGGCTATGTCAGTCTCAAGTTGGGGCTGTCGTGGTATTCATGGGGATTCCCTGCCTGTGTCTATTGCTTCTTCTACGCCTTCGGAAGTTCCGGAGTATTTGTCTGATTATCAGGATGTCTTCAGTGAGTCTGAGTCCAGTGCACTGCCTCCTCATAGGGACTGTGACTGTGCTATAGATTTGATCCCAGGCAGTAAATTTCCTAAGGGAAGACTGTTTAATCTGTCGGTACCTGAACATACCGCTATGCGTTCATATATCAAGGAGTCTCTGGAGAAAGGACATATTCGTCCGTCTTCTTCCCCTCTTGGTGCGGGATTCTTTTTTGTGGCAAAAAAGGACGGATCTTTGAGACCTTGTATTGATTATCGGCTTTTAAATAAGATCACTGTCAAATTTCAGTATCCTCTACCGCTGTTGTCTGACTTGTTTGCCCGGATTAAGGGTGCCAAGTGGTTCACCAAGATAGACCTTCGTGGTGCGTACAACCTTGTGCGCATTAAGCAAGGTGATGAATGGAAAACCGCATTCAATACGCCCGAAGGTCATTTTGAGTACTTGGTGATGCCTTTTGGGCTCTCCAATGCGCCTTCAGTTTTTCAGTCCTTTATGCATGACATTTTCCGGAAGTATCTGGATAAATTTTTGATTGTTTATCTGGATGATATTTTGGTTTTTTCTGATAATTGGGATTCGCATGTGGAGCAGGTCAGGTTGGTCTTTAAAATTTTGCGTGAAAATTCTTTGTTTGTCAAGGGCTCAAAGTGTCTCTTTGGTGTACAGAAGGTTCCCTTTTTGGGGTTCATTTTTTCCCCTTCTGCTGTGGAGATGGACCCAGTCAAGGTCCGAGCTATTCTTGATTGGACTCAGCCCTCGTCAGTTAAGAGTCTTCAGAAGTTCTTGGGCTTCGCTAACTTCTACCGTCGTTTTATCGCTAATTTTTCTAGCATTGTGAAACCTTTGACGGATATGACGAAGAAGGGCTCCGATGTTGCTAACTGGGCTCCTGCTGCCGTGGAGGCTTTCCAGGAGTTGAAACGCCGGTTTACTTCGGCGCCTGTTTTGTGCCAGCCTGACGTCTCACTTCCCTTTCAGGTTGAGGTGGATGCTTCGGAGATTGGGGCAGGGGCCGTTTTGTCGCAGAGAGGCCCTGGTTGCTCTGTTATGAAACCTTGTGCCTTTTTCTCTAGGAAGTTTTCGCCTGCCGAGCGAAATTATGATGTGGGCAATCGGGAGTTGTTGGCCATGAAATGGGCATTTGAGGAGTGGCGTCATTGGCTCGAGGGTGCTAAGCATCGTGTGGTGGATAGGTTGCAGCAGATCTGGAATCATGTGGTGGACAACTTGAAGTTGTCACAGGAGAGGGCTCAGCGCTTTGCCAACCGCCGCCGCGGTGTGGGTCCCCGACTACGCGTTGGGGATTTGGTATGGCTTTCTTCCCGCTTTGTTCCTATGAAGGTCTCCTCTCCCAAATTTAAACCTCGTTTTATTGGGCCTTACAAGATATTGGAAATCCTTAATCCTGTATCTTTTCGTCTGGATCTTCCTGTGTCGTTTGCTATTCACAATGTATTTCATAGGTCCTTGTTGCGGCGGTACATTGTGCCTGTAGTTCCTTCTGTTGAGCCTCCTGCTCCTGTGTTGGTTGAGGGCGAGTTGGAGTACGTGGTGGAGAAGATCTTGGATTCTCGCCTCTCCAGGCGGAGGCTTCAGTACCTGGTCAAGTGGAAGGGCTATGGTCAGGAGGATAATTCCTGGGTGGTCGCCTCTGATGTTCATGCGGCCGATTTAGTTCGTGCCTTTCATGCCGCTCATCCTGATCGCCCTGGTGGTCGTGGTGAGGGTTCGGTGACCCCTCACTAAGGGGGGGGTACTGTTGTGAATTTGCTTTTTGCTCCCTCTAGTGGTTACTAGTTTTTTGACTCTGGTTTTTCTGTCATTCCTTTTATCCGCACCTGGGTCGTTAGTTAGGGGTGTTGCTATATAAGCTCCCTGGACCTTCAGTTCAATGCCTGGCAACGTAGTTATCAGAGCTAGTCTGCTGTGCTCTTGTCTACTGATCCTGGTTCCAGTTATATCAGCTAAGTCTGCCTTTTGCTTTTTGCTATTTGTTTTGGTTTTGTATTTTTGTCCAGCTTGTTCCAAGTCTATATCCTGACCTTCGCTGGAAGCTCTAGGGGGCTGGTGTTCTCCCCCCGGACCGTTAGACGGTTCGGGGGTTCTTGAATTTCCAGTGTGGATTTTGATAGGGTTTTTGTTGACCATATAAGTTACCTTTCTTTATTCTGCTATCAGTAAGCGGGCCTCTCTGTGCTAAACCTGGTTCATTTCTGTGTTTGTCATTTCCTCTTACCTCACCGTCATTATTTGTGGGGGGCTTCTATCCAGCTTTGGGGTCCCCTTCTCTGGAGGCAAGAAAGGTCTTTGTTTTCCTCTACTAGGGGTAGCTAGATTCTCCGGCTGGCGCGTGTCATCTAGAACCAACGTAGGAATGATCCCCGGCTACTTCTAGTGTTGGCGTTAGGAGTAGATATATGGTCAACCCAGTTACCACTGCCCTATGAGCTGGATTTTTGTATTCTGCAGACTTCCACGTTCCTCTGAGACCCTCGCCATTGGGGTCATAACAGGAAGGACCGCAACACATAGCGCAAGTAGGAAGGCACAGATTTCCACCTGTGAGGAGAACTCTGGAGGTGCCATTGGACCGGCCGGACTTGCGCAGCCTGGTGAACCGTATTCTGGACTGAGGACCCAGAGATCTTCAGTAAAGAGGTAAAGAGACTGCAACCTGGTGTCCTCGTTATTTACTGCGACTTGCACCCCACAACTGCACCGTTACAGTCACCACCATCGACATCTACCTACCCATTCACTGTGCGCCCCACGGCAGGGTCACGGACCAGGGCCTAGCCACCGTGACCACCCCAGAGCAGAGACTCAGAGGCCCGGTACCGGGTACCCCTCGGCCCTGCGGTGGTGGGGGCGCTACACTAGCTCCTCCATCCAGTGGCAATTTCTGAGAATTAAACAATTAAAAATTCTTATCGGCTTCTACTAATTCCCGATCAATATAATCAGCTTTCCGGGGCTAAATGGTTTTCCAAACTGGATCTCAGCGGGGCATATAATCTGATACGGGTTCGTGAGGGTGATGAGTGGAAGACAGTATTTTTACCATCTGAAAGTGTCTTTGAAAATCTCGTTATGCCTTTTGGTCTAACGAATGCAGCTGCGGTTTTTCAAAATTTTATGAATTATATTTTCTCTGATTATATTGGCAAATCTATTGTGGTTTATTTAGATGATATTCTAATTTTCTCACCTAACATGGATTCACATTATAAACATGTCCGTTTGGTTCTGCAAAGGTTGAGAGATAATTGTTTGTTTGGGCAGATACCCTGTCTCGTAGTCTTGATTCTGTGTCTCCTCCAGAACCTCCTTCCTCCGTTCTTCCTCTGGGTATTGTTGTGGTCACGGTTTCCTCTGATCTGGAACCTGGAATCCGTACTGCTCAGTACTTGGCTCCTTCCAATACCCCTGAATGCAAGCTGTTTGTCCCTGTGTATCTCAGATTATGCCTTTTGCAAAGATTCCATGATTGTGTATTGTGTTCATCCAGGGGTCACTGCAACCCCGAAGGCAGTTGCTAGAGACTGTTTTGGTGGTCCACCATGCATAAGGATATTAGAGATTTTGTGTCAGCTTGTGAAACTTATGCACGTGCCAAAGTACAGCATTGCCGGCCAGCCGGGGAATT
Organism: Ranitomeya variabilis; assembly: GCF_051348905.1. Classification (NCBI taxonomy): domain Eukaryota; kingdom Metazoa; phylum Chordata; class Amphibia; order Anura; family Dendrobatidae; genus Ranitomeya; species Ranitomeya variabilis. Next base: position 328,039,442 of record NC_135237.1, on the reverse strand, counting down.
GGTTCCTTTGCCAATTCCAGAAAGACCATGGAATCATTTGTCCATGGATTTCATTTCAGATTTACCGCTGTCTGGGGGGATGACTACTATTTGGGTGGCAGTCGATCGCTTCAGCAAACAAGCTCACTTCATCGCATTATCTGGGTTATCCAATGCTGAATCTCTCTCCAAACTGTTTATTATTGATGTGGTACAATTGCATAGGATTCTGTTAAATATTGTATTGGATAGGGGTGTACAATTCAACTCTAGATTTTGGAGGGCTTTCTGCAGAAAAATGGGGATTGATTTGTCCTTTTCCTCTGCTTATCACCCTGAAACTAACGGTCAGACAGAGAGGACAAATCAGTCTTTGAAGCCAATTTTAAGATATTTTGTCGCTGATCAGCAGGAGAAATGGTCATCATTTCTTCCTCTGGCTGAGTTTTCTTTTAACAGTCGGGTTAATCAGTCCATGGGGACCTCGCCGTTTTTCTATAATTACAGGATTCATCCTCATTTTGGTGAGTTCTCCAGGATAAGTTCCGGGTGTCCTGGGGTGGATGTCACCATTCAAGAGCTGGGGGATGTCTGGAGGAAGGTTAAAAAGAACATTGGGGTGGTTCAGTATTGGCAGCAGCGGAAGGCCAATACGAGGCGCTCATCAGGGGCCACCTTCAAAGTGGGAGTTAATGTATGGTTATCCTCTAAGAATATTACATTGAAGATGCCCTCGCTGAAGTTGGGTCCTAGATTCATTGGTCCGTATGAAATTCTGGAGGTGGTCAATCCAGTTACCTTCCGCTTAAAACTCCCTCGGTCTTTCCGTATTCCTAATGTGTTCCACAAGTCATTGTTGAAGGAGTTTATTCCCCCTGCTCTGTCTTCCTCACTACTTTCCTTGATTAGTCCTCTACTTAATACTTAAGCATGCTGGCTCCTCCATCCAGTGTCAATCGTACACTTGCTGTTGACTGTGTAAGACTGATCCATGCTGAGTCTGTGCTGCAATCATCTGTGTTCACTTTCCTTGAGTAGTCCTCTACTTAAGCCTGCTGGCTCCTCCATCCAGTGTCAATTGTACACTTGCTGCTGCCTGTATAAGACTGATCTCTCTGTGATCTGTGCCTGACCCAGCCTGACTTTATCCCCTACCCGAACTTAGACTCTTTGCTTGTGACCTGACTTCTCTTGTGCCTGCTCCCTGTAAACTGTCTTGTCTTTCTGGTTTTTCTGAACTCAGCTAGTAAATTGGATTTAGTCTCTGATTTCTCTTTGCTGTACTGCGCCATTTCCTGGACCTGACCTCGGATTGTTTGACCTCCTTTTACTTATTCAGTAAGTGGTGTATATTATTTCTTACTGTTGTTGTAGTCTTTCTCTCCACTTCTGGGGCTAACATTTACTATAGTGACTCGCATCACACATAGTGTTTTGGTCTACTGCAAATGTGGTCAGGAATTTCACTAATAGCTAAATGCTATGGCAAATCAGTCCATAAACCAGCGTAAAACATTTGGTCCGCCAGTCCACAGTCCACTGTAAAAGTGGTCTGTCAGTCCACAGTCTAATGTAAATGTTATGGCCATTCAGTCCATAGTCTTTTAGTCTACTGGAAATGTAGTCATGAATGCCACACCTAGCATAATTGCTGTGCTCAATCAGTCCTTAGACTACTGTAAATGATTGGATCAGTTAGCCCATGGACTAGTGTAAAACTTTTTCTCCGTCAGTCCACAGTCTGATGTAAATGTGGCCAGTCAGTCCACAGTCAGGTGTAAACGATGTCATCATTGGGTCTACTAACTAGTTTAAAAGCTGTGGTCCATCAGTCCACAGTCTAGTGTAAATTCTTTGTTCAGTTAGTTCACAGTCTGGTGTAAATGTTGTTGTTAGCTGATCCAAAGCCTAGAGGAAGTGCTGTGGTCAGTCGGTCAACAGTCTAGAGTAAATGTTGTTAGTCTGTCCACAGTCTAGTGGAAAAGCTGTGGTCAGTAGCTCCACAGCCTAGCGTAAATGATGAGATCAGTCTCTTGTAATCGAGGCATTGAATGTTACACCGCTGATAAGAAGCCTATTCTATGAAACATAAGAACGTTTTCTTATTTTAGAAGACAGAGAATAAGGAGAAGAAATGTCCCTTACATCTCTACCTGAAATATGGTTGTGTTATACTAGGAGTTGTGAAGAGAAGATATACATGTGAAAAACACAATCAATATATTCCCATGTACCAGGAAGGTGTTATTACACCCCGGCAGGCCAAGAACTTATGTCTAAACCTACAATTATCAGTAATTAATATGAATATTAATTACCTGTTAGGAGATTTTTCTAATTCTCTTCTTGAAATCCACAAGGAAAAATTTCACGTTCCACCATCTCACTGGGCGTCAGTCACCTGTAAATAGTAAAAGGTGTGATAATATGTTCCTGCTACATGCTATACACAAAGAAAAATATAACACACTAGGGAAAAAATTACTTATTTCAGGTATAAGGACTGTGGTCAGTTTATTCTGAATCCTGTAGTCAGTCATTTGTTAGTTTACGGTATATATTATGTTCAGTCATTCTACATTATTCTATGTTATAGTTAGACTACAGTATACTAGAAATGTGGTCAGAAAATGCACACCTAGCGTAAAATGCTATGATCAGCCAGTCCATAAACTAGTGTAAAAGTTTTGGTCCGCCAGTCCACAGTCCACTGTAAAAGTGGTCTATTAGTCCACATTCTAGTGTAAATGTTGTGTTCATTCAGTCCATAGTCTTCTGGTCTACAGGAAATGTGTTCAGAAATTCCACACCTAGCATAAATGCTGTGGTCACTCAGTCTTTAGACTAGTGTAAATGTTATATCCAGGCAGTGCAAACTTTACTGGAAATGTGGTCAGGCAGTCGAAATCTAGTGAAAATGACAAGGTCAGTAAGGCCTTAAACAAGTGCAAATGCTTTGATCAGTCAGTATTCAAACTAATGTAAATGCTGTGATCATTCATCCAAAGACTAGATTAAAAGTTTTGATCCGTCAGTCCAAGGTCTACTGTAGATGTGGCCAGTCAGTCCACAGAATAGTATAAAGACTATGGTCAGTCAGTCCACAGTCTAGTGTAAATGAAATGCTCATTCAGAGCATAGTGTCACGATCTCCATTCTGTTCCTGTCTTCTATGTTACTTTGTGTAGAAGCTGTCAGTCTGTTTTGGTTGTGCTGGTCTGTGCTGCAATCATCTGTGTTAACTTTCCTAGATTAGTCCTGTACTTAAGCATGCTAGCTTCTCCATCCAGTGGCAATTTCCGAGAATTAAACAATTAAAAATTCTTATCGGCTTCCACTTATTCCCGATTAATATAATCAGCTCTCCGGGGCTAAATGGTTTTCCAAACTGGATCTCAGCGGGGCATATAATCTGATACGGGTTCGTGAGGGTGATGAGTGGAAGACAGTATTTTTACCATCTGAAAGTGTCTTTGAAAATCTCGTTATGCCTTTTGGTCTAACGAATGCAGCTGCGGTTTTTCAAAATTTTATGAATTATATTTTCTCTGATTATATTGGCAAATCTATTGTGGTTTATTTAGATGATATTCTAATTTTCTCACCTAACATGGATTCACATTATAAACATGTCCGTTTGGTTCTGCAAAGGTTGAGAGATAATTGTTTGTTTGGGCAGATACCCTGTCTCGTAGTCTTGATTCTGTGTCTCCTCCAGAACCTCCTTCCTCCGTTCTTCCTCTGGGTATTGTTGTGGTCACGGTTTCCTCTGATCTGGAACCTGGAATCCGTACTGCTCAGTACTTGGCTCCTTCCAATACCCCTGAATGCAAGCTGTTTGTCCCTGTGTATCTCAGATTATGCCTTTTGCAAGGATTCCATGATTGTGTATTGTGTTCATCCAGGGGTCACTGCAACCCCGAAGGCAGTTGCTAGAGACTGTTTTGGTGGTCCACCATGCATAAGGATATTAGAGATTTTGTGTCAGCTTGTGAAACTTATGCACGTGCCAAAGTACAGCATTGCCGGCCAGCCGGGGAATTGGTTCCTTTGCCAATTCCAGAAAGACCATGGAATCATTTGTCCATGGATTTCATTTCAGATTTACCGCTGTCTGGGGGGATGACTACTATTTGGGTGGCAGTCGATCGCTTCAGCAAACAAGCTCACTTCATCCCATTACCTGGGTTATGCAATGCTGAATCTCTCTCAAAACTGTTTATTATTGATGTGGTACAATTGCATAGGATTCTGTTAAATATTGTATTGGATAGGGGTGTACAATTCAACTCTAGATTTTGGAGGTCTTTCTGCAGAAAAATGGGGATTGATTTGTCCTTTTCCTCTGCTTATCACCCTGAAACTAACGGTCAGACAGAGAGGACAAATCAGTCTTTGAAGCCAATTTTAAGATATTTTGTCGCTGATCAGCAGGAGAAATGGTCATCATTTCTTCCTCTGGCTGAGTTTTCTTTTAACAGTCAGGTTAATCAGTCCATGGGGACCTCGCCGTTTATCTATAATTACAGGATTCATCCTCATTTTGGTGAGTTCTCCAGGATAAGTTCCGGGTGTCCTGGGGTGGATGTCACCATTCAAGAGCTGGGGGATGTCTGGAGGAAGGTTAAAAAGAACATTGGGGTGGTTCAGTATTGGCAGCAGCGGAAGGCCAATACGAGGCGCTCATCAGGGGCCACCTTCAAAGTGGGAGTTAATGTATGGTTATCCTCTAAGAATATTACATTGAAGATGCCCTCGCTGAAGTTGGGTCCTAGATTCATTGATCCGTATGAAATTCTGGAGGTGGTCAATCCAGTTGCCTTCCGCTTAAAACTCCCTCGGTCTTTCCGTATTCCTAATGTGTTCCACAAGTCATTGTTGAAGGAATTTATTCCCGCTGCTCTGTCTTCCTCACTACTTTCCTTGATTAGTCCTCTACTTAAGCATGCTGGCTCCTCCATCCAGTGTCAATCGTACACTTGCTGTTGACTGTGTAAGACTGATCCATGCTGAGTCTGTGCTGCAATCATCTGTGTTCACTTTCCTTGAGTAGTCCTCTACTTAAGCCTGCTGGCTCCTCCATCCAGTGTCAATTGTACACTTGCTGCTGCCTGTATAAGACTGATCTCTCTGTGATCTGTGCCTGACCCAGCCTGACTTTATTCCCTTCCCGAACTTAGACTCTTTGCTTGTGACCTGACTTCTCTTGTGCCTGCTCCCTGTAAACTGTGTTGTCTTTCTAGTTTTTCTGAACTCAGCTAGTAAATTGGATTTAGTCTCTGATTTCTCTTTGCTGTACTGCGCCATTTCCTGGACCTGACCTCGGATTGTTTGACCTCCTTTTACTCATTCAGTAAGTGGTGTATATTAATTCTTACTGTTATTGTAGTCTTTCTCTCCACTTCTGGGGCTAACATTTACTATAGTGACTCGCATCACACATAGTGTTTTGGTCTACTGCAAATGTGGTCAGGAATTTCACACCTAGCTAAATGCTATGGCAAATCAGTCCATAAACTAGCGTAAAACATTTGGTCCACCAGTCCACAGTCCACTGTAAAAGTGGTCTGTCAGTCCACAGTCTAATGTAAATGTTATGGCCATTCATTCCATAGTCTTTTAGTCTACTGGAAATGTAGTCATGAATTCCACACCTAGCATAATTGTTGTGCTCAATCAGTCCTTAGACTACTGTAAATGATTGGATCAGTTAGCCCATGGACTAGTGTAAAACTTTTTGTCCGTCAGTCCACAGTCTGATGTAAATGTGGCCAGTCAGTCCACAGTCAGGTGTAAACGATGTCGTCATTAGGTCTACTATCTAGTTTAAATGCTGTGGTCCATCAGTCCACAGTCTACTGTAAATTCTTTGTTCAGTTAGTTCACAGTCTGGTATAAATGTTGTTGTTAGCTGATCCAAAGCCTAGAGGAAATGCTGTGGTCAGTCGGTCAACAGTCTAGAGTAAATGTTGTTAGTCTGTCCACAGTCTAGTGGAAAAGCTGTGGTCAGTAGCTCCACAGACTAGCGTAAATGATGAGATCAGTCTCTTGTAATCGAGGCATTGAATGTTACACCGCTGATAAGAAGCCTATTCTATGAAACATAAAACGTTTTCTTATTTTAGAAGACAGAGAATAAGGAGAAGAAATGTTCCTTACATCTCTACCTGAAATATGGTTGTGTTATACTAGGAGTTTGTGTATAGAAGATATACATGTGAAAAACACAAACAATATATTCCCATGTACCAGGAAGGTGTTATTACACCCTGGCAGGCCTAGAACTTATGTCTAAACCTACAATTATCAGTAATTAATATGAATATTAATTACCTGTTAGGAGATTTTTCTAATTCTCTTCTTGAAATCCACAAGGAAAAATTTCACGTTCCACCATCTCACTGGGCGTCAGTCACCTGTAAATAGTCAAAGGTGTGATAATATGTTCCTGCTACATGCTATACACAAAGAAAAATATAACACACTAGGGACAAAATTACTTATTTCAGGTATAAGGACTGTGGTCAGTTTATTCTGAATCCTGTAGTCAGTCATTTGTTAGTTTACGGTATATATTATGTTCAGTCATTCTACATTATTCTATAAATGTTATAGTCAGACTACAGTATACTAGAAATGTGGTCAGAAAATGCACACCTAGCGTAAATGCTATGATCAGCCAGTCTATAAACTAGTGTAAAAGTTTTGGTCCGCCAGTCCACAGTCCACTGTAAAAGTGGTCTATTAGTCCACATTCTAGTGTGAATGTTGTGTTCATTCAGTCCATAGTCTTCTGGTCTACTGGAAATGTGTTCAGAAATTCCACACCTAGCATAAATGCTGTGGTCACTCAGTCTTTAGACTAGTGTAAATGTTATATCCAGGCAGTGCAAACTTTACTGGAAATGTGGTCAGGCAGTCAAAATCTAGTGAAAATGACAAGGTCAGTAAGGCCTTAAACAAGTGCAAATGCTTTGATCAGTCAGTATTCAAACTAATGTAAATGCTGTGATCATTCATCCAAAGACTAGATTAAAAGTTTTGATCCGTCAGTCCAAGGTCTACTGTAGATGTGGCCAGTCAGTTCACAGAATAGTATAAAGACTATGGTCAGTCAGTCCACAGTCTAGTGTAAATGAAATGCTCATTCAGAGCATAGTGTCACGATCTCCATTCTGTTCCTGTCTTCTATGTTACTTTGTGTAGAAGCTGTCAGTCTGTTTTGGTTGTGCTGGTCTGTGCTGCAATCATCTGTGTTAACTTTCCTAGATTAGTCCTGTACTTAAGCATGCTAGCTTCTCCATCCAGTGGCAATTTCCGAGAATTAAACAATTAAAAATTCTTATCGGCTTCCACTTATTCCCGATTAATATAATCAGCTCTCCGGGGCTAAATGGTTTTCCAAACTGGATCTCAGCGGGGCATATAATCTGATACGGGTTCGTGAGGGTGATGAGTGGAAGACAGTATTTTTACCATCTGAAAGTGTCTTTGAAAATCTCGTTATGCCTTTTGGTCTAACGAATGCAGCTGCGGTTTTTCAAAATTTTATGAATTATATTTTCTCTGATTATATTGGCAAATCTATTGTGGTTTATTTAGATGATATTCTAATTTTCTCACCTAACATGGATTCACATTATAAACATGTCCGTTTGGTTCTGCAAAGGTTGAGAGATAATTGTTTGTTTGGGCAGATACCCTGTCTCGTAGTCTTGATTCTGTGTCTCCTCCAGAACCTCCTTCCTCCGTTCTTCCTCTGGGTATTGTTGTGGTCACGGTTTCCTCTGATCTGGAACCTGGAATCCGTACTGCTCAGTACTTGGCTCCTTCCAATACCCCTGAATGCAAGCTGTTTGTCCCTGTGTATCTCAGATTATGCCTTTTGCAAGGATTCCATGATTGTGTATTGTGTTCATCCAGGGGTCACTGCAACCCCGAAGGCAGTTGCTAGAGACTGTTTTGGTGGTCCACCATGCATAAGGATATTAGAGATTTTGTGTCAGCTTGTGAAACTTATGCACGTGCCAAAGTACAGCATTGCCGGCCAGCCGGGGAATTGGTTCCTTTGCCAATTCCAGAAAGACCATGGAATCATTTGTCCATGGATTTCATTTCAGATTTACCGCTGTCTGGGGGGATGACTACTATTTGGGTGGCAGTCGATCGCTTCAGCAAACAAGCTCACTTCATCGTATTATCTGGGTTATCCAATGCTGAATCTCTCTCCAAACTGTTTATTATTCATGTGGTACAATTGCATAGGATTCTGTTAAATATTGCATTGGATAGGGGTGTACAATTCAACTCTAGATTTTGGAGGGCTTTCTGCAGAAAAATGGGGATTGATTTGTCCTTTTCCTCTGCTTATCACCCTGAAACTATCGGTCAGACAGATAGGACAAATCAGTCTTTGAAGCCAATTTTAAGATATTTTGTCGCTGATCAGCAGGAGAAATGGTCATCATTTCTTCCTCTGGCTGAGTTTTCTTTTAACAGTCGGGTTAATCAGTCCATGGGGACCTCGCCGTTTTTCTATAATTACAGGTTTCATCCTCATTTTGGTGAATTCTCCAGGATAAGTTCCGGGTGTCCTGGGGTGGATGTCACCATTCAAGAGCCGGGGGATGTCTGGAGGAAGGTTAAAAAGAACATTGGGGTGGTTCAGTATTGGCAGCAGCGGAAGGCCATGACGAGGCGCTCGTCAGGGGCCACCTTCAAAGTGGGAGTTAATGTATGGTTATCCTCTAAGAATATTACATTGAAGATGCCCTCGCTGAAGTTGGGTCCTAGATTCATTGGTCCGTATGAAATTCTGGAGGTGGTCAATCCAGTTGCCTTCCGCTTAAAACTCCCTCGGTCTTTCCGTATTACTAATGTGTTCCACAAGTCATTGTTGAAGGAGTTTATTCCCCCTGCTCTGTCTTCCTCACTACTTTCCTTGATTAGTCCTCTACTTAAGCCTGCTGGCTCCTCCATCCAGTGTCAATTGTACACTTGCTGCTGCCTGTATAAGACTGACCTCTCTGTGATCTGTGCCTGACCCAGCCTGACTTTATTCCCTTCCCGAACTTAGACTCTTTGCTTGTGACTGGACTTCTCTTGTGCCTGCTCCCTGTAAACTGTCTTGTCTTTCTGGTTTTTCTGAACTCAGCTAGTAAATTGAATTTAGTCTCTGATTTCTCTTTGCTGTACTGCGCCATTTCCTGGACCTGACCTCGGATTGTTTGACCTCCTTTTACTTATTCAGTAAGTGGTGTATATTATTTCTTACTGTTATTGTAGTCTTTCTCTCCACTTCTGGGGCTAACATTTACTATAGTGACTCGCATCACACATAGTGTTTTGGTCTACTGCAAATGTGGTCAGGAATTTCACTCCTAGCTAAATGCTATGGCAAATCAGTCCATAAACCAGCGTAAAACATTTGGTCCGCCAGTCCACAGTCCACTGTAAAAGTGGTCTGTCAGTCCACAATCTAATGTAAATGTTATGGCCATTCAGTCCATAGTCTTTTAGTCTACTGGAAATGTAGTCATGAATTCCACACCTAGCATAATTGCTGTGCTCAATCAGTTCTTAGACTACTGTAAATGATTGGATCAGTTAGCCCATGGACTAGTGTAAAACTTTTTGTCCGTCAGTCCACAGTCTGATGTAAATGTGGCCAGTCAGTCCACAGTCAGGGGTAAACGATGTCGTCATTGGGTCTACTATATAGTTTAAATGCTGTGGTCCATCAGTCCACAGTCTAGTGTAAATTCTTTGTTCAGTTAGTTCACAGTCTGGTGTAAATGTTCTTGTTAGCTGATCCAAAGCCTAGAGGAAATGCTGTGGTCAGTCGGTCAACAGTCTAGAGTAAATGTTGTTAGTCTGTCCACAGTCTAGTGGAAAAGCTGTGGTCAGTAGCTCCACAGCCTAGCGTAAATGATGAGATCAGTCTCTTGTAATCGAGGCATTGAATGTTACACCGCTGATAAGAAGCCTATTCTGTGAAACATAAGAACGTTTTCTTATTTTTGAAGACAGAGAATAAGGAGAAGAAATGTTCCTTACATCTCTACCTGAAATATGGTTGTGTTATACTAGGAGTTGTGTATAGAAGATATACATGTGAAAAACACAAACAATATATTCCCATGTACCAGGAAGGTGTTATTACACCCCGGCAGGCCTAGAACTTATGTCTAAACCTACAATTATCAGTAATTAATATGAATATTAATTACCTGTTAGGAGATTTTTCTAATTCTCTTCTTGAAATCCACAAGGAAAAATTTCACGTTCCACCATCTCACTGGGCGTCAGTCACCTGTAAATAGTCAAAGGTGTGATAATATGTTCCTGCTACATGCTATACACAAAGAAAAATATAACACACTAGGGACAAAATTACTTATTTCAGGTATAAGGACTGTGGTCAGTTTATTCTGCATCCTGTAGTCAGTCATTTGTTAGTTTACGGTATATATTATGTTCAGTCATTCTACATTATTCTATAAATGTTATAGTCAGACTACAGTATGCTAGAAATGTGGTCAGAAAGTGCACACCTAGCGTAAATGCTATGATCAGCCAGTCCATAAACTAGTGTAAAAGTTTTGGTCCGCCAGTCCACAGTCCACTGTAAAAGTGGTCTATTAGTCCACATTCTAGTGTAAATGTTGTGTTCATTCAGTCCATAGTCTTCTGGTCTACTGGAAATGTGTTCAGAATTTCCACACCTAGCATAAATGCTGTGGTCACTCAGTCTTTAGACTAGTGTAAATGTTATATCCAGGCAGTGCAAACTTTACTGGAAATGTGGTCAGGCAGTCGAAATCTAGTGAAAATGACAAGGTCTGTAAGACCTTAAACAAGTGCAAATGCTTTGATCAGTCAGTATTCAAACTAATGTAAATGCTGTGATCATTCATCCAAAGACTAGATTAAAAGTTTTGATCCATCAGTCCAAGGTCTACTGTAGATGTGGCCAGTCATTTCACAGAATAGTATAAAGACTATGGTCAGTCAGTCCACAGTCTAGTGTAAATGAAATGCTCATTCAGAGCATAGTGTCACGATCTCCATTCTGTTCCTGTCTTCTATGTTACTTTGTGTAGAAGCTGTCAGTCTGTTTTGGTTGTGCTGGTCTGTGCTGCAATCATCTGTGTTACCTTTCCTAGATTAGTCCTCTACTTAAGCATGCTAGCTCCTCCATCCAGTGGCAATTTCCGAGAATTAAACAATTAAAAATTCTTATCGGCTTCCACTTATTCCCGATCAATATAATCAGCTTTCCGGGGCTAAATGGTTTTCCAAACTGGATCACAGCGGGGCATATAATCTGATACGGGTTCGTGAGGGTGATGAGTGGAAGACAGTATTTTTACCATCTGAAAGTGTCTTTGAAAATCTCGTTATGCCTTTTGGTCTAACTAATGCAGCTGCGGTTTTTCAAAATTTTATGAATGATATTTTCTCTGATTATATTGGCAAATCTATTGTGGTTTATTTAGATGATATTCTAATTTTCTCACCTAACATGGATTCACATTATAAACATGTCCGTTTGGTTCTGCAAATGTTGAGAGATAATTGCTTGTTTGGGCAGATACCCTGTCTCGTAGTCTTGATTCTGTGTCTTCTCCAGAACCTCCTTCCTCCGTTCTTCCTCTGGGTATTGTTGTGGTCATGGTTTCCTCTGATCTGGAACCTGGAATCCGTACTGCTCAGTACTTGGCTCCTTCCAATACCCCTGAATGCAAGCTGTTTGTCCCTGTGTATCTCAGATTATGCCTTTTGCAAGGATTCCATGATTGTGTATTGAGTGTTCATCCAGGGGTCACTGCAACCCCCGAAGGCAGTTGCTAGAGTCTGTTTTGGTGGTCCACCATGCATAAGGATATTAGAGATTTTGTGTCAGCTTGTGAAACTTATGCACGTGCCAAAGTACAGCATTGCCGGCCAGCCGGGGAATTGGTTCCTTTGCCAATTCCAGAAAGACCATGGAATCATTTGTCCATGGATTTCATTTCAGATTTACCGCTGTCTGGGGGGATGACTACTATTTGGGTGGCAGTCAATCGCTTCAGCAAACAAGCTCACTTCATCGTATTATCTGGGTTATCCAATGCTGAATCTCTCTCCAAACTGTTTATTATTCATGTGGTACAATTGCATAGGATTCTGTTAAATATTGCATTGGATAGGGGTGTACAATTCAACTCTAGATTTTGGAGGGCTTTCTGCAGAAAAATGGGGATTGATTTGTCCTTTTCCTCTGCTTATCACCCTGAAACTATCGGTCAGACAGATAGGACAAATCAGTCTTTGAAGCCAATTTTAAGATATTTTGTCGCTGATCAGCAGGAGAAATGGTCATCATTTCTTCCTCTGGCTGAGTTTTCTTTTAACAGTCGGGTTAATCAGTCCATGGGGACCTCGCCGTTTTTCTATAATTACAGGTTTCATCCTCATTTTGGTGAATTCTCCAGGATAAGTTCCGGGTGTCCTGGGGTGGATGTCACCATTCAAGAGCCGGGGGATGTCTGGAGGAAGGTTAAAAAGAACATTGGGGTGGTTCAGTATTGGCAGCAGCGGAAGGCCATGACGAGGCGCTCGTCAGGGGCCACCTTCAAAGTGGGAGTTAATGTATGGTTATCCTCTAAGAATATTACATTGAAGATGCCCTCGCTGAAGTTGGGTCCTAGATTCATTGGTCCGTATGAAATTCTGGAGGTGGTCAATCCAGTTGCCTTCCGCTTAAAACTCCCTCGGTCTTTCCGTATTCCTAATGTGTTCCACAAGTCATTGTTGAAGGAGTTTATTCCCCCTGCTCTGTCTTCCTCACTACTTTCCTTGATTAGTCCTCTACTTAAGCCTGCTGGCTCCTCCATCCAGTGTCAATTGTACACTTGCTGCTGCCTGTATAAGACTGACCTCTCTGTGATCTGTGCCTGACCCAGCCTGACTTTATTCCCTTCCCGAACTTAGACTCTTTGCTTGTGACTGGACTTCTCTTGTGCCTGCTCCCTGTAAACTGTCTTGTCTTTCTGGTTTTTCTGAACTCAGCTAGTAAATTGAATTTAGTCTCTGATTTCTCTTTGCTGTACTGCGCCATTTCCTGGACCTGACCTCGGATTGTTTGACCTCCTTTTACTTATTCAGTAAGTGGTGTATATTATTTCTTACTGTTATTGTAGTCTTTCTCTCCACTTCTGGGGCTAACATTTACTATAGTGACTCGCATCACACATAGTGTTTTGGTCTACTGCAAATGTGGTCAGGAATTTCACTCCTAGCTAAATGCTATGGCAAATCAGTCCATAAACCAGCGTAAAACATTTGGTCCGCCAGTCCACAGTCCACTGTAAAAGTGGTCTGTCAGTCCACAATCTAATGTAAATGTTATGGCCATTCAGTCCATAGTCTTTTAGTCTACTGGAAATGTAGTCATGAATTCCACACCTAGCATAATTGCTGTGCTCAATCAGTTCTTAGACTACTGTAAATGATTGGATCAGTTAGCCCATGGACTAGTGTAAAACTTTTTGTCCGTCAGTCCACAGTCTGATGTAAATGTGGCCAGTCAGTCCACAGTCAGGGGTAAACGATGTCGTCATTGGGTCTACTATATAGTTTAAATGCTGTGGTCCATCAGTCCACAGTCTAGTGTAAATTCTTTGTTCAGTTAGTTCACAGTCTGGTGTAAATGTTCTTGTTAGCTGATCCAAAGCCTAGAGGAAATGCTGTGGTCAGTCGGTCAACAGTCTAGAGTAAATGTTGTTAGTCTGTCCACAGTCTAGTGGAAAAGCTGTGGTCAGTAGCTCCACAGCCTAGCGTAAATGATGAGATCAGTCTCTTGTAATCGAGGCATTGAATGTTACACCGCTGATAAGAAGCCTATTCTGTGAAACATAAGAACGTTTTCTTATTTTTGAAGACAGAGAATAAGGAGAAGAAATGTTCCTTACATCTCTACCTGAAATATGGTTGTGTTATACTAGGAGTTGTGTATAGAAGATATACATGTGAAAAACACAAACAATATATTCCCATGTACCAGGAAGGTGTTTTTACACCCCGGCAGGCCTAGAACTTATGTCTAAACCTACAATTATCAGTAATTAATATGAATATTAATTACCTGTTAGGAGATTTTTCTAATTCTCTTCTTGAAATCCACAAGGAAAAATTTCACGTTCCACCATCTCACTGGGCGTCAGTCACCTGTAAATAGTCAAAGGTGTGATAATATGTTCCTGCTACATGCTATACACAAAGAAAAATATAACACACTAGGGACAAAATTACTTATTTCAGGTATAAGGACTGTGGTCAGTTTATTCTGAATCCTGTAGTCAGTCATTTGTTAGTTTACGGTATATATTATGTTCAGTCATTCTACATTATTCTATAAATGTTATAGTCAGACTACAGTATGCTAGAAATGTGGTCAGAAAGTGCACACCTAGCGTAAATGCTATGATCAGCCAGTCCATAAACTAGTGTAAAAGTTTTGGTCCGCCAGTCCACAGTCCACTGTAAAAGTGGTCTATTAGTCCACATTCTAGTGTAAATGTTGTGTTCATTCAGTCCATAGTCTTCTGGTCTACCGGAAATGTGTTCAGAAATTCCACACCGGGGGCGTGGCGATGTAGCGGAGCTGAACAGACGCGTCAGGCTGGAGCTCCCATAATCCTGCAGAATCCTGCATTATATACTTACCCCAGAGGGATTCGGTGAGCACCGCTGGAATCCTTTGGGTGCCTGGGGGTCCCCGGCTTCTGAGAGGGCGCGAGGTGTGGCTTCGATCGGGCAGGATCCCCGAGACACGCGGACGGAGGACAGAGACGGCAGGAGGCGGCGGCCATTTTCCTTGCAGCGGTGGAGTCGGAAGGCGCGAAGTGTGCCCTGAAGCTCAGGAGGGAGCTGGCTGAAACTTGCCACAACTAACGGAGGTACTGAGGGGGATTGTGCGGTATGAGTCCTGGAAGACGGACCCCGCCCTCCTCTCGTTGCTACCGCACTATATTATATAGAGCCGACCGGCTCCGGTGCCGCCCATAACATTAAAACCTCTCCCCTGCACGGCTACCCAGACAGGAGTTATAAATCCGCCGTGACCTACGGACAGCCGACCCTATAACTTACGCTCTCCAGCTATTGGGAGACAGAGCCTACAAATATTATAAGAAACTGAGCCTTATTTGTGGTGGGAGCTGCACCTGGGATTCTCCCCTCCTTTGCATCCATAGTAGTGAGCCCTGCTGCTTCCGCGAGGTTGCACAGGGAGGACCCTGCAGGCTGTGTGTGCATTGTGACTTAGTGGCTTGTTAATTAAGCCATATTCTGCTGCAGCGATATTTCAATCCATAACACCCAATATGAGCCGCTCTAAAAACTCGGGCACAGCTGATAAGCTTAAAAAGTTTGCACGACTGGATCCACCTGATAGTATACGCTCAAAAAAATCTCTTCCTTCGCCTGTGAGCAGACTTGAAAACCAATCAAAAAACTACGCCTCTGATGGTGAGGAAGATGGAGATCAGGAGGACTTGACATTGAAACAGGCATCCGAGCAATTAATGCAAGCTATATCACTGACCAGGACATCACTATCGGGGAAGATAGAGGAGGTGCACTCTGAAGTGGGGCGCCTCAGACAGGACATGCAGACCATTGGAGGTCGTATTACAGAGGTTGAATCACGTGTGTCACGCTTGGAAGATAATTATGGGCCTATGGAGACTAAATTGACAAAGGTAGCTGGCTCTATAAATGCATGGAAACAGAAGGCGGACGATCTTGAAAACAAACTGAGACGGAATAATATTCGCATCATTGGCCTACTGGAGCGGTCGGAGGGTCAGCACCCCGAAACATTCCTGGAGGATTGGCTTAAGGATACTTTGGGAGAAGGATTCTCCGCCACCTTTTCCGTGGAAAGAGCCCATAGAGTGCCGACAAAGTCTCCCATTCCCGGCACTCCACCGAGACCCTTTCTGGCACGTCTCCTTAATTGTAAAGACAGAGACACTGTCCTTCGCTTGGCTAGACAAAAAAGTCCTATCAAGTATAACAATGCCACTATCTCTGTGTTTCCAGATTTTTCCATGGAATTGCAAAAACAACGATCTCAATTTATGGAGATTAAAAAACAGCTCAGAGAGAAAAACATTCTATATTCAATGCTCTACCCTGCCAGGCTCAGAGTGGTATACCAAGGCTCTTCTTCCTTTTTTGCAACTCCGGCTGAGGCTGAGGAGTGGATGCGGTCGTGTTTGGGGGCAGGCGGGGGAGGAGAGAAATCCTAAGAGGACCGCTGTCTTCATCTATCTAGAATTTGGAACTTTCTCGCCGGATTTTCCTTGACGGTGAGGGGAGCTCCTTCGCCAGCGTCCTGGGAAACAACTTTACCGAACTCTGCGTTCAGAGATGGTATCCCCTTTTTTGAACTGGGTTATCTGGAGCACGAATTTTTGCTCCCTTATGAAACACTTCTTGTTTTTCAATGTTTTGGTTTTGTTTATTGTTAGCTACTTAGAAATTACTGCCGTGTTTTTCTCCACTACAGGTGTAGCAGAAGTTCGACGTGATGCTATACATTCTAGACTGACGAGATATGGCATCTGACATTACATGCATGACCTGGAATTTAAGGGGCCTTGGGTCGCCTCGTAAGAGAGTCAAAGTATTTTCTCAGATACGACGTTATCACCCTCATATAGTAGCTTTGGTCGAAACACATCTGACTAGGGACTCGGCCCGTTATGTGCAAAAACCTTGGGTACAATGGTCTGTGCATGCATTCCACACTAGTTACTCTAGAGGAGTATCTCTGTTAATTCATAAGGATATCAGATGGGATGTCAGAGAGGTTCGGAGATATCCGGAAGGTCGTTTTGTGTTTGTGTACGCGAATGTGAATTCAGAGGACTATGTTATAATGTGTATATATAACCCTCCCCCTGCTAAGATGTCGGTTGTTAAGAAAGCGGTTGACTTTGCCTTAAATTATCCAGATGCGCATGTTCTGTGTATGGGAGATTTCAATATGCTAATGGATGAATGTATGGATAGACTCCGTCTTGATGGAAAGATCACGGATGTAAATCCTTCATCATCTCGATTGTCAATATTCATGGAAGGCACTGGTTGGTTAGATCTCTGGAGAACACGCCACCCCGACGTAAAGGAGTTTACTTGTCACTCATCTGTCAGACGCACTTTATCTCGCTTAGACTACATATTTGGCTCTAGTAGCTTGGCGGCACGGGTGGGAGAAGTGTGTCATGGGAGTAGAAGTGTCTCAGACCATAGTCCAGTGATTCTTAAACTTAAGCTGAGTCGGGTGAGGAACATTATAAATTGGAAAGTGAATCCATTCTGGCTGAAGTTAATAGGCCCAGAAGACCGGACTGTTGACCAACTGGACTGTTTCATTACATCCCACCCTATGCCGCAAAATATTACTATTCTTTGGGATACCCTCAAAGCATATCTGAGGGGATGTTTGTCCTCTACCATCTCATATATTAAGCGCCTGACTTCAAAGGAAGATGATGACATGGATAGACGATTGAGAGACTCAGAGGCGGCCTATATAGCTAATCAGACAAGTGAAAACAGGACGGAGTGGTTACACCTGCACAGACTTCATAGTCAATATACTGACACTAAATCCAATCGTAAATTATTTTTTACTAAGCAGACTTACTTTGAACTGGGAAACCAGTCCAGTAAACTCCTAGCATATATGGTACGTCAGCACAATACATCCAACACCATACTTAAAATCCGGAAGTCAGACGACTCTGTAGTGACCTCGACAGACGACATACTCCAATGCTTTTGTGATTATTATAAAAAACTATATAGCTCCAAAGGAGATTCTGATACTTTGGAATGTCTAAACTATTTATCGGACCTAGTATTCCCTACGTTGAATGCTGCACAGCAAGTCTTTTTAGATGCAGACTTTACTCTTGATGAGGTAAACAGAGCCATAACAGATATGGCCTCTGGCAAGGCGCCAGGCCCGGATGGTTTCCCTATAGAAGTATATAGAAAATATAGAGATGCTCTGGCACCAATTCTTTTGAAAGTATTTCAGGGGATTTGGGAGGGTGGTTCCTTGCCGGATTCTTATTATGAAGCAAATATCATAGTCTTAAAAAAGGAAGGGAAGGACCCCCTAGACTGTGGATCTTATCGCCCTATTTCACTAGTTAATGTGGACTATAAGATTTTCACTAAAATTCTAGCTACTAGGTTAAATACGGTAATATTAGATATAATACATCCGGACCAGACGGGTTTTATGCCGGGTAAGAGTACCTCTATTAACATCAGGAGGGTTCAATCAATAGCTCAATATAGTACGTTAGTACCTGAGAATAAATGGGCCATGGCCTCGCTGGACGCGGCTAAGGCATTTGATTCCCTTGAATGGCCCTTCCTGTCTGCGTGTTTACAACGATTCCAATTTGGTCCCAAATTCCAAAAATGGATTGCAGCATTATATTTGAAACCAAGAGCTCGGATAATTATTAACAATTCTATTTCTGAATCATTCTCCTTAAAGAGAGGGACTCGCCAGGGATGTCCTCTATCTCCGGCCTTGTTTGCCCTAGCGATAGAGGCATTGGCGATTCGTATGAGGTCCTCCAAACTTATTAGGGGTATTACGATAGCAGACCGCACAGATACTATTGGTCTATATGCGGATGATATGGTGGTGTTTCTTGATGAGGTGGAGGAGACCTTGCCACATGTGATTAACACTATAGAGGGATTCGGTAGGCGTTCGGGATTATATATTAATTGGGATAAATCTGCCTTGATGCCTCTTTTTCATGGCTCGGTGACACACCTCAATACTTTATCCCCATTACCGGTTGTTACTAGCTTTAAATACCTAGGAATAATTATACCAAGATGTAGTAGACTTGATCTACAGTTTAATGTTCTCCCGCTGCTGGAGCTTGTTAAACATAAATTTGCAATTTGGAGTAAACTGCCTTTATCTGTCTCGGGCCGCATAAATTTGATAAAAATGATACTCCTCCCGAAGCTCAACTATTCCCTCCAACATAGTGCAGTACCGGTCCCTAAATCCTTTTTTGCCAACTTGAACTCATTAACTACATCTTTTATTTGGGGAAGGGCTAGACCCAAACTTAAATTATCCACCTTGCATAGATCTAAACAGATGGGAGGGGCGGCAATGCCAGATTTCTTCTTATACTACTTAGCTGGACAACTTAGGGCTCTGGGAAAATGGATGCCGGGGGGGAGATTTACCGAACTCAGAACACCATTTGGCTCAGGCTGCCAAGATCAACTGCCCGTTGGGTTTCTTGGAGGTGAACAAACCCTCTGTCTCTAGATTACTGCCATTGCCTCGGCTGGCAAGATTGATTTGGCGACAAGTGAAGAAGGTAATTCATTTTGATGGTGTTGTAGCTGAACTGCCATTATGGGATAATGAATATTTCCCGAGCTTGCTGAATCACCCCTCCGCTCAATTCTGGATACTGCATGGTGTTTCGTCGCTTAATGATCTTTATGAACAGGGAACCCTAATGTCCTTTGAACAAATGCAGCATAAACATGATATACCGATACCTCAGTTCTTCCGATATCTTCAACTCAGATCAGCGATTCAATCACATTTTCGTAGTGTGGAAATGGCTCAGGTAATGTCCTCTTTCCCATTGATAGGGATATTCAAGTCACAGGGACCCCGGGGTCTTATCTCCGTATTGTATACTTATATGTTGTCCGTGGGTGCTGATGCTACCTTATTACCGATAAGGGACAAGTGGAGGGTCCTGATACCCGATCTGCAGGGTGAGGACTGGGAGATGGCCCTTGAGTCCCCAACCAGGGTGTCACCCTCGGCTAACAATAAAATGATACAGTTATACATTTTACATCAATCATATCTAACCCCACTGCGATTATTTAAAATTGGGTGGTCCCGGTCTTCAGAATGTACTAGATGTCATATGGAGGAGGCGGATTTCATACACATGATATGGGAATGTCCAGTTATTATGTCTTATTGGACAGAGGTGACCACGTTGTTGACTTCCCTTGTACATATTCCTGTTCCCCTGACCCCGTCAGTGTGTCTATTTGGGATACTGGAGGAGGAGATGTGGGGCCACCATGTTCAAATTTTTTTGAGAGAGACGCTTTTTCTGGCAAGAAAATTGATTGCCTTGCGTTGGATGGGCACTTCACATCCGTCTCTTAGGGCCTGGATAGAGTTGGTAAATCTAATCGTGCCATATGAACGCACCTTATACCAAAATAGAGGCTGTTTAGATAAATTTAATAAAATTTGGGACTTGTGGAACTCGTCATACCTCACTGTGTCATCACGTAGTTGAGGGCCTAGATTCTGTATAGCAAAGACTTGAGAAATAGAGTGAGTCACGCTGAGCATTAAAACTGCTATGCTAAAGTGGTGGAGACCGTTTTGTTTTGTTTAGGCAGTAAGATAGGTTGAGCTTTAGGATTTTCAGTATATGTGACATACTATTATATTTCAAATTTGCATGACCCGATCGGTGTATAAAGTATTATGTTGATGAATCTATCTTTATGATGTACCTGCACTGACGTGGAAATATGTAAATTGAGTATGTTCATGTGAATTAAGTGTTTTAATAAACAAATTAAAAAAAAAAAAAGAAATTCCACACCTAGAATAAATGCTGTGGTCACTCAGTCTTTAGACTAGTGTAAATGTTATATCCAGGCAGTGCAAACTTTACTGGAAATGTGGTCAGGCAGTCGAAATCTATTGAAAATGACAAGGTCAGTAAGGCCTTAAACAAGTGCAAATGCTTTGATCAGTCAGTATTCAAACTAATGTAAATGCTGTGATCATTCATCCAAAGACTAGATGAAAAGTTTTGATCCGTCAGTCCAAAGTCTACTGTAGATGTGGCCAGTCAGTTCACAGAATAGTATAAAGAATATGGTCAGTCAGTCCACAGTCTAGTGTAAATGAAATGCTCATTCAGAGCATAGTGTCACGATCTCCATTCTGTTCCTGTCTGCTATGTTACTTTGTGTAGAAGCTGTCAGTCTGTTTTGGTTGTGCTGGTCTGTGCTGCAATCATCTGTGTTACCTTTCCTAGATTAGTCCTCTACTTAAGCATGCTAGCTCCTCCATCCAGTGGCAATTTCCGAGAATTAAACAATTAAAAATTCTTATCGGCTTCCACTTATTCCCGATCAATATAATCAGCTTTCCGGGGCTAAATGGTTTTCCAAACTGGATCTCAGGGGGGCATATAATCTGATACGGATTCGTGAGGGTGATGAGTGGAAGACAGTATTTTTACCATCTGAAAGTGTCTTTGAAAATCTCGTTATGCCTTTTGGTCTAACGAATGCAGCTGCGGTTTTTCAAAATTTTATGAATTATATTTTCTCTGATTATATTGGCAAATCTATTGTGGTTTATTTAGATGATATTCTAATTTTCTCACCTAACATGGATTCACATTATAAACATGTCCGTTTGGTTCTGCAAAGGTTGAGAGATAATTGTTTGTTTGGGCAGATACCCTGTCTCGTAGTCTTGATTCTGTGTCTCCTCCAGAACCTCCTTCCTCCGTTCTTCCTCTGGGTATTGTTGTGGTCACGGTTTCCTCTGATCTGGAACCTGGAATCCATACTGCTCAGTACTTGGCTCCTTCCAATACCCCTGAATGCAAGCTGTTTGTCCCTGTGTATCTCAGATTATGCCTTTTGCAAGGATTCCATGATTGTGTATTGTGTTCATCCAGGGGTCACTGCAACCTCGAAGACAGTTGCTAGAGACTGTTTTGGTGGTCCACCATGCATAAGGATATTAGAGATTTTGTGTCAGCTTGTGAAACTTATGCACGTGCCAAAGTACAGCATTGCCGGCCAGCCGGGGAATTGGTTCCTTTGCCAATTCCAGAAAGACCATGGAATCATTTGTCCATGGATTTCGTTTCAGATTTACCGCTGTCTGGGGGGATGACTACTATTTGGGTGGCAGTCGATCGCTTCAGCAAACAAGCTCACTTCATCGCATTATCTGGGTTATCCAAGGCTGAATCTCTCTCCAAACTGTTTATTATTGATGTGGTACAATTGCATAGGATTCTGTTAAATATTGTATTGGATAGGGGTGTACAATTCAACTCTAGATTTTGGAGGGCTTTCTGCAGAAAAATGGGGATTGATTTGTCCTTTTCCTCTGCTTATCACCCTGAAACTAACGGTCAGACAGAGAGGACAAATCAGTCTTTGAAGCCAATTTTAAGATATTTTGTCGCTGATCAGCAGGAGAAATGGTCATCATTTCTTCCTCTGGCCGAGTTTTCTTTTAACAGTCGGGTTAATCAGTCCATGGGGACCTCTCCGTTTTTCTATAATTACAGGATTCATCCTCATTTTGGTGAGTTCTCCAATATAAGTTCCGGGTGTCCTGGGGTGGATGTCACCATTCAAGAGCTGGGGGATGTCTGGAGGAAGGCTAAAAAGAACATTGGGGTGGTTCAGTATTGGCAGCAGAGGAAGGCCAATACGAGGCGCTCATCAGGGGCCACCTTCAAAGTGGGAGTTAATGTATGGTTATCCTCTAAGAATATTACATTGAAGATGCCCTCGCTGAAGTTGGGTCCTAGATTCATTGGTCCGTATGAAATTCTGGAGGTGGTCAATCCAGTTGCCTTCCGCTTAAAACTCCCTCGGTCTTTCCGTATTCCTAATGTGTTCCACAAGTCATTGTTGAAGGAGTTTATTCCCCCTGCTCTGTCTTCCTCACTACTTTCCTTGATTAGTCCTCTACTTAAGCATGCTGGCTCCTCCATCCAGTGTCAATCGTACACTTGCTGTTGACTGTGTAAGACTGATCCATGCTGAGTCTGTGATGCAATCATCTGTGTTCACTTTCCTTGAGTAGTCCTCTACTTAAGCCTGCTGGCTCCTCCATCCAGTGTCAATTGTACACTTGCTGCTGCCTGTATAAGACTGATCTCTCTGTGATCTGTGCCTGACCCAGCCTGACTTTATCCCCTACCCGAACTTAGACTCTTTGCTTGTGACCTGACTTCTCTTGTGCCTGCTCCCTGTAAACTGTCTTGTCTTTCTGGTTTTTCTGAACTCAGCTAGTAAATTGGATTTAGACTCTGATTTCTCTTTGCTGTACGGCGCCATTTCCTGGACCTGACCTCGGATTGTTTGACCTCCTTTTACTTATTCAGTAAGTGGTGTATATTATTTCTTACTGTTATTGTAGTCTTTCTCTCCACTTCTGGGGCTAACATTTACTATAGTGACTCGCATCACACATAGTGTTTTGGTCTACTGCAAATGTGGTCAGGAATTTCACACCTAGCTAAATGCTATGGCAAATCAGTCCATAAACTAGCGTAAAACATTTGGTCCGCCAGTCCACAGTCCACTGTAAAAGTGGTCTGTCAGTCCACAGTGTAATGTAAATGTTATGGCCATTCAGTCCATAGTCTTTTAGTCTACTGGAAATGTAGTCATGAATTTCACACCTAGCATAATTGCTGTGCTCAATTAGTTCTTAGACTACTGTAAATGATTGGATCAGTTAGCCCATGGACTAGTGTAAAACTTTTTGTCCGTCAGTCCACAGTCTGATGTAAATGTGGCCAGTCAGTCCACAGTCAGGTGTAAACGATGTCGTCATTGGGTCTACTATCTAGTTTAAATGCTGTGGTCCATCAGTCCACAGTCTAGTGTAAATTCTTTGTTCAGTTAGTTCACAGTCTATTGTAAATGTTGTTGTTAGCTGATCCAAAGCCTAGAGGAAATGCTGTGGTCAGTCGGTCAACAGTCTAGAGTAAATGTTGTTAGTCTGTCCACAGTCTAGTGGAAAAGCTGTGGTCAGTAGCTCCACAGCCTAGCGCAACTGATGAGATCAGTCTCTTGTAATCGAGGCATTGAATGTTACACCGCTGATAAGAAGCCTATTCTGTGAAACATAAGAACGTTTTCTTATTTTAGAAGACAGAGAATAAGGAGAAGAAATGTTCCTTACATCTCTACCTGAAATATGGTTGTGTTATACTAGGAGTTGTGTATAGAAGATATACATGTGAAAAACACAAACAATATATTCCCATGTACCAGGAAGGTGTTTTTACACCCCGGCAGGCCTAGAACTTATGTCTAAACCTACAATTATCAGTAATTAATATGAATATTAATTACCTGTTAGGAGATTTTTCTAATTCTCTTCTTGAAATCCACAAGGAAAAATTTCACGTTCCACCATCTCACTGGGCGTCAGTCACCTGTAAATAGTCAAAGGTGTGATAATATGTTCCTGCTACATGCTATACACAAAGAAAAATATAACACACTAGGGACAAAATTGCTTATTTCAGGTATAAGGACTATGGTCAGTTTATTCTGAATCCTGTAGTCAGTCATTTGTTAGTTTACGGTATATATTATGTTCAGTCATTCTACATTATTCTATAAATGTTATAGTCAGACTACAGTATACTAGAAATGTGGTCAGAAAATGCACACGTAGCGTAAATGCTATGATCAGCCAGTCCATAAACTAGTGTAAAAGTTTTGGTCCGCCAGTCCACAGTCCACTGTAAAAGTGGTCTATTAGTCCACATTCTAGTGTAAATGTTGTGTTCATTCAGTCCATAGTCTTCTGGTCTACTGGAAATGTGTTCAGAAATTCCACACCTAGCATAAATGCTGTGGTCACTCAGTCTTTAGACTAGTGTAAATGTTATATCCAGGCAGTGCAAACTTTACTGGAAATGTGGTCAGGCAGTCGAAATCTAGTGAAAATGACAAGGTCAGTAAGGCCTTAAACAAGTGCAAATGCTTTGATCAGTCAGTATTCAAACTAATGTAAATGCTGTGATCATTCATCCAAAGACTAGATTAAAAGTTTTGATCCGTCAGTCCAAGGTCTACTGTAGATGTGGCCAGTCAGTCCACAAAATAGTATAAAGACTATGGTCAGTCAGTCCACAGTCTAGTGTAAATGAAATGCTCATTCAGAGCATAGTGTCACGATCTCCATTCTGTTCCTGTCTGCTATGTTACTTTGTGTAGAAGCTGTCAGTCTGTTTTGGTTGTGCTGGTCTGTGCTGCAATCATCTGTGTTAACTTTCCTAGATTAGTCCTCTACTTAAGCATGCTAGCTCCTTCATCCAGTGGCAATTTCTGAGAATTAAACAATTAAAAATTCTTATCGGCTTCCACTTATTCCCGATCAATATAATCAGCTTTCCAGGGCTAAATGGTTTTCCAAACTGGATCTCAGCGTGGCATAAAATCTGATACGGATTCGTGAGGGTGATGAGCGGAAGACAGTATTTTTACCATCTGAAAGTGTCTTTGAAATTCTCGTTATGCCTTTTGGTCTAACGAATGCAGCTGGGGTTTTTCAAAATTTTATGAATGATATTTTCTCTGATTATATTGGCAAATCTATTGTGGTTTATTTAGATGATATTCTAATTTTCTCACCTAACATGGATTCACATTATAAACATGTCCGTTTGGTTCTGCAAAGGTTGAGAGATAATTGTTTGTTTGGGCAGATACCCTGTCTCGTAGTCTTGATTCTGTGTCTCCTCCAGAACCTCCTTCCTCCCTTCTTTCTCTGGGTATTGTTGTGGTCACGGTTTCCTCTGATCTGGAACCTGGAATCCGTACTGCTCAGTACTTGGCTCCTTTCAATACCCCTGAATGCAAGCTGTTTGTCCCTGTGTATCTCAGATTATGCCTTTTGCAAGGATTCCATGATTGTGTATTGAGTGTTCATCCAGGGATCACTGCAACCCCGAAGGCAGTTGATAGAGACTGTTTTGGTGGTCCACCATGCATAAGGATATTAGAGATTTTGTGTCAGCTTGTGAAACTTATGCACGTGCCAAAGTACAGCATTGCCGGCCAGCCGGGGAATTGGTTCCTTTGCCAATTCCAGAAAGACCATGGAATCATTTGTCCATGGATTTCATTTCAGATTTACCGCTGTCTGGGGGGATGACTACTATTTGGGTGGCAGTCGATCGCTTCAGCAAACAAGCTCCCTTCATCCCATTATCTGGGTTATACAATGCTGAATCTCTCTCCAAACTGTTTATTATTCATGTGGTACAATTGCATAGGATTCTGTTAAATATTGTATTGGATAGGGGTGTACAATTCAACTTTAGATTTTGGAGGGCTTTCTGCAGAAAAATGGGGATAGATTTGTCCTTTTCCTCTGCTTATCACCCTGAAACTAACGGTCAGACAGAGAGGACAAATCAGTCTTTGAAGCCAATTTTAAGATATGTTGTCGCTGATCAGCAGGAGAAATGGTCATCATTTCTTCCTCTGGCTGAGTTTTCTTTTAACAGTCGGGTTAATCAGTCCATGGGGACCTCGCCATTTTTCTATAATTACAGGTTTCATCCTCATTTTGTTGAGTTCTCCAGGATAAGTTCCGGGTATCCTGGGGTGGATGTCACCATTCAAGAGCCGGGGGATGTCTGGAGGAAGGTTAAAAATAAACATTGGGGTGGTTCAGTATTGGCAGCAGCGGAAGGCCAATACGAGGCGCTCGTCAGGGGCCACCTTCAAAGTGGGAGTTAATGTATGGTTATCCTCTAAGAATATTACATTGAAGATGCCCTTGCTGAAGTTGGGTCCTAGATTCATTGGTCCGTATGAAATTCTGGAGGTGGTCAATCCAGTTGCCTTCCGCTTAAAACTCCCTCGGTCTTTCCGTATTACTAATGTGTTCCACAAGTCATTGTTGAAGGAGTTTATTCCCCCTGCTCTGTCTTCCTCACTACTTTCCTTGATTAGTCCTCTATTTAAGCATGCTGGATCCTCCATCCAGTGTCAATCGTACACTTGCTGTTGACTGTGTAAGACTGATCCATGCTGAGTCTGTGCTGCAATCATCTGTGTTCACTTTCCTTGAGTAGTCCTCTACTTAAGCCTGCTGGCTCCTCCATCCAGTGTCAATTGTACACTTGCTGCTGTGTTGTGAATTTGCTTTTTGCTCCCTCTAGTGGTTACTAGTTTTTTGACTCTGGTTTTTCTGTCATTCCTTTTATCCGCACCTGGGTCGTTAGTTAGGGGTGTTGCTATATAAGCTCCCTGGACCTTCAGTTCTATGCCTGGCAACGTAGTTATCAGAGCTAGTCTGCTGTGCTCTTGTCTACTGATCCTGGTTCCAGTTATATCAGCTAAGTCTGCCTTTTGCTTTTGCTATTTGTTTTGGTTTTGTATTTTTGTCCAGCTTGTTCCAAATCTATATCCTGACCTTTGCTGGAAGCTCTAGGGGGCTGGTGTTCTCCCCCCGGACCGTTAGACGGTTCGGGGGTTCTTGAATTTCCAGTGTGGATTTTGATAGGGTTTTTGTTGACCATATAAGTTACCTTTCTTTATTCTGCTATCAGTAAGCGGGCCTCTCTGTGCTAAACCTGGTTCATTTCTGTGTTTGTCATTTCCTCTTACCTCACCGTCATTATTTGTGGGGGGCTTCTATCCAGCTTTGGGGTCCCCTTCTCTGGAGGCAAGAAAGGTCTTTGTTTTCCTCTACTAGGGGTAGCTAGATTCTCCGGCTGGCGCGTGTCATCTAGAATCAACGTAGGCATGATCCCCGGCTACTTCTAGTGTTGGCGTTAGGAGTAGATATATGGTCAACCCAGTTACCACTGCCCTATGAGCTGCATTTTTGTATTCTGCAGACTTCCACGTTCCTCTGAGACCCTCGCCATTGGGGTCATAACAGTTTGCCAGGCCAGTATTAAATGTTTAATGCATTGCAGAAGAGGGATTATAAGAAAGAAGATTCTGAGTTTTTTTTTTTTTCTCCTTCCCCTTTACCTCAGAGTGGCTATGCTTGCTGCAGACATGAATGTCCAGACCTTGATTACAAGTGTGGACCAGCTGGCTACTCGTGTGCAGGGCATACAAGACTATGTTATCAGAAATCCTAGGTCAGAACCTAAAATACCGATTCCTGAACTGTTTTCCGGAGACAGGTTTAAGTTTAGGAATTTCGTGAATAATTGTAAATTGTTTTTGTCCCTGAGACCCTGTTCATCTGGAGATTCTGCTCAGCAAGTAAAAATTGTTATTTCGTTCTTACGGGGCGACCCTCAGGATTGGGCTTTTTCGCTGGCGCCAGGAGATCCGGCATTGGCTGATCTTGATGCGT
Organism: Ranitomeya variabilis; assembly: GCF_051348905.1. Classification (NCBI taxonomy): domain Eukaryota; kingdom Metazoa; phylum Chordata; class Amphibia; order Anura; family Dendrobatidae; genus Ranitomeya; species Ranitomeya variabilis. The sequence continues at coordinate 328,011,262 of NC_135237.1, read as the reverse complement.
TTTTTCTGGCGCTCGGTTTACTTTATGAGGAACCCAATCTTGAGATTCAGGCAGAAAAGGCCTTGCTGGCTATGTCTCAAGGGCAGGACGAGGCTGAAGTGTATTGCCAAAAATTTCGGAAATGGTCCGTGCTGACACATTGGAACGAGTGTGCACTGGCCGCTAATTTTAGAAATGGCCTTTCTGAAGCCATTAAGAATGTTATGGTGGGTTTTCCCATTCCCACAGGTCTGAATGATACTATGGCACTGGCTATTCAAATTGACCGGCGGTTGCGGGAGCGCAAAACCGCAAATTCCCTCATGGTGTTGTCTGAACAGACACCTAATTCGGTGCAATGTGATAGAAAAACCGCAAATTCCCTCATGGTGTTGTCTGAACAGACACCTAATTCGGTGCAATGTGATAGAAAAACCGCAAATTCCCTCATGGTGTTGTCTGAACAGACACCTGATTTAATGCAATGTGATAGAATCCTGACTAGAAATGAGCGGAAAATTCATAGACGCCGGAATGGCTTGTGCTACTACTGTGGTGATTCTACACATGTTATCTCAGCATGCTCTAAACGTATAGCTAAGGTTGTTAGTCCTGTCACCGTTGGTAATTTGCAACCTAAATTTATTCTGTCTGTAACTTTGATTTGCTCACTGTCATCTTATCCTGTCATGGCGTTTGTAGATTCAGGTGCTGCCCTGAGTCTCATGGATCTCTCATTTGCTAAGCGCTGTGGATTTACTCTTGAACCATTAGAAAATCCTATTCCTCTTAGGGGTATTGATGCTACACCATTGGCAGCAAATAAACCGCAGTATTGGACTCAGGTTACCATGTGCATGACTCCTGAACACCGCGAGGTGATACGTTTCCTGGTTTTACATAAAATGCATGATTTGGTTGTTTTAGGGCTGCCATGGTTACAGACCCATAATCCAGTCCTGGACTGGAAGGCTATGTCAGTCTCAAGTTGGGGCTGTCGTGGTATTCATGAGGATTCCCTGCCTGTGTCTATTGCTTCTTCTACGCCTTCGGAAGTTCCGGAGTATTTGTCTGATTATCAGGATGTCTTCAGTGAGTCTGAGTCCAGTGCACTGCCTCCTCATAGGGACTGTGACTGTGCTATAGATTTGATCCCGGGCAGTAAATTTCCTAAGGGAAGACTGTTTAATCTGTCGGTACCTGAACATACCGCTATGCGTTCATATATCAAGGAGTCTCTGGAAAAAGGACATATTCGTCCGTCTTCTTCCCCTCTTGGTGCGGGATTCTTTTTTGTGGCAAAAAAGGACGGATCTTTGAGACCTTGTATTGATTATCGGCTTTTGAATAAGATCACTGTCAAATTTCAGTATCCTTTACCGCTGTTGTCTGACTTGTTTGCCCGGATTAAGGGTGCCAAGTGGTTCACCAAGATAGACCTTCGTGGTGCGTACAACCTTGTGCGCATTAAGCAAGGTGATGAATGGAAAACCGCATTCAATACGCCCGAAGGTCATTTTGAGTACTTGGTGATGCCTTTTGGGCTCTCCAATGCGCCTTCAGTTTTTCAGTCCTTTATGCATAACATTTTCCGGAAGTATCTGGATAAATTTTTGATTGTTTATCTGGATGATATTTTGGTTTTTTCTGATAATTGGGATTCGCATGTGGAGCAGGTCAGGTTGGTCTTTAAAATTTTGCGTGAAAATTCTTTGTTTGTCAAGGGCTCAAAGTGTCTCTTTGGTGTACAGAAGGTTCCCTTTTTGGGGTTCATTTTTTCCCCTTCTGCTGTGGAGATGGACCCAGTCAAGGTCCGAGCTATTCTTGATTGGACTCAGCCCTCGTCAGTTAAGAGTCTTCAGAAGTTCTTGGGCTTCGCTAACTTCTACCGTCGTTTTATCGCTAATTTTTCTAGCATTGTGAAACCTTTGACGGATATGACCAAGAAGGGCTCCGATGTAGCTAACTGGGCTCCTGCTGCCGTGGAGGCTTTCCAGGAGTTGAAACGCCAGTTTACTTCGGCGCCTGTTTTGTGCCAGCCTGACGTCTCACTTCCCTTTCAGGTTGAGGTGGATGCTTCGGAGATTGGGGCAGGGGCCGTTTTGTCGCAGAGAGGCCCTGGTTGCTCTGTTATGAAACCTTGTGCCTTTTTCTCTAGGAAGTTTTCGCCTGCCGAGCGAAATTATGATGTGGGCAATCGGGAGTTGTTGGCCATGAAATGGGCATTTGAGGAGTGGCGTCATTGGCTCGAGGGTGCTAAGCATCGTGTGGTGGTCTTGACCGATCACAAAAATCTGATGTATCTCGAGTCTGCTAAACGCCTTAATCCGAGACAGGCCCGCTGGTCATTGTTTTTCTCCCGCTTTGATTTTGTTGTCTCGTATTTACCAGGTTCAAAGAATGTGAAGGCCGATGCTCTTTCTAGGAGCTTTGTGCCTGATGCTCCTGGAGTCGCTGATCCTGTTGGTATTCTTAAAGATGGAGTTATCTTGTCAGCTATTTCTCCGGATCTGCGACGTGTGTTGCAGAGATTTCAGGCTGATAGGCCTGAGTCTTGTCCACCTGACAGACTGTTTGTCCCGGATAAGTGGACCAGCAGAGTCATTTCCGAGGTTCATTCCTCGGTGTTGGCAGGTCACCCGGGAATTTTTGGCACCAGAGATCTGGTGGCCAGGTCCTTTTGGTGGCCTTCCTTGTCAAGGGATGTGCGGTCATTTGTGCAGTCCTGTGGGACTTGTGCTCGAGCTAAGCCTTGCTGTTCTCGTGCCAGCGGTTTGCTCTTGCCCTTGCCTGTCCCGAAGAGACCTTGGACACATATCTCCATGGATTTCATTTCTGATCTTCCGCTATCTCAGGGCATGTCCGTTATCTGGGTGATATGTGATCGCTTCTCCAAGATGGTCCATTTGGTTCCTTTGCCTAAGCTGCCTTCCTCTTCCGATCTGGTTCCTGTGTTTTTCCAGAACGTGGTTCGTTTGCACGGCATCCCTGAGAATATTGTGTCAGACAGAGGATCCCAGTTCGTTTCCAGGTTCTGGCGATCCTTTTGTAGTAGGATGGGCATTGATTTGTCGTTTTCGTCTGCTTTCCATCCTCAGACTAATGGACAGACGGAGCGAACCAATCAGACTTTGGAGGCTTATTTGAGGTGTTTTGTCTCTGCTGATCAGGACGATTGGGTGACATTCTTGCCGTTGGCTGAGTTTGCCCTTAATAATCGGGCTAGTTCCGCCACCTTGGTTTCGCCTTTTTTCTGCAACTCTGGTTTCCATCCTCGCTTTTCTTCGGGTCATGTGGAGCCTTCTGACTGTCCTGGGGTGGATTCTGTGGTGGATAGGTTGCAGCAGATCTGGAATCATGTGGTGGACAACTTGAAGTTGTCACAGGAGAAGGCTCAGCGCTTTGCCAACCGCCGCCGCGGTGTGGGTCCCCGACTACGCGTTGGGGATTTGGTGTGGCTTTCTTCCCGCTTTGTTCCTATGAAGGTCTCCTCTCCCAAATTTAAACCTCGTTTTATTGGGCCTTACAAGATATTGGAAATCCTTAATCCTGTATCTTTTCGTCTGGATCTTCCTGTGTCGTTTGCTATTCACAATGTATTTCATAGGTCCTTGTTGCGGCGGTACATTGTGCCTGTAGTTCCTTCTGCTGAGCCTCCTGCTCCGGTGTTGGTTGAGGGCGAGTTGGAGTACGTGGTGGAGAAGATCTTGGATTCTCGCCTCTCCAGGCGGAGGCTTCAGTACCTGGTCAAGTGGAAGGGCTATGGTCAGGAGGATAATTCCTGGGTGGTCGCCTCTGATGTTCATGCGGCCGATTTAGTTCGTGCCTTTCATGCCGCTCATCCTGATCGCCCTGGTGGTCGTGGTGAGGGTTCGGTGACCCCTCACTAAGGGGGGGGTACTGTTGTGAATTTGCTTTTTGCTCCCTCTAGTGGTTACTAGTTTTTTGACTCTGGTTTTTCTGTCATTCCTTTTATCCGCACCTGGGTCGTTAGTTAGGGGTGTTGCTATATAAGCTCCCTGGACCTTCAGTTCTATGCCTGGCAACGTAGTTATCAGAGCTAGTCTGCTGTGCTCTTGTCTACTGATCCTGGTTCCAGTTATATCAGCTAAGTCTGCCTTTTGCTTTTGCTATTTGTTTTGGTTTTGTATTTTTGTCCAGCTTGTTCCAAATCTATATCCTGACCTTTGCTGGAAGCTCTAGGGGGCTGGTGTTCTCCCCCCGGACCGTTAGACGGTTCGGGGGTTCTTGAATTTCCAGTGTGGATTTTGATAGGGTTTTTGTTGACCATATAAGTTACCTTTCTTTATTCTGCTATCAGTAAGCGGGCCTCTCTGTGCTAAACCTGGTTCATTTCTGTGTTTGTCATTTCCTCTTACCTCACCGTCATTATTTGTGGGGGGCTTCTATCCAGCTTTGGGGTCCCCTTCTCTGGAGGCAAGAAAGGTCTTTGTTTTCCTCTACTAGGGGTAGCTAGATTCTCCGGCTGGCGCGTGTCATCTAGAATCAACGTAGGAATGATCCCCGGCTACTTCTAGTGTTGGCGTTAGGAGTAGATATATGGTCAACCCAGTTACCACTGCCCTATGAGCTGCATTTTTGTATTCTGCAGACTTCCACGTTCCTCTGAGACCCTCGCCATTGGGGTCATAACACTGCTGCCTGTATAAGACTGATCTCTCTGTGATCTGTGCCTGACCCAGCCTGACTTTATCCCCTACCCGAACTTAGACTCTTTGCTTGTGACCTGACTTCTCTTGTGCCTGCTCCCTGTAAACTGTCTTGTCTTTCTGTTTTTTCTGAACTCAGCTAGTAAATTGGATTTAGTCTCTGATTTCTCTTTGCTGTACGGCGCCATTTCCTGGACCTGACCTCGGATTGTTTGACCTCCTATTACTTATTCAGTAAGTGGTGTATATTATTTCTTACTGTTATTGTAGTCTTTCTCTCCACTTCTGGGGCTAACATTTACTATAGTGACTCGCATCACACATAGTGTTTTGGTCTACTGCAAATGTGGTCAGGAATTTCACACCTAGCTAAATGCTATGGCAAATCAGTCCATAAACCAGCGTAAAACATTTGGTCCGCCAGTCCACAGTCCACTGTAAAAGTGGTCTGTCAGTCCACAGTGTAATGTAAATGTTATGGCCATTCAGTCCATAGTCTTTTAGTCTACTGGAAATGTAGTCATGAATTCCACACCTAGCATAATTGCTGTGCTCAATTAGTCCTTAGACTACTGTAAATGATTGGATCAGTTAGCCCATGGACTAGTGTAAAACTTTTTGTCCGTCAGTCCACAGTCTGATGTAAATGTGGCCAGTCAGTCCACAGTCAGGTGTAAACGATGTCGTCATTGGGTCTACTATCTAGTTTAAATGCTGTGGTCCATCAGTCCACAGTCTAGTGTAAATTCTTTGTTCAGTTAGTTCACAGTCTGGTGTAAATGTTCTTGTTAGCTGATCCAAAGCGTAGAGGAAATGCTGTGGTCAGTCGGTCAACAGTCTAGAGTAAATGTTGTTAGTCTGTCCACAGTCTAGTGGAAAAGCTGTGGTCAATAGCTCCACAGCCTAGCGTAACTGATGAGATCAGTCTCTTGTAATCGAGGCATTGAATGTTACACCGCTGATAAGAAGCCTATTCTGTGAAACATAAGAACGTTTTCTTATTTTAGAAGACAGAGAATAAGGAGAAGAAATGTTCCTTACATCTCTACCTGAAATATGGTTGTGTTATACTAGGAGTTGTGTATAGAAGATATACATGTGAAAAACACAAACAATATATTCCCATGTACCAGGAAGGTGTTTTTACACCCCGGCAGGCCTAGAACTTATGTCTAAACCTACAATTATCAGTAATTAATATGAATATTAATTACCTGTTAGGAGATTTTTCTAATTCTCTTCTTGAAATCCACAAGGAAAAATTTCACGTTCCACCATCTCACTGGGCGTCAGTCACCTGTAAATAGTCAAAGGTGTGATAATATGTTCCTGCTACATGCTATACACAAAGAAAAATATAACACACTAGGGACAAAATGACTTATTTCAGGTATAAGGACTGTGGTCAGTTTATTCTGAATCCTGTAGTCAGTCATTTGTTAGTTTACGGTATATATTATGTTCAGTCATTCTACATTATTCTATAAATGTTATAGTCAGACTACAGTATACTAGAAATGTGGTCAGAAAATGCACACCTAGCGTAAATGCTATGATCAGCCAGTCCATAAACTAGTGTAAAAGTTTTGGTCCCCCAGTCCACAGTCCACTGTAAAAGTGGTCTATTAGTCCACATTCTAGTGTAAATGTTGTGTTCATTCAGTCCATAGTCTTCTGGTATACCGGAAATGTGTTCAGAAATTCCACACCTAGCATAAATGCTGTGGTCACTCAGTCTTTAGACTAGTGTAAATGTTATATCCAGGCAGTGCAAACTTTACTGGAAATGTGGTCAGGCAGTCGAAATCTAGTGAAAATGACAAGGTCAGTAAGGCCTTAAACAAGTGCAAATGCTTTGATCAGTCAGTATTCAAACTAATGTAAATGCTGTGATCATTCATCCAAAGACTAGATTAAAAGTTTTGATCCGTCAGTCCAAGGTCTACTGTAGATGTGGCCAGTCAGTTCACAGAATAGTATAAAGACTATGGTCAGTCAGTCCACAGTCTAGTGTAAATGAAATGCTCATTCAGAGCATAGTGTCACGATCTCCATTCTGTTCCTGTCTGCTATGTTACTTTGTGTAGAAGCTGTCAGTCTGTTTTGGTTGTGCTGGTCTGTGCTGCAATCATCTGTGTTACCTTTCCTAGATTAGTCCTCTACTTAAGCATGCTAGCTCCTTCATCCAGTGGCAATTTCCGAGAATTAAACAATTAAAAATTCTTATCGGCTTCCACTTATTCCCGATCAATATAATCAGCTTTCCGGGGCTAAATGGTTTTCCAAACTGGATCTCAGCGGGGCATATAATCTGATACGGGTTCGTGAGGGTGATGAGCGGAAGACAGTATTTTTACCATCTGAAAGTGTCTTTGAAAATCTCGTTATGCCTTTTGGTCTAACGAATGCAGCTGCGGTTTTTCAAAATTTTATGAATTATATTTTCTCTGATTATATTGGCAAATCTATTGTGGTTTATTTAGATGATATTCTAATTTTCTCACCTAACATGGATTCACATTATAAACATGTCCGTTTGGTTCTGCAAAGGTTGAGAGATAATTGTTTGTTTGGGCAGATACCCTGTCTCGTAGTCTTGATTCTGTGTCTCCTCCAGAACCTCCTTCCTCCATTCTTCCTCAGGGTATTGTTGTGGTCATGGTTTCCACTGATCTGGAACCTGGAATCCGTACTGCTCAGTACTTGGCTCCTTTCGATACCCCTGAATGCAAGCTGTTTGTCCCTGTGTATCTCAGATTATGCCTTCTGCAAGGATTCCATGATTGTGTATTGAGTGTTCATCCGGGGGTCACTGCAACCCCGAAGGCAGTTGTTAGAGACTGTTTTGGTGGTCCACCATGCATAAGGATATTAGAGATTTTGTGTCAGCTTGTGAAACTTATGCACGTGCCAAAGTACAGCATTGCCGGCCAGCCGGGGAATTGGTTCCTTTGCCAATTCCAGAAAGACCATGGAATCATTTGTCCATGGATTTCATTTCAGATTTGCCGCTGTCTGGGGGGATGACTACTATTTGGGTGGCAGTCGATCGCTTCAGCAAACAAGCTCACTTCATCCCATTACCTGGGTTATCCAATGCTGAATCTCTCTCAAAACTGTTTATTATTGATGTGGTACAATTGCATAGGATTCTGTTAAATATTGTATTGGATAGGGGTGTACAATTCAACTCTAGATTTTGGAGGTCTTTCTGCAGAAAAATGGGGATTGATTTGTCCTTTTCCTCTGCTTATCACCCTGAAACTAACGGTCAGACAGAGAGGACAAATCAGTCTTTGAAGCCAATTTTAAGATATGTTGTCGCTGATCAGCAGGAGAAATGGTCATCATTTCTTCCTCTGGCTGAGTTTTCTTTTAACAGTCGGGTTAATCAGTCCATGGGAATCTCGCCGTTTTTCTATAATTACAGGATTCATCCTCATTTTGGTGAGTTCTCCAGGATAAGTTCCGGGTGTCCTGGGCTGGATGTCACCATTCAAGAGCTGGGGGATGTCTGGAGGAAGGTTAAAAAGAACATTGGGGTGGTTCAGTATTGGCAGCAGCGGAAGGCCAATACGAGGCGCTCATCAGGGGGCCACCTTCAAAGTGGGAGTTAATGTATGGTTATCCTCTAAGAATATTACATTGAAGATGCCCTCGCTGATGTTGGGTCCTAGATTCATTGGTCCGTATGAAATTCTGGAGGTGGTCAATCCAGTTGCCTTCCGCTTAAAACTCCCTCGGTCTTTCCGTATTACTAGTGTGTTCCACAAGTCATTGTTGAAGGAGTTTATTCCCCCTGCTCTGTCTTCCTCACTACTTTCCTTGATTAGTCCTCTACTAAAGCATGCTGGCTCATCCATTCAGTGTCAATCGTACACTTGCTGTTGACTGTGTAAGACTGATCCATGCTGAGTCTGTGCTGCAATCATCTGTGTTCACTTTCCTTGAGTAGTCCTCTACTTAAGCCTGCTGGCTCCTCCATCCAGTGTCAATTGTACACTTGCTGCTGCCTGTATAAGACTGATCTCTCTGTGATCTGTGCCTGACCCAGCCTGACTTTATCCCCTACCCGAACTTAGACTCTTTGCTTGTGACCTGACTTCTCTTGTGCCTGCTCCCTGTAAACTGTCTTGTCTTTCTGGTTTTTCTGAACTCAGCTAGTAAATTGGATTTAGTCTCTGATTTCTCTTTGCTGTACTGCGCCATTTCCTGGACCTGACCTCGGATTGTTTGACCTCCTTTTACTTATTCAGTAAGTGGTGTATATTATTTCTTACTGTTATTGTAGTCTTTCTCTCCACTTCTGGGGCTAACATTTACTATAGTGACTCGCATCACACATAGTGTTTTGGTCTACTGCAAATGTGGCCAGGAATTTCACACCTAGCTAAATGCTATGGCAAATCAGTCCATAAACTAGTGTAAAACATTTGGTCCACCAGTCCACAGTCCACTGTAAAAGTGGTCTGTCAGTCCACAGTCTAATGTAAATGTTATGGCCATTCAGTCCATAGTCTTTTAGTCTACTGGAAACGTAGTCATGAATTCCACACCTAGCATAATTGCTGTGCTCAATCAGTTCTTAGACTACTGTAAATGATTGGATCAGTTAGCCCATGGACTAGTGTAAAACTTTTTGTCCGTCAGTCCACATTCTGATGTAAATGTGGCCAGTCAGTCCACAGTCAGGTGTAAACGATGTCGTCATTGGGTCTACTATCTAGTTTAAATGCTGTGGTCCATCAGTCCACAGTCTAGTGTAAATTCTTTGTTCAGTTAGTTCACAGTCTGGTGTAAATGTTGTTGTTAGCTGATCCAAAGCCTAGAGGAAATGCTGTGGTCAGTCGGTCAACAGTCTAGAGTAAATGTTGTTAGTCTGTCCACAGTCTAGTGGAAAAGCTGTGGTCAGTAGCTCCACAGCCTAGCGTAAATGATGAGATCAGTCTCTTGTAATCGAGGCATTGAATGTTACACCGCTGATAAGAAGCCTATTCTGTGAAACATAAGAACATTTTCTTATTTTAGAAGACAGAGAATAAGGAGAAGAAATGTTCCTTACATCTCTACCTGAAATATGGTTGTGTTATACTAGGAGTTGTGTATAGAAGATATACATGTGAAAAACACAAACAATATATTCCCATGTACCAGGAAGGTGTTTTTACACCCCGGCAGGCCTAGAACTTATGTCTAAACCTACAATTATCAGTAATTAATATGAATATTAATTACCTGTTAGGAGATTTTTCTAATTCTCTTCTTGAAATCCACAAGGAAAAATTTCACGTTCCACCATCTCACTGGGCGTCAGTCACCTGTAAATAGTCAAAGGTGTGATAATATGTTCCTGCTACATGCTATACACAAAGAAAAATATAACACACTAGGGACAAAATTACTTATTTCAGGTATAAGGACTGTGGTCAGTTTATTCTGAATCCTGTAGTCAGTCATTTGTTAGTTTATGGTATATATCATGTTCAGTCATTCTACATTATTCTATAAATGTTATAGTCAGACTACAGTATACTAGAAATGTGGTCAGAAAATGCACACCTAGCGTAAATGCTATGATCAGCCAGTCTATAAACTAGTGTAAAAGTTTTGGTCCCCCAGTCCACAGTCCACTGTAAAAGTGGTCTATTAGTCCACATTCTAGTGTAAATGTTGTGTTCATTCAGTCCATAGTCTTCTGGTCTACTGGAAATGTGTTCAGAAATTCCACACCTAGCATAAATGCTGTGGTCACTCAGTCTTTAGACTAGTGTAAATGTTATATCCAGGCAGTGCAAACTTTACTGGAAATGTGGTCAGGCAGTCGAAATCTAGTGAAAATGACCAGGTCAGTAAGGCCTTAAACAAGTGCAAATGCTTTGATCAGTCAGTATTCAAACTAATGTAAATGCTGTGATCATTCATCCAAAGACTAGATGAAAAGTTTTGATCCGTCAGTCCAAGGTCTACTGTAGATGTGGCCAGTCAGTCCACAGAATAGTATAAAGACTATGGTCAGTCAGTCCACAGTCTAGTGTAAATGAAATGCTCATTCAGAGCATAGTGTCACGATCTCCATTCTGTTCCTGTCTGCTATGTTACTTTGTGTAGAAGCTGTCAGTCTGTTTTGGTTGTGCTGGTCTGTGCTGCAATCATCTGTGTTAACTTTCCTAGATTAGTCCTCTACTTAAGCATGCTAGCTCCTTCATCCAGTGGCAATTTCCGAGAATTAAACAATTAAAAATTCTTATCGGCTTCCACTTATTCCCGATCAATATAATCAGCTTTCCGGGGCTAAATGGTTTTCCAAACTGGATCTCAGCGTGGCATAAAATCTGATACGGATTCGTGAGGGTGATGAGCGGAAGACAGTATTTTTACCATCTGAAAGTGTCTTTGAAAATCTCGTTATGCCTTTTGGTCTAACGAATGCAGCTGCGGTTTTTCAAAATTTTATGAATTATATTTTCTCTGATTATATTGGCAAATCTATTGTGGTTTATTTAGATGATATTCTAATTTTCTCACCTAACATGGATTCACATTATAAACATGTCCGTTTGGTTCTGCAAAGGTTGAGAGATAATTGTTTGTTTGGACAGATACCCTGTCTCGTAGTCTTGATTCTGTGTCTCCTCCAGAACCTCCTTCCTCCATTCTTCCTCAGGGTATTGTTGTGGTCATGGTTTCCACTGATCTGGAACCTGGAATTCGTACTGCTCAGTTCTTGGCTCCTTTCAGTACCCCTGAATGCAAGCTGTTTGTCCCTGTGTATCTCAGATTATGCCTTCTGCAAGGATTCCATGATTGTGTATTGAGTGTTCATCCAGGGGTCACTGCAACCCCGAAGGCAGTTGCTAGAGACTGTTTTGGTGGTCCACCATGCATAAGGATATTAGAGATTTTGTGTCAGCTTGTGAAACTTATGCACGTGCCAAAGTACAGCATTGCCGAACTGCCGGGGAATTGGTTCCTTTGCCAATTCCAGAAAGACCATGGAATCATTTGTCCATGGATTTCATTTCAGATTTACCGCTGTCTGGGGGGATGACTACTATTTGGGTGGCAGTCGATCGCTTCAGCAAACAAGCTCACTTCATTGCATTATCTGGGTTATTCAATGCTGAATCTCTCTCCAAACTGTTTATTATTCATGTGGTACAATTGCATAGGATTCTGTTAAATATTGTATTGGATAGGGGTGTACAATTCAACTCTAGATTTTGGAGGGCTTTCTGCAGAAAAATGAGGATTGATTTGTCCTTTTCCTCGGCTTATCACCCTGAAACTAACGGTCAGACAGAGAGGACAAATCAGTCTTTGAAGCCAATTTTAAGATATTTTGTCGCAGATCAACAGGATAAATGGTCATCATTTCTTCCTCTGGCTGAGTTTTCTTTTAACAGTCGGGTTAATCAGTCCATGGGGACCTCGCCGTTTTTCTATAATTACAGGTTTCATCCTCATTTTGGTGAGTTCTCCAGGATAAGTTCCGGGTGTCCTGGGGTGGATGTCACCATTCAAGAGCTGGGGGATGTCTGGAGGAAGGTTAAAAACAACATTGGGGTGGTTCAGTATTGGCAGCAGCGGAAGGCCAATACGAGGCGCTCATCAGGGGCCACCTTCAAAGTGGGAGTTAATGTATGGTAATCCTCTAAGAATATTACATTGAAGATGCCCTCGCTGAAGTTGGGTCCTAGATTCATTGGTCCGTATGAAATTCTGGAGGTGGTCAATCCAGTTGCCTTCCGCTTAAAACTCCCTCGGTCTTTCCGTATTCCTAATGTGTTCCACAAGTCATTGTTGAAGGAGTTTATTCCCCCTGCTCTGTCTTCCTCACTACTTTCCTTGATTAGTCCTCTACTTAAGCATGCTGGCTCCTCCATCCAGTGTCAATCGTACACTTGCTGTTGACTGTGTAAGACTGATCCATGCTGAGTCTGTGCTGCAATCATCTGTGTTCACTTTCCTTGAGTAGTCCTCTACTTAAGCCTGCTGGCTCCTCCATCCAGTGTCAATTGTACACTTGCTGCTGCCTGTATAAGACTGATCTCTCTGTGATCTGTGCCTGACCCAGCCTGACTTTATCCCCTACCCGAACTTAGACTTTTTGCTTGTGACCTGACTTCTCTTGTGCCTGCTCCCTGTAAACTGTCTTGTCTTTCTGGTTTTTCTGAACTCAGCTAGTAAATTGGATTTAGTCTCTGATTTCTCTTTGCTGTACTGCGCCATTTCCTGGACCTGACCTCGGATTGTTTGACCTCCTTTTACTTATTCAGTAAGTGGTGTATATTATTTCTTACTGTTATTGTAGTCTTTCTCTCCACTTCTGGGGCTAACATTTACTATAGTGACTCGCATCACACATAGTGTTTTGGTCTACTGCAAATGTGGCCAGGAATTTCACACCTAGCTAAATGCTATGGCAAATCAGTCCATAAACTAGTGTAAAACATTTGGTCCACCAGTCCACAGTCCACTGTAAAAGTGGTCTGTCAGTCCACAGTCTAATGTAAATGTTATGGCCATTCAGTCCATAGTCTTTTAGTCTACTGGAAACGTAGTCATGAATTCCACACCTAGCATAATTGCTGTGCTCAATCAGTTCTTAGACTACTGTAAATGATTGGATCAGTTAGCCCATGGACTAGTGTAAAACTTTTTGTCCGTCAGTCCACATTCTGATGTAAATGTGGCCAGTCAGTCCACAGTCAGGTGTAAACGATGTCGTCATTGGGTCTACTATCTAGTTTAAATGCTGTGGTCCATCAGTCCACAGTCTAGTGTAAATTCTTTGTTCAGTTAGTTCACAGTCTGGTGTAAATGTTGTTGTTAGCTGATCCAAAGCCTAGAGGAAATGCTGTGGTCAGTCGGTCAACAGTCTAGAGTAAATGTTGTTAGTCTGTCCACAGTCTAGTGGAAAAGCTGTGGTCAGTAGCTCCACAGCCTAGCGTAAATGATGAGATCAGTCTCTTGTAATCGAGGCATTGAATGTTACACCGCTGATAAGAAGCCTATTCTGTGAAACATAAGAACATTTTCTTATTTTAGAAGACAGAGAATAAGGAGAAGAAATGTTCCTTACATCTCTACCTGAAATATGGTTGTGTTATACTAGGAGTTGTGTATAGAAGATATACATGTGAAAAACACAAACAATATATTCCCATGTACCAGGAAGGTGTTTTTACACCCCGGCAGGCCTAGAACTTATGTCTAAACCTACAATTATCAGTAATTAATATGAATATTAATTACCTGTTAGGAGATTTTTCTAATTCTCTTCTTGAAATCCACAAGGAAAAATTTCACGTTCCACCATCTCACTGGGCGTCAGTCACCTGTAAATAGTCAAAGATGTGATAATATGTTCCTGCTACATGCTATACACAAAGAAAAATATAACACACTAGGGACAAAATTACTTATTTCAGGTATAAGGACTGTGGTCAGTTTATTCTGAATCCTGTAGTCAGTCATTTGTTAGTTTATGGTATATATCATGTTCAGTCATTCTACATTATTCTATAAATGTTATAGTCAGACTACAGTATACTAGAAATGTGGTCAGAAAATGCACACCTAGCGTAAATGCTATGATCAGCCAGTCTATAAACTAGTGTAAAAGTTTTGGTCCCCCAGTCCACAGTCCACTGTAAAAGTGGTCTATTAGTCCACATTCTAGTGTAAATGTTGTGTTCATTCAGTCCATAGTCTTCTGGTCTACTGGAAATGTGTTCAGAAATTCCACACCTAGCATAAATGCTGTGGTCACTCAGTCTTTAGACTAGTGTAAATGTTATATCCAGGCAGTGCAAACTTTACTGGAAATGTGGTCAGGCAGTCGAAATCTAGTGAAAATGACAAGGTCAGTAAGGCCTTAAACAAGTGCAAATGCTTTGATCAGTCAGTATTCAAACTAATGTAAATGCTGTGATCATTCATCCAAAGACTAGATGAAAAGTTTTGATCCGTCAGTCCAAGGTCTACTGTAGATGTGGCCAGTCAGTCCACAGAATAGTATAAAGACTATGGTCAGTCAGTCCACAGTCTAGTGTAAATGAAATGCTCATTCAGAGCATAGTGTCACGATCTCCATTCTGTTCCTGTCTGCTATGTTACTTTGTGTAGAAGCTGTCAGTCTGTTTTGGTTGTGCTGGTCTGTGCTGCAATCATCTGTGTTAACTTTCCTAGATTAGTCCTCTACTTAAGCATGCTAGCTCCTTCATCCAGTGGCAATTTCCGAGAATTAAACAATTAAAAATTCTTATCGGCTTCCACTTATTCCCGATCAATATAATCAGCTTTCCGGGGCTAAATGGTTTTCCAAACTGGATCTCAGCGTGGCATAAAATCTGATACGGATTCGTGAGGGTGATGAGCGGAAGACAGTATTTTTACCATCTGAAAGTGTCTTTGAAAATCTCGTTATGCCTTTTGGTCTAACGAATGCAGCTGCGGTTTTTCAAAATTTTATGAATTATATTTTCTCTGATTATATTGGCAAATCTATTGTGGTTTATTTAGATGATATTCTAATTTTCTCACCTAACATGGATTCACATTATAAACATGTCCGTTTGGTTCTGCAAAGGTTGAGAGATAATTGTTTGTTTGGACAGATACCCTGTCTCGTAGTCTTGATTCTGTGTCTCCTCCAGAACCTCCTTCCTCCATTCTTCCTCAGGGTATTGTTGTGGTCATGGTTTCCACTGATCTGGAACCTGGAATTCGTACTGCTCAGTTCTTGGCTCCTTTCAGTACCCCTGAATGCAAGCTGTTTGTCACTGTGTATCTCAGATTATGCCTTCTGCAAGGATTCCATGATTGTGTATTGAGTGTTCATCCAGGGGTCACTGCAACCCCGAAGGCAGTTGCTAGAGACTGTTTTGGTGGTCCACCATGCATAAGGATATTAGAGATTTTGTGTCAGCTTGTGAAACTTATGCACGTGCCAAAGTACAGCATTGCCGAACTGCCGGGGAATTGGTTCCTTTGCCAATTCCAGAAAGACCATGGAATCATTTGTCCATGGATTTCATTTCAGATTTACCGCTGTCTGGGGGGATGACTACTATTTGGGTGGCAGTCGATCGCTTCAGCAAACAAGCTCACTTCATTGCATTATCTGGGTTATTCAATGCTGAATCTCTCTCCAAACTGTTTATTATTCATGTGGTACAATTGCATAGGATTCTGTTAAATATTGTATTGGATAGGGGTGTACAATTCAACTCTAGATTTTGGAGGGCTTTCTGCAGAAAAATGAGGATTGATTTGTCCTTTTCCTCGGCTTATCACCCTGAAACTAACGGTCAGACAGAGAGGACAAATCAGTCTTTGAAGCCAATTTTAAGATATTTTGTCGCAGATCAACAGGATAAATGGTCATCATTTCTTCCTCTGGCTGAGTTTTCTTTTAACAGTCGGGTTAATCAGTCCATGGGGACCTCGCCGTTTTTCTATAATTACAGGTTTCATCCTCATTTTGGTGAGTTCTCCAGGATAAGTTCCGGGTGTCCTGGGGTGGATGTCACCATTCAAGAGCTGGGGGATGTCTGGAGGAAGGTTAAAAACAACATTGGGGTGGTTCAGTATTGGCAGCAGCGGAAGGCCAATACGAGGCGCTCATCAGGGGCCACCTTCAAAGTGGGAGTTAATGTATGGTAATCCTCTAAGAATATTACATTGAAGATGCCCTCGCTGAAGTTGGGTCCTAGATTCATTGGTCCGTATGAAATTCTGGAGGTGGTCAATCCAGTTGCCTTCCGCTTAAAACTCCCTCGGTCTTTCCGTATTCCTAATGTGTTCCACAAGTCATTGTTGAAGGAGTTTATTCCCCCTGCTCTGTCTTCCTCACTACTTTCCTTGATTAGTCCTCTACTTAAGCATGCTGGCTCCTCCATCCAGTGTCAATCGTACACTTGCTGTTGACTGTGTAAGACTGATCCATGCTGAGTCTGTGCTGCAATCATCTGTGTTCACTTTCCTTGAGTAGTCCTCTACTTAAGCCTGCTGGCTCCTCCATCCAGTGTCAAATGTACACTTGCTGCTGCCTGTATAAGACTGATCTCTCTGTGATCTGTGCCTGACCCAGCCTGACTTTATCCCCTACCCGAACTTAGACTTTTTGCTTGTGACCTGACTTCTCTTGTGCCTGCTCCCTGTAAACTGTCTTGTCTTTCTGGTTTTTCTGAACTCAGCTAGTAAATTGGATTTAGTCTCTGATTTCTCTTTGCTGTACTGCGCCATTTCCTGGACCTGACCTCGGATTGTTTGACCTCCTTTTACTTATTCAGTAAGTGGTGTATATTATTTCTTACTGTTATTGTAGTCTTTCTCTCCACTTCTGGGGCTAACATTTACTATAGTGACTCGCATCACACATAGTGTTTTGGTCTACTGGAAATGTGTTCAGAAATTCCACACCTAGCATAAATGCTGTGGTCACTCAGTCTTTAGACTAGTGTAAATGTTATATCCAGGCAGTGCAAACTTTACTGGAAATGTGGTCAGGCAGTCGAAATCTAGTGAAAATGACAAGGTCAGTAAGGCCTTAAACAAGTGCAAATGCTTTGATCAGTCAGTATTCAAACTAATGTAAATGCTGTGATCATTCATCCAAAGACTAGATGAAAAGTTTTGATCCATCAGTCCAAGGTCTACTGTAGATGTGGCCAGTCAGTCCACAAAATAGTATAAAGACTATGGTCAGTCAGTCCACAGTCTAGTGTAAATGAAATGCTCATTCAGAGCATAGTGTCACGATCTCCATTCTGTTCCTGTCTGCTATGTTACTTTGTGTAGAAGCTTTCAGTCTGTTTTGGTTGTGCTGGTCTGTGCTGCAATCATCTGTGTTAACTTTCCTAGATTAGTCCTCTACTTAAGCATGCTAGCTCCTTCATCCAGTGGCAATTTCCGAGAATTAAACAATTAAAAATTCTTATCGGCTTCCACTTATTCCCGATCAATATAATCAGCTTTCCGGGGCTAAATGGTTTTCCAAACTGGATCTCAGCGTGGCATAAAATCTGATACGGATTCGTGAGGGTGATGAGCGGAAGACAGTATTTTTACCATCTGAAAGTGTCTTTGAAAATCTCGTTATGCCTTTTGGTCTAACGAATGCAGCTGCGGTTTTTCAAAATTTTATGAATTATATTTTCTCTGATTATATTGGCAAATCTATTGTGGTTTATTTAGATGATATTCTAATTTTCTCACCTAACATGGATTCACATTATAAACATGTCCGTTTGGTTCTGCAAAGGTTGAGAGATAATTGTTTGTTTGGGCAGATACCCTGTCTCGTAGTCTTGATTCTGTGTCTCCTCCAGAACCTCCTTCCTCCATTCTTCCTCAGGGTATTGTTGTGGTCATGGTTTCCACTGATCTGGAACCTGGAATTCGTACTGCTCAGTTCTTGGCTCCTTTCAGTACCCCTGAATGCAAGCTGTTTGTCCCTGTGTATCTCAGATTATGCCTTCTGCAAGGATTCCATGATTGTGTATTGAGTGTTCATCCAGGGGTCACTGCAACCCCGAAGGCAGTTGCTAGAGACTGTTTTGGTGGTCCACCATGCATAAGGATATTAGAGATTTTGTGTCAGCTTGTGAAACTTATGCACGTGCCAAAGTACAGCATTGCCGAACTGCCGGGGAATTGGTTCCTTTGCCAATTCCAGAAAGACCATGGAATCATTTGTCCATGGATTTCATTTCAGATTTACCGCTGTCTGGGGGGATGACTACTATTTGGGTGGCAGTCGATCGCTTCAGCAAACAAGCTCACTTCATTGCATTATCTGGGTTATCCAATGCTGAATCTCTCTCCAAACTGTTTATTATTCATGTGGTACAATTGCATAGGATTCTGTTAAATATTGTATTGGATAGGGGTGTACAATTCAACTCTAGATTTTGGAGGGCTTTCTGCAGAAAAATGAGGATTGATTTGTCCTTTTCCTCGGCTTATCACCCTGAAACTAACGGTCAGACAGAGAGGACAAATCAGTCTTTGAAGCCAATTTTAAGATATTTTGTCGCAGATCAACAGGATAAATGGTCATCATTTCTTCCTCTGGCTGAGTTTTCTTTTAACAGTCGGGTTAATCAGTCCATGGGGACCTCGCCGTTTTTCTATAATTACAGGTTTCATCCTCATTTTGGTGAGTTCTCCAGGATAAGTTCCGGGTGTCCTGGGGTGGATGTCACCATTCAAGAGCTGGGGGATGTCTGGAGGAAGGTTAAAAACAACATTGGGGTGGTTCAGTATTGGCAGCAGCGGAAGGCCAATACGAGGCGCTCATCAGGGGCCACCTTCAAAGTGGGAGTTAATGTATGGTAATCCTCTAAGAATATTACATTGAAGATGCCCTCGCTGAAGTTGGGTCCTAGATTCATTGGTCCGTATGAAATTCTGGAGGTGGTCAATCCAGTTGCCTTCCGCTTAAAACTCCCTCGGTCTTTCCGTATTCCTAATGTGTTCCACAAGTCATTGTTGAAGGAGTTTATTCCCCCTGCTCTGTCTTCCTCACTACTTTCCTTGATTAGTCCTCTACTTAAGCATGCTGGCTCCTCCATCCAGTGTCAATCGTACACTTGCTGTTGACTGTGTAAGACTGATCCATGCTGAGTCTGTGCTGCAATCATCTGTGTTCACTTTCCTTGAGTAGTCCTCTACTTAAGCCTGCTGGCTCCTCCATCCAGTGTCAAATGTACACTTGCTGCTGCCTGTATAAGACTGATCTCTCTGTGATCTGTGCCTGACCCAGCCTGACTTTATCCCCTACCCGAACTTAGACTTTTTGCTTGTGACCTGACTTCTCTTGTGCCTGCTCCCTGTAAACTGTCTTGTCTTTCTGGTTTTTCTGAACTCAGCTAGTAAATTGGATTTAGTCTCTGATTTCTCTTTGCTGTACTGCGCCATTTCCTGGACCTGACCTCGGATTGTTTGACCTCCTTTTACTTATTCAGTAAGTGGTGTATATTATTTCTTACTGTTATTGTAGTCTTTCTCTCCACTTCTGGGGCTAACATTTACTATAGTGACTCGCATCACACATAGTGTTTTGGTCTACTGGAAATGTGTTCAGAAATTCCACACCTAGCATAAATGCTGTGGTCACTCAGTCTTTAGACTAGTGTAAATGTTATATCCAGGCAGTGCAAACTTTACTGGAAATGTGGTCAGGCAGTCGAAATCTAGTGAAAATGACAAGGTCAGTAAGGCCTTAAACAAGTGCAAATGCTTTGATCAGTCAGTATTCAAACTAATGTAAATGCTGTGATCATTCATCCAAAGACTAGATGAAAAGTTTTGATCCATCAGTCCAAGGTCTACTGTAGATGTGGCCAGTCAGTCCACAAAATAGTATAAAGACTATGGTCAGTCAGTCCACAGTCTAGTGTAAATGAAATGCTCATTCAGAGCATAGTGTCACGATCTCCATTCTGTTCCTGTCTGCTATGTTACTTTGTGTAGAAGCTTTCAGTCTGTTTTGGTTGTGCTGGTCTGTGCTGCAATCATCTGTGTTAACTTTCCTAGATTAGTCCTCTACTTAAGCATGCTAGCTCCTTCATCCAGTGGCAATTTCCGAGAATTAAACAATTAAAAATTCTTATCGGCTTCCACTTATTCCCGATCAATATAATCAGCTTTCCGGGGCTAAATGGTTTTCCAAACTGGATCTCAGCGTGGCATAAAATCTGATACGGATTCGTGAGGGTGATGAGCGGAAGACAGTATTTTTACCATCTGAAAGTGTCTTTGAAAATCTCGTTATGCCTTTTGGTCTAACGAATGCAGCTGCGGTTTTTCAAAATTTTATGAATTATATTTTCTCTGATTATATTGGCAAATCTATTGTGGTTTATTTAGATGATATTCTAATTTTCTCACCTAACATGGATTCACATTATAAACATGTCCGTTTGGTTCTGCAAAGGTTGAGAGATAATTGTTTGTTTGGGCAGATACCCTGTCTCGTAGTCTTGATTCTGTGTCTCCTCCAGAACCTCCTTCCTCCATTCTTCCTCAGGGTATTGTTGTGGTCATGGTTTCCACTGATCTGGAACCTGGAATTCGTACTGCTCAGTTCTTGGCTCCTTTCAGTACCCCTGAATGCAAGCTGTTTGTCCCTGTGTATCTCAGATTATGCCTTCTGCAAGGATTCCATGATTGTGTATTGAGTGTTCATCCAGGGGTCACTGCAACCCCGAAGGCAGTTGCTAGAGACTGTTTTGGTGGTCCACCATGCATAAGGATATTAGAGATTTTGTGTCAGCTTGTGAAACTTATGCACGTGCCAAAGTACAGCATTGCCGAACTGCCGGGGAATTGGTTCCTTTGCCAATTCCAGAAAGACCATGGAATCATTTGTCCATGGATTTCATTTCAGATTTACCGCTGTCTGGGGGGATGACTACTATTTGGGTGGCAGTCGATCGCTTCAGCAAACAAGCTCACTTCATTGCATTATCTGGGTTATCCAATGCTGAATCTCTCTCCAAACTGTTTATTATTCATGTGGTACAATTGCATAGGATTCTGTTAAATATTGTATTGGATAGGGGTGTACAATTCAACTCTAGATTTTGGAGGGCTTTCTGCAGAAAAATGAGGATTGATTTGTCCTTTTCCTCGGCTTATCACCCTGAAACTAACGGTCAGACAGAGAGGACAAATCAGTCTTTGAAGCCAATTTTAAGATATTTTGTCGCAGATCAACAGGATAAATGGTCATCATTTCTTCCTCTGGCTGAGTTTTCTTTTAACAGTCGGGTTAATCAGTCCATGGGGACCTCGCCGTTTTTCTATAATTACAGGTTTCATCCTCATTTTGGTGAGTTCTCCAGGATAAGTTCCGGGTGTCCTGGGGTGGATGTCACCATTCAAGAGCTGGGGGATGTCTGGAGGAAGGTTAAAAACAACATTGGGGTGGTTCAGTATTGGCAGCAGCGGAAGGCCAATACGAGGCGCTCATCAGGGGCCACCTTCAAAGTGGGAGTTAATGTATGGTAATCCTCTAAGAATATTACATTGAAGATGCCCTCGCTGAAGTTGGGTCCTAGATTCATTGGTCCGTATGAAATTCTGGAGGTGGTCAATCCAGTTGCCTTCCGCTTAAAACTCCCTCGGTCTTTCCGTATTCCTAATGTGTTCCACAAGTCATTGTTGAAGGAGTTTATTCCCCCTGCTCTGTCTTCCTCACTACTTTCCTTGATTAGTCCTCTACTTAAGCATGCTGGCTCCTCCATCCAGTGTCAATCGTACACTTGCTGTTGACTGTGTAAGACTGATCCATGCTGAGTCTGTGCTGCAATCATCTGTGTTCACTTTCCTTGAGTAGTCCTCTACTTAAGCCTGCTGGCTCCTCCATCCAGTGTCAATTGTACACTTGCTGCTGCCTGTATAAGACTGATCTCTCTGTGATCTGTGCCTGACCCAGCCTGACTTTATCCCCTACCCGAACTTAGACTCTTTGCTTGTGACCTGACTTCTCTTGTGCCTGCTCCCTGTAAACTGTCTTGTCTTTCTGGTTTTTCTGAACTCAGCTAGTAAATTGGATTTAGTCTCTGATTTCTCTTTGCTGTACTGCGCCATTTCCTGGACCTGACCTCGGATTGTTTGACCTCCTTTTACTTATTCAGTAAGTGGTGTATATTATTTCTTACTGTTATTGTAGTCTTTCTCTCCACTTCTGGGGCTAACATTTACTATAGTGACTCGCATCACACATAGTGTTTTGGTCTACTGCAAATGTGGTCAGGAATTTCACACCTAGCTAAATGCTATGGCAAATCAGTCCATAAACTAGCGTAAAACATTTGGTCCGCCAGTCCACAGTCCACTGTAAAAGTGGTCTGTCAGTCCACAGTCTAATGTAAATGTTATGGCCATTCAGTCCATAGTCTTTTAGTCTACTGGAAATGTAGTCATGAATTTCACACCTAGCATAATTGCTGTGCTCAATCAGTTCTTAGACTACTGTAAATGATTGGATAAGTTAGCCCATGGACTAGTGTAAAACTTTTTGTCCGTCAGTCCACAGTCTGATGTAAATGTGGCCAGTCAGTCCACAGTCAGGTGTAAACGATGTCGTCATTGGGTCTACTATCTAGTTTAAATGCTGTGGTCCATCAGTCCACAGTCTAGTGTAAATTCTTTGTTCAGTTAGTTCACAGTCTATTGTAAATGTTGTTGTTAGCTGATCCAAAGCCTAGAGGAAATGCTGTGGTCAGTCGGTCAACAGTCTAGAGTAAATGTTGTTAGTCTGTCCACAGTCTAGTGGAAAAGCTGTGGTCAGTAGCTCCACAGCATAGCGTAACTGATGAGATCAGTCTCTTGTAATCGAGGCATTGAATGTTACACCGCTGATAAGAAGCCTATTCTGTGAAACATAAGAACGTTTTCTTATTTTAGAAGACAGAGAATAAGGAGAAGAAATGTTCCTTACATCTCTACCTGAAATATGGTTGTGTTATACTAGGAGTTGTGTATAGAAGATATACATGTGAAAAACACAAACAATATATTCCCATGTACCAGGAAGGTGTTTTTACACCCCGGCAGGCCTAGAACTTATGTCTAAACCTACAATTATCAGTAATTAATATGAATATTAATTACCTGTTAGGAGATTTTTCTAATTCTCTTCTTGAAATCCACAAGGAAAAATTTCACGTTCCACCATCTCACTGGGCGTCAGTCACCTGTAAATAGTAAAAGGTGTGATAATATGTTCCTGCTACATGCTATACACAAAGAAAAATATAACACACTAGGGACAAAATTGCTTATTTCAGGTATAAGGACTATGGTCAGTTTATTCTGAATCCTGTAGTCAGTCATTTGTTAGTTTACGGTATATATTATGTTCAGTCATTCTACATTATTCTATAAATGTTATAGTCAGACTACAGTATACTAGAAATGTGGTCAGAAAATGCACACGTAGCGTAAATGCTATGATCAGCCAGTCCATAAACTAGTGTAAAAGTTTTGGTCCGCCAGTCCACAGTCCACTGTAAAAGTGGTCTATTAGTCCACATTCTAGTGTAAATGTTGTGTTCATTCAGTCCATAGTCTTCTGGTCTACTGGAAATGTGTTCAGAAATTCCACACCTAGCATAAATGCTGTGGTCACTCAGTCTTTAGACTAGTGTAAATGTTATATCCAGGCAGTGCAAACTTTACTGGAAATGTGGTCAGGCAGTCGAAATCTAGTGAAAATGACAAGGTCAGTAAGGCCTTAAACAAGTGCAAATGCTTTGATCAGTCAGTATTCAAACTAATGTAAATGCTGTGATCATTCATCCAAAGACTAGATGAAAAGTTTTGATCCATCAGTCCAAGGTCTACTGTAGATGTGGCCAGTCAGTCCACAGAATAGTATAAAGACTATGGTCAGTCAGTCCACAGTCTAGTGTAAATGAAATGCTCATTCAGAGCATAGTGTTACGATCTCCATTCTGTTCCTGTCTGCTATGTTACTTTGTGTAGAAGCTGTCAGTCTGTTTTGGTTGTGCAATCATCTGTGTTAACTTTCCTAGATTAGTCCTCTACTTAAGCATGCTAGTGCAGCGCCCCAGAGTCCTGGTCGTTGCAGTACTGTGGCTCCGCCACTATGGGGAGCTATGGTGCGTCCGATGGCACTGAAGGAGTTCATCTGATCAGGTATCACAGACACCAATACATTTCACAGCCGGGCCTCCGGGGGGAGCTAAGGGTGCTATTCATTAGGCCACTCCCCACCATAGTGGGTAAACTGGGGGTCAGGCAGGAAGTTAGATCTGAAAGCTGACTGGGTTGGAACCAGGCAACACCTTGTGGCAGAGGGTGTTGTAGGGGAAGATACAGTAGGGTCTCTGTCAGGGGTGGGATCCTGACAGAGGCTTGGCAACGAGAACGAAAGTAACGGGACCGTGCCTGCTCCGGGTAGCGGCGGTGCCCAAGAAAGGATTAGAAGAGAGATAGATTGTGCTGAGTGAGAAACGGGATCACGCAAAGGAGAAATACCAGTAGGAGTCGTGCTGTAAGACCGAAGCAACATCCTACTGAGGCGCACTACCGGTGGCCGGAACGCCGAGGGAGTAGAATAACATTCAGCTTCAAGCAATACTCCAAACAGCGGCAGGGCAGTCAGTCTCAGGCGGGCTGTCTAACTCAAATCACCTATGAAGTCTTGGGAGGCAATTGCGGGAGAGGGGCGTCTCTAGGGTCCCGGAAGAACTCCAGGCCTACCCGTCAAACGGGTGCCGTTCCTACCCGAACCTCAGGGAGGGACGGAAGATTAGCAGAACATCATCTAGTCGAGTTGTGAGGGAACATCAGAAACAGACACAACAGTTGTGGGGTACTTTCCGTAAGCACAGCAGGGAAGGACTACAACACATAGCGCTAGGGGGAAGGCACAGATTTCCTCCTGTGAAGAGAACTCTGGAAGTGTCATTGGACCGGCCGGACTTGCGCAGCCTGGTGAACCGTATTCTGGACTGAGGACTCAGATCTTCAGTAAAGAGGTAAAGAGACTGCAACCTGGTGTCCTCATTATTTACCGCGACCTGCACCCCACAACTGCACCGTTACAACACCTCTTATTTCACCGGACGTCCCCCACTGACAGACAGGGCCACGGACCGGGTCTAGCCACCGTGACAACCCCAGGACTGAGACCTAGAGGCCCGGCTCCGGGTACCCCCTAGGCCCTGCGGCGGTGTGGGGGCGCTCCAAACTTGGCGTCACGAACAGGATCTACTTAAGCCTGAAGAATCAGGTCATGTGTGCCTTGGAACTGTGATTTGTTGTGCTTGGACTGTACTTTATTGAGAAACTGTGTATTGTCATTGACCGAGAGAAGTTCCCGCCAAAAGCCGCCGCCATTGCTGCGCCGGAGAAGAAGGAGGGCGTGCCATGGGAGGAGATTACCAGAGTGGCGCGAGAAATGGCTACCGCCCCCTGCGCTTCTGGCTGCAAGGTGAGGGCCTGCCCTCAAGCAGAGGACGACCCCCTGATTTGCAACGGCGGGAAGCAGGAGATGGAGAAGCTCGGCCCTGGAGAAATGGCGGAGTCCGATGCATGCATTGCCACCGATCAGCAGACCATGACGAAGAACAGCGAGCGCCGGAACGGGGAAGGAACAGTCCCGGTTTGCCCTTGTTTATCGGGGGCAGACCCGTGTCCCCTGCAGCCGGAGGATCCGAAGCTCCTGGAACAGATAGCGGAGCTGAGTCCACCAATCTCGACCTCGGAGTCAGCGGAGGAGGAACCACAGCGAGCGGAGCTGGGTTCGGGGACCGCATTGGAGGAGCCGCGGTCCGAGCAGCAGCCGACTCCAGTGTCCTTGTCAGCGGGCCGGAGCGATACCGGTGGAATCACATCAGTCGCAGGTATGGACAGCGTCCCTACTCCCCTGGCCGATTCTGCTCCCCTGACCGACCCCGCTCCAGTGACCGTTCCTCATCCCAGCAATGATCGTTCCTTCTTGGTGGAGCGGGTCATCCTCACCTCTAACGCGATGGGAAAGCTGGTGCCTCCACTACCAACCAAGATGGGAGAACCCATAGATGTGGGCCCAGACGGGGTGATCCTCCGGTGGGACACCCCCTGGACCGGGCCGGGTGGGGCCCGGGAGGACGGCCTCACCCTTGCGGTGCTTACCTGGGAACAGTATAAGCGATGTCTAATACAACACTGGAAAGATCGAGACGAGACCGAACCCCCGGACACACAACGTAGGAAGTCTACTCCCGGCAAGAAAGACGTGGTAAAGCAGGGAACCGTGCTGGCCTACCACCCGAAGAGGGGATGGGGCTCCATACAGGAACCAGGGCTACCAACTGATGTCTTTGTTACTAGCTATAACGTGAAGACCCCCTGTTGCAGCCGAAATGGTGATCCGTTACAAAGGGGGGATCAGGTGACCTACACCCGCCATCGGAGTGCACAAGGATGGTGTGCCCGGAACGTTCGACGGTGTGAGCCTGAGGGGGCGCCCCCTGTTGCCCCGATCATGACTGATCCCGATTTGCCAGATCTTATTCCTATCACCACCGTACGCCTTGTAGCAGCTCCCGAACTCGCCAGCAGGGTCAGTCTTCAAATTCAGACACCGGGTGACCTGGTGGTCCCTGCGGGGCCTGCCGCTGGTATCCGTGCCACAGTAGTCGGGTGTTGTGAAATTGGATTTTGGGCTCCCCCGGTGGCCACTGGTGGAATTGAACTTGTGTGCATCATCCCCTCTGTTCACCTGTTCCCATCAGGATGTGGGAGTCGCTATTTAACCTTGCTCCTCTGTCACTTCCATGCCGGTCAACATTGTAATCAGAAGCCTTTCTGTGCATGTTCCTGCTACCAGACAACTTCCAGCTAAGTCGGACTTTTGTCCTTGTTTGTTTTTTGCATTTTGTTCCAGTTCACAGCTGCAGTTTCGTTTCTGTGTCTGGAAAGCTCTTGTGATCTGAAATTGCCACTCTGATGTTATGAGTTAATACTAGAGTCTTAAAGTAATTTCAGGATGGTGTATTGATAGGGTTTTCAGCTGACCATGAAAGTACCCTTTCTGTCTTCCTGCTATCTAGTAAGCGGACCTCGATTTTGCTAAACCTATTTTCATACTACGTTTGTCATTTTCATCTTAAATCACTGCCAATATATGTGGGGGCCTCTGTCTGCCTTTCGGGGAAATTTCTCTAGAGGTGAGCCAGGACTATATTTTCCTCTGCCAGGATTAGTTAGTCCTCCGGCCGGCGCTGGGCGTCTAGGGATAAAACGCAGGCTACGCTACCCGGCTACTGTTAGTTGTGCGGCAGGTTTAGTTCATGGTCAGTTTAAGTTTCCATCCTTCCAAGAGCTAGTTCCTATGTATGCTGGGCTATGTTCTCTTGCCATTGAGAACCATAACAGTCGGGGGCCCGGAGCCAAGGCCACCTGAGTAAGAATAAACCTCGAAACCATGAAAATGTATATAGTTCTTCGTTTAACTGTTTGTTCCTGTTTTGCTGCTGATCCCGTCTAGGGTTAACTTTTAAAAGGGATCCCTTTGTTGACCCGGGATCCCAATTGTTTGGTTTGTTTTTCCACTTTTTGTTTCCTGTTATCAAGAACTGCCGCAATCATGGACCGTGCATGATACAAACTTTTCCTTGTAAATAGTTCGCACCTTATTAAAGGCGCTTCCTACTGGTTTTACTTAGAAAGAGACTCTTTGTGAAGATACCACACTGGAGCCTTTGCTGAGTATGGACTGGTAGCTAGAGAACAAATGCTACCTCCTAAAGACTTGGTCCCTTCTTAAAGGGGACATCCATGTGTATATTTGAAGAACCGTATTGCTTTAAGATTGATGGATAGCAATAATGTCTTGATGAGCGAAAGTGATGATAATTCTTACATGTAAAAGTTATATGTATTTGATTGGTTAAATGTAAAGAAATGCGGATGATGTTTCCAGAAAGAAAGTAGCAATGAGGTGATAATGTTGATAAGAAACTGGGGATAGAAGGTAAACCCTGAGTCCTCCATAGTAAGTCAGTTATTGCAAAGAAAGAGTTAATAATGTGTTACAGAGGACAGAAAGTGAACCCGTAGGGGTTAGGTAGTAAGTCCTCCTAGGAGCTATGCGTAAATGGCTCAGTGCTTCTGAAACTGAAAGTAATGTTATGATCTGTACTGTGTATAGAAGTTGAAAAGGCAGTAGGCCCTGGCTGAACGGGGCGGTCCTGTAACCGAGAGGAGAGGCAGTAGGTCTGGTGCCGATAGGACAGGCGGTCCTGCAGATTTAAAGAAGGAGAATGAAAAGTTAACTTACCTTATAATGTGATTATAGGAAGGCCTTTGGTGGATACGGAGTGTATGAACTTAAAAGCAATGTTAAAGTACTGTTCAGCAATTTTTGCACTTAGTAGAATACCCGGTTGGGTAACAGGAGTTATTTATAGCTTGTAATTTATAATGTTTAATGTTTAACCATGTTTTTGTAACATTCAAGTGTCCTCACCTCCCATAAAGGGAAGCTTGTTCAAGTATACATATTGTTATTTGCACTCAACAAAATTGTATGTCTTTTTGCTAAACTTGTATTGTTGTTTTCTTCCCAGTCCCGGAGTACTGTGTTTAACCAGGGGGGAGTGCAGCGCCCCAGAGTCCTGGTCGTTGCAGTACTGTGGCTCCGCCACTATGGGGAGCTATGGTGCGTCCGATGGCACTGAAGGAGTTCATCTGATCAGGTATCACAGACACCAATACATTTCACAGCCGGGCCTCCGGGGGGAGCTAAGGGTGCTATTCATTAGGCCACTCCCCACCATAGTGGGTAAACTGGGGGTCAGGCAGGAAGTTAGATCTGAAAGCTGACTGGGTTGGAACCAGGCAACACCTTGTGGCAGAGGGTGTTGTAGGGGAAGATACAGTAGGGTCTCTGTCAGGGGTGGGATCCTGACAGAGGCTTGGCAACGAGAACGAACGTAACGGGACCGTGCCTGCTCCGGGTAGCGGCGGTGCCCAAGAAAGGATTAGAAGAGAGATAGATTGTGCTGAGTGAGAAACGGGATCACGCAAAGGAGAAATACCAGTAGGAGTCGTGCTGTAAGACCGAAGCAACATCCTACTGAGGCGCACTACCGGTGGCCGGAACGCCGAGGGAGTAGAATAACATTCAGCTTCAAGCAATACTCCAAACAGCGGCAGGGCAGTTAGTCTCAGGCGGGCTGTCTAACTCAAATCACCTATGAAGTCTTGGGAGGCAATTGCGGGAGAGGGGCGTCTCCAGGGTCCCGGAAGAACTCCAGGCCTACCCGTCAAACGGGTGCCGTTCCTACCCGAACCTCAGGGAGGGACGGAAGATTAGCAGAACATCATCTAGTCGAGTTGTGAGGGAACATCAGAAACAGACACAACAGTTGTGGGATACTTTCCGTAAGCACAGCAGGGAAGGACTACAACACATAGCGCTAGGGGGAAGGCACAGATTTCCTCCTGTGAAGAGAACTCTGGAAGTGTCATTGGACCGGCCGGACTTGCGCAGCCTGGTGAACCGTATTCTGGACTGAGGACTCAGAGATCTTCAGTAAAGAGGTAAAGAGACTGCAACCTGGTGTCCTCATTATTTACCGCGACCTGCACCCCACAACTGCACCGTTAGAACACCTCTTATTTCACCGGACGTCCCCCACTGACAGACAGGGCCACGGACCGGGTCTAGCCACAGTGACAACCCCAGGACTGAGACCTAGAGGCCCGGCTCCGGGTACCCCCTAGGCCCTGCGGCGGTGTGGGGGCGCACCACTAGCTCCTTCATCCAGTGGCAATTTCCGAGAATTAAACAATTAAAAATTCTTATCGGCTTCCACTTATTCCCGATCAATATAATCAGCTTTCCGGGGCTAAATGGTTTTCCAAACTGGATCTCAGCGTGGCATAAAATCTGATACGGATTCGTGAGGGTGATGAGCGGAAGACAGTATTTTTACCATCTGAAAGTGTCTTTGAAAATCTCGTTATGCCTTTTGGTCTAACGAATGCAGCTGGGGTTTTTCAAAATTTTATAAATGATATTTTCTCTGATTATATTGGCAAATCTATTGTGGTTTATTTAGATGATATTCTAATTTTCTCACCTAACATGGATTCACATTATAAACATGTCCGTTTGGTTCTGCAAAGGTTGAGAGATAATTGTTTGTTTGGGCAGATACCCTGTCTCGTAGTCTTGATTCTGTGTCTCCTCCAGAACCTCCTTCCTCCGTTCTTCCTCTGGGTATTGTTGTGGTCACGGTTTCCTCTGATCTGGAACCTGGAATCCGTACTGCTCAGTACTCGGCTCCTTCCAATACCCCTGAATGCAAGCTGTTTGTCCCTGTGTATCTCAGATTATGCCTTTTGCAAGGATTCCATGATTGTGTATTGAGTGTTCATCCAGGGGTCACTGCAACCCCGAAGGCAGTTGCTAGAGACTGTTTTGGTGGTCCACCATGCATAAGGATATTAGAGATTTTGTGTCAGCTTGTGAAACTTATGCACGTGCCAAAGTACAGCATTGCCGGCCAGCCGGGGAATAGGTTCCTTTGCCAATTCCAGAAAGACCATGGAATCATTTGTCCATGGATTTCATTTCAGATTTACCGCTGTCTGGGGGTATGACTACTATTTGGGTGGCAGAAGATCGCTTCAGCAAACAAGCTCACTTCATCCCATTACCTGGGTTATGCAATGCTGAATCTCTCTCAAAACTGTTTATTATTGATGTGGTACAATTGCATAGGATTCTGTTAAATATTGTATTGGATAGGGGTGTACAATTCAACTCTAGATTTTGGAGGTCTTTCTGCAGAAAAATGGGGATTGATTTGTCCTTTTCCTCTGCTTATCACCCTGAAACTAACGGTCAGACAGAGAGGACAAATCAGTCTTTGAAGCCAATTTTAAGATATTTTGTCGCTGATCAGCAGGAGAAATGGTCATCATTTCTTCCTCTGGCTGAGTTTTCTTTTAACAGTCAGGTTAATCAGTCCATGGGGACCTCGCCATTTATCTATAATTACAGGATTCATCCTCATTTTGGTGAGTTCTCCAGGATAAGTTCCGGGTGTCCTGGGGTGGATGTCACCATTCAAGAGCTGGGGGATGTCTGGAGGAAGGTTAAAAAGAACATTGGGGTGGTTCAGTATTGGCAGCAGCGGAAGGCCAATACGAGGCGCTCATCAGGGGCCACCTTCAAAGTGGGAGTTAATGTATGGTTATCTTCTAAGAATATTACATTGAAGATGCCCTCGCTGAAGTTGGGTCCTAGATTCATTGATCCGTATGAAATTCTGGAGGTGGTCAATCCAGTTGCCTTCCGCTTAAAACTCCCTCGGTCTTTCCGTATTCCTAATGTGTTCCACAAGTCATTGTTGAAGGAATTTATTCCCGCTGCTCTGTCTTCCTCACTACTTTCCTTGATTAGTCCTCTACTTAAGCATGCTGGCTCCTCCATCCAGTGTCAATCGTACACTTGCTGTTGACTGTGTAAGACTGATCCATGCTGAGTCTGTGCTGCAATCATCTGTGTTCACTTTCCTTGAGTAGTCCTCTACTTAAGCCTGCTGGCTCCTCCATCCAGTGTCAATTGTACACTTGCTGCTGCCTGTATAAGACTGATCTCTCTGTGATCTGTGCCTGACCCAGCCTGACTTTATTCCCTTCCCGAACTTAGACTCTTTGCTTGTGACCTGACTTCTCTTGTGCCTGCTCCCTGTAAACTGTGTTGTCTTTCTAGTTTTTCTGAACTCAGCTAGTAAATTGGATTTAGTCTCTGATTTCTCTTTGCTGTACTGCGCCATTTCCTGGACCTGACCTCGGATTGTTTGACCTCCTTTTACTCATTCAGTAAGTGGTGTATATTAATTCTTACTGTTATTGTAGTCTTTCTCTCCACTTCTGGGGTTAACATTTACTATAGTGACTCGCATCACACATAGTGTTTTGGTCTACTGCAAATGTGGTCAGGAATTTCACACCTAGCTAAATGCTATGGCAAATCAGTCCATAAACTAGCGTAAAACATTTGGTCCACCAGTCCACAGTCCACTGTAAAAGTGGTCTGTCAGTCCACAGTCTAATGTAAATGTTATGGCCATTCATTCCATAGTCTTTTAGTCTACTGGAAATGTAGTCATGAATTCCACACCTAGCATAATTGTTGTGCTCAATCAGTCCTTAGACTACTGTAAATGATTGGATCAGTTAGCCCATGGACTAGTGTAAAACTTTTTGTCCGTCAGTCCACAGTCTGATGTAAATGTGGCCAGTCAGTCCACAGTCAGGTGTAAACGATGTCGTCATTAGGTCTACTATCTAGTTTAAATGCTGTGGTCCATCAGTCCACAGTCTACTGTAAATTCTTTGTTCAGTTAGTTCACAGTCTGGTGTAAATGTTGTTGTTAGCTGATCCAAAGCCTAGAGGAAATGCTGTGGTCAGTCGGTCAACAGTCTAGAGTAAATGTTGTTAGTCTGTCCA
Source organism: Ranitomeya variabilis (assembly GCF_051348905.1). Classification (NCBI taxonomy): domain Eukaryota; kingdom Metazoa; phylum Chordata; class Amphibia; order Anura; family Dendrobatidae; genus Ranitomeya; species Ranitomeya variabilis. The sequence continues at coordinate 327,978,619 of NC_135237.1, read as the reverse complement.
CAGTCTAGTGGAAAAGCTGTGGTCAGTAGCTCCACAGACTAGCGTAAATGATGAGATCAGTCTCTTGTAATCGAGGCATTGAATGTTACACCGCTGATAAGAAGCCTATTCTATGAAACATAAAACGTTTTCTTATTTTAGAAGACAGAGAATAAGGAGAAGAAATGTTCCTTACATCTCTACCTGAAATATGGTTGTGTTATACTAGGAGTTTGTGTATAGAAGATATACATGTGAAAAACACAAACAATATATTCCCATGTACCAGGAAGGTGTTATTACACCCTGGCAGGCCTAGAACTTATGTCTAAACCTACAATTATCAGTAATTAATATGAATATTAATTACCTGTTAGGAGATTTTTCTAATTCTCTTCTTGAAATCCACAAGGAAAAATTTCACGTTCCACCATCTCACTGGGCGTCAGTCACCTGTAAATAGTCAAAGGTGTGATAATATGTTCCTGCTACATGCTATACACAAAGAAAAATATAACACACTAGGGACAAAATTACTTATTTCAGGTATAAGGACTGTGGTCAGTTTATTCTGAATCCTGTAGTCAGTCATTTGTTAGTTTACGGTATATATTATGTTCAGTCATTCTACATTATTCTATAAATGTTATAGTCAGACTACAGTATACTAGAAATGTGGTCAGAAAATGCACACCTAGCGTAAATGCTATGATCAGCCAGTCTATAAACTAGTGTAAAAGTTTTGGTCCGCCAGTCCACAGTCCACTGTAAAAGTGGTCTATTAGTCCACATTCTAGTGTGAATGTTGTGTTCATTCAGTCCATAGTCTTCTGGTCTACTGGAAATGTGTTCAGAAATTCCACACCTAGCATAAATGCTGTGGTCACTCAGTCTTTAGACTAGTGTAAATGTTATATCCAGGCAGTGCAAACTTTACTGGAAATGTGGTCAGGCAGTCAAAATCTAGTGAAAATGACAAGGTCAGTAAGGCCTTAAACAAGTGCAAATGCTTTGATCAGTCAGTATTCAAACTAATGTAAATGCTGTGATCATTCATCCAAAGACTAGATTAAAAGTTTTGATCCGTCAGTCCAAGGTCTACTGTAGATGTGGCCAGTCAGTTCACAGAATAGTATAAAGACTATGGTCAGTCAGTCCACAGTCTAGTGTAAATGAAATGCTCATTCAGAGCATAGTGTCACGATCTCCATTCTGTTCCTGTCTTCTATGTTACTTTGTGTAGAAGCTGTCAGTCTGTTTTGGTTGTGCTGGTCTGTGCTGCAATCATCTGTGTTAACTTTCCTAGATTAGTCCTCTACTTAAGCATGCTAGTGCAGCGCCCCAGAGTCCTGGTCGTTGCAGTACTGTGGCTCCGCCACTAAGGGGAGCTATGGTACGTCTGATGGCACTGAAGGAGTTCATCTGACCAGGTATCACAGACACCAATACATTTCACAGCCGGGCCTCCGGGGGGAGCTAAGGGTTCTATTCACTAGGCCACTCCCCAGCATAGTGGGTAAACTGGGGGTCAGGCAGGAAGTTAGGCAGAAGCTGACTGGGTTGGAACCAGGCAACACCTTGTGGCAGAGGGTGTTGTGGGGGAAGATACAGTAGGGTCTCTGTCAGGGGTGGCATCCTGACAGAGGCTTGGCAACTTGAACGAACATAACGGGACCGTGCCTACTCAGGATAGCGGCGGTGCCCAAGGAGGGATCAGAAGCTAGATAGATTGTGCTGAGTGAGAAACGAGATCATAGCAATAGGAGAATACCAGTAGGAGTCGTGCTGTAAGACCGAGGCAACATCCTACTGAGGCGCATAACCGGTGGCCGGAACGCCGAGGGAGTATTATAATATCCAGCTTCAAGCAATACTCTAAACAGCGGCAGGACAGTCAGTCTAAGGCGGGCTGTCCAACTCAAATCACCTATGCAGTCTTGGGGGGCAACTTGTGGAGAGGGGCGACTCTAGGGTCCCGGAAGAGCTCCGAGCCTACCCGTCAAACGGGTGCCGTCCCAACCAGAATATCAGGGAGGGACGGAGGATTAGCAGAAGATCATCTAATCGAGTTGTGAGGGAACTTAAGAAACAGACACAACAGTTGTGGGGTACTTTCCGTAAGCACAGCAGGGAAGGTGTTGTGAATTTGCTTTTTGCTCCCTCTAGTGGTTACTAGTTTTTTGACTCTGGTTTTTCTGTCATTCCTTTTATCCGCACCTGGGTCGTTAGTTAGGGGTGTTGCTATATAAGCTCCCTGGACCTTCAGTTCAATGCCTGGCAACGTAGTTATCAGAGCTAGTCTGCTGTGCTCTTGTCTACTGATCCTGGTTCCAGTTATATCAGCTAAGTCTGCCTTTTGCTTTTTGCTATTTGTTTTGGTTTTGTATTTTTGTCCAGCTTGTTCCAAGTCTATATCCTGACCTTCGCTGGAAGCTCTAGGGGGCTGGTGTTCTCCCCCCGGACCGTTAGACGGTTCGGGGGTTCTTGAATTTCCAGTGTGGATTTTGATAGGGTTTTTGTTGACCATATAAGTTACCTTTCTTTATTCTGCTATCAGTAAGCGGGCCTCTCTGTGCTAAACCTGGTTCATTTCTGTGTTTGTCATTTCCTCTTACCTCACCGTCATTATTTGTGGGGGGCTTCTATCCAGCTTTGGGGTCCCCTTCTCTGGAGGCAAGAAAGGTCTTTGTTTTCCTCTACTAGGGGTAGCTAGATTCTCCGGCTGGCGCGTGTCATCTAGAACCAACGTAGGAATGATCCCCGGCTACTTCTAGTGTTGGCGTTAGGAGTAGATATATGGTCAACCCAGTTACCACTGCCCTATGAGCTGGATTTTTGTATTCTGCAGACTTCCACGTTCCTCTGAGACCCTCGCCATTGGGGTCATAACAGTTTGCCAGGCCAGTATTAAATGTTTAATGCATTGCAGAAGAGGGATTATAAGAAAGAAGATTCTGAGTTTTTTTTTTTTTTCTTCTTCCCCTTTACCTCAGAGTGGCTATGCTTGCTGCAGACATGAATGTCCAGACCTTGATTACAAGTGTGGACCAGCTGGCTACTCGTGTGCAGGGCATACAAGACTATGTTATCAGAAATCCTAGGTCAGAACCTAAAATACCGATTCCTGAACTGTTTTCCGGAGACAGGTTTAAGTTTAGGAATTTCGTGAATAATTGTAAATTGTTTTTGTCCCTGAGACCCTGTTCATCTGGAGATTCTGCTCAGCAAGTAAAAATTGTGATTTCGTTCTTACGGGGCGACCCTCAGGATTGGGCTTTTTCGCTGGCGCCAGGAGATCCGGCATTGGCTGATCTTGATGCGTTTTTTCTGGCGCTCGGTTTACTTTATGAGGAACCCAATCTTGAGATTCAGGCAGAAAAGGCCTTGCTGGCTATGTCTCAGGGGCAGGACGAGGCTGAAGTGTATTGCCAAAAATTTCGGAAATGGTCCGTGCTGACACATTGGAACGAGTGTGCACTGGCCGCTAATTTTAGAAATGGCCTTTCTGAAGCCATTAAGAATGTTATGGTGGGTTTTCCCATTCCCACAGGTCTGAATGACACTATGGCACTGGCTATTCAAATTGACCGGCGGTTGCGGGAGCGCAAAACCGCAAATTCCCTCATGGTGTTGTCTGAACAGACACCTAATTCGGTGCAATGTGATAGAAAAACCGCAAATTCCCTCATGGTGTTGTCTGAACAGACACCTGATTTAATGCAATGTGATAGAATCCTGACTAGAAATGAGCGGAAAATTCATAGACGCCGGAATGGCTTGTGCTACTACTGTGGTGATTCTACACATGTTATCTCAGCATGCTCTAAACGTATAGCTAAGGTTGTTAGTCCTGTCACCGTTGGTAATTTGCAACCTAAATTTATTCTGTCTGTAACTTTGATTTGCTCACTGTCATCTTATCCTGTCATGGCGTTTGTAGATTCAGGTGCTGCCCTGAGTCTCATGGATCTCTCATTTGCTAAGCGCTGTGGTTTTACTCTTGAACCATTAGAAAATCCTATTCCTCTTAGGGGTATTGATGCTACACCATTGGCAGCAAATAAACCGCAGTATTGGACACAGGTTACCATGTGCATGACTCCTGAACACCGCGAGGTGATACGTTTCCTGGTTTTACATAAAATGCATGATTTGGTTGTTTTAGGGCTGCCATGGTTACAGACCCATAATCCAGTCCTGGACTGGAAGGCTATGTCAGTCTCAAGTTGGGGCTGTCGTGGTATTCATGGGGATTCCCTGCCTGTGTCTATTGCTTCTTCTACGCCTTCGGAAGTTCCGGAGTATTTGTCTGATTATCAGGATGTCTTCAGTGAGTCTGAGTCCAGTGCACTGCCTCCTCATAGGGACTGTGACTGTGCTATAGATTTGATCCCAGGCAGTAAATTTCCTAAGGGAAGACTGTTTAATCTGTCGGTACCTGAACATACCGCTATGCGTTCATATATCAAGGAGTCTCTGGAGAAAGGACATATTCGTCCGTCTTCTTCCCCTCTTGGTGCGGGATTCTTTTTTGTGGCAAAAAAGGACGGATCTTTGAGACCTTGTATTGATTATCGGCTTTTAAATAAGATCACTGTCAAATTTCAGTATCCTCTACCGCTGTTGTCTGACTTGTTTGCCCGGATTAAGGGTGCCAAGTGGTTCACCAAGATAGACCTTCGTGGTGCGTACAACCTTGTGCGCATTAAGCAAGGTGATGAATGGAAAACCGCATTCAATACGCCCGAAGGTCATTTTGAGTACTTGGTGATGCCTTTTGGGCTCTCCAATGCGCCTTCAGTTTTTCAGTCCTTTATGCATGACATTTTCCGGAAGTATCTGGATAAATTTTTGATTGTTTATCTGGATGATATTTTGGTTTTTTCTGATAATTGGGATTCGCATGTGGAGCAGGTCAGGTTGGTCTTTAAAATTTTGCGTGAAAATTCTTTGTTTGTCAAGGGCTCAAAGTGTCTCTTTGGTGTACAGAAGGTTCCCTTTTTGGGGTTCATTTTTTCCCCTTCTGCTGTGGAGATGGACCCAGTCAAGGTCCGAGCTATTCTTGATTGGACTCAGCCCTCGTCAGTTAAGAGTCTTCAGAAGTTCTTGGGCTTCGCTAACTTCTACCGTCGTTTTATCGCTAATTTTTCTAGCATTGTGAAACCTTTGACGGATATGACGAAGAAGGGCTCCGATGTTGCTAACTGGGCTCCTGCTGCCGTGGAGGCTTTCCAGGAGTTGAAACGCCGGTTTACTTCGGCGCCTGTTTTGTGCCAGCCTGACGTCTCACTTCCCTTTCAGGTTGAGGTGGATGCTTCGGAGATTGGGGCAGGGGCCGTTTTGTCGCAGAGAGGCCCTGGTTGCTCTGTTATGAAACCTTGTGCCTTTTTCTCTAGGAAGTTTTCGCCTGCCGAGCGAAATTATGATGTGGGCAATCGGGAGTTGTTGGCCATGAAATGGGCATTTGAGGAGTGGCGTCATTGGCTCGAGGGTGCTAAGCATCGTGTGGTGGATAGGTTGCAGCAGATCTGGAATCATGTGGTGGACAACTTGAAGTTGTCACAGGAGAGGGCTCAGCGCTTTGCCAACCGCCGCCGCGGTGTGGGTCCCCGACTACGCGTTGGGGATTTGGTATGGCTTTCTTCCCGCTTTGTTCCTATGAAGGTCTCCTCTCCCAAATTTAAACCTCGTTTTATTGGGCCTTACAAGATATTGGAAATCCTTAATCCTGTATCTTTTCGTCTGGATCTTCCTGTGTCGTTTGCTATTCACAATGTATTTCATAGGTCCTTGTTGCGGCGGTACATTGTGCCTGTAGTTCCTTCTGTTGAGCCTCCTGCTCCTGTGTTGGTTGAGGGCGAGTTGGAGTACGTGGTGGAGAAGATCTTGGATTCTCGCCTCTCCAGGCGGAGGCTTCAGTACCTGGTCAAGTGGAAGGGCTATGGTCAGGAGGATAATTCCTGGGTGGTCGCCTCTGATGTTCATGCGGCCGATTTAGTTCGTGCCTTTCATGCCGCTCATCCTGATCGCCCTGGTGGTCGTGGTGAGGGTTCGGTGACCCCTCACTAAGGGGGGGGTACTGTTGTGAATTTGCTTTTTGCTCCCTCTAGTGGTTACTAGTTTTTTGACTCTGGTTTTTCTGTCATTCCTTTTATCCGCACCTGGGTCGTTAGTTAGGGGTGTTGCTATATAAGCTCCCTGGACCTTCAGTTCAATGCCTGGCAACGTAGTTATCAGAGCTAGTCTGCTGTGCTCTTGTCTACTGATCCTGGTTCCAGTTATATCAGCTAAGTCTGCCTTTTGCTTTTTGCTATTTGTTTTGGTTTTGTATTTTTGTCCAGCTTGTTCCAAGTCTATATCCTGACCTTCGCTGGAAGCTCTAGGGGGCTGGTGTTCTCCCCCCGGACCGTTAGACGGTTCGGGGGTTCTTGAATTTCCAGTGTGGATTTTGATAGGGTTTTTGTTGACCATATAAGTTACCTTTCTTTATTCTGCTATCAGTAAGCGGGCCTCTCTGTGCTAAACCTGGTTCATTTCTGTGTTTGTCATTTCCTCTTACCTCACCGTCATTATTTGTGGGGGGCTTCTATCCAGCTTTGGGGTCCCCTTCTCTGGAGGCAAGAAAGGTCTTTGTTTTCCTCTACTAGGGGTAGCTAGATTCTCCGGCTGGCGCGTGTCATCTAGAACCAACGTAGGAATGATCCCCGGCTACTTCTAGTGTTGGCGTTAGGAGTAGATATATGGTCAACCCAGTTACCACTGCCCTATGAGCTGGATTTTTGTATTCTGCAGACTTCCACGTTCCTCTGAGACCCTCGCCATTGGGGTCATAACAGGAAGGACCGCAACACATAGCGCAAGTAGGAAGGCACAGATTTCCACCTGTGAGGAGAACTCTGGAGGTGCCATTGGACCGGCCGGACTTGCGCAGCCTGGTGAACCGTATTCTGGACTGAGGACCCAGAGATCTTCAGTAAAGAGGTAAAGAGACTGCAACCTGGTGTCCTCGTTATTTACTGCGACTTGCACCCCACAACTGCACCGTTACAGTCACCACCATCGACATCTACCTACCCATTCACTGTGCGCCCCACGGCAGGGTCACGGACCAGGGCCTAGCCACCGTGACCACCCCAGAGCAGAGACTCAGAGGCCCGGTACCGGGTACCCCTCGGCCCTGCGGTGGTGGGGGCGCTACACTAGCTCCTCCATCCAGTGGCAATTTCTGAGAATTAAACAATTAAAAATTCTTATCGGCTTCTACTAATTCCCGATCAATATAATCAGCTTTCCGGGGCTAAATGGTTTTCCAAACTGGATCTCAGCGGGGCATATAATCTGATACGGGTTCGTGAGGGTGATGAGTGGAAGACAGTATTTTTACCATCTGAAAGTGTCTTTGAAAATCTCGTTATGCCTTTTGGTCTAACGAATGCAGCTGCGGTTTTTCAAAATTTTATGAATTATATTTTCTCTGATTATATTGGCAAATCTATTGTGGTTTATTTAGATGATATTCTAATTTTCTCACCTAACATGGATTCACATTATAAACATGTCCGTTTGGTTCTGCAAAGGTTGAGAGATAATTGTTTGTTTGGGCAGATACCCTGTCTCGTAGTCTTGATTCTGTGTCTCCTCCAGAACCTCCTTCCTCCGTTCTTCCTCTGGGTATTGTTGTGGTCACGGTTTCCTCTGATCTGGAACCTGGAATCCGTACTGCTCAGTACTTGGCTCCTTCCAATACCCCTGAATGCAAGCTGTTTGTCCCTGTGTATCTCAGATTATGCCTTTTGCAAAGATTCCATGATTGTGTATTGTGTTCATCCAGGGGTCACTGCAACCCCGAAGGCAGTTGCTAGAGACTGTTTTGGTGGTCCACCATGCATAAGGATATTAGAGATTTTGTGTCAGCTTGTGAAACTTATGCACGTGCCAAAGTACAGCATTGCCGGCCAGCCGGGGAATTGGTTCCTTTGCCAATTCCAGAAAGACCATGGAATCATTTGTCCATGGATTTCATTTCAGATTTACCGCTGTCTGGGGGGATGACTACTATTTGGGTGGCAGTCGATCGCTTCAGCAAACAAGCTCACTTCATCGCATTATCTGGGTTATCCAATGCTGAATCTCTCTCCAAACTGTTTATTATTGATGTGGTACAATTGCATAGGATTCTGTTAAATATTGTATTGGATAGGGGTGTACAATTCAACTCTAGATTTTGGAGGGCTTTCTGCAGAAAAATGGGGATTGATTTGTCCTTTTCCTCTGCTTATCACCCTGAAACTAACGGTCAGACAGAGAGGACAAATCAGTCTTTGAAGCCAATTTTAAGATATTTTGTCGCTGATCAGCAGGAGAAATGGTCATCATTTCTTCCTCTGGCTGAGTTTTCTTTTAACAGTCGGGTTAATCAGTCCATGGGGACCTCGCCGTTTTTCTATAATTACAGGATTCATCCTCATTTTGGTGAGTTCTCCAGGATAAGTTCCGGGTGTCCTGGGGTGGATGTCACCATTCAAGAGCTGGGGGATGTCTGGAGGAAGGTTAAAAAGAACATTGGGGTGGTTCAGTATTGGCAGCAGCGGAAGGCCAATACGAGGCGCTCATCAGGGGCCACCTTCAAAGTGGGAGTTAATGTATGGTTATCCTCTAAGAATATTACATTGAAGATGCCCTCGCTGAAGTTGGGTCCTAGATTCATTGGTCCGTATGAAATTCTGGAGGTGGTCAATCCAGTTACCTTCCGCTTAAAACTCCCTCGGTCTTTCCGTATTCCTAATGTGTTCCACAAGTCATTGTTGAAGGAGTTTATTCCCCCTGCTCTGTCTTCCTCACTACTTTCCTTGATTAGTCCTCTACTTAATACTTAAGCATGCTGGCTCCTCCATCCAGTGTCAATCGTACACTTGCTGTTGACTGTGTAAGACTGATCCATGCTGAGTCTGTGCTGCAATCATCTGTGTTCACTTTCCTTGAGTAGTCCTCTACTTAAGCCTGCTGGCTCCTCCATCCAGTGTCAATTGTACACTTGCTGCTGCCTGTATAAGACTGATCTCTCTGTGATCTGTGCCTGACCCAGCCTGACTTTATCCCCTACCCGAACTTAGACTCTTTGCTTGTGACCTGACTTCTCTTGTGCCTGCTCCCTGTAAACTGTCTTGTCTTTCTGGTTTTTCTGAACTCAGCTAGTAAATTGGATTTAGTCTCTGATTTCTCTTTGCTGTACTGCGCCATTTCCTGGACCTGACCTCGGATTGTTTGACCTCCTTTTACTTATTCAGTAAGTGGTGTATATTATTTCTTACTGTTGTTGTAGTCTTTCTCTCCACTTCTGGGGCTAACATTTACTATAGTGACTCGCATCACACATAGTGTTTTGGTCTACTGCAAATGTGGTCAGGAATTTCACTAATAGCTAAATGCTATGGCAAATCAGTCCATAAACCAGCGTAAAACATTTGGTCCGCCAGTCCACAGTCCACTGTAAAAGTGGTCTGTCAGTCCACAGTCTAATGTAAATGTTATGGCCATTCAGTCCATAGTCTTTTAGTCTACTGGAAATGTAGTCATGAATGCCACACCTAGCATAATTGCTGTGCTCAATCAGTCCTTAGACTACTGTAAATGATTGGATCAGTTAGCCCATGGACTAGTGTAAAACTTTTTCTCCGTCAGTCCACAGTCTGATGTAAATGTGGCCAGTCAGTCCACAGTCAGGTGTAAACGATGTCATCATTGGGTCTACTAACTAGTTTAAAAGCTGTGGTCCATCAGTCCACAGTCTAGTGTAAATTCTTTGTTCAGTTAGTTCACAGTCTGGTGTAAATGTTGTTGTTAGCTGATCCAAAGCCTAGAGGAAGTGCTGTGGTCAGTCGGTCAACAGTCTAGAGTAAATGTTGTTAGTCTGTCCACAGTCTAGTGGAAAAGCTGTGGTCAGTAGCTCCACAGCCTAGCGTAAATGATGAGATCAGTCTCTTGTAATCGAGGCATTGAATGTTACACCGCTGATAAGAAGCCTATTCTATGAAACATAAGAACGTTTTCTTATTTTAGAAGACAGAGAATAAGGAGAAGAAATGTCCCTTACATCTCTACCTGAAATATGGTTGTGTTATACTAGGAGTTGTGAAGAGAAGATATACATGTGAAAAACACAATCAATATATTCCCATGTACCAGGAAGGTGTTATTACACCCCGGCAGGCCAAGAACTTATGTCTAAACCTACAATTATCAGTAATTAATATGAATATTAATTACCTGTTAGGAGATTTTTCTAATTCTCTTCTTGAAATCCACAAGGAAAAATTTCACGTTCCACCATCTCACTGGGCGTCAGTCACCTGTAAATAGTAAAAGGTGTGATAATATGTTCCTGCTACATGCTATACACAAAGAAAAATATAACACACTAGGGAAAAAATTACTTATTTCAGGTATAAGGACTGTGGTCAGTTTATTCTGAATCCTGTAGTCAGTCATTTGTTAGTTTACGGTATATATTATGTTCAGTCATTCTACATTATTCTATGTTATAGTTAGACTACAGTATACTAGAAATGTGGTCAGAAAATGCACACCTAGCGTAAAATGCTATGATCAGCCAGTCCATAAACTAGTGTAAAAGTTTTGGTCCGCCAGTCCACAGTCCACTGTAAAAGTGGTCTATTAGTCCACATTCTAGTGTAAATGTTGTGTTCATTCAGTCCATAGTCTTCTGGTCTACAGGAAATGTGTTCAGAAATTCCACACCTAGCATAAATGCTGTGGTCACTCAGTCTTTAGACTAGTGTAAATGTTATATCCAGGCAGTGCAAACTTTACTGGAAATGTGGTCAGGCAGTCGAAATCTAGTGAAAATGACAAGGTCAGTAAGGCCTTAAACAAGTGCAAATGCTTTGATCAGTCAGTATTCAAACTAATGTAAATGCTGTGATCATTCATCCAAAGACTAGATTAAAAGTTTTGATCCGTCAGTCCAAGGTCTACTGTAGATGTGGCCAGTCAGTCCACAGAATAGTATAAAGACTATGGTCAGTCAGTCCACAGTCTAGTGTAAATGAAATGCTCATTCAGAGCATAGTGTCACGATCTCCATTCTGTTCCTGTCTTCTATGTTACTTTGTGTAGAAGCTGTCAGTCTGTTTTGGTTGTGCTGGTCTGTGCTGCAATCATCTGTGTTAACTTTCCTAGATTAGTCCTGTACTTAAGCATGCTAGCTTCTCCATCCAGTGGCAATTTCCGAGAATTAAACAATTAAAAATTCTTATCGGCTTCCACTTATTCCCGATTAATATAATCAGCTCTCCGGGGCTAAATGGTTTTCCAAACTGGATCTCAGCGGGGCATATAATCTGATACGGGTTCGTGAGGGTGATGAGTGGAAGACAGTATTTTTACCATCTGAAAGTGTCTTTGAAAATCTCGTTATGCCTTTTGGTCTAACGAATGCAGCTGCGGTTTTTCAAAATTTTATGAATTATATTTTCTCTGATTATATTGGCAAATCTATTGTGGTTTATTTAGATGATATTCTAATTTTCTCACCTAACATGGATTCACATTATAAACATGTCCGTTTGGTTCTGCAAAGGTTGAGAGATAATTGTTTGTTTGGGCAGATACCCTGTCTCGTAGTCTTGATTCTGTGTCTCCTCCAGAACCTCCTTCCTCCGTTCTTCCTCTGGGTATTGTTGTGGTCACGGTTTCCTCTGATCTGGAACCTGGAATCCGTACTGCTCAGTACTTGGCTCCTTCCAATACCCCTGAATGCAAGCTGTTTGTCCCTGTGTATCTCAGATTATGCCTTTTGCAAGGATTCCATGATTGTGTATTGTGTTCATCCAGGGGTCACTGCAACCCCGAAGGCAGTTGCTAGAGACTGTTTTGGTGGTCCACCATGCATAAGGATATTAGAGATTTTGTGTCAGCTTGTGAAACTTATGCACGTGCCAAAGTACAGCATTGCCGGCCAGCCGGGGAATTGGTTCCTTTGCCAATTCCAGAAAGACCATGGAATCATTTGTCCATGGATTTCATTTCAGATTTACCGCTGTCTGGGGGGATGACTACTATTTGGGTGGCAGTCGATCGCTTCAGCAAACAAGCTCACTTCATCCCATTACCTGGGTTATGCAATGCTGAATCTCTCTCAAAACTGTTTATTATTGATGTGGTACAATTGCATAGGATTCTGTTAAATATTGTATTGGATAGGGGTGTACAATTCAACTCTAGATTTTGGAGGTCTTTCTGCAGAAAAATGGGGATTGATTTGTCCTTTTCCTCTGCTTATCACCCTGAAACTAACGGTCAGACAGAGAGGACAAATCAGTCTTTGAAGCCAATTTTAAGATATTTTGTCGCTGATCAGCAGGAGAAATGGTCATCATTTCTTCCTCTGGCTGAGTTTTCTTTTAACAGTCAGGTTAATCAGTCCATGGGGACCTCGCCGTTTATCTATAATTACAGGATTCATCCTCATTTTGGTGAGTTCTCCAGGATAAGTTCCGGGTGTCCTGGGGTGGATGTCACCATTCAAGAGCTGGGGGATGTCTGGAGGAAGGTTAAAAAGAACATTGGGGTGGTTCAGTATTGGCAGCAGCGGAAGGCCAATACGAGGCGCTCATCAGGGGCCACCTTCAAAGTGGGAGTTAATGTATGGTTATCCTCTAAGAATATTACATTGAAGATGCCCTCGCTGAAGTTGGGTCCTAGATTCATTGATCCGTATGAAATTCTGGAGGTGGTCAATCCAGTTGCCTTCCGCTTAAAACTCCCTCGGTCTTTCCGTATTCCTAATGTGTTCCACAAGTCATTGTTGAAGGAATTTATTCCCGCTGCTCTGTCTTCCTCACTACTTTCCTTGATTAGTCCTCTACTTAAGCATGCTGGCTCCTCCATCCAGTGTCAATCGTACACTTGCTGTTGACTGTGTAAGACTGATCCATGCTGAGTCTGTGCTGCAATCATCTGTGTTCACTTTCCTTGAGTAGTCCTCTACTTAAGCCTGCTGGCTCCTCCATCCAGTGTCAATTGTACACTTGCTGCTGCCTGTATAAGACTGATCTCTCTGTGATCTGTGCCTGACCCAGCCTGACTTTATTCCCTTCCCGAACTTAGACTCTTTGCTTGTGACCTGACTTCTCTTGTGCCTGCTCCCTGTAAACTGTGTTGTCTTTCTAGTTTTTCTGAACTCAGCTAGTAAATTGGATTTAGTCTCTGATTTCTCTTTGCTGTACTGCGCCATTTCCTGGACCTGACCTCGGATTGTTTGACCTCCTTTTACTCATTCAGTAAGTGGTGTATATTAATTCTTACTGTTATTGTAGTCTTTCTCTCCACTTCTGGGGCTAACATTTACTATAGTGACTCGCATCACACATAGTGTTTTGGTCTACTGCAAATGTGGTCAGGAATTTCACACCTAGCTAAATGCTATGGCAAATCAGTCCATAAACTAGCGTAAAACATTTGGTCCACCAGTCCACAGTCCACTGTAAAAGTGGTCTGTCAGTCCACAGTCTAATGTAAATGTTATGGCCATTCATTCCATAGTCTTTTAGTCTACTGGAAATGTAGTCATGAATTCCACACCTAGCATAATTGTTGTGCTCAATCAGTCCTTAGACTACTGTAAATGATTGGATCAGTTAGCCCATGGACTAGTGTAAAACTTTTTGTCCGTCAGTCCACAGTCTGATGTAAATGTGGCCAGTCAGTCCACAGTCAGGTGTAAACGATGTCGTCATTAGGTCTACTATCTAGTTTAAATGCTGTGGTCCATCAGTCCACAGTCTACTGTAAATTCTTTGTTCAGTTAGTTCACAGTCTGGTATAAATGTTGTTGTTAGCTGATCCAAAGCCTAGAGGAAATGCTGTGGTCAGTCGGTCAACAGTCTAGAGTAAATGTTGTTAGTCTGTCCACAGTCTAGTGGAAAAGCTGTGGTCAGTAGCTCCACAGACTAGCGTAAATGATGAGATCAGTCTCTTGTAATCGAGGCATTGAATGTTACACCGCTGATAAGAAGCCTATTCTATGAAACATAAAACGTTTTCTTATTTTAGAAGACAGAGAATAAGGAGAAGAAATGTTCCTTACATCTCTACCTGAAATATGGTTGTGTTATACTAGGAGTTTGTGTATAGAAGATATACATGTGAAAAACACAAACAATATATTCCCATGTACCAGGAAGGTGTTATTACACCCTGGCAGGCCTAGAACTTATGTCTAAACCTACAATTATCAGTAATTAATATGAATATTAATTACCTGTTAGGAGATTTTTCTAATTCTCTTCTTGAAATCCACAAGGAAAAATTTCACGTTCCACCATCTCACTGGGCGTCAGTCACCTGTAAATAGTCAAAGGTGTGATAATATGTTCCTGCTACATGCTATACACAAAGAAAAATATAACACACTAGGGACAAAATTACTTATTTCAGGTATAAGGACTGTGGTCAGTTTATTCTGAATCCTGTAGTCAGTCATTTGTTAGTTTACGGTATATATTATGTTCAGTCATTCTACATTATTCTATAAATGTTATAGTCAGACTACAGTATACTAGAAATGTGGTCAGAAAATGCACACCTAGCGTAAATGCTATGATCAGCCAGTCTATAAACTAGTGTAAAAGTTTTGGTCCGCCAGTCCACAGTCCACTGTAAAAGTGGTCTATTAGTCCACATTCTAGTGTGAATGTTGTGTTCATTCAGTCCATAGTCTTCTGGTCTACTGGAAATGTGTTCAGAAATTCCACACCTAGCATAAATGCTGTGGTCACTCAGTCTTTAGACTAGTGTAAATGTTATATCCAGGCAGTGCAAACTTTACTGGAAATGTGGTCAGGCAGTCAAAATCTAGTGAAAATGACAAGGTCAGTAAGGCCTTAAACAAGTGCAAATGCTTTGATCAGTCAGTATTCAAACTAATGTAAATGCTGTGATCATTCATCCAAAGACTAGATTAAAAGTTTTGATCCGTCAGTCCAAGGTCTACTGTAGATGTGGCCAGTCAGTTCACAGAATAGTATAAAGACTATGGTCAGTCAGTCCACAGTCTAGTGTAAATGAAATGCTCATTCAGAGCATAGTGTCACGATCTCCATTCTGTTCCTGTCTTCTATGTTACTTTGTGTAGAAGCTGTCAGTCTGTTTTGGTTGTGCTGGTCTGTGCTGCAATCATCTGTGTTAACTTTCCTAGATTAGTCCTGTACTTAAGCATGCTAGCTTCTCCATCCAGTGGCAATTTCCGAGAATTAAACAATTAAAAATTCTTATCGGCTTCCACTTATTCCCGATTAATATAATCAGCTCTCCGGGGCTAAATGGTTTTCCAAACTGGATCTCAGCGGGGCATATAATCTGATACGGGTTCGTGAGGGTGATGAGTGGAAGACAGTATTTTTACCATCTGAAAGTGTCTTTGAAAATCTCGTTATGCCTTTTGGTCTAACGAATGCAGCTGCGGTTTTTCAAAATTTTATGAATTATATTTTCTCTGATTATATTGGCAAATCTATTGTGGTTTATTTAGATGATATTCTAATTTTCTCACCTAACATGGATTCACATTATAAACATGTCCGTTTGGTTCTGCAAAGGTTGAGAGATAATTGTTTGTTTGGGCAGATACCCTGTCTCGTAGTCTTGATTCTGTGTCTCCTCCAGAACCTCCTTCCTCCGTTCTTCCTCTGGGTATTGTTGTGGTCACGGTTTCCTCTGATCTGGAACCTGGAATCCGTACTGCTCAGTACTTGGCTCCTTCCAATACCCCTGAATGCAAGCTGTTTGTCCCTGTGTATCTCAGATTATGCCTTTTGCAAGGATTCCATGATTGTGTATTGTGTTCATCCAGGGGTCACTGCAACCCCGAAGGCAGTTGCTAGAGACTGTTTTGGTGGTCCACCATGCATAAGGATATTAGAGATTTTGTGTCAGCTTGTGAAACTTATGCACGTGCCAAAGTACAGCATTGCCGGCCAGCCGGGGAATTGGTTCCTTTGCCAATTCCAGAAAGACCATGGAATCATTTGTCCATGGATTTCATTTCAGATTTACCGCTGTCTGGGGGGATGACTACTATTTGGGTGGCAGTCGATCGCTTCAGCAAACAAGCTCACTTCATCGCATTATCTGGGTTATCCAATGCTGAATCTCTCTCCAAACTGTTTATTATTGATGTGGTACAATTGCATAGGATTCTGTTAAATATTGTATTGGATAGGGGTGTACAATTCAACTCTAGATTTTGGAGGGCTTTCTGCAGAAAAATGGGGATTGATTTGTCCTTTTCCTCTGCTTATCACCCTGAAACTAACGGTCAGACAGAGAGGACAAATCAGTCTTTGAAGCCAATTTTAAGATATTTTGTCACTGATCAGCAGGAGAAATGGTCATCATTTCTTCCTCTGGCTGAGTTTTCTTTTAACAGTCGGGTTAATCAGTCCATGGGGACCTCGCCGTTTTTCTATAATTACAGGATTCATCCTCATTTTGGTGAGTTCTCCAGGATAAGTTCCGGGTGTCCTGGGGTGGATGTCACCATTCAAGAGCTGGGGGATGTCTGGAGGAAGGTTAAAAAGAACATTGGGGTGGTTCAGTATTGGCAGCAGCGGAAGGCCAATACGAGGCGCTCATCAGGGGCCACCTTCAAAGTGGGAGTTAATGTATGGTTATCCTCTAAGAATATTACATTGAAGATGCCCTCGCTGAAGTTGGGTCCTAGATTCATTGGTCCGTATGAAATTCTGGAGGTGGTCAATCCAGTTACCTTCCGCTTAAAACTCCCTCGGTCTTTCCGTATTCCTAATGTGTTCCACAAGTCATTGTTGAAGGAGTTTATTCCCCCTGCTCTGTCTTCCTCACTACTTTCCTTGATTAGTCCTCTACTTAAGCATGCTGGCTCCTCCATCCAGTGTCAATCGTACACTTGCTGTTGACTGTGTAAGACTGATCCATGCTGAGTCTGTGCTGCAATCATCTGTGTTCACTTTCCTTGAGTAGTCCTCTACTTAAGCCTGCTGGCTCCTCCATCCAGTGTCAATTGTACACTTGCTGCTGCCTGTATAAGACTGATCTCTCTGTGATCTGTGCCTGACCCAGCCTGACTTTATCCCCTACCCGAACTTAGACTCTTTGCTTGTGACCTGACTTCTCTTGTGCCTGCTCCCTGTAAACTGTCTTGTCTTTCTGGTTTTTCTGAACTCAGCTAGTAAATTGGATTTAGTCTCTGATTTCTCTTTGCTGTACTGCGCCATTTCCTGGACCTGACCTCGGATTGTTTGACCTCCTTTTACTTATTCAGTAAGTGGTGTATATTATTTCTTACTGTTGTTGTAGTCTTTCTCTCCACTTCTGGGGCTAACATTTACTATAGTGACTCGCATCACACATAGTGTTTTGGTCTACTGCAAATGTGGTCAGGAATTTCACTAATAGCTAAATGCTATGGCAAATCAGTCCATAAACCAGCGTAAAACATTTGGTCCGCCAGTCCACAGTCCACTGTAAAAGTGGTCTGTCAGTCCACAGTCTAATGTAAATGTTATGGCCATTCAGTCCATAGTCTTTTAGTCTACTGGAAATGTAGTCATGAATGCCACACCTAGCATAATTGCTGTGCTCAATCAGTCCTTAGACTACTGTAAATGATTGGATCAGTTAGCCCATGGACTAGTGTAAAACTTTTTGTCCGTCAGTCCACAGTCTGATGTAAATGTGGCCAGTCAGTCCACAGTCAGGTGTAAACGATGTCATCATTGGGTCTACTAACTAGTTTAAAAGCTGTGGTCCATCAGTCCACAGTCTAGTGTAAATTCTTTGTTCAGTTAGTTCACAGTCTGGTGTAAATGTTGTTGTTAGCTGATCCAAAGCCTAGAGGAAGTGCTGTGGTCAGTCGGTCAACAGTCTAGAGTAAATGTTGTTAGTCTGTCCACAGTCTAGTGGAAAAGCTGTGGTCAGTAGCTCCACAGCCTAGCGTAAATGATGAGATCAGTCTCTTGTAATAGAGGCATTGAATGTTACACCGCTGATAAGAAGCCTATTCTATGAAACATAAGAACGTTTTCTTATTTTAGAAGACAGAGAATAAGGAGAAGAAATGTCCCTTACATCTCTACCTGAAATATGGTTGTGTTATACTAGGAGTTGTGAAGAGAAGATATACATGTGAAAAACACAATCAATATATTCCCATGTACCAGGAAGGTGTTATTACACCCCGGCAGGCCTAGAACTTATGTCTAAACCTACAATTATCAGTAATTAATATGAATATTAATTACCTGTTAGGAGATTTTTCTAATTCTCTTCTTGAAATCCACAAGGAAAAATTTCACGTTCCACCATCTCACTGGGCGTCAGTCACCTGTAAATAGTAAAAGGTGTGATAATATGTTCCTGCTACATGCTATACACAAAGAAAAATATAACACACTAGGGAAAAAATTACTTATTTCAGGTATAAGGACTGTGGTCAGTTTATTCTGAATCCTGTAGTCAGTCATTTGTTAGTTTACGGTATATATTATGTTCAGTCATTCTACATTATTCTATGTTATAGTTAGACTACAGTATACTAGAAATGTGGTCAGAAAATGCACACCTAGCGTAAAATGCTATGATCAGCCAGTCCATAAACTAGTGTAAAAGTTTTGGTCCGCCAGTCCACAGTCCACTGTAAAAGTGGTCTATTAGTCCACATTCTAGTGTAAATGTTGTGTTCATTCAGTCCATAGTCTTCTGGTCTACAGGAAATGTGTTCAGAAATTCCACACCTAGCATAAATGCTGTGGTCACTCAGTCTTTAGACTAGTGTAAATGTTATATCCAGGCAGTGCAAACTTTACTGGAAATGTGGTCAGGCAGTCGAAATCTAGTGAAAATGACAAGGTCAGTAAGGCCTTAAACAAGTGCAAATGCTTTGATCAGTCAGTATTCAAACTAATGTAAATGCTGTGATCATTCATCCAAAGACTAGATTAAAAGTTTTGATCCGTCAGTCCAAGGTCTACTGTAGATGTGGCCAGTCAG
Source organism: Ranitomeya variabilis (assembly GCF_051348905.1). Classification (NCBI taxonomy): domain Eukaryota; kingdom Metazoa; phylum Chordata; class Amphibia; order Anura; family Dendrobatidae; genus Ranitomeya; species Ranitomeya variabilis. The sequence goes on along the minus strand of NC_135237.1, from coordinate 327,959,593 downwards.
TCCACAGAATAGTATAAAGACTATGGTCAGTCAGTCCACAGTCTAGTGTAAATGAAATGCTCATTCAGAGCATAGTGTCACGATCTCCATTCTGTTCCTGTCTTCTATGTTACTTTGTGTAGAAGCTGTCAGTCTGTTTTGGTTGTGCTGGTCTGTGCTGCAATCATCTGTGTTAACTTTCCTAGATTAGTCCTGTACTTAAGCATGCTAGCTTCTCCATCCAGTGGCAATTTCCGAGAATTAAACAATTAAAAATTCTTATCGGCTTCCACTTATTCCCGATTAATATAATCAGCTCTCCGGGGCTAAATGGTTTTCCAAACTGGATCTCAGCGGGGCATATAATCTGATACGGGTTCGTGAGGGTGATGAGTGGAAGACAGTATTTTTACCATCTGAAAGTGTCTTTGAAAATCTCGTTATGCCTTTTGGTCTAACGAATGCAGCTGCGGTTTTTCAAAATTTTATGAATTATATTTTCTCTGATTATATTGGCAAATCTTTTGTGGTTTATTTAGATGATATTCTAATTTTCTTACCTAACATGGATTCACATTATAAACATGTCCGTTTGGTTCTGCAAAGGTTGAGAGATAATTGTTTGTTTGGGCAGATACCCTGTCTCGTAGTCTTGATTCTGTGTCTCCTCCAGAACCTCCTTCCTCCATTCTTCCTCAGGGTATTGTTGTGGTCATGGTTTCCTCTGATCTGGAACCTGGAATCCGTACTGCTCATTACTTGGCTCCTTCCAATACCCCTGAATGCAAGCTGTTTGTCCCCGTGTATCTCAGATTATGCCTTTTGCAAGGATTCCATGATTGTGTATTGAGTGTTCATCCTGGCGTCACTGCAACCCCGAAGGCAGTTGCTAGAGACTGTTTTGGTGGTCCACCATGCATAAGGATATTAGAGATTTTGTGACAGCTTGTGAAACTTATGCACGTGCCAATGTACAGCATTGCCGGCCATCCGGGGAATTGGTTCCTTTGCCAATTCCAGAAAGACCATGGAATCATTTGTCCATGGATTTCATTTCAGATTTACCGCTGTCTGGGGGGATGACTACTATTTGGGTGGCAGTCAATTGCTTCAGCAAACAAGCTCACTTCATCGCATTATCTGGGTTATCCAATGCTGAATCTCTCTCCAAACTGTTTATTATTCATGTGGTACAATTGCATAGGATTCTGTTAAATATTGTATTGGATAGGGGTGTACAATTCAACTCTAGATTTTGGAGGGCTTTCTGCAGAAAAATGAGGATTGATTTGTCCTTTTCCTCTGCTTATCACCCTGAAACTAATGGTCAGACAGAGAGGACAAATCAGTCTTTGAAGCCAATTTTAAGATATTTTGTCGCTGATCAGCAGGAGAAATGGTCATTATTTCTTCCTCTGGCTGAGTTTTCTTTTAACAGTCGGGTTAATCAGTCCATGGGGACCTCGCCGTTTTTCTATAATTACAGGTTTCATCCTCATTTTGGTGAGTTCTCCAGGATAAGTTCCAGGTGTCCTGGGGTGGATGTCACCATTCAAGAGCTGGGGGATGTCTGGAGGAAGGTTAAAAAGAACATTGGGGTGGTTCAGTATTGGCAGCAGCGGAAGGCCAATACGAGGCGCTCATCAGGGGCCACCTTCAAAGTGGGAGTTAATGTATGGTTATCCTCTAAGAATATTACATTGAAGATGCCCTCGCTGAAGTTGGGTCCTAGATTCATTGGTCCATATGAAATTCTGGAGGTGGTCAATCCAGTTGCCTTCCGCTTAAAACTCCCTCGGTCTTTTCGTATTCCTAATGTGTTCCACAAGCCATTGTTGAAGGAGTTTATTCCCCCTGCTCTGTCTTCCTCACTACTTTCCTTGATTAGTCCTCTACTTAAGCATGCTGGCTCCTCCATCCAGTGTCAATCGTATACTTGCTGTTGACTGTGTAAGACTGATCCATGCTGAGTCTGTGCTGCAATCATCTGTGTTCACTTTCCTTGAGTAGTCCTCTACTTAAGCCTGCTGGCTCCTCCATCCAGTGTCAATTGTACACTTGCTGCTGCCTGTATAAGACTGATCTCTCTGTGATCTGTGCCTGACCCAGCCTGACTTTATCCCCTACCCGAACTTAGACTCTTTGCTTGTGACCTGACTTCTCTTGTGCCTGCTCCCTGTAAACTGTCTTGTCTTTCTGGTTTTTCTGAACTCAGCTAGTAAATTGGATTTAGTCTCTGATTTCTCTTTGCTGTACTGCGCCATTTCCTGGACCTGACCTCGGATTGTTTGACCTCCTTTTACTTATTCAGTAAGTGGTGTATATTATTTCTTACTGTTGTTGTAGTCTTTCTCTCCACTTCTGGGGCTAACATTTACTATAGTGACTCGCATCACACATAGTGTTTTGGTCTACTGCAAATGTGGTCAGGAATTTCACTAATAGCTAAATGCTATGGCAAATCAGTCCATAAACCAGCGTAAAACATTTGGTCCACCAGTCCACAGTCCACTGTAAAAGTGGTCTGTCAGTCCACAGTCTAATGTAAATGTTATGGCCATTCAGTCCATAGTCTTTTAGTCTACTGGAAATGTAGTCATGAATGCCACAACTAGCATAATTGCTGTGCTCAATCAGTCCTTAGACTACTGTAAATGATTGGATCAGTTAGCCCATGGACTAGTGTAAAACTTTTTCTCCGTCAGTCCACAGTCTGATGTAAATGTGGCCAGTCAGTCCACAGTCAGGTGTAAACGATGTCATCATTGGGTCTACTAACTAGTTTAAAAGCTGTGGTCCATCAGTCCACAGTCTAGTGTAAATTCTTTGTTCAGTTAGTTCACAGTCTGGTGTAAATGTTGTTGTTAGCTGATCCAAAGCCTAGAGGAAGTGCTGTGGTCAGTCGGTCAACAGTCTAGAGTAAATGTTGTTAGTCTGTCCACAGTCTAGTGGAAAAGCTGTGGTCAGTAGCTCCACAGCCTAGCGTAAATGATGAGATCAGTCTCTTGTAATCGAGGCATTGAATGTTACACCGCTGATAAGAAGCCTATTCTATGAAACATAAGAACGTTTTCTTATTTTAGAAGACAGAGAATAAGGAGAAGAAATGTTCCTTACATCTCTACCTGAAATATGGTTGTGTTATACTAGGAGTTGTGAAGAGAAGATATACATGTGAAAAACACAATCAATATATTCCCATGTACCAGGAAGGTGTTATTACACCCCGGCAGGCCTAGAACTTATGTCTAAACCTACAATTATCAGTAATTAATATGAATATTAATTACCTGTTAGGAGATTTTTCTAATTCTCTTCTTGAAATCCACAAGGAAAAATTTCACGTTCCACCATCTCACTGGGCGTCAGTCACCTGTAAATAGTCAAAGGTGTGATAATATGTTCCTGCTACATGCTATACACAAAGAAAAATATAACACACTAGGGAAAAAATTACTTATTTCAGGTATAAGGACTGTGGTCAGTTTATTCTGAATCCTGTAGTCAGTCATTTGTTAGTTTACGGTATATATTATGTTCAGTCATTCTACATTATTCTATGTTATAGTTAGACTACAGTATACTAGAAATGTGGTCAGAAAATGCACACCTAGCGTAAAATGCTATGATCAGCCAGTCCATAAACTAGTGTAAAAGTTTTGGTCCGCCAGTCCACAGTCCACTGTAAAAGTGGTCTATTAGTCCACATTCTAGTGTAAATGTTGTGTTCATTCAGTCCATAGTCTTCTGGTCTACAGGAAATGTGTTCAGAAATTCCACACCTAGCATAAATGCTGTGGTCACTCAGTCTTTAGACTAGTGTAAATGTTATATCCAGGCAGTGCAAACTTTACTGGAAATGTGGTCAGGCAGTCGAAATCTAGTGAAAATGACAAGGTCAGTAAGGCCTTAAACAAGTGCAAATGCTTTGATCAGTCAGTATTCAAACTAATGTAAATGCTGTGATCATTCATCCAAAGACTAGATTAAAAGTTTTGATCCGTCAGTCCAAGGTCTACTGTAGATGTGGCCAGTCAGTCCACAGAATAGTATAAAGACTATGGTCAGTCAGTCCACAGTCTAGTGTAAATGAAATGCTCATTCAGAGCATAGTGTCACGATCTCCATTCTGTTCCTGTCTTCTATGTTACTTTGTGTAGAAGCTGTCAGTCTGTTTTGGTTGTGCTGGTCTGTGCTGCAATCATTTGTGTTAACTTTCCTAGATTAGTCCTGTACTTAAGCATGCTAGCTTCTCCATCCAGTGGCAATTTCCGAGAATTAAACAATTAAAAATTCTTATCGGCTTCCACTTATTCCCGATTAATATAATCAGCTCTCCGGGGCTAAATGGTTTTCCAAACTGGATCTCAGCGGGGCATATAATCTGATACGGGTTCGTGAGGGTGATGAGTGGAAGACAGTATTTTTACCATCTGAAAGTGTCTTTGAAAATATCGTTATGCCTTTTGGTCTAACGAATGCAGCTGCGGTTTTTCAAAATTTTATGAATTATATTTTTTCTGATTATATTGGCAAATCTTTTGTGGTTTATTTAGATGATATTCTAATTTTCTCACCTAACATGGATTCACATTATAAACATGTCCGTTTGGTTCTGCAAAGGTTGAGAGATAATTGTTTGTTTGGGCAGATACCCTGTCTCGTAGTCTTGATTCTGTCTCCTCCAGAACCTCCTTCCTCCATTCTTCCTCAGGGTATTGTTGTGGTCATGGTTTCCTCTGATCTGGAACCTGGAATCCGTACTGCTCAGTACTTGTCTAATTCCAATACCCCTGAATGCAAGCTGTTTGTCCCTGTGTATCTCAGATTATGCCTTTTGCAAGGATTCCATGACTGTGTATTGAGAGTTCATCCAGGGGTCACTGCAACCCCGAAGGCAGTTGCTAGAGACTGTTTTGGTGGTCCACCATGCATAAGGATATTAGAGATTTTGTGTCAGCTTGTGAAACTTATGCACGTGTCAAAGTACAGCATTGCCGGCCAGCCGGGGAATTGGTTCCTTTGCCAATTCCAGAAAGACCATGGAATCATTTGTCCATGGATTTCATTTCAGATTTACCGCTGTCTGGGGGGATGACTACTATTTGGGTGGCAGTCGATCGATTCAGCAAACAAGCTCACTTCATCCCATTATCTGGGTTATCCAATGCTGAATCTCTCTCCAAACTGTTTATTATTGATGTGGTACAATTGCATAGGATTCTGTTAAATATTGTATTGGATAGGGGTGTACAATTCAACTCTAGATTTTGGAGGGTTTTCTGCAGAAAAATGGGGATAGATTTGTCCTTTTCCTCTGCTTATCACCCTGAAACTAACGGTCAGACAGACAGAACAAATCAGTCTTTGAAGCCAATTTTAAGATATTTTGTCGCAGATCAACAGGAGAAATGGTCATCATTTCTTCCTCTGGCTGAGTTTTCTTTTAACAGTCGGGTTAATCAGTCCATGGGGACCTCGCCGTTTTTCTATAATTACAGGTTTCATCCTCATTTTGGTGAGTTCTCCAGGATAAGTTCCGGGTGTCCTGGGGTGGATGTCACCATTCAAGAGCCGGGGGATGTCTGGAGGAAGGTTAAAAAGAACATTGGGGTGGTTCAGTATTGGCAGCAGCGGAAGGCCAATACGAGGCGCTCATCAGGGGCCACCTTCAAAGTGGGAGTTAATGTATGGTTATCCTCTAGGAATATTACATTGAAGATGCCCTCGCTGAAGTTGGGTCCTAGATTCATTGGTCCGTATGAAATTCTAGAGGTGGTCAATCCAGTTGCCTTCCTCTTAAAACTCCCTCGGTCTTTCCGTATTCCTAATGTGTTCCACAAGTCATTGTTGAAGGAGTTTATTCCCCCTGCTCTGTCTTCCTCACTACTTTCCTTGATTAGTCCTCTACTTAAGCATGCTGGCTCCTCCATCCAGTGTCAATCGTACACTTGCTGTTGACTGTGTAAGACTGATCCATGCTGAGTCTGTGCTGCAATCATCTGTGTTCACTTTCCTTGAGTAGTCCTCTACTTAAGCCTGCTGGCTCCTCCATCCAGTGTCAATTGTACACTTGCTGCTGCCTGTATAAGACTGACCTCTCTGTGATCTGTGCCTGACCCAGCCTGACTTTATTCCCTTCCTGAACTTAGACTCTTTGCTTGTGACCTGACTTCTCTTGTGCCTGCTCCTTGTAAACTGTCTTGTCTTTCTGTTTTTTTCTGAACTCAGATAGTAAATTGGATTTATTCTCTAATTTCTTTTTGCTGTACTGCGCCATTTCCTGGACCTGACCTCGGATTGTTTGACCTCCTTTTACTTATTCAGTAAGTGGTGTATATTATTTCTTACTGTTGTTGTAGTCTTTCTCTCCACTTCTGGGGCTAACATTTACTATAGTGACTCGCATCACACATAGTGTTTTGGTCTACTGCAAATGTGGTCAGGAATTAAACACCTAGCTAAATGCTATGGCAAATCAGTCCATAAACTAGTGTAAAACATTTGGTCCACCAGTCCACAGTCCACTGTAAAAGTGGTCTGTCAGTCCACAGTCTAATGTAAATGTTATGGCCATTCAGTCCATAGTCTTTTAGTCTACTGGAAATGTAGTCATGAATTCCACACCTAGAATAATTGCTGTGCTCAATCAGTCCTTAGACTACTGTAAATGATTGGATCAGTTAGCCCATGGACTAGTGTAAAACTTTTTGTCCGTCAGCCCACAGTCTGATGTAAATGTGGCCAGTCAGTCCACAGTCAGGTGTACACGATGTCGTCATTGGGTCTACTATCTAGTTTAAATGCTGTGGTCCATCATTCCACAGTCTAGTGTAAATTCTTTGTTCAGTTAGTTCACAGTCTATTGTAAATGTTGTTGATAGCTGAACCAAAGCCTAGAGGAAATGCTGTGGTCAGTCGGTCAACAGTCTAGAGTAAATGTTGTTAGTCTGTCCACAGTCTAGTGGAAAAGCTGTGGTCAGTAGCTCCACAGCCTAGCGTAAATGATGAGATCAGTCTCTTGTAATCGTGGCATTGAATGTTACACCGCTGATAAGAAGCCTATTCTGTGAAACATAAGAACGTTTTCTTATTTTAGAAGACAGAGAATAAGGAGAAGAAATGTTCCTTACATCTCTACCTGAAATATGGTTGTGTTATACTAGGAGTTGTGTATAGAAGATATACATGTGAAAAACACAAACAATATATTCCCATGTACCAGGAAGGTGTTTTTACACCCCGGCAGGCCTAGAACTTATGTCTAAACCTACAATTATCAGTAATTAATATGAATATTAATTACCTGTTAGGAGATTTTTCTAATTCTCTTCTTGAAATCCACAAGGAAAAATTTCACGTTCCACCATCTCACTGGGCGACAGTCACCTGTAAATAGTCAAAGGTGTGATAATATGTTCCTGCTACATGCTATACGCAAAGAAAAATATAACACACTAGGGACAAAATTACTTATTTCAGGTATAAGGACTGTGGTCAGTTTATTCTGAATCCTGTAGTCAGTCATTTGTTAGTTTACGGTTTATATTATGTTCAGTCATTCTACATTATTCTATGTTATAGTCAGACTACAGTATACTAGAAATGTGGTCAGACAATGCACACCTAGCGTAAATGCTATGATCAGCCAGTCCATAAACTAGTGTAAACGTTTGGTCCGCCAGTCCCCAGTCCACTGTAAAAGTGGTCTATTAGTCCACATTTTAGTGTAAATGTTGTGTTCATTCAGTCCATAGTCTTCTGGTCTACTGGAAATGTGTTCAGAAATTCCACACCTAGCATAAATGCTGTGGTCACTCAGTCTTTAGACTAGTGTAAATGTTATATCCAGGCAGTGCAAACTTTACTGGAAATGTGGTCAGGCAGTCGAAATCTAGTGAAAATGACAAGGTCAGTAAGGCCTTAAACAAGTGCAAATGCTTTGATCAGTCAGTATTCAAACTAATGTAAATGCTGTGATCATTCATCCAAAGACTAGATGAAAAGTTTTGATCCGTCAGTCCAAGGTCTACTGTAGATGTGGCCAGTCAGTCCACAGAATAGTATAAAGACTATGGTCAGTCAGTCCACAGTCTAGTGTAAATGAAATGCTCATTCAGAGCATAGTGTCACGATCTCCATTCTGTTCCTGTCTGCTATGTTACTTTGTGTAGAAGCTGTCAGTCTGTTTTGGTTGTGCTGGTCTGTGCTGCAATCATCTGTGTTAACTTTCCTAGATTAGTCCTCTACTTAAGCATGCTAGCTCCTTCATCCAGTGGCAATTTCCGAGAATTAAACAATTAAAAATTCTTATCGGCTTCCACTTATTCCCGATCAATATAATCAGCTTTCCGGGGCTAAATGGTTTTCCAAACTGGATCTCAGCGGGACATATAATCTGATACGGGTTCGTGAGGGTGATGAGTGGAAGACAGTATTTTTACCATCTGAAAGTGTCTTTGAAAATCTCGTTATGCCTTTTGGTCTAACGAATGCAGCTGCGGTTTTTCAAAATTTTATGAATGATATTTTCTCTGATTATATTGGCAAATCTATTGTGGTTTATTTAGATGATATTCTAATTTTCTCACCTAACATGGATTCACATTATAAACATGTCCGTTTGGTTCTGCAAAGGTTGAGAGATAATTGTTTGTTTGGGCAGATACCCTGTCTCGTAGTCTTGATTCTGTGTCTCCTCCAGAACCTCCTTCCTCCATTCTTCCTCAGGGTATTGTTGTGGTCATGGTTTCCTCTGATCTGGAACCTGGAATCCGGACTGCTCAGTACTTGGCTCCTTCCAATACCCCTGAATGCAAGCTGTTTGTCCCTGTGTATCTCAGATTATGCCTTTTGCAAAGATTCCATGATTGTGTATTGTGTTCATCCAGGGGTCACTGCAACCCCGAAGGCAGTTGCTAGAGACTGTTTTGGTGGTCCACCATGCATAAGGATATTAGAGATTTTGTGTCAGCTTGTGAAACTTATGCACGTGCCAAAGTACAGCATTGCCGGCCAGCCGGGGAATTGGTTCCTTTGCCAATTCCAGAAAGACCATGGAATCATTTGTCCATGGATTTCATTTCAGATTTACCGCTGTCTGGGGGGATGACTACTATTTGGGTGGCAGTCGATCGCTTCAGCAAACAAGCTCACTTCATCGCATTATCTGGGTTATCCAATGCTGAATCTCTCTCCAAACTGTTTATTATTGATGTGGTACAATTGCATAGGATTCTGTTAAATATTGTATTGGATAGGGGTGTACAATTCAACTCTAGATTTTGGAGGGCTTTCTGCAGAAAAATGGGGATTGATTTGTCCTTTTCCTCTGCTTATCACCCTGAAACTAACGGTCAGACAGAGAGGACAAATCAGTCTTTGAAGCCAATTTTAAGATATTTTGTCGCTGATCAGCAGGAGAAATGGTCATCATTTCTTCCTCTGGCTGAGTTTTCTTTTAACAGTCGGGTTAATCAGTCCATGGGGACCTCGCCGTTTTTCTATAATTACAGGATTCATCCTCATTTTGGTGAGTTCTCCAGGATAAGTTCCGGGTGTCCTGGGGTGGATGTCACCATTCAAGAGCTGGGGGATGTCTGGAGGAAGGTTAAAAAGAACATTGGGGTGGTTCAGTATTGGCAGCAGCGGAAGGCCAATACGAGGCGCTCATCAGGGGCCACCTTCAAAGTGGGAGTTAATGTATGGTTATCCTCTAAGAATATTACATTGAAGATGCCCTCGCTGAAGTTGGGTCCTAGATTCATTGGTCCGTATGAAATTCTGGAGGTGGTCAATCCAGTTACCTTCCGCTTAAAACTCCCTCGGTCTTTCCGTATTCCTAATGTGTTCCACAAGTCATTGTTGAAGGAGTTTATTCCCCCTGCTCTGTCTTCCTCACTACTTTCCTTGATTAGTCCTCTACTTAATACTTAAGCATGCTGGCTCCTCCATCCAGTGTCAATCGTACACTTGCTGTTGACTGTGTAAGACTGATCCATGCTGAGTCTGTGCTGCAATCATCTGTGTTCACTTTCCTTGAGTAGTCCTCTACTTAAGCCTGCTGGCTCCTCCATCCAGTGTCAATTGTACACTTGCTGCTGCCTGTATAAGACTGATCTCTCTGTGATCTGTGCCTGACCCAGCCTGACTTTATCCCCTACCCGAACTTAGACTCTTTGCTTGTGACCTGACTTCTCTTGTGCCTGCTCCCTGTAAACTGTCTTGTCTTTCTGGTTTTTCTGAACTCAGCTAGTAAATTGGATTTAGTCTCTGATTTCTCTTTGCTGTACTGCGCCATTTCCTGGACCTGACCTCGGATTGTTTGACCTCCTTTTACTTATTCAGTAAGTGGTGTATATTATTTCTTACTGTTGTTGTAGTCTTTCTCTCCACTTCTGGGGCTAACATTTACTATAGTGACTCGCATCACACATAGTGTTTTGGTCTACTGCAAATGTGGTCAGGAATTTCACTAATAGCTAAATGCTATGGCAAATCAGTCCATAAACCAGCGTAAAACATTTGGTCCGCCAGTCCACAGTCCACTGTAAAAGTGGTCTGTCAGTCCACAGTCTAATGTAAATGTTATGGCCATTCAGTCCATAGTCTTTTAGTCTACTGGAAATGTAGTCATGAATGCCACACCTAGCATAATTGCTGTGCTCAATCAGTCCTTAGACTACTGTAAATGATTGGATCAGTTAGCCCATGGACTAGTGTAAAACTTTTTGTCCGTCAGTCCACAGTCTGATGTAAATGTGGCCAGTCAGTCCACAGTCAGGTGTAAACGATGTCATCATTGGGTCTACTAACTAGTTTAAAAGCTGTGGTCCATCAGTCCACAGTCTAGTGTAAATTCTTTGTTCAGTTAGTTCACAGTCTGGTGTAAATGTTGTTGTTAGCTGATCCAAAGCCTAGAGGAAGTGCTGTGGTCAGTCGGTCAACAGTCTAGAGTAAATGTTGTTAGTCTGTCCACAGTCTAGTGGAAAAGCTGTGGTCAGTAGCTCCACAGCCTAGCGTAAATGATGAGATCAGTCTCTTGTAATCGAGGCATTGAATGTTACACCGCTGATAAGAAGCCTATTCTATGAAACATAAGAACGTTTTCTTATTTTAGAAGACAGAGAATAAGGAGAAGAAATGTCCCTTACATCTCTACCTGAAATATGGTTGTGTTATACTAGGAGTTGTGAAGAGAAGATATACATGTGAAAAACACAATCAATATATTCCCATGTACCAGGAAGGTGTTATTACACCCCGGCAGGCCAAGAACTTATGTCTAAACCTACAATTATCAGTAATTAATATGAATATTAATTACCTGTTAGGAGATTTTTCTAATTCTCTTCTTGAAATCCACAAGGAAAAATTTCACGTTCCACCATCTCACTGGGCGTCAGTCACCTGTAAATAGTAAAAGGTGTGATAATATGTTCCTGCTACATGCTATACACAAAGAAAAATATAACACACTAGGGAAAAAATTACTTATTTCAGGTATAAGGACTGTGGTCAGTTTATTCTGAATCCTGTAGTCAGTCATTTGTTAGTTTACGGTATATATTATGTTCAGTCATTCTACATTATTCTATGTTATAGTTAGACTACAGTATACTAGAAATGTGGTCAGAAAATGCACACCTAGCGTAAAATGCTATGATCAGCCAGTCCATAAACTAGTGTAAAAGTTTTGGTCCGCCAGTCCACAGTCCACTGTAAAAGTGGTCTATTAGTCCACATTCTAGTGTAAATGTTGTGTTCATTCAGTCCATAGTCTTCTGGTCTACAGGAAATGTGTTCAGAAATTCCACACCTAGCATAAATGCTGTGGTCACTCAGTCTTTAGACTAGTGTAAATGTTATATCCAGGCAGTGCAAACTTTACTGGAAATGTGGTCAGGCAGTCGAAATCTAGTGAAAATGACAAGGTCAGTAAGGCCTTAAACAAGTGCAAATGCTTTGATCAGTCAGTATTCAAACTAATGTAAATGCTGTGATCATTCATCCAAAGACTAGATTAAAAGTTTTGATCCGTCAGTCCAAGGTCTACTGTAGATGTGGCCAGTCAGTCCACAGAATAGTATAAAGACTATGGTCAGTCAGTCCACAGTCTAGTGTAAATGAAATGCTCATTCAGAGCATAGTGTCACGATCTCCATTCTGTTCCTGTCTTCTATGTTACTTTGTGTAGAAGCTGTCAGTCTGTTTTGGTTGTGCTGGTCTGTGCTGCAATCATCTGTGTTAACTTTCCTAGATTAGTCCTGTACTTAAGCATGCTAGCTTCTCCATCCAGTGGCAATTTCCGAGAATTAAACAATTAAAAATTCTTATCGGCTTCCACTTATTCCCGATTAATATAATCAGCTCTCCGGGGCTAAATGGTTTTCCAAACTGGATCTCAGCGGGGCATATAATCTGATACGGGTTCGTGAGGGTGATGAGTGGAAGACAGTATTTTTACCATCTGAAAGTGTCTTTGAAAATCTCGTTATGCCTTTTGGTCTAACGAATGCAGCTGCGGTTTTTCAAAATTTTATGAATTATATTTTCTCTCATTATATTGGCAAATCTATTGTGGTTTATTTAGATGATATTCTAATTTTCTCACCTAACATGGATTCACATTATAAACATGTCCGTTTGGTTCTGCAAAGGTTGAGAGATAATTGTTTGTTTGGGCAGATACCCTGTCTCGTAGTCTTGATTCTGTGTCTCCTCCAGAACCTCCTTCCTCCGTTCTTCCTCTGGGTATTGTTGTGGTCACGGTTTCCTCTGATCTGGAACCTGGAATCCGTACTGCTCAGTACTTGGCTCCTTCCAATACCCCTGAATGCAAGCTGTTTGTCCCTGTGTATCTCAGATTATGCCTTTTGCAAGGATTCCATGATTGTGTATTGTGTTCATCCAGGGGTCACTGCAACCCCGAAGGCAGTTGCTAGAGACTGTTTTGGTGGTCCACCATGCATAAGGATATTAGAGATTTTGTGTCAGCTTGTGAAACTTATGCACGTGCCAAAGTACAGCATTGCCGGCCAGCCGGGGAATTGGTTCCTTTGCCAATTCCAGAAAGACCATGGAATCATTTGTCCATGGATTTCATTTCAGATTTACCGCTGTCTGGGGGGATGACTACTATTTGGGTGGCAGTCGATCGCTTCAGCAAACAAGCTCACTTCATCCCATTACCTGGGTTATGCAATGCTGAATCTCTCTCAAAACTGTTTATTATTGATGTGGTACAATTGCATAGGATTCTGTTAAATATTGTATTGGATAGGGGTGTACAATTCAACTCTAGATTTTGGAGGTCTTTCTGCAGAAAAATGGGGATTGATTTGTCCTTTTCCTCTGCTTATCACCCTGAAACTAACGGTCAGACAGAGAGGACAAATCAGTCTTTGAAGCCAATTTTAAGATATTTTGTCGCTGATCAGCAGGAGAAATGGTCATCATTTCTTCCTCTGGCTGAGTTTTCTTTTAACAGTCAGGTTAATCAGTCCATGGGGACCTCGCCGTTTATCTATAATTACAGGATTCATCCTCATTTTGGTGAGTTCTCCAGGATAAGTTCCGGGTGTCCTGGGGTGGATGTCACCATTCAAGAGCTGGGGGATGTCTGGAGGAAGGTTAAAAAGAACATTGGGGTGGTTCAGTATTGGCAGCAGCGGAAGGCCAATACGAGGCGCTCATCAGGGGCCACCTTCAAAGTGGGAGTTAATGTATGGTTATCCTCTAAGAATATTACATTGAAGATGCCCTCGCTGAAGTTGGGTCCTAGATTCATTGATCCGTATGAAATTCTGGAGGTGGTCAATCCAGTTGCCTTCCGCTTAAAACTCCCTCGGTCTTTCCGTATTCCTAATGTGTTCCACAAGTCATTGTTGAAGGAATTTATTCCCGCTGCTCTGTCTTCCTCACTACTTTCCTTGATTAGTCCTCTACTTAAGCATGCTGGCTCCTCCATCCAGTGTCAATCGTACACTTGCTGTTGACTGTGTAAGACTGATCCATGCTGAGTCTGTGCTGCAATCATCTGTGTTCACTTTCCTTGAGTAGTCCTCTACTTAAGCCTGCTGGCTCCTCCATCCAGTGTCAATTGTACACTTGCTGCTGCCTGTATAAGACTGATCTCTCTGTGATCTGTGCCTGACCCAGCCTGACTTTATTCCCTTCCCGAACTTAGACTCTTTGCTTGTGACCTGACTTCTCTTGTGCCTGCTCCCTGTAAACTGTGTTGTCTTTCTAGTTTTTCTGAACTCAGCTAGTAAATTGGATTTAGTCTCTGATTTCTCTTTGCTGTACTGCGCCATTTCCTGGACCTGACCTCGGATTGTTTGACCTCCTTTTACTCATTCAGTAAGTGGTGTATATTAATTCTTACTGTTATTGTAGTCTTTCTCTCCACTTCTGGGGCTAACATTTACTATAGTGACTCGCATCACACATAGTGTTTTGGTCTACTGCAAATGTGGTCAGGAATTTCACACCTAGCTAAATGCTATGGCAAATCAGTCCATAAACTAGCGTAAAACATTTGGTCCACCAGTCCACAGTCCACTGTAAAAGTGGTCTGTCAGTCCACAGTCTAATGTAAATGTTATGGCCATTCATTCCATAGTCTTTTAGTCTACTGGAAATGTAGTCATGAATTCCACACCTAGCATAATTGTTGTGCTCAATCAGTCCTTAGACTACTGTAAATGATTGGATCAGTTAGCCCATGGACTAGTGTAAAACTTTTTGTCCGTCAGTCCACAGTCTGATGTAAATGTGGCCAGTCAGTCCACAGTCAGGTGTAAACGATGTCGTCATTAGGTCTACTATCTAGTTTAAATGCTGTGGTCCATCAGTCCACAGTCTACTGTAAATTCTTTGTTCAGTTAGTTCACAGTCTGGTGTAAATGTTGTTGTTAGCTGATCCAAAGCCTAGAGGAAATGCTGTGGTCAGTCGGTCAACAGTCTAGAGTAAATGTTGTTAGTCTGTCCACAGTCTAGTGGAAAAGCTGTGGTCAGTAGCTCCACAGACTAGCGTAAATGATGAGATCAGTCTCTTGTAATCGAGGCATTGAATGTTACACCGCTGATAAGAAGCCTATTCTATGAAACATAAAACGTTTTCTTATTTTAGAAGACAGAGAATAAGGAGAAGAAATGTTCCTTACATCTCTACCTGAAATATGGTTGTGTTATACTAGGAGTTTGTGTATAGAAGATATACATGTGAAAAACACAAACAATATATTCCCATGTACCAGGAAGGTGTTATTACACCCTGGCAGGCCTAGAACTTATGTCTAAACCTACAATTATCAGTAATTAATATGAATATTAATTACCTGTTAGGAGATTTTTCTAATTCTCTTCTTGAAATCCACAAGGAAAAATTTCACGTTCCACCATCTCACTGGGCGTCAGTCACCTGTAAATAGTCAAAGGTGTGATAATATGTTCCTGCTACATGCTATACACAAAGAAAAATATAACACACTAGGGACAAAATTACTTATTTCAGGTATAAGGACTGTGGTCAGTTTATTCTGAATCCTGTAGTCAGTCATTTGTTAGTTTACGGTATATATTATGTTCAGTCATTCTACATTATTCTATAAATGTTATAGTCAGACTACAGTATACTAGAAATGTGGTCAGAAAATGCACACCTAGCGTAAATGCTATGATCAGCCAGTCTATAAACTAGTGTAAAAGTTTTGGTCCGCCAGTCCACAGTCCACTGTAAAAGTGGTCTATTAGTCCACATTCTAGTGTGAATGTTGTGTTCATTCAGTCCATAGTCTTCTGGTCTACTGGAAATGTGTTCAGAAATTCCACACCTAGCATAAATGCTGTGGTCACTCAGTCTTTAGACTAGTGTAAATGTTATATCCAGGCAGTGCAAACTTTACTGGAAATGTGGTCAGGCAGTCAAAATCTAGTGAAAATGACAAGGTCAGTAAGGCCTTAAACAAGTGCAAATGCTTTGATCAGTCAGTATTCAAACTAATGTAAATGCTGTGATCATTCATCCAAAGACTAGATTAAAAGTTTTGATCCGTCAGTCCAAGGTCTACTGTAGATGTGGCCAGTCAGTTCACAGAATAGTATAAAGACTATGGTCAGTCAGTCCACAGTCTAGTGTAAATGAAATGCTCATTCAGAGCATAGTGTCACGATCTCCATTCTGTTCCTGTCTTCTATGTTACTTTGTGTAGAAGCTGTCAGTCTGTTTTGGTTGTGCTGGTCTGTGCTGCAATCATCTGTGTTAACTTTCCTAGATTAGTCCTCTACTTAAGCATGCTAGTGCAGCGCCCCAGAGTCCTGGTCGTTGCAGTACTGTGGCTCCGCCACTAAGGGGAGCTATGGTACGTCTGATGGCACTGAAGGAGTTCATCTGACCAGGTATCACAGACACCAATACATTTCACAGCCGGGCCTCCGGGGGGAGCTAAGGGTTCTATTCACTAGGCCACTCCCCAGCATAGTGGGTAAACTGGGGGTCAGGCAGGAAGTTAGGCAGAAGCTGACTGGGTTGGAACCAGGCAACACCTTGTGGCAGAGGGTGTTGTGGGGGAAGATACAGTAGGGTCTCTGTCAGGGGTGGGATCCTGACAGAGGCTTGGCAACTTGAACGAACGTAACGGGACCGTGCCTGCTCAGGATAGCGGCGGTGCCCAAGGAGGGATCAGAAGCGAGATAGATTGTGCTGAGTGAGAAACGAGATCATAGCAATAGGAGAATACCAGTAGGAGTCATGCTGTAAGACCGAGGCAACATCCTACTGAGGCGCATAACCGGTGGCCGGAACGCCGAGGGAGTATTATAATATCCAGCTTTAAGCAATACTCTAAACAGCGGCAGGACAGTCAGTCTAAGGCGGGCTGTCCAACTCAAATCACCTATGCAGTCTTGGGGGGCAACTTGTGGAGAGGGGCGACTCTAGGGTCCCGGAAGAGCTCCGAGCCTACCCGTCAAACGGGTGCCGTCCCAACCAGAATATCAGGGAGGGACGGAGGATTAGCAGAAGATCATCTAATCGAGTTGTGAGGGAACTTAAGAAACAGACACAACAGTTGTGGGGTACTTTCCGTAAGCACAGCAGGGAAGGACCGCAACACATAGCGCAAGTAGGAAGGCACAGATTTCCACCTGTGAGGAGAACTCTGGAGGTGCCATTGGACTGGCCGGACTTGCGCAGCCTGGTGAACCGTATTCTGGACTGAGGACCCAGAGATCTTCAGTAAAGAGGTAAAGAGACTGCAACCTGGTGTCCTCGTTATTTACTGCGACTTGCACCCCACAACTGCACCGTTACAGTCACCACTAGTGTTGAGCGATACCGTCCGATACTTGAAAGTATCGGTATCGGAAAGTATCGGCCGATACCGTCACAGTATCGGAATCCAATCCGATACCGATACCCGATACCAATACAAGTCAATGGGACTCATGTATCGGACGGTATCCCTGATGGTTCCCAGGGTCTGAAGGAGAGGAAACTCTCCTTCAGGCCCTGGGATCCATATTAATGTGTAAAAGAAAGAATTAAAATAAAAAATATCGCTATACTCACCTGTCCGACGCAGCCGGGACTTCAGCGAGGGAACCGGCAGCGTTGTTTGTTTAAAAATCGCGCTATTACTTGGTTACGTGAATTCCCGGCTTGTGATTGGTCAGGTCGGCCATGTTGCCGGGACGCGGACCAATCACAGCAAGCCGTGACGAAATTACGTCACGGCTTGCTGTGATTGGTCCGCGTCCCGGCAATATGGCCGCCCTGACCAATCACAAGCCGGGACGTCACGGGAGGCTGGACACGCGCTCATTTTAAAATGGGCGCGTGTCCAGCCTCCCGTGACGTCACGGCTTGTGATTGGTTGCGCCGCGATCAACCAATCACAAGCCGGGAGGCTGGACGCGCTCATTTTGAAATGGGCGCGTGTCCAGCCTCCCGTGACGTCACGGCTTGTGATTGGTTGCGCCGCGATCAACCAATCACAAGCCGGGAGGCTGGACGCGCTCATTTTGAAATGGGCGCGTGTCCAGCCTCCCGGCTTGTGATTGGTTGACCGCGACGCAACCAATCACAAGCCGTGACGTCACGGGAGGCTGGACACGCGCCCTTTTTAAAATGAGCGCGTTTCCAGCCTCCCGTGACGTCACGGCTTGTGATTGGTTAATGGCGGCCATGTTGCCGGGACGCGGACCAATCACAGCAAGCCGTGACGTATTTTCGTCACGGCTTGCTGTGATTGGTCCGCGGCCCGGCAACATGGCCGCCCTGACCAATCACAAGCCGGGACTTCGCGTAACCATGTAAAAGCGGGAATTTTAAACAAACAACGCTGCCGGTTCCTGCGCTGAGGTCCCGGCTGCGTCGGACAGGTGAGTATAGCGATATTTTTTATTTTAATTCTCTATTTTACACATTTTAACATTAATGTTGTTCCGATACCCGATACCCGATACCACAAGAGTATCGGAATCCCGGTATCGGAATTCCGATACAGCAAGTATCGGCCGATACCCGATACTTGCAGCATCGGAATGCTCAACACTAGTCACCACCATCGACATCTACCTACCCATTCACTGTGCGCCCCACGGCAGGGTCACGGACCAGGGCCTAGCCACCGTGACCACCCCAGAGCAGAGACTCAGAGGCCCGGTACCGGGTACCCCTCGGCCCTGCGGTGGTGGGGGCGCTACACTAGCTCCTCCATCCAGTGGCAATTTCTGAGAATTAAACAATTAAAAATTCTTATCGGCTTCTACTAATTCCCGATCAATATAATCAGCTTTCCGGGGCTAAATGGTTTTCCAAACTGGATCTCAGCGGGGCATATAATCTGATACGGGTTCGTGAGGGTGATGAGTGGAAGACAGTATTTTTACCATCTGAAAGTGTCTTTGAAAATCTCGTTATGCCTTTTGGTCTAATGAATGCAGCTGCGGTTTTTCAAAATTTTATGAATTATATTTTCTCTGATTATATTGGCAAATCTATTGTGGTTTATTTAGATGATATTCTAATTTTCTCACCTAACATGGATTCACATTATAAACATGTCCGTTTGGTTCTGCAAAGGTTGAGAGATAATTGTTTGTTTGGGCAGATACCCTGTCTCGTAGTCTTGATTCTGTGTCTCCTCCAGAACCTCCTTCCTCCGTTCTTCCTCTGGGTATTGTTGTGGTCACGGTTTCCTCTGATCTGGAACCTGGAATCCGTACTGCTCAGTACTTGGCTCCTTCCAATACCCCTGAATGCAAGCTGTTTGTCCCTGTGTATCTCAGATTATGCCTTTTGCAAAGATTCCATGATTGTGTATTGTGTTCATCCAGGGGTCACTGCAACCCCGAAGGCAGTTGCTAGAGACTGTTTTGGTGGTCCACCATGCATAAGGATATTAGAGATTTTGTGTCAGCTTGTGAAACTTATGCACGTGCCAAAGTACAGCATTGCCGGCCAGCCGGGGAATTGGTTCCTTTGCCAATTCCAGAAAGACCATGGAATCATTTGTCCATGGATTTCATTTCAGATTTACCGCTGTCTGGGGGGATGACTACTATTTGGGTGGCAGTCGATCGCTTCAGCAAACAAGCTCACTTCATCGCATTATCTGGGTTATCCAATGCTGAATCTCTCTCCAAACTGTTTATTATTGATGTGGTACAATTGCATAGGATTCTGTTAAATATTGTATTGGATAGGGGTGTACAATTCAACTCTAGATTTGGGAGGGCTTTCTGCAGAAAAATGGGGATTGATTTGTCCTTTTCCTCTGCTTATCACCCTGAAACTAACGGTCAGACAGAGAGGACAAATCAGTCTTTGAAGCCAATTTTAAGATATTTTGTCGCTGATCAGCAGGAGAAATGGTCATCATTTCTTCCTCTGGCTGAGTTTTCTTTTAACAGTCGGGTTAATCAGTCCATGGGGACCTCGCCGTTTTTCTATAATTACAGGATTCATCCTCATTTTGGTGAGTTCTCCAGGATAAGTTCCGGGTGTCCTGGGGTGGATGTCACCATTCAAGAGCTGGGGGATGTCTGGAGGAAGGTTAAAAAGAACATTGGGGTGGTTCAGTATTGGCAGCAGCGGAAGGCCAATACGAGGCGCTCATCAGGGGCCACCTTCAAAGTGGGAGTTAATGTATGGTTATCCTCTAAGAATATTACATTGAAGATGCCCTCGCTGAAGTTGGGTCCTAGATTCATTGGTCCGTATGAAATTCTGGAGGTGGTCAATCCAGTTACCTTCCGCTTAAAACTCCCTCGGTCTTTCCGTATTCCTAATGTGTTCCACAAGTCATTGTTGAAGGAGTTTATTCCCCCTGCTCTGTCTTCCTCACTACTTTCCTTGATTAGTCCTCTACTTAAGCATGCTGGCTCCTCCATCCAGTGTCAATCGTACACTTGCTGTTGACTGTGTAAGACTGATCCATGCTGAGTCTGTGCTGCAATCATCTGTGTTCACTTTCCTTGAGTAGTCCTCTACTTAAGCCTGCTGGCTCCTCCATCCAGTGTCAATTGTACACTTGCTGCTGCCTGTATAAGACTGATCTCTCTGTGATCTGTGCCTGACCCAGCCTGACTTTATCCCCTACCCGAACTTAGACTCTTTGCTTGTGACCTGACTTCTCTTGTGCCTGCTCCCTGTAAACTGTCTTGTCTTTCTGGTTTTTCTGAACTCAGCTAGTAAATTGGATTTAGTCTCTGATTTCTCTTTGCTGTACTGCGCCATTTCCTGGACCTGACCTCGGATTGTTTGACCTCCTTTTACTTATTCAGTAAGTGATGTATATTATTTCTTACTGTTGTTGTAGTCTTTCTCTCCACTTCTGGGGCTAACATTTACTATAGTGACTCGCATCACACATAGTGTTTTGGTCTACTGCAAATGTGGTCAGGAATTTCACTAATAGCTAAATGCTATGGCAAATCAGTCCATAAACCAGCGTAAAACATTTGGTCCGCCAGTCCACAGTCCACTGTAAAAGTGGTCTGTCAGTCCACAGTCTAATGTAAATGTTATGGCCATTCAGTCCATAGTCTTTTAGTCTACTGGAAATGTAGTCATGAATGCCACACCTAGCATAATTGCTGTGCTCAATCAGTCCTTAGACTACTGTAAATGATTGGATCAGTTAGCCCATGGACTAGTGTAAAACTTTTTGTCCGTCAGTCCACAGTCTGATGTAAATGTGGCCAGTCAGTCCACAGTCAGGTGTAAACGATGTCATCATTGGGTCTACTAACTAGTTTAAAAGCTGTGGTCCATCAGTCCACAGTCTAGTGTAAATTCTTTGTTCAGTTAGTTCACAGTCTGGTGTAAATGTTGTTGTTAGCTGATCCAAAGCCTAGAGGAAGTGCTGTGGTCAGTCGGTCAACAGTCTAGAGTAAATGTTGTTAGTCTGTCCACAGTCTAGTGGAAAAGCTGTGGTCAGTAGCTCCACAGCCTAGCGTAAATGATGAGATCAGTCTCTTGTAATAGAGGCATTGAATGTTACACCGCTGATAAGAAGCCTATTCTATGAAACATAAGAACGTTTTCTTATTTTAGAAGACAGAGAATAAGGAGAAGAAATGTCCCTTACATCTCTACCTGAAATATGGTTGTGTTATACTAGGAGTTGTGAAGAGAAGATATACATGTGAAAAACACAATCAATATATTCCCATGTACCAGGAAGGTGTTATTACACCCCGGCAGGCCTAGAACTTATGTCTAAACCTACAATTATCAGTAATTAATATGAATATTAATTACCTGTTAGGAGATTTTTCTAATTCTCTTCTTGAAATCCACAAGGAAAAATTTCACGTTCCACCATCTCACTGGGCGTCAGTCACCTGTAAATAGTAAAAGGTGTGATAATATGTTCCTGCTACATGCTATACACAAAGAAAAATATAACACACTAGGGAAAAAATTACTTATTTCAGGTATAAGGACTGTGGTCAGTTTATTCTGAATCCTGTAGTCAGTCATTTGTTAGTTTACGGTATATATTATGTTCAGTCATTCTACATTATTCTATGTTATAGTTAGACTACAGTATACTAGAAATGTGGTCAGAAAATGCACACCTAGCGTAAAATGCTATGATCAGCCAGTCCATAAACTAGTGTAAAAGTTTTGGTCCGCCAGTCCACAGTCCACTGTAAAAGTGGTCTATTAGTCCACATTCTAGTGTAAATGTTGTGTTCATTCAGTCCATAGTCTTCTGGTCTACAGGAAATGTGTTCAGAAATTCCACACCTAGCATAAATGCTGTGGTCACTCAGTCTTTAGACTAGTGTAAATGTTATATCCAGGCAGTGCAAACTTTACTGGAAATGTGGTCAGGCAGTCGAAATCTAGTGAAAATGACAAGGTCAGTAAGGCCTTAAACAAGTGCAAATGCTTTGATCAGTCAGTATTCAAACTAATGTAAATGCTGTGATCATTCATCCAAAGACTAGATTAAAAGTTTTGATCCGTCAGTCCAAGGTCTACTGTAGATGTGGCCAGTCAGTCCACAGAATAGTATAAAGACTATGGTCAGTCAGTCCACAGTCTAGTGTAAATGAAATGCTCATTCAGAGCATAGTGTCACGATCTCCATTCTGTTCCTGTCTTCTATGTTACTTTGTGTAGAAGCTGTCAGTCTGTTTTGGTTGTGCTGGTCTGTGCTGCAATCATCTGTGTTAACTTTCCTAGATTAGTCCTGTACTTAAGCATGCTAGCTTCTCTATCCAGTGGCAATTTCCGAGAATTAAACAATTAAAAATTCTTATCGGCTTCCACTTATTCCCGATTAATATAATCAGCTCTCCGGGGCTAAATGGTTTTCCAAACTGGATCTCAGCGGGGCATATAATCTGATACGGGTTCGTGAGGGTGATGAGTGGAAGACAGTATTTTTACCATCTGAAAGTGTCTTTGAAAATCTCGTTATGCCTTTTGGTCTAACGAATGCAGCTGCGGTTTTTCAAAATTTTATGAATTATATTTTCTCTGATTATATTGGCAAATCTTTTGTGGTTTATTTAGATGATATTCTAATTTTCTTACCTAACATGGATTCACATTATAAACATGTCCGTTTGGTTCTGCAAAGGTTGAGAGATAATTGTTTGTTTGGGCAGATACCCTGTCTCGTAGTCTTGATTCTGTGTCTCCTCCAGAACCTCCTTCCTCCATTCTTCCTCAGGGTATTGTTGTGGTCATGGTTTCCTCTGATCTGGAACCTGGAATCCGTACTGCTCATTACTTGGCTCCTTCCAATACCCCTGAATGCAAGCTGTTTGTCCCCGTGTATCTCAGATTATGCCTTTTGCAAGGATTCCATGATTGTGTATTGAGTGTTCATCCTGGCGTCACTGCAACCCCGAAGGCAGTTGCTAGAGACTGTTTTGGTGGTCCACCATGCATAAGGATATTAGAGATTTTGTGACAGCTTGTGAAACTTATGCACGTGCCAATGTACAGCATTGCCGGCCATCCGGGGAATTGGTTCCTTTGCCAATTCCAGAAAGACCATGGAATCATTTGTCCATGGATTTCATTTCAGATTTACCGCTGTCTGGGGGGATGACTACTATTTGGGTGGCAGTCAATCGCTTCAGCAAACAAGCTCACTTCATCGCATTATCTGGGTTATCCAATGCTGAATCTCTCTCCAAACTGTTTATTATTCATGTGGTACAATTGCATAGGATTCTGTTAAATATTGTATTGGATAGGGGTGTACAATTCAACTCTAGATTTTGGAGGGCTTTCTGCAGAAAAATGAGGATTGATTTGTCCTTTTCCTCTGCTTATCACCCTGAAACTAATGGTCAGACAGAGAGGACAAATCAGTCTTTGAAGCCAATTTTAAGATATTTTGTCGCTGATCAGCAGGAGAAATGGTCATCATTTCTTCCTCTGGCTGAGTTTTCTTTTAACAGTCGGGTTAATCAGTCCATGGGGACCTCGCCGTTTTTCTATAATTACAGGTTTCATCCTCATTTTGGTGAGTTCTCCAGGATAAGTTCCAGGTGTCCTGGGGTGGATGTCACCATTCAAGAGCTGGGGGATGTCTGGAGGAAGGTTAAAAAGAACATTGGGGTGGTTCAGTATTGGCAGCAGCGGAAGGCCAATACGAGGCGCTCATCAGGGGCCACCTTCAAAGTGGGAGTTAATGTATGGTTATCCTCTAAGAATATTACATTGAAGATGCCCTCGCTGAAGTTGGGTCCTAGATTCATTGGTCCATATGAAATTCTGGAGGTGGTCAATCCAGTTGCCTTCCGCTTAAAACTCCCTCGGTCTTTTCGTATTCCTAATGTGTTCCACAAGCCATTGTTGAAGGAGTTTATTCCCCCTGCTCTGTCTTCCTCACTACTTTCCTTGTTTAGTCCTCTACTTAAGCATGCTGGCTCCTCCATCCAGTGTCAATCGTATACTTGCTGTTGACTGTGTAAGACTGATCCATGCTGAGTCTGTGCTGCAATCATCTGTGTTCACTTTCCTTGAGTAGTCCTCTACTTAAAGGGAACCTGTCACCACGTTTTTGGAAGATGGGATAAAAATAGCGTTAAATAGTGGCAGAGGTGGGCGTTACATTAGTGTGTGTGTTATGCGTTTATTACCCACCTAAGTTGCCGAAATAACTTTGCAAAGTCTCCGTTTTCGCCTGTCAATCAGGCTGGTCAGGTCGCATGGGCGTTGTCTTCCCCCAGATTTGGCGTAGTTTTCCGTTGGTGGCGTAGTGGTGTGCGCATGCCCAAAGTCCGGAATCCTCTTCCAGGGGATTTAAAATAGCGCGGTGTTCGTTATTGCATTGGTGATCGGTGGGCGCGGCCATCTTCCTTTGGCCGCGCGTGCGCAGAAGCGGCGCTCTGCTGGCCGCGGCTTCAGGAAAATGGCCGCCGCGATATCCATCTGCGCACGCGCGGCATCCCGCGGCCATTTTCCTGAAGCCGCGGCCAGCAGAGCGCCGCTTCTGCGCACGCGCGGCCAAAGGAAGATGGCCGCGCCCACCGATCACCAATGCAATAACGAACACCGCGCTATTTTAAATCCCCTGGAAGAGGATTCCGGACTTTGGGCATGCGCACACCACTACGCCACCAACGGAAAACTACGCCAAATCTGGGTGAAGACACCACGCCCATGTGACCTGACCAGCCTGATTGACAGGCGAAAACGGAGACTTTGCAAAGTTATTTCGGCAACTTAGGTGGGTAATAAACGCATAACACACACACTAATGTAACGCCCACCTCTGCCCCTATTTAACGCTATTTTTATCCCATCTTCCAAAAACGTGGTGACAGGTTCCCTTTAAGCCTGCTGGCTCCTCCATCCAGTGTCAATTGTACACTTGCTGCTGCCTGTATAAGACTGATCTCTCTGTGATCTGTGCCTGACCCAGCCTGACTTTATCCCCTACCCGAACTTAGACTCTTTGCTTGTGACCTGACTTCTCTTGTGCCTGCTCCCTGTAAACTGTCTTGTCTTTCTGGTTTTTCTGAACTCAGCTAGTAAATTGGATTTAGTCTCTGATTTCTCTTTGCTGTACTGCGCCATTTCCTGGACCTGACCTCGGATTGTTTGACCTCCTTTTACTTATTCAGTAAGTGGTGTATATTATTTCTTACTGTTGTTGTAGTCTTTCTCTCCACTTCTGGGGCTAACATTTACTATAGTGACTCGCATCACACATAGTGTTTTGGTCTACTGCAAATGTGGTCAGGAATTTCACTAATAGCTAAATGCTATGGCAAATCAGTCCATAAACCAGCGTAAAACATTTGGTCCACCAGTCCACAGTCCACTGTAAAAGTGGTCTGTCAGTCCACAGTCTAATGTAAATGTTATGGCCATTCAGTCCATAGTCTTTTAGTCTACTGGAAATGTAGTCATGAATGCCACACCTAGCATAATTGCTGTGCTCAATCAGTCCTTAGACTACTGTAAATGATTGGATCAGTTAGCCCATGGACTAGTGTAAAACTTTTTCTCCGTCAGTCCACAGTCTGATGTAAATGTGGCCAGTCAGTCCACAGTCAGGTGTA
Source organism: Ranitomeya variabilis (assembly GCF_051348905.1). Lineage (NCBI taxonomy): Eukaryota > Metazoa > Chordata > Amphibia > Anura > Dendrobatidae > Ranitomeya > Ranitomeya variabilis. Next base: position 327,933,568 of record NC_135237.1, on the reverse strand, counting down.
AACGATGTCATCATTGGGTCTACTAACTAGTTTAAAAGCTGTGGTCCATCAGTCCACAGTCTAGTGTAAATTCTTTGTTCAGTTAGTTCACAGTCTGGTGTAAATGTTGTTGTTAGCTGATCCAAAGCCTAGAGGAAGTGCTGTGGTCAGTCGGTCAACAGTCTAGAGTAAATGTTGTTAGTCTGTCCACAGTCTAGTGGAAAAGCTGTGGTCAGTAGCTCCACAGCCTAGCGTAAATGATGAGATCAGTCTCTTGTAATCGAGGCATTGAATGTTACACCGCTGATAAGAAGCCTATTCTATGAAACATAAGAACGTTTTCTTATTTTAGAAGACAGAGAATAAGGAGAAGAAATGTTCCTTACATCTCTACCTGAAATATGGTTGTGTTATACTAGGAGTTGTGAAGAGAAGATATACATGTGAAAAACACAATCAATATATTCCCATGTACCAGGAAGGTGTTATTACACCCCGGCAGGCCTAGAACTTATGTCTAAACCTACAATTATCAGTAATTAATATGAATATTAATTACCTGTTAGGAGATTTTTCTAATTCTCTTCTTGAAATCCACAAGGAAAAATTTCACGTTCCACCATCTCACTGGGCGTCAGTCACCTGTAAATAGTCAAAGGTGTGATAATATGTTCCTGCTACATGCTATACACAAAGAAAAATATAACACACTAGGGAAAAAATTACTTATTTCAGGTATAAGGACTGTGGTCAGTTTATTCTGAATCCTGTAGTCAGTCATTTGTTAGTTTACGGTATATATTATGTTCAGTCATTCTACATTATTCTATGTTATAGTTAGACTACAGTATACTAGAAATGTGGTCAGAAAATGCACACCTAGCGTAAAATGCTATGATCAGCCAGTCCATAAACTAGTGTAAAAGTTTTGGTCCGCCAGTCCACAGTCCACTGTAAAAGTGGTCTATTAGTCCACATTCTAGTGTAAATGTTGTGTTCATTCAGTCCATAGTCTTCTGGTCTACAGGAAATGTGTTCAGAAATTCCACACCTAGCATAAATGCTGTGGTCACTCAGTCTTTAGACTAGTGTAAATGTTATATCCAGGCAGTGCAAACTTTACTGGAAATGTGGTCAGGCACTCAAAATCTAGTGAAAATGACAAGGTCAGTAAGGCCTTAAACAAGTGCAAATGCTTTGATCAGTCAGTATTCAAACTAATGTAAATGCTGTGATCATTCATCCAAAGACTAGATTAAAAGTTTTGATCCGTCAGTCCAAGGTCTACTGTAGATGTGGCCAGTCAGTCCACAGAATAGTATAAAGACTATGGTCAGTCAGTCCACAGTCTAGTGTAAATGAAATGCTCATTCAGAGCATAGTGTCACGATCTCCATTCTGTTCCTGTCTTCTATGTTACTTTGTGTAGAAGCTGTCAGTCTGTTTTGGTTGTGCTGGTCTGTGCTGCAATCATCTGTGTTAACTTTCCTAGATTAGTCCTGTACTTAAGCATGCTAGCTTCTCCATCCAGTGGCAATTTCCGAGAATTAAACAATTAAAAATTCTTATCGGCTTCCACTTATTCCCGATTAATATAATCAGCTCTCCGGGGCTAAATGGTTTTCCAAACTGGATCTCAGCGGGGCATATAATCTGATACGGGTTCGTGAGGGTGATGAGTGGAAGACAGTATTTTTACCATCTGAAAGTGTCTTTGAAAATCTCGTTATGCCTTTTGGTCTAACGAATGCAGCTGCGGTTTTTCAAAATTTTATGAATTATATTTTCTCTGATTATATTGGCAAATCTTTTGTGGTTTATTTAGATGATATTCTAATTTTCTTACCTAACATGGATTCACATTATAAACATGTCCGTTTGGTTCTGCAAAGGTTGAGAGATAATTGTTTGTTTGGGCAGATACCCTGTCTCGTAGTCTTGATTCTGTGTCTCCTCCAGAACCTCCTTCCTCCATTCTTCCTCAGGGTATTGTTGTGGTCATGGTTTCCTCTGATCTGGAACCTGGAATCCGTACTGCTCATTACTTGGCTCCTTCCAATACCCCTGAATGCAAGCTGTTTGTCCCCGTGTATCTCAGATTATGCCTTTTGCAAGGATTCCATGATTGTGTATTGAGTGTTCATCCAGGGGTCACTGCAACCCCGAAGGCAGTTGCTAGAGACTGTTTTGGTGGTCCACCATGCATAAGGATATTAGAGATTTTGTGACAGCTTGTGAAACTTATGCACGTGCCAATGTACAGCATTGCCGGCCAGCCGGGGAATTGGTTCCTTTGCCAATTCCAGAAAGACCATGGAATCATTTGTCCATGGATTTCATTTCAGATTTACCGCTGTCTGGGGGGATGACTACTATTTGGGTGGCAGTCAATCGCTTCAGCAAACAAGCTCACTTCATCGCATTATCTGGGTTATCCAATGCTGAATCTCTCTCCAAACTGTTTATTATTCATGTGGTACAATTGCATAGGATTCTGTTAAATATTGTATTGGATAGGGGTGTACAATTCAACTCTAGATTTTGGAGGGCTTTCTGCAGAAAAATGGGGATTGATTTGTCCTTTTCCTCTGCTTATCACCCTGAAACTAACAGTCAGACAGAGAGGACAAATCAGTCTTTGAAGCCAATTTTAAGATATTTTGTCGCTGATCAGCAGGAGAAATGGTCATCATTTCTTCCTCTGGCTGAGTTTTCCTTTAACAGTCGGGTTAATCAGTCCATGGGGACCTCACCGTTTTTCTATAATTACAGGTTTCATCCTCATTTTGGTGAGTTCTCCAGGATAAGTTCCAGGTGTCCTGGGGTGGATGTCACCATTCAAGAGCTGGGGGATGTCTGGAGGAAGGTTAAAAAGAACATTGGGGTGGTTCAGTATTGGCAGCAGCGGAAGGCCAATACGAGGCGCTCATCAGGGGCCACCTTCAAAGTGGGAGTTAATGTATGGTTATCCTCTAAGAATATTACATTGAAGATGCCCTCGCTGAAGTTGGGTCCTAGATTCATTGGTCCATATGAAATTCTGGAGGTGGTCAATCCAGTTGCCTTCCGCTTAAAACTCCCTCGGTCTTTTCGTATTCCTAATGTGTTCCACAAGCCATTGTTGAAGGAGTTTATTCCCCCTGCTCTGTCTTCCTCACTACTTTCCTTGATTAGTCCTCTACTTAAGCATGCTGGCTCCTCCATCCAGTGTCAATCGTACACTTGCTGTTGACTGTGTAAGACTGATCCATGCTGAGTCTGTGCTGCAATCATCTGTGTTCACTTTCCTTGAGTAGTCCTCTACTTAAGCCTGCTGGCTCCTCCATCCAGTGTCAATTGTACACTTGCTGCTGCCTGTATAAGACTGACCTCTCTGTGATCTGTGCCTGACCCAGCCTGACTTTATTCCCTTCCTGAACTTAGACTCTTTGCTTGTGACCTGACTTCTCTTGTGCCTGCTCCTTGTAAACTGTCTTGTCTTTCTGGTTTTTCTGAACTCAGCTAGTAAATTGGATTTATTCTCTAATTTCTTTTTGCTGTACTGCGCCATTTCCTGGACCTGACCTCGGATTGTTTGACCTCCTTTTACTTATTCAGTAAGTGGTGTATATTATTTCTTACTGTTGTTGTAGTCTTTCTCTCCACTTCTGGGGCTAACATTTACTATAGTGACTCGCATCACACATAGTGTTTTGGTCTACTGCAAATGTGGTCAGGAATTAAACACCTAGCTAAATGCTATGGCAAATCAGTCCATAAACTAGTGTAAAACATTTGGTCCACCAGTCCACAGTCCACTGTAAAAGTGGTCTGTCAGTCCACAGTCTAATGTAAATGTTATGGCCACTCAGTCCATAGTCTTTTAGTCTACAGGAAATGTAGTCATGAATTCCACACCTAGCATAATTGCTGTGCTCATCAGTCCTTAGACTACTGTAAATGATTGGATCAGTTAGCCCATGGACTAGTGTAAAACTTTTTGTCCGTCAGTCCACAGTCTGATGTAAATGTGGCCAGTCAGTCCACAGTCAGGTGTAAACGATGTCGTCATTGGGTCTACTATCTAGTTTAAATGCTGTGGTCCATCAGTACACAGTCTAGTGTAAATTCTTTGTTCAGTTAGTTCACAGTCTGGTGTAAATGTTGTTGTTAGCTGATCCAAAGCCTAGAGGAAATGCTGTGGTCAGTCGGTCAACAGTCTAGAGTAAATGTTGTTAGTCTGTCCACAGTCTAGTGGAAAAGCTGTGGTCAGTAGCTCCACAGCCTAGCGTAAATGATGAGATCAGTCTCTTGTAATCGAGGCATTGAATGTTACACCGCTGATAAGAAGCCTATTCTATGAAACATAAGAACGTTTTCTTATTTTAGAAGACAGAGAATAAGATGAAGAAATGTTCCTTACATCTCTACCTGAAATATGGTTGTGTTATACTAGGAGTTGTGTATAGAAGATATACATGTGAAAAACACAAACAATATATTCCCATGTACCAGGAAGGTGTTATTACACCCCGGCAGGCCTAGAACTTATGTCTAAACCTACAATTATCAGTAATTAATATGAATATTAATTACCTGTTAGGAGATTTTTCTAATTCTCTTCTTGAAATCCACAAGGAAAAATTTCATGTTCCACCATCTCACTGGGTGTCAGTCACCTGTAAATAGTCAAAGGTGTGATAATATGTTCCTGCTACATGCTATACACAAAGAAAAATATAACACACTAGGGACAAAATTACTTATTTCAGGTATAAGGACTGTGGTCAGTTTATTCTGAATCCTGTAGTCAGTCATTTGTTAGTTTACGGTATATTTTATGTTCAGTCATTCTACATTATTCTATAAATGTTATAGTCAGACTACAGTATACTAGAAATGTGGTCAGAAAATGCACACCTAGCGTAAATGCTATGATCAGCCAGTCCATAAACTAGTGTAAAAGTTTTGGTCCGCCAGTCCACAGTCCACTGTAAAAGTGGTCTATTAGTCCACATTCTAGTGTAAATGTTGTGTTCATTCAGTCCATAGTCTTCTGGTCTACAGGAAATGTGTTCAGAAATTCCACACCTAGCATAAATGCTGTGGTCACTCAGTCTTTAGACTAGTGTAAATGTTATATCCAGGCAGTGCAAACTTTACTGGAAATGTGGTCAGGCACTCAAAATCTAGTGAAAATGACAAGGTCAGTAAGGCCTTAAACAAGTGCAAATGCTTTGATCAGTCAGTATTCAAACTAATGTAAATGCTCTGTGATCATTCATCCAAAGACTAGATTAAAAGTTTTGATCCGTCAGTCCAAGGTCTACTGTAGATGTGGCCAGTCAGTCCACAGAATAGTATAAAGACTATGGTCAGTCAGTCCACAGTCTAGTGTAAATGAAATGCTCATTCAGAGCATAGTGTCACGATCTCCATTCTGTTCCTGTCTTCTATGTTACTTTGTGTAAAAGCTGTCAGTCTGTTTTGGTTGTGCTGGTCTGTGCTGCAATCATCTGTGTTAACTTTCCTAGATTAGTCCTCTACTAAAGCATGCTAGCTTCTCCATCCAGTGGCAATTTCCGAGAATTAAACAATTAAAAATTCTTATCGGCTTCCAATTTTTCCCGATCAATATAATCAGCTTTCCGGGGCTAAATGGTTTTCCAAACTGGATCTCAGCGGGGCATATAATCTGATACGGGTTCGTGAGGGTGATGAGTGGAAGACAGTATTTTTACCATCTGAAAGTGTCTTTGAAAATATCGTTATGCCTTTTGGTCTAACGAATGCAGCTGCGGTTTTTCAAAATTTTATGAATTATATTTTTTCTGATTATATTGGCAAATCTTTTGTGGTTTATTTAGATGATATTCTAATTTTCTCACCTAACATGGATTCACATTATAAACATGTCCGTTTGGTTCTGCAAAGGTTGAGAGATAATTGTTTGTTTGGGCAGATACCCTGTCTCGTAGTCCTGATTCTGTCTCCTCCAGAACCTCCTTCCTCCATTCTTCCTCAGGGTATTGTTGTGGTCATGGTTTCCTCTGATCTGGAACCTGGAATCCGTACTGCTCAGTACTTGTCTAATTCCAATACCCCTGAATGCAAGCTGTTTGTCCCTGTGTATCTCAGATTATGCCTTTTGCAAGGATTCCATGATTGTGTATTGAGAGTTCATCCAGGGGTCACTGCAACCCCGAAGGCAGTTGCTAGAGACTGTTTTGGTGGTCCACCATGCATAAGGATATTAGAGATTTTGTGTCAGCTTGTGAAACTTATGCACGTGTCAAAGTACAGCATTGCCGGCCAGCCGGGGAATTGGTTCCTTTGCCAATTCCAGAAAGACCATGGAATCATTTGTCCATGGATTTCATTTCAGATTTACCGCTGTCTGGGGGGATGACTACTATTTGGGTGGCAGTCGATCGCTTCAGCAAACAAGCTCCCTTCATCCCATTATCTGGGTTATCCAATGCTGAATCTCTCTCCAAACTGTTTATTATTGATGTGGTACAATTGCATAGGATTCTGTTAAATATTGTATTGGATAGGGGTGTACAATTCAACTCTAGATTTTGGAGGGTTTTCTGCAGAAAAATGGGGATAGATTTGTCCTTTTCCTCTGCTTATCACCCTGAAACTAACGGTCAGACAGAGAGAACAAATCAGTCTTTGAAGCCAATTTTAAGATATTTTGTCGCAGATCAACAGGAGAAATGGTCATCATTTCTTCCTCTGGCTGAGTTTTCTTTTAACAGTCGGGTTAATCAGTCCATGGGGACCTCGCCGTTTTTCTATAATTACAGGTTTCATCCTCATTTTGGTGAGTTCTCCAGGATAAGTTCCGGGTGTCCTGGGGTGGATGTCACCATTCAAGAGCCGGGGGATGTCTGGAGGAAGGTTAAAAAGAACATTGGGGTGGTTCAGTATTGGCAGCAGCGGAAGGCCAATACGAGGCGCTCATCAGGGGCCACCTTCAAAGTGGGAGTTAATGTATGGTTATCCTCTAGGAATATTACATTGAAGATGCCCTCGCTGAAGTTGGGTCCTAGATTCATTGGTCTGTATGAAATTCTAGAGGTGGTCAATCCAGTTGCCTTCCTCTTAAAACTCCCTCGGTCTTTCCGTATTCCTAATGTGTTCCACAAGTCATTGTTGAAGGAGTTTATTCCCCCTGCTCTGTCTTCCTCACTACTTTCCTTGATTAGTCCTCTACTTAAGCATGCTGGCTCCTCCATCCAGTGTCAATCGTACACTTGCTGTTGACTGTGTAAGACTGATCCATGCTGAGTCTGTGCTGCAATCATCTGTGTTCACTTTCCTTGAGTAGTCCTCTACTTAAGCCTGCTGGCTCCTCCATCCAGTGTCAATTGTACACTTGCTGCTGCCTGTATAAGACTGACCTCTCTGTGATCTGTGCCTGACCCAGCCTGACTTTATTCCCTTCCTGAACTTAGACTCTTTGCTTGTGACCTGACTTCTCTTGTGCCTGCTCCTTGTAAACTGTCTTGTCTTTCTGTTTTTTTCTGAACTCAGCTAGTAAATTGGATTTATTCTCTAATTTCTTTTTGCTGTACTGCGCCATTTCCTGGACCTGACCTCGGATTGTTTGACCTCCTTTTACTTATTCAGTAAGTGGTGTATATTATTTCTTACTGTTGTTGTAGTCTTTCTCTCCACTTCTGGGGCTAACATTTACTATAGTGACTCGCATCACACATAGTGTTTTGGTCTACTGCAAATGTGGTCAGGAATTAAACACCTAGCTAAATGCTATGGCAAATCAGTCCATAAACTAGTGTAAAACATTTGGTCCACCAGTCCACAGTCCACTGTAAAAGTGGTCTGTCAGTCCACAGTCTAATGTAAATGTTATGGCCATTCAGTCCATAGTCTTTTAGTCTACTGGAAATGTAGTCATGAATTCCACACCTAGAATAATTGCTGTGCTCAATCAGTCCTTAGACTACTGTAAATGATTGGATCAGTTAGCCCATGGACTAGTGTAAAACTTTTTGTCCGTCAGCCCACAGTCTGATGTAAATGTGGCCAGACAGTCCACAGTCAGGTGTACACAATGTCGTCATTGGGTCTACTATCTAGTTTAAATGCTGTGGTCCATCATTCCACAGTCTAGTGTAAATTCTTTGTTCAGTTAGTTCACAGTCTATTGTAAATGTTGTTGATAGCTGAACCAAAGCCTAGAGGAAATGCTGTGGTCAGTCGGTCAACAGTCTAGAGTAAATGTTGTTAGTCTGTCCACAGTCTAGTGGAAAAGCTGTGGTCAGTAGCTCCACAGCCTAGCGTAAATGATGAGATCAGTCTCTTGTAATCGTGGCATTGAATGTTACACCGCTGATAAGAAGCCTATTCTGTGAAACATAAGAACGTTTTCTTATTTTAGAAGACAGAGAATAAGGAGAAGAAATGTTCCTTACATCTCTACCTGAAATATGGTTGTGTTATACTAGGAGTTGTGTATAGAAGATATACATGTGAAAAACACAAACAATATATTCCCATGTACCAGGAAGGTGTTTTTACACCCCGGCAGGCCTAGAACTTATGTCTAAACCTACAATTATCAGTAATTAATATGAATATTAATTACCTGTTAGGAGATTTTTCTAATTCTCTTCTTGAAATCCACAAGGAAAAATTTCACGTTCCACCATCTCACTGGGCGACAGTCACCTGTAAATAGTCAAAGGTGTGATAATATGTTCCTGCTACATGCTATACGCAAAGAAAAATATAACACACTAGGGACAAAATTACTTATTTCAGGTATAAGGACTGTGGTCAGTTTATTCTGAATCCTGTAGTCAGTCATTTGTTAGTTTACGGTTTATATTATGTTCAGTCATTCTACATTATTCTATGTTATAGTCAGACTACAGTATACTAGAAATGTGGTCAGACAATGCACACCTAGCGTAAATGCTATGATCAGCCAGTCCATAAACTAGTGTAAACATTTGGTCCGCCAGTCCCCAGTCCACTGTAAAAGTGGTCTATTAGTCCACATTTTAGTGTAAATGTTGTGTTCATTCAGTCCATAGTCTTCTGGTCTACTGGAAATGTGTTCAGAAATTCCACACCTAGCATAAATGCTGTGGTCACTCAGTCTTTAGACTAGTGTAAATGTTATATCCAGGCAGTGCAAACTTTACTGGAAATGTGGTCAGGCAGTCGAAATCTAGTGAAAATGACAAGGTCAGTAAGGCCTTAAACAAGTGCAAATGCTTTGATCAGTCAGTATTCAAACTAATGTAAATGCTGTGATCATTCATCCAAAGACTAGATGAAAAGTTTTGATCCGTCAGTCCAAGGTCTACTGTAGATGTGGCCAGTCAGTCCACAGAATAGTATAAAGACTATGGTCAGTCAGTCCACAGTCTAGTGTAAATGAAATGCTCATTCAGAGCATAGTGTCACGATCTCCATTCTGTTCCTGTCTGCTATGTTACTTTGTGTAGAAGCTGTCAGTCTGTTTTGGTTGTGCTGGTCTGTGCTGCAATCATCTGTGTTAACTTTCCTAGATTAGTCCTCTACTTAAGCATGCTAGCTCCTTCATCCAGTGGCAATTTCCGAGAATTAAACAATTAAAAATTCTTATCGGCTTCCACTTATTCCCGATCAATATAATCAGCTTTCCGGGGCTAAATGGTTTTCCAAACTGGATCTCAGCGGGACATATAATCTGATACGGGTTCGTGAGGGTGATGAGTGGAAGACAGTATTTTTACCATCTGAAAGTGTCTTTGAAAATCTCGTTATGCCTTTTGGTCTAACGAATGCAGCTGCGGTTTTTCAAAATTTTATGAATGATATTTTCTCTGATTATATTGGCAAATCTATTGTGGTTTATTTAGATGATATTCTAATTTTCTCACCTAACATGGATTCACATTATAAACATGTCCGTTTGGTTCTGCAAAGGTTGAGAGATAATTGTTTGTTTGGGCAGATACCCTGTCTCGTAGTCTTGATTCTGTGTCTCCTCCAGAACCTCCTTCCTCCATTCTTCCTCAGGGTATTGTTGTGGTCATGGTTTCCTCTGATCTGGAACCTGGAATCCGTACTGCTCAGTACTTGGCTCCTTCCAATACCCCTGAATGCAAGCTGTTTGTCCCTGTGTATCTCAGATTATGCCTTTTGCAAGGATTCCATGATTGTGTATTGAGTGTTCATCCAGGGGTCACTGCAACCCCGAAGGCAGTTGCTAGAGACTGTTTTGGTGGTCCACCATGCATAAGGATATTAGAGATTTTGTGTCAGCTTGTGAAACTTATGCACGTGCCAAAGTACAGCATTGCCGGCCAGCCGGGGAATTGGTTCCTTTGCCAATTCCAGAAAGACCATGGAATCATTTGTCCATGGATTTCATTTCAGATTTACAGCTGTCTGGGGGGATGACTACTATTTGGGTGGCAGTCGATCGCTTCAGCAAACAAGCTCACTTCATCCCATTATCTGGGTTATCCAATGCTGAATCTCTCTCCAAACTGTTTATTATTCATGTGGTACAATTGCATAGGATTCTGTTAAATATTGTATTGGATAGGGGTGTACAATTCAACTCTAGATTTTGGAGGGCTTTCTGCAGAAAAATGGGGATTGATTTGTCCTTTTCCTCTGCTTATCACCCTGAAACTAACGGTCAGACAGAGAGGACAAATCAGTCTTTGAAGCCAATTTTAAGATATTTTGTCGCTGATCAGCAGGAGAAATGGTCATCATTTCTTCCTCTGGCTGAGTTTTCTTTTAACAGTCGGGTTAATCAGTCCATGGGGACCTCGCCGTTTTTCTATAATTACAGGATTCATCCTCATTTTGGTGAGTTCTCCAGGATAAGTTCCGGGTGTCCTGGGGTGGATGTCACCATTCAAGAGCTGGGGGATGTCTGGAGGAAGGTTAAAAAGAACATTGGGGTGGTTCAGTATTGGCAGCAGGGGAAGGCCAATACGAGGCGCTCATCAGGGGCCACCTTCAAAGTGGGAGTTAATGTATGGTTATCCTCTAAGAATATTACATTGAAGATGCCCTCGCTGAAGTTGGGTCCTAGATTCATTGGTCCGTATGAAATTCTGGAGGTGGTCAATCCAGTTGCCTTCCGCTTAAAACTCCCTCGGTCTTTCCGTATTCCTAATGTGTTCCACAAGTCATTGTTGAAGGAGTTTATTCCCCCTGCTCTGTCTTCCTCACTACTTTCCTTGATTAGTCCTCTACTTAAGCATGCTGGCTCCTCCATCCAGTGTCAATCGTACACTTGCTGTTGACTGTGTAAGACTGATCCATGCTGAGTCTGTGCTGCAATCATCTGTGTTCACTTTCCTTGAGTAGTCCTCTACTTAAGCCTGCTGGCTCCTCCATCCAGTGTCAATTGTACACTTGCTGCTGCCTGTATAAGACTGACCTCTCTGTGATCTGTGCCTGACCCAGCCTGACTTTATTCCCTTCCTGAACTTAGACTCTTTGCTTGTGACCTGACTTCTCTTGTGCCTGCTCCTTGTAAACTGTCTTGTCTTTCTGGTTTTTCTGAACTCAGCTAGTAAATTGGATTTATTCTCTAATTTCTTTTTGCTGTACTGCGCCATTTCCTGGACCTGACCTCGGATTGTTTGACCTCCTTTTACTTATTCAGTAAGTGGTGTATATTATTTCTTACTGTTGTTGTAGTCTTTCTCTCCACTTCTGGGGCTAACATTTACTATAGTGACTCGCATCACACATAGTGTTTTGGTCTACTGCAAATGTGGTCAGGAATTAAACACCTAGCTAAATGCTATGGCAAATCAGTCCATAAACTAGTGTAAAACATTTGGTCCACCAGTCCACAGTCAACTGTAAAAGTGGTCTGTCAGTCCACAGTCTAATGTAAATGTTATGGCCATTCAGTCCATAGTCTTTTAGTCTACTGGAAATGTAGTCATGAATTCCACACCTAGCATAATTGCTGTGCTCATCAGTCCTTAGACTACTGTAAATGATTGGATCAGTTAGCCCATGGACTAGTGTAAAACTTTTTGTCCGTCAGTCCACAGTCTGATGTAAATGTGGCCAGTCAGTCCACAGTCAGGTGTAAACGATGTCGTCATTGGGTCTACTATCTAGTTTAAATGCTGTGGTCCATCAGTACACAGTCTAGTGTAAATTCTTTGTTCAGTTAGTTCACAGTCTGGTGTAAATGTTGTTGTTAGCTGATCCAAAGCCTAGAGGAAATGCTGTGGTCAGTCGGTCAACAGTCTAGAGTAAATGTTGTTAGTCTGTCCACAGTCTAGTGGAAAAGCTGTGGTCAGTAGCTCCACAGCCTAGCGTAAATGATGAGATCAGTCTCTTGTAATCGAGGCATTGAATGTTACACCGCTGATAAGAAGCCTATTCTATGAAACATAAGAACGTTTTCTTATTTTAGAAGACAGAGAATAAGGAGAAGAAATGTTCCTTACATCTCTACCTGAAATATGGTTGTGTTATACTAGGAGTTGTGTATAGAAGATATACATGTGAAAAACACAAACAATATATTCCCATGTACCAGGAAGGTGTTATTACACCCCGGCAGGCCTAGAACTTATGTCTAAACCTACAATTATCAGTAATTAATATGAATATTAATTACCTGTTAGGAGATTTTTCTAATTCTCTTCTTGAAATCCACAAGGAAAAATTTCATGTTCCACCATCTCACTGGGTGTCAGTCACCTGTAAATAGTCAAAGGTGTGATAATATGTTCCTGCTACATGCTATACACAAAGAAAAATATAACACACTAGGGACAAAATTACTTATTTCAGGTATAAGGACTGTGGTCAGTTTATTCTGAATCCTGTAGTCAGTCATTTGTTAGTTTACGGTATATTTTATGTTCAGTCATTCTACATTATTCTATAAAGGTTATAGTCAGACTACAGTATACTAGAAATGTGGTCAGAAAATGCACACCTAGCGTAAATGCTATGATCAGCCAGTCCATAAACTAGTGTAAAAGTTTTGGTCCGCCAGTCCACAGTCCACTGTAAAAGTGGTCTATTAGTCCACATTCTAGTGTAAATGTTGTGTTCATTCAGTCCATAGTCTTCTGGTCTACAGGAAATGTGTTCAGAAATTCCACACCTAGCATAAATGCTGTGGTCACTCAGTCTTTAGACTAGTGTAAATGTTATATCCAGGCAGTGCAAACTTTACTGGAGATGTGGTCAGGCACTCAAAATCTAGTGAAAATGACAAGGTCAGTAAGGCCTTAAACAAGTGCAAATGCTTTGATCAGTCAGTATTCAAACTAATGTAAATGCTCTGTGATCATTCATCCAAAGACTAGATTAAAAGTTTTGATCCGTCAGTCCAAGGTCTACTGTAGATGTGGCCAGTCAGTCCACAGAATAGTATAAAGACTATGGTCAGTCAGTCCACAGTCTAGTGTAAATGAAATGCTCATTCAGAGCATAGTGTCACGATCTCCATTCTGTTCCTGTCTTCTATGTTACTTTGTGTAAAAGCTGTCAGTCTGTTTTGGTTGTGCTGGTCTGTGCTGCAATCATCTGTGTTAACTTTCCTAGATTAGTCCTCTACTAAAGCATGCTAGCTTCTCCATCCAGTGGCAATTTCCGAGAATTAAACAATTAAAAATTCTTATCGGCTTCCACTTTTTCCCGATCAATATAATCAGCTTTCCGGGGCTAAATGGTTTTCCAAACTGGATCTCAGCGGGGCATATAATCTGATACGGGTTCGTGAGGGTGATGAGTGGAAGACAGTATTTTTACCATCTGAAAGTGTCTTTGAAAATATCGTTATGCCTTTTGGTCTAACGAATGCAGCTGCGATTTTTCAAAATTTTATGAATTATATTTTTTCTGATTATATTGGCAAATCTTTTGTGGTTTATTTAGATGATATTCTAATTTTCTCACCTAACATGGATTCACATTATAAACATGTCCGTTTGGTTCTGCAAAGGTTGAGAGATAATTGTTTGTTTGGGCAGATACCCTGTCTCGTAGTCTTGATTCTGTCTCCTCCAGAACCTCCTTCCTCCATTCTTCCTCAGGGTATTGTTGTGGTCATGGTTTCCTCTGATCTGGAACCTGGAATCCGTACTGCTCAGTACTTGTCTAATTCCAATACCCCTGAATGCAAGCTGTTTGTCCCTGTGTATCTCAGATTATGCCTTTTGCAAGGATTCCATGATTGTGTATTGAGAGTTCATCCAGGGGTCACTGCAACCCCGAAGGCAGTTGCTAGAGACTGTTTTGGTGGTCCACCATGCATAAGGATATTAGAGATTTTGTGTCAGCTTGTGAAACTTATGCACGTGTCAAAGTACAGCATTGCCGGACAGCTGGGGAATTGGTTCCTTTGCCAATTCCAGAAAGACCATGGAATCATTTGTCCATGGATTTCATTTCAGATTTACCGCTGTCTGGGGGGATGACTACTATTTGGGTGGAAGTCGATCGCTTCAGCAAACAAGCTCACTTCATCCCATTATCTGGATTATCCAATGCTGAATCTCTCTCCAAACTGTTTATTATTGATGTGGTACAATTGCATAGGATTCTGTTAAATATTGTATTGGATAGGGGTGTACAATTCAACTCTAGATTTTGGAGGGTTTTCTGCAGAAAAATGGGGATAGATTTGTCCTTTTCCTCTGCTTATCACCCTGAAACTAACGGTCAGACAGAGAGAACAAATCAGTCTTTGAAGCCAATTTTAAGATATTTTGTCGCAGATCAACAGGAGAAATGGTCATCATTTCTTCCTCTGGCTGAGTTTTCTTTTAACAGTCGGGTTAATCAGTCCATGGGGACCTCGCCGTTTTTCTATAATTACAGGTTTCATCCTCATTTTGGTGAGTTCTCCAGGATAAGTTCCGGGTGTCCTGGGGTGGATGTCACCATTCAAGAGCCGGGGGATGTCTGGAGGAAGGTTAAAAAGAACATTGGGGTGGTTCAGTATTGGCAGCAGCGGAAGGCCAATACGAGGCGCTCATCAGGGGCCACCTTCAAAGTGGGAGTTAATGTATGGTTATCCTCTAGGAATATTACATTGAAGATGCCCTCGCTGAAGTTGGGTCCTAGATTCATTGGTCCGTATGAAATTCTAGAGGTGGTCAATCCAGTTGCCTTCCTCTTAAAACTCCCTCGGTCTTTCCGTATTCCTAATGTGTTCCACAAGTCATTGTTGAAGGAGTTTATTCCCCCTGCTCTGTCTTCCTCACTACTTTCCTTGATTAGTCCTCTACTTAAGCATGCTGGCTCCTCCATCCAGTGTCAATCGTACACTTGCTGTTGACTGTGTAAGACTGATCCATGCTGAGTCTGTGCTGCAATCATCTGTGTTCACTTTCCTTGAGTAGTCCTCTACTTAAGCCTGCTGGCTCCTCCATCCAGTGTCAATTGTACACTTGCTGCTGCCTGTATAAGACTGACCTCTCTGTGATCTGTGCCTGACCCAGCCTGACTTTATTCCCTTCCTGAACTTAGACTCTTTGCTTGTGACCTGACTTCTATTGTGCCTGCTCCTTGTAAACTGTCTTGTCTTTCTGTTTTTTCTGAACTCAGCTAGTAAATTGGATTTATTCTCTAATTTCTTTTTGCTGTACTGCGCCATTTCCTGGACCTGACCTCGGATTGTTTGACCTCCTTTTACTTATTCAGTAAGTGGTGTATATTATTTCTTACTGTTGTTGTAGTCTTTCTCTCCACTTCTGGGGCTAACATTTACTATAGTGACTCGCATCACACATAGTGTTTTGGTCTACTGCAAATGTGGTCAGGAATTAAATACCTAGCTAAATGCTATGGCAAATCAGTCCATAAACTAGTGTAAAACATTTGGTCCACCAGTCCACAGTCCACTGTAAAAGTGGTCTGTCAGTCCACAGTCTAATGTAAATGTTATGGCCATTCAGTCCATAGTCTTTTAGTCTACTGGAAATGTAGTCATGAATTCCACACCTAGAATAATTGCTGTGCTCAATCAGTCCTTAGACTATTGTAAATGATTGGATCAGTTAGCCCATGGACTAGTGTAAAACTTTTTGTCCGTCAGCCCACAGTCTGATGTAAATGTGGCCAGTCAGTCCACAGTCAGGTGTAAACGATGTCGTCATTTGGTCTACTATCTAGTTTAATTGCTGTGGTCCATCAGTCCACAGTCTAGTGTAAATTCTTTGTTCAGTTAGTTCACAGTCTATTGTAAATGTTGTTGATAGCTGAACCAAAGCCTAGAGGAAATGCTGTGGTCAGTCGGTCAACAGTCTAGAGTGTTATGACCCCAATGGCGAGGGTCTCAGAGGAACATGGAAGTCTGCAGAATACAAAAATCCAGCTCATAGGGCAGTGGTAACTGGGTTGACCATATATCTACTCCTAACGCCAACACTAGAAGTAGCCGGGGATCATTCCTACGTTGATTCTAGATGACACGCGCCAGCCGGAGAATCTAGCTACCCCTAGTAGAGGAAAACAAAGACCTTTCTTGCCTCCAGAGAAGGGGACCCCAAAGCTGGATAGAAGCCCCCCACAAATAATGACGGTGAGGTAAGAGGAAATGACAAACACAGAAATGAACCAGGTTTAGCACAGAGAGGCCCGCTTACTGATAGCAGAATAAAGAAAGGTAACTTATATGGTCAACAAAAACCCTATCAAAATCCACACTGGAAATTCAAGAACCCCCGAACCGTCTAACGGTCCGGGGGGAGAACACCAGCCCCCTAGAGCTTCCAGCAAAGGTCAGGATATAGATTTGGAACAAGCTGGACAAAAATACAAAACCAAAACAAATAGCAAAAAGCAAAAGGCAGACTTAGCTGATATAACTGGAACCAGGATCAGTAGACAAGAGCACAGCAGACTAGCTCTGATAACTACGTTGCCAGGCATTGAACTGAAGGTCCAGGGAGCTTATATAGCAACACCCCTAACTAACGACCCAGGTGCGGATAAAAGGAATGACAGAAAAACCAGAGTCAAAAAACTAGTAACCACTAGAGGGAGCAAAAAGCAAATTCACAACACTAGAGTAAATGTTGTTAGTCTGTCCACAGTCTAGTGGAAAAGCTGTGGTCAGTAGCTCCACAGCCTAGCGTAAATGATGAGATCAGTCTCTTGTAATCGTGGCATTGAATGTTACACCGCTGATAAGAAGCCTATTCTATGAAACATAAGAACGTTTTCTTATTTTAGAAGACAGAGAATAAGGAGAAGAAATGTTCCTTACATCTCTACCTGAAATATGGTTGTGTTATACTAGGAGTTGTGTATAGAAGATATACATGAGAAAAACACAAACAATATATTCCCATGTACCAGGAAGGTGTTATTACACCCCGGCAGGCCTAGAACTTATGTCTAAACCTACAATTATCAGTAATTAATATGAATATTAATTACCTGTTAGGGGATTTTTCTAATTCTCTTCTTGAAATCCACAAGGAAAAATTTCACGTTCCACCATCTCACTGGGCGTCAGTCACCTGTAAATAGTCAAAGGTGTGATAATATGTTCCTGCTACATGCTATACGCAAAGAAAAATATAACACACTAGGGACAAAATTACTTATTTCAGGTATAAGGACTGTGGTCAGTTTATTCTGAATCCTGTAGTCAGTCATTTGTTAGTTTACGGTATATATTATGTTCAGTCATTCTACATTATTCTATAAATGTTATAGTCAGACAACAGTATACTAGAAATGTGGTCAGAAAATACACACCTAGCGTAAATGCTATGATCAGCCAGTCCATAAACTAGTGTAAAAGTTTTGGTCCGCCAGTCCACAGTCCACTGTAAAAGTGGTCTATTAGTCCACATTCTAGTGTAAATGTTGTGTTCATTCAGTCCATAGTCTTCTGGTCTACTGGAAATGTGTTCAGAAATTCCACACCTAGCATAAATGCTGTGGTCACTCAGTCTTTAGACTAGTGTAAATGTTGTATCCAGGCAGTGCAAACTTTACTGGAAATGTGGTCAGGCAGTCGAAATCTAGTGAAAATGACAAGGTCAGTAAGGCCTTAAACATGTGCAAATGCTTTGATCAGTCAGTATTCAAACTAATGTAAATGCTGTGATCATTCATCCAAAGACTAGATGAAAAGTTTTGATCCGTCAGTCCAAGGTCTACTGTAGATGTGGCCAGTCAGTCCACAGAATAGTATAAAGACTATGGTCAGTCAGTCCACAGTCTAGTGTAAATTAAATGCTCATTCAGAGCATAGTGTCACGGTCTCCATTCTGTTCCTGTCTGCTATGTTACTTTGTGTAGAAGCTGTCAGTCTGTTTTGGTTGTGCTGGTCTGTGCTGCAATCATCTGTGTTAACTTTCCTAGATTAGTCCTCTACTTAAGCATGCTAGCTCCTTCATCCAGTGGCAATTTCCGAGAATTAAACAATTAAAAATTCTTATCGGCTTCCACTTATTCCCGATCAATATAATCAGCTTTCCGGGGCTAAATGGTTTTCCAAACTGGATCTCAGCGGGGCATATAATCTGATACGGATTCGTGAGGGTGATGAGTGGAAGACAGTATTTTTACCATCTGAAAGTGTCTTTGAAAATCTCGTTATGCCTTTTGGTCTAACTGATGCAGCTGCGGTTTTTCAAAATTTTATGAATGATATTTTCTCTGATTATATTGGCAAATCTATTGTGGTTTATTTAGATGATATTCTAATTTTCTCACCTAACATGGATTCACATTATAAACATGTCCGTTTGGTTCTGCAAAGGTTGAGAGATAATTGTTTGTTTGGGCAGATACCCTGTCTCGTAGTCTTGATTCTGTCTCCTCCAGAACCTCCTTCCTCCATTCTTCCTCAGGGTATTGTTGTGGTCATGGTTTCCTCTGATCTGGAACCTGGAATCCGTACTGCTCAGTACTTGTCTCCTTCCAATACACCTGAATGCAAGCTGTTTGTCCCTGTGTATCTCAGATTATGCCTTTTGCAAGGATTCCATGATTGTGTATTGAGTGTTCATCCAGGGGTCACTGCAACCCAGAACGCAGTTGCTAGAGACTGTTTTGGTGGTCCACCATGCATAAGGATATTAGAGATTTTGTGTCAGCTTGTGAAAATTATGCACGTGCCAAAGTACAGCATTGCCGGCCAGCCGGGGAATTGGTTCCTTTGCCAATTCCAGAAAGACCATGGAATCATTTGTCCATGGATTTCATTTCAGATTTACCGCTGTCTGGGGGGATGACTACTATTTGGGTGGCAGTGGATCGCTTCAGCAAACAAGCTCACTTCATCCCATTATCTGGGTTATCCAATGCTGAATCTCTCTCCAAACTGTTTATTATTCATGTGGTACAATTGCATAGGATTCTGTTAAATATTGCATTGGATAGGGGTGTACAATTCAACTCTAGATTTTGGAGGTCTTTCTGCAGAAAAATGGGGATTGATTTGTCCTTTTCCTCTGCTTATCACCCTGAAACTAACGGTCAGACAGAGAGGACAAATCAGTCTTTGAAGCCAATTTTAAGATAATTTGTCGCTGATCAGCAGGAGAAATGGTCATCATTTCTTCCTCTGGCTGACTTTTCTTTTAACAGTCGGGTTAATCAGTCCATGGGGACCTCGCCGTTTTTCTATAATTACAGGTTTGATCCTCGTTTTGGTGAGTTCTCCAGGATAAGTTCCGGGTGTTCTGGGGTGGATGTCACCATTCAAGAGCTGGGGGATGTCTGGAGGAAGGTTAAAAAGAACATTGGGGTGGTTCAGTATTGGCAGCAGCGGAAGGCCAATACGAGGCGCTCATCAGGGGCCACCTTCAAAGTGGGAGTTAATGTATGGTTATCCTCTAAGAATATTACATTGAAGATGCCCTCGCTGAAGTTGGGTCCTAGATTTATTGGTCCGTATGAAATTCTGGAGGTGGTCAATCCAGTTGCCTTCCGCTTAAAACTCCCTCGGTCTTTCCGTATTACTAATGTGTTCCACAAGTCATTGTTGAAGGAGTTTATTCCCCCTGCTCTGTCTTCCTCACTACTTTCCTTGATTAGTCTTCTATTTAAGCATGCTGGCTCCTCCATCCAGTGTCAATCGTACACTTGCTGTTGACTGTGTAAGACTGATCCATGCTGAGTCTGTGCTGCAATCATCTGTGTTCACTTTCCTTGAGCAGTCCTCTACTTAAGCCTGCTGGCTCCTCCATCCAGTGTCAATTGTACACTTGCTGCTGCCTGTATAAGACTGATCTCTCTGTGATCTGTGCCTGACCCAGCCTGATTTTATTCCCTTCCTGAACTTAGACTCTTTGCTTGTGACCGGACTTCTCTTGTGCCTGCTCCCTGTAAACTGTCTTGTCTTTCTGGTTTTTCTGAACTCAGCTAGTAAATTGGATTTAGTCTCTGATTTCTCTTTGCTATACTGCGCCATTTCCTGGACCTGACCTCGGATTGTTTGACCTCCTTTTACTTATTCAGTAAGTGGTGTATATTATTTCTTACTGTTATTGTAGTCTTTCTCTCCACTTCTGGGGCTAACATTTACTATAGTGACTCGCATCACACATAGTGTTTTGGTCTACTGCAAATGTGGTCAGGAATTTCACACCTAGCTAAATGCTATGGCAAATCAGTCCATGAACTAGTGTAAAACATTTGGTCCGCCAGTCCACAGTCCACTGTAAAAGTGGTCTGTCAGTCCACAGTCTAATGTAAATGTTATGGCCATTCAGTCCATAGTCTTTTAGTCTACTGGAAATGTAGTCATGAATTCCACACCTAGAATAATTGCTGTGCTCAATCAGTCCTTAGACTACTGTAAATGATTGGATCAGTTAGCCCATGGACTAGTGTAAAACTTTTTGTCCGTCAGCCCACAGTCTGATGTAAATGTGGCCAGTCAGTCCACAGTCAGGTGTAAACGATGTCGTCATTGGGTCTACTATCTAGTTTAAATGCTGTGGTCCATCATTCCACAGTCTAGTGTAAATTCTTTGTTCAGTTAGTTCACAGTCTATTGTAAATGTTGTTGATAGCTGAACCAAAGTGTAGAGGAAATGCTGTGGTCAGTCGGTCAACAGTCTAGAGTAAATGTTGTTAGTCTGTCCACAGTCTAGTGGAAAAGCTGTGGTCAGTAGCTCCACAGCCCAGCGTAAATGATGAGATCAGTCTCTTGTAATCGTGGCATTGAATGTTACACCGCTGATAAGAAGCCTATTCTGTGAAACATAAGAACGTTTTCTTATTTTAGAAGACAGAGAATAAGGAGAAGAAATGTTCCTTACATCTCTACCTGAAATATGGTTGTGTTATACTAGGAGTTGTGTATAGAAGATATACATGTGAAAAACACAAACAATATATTCCCATGTACCAGGAAGGTGTTTTTACACCCTGGCAGGCCTAGAACTTATGTCTAAACCTACAATTATCAGTAATTAATATGAATATTAATTACCTGTTAGGAGATTTTTCTAATTCTCTTCTTGAAATCCACAAGGAAAAATTTCACGTTCCACCATCTCACTGGGCGACAGTCACCTGTAAATAGTCAAAGGTGTGATAATATGTTCCTGCTACATGCTATACGCAAAGAAAAATATAACACACTAGGGACAAAATTACTTATTTCAAGTATAAGGACTGTGGTCAGTTTATTCTGAATCCTGTAGTCAGTCATTTGTTAGTTTACGGTTTATATTATGTTCAGTCATTCTACATTATTCTATGTTATAGTCAGACTACAGTATACTAGAAATGTGGTCAGACAATGCACACCTAGCGTAAATGCTATGATCAGCCAGTCCATAAACTAGTGTAAACTTTTGGTCCGCCAGTCCCCAGTCCACTGTAAAAGTGGTCTATTAGTCCACATTCTAGTGTAAATGTTGTGTTCATTCAGTCCATAGTCTTCTGGTCTACTGGAAATGTGTTCAGAAATTCCACACCTAGCATAAATGCTGTGGTCACTCAGTCTTTAGACTAGTGTAAATGTTATATCCAGGCAGTGCAAACTTTACTGGAAATGTGGTCAGGCAGTCGAAATCTAGTGAAAATGACAAGGTCAGTAAGGCCTTAAACAAGTGCAAATGCTTTGATCAGTCAGTATTCAAACTAATGTAAATGCTGTGATCATTCATCCAAAGACTAGATGAAAAGTTTTGATCCGTCAGTCCAAGGTCTACTGTAGATGTGGCCAGTCAGTCCACAGAATAGTATAAAGACTATGGTCAGTCAGTCCACAGTCTAGTGTAAATTAAATGCTCATTCAGAGCATAGTGTCACGATCTCCATTCTGTTCCTGTCTGCTATGTTACTTTGTGTAGAAGCTGTCAGTCTGTTTTGGTTGTGCTGGTCTGTGCTGCAATCATCTGTGTTAACTTTCCTAGATTAGTCCTCTACTTAAGCATGCTAGCTCCTTCATCCAGTGGCAATTTCCGAGAATTAAACAAATAAAAATTCTTATCGGCTTCCACTTATTCCCGATCAATATAATCAGCTTTCCGGGGCTAAATGGTTTTCCAAACTGGATCTCAGCGGGACATATAATCTGATACGGGTTCGTGAGGGTGATGAGTGGAAGACAGTATTTTTACCATCTGAAAGTGTTTTTGAAAATCTCGCTATGCCTTTTGGTCTAACGAATGCAGCTGCGGTTTTTCAAAATTTTATGAATGATATTTTCTCTGATTATATTGGCAAATCTATTGTGGTTTATTTAGATGATATTCTAATTTTCTCACCTAACATGGATTCACATTATAAACATGTCCGTTTGGTTCTGCAAAGGTTGAGAGATAATTGTTTGTTTGGGCAGATACCCTCTCTCGTAGTCTTGATTCTGTGTCTCCTCCAGAACCTCCTTCCTCCATTCTTCCTCAGGGTATTGTTGTGGTCATGGTTTCCACTAATCTGGAACCTGGAATCCGTACTGCTCAGTACTTGGCTCCTTTCAATACCCCTGAATGCAAGCTGTTTGTCCCTGTGTATCTCAGATTATGCCTTCTGCAAGGATTTCATGATTGTGTATTGAGTGTTCATCCAGGGGTCACTGCAACCCCGAAGGCAGTTGCTAGAGACTGTTTTGGTGGTCCACCATGCATAAGGATATTAGAGATTTTGTGTCAGCTTGTGAAACTTATGCACGTGCCAAAGTACAGCATTGCCGGCCAGCCGGGGAATTGGTTCCTTTGCCAATTCCAGAAAGACCATGGAATCATTTGTCCATGGATTTCATTTCAGATTTACCGCTGTCTGGGGGGATGACTACTATTTGGGTGGCAGTCGATCGCTTCAGCAAACTAGCTCACTTCATCCCATTATCTGGGTTATCCAATGCTGAATCTCTCTCCAAACTGTTTATTATTCATGTGGTACAATTGCATAGGATTCTGTTAAATATTGTATTGGATAGGGGTGTACAATTCAATTCTAGATTTTGGAGGGCTTTCTGCAGAAAAATGGGGATTGATTTGTCCTTTTCCTCTGCTTATCACCCTGAAGCTAACGGTCAGACAGAGAGGACAAATCAGTCTTTGAAGCCAATTTTAAGATATTTTGTCGCTGATCAGCAGGAGAAATGGTCATCATTTCTTCCTCTGGCTGAGTTTTCTTTTAACAGTCGGGTTAATCAGTCCATGGGGACCTCGCCGCTTTTCTATAATTACAGGTTTCATCCTCATTTTGGTGAGTTCTCCAGGATAAGTTCCGGGTGTCCTGGGGTGGATGTCACCATTCAAGAGCTGGGGGATGTCTGGAGGAAGGTTAAAAAGAACATTGGGGTGGTTCAGTATTGGCAGCAGCGGAAGGCCAATACGAGGCGCTCATCAGGGGCCACCTTCAAAGTGGGAGTTAATGTATGGTTATCCTCTAAGAATATTACATTGAAGATGCCCTCGCTGAAGTTGGGTCCTAGATTCATTGGTCCGTATGAAATTCTGGAGGTGGTCAATCCAGTTGCCTTCCGCTTAAAACTCCCTCGGTCTTTCCGTATTCCTAATGTGTTCCACAAGTTATTGTTGAAGGAGTTTATTCCCCCTGCTCTGTCTTCCTCACTACTTTCCTTGATTAGTCCTCTACTTCAGCATGCTGGCTCCTCCATCTAGTGTCAATCGTACACTTGCTGTTGACTGTGTAAGACTGATCCATGCTGAGTCTGTGCTGCAATCATCTGTGTTCACTTTCCTTGAGTAGTCCTCTACTTAAGCCTGCTGGCTCCTCCATCCAGTGTCAATTGTACACTTGCTGCTGCCTGTATAAGACTGATCTCTCTGTGATCTGTGCCTGACCCAGCCTGACTTTATTCCCTTCCCGAACTTAGACTCTTTGCTTGTGACCTGACTTCTCTTGTGCCTGCTCCCTGTAAACTGTCTTGTCTTTCTGGTTTTTCTGAACTCAGCTAGTAAATTGGATTTAGTCTCTGATTTCTCTTTGCTGTACTGCACCATTTCCTGGACCTGACCTCGGATTGTTTGACCTCATTTACTTATTCAGTAAGTGGTGTATATTATTTCTTACTGTTATTGTAGTCTTTCTCTCCACTTCTGGGGCTAACATTTACTATAGTGACTCGCATCACACATAGTGTTTTGGTCTACTGCAAATGTGGTCAGGAATTTCACACCTAGCTAAATGCTATGGCAAATCAGTCCATAAACTAGCATAAAACATTTGGTCCGCCAGTCCACAGTCCACTGTAAAAGTGGTCTGTCAGTCCACAGTCTAATGTAAATGTTATGGCCATTCAGTCCATAGTCTTTTAGTCTACTGGAAATGTAGTCATGAATTCCACACCTAGCATAATTGCTGTGCTCAATCAGTCCTTAGACTACTGTAAATGATTGGATCAGTTAGCCCATGGACTAGTGTAAAACTTTTTGTCCGTCAGTCCACAGTCTGATGTAAATGTGGCCAGTCAGTCCACAGTCAGGTGTAAACGATGTCGTCATTGGGTCTACTATTTAGTTTAAATGCTGTGGTCCATCAGTCCACAGTCTAGTGTAAATTCTTTGTTCAGTTAGTTCACAGTCTAGTGTAAATGTTGTTGTTAGCTGATCCAAAGCCTAGAGGAAATGCTGTGGTCAGTCGGTCAACAGTCTAGAGTAAATGTTGTTAGTCTGTCCACAGTATAGTGGAAAAGTTGTGGTCAGTAGCTCCACAGCCTAGCGTAAATGATGAGATCAGTCTCTTGTAATCGAGGCATTGAATGTTACACCGCTGATAAGAAGCCTATTCTATGAAACATAAGAACGTTTTCTTATTTTAGAAGACAGAGAATAAGGAGAAGAAATGTTCCTTACATCTCTACCTGAAATATGGTTGTGTTATACTAGGAGTTGTGTATAGAAGAAATTCATGTGAAAAACACAAACAATATATTCCCATGTACCAGAAAGGTGTTATTACACCCCGGCAGGCCTAGAACTTATGTCTAAACCTACAATTATCAGTAATTAATATGAATATTAATTACCTGTTAGGAGATTTTTCTAATTCTCTTCTTGAAATCCACAAGGAAAAATTTCACGTTCCACCATCTCACTGGGCGTCAGTCACCTGTAAATAGTCAAAGGTGTGATACTGATAATATGTTCCTGCTACATGCTATACACAAAGAAAAATATAACACACTAGGGACATAATTACTTATTTCAGGTATAAGGACTGTGGTCAGTTTATTCTGAATCCTGTAGTCAGTCATTTGTTAGTTTACGGTATATATTATGTTCAGTCATTCTACATTATTATATGATATAGTCAGACTACAGTATACTAGAAATGTGGTCAGAAAATGCACACCTAGCGTAAATGCTATGATCAGCCAGTCCATAAACTAGTGTAAAAGTTTTGGTCCGCCAGTCCACAGTCCACTGTAAAAGTGGTCTATTAGTCCACATTCTAGTGTAAATGTTGTGTTCATTCAGTCCATAGTCTTCTGGTCTACTGGAAATGTGTTCAGAAATTCCACACCTAGCATAAATGCTGTGGTCACTCAGTCTTTAGACTAGTGTAAATGTTATATCCAGGCAGTGCAAACTTTACTGGAAATGTGGTCAGACAGTCGAAATCTAGTGAAAATGACAAGGTCAGTAAGGCCTTAAACAAGTGCAAATGCTTTGATCAGTCAGTATTCAAACTAATGTAAATGCTGTGATCATTCATCCAAAGACTAGATGAAAAGTTTTGATCCGTCAGTCCAAGGTCTACTGTAGATGTGGCCAGTCAGTCCACAGAATAGTACAAAGACTATGGTCAGTCAGTCCACAGTCTAGTGTAAATGAAATGCTCATTCAGAGCATAGTGTCACGATCTCCATTCTGTTCCTGTCTTCTATGTTACTTTGTGTAGAAGCTGTCAGTCTGTTTTGGTTGTGCTGGTCTGTGCTGCAATCATCTGTGTTAACTTTCCTAGATTAGTCCTCTACTTAAGCATGCTGGCTTCTCCATCCAGTGGCAATTTCCGAGAATTAAACAATTAAAAATTCTTATCGGCTTCCACTTATTCCCGATCAATATAATCAGCTTTCCGGGGCTAAATGGTTTTCCAAACTGGATCTCAGCGGGGCATATAATCTGATACGGGTTTGTGAGGGTGATGAGTGGAAGACAGTATTTTTACCATCTGAAAGTATCTTTGAAAATCTCGTTATGCCTTTTAGTATAACGAATGCAGCTGCGGTTTTTCAAAATTTTATGAATTATATTTTCTCTGATTATATTGGCAAATCTTTTGTGGTTCATTTAGATGATATTCTAATTTTCTCACCTAACATGGATTCACATTATAAACATGTCCGTTTGGTTCTGCAAAGGTTGAGAGATAATTGTTTGTTTGGGCAGATACCCTGTCTCGTAGTCTTGATTCTGTCTCCTCCAGAACCTCCTTCCTCCATTCTTCCTCAGGGTATTGTTGTGGTCATGGTTTCCTCTGATCTGGAACCTGGAATCCGTACTGCTCAGTACTTGGCTCCTTCCAATACCCCTGAATGCAAGCTGTTTGTCCCTGTGTATCTCAGATTATGCCTTTTGCAAGGATTCCATGATTGTGTATTGAGAGTTCATCCAGGGGTCACTGCAACCCCGAAGGCAGTTGCTAGAGACTGTTTTGGTGGTCCACCATGCATAAGGATATTAGAGATTTTGTGTCAGCTTGTGAAACTTATGCACGTGCCAAAGTACAGCATTGCCGGCCAGCCGGGGAATTGGTTCCTTTGCCAATTCCAGAAAGACCATGGAATCATTTGTCCATGGATTTCATTTCAGATTTACCGCTGTCTGGGGGGATGACTACTATTTGGGTGGCAGTGGATCGCTTCAGCAAACAAGCTCACTTCATCCCATTATCTGGGTTATCCAATGCTGAATCTCTCTCCAAACTGTTTATTATTCATGTGGTACAATTGCATAGGATTCTGTTAAATATTGTATTGGATAGGGGTGTACAATTCAACTCTAGATTTTGGAGGACTTTCTGACGAAAAATGGGGATTGATTTGTCCTTTTCCTCTGCTTATCACCCTGAAACTAACAGTCAGACAAGAGGACAAATCAGTCTTTGAAGCCAATTTTAAGATATTCTGTCGCTGATCAGCAGGAGAAATGGTCATCATTTCTTCCTCTGGCTGAGTTTTCTTTTAACAGTTGGGTTAATCAGTCCATGGGGACCTCGCCGTTTTTCTATAATTACAGGTTTCATCCTCATTTTGGTGAGTTCTCCAGGATAAGTTCCGGGTGTCCTGGGGTGGATGTCACCATTCAAGAGCTGGGGGATGTCTGGAGGAAGGTTAAAAAGAACATTGGGGTGGTTCAGTATTGGCAGCAGCGGAAGGCCAATACGAGGCGCTCATCAGGTGCCACTGTTGTGAATTCTGCTTTTGGGCTCCCTCCGGTGGTTGTAGGTGGTAATGCAGTTGTCTCTGGGTTGCAGCCCTGGTCAGGTGTATCCGCTGATTGCAGTTCTGACTGGGGTATTTAGGCGTGCAGGATTCATTAGTCCTTGCCAGTTGTCCATTGTTTTTGGAGGTTTTGTCCTTGCCTGGTTCCTTCTGCCCTGCTGCCAAATCTGCAAAGATAAGTGTCTGGTTTTTGTGGCACACATGCTGTGTGCTTAATAATTTAATGCTATTCAGTGTTTTTTCGTCCAGCTTAGATTGTATCAGTATTTTCTCAGTCATGTTGGATTCTCAGGAGTTGCAGATATACATTCCATGTCTTTAGTTAGATTGTGGAACTTTTTGTATTTTCTGCTGTGGATATTTTTAGAGTTTTAATACTGACCGCTTAGTATTCTGTCCTATCTTTCCCTGTT
Source organism: Ranitomeya variabilis (assembly GCF_051348905.1). Classification (NCBI taxonomy): domain Eukaryota; kingdom Metazoa; phylum Chordata; class Amphibia; order Anura; family Dendrobatidae; genus Ranitomeya; species Ranitomeya variabilis. Next base: position 327,905,332 of record NC_135237.1, on the reverse strand, counting down.
TAGCTAGAGTGGCCTCTTTTGCTGAAATCTGTTTTCTGCCTGTGTGTGTCTTTCCTCGCCTATTCACAGTCATTATTTGTGGGGGGCTACCTATCCTTTGGGGTTCTGCTCTGAGGCAAGTTAGTATTCCTATTTCCATCTATAGGGGTATTTAGTTCTCCGGCTGTGTCGAGGTGTCTAGGGTTTGTTAGGCACACCCCACGGCTACTTCTAGTTGCGTTGTTAGTTCAGGGTTTGCGGTCAGTACAGATTCCACTTCTCCTGAGAAAGTCTCATGCGGCTCCACAGTCACCGGATCATAACAGGCCACCTTCAAAGTGGGAGTTAATGTATGGTTATCCTCTAAGAATATCACATTGAAGATGCCCTCGCTGAAGTTGGGTCCTAGATTCATTGGTCCGTATGAAATTCTGGAGGTGGTCAATCCAGTTGCCTTCCGCTTAAAACTCCCTCGGTCTTTCCGTATTCCTAATGTGTTCCACAAGTCATTGTTGAAGGAGTTTAATCCCCCTGCTCTGTCTTCCTCACTACTTTCCTTGATTAGTCCTCTACTTAAGCATGCTGACTCCTCCATCCAGTGTCAATCATACACTTGCTGTTGACTGTGTAAGACTGATCCATGCTGAGTCTGTGCTGCAATCATCTGTGTTCACTTTCCTTGAGTAGTCCTCTACTTAAGCCTGCTGACTCCTCCATCCAGTGTCAATTGTACACTTGCTGCTGCCTGTATAAGACTGATCTCTCTGTGATCTGTGCCTGACTCAGCCTGACTTTATTCCCTTCCTGAACTTAGACTCTTTGCTTGTGACTGGACTTCTCTTGTGCCTGCTCTGTTGTGAAATTGGATTTTGGGCTCCCCCGGTGGCCACTGGTGGAATTGAACTGGTGTGCATCATCCCCTCTGTTCACCTGTTTCCATCAGGATGTGGGAGTCGCTATTTAACCTTGCTCCTCTGTCACTTCCATGCCGGTCAACATTGTAATCAGAAGCCTTTCTGTGCATGTTCCTGCTGCTAGACAACTCCCAGCTAAGTTGGACTTTAGTCCTCGTTTGTTTTTGCATTTTGTTCCAGTTCACAGCTGTAGTTTCGTTTCTGTGTCTGGAAAGCTCTTGTGATCTGAAATTGCCACTCTGATGTTATGAGTTAATACTAGAGTCTTAAAGTAATTTCAGGATGGTATTTTGATAGGGTTTTCAGCTGACCATGAAAGTGCCCTTTCTGTCTTCCTGCTATCTAGTAAGCTGACCTCAATTTTGCTAAACCTATTTTCATACTACGTTTGTCATTTCATCTAAAATCACCGCCAATATATGTGGGGGCCTCTGTCTGCCTATCGGGGAAATTTCTCTAGAGGTGAGCCAGGACTATATTTTCCTCTGCCAGGATTAGTTAGTCCTCCGGCCGACGCTGGGCGTCTAGGGATCAAAACGTAGGCAACGCTACCCGGCTACTGTTAGTTGTGCGGCAGGTTTAGTTCATGGTCAGTTTAGTTTCCATCCTTCCAAGAGCTAGTACTCATGTTTGCTGGGCTATGTTCTCTTGCCATTGAGAACCATAACAGTTTGACCGGCCCAAAAAGGGTTAAATTAATTGACAGAGAAAGGAGAGAAAAGAGAATTCTGCTGAAGATTTTTTTTTTTTTTTTCCCTTCCCTTCAGTTCTGAGTGTGCTTGTAATTTAATCTCTTGCAAGTCTGCCTATATTGCAGCCTTTCTCTCTCTCTCTCTCCTTCTAATCCTGGAATGGCTCTGTGTTCACCTGTTTAAAATGGATATTCAGAGTTTAGCTGCAGGTTTGAATAATCTCACCACGAAAGTTCAAAATTTACAAGATTTTGTTGTTCATGTTCCTATATCTGAACCTAGAATTCCTTTACCTGAATTTTTCTCGGGGAATAGATCTTGCTTTCAAAATTTCAAAAATAATTGCAAGTTGTTTTTGTCCCTGAAATCTCGCTCTGCTGGAGATCCTGCTCAGCAGGTCAGGATTGTGATTTCCTTGCTCCGGGGCGACCCTCAGGATTGGGCTTTTGCATTGGCTCCAGGGGATCCTGCGTTGCTCAATGTGGATGCGTTTTTTCTGGCCTTGGGGTTGCTTTATGAGGAACCTCAGTTAGAGCTTCAGGCGGAAAAGGCCTTGATGTCCCTATCTCAGGGGCAAGACGAAGCTGAAATATACTGCCAGAAATTCCGTAAATGGGCTGTGCTTACTCAGTGGAATGAGTGCGCCCTGGCGGCGAATTTCAGAGAGGGTCTCTCTGATGCCATTAAGGATGTTATGGTGGGGTTCCCTGTGCCTGCGGGTCTGAATGAGTCCATGACAATGGCTATCCAGATCGATAGGCGTCTGCGGGAGCGCAAACCTGTGCACCATTTGGCGGTGTCTACTGAGAAGGCGCCAGAGAATATGCAATGTGATAGAATTCTGTCCAGAAGTGAATGGCAGAATTTAAGACGAAAAAATGGGTTGTGCTTCTATTGCGGTGATTCAACTCATGTTATATCAGCATGCTCTAAGCGTACTAAGAAGCTTGATAAGTCTGTTCCAATTGGCACTTTACAGTCTAAGTTTATTCTATCTGTGACCCTGATTTGTTCTTTATCATCTATTACCGCGGATGCCTATGTCGACTCTGGCGCCGCTTTGAGTCTTATGGATTGGTCCTTTGCCAAACGCTGTGGGTATGATTTGGAGCCTCTTGAAACTCCTATACCCCTGAAGGGGATTGACTCCACCCCATTGGCTAGTAATAAACCACAATACTGGACACAAGTAACTATGCGGATTAGTCCGGATCATCAGGAGATTATTCGCTTTCTTGTGCTGTATAACCTACTTGATGTGTTGGTGCTTGGATTGCCATGGCTGCAATCTCATAACCCAGTCCTTGACTGGAAAGCTATGTCTGTGTTAAGCTGGGGATGTAGGGGGACGCATGGGGACGTACCTGTGGTTTCCATTTCATCATCTATTCCCTCTGAGATTCCTGAATTCTTGACTGAATATCGTGACGTTTTTGAGGAGCCTAAGCTTGGTTCATTACCTCCGCACCGGGAGTGCGATTGTGCCATAGATTTGATTCCGGGTAGTAAATACCCTAAGGGTCGTTTATTTAATCTGTCTGTGCCTGAACATGCTGCTATGCGAGAATATATAAAGGAGTCCTTGGAAAAGGGACATATTCGTCCTTCGTCATCTCCCTTAGGAGCCGGTTTTTTCTTTGTGGCTAAGAAAGATGGCTCTTTGAGACCGTGTATTGATTATCGGCTTTTGAATAAAATCACGGTTAAATATCAATATCCGTTGCCACTGCTGACTGATTTGTTTGCTCGCATAAAGGGGGCCAAGTGGTTCTCTAAGATAGATCTCCGTGGGGCGTATAATTTGGTGCGAATTAAGCAGGGGGATGAGTGGAAGACCGCATTTAATACGCCCGAGGGCCACTTTGAGTATTTGGTGATGCCTTTTGGTCTTTCAAATGCCCCTTCAGTCTTTCAGTCCTTTATGCATGACATTTTCCGTGATTATTTGGATAAATTTATGATTGTGTATCTGGATGATATTTTGATTTTTTCGGATGACTGGGACTCTCATGTCCAGCAGGTCAGGAGGGTTTTTCAGGTTTTGCGGTCTAATTCCTTGTGTGTGAAGGGTTCTAAGTGCGTTTTTGGGGTTCAAAAGATTTCCTTTTTGGGATATATTTTTTCCCCCTCTTCCATCGAGATGGATCCTGTCAAGGTTCAGGCTATTTGTGATTGGACGCAACCCTCTTCTCTTAAGAGTCTTCAGAAATTTTTGGGCTTTGCTAACTTTTATCGTCGATTTATTGCTGGTTTTTCTGATGTTGTTAAACCATTGACTGATTTGACTAAGAAGGGTGCTGATGTTGCTGATTGGTCCCCTGCTGCTGTGGAGGCCTTTCGGGAGCTTAAGCGCCGCTTTTCTTCCGCCCCTGTGTTGCGTCAGCCTGATGTTGCTCTTCCTTTTCAGGTTGAGGTCGACGCTTCTGAAATCGGAGCTGGGGCAGTTTTGTCGCAGAGAAGTTCCGATTGTTCCGTGATGAGACCTTGTGCCTTTTTCTCGCGTAAATTTTCGCCCGCCGAGCGGAATTATGATGTTGGGAATCGGGAGCTTTTGGCCATGAAGTGGGCTTTTGAGGAGTGGCGTCATTGGCTTGAGGGGGCTAGACATCAGGTGGTGGTATTGACTGACCACAAAAATCTAATTTATCTTGAGTCCGCCAGACGCCTGAATCCTAGACAGGCGCGCTGGTCGTTGTTTTTCTCTCGGTTTAATTTTGTGGTGTCCTACCTGCCGGGTTCTAAGAATGTTAAGGCGGATGCCCTTTCTAGGAGTTTTGAGCCTGACTCCCCTGGTAACTCTGAACCTACAGGTATCCTTAAGGATGGAGTGATATTGTCTGCCGTTTCTCCAGACCTGCGGCGGGCCTTGCAGGAGTTTCAGGCGGATAGACCTGATCGTTGCCCACCTGGTAGACTGTTTGTTCCTGATGATTGGACCAGTAAAGTCATTTCTGAGGTTCATTCTTCTGCATTGACAGGTCATCCTGGAATCTTTGGTACCAGGGATTTGGTGGCAAGGTCCTTCTGGTGGCCTTCCCTGTCTCGAGATGTGCGAGGCTTTGTGCAGTCTTGTGACGTTTGTGCTCGGGCCAAGCCTTGTTGTTCTCGGGCTAGTGGATTGTTGTTGCCCTTGCCTATCCCGAAGAGGCCCTGGACGCACATCTCGATGGATTTTATTTCGGATCTTCCTGTTTCTCAGAAGATGTCTGTCATCTGGGTGGTGTGTGACCGTTTCTCTAAGATGGTCCATTTGGTTCCCCTGCCTAAGTTGCCTTCTTCTTCCGAGTTGGTTCCTCTGTTTTTTCAAAATGTGGTCCGTTTGCATGGTATTCCGGAGAATATCGTTTCTGACAGAGGAACCCAATTCGTGTCTAGATTTTGGCGAGCATTCTGTGCTAGGATGGGCATAGATTTGTCTTTCTCGTCTGCTTTCCATCCTCAGACAAATGGCCAGACCGAGCGGACGAATCAGACCTTGGAGACATATTTGAGGTGTTTTGTGTCTGCAGATCAGGATGATTGGGTTGCTTTTTTGCCTTTGGCGGAGTTTGCCCTCAATAATCGGGCCAGCTCTGCCACCTTGGTGTCTCCTTTTTTCTGTAATTCGGGGTTTCATCCTCGATTTTCTTCTGGTCAGGTGGAATCTTCGGATTGTCCTGGAGTGGATGCTGTGGTGGAGAGGTTGCATCAGATTTGGGGGCAGGTAGTGGACAATTTGAAGTTGTCCCAGGAGAAGACTCAGCTTTTTGCCAACCGCCGGCGTCGGGTTGGTCCTCGGCTTTGTGTTGGGGACTTGGTGTGGTTGTCTTCTCGTTTTGTCCCTATGAGGGTTTCTTCTCCTAAGTTTAAGCCTCGGTTCATCGGCCCGTACAAGATATTGGAGATTCTTAACCCTGTGTCCTTCCGTTTGGACCTCCCTGCATCTTTTTCTATTCATAATGTTTTTCATCGGTCATTGTTGCGCAGGTATGAGGTACCGGTTGTGCCTTCCGTTGAGCCTCCTGCTCCGGTGTTGGTTGAGGGCGAGTTGGAGTACGTTGTGGAAAAAATCTTGGACTCCCGTGTTTCCAGACGGAAACTCCAGTATCTGGTCAAATGGAAGGGATACGGTCAGGAGGATAATTCTTGGGTGACTGCCTCTGATGTTCATGCCTCCGATCTGGTCCGTGCCTTTCATAGGGCTCATCCTGATCGCCCTGGTGGTTCTGGTGAGGGTTCGGTGCCCCCTCCTTGAGGGGGGGGTACTGTTGTGAAATTGGATTTTGGGCTCCCCCGGTGGCCACTGGTGGAATTGAACTGGTGTGCATCATCCCCTCTGTTCACCTGTTTCCATCAGGATGTGGGAGTCGCTATTTAACCTTGCTCCTCTGTCACTTCCATGCCGGTCAACATTGTAATCAGAAGCCTTTCTGTGCATGTTCCTGCTGCTAGACAACTCTCAGCTAAGTTGGACTTTAGTCCTCGTTTGTTTTTGCATTTTGTTCCAGTTCACAGCTGTAGTTTCGTTTCTGTGTCTGGAAAGCTCTTGTGATCTGAAATTGTCACTCTGATGTTATGAGTTAATACTAGAGTCTTAAAGTAATTTCAGGATGGTATTTTGATAGGGTTTTCAGCTGACCATGAAAGTGCCCTTTCTGTCTTCCTGCTATCTAGTAAGCGGACCTCAATTTTGCTAAACCTATTTTCATACTACGTTTGTCATTTCATCTAAAATCACCGCCAATATATGTGGGGGCCTCTGTCTGCCTATCGGGGAAATTTCTCTAGAGGTGAGCCAGGACTATATTTTCCTCTGCCAGGATTAGTTAGTCCTCCGGCCGGCGCTGGGCGTCTAGGGATAAAAACGTAGGCAACGCTACCCGGCTACTGTTAGTTGTGCGGCAGGTTTAGTTCATGGTCAGTTTAGTTTCCATCCTTCCAAGAGCTAGTACTCATGTTTGCTGGGCTATGTTCTCTTGCCATTGAGAACCATAACACTGCTCCCTGTAAACTGTCTTGTCTTTCTGGTTTTTCTGAACTCAGCTAGTAAATTGGATTTAGTCTCTGATTTCTCTTTGCTGTACTGCGCCATTTCCTGGACCTGACCTCGGATTGTTTGACCTCCTTTTACTTATTCAGTAAGTGGTGTATATTATTTCTTACTGTTATTGTAGTCTTTCTCTCCACTTCTGGGGCTAACATTTACTATAGTGACTCGCATCACGCATAGTGTTTTGGTCTACTGCAAATGTGGTCAGGAATTTCACACCTATCTAAATGCTATGGCAAATCAGTCCATAAACTAGCGTAAAACATTTGGTCCGCCAGTCCACAGTCCACTGTAAAAGTGGTCTGTCAGTCCACAGTCTAATGTAAATGTTATGGCCATTCAGTCCATAGTCTTTTAGTCTACTGGAAATGTAGTCATGAATTCCACACCTAGCATCATTGCTGTGCTCAATCAGTCCTTAGACTACTGTAAATGATTGGATCAGTTAGCCCATGGACTAGTGAAAAACTTTTTGTCCGTCAGTCCACAGTCTGATGTAAATGTGGCCAGTCAGTCCACAGTCAGGTGTAAACGATGTCGTCATTGGGTCTACTATCTAGTTTAAATGCTGTGGTCCATCAGTCCACAGTCTAGTGTAAATTCTTTGTTCAGTTAGTTCACAGTCTAGTGTAAATGTTGTTGGTAGCTGATACAAAGCCTAGAGGAAATGCTGTGGTCAGTCGGTCAACAGTCTAGAGTAAATGTTGTTAGTCTGTCCACAGTCTAGTGGAAAAGCTGTGGTCAGTAGCTCCACAGCCTAGCGTAAATGATGAGATCAGTCTCTTGTAATCGAGGCATTGAATGTTACACCGCTGATAAGAAGCCTATTCTATGAAACATAAGAACGTTTTCTTATTTTAGAAGACAGAGAATAAGGAGAATAAATGTTCCTTACATCTCTACCTGAAATATGGTTGTGTTATACTAGGAGTTGTGTATAGAAGATATACATGTGAAAAACACAAACAATATATTCCCATGTACCAGGAAGGTGTTTTTACACCAGGCCTAGAACTTATGTCTAAACCTACAATTATCAGTAATTAATATGAATATTAATTACCTGTTAGGAGATTTTTCTAATTCTCTTCTTGAAATCCACAAGGAAAAGTTTCACGTTCCACCATCTCACTGGGCGTGAGTCACCTGTAAATAGTCAAAGGTGTGATAATATGTTCCTGCTACATGCTATACACAAAGAAAAATATAACACACTAGGGACAAAATGACTTATTTCAGGTATAAGGACTGTGGTCAGTTTATTCTCAATCCTGTGGTCAGTCATTTGTTAGTAGTTTTCTGCTCTACTTGAAATGTGGTCAGGTATTCATCCGTTAGATTGAATTTAAATGTAAATCTGAAAAAGGAATCAGTTTTCCCTGTTTTATAACATCAATCAAATAGGTAATCCCTTTATTTCTCCAGGTTTTAAATTCTCCCAATTTCATTAACTCCAGTGAAAGGGAATTATGCCATATCGGAGTAAAGGGTATGATACCCTTTGCTTTAGTAATCTTTCTTAGCCCCATGCAGCATGTACAGTTCACACCAAAGGAAATATTGGTTACAATTTCAGCTCATTCATGTTGGGAATATTAGATTCCAACATTGATAAAAGACAAGTGTATTTTTCTTAGGATATTAGTCTCAAAAGCTCTAACGTCATAAATATCCAAGTTTCCAATACTGACGTTGACATGCCAAGTACAACTTTATATTGGAAGACCTCAACCATCATGAATCGTCACAAAAGTTAATTACTCCTTCTAAGCCGATTATGTTTCCTGCTTCATATCACATCATATTACGTCAATATAAAGTTTGTCCCATTCTGCAAAAATTATGCCCACATACAGGGAAAATAATTGCCTGATATCAGCCAACACTTTTTTCTCATTGATCGTATTTTTGTCCTGCTAAATATTATTTATGTTATTATCAATATGAAGGCTAATATGTAACAGAGAAATGTCCCCCCTTATGGTATCTGCTACTAAAACCCCAGTCTTGTAGTTAGGGATTACATATAAGAAATATGACAAATGACCCCCACTTCCATCTTACTGTATACAGTATAATACTAGAAAGCTTTTACAGAACATGGAGACCTGAACAAAAATCTTTTCTGCTCAATAATTCGGATTTCCTTACCTCTCCTGTGTTCTCTAGTCCTCTTTCTCCCCTGCTGTTTGTGTGCACCCCTGTGATGACAACGGCCTGACCTGTACCCCCACAGCACCGAGTTCTAACATTCTGATATTAAGCCTTTATGACATCATAAAAGAAGAGGAGCAAAGGAACCTGGGAACGATGTTGTCCTGTGGACGCATACAGCCTGCTGCTTCCTTACCAGCAATTTACAAATGTTCTGTACATCTCTACATTTCAGTTTGCAGTAGAGAAACATGTGTCTGATTTAAAAGCACATTTTTATCAAATAAAAAAAGATTTATCAATTTTTAAAAAAGCTAAATTTGCTCCCTTCATCGTAAGGCGTGGCAGTATTTTTTGTAGAAATATTGCTCATCAAAGCAAACATTCAGATTTTAGCTTTAATGTTATTGTCACTGGTAAAATATGTGACTGGTTGTAATAGGGCCTTGTGTAACCACCATAATTCCTGGAAGAGCAGGAGGTGTTAGAGGAGCTGAAGCACACAGAATAAAGCCATGTATGACACATGTCTACACCAAATAGACCGCTCTGCAGACTGATTCATTCTCTATGTGACCAAATACAGCGATATCTCAGGCAGTTCAATAGAGAATGAATGGAGCTGAGGTTTATATGCTGCACCTCCAACCTGCTTTCTTGAGATCAGTGAGGGTCCTCGGGGTTGGATCTCCACCAATCAGAAAGTCATCACCTATCCTATGCTAGAACATTAATGATGATATTTGAATGCAATCCGATCCAAGGTCCTTTTATATTTGGGGATATAAGTCCTTAATTAGTTTACCTTGTGGTCCTATAATTAGCATGTATTCTGATAATTCTAATTAATTATAGTAATTACCTGTCCAGAGACACCTCTTCCACATCTTCATGCTTCACCGCAATCGCACCAACTGCACAAGTGAATGGAAAATAGAGCTGAAAGTTCTAAGTGATTGTGACATCAACTATCTATGACATCATCAGTGATGACAAGCATAGGATGCTGGAAAGGGCATTGGATGATTACATAAAGGGTCACAATGGTGGAGGATGCCCAAGAAATGATAAGGGCTGGTATTTAAGGAGTTAATAAAAACCCACCTGGTCACCCCCCAATAATAATAACACTATACTACATACAGCTTCTTAATTGGAAGTCTGTCTGATCATAGCTTTATTGAATGATGATTGATTCAACATGGTGAATATAAGAATTATTAAAAAGAAAAGTATAAACTACCCTGTAGTCAGAGTTCTTGGCAATGATGGCTTCATCATGAAATGCCAAAATCTGAAAAATCCCGTGTACATTTCTAACTAATGCTGACCAGTTGTACAGATACATTCAAGATTATTTTCCATCACTACTCGATAAAACAACCAACCAGCTTCAGTGGTATACAATGGCTCCTGTGTACATAGCCCTAAAACATCACCCATCACCTATCCAACCTTAACTGGTCAACCTAGAATGTGGAACATTACGTAATGGATACAATACATACAATGCACAATGCAATACATACATACAATGTAATGAAGCACCTTCCTGTACCTGAGTTACATTCCTCAAAACCTAGTACAAATTTTCAAATAAAAAAATGAATATATGTATATATCTATATATATAATTGTCTAAGGGTCACTTCCGTCTGTCTGTCCTGGAAATCCCACGTCTCTGATTGGTCGAGGCCGCTAGGCCTCGACCAATCAGCGACGGGCACAGTCCGGCCAAGAATTAGTCCCTCCCTACTTCCGTCCAGTCAGTGCCTGGCGCCCGCTCCATACTCACCTCCAGTCAGCACTCACACAGGGTTAATGGCAGCGTTAACGGACCGCATTATGCCGTGTGTAACGCACTCCGTTACCGCTATTAACCCTGTATGACCAACTTTTTACTATTGATGCTGCCTATGCAGCATCAATAGTAAAAAAAATCTAATGTTAAAAATAATAAAAAAACAAAAAACCTGCTATTCTCACCTTCCGTTGTCCGCCGATGTGCGCGCGGCTGCCGCCAGCTTCCGTTCCCAGAGATGCATTGCAAAATTACTCAGAAGACTTAGCAGTCTCGCGAGACCGCTAAGTCATCTGGGTAATATTGCAATGCATCTCTGGGAACGGAAGCTGGCAGCAGCGGCTCGCGCATCGGGACAGCTTCGCTTTTTTTTTTAACAGGGATATGGTGCTCACACTGCTATATACCACATGGGCTGTGTTATATACTATGTGGCCAGTGTTATATACTGCGTGGCTCATACATGCATATTCTAGAATACCCAATGCGTTAGAATCGGGCCACCATCTAGTATATATATATATATATATATATATATATATATATATATATATATATATATATATATATATATTTGCCAAGCCTCTGTCAATCAGTTCAGAGTGCAGCCAACACATATATATAGGTTGTGTTCATTTGGAATGACATCACAGGATGTTCAATCAATAAAGTGCAATCTATATATTTAAAAAAATAACAGCAATAAAAACCACAAGTGAAAACATGAGAAAAAATACATATAGTGATAAACTGTCAATAATATTGAACACATCTGCATCAGTTTGCAAATAAACTAAAATAATTGTTTGTTGAAACATGGGAGCGGTGTGCACAGGTGATCATACTTAGTGTTATGTATATAATATTTTTTTCCCAAGGAATAAGGGCAAGTTGGACACACTTTCTTTTCCACTGTTCCACTAGGAACTGTAATATCATCCGTGAAACACATATTTTGCACTACTACCCGACCCATACGCTGCATTCTCCACGTATCCAGGCCTTCATTTCCGCTAAGTAAATATCATTAACCTCTTCCTGACCAATCCTTTCATGCGCACTCTATGCCTATCCTGTGTCTGCTACCATGCTCATCAATCAAAAAAAAAAAAAGACGATTTTGAGGCTTTACAATTTTACTTGGAAGCCATTAATCAGGATGCAGATATTCATGAGCTGGTGTTGGACTTGTTGCGATTCATACTCACACACAATATTTTTACATTCAATGATCAGTTTTTCTTACAGAGGCGTGGTACAGCAATGGGAGCGGCGTGTGTGCCCTCTTATACAAACCTCTTTCTTGGATTTTGGGAGAGGGGTTTGTTGATGGATGGTGCATACGCCTCTCTGCAGATCCTTGGGTGGCTTCGATTTATGTTTTGTTTATTTGTCAGGGCTCTGCCATGGATTTAGATACATTTATGATGGCTTTGAATCTCAACGAGTCCAACATCAGACTCACCTACCACTATGATCGAAGGGTAATTTCTTTCCTTGATGTGGAGCTGAGAGTGCAGGATGATGGTTCAGTATATACTAATATGTATCGTAAAAAAAAATCTGTCAGTTCACTTTTACATGCATCTTCTGCACATCTGGGCTCCAAAATCAATGCTATTCCTACTGGCCAATTTATTCAGGCTCAGAGAATTTGCTCTTCAGATGCTTTGTTTGAGGGACAGGCCGGAGACTTTGGCAGAGATTCAGGGATTGGGGATACAGCAACAGGAGTATTAAAAAAGGCTATTTAAGAGCTAAAAAAAAACTAAAGTGGATCTCTTGGCCCCACAAAGAAGCAAAAATAAAGAAAAAAATGAAGGTACGTGCTTTATCTCCACATACAATCAGCAGTGGGAAATGATGCGAACCACTCTCAAAAAACATTTTAATGACGGCACGCAGAGGCAGAAATGTGAAAGACACTTTGGTGTCTAGTCATTATGTTTCAAAATCTCCCTCCTTTTTTAAGGGTAAGGGGAAAAGGAAAGGATTCTTTCCATGTGGCAACTGCCTGGCTTGAAAAAAATCATAAAAGATCCACGTACTTCGTGTCATCGGACGGCCTCAAGACCTTTGATAATAGGGATTATATCACATGTACTACCACACATGGAATGTATTATGCTATATGCAGTTGTAACCTAATTTACATTGGGTTAACATCACGTAAGTTGTGTGTGAGAACCCGTGAACACGTTAAGGATATTGAGGCCACCCGTGACGTGGATGACGTGGATTCTTTGAAAACAATACCAAGACTCTTTAAATTAAAACATAAATGTAACTCAGGGGATTTCAAAATATGGGGCATTGACTGTTTACATATGGGAATTCAAGGTGGTGATAGCTCACTGTAAGGATTCTGGACTTTCCCGGTGCCTGGCCAGGCTATTCTTGATTGGCCAGCACTTAAAAGTGTCAAAGAGGTACAGCGTTTCATCGGATTTGCAAATTTCTATAGACTATTCATTCGTAATTTTTCTGAAATTGTGCGACCTATTACACAACTAACTAAGAAGGAAAATACTTTCTTGTGGTCCGCACTGGCTCAGGAAACTTTTGATTGTCTTAAATCCCGGTTTACGTCTGCACCGGTACTAATTCACCCAAACCCAGCACTTCCGTTCATCGTAGAAGTGGACGCTTCGGACTGTGCTCTGGGGGCCATCCTCTCACAGAGAACGGGAGAGAAAAGCTTGCTGCATCCATGTGCTTTTTTTTCTCGCAGACTCTCCACTGCAGAAAAGAACTACGATGTGGGTGATAAGGAGCTTCTTGCCATTATCGCTTCATTTAAGGAATGGAGACACCATCTGCAGGGGGCATCACAACAAGTTATTGTGCTCACGGATCATCGCAATCTGGAGTTCCTTAGGTCTGCGAGATATCTTTCTCCACGGCGAGCTCGTTGGAGTCTATTTTTGAATCAATTTAACTTTGTCATTTCGTACCGCCCAGGTTCACGTAATGGGAAAGCGGATGCTTTGTCCCGAATCCATGCCACGGACTCCGTACCTGGAAACCCGTCTAAGACCGTCCTGTCTGATGCCAACTTTATTGGAGTCATTCAGAGTAAGGACTTATGGAAGACCATTAAGGAGGCCTATGACGCAGATCCATTTCTCGCCAACCCGACTGCTGATGTGAACTTGGTTCTCAGAAACGGTATGTGGGTCCGGGATCAACGTTTATACGTTCCAGAGGCCGTAAAGCTGCAGGTGCTCAAGTTTGTCCATGATTCCAAGTTGGCGGGTCATCGGGGGGTACAGAAGACACAGGAGTTTCTGAGCCGTTTTTTTTAATGGCCTACCTGTCTGAAGGACGTTACGAGCTATGTTCTCTCTTGTGAGGTATGTGCACGTTTCAAGACTCCCCATGTATCACCTAGTGGACTGCATCAACCACTACTGTCATGATTCCCCAATGGCATGGGAACATCAGAAACACAAAATAACAGACTAGCCCTCGGGTGATGGAAACTCAAGCTGACCGTGACCTAAATCTACCACACAACTAACAGTAGCCAGGAAGCATTCCTACGGCTGCCTAGATGCCATGCGCCAGCCGGAGAACTAACTACACCTGGAAGAGGAAGGAACAGACCTGGCTTACCTCTAGTGAAATTCCCCAAAGATGATAGTAGCCCCCACATATATTAACGGTGAGTTCAGAGGAAAAGACATACACAGTATGAAGGTAGATTTAGCAAAGCGAGGTCCACTTACTAGATAGAGGAAGGATACAAAAGAGGACTTCACGGTCAGCTGAAAAACCCTTTCAAAAACCCATCCTGAAATTACTTTAAGACTCCTGTGTCAACTCATGACACAGGAGTGGCAATTTCAGTCCACAAGAGCTTCCAGTAACAGGAAATGACAAACTGTAAACTGGACAAAAAATACAAAACAAAAAGGACAAGAGTCCACTTAGCTGATCAGCAGACTGGTAGCAGGAACATGCAACTGAAAGACTCAGGTTACAATGATGACCGGCAAGGAAGTGACTGGAGAGCAAGGCTAAATAGGGAACTCCCAAAACTGATGGAAGCAGGTGAGCTGAGGCAGAAAAGAACACACAAGTCTCCAGTACCACCAGCCACCACTAGGGGAGCCCAAAAAGCGGATCACAACAGTACCCCCCCCTTAAGGAGGGGGCACCGAACCCTCACAAGAACCGCCAGGGCGACCTGGATGAGCCCTATGAAAGGCACGAACCAAATCCGAGGCATGAACATCAGAGGCAGTTACCCAAGAATTATCTTCCTGACCATAGCCCTTCCATTTAACCAGATACTGGAGTCTCCGCTTGGAAATACGGGAGTCCAAGATCTTCTCTATAACGTACTCCAATTCACCCTCAACCAGCACAGGAGCAGGAGGCTCAGCAGAAGGAACCACCGGCACCTCGTATCTCCGCAACAACGACCGATGGAACACATTATGGATAGCGAAAGATGCCGGGAGGTCCAAACGAAAGGAAACAGGGTTAATAATCTCCAAAATCCTATAGGGACCGATGAACCGAGGCTTAAATTTAGGAGAAGAAACCCTCATTGGGACAAAACAGGAAGACAACCACACCAAGTCCCCAACACGAAAGCGAGGACCAACCCGACGCTGGCGGTTAGCAAACCGCTGAGTCCTCTCCTGGGACAAATTCAAATTGTCCACCACTTGTTCCCAAATCCGATACAACCGATCCACCACAGCATCTACTCCAGGACAATCCGAAGACTCCGCCTGACCAGAAGAAAAACGGGGATGAAACCCCGAATTGCAAAAGAAAGGGGAAACCAAAGTGGCCGAACTAGCCCGATTATTAAGAGCAAACTCCGCCAACGGCAAAAAGGCAACCCAATCATCCTGATCCGCAGACACAAAACACCTCAAATACGTCTCCAAAGTCTGATTAGTTCGCTCCGTCTGGCCATTAGTCTGAGGATGGAAGGCAGACGAAAAAGACAAATCAATGCCCAACCTGGCACAGAATGCCCGCCAAAATCTAGAAACGAACTGGGTACCCCTATCAGAAACGATATTTTCAGGAATACCATGCAAGCGAACCACATTTTGAAAAAACAAAGGAACCAACTCAGACGAGGAAGGCAACTTCGGCAATGGCACCAAATGAACCATCTTAGAAAAACGGTCACACACCACCCAGATAACAGACATCCTCTGAGAGACAGGAAGATCAGAAATAAAGTCCATCGAGATGTGCGTCCAAGGCCTCTTCGGAATAGGCAAGGGCAACAACAACCCGCTAGCCCTAGAACAACAAGGCTTGGCCCGAGCACACACATCACAAGACTGCACAAAAACACGCACATCTCGAGACAGAGATGGCCACCAGAAGGATCTAGCCACCAAATCCCTGGTACCAAAAATTCCAGGATGACCCGCCAGCGTAGAAGAATGAACCTCCGAGATGACTCTACTGGTCCAATCATCAGGAACAAACAGTCTACCAGGTGGACAGCGATCAGGTCTATCCGCCTGAAACTCTTGCAAAGCACGTCGCAGATCTGGGGAAATAGCGGATAATATCACCCCATCCTTAAGGATACCTGTAGGTTCCGAATCACCAGGGGAATCAGGCTCAAAACTCCTAGAAAGGGCATCTGCCTTCACATTCTTAGAACCTGGTAGATATGAGACCACAAAATTAAACTGAGAGAAAAACAACGACCAGCGCGCCTGTCTAGGATTCAGGCGCCTGGCAGACTCAAGATAAATCAGATTCTTGTGATCAGTCAAAACCACCACCTGATGTCTAGCACCCTCAAGCCAATAACGCCACTCCTCAAATGCCCACTTCATGGCCAAAAGCTCCTGATTACCGACATCATAATTTCTTTCGGCGGCAGAAAATTTTCGAGAAAAGAACGCACAAGGTCTCATCACTGAGCAATCGGAACTTTTCTGCGACAAAACCGCCCCCGCTCCGATCTCGGAAGCATCGACCTCAACCTGAAAGGGGAGAGAGACATCAGGCTGGCGCAACACAGGGGCAGACGAAAAGCGGCGCTTAAGTTCCCAAAAGGCCTCCACAGCGGCAGAGGACCAATTGGCAACATCAGCACCCTTCTTAGTCAAATCCGTAAGAGGCTTAGCAACACCAGAAAAACCAGTTATAAATCGACGATAAAAATTAGCAAAGCCCAAGAACTTCTGAAGACCCTTTAGAGAAGTAGGCTGCGTCCAGTCACAAATAGCCCGAACCTTGACAGGGTCCATCTCAACAGAAGAAGGGGAAAAAATGTACCCCAAAAAGGAAATCTTTTGAACCCCAAAAACACACTTAGAACCCTTTACACACAGAGAATTCTCCCGCAAGACCTGAAAAACCCTCCTGACCTGCTGAACATGAGACTCCCAGTCCTCAGAAAAAATCAAAATATCGTCCAAATACACAATCATAAATTTATCCAGATATTCACGGAAAATATCATGCATAAAGGACTGAAAAACTGAAGGTGCATTAGAAAGGCCGAAAGGCATTACTAAATACTCAAAGTGGCCCTCAGGCGTATTAAATGCGGTTTTCCACTCATCCCCTTGCTTAATTCGCACCAAATTATACGCCCCACGGAGATCAATCTTGGAGAACCACTTAGCCCCCCTTATGCGAGCAAACAAATCAGTAAGCAGCGGCAACGGATACTGATATTTGACAGTAATTTTATTCAGGAGTCGATAATCAATACAAGGCCTCAGCGAGCCATCCTTTTTAGAGACAAAGAAAAACCCAGCTCCTAAAGGTGATGAAGAAGGACGAATATGTCCCTTTTCCAGGGACTCCTTAACATACTCTCGCATGGCAGCATGCTCAGGTACAGATAGGTTAAACAAACGACCCTTTGGAAATTTACTGCCTGGAATCAGATCTATGGCGCAATCACACTCTCTGTGGGGAGGGAGAGAACCAATTTTAGGCTCTTCAAAAATATCCCCAAAATCCGACAAAAATGCCGGAACCTCAGAGGGAATAGATGACGAGATAGAAACCAAAGGTATGTCCCCATGAGCCCCCCGACATCCCCAGCTTAACACAGACATAGTTTTCCAGTCCAGTACTGGGTTATGAGATTGCAACCATGGTAATCCAAGCACTAACACATCATGTAAATTATGCAACACGAGGAAGCGAATCATCTCCTGATGGTCTGGAGTCATACGCATAGTCACTTGCGTCCAGAACTGTGGTCTATTACAAGCCAGAGGTGTAGAATCAATACCCTTCAGAGGTATAGGAACTTCCAGAGGCTCCAAATCAAACCCACAGCGCCTGGCGAAGGACCAATCCATGAGACTCAGAGCGGCGCCAGAGTCCACATAGGCATCCACGGTAATAACTGATAATGAACAAATCAGAGTTACAGACAGAAGAAATTTAGACTGTAAAGTGCCAATAGAAACAGACTTGTCAACCTTCCTAGTACGTTTAGAGCATGCTGATATAACATGCGCGGAATCACCACAGTAGAAGCACAAGCCATTTTTGCGCCTATAATTCTGCCGCTCACTTCTTGACAGAATTCTGTCACATTGCATTTTCTCTGGCGTCCCTTCAGAAGATACCGCCAAATGGTGCACGGGTTTGCGCTCCCGCAAACGCCGATCAATCTGAATCGCCATTGTGATGGACTCATTCAGACCTGTGGGCATAGGAAACCCCACCATGACATCTTTAACGGCATCAGAAAGGCCTTCTCTGAAAATTGCCGCTAGGGCACACTCATTCCACTGAGTAAGCACAGACCATTTACGAAATTTTTGGCAGTATATCTCAGCTTCATATTGCCCTTGAGACAGGGCTATTAAAGCTTTTTCAGCTTGAATCTCCAAATTAGGTTCCTCATACAGCAACCCTAAAGCCAGAAAAAACGCATCCACATTGAGCAACGCAGGATCCCCTGGTGTCAATGAAAATGCCCAATTTTGAGGGTCACCTCGCAGCAAAGAAATCACAATCTTAACCTGCTGAACAGGATCTCCAGAGGAGTGAGGTCTGAGAGAAAGGAATAATTTACAATTACATTTGAAATTCTGAAACCGAGATCTATCTCCGGAAAATACCTCTGGTGTAGGAATCTTAGGTTCAGAAATAGGAGTACGTATAACATAATCTTGTAAATTCTGAACCTTCATAGCAAGATTATTTAAACCTGCAGCCAAACTCTGAGAGTCCATCCTTAAACCGGAGAGATCAGAGCCATTCAAGGATTAGAAGGAGAGAAAGGCAAGGCTGTAAATAGAGCAGAAATACAACTGAGCCAACTAAGTAGCAAACATGTGAGGAAAAAAAAAAATAAAAATCTACAGACTTCTTTTACTCTCCTTTCTTCTGCCAATTACTTTAACAGCGGCCGGTCATACTGTCATGATTCCCCAATGGCATGGGAACATCAGAAACACAAAATAACAGACTAGCCCTCGGGTGATGGAAACTCAAGCTGACCGTGACCTAAATCTACCACACAACTAACAGTAGCCAGGAAGCATTCCTACGGCTGCCTAGATGCCATGCGCCAGCCGGAGAACTAACTACACCTGGAAGAGGAAGGAACAGACCTGGCTTACCTCTAGTGAAATTCCC
Organism: Ranitomeya variabilis; assembly: GCF_051348905.1. NCBI lineage: Eukaryota > Metazoa > Chordata > Amphibia > Anura > Dendrobatidae > Ranitomeya > Ranitomeya variabilis. The sequence continues at coordinate 327,886,162 of NC_135237.1, read as the reverse complement.
CAAAGATGATAGTAGCCCCCACATATATTAACGGTGAGTTCAGAGGAAAAGACATACACAGTATGAAGGTAGATTTAGCAAAGCGAGGTCCACTTACTAGATAGAGGAAGGATACAAAAGAGGACTTCACGGTCAGCTGAAAAACCCTTTCAAAAACCCATCCTGAAATTACTTTAAGACTCCTGTGTCAACTCATGACACAGGAGTGGCAATTTCAGTCCACAAGAGCTTCCAGTAACAGGAAATGACAAACTGTAAACTGGACAAAAAATACAAAACAAAAAGGACAAGAGTCCACTTAGCTGATCAGCAGACTGGTAGCAGGAACATGCAACTGAAAGACTCAGGTTACAATGATGACCGGCAAGGAAGTGACTGGAGAGCAAGGCTAAATAGGGAACTCCCAAAACTGATGGAAGCAGGTGAGCTGAGGCAGAAAAGAACACACAAGTCTCCAGTACCACCAGCCACCACTAGGGGAGCCCAAAAAGCGGATCACAACACACTACCTGTCCCCTCTCATCCTTGGGGGTCTATTTCAATGGACTTTATAGTTGAATTGCCCTCCTCTGGGGGAGAAAAATTCTATTCTGGTGGTTGTAGATCACCTTACTAAGGCTGCCCACTTCATTCCTTGCACTGGTCTTCCCTAAGCCAAGGAGACGGCTGATCTGGTCATCCAGAATGTGTTTCGGCTGCATGGAGTTCTGGACGAAGTTAGTTCAGATCGGGGAGTGCAGTTTACGTCCAAGTTCTGGAAAGGATTCTGTGATTCGCTTCATTTTAATGTTTGTCTGTCCTCTGCATACCATCCTCAGACTAATGGGCAGACAGAACGGACGAATCCGACTGTAGAACAGTATCTTCGATGTTATATCAACCATTCTCAGGATGACTGGTTGGAGTTGCTCCCGCTCGCAGAATTCTGTTATAACAACTCTCAGAGTTCTTCTACTAAGGTAACACCTTTCTTTGCCAACCTAGGTTATCATCCCAGTATTCTTCCCAGATCTCCAATCAATGCAGTTTGTGAAAGGTTGGCGGCAATGAGACAGAATCTGGAAACCCTGAAGGAATCGCTATCTACTGCATAAGAGAAATATAAGAGATCTGCTGACAGGTTTCGGAAGTCTGCACCTATGTTCAAGGCAGGGGACTCTGTGTGGTTATCTACTAAAAACTTGAGATTGAACATTCCATCACAGAAACTCGGACAAAAGTTCATCGGCCCGTTCAAGATCTCTGGGATCGTGAGTTCCGTTGCCTGTCGTCTGAAGTTGCCAAGAACCTTGAGGGTACACCCTGTGTTTCATGTCTCCCTGTTAAAACCGGTGTCTCCAAATACATTTCAGGGTCGGATTACACCTCCTCCCCAGCCTGTGTTAGTGGACGGACAAGAACAGTTTGTGGTAGAGAAGATTCTGGACTCCAGGATCCGCAGGAATCAACTGCAGTACCTCATCAAGTGGCAAGGATATCCGTCTGAGGAGAACTCTTGGGAGCCAGTGGGCAATATCTGTGCTCCTCAAAAAATTACTCTGTTCCATCAGAAATATCCTGACAAGCCTGGTCGTGGATCGTCCTGAGGCAGCTTCTGAGGTGGGAGTGATGTAAGGATTCTGGACTTTCCTGGTGCCTGTTCGCCCTGATCCAAGATGGAGTCTTGGATCTCGCCCTGTCATGGCACTTCCTGTCTGTCCTGATTATTTAAGTCTGGGTCATGTGTTCTAAGGTGCCTGAGTATATTGCGCTGCTGGCTCCTGAGCTTCTGCCGGTTTGCTGGTGAACTCCCTGCTTCTGCTCACTACTTGGTGGTCTGCCTTTCTTCATTCAGCTACCTCTCGCCTCTGGAACTTCTGCGATGAGCTGCACACCAGTGGAAGTGTCTTCTTTGTTTGCAAAACTTTTCCCAGTGTTGTGCCTCTTTGCACAACCACACCAGGTGAGCAAGGTTCAAGTTGTGCTTGTCTCATCCAGAAATATTTACTCATCTGCCACGCTTAGATAGCGCTCTCCCTCTTTTCCCCTTGTCCTCTCTTTCCCAGGACTGCCTTCACACAATGCATCATCTGTGAATTATTGGACCCCTACTAACAAGTACTGGCACATGTGTAATCAAGTTTTGCTGGACTTCCTCATTTTAAGTACTGTGTGCATTCGCACTCTAACCTTATTGGACTTCCTTGTTTAAATATCTGTTCGCCTCTAAGTCTGCTGTGATTTACTTTATTGTGCTGAGGACCTTGTTACTACTGCAGGAATATCTGCATTATGCTCCATTTGCTATTTACTATATAGAGCTGAAGTCCTCGTTACAATTGCAGAAATATCTGTGTCAATTCTGTTTACATTTCTGTTTCAAGTAAAAACATTCTTTGCTGCAACTTTGTTCTCAGACTGGCTTTATCCCATGCTATTAGATTCCGTAGTACCCATATGATTATTACACTCACGCATACTTATGCAAAAAGAATGTAGGTGGATTGTGACCTTAGATACAATGGCACCTACGGGATTAAATGAGCAACTCAGCATCTCCTCCTTCTTATAAGTACCGTTCATCTCTGGATTAATGATCATGGTTTTAATATTTTATTTTAACTATGTTTTTGTTTCTTTTTTTTTTGTTTAGTATATATTTTATCAAGAAACATTGTTCTAAATATCCCATTATGAATCTGATAGCGTGAATATCCTTTCGATCACCTCTAGCTGTTCAAAACAGCTGACATGTCCCCGGAAAGATGTGGGCTTACCACCGGAGCCCACATCAAAGGGGGGACTTCGACATCGGCGTACTATTTCGCCCGATGTAGGAAAGGGGTTAAACTACTTAGTTATAGATGTTGCAAAGTGTGTGGCTTGTTCTTTTGCTTACTAGCTATCATGAGACAGGGCTTTTGATTAATGACTATTGTTTCTGTGTTTTTCAGTCTTTCCCAGCATTAATATGGACTTTAGAGCCCGTGACGGCGCATGACTCTCGCAAATAGATGATGTGTTTAAGGACACCAGTGATTTAAACATGCAAGGAAATAATAAGAGGCTGCAAGAAACAATTGTGAAATTTAAGTAACTTTAGAGAAAAATGACTCGAGTTTGGTGGAATCACGCATTTTTAGATAAATATCTTCAGAAGGGGTTAATCCCTAGGGGGTTAAGGGTGCAGGTATTTTCATTCCTCCCATTGGTGATACTAAATTTTGGGATAGGTGGGAGGAATGTGCCAATAAATGCTCAAGTGGGTTTATAACACCTCTTAAAGAGATGAACTCTAACTCACTGAAGGAAATGAAAATTGAAATATAAATTCTTCAACCAACCATCAAGAGTGAAATGTCAGGAGAAGCACTAAAGAAATCAAATAATGATATAGATGTGGAGGTGCAAAAATGGGCTGAGGAGATCCAGCAAACAAAGGCAAAAAATTCCAACAAAATATAAATGATAAACAGTCCAATAGGACACATAAATGGAGAAACCTGAATGAGCGATCACGTCCTTTTTATAGGAACGAATCATTCTCACAATCTCGTTCAACATCCATTTGATCCACCACATCTTTTGAAGATCATCATACTGGTAAAAAGGACTGCCCTGAAACAGAGAGTGAGGGAACTCAATCTAACAAGAAAATAAACACGAGACAAAATGCTAAGAAAGGGCTTATGGGTAGTGTTGAGCGATACCTTCCGATATCGGAAAGTATCGTTATCGGAAAGTATCGGCCGATACCGTCAAAGTATCGGATCTAATCCGATACCGATACCCGATCCCAATGCAAGTCAATGGGACGAAAATATCAGAATTAAAATAAACCCTTTATAAACTTGTAGGTTCATTCTACATGAAGGAAAACAACTAAGAATAATGTAGGATGTATTGGGGGACGTGGCGGAGACATTAAAGGCACAGAGGTTTAGCCCAATCTAATAGAATAGCAGGATTTTGTTTTGTTTTTTATGACGTTCGGCGGTAGAAAGATTTTGACTATGTTAATTTTTTTTTTATTTTGTCAGATATTGATGTTTCACTACTTCCACGCCCTTCACCTTCTTTTTTACTTCTCCCACACTTTCTTCTTCATTATCCTCATCATCAGCTTCTTTGACATCAACTTCTTCACCTTATTCATCTTCTTCTTCATCTTCTACCTATTATTTTTTTGGTTACATTGTTCATATTCTTTTTATTTTACTATTATCTTCATCATATTCTCCTTCTTCATCATATTCTTATTTGTGACAGGCATTCCCGTAGTTGTTATCTATAAAAGTTTGAAGATTACACCTTCCGTTCTGCCTGTCACAAAACAGTTACATTTGTCCGCGTTCAGTTTGGCCTGCAGCATCAGGCTTTATCCAGGGGCACCACGAGGAGGAACGGACTCACCCCCATACACTGCTTAGTCTTCTTCTGCTTATAATTTAGATAATATCTTTTGCTCTGATATTTAGTGTTATGCTTAATGTTCTTCTGCTCTTTGTTCTGCAGCCTCTTGTTCTTCTGCTTCTCGGTCTTCCAGGTCGTCGTCGTCTCCAGGGTCGTCGTCTCCGGGGTCGTCGTCATCGGGGTGGTCTTCAGGGTCATCGTCTCCAGGGTCGTCGTCATCACGGTGGTTGTCGTCTCCGGGGTCGTCGTCATCGGGGTGGTCTTCAGGGTCATCGTCTCCAGGGTCGTCGTCATCACGGTGGTTGTCGTCTCTGGTGTCGTCGTCATCTTAGGGGTGGTCTTCCGGGTCATCGTGTTTAGTCTCTTGAACTTGGAAATGTAGCAGAAGGTACAAGAAGGCTGAGAAAATGCCGAGAAACAGCTGATGGAACTGGAACTCGGATGGCTACCCGAAGGTCCAAGAGCCAATGGAACTACCAAGGACCAGCTGACGTTACTGGAACCCGGTTACTAAGCAGGAGGTACCCGTGCCTGAAAGCACTACCAAGGACCACCTGATGTTGGTGGAACTCGGATACCCAGAGGGAGGCACCTAAGCCAAAGGCTCTGCCCGGAACCAGCTGACGGTACTGGAACCAGGATGGGGAGCAGAAGGTACAAGAGCAAAAGACACTGCCGAGAACCAGCTGACGGTGCTGGAACCCGGATGGGTAGCCGAAGGTCCAAGAGCCAATGGAACGACCGAGGACCAGCTGACGTTACTGGAACCCGGTTACTAAGCAGGAGGTACCCGTGCCTGAAAGCACTACCAAGGACCACCTGACGTTGGTGGAACTCGGATACCCAGAGGGAGGCACCTAAGCCAAAGGCTCTGCCCGGAACCAGCTGACGGTACTGGAACCAGGATGGGGAGCAGAAGGTACAAGAGCAAAAGACACTGCCGAGAACCAGCTGACGGTACTGGAACCCGGATGGGTAGCCGAAGGTCCAAGAGCCAATGGAACGACCGAGGACCAGCTGACGTTACTGGAACCCGGTTACTAAGCAGGAGGTACCCGTGCCTGAAAGCACTACCAAGGACCACCTGACGTTGGTGGAACTCGGATACCCAGAGGGAGGCACCTAAGCCAAAGGCTCTGCCCGGAACCAGCTGACGGTGCTGGAACCAGGATGGGGACCTATTCAAGCTTGTCTTCCTAGAGCCCCAACTAGCAGTGTTGGAGCAAAGGGTCAGCAGGAGGAGGAGAGGGAGCAGAGTGTAGGCCGAAGCCTGCACTGGCAGCAGCTTTGGGTCTGTTGTGTCTGCGTGGCAGTTGCAGGACACGTTGCCAGCTGCACAGCAGGGGAACAGCTGGCGGTGCTGAACCCCACTGACACATTGGCTGGTGTTTTTCTCTGTGCAGCTAGCAGTACCGGGCCCCAACTGGCGGTGTTGGAGCCATGGCTCTGCAGGGGGAGCAGAGTGTAGGCCGAAGCCTAATTGAACCAATTTCAAAGGTAACCTTTAACCCCCCCTCAGGGGTTACAAAGTAGAAGAGCCACAGCTTATGCAGCAGTAGTGCTGCACAAGTCAAAGGTTGCTCTTTTAATGTTTCTCCTTGCACACGCTGAATGAAACACGTATAACATTTAGCCCTTTATACAGTCAAACTGTGTTGGAGGCGCGAGTTCCCTTCGTAATGAGACGCAGCACAGATGTCAAGAATCCCACCTTGGTGCTGGGTGCAGCCTCCTGAGCGTTGTTATTTGCTGTACAGGAGTCTGCGCTGTCGTGTTATCCCCTGGCCTAGCGCTGTTAGCGCTGCCCATCTTCTGGCATCATTTAATGTCGGCCGGTGCGGTTCGCGATGACCATGAATCCCAGCCCCGCAGTGTCTTAACATTGTTAAAACACTGCGGGGCTGGGATTCATGGCCTGGCGCAGCACATATGTTCGCCTCTCACACTCGGGTCCTTACACCCGCTTCAGACTGTGCGGCGTCAGCTGATCCGTTATCGCATGCCACGGCCATGAAGCCGCACAGTCTGAAGAAGGCGGAAGGAGATGAGGGACAGGCGAACTGATGCACTGCTCATGCCCATCAATCACACCCTCGCAGTCCCAATAAATAAGACACCGAGGGGCGTTGTGTGGGTCAGGGCGGCCGCAGAGGCGCAGGCAGCCAAACAATGATGCCAGAAGACGGGCAGCGCTACCAAGGGGGTTGCAGCGTGTCATTACAAAGGAAAGTCACACCTCCGGGATGGTTAAATGGTCACACAGAGGACACATTTTAGACGTGTTTTCAGTTCCACATGTGCGAGGAGAATATGTTTATGAGCCACCTTGCACACATGCAGCATTACCGCTGTACAAGGTGGCTGTAAAACATACAAACGCCTGGGGGAGGGGGGACAGGTTCCCTTCAATTTCAGTTCTTGTGTCTGCGTGGCGGTCGCAGGACACGTTGCCGGCTACACAGCAGGGGAACAGCTGGCGGTGCTGAACCCCACTGACACATTGGCTGGTGTTTTGCTCTGTGCAGCTAGCAGTACCGGGCCCCAACTGGCGGTGTTAGAGCCCAGAGTCAGCAGGAGGAGGAGAGGGAGCAGAGTGTAGGCCGAAGCCTGCACTGGCGGCAGCTTTGGGTCTGTTGTGCCTGCGTGGCAGTTGCAGGACACGTTGCCGGCTACACAGCAGGGGAACAGCTGGCGGTGCTGAACCCCACTGACACATTGGCTGGTGTTTTTCTCTGTGCAGCTAGCAGTACCGGGCCCCAACTGGCGGTGTTGGAGCCCGGGCTCTGCAGGGGGAGCAGAGTGTAGGCCGAAGCCTAATTGAACCAATTTCAAAGGTAACCTTTAACCCCCCCTCAGGGGTTACAAAGTAGAAGAGCCACAGCTTATGCAGCAGTAGTGCTGCACAAGTCAAAGGTTGCTCTTTTAATGTTTCTCCTTGCACACGCTGAATGAAACACGTATAACATTTAGCTCTTTATACAGTCAAACTGTGTTGGAGGCGCGAGTTCCCTTCGTAATGAGACGCAGCACAGATGTCAAGAATCCCACCTTGGTGCTGGGTGCAGCCTCCTGAGCGTTGTTATTTGCTGTACAGGAGTCTGCGCTGTCGTGTTATCCCCTGGCCTAGCGCTGTTAGCGCTGCCCATCTTCTGGCATCATTTAATGTCGGCCGGTGCGGTTCGCGATGACCATGAATCCCAGCCCCGCAGTGTCTTAACATTGTTAAAACACTGCGGGGCTGGGATTCATGGCCTGGCGCAGCACATATGTTCGCCTCTCACACTCGGGTCCTTACACCCACTTCAGACTGTGCGGCGTCAGCTGATCCCTTATCGCATGCCACGGCCATGAAGCCGCACAGTCTGAAGAAGGCGGAAGGAGATGAGGGACAGGCGAACTGATGCACTGCTCATGCCCATCAATCACACCCTCGCAGTCCCAATAAATAAGACACCGAGGGGCGTTGTGTGGGTCAGGGCGGCCGCAGAGGCGCAGGCAGCCAAACAATGATGCCAGAAGACGGGCAGCGCTACCAAGGGGGTTGCAGCGTGTCATTACAAAGGAAAGTCACACCTCCGGGACGGTTAAATGGTCACACAGAGGACACATTTTAGACGTGTTTTCAGTTCCACATGTGCGAGGAGAATATGTTTATGAGCCACCTTGCACACATGCAGCATTACCGCTGTACAAGGTGGCTGTAAAACATACAAACGCCTGGGGGAGGGGGACAGGTTCCCTTCAATTTCAGTTCTTGTGTCTGCGTGGCGGTCGCAGGACACGTTGCCGGCTACACAGCAGGGGAACAGCTGGCGGTGCTGAACCCCACTGACACATTGGCTGGTGTTTTGCTCTGTGCAGCTAGCAGTACCGGGCCCCAACTGGCGGTGTTAGAGCCCAGAGTCAGCAGGAGGAGGAGAGGGAGCAGAGTGTAGGCCGAAGCCTGCACTGGCGGCAGCTTTGGGTCTGTTGTGCCTGCGTGGCAGTTGCAGGACACGTTGCCGGCTACACAGCAGGGGAACAGCTGGCGGTGCTGAACCCCACTGACACATTGGCTGGTGTTTTTCTCTGTGCAGCTAGCAGTACCGGGCCCCAACTGGCGGTGTTGGAGCCCGGGCTCTGCAGGGGGAGCAGAGTGTGGGCCGAAGCCTAATTGAACCAATTTCAAAGGTAACCTTTAACCCCCCCTCAGGGGTTACAACGTAGAAGAGCCACAGCTTAAGCAGCAGTAGTGCTGCACAAGTCAAAGGTTGCTCTTTTAATTTTGCTCCTTGCACACGCTGAAAGGAACACGTATAACATTTAGGCCCTTACACAGTCAAACTGATTTTGAGGCGTGAGTTCCCTTCGTAAAGAGACGCAGTACAGCTGGCAAAAATGCCACCTTGGTGCTTTGCGCGGCCTCCTGAGCATCGTTATTTGTTGCACAGGAGTCTGCGCTTTTGTGTTATCCCTTGGCCTTGCGCTGTTAGCGCTGCCCATCCTCTGACATCATGTAATGTCGGCCGTTGCGGTTTGCGATGACCATGAATCCAAGCCCCGGAGTGTCTTAACATTGTTAAAACACTGCGGGGCTGGGATTCATGGCCTGGCGCAGTACATATGTTTGCCTCTCGCTTGGGTTCTTACACCCACTTCAGACTATGCGGCGTCAGCTGATCCCTTATCGCATGCCACGGCCATGAAGACGCACAGTGCGAAGAAGGCGGAAGGAGATGAGGGACAGGCGAAGAAATGCACCGTTCATGCCCATCAATCACACCCTCGCAGTCCCAGTAAATAAGACACCGAGGGGCGTTGTGTGGGGCAAGGCGGCCGCAGAGGCGCAGGCAGCCAAACAATGATGCCAGAAGACGGGCAGCGCTACCAAGGAGCTTGTTGCGTGTCAATACAAAGGAAAATCACACCTGAGGGACGTTTTAATGGTCGCAGAGGACTCATTTTAGACGTGTTCAGTTCAACCTGGGCAAGGAGAATAAGTTTCTGAGCCACCTTGCACACATGCAGCATTACTGTCGTACAAGGTGGCTGTAAAACGTAGAAACGCCTGGGGGAGGGGGGACAGGTCTCCTTCAATTTAAGTTCTTGTGCCTGCGAGGCTGTTGCACGACACGTTGCCGGCTACACAGCAGGGGAACAGCTGGCGGTGCTGAACCCCACTGACACATTGGCTGGTGTTTTGCTCTGTGCAGCCAGCACATCTGGGCCCCAACTGGCGGTGTTAGAGCCCAGGGTCAGCAGGAGGAGGAGAGGGATTAGAGTGTAGGCCGAAGCCTGCACTGGAGCAAGTTGAAAGGGAAACTTTAACCCCCCCCCCCCAAGCGTTTGTAGCTGAAAGAGCCATCGTGTACAGCACTAATGCTGGAAAAGGTAAACTTAGCTCTTTTAATTATGGTCCTTGCACATGCTGAACCTAACACTTATGAAAAGTGTCCCCTCCTACCGTGATACCGTCCGGTTGGTGGAACTTTCCTTTGTGATGTGACGCAGCACAGCCGTCATTCTTACCCCCTTGGCGCCGTGCGCCGCCTCCTCTGCGTTGTTTGAATCAGTCCCGGAGCCTGCGCTGTTAGGTTAGCCCTTGGCCATGCACACATTTTGCGCTGCCCGTCTTCTGACATCATTTGGTGTCAGGCTGGCTGCGCCTGTGCGGCCGCGCTGGCCGAGAGCCCGCCTCGCAGTGTCGTCTAATGTAATCCCACCGCGGGCCTGGGATCCGTGGCCATGCGCAGTGCATATCCTCACCTCTCACTCCCCTCCCTACGGCTTCTTCAGACTGTGCGGTGTCATGGCCGTGGCATGCTATTAGGGACCAGCTGACACCGCACAGTCTGAAGAAGCCGTAGGGAGGGGAGTGAGAGGTGAGGATATGCACTGCGCATGGCCACGGATCCCAGGCCCGCGGTGGGATTACATTAGACGACACTGCGAGGCGGGCTCTCGGCCAGCGCGACTGCACAGGCGCAGCCAGCCTGATACCAAATGATGTCAGAAGACGGGCAGCGCAAAATGTGTGCATGGCCAAGGGCTAACCTAACAGCGCAGGCTCCGGGACTGATTCAAACAACGCAGAGGAGGCGGCGCACGGCGCCAAGGGGGTAAGAATGACGGCTGTGCTGCGTCACATCACAAAGGAAAGTTCCACCAACCGGACGGTATCACGGTAGGAGGGGACACTTTTCATAAGTGTTAGGTTCAGCATGTGCAAGGAGCACCACGAAAAGAGGCACTTTTTCCCTTTGCATCATTACTGCTGCACAAGGTGGCTCGTTCAGTAACAAACGCCTGGGGGGGGGGACAGGTTCCCTTAAATTTAACTTGTTGTGCCTGCGTGGCGGTCGCAGTACACGTTGCCGTATACACAGCAGGGGAACAGCTGGCGGTGCTGAACCCCACTAACACATTGGCGAGGTGTTTGGCTCTGTGCGGACAGCACTTCTGGACAACAACTAGCGGTGTTGGAGTCCAGGGACAGGTGGAGGAGGAGGAGGTGGAGGAGATAGGAGGGATTGCCACACACACAGCTGGGGAACAGCAGATGTTACTGAACCCCAATGACAGAGGAGGGACTGTTGGGACTGTGCGGACAGCACTTCTGGACGGCAACTAGCGGTGTTGGAGTCCAGGGACAGGTGGAGGAGGAGGAGGTGGAGGAGATAGGAGGAGGTAGGAGGGATTGCCACACACACAGCTGGGGAACAGCAGACGTTACTGAACCCCAATAACAGAGGAGGGACTGTTGGGACTGTGCGGACAGCACTTCTGGACGGCAACTAGCGGTGTTGGAGCCCAGGGACAGGTGGAGGAGGAGGAGGTGGAGGAGGTAGGAGGAGGTAGGAGGGATTGCCACACACACAGCTGGGGAACAGCAGACGTTACTGAACCCCAATAACAGAGGAGGGACTGTTGGGACTGTGCGGACAGCACTTCTGGACGGCAACTAGCGGTGTTGGAGCCCAGGGACAGGTGGAGGAGGAGGAGGTGGAGGAGGTAGGAGGAGGTAGGAGGGATTGCCACACACACAGCTGGGGAACAGCAGACGTTACTGAACACCAATAACAGAGGAGGGACTGTTGGGACTGTGCGGACAGCACTTCTGGACGGCAACTAGCGGTGTTGGAGTCCAGGGACAGGTGGAGGAGGAGGAGGTGGAGGAGATAGGAGGGATTGCCACACACACAGCTGGGGAACAGCAGACGTTACTGAACCCCAATAACAGAGGAGGGACTGTTGGGACTGTGCGGACAGCACTTCTGGACGACAACTAGCGGTGTTGGAGCCCAGGGACAGGTGGAGGAGGAGGAGGTGGAGGAGGTAGGAGGAGGTAGGAGGGATTGCCACACACACAGCTGGGGAACAGCAGACGTTACTGAACCCCAATAACAGAGGAGGGACTGTTGGGACTGTGCGGACAGCACTTCTGGACGGCAACTAGCGGTGTTGGAGCCCAGGGACAGGTGGAGGAGGAGGAGGTGGAGGAGGTAGGAGGGATTGCCACACACACAGCTGGGGAACAGCAGACATTACTGAACCCCAATAACAGAGGAGGGACTGTTGGGACTGTGCGGACAGCACTTCTGGACGGCAACTAGCGGTGTTGGAGCCCAGGGACAGGTGGAGGAGGAGGAGGTGGAGGAGGTAGGAGGAGGTAGGAGGGATTGCCACACACACAGCTGGGGAACAGCAGACGTTACTGAACCCCAATAACAGAGGAGGGACTGTTGGGACTGTGCGGACAGCACTTCTGGACGGCAACTAGCGGTGTTGGAGCCCAGGGACAGGTGGAGGAGGAGGAGGAGGTGGAGGAGGTAGGAGGAGGTAGGAGGGATTGCCACACACACAGCTGGGGAACAGCAGACGTTACTGAACCCCAATAACAGAGGAGGGACTGTTGGGACTGTGCGGACAGCACTTCTGGATGGCAACTAGCAGTGTTGGAGCCCAGGGACAGGTGGAGGAGGAGGAGGTGGAGGAGGTAGGAGGATGTAGGAGGGATTGCCACACACACAGCTGGGGAACAGCAGACGTTACTGAACCCCAATAACAGAGGAGGGACTGTTGGGACTGTGCGGACAGCACTTCTGGACGGCAACTAGCGGTGTTGGAGCCCAGGGACAGGTGGAGGAGGAGGAGGTGGAGGAGGTAGGAGGATGTAGGAGGGATTGCCACACACACAGCTGGGGAACAGCAGACGTTACTGAACCCCAATAACAGAGGAGGGACTGTTGGGACTGTGCGGACAGCACTTCTGGACGGCAACTAGCGGTGTTGGAGCCCAGGGACAGGTGGAGGAGGAGGAGGTGGAGGAGGTAGGAGGAGGTAGGAGGGATTGCCACACACACAGCTGGGGAACAGCAGACGTTACTGAACCCCAATAACAGAGGAGGGACTGTTGGGACTGTGCGGACAGCACTTCTGGACGGCAACTAGCGGTGTTGGAGCCCAGGGACAGGTGGAGGAGGAGGAGGTGGAGGAGGTAGGAGGGATTGCCACACACACAGCTGGGGAACAGCAGACATTACTGAACCCCAATAACAGAGGAGGGACTGTTGGGACTGTGCGGACAGCACTTCTGGACGGCAACTAGCGGTGTTGGAGCCCAGGGACAGGTGGAGGAGGAGGAGGTGGAGGAGGTAGGAGGAGGTAGGAGGGATTGCCACACACACAGCTGGGGAACAGCAGACGTTACTGAACCCCAATAACAGAGGAGGGACTGTTGGGACTGTGCGGACAGCACTTCTGGACGGCAACTAGCGGTGTTGGAGCCCAGGGACAGGTGGAGGAGGAGGAGGAGGTGGAGGAGGTAGGAGGAGGTAGGAGGGATTGCCACACACACAGCTGGGGAACAGCAGACGTTACTGAACCCCAATAACAGAGGAGGGACTGTTGGGACTGTGCGGACAGCACTTCTGGATGGCAACTAGCAGTGTTGGAGCCCAGGGACAGGTGGAGGAGGAGGAGGTGGAGGAGGTAGGAGGATGTAGGAGGGATTGCCACACACACAACTGGGGAACAGCAGACGTTACTGAACCCCAATAACAGAGGAGGGACTGTTGGGACTGTGCGGACAGCACTTCTGGACGGCAACTAGCGGTGTTGGAGCCCAGGGACAGGTGGAGGAGGAGGAGGTGGAGGAGGTAGGAGGATGTAGGAGGGATTGCCACACACACAGCTGGGGAACAGCAGACGTTACTGAACCCCAATAACAGAGGAGGGACTGTTGGGACTGTGCGGACAGCACTTCTGGACGGCAACTAGCGGTGTTGGAGCCCAGGGACAGGTGGAGGAGGAGGAGGTGGAGGAGGTAGGAGGAGGTAGGAGGGATTGCCACACACACAGCTGGGGAACAGCAGACGTTACTGAACCCCAATAACAGAGGAGGGACTGTTGGGACTGTGCGGACAGCACTTCTGGACGGCAACTAGCGGTGTTGGAGCCCAGGGACAGGTGGAGGAGGAGGAGGTGGAGGAGGTAGGAGGAGGTAGGAGGGATTGCCACACACACAGCTGGGGAACAGCAGACGTTACTGAACCCCAATAACAGAGGAGGGACTGTTGGGACTGTGCGGACAGCACTTCTGGACGGCAACTAGCGGTGTTGGAGCCCAGGGACAGGTGGAGGAGGAGGAGGTGGAGGAGGTAGGAGGAGGTAGGAGGGATTGCCACACACACAGCTGGGGAACAGCAGACGTTACTGAACCCCAATAACAGAGGAGGGACTGTTGGGACTGTGCGGACAGCACTTCTGGACGGCAACTAGCGGTGTTGGAGTCCAGGGACAGGTGGAGGAGGAGGAGGTGGAGGAGATAGGAGGGATTGCCACACACAGCTGGGGAACAGCAGACGTTACTGAACCCCAATAACAGAGGAGGGACTGTTGGGACTGTGCGGACAGCACTTCTGGACGGCAACTAGCTGTGTTGGAGCCCAGGGACAGGTGGAGGAGGAGGAGGTGGAGGAGGTAGGAAGAGGTAGGAGGGATTGCCACACACACAGCTGGGGAACAGCAGACGTTACTGAACCCCAATAACAGAGGAGGGACTGTTGGGACTGTGCGGACAGCACTTCTGGACGGCAACTAGCGGTGTTGGAGCCCAGGGACAGGTGGAGGAGGAGGAGGTGGAGGAGGTAGGAGGGATTGCCACACACACAGCTGGGGAACAGCAGACATTACTGAACCCCAATAACAGAGGAGGGACTGTTGGGACTGTGCGGACAGCACTTCTGGACGGCAACTAGCGGTGTTGGAGCCCAGGGACAGGTGGAGGAGGAGGAGGTGGAGGAGGTAGGAGGAGGTAGGAGGGATTGCCACACACACAGCTGGGGAACAGCAGACGTTACTGAACCCCAATAACAGAGGAGGGACTGTTGGGACTGTGCGGACAGCACTTCTGGACGGCAACTAGCGGTGTTGGAGCCCAGGGACAGGTGGAGGAGGAGGAGGAGGTGGAGGAGGTAGGAGGAGGTAGGAGGGATTGCCACACACACAGCTGGGGAACAGCAGACGTTACTGAACCCCAATAACAGAGGAGGGACTGTTGGGACTGTGCGGACAGCACTTCTGGATGGCAACTAGCAGTGTTGGAGCCCAGGGACAGGTGGAGGAGGAGGAGGTGGAGGAGGTAGGAGGATGTAGGAGGGATTGCCACACACACAGCTGGGGAACAGCAGACGTTACTGAACCCCAATAACAGAGGAGGGACTGTTGGGACTGTGCGGACAGCACTTCTGGACGGCAACTAGCGGTGTTGGAGCCCAGGGACAGGTGGAGGAGGAGGAGTTGGAGGAGGTAGGAGGATGTAGGAGGGATTGCCACACACACAGCTGGGGAACAGCAGACATTACTGAACCCCAATAACAGAGGAGGGACTGTTGGGACTGTGCGGACAGCACTTCTGTACGGCAACTAGCGGTGTTGGAGCCCAGGGACAGGTGGAGGAGGAGGAGGTGGAGGAGGTAGGAGGAGGTAGGAGGGATTGCCACACACACAGCTGGGGAACAGCAGACGTTACTGAACCCCAATAACAGAGGAGGGACTGTTGGGACTGTGCGGACAGCACTTCTGGACGGCAACTAGCGGTGTTGGAGCCCAGGGACAGGTGGAGGAGGAGGAGGTGGAGGAGGTAGGAGGAGGTAGGAGGGATTGCCACACACACAGCTGGGGAACAGCAGACGTTACTGAACCCCAATAACAGAGGAGGGACTGTTGGGACTGTGCGGACAGCACTTCTGGACGGCAACTAGCGGTGTTGGAGCCCAGGGACAGGTGGAGGAGGAGGAGATGGAGGAGGTAGGAGGAGGTAGGAGGGATTGCCACACACACAGCTGGGGAACAGCAGACGTTACTGAACCCCAATAACAGAGGAGGGACTGTTGGGACTGTGCGGACAGCACTTCTGGACGGCAACTAGCGGTGTTGGAGCCCAGGGACAGGTGGAGGAGGAGGAGGTGGAGGAGGTAGGAGGAGGTAGGAGGGATTGCCACACACAAAGCTGGGGAACAGCAGACGTTACTGAACCCCAATAACAGAGGAGGGACTGTTGGGACTGTGCGGACAGCACTTCTGGACGGCAACTAGCGGTGTTGGAGTCCAGGGACAGGTGGAGGAGGAGGAGGTGGAGGAGATAGGAGGGATTGCCACACACACAGCTGGGGAACAGCAGACGTTACTGAACCCCAATAACAGAGGAGGGACTGTTGGGACTGTGCGGACAGCACTTCTGGACGGCAACTAGCGGTGTTGGAGCCCAGGGACAGGTGGAGGAGGAGGAGGTGGAGGAGGTAGGAGGAGGTAGGAGGGATTGCCACACACACAGCTGGGGAACAGCAGACGTTACTGAACCCCAATAACAGAGGAGGGACTGTTGGGACTGTGCGGACAGCACTTCTGGACGGCAACTAGCGGTGTTGGAGCCCAGGGACAGGTGGAGGAGGAGGAGGTGGAGGAGGTAGGAGGATGTAGGAGGGATTGCCACACACACAGCTGGGGAACAGCAGACGTTACTGAACCCCAATAACAGAGGAGGGACTGTTGGGACTGTGCGGACAGCACTTCTGGACGGCAACTAGCGGTGTTGGAGCCCAGGGACAGGTGGAGGAGGAGGAGGTGGAGGAGGTAGGAGGAGGTAGGAGGGATTGCCACACACACAGCTGGGGAACAGCAGACGTTACTGAACCCCAATAACAGAGGAGGGACTGTTGGGACTGTGCGGACAGCACTTCTGGACGGCAACTAGCGGTGTTGGAGCCCAGGGACAGGTGGAGGAGGAGGAGGTGGAGGAGGTAGGAGGAGGTAGGAGGGATTGCCACACACACAGCTGGGGAACAGCAGACGTTACTGAACCCCAATAACAGAGGAGGGACTGTTGGGACTGTGCGGACAGCACTTCTGGACGGCAACTAGCGGTGTTGGAGCCCAGGGACAGGTGGAGGAGGAGGAGGTGGAGGAGGTAGGAGGAGGTAGGAGGGATTGCCACACACACAGCTGGGGAACAGCAGACGTTACTGAACCCCAATAACAGAGGAGGGACTGTTGGGACTGTGCGGACAGCACTTCTGGACGGCAACTAGCGGTGTTGGAGCCCAGGGACAGGTGGAGGAGGAGGAGGTGGAGGAGGTAGGAGGATGTAGGAGGGATTGCCACACACACAGCTGGGGAACAGCAGACGTTACTGAACCCCAATAACAGAGGAGGGACTGTTGGGACTGTGCGGACAGCACTTCTAGACGGCAACTAGCGGTGTTGGAGCCCAGGGACAGGTGGAGGAGGAGGAGGTGGAGGAGGTAGGAGGATGTAGGAGGGATTGCCACACACACAGCTGGGGAACAGCAGACGTTACTGAACCCCAATAACAGAGGAGGGACTGTTGGGACTGTGCGGACAGCACTTCTGGACGGCAACTAGCGGTGTTGGAGCCCAGGGACAGGTGGAGGAGGAGGAGGTGGAGGAGGTAGGAGGAGGTAGGAGGGATTGCCACACACACAGCTGGGGAACAGCAGACGTTACTGAACCCCAATAACAGAGGAGGGACTGTTGGGACTGTGCGGACAGCACTTCTGGATGGCAACTAGCGGTGTTGGAGCCCAGGGACAGGTGGAGGAGGAGGAGGTGGAGGAGGTAGGAGGAGGTAGGAGGGATTGCCACACACACAGCTGGGGAACAGCAGACGTTACTGAACCCCAATAACAGAGGAGGGACTGTTGGGACTGTGCGGACAGCACTTCTGGATGGCAACTAGTGGTGTTGGAGCCCAGGGACAGGTGGAGGAGGAGGAGGTGGAGGAGGTAGGAGGAGGTAGGAGGGATTGCCACACACACAGCTGGGGAACAGCAGACGTTACTGAACCCCAATAACAGAGGAGGGACTGTTGGGACTGTGCGGACAGCACTTCTGGACGGCAACTAGCGGTGTTGGAGCCCAGGGACAGGTGGAGGAGGAGGAGGTGGAGGAGGTAGGAGGAGGTAGGAGGGATTGCCACACACACAGCTGGGGAACAGCAGACGTTACTGAACCCCAATAACAGAGGAGGGACTGTTGGGACTGTGCGGACAGCACTTCTGGACGGCAACTAGCGGTGTTGGAGCCCAGGGACAGGTGGAGGAGGAGGAGGTGGAGGAGGTAGGAGGAGGTAGGAGGGATTGCCACACACACAGCTGGGGAACAGCAGACGTTACTGAACCCCAATAACAGAGGAGGAACTGTTGGGACTGTGCGGACAGCACTTCTGGACGGCAACTAGCGGTGTTGGAGCCCAGGGACAGGTGGAGGAGGAGGAGGTAGGAGGAGGTAGGAGGGAATGCCACACACACAGCTGGGGAACAGCAGACGTTACTGAACCCCAATAACAGAGGAGGGACTGTTGGGACTGTGCGGACAGCACTTCTGGACGGCAACTAGCGGTGTTGGAGCCCAGGGACAGGTGGAGGAGGAGGAGGTGGAGGAGGTAGGAGGAGGTAGGAGGGATTGCCACACACACAGCTGGGGAACAGCAGACGTTACTGAACCCCAATAACAGAGGAGGGACTGTTGGGACTGTGCGGACAGCACTTCTGGACGGCAACTAGCGGTGTTGGAGCCCAGGGACAGGTGGAGGAGGAGGAGGTGGAGGAAGTAGGAGGAGGTAGGAGGGATTGCCACACACACAGCTGGGGAACAGCAGACGTTACTGAACCCCAATAACAGAGGAGGGACTGTTGGGACTGTGCGGACAGCACTTCTGGACGGCAACTAGCGGTGTTGGAGCCCAGGGACAGGTGGAGGAGGAGGAGGTGGAGGAGATAGGAGGGATTGCCACACACACAGCTGGGGAACAGCTGACGTTACTGAACCCCAATAACAGAGGAGCGACTGTTGGGACTGTGCGGACAGCACTTCTGGACGGCAACTAGCGGTGTTGGAGCCCAGGGACAGGTGGAAAAGCAGAGGAACACAATGTAGGCCGAAGCCTGATTGGAGAAAGTCGAAAGGGAACCTTTAACCCCCCCCAAGGCGTTTGTAGCTGAAAGAGCCAGCTTGTGCAGCACAAAAGATGCAAAAGGAAAAGGTGGCTCTTTTCATTATGCTCCTTGCAAACACAGAACTAAACACTTACAGTGGGGCAAAAAAGTATTTAGTCAGTCAGCAATAGTGCAAGTTCCACCACTTAAAAAGACGAGAGGCGTCTGTAATTTACATCATAGGTAGACCTCAACTATGGGAGACAAACTGAGAAAAAAAATCCAGAAAATCACATTGTCTGTTTTTTTATCATTTTATTTGCATTTTATGGTGGAAAATAAGTATTTGGTAAGAAACAAACAATCAAGATTTCTGGCTCTCACAGACCTGTAACTTCTTCTTTAAGAGTCTCCTCTTTCCTCCACTCATTACCTGTAGTAATGGCACCTGTTTAAACTTGTTATCAGTATAAAAAGACACCTGTGCACACCCTCAAACAGTCTGACTCCAAACTCCACTATGGTGAAGACCAAAGAGCTGTCAAAGGACACCAGAAACAAAATTGTAGCCCTGCACCAGGCTGGGAAGACTGAATCTGCAATAGCCAACCAGCTTGGAGTGAAGAAATCAACAGTGGGAGCAATAATTAGAAAATGGAAGACATACAAGACCACTGATAATCTCCCTCGATCTGGGGCTCCACGCAAAATCCCACCCCGTGGAGTCAGAATGATCACAAGAACGGTGAGCAAAAATCCCAGAACCACGCGGGGGGACCTAGTGAATGAACTGCAGAGAGCTGGGACCAATGTAACAAGGCCTACCATAAGTAACACACTACGCCACCATGGACTCAGATCCTGCAGTGCCAGACGTGTCCCACTGCTTAAGCCAGTACATGTCCGGGCCCATCTGAAGTTTGCTAGAGAGCATTTGGATGATCCAGAGGAGTTTTGGGAGAATGTCCTATGGTCTGATGAAACCAAACTGGAACTGTTTGGTAGAAACACAACTTGTCGTGTTTGGAGGAAAAAGAATACTGAGTTGCATCCATCAAACACCATACCTACTGTAAAGCATGGTGGTGGAAACATCATGCTTTGGGACTGTTTCTCTGCAAAGGGGCCAGGACGACTGATCCGGGTACATGAAAGAATGAATGGGGCCATGTATCGTGAGATTTTGAGTGCAAACCTCCTTCCATCAGCAAGGGCATTGAAGATGAAACGTGGCTGGGTCTTTCAACATGACAATGATCCAAAGCACACCGCCAGGGCAACGAAGGAGTGGCTTCGTAAGAAGCATTTCAAGGTCCTGGAGTGGCCTAGCCAGTCTCCAGATCTCAACCCTATAGAAAACCTTTGGAGGGAGTTGAAAGTCCGTGTTGCCAAGCGAAAAGCCAAAAACATCACTGCTCTAGAGGAGATCTGCATGGAGGAATGGGCCAACATACCAACAACAGTGTGTGGCAACCTTGTGAAGACTTACAGAAAACGTTTGACCTCTGTCATTGCCAACAAAGGATATATTACAAAGTATTGAGATGAAATTTTGTTTCAGACCAAATACTTATTTTCCACCATAATATGCAAATAAAATGATAAAAAAACAGACAATGTGATTTTCTGGATTTTTTTGTCTCAGTTTGTCTCCTATAGTTGAGGTCTACCTATGATGTAAATTACAGACGCCTCTCATCTTTTTAAGTGGTGGAACTTGCACTATTGCTGACTGACTATATACTTTTTTGCCCCACTGTATAAAATGTGTCCCCTGAAACCGTGAGACCGTCCCGGAGGTGGGACTTTCCTTCGTAATATGACGCAGCACAGCCGTCATTCTTACCCCCCCGGCGCCGTGCCCCGGCTCCTCAGCGTTGTTTGATTCCGTCCCGGAGCCTGCGCTGTTATGTTATCCCGTGGCCAGGCACACTTAGCGCTGCCCGTCTTCTGACATCATTTGGTGTCAGGATGGCTGCGCCTGTGCGGCCGCGCTGGCCGAGAGCCCGCCTCGCAGTGTCGTCTAATGTAATCCCACCGCGGGCCTGGGATCCGTGGCCATGCGCAGTGCATATCCTCGCCTCTCACTCCCCTCCCTACGGCTTCTTAAGACTGTGCGGTGTCACGGCCGTGGCATGCTATTAGGGACCAGCTGACACCGCACAGTCTGAAGAAGCCGTAGGGAGATGAGTGAGAGGTGGAGGTTCAGATATGCACTGCGCATGTCCATGGATCTCAGGCCCCCAGTGGGATTAAATCAGAAGACACTGCGAGGCGGGCTCTCGGCCAGCGCGGCCGCACAGGCGCAGCCATCCTGACACCAAATGATGTCAGAAGACGGGCAGCGCTAAGTGTGCCTGGCCACGGGATAACATAACAGCGCAGGCTCCTGTGCGGCCGCGCTGGCCGAGAGCCCGCCTCGCAGTGTCTTCTGATTTAATCCCACTGGGGGCCTGAGATCCATGGACATGCGCAGTGCATATCTGAACCTCCACCTCTCACTCATCTCCCTACGGCTTCTTCAGACTGTGCGGTGTCAGCTGGTCCCTAATAGCATGCCACGGCCGTGACACCGCACAGTCTTAAGAAGCCGTAGGGAGGGGAGTGAGAGGCGAGGATATGCACTGCGCATGGCCACGGATCCCAGGCCCGCGGTGGGATTACATTAGACGACACTGCGAGGCGGGCTCTCGGCCAGCGCGGCCGCACAGGCGCAGCCATCCTGACACCAAATGATGTCAGAAGACGGGCAGCGCTAAGTGTGCCTGGCCACGGGATAACATAACAGCGCAGGCTCCGGGACGGAATCAAACAACGCTAAGGAGCCGGGGCACGGCGCCAAGGGGGTAGGAATGACGGCTGTGCTGCGTCATATTACGAAGGAAAGTCCCACCTCCGGGACGGTTTTACGGTATCAGTGGACACATTTTATAAGTGTTAAGTTCTGTGTGTGCAAGGAGCTAAACAAAAATAGCTACCTTTTCCTTGTGCAGCATTACTGCTGCACAAGGTGGCTCTTTCAGTAACAAACGCCTTGGGGGGGGGGACAGATTCCCTTACATTTCAGTTGTTGTGTCAGCGTGGCGGTCGCAGGACACATTGCCGGCTACACAGCTGGGGATCAGCTGACGTTACTGAAACCCAATAACACTGGGTCGTATGTTTTGACTGTGCAGACGGCACTTCTGAGCCTCAACTGGTGGTGTTGGAGCCCAGGAATTTAAGTTCAGGTGGTAGAAAGATGAACACAACAGGAGACCTGGATAACGTAGACAGTGACCTAATTATTTAATCAGGAAGAGGAGTGGCAAATTCCTGCGAGATCCAGGCCTTGTTCATTTTCAGGAAAGTAAGCCGGTCAACGTTATCGGAGGATAGTCGCATGCGATGGTCAGTTAGTACACCACCTGCAGCACTAAAGACACGTTCCGATAATACACTGGCCGCAGGGCAAGACAGCACCTCCAATGCATACTGGCTTAGCTCTGGCCATGTATCCAGCTTTGAGACCCAAAACTTGAAAGGTGAAGAGCCGTCTGGGAGTACAGCAAGAGGGCAAGACATGTAGTCTGTCACAATCTGACGGAACCGTTGCCTCCTGCTGACTGGAGCCGTCTGTGATGGTGTAGACTTTTGTGGCGGGCACAGAAAACTGTGCCACAGTTGGGCCATACTGGTCTTGCCTTGGGCAGAGGCACTGCTTCTGCTCCCTCTTTGTGCAGAGCCTCCACCACTGCCTGGACGCACTGAGCTGCTTTGGAATGCACTAGCAGCACTTCTCTCAGTTGGAATGGAGAAGATGATGGAATTCACCAGTGTGTCTTGGTACTCCCGCATTTTTCGCTCCCGGTTCAACGGTGTGATGAGGCTTTCTACGTTGTCCCGGTAGCGAGGATCGAGGAGGGTGAACACCCAATAATCAGACATGTTGAGAATGTGGGCGATGCGGCGGTCGTTTCTCAGGCACTGCAGCATGTAATCCACCATGTGCTGCAGACTGCCAACTGCCCAAGAAACGCTGTCCCCTGCTGGAGGCGTGATCTCTGCCCGCTCGTCATCACCCCACCCTCGCTGTACACACTGAGTACTGGACAATTGTGTAACTCCCTCCTCTGGACGGATGTCTTCCTCCTCCATTGACTCCTCCTCATCCTCCTCACAAACTGTCCCCTGCCTACGCGTTTGTGAGGAACCACGTGGCGCTGACTGTCCAGAAGATGATGGAAATGCTGAATCCTCATCCTCCACCTCTTCCACAACATCATCCCTTAGCGCTTGCAGTGATTTTTCAAGCAGGCAGATAAGGGGGACAGTCATGCTGACTAGTGCATCATCTGCACTCGCCATCCGCGTGGAATAATCAAAGGGACGCAAAACCTGGCAGACGTCATTCATAGTGGCCCACTCTGTGGTTGTGAAGTCTGTACGGCGCTGAGTGCGACTTCTTTGCGCCTGAAGCAGCTGGTACTCCATTACAGCTTGCTGCTGCTCACACAACCGCTCCAACATATGTAACGTGGAATTCCACCAGGTAGGTAGGTCACATATGATGCGATGTTCCGGCAGGCGGTGTCGGCGCTGCAGAGCCGCAATACGCGCTTTTGCCGTGCTGGAACGCCGCAAGTGAGCACACTCTAGGCGGACCTTGTGCAGCAGTGCATCAAGATCCGGATAGTCCCTCAAAAAGCTCTGCACGACCAAATTGAGCACATGTGCCAGACATGGGATGTGAGTGAGGTTGCCGAGGCCCAGAGCTGCCACCAGATTTCGGCCATTATCACACATTACCATGCCTGGCTGGAGATTCGCTGGCACAAACCACACATCGCTCTCCTGCTTGATGGCATTCCAGAGCTCCTGCGCTGTGTGGCTTCGATTCCCCAAATAAATTAATTTCAAGACGGCCTGTTGACGTTTGGCCACGGCTGTGCTCATGTCGGTCGTAACAGGTAAACGTTCATCACGGGTCCATGTGGAGGTGGACTGTGACGGCTCCTGCAGCGATGATTCTGAGGAACTGGTGTAAGAGGAGGAGTCAATGCATACAGAATGGATTCCTGCAATCCTTGGAGTGGGCAGGACACGTCCTGCGCCACTCGCACGATCTGTACCCGGCTCAACGACATTAACCCAATGGGCAGTGAGGGAAAGGTATCGCCCCTGTCCATGTTGACTGGTCCACGCATCAGTGGTGAGGTGGACCTTGCTACTGACGGCATTCAGTAGCGTGTGTTTTATGTGTCCCTCCACATGCTTGTGCAGGGCAGGGACGGCTTGCCTGCTGAAGTAAAAGCGGCTGGGCACATTGTACTGTGGGACTGCCAATGACATCAAGTCACGGAAGCTGTCAGTCTCCACCAGCCTGAATGACAGCATTTCCAGTGACAGAAGTTTGGCAATGCCTGCAGTCAGAGCCTGTGCTCGTGGGTGGTTTGATGAGAAAGGCCGCCTTTTCTCCCATGCCTGTACTACCGATGGCTGTAGACTGGGCTGGGAGTGTGTGGATGACTGGGAAAGTGGTGCTGCGGGTGGAATTACAGCGGGTCTCTGGACAACAGGGCCAGAGGTTCTTCCACGGCGATCCTGGGAGGAAGCCGAACCAGCTGCGTGTGAGCTGGAGGAAGAGGCAACACGAGCTGAAGAGGTGGTAGCTGCCGCTGTTGGTTGGCCTAGCTCTTCAGTGTGTTTTTCTAACTCCGCCGGGTGCCTGGTGCGCACATGTTTCCACATGTTGGAGGTATTGAGGTTGCTGACATTTTTCCCTCTTTTGACTTTGTGATGACACACCTTGCATTTGACATAGCAAATGTCATCTGCAACTGTGTCAAAAAAGGACCAGGCACTGCAAGTCTTGGGAGCGCCCTTTTTGGCTTTTGGAAGAGACATGCTCCTAACGGCTGCCAAAGCGGAGGCTGCAGGATCCGCAGTCTTCCCCCTCCCTCTCCCTCTTTGGGCCGTACGGGGAATCTCTTCCTCAGAGCTGCTCCCACCACCTTCCTGTCCCTCACGCCAAGATGGGTCAAGGACCTCATCATCTACACTACCCTCTGCCCCCAACTGCTCCTCCTGGGTAGTCTCAGCAGCAGAGCACGCACCAGTAAGTGGCACCTGAGTGTCATCATCAGCTGATGCGGCCTGCGATGTGGTGAACGGAGCCACTGGCCCACCCGCCTCTTCAGAGGAAGAGAGAAAAAGCTGTTGGGCATCACTGCACCCTGCCTCTTCTTCCATTTCTCCAATGCTGCTTGGCTGGCCCCCTGTTTCCAAGCCAAGAGATTCAGAGAACAGAAGTAGAGACGGCTCCTGTCCTGGGCTCTCTGTCTGCCTGGGCAATTTGGCAGGTGGTGAAGAGACAGATGGCTGCTCTCCAGTGCTCTGTGTCTGAGAGGATGTGGCACTAATTGAAGTTGATGCATTACCTGCCATCCATCCGACAACGGCTTCAATTTGTTCTTCACGCAGCAGCGGTGTACGGCGCTCTGCGACAAAGCTGCGCATGAATGACTGTTCCCTTGTGAAAGTGGGTGCTGATGAGTCACCGGTGCCCGCAGCAGGCACAGAATCCCCACGTCCCCTCCCTGCTCCGCGCCCACGCCCACGTGCCTTACTCACTGCCTTCTTCATGTTGGTTGACTGATAAAGATAAGCAGAAAAGTACTAACGGCTTTGTGTGCTTATTCCTGAACAACTCCTCCTAACAGGTATAAGAAACACTAATTTTCTAAAGTGTGGACTAGACTTTAATATGAGCTAATGTGGCCTACACAAATGTAAAGTGGTGTCACTGGTGTGTTTGGTGAACTGTATTATTTATTTATTTTTTTGGGGCTGAACTGACAACAGATAGAGCTGCAGTCACACGGAGACCGTGCAGACAGCCGTAAACGGCGCTGCAAGGCCCAAAAACCCTCCTCTACGTTATCCTATGTAGTGTTTTTCCACAAGTTAGCTGGAGACGGGTGGAAAGACACTAATAGGAATTTTTTGAAAAAATGTGCAGCAGCCTGCACTACTTAAAACAAAATGAAAATTGATTTTGCGGTATGACGCAGTGAAGAACCCTGAGCTGGAGACAACCAGGCTATGGCTGCTCACAGACTACAGGGCGAGCTGCAGTCACACGGAGACCGTGCAGACAGCCGTAAACGGCGCTGCAAGGCCCAAAAACCCTCCTCTATGTTATCCTATGTAGTGTTTTTCCACAAATTAGCTTGAGACGGGTGGAAAGACACTAATAGGAATTTTTTGAAAAAATGTGCAGCAGCCTGCACTACTTAAAACAAAATGAAAATTGATTTTGCGGTATGACGCAGTGAACAACCCTGAGCTGGAGACAACCAGGCTATGGCTGCTCACAGACTACAGGGCGAGCTGCAGTCACACGGAGACCGTGCAGACAGCCGTAAACGGCGCTGCAAGGCCCAAAAACCCTCCTCTACGTTATCCTATGTAGTGTTTTTCCACAAATTAGCTGGAGACGGGTGGAAAGACACTAATAGGATTTTTTGTTAAAAATTAGCAGCAGACTACACTACTTGGAAAAAAAAAAAAAAAAAGAACAGTATGAGGCAATGAACCACCCTCCCTGAACTGAATACAACCAGCTATGGATGGCCTATGTGGCTGCACTCAAACTAGAGAGTGGGCTGCACTCACACACACAGACCTTGCAGATCGCTGTGAAAACAGCGCTACAAGGCAAAAGCAAGGTGAATAGTAGGTGAACACAGCGGTTGCTAAATTAGCCTTTGGAAAGCACAAAGAAGCAAATCGCTATCTCTAAACTGGCCCTCAGTCAGCAAACAGCGTCCTGTCACTAACTGAATTCACAGCAGAGTGATCGCAAAATGGCGCCAGCGACTTTTAAACTGCATCATGACATCATTTCAGCAGCCAATCACAGCCATGCCAGTAGTTTCATGCCCTCCATGCTGAACAGGATGTGCCCACACTTGAAATCATTCTCATTGGCTGAATTTGTGCATTTTGAATCTGGGAACTTCCGATTCCGGTATCCGATACGCGGCAAGTATCGGAATCCCGGTAACGGAATTCCGATACCGCAAGTATCGGCCGATACCCGATACTTGCGGTATCGGAATGCTCAACACTACTTATGGGTATACAGCCAGATACCAGGTCCCAAGGGGGGCTACAGGTAATTAATCTATCTGATCATGCCCTCTCTACAGTTCAATTGCATGTATTAAATAGAGGCCTAACATTTTCTTCAACTAATGCCTCTGATTATTTTGCAGCACTAAAAGACCTCCATCTTTTTTCATGCAAACTTATTTTAAAGAAACTGCAATTCATGGGTGAACACGGACAGGATGCCTTAAGTGGGGCTGAGAGAGAGGCTCTTCTGGCTCTTCTTTGGACTTGGTCGAGGAACAAACACCTACACGAGAAGGTGGGTTTCCTTCAACTCTTTTACCCAGATCAACAAGGTTACCCTCTTGTCCCTTAGCCCTGCAGGGAAGATTATCACCAAGCTGGTAGCGGAAGATTTAAAAAAAAACTGTCCACACGGCGCCAATTTGATAAATTAACGTTTAAAGAAAGAAAAGCTATTGGTTAATTACAATCCCTTAAAGATGTTGTCTTTAAGGCAGCGTACAAGGGGGGAACATTGTGATCTGGCAGCAACATATGAGAAGGAGGCATTTCGCAAATTAACCCCTTTCTGACATCAGACGTAATATTTCGTCCATGTGACTGGGGCCAATTTGACTAAGGACGGAATATTACGTCATCGCGATCGCCCACACTCACAGCGGTGGGCGGGCGATCGCCGCCGGGTGTCAGCTGATTCTGACACCTATCGCCGGCAGAGCAGGGGAGAATGATAAGAGCCGTGTTCAGCATCCAGTGCCGGGGAACAGCACTTACTGTAAAGCTTCTTCTCTGGCGCTGATGCATGTCACCTAGATGACATCTATGTGTGTTTTGCATATGCACGTGTGCGGGACATTTTGTGGCCCGTGCTGACATTTAAAACGGACATGTCAGCATGTTTTGCCCCACGGACACATGGTCTGTGGACACCCACTGACATGTGCACAGACCCATTCACTTGAATAGGCAAATAGCGCTCCTTTCCTCCCGAGTCTCTACGTATGGCTAAGTAGTATTGTACAGCCACATATGAGGAATTGCCACGTTCAGCGAAATTGTGGGACAAATTTTTGTGCAATTTTTACCAACTTCTTGTGTGAAAATGTAAAATCTTTGGCTAAATAAAATTTTGGTGGTAAAAATGTTGCTTTGTCTTCACTGCCCAATAGTATAAAATTCTGTGACACACCCATGGTGTCAATATGATCACTGCACCCCTAGATGAATTCATTGAGAGGTGTAGTTCCTAATATGGGATCACTTATGGGGGGTTCTGCTGTTCTGGCACGTCAGGGGTTCTGCCAATGTGACATGGCACCCTCAAACCATTCCAGCAAAATCTAAACTCCAATTTGGCGCCTCTTCTCTTCTGAGATGTTTTATTCAGTCATTCTACAGTCTTCTGAATATGTGATAGTCATACTACAGTCTACTGGAAATGTGGTCAGACAATCCACAAGTAGCGTAAATGCTATGGTCAGTCAGTCCATAAGCTAGTGTAAACGTTTTGATCCGTCAGGATCCCTCTCGTGCTCCCGAGGTTTGGTTCTTGCATCGCGGGTGAGCTGGTTTATATTCCTTCCCAGAAATTTCACACCTAGTATAAATGCTGTGGTCAGTCAGTCCTTAGACTAGTGTAAATGTTATAGTCAGTCAGTGCAAGCTTTACTGGAACTGTGGTCAGGCACTCCAAATCTAGTGAAAATGATGCTGTCAGTACGTCTTTTTACAATTGCAAATGCTGTAGTCAGTCAGCACAAACTCTTCTGGCAATGTGGCCAGTCAGTCATCAAACTAATGTAAATGATTTGATCCATTCATCCACAGACTAAAGTAAAGGTTTTGATCAGTCTGTCCAAGGTCTACTGTAAATGTGGCCATTCAATCCACACTCTAGTATAAATGCTGTAGTGAGTCAGTCCACAGCCTTGTATAAAAGCTGGTGATTCAGTCCATAGCCTTCTGGTCTACTGGAAATGTGGTCAGGAATTCCACACATAGCATAAATAATGTGCTCGGTCAGTCCTTAGACTACTGTAAATGCTTGGATAAGTCAGCCCATGAACTAGTGTTAAACTTTTTGTCTGTCAGTCCACAGTCTGCTGTAAAATTGGCCAGTTAGTCCACAGTCTAGTGTGAATAATGTCGCCAGTGGGTCTACCATCTAGTTTAACTGCTGTGGTGAATCTACAGTCTAGTGTAAATTCTGTGTTCAGTTGGATCACAGTCTAGTGTAAATGTTGTTGTTAGTCAATCCACAGTCTGAAGGAAATGCTGTGGTAAGTCGGTCAACTGTTTAGTGTAAATGTTGTTGTTAGGGTACCGTCTCACAGCGGCACTTTGATCGCTATGACGGCACGATCCGTGACATTCCAGCGATATACTTACGAGTCGCGACCTCGCTGTGTCTGACACGCTACTGCGATCAGGGACCCCGTTGAGAATCGTACGTCGTAGCAGATCGTTTGAAACTTTCTTTCGTCGTCAAGTGTCCTGCTGTGGCGGCATGATCGCATCGTGTAACAAAGGTGTGCACGATATTCTCCACCTCCGTGTGCTGATTCTACATTGCAAATACGTCATGAAATTATCGCTCCAGCGCCGTGCATTGCGAAGTGTGACTGCAGTCTATGACGCTGGAGCGATAATGGAGCGACGCTGGAGCGATTGTGACGTCGTAGCGACCAAAGTGCCACTGTGAGACGGTACCCTTAGTCATTCCACAGTCTAGTGGAAATGGTGTGTTCATTTGCTTTACAGTCTAGTACACCGCTGATAAGAAGCCTATTCTATGAAACATATGAACATTTTCTTATTTTAGAAGACAGAGGATAAGGGGAAGAAATGTTCCTTACCTCTGTACCTGAAATATGGTTGTGTTATCCTATGAGTTGTGTATGGAAGACATACATGTGAAAAACAAAAACAGTATATTCTGATCTACCAGGAAGGTGTTACACATCTCGGCAGACCTAGAACTTATGCATATACCAATGATTATCAGAAATTAATAGGAATGTTAATTACCTGTTATGAGATCTACAGACTAGTGTAAAATTTTGGTCTCTCAGACCAAGGTGTACTGTAAATCTGGCCAGTCTGTCCACAGTCTAGTGTAATTGATGTGGTCAGTCAGTCCACAATCTAGTATAAATGCTGTGGTCAGTCGGTCCACAGTCTAGTGTAAATGTTATGGACATTCAGTCCATAGTCTTCTGGCCTAATAGAAATGTGACCAGGAATTCCACACCAAGAATAAATGCTGTGCTCCTTCAGTGCTTGAAACAGTCAGCCCATGGATTACTGTAAAACTTTTTGTCCGTCAGTCCACGTTCTGATGTAAAAGTGGCCACTCAGTACACAGTCTAGTGCAAATTCTTTGTTCAGTTGGTTCACAGTCTAGCGTAAATGTGGTTGTTTGTCGATCCAAAGTCTAGAGGAAATGCTGTGGTCAGTTGGTCAACAGTCTAGAGTAAATGTTGTTAGTCTGTCCACAGTCTAGTGGAAAAGCTGTGGTCAGTAGCGCCACAGCCTAGCATAAATGATGAGATCAGTCTCTTGTAATCGAGGCATTGAATGTTACACCGCTGATAAGAAGCCTATTCTATGAAATAGAAGAACGTTTTCTTATTTTAGAAGACAGAGAATAAGGAGAAGAAATGTTCATTACATCTCTGCCTGAAAAATGGTTGTGTTATACTAGGAGTTGTGTATAGAAGATATACATGTGAAAAACACAAACAATATGTTCCCATGTACAAGGAAGGTATTATTACACCCCGGCAGGCCTAGAACTTATGCCTAAACCTAAAATTATCAGTAATTAATATGAATATTAATTACCTGTTAGGAGATTGTTCTATTTCTCTTCTTGAAATCCACAAGGAAAACGTTCACGTTCCACCTCATCGGGCGTCAGTCACCTGTAAATAGACAAATGTGTGATAATATGTTCCTGCTAAATGCTATACACAAAGAAAAATATAACACACTAGGGACAAAATTATTTATTTCAGGTATAAGGACTGTGGTCAGTTTATTATGAATCCTGTGTCAGTCTATTGATAGTTTTCTGCTTATGTTATGTTCAGTCATTCTACAGTATTCTATAAACGTTATAGTCAGGCTACAGTCTACTGGAAATGTGGTCAGACAATGCACAACTAGCATAAATGCTATGATCAGTCAGTCCATAAACTAGTGTAAAAGTTTTGGTCCACCAGTCCATAGTCCACTGTAAAAGTGGTCTATTAGTCCACATTCCTGCGTAAATGTTGTGCTTATTCAGTCCATAGTCTTCTGGTCTACTGGAAATGTGTTCAGAAATTCCACACCTAGCATAAATGCTGTGGTCACTCAGTCTTTAGACTAGTGTAAATGTTATATCCAGGCAGTGCAAACTTTACTGGAAATGTGGTCAGGCAGTCAAAATCTAGTGAAAATGACAAGGTCAGTAAGGCCTTAAACAAGTGCAAATGCTTTGGTCAGTCAGTATTCAAACTAATGTAAATGCTGTGATCATTCATCCAAAGACTAGATTAAAAGTTTTGATCGTCACTCCAAGGTCTACTGTAGATGTGGCCAGTCAATCCACAGAATAGTATAAAGGCTGTGGTCAGTCAGTCCACAGTCTAGTGTAAATGAAATGCTCATTCAGAGCATAGTGTCACGATCTCCATTCTGTTCCTGTCTGCTATGTTACTTTGTGTAGAAGCTGTCAGTCTGTTTTGGTTGTGCTGGTCTGTGCTGCAATCATCTGTGTTAACTTTCCTAGATTTGTCCTCTACTTAAGCATGCTAGCTCCTCCATCCAGTGGCAATTTCCTGAGAATTAAACAATTAAAAATTCTTATCGGCTTCCACTTAATCCCGATCAATATAATCAGGTTTCCGGGGCTAAATGGTTTTCCAAACTGGATCTCAGCGGGGCATATAATCTGATACGGGTTCGTGAGGGTGATGAGTGGAAGACAGTATTTTTACCATCTGAAAGTCTCTTTGAAAATCTCGTTATGCCTTTTGGTCTAACGAATGCAGCTGCGGTTTTTCAAAATTTTATGAATGATATTTTCTCTGATTATATTGGCAAATCTATTGTGGTTTATTTAGATGATATTCTAATTTTCTCACCTAACATGGATTCACATTATAAACATGTCCGTTTGGTTCTGCAAAGGTTGAGAGATAATTGTTTGTTTGGGCAGATACCCTGTCTCGTAGTCTTGATTCTGTGTCTCCTCCAGAACCTCCTTCCTCCATTCTTCCTCAGGGTATTGTTGCGGTCATGGTTTCCACTGATCTGGAACCTGGAATCCGTACTGCTCAGTTCTTGGCTCCTTTCAATACCCCTGAATGCAAGCTGTTTGTCCCTGTGTATCTCAGATTATGCCTTCTGCAAGGATTCCATGATTGTGTATTGAATGTTCATCCAGGGGTCACTGCAACCCCGAAGGCAGTTGCTAGAGACTGTTTTGGTGGTCCACCATGCATAAGGATATTAGAGATTTTGTGTCAGCTTGTGAAAGTTATGCATGTGCCAAAGTACAGCATTGCCGGCCAGCCAGGGAATTGGTTCCTTTGCCAATTCCAGAAAGACCATGGAATCATTTGTCCATGGATTTCATTTCA
Source organism: Ranitomeya variabilis (assembly GCF_051348905.1). Classification (NCBI taxonomy): domain Eukaryota; kingdom Metazoa; phylum Chordata; class Amphibia; order Anura; family Dendrobatidae; genus Ranitomeya; species Ranitomeya variabilis. Next base: position 327,853,590 of record NC_135237.1, on the reverse strand, counting down.
GATTTACCGCTGTCTGGGGGGATGACTACTATTTAGGTGGTAGTCGATCGCTTCAGCAAACAAGTTCCCTTCATCCCATTATCTGGGTTATCCAATGCTGAATCTCTCTCCAAACTGTTTATTATTCATGTGGTACAATTGCATAGGATTCTGTTAAATATTGTATTGGATAGGGGTGTACAATTCAACTTTAGATTTTGGAGGGCTTTCTGCAGAAAAATGGGGATAGATTTCTCCTTTTCCTCTGCTTATCACCCTGAAACTAACGGTCAGACAGAGAGGACAAATCAGTCTTTGAAGCCAATTTTAAGATACTTTGTCGCAGATCAACAGGAGAAATGGTCATCATTTCTTCCTCTGGCTGAGTTTTCTTTTAACAGTCGGGTTAATCAGTCCATGGGGACCTCGCCGTTTTTCTATAATTACAGGTTTCATCCTCATTTTGGTGAGTTCTCCAGGATAAGTTCCGGGTGTCCTGGGGTGAATGTCACCATTCAAGAGCTGGGGATGTCTGGAGGAAGGTTAAAAAGAACATTGGGGTGGTTCAGTATTGGCAGCAGCGGAAGGCCAATACGAGGCGCTCGTCAGGGGCCACCTTCAAAGTGGGAGTTAATGTATGGTTATACTCTAAGAATATTACATTGAAGATGCCCTCGCTGAAGTTGGGTCCTAGATTCATTGGTCCCTTTGAAATTCTGGAGGTGGTCAATCCAGTTGCCTTCCGCTTAAAACTCCCTCGGTCTTTCCGTATTACTAATGTGTTCCACAAGTCATTGTTGAAGGAGATTATTCCCCCTGCTCTGTCTTCCTCACTACTTTCCTTGATTAGTCCTCTATTTAAGCATGCTGGCTCCTTCATCCAGTGTCAATCGTACACTTGCTGTTGACTGTGTAAGACTGATCCATGCTGAGTCTGTGCTGCAATCATCTGTGTTCACTTTCCTTGAGTAGTCCTCTACTTAAGCCTGCTGGCTCCTCCATCCAGTGTCAATTGTACACTTGCTGCTGCCTGTATAAGACTGATCTCTCTGTGATCTGTGCCTGACCCAGCCTGACTTTATTCCCTTCCCGAACTTAGACTCTTTGCTTGTGACTGGACTTCTCTTGTGCCTGCTCCCTGTAAACTGTCTTGTCTTTTTGGTTTTTCTGAACTCAGCTAGTAAATTGAATTTAGTCTCTGATTTCTCTTTTCTGTACTGCACCATTTCCTGGACCTGACCTCGGATTGTTTGACCTCCTTTTACTTATTCAGTAAGTGGTGTATATTATATCTTACTGTTGTTGTAGTCTTTCTCTCCACTTCTGGGGCTAACATTTACTATAGTGACTCGCATCACACATAGTGTTTTGGTCTACTGCAAATGTGGTCAGGAATTTCACTTCTAGCTAAATGCTATGGCAAATCAGTCCATAAACCAGCGTAAAACATTTGGTCCGCCAGTCCACAGTCCACTGTAAAAGTGGTCTGTCAGTCCACAGTCTAATGTAAATGTTATGGCCATTCAGTCCATAGTCTTTTAGTCTACTGGAAATGTAGTCATGAATTCCACACCTAGAATAATTGCTGTGCTCAATCAGTCCTTAGACTACTGTAAATGATTGGATCAGTTAGTCCATGGACTAGTGTAAAACTTTTTGTCCGTCAGTCCACAGTCTGATGTAAATGTGGCCAGTCAGTCCACAGTCAGGTGTAAACGATGTCGTCATTGGGTCTACTATCTAGTTTAAAAGCTGTGGTCCATCAGTCCACAGTCTAGTGTAAATTCTTTGTTCAGTTAGTTCACAGTCTAGTGTAAATGTTGTTGTTAGCTGATCCAAAGCCTAGAGGAAATGCTGTGGTCAGTCGGTCAACAGTCTAGAGTAAATATTGTTAGTCTGTCCACAGTCTAGTGGAAAAGCTGTGGTCAGTAGCTCCACAGCCTAGCGTAAATGATGAGATCAGTCTCTTGTAATCGAGGCATTGAATGTTACACCGCTGATAAGAAGCCTATTCTATGAAACATAAGAACGTTTTCTTATTTTAGAAGACAGAGAATAAGGAGAAGAAATGTTCCTTACATCTCTACCTGAAATATGGTTGTGTTATACTAAGAGTTGTGTATAGAAGATATACATGTGAAAAACACAAACAATATATTCCCATGTACCTGGAAGGTGTTTTTACACCCCGGCAGGCCTAGAACTTATGTCTAAACCTACAATTATCAGTAATTAATATGAATATTAATTACCTGTTAGGAGATTTTTCTAATTCTTTTCTTGAAATCCACAAGGAAAAATTTCACGTTCCACCATCTCACTGGGCGTCAGTCACCTGTAAATAGTCAAAGGTGTGATAATATGTTCCTGCTACATGCTATACACAAAGAAAAATATAACACACTAGGGACAAAATGACTTATTTCAGGTATAAGGACTGTGGTCAGTTTATTCTGAATCCTGTAGTCAGTCATTTGTTAGTTTACGGTATATATTATGTTCAGTCATTCTACAATATTCTATAAATGTTATAGTCAGACTACAGTATACTAGAAATGTGGTCAGAAAATGCACACCTAGCGTAAATGCTATGATCAGCCAGTCCATAAACTAGTGTAAAAGTTTTGGTCCGCCAGTCCACAGTCCACTGTAAAAGTGGTCTATTAGTCCACATTCTAGTGTAAATGTTGTGTTCATTCAGTCCATAGTCTTCTGGTCTACTGGAAATGTGTTCAGAAATTCCACACCTAGCATAAATGCTGTGGTCACTCAGTCTTTAGACTAGTGTAAATGTTATATCCAGGCAGTGCAAACTTTACTGGAAATGTGGTCAGGCAGTCGAAATCTAGTGAAAATGACAAGGTCAGTAAGGCCTTAAACAAGTGCAAATGCTTTGATCAGTCAGTATTCAAACTAATGTAAATGCTGTGATCATTCATCCAAAGCCTAGATTAAAAGTTTTGATCCGTCAGTCCAAGGTCTACTGTAGATGTGGCCAGTCTGACCATAGTCTTTATACTATTCTGTGGACTGTCAGTCCACAGTCTAGTGTAAATGAAATGCTCATTCAGAGCATAGTGTCACGATCTCCATTCTGTTCCTGTCTGCTATGTTACTTTGTGTAGAAGCTGTCAGTCTGTTTTGGTTGTGCTGGTCTGTGCTGCAATCATCTGTGTTAACTTTCCTAGATTAGTCCTCTACTTAAGCATGCTAGCTCCTTCATCCAGTGGCAATTTCCGAGAATTAAACAATTAAAAATTCTTATCGGCTTCCACTTATTCCCAATCAATATAATCAGCTTTCCGGGGCTAAATGGTTTTCCAAACTGGATCTCAGCGTGGCATAAAATCTGATACGGATTCGTGAGGGTGATGAGCGGAAGACAGTATTTTTACCATCTGAAAGTGTCTTTGAAAATCTCGTTATGCCTTTTGGTCTAACGAATGCAGCTGCGGTTTTTCAAAATTTTATGAATGATATTTTCTCTGATTATATTGGCAAATCTATTGTGGTTTATTTAGATGATATTCTAATTTTCTCACCTAACATGGATTCACATTATAAACATGTCCGTTTGGTTCTGCAAAGGTTGAGAGGTAATTGTTTGTTTGGGCAGATACCCTGTCTCGTAGTCTTGATTCTGTGTCTCCTCCAGAACCTCCTTCCTCCATTCTTCCTCAGGGTATTGTTGTGGTCATGGTTTCCACTGATCTGGAACCTGGAATCCGTACTGCTCAGTACTTGACTCCTTTCAATACCCCTGAATGCAAGCTGTTTGTCCCTGTGTATCTCAGATTATGCCTTCTGCAAGGATTCCATGATTGTGTATTGAATGTTCATCCAGGGGTCACTGCAACCCCGAAGGCAGTTGCTAGAGACTGTTTTGGTGGTCCACCATGCATAAGGATATTAGAGATTTTGTGCCAGCTTGTGAAACTTATGCACGTGCCAAAGTACAGCATTGCCGGCCAGCCAGGGAATTTGTTCCTTTGCCAGTTCCAGAAAGACCATGGAATCATTTGTCCATGGATTTCATTTCAGATTTACCGCTGTCTGGGGGGATGACTACTATTTGGGTGGCAGTCGATCGCTTCAGCAAACAAGCTCCCTTCATCCCATTATCTGGGTTATCCAATGCTGAATCTCTCTCCAAACTGTTTATTATTCATGTGGTACAATTGCATAGGATTCTGGTAAATATTGTATTGGATAGGGGTGTACAATTCAACTCTAGATTTTGGAGGGCTTTCTGCAGAAAAATGGGGATAGATTTGTCCTTTTCCTCTGCTTATCACCCTGAAACTAACGGTCAGACAGAGAGGACAAATCAGTCTTTGAAGCCAATTTTAAGATACTTTGTCGCAGATCAACAGGAGAAATGGTCATCATTTCTTCCTCTGGCTGAGTTTTCTTTTAACAGTCGGGTTAATCAGTCCATGGAGACCTCGCCGTTTTTCTATAATTACAGGTTTCATCCTCATTTTGGTGAGTTCTCCAGGATAAGTTCCGGGTGTCCTGGGGTGGATGTCACCATTCAAGAGCTGGGGGATGTCTGGAGGAAGGTTAAAAAGAACATTGGGGTGGTTCAGTATTGGCAGCAGCGGAAGGCCAATACGAGGCGCTCGTCAGGGGCCACCTTCAAAGTGGGAGTTAATGTATGGTTATCCTCTAAGAATATTACATTGAAGATTTCCTCGCTGAAGTTGGGTCCTAGATTCATTGGTCCGTATGAAATTCTGGAGGTGGTCAATCCAGTTGCCTTCCGCTTAAAACTCCCTCGGTCTTTCCGTATTACTAATGTGTTCCACAAGTCATTGTTGAAGGAGTTTATTCCCCCTGCTCTGTCTTCCTCACTACTTTCCTTGATTAGTCCTCTATTTAAGCATGCTGGCTCCTCCATCCAGTGTCAATCGTACACTTGCTGTTGACTGTGTAAGACTGATCCATGCTGAGTCTGTGCTGCAATCATCTGTGTTCACTTTCCTTGAGTAGTCCTCTACTTAAGCCTGCTGGCTCCTCCATCCAGTGTCAATTGTACACTTGCTGCTGCCTGTATAAGACTGACCTCTCTGTGATCTGTGCCTGACCCAGCCTGACTTTTTTCCCTTCCCGAACTTAGACTCTTTGCTTGTGACTGGACTTCTCTTGTGTCTGCTCCCTGTAAACTGTCTTGTCTTTCTGGTTTTTCTGAACTCAGCTAGTAAATTGAATTTAGTCTCTGATTTCTCTTTGCTGTACTGCACCATTTCCTGGACCTGACCTCGGATTGTTTGACCTCCTTTTACTTATTCAGTAAGTGGTGTATATTATTTCTTACTGTTGTTGTAGTCTTTCTCTCCACTTCTGGGGCTAACATTTACTATAGTGACTCGCATCACACATAGTGTTTTGGTCTACTGCAAATGTGGTCAGGAATTTCACTCCTAGCTAAATGCTATGGCAAATCAGTCCATAAACCAGCGTAAAACATTTGGTCCGCCAGTCCACAGTCCACTGTAAAAGTGGTCTGTCAGTCCACAGTCTAATGTAAGTGTTATGGCCATTCAGTCCATAGTCTTTTAGTCTACTGGAAATGTAGTCATGAATTCCACACCTAGCATAATTGCTGTGCTCAGTCAGTCCTTAGACTACTGTAAATGATTGGATCAGTTAGCCCATGGACTAGTGTAAAACTTTTTGTCCGTCAGTCCACAGTCTGATGTAAATGTGGCCAGTCAGTCCACAGTCAGGTGTAAACGATGTCGTCATTGGGTCTACTATCTAGTTTAAAAGCTGTGGTCCATCAGTCCACAGTCTAGTGTAAATTCTTTGTTCAGTTAGTTCACAGTCTAGTGTAAATGTTGTTGTTAGCTGATCCAAAGCCTAGAGGAAATGCTGTGGTCAGTCGGTCAACAGTCTAGAGTAAATGTTGTTAGTCTGTCCACAGTCTAGTGGAAAAGCTGTGGTCAGTAGCTCCACAGCCTAGCGTAAATGATGAGATTAGTCTCATGTAATCGAGGCATTGAATGTTACACCGCTGATAAGAAGCCTATTTGTTGTGAATTAGACTTTTTTGGCTCCCTCTTGTGGTCACTAGTGATATGACTCTGGGATTGTCTTTCCTCAGTTTGGCACCCACCTGGGTCGTTAGTCCAGGGGTGTTGCTATATAAACTTCCTGGTTTCTCAGTCCAGTGCCTGGCATCGTTGTAATCAGTTCCTTTCTGTTTTCTCCTGTCTGCTGGTCTTGGATCTTGCAAAATTAAGCTAAGTCCTGCTTCCTTGTTTTTTGGTTATTTGCTTTGCTCTTATTTTTTGTCCAGCTTGTACTAAATGTGATTCCTGATTTTGCTGGAAGCTCTAGGGGGCTGGTGTTCTCCCCCCGGGCCGTTAGACGGTTCGGGGGTTCTTGAATATCCAGCGTGGAAATTTTGATAGGGTTTTTGCTGACCATATAAGTCATCTTACTATATTCTGCTATTAGTCAGTGGGCCTCTCTTTGCTAAATATCTAGTTCATTCTTTCGTTTGTCCTTTCTCCTTACCTCACCGTTATTATTTGTTGGGGGCTTGTATCCAACTTTTGGGGTCTTTTCTCTGGAGGCAAGAAAGGTCTATCTTTTCCCTTCTAGGGTTAGTTAGTTCTCCGGCTGGCGCGAGACGTCTAGAACCAACGTAGGCACGTTCCCCGGCTGCTGCTATTTGTGGTGCTAGGATTAGATATATGGTCAGCCCAGTTACCACTGCCCTATGAGCTGGTTTTTTGTGTTTGCAGACTTGGTATGTACTTTTGAGACCCTCTGCCATTGGGGTCATAACAGTATGCCAGGCCAAGGTTGAATGTTTAATGCATTGCAGAAGTGGGATTACAAGAAAGGTAAGTCTGAGTTTTTTGTTTTTTTTCTTTCCTCTCTTTTTTCCTCCCCTTTACCTCTGAGTGGCTTGTGCTTGCTGCAGACATGAATGTCCAGACTTTGATTACAAGTGTGGATCAGCTTGCTGCTCGTGTGCAGGGCATACAAGATTTTGTTACCAGTAGTCCAATGTCTGAACCTAAAATACCTATTCCTGAACTGTTCTCTGGAGACCGATTTAAGTTTAGGAATTTCAGGAATAATTGTAAATTGTTTCTATCTCTGAGACCCCGTTCATCTGGAGACTCAGCTCAGCAAGTAAAAATTGTTATCTCTTTCTTACGGGGCGACCCTCAGGATTGGGCCTTCTCGCTAGCGCCAGGAGATCCGGCATTGGCAAATATTGATGCGTTTTTTCTGGCGCTCGGATTGCTTTACGAGGAACCCAATCTTGAAATTCAGGCAGAAAAAGCCTTGCTGGCTATTTCTCAGGGTCAGGATGAAGCTGAAGTGTATTGCCAAAAATTTCGGAAATGGTCCGTGCTTACTCAGTGGAATGAGTGTGCTCTGGCCGCAAATTTCAGAAATGGCCTTTCTGAAGCCATTAAGAATGTGATGGTGGGTTTCTCCATTCCTACAGGTCTGAATGATTCCATGGCGCTGGCTATTCAAATTGACCGGCGTTTGCGGGAGCGCAAAGCCGCGAATCCTCTGGTGGTGTTGTCTGAACAAACACCTGATTTAATGCAATGTGGTAGAATTCAGACTAGAAATGAACGGAAAAATCATAGACGTCAGAATGGGTTGTGTTTTTACTGTGGTGATTCTACACATGTTATATCAGCATGCTCTAAACGCCTAACTAGGGTTGTTAGTCCTGTCGCCATTGGTAATTTGCAACCTAAATTTATTTTGTCTGTGACTTTAATTTGCTCATTGTCCTCCTACCCTGTTATGGCGTTTGTGGATTCAGGTGCTGCCCTGAGTCTTATGGATCTGTCGTTTGCCAAGCGCTGTGGTTTTGTTCTTGAGCCGTTGGTAAATCCTATCCCTCTTAGAGGTATTGATGCTACGCCATTGGTGGAAAATAAACCGCAGTTTTGGACACAGGTAACCATGTACATGACTCCTGAACATCGGGAGGTGATTCGTTTTCTTGTTCTGCATAAAATGCATGATTTGGTCGTTTTGGGTCTGCCATGGTTACAGACCCATAATCCAGTCTTGGATTGGAAGGCAATGTCTGTGTCAAGTTGGGGCTGTCAGGGAATTCATGGTGATTCCCCGCCGGTGTCTATTGCTTCCTCTACTCCTTCGGAAGTTCCTGAGTATTTGTCTGATTACCAGGATGTATTCAGCGAGTCCAGGTCCAGTGCTCTTCCTCCTCATAGGGACTGTGACTGCGCTATAGATTTGATTCCAGGTAGTAAATTTCCTAAGGGAAGATTATTTAATCTGTCTGTACCTGAGCATACCGCAATGCGTTCGTATATCAAGGAATCTCTGGAGAAGGGGCATATCCGTCCATCCTCTTCCCCTCTTGGTGCGGGATTCTTTTTTGTGGCCAAGAAGGACGGATCTTTGAGACCTTGTATTGACTATCAGCTTCTGAATAAAATCACTGTTAAATTTCAGTATCCTTTGCCTCTGTTGTCGGACTTGTTTGCCCGGATTAAAGGTGCCAAGTGGTTCACCAAGATAGATCTTCGTGGTGCGCACCGTACAACCTTGTGCGCATTAAGCAAGGAGATGAATGGAAAACTGCATTTAATACGCCCGAAGGTCATTTTGAGTACTTGGTGATGCCTTTCGGGCTCTCTAATGCTCCTTCAGTGTTTCAGTCCTTTATGCATGATATTTTCCGGAAGTATCTGGATAAATTTATGATTGTTTATCTGGATGATATTCTGGTTTTTTCTGATGATTGGGACTCGCATGTAGAGCAGGTCAGGATGGTGTTTCAGGTTTTGCGAGAGAATGCTTTGTTTGTTAAGGGCTCAAAGTGTCTCTTTGGAGTACAGAAGGTTCCCTTTTTGGGTTTTATTTTTTCCCCTTCTGCGGTGGAGATGGACCCAGTCAAGGTCCGAGCTATTCATGATTGGACTCAACCCACGTCAGTTAAGAGTCTTCAGAAGTTCTTGGGTTTTGCTAACTTCTACCGTCGTTTTATCGCTAATTTTTCTAGCGTTGTTAAACCTTTGACGGATATGACCAAGAAAGGTTCTGATGTTGCGAACTGGGCTCCTGCAGCCGTGGAAGCCTTTCAAGAGTTGAAGCGCCGGATTACTTCGGTGCCTTTTTTGTGCCAGCCTGATGTCTCACTTCCCTTTCAGGTTGAAGTGGATGCTTCTGAGATTGGGGCAGGGGCCGTTTTGTCGCAGAGAGGCCCTGGTTGCTCTGTAATGAGACCATGTGCTTTTTTCTCTAGGAAGTTTTCGCGTGCTGAGCGGAATTATGATGTTGGCAATCGGGAGTTGTTAGTCATGAAGTGGGCATTTGAGGAGTGGCGTCATTGGCTCGAGGGTGCTAAGCATCGTGTGGTGGTCTTGACTGATCACAAAAATCTGATGTATCTCGAGTCTGCTAAACGCCTGAATCCTAGACAGGCCCGCTGGTCATTGTTTTTCTCCCGTTTTGACTTTGTGGTCTCGTATTTACCAGGTTCAAAGAATGCGAAGGCTGATGCTCTTTCAAGGAGCTTTGTGCCTGACTCTCCTGGAGTCGCAGAACCAGTTGGTATTCTCAAAGAGGGAGTTATCCTGTCAGCCATTTCTCCAGATTTGCGACGTGTGTTGCAGAGATTTCAGGCTGGTAGACCTGACTCTTGTCCACCTGACAGACTGTTTGTTCCTGATAAGTGGACCAGCAGAGTCATTTCCGAGGTTCATTCCTCGGTGTTGGCAGGGCATCCGGGAATTTTTGGCACCAGAGATCTGGTGGCTAGGTCCTTTTGGTGGCCTTCCTTGTCACGGGATGTGCGGTCATTTGTGCAGTCCTGTGGGACTTGTGCTCGAGCTAAGCCTTGCTGTTCTCGTGCCAGCGGGTTGCTCTTGCCCTTGCCTGTCCCGAAGAGGCCTTGGACACACATTTCCATGGATTTCATTTCAGATCTTCCGGTGTCTCAGGGCATGTCTGTCATCTGGGTGGTATGTGATCTCTTTTCCAAGATGGTCCATTTGGTATCTTTGCCTAAGCTGCCTTCCTCTTCCGATCTGGTTCCTTTGTTCTTTCAGAATGTGGTTCGTTTACACGGCATTCCTGAGAATATTGTGTCTGACAGAGGATCCCAGTTTGTTTCCAGGTTCTGGCGATCCTTTTGTGCTAAGATGGGCATTGATTTGTCATTTTCGTCTGCCTTTCATCCTCAGACTAATGGACAAACGGAGCGAACTAATCAGACTCAGGAGGCTTATTTGAGGTATTTTGTTTCTGCAGATCAGGATGATTGGGTGACCTTCTTGCCGTTGGCTGAGTTTGCCCTTAATAATCGGGCTAGTTCCGCTACTTTGGTTTCGCCATTTTTTTGCAACTCTGGTTTCCATCCTCGTTTTTCCTCGGGAGATGTGGAGCCTTCTGACTGTCCTGGGGTAGATTCCGTGGTGGATAGGTTGCAGCGGATCTGGAATCATGTGGTGGACAACTTGAAGTTGTCACAGGAGAAGGCTCAGCGTTTTGCCAACCGCCGCCGCGGTGTGGGTCCCCGACTTCATGTTGGGGATTTGGTATGGCTGTCTTCTCGATTTGTTCCTATGAAGGTCTCCTCTGCTAAATTTAAGCCTCGCTTCATTGGTCCTTACAAGATATTGGAAATCCTTAATCCTGTGTCCTTTCGCTTGGATCTTCCGATGTCGTTTGCCATTCACAACGTGTTCCATAGGTCTTTGTTGCGGCGGTACGTTGTACCTGTGGTTCCTTCTGTTGAGCCTCCTGCTCCGGTGTTGGTTGAGGGCGAGTTGGAGTACGTGGTGGAGAAGATCTTGGATTCTCGTCTCTCCAGGCGGAGGCTTCAGTATCTGGTCAAGTGGAAGGGCTATGGTCAGGAGGATAATTCCTGGGTGGTTGCCTCTGATGTGCATGCGGCCCATTTAGTTCGTGCCTTTCACGCTGCTCATCCTGATCGCCCTGGTGGTCTTGGTGAGGGTTCGGTGACCCCTCCTTAAAGGGGGGGTACTGTTGTGAATTAGACTTTTTTGGCTCCCTCTTGTGGTCACTAGTGATATGACTCTGGGATTGTCTTTCCTCAGTTTGGCACCCACCTGGGTCGTTAGTCCAGGGGTGTTGCTATATAAACTTCCTGGTTTCTCAGTCCAGTGCCTGGCATCGTTGTAATCAGTTCCTTTCTGTTTGCTCCTGTCTGCTGGTCTTGGATCTTGCAAAATTAAGCTAAGTCCTGCTTCCTTGTTTTTTGGTTATTTGCTTTGCTCTTATTTTTTGTCCAGCTTGTACTAAATGTGATTCCTGATTTTGCTGGAAGCTCTATGGGGCTGGTGTTCTCCCCCCGGGCCGTTAGACGGTTCGGGGGTTCTTGAATATCCAGCGTGGAAATTTTGATAGGGTTTTTGCTGACCATATAAGTCATCTTACTATATTCTGCTATTAGTCAGTGGGCCTCTCTTTGCTAAATATCTAGTTCATTCTTTCGTTTGTCCTTTCTCCTTACCTCACCGTTATTATTTGTTGGGGGCTTGTATCCAACTTTTGGGGTCTTTTCTCTGGAGGCAAGAAAGGTCTATCTTTTCCCTTCTAGGGTTAGTTAGTTCTCCGGCTGGCGCGAGACGTCTAGAACCAACGTAGGCACGTTCCCCGGCTGCTGCTATTTGTGGTGCTAGGATTAGATATATGGTCAGCCCAGTTACCACTGCCCTATGAGCTGGTTTTTTGGGTTTGCAGACTTGGTATGTACTTTTGAGACCCTCTGCCATTGGGGTCATAACACCTATTCTATGAAACATAAGAACGTTTTCTTATTTTAGAAGACAGAGAATAAGGAGAAGAAATGTTCCTTACATCTCTACCTGAAATATGGTTGTGTTATACTAGGAGTTGTGTATAGAAGATATACATGTGAAAAACACAAACAATATATTCCCATGTACCAGGAAGGTGTTATTACACCCCGGCAGGCCTAGAACTTATGTCTAAACCTACAATTATCAGTAATTAATATGAATATTAATTACCTGTTAGGGGATTTTTCTAATTCTCTTCTTGAAATCCACAAGGAAAAATTTCACGTTCCACCATCTCACTGGGCGTCAGTCACCTGTAAATAGTCAAAGGTGTGATAATATGTTCCTGCTACATGCTATACACAAAGAAAAATATAACACACTAGGGACAAAATGACTTATTTCAGGTATAAGGACTGTGGTCAGTTTATTCTGAATCCTGTAGTCAGTCATTTGTTAGTTTACGGTACATATTATGTTCAGTCATTCTACATTATTCTATAAATGTTATAGTCAGACTACAGTATACTAGAAATGTGGTCAGACAATGCACACCTAGCGTAAATGCTATGATCAGCCAGTCCATAAACTAGTGTAAAAGTTTTGGTCCCCCAGTCCACAGTCCACTGTAAAAGTGGTCTATTAGTCCACATTCTAGTGTAAATGTTGTGTTCATTCAGTCCATAGTCTTCTGGTCTACTGGAAATGTGTTCAGAAATTCCACACCTAGCATAAATGCTGTGGTCACTCAGTCTTTAGACTAGTGTAAATGTTATATCCAGGCAGTGCAAACTTTACTGGAAATGTGGTCAGGCAGTTGAAATCTAGTGAAAATGACAAGGTCAGTAAGGCCTTAAACAAGTGCAAATGCTTTGATCAGTCAGTATTCAAACTAATGTAAATGCTGTGATCATTCATCCAAAGACTAGATTAAAAGTTTTGATCCGTCAGTCCAAGGTCTACTGTAGATGTGGCCAGTCAGTTCACAGAATAGTATAAAGACTATGGTCAGTCAGTCCACAGTCTAGTGTAAATGAAATGCTCATTCAGAGCATAGTGTCACGATCTCCATTCTGTTCCTGTCTTCTATGTTACTTTGTGTAGAAGCTGTCAGTCTGTTTTGGTTGTGCTGGTCTGTGCTGCAATCATCTGTGTTAACTTTCCTAGATTAGTCCTCTACTTAAGCATGCTAGCTTCTCCATCCAGTGGCAATTTCCGAGAATTAAACAATTAAAAATTCTTATCGGCTTCCACTTATTCCCGATCAATATAATCAGCTTTCCGGGGCTAAATGGTTTTCCAAACTGGATCTCAGCGGGGCATATAATCTGATACGGGTTCGTGAGGCTGATGAGTGGAAGACAGTATTTTTACCATCTGAAAGTGTCTTTGAAAATCTCGTTATGCCTTTTGGTCTAATGAATGCAGCTGCGGTTTTTCAAAATTTTATGAATGATATTTTCTCTGATTATATTGGCAAATCTATTGTGGTTTATTTACATGATATTCTAATTTTCTCACCTAACATGGATTCACATTATAAACATGTCCGTTTGGTTCTGCAAAGGTTGAGAGATAATTGTTTGGGCAGATACCCTGTCTCGTAGTCTTGATTCTGTGTCTCCTCCAGAACCTCCTTCCTCCATTCTTCCTCAGGGTATTGTTGTGGTCATGGTTTCCACTGATCTGGAACCTGGAATCCGTACTGCTCAGTACTTGGCTCCTTCCAATACCCCTGAATGCAAGCTGTTTGTCCCTGTGTATCTCAGATTATGCCTTTTGCAAGGATTCCATGATTGTGTATTGAGTGTTCATCCAGGGGTCACTGCAACCCCGAAGGCAGTTGCTAGAGACTGTTTTGGTGGTCCACCATGCATAAGGATATTAGAGATTTTGTGTCAGCTTGTGAAACTTATGCACGTGCCAAAGTACAGCATTGCCGGCCAGCCGGGAAATTGGTTCCTTTGCCAATTCCAGAAAGACCATGGAATCATTTGTCCATGGATTTCATTTCAGATTTACCGCTGTCTGGGGGGATGACTACTATTTGGGTGGCAGTCGATCGCTTCAGCAAACAAGCTCACTTCATCCCATTATCTGGGTTATCCAATGCTGAATCTCTCTCCAAACTGTTTATTATTCATGTGGTACAATTGCATAGGATTCTGTTAAATATTGTTTTGGATAGGGGTGTACAATTCAACTCTAGATTCTGAAGGGCTTTCTGCAGAAAAATGGGGATTGATTTGTCCTTTTCCTCTGCTTATCACCCTGAAACTAACGGTCAGACAGAGAGGACAAATCAGTCTTTGAAGCCAATTTTAAGATATTTTGTCGCTGATCAGCAGGAGAAATGGTCATCATTTCTTCCTCTGGCTGAGTTTTCTTTTAACAGTCGGGTTAATCAGTCCATGGGGACCTCGCCGTTTTTCTATAATTACAGGTTTCATCCTCATTTTGGTGAGTTCTCCAGGATAAGTTCCGGGTGTCCTGGGGTGGATGTCACCATTCAAGAGCTGGGGGATGTCTGGAGGAAGGTTAAAAAGAACATTGGGGTGGTTCAGTATTGGCAGCAGCGGAAGGCCAATACGAGGCGCTCATCAGGGGCCACCTTCAAAGTGGGAGTTAATGTATGGTTATCCTCTAAGAATACTACATTGAAGATGACCTCGCTGAAGTTGGGTCCTAGATTCATTGGTCCGTATGAAATTCTGGAGGTGGTCAAACCAGTTGCCTTCCACTTAAAACTCCCTCGGTCTTTCCGTATTCCTAATGTGTTCCACAAGTCATTGTTGAAGGAGTTTATTCCCCCTGCTCTGTCTTCCTCACTACTTTCCTTGATTAGTCCTCTACTTAAGCATGCTGGCTCCTCCATCCAGTGTCAATTGTACACTTGCTGTTGACTGTGTAAGACTGATCCATGCTGAGTCTGTGCTGCAATCATCTGTGTTCACTTTCCTTGAGTAGTCCTCTACTTAAGCCTGCTGGCTCCTCCATCCAGTGTCAATTGTACACTTGCTGCTGCCTGTATAAGACTGACCTCTCTGTGATCTGTGCCTGACCCAGCCTGACTTTATTCCCTCACTGAACTTAGACTCTTTGCTTGTGACCTGACTTCTCTTGTGCCTGCTCCCTGTAAACTGTCTTGTCTTTCTGGTTTTTCTGAACTCAGCTAGTAAATTGGATTTAGTCTCTGATTTCTCTTTGCTGTACTGCGCCATTTCCTGGAGCTGACCTCGGATTGTTTGACCTCCTTTTACTTATTCATTAAGTGGTGTATATTATTTCTTACTGTTATTGTAGTCTTTCTCTCCACTTCTGGGGCTAACATTTACTATAGTGACTCGCATCACACATAGTGTTTTGGTCTACTGCAAATGTGGTCATGAATTTCACACCTAGCTAAATGCTATGGCAAATCAGTCCATAAACTAGTGTAAAACATTTGGTCCGCCAGTCCACAGTCCACTGTAAAAGTGGTCTGTCAGTCCACAGTCTAATGTAAATGTTATGGCCATTCAGTCCATAGTCTTTTAGTCTACTGGAAATGTAGTCATGAATTCCACACCTAGAATAATTGCTGTGCTCAATCAGTCCTTAGACTACTGTAAATGATTGGATCAGTTAGCCCAACTAAAACTGTAAAACTTTTTGTCCGTCAGCCCACAGTCTGATGTAAATGTGGCCAGTCAGTCCACAGTCAGGTGTAAATGATGTCGTCATTGGGTCTACTATCTAGTTTAAATGCTGTGGTCCATCAGTCCACAGTCTAGTGTAAATTCTTTGTTCAGTTAGTTCACAGTCTATTGTAAATGTTGTTGTTAGCTGATCCAAAGCCTAGAGGAAATGCTGTGGTCAGTCGGTCAACAGTCTAGAGTAAATGTTGTTAGTCTGTCCACAGT
Organism: Ranitomeya variabilis; assembly: GCF_051348905.1. Lineage (NCBI taxonomy): Eukaryota > Metazoa > Chordata > Amphibia > Anura > Dendrobatidae > Ranitomeya > Ranitomeya variabilis. The sequence goes on along the minus strand of NC_135237.1, from coordinate 327,837,929 downwards.
CTAGTGGAAAACCTGTGGTCAGTAGCTCCACAGCCTAGCATAAATGATGAGATCAGTCTCTTGTAATCGTGGCATTGAATGTTACACCGCTGATAAGAAGCCTATTCTATGAAACATAAGAACGTTTTCTTATTTTAGAAGACAGAGAATAAGGAGAAGAAATGTTCCTTACATCTCTACCTGAAATATGGTTGTGTTATACTAGGAGTTGTGTATAGAAGATATACATGTGAAAAACACAAACAATATATTCCCATGTACCAGGAAGGTGTTATTACACCCCCGCAGGCCTAGAACTTATGTCTAAACCTACAATTATCAGTAATTAATATGAATATTAATTACCTGTTAGGAGATTTTCCTAATTCTCTTCTTGAAATCCACAAGGAAAAATTTCACGTTCCACCATCTCACTGGGCGTCAGTCACCTGTAAATAGTCAAAGGTGTGATAATATGTTCCTGCTACTTGCTATACACAAAGAAAAATATAACACACTAGGGACAAAATGACTTATTTCAGGTATAAGGACTGTGGTCAGTTTATTCTGAATCCTGTAGTCAGTCATTTGTTAGTTTACGGTATATATTATGTTCAGTCATTCTACATTATTCTATAAATGTTATAGTCAGACTACAGTATACTAGAAATGTGGTCAGAAAATGCACACCTAGCGTAAATGCTATGATCAGCCAGTCCATAAACTAGTGTAAAAGTTTTGGTCCACCAGTCCACTGTAAAAGTGGTCTATTAGTCCACATTCTAGTGTAAATGTTGTGTTCATTCAGTCCATAGTCTTCTGGTCTACTGGAAATGTGTTCAGAAATTCCACACCTAGCATAAATGTTGTGGTCACTCAGTCTTTAGACTAGTGTAAATGTTATATCCAGGCAGTGCAAACTTTACTGGAAATGTGGTCAGGCAGTCGAAATCTAGTGAAAATGACAAGGTCAGTAAGGCCTTAAACAAGTGCAAATGCTTTGATCAGTCAGTATTCAAACTAATGTAAATGCTGTGATCATTCATCCAAAGACTAGATTAAAAGTTTTGATCCGTCAGTCCAAGGTCTACTGTAGATGTGGCCAGTCAGTCCACAGAATAGTATAAATGCTGTGGTCAGTCAGTCCACAGTCTAGTGTGTTATGACCCCAATGGCAGAGGGTCTCAGGAATAAATACCAAGTCTGCAAACACAAAAAACCAGCTCATAGGGCAGTGGTAACTGGGCTGACCATATATCTAATCCTAGCACCACAAATAGAAGTAGCCGGGGAACGTGCCTACGTTGGTTCTAGACGTCTCGCGCCAGCCGGAGAACTAACTAACCCTAGAAGGGAAAAGAAAGACCTTTCTTGCCTCAAGAGAAAAGACCCCAAAAGTTGGATACAAGCCCCCAACAAATAATAACGGTGAGGTAAGAGGAAAAGACAAACATAAGAATGAGCTAGGTATTTAGCAAAGAGAGGCCCACTAGCTAATAGCAGAATATAGTAAGATGACTTATATGGTCAGCAAAAACCCTATTAAAATATCCACGCTGGATATTCAAGAACCCCCGAACCGTCTAACGGCCGGGGGGAGAACACCAGCCCCCTAGAGCTTCCAGCAAGGTCAGAAATCACATTTAGTACAAGCTGGACAAAAATAGTAGCAAAGCAAATAACCAAAAAACAAAGAAGCAAGACTTAGCTTAATTTTGCAAGAGCCAGGACAAGCAGACAGGAGCAACAGAAGGATCTGATTACAACGATGCCAGGCAGTGGACTAAGGATCCAGGACGTTAATATAGCGACACCCCTGGACTAACGACCCAGGTGAGTGCCAAACAGAAAAAAGACAATCCCAGAGTCATACCACTAGTGACCACAAGAGGGAGCCAAAAAGTCTAATTCACAACAGTACCCCCCCTTAAGGAGGGGTCACCGAACCCTCACCAAGACCACCAGGGCGATCAGGATGAGCAGCGTGAAAGGCACGAACTAAATCGGCCGCATGCACATCAGAGGCAACCACCCAGGAATTATCCTCCTGACCATAGCCCTTCCACTTGACCAGATACTGAAGCCTCCGCCTGGAGAGACGAGAATCCAAGATCTTCTCCACCACGTACTCCAACTCGCCCTCAACCAACACCGGAGCAGGAGGCTCAACAGAAGGAACCACAGGTACAACGTACCGCCGCAACAAAGACCTATGGAACACGTTGTGAATGGCAAACGACACAGGAAGATCCAAGCGAAAGGACACAGGATTAAGGATTTCCAATATCTTTTAAGGACCGATGAAGCGAGGCTTAAATTTAGGAGAGGAGACCTTCATAGGAACAAATCGAGAAGACAGCCATACCAAATCCCCAACACGAAGTCGGGGACCCACACCGCGGCGGCGGTTGGCAAAACGCTGAGCCTTCTCTTGTGACAACTTTAAGTTGTCCACCACATGATTCCAGATCTGCTGCAACCTATCCACCACAGAATCTACCCCAGGACAGTCAGAAGGCTCCACATGTCCCGAGGAAAAATGAGGATGGAAACCAGAGTTGCAGAAAAATGGCGAAACCAAAGTAGCGGAACTAGCCCGATTATTAAGGGCAAACTCAGCCAACGGCAAGCCAATCATCCTGATCCGCAGAAACAAAACACCTCAAATAAGCCTCCAGAGTCTGATTAGTTCGCTCCGTTTGTCCATTAGTCTGAGGATGAAAGGCAGACGAAAACGACAACTCAATGCTCATCCTAGCACAAAAGGATCGCCAGAACCTGGAAACAAACTGGGATCCTCTGTCAGACACAATATTCTCAGGAATGCCGTGTAAACGAACCACATTCTGAAAGAACACAGGAACCAGATCGGAAGAGGAAGGCAGCTTAGGCAAAGGTACCAAATGGACCATCTTAGAAAAGCGATCACATACCACCCAGATGACAGACATGCCCTGAGACACCGGGAGATCTGAAATGAAATCCATGGAAATGTGTGTCCAAGGCCTCTTCGGGACAGGCAAGGGCAAGAGCAACCCGCTGGCACGCGAACAGCAAGGCTTAGCTCGAGCACAAGTCCCACAGGACTGCACAAACGACCGCACATCCCGTGACAAGGAAGGCCACCAAAAGGACCTAGCCACCAGATCTCTGGTGCCAAAAATTCCCGGATGCCCTGCCAACACCGAGGAATGAACCTCGGAAATGACTCTGCTGGTCCACTTATCAGGAACAAACAGTCTGTCAGGTGGACAAGAGTCAGGTCTATCAGCCTGAAATCTCTGCAACACACGTCGCAAATCCGGAGAAATGGCTGACAAGATAACTCCCTCTTTAAGAATACAAACTGGTTCTGCGACTCCCGGAGAGTCAGGCACAAAGCTCCTTGAAAGAGCATCAGCCTTCACATTCTTTGAACCTGGTAAATACGAGACCACAAAGTCAAAACGGGAGAAAAACAATGACCAGCGGGCCTGTCTAGGATTCAGGCGTTTAGCAGACTCGAGATACATCAAATTTTTGTGATCAGTCAAGACCACCACACGATGCTTAGCACCCTCGAGCCAATGACGCCACTCCTCAAATGCCCACTTCATGGCCAACAACTCCCGATTGCCAACATCATAATTCCGCTCAGCAGGCGAAAACTTCCTCGAGAAAAAGGCACAAGGTCTCATCACAGAGCAACCAGGACCTCTCTGCGACAAAACGGCCCCTGCCCCAATCTCAGAAGCATCCACTTCAACCTGAAAGGGAAATGAGACATCAGGCTGGCACAAAACAGGCGCCGAAGTAAACCGGCGCTTCAACTCCTGGAAAGCCTCCACGGCTGCAGGAGCCCAGTTAGCAACATCAGAACCTTTCTTGGTCATATCCGTCAAAGGTTTAGCAATGCTAGAAAAATTAGCAATAAAACGACGGTAGAAGTTAGCAAAACCCAAGAACTTCTGAAGACTCTTAACTGACGTGGGTTGAGTCCAATCATGAATAGCACGGACCTTGACTGGGTCCATCTCCACCGCAGAAGGGGAAAAAATAAACCCCAAAAAGGGAACCTTCTGTACTCCAAAGAGACACTTTGAGCCCTTAACAAATAAAGTATTCTCACGCAAAACCTGAAACACCATCCTGACCTGCTCTACATGCGAGTCCCAGTCATCAGAAAAAAACAGAATATCATCCAGATAAACGATCATAAATTTATCCAGATACTTCCGGAAAATATCATGCATAAAGGACTGAAACACTGAAGGAGCATTAGAGAGCCCAAAAGGCATCACCAAGTACTCAAAATGACCTTCGGGCGTATTAAACGCGGTTTTCCATTCATCTCCTCGCTTAATGCGCACAAGGTTGTACGCACCACGAAGATCTATCTTGGTGAACCACTTGGCACCTTTAATTCGGGCAAACAAGTCTGACAACAGAAGCAAAGGATACTGAAATTTAACAGTGATTTTATTCAAAAGCCGATAGTCAATACAAGGTCTCAAAGATCCGTCCTTCTTGGCCACAAAAAAGAATCCCGCACCAAGAGGGGAAGAGGAAGGACGGATATGATTTTTCCGCTCATTTCTGGTCTGAATTCTATCACATTGCATCAAATCAGGTGTTTGTTTAGACAACACCACCAGAGGATTAGCGGTTTTGCGCTCCCACAAACGCCGGTCAATTTCAATAGCCAGCGCCATGGAATCATTCAGACTTGTAGGAATGGAGAAACCCATCATCACATTCTTAATGGCTTCAGAAAGGCCATTTCTGAAGTTTGCGGCCAGAGCACACTCATTCCACTGAGTAAACACGGACCATTTCCGAAATTTTTGGCAATACACTTCAGCTTCATCCTGGCCCTGAGAAATAGCCAGCAAGGCTTTTTCTGCCTGAACTTCAAGATTGGGTTCCTCGTAAAGCAATCCGAGCGCCAGAAAAAACGCATCAATATTTGCCAATGCCAGATCTCCTGGCGCTAGCGAGAAAGCCCAATCCTGAGGGTCGCCTCGTAAAAAAGAGATAACAATTTTAACTTGCTGAACTGAGTCTCCAGATGAACGGGGTCTCAGAGATAGAAACAATTTACAATTATCCCTGAAATTCCTAAACTTAAATCGGTCTCCAGAAAACAGTTCAGGAATAGGTATTTTAGGTTCAGACATTGGACTACTGGTAACAAAATCTTGTATGCTTTGCACACGAGCAGCAAGCTGGTCCACACTTGTAATCAAGGTCTGGACATTCATGTCTGCAGCAAGCTCAAGCCACTCAGAGGTAAAGGGGAGGAAGAGAGGAAAAAAAAAAAATTCAGAATTTCCTTTCTTATATCCCACTTCTGCAATGCATTAAACATTCAATGTTGGCCTGGCATACTGTTATGACCCCAATGGCAGAGGGTCTCAGGAATAAATACCAAGTCTGCAAACACAAAAAAACAGCTCATAGGGCAGTGGTAACTGGGCTGACCATATATCTAATCCTAGCACCACAAATAGAAGTAGCCGGGGAACGTGCCTACGTTGGTTCTAGACGTCTCGCGCCAGCCGGAGAACTAACTAACCCTAGAAGGGAAAAGAAAGACCTTTCTTGCCTCCAGAGAAAAGACCCCAAAAGTTGGATACAAGCCCCCAACAAATAATAACGGTGAGGTAAGAGGAAAAGACAAACATAAGAATGAGCTAGGTATTTAGCAAAGAGAGGCCCACTAGCTAATAGCAGAATATAGTAAGATGACTTATATGGTCAGCAAAAACCCTATTAAAATATCCACGCTGGATATTCAAGAACCCCCGAACCATCTAACGGCCGGGGGGAGAACACCAGCCCCCTAGAGCTTCCAGCAAGGTCAGAAATCACATTTAGTACAAGCTGGACAAAAATAGTAGCAAAGCAAATAACCAAAAAACAAAGAAGCAAGACTTAGCTTAATTTTGCAAGAGCCAGGACAAGCAGACAGGAGCAACAGAAGGATCTGATTACAACGATGCCAGGCAGTGGACTAAGGATCCAGGACGTTAATATAGCGACACCCCTGGACTAACGACCCAGGTGAGTGCCAAACAGAAAAAAGACAATCCCAGAGTCATACCACTAGTGACCACAAGAGGGAGCCAAAAAGTCTAATTCTACTTAAGCATGCTAGCTCCTACATCCAGTGGCAATTTCTGAGAATTAAACAATTAAAAAGTCTTATCGGCTTCCACTTATTCCCGATCAATATAATCAGTTTTCCGGGGCTAAATAGTTTTCCAAACTGGATCTCAGCGGGGCATATAATCTGATACGGGTTCGTGAGGGTGATGAGTGGAAGACAGTATTTTTACCATCTGAAAGTGTCTTTGAAAATCTCGTTATGCCTTTTGGTCTAACGAATGCAGCTGCGGTTTTTCAAAATTTTATGAATGATATTTTCTCTGATTATATTGGCAAATCTATTGTGGTTTATTTAGATGATATTCTAATTTTCTCACCTAACATGGATTCACATTATAAACATGTCCGTTTGGTTCTGCAAAGGTTGAGAGATAACTGTTTGTTTGGGCAGATACCCTGTCTCGTAGTCTTGATTCTGTGTCTCCTCCAGAACCTCCTTCCTCCGCTCTTCCTCTGGGTATTGTTGTGGTCATGGTTTCCTCTGATCTGGAACCTGGAATCCGTACTGCTCAGTACTTGGCTCCTTCCAATACCCCTGAATGCAAGCTGTTTGTCCCTGTGTATCTCAGATTATGCCTTTTGCAAGGATTCCATGATTGTGTATTGAGTGTTCATCCAGGGGTCACTGCAACCCCGAAGGCAGTTGCTAGAGTCTGTTTTGGTGGTCCACCATGCATAAGGATATTAGAGATTTTGTGTCAGCTTGTGAAACTTATGCACGTGCCAAAGTACAGCATTGCCGGCCAGCCGGGGAATTGGTTCCTTTGCCAATTCCAGAAAGACCATGGAATCATTTATCCATGGATTTCATTTCAGATTTACCGCTGTCTGGGGGGATGACTACTATTTGGGTGGCAGTCGATCGCTTCAGCAAACAAGCCACTTCATCGCATTATCTGGGTTATCCAATGCTGAATCTCTCTCCAAACTGTTTATTATTCATGTGGTACAATTGCATAGGATTCTGTTAAATATTGTATTGGATAGGGATGTACAATTCAACTCTAGATTTTGGAGGGCTTTCTGCAGAAAAATGGGGGTTGATTTGTCCTTTTCCTCTGCTTATCACCCTGAAACTAACGGTCAGGCAGAGAGGACAAATCAGTCTTTGAAGCCAATTTTAAGATATTTTGTCGCTGATCAGCAGGAGAAATGGTTATCATTTCTTCCTCTGGCTGAGTTTTCTTTTAACAGTCGGGTTAATCAGTCCATGGGGACCTCGCCGTTTTTCTATAATTACAGGATTCATCCTCATTTTGGTGAGTTCTCCAGGATAAGTTCCGGGTGTCCTGGGGTGGATGTCACCATTCAAGAGCTGGGGGATGTCTGGAGGAAGGTTAAAAAGAACATTGGGGTGGTTCAGTATTGGCAGCAGCGGAAGGCCAATACGAGGCGCTCATCAGGGGCCACATTCAAAGTGGGAGTTAATGTATGGTTATCCTCTAAGAATATTACATTGAAGATGCCCTCGCTGAAGTTGGGTCCTAGATTCATTGGTCCATATGAAATTCTGGAGGTGGTCAATCCAGTTGCCTTCCGCTTAAAACTCCCTCGGTCTTTCCGTATTCCTAATGTGTTCCACAAGTCATTGTTGAAGGAATTTATTCCCCCTGCTCTGTCTTCCTCACTACTTTCCTTGATTAGTCCTCTACTTAAGCATGCTGGCTCCTCCATCCAGTGTCAATCGTACACTTGCTGTTGACTGTGTAAGACTGATCCATGCTGAGTCTGTGCTGCAATCATCTGTGTTCACTTTCCTTGAGTAGTCCTCTACTTAAGCCTGCCGGCTCCTCCATCCAGTGTCAATTGTACACTTGCTGCTGCCTGTATAAGACTGATCTCTCTGTGATCTGTGCCTGACCCAGCCTGACTTTATTCCCTTCCCGAACTTAGACTCTTTGCTTGTGACCTGACTTCTCTTGTGCCTGCTCCCTGTAAACTGTCTTGTCTTTCTGGTTTTTCTGAACTCAGCTAGTAAATTGGATTTAGTCTCTGATTTCTCTTTGCTGTACTGCGCCATTTCCTGGACCTGACCTTGGATTGTTTGACCTCCTTTTACTCATTCAGTAAGTGGTGTATATTAATTCTTACTGTTATTGTAGTCTTTCTCTCCACTTCTGGGGCTAACATTTACTATAGTGACTCGCATCACACATAGTGTTTTGGTCTACTGCAAATGTGGTCAGGAATTTCACACCTAGCTAAATGCTATGGCAAATCAGTCCATAAACTAGCGTAAAACATTTGGTCCACCAGTCCACAGTCCACTGTAAAAGTGGTCTGTCAGTCCACAGTCTAATGTAAATGTTATGGCCATTCAGTCCATAGTCTTTTAGTCTACTGGAAATGTAGTCATGAATTCCACACCTAGCATAATTGCTGTGCTCAATCAGTCCTTAGACTACTGTAAATGATTGGATCAGTTAGCCCATGGACTAGTGTAAAACTTTTTGTCCGTCAGTCCACAGTCTGATGTAAATGTGGCCAGTCAGTCCACAGTCAGGTGTAAATGATGTCGTCATTGGGTCTACTATCTAGTTTAAATGCTGTGGTCCATCAGTCCACAGTCTAGTGTAAATTCATTGTTCAGTTAGTTCACAGTCTGGTGTAAATGTTGTTGTTAGCTGATCCAAAGCCTAGAGGAAATGCTGTGGTCATTCGGTCAACAGTCTAGAGTAAATGTTGTTAGTCTGTCCACAGTCTAGTGGAAAAGCTGTGGTCAGTAGCTCCACAGCCTAGCGTAAATGATGAGATCGGTCTCTTGTAATCGAGGCATTGAATGTTACACCGCTGATAAGAAGCCTAATCTATGAAACATAAGAACGTTTTCTTATTTTAGAAGACAGAGAATAAGGAGAAGAAATGTTCCTTACATCTCTACCTGAAATATGGTTGTGTTATACTAGGAGTTGTGTATAGAAGATATACATGTGAAAAACACAAACAATATATTCCCATGTACCAGGAAGGTGTTATTACACCCCGGCAGGCCTAGAACTTACAGTGGGGCAAAAAAGTATTTAGTCAGTCAGCAATAGTGCAAGTTCCACCACTTAAAAAGATGAGGGGCGTCTGTAATTTACATCATAGGTAGACCTCAACTATGGGAGACAAACTGAGAAAAAAAAATCCAGAAAATCACATTGTCTGTTTTTTTATCATTTTGTTTGCATATTCTGGTGGAAAATAAGTATTTGGTCAGAAACAAAATTTCATCTCAATACTTTGTAATATATCCTTTGTTGGCAATGACAGAGGTCAAACGTTTTCTGTAAGTCTTCACAAGGTTGCCACACACTGTTGTTGGTATGTTGGCCCATTCCTCCATGCAGATCTCCTCTAGAGCAGTGATGTTTTTGGCTTTTCGCTTGGCAACACGGACTTTCAACTCCCTCCAAAGGTTTTCTATAGGGTTGAGATCTGGAGACTGGCTAGGCCACTCCAGGACCTTGAAATGCTTCTTACGAAGCCACTCCTTCATTGCCCTGGCGGTGTGCTTTGGATCATTGTCATGTTGAAAGACCCAGCCACGTTTCATCTTCAATGCCCTTGCTGATGGAAGGAGGTTTGCACTCAAAATCTCACGATACATGGCCCCATTCATTCTTTCATGTACCCGGATCAGTCGTCCTGGCCCCTTTGCAGAGAAACAGCCCCAAAGCATGATGTTTCCACCACCATGCTTTACAGTAGGTATGGTGTTTGATGGATGCAACTCAGTATTCTTTTTCCTCCAAACACGACAAGTTGTGTTTCTACCAAACAGTTCCAGTTTGGTTTCATCAGACCATAGGACATTCTCCCAAAACTCCTCTGGATCATCCAAATGCTCTCTAGCAAACTTCAGACGGGCCCGGACATGTACTGGCTTAAGCAGTGGGACACGTCTGGCACTGCAGGATCTGAGTCCATGGTGGCGTAGTGTGAAACTTATGGTAGACCTTGTTAAATTGGTCCCAGCTCTCTGCAGTTCATTCACTAGGTCCCCCCGCGTGGTTCGGGGATTTTTGCTCACCGTTCTTGTGATCTTTCTGACCCCACGGGGTGGGATTTTGCGTGGAGCCCCAGATCGAGGGAGAATTATCAGTGGTCTTGAATGTCTTCCATTTTCTAATTATTGCTCCCACTGTTGATTTCTTCACTCCAAGCTGGTTGGCTATTGCAGATTCAGTCTTCCCAGCCTGGTGCAGGGCTACAATTTTGTTTCTGGTGTCCTTTGACAGCTCTTTGGTCTTCACCATAGTGGAGTTTGGAGTCAGACTGTTTGAGGGTGTGCACAGGTGTCTTTTTATACCGATAACAAGTTTAAACAGGTGCCATTACTACAGGTAATGAGTGGAGGAAAGAGGAGACCCTTAAAGAAGAAGTTACAGGTCTGTGAGAGCCAGAAATCTTGATTGTTTGTTTCTGACCAAATACTTATTTTCCACCAGAATATGCAAATAAAATGATAAAAAAACAGACAATGTGATTTTCTGGATTTTTTTTCTCAGTTTGTCTCCCATAGTTGAGGTCTACCTATGATGTAATTACAGACGCCTCTCATCTTTTTAAGTGGTGGAACTTGCACTATTGCTGACTGACTAAATACTTTTTTGCCCCACTGTATGTCTAAACCTACAATTATCAGTAATTAATATGAATATTAATTACCTGTTAGGAGATTTTTCTAATTCTCTTCTTGAAATCCACAAGGAAAAATTTCACGTTCCACCATCTCACTGGGCGTCAGTCACCTGTAAATAGTCAAACGTGTGATAATATGTTCCTGCTACATGCTATAGACAAAGAAAAATATAACACACTAGGGACAAAATTACTTATTTCAGGTATAAGGACTGTGGTCAGTTTATTCTGAATCCTGTAGTCAGTCATTTGTTAGTTTACGGTATATATTATGTTCAGTCATTCTACATTATTCTATAAATGTTATAGTCAGACTACAGTATACTAGAAATGTGGTCAGAAAATGCACACCTAGCGTAAATGCTATGATCAGCCAGTCCAAAACCTAGTGTAAAAGTTTTGGTCCGCCAGTCCACAGTCCACTGTAAAAGTGGTCTATTAGTCCACATTCTAGTGTAAATGTTGTGTTCATTCAGTCCATAGTCTTCTGGTCTACTGGAAATGTGTTCAGAAATTCCACCCCTAGCATAAATGCTGTGGTCACTCAGTCTTTAGACTAGTGTAAATGTTATATCCAGGCAGTGCAAACTTTACTGGAAATGTGGTCAGGCAGTCGAAATCTAGTGAAAATGACAAGGTCAGTAAGGCCTTAAACAAGTGCAAATGCTTTGATCAGTCAGTATTCAAACTAATGTAAATGCTGTGATCATTCATCCAAAGACTAGATTAAAAGTTTTGATCCGTCAGTCCAAGGTCTACTGTAGATGTGGCCAGTCAGTCCACAGAATAGTATAAATGCTGTGGTCAGTCAGTCCACAGTCTAGTGTAAATGAAATGCTCATTCAGAGCATAGTGTCACGATCTCCATTCTGTTCCTGTCTTCTATGTTACTTTGTGTAGAAGCTGTCAGTCTGTTTTGGTTGTGCTGGTCTGTGCTGCAATCATCTGTGTTAACTTTCCTAGATTAGTCCTCTACTTAAGCATGCTAGCTCCTCCATCCAGTGGCAATTTCTGAGAATTAAACAATTAAAAATTCTTATCGGCTTCCACTTATTCCCGATCAATATAATCAGCTTTCCGGGGCTAAATAGTTTTCCAAACTGGATCTCAGCGGGGCATATAATCTGATACGGGTTCGTGAGGGTGATGAGTGGGACAGTATTTTTACCATCTGAAAGTGTCTTTGAAAATCTCGTTATGCCTTTTGGTCTAACGAATGCAGCTGCGGTTTTTCAAAATTTTATGAATGATATTTTCTCTGATTATATTGGCAAATCTATTGTGGTTTATTTAGATGATATTCTAATTTTCTCACCTAACATGGATTCACATTATAAACATGTCCGTTTGGTTCTGCAAAGGTTGAGAGATAATTGTTTGTTTGGGCAGATACCCTGTCTCGTAGTCTTGATTCTGTGTCTCCTCCAGAACCTCCTTCCTCCATTCTTCCTCAGGGTATTGTTGTGGTCATGGTTTCCTCTGATCTGGAACCTGGAATCCGTACTGCTCAGTACTTGGCTCCTTCCAATACCCCTGAATGCAAGCTGTTTGTCTCTGTGTATCTCAGATTATGCCTTTTGCAAGGATTCCATGATTGTGTATTGAGTGTTCATCCAGGGGTCACTGCAACCCCGAAGGCAGTTGCTAGAGACTGTTTTGGTGGTCCACCATGCATAAGGATATTAGAGATTTTGTGTCTGCTTGTGAAACTTATGCACGTGCCAAAGTACAGCATTGCCGGCCAGCCGGGGAATTGGTTCCTTTGCCAATTCCAGAAAGACCATGGAATCATTTGTCCATGGATTTCATTTCAGATTTACCGCTGTCTGGTGGGATGACTACTATTTGGGTGGCAGTCGATCGCTTCAGCAAACAAGCTCACTTCATCCAATTATCTGGGTTATCCAATGCTGAATCTCTCTCCAAACTGTTTATTATTCATGTGGTACAATTGCATAGGATTCTGTTAAATATTGTATTGGATAGGGGTGTACAATTCAACTCTAGATTTTGGAGGGCTTTCTGCAGAAAAATAAGGATTGATTTGTCCTTTTCCTCGGCTTATCACCCTGAAACTAACGGTCAGAAAGAGAGGACAAATCAGTCTTTGAAGCCAATTTTAAGATATTCTGTCACTGATCAGCAGGAGAAATGGTCATCATTTCTTCCTCTGGCTGAGTTTTCTTTTAACAGACGGGTTAATCAGTCCATGGGGACCTCGCCGTTTTTCTATAATTACAGGTTTCATCCTCATTTTGGTGAGTTCTCCAGGATAAATTTCGGGTGTCCTGGGGTGGATGTCACCATTCAAGAGCTGGGGGATGTCTGGAGGAAGGTTAAAAAGAACATTGGGGTGGTTCAGTATTGGCAGCAGCGGAAGGCCAATACGAGGCGCTCATCAGGGGCCACCTTCAAAGTGGGAGTTAATGTATGTTTATCCTCTAAGAATATTACATTGAAGATACCCTCGCTGAAGTTGGTTCCTAGATTCATTGGTCAGTATGAAATTCTGGAGGTGGTCAATCCAGTTGCCTTCCGCTTAAAACTCCTTCGATCTTTCCGTATTCCTAATGTGTTCCACAAGTCATTGTTGAAGGAGTTTATTCCCCCTGTTCTGTCTTCCTCACTACTTCCTTGATTAGTCCTCTACTTAAGCATGCTGGCTCCTCCATCCAGTGTCAATCGTACACTTGCTGTTGACTGTGTAAGACTGATCCATGCTGAATCTGTGCTGCAATCATCTGTGTTCACTTTCCTTGAGTTGTCCTCTACTTAAGCCTGCTGGCTCCTCCATCCAGTGTCAATTGTACACTTGCTGCTGCCTGTATAAGACTGATCTCTCTGTGATCTGTGCCTGACCCAGCCTGACTTTATTCCCTTCCCGAACTTAGACTCTTTGCTTGTGACCTGACTTCTCTTGTGCCTGCTCCCTGTAAACTGTCTTGCCTTTCTGGTTTTTCTGAACTCAGCTAGTAAATTGGATTTAGTCTCTGATTTCTCTTTGCTGTACTGAGCCATTTCCTGGACCTGACCTCGGATTGTTTGACTTCCTTTTACTTATTCAGTAAGTGGTGTATATTATTTCTTACTGTTATTGTAGTCTTTCTCTCCACTTCTGGGGCTAACATTTACTATAGTGACTCGCATCACACATAGTGTTTTGGTCTACTGCAAATGTGGTCAGGAATTTCACACCTAGGTAAATGCTATGGCAAATCAGTTCATAAACTAGCGTAAAACATTTGGTCCGCCAGTCCACAGTCCACTGTAAAAGTGGTCTGTCAGTCCACATTCTAATGTAAATGTTATGGCCATTCAGTCCATAGTCTTTTAGACTACTGGAAATGTAGTCATGAATTCCACACCTAGCATAATTGCTGTGCTCAATCAGTCCTTAGACTACTGTAAATGATTGGATCAGTTAGTCCATGGACTAGTGTAAAACTTTTTGTCCGTCAGTCCACAGTCAGGTGTAAACGATGTCGTCATTGGGTCTACTATCTAGTTTAAATGCTGTGGTCCATCAGTCCACAGTCTAGTGTAAATTCTTTGTTCAGTTAGTTCACAGTCTAGTGTGTTGTGAATTCCGCTCTCGGGCTCCCTCCTGTGGTCATGAGTGGTACTGTGTGAGTTTGTTCTTGGGCTCCCTCTGGTGGCCTTTAGCGATTTGGCTGGTCTTGGCTGGGCTCAGCTGTTTCATTTCCTGCTAGGCTGGGCTATTTAACTCACCTGGACCTTTACTTGTCGCCTGCTGTCGGTGTATTCAGTCCTGATTCTGTGCTCTCCTGAATATTCCTTGTGACCAGTCTCCTGCTATGAGAAGCTAAGTTTGCTTGTTCATTTTCTCATTATTTCCTTGAAAACGTTTCTCAGTATATGATGAGTTCAGCCCAGCTTGCTTTTATGTGATCTTTCGCTTGCTGGTTAGTTCTGGGGTGCAGAGTGCGCCCCTCACATCGTGAGTCGGTGTGGGGGTTCTTGTATTCTCTGCGTGGTTTGTTTTTGATAGTTTTTGTACTGACCGCACAGACACCTATCTATTTTCTGCCTATCTAGTATTAGCGGGCCTCATTTGCTAAACCTGTTTCATCTCTACGTTTGTGTTTTCCCCTTAACTCACCGTTATTATTTGTGAGGGGCTATCTAAAACTTTGGGGATATTTCTCTGAGGCAAGTGAGGTCTTTGCTTTCTCTCTAGGGGTAGTCAGTTTCTCAGGCTGTGACTAGGCGTCTAGGTTTTTCAGGTAACGCTCCACAGCTGCCTTTAGCGTGTTTGGATAGGATCAGGATTGCGGTCAGTATAGCTTCCACATCCCCAGAACTTGTCCTATATATTCAGGGTATATGTGTCAGGTCAGTTTGAGATCCTACCACCAGGATCATAACAGTACAGCAGGCCAACAAAGTGTTAATGCAGCAGAAAAGGGAGAAGAGAAATCCTAAGGTCATTTTTTTTTTCCTCTGCACTGTGTTTAGCCTCTCTCCTCCCCTTAATCTCTGGGTGGTTCTGAATGCAGCTACTGATATGGACATTCAGAGTCTGTCTTCTAGTGTGGATCATCTCACTTCAAGGGTACAGGGCATTCAGGATTATGTAGTCCGCAATCCTATGTCAGAGCCTAAGATACCTATTCCTGAGCTGTTCTCCGGAGATAGATCTAGGTTTTTGAACTTTAACCCTTTCGCGACATGCGCCGTACATGTACTGCGCATGTCGGGTCCCCTGCTTTGATGTGCGCTCCGGCGGTGAGCGCACATCAAAGTCGCGACATGTCAGCTGTTTTGTACAGCTGACATGTGCGCGCAATAGCGGCGGGTGAAATCGCTATTCACCCGCCGCTATTAACCTGTTAAATGCCGCTGTCAAATGCAGACAGCGGCATTTAACTACCGCATCCGGCCGGGCGGCCGGAAATGACGTCATCGCCGACCCCCGTCACATGATCGGGGGTCGGCGATGCATCAGGAAGGTAACCATAGAGGTCCTTGAGACCTCTATGGTTACTGATCGCCGGTAGCTGTGAGCGCCCCCCTGTGGTCGGCGCTCACAGCACACCTGCATTTCAGCTACATAACAGCGATCTGATGATCGCTGTTATGTAGCAGAGCCGATCGGGCTGTGCCTGCTTCTAGCCTCCCTTGGAGGCTATTGAAGCATGGCAAAAGTGAAAAAAAAAAGTTTTTAAAAATGTGAAAAAAATATTAAAAATATAAAAGTTTAAATCACCCCCCTTTCGCCCCATCCTAAATAAAACAATTAAAAAAACCCCAAACCTACACATATTTGGTATCGCCGCGTTCAGAATCGCCCGATCTATCAATTAAAAAAAAGCATTAACCTGATCGCTAAACAGCGTAGCGAGAAAAAAATCCGAAACACCAGAATTACGTTTTTTTGGTCGCCGCGACATTGTGTTAAAATGCAATAACGGGCAATCAAAAGAACGTATCTGCACCGAAATGGTATCATTAAAAACATCAGCTCGGCACGCAAAAAATAAGCCCTCACCCGACCCCAGATCACGAAAATTGGAGACGCTACGGGTATCGGAAAATTGCACTTTTTTTTTTTTTTTTTTTTTTTAAGCAAAGTTTGGAATTTTTTTTCACCACTTGGATAAAAAATAACCTAGACATGTTAGGTGTCTATGAACTCGTAATGACCTAGAGAATCATAATGGCAGGTCAGTTTTAGCATTTAGTGAACCTAGCAAAAAAGCCAAACAAAAAACAAGTGTGGGATTGCACTTTTTTTGCAATTTCACCGCACTTGGAATTTTTTTCCTGTTTTCTAGTACATGACATGGTAAAACCAATGATGTCGTTCAAAAGTACAACTCGTCCCGCAAAAAATAAGCCCTCACATGGCCATATTGACGGAAAAATAAAAAAGTTATGGCTCTGGGAAGGAGGGGAGCGAAAAACGAAAACACAAAAACGAAAAAGGGCCGCGACTTGAAGGGGTTAAGAATAATTGTAAGTTATTCCTTTCTTTGAGACCTCGCTCATCTGGTGACTCTGTTCAGCAAGTTAAAATTGTTATTTCCTTGTTACGGGGTGACCCTCAAGATTGGGCGTTCTCTCTGGCGCCAGGAGATCCTGCACTGCTAAATGTTGATGCGTTTTTTCTGGCGCTTGGAGTGCTTTATGAGGAACCAAATCTGGTACACCAAGCAGAGAAGGTTTTGCTGGCTCTCTCTCAGGGTCAGGATGAAGCTGAGGTTTATTGTCAGAAGTTTAGGAAGTGGTCAGTGCTCACTCAGTGGAATGAGTGCGCCCTGGCGGCGATTTTCAGAAAGGGTCTTTCTGAAGCCCTTAAAGATGTTATGGTGGGGTTCCCCACGCCTGCGGGTCTGAATGAGTCTATGTCTTTGGCCATTCAGATTGATCGGTGTTTGCGGGAGTGCAAACCTGTGCATCATCTGGCGGTATTTTCTGAGCAGAAACCTGAGCTTATGCAATGCGACAAGATTCTGACCAGAGTTGAACGGCAAAACCACAGACGTCAGAATGGGTTGTGCTTTTACTGTGGTGATTCTGCTCATGTTATCTCAGCATGCTCTAAGCGCACAAAAAACTTCGCTAAGTCTGTCACCATTGGTACTGTAAAGCCTAAATTCATTTTGTCTGTTACTTTGATTTGCTCTCTGTCATCCTACTCAGTTATGGCTTTTGTGGATTCAGGTGCTGCCCTGAATTTGATGGATTTGTCTTTTGCCAGGCGCTGTGGTTTTATCTTGGAGCCTTTACAATTCCCTATTCCACTAAAGGGAATTGATGCTACACCATTGGCCAAGAATAAACCTCAGTACTGGACTCAATTGACCATGTGCATGGCTCCTGCACATCAGGAGGTGATTCGCTTTCTGGTGCTACATAATTTGCATGATGTTGTTGTGTTGGGTCTGCCATGGCTGCAGGCTCATAATCCAGTCCTGGATTGGAAAGCAATGTCTGTGTCAAGTTGGGGTTGCCAGGGAATTCATGGCGATGCTCCTTTGGTGTCAATTGCTTCTTCTACTCCTTCTGAAGTCCCTGAATTTTTGTCGGACTACCAGGATGTATTTGATGAGCCCAAATCCAGTGCCCTACCTCCTCATAGGGATTGTGATTGTGCCATAAATCTGATTCCTGGTAGTAAGTTCCCTAAGGGACGACTTTTTAATTTATCTGTACCAGAACATACCGCTATGCGGTTTTATATAAAGGAGTCCTTGGAGAAGGGACATATTCGCCCGTCCTCGTCCCCTTTGGGTGCGGGGTTCTTTTTTGTGGCCAAGAAGGATGGTTCTCTGAGACCCTGTATAGATTATCGCCTTCTAAATAACATCACGGTCAAATTTCCGTATCCCTTGCCACTGTTGTCCGATCTGTTTGCCCGGATTAGGGGGGCCAGTTGGTTCACCAAGATAGATCTTCGTGGAGCGTATAATCTTGTGCGCGTAAAGCAGGGCGATGAATGGAAAACAGCATTTAATACACCCGAAGGCCATTTTGAGTACTTGGTGATGCCTTTTGGGCTTTCTAATGCCCCCTCTGTGTTTCATTCCTTCATGCACGACATCTTCCGAGAGTATCTGGATAGATT
The DNA here is from genome assembly GCF_051348905.1 of Ranitomeya variabilis. Taxonomy (NCBI): domain Eukaryota; kingdom Metazoa; phylum Chordata; class Amphibia; order Anura; family Dendrobatidae; genus Ranitomeya; species Ranitomeya variabilis. Next base: position 327,819,589 of record NC_135237.1, on the reverse strand, counting down.
TATGATTGTGTACCTGGATGATATTTTGGTCTTTTCTGATGATTGGGAGTCTCATGTGAAGCAGCTCAGGATGGTATTTCAGGTCCTGCGTGCCAATGCCTTGTTTGTGAAGGGCTCTAAATGTCTCTTCGGAGTCCAGAAGGTTTCCTTTTTGGGCTTTATTTTTTCTCCTTCTACTATCGAGATGGATCCAGTCAAGGTCCGGGCTATTCATGACTGGACTCAACCTACATCTGTGAAGAGTCTTCAGAAGTTCTTGGGTTTTGCTAATTTTTACCGTTGCTTCATTACTAATTTTTCTAGTGTGGTGAAGCCTTTGACGGATTTGACCAAGAAGGGTTCTGATGTGACGAATTGGTCTCCTGCGGCCGTGGAGGCCTTTCAGGAGTTGAAACGTCAGTTTTCTTCGGCTCCTGTCTTGCGCCAGCCCGATGTCTCTCTTCCCTTTCAGGTCAAGGTTGATGCTTCTGAGATTGGAGCAGGGGCTGTCTTGTCACAAAAAAGCTCTGATGGCTCTGTGATGAGACCATGTGCTTTCTTTTCAAGAAAGTTTTCGCCTGCCGAGCGGAATTATGATGTTGGTAATCGAGAGTTGTTGGCAATGAAGTGGGCATTTGAGGAGTGGCGACATTGGCTTGAGGGAGCCAAGCATCGTGTGGTGGTCTTGACGGATCACAAGAATTTGACTTATCTCAAGTCTGCCAAACGGTTGAATCCGAGACAGGCTCGATGGTCGCTGTTTTTCTCTCGTTTCAATTTTGTGGTTTCATATCTTCCGGGTTCGAAAAACGTGAAGGCTGATGCCCTTTCTAGGAGTTTTGTACCTGACTCCCCGGAAGTTTCTGAATCGACTGGTGTTCTCAAAGAGGGGGTGATTTTGTCTGCCATCTCTCCTGATCTGCGACGGGTGTTGCAGGAGTTTCAGGCCAATAGACCTGACCGTTGTCCACCGGAGAGACTGTTTGTCCCGGACAGATGGACCAGTAGAGTTGTTTCCGAGGTTCATTCTTCGGTGTTGGCAGGTCATTCTGGGATTTTTGGTACCAGGGATTTGGTAGCGAGATCCTTTTGGTGGCCTTCCTTGTCGCGGGATGTGTGTTCCTTTGTGCAGTCCTGTGGGATTTGTGCTCGGGCCAAGCCTTCATGTTCTCGTGCCAGTGGATTGCTTTTGCCTTTGCCTGTCCCGAAGAGGCCTTGGATGCATATTTCCATGGATTTTATTTCGGAGCTTCCTGTCTCTCAGAAGATGTCTGTCATCTGGGTGGTTTGTGATCGTTTTTCCAAAATGGTCCATTTGGTACCCTTGCCTAAGCTGCCTTCCTCCTCCGATTTGGTGCCACTGTTTTTTCAGAATGTGGTTCGTTTACATGGTATTCCGGAGAACATTGTGTCCGACAGAGGATCCCAGTTTGTGTCCAGATTTTGGCGATCCTTTTGTGCTAAGATGGGCATTGAATTGTCTTTTTCGTCAGCCTTCCATCCTCAGATGAATGGTCAAACCGAACGAACTAATCAGATCTTGGAAACTTATTTGAGATGTTTTGTTTCTGCTGACCAGGATGATTGGGTGACCTTTTTGCCATTGGCTGAGTTCGCCCTCAATAATCGGGCTAGTTCTGCTACTTTGGTTCCTCCTTTCTTTTGCAATTCTGGTTTTCATCCTCGTTTTTCCTTGGGTCAGGTTGAGTCTTCTGACTGTCCTGGGGTGGATTCTGTGGTGGATAGGTTGCAGCTGATTTGGAACCATGTGGTGGACAATTTGACTTTGTCCCAAGAGAAGGCTCAGCGCTTTGCTAACCGCCCTCGCTGTGTGGGTCCCCGACTTCGTGTGGGGGATTTGGTATGGTTGTCTTCTCGTTATGTCCCGATGAAGGTTTCCTCTCCTAAGTTCAAGCCTCGTTTCATCGGTCCTTATAAGATTTTGGAAATCCTCAACCCTGTGTCTTTTCGTTTGGACCTCCCAACATCGTTTGCCATTCATAATGTGTTCCATAGGTCATTGTTGCGGAGATATGTGGTGCCTGTGATCCCTTCTGTTGATCCTCCTGCTCCGGTCTTGGTCGAGGGGGAGTTGGAATATGTGGTGGAGAAGATCTTGGATTCTCGTATTTCGAGACGGAGGCTTCAGTACTTAGTGAAATGGAAGGGTTATGGTCAGGAGGATAATTCCAGGGTTGTTGCCTCCAATGTCCATGCGGCTGATTTGGTTTGTGCCTTTCATTTGGCTCGTCCTGATCGGCCTGGTAGCTCTGGTGAGGGTTCGGTGACCCCTCCTCAAGGGGGGGGTACTGTTGTGAATTCCGTTCTCGGGCTCCCTCCTGTGGTCATGAGTGGTACTGTGTGAGTTTGTTCTTGGGCTCCCTCTGGTGGCCTTTAGCGATTTGGCTGGTCTTGGCTGGGCTCAGCTGTTTCATTTCCTGCTAGGCTGGGCTATTTAACTCACCTGGACCTTTACTTGTCGCCTGCTGTCGGTGTATTCAGTCCTGATTCTGTGCTCTCCTGAATATTCCTTGTGACCAGTCTCCTGCTATGAGAAGCTAAGTTTGCTTGTTCATTTTCTCATTATTTCCTTGAAAACGTTTCTCAGTATATGATGAGTTCAGCCCAGCTTGCTTTTATGTGATCTTTCGCTTGCTGGTTAGTTCTGGGGTGCAGAGTGCGCCCCTCACATCGTGAGTCGGTGTGGGGGTTCTTGTATTCTCTGCGTGGTTTGTTTTTGATAGTTTTTGTACTGACCGCACAGACACCTATCTATTTTCTGCCTATCTAGTATTAGCGGGCCTCATTTGCTAAACCTGTTTCATCTCTACGTTTGTGTTTTCCCCTTAACTCACCGTTATTATTTGTGGGGGGCTATCTAAAACTTTGGGGAAATTTCTCTGAGGCAAGTGAGGTCTTTGCTTTCTCTCTAGGGGTAGTCAGTTTCTCAGGCTGTGACGAGGCGTCTAGGTTTTTCAGGTAACGCTCCACAGCTGCCTTTAGTGTGTTTGGATAGGATCAGGATTGCGGTCAGTATAGCTTCCACATCCCCAGAATTTGTCCTATATATTCAGGGTATATGTGTCAGGTCAGTTTGAGATCCTACCACCAGGATCATAACACTAGTGTAAATGTTGTTGTTAGCTGATCCAAAGCCTAGAGGAAATGCTGTGGTCAGTCGGTCAACAGTCTAGAGTAAATGTTGTTAGTCTGTCCACAGTCTAGTGGAAAAGCTGTGGTCAGTAGCTCCACAGCCTAGCGTAAATGATTAGATCAGTCTCTTGTAATCGAGGCATTGAATGTTACACCGCTGATAAGAAGCCTATTCTATGAAACATAAGAACGTTTTCTTATTTTAGAAGACAGAGAATAAGGAGAAGAAATGTTCCTTACATCTCTACCTGAAATATGGTTGTGTTATACTAGGAGTTGTGTATAGAAGATATACATGTGAAAAACACAAACCATATATTCCCATGTACGAGGAAGGTGTTATTACACCCCGGCAGGCCTAGAACTTATGTCTAAACCTACAATTATCAGTAATTAATATGAATATTAATTACCTGTTAGGAGATTTTTCTAATTCTCTTCTTGAAATCCACAAGGAAAAATTTCACGTTCCACCATCTCACTGGGCGTCAGTCACCTGTAAATAGTCAAAGGTGTGATAATATGTTCCTGCTACATGCTATACACAAAGAAAAATATAACACACTAGGGACAAAATTACTTATTTCAGGTATAAGGACTGTGGTCAGTTTATTCTGAATCCTGTAGTCAGTCATTTGTTAGTTTACGGTATATATTATGTTCAGTCATTCTACATTATTCTATAAATGTTATAGTCAGACTACAGTATACTAGAAATGTGGTCAGAAAATGCACACCTAGCGTAAATGCTATGATCAGCCAGTCCATAAACTAGTGTAAAAGTTTTGGTCCGCCAGTCCACAGTCCACTGTAAAAGTGGTCTATTAGTCCACATTCTAGTGTAAATGTTGTGTTCATTCAGTCCATAGTCTTCTGGTCTACTGGAAATGTGTTCAGAAATTCCACACCTAGCATAAATGCTGTGGTCACTCAGTCTTTAGACTAGTGTAAATGTTATATCCAGGCAGTGCAAACTTTACTGGAAATGTGGTCAGGCAGTCGAAATCTAGTGAAAATGACAAGGTCAGTAAGGCCTTAAACAAGTGCAAATGCTTTGATCAGTCAGTATTCAAACTAATGTAAATGCTGTGATCATTCATCCAAAGACTAGATTAAAAGTTTTGATCCGTCAGTCCAAGGTCTACTGTAGATGTGGCCAGTCAGTCCACAGAATAGTATAAAGACTATGGTCAGTCAGTCCACAGTCTAGTGTAAATGAAATGCTCATTCAGAGCATAGTGTCACGATCTCCATTCTGTTCCTGTCTTCTATGTTACTTTGTGTAGAAGCTGTCAGTCTGTTTTGGTTGTGCTGGTCTGTGCTGCAATCATCTGTGTTAACTTTCCTAGATTAGTCCTCTACTTAAGCATGCTAGCTTCTCCATCCAGTGGCAATTTCCGAGAATTAAACAATTAAAAATTCTTATCGGCTTCCACTTATTCCCGATCAATATAATCAGCTCTCCGGGGCTAAATGGTTTTCCAAACTGGATCTCAGCGGGGCATATAATCTGATACGGGTTCGTGAGGGTGATGAGTGGAAGACAGTATTTTTACCATCTGAAAGTGTCTTTGAAAATCTCGTTATGCCTTTTGGTCTAACGAATGCAGCTGCGGTTTTTCAAAATTTTATGAATTATATTTTCTCTGATTATATTGGCAAATCTTTTGTGGTTTATTTAGATGATATTCAAATTTTCTCACCTAACATGGATTCACATTATAAACATGTCCGTTTGGTTCTGCAAAGGTTGAGAGATAATTGTTTGTTTGGGCAGATACCCTGTCTCGTAGTCTTGATTCTGTGTCTCCTCCAGAACCTCCTTCCTCCGTTCTTCCTCTGGGTATTGTTGTGGTCACGGTTTCCTCTGATCTGGAACCTGGAATCCGTACTGCTCAGTACTTGGCTCCTTCCAATACCCCTGAATGCAAGCTGTTTGTCCCTGTGTATCTCAGATTATGCCTTTTGCAAGGATTCCATGATTGTGTATTGAGTGTTCATCCAGGGGTCACTGCAACCCCGAAGGCAGTTGCTAGAGACTGTTTTGGTGGTCCACCATGCATAAGGATATTAGAGATTTTGTGTCAGCTTGTGAAACTTATGCACGTGCCAAAGTACAGCATTGCCGGCCAGCCGGGGAATTGGTTCCTTTGCCAATTCCAGAAAGACCATGGAATCATTTGTCCATGGATTTCATTTCAGATTTACCGCTGTCTGGGGGGATGACTACTATTTGGGTGGCAGTCGATCGCTTCAGCAAACAAGCTCACTTCATCGCATTATCTGGGTTATCCAATGCTGAATCTCTCTCCAAACTGTTTATTATTGATGTGGTACAATTGCATAGGATTCTGTTAAATATTGTATTGGATAGGGGTGTACAATTCAACTCTAGATTTTGGAGGGCTTTCTGCAGAAAATTGGGGATTGATTTGTCCTTTTCCTCTGCTTATCACCCTGAAACTAACGGTCAGACAGAGAGGACAAATCAGTCTTTGAAGCCAATTTTAAGATATTTTGTCGCTGATCAGCAGGAGAAATGGTCATCATTTCTTCCTCTGGCTGAGTTTTCTTTTAACAGTCGGGTTAATCAGTCCATGGGGACCTCGCCGTTTTTCTATAATTACAGGATTCATCCTCATTTTGGTGAGTTCTCCAGGATAAGTTCCGGGTGTCCTGGGGTGGATGTCACCATTCAAGAGCTGGGGGATGTCTGGAGGAAGGTTAAAAAGAACATTGGGGTGGTTCAGTATTGGCAGCAGCGGAAGGCCAATACGAGGCGCTCATTAGGGGCCACCTTCAAAGTGGGAGTTAATGTATGGTTATCCTCTAAGAATATTACATTGAAGATGCCCTCGCTGAAGTTGGGTCCTAGATTCATTGGTCCGTATGAAATTCTGGAGGTGGTCAATCCAGTTGCCTTCCGCTTAAAACTCCCTCGGTCTTTCCGTATTCCTAATTTGTTCCACAGTCATTGTGAAGGAGTTTATTCCCCCTGCTCTGTCTTCCTCACTACTTTCCTTCATTTGTCCTCTACTTAAGCATGCTGGCTCCTCCATCCAGTGTCAATCGTACACTTGCTGTTGACTGTGTAAGACTGATCCATGCTGAGTCTGTGCTGCAATCATCTGTGTTCACTTTCCTTGAGTAGTCCTCTACTTAAGCCTGCTGGCTCCTCCATCCAGTGTCAATTGTACACTTGCTGCTGCCTGTATAAGACTGATCTCTCTGTGATCTGTGCCTGACCCAGCCTGACTTTATTCCCTTCCTGAACTTAGACTCTTTGCTTGTGACCTGACTTCTCTTGTGCCTGCTCCCTGTAAACTGTCTTGTCTTTCTGGTTTTTCTGAACTCAGCTAGTAAATTGAATTTAGTCTCTGATTTCTCTTTGCTGTACTGCACCATTTCCTGGACCTGACCTCGGATTGTTTGACCTCCTTTTACTTATTCAGTAAGTGGTGTATATTATTTCTTACTGTTGTTGTAGTCTTTCTCTCCACTTCTGGGGCTAACATTTACTATAGTGACTCGCATCACACATAGTGTTTTGGTCTACTGCAAATGTGGTCAGGAATTTCACTCCTAGCTAAATGCTATGGCAAATCAGTCCATAAACCAGCGTAAAACATTTGGTCCGCCAGTCCACAGTCCACTGTAAAAGTGGTCTGTCAGTCCACAGTCTAATGTAAGTGTTATGGCCATTCAGTCCATAGTCTTTTAGTCTACTGGAAATGTAGTCATGAATTCCACACCTAGCATAATTGCTGTGCTCAGTCAGTCCTAAAGGTACCTTCACACGAAACGACATCGCTAGCGATCCGTGACGTTGCAGCGTCCTCGCTAGCGATATCGTTTCGTTTGACACGCAGCAGCGATCAGGATCCTGCTGTGATGTCGCTGGTCGCTGAATAAAGTCCAGAACTTTATTTGGTCGTCCGATCGCTGTGTATCGTTGTGTTTGAAAGCAAAAGCAACGATACCAGCGATGTTTTACACTGGTAACCAGGGTAAACATCGGGTTACCAAGCGCAGGGCCGCGCTTAGTAACCCGATGTTTACCCTGGTTACCAGCGTAAAAGTAAAAAAAACAAACAGTACATGCTCACCTGCGCGTCCCCCAGCCTCTGCTTCCTGACACTTACTGAGCGCCGGCCCTAAACTGAAAGTGAAAGCACAGCGGTGACGTCACCGCTGTGCTGTTAGGGCCGGAGCTCAGTCAGTGTCAGGAAGCAGACGCTGGGGGACGCGCAGGTGAGCATGTACTGTTTGTTTTTTTTACTTTTACGCTGGTAACCAGGGTAAACATCGGGTTACTAAGCGCGGCCCTGCGCTTAGCAACCCGATGTTTACCCTGGTTACCCGGGGGCCTCGGCATCGTTGGTCGCTGGAGAGCGGTCTGTGTGACAGCTCCCCAGCGATCAAACAGCGACGCTGCAGCGATCGGCATCGTTGTCGCTATCGCTGCAGCGTCGCTTCGTGTGAAGGTACCTTTAGACTACTGTAAATGATTGTATCAGTTAGCCCATGGACTAGTGTAAAACTTTTTGTCCGTCAGTCCACAGTCTGATGTAAATGTGGCCAGTCAGTCCACAGTCAGGAGTAAACGATGTCGTCATTGGGTCTACTATCTAGTTTAAAAGCTGTGGTCCATCAGTCCACAGTCTAGTGTAAATTCTTTGTTCAGTTAGTTCACAGTCTAGTGTAAATGTTGTTGTTAGCTGATCCAAAGCCTAGAGGAAATGCTGTGGTCAGTCGGTCAACAGTCTAGAGTAAATGTTGTTAGTCTGTCCACAGTCTAGTGGAAAAGCTGTGGTCAGTAGCTCCACAGCCTAGTGTAAATGATGAGATCAGTCTCATGTAATCGAGGCATTGAATGTTACACCGCTGATAAGAAGCCTATTCTATGAAACATAAGAACGTTTTCTTATTTTAGAAGACAGAGAATAAGGAGAAGAAATGTTCCTTACATCTCTACCTGAAATATGGTTGTGTTATACTAGGAGTTGTGTATAGAAGATATACATGTGAAAAACACAAACAATATATTCCCATGTACCAGGAAGGTGTTATTACACCCCGGCAGGCCTAGAAATTATGTCTAAACCTACAATTATCAGTAATTAATATGAATATTAATTACCTGTTAGGGGATTTTTCTAATTCTCTTCTTGAAATCCACAAGGAAAAATTTCACGTTCCACCATCTCACTGGGCGTCAGTCACCTGTAAATAGTCAAAGGTGTGATAATATGTTCCTGCTACATGCTATACACAAAGAAAAATATAACACACTAGGGACAAAATGACTTATTTCAGGTATAAGGACTGTGGTCAGTTTATTCTGAATCCTGTAGTCAGTCATTTGTTAGTTTACGGTAAATATTATGTTCAGTCATTCTACATTATTCTATAAATGTTATAGTCAGACTACAGTATACTAGAAATGTGGTCAGACAATGCACACCTAGCGTAAATGCTATGATCAGCCAGTCCATAAACTAGTGTAAAAGTTTTGGTCCCCCAGTCCACAGTCCACTGTAAAAGTGGTCTATTAGTCCACATTCTAGTGTAAATGTTGTGTTCATTCAGTCCATAGTCTTCTGGTCTACTGGAAATGTGTTCAGAAATTCCACACCTAGCATAAATGCTGTGGTCACTCAGTCTTTAGACTAGTGTAAATGTTATATCCAGGCAGTGCAAACTTTACTGGAAATGTGGTCAGGCAGTCGAAATCTAGTGAAAATGACAAGGTCAGTAAGGCCTTAAACAAGTGCAAATGCTTTGATCAGTCAGTATTCAAACTAATGTAAATGCTGTGATCATTCATCCAAAGACTAGATTAAAGGTTTTGATCCGTCAGTCCAAGGTCTACTGTAGATGTGGCCAGTCAGTCCACAGAATAGTATAAAGACTATGGTCAGTCAGTCCACAGTCTAGTGTAAATGAAATGCTCATTCAGAGCACAGTGTCCAGATCTCCATTCTGTTCCTGTCTTCTATGTTACTTTGTGTAGAAGCTGTCAGTCTGTTTTGGTTGTGCTGGTCTGTGCTGCAATCATCTGTGTTAACATTCCTAGATTAGTCCTCTACTTAAGCATGCTAGCTTCTCCATCCAGTGGCAATTTCCGAGAATTAAACAATTAAAAATTCTTATCGGCTTCCACTTATTCCCGATCAATATAATCAGCTCTCCGGGGCTAAATGGTTTTCCAAACTGGATCTCAGCGGGGCATATAATCTGATATGGGTTCGTGAGGGTGATGAGTGGAAGACAGTATTTTTACCATCTGAAAGTGTCTTTGAAAATCTCGTTATGCCTTTTGGTCTAACGAATGCAGCTGCGGTTTTTCAAAATTTTATGAATTATATTTTCTCTGATTATATTGGCAAATCTTTTATGGTTTATTTAGATAATATTCTAATTTTCTCACCTAACATGGATTCACATTATAAACATGTCCGTTTGGTTCTGCAAAGGTTGAGAGATAATTGTTTGTTTGGGCAGATACCCTGTCTCGTAGTCTTGATTCTGTGTCTCCTCCAGAACCTCCTTCCTCCGTTCTTCCTCTGGGTATTGTTGTGGTAATGGTTTCCTCTGATCTGGAACCTGGAATCCGTACTGCTCAGTACTTGGCTCCTTCCAATACCCCTGAATGCAAGCTGTTTGTCCCTGTGTATTTCAGATTATGCCTTTTGCAAGGATTCCATGATTGTGTATTGAGTGTTCATCCAGGGGTCACTGCAACCCCGAAGGCAGTTGCTAGAGACTGTTTTGGTGGTCCACCATGCATAAGGATATTAGAGATTTTGTGTCAGCTTGTGAAACTTATGCACGTGCCAAAGTACAGCATTGCCGGCCAGCCGGGGAATTGGTTCCTTTGCCAATTCCAGAAAGACCATGGAATCATTTGTCCTTGGATTTCATTTCAGATTTACCGCTGTCTGGGGGGGATGACTACTATTTGGGTGGCAGTCGATCGCTTCAGCAAACAAGCTCACTTCATCCCATTATCTTGGTTATCCAATGCTGAATCTCTCTCCAAACTGTTTATTATTCATGTGGTACAATTGCATAGGATTCTGTTAAATATTGTATTGGATAGGGGTGTACAATTCAACTCTAGATTTTGGAGGGCTTTCTGCAGAAAAATGGGGATTGATTTGTCCTTTTCCTCTGCTTATCACCCTGAAACTAACGGTCAGACAGAGAGGACAAATCAGTCTTTGAAGCCAATTTTAAGATATTTTGTCGCTGATCAGCAGGAGAAATGGTCATCATTTCTTCCTCTGGCTGAGTTTTCTTTTAACAGTCGGGTTAATCAGTCCATGGGGACCTCGCCGTTTTTCTATAATTACAGGTTTCATCCTCATTTTGGTGAGTTCTCCAGGATAATGTCTGGGTGTCCTGGGGTGGATGTCACCATTCAAGAGCTGGGGGATGTCTGGAGGAAGGTTAAAAAGAACATTGGGGTGGTTCAGTATTGGCAGCAGCGGAAGGCCAATACGAGGCACTCATCAGGGGCCACCTTCAAAGTGGGAGTTAATGTATGGTTATCCTCTAAGAATACTACATTGAAGATGCCCTCGCTGAAGTTGGGTCCTAGATTCATTGGTCCGTATGAAATTCTGGAGGTGGTCAAACCAGTTGCCTTCCGCTTAAAACTCCCTCGGTCTTTCCGTATTCCTAATGTGTTCCACAAGTCATTGTTGAAGGAGTTTATTCCCCCTGCTCTGTCTTCCTCAGTAGTTTCCTTGATTAGTCCTCTACTTAAGCATGCTGGCTCCTCCATCCAGTGTCAATTGTACACTTGCTGCTGCCTGTATAAGACTGACCTCTCTGTGATCTGTGCCTGACCCAGCCTGACTTTATTCCCTTCCCGAACTTAGACTCTTTGCTTGTGACCTGACTTCTCTTGTGCCTGCTCCCTGTAAACTGTCTTGTCTTTCTGGTTTTTCTGAACTCAGCTAGTAAATTGGAATTAGGTTTTGATTTCTCTTTGCTGTACTGCGCCATTTCCAGGACCTGACCTCGGATTGTTTGACCTCCTTTTACTTATTCAGTAAGTGGTGTATATTATTTCTTACTGTTATTGTAGTCTTTCTCTCCACTTCTGGGGCTAACATTTACTATAGTGACTCGCATCACACATAGTGTTTTGGTCTACTGCAAATGTGGTCAGGAATTTCACACCTAGCTAAATGCTATGGCAAATCAGTCCATAAACTAGTGTAAAACATTTGGTCCGCCAGTCCACAGTCCACTGTAAAAGTGGTCTGTCAGTCCACAGTCTAATGTAAATGTTATGGCCATTCAGTCCATAGTCTTTTAGTCTACTGGAAATGTAGTCATGAATTCCACACCTAGAATAATTGCTGTGCTCAATCAGTCCTTAGACTACTGTAAATGATTGGATCAGTTAGCCCATGGACTAGTGTAAAACTTTTTGTCCGTCAGCCCACAGTCTGATGTAAATGTGTCCAGTCAGTCCACAGTCAGGAATAAACGATGTCGTCATTGGGTCTACTATCTAGTTTAAATGCTGTGGTCCATCAGTCCACAGTCTAGTGTAAATTCTTTGTTCAGTTAGTTCACAGTCTAGTGTAAATGTTGTTGTTAGCTGATCCAAAGCCTAGAGGAAATGCTGTGGTCAGTCGGTCAACAGTGTAGAGTAAATGTTGCTAGTCTGTCCACAGTCTAGTGGAAAAGCTGTGGTCAGTAGCTCCACAGCCTAGCGTAAATGATGAGATCAATCTCTTGTAATCGTGGCATTGAATGTTACACTGCTGATAAGAAGCCTATTCTATGAAACATAAGAATGTTTTCTTATTTTAGAAGACAGAGAATAAGGAGAAGAAATGTTCCTTACATCTCTACCTGAAATATGGTTGTGTTATACTAGGAGTTGTGTATAGAAGATATACATGTGAAAAACACAAACAATATATTCCCATGTACCAGGAAGGTGTTATTACACCCCGGCAGGCCTAGAACTTATGTCTAAACCTACAATTATCAGTAATTAATATGAATATTAATTACCTGTTAGGAGATTTTTCTAATTCTCTTCTTGAAATCCACAAGGAAAAATTTCACGTTCCACCATCTCACTGGGCGTCAGTCACCTGTAAATAGTCAAAGGTGTGATAATATGTTCCTGCTACATGCTATATGCAGCGCCCCAGAGTCCTGGTCGTTTCAGTACTGTGGCTCCGCCACTATGGGGAGCCATGGTGCGTCCGATGGCACTGAAGGAGTTCATCTGATCAGGTATCACAGACACCAATACATTTCACAGCCGGGCCTCCGGGGGGAGCTAAGGGTTCTATTCATTAGGCCACTCCCCACCATAGTGGGTAAACTGGGGGTCAGGCAGGAAGTTAGATCAGAAAGCTGACTGGATTGGACGAAGCAACACTCAGTGGCAGAGGGTGTTGTGGAGGAAGAGACAGTAGGGTCTCTGTCAGGGGTGGGATCCTGACAGAGGCTTGGCATTGGAAAGAACGTAACGGGTCCGCGCCAGCTCCGGGAAGCGGCGGGATCCAAGAAAGGACTAGAAGCGAGATAGATTGTGCTGAGTGAGAAACGAGATCAAGCGATAGGAGAATTCCAGCAGGGGTCGTGCTGTAAGACCGAAGCAACACCCTACTGAGGCGCATTACCGGTGGCCGGAACGCCGAGGGAGTATTATAACATTCAGCTTCAAGCAATACTCTAAACAGCGGCAGGACAGTCAGTTTAAGGCGGGCTGTCTAACACATATCACCTATGAAGTCTTGGGAGGCAATTGCGGGAGAGGGGCGTCTCTAGGGTCCCGGAAGAACTCCAGGCCTACCCGACAAACGGGTGCCGTTCTAACCGTAACATCAGGGAGGGACGGACGATTAGAAGAACATCATTTAATCGAGTTGTGAGGGAACTTAAGAAACAGACACAACAGTTGTGGGGTACTTTCCGTAAGCACAGCAGGGGAGGACTACAACACATAGCGCTAGGAAGGAAGGCACCGATTTCCACCTGTGAAGAGGACTCTGGAGGTGCCATTGGACCGGCCGGACTTGCGCAGCCTGGTGAGCCGTACTCTGGACTGAGGACTCAGAGATCTCCAGTAAAGAGGTAAAGAGACTGCAACCTGGTGTCCTCGTTATTTACCGCGACCTGCACCCCACAACTGCACCGTTACAACACCACTTATTGCACCGGACGTCCCCCACTGACAGACAGGGCCACGGACCGGGTCTAGCCACCGTGACAACCCCAGGACTGAGACCCAGTGGCCCGGCTCCGGGTACCCCCCGGCCCTGCGGCGGTGTGGGGGCGCTCCAACTTGGCGTCACGAACAGGATTTACTTAAGCCTGAGGAATCAGGTCATGTGTGCCTAGGAACTGTGATTTACTGTGCTTGGACTGTATGTAATTGCAAGGACTGTGTTGCGCCAGTTGCCGCCAAAATCCGCCGCCATTGCAGCGCTGAGGAGAGCGCAGGGAAAGAAGAGGGGCGTGGAGGGGGCGTAGGCAAGCTGGAGAGCGCGAACAGTAATGGCCGCCCAGTCTAAATATTTCTGTGTCCTGAGGACGTGCCCGTCAACAGCCGAGGTCCGCCTCCTGATCCTGGTCGGAGTGTGGAGACCATGGGGACGGGGCCGCCCACGGAAGAGGCCGCGGGAAGAAGACGTGGAAAAGGAGGAAAAGATGGCGGCACCAAGAGCCCCACGCGGGGCTGACCCGGCCCGGCCTGAGGCGGCACAGCCTGAGATAGCCCCAGAAACGCCAACGCTGCGGGATCTGACCCTCACAGGGCCACCGATGGGCCGACCCCCTCTGCCGCTGTCTGAAGAATGTGTGGCTGCAGCCGAGGCCCGACAGCTAGCCCGCCGGCTGAAGACCGATGCCCGCGTATTTACCCGGCTAGGCCAGCCCACAGAGATCAGATTGTCTCCTGTTGCTTCCCACCTGACCGCGGCTGAGGGCACGCTACAAACGCCGGGCCTGAAGATCATGCCGGACGCCGAACATTTACGGCGTCTGATGGCAACCTGGCGGAGCCGGCCCCAGCCTGCAGAGCAGGTTGACTTGGTAAGTGCTCCGGAGATTTCGCCATCGCACTGGGGTGTTGTGGTGGCCTTTAATCCTCAGTATGGAAGGGGAGTGATCCAGGAGATCGGGGAACCGATACAAGTCCGCGTAGACCGGGAGGAGGTGGAGCCTTGCAGCGGGAGGATCGCTCGCGATCTGGAGCCAGGTGATGCCGTCACCTACACCCGATGGAGGAGGGCTACGGGAGAGGCTGGCTGGATGGCGCGAGGCGTGCAGCGATGCATTGCCCTCCAGGCCGCTGCCGGAACACCAGAAGGGGATGATCCAGTGGGGAAAGCAGCAGAGCCCGGCCCCGCGGAACCACGAGAAGCCCAGCCTCGCCATACCCCGGAGGGACGTGTGCGCCTGCCAGTAAGGAGGACCTCCCGGCGAGGGATTTTATCACTGCTGGGACCGGAACGGCGCCCTGGCTCACCCGAGCGATCTGTTGGCCTGGTGAGACCGGATAGGAGACCACCTTCCGCTTCACCACAGTAAGGTTTTACTGTTTCTCTTAACTGTAAATAGTTAACTCTTTTCTGCTACAACCCGCTCAGGGTTAACCCCTTTTTATAGATCCCTATTGTTTTGTTTACCTTTTTGCCGAGAGTTTTTGCACAAGTTTTAAAAACTGAGAAATCATGAACAGTGCATGATCAGAACTTCTTTGTACATAGTTTGCACCTTATTAAAGGCGCTCCCTACTGGTTTTACTTAAACAAGGACTCTTTGCGAAGATACCGCACTGGAACCTTTGCTGAGTATGGACTGGTAGCTTGCGAAGATGTGCTACCTCACAGAGACTTGGTCCTCTCTTAAAGGGGATGTTCATTTGATGCACGTAAATGGTGATATTGCTTTAAGATCGGTAGCAATAATGTCAATGGAAGAAAACGATGATAATGTTTACCTGAGAAAAGTTATATGTGTTTAACTGGTTAAATGAAAAGAAGATAGTTGATAATGTTGATAAGAAAAGGGGGGGGGAATAGAAGGTAAACCCTGCGTTCCCCATCGAAGGTTAGTAATGTGTTACTAAGGACAGAAAGTGAACCTGTAAGGGTTAGTGGGTGAGTCCTTATAGGAGCCAAGTAGAGCCGGCTCAGTGTTCTCGAACTGAAAGAAAAGTTATGTTCTATACTATGTATAGTAGTTGAAAAGGCAGTAGGCCCTGGCTGAACGGGGCGGTCCTGTAACTGAAAGGAGAGGCAGTAGGTCTGGTGCCGATAGGACAGGCGGTCCTGCAGATTTAAAGAAGGAGAATGAAAAAAGTTGAAATACCTTATCATGTGACTATAGGAAGGTCTTTAATGGACTAAGAGTGTATATCCTTAAAGGCAAAGTTAAATTATTGTTCAATAATGTTTGCACTTAGTAGAATACCCGGTTGGGTAACAGGAGTTATTTATAGCCTGTAATTTATAATGTTAACCATGATTGTAACGTTCAAGTGTCCTTACCTCCCATAAAGGGAAGCCTGTTTAAATATGCTTATTGTTATTACACTCAACAAAAATTGTATGTCTTTTTGCTAACTTGTATTGTTGTTTTCTTCCCAGTCCCGGAGTACTGTGTTTAACCAGGGGGGAGTGCAGCGCCCCAGAGTCCTGGTCGTTGCAGTACTGTGGCTCCGCCACTATGGGGAGCCATGGTGCGTCCGATGGCACTGAAGGAGTTCATCTGATCAGGTATCACAGACACCAATACATTTCACAGCCGGGCCTCCGGGGGGAGCTAAGGGTTCTATTCATTAGGCCACTCCCCACCATAGTGGGTAAACTGGGGGTCAGGCAGGAAGTTAGATCAGAAAGCTGACTGGATTGGACGAAGCAACACTCAGTGGCAGAGGGTGTTGTGGAGGAAGAGACAGTAGGGTCTCTGTCAGGAGTGGGATCCTGACAGAGGCTTGGCATTGGAAAGAACGTAACGGGTCCGCGCCAGCTCCGGGAAGCGGCGGGATCCAAGAAAGGACTAGAAGCGAGATAGATTGTGCTGAGTGAGAAACGAGATCAAGCGATAGGAGAATTCCAGCAGGGGTTGTGCTGTAAGACCGAAGCAACACCCTACTGAGGCGCATTACCGGTGGCCGGAACGCCGAGGGAGTATTATAACATTCAGCTTCAAGCAATACTCTAAACAGCGGCAGGACAGTCAGTTTAAGGCGGGCTGTCTAGCACATATCACCTATGAAGTCTTGGGAGGCAATTGCGGGAGAGGGGCGTCTCTAGGGTCCCGGAAGAACTCCAGGCCTACCCGACAAACGGGTGCCGTTCTAACCGTAACATCAGGGAGGGACGGACGATTAGAAGAACATCATTTAATCGAGTTGTGAGGGAACTTAAGAAACAGACACAACAGTTGTGGGGTACTTTCCGTAAGCACAGCAGGGGAGGACTACAACACATAGCGCTAAGAAGGAAGGCACCGATTTCCACCTGTGAAGAGGACTCTGGAGGTGCCATTGGACCGGCCGGACTTGCGCAGCCTGGTGAGCCGTACTCTGGACTGAGGACTCAGAGATCTCCAGTAAAGAGGTAAAGAGACTGCAACCTGGTGTCCTTGTTATTTACCGCGACCTGCACCCCACAACTGCACCGTTACAACACCACTTATTGCACCGGACGTCCCCCACTGACAGACAGGGCCACAGACCGGGTCTAGCCACCGTGACAACCCCAGGACTGAGACCCAGTGGCCCGGCTCCGGGTACCCCCCGGCCCTGCGGCGGTGTGGGGGCGCTCCACTATACACAAAGGAAAATATAACACACTAGGGACAAAATGACTTATTTCAGGTATAAGGACTGTGGTCAGTTTATTCTGAATCCTGTAGTCAGTCATTTGTTAGTTTACGGTAAATATTATGTTCAGTCATTCTACATTATTCTATAAATGTTATAGTCAGACTACAGTATACTAGAAATGTGGTCAGAAAATGCACACCTAGCGTAAATGCTATGATCAGCCAGTCCATAAACTAGTGTAAAAGTTTTGGTCCGCCAGTCCACAGTCCACTGTAAAAGTGGTCTATTAGTCCACATTCTAGTGTAAATGTTGTGTTCATTCAGTCCATAGTCTTCTGGTCTACTGGAAATGTGTTCAGAAATTCCACACCTAGCATAAATGCTGTGGTCACTCAGTCTTTAGACTAGTGTAAATGTTATATCCAGGCAGTGCAAACTTTACTGGAAATGTGGTCAGGCAGTCGAAATCTAGTGAAAATGACAAGGTCAGTAAGGCCTTAAACAAGTGCAAATGCTTTGATCAGTCAGTATTCAAACTAATGTAAATGCTGTGATCATTCATCCAAAGACTAGATTAAAAGTTTTGATCCGTCAGTCCAAAGTCTACCGTAGATGTGGCCAGTCAGTCCACAGAATAGTATAAAGACTATGATCAGTCAGTCCACAGTCTAGTGTAAATGAAATGCTCATTCAGAGCACAGTGTCACGATCTCCATTCTGTTCCTGTCTTCTATGTTACTTTGTGTAGAAGCTGTCAGTCTGTTTTGGTTGTGCTGGTCTGTGCTGCAATCATCTGTGTTAACTTTCCTAGATTAGTCCTCTACTTAAGCATGCTAGCTTCTCCATCCAGTGGCAATTTCCGAGAATTAAACAATTAAAAATTCTTATCGGCTTCCATTTATTCCCGATCAATATAATCAGCTCTCCGGGGCTAAATGGTTTTCCAAACTGGATCTCAGCAGGGCATATAATCTGATACGGGTTCGTGAGGGTGATGAGTGGAAGACAGTATTTTTACCATCTGAAAGTGTCTTTGAAAATCTCGTTATGCCTTTTGGTCTAACGAATACAGCTGCGGTTTTTCAAAATTTTATGAATTATATTTTCTCTGATTATATTGGCAAATCTTTTGTGGTTTATTTAGATAATATTCTAATTTTCTCACCTAACATGGATTCACATTATAAACATGTCCGTTTGGTTCTGCAAAGGTTGAGAGATAATTGTTTGTTTGGGCAGATACCCTGTCTCGTAGTCTTGATTCTGTGTCTCCTCCAGAACTTCCTTCCTCCGTTCTTCCTCTGGGTATTGTTGTGGTCATGGTTTCCTCTGATCTGGAACCTGGAATCCGTACTGCTCAGTACTTGGCTCCTTCCAATACCCCTGAATGCAAGCTGTTTGTCCCTGTGTATCTCAGATTATGCCTTTTGCAAGGATTCCATGATTGTGTATTGAGTGTTCATCCAGGGGTCACTGCAACCCCGAAGGCAGTTGCTAGAGACTGTTTTGGTGGTCCGCCATGCATAAGGATATTAGAGATTTTGTGTCAGCTTGTGAAACTTATGCACGTGCCAAAGTACAGCATTGCCGGCCAGCCGGGGAATTGGTTCCTTTGCCAATTCCAGAAAGACCATGGAATCATTTGTCCATGGATTTCATTTCAGATTTACCGCTGTCTGGGGGGATGACTACTATTTGGGTGGCAGTCGATCGCTTCAGCAAACAAGCTCACTTCATCCCATTATCTGGGTTATCCAATGCTGAATCTCTCTCCAAACTGTTTATTATTCATGTGGTACAATTGCATAGGATTCTGTTAAATATTGTATTGGATAGGGGTGTACAATTCAACTCTAGATTTTGGAGGGCTTTCTGCAGAAAAATGGGGATTGATTTGTCCTTTTCCTCTGCTTATCACCCTGAAACTAACGGTCAGACAGAGAGGACAAATCAGTCTTTGAAGCCAATTTTAAGATATTTTGTCGCTGATCAGCAGGAGAAATGGTCATCATTTCTTCCTCTGGCTGAGTTTTCTTTCAACAGTCGGGTTAATCAGTCCATGGGGACCTCGCCGTTTTTCTATAATTACAGGTTTCATCCTCATTTTGGTGAGTTCTCCAGGATAAGTTCCGGGTGTCCTGGGGTGGATGTCACCATTCAAGAGCTGGGGGATGTCTGGAGGAAGGTTAAAAAGAACATTGGGGTGGTTCAGTATTGGCAGCAGCGGAAGGCCAATACGAGGCGCTCATCAGGGGCCACCTTCAAAGTGGGAGTTAATGTATGGTTATCCTCTAAGAATACTACATTGAAGATGCCCTCGCTGAAGTTGGGTCCTAGATTCATTGGTCCGTATGAAATTCTGGAGGTGGTCAAACCAGTTGCCTTCCGCTTAAAACTCCCTCGGTCTTTCCGTATTCCTAATGTGTTCCACAAGTCATTGTTGAAGGAGTTTATTCCCCCTGCTCTGTCTTCCTCACTACTTTCCTTGAGTAGTCCTCTACTTAAGCCTGCTGGCTCCTCCATCCAGTGTCAATTGTACACTTGCTGCTGCCTGTATAAGACTGATCTCTCTGTGATCTGTGCCTGACCCAGCCTGACTTTATTCCCTTCCTGAACCTAGACTCTTTGCTTGTGACCTGACTTCTCTTGTGCCTGCTCCCTGTAAACTGTCTTGTCTTTCTGGTTTTTCTTAACTCAGCTAGTAAATTGGATTTAGTCTCTAATTTCTCTTTGCTGTACTGCGCCATTTCCTGGACCTGACCTCGGATTGTTTGACCTCCTTTTACTTATTCAGTAAGTGGTGTATATTATTTCTTACTGTTATTGTAGTCTTTCTCTCCACTTCTGGGGCTAACATTTACTATAGTGACTCGCATCACACATAGTGTTTTGGTCTACTGCAAATGTGGTCAGGAATTTCACACCTAGCTAAATGCTATGGCAAATCAGTCCATAAACTAGTGTAAAACATTTGGTCCGCCAGTTCACAGTCCACTGTAAAAGTAGTCTGTCAGTCCACAGTCTAATGTAAATGTTATGGCCATTCAGTCCATAGTCTTTTAGTCTACTGGAAATGTAGTCATGAATTCCACACCTAGCATAATTGCTGTGCTCAATCAGTCCTTAGACTACTGTAAATGATTGGATCAGTTAGCCCATGGACTAGTGTAAAACTTTTTGTCCGTCAGCCCACAGTCTGATGTAAATGTGGCCAGTCAGTCCACAGTCAGGTGTAAACGATGTCGTCATTGGGTCTACTATCTAGTTTAAATGCTGTGGTCCATCAGTCCACAGTCTAGTGTAAATTCTTTGTTCAGTTAGTTCACAGTCTATTGTAAATGTTGTTGTTAGCTGATCCAAAGCCTAGAGTAAATGCTGTGGTCAGTCGGTCAACAGTGTAGAGTAAATGTTGTTAGTCTGTCCACAGTCTAGTGGAAAAGCTGTGGTCAGTAGCTCCACAGCCTAGCGTAAATGATGAGATCAGTCTCTTGTAATCGTGGCATTGAATGTTACACTGCTGATAAGAAGCCTATTCTATGAAACATAAGAACGTTTTCTTATTTTAGAAGACAGAGAATAAGGAGAAGAAATGTTCCTTACATCTCTACCTGAAATATGGTTGTGTTATACTAGGAGTTGTGTATAGAAGATATACATGTGAAAAACACAAACAATATATTCCCATGTACCAGGAAGGTGTTATTACACCCCGGCAGGCCTAGAACTTATGTCTAAACCTACAATTATCAGTAATTAATATGAATATTAATTACCTGTTAGGAGATTTTTCTAATTCTCTTCTTGAAATCCACAAGGAAAAATTTCACGTTCCACCATCTCACTGGGCGTCAGTCACCTGTAAATAGTCAAAGGTGTGATAATATGTTCCTGCTACATGCTATACACAAAGAAAAATATAACACACTAGGGACAAAATTACTTATTTCAGGTATAAGGACTGTGGTCAGTTTATTCTGAATCCTGTAGTCAGTCATTTGTTAGTTTACGGTATATATTATGTTCAGTCATTCTACATTATTCTATAAATGTTATAGTCAGACTACAGTATACTAGAAATGTGGTCAGAAAATGCACACCTAGCGTAAATGCTATGATCAGCCAGTCCATAAACTAGTGTAAAAGTTTTGGTCCGCCAGTCCACAGTCCACTGTAAAAGTGGTCTATTAGTCCACATTCTAGTGTAAATGTTGTGTTCATTCAGTCCATAGTCTTCTGGTCTACTGGAAATGTGTTCAGAAATTCCACACCTAGCATAAATGCTGTGGTCACTCAGTCTTTAGGCTAGTGTAAATGTTATATCCAGGCAGTGCAAACTTTACTGGAAATGTGGTCAGGCAGTCGAAATCTAGTGAAAATGACAAGGTCAGTAAGGCCTTAAACAAGTGCAAATGCTTTGATCAGTCAGTATTCAAACTAATGTAAATGCTGTGATCATTCATCCAAAGACTAGATTAAAAGTTTTGATCCGTCAGTCCAAGGTCTACTGTAGATATGGCCAGTCAGTCCACAGAATAGTATAAAGACTATGGTCAGTCAGTCCACAGTCTAGTGTAAATGAAATGCTCATTCAGAGCATAGTGTCACGATCTCCATTCTGTTCCTGTCTTCTATGTTACTTTGTGTAGAAGCTGTCAGTCTGTTTTGGTTGTGCTGGTCTGTGCTGCAATCATCTGTGTTAACTTTCCTAGATTAGTCCTCTACTTAAGCATGCTAGCTTCTCCATCCAGTGGCAATTTCCGAGAATTAAACAATTAAAAATTCTTATCGGCTTCCACTTATTCCCGATCAATATAATCAGCTCTCCGGGGCTAAATGGTTTTCCAAACTGGATCTCAGCGGGGCATATAATCTGATACGGGTTCGTGAGGGTGATGAGTGGAAGACAGTATTTTTACCATCTGAAAGTGTCTTTGAAAATCTCGTTATGCCTTTTGGTCTAACGAATGCAGCTGCGGTTTTTCAAAATTTTATGAATTATATTTTCTCTGATTATATTGACAAATCTTTTGTGGTTTATTTAGATAATATTCTATTTTTCTCACCTAACATGGATTCACATTATAAACATGTCCGTTTGGTTCTGCAAAGGTTGAGAGATAATTGTTTGTTTGGGCAGATACCCTGTCTCGTAGTCTTGATTCTGTGTCTCCTCCAGAACCTCCTTCCTCCGTTCTTCCTCTGGGTATTGTTGTGGTCATGGTTTTCTCTGATCTGGAACCTGGAATCCGTACTGCTCAGTACTTGGCTCCTTCCAATACCCCTGAATGCAAGCTGTTTGTCCCTGTGTATCTCAGATTATGCCTTTTGCAAGGATTCCATGATTGTGTATTGAGTGTTCATCCAGGGGTCACTGCAACCCCGAAGGCAGTTGCTAGAGACTGTTTTGGTGGTCCACCATGCATAAGGATATTAGAGATTTTGTGTCAGCTTGTGAAACTTATGCACGTGCCAAAGCACAGCATTGCCGGCCAGCCGGGGAATTGGTTCCTTTGCCAATTCCAGAAAGACCATGGAATCATTTGTCCATGGATTTCATTTCAGATTTACCGCTGTCTGGGGGGATGACTACTATTTGGGTGGCAGTCGATCGCTTCAGCAAACAAGCTCCCTTCATCCCATTATCTGGGTTATCCAATGCTGAATCTCTCTCCAAACTGTTTATTATTCATGTGGTATAATTGCATAGGATTCTGTTAAATATTGTATTGGATAGGGGTGTACAATTCAACTTTAGATTTTGGAGGGCTTTCTGCAGAAAAATGGGGATAGATTTGTCCTTTTCCTCTGCTTATCACCCTGAAACTAACGGTCAGACAGAGAGGACAAATCAGTCTTTGAAGCCAATTTTAAGATACTTTGTCGCAGATCAACAGGAGAAATGGTCATCATTTCTTCCTCTGGCTGAGTTTTCTTTTAACAGTCGGGTTAATCAGTCCATGGGGACTTCGCCGTTTTTCTATAATTACAGGTTTCATCCTCATTTTGGTGAGTTCTCCAGGATAAGTTCCGGGTGTCCTGGGGTGGATGTCACCATTCAAGAGCTGGGGGATGTCTGGAGGAAGGTTAAAAAGAACATTGGGGTGGTTCAGTATTGGCAGCAGCGGAAGGCCAATACGAGGCGCTCGTCAGGGGCCACCTTCAAAGTGGGAGTTAATGTATGGTTATCCTCTAAGAATATTACATTGAAGATGCCCTCGCTGAAGTTGGATCCTAGATTCATTGGTCCGTATGAAATTCTGGAGGTGGTCAATCCAGTTGCCTTCCGCTTAAAACTCCCTCGGTCTTTCCGTATTACTAATGTGTTCCACAAGTCATTGTTGAAGGAGTTTATTCCCCCTGCTCTGTCTTCCTCACTACTTTCCTTGAGTAGTCCTCTATTTAAGCCTGCTGGCTCCTCCATCCAGTGTCAATTGTACACTTGCTGCTGCCTGTATAAGACTGACCTCTCTGTGATCTGTGCCTGACCCAGCCTGACTTTATTCCCTTCCCGAACTTAGACTCTTTGCTTGTGACTGGACTTCTCTTGTGCCTGCTCCCTGTAAACTGTCTTGTCTTTCTGGTTTTTCTGAACTCAGCTAGTAAATTGGATTTAGTCTCTGATTTCTCTTTGCTGTACTGCACCATTTCCTGGACCTGACCTCGGATTGTTTGACCTCCTTTTACTTATTCAGTAAGTGGTGTATATTATTTCTTACTGTTATTGTAGTCTTTCTCTCCACTTCTGGGGCTAACATTTACTATAGTGACTCGCATCACACATAGTGTTTTGGTCTACTGCAAATGTGGTCAGGAATTTCACACCTAGCTAAATGCTATGGCAAATCAGTCCATAAACTAGCGTAAAACATTTGGTCCGCCAGTCCACAGTCCACTGTAAAAGTGGTCTGTCAGTCCACAGCCTAATGTAAATGTTATGGCCATTCAGTCCATAGACTTTTAGTCTACTGGAAATGTGGTCATGAATTCCACACCTAGCATAATTGCTGTGCTCAATCAGTTCTTAGACTACTGTAAATGATTGGATCAGTTAGCCCATGGACTAGTGTAAAACTTTTTGTTGGTCAGTCCACAGTCTGATGTAAATGTGGCCAGTCAGTCCACAGTCAGGTGTAAACGATGTCGTCATTGGGTCTACTATCTAGTTTAAATGCTGTGGTCCATCAGTCCACAGTCTAGTGTAAATTCTTTGTTCAGTTAGTTCACAGTCTGGTGTAAATGTTCTTGTTAGCTGATCCAAAGCCTAGAGGAAATGCTGTGGTCAGTCGGTCAACAGTCTAGAGTAAATGTTGTTAGTCTGTCCACAGTCTAGTGGAAAAGCTGTGGTCAGTAGCTCCACAGCCTAGTGTAACTGATGAGATCAGTCTCTTGTAATCGAGGCATTGAATGTTACACCGCTGATAAGAAGCCTAGTCTGTGAAACACAAGAACGTTTTCTTATTTTAGAAGACAGAGAATAAGGAGAAGAAATGTTCCTTACATCTCTACCTGAAATATGGTTGTGTTATACTAGGAGTTGTGTATAGAAGATATACATGTGAAAAACACAAACAATATATTCCCATGTACCAGGAAGGTGTTATTACACCCCGGCAGGCCTAGAACTTATGTCTAAACCTACAATTATCAGTAATTAATATGAATATTAATTACCTGTTAGAAGATTTTTCTAATTCTCTTCTTGAAATCCACAAGGAAAAATTTCACGTTCCACGATCTCACTGGGCGTCAGTCACCTGTAAATAGTCAAAGGTGTGATAATATGTTCCTGCTACATGCTATACACAAAGAAAAATATAACACACTAGGGACAAAATTACTTATTTCAGGTATAAGGACTGTGGTCAGTTTATTCTGAATCCTGTAGTCAGTCATTTGTTAGTTTACGGTATATATTATGTTCAGTCATTCTACATTATTCTATAAATGTTATAGTCAGATTACAGTATACTAGAAATGTGGTCAGAAAATGCACACCTAGCGTAAATGCTATGATCAGCCAGTCCATAAACTAGTGTAAAAGTTTTGGTCCGCCAGTCCACAGTCCACTGTAAAAGTGGTCTATTAGTCCACATTCTAGTGTAAATGTTGTGTTCATTCAGTCCATAGTCTTCTGGTCTACTGGAAATGTGTTCAGAAATTCCACACATAGCATAAATGCTGTGGTCACTCAGTCTTTAGACTAGTGTAAATGTTATATCCAGGCAGTGCAAACTTTACTGGAAATGTGGTCAGGCAGTCGAAATCTAGTGAAAATGACAAGGTCAGTAAGGCCTTAAACAAGTGCAAATGCTTTGATCAGTCAGTATTCAAACTAATGTAAATGCTGTGATCATTCATCCAAAGCCTAGATTAAAAGTTTTGATCCGTCAGTCCAAGGTCTACTGTAGATGTGGCCAGTCAGTCCACAGAATAGTATAAAGACTGTGGTCATTCAGTCCACAGTCTAGTGTAAATGAAATGCTCATTCAGAGCACAGTGTCACGATCTCCATTCTGTTCCTGTCTGCTATGTTACTTTGTGTAGAAGCTGTCAGTCTGTTTTGGTTGTGCTGGTCTGTGCTGCAATCATCTGTGTTAACTTTCCTAGATTAGTCCTCTACTTAAGCATGCTAGCTCCTTCATCCAGTGGCAATTTCCGAGAATTAAACAATTAAAAATTCTTATCGGCTTCCACTTATTCCCGATCAATATAATCAGCTTTCCGGGGCTAAATGGTTTTCCAAACTGGATCTCAGCGTGGCATAAAATCTGATACGGATTCGTGAGGGTGATGAGCGGAAGACAGTATTTTTACCATCTGAAAGTGTCTTTGAAAATCTCGTTATGCCTTTTGGTCTAACGAATGCAGCTGCGGTTTTTCAAAATTTTATGAATGATATTTTCTCTGATTATATTGGCAAATCTATTGTGGTTTATTTAGATGATATTCTAATTTTCTCACCTAACATGGATTCACATTATAAACATGTCCGTTTGGTTCTGCAAAGGTTGAGAGATAATTGTTTGTTTGGGCAGATACTCTGTCTCGTAGTCTTGATTCTGTGTCTCCTCCAGAACCTCCTTCCTCCATTCTTCCTCAGGGTATTGTTGTGGTCATGGTTTCCACTGATCTGGAACCTGGAATCCGTACTGCTCAGTACTTGGCTCCTTTCAATACCCCTGAATGCAAGCTGTTTGTCCCTGTGTATCTCAGATTATGCCTTCTGCAAGGATTCCATGATTGTGTATTGAGTGTTCATCCAGGGGTCACTGCAACCCCGAAGGCAGTTGCTAGAGACTGTTTTGGTGGTCCACCATGCATAAGGATATTAGAGATTTTGTGTCAGCTTGTGAAACTTATGCACGTGCCAAAGTACAGCATTGCCGGCCAGCCGGGGAATTTGTTCCTTTGCCAATTCCAGAAAGACCATGGAATCATTTGTCCATGGATTTCATTTCAGATTTACCGCTGTCTGGGGGGATGACTACTATTTGGGTGGCAGTCGATCGCTTCAGCAAACAAGCTCCCTTCATCCCATTATCTGGGTTATCCAATGCTGAATCTCTCTCCAAACTGTATATTATTCATGTGGTACAATTGCATAGGATTCTGTTAAATATTGTATTGGATAGGGGTGTACAATTCAACTCTAGATTTTGGAGGGCTTTCTGCAGTAAAATGGGGATAGATTTGTCCTTTTCCTCTGCTTATCACCCTGAAACTAACGGTCAGACAGAGAGGACAAATCAGTCTTTGAAGCCAATTTTAAGATACTTTGTCGCAGATCAAAAGAAGAAATGGTCATCATTTCTTCCTCTGGCTGAGTTTTCTTTTAACAGTTGGGTTAATCAGTCCATGGGGACCTCGCCGTTTTTCTATAATTACAGGTTTCATCCTCATTTTGGTGAGTTCTCCAGGATAAGTTCCGGGTGTCCTGGGGTGGATGTCACCATTCAAGAGCTGGGGGATGTCTGGAGGAAGGTTAAAAAGAACATTGGGGTGGTTCAGTATTGGCAGCAGTGGAAGGCCAATACGAGGCGCTCATCAGGGGCCACCTTCAAAGTGGGAGTTAATGTATGGTTATCCTCTAAGAATACTACATTGAAGATGCCCTTGCTGAAGTTGGGTCCTAGATTCATTGGTCCGTATGAAATTCTGGAGGTGGTCAAACCAGTTGCCTTCCGCTTAAAACTCCCTCGGTCTTTCCGTATTCCTAATGTGTTCCACAAGTCATTGTTGAAGGAGTTTATTCCCCCTGCTCTGTCTTCCTCACTACTTTCCTTGATTAGTCCTCTACTTAAGCATGCTGGCTCCTCCATCCAGTGTCAATCGTACACTTGCTGTTGACTGTGTAAGACTGATCCATGCTGAGTCTGTGCTGCAATCATCTGTGTTCACTTTCCTTGAGTAGTCCTCTACTTAAGCCTGCTGGCTCCTCCATCCAGTGTCAATTGTACACTTGCTGCTGCCTGTATAAGACTGATCTCTCTGTGATCTGTGCCTGACCCAGCCTGACTTTATTCCCTTCCTGAACCTAGACTCTTTGCTTGTGACCTGAGTTCTCTTGTGCCTGCTCCCTGTAAACTGTCTTGTCTTTCTGGTTTTTCTGAACTCAGCTAGTAAATTGGATTTAGTCTCTGATTTCTCTTTGCTGTACTGCGCCATTTCCTGGACCTGACCTCGGATTGTTTGACCTCCTTTTACTTATTCAGTAAGTGGTGTATATTATTTCTTACTGTTATTGTAGTCTTTCTCTCCACTTCTGGGGCTGACATTTACTATAGTGACTCGCATCACACATAGTGTTTTGGTCTACTGCAAATGTGGTCAGGAATTTCACACCTAGCTAAATGCTATGGCAAATCAGTCCATAAACTAGCATAAAACATTTGGTCCGCCAGTCCACAATCCACTGTAAAAGTGGTCTGTCAGTCCACAGTCTAATGTAAATGTTATGGCCATTCAGTCCATAGTCTTTTAGTCTACTGGAAATGTAGTCATGAATTCCACACCTAGAATAATTGCTGTGCTCAATCAGTCCTTAGACTACTGTAAATGATTGGATTAGTTAGCCCATGGACTAGTGTAAAACTTTTTCTCCGTCTGCCCACAGTCCGATGTAAATGTGGCCAGTCAGTCCACAGTCAGGTGTAAACGATGTCGTCATTGGGTCTACTATCTAGTTTAAATGCTGTGGTCCATCAGTCCACAGTCTAGTGTAAATTCTTTGTTCAGTTAGTTCACAGTCTATTGTAAATGTTGTTGTTAGCTGATCCAAAGCCTAGAGGAAATGCTGTGGTCAGTCGGTCAACAGTCTAGAGTAAATGTTGTTAGTCTGTCCACAGTCTAGTGGAAAAGCTGTGGTCAGTAGCTCCACAGCCTAGCGTAAATGATGAGATCAGTCTCTTGTAATCGTGGCATTGAATGTTACATGGCTGATAAGAAGCCTATTCTATGAAACATAAGAACGTTTTCTTATTTTAGAAGACAGAGAATAAGGAGAAGAAATGTTCCTTACATCTCTACCTGAAATATGGTTGTGTTATACTAGGAGTTGTGTATAGAAGTTATACATGTGAAAAACACAAACAATATATTCCCATGTACCAGGAAGGTGTTATTACACCCCGGCAGGCCTAGAACTTATGTCTAAACCTACAATTATCAGTAAGTAATATGAATATTAATTACCTGTTAGGAGATTTTTCTAATTCTCTTCTTGAAATCCACAAGGAAAAATTTCACGTTCCACGATCTCACTGGGCGTCAGTCACCTGTAAATAGTCAAAGGTGTGATAATATGTTCCTGCTACATGCTATACACAAAGAAAAATATAACACACTAGGGACAAAATTACTTATTTCAGGTATAAGGACTGTGGTCAGTTTATTCTGAATCCTGTAGTCAGTCATTTGTTAGTTTACGGTATATATTATGTTCAGTCATTCTACATTATTCTATAAATGTTATAGTCAGATTACAGTATACTAGAAATGTGGTCAGAAAATGCACACCTAGCGTAAATGCTATGATCAGCCAGTCCATAAACTAGTGTAAAAGTTTTGGTCCGCCAGTCCACAGTCCACTGTAAAAGTGGTCTATTAGTCCACATTCTAGTGTAAATGTTGTGTTCATTCAGTCCATAGTCTTCTGGTCTACTGGAAATGTGTTCAGAAATTCCACACATAGCATAAATGCTGTGGTCACTCAGTCTTTAGACTAGTGTAAATGTTATATCCAGGCAGTGCAAACTTTACTGGAAATGTGGTCAGGCAGTCGAAATCTAGTGAAAATGACAAGGTCAGTAAGGCCTTAAACAAGTGCAAATGCTTTGATCAGTCAGTATTCAAACTAATGTAAATGCTGTGATCATTCATCCAAAGCCTAGATTAAAAGTTTTGATCCGTCAGTCCAAGGTCTACTGTAGATGTGGCCAGTCAGTCCACAGAATAGTATAAAGACTGTGGTCATTCAGTCCACAGTCTAGTGTAAATGAAATGCTCATTCAGAGCACAGTGTCACGATCTCCATTCTGTTCCTGTCTGCTATGTTACTTTGTGTAGAAGCTGTCAGTCTGTTTTGGTTGTGCTGGTCTGTGCTGCAATCATCTGTGTTAACTTTCCTAGATTAGTCCTCTACTTAAGCATGCTAGCTCCTTCATCCAGTGGCAATTTCCGAGAATTAAACAATTAAAAATTCTTATCGGCTTCCACTTATTCCCGATCAATATAATCAGCTTTCCGGGGCTAAATGGTTTTCCAAACTGGATCTCAGCGTGGCATAAAATCTGATACGGATTCGTGAGGGTGATGAGCGGAAGACAGTATTTTTACCATCTGAAAGTGTCTTTGAAAATCTCGTTATGCCTTTTGGTCTAACGAATGCAGCTGCGGTTTTTCAAAATTTTATGAATGATATTTTCTCTGATTATATTGGCAAATCTATTGTGGTTTATTTAGATGATATTCTAATTTTCTCACCTAACATGGATTCACATTATAAACATGTCCGTTTGGTTCTGCAAAGGTTGAGAGATAATTGTTTGTTTGGGCAGATACTCTGTCTCGTAGTCTTGATTCTGTGTCTCCTCCAGAACCTCCTTCCTCCATTCTTCCTCAGGGTATTGTTGTGGTCATGGTTTCCACTGATCTGGAACCTGGAATCCGTACTGCTCAGTACTTGGCTCCTTTCAATACCCCTGAATGCAAGCTGTTTGTCCCTGTGTATCTCAGATTATGCCTTCTGCAAGGATTCCATGATTGTGTATTGAGTGTTCATCCAGGGGTCACTGCAACCCCGAAGGCAGTTGCTAGAGACTGTTTTGGTGGTCCACCATGCATAAGGATATTAGAGATTTTGTGTCAGCTTGTGAAACTTATGCACGTGCCAAAGTACAGCATTGCCGGCCAGCCGGGGAATTTGTTCCTTTGCCAATTCCAGAAAGACCATGGAATCATTTGTCCATGGATTTCATTTCAGATTTACCGCTGTCTGGGGGGATGACTACTATTTGGGTGGCAGTCGATCGCTTCAGCAAACAAGCTCCCTTCATCCCATTATCTGGGTTATCCAATGCTGAATCTCTCTCCAAACTGTATATTATTCATGTGGTACAATTGCATAGGATTCTGTTAAATATTGTATTGGATAGGGGTGTACAATTCAACTCTAGATTTTGGAGGGCTTTCTGCAGTAAAATGGGGATAGATTTGTCCTTTTCCTCTGCTTATCACCCTGAAACTAACGGTCAGACAGAGAGGACAAATCAGTCTTTGAAGCCAATTTTAAGATACTTTGTCGCAGATCAAAAGAAGAAATGGTCATCATTTCTTCCTCTGGCTGAGTTTTCTTTTAACAGTTGGGTTAATCAGTCCATGGGGACCTCGCCGTTTTTCTATAATTACAGGTTTCATCCTCATTTTGGTGAGTTCTCCAGGATAAGTTCCGGGTGTCCTGGGGTGGATGTCACCATTCAAGAGCTGGGGGATGTCTGGAGGAAGGTTAAAAAGAACATTGGGGTGGTTCAGTATTGGCAGCAGTGGAAGGCCAATACGAGGCGCTCATCAGGGGCCACCTTCAAAGTGGGAGTTAATGTATGGTTATCCTCTAAGAATACTACATTGAAGATGCCCTTGCTGAAGTTGGGTCCT
Organism: Ranitomeya variabilis; assembly: GCF_051348905.1. NCBI lineage: Eukaryota > Metazoa > Chordata > Amphibia > Anura > Dendrobatidae > Ranitomeya > Ranitomeya variabilis. Next base: position 327,788,490 of record NC_135237.1, on the reverse strand, counting down.
AGATTCATTGGTCCGTATGAAATTCTGGAGGTGGTCAAACCAGTTGCCTTCCGCTTAAAACTCCCTCGGTCTTTCCGTATTCCTAATGTGTTCCACAAGTCATTGTTGAAGGAGTTTATTCCCCCTGCTCTGTCTTCCTCACTACTTTCCTTGATTAGTCCTCTACTTAAGCATGCTGGCTCCTCCATCCAGTGTCAATCGTACACTTGCTGTTGACTGTGTAAGACTGATCCATGCTGAGTCTGTGCTGCAATCATCTGTGTTCACTTTCCTTGAGTAGTCCTCTACTTAAGCCTGCTGGCTCCTCCATCCAGTGTCAATTGTACACTTGCTGCTGCCTGTATAAGACTGATCTCTCTGTGATCTGTGCCTGACCCAGCCTGACTTTATTCCCTTCCTGAACCTAGACTCTTTGCTTGTGACCTGAGTTCTCTTGTGCCTGCTCCCTGTAAACTGTCTTGTCTTTCTGGTTTTTCTGAACTCAGCTAGTAAATTGGATTTAGTCTCTGATTTCTCTTTGCTGTACTGCGCCATTTCCTGGACCTGACCTCGGATTGTTTGACCTCCTTTTACTTATTCAGTAAGTGGTGTATATTATTTCTTACTGTTATTGTAGTCTTTCTCTCCACTTCTGGGGCTGACATTTACTATAGTGACTCGCATCACACATAGTGTTTTGGTCTACTGCAAATGTGGTCAGGAATTTCACACCTAGCTAAATGCTATGGCAAATCAGTCCATAAACTAGCATAAAACATTTGGTCCGCCAGTCCACAATCCACTGTAAAAGTGGTCTGTCAGTCCACAGTCTAATGTAAATGTTATGGCCATTCAGTCCATAGTCTTTTAGTCTACTGGAAATGTAGTCATGAATTCCACACCTAGAATAATTGCTGTGCTCAATCAGTCCTTAGACTACTGTAAATGATTGGATTAGTTAGCCCATGGACTAGTGTAAAACTTTTTCTCCGTCTGCCCACAGTCCGATGTAAATGTGGCCAGTCAGTCCACAGTCAGGTGTAAACGATGTCGTCATTGGGTCTACTATCTAGTTTAAATGCTGTGGTCCATCAGTCCACAGTCTAGTGTAAATTCTTTGTTCAGTTAGTTCACAGTCTATTGTAAATGTTGTTGTTAGCTGATCCAAAGCCTAGAGGAAATGCTGTGCTCAGTCGGTCAACAGTCTAGAGTAAATGTTGTTAGTCTGTCCACAGTCTAGTGGAAAAGCTGTGGTCAGTAGCTCCACAGCCTAGCGTAAATGATGAGATCAGTCTCTTGTAATCGTGGCATTGAATGTTACATGGCTGATAAGAAGCCTATTCTATGAAACATAAGAACGTTTTCTTATTTTAGAAGACAGAGAATAAGGAGAAGAAATGTTCCTTACATCTCTACCTGAAATATGGTTGTGTTATACTAGGAGTTGTGTATAGAAGTTATACATGTGAAAAACACAAACAATATATTCCCATGTACCAGGAAGGTGTTATTACACCCCGGCAGGCCTAGAACTTATGTCTAAACCTACAATTATCAGTAATTAATATGAATATTAATTACCTGTTAGGAGATTTTTCTAATTCTCTTCTTGAAATCCACAAGGAAAAATTTCACGTTCCACCATCTCACTGGGCGTCAGTCACCTGTAAAAAGTCAAAGGTGTGATAATATGTTCCTGCTACATGCTATACACAAAGAAAAATATAACACACTAGGGACAAAATGACTTATTTCAGGTATAAGGACTGTGGTCAGTTTATTCTGAATCCTGTAGTCAGTCATTTGTTAGTTTACGGTATATATTATGTTCAGTCATTCTACATTATTCTATAAATTTTATAGTCAGACTACAGTATACTAGAAATGTGGTCAGAAAATGCACACCTAGCGTAAATGCTATGATCAGCCAGTCCATAAACTAGTGTAAAAGTTTTGGTCCGCCAGTCCACAGTCCTCTGTAAAAGTGGTCTATTAGTCCACATTCTAGTGTAAATGTTGTGTTCATTCAGTCCATAGTCTTTTGGTCTACTGGAAATGTGTTCAGAAATTCCACACCTAGCATAAATGCTGTGGTCACTCAGTCTTTAGACTAGTGTAAATGTTATATCCAGGCAGTGCAAACTTTACTGGAAATGTGGTCAGGCAGTCGAAATCTAGTGAAAATGACAAGGTCAGTAAGGCCTTAAACAAGTGCAAATGCTTTGATCAGTCAGTATTCAAACTAATGTAAATGCTGTGATCATTCATCCAAAGACTAGATTAAAAGTTTTGATCCGTCAGTCCAAGGTCTACTGTAGATGTGGCCAGTCAGTCCACAGAATAGTATAAAGACTATGGTCAGTCAGTCCACAGTCTAGTGTAAATGAAATGCTCATTCAGAGCATAGTGTCACGATCTCCATTCTGTTCCTGTCTTCTATGTTACTTTGTGTAGAAGCTGTCAGTCTGTTTTGGTTGTGCTGGTCTGTGCTGCAATCATCTGTGTTAACTTTCCTAGATTAGTCCTCTACTTAAGCATGCTAGCTTCTCCATCCAGTGGCAATTTCCGAGAATTAAACAATTAAAAATTCTTATCGGCTTCCACTTATTCCCGATCAATATAATCAGCTCTCCGGGGCTAAATGGTTTTCCAAACTGGATCTCAGCGGGGCATATAATCTGATATGGGTTCGTGAGGGTGATGAGTGGAAGACAGTATTTTTACCATCTGAAAGTGTCTTTGAAAATCTCGTTATGCCTTTTGGTCTAACGAATGCAGCTGCGGTTTTTCAAAATTGTATGAATTATATTTTCTCTGATTACCGTATATACTCGAGTATAAGCCGACCCGAGTATAAGCCGACCCCCCTAATTTTGCCACAAAAAACTGGGAAAACTTATTGACTCGAGTATAAGCCTAGGGTGGAAAATGCAGCAGGTACCGGTGAATTTCAAAATTAAAAATAGATACTCCATACCGTTCATTATGGCCCCATAGATGCTCCACATAAAGCTGTGCCATATATACAATGCTCTGCACCGTTGCCCCATAGCTGTGCCATATATAATGCTCTGCACCGTTGCCCCATAGCTGTGCCATATATATAATGCTCTGCACCGTTGCCCCATAGCTGTGCCATATAGTGCTCTGCACCATTGCCCCATAGCTGTGCCATATAGTGCTCTGCACCGTTGCCCCATAGCTGTGCCATATAGTGCTCTGCACCATCAATTATTGCCCCATAGCTGTGCCATATAGTGCTCTGCACCATTGCCCCATAGCTGTGCCATATAGTGCTCTGCACCGTTGCCCCATAGCTGTGCCATATAGTGCTCTGCACCATTGCCCCATAGCTGTGCCATATAGTGCTCTGCACCATTGCCCCATAGCTGTGCCATATAGTGCTCTGCACCATTGCCCCATAGCTGTGCCATATAGTGCTCTGCACCATTATTGCCCCATAGCTGTGCCATATAGTGCTCTGCACCGTTGCCCCATAGCTGTGCCATATAGTGCTCTGCACCGTTATTGCCACATAGCTGTGCCATATAGTGCTCTGCACCATTGCCCCATAGCTGTGCCATATAGTGCTCTGCACTGTTGCCCCATAGCTGTGCCATATAGTGCTCTGCACCATTGCCCCATAGCTGTGCCATATAGTGCTCTGCACCATTGCCCCATAGCTGTGCCATATAGTGCTCTGCACCATTGCCCCATAGCTGTGCCATATAGTGCTCTGCACCGTCCATTATTGCCCCATAGCTGTGCTGCTGCTGCAATAAAAAACAAACAAACACATACTCACCTGTCTTGCTTGCAGCTCCTCGGCGCCATCTTCCCGGCGTCTCTCCGCACTGACTGATCAGGCAGAGGGCGGCGCGCACACTATATGCGTCATCGCGCCCTCTGACCTGCACAGTCAGAGCGGAGAGACGCCGGGAAGATGGCGCGACACCCGGCGTGTGGAACGAGGACAGGTGAATATGTCATACTTACCTGCTCCCGGCGTCCCGCTCCTTCCCCCTGCCTGTCTTCGGTGCCGCAGCCTCTTTCTCTATCAGCGGTCACCGGCACCGCTTCATTAGAGAAATGAATAGGCGGCTCCGCCCCTATGGGACGTGGAGCCGCCTATTCATTTCTCTAATGAGCGGTCCCACGTGACCGCTCAAGGGAAGAGGCTGCGGCACCGAAGACAGTGTGACAGGCAGGGGGAGCGTCAGGATCGCCGGGACTAGGTAAGTATATGACAGTGCTCACCCGCCGACCCCACCACCGATCATGACTCGAGTATAAGCCGAGAGGGGCACTTTCAGCCCCAAAATTTGGGCTGAAAATCTCGGCTTATACTCGAGTATATACGGTATATTGGCAAATCTTTTGTGGTTTATTTAGATGATATTCTAATTTTCTCACCTAACATGGATTCACATTATAAACATGTCCGTTTGGTTCTGCAAATGTTGAGAGATAATTGTTTGTTTGGGCAGATACCCTGTCTCGTAGTCTTGATTCTGTGTCTCCTCCAGAACCTCCTTCCTCCGTTCTTCCTCTGGGTATTGTTGTGGTCATGGTTTCCTCTGATCTGGAACCTGGAATCCGTACTGCTCAGTACTTGGCTCCTTCCAATACCCCTGAATGCAAGCTGTTTGTCCCTGTGTATCTCAGATTATGCCTTTTGCAAGGATTCCATGATTTTGTATTGAGTGTTCATCCAGGGGTCACTGCAACCCCGAAGGCAGTTGCTAGAGACTGTTTTGGTGGTCCACCATGCATAAGGATATTAGAGATTTTGTGTCAGCTTATGAAACTTATGCACGTGCCAAAGTACAGCATTGCCGGCCAGCCGGGGAATTGGTTCCTTTGCCAATTCCAGAAAGACCATGGAATCATTTGTCCATGGATTTCATTTCAGATTTACCGCTGTCTGGGGGGATGACTACTATTTGGGTGGCAGTCGATCGCTTCAGCAAACAAGCTCACTTCATCCCATTATCTGGGTTATCCAATGCTGAATCTCTCTCCAAACTGTTTATTATTCATGTGGTACAATTGCATAGGATTCTGTTAAATATTGTATTGGATAGGGGTGTACAATTCAACTCTAGATTTTGGAGGACTTTCTGACGAAAAATGGGAATTGATTTGTCCTTTTCCTCTGCTTATCACCCTGAAACTAACGGTCAGACAGAGAGGACAAATCAGTCTTTGAAGCCAATTTTAAGATATTTTGTCGCTGATCAGCAGGAGAAATGGTCATCATTTCTTCCTCTGGCTGAGTTTTCTTTTAACAGTCGGGTTAATCAGTCCATGGGGACCTCGCCGTTTTTCTATAATTACAGGATTCATCCTCATTTTGGTGAGTTCTCCAGGATAAGTTCCGGGTGTCCTGGGGTGGATGTCACCATTCAAGAGCTGGGGGATGTCTGGAGGAAGGTTAAAAAGAACATTGGGGTGGTTCAGTATTGGCAGCAGCGGAAGGCCAATACGAGGCGCTCATCAGGGGCCACCTTCAAAGTGGGAGTTAATGTATGGTTATCCTCTAAGAATATTACATTGAAGATGCCCTCGCTGAAGTTGGGTCCTAGATTCATTGGTCCGTATGAAATTCTGGAGGTGGTCAATCCAGTTGCCTTCCGCTTAAAACTCCCTCGGTCTTTCCGTATTCCTAATGTGTTCCACAAGTCATTGTTGAAGGAGTTTATTCCCCCTGCTCTGTCTTCCTCACTACTTTCCTTGATTAGTCCTCTACTTAAGCATGCTGGCTCCTCCACCCAGTGTCAATCGTACACTTGCTGTTGACTGTGTAAGACTGATCCATGCTGAGTCTGTGCTGCAATCATCTGTGTTCACTTTCCTTGAGTAGTCCTCTACTTAAGCCTGCTGGCTCCTCTATCCAGTGTCAATTGTACACTTGCTGCTGCCTGTATAAGACTGATCTCTCTGTGATCTGTGCCTGACCCAGCCTGACTTTATTCCCTTCCCGAACTTAGACTCTTTGCTTGTGACCTGACTTCTTTTGTGCCTGCTCCCTGTAAACTGTCTTGTCTTTCTGGTTTTTCTGAACTCAGCTAGTAAATTGAATTTAGTCTCTGATTTCTCTTTGCTGTACTGCGCCATTTCCTGGACCTGATCTCGGATTGTTTGACCTCCTTTTACTCATTCAGTAAGTGGTGTATATTAATTCTTACTGTTATTGTAGTCTTTCTCTCCACTTCTGGGGCTAACATTTACTATAGTGACTCGCATCACACATAGTGTTTTGGTCTACTGCAAATGTGGTCAGGAATTTCACACCTAGCTAAATGCTATGGCAAATCAGTCCATAAACTAGTGTAAAACATTTGGTCCGCCAGTCCACAGTCCACTGTAAAAGTGGTCTGTCAGTCCACAGTCTAATGTAAATGTTATGGCCATTCAGTCCATAGTCTTTTAGTCTACTGGAAATGTAGTCATGAATTCCACACCTAGAATAATTGCTGTGCTCAATCAGTCCTTAGACTACTGTAAATGATTGGATCAGTTAGCCCATGGACTAGTGTAAAACTTTTTGTCCGTCAGCCCACAGTCTGATGTAAATGTGGCCAGTCAGTCCACAGTCAGGTGTAAACGATGTCGTCATTGGGTCTACTATCTAGTTTAAATGCTGTGGTCCATCAGTCCACAGTCTAGTGTAAATTCTTTGTTCAGTTAGTTCACAGTCTATTGTAAATGTTGTTGTTAGCTGATCCAAAGCCTAGAGGAAATGCTGTGGTCAGTCGGTCAACAGTCTAGAGTAAATGTTGTTAGTCTGTCCACAGTCTAGTGGAAAAGCTGTGGTCAGTAGCTCCACAGCCTAGCGTAAATGATGAGATCAGTCTCTTGTAATCGTGGCATTGAATGTTACACCGCTGATAAGAAGCCTATTCTATGAAACATAAGAACGTTTTCTTATTTTAGAAGACAGAGAATAAGGAGAAGAAATGTTCCTTACATCTCTACCTGAAATATGGTTGTGTTATACTAGTAGTTGTGTATAGAAGATATACATGTGAAAAACACAAACAATATATTCCCATGTACCAGGAAGGTGTTATTACACCCCGGCAGGCCTAGAACTTATGTCTAAACCTACAATTATCAGTAATTAATATGAATATTAATTACCTGTTAGGAGATTTTTCTAATTCTCTTCTTGAAATCCACAAGGAAAAATTTCACGTTCCACCATCTCACTGGGCGTCAGTCACCTGTAAAAAGTCAAAGGTGTGATAATATGTTCCTGCTACATGCTATACACAAAGAAAAATATAACACACTAGGGACAAAATGACTTATTTCAGGTATAAGGACTGTGGTCAGTTTATTCTGAATCCTGTAGTCAGTCATTTGTTAGTTTACGGTATATATTATGTTCAGTCATTCTACATTATTCTATAAATTTTATAGTCAGACTACAGTATACTAGAAATGTGGTCAGAAAATGCACACCTAGCGTAAATGCTATGATCAGCCAGTCCATAAACTAGTGTAAAAGTTTTGGTCCGCCAGTCCACAGTCCTCTGTAAAAGTGGTCTATTAGTCCACATTCTAGTGTAAATGTTGTGTTCATTCAGTCCATAGTCTTTTGGTCTACTGGAAATGTGTTCAGAAATTCCACACCTAGCATAAATGCTGTGGTCACTCAGTCTTTAGACTAGTGTAAATGTTATATCCAGGCAGTGCAAACTTTACTGGAAATGTGGTCAGGCAGTCGAAATCTAGTGAAAATGACAAGGTTAGTAAGGCCTTAAACAAGTGCAAATGCTTTGATCAGTCAGTATTCAAACTAATGTAAATGCTGTGATCATTCATCCAAAGACTAGATTAAAAGTTTTGATCCGTCAGTCCAAGGTCTACTGTAGATGTGGCCAGTCAGTCCACAGAATAGTATAAAGACTATGGTCAGTCAGTCCACAGTCTAGTGTAAATGAAATACTCATTCAGAGCATAGTGTCACGATCTCCATTCTGTTCCTGTCTTCTATGTTACTTTGTGTAGAAGCTGTCAGTCTGTTTTGGTTGTGCTGGTCTGTGCTGCAATCATCTGTGTTAACTTTCCTAGATTAGTCCTCTACTTAAGCATGCTAGCTCCTCCATCCAGTGGCAATTTCCGAGAATTAAACAATTAAAAATTCTTATCGGCTTCCACTTATTCCCGATCAATATAATCAGCTTTCCGGGGCTAAATGGTTTTCCAAACTGGATCTCAGCGGGACATATAATCTGATACGGGTTCGTGAGGGTGATGAGTGGAAGACAGTATTTTTACCATCTGAAAGTGTCTTTGAAAATCTCGTTATGCCTTTTGGTCTAACGAATGCAGCTGCGGTTTTTCAAAATTTTATGAATTATATTTTCTCTGATTATATTGGCAAATCTTTTGTGGTTTATTTAGATGATATTCTAATTTTCCCACCTAACATGGATTCACATTATAAACATGTCCGTTTGGTTCTGCAAAGGTTGAGAGATAATTGTTTGTTTGGGCAGATACCCTGTCTCGTAGTCTTGATTCTGTGTCTCCTCCAGAACCTCCTTCCTCCGTTCTTCCTCAGGGTATTGTTGTGGTCACGGTTTCCTCTGATCTGGAACCTGGAATCCGTACTGCTCAGTACTTGGCTCCTTCCAATACCCCTGAATGCAAGCTGTTTGTCCCTGTGTATCTCAGATTATGCCTTTTGCAAGGATTCCATGATTGTGTATTGAGTGTTCATCCAGGGGTCACTGCAACCCCAAAGGCAGTTGCTAGAGACTGTTTTGGTGGTCCACCATGCATAAGGATATTAGAGATTTTGTGTCAGCTTGTGAAACTTATGCACGTGCCAAAGTACAGCATTGCCGGCCAGCCGGGGAATTGGTTCCTTTGCCAATTCCAGAAAGACCATGGAATCATTTGTCCATGGATTTCATTTCAGATTTACCGCTGTCTGGGGGGATGACTACTATTTGGGTGGCAGTCGATCGCTTCAGCAAACAAGCTCACTTCATCCCATTATCTGGGTTATCCAATGCTGAATCTCTCTCCAAACTGTTTATTATTCATGTGGTACAATTGCATAGGATTCTGTTAAATATTGTATTGGATAGGGGTGTACAATTCAACTCTAGATTTTGGAGGACTTTCTGACGAAAAATGGGAATTGATTTGTCCTTTTCCTCTGCTTATCACCCTGAAACTAACGGTCAGACAGAGAGGACAAATCAGTCTTTGAAGCCAATTTTAAGATATTTTGTCGCTGATCAGCAGGAGAAATGGTCATCATTTCTTCCTCTGGCTGAGTTTTCTTTTAACAGTCGGGTTAATCAGTCCATGGGGACCTCGCCGTTTTTCTATAATTACAGGATTCATCCTCATTTTGGTGAGTTCTCCAGGATAAGTTCCGGGTGTCCTGGGGTGGATGTCACCATTCAAGAGCTGGGGGATGTCTGGAGGAAGGTTAAAAAGAACATTGGGGTGGTTCAGTATTGGCAGCAGCGGAAGGCCAATACGAGGCGCTCATCAGGGGCCACCTTCAAAGTGGGAGTTAATGTATGGTTATCTTCTAAGAATATTACATTGAAGATGCCCTCGCTGAAGTTGGGTCCTAGATTCATTGGTCCGTATGAAATTCTGGAGGTGGTCAATCCAGTTGCCTTCCGCTTAAAACTCCCTCGGTCTTTCCGTATTCCTAATGTGTTCCACAAGTCATTGTTGAAGGAGTTTATTCCCCCTGCTCTGTCTTCCTCACTACTTTCCTTGATTAGTCCTCTACTTAAGCATGCTGGCTCCTCCACCCAGTGTCAATCGTACACTTGCTGTTGACTGTGTAAGACTGATCCATGCTGAGTCTGTGCTGCAATCATCTGTGTTCACTTTCCTTGAGTAGTCCTCTACTTAAGCCTGCTGGCTCCTCTATCCAGTGTCAATTGTACACTTGCTGCTGCCTGTATAAGACTGATCTCTCTGTGATCTGTGCCTGACCCAGCCTGACTTTATTCCCTTCCCGAACTTAGACTCTTTGCTTGTGACCTGACTTCTCTTGTGCCTGCTCCCTGTAAACTGTCTTGTCTTTCTGGTTTTTCTGAACTCAGCTAGTAAATTTAATTTAGTCTCTGATTTCTCTTTGTTGTACTGCGCCATTTCCTGGACCTGACCTCGGATTGTTTGACCTCCTTTTACTCATTCAGTAAGTGGTGTATATTAATTCTTACTGTTATTGTAGTCTTTCTCTCCACTTCTGGGGCTAACATTTACTATAGTGACTCGCATCACACATAGTGTTTTGGTCTACTGCAAATGTGGTCAGGAATTTCACACCTAGCTAAATGCTATGGCAAATCAGTCCATAAACTAGTGTAAAACATTTGGTCCGCCAGTCCACAGTCCACTGTAAAAGTGGTCTGTCAGTCCACAGTCTAATGTAAATGTTATGGCCATTCAGTCCATAGTCTTTTAGTCTACTGGAAATGTAGTCATGAATTCCACACCTAGAATAATTGCTGTGCTCAATCAGTCCTTAGACTACTGTAAATGATTGGATCAGTTAGCCCATGGACTAGTGTAAAACTTTTTGTCCGTCAGCCCACAGTCTGATGTAAATGTGGCCAGTCAGTCCACAGTCAGGTGTAAACGATGTCGTCATTGGGTCTACTATCTAGTTTAAATGCTGTGGTCCATCAGTCCACAGTCTAGTGTAAATTCTTTGTTCAGTTAGTTCACAGTCTATTGTAAATGTTGTTGTTAGCTGATCCAAAGCCTAGAGGAAATGCTGTGGTCAGTCGGTCAACAGTCTAGAGTAAATGTTGTTAGTCTGTCCACAGTCTAGTGGAAAAGCTGTGGTCAGTAGCTCCACAGCCTAGCGTAAATGATGAGATCAGTCTCTTGTAATCGTGGCATTGAATGTTACACCGCTGATAAGAAGCCTATTCTATGAAACATAAGAACGTTTTCTTATTTTAGAAGACAGAGAATAAGGAGAAGAAATGTTCCTTACATCTCTACCTGAAATATGGTTGTGTTATACTAGGAGTTGTGTATAGAAGATATACATGTGAAAAACACAAACAATATATTCCCATGTACCAGAAAGGTGTTATTACACCCCGGCAGGCCTAGAACTTATGTCTAAACCTACAATTATCAGTAATTAATATGAATATTAATTACCTGTTAGGAGATTTTTCTAATTCTCTTCTTGAAATCCACAAGGAAAAATTTCACGTTCCACCATCTCACTGGGCGTCAGTCACCTGTAAATAGTCAAAGGTGTGATAATATGTTCCTGCTACATGCTATACACAAAGAAAAATATAACACACTAGGGACAAAATTACTTATTTCAGGTATAAGGACTGTGGTCAGTTTATTCTGAATCCTGTAGTCAGTCATTTGTTAGTTTACGGTATATATTATGTTCAGTCATTCTACATTGTTCTATAAATGTTATAGTCAGACTACAGTATACTAGAAATGTGGTCAGAAAATGCACACCTAGCGTAAATGCTATGATCAGCTAGTCCATAAACTAGTGTAAAAGTTTTGGTCCGCCAGTCCACAGTCCACTGTAAAAGTGGTCTATTAGTCCACATTCTAGTGTAAATGTTGTGTTCATTCAGTCCATAGTCTTCTGGACTACTGGAAATGTGTTCAGAAATTCCACACCTAGCATAAATGCTGTGGTCACTCAGTCTTTAGACTAGTGTAAATGTTATATCCAGGCAGTGCAAACTTTACTGGAAATGTGGTCAGGCAGTCGAAATCTAGTGAAAATGACAAGGTCAGTAAGGCCTTAAACAAGTGGAAATGCTTTGATCAGTCAGTATTCAAACTAATGTAAATGCTGTGATCATTCATCCAAAGACTAGATTAAAAGTTTTGATCCGTCAGTCCAAGGTCTACTGTAGATGTGGCCAGTCAGTCCACAAAATAGTATAAAGACTATGGTCAGTCAGTCCACAGTCTAGTGTAAATGAAATACTCATTCAGAGCATAGTGTCACGATCTCAATTCTGTTCCTGTCTTCTATGTTACTTTGTGTAGAAGCTGTCAGTCTGTTTTGGTTGTGCTGGTCTGTGCTGCAATCATCTGTGTTAACTTTCCTAGATTAGTCCTCTACTTAAGCATGCTAGCTCCTCCATCCAGTGGCAATTTCCGAGAATTAAACAATTAAAAATTCTTATCGGCTTCCCCTTATTCCCGATCAATATAATCAGCTTTTCGGGACTAAATGGTTTTCCAAACTGGATCTCAGCGGGGCATATAATCTGATACGGGTTCGTGAGGGTGATAAGTGGAAGACAGTATTTTTACCATCTGAAAGTGTCTTTGAAAATCTCGTTATGCCTTTTGGTCTAACGAATGCAGCTGCGGTTTTTCAAAATTTTATGAATGATATTTTCTCTGATTATATTGGCAAATCTATTGTGGTTTATTTAGATGATATTCTAATTTTCTCACCTAACATGGATTCACATTATAAACATGTCCGTTTGGTTCTGCAAAGGTTGAGAGATAATTGTTTGTTTGGGCAGATACCCTGTATCGTAGTCTTGATTCTGTGTCTCCTCCAGAACCTCCTTCCTCCATTCTTCCTCAGAGTATTGTTGTGGTCATGGTTTCCTCTGATCTGGAACCTGGAATCCGTACTGCTCAGTACTTGGCTCCTTCCAATACCCCTGAATGCAAGCTGTTTGTCCCTGTGTATCTCAGATTATGCCTTTTGCAAGGATTCCATGATTGTGTATTGAGTGTTCATCCAGGGGTCACTGCAACCCTGAAGGCAGTTGCTAGAGTCTGTTTTGGTGGTCCACCATGCATAAGGATATTAGAGATTTTGTGTCAGCTTGTGAAACTTATGCACGTGCCAAAGTACAGCATTGCCGGCCAGCCGGGGAATTGGTTCCTTTACCAATTCCAGAAAGACCATGGAATCATTTGTCCATGGATTTCATTTCAGATTTACCGCTGTCTGGGGGGATGACTACTATTTGGGTGGCAGTCGATCGCTTCAGCAAACAAGCTCACTTCATCCCATTATCTGGGTTACCCAATGCTGAATCTCTCTCCAAACTGTTTATTATTCATGTGGTACAATTGCATAGGATTCTGTTAAATATTGCATTGGATAGGGGTGTACAATTCAACTCTAGATTTTGGAGGGCTTTCTGCAGAAAAATGGGGATTGATTTGTCCTTTTCCTCTGCTTATCACCCTGAAACTAACGGTCAGACAGAGAGGACAAATCAGTCTTTGAAGCCAATTTTAAGATATTTTGTCGCTGATTTCAGGGGAAATGGTCATCATTTCTTCCTCTGGCTGAGTTTTCTTTTAACAGTCGGGTTAATCAGTCCATGGGGACCTCGCCGTTTTTCTATAATTACAGGATTCATCCTCATTTTGGTGAGTTCTCCAGGATAAGTTCCGGGTGTCCTGGGGTGGATGTCACCATTCAAGAGCTGGGGGATGTCTGGAGGAAGGTTAAAAAGAACATTGGGGTGGTTCAGTATTGGCAGCAGCGGAAGGCCAATACGAGGCGCTCATCAGGGGCCACCTTCAAAGTGGGAGTTAATGTATGGTTATCCTCTAAGAATATTACATTGAAGATGCCCTCGCTGAAGTTGGGTCCTAGATTCATTGGTCCGTATGAAATTCTGGAGGTGGTCAATCCAGTTGCCTTCCGCTTAAAACTCCCTCGGTCTTTCCGTATTCCTAATGTGTTCCACAAGTCATTGTTGAAGGAGTTTATTCCCCCTGCTCTGTCTTCCTCACTACTTTCCTTGATTAGTCCTCTACTTAAGCATGCTGGCTCCTCCACCCAGTGTCAATCGTACACTTGCTGTTGACTGTGTAAGACTGATCCATGCTGAGTCTGTGCTGCAATCATCTGTGTTCACTTTCCTTGAGTAGTCCTCTACTTAAGCCTGCTGGCTCCTCCATCCAGTGTCAATTGTACACTTGCTGCTGCCTGTATAAGACTTATCTCTCTGTGATCTGTGCCTGACCCAGCCTGACTTTATTCCCTTCCTGAACTTAGACTCTTTGCTTGTGACCTGACTTCTCTTGTGCCTGCTCCCTGTAAACTGTCTTGTCTTTCTGTTTTTTCTGAACTCAGCTAGTAAATTGGATTTAGTCTCTGATTTCTCTTTGCTGTACTGCGCCATTTCCTGGACCTGACCTCGGATTGTTTGACCTCCTTTTACTTATTCAGTAAGTGGTGTATATTATTTCTTACTGTTGTAGTCTTTCTCTCCACTTCTGGGGCTAACATTTACTATAGTGACTCGCATCACACATAGTGTTTTGGTCTACTGCAAATGTGGTCAGGAATTTCACACCTAGCTAAATGCTATGGCAAATCAGTCCATAAACTAGCGTAAAACATTTGGTCCACCAGTCCACAGTCCACTGTAAAAGTGGTCTGTCAGTCCACAGTCTAATGTAAATGTTATGGCCATTCAGTCCATAGTCTTTTAGTCTACTGGAAATGTAGTCATGAATTCCACACCTAGCATAATTGCTGTGCTCAATCAGTCCTTAGACTACTGTAAATGGTTGGATCAGTTAGCCCATGGACTAGTGTAAAACTTTTTGTCCGTCAGTCCACAGTCTGATGTAAATGTGGCCAGTCAGTCCACAGTCAGGTGTAAACGATGTCGTCATTGGGTCTACTATCTAGTTTAAATGCTGTGGTCCATCAGTCCACAGTCTAGTGTAAATTCTTTGTTCAGTTAGTTCACAGTCTGGTGTAAATGTTGTTTTTAGCTGATCCAAAGCCTAGAGGAAATGCTGTGGTCAGTCGGTCAACAGTCTAGAGTAAATGTTGTTAGTCTGTCCACAGTCTAGTGGAAAAGCTGTGGTCAGTAGCTCCAGAGCCTAGCGTAAATGATGAGATCAGTCTCTTGTAATCGAGGCATTGAATGTTACACCGCTGATAAGAAGCCTATTCTATGAAACATAAGAACGTTTTCTTATTTTAGAAGACAGAGAATAAGGAGCAGAAATGTTCCTTACATCTCTACCTGAAATATGGTTGTGTTATACTAGGAGTTGTGTATAGAAGATATACATGTGAAAAACACAAACAATATATTCCCATGTACCAGGAAGGTGTTATTACACCCCGGCAGGCCTAGAACTTATGTCTAAACCTACAATTATCAGTAATTAATATGAATATTAATTACCTGTTAGAAGATTTTTCTAATTCTCTTCTTGAAATCCACAAGGAAAAATTTCACGTTCCACCATCTCACTGGGCGTCAGTCACCTGTAAATAGTCAAAGGTGTGATAATATGTTCCCGCTACATGCTATACACAAAGAAAAATATAACACACTAGGGACAAAATTACTTATTTCAGGTATAAGGACTGTGGTCAGTTTATTCTGAATCCTGTAGTCAGTCATTTGTTAGTTTACGGTATATATTATGTTCAGTCATTCTACATTGTTCTATAAATGTTATAGTCAGACTACAGTATACTAGAAATGTGGTCAGAAAATGCACACCTAGCGTAAATGCTATGATCAGCCAGTCCATAAACTAGTGTAAAAGTTTTGGTCCGCCAGTCTACAGTCCACTGTAAAAGTGGTCTATTAGTCCACATTCTAGTGTAAATGTTGTGTTCATTCAGTCCATAGTCTTCTGGTCTACTGGAAATGTGTTCAGAAATTCCACACCTAGCATAAATGCTGTGGTCACTCAGTCTTTAGACTAGTGTACATGTTATATCCAGGCAGTGCAAACTTTACTGGAAATGTGGTCAGGCAGTCGAAATCTAGTGAAAATGACAAGGTCAGTAAGGCCTTAAACAAGTGCAAATGCTTTGATCAGTCATTATTCAAACTAATGAAAATGCTGTGATCATTCATCCAAAGACTAGATTAAAAGTTTTGATCCGTCAGTCCAAGGTCTACTGTAGATGTGGCCAGTCAGTCCACAGAATAGTATAAAGACTATGGTCAGTCAGTCCACAGTCTAGTGTAAATGAAATGCTCATTCAGAGCATAGTGTCACGATCTCCATTCTGTTCCTGTCTTCTATGTTACTTTGTGTAGAAGCTGTCAGTCTGTTTTGGTTGTGCTGGTCTGTGCTGCAATCATCTGTGTTAACTTTCCTAGATTAGTCCTCTACTTAAGCATGCTAGCTTCTCCATCCAGTGGCAATTTCCGAGAATTAAACAATTAAAAATTCTTATCAGCTTCCACTTATTCCCGATCAATATAATCAGCTCTCCGGGGCTAAATGGTTTTCCAAACTGGATCTCAGCGGGGCATATAATCTGATACGGGTTCGTGAGGGTGATGAGTGGAAGACAGTATTTTTACCATCTGAAAGTGTCTTTGAAAATCTCGTTATGCCTTTTGGTCTAACGAATGCAGCTGCGTTTTTTCAAAATTTTATGAATGATATTTTCTCTGATTATATTGGCAAATCTTTTGTGGTTTATTTAGATGATATTCTAATTTTCTCACCTAACATGGATTCACATTATAAACATGTCTGTTTGGTTCTGCAAAGGTTGAGAGATAATTGTTTGTTTGGGCAGATACCCTGTCTCGTAGTCTTGATTCTGTGTCTCCTCCAGAACCTCCTTCCTCCGTTCTTCCTCAGGGTATTGTTGTGGTCACGGTTTCCTCTGATCTGGAACCTGGAATCCGTACTGCTCAGTACTTGGCTCCTTCCAATACCCCTGAATGCAAGCTGTTTGTCCCTGTGTATCTCAGATTATGCCTTTTGCAAGGATTCCATGATTGTGTATTGAGTGTTCATCCAGGGGTCACTGCAACCCCGAGGGCAGTTGCTAGAGACTGTTTTGGTGGTCCACCATGCATAAGGATATTAGAGATTTTGTGTCAGCTTGTGAAACTTATGCACGTGCCAAAGTACAGCATTGCCGGCCAGCCGGGGAATTGGTTCCTTTACCAATTCCAGAAAGACCATGGAATCATTTGTCCATGGATTTCATTTCAGATTTACCGCTGTCTGGGGGGATGACTACTATTTGGGTGGCAGTCGATCGCTTCAGCAAACAAGCTCACTTCATCCCATTATCTGAGTTATCCAATGCTGAATCTCTCTCCAAACTGTTTATTATTCATGTGGTACAATTGCATAGGATTCTGTTAAATATTGCATTGGATAGGGGTGTACAATTCAACTCTAGATTTTGGAGGGCTTTCTGCAGAAAAATGGGGATTGATTTGTCCTTTTCCTCTGCTTATCACCCTGAAACTAACGGTCAGACAGAGAGGACAAATCAGTCTTTGAAGCCAATTTTAAGATATTTTGTCGCTGATCAGCAGGAGAAATGGTCATCATTTCTTCCTCTGGCTGAGTTTTCTTTTAACAGTCGGGTTAATCAGTCCATGGGGACCTCGCCGTTTTTCTATAATTACAGGATTCATCCTCATTTTGGTGAGTTCTCCAGGATAAGTTCCGGGTGTCCTGGGGTGGATGTCACCATTCAAGAGCTGGGGGATGTCTGGAGGAAGGTTAAAAAGAACATTGGGGTGGTTCAGTATTGGCAGCAGCGGAAGGCCAATACGAGGCGCTCATCAGGGGCCACCTTCAAAGTGGGAGTTAATGTATGGTTATCCTCTAAGAATATTACATTGAAGATGCCCTCACTGAAGGTGGGTCCTAGATTCATTGGTCCGTATGAAATTCTGGAGGTGGTCAATCCAGTTGCCTTCCGCTTAAAACTCCCTCGGTCTTTCCGTATTCCTAATGTGTTCCACAAGTCATTGTTAAAGGAGTTTATTCCCCCTGCTCTGTCTTCCTCACTACTTTCCTTGATTAGTCCTCTACTTAAGCATGCTGGCTCCTCCACCCAGTGTCAATCGTACACTTGCTGTTGACTGTGTAAGACTGATCCATGCTGAGTCTGTGCTGCAATCATCTGTGTTCACTTTCCTTGAGTAGTCCTCTACTTAAGCCTGCTGGCTCCTCCATCCAGTGTCAATTGTACACTTGCTGCTGCCTGTATAAGACTGATCTCTCTGTGATCTGTGCCTGACCCAGCCTGACTTTATTCCCTTCCTGAACTTAGACTCTTTGCTTGTGACCTGACTTCTCGTGCCTGCTCCCTGTAAACTGTCTTGTCTTTCTGGTTTTTCTGAACTCAGCTAGTAAATTGGATTTAGTCTCTGATTTCTCTTTGCTGTACTGCGCCATTTCCTGGACCTGACCTCGGATTGTTTGACCTCCTTTTACTTATTCAGTAAGTGGTGTATATTATTTCTTACTGTTATTGTAGTCTTTCTCTCCACTTCTGGGGCTAACATTTACTATAGTGACTCGCATCACACATAGTGTTTTGGTCTACTGCAAATGTGGTCAGGAATTTCACACCTAGCTAAATGCTATGGCAAATCAGTCCATAAACTAGCGTAAAACATTTGTTCCGCCAGTCCACAGTCCACTGTAAAAGTGGTCTGTCAGTCCACAGTCTAATGTAAATGTTATGGCCATTCAGTCCATAGTCTTTTAGACTACTGGAAATGTAGTCATGAATTCCACACCTAGAATAATTACTGTGCTCAATCAGTCCTTAGACTACTGTAAATGATTGGATCAGTTAGCCCATGGACTAGTGTAAAACTTTTTGTCCGTCAGCCCACAGTCTGATGTAAATGTGGCCAGTCAGTCCACAGTCAGGTGTAAACGATGTCGTCATTGGGTCTACTATCTAGTTTAAATGCTGTGGTCCATCAGTCCACAGTCTAGTGTAAATTCTTTGTTCAGTTAGTTCACAGTCTGGTGTAAATGTTGTTGTTAGCTGATCCAAAGCCTAGAGGAAATGCTGTGGTCAGTCGGTCAACAGTCTAGAGTAAATGTTGTTAGTCTGTCCACAGTCTAGTGGAAAAGCTGTGGTCAGTAGCTCCACAGCCTAGCGTAAATGATGAGATCAGTCTCTTGTAATCGTGGCATTGAATGTTACACCGCTGATAAGAAGCCTATTCTATGAAATATAAGAATGTTTTCTTATTTTAGAAGACAGAGAATAAGGAGAAGAAATGTTCCTTACATCTCTACCTGAAATATGGTTGTGTTATACTAGGAGTTGTGTATAGAAGATATACATGTGAAAAACACAAACAATATATTCCCATGTACCAGGAAGGTGTTATTACACCCCGGCAGGCCTAGAACTTATGTCTAAACCTACAATTATCAGTAATTAATATGAATATTAATTACCTGTTAGGAGATTTTTCTAATTCTCTTCTTGAAATCCACAAGGAAAAATTTCACGTTCCACCATCTCACTGGGCGTCAGTCACCTGTAAATAGTCAAAGGTGTGATAATATGTTCCTGCTACATGCTATACACAAAGAAAAATATAACACACTAGGGACAAAATTACTTATTTCAGGTATAAGGACTGTGGTCAGTTTATTCTGAATCCTGTAGTCAGTCATTTGTTAGTTTACGGTATATATTATGTTCAGTCATTCTACATTATTCTATAAATGTTATAGTCAGACTACAGTATACTAGAAATGTGGTCAGAAAATGCACACCTAGCGTAAATGCTATGATCAGCCAGTCCATAAACTAGTGTAAAAGTTTTGGTCCGCCAGTCCACAGTCCACTGTAAAAGTGGTCTATTAGTCCACATTCTAGTGTGAATGTTGTGTTCATTCAGTCCATAGTCTTCTGGTCTACTGGAAATGTGTTCAGAAATTCCACACCTAGCATAAATGCTGTGGTCACTCAGTCTTTAGACTAGTGTAAATGTTATATCCAGGCAGTGCAAACTTTACTGGAAATGTGGTCAGGCAGTCGAAATCTAGTGAAAATGACAAGGTCAGTAAGGCCTTAAACAAGTGCAAATGCTTTGATCAGTCAGTATTCAAACTAATGTAAATGCTGTGATCATTCATCCAAAGACTAGATTAAAAGTTTTGATCCGTCAGTCCAAGGTCTACTGTAGATGTGGCCAGTCAGTCCACAGAATAGTATAAAGACTATGGTCAGTCAGTCCACAGTCTAGTGCAGGGGTCGGGAACCTATGGCTCGCGAGCCAGATATGGCTCTTTTGATGGCCGTATCTGGCTCGCAGACAGCCTGCGGCGTAGGAAGGGGGGGGCGGGGGGGGCGGGCCGCCCCGGGCGGCACAATGCGGGGGGCGGCACAATGCGGGGGGCGGGTCGCCGGCGGCGCAGAATTTACCTGTTCGCATCTCGGCTTCAGAAAAATGGCCGCATCCCGCGGCCATTTTCCTGAAGCCCCAGGCAGCAGAGCGCTCCACCTGCGCACGCGCGGCCTCAGGAAGATGGCCGCCCCCACCGATAACCAGATAGAGCAGGATCGCGGTCAGGTAAAACTTGTTTTTTTTTTTTTTTTATTGAGAGCGGCGATCGGGGGGGGGGGGGCCCAGGGCAGAAAGCTGGACACAGGGGGGCAGAAAGCTGGACACAGGGGGGCACAAAGCTGGACACTGGGGGGCAGAAAGCTGGACACAGGGGGGCAGAAAGCTGGACACAGGGGGGGCAGATAGCTGGACACAGGGGGGCAGAAAGCTGGACACAGGGGGGCAGAAAGCTGGACACAGGGGGGCAGAAGGGACATTGGGGCAGAACGCTGGACACGAGGGCAGAACGCTGGACACGGGGGCAGAATGCTGGACACGGGGGCAGAACGCTGGACACTGGGGCAGAACGCTGGACACGGGGGCAGAACGCTGGACACGGGGGCAGAACGCTGGACACGGGGGCAGAACGCTGGACACTGGGGCAGAAAGCTGGACACTGGGGCAGAACGCTGGACACTGGGGCAGAACGCTGGACACTGGGGCAGAACGCTGGACACTGAGGCAGAAATCTGGACACTGGGGCAGAACGCTGGACACTGGGGCAGAACGCTGGACACGGGGGCAGAACGCTGGACACTGGGGCAGAACGCTGGACACGGGGGCAGAACGCTGGACACGGGGGCAGAACGCTGGACACGGGGGCAGAACGCTGGACACTGGGGCAGAAAGCTGGACACTGGGGCAGAAAGCTGGACACTGGGGCAGAACGCTGGACACAGGGGCAGAAAGCTGGACACGGGCAGAAAGCTGGACACAGGCAGAAAGCTGGACACGGGGGCAGAACGCTGGACACAGGGGCAGAACGCTGGACACTGGGGCAGAACGCTGGACATTGGGGCAGAACGCTGGACACTGATGCAGAAAGCTGGACATTGGGGCAGAACGCTGGACTTTGGAGCAGAACGCTGGACACAGGAGCAGAAAGCTGGACACAGGGGCAGAAAGCTGGACACGGGCAGAAAGCTGGACACAGGGGCAGAAAGCTGGACACAGGGGCAGAATGCTTGACACAGGGGCAGAATGGAGAAACGGGGCATGATTGGAGACACGGGGCAGGATGACAGACATGGCGTCATGACTGGAGACACTGGAGGCAGGATTGGAGACAGATGGGGCAGGATCATGGGGCAGGATGGATACGATGGAGACAGATGGGGCAGGATGGGAAGATCATATGGGGCAGGATGGATACTCATGAGGGCAGGATGGGAGAACATATGGCTGGAGCCAGGAATGAGACACACGGGGGCCAGGATGGCGAATATTATTACCACAGGGGCTAATTAAGGGATATTATTACTGCAGGGATGTATTTATTTTATTTTTTGAGTATACTGTTTTAAATGGCGGGGCGGTCCTATTACTGTGTAGATTGACACTATGTCGCCTTCTTCATGTGGTGTAATGTAGAAGTTGGGAAAATTAAGTAATGTGTTCTGCAAGTGGAACTCGTGATAACTGTGTTATTTCCTGCAGAGACGAGTCCTGGCTGGATGAAGTGATGGCGGTCTGTGCGGGATGAAAGATGAAGGACTTCACTTAGAGACGTCACTGGTGAGTCAGTGTGTTACCTATACACTGTATAATATATACTGAGGTCCTGTGTATGTCACCGGTGATCACTGTATTACCTATACACAGACGCTGCATACTAAGTACAGATCTCCTGTGTATAATGGCACTTAGGGCTTGTTTCCACATGCGAGAAACACGTCCGTGTCTCGCATGTGGGAACCAAGTTCTGGCGTCGGCACTCCAGAGCGGAGTGTGCGGCCGCATAGGAACACATGGAGCTGCACAGCTCCGCTCCAATGTGCCGACGCCAGAACTTACGCTGGGTGTGCCTGCTTGTATGTACCACTTTAAGTAGTAAATGCTTTAGTTCCCTATGGGTCTGAGCCTCTCTTTTTTGTTCATTTTCTGTAAGACCAACACTTTTAAAAGGGCCACTGACAGATACAATTGCTCCAGCGGTCACTTAGTACACAAAGGAGTGTTCCTCTCTGCTGCACCAAGCCACCGCTGGACCTAAACAATAATTCGCTGTAAAATAATAAAATAGATAATTGACATAACTGACAATGCGTTGTGTGACATGTCCAACATTCCAGCTTCTTTCTTCTGCGAATGCCTCAAAGCTGGCATTCTCTCAACATCAGGTGGGAAGAATGCCAGCTTCCAGTCATGCGCAGGAAAAAGAAGAAGCCAGACTGCTGGACTGATGTCATGCATCGCAAGCTCACAATGTAAGTTATTTATTTAATTTTTTTACTGCTAATTACCATTGTTTCAGTCCAGTTGTGGCTTTATACAGCAGGGAGGAGCATTGCTTGCTGTACTAAGTGAACATTGGAGCGATTGATCTGTCAATGGCCCTTTAACCCCTTCACCCCCAAGGGTGGTTTGCACGTTAATGACCGGGCCAATTTTTACAATTCTGACCACTGTCCCTTTATGAGGCTATAACTCTGGAACGCTTTGACGGATCTTGGCGATTCTGACATTGTTTTCTCGTGACATATTGTACTTCATGTTAGTGGTAAAATTTATTCGATATAACTTGCGTTTATTTGTGAAAAAAATGGAAATTTGGCAAAAATTTTGAAAATTTTGCAATTTTCCAACTTTGAATTTTTATGCCCTTAAATCACAGACATATGTCACGCAAAAAACTTAATAAGTAACATTTCCCACATGTCTACTTTACATCAGTACAATTTTGTTTATAATGCAGAGCCGTAAAAATAAAAAATCATATTTTTTCACAAAAATGATCTTTTTGCCCCCAATTTTTTATTTTCCCAAGGGTAAGAGAAGAAATTGGACCCCAAAAAATGTTGTGCAATTTGTCCTGAGTACGATGATACCCCATATGTGGGTGTAAACCATTGTTTGGGCGCATGGCAGAGCTTGGAAGGGAAGGAGCGCCATTTGACTTTTCAATGCAAAATTGACTGGAATTGAGATGGGACGCCATGTTGCGTTTGGAGAGCCCCTGATGTGCCTAAACATTGAAACTCCCTACAAGTGACACCATTTTGGAAAGTAGACCCCCTAAGGAACTTATCTAGATGTGTTTTGAGAGCTTTGAACCCCCAAGTGTTTCACTACAGATTATAACGCAGAGCCGTGAAAATAATTTTTATTTTTTTTCTCAAAAATGATTTTTTAGCACCCAGCTTTGTATTTTTTCAAGGGTAACAGAATAAATTGGACCCCAAAATTTGTTTTCCAATTTGTCCTGAGTACGCTGATACCCCATATGTGGGGGGGGAACCACTGTTTGGGCGCATGACAGAGCTCGGAAGGGAAGGAGCGCCATTTGGAATGCAGACTTAAATGGATTGGTCAGCAGCCGTCACGTTGCATTTGCAGAGCCCCTGATGTACCCAAACAGTACAAACCCCCCACAAGTGACCCCATATTGGAAACTAGACCTCCCAAGGAACTTATCTAGATGTGTTTTGAGAACTTTGAACCCCAAAGTGTTTCACTAAAGTTTATAGCGCAAAGCCGTGAAAATAAAAATTCTTTTTTTTTTTCACAAAAATGATTTTTTAGCCCCCAGTTTTGTATTTTCACAAGGGTAACAGGATAAATTAGACCCCAAAAGTTGTTGTCCAATTTGTCCTGAGTACGCTGATACCCCATATGTGGGGGGGAACCACTGTTTGGGTGCATGACAGAGCTCGGAAGGGAAGGAGCGCCATTTGGAATGCAGCCTTAAATGGATTGGTCTGCAGGCGTCACGTTGCATTTGCAGAGCCCCTGATGTACCCAAACAGTACAAACCCCCCACAAGTGACCCCATATTGGAAACTAGACCTCCCAAGGAACTTATCTAGATGTGTTGTGAGAACTTTGAACCCCCAAGTGTTTCACTACAGTTTATAACGCAGAGCCGTGAAAATAAAACATCTTTTTTTTCCCACAAAAATGATTTTTAGCCCCCCAAATTTTTATTTTCCTAAGGATAACAAGAGAACTTGGACCCCAGAAGTTGTTGTTCAATTTGTCCCGAGTACGCTGATAACACATATGTTGGGGTAAACCCCTTTTTGGGCGCACGGGAGAGCTCGGAAGGGAAGGAGCACTGTTTTACTTTTTCAACGCAGAATTGGCTGGAATTGAGATTGGACCCCATGTCGCGCTTGGAGAGCCCCTGATGTGCCTGGACAGTGGAAACTCCCCAATTCTACCTGAAACCCTAACCCAAACACACCCCTAACCCTAATCCCAACGGTAACCCTAACCACACCCCTAGCCCTGACACACCCATAATTCTAATCCCAACCCTAATCCAAACGTAAATGTAATCCAAACCCTAACCCTAACTTTAGCCCCAACCCTAACTTTAGCCCCAACCCTAACTTTACCTCCAACCCTAGCCCTAACCCTAACCCTACCCCTAACCCTAACCCTAAACGTGACTGAAATACGTGGCACTGAAATACGTGGCACTGAAATACGTGGCACTGAAATACGTGGCACTGAAATACGTGGCACTGAAATACGTGATACGTGGCACTGAAACATGTGGCACTGAAATACGTGATACGTGGCACTGAAATACGTGGCACTGAAATACGTGGCACTGAAATACGTGGCACTTAAATACGTGGCACTTAAATACGTGGCACTGAAATATGTGATACGTGGCACTGAAATACGTGGCACTGAAATACGTGGCACTGAAATACGTGGCACTGAAATACGTGGCACTGAAATACGTGGCACTTAAATACGTGGCACTTAAATACGTGGCACTGAAATATGTGATACGTGGCACTGAAATACGTGGCACTGAAATACGTGGCACTGAAATACATGGCACTGAAATACGTGGCACTTAAATACGTGGCACTTAAATACGTGGCACTTAAATACGTGGCACTGAAATATGTGATACGTGGCACTTAAATACGTGGCACTGAAACACGTGGCACTGAAATACGTGATACGTTGCACTGAAATACGTGGCACTGAAATACGTGGCACTTAAATACGTGGCACTTAAATACGTGGCACTGAAATATGTGATACGTGGCACTGAAATACGTGGCACTGAAATACGTGGCACTGAAATACGTGGCACTGAAATACGTGGCACTGAAACACGTGGCATTGAAATACGTGATACGTGGCACTGAAATACGTGGCACTGAAATACGTGCAACTGAAATACGTGGTACTAAAATATGTGGCACTGAAATACGTGATACGTGGCACTGAAATACGTGGCACTGAAACACGTGGCACTGAAATACGTGATACGTGGCACTGAAATACATGGCACTGAAATACGTGGCACTGAAATACGTGGCACTGAAATACGTGGCACTGAAATACGTGGCACTATGACTGTCAGAAAATGTTCATTAAACGGTTAGGGGTGAGGTTAGGGGTAGAGTTAGGCCGGCCTCACACTGGGCGTAAGACAATACGCCACGTATTATACGTCCGTACTACGGCCGTAATACGGAGAAATGTTCCCAAAATATTGATCCGTAGTCAGGGTGTGTCAGCGTATTTTGCGCATGGCATCCTCCGTATGTAATCCGTATGGCATCCGTACTGCGAGATTTTCGCGCAGGCTTGCAAAACCGACATCTAATGGATTTATGTGCTCAAATGTTAGGGAAAACATATATACAGTATATATATATATATATATATATATATATATATATGTCATTGAGACACATATATATATATTCTGTATTTAGATTTCATTCAGCGCGATATGTGTTAAAAGCCGGTAATTCAATTGCCGGCTCCTCATTTCTCCTGCACAAACCCGACAGGATATGAGACATGGTTTACATACAGTAAACCATCTCATATCCCCCTTTTTTTTGCATATTC
The DNA here is from genome assembly GCF_051348905.1 of Ranitomeya variabilis. Lineage (NCBI taxonomy): Eukaryota > Metazoa > Chordata > Amphibia > Anura > Dendrobatidae > Ranitomeya > Ranitomeya variabilis. Next base: position 327,762,331 of record NC_135237.1, on the reverse strand, counting down.
CACACTACTAATGTTAGTAGTGTGTATGTGCAAAATTTCAGCGCTGTAGCTGCTGAAATAAAGGGTTAAATGGCGGAAAAAATTGGCGTGGGCTCCCGCGCAATTTTCTCCGCCAGAATGGTAAAGCCAGTGACCGAGGGCAGATATTAATAGCCAGGAGAGGGTCCATGGTTATTGGCCCCCCCGTGGCTAAAAACATCTGCCCCCAGCCACCCCAGAAAAGGCACCTCTGGAAGATGCGCCTATTCTGGCACTTGGCCACTCTCTTCCCACTCCCTGTAGCGGTGGGATATGGGGTAATGAAGGGTTAATGCCACCTTGCTATTGGAAGGTGACATTAAGCCAGATTAATAATGGAGAGGCGTCAATTATGTCACCTATCCATTATTAATCCAATAGTACGAAAGGGTTAAAAAACACACACACACATGATTTAAAAGTATTTTAATGAAATAAACACAGCGGTTGTTGTAATAATTTATTGTTCTCTCAATCCATCAGGAACACCCTCGCTTGGAAAAATAATAAACGCACAAGATACATACCTTCTGGTGAACCGTCTCGTCCCACGAAGTAATCCATCTGAAGGGGTTAACTAATATTACAGGCAGGAGCCCTGCTAAATGCAGCTGTGCTCCGTGCTTGTAATTCCCCAGCGAATGAATGAAATGTAGGTCATTGACCTACATTTCCTTCAGTCGCGGTGAGGCGCCCTCTGGTGGATGTTCTCATGAACTGCAGCCTGGGAACTTTTTCCCACGCTCCAGGTCATATGAGGACATCCACCAGGGGGCGCATCACCGCGACTGAAGGAAATGTAGGTCAATGACCTACATTTCATTCATTCGCTGGGGAATTACAAGCACGGAGCACAGCTGCATTTAGCAGGGCTCCTGCCTGTAATATTAGTTAACCCCTTCAGATGGATTACTTTGTGGGACGAGACGGTTCACCAGAAGGTATGTATCTTGTGCGTTTATTATTTTTCCAAGCGAGGGTGTTCCTGATGGATTGAGAGAACAATAAATTATTACAACAACCGCTGTGTTTATTTCATTAAAATACTTTTAAATCATGTGTGTGTGTGTTTTTTAACCCTTTCGTACTATTGGATTAATAATGGATAGGTGACATAATTGACGCCTCTCCATTATTAATCTGGCTTAATGTCACCTTCCAATAGCAAGGTGGCATTAACCCTTCATTACCCCATATCCCACCGCTACAGGGAGTGGGAAGAGAGTGGCCAAGTGCCAGAATAGGCGCATCTTCCAGAGGTGCCTTTTCTGGGGTGGCTGGGGGCAGATGTTTTTAGCCACGGGGGGGCCAATAACCATGGACCCTCTCCTGGCTATTAATATCTGCCCTCGGTCACTGGCTTTACCATTCTGGCGGAGAAAATTGCGCGGGAGCCCACGCCATTTTTTTCTGCCATTTAACCCTTTATTTTAGCAGCTACAGCGCCCACATTTTGCACATACACACTACTAACATTAGTAGTGTGGAATATGCAAAAAAAAAGGGGATATGAGATGGTTTACTGTATGTAAACCATGTCTCATATCCTGTCGGGTTTGTGCAGGAGAAATGAAAAGCCGGCAATTGAATTACCGACTTTTCACTAACACCGCTGCGTATTTCTCGCAAGTCACACTGCTGGTCAGTGTGGAATCCGTATTTTTCTCGCCCCCATAGACTTTCATTGGCGATTTTTTTGCGCAATACGGTGACAAACGCAGCATGCTGCGATTTTGTACGGCCGTAGAAAGCCGTATAATACTGAACCGTAATATACGGCTAATAGGAGCAGCCCCATTGAGAATAATTGTGACGTTTATTTTGCGAGTTTTACGGACGTAGTTTATGCACTCATACGTCCGTAAAACTCGCTAGTGTGAGGCCGGCCTTTGGGTTAGGGTTTGGATCCCTTTATCACCTTGATGGTGGTGGGTGGCTTTTCAGTGTGTTTTCTGTTTTTTTTCGATAAAAATGCATGCGTTTTTAACGCAAACAAACGCATGTGCTTAAAAACGCAAGAAAATACTGCAGGTTGTATTTCTGAAAATGAACGCATGCAGAAAAAAACCGCATGCGTTTGAAAACGCGACCAAACGCGTACAAAAAAACCGCATGCGTTTTCAATGTTAAATATAGGGAAAAAACGCATGCATTTTTTTGTGCAAAAAACGCTGCAGACAAAAACGCAAGTGTGAAACCAGCGACGCTTTTTATAGCAAAAAAGTTTTTGCGTCTCCACATTTTGAGACCTATAATTTTTCCACATTTTGCTCCACAGAGTCATGTGAGGTCTTGTTTTTTGCGGGACGAGTTGACGTTTTTATTGGTAACATTTTCGGACACGTGACCGTTTTTGATCGCTTTTTATTCCGATTTTTGTGAGGCAGAATGACCAAAAACCTGCTATTCATGAATTTCTTTTGGGAGAGGCGTTTATACCGTTCCGCGTTTGGTAAAATTGATAAAGCAGTTTTATTCGTCGGGTCAGTACGATTACAGCGATATCTCATTTATATCTTTTTTTATGTTTTGGCGCTTTTATACGATAAAAACTAAAATATAGAAAAAATAATTATTTTGGTATCGCTTTATTCTCAGGACTATAACTTTTTTATTTTTTTGCTGATGATGCTGTATGGCGGCTTGTTTTTTGCGGGACAAGATGACGTTTTCAGCGGTACCATGGATATTTATATCAGTTTTTTTGATCGTGTGTTATTCCACTTTTTGTTCGGCGGTATGGTAATAAAGCGTTGTTTTTTGCCTCGTTTTTTTTTTTTTTCTTACGGTGTTTACTGAAGGGGTTAACTAGTGGGGCAGTTTTATAGGTTGGGTCGTTACGGACGCGGCGATACTAAATATGTGTACTTTTATTGTTTTGTTTTTTTTATTTAGATAAAGAAATGTATTTATGGGAATAATATATTTTTTTTATTATTATTTATTTAGGAATTTTTTTTTATTTTTTTTTACACATGTGGAAAAAAATTTTTTTTACTTTTTTACTTTGTCCCAGGGGGGGACATCACAGATCATTGATCTGGCAGTGTGCACAGCACTCTGCCAGATCGACGATCTGCTGTGCAGGGCTGCAGGCTTACCAAGTGTCTGCTCTGAGCAGACACTCGGTAAGCCACCTCCTTCCCTGCAGGACCCGGATGCCGCAGCCATCTTGGATCCGGGACCTGCAGCCAGGAAGGAGGTAGGAGACCCTCGCAGCAACGCGATCACATCGCGTTGCTCCGGGGGTCTCAGGGAAGCCCGCAGGGAGCCCCCTCCCTGCGCGATGCTTCCCTATACCGCCGGTACACTGCGATCATGTTTGATCGCGGTGTGCCGGGGGTTAATGTGCCGGGGGCGGTCCATGACCGCTCCTGGCACATAGTGCCGGATGTCAGCTGCGATATGCAGCTGACACCCGGCCGCGATCGGCCGCGCTCCCCCCGTGAGCGCCGCTGATCGGTGATGACGTACTATCCCGTCGGCGGTCATACGGGCCTACCCCACCTCGACGGGATAGTACGTCTGATGTCAGGAAGGGGTTAAACATATTGTACGGCTCTCGCAGAATTATATTTCAAAATATGTGGCGTTTACGGCTCTCTTAGCCAAAAAGGTTCCTGACCCCTGGTCTAGTGTAAATGAAATGCTCATTCAGAGCATAGTGTCACGATCTCCATTCTGTTCCTGTCTGCTATGTTACTTTGTGTAGAAGCTGTCAGTCTGTTTTGGTTGTGCTGGTCTGTGCTGCAATCATCTGTGTTAACTTTCCTAGATTAGTCCTCTACTTAAGCATGCTAGCTTCTCCATCCAGTGGCAATTTCCGAGAATTAAACAATTAAAAATTCTTATCGGCTTCCACTTATTCCCGATCAATATAATCAGCTCTCCGGGGCTAAATGGTTTTCCAAACTGGATCTCAGCGGGGCATATAATCTGATACGGGTTCGTGAGGGTGATGAGTGGAAGACAGTATTTTTACCATCTGAAAGTGTCTTTGAAAATCTCATTATGCCTTTTGGTCTAACGAATGCAGCTGCGGTTTTTCAAAATTTTATGAATTATATTTTCTCTGATTATATTGGCAAATCTTTTGTGGTTTATTTAGATAATATTCTAAATTTCTCACCTAACATGGATTCACATTATAAACATGTCTGTTTGGTTCTGCAAAGGTTGAGAGATAATTGTTTGTTTGGGCAGATACCCTGTCTCGTAGTCTTGATTCTGTGTCTCCTCCAGAACCTCCTTCCTCCGTTCTTCCTCTGGGTATTGTTGTGGTCATGGTTTCCTCTGATCTGGAACCTGGAATCCGTACTGCTCAGTACTTGGCTCCTTCCAATACCCCTGAATGCAAGCTGTTTGTCCCTGTGTATCTCAGATTATGCCTTTTGCAAGGATTCCATGATTGTGTATTGAGTGTTCATCCAGGGGTCACTGCAACCCCGAAGGCAGTTGCTAGAGACTGTTTTGGTGGTCCACCATGCATAAGGATATTAGAGATTTTGTGTCAGCTTGTGAAACTTATGCACGTGCCAAAGTACAGCATTGCCGGCCAGCCGGGGAATTGGTTCCTTTGCCAATTCCAGAAAGACCACGGAATCATTTGTCCATGGATTTCATTTCAGATTTACCACTGTCTGGGGGGATGACTACTATTTGGGTGGCAGTCGATCGCTTCAGCAAACAAGCTCACTTCATCCCATTATCTGGGTTATCCAATGCTGAATCTCTCTCCAAACTGTTTATTATTCATGTGGTACAATTGCATAGGATTCTGTTAAATATTGTATTGGATAGGGGTGTACAATTCAACTCTAGATTTTGGAGGGCTTTCTGCAGAAAAATGGGGATTGATTTGTCCTTTTCCTCTGCTTATCACCCTGAAACTAACGGTCAGACAGAGAGGACAAATCAGTCTTTGAAGCCAATTTTAAGATATTTTGTCGCAGATCAACAGGAGAAATGGTCATCATTTCTTCCTCTGGCTGAGTTTTCTTTTAACAGTCGGGTTAATCAGTCCATGGGGACCTCGCCGTTTTTCTATAATTACAGGATTCATCCTCATTTTGGTGAGTTCTCCAGGATAAGTTCCGGGTGTCCTGGGGTGGATGTCACCATTCAAGAGCTGGGGGATGTCTGGAGGAAGGTTAAATAGAACATTGGGGTGGTTCAGTATTGGCAGCGGAAGGCCAATACGAGGCGCTCGTCAGGGGCCACCTTCAAAGTGGGAGTTAATGTATGGTTATCCTCTAAGAATATTACATTGAAGATGCCCTCGCTGAAGTTGGGTCCTAGATTCATTGGTCCGTATGAAATTCTGGAGGTGGTCAATCCAGTTGCCTTCCGCTTAAAACTCCCTCGGTCTTTCCGTATTACTAATGTGTTCCACAAGTCATTGTTGAAGGAGATTATTCCCCCTGCTCTGTCTTCCTCACTACTTTCCTTGATTAGTCCTCTATTTAAGCATGCTGGCTCCTCCATCCAGTGTCAATCGTACACTTGCTGTTGACTGTGTAAGACTGATCCATGCTGAGTCTGTGCTGCAATCATCTGTGTTCACTTTCCTTGAGTAGTCCTCTACTTAAGCCTGCTGGCTCCTCCATCCAGTGTCAATTGTACACTTGCTGCTGCCTGTATAAGACTGACCTCTCTGTGATCTGTGCCTGACCCAGCCTGACTTTATTCCCTTCCCGAACTTAGACTCTTTGCTTGTGACTGGACTTCTCTTGTGCCTGCTCCCTGTAAACTGTCTTGTCTTTTTGGTTTTTCTGAACTCCGCTAGTAAATTGAATTTAGTCTCTGATTTCTCTTTGCTGTAGTGCACCATTTCTGTTATGATCCTAGTGGTAGAGGATCTCAGAAGTACCAGCTAAGTCCGCAAACACAAAAATCAGCTCATAGGGAGGTGGTAACTTGGCTGACCATATACCTGATCCTAGCACAACAACTAGAAGTAGCCGGGGAACGTACCTACGTTGGTTCTAGACGTCTCGCACCAGCCGAAGAACTAACTAACCCTTTAAGAGAAAAGGACCCCAAAGTTAAAATACAAGCCCCCAACAAATAATAACGGTGAGGTAAGAAGAAAAGACAAACGTAAGTATGAACTAGATTTAGCAAAGAGAGGCCCACTAATTAATAGCAGAAAATAGGAAGCAGACTTATGCGGTCAGCAAAAACCCTACAAAAATATCCACGCTGAATATCCAAGAACCCCCGCACCGACTAACGGTGTGGGGGGAGGATATCAGCCCCCTAGAGCTTCCAGCCAAAATCAGGAATCACATTATTAACAAGCTGGAACAAAATAGTAGCAATGCGCCTAACAAAAAATAAGAAAGCAGGACTTAGCTTATCTTGCAAAAAACAGGAGACCAGGAGACAGGAGCAAACAGACTACATCGATTCCAGGCACTAGACTGAGTTTCCAGGAAGTCTAAATAGGAACACCCAAGGCCTAACGAACCAGGTGGGTACCAACCTGGAGAAAGATGATCCAAGTGTAATACCGCTAGTGACCACAAGAGGGAGCCAAGAAATATAGTTCACAACAGTACCCTCCCTTTAAGGAGGGGTCACCGAACCCTCACCAAGACCACCAGGGCGATCAGGATGAGCAGCGTGAAAGGCACGAACCAAATCGGCCGCATGAACATCAGAGGCGACCACCCAGGAATTATCATCCTGACCATAGCCCTTCCATTTGACCAGATACTGAAGCCTCCGTCTAGAGAGACGAGAATCCAAGATCTTCTCCACCACGTACTCCAACTCGCCCTCAACCAAGACCGGAGCCGGAGGGTCAACAGCAGGAACCACAGGCACAACGTACCGCCGCAACAAAGACCTATGGAACACATTGTGAATGGCAAATGACACCGGAAGATCCAAACGAAAAGACACCGGATTAATGAGTTCCAAAATTTTATAAGGACCAATAAAGCGAGGCTTAAACTTAGGAGAGGAAACCTTCAGAGGGACATACCGAGAAGATAACCAAACCAAATCCCAACACGAAGTCGGGGACCCACACCGCGGCGGCGGTTGGCAAAACGCTGAGCCTTCTCCTGTGACAACATCAAGTTGTCCACCACATGATTCCAAATCCGTTGCAACCTATCCACCACGAAATCCACCCCAGGACAGTCAGAAGGTTCAACATGACCCGAGGAAAAACGAGGATGAAAACCAGAGTTGCAGAAAAATGGCAAAACCAAAGTAGCGGAACTAGCCCGATTATTGAGGGCAAACTCAGCCAATGGCAAGAAGGTCACCCAATCATCCTGATCCGCAGAAACAAAACATCTCAAATAAGCCTCCAGCGTCTGATTAGTTCGCTCCGTTTGGCCATTAGTCTGAGGATGAAAGGTGTCATGATTCTCAATGGCGAGAGAACATAGCCCAGCATATATGAGAACTAGCTCTTGGAAGATGGAAACTATACTGACCATGAACTAAACCTGCCGCACAACTAGAAGTGGCCGGGTAGCATGCCTACGTTTTTTTATCCCTAGATGCCCAGCGCCAGCCGGAGAACTACCTAATCCTAGCAGAGGAAAAGACAGTCCTGGCTCACCTCTAGAGAAATTTTCCCAGAGAGACAGAGGCCCCCACATATATTGGCGGTGATTTTAGATGAAATGACAAACGTAGTATGAAAATAGGTTTAGCAAAAATCGAGGTCCGCTTACTAGATAGCAAGAAGACAGAAAGGGCACTTTCATGGTCAGCAGAAAACCCTATCAAAACACCATCCAGAAATTACTTTAAGACTCTAGCATTAACTCATAACACCAGAGTGGCAATTTCCGCTCACAAGAGCTTTCCAGACACAGTAACGAAACAGCAGCTGTGAACAGGAACAAAATGCAAAAACACACAAGGACAAAAGTCCAACTTAGCTGGGAGTTGTCTAGTAGCAGGAACATGCACAGAAAGGCTTCTGATTACATTGTTGACCGGCATGAAACTGACAGAGGAGCAAGGTTATATAGCGACTCCCACATCCTGATAGGAGCAGGTGAACAGAGGGGATGATGCACACAAGTACAATTCCACAAGTGGCCACCGGGGGAGCCCAGAATCCAATTTCACAACAGTACCCCCCCCTCAAGGAGGGGGCACCGAACCCTCACCAGAACCACCAGGGCGATCAGGATGAGCCCTATGAAAGGCACGGACAAGATCGGAGGCATGAACATCAGAGGCAGTGACCCAAGAATTATCCTCCTGACCGTATCCCTTCCATTTGACCAGATACTGGAGTTTCCGTCTGGAAACACGAGAGTCCAAGATCTTTTCCACAACGTACTCCAACTCACCCTCAACCAACACCGGAGCAGGAGGCTCAACGGAAGGCACAGCCGGTACCTCATACCTGCGCAACAATGACCGATGAAAAACATTATGAATCGAAAAGGATGCAGGGAGGTCCAAACGGAAGGACACAGGGTTAAGAATCTCCAATATCTTGTACGGGCCGATGAACCGAGGCTTAAACTTAGGAGAAGAAACCCTCATAGGGACAAAACGAGAAGACAACCACACCAAGTCCCCAACACAAAGCTGAGGACCAACACGACGACGGCGGTTGGCAAAAAGCTGAGTCTTCTCCTGGGACAACTTCAAATTGTCCACCACCTGCCCCCAAATCTGATGCAACCTCTCCACCACAGCATCCACTCCAGGACAATCCGAAGATTCCACTTGACCGGAGGAAAATCGAGGATGAAACCCCGAATTACAGAAAAACGGGGACACCAAGGTGGCAGAGCTGGCCCGATTATTGAGGGCGAACTCCGCCAAAGGCAAAAAAGCAACCCAATCATCCTGATCCGCAGACACAAAACACCTCAAATATGTCTCCAAGGTCTGATTAGTCCGCTCGGTCTGGCCATTAGTCTGAGGATGGAAAGCAGACGAAAAAGACAAATCTATGCCCATCCTAGCACAGAATGCCCGCCAAAATCTAGACACGAATTGGGTCCCTCTGTCAGAAACGATATTCTCCGGAATACCATGCAAACGAACAACATTTTGAAAAAACAGAGGAACCAACTCGGAAGAAGAAGGCAACTTAGGCAAGGGAACCAGATGGACCATCTTAGAGAAACGGTCACACACCACCCAGATGACAGACATCTTATGAGAAACAGGCAGATCCGAAATAAAATCCATCGAGATGTGCGTCCAAGGCCTCTTCGGGATAGGCAAGGGTAACAACAATCCACTAGCCCGAGAACAACAAGGCTTGGCCCGAGCACAAACGTCACAAGACTGCACAAAGCCTCGCACATCTCGTGACAGGGAAGGCCACCAGAAGGACCTTGCCACCAAATCCCTGGTACCAAAGATTCCAGGATGACCTGCCAACGCAGAAGAATGAACCTCAGAGATGACTCTACTGGTCCAATCATCAGGAACAAACAGTCTACCAGGTGGGCAACGATCAGGTCTATCCGCCTGAAACTCCTGCAAGGCCCGCCGCAGGTCTGGAGAAACGGCAGACAATATCACTCCATCTTTAAGGATACCTGTGGGCTTAGAATTACCAGGGGAGTCAGGCTCAAAACTCCTAGAAAGGGCATCCGCCTTAACATTCTTAGAACCCGGTAGGTAAGACACCACAAAATTAAACCGAGAGAAAAACAACGACCAGCGCGCCTGTCTAGGATTCAGGCGCCTGGCAGACTCAAGGTAAATTAAATTTTTGTGGTCAGTCAATACCACCACCTGATGTCTGGCCCCCTCAAGCCAGTGACGCCACTCCTCAAAAGCCCACTTCATGGCCAAAAGCTCCCGATTCCCAATATCATAATTCCGCTCGGCGGGCGAAAATTTACGGGAAAAAAAAGCACAAGGTCTCATCACGGAGCAGTCGGAACTTCTCTGCGACAACACCGCCCCAGCTCCGATTTCAGAAGCGTCGACCTCAACCTGAAAAGGAAGAGCAACATCAGGCTGACGCAACACTGGGGCGGAAGAAAAGCGGCGCTTGAGCTCCCGAAAGGCCTCCACAGCATCAGGGGACCAATCAGCAACATCAGCACCCTTCTTAGTCAAATCAGTCAATGGTTTTACAACATCAGAAAAACCAGCAATAAATCGACGATAAAAGTTAGCAAAGCCCAAAAATTTCTGAAGACTCTTAAGAGAAGAGGGTTGCGTCCAATCACCAATAGCCTGAACCTTGACAGGATCCATCTCGATGGAAGAGGGGGAAAAAATGTATCCCAAGAAGGAAATCTTTTGAACCCCAAAAACACACTTAGAACCCTTCACACACAAGGAATTAGACCGCAAAACCTGAAAAACCCTCCTGACCTGCTGGACATGAGAGTCCCAGTCATCCGAAAAAATCAGAATATCATCCAGATACACAATCATAAATTTATCCAAATAATCGCGGAAAATGTCATGCATAAAGGACTGGAAGACTGAAGGGGCATTTGAAAGACCAAAAGGCATCACCAAATACTCAAAATGGCCCTCGGGCGTATTAAATGCGGTTTTCCACTCATCCCCCTGCTTGATTTGCACCAAATTATACGCCCCACGGAGATCAATCTTAGAGAACCACTTGGCCCCCTTTATACGAGCAAACAAATCAGTAAGCAGTGGTAACGGATATTGATATTTAACCGTGATTTTATTCAAAAGTCGATAATCAATACACGGCCTCAAAGAGCCGTCTTTCTTAGACACAAAGAAAAAACCGGCTCCTAAGGGAGATGACGAAGGACGAATATGTCCCTTTTCCAAGGACTCCTTTATATATTCTCGCATAGCCGCGTGTTCAGGCACAGACAGATTAAATAAACGACCCTTAGGGTATTTACTACCCGGGATCAAGTCTATGGCACAATCGCACTCCCGGTGCGGAGGTAGTGAACCAACCTTGGGTTCTTCAAAAACGTCACGAAAGTCAGACAAGAATTCAGGAATCTCAGAGGGAATAGATGATGAAATGGAAACCAAAGGTACGTCCCCATGAGTTCCTTTACATCCCCAGCTTAACACAGACATAGCTCTCCAGTCGAGGACTGGGTTATGAGATTGCAGCCATGGCAATCCCAGCACCAAAACATCATGTAGATTATACAGCACCAGAAAGCGAATAACCTCCTGGTGATCCGGATTAACACGCATAGTCACTTGTGTCCAGTATTGTGGTTTATTACTAGCCAATGGGGTGGAGTCAATCCCTTTCAGAGGTATCGGAGCCTCCAATGGCTCCAAATCATACCCACAGCGTTTGGCAAAGGACCAATCCATAAGACTCAAAGCAGCGCCAGAGTCGACATAGGCGTCCGCGGTAATAGATGACAAAGAACAAATCAGGGTCACAGATAGAATAAACTTAGACTGTAAAGTGCTAATTGAAACAGACTTGTCAGGCTTCTTAGTACGCTTAAAGCATGCTGATATAACATGAGTTGAATCACCACAATAGAAGCACAACCCATTTTTTCGTCTAAAATTCTGCCGCTCGCTTCTGGACAGAATTCTATCACATTGCATATTTTCTGGCGTTTTCTCAGTAGACACCGCCAAATGGTGCACAGGTTTGCGCTCCCGCAGACGCCTATCGATCTGAATAGCCATCGTCATGGACTCATTCAGACTCGCAGGCACAGGGAACCCCACCATAACATCCTTAATGGCATCAGAGAGACCTTCTCTGAAAATCGCCGCCAGGGCGCACTCATTCCACTGAGTAAGCACAGACCATTTGCGGAATTTTTGGCAGTATATTTCAGCTTCATCTTGCCCCTGAGACAAGGACATCAAGGCCTTTTCCGCCTGAAGCTCTAAATGAGGTTCCTCATAAAGCAACCCCAAGGCCAGAAAAAACGCATCCACATTGAGCAACGCAGGATCCCCTGGTGCCAATGCAAAAGCCCAGTCTTGAGGGTCGCCCCGGAGCAAGGAAATTACAATCCTGACCTGCTGTGCAGGGTCTCCGGCAGAGCGAGACTTCAGGGACAAAAACAATTTGCAATTATTTTTAAAATTTTGAAAGTGAGATCTATTCCCCGAGAAGAATTCAGGCAAAGGAATTCTAGGCTCAGACATAGGTGCATGAACAACAAAATCTTGCAAATTTTGTACCTTTGTGGCGAGATTATTCAAACCTGTAGCTACACTCTGAAGATCCATTTGAAACAGGTGAACACAGAGCCATTCAAGGATTAGAAGGAGAGAAAGAGAGGAAGGCTGCAGTATAGGCAGACTAGCAAGTGATTCAATTAAGAGCACACTCAGAACTAGAGGAAAAAAAAAAAAAAATTGTAGCAGACTTCTTTTTTCTCTCCTTTCTCAGCCAGTAATTTAACCCTTTTTTTTTTGGCCGGTCAAACTGTCATGATTCTCAATGGCGAGAGAACATAGCCCAGCATATATGAGAACTAGCTCTTGGAAGATGGAAACTATACTGACCATGAACTAAACCTGCCGCACAACTAGAAGTGGCCGGGTAGCATGCCTACGTTTTTTTATCCCTAGATGCCCAGCGCCAGCCGGAGAACTACCTAATCCTAGCAGAGGAAAAGACAGTCCTGGCTCACCTCTAGAGAAATTTTCCCAAAAGGCAGACAGAGGCCCCCACATATATTGGCGGTGATTTTAGATGAAATGACAAACGTAGTATGAAAATAGGTTTAGCAAAAATCGAGGTCCGCTTACTAGATAGCAAGAAGACAGAAAGGGCACTTTCATGGTCAGCAGAAAACCCTATCAAAACACCATCCAGAAATTACTTTAAGACTCTAGCATTAACTCATAACACCAGAGTGGCAATTTCCGCTCACAAGAGCTTTCCAGACACAGTAACGAAACAGCAGCTGTGAACAGGAACAAAATGCAAAAACACACAAGGACAAAAGTCCAACTTAGCTGGGAGTTGTCTAGTAGCAGGAACATGCACAGAAAGGCTTCTGATTACATTGTTGACCGGCATGAAACTGACAGAGGAGCAAGGTTATATAGCGACTCCCACATCCTGATAGGAGCAGGTGAACAGAGGGGATGATGCACACAAGTACAATTCCACAAGTGGCCACCGGGGGAGCCCAGAATCCAATTTCACAACAGAAAGGCAGATGAAAACGACAAATCAATGCCCATCTTAGCACAAAAAGATCGCCAGAATCTGGACACAAACTGGGATCCTCTGTCAGACACGATATTCTCAGGAATGCCATGCAAACGAACCACATTCTGAAAGAACAAAGGAACCAGATCAGAAGAGGAAGGCAACTTAGGCAAGGGCACCAGATGGACCATCTTGGAAAAGCGATCACACACCACCCAGATGACAGACATACCTTGAGACACCGGAAGATCTGAAATGAAATCCATGGAAATGTGTGTCCAGGGCCTCTTCGGGACGGGCAAGGGCAAAAGCAGCCCGCTGGCACGAGAACAGCAAGGCTTAGCCCGAGCACAAATCCCACAGGACTGCACAAAAGAACGCACATCCCGTGACAAGGAAGGCCACCAAAAGGACCTAGCTACCAAATCTCTGGTACCAAAAATCCCAGGATGCCCTGCCAATACTGAGGAGTGAACCTCGGAGATAACTCTGCTGGTCCATTTATCAGGAACAAACAGTCTATCAGGTGGGCAAGGGTCAGGTCTACCAGCCTGAAATCTCTGCAACACACGACGCAAATCAGGAGAAATGGCCGACAAGATTACTCCCTCTTTAAGAATACCAGCTGGCTCTGAGACTCCCGGAGAGTCAGGCACAAAACTCCTAGAAAGAGCATCAGCCTTCACATTCTTCGAACCAGGCAGGTACGAGACCACAAAGTCAAAACGGGAGAAAAACAATGACCAACGAGCCTGTCTAGGATTCAGGCGCTTAGCAGACTCGAGATACATCAAATTTTTGTGATCAGTCAAGACCACCACACGATGCTTAGCTCCCTCGAGCCAATGACGCCACTCCTCAAATGCCCACTTAATGGCCAACAACTCCCGATTACCAACATCATAGTTCCGCTCCGCAGGCGAAAATTTCCTAGAAAAAAAAGCACAAGGTCTCATCACAGAGCAACCAGAGCCTTTCTGCGACAAAACAGCCCCTGCACCGATCTCAGAAGCGTCCACTTCCACCTGAAAGGGAAGTGAGACATCAGGCTGGCACAAAACAGGCGCCGAAGTAAACCGGCGCTTCAGCTCCCGGAAAGCCTCCACGGCTGCCGGAGCCCAATTAGCCACATCAGAACCTTTCTTGGTCATATACGTCAAAGGTTTAACAACGCTAGAGAAATTAGCAATAAAACGACGGTAGAAGTTAGCAAAACCCAAGAACTTCTGAAGACTCTTAACAGACGTGGGTTGAGTCCAATCATGAATAGCTAGGACCTTGACTGGGTCCATCTCTACTGTAGAAGGGGAGAAAATGAAACCCAGAAAGGAAACCTTCTGCACTCCAAAGAGACACTTTGAGCCCTTCACAAACAAAGCATTATCACGCAAAACCTGAAACACCATCCTGACTTGCTTTACATGAGAATCCCAATCATCAGAAAAAAACAGAATATCATCCAGATAAACAATCATAAATTTATCTAGATACTTCCGGAAGATGTCATGCAGAAAGGACTGAAACACTGAAGGAGCATTCGAGAGCCCAAAAGGCATCACCAATTACTCAAAATGACCTTCGGGCGTATTAAACGCAGTTTTCCATTCATCTCCCTGCTTAATGCACACAAGGTTGTACGCACCACGAAGATCTATCTTGGTGAACCACTTGGCACCCTTAATCCGAGCAAACAAGTCCGACAATAGTGGCAAAGGATACTGAAATTTGACCGTGATTTTATTCAGAAGCCGATAGTCTATACAAGGTCTCAAAGACCCGTCTTTCTTGGCTACAAAAAAGAATCCCGCACCAAGAGGGGAAGAGGATGGACGAATATGTCCCTTCTCCAAAGACTCCTTTATATAAGAACGCATTGCGGCATGCTCAGGTACAGATAGATTAAATAATCATCCCTTAGGAAATTTACTACCAGGAATCAAATCTATAGCGCAGTCACAGTCCCTATGAGGAGGAAGGGCACTGGACCTGGACTCACTGAATACATCCTGATAGTCCAACAAATACTCCGGAACTTCAGAAGGAGTAGAAGAAGCAATAGACACCGACGGGGAATCGCAATGAATTCCCTGACAACCCCAACTTGACACAGACATTGCCTTCCAATCCAAAACTGGATTATGGGTCTGTAACCATGGCAGACCTAAAACGACCAAATCATGCATTTTATGCAGAACAAGAAAACGAATCACCTCCCGATGTTCAGGAGTCATGCACATGGTCACTTGTGTCCAATACTGCGGTTTATTCTCCGCCAATGGCGTAGCATCAATTCCTCTAAGAGGAATAGGATTTTTCAAAGGCTCCAGAACAAAACCACAGCGCTTGGCAAACGACAAGTCCATAAGACTCAGGGTAGCACCTGAATCCACCAATGCCATAACAGGGTAGGAAGACAATGAACAAATTAGAGTTACAGACAAAATAAACTTAGGATGCAAATTACCAATGGTGACAGGACTAACCATCTTTGTTAGACGTTTAGAGCATGCTGAGATAACATGTGTAGAATCACCACAGTAAAAACACAACCCATTCTGACGTCTATGATTTTGTCGTTCAGTTCTAGTCTGAATTCTATCACATAGCATTGAGTCAGGTGTCCGTTCAGACAACACTGCCAGAGGATTAGCAGATTTGCGCTCCCGCAAACGCCGATCTATCTGAATGGCCAGAGCCATAAAATCACTCAGACCTGTAGGAATGGGAAAACCCACCATCACATTCTTAATGGCTTCAGAAAGGCCATTTCTGAAATTTGCGGCCAGAGCACACTCATTCCATTGAGTAAGCACGGACCATTTCCGAAATTTTTGGCAATACACTTCAGCCTCATCCTGGCCCTGAGAGATAGCCAGCAACGCTTTTTCTGCCTGAATTTCAAGATTGGGCTCCTCATAAAGCAATCCGAGCGCCAGAAAAAACGCATCAATATTTGCCAATGCCGGATCTCCTGGCGCCAATGAAAAAGCCCAATCCTGAGGGTCGCCACGCAAGAAAGAGATAACAATTTTAACTTGCTGAGCTGAGTCTCCAGACGAACGCGGTCTCAAAGATAGAAACAATTTACAATTATTCCTGAAATTCCCAAATTTAAATCGATCACCAGAGAAAAGCTCCGGAATAGGTATCTTAGGCTCTGACATAGGACTACTAGTAACAAAATCCTGAATGCCCTGCACTCGTGCAGCAAGCTGATCCACACTAGTAATCAGAGTCTGAACATTCATGTCTGCAGCAGAGCTTCAAGCCACTCAGAGGAAAAAGGGGTAGAAAAAAAAAAAAAAACTCAGAACTTCTTTTCTTTTAATCCCGCTTCTGCAATGCATTAAATATTCACTTTTTGGCCTGGAATACTGTTATGATCCTAGTGGTAGAGGATCTCAGAAGTACCAGCTAAGTCCGCAAACACAAAAATCAGCTCATAGGGAGGTGGTAACTTGGCTGACCATATACCTGATCCTAGCACAACAACTAGAAGTAGCCGGGGAACGTACCTACGTTGGTTCTAGACGTCTCGCACCAGCCGGAGAACTAACTAACCCTTTCAGAGAAAATAAGACCTCACTTGCCTCAAGAGAAAGGACCCCAAAGTTAAAATACAAGCCCCCAACAAATAATAACGATGAGGTAAGAAGAAAAGACAAACGTAAGTATGAACTAGATTTAGCAAAGAGATGCCCACTAATTAATAGCAGAAAATAGGAAGCAGACTTATGCGGTCAGCAAAAACCCTACAAAAATATCCACGCTGAATATCCAAGAACCCCCGCACCGACTAACGGTGTGGGGGGAGGATATCAGCCCCCTAGAGCTTCCAGCCAAAATCAGGAATCACATTATTAACAAGCTGGAACAAAATAGTAGCAATGCGCCTAACAAAAAATAAGAAAGCAGGACTTAGCTTATCTTGCAAAGAACAGGAGACCAGGAGACAGGAGCAAACAGACATAGACTGACTACATCGATTCCAGACACTAGACTGAGTTTCCAGGAAGTCTAAATAGGAACACCCAAGGCCTAAAGAAACAGGTGGGTACCAACCTGGAGAAAGATGATCCAACTGTAATACCGCTAGTGACCACAAGAGGGAGCCAAGAAATATAGTTCACAACACATTTCCTGGACCTGACCTCGGATTGTTTGTCCTCCTTTTACTTATTCAGTAAGTGGTGTATATTATTTCTTACTGTTGTTGTAGTCTTTCTCTCCACTTCTGGGGCTAACATTTACTATAGTGACTCGCATCACACATAGTGTTTAGGTCTACTGCAAATGTGGTCAGGAATTTCACTTCTAGCTAAATGCTATGGCAAATCAGTCCATAAACCAGCGTAAAACATTTGGTCCGCCAGTCCACAGTCCACTGTAAAAGTGGTCTGTCAGTCCACAGTCTAATGTAAATGTTATGGCCATTCAGTCCATAGTCTTTTAGTCTACTGGAAATGTAGTCACGAATTCCACACCTAGCATAATTGCTGTGCTCAATCAGTCCTTCGACTACTGTAAATGATTGGATCAGTTAGCCCATGGACTAGTGTAAAACTTTTTGTCCGTCAGTCCACAGTCTGATGAAAATGTGGCCAGTCAGTCCACAGTCAGGTGTAAACGATGTCGTCATTGGGTCTACTATCTAGTTTAAAAGCTGTGGTCCATCAGTCCACAGTCTAGTGTAAATTCTTTGTTCAGTTAGTTCACAGTCTAGTGTAAATGTTGTTGTTAGCTGATCCAAAGCCTAGAGGAAATGCTGTGGTCAGTCGGTCAACAGTCTAGAGTAAATGTTGTTGGTCTGTCCACAGTCTAGTGGAAAAGCTGTGGTCAGTAGCTCCACAGCCTAGCGTAAATGATGAGATCAGTCTCTTGTAATCGAGGCATTGAATGTTACACCGCTGATAAGAAGCCTATTCTATGAAACATAAGAACGTTTTCTTATTTTAGAAGACAGAGAATAAGGAGAAAAAATGTTCCTTACATCTCTACCTGAAATATAGTTGTGTTATACTAGGAGTTGTGTATAGAAGATATACATGTGAAAAACACAAACAATATATTCCCATGTACCAGGAAGGTGTTATTACACCCTGGCAGGCCTAGAACTTATGTCTAAACCTACAATTATCAGTAATTAATATGAATATTAATTACCTGTTAGGGGATTTTTCTAATTCTCTTCTTGAAATCCGCAAGGAAAAATTTCACGTTCCACCATCTCACTGGGCGTCAGTCACCTGTAAATAGTCAAGGGTGTGATAATATGTTCCTGCTACATGCTATACACAAAGAAAAATATAACACACTAGGGACAAAATGACTTATTTCAGGTATAAGGACTGTGGTCAGTTTATTCTGAATCCTGTAGTCAGTCATTTGTTAGTTTACGGTACATATTATGTTCAGTCATTCTACATTATTCTATAAATGTTATAGTCAGACTACAGTATACTAGAAATGTGGTCAGACAATGCACACCTAGCGTAAATGCTATGATCAGCCAGTCCATAAACTAGTGTAAAAGTTTTGGTCCCCCAGTCCACAGTCCACTGTAAAAGTGGTCTATTAGTCCACATTCTAGTGTAAATGTTGTGTTCATTCAGTCCATAGTCTTCTGGTCTACTGGAAATGTGCTCAGAAATTCCACACCTAGCATAAATGCTGTGGTCACTCAGTATTTAGACTAGTGTAAATGTTATATCCAGGCAGTGCAAACTTTACTGGAAATGTGGTCAGGCAGTCGAAATCTAGTGAAAATGACAAGGTCAGTAAGGCCTTAAACAAGTGCAAATGCTTTGATCAGTCAGTATTCAAACTAATGTAAATGCTGTGATCATTCATCCAAAGACTAGATTAAAAGTTTTGATCCGTCAGTCCAAAGTCTACTGTAGATGTGGCCAGTCAGTTCACAGAATAGTATAAAGACTATGGTCAGTCAGTCCACAGTCTAGTGTAAATGAAATGCTCATTCAGAGCATAGTGTCACGATCTCCATTCTGTTCCTGTCTGCTATGTTACTTTGTGTAGGAGCTGTCAGTCTGTTTTGGTTGTGCTGGTCTGTGCTGCAATCATCTGTGTTAACTTTCCTAGATTAGTCCTCTACTTAAGCATGCTAGCTCCTTCATCCAGTGGCAATTTCCGAGAATTAAACAATTAAAAATTCTTATCGGCTTCCACTTATTCCCGATCAATATAATCAGCTTTCCGGGGCTAAATGGTTTTCCAAACTGGACCTCAGCGTGGCATATAATCTGATACGGATTCGTGAGGGTGATGAGTGGAAGACAGTATTTTTACCATCTGAAAGTGTTTTTGAAAATCTCGTTATGCCTTTTGGTCTAACGAATGCAGCTGCGGTTTTTCAAAATTTTATGAATGATATTTTCTCTGATTATATTGGCAAATCTATTGTGGTTTATTTAGATGATATTCTAATTTTCTCACCTAACATGGATTCACATTATAAACATGTCCGTTTGGTTCTGAAAAGGTTGAGAGATAATTGTTTGTTTGGGCAGATACCCTGTCTCGTAGTCTTGATTCTGTGTCTCCTCCAGAACCTCTTTCCTCCATTCTTCCTCAGGGTATTGTTGTGGTCATGGATTCCACTGATCTGGAACCTGGAATCCGTACTGCTCAGTTCTTGGCTCCTTTCAATACCCCTGAATGCAAGCTGTTTGTCCCTGTGTATCTCAGATTATGCCTTCTGCAAGGATTCCATGATTGTGTATTGAGTGTTCATCCAGGGGTCACTGCAACCCCGAAGGCAGGTGCTAGAGACTGTTTTGGTGGTCCACCATGCATAAGGATATTAGAGATTTTGTGTCAGCTTGTGAAACTTATGCACGTGCCAAAGTACAGCATTGCCGGCCAGCCGGGGAATTGGTTCCTTTGCCAATTCCAGAAAGACCATGGAATCATTTGTCCATGGATTTCATTTCAGATTTACCGCTGTCTGGGGGGATGACTACTATTTGGGTGGCAGTCGATCGCTTCAGCAAACAAGCTCCCTTCATCCCATTATCTGGGTTATCCAATGCTGAATCTCTCTCCAAACTGTTTATTATTCATGTGGTACAATTGCATAGGATTCTGTTAAATATTGTATTGGATAGGGGTGTACAATTCAACTTTAGATTTTGGAGGGCTTTCTGCAGAAAAATGGGGATAGATTTGTCCTTTTCCTCTGCTTATCACCCTGAAACTAACGGTCAGACAGAGAGGACAAATCAGTCTTTGAAGCCAATTTTAAGATACTTTGTCGCAGATCAACAGGAGAAATGGTCATCATTTCTTCCTCTGGCTGAGTTTTCTTTTTTTAACAGTCGGGTTAATCAGTCCATGGGGACCTCGCCGTTTTTCTATAATTACAGGTTTCATCCTCATTTTGGTGAGTTCTCCAGGATAAGTTCCGGGTGTCCTGGGGTGGATGTCACCATTCAAGAGCTGGGGGATGTCTGGAGGAAGGTTAAAAAGAACATTGGGGTGGTTCAGTATTGGCAGCAGCGGAAGGCCAATACGAGGCGCTCGTCAGGGGCCACCTTCAAAGTGGGAGTTAATGTATGGTTATCCTCTAAGAATATTACATTGAAGATGCCCTCGCTGAAGTTGGATCCTAGATTCATTGGTCCGTATGAAATTCTGGAGGTGGTCAATCCAGTTGCCTTCCGCTTAAAACTCCCTCGGTCTTTCCGTATTCCTAATGTGTTCCACAAGTCATTGTTGAAGGAGTTTATTCCCCCTGCTCTGTCTTCCTCACTACTTTCCTTGATTAGTCCTCTACTTAAGCATGCTGGCTCCTCCATCCAGTGTCAATCGTACACTTGCTGTTGACTGTGTAAGACTGATCCATGCTGAGTCTGTGCTGCAATCATCTGTGTTCACTTTCCTTGAGTAGTCCTCTACTTAAGCCTGCTGGCTCCTCCATCCAGTGTCAATTGTACACTTGTTGCTGCCTGTATAAGACTGACCTCTCTGTGATCTGTGCCTGACCCAGCCTGACTTTATTCCCTTCCCGTACTTAGACTCTTTGCTTGTGACTGGACTTCTCTTGTGCCTGCTCCCTGTAAACTGTCTTGCCTTTCTGGTTTTTCTGAACTCAGCTAGTAAATTGAATTTAGTCTCTGATTTCTCTTTGCTGTACTGCACAATTTCCTGGACCTGACCTCGGATTGTTTGACCTCCTTTTACTTATTCAGTAAGTGGTGTATATTATTTCTTACTGTTGTTGTAGTCTTTCTCTCCACTTCTGGGGCTAACATTTACTATAGTGACTCGCATCACACATAGTGTTTTGGTCTACTGCAAATGTGGTCAGGAATTTCACTCCTAGCTAAATGCTATGGCAAATCAGTCCATAAACCAGCGTAAAACATTTGGTCCGCCAGTCCACAGTCCACTGTAAAAGTGGTCTGTCAGTCCACAGTCTAATGTAAATGTTATGGCCATTCAGTCCATAGTCTTTTAGTCTACTGGAAATGTAGTCATGAATTCCACACCTAGAATAATTGCTGTGCTCAATCAGTCCTTAGACTACTGTAAATGATTGGATCAGTTAGCCCATGGACTAGTGTAAAACTTTTTGTCCGTCAGCCCACAGTCTGATGTAAATGTGGCCAGTCAGTCCACAGTCAGGTGTAAACGATGTCGTCATTGGGTCTACTATCTAGTTTAAATGCTGTGGTCCATCAGTCCACAGTCTAGTGTAAATTCTTTGTTCAGTTAGTTCACAGTCTATTGTAAATGTTGTTGTTAGCTGATCCAAAGCCTAGAGGAAATGCTGTGGTCAGTCGGTCAACAGTCTAGAGTAAATGTTGTTAGTCTGTCCACAGTCTAGTGGAAAAGCTGTGGTCAGTAGCTCCACAGCCTAGCGTAAATGATGAGATCAGTCTCTTGTAATCGTGGCATTGAATGTTACACCGCTGATAAGAAGCCTATTCTATGAAACATAAGAACGTTTTCTTATTTTAGAAGACAGAGAATAAGGAGAAGAAATGTTCCTTACATCTCTACCTGAAATATGGTTGTGTTATACTAGGAGTTGTGTATAGAAGATATACATGTGAAAAACACAAACAATATATTCCCATGTACCAGGAAGGTGTTTTTACACCCCGGCAGGCCTAGAACTTATGTCTAAACCTACAATTATCAGTAATTAATATGAATATTAATTACCTGTTAGGAGATTTTTCTAATTCTCTTCTTGAAATCCACAAGGAAAAATTTCACGTTCCACCATCTCACTGGGCGTCAGTCACCTGTAAATAGTCAAAGATGTGATAATATGTTCCTGCTACATGCTATACACAAAGAAAAATATAACACACTAGGGACAAAATTACTTATTTCAGGTATAAGGACTGTGGTCAGTTTATTCTGAATCCTGTAGTCAGTCATTTGTTAGTTTACGGTATTTATTATGTTCAGTCATTCTACATTATTCTATAAATGTTATAGTCAGACTACAGTATACTAGAAATGTGGTCAGAAAATGCACACCTAGCGTAAATGCTGTGATCAGCCAGTCCATAAACTAGTGTAAAAGTTTTGGTCCGCCAGTCCACAGTCCACTGTAAAAGTGGTCTATTAGTCCACATTCTAGTGTAAATGTTGTGTTCATTCAGTCCATAGTCTTCTGGTCTACTGGAAATGTGTTCAGAAATTCCACACCTAGCATAAATGCTGTGGTCACTCAGTCTTTAGACTAGTGTAAATGTTATATCCAGGCAGTGCAAACTTTACTGGAAATGTGGTCAGGCAGTCGAAATCTAGTGAAAATGACAAGGTCAGTAAGGCCTTAAACAAGTGCAAATGCTTTGATCAGTCAGTATTCAAACTAATGTAAATGCTGTGATCATTCATCCAAAGACTAGATTAAAAGTTTTGATCCGTCAGTCCAAGGTCTACTGTAGATGTGGCCAGTCTGTCCACAGAATAGTATAAAGACTATGGTCAGTCAGTCCACAGTCTAGTGTAAATGAAATACTCATTCAGAGCATAGTGTCACGATCTCCATTCTGTTCCTGTCTTCTATGTTACTTTGTGTAGAAGCTGTCAGTCTGTTTTGGTTGTGCTGGTCTGTGCTGCAATCATCTGTGTTAACTTTCCTAGATTAGTCCTCTACTTAAGCATGCTAGCTCCTCCATCCAGTGGCAATTTCCGAGAATTAAACAATTAAAAATTCTTATCGGCTTCCACTTATTCCCGATCAATATAATCAGCTTTCCGGGGCTAAATGGTTTTCCAAACTGGATCTCAGCGGGACATATAATCTGATACGGGTTCGTGAGGGTGATGAGTGGAAGACAGTATTTTTACCATCTGAAAGTGTTTTTGAAAATCTCGTTATGCCTTTTGGTCTAACGAATGCAGCTGCGGTTTTTCAAAATTTTATGAATTATATTTTCTCTGATTATATTGGCAAATCTTTTGTGGTTTATTTAGATGATATTCTAATTTTCTCATCTAACATGGATTCACATTATAAACATGTCCGTTTGGTTCTGCAAAGGTTGAGAGATAATTGTTTGTTTGGGCAGATACCCTGTCTCGTAGTCTTGATTCTGTGTCTCCTCCAGAACCTCCTTCCTCCGTTCTTCCTCTGGGTATTGTTGTGGTCACGGTTTCCTCTGATCTGGAACCTGGAATCCGTACTGCTCAGTACTTGGCTCCTTCCAATACCCCTGAATGCAAGCTGTTTGTCCCTGTGTATCTCAGATTATGCCTTTTGCAAGGATTCCATGATTGTGTATTGAGTGTTCATCCAGGGGTCACTGCAACCCCGAAGGCAGTTGCTAGAGACTGTTTTGGTGGTCCACCATGCATAAGGATATTAGAGATTTTGTGTCAGCTTGTGAAACTTATGCACGTGCCAAAGTACAGCATTGCCGGCCAGCCGGGGAATTGGTTCCTTTGCCAATTCCAGAAAGACCATGGAATCATTTGTCCATGGATTTCATTTCAGATTTACCGCTGTCTGGGAGGATGACTACTATTTGGGTGGCAGTCGATCGCTTCAGCAAACAAGCTCACTTCATCCCATTATCTGAGTTATCCAATGCTGAATCTCTCTCCGAACTGTTTATTATTCATGTGGTACAATTGCATAGGATTCTGTTAAATATTGCATTTAATAGGGGTGTACAATTCAACTCTAGATTTTGGAGGGCTTTCTGCAGAAAAATGGGGATTGATTTGTCCTTTTCCTCTGCTTATCACCCTGAAACTAACGGTCAGACAGAGAGGACAAATCAGTCTTTGAAGCCAATTTTAAGATATTTTGTCGCTGATCAGCAGGAGAAATGGTCATCATTTCTTCCTCTGGCTGAGTTTTCTTTTAACAGTCGGGTTAATCAGTCCATGGGGACCGCGCCGTTTTTCTATAATTACAGGATTCATCCTCATTTTGGTGAGTTCTCCAGGATAAGTTCCGGGTGTCCTGGGGTGGATGTCACCATTCAAGAGTTGGGGGATGTCTGGAGGAAGGTTAAAAAGAACATTGGGGTGGTTCAGTATTGGCAGCAGCGGAAGGCCAATACGAGGCGCTCGTCAGGGGCCACCTTCAAAGTGGGAGTTAATGTATGGTTATCCCCTAAGAATATTACATTGAAGATGCCCTCGCTGAAGTTGGGTCCTAGATTCATTGGTCCGTATGAAATTCTGGAGGTGGTCAATCCAGTTGCCTTCCGCTTAAAACTCCCTCGGTCTTTCCGTATTCCTAATGTGTTCCACAAGTCATTGTTGAAGGAGTTTATTCCCACTGCTCTGTCTTCCTCACTACGTTCCTTGATTAGTCCTCTACTTAAGCATGCTGGCTCCTCCACCCAGTGTCAATCGTACACTTGCTGTTGACTGTGTAAGACTGATCCATGCTGAGTCTGTGCTGCAATCATCTGTGTTCACTTTCCTTGATTAGTCCTCTACTTAAGCCTGCTGGCTCCTCCATCCAGTGTCAATTGTACACTTGCTGCTGCCTGTATAAGACTGATCTCTCTGTGATCTGTGCCTGACCCAGCCTGACTTTATTCCCTTCCTGAACTTAGACTCTTTGCTTGTGACCTGACTTCTCTTGTGCCTGCTCCCTGTAAACTGTCTTGTCTTTCTGGTTTTTCTGAACTCAGCTAGTAAATTGGATTTAGTCTCTGATTTTTCTTTGCTGTACTGCGCCATTTCCTGGACCTGACCTCGGATTGTTTGACCTCCTTTTACTCATTCAGTAAGTGGTGTATATTAATTCTTACTGTTATTGTAGTCTTTCTCTCCACTTCTGGGGCTAACATTTACTATAGTGACTCGCATCACACATAGTGTTTTGGTCTACTGCAAATGTGGTCAGGAATTTCACACCTAGCTAAATGCTATGGCAAATCAGTCCATAAACTAGCGTAAAACATTTGGACCACCAGTCCACAGTCCACTGTAAAAGTGGTCAGTCAGTCCACAGTCTAATGTAAATGTTATGGCCATTCAGTCCATAGTCTCTTAGTCTACTGGAAATGTAGTCATGAATTCCACACCTAGCATAATTGCTGTGCTCAATCAGTCCTTAGACTACTGTAAATGATTGGATCAGTTAGCCCATGGACTAGTGTAAAACTTTTTGTCCGTCAGTCCACAGTCTGATGTAAATGTGGCCAGTCAGTCCACAGTCAGGTGTAAACTATGTCGTCATTGGGTCTACTATCTAGTTTAAATGCTGTGGTCCATCAGTCCACAGTCTAGTGTAAATTCTTTGTTCAGTTAGTTCATAGTCTAGTGTAAATGTTGTTGTTAGCTGATCCAAAGCCTAGAGGAAATGCTGTGGTCAGTCGGTCAACAGTCTAGAGTAAATGTTGTTAGTCTGTCCACAGTCTAGTGGAAAAGCTGTGGTCAGTAGCTCCACAGCCTAGCGTAAATGATGAGATCAGTCTCTTGTAATCGAGGCATTGAATGTTACACCGCTGATAAGAAGCCTATTCTATGAAACATAAGAACGTTTTCTTATTTTAGAAGACAGAGAATAAGGAGAAGAAATGTTCCTTACATCTCTACCTGAAATATAGTTGTGTTATACTAGGAGTTGTGTATAGAAGATATACATGTGAAAAACACAAACAATATATTCCCATGTACCAGGAAGGTGTTTTTACACCCCGGCAGGCCTAGAACTTATGTCTAAACCTACAATTATCAGTAATTATTATGAATATTAATTACCTGTTAGAAGATTTTTCTAATTCTCTTCTTGAAATCCACAAGGAAAAATTTCACGTTCCACCATCTCACTGGGTGTCAGTCACCTGTAAATAGTCAAAGGTGTGATAATATGTTCCTTCTACATGCTATACACAAAGAAAAATATAACACACTAGGGACAAAATTACTTATTTCAGGTATAAGGACTGTGGTCAGTTTATTCTGAATCCTGTAGTCAGTCATTTGTTAGTTTACGGTATATATTATGTTCAGTCATTCTACATTATTCTATAAATGTTATAGTCAGACTACAGTATACTAGAAATGTGGTCAGAAAATGCACACCTAGCGTAAATGCTATGATCAGCCAGTCCATAAACTAGTGTAAAAGTTTTGGTCCGCCAGTCCACAGTCCACTGTAAAAGTGGTCTATTAGTCCACATTCTAGTGTAAATGTTGTGTTCATTCAGTCCATAGTCTTCTGGTCTACTGGAAATGTGTTCAGAAATTCCACACCTAGCATAAATGCTGTGGTCACTCAGTCTTTAGACTAGTGTAAATGTTATATCCAGGCAGTGCAAACTTTACTGGAAATGTGGTCAGGCAGTCGAAATCTAGTGAAAATGACAAGGTCAGTAAGGCCTTAAACAAGTGCAAATGCTTTGATCAGTCAGTATTCAAACTAATGTAAATCCTGTGATCATTCATCCAAAGACTAGATTAAAAGTTTTGATCCGTCAGTCCAAGGTCTACTGTAGATGTGGCCAGTCAGTCCACAGAATAGTATAAAGACTATGGTCAGTCAGTCCACAGTCTAGTGTAAATGAAATGCTCATTCAGAGCACAGTGTCACGATCTCCATTCTGTTCCTGTCTTCTATGTTACTTTGTGTAGAAGCTGTCAGTCTGTTTTGGTTGTGCTGGTCTGTGCTGCAATCATCTGTGTTAACTTTCCTAGATTAGTCCTCTACTTAAGCATGCTAGCTTCTCCATCCAGTGGCAATTTCCGAGAATTAAACAATTAAAAATTCTTATCGGCTTCCACTTATTCCCGATCAATATAATCAGCTCTCCGGGGCTAAATGGTTTTCCAAACTGGATCTCAGCGGGGCATATAATCTGATACGGGTTCGTGAGGGTGATGAGTGGAAGACAGTATTTTTACCATCTGAAAGTGTCTTTGAAAATCTCGTTATGCCTTTTGGTCTAACGAATGCAGCTGCGGTTTTTCAAAATTTTATGAATGATATTTTCTCTGATTATATTGGCAAATCTATTGTGGTTTATTTAGATGATATTCTAATTTTCTCACCTAACATGGATTCACATTATAAACATGTCCGTTTGGTTCTGCAAAGGTTGAGAGATAATTGTTTGTTGGGCAGATACCCTGTCTCGTAGTCTTGATTCTGTGTCTCCTCCAGAACCTCCTTCCTCCGTTCTTCCTCTGGGTATTGTTGTGGTCATTGTTTCCTCTGATCTGGAACCTGGAATCCGTACTGCTCAGTACTTGGCTCCTTCCAATACCCCTGAATGCAAGCTGTTTGTCCCTGTGCATCTCAGATTATGCCTTTTGCAAGGATTCCATGATTGTGTATTGAGTGTTCATCCAGGGGTCACTGCAACCCTGAAGGCAGTTGCTAGAGACTGTTTTGGTGGTCCACCATGCATAAGGATATTAGAGATTTTGTGTCAGCTTGTGAAACTTATGCACGTGCCAAAGTACAGCATTGCCGGCCAGCCGGGGAATTGGTTCCTTTGCCAATTCCAGAAAGACCATGGAATCATTTGTCCAAGGATTTCTGTTGTGAACTTGGTTTCTGGGCTCCCCCGGTGGTCACTGGTGATACTGAACTTGTGTGCTTCATCTCCTCTGTTCACCTGTTTCCATCAGGATGTGGGAGTTTTCTATTTAACCTTGCTCCTCAGTCATTTCTATGCCGGCCAACAATGTTACCAGAAGCCTTTCTGTTGCATGTTCCTGCTCCTAGACTACTATCAGCTAAGTTGGACTTTTAGTCCTAAGTTTGTTTTGCATTTTTGTTCCAGTTCTCTGTGATTGAATATTTCTGAGGCTGGAAGCTCTTGTGATCTGAAATTGCCACTCTGGTGTCATGAGTTGATATTAGAGTCTTAAAGTAATTTCAGGATGGTGTTTTGAAAGGGTTTTTCAGCTGACTGTGTAGTTCCCTTTTCTGTCTTCCTACTATCTAGTAAGCGGACCTCAATTTGCTAAACCTATTTTCATACTTCGTATGTCAATTTCCTCTGAAATCACCGACAATATATGTGGGGGCTACTGTCTGCCTTTTGGGGAAAATATCTCTAGAGGTAAGTCAGGTCTGTATTTTCCTCTGCTAGGGTCAGTCAGTCCTCCGGCTGGCGCTGGGCGTCTAGGGATAAAACGTAGGCACGCTACCCGGCCACTGTTAGTTGTGCGGTAGGTTTAGCTCACAGTCAGCTCGAGTTCCCATCTTCCAAGAGCTAGTCCTTTTGTATGCTTTTCTACGTTCTCTTGCCATTGAGAACCATGACAGTTTGGCCGGCCAAGGGTTAAAATAATTGGCAGAAGAAAGGAGAGAAAAGAAGTCTGCAGAGAATTTTTTTTTTTTTTTTTTTTCTGAATTAGTTGATTCACTTGCATCTCTGCTTACTGCAGCCTTCGTCTCTCTCTCCTTCTAATCCTTGAATGGTTCTGATTTCACCTGATAAAAATGGATCAGCAGAGTTTAGCTACAGGTTTGAATAATCTCGCTATGAAGGTTCAAAGTTTACAGGATTTTGTAATTCATGCTCCTATATCTGAACCTAGAATTCCTTTACCTGAATTTTTCTCCGGGGATAGATCTCGCTTCCAGAATTTCAAACATAATTGTAAATTATTTTTGTCTCTGAGATCTCGCTCCGCTGGAGATCCTGCACAGCAGGTCAGGATTGTAATTTCCTTGCTCCGGGGCGACCCTCAGGATTGGGCATTTGCTTTGGCACCAGGGGATCCTGCGTTGCTCAATGTGGATGCGTTTTTCCTGGCATTGGGGTTGCTTTATGAGGAACCTCATTTAGAGATTCAGGCTGAAAAAGCCTTGATGGCCCTGTCTCAGGGGCAAGATGAGGCTGAAATATACTGCCAAAAATTTCGTAAGTGGTCTGTGCTTACTCAGTGGAATGAGTGCGCCCTGGCGGCGAATTTCAGAGAGGGTCTCTCTGATGCCATTAAAGATGTTATGGTGGGGTTCCCTGTGCCTACAGGTCTGAATGAGTCCATGACAATGGCCATTCAGATTGATCGGCGTTTGCGGGAGCGCAAACCTGTGCACCATTTGGCGGTGTCTACTGAGCAGGCGCCAGAGATTATGCAATGTGATAGAATTCTGTCCAGAAGCGAACGACAGAATTTTAGGCGAAAAAATGGGTTGTGCTTCTATTGTGGTGATTCAACTCATGTTATATCAGCATGCTCTAAACGTACTAAGAAGGTTGATAAGTCTGTTTCAATTGGCACTTTACAGTCTAAGTTTATTCTATCTGTGACCCTGATTTTCTCTTTATCGTCTATTACCGCGGACGCCTATGTCGACTCTGGCGCCGCTTTGAGTCTTATGGATTGGTCCTTTGCCAAACGCTGTGGGTTTAGTTTAGAGCCTCTGGAAGTTCCTATACCTCTGAAGGGTATTGACTCCACGCCATTGGCTAGTAATAAACCACAATACTGGACACAAGTAACTATGCGTATTATTCCGGATCACCAGGAGATTATTCGCTTCCTTGTGTTGTATAATCTACATGATGTGTTGGTGCTTGGATTGCCATGGCTGCAATCTCATAACCCGGTCCTCGACTGGAAAGCAATGTCTGTGTTAAGCTGGGGATGTCAGGGGACTCATGGGGACGTACCTTTGGTTTCCATTTCGTCATCTATTCCCTCTGAGATTCCGGAATTTTTATCTGATTATCGTGACGTTTTTGAGGAGCCTAAACTTGGTTCACTACCTCCGCACAGAGATTGCGATTGTACAATAGATCTGATTCCGGGCAGTAAGTTTCCAAAGGGTCGTTTATTTAATCTATCTGTGCCTGAACATGCTGCTATGCGGGAATATATTAAGGAGTCCTTGGAAAAGGGACATATTCGTCCTTCGTCATCTCCCTTAGGAGCCGGTTTTTTCTTTGTATCTAAAAAAGATGGCTCTTTGAGGCCGTGTATTGATTATCGGCTTTTGAATAAAATCACGGTTAAATATCAGTATCCTTTGCCACTGCTTACTGATTTGTTTGCTCGAATAAAGGGGGCCAAGTGGTTCTCTAAGATTGATCTTCGTGGGGCGTATAATTTAGTGCGAATTAAGCAGGGGGATGAGTGGAAAACCGCATTTAATACGCCTGAGGGCCATTTTGAGTATTTAGTAATGCCTTTTGGTCTTTCAAATGCCCCTTCAGTCTTTCAGTCTTTTATGCATGACATTTTCCGTGAATATTTGGATAAATTTATGATTGTGTATCTGGATGATATTTTGATTTTTTTGGATGACTGGGACTCTCATGTCCAACAGGTCAGGAGGGTTTTTCAGGTTTTGCGCTCTAATTCCTTGTGTGTAAAGGGTTCTAAGTGTGTTTTTGGGGTTCAAAAGATTTCGTTTTTGGGGTACATTTTTTCCCCCTCTTCCATTGAGATGGACCCTGTCAAGGTTCAGGCTATTTGTGATTGAACGCAACCCTCTTCTCTTAAGAGCCTTCAGAAGTTTTTGGGCTTTGCTCATTTTTATCGCCGATTTATAACTGGTTTTTCTGATGTTGCTAAGCCGTTGACTGATTTGACTAAGAAGGGTGCGGATGTTGCTGATTGGTCCCCTGCTGCTGTGGAGGCCTTTCGGGAGCTTAAGCGCCGCTTTTCTTCCGCCCCTGTATTGCGTCAGCCTGATGTTACTCTTCCTTTTCAGGTTGAGGTCGACGCTTCAGAAATCGGAGCTGGGGCAGTTTTGTCGCAGAAAAGTTCCGACTGCTCCGTGATGATACCTTGCGCGTTCTTTTCTCGTAAGTTTTCGCCCGCTGAGCGAAATTATGATATTGGTAATCGGGAGCTCTTGGCTATGAAGTGGGCTTTTGAGGAGTGGCGTCATTGGCTTGAGGGGGCTAGACATCAGGTGGTGGTATTGACCGACCACAAGAATTTGATTTATCTTGAGTCTGCCAGGCGCCTGAATCCTAGACAGGCGCGCTGGTCGTTATTTTTCTCTCGGTTTAATTTTGTGGTTTCTTACCTACCGGGTTCTAAAAATGTGAAGGCGGATGCCCTTTCTAGGAGTTTTGAGCCTGATTCCCCTGGTAATTCTGAACCTACAGGTATCCTTAAGGATGGAGTGATATTATCTGCTGTTTCCCCAGACTTGCGACGGGTCTTGCAGGAGTTTCAGGCGGATAGACCTGATCGTTGCCCGCCTGGTAGACTGTTTGTTCCGGATGATTGGACCAGTAGAGTCATCTCGGAGGTCCATTCTTCTGCGTTGGCTGGTCATCCTGGAATCTTTGGTACCAGGGATTTGGTGGCTAGGTCCTTCTGGTAGCCTTCCCTGTCGCGAGATGTGCGAGGTTTTGTGCAGTCTTGTGATGTTTGTGCTCGGGCCAAGCCTTGTTGTTCTCGGGCTAGTGGATTGTTGTTATCTTTGCCTATTCCGAAGAGGCCTTGGACTCACATCTCCATGGATTTTATTTCTGATCTCCCTGTTTCTCAGAAGATGTCTGTCATCTGGGTGGTGTGTGACCGTTTCTCTAAGATGGTCCATTTGGTCCCCTTGCCTAAATTGCCTTCCTCATCCGAGCTGGTTCCTCTGTTTTTTCAAAATGTGGTTCGCTTGCATGGTATTCCGGAGAATATCGTTTCTGACAGGGGAACTCAATTCGTGTCTAGATTTTGGCGAGCATTCTGTGCTAGGAAGGGCATTGATTTGTCTTTTTCGTCTGCTTTCCATCCTCAGACTAATGGCCAGACCGAGCGAACTAATCAGACCTTGGAGACTTATTTGAGGTGTTTTGTGTCTGCGGATCAGGATGATTGGGTTGCCTTTTTGCCCTTGGCGGAGTTTGCCCTCAATAATCGGGCTAGTTCTGCCACCTTGGTTTCTCCTTTCTTCTGTAATTCGGGGTTTCATCCTCGTTTCTCTTCCGGTCAGGTGGAGTCTTCGGATTGTCCTGGAGTGGATGCTGTGGTGGAGAGGTTGCATCAGATTTGGGGGCATGTGGTGGACAATTTGAAGTTGTCCCAGGAGAAGACTCAGCAGTTTGCCAACCGCCGTCGTCGTGTTGGTCCTCGTCTTTGTGTTGGGGACTTGGTGTGGTTGTCTTCTCGTTTTGTCCCTATGAAGGTTTCTTCTCCTAAGTTTAAGCCTCGGTTCATCGGCCCGTACAAGATATTGGAGATTCTTAACCCTGTGTCCTTTCGTTTGGACCTCCCTGCATCTTTTTCTATTCATAATGTCTTCCATCGGTCATTGTTGCGCAGGTATGAGGTACCGGTTGTGCCTTCCGTTGAGCCTCCTGCTCCGGTGTTGGTTGAGGGTGAGTTGGAGTACGTTGTCGAGAAGATCTTGGACTCCCGTGTTTCCAGACGGAGACTTCAGTATCTGGTCAAGTGGAAGGGCTACGGTCAGGAGGATAATTCTTGGGTGACAGCCTCTGATGTTCATGCCTCCGATTTGGTCCGTGCCTTTCATAGGGCTCATCCTGATCGCCCTGGTGGTTCTGGTGAGGGTTCGGTGCCCCCTCCTTGAGGGGGGGGTACTGTTGTGAACTTGGTTTCTGGGCTCCCCCGGTGGTCACTAGTGGTACTGAACTTGTGTGCTTCATCTCCTCTGTTCATCTGTTTCCATCAGGATGTGGGAGTTTTCTATTTAACCTTGCTCCTCAGTCATTTCTATGCCGGCCAACAATGTTACCAGAAGCCTTTCTGTTGCATGTTCCTGCTCCTAGACTACTATCAGCTAAGTTGGACTTTTAGTCCTAAGTTTGTTTTGCATTTTTGTTCCAGTTCTCTGTGATTGAATATTTCTGAGGCTGGAAGCTCTTGTGATCTGAAATTGCCACTCTGGTGTCATGAGTTGATATTAGAGTCTTAAAGTAATTTCAGGATGGTGTTTTGAAAGGGTTTTTCAGCTGACTGTGTAGTTCCCTTTTCTGTCTTCCTACTATCTAGTAAGCGGACCTCAATTTGCTAAACCTATTTTCATACTTCGTATGTCAATTTCCTCTGAAATCACCGACAATATATGTGGGGGCTACTGTCTGCCTTTTGGGGAAAATATCTCTAGAGGTAAGTCAGGTCTGTATTTTCCTCTGCTAGGGTCAGTCAGTCCTCCGGCTGGCGCTGGGCGTCTAGGGATAAAACGTAGGCACGCTACCCGGCCACTGTTAGTTGTGCGGTAGGTTTAGCTCACAGTCAGCTCGAGTTCCCATCTTCCAAGAGCTAGTCCTTTTGTATGCTTTTCTACGTTCTCTTGCCATTGAGAACCATGACAGATTTCATTTCAGATTTACCGCTGTCTGGGGGGATGACTACTATTTGGGTGGCAGTCGATCGCTTCAGCAAACAAGCTCACTTCATCGCATTATCTGGGTTATCCAATGCTGAATCTCTCTCCAAACTGTTTATTATTGATGTGGTACAATTGCATAGGATTCTGTTAAATATTGTATTGGATAGGGGTGTACAATTCAACTCTAGATTTTGGAGGGCTTTCTGCAGAAAAATGGGGATTGATTTGTCCTTTTCCTCTGCTTATCACCCTGAAACTAACGGTCAGACAGAGAGGACAAATCAGTCTTTGAAGCCAATTTTAAGATATTTTGTCGCTGATCAGCAGGAGAAATGGTCATCATTTCTTCCTCTGGCTGACGAATGCAGCTGCGGTTTTTCAAAATTTTATGAATGATATTTTCTCTGATTATATTGGCAAATCTATTGTGGTTTATTTAGATGATATTCTAATTTTCTCACCTAACATGGATTCACATTATAAACATGTCCGTTTGGTTCTGCAAAGGTTGAGAGATAATTGTTTGTTGGGCAGATACCCTGTCTCGTAGTCTTGATTCTGTGTCTCCTCCAGAACCTCCTTCCTCCGTTCTTCCTCTGGGTATTGTTGTGGTCACGGTTTCCTCTGATCTGGAACCTGGAATCCGTACTGCTCAGTACTTGGCTCCTTCCAATACCCCTGAATGCAAGCTGTTTGTCCCTGTGCATCTCAGATTATGCCTTTTGCAAGGATTCCATGATTGTGTATTGAGTGTTCATCCAGGGGTCACTGCAACCCCGAAGGCAGTTGCAAGAGTCTGTTTTGGTGGTCCACCATGCATAAGGATATTAGAGATTTTGTGTCAGCTTGTGAAACTTATGCACGTGCCAAAGTACAGCATTGCCGGCCAGCCGGGGAATTGGTTCCTTTGCCAATTCCAGAAAGACCATGGAATCATTTCTCCATGGATTTCATTTCAGATTTACCGCTGTCTGGGGGGATGACTACTATTTGGGTGGCAGTCGATCGCTTCAGCAAACATGCTCACTTCATCGCATTATCTGGGTTATCCAATGCTGAATATCTCTCCAAACTGTTTATTATTCATGTGGTACAATTGCATAGGATTCTGTTAAATATTGTATTGGATAGGGGTGTACAATTCAACTCTAGATTTTGGAGGGCTTTCTGCAGAAAAATGGGGATTGATTTGTCCTTTTCCTCCGCTTATCACCTTGAAACTAACGGTCAGACAGAGAGGACAAATCAGTCTTTGAAGCCAATTTTAAGATATTTTGTCGCTGATCAGCAGGAGAAATGGTCATCATTTCTTCCTCTGGCTGAGTTTTCTTTTAACAGTCGGGTTAATCAGTCCATGGGGACCTCGCCGTTTTTCTATAATTACAGGTTTCATCCTCATTTTGGTGAGTTCTCCAGGATAAGTTCCGGGTGTCCTGGGGTGGATGACATGTTATTGTAGTCTTTCTCTCCACACCTGGGGCTAACATTTACTATAGTGACTCGCATCACACATAGTGTTTTGGTCTACTGCAAATGTGGTCAGGAATTTCACACCTAGCTAAATGCTATGGCAAATCAGTCCATAAACTAGTGTAAAACATTTGATCCGCCAGTCCACAGTCCACTGTAAAAGTGGTCTGTCAGTCCACAGTCTAATGTAAATGTTATGGCCATTCAGTCCATAGTCTTTTAGTCTACTGGAAATGTAGTCATGAATTCCACACCTTGAATAATTGCTGTGCTCAATCAGTCCTTAGACTACTGAAAATGATTGGATCAGTTAGCCCATGGACTAGTGTAAAACTTTTTGTCCGTCAGCCCACAGTCTGATGTAAATGTGGCCAGTCAGAGTCCACAGTCAGGTGTAAACGATGTCGTCATTGGGTCTACTATCTAGTTTAAATGCTGTGGTCCATCAGTCCACAGTCTAGTGTAAATTCTTTGTTCAGTTAGTTCACAGTCTAGTGTAAATGTTGTTGTTAGCTGATCCAAAGCCTAGAGGAAATGCTGTGGTCAGTCGGTCAACAGTCTAGAGTAAATGTTGTTAGTCTGTCCACAGTCTAGTGGAAAAGCTGTGGTCAGTAGCTCCACAGCCTAGCGTAAATGATGAGATCAGTCTCTTGTAATCGTGGCATTGAATGTTACACCGCTGATAAGAAGCCTATTCTATGAAACATAAGAACGTTTTCTTATTTTAGAAGACAGAGAATAAGGAGAAGAAATGTTCCTTACATCTCTACCTGAAATATGGTTGTGTTATACTAGGAGTTGTGTATAGAAGATATACATGTGAAAAACACAAACAATATATTCCCATGTACCAGGAAGGTGTTATTACACCCCGGCAGGCCTAGAACTTATGTCTAAACCTACAATTATCAGTAATTAATATGAATATTAATTACCTATTAGGAGATTTTTCTAATTCTCTTCTTGAAATCCACAAGGAAAAATTTCACGTTCCACCATCTCACTGGGCGTCAGTCACCTGTAAATAGTCAAAGGTGTGATAATATGTTCCTGCTACATGCTATACACAAAGAAAAATATAACACACTAGGGACAAAATTACATACCGTATATACTCGAGTATAAGCCGAGATTTTCAGCCCACTTTTTTGGGCTGAAATTGCCCCTCTCGGCTTATACTCGAGTCATACCCGGGGGTCGGCAGGGGAGGGGGAGCGGCGGCTGTCTAAAAATACTCACCTAGTCCAGGCGCGGTCCCCGCAGGTCCCTGCTTCCCCGGCGCCGGCAGCAGCAGCTTCAGCTTCTTCCTGTACTGAGCGGTCACATGGTACCGCTCATTACAGTAAATGAATATGCAGCTCCACCTCCCATAGGGGCGGAGCCGCATATTCATTACTGTAATCAGCGGTACCATGTGACCGCTCAGTACAGATGAAGTGCTGCGGCGTCGGGGAAGTGGGGACTACACAGCGGCAGGACCAGGTGAGTATACGGGGAGGGGAGCGCTGCGCGATAGTCACCTGCTCCTCGTTCCGGGCGCCGATCTGTCTCTAGCACTGACATTCAGCAGAGGGCACGGTGACGTGGTTAGTGCGCGCCCTCTGCTGAACATCAGTGCTGGAGACAGATCGGCGCCCGGAACGAGGAGCAGGTGACTATTGGAAGTGCCGGGGGCCTGAGCGACGGAGAGGTGAGCATGTGATTTTTTATTTTTTTTTAATCGCAGCAAATGGGGCAAGTGTCTGTATGGAGCATCTATGGGTCCATAATGTTTGTGCAGCACTATATGGGGCCATAATGTTTGTGCAGCACTATATGGGGCCATAATGTTTCTGCAGCACTATATGGGCCCATAATGTTTGTGCAGCACTATATGGGGCCATAATGTTTGTGCAGCACTATATGGGGCAAGTGTTTGTATCGAGCATCTATGGGGCCATAACGTTTCTGCAGCACTATATGGGGCCATAATGTTTCTGCATCACTATATGGGGCCATAATGTTTGTGCAGCACTATATGGGGCAAGTGTTTGTATGGAGCATCTATGGGGCCATAACGTTTCTGCAGCACTATATGGGGCCATAATGTTTCTGCAGCACTATATGGGGCCATAATGTTTCTGCAGCACTATATGGGGCCATAACGTTTCTGCAGCACTATATGGGGCCATAACGTTTCTGCAGCACTACAGGTCCTTCTCAAAAAATTAGCATATAGTGTTAAATTTCATTATTTACCATAATGTAATGATTACAATTAAACTTTCATATATTATAGATTCATTATCCACCAACTGAAATTTGTCAGGTCTTTTCTTGTTTTAATACTGATGATTTTGGCATACAACTCCTGATAACCCAAAAAACCTGTCTCAATAAATTAGCATATTTCACCCGTCCAATCAAATAAAAGTGTTTTTTAATAACAAACCAAAAAACAATCAAATAATAATGTTCAGTTATGCACTCAATACTTGGTCGGGAATCCTTTGGCAGAAATGACTGCTTCAATGCGGCGTGGCATGGAGGCAATCAGCCTGTGACACTGCTGAGATGTTATGGAGGCCCAGGATGCTTCAATAGCGGCCTTAAGCTCATCCAGAGTGTTGGGTCTGGCGTCTCTCAACTTTCTCTTCACAATATCCCACAGATTCTCTATGGGGTTCAGGTCAGGAGAGTTGGCAGGCCAATTGAGCACAGTAATACCATGGTCAGTAAACCATTTACCAGTGGTTTTGGCACTGTGAGCAGGTGCCAGGTCGTGCTGAAAAATGAAATCTTCATCTCCATAAAGCATTTCAGCCGATGGAAGCATGAAGTACTCCAAAATCTCCTGATAGCTAGCTGCATTGACCCTGCCCTTGATGAAACACAGTGGACCAACACCAGCAGCTGACATGGCACCCCACACCATCACTGACTGTGGGTACTTGACACTGGACTTCAGGCATTTTGGCATTTCCTTCTCCCCAGTCTTCCTCCAGACTCTGGCACCTTGATTTCCGAATGACATGCAAAATTTGCTTTCATCAGAAAAAAGTACTTGGGACCACTTAGCAACAGTCCAGTGCCGCTGTTTATGGTTCAAAAGTGGCTTTACCTGGGGAATGCGGCACCTGTAGCCCATTTCCTGCACACGCCTGTGCACGGTGGCTCTGGATGTTTCCACACCAGACTCAGTCCACTGCTTCCTCAGGTTCCCCAAGGTCTGGAATCGGTCCTTCTCTACAATCTTCCTCAGGGTCCGGTCACCTCTTCTAACGCGTTGTACAGCGTTTTCTGCCACATTGTTTCCTTCCAACAGACTTACCATTGAGGTGCCTTGATACAGCACTCTGGGAACAGCCTATTTGTTGAGAAATTTCTTTTTGGGTCTTACCCTCTTGCTTGAGGGTGTCAATGATGGCCTTCTTGACATCTGTCAGGTCGCTAGTCTTACCCATGATGGGGGTTTTGAGTAATGAACCAGGCAGGGAGTTTTTAAAAGCCTCAGGTATCTTTTGCATGTGTTTAGAGTTAATTAGTTGATTCAGAAGATTAGGGTAATAGGTCGTTTAGAGGACCTTTTCTTGATATGCTAATTTATTGAGACAGGTTTTTTGGGTTATCAGGAGTTGTATGCCAAAATCATCAGTATTAAAACAATAAAAGACCTGACAAATTTCAGTTGGTGGATAATGAATCTATAATATATGAAAGTTTAATTGTAATCATTACATTATGGTAAATAATGAAATTTAACACTATATGCTAATTTTTTGAGAAGGACCTGTATATGGGGCCATAACGTTTCTGCAGCACTATATGGGGCCATAATGTTTGAGCAGCACTATATGGGGCAAATATTTTTATAGAGCATCTTATGGGGGCATAATCAACATTTGTGCAGCATTATATGGGGCATATTTTAATATGGAGCATCTTATGGGGCCCATCATGAACTGTATGGAGCATTTTATGGGGCTCCTGATTCAATATGGATATTCAAAGACACAACCTACTGATGTCTCAATTAATTTTACTTTTATTGGTATCTATTTTTATTTTTGACATTTAAGGAAGCTGCTGCATTTCCCACCCTAGGCTTATACTCGAGTCAATAAGTTTTCCCAGTTTTTTGTGGCAAAATTAGGGGGGTCGGCTTATACTCGGGTCGGCTTATATTCGAGTATATACGGTATTTCAGGTATAAGGACTGTGGTCAGTTTATTCTGAATCCTGTAGTCAGTCATTTGATAGTAGTTTTCTGGTCTACTTGAAATGTGGTCAGGTATTCATCCGTTAGATTGAATTTAAATGTAAATCTGAAAAAGGAATCAGTTTTCCCTGTTTCATAACATCAATCAAATAGGTAATCCCTTTATTTCTCCAGGTTTTAAATTCTCCCAATTTCATTAACTCCAGTGAAAGGGAATTATGCCATATCGGAGTAAAGGGTATGATACCCTTTGCTCTAGTAATCTTTCTTAGCCACATGCAGCATGTACAGTTCACACCAAAGGAAATATTGGTTACAATTTCAGCTCATTCATGTTGGGAATATTAGATTCCAACATTGATAAAAGACAAGTGTATTTTTCTTAGCATATTAGTCTCAAAAGCTCTAACGTCATAAGTATCCAAGTTTACAATACTGACGTTGACATGCCAAGTACAACTTTATATTGGAAGACCTCAACCATCATGAATTGTCACAAAAGTTAATTACTCCTTCTAAGCCGATTATGTTTCCTGCTTCATATCACATCATATTACGTCAATATAATGTTTGTCCAATTCTGCAAAAATTATGCCCACATACAGGGAAAATAATTGCCTGATATCAGCCAACACTTTTTTCTCATCGATCGTGTTTTTGTTCTGCTAAATATTATTTGTTATTATCAATATGAAGGCTAATATGTAACAGAGAAATGTCCCCCCTTATGGTATCTGCTACTAAAACCCCAGTCTTGTAGTTAGGGATTACATATAAGAAATATGACAAATGACCCCCACTTCCATCTTACTGTATACAGTATAATACTAGAAAGCTTTTACAGAACATGAAGACCTGAACAAAAATCTTTTCTGCTCAATAATTCGGATTTCCTTACCTCTCCTGTGTTCTCCAGTCCTCTTTCTCCCCTGCTGTTTGTGTGCACCCCTGTGATGACAACGGCCTGACCTGTACCCCCACAGCACCGAGTTCTAACATTCTGATATTAAGCCTTTATGACATGATAAAAGAAGAGGAGCTAAGGAACCTGGGGACGATGTTGTCCTGTGGACGCATACAGCCTGCTGCTTCCTTACCAGCAATTTACAAATGTTCTGTACATCTCTACATTTCAGTTTGAAGTAGAGAAACATGTGTCTGATTTAAAAGCACATTTTTATCAAATAAAAAAAGATTTATCAATTTTTAAAAATGTTTAAAAAAGCTAAATTTGCTCCCTTCATCGTAAGGCGTGGCAGTATTTTTTGTAGAAATATTGCTCATCAAAGCAAACATTCAGATTTTAGCTTTAATGTTATTGTCACTGGTAAAATATGTGACTGGCTGTAATAGGGCCTTGTGTAACCACCATAATTCCTGGAAGAGCAGGAGGTGTTAGAGGAGCTGAAGCACACAGAATAAAGCCATGTATGACACATGTCTACACCAAATAGACCGCTCTGCAGACTGATTCATTCTCTATGTGACCAAATACAGCAATATCTCAGGCAGTTCTATAGAGAATGAATGGAGCTGAGGTTTATATGCTGCACCTCCAACCTGCTTTCTTGAGATCAGTGAGGGTCCTCGGGGTTGGATCTCCACCAATCAGAAAGTCATCACCTATCCTATGCTAGAAAATTAATGATGATATTTGAATGCAATCCGATCCAAGGTCCTTTTATATTTGGGGATATAAGTCCTTAATTAGTTTACCTTGTGGTCCTATAATTAGCATGTATTCTGATAATTCTAATTAATTATAGTAATTACCTGTCCAGAGACACCTCTTCCACATCTTCATGCTTCACCGCAATCGCACCAACTGCACAAGTGAATGGAAAATAGAGCTGAAAGTTCTAAGTGATTGTGACATCAACTATCTATGACATCATCAGTGATGACAAGCATAGGATGCTGGAAAGGGCATTGGATGATTACATAAAGGGTCACAATGGTGGAGGATGCCCAAGAAATGATAAGGGCTGATATTTACGGAGTTAATAAAAACCCACCTGGTCACCCCCCAATAATAATAACACTATACTACACACAGCTTCTTAATTGGAAGTCTGTCTGATCATAGCTTTATTGAATGATGATTGATTCAACATGGTGAATATAAGAATTATTAAAAAGAAAAGTATAAACTACCCTGTAGTCAGAGTTCTTGGCAATGATGGCTTCATCATGAAATGCCAAAATCTGAAAAATCCCGTGTACATTTCTACTTATGCTGACCAGTTGTACAGATACATTCAAGATTATTTTCCTTCACTACCCGATAAAACAACCAACCAGCTTCAGTGGTATACAATGGCTCCTGTGTACATAGCCCCAAAACATCACCCATCACCTATCCAACCCTAACTGGTCAACTTAGAATGTGGAACATTACGTAATGGATACAATACATACAATGCACAATGCAATACATACATACAATGTAATGAAGCACCTTCCTGTACCGGAGTTACATTCCTCAAAACCTAGTACAAATTTTCAAATAAAAAAATGAATATATGTATATATCTTATAACCAAAAGAAACAAAGAATCAGGCGGCACTGTCTTTTTGTGTTCTGGCTCCTCAGTGGAAATCAAGAACATGTGTCCTACTATGCCGTACTTTAGAAGACTTCAGGTGCTCCTTCAAGGAAAACAATCACTTAATCCAAATTATCTTGCAAGAACGAATAATGAGGGCACTCACCCGTCTTCATTAAAAATATTCCTTTATTTGCAAAACTGCATCCAGAGAACCAATGTGGCCGGGGGAGAGAGAGGGGGCCTCAGCCCGTGTGAGCAGAGGAGTACGACGACGGCCGTTTCGCGCGGTCCTGCGCTTCTACGGGTCCAGACCCGTAGAAGCGCAGGACCGCGCGAAACGGCTGTCGTCGTACTCCTCTGCTCACACGGGCTGAGGCCCCCTCTCTCTCCCCCGGCCACATTGGTTCTCTGGATGCAGTTTTGCAAATAAAGGAATATTTTTAATGAAGACGGGTGAGTGCCCTCATTATTCGTTCTTGCAAGATAATATGTATATATCTATATATATAATTGTCTAAGGGTCACTTCTGTCTGTCTGTCCTGGAAATCCCATGTCTCTGATTGGTCGAGG
Source organism: Ranitomeya variabilis (assembly GCF_051348905.1). Classification (NCBI taxonomy): domain Eukaryota; kingdom Metazoa; phylum Chordata; class Amphibia; order Anura; family Dendrobatidae; genus Ranitomeya; species Ranitomeya variabilis. Next base: position 327,719,719 of record NC_135237.1, on the reverse strand, counting down.
CCGCTAGGCCTCGACCAATCAGCGACGGGCACAGTCCGGCCAAGAATTAGTCCCTCCCTACTTCCGTCCAGTCAGTGCCTGGCCCCCGCTCCATACTCACCTCCAGTCAGCACTCACACAGGGTTAATGGCAGCGTTAACGGACCGCGTTATGCCGTGTGTAACGCACTCCGTTAACGCTGCTATTAACCCTGTGTGACCAACTTTTTACTATTGATGCTGCCTATGCAGCATCAATAGTAAAAAAAATCTAATGTTAAAAATAATAAAAAAACAAAAAACCTGCTATTCTCACCTTCCGTTGTTCGCCGATGTGCGCGCGGCTGCCGCCAGCTTCCGTTCCCAGAGATGCATTGCAAAATTACTCAGAAGACTTAGCAGTCTCGCGAGACCGCTAAGTCATCTGGGTAATTTTGCAATACATCTCTGGGAACGGAAGCTGGCAGCAGCGGCTCGCGCATCGGGACAGCTTCGCTTTTTTTTTAACAGGGATATGGTGCTCACACTGCTATATACCACATGGGCTGTGTTATATACTATGTGGCCAGTGTTATATACTGCGTGGCTCATACATGCATATTCTAGAATACCCGATGCGTTAGAATCGGGCCACCATCTAGTATACATATATATATGTATATATATATATATTTGCCAAGCCTCTGTCAATCAGTTCAGAGTGCAGCCAACACATATATATAGGTTGTGTTCATTTGGAATGACATCACAGGATGTTCAATCAATAAAGTGCAATCTATATATTTAAAAAAATAACAGCAATAAAAACCACAAGTGAAAACATGAGAAAAAATACATATAGTGATAAACTGTCAATAATATTGAACACATCTGCATCAGTTTGCAAATAAACTAAAAGAATTGTTTGTTGAAACATGGGAGCGGTGTGCACAGGTGATCATACTTAGTGTTATGTATATAATATTTTTTTCCCAAGGAATAAAGGCAAGTTGGACACACTTTCATTTCCACTGTTCCACTAGGAACTGTAATATCATCCGCGAAACACATATTTTGCACTACTACCCGACCCATACGCTGCATTCTCCACGTATCCAGGCCTTCATTTCCGCTAAGTAAATATAATTAACCTCTTCCTGACCAATCCTCTCATGCGCACTCTATGCCTATCCTGTGTCTGCTACCATGCTCATCAATCAAAAAAAAAAAAAAAAAGACGATCCTGAGGCATTACAATTTTACTTGGAAGCCAGTAATCAGGATGCAGATATTCATGAGCTGGTGTTGGACTTGTTGCGATTCATACTCACACACAATATTTTTACATTCAATGATCAGTTTTTCTTACAGAGGCGTGGTACAGCAATGGGAGCGGCGTGTGTGCCCTCCTATACAAACCTCTTTCTTGGATTTTGGGAGAGGGGTTTGTTGATGGATGGTGCATACGCCTCTCTACAGATCCTTGGGTGGCTTCAATTTATATTTTGTTTATTTGGCAGGGCTCTGCCATGGATTTAGATACATTTATGATGGCTTTGAATCTCAACGAGTCCAACATCAGACTCACCTACCACTATGATCGAAGGGTAATTTCTTTCCTTGATGTGGAGCTGAGAGTGCAGGATGATGGTTCAGTATATACTAATATGTATCGTAAAAAAAAATCTGTCAGTTCACTTTTACATGCATCTTCTGCACATCTGGGCTCCAAAATCAATGCTATTCCTACTGGCCAATTTATTCAGGCTCAGAGAATTTGCTCTTCAGATGCTTTGTTTGAGGGACAGGCCGGAGACTTTGGCAGAGATTCAGGGATTGGGGATACAGCAACAGGAGTATTAAAAAAGGCTATTTAAGAGCTAAAAAAAACTAAAGTGGATCTCTTGGCCCCACAAAGAAGCAAAAATAAAGAAAAAAATGAAGGTACGTGCTTTATCTCCACATACAATCAGCAGTGGGAAATGATGCGAACCACTCTCCAAAAACATTTTAATGACGGCACGCAGAGGCAGAAATGTGAAAGACACTTTGGTGTCTAGTCATTATGTTTCAAAATCTCCCTCCTTTTTTAAGGGTAAGGGGAAAAGGAAAGGATTCTTTCCATGTGGCAACTGCCTGGCTTGAAAAAATCATAAAAGATCCACGTACTTCGTGTCATCGGACGGCCTCAAGACCTTTGATATTAGGGATTATATCACATGTACTACCACACATGGAGTGTATTATCCTATATGCAGTTGTAACCTAATTTACACTGGGTTAACATCACGTGAGTTGTGTGTGAGAACCCGTGAACACGTTAGGGATATTGAGGCCACCCGTGACGTGGATGACGTGGATGACGTGGATTCTTTGAAAACAATACCAAGACTGTTTAAATTAAAACATAAATGTAACTCAGGGGATTTCAAAATATGGGGCATTGACTGTTTACATATGGGAATTCAAGGTGGTGATAGCTCACTGTAAGGATTCTGGACTTTCCCGGTGCCTGGCCAGGCTATTCTTGATTGGCCTGCACTTAAAAATGTCAAAGAGGTACAGCGTTTCATCGGATTTGCAAACTTCTATAGACTATTCATTCGTAATTTTTCTGAAATTGTGCGACCCATTACACAACTACCTAAGAAGGAAAATACTTTCTTGTGGTCCGCACTGGCTCAGGAAGCTTTTGATTGTCTTGAATCCCGGTTTACATCTGCACCGGTACTAATTCACCCAAACCCAGCACTTCCGTTCATCGTAGAAGTGGACGCTTCGGACTGTGCTCTGGGGGCCATCCTCTCACAGAGAACGGGAGAGAAAAGCTTGCTGCATCCATGTGCTTTTTTTTCTCGCAGACTCTCCGCTGCAGAAAAGAACTACGATGTGGGTGATAAGGAGCTTCTTGCCATTATCGCTTCATTTAAGGAATGGAGACACCATCTGCAGGGGGCATCACTACAAGTTATTGTGTTCACGGATCATCGCAATCTGGAGTTCCTTAGGTCTGCGAGATATCTTTGTCCACGGCAAGCTCGTTGGAGTCTATTTTTGAATCAATTTAACTTTGTCATTTCGTACCGCCCAGGTTCACGTAATGGGAAAGCGGATGCTTTGTCCCGAATCCATGCCACGGCCTCCATACCTGGGAACCCGTCTAAGACCGTCCTGTCTGATGCCAACTTTATTGGAGTCATTCAGAGTAAGGACTTATGGAAGACCATTAAGGAGGCCTACGACGCAGATCCATTTCTTGCCAACCCGACTGCTGATGTGAACTTGATTCTCAGAAACGGTATGTGGGTCCGGGAACAACGTTTATACGTTCCAGAGGCCGTAAAGATGCAGGTGCTCAAGTTTGTCCATGATTCCAAGTTGGCGGGTCATCGGGGGGTACAGAAGACACAGGAGTTTCTGAGCCGTTATTTTTGGTGGCCTACCTGTCTGAAGGACGTTAAGAGCTATGTTCTCTCTTGTGAGGTATGTGCACGTTTCAAGACTCCCCATGTATCACCTAGTGGACTGCATCAACCACTACCTGTCCCCTCTCGTCCTTGGGGGTCTATTTCAATGGACTTTATAGTTGAATTGCCCTCCTCTGGGGGAGAAAAATTCTATTCTGGTGGTTGTAGATCACCTTACTAAGGCTGCCCACTTCATTCCTTGCACTGGTCTTCCCAAAGCCAAGGAGATGGCTGATCTGGTCATCCAGAATGTGTTTCGGCTGCATGGAGTTCTGGACGAAGTCAGTTCAGATCGGGGAGTGCAGTTTACGTCCAAGTTCTGGAAAGGATTCTGTGATTCGCTTGGTGTTAATGTTTGTCTGTCCTCTGCATACCATCCTCAGACTAATGGGCAGACAGAACGGACGAATCAGACTCTAGAACAGTATCTTCGATGTTATATCAACCATTCTCAGGATGACTGGTTGGAGTTGCTCCCGCTCGCAGAATTCTGTTATAACAACTCTCAGAGTTCTTCTACTAAGGTAACACCTTTCTTTGCCAACCTAGGTTATCATCCCAGTATTCTTCCCAGATCTCCAATCAATGCACCGGTGCCTGCAGTTCGTGAAAGGTTGGCGGCAATGAGACAGAATCTGGAAACCCTGAAGGAATCGCTATCTACTGCATAAGAGAAATATAAGAGATCTGCCGACAGGTTTCGGAAGCCTGCACCTATGTTCAAGGCAGGGGACTCTGTGTGGTTATCTACTAAAAACTTGAGATTGAACATTCCATCACAGAAACTCGGACAAAAGTTCATCGGCCCGTTCAAGATCTCTGGGATCGTGAGTTCCGTTGCCTGTCGTCTGAAGTTGCCAAGAACCTTGAAGGTACACCCTTTGTTTCATGTCTCCCTGTTAAAACCGGTGTCTCCAAATACATTTCAGGGTCGGATTACACCTCCTCCCCAGCCTGTGTTAGTGGACGGACAAGAACAGTTTGTGGTAGAGAAGATTCTGGACTCCAGGATCCGCAGGAATCAACTACAGTACCTCATCAAGTGGCAAGGATATCCGTCTGAGGAGAACTCTTGGGAGCCAGTGGGCAATATCTGTGCTCCTCAAAAAATTACTCTGTTCCATCAGAAATATCCTGACAAGCCTGGTCGTGGATCGTCCTGAGGCCGCTTCTGAGGTGGGAGTAATGTAAGGATTCTGGACTTTCCTGGTGCCTGTTCGCCCTGATCCAAGATGGAGTCTTGGATCTCGTCCTGTCATGGCACTTCCTGTCTGTCCTGATTATTTAAGTCTGGGTCATGTGTTCTAAGGTGCCTGAGTATATTGCGCTGCTGGCTCCTGAGCTTCTGCCGGTTTGCTGGTGAACTCCCTGCTTCTGCTTGGTGGTCTGCCTTTCTTCATTCAGCTACCTCTCGCCTCTGGAACTTCTGCGATGAGCTGCACACCAGTGGAAGTGTCTTCTTTGTTTGCAAAACTTTTCCCAGTGTTGTGCCTCTTTGCACAACCACACCAGGTGAGCAAGGTTCAAGTTGTGCTTGTGCGGCGCGCCCCCACACCGCCGCAGGGCCGAGGGGTACCCGGAGCCGGGCCTCTAGTTCTCAGTCTCGGGGTTGTCACGGTGGCTAGACCCGGTCCGTGGCCCTGTCCGTCAGTGGGGGACGTCCGGTGTAATAGGTGGTAGTAATGATAGCGGTGGAGCGGTGCAGTTGTGGGGTGTAAGTCGCGGTAAATAACGAGGACACCAGGTTGCAGTCTCTTTACCTCTTTACTGGAGATCTCTGAGTCCTCAGTCCAGAACACGGTTCACCAGGCTACGCAAGTCCGGCCGGTCCAATGGCACCTCCAGAGTTCTCCTCTCAGGTGGAAATCTGTGCCTTCCTTCTAGCGCTATGTGTTGTAGTCCTTCCCTGCTGTGCTTACGGAAAGTAACCCCACAACGGTTGTGTCTGTTTCTTAAGTTCCCTCACAACTCGATTTGATGTTCCTCTGTAATCCACCCCTTCCCTGTATTCAGGTTGGAATGGCACCCGTTTGTCAGGTAGGCCTGGAGTTCTTCCGGGACCCTAGAGTCGCCCCTCTCCCGCAATTGCCCCCCAAGACTTCATAGGTGATATGTGGTAGACAGCCCGCCTGAGACCGACTGTCCTGCCGCTGTTTGGAGTATGGCTTGAAGCTGTATTCTAATCCACTCCCTCGGCGTTCCGGCCACCGGTATTGCGCCTCAGCAGGGTGCTGCCTCTTTCAACAAAACCCCTGCTGGTATTCTCCTTCTGCTTGATCTCGTTTCTCACTCAGCACAATCTGTCTCGCTTCTAGTCCTTTCCTTGAGTCCCGCCGCTTCCAGGAGCCTGCGCGGACCCGTTACGTTCTTTCAATGCCAAGCCTCTGCCAGGATCCCACCCCTGGCAGAGACCCTACAGTCTCTCCCTTCACAACACCCCCTGCCACAGGGTGTTGCTCCGTTCAATCCCGTCAGCGTTCTCTCTAACTTTCTGCCTGACCCCCAGTTTACCCACTATGGTGGGGAGTGGCCTAATGAATAGCACCCTTAGCTCCCCCCGGAGGCCCTGCTGTGAAACATATTGGTGTCTGTGATACCTGATTGGAGGAACTCCTTCGGTGCCATCGAACGTACCATGGCTCCCCTTAGCGGCGAAGCCACAGTACTGCAACGACCAGAACTCTGGGGCGCTGCACTCCCCCCTGGTTAAACACAGTACTCCGGGACTGGGAAGAAAAACAACAATACAGATTAGTAAACAGACATACAATTTTGTTGAGTGCAAAACAATAAGTATACTTGAACAGGCTTCCCTTTATGGGAGGTGAGGACACTTTTAACGTTACAAACATGGTCAACATTATAAATTACAGGCTATGCATAACTCCTGTTACCCAACCGGGTATTCTACTTAGTGCAAATTCTGGAACAATAAATTAACATTGCCTTTAAGAAACATACACTCTTAGTTTACCAAAGGCCTTCCTATAATCACATTACAGGGTAAGGTAACTTCACATTCTCCTACTTTGAACCTGCAGGACCGCCTGTCCCTATGGCACCAGACCTACTGCCTCTCCTTTCTTTTACAGGACCGCCCTGTTCATCCAGGGCCTACTGCCTTTCTCTACTATACATGGTATAGACATAACATTCCTTTCGTTTAAAGAACTCTGAGCCAGCTCTACTCGGCTCCTTTAAGGACTCACTCTCTAACCCCTACGGGTTCGCTTTCTGTCCTTAGTAACAAAGTAACTTTCTATGGGGACGCGGGGTTTACCTTCTATCCTCACCTTCATTATTACTTTGCTTACTTTCAACTATGCAGACCTCTATCTCTACCCCTACGGGCTCTCTGCATCTTTTCTTTCTGCAAAACATTATTTAGACAGTTCAACAAATTCAACACATATAACTTAGCATGTAAAACAGTTACATTTCTTTTCAAGGCATCATTATGGCATTACTGTTCTGCAACAGTATCTCTCTCAAGTTCAGTTTCTCACATCCCCTTTAAGAGGAGACCAAGTCTTTCTAAGGTAGCTCGTCTTCTCAGCCTACCGGCCCATGCAAAGGTTCCGGCATGGTATCTTCGCAAAGTGTCTTTAACTAGAACCGGTAGGAAAGGTATCTTCACAAAGTGTCTTTGGCTCAAACAAATAGGGCAAATATCTTCGCAAAGTGTCTTTGGCTAAAACCAGTAGGGAGCACCTTTAAGAAGGTGCAAACTATTTACAAGGGAAGTTCGAATCATGCACAGTCCATGATTTCTGCAGTTTGTGTAACTTTTGTGCAACAACTTCAGAACAGGAAAACAAACAAAGAGGATCCCGGGTCAACAGAGGGATCCATTAACCCTGGGCGGGTTTAGCAGCAACTTAAAGGAATAAAAGACAAACAGTAACTATTTACATTTTTCATTCAGCAATAGTACTTTACCGTTGGGAGGTGGCAGGGGGTCTCCTTTCTGGCCTCACCAAGCCAACAGATCGCTCTGGGGAGCCAGGGCGCCGTTCCGGTCCCAGTAGTGCCAGAATCCCCCGCTGGGAGATCCTCTTGGTCGGTAAGCGTATGCGTCCCCCCGGGGCACGGTGAGGTCGAGCTTCTTGTGGTTCCGCGGGGCCGGGCTCTGCTGTCTTCCCCTTCAGGTTACTCTCTTCCGGTACGCCAGCAGCAGCCTGGAGGGCAGCGCACCGCTGCACGCCCCGTGCCATCCAGCCAGCTTCCCCCGTAGCCCTCCTCCATCGGCTATACATCACCGCATCACCCGGCTTCAGGTCGCGGTCGAGTCTCTCAGGACCAGGTTCCACCTCTTCCCGGTCCACGCGGACCTGCACCGGCTCTCCAATCTCTTGGATCACCCCCCTCCCACACTGGGGATTAAAAGCCACCACTACACCCCAATGTGGTGTCGGGATCTCTGGGGTGCTCGTCAAGTCGATCAGCTCTGCAGGCTGGGGCCGGTTCCACCGCGTAGTCGTCGAGCGCCGCTGATATCCATCCTCGGGCACTATCTTCAAGCCCGGCGTCGGCAGCGCCTTTCCAACCACGATCGAGTCAGGAGAGGTAGAGGACACTGGAGCCAAACAGATCTCCGCGGCCTGGCCCGTCCTAGCCACCACGCGGGCATCGGCCTCCAGATGAGCGGTAATCTGCCGGGACTCGGCCGCAGCCATACCCTCTTCCGACGGCGGCCGGGGAGATCGGCCCATCGTAGGTCCCGCTAGCGTCAGTCCCCGCAGTGTCGGCGTATCCTGGGCTATATTAGGCTGTCCATCTCTCCTCCGCGGGGATTCTCGTGCGGCCATCTTTGTCGCTTCTCCCGCGTTTTCTTCCCGCGGTCTCTTTCGTGGGCGGCCCCGTCCCCATGGTCTCCACCCTCCGACCAGGATCAGGAGGCGGACTTCGGCTGTTGACGGGCACGTCCTCAGGACACAGAAATACTTAGACTGGGCGGCCATTATTCTTCGCGCTCTCCAGCTCGTCTACGCCCACTCCACGCCCCTCTTCTCTTCCTGCGCTTTCCTCAGCGCTGCAATGGCGGCGGATTTTGGCGGCAAATGGCACAGCACACAGTCTTGCAATAAAGTACAGTCCAAGCACAGTAAATCACAGTCTCTAGGCACACATGACCTGATTCTTCAGGCTTAAGTAGATCCTGTTCGTGACGCCAAGTCTGCGGCGCGCCCCCACACCGCCGCAGGGCCGAGGGGTACCCGGAGCCGGGCCTCTAGTTCTCAGTCTCGGGGTTGTCACGGTGGCTAGACCCGGTCCGTGGCCCTGTCCGTCAGTGGGGGACGTCCGGTGTAATAGGTGGTAGTAATGATAGCGGTGGAGCGGTGCAGTTGTGGGGTGTAAGTCGCAGTAAATAACGAGGACACCAGGTTGCAGTCTCTTTACCTCTTTACTGGAGATCTCTGAGTCCTCAGTCCAGAACACGGTTCACCAGGCTACGCAAGTCCGGCCGGTCCAATGGCACCTCCAGAGTTCTCCTCTCAGGTGGAAATCTGTGCCTTCCTTCTAGCGCTATGTGTTGTAGTCCTTCCCTGCTGTGCTTACGGAAAGTAACCCCACAACGGTTGTGTCTGTTTCTTAAGTTCCCTCACAACTCGATTTGATGTTCCTCTGTAATCCACCCCTTCCCTGTATTCAGGTTGGAATGGCACCCGTTTGTCAGGTAGGCCTGGAGTTCTTCCGGGACCCTAGAGTCGCCCCTCTCCCGCAATTGCCCCCCAAGACTTCATAGGTGATATGTGGTAGACAGCCCGCCTGAGACCGACTGTCCTGCCGCTGTTTGGAGTATGGCTTGAAGCTGTATTCTAATCCACTCCCTCGGCGTTCCGGCCACCGGTATTGCGCCTCAGCAGGGTGCTGCCTCTTTCAACAAAACCCCTGCTGGTATTCTCCTTCTGCTTGATCTCGTTTCTCACTCAGCACAATCTGTCTCGCTTCTAGTCCTTTCCTTGAGTCCCGCCGCTTCCAGGAGCCTGCGCGGACCCGTTACGTTCTTTCAATGCCAAGCCTCTGCCAGGATCCCACCCCTGGCAGAGACCCTACAGTCTCTCCCTTCACAACACCCCCTGCCACAGGGTGTTGCTCCGTTCAATCCCGTCAGCGTTCTCTCTAACTTTCTGCCTGACCCCCAGTTTACCCACTATGGTGGGGAGTGGCCTAATGAATAGCACCCTTAGCTCCCCCCGGAGGCCCTGCTGTGAAACATATTGGTGTCTGTGATACCTGATTGGAGGAACTCCTTCGGTGCCATCGAACGTACCATGGCTCCCCTTAGCGGCGAAGCCACAGTACTGCAACGACCAGAACTCTGGGGCGCTGCACTTGTCTCATCCAGAAATATTTACTCATCTGCTACGCTTAGATAGCGCTCTCCCTCTTTTCCCCTTGTCCTCTCTTTCCCAGGACTGCATTCACACAATGCATCATCTGTGAATTATTGGACTCCTACTAACAAGTACTGGCACATGTGTAATCAAGTTTTGCTGGACTTCCTCATTTTAAGTACTGTGTGCATTCGCACTCTAACCTTATTGGACTTCCTTGTTTAAATATCTGTTCGCCTCTAAGTCTGCTGTGATTTACTTTATTGTGCTGAGGACCTTGTTACTACTGCAGGAATATCTGCATTATGCTCCATTTGCTATTTACTATATAGAGCTGAAGTCCTCGTTACAATTGCAGAAATATCTGTGTCAATTCTGTTTACATTTCTGTTTCAAGTAAAAACATTCTTTGCTGCAACTTTGTTCTCGGACTGGCTTTATCCCATGCTATTAGATTCCGTAGTACCCATATAATTATTACATACTAACGCAAAAAGAATGTAGGTGGATTGTGACCTTAGATACAATGGCACCTACGGGATTAAATGAGCAACTCAGCATCTCCTCCTTCTTATAAGTACCGTTCATCTCTGGATTAATGATCATGGTTTTAATATTTTATTTTAACTATGTTTTTGTTTCTTTTTTTTTGTTTAGTATATATTTTATCAAGGAACATTGTTCTAAATATCCCATTATGAATCTGATAGCGTGAATATCCTTTCGATCACCTCTAGCTGTTCAAAACAGCTGACATGTCCCCGGAAAGATGTGGGCTTACCACCGGAGCCCACATCAAAGGGGGGACTTCGACATCGGCGTACTATTTCGCCCGATGTAGGAAAGGGGTTAAACTATTTAGTTATAGATGTTGCAAAGTGTGTGGCTTGTTCTTTTGCTTACTAGCCATCATGAGACAGGGCTTTTGATTAATGACTATTGTTTCTGTGTTTTTCAGTCTTTCCCAGCATTAATATGGACTTTAGAGCCCGTGACGGCGCATGACTCTCGCAAATAGATGATGTGTTTAACCCTTTAACGACATGCGCCGTACATGTACTGCGCATGCCGTGTCTCCCCCTTTGATGTGGGCTCCGGCGCTGAGCCCACATCAAAGTCACGACATGTCAGCTGTTTTGTACAGCTGACATGTGCGCGCAATAGCGCTATTCACCCGCCGCTATTAACCTGTTAAATGCCGCTGTCAAACGCAGACAGCGGCATTTAACTACCGCATCCAGCCGGGCGGCCGGAAATGACGTCATCGCCGACCCCCGTCACATGATTGGGGGTCGGCGATGTGTCAGGATGGTAACCATAGAGGTCCTTGAGACCTCTATGGTTACTGATGCCGGCCTGCTGTGAGCGCCCCTCTGTGGTCGGCGCTCACAGCACACCTGCATTTCAGCTACATAGGAGCGATCTGATGATCGCTGTTATGTAGCTGAGCCAATCGAGTTGTGCCAGCTTCTAGCCTCCAATGGAGGCTATTGAAGCATTGCACAGGTAAAAAAAAAATGTTTTTAAAAATATGAAAAAAATGTATAAAACATAAAAGTTTAAATCACCCCCCTTTCGCCCCATCCTAAATAAAACGATAAAAAAAAAATCAAACCTACACGTATTTGGTATCGCCGCGTTCAGAATCGTTCGATCTATCAATAAAAAAAAGCATTAACCTGATCGCTAAACAGCGTAGCGAGAAAAAAATTCAAAACTCCAGAATTACGTTTTTTTGGTCGCCGCGGCATTGCATTAAAATGCAATAACGGGCGATCAAAAGAACATATCTGCACAAAAGCAATATTATTAAAAACGTCAGCTCGGCACGCAAAAAATAAGCCCTCACCCGACCCCAGATCACGAAAAATGGAGACGCTACGGGTATCGGAAAATGGCACTTTTTTTTTTTTTTTTTAAGCAAAGTTTTGAATTTTTTTTTCACCACTTGGATAAAAAATAACCTAGACATGTTAGGTGTCTATGAACTCATAATGACGTAGAGAATCACAATGGCAGGTTAATTTTAGCATTTAGTGAACCTAGCAAAAAAGGCAAACAAAAAACAAGTGTGGGATTGCACTTTTTTTGCAATTTCACCGCACTTGGAATTTTTTTCCCGTTTTCTAGTAAAAGACATGGTAAAACCAATGGTGTCGTTCAAAATTACAACTCGTCCCGCAAAAAATAAGCCCTCACAAGACCATATTGACAGAAAAATAAAAAAGTTATGGCTCTGGGCAGGAGGGGAGTGAAAAACGAAAACGCAAAAACGAAAAAGGGCCGCGACTTGAAGGGGTTAAGGACACCAGTAATTTAAGCATGCAAGGAAATAATAAGAGGCTGCAAGAAACAATTGTGAAATTTAAGTAACTTTAGAGAAAAATGACTCGAGTTTGGTGGAATCACGCATTTTTAGATAAATATCTTCAGAAGGGGTTAATCCCTAGGGGGTTAAGGGTGCAGGTATTTCCATTCCTCCCATTGGTGATACTAAATTTTGGGATAGGTGGGAGGAATGTGCCAATAAATGCTCAAGTGGGTTTATAACACCTCTTAAAGAGATGAACTCTAACTCACTGAAGGAAATGAAAATTGAAATATAAATTCTTCAACCAACCATCAAGAGTGAAATGTCAGGAGAAGCACTAAAGAAATCAAATAATGATATAGATGTGGAGGTGCAAAAATGGGCTGAGGAGATCCAGCAAACAAAGGCAAAAAATTCCAACAAAATATAAATGATAAACAGTCCAATAGGACACATAAATGGAGAAACCTGAATGAGCGATCACGTCCTTTTTATAGGAACGAATCATTCTCACGATCTCGTTCAACATCCATTTGATCCACCACATCTTTTGAAGATCATCATACTGGTAAAAAGGACTGCCCTGAAACAGAGAGTGAGGGAACTCAATCTAACAAGAAAATAAACACGAGACAAAATGCTAAGAAAGGGCTTATGGGTATACAGCCGGATACCAGGTCCCAAGGGGGGCTACAGGTAATTAATCTATCTGATCATGCCCTCTCTACAGTTCAATTGCATGTATTAAATAGAGGCCTAACATTTTCTTCAACTAATGCCTTTGATTATTTTGCAGCACTAAAAGACCTCCATCTTTTTTTCACGCAAACTTATTTTAAAGAAACTGCAATTCATGGGTGAACACGGACAGGATGCCTTAAGTGGGGCTGAGAGAGAGGCTCTTCGGGCTCTTCTTTGGACTTGGTCAAGGAACAAACACCTACACGAGAAGGTGGGTTTCCTTCAACTCTTTTACCCAGATCAACAAGGTTACCCTCTTGTCCCTTAGCCCTGCAGGGAAGATTATCACCAAGCTGGTAGCGGAAGATTTAAAAAAAAACTGTCCACACGGCGCCAATTTGATAAATTAACGTTTAAAGAAAGAGAAGCTATTGGTCAATTACAATCCCTTAAGGATGTTGTCTTTAAGGCAGCGTACAAGGGGGGAACATTGTGATCTGGCAGCAACATATGAGCAGGAGGCATTTAGCAAATTAACCCCTTTCTGACATCAGACGTAATATTTTGTCCATGTGACTGGGGCCAATTTGACTAAGGACGGAATATTACGTCATCGCGATCACCCACACTCACGGCAGTGGGCGGGCAATCGCCGCCGGGTGTCAGCTGATTCTGACACCTATCGCCGGCAGAGCAGGGGAGAATGATAAGAGCCGTGTTCAGCATCCAGTGCCGGGGAACAGCACTTACTGTAAAGCTTCTTCTCTGGCGCTGATGCATGTCACCTAGATGACATCTATGTGTGTTATGCATATGCACGTGTGCGGGACATTTTGTGGCCCGTGCTGACATTTAAAACGGACATGTCAGCATGTTTTGCCCCACGGACACATGGTCTGTGGACACCCACTGACATGTGCACAGACCCATTCACTTGAATAGGCAAATAGCGCTCCTTTCCTCCCGAGTCTCTACGTATGGCTAAGTAGTATTGTACAGCCACATATGAGGAATTGCCACGTTCAGCGAAATTGTGGGACAAATTTTTGTGCAATTTTTACCAACTTCTTGTGTGAAAATGTAAAATCTTTGGCTAAATAAAATTTTGGTGGTAAAAATGTTGCTTTGTCTTCACTGCCCAATAGTATAAAATTCTGTGACACACCCATGGTGTCAATATGATCACTGCACCCCTAGATGAATTCATTGAGAGGTGTAGTTCCTAATATGGGATCACTTATGGGGGGTTCTGCTGTTCTGGCACGTCAGGGGTTCTGCCAATGTGACATGGCACCCTCACAACATTCCAGCAAAATCTAAACTCCAATTTGGCGCCTCTTCTCTTCTGAGATGTTTTGTTCAGTCATTCTACAGTCTTCTGAATATGTGATAGTCATACTACAGTCTACTGGAAATGTGGTCAGACAATCCACAAGTAGCGTAAATGCTATGGTCAGTCAGTCCATAAGCTAGTGTAAACATTTTGATCCGTCAGTCCACAATCCACTATAAAAGTGGTCTGTCCGTCCACATTCTAGGGTAAATGTTGAGTTCATTCAGACCATAGTCTTCTGGTCTACTGGAAATATGGTCAGGAATTCCACACATAGCATAAATAATGTGCTCGGTCAGTCCTTAGACTACTGTAAATGCTTGGATAAGTCAGCCCATGAACTAGTGTTAAACTTTTTGTCTGTCAGTCCACATTCTGCTGTAAAATTGGCCAGTTAGTCCACAGTCTAGTGTGAATAATGTCGCCAGTGGGTCTACCATCTAGTTTAACTGCTGTGGTGAATCTACAGTCTAGTGTAAATTCTGTGTTCAGTTGGATCACAGTCTAGTGTAAATGTTGTTGTTAGTCAATCCACAGTCTGAAGGAAATGCTGTGGTAAGTCGGTCAACTGTTTAGTGTAAATGTTGTTGTTAGGGTACCGTCTCACAGCGGCACTTTGATCGCTATGACGGCACGATCCGTGACGTTCCAGCGATATACTTACGACCTCGCTGTGTCTGACACGCTACTGCGATCAGGGACCCCGCTGAGAATCGTACGTCGTAGCAGATCGTTTGAAACTTTCTTTCGTCGTCAAGTGTCCCGCTGTGGCGGCATGATCGCATCGTGTAACAAAGGTGTGCACGATATTCTCCACCTCCGTGTGCTGATTCTACATTGCAAATACGTCATGAAATTATCGCTCCAGCGCCGTGCATTGCGAAGTGTGACTGCAGTCTATGACGCTGGAGCGATAATGGAGCGACGCTGGAGCGATCGTGCCGTCGTAGCGACCAAAGTGCCACTGTGAGACGGTACCCTTAGTCATTCCACAGTCTAGTGGAAATGGTGTGTTCATTTGCTTTACAGTCTAGTACACCGCTGATAAGAAGCCTATTCTATGAAACATATGAACATTTTCTTATTTTAGAAGACAGAGGATAAGGGGAAGAAATGTTCCTTACCTCTGTACCTGAAATATGGTTGTGTTATCCTATGAGTTGTGTATGGAAGACATACATGTGAAAAACAAAAACAGTATATTCTGATCTACCAGGAAGGTGTTACACATCTCGGCAGACCTAGAACTTATGCATATACCAATGATTATCAGAAATTAATAGGAATGTTAATTACCTGTTATGAGATCTACAGACTAGTGTAAAATTTTGGTCTCTCAGACCAAGGTGTACTGTAAATCTGGCCAGTCTGTCCACAGTCTAGTGTAATTGATGTGGTCAGTCAGTCCACAATCTAGTATAAATGCTGTGGTCAGTCGGTCCACAGTCTAGTGTAAATGTTATGGACATTCAGTCCATAGTCTTCTGGCCTAATAGAAATGTGACCAGGAATTCCACACCAAGAAAAAATGCTGTGCTCCTTCAGTGCTTGAAACAGTCAGCTCATGGATTACTGTAAAACTTTTTGTCCGTCAGTCCACATTTTAAAATGCGCGCGTGTCCAGCCTCCCGGTTTGTGATTGGTTGATCGCGACGCAACCAATCACAAGCCGGGACGTCACGGGAGGCTGGACAAGCGCGCATTTTAAAATGCGCGCATGTCCAGCCTCCCGGCTTGTGATTGGTTGATCGCGACGCAACCAATCACAATCCGGGACGTCACGGGAGGCTGGACAAGCGCGCATTTTAAAATGCGTGCGTGTCCAGCCTCCCGTGACGTCACGGCTTGTGATTGGTTGCGTCGCCCATGTGACTGCGACGCAACCAATCACAAAGCCGGGACGTAATTTTAAAATCCTTAAGGACCTGAAATTACGTCACGGCTTGCTGTGATTGGTTGCGTCGCCCATGTGACTGCGACGCAACCAATCACAAAGCCGGGACTTCACGTAAGGAAAGAAAAGCGCAAATTTTAAACAAAGAACGCTGCCGCTTCCCTCGGTAAGGTGCAGGCTGCGTCGGAGAGGTGAGTATAGCAATATTTTTTATTTTAATTCTTTCTTTTACACATTTTTACATTAATGTTGTTTCGATACCGATACCCGATACCACAAAAGTATCGGATCTCGGTATCGGAATTCCGATACAGCAAATATCGGCCGATACCCGATACTTGCGGTATCGGAATGCTCAACACTAGTGATAATATGTTCCTGCTAAATGCTATCCACAAAGAAAAATATAACACACTAGGGACAAAATTATTTATTTCAGGTATAAGGACTGTGGTCAGTTTATTCTGAATCCTGTAGTCAGTCATTTGTTAGTTTACGGTATATATTAAGTACAGTCATTCTACATTTTTCTATAAATGTTATAGTCAGACTACAGTCTACTGGAAATGTGGTCAGACAATGCACACCTAGCGTAAATGCTATGATCAGTCAGTCCATAAACTAGTGCAAAAGTTTTGGTCCACCAGTCCATAGTCCACTGTAAAAGTGGTCTATTAGTCCACATTCTTGCGTAAATGTTGTGCTTATTCAGTCCATAGTCTTCTGGTCTACTGGAAATGTGTTCAGAAATTCCACACCTAGCATAAATGCTGTGGTCACTCAGTCTTTAGACTAGTGTAAATGTTATATCCAGGCAGTGCAAACTTTACTGGAAATGTGGTCAGGCAGTCGAAATCTAGTGAAAATGACAAGGTCAGTAAGGCCTTAAACAAGTGCAAATGCTTTGATCAGTCAGTATTCAAACTAATGTAAATGCTGTGATCATTCATCCAAAGACTAGATTAAAAGTTTTGATCGTCACTCCAAGGTCTACTGTAGATGTGGCCAGTCAATCCACAGAATAGTATAAAGGCTGTGGTCAGTCAGTCCACAGTCTAGTGTAAATGAAATGCTCATTCAGAGCATAGTGTCACGATCTCCATTCTGTTCCTGTCTGCTATGTTACTTTGTGTAGAAGCTGTCAGTCTGTTTTGGTTGTGCTGGTCTGTGCTGCAATCATCTGTGTTAACTTTCCTAGATTAGTCCTCTACTTAAGCATGCTAGCTCCTCCATCCAGTGGCAATTTCCAAGAATTAAACAATTAAAAATTCTTATCGGCTTCCACTTATTCCCGATCAATATAATCAGCTTTCCGGGGCTAAATGGTTTTCCAAACTGGATCTCAGCGGGGCATATAATCTGATACGGGTTCGTGAGGGTGATGAGTGGAAGTAGCAAAAAGAAAAGTCCAGCTCACCATAGTCGTTGTCCCAAGAAACTCAGAGCACGGAAACGCTGTGTCGAGGCGTGAAGAAACCAAAAATGAAGAAAGAATTCCAGCTCAACGAGACGGTGAAAAAGTAAAAACTGAGTACTTTATTCACTTCATATCAGAATCATGATATCGGATTAAGGGTGCTGTGCCACCTGAAACACGTAGATAGTGTTTTTATTACATTGTGCTTATGTTTTATCCTCTGCTTCTGATATGAAGTGAATAAAGTACCCAGTTTTTACTTTTTCACCGTCTCATTGAGCTGGAATTCTTTCTTCATTTTTGATGAGTGGAAGACAGTATTTTTACCCTCTGAAAGTGTCTTTGAAAATCTCGTTATGCCTTTTGGTCTAACGAATGCAGCTGCGGTTTTTCAAAATTTTATGAATGATATTTTCTCTGATTATATTGGCAAATCTATTTTTTGTTTATTTAGATGATATTCTTATTTTCTCACCTAACATGGATTCACATTATAAACATGTCCGTTTGGTTCTGCAAAGGTTGAGAGATAATTGTTTGTTTGGGCAGATACCCTGTCTCGTAGTCTTGATTCTGTGTCTCCTCCAGAACCTCCTTCCTCCATTCTTCCTCAGGGTATTGTTGTGGTCATGGTTTCCTCTGATCTGGAACCTGGAATCCGTACTGCTCAGTACTTGGCTCCTTCCAATACCCCTGAATGCAAGCTGTTTGTCCCTGTGTATCTCAGATTATGCCTTTTGCAAGGATTCCATGATTGTGTATTGAGTGTTCATCCAGGGGTCACTGCAACCCCGAAGGCAGTTGCTAGAGACTGTTTTGGTGGTCCACCATGCATAAGGATATTAGAGATTTTGTGTCAGCTTGTGAAACTTATACACGTGCCAAAGTACAGCATTGCCGGCCAGCCGGGGAATTGGTTCCTTTGTCAATTCCAGAAAGACCATGGAATCATTTGTCTATGGATTTCATTTCAGATTTACCGCTGTCTGGGGGGATGACTACTATTTGGGTGGCAGTCGATCGCTTCAGCAAACAAGCTCACTTCATCCCATTATCTGGGTTATCCAATGCTGAATCTCTCTCCAAACTGTTTATTATTGATGTGGTACAATTGCATAGGATTCTGTTAAATATTGTATTGGATAGGGGTGTACAATTCAACTGTAGATTTTGGAGGGCTTTCTGCAGAAAAATGGGGATTGATTTGTCCTTTTCCTCGGCTTATCACCCTGAAACTAACGGTCAGACAGAGAGGACAAATCAGTCTTTGAAGCCAATTTTAAGATATTTTGTCGCTGATCAGCAGGAGAAATGGTCATCATTTCTTCTGGCTGAGTTTTCTTTTAACAGTCGGGTTAATCTGTCCATGGGGACCTTGCCGTTTTTCTATAATTACAGGTTTCATCCTCATTTTGGTGAGTTCTCCAGGATAAGTTCCGGGTGTCCTGGGGTGGATGTCACCATTCAAGAGGTGGGGAATGTCTGGAGGAAGGTTAAAAAGAATATTGGGGTGGTTCAGTATTGGCAGCAGCGGAAGGCCAATACGAGGCGCTCATCAGGAGCCACCTTCAAAGTGGGAGTTAATGTATGGTTATCCTCTAAGAATATTACATTGAAGATGCCCTCGCTGAAGTTGGGTCCTAGATTCATTGGTCCGTATGAAATTCTGGAGGTGGTCAATCCAGTTGCCTTCCGCTTAAAACTCCCTCGGTCTTTCCGTATTCCTAATGTGTTCCGTTGTGAACTGTGTTTCTGGGCTCCCTCTGGTGGTCACTAACGGTATTGTGTTAGGCATGTCTTGTTGCAGGCCTGAGCTCCAGCTGTGTCGTTAAGCAGCGGGTGTTCCCTATTTAAGTCTCCTCTGGACTCAGTCTCTTGCCTGGCATCGTTGTATCCAGACCTATATGGTCTCCTCCGGATTCCTTTCAGTCTGTCTCATGCAAGAAAAGCTAAGTCCGCTTTGTATAATTTGGATCGTTTGCATTTTTCAGTGTCTTTGTCCAGCTTGCTTAATATTTGATTTTCTGGCTCGCTGGAAGCTCTAGGGGGCTGATATTCTCCCTCCGCACCGTCAGTCGGTGTGGGGGTTCTTGAATGTTCAGCGTGGATGTTTTTGTAGGGTTTTCTGCTGACCGCATAGTCCACTATCTATTTTCTGTCTATCTAGACTAGTGGGCCTCACTTTGCTGAATCTAGTTCAACTCTACGTTTGTGTTTTCCTCTTGCCTCACCGTTATTATTTGTTGGGGGCTTTCTATATCTTTGGGGTTCAATTTCTCTGGAGGCAAGTGAGGTCTTATTTTCCATCTAGGGGTAGTCAGTTCTCCGGCTGGCTCGAGACGTCTAGAACCAACGTAGGCACGTTCAACGGCTGCTTCTAGTTGTGTGTGTTAGGATCAGGTATGCGGTTAGCCCAGTTTCCACCTCCCTAGAGCAGTATTTATGTTTTTGCTATCTTGCCGGAATATCAGAGATCCTCTACCACTGGGATCATAACAGTGTTCCACAAGTCATTGTTGAAGGAGTTTATTCCCCCTGCTCTGTCTTCCTCACTACTTTCCTTGATTAGTCCTCTACTTAAGCATGCTGGCTCCTCCATCCAGTGTCAATCGTACACTTGCTGTTGACTGTGTAAGACTGATCCATGCTGAGTCTGTGCTGCAATCATCTGTGTTCACTTTCCTTGAGTAGTCCTCTACTTAAGCCTGCTGGCTCCTCCATCCAGTGTCAATTGTACACTTGCTGCTGCCTGTATAAGACTGATCTCTCTGTGATCTGTGCCTGACCCAGCCTGACTTTATTCCCTTCCTGAACTTAGACTCTTTGCTTGTGACCTGACTTCTCTTGTGCCTGCTCCCTGTAAACTGTCTTGTCTTTCTGGTTTTTCTGAACTCAGCTAGTAAATTGGATTTAGTCTCTGATTTCTCTTTGCTGTACTGCGCCATTTCCTGGACCTGACCTCAGATTGTTTGACCTCCTTTTACTTATTCAGTAAGTGTTGTGGATTCTGTTTTTGGGCTCCCTCTGGTGGTTACAACTGGTACTGGGTGACTTTGGTGGGTTGCGGTCTCTGGTTTCCACCTGTCCATCAGAGGCTGGGTGTTTCCTATTTAACCTGGCTTTCCTGTCATTCCCTTGCCGGCTATCAATGTATCAGTGTGTCTCTGTTACCTGCTCCTAGGCCTTCAAGACAAGCTAAGTCTGTATTTCTCTGTTTCATGATTGCTTTCATGTTTTTTAGTCCAGCTTGCAGATATGTAATTCTCTGTTGCTGGTTGCTCTAGTGGACTGAAATTACCACTCATGTACCATGAGTTGGCACATGAGTTCAAGTAATTTCAGGATGGTATTTTGAAGGGTTTTTAAGCTGACCGCGCAGTTCACCTTTTGTATCCTCTGCTATCTAGCTTAAGCGGGCCTCATTTTGCTGAATCTGTTTTCATAACTACGTTTGTGCCTTCCTCTCATTTCACCGTCATTATATGTAGGGGGCTGCTATTTCTGTGGGAATATTTCTCTGGAGGCAAGATAGGTCTATTATTCTTCTGATAGGGGAAGCTAGATCTCCGGCTGGCGCGAGACGTCTAGGGGCCCCCCAGGAACGTTCCCCGGCTACTGTTAGTTGAGTGTTGAGGTTCAGGATCGCGGTCAGCTCAGGTTCCATCATTCTAGAGCTCGTCCTGTTTTTGCCCATGTTATGTTGCTAAAATTCCCTGCCATTGGGACCATGACAGTAAGTGGTGTATATTATTTCTTACTGTTATTGTAGTCTTTCTCTCCACTTCTGGGGCTAACATTTACTATAGTGACTCGCATCACACAAAGTGTTTTGGTCTACTGCAATTGTGGTCAGGAATTTCACACCTAGCTAAATGCTATGGCAAATCAGTCCATAAACTAGTGTAAAACATTTGGTCCGCCAGTCCACAGTCCACTGTAAAAGTGGTCTGTCAGTCCACAGTCTAATGTAAATGTTATGGCCATTCAGTCCATAGTCTTTTAGTCTACTGGAAATGTAGTCATGAATTCCACACCTAGAATAATTGCTGTGCTCAATCAGTCCTTAGACTACTGTAAATGATTGAATCAGTTAGCCCATGGACTAGTGTAAAACTTTTTGTCCGTGAGCCCACAGTCTGATGTAAATGTGGCCAGTCAGTCCACAGTCAGGTGTAAACGATGTCGTCATTGGGTCTACTATCTAGTTTAAATGCTGTGGTCCATCAGTCCACAGTCTAGTGTAAATTCTTTGTTCAGTTAGTTCACAGTCTATTGTAAATGTTGTTGTTAGCTGATCCAAAGCCTAGAGGAAATGCTGTGGTCAGTCGGTCAACAGTCTAGAGTAAATGTTGTTAGTCTGTCCACAGTCTAGTGGAAAAGCTGTGGTCAGTAGCTCCACAGCCTAGCGTAAATGATGAGATCAGTCTCTTGTAATCGTGGCATTGAATGTTACACCGCTGATAAGAAGCCTATTCTATGAAACATAAGAACGTTTTCTTATTTTAGAAAGAGAATAAGGAGAAGAAATGTTCCTTACATCTCTACCTGAAATATGGTTGTGTTATACTAGGAGTTGTGTATAGAAGATATACATGTGAAAAACACAAACAATATATTCCCATGTACCAGGAAGGTGTTATTACACCCCGGCAGGCCTAGAACTTATGTCTAAACCTACAATTATCAGTAATTAATATGAATATTAATTACCTGTTAGGAGATTTTTCTAATTCTCTTCTTGAAATCCACAAGGAAAAATTTCACGTTCCACCATCCCACTGGGCGTCAGTCACCTGTAAATAGTCAAAGGTGTGATAATATGTTCCTGCTACATGCTATACACAAAGAAAAATATAACACACTAGGGACAAAATTACTTCTTTCAGGTATAAGGACTGTGGTCAGTTTATTCTGAATCCTGTAGTCAGTCATTTGTTAGTTTACGGTATATATTATGTTCAGTCATTCTACATTATTCTATAAATGTGATAGTCAGACTACAGTATACTAGAAATGTGGTCAGAAAATGCACACCTAGCGTAAATGCTATGATCAGCCAGTCCATAAACTACTGTAAAAGTTTTGGTCCGCCAGTCCACAGTCCACTGTAAATGTGGTCTATTAGTCCACATTCTAGTGTAAATGTTGTGTTCATTCAGTCCATAGTCTTCTGGTCTACTGGAAATGTGTTCAGAAATTCCACACCTAGCATAAATGCTGTGGTCACTCAGTCTTTAGACTAGTGTAAATGTTATATCCAGGCAGTGCAAACTTTACTGGAAATGTGGTCAGGCAGTCGAAATCTAGTGAAAATGACAAGGTCAGTAAGGCCTTAAACAAGTGCAAATGCTTTGATCAGTCAGTATTCAAACTAATGTAAATGCTGTGATCATTCATCCAAAGACTAGATTAAAAGTTTTGATCCGTCAGTCCAAGGTCTACTGTAGATGTGGCCAGTCAGTCCACAGAATAGTATAAAGACTATGGTCAGTCAGTCCACAGTCTAGTGTAAATGAAATGCTCATTCAGAGCATATTGTCACGATCTCCATTCTGTTCCTGTCTTCTATGTTACTTTGTGTAGAAGCTGTCAGTCTGTTTTGGTTGTGCTGGTCTGTGCTGCAATCATCTGTGTTAACTTTCCTAGATTAGTCCTCTACTTAAGCATGCTAGCTTCTCCATCCAGTGGCAATTTCCGAGAATTAAACAATTAAAAATTCTTATCGGCTTCCACTTATTCCCGATCAATATAATCAGCTCTCCGGGGCTAAATGGTTTTCCAAACTGGATCTCAGCGTGGCATATAATCTGATACGGGTTCGTGAGGGTGATGAGTGGAAGACAGTATTTTTACCATCTGAAAGTGTCTTTGAAAATCTCGTTATGCCTTTTGGTCTAACGAATGCAGCTGCGGTTTTTCAAAATTTTATGAATGATATTTTCTCTGATTATATTGGCAAATCTATTGTGGTTTATTTAGATGATATTCTAATTTTCTCACCTAACATGGATGCACATTATAAACATGTCCGTTTGGTTCTGCAAAGGTTGAGAGATAATTGTTTGTTTGGGCAGATACCCTGTCTCGTAGTCTTGATTTTGTCTCCTCCAGAACTACCTTCCTCCGTTCTTCCTCAGGGTATTGTTGTGGTCATGGTTTCCTCTGATCTGGAACCTGGAATCCGTACTGCTCAGTACTTGGCTCCTTCCAATACCCCTGAATGCAAGCTGTTTGTCCCTGTGTATCTCAGATTATGCCTTTTGCAAGGATTCCATGATTGTGTATTGAGTGTTCATCCAGGGGTCACTGCAACCCTGAAGGCAGTTGCTAGAGACTGTTTTGGTGGTCCACCATGCATAAGGATATTAGAGATTTTGTGTCAGCTTGTGAAACTAATGCACGTGCCAAAGTACAGCATTGCCGCCCAGCCGGGGAATTGGTTCCTTTGCCAATTAAAGAAAGACCATGGAATCATTTGTCCATGGATTTCATTTCAGATTTACAGCTGTTTGGGGGGATGATTGCTATTTGGGTGGCAGTCGATCGCTTCAGCAAACAAGCTCACTTCATCCCATTATCTGGGTTATCCAATGCTGAATCTCTCTCCAAACTGTTTATCGTTCATGTGGTACAATTGCATAGGATTCTGTTAAATATTGTATTGGATAGGGGTGTACAATTCAACTCTAGATTTTGGAGGGCTTCCTGCAGAAAAATGAGGATTGATTTGTCCTTTTCCTCGGCTTATCACCCTGAAACTAACGGTCAGACAGAGAGGACAAATCAGTCTTTGAAGCCAATTTTAAGATATTCTGTCGCTGATCAGCAGGAGAAATGGTCATCATTTCTTCCTCTGGCTGAGTTTTCTTTTAACAGTCGGGTTAATCAGTCCATGGGGACCTCGCCGTTTTTCTATAATTACAGGTTTCATCCTCATTTTGGTGAGTTCTCCAGGATAAGTTCCGGGTGTCCTGGGGTGGATGTCACCATTCAAGGGCTGGGGGATGTCTGGAGGAAGGTTAAAAAGAACAATGGGGTGGTTCAGTATTGGCAGCAGCGGAAGGCCAATACGAGGCGCTCATCAGGGGCCACCTTCAAAGTGGGAGTTAATGTATGGTTATCCTCTAAGAATATTACATTGAAGATGCCCTCGCTGAAGTTGGGTCCTAGATTCATTGGTCCGTATGAAATTCTGGAGGTGGTCAATCCAGTTGCCTTCCGATTAAAACTCCCTCGGTCTTTCCGGAGTTTATTCCCCCTGCTCTGTGTTCCTCACTCCCGCCTCCTCCAGTGTCTATTGAGGGAAGCTTGGACTAGGAGGTACAAAGGATCGTTGATTCCTGAATGGTCCAGAATTCCCTTCAATATCTGGTACATTGGAAGGGGTATGGACCTGAGGAACGGTCAGCGTCCCAGCTCATTCTGTAAGGGCTGATCAGTTGGTCTGGTCCTACCATCAGATGATTGCTGGGAAACCTGAGGGTCCAGTGGCCCCCCCTTGAAGGGGGGATACTGTCAGTATCCCCATTCTGTTCCTGTCTGCTATGTTATTTTGTGTAGAAGCTGTCAGTCTGTTTTGGTTGTGATGGATCTGTGCTGTAATCATCTGTGTTCACTTTCTTATTATTATAATTATTATTTATTGTTTACTTTCCTTGATTAGTCCTCTACTTAAGCATGCTGGCTCCTCCATCCAGTGTCAATCGTACACTTGCTGTTGACTGTGTAAGACTGATCCATGCTGAGTCTGTGCTGCAATCATCTGTGTTCACTTTCCTTGAGTAGTCCTCTACTTTAAACCTGCTGGCTGCTCCATCCAGTGTCAATTGTACACTTGCTGCTGCCTGTATAAGACTGATCCCTCTGTGCTCTGTGCCTGACCCAGCCTGACTTTATTCCCTTCCCGAACTTAGACTCTTTGCTTGTGACCTGACTTCTCTTGTGCCTGCTCCCTGTAAACTGTCTTGTCTTTCTGGTTTTCCTGAACTCAGCTAGTAAATTGGATTTAGTCTCTGACTTCTCTTTGCTGTACTGCGCCATTTCCTGGACCTGACCTCGGATTGTTTGACCTCCTTTTACTTATTCAGTAAGTAGTGTATATTTTTTTTTCTGTTATTGTAGTCTTTCTCTCCACTTCTGGGGCTAACATTTACTATAGTGACTTGCATCACACATAGTCTTTTGGTCTATTGGAAATGTGGTCAGGAATTTCACACCTAGCTAAATGCTATGGCAAATCAGCCCATAAACAAGCGTAAAACATTTGGTCCGCCAGTCCACAGTCCACTGTAAAAGTGGTCTGTCAGTTCACATTCTAGTGTAAATGTTGTGTTCATTGAGACCATAGTCTTCTAGTCCACTGGAAATGTGGTCTTGAATTCCACACCTAGCATAATTGCTGTGCTTAGTCAGTCCTTAGACTACTGTAAATGATTGGATCAGTTAGCCCATGGACTAGTGTAAAACTTTTGGTCCACAGTCTGATGTAAATGTGGCCAGTCAGTCCACAGTCAGGTGTAAACGATGTCGTCATTGGGTCTACTATCTAGTTTAGATGCTGTGGTCCATCAGTCCACAGTCTAGTGTAAATTCTTTGTTCAGTTAGTTCACAGTCTAGTGTAAATGTTGTTGTTAGCCGATCCAAAGCCTATAGGAAATGCTGTGGTCAGTCGGTCAACAGTCTAGAGTAAATGTTGTTAGTCTGTCCACAGTCTAGTGGAAAAGCTGTGGTCAGTAGCTCCACAGCCAAGCGTAAATGATGAGATCAGTCTCTTGTAATCGAGTCATTGAATGTTACACCGCTGATAAGAAGCCTATTCTATGAAACATAAGAACGTTTTCTTATTTTAGAAGACAGAGAATAAGGAGAAGAAATGTTCCTTACATCTCTACCTGAAATATGGTTGTGTTATACTAGGAGTTGTGTATAGAAGATATACATGTGAAAAACACAAACAATATATTCCCATGTACCAGGAAGGTGTTATTATACCCCGGCAGGCCTAGAACTTATGTCTAAACCTACAATTATCAGTAATTAATATGAATATTAATTACCTGTTAGGAGATTTTTCTAATTCTCTTCTTGAAATCCACAAGGAAAAATTTCACGTTCCACCATCTCACTGGGCGTCAGTCACCTGTAAATAGTCAAAGGTGTGATAATATGTTCCTGCTACATGCTATACACAAAGAAAAATATAACACACTAGGGACAAAATGACTTATTTCAGGTATAAGGACTGTGGTCAGTTTATTCTGAATCCTGTAGTCAGTCATTTGATAGTAGTTTTCTGGTCTACTTGAAATGTGGTCAGGTATTCATCCGTTAGATTGAATTTAAATGTAAATCTGAAAAAGGAATCAGTTTTCCCTGTTTTTTAACATCAATCAAATAGGTAATCCCTTTATTTCTCCAGGTTTTAAATTCTCCCAATTTCATTAACTCCAGTGAAAGGGAATTATGCCATATCGGAGTAAAGGGTATGATACCCTTTGCTCTAGTAATCTTTCTTAGCCACATGCAGCATGTACAGTTCACACCAAAGGAAATATTGGTTACAATTTCAGCTCATTCATGTTGGGAATATTAGATGCCAACATTGATAAAAGACAAGTGTATTTTTCTTAGCATATTAGTCTCAAAAGCTCTAACGTCATAAGTATCCAAGTTTACAATACTGACGTTGACATGCCAAGTACAACTTTATATTGAAAGACCTCAACCATCATGAATCGTCACAAAAGTTAATTACTCCTGCCTAAGCCGATTATGTTCCCTGCTTCATATCACATCATATTACGCCAATATAAAGCTTGTCCCATTCTGCAAAAATTGTGCCCACATACGGGGAAAATAATTGCCTGTTATCAGCCAACACTTTTTATCATTGATCGTGTTTTTGTTCTGCTAAATATTATTTATGTTATTATCAATATGAAGGCTAATATGTAACAGAGAAATGTCCCCCCTTATCGTATCTGCTACTAAAACCCCAGTCTTGTAGTTAGGGATTACATATAAGAAATATGACAAATGACCCCCACTTCCATCTTACTGTATACAGTATAATACTAGAAAGCTTTTACAGAACATGGAGACGTGAACAAAAATCTTTTCTGCTCAATAATTCGGATTTCCTTACCTCTCCTGTGTTCTCCAGTCCTCTTTCTCCCCTGCTGTTTGTGTGCACCCCTGTGATGACAACGGCCTGACCTGTACCCCCACAGCACCGAGTTCTAACATTCTGATATTAAGCCTTTATGACAATGCAGCGCCCCAGAGTCCTGGTCGTTGCAGTACTGTGGCTCCGCCACTATGGGGAGCCATGGTGCGTCCGATGGCACTGAAGGAGTTCATCTGATCAGGTATCACAGACACCAATACATTTCACAGCCGGGCCTCCGGGGGGAGCTAAGGGTGCTATTCATTAGGCCACTCCCCACCATAGTGGGTAAACCGGGGGTCAGGCAGGAAGTTAGATTAGAAAGCTGACTGGATTGGACGAAGCAACACCCAGTGGCAGAGGGTGTTGTGGAGGAAGAGACAGTAGGGTCTCTGTCAGGGGTGGGATCCTGACAGAGGCTTGGCATTGGAAAGAACGTAACGGGTCCGCGCCAGCTCCGGGAAGCGGCGGGGCCCAAGAAAGGAGTGAGAAACGAGATCAAGCAATAGGAGAATTCCAGTAGGGGTCGTGCTGTAAGACCGGAGCAACACCCTACTGAGGCGCACTACCGGTGGCCGGAACGCCGAGGGAGTATTATAACATTCAGCTTCAAGCAATACTCTAAACAGCGGCAGGACAGTCAGTTTAAGGCGGGCTGTCTAACACATATCACCTATGAAGTCTTGGGAGGCAATTGCGGGAGAGGGGCGTCTCTAGGGTCCCGGAAGAACTCCAGGCCTACCCGACAAACGGGTGCCGTTCTAACTGTAACATCAGGAAGGGACGGACGATTAGAAGAACATCATTTAATCGAGTTGTGAGGGAACTTAAGAAACAGACACAACAGTTGTGGGGTACTTTCCGTAAGCACAGCAGGGAAGGACTACAACACATAGCGCTAAGAAGGAAGGCACCGATTTCCACCTGTGAAGTGAACTCTGGAGGTGCCATTGGACCGGCCGGACTTGCGCAGCCTGGTGAACCGTATTCTGGACTGAGGACTCAGAGATCTCCAGTAAAGAGGTAAAGAGACTGCAACCTGGTGTCCTCGTTATTTATCGCGACCTGCACCCCACAACTGCACCGTTACAACACGACTTATTGCACCGGACGTCCCCCACTGACAGACAGGGCCACGGACCGGGTCTAGCCACCGTGACAACCCCAGGACTGAGACCCAGAGGCCCGGCTCCGGGTACCCCTCGGCCCTGCGGCGGTGTGGGGGCGCTCCAAACTCATAAAAGAAGAGGAGCAAAGGAACCTGGGGACGATGTTGTCCTGTGGACGCATACAGCCTGCTGCTTCCTTACCAGCAATTTACAAATGTTCTGTACATCTCTACATTTCAGTTTGCAGTAGAGAAACATGTGTCTGATTTAAAAGCACATTTTTATCAAATAAAAAAAGATTTATCAATTTTTAAAAATGTTTAAAAAAGCTAAATTTGCTCCCTTCATTGTAAGGTGTGACAGTATTTTTTGTAGAAATATTGCTCATCAAAGCAAACATTCAGATTTTAGCTTTAATGTTATTGTCACTGGTAAAATGTGACTGGTTGTAATAGGGCCTTGTGTAACCACCATAATTCCTGGAAGAGCAGGAGGTGTTAGAGGAGCTGAAGCACACAGAATAAAGCCATGTATGACACATGTCTACACCAAATAGACCGCTCTGCAGACTGATTCATTCTCTATGTGACCAAATACAGCGATATCTCAGGCAGTTCTACAGAGAATGAATGGAGCTGAGATTTATATGCTGCACCTCCAACCTGCTTTCTTGAGATCAGTGAGGGTCCTCGGGGTTGGATCTCCACCAATCAGAAAGTCATCACCTATCCTATGCTAGAACATTAATGATGATATTTGAATGCAATCCGATCCAAGGTCCTTTTATATTTGGGGATATAAGTCCTTAATTAGTTTACCTTGTGGTCCTATAATTAGCATGTATTCTGATAATTCTAATTAATTATAGTAATTACCTGTCCAGAGACACCTCTTCCACATCTTCATGCTTCACCGCAATCGCACCAACTGCACAAGTGAATGGAAAATAGAGCTGAAAGTTCTAAGTGATTGTGACATCAACTATCTATGACATCATCAGTGATGACAAGCATAAGATGCTGGAAAGGACATTGGATGATTACATAAAGGGTCACAATGGTGGAGGATGCCCAAGAAATTATAAGGGCTGATATTTACGGAGTTAATAAAAACCCACCTGGTCACCCCCCAATAATAATAACACTATACTACACACAGCTTCTTAATTGGAAGTCTGTCTGATCATAGCTTTATTGAATGATGATTGATTCAACATGGTGAATATAAGAATTATTAAAAAGAAAAGTATAAACTACCCTGTAGTCAGAGTTCTTGGCAATGATGGCTTCATCATGAAATGCCAAAATCTGAAAAATCCCGTGTACATTTCTACTTATGCTGACCAGTTGTACAGATACATTCAAGATTATTTTCCACCACTACCCGATAAAACAACCAACCAGCTTCAGTGGTACACAATGGCTCCTGTGTACATAGCCCCAAAACATCACCCATCACCTATCCAACCTTAACTGGTCAACCTAGAATGTGGAACATTACGTAATGGATACAATACATACAATGCACAATGCAATACATACATACAATGTAATGAAGCACCTTCCTGTACCGGAGTTACATTCCTCAAAACCTAGTACAAATTTTCAAATAAAAAAATGAATATATATATACAGTACAGACCAAAAGTTTGGACACACCTTCTCATTTAAAGATTTTTCTGTATTTTCATGACTATGAAAACTGTACATTCATACTAAAGGCATCAAAAGTATGAATTAACACATGTGGAATTATATACTTAACAAAAAAGTGTGAAACAACTGAAAATATGTCTTATATTCTAGGTTTTTCAAAGTAGCCACCTTTTGCTTTAATGACTGCTTTGCACACTCTTGGCATTCTCTTGATGAGCTTCAAGAGGTAGTCATCGTGAATGGTCTTCCAACAATTTTGAAGGAGTTCCCAGAGATGCTTAGCACTTGGTCGCCTTTTTGCCTTCACTCTGCTGTCCAGCTCACTCAAAACCATCTCTATTGGGTTCAGGTCTGGTGAATGTGGAGGCCAGGTCATCTGGGGTAGCACCCCATCACTCTCCTTCTTGGTCAAATAGCCCTTACACAGCCTGGAGGTGTGTTTGGGGTCATTGTCCTGTTTAAAAATAAATGATGGTCCAACTAAACGCAAACCGGATGTAATAGCATGCCGCTGCAAGATGCTGTGCTAGACATGCTGGTTTAGTATGCCTTCAATTTTGAATAAATCCCCAACAGTGTCACCAACAAAGCACCCCCACACCATCACACCTCCTCCTCCATGCTTCACGGTGGGAACCAGGCATGTAGAATCCATCCATTCACCTTTTCTGCGTCGCACAAAGACACGGTGGTTGGAACCAAAGATCTCACATTTGGACTCATCAGACCAAAGCACAGATTTCCACTGGTCTAATGTCCA
Source organism: Ranitomeya variabilis (assembly GCF_051348905.1). Lineage (NCBI taxonomy): Eukaryota > Metazoa > Chordata > Amphibia > Anura > Dendrobatidae > Ranitomeya > Ranitomeya variabilis. Next base: position 327,688,631 of record NC_135237.1, on the reverse strand, counting down.
TTTCATGTGTTCTTTAGCCCAAATAAGTCTCTTCTGCTTGTTGCCTGTCCTTAGCAGTGGCTTCCTAGAAGCTATTTTATCATGAAGGCCTGTTGCACAAAGTCTCCTCTTAACAGTTGTTGTAGAGATGTGTCTGCTGCTAGAACTCTGTGTGGCATTGACCTGGTCTCTACTCTGAGCTGCTGTTAACCTGCGATTTCTGAGGCTGGTGACTCAGATAAACTTATCCCCAGAAGCAGAGGTGACTCTTGGTCTTCCTTTCCTGGGGCGGTCCTCATGTGAGCCAGTTTCTTTGTAGTGCTTGATGGTTTTTGCAACTGCACTTGGGGACACTTTCAAAGTTTTCCCAATTTTTCGGACTGACCTTCATTTCTTAAAGTAATGATGGCCACTCATTTTTCTTTACTTAGCTGCTTTTTTCTTGCCATAATACAAATTCTAACAGTCTAGTCAGTAGGACTATCAGCTGTGTATCCACCAGACTTCTGCACAACACAACTGATGGTCCCAACCCCATTTATAAGGCAAAAAATACCACTTATTAAACCTGACAGGGCATACCTGTGAAGTGAAAACCATTTGCGGTGACTACCTCTTGAAGCTCATCAAGAGAATGCCAAGAGCATGCAAAGCAGTCATCAAAGCAAAAGGTGGCTACTTTGAAGAACCTAGAATATAAGACATATTTTCAGTTGTTTCACACTTTTTTGTTAAGTATATAATTCCACATGTGTTAATTCATAGTTTTGATGCCTTCAGTGTGAATTTACAATTTTCATAGTCAGGAAAATACAGAAAAATCTTTAATTGAGAAAGTGTGTCAAAACTTTTGGTCTGTACTGTATATCTATTTGCCAAGCCTCTGTCAATCAGTTCAGAGTGCAGCCAACACATATATATAGGTTGTGTTCATTTGGAATTACATCACAGGATGTTCAATCAATAAAGTGCAATCTATATATTTAAAAAAAATAACAGTAATAAAAACTAAGTGAAAACATGAGAAAAAATACATATAGTGATAAACTGTCAATAATATTGAACACATCTGCATCAGTTTGCAAATAAACCAAAAGAATTGTTTGTTGAAACATGGGAGCGGTGTTCACAGGTGATCATACTTAGTGTTATGTATATAATATTTTTTTCCAAGGAACAAGGGCAAGTTGGACACACTTTCTTTTCCACTGTTCCACTAGGAACTGTAATATCATCCGCGAAACACATATTTTGCACTACTACCCGACCCATACGCTGCATTCTCCACGTATCCAGGCCTTCATTTCCGCTAAGTAAATATCATTAACCTCTTCCTGACCAATCCTTTCATGCGCACTCTGCCTATCCTGTGTCTGCTACCATGCTCATCAATCAAAAAAAAAAAAAAAAGATCTTGAGGCTTTACAATTTTACTGGGAAGCCAGTAATCTGGATGCAGATATTCATGAGCTGGTGTTGGACTTGTTGCGATTCATACTCACACACAATATTTTTATATTCAAGGATCAGCTTTTCTTACAGAGGCGTGGTACAGCAATGGGAGCGGCGTGTGTGCCTGCCTATACAAACCTCTTTCTTGGATTTTGGGAGAGGGGTTTGTTGATGGATGGTGCATACGCCTCTCCGCAGATCCTTGGGTGGCTTCAATTTATATTTTGTTTATTTGGCAGGGCTCTGCCATGGATTTAGATACATTTATGATGGCTTTGAATCTCAACGAGTCCAACATCAGACTCACCTACCACTATGATCGAAGGGTAATTTCTTTCCTTGATGTGGAGCTGAGAGTGCAGGATGATGGTTCAGTATATACTAATATGTATCGTAAAAAAAAATCTGTCAATTCACTTTTACATGCATCTTCTGCACATCTGGGCTCCAAAATCAATGCTATTCCTACTGGCCGATTTCTTCGGGCTCAGAGAATTTGCTCTTCAGATGCTTTGTTTGAGAGACAGGCCGGAGACTTTGGCAGAGATTCAGGGATACAGCAACAGGAGTATTAAAAAAGGCTATTTAAGAGCAAAAAAACAACAAGAGTGGATCTCTTGGCCCCACAAAGATGCAAAAATAAAGAAAAAAATGAAGGTACGTGCTTTATCTCCACATACAATCAGCAGTGGGAAATGATGCGAACCACTCTCAAAAAACATTTTAATGACGGCACGCAGAGGCAGAAATTTGAAAGACACTTTGGTGTCTAGTCATTATGTTTCAAAATCTCCCTCCTTTTTTAAGAGTAAGGGGAAAAGGAAAAGATTCTTTCCATGTGGCAACTACCTGGCTTGTAAAAATCATAAACGATCCACGTACTTTGGGGAATTCAATGTGGTGATACCTCACGCATACTTACGCAAAAAGAATGTAGGTGGATTGTGACCTTAGATACAATGGCACCTACGGGGTTAAATGAGCAACTCAGCTTCTCCTCCTTCTTATAATGTACCGTTCATCTCTGGATTAATGATCATGTTGTGAATTCCGTTCTTGGGCTCCCTCCTGTGGTTGTGAATGGTACTTTTGTGAGTTCTGCCCTTGGGCTCCCTCTGGTGGTTTCGAGTGGAACTGCTGCTCCTTGAGTTTAGCTGTAGCAGCTGCTTTCACTGATCGTCTCTCCTGGCTTTGCTATTTAACCTGGCTCTGGTCTTTAGTTCATGCCAGCTGTCAATGTTTCTGGTTTGGATTCAGATCTCTCCTTGGATTTCTCTGATGGCCTGTCCATTTCAGCAAAAGATAAGTTTTTGCTAGTTCTTTGTTGTCCATTTGCTTTGGACTTTATTGCTCAGCTCATGTTATGTTTCCTTTTGTCCAGCTTGTCATTATGATATATTCAGGCTAGCTGGAAGCTCTGGGGAAGCAGATTTGCCCTCCACACCGTGAGTCGGTGTGGAGATCATTTTTGTAAACTCTGCGTGGATTTTTAGTTTTTAATACTGACCGCACGGTATCCTTTCCTATTCTGTCTATTTAGATTAGTATTGGCCTCCTTTGCTAAAATCTGTTTTCATTTCTGTGTATGTTATTTCCCTCTCCACTCACAGTCAATATTTGTGGGGGGCTATCTTTCCTTTTGGGAATTTCTCTGAGGCAAGATAGCTTTCTGTTTCCATCTTTAGGGGTAGTTAGTTCTCAGGCTGTGACGAGGTGTCTAGGGAGAGACAGGAACACTCCACGGCTATTTCTAGTGTCTAGGGTCAGTAAAGATACCACCTCCTCAGAGCTTGTCCCTTGTTGCTCTTTAACCACCAGGTCATATCAGTGTTGCTCCTTAACCACCAGGTCATAACAGTACAGCTGGCCCGCAATGTGTTGAATGCATCTCAAAAGAGGGAAAAAAAAAGTTCTGAGCCATTTTTTTTTCTTTTCCTTTGCAGCCTGTTTTGTCTTTTTTTTCCCCTTAATCTCTGGGTGGTTCAGGATTCCGGTGCTGACACGGAGGTTCAGGGTCTGTCCTCGCGTGTGGATCAACTCGCTGTAAGGGTACAGAGTATCCAAGATTATGTTGTTCACACTCCGGTTTTAGAGCCTAGATTTCCTATTCCTGATTTGTTTTCTGGGGATAGATCTAAATTTTTGAACTTTAAAAATAACTGCAGATTGTTTTTTGCTCTGAGACCCCGTTCCTCTGGTGACCCCATTCAGCAGGTGAAGATTGTCATTTCTCTGCTGCGTGGAGACCCGCAGGACTGGGCATTCTCCCTTGAGCCAGGAAATCCTGCATTGCTCAATATAGATGCATTTTTTCAAGCGCTCGGATTGCTGTATGACGAACCTAATTCTGTGGATCAGGCAGAAAAAACCTTGCTGGCTCTGTGTCAGGGTCAGGAAGCGGCAGAAGTATACTGCCAGAAATTTAGAAAGTGGTCTGTGCTCACAAAATGGAATGAGTATGCCCTGGCAGCAATTTTCAGAAAGGGTCTTTCTGAAGCCCTTAAAGATGTTATGGTGGGGTTCCCCACGCCTGTTGGTTTGAACGAATCAATGTCTTTGGCCATTCAGATTGATCGGCGCCTGCATGAGCGCAAGGTGGTGCACCATATGGCGGTTTCTTCTGGGCAGAGTCCTGAGCCTATGCAATGTGATAGGATTTTGACTAGAGCGGAACGGCAGGAATTCAGACGTCAGAATGGGCTGTGTTTTTACTGTGGTGACTCTACTCATGCTATTTCTGATTGTCCTAAGCGTACTAAGAGGGTCGCTAGGTCTGTTACCATTAGTACTGTACAGCCTAAATTTCTCTTGTCTGTTACCCTGATTTGCTCATTGTCGTCCTTTTCTGTTATGGCATTTGTGGATTCAGGCGCTGCCCTGAACTTAATGGACTTGGAATTTGCCAAACGCTGTGGTTTTTCCTTGGAGCCTTTGTGGAGCCCTATTGCCTTGAGGGGGATTGATGCTACGCCATTGGCCAAGAGTAAACCTCAGTACTGGACACAGTTGACCATGTACATGGCTCCAGCACATCAGGAAAATATTCGTTGTTTGGTGTTGCATAATTTGCATGATGTTGTTGTGCTGGGTTTTCCATGGTTACAGGTACATAATCCAGTGCTGGATTGGAAATCTATGTCTGTGACTAGTTGGGGTTGTCAAGGGATACATAGTGATGTTCCTTTGATGTCAATTTCCTCTTCCCCCTCTTCTGAAGTTCCTGAGTTTTTGTCAGATTTCCAGGATATATTTGATGAGCCCAAGTCCAGTTCCCTTCCTCCTCATAGGGACTGCGATTGTGCTATTAACTTGATTCCTGGCTGTAAGTTCCCTAAGGGTCGACTTTTCAATCTGTCTGTGCCAGAGCATGCCGCTATGCGGAGTTATGTAAAGGAGTCTTTGGAGAAGGGGCATATTCGCCCGTCTTCATCACCGTTGGGAGCGGGGTTCTTTTTTGTTGTCAAGAAGGATGGCTCCTTGAGGCCCTGTATAGATTATCGCCTTCTCAATAAGATCACGGTCAAATTCCAGTACCCTTTACCTTTGCTTTCTGATTTGTTTGCTCGGATTAAGGGGGCTAGTTGGTTTACCAAGATTGACCTTCGAGGGGCGTATAATCTTGTTCGTATTAAACAGGGTGACGAATGGAAAACAGCATTTAATACGCCCGAAGGCCATTTTGAATACCTTGTGATGCCATTCGGGCTCTCTAATGCTCCATCTGTGTTTCAGTCCTTTATGCATGATATCTTCCGGAATTATCTGGATACATTTATGATTGTATATTTGGATGATATTTTGTTTTTTTCCGATGATTGGGAGTCTCATGTGAAGCAGGTCAGGATGGTATCTCAGATCCTTCATGCTAATGCGTTCTTTGTGAAGGGGTCTAAGTGCCTCTTTGGAGTTCAGAAGGTTTCGTTTTTGGGTTTCATTTTTTCTCCCTCGGCTATTGAGATGGACCCTGTTAAGGTCCAGGCCATTCATGATTGGACTCAACCCACATCTGTGAAGAGCCTTCAGAAATTTTTGGGCTTTGCTAATTTTTATCGCCTGTTGTGATCGCTTTTTGGGCTCCCCTAGTGGTGGCTGGTGGTACTGGAGACTTGTGTGTTCTTTTCTGCCTCGCTCACCTACTTCCATCAGTTTTGGGAGTTCCCTATTTAGCCTTGCTCTCCAGTCACTTCCTTGCCGGTCATCATTGTAACCTGAGTCATTCAGTTGCATGTTCCTGCTACTAGTCTGCTGATCAGCTAAGTGGACTCTTGTCCTTATTGTTTTGTATTTTTGTCCAGTTTACAGTTTTGTCATTTCCTGTTACTGGAAGCTCTTGTGGACTGAAATTGCCACTCCTGTGTGATGAGTTGACACAGGAGTTTTAAAGTAATTTCAGGATGGGTTTTTGATAGGGTTTTTCAGCTGACCGTGAAGTCCTCTTTTGTATCCTTCCTCTATCTAGTAAGTGGACCTCGCTTTGCTAAATCTACCTTCATACTGTGTATGTCTTTTCCTCTGAACTCACCGTTAATATATGTGGGGGCTACTATCATCTTTGGGGAATTTCACTAGAGGTAAGCCAGGTCTGTTCCTTCCTCTTCCAGGCGTAGTTAGTTCTCCGGCTGGCGCGTGGCATTTAGGCAGCCGTAGGAATGCTCCCTGGCTACTGTTAGTTGTGTGGTAGATTTAGGTCACGATCAGCTTGAGTTTCCATCACCCGAGAGCTAGTCTGTAATTTTTGTGTTTCTGATGTTCCCATGCCATTGGGGAATCATGACAGTATGACCGGCCACTGTTAAAGTAATTGGCAGAAGAAAGGAGAGTAAAAGAAGTCTGTAGATTTTTTTTTTTTTCTCATGTTTGCTACTTAGTTGGCTCAGTTGTATTTCTGCTCTATTTACAGCCTTGCCTTTCTCTCCTTCTAATCCTTGAATGGCTCTGATCTCTCCGGTTTAAGGATGGACTCTCAGAGTTTGGCTGCTACGAAGGTTCAGAATTTACAAGATTATGTTATACGTACTCCTATTTCTGAACCTAAGATTCCTACACAAGAGGTATTTTCCGGAGATAGATCTCGGTTTCTGAATTTCAAATGTAATTGTAAATTATTCCTTTCTCTCAGACCTCACTCCTCTGGAGATCCTGTTCAGCAGGTTAAGATTGTGATTTCTTTGCTGCGAGGTGACCCTCAAAATTGGGCATTTTCATTGACACCAGGGGATCCTGCGTTGCTCAATGTGGATGCGTTTTTTCTGGCTTTAGGGTTGCTGTATGAGGAACCTAATTTGGAGATTCAAGCTGAAAAAGCTTTAATAGCCCTGTCTCAAGGGCAAGATGAAGCCGAGATATACTGCCAAAAATTTCGTAAATGGTCTGTGCTTACTCAGTGGAATGAGTGTGCCCTAGCGGCAATTTTCAGAGAGGGCCTTTCTGATGCCGTTAAGGATGTCATGGTGGGGTTTCCTACGCCCACAGGTCTGAATGAGTCCATGACAATGGCGATTCAGATTGATCGGCGTTTGCGGGAGCGCAAACCCGTGCACCATTTGGCGGTATCTTCTGTAGGGACGCCAGAGAAAATGCAATGTGACAGAATTCTGTCAAGAAGCGAGCGGCAGAATTATAGGCGCAAAAATGGCCTGTGCTTCTACTGTGGTGATTCCGCGCATGTTATATCAGCATGCTCTAAACGTACTAGGAAGGTTGACAAGTCTGTTTCTATTGGCACTTTACAGTCTAAATTTCTTCTGTCTGTAACTCTGATTTGTTCATTATCAGTTATTACCGTGGATGCCTATGTGGACTCTGGCGCCGCTCTGAGTCTCATGGATTGGTCCTTCGCCAGGCGCTGTGGGTTTGATTTGGAGCCTCTGGAAGTTCCTATACCTCTGAAGGGTATTGATTCTACACCTCTGGCTTGTAATAGACCACAGTTCTGGACGCAAGTGACTATGCGTATGACTCCAGACCATCAGGAGATGATGGATGTCGGGGGGCTCATGGGGACATACCTTTGGGTTCTATCTCGTCATCTATTCCCTCTGAGATTCCGGCATTTTTGTCGGATTTTGGGGATATTTTTGAAGAGCCTAAAATTGGTTCTCTCCCTCCCCACAGAGAGTGTGATTGCGCCATAGATCTGATTCCAGGCAGTAAATTTCCAAAGGGTCGTTTGTTTAACCTATCTGTACCTGAGCATGCTGCCATGCGAGAGTATGTTAAGGAGTCCCTGGAAAAGGGACATATTCGTCCTTCTTCATCACCTTTAGGAGCTGGGTTTTTCTTTGTCTCTAAAAAGGATGGCTCGCTGAGGCCTTGTATTGATTATCGACTCCTGAATAAAATTACTGTCAAATATCAGTATCCGTTGCCGCTGCTTACTGATTTGTTTGCTCGCATAAGGGGGCTAAGTGGTTCTCCAAGATTGATCTCCGTGGGGCGTATAATTTGGTGCGAATTAAGCAAGGGGATGAGTGGAAAACCGCATTTAATACGCCTGAGGGCCACTTTGAGTATTTGGTAATGCCTTTCGGCCTTTCTAATGCACCTTCAGTTTTTCAGTCCTTTATGCATGATATTTTCCGTGAATATCTGGATAAATTTATGATTGTGTATTTGGACGATATTTAGATTTTTTCTGAGGACTGGGAGTCTCATGTTCAGCAGGTCAGGAGGGTTTTTCAGGTCTTGCGGGAGAATTCTCTGTGTGTAAAGGGTTCTAAGTGTGTTTTTGGGGTTCAAAAGATTTCCTTTTTGGGGTACATTTTTTCCCCTTCTTCTGTTGAGATGGACCCTGTCAAGGTTCGGGCTATTTGTGACTGGACGCAGCCTACTTCTCTAAAGGGTCTTCAGAAGTTCTTGGGCTTTGCTAATTTTTATCGTCGATTTATAACTGGTTTTTCTGGTGTTGCTAAGCCTCTTACGGATTTGACTAAGAAGGGTGCTGATGTGGCCAATTGGTCCTCTGCCGCTGTGGAGGCCTTTCGGGAACTTAAGCGCCGCTTTTCGTCTGCCCCTGTGTTGCGCCAGCCCGATGTCTCTCTCCCCTTTCAGGTTGAGGTCGATGCTTCCGAGATCGGAGCGGGGGCGGTTTTGTCGCAGAAAAGTTCCGATTGCTCAGTGATGAGACCTTGTGCGTTCTTTTCTCGAAAATTTTCTGCCGCCGAAAGAAATTATGATGTCGGTAATCGGGAGCTTTTGGCCATGAAGTGGGCATTTGAGGAGTGGCGTCATTGGCTTGAGGGTGCTAGACATCAGGTGGTGGTTTTGACTGATCACAAGAATCTGATTTATCTTGAGTCTGCCAGGCGCCTGAATCCTAGACAGGCGCGCTGGTCGTTGTTTTTCTCTCGGTTTAATTTTGTGGTCTCATATCTACCAGGTTCTAAGAATGTGAAGGCGGATGCCCTTTCTAGGAGTTTTGAGCCTGATTCCCCTGGTGATTCGGAACCTACAGGTATCCTTAAGGATGGGGTGATATTATCCGCTATTTCCCCAGATCTGCGACGTGCTTTGCAAGAGTTTCAGGCGGATAGACCTGATCGCTGTCCACCTGGTAGACTGTTTGTTCCTGATGATTGGACCAGTAGAGTCATCTCGGAGGTTCATTCTTCTACGCTGGCGGGTCATCCTGGAATTTTTGGTACCAGGGATTTGGTGGCTAGATCCTTCTGGTGGCCATCTCTGTCTCGAGATGTGCGTGTTTTTGTGCAGTCTTGTGATGTGTGTGCTCGGGCCAAGCCTTGTTGTTCTAGGGCTAGCGGGTTGTTGTTGCCCTTGCCTATTCCGAAGAGGCCTTGGACGCACATCTCGATGGACTTTATTTCTGATCTTCCTGTCTCTCAGAGGATGTCTGTTATCTGGGTGGTGTGTGACCGTTTTTCTAAGATGGTTCATTTGGTGCCATTGCCGAAGTTGCCTTCCTCCTCTGATTTAGTTCCATTATTTTTTCAAAATGTGGTTCGCTTGCATGGTATTCCTGAAAATATCGTTTCTGATAGGGGTACCCAGTTCGTTTCTAGATTTTGGCGGGCATTCTGTGCCAGGTTGGGCATTGATTTGTCTTTTTCGTCTGCCTTCCATCCTCAGACTAATGGCCAGACGGAGCGAACTAATCAGACTTTGGAGACGTATTTGAGGTGTTTTGTGTCTGCGGATCAGGATGATTGGGTTGCCTTTTTGCCGTTGGCGGAGTTTGCTCTTAATAATCGGGCTAGTTCGGCCACTTTGGTTTCCCCTTTCTTTTGCAATTCGGGGTTTCATCCCCGTTTTTCTTCTGGTCAGGTGGAGTCTTCGGATTGTCCTGGAGTGGATGCTGTGGTGGATCGGTTGTATCGGATTTGGGAACAAGTGGTGGACAATTTGAATTTGTCCCAGGAGAGGACTCAGCGGTTTGCTAACCGCCAGCGTCAGGTTGGTCCTCGCCTTCGTGTTGGGGACTTGGTGTGGTTGTCTTCCCGTTTTGTCCCAATGAGGGTTTCTTCTCCTAAATTTAAGCCTCGGTTTATCGGTCCCTATAGGATTTTGGAGATTATTAACCCTGTTTCCTTTCGTTTGGACCTCCCGGCATCTTTCGCTATCCATAATGTGTTCCATCGGTCGTTGTTGCGGAGATACGAGGTGCCGGTGGTTCCTTCTGCTGAGCCTCCTGCTCCTGTGCTGGTTGAGGGTGAATTGGAGTACGTTATAGAGAAAATCTTGGACTCCCGTATTTCCAGGCGGAGACTCCAGTATCTGGTTAAATGGAAGGGCTATGGTCAGGAAGATAATTCTTGGGTAACTGCCTCTGATGTTCATGCCTCGGATTTGGTTTGTGCCTTTCATAGGGCTCATCCAGGTCGCCCTGGCGGTTCTTGTGAGGGTTCGGTGCCCCCTCCTTAAGGGGGGGTACTGTTGTGATCGCTTTTTGGGCTCCCCTAGTGGTGGCTGGTGGTACTGGAGACTTGTGTGTTCTTTTCTGCCTCGCTCACCTGCTTCCATCAGTTTTGGGAGTTCCCTATTTAGCCTTGCTCTCCAGTCACTTCCTTGCCGGTCATCATTGTAACCTGAGTCATTCAGTTGCATGTTCCTGCTACTAGTCTGCTGATCAGCTAAGTGGACTCTTGTCCTTATTGTTTTGTATTTTTGTCCAGTTTACAGTTTTGTCATTTCCTGTTACTGGAAGCTCTTGTGGACTGAAATTGCCACTCCTGTGTGATGAGTTGACACAGGAGTTTTAAAGTAATTTCAGGATGGGTTTTTGATAGGGTTTTTCAGCTGACCGTGAAGTCCTCTTTTGTATCCTTCCTCTATCTAGTAAGTGGACCTCGCTTTGCTAAATCTACCTTCATACTGTGTATGTCTTTTCCTCTGAACTCACCGTTAATATATGTGGGGGCTACTATCATCTTTGGGGAATTTCACTAGAGGTAAGCCAGGTCTGTTCCTTCCTCTTCCAGGCGTAGTTAGTTCTCCGGCTGGCGCGTGGCATTTAGGCAGCCGTAGGAATGCTCCCTGGCTACTGTTAGTTGTGTGGTAGATTTAGGTCACGATCAGCTTGAGTTTCCATCACCCGAGAGCTAGTCTGTAATTTTTGTGTTTCTGATGTTCCCATGCCATTGGGGAATCATGACAATCGCCGCTTCATTGCTAATTTTTCCAGTGTGGTTAAGCCTCTGACCGATTTGACGAAGAAAGGCGCTGATGTGATGAATTGGTCCTCTGCGGCTGTTGAGGCCTTTCAGGAGCTTAAATGTCGTTTTACTTCTGCCCCTGTGTTGCGTCAGCCAGATGTTTCTCTCCCTTTTCAGGTTGAGGTTGACGCTTCTGAGATTGGGGCAGGGGTCGTTTTGTCTCAGAGAAGTTCTGATGGCTCTTTGATGAAACCGTGTGCTTTCTTCTCCAGAAAGTTTTCGCCTGCTGAGCGTAATTATGATGTCGGCAATCGGGAGTTGTTGGCTATGAAGTGGGCATTTGAGGAGTGGCGACATTGGCTTGAGGGAGCCAAGCATTGCGTTGTGGTCTTGACCGATCATAAGAATCTGATTTACCTTGAGTCTGCCAAGCGGTTGAATCCTAGACAAGCTCGATGGTCTCTGTTTTTCTCCCGTTTTGATTTTGTGGTCTCGTATCTTCCGGGATCTAAGAATGTGAAGGCTGATGCCCTTTCTAGGAGTTTTTTGCCTGATTCTCCGGGAGTCCTTGAGCCTACTGGTATTCTCAAGGAGGGGGTGATTCTTTCTGCCATCTCTTCTGATTTACGGCGGGTGCTTCGGGAGTTTCAGGCTGATAAACCTGACCGCTGTCCAGTGGGGAAACTGTTTGTTCCTGATAGATGGACTAGTAAGGTAATTTCTGAGGTTCATTGTTCAGTATTGGCTGGTCATCCTGGGATTTTTGGTACCAGAGAGTTGGTTGCTAGGTCCTTTTGGTGGCCTTCTTTGTCGCAGGATGTGCGTTCTTTTGTGCAGTCCTGTGGGACTTGTGCCCGGGCCAAGCCCTGCTGTTCCCGTGCTAGTGGGTTGCTTTTGCCTTTGCCGGTCCCTGAGAGGCCCTGGACGCATATTTCCATGGATTTTATTTCTGATCTTCCTGTTTTCCAGAAGATGTCTGTCATCTGGGTGGTTTGTGACCGGTTTTCTAAGATGGTCCATTTGGTACCTTTGCCTAAGTTGCCTTCCTCCTCTGATATGGTTCCATTATTTTTTCAGCATGTGGTTCGTTTGCATGGCATTCCGGAGAATATTGTGTCTGACAGAGGTTCTCAGTTTGTTTCTAGGTTTTGGCGGTCCTTTTGTGCTAGAATGGGCATTGATTTGTCTTTTTCTTCAGCATTTCATCCTCAGACAAATGGCCAAACGGAGTGAACCAATCAGACCTTGGAAACCTATTTGAGATGCTTTGTGTCTGCTGATCAGGATAATTGGGTGACCTTCTTGCCGTTGGCCGAGTTTGCCCTTAATAATCAGGCTAGTTCGGCTACCTTGGTTTCGCCTTTCTTTTGTAACTTTGGTTTTCATCCTCGTTTTTCTTCAGGGCAGGTTGAGCCTTCTGACTGTCCTGGTGTGGATTCTTTGGTGGACAGGTTACAGCAGATTTGGACTCATGTGGTGGACAATTTAACGTTGTCTCAGGAAAAGGCTCAACGTTTTGCTAACCGTCGTCGGTGTGTTGGTCCCCGGCTTCGTGTTGGGGATTTGGTCTGGTTGTCTTCTCGTCATGTTCCTATGAAGGTTTCTTCCCCTAAGTTCAAGCCTCGCTTTATTGGTCCTTATAAGATTTCTGAAATTATCAATCCGGTGTCTTTTCTTTTGGTCCTTCCAGCTTCTTTTTCCATTCATAATGTTTTCCATAGATCTTTGTTGCGGAGATATGTGGCGCCCATGGTTCCCTCCGTTGATCCTCCTGCTCCGGTGTTGGTTGAGGGGGAGTTGGAATATGTGGCGGAGAAGATTTTGGATTCTCGTTTTTCGAGGCGGACGCTTCAGTATTTGGTCAAGTGGAGGATAATTCTTGGGTTGTTGCCTCCGATGTCCATGCTGCCGATTTGGTTCATGCTTTTCACTTGGCTCGTCCTGATCGGCCTGGGGGCTCTGGTGAGGGTTCGGTGACCCCTCGTCAAGGGGGGGGGTACTGTTGTGAATTCCGTTCTTGGGCTCCCTCCTGTGGTTGTGAATGGTACTTTTGTGAGTTCTGCCCTTGGGCTCCCTCTGGTGGTTTCGAGTGGAACTGTGTCATGTTCTCAATGGCAAGAGAACATAGCATCAGCATATATAGGAACTAGCTCTTGGAAGATGGAAACTGAGCTGACCATGAACTAAACCTAACGCACAACTAGCAGTGGCCGGGTAGCATGCCTACGTTGATTCTAGATGCCCAGCACCAGCCGGAGGACTAAATAATGCTAGCAGAGGAAAATATTAGTCCTAGCTCACCTCTAGAGAAATACCCCGAAAGGAGACAGAGGCCCCCCACATGTATTGGCGGTGAATTAAGATGAAATTACAAACGTAGTATGAAAATAGGTTTAGCAAATTTGAGGTCCACTTACTACATAGCAGAAGACAGAAAGGACACTTTCATGGTCAGCTGAAAACCCTATCAAAACACCATCCAGGAATTACTTTAAAACTCTGGCATTAACTCATAACACCAGAGTGGCAATTCCTGTTCACAAGAGCTTTCCAGACACAGTAACGAAACTTCAGCTGTGAACTGGAACAAAAATGCAAAAACAAACATGGACAAGAGTCCAACTTATCTAGTAGTTGTCTAGGAGCAGGAACAAGCACAGAGAGGCTTCTGATAACATTGTTGACCGGCAAGCAACTAACAGAGCAGCAAGGTTATATAGCGACTCCCACATCTTGATGGGAACAGGTGAACAGAGAAGATGACAACACCAGTTCAATTCCACCAGTAGCCACCGGGGGAGCCCAGAATCCAAATTCACAACAGTACCCCCCCCTCAAGGAGGGGGCACCGAACCCTCACCAGAACCACCAGGGCGATCAGGATGGGCCCTATGAAAGGCACGAACCAGATCAGAGGCATGAACATCAGATGCATTCACCCAAGAATTATCCTCCTGGCCGTATCCCTTCCACTTGACCAGATACTGGAGTCTCCGTCTGGAAACACGAGAGTCTAAGATTTTCTCCACAACGTACTCCAACTCACCCTCAACCAACACCAGAGCAGGAGGCTCAACGGAAGGCACAACCGGTACCTCATACCTGCGCAATAATGACCGATGAAAAACGTTATGAATAGAAAAGGATGCAGGGAGGTCCAAACGGAAGGAAACAGGGTTAAGAATCTCCAATATCTTATACGGGCCGATGAACCGAGGCTTAAACTTAGGAGAAGAGACCCTCATAGGGACAAAACGAGAAGACAACCACACCAAATCCCCAACACAAAGCCGAGGACCAACACGACGGTGGCGGTTGGCAAAAAGCTGAGTCTTCTCCTGGGACAACCTCAAATTGTCCACCACCTGTCCCCAGATCTGATGCAATCTCTCCACCACAGCATCCACTCCAGGACAATCCGAAGTTTCCACCTGACCAGAGGAAAATCGAGGATGAAACCCCGAATTACAGAAAAACGGGGACACCAAAGTGGCAGAGCTGGCCCGATTATTGAGAGCGAACTCCGCCAATGGCAAAAAAGCAACCCAATCATCCTGGTCAGCAGACACAAAACACCTCAGATATGTCTCCAGGGTCTGATTAGTCCGCTCGGTCTGGCCATTCGTCTGAGGATGGAAAGCGGACGAAAAAGACAAATCTATGCCCATCCTAGCACAGAATGCCCGCCAAAATCTAGACACGAATTGGGTCCCTCTGTCAGAAATGATATTCTCAGGAATACCATGCAAGCGAACAACATTTTGAAAAAACAGAGGAACCAACTCGGAAGAAGAAGGCAACTTGGGCAGAGGAACCAAATGGACCATCTTAGAGAAACGGTCACACACCACCCAGATGACAGACATCTTCTGAGAAACAGGCAGATCTGAAATAAAATCCATCGAGATGTGCGTCCAAGGCCTCCTAGGAATAGGCAAGGGCAACAATAATCCACTAGCCTGAGAGCAACAAGGCTTGGCCCGAGCACAAACGTCACAAGACTGCACAAAGCCTCGCACATCTCGTGACAGGGAAGGCCACCAGAAGGACCTTGCCACCAAATCCCTGGTTCCAAAAATGCCAGGATGACCTGCCAACGCAGAAGAATGAACCTCAGAGATGACTCTACTGGTCCAATCATCAGGAACAAACAGTTTATCAGGTGGGCAACGATCCGGTCTATCCGCCTGAAACCCCTGCAAGGCCCGCCGCAGGTCTGGAGAAACGGCTGACAATACCACTCCATCCTTAAGGATACCTGTGGGCTCAGAGTTACCAGGCGAGTCAGGCTCAAAACTCCTAGAAAGGGCATCCGCCTTAACATTCTTAGAACCCGGTAGGTATGACACCACAAAATTAAACCGAGAGAAAAATAATGACCAGCGCCCCTGTCTAGGATTCAGGCGCCTGGCGGTCTCAAGATAAATCAAGTTTTTGTGGTCAGTCAATACCACCACCTGATGTCTGGCCCCCTCAAGCCAATGGCGCCACTCCTCAAAAGCCCACTTCATGGCCAAAAGCTCCCGATTCCCAACATCATAATTCCGCTCAGCGGGCGAAAATTTACGGGAAAAGAAGGCACAAGGCCTCATCACGGAGCAGTCAGAACTTTTCTGCGACAACACTGCCCCAGCTCCGATCTCAGAAGCGTCGACCTCAACCTGAAAAGGTAGAGCAACATCAGGCTGACGCAACACAGGGGCAGAGGAAAAACGGCGCTTAAGCTCCCGAAAGGCCTCCACAGCGTCAGGGGACCAATCAGCAACATCAGCACCCTTCTTAGTCAAATCGGTCAATGGTTTAGCAATATCCGAAAAACCAGCAATAAATCGACGATAAAAGTTAGCAAAGCCCAAAAATTTCTGAAGACTCTTAAGAGAAGAGGGCTGCGTCCAATCACAAATAGCTTGAACCTTGACAGGATCCATTTCAATGGAAGAGGGAGAAAAAATATATCCCAAAAAGGAAATCCTCTGCACCCCAAAAACACACTTAGAACCCTTCACACACAAAGAATTAGACCGCAAAACCTGGAAAACCCTCCTGACTTGCTGGACATGAGAGTCCCAGTCATCCGAAAAAATCAGAATATCATCCAGATACACAATTATAAATTTATCCAAATAATCGCGAAAAATATCATGCATAAAGGACTGGAAAACTGACGGAGCATTTGAAAGACCAAAAGGCATCACTAAATACTCAAAGTGGCCCTCGGGCGTATTAAATGCGGTTTTCCACTCATCCCCCTGCCTGATACGCACCAAATTATACGCCCCACGAAGGTCAATCTTAGAGAACCACTTGGCCCCCTTTATGCGAGCAAACAAATCAGTCAGCAACGGCAATGGGTATTGATATTTTACAGTGATTTTATTCAAAAGCCGATAATCGATACATGGTCTCAAAGAGCCGTCTTTTTTTGACACAAAGAAAAAACCGGCTCCTAAGGGAGATGACGATGGACGAATATGTCCCTTTTCCAAGGACTCCTTTATATATTCTCGCATAGCAGCATGTTCAGGCACAGACAGATTAAATAAACGACCCTTTGGGTATTTACTACCCGGGATTAAATCTATGGCACAATCGCACTCTCGGTGCGGAGGTAATGAACCAAGCTTGGATTCTTCAAAGACGTCACGATAGTCAGACAGGAACTCAGGAATTTCAGAGGGAATAGATGATGAAATGGAAACCACAGGTACATCCCCATGAGCCCCCTTACATCCCCAGCTCAACACAGACATAGCTTTCCAGTCGAGGACTGGGTTGTGAGATTGCAGCCAAGGCAATCCCAGCACCAAATCATCATGCAGATTATGCAGCACCAGAAAGCGAATAATCTCCTGGTGATCCGGATTAATACGCATAGTTACTTGGGTCCAGTATTGTGGTTTATTATTAGCCAATGGGGTGGAGTCAATCCCCTTCAGAGGAATAAGAGTCTCCAAAGGCTCTAAATCATACCCACAGCGTTTAGCAAAGGACCAATCCATAAGACTTAAAGCGGCGCCAGAGTCGACATAGGCGTCCGTAGTAATAGATGACAAAGAGCAAATCAGGGTCACAGATAGAATAAACTTAGACGGTAAGGTGCAAATGGAAACAGATTTATCAAGCTTTTTAGTGCGCTTAGAGCATGCTGATATAACATGAGTAGAATCACCACAATAGAAACACAACCCATTTTTCCGTCTAAAATTCTGCCGCTCGCTTCGGGACAGAATTCTATCACACTGCATACTCTCTGGCGACTTCTCAGTGGACACCGCCAGATGGTGCACTGGTTTGCGCTCCCGCAAACGCCTATCGATCTGAATAGCCATTGTCATGGACTCATTCAGACCCGCAGGCACAGGGAACCCCACCATAACATCCTTAATGGCATCAGAGAGACCCTCTCTGAAAGTCGCCGCCAGGGCGCACTCATTCCACTGAGTAAGCACAGACCATTTACGGAATCTTTGACAGTAAATTTCCGCTTCATCTTGCCCCTGAGATAGGGACATCAAAGTTTTTTCTGCCTGAAGCTCCAAATGAGGTTCGTCATAAAGCAACCCCAAGGCCAGAAAAAACGCATCCACATTGAGCAACGCAGGATCCCCTGGTGTCAATGAAAAAGCCCAGTCTTGAGGGTCGCCCCGGAGCAAGGAAATCACAATCCTGACCTGCTGTGCAGGGTCTCCGGCAGAGCGAAATTTCAGGGACAAAAATAATTTGCAATTATTTCGAAAATTCTGAAACCCAGATCTATTCCCCGAGAAAAATTCCGGCAAAGGAATTCTCGGCTCAGATACAGGTGCATGACAAACAAAGTCTTGCAAATTTTGTACCTTCGTGGCGAGATTATTCAAACCTGCAGTCACACTCTGAAGATCCATTACAAACAGGTGGACACAGAGCCATTCAAAGATTAGAAGGAGAAAAAAAAAAAAAAAAAAAAATTCTCAGCAGACTTCTTATTTCTCTCCTTTCTCAGCCAAGGATTTTAACCCTTTAGTAGGCCGGTCAAACTGTCATGTTCTCAATGGCAAGAGAACATAGCATCAGCATATATAGGAACTAGCTCTTGGAAGATGGAAACTGAGCTGACCATGAACTAAACCTAACGCACAACTAGCAGTGGCCGGGTAGCATGCCTACGTTGATTCTAGATGCCCAGCACCAGCCGGAGGACTAAATAATGCTAGCAGAGGAAAATATTAGTCCTAGCTCACCTCTAGAGAAATACCCCGAAAGGAGACAGAGGCCCCCCACATGTATTGGCGGTGAATTAAGATGAAATTACAAACGTAGTATGAAAATAGGTTTAGCAAATTTGCGGTCCACTTACTACATAGCAGAAGACAGAAAGGACACTTTCATGGTCAGCTGAAAACCCTATCAAAACACCATCCAGGAATTACTTTAAAACTCTGGCATTAACTCATAACACCAGAGTGGCAATTCCTGTTCACAAGAGCTTTCCAGACACAGTAACGAAACTTCAGCTGTGAACTGGAACAAAAATGCAAAAACAAACATGGACAAGAGTCCAACTTATCTAGTAGTTGTCTAGGAGCAGGAACAAGCACAGAGAGGCTTCTGATAACATTGTTGACCGGCAAGCAACTAACAGAGCAGCAAGGTTATATAGCGACTCCCACATCTTGATGGGAACAGGTGAACAGAGAAGATGACAACACCAGTTCAATTCCACCAGTAGCCACCGGGGGAGCCCAGAATCCAAATTCACAACAGAACTGCTGCTCCTTGAGTTTAGCTGTAGCAGCTGCTTTCACTGATCATCTCTCCTGGCTTTGCTATTTAACCTGGCTCTGGTCTTTAGTTCATGCCAGCTGTCAATGTTTCTGGTTTGGATTCAGATCTCTCCTTGGATTTCTCTGATGGCCTGTCCATTTCAGCAAAAGATAAGTTTTTGCTAGTTCTTTGTTGTCCATTTGCTTTGGACTTTATTGCTCAGCTCATGTTATGTTTCCTTTTGTCCAGCTTGTCATTATGATATATTCAGGCTAGCTGGAAGCTCTGGGGAAGCAGATTTGCCCTCCACACCGTGAGTCGGTGTGGAGATCATTTTTGTAAACTCTGCGTGGATTTTTAGTTTTTAATACTGACCGCACAGTATCCTTTCCTATTCTGTCTATTTAGATTAGTATTGGCCTCCATTGCTAAAATCTGTTTTCATTTCTGTGTATGTTATTTCCCTCTCCACTCACAGTCAATATTTGTGGGGGGCTATCTTTCCTTTTGGGAATTTCTCTGAGGCAAGATAGCTTTCTGTTTCCATCTTTAGGGGTAGTTAGTTCTCAGGCTGTGACGAGGTGTCTAGGGAGAGACAGGAACACTCCACGGCTATTTCTAGTGTTGGTGTTAGGATTAGGAACTGCGGTCAGTAAAGATACCACCTCCTCAGAGCTTGTCCCATGTTGCTCTTTAACCACCAGGTCATATCAGTGTTGCTCCTTAACCACCAGGTCATAACAGATCATGGTTTTAATATTTTATTTTAACTATGTTTTTTTTGTTTAGTATATATTTTATCAAGGAACATTGTTCTAAATATCCCATTATGAATCTGATAGCATGGATATCCTTTCGATCACCTCTAGCTGTTCAAAACAGCTGACATGTCCCTGGAAAGATGTGGGCTTACTGCCGGAGCCCACCTCAAAGCGAGTGACTCTGACATCGGCGTACTATTTCGCCTGATGTAGGAAAGGGGTTAAACTACATAGTTATAGATGTACCAAAGTGTGTGGTTTGTTCTTTTGCTTACTAGCTATCATGAGGCAGAGCTTTTGTTTAATGACTATTGTTTCTGTGTTTTTCAGTCTTTCCCAGCATTAATATGGACTTTAGAGCCCGTGATGGTGCATGACTCTCACAAATAGATGATGTGTTTAACCCCTTAATCCCGTATGACGTACTATCCCATCGAGGTGACCTGGGACTTAATTCCCAGTGACGGGATAGTATTTCATATGCAATCGGCCGCGCTCACGGGGGGAGCGCGGCCGATCGCAGCAGGGTGTCAGCTGACTATCGCAGCTGACATCCGGCACTATGCGCCAGGAGCAGTTACGGACCGCTCCTCGCATATTAACCCCTGGAACACTGCGATCAAACATGATTGCAGCGTTCCGGGCGCATAGGGAAGCATTGCGCAGGGAGGGGGCTCCCTGCTTGCTTCCCTGAGACCCTCAGTACAAGGCGATGTGCTCTCCTTGTACCGAGAGTCTCCTCCTTGCAGGCTCCGGATCCAAAATGGCTGCGGGACTACTTCCGTGTCCTGCAGGGAGGTGGCTTACAAGCACCTGCTCAGAGCAGGCGCCTGTAAGCCTGGAGCAGTGCACGTCAGATCGCTGATCTGACACAGTGCTCTGCAATGTATCAGATCAGCGATCTGTTACTATATAGTGATGTCCCCCCTGGGACAATGTCATAATGTTAAAAAAAAATATTTAGATGTGTAAAAAAAATTCCTAAATAAAGAAAAATAACAAATATTGTTCCCATAAATACATATCTTTATCTAAATTAAAAAAAACAAAACAATAAAAGTACATATATTTAGTATCGCTGCGTCCATAATGACCCGTCCTATAAAACTGTCCCACCCTTCAGTGACCACCGTAAAAAAAAAAAGAGGCAAAAAACAACGCTTTATTATCATACTGCCGAACAAAAAGTGAAATAACACGCAATCAAAAAAACAGATATAAATAACCATGGTACCGCTGAAAATGACATCTCGTCCCGCAAAAAACGAACCACCATACATCATCATCAGCAAAAAATTAAAAAAGTTATAGTCCTCAGAATAAAGCGATGCAAAAATAATTATTTTTTCTATAAAATAGTTTTTATCGTATAAAAGCGCCAAAACATAAAAATAAATATATAAATGAGGTATCGCTGTAATCGTACTGACCTGAAGAATAAAACTGCTTTATCAATTTTACCAAACATGGAACGGTATAAACGACCCCCCCAAAAGAAATTCATGAATAGCTGGTTTTTGGTCATTCTGCCTCACAAAAATCAGAATAAAAATCGATCAAAAACTGTCACGTCCGAAAATGTTACCAATAAAAATGTCAACTCGTCCCACAAAAAACAAGACCTCACATGACTCCGTGGACCAAAATATGGAAAAATTATAGGTCTCAAAATGTGGAGACAAAACTTTTTTGTATAAAAAGCGTCTTTTAGTGTGTGACACCTGCAAATCATAAAAATCCGCTATAAAAATGCTTTAAAAGTAAATCAAACCCCCCTTCATCACCCCCTTAGTTAGGGAAAAATAATAAAATTAAAAAAATGTATTTATTTCTATTTTCCCATTAGGGTTAGGGTTAGGGTTAGGGTTAGGGCTAGGGTTAGGGCTAGGGTTAGGGTTGGGGCTAAGGTTGGAGCTAAAGTTAGGGTTAGGGTTGGGGCTAAAGTTAGGGTTGGGGCTAAAGTTAGGGTTGGGGCTAAAGTTAGGGATAGGGTTGGGGCTAAAGTTAGGGTTAGGGTTGGGGCTAAAGTTAGGGTTGGGGTTTGGATTACATTTACGGTTGGGATTAGGGTTGGGATTAGAGCTAGGGGTGTGTCAGGGTTAGGGGTGTGGTTAGGGTTACCATTGGGATTAGGGTTAGAGGTGTGTTTGGATTAGGGTTTCAGGTGGAATTGGGGAGTTTCCACTGTTCAGGCACATCAGGGGCTCTCCAAACGCGATATGGCGTCCGATCTCAATTCCAGCCAATTCTGCGTTGAAAAAGTAAAACAGTGCTCCTTTCCTTCCGAGCTCTCCCGTGCGCCCAAACAAGGGTTTACCCCAACATATGGGGTATCAGCGTACTCGGGACAAATTGGACAACAACTTTTGGGGTCCAAGTTCTCTTGCTATCCTTGGGAAAATAAAAATTTGGGGGGCTAAAAATTTTTGTGGGAAAATTTTTTTTTTTATTTTCACGGCTCTGCATTGTAAACTGTAGTGAAACACTTGGGGGTTCAAAGTTCTCACAACACATCTAGATAAGTTCATTGGGAGGTCTAGTTTCCAATATGGGGTCACTTGTGACTTGTGGGGGGTTCCTACTGTTTGGGTACATCAGGTGCTCTGCAAATGCAACGTGACGTCTGCAGACCAATCCATCTAAGTCTGCATTCCAAATGGCGCTCCATCCCTTCCCAGCTCTGCCATGCGCCCAAACAGTGGTTCCCCCCCACATTTGGGGTATCAGCGTACTCATGATAAATTGTACAACAACTTTTGGGGTCCAATTTATCCTGTTGCCCTTGTGAAAATACAAAACTGGGGTCTAAAAAATTATTTTTGTGAAAAAAAAAAGAATTTTTATTTTCACAGTTCAGCATTATAAACTGTAGTGAAACACTTGGGGGTTCAAAGTTCTCACAACACATCTAGATAAGTTCTTTGGGAGGTCTAGTTTCCAATATGGGGTCACTTGTGGGGGGGTTTTACTGTTTGAGTACATCAGGGGCTCTGCAAATGCAACGTGACGCCTGCAGACCAATCCATCTAAGTCTGCATTCCAAATGGCGTTCCTTCCCTTCCAAGCTCTGCCATGCGCCCAAACAGTGGTTCTCTGTTGTGAATTTACCTTTTGGCTCCCTCTAGTGGCTACTAGTGATTTTACTCTG
Source organism: Ranitomeya variabilis (assembly GCF_051348905.1). Classification (NCBI taxonomy): domain Eukaryota; kingdom Metazoa; phylum Chordata; class Amphibia; order Anura; family Dendrobatidae; genus Ranitomeya; species Ranitomeya variabilis. The sequence goes on along the minus strand of NC_135237.1, from coordinate 327,665,940 downwards.
GGTATGTCTATCATCCCTTGTATGCTCACCTGGGTCGTTAGGTCAGGGGTGTTGCTATATAAGCTCCCTGGACCTTCAGTTCAATGCCTGGCAACGTTGATATCAGAGCTAATCTGTAGTGCTCTTGTCTACTGATCCTGGTTCCTGCGTGATTAAGCTAAGTCCGCTTTCTTGCTTTTTGCTATTTGTTTTTGTTTGCATTTTTGTCCAGCTTGTTCATTATCTGTATCCTTTCCTTGCTGGAAGCTCTAGGGAGGCTGGAGTTCTCCCCCCGGCCGTTAGACGGTTCGGGGGTTCTTGAATCTCCAGTGTGGAATTTTGTTAGGGTTTTCGTTGACCATATAAGTTATCTTACTACATTCTGCTATTAGTAAGCGGGCCTCTCTTTGCTAAACCTAGTTCATCTCTGTGTTTGTCATTTCCTCTTACCTCACCGTTATTATTTGTGGGGGGCTTGTATCCTACTTTTGGGGTCTATTCTCTGGAGGCAAGAGAGGTCTTTGTTTTCCTCTTCTAGGGGTAGTTAGTCCTCCGGCTGGCGCGAGACATCTAGCGACCAACGTAGGCATGTTCCCCGGCTACTTCTAGTGTTGGCGTTAGGAGTAGATATATGGTCAACCCAGTTACCACTGCCCTATGAGCTGGATTTTTGTATTTCGCAGACTTGCTGATATCTCTGAGACCCTCGCCATTGGGGTCATAACAGTTTGCCAGGCCAGTATTAAATGTTAAATGCATTGCAGAAGCGGGATTATAAGAAAGAAAGTTCTGAGTTTTTTTTTCTCTCTCTCATTTTTTTTTCTTTTCCCCTTTAACTCTGAGTGGCTTGTGTTTGCTGCAGACATGAATGTCCAGACCTTGATTACAAGTGTGGACCAGCTTGCTGCTCGTGTGCAGGGCATACAAGATTATGTTATCAGAAATCCTATGTCAGAACCTAAGATACCGATTCCTGAACCATTTTCCGGAGACCGATTTAAATTTAGAAATTTCAGGAATAATTGTAAATTGTTTTTGTCCCTGAGACCCTGTTCATCTGGAGACTCCGCTCAGCAAGTAAAAATTGTTATTTCTTTTTTACGGGGCGACCCTCAGGATTGGGCCTTCTCGCTGGCGCCAGGAGATCCGGCATTGGCTGACATTGATGCGTTTTTTCTGGCGCTCGGTTTGCTTTATGAGGAACCCAATCTTGAGATTCAGGCAGAAAAAGCCTTGCTGGCGATGTCTCAGGGCCAGGACGAGGCCGAAGTGTATTGCCAAAAATTTCGGAAATGGTCCGTGCTGACCCAGTGGAACGAGTGTGCATTGGCTGCAAATTTTAGAAATGGCCTTTCTGAAGCCATTAAGAATGTGATGGTGGGTTTTCCCATTCCCACAGGTCTGAATGATTCTATGGCCCTGGCTATTCAAATCGACCGGCGGTTGCGAGAGCGCAAAACCGCAAATCCTCTCATGGTGTTGTCTGAACAGGCACCTGATTTAATGCAATGTGATAGAATCCTGACTAGAAATGAGCGGAAAATTCATAGACACCAGAATGGCTTGTGTTACTACTGTGGTGATTCTACACATGTTATCTCAGCATGCTCTAAACGTCTTACTAAGGTTGTTAGTCCGGTCGCCATTGGTAATTTGCAACCTAAATTTATTCTATCTGTAACTTTGATTTGCTCACTGTCATCGTATCCTGTCATGGCGTTTGTGGACTCAGGTGCTGCCCTGAGCCTTATGGATCTGTCATTTGCCAAGCGCTGCGGATTTGTGCTTGAGCCATTGGAAAATCCTATCCCTCTTAGGGGTATTGACTCTACGCCATTGGCAAAAAATAAACCGCAGTTTTGGACACAGGTTACCATGTGCATGACTCCCGAACATCGGGAGGTAATACGTTTTCTTGTTCTACATAAAATGCATGATTTGGTTGTTTTGGGTTTGCCATGGTTACAGACCCATAATCCAGTCTTGGACTGGAAGGCTATGTCAGTGTCAAGCTGGGGCTGCCATGGAATTCACGGAGATTCCCTGCCCTTGTCTATTGCATCTTCTACGCCTTCGGAAGTTCCGGCGTATTTGTCTGATTATCAGGATGTCTTCAGCGAGTCTAAGTCCAGTGCACTGCCTCCTCATAGGGAATGTGACTGTGCAATAGATTTGATTCCTGGCAGTAAGTTTCCTAAGGGGAGACTGTTTAATCTGTCGGTACCTGAACATACCGCGATGCGTTCATATATCAAGGAGTCTCTTGAGAAGGGGCATATCCGTCCTTCTTCTTCCCCTCTTGGTGCGGGATTCTTTTTTGTGGCCAAAAAGGACGGATCTTTGAGGCCTTGTATTGACTATCGGCTTTTAAATAAGATCACTGTCAAATTTCAGTATCCTTTGCCGCTGTTGTCAGATTTGTTTGCCCGGATTAAAGGTGCCAAGTGGTTCACCAAGATAGACCTTCGTGGTGCGTACAACCTGGTGCGCATTAGGCATGGCGATGAATGGAAAACCGCATTCAATACGCCCGAAGGTCATTTTGAGTACTTGGTGATGCCATTTGGGCTCTCTAACGCACCTTCAGTTTTTCAGTCCTTCATGCATGACATTTTCCGGAAGTATCTGGATAAATTTTTGATTGTTTATCTGGATGATATTCTGTTTTTTTCTGATGATTGGGACTCGCATGTGGAGCAGGTCAGGATGGTTTTTGAGATTCTGCGTGAAAATTCTTTGTTTGTAAAAGGCTCAAAGTGTCTCTTTGGTGTACAGAAGGTTCCCTTTTTGGGGTTCATTTTTTCCCCTTCTGCTGTGGAGATGGATCCAGTCAAGGTCCGGGCTATTCATGATTGGACTCAACCCTCGTCAGTTAAGAGTCTTCAGAAGTTCTTGGGTTTTGCTAACTTCTACCGTCGTTTTATCGCAAATTTCTCTAGCGTTGTTAAACCGCTGACGGATATGACCAAGAAAGGCTCTGATGTAGCTAACTGGGCTCCTGCTGCCGTGGAGGCTTTCCAGGAGTTGAAATGCCGGTTTACTTCGGCGCCTGTTTTGTGCCAGCCTGACGTCTCACTTCCCTTTCAGGTTGAGGTGGATGCTTCGGAGATTGGGGCAGGGGCCGTTTTGTCGCAGAGAGGCCCTGGTTGCTCTACTATGAGACCTTGTGCCTTTTTCTCTAGGAAGTTTTCGCCGGCAGAGCGAAATTATGATGTGGGCAATCGGGAGTTGTTGGCCATGAAGTGGACATTTGAGGAGTGGCGTCATTGGCTCGAGGGTGCTAAGCATCGTGTGGTGGTCTTGACTGATCACAAAAATTTGATGTATCTCGAGTCTGCTAAACGCCTGAATCCTAGACAGGCCCGCTGGTCATTGTTTTTCTCCCGTTTTGACTTTGTGGTCTCGTATTTACCAGGTTCTAAGAATGTGAAGGCCGATGCTCTGTCTAGGAGCTTTGTGCCTGATGCTCCTGGAGTCGCTGAACCTGAGGGTATTCTTAAGGAAGGAGTTATCTTGTCAGCTATTTCTCCAGATCTGCGACGTGTGTTGCAGAGATTTCAGGCTGGTAGGCCTGACTCTTGTCCACCTGACAGATTGTTTGTGCCTGCTAAATGGACCAGCAGAGTCATTTCCGAGGTTCATTCCTCAGTGTTGGCAGGGCACCCGGGAATTTTTGGCACCAGAGATCTGGTGGCCAGGTCCTTTTGGTGGCCTTCCTTGTCAAGGGATGTGCGGTCATTTGTTCAGTCCTGTGGTACTTGTGCTCGAGCTAAGCCTTGCTGTTCTCGTGCCAGCGGGTTGCTCTTGCCCTTGCCTGTCCCGAAGAGACCTTGGACACACATCTCTATGGATTTCATTTCGGATCTTCCGGTGTCTAAGGGCATGTCTGTCATCTGGGTGATATGTGATCGTTTCTCCAAGATGGTCCATCTGGTTCCTTTGCCTAAGCTGCCTTCCTCTTCTGATCTGGTTCCTGTGTTCTTCCAGAACGTGGTTCGTTTGCACGGCATTCCTGAGAATATTGTGTCGGACAGAGGATCCCAGTTTGTTTCCAGGTTCTGGCGATCCTTTTGTGGTAGGATGGGTATTGATTTGTCGTTTTCCTCCGCTTTTCATCCACAGACTAACGGACAAACGGAACGAACTAATCAGACTCTGGAGGCGTATTTGAGGTGTTTTGTCTCTTCTGATCAGGATGATTGGGTGACCTTCTTGCCGTTGGCTGAATTTGCCCTTAATAATCGGGCTAGTTCTGCCACCTTGGTTTCGCCATTTTTCTGCAACTCCGGTTTCCATCCTCGTTTTTCCTCGGGACATGTGGAGCCTTCTGACTGTCCTGGAGTGGATTCTGTGGTGGATAGGTTGCAGCGGATCTGGAATCATGTGGTGGACAACTTGAAGTTGTCACAGGAGAAGGCGCAGCGTTTTGCCAACCGCCGCCGCGGTGTGGGTCCCCGACTTCGTGTTGGGGATTTGGTATGGCTGTCTTCTCGATTTGTTCCTATGAAGGTCTCCTCTCCCAAATTTAAGCCTCGATTCATTGGTCCTTACAGGATATTGGAGATCCTTAATCCTGTGTCCTTTCGCCTGGATCTTCCGGTGTCGTTTGCCATTCACAACGTATTTCATAGGTCCTTGTTGCGGCGGTACGTTGTGCCTGTGGTTCCTTCTGCTGAGCCTCCTGCTCCGGTGTTGGTTGAGGGCGAGTTGGAGTACGTGGTGGAGAAGATCTTAGATTCTCGTATCTCCAGGCGGAGGCTTCAGTACCTGGTCAAGTGGAAGGGCTATGGTCAGGAGGATAATTCCTGGGTGGTCGCCTCTGATGTGCATGCGGCCGATTTAGTTCGTGCCTTTCACGCCGCTCATCCTGATCGCCCTGGTGGTCTTGGTGAGGGTTCGGTGACCCCTCACTAAGGGGGGGTACTGTTGTGAATTTACCTTTTGGCTCCCTCTAGTGGCTACTAGTGATTTTACTCTGGGTATGTCTATCATCCCTTGTATGCTCACCTGGGTCGTTAGGTCAGGGGTGTTGCTATATAAGCTCCCTGGACCTTCAGTTCAATGCCTGGCAACGTTGATATCAGAGCTAATCTGTAGTGCTCTTGTCTACTGATCCTGGTTCCTGCGTGATTAAGCTAAGTCCGCTTTCTTGCTTTTTGCTATTTGTTTTTGTTTGCATTTTTGTCCAGCTTGTTCATTATCTGTATCCTTTCCTTGCTGGAAGCTCTAGGGAGGCTGGAGTTCTCCCCCCGGCCGTTAGACGGTTCGGGGGTTCTTGAATCTCCAGTGTGGAATTTTGTTAGGGTTTTCGTTGACCATATAAGTTATCTTACTACATTCTGCTATTAGTAAGCGGGCCTCTCTTTGCTAAACCTAGTTCATCTCTGTGTTTGTCATTTCCTCTTACCTCACCGTTATTATTTGTGGGGGGCTTGTATCCTACTTTTGGGGTCTATTCTCTGGAGGCAAGAGAGGTCTTTGTTTTCCTCTTCTAGGGGTAGTTAGTCCTCCGGCTGGCGCGAGACATCTAGCGACCAACGTAGGCATGTTCCCCGGCTACTTCTAGTGTTGGCGTTAGGAGTAGATATATGGTCAACCCAGTTACCACTGCCCTATGAGCTGGATTTTTGTATTTCGCAGACTTGCTGATATCTCTGAGACCCTCGCCATTGGGGTCATAACAGTTCTCCCCCACATACGGGGTATCAGCGTACTCAGGACAAATTGGACAACAACTTTTGGGGTCCAATTTCTCCTGTTACCCTTGGGAAAATACAAAACTGGGGGCTAAAATTAATTTTTGTGGAAAAAAAAATATTTTTTATTTTCACGGCTCTGCGTTCTAAACTGTAGTGAAACACTTGGGGGTTCAAAGTTCTCACAACACACCTAGATAAGTTCCTTGAGAGGTCTAGTTTCCAATATGGGGTCACTTGTTGGGGGTTTCTACTGTTTGGGTACATTAGGGGCTCTGCAAATGCAACGTGACGCCTGCAGACCAATCCATCTAAGTCTGCATTGCAAATGGCGCTCCTTCCCTTCTGAGCTCTGCCATGCGCCCAAACAGTGGTTCCCCCCCACATATGGGGTATCAACGTACTCAGGACAAATTGGACAACAATTATTGGGGCCCAATTTATCCTGTTACCCTTGTGAAAATACAAAACTGGGGGCTAAAAATCATTTTTGTGAAGAAAAAAAAAAAATTATTTTCCCGGCTCTGCGTTATAAACTGTAGTGAAACACTTGGGGGTTCAAAGCTCTCAAAACACATTTAGATAAGTTCCTTAGGGGGTCTACTTTCCAAAATGGTGTCACTTGTGGGGGGTTTTAATGTTTAGGCACATCAGGGGCTCTCCAAACGCGACATGGTGTCCCATCTCAATTCCAGTCAATTTTGCATTGAAAAGTCAAACAGCGCTCCTTCCCTTCTGAGCTCTGCCATGCGCTCAAACAGTCGTTTACCCCCACATATGGGGTATCAGCGTACTCAGGACAAATTGCACAACAACTTTTGTTGTCCAATTTCTTCTCTTACCCTTGGGAAAATAAAAAATTGGGGGCGAAAAGATCATTTTTGTGAAAAAATATGATTTTGTATTTTTACAACTCTGCATTATAAACTTCTGTGAAGCACTTGTTGGGTCAAAGTGCTCACCACACATCTAGATAAGTTCCTTAAGGGGTCTACTTTCCAAAATGGTGTCACTTGTGGGAGGTTTCAATGTTTAGGCACATCAGGGGCTCTCCAAACGCAACATGGCGTCCCATCTCAATTCCAGTCAATTTTGCATTGAAAAGTAAAATGGTGCTCCTTTCCTTCCGAGCTCTGCCATGCACCCAAACATGGTTTCCTCTGAGCTGGAAGCTGAAATCCATACTTTTCAGTCCTTGGCTCCTTCCAATACCCCTGAATGCAAGCTGTTTGTCCCTGTGTATCTCAGATTATGCCTTTTGCAAGATTTCCATGATTCTGTGTTGAGTGGTCATCCAGGGGTCACTGCAACCCCGAAGGTAGTTGCTAGATACTGTTTTGGTGGTCCGCCATGCATAAGGATATTAGAGATTTTGTGTCAGCTTGTGAAACTTGTGGGCGCTCCAAAGTACAGCATTGCGGATTATACGTCTGATGACACATTATATATCTGTTCTCAGGACACTTTCCACTCAGCTCCTGCTCCACGCTGCCTACTGTACGAGGGGTACATGTACATTATATGGTTATTTAAGGTCACATCTCCCCCTCTATACACATCAGTGTGGATTAGGCTACTTTCACACTTGCGTCATGTGATGTCCGTCGCAATGCTTCGTTTTTGGGGAAAAAACGGATCCTGCAAATGTGCCCGCAGGATGCGTTTTTTGCCCATAGACTTGTATTGCTGACGGATCGCGACGTATGGCGATAGGTTGCGTCCGTCGTGCACTGGATGCGTCGTGTTTTGGCGGACAGTAAGCACAAAAAAACGTTCAAGGGAACGTTTTTTCGTATGTCGCCCCCTCCTCCCCGGACTTCAGAATGGGCAGCGGATTCGTTGAAAAACTGCATCCGCTGCCCACGTCGTGCCAAATTTTCATAACGTTCGTCGGTACGTCATGCCGACGCTTAGCTGACGTAAGTGTTATGATCCGGTGACCTTGGAGCAGCATGAGACTTTCTCTGGAGAAGGTGGAACCTGTACTGACCGCAAACCCTAAACTTAACACCGCAACTAGAAGTAGCCATGGGATGTACCTAACAATCCTAGACACCTCGACACAGCCGGAGGACTAAATACCCCTATAGATAGAAATGGGAATACTATCTTGCCTCAGAGTAAATCCCCAAAGGATAGACAGCCCCCCACAAATATTGACTGTGAGAGGTGAGGAAAAACACACGCAGACTGAAAACAGGATTTAGCAAAGGAGGCCACTCTAGCTAAATAGAAAAGGATAGGACAGAATACTATGCGGTCAGTATTAAAACACTAGAAAATATCCACAGCAGAAAATACCAAAACTCCACACCTAACTAAAGATATGGAATGTATATCTGCATCTCCAGAGAATCCAACTTGACTGAATAAACCCTTACACAGACTTAGTTGGACAAGAAAAAACATTGAAAAGCACTGAACTGTAAGGCCCACAGCATGTGGGCTGCAGAAACAAAAACCAGAACTTATCTTTGCTGATTTGGGCAGCAGGGCAGGAGAAACCAGACAGAGATGTGAAACCTCCAAGAATAATGGACAACTGGCAAGGACTAATGGATCCTGCACACCTAAATGTGTGCGAACTCCGCCACCGGCAAGAAAGCCACCCAATCATCCTGATCAGCAGACACAAGGCATCTCAAATAAGTCTCCAAAGTCTGATTAGTTCGCTCGGTCTGGCCATTTGTCTGAGGATGGAATGCGGAAGAAAAAGACAAATCAATGCCCAGCCTAGCACAAAAGGCTCGCCAAAACCTAGAAACAGAAAGGCTGTGATGGCTAGCACTCAACAAAAGTTGAAGTGACGGTGCTAGTGAAAGGAACCAAAGGTTCCGAAGCTACTAGGTATGAAGATCACTGCACACGTACAAGTTGAAGATATGCTTCAAGTAGAAATATATTTATTTATAGTGTTTTTTTTGACAAAGCGACTGGTAAGTGTTGACGTTTCGGCTGATACATAGCCTTGGTCACAACGTCCCTGGAAAAGATACAGATATTTACAATTAGGTATATACAATGATTGGTGCACACAAATATATCAAAAAGTGTACATTTATACACAATATATACAATGTTTCTGAGGTTGTGATATTCATGTACAGAGTAATAGCTCTGTGTGACCATGTAACGAGATGTCCTAGGAAAAAATATGCAGATAATGAAGCAATAAGACGTATATAATCAGAGAGATTAGTCTAGGGAAATGCATATAGAGATGTATGTACATCGATGTGTGTGCTTAGAATAGTCTATGTAATACAATATAATATATTATATATTGATTTCGTAAGGCAATCAGGTGGCCTACCAAATTTGAAGAGTCTGTCTTGGTTTGAGATAGTGATGATGTGGGACTGCAGAATGTTGTATCCTGTTAGAGATGAAATAGAAGCATGTATACGTGGATGCCCAAAGGGTCAGATGATGTATGTATACATGTGAAGGGGTAACTAGGACCTACCCTGACAGTATGGTTGGCGTATATCGTGGGATATTCTATGCCTCGTGGGGCAAGATCCATACAATGATTTGTAAGAGTGAGGATAGAAATCTTGTGCCAGGGGCCTGTTGGGAGGTATAATGGTAAGATCACCTAAAAATAGTGGAATCAGAATGTATCGTGTAAGGTATGGTACGAACCTACCCTGATGGTGTGTTTAATGGCAATATGCCATGGAGACTTCTCTGTCTCAATGATGTGGAATCCAGATGCCAGTAGGCGGGTTGAGATTATGCTCCACAGGGGGAAGTTCAGCGTTTATCCGGCATTTGCTGTGAATATCAGGAGTATGACATAAGTAACCGTGGAGTAAACTTAGCTAGAGGTAATGTCGGTATACTTAGCTTGTGGCTGTGACTCACGTCCATAGGTGGCGCAGAGGTGCGAGGCTTACACAATACATTCTGATACATCATCTGACCCTTTGGGCATCCACGTATACATGCTTCTATTTCATCTCTAACAGGATACAACATTCTGCAGTACCACATCATCACTATCTCAAACCAAGACAGACTCTTCAAATTTGGTAGGCCACCTGATTGCCTTATGAAATCAATATATAATATATTATATTGTATTACATAGACTATTCTAAGCACACACATCGATGTACATACATCTCTATATGCATTTCCCTAGACTAATCTCTCTGATTATATACGTCTTATTGCTTCATTATCTGCATATTTTTTCCTAGGACATCTCGTTACATGGTCACACAGAGCTATTACTCTGTACATGAATATCACAACCTCAGAAACATTGTATATATTGTATATAAATGTACACTTTTTGATATATTTGTGTGCACCAATCATTGTATATACCTAATTGTAAATATCTGTATCTTTTCCAGCGACGTTGTGACCAAGGCTATGTATCAGCCGAAACGTCAACACTTACCAATCGCTTTGTCAAAAAAACCACTATAAATAAATATATTTCCACTTGAAGCATATCTTCAACTTGTACGTGTGCAGTGATCTTCATACCTAAAACCTAGAAACAAACTGGGAACCTCTGTCGGACACAATATTCTCTGGAATACCATGCAAACGAACCACATGCTGGAAAAACAACGGAACCAAATCAGAAGAGGAAGGCAATTTAGGCAAAGGCACCAAATGAACCATCTTAGAGAACCGGTCACAAACAACCCAGATAACCGACATCTTCTGGGAAACAGGAAGATCAGAAATGAAATCCATAGAAATATGCATCCAGGGCCTCTCAGGGACCGGCAATGGCAAAAGTATCCCACTAGCACGGGAACAACAAGGTTTGGCCCGCGCACAAGTCCCACAGGACTGCACAAAAGAACGCACATCACGTGACAAAGAAGGCCACCAAAAGGACCTACCAACCAAGTCTCTGGTACCAAAAATACCAGGATGGCCAGCCAACACAGAGCAATGAACCTCAGAAATCACTCTACTAGTCCATCTATCAGGAACAAACAGTTTCCCCACTGGACAGCGGTCAGGTTTGTCAGCCTGAAATTCCTGAAGAACCCGTCGCAAATCAGGGGAAATAGCAGAAAGGAACACCCCTTCTTTCAAAATGCCGACCGGTTCAAGGACCTCAGGAGAATCAGGCAAAAAACTCCTGGAGAGGGCATCAGCCTTAATATTCTTAGAACCCGGAAGATACGAGACCACGAAATCGAAACGGGAAAAAAACGAGGACCATCGAGCCTGCCTAGGATTCAGCCGTCTGGCAGACTCGAGGTAAATCAGATTCTTATGATCGGTCAAGACCACAATACGGTGCTTAGCTCCCTCAAGCCAATGTCGCCACTCCTCAAACGCCCACTTCATAGACAACAACTCCCGATTGCCGACATCATAATTGCGTTCAGCAGGCGAAAACTTACGGGAAAAGAAGGCACACGGTTTCAAAAAGGAACCAACAGAATCCCTCTGAGACAAAACGGCCCCTGCCCCTATCTCAGAAGCGTCAACCTCAACCTGAAACGGAAGAGAAACATCCGGTTGACGCAACACTGGGGCAGAAGTAAATCGGCGCTTAAGCTCCTGAAAGGCAGAGACAGCCGCAGAGGACCAATTTGTCACATCAGCGCCTTTCTTCGTCAAATCGGTCAAGGGTTTAACAACACTGGAGAAGTTAGCAATGAAACAGCGATAAAAATTAGCAAAGCCCAAAAATTTCTGAAGGCTCTTCACGGATGTGGGTTGAATCCAATCATGAATGGCCTGAACCTTAACCGGATCCATCTCTATAGATGAGGGAGAAAAAATGAAGCCCAAAAAAGAAACCTTCTGAACTCCAAAGAGACACTTAGACCCCTTCACAAACAAAGCATTATCACGAAGGATTTGAAATACCATCCTGACCTGTTCCACATGAGACTCCCAATCATCGGAAAAAATTAAAATGTCATCCAAATATACAATCATGAATTTATCAAGATAAGTCCGGAAGATATCGTGCATGAAGGACTGAAAAACAGAAGGAGCATTAGAGAGCCCGAATGGCATCACCAGGTATTCAAAATTACCTTCAGGCTTATTAAACGCAGTTTTCCATTCATCACCCTGCTTAATACGAACAAGATTATATGCCCCCCGAAGGTCAATCTTCGTAAACCAACTAGCCCCCTTAATCCTAGCAAACAAATCGGAAAGCAGAGGCAAATGGTACTGAAACTTGACCGTGATCTTATTCAAGAGGCGATAATCAATACAGGGTATCAGGGAACCATCCTTCTTAGCAACAAAAAAAAATCCCGCTCCCAATGGTGAAGAAGATGGCCGAATACGCACTTTCTCCAAAGACTCCTTAACATAACTCCGCATGGCGGTTTGTTAAGGCACAGATAGATTGAAAAGTCGACCCTTAGGAAACTTACAGCCTGGAATCAAGTCAATCGCACAATCACAGTCCCTATGCGGTGGAAGGGCACTGGACTTGGGCTCATCGAATACATCCTGAAAATCAGACAAAAACTCTGGAATTTCAGAAGAGGAAGAAGAGGAGATTGACATCAAAGGGACGTCATTATGAACCCCCTGACAACCGTAACTAATCACAGACATAGACTTCCAATCCAACACAGGATTATGTACCTGCAACCACGGAAAACCCAGCACGATAGCATCATGCAAATTATGCAACACCAGAAATTGACAATCTTCCTGATGGGCTGGCGCCATGCGCATGGTCACCTGTGTCCAAAACTGAGGCTTATTTTTAGCCAAGGGTGTAGCATCAATGCCCCTTAAAGGAATAGGGTTCTGCAAAGACTGCAAGGAAAAACCACAACGCCTGGCAAACTCAAAGTCCATTAAGTTCAGAGCGGCACCTGAATCCACAAACGCCATGACAGAAACTGACGACAATGAGCAGATCAAGGACACAGATAACAGAAATTTAGGTTGTACAGTACTGATGGTAAATGAACTAGCGATCCTCTTTGTACGTTTAGGACAGAGCGAAATGACATGAGAAGCATCACCACAATAAAAACACAACCCATTTTGACGTCTGAATCCTTGCTGTTCCGTTTTAGACAGAATCCTATCACACTGCATTGGCTCAGGCATCTGCTCCGAGGATAACGCCATAGCGCGAACAGATCTGCGCTCCCGCAAGCGCCGATCAATCTGAATGGCCAAAGACATAGAATCACTCAGATCGACAGGCGTGGGAAACCCCACCATAACATCTTTGACGGATTCAGAAAGACCCTTTCTGAAAATTGCCGCCAAAGCATAATCATTCCATTTAGTCAACACAGACCATTTTCTAAATTTCTGACAGTACAATTCTGCCGCTTCCTGACCCTGAGACAGGGCCAACAAGGTCTTCTCTGCTTGATCCAAAGAATTTAGTTCATCATATAATAATCCTAGAGCCTGAAAAAAGGCGTCAATATTAAGCAACGCCGGATTCCCTGATTCCAGGGAAAATGCCCAATCCTGAGGATCGCCACGCAGCAGGGAGATGACAATTTTAACCTGCTGAATGGAATCACCAGAGGATCGAGGTTTTAGAGCAAAAAAACAGTTTACAGTTGTTTTTAAAACTCAAAAATTTAGACTGGCACCAAAAAACAAATCAGGAGTAGGAATCTTAGGTTCTAAAACTGGAGTCTGAACAATATAATCTGAAATACCGTGTACCCTAGCAGCAAGCTGGTCTACACGAGAAGCTAATCCCTGAACATCCATGCTAGCAAAAAACTCCTCAGCCACGCAGAGGTAAAGAGGGAAGGAAAGACAAAGCAGACTACAGAAAAAAAAAATGGCTCAACACCTCCCTTCCCTTCTTCTGAGATGCATTTAACTCATTAGTGGCTAGTTGTACTGTTATGATCCGGTGACCTTGGAGCAGCATGAGACTTTCTCTGGAGAAGGTGGAACCTGTACTGACCGCAAACCCTGAACTTAACACCGCAACTAGAAGTAGCCGTGGGATGTACCTAACAATCCTAGACACCTCGACACAGCCGGAGGACTAAAGACCCCTATAGATAGAAATGGGAATACTATCTTGCCTCAGAGAAAATCTCCAAAGGATAGACAGCCCCCCACAAATATTGACTGTGAGAGGAGAGGAAAAACACATGCAGACTGAAAACAGGATTTAGCAAAGGAGGCCACTCTAGCTAAATAGAAAAGGATAGGACAGAATACTATGCGGTCAGTATTAAAACACTAGAAAATATCCACAGCAGAAAATACAAAAACTCCACATCTAACTAAAGATATGGAATGTATATCTGCATCTCCAGAGATTCCAACTTGACTGAATAAACCCTTACACAGACTAAGCTGGACAAGAAAAAACATTGAAAAGCACTGAACTGTAAGGCCCACAGCATGTGGGCTGCAGAAACAAAAACCAGAACTTATCTTTGCTGATTTGGGCAGCAGGGCAGGAGAAACCAGACAGAGATGTGAAACCTCCAAGAACAATGGACAACTGGCAAGGACTAATGGATCCTGCATACCTAAATACCCAGTGAGAAAGCAATAAGCAGGGACACCTGAGCAGAATTACAAGCCAGGGACAACTGCATTACCACTAACAACCACCGGAGGGAACCCAAGAGCAGAATTCACAACAGATGTGACTGCTCTCAAAGACAACCACTGATACACTGACAGGTGGTTATTGCTCCCACAGTGTATTACTGAGCTGCCATGAGAGTTCACCGGAGTTCAACAGCTCCAGTGATCTCCCTTAAGGCACCACTTCTGCATGAGAAAGTTTTCATGCAGTTTTGACATAAGTGAGAGCACCAGAGCTGATGAACTCCGGTGAACCTCCTGTCAGTGTATCGTGGGTGGCTGGGTAGAGTGGTCACATCTGTCGATGTGACTGTTCTACATGTGAGATCGCAGTGGGACACTCGGGATTACGTGGACTACTGCGGACAGGTGAGTATATGTTGGTTTATTAATTTAAATTATTTCTAGGAGACGAGGGCATCGGGGATTTGGTGTTAAGTGAGTATAATGGATTTTTATTTTTATTTGAATATGTATGTAATTTTACTTATATTTTTTTAACTGTGAGCAGACACCGCAGATGAGACTCCCATCAGCGGCTCCTGCCATCACTGTTATCAGTGACAGCAGACATAGCCCGATGGGATCAGTAGTCTCACCGGCCCATGCATGCGGGTCACAGTCATAGCTGCGGGGTCACGCTGGCATCTGACAGTATCTCCCCGCAGCGCTGTGACTGACAGTCTGCGGTAGTGTTACCGCGGGGCGTAGTCTCAGCTGTGTGGTCATGCTGACATCTGACAGAATGAGGAAGATGGTAAAACGCAAAACAAAAACTCAGTTAATCTGCAAACCTTTTTATACCTGCGTTTTTGCTGTGGATTTGACTGACTAAATTGAACGCACTGAAAATACTGAAAATTGCTGATCATGTGCACTTCAGGATTGTCATTAAATAAGCTTGCATAAGGATTCCATAGCGTTTTTGGTCCATTTCCGTGCGTAAAAAACGTAGTGAAAACCCATAAGAAATGCACTGTTTACACATAGCCTAAGGCAATGTGCACATGCTGCTTTTTTGTTATAGAAAATATGCAAGGTTTTACAGTAGAAGCAAGTGAATGAGATCCCTAAAGTTTCATGCACACGCCGTTTACTTTTTCCTTGCATATTTGCAGCAGATTAAAATCTGCATAATGTCAATTCTTGCAGCATTTTTCACCCATATTAATGAGTGGGGGGAAATACACACGGCAAGCAGGGGCGCAACAACCGCGGTTGCAGGGGTCGCAGCTGCGACCGGGCCCGGAGTTCTTAAGGGCCCGCCCAGTGGCGTATCCAGGGGTTTTCAGGGCCAGGGAGCGGGGGCTGTCTAATTATACTCACCTACTCCTGGCGCGGTCCCTGCACGTCCCTGGCTGCCCGGCGCCCCAGCTTCTTCCTGTACTGAGCGGTCACATGGTACCGCTCATTACAGTAATAAATATGCGTCTCCACCTCCCATAGGGGTGGAGCCGCATATTCATTTCTGTAATGAGCGGTAACGGTGACAGCTCAGTACAGGAAGCAGCAGCGCCGGGAAACCAGGGACTGCACCGCGCCAGGAGCAGGTGAGTATAACGGGGAGGGGGAGCGCTGCGCGATATTCACCTCTCCTCGTTCCAGCCACCGCTCTTCTGCAATGACGCTGAGGTAAGAGGGCGCGGTGACGTAGTTAGTGCGCACCTCTGCCTGAGCGTCAGTGCGGAGGAGGCGGAAGATGGAGTGGCGGCTGGAACGAGGAGCAGCCTGCAGGTGAATATTGAAAGTGTCGGGGGCCTGAGCGACGGAGAGGTGAGTATGTGTTTTTTTTTATCGCAGCAACAGCAAATGGGGCAAATATCTATATGGAGCATCTTATGGGGCCATAACATTTGTGCAGCATTATATGGGGCAAGTGCCTGTATGGAGCATCTTATGGCGCCATAACATTTGTGCAGCACTATAATGGGGCAAGTGTCTGTATGGAGCATCTTATGGGGCCATAACGTTTGTGCAGCATTATATGGGGCAAGTGTCTGTATAGAGCATCTTATGGGGTCATAACGTTTGTGCAGCACTATATGGGGCAAGTGTCTGTATAGAGCATCTTATGGGGCCATAACGTTTGTGCAGCACTATAACGGGGCAAGTGTCTGTATGGGGCCATAACGTTTGTGCAGCACTATATGGGGCAAATGTCTCTATGGAGCATCTTATGGGGCCATAATCAATGTTTCTGCAGCACTATATGGGGCAAATATCTTTATGGAGCATCTTATGGGGCCATAATCAACGTTTCTGCAGCACTATATTGGGCAAATGTGCCTACGGAGCATCTTATGGGGCCATTATTAACCTTTATGCAGGATTATATGGGGCTCCTGGT
This sequence comes from Ranitomeya variabilis, assembly GCF_051348905.1. Taxonomy (NCBI): domain Eukaryota; kingdom Metazoa; phylum Chordata; class Amphibia; order Anura; family Dendrobatidae; genus Ranitomeya; species Ranitomeya variabilis. The sequence continues at coordinate 327,649,377 of NC_135237.1, read as the reverse complement.
TCAATATGGATATTCAAAGACACTTAACCTACTGATGTCTCAAATAATTGTATGCAGTGCTGTGCTGATTGTCATGGTGCTGAATGAGGGGAAGTTTATGTGTGGGGTCAGGAGGGGTTTATAGTGTGGATGTAGCAGAGCCGTGTGTGTACAAGGTGTACAGAGTGGAGCCGTGTATGTGTGTAGTGGAGCAATGTGTACGAGGTGTACGGAGCGGAGTCAGGTGTGTGTGAGGTGTACAAAGCAGAGCCGAGTGTAAAAGAGGTGAGCGGAGTTGTGTATGTATGGAGTGGTGCTGCGTGTTTACGAGGTGTATGGAGCGGAGCCGCTTGTGTACGAGGTGTGCGGAGCCGCATGTGTACGGGGTGGATGGAGCGGAGCCATGTGTGTATGGAGTGTACGGAGTGGATCCGCGTGTGTATGAAGTGTACGGAGCAGATCTGCGGGTGTAAGGAGCGGAGCCGTGTGTGTACAAGGTGTACGGAGCAGAGCCGTGTGTGTACGGGGTTCACAGTGCGAAGCCGCGTGTGTACGGGCTGTAAATTTCCGAGTCGGGAAGAATGGTACACGGCTGTGGGCAGAGCATGTGCACTGTGGGGGAGTATTGGGTGTACTCGTCAGCGTCAGAATGTGCAGTGCGTATGCTCCGGAGCCAACCAGTACACCCAATACACCCCCACACTGCACAGGTCCGGAAATGACGCACTGCAGCGTCATACCAGGAAGAAACAGCACACAGATTTCAAATGCCGCCGAGGAAGGACATGGACGCCCAGAGTCTGCACTTCCGAAGACATCACCATAATTAGTATAGGGACTTGTTAGTTATAAAATCATTTTTCTCAGCGATTACAGGGCAGTATTAGGTCAGACTATACAACAAAGCAACCAAACTATAGTGTGCAAAATGAATAGGGAAAATGTGAATTTCGGTGGGAAATATTTTGGCGCGGGGGGGGCCCCATTTGAAAGTTCGCATCGGGGCCCCTCACTTTGTAGTTACGCCACTGACGGCAAGAGCATGTAAATAATGTGGAAACAAATGTATTTTACACAGCGTTTTTTCTGCCAACACTTTAGGACATGCAGCAGAGTTTTCTGCTGCAAATCCTGAACATGTGCACAAAGTCTTAGCCCCTGTTCTCTGTCCTCCCCATTCATCATAAGTCATTGATAGCATGATAATGAATTTGGAAAGAGGGAGAAGAAGATATCAGGTACTGAGCTTCCTCCACCATCTCCCAATTCATTACAAGTCCCTAACAGCCTCTTCTCCCACCTTTGAATTCATTATAAAGTGTCCTATCCACCTTACTCTCTCCTATCCCACTCACCAATAAATTTTAACTCCCTGATAGTTTCACATAAATTCGGCACGAATATAGCACATTCGGATTCGTGATCGGAAACATGAGCAAATTTTTATAAAATCGGAAAAAAAAATCGGCAACATTTGATAAAAGTGAGGGAAAATATTTGCGTTGCCACAAAAGTATTTTCAGCACTTTAGCAACGATAATGGTGGTGTATCATGAGTGTTTGGCACATGTTTGATGAGGGGAGGGGGTTGCAGAGCTCAGAGGTGCAGCATTTTTGTAAACAGTCATTTTTTCCCTAACTTTAAGTGTGCACATTGCGACTAGCCAATCAGGGCACAGGAAACGCCCACAATGTCCTGACACGACGGCTTGTGTCATTGGCTGCTGAAATCACATAGCGGATATCTTGTTTTAGTGCCATTTTGACACTGTAACAGTGCAGAGAGGCTGCTCCTGATCCTCTCACTGTTAGCAGCAAGATTTTAGCTAGTTAGCTAGGCAGTTATATATCAGTCAGATAGTGTAGCTAGCTAGTGTTCGGTGTAGCTGTTAAATTTACCTTCCAGCACTTTTTTATTGGCCATTACTGCACATGTCCTACAAGTATGTTGTGCACTGCTTCTATTGTGCTCCAAGCACGAGTATAGCATTCAAACTAATATTTTTTCAAAAGCTAAATGTGAAACAGCCTGCTGTATCCCACCTTGTCATTTAGTGCTGTGGTGATATGAAACCTAAGGCACGTTAAAAAAATTATATTTTTGTCTGTTGCTGAATGTGATACAGCCTGCCGTATCCCACATTGTCATTTTGTGGCTGTGATATGAACCTGTCTGCAGACCAAACGGACACTAAAAAAATTCTGTTGCTGAATGTGATACAGCCTGCCGTATCCCACATTGTCATTTTGTGGCTGTGATATGAACCTGTCTGCAGACCAAACGGGCACTAAAAAAATTCTGTTGCTGAATGTGATACAGCCCGCCATATCCCATGTTGTCATTTTGTGGTGGTGATATGAAGCTGTCTGCAGACCTCAAGTTTATTAAAATATTTATTTTTTTCTGTTGATAAACATGATACTGCCCGTTATATCCAACCTTTTCATTTAGTGGCATTTAAATTGTTCTGTGTGCAGAACTGTTGCACGTTAAAATTAATTTATTTTATTTTTTTGACGAACGTGATACAGCAACCGAGATCTGAGTTTGAAATAGTTTTGAGCCTATCTTCTAGATTATGTGTATCTTTGACATCCAATTTCTCAAGGGCATCTTTTATGCCGAGCTTGAGATGTGCATCTGTTACACCTATCTTCTGACGAACATCAAAGGCTCTCTAGTAATTGGTGTTAGGTAAATGAGTAATCGTTGTAGGCTACATTCTGGATCTTGCACATCCCATAGCCACCCTGTTATTGATCCTATTGTACGTTCCCATTCCCATCGTCATCATGCCCCTTTTCCTGATCAGTTCATCTAACTACACATCGGTCATATTTCTCTAGTAAACCTGCACCTTACCAGCAGCAACTGTAGGAAAGAGGGTGTTCCAACGCCATGGACAATCTTCTAGATTATATAGGCCTCATCCACAAAATTGTTTTTTTATTGTCTGTTACTAACCGAATACAGAACGGGAAATCTGTTTGAAATTGTTTTAAGCATCTAGTCAATTTTATACAGGCCTCATCGACAGGGCCACCAAAAATTCTTCTGTTACTAACATAATACAGTAGGGGAAATCTAATTTAAACATTGTTTGGAGCATATCTTCTTTGTCATTCATCCCTCATCCACACTTAAACAATTATTTCTTTTGTTACTAACATAATACAGTAGGGGACATCTTACTTAGAAACTGTAGCATCTAGTCAGTTATACAGGCCTCATCAACAGGCCAAAAAAAATTATCCTGCTACTAATGTCAAACAGTAGGGGACATGTTACTTTGAAATTGTTTGGAGCTTGTAGTCAATGTTATACAGGGCTCATTGACAGGCCTCAAAAAATTCTTCTGTTAGTAGCATAACACAGTAGGGGACATCTCACTTAGAAATTGTTTGTAGCATCTAGTCAATGTTGTACAGTGTTGTGAATTCCGTTCTCGAACTCCCTCCTGTGGTCGTGAATGGTACTTCGGTGAGTTCTGTCCGTGGACTCCCTCTGGTGGCTGTGAGTGGAGCTGCTGGTTCTGAGATTCCTTCCCTCGTTTAGGGCTAGGCTGGCTGCTCTATTTAACTCCACTCAGATCGTTACTCCATGCCAGCTGTCGATGTCTTTGCACTGGTTCAGATCTCTCTTGGACCTTTCTGAGGACTTGTCTACTCCAGCAGAAGCTAAGTTCCTGCTTGTTCATTTGTTGCATATTGTTTTTCTTGCTAAGTTCTAGTCCAGCTTGCTATCATGAAAATGCCTGGCTAGCTGGAAGCTCTGGGGGTGCAGAGTGGCACCACCGCACCGTGAGTCGGTGCGGGGGTCCTTTTTGCGCACTCTGCGTGGTGTTTTTTGTAGTTTTTTGTGTTGACCGCAAAGATCCCTTTTCTATCCTCAATCTGTTTAGTTAGACTGGCCTCCTTTGCTAAAACCTATTTCATCCTGTGTTTGTGATTTCCTCTTAACTCTCAGTCAATACTTGTGGGGGGCTGCTTTTACCTTTGGGGAATTTCTCTGAGGCAAGTGAGGCTTTGTTTCCTTTCTTTAGGGGTAGTTAGCTCTTAGGCTGTGAAGAGGCGTCTAGGCAGAGTCAGGCACGCTCCACGGCTATTTCTAGTGTGTGTTGATAGGAGTAGGTTTTGCGGTCAGCAGAGTTCCCATTTCCCCAGAGCTCGTCCCGATTCTGTGTTTAACTATCAGGTCATTCCGGGTGCACCTAACCACCAGGTCCATAACAGTACAGGTCACAAATGGTTCACCTTCACCCAACGCGGTTAATGTCTGTTGACAAGGGTTTGGTTTATGCTCGGACAAAACTTTGTCTGGCTATGGTTCACAGTGAGAAAAAATGTGGCCATCGGTGCAGATGATTTCCTCCTCTTGAATCTGTGAATATTTAGAGTACACTTCCTATGCCCATGGCATACAATGTGTGAAGAGATCTGCAGACTCGGCCATCTGTGGTTTCCAAGAGTCAGTTGGGTACTTGGAGAGTTGTGATGTGGGGGAAAAAAGGTGACTGGGGTGCCACCACTGAGGACTGCACTGTGTGTGATGTTAAGGTGGAGCAAGAGGAGCAGAGGCCACTTGATGCAGCGCTTGCCATCTACTGGAGCACATGTTCTTTCTGGGCCTCATTTACAAAGCATACCGTTGTATGGCTGCCAAAGAAAGGGAGCGGAGCTGCAGCAAAACAAACCGACTTTTCATCCCTCATATCACACCTATGTCACACCCCTAAACAGCTATTCAGTACTTTCAATTCTTTTCTGCATCCACCAGCTCCCCCTCCCTCTCCTGTCATCTCAGCTGCATACTTTACCTCCCCACCTGTGAACTTGACACAATAATGTCCCACCTCATTCCAAACTTTGCCACAATCTTCATCACAAGGCTAACCTACCTCTTCAACCTGCAAATAACAACTGGTGTCTTCCATCCTGATTGAAACATACCTCAATAACACCCATCCTCAAAAAGCCCACCCTTGACCCATCCTCTGTGTCTACCTATCATCCCATATCATTTCTCCCCTATGCCTCCAAACTACTTCAACAACATGTCCATTTTGAACTGTCCTCCCACCTCTCCTCTTGCTCCCTCTTTGACAGCATACAATCTGGCTTCAGACAGCACCATTTTACTGAAACTGCCCTGAATAAAGTCACCAACAACCTACTAACTGCCAAATGAAAGCGACTCGAGATTGTCATCCTCCTTCTCCTGGACCTGGCATCTGTCTTTGAGACAGTGGACCCATTCCCTCTTACAACAAACTTTCTGATCTGTTGACATTACAGACTTGGTCCTTTGTTGGATCTCCTCGTACCTAGCAGACAGGACATTCAGTGTCTCCCACTCACACACCACCTCCTCATCTCGCCCCCTATGTGATGGTGTCCACCAAGGCTCAGTTGTAGGACCGGGAACTATGGTTAGAGAACGCATGCGCATGCTCCTTCCCTCAAAAAAAGGGACTGCACGCATCAACCTAAGGTATTCCCAACCTATAGCTGGGGGACACCTTTCATTTAAGGCTTCTCCTTCAATATGGAGGTGCCTGAGCTACGTTGTTAGTTTGTCTTGCATGCTTACTATTTGTCAGGTTCCCCAGGTCCGTCTGTCTGCTTGTCTACCCGGTACCCATCTGCTGTCACCTGGCCGTGCCCATCTGCTTGTACCTGTCTGTGCTCTTCTGTCCATCAGCTGGTCCAGATCACACCTGCCAGTGCCCATCTGTCTAACACCCGGTCCAGCCCGTACCTGTCAGTGCATTTCTGTTCCTCAGCCAGTCCCATCTGCACCCATGGTTCCAGAGTCCCTACAGTGCCTGCCTGCATTTTTCATCCCTCCTTCAGGCCATAGCAGCTTACCCGCTGTAGAGGGTCAACTGCCACCTTCTGTAGGTCAGCCATGGAGTAGCACCTGATGCTTCCTCTTTGTTTCTTCTTGTGGCAGCAGGCAAAAACTGCAACCCTTGTCCGAGTAGGGATTTGGTAGGCCACCTAGTTACGCCCCTTCCAGGCTTTCAGAGGGATACGGAACAGTGATTCCATCACCTTGCCCATTACAGCCTCCATCTGCTGGGCTGGCTGTAATGGAAGAGGTGTTGGTCCCTGCTATACTAGTTGTACTCTATTGCAATTGATGTCACTTTGTTGGTGTCTACCACTATTTTTTTTATAAGTGTAGACTCCTGGTTGGGTCTCCTTCATGCGTGTTGCCTGTAGCCGTAGGCTTCCAAGACCGTCAAGCCTCCACTTCCTTGGCCTCAACTATTTGTGTTACTATCCATAAATTTTTCTGACAATGGAAGTCTACAAAACTGATATTTTTGCCACCTGAGTGTGACTCAGCATGAAAGCAGTTAGAGCTGTTGCATGTGGTATCAGGGCTCCCAGCAAAGGAGGCCTACACCGATTCCTCATCCACCTCGTCCTACTGTGACGTTGAATTTAAAGCTGTAAATGCTGACCCAGACCCTGATACCTCATGCCAGGCTGATTGCTGTAGTGCCATGCTAAAATTTGTACTGTGGGTGAATTGAGGCCACTTTCCTGGTGTCTGTCTCTCATTTGATGTGTTTTGGCTGCTTTTGGGGCTGTGTTGTGCATGCGTTTGTTTTTGCCTCCCATTGACCTGAATGTCTTTCGGCGAATATTTGATGAATTAATTGGCGAACATAATTCGGCGATCATAATTCAAACCAAACATTGAAATATTCACTCATCTCTATTTGTATTGTATCAAAGTTCAGCTTTCAACCCCTGTGATTATGCAACATCGGTCATAGCTAGTGCACGCATTTAACTGCAAAGTTAAATCCAGTGTCACAATAATAATGTTCCCTTTTCACCCAGTTATACTGATGACTCACAGTCATACCTTACATACTTCTTCATCTGTTAGCAGGCGGTATTTCTTTCTTGTTGGCTACAGCACAGAGAAATACTACCAGCATCTGGCAAACTCTTGCAGGCTTCATGTAGTTTCAGCCTTAGGCCGGGGTCACACTAGAGTAGAATATGGACGAGTGTTATGCGAGAAAACATCGCATAGCACTCGGACCAGTGTTAATCTATGGGGCAGCTCACATCACCATATTTTTTCTCAGGCATACTCGACATGCGTGTAAAATCACAGCATGCTGCGATATTATGCGTATATCGTCCGAGACTCGCCAATGTAAGCCTATGGGTGCAAGAAAAAAAATCGTACAGCACTCGGACCATGCAAGTGCTGTCCGATTTTTACGCACCTTTGAAAAGAAGGCAATTTATGTGCGCGTACAGTAAAATCACACTGACAGGTCAGAATAGAATAGATAGAATAGATATATACCCATAAAATACATAGATATATGTATATATACTACATAGATAGAGAGATAGAATAAAAGCCGGTAATTCATCTGCCATGTTCTGTAAAATCACTGCAGGAGCCAAAAGGATAGAAGAGATGTATTACATACAGTAAATACAAACGGAATAGGTAGATATATACAGCTCTGGCAAAAATTAAGAGACCACTGCAAAACTTTCAGTTTGTCTGATTTTTCTCTTTATAGGTATATTTTTTGAGTAAAATGCAAATTGTTCTTTTATTCTGTAAACTTGTGACAAAATGTCTCTGAATTTCATATTATTTCAGCAATAATTTTTTTTTTTCTGAAAAGGAGAAATGGTCAAAATAAAAAAAACAGTGCTTTCAGACCTCAAATAATGCAAAGAAAACCAGTTCATAATCATTTAGAAACAACAATACTAATGTTTAAACTCCGGAAGAGTTCAGAAATCAATATTTTGTGGAATAACCATGATTTTTTATCACAGCTTTCATGTGTCTTGGCATGCTTTCCACCAGTCTTTCACACTGCTTCTGGCACAAAAATGTAAGCAGTTCTTTGTTTGATGGCTTGTGACTATCCATCATCCTCTTGATTATATTCCAGAGGTTTTTAATGGGGTTCAGGTCTGGTGATTGGACTGCCCATGACAGGGTTTTGATGTGGTGGTCTCTTAATTTTTGCCAGAGCTGTATATATGTCAGTGACAAATACAATTAGTACAATGTGTGTGGAAAGTACTGGACATGTATTTAACTAATAAAAGATTATTTATTGGAAAAAAATGTTGTGGGCTCCCGTGCAATTTTCGCAACCAGCAGAGGGAAAGCCGAAGGCTGGGGGCAGATGTTTATAGCTTGGGAAGGGGGTAATACCCATGGAGCTTCCCAGGCTGTTATGATCCGGTGACTTTGGAGCCGCATGGAACTTTCTCTGGAGTAGCTGGAACCTGTACTGACCGCAAACCCTGAACTAACACCGCAACTAGAAGTAGCCGTGGGGTGTGCCTAACAAACCCTAGACACCTCGACACAGCCGGAGGACTAAATACCCCTATAGATAGAAATAGGAATACTGTCTTGCCTCAGAGCAGAACCCCAAAGGATAGGCAGCCCCCCACGAATATTGACTGTGAGTAGGAGAGGAAAGACACACGCAGGCAGAAAAACAGAGTTCAGCAAAAGAGGCCACTCTAGCTAAATAGGGAAAGATAGGATAGAATACTAAGCGGTCAGTATTAAAACCCTAAAACATCCACAGCAGATAATACAAAAAGATCCACAATCTAACTAAAGACATGGAATGTATATCTGCAACTCCAGAGAATCCAACAAGACTGAGAAGATACTGACACAATCTAAGCTGGACAAAAAACAATGAATAGCACTGAATTATTAAGCACACAGCATGTGTGCCAAAGAAACAAAAAACCAGACACTTATCTTTGCTGAATTTGGTAGCAAGGCAGAGGAACCAAGCAAGGACCAACACCTCCAAAAACAATGGACAACTGGCAAGGACTAATGAATCCTGCACGCCTAAATACCCCAGTCAGAACTGCAATCAGCAGATACACCTGCCCAGGACTGCAACTCAGGGACAACTGCATTACCACCTACAACCACCGGAGGGAGCCCAAAAGCAGAATTCCCAACACCAGGCTATTAATATCAACTCACAGCTGGATAATTAGCCTTCACTGGCTATTAAAATGGGGGACGCTAAAAAAAATTATATATGGTCCCTCTATAATTAATAACCAGCAAAGGCTATGCAGACAGCTGCGGGCTGATATTAATAGCATAGGAAGGGGCCCTGGATATTGCCTTCCCCAGGCTAAAAACATCAGCTCTCAGCCGCCCCTGAAAAGGCGCATCTTTAAGATCCACCAATTCTGGCACTTAGCCTCGCTCTTCCCACTTGCCCTATAGTGGTGGCTAGAGGGGTGATAGTTGGGGGGTTGATGTCACCGTTAATAATGGAGAGACATTAATAAAACATCCCTATTACTAACCCCATAGTTACATTGTAAGAAAACACAGACGCCAAGAAAAAATTCCTCGGCAGACACCCATTCCCCCAATGTCCTCATCATCTGCAAAAGAGGTAAGAAAGCAAACAACAGTATTCCTCACCTTTCCGTAGAGATGCTTTAATCCATTTGTCCGATGATGGGTCCAGCTCTGCTACATCTAGATGGCAGGCTGCATGATGCGACCATGCAGCCTGTCATCCAGCAGACACACTGAGCACCATGTGCTCAGTGTCTCTGTGTGAACTGCTATTCCCTGTCTGAGGGCACCAAGAGCGTGAAAAACTTCTTCTGCTCACAGTGCCGTTTGACAGGTCCCGCAAGTTCACGGCCATTGAACTCACGTCACCTATGTGACGTCGGTGCGAGCACCGTGGGATAAAAATCCCACAAAAATACCAGTACAGAATGCACAGCATACTAACAATTTAAATTCAATAAATATAAAAACATTTGAAAAACTGTTGTTAAAAAGCTAAAAACCATAAGGTATTTTTTCATACGCCCAAATGAAGTTCCATAAAATATTGCAGATGATGACGCCTGCCAAATTTGTACAATACTTTCAAACTTTTTGCCAGTTTGTGCATTTCTTGCCATTTCATAAAAGGGGCTAGAAAAGCTGGTAGAGTTTGGCAGTAATGAAAGACGACTCCCATAGGCTAATAGATTTACTGTAATGTACACCAGAAATTGGCCTAAACTATAAAGTAAGTGCACGCCATTTCATAGTGGTCAGAGATTTAATTTTTAGGAAAGCAAACTAAGATGCACCAAATTTATGATGTCGCAAGCTCTTACTACATTTCATCTTATTTCACTGCATTGCTTTTCAAGATTGGTGAATGAAATGTTAGATTTAATATATTTACCTAGTTTGTGAATGAAACCTAGTAAGTTGATTTTATATAAAATAAAAAAAACTGCTCTATCAGCATCATTTCTTTCACTATCCTAAATGCTTACTATGCCCAAGAATCAAGTTTTTGCTGACTTCATACAGGTGCTTCTCACAAAATTAGAATATAATAGAAAAATTAATTAATTTCAGTTTTTCAATACAAAAAGTGAAACTCATATATTATATAGAATCATTACAAACAGAGTGGTCTATTTAAAACGTTTATTTCTGTTAATGTTGATGATTATGGCTTACAGTCAATGAAAACCCAAAAGTCATTATCTCGGTAAATTAGAACACTTTATAACACCAGCTTGAAAAAAGATTTTAAAATCTGTTTAAAAAGTTGGCCTACTGAAATGTATGTTTATCAAATGCACTCAATACTTGGTTATGGCTCCTTTTGCATTAATTACTGCATCAATGCGGCCTGACATGTAGGTGATCAGCCTGTGGCACTGCTGAGGTTTTATGGAAGCCCAGGTTGCTTTGATAGCAACCTTCAGCTAATCTGCATTGTTGGGTCTGGTGTCTCTCATCTTCCTCTTGAAAATACACCATAGATTCTCTATGGGATTAAGGTCAGGCGGGTTTGCTGGCCAATCAAGCACATTGATACTGTTGTTTTTAAATCAGGTATTGGTACTTTTTGCAGTGTGGACAGTTGCCAAGTCCTGCTGGAAAATGAAATTTGCATCTCCAAAAAGCTTGACAGCAGAGGGAAGCATTAAGTGCTCTAAAATTTCCTGGTAGATGGCTGCGCTGACTTTGGTCTTGATAAAACACAGTGGACCTACACCAGCAGATGACATGGCTCCCCTAAACATCACTGCTTGTGGAAACTTCACACTAGACCTCAAGTAGCTTCGATTGTGTGCCTCTCCACTCTTCCTCCAGACTCTGGGACCTTGATTTCCAAATGAAATGCAAAATTTGCTTTAATCTGAAAAGACATTGGACCACTGAGCAATAGTCCAGTTCTTATTCTCCTTGGCCCAGGTAATATGCTTCTAGTGTTGTCTATTGGTTATGAGTGGATTGACACAAGGAATGCGACACTTGTAGCCCATGTCCTGGATACATCTGTGTGTTGTGGTTCTTGAAGCAATGACTCTAGCAGCAGTCCACTCCTTGTGAATCTCCCCCAAATTTTTGAATGGCCTTTTCTTAACAGTTCTTCCAAGGCTTATCCCGGTTGCTTCTGCACCTTTTACTACCATACTTTTTCCTTCCATTCAACTTTCCATTAATATGCTTATATACAGCATTTTGTGAACAGCCAGCTTCTTTAGCAATGAGTTTTTGTGGCTTACCCTCCTTGTGGAGTGTGTCAATGACTGCCTTATAGACATCTGTCAAGTCAGCAGTAGTGATGAGCGAGTATACTCGTTACTCGAGATTTCCTGAGCACGCTCAGGTGTCCTCCGAGTATTTTTTAGTGCTTGGAGATTTAGCTTTCATCGCCGCAGCTGAATGATTTACATCTGTTAGCCAGCTTGATTACATGTGGGGATTCCCTAGCAACCAGGCAACCTCCACATGTACTTATGCTGGCTAGCAGCTGTAAATCATGCAGCTGCGTCAACAAAAACTAAATCTCTGAGCACTTACAAATACTCGGACACCCCCCCCGAGCATGCTCGGGAAATCTCGAGCAACGAGTATACTTGCTCATCACTAGTCAGCAGTCTTCCCCATGATTGTGGAACCTACTGAAACAGACTAAGGGACCTTTTAAAACACTTTGCAGGTGTTTTTTTGTTAATTATTCTAATTTACTGAGATAATGACTTTTGAGTTTTCATGCCATAATCATTAACATTAACAGAAATAAAAAGTTGAAACAGATCACTCTGTAATGATTCTGTTTAATATGTGAGTTTCACTTTTTGTATTGAAGAACTGAAATAAATTAACTTTTTGATGATATTCTAATTTTGTGAGAAGCACCTGTATACTAAAAGTTTAACTTCTCTTATATATATCCCTTTTTTAACTAATGAGCCTACAATTATGTACGAGTATATCTCCAATGGTGTTGAATGGTTTTGTTTCAGATAAACCAATGTGAAAGTGGTTAATGATAGGCCTGTTTCAGGCGTCCTGATATTTACGGTACCGGAAAAAATGGTACCGCAGATGTCAGTGTCCGTGTGCCTGTGTTCAATTCTTGTGGCACACGCACCGGCGCTGAGGCGATAATGATGAGAGTTATATTCAAATGATAACAATGAAAGCAGGTGGCGGCTGATGGGACTATTACTCCCATCAGCCTACACCTGCTGCCGCTAATACCAGTGAGAGCAGGCGGTGGCTGATTAGAGCATTCATCACCTGCCACCTGCGATATAAATGAATAAATAAAAAAATCCGGAGTTGGTTCCCCTGTATGTTCTATTACCAGCCATGCAAAACTGACAGCTGGGGCTGCAATCATCAGCCGTCAGCTTCAGCATGGCTCGTTATCAAGAATAGAGGGGTCCCCACAATGTTTTTTAAACTATTTGAATAAATAATTTAAAAAAACGGCATGGGTTCCCCCCATTTTTTACAACCAACCAAGCTAAAGCTGACAGCTGGGGGCTGGTATTCTCAGGCTGAAAGGTGCCATGAATATTTTAAGCCCCCCCGCCTAAAAATAGCAGCTCGCAGCCACCCAGAAATGGCACATCTGTGATGAGCCAATTCTAGTGCTTTTTGTAAAGGGTTTGGAGAAAACAGGAAAATGAATACCACAAGACAAAAAAGAAAAGTGGCTTAAAATAAAAAGCAAATGATGAATTGGGGTCATGGTGTTTAACTTACAAATACCTATATGAAATTTTGACCAGAATCCTGCCGTGTGAAAGTGACCTTACTATATTGTCATATTGCTAAAGATCCATATACATTACACATTGCAATATATACCGTATCGAGTTTTGTTATTGCCAGCTGCTAATCTACGAAACCTTAGAGGCTTCACCAGTATTCGGATAAAGCAGTGAATCTCTTACAGGTGCAAACGCAGATAAAACCGAGCGGCACGATGAATATAATCTCTCTACTATTACATTTTACCTAAATCTTTCCAAATAAAGCCCCCCAGTGGTACAAGTATCAATGACCTTATCTAATGGATTGGCAAGGCAGGCACATAAGCACTTAGCAGGTGTGAGATACTAGCTGCCGGCATTCTGCTTTCTCATTTATGGTAATCCCTGCAATAATTACAGAGCAAAAAAGCCAAATCTCAACATATTTCTTATGATTTTTTACAACACACATAGAAAATGGAATTGTTACTATATTATAGAATGCAAATTGGATTAAATATGTTGAAAAGAAAATATGATTTAAAAAAAATGCTAATCTGGTTTGTTACAAAGCTTTCATTACACACCAAAGTATTCTCTCCAGAAGACCATGGAGATAAAGCACTACCTAAAAAAACTTTAGGTTATGTGACCATACAGGACACTGCGAAGTACACTGAACTCCATGGCAAAATGATTTTGCAATAATCTTTCATGCAAATTTTAATGCTGATATGCAGTAAGTGCATCTGTATGCTGTCCATTTTTTTTCATGGTCCCATTTACTCGAATGGGTAAGCTTGGTCTGCTCATAGGACCAGAATTGGACATAAGCCGATAAGGTTTTGTGGACTTCTCTTTCTGCAACAGGGTTCCCGATTCATCAAGATCGGCAATTTTCACACTGGTCTTGATGAGGGGCATGTTGGAGTCAAACGCTCCAGAATTCATTAAAAGGTGCACACGTTTTAATAAATCAGGAGTGTCTGATGAGTGCTAAGCGCCTCCATGAGCCTCGCTACAAATCTTACTCCAATTATTGACTACAGTAAGATTTTTTGAAAAACTATAAGGTTGCACCATGAATTACTAAGGCCTCTTTCACACTTCCATCTTTCTGCTTAGGCCTCTTTCACACTTCCGTCTTTCTGCTTACGTCGCAATCCATCAATTTTTGAAAATGCAGGATCCTGCAAAAAAATTTGCAGGATCCTGCATTTTCCCATAGACTTGTATTGCCGATGGATCGCGACGTATGGCCACACGTCGCGTCCGTCGTGCACTGGATGCGTCGGGTTTTGGCGGCCCGTCGTCACAGAAAACGTTCAAGGGAACGTTTTTCTGTACGTCGCATCCAGTGTTTCAGACTGCGCATGCCCAGCAAGAAATATCGCTCTCACGATCTTTCCTGCTCGGCAACGCAGACGGAAGTGTGAAAGCAAACACTTCCGTCGGTACCTCGCGCCGACGCTTCGTGACGGCCCCGTACTGACGGAAGTGTGACAGAAGCCTAAGAATGATTACTCTAGAGTAAGATTTCTGACATAGATGAGCTGTAGCATCATGACCGCACCATGCTCTTATCCAACCCCAGCTCTGCCCATTTCATCGAAACTGGGCAAAATGGCGTAAAACCTTTGAAAAGTTGCTAAAGTTTTGCACAAATCCACATTGAGATTCATCAAGGCTTTGATTTCAAATGTTTCATTCCCTGCTTATAAATGTCCCAAGCAACTCCTTTAAAGGGAAGCTATCAGAAAATGATCTATTGTTTAAATCTGTTTTTGTGCTCAATGTTTTGGTTTTTTTTACATTTTTGGCAATATTTTTTCCATGACACAATCATTATTAAAAATAAAAATTAGAAGTTTCGATATTTTCACATTGTCAACTGAGACTTTTTTAAGACTGACTTCCTGTTGTTTCAGGATACAACACATGTATATAATCACAATAGTCAGAGTCGGACCCTATATTTTGTATTATTGGAATGTCTAATGAGCATGTGCAAAGGTCATTGTGAAGGAAGGAGGAGCAGGGTCTGGTGTGACATCGTCAATTGTGAATGGTGGCTCCTTTGTTATCAGCTGTGTACCTGTCATTCTAACCCATATTCTGATGAAATGAAACCTGCTGAAAAGTTTTCCTGATATGAGAAGTATTAGTCTAAACAAAATAAAAACAATGGCCAGTGTAATATTTGCAAGATTACAATTTTTTAAACAAAGTTCATGCTATGAAAAATACATGCAACATCAAAACTTGATTTAAACAACAGACTATTTTATGATATTAACTTCCCTTTAATTCTTTATGTGGAAGAATTCTAGAAAGCAGTAATTCCACCATTGTTTTTAAATTAATTCTATGGGTTAGTATAAAAACGGCAATACCAAGAATGGGGTAATAGAACCATTTTTTTTTCTATTTTCATTAATCTTTGGCTGTGACATATTGACCTGCTCCCGGCGTGGTCCCTGCATCTCCGATGGTGTTCTCCGGGCGCTAACAGCTTCTTCCAGCGTTGAACGGTCACATGGTACCTTTCATTACAGTAATGAATATGGACGCGACTCCACTCCCATAGGTGTGGAGCTGCATATTCATTACTGTAATGAGAGGTACCCGTGACCACTCAACGCTGGAAGAAGCTGTCAGCACTCAGAGAAGACCATCAGGGAAGCTGCCAGGGACCGCGCCAGGAGCAGGTTAGTATAATGGGGAAGGTGAGCAGCATTGCACGATATTCGTCGGTCCTTGTTCCACCTCCATCTTCCGTGTCCTCTGCTGTGACGCTCAGGTCAGAGGGCGCGATAATGTGGTTAGTGCGCACCCTCTGCCTGAACGTCAGTGCAAAGGACGCGGAAGATGCAGCGGCGCCCAGTGGTGGAATGAGGACAGGTGAATATTGCAAGTGCCGGGGGCCTGAGCGACGAGAGGTGAGTATGCCATTTTTTTTTTAAACGCAGCAACAGCATATGGGGCAAATATCTCTATGGAGCATCTTATGGGGTCATAATCAGCATTTGTGCAGCATTATATGGGGCAAATATCTCTATAGAGCATGTTATGGGGCCATAATCAGCATTTGTGCAGCATTATATGGGGAAAATATCTCTATGCAGAATCTTATGGGGCCCTTATTAACCTTTGTGCAGCATTATATGTGGCATATTTTAATATAGAGCATCTTATGGGGCCATAATCAACATTTGTGCATCTTTATATGGGGCAAATATCTCTATGGAGCATCTTATGGGGCCATAATCAACATTTGTGCAGTATTATAAGGGGCAAATGACTCTATGGAGCATCTTATGGGGCCCTTATTAACCTTTATGCAGTACTGTATGGGGCAAATATGTCTATGGAGCATCTTATGGGGCTATTATTAACCTTTGTGCAGCATTATATGGGAAATATTTTAATATGGAGCATCTTATGGGGCCCATCATAAACTTTATGGAGCATTATACGGGCGTATTTTGTATGGAGCATCTTATGAGGCCCATCATGAACTGTATGGAGCATTATATGGGGCTCCTGATTCAATACGGATATTCAAAAATACTTAACCTACTGATATCTCAATTAATTTTACTTTTATTGGTACATATTTTTATTTTTGAAATTTCCCAGTAGCTGCTGCATTTCCCACCCTAGGCTTATACTCGAGTCATTAAGTTTTCCCAGTTTTTTGTGGCAAAGTTAGAGGTCTCGGCTTATACACAGGTCGGCTTATACTCGAGTATATACAGTATGTATAGGCCTTGTCTTCGTTGACAGTGAAATGATCCTCGATTTGAAGGCTTTGTCCAGTGACTTCATTGTTTATTAGCTATTCTCCTATTGATAATTATTATTAAAATATGTTATTGTAGAGAAAAGAAAACCCAGATAAATTAACAATCTAACTTTCACCGGTCATTATTAATAGAGCTATTTAAAAAAAAAAAATACTGGTGCACTATTTTTATTCTTCATTAAACTTAATTGAACTTATTTTTGGTCCACTTGGAGTATGTTTACATAATGTTTTTTTCAGGTGGGTTTGGAGTGGGTCTGCTCCAAAACCCTGCTGAAAAATCCTTAACAAAATACTCGTAAGACAGAACATATTAATTTCTATGTTAAAAAAAATTAATAATAATAATGACTTGCTTTTATGTTTATGAACATATTTTCAGGCTTTTAAGTGTGTTTTAACTGCTTCAAGTTTTCAAGACGTCAAGCGGCTAAAAGAAGTGTGTTGACAATTCTTCCGGAATCTTCAGCTCTGACATGCTCTCTACTTAAAATAATAAGTCAATGAGAAGGCTCTAAAGATGCTCAGAGGACACATGGGCAAGTTTTTGAGCATTTTGTCAGCATTTTTGTTTCAAAATCCACTGGTAGTTTCTTAATTGTTACATGGAGTTAAACAATGTTCAGGAAAGTGTCAGTAAAAAAGATGCCTGAAAAGCTCTGGAAAAAAGCTCAAAAATACTACCAGCAGTAAAAGCACCCAGGAAACAACCAACAATCACTATAAAAAGGACATTTCAGGTTTACAAACTTCCAGAGAAAAAGGAGAGTTTCATGAAGAGTCTTATGCTTTAAAAATATATGTTTTTGGGTGTCTAAAAAACTTGGTGTGGGGCTGGGGGAGGGGGGAATTAGTACTAAATGACATGCAATATATTATCAAAAATAAGGGCCAGCACACCTGGTAGTATGAGTGTACTGGGTAGGTGCTCAAATACTCTGTGGCTATTAGCATAAAGATATACCCTAGACTAGAAACAATGAGTAGAAACATTTTAAAAACATAGGGCTTTTAGTTAACATTTTTTGTAATCAACAAAGCGTAAAAGCCTCCAGCAGTCAAAAAACAAAAATATAAAAAAGCACACATAACGTGACCAAAGACTCACTATTAAAGGATGTTTCAGGTTTACAAAATGCCAGAGAAAAGGGGAGGTTCCTGAAGTGTCATCCGCTTGAAAAATGTTCTTTTTTTGGCTGCATGAAAAAAACATATTGTGAACTTAGGGGGGAATCCGTGCTCATTGACAAGCAATCAATTAGACAAAAGCTAGAAGTCAGATGGTTTATGACAGACCTGTCATTCTGTTAGGTCCTCAGTTGCCATAATAAAGAATTGGATTACTGTGACTAATGCGGACCCTATCAAGAAGTCTTTTAAAAAGCCGAAGTAAAAATATACTGTTATACTATACTATGCTGTTGTTGTTAAAACAGTTAAAGGGCTATTATGATGACTGATTTTCAGGACAGTACAACTGCCACTCAAATTCCTGCTTACCATGAGTTGTTGAGCTCTTACACGATGGAAAGTTTGACCGCAGGCCCAAACTGTTCTCTGATACTACTATCACAATTCTATTGTTGGAATAAATGGGGCAAAGGGCTCCTCTTCCCTGTCCCTAATGCTAGTGGTGCCCTCCCTATTCCTGCTCCATGCATTCTTCTGATGGAAAAGATGCCAGCGCCACGTACTTTCCTCACCTCCTGAATCAGTAGCGGGGTCAGTGCAGTGCGACAGATAGGTAGGGACCACAGAAAGATGAACATAAATGGTGTCTTTATTTTTAAAATTCACACTTAGAATTGTTGTCCTGGTTCACAGCCAGGTTTCTAAAAACACAGTCCAGAAGGCAATGGGTTGGGTTAATGCCCTGTCCTCTCAGGGTTAATTGTTGTGGTCTCCTTTTGGATATAGGAGGGATATATATACCCATGCTGGACTAGGATTCTCTGTCAGCTATACTTTCGTTTTGTCTTTGTGCCTGACCCCCTGGTGTGCATGTGAATACTGTGTTGGTTGTTTGCTCTCCGTGCTCGATCTGCTCTGTTTGATTCTCTCGGCTTTCTGACCTCCGGCTTCCACCTGACTATCCTTCTGCCTCACCCTCCTGTACCTCGCTTATCTCCCGGTTATTGACTTTGGCACGTTTGACTACTTTCCAGTGCAGTTTGCCTCCTTTGCACCCCAGCACCTGGCTCTGTCCCTGGCCACACCCCCAGACTCAGGTCCTGCTTGCTACCCGGTGATTTATCCGCCGTTCTGCTCTGGGCTCCCTTACTGTGGAGAGTAGTCTCCCGGCAGTAGTTACACCCAGAATCATTGACATTATAACTGACCATGCAGTCACTTCCAGGTAGTGAGGTTCTAGTTTATTATGGATCCAGTACGGTATCTCATGTTGCAGGTTAATGAGCTCTCCCAATTTATGCAGAAGCTGTCCATGGAGAAGCAAGCCGTGGTTCACTCACACCAACTGATGCAGAGAGATGTGGCGGGAGCTCTACAGGGTCCTTTTCGGGATGGGGGCCCCACTGATGTGTCCCTAGTGGACCCCGAACCACCGGTAAAGTTACTTGACAATTTTTCCGGGGATAAAAAATTGTTTAGGGTTTTTAAAGAAGGATGCAAGTTTTGAGTTACATCCCCGAGCTTCTGGTAATGAAAGGCAGAGGGTGGGGATCGTTATGTCCATGTTAAGGGGGGCTCCACAGGCATGGGTATTCTCTCTCCCTCCCTGTGCT
Organism: Ranitomeya variabilis; assembly: GCF_051348905.1. NCBI lineage: Eukaryota > Metazoa > Chordata > Amphibia > Anura > Dendrobatidae > Ranitomeya > Ranitomeya variabilis. The sequence continues at coordinate 327,629,781 of NC_135237.1, read as the reverse complement.
TCTGAGCGTATGTCGGTGAACCTGTTCTTTGAGGCTTTGGGGCACATTTATGACGAGCCTGATAGAGTGCGTCTGGCAAAGGATAAGGTGATGAGTGTGACACAGGGGAGTCACTCAGCCGAATGGTCCTGCTCAGAGTTTAGACGCTGGGCCGCTGAAGTATCCTGGAAAGATGCTACCCTGAGGGGGTTGTTCCACAGAGGTCTGTCTGACCATTTACAGGACGTTCTGACATTACACTCTCCACCCGATACCCTGGAGGACACCATGAGGCAGGCAGTCCGAATGGACCGGAGGCTCCGTGCTAGAGGAGTGATGCAGCAGGAGACCTCATTATACTCAAACCTGTGTGACATTGCATCCGTCCCTGAGGTTGGGGCTATCTCGATGATGGAAAGAGAGAGAAGACACCACAGAGACAACCAACTATGCTTTTACTGTGGAGCCTCTGGATATTGGAAAAAAGACTGTCTCTCTTGTCCTTCTTCTGCTAATTCGTTGCGAAATGCCTAAGTCTGGGTAACAATTAGGGAGGTTATCCAGACTACCAGGTCCATTTTTCCTCACTTGCTGAAATTTTGCTTCAAGTGGAATTGGAACTTCCTGGCGGTCCTGTTATGACCACCGCCTTTGTTCACTGCGGTTCTACTATTAACCTGATCGATGCCCTTGTGGTGTCTCTTAATAAGATAGGGACAGTCAGGCTTAAGAATCCTGTTAAAATTGTGGCTATTGACTCGTCTCCTCTCACCTGGGACGGAATTTGTTAAATGTCTGAAAGTGGGTTCTACTCATGTGGAAAAATTAAGTTGTTTTGTTCTAGATAATTTGCCTGCTGGATTGGTACTAGGGATGCCTTGGCTTCAACGCCATAATCCTATCATTGATTGGGTGACGGAGGAGATTACTGAGTGGGAATGTAAGGATAACGGTATATGTTGTAACCTGGTACCTCTTGTCACCCCTGTAAAATCTGCATCTTTGTCATCTGTTGGTCTGAAGGGTATTCCAGAATACCTGAAGGACTTTGAACACTTCCGAAAGCGAGGCTGAGGCGTTTCCACCACATATACCTTTTGATTGTGCCATTAATTTAGTCACGGGAGCCAAGTTACCCAAGGCTTGCCTGTTTAATTTGTCTGGGCCTGGGCATCAAACCATGAATGAGTACATAGCAGACAGTCTCCGCAAGGGGCATATTTGGCCTTCTGTTTCACCCGTGGTAGCGGGGTTCTTTTTCGTAAAAAAGAAAGATGGTGGTTTGCGGCCGTGCCTCGACTTTTGGGAACTGAACAAAATGATGGTAAAAAACACGTACCTTCTTCCCCTGATCACCGATTTATGTAACCAACTCACGGGGGCCAAATGGTTCTCTAAGCTCGATTTATGAGGGGTTTATAAATTTATAAGGGTCCGGGAAGGGAATGAATGAAAAACAGCGTTCCTGACTACTGAGGGGCTGATTGAACACTTAGTTATGCTCTTTGGTCTCACTAATGCTCCTGAGTCCTGACATTTTTTAAAATGTCATTAATGTTATTTTCTCTGACCTAATTGGGCGCTATGTGGTCATCTACCTGGATGACAATTTGGTGTACTCAGTGGACAGTCAAACCCACTTACAGCATCTGTGTATGGTTCTTAGGAGACTCAGGGAGAATCATTTATATTCTAAACTGGAAAAATGTTCATTTTTTGTACAAGAACTGTCTTTTCTGGGTTTAATTGTGTTTGGGGAGGGATTCCGCATGGATCCTGAAAAGGTCCGGGCTATTACGGATTGGGTGCAGCCTCATGACTTGAAGGGGTTGCAGCTATTTTTGGGCTTTGCTAACTTCTATAGGAAGTTCATTAAGGATTTTTCACAGGTGGCAAAGCCTTTGATGGACCTCACCCTCAAGGGGGCTGATGTGAAAAATTGGTCTGTGGCTGCAAAAAATTATTTCCTGCCGCTAAAAAAAGTTTTACTTCAGTTCCTGTGTTGGTACAAACTGATCCGTCAACCTTTTATTGTGGAGGTTGACGCTTCTGAGGTGGGGGTGGGGGCAGTTTTGTCTCAGGGTCCTTCCACACTCACTAATCTGAAGCCGTGCGCCTTCTTTTCTAAAAAGCTCTCTCCGGCTGAGAGAAATTATGATGTCGGCAATAGGGAATTGTTGGCTGTTAGGTTGGCTTTTGAAGAATGGAGGCATGTCCTGGAGGGGGTCGTCCACCCCATTACAGTTATCACTGATCATAAAAATTTGGCATATATCGAGTCTGCCAAGAGATTGACCCCCAGACAGGCTCGGTGGGCACTTTGTTTTTCTCGATTTCGATTTACCATCAATTACCATATTTTACCAATTCTAAAAATATTAAGGCTGATGCTTTATCCAGAAGCTTTGATTCTGTGTCCCCTCCAGAACCCCCCTCCTCCATTCTTCAGTCAGGAGTAGTGGTGGTTAAAATCTCATCCGATTTGCAGAGAGAGATTTTGGAGGCCCAAACCCGGGCTCCTGGTAGTAAACCTCCAGGTAAATTGTTTGTACAGGAACGGTTCCATCTCAGACTCCTGCAGGACTTTCATTCTGTGTTAAGTGCCCATCCTGGGATTACAGCTATGCAGGGGGCAATTGCTAGGGGTTTCTGGTTGCCCTTTATGGTATCAGATATTGAAACGTTTGTGACTGCATGTGGGGTGTGCGCCCATTCCAAAAGTTCTCATACCCGGCCGGTCGGGGAATTGGCGCCTTTGCCAATTTTGGATAGGCCATGGACACATTTGTCCATGGATTTTATCACAAATCTCCCTCCTTCCAGAGGCAACTCAGTGGTATGGGTGGTGGTGGATAGGTACATCAAACAAGCCCACTTTGTACCTCTGCCCGCATTACTGTCTGCTGAAACCTTGGCCCCCTTATTTATACAGCATTTTGTTCGGTTGCATAGAGTGCCTGTGAATGTGGTGTCGGACAGAGGTGTGCAGTTTGTGGCCAGGTTTTGGAGGGCTTTTTGGAAGAAGCTGGGAATTATGCTGTCTCTCTCCTTTGCCTATCATCTGGAGTCTAATGGACAGACTGAACGCATGAACCAATCTTTGGAGCAAATTCTGAGATGCCTGGGCTCTTCCGGACAGGAGGACTGGTGTGAGGTATTGCCCATGGCAGAATTTGCCCGCATGGATTCAGGTTGTCCTGGAGCCGAATGCATGGTACAACGTTTGAGAACTCTTTGGAGGGAGGTTCAGATGAACATTTCTAAGGCCCAGAAAATGTACAAACGATTTGCAGACCGGAGGAGGGGGCCAGGTCCGGCGTTTGTAGAAGGAGAGAAGGTGTGGTTATCCACCCATAATATCAAGCTAAAGATACCGTCTATGAAGTTGGGCCCCAAGTTTATTGGTCCATACAAAATTGTGGAGGTAGTTAATCCGGTGATCTACAGACTACAGTTGCCCACCTCCTTCAAAATATCTAATGTCTTCCACAGGTCCCTGTTAAAGCAAGAGTGGACAGTTATGGAAGATTCCTGGTCCGATACTCTGCCAGTTTTGGTAGAGGGACAGCTGGAGTACGAGGTAGGGTGCATCATTAACTCTCGGTGGATGCGCCGGATGCTCCAGTATCTGATTCATTAGAAAGGGTATTCTATTGAGGATCGGTCACGGGTCCCAGCCTTTTCAGCACGCCGATCGTCTGGTGCGGGCCTTCCATGCGAGATATCCAGAGAAGCCTGGGGGTCCAGTGGCCCCCCGTTAAGAGGTGAGTACTGTCATGGTTTGACAGGGTTAATGTGTAGCGCCCCCACTGCCGCAGGGCCGAGGGGTACCCGGTATCGGGCCTCTGAGTCTCTGCTCTGGGGTTGTCACGGTGGCTAGGCCCGGTCCGTGACCCTGCTGAGGGGCGTACAGTGATAGATATGATGGATGATGGTGGTGGTGAGGCTGTAGTGGTGCGGTGCAGTAAATAACGAGGACACCAGGTTGCAGTCTCTTTACCTCTTTACTGAAGATCTCTGGGTCCTCAGTCCGGAATCCGGATAACCAGGCTGCGCAAGTCCGGCCGGTCCAATGGCACCTCCAGAGTTCTCTTAACAGGTGGAAATCTGTGCCTTCCTGCTAGCGCTATGTGTTGCGGTCCTTCCCTGCTGTGCTTACGGAAAGTCCCCACAACTGTTGTGTCCGTTTCTTAAGTTCCCTCACAACTCGATTAGATGATGTCCTGCTAATCCTCCGTCCCTCCCTGATGTTACGGTTAGGACGGCACCCGTTTGACGGGTAGGCTCGGAGCTCTTCCGGGACCCTAGAGTCGCCCCTCTCCACAAGTTGCCCCCCAAGACTGCATAGGTGATTTAGATGAGACAGCCCGCCTTTGACTGACTGTCCTGCCGTTGGTTTAGAGTATTGCTTGAAGCTGAAGATTATAATACTCCCTCGGCGTTCCGGCCGCCGGTTGTGCGCCTCAGTAGGATGTTGCCTCGGTCTTACAGCATGACCCCTACTGGTATTCTCCTTGTTGCCTTGATCTCGTTTCTCACTCAGCACAATCTATCTCGCTTTCAATCCCTCCTTGGGCACCGCCGCTATACTGAGCAGGCACGGTCCCGTTACGTTCGCTCAAGTTGCCAAGCCTCTGTCAGGATCCCACCCCCGACAGGGACCCTACCGAATCTTCCCCACAACACCCTCTGCCACAAGGTGTTGCTTGGCTCCAATCCAGTCAGCTTTCTCCCTAACTTCCTGCCTGACCCCCAGTTTTACCAGTGTGTGGGGAGTGGCCTAATGAATAGAACCCTTAGCTCCCCCTGGAGGCCCGGCGGTGAAATGTATTGGTGTCTGTGATACCTGATCAGATGAACTCCTTCAGTGCCATCAGACGTACCATAGCTCCCCTTAGCGGCGGAGCCACAGTACTGCAACGACCAGGACTCTGGGGCGCTGCACTCCCCCCCGGTTAAATCCAGTACTCCGGGACTGGGAAGAAAACAACAATACAGGTTAGCAAAAAGACATACAATTGGTTGAGTGCAATAACAATAAGTATACTTGAACAGAGCTTCCCTTTATGGGAGGTGAGGACACTTGAACGTTACAAACATGGTTAAATATCATAGCAACATGCTATAAGTAACTTTTCTTACCCAACCGGGTATTCTACTCAGTACATATTCTTGAACCGTAATTTAACATTGCCTTTAAGGACGTGCACTCTGAATCCGCTAAAGACCTTCTTATAATCACATTATAAGGCAATTTAACTTTTACATTCTCCTTCTTTAAATCTGCAGGACCGCCTGTCCTAACGGCGCCAGACCTACTGCCTCTCCTTTCTTACAGGACCGCTCCTTTCAGCCCGAGCCTTCTGTCTTTTCAACTACTATACATAGTATAGAACATAACATTACTTTCGGTTTAGGATCAATGAGCCCTTTCGTCAAGGCTCCTAAGAGGACTCACTAACTAACCCCGTACGGGTTCACTCTCTGTCCTCATCTTTCTATCAACATTATCAAACATCTTTCACAATTAACTTGTTAAATACACATAACTTCTACATGTAAGCATCATCATTACTTCTTTTGTCAAGAAATTATTGCTATCTATCGGTCTTAAAGCAATATCACCCTTTAAAGGCAGCAAGTGAACATCCCCTTTAAGAGGGGACCAAGTCTCTATGAGGTAGCACATCTTCTCAAGCTACCAGTCCATACTCAGCAAAGGCTCCGGTACGTTATCTTCGCAAAGAGTCTCTCTTTAAGTAAAACCAGTAGGAAGCACCTTTAAGAAGGTGCGAACTATTTACAAAAAGTTTGTATCATGCATTGTTCATGATCGCGGCAGTTCTGGAAACTTGTGCAAAACTTAGAAAAAGCAAACAAAACAATAGGGATCCCGGGTTAACAAAGGGATCCCTTTAAGAGTTAACCCTGGACGGGTTCAGCAAAACAGTAGAAGAAAACGAACAGTTAAAGGAACTATTTACATACTTGTGGTATCGAGGTTTATCCTCATAGTAAATCACAAGACATCAGCCGAAAGTGGACACCTTCCGACTGTGCAGGCTTCGATCCTTGGTCAGCAGCTGATGCCGCACCAGTGTCACTGGTGGATTTCCCTGGTGCAGTCAGACCACCTGATGTCTGAACCTGAAGGCGGACTCTAGCCGCCAGCTCAGTCGCTGCAATGAGACGTACGGCGGCAATATTGGTAAGATCTGTCACGTCTGGTTCCATCATGGTTGAAGTAACAGATGACACTCTCCCAAGCTCACAGCGGCGCACGTTCCGGGCGTACCACCCATACGCATTTCGATGACGGATGTAAGTCACCTGATCCCCCTTTTGCAATGGATCACTTCGGCCGCAGCAGGGGGTCTTCACGTTGCAACTGGCAACGAAAACGTCAGTTGGTAGCCCCGGTTCCTGTATGGAGCCCCATCCCCTCTTCGGGTGGAAGGCCAATACAGTTCCCCGCTTTACCATGTCCCTGTCATCACATGCAGGAGGCGATTGTTGTACCCTCGGTGGGTCAGTCAGCGCTGCCTCTTTTTGCCTTTTCCAATGTAGGATCAAGCATTGTTTGTATTGTTCCCAGGTAAGCACGGCAAGGGTGAATCCTTCCTCCCGAACTCCATCTGGCCCAACCCGGGGGGCGTCCTACTGGAGGATCACCCCGTCTGGGCCCACGTCTATGGGTTCCCCCATCCTAGTCGGCAGCGGTGGTACCAGCTTCCCCATCGCGTCGGGGGGTAACACCACTAGCTCTGCCGAGAGGAGACGGCTTTTACTGGGGTGAGGGTCGGTCGCGGGAGCGGGGTCGAGCGGGGGAGCAAGGGCGTCTTCCATACCTGCGCCTGATGTGGTTCCACTGATGTTGATCCGGTCCACTAACGAGGACGCTGGAGTCGGCTGCAACCCGGACCGCGGCTCCTCCAATGCGGTCCCCGGATGCGGCTCCGCCCACCATGGTTCCTCCTCCGCTGGCTCCGAGGTCAGGATGGGTAGGTTCAGCTCCGCTGCCGGTTCCAAGGAATTCAGGTCCTTCCGCTGCGGTGAACGTGGGTCCGCCTCTGGTGGATGAGGGCAAGCCGGGATTGCTCCTTCCTCGTTCAGGCACTTGCTGCTCGTCATCGCTGCCTGATAGTCGGTGGCAGTTCATGCACCTGACTCCGCCATTTCTCCGGGGTCGAGCTTCTCCGTCTCCCGCTTCCCGCAGTTGCAAATCAAGGGGTGGTCCTCTGCTTTGAGGCTGGTCTTCGCTTTGCAGCAAGAGGCGCAGGGGGCGGTCGCTGCTTCTGGCGCCACTTTGGTAGTCTCCTCCCATGGCACGCCCTCCTTCTTCTTTGGTGTAGCAATGGCGGCGGTTTTTGGCGGGAACTTCTGGCGGCAAACGGCAATACTCAATCCCTTCAATAAAGCACAGTCCAAGCACAATAAATCACAGTTCCAAGGCACACATGACCTGATTCTTCAGGCTTAAGTAGATCCTGTTCGTGACGCCAAGTTGTAGCGCCCCCACTGCCGCAGGGCCGAGGGGTACCCGGTACCGGGCCTCTGAGTCTCTGCTCTGGGGTTGTCACGGTGGCTAGGCCCGGTCCGTGACCCTGCTGAGGGGCGTACAGTGATAGATATGATGGATGATGGTGGTGGTGAGGCTGTAGTGGTGCGGTGCAGTAAATAACGAGGACACCAGGTTGCAGTCTCTTTACCTCTTTACTGAAGATCTCTGGGTCCTCAGTCCGGAATCCGGATAACCAGGCTGCGCAAGTCCGGCCGGTCCAATGGCACCTCCAGAGTTCTCTTAACAGGTGGAAATCTGTGCCTTCCTGCTAGCGCTATGTGTTGCGGTCCTTCCCTGCTGTGCTTACGGAAAGTCCCCACAACTGTTGTGTCCGTTTCTTAAGTTCCCTCACAACTCGATTAGATGATGTCCTGCTAATCCTCCGTCCCTCCCTGATGTTACGGTTAGGACGGCACCCGTTTGACGGGTAGGCTCGGAGCTCTTCCGGGACCCTAGAGTCGCCCCTCTCCACAAGTTGCCCCCCAAGACTGCATAGGTGATTTAGATGAGACAGCCCGCCTTTGACTGACTGTCCTGCCGTTGGTTTAGAGTATTGCTTGAAGCTGAAGATTATAATACTCCCTCGGCGTTCCGGCCGCCGGTTGTGCGCCTCACTAGGATGTTGCCTCGGTCTTACAGCATGACCCCTACTGGTATTCTCCTTGTTGTCTTGATCTCGTTTCTCACTCAGCACAATCTATCTCGCTTTCAATCCCTCCTTGGGCACCGCCGCTATACTGAGCAGGCACGGTCCCGTTACGTTCGCTCAAGTTGCCAAGCCTCTGTCAGGATCCCACCCCCGACAGGGGCCCTACCGAATCTTCCCCACAACACCCTCTGCCACAAGGTGTTGCTTGGCTCCAATCCAGTCAGCTTTCTCCCTAACTTCCTGCCTGACCCCCAGTTTTACCAGTGTGTGGGGAGTGGCCTAATGCATAGAACCCTTAGCTCCCCCTGGAGGCCCGGCGGTGAAATGTATTGGTGTCTGTGATACCTGATCAGATGAACTCCTTCAGTGCCATCAGACGTACCATAGCTCCCCTTAGCGGCGGAGCCACAGTACTGCAACGACCAGGACTCTGGGGTGCTGCAAATGCTGTTGTGAACTCTGTGTTCAGGCTCCCGCTTGTGGTCACTGGTGGTATGGTGTGACTTTTGCTTTGGGCTCCCCCTGGTGGCTTTGTCTGTTATCCTGCTGGTCTCTGGCTATCAGCTGGTTCATTATCCTCTGGGAGGTTCCTATATAGCTCTGTTTTACTTCCACTTGTTGCCGGCTGTCGATGTAATCAGTGCTACTCAGATTCTTTCTGACTACCTTGCTCCCAGTCCATCCAGGACAAGCTAAGTTTTGTTTGCTCATTTTTTGATCAGCAGTGTTTATCATGTTTTCTGTTCCAGCTTGCTAAAATGTAATTCCCTCACTTGCTGGTTGCTCTAGTGGGCTGAGTTTCTCCCCACACACCGTTAGTTGGTGTGTGGGTTCTTGAAATCTCAGGATGGATATTTTGTAAGGGTTTTTTATTGATCGCATAGACCCCTGCTCTATTTTTCTGCTTTCTAGTACTAGTGGGCCTCTTTTGCTGAATCTGATTTCATCCCTATGTATGTGCCTTCTTCTTACCTCACCGTTAATATTTGTTGGGGGCGTCTATATCTTTGGGGATTATTTCTCTGGAGGCAAGCGAGGTCTTTCTTTCTCTTTAGGGGTAGCTAGTTCCTCAGGCTGGCTCGAGACGTCTAGTAATTTTTTAGGCACGTTCACCGGCTACCTCTAGTTGTGTTGGATAGGTTCAGATTTGCGATCAGTCCAGTTACCATCTCCCTAGAGCTCGTCCTTAGTTTAATCACTTGCCGGTCTATTTGTGATCCTCAGCCACAAGGGATCATAACAGTACAGCCGGCCAACAAAGTGTTAATTGCATGGCAGAAGTAGGAGAAAAGAAGCCTTGAGAATTTTTTTTTTTTTTGTGTTGTTGCCGTGTGTCTAGCTGCTGTGGCTGGCTTCTCTCCTCCTCTTAATCTTGGTGTGGCTCTGAGTTCAGCTGCTGACATGGATGTCCAGAGCTTGGCTTCCAGTCTGGATCATCTTGCTGCTAGGGTTCAAAGTATTCAGGATTTTGTTGTTCACAGTCCTATGTCAGAGCCTAGAATACCTATTCCGGAGTTGTTTTCTGGAGATAAATCTAGGTTCCTGAATTTCAAGAACAATTGTAAGTTGTATCTTTCTTTGAAATCTCGTTCCTCTGGTGATTCCGTTCAGCAAGTTAAAATTATCATTTCTTTTTTGCGGGGTGACCCTCAAGATTGGGCTTTCGCATTGGCGCCAGGGGATCCTGCATTGCTCAGTGTGGATGCGTTTTTTCTGGCCCTTGGATTGCTCTGTGAGGAACCTAATCTTGAGAACCAGGCTGAAAAAGCGTTATTGGCCCTCTCACAGGGGCAAGATGAAGCAGAGGTGTACTGCCAGAAATTTCGGAAATGGTCGGTGCTTACTCAGTGGAATGAGTGTGCCCTGGCTGCAAATTTCAGAGAAGGTCTTTCTGAAGCCATTAAGAATGTCATGGTGGGGTTCCCTACGCCTGCAGGTCTGAATGAGTCAATGACTCTGGCCATTCAGATTGATCGGCGTTTGCGGGAGCGCAAACCTGTGCACCATTTGGCGGTGTCTTCTGAACAGACACCTGAATTTATGCAATGTGACAGAATTCTGACCAGAAGTGAGTGGCAAAATTATAGACGGCAAAATGGCTTGTGCTTTTACTGTGGTGACTCAGCTCATGTTATCTCAGCATGCTCTAAGCGCAAAAAGAAGGTTGATAAATCAGTCACCATTGGTACTTTACAGCCTAAGTTCATTTTGTCTGTTACCCTGATTTGCTCCCTGTCATCTTACCCGGTTAATGCTTTTGTAGATTCAGGTGCTGCCCTGAGTCTGATGGATTGGTCGTTTGCCAGGCGCTGTGGTTTTGATTTGGAGCCTTTGAAATTCCCTATTCCACTAAGGGGAATTGATTCTACACCATTGGCTACGAATAGACCTCAGTACTGGACACAAGTGACCATGTGCATGACTCCTGTTCATCAGGAGGTGATTCGTTTTCTTGTACTGCATAATTTGCATGATGTAGTCGTGTTGGGTCTACCATGGCTGCAGACTCATAATCCAGTCCTGGATTGGAAAGCTATGTCTGTGTCAAGTTGGGGTTGTCAGGGAATTCATGGTGACGCTCCTGTGGTGTCAATTGCTTCGTCCACTCCTTCTGAAGTCCCTACATTTTTGTCAGACTACCAGGATGTATTTGAGGAGCCCAAACTCAATTCTCTACCTCCTCATAGGGATTGTGATTGTGCTATAGATTTGATTCCTGGTAGTAAGTTTCCTAAGGGACGACTTTTCAATTTATCTGTGCCGGAGCATGCTGCCATGCGGAGTTATATAAAGGAGTCTTTGGAGAAGGGACATATTCGCCCGTCCTCATCCCCTCTTGGTGCAGGATTCTTTTTTGGGGCTAAGGATGGTTCCCTGAGACCTTGTATTGATTATCGCCTTTTGAATAAAATCACGGTCAAATTTCAGTATCCTTTGCCATTGTTAACTGATTTGTTTGCTCGCATTAGGGGGTCTAGTTGGTTCACCAAGATAGATCTTCGTGGTGCGTATAACCTTGTGCGTATAAAACAGGGTGATGAATGGAAAACTGCATTTAATACGCCAGAAGGCCATTTTGAGTACTTGGTGATGCCTTTTGGACTTTCTAATGCTCCTTCAGTCTTTCAGTCCTTTATGCACGACATCTTCCGTGAATATCTGGATAAGTTTATGATTGTGTATCTGGATGATATTCTGTTTTTTTTCGGATGATTGGGAGTCTCATGTTAAGCAGGTCAGGATGGTCTTTCAGGTCCTGCGTGACAATGCTTTATTTGTGAAGGGCTCAAAATGTCTTTTTGGAGTCCAGAAGATTTCTTTTTTGGGTTTCATTTTTTCTCCTTCTACTATTGAGATGGACCCAGTCAAGGTTCAGGCTATTCATGACTGGACGCAGCCTACATCTGTTAAGAGTCTTCAGAAGTTCTTGGGTTTTGCTAATTTTTACCGTCGCTTCATAGTTAATTTTTCTGGTGTTGTTAAGCCTTTGACGGATTTGACCAAGAAAGGTTCTGATGTGACTAATTGGTCTTCTGCGGCTGTGGAGGCCTTTCGGGAGCTGAAGCGTCGGTTTTCTTCGGCTCCGGTCTTATGTCAGCCAGATGTCTCACTTCCCTTCCAGGTGGAGGTTGATGCTTCCGAGATTGGAGCGGGGGCTGTTTTGTCGCAGAGAAGCTCCGATGGCTCTGTGATGAAGCCATGTGCTTTCTTTTCAAGAAAGTTTTCGCCTGCCGAGCGGAATTATGATGTCGGTAATCGGGAGCTGTTGGCTATGAAGTGGGCATTTGAGGAGTGGCGACATTGGCTCGAGGGAGCTAAGCATCGTGTGGTGGTCTTGACTGATCACAAGAATTTGATTTATCTCGAGTCGGCCAAACGGCTGAATACCAGACAGGCTCGTTGGTCGTTGTTTTTCTCTCGTTTTGATTTCGTGGTTTCGTACCTGCCTGGTTCGAAGAATGTGAAGGCTGATGCTCTTTCTAGGAGTTTTGTGCCTGACTCTCCTGGAGATTCAGAGCCGGCTGGTATTCTTAGAGAAGGGGTGATTTTGTCTGCCATCTCCCCAGATTTGCGACTTGTGCTGCAAGAGTTTCAGGCGGATAGACCTGATCGCTGTCCACCGGAAAGACTGTTTGTCCCGGATAGATGGACCAACAGAGTCATCTCCGAGGTTCATTCTTCGGTGTTGGCGGGCCATCCTGGAATATTTGGTACCAGAGACTTGGTGGCCAGGTCTTTTTGGTGGCCTTCCTTGTCGCGGGATGTGCGTTCCTTTGTGCAGTCTTGTGGAATTTGTGCTCGGGCTAAGCCTTGCTGTTCTCGAGCCAGTGGTTTGCTGTTACCTTTGCCTGTCCCGAAGAGGCCTTGGACGCACATTTCCATGGATTTTATTTCAGATCTCCCTGTCTCTCAGAGAATGTCTGTCATCTGGGTGGTGTGTGATCGTTTTTCTAAGATGGTCCATTTGGTACCCTTGCCTAAGTTGCCTTCCTCCTCCGAGTTGGTTCCACTGTTTTTTCAAAATGTGGTTCGTTTGCACGGCATTCCTGAAAACATTGTTTCTGACAGAGGATCCCAGTTTGTGTCTAGATTTTGGCGGACCTTTTGTGCTAAATTGGGCATTGATTTGTCTTTTTCGTCGGCCTTCCATCCTCAGACGAATGGCCAAACCGAGCGAACTAATCAGACCTTGGAGACTTATTTAAGATGTTTTGTTTCTGCTGATCAGGACGACTGGGTTACTTTTTTGCCGTTGGCCGAGTTTGCCCTTAATAATCGGGCTAGTTCTCCTACTTTGGTTTCTCCTTTCTTTTGTAATTCGGGGTTTCATCCTCGTTTTTCCTCAGGTCAGGTGGAGCCTTCTGACTGTCCTGGAGTGGATGTTGTGGTTGATAGGTTGTATCAGATTTGGAATCATGTGGTGGACAATTTGAAGCTGTCTCAAGAGAAGGCTCAGCTTTTTGCCAACCGCCGTCGCTGTGTGGGTCCCCGACTTCGCGTTGGGGACTTGGTGTGGTTGTCTTCTCGCTTCGTTCCTATGAAGGTCTCCTCTCCTAAGTTCAAGCCTCGGTTTATCGGTCCTTATAAGATTCTGGAAGTCCTTGGCCCTGTGTCATTTTGTCTGGACCTCCCAGCATCATTTGCTATTCATGTGTTCCATCGCTCGTTGTTGCGGAGGTATGTGGTGCCTGTGGTTCCTCCGGTTGAGCCTCCTGCCCCGGTGCTGGTTGAGGGAGAATTGGAATACGTGGTGGAGAAGATCTTGGATTCTCGTATTTCTAGACGGAGGCTCCAGTATTTGGTTAAATGGAAGGGCTATGGTCAGGAGGATAATTCTTGGGTTGTCGCCTCTGATGTTCATGCAGCCGATTTGGTTCGTGCCTTCCATGTGGCTCATCCTGATCGCCCTGATGGTTTTCATGAGGGTTCGGTGACCCTTCCTCAAGGGGGGGGTACTGTTGTGAACTCTGTGTTCAGGCTCCCTCTTGTGGTCACTGGTGGTATGGTGTGACTTTTGCTTTGGGCTCCCCCTGGTGGCTTTGTCTGTTATCCTGCTGGTCTCTGGCTATCAGCTGGTTCATTATCCTCTGGGAGGTTCCCATATAGCTCTGTTTTACTTCCACTTGTTGCCGGCTGTCGATGTAATCAGTGCTACTCAGATTCTTTCTGACTACCTTGCTCCCAGTCCATCCAGGACAAGCTAAGTTTTGTTTGCTCATTTTTTGATCAGCAGTGTTTATCATGTTTTCTGTTCCAGCTTGCTAAAATGTAATTCCCTCGCTTGCTGGTTGCTCTAGTGGGCTGAGTTTCTCCCCACACACCGTTAGTTGGTGTGTGGGTTCTTGAAATCTCAGGATGGATATTTTGTAAGGGTTTTTTATTGATCGCATAGACCCCTGCTCTAATTTTCTGCTTTCTAGTACTAGTGGGCCTCTTTTGCTGAATCTGATTTCATCCCTATGTATGTGCCTTCTTCTTACCTCACCGTTAATATTTGTTGGGGGCTTCTATATCTTTGGGGATTATTTCTCTGGAGGCAAGCGAGGTCTTTCTTTCTCTTTAGGGGGTAGCTAGTTCCTCAGGCTGGCTCGAGACGTCTAGTAATTTTTTAGGCACGTTCACCGGCTACCTCTAGTTGTGTTGGATAGGTTCAGGTTTGCGATCAGTCCAGTTACCATCTCCCTAGAGCTCGTCCTTAGTTTAATCACTTGCTGGTCTATTTGTGATCCTCAGCCACTAGGGATCATAACATAATGCCCTGCCCTCTCAGGGTTAATTGTTGTGGCCTCCTTTTGGATCTGGGAGGGATATTTATACCCATGCTTGACTAGGATTCTCTGTCATTTATACTTTCGTTTTGTCTTTGTGCCTGACCCCCTGGTGTGCGTGTGCAAACTATGTTGTTTGTTTGCTCTCCGTACTCGATCTGCTCTGTTTGATTCTCCCAGCTTTCTGACCTCCGATTTCCACCTATCCTTCTGCCTCACCCTCTTGTACCTCGCTTATCTCCCGGTTATTGACCTCGGCACGTTTGACTACTCTCTGGCACTATTCGCCTCCTTTGCACCCCGGCACCTGGCTCCGTCCCTGGCCACTCCCCCTCTATTACATGGCTCAGGTCCTGCTTGCTACCCGATGAGTTCTCCGCCATTCTGCTCTGGGCTCCTTTACTGTGGCAAGTAGTCTCCCGGAAGTAGTTACACCCGGGATCCTTGACAGTACAAAGATAAATGAAAATTCCAAACAACAGAGAGAGCACTTACAGACAGCAGAGAGGAAAACCGGGGAGAAAAGAAAGGTAAACAAAATAGGATGTGGAGCATGTGAAATCGCACTTAGCAGAAATACGAAGGAACAATTGCTGATCAGTACTTAAAACGCCTCTACTAGAATGGCAATCTAGATTGCAAGAGGTTAGTATAAATAGCAGAGGGGAGTGGAAGGCTTCAGAGACTCTAAGTTGAACAGTTAAACCCCTGCACTGCTAGCAGAAACCTGCGCCATTGAATATGAAGTGGAAGTGCTTATAATAAGTTCAAGAGTACGTGAAATCAGACGCTGTTGGCTTTTGTCCCCTTTCTGTCACAGTAAACTTGTGAGAACTACAAGCAGGAAGAGCACAAGGACACTGAAGACTATCGGAACCAACAAGCTTCAGAGCAGCACTTACAAGCTTTATAGCAAAGAGCTTGTGAGTGCTGTGTTCCTTAGGCTTTGTTCACATTTGCGTTGCGTCGGGCGCAGCCGCGGCGACGCATGCGTCATGCGCCCCTATATTTAACATGGGGGGCGCATGGACATGCGTTGTGTTGCGCTTTGTGACGCATGCTTTTTTTGGCGCAAGCGTCAGGGCGCAGAGGACGCAGCATGTTGCATTTTTTTGCGCTAAAAAAATGAATGCATGCGTCGCAAAATGCTGTGTTTTGCGTGCGTTGTGCGTTGCGTTGTTGTTAGCACACAACAACGCAAATGTGAACGTAGCCTTACCTAGGAAAAAGGCCAACACTGATAGACTGCAGAGGTGGTCGATATCCTTGGCAACCAGTATTAAACTATTGAATTAAAGAACCTTCGTTCTTGATAATTGAGGGGATTTTTAATCAGTCGTAAATGCAAGGTTGCTTGGTATTTCAATCACTTTGCAATTTTACATAGTTAAGACCATGAACCCCTTTTTAAGGCTTTTAGCACTCAGTAAATGTCACTAACGATACTGACCTGAAATATGTAAATAATTACAAGAGGAAATCCTGAGAGCTAAGAAGGAAAATAGTACTGTTAAACATAATGAGTCTGACTCATAGATAACATGCACTGGCTGTAATTATACGTGTAAGGTATAAATCTGCCCAACCCTGTGGTCAGTCCCATGATTTTGTCTTGTGGCACTTTCTGACTTGTGTAACTTAGAATAAAATCATGATGCTCACGCGTTATGTTTTTATTCTAGTTACATTTGTTTGTTTATGGCCACAGTGTCCACGTGCAACTACAGATCGCACTTATACTAATAGGTGTGCTGGCCCTGATATCTCAATGTACTTTCTGTCTTCTTCCATACTTACTTATCATGTCACCCCCATCGTTACTTCAATTTTAGCTCGTTCAGACAGCCATATTTTCAGACAGTGTGCTCTCCATGCACAGTACATCAGTGATAGACACTGGACCATGTGAACAGATTTATGAACCTGACAAGTGCATGTCAATAAGGCCGGAGTTACACTTGCAAATGTGATGCGAGAAACACGTGCGAGTCTCTTGCATCAAAACCTGACACTGCGCCGGCATCCGGGACTGGAGTTTGCGGCTGCATAGAAATACATGCAGCTGAACGCTCCGGTCCCGAGTGCCGGCGGCAGTACCGGGTATTGATGCAAGAGACTCGAGTGAGTTTCTTGCATCACACTTGCAAGTGTGACCCCGGCCTAAAGGTACCTTCACACTCAGCAACTTTACAACGAGAACGACAGCGATCCGTGACGTTGCAGCGTCCTGGTTAGCGATCTCGTTGTGTTTGACACGCAGCAGCGATCTGGATCCCGCTGTGATATCGCTGGTCGGAGCTAGAAGTCTAGAACTTTATTTGGTCGTCAGATCGGCGTGTATCGTCGTGTTTGACAGCAAAAGCAACGATGTCAGCAATGTTTTACATGGAGCTAACGACCTGTGAGAACGATAAGTGAGTCACCGCTACGTCACAGGATCG
This sequence comes from Ranitomeya variabilis, assembly GCF_051348905.1. Taxonomy (NCBI): domain Eukaryota; kingdom Metazoa; phylum Chordata; class Amphibia; order Anura; family Dendrobatidae; genus Ranitomeya; species Ranitomeya variabilis. The sequence continues at coordinate 327,612,882 of NC_135237.1, read as the reverse complement.
CTCCTGCATCGCTCTGGAGCTGCTGTGGTTGACATCTCTACAGCGACCTAAACAGCGACGCTGCAGCGATCGGCTCGTTGTCTATATCGCTGCAGCGTCGCTGAGTGTGACGGTACCTTAACAGGCAGTTCCTGTGCTCATTTGTTATGTAGACAAGCACACAAAGCTGCACACGGAGAATTAACCCCTTCACGCCACGGACAATTTACATTTTTGCATTTTAATTTTTTCCTCCCTTCCCGGATCCATAACTTTTTAATTTCTGTCCACATAGACATATGATGTTTTTTTGTTTGTTTTTTTTGCAGGCTGAGTTGTAACTTTGAATGACACCCTTCATTTTACCACCTATTGTGCTGGAAAATGGGGAAAAATGTGTAATTCTGACATTGCTTTTTTGGAATTGTTTTTACAATGTACACTTTGTGGTAAAAAATGACCTCATAATACGGTTTTGCTCATCAGTACTATTGTGGCGATACCAATCATGTCCATTTTTTTTGTTTTTTTAATGGTGAAAAAAACATAAGTTTAAAAAAAATAAATTTGGGGGGGTTGTGTCTAAATTTTCTGAGACCCGTAACATTTTAATTTTTCAGTTGATGCAGCTGTGTGATGACTTACTCTTTGTGAGTCAAGATCATGTTTTCATTGATACCATTTTGGGATAGATATGACGTTTTGATCACTTCCACAGCATTATTTGTTGTGTTTCAGTGATCAAAAAATGTAATTTTGGCATTCTTAAATTTTTTTATGGTGTTTACCAATCAGGTTAATTATTTTCATGTTTTGATAGATCAGACGTTTCCAAACATGGCGATACCACACGTGTATTTTTATTAACTTTATTTTTAACGGTGGAAAAGAGGGGTGATTTGAACTTTTTTTTAATTTTCTTCATATTTTTAAAACTTTTTTTAACTTTTCACTGTATTTACTAATCCCCTTAGGGGACTTGAACATGCGATGATACGATCACTTCTGCTATGCACAGTAATACCACAATATTGCTGCAAATAGTGAAAATGTCTCCTTTTGAAGCCCGGCCACTAGGTTCGGTTTCGAGGGAGTTCTGTATTGACAAGCACAGAGGTCTTCGAAAGACCCTGGGCTGTCATAGCAACCCATCAGCCACACGCGAACACATCACGGATGCACTGAATGACCCGCCATCCCCGACAATGCATTGTTATGAGATTGACAGTGGCATTTAACAGGTTAACAATTGCGGGCAGCACTTTGCACCACCCTTATTAGAGGAAGATCCTGGTTGTAACACACAGCCATTACTTGCCCATGTACAGGCCATAGTATACCCTATCCAGACTGTACACAAGTAGTTACACATTAAAGGGAACCTGTCACCTGAATTTGGCGGGACCAGTTTTGGGTCATATGGGTGGGGTTTTCGGGTGTTTGATTCACCCTTTCCTTACCCGCTGGCTGCATGCTGGCCGCAATATTGGATTGAAGTTCATTCTCTGTCCTCCGGAGTACACGCCTGCGCATCCCGCCAAATTCAGGTGACAGGTTCCCTTTAAAAGCAGCTGTGTGTGAGTATGATAGAAAGAGGTCGCCACACTTTTAAAGCAATCAGAGACCGGGTGAGAAAACCAGTGAAGTAAAAAGTTGTAAGATCAAGTTACAATTGGATTCTAAGGTAAAACCACTTACTGGACAACAGCGTAATCTCAGATGTAATGACTGTTGTCTGTTACCTGCCACAATGTACTGCAGGATCTTCATCGTCATTTATTTATAATATAACGCTGGGAGCGTCACTCTGTCCGAAGCCTTTATAGACTGCGCAAGCGCCGGCGCAGTCTGGACCCCACAGAGTGACGCTCCCAGGAGATCGCGGTATGTGTAAGCGCTGAACGCACACCGCGATCTCCAACGGAGAAGCAGGGACGAGCCACGGAGCCAGGAGGGTGAGTATATTTACCTGTCCTCCGTTCCACCGCTGGGCGAGCCTCCGTCCTCCACATCCTCTGCCTGAGACGTTCAGTTCAGAGGGCACGATGACGCGCTTAATGCGCGCCGCCCTCTGACTGAACAGTCACAGCCAGAGGACAGGACCCGGAAGATGGAGCCGTGCGCAGCAGGGGGATGGGGGGACAGGTAAATATAGCAAGTGCCGGGGGCCTGAGCTAGCGGCGACTCCGGTGCAGGCGGCTGTGCGTGGCTGTGCTGAGTGCAGGCGGCTGTGCGTGGCTGTGCTGAGTGCGGGCAGCTGTGCGTGGCTGTGCTGAGTGCGGGCGGCTGTGCGTGGCTGTGCTGAGTGCGGGCGGCTGTGCGTGGCTGTGCTGAGTGCGGGCGGCTGTGCGTGGCTGTGCTGAGTGCGGGCGGCTGTGCGTGGCTCTGCTGAGTGCGGGCGGCTGTGCGTGGCTCTGCTGACTGCGGGCGGCTGTGCGTGGCTCTGCTGAGTGCGGGCGGCTGTGCGTGGCTCTGCTGAGTGCGGGTGGCTGTAATGAGTGCGGGCGGCTGTGCGTGGCTCTGGTGAGTGCGGGCGGCTGTGCGTGGCTCTGGTGAGTGCGGGCGGCTGTGCGTGGCTCTGGTGAGTGCGGGCGGCAGTGCGTGGCTCTGGTGAGTGCGGGCGGCCGTGCGTGGCTCTGGTGAGTGCGGGCGGCTGTGCGTGGCTGTGCTGAGTGCGGGCGGCTGTGCGTGGCTGTGCTGAGTGCGGGCGGCTGTGCGTGGCTGTGCTGAGTGCGGGCGGCTGTGCGTGGCTCTGCTGAGTGCGGGCGGCTGTGCGTGGCTCTGCTGAGTGCGGGCGGCTGTGCTGAGTGCGGGCGGCTGTGCGTGGCTCTGGTGAGTGCGGGCGGCTGTGCGTGGCTCTGGTGAGTGCGGGCGGCTGTGCGTGGCTCTGGTGAGTGCGGGCGGCTGTGCATGGCTCTGGTGAGTGCGGGCGGCTGTGCGTGGCTCTGGTGAGTGCGGGCGGCTGTGCGTGGCTCTGGTGAGTGCGGGCGGCTGTGCTGAGTGCGGGCGGCTGTGCGTGGCTCTGGTGAGTGCGGGCGGCTGTGTGTGGCTCTGGTGAGTGCGGGTGGCTGTGCGTGGCTGTGCTAAGTGCGGGCGGCTGTGCGTGGCTCTGGTGAGTGCGGGCGGCTGTGCGTGGCTGTGGTGAGTGCGGGCGGCTGTGCGTGGCTGTGGTAAGTGGGGGCGGCTGTGCGTGGCTGTGCTGAGTGCGGGCGGCTGTGCGTGGCTGTGCTGAGTGCGGGCGGCTGTGCGTGGCTCTGGTGAGTGCGGGCGGCTGTGCGTGGCTCTGGTGAGTGCGGGCGGCTGTGCGTGGCTCTGGTGAGTGCGGGCGGCTGTGCGTGGCTCTGGTGAGTGCGGGCGGCTGTGCTGAGTGCGGGCGGCTGTGCGTGGCTCTGGTGAGTGCGGGCGGCTGTGCGTGGCTCTGGTGAGTGCGGGCGGCTGTGCGTGGCTGTGCTAAGTGCGGGCGGCTGTGCGTGGCTCTGGTGAGTGCGGGCGGCTGTGCGTGGCTGTGGTGAGTGCGGGCGGCTGTGCGTGGCTGTGGTAAGTGGGGGCGGCTGTGCGTGGCTGTGGTGAGTACGGGCGGCTGTGCGTGGCTGTGCTGAGTGCGGGCGGCTGTGCGTGGCTGTGCTGAGTGCGGGCGGCTGTGCGTGGCTGTGCTGAGTGCGGGCGGCTGTGCGTGGCTGTGCTGAGTGCGGGCGGCTGTGCGTGGCTGTGCTGAGTGCGGGCGGCTGTGCGTGGCTGTGCTGAGTGCGGGCGGCTGTGCGTGGCTGTGCTGAGTGCGGGCGGTTGTGCGTGGCTGTGCTGAGTGCGGGCGGCTGTGCGTGGCTGTGGTGAGTGCGGGCGGCTGTGCGTGGCTGTGGTGAGTGCGGGCGGCTGTGCGTGGCTGTGGTGAGTGCGGGCGGCTGTGCGTGGCTCTGGTGAGTGCGGGCGGCTGTGCGTGGCTCTGGTGAGTGCGGGCGGCTGTGCGTGGCTCTGGTGAGTGCGGGCGGCTGTGCGTGGCTCTGGTGAGTGCGGGCGGCCGTGCGTGGCTCTGGTGAGTGCGGGCGGCTGTGCGTGGCTCTGGTGAGTGCGGGCGGCTGTGCGTGGCTCTGGTGAGTGCGGGCGGCTGTGCGTGGCTCTGGTGAGTGCGGGCGGCTGTGCGTGGCTCTGGTGAGTGCGGGCGGCTGTGCATGGCTCTGGTGAGTGCGGGCGGCTGTGCGTGGCTCTGGTGAGTGCGGGCGGCTGTGCGTGGCTCTGGTGAGTGCGGGCGGCTGTGCTGAGTGCGGGCGGCTGTGCGTGGCTCTGGTGAGTGCGGGCGGCTGTGCGTGGCTCTGGTGAGTGCGGGTGGCTGTGCGTGGCTGTGCTAAGTGCGGGCGGCTGTGCGTGGCTCTGGTGAGTGCGGGCGGCTGTGCGTGGCTGTGGTGAGTGCGGGCGGCTGTGCGTGGCTGTGGTAAGTGGGGGCGGCTGTGCGTGGCTGTGCTGAGTGCGGGCGGCTGTGCGTGGCTGTGCTGAGTGCGGGCGGCTGTGCGTGGCTCTGGTGAGTGCGGGCGGCTGTGCGTGGCTCTGGTGAGTGCGGGCGGCTGTGCGTGGCTCTGGTGAGTGCGGGCGGCTGTGCGTGGCTCTGGTGAGTGCGGGCGGCTGTGCGTGGCTCTGGTGAGTGCGGGCAGCTGTGCTGAGTGCGGGCGGCTGTGCGTGGCTCTGGTGAGTGCGGGCGGCTGTGCGTGGCTCTGGTGAGTGCGGGCGGCTGTGCGTGGCTGTGCTAAGTGCGGGCGGCTGTGCGTGGCTCTGGTGAGTGCGGGCGGCTGTGCGTGGCTGTGGTGAGTGCGGGCGGCTGTGCGTGGCTGTGGTAAGTGGGGGCGGCTGTGCGTGGCTGTGGTGAGTGCGGGCGGCTGTGCGTGGCTGTGCTGAGTGCGGGCGGCTGTGCGTGGCTGTGCTGAGTGCGGGCGGCTGTGCGTGGCTGTGCTGAGTGCGGGCGGCTGTGCGTGGCTGTGCTGAGTGCGGGCGGCTGTGCGTGGCTGTGCTCAGTGCGGGCGGCTGTGCGTGGCTGTGCTGAGTGCGGGCGGCTGTGCGTGGCTGTGCGTGGCTGTGCGTGGCTGTGCTGAGTGCGGGCGGCTGTGCGTGGCTGTGCTGAGTGCGGGCGGCTGTGCGTGGCTGTGCTGAGTGCGGGCGGTTGTGCGTGGCTGTGCTGAGTGCGGGCGGCTGTGCGTGGCTGTGCTGAGTGCAGGCGGCTGTGCGTGGCTGTGCTGAGTGCAGGCGGCTGTGCGTGGCTCTGCTGAGTGCGGGCGGCTGTGCGTGGCTCTGCTGAGTGCGGGCGGCTGTGCGTGGCTCTGCTGAGTGCGGGCGGCTGTGCTGAGTGCGGGAGGCTGTGCGTGGCTCTGGTGAGTGCGGGCGGCTGTGCGTGGCTGTGCTGAGTGCGGGCGGCTGTGCGTGGCTGTGCTGAGTGCAGGCGGCTGTGCGTGGCTGTGCTGAGTGCGGGCGGCTGTGCGTGGCTCTGCTGAGTGCGGGCGGCTGTGCGTGGCTCTGCTGAGTGCGGGCGGCTGTGCTGAGTGCGGGCGGCTGTGCGTGGCTCTGGTGAGTGCGGGCGGCTGTGCGTGGCTCTGGTGAGTGCGGGCGGCTGTGCGTGGCTCTGGTGAGTGCGGGCGGCTGTGCATGGCTCTGGTGAGTGCGGGCGGCTGTGCGTGGCTCTGGTGAGTGCGGGCGGCTGTGCGTGGCTCTGGTGAGTGCGGGCGGCTGTGCTGAGTGCGGGCGGCTGTGCGTGGCTCTGGTGAGTGCGGGCGGCTGTGCGTGGCTCTGGTGAGTGCGGGTGGCTGTGCGTGGCTGTGCGTGGCTGTGCTAAGTGCGGGCGGCTGTGCGTGGCTCTGGTGAGTGCGGGCGGCTGTGCGTGGCTGTGGTGAGTGCGGGCGGCTGTGCGTGGCTGTGGTAAGTGGGGGCGGCTGTGCGTGGCTCTGGTGAGTGCGGGCGGCTGTGCGTGGCTCTGGTGAGTGCGGGCGGCTGTGCGTGGCTCTGGTGAGTGCGGGCGGCTGTGTGTGGCTCTGGTGAGTGCGGGCGGCTGTGCGTGGCTCTGGTGAGTGCGGGCGGCTGTGCGTGGCTCTGGTGAGTGCGGGCGGCTGTGCTGAGTGCGGGCGGCTGTGCGTGGCTCTGGTGAGTGCGGGCGGCTGTGCGTGGCTCTGGTGAGTGCGGGCGGCTGTGCGTGGCTGTGCTAAGTGCGGGCGGCTGTGCGTGGCTCTGGTGAGTGCGGGCGGCTGTGCGTGGCTGTGGTGAGTGCGGGCGGCTGTGCGTGGCTGTGGTAAGTGGGGGCGGCTGTGCGTGGCTGTGGTGAGTGCGGGCGGCTGTGCGTGGCTGTGCTGAGTGCGGGCGGCTGTGCGTGGCTGTGCTGAGTGCGGGTGGCTGTGCGTGGCTGTGCTGAGTGCGGGCGGCTGTGCGTGGCTGTGCTGAGTGCGGGCGGCTGTGCGTGGCTGTGCTGAGTGCGGGCGGCTGTGCGTGGCTGTGCTGAGTGCGGGCGGCTGTGCGTGGCTGTGCGTGGCTGTGCTGAGTGCGGGCGGCTGTGCGTGGCTGTGTGAGTGCGGGCGGCTGTGCGTGGCTGTGCTGAGTGCGGGCGGTTGTGCGTGGCTGTGCTGAGTGCGGGCGGCTGTGCGTGGCTGTGGTGAGTGCGGGCGGCTGTGCGTGGCTGTGGTGAGTGCGGGCGGCTGTGCGTGGTGTCATGATTCTCAATGGCGAGAGAACATAGCCCAGCATATATAAGAACTAGCTCTTGGAAGATGGAATCTAAACTGACCATGAACTAAACCTGCCGCACAATTAACAGTGGCCGGGTAGCGTGCCTACGTTTTATCCCTAGACGCCCAGCGCCAGCCGGAGGACTAACTAATCCTAGCAGAGGAAAATACAGTCCTGGCTCACCTCTAGAGAAATTTCCCCAAAAGGCAGACAGAGGCCCCCACATATATTGGCGGTGATTTTAGATGAAATGACAAACGTAGTATGAAAATAGGTTTAGCAAAATCGAGGTCCGCTTACTAGATAGCAGGAAGACAGAAAGGGCACTTTCATGGTCAGCTGAAAACCCTATCAAAACACCATCCAGAAATTACTTTAAGACTCTAGTATTAACTCATAACACCAGAGTGGCAATTTCAGATCACAAGAGCTTTCCAGACACAGTAACGAAACAGCAGCTGTGAACTGGAACAAAATGCAAAAACAAACAAGGACGAAAGTCCAACTTAGCTGGGAGTTGTCTAGTAGCAGGAACATGCAAAGAAAGGCTTCTGATTACATTGTTGACCGGCATGAAACTGACAGAGGAGCAAGGTTATATAGAGACTCCCACATCCTGATGGGAACAGGTGAACAGAGAGGATGATGCACACAAGTTCAATTCCACCAGTGGCCACCGGGGGAGCCCAGAATCCAATTTCACAACAGTACCCCTTCCTCAAGGAGGGGGCACCGAACCCTCACCAGAACCACCAGGGCGATCAGGATGAGCCCTATGAAAGGCACGGACAAGATCGGAGGCATGAACATCAGAGGCAGTCACCCAAGAATTATCCTCCTGACCGTATCCCTTCCATTTGACCAGATACTGGAGTTTCCGTCTGGAAACACGGGAGTCTAAGATCTTTTCCACAACGTACTCCAACTCACCCTCAACCAACACCGGAGCAGGAGGCTCAACGGAAGGCACAACCGGTACCTCATACCTGCGCAATAATGACCGATGAAAAACATTATGAATAGAAAAAGATGCAGGGAGGTCCAAACGGAAGGACACAGGGTTAAGAATCTCCAATATCTTGTACGGGCCGATGAACCGAGGCTTAAACTTAGGAGAAGAAACCCTCATAGGGACAAAACGAGAAGACAACCACACCAAGTCCCCAACACAAAGCCGAGGACCAACACGACGACGGCGGTTGGCAAAAAGCTGAGTCTTCTCCTGGGACAACTTCAAATTGTCCACTACCTGCCCCCAAATCTGATGCAACCTCTCCACCACAGCATCCACTCCAGGACAATCCGAAGATTCCACCTGACCGGAGGAAAATCGAGGATGAAACCCCGAATTACAGAAAAACGGGGACACCAAGGTGGCAGAGCTGGCCTGATTATTGAGGGCGAACTCCGCCAATGGCAAAAAAGCAACCCAATCATCCTGATCCGCAGACACAAAACACCTCAAATATGTCTCCAAGGTCTGATTAGTCCGCTCGGTCTGGCCATTAGTCTGAGGATGGAAAGCAGACGAAAAAGACAAATCTATGCCCATCCTAGCACAGAATGCCCGCCAAAATCTAGACACGAATTGGGTCCCTCTGTCAGAAACGATATTCTCCGGAATACCATGCAAACGAACAACATTTTGAAAAAACAGAGGAACCAACTCGGAAGAAGAAGGCAACTTAGGCAAGGGAACCAAATGGACCATCTTAGAGAAACGGTCACACACCACCCAGATGACAGACATCTTCTGAGAAACAGGCAGATCCGAAATAAAATCCATCGAGATGTGCGTCCAAGGCCTCTTCAGAATAGGCAAGGGCAACAACAATCCACTAGCCCGAGAACAACAAGGCTTGGCCCGAGCACAAACGTCACAAGACTGCACAAAGCCTCGCACATCTCGTGACAGGGAAGGCCACCAGAAGGACCTTGCCACCAAATCCCTGGTACCAAAGATTCCAGGATGACCTGCCAACGCAGAAGAATGAACCTCAGAGATGACTCTACTGGTCCAATCATCAGGAACAAACAGTCTACCAGGTGGGCAACGATCCGGTCTATCCGCCTGAAACTCCTGCAAGGCCCGCCGCAGGTCTGGAGAAACGGCAGACAATATCACTCCATCCTTAAGGATACCTGTGGGCTCAGAATTACCAGGGGAGTCAGGCTCAAAACTCCTAGAAAGGGCATCCGCCTTAACATTCTTAGAACCCGGTAGGTATGACACCACAAAATTAAACCGAGAGAAAAACAACGACCAGCGCGCCTGTCTAGGATTCAGGCGCCTGGCAGACTCAAGGTAAATTAAATTTTTGTGGTCAGTCAATACCACCACCTGATGTCTGGCCCCCTCAAGCCAGTGACGCCACTCCTCAAAAGCCCACTTCATGGCCAAAAGCTCCCGATTCCCAATATCATAATTCCGCTCGGCGGGCGAAAATTTACGGGAAAAAAAAGCACAAGGTCTCATCACGGGGCAGTCGGAACTTCTCTGCGACAACACCGCCCCAGCTCCGATTTCAGAAGCGTCGACCTCAACCTGAAAAGGAAGAGCAACATCAGGCTGACGCAACACAGGGGCGGAAGAAAAGCGGCGCTTAAGCTCCCGAAAGGCCTCCACAGCATCAGGGGACCAATCAGCAACATCAGCACCCTTCTTAGTCAAATCACTCAATGGTTTAACAACATCAGAAAAACCAGCAATAAATCGACGATAAAAGTTAGCAAAGCCCAAAAATTTCTGAAGACTCTTAAGAGAAGAGGGTTGCGTCCAATCACAAATAGCCTGAACCTTGACAGGATCCATCTCGATGGAAGAGGGGGAAAAAATGTATCCCAAGAAGGAAATCTTTTGAACCCCAAAAACGCACTTAGAACCCTTCACACACAAGGAATTAGACCGCAAAACCTGAAAAACCCTCCTGACCTGCTGGACATGAGAGTCCCAGTCATCCGAAAAAATTAGAATATCATCCAGATACACAATCATAAATTTATCCAAATAATCGCGGAAAATGTCATGCATAAAGGACTGGAAGACTGAAGGGGCATTTGAAAGACCAAAAGGCATCACCAAATACTCAAAGTGGCCCTCGGGCGTATTAAATGCGGTTTTCCACTCATCCCCCTGCTTGATTCGCACCAAATTATACGCCCCACGGAGATCAATCTTAGAGAACCACTTGGCCCCCTTTATACGAGCAAACAAATCAGTCAGCAGTGGTAACGGATATTGATATTTAACCGTGATTTTATTCAAAAACCGATAATCAATACACGGCCTCAAAGAGCCATCTTTCTTAGACACAAAGAAAAAACCGGCTCCTAAGGGAGATGACGAAGGACGAATATGTCCCTTTTCCAAGGACTCCTTTATATATTCTCGCATAGCAGCGTGTTCAGGCACAGACAGATTAAATAAACGACCCTTAGGGTATTTACTACCAGGGATCAAATCTATGGCACAATCGCACTCCCGGTGCGGAGGTAGTGAACCAAGCTTGGGTTCTTCAAAAACGTCACGATAGTCAGACAAGAATTCAGGAATCTCAGAGGGAATAGATGATGAAATGGAAACCAAAGGTACGTCCCCATGAGTCCCCTTACATCCCCAGCTTAACACAGACATAGCTTTCCAGTCGAGGACTGGGTTATGAGATTGCAGCCATGGCAATCCTAGCACCAAAACATCATGTAGATTATACAGCACCAGAAAGCGAATAATCTCCTGGTGATCCGGATTAATACGCATAGTTACTTGTGTCCAGTATTGTGGTTTATTACTAGCCAATGGGGTGGAGTCAATCCCCTTCAGAGGTATAGGAGCTTCCAAAGGCTCCAAATCATACCCACAGCGTTTGGCAAAGGACCAATCCATAAGACTCAAAGCGGCGCCAGAGTCGACATAGGCGTCCGCGGTAATAGATGATAAAGAACAAATCAGGGTCACAGATAGAATAAACTTAGACTGTAAAGTGCTAATTGAAACAGACTTGTCAAGCTTCTTAGTACGCTTAGAGCATGCTGATATAACATGAGTTGAATCACCACAATAGAAGCACAACCCATTTTTTCGTCTAAAATTCTGCCGCTCGCTTCTGGACAGAATTCTATCACATTGCATATTTTCTGGCGTCTTCTCAGTAGACACCGCCAAATGGTGCACAGGTTTGCGCTCCCGCAGACGCCTATCGATCTGAATAGCCATTGTCATGGACTCATTCAGACCCGCAGGCACAGGGAACCCCACCATAACATCCTTAATGGCATCAGAGAGACCTTCTCTGAAAATCGCCGCCAGGGCGCACTCATTCCACTGAGTAAGCACAGACCATTTTCGGAATTTTTGGCAGTGTATTTCAGCTTCATCTTGCCCCTGAGATAGGGACATCAAAGCTTTTTCCGCCTGAAGCTCTAAATGAGGTTCCTCATAAAGCAACCCCAAGGCCAGAAAAAACGCATCCACATTGAGCAACGCAGGATCCCCTGGTGTCAATGCAAAAGCCCAATCTTGAGGGTCGCCCCGGAGCAAGGAAATTACAATCCTGACCTGCTGTGCAGGATCTCCGGCAGAGCGAGACTTCAGGGACAAAAACAATTTGCAATTATTTTTAAAATTTTGAAAGCAAGATCTATTCCCTGAAAAAAATTCAGGCAAAGGAATTCTAGGTTCAGACATAGGTGCATGAACAACAAAATCTTGCAAATTTTGTACCTTCGTGGCGAGATTATTCAAACCTGTAGCTACACTCTGAAGATCCATTTCAAACAGGTGAACACAGAGCCATTCAAGGATTAGAAGGAGAGAAAGAGAGGAAGGCTGCAGTATAGGCAGACTAGCAAGTGATTCAATTATGAGCACACTCAGAACTAGAGAAAAAAAAAAAAAAAAATTTCAGCAGACTTCTTTTTTCTCTCCTTTCTCAGCCAATAATTTAACCCTTTTGGGCCGGTCAAACTGTCATGATTCTCAATGGCGAGAGAACATAGCCCAGCATATATAAGAACTAGCTCTTGGAAGATGGAATCTAAACTGACCATGAACTAAACCTGCCGCACAATTAACAGTGGCCGGGTAGCGTGCCTACGTTTTATCCCTAGACGCCCAGCGCCAGCCGGAGGACTAACTAATCCTAGCAGAGGAAAATACAGTCCTGGCTCACCTCTAGAGAAATTTCCCCAAAAGGCAGACAGAGGCCCCCACATATATTGGCGGTGATTTTAGATGAAATGACAAACGTAGTATGAAAATAGGTTTAGCAAAATCGAGGTCCGCTTACTAGATAGCAGGAAGACAGAAAGGGCACTTTCATGGTCAGCTGAAAACCCTATCAAAACACCATCCAGAAATTACTTTAAGACTCTAGTATTAACTCATAACACCAGAGTGGCAATTTCAGATCACAAGAGCTTTCCAGACACAGTAACGAAACAGCAGCTGTGAACTGGAACAAAATGCAAAAACAAACAAGGACGAAAGTCCAACTTAGCTGGGAGTTGTCTAGTAGCAGGAACATGCAAAGAAAGGCTTCTGATTACATTGTTGACCGGCATGAAACTGACAGAGGAGCAAGGTTATATAGAGACTCCCACATCCTGATGGGAACAGGTGAACAGAGAGGATGATGCACACAAGTTCAATTCCACCAGTGGCCACCGGGGGAGCCCAGAATCCAATTTCACAACAGCGTGGCTCTGGTGAGTGCGGGCGGCTGTGCGTGGCTCTGGTGAGTGCGGGCGGCTGTGCGTGGCTCTGGTGAGCCACCCGCACTCACAGCCGCCCGCACTCACCAGACCCACGCACAGCTGCCCGCACTCAGCACAGCCACGCACAGCCGCCCGCACTCACCAGAGCCACGCACAGCCGCCCGCACTCACCAGAGCCACGCACAGCCGCCCGCACTCACCAGAGCCACGCACAGCCGCCCGCACTCACCAGAGCCACGCACAGCCGCCCGCACTCACCAGAGCCACGCACAGCCGCCCGCACTCACCAGAGCCACGCACAGCCGCCCGCACTCACCAGAGCCACGCACAGCCGCCCGCACTCACCAGAGCCACGCACAGCCGCCCGCACTCAGCACAGCCACGCACAGCCGCCCGCACTCAGCACAGCCACGCACAGCCGCCCGCACTCAGCACAGCCACGCACAGCTGCCCGCATTCAGCACAGCCGCCCGCACTCAGCACAGCCACGCACAGCCGCCCGCACTCAGCACAGCCACGCACTGCCGCCCGCACTCAGCACAGCCACGCACAGCTGCCCGCACTCAGCACAGCCACGCACAGCCGCCCGCACTCAGCACAGCCACGCACAGCCGCCCGCACTCAGCACAGCCACGCACAGCCGCCCGCACTCAGCACAGCCACGCAGCCGCCCGCACTCAGCACAGCCACGCACAGCCGCCCGCACTCAGCACAGCCACGCACAGCCGCCCGCACTCAGCACAGCCACGCACAGCCGCCCGTACTCAGCACAGCCACGCACAGCCGCCCGCACTCACCACAGCCACGCACAGCCGCCTGCACTCACCACAGCCACGCACAGCCGCCCGCACTCAGCACAGCCACGCATAGCCGCCCGCACTCAGCACAGCCACGCACAGCTGCCCGCACTCAGCACAGCCGCACTCGGGCAGTAGAGCCGGAGAGATAAAGATGGGAGCAACATATGGCAGAATGGAAACAGGAACAGGCAGAATGGGGGCGCGGGATGGGAGCAGCACATGACAGAATGATTGCGCACGATGGGAGCAGCACATGACAGGATGGGGGTGCAGGATGGGAGCACATGACAGGATGGGGCGCAGGATGGGAGCACATGACAGGATGGGGACGCAGGATGGGAGCACATGACAGGATGGGGACGCAGGATGGAGCAGCACATGACAGGATGGGGGCCCAGGATGGGAGCACATGACAGAACGGGGGCGCAGGATGGGAGCAGCACATGACAGGATGGGGCCGCAGGATGGAGCAGCACATGACAGGATGGGGCCGCAGGATGGAGCAGCACATGACAGAATGGAAGAGCAAGATGGGAGCAGCACATACCAGGATGGTGACCATATACCAATATAAATGCTCGCCACCCGGGCGTAGAACGGGTTCAGTAGCTAGTACATTAATAACAGATGGTGCAATCGGCGACACGTAATTGTGAAGGAGCTGTGAAGGAAGAATGACCCGATGACGTAGCGGTCTCGCGAGACCGCTACATCATCACAGGTCATTGTCTCACAAGACATTACTGGGAATGGAAGCATCACGAGCATCGGGAAGGCGGCGAGGCACGCCGGAAGGTGAGTATATCAAGATTTTTTTTTTATTATTATTTTTAACATTATATCTTTTTACTATTGTTGCTGCATAGGCATAATAAAAAGAGAGAGCGCGAGAGAGAATTTCCCTGACGGGAAATTCTTCCTCACATGCTCAGTTTGAAAAGACGTCACTAAATTCCTGCTTTTGACAGTTAGCGACGGATCCTGCGTCCATAGGCTTCCATTATAGCCAATGATGGACAGCACAGGATCCGTCACTGTGCGATTTTCTGACGTACAGAAAAAACTTTCCTCTGTGCGTTGTCTCCGCCCGACGGACAGCAATTTTACGACGTATCCAGTGCACGGCGGATGAAACGGAATTCCATCCGTCACAATCCGTTGCTAATACAAGTCTATGAGAAAAAAACGGATCCAGCAGAAACATTTGCTGGTTCTGTTTTTTTTTTCACAAAACGATGCATTGTGACGGAAAAAGAAAGACGGAAGTGTGAAAGAGGCCTAAGACATACTGTCATACTACATAGAATGTAATACAGCCCTCCCACATAGAATGTAATACAGCCCCCCATAGAATGTAATGCAGCCAGCCCCATAGCATGTATTGCAGCCAGCCCCCATAGAAAGTAATGCAGCCAGCCCCCACAGAATGTAATGCAACCAGCCCCCATAGAATGTAATGCAGCCAGCCCCAATAGACTGTAATAAATCCCCCCATAGAATGTAAATACAGCACAGTCTCCATAGAATGTAATACAGCCCCCACCCAATAGCCCCACAATCCAGTTATCACTCATGGATATATTTAAAAAAAAACCACTCTCCTCACCTCTCCTTGTGCCCGTGCTGCTCCCGGCTCCGGTCTCAGCAGCTGCAGTCTGCCCGGCTGACACACAGCAGGTGCGCGATGATATGACGTCATCGCGCACCCGCAGTGTCAGAGGCAGAGCGGGGAATGATGGGAGAGGGAGTGACAGTGGACACTCTCTCCTCCATCATTGCATTCAACTGTACTGGCGTCATAGACGCCAGTATAGTTGAATGCTGCGGCGCTGGCGGGGGGGTGAGTCGGCGGGAGGGAGTCGGTGTTGGCGAGCGGCCCACGACTGCCACCAGCCCTTCTGGCATTTGCCAGAAATGCCCGATGGCCAGTCCGGTCCTGCTTACAAATAAAGTAAATCAGATCCTCCAGATCACAGCCAGGAAACAGAGACAGTCCATGACTGGTTGTCTTGGGCGACTGCACTGCCGTGTATGCTGAGGGTGTCAGGCCCCTTGGTTCTGTTTTGCACTGTGTTGCCTCACATTACAGAGGCTACGGCTCTGCCTACATGCAAGACCAAAATTGACACAACAAAAACCCTTCCTGCAGGGCTTTTCTTTCAAATTGGAATCTATGGCCACAGGCCACTTGCAAGACCTGGCCTGGAGGAAACAGACCAGCCCCACTTCCTTCCTGCAGTCCATTTAAAAAATAAAAGCCCATACCAGCTTTTTCTGAACAATACCTTGGTCAAATGGCTTGAACTGGTCCACGCTTACTTTTATTTTGCCCCGTAACTCACAGGCAGGGCCGGACTGGGACTGAAATTCAGCCCTGGCATTTGTAAGAACACAGGCCCACGTTTTGTAACTTCTGTAATCTTGCTATCTAGATAGTCTAAGTACAGGTCAGCAGAAGACAATCAAAACGTTTTGTGTTGTGGACCTGCATAGCCAACAGCCACTGAATTATGGCTAATTTAGATTAGCCAATAATCATGAAATGTGTGATTGTAAGAGTGCGTCTTCCTGATTATTGGCTGATTTAAATAGGTCAATAATCACCAGATGTAAGAGCAAAATGATTAGTAGTCACGTGTGACGATTTTTAGCTGGCTTAAAAATCAAGGTTCTTGGTAGCACATTGCTCCCGGTAAACAGGACGTGTGCTCCTGAGAGCAGGACATTCTACGTGCACAGAACATATTAACAGTCGCTGTGTGTAGGGTTGAGCGAAACGGATCGGACAAATTCAAAAATCGCCGACTTTTGGCAAAGTCGGGTTTCATGAAACCCGACCCGATTCTAGTGTGGGATCGGCCATGCGGTCGGCGATCTTCGCTCCAAAGTCGCGTTTCGTATGACGCGTTCAGCGCCATTTCTCAGCCAATGAAGGAGGACGCAGAGTGTGGGCAGCGTGATGACATAGGTCTCGGTCCCCACCATCTTAGAGAAGGGCATGACACTAATTGGCTTGCTTTCTGCGGCGTCACAGGGGCTATAAAGGGGCGTGCACGCCGACCGCCATCTTACTTCTGCCGATCTTAGCATAGGGAGAGGTTGCTGCAGCTTCATCAGAAGAAGGGACATAGGCAGGGAAGATTAACCCCCAAACCGCTTGTGCTGTAGCGATTTCCACTGTCCAACACCACCTTTGTTTTGCAGGGACAGTGGAGGCTATATCTTTGTGCATCAGCTCTGTAGCTTATTAGGCTGCCTTATAAGGCTCCCTGATAGCTGCATTGCTGTTTGCACGCTGCTGTGCATGTGCAAACCAAATGCTTTTTTAAAAGCAAAAAATCCTGTTGCTCCTTTCTGCACAGTTATCTTGTTTATTTGTCCACACTTTTGTGTGCAGCAGTCCTTTTTATTGCTGCCATACTTGTCCTGAGATCAATGTAGGGAGATTGAAATTGTTCTACAGTCCTTGTATTTTTTCATATATCTTCCAGCCACTTGATGCCACTCACATTGCTTTGTTTTATACACTGTGCCTGAGTTTGGGTTCAGTCTCCCCCCCCAAAAAAAGTGAGATTCAAATTCTTACAAAGTGGATATACCTCAGTCCTCTTAGTTTGTCGTATATCAACCAGCCACTTGCTGCCACTCACATTGCGTTGTAAAATACACTGGGCCTGAGTTTGGGTTCAGTCTCTCCCCCAAAAAAAGTGAGATTGAAATTCTCACAAAGTGGATATACCTCAGTTCTCTTAGTTTGTTTTGTATCAGCCAGCCACTTGCTGCCACTCACATTGCGTTGTTTTATACACTGGGCCTGAGTTTGGGTTCTGTGTCCCAAAAAAAAAGTGAGATTCAAATTCTCACAAAGTGGATATACCTCAGTCCTCTTAGTTTGTGGTGTATCAGCCAGCCACTTGCTGCCCCTCACATTGCGTTGTTTTATACACTGGGCCTGAGTTGTGTTTCAGTCTCCCCAAAATAAAAATGGGGATTGAAATTCTCACAAAGTGGATATACCTCAGTCCTCTTAGTTTGTGGTGTATCAGCCAGCCACTTGCTGCCACTCACATTGCGTTGTTTTATACACTGGGGCTGAGTTTGGGTTCTGTGTTCAAAAAAAAAAAGTGAGATTGAAATTCTAACAAAGTGGATATATCTCAGTCCTCTTAGTTTGTGGTGTATCAGCCATCCACTTGCTGCCACTCACATTGCATTGTTTTATACACTGGGTCTGAGTTTGTGTTCAGTCTCCCCCCAAAAAAGTGAGGTTCAAATTCTCACAAAGTGGATATACCTCAGTCCTCTTAGTTTGTCGTATATCAGCCAGCCACTTGCTGCCACTCACATTGCGTTGTTTTATACACTGGCTTTGAGTTTGGGTTCAGTCTCCCCCCCAAAAAAAATGAGATTCAAATTCTCACAAACTGGATATACCTCAGTCCTCTTAGTTTGTGGTGTATCAGCCAGCCACTTGCTGCCACTCACATTGCGTTGTTTTATAAACTGGGCCTCAGTTGTGGTTCAGTCTCCCCAAAATAAAAAGGGAAATTGAAATTCTCACAAAGTGGATATACCTCAGTCCTCTTAGTTTGTGGTGTATCAGCCAGCCAATTGCTGCTACTCACATTGCGTTGTTTTATACACTGGGGCTGAGTTTGGGTTCTGTGTTCAAAAAAATAACGTGAGATTGAAATTCTCACAAAGTGGATATACCTCAGTCCTCTTAGTTTGTGGTGTATCAGCCAGCCACTTGCTGCCACTCACATTGCGTTGTTTTATACACTGGGCCTGAGTTGTGGTTCAGTCTCCCCAAAACAAAAAGGGAGATTTAAATTCTCAACAAGTTTATATACACCTTTTACCTTGTTTTACAGTACCATATAACGGTTGTTATTTTGGGTACATTTTCCCAAAAACGAGGAAGTCTGGTGGAAGAGGCCGTGGGCGGTCGTTGCCAGCTGGTACTGATGGTGGTGGTGGTGGAGCATCTGGTGGTAGTGCGAAGAGCAAAATAGCACCTAAGGCTGGAGGTGTTGAGCCAGCGTCATCGTCTGGCTACACAAGGCCTCGAAGGCTCCCTTATCTGGGAGTAGGAAAACAAGTTTTAAAGCCGGAGCAGCAGGAAAAAGTTTTGCTTTTATTGCTGACTCAGCCTCTAGCTCTTTCGCCTCCTCTTCCGAAAGTTCCAAATATAAAAGCAGCGAGTCGTCAGTGGATGCTCCCGGTCAGGAACAAGACGTTTCCTTGTGTCCTTCACTCAAACCAAAAGTGAAGGATGCGTCAGGCGACACTACAGGTTACTCCATGGAGCTCTTTACACATGACGTGCCTGGGTTAGAAAGGGAAATTGTTAACTGCCCATTACAAGATGAATCGGACATGGAGTGCACTGATATACCTGATGGCCTACGCAGTACCACGCTATGACCTACCCAGTCAGCACTTCTTTACGAGAAAGGCCATCCCAGCCCTCCAACAGCATGTCAAAGACCGCATTGTCCATGCACTGAGGCAATCAGTCAGTGGAAAGGAGCACCTCACAACAGATGCATGGACCAGTAGGCATGGCCAGGGACGTTACATGTCCATCACGGTGCACTGGGTTAATGTGGTGGATGCAGGGTCCACTGGGAACAGCCATAGTGGGACAGTTCTGTGTTATGATCTGGTGGCCTAGGAGCAGCATGAGACGTACTCTGGAGAAGGTGGTACCTGTACTGACCGCGGACCCTGAACTTAACACCGCAACTAGAAGTAGCCGTGGGATGTTCCTGTCACTCCCTAGACACCTCGTCACAGCCGGAGGACTAACTACCCCTTGAGATAGAAACGGAAAACTATCTTGCCTCAGAGAAAATCCCCAAAGGATAGACAGCCCCCCACAAATATTGACTAAGACACTGGATTAATAATCAGACCAAATCCCCAACCCGAAGCCGGGAACCAACACACCGACGACGGTTAGCAAAACGCTGAGCCTCCTCCTGAGACAACACCAAATTGTCCACCACATGAGCCCAAATTTGCTGCAACCTGTCAACCGCAGAATCCACCCCAGGACAATCAGAAGGCTCAACCTGCCCTGAAGAAAAACGAGGATGAAAACCAAAATTACAAAAGAAGGGCGAAACCAAGGTAGCAGAACTAGCCCGATTATTAAGGGCAAACTCGGCCAATGGCAAGAAAGCCACCCAATCATCCTGATCAGCAGACACAAAGCATCTCAAATAAGTTTCCAAAGTCTGATTAGTTCGCTCGGTTTGGCCATATGTCTGAGGATGAAATGCGGAAGAAAAAGACAAATTAATGCCCAGCCTAGCACAAAAGGCCCGCCAAAACCTAGAAACAAACTGGGAACCTCTATCGGACACAATATTCTCCGGAATGCCATGCAAACGAACCACATGCTGAAAAAACAACGAAACCAAATCAGAAGAGGAAGGCAATTTAGGCAAAGGTACCAAATGAACCATCTTAGAAAACCGGTCACAAACCACCCAGATAACCGACATCCTCTGGGAAACCGGAAGATCTGAAATAAAATCCATAGAAATATGCATCCAAGGCCTCTCAGGGACCGGCAAAGGCAAAAGCAACCCATTAGCGCGGGAACAGCAAGGCTTGGCCCGCGCACAAGTCCCACAGGACTGCACAAAAGAACGCACATCCCGTGACAAAGAAGGCCACCAAAAGTGTTATGGACCTGGTGGTTAGGAGCACCCGGAATGACCTGATGGTTAAACTGTAGAACAGGACAAGCTCTGGGAAGTGGGAGCTCTGCTGACCGCAAACCCTAATCTATCACACAACTAGAAATAGCCGTGGAGCGTACCTAACTCTGCCTAGACGCCTCTTCACAGCCTAAGAGCTAACTACCCCTAAACATAGGAAATAAAGCCTGACCTTGCCTCAGAGAAATTCCCCAAAGGAAAAGGCAGCCCCCCACAAATATTGACTGTGAGTTAAGATGGAAGTCACAAACACAGGAATGAAACAGGTTTTAGCAAAGGAGGCCAGACTTACTAAACAGACAGAAAATAGAAAAGGTATCTTTGCGGTCAGCACAAAAAACTACAAAATACCACGCAGGGTGTGCAAAAAGACCCCCGCACCGACTCACGGTGCGGAGGTGCCACTCTGCATCCCAGAGCTTCCAGCTAGCAAAGCAATATCATGATAGCAAGCTGGACAGAAAACAATGAACAACAAAATAACTAGCAGGGACTTAGGTTCCGCTGGAGTAGACAGGTCATCAGAAAGATCCTGGAGAGATCTGAACCAGTACTAAGACATTGACAGCTGGCATGGAGTAACGATCTGAGTGGAGTTAAATAGAGGAGCCAGCCTAGCCCTAAACGAGGGCAGCTGGGGAAGGAATCTCAGAACCAGCAGCTCCACTCACAGCCACCAGAGGGAGTCCACAGACAGAACCCGCCGAAGTACCAATCATGACCACAGGAGGGAGTTCGAGAACGGAATTCACAACACAAAAGGACCTACCAACCAAATCTCTGGTACCAAAAATCCCAGGATGGCCAGCCAACACAGAACAATGAATCTCAGAAATCACTTTACTAGTCCATCTATCAGGAACAAACAGTTTCCCCACTGGACAGCGGTCAGGTTTATCAGCCTGAAATTCCTGAAGAACCCGTCGTAAATCAGGGGAGATGGCAGAAAGAATCACCCCTTTCTTCAGAATGCCGACCGGCTCAAGGACCGCAGGAGAATCAGGCAAAAAGAACCTAGAGAGGGCATCCGCCTTAACATTCTTAGAACCCGGAAGATACGAGACCACAAAATCAAAACGGGAGAAAAACAGGGACCATCGAGCCTGTCTAGGATTCAGCCGCTTGGCAGACTCGAGGTAAATCAGATTCTTATGATCTGTCAAGACCACAATACGGTGCTTGGCCCCCTCAAGCCAATGTCGGCACTCCTCAAATGCCCACTTCATAGCCAACAACTCTCGATTGCCGACATCATAATTGCGTTCTGCAGGCGAAAACTTTCGAGAAAAGAAGGCACACGGTTTCATCAAGGAACCATCAGAATTCCTCTGAGACAAAACGGCCCCTGCCCCAATCTCAGAAGCGTCAACCTCAACCTGAAATGGAAGAGAAACATCCGGCTGACGCAACACAGGGGCAGAAGTAAATCAGCGTTTAAGCTCCTGAAAGGCAGAAACAGCCGCAGAGGACCAATTCGTCACATCAGCGCCTTTCTTCATCAAATCGGTCAGGGGTTTAACCACACTGGAGAAGTTGGCAATGAAACGGCGATAAAAATTAGCAAAGCCCAGAAATTTCTGAAGGCTCTTCACGGATGTGGGCTGAATCCAATCATGAATGGCCTGAACCTTAACTGGATCCATTTCCATAGATGAGGGAGAAAAAATGAAGCCCAAAAAAGAAATCTTCTGCACTCCAAAGAGGCACTTAGACCCCTTCACAAATAAAGCATTATCACGAAGGATCTGAAATACCATCCTGACCTGTTTCACATGAGACTCCCAATCATCGGAAAAAATCAAACTATCATCCAAATATACAATCATGAATTTATCAAGATAACTCCGAAAGATATCATGCATGAAGAACTGAAACACAGATGGAGCATTAGAGAGGCCGAATGGCATCACAAGGTATTCAAAATGGCCTTCGGGCGTATTAAACGCAGTTTTCCATTCGTCACCCTGCTTAATACGAACAAGATTATATGCCCCTCGAAGGTCAATCTTAGTAAACCAACTAGCCCCCTTAATCCTAGCAAACAAATCAGAAAGCAAAGGCAAAGGGTATTGGAATTTGACCGTGATCTTATTCAGGAGGCGATAATCAATACAGGGTCTCAAGGAGCCATCCTTCTTGGCAACAAAAAAAAAACCTGCTCCCAATGGTGAAGAAGATGGCCGAATATGCCCCTTCTCCAAAGACTCCTTAACATAACTCCACATGGCGGCATGTTCTGGCACAGACAGGTTGAAAAGTCGGCCCTTAGGGAACTTACATCCTGGAATCAAGTCAATAGCACAATCACAGTCCCTATGCGGTGGAAGGGAACTGGACTTGGGTTCATCGAATACATCCTGGAAATCTGACAAAAGAAGAAGAGGAAAATGGCATCAAAGGAATGTCACCATGAACCCCCTGACAACCCCAACTAGTCACAGACATAGATTTCCAATCCAACACCGGATTATGCATGGGAAACCCAGCACAATAGCATCATGCAAATTATGCAACGCCAGAAAACGACAAACTTCCTGATGGGCTGGCGCCATGCACATGGTCAGCTGTGTCCAAAACTGAGGTTTATTTTTTGCCAACGGTGTAGCATCAATACCCCTCAAAGGAATAGGGTTCTGCAAAGGCTGTAAGGGGAAACCACAACGTTTGGCAAATTCTAAGTCCATTAAGTTCAAAGCGGCGCCTGAATCCACAAATGCCATGACAGAAAATGACGATAATGAGCAGATCAGGGTCACAGATAACAGAAATTTAGGTTGTACAGTACTGATGGTAACGGAACTAGCGATTCTCTTTGTACGCTTAGGGCAATCAGAATTAACATGAGCAGAATCGCCGCAGTAAAAACACAACCTATTCTGACGTCTGAATCCTTGTCGTTCAGCTCTAGACAAAATCCTATCACACTGCATAGGCTCAATACTCCGCTCGGAAGACAACGCCATAGTGTGCACAACTCTGCGCTCGCGCAAGCACCGATCAATCTGAATGGCCAGAGACATAGAATCACTCAGACCAGCAGGCATGGGGAACCCCACCATAACATCTTTAACGGATTCAGAAAGACCCTTTCTGAAAATTGCCGCCAAGGCATCCTCATTCCATTTAGTCAGCACAGACTTTTTTCGAAATTTCTGGCAATACGATTCTGCCGCTTCTTGACCCTGACACAGGGCCAACAAGGTCTTCTCAGCATGATCCACTGAATTAGGTTCATCATACAATAACCCCAGCGCCTGAAAAAAGGCGTCTACATTAAGCAAAGCCGGATTCCCAGATTCCAGGGAAAATGCCCAATCCTGAGGATCACCGCGTAGCAGAGAGATAACAATTTTAACCTGCTGAATGGGATCACCAGAGGAACGGGGTTTCAGAGCAAAAAACAGTTTACAGTTATTTTTAAAGCTTAAAAATTTGGACCTGTCCCCAAAAAAAAAATCAGGAGTTCGAATTCTAGGCTCTAAAACCGGAGTCTGAACGATATAATCGGAAATACCCTGTACTCTAGCAGCAAGCTGATCCACACGAGAAGCCAATCCCTGAACATCCATGCCAGCGCCAAACTCCTGAGCCACCCAGAGGTAAAGAGGGAAAAAAAGACACAACAGACTACAGAAAAAAAAATGGCTCAGCACTTTCCTTCCCTTCTTTTGAGATGCAATTAACTCATTGTTGGCCAGTTGTACTGTTATGATCTGGTGGCCTAGGAGCAGCATGAGACGTACTCTGGAGAAGGTGGTACCTGTACTGACCGCGGACCCTGAACTTAACACCGCAACTAGAAGTAGCCGTGGGATGTTCCTGTCACTCCCTAGACACCTCGTCACAGCCGGAGGACTAACTACCCCTAGAGATAGAAACGGAAAACTATCTTGCCTCAGAGAAAATCCCCAAAGGATAGACAGCCCCCCACAAATATTGACTGTGAGAGGAGAGGGAATTAACATACACAGACTGAAATCAGGATTTAGCAAAGGAGGCCATTCTAGCTAGATAGAAAGGATAGGACAGAGTACTATCCGGTCAGTATTAAAACACTAGAAAATATCCACCACAGAAAATACTAAATCTCCACATCTAACTTAAGGTATGGAGGGTATATCTGCATCTCCAGAGATACCAGCTTGGATGAGCAAGTCCTTATACAGACCAAGTTGGACAAGACAAAACATAGAAATGCACTGAACTATAAAGCCCACAGCATGTGGACTGCAAAAAACAAAGCCAGAACTTATCTTTGTTGAAATGAACAGCAAAGCAGGAGAGACCAAACAGAGATGTGAATCCTCCAGGAACAATGGGCAACTGGCACTGGCTAAAGGGTGAAACAAAACTAAATAGCCCAGTGGATTGCATTAAGTGGACACACCTGATGGAATGCTGCGATCGAAGACAGCAGCGCTACCACTTATAACCACCGGAGGGAGCCCAAGAGCAGAACTCACAACAGTTCTGCCTAGCCCATGGTCTAGGAAACAATTGGCTGTAGGCGTTCGCCACCCCTCTTCCAGAAGTGATAGCTCGTCCACAGAGCGCAGTCGCACAACCACTCCATCCGCAGCTGCCAGTGTTGCACACGAGGTGTCCCATTATCGAACAGCTAGTGGTAAGCGTCAGCAGGCTGTGTTACAAATGAAGTGTTTGGGCGACAACAGACACACCGTGGAAGTACTGGCCGAGAACTTGCAGCAAGAAACTCAGTCATGGCTGGGCAGTGTACATCTTGAGGCAGGCAAGGTAGTCAGTGATAACGGAAGGAATTTTATGGCTGCCATAGCCCTTTCAGAACTGAAACACATACCTTGCCTGGCTCACACCTTGAACCTGGTGGTGCAGTGCTTCCTGAAAAATTATCCGGGGTTACCAGCCCTGCTCCTGAAGGTGTGAAGACTTTGCTCGCACATTCGCCGGTCGCCCGTACACTCCAGCCGTATGCTGAACCATAAGCGATCGCTGAATCTTCCCCAGCACCGCCTAATAATCGACGTTGCAACAAGGTGGAACTCCACACTGCACATGCTTCAGAGGCTGTGCGAACAGAGGCGTGCTGTAATTTATTTGTGGGAGGATACACATACACGGGCAGGCACTTGGATGGCAGACATGGAGTTGACTGGTGTGCAGTGGTCGAAGCTACAAGACCTCTATCAAGTCCTTCAGTGTTTTGAGGAATGCATACGCCTGGTAAGTGCAGATGACGCCATCATAAGCATGAGCATCCCACTAATGCGTCTGCTGATGCAAAGTTTGACGCACATTAAGGAGCAGGCGTCTGCAGCCGAAGAGGAGAGAAGCCTTGATGACAGTCAGCCATTGTCAGCTCAGGGAACTCTCCTGGACGAGGTGGCGGACGAAGAGGAGGAGGATGATTAGATTATCCATATACAAGCAGAGCTATTCAGATAAGGCCACAGATGCAAAGATGAAAAGTAACTACAGATAAGACAAAAGACATGGGTATAAATAATATACAGTCATCAGTAATATCCCCAATCTAGGTTTTCAAATTAAACTAAAGTGCCTAGCGCATCAATGATATAGGGATGACCACATCCTAAGTGTCCTGGAAGGAGATAATACTAAAATATCCTGGAGATTTCTCCCTGTACTTTGGTCAGTGACCTGTCATAGAGAACTCCCTACCTACAGCACTGTGTGGTCATATGTATTAAAAAATGGTCTTATCCATGTTAGTGTCTATCTGCAGTCACACGCCCCGATGCGCGTTTCGCAATAGCTTCCTCGGGGGCCAAGATGGCTTCGTCTGTCTGAGGTAAATATTGAACATGTGCAGGGTACATACACCAACATTGGTCTGAGTGAGATCCAATGTTTATTTCTCATGGATCACACTCAGACTGATGATACAGCATCAGCACAAGCCCCAACACTGCACGAATAAAAATGTGATCAGGCCACAGAAACAACTTATTACACCGATACAAATAACAGAACACCAGAACCAGTTTTACTATACAGAAATGGCAACAAAGCCAAGACGACTATATCAATATGAGAACAAAACCAAATCACAAGTAAATTATGTGAAAATTGCTGCATTTTAAAAGGATGTGTCATTTTACGAAAAAGGTAGATGGAGGCATAGGACCACCCCACCTACCCCACAAAAAAAGCAGATTGAAAAGAAAAAAAGTGTTTAAAGCTATTTAGAAATTTATAGGGAACTTGTCACCAGTTTTTGAGTCTCTCAACAAATGTCACCACCGTTATCTGCTGTGTGCTGCATGACACGAATGTGTATATTGAGTCTTGCCTTCCCCTGTATAGCCCCAAAACCATCTGCGGTGTGTGCACTTCATCTCTGCTCCTAATTGCTGTCCTCCAGCTCTGATTGGTGTGGATGACTCGTCTCGTGTCAGCTACATAGTGCAATGAAACATTGCGTCTGTGCAGTAGCATCAGCGGCCCGTCCTCTTTGCAGGTGGAGCAAGGCACATTATTGGATATGCGACAAAAGAAGTAATTCCAGCACCGGTGAAAGTGCGCGGGACGGCGATGCTACTGTGCAGACGTAAGATTTTGTTGGGCTATGTGGATGACAAGTCATCCATATTTATCAGAGCTGAAGAACGACGCTTAGGAGCAGAAAGGAGGCACACAGACCACAGAGATGATGCCCGACCAGCCTCACTTAAATACAGCGTGGAAGCAACTCAAATGTTTTGTTTGGGGGTAAACAGGGGGTCAGGAGTCAATATACATGTAGGTCTAATGCAGCACAGAGCAGATAAAGTCGGTGGCATTTGTCAAAAACTCAAACACTGTTGATAAGTTCCCTTTAAGGGCTCATTTCCACTGGCGAGGAAAACGGATGAGTGCAATCCGATAAAAAATCGGATTGCACTCGGACCAATGTTATTCAATAGGTGTCTTTT
This sequence comes from Ranitomeya variabilis, assembly GCF_051348905.1. Lineage (NCBI taxonomy): Eukaryota > Metazoa > Chordata > Amphibia > Anura > Dendrobatidae > Ranitomeya > Ranitomeya variabilis. Next base: position 327,586,053 of record NC_135237.1, on the reverse strand, counting down.
CATTTGCGATTTTTTTCTCGGCCGAAATCGGACTGAGAAAAAAATCGCAGCATGCTGCGATTTGCTGCGAGTCTCGGACGAGACTCGCCAATGCAAGTCAATGGGTGCGAGAAAAAAATCGCACAGCACTCGCACCATGCGAGTTCTGTCCGATTTTTACGCACCGGTGTCCTTTGAAAAGCCAGCAATTCAGCGCGGTGTACAGTAAAATCACACTGACAGGTTAGAATAGACTAGATATATACACATAGAATGTGTATATATACATATATATATGTCAGTGAGACACCTATATATGTATATTTATATTTAATGCAGCGCTAGATAGCATAAAAGCCGCTAATTCAATTGCCGGCTTTTGCTCTCTCCTTCACAATCCCGACATGATATGAGACATGGTTTACATACAGTAAACCATCTCATATCCCCTTTTTTTTTGCATATTCCACACTACTAATGTTAGTAGTGTGTATGTGCAAAATTTGGCCGCTGTAGCTGCTCAAATAAAGGGTTAAATGGCGGAAAAAATTGGCGTGGGCTCCCGCGCAATTTTCTACGCCAGAGTGGTAAAGCCAGTGACTGAGGGCAGATATTAATAGCCTAGAGAGGGTCCATGGTTATTGGCCCCCCCTGGCTACAAACATCTGCCCCCAGCCACCCCAGAAAAGGCACATCTGGAAGATGCGCCTATTCTGGCACTTGGCCACTCTCTTCCCACTCCCGTGTAGCGGTGGGATATGGGGTAATGAAGGGTTAATGCCACCTTGCTATTGTAAGGTGACATTAAGCCAGATTAATAATGGAGAGGCGTCAATTATGACACCTATCCATTATTAATCCAATTGTTTGAAAGGGTTAAAAAAACACACAGTCTTGGTACTTTATTCACTTCATATCAAAAAATAGAGGATAAAACAACAGCACAATATAATTAAAAACACTATCTACGCGTTTCTGGTGACATAGCACCCTTAGTCATGAAGTGAATAAAGTACCAAGACTTTGCTTTTTCACCACCTCATCGAGCTGGATTTTTTTCTATTTCCTGCATTCCTCACGCCTTGACACAGTGTTTCCGTGCTCCGAGCCTCCAGGGACTACAACTATGGTGAGCTGGATTTTTTCTTTTGTTTTAAAAAACACACACACGATTTAAAAGTATTTTAATGAAATAAACACAGCGGTTGTTTTAATATTTTATTGCTCTCTCAATCCATTTGCAGACCCTCGCTTGGCAAAACAATAAACACACAATATACATACCTTCTGCTGACCCGTCACGTCCCACGAGGTAATCCATCTGAAGGGGTTAAAATAATTTACAAGCAGGAGCCCTGCAAATGCAGCTGTGCTCGTGCTTGTAATTCCCCGGCGAATGAAGGAAATGTAGGTCATTGACCTACATTTCCTTCAGTCGCGGTGATGCGCCCCCTGGTGGATGTCCTCATATGACCTGGAGCGTGGGAAAAAGTTCCCAGGCTGCAGTTCATGAGAACATCCAGCAGGGGCGCATCACCGCGACTGAATGTAAGTATAGATCACTCTGCTTTCCTTTCAGCACCCGGGGGATTACAGGCACGAGCGAGTGGTTTAGCGCAGCTCATGCCTGTAATATTAGTTAACCCCTTCAGATGGATTACCTCGTGGGACGTGATAGGACATCAGAAGGTATGTATATTGTGTGTTTATTATTTTGCCAAGCGAGGGTGTTCCTGATGGATTGAGAGAGCAATAAAATACTAAAACAACCTGTTCGTTTCTTTTCATTAAAATACTTTTAAATCATGTGTGTGTGTGGTTTTTTTAACCCTTTCAGACAATTGGATTAATAATGGATAGGTGTCATAATTGACGCCTCTCCATTATTAATCTGGCTTAATGTCACCTTACAATAGCAAGGTGACATTAACCCTTCATTACCCCATATCCCACCGCTACACGGGAGTGGGAAGAGAGTGGCCAAGTGCCAGAATAGGCGCATCTTCCAGATGTGCCTTTTCTGGGGTGGCTGGGGGCAGATGGTTGTAGCCAGGGGGGGGGGGCAATAACCATGGACCCTCTCCTGGCTATTAATATCTGCCGTCAGTCACTGGCTTTACCACTCTGGCGTAGAAAATTGCGCGGGAGCCCACGCCAATTTTTTCCGCCATTTAACCCTTTATTTGAGCAGCTACAGCGGCCAAATTTTGCACATACACACTACTAACATTAGTAGTGTGGAATATGCAAAAAAAAAGGGGATATGAGATGGTTTACTGTATGTAAACCATGTCTCATATCATGTCGGGTTTGTGAAGGAGAGAGCAAAAGCCGGCAATTGAATTAGCGGCTTTTATGCTATCTAGCGCTGCATTAAATATAAATATACATATATAGGTGTCTCACTGACATATATATATGTATATATACACATTCTATGTGCATATATCTACTCTATTCTAACCTGTCAGTGTGATTTTACTGTACACGGCGCTGAATTGCCGGCTTTTCAAAGGACACTGGTGCGTAAAAATCGGACAGCAATACGGATGTCATACTGATGTCATACGGATGATGCGATTAAAAATCGCATTGCACTCGCATGACAATCGCATACGTTACATCCGTTTTTTCGGTCCAGATTACGGACCGATTTGTCTCTCGCCAGTGGAAATGAGCCCTAAGACTGTGTGCCCACGTTGCATTTTTTATGCGTTTCTGATGCGTTTTTTGCAGCAGCAGAAATGCATAAAAACGCTTAAAAACCGCATTCCCATGCAATCCTATGGGATTTCGCAGTTGCTGTGCCCATGCTGCGGATTTTCCTGCTGCGGAATTGAAAAGTGGTAAAATCCGCAGCATGTTCATTATTTCTGCGGAATCGCGGCATGTTCATTATTTCTGCGGAATCGCGGCGATTCCGCAGCCACAAGATTGCATTGAAATGCTCACTTTACGCATGTGGCTATGCCCACCATGCATAAAGTGAGTGCTTCATGTGCGGATGGTACCCGGGTCTGGAGGAGAGGAGTCTCTCCTCCAGGCCCTAGGTACAATATCCCTGTAAAAAAAAGAATAAAAATAAAAAATAGGAATATACTTACCTTCTGATGGCCCCCGGAGTCCTCCCAGTCTCCTCCCAGGGGATGAATTGCGCGAATCAACTGGGATGACTTCGCGGTTATGTGACCATGACGTCACAAAGGTCCTTCTTGCAAAGCATCCCTGGGAACGGAACGTACCGGGAGCTCCGCTGAGGAGATCGGGGGCCGTCGGTAAGTGAGAAGAACCATATTTATTATTTTTTTATTATTTTTAACATTCTATCTTTTACTATTGATGCTGCATAGGCAGCATCAATTGAAAAAAGTTGGTCACACTTATCAAGCACTTTTCCAAGCGATGCTTCAAATCGCTTGGAAAACACAAGCATTCTGCAAGCTAAAAACGTTTGTTTTCCGTCGATTTCCGCATGCGTTTTTACCCGAGGCAGGGAGTTGCGGAAATTCTGCAGACATTTCCGCAGCATCTCTGCAACGTGGCCACATAGACTTGTTTCCGCAAATCTGCAACATAGGGCAGTAAACTGCAATATACATATATACATTTACATACAGTACACATATATATATATATATATATATATATATATATATATATATATATATATATATAATGACACACACACAGTACATATACAGACACATAAGGTGCATATACACTCACCGGCCACTTTATTAGGTACACCTGTCCAACTTCTTGTTAACACTTAATTTCTAATCAGCCAATCACATGGCGGCAACTCAGTGCATTTAGGCATGTAGACATGGTCAAGACAATCTCCTGCAGTTCAAACCGAGCATCAGTATGGGGAAGAAAGGTGATTTGAGTGCCTTTGAACGTGGCATGGTTGTTGGTGCCAGAAGGGCTGGTCTGAGTATTTCAGAAACTGCTGATCTACTGGGATTTTCACGCACAACCATCTCTAGGGTTTACAGAGAATGGTCCGAAAAAGAAAAAAAATCCAGTGAGCGGCAGTTCTGTGGGCGGAAATGCCTTGTTGATGCCAGAGGTCAGAGGAGAATGGGCAGACTGGTTCGAGCTGATAGAAAGGCAACAGTGACTCAAATCGCCACCCGTTACAACCAAGGTAGGCCTAAGAGCATCTCTGAACGCACAGTGCGTCGAACTTTGAGGCAGATGGGCTACAGCAGCAGAAGACCACACCGGGTACCACTCCTTTCAGCTAAGAACAGGAAACTGAGGCTACAATTTGTACAAGCTCATCGAAATTGGACAGTAGAAGATTGGAAAAACGTTGCTTGGTCTGATGAGTCTCGATTTCTGCTGCGACATTCGGATGGTAGGGTCAGAATTTGGCGTAAACAACATGAAAGCATGGATCCATCCTGCCTTGTATGGAGCATCTTTGGGATGTGCAGCCGACAAATCTGCGGCAACTGTGTGATTCCATCATGTCAATATGGACCAAAATCTCTGAGGAATGCTTCCAGCACCTTGTTGAATCTATGCCACGAAGAATTGAGGCAGTTCTGAAGGCAAAAGGGGTCCAACCCGTTACTAGCATGGTGTACCTAATAAAGTGGCCGGTGAGTGTATATACATATATAGATATACACACACATTACGTATATACATTTACACACAGTACATATATATACACAAACTACAGAGACACAACTTGCACATATACACACTTTACACATTGAGCATACACCTATATACTCACTCCTTTCTGCAGGCAGCTGTATTGCTTCATGTGACAACACTTCCTAGGAGCAGGGGATTTCAGCTCCATTGCTAGTGGTTGCACACACATGCCTGAGCCCTCCTCTCTCTCTCAGCCCTGCATCCTCCAGCACTGATACAGCAGAGGAGGGAACGCTGCAGCTGCTATTGGAGGAGCTCAGTGCTGGACTCTTCCATAGTTTTGTTCTCCTCACAGCACTGGCCACGCCCACCTCCTCCCATTGGTTTCTGTAGCTCTCCTGCTTGATTTCATTGGCTGAGTGTTACAGAAAGCAGCTGGGTGAAGATGTGGATCTGGTGTAAATTACCCCCGCGGCCCTGAGCAGGAGCTGAGACATGGGCCGGGGATAAATGCCTCCCTGCCCCCAGCCCAGCTTATCTCCACCCTTCCTACTGACTGCCGACTCCTGTCCCACTGCTGCTGCTCACAAGAAAAAAGCAGTTGAGGCCGCACCTCCTTCTCCTGCTCCTGAGCGGCTCCTGTCCTGTCACCACATCAATGGTGCACCTGCAGTGGGCAGCCCCTCTGGCAAATGCCAGAACTGCCCGATGGCCAGTCCGACCCTGCTCACAGGCGTCCTGTGTGACCACAAGGCACTCCAGTGGATCTAATAGGACACCGTCCGCATCCTGGGGGATACATATTGACCATTGCATATGATCCCCCTCCCTGCCTCACATATCTTCTCCCTCTGTTCACTGTTGTGGGGTTAAATACTCGTCATCATACAGGGGGCCCGTGACAGGGCATCCGCATTTCCATGCAATATCCCGGCCCGATATTCAACGGTGAAATTAAAATTCTGCAGGAAAAGAAACCTGGTGACCTCGCATTTCTCTCCTGGCATTCCTCATCCATACCAAGGGTGAATGATCTGTCACCAAGCAAAATGGAGTCCCTTCACTATTATTTGCTAGGTCGACCAAGGCCCACTTAATGGCCAGGCACTCATTCCCCACTATGCTATAATTTTTCTAGGCCGGGGTGAGTTTCCTACTTAGGTAAGTGACCGCATGTTCCTCCCTGTTCACCTCCTGCGACAGGACCGCTCCTGTTATGGTTTCCAATGGCAAGGAAACATCAGAAGCATAGAATAAACGGACAAGCTCTCGGGTGATGGAAACTAGAGCTGACCGCGATGCTAAACCTACACACCACACTAGAAGCAGCCAGGGGGCATTCCTGCGTTGTCTCTAGATGCCGCGCGCCAGCCGGAGAACTAACCACCCCCGGTAGAAGAAAACACAGTCCTGGCTTGCCTCCAGAGAATGTCCCCACAGGAGATAGCAGCCCCCCACACATAACAACGGTGAGAGCAGATGAAAAGACACACGCAGTATGAAAGCAGATTTAGCACAGAGAGGCCCGCTAACCAAATAGCAGAAAGATACAACAGAGGACTTCGCGGACAGCTGCAAAACCCTTCAAAACACCATCCTGAAATTACCTTAACTCATGTGACAACTCATGCCACTGGAGTGGTAATTTCAGCCCAACAAGAGCTTCCAGCTGCAGAGATTCACATAAGTGCAAACTGGACAAAACATACAAAAATAGACTTAAGGACTAAAGTGTCCAACTTAGCTGAGCAGAAAACTGGGAGCAGGAACATGCAACAGAATCACTCTGGATACATTGATGGCCAGCATTAGAATGACTGAGGAGCAAGGTTAAATAGGATACTCCCACAGAAGAGAAGGCAAAGCTTGCAGGACACCAGTACCACAAGAGACCACCGGGGGAGCCCACGAACCGAATCACAACAGTACCCTCCCCTTAAGGAGGGGGCACCGAACCCTCACAAGAACCAACAGGGCGATCTGGATGAGCCCTATGAAAGGCACGGACCAAATCAGAAGCATGAACATCAGAAGCTGTAACCCAAGAATTATCCTCTTGACCGTAGCCCTTCCATTTCACCAGATATTGAAGTCTCCGTCTGGAAACACGGGAGTCCAAGATTTTCTCCACCACGTACTCCAATTCACCCTCAACCAGCACAGGAGCAGGAGGCTCAACAGAAGGCACAAGTGGTACCTCATACCTCCGCAATAATGACCGATGGAAGACATTATGGATAGCAAAGGATGCTGGGAGGTCCAAACGAAAAGACACAGGGTTAAGAATTTCCAAAATCTTATAAGGACCAATGAACCGAGGCTTAAACTTAGGAGAAGAGACCCTCATAGGGACAAAACGGGAGGACAACCACACCAAGTCCCCAACACGAAGACGAGGACCAACACGACGATGGCGATTAGCAAAACGTTGAGTCCTCTCCTGGGACAACTCCAAATTGTCCACCACCTGCCCCCAAATACGATGCAACCTATCCACCATGGTATCCACTCCAGGACAATCCGAAGACTCCACCTGACCAGATGAAAAACGAGGATGGAACCCTGAATTGCAAAAGAAAGGGGAGACCAAAGTGGCAGAACTGGCCCGATTATTAAGGGCAAACTCAGCCAACGGCAAAAAGGAGACCCAGTCATCCTGATCAGCAGACACGAAACACCTCAAATAAGTCTCCAAGGTCTGATTAGTACGTTCCGTCTGGCCATTTGTCTGGGGATGAAATGCAGACGAAAAAGACAAATCAATGCCCATCCTGGCACAAAACGCCCGCCAAAATCTGGACACAAACTGGGATCCCCTGTCGGAAACGATATTCTCCGGAATACCATGCAGCTGAACCACATTCTGAAAAAACAGGGGCACCAACTCAGATGAGGAAGGCAGCTTGGGCAAGGGCACCAAATGAACCATCTTAGAAAAGCGGTCACACACCACCCAAATGACGGACATCTTCTGAGAAACAGGGAGATCAGAAATAAAATCCATAGAGATGTGTGTCCAAGGCCTCTTAGGAACAGGCAAGGGCAACAACAACCCACTAGCCCGAGAACAACAAGGCTTGGCCCGAGCACAAACACCGCAAGACTGCACAAAAGTACGCACGTCCCGAGACAGGGAAGGCCACCAGAAGGACCTAGCCACCAAATCTCTGGTACCAAAAATTCCCGGATGACCTGCCAACGCAGAAGAATGAACCTCCGAGATGACTCTATTGGTCCACTCATCCGGCACAAACAATCTACCAGGCGGACAACGATCAGGCCGATCCGCCTGAAACTCTTGTAAAGCACGTCGCAGGTCTGGGAAGACAGCAGACAATATCACCCTATCCTTAAGTATACCCGTAGGTTTAGAATCACCAGGGGAATCAGGTTCAAAACTCCTAGAAAGGGCATCCGCCTTCACATTCTTAGTACCTGGCAGATACGAAACCACAAAATTAAACCGGGAGAAAAACGACCAGCGCGCCTGTCTAGGATTCAGACGTCTGGCCGACTCAAGATAAATCAAATTTTTGTGATCAGTCAAGATCACCACCTGATGTTTAGCACCCTCAAGCCAATGATGCCACTCCTCGAATGCCCACTTCATCGCCAAAAGCTCCCGATTACCGACGTCATAATTTCGCTCAGCGGGCGAAAATTTTCGAGAAAAGAACGCACAAGGTCTCATCACTGAACAATCTGAACTTTTCTGCGACAAAACCGCCCCCGCTCCGATCTCGGAAGCATCAACTTCCACCTGAAAAGGAAGAGAAACATCAGGCTGGCACAACACCGGAGCAGAAGAAAAACGGCGCTTAAGCTCCCGAAAGGCCTCCACAGCAGCAGGAGACCAATCTGCAACATCAGCACCCTTTTTAGTCAAATCAGTCAAAGGCCTGACAACGCTAGAAAAACCAGTTATGAATCGACGATAAAAGTTAGCAAAGCCCAAAAATTTCTGAAGGCCCTTAAGAGAAGTCGGTTGCGTCCAGTCACAAATAGCCCGAACCTTCACATATAATAACGACCCCTGGTAGAAGAAAACACAGTCCTGGCTTGCCTCCAGAGAATGTCCCCACAGGAGATAGCAGCCCCCCACACATAACAACGGTGAGAGCAGATGAAAAGACACACGCAGTATGAAAGCAGATTTAGCACAGAGAGGCCCGCTAACCAAATAGCAGAAAGATACAACAGAGGACTTCGCGGACAGCTGCAAAACCCTTCAAAACACCAACTGTTATGGTTTCCAATGGCAAGGAAACATCAGAAGCATAGAATAAACGGACAAGCTCTCGGGTGATGGAAACTAGAGCTGACCGCGATGCTAAACCTACACACCACACTAGAAGCAGCCAGGGGGCATTCCTGCGTTGTCTCTAGATGCCGCGCGCCAGCCGGAGAACTAACCACCCCCGGTAGAAGAAAACACAGTCCTGGCTTGCCTCCAGAGAATGTCCCCACAGGAGATAGCAGCCCCCCACACATAACAACGGTGAGAGCAGATGAAAAGACACACGCAGTATGAAAGCAGATTTAGCACAGAGAGGCCCGCTAACCAAATAGCAGAAAGATACAACAGAGGACTTCGCGGACAGCTGCAAAACCCTTCAAAACACCATCCTGAAATTACCTTAACTCATGTGACAACTCATGCCACTGGAGTGGTAATTTCAGCCCAACAAGAGCTTCCAGCTGCAGAGATTCACATAAGTGCAAACTGGACAAAACATACAAAAATAGACTTAAGGACTAAAGTGTCCAACTTAGCTGAGCAGAAAACTGGGAGCAGGAACATGCAACAGAATCACTCTGGATACATTGATGGCCAGCATTAGAATGACTCAGGAGCAAGGTTAAATAGGATACTCCCACATCCTGATAGGAACAGGTGAACTGAGAAGGCAAAGCTTGCAGGACACCAGTACCACAAGAGACCACCGGGGGAGCCCACGAACCGAATCACAACACGCTCCTAGGCCTACGTTAGAGGCATCCGTCTGTACAATGAAGCGTTTCTGGAAGTTCGGACTATTGAGGACGGGCTGTCCGCACAGCTCTACCTTCATGGGTTGGTACGCTTCCTCTGCCTGGGGGTTCCACTGAACCATGACCGACTTTTTCCCTTTGGGCAGATCAGTTAGGGGTGTGGTTCTCCCCGAAAAATTAGGCATAAACCTCGGTAATACCCGATGATTCCTAGAAATGCTCTTACCTGTTTGGTGGTAACAGGTCGGGGCCAGTTCTGAATTGCCTCAATCTAATTTATTTGGGGTTTGATAACCCCACGGCTGATCACGTATCCCAAGTACAGGGCTTCCTCAAGCCCTACTGCACATTTCTTGGGATTCGCCGTCAATCCTGTGGCTCTGAGGGAGTCTACTACCACTTGCACCTCTTTGAGAAAGCCTACGCGAAACGTGCGTTAGGGGGTTCATCCAGGGTTCCAGGCAGTTGGTCACTTCTCACCATGGGTAAGGAATTTTGCTAATCTTTGCACCTTATGCACTTTATCTGTTCTGTTTCCTTCCCTTACGGGTGACACTTTGTCAGTATGGAAAACATTGTCAGTAATTATATGGTATGGTGGCTCGCATTATATGATTATATGAATTAAGCCAGTGGTTGACATATGGGCTCACACCATACTTTGGTATATTAGGATGGGTGCTATTTATTAATCCATGGTGATACTATGAACATTCCTTTCCATGCCTGGAATTTAGGTGTTTTTTACTAGGGTCTCCTTTTTCCTTGTACGTATTGTGTATTAACTGTAAATTATTTGTGTAATTAATAAAATCATTGGTAATTTTTACTATTTTGTATGGAACTCCATTTTTTGTTGTTTTCTACATCGAAGTACGTTGATGCATACTCCCGATGGGATGCCAGCACTATGTCCATTAACTTCTGGAATGTGGCCTGGGGCCCCATGTAGTCCAAAGGGCAGGACGACATAGTGGTACAGTCCCTCCAGTGTTATAAATGCAGTCTTTTCCTTGGCCGACTCCGTAAGAGGCACCTGCCAATAACCCTTGGTCAGATCGAGTGTGGCAAAGCACTGTGCCTTGCCCAGCCACTCGATCAGCTCGTCAACCCTGGGCATTGGTAGAGGGCGAATTTTGACACCTCATTTGAATCACAGAAGTCATTACAGAACCGTAATGATCTGTCCGGGTTCAGAATTAGCACTATCGGGCTAGCCCAGTCACTTCGGGAATCCTCAATTACTCCCAGCTGAAGTATTTGTTTCACCTCACTCGCTATGGCCTGTCTCCGGGCCTCGGGCACACTGTACAGTTTCACTCGTACCCTTATATGGGGCTCATTGACAATGTCATGTTGTATGACAGAGGTACGACCGGGTAGTCCTGAGAATACATCAGCATTCCCTTGTATCAATTTTCGCACCTCTCGCCGCTGCTGTTTCGAGAGGGTGTCTCCTATCTTTACCTCTCCCTCGATCTCCGTCTGGGCAGATATCGGAGGGTCCCCAGATGACATATCGGAAGTCACTTTTGTAAGCATACACTCCCGGGCCTTCCACGCTTTTAACAGATTCATGTGATACAATTGTTCGGATTTCCTTTTACTGGGCTGGTAAACTCAGTAGTTTACCTCACCCACTTTTTCCCAAACTTCATATGGCCCTTGCCACTTGGTCATAAGCTTGCTTTCTGTGGTGGGCACCAAAACCAACACCCAATCTCCTGCTTTAAAGGAGCAGACCGTGGCCTTTTTGTTATATACGTGGCTCCGCGCTGCCTGAGCATCCACCAAATGCTCCTTTACTATCGGCATGACTGCTGCAATTCGGTCCTGCATATTGGCTATGTGCTCAACTACACTCTTATGGGGTTTGGGCTCCTGCTCCCATGTCTCTTTGGCTACATCTAGCAGACCCCTAGGATACCTGCCATACAGTAGCTCAAAGGGTGAAAATCCCATGGAAGCCTGCGGTACCTTCCGAATGGCGAACATCAAGTAGGGCAACAACATGTCCCAATCCCTTCTATCCTTGGAGACTACTTTCTTCAACATGGATTTGAGGGTTTTGTTGAAGCGCTCGACTAACCCGTCGGTCTGAGGGTGATACACCGATGTGCGCAACTGTCTTATTTTTAGAAGCTTGCACAGTTCCTTTGTCACCTTGGACATAAAAGGAGTCCTCTGATTCGTGAAGATCTCCTTTGGTAGCGCAAGGCGACAGAACATGGCAAACTTCCGGGCAATAAGCTTAGCTAAGGTGTGCCGAAGCGGAATGGCCTCCAGGTACTGGGTGGCATAATCTACGACCACCAATATGTGTTGGTGGCCCAGGGCAGATTTTACTATCGGCCCCACTAGATCCATTACATAAGCTTAAAAGGTACCTCTAGGATGGACAGAGGTACCAATCGACTCCGGTAGTTCGTGGTGGGTGAGGTGAGTTGGCACTCCGGACAAGTGTCACAGAACCTCTGGACCTCCGGTAGATCCCGGACCAAAAAAAAACACTGCAGTATGCGTTCCTGCATCTTTTGGCCCTTAAGTGCCCTCCCAGAATTGTGGGTGTGAGCCATCTCGAGCACCGCGGGATGGTAGGATCGGGGCACTATCAGTTGTTCTACCAATTCATCCAAGATTTTATCAACCCTGTACAATAGGACTTGGTTGACAGCCATGCGGGGAAACCCCTTTCTGCACCTGGTTGCTGCGCCCCTCCATTAACCTCTATCAACCTTTCTCAGGCCTGAGAAATGGTTGGATCCTGGAGCTGAGCTGTCCCGAAATTACCAGGGGACACATTCAGCTTGAGGATCAGTGGGGTCCACTCGACCTCAACTGCCAATACCTCTAGAAGAAACCTATCAGGGTTACACTCTGTCCCTAGGTTCTGTCCCTAGGTGGCCGACCCCCGCGGCAGGTATCCCTGACTCGGGATCTTCAGGTTTTCCGCTCAGAATAGCATTTACCTTGAGAGAGTTAACCTTGGTCTCTCACAGGGACCAGAACAGGGGTAAGTCTCTTCCCAATTCCGACTCATACGGAAGAGTCTTTACCACTCTCGCCATATGTCTCTCCACACGGGGTGGAAAACGTGACCTCCATGGTCGGGTACTCTCGGAGTTCCTCATGTATGCATATGCAGCGCCCCAGAGTCCTGGTCGTTGCAGTACTGTCGCTCCGCCACTAAGGGGAGTGATGGTACGTCTGATGGCACTTAAGGAGTTCACCTGACCAGGTATCACAGTCACACATTACACTTCACACTCTGGCCACCAGGGGGAGCAAAGGGTTCTATGTATTAGGCCACTCCTCACACTCTGGTAAAACTGGGGGTTGGATAGGAAGTTAGAGAGAAGCTGACTGGGTTTTGCCCAGGCAACACCTAGTGAGAGAAGAGGTTGCTTGGGAAGATTCAGGGGGGTCCCTGTCAGGGGTGGGATCCTGACAGAGGCCTAGCGAACAGGACAGATCGTTACGGAGCCGCACCTGCATTTCATTGCGGCGGCATCCTAAGAAAGGACACGAAGCGAAGTATATTGTGGAGAAGTGAGAAACGAGATCACAGCACAAAGGCAATAGAACCAGTAGGAGTCGTGCCCCGAGATCGGCAACATCCTACTGAGGCGCGTAGCCGGTGGCCGGAATGCCGAGGAAGTATTGGGCTCTACGCATTACTTCAAACCAACGGCAGGGCAGTCAACTTTAGGTGGGCTGCCTCACCTTAATCACCTAATGAAGACAATGGAGGCAATTGTGGGAGAGGGGCGTCTCGAGGGTCCCTATAAAATAACTCCAGGCCTACCCCGTCATACGGGTGCGTCCTATCCATATCATCTGGGGGACGGAGAGAAAGAACAGAAACATACACGACAGTTGTGAGGACTATCCCGTGGGGCTCAGCAGGGAAGTACTACAACACCCAGGCGCTAGTGGGTAGGCACTGATTTCCACCTGCAAAGGGAACTCTGGATGTGCCTTCAGACCGGCTAGGCTCAGCCAGCCCTGTTAGCAGTGCTCTGGATTGCGGATGCTGAAGCCTTCAGTAAAGAGGTAAAGAGACTGCAACCCTGTGTCCCCATCATTTACTGCGATCTACACCACCACCTACACCTTTTATTGGGCGCCCCTTAGCAGGGCCACGGACCGGGTCGGGCCACCGTGACATCCTCAGAACCGATAGACCCGGTACCGAGTACCTCGCTGTCCTGCGTTTGGGGGCCGCTTCAACTTGGTGTCACGAACAGGATCTACTTAAGCCTGAAGAATCAGGTCATGTGTGCCTTGGAACTGTGACTAGATTGTGCTTGAACTGTGATTTATTGCAAGGACTGTGTATTGCTATTAGCCACCAAGAATTCCCCCAAAATCGCCGCCATTACAGCACCACGAGGAGCGCAGAGGAAAAAGAAGGGCGTGCCATGGGAGGAGACTATCAAAGCGGCACCAAAAGTGGCGACCGCCCCCTCCGACTACTGCTGCGAGAAGACGACCTGCCCCGAAGCAGAGGAGAACCGCCCCCTGATTTGCAACGGCAGGAACCAAGACAAGAAGGAGCCCCACCCTGGGAAGATGGCGGAACCATGTGTGTGTGCAGCTGCCGACTGCGAAACAGCGAGGGTGACCAGCGAGTACCTGAACGACGACGAAGTGATCCCGGACTATACCCACCGACCGGAGGCAGATCCGAATCCACCGCAGCTGGAGGATCCGAACCTCTTGGAGCCGCCGGCGGGGGAGCCAAGTCAACCTATCCCGAACACGGAGCCAGCAGATGTGAAGCAATGGAAGTCGGAGCCGTGCCGGAGGGACGCCTTGGAGGAACCGCAGTCCGAGCCGCTGCCGACTCCAGTGTCCTCGTCAGTGGAACAGACCGGCATCGGTGTAACCACATCAGACACAGGTATGGAAAGCGCCCCTGCTCTCCTGACCGATTCTGCTCCCGTGACCGCTCCCCGTCCCGACAGTGACCGATCCCTCTCCGCCGAGCTGGTAGTGGTAACACCCGATACTATGGAGAAGCTGGTGCCTCAGTTACCGACAAATATGGGGGGACCGCTAGATGTGAGCGCGGAGGGGGTGATCTTCCAATGGGATACCCCGAGGATTGGACCAGACGGGGCCAGGCAGGAGGGCCTCAGCATTGCTGTGCTCACCTGGGAACAATATAAACAATGTCTAATTCTACACTGGAAAAACCGAAAAGAGGCAGAACAAAGTGACCCACCGAAAGTACAAAACCCAAAGACTGTACGCGGTAAGAAGGACTTGGTAAAACGGGGGACTGTACTAGCCTTTCACCCAAAAAGGGGTTGGGGCTCTATACAAGAACCAGGACTGCCGACTGAAATCTTCTTTACCAGCTACAATGTGAAAACCCCGTTCCGCAACAGATGTGACGATCCACTACTATGTAAAGGGGACCAGGTGACCTACACTCGCCATCGGAGTGCGCAGGGATGGTGCGCTAAGAACGTCCAACGATGCGAGCCTGCAGTGACGCCACCTGCTGTCCTGACTGTGACTAACTCAGACCTGACAAATTCTACTACTATCACCACTGTGTGCATTATTGCTGCTACTGAACTTGCAACCAAAGCTGACATTAGAATCCAGACACTGGGTGACCTGGCCGCACCTGAGAGACGAACCACTGATACTGACACCGCATCAGCCGAGAACAGGGAACCGGAGCTTCCCCGGTCAGGAAGTGTTCGCTACCGGCTGGTGTCCTGCAACCTACTATGAGGATAAACCTTGGGACAACGAACCTGTAAATAGTTAACTGTGTGTTTTCTTTGCTGCTTTAAACCTGACCAGGGTTAGTCCTTAAAGGGATCCCTTCGTTTACCCGGGATCCCTATTGCTTTATGTTTGTTTTGCACCAAGTTCATCATTGTTTGAAAAGACTGCCGAATCATGGATGGTGAATGGTTCACAAACTGTGTTGTAAATAGTTGCACCTTCTTAAAGGTGCCCCCTACTGGTTTTACAAAGAAAAGAGCTTTTTGAAGAGACTGTTCCCAGATACAGCGCAGAAGCTCTTGTTTATTGCAGACTTGCAACTTGAAGAGTTGCACTACCTCAAAGAGACTTGAAATGTCCCTCTTAAAGGGAATGTTTACTGTTACAATTAGCCGAGATATAATGTTGCCTTAAGGAAGTTGGATAGTAATAATGTTTTACATAGTAGTAGTATGTAGATAGAGAGATAGTGAGATAGAGAATAGAAATGTTGATAATGACATGTGAATAAAAATTGAAGTTAAAGTGATTATCGGAACTAATGATAGAGAGCCAAAGGAAAGATGCGGTAAGCCCGTGGGGGTAGACGAGAGAGTCCTGCATAGGAGGAAGAGAGCTCAGGAAAATATTGATTTGCACTTTTAGTTTTGTAGTATGCCTTTAGTGGGTTTCTGCCTTACGCCCTTAAAGGAGAAGTTAAATTATTGTTCAGAATTTGCACTTAGTAGATAGAATGCCCGGCTGGGTAGTAATGGTTATTTATAGTCAGTTATTTAAATAAATGTTATTTAAGATCTTAAGTACTATGTAAATATGTTTTGCTTGTAACGTTCAAGTGTCCTCACATCCCATAAAGGGAAGCACTGTTAAATTTACTTGTTCATTGCATTTCAAAATTTTGTATGTCTTTTGCTAACATTCATCGGCCCACACTCCATCCACGGTACGAGCAGTCCCGATAGGGCAGTTCCTGCGTATCAGGCGGTTGTGCTCCACAGCCGAGCGCTTTGAGGAGCAGGCGCTGGACCTACGGGATTGGTTTCGGGCACGTGGTTACACTAATCGGTGCATTAAGAAGGGTTACTGGAGGGCTAGAACATCCGTCCGTGGCCAGCTTCTGTCGGGCTCCAGGAGAAATGGGGATGACTCGAATCAAATTAGATTTATTTCTACATACAACAATAGGTGGGATACGATTCGTAGCATCCTTAATAAACATTGGCCTATCTTAAAAACTGAACCTGTTATTGGTGGACTACTCCCTGAGAGACTCCCCTTGACAGCAAGAAGAAGTAATAACCTGAGGGACTTATTGGTTAGGAGCCACTATGTGGCGACTCCCTCTTTCCCATTTCATACGGGGAGGCCAAGACAGGGGTGCTTTCCCTATGGGTCATGTATAGCCTATCGTAACATGGTACGGGCGGTAGATTTTCAGTCATCAGATGGTAAGAAGAGTTTTAAGATTAGGGAATACATATCATGCAGCAGTGACTTTGTTGTCTACTACGCCACTTGTCCCTGCGGCCTGATATATATCGGCCTCATGTCAAGAGAATTACGTGTGAGAACAAGAGAGCATGTGAGGGACATTAAGGCAGCTCAATCTGCTATTGACGTAGTCTCCTTGAAAACGACCCCTCGACATTTCAGGTTGTGCCATGCGTGTAACCCGGACTTATTTAAAGTCCGAGGGATTGACCGTATGCATTGTGGGATCAGAGGCGGTGATCTCAAGCGTAAGCTGGCGCAACCTGAATGCCGTTGGATCATTACATTAGATACCATGACCCCTTTAGGGTTAAATTAACAAATTAGTTTCTCTTCCTTTTTATAATCCGGTGTGTCTGTTTTGGGGTGACCTGTTTCACATTTGGCGGTGACTCCATCGATGTCTTACTGTAGTCCTTTATTTTATTATTTTATCTAATATGTGTGTTTTTTGTGTCCTCCTTTTATTGCTTTCTATTAGAGTCCGTTATATTGGATAAAGTGCATTCACGTCTATACCATGCCATCACCTACCTATGACCGGCTATCGTGGGGATAACTGACGCCCTTTTGGTGTAATCTTCACTTTGATGTGATCATATGCAGCAGGAATGGTTTCGGACTTCCATCCGCATTGACTATTTATTATTTGTAAAATCTATATTGTGCTATTTATTAGTCTTTACATTTATACATTGGTTATTCACATTTATATTTATATTTATACTTTCATATGTGAGTTCTGTGCAATTATATATACGGCGCCTTATCCTGGCCATTTGCCCTTATCCAACATGGCGTCTGAGTTACTTCCGGCCGTGGGCTGCGCATGTGCGTGGTTGACTCCTCCTCCCTGCATTGTGCCAGGCGTCTTCATGTGGCTTTTTTTTTTCCCATCTTCATGGGAACTCCTTCCTATGATGCATCGCCTCATGACGCCTGACATGATGCTGGGGAGGGGTGTGGCTCCACTCCCATGCGCTTGATAGACGCAGCCTGATGTACTCATGTCAGCCACCGGCAATTGGCTATCCGGTCTAGCGTGGGATATATAAATCCTTTGGCTGGGCACCTCTACACACCGCCCCCTGAAGAAGCGGCAGCGAAACACGTGTTGGGGTATCTGTTGTGAATTCCGTTCTTGGGCTCCCTCCGGTGGTTGTAAATGGCACTTTTGTGAATTCTGCCCTTGGGCTCCCTTCGGTGGTTTTAAGTGGAACTGCTGCTCCTTGGGTTTAGCATTAGCAGCTGCTTCCACTGATCGTCTCTCCTGGCTCTGCTATTTAGCCTGGCTCTAGTCTTCAGCCAGTGCCAGCTGTCAATGTTTCTTGGTTGGATTCAGATCTCTCCTTGGATTTCTCTGATAGCCTGTCCATTTCAGCAAAGATAAGTCCTTGCTTGTTCTTTTGTTGTCCACTTGCTATGGACTTAATCGTTCAGTTCATGTTATGTTTTTTCTTGTCCAGCTTGTCAGTATGATATATTCAATTTAGCTGGAAGCTCTGGGGAAGCAGATTTGCCCTCCACACCGTGAGTCGGTGTGGAGATTTTTTGTAAACTCTGTGTGGATTTTTTAGCTTTTAATACTGACCGCACAGTATTCTTTCCTGTTCTGTCTATCTAGTTAGAATTGGCCTCCTTTGCTAAATCCTGTTTTCATTCTGTGTATGTCATTTCCCTCTCCACTCACAGTCAATATTTGTGGGGGGCTATCTTTCCTTTGGGGATTTTCTCTGAGGCAAGATAGCTTTCTGTTTCCATCTTTAGGGGTAGTTAGTTCTCAGGCTGTGACGAGGTGTCTAGGGAGTGACAGGAACATCCCATGGCTACTTCTAGTGTTGGTGTTAGGATCAGGAACTGCGGTCAGTACAGATACCACCTCCTCAGAGCTCGTCACATGTTGCTCCTTAACCACCAGGTCATAACAGGTATCTGTGCAGTCCTTAGTGCTGTCCTATGGGTGAGCATTTACTTTCTCAGCGTCCTTTTTTGCCTCCATACCTGTTCACATGTTACGGTTTGAAGTTGTGGTTACTATACCACATTATATGTACTGAATAAGGGATGGGCTGATTGCTACTATATGGAGCTCACCCACTTGGATACTTTTTTGAGGTTACTTCCATGTACATTTTTCTCACTTTAGTATATGATAGTATTGGTTGAGTACCCCTGTGGATATGGATAGCCTATCACTGCTTGTAGGCATCATCATTTAATCTACCTGTCCAGTATTATTGGGTTTTATTGTGTATACTTATTTGCCTGTTTTTTGTATTTGATGTGCTAATAAAGCTTTGTATAAATTTTTCAAAAAAATATTTTCATGGCATTTGTTATTTATTTGATATTAGTAGCTACTTGGGAATTGTAGGCTCTTTTTTCTTTCTTATGGTTACCACTAACATGTATTGTTGTTCTTCTTTCCCAGTCCGGGAGTACTGGATTTAACCAGGGGGGGAGTGCAGCGCCCCAGAGTCCTGGTCGTTGCAGTACTGTCGCTCCGCCACTAAGGGGAGTGATGGTACGTCTGATGGCACTTAAGGAGTTCACCTGACCAGGTATCACAGTCACACATTACACATCACACTCTGGCCACCAGGGGGAGCGAAGGGTTCTATGTATTAGGCCACTCCTCACACTCTGGTAAAACTGGGGGTTGGATAGGAAGTTAGAGAGAAGCTGACTGGGTTTTGCCCAGGCAACACCTAGTGAGAGAAGAGGTTGCTTGGGAAGATTCAGGGGGGTCCCTGTCAGGGGTGGGATCCTGACAGAGGCCTAGCGAACAGGACAGATCATTACGGAGCCGCGCCTGCACTTCATTGCGGCGGAATCTTAAGAAAGGACACGAAGCAAAGTATATTGTGGAGAAGTGAGAAACGAGATCACAGCACAAAGGCGATAGAACCAGTAGGAGCCGTGCCCCGAGATCGGCAACATCCTACTGAGGCGCGTAGCCGGTGGCCGGAATGCAGAGGAATTATTGGGCTCTACGCCTAACTTCAAACCAACGGCAGGGCAGTCAACTTTAGGTGGGCTGCCTCACCTTAATCACCTAATGAAGACAACGGAGGCAATTGTGGGAGAGGGGCGTCTCTAGGGTCCCTATAAAATAACTCCAGGCCTACCCCGTCATACGGGTGCGTCCTATCCATATCATCTGGGGGACGGAGAGAAAGAACAGAAACACACACGACAGTTGTGAGGACTATCCCGTGGTGCTCAGCAGGGAAGTACTACAACACCCAGGCGCTAGTGGGTAGGCACTGATTTCCACCTGCAAAGGGAACTCTGGATGTGCCTTCAGACCTGCCGGTCTCAGCCAGCCCTGTTAGCAGTGCTCTGGATTGCGGATGCTGAAGCCTTCAGTAAAGAGGTAAAGAGACTGCAATCCTGTGTCCCCTTCATTTACTGCGATCTACACCACCACCTACACCTTTTATTGGGCACCCCATAGCAGGGCCACGGACCGGGTCGGGCCACCGTGACATCTTCAGAACCGATAGACCCGGTACCGAGTACCCCGCTGTCCTGCGTTTGGGGGCCGCTCCACATACCATCCTCACCTTCCGACCAGTGGGGTTGTCCCCAGCAACAACGGGCCTATGTACCAGTCACTAAGCTCCCCGAGTCCAAGAGAGCATCCGTCTGGTTCCCGTTAACGAGCACCTTGCACAGTTGGGGTTCGGTACTGACAGTGCCTGTAGTGGCGATGAAGATGGGCTGGGTGTACATAGGCACTCAGCAAGTATACCTGTTTTAGGACTTCAGTGACTCTGCCAATGTGACAAGGCACCCTTAAACTATTCCAGCAAAATTTGAACTCCAATATGGTGCTTCTTCCCTTCTGAGCTTTGCACTGTGCCTCAAAAGTAGTATTCCCCCACATATGGGGTATCAGCGTACTCAGGAGAAATTGCACTACAAATTGTATGGTGTAGTTTCTCCTGTTACCCTTATGAAAATGGAAAATTTGGGGCTAAAGTAACATTTTTAAAATAAAAATGTGATTTTAATTTTTTCATGGCTCAACGTTATAAAACTTCGATGAAGCATCTGGGGGTTCAAGGTGCTCACCCTGCATCTAACTACATTCCTTGAGGGGACTAGTTTTAAAAATAGGGTCACTTCTGCGGGGTTACCACTGTTTAGGCACATCAGGGGCTCTCCAAACATGACATATGTTCCAGCAAATCTTGTATTCAAAAGTCAAATGGGGCTCCTTCCCTTCCAAGGTCTGCTATGTGCCCAAACAGTGGTTTTCTCCCTCATATGGGGTATCGGCATGTTCAGGAGAAATTACAAAACAAATTTTTAGGTCCATTTGTTCTTAGCACCCTTGTCAAAATAAAAAAAAATTGGATCTGAAGTAAAAAATGTTTCCACATTCCAAAAATTCCTGTGAAGCACCTGCAGGGTTAATAAACTTTTTGAATGTGGTTTTGAGCACCTTGAGGGGTTGCCGTTTTTAGAATGGTGTCAGTTTTGGGTATTTTCTATCATATATGTGGTGCCCCTAGGGGTATTTGCCACAAAAATAGTTATTGACACCAAATACAAATACTAAAATAGCAAGACTGCACTACCATCTCCGGCCAGAAGGGGGAGCTCCAGAGACTCCCCTTGATCTATTCTGGTCTGAGAAAAGGACTGGCAGTTGGGTTGAGGAGCTGAAAGTGAGAGGTCGTATAACTGAACTCCTGACAACCCTATGACGGATTATAGGTCCATAGTACCAATCTGAAGAAAAGAGGAATAGAGAAAAAGGACATTGTGAGAACCGGGTAGCAATAATCACCACCCAGAATAAGCGCAGAGACGGATACCGGATCCGTGGCTTTATTTATTATATTTATTTATATATTTATTTATTTATTATATATGATATAGCAACCGGAAAAAGAGGTGAGGTGATATCAACTTCACTAGGGTCAGACGCAGCAACAGATACAGAGTTCAGCGGTACTCCCGGAGGGGTAAGCCAATAAAAGTACTCGAGTTGCCCGTCGAACCAGGGTCTGGAAGGGACAGATTGAGCCGGCAACTAGTTCACATACAGCAGCAGGGCCGTACAGAAACTGCGTATAATAAGAGATGAAAACCTCGGCAAGGTCAAAGTAACTCAAAGTTCTTATGCAGACTCCGGTGACAGGACTGATCGTGAATCCTTTTATGTTGAAGTAAACTAGTTAAACATTTTAGTGCTTCAGTCTTTTATTTGGACAATAGACATATATCTAGGATCGGGATCATCACCGCTGAGAGAATCTGCTGCTGATCAAGTAAGTGTCTATTCTTTCACGATACCTTTTATACTGTGCATTGCCTGAGACCACAGCACCGGGTCGAGCCACTCGTGACATTCCCCTCAAGAGATAGACTCTACTGGTCTGGTGCTGAGTACCCTGGTCTCTTGGGCGTCACATTTGGCGTCACGAATAGGATTGGGCCAGCCCGTACACCGGGTATTATGTGCCGTGATTGGAGCCTAAAACTGTGAAAACTTGGATGAAAAGTTTTGAAAATTGACTTTATTAAAGAAAATCCCGTTCCCCATTGAAAACTATTGAAAGTGACTTTTCTCCATTGGTTATAATGGAGTAAAAATGGCCGCCATCCCCTGAGGTAATCATCTCATAACCGTTAGGCACAAAACTGTTAATCGAGCTACGTCATTACCCAAGCCCCAGTCTAACTGAAAAACTTCAAAATCCACCATTACAGAGCGTGCGGCAGATAGAGGCAGCAGGGGGCGTGTCATTGTGAGCGGTACCAAGCAGACTGCTCTGACATCAGAGCGAGGGGAAAACCAGTCCTGTTGCACAGAGGAACGAATCTACATTATCTAGAAGGAAGCGGAGACCGGAAGGGTCTAGATTAACTAAGGGGGTACAGTATGTCGCAACACGGAGATGCCGCAGCACCCGGCGACGCTAATGCAGCTGAAAGACAGAGTGTCGATAGAGAGCCCGGCAGTGCAGCAGTGCAAGGAGTGGCGCCCATCATGCCGGTGTTGATGCCATATACCCCGGGTGGCCCGTGGCTTCCAATGTATGAAGGTGAACCTAATACCCTTGACGGTTTCAGGGAAAAGATGCTGGCTCATTTTGATATGTTCCCTGTGGGTGAAGCTCAGCGTGTTAGTCTCCTGATGATGCAGTTAAGTGGCCATGCTAAGCGAAAAGTCACGGCATGGGCAACTGATCTAAAAGGTACTGTTGAACGCATATTTGCTGGATTAAAAGCTACATTTGAAACCACTGCCAGCAGCAAAGCTAAAGTACGATTCTTTAATTGCAAACAAAAAGCTAATGAGGGCGTGAGAGATTTTGCCTTAAACCTGCAGGAAGCCCTTAAATCACTTACACTGGCTGGAGCGGATAAACTGCTAAGAGATCAATTTATTGAGGGACTCTACACCCCTTCTCACCGGGGGCATGTGAGCATGCTTGTTTTTAAGAACCCTGAATTGACATTTGGCCAATTAAAAGAGAGCGCTATACGTCTCCAGCTGGCAGAGGCACCTCGGGATCAGAATTTTGCGCAACCCATGGCAGGTGCATCTCAACAACAGGAAGTGCCAGTGACATCGGCTATGTCTGGGGCCATTGCTAAGCCCCTGGGGCCTAGTACTGAGACTCTTCAACAAAAGCTTGACTCTTTAACTGATGTTGTTGCTTCAATGGCTAAAACCATGCAGGAGATGAGAGGACTCAAGATAGAGTTGGCAAACCGTAGAGAGGATGTCCCATGGATGAGACCCCGGAGATACCCGACATGGAGAGGGCGACCCCGCGACCGTTTCCAACCGGATGGACAGCCCATTTGCCGCCGTTGCCAGCAGTCAGGCCACTTTGCACGAGATTGTGGTTTAAACGGGAATCCCCTGGGAATGCGGGCCGCTTCGCAGGAATGAATTTTCAAGGCCCAACACCCTGGCACGACACGTACATCGGAGGACGACCCATCATCCCTATCGTGCTGGACGGAATTCCCCTCAACGCTTTGCTGGATACAGGTTCCCAGATTTCATCTATACCATATATCCTTTATAAGAGGTACTGGGCTGAGGTAGATATTGATAAAGGGCCCTCTGATGTTGAACTAGATATATGGGCCAGTAATGGTAAGTTGGTGCCAAAACTAGGATTCAGGGAGATGACCATAAAGATTGGTAAAGCAGAATTGAAGAAACAGGGTATAATTGTCGTTGATGTTGACCGGCAGAACTGTGAACCAACTGTATTGATAGGAATGAATGTGTTAGAGAACTGCTTTTCCGAAGTTATTTCTGTCTTACAGCAAATTGCTGAAACTGCCCGATCCTGCCAGCAGAGAGTTCTCCGGAGGGAAATAAAAGTATTAATGTTAAGGCAACAGGTAGAAGTTGCAGGTGGAGAAATCGGCAGTGTGAGGGTGAGTGATCCAACGTCTATTGTAATCCCACCAAAAACAGAACTGCTGGTATGGTGTAGAGCGGCCATTGGTACTAAAGGACGAGACTATCAAGCCTTAATAGAACCAGCGTACACCGACAGCAGGCCCACTATACTCACGGCATGAGGGGTGGTCGAGGTACACCAGGGACGGGTGCCGGTACGACTTTTGAACTGTGGAGAGGAAGAGGTCACTTTGCCAAGGTACGCTACAGTGGCAAAGTTATATACTGTTGACAACAATGCCATCACAACCGTTGAGCCCTTAGAATCGACCTGTCAGGTGGAAAATAACGGCTCAGATGGAGAATCGGAGGATTGGTGCCAACAGCTAGACGTGGGCGTAGACTTGACACCTACCCATCAAAGACAAGGGGTGTATAGATTAGTGACGGAATATGAACAGGTCTTCAGTACACCCATTGGACTTCGGACGGATAGAAGGGGTGGAACATACAATCCCCACCGGTGACCATCCCCCGATAAAAGAAAGATACAGACCCATACCGCCCGCTCACTATCAATGCGCGAAGGACATGCTGAGAGAGATGAAACAGGCCGGGGTAATAAGAGATAGTTGTATCCCTTGGGCGGCCCCTCTGGTGATTGTCAAAATAAAGGACGGAACCATGAGAATGTGCGTAGACTACCGGCGGATTAATAACATCACCCATAAAGACGCCTATCCCTTGCCTAGGATAGAAAAGTCCTTGACTGCTTTGAAATCTGCTAATTATTTTTCCACCTTAGACTTAACAAGCGGGTATTGGCAAGTCCCTGTGGCTGAGAGGGATAAAGAAAAAATGGCATTCACCACACCAATGGGTCTAAGCGAATTTAATCGCATGCCGTTCGGACTCTGCAACGCATCCGGTACTTTCCAGCGACTGATGGAATGTTGCCTCGGACACAAGAACTTCGAGACCGTCCTCTTGTACCTAGATGATGTGATCGTCTACTCAAAGACTTACGAACAGCACTTAACAGACCTGGCAGAGGTGTTCGAAGCCTTATCCAAGTATGGTATGAAAATCAAACCATCCAAATGTCACCTTCTCAAGCCAAAGGTACAATACTTAGGGCACATCGTGAGTTCGGAGGGAGTAGCACCGGATCCCGAGAAAATAACAGCCATAAGGGATTGGCCAAGACCTACCAACACAAAATAAATGAGGCAATTCTTGGGATTGGTGGGTTACTATCGCAGATTTATAAAAGAATTTACCAAGTTGGCAGCACCCTTGCAAGGCGCTTTGGTAGGGCAGACGAAGAAACCTTCGAACCGAAACCCTCCTTTTCAGTGGGACGACGAAAGAGAAGACTCCTTTGAGCAACTAAAGAAGGCACTAACCGGAGAAGAAGTTCTGGCGTATCCGGATTACCATCAACCTTTCATCCTCTACACCGATGCCAGTAATGTAGGATTGGGAGCGGTGCTGTCACAAAAGCAAGAAAGTCGGGAGAAAGTCATCGCCTTTGCAAGTAGAAAACTCCGGCCTACTGAAAGAAATTCAGAAAATTATAGCTCCTTCAAATTGGAGCTACTGGCAGTAGTTTGGGCGGTGACTGAACGTTTCAAACACTATTTGACCGGTGCAGAATTTATTGTCTACACTGACAACAATCCGTTGACCCATCTAGACACGGCTAAATTAGATGCGTTAGAACAGCGATGGATGGCCCGGTTATCTAATTACAACTTCGTGATCAAGTATCGAGCAGGTCGCAAGAATGGAAATGCCGATGCCCTATCCCGGATGCCACACTTGAGAGATGTAGAAGAAGAAACGGGGGAGCTTGAAGAAATTGAACTACCAGCCTTTCATCAGCCCAAGGCAAAACATCGTCAGTCAAATACCTATCAGAAACAACAAGAAGTGAATTTTAATCCGTTAGCACACCATAGATGGGCTGACACTCAAGATAGCAATCCGGCTGTGAAGCTAGTGAAGGAACTATTGACTGAGCAAAATGCATATCCCGATGAGGATGCCCCAGAAGAGACGCATCAACTCTGGAAAGAGAGAGGCAAAATGTTCCTGTATCAAAAGAAGCTCTGTAGGAGGTACACCAATCCAAAAACACATGAATTGGTTTGGCAAATTATCGTGCCTAAACAAGATGTGAGGATGGTCCTCGAAGCTTACCACAATGGTGCTGGTCACTTCGGTTGGAAAAAGTTAGAAGTGCTTCTAAGAGAAAGATTTTATTGGGTCGGGATGAGAAAATCAATCGAACAGTGGTGCAGAAACTGTGGCCCGTGCAACCTCAGAAGGAACGATCAAAAGAGCCAAAGAGCACCACTGCAGCCCATAATCACCAAACAACCACTTGAACTTGTAGCCATGGACCACGTGAAGTTGACACCGAGCCGGTCCGGTTATGTCTATGCCTTGACCATCGTGGACCATTATTCGCGCTTCTTGGTAGTAGTACCTGTAAAAGATCTGACTGCAAAAACAGCAGCCAAAGCATTCCAAACGTACTTTTGTAGACCCCATGGATATCCGGAACAGGTTCTCACTGACCAGGGTACAGCCTTTGAATCAGAGATCTTCAGAGAATTCTGTAATATGTATGGTTGCAAAAAGATCCGGACGACGGCCTATCATCCACAAACAAACGGCTTATGTGAGAAGATGAACCATATTGTGATAGACCTACTAAAGACTTTACCTGAAACGGAAAGGAATCAATGGCCAGAGAAATTGCCTGACTTGGTGGATCTGTATAATCATGTCCCGGTGAGCTCTACCAACTGCACCCCAGCTTATCTTATGCGTACAAGACCCGGCCAATTGCCAATCGATCTAGAAATGGGAATTCTGAAACCAGACGCAGAAGTTCAAGACTCCAATTGGGATGTCATACAGCAAAAGCAGTATCGCCAAGTGCAAGAGAGTGTGGAAAGAAGCCTCCAGCAAACCAGAGAAAGACAAGAGCGAACTTTCAACCAGAATGCTCCAGCAACTCTATTAAGACCTGGTGACCAAGTACTCAAGAGGAATCGTCGAACCAATAAACTGGATAATCAATGGGAAGCCGTACCCTACACAGTTTTACCAACAAGAATGGATAATCCTAAAATGTGTCTCATTAGCAAAAACGGAGGTTTAACATCTGTACTAGTGTCAAGAGACAATCTTAAATTATATCCGGAAACGTTGAAAGAGCCAGAAGTTGTCCAGCCAGAACCAGAAGTTATTCAACCCATACAGGTTCAACCAGTAAAGGAAAAAGAAGAGGAAATGTATCACACCTGTATAGGAGATTTTCCCAAAACCCTACTAACATACCATGGTGCGGTAGTGGTTCCCATGGTGGCCTTTTATCCAACACCGAACCCAATATTAGAAGTCCCAAGACAGGAAGAGGCTGACCCCGTACTACAAGAGGTTCCAGGTCAGGAAGAACAGATTCCTGATTGGAGTAATCCCATTCACGGTGGATTTGCCAACCCCATCTTTAGCAGAGAGGGCAGATACTATATCCGCAGTAGACAGTAGTACACCACATAAAGAGACACCGCTATTACGTAGATCCCAGCGTAGTACCCAGGGTCAATTACCGGCCAGGTATGCGGATTACCAACTATAAGACTATAGTCATTGTTATCGTTCTGTAACGTTTAAGCCCAGTACCTACAGAGACTTACCTGTATGAACTTCTTGCATATTCTTGAACTTTTTATCAGCCCGGAAACACTAAATCAAAGCTCCGGAAAGACTGCTTTGTGAACTTTGCTTCCTAGTACCTTAAAGGATAGAACTGTATTAATGGACGCTATTTGAAGTGACTTTTTACAGAATTCCATTTTTTTTTTGTTTCTTTGAGTGGTTTTTGTAACTTAAAATAGCAAGACTGCACTACCATCTCCGGCCAGAAGGGGGAGCTCCAGAGACTCCCCTTGATCTATTCTGGTCTGAGAAAAGGACTGGCAGTTGGGTTGAGGAGATGAAAGTGAGAGGTCATATAACTGAACTCCTGACAACCTTATGACGGATTATAGGTCCATAGTACCAAGACGCAACCAATCACAAGCCGTGACGTCACGGGAGGCTGGACAAACGCGCATTTTAAAATGGGCGCGTGTCCAGCCTCCCGTGACATCCCGGCTTGTGATTGGTTGCGCCGCGATCAACCAATCACAAGCCGGGAGGCTGGACACGCGCCCATTTTAAAATTTTAAAATGCGCGCGTGTCCAGCCTCCCGGCTTGTGATTGGTTGACCGCGGCGCAACCAATCACAAGCCGGGACGTCACGGGAGGCTGGACACGCGCCCATTTTAAAAAGCGCGCGTGTCCAGCCTCCCGTGACGTCACGGCTTGTGATTGGTTAATGGCGGCCATGTTGCCGGGACGCGGACCAATCACAGCAAGCCGTGACGTAATTTCGTCACGGCTTGCTGTGATTGGTCCGCGTCCCGGCAACATGGCCGCCCTGACCAATCACAAGCCGGGACTTCACGTAACCAAGTAAAAGCGCAAATTTTAAACAAACAACGCTGCCGGTTCCCTCGCTGAGGTCCAGGCTGCGTCGGAGGGTGAGTCTAGCGATATTTTTTATTTTAATTCTTTCTTTTACACATTTATATGGATCCCAGGGCCTGAAGGAGAGTTTCCTCTCCTTCAAACCCTGGGAACCATCAGGGATACCGTCCGATACTTGAGTCCCATTGACTTGTATTGGTATCGGGTATCGGTATCGGATTGGATCCGATACTTTGCCGGTATCGGCCGATACTTTCCGATACCGATACTTTCAAGTATCGGACGGTATCGCTCAACACTACTCATGAATGCTTTGGTTCCTTTATGGTCTGCAGTCTGATGATGGCTGTTAACAACTCCCATTATCTACTTACCACTGTTAATGACATACTGTGAGTTATAGGTTCATACAACACAGTTGTATATCGGGTTGACCTGACATTGCAATTGATCACTGTATTAAACTTGGCGATGTATTCATGTAATGATAATCTTGTCGCTTGCACCTAAAGAACGTCTCTAGAATCCTCCCCTTTCTCACCATGGAAACAACAAAAACCCTCACTGTTTCCCTGATCCACTCCCGCCTTGACTACTTTAATTCTCTATTAACCCCTTCGCGCCATGCGCCGTACTAGTACTGCGCTGTGGGCACTGCATTTGTGCCAGCCGCAGTACTAGTACGGCGCCGCCATTTTCCGGTCACCACGTGGCATCGCCCGGTGACCGGGTTCCGATGGCTGCTGTCCCTGACAGCAGACCATCTCTGCACGTAGCCCCGGGGGGCTGCACCCCCCCCCCCCCCCCCCGCTTCGGCGATCGCTCTGATTGGCTGGTCAATTCTGACCAGCCAATCACAGCGACATGACAATAAAGTTAAAAAATAAAAGCATGTGACAGGCTGTGATTGGTGCTGTGTGACGTCGCACCAATCACAGCCGTCACAGTAGGTGGGGTGATCGCCACATCACCTCACCTGATTAATCCCTATGGGCTGATTGGCTGAACAATAGCTTCTAGCCAATCAGCGCCAAAGGGGTTAGTTTAAAATACAGATCACCGCCCTGCACGACATCTTAACCTCAGATTTGGCGTGCAGAGCGGTGGTCTAAGCCCCTCTGTCTAACCTGAGAAAAGTTTCCATTGGTGGCCAGTGCGATCGTCCCTGCGATCTCCTGCCTCCATCTTCAGCGTCCAGCTTCAGCTTCCTGCTGTGTTCTCTGCTGCCATCTGCCTGCTGTGTGAGGCCTGTGATCACAGCAGCAGCAGCAGCACCTCCCCCACCCCTTTCCCATCCCCATCCCTGTTTCAGTACCCCCACCCTCCAATTGAATTTTTTGCGCAGTTTTTTTGCGCTTTTTTTCCTGTGCGCGGCGTCCCATGCAGAGCATTCGTGCTCTTGCCGTGTCTGCAGCACTCTGATCAGTATCGCTGCTGATCAGAGACTGCGCCACAGGACTTTTTTTTTAGCTAGTTAGCGTAGCAGACATCGCAGTCTAAGCGACATACGATTTTTTTAAAAAAATAATAATAATAGTAGTTAGTACAGTGTAGTTTTAGACGTAGATTAGCTGGTGTCAAAGCGTTAGTGACGACCGGTCTTATTTTTAGAGAAAAAAAAAACTGTACAGAGTAGTTTAGTGGCAGCGTGTTAGTGTAGCCGGTGTCACAGGGTTAGTGACGACCGATCATCTTTTAGAAAAAAAAAATCGTACAGAGTAGTTTTATAGGTAGGGAGGTAGCGTCTTTTTTGCATAAAACTTTATCGCCGGATAATCTCTAGTGCATTAGGGGAGCGTACGCCACACTGTTAGTGACGCTCGCTTTTCTTTTGTAAAAAGAATAGTTGTCGTCAAATTTTTAGCGCGTTCATTAGGGGAGCATATGTCACACTGTTAGTGGCGTTAGTTTTTTCTTTTGCAAAAAAAAAAAAAAAAGATTTAGGCTACTTTCACACTAGCGTCGGGAACAACCCGTCGCTGTGCGTCGGGCCGAGGTTCCCGACGCTAGCGTGGTCTCCGCCGCACAACGGGGGCAGCGGATGCATTTTTCCCACGCATCCGCTGCCCCATTGTGAGGTGCGGGGAGGTGGGGGCGGAGTTCCGGCCGCGCATGCGCGGTCGGAAAAAGCGGACCGTCGGGAGCAAAAAACGTTACATGTAACGTTTTTTTCTCCCGACGGTCCGCTACCACACGCCCAAGCGTCGCAAAACGGACGCGACGTTTGGCAATGCGTCGCAAATGCGTCGCTAATGTTAGTCTATGACGAAAAAACGTATCCAGCAAGAACTTTTGCTGGATGCGTATTTTCGGCAAAATGACGCATTTGCGACGTATTGCAGTTAACGCTAGTGTGAAAGTAGCCTTAGTTGCGTAGGGTAAATTTTTTTTATACAAACTTATTTTTTTACATCTGATTTTTTTTTTTTCTTGTTTCTTCTACATTTTTTCTCACTACTTGTTTTTTCTCTCTGGTTATAATAAAGAGTACCCTATACACAAGCCCCACACATTACACGTGTAAAAGCACCACTTACACACATCCCCAGAGTTTGGGAAAAAAAATAAAAATGGCCCATTCGTCAACAAGGCGCTATTCACCAGAGGAGGCTTACGCCATCCTTGCGTCTGACACGGATACAGCCAGTGAGGAAGATCCCACATTCTTCTATTCCTCCTCCTCATCCTCATCCTCAACCTCCTCCTCCTCATCTGGTGAGGAAAGACCCCCAACAAGGCGCCATAGGACCCAGGCAACTCCTGCAGCAATCGATCCCGTATGGATTGCACCCCCTGAAAATTTTCAGCCCGTCATTCCAGATTTCAGCAGCAGCTCAGGAATCCAGTTTGACACGACTGGCCTCACTGAAATTGACTTCTTCAAATTCTTTTTCAGTGAGGAAATAATAAATCTTATGGTGGCCCAGACGAACCTGTATGCCCAACAATTTTTCACCCAAAATCCCACGTCATCACACGCCAGATGGACCCCCGTAAATGCAGCAGAGATGATGACATTTTGGCGAATTGTGCTGCATATAGGCATAATCAGAAAGCCAAAGCTTTGGCAATACTGGAGTACTGACATTCTCTACAGTACACCGGTATTCAGCATGGCCATGAAAAGGACACGATTTGAAGGGATCGAAAGATTTTTGCATTATAATGATAATGCGCAGTGTCCTCCTCAAGACGATCCAAACTTTGATTGTCTATATAAAATTCGGCCAGTGATTGAACACTTCAGCAGAAAATTTGCTGAGGCGTACACACCCAAGAGGGACATCGCTATTGATGATTCTCTCATTCACTTCAAAGGGAGGCTAAAATTCCGACAGTACCTGCCCAGTAAGAGGTCCAGGTATGGAATAAAGCTGTACAAACTGTGCGAGAGTACCTCAGGATACACCCACAGATTTAGGGTCTACGAGGGGAAGGACACCCAGATTAACCCCCCTGAATGCCCCCCCCCATCCTGGGGGTGAGTGGGAAAATTTTGTGGGAATTGCTGCACCCACTGCTGGATAAAGGTTATCACCTCTACATTGATAACTTTTACACCAGCATCCCACTCTTCAAGGCCCTCTCTGCCAGAGGTACAGCTGCATGTGGGACCGTGCGAAAAAATCAGCAAGGCCTCCCTAAGCCTCTAATTGGGCAAATGCTGAGAAAAGGGGAAAGCAGAGCCCAATACAGCGACAACATGCTGGTGGTCAAGTATAAGGACAAAAGGGATGTCCTTATCCTGACCACCATATGTAGCGCCCCCACTGTTGCAGGGCCGAGGGGTACCCGGTACCGGGCCTCTGAGTCTCTGCGCTGGGATTGTCACGGTGGCTAGACCCGGTCCGTGACCCTGCTGAGGGGCGCCCAATGAAAGGTGTGGGTGGTGATGCTGTAGTGGTGCGGTGCAGGTCGCAGTAAATAACGAGGACACCAGGTTGCAGTCTCTTTACCTCTTTACTGAAGGCTTCAGGATCCTCAGTCCGGAATACGGTTAACCAGGCTGCGCAAGTCCGGCCGGTCTGATGGCACCTCCAGAGTTCCCTTTGCAGGTGGAAATCTGTGCCTACCTTCTAGCGCTTGTGTGTTGTGGTCCTCCCCTGCTGTGCTTACGGGATAGTCCCCACAACTGTTGTGTCTGTTTCTGAAGTTCCCTCACAACTCGATTATGATGTTCTTCTTCGTCCCCCAGATGATATGGCTAGGACGCACCCGTATGACGGGTAGGCTCGGAGCTCTTCCTGGACCCTAGTGTCGCCCCTCTCCTGTTGTTGCCCCCTATGTCTTCTTAGGTGATTTGGGTGAGACAGCCCGCCTATAACTGACTGTCCTGCCGTAGGTTTGAAGTTAGGCCTGGAGCTCTATACTTCCTCGGCGTTCCGGCCACCGGCTGCGCGCCTCAGTAGGATGTTGCCTCGTCTTACAGCACGACTCCTACTGGCGTTTCTCCTTGTTGCGTTGATCTCGTTTCTCACTTAGCACAATAAACCTCGCTTCTTGTCCTTTCTTAGGGTACCGCCGCGATCAGGTGCAGGCGCGGTCCCGTAACGTTCTCTCTGTTCGCTAGGCCTCTGTCAGGATCCCACCCCTGACAGGGACCCCCCCTGAATCTTCCCCTGCAACACCCTCTGCCACAGGATGTTGCCTGGTTCCAATCCAGTCAGCTTCTAACTAACTTCCTATCCAACCCCCAGTTTTACCAGATTGTGAGGAGTGGCCTAATACATAGCACCCTTAGCTCCCCCTGGAGGCCAGACTGTGAAGTGTATTGGTGTCTGTGATACCTGGTCAGGTGAACTCCTTCAGTGCCATCAGACGTACCATAGCCCCCCTTAGCGGCGGAGCATCAGTACTGCAACGACCAGGACTCTGCACATACACCGTGACAACAGCTCCCTTGTCACTGTTCGTGAGACCACAACACAAGTCCCAAAGCCAGATTGTATCTTGGATTACAATCGGTACATGGGGGTGTGGATCTCTCAGATCAGGTCCTCCAACCATACAGTGCCATGCAAAAACCCAAAGTATGGTAGAAAAAATTGGTCGTGCACATTGTACAGATTGCAATGTACAATGCTTTTGTTCTGTTCCGATCTACAGGCAATACGGGGGGATCTTCCTTCAGTTTCAGGAGGTAGTCATCAAGGCCCTAATGTTTGGCACTCAGGGAGATGAGGGCCCCAGTACTTCTGAATCTGATAGTGCCGTATTGTCCCAGGTCAACATTTCCCAGGACAGGTTCCCCAAACAGCGAGGACAGGATGATCACAAAAACGGTGCAGAGTATGTTTCAAGAGGGGAATCCGAAAGGACACAATTTCCGATTGTGAAACCTGCCCTGAGAAACCTGGGCTTTGCATTAAGGATTGCTTCAAAGCATACCACACATCCACAAATTAATAAAATTAGTTTATACCCTGTTGACACAACACACTTTTATTATCTGATGTACCCCATACATCTTACACATACCGCCACATTATAAATTCATACACCAGTAAAACCAAAAGAATTATAATCAATACTATAAAACTATGCCTCTAGATATATTTCTTCAGGGGTGTAGTTTCCAAAATGGGGTCACTTGTGGAGGATTTCCACTGTTTAGGCACATCAGGGGCTCTGCAAATGCAACATGACGCCCGCAGACCATTCCTCCAAAGTCTGCAATCCAAAACATCACTTATTCCATTCCGAGCCCCGACGTGTGCCCAAACAGTGGTTTTTCCCCACATATGGGGTATCGGCGTACTCGTGAAAAATTGCACAACATCTTTTCCTGTCTATTTTCTCCTATAACCCTTGGGAAAATAAAAAAAATCGTAGCTAAAAGATCATTTGTGTGGAAAAAATATGTTTTATTTTTTTTCACGACTCAACGTTATAATTTTTGGTGAGGCACTTGGAGGTTCATGGTGCTCACCACATATCTAAATAAATTCCTTGGGAGGTCCAGTTTCCAAAATGGGGTCACTTGTGGGAGATTTTCACTGTTGAGGCACATCAGAGGCTCTGCAAATGCAACATGACGCCCGCAGACATTCTATCAAAGTCTGCAATCCAAAATGTCACTTATTCCATTCCGAGCCCCGACGTGTGCCCAAACAGTGGTTTTTCCCCACATATGGGGTATAGGTGTACTCTTGAAAAATTGCACAACATCTTTTTCTGTCTATTTTCTCCTATAACCCTTGGGAAAATAAAAAAATCGTAGTTAAAAGATCATTTTTGTGGAAAAAATGTGTTTTATTTTTTTTCACGACTGAACGTTATAATTTTTGGTGAGGCACTTGGAGGTTCATGGTGCTCACCACATAGCTAGATAAGTTCCTTGAAGGGTCTAGTTTCCAAAATGGGGCCACTTGTGGATGTTTTCTACTGTTTAGGTACATCAGGGGCTCTCCAAATGCGACATGGCGTTCAATCTCAATTCCAGCCAATTTTGGTTTGAAAAAGTCAAACAGCGCTCCTTCCCTTCCGAGCCCTGCCGTGCGCCCAAACAGTGGTTTTCCCCCACCTATGGGGTATCAGTGTATTGAGAACAAATTGCACAACAACTTTAGTGGTCCATTTTCTCTTTTTACTTTTGTGAAGATAAAAAAGTTGTTGCTAAATGATCACTATTGGGGAAAAAATTTTATTTTGTATTTTCACGCCTCTACGTTCTAAACTTCTGTGAAGCATCTGGGGGTTCAAAGTGCTCACCACATAGCTAGATAAGTTCCTTGAAGGGTCTAGCTTCCAAAATGGGGTCACTTGTGGCGGTTTTCCACTGTTTAGGTACATCAGTGGCTCTCCAAACGTTATATGGTGTCCGATCTCAATTCCAGCCAATTTTTGTTTGAAAATGTCAAATGGCGCTCCTTCCCTTCCGAGCCCTACCGTGCACCCAAACAGTGGTTTTCCCCCACCTATGGGGTATCAGTGTATTCAGGATAAATTGCACAACAACTTTAGTGGTCCACTTTTTCTTTTTACACTTGTGAAGATAAAAAAAATTGATGCTAAAAGATCATTTTTGGGGAAAAATTTGATTTTTTATTTTCACGCCTCTACGTTCTAAACTTCTGTGAAGCACCTGGGGGTTCAAAGTGCTCACCACATAGCTAGATAAGTTCCTTGAAGGGTCTAGCTTCCAAAATGGGGTCACTTGTGGCAGTTTTCCACTGTTTAGGTACATCAGTGGCTCTCCAAACGCGACATGGTGTCCGATCTCAATTCCAGCCAATTTTGGTTTGAAAAAGTCAAATGGCGCTCCTTCCCTTCCGAGCCCTGCTGTGTGCCCAAACAGTGGTTTAACCCCACATATGGAATATTAGTGTATTCAGGTGAAATTGTACAACAACTTTAGTGGTCCATTTTCTCCTTTTACCCTTGTGGAAATAAAAAAGATTGTTGCTAAAAGATCATTATGTGAAAAAAAGTTAAATGTTCATTTTTGCCTTCCACATTCTGTTAATTCCTGTGAAGTACCTGAAGGGTTAATAAACGTCTTGAATGTGGTTTTGAGTACCTTGAGGGGTGTAGTTATTAGAATTGTGTGAGAATTGTGTGACTTTTGGGTACTTTAATCATATAAGCCCCTCAAAGTGACTTCAAATGTGATGTGGTCCCTAAAATAAATGGTTTTGTAAAGTTTGTTGAAAAAATGAGAAATCGCTGTTTAACTTTTAACCCTTATAACTCCCTAACAAAAAAAAAATGTGGTTCCAAAATTGTGCTGATGTAAAGTAGACATGTGGGAAATGTTATTTTTAACTAATTGGTGCAATATGAGTCTCTGATGCAAGGGTATAAAAATTCAAAGTTTGAAAATTGCAAAATTTTCAACATTTTCACCAAATTTCCATTTTTTCCACAAATAAACGCAAGTAATATCAAAGAAATTTTGCCACTATCATAAAATACAATATGTCACAAGAAAACAATCTCAGAATCACCAGGATGCGTTGAAGCTTTTCAGAGTTATTACCTCATAAAGTGACAATGGTCAGAATTGTAAAAATTGGCCCTGTCACTTAGGTGAAAACAGGCTTCGAGGTGAAGGGGTTAAATGGCCTCCCCCTCTCTTGACTTTCCCCCTCCAGTCCATCCTTCATGCAGCAGCCAGGGTCATTTATCTGGCTAATCATTATTTGAACACCTCCGCTCTGTGTCAGTCATTGCGCTGGCTACCCATACATTATAGGATCCAATTTAAACAGCTTGTTCTCACCCACAAAGCTCTCCACAGTATGGCACCCCCTACATCTCCTTGCTCATTTCTCTATACCGGCCTACCCACTTGTTACACTTCACAAGCGACTTTCAACTAACATCTGCACTATTCCGTTCCTCCCACTCCCAACTTCAAGACTTCTCCCGTTGCGCTAATTCTCTGTAATGCTCTACCCCAAGAAATTAAGACTAATCACAACTTATGCCGTTTCAGGCAGTCCCTAAAAACACATCTGCCTAGGACAGCCTATCACGTTCCTTAATCAAAGTCCTTTTATATATAGCCCATTCACTATTTCTCTGAACATAACTCTCCATCAAACTCGACCGCACCCAAAAGCATTACAAATACTGGCTAGTGACTAGCTCATGCAGCCTTTATCTATCCCCCCACTCCCTCAAGATGGCTGAACCATCATTGTAAATAAGCACCTGTACTTTGTGTCTCCCACACCTCATTGTAGATTGTAAGCTTTTACGAGCAGGATCGTCATTATTTTGCTTTAATTATTGTATTATTTTTAACCTGGTTACTTATGACTTGTGTATGAACTGTTGAATTGTAAAAGGCTGTGGAATATGTCGGCGCTATATAAATAAAGATTACTATAATAGTTTTTGTAATGTATTTCTGTACTGATGGTGATTCTGGTGATGTATTCCTGTACTGATGGTTATGATTCTTCTGTCTTTCTGTAGTGTTGACGGTCTTGGTGATGTATCCACCTGGTAATGTATTCATGTACTGTTATTGGTTCTTATCCTGTACATAAGTAGCAGTTCATAACTAGTCATATTATGTGATGTTTACCTATGTTGATAAATTATTGTGACGTCTGGCAAGTTAATGATTACTACATCTGTATTTATTAGGAGCTTTAATTATAACATTAAGCACTATAACGTGCCAAATCCTAACAATGTGCAATACACTGTCAGGATATGGCTCTGTTTACTAGTACTAGACATCACCACATGGCAATTTATATGCAATTTTCATACATCAGTTTTTCACTGAACATTGACAAAAATAGCTTCTAGTCAGCACATAGCTGTAAGTATGCAAATTGCATATGAATGGTCACATGCCTAATATGCATACCGCTTATGCTGCATAGGAGGGAGTAACAAATTTAATTTTTGCTCAAGGTGCAGGAAAATTAGATTTGCCTCTGCAAAGATTCTCTGGTTATATGAGACTAGCTATTGAACCCATTCTATGCCCGGGTGGCGAGCATTTATATTGGTATACGGTCTCCATCCTGGTATGTGTTGCTTCCATCCTGCGCCCTAATCTTGTCATGTGCTGCTACCATCTTGCGCCTCCATCCTGTCATTTGCTGCTCCCATCCTGCGCACCCATCCTGTCATGTGCTGCTCCCATCCTGCGCCACTGTTCTGTAATTTGCTGCTCCCATCCATATACCCCATACGCAGCTCCATAAAGGTTGATGGCCCCCATAAGATGCTCCATAGTATATGCCTCATATGCTGCTCCATTATGGTTGATGGCCCCCATAAAATGCTCCATAGTATATGCCCCGTATGCTGCTCCATTATGGTTGTTGGCCCCCATAAGATGCTCCATAGTATATGCCTCATATGCTGCTCCATTATGGTTGATGGCCCCCATAAGATTCTCCATAGTATATGCCCCGTATGCTGCTCCATTATGGTTGTTGGCCCCCATAAGATGCTCCATAGGATTATATGCCCCATACGCTGCTCCATTATGGTTGATGGCCCCCATAAGATGCTCCATAGTATATGCCTCATATGCTGCACCATTATGGTTGATGGCCCCCATAAGATGCTCCATAGTATATGCCTCATACGCTGCTCCATTATGGTTGATGGCCCCCATAAGATGCTCCATAGTATATGCCTCATACGCTGCTCCATTATGGTTGATGGCCCCCATAAGATGCTCCATAGTATATGCCTCATATGCTGCTCCATTATGGTTGATGGCCCCCATAAGATGCTCCATAGGATTATATGCCCCATACGCTGCTCCATTATGGTTGATGGCCCCCATAAGATGCTCCATAGTATATGCCTCATATGCTGCACCATTATGGTTGATGGCCCCCATAAGATGCTCCGTAGTATATGCCCTGCATACTGCTCCATTATGGTTGATGGCCCCCATAAGATGCTCCATAGTATATGCCTCATATGCTGCACCATTATGGTTGATGGCCCCCATAAGATGCTCCATAGTATATGCCCTGCATACTGCTCCATTATGGTTGATGGCCCCATAAGATGCTCCATAGTATATGCCCCGTATACTGCTCCATTATGGTTGATGGCCCCCATAAGATGCTCCATAGTATATGCCTCATATGCTGCACCATTATGGTTGATGGCCCCCATAAGATGCTCCATAGTATATGCCCTGCATACTGCTCCATTATGGTTGATGGCCCCCATAAGATGCTCCATAGTATATGCCCCGTATACTGCTCCATTATGGTTGATGGCCCCCATAAGATGCTCCATAGTATATGCCTCATATGCTGCACCATTATGGTTGATGGCCCCCATAAGATGCTCCATAGTATATGCCCCGTATGCTGCACCATTATGGTTGATGGCCCCCATAAGATGCTCCATAGTATATGCCTCATATGCTGCTCCATTATGGTTGATAGCCCCCATAAGATGCTCCATAGTATATGCCCTGTATGCTGCTCCATTATGGTTGATGGCCCCCATATGATGCTC
The DNA here is from genome assembly GCF_051348905.1 of Ranitomeya variabilis. NCBI lineage: Eukaryota > Metazoa > Chordata > Amphibia > Anura > Dendrobatidae > Ranitomeya > Ranitomeya variabilis. The sequence goes on along the minus strand of NC_135237.1, from coordinate 327,546,355 downwards.
CATAGTATATGCCCTGTATACTGCTCCATTATGGTTGATGGCCCCCATAAGATGCTCCATAGTATATGCCCCGTATACTGCTCCATTATGGTTGATAGCCCCCATAAAATGCTCCATAGTATATGCCCTGTATGCTGCTCCATTATGGTTGATGGCCCCCATAAGATGCTCCATAGGATTATATGCCCTGTATACTGCTCCATTATGGTTGATGGCCCCCATAAGATGCTCCATAGTATATGCCCCGAATGCTGCTCCATTATGGTTGATGGCCCCCATAAGATGCTCCATAGTATTATATGCCCTGTATGCTGCTCCATTATGGTTGATGGCCCCCATAAGATTCTCCATAGTATATGCCTCATATGCTGCACCATTATGGTTGATGGCCCCCATAAGATGCTCCATAGTATTATATGCCCTGTATACTGCTCCATTATGGTTGATGGCCCCCATAACATGCTCCATAGTATATGCCCCGTATGCTGCACCATTATGGTTGATGGCCCCCATAAGATGCTCCATAGTCTATGCCTAATATGCTTCTCCATTATGGTTGATAGCCCCCATAAGATGCTCTATAGTATATGCCCTGTATGCTGCTCCATTATGGTTGATGGCCCCCATAAAAGATGCTCCATAGTATATGCCCTGTATACTGCTCCATTATGGTTGATGGCCCCCATAAGATGCTCCATAGTATATGCCCCGTATACTGCTCCATTTTGGTTGATAGCCCCCATAAGATGCTCCATAGTATATGCCCTGTATACTGCTCCATTATGGTTGATGGCCCCCATAAGATGCTCCATAGTATATGCCCCGTATACTGCTCCATTATGGTTGATAGCCCCCATAAGATGCTCCATAGTATATGCCCTGTATGCTGCTCCATTATGGTTGATGGCCCCCATAAAAGATGCTCCATAGTATATGCCCTGTATACTGCTCCATTATGGTTGATGGCCCCCATAAGATGCTCCATAGTATATGCCCCGTATACTGCTCCATTATGGTTGATAGCCCCCATAAGATGCTCCATAGTATATGCCCTGTATACTGCTCCATTATGGTTGATGGCCCCCATAAGATGCTCCATAGTATATGCCCCGTATACTGCTCCATTATGGTTGATAGCCCCCATAAGATACTCCATAGTATATGCCCCGTATACTGCTCCATTATGGTTGATGGCCCCCATAAGATGCTCCATAGTATATGCCTCATATGCTGCACCATTATGGTTGATGGCCCCCATAAGATGCTCCATAGCATAAGCCCCGTATGCTGCACCATTATGGTTGATAGCCCCCATAAGATGCTCCATAGTATATGCCCTGTATGCTGCTCCATTATGGTTGATGGCCCCCATAAGATGCTCCATAGTATATGCCCTGTATGTTGCTCCATTATGGTTGATGGCCCCCATAAGATGCTCCATAGGATTATATGCCCTGTATATTGCTCCATTATGGTTGATGGCCCCCATAAGATGCTCTATAGTATATGCCCCGTAATCTGCTCCATTATGGTTGATGGCCCCCATAAGATGCTCCATAGTATTATATGCCCTGTATGCTGCTCCATTATGGTTGATGGCCCCCATAAGATGCTCCATAGTATATGCCCCGTATGCTGCTCCATTATGGTTGATGGCCCCCATAAGATGCTCCATAGTATATGCCTCATATGCTGCTCCATAAAGGTTGATGGCCCCCATTAGATGCTCCATAGTATATGCCCCGTATGCTGTTGCGATATATATTTAAAAAAAAATTAACATACTCACCTATCGTCGCTGGGCGCCGAGTGCCGGGGGCCTGAGCAGGCGGGGACACCGGCGCGCTGTGGGGGTCAGGTGCCGGAGTCGCCGCTGGCTCAGGCCCCCGACACTTGCTATAGTCACCTGGCCCTGATCCAGCGCTGCGTGCCGCTCCGTGTTCCGGGTCCTCTGGCTGTGACTGTTAAGTCAGAGGGCGGCGCGCATTAAGCGCCTCATCGCACCCTCTGAACTGAACGTCACAGGCAGAGGACCCGGAGATGGAGCGGCATGCAGCGCTGGAAAGGGACAGGTGACTATAGCATACTCACCCTCCTGGCACGTCCCTGCTTGTCCGTTGGAGATCGCGGTGTGCGTTCAGTGCTTACGCATACCGCGATCTCCTGGGCTGCGTCACTCTGTCCAGACTGCGCCGGCGCTTGCGCAGTCTATAAAGGCTTCGGACAGAGTGACGCTCCCAGCGTTATATTATAGATATTCAGAGCTAATTATTCTTTGTGGGTGTATGACGTGCCTCTAAGGAGGATATATACTTTTACATCATTGTGTTGGTGTTGTATTTGTTTTATTTATAACCTCTTTCATATTAGCATGACACAGGGCGTATATTAAACCTACACATCATTTAGGATCTATTGTGCATGGAGGGGCTTAGGAATCCTGACATTTTTTGTGTCCAAGTAGTTGGTGTGTACCATAGCTTCAAAGTGGCTTCAACTGTGTAAAGACACAATCATCACACTCTGATCAAATTCTAATTTCCATAATTGACCCAATGCTCTCAGATGAGAGAATATATGCTGGTGTAACCCTAGCCTAAAAGTGGAAAAGTTCTCCTTTTCTTACTGAGCACTCTTCCCATGTGTAAGAGGGTGGTGCTGTTATGGATAATAAGAAACACGCTGTCACTTTAAGAGGCTGCATCCCCTTGTCTGATGTGATGGTATGTTCTACTGTTCTCCCCTACTCTTGTTTTTGCTATGAACTGGTCAGGGCTGTGGAGAGTGGGTGGAGCTGAGCAGAGAGAGGAAGAAGAAGTCTTTGAGAGGGAACTGTGAGAACTGTGAGCTGTTCTGCCTGCAAGGAAGAATCGTTGGCTGCAAGAAAGACTACACAGCTTGAGACGAACTGCAATTGTTAAATAGACTTTCCCGGTTACAGCGAAGGGTGGCTGTTCTGCGTTGGTTGTTGTAGCCACGAAGATACTGAAAAGGGAACTTACGGTTTCCAGGAGCAAAGAAAGACCACGCTTTACAGAGCCGACAGGAATCCGTGCGCACCACCGTTTAGGACTTCGGGGGCCTCCTGGGACTGGACCTGTGTCCCCAACATCACCGTGAGTCTTTTCCTGTCTGGTGCACCAGTTAGGGCCTAGTACAGGCTTCAGTAGTTAGAGCACGGTAGCCGTGTGGCCTGCGTAGTAAAGGCCAGGGAGATTATATGCAGAGTAGCAACTATATATGTTTGATTGTGTAAAGTTGCTTGTGAGATAGATTCTGAGTTTGCAATTGCTTAAGCACTGTGCTATTTACATACAAATTCACTCATGTGCATTATCTTTTGTTATTGTAAACCCCTGTTTGCACCTTCCTTGTCCTTTCCATTTCCTGTTTCCCAATAAATCTATCCTTTGTTGTTTGCACCTCGTCTTGTGTACAGTAGTCTTCCTGCACCGTGGTGGCCCCCCGGTCACCGCTTCACATGAGCCTACGACCGTTTTTAATGAATGAATGAATTACCGTACTTAATTAGTGCTGGATCATACCTGCCCTTTAACTTTGTAGGCTTTTAGCTGAGGAGAGGCAGTGTGCAGCTGTATTCTTCTGTTTGTATGTTATGCAGTTTTAGCAGCTTACACATGTTCACACTTGCTGTATTCCGTTCAGAGGTGCTGGTCAGTTTTTCATTTTTTTGCAGTATACTATAGGAGGTCTTGACTGCTTCCTTTTGTCACACTCCTCCCATCAGACTAAGGTGGTTTTAAATTAGTGCTGGATCCCATCTGCCCTTTAAATGTGTAGGCTTTAACACCAGGAGAAGCAAGTTTAATAAATATTAGGTTTAGGTTCCCATAATGAAAGGTCACCTTGATGTGGTTGATGAGCTCTCATTAAACGGAATCTGTCACCCCAAAAATCGTATATGAGATAAGGCCACCGGCATCAGGGGCTTATCTACAGCATTCTGTAATGCTGTAGATAAGCCCCCGATGTATCCTGAAAGGTAAGAAAAACAGGTTATATTATACTCACCCAGGGGCGGTTCGGTCCGATGGGCGTCGTGGTCCGGGTCCAGCGCCGCCTATCTTCATACGATCAGGTATTCTTGTCTTCCTGCCGTGGCTCCGGCGCGGGCGTACTTTGTCTGCCCTGTTGAGGGCAGAGCAAAGTACTGCAGTGCGCAGGAGTCAGGAAAGGCCAGAGAGGCCAGGCGCCTGCGCACTGCAGTACTTTGCTCTGCCCTCAACAGGGCAGACAAAGTGCACCTGTGCTGGAGCTGAGGCAGGAAGACAAGAAGAGGACATCATCGTATGAAGATAGGAGGCGCCGGACCGCAACGCCCATCGGACCGGACTGCAGCGGGACCGCCTCTGCGCGAGTATAATCTAACCTGCTTTTCTTACCTTTCAGGATACATCGGGGGCTTATCTACAGCATTACAGAATGCTGCAGATAAGCCCCTGATGCTGGGCCTTATCTCATATACGATTTTTGGGGTGACAAACTCCCTTTAACCCCATCATGGCTTTTTTTTTTCGGTTTTACATTTTCATTTTTTTGCTTCCCTTCTTCTCAGAGCCATAACTTTTTTACTTTTCCGTCAATATGGCCATGTGAGGGCTTGTTTTTTGTGGGACAAGTTGTACCTTGAATGACAACAATGGTTTTACCATGTCTTGTACTAGAAAAGGAGAAAAAAATTCCAAGTGTGGTGAAATTGCAAAAAAAGTGCAATTCCACGCTTGTTTCTTGTTTGACTTTTTTACTAGGTTCACTAGATGCTAAATCTGACCTGCCTTATGATTCTCCAGGTCATTACGAGTTCATAGACACAAAACATGTCTGGTTTCTTTTTTATCTAAGTGGTGAAAAAAAAATCCAAACTTTGTTAAAAAAAAATAAAATTGTGCCATTTTCCGATACCCGTAGCGTCTCCATTTTTCGTGATCTCGGGTTGGGTAAGGGCTTATTTTTTGCATGCCGAGCTGACGTTTTTAATTATACCATTTTGGTGCAGATGCTGGAGGCAAACTTGCAATCAGCCCGGAAGCTGCGCATGGGACATACCTGGACGTTCCAACGTGACAACGATCCAAAACTCAAAGCCAAGTCGACCTGTCATTGGCTATAGCAGAACAAAGTGAAGGTTCCACTGTAGAGTAGCCATGTCAGTCTCCTGACCTAAATATCATTGAGCCACTCTAGAGAGATCTCAAGTGCACAGTTCATGCTAGACACGTTTCCTACAGCGGTGCATCTGTGGAGAAATCTAACCTGCCCAAAGATTTCATCCACTATAAGTTTATGCTTAAAACATGCAACTCTGCCCTTCACCTCTCCAAACATCCTATTTCAACACCCTCATCACCTCACTATCCTCACTATCCAATAATCCTAAACGTCTCTTTGACACTTTTCATTCCCTACTCGACGATCTGGCCAATTATTTCAAAGAAAATTGACCATATCCGACAGGAAATTTTCTCCCAATCCCCTCAAACCATGCACTGTCCTCCCTACCCCACTGTATCTGGCTCACTTTCTGACTTTGAACCAGTCACGGAGGAAGAAGTGATCCGGCTCCTTGCATCCTCTCACCCTGGTACCTGCACCAGTGACTCTATTCCCTCACATCTCCTCCAGTCCCTTTCCCCTGCTGTCACCACTCACCTAACAAAAATATTCAACCTATCACAATCCCATCAGGGGGTCGGTCAGCGGACCACACAACAAACACTCAACGGGATGGAAATGGGGAGAGGAAGGCCCTACCAAAAGGGAAATGAGGGATGGACCCCTCCTGCTCCAACCTGAGCCTGTTCATGCACTCCCCTAATGCCCTAAGCAGGTCCTTGACCCCACCATGGTCACGAACCTCATCCCTCGCTGTAACCTCACACTGTCCTGGCTAGTGCACTGGCTGGCAAGGGCGCTAGCTTCACCACTGCAGATGGTACAAACACAGGGGACAGTGACAAACACGAGACAGACAAGGAATAAGCACAACACTTCCAGACTCCACTGCCAAGCTCCACATCGCAGATATCACAGAAACCGGACTCCAAACTCCAGAAGTAGCTTACACCAGAGAGCTGCAACTGCAAGGCAGGTCTCTATAGAGAAACTTTATCACCAACAGTCAGCTGATGTATCAGGTGACCATTTAAAGGATGGTGGGAGTGGTCACCACCCTCATCAGCTGACCTAGCAACTCTGCAGTTGCAACATATTGCCAGCATAGGAAACTGACATTAACCCCAGCTGGCCTGAAAGGAAAAAAGCTACATTTAAAACATAGTGGAACCAGAGCTACCACAAATCCAAAAATTGATCTTGACACAACCTCTCTCTCTCTTTCGGTATCTTTCCCTCCTCATTTAAACATGTCATCATATATCCATTCCTAAAAAAAATCCCTCAATCAAAACTGTGCTGCTAACTATAAACCTGTCTCTAATCTTCCCTTCATCTCTAAACTCATGAAACTCTTGGTCCACTCCCGTCTAATCCGCTATCTCACAGATAACTCTCTTCTTGACCCTCTTCAATCTGGTTTCTGCTCTTTACACTCTACTGAAACTGCCCTCACTAAAGTTTCTAATGATCTACTAACAGCTAAATCTAATGGTCACTACTCCATGCTAATTCTCCTGGATCTCTCTGCAGCATTCGACACTGTGGATCATCAGCTCCTCCTCACTATGCTCTGCTCCATCAGCCTCAAGGACACCGTTGTCTCCTGGTTCTCCTACCTCTCTGACCGCTCCTTCACTGCATCTTTTGCTGGCTCCTCCTCTTCTTTCCCTTACTGTTGGGGTTCCTCAAGGATCAGTCCTAGGCCCCCTCCTCTTCTCTTTGTATGCGGCCCCTATTGGACAAACAATCAGTGGATTTGGTTTCCAGGACCATCTCTATGCTGATGGCACCCAATTATACACCTCTACTCTTGATATCACACCTGCATTACTGGCGCTATAGAGTTCAAGTCCTCTTTCTCTGTGAAGAGACAATTTGCATCATAAATTTCCCAGGGGAGCATTGCACGGCGAATAAGCATCTTTACCTTCACAAGCCAGAGCTGGTGTGTCACTCTCCACAAGGAGAAACCTTTCCTCTTAGACCCTTGTCCAGAACCTCTCACCTAGCCAATTCAGTTCTCATACTTTGCACTGACGAGGGCCAATAGCCCGAAACACCTTGTCTGCCAATTGAGATTCTAATTTGGCTTTTATCCTAAGTCATATTACAAGACTCGTTAAAGGGTTGATTGTGACTAGTAGGATCGCTACTTCCAACAGGTGGCACTCTAGAGTTCAAGTCCTCTTTCTCCCTGAAGAGGCAATTTGCGTACAAAACACCAGTGATGGTCTTACTGCCGTCTCCAATATCATGTCCTCCTCTATCTGAAACTGAACCTGTCGAAAACTGAACTCCTTGTGCTTCCTTCCACTAGTAACCTACCTATGTCCTACATTGCCATTTCTGTGTGTGGTTCAACCATTACTCCCCAGCAACATGTCCACTGTCTGGGGGTCAGACTTGATTCAGAGCGTTCACTCACCCCCCACATCCGATATCTGGCTCGCTCTTGTCATCTGCGCCTCAAAAACATTTCTAGAATTCGAACTTTTCGACTCTACAGAAATTCTTACTGTTGCTCTTGTTTATTCTTGTCTGGACTATTTTAACTCTCTACTAATCGTTCTCCCTCTTACCGGTCATATTCCTCATCCACCGTTACACTGATGCCTCTACCTTGTGCCAGTCATTGCACTGGTTACCCATCTACTTCAGAATTCAATATAAACTTATCACTCTCACTCACAAATCTCCACGGTTCAGAAACGCCCAACATCTCCTCCCTCGTCTCAGTCTACCACCCTACCCATGCCCTCCATTCTGCTAATGACTTGAGGTTAATGTAACGGGGGTCAAGGTGATAGTCATGGCGAGGGGCTGCTGTTCCAATACGCCCTGACACCCTGCAACATAAACACAATGTCCATTCTGGTGTGTGCTGTGTGTGCAATGCGTTTCACACACTTGTGGGTTAGAGTCCTCCTCAGGTTGCGACATATCAGCTTCCTTCAGCATCACACAATGACTTTCAGAGTCCAAGTTCATTTTTAACATAACAACTTTACTTAGCGAGTCCAGTTTCATCACAGACACCGCAAGTTATGGACATTGCTTGCACTGAACTGTCCCTGGTTCTTCTTGCCACCACTTGTTCCCGTAACATTTCCTCTGGTACCGCAGCTCCCTGAGTGGCCATGCTAGCTTCTTCCTGATGCTCCCCATCCAATTTCCCCATCATGGGTGAAACTAAACGATGCCACTGCTGATCCTTTTCAGACCATACAGTAGAGACCAAAAGTTTGGACACACCTTCTCATTTAAAGATTTTTCTGTATTTTCATGACTATGAAAATTGTACATTCACACTGAAGGCATCAAAACTATAAATTAACACATGTGGAATTATATACTTAACAAAAAAGTGTGAAACAACTGAAATTATGTCTTATATTCTAGGTTCTTCAAAGTAGCCACCTTTTGCTTTGATGACTGCTTTGCACACTCTTGGCATTCGCTTGATGAGCTTCATGAGGTAGTCACCGGGAATGGTTTTCACTTCACAGGTGTGCCCTGTCAGGTTTAATAAGTGGGATTTCTTGCCTTATAAATGGGGTTGGGACCATCAGTTGTGTTGTGCAGAAGTGTGGTGGATACACATCTGATAGTCCTACTGAATAGACTGTTAGAATTTGTATTATGGCAAGAAAAAAGCAGCTAAGTAAAGAAAAACGAGTGCCCATCATTAGTTTAAGAAATGAAGGTCAGTCAGTCCGAAAAATTGGGAAAACTTTGAAAGTGTCCCCAAGTGCAGTGGCAAAAACCATCAAGCGCTACAAAGAAACTGGCTCACATGAGGACCGCCCCAGGAAAAGAAGACCAAGTGTCAACTCTGCTTCTGAGGATAAGTTTATCCGAGTCACCAGCCTCAGAAATCGCAGGTTAACAGCAGCTCAGATTAGAGACCAGGTCAATGCCACACAGAATTCTAGCAGCAGACTGTCAGGACTCTGAACATTTTTCCTAGCTTTTGTGAATTACTGCTCTTTTCCAAGATGGCGTCCTTGGTCTCATGTGCACTGTGTCTTCCTGCTATAAAACTCCACCACAGCCTTCAGTCTGTGCTAGAGCACTCTGCCTTGCATCCAGCTCCTGACCCCTGGTGACTCCCTGGCTATATACCTGCTCCTGTGAACCTGTGTGGAGATCCTGCTACTCTGCTCTGAGTTCCTGCTGCATACACCAGTTTCCAGTAATCCTCCTTCATCTGCTACTCGTGTTTACTTCCATCTGCATTTGCTGGACATGTAAGCTGTTTCTGCTCTGCAAAAACCTGAGACTATTAACCAGGCCTCCCTGGTTGAGCTAAGATATGATTTGAACTGCCTTATAAGCATATCTATCTGTGTTTGGACTAAGACAAGGATTTATTCGTGTCAAGTATCCTCAAGAATAACTGCTTCATAGACTTTCTGCGTGTTTGCATTTTCCTCTGAAGTTTCCTATAGACTGTTAAGCTGCGTTTATTATTTGCACCAAGTGTTGTGGACTTGAGTTTCTCTCTGCACCTGTTTGATTCACCGTGTGATAATATAGATTTTACCACTTATAAAACTGTGTCCTGTAGTTGTCTTGTTCCACGCAAAGAGTCTCCTGAGTTATCCCCAATAATTATTACACAGACACATCTCTACAACAACTAGGAGACTTTGTGCAGCAGGCCTTCATGGTAAAATAGCTGCTAGGAAACCACTGCTAAGGACAGGTAACAAGCAAAAGAAACTTATTCTATACGGCACCAGAATAAATATTATACACCCACGTAAGTATAATAACTCATAAATATTTTATTTATCAGGAGGACAATGAGTCAATAAAGTATACCAACCATGTTATATAATTTAACAAACGTTTTTATTCAATAACATCAAATATAACCATAAAAAGGTACATGGGTCTCATATATCATGTGAATCACCCTAAAGTGTAAAATATGACCAGGTGAGAACGTGCCGGGCTGAAATGAATAAATTTACACAATCATTACAAAGGTTCCTGCTAAGTGATGAAATGTCCACTCCAATGAGTCTATTACTGGGTTGGAATTACAACCCCTCACACTCGCAGCAACATCATAAGTGTCATATACTCAACGCCCATGTTTCAGCAGATAAATATCATGTTAGAGGCAATAATTACCCATCATCAGATGCCAAACCACGTTCCAGCCTGCTTCATGTAACCCTAACGCGCGTTTCGCGTATTAGTGATGTCGCTTCCTCAGGGGGCGTGGCTTAAGTGACGAAACAGTCCGGTTTAAATAGTAAGCCGTTCCGGTCACATGACCGTGCGGCTACCTATCAGTACACGGTTAGTGTGTGCATGCGCACCGCGTCCCGTCGTCATACCAACCAACTACCCGGAGAAGACGTCCTCCTGCGATCACGTGGGCGGGCTGGCGTCTAGCCACGCACCTCGCTCACACAGGATGGACGGCAACACAAGGGCTTGAAGGAGGATTAGATGGGACACAGCGCGCATTTTAAATACCGGTTAGTGCAAAAGGTGAAATAAAAGTTATGTGACGTTATGTATCTTCAAGTTCATACTTTTAAAGTGCATTATGCACAACATAAGTGAGCTATGAATATATAAATATTATCATAATAATAAAGTGCACTGTGCTTTAGTGCCATATCACTATCAGTGAATAGTCCATGAAATCTAAAAAGACCCCAAATAAAATATAAAAGGACCCCAAATTACCCATAAATGGATATAACAAAAGCACACAAATATTATATTGACACTAATACAATAATATGACAAAGAGCAGGAAAGGGAAACAGCTGTCTTCACCTAACTGGGATTCCTAATAACTATACAGGAGAGATATATGCATTTTAATACCATACATTATTTCTGATCTAGGAGAAAATCCCACAAATCGGACCTCAAACGCACTATATATTCCAGTTCATAAATGGATAATACTTTCTTTCTCTCTCCATTTTTTATTTCCTGTTTTTCTTTTTTCCATATCATATGACGTCCGATCTTCCATGTGGACCACCCGTATCCTGGAAGGCAGCTCTATCCCCTCTTCTCACCGTGCCACGAACATGAATAAACTAAACTATAAAATAAAGTAATATTAAAACCACATAGACTGAACAACACTTAAAATATCCAGAAGGCATTAGACAGAGACCTTGGAAAGAGGATGAAGAGATCACTTCATCCATATGGATTCAGGAGTCATATCTTTCTATGTCAGCCAAGATGAGAGGTTCAAAGGAAAGATGAAAATCCCTGACTCTCATTTAACCCTTCTGGAGTCATAGTACCAAGAAGGGTAATCCACCTACACTCTTTCTGAGCGAGGAGACGTTGAACATTGCCTCCCATAATCCCACATTGTATGTGTTCGATGCCACTCACCAAAAAAGATTTAGGATTACATTTATGGTACTGTTTAAAGTGGCGCGGAACCGTTTTTAATTGAGAGTGGTCCTCCTCTGTTTCTGCCGCCATGATGTCCCGGACATGTTCCCGTGTACGTATACCTAGGCGTCTTGATGTCATGCCTATGTATATTTTAGGACAGCTGCATCTCGCATAATATATGACCTGTGTTGTATTACAGGTAATATGTTGTCTTATGGAAAAAATTTTCTTTCCATCAGTTGATTGAAAATCAACTGCACAACATACATTCTTGCATGAGATGCAGCTGCCACACGGGAAACATCCTGTAGAGCGACCACTTGAACCAAACACATTTTTGCTAATTGGAGGTACATAATGACTGGACACTAAGATGTCTTTTAGATTTTTACTCCTTCTTGGTGTCATCATAGGGTATTCAGACAGGATTTTAGATAATATTGGGTCAGTTTTTAAGACATCCCAGTGTCTGCAAAGACAGTCCCTCATTGACATCCACTCCCCATTAAACGTTGATATAAACCGAATGACCTCATCCTTATTGTCCTTATTCCTCTGTCTGGGGTATAGTAGGGCATCTCGAGGTTGGGATTTTGCCCTCATATATCCCTTTTTAATACACTTGTTGCTGTAACCTCGTTCCTTGAATCTCTCACGGAGATCCAAGGCTTGATTTGCAAACTTAGATTCGGAGGAACAGATCCGCCTCATCCTGAGGTGTTGCCCAACCGGGATGGCCCTAATAGTGCTATATGGATGACTGGAGCTAGCATGCAGCAGTGAGTTGACGGAGGTGGACTTCCTGTATACATCCGTCTGCAAATAACGATGTTCATCCACCTCCACTTTGATGTCCAGGAAGTCAACCTCCGCCTTACTCACGCAATATGTCAATTTAATGTTAAATCTGTTGTTGTTTAACTGCTGCATGAATTCGTGCAGGTCCTTTTCAGGACCCTGCCAGATTATAAACAAATCATCAATGTAGCGCAGCCAGCACTGCACATGGTCCGCGGCCGGAACACCCCCCTCGCCAAAAACCTCCCTCTCCCAAAAGCCGAGGAAGAGATTAGCAAAGGAGGGCGCACAGGCCGCGCCCATAGCAGTGCCACGCTGCTGCAAATAAAAAACATCCTTAAAAACAAAAAAATTTCTAGTAAGGATGAATGACAATAATTCCATGATGAAATTGCACATAGGGCCATCCAGTTTGCCGGACCCCAGAAAGAAGCGGACCGCCTCCAATCCATCATCATGACGGATACAAGTGTATAGTGATTCTATGTCTGCAGTGACAAGAATCATATCCTCATCTAGCTGAATCCCATTGATCCTGCTCAGAACGTCCGATGTGTCACGAGCATATGATGGAAGTGACTCAACCAGTGGTTTTAGATAAAAGTCCACAAATTTACAAATGGGATCACTAAGCCCCCCCATGCCGGACACAATCAGACGTCCGGGGGGATCAATGGGATTCTTGTGCACTTTAGGAATAAAATACAACGTTGGTATTTTGGGAAATTTTGTGAGTAAGCCATCATATATTTTTGGGGGGATGACACCCTGATCAAAAGCATCCTCCAAAATGATCTCCAATTCATGGGTAAACTTATTTAATGGATTGCAGTCCAGTCTCTGATACGTTACCCTATCTCTAAGGTGTCTCATCGCCTCTTTCTCATAAAGAGCTTTAGGCCACAGTACGATGTTTCCCCCCTTGTCTGCTGGCTTGATCACTACATCATCATAATTTTTTAGTTCCTCCAGCGACTGTCTCTGTTTTGACGTTAAATTATCATGTTGACGTCTAGTTGGTATTTTTTCAAAATCCTGTATCACCAATCTGGTGAAAATCTCCACTGCTGGACACAGAGACAAGGGGGGGAAACCTTGTTGACCTAGGGTAACAAATGCTGGGAAACATACCTGTTTGATTGGATGTTTGCTCTTTCAGAAGATCCTCCAGTGCCTGTTGCGCCTCCCTTTCCATTTTATCACTTGTGGACTCATGTCCATCTTTTTCATACAGCTTTTTTAACCCCTTCATGACCCAGCCTATTTTGGCCTTAATGACCTGGCCGTTTTTTGCAATTCTGACCAGTGTCCCTTTATGAGGTAATAACTCAGGAACGCTTCAACGGATCCTAGCGATTCTGAGATTGTTTTTTCGTGACATATTGGGCTTCATGTTAGTGGTAAATTTAGGTCGATAATTTCTGAGTTTATTTGTGAAAAAAACGGAAATTTGGCAAAAATTTTGAAAATTTCGCAATTTTCACATTTTGAATTTTTATTCTGTTAAACCAGAGAGTTATGTGACACAAAATAGTTAATAAATAACATTTCCCACATGTCTACTTTACATCAGCACAATTTTGGAAACAAATTATTTTTTTGCTAGGAAGTTATAAGGGTTAAAATTTGACCAGTGATTTCTCATTTTTACAACAAAATTTACAAAACCATTTTTTTTAGGGACCACCTCACATTTTAAGTCAGTTTCAGGGTTCTATATGGCTGAAAATACCCAAAAGTGACACCATTCTAAAAACTGCACCCCTCAAGGTGCTCAAAACCACATTCAAGAAGTTTATTAACCCTTCAGGTGTTTCACAGCAGCAGAAGCAACATGGAAGTAAAAAATGAACATTTAACTTTTTAGTCACAAAAATGATCTTTTAGCAACAATTTTTTTATTTTCCCAAGGGTAAAAGGAGAAACTGGACGAACTTTGTTGTCCAATTTGTCCTGAGTATGCTGATACCTCATATATGGGGGTAAACCACTGTTTGGGCGCACGGCAGGGCTCGGAAGGGAAGGAGCGCCATTTGACTTTTTCAATGAAAAATTGGCTCCAATCTTTAGCGGACACCATGTCGCGTTTGGAGAGCCCCCGTGTGCCTAAACATTGGAGCTCCCCCACAAGTTACATAGTTACATAGTTACATAGTTACATAGTTATTAAGGTTGAAAGAAGACTGTAAGTCCATCTAGTTCAACCCATAGCCTAACCTAACATGCCCTAACATGTTGATCCAGGGGAAGGCAAAAAAACCCCATGTGGCAAAGAGTAACTCCACCATGGGGAAAAAAATTCCTTCCCGACTCCATTTTGGAAACTAGACCCCCAAGGAACTTATCTAGAAGCATAGTGAGCACTATAAACCCTCAGGTGCTTCACAAATTGATCCGTAAAAATGAAAAAGTACTTTTTTTTTCACACAAAATTTCTTTTAGCCTCAATTTTTTCATTTTCACATAGGCAACAGGATAAAATGGATCCTAAAATTTGTTGGGCAATTTCTCCTGAGTACGCCGATACCTCATATGTGGGGGTAAACCACTGTTTGGGTGCACGGCAAGGCTCGGAAGGGGAGGCGTGCCATTTGACTTTTTGAATGAAAATAATTTTTCTTTCCTCAAAAATGGTTTTTAGCCCAGAATTTTTTATTTTCCCAAGGGTAATAGGAGAAATTGGACCCCAAATGTTGTTGTCCAGTTTGTCCTGAGTACGATGATACCCCATATGTGGGGGTAAACCACTGTTTGGGCGCACGGCAGGGCTCGGAAGGGAAGGCACGCCATTTGGCTTTTTGAATGGAAAATTAGCTCCAATCATTAGCGGACACCATGTCGCGTTTGGAGAGCCCCTGTGTGCCTAAACATTGGAGCTCCCGCACAAGTGACCCCATTTTGGAAACTAGACCTCCCAAGGAACTAATCTAGATGTGTGGTGAGCACTTTGAACCCCCAAGTGCTTCACAGAAAATTATAACGCAGAGCCATGAAAATAAAAAATAATTTTTATTTTCTCAAAAATGATTTTTTAGCCCACAATTTTTTATTTTCACAAGGGTAACAGGAGAAATTGGACCCCAAAAGTTGTTGTCCAGTTTCTCCTGAGTACGCTGATACCCCATATGTGGGGGTAAACCACTGTTTTGGCACACGTCGGGGTTCGGAAGGGAAGTAGTGACGTTTTGAAATGCAGACTTTGATGGAATGCTCTGCGGGCGTCATGTTACGTTTGCAGAGCCCCTGATGTGCCTAAACAGCAGGAACTCCCCACAAGTGACTCCATTTTGGAAACTAGACCCCCAAGGGAACTTATCTAGATGTGTGGTGAGCACTTTGAACCCCCAAGTGCTTCACAGAAGTTTATAACGCAGAGCCGTGAAAATAAAAAATAATTGTTCTTTCTTCAAAAATTATGTTTTAGCAAGTAATTTTTTATTTTTGCAAGGGTAACAGGAGAAATTGGACCCCAACAGTTGTTGCCCAGTTTGTCCTGAGTATTCTGGTACCCCAAATGTGGGGGTAAACCACTGTTTGGGCGCACGTCGGGGCTTGGAAGGGAGGGAGCACCATTTGACTTTTTGAACGCAAGATTGGCTGGAATCAATGGTGGCGCCATGTTGCGTTTGGAGACCCCTGATGTGCCTAAACAGTGGAAACCCCTCAATTCTAACTATTTTAAATTTAACTATTCAACACTAACCCCAACACACCCATAATCCTAATCCCAACTGTAGCCATAACCCTAATCACAACCCTAACCCCAACACACCCCTAACCACAACCCTAACCCCAACACACCCGTAACCCTAATTCCAACCCTAACCCTAATCCTAACCCTAATCCCAACCCTAACCCTAATCCCAACCCTAACCACAACTGTAACCCCAACACACCCCTAACCCTATCCGTAACCCTAACCACAAGCCTAATCTTAACCCTATTTCCAACCCTAGCCCTAATTGCAACCCTAACTCTAAGGCTATATGCCCACATTGCAGATTCGTGTGAGATTTTTCCGCACGATTTTTGAAAAATCTGCAGGTAAAAGGCACTGCGTTTTACCTGCGGATTTCCAGCAGATTTCCAGTGTTTTTTGTGCGGATTTCACCTGCGGATTCCTATTGAGGAACAGTTGTAAAATGCTGTGGAATCCGCACAAAGAATTGACATGCTGCGGAAAATACAACGCAGAGTTTCTGCACGGAATTTTCCACACCATGGGCACAGCGGATTTGGTTTTCCATAGGTGTACATGGTACTGTAAACCTGATGGAAAACTGCTACGAATTCGCAGCGGCCAATTCTCTGCGGATCCGCGGCCAATCCGCTGCGGATCCGCAGCCAAATCCGCACTGTGTGCACATGCCATAAGCCTAACCCTAACCCTACCCCTAACCCTAACCCTACCCCTAGTTCTAACCCTAGTTCTAACCCTAACCCTGGTGTAAAAAGAAAAAAAAATATTTTCTTTATTTTATTATTGTCCCTACCTATGGGGGTGATAAAGGGGGGGTTTATTTATTATTATTTTTTATTTTGATCGCTGTGATAGAACCTACCACAGCGATCAAAATGTACTTGTAACGAATCTGCCGGCCGGCAGATTCAGCGGGCGCACTGAGCATGCGCCCGCCATTTTGGAAGATGGCGGCGCCCATGGAGAAGACTGACCGACACCGGGAGCCTCGGTAAGTATAAGGGGGGGGGAGATCGGGGCACGGGGGGGGGGGCGTCGGAGCACGGGGGGTGGCATAGGAGCAGGGGGGGAGCGGACAGGAGGACGGGGGAGCGGAGCACAGGACGGAGGGGACTACGGGACAGATCGGTGGCTTGGGGGGGCGATCGGTGGGGTGGGGGGGGCTCACATCAGTGTTTCCAGCCATGGCCGATGATATTGCAGCATCGGCCATGGCTGGATTGTAATATTTCACCAGTTTTTTAGGTGAAATATTACAAATCGCTCTGATTGGCAGTTTCACTTTCAACAGCCAATCAGAGCGATCGTAGCCAGGGGGGGGTGAAGCCACCCCCCCTGGGCTGAAGTACCACTCCCCCTGTCCCTGCAGATCGGGTGAAATTGGAGTTAACCCTTTCACCCGATCTGCAGGGACGCGATCATTCCATGACGCCACATAGGCGTCATGGGTCGGATTGGCACGGGTTTTCATGACGCCTACGTGGCGTCAAAGGTCGGGAAGGGGTTAACATTAATTTTCTTGCAAAGAGATAGACGTCTTTGGTAGCTGTGAAAACATCAAAATTGTTAGTTGGAGAAAATGTAAGTCCTTTCTGAAGGACTTTTAATTGATCCCCAGTGAGAATATGACTAGATAGATTAATTACCTCCAGACCTTTTTTATCCTTTTTAGTCTGTTGGTAATTCATAGGGTTCTTTGATTTTTCATTCTTCTTTTCTCGATTGAGACCTGAATTACGTAAATCATAATACCTCGGTTTTGTTTTTATTGATTCCTCACTGGAGGCCAATGACACAGTGGAGGCAGATCTGGCACGGGAGAATCCCCGAGAGCGGTATGTTTTCTTGTTCCATTTATAGACTGCAAATCTCCAATGTCACGCTGAAATTTTTTGGCTTTATTCTCACATACATTTTTTTTTCCCATTGAACCCTATGAATTACCAACAGGCCAAAAAGGATAAAAAAGGTCTGGAGGTAATTAATCTATCTAATCATATTCTCACTGGGGATCAATTAAAAGTCCTTCAGAAAGGACTTACATTTTCTCCAACTAACAATTTTGATGTTTTCACAGCTACCAAAGACAGATCTCTTTGCAAGAAAATTAATATTAAAAAAGCTGTATGAAAAAGATGGACATTTGTCCACAAGTGATAAAATGGAAAGGGAGGCGCAACAGGCACTGGAGGATCTTCTGAAAGAGCAAACATCCAATCAAACAGGTATGTTTCCCAGCATTTGTTACCCTAGGTCAATGAGGTTTCCCCCCTTGTCTATGTGTCCAGCAGTGGAGATTTTCACCAGATTGGTGATACAGGATTTTGAAAAAATACCAACAGAGACAGGCGCTGGAGGAACTAAAAAATTATGATGATGTAGTGATCAAGCCAGCAGACAAGGGGGGAAACATCGTACTGTGGCCTAAAGCTCTTTATGAGAAAGAGGCGATGAGACACCTTAGAGATAGGGTAACGTATCAGAGACTGGACTGCAATCCATTAAATAAGTTTACCCATGAATTGGAGATCATTTTGGAGGATGCTTTTGATCAGGGTGTCATCCCCCAAAAAATATATGATGGCTTACTCACAAAATTTCCCAAAATACCAACGTTGTATTTTATTCCTAAAGTGCACAAGAATCCCATTGATCCCCCCGGACGTCTGATTGTGTCCGGCATGGGGGGGCTTAGTGATCCCATTTGTAAATTTGTGGACTTCTATCTAAAACCACTGGTTGAGTCACTTCCATCATATGCTCGTGACACATCGGACGTTCTGAGCAGGATCAATGGGATTCAGCTAGATGAGGATATGATTCTTGTCACTGCAGACATAGAATCACTATACACTTGTATCCGTCATGATGATGGATTGGAGGCGGTCCGCTTCTTTCTGGGGTCCGGCAAACTGGATGGCCCTATGTGCAATTTCATCATGGAATTATTGTCATTCATCCTTACTAGAAATTTTTTTGTTTTTAAGGATGTTTTTTATTTGCAGCAGCGTGGCACTGCTATGGGCGCGGCCTGTGCGCCCTCCTTTGCTAATCTCTTCCTCGGCTTTTGGGAGAGGGAGGTTTTTGGCGAGGGGGGTGTTCCGGCCGCGGACCATGTGCAGTGCTGGCTGCGCTACATTGATGATTTGTTTATAATCTGGCAGGGTCCTGAAAAGGACCTGCACGAATTCATGCAGCAGTTAAACAACAACAGATTTAACATTAAATTGACATATTGCGTGAGTAAGGCGGAGGTTGACTTCCTGGACATCAAAGTGGAGGTGGATGAATATCGTTATTTGCAGACGGATGTATACAGGAAGTCCACCTCCGTCAACTCACTGCTGCATGCTAGCTCCAGTCATCCATATAGCACTATTAGGGCCATCCCGGTTGGGCAACACCTCAGGATGAGGCGGATCTGTTCCTCCGAATCTAAGTTTGCAAATCAAGCCTTGGATCTCCGTGAGAGATTCAAGGAACAAGGTTACAGCAACAAGTGTATTAAAAAGGGATATATGAGGGCAAAATCCCAACCTCGAGATGCCCTACTATACCCCAGACAGAGGAATAAGGACAATAAGGATGAGGTCATTCGGTTTATATCAACGTTTAATGGGGAGTGGACGTCAATGAGGGACTGTCTTTGCAGACACTGGGATGTCTTAAAAACTGACCCAATATTATCTAAAATCCTGTCTGAATACCCTATGATGACACCAAGAAGGAGTAAAAATCTAAAAGACATCTTAGTGTCCAGTCATTATGTACCTCCAATTAGCAAAAATGTGTTTGGTTCAAGTGGTCGCTCTACAGGATGTTTCCCGTGTGGCAGCTGCATCTCATGCAAGAATGTATGTTGTGCAGTTGATTTTCAATCAACTGATGGAAAGAAAATTTTTTCCATAAGACAACATATTACCTGTAATACAACACAGGTCATATATTATGCGAGATGCAGCTGTCCTAAAATATACATAGGCATGACATCAAGACGCCTAGGTATACGTACACGGGAACATGTCCGGGACATCATGGCGGCAGAAACAGAGGAGGACCACTCTCAATTAAAAACGGTTCCGCGCCACTTTAAACAGTACCATAAATGTAATCCTAAATCTTTTTTGGTGAGTGGCATCGAATACATACAATGTGGGATTAGGGGAGGCAATGTTCAACGTCTCCTCGCTCAGAAAGAGTGTAGGTGGATTACCCTTCTTGGTACTATGACTCCAGAAGGGTTAAATGAGAGTCAGGGATTTTCATCTTTCCTTTGAACCTCTCATCTTGGCTGACATAGAAAGATATGACTCCTGAATCCATATGGATGAAGTGATCTCTTCATCCTCTTTCCAAGGTCTCTGTCTAATGCCTTCTGGATATTTTAAGTGTTGTTCAGTCTATGTGGTTTTAATATTACTTTATTTTATAGTTTAGTTTATTCATGTTCGTGGCACGGTGAGAAGAGGGGATAGAGCTGCCTTCCAGGATATGGGTGGTCCACATGGAAGATCGGACGTCATATGATATGGAAAAAAGAAAAACAGGAAATAAAAAATGGAGAGAGAAAGAAAGTATTATCCATTTATGAACTGGAATATATAGTGCGTTTGAGGTCCGATTTGTGGGATTTTCTCCTAGATCAGAAATAATGTATGGTATTAAAATGCATATATCTCTCCTGTATAGTTATTAGGAATCCCAGTTAGGTGAAGACAGCTGTTTCCCTTTCCTGCTCTTTGTCATATTATTGTATTAGTGTCAATATAATATTTGTGTGCTTTTGTTATATCCATTTATGGGTAATTTGGGGTCCTTTTATATTTTATTTGGGGTCTTTTTAGATTTCATGGACTATTCACTGATAGTGATATGGCACTAAAGCACAGTGCACTTTATTATTATGATAATATTTATATATTCATAGCTCACTTATGTTGTGCATAATGCACTTTAAAAGTGTGAACATGAAGATACATAACGTCACATAACTTTTATTTCACCTTTTGCACTAACCGGTATTTAAAATGCGCGCTGTGTCCCATCTAATCCTCCTTCAAGCCCTTGTGTTGCCGTCCATCCTGTGTGAGCGAGGTGCGTGGCTAGGCGCCAGCCCGCCCACGTGATCGCAGGAGGACGTCTTCTCCGGGTAGTTGGTTGGTATGACGACGGGACGCGGTGCGCATGCGCACACTAACCGTGTACTGATAGGTAGCCACACGGTCATGTGACCGGAACGGCTTACTATTTAAACCGGACTGTTTCGTCACTTAAGCCACGCCCCCTGAGGAAGCGACATCACTAATACGCGAAACGCGCGTTGGGGTTACATGAAGCAGGCTGGAACGTGGTTTGGCATCTGATGATGGGTAATTATTGCCTCTAACATGATATTTATCTGCTGAAACATGGGCGTTGAGTATATGACACTTATGATGTTGCTGCAAGTGTGAGGGGTTGTAATTCCAACCCAGTAATAGACTCATTGGAGTGGACATTTCATCACTTAGCAGGAACCTTTGTAATGATTGTGTAAATTTATTCATTTCAGCCCGGCACGTTCTCACCTGGTCATATTTTACACTTTAGGGTGATTCACATGATATATGAGACCCATGTACCTTTTTATGGTTATATTTGATGTTATTGAATAAAAACGTTTGTTAAATTATATAACATGGTTGGTATACTTTATTGACTCATTGTCCTCCTGATAAATGAAGCAAAAGAAACTTGTTTGGGCTAAAGAACACAAGGAATGGACATTAGACCAGTGGAAATTTGTGCTTTGGTCTGATGAGTAGTGTTGAGCATTCCGATACTGCAAGTATCGGGTATCGGCCGATACTTGCTGTATCGGAATTTCCGATACCGAGATCCGATATTTTTGTGATATCGGGTATCGGGTATCGCAACAACATTAATGTAATAATGTGTAAAAAAGAGAATTAAAATAAAAAATATCGCTATACTCACCTGTCCGACGCAGCCGGGACCTCAGCGAGGGAACCGGCAGCGTTGTTTGTTTAAATTTCGCGCTTTTACTTGGTTACGTGAAGTCCCGGCTTGTGATTGGTCAGGGCGGCCATGTTGCCGGGACGCGGACCAATCACAGCAAGCCGTGACGAAATTACGTCACGGCTTGCTGTGATTGGTCCGCGTCCCGGCAACATGGCCGCCATTAATCAATCACAAGCCGTGACGTCACGGGAGGCTGGACATGCGCGTATTTTGAAAAGCGCGCGTGTCCAGCCTCCAGTGACGTCCCGGCAACATGGCCGCCATTAACCAATCACAAGCCGTGACGTCACGGGAGGCTGGACATGCGCGTATTTTGAAAAGCGCGCGTGTCCAGCCTCCAGTGACGTCCCGGCAACATGGCCGCCATTAACCAATCACAAGCCGGGACGTCACGGGAGGCTGGACATGCGCGTATTTTGAAAAGCGCGCGTGTCCAGCCTCCCGTGACGTCACGGCTTGTGATTGGTTAATGGCGGCCATGTTGCCGGGACGCGGACCAATCACAGCAAGCCGTGACGTAATTTCGTCACGGCTTGCTGTGATTGGTCCGCGTCCCGGCAACATGGCGCCGTGACCAATCATAAGCCGGGACGTCACTGGAGGCTGGACACGCGCGCTTTTCAAAATACGCGCATGTCCAGCCTCCCGTGACGTCACGGCTTGTGATTGGTTAATGGCGGCCATATTGCCGGGACTCGGACCAATCACAGCAAGCCGTGACGTAATTTCGTCACGGCTTGCTGTGATTGGTCCGCGTCCCGGCAACATGGCCGCCCTGACCAATCACAAGCCGGGACCTCACGTAACCAAGTAAAAGTGCGAATTTTAAACAAACAACGCTGCCGGTTCCCTCGCTGAGGTCCCGGCTGCGTCGGACAGGTGAGTATAGCGATATTTTTTATTTTAATTCTTTCTTTTACACATTAATATGGTTCCCAGGGCCTGAAGGAGAGTTTCCTCTCCTTCAGACCCTGGGAACCATCAGGAATACCGTCCGATACCTGAGTCCCATTGACGTGTATTGGTATCGGGTATCGGTATCGGATTGGATCCGATACTTTGCCGGTATCGGCCGATACTTTCCGATACCTATACTTTCAAGTATCGGACGGTATCGCTCAACACTACTGATGAGTCCAAATTTGAGATCTTTGGTTTCAACCACCGTGTCTTTGTGCGACGCAGAAAAGGTGAACGGATGGACTCTACATGCCTGATTCCCACCGTGAAGCATGGAGGAGGAGGTGTGATGGTGTGGGGGTGCTTTGCTTTTGCTGCTGACACTGTTGGGGATTTATTCAAAATTGAAGGCTTACTGAACCAGCATGGCTAGCACAGCATCTTGCAGCGGCATGCTATTCCATCCGGTTTGTGTTTAGTTGGACTATCATTTATTTTTCAACAGGACAATGACCCCAAACACACCTCCAGGCTGTGTAAGGGCTATTTGACCAAGAAGGAGAGTGATAGGGTGCTACGCCAGATGACCTGGCCTCCACAGTCACCAGACTTGAACCCAATCGAGATGGTTTGGGGCGAGCTGGACCACAGAGTGAAGGCAAAGGGGCCAACAAGTGCTAAGAATCTCTGGGAACTCCTGCAAGATTGTTGGAAGACCATTCCCGGTGACTACCTCTTGAAGCTCATCAAGAGAATGCCAAGAGTGTGCAAAGCAGTCATCAAAGCAAAAGGTGGCTACTTTGAAGAACCTAGAATACAAGACATAATTTCAGTTGTTTCACACTTTTTTGTTAAGTATATAATTCCACATGTGTTAATTCATAGTTTTGGTGCCTTCAGTGTGAATGTACAATTTTCATAGTCATGAAAATACAGAAAAATCTTTAAATGAGAAGGTGTGTCCAAACTTTTGGTCTTTACTGTAGGTCTCGGACATTCCGGGATTTATCATTAAGCCTAGCCGCTGTCTCTCTAATGCTGCTCAGATTCACTCGTGCTCGTGTGTCTTTTCACCCATAGGGCCTGGACATTTGAGCTTCTGCCATAAACGCAGTTTCTCCACAACCTCTCACAGCTCTTCATCCTACTCACTACTGACTACCTGATGAACACATCCTTCTCACTGTACTCTAGCTCCTCCCACTAGCCAGCCATTTCCTATTGACTTAACTATTACTTATCCTAACTCCATCTTATCTCTTATTCTACAGGGCCCCCCACTGTTCTACATCCTAAATGACCCCTTGTTAACCCCTTCCCGACCTTTGACGCCACGTAGGCGTCATGAAAGTCGGTGCCAATCCGACCCATGATGCCTATGTGGCGTCATGGAATGATCGCGTCCCTGCAGATCGGGTGAAAGGGTTAACTCCAATCTCACCCAATCTGCAGGGACAGGGGGAGTGGTACTTCACCCCCCCGTGGCTACGATCGCTCTGATTGGCTGTTGAAAGTGAAACTGCCAATCAGAGCGATTTGTAATATTTCACCTAAAAAACTGGTGAAATATTACAATCCAGCCATGGCCGATGCTGCAATATCATCGGCCATGGCTGGAAACACTTATGTACCCCACCCCACCACCGCCGATCTCCTCCTCGGTCCTCCGTCCGGTGCTCCGCTCCCCTCCGTCTGCTCCCCCGTCCTCCTGCCCGCTCCCCCCGTGCTCCGATGCCACCCCCCGTCCTCCGATCCACCCCCCATTCTCAGATCCCCCTCATACTTACCGGGCCTCCCGGTGTCCGTCCGTCTTCTCCATGGGCGCCGCCATCTTCCAAGATGGCGGGCGCATGCGCAGTGCGCCCGCCGAATCTGCTGGCCGGCAGATTCGTTCCAGGTATAGTTTGATCACTGTGATATAACCTATCACAGTGATCAAAATAAAAAAAATAGTAAATGACCCCCCCTTTATCACCCCCATAGGTAGGCACAATAATAAAAAAATAATATTTTTTTTTTTCTTTTTCCACTAGGGTTAGGGTTAGAACTAGGGTTAGAACTAGGGGTAGGGTTAGGGGTAGGGTTAGGGCATGTGCACACAGTGCGGATTTGGCTGCGGATCCGCAGCGGATTGGCCGCGGATCCGCAGCGGATTGGCCGCTGCGAATTCGTAGCAGTTTTCCATCAGGTTTACAGTACCATGTACACCTATGGAAAACCAAATCCGCTGTGCCCATGGTGCGGAAAATTCCGTGCGGAAACTCTGCGTTGTATTTTCCGCAGCATGTCAATTCTTTGTTGCGGATTCCGCAGCGTTTTACACCTGTTCCTCAATAGGAATCCGCAGGTGAAATCCGCACAAAAAAACACTGGAAATCCGCTGTAAATCCGCAGGTAAAACGCAGTGCCTTTTACCTGCAGATTTTTCAAAAATCGTGCGGAAGAATCTCACACGAATCCGCAACGTGGGCACATAGCCTTAGGGTTAGGGTTGGAATTAGAGTTAGGGTTGGAATTAGGGCTAGGGTTGGAAATAGGGTTAAGATTAAGCTTGTAGTTAGGGTTACGGATAGGGTTAGGGGTGTGTTGGGGTTACAGTTGTGGTTAGGGTTGGGATTAGGGTTGGGATTAGGGTTAGGGTTGGGATTAGGGTTACGGGTGTGTTGGGGTTAGGGTTGTGGTTAGGGGTGTGTTGGGGTTAGGGTTGTGATTAGGGTTATGGCTACAGTTGGGATTAGGGTTAGGGGTGTGTTTGGGTTAGTGTTGAAGTTAGAATTGAGGGGTTTCCACTGTTTAGGCACATCAGGGGTCTCCAAACGCAACATGGCGCCACCATTGATTCCAGCCAATCTTGCGTTCAAAAAGTCAAATGGTGCTCCCTCCCTTCCAAGCCCCGACGTGCGCCCAAACAGTGGTTTACCCCCACATATGGGGTACCAGCGTACTCAGGACAAACTGGGCAACAACCTTTGGGGTCCAATTTCTCTTGTTACCCTTGCAAAAATAAAAAATTACTTGCTAAAACATAATTTTTGAGGAAAGAACAATTATTTTTTATTTTCACGGCTCTGCGTTATAAACTTCTGTGAAGCACTTGGGGGTTGAAAGTGCTCACCACACATCTAGATAAGTTCCTTGGGGGGTCTAGTTTCCAAAATGGGGTCACTTGTGGGATGTTTCTACTGTTTAGGCACATCAGGGGCTCTGCAAATGCAACGTGACGCCCGCAGACCATTCCATCAAAGTCTGCATTTCAAATGTCACTACTTCCCTTCCGAGCCCTGACGTGCGCCCAAACAGTGGTTTACCTCCACATATGGGGTATCAGCGTACTCACAACAAACTGGGCAACAAATATTGGGGTCCAATTTCTCCTGTTACCCTTGTGAAAATAAAAAATTTCTTGCTAAAACATCTTTTTTGAGGAAAGAAAAATTATTTTTTATTTTCACGGCTCTGCGTTGTAAACTTCTGTGAAGCACTTGGGGGTTGAACGTGCTCACCACACATCTAGATAAGTTCCTTGGGGGGTCTAGTTTCCAAAATGGGGTCACTTGTGGGGGGTTTCTACTGTTTAGGCACATCAGGGGCTCTGCAAACCTAACATGATGCCCGCAGACCATTCCATCAAAGTCTGCATTTCAAAATGTCACTACTTCCCTTCCGAGCCCCGGCATGTGCCCAAACAGTGGTTTACCCCCACATATGGGGTATCAGCGTACTCAGGAGAAACTGGACAACTTTTGGGGTCAAATTTCTCCTGTTACCCTTGGGAAAATTAAAAAATTCTGGGCTAAAAAAAATATTTTTGAGGAAAGGAAACACATTTATTATTTTCACGGCTCTGCGTTATAAACTTCTGTGAAGCACTTGGGGGTTCAAAGTGCTCACCACACATCTAGATAAGTTCCCTTGGGGTCTAGTTTCCAAAATGGGGTCACTTGTGGGGAGTTCCTACTGTTTAGGCACATCAGGGGCTCTGCAAACGTAACATGACGCCCGCAGAGCATTCCATCAAAGTCTGCATTTCAAAACGTCACTACTTCCCTTCCGAACCCCGACGTGTGCCAAAACAGTGGTTTACCCCCACATATGGGGTATCAGCGTACTCAGGGGAAACTGGACAACAACTTTTGGGGTCCAATTTCTCCTGTTACCCTTGGGAAAATAAAAAATTGTGGGCTAAAAAATCATTTTTCCATTCAAAAAGTCAAATGGCATGCCTTCCCTTCCGAGCCCTGCCGTGTGCCAAAACAGTGGTTTACCCCCACATATGGGGTATCGTCGTACTCAGGACAAACTGGACAACAACATTTGGGGTCCAATTTCTCCTATTACCCTTGGGAAAAAAAAAATTCCGGGCTAAAAATCATTTTTGAGGAAAGAAAAATTATTTTTTATTTTCACGGCTCTGCGTTATAAACTTCTGTGAAGTACCTGGGGGTTTTAAGTGCTCACTATGCATCTAGATAAGTTCCTTGGGGGGTCTAGTTTCCAAAATGGGGTCACTTGTAGGGGAGCTCCAATGTTTAGGCACACAGGGGCTCTCCAAACGCGACATGGTGTCCGCTAACGATTGGAGCTAATTTTCCATTCAAAAAGTCAAATGGCGCGCCTCCCCTTCCGAGCCTTGCCGTGCACCCAAACAGTGGTTTACCCCACATATGAGGTATCGGCGTACTCAGGAGAAATTGCCCAACAAATTTTAGGATCCATATTATCCTGTTGCCCATGTGAAAATGAAAAAATTGAGGCTAAAAGAAATTTTGTGTGAAAAAAAAGTACTTTTTCATTTTTACGGATCAATTTGTGAAGCACCTGAGGGTTTAAAGTGCTCACTATGCTTCTAGATAAGTTCCTTGGGGGGTCTAGTTTCCAAAATGGGGTCGCTTGTCGGGGAGCTCCAATGTTTAGGCACACAGGGGCTCTCCAAACGTGACATGGTGTCCGCTAGCGATGGAGATAATTTTTCATTCAAAAAGTCAAATGGCGCTCCTTCCCTTCCGAGCCTTACCATGCGCCCAAACAGTGGTTTACCCCCACACGTGAGGTATCGGTGTACTCAGGAGAAATTGTCCAACAAATTTTAAGATCCATTTTATCCTGTTGCCCATGTGAAAATGAAAAAATTGAGGCTAAATAATTTTTTTGTGAAAAAAAGTACTTTTTCATTTTTATGGATCAATTTGTGAAGCACCTTGGGGTTTAAAGTGGTCACTATGCTTCTAGATAAGTTCCTTGGGGAATCTAGTTTCCAAAATGGGGTCACTTGTAAGGAAGCTCCAATGTTTAGGCACACAGGGGCTCTCCAAACGCGACATGGTGTCCGCTAAAGATTGGAGCCAATTTTTCATTCAAAAAGTCAAATGGCGCTCCTTCCCTTCCGAGCCCAGCCGTGCGCCCAAACAGTGGTTTACCCCCACATATGAGGTATCAGCGTACTCAGGACAAATTGGACAACAACGTTCGTGGTCCAGTTTCTCCTTTTACCCTTGGGAAAATAAAAAAATTGTTGCTAAAAGATCATTTTTGTGACTAAAAAGTTAAATGTTCATTTTTTACTTCCATGCTGCTTCTGCTGCTGTGAAACACCTGAAGGGTTAATAAACTTCTTAAATGTGGTTTTGAGCACCTTGAGGGGTGCAGTTTTTAGAATGGTGTCACTTTTGGGTATTTTCAGCCATATAGAACCCTCAAAATGACTTCAAATGTGAGGTGGTCCCTAAAAAAAAATGGTTTTGTAAATTTTGTTGTAAAAATGAGAAATCACTGGTCAAATTTTAACCCTTATAACTTCCTAGCAAAAAAAAATTTGTTTCCAAAATTGTGCTGATGTAAAGTAGACATGTAGAAAATGTTATTTATTAACTATTTTGTGTCACATAACTCTTTGGTTTAACAGAATAAAAATTCAAAATGTGAAAATTGCGAAATTTTCTAAATTTTCGCCAACTTTCCGTTTTTTTCACAAATAAACTCAGAAATTATCGACCTAAATTTACCACTAACATGAAGCCCAATATGTCACGAAAAAACAATCTCAGAATCGCTAGGATCCGTTGAAGCGTTCCTGAGTTATTACCTCATAAAGGGACACTGGTCAGAATTGCAAAAAACGGCCAGGTCATTAAGGCCAAAATAGGCTGGGTCATGAAGGGGTTAAATACTAAACCATCGTTATATCTTCCTATCACTATCCCTAACCCATAAAGAAATACATAGCTTATGCAGTACATGAACATCAGCACAGTTTGACACGTTAATGCACTATAAAACAGTACCACATGACTAATGACATTAAAGGTAAAACGTACCCGCTTTATTAGGAAAGTATGGAAAGGCATGCAGGGCATAAGCTAGCCCCCAATACACCCCTTACATTAACATCTTTAATATTCAGAACCTCCCACTCCCGTCTCCAAGACTTCTCGCGTACTGCACCTATTTTTTGGAACGCACTACCCAGGACAATTCGATTAATCCCCAACACTCGCAGTTTTAAGCGTGCCCTAAAAACGCATTTCTTTAGTCTGGCCTATCACCTCAAAACTTTTATTTAACAATCCCTGTGTTGCCCATTCAAAATTTTCACCATAACCAGGTTCCATGTATCATGTTCACATGCTTTATGCATTTAATAGCCCTCTGTGTCTGTACTTTTATATATTTTGGCTGATAACCGGTTCATGCTGCATTACATGAATACCCGATTTATTACATTATGACTGGTCAGAACATTGAAAGCAATTGTTACCAAACACCTTTCGTGTCTCCCCTATTTCCTCATAGATTGTAAGACTGCAAGCAGGGCCCTTATTCCTCTTGGTATTTGTGGATTTATGTGATTATTGTTATACTGTAATGTCTTATTGTCTATACAAGTCCCCTCTAAAATGTAAAGTGCTGCGGAATATGTAGGTAATATAGAAATAACATTTTTACTATTATTATGTCTCCATTTTATCTGCCAAACCACGCCCCCAGGGTGGGATATGTGGGCAGTCAGTCCCAACCATCTCTTTCGACTGTTTGTAAAACGCGGCCCTGAAACGCCCTATTAACTCTATTAGCACTATACATGAAAAATGAAAAGGAGACCATGAGGATAACACATCACAGACCCAAGCAATATGCCCCCAAATAGCCCCCTATATACAGTATGAGCCCCAGATAGACCCATATATATGCAGTATGACCCCACACACAGTATGAGCCCGTTAGCTCCGTATATAGTTTGAACCCACACAAAGCCCCCTAAATACAGTATGAGCCCCACAAAGCTCCCTATATACAGTATAAGCCCCATATAGCCTCCTGTATACAGTATGAGCCCGCACATAGTTCCTATATACAGTATGAGCCCCCATATAGCCTCCTACAGTTGTGTGAAAAAGTGTTTGCCCCCTTCCTGGTTTCCTATTCTCTACCATGTTTGTGATGCAAATTTCCCAGCTTTATAAAAATCCATATAAAAAACAGCAGCTATAGGTTCTTCTAAGCAGCTGCCTAGCACTCTGAAAATGAAAATGGTGGAGGCCCACAAAGCGGGAGAAGGCTATAAGAAGATAGCAAAGTTTTTTCAAGTGACTCTTTCCTCAGTTCGAAATGTAACGAAGAAAAAAAAGTTAATAGGAACAGTGGAGGTCAACATAAGGTCTGGTAGACCAAACAAAATTTCAGTGAGAGCTGGTCGTAGGATTTTTAGAGAGGCAAATCAGAACCCCTGCTTGATAAAAGACCTTCAGAAAGATTTAGCAGATTCTGAAGTTGTGGTACATTGTTCTACTGTTCAGAGACACCTGTACAAATACAGCCTTCATGGGAAAGTCTTCAAGAAAACCTCTCCTGCATCCTCACCATAAAATTCTGAGTCCGAAATAAGCAAAAGAATATCTAAAAAAGTCTGATGCATTTTGGAAACAAGTTCTGTTGACCGATGAGGTTAACATAGAACTCTTTGGCCACAATGATCAAAGGTATGTGTGGAGAAAAAAGGTCTCAGAATTTCAGGAAAAGAACATCTCGCCAACCATTAAGCATGGGGGTGGATCAATTATGCTTTGGAGTTGTGTTGCAGCCAATGTCACGGGGAACATTTCACGGGTAGCGTGAAGAATGAATTTAATGAAATTTCAACAAGTTCTTGATGCAAACATAACACCATCTGTAAAAAAGATGAAGTTGAAAAGATTATGGCTTCTACAAATGGGTAATGATCCTAAACACTTGCCAAAATCCACAATAGACTACCTCAAAAGGTGCATAATGAAGGTTTTACAATGGCCATCACAGTCCCCTGATCTGAACATCATTGAAAATCTGTGGCTAGACCTTAAAATAGCAGCGCATGAAATATGACCCAGGAATCTCACAGAACTGGAATTTTCCAAGGAAAAATGGATGGAAATTCCTTAAACATGAATTGAAAGACTCTTGTCTGGCTACAAAAAGCATTTACAAGCTGTGATATTTTCAAAAGGGGGTACCACGTACTAACCATGTAGAGTGCCCAAACTTTTGCATCAGCTCATTTTCCTTTTTATAATTTTTAAAATATAAAAGATGAAAGTATTTTTTCTGTCTAAAGTACAAAGAAAATGTGTCACCTTTAACTTTAGGCCTTTTAGAGATCATCTCATCTCCAACTTGCTTAGCTGTTCACAAGAACAGAAATTTTGACAAGGGGTGCCCAAACTTTTAGATGTCACTGTAGAACTGTGTATAGAGCAGTGAATGTATATCGGGTAAAGCTGTGTATGCTTACGATGTAGTTTAGAACTGAGTACATATAGTATAAAATGTAGAGTTGTGTATATGGTGTAGACTTGTACGTATAGTAGATCATGTAAAGTTGTGTGAATATGGAATATAGTGTAGGGCCGTGTGTGTATGGTTATATGGTGTGGAGTTGTGTATGAGAAAAGTTGATGTGTGCCAGATGTGTCAGTCCGCCTTGTGATTTTTCGTGGGATGTTTTTTTTTTATATGGAATAAAAAAGCTTTTATAGTTTGTTAAATTTCGAATTTGCATTTTTGATTAAAGATATCAGTTTTTGTGGCCTAACAGTGAAGCACCCGATTCTATGAGGCTGGTGGACTATATATGCACATCTACCTCTTCCAACTCTTCCATGAACTCGCATCCTCAGATCGGCCCAGCTTGTATCTGTTGTCTGCAGGGAAGGAAGATTTTCCAAAAACAAAAGGGTCATACAGTCCAATCCGTATGAACATCTGCTATGGGGCAAGAGTCTTAGGCACCTTATACACATAGAGTACTTTGCTCGGCAACTAGAAATGGTGTATTCCCAGCTTCTGTATGGAACACAGCCCCGGGGCACTGCAGCAAAAGTATTCTACATAGTGTTGAGCGATACCGTCCGATACTTGAAAGTATCGGTATCGGAAAGTATCGGCCGATACCGGCAAAGTATCGGATCCAATCCGATACCGATACCCGATACCAATACAAGTCAATGGGACTCATGTATCGGACGGTATTCCTGATGGTTCCCAGGGTCTGAAGGAGAGGAAACTCTCCTTCAGACCCTGGGATCCATATAAATGTGTAAAAGAAAGAATTAAAATAAAAAATATTGCTATACTCACCTGTCCGACGCAGCCTGGACCTCAGCGAGGGAACCGGCAGCGTTGTTTGTTTAAAATTCGCGCTTTTACTTGGTTACGTGAAGTCCCGGCTTGTGATTGGTCAGGGCGGCCATGTTGCCGGGACGCGGACCAATCACAGCAAGCCGTGACGAAATTACGTCACGGCTTGCTGTGATTGGTCCGCGTCCCGGCAACATGGCCGCCATTAACCAATCACAAGCCGTGACGTCATGGGAGGCTGGACACGCGCGCATTTTAAAATGGGCGCGTGTCCAGCCTCCCGTGACGTCCCGGCTTGTGATTGGTTGCGGCGCGGTCAACCAATCACAAGCCGGGAGGCTGGACACGCGCGCATTTTAAAATGCGTTTTAAAATGCGCGCGTGTCCAAATTGTACACTTATTTATATGTATACAGAAGTATGATGTTTTCAACCCTGTAGTTTGGCTTAGCTTGGCACTTTTTGATGTATTGCGAGGCTCAGGTCTTGATTGTGAGCTTGGTACACACTTGTGATTGGTTGACCGCGCCGCAACCAATCACAAGCCGGGACGTCACGGGAGGCTGGACATGCGCCCATTTTAAAATGCGCGCGTGTCCAGCCTCCCGTGACGTCCCGGCTTGTGATTGGTTGCATCGCGGTCAACCAATCACAAGCCGGGAGGCTGGACGCGCGCATTTTAAAATGTGCGCGTGTCCAGCCTCCCGTGACGTCACGGCTTGTGATTGGTCGCGGCGGCCATGTTGCCGGGACGCGGACCAATCACAGCAAGCCGTGACGTAATTTCAGGTCCTGCAGGATTTTAAAATTACGTTCCGGCGTTGTGATTGGTCCGCGTCCCGGCAACATGGCCGCCGCGACCAATCACAAGCCGGGACGTCACGGGAGGCTGGACACGCACGCATTTTAAAATGTGCGCGTGTCCAGCCTCCCGTGACATCCCGGCTTGTGATTGGTTACGTCGCCCATGTGACCACGACGCGCCCAATCACAACGCCGGAACGTAATTTTAAAATCCTGCAAGGACCTGAAATTACGTCACGGCTTGCTGTGATTGGTCCGCGTCCCGGCAACATGGCCGCCAATCACAAGCCGGGACTTCACGTAACCAAGTAAACGCGCGAATTTTAAACAAACAACGCTGCCGGTTCCCTCGCTGAGGTCCGGGCTGCGTCGGAGAGGTGAGTATAGCAATATTTTTTATTTTAATTCTCTCTTTTACACATTATTACATTAATGTTGTTTCGATACCCGATACCCGATACCACAAAAGTATCGGATCTCGGTATCGGAATTCCGATACAGCAAGTATCGGCCGATACCCGATACTTGCAGTATCGGAATGCTCAACACTAATTCTAAAGTCTATAATGTGCTGATGAAAGAATAATTCCATACATACAGAGTCTGATGGAGCACCCTATATAGGCCTGTATGAAAATGTACAATACAGGCCTAATGCACTTTTATGGCTGCCCTGTGCCCTTCTGTCAAGTGAATGTCACAAAGCTTCTAAAACAAATATGGCACAGACTGTACATGAATTCTGGCACATTTAGCACAATGAATCCATCCCAGTCATTTCTTATATGTATATAATCATGATTTCTACTGGCATTTTTTCTGTTTTTTATTTGTAAAACCAGTTTCTTGAAATCATATGGGAAATATTAAACAGAGTACATCCCCTTATTCTGTGTTTTTTTTTAAGCAATAATGCTTGTTGGAAGTTATATGGGAACTTTAACATTGTCTTTTTAGAGTATTTTCTGTTATGGTTCTCAATGGCAAGAGAACATAGCCCAGCAAACATACGAACTAGCTCTTGGAAGGATGGAAACTAAACTGACCATGAACTAAACCTGCCGCACAACTAACAGTAGCCGGGTAGCGTAGCCTGCGTTTTATCCCTAGACGCCCAGCGCCGGCCGGAGGACTAACTAATCCTGGCAGAGGAAAATATAGTCCTGGCTCACCTCTAGAGAAATTTCCCCGAAAGGCAGACAGAGGCCCCCACAAATATTGGCGGTGATTTTAGATGAAATGACAAACGTAGTATGAAAATAGGTTTAGCAAAATTGAGGTCCGCTTACTAGATAGCAGGAAGACAGAAAGGGCACTTTCATGGTCAGCTGAAAACCCTATCAAAATACCATCCTGAAATTACTTTAAGACTCTAGTATTAACTCATAACATCAGAGTGGCAATTTCAGATCACAAGAGCTTTCCAGACACAGAAACGAAACTACAGCTGTGAACTGGAACAAAATGCAAAAACAAACAAGGACTAAGTCCAACTTAGCTGGGAGTTGTCTAGCAGCAGGAACATGCACAGAAAGGCTTCTGATTACAATGTTGACCGGCATGGAAGTGACAGAGGAGCAAGGCTAAATAGCGACTCCCACATCCTGATGGAAACAGGTGAACAGAGAGGATGATGCACACCAGTTCAATTCCACCAGTGGCCACCGGGGGAGCCCAAAATCCAATTTCACAACAGTACCCCCCCCTCAAGGAGGGGGCACCGAACCCTCACCAGAACCACCAGGGCGATCAGGATGAGCCCTATGAAAGGCACGGACCAAATCGGAGGCATGAACATCAGAGGCAGTCACCCAAGAATTATCCTCCTGACCGTATCCCTTCCATTTGACCAGATACTGGAGTTTCCGTCTGGAAAGACGGGAGTCCAAGATTTTTTCCACAACGTACTCCAACTCGCCCTCAACCAACACCGGAGCAGGAGGCTCAACGGAAGGCACAACCGGTACCTCATACCTGCGCAATAATGACCGATGAAAAACATTATGAATAGAAAAAGATGCAGGGAGGTCCAAACGGAAGGACACAGGGTTAAGAATCTCCAATATCTTGTACGGGCCGATGAACCGAGGCTTAAACTTGGGAGAAGAAACCCTCATAGGGACAAAACGAGAAGACAACCACACCAAGTCCCCAACACAAAGCCGAGGACCAACCCGACGCCGGCGGTTGGCAAAAAGCTGAGTCTTCTCCTGGGACAACTTCAAATTGTCCACTACCTGCCCCCAAATCTGATGCAACCTCTCCACCACAGCATCCACTCCAGGACAATCCGAAGATTCCACCTGACCAGAAGAAAATCGAGGATGAAACCCCGAATTACAGAAAAAGGGAGACACCAAGGTGGCAGAACTGGCCCGATTATTGAGGGCAAACTCCGCTAAAGGCAAAAAAGCAACCCAATCATCCTGATCTGCAGACACAAAACACCTCAAATATGTCTCCAAGGTCTGATTCGTCCGCTCGGTCTGGCCATTAGTCTGAGGATGGAAAGCAGACGAGAAAGACAAATCTATGCCCATCCTAGCACAGAATGCTCGCCAAAATCTAGACACGAATTGGGTACCTCTGTCAGAAACGATATTCTCCGGAATACCATGCAAACGGACCACATTTTGAAAAAACAGAGGAACCAACTCGGAAGAAGAAGGCAACTTAGGCAGGGGAACCAAATGGACCATCTTAGAGAAACGATCACACACCACCCAGATGACAGACATCTTCTGAGAAACAGGAAGATCCGAAATAAAATCCATCGAGATGTGCGTCCAGGGCCTCTTCGGGATAGGCAAGGGCAACAACAATCCACTAGCCCGAGAACAACAAGGCTTGGCCCGAGCACAAACGTCACAAGACTGCACGAAGCCTCGCACATCTCGAGACAGGGAAGGCCACCAGAAGGACCTTGCCACCAAATCCCTGGTACCAAAGATTCCAGGATGACCTGCCAACGCAGAAGAATGAACCTCAGAAATGACTTTACTGGTCCAATCATCAGGAACAAACAGTCTACCAGGTGGGCAACGATCAGGTCTATCCGCCTGAAACTCCTGCAAGGCCCGCCGCAGGTCTGGAGAAACGGCAGACAATATCACTCCATCCTTAAGGATACCTGTAGGTTCAGAATTACCAGGGGAGTCAGGCTCAAAACTCCTAGAAAGGGCATCCGCCTTAACATTCTTAGAACCCGGCAGGTAGGACACCACAAAATTAAACCGAGAGAAAAACAACGACCAGCGCGCCTGTCTAGGATTCAGGCGTCTGGCGGACTCAAGATAAATTAGATTTTTGTGGTCAGTCAATACCACCACCTGATGTCTAGCCCCCTCAAGCCAATGACGCCACTCCTCAAAAGCCCACTTCATGGCCAAAAGCTCCCGATTCCCAACATCATAATTCCGCTCGGCGGGCGAAAATTTACGCGAGAAAAAAGCACAAGGTCTCATCACGGAGCAATCGGAACTTCTCTGCGACAAAACCGCCCCAGCTCCGATTTCAGAAGCGTCGACCTCAACCTGAAAAGGAAGAGCAACATCAGGCTGACGCAACACAGGGGCGGAAGAAAAGCGGCGCTTAAGCTCCCGAAAGGCCTCCACAGCAGCAGGGGACCAATCAGCAACATCAGCACCCTTCTTAGTCAAATCAGTCAATGGTTTAACAACATCAGAAAAACCAGCAATAAATCGACGATAAAAGTTAGCAAAGCCCAAAAATTTCTGAAGACTCTTAAGAGAAGAGGGTTGCGTCCAATCACAAATAGCCTGAACCTTGACAGGATCCATCTCGATGGAAGAGGGGGAAAAAATATATCCCAAAAAGGAAATCTTTTGAACCCCAAAAACGCACTTAGAACCCTTCACACACAAGGAATTAGACCGCAAAACCTGAAAAACCCTCCTGACCTGCTGGACATGAGAGTCCCAGTCATCCGAAAAAATCAAAATATCATCCAGATACACAATCATAAATTTATCCAAATAATCACGGAAAATGTCATGCATAAAGGACTGAAAGACTGAAGGGGCATTTGAAAGACCAAAAGGCATCACCAAATACTCAAAGTGGCCCTCGGGCGTATTAAATGCGGTTTTCCACTCATCCCCCTGCTTAATTCGCACCAAATTATACGCCCCACGAAGATCTATCTTAGAGAACCACTTGGCCCCCTTTATGCGAGCAAACAAATCAGTCAGCAGTGGCAACGGATATTGATATTTAACCGTGATTTTATTCAAAAGCCGATAATCAATGCACGGCCTCAAAGAGCCATCTTTCTTAGCCACAAAGAAAAAAACGGCTCCTAAGGGAGATGACGAAGGACGAATATGTCCCTTTTCCAAGGACTCCTTTATATATTCTCGCATAGCAGCATGTTCAGGCACAGACAGATTAAATAAACGACCCTTAGGGTATTTACTACCCGGAATCAAATCTATGGCACAATCGCACTCCCGGTGCGGAGGTAATGAACCAAGCTTAGGTTCTTCAAAAACGTCACGATATTCAGTCAAGAATTCAGGAATCTCAGAGGGAATAGATGATAAAATGGAAACCACAGGTACGTCCCCATGCGTCCCCTTACATCCCCAGCTTAACACAGACATAGCTTTCCAGTCAAGGACTGGGTTATGAGATTGCAGCCATGGCAATCCAAGCACCAACACATCATGTAGGTTATACAGCACAAGAAAGCGAATAATCTCCTGGTGATCCGGATTAATCCGCATAGTTACTTGTGTCCAGTATTGTGGTTTATTGCTAGCCAATGGGGTGGAGTCAATCCCCTTCAGGGGTATAGGAGTTTCAAGAGGCTCCAAATCATACCCACAGCGTTTGGCAAAGGACCAATCCATAAGACTCAAAGCGGCGCCAGAGTCGACATAGGCATCCGCGGTAATAGATGATAAAGAACAAATCAGGGTCACAGATAGAATAAACTTAGACTGTAAAGTGCCAATTGAAACAGACTTATCAAGCTTCTTAGTACGCTTAGAGCATGCTGATATAACATGAGTTGAATCACCGCAATAGAAGTACAACCCATTTTTTCGTCTAAAATTCTGCCGTTCACTTCTGGACAGAATTCTATCACATTGCATATTCTCTGGCGTCTTCTCAGTAGACACCGCCAAATGGTGCACAGGTTTGCGCTCCCGCAGACGCCTATCGATCTGGATAGCCATTGTCATGGACTCATTCAGACCCGCAGGCACAGGGAACCCCACCATAACATCCTTAATGGCATCAGAGAGACCCTCTCTGAAATTCGCCGCCAGGGCGCACTCATTCCACTGAGTAAGCACAGCCCATTTACGGAATTTCTGGCAGTATATTTCAGCTTCGTCTTGCCCCTGAGATAGGGACATCAAGGCCTTTTCCGCCTGAAGTTCTAACTGAGGTTCCTCATAAAGCAACCCCAAGGCCAGAAAAAACGCATCCACATTGAGCAACGCAGGATCCCCTGGAGCCAATGCAAAAGCCCAATCCTGAGGGTCGCCCCGGAGCAAAGAAATCACAATCCTGACCTGCTGAGCAGGATCTCCAGCAGAGCGAGATTTCAGGGACAAAAACAACTTGCAATTATTTTTGAAATTTTGAAAGCAAGATCTATTTCCCGAGAAAAATTCAGGCAAAGGAATTCTAGGTTCAGATATAGGAACATGAACAACAAAATCTTGTAAGTATTGAACTTTCGTGGTGAGATTATTCAAACCTGCAGCTAAACTCTGAATATCCATTTTAAACAGGTGAACACAGAGCCATTCCAGGATTAGAAGGAGAGAGAGAGAGAAAGGCTGCAATATAGGCAGACTTGCAAGAGATTCAATTACAAGCACACTCAGAACTGAGAAAAAAAAAAAAAAATCTTCAGCAGACTTCTCTTTTCTCTCCTTTCTCTGTCAATTAATTTAACCCTTTTAGGCCGGTCAAACTGTTATGGTTCTCAATGGCAAGAGAACATAGCCCAGCAAACATACGAACTAGCTCTTGGAAGGATGGAAACTAAACTGACCATGAACTAAACCTGCCGCACAACTAACAGTAGCCGGGTAGCGTAGCCTGCGTTTTATGCCTAGACGCCCAGCGCCGGCCGGAGGACTAACTAATCCTGGCAGAGGAAAATATAGTCCTGGCTCACCTCTAGAGAAATTTCCCCGAAAGGCAGACAGAGGCCCCCACAAATATTGGCGGTGATTTTAGATGAAATGACAAACGTAGTATGAAAATAGGTTTAGCAAAATTGAGGTCCGCTTACTAGATAGCAGGAAGACAGAAAGGGCACTTTCATGGTCAGCTGAAAACCCTATCAAAATACCATCCTGAAATTACTTTAAGACTCTAGTATTAACTCATAACATCAGAGTGGCAATTTCAGATCACAAGAGCTTTCCAGACACAGAAACGAAACTACAGCTGTGAACTGGAACAAAATGCAAAAACAAACAAGGACTAAGTCCAACTTAGCTGGGAGTTGTCTAGCAGCAGGAACATGCACAGAAAGGCTTCTGATTACAATGTTGACCGGCATGGAAGTGACAGAGGAGCAAGGCTAAATAGCGACTCCCACATCCTGATGGAAACAGGTGAACAGAGAGGATGATGCACACCAGTTCAATTCCACCAGTGGCCACCGGGGGAGCCCAAAATCCAATTTCACAACAATTTTCGCTCTGATGGCATTTTAGGCTTTGTCTGTCTTTAACAATAGTTTATTTTTTTCAATTTGATAGATTTTTTGGTGGTGTTTTTTTTGCTTCATAATGTACAATAACAAATTATATTGTGGTACCGTGTTAGCCAGAAAAATTGATGTGAATATGTTTATGCCCAATGATGACAAGTATTTTCGGAACAATACCTTTATTGGCTAACCAGAATATAATATATGATTGCAAGCTTTCAGAGCAAAGTGGCTCCTTCTTCAGGCGAGATTACAAATAAATTAATAAGAAAAACGCACAACATTTAAGAGATACTACAGTAGTACATGTGTTTTGTTCTTGAGGTGGCTTTTCTTTAGATGGCATCACCTCTCCCACCTAAAGAACAAATGGCTGCCTTCAGCCTGGCTTTTAGGAACTTGTTTAACTGTAAATAACTTATTGTAAGTAGGATACTTAGAAGTAGGTCTTGGTTGTTTGTTGTTAATGTTTGCACATCTGCACTGGATAATGGTCTGAAACACGCAGCAAACACAAGTGGGGAAACCACAACTGCACATTTCAAGGAATTCAAACAGAATAATTTAGGTAAGTAAACTTAGTAAGAGTAAGTAATACATTGGGTGTGAATTCCCATGGCTGTGCAGTTTACCTATATTGGAGGAAGTCTACAATGTAAATCTGCCCACATTATGATTGAGTATGTATGCGTCATTCAATAGGAAGAGGGGAAAAGGCCACTGCTGAACATAGATGGGTACAGAAAAGATAGGCTAATGGAGCGCCAAGCTGGCGGTCAAGGTGGGTGTTGATTGAGAGAGGTCCGATGCAGCTCCTGCCGGGTGCCTCAGGAGAGGAATAGACAGTAAATTGCAAGATACTCCGGTCACATGGGAGCGCGCAGGACACAGATGAAGAGATTAGAAGTTTCTTTGTTTATTGGAAACCACAACGCGTTTCGACAGAACAGCTCCGTCTTCATCAGGTGGCAGTATACAAAAAGTGAGCCGAAGTAAGTATATAAAGAAACACCAACCAATGAAAATTAAGGAGCAATTACACGGAACACATGATTAAATGGGATCACATGATTAATTGCAACCACAATTTAGAAACATGTATAAAAAGGATAAAAGGAGGGGAAAAAAAGGTAAAAAAGACAGGATATAGCAAAATAATTGCATAAAAATAATTAT
Organism: Ranitomeya variabilis; assembly: GCF_051348905.1. Classification (NCBI taxonomy): domain Eukaryota; kingdom Metazoa; phylum Chordata; class Amphibia; order Anura; family Dendrobatidae; genus Ranitomeya; species Ranitomeya variabilis. The sequence goes on along the minus strand of NC_135237.1, from coordinate 327,505,124 downwards.
AATAAAAACAATAAAATGCGTAAAAATAATAATAATAAAAGAACGGGGTAAGAATGCAGCTATTAAGTGATTTTTTCAATAATGAGATTTAACCCCTCAGGTGCCTGTGTGCGAGTTTAAAAATCCAGTAACTTTCTCTTCTTACTAAATTGGTAAAACGATCAGGCAAATCATTTGGTATTTGATCTATGATAGTAAGCTATAGTGAACTTAGGTCCTTTTTATGCCCTACGAGAAAGTGTTTTGACAGACTATGCATTAAATACCCTTTTCGGATGTTCCGGTAATGTTTATTCATCCTTGCATGCATAGCCTGTATCGTCCGCCCGACATATTGCAGCCCACAACCACATTTGATCAGATAAACTACGTAGCAGGAGTGGCAGTTTACATGGCAGTTATTATTAAAAAACTGGTGCCTGTAGTGTATGACCGAAATTATTTCGCTCCATTACTGATGGAACCACAACATAAACATTTAGCTGGGTTGCATGCAAAACAGCCCGGATTATGGTGTGGATGTGGACTCACGAATTACGTTACTGGGAGCAACGATGTTACAAAGGGTGCAATTTTTTCTGAAGATTGTTCTAGGTTGCGCAGGGATATGCGCTGATAGAACTGGATTCCCTTTCAGTAAAAACCAATATTTTTTCAAGAGGTTTCATACGACTCCATGTGATTGGTTAAAGGTAGTTATAAAACTCCATTTAGTGAAATCAGAGGGTTTAACAGACCTATTATTCTGATTTTTAATCTGTTTATTGCATTCCTTTTGCGTGAATGCTCTGGCTCTCGTGAATGCATCACAAACCAATTTTTTAGGGTACCCTTTACTTTTGAAGCGATGTTTCAGGATATTGGCTTCTTTGAAGAAATCACTGTCTTTGGTGCATTTCTACCTAATCCTCCAGTACTGCCCATAAGGGTACTGTCACACTCTGCAACTTTCCAACGATCACGACCAGCGATACGACCTGGCCGTGATCGTTGGAAAGTCGTTGTGTGGTCGCTGGGGAGCTGTCACACAGACCGCTCTCCAGCGACCAACGTTGCCGAGGTCCCGGGTAGCCAGGGTAAACATCGGGTTACTAAGCGCAGGGCCGCGCTTAGTAACCCGATGTTTACCCTGGTTACCAGCGTAAAAGTAAAAAAAAACAAACCGTACATACTCACCTTCTGATGTCCGTCAGGTCCCTTGCCGTCTGCTTCCCGCTCTGACTGAGTGCCGCCGTAAAGTGAAAGCAGATCACAGCGGTGACGTCACCGCTGTGATCTGCTCTTACTTTCCGGCCGGGAGTCAGTCAGAGCGGGAAGCAGACGGCAAGGGACCTGACTGACACCGGAATGTGAGTATGTACGTTTTGTTTTTTTTTACTTTTACGCTGGTAACCACGGTAAACATCGGGTTACTAAGCGTGGCCCTGCGCTTAGTAACCCGATGTTTACCCTGGTTACAAGCGAACGCATCGCTGGATCGCTGTCACACACAACCATCCAGCGATGACAGCGGGAGATCCAGCGACGAAAGAAAGTTCCAAACGATCTGCTACGACGTACGATTCTCAGCAGGGTCCCTGATCGCAGTAGCGTGTCAGACACTGCGAGATCGTAACTATATCGCTAGAACGTCACAGATCGTACCGTCGTAGCGATCAAAGTGCCACTGTGTGACAGTACCCTAAGGGATATTTGAAATCCAATTAGGCAGCTGGCCCCTGCTAAAGCTTAAATGGCTGTTTACGTCTACCCTTTTGAAATGCGTAGATGTTGAAAAGTGACCGTGCGGGTCGACATATACCATTAAATCTAGGAATTTGTCAACTGTGTATATACACTGTGTTCCAAATTATTATGCAAATTGGATTTAAGTGTCTTAAAGATTTAATTGTCTTGTTTTTCAAATAAACTCTTGGATGGTAATGTGTCTCAGGGCTCAATGAATCACTGAAATCAATCTTAAACACATGTGATAATTAGTTTTCCAGGTGATTCTAATTAAAGGAAAACTACTCAAAAATGATGTTCCACATTATTATGCAGGTCAAAGGTTTCAAGCAATATGGGAAATAAAAAGGATCTATCTGCTGCTGAAAAGCGTTAAATAGAGCAATGCCTTGGACAAGGTATGAAAAAATTCGATATTTCACGAAAACTCAAGAGTGATCATCATACTCTGATGAGATTTGTGACTGAAACAGAGCACAGACAGAGTTCATGCAAATAAAGGCATAATGAGGAAGTTTTCTGGTAGACAAATTCATTGCATTAAGAGAGCAGCTGCCAAAATACCATTACAAAGCAGCAGTTATTTGTAGCTGCTGGTGCACCTGGAGTCCCTCGAACCTCAAGGTGTAGGATCCTTCAAAGGCTTGCTGTGGTGCATAAACCTACTATTCGGCCACTCCTAAACAGTGTTCACAAGCAGAAACGGTTGCAGTGGGCCCAGACATACATGAAGACTAATTTTCAAACAGTCTTGTTTACTGATGAGTGTCGAGCAACTCTGGACGGTCCAGATGGATGGAGTAGTGGATGGTTGGTGGATGGCCACTATGTCCCAACAAGGCTGCGACGTCAGCAAGGAGGTGGAGGAGTCATGTTTTGGGCTGGAATCATGGGGAACCAGCTGGTAGGGCCCTTTAAGGTTCCTGAAGGTGTGAAAATGACCTCAGCAAAGTAAATAGAGTTTCTGACTGACAACTTTTTCCATGGCCTAAAAAGCAGAAACGTGCCTTCAGGAACAAAATCATCTTCATGCATGACAGTGAATACCTCTGAGTAATTGGCTGCTATGGGCATAAAAGGAGATAAACTCATGGTGTGGCCACCATCTTCCCCTGACCTCAACCCTATAGAGAACCTTTGGAGTATCATCAAACAAAAGATCTATGAGGGTGGGAGGCAGGTCACATCAAAACAGCAGCTCTGGGAGGCTATTCTGACTTCATGCAAAGAAATACAAGCAGAAACTCTCCATAAACTCACAAGTTCAATGGATGCAAGAATTGTGAAGGTGACATCAATGAAGGGCTCCTAGTTAACATGTAACTTGGCCTGTTAGGATGTTTTGGAGTTAAATAGCTTTTTTGTTCAGTGAATGTGACCTCCTAATGCTGCAAATTCCACAAATGAGCATTTTCAGTTCTTTAAAACAAATCAAATGTTTAGAAATTCTACTGTGCCTAATAATTTGGAACAGTGCATTTTGAGTTTTTATTCATTTTGGAGATTATACTGTTATTATTGGTAGGTTTCTTCAATAAAATTCGATGTATAATCTAACGGGTGATGACTTTTATTAGACTGACTGTCATTTGCACTGACCATTTAGGAAAATCCGAGAAAAATGTAATTTGCATAATAATTTGGAACATAGTGTAGGCTACCATGCCCTACTTGATGGCACATATCGGGAGAATTCCTCCAAATTCAGCAGGATCAGCCAAATGATCATATGTTATGATCAGTATGTTTTTCCAGCAATTATTTCTCGGTTCTTGTATTTCAAATTGACTGCAGGTTCTTGGACAAAGAAATGTATTTTTAGTAATTTAGAATGATTTCTATACAGCATGAAAACATTAAAAGGAATCAAGCCTAAGTCATTGCTCCTAAGTCATTGCTCCTATATCCCGACTAAGTTGTTTGCCGTTGTTTTTCTGATGTAGTATTGCAGATCCATGGCCTTCAGGAGCAGAGGTCGGATTGTGACTGCTAACTCCACAAGTCTCTATAATAACAGTACTGGAGAAAAACAGACTTATCTAATGCCATATTGCACAATTATGATAATCAGTGCCTTTTTTTTCTCTAAACACTTGAGCGTTCAGTGAAAAACTGCAGAATTGTATCTCCTTTAACATCTGCATGTGACTATGGGCCGTTACAGTACATGAAAAGAATATCGCATGATCAAAACTGTGTATCTAGATGTTACCAGAAAGTACAAGATTACAGATAAGCTGATCTACATTTGAACGCTAAACATTTCACCCAATAAATGAGAGATTTGCCCGCACATAGGGTGATCAGCACTATGTTTACACTGTTATCAAGAAACAGGATAATCGTGCAGTGTAACTGCATCCAAAGAAAAGATCAATCCATATAATCAATTTAATAGCTTATAACTATTTACCTGCTCCTTCCTTCCATTATATGACGGCCATTCATTTTATACTAATGCGGTCACTGCAGTGAAAATGTATAAATGGTAGCTGCTATATACTGCATATAAAAAGGAGCCATTAAAGTGGTAAAAATGAGTATTTCTGATGAAAGTAAATATTATTAAAGGGATAATGATTGAGTAATAAAACAGATTTACTGAATTAAATATCACCATTGTATTCACCCTCAAGACATCAGAGAAAGGTGAAAAAGACACATCCAGAAACTTACAGAGCCAGTTCTCATAGCAATGGTATCACATCCAGTGAAATGTAAATGCAGGTGATTATGTCACACTGTGAAAGTTTCTCTGCTAAATACTTTTCGATTTATCACAGGGAGTGCCAGCAACAGTCACTGTGAGAAACCCCTGGGGGTAAGACAGACTTATGGAGCTCGGGTGATGTTCAAGAAGACAGAAAGTACAGCTCATGAATGATCACACAAACACACACTAGTCATGTTAGACACGGAAGCTGTCACTTCATTGCCTAACACATGCTCATATTTAACTGTTTAGCAAATAGAATTAACATAAAGAGCAAAGTAAAAAAATACTAGAATTTACTATTTGATAGGTTAAATATAGTAAACTCTGGCTGGCTTCTCCAGAATTTCTACTAATTCAGCAAAAAAAAGAGGAACATCCCTTTAATTTCCATTGACGTTAAAGGGAGTTATGGACCTCAAGTAATGTCAGTCTGTGGAGTTGTACACTATGTCTGACACCCAAAAGGACATTTGGAAGAAGCATTAAAAAGGCAGCAGCCCTGAGTGAAAAAACAATTCTGAAAATAACGACAGATTTTCCATCATCATCTGTGGGCAATGAAAATATCCATAAGGTTCGGCTCACAAACATACACTGCTCTCTGCTGAGCACTGGATCAGGGTTTCAGTTGCAATCCTCAAAAACAAAGGATCCTGTGGTGTGACTCATTTTTGTGCATGTCTGAAAAAGACAAATACTGTCAAGATATAAATTTGTTATAAAAAATGTTTTATTAGAAGTATAATATATATGCTGCAGCAATCCTACTCACTTGGGAGTGATCTGATTGTGAGCCCTCGCGGGCAGGGTCCTCTCTCCTCCCGTACCAGATGTGACTTGTATTGTTCAAGATTATTGTACTTGTTTTTATTATGTATACCCCTCCTCACATGTAAAGCGCCATGGAAAAAATGGCGCTATAATAATAAATAATAATAATCTGAGGAACCATTTGTATTTAAAGTCTGGTTTATTTCACTGGTTGTATTTATTGATAGTCTCCTTGAGAAAGCAAAAAACTGTGAAACGTGTGTTGGGGTGGTTGTGGTAACTGACTTCCCCATGTGTAAGAAATATACTGCATTTGTTTCTATATGGACTGACCAACTTTATTGACAGATATTTATACTTTACATGTAGCTTTGAATGTGATCAGTATCTTATGGCTTAACATTGCACAATAATCTCTACTGTTACTTGTGGTCCAACTTTATTTACCATCTCCTTTTCTGCACTTGATCTACTTTCCTTTTTTTTTTAAATCCCCTAACATGCATGATTTATGATATGATCCATGTTTTTAACATACATTTTTGTGCAATAAAACAATTGTAATTGTCTCCATGAGTGGTGTTTTTCTGGACACTTTGTATGCTCATGTAGGTTGTATAATATATATGTTGTAGCAATGCTACTCACTTGGGAGCAATCTGAGCTATCACAGGAACTATTTGTATTTAAAGTCCTGATTTATTTCACTCTTCATAAACCACATCCTAAGAAAACTTAAATACAGCCCATGTCCAGAACAAAGTGAAACATAAAGTAACAAGTCCAAACAATAGTGCTGGTTAGCCTGCCCGGCTTAGAGTCCAGCTTCTTAGGGTACCGTCTCACAGTGGCACTTTGGTCGCTACGATGGCACGATCCGTGACGTTCCAGCGATATCCATACGATATCGCTGTGTCTGACACGCAGCAGCGATCAGGGACCCTGCTGAGAATCGTACGTCGTAGCAGATCGTTTGGAACTTTATTTCGTCGCTGGATCTCCCGCTGTCATCGCTGGATCGTTGTGTGTGACCCAGCGATGCGTTCGCTTGTAACCAGGGTAAACATCGGGTTACTAAGCGCAGGGCCGCGCTTAGTAACCCGATGTTTACCCTGGTTACCATTGTAAATGTAAAAAAAAAACAAACAGTACATACTCACATTCCGGTGTCCGTCAGGTCCCTGGCCGTCTGCTTCCCGCACTGACTGTGAGTGCCGGCCGGAAAGCAGGGCACAGCGGTGACGTCACCGCTGTGCTCTGCTTTTACTTTACGGCCGGCACTCACAGTCAGTGCGGGAAGCAGACGACGAGGGACCTGACGGACACCGGAATGTGAGTATGTACTGTTTTTTTTTTTTTTACATTTACGATGGAAACCAGGGTAAACATCGGGTTACTAAGCGCGGCCCTGCGCTTAGTAACCCGATGTTTACCCTGGTTACCCGGGGACTTCGGCATCGTTGGTCGCTGGAGAGCGGTCTGTGTGACAGCTCTCCAGCGACCACACAACGACTTACCAACGATCACGGCCAGGTCGTATCGCTGGTCGTGATCGTTGGTAAATCGTTTAGTGTAACGGTACCCTTAGTCCTTTAGCAAAGGCACTCAATCCAGGAGATCTGCACACCTCCATACACTCAGCATGTGTGAGACAAACAGGTCTCATTTTACCAAGTAACCCACACCAAAGGAGTGGAGATATGTTGAACAGCCATCTCTCCCAACTCTTCAGCTGCTCACAATCTGTCATGAACGATTAACCTCTTTCAGTAGTATATGCACTAAATCATTACTTCAGGTTTATCTCCCATCCACTGTGTTCACATCGATAACGTAAAAGCATTCTCTATCAGATCATGTAGAAGCATATTATTGTTTTAGAGAGCAAATGGCCCTATCATAGGGCATGACCTGGAAATGAGCCCCTCCAATTCTGAGTTACCAACAGCTCCCGTTATAGTTTCTGTTCCCCCCAGACACCTAGTTCAGCATTCTATCTATGAACAAGGGCAATCAGGTAGGGCAATGATATACATGTAGGCCCAACACAGATGGGAAGATGGCACAGTAAGGTCCATGGTGGACTAGTATGTGAACACATGAATATGGCTTTTGCCTTATAACGGAAACATGTTAGGAGACTTCGTGGAGGACAATGGTGGTCCTTCAGTTAAGATTCCAAGGTCATTACAAGAGAGTCCACAACACTCAACTAAAACTGTCCACAGAAGCCAGGGAAATGTGAGCTAAAAGCAGAAGGGGCACAGTGTGCAAATGAGCACCACTATTCTAGGAATTGGGTGGGGGAAGGGTCCCAGCTGTGACATCTTTTGGGTCAGAATAACATGTCAGGACATGTTTTGTGGTGTTTTTTTCTGCATTTGATTCCGGTCTCAATGTGTTTTTTCTTATACTGTATAGGTAACACAAGGAAAAGAAAGCACTTTGCCTTAAGCCACATTTACACATCCATGGTTCCCAGTCTGAGTAGACCACAATGCAGAGACTGGAGGACCTGAACTGGAGGACCTGAACTGGACATCCTCACATATGCCTATGAGGCTGATGAGTTTGGATTGGGATAGCCATGGCCGGTCCGTGCTGTTCACCACGAATTCAGACTGCAACACACGGATGTGAATGTGGTAGTAGGCCCCTGTACATGGTCATATTGTGCTTCCTTTTAGTACATAGCTGTAATAGGCCTGTTATTAACCCCTTCCAGTAGGAGCCAATTTTTGTCTTTGTGCTTTCATTTTTTCCTCTTCTTCTAAGAGTCATAAATGTAGTCATTTGCCTCCCAACATAGACATATTGTTTTTGTGGGACAAGCTGTAGCTTAGAATGACATCATTCATTTCAAGTCAGACGAAATGGTGAAAAAAACGTAATTCTGCTATTTTCTCTACAGCGTTCATTTTACAGTAAAAATTACCTGACAACATAATTCTTCAGGTAAGTATGATTACGGTGATACCAAACTTATATAATGTTTTTATTGTAGAATGAATGGCTTACAAAATTCTGAAGTTTGAAAACAAAAAATTGATTTGTCGCTATTTTCTGAGACCCCCAACTTTTTAGTATTTTCCCTTCAATGAACCTGTGTGAGGACTTTTTTGTGTGCGCTGAGAAGTCTTTTGGTTGATAGTACCATTTGGGTGCAGATGGGATAATTATGTGCTTTGTATTGCATTTTTTAGAGGAGGTGTGGCGACCAAAAAATGGCAATTCGGCTTTTTTATTTCCTTTTTTTTTCTTTCTTTGTGGTGTTTACCTTTTGAATAAAATAATTTTAGATTTTGACATATCAAATGTATATAGGCACAACAATATCACATAAGCTTTTATTTTCTTGAAGGTCATTGATTGGCTGCAAAGGCAATGTGTCAAGAATGCCACAAGAGAAGGTGAAGACGCCGGCTGGGGACCTGGCCACCAGGATGGAGGAGCAGTGAAGGATTGGCAAATGAGTTGGTGCTGTTAAGAATTTTGATAGCACACTTGGGCCATATCTAATGTAAAAGAAAGAGGTGCAAAACCCCTTTAAACCCTCTACCAATTCACTACACCCCTCCATGTATAAATAAAAGTTTATTACAACTACATATAGCCAAATCAGTTCTCATGCTTCACAATGACGAGGGCCAACAGCCCGAAACCCCATGTCTGCAAACTGAGATACCGATTTGGCTTTTATCCCAAGTCATATTAAAAGACTTCGTTAAAGGGTTGATTGTGACTTGTACGATTGCTACTTCCAATAGGTGGCGCTAGAGAGGTCAAGTCCTCTCTGAAGAGACAATTTGCATACATATAAACAATCATTTGAATGGAAATTCTCTTTACAGCAAATTAAAAGGCTTTCCTTCTCCTGTACCCACTAACTCCCTCAAACAAGGCCAACTTATAACGATCACATTGTTGGTTTCATCATGTCGTAATCCAGGCCTCTGGTGCCGCTGTTCACACGGTGCACTGGGGTTCTCCATCTTCACGGACGTCTTGTGCCTTAGGCACTTTATGGAACCTGCAATACAAAAGTGCTGGACACATCCACATATGTAGGGTCAGCATTCTGTAATCTCACGATGCCACGAGGGAATGTGGTTTACTGATGCTGATAGATCTTGTGAACAAGTCTGCACAAAAAACCACAAACACATGTCCGACCTTAAAAACCTTAGTGAACTTTGTAAAAGTAAAAATTCATGACTGGGGTGGTTTCACTTCATTTCACGTCACGACATAGATTTTGATTGTAATAAATTTGCTTCTGTCAAAACGATGTTATAGCAAAAATAATATAAATATTGTAATTATTTAAATTAGCAGAATATAAAACCGAAATCAGAGAAAATGGAAACGTATGTTACAAACTCAGCGGACCACTCGCCGTTGGGGATGCCAGGACGTGGCTATGGTGCCCATTAGTCGGGGACCCCCTCCCCTCAAATACCTCTCCTCGCAGCTCCAGCATCCTCTGAATCTGTGACATCTCAGGGTAGAAGGAGCGATGACGTCTCTACAGCACATCCTGAGCACTGCAGAGTCAGGAGATGCTGAGGAGACCGGACCTGTGGGGAACTGGAGAAGTATTTGATTTCTTTTTATGTATGCAGCATTATATGGGGGCCATTATACTGTATGGAGCATTATATGGGACCAATATACTGTATAGAGTTAATATGTGGGCTCATTATACTGTATCGAACAATATATGGGGGCCATTATACTGTATGGAGCAATATATGGGGGCCATTATACTGTATGGAGCATTATATGGGGGCCATTATACTGAATGGAGCATTATATGGGGGCCATTATACTGAATGGAGCATTATATGGGGGCCATTATACTGAATGGAGCATTATATGGGACCAATATACTGTAGAGTTTATATGTGGGTTCATTATACTGTATGGAGCAATATATGGGGGCCATTATACTGTATGGAGCAATATATGGGACCAATATACTGTAAAGAGTTTATATGGGGGCCATTATACTGTATGGAGCAATATATGGGGGCCATTATACTGTATGGAACAATATATGGGGGCCATTATACTGTATGGAGCAATATATGGGGGCCATTATACTGTATGGAGCATTATATGGGACCAATATACTGTATAGATTTTATATGGGGGCCATTATACTGTATGGAGCAATATACGGGGGCCATTATACTGTATGGAGCATTATATGGGGGCCATTATACTGAATGGAGCATTATATGGGACCAATATACTGTATAGAGTTTATATGTGGGTTCATTATACTGTATGGATAAATATATGGGGCCTATAGTAGTGTATGGAGGACTATACTGTCCAGTACATTGTACTATAGATATAAGTACTATATGGCAGTATTAGTCTGGTCATTAGACAGCACTATAGACATATGTACTGTACGGAACTATTAGCCTGGGCACTACATTAACATAGCACCATAGATTTAGGTAATGTATGATCGCCTGTTAGATAAAGGTCCTGTATGGTGCTTAGTCTGGGCACTAAGTAGCACTGTAGCTATAGGGAGAGTATAGTAGTCTGGCACTACATGTATATAGGTACTGTACTGCACTGTTAGTTTGGGCACATGGCACCTATATGGCTGTGACATGGGCACTCTAGTCTGAGCCCCATGTGCCACCATTACTATGGGCACTGTTCTGTCACTCAGGACTCCGATGTCTACAATACATGGGCGCCTGTCTATCCCGGGGATTGTCCCCGCCGCACAAAGTGAGGAGGGGGCGCTGTGCAGACCCCCTGTCCCTGTGCCGACCAGCCGGCTCCCCGTGCAGACCCCCTGTGCCGACCAGCCGGCTCCCCGTGCAGACCCCCTGTGCCGACCAGCCGGCTCCCCGTGCAGACCCCGTGTCCCTGTGCCGACCAGCCGGCTCCCCGTGCAGACCCCCTGTCCCTGTGCCGACCAGCCGGCTCCCCGTGCAGACCCCCTGTCCCTGTGCCGACCAGCCGGCTCCCCGTGCAGACCCCCTGTCCCTGTGCCGACCAGCCGGCTCCCCGTGCAGACCCCCTGTCCCTGTGCCGACCAGCCGGCTCCCCGTGCAGACCCCCTGTCCCTGTGCCGACCAGCCGGCTCCCCGTGCAGACCCCCTGTCCCTGTGCCGACCAGCCGGCTCCCCGTGCAGACCCCCTGTCCCTGTACTGCCGACCAGCCGGCTCCCCGTGCAGACCCCCTGTCCCTGTGCCGACCAGCCGGCTCCCCGTGCAGACCCCCTGTCCCCGTGCAGACCCCCTGTCCCCGTGCAGACCCCCTGTCCCCGTGCAGACCCCGTCCCTCCTGTGCCGCCGCTACCTGGTGCTCCCGGGGGAGGGCTCGCCGGAGCCAGCGCTGCAGGTTGGCTTTTGTGGATACTTCCGGGGGGCGGTAATTGGGAAGGAGAGGGAAGAGCTGTCATGTAATGCGGAGGCTCAGCAGCAGCAGCGCTGACTGGACCGGTCGGATGATACACGTTGTCTCCCGGGAGGACGGCTCCATTGTGTTACCTTCTGGCTCCCGGCCGCGTCTGTCCTCCACTGCCCTCAGTCACAGCCGCTGAGGACGACGCCACATTTTCTGCAGATCACGTGTGTCCAGGCGACTGTTCCCGGATCCTTGGTGTGAGGACAGTGGCGGCTCCGCGCAGCGCCCGGGTCTGGTAGCAGCATCCGGCACTCGGGCTGCCAGGAGGCGGTGAGTTCCTATCCCAGCACCAGCGGGCATCCCCACCTGGCATCCCCACCTGGCAGCGCTGGGCTATGTGCTGACTGAGCGCAGGGTGATGGTCGCATGCGGCCACTGACCGGGAAAGAGGCGGCATCATGGCCACAGACCGAGTCCCTGAATCCGGCTGGATGAGAGAGCCGGAGGCCGAGGAGAATGGCTCGGTGCTGCCGGCCTCCTGCACGGCTGTGCCCCCGTCCGAAGAGCTCCCCGAAGCCCCCGCATCCCCGGCCCAGCAGGGCTCCCGGTGCAGCCACCTGCTGCTGGACTACGATGGCACCGTGCTGCCCTTCCTGGGCGGGCTGGGCTCCTTCCAGCGGCGGCTGGTGCTGCTCACCTGGATCCCCGCGCTGTTCCTCGCCTTCAGCCAGTTCTCGGACTTCTTCATGCTGGACCAACCTGACCGATGGTGCAAGACGAACGGCAGCAGCCTGCCCGGCACCGGGAGCCCCCCGCACAATGACAGCTCGCCGGCCCCCGAGGTGATGCTCCTGCCGCCGCCGCCGCCACAGCTGCCCACCACCCCGTCACCTGGCGTCCTGTCCCCCCATAACGATTCATGCCTGTGCCACGAGTGGTCCTACCAGATCCACGCCGGACTCGTGCAGAACGTGGTCAGCAAGGTAAGAAGGCGCAGCTGTCTGAGCGATGCGACATGTGTGCGTTGTGTCTTAGCGAGGCGATGCGACGTGTGTGTGCAGTGTGTCTGAGCGATGCGAAGTGTGTGCGATGTGTGTGTGCAGTGTGTCTGAGCGTGTGCAGTGTGTCTGAGCGATGCGACGTGTGTGCGGTGTGTCTGAGCGATGCGACGTGTGTGCGGTGTGTGTGTGCAGTGTGTCTGAGCGATGCGACGTGTGTGCGGTGTGTGTGTGCAGTGTGTCTGAGCGATGCGACGTGTGTGCGGTGTGTCTGTGCCATGCGACGTGTGCGGTGTGTCTGAGCCATGCGACGTGTGTGTGCAGTGTGTCTGAGCGATGCGAAGTGTGTGCGATGTGTGTGTGCAGTGTGTCTGAGCGTGTGCGGTGTGTCTGAGCGATGCGACGTGTGTGCGGTGTGTCTGAGCGATGCGACGTGTGTGCGGTGTGTGTGTGCAGTGTGTCTGAGCGATGCGACGTGTGTGCGGTGTGTGTGTGCAGTGTGTCTGAGCGATGCGACGTGTGTGCGGTGTGTCTGTGCCATGCGACGTGTGCGGTGTGTCTGAGCCATGCGACGTGTGTGTGGTGTGTCTGAGCGATGCGACGTGTGTGTGCAGTGTGTCTGAGCGATGCGACGTGTGTGCGGTGTGTCTGAGCGATGCGACGTGTGTGCGGTGTGTCTGAGCGATGCGACGTGTGTGCGGTGTGTCTGAGCGATGCGACGTGTGTGCGGTGTGTCTGAGCGATGCGACGTGTGTGCGGTGTGTCTGAGCGATGCGACGTGTGTGCGGTGTGTCTGAGCGATGCGACGTGTGTGCGGTGTGTCTGAGCGATGCGACGTGTGTGCGGTGTGTGAGCGATGCGACGTGTGTGCGGTGTGTCTGAGCCATGCGACATGTGTGTGCGACGTGTATGCGATGTGTCTGAGCGATGCGACGTGTGTGTGCGACGTGTGTGCCATGTGTCTGAGCGATGCGACGTGTGTGTGCGACGTGTGTGCCATGTGTCTGAGCCGTGCGACGTGTCTGAGCCATGCGACATGTGTGGCCGGAGCATTCCTGCTGGTGTATACGGGCGTTATATCCGAGCTGCATCCAGTGTATCCGATTATGTGCACTTTGTGTATCGGCTGCCGCCACATGCCTTGCATTCACTACATGGCTGTGGGTTACCTGTGGGGCGAGGTCAGTATAGCCATCTTCCTGTATATTCACTACCAATATATGCAAAAATGGGCTAACTCTTGGGGAGATCTCCTGGGACACACCAGATTACTAGCTCATGGGGAGATCTCCTGGTACGCACCAGATTACCAGCTCAGGGTGAGATCTCCTGGTACACACCAGATTACCAGCTCATGGGGAGATCTGGTACGCACCAGATTACCAGCTCATGGGGAGATCTCCTGGTACGCACCAGATTACCAGCTCAGGGGGAGATCTCCTGGTACGCACCAGATTACCAGCTCATGGGGAGATCTCCTGGCACGCACCAGATTATCAGCTCATGGGGAGATCTCCTGGTACACACCAGATTACCAGCTCATGGGGAGATCTGGTACGCACCAGATTACCAGCTCATGGGGAGATCTCCTGGTACGCACCAGATTATCAGCTCATGGGGAGATCTCCTGGTACGCACCAGATTATCAGCTCATGGGGAGATCTCCTGGTACGCACCAGATTACCAGCTCATGGGGAGATCTCCTGGTACACACCAGATTACCAGCTCATGGGGAGATCTCCTGGTACGCACCAGATTACCAGCTCATGGGGAGATCTCCTGGTACACACCAGATTATCAGCTCATGTGGAGATCTGGTACACACCAGATTACCAGCTCATGGGGAGATCTCCTGGTATGCACCAGATTATCAGCTCATGGGGAGATCTCCTGGTACGCACCAGATTACCAGCTCATGGGGAGATCTCCTGGTACGCACCAGATTATCAGCTCATGGGGAGATCTGGTACGCACCAGATTATCAGCTCATGGGGAGATCTCCTGGTACACACCAGATTACCAGCTCATGTGGAGATCTCCTGGTACGCACCAGATTACCAGCTCATGGGGAGATCTCCTGGTACGCACCAGATTACCAGCTCATGGGGAGATCTCCTGGTACGCACCAGATTACCAGCTCATGGGGAGATCTCCTGGTACGCACCAGATTACCAGCTCATGGGGAGATCTCCTGGTACGCACCAGATTACCAGCTCATGGGGAGATCTCCTGGTACGCACCAGATTATCAGCTCATGGGGAGATCTCCTGGTACGCACCAGATTACCAGCTCATGGGGAGATCTCCTGGTACGCACCAGATTACCAGCTCATGGGGAGATCTCCTGGTACGCACCAGATTATCAGCTCATGGGGAGATCTCCTGGTACGCACCAGATTATCAGCTCATGGGGAGATCTCCTGGCAAACTGCTGCTTGTAGAGAGATCTCCTGGTACATACCAGGTCACTTCAACCCCCTGTGAGATCTCCTGACATAGTTTCCCCTACATAGTGTACTACATAGAAACCTAGGGACTTTCTGACCCTGCAGTTTGATAGTTTGTGTATGTAGAAATTGTCCGTCCTCTTTCCCAAATTCCTGGGTGCCCGTGCTGCCCATTCAGTTAGTGGATTCAGAGGATTGGCATTCGCTCGGTCTGTTATCGAGGTGCAGCTGTAACGGGGTACATGACCCAAAATCTGAGGTAAAATCTGAGTAATTCACCGCACACTCTTATTTCATTGATGCAAAAAAATAGCTCTGGGTTTGAGTGACAAAGTTTTGACCCCAGCAGGGTCTTTTTTGCTAAGTCGTGTTAGGTGGACAGCCACACAGGAGCACCGAGAACCAGCAACATAGCACCGCACAGGCTGGGCGCAATATTCCTCCACTAAGAAACTAAATCCTGCCTTCAGCCACCTGAAGCAACTTAGCGAGAAAGACCCTGGTGGGGTCGAGATGTCTGAACTTTGTCGCTCAAACTCGGCTATAATTTTGTCATCTCTATGACGGTGCATTTTTGGCATGGGGTCAGTTCTGTAGGGTGGCTGCTATGCTATACCTGTCAGCACAATTTATCCCCACAGGGCGAGCGACTTCCAAATCAATATGCACAAATACCCCTTGGTGTAAATGGGCTTATTTGCTAGGTTTCCAGTTCCTACATTGGTCGGAAGTCTATCTCCATCATGCTGGTTATCGGTAAGATTCCTCCTGTTCTGCTGGGCACGTGATGCCGCATTCCTACAAGCCCCATTATATGAGCCCGAAAGGTTCTTTAGCCTTAGCGATAAGTCATTTCTATGGATGTATCTGACCTGTTACTATACAGACAGCATATAATATTCACACGTACAAGCTATGGATCTATTCATGTAGTTTTTATTTCTTTTGATTTTTAACCCTTAATTAATATCTCCAGTAACGTGCCCTGGTTGGTGAGAAGGATCTACCTCTTACTATTGCATGTACTGTAAGTAATGAATACTCTTATATGTCACTGCTAGGAAACCGGTACTTAATTTAGCCGTGGGCCTGTTCACACCGTTTGGCTAGCATACTGAAACTTCCATCTTTTAAAAAAAATATATATATAATTTTTATTTTTTTTATTCATCTGCAACCAGCCCCTCTACAGGATCCGTAGGGGTACAGTAATGCCTCCGCAATCTGTGTCTGTTAGCCTACATTTATCAAGTTTCTATCAGGATCCTGTTTTTCAGCCGACAAATGAACACTGTCTTATGGCATTGTGTCTCCCGGAGAGGCGTCTTGTATCATTTTGTGGCATCATAATGTTGGACGTCCCTTTTTTTAAAAAATTCTTGCTATTTAATTAAAATAAACTGTAAACTAAAAAACCCTCAAGCTGGAAAAGGATAGAATAAAAACATCAGAAAAACCTATTGTTTTTTTCCTGTACAAACTCTTGACAGTTCAAACTGAAAATCCATGTCAGAAATCCAGGGGTCCGGCCGTATGCACGGTCACTTTTACTGAAGATCGGTTACTGCATCCAAGATTAAAAAAAAGAAAAAAGTAGACGAGTAATAAATCAGTGGTCCTACAATCTAATATTTAGACCATTTAATGTGCTACATATGAGAATATTTTCCTTTTTTATTTTTAACCTTTTCCTTGTGGTGTTGGGACCCGGCCCCTTCTAGCTTGACCTTTGAATGAATTAAGTAGATGTCTCCCCCGAGTTTTGCAGGAAAACAATTCATCTCTGAGCAGCTTGATTTTCAGACTGCGAAAAACCTTATTAGACAGAAGCCGTCTTCAATTAGCGGTTCACTTTCTATGTGTAATAAAATTGGGGACTAGTTACCAAGATTACATGTGTACTTCAATACCTCCAGTTCTACTAAAGCATAGCAAAAGCTACTACAACCTGTTCCTATATACAAAGTTGAGTTATTTTCTAATTTAATAGTAAAGTTCCTGTACAAATTTCATACTGTCACATATCAAAACTGTTTACACATTATAGTGATGACAGATTTCCAAGTGGAAGTTCATATATCTTGGTATGTGTGTGGGAATTAAAGGGTTATCTCTGTATCATTACGTGATGGCATATCACCATCTGTGGGGGGTCTGATCTATAGGATCATGGCTAGCGATGAGATAACGTGTTTTTGGAGTACCTCGGGCGAGCTCGGATAGTATGTTTAAGTCCCTGCCGTCGCATGTTTTGCGGCTGTTAGACAGCCTCAACACGAGAGAATTGGCTGTTAGGTAATACCCTCTCACAGCCGCGAAACATGCAGTCGCGGGGACTCGAACATATTATTCGAGCACGCCCAAGATACTTGGATAAGACCTGAGCTTGGTCAGATAACACGTTATCTCAGCACGTTCGCTCAGTCATCACTAATCATGACTCATCCTATAAGGGGCTGCATTGTTTGGGGACCCAAAGTTCACTCTCGCTGACCTACTCTAAGGCCATCACTTAGTGATGGCAATAACTCTTCAAAATATCATTTCCCTCGATTCATGAGTTGGAAATGGCCTGCACGATTGCAAAAAGTATAGTCTGAAAATAGCGAGAGACCTGACTAGTTTGAGAAAGCACCGCAGCGCTTAAAGGGACTGTCACCCCCTCCAGCCGTTATAAACTAAAAGAGCCACCTTGTGCAGCAGTAATGCTGCATTCTAACAAGGTGGCTCTTTTAGTTTGTGGTGCAGTTATAGCCAAAATAAAGCATTTTATAATTTTGCCAAAATACCTCTTTAGCCCTGGAGCCAGGTCTTAACCCCTCTGCTGCAACCGCCACACTTCAGTCACTCAAATCTTCTTCGGCGCCGGGTGCCGCCCCCTCCGTGATATTTTCCACTCAAATCCGGCGCCTGCGCTGTTTAGTACTGGCTGGGGCAGGCGCAGTGAGCACCACAAACTAAAAGAGCCACCTTGTCAGAATGCAGCATTACTGCTGCACAAGGTGGCTCTTTTAGTTTATAACGGCTGGAGGGGGTGACAGTGGCCCTTTAAGAGAAAACATTGTTTGAAAAGCTGGAGTGGTGCGAGGAGAGACCTGCCAACCAACTAGAGTGGGGTGAGAAGAAGGGCTCTAGTTGATTGACGGGTCTCTCCTCGTGCCACTCCAGCTTGAACAATGTTTTCTCTGAAGCGCTGCTGCGTTTCAGAGTAAGCCTGGGGTCACACTTGCGAGTGCAATGTGAGAAATTCGCCTCAATACCCAGCACTACCGCCGACACTCGGACCGGAGTGCGCGGCTGCATGTACTTCTCTGCAGCTGAACGCTTCAGTCCTGAGTGCCAGCGGCAGTGCCAGGTATTGAGTTTCTCGCATTGCACTCATGCAGCCAAGGCGCTGACGCTGAGTAAAGTGCAGGTAACCATTAGGGGCTTACTATTAAGCCGACATCTTGTCATCACTTTCTGACATCCTCTATAAGAATTGTTAGATCAGTGGCTCCTAGGTTCAGCACTTCTATGATGCATTTCACTTTCAGCTACAAAGGTTTAGTATTCATATCTACGATGCCATTAGCTTTATAAACCCTACGTCGTCTCTTCTGAATAATAAGGCTCCTTTCACTTGTCACATTTGACACTGATTTACTGAGTGGATTCCACGCCGAAGTCCAACAATGGTCTGCATCCCGTGCGTGTGAAAGGGTTTCCGCAACCCCCAATTAAGTGCAGAGGATAGTTCTGCGCTGCCAATAACTGTCCTTGGATTAGCTCTATTGAATGACGATGAGGCTAATCCTTGTGAGGATCTTCCGCTTATTCACACCAAATTCACAGCTTACGTCACTGCCACCTGATTCTTTTAATTTGCTCCCTTTTTTTTCAGTGTGGTGTTTTTTTTGCTTTTCATTTTCGTCGCCGTGGACCAGGTTTGAGGTTTCCAGATTTTTTTTTTTTGTTTTATGTATTGCATCTTTCTAGCCACAATTTTTTTTTTCGCGCAAATGTATTCTAGCTCCTCATTCTCCAGAGTGAATTTATGGACGTCGGAAATATTTTCTCAAATTTTGCAGTATTTTAGGTGAACATGCAAATCATTGCTCTGAAAAAATGGCAATAAAGGCTAAATAGAATTTCTTATTTTTGCGCAAAATTCTTGAACCATATGCGCCATTCTGAAGTATTTGTGCAAGGAAATGTGAATGAATGCCCAAGATGAAGTGAAAAATCCACAAATGATGAGTCAGGCCCTTAGATTTTAAAGCTGATGTGTGAATATAACCTAAAGGTTAAACATTTACCATCATCCCATTCATGGCCGTAAAATTAAAATTTTGCTATTGGCGAGTATTATTAAGAACAAGGAACATGCGGTCACATGGTGGCAGCTACAGTATCACTATCAGGCCTGATCTTCTAAGGGTCTCATTCATCCATGTTTGTCACGGATATCATTCATACCTGATAGTCCATGGGGTAACTTACATGTTCTATATTTATTTTTTCCTTGTACCGAGTGGTCAGCATGGAGACTTGTCCGATATTAATCAGAGTTTTGTATCAAACTCACCAGTTTATGAATCCATGGAAAGAATCGGACAGCCATTCATGTACAGTCAGTTTTTCACACAGTTGATATGAAACACTTGGGGAACCTCCATTAGTGTTTTTTTTTTTTTAAGTGTTTTGTTATTCGAGAAAAACTGATGAAACTGACATTGACCAAACCCTTATGACTTTCAGACCAACTTTTGCGTATTAAAAAAAAATCTCTGCTGTCTGAATGAGCACTAATGGTCAGAATGTCCTATAAAAAAAAAACAGTATAAAATCATCATGAAGCATATATGGCATTAAACCCCAAATCTCTGCAGTACTCCTAGCCTGCATAATAAAGCCTTACCTATGTTTGTTCAACTCTTTTATTAGTAAGCGGAAGACTGAAGAATAAGCTGAACTTGCACATGACCGTATTGTCAGTCCCATGCTATAGGGTAGTGCATATGCCCAATTTTTTTTTTTTTACTTCCTCGAACAGAGCGTGTCCGAAAAAATTGCAGGCGGTTTTCTTCAGATCACACTTGGCCATGCAAGTCAAGGAGTCGGATGACAACAACTAAGTGCAGTTTGATTTCCACCGACTAACAGAATGGCGAAGATTCTAAGCGGAGTTCAAATTTGTGAAAAGAAGTTTATTTTTTCTGTTCCAAAATGAGAGCAAATACCATAAATGGATTTCAAAGGCCATGGCACATGATGGACCTCACTGAATTATTTTGGGATCCACCGTGGTGCCCATCTTCAAAGAGGTTTCCTATGAGAACCTCCAGTGCAGATGTTGTGTGGTCATCTTGCCAGCACCAAGCCCTTCTCTTTCTTGTCCTTTTCCCCTTTGATGAGATGTGGTCATCTTGCCAGCACCAAGCCCTTCTCTTCCTTGTCCTTTTCCCCTTTGATGAGATGTGGTCATTTTGCAAGCACCAAGCCCTTCTCTTCCTTGGCCTTTTCCCCTTTGATGAGATGTGGTCATCTTGCCAGCGCGAATCCCTTCTCTTCCTTGGCCTTTTCCCCTTTGAGATGTGGTCATCTTGCCAGCACCAAGCCCTTCTCTTCCTTGGCCTTTTCCCCTTTGATGAGATGTGGTCATCTTGCCAGCGCGAAGCCCTTCTCTTCCTTGGTCTTTTCCCCTTTGATGAGATGTGGTCATCTTGCCAGCGCGAATCCCTTCTCTTCCTTGGCCTTTTCCCCTTTGAGATGTGGTCATCTTGCCAGCACCAAGCCCTTCTCTTCCTTGGCCTTTTCCCCTTTGATGAGATGTGGTCATCTTGCCAGCGCGAAGCCCTTCTCTTCCTTGGCCTTTTCCCCTTTGATGAGATGTGGGGTCATCTTGCCAGCGCGAAGCCCTTCTCTTCCTTGGCCTTTTCTCCTTTGATGAGATGTGGGGTCATCTTGCCAGCACAAAGCCCTTCTCTTCCTTGGCCTTTTCTCCTTTGATGAGATGAACTGGCCTCTACATCCTCTTCCTGAACGCTTACTCGGGAGCTTTCTCTATGTAACAGAATATTTCCCGTCACTCTCTGGGAAGAGAGGAGGACATGTTTGGCAGCGGCTGGAGCCACGGTCACTGACTACAGTTGGCATCGCTAATGAACAGATTTGTGTAGAATCCTCATATATGGGAATTTGCTCATTTGCTGCAATTGACTTGTAGCTTTGGTCCTCTCGGGGGAAGGAAGCTTTTGATTTCTAAGCCGAGTAGGAAGCAAAATTTTAAAATGTACTTTGTTTCAAGTGTAACAACATTGCACAACTTCTGCCTTTTAAGTAAAAAAGTAAAATGAGGCCGTCCTTCCCCCATCAGTTACATATGTTAGTGCACTGTGTCAGCGGCTAGACTACACATGGTCGGTGCGGTGTGTATAGGAGCTGTGTTGTCCTGTTCCCAATGTGCTGTGTTCCCCGCAGTGCTTGCCATGTTCGTTATAATGAGCGGTAGCAGTAAGGCTATGTTCACACCCAGCATTTCTTCCTGCAGAAAATAAGCTGTGTTTTACATTATCAGCAAAAGCTATGAGATTTCAGAAATCTCAAGTACCGTAGTTGGTTTTTTTTTTTTTTCCTTGACTGAATCTCTACATTTTTAAATCTGAATCATGTCCATGTGTGGTGTGTTTTTTTTTTTTGTTTTTTTTTTTTAGTGATTTTAAAATCCGCACCCTTCAAAATTGTTTTCGGGTAGTTTGTTAACCCTTAGGTGCTTTTCAGGAATTAATGCAAAGTGACATGACAGGAATGAAAAAGTTTACCACCTGAATGTTGATAACTTCTGAACAGGCAGCTATAGCCATCAGACTGTAAGGCCGTTATTTGGCCGTGAACTGCCATGGCAAACATCAGCACCACAGGATCAGGGTCTCGGGGTGCTAATGGGAATAAAAAGGGAGCCCCCACACTCTGTTAACCAAACACCATTGACAGCAGCATTTAAGAGGTTAAACAACCATAGTCATTGCCAACACTGATCATGGCTGATGCAGCAAGTTGTCGAGATTATGGGCTTACAGTCTTCAATTTGTTTCCCAGATTGGATCTCTTAGATGAACCCCATTGCTGACATGAGCTGGAGATGTTGCCCCTTTCAACCAATATGATCACTGCTGTTATTTCCTGGCTTCTTTATTGAAATAAAAGCTGTTATTTGGTTGGTTGCGCTGGTTCGACACCTTCAATTCTTGTCTGCCCTGACTTTGATGTTTGGGGCCATTCACTGTATTTTTTTCTACAATTATTGGGATGGTGAGTGATCTGCATATTTATGACCTGTCCTGATGTGTCATGTGGTCATTTAGATATTTCCGCTTACTTCTTGGTTTATTAACCCTAAGGTCTTTGACATCACACACCTACAATAAGAACTACCACACTCCTAAAGAAAAGAGAAAATCTGAGAGCTTTTGGCTGCTTCAGAAGAATGTAAATCATCAAGTCACTTTTCATATGTGGAAAGCTTGGAATTGAATCTCATTTCCCCCTCGCTCCTTTATTTCACAACCCTAAGGCCAAAGGACTATTGTCTGCCTGTCACTTGCTGTACCCTCCCATTAGTTTTCCCCAAAAAACCTATTTTGTTCTCTCCCGGCTATTCAATCTGCTTTGAAGCCTCTTGGCTGAAAGCATTTTCCCTAGATCTGTTTCAATTCAGAAATGTCTTCACCTGGGACGGTCGCTTGCTTTCCACACTATATGCATCAGCATGGCGGGAATGCTGCGGGTTCGCAGGTAGAAAAATGCTATATATCACAGTAGTCTGAAAGTGGTTGGCACTGAATTCCGCAGCGGTAATTAACCTACCATGCGGATTTTAGTTACATAGTATGCCAATTTATGCTGCGGGTTTGGGCCTTTACGATGCATAGGATGAAACCTGTGACTAATCCATGTGTCACGTTTTTGGACTTTGATGCAGCCAAACATGCATTTTGATATGGAAACATCCACAGTTGAAAATTTGTAGTCTTTTGTCCCAGTAAAAGGAAAAAGCAATAATAATGCACCACATTCAAGACAGGTTTTCTTAAAGGGAACCTGTCACCCCCAAAATCGAGGGTGAGCTAAGCCCACCGGCATCAGGGGCTTATCTACCGCATTCTGCTTATGAATCCCTTCTGCAAACGCTCTATACCAGAGGTGTCAAACTGCATTCCTCGAGGGCCGCCAACAGGTCATGTTTCCAGGATTTCCTTAGCATTCCACAAGGTGCTGGAATCATTCTGTGCAGGTGATTAAATTATCACCTGTGCAATACAAGGAATTCCTGAAAACATGACCTGTTGGCGGCCCTCGAGGAATGCAGTTTGATACCTCTGCTCTATACTCTGCGAGGATTCGCCGGTTTCTGAGCCTGGACCGGAGGATATGTATGTGTTATACATATTCCCTGACCAAACCTGTCCAGTGGGCGTGGCCTCGCTCCATACATTTGTATGGAGCAAGGCCGTGGCTTTTAGTCGGCCACGCCCACTGGACCGCTGCGTCTCTAGCGCTGCCTCGCTCAGGACAAGTGTATAAAGTAAGGCTGCGGCCACTGTCCGGGAGCGTGTACATTGCATACATACCCTCCAGGGCCGGCTCAGAAATCGGCGACTCCACAGTGTACAGTTTGTGCACTGGGGGAATTCTCAAGTCTACAGTCACTTCATGTTATCGCTACGAAGAGTGGCTTTACAAGCTTTTGAATCATGGGGTGTACTTAATTTTTTGTTCCCTGCTTCTGCAGTTTGACCTAGTTTTTGTTAACAAATTACAGTGTCACTGTGTATATTTGTGTTGTTAATTTGTGGTTGTTTATCTAATTTTAGGACCTTCTATAAGGACCAGTCATGTTAATGTCCAGATACGTAAAGCTGTAGAATTCATGGAGGGTGACTGTACATTCAGTTAGTATCTTCATATGTCACGAGACATGAAGTCTCCAATTTTGTACATCTAGTGTAGTCTGAGTAAACTATAACTTGCAGGTCTTATCTTTCACACTTGATGCCCCGGAGAAACCCTTGTTTGTATGTTGTGTTATATTCTTATCTAGCATCAAGAATTGTGTTTTGTGCATTTCTGTTTCTAGTTGATGATAATCTAAGCGTCTGGAATGCTTTTACATGAGAAACTTAATCAGCCCAAAACTATTGTTTCTTTACACATTACGCAAGTCAGGATGAAGGTGCATATACATGGCAGAAGTGTGCATGAAGTCTGTACGCCCTCTACAGCGGACTGCACCCCATCTGTTACTGTGCTTGTAGGGTTAGCAGTTCTACGTACAGTGGGGCTAATAAGTATTTGATACACTGCCAATTTTACTAGTTTTCCCACCTGCAAAGAATGGAGTGGTTTGAAAATGTGTATGCGTGCATCTACCCCTGCAGATCACTAGTGGACACTGACATGCGGCGCGTCTTTCAAGACTGCGGCAAATCAATTTCTCTTGCTGAGACTCTAGTGTCCGCAACAGAAATGTAATTATTATTATTTATTATCAATAGAATGTATTGGATGTGGTAAATCCGTATGGTTCATTGAACACAGTATTCACCTGTGTTCAAGAGAAGGCAGCGCGTTAGACGCAGCGAACATGTTGCGTCCAAAGCGCTGCTACTTCCGGATTGTGTGCACATATCCTCATAGTCATGTGTGGATTGCATGCATTTCTTAGCTATTGCAATGCTATAGGGGAAAATCATAAGGCAGTGGGGTTTTTTTCACAGTGAAAATGTGCAGTGTCAAAGGCTGGTAGTGGACACTAAACAAGAGTCTAGATTTGGGGCAGGGAGTTACTTTCTTCATATGCGCCACATCTCTCATCTCCCAATGCAGATCATAGAGAATGTGAGCACCATTAGAGATTAGATCCTGACAGATGTGCCATTAGGTCAATGCCACCCACCCTCGGCACAAGCTGTGAAATAGGTCTGGTTGTATATTACGAAGCATTACACCATCAGCTAGCCTTTGTGTATCTTTTTTTTTTTCAGTGTGCAACAATAATTTGAAGTTATTTTTTTGTATTTTTTTTTTTCATTTTAGTGGTGGGTAGTGCATAGGTTGCCTTATTTTTACTGCTTCCTTGTTGCTTACCATATGCACAGTAAGTACAGATGTGCTCTTGAGTATCCTGCTCTTTGCCCTCCATCACAGCTGTTGTATAGATAGAGTCCATGCCTCCTGTTAATTGTTAACCTGTTACAAGGTGCTTGGTCATGTCCCGGACACTTGACAGGGCCTGTAAAATGCTGGCGATTGCATGTGACATTATCTGATTATGACCTAGATTAGGACCTATGTGATGTTGATTGCTTTGCTGTGTCAAATATTCTAGTATGCTATTAACATTTTACCTTCAATATATGTATAATTGTCCTTTTGTAAGAGGTGCATGTGCAAAAAAGTAATTTCCCCTAATATATAGTAGATATTAATCCAAACAATTCTAATTTGTTTTGGATATTTAACTTTTCCCATAAGAAGTTGAGTGTTTAATGTCTATTTGGAAACACTTACTGGAAAAAACCTTGTATTTAATTGCCGACATACTTGAAAGCATGGAGAAACTCCCTTGGAGAAGTGCTTTCTGCCCTCGTCCCTTCAGAACCCAGGCCCTGGATCTCTCCATACCAATGCACTTTCATTGTTTCGTGTTATTAGTTGTCCTGCCCCTTGTACTCATAGCAACTCCTGCTGTTTACCGTCCCCGCCTAGCTGCAGACAGGTGAGCAGAGCCTTCTCAATTTTCCTTTTTGAACAAGGTGTCAAGGGGTTCATGTTTCAGTAGAACATACCTTCCTCTTTGGATGAGACACTTGTCTGGATTGTTTTCTTCATCGAAGTAAAATGTTTATAGTGTGGAGATCCAAAATGGTGGCTGTCTTTTTAACAAATCTACTATATAATTGTCTAAGGGTCACTTCCGTCTGTCTGTCCTGTCTGTCCCAGAAATCCCGTGTTGCTGACGAGCACAGTCCGGCCGAGAATTAGTCCCTCACTACTGCCCAGCAGTCAGTGCCCGTCTCCATACTCCCCTCCAGTCAGCGCTCACACAGGGTTAATGGCAGCGTTAACGGACCGCGTTATGCCACGGTGTAACACAGTCCGTTAACGCTGCTATTAACCCTGTGTGACCAACTTTTTACTATTGATGCTGCCTATGCAGCATCAATAGTAAAAAGATCTAATGTTAAAAATACTAAAAAAAAAATTTAAAATAGTTATATACTCACCGTCCGTCGGCCCCCCAGATCCAGAACAGGCCTTTCCCGCTCCTTGCAATGCTCCGATGACCGCTCCATGCATTGCGATCTCGCGCTGTCTCGCGAGATCCCTACGTCATCATCTCGCTAGACCGCAATGCACTCTTGGGACCGGAGCGTCGCAAGGAGCATCGGTAAACGCCTCGGCTGCATCTGGGGGGACGACGGAGGGTGAGTATATAACTATTTTTTATTTTAATTCTTTTTTTTTTTTTTTTTTACAGGGATATGATGCCCACATTGCTATATACTACGTGGGCTGTGCAATATACTACGTGGGCTGTGCAATATACTACGTGGGCTGTGCAATATACTACGTGGGCTGTGCAATATACTACGTGGGCTGGGCAATATACTACGTGGGCTGTGTTATACGCTACGTGGGCTGTTATACACTCCGTGGGCTGTGCTATGTACTACGTGGCTGTGCTATTTACTCCGTGGGCTGTGCTATGTACTACTTTGCTGTGCTATATACTACGTGGCCAGCCGCGAACAATCAGCAACAGGCGCAGTCTGGCTGCGAATTGGCGAGGGATTTGAACCACGCTTCGCTAATTGGTCGCACCCGGCCGGCCGAATCCTGTGTATTCAATGTATTATTCGAAAATCTTCATAAATAATTACATACATATTCTAGAATACCCGATGCGTTAGAATCGGGCCATCATCTAGTGTTGCATAAATGAATAGTAGTATCAACGACCTCCAGCTCAATCTCGAGCCATGGCGACTTGATGGAAGATCAATTTTCAAGTCTTTATAGGTCCACCAGGGTCTTCTAAGCCATTATCTTGATTGTATTAAGCCATCAGATTGCTGGTCTTCTTTGCCTTGTTGATTCTGTTCTTCCAACCAAGATTGCTCTCTTCGTAGGATGTGTCCAAAGTAGGCTAATCGTAGCTTGGTGGATCCTTGCTTCGAGTGACATGTCTGGCTTGATTTGTTCCAAAATTGTTCTTCTTGTCATCCATGGTATTGATGGCATCCTTCTCCAGCGCCACATTTCAAAGGTGTTGATTCTTCTTCTGTCTTGTTTCTAAATAAATAGTAAAAGCGAATATAACAAACTTTGTAATAATTGTATCTTATCAGAGAAATGTACTTCTTTCTCCACTGATGAGCCACTTTTTCCACTATGACCTGAACTCCTCATCCACTCAGAACTCCACTCTCTTCCACTGCGCAAATCTGTCTTGGTCAAAACTATTTGGCTGTGTAGTTTTCAGAAGCCTCGGTGCTTTTTAAACTCTTAAGGAGGGGGTGGTGTGAAGAGCACTCTGCACAGTGAGAGACAGGATCTGCTTGTGCCTATCAGATTTCTTTCGCTGCAGTGCTGAATTCACAGTTGCACAGCTCAGTGATGCCGTATAAGGTCTTCCATGTTGCCCATGCTTCTGTCTATATGCCACAGAGAGAGCATAGAAGGAATCCATCTGTGTGTGTGCATATGGTGCATACGAGACATCTCGTATAGCAACTCAAGATAGCAACTAGTCTCCATCCCACTTGTAATAACATATGCAGGATACCAGTCATAATAGGCAGAAATAGTGTTAAAGGGGTTTTTCTGTATTAAGGAATGTTGTAGCGCAGCAGCCAATTGAGTTTTGAGTCTCGTTATCAACACTAGCAGAGCCACTGAGCTCGGGGATTGTCTGCAGCGGTGTTGACATGACTTCAGATAAGACACCCAAGGCACAGCACTTGAGGACGGGAAGTTGCGTTAAGGCAGGTTTTGTTTTTTATACATTGAATTGGGTGCTTTGACGTTCACTATTTTGCAAATTTTTAAGTACTACTGGGAGTATAGTCAAAAAGAGAAGTAAAATTGTATATTTCTCTACCGTTTAAAATCCAGTCCTGATAATGGCTTGAGGAATGGTTGCGTGTAAGGTATCACTTAAAGCCAACCTCACAGCTAATACTTGCTGCTCGTGTATTGGGCACCGGCGGTGTAATCTCAGCCAGGTATGTTTGACTCTGAAACTCTGGGACATTTCACAGAGAAACATGACCTAAAGGCCACCAGGGACCTAGCCGTGAGATTAGTCAGACTGGAGGGTACCCGTCTGGTTCCCCGCCCAATATCCTGGGGTGACAGGTCTCTAGCTACGTGCTAGAGACCTGTCTCTAGGGCAGCGGGCATGGGAAACCGCTGGGGATGAACCTATCCAACTAAACTCCAGCATGGCGCAGTCCTCGGCTGCTTTTAAAGCGTGTCTCTCTCTGAAACGCCGCAGCATCCCAGAGTCAAACATACCTGGATGTGATCATAGAGCCGGTGCCTGATTCCCGCTGCTCGTTGTTCGGACAGCATGTTTAAGCTGTCAGGTTGTATGGAAGTCCTGTTTCTGACGGCTGTGCATCCAACCGTGGGACCCTCACCCATGCTAAGAATGGAGCTCTGATGTGTTTTTATAGCAGAAGTCAGAGGAGCTTGGTACAGCGCACACAGTTATCCCCTATTCAATAGATGGAGGATAACGTCTATACTTGATACTAACCATCTGACAGATTCGCTTTTAAAGAACAGACCTGTGTGACCGATACAAAGCAAGAAATAAAAAAAAGTATACAAAACTGGAATGTCATTGAAATACTTTTATAAATCTGTACATTCCTATTGATCAGAGTTATCCAGACTTGCTGTATAAATATACACTGGTCATTCATATGGACAGGAGCAGGGATCAAGTCATTGAAGGTATAATCTGAGTCTTCTAAATCATTTAATGTATTGGCTGTCTGCTGGCATACAAGATGCTGATCCACTGGCAGCCCCCAAGCCTTCTCCTCCTTTATTTGGGTGGGAAAGATCAGGAACTTTAGCTGTAGACATAGGGGCCAGCTCGTGTATTTGGCAGATAACATTACACTTTGGCTGACAATGAGAAGGGGCTAACTGGATTCTAGACATACCAAAGAGTGATCCAATTTATTTTAATTGCATCAACATGTTGGCTTGCGTTGGGGTCACTTGGGCAATGATGGTGGTGTAAATTCCTAATATTGTCCCTGCGTTAATTACTGGCACTAATGTGAAACTAGTATACCAGATCTGTGCACGTAAGTCAAGTCTAATGTGGCATTAACCCTATAAATCTGAGCAGAACATGGTGTCTGTGTTGATGTGCAAGGCAAGTATCACGTCATTGGGAATACTACAATGCCTTACAAAAATGAATTCCCTGCATTTTTCACAAACTTTTTAACTTTAATTGATACATGGCCTCATAGAACCCATTCATACAATAAAAACACAAAACGCTTTAATTGTGGATAAAAATGGCCGTGTAGTTTATTTAGGGTTACATAAATTAATTAATCACCAATAAATAAACTCCATAAATTATAAAACCAAAGTACCAAACTTTTCCAATAAACCAATCCACCCAGACATGGGTGATTTTCCCACAATTAAACTACACGACAGTAAATTTACAAGAATTCAGGGGAGGGAGGGTGGGGTCTTCTTTATCTTCTTCCGCTGACAGAATGACCAGATACCACAAAACAGGTGTTTATATATTCAAAAAAAGAGCGGCAAAGCTGCTAACAGCCAATAGAAAACCGTTACAATAGCTGCCAAACATACCAGAAAAAACTGGATAAAACCAGTGTCACACTTTCAGAGATGACTGACCTGACCTTTATTTGACCTTTCTTCTGACAGAAAGTCATATTAAATGACAGGGTCCATGAGGCCATGAGACCCCCGCTATATTTCTTTCAGGTTTACGCGGGGGGGCTAACATGGCCTCATAGAACCCATTCATACAATAAAAACACAAAACGCTTTAATTGTGGATAAAAATGGCCGTGTAGTTTATTTAGGGTTACATAAATTAATTAATCACCAATAAATAAACTCCATAAATTATAAAACCAAAGTACCAAACTTTTCCAATAAACCAATCCACCCAGACATGGGTGATTTTCCCACAAGGCCATGACTCAGCGAGACATGGCCCCCCCCAAACCACACAGCCATTTTTCAATGATAGTTTGTAAGTCCAAATTAAAAATATCAAGGCCAATATCAGATAAATGAACCAAATCAGGCCTATAAAGGCCCAGTAAAAAACCCTCCAAATCCAAATGCCGGAATGAAAACCCTGAAATTAAAAGAAAAAATTTTTCCATGGATTTATTGACCCTTCTCCGGATTTTATCTAAAAAAGAAAATTAATTGTTGTGCCACAAAAGTCTGGGAATAATCTTGAAAAAACAAAGTTTGAATCAGGCAGAATTTGTTTAAGATAAATAAAATCGGATCGCATGGCCGATAATAAGTCAAGAGTCCTGATTTTTCCAAGATCATTCCCAGCTACATGAAATATAATTAAATCAGGGGAAGGAAATTTAATTAGCCATTTCTTCACTTCAGCAACCAGGCAATGCCATTTCAAGCCGCGAACTCCATGCCACCAGACCTAAATATCAGAAGGATTAAAGGATAAATATTTAGTATAAGATCGTTGGCTGGCCCTCTTCCTGGCCCAGAAGATAAAAGAATGTCCGACTATCCAAATGACTAGCGGACCTGAAAGAAAAACAATAATTAATAGTCATAAAGATCATGTCGTACATATAATTTGAACCTTTTGGAGTTCCATCTTCCCAATTCCTTTATCCCTGAATCAGAAAGCCCGGCCCTAGAGGCCTCCGTAGCTGCTCCGATTCTAAACGAATGAGATGTGATTTTAAGGTGTTTTTTACCCAAAAAGCTTAAACATTTCTTTAGGACAAAATTAAATTGAAAGACCGTAACCGGAGAAAAATCACTATGAATGAATAATGGGCCCTGTCCCATAGGTCTGACCTTAATCCAATTTGCCATGTTATCAACAGGGCAAATGATTGAGACATGGATTGCTTTAATGTTCAACCTAGATCCCCTGCCTAATTGATCTGTCTTTAATTTTATTATAAATAAAATTAAAAAACGACTCATGAATCTGGACATCCAAAATCATGAGTCCCGAAGGCTCCGATTTCTTAACAGAAACCACCTCACCAACGCGAAGTGCTCCAAAAAAGGACAGAGAAAAAATAGAGCTAAATAATAAGGCTTCCTCAAAACTTACATAAACGTGGATGAGACAGGAGCACAATTCTTTCAATAAAGACAGGGAAATAGGTGGTCTCGAGTCAGGTATAAAATTGGTTTTCCTAAAGCCTTTTAAAAACTGCTTTACTGGAAAAAGATTAGTTAAAGCAATACTGCCAGAAAGTTTAAAGGAAAAATGAAACTCCTGCTAGGCATTTCGCTATTGCCGAGTAAGACAAACCGTTTTCTACTATCGATTCAGCAAACTTTAGTGCTGCTACCGGATTAGAAACTGTTGGGTCAAAATAATGTAGGTTGCAAAAATTGTTCCATTTCAGCCATGCAGCCGAATAGTCAGCCCATGATCTATTAGATAACGATTTTTTGATAAAATACTGTATCAGAGTGCAACCATGTCCCAAATTGAAAGGGGTAAGAGGGTCCTTCCAAATCCACGTTGGGAACCTGCAGGAAAAAATTCGACCACTGACGATTTTGTAAAGAGTCAGTTATGAAAAGAAATTTGCTCTTTCCCAACTTTGCTTTCAGGCATTGTAAGACCAATTGTCTCAAAATTCTGTCAGCAAAAGTATTTTTAGAAGATAACGTGTTGATAGAAAAAAAAATAAAAAATAAAAAAAAATAAAACTACTGCCTGGTTAGTGGAAAGGAGTAAAATCCTGGAATTCTGCATTAGTGATCCCCAAATAAATATTCCTGCAAAAATAGAAAATAAAAGTTCCAACACATTACGTTTGAAGATAGTTTCTTAGACACCCAACTTATTGGCCACTGGATGGACATCCAATGAGAGTCAAATAAAATACTGAAGCCACACTGGCTATCCGCTGTGAAAAGAAAGGGAAAAGAATCGCCAGAGTCAAAAGATCTGCCATTATGCTCTGACAAAAAGGAGAGCCAAATTCTAGCATCTTCCTTTAGGTCAGAATGGATACTAACATGCGAATGAGGTGAAGATACACCTTTAGTGGCATCCTATAAACTTCTGCCAAAAGCCCGACCTATAGGAATGACGCGAACCGCAAAATTCAATAGACCTAACAATGATTGAATTTCCTTAAGAGTGACCTTGCTCTTGGCTAAAAAATTTGATAACGCAATGCGCAGTTTAAAAATTTTCTCATCAGGAAGTCAGATTCCATTTTTTGATAATCAAGAGTGATTCCCAGAAACTCGAGGGATCTAGGCAGACTAACTGTTTTTTTTTTTTTTTTTCGAGCAATAGGAACACCAAAGTGCTCACACATTTGGATAAATTTATTGAGGGTATCTTCGCATATTGAGGAACCATAAGGACCGATAAACAAAAAATCGTCTAAATAATGGAGGATACCTGCATCCTTACAATTAGTTTGTAAAACCCAACGAAGAAATTAAGAAAAACTTTCAAAATACGAACATGACAAAGAAAAGCCCATTGGCAGGCACTTATCAAAAAAAAAAAAAAAAAGCAGTCATCAAAATAAAAATCTAAAAGAATTAAATCCACACGGGTGAACAGGAAGGAGTCTAAAAGCAGACTTAATATCTGACTTGGACATTAAAGCATTAAAACCAAATTTCTTGAGGATAAGTGGTGAATTAGCCGGAAAGAGCCCTCATCTATTTTTTTTTTTTTTTTTTTTTTGGCATAATACCCAATGGTGATATATGGAAATTAACAAACAGCGGGGTTAAAAAAGGGCCTGAAACTCTGCTTAATTGAATTTCATTAATAATTTTATCCCTAGCTACCTCAGGGTGAGCCTTTAAAGAGGGTAAATTAGGAACAACAAAACAACCCGCCCCTTTAAATTGTGGGATAAATAATCATTCAGAAAAACCATTAAAAAGCAGCTCACTGGTCTCCTGGTTGGGATATTTGCTTAGCCATACTGACATGTTTGCCAGAATCACTGGCATCTGTGCTTTTTGAATTGGGCTCCTTACGTGAGGACTGTTGAGCTGCTTGTTACTTAAAACATTTAGACATAGG
Source organism: Ranitomeya variabilis (assembly GCF_051348905.1). Lineage (NCBI taxonomy): Eukaryota > Metazoa > Chordata > Amphibia > Anura > Dendrobatidae > Ranitomeya > Ranitomeya variabilis. The sequence goes on along the minus strand of NC_135237.1, from coordinate 327,471,740 downwards.
GTGTGAGTTACCACAGAACGAGCACTCATGGCGGAATCTACAGTTGTTCCACTTACAAAAGGAATCGTTGAAAGCGAAACAAACACCGCATTTACTTGAACTAGAAGGGGTGAACGGATAATTTGTGCCTGAAAGCTTCATCATAATTCCAGCTTCCAGGATTATGTCCAAGTGCTGAAATATCTTGCTGCAGAAATGGGGAGATTTTTCACCCAAAACTGCAGCAAAAACAGAAAAAGCTTGCACCCAGTTATTGAAAGATTTAAAGATGGATAAAATGATTATTCCAAATAAGCTCTTTAACAGAAGGGCTTAAATGGAATCCTAAGGGAGACAGCTCACATGTCAGAGCTTCTTTAAAAGAGTTAACAGGGGCGGTGTTAGCTGATGAAATGTCAGAGATTGCAGCACTGTGTACAGCTGATGTGACAGCAAGGGGGGGGGGGGGAATAGCTTCTTTTAAAGTTTCAGCTAACACTTTCTTTATGATGTCTTTTTAATGTGAGTGTGGGACAGACAAAGAAACATTGAAAGTCTCACCCCTTGATGAATGCTGGTCGTTTCTCTGCTCCATACAGCAGCTGGAGCTCGAGCCCTCCATGTTGGGCAAGCTCATATGGGAAGCTGCTGTAAGCGGCGTTTCTTCATCCTCTTCTGAGTGTGATGACAGGGGATCCTCCCGATCCGGTGGTCTGGACCGCAGCAGCAGAAGCCACCGCTGTTGTAGAATCCAATGACACCGCAGCGCTTTTACGGCTGCTGTGTGTTGAAGACATCCCGGCCGCTTCAGATGAGGCGGTCGGCGCTCTATCATGACGCTCGTGGTGGAAGTCTCGCGCTGGGCTGCGAGAATTCTGAGGAGGGCGGCGCCGCAACTTCCTTCTTCCTTCTTGGACACTGCGGCTGGAAGCAGGCGGCGACGCCGAAGGAGAGTATGGGGTCCTTTGCCTCCTGCGCCTCCCTGAAGCAGTGGGTGTCGGCAGGACCAGAGAGGCTTGACACGGCGACCGAAGGGTATCTTCTGGAGGATGAGGGACAGCATCGGCGGGCGCTAAGATAGGTTTCATAGCCAGGCACTGCCTCAGCCAGTCCGCTCCATCCTCGCCGTCGGCTCTAGTCAGGAGCTGTTGCAGGAGATTCTCCATCCTGGGGTATGTGTCTTCTTTATCTTCTTCCGCTGACAGAATGACCAGATACCACAAAACAGGTGTTTATATATTCAAAAAAAGAGCGGCAAAGCTGCTAACAGCCAATAGAAAACCGTTACAATAGCTGCCAAACATACCAGAAAAAACTGGATAAAACCAGTGTCACACTTTCAGAGATGACTGACCTGACCTTTATTTGACCTTTCTTCTGACAGAAAGTCATATTAAATGACAGGGTCCATGAGGCCATGAGACCCCCGCTATATTTCTTTCAGGTTTACGCGGGGGGGCTAACATTCTTTGAGCATACTTTTTTGAAATATTTTTGCTGTTGTATGCATTAGTTTTTAATAGATCTGATTAATACACTCTTACTTTCTTCTATTGTGTGTTAGCTTCCTGTGGGATCAGATTTGCTTTTCCAAACCATCAGGGTTACATGATGAAATCAGTAGAGAAGCAAGAACAACAGGCCAATTAATATGATCACATATGGCAGAGAACCAAGTGGGACAGCACAAATGAGTGATGGCGGCCGGAGAAGCTGACACTGTAGCACGTTTTGGGAATACAATCACTAGACAAGCTTACAATTCCAGCCAGGCTTGCTTCCATTATAATTTTTTATTTTTTTATAAAGTACTTTTCAGTTGTCTCCATTTTTAGGATTTTAAGAATGGATCAACCTAAGGCAGAGGTTTAACAAGATTCACACTTATATGAAAAGCATTCTCTCATATTTGGCATTATGCTCGAATACTATGTTCGAGTCCTCGCGCCGGCAGCTGTTCAACAGCCGCAACACAAGCAAGGATTGACTGTCGAACATCCGTGAGATGTAGCCTCACCTCCATAGTTAGGTGCTGGACGGAGAAGTATGAGATGGAAGTCGGTGGCCAAGCGTGATGATGGTACGTTTAGAAGTATGACTGCTGAATGTAAACTACGGCAAACAAATACACTACTAAACACTATGCCATGGCCATTACTAACCACCTGGATATAATATAGGACTTTTATGGCCAAGAAACAAGTGCAGCATTTCAAATAAAATGCTGGGTTAAGACACTGCTGTACCTAAAATAGCCAAGCTCATGCAAGGGCTTCAATTAAAGAGTTTTCGTGAAGGTCGCAATCATTAACTGTGATTCATCAACTCTGCTTTGTTCACTCACGGCTTGGCTACATGGTTATTTGGGAGGAAAACCACAGAACTGCTTTCATGAGGTCTGTGGCGTCTATGTATTCATATTGGGTCGACTGTTTCTCATACACTAAAAATAAATGGAGCCACATCAGTGGTTTGAGCTTAGTAAATTGCCGTTTCCTAATTCTGGATTTGGTTAACAAATGTTAGCGGTAGTACCCTACTTCGTGCAATCTTTCACATTACTCAGTTTACTGATCTTGAAGGGGTTGCCACCATTTAATGAGGACCTGTCACCAGCTCATAAGAGGCGTTTGTTCCTCTTATTTTATTCCCGCTATCTCCTGGGTATTAAGGTCCTTTATAGCTCTGTTTTTTTATAGAGCCACCATGCTGTTTTTTAGCAGTGGACCTCACAGGGATAATCACAGGGATTATCTGGAGGCATGTCTTTAGGCTCCCCTGCATTATTATTCTGTGATCTCTGCTCCCCTGTAAAGAACCTGAGGGTACGTTCCCACGATCAGCGTCAAACCCGCAGCAGCCAGATGTTACAGCGCCGTGGATGGGCTTTCTAGAAATCCCGTGTCCACTATGCAACTATGTTATCCTGCGGCAGAAACTGAGATGTGGTGCGTCTTTCAGGACCGCAACATGTCAATTTCTCTTTCCCAGCAGAAATGACATTAATAAAATGTATTGAATGTGGTAAATCCGCACGGTTCAGTGATCACATGTGGATTCACCTGCGTTCAATAGAAGTCAGCGTTTTTGACGCAGTGAACATACCCTGCATTTGAAGCGCTGCTCGTTCAGATCGTGGGAACGTACCCTAATAATTAGGACCCAGCTATACCCATTTTACTGTCTGGAGAAGTCTGGACACAATTGGTTTTCTTGAAATGTTGTTGTTTTTTTGCTTGTCCAAAAGCCATATTTTCAACATGGAAACAATGTTCTGAGACTAAACTATGCACGAAAACATAGTAAATGGGGTGTAGTAAAAAGGCAGCGGGTCCTCGGAACTGATGAGTTAAACTTTTAAAGATTTGGCTCTAATAGACACCATCAAGATCTTTCTGCATTGTGGCAGAGCCTTAGTAGTAATATGACAACAAAGTTGAGAAGACTTGTCTACCAGCACTGACTTTTTCAGCTGCCAGAGGGGGAAGGAGATTACTTCTGCCCTCCAGCAGAACATATCAGCAGTCTTGAAGGGAATCTGTTGGGTTTTTGCTTTTTAATCTGAGAGCACTATAATGTATAGACATGGACCCTGACATGGACATGGATTTTAGAGACATGTCATTTAGTGGACTGCTTGTTGTAGTTTCAATAAAATCACTATTTTTGAGAGATTATCACTAAAGGACTAGTTGTCTCGTGCCATGTAGTCCTGCACTGTGTAACCCCGCCCCCACCACTGATTAGCAGCTTTCTGACTATGGCAGCTTTCTATCTATTGTACAATCAGTGGTGTGGGTGGGGTTATACAGAGCTCAACATTAGAGAACTGCTAGATCTGCAGCAGAGAACATTTCACCAAGCAGCTCAGTGAGTGACACATCGCTGGAATCTGGGTTTTTGCATTAAAATGGTTTGAGAGAACACATTTAAAGGAAATCTGTCTTCAGAAAATAACCTATTGTTTTCATGTTACATATTTCACAAATTCTGAAAGGGCTGTTTCCACCCGAGCCATCAGGCCCTTGTAGGAAGTTGTTACATCCGATTAGCTGTAGGTGACTTTCATGTGTCCTCTCCATAAAGGAACACCTGGTGCATGCACTTGGTGACTTCATCTACATGTCGTGCCAGTGTATCTTGCCAGTGAGGTCTACAACCCAGTGATTTTGTTTTTTTGATTCCTATAAATGCTGAGTCAGACCCTCCGTATGCCGAGTGTACGAAAATGACCGTCTGATTCTTACCGGTATTTCTTGTTTATTCTGTCCTGTATCAACTGGCAGTAAGAACTCTATGAAACGAGCATTAGATCTTAGTCATCATAAGAACTGCAAACCCCTTTTGATATAGCACATTTACCTACGACCTCTACATACACTTGTTCTACTCCCTCTATTGTTGCCTTCCAGATATTTGGAGAGTTATTGGTTACGTTCAGCAGCCGCTGCCCAGGCATTCACAGCTATGGTTGGTAACACTTACTCTGTAAAATTGGTTGGTCGGCTAGTCAACCATTTACAAGAAGCTGAAATGTCCAATATGCCATTGAAACTAACGCTGCCAAATGTGTACTTTTCTCTCACCTAGCCAAATCAGTGCTCATACTTTGCACTGACGAGGGGCAGTGCCCCCGAAACACCACGTCTACAATTTGAGATTCTGATTTGGCTTTTATCCTCAGTCAGATTTCAAGGCCTGTTAAAGGGTAGGTATAGAGTTCAGGTCCTCTTCTTCTCCAAAGAGGCAGTTTGCTTGCCTAAATGTCATCCAGACAAGCGTTCCCACTTCTACTAGTAGGGTTCCAGGTGCATATCCTGTTTCGAGATTTCTTACTTTAGGACTGTGTACAATTTCAGCATATCTATTAAAGGGTGTGCACCCTTTAATGTGTGCAATGCTAGTTGATAAATCTGCGTCCTTTTGATAGTTTACACTGTGTGTGTTTACGATGTTCACTTTCATTAAATCATAAGCCAAGAATTGATTTTTCTAACTAACATTGTAGGTATCCTAGCGAATGTGTGCAGGTTACTCCTAAAACCTGCAGCAGAATATATATTGGGTGTATATCCTCCGAGGCTGTAGTGTCAGTGGAATATCCCCAGCAGCCCTTTGTGTGCGTCTTGGTCTCTCTCCAGTGTTTCTCACACATAGCCTTGGGAGAAATTAATATGCATGTCATGCTATATGACGTTAGAGGATCTGTCCTTGAGCATACACGCTGTATGTCGGGGCATTCTTTTTGTTAATCCTTCTTGGCTAACAAGCCTAGGAACAGAGCGCTTCCATGATCACGTCGCGTTTAACTCTTCAGGTGTAGACACCAGTCTACGTGGCGGAAAATGTTTTATTCAGGGAAATTCTTCTTCAAATAACCAATAAAGTCCATGGGATGCAAATGGTTGTGTGTAATGATAGCGGAAGATTTGGCTTGCTGTCAGGGTTTTTATTTCCCATTTCTGACTTTTTCGTCTCCTGTACAAATGATCTGTTAATACGTTGTGAAGTGGTTACTCCGTGAAAAGTGCAGCTTTCATAAAGACTCAACCCGTTCATAGAAGGATTTTATGTTGAGAAAGTGTTCAGCCGGGCATTTAATGAGAAGCAGAGCGCACCACTGTGAGAACAAGAATGTTCCTGTAATTATGGAGCAGCTCGCTGGGATTGGGCGAAAATGACAGTCTACATGGCTTATCATGGTGTAAGGTATGGGTTCCTGCTGAAAAAATGTGAGACATTTTACATAATGGGATTTAGTCCCCACCATGGTCTGTCATGTCCCCAAACGCTGTAAGCCTCCAGATATGGGGTTAATCTGATGGTTAAAGTGGGTTGTCCATTATTCGTCAACCCCTTCTCAATCCCTATGTTCCCCACAGTAAAAGTAACACCTATACTCCGCTCCAGTGCGGGCGCCGTTCCACTCCGCGGCGGCTCCCCCTAAAATCCCGAGAAATCCCTAAAATCAATATGTCCCAAAACACCCTATGCCCATGTGAAAAAACACACACAAAAAAAAAAAAAAAATAGTAAAAATGAAAAAACAAAATAACAATATAGCATTTTTATTTTTCTTCTTTTTATTATTATTATTATTATTATTATTATTATTATTAGGGGCTATAGTGAATGTCAAGCCACCACAAGAATATCCCTTTGTAATGACGTCCTCCCACCCACTGCGCTGAGACATCAGACGCCAAGGGATAATGATGGCGGAGGGAGTGTTAGCTGATGTTCCCTCCTACATCATTACTTTCAACTGCATCAGTGTGCAGGGTGCCAGTACAGTTGAAAGTACGATGCCGGGCAGGGAGGCGGTCAGTGCCTGTGCAGTGGGCCAAAAATATTCACCTACCGGCCAGGTTTGGCCCACAGGCCAGAGTTTGACATACATGCTCTAGATGTCATTTGCATATGGAGGAGAGGAGACTGAGGCCTGCACAGCCTCAGCGATTGCAATACACAACAATGTCAAGCGAGCCCAGGCAAAGCCAGTTCCGACATCACAGGAATGGTGCTGGCACCAAAGGTGAGTATAAGTTTAAGGGCGTAGTCAGACGGCTGTATTACGTATGATAGCATAGTATTGCATCGCATCACAAACCTCTCCTGACCTGAGCATGAAAGCTGCATAGAAATACATATTGTCATGCTCAGGTCAGGAGAGTGGATGGCCAGTCTTAGGATTGCGATGCGATCCTCGTGTGAGTCATACTATGCCCTTAATATTTTATTAGGGTGAAACCTAGAGATTGAGAAGGAGTTGTTCGAGTAGTGGACAACCTCTTTAATAGGGTTACAGAATTGTTTGGCCGCTTTACTGACGTCCAGCTACCAGGAGGAATATAACTTAATTCCTTCTGGGTGCCGCCAGCTTTCAGTCATAGAGGTGTGCGGTGGCTGTGAGTACGCCCTGGCACTTGGATTGACAACTTGCTCTGTAGTGCGTGTGTGCAGAGCAAGCTGTTAGTGCTGGGGAGTGCTTCCAACCACCGCTCAGGTTGTGAGCTATGACTATAGCTGCTCTGAACACACCGCTAAAGCTAGTGACTACTCAGAGCAATAAAGTTACATTTATACCAGTAGTAAGGTGGCCGGGCAGCACTATAATGCTAATAACCCGCAGGTTAATAACATTTGGGTACATGACCAGTTCCCTTTTTAAAGAGGTTTTGTGCTTTTGTTTTAGCAAATACTTGTATTCCCCATAAATGAAAACAATCGTGGCCAATCTTGTCTACTGTATGCCATCCCTGTTATTGCCCTTGGAAATGTGTGAATGAGTTGCCAGCTGGGCATTGTCAGTAGGATGTGACAGTCTGACACTGTCAGGAATGTTCCATGTTAGACACTTGGACAATATGACGATTGCAGCAAAACGTTGCTTGTTGTTCACCTTTACACATGTGGCTACAATACAAAAGCAAACTGCTGCAATGGAAAACCAAACAAACAAGCACGAGGATTGATTCAGCAGCTCCATGGGGATGCTAAGATTTTTGCAAGCATGTCATATTGTTATATTAAATTTGCATTACTGCTGTATTTGCTATACGTTAGGTTACGGTAGGTTTGAGGTTTTTAATGCACCTTTTGATCAGTCTGTGTGAGCCCACTTCCCGGACGAGATCCTAGCGCTCAGGTGTACAGGAGACCGTATACCTGTACAATAGAAGACGTGGTTCTCGTGTGAGTCTAGGAAATGAGCTCAATATACGTAAGAATCAGCCATGTAGTCGCCTACATTATTCCCAGACTCACTGCCCACTTGTAATGTTTTGACGCCCGCTCAAGTAATTGCTGATTTTTAAATGGTAAGAAAACCTGTCTCGTTGATCCACGAGGTTTTGAACTTCCACAAAAGTGGTGACCAAATGATTGCATAGTTGTAAAACAAGTGCCCATGATACTCGCCCTCCCAGGGTCCAGCGTCACCCATCCACAGATGGTTCAATCTCTGCGCTTTGGTTGCAACTTTCATATCAGGTCTACAACACACATTGTTGCATGTTCTCTTGCATGGTTTTGGTGATTATGATATGGAGTGTATTTATTGATGGTAAAATAGTAGTTAATAATGGGGAATGGCATCTTAAACCTTTTGGAGGAGGTTGTAATTATCCTACACATAGGTTGGACATAAATAAGAATGTCATATCTTAGAAATTTCCCTATTCTGGTATCTGGCTCATTTTCTTGGCGTTATGGAGTTTTAATGTAGATAAGATATTCAAAGCATCTATACAATGGATACGATTTAGTTTGGTACTCTTTCTGAATGATGGAATAATACTAATCACTTTGGTTCTGTAATATACATTGTAATGGCTTGGATTGGAGATTAACTGTATCCACTTTTGCCCATCTGCACACTTAGGGTTCAATTCCACTAAGTGAATATGACATGGAAAATCTGGGCAGAAAATGTACCTATTACAGTTGCACGCCACTGTGTATGAGATTTTAAGGAATCTTGAGCACAAACAAATCATCAGGGGGCAGTGATAGGGAGTGTGAATGACAGCAATGCCGCCCCCTGATGGCAGTTCATTTCAGGGCAATGATAGAAGCTCTGGGGTGACACTGCTATCACTCACACTGCTTCTATCACCGCGCCCTCATGATTCATTCCTAGCAAAAAGGTGGCAGACAAAAAATACTATGGTAGCTGTGAGTGAAGGTGCAGGCATCAAGGACAGAACCTGTAGTCTCTTCTCCATTTTGGGGTTAAGTAAAAAAAAAAAAAATAGTTTTAATTGTTTTTGTCTTATGCGTGTTGAATTAGATTTTTATTAGTAGTGTTTGTGATCCTTTTAGTTAATCCCAGGAGCTGTTTTATTGGAAATAAATATTACTTGATTTCAGGGAGTTAAATATATACATTACTTGAATTTGTTTTAGTTTAGTTTTTCTTTCAATTTTATTTTATGTGTCAAATCAACTTTGCATTTGTGACATTACCCAGTTTATCTTTTCTATCCGCTGCTTTACTTGCACACATGTAGAATGCCACAAGGGGATTGTCTGTGGGAAGACAGTAATTGCTTTAGCAGACTTACTTTATAGAGCAGGGGAGTACACTGCCTTATTCTGGGTGCATGGCATTGTTACTGTTCACTGCCAAATATAATCCTAAAATGTCACGCAAGCTGCGGAAATACATGAGGAAAACGTCCCTGCGTTGTTTACATCTGCACTCAACATACCCATACTTTGTAATGCTCTTGGGATCAGTATGGAAAGAATAAGAAAAGTGTTTGGTTTTTGTTGTTTTCCTCTGTGTGTAGACTTCTGCTCTACCTATAACTCGCATAGGTATTGACCTCTTTGTATTGCAAAGACTTAGTTATGCAGATGTATTCGTAAAAGGAGCCTGTCACCTAATTTGGTACCCCTAAACTTATCAAAACCAAAGAAATGAGCCGGAGCATAAACTGTTACATGTGCAATGTGCAAGAGCTCGTTCACACTGGGGGCATTTCACAGACAAAATAAAAATTAGCATATACCCTGTAGTAAATAAGTAAATATGGCTTGCACATTTTTTATTAGTGTTAACCAAGCACCCTATGTTATTTACATGTACTATGACTATTTACTATTACTTTTTGCTAATTTTGTTTTTTCTTCTACCAGAACGAAGTCATTTAAATGGTATTCTTCACATGCCAATGGATTGCTAAAGTTCTCCTCCAGTTATGCTACACAATGTTTCCTGTGATATTGCGGTCTATGCTGGCTTCCAGTGAAGTGGGAGATGCCGAATCCCCAAACTGTCATGCTTCGGAGGCAGTAATCACGTCCATTATTGGCTGATTGATGGTCCCAACCGTTTCTGACATCGCACGGTTTTCCATGCTAATCTTGTGCAGGTGCCATGGCTGCAGGCTCCCACGGCATGCACAGTGCCGCTGGGTGGGAAGACGTCAATCACCTCTGCCTGCAGAGCCTTGCATAGGTGTGCATTGCAGCTATCCACTTCACAGAACATGCTCTAGGAGCCGGCATGCATCGTGGAGAAAACCGTGTGATGTCAGGCACTGACTATTGCGGGATCCAGCCTCACCTACATAACTCGGAAGCAGATAATTGACATAGGCGGCACAAACAGATTACAAACGTTTTGTAGCATACATGCAGGACCTTGGTCGTTAGTGTGTAGGTCATATGATTTAAATCTTTGTTCCTGAACTCCAACCCTAAAGGCTCCCCAATGGGCCATGATCTGAGGGTACCCTATCTGTTGGGGGGCCGTGAGGACTGGAGAAACACTCATTTAAATGACTTCTACCGAGCTAGGAATGTTTTAGGCCGAATGAGGTTATAGGTTTCCTTCCAATACAGTAGAATCTACACTCAACCAGTAATGCACTGAAAAATAGTCTTCTAAGAGGTTGGTCTTCTCAAATAAGGTGGCCAGTATACATAATATATGTTGGAACTGTAAATCTGGTATGGCTTGTCAGTGTACATATGGCTGGTGCACATCAGTATACTGCAAAAAAAAAAAAAAATTGAATAATGTAATGTCCTATGTTATTCCAAATGTGGAGTCCAGTACACCTATTTGTTAAACATATATGAGGTTGAAATCTAAGTGACTGACACTGTATGGCATCAGACATGTGTTCTGCAGATCTGTAATGAACTAGTCACGACTTTTACCTTAAAGAAGCACTCCTCCCATCAAAGCTTGTATTCTCTTACTATATTGCAAGCGACATTATATAGCACCGTGCACTTACAATTGCTTATTTTGCCTTTCTACCCAGTTGCTTTTCCATTAGGTCAGTGACCTCATGTGATTAAAAACAGACTAGCTGAATCCTTCTAAGCTCTATGTAGAACCAGAAGGGCTGTGAGTCATGAGTCACTGCAAACATCCCTAGCAGGGCGAGGGGCGCAGCAGCTTGGTCAGGAGTTGGAGTGGGCTGATTTCTGCAGGAACAAGCTACTTCCTGTTTGTACAATAAAGAAAAGAGGACAATTAGCTGGGTAGAAGGGCAAAATGAGCAATTGCTAGAACTGTTAAAGACACTGCGTTTTATTACCCAACACAAATATGCTGCTTAAAAAAAAAATAATCACAGATTATTCTTGGGAACCTAGCCTAGCTGTGACATATGTCACCCACAGGTTATGACATCATTTCCTTGTATATATAGTCATGATGTGCCATCAGACGGATACTATTGTAGCAAAACTAAAAACATAGGCCAGAATGGCTGTTGGTATGTTTAATATATAGGTAGGTGAACGTTCACCTTGTGGCCACGAACTGACAAACAACCTAGAATGTAAGTAATCAGTAGTGATATTTGTAAAAAAAAAAAAAAAAAAAAACATAAAAAACCATAGGGTACTTAGTTCACACTTGTTGGATCAAAGAAGCGTAAAAGCCATCCTACCGTGCAAATTGTCTCTTCAGAGAGGAAGAGGACTAGAGCTCTAGTGCCACCTATTGGAAGGAGCAATCCTAACAGTCAGTCGACCCTTTAACGAGCCTTGTCACATGACTTCGGATAAAAGCCTTGCGTACCGGTGAGTTTTTTTACGCAATCGTCTGCATTTGACGCCTCAAAATATGTAACATTTTGCGTTCGCCGGACACCGCGAAACGAAGCATGCGAACGCATGCAAAAACATGTCCCTGCTTACACAATGTTAAAGATGTACGCATGTCGCATGCGGATCTATGCGGATCATACGCTGCGCACAGAAACTCTGTGAACCTGGCCTTAGACACCTGCCTGTGGAAAGCTGTACAGACAGGATGCACAAGCCAAAGGGGAGTGGTCCCTCCCCCAATTGTACCAAGTACAACCAACCAAGGCAAAACCAAAGACATGAGCCAGCACACTTGTTAGTGTAAGTGCAATGTGCACATTGACACGGTGGCCATTAACGGACATAGCCTAGAATAAAACCACTATTGTAGTCTATGGGTGACCTCCATCACAACCACGGTTTAACATATCCATCAGGAGGTTTTACTATCATGTACTTTTAAAAAGACTAAAAAAAATGCTGTGAACAGGGCTAAAACAGGCAATGATACACTGTGATGAATTGTTACGTTGTGCTTCAAATCCCACCAAGGACATCTGCAAGGAGTTTGTATGTTCTCCCCGTGTTTGTGTGGGTTTCCTCCCACACTCCAAAGACCTAGTGACATGGAATTTAGATTGTGAGCCCCAATGGTGAGGTCTGTAAAAAGTGGTGAAATTATTGACGCTTTATAAACCAGCAAAATAAAAAAAAATATATATGGCTTTATGCCATAAAAGTCTGAAGTGGAAGACTAGTCCAGTTCACGGTCATCCAGGCACACGTTAATTTATGGTGATGACTACTTTAATTGGTATTGGGGGCATTTATGTTAGAATTGGGTTGCCCTGGATTTACTGAAACTTTAACTTGTGTTAAATACTTTAAAGCTGGATAACAAAATGACTTGTAATTTAATAATACCTGGCATGGGGATATTGACTGTTCAAGACAAATCCTCTTGGAAGCATCTCCTCGCACTATAGCTTTCTAACCACAAAGTGGCAAAGCCGGAGTAGTTTCATCATTCAATATCAGTTGGGTATCATTTTATTGTAACTGATCTAAAGATTAATATACTGCTGTATCATCTCATCGCTTACCAGGTAATGGCTGCCAGTCCTGAATGTTGCCGCTGCTTACAATTTCTGATTAATCTTATGAAAAAAAAAAAAAGCTTCCTTTATGTAATATCATGCTGTGTATTGTATACTATAATTGGACTTTTCACTACTGGATAGAGAAACTTTTTAAAGAGCATTTTTTTGTTTTCTAATTCATAAGCTGTGACCACCCTTAATTTAACCTCTCAGCTGCCATCTACTCCTCTGCCTTCAGAAATATTAATAATTTAGTTTCATTCTTATGTTGTCCTTGGTTTATCTGTGTGAGGTTTGGAAAGCAGAAATGTCATCTCAACTGATTTCGGTGTTTACAGATTTGTGTAATAAAAACAGAGAAATACATAGAACGGTAAAAAGTTTTCTTTTTTTGTTTTTTTTTTAGTGCACTTATGTAATAAGCTGAAGTTTTTAATGCTTCAAGCACAAGTCATACTGTCCTCCGGTAATGCTAATGCTGTTGGTCAAGCACCTAAAGACTGTTTAATAAAACATTTAATAGCTATGAAATGCTAAAGATCCCACTGATACAAGCTGCAATTGCACCTAATCACCTTGTCCAATAAAAATCTCCCACACACTGAATGGAAGCCTAGAACATGACACCCAACGTATATAATATAAACAATTCAAATTTTATTAATAAATTTCACAAATGTTCACATATTAAAAAATGGGGTAAAGGGGAAAAAAAACAACCCAACGAAGAATACAGACAAAGACATAAAAATGACTAAAAATGCACAGGAGGTGGGTCAAAATACGAAAGTGTGAACATTCACAATATGGTAAGGTCCAACAACAGGTAGGTAAAAATGAGTAAAAAGAAAAGTATATATAAGACTTAGTAAGACCTGTGATGGTACAGTCCGATGACACTCAGAAGTGAGTGAGCCATCCTAGATAATTACAATATCATAATCACAAGATTACTTTTTTGCTGAATTTTACTTACCTGTTGTTGGACCTTAACATATTGTAAATGTTCACGCTTTCAAATTTTGACCCACCTCCTGTGCATTTTTATTCCGTTTTAGACCTTTGTCTGTATTTTTTGTTGGGTTTTCCTTAACCCCATTTTTTATTGTGATCATTTGTGAAATAATTTAATAATAAAATTTGAATTGTTTATATTTTATATGTTGTGTGTCATGTTATAGGTTTTCATTCTATTGAGGCTACACAATGAACTTAATATTGGCTGTTTTGTGTCTGTATTGATCTCCCAGACACTGTGAAGAAGCACATAGGAGAGCAGAGGGAGGGACCTGCAGGCCTGAGAAGAAGCAGTGTGCTGTTGGAAAATTACAGTTTTAGCAGATAAGAGTAATACCACCCATTAAGCTCTGAAGTTGGATGGGCAGAAAATGAAAAAAGATACAATTGTACAAAAAAGAATGTATGGTAGGTTTATGCTGTATGTTAAGTCATTCACATACTGTGATTTCTATAAAAAAAAAAATTCCATTGTGGAAATAGTCCTATACATTTTTGATTAGAGACATTAAAAAAATCATTCTAACAAGCAGTTTATATATTATCATCACAAAAAATAGGTTTGCTTTATGACCTTCCAAAATTCCGTACAGAGACGAACCTAAACACCAGTATTATGGATACACCAGGGAGACCAGACTGAATCATAAAATACAAATATCTTTATTAGCTAATAGTAGCAATACAGAAAAATACTTTAATAACTCAAACTGTTGTGTGAGTCAGGACAGTGTGTATAATACAAGTAAACCCATAAACACATTTCATATAAGTGCCACCAATGGGCATGTGTAAGGCAATGATTCCCCTTATAAGAAAATGTGGACAATTCCCTGAACTATTCTAAAAAGTGAAAAAATAACAGATGTAAATCATTCAGCGGCGGCAAGAAAAACCGCCACTAAACCGATCACTAAAAAATACACGGAGGACGCACGAACAATCTTGAGTAACGAGTATATTCGCTCATCACTAGCAGTCACCCTTTCGCTATACTGTGAGCAGCAGCTCGTCACTTTGATCGCTCAATCTGCATGGTAAGGGTGCAGAGCAGGCTGTTAAAATGCCAGGGAATGATTACAGCTCCCCTCATTGTATGGTGACAGTAACCAACCCATGCTCACCCCTATGATGGAAATAGAGCAGCTACAGGGAGGATATCAGTTTATTCCTGTAGCCGCACTTCCAGGAAGGCAGCCAGGCATTATTTTAATGCTATTTACCTGCAGATGACCCTATATCTGCAATTAAGTAGTAGTGTTTCTGGACATAGCACCATTTATTGTTTAAAGTGAGCCTGTCAGCAGGATTGTGCACAGTAACCTACAGACAGTGTCAGGTTGGCGCCATCATACTGATTAAAATGTTACCTTGGTTGATTAAATCAGTCTTGTGGTTGTTGGTTAATCTGCATCTGTAGTTTTCAGTTAATGAGATTCTCGTGCCCCAGGGCGGCCTGTGGGGGGAGGGGAGGTCTTCTTATGGTGCTCTGCTTACAAATTCATTTGTATGGCTTATGATAGGTCACTGATCCCTCAGTGACCTGCCCCCTATTTTATATACTGCGTATGATATAGTTTGGAAGAAAAAAAGTCATCAAAATGGTGGCGGCGCCTGCTCTGTAGCATGATGCAATGAATAATATGCATTTATGATTTTGTCTTATAGTATTATGGGGAGAAAAAACTAACATTCATCAAAATGGCGCCTGTGCAGTAGTATCTATCGTGTTCCAATAGATGCTACTGCACAAGCACCGCTGCAGGCACCATTTTGCTGGAGAAAAAAGAAATTTAATGGTGGTGGTGCCTGCGCAGTAGCATCTGTCGCTGACAGATGCTACAGCGCAAATGCCGCCGCCAGCTCCATTTTGGTGGGGCCAATTTTTTTTTTTTCTATCAAAGTTGCACTGCTGCCATTTTGATGAATGTTAATTTTTTATTTCCCCACACAATATGATATGCAGTATGTAAAATACTGAGGGATCAGTGACCTGTCAGAAGCCATCAGTATGAAAACCTAAGCAGAGCACCACATGAAGCCCCCCAACCGCCGCCCCCGGAGCACGAGCATATCATTAACTCAAAACTGAAAATAAAGATTACACAACAACCACAAGACTGATTTCATCAACCCAAAGGTATCATTGTAATCAGTATAACGTCGCCAACCTGACACTGTAGTTTTACTGAGCACAATCCTGCTGACAGGTTCCCTTTAAAGAGAACCTGCCTTGTCTGAGCAGCCTTCTTTTTTTATGCAAGTCTAGGGGTACTGTTTTATATTGTGTATTCTTCCCTTGTGAGCATCTTTTGGCCTGGATATAGCAGGCAGTGATTGCCTTTTAGCGGCACCTGTACACATCCCATTAGAACGTCCGTTCACGGCCCCCTCGGTCTGTCAGGAAAAGACTGAGTGCTATCTTCTATTCACTTCCTAAGCTTGATTTGGAACAATGCAGTAAAAATCCATTTTAAATGCATGTCCAAATTGTTTATATGCTGAAAGGGCCAATGTGCACGATAACCGCTAAGTGTCATACCGCTGAACAGGTGAAAATGCAGATTTCCATTTACCGTGTGTTAGGGGGTCCTTTTGTCTTCACTAGGGATGTGTTGTGTCCACACGTTTTTTCCAGTAGATTTAAAAAAAAAAAAAAAACTTAAAGGGTATATGACAGTGGCAACCAGTAGCTGCATACATCTGGTGTTTTTTCTGGATATTCGCTTGCTGGGAACCTGGGACCCATACTGCATGACCTAGTGAGAGGAGGCTTATTTGGAATTTTCGTATACTGCTTGTTCAGTTCCTTTTACTATTGGCGATGATGGATAGGTTCATGTTATCAGCTTTTTTTTCCCTTCTACAATATTAATAATCATCCTAAGGCATAGACTTTCCTTTTGGTTCCATTTGTGCCATCATGGATTTAGTATACCATCAGGTATTAATTGGCTCTTCTTACAGAGTGACTATAAAGCATTAGGGAGCTGTGACTCAGAATAGCCGAGGCCGTCAGCAGCACAATGGACCTGCCTGGGCTGAATTGTACTTAGTTCATTCCCAGATTCCAGCATACTCAGTCTGCCCTTTAATTATGGGACGGTTTCTAGCTTTTATGGTCTCTTAATATCCCTTCTGGACGCCACCCACGGTACGGCCTGAAACACTTTCCTAATCAATCTGCACTCACACTCCATCTGTATTGTATTGTATCCTTTGTACAGTATGTGGGACATATGAACTAGACCTAAATCCTGAACAACAAACTGTGTTCCCTCCTCTTAGTTATAGGACGTGTAGGACGCCGTGTGCCGTAACACCATGACTGCACCCTGCCCCGCTCACCATGCTGCTTCTGCTTTTGTCTTGCAGTGGGATCTGGTTTGTGACTCGTCCTGGAAAGTTCATATAGCCAAGTTCTCTCTGGTTGTGGGCTTGATTTTTGGATACTTGATTACAGGATGTATTGCTGACTGGTAAGCGTTAACTTTATGAAAGATCTAACATTGTTTTACATAAATCTCTAAAAAGATAATTTAAAGTGTTTTGCCCTTTATGAACAATTTAATTTTGCACGCATTGTTGCCACCTAGTGCTACTCCACCCTTGTCTTACAGTCCAACAATATCTGCAATAATTTGCCTCAAGATACAGACTCAAAGCCTGGAGCTGGACTTAAAGGGAATCTGTCAGCAGGTTTTGCTACCACATCTTAGAGCAGCAAAATGTAGGCAAATAGAAGATTAATCCAACCATGGGTCACACTGATTACTGGGTGCAGCCGTTCTCGCACAGAGTTTTTACAGTGCCTTGCGAAAGTATTCGGCCCCTGGAAATTTTCAACCTTTTCCCACATATCATGCTTCAAACATAAAGATACCAAATGTAAATTTTTGATGAAGAATCAACAATAAGTGGAACACAATTGTGAAGTTGAACAAATTTTATTGGTTTTAAATTTTTGTGGAAATTCAAAAACTGAAAAGTGGGGCGTGCAATACTATTCGTCCCCTTTACTTTCAGTGCAGCAAACTCACTCCAGATGTTCATTGTGGATCTCTGAATGATCCAATGTTGCCCTTAATGCCTAATGATGATAAATATAATCCACCTGTGTGTAATCAAGTTTCTGTATAAATGCACCTGCTCTGTGATAGTCTCAGGGTTCTGTTTGAAGCACAGAGAGCATCATGAAGATCAAGGAACACAACAGGCAGGTCCATGATACTGTTGTGGAGAAGTTTAAAGCCGATTTGGATACAAAATGATTTCCAAAACTTTAAACATCCCAAGGATCACTGTGCAATCGATCATATTGAAATGGAAGGAGTATCATACCACTGCAAATCTACCAAGACCCAGCCGTCCCTCGAAACTTTCATCTCAACAAGGAGAAGACTGATCAGAGATGCAGCCAAGAGGCCCATGATCACTCTGGATGAACTGCAGAGATCTACAGCTGAGGGTGGGACAGTCTGTCCATAGGACAACAATCAGTCGTACACTGCACAAATCTGGCCTTTATGGAAGAGTGGCAAGAAGAAAGCCATTTCTCAAAGATATCCATAAAAAGTGTTGTTTAAAGTTTGCAACAAGCCACCTGGGAGACACACCAAACATGTGGAAGAAGGTGCTCTGGTCAGATGAAACCAAAATCGAACTTTTTGGCAACAATGCCAAACGATATGTTTGGCGTAAAGGCAACACAGCTCATCACCCTGAACACACCATCCCCACTGTCAGACATGGTGGTGGCAGCATCATGGTTTGGGCCTGCTTTTCTTCAGCAGGGACAGAGAAGATGGTTAAAATTGATGGGAAGATGGATGGAGCCAAATACAGGACAATTCCTTAAGAAAACCTGTTGGAGTCTGCAAAAGACCTGAGACTGGGACAGAGATTTGTCTTCCAACAAGACAATGATCCCAAACATAAAGCAAAATCTACAATGGAATGGTTCACAAATAAACGTATACAGGTGTTAGGGCTTGTTCACACGATGCGGTTTTCGCTGCGGATCCGCAGCGGATTTGCAGCTGCGGATCCGCATCCTTTTTCCATGCAGGGTACAGTACAATGTTACCCTATGGAAAAAGAAAACCGCTGTTCCCACGTTCCTTTTTTCCGCTAGAAAATCCGCGCTGATTTTCTGCGGAAAAAAAGAAGTACCATGTCAATTCTTTCTGCGGATTCCGCTGCGGGTTTCCACCTGCACCAATAGGAAAATGCAGCTGGAAACCCGCAGTAGAAAAAGGACTGAAAACCGCAGTGAAAACCACAGCAGGTTTTGCACTGCGGTTTTCCCAAATCAGGACCTGAAAATTCCGCAGCGAAAAAAGGATCGTGTGAACATAGCCTTAGAATGGCCAAGTCCATACCTCAATCCAATCGAGAATCTGTGGAAAGAGCTGAAAACTGCTGTTCACAAACGATCTCCATCAAACCTCACTGAGTTCAAGCTGTTTGCCAAAGAAGAATGGGCAAGAATTTCAGTCTCTCGATGTGCAAAACTGATAGAGACATACCCCAAGCGACTTGCAGCTGTAATCGCAGCAAAAGGTGGCGCAACAAAGTATTAACCTTTTCTGACCTCGGACGGGATAGTACGTCCGAGGTCAGATCCCCTGCTTTGATGTGGGCTCCGGCGGTGAGCCCGCATCAAAGCCGGGACATGTCAGCTGTTTTGAACAGCTGACATGTGCCCGCAATAGCGGCGGGTGAAATCGCGATTCACCCGCCACTATTAACTAGTTAAATGCCGCTGTCAAACACTGACAGCGGCATTTAACCGGCGCTTCCGGCCGGGCGGCCGGAAATGAGCGCATCGCTGACCCCCGTCACATGATCGGGGGTCAGCGATGCTTCTGAATAGTAACCATAGAGGTCCTTGAGACCTCTATGGTTACTGATCCAGGATAGCTGTGAGCGCCACCCTGTGGCCGGCGCTCATAGCACACCTGCAATTCTGCTGCATACTATCTACATATCTATCTGATGATCGCTGCTATGTAGAAGAGCTGACCGCATTGTGCCAGCTTCTAGCCTCCCATGGAGTCTATCGAAGCATGGCAAAAGTGAAAAAAATAAAAAAATATAAGTTTAAATCACCCCCCTTTCGCCCCATTCAAAATAAATCAATAAAAAAAAAAATCAAACCTACACATATTTGGCATCGACGCTTTCAGAATCACCCGATCTATCAATAAAAAAAGCATTAACCTGATCGCTAAACAGCGTAGCGAGAAACAAATTAGAAACGCCAGAATTAAGTTTTTTTGGTCGCCGCGACATTGCATTAAAATGCAATAACGGGCGATCAAAAGAACATATCTGCACCAAAATGCTATCATTAAAAACGCCAGCTCAGCACGCAAAAAATAAGCCCTCAACCGACCCCATATCATGAAAAATGGAGACGCTACTGGTATCGGAAAATGGCGCAATTTATTTATTTTTTTTTTAGTAAAGTTTGGAATTTTTTTTCACCGATTAGATAAAAAATAACCTAGTCATGTTAGGTGCCTATGAACTCGTAATGACCTGGAGAATCATAATATTTGGTCAGTTTTAGCATTTAGTGAACCTAGCAAAAAAGCCAAGCAAAAAACCAGTGTGGGATTGCACTTTGTTTGCAATTTCACCGCACTTGGAATTTTTTTCCTGATTTCTAGTACACGACATGCTAAAACCAATGATGTCGTTCAAAAGTACAACTCGTCCTGCAAAAAATAAGCCCTCAGATGGCCATATTGACGGAAAAATAAAAAAGTTATGGCTCTGGGAAGGAGGGAAGCGAAAAACGAACATGGAAAAACGGAAAATCCCAAGGTCATGAAGGGGTTAAGTTAAAGGGGCCGAATAATATTGCACGCCCCACTTTTCAGTTTTTGAATCTTCACAAAAATTTTAAAATAACCAATAAATTTCTTTCAACTTCCCTATTGTGTTCCACTTGTTGTTGATTCTTCACCAAAAATTTACATTTGGTATCTTTATGTTTGAAGCATGATATGTGGGAAAAGGTTGAAAAGTTCCAGGTCGCCGAATACTTTCGCAAGGCACTGTAGATTTAACAATGAAGCAGAGCTGAGAAAGCTAACCCAGCCCCACATCACAGCTTCCCTGCCCCACATCACAGCTTCCCTGCCCCACATCACAGCTTCCCTGCCCCACATCATAGCTTCCCTGCCCCACATCATAGCTTCCCTGCCCCACATCATAGCTTCCCTGCCCCACATCATAACTTCCCTGCCCCACATCATAGCTTCTCTGCCCCACATCATAGCTTCCCTGCCCCACATCATAGCTTCCCTGCCCCACATCATAGCTTTCCTGCCCCACATCATAGCTTCCCTGCCCCACATCATAGCTTCCCTGCCCCACATCATAGCTTCCCTGCCCCACATCATAGCTTCCCTGCCCCACATCATAGCTTCCCTGCCCCACATCATAGCTTCCCTGCCCCACATCATAGCTTCCCTGCCCCACATCATAGCTTCCCTGCCCCACATCATAGCTTCTCTGCCCTACCTCTCAGCTGTCCCCAGCCCACATCAGGCTCTCCTTGTACAAAGTCCATAGACAGTGAACTTCATGTCACAGGAGAGGGCTGGACCAAGGCTTACGGACCAGCTGGTCACAGCAATGATAAGTTACTGGTGCTAAAACAATCTGTGTAAGAAAACAAAACCAAGCTTAATAATAAGAGAGGCATCGCTGACATCTGTGTTTTAACCCCTACCCTATACTGTCTTCAGATTACATAGCAAAAACCTGCTGACAGGTTAAGAAATTCCTTTAACTAAACTTTTACTAAAATTAAAAAATGCATTTGACTGTCTCCTAAAAACCTGTTTTTCCTGCACTGATATCAGAATGTACTCATTTGGATGCTGGCAGTGAAAGGGTCAGCACTTCTGTCTTCCTCCGAGTGCTGATGAGAAGTACATTTCTTTACGTTGCATAATTTTACGTAAAGCGCAGCGTCTTGCAATTCCAGCAAAGCGGATGGGATTTATAGAAATCTCAGGCCCACTGTGCTTCTCTACGCAGCATAAACTGACCTGCGCTGCGTGTTTCAAATCCAAAACCTGTCTATTTGTCTTGTGAGGACGCTTTCAGTGCACATTTGCCATAGACTTGCACTATATGCAGAAAATCTGCAGGATAAAAATGCATGTAAGGCTAGTTTCACATTTGCGTTTAAAAACGCAGCGTTTAAAACGCAAACGCAGGTGGTGAAAAAACGCATGTAAACGCGTGCAAACGCTGCGTTTTTTAGACGCATGCGTTTGCTCATGCGGTGTCATTGAGTTAGATAGATATATATATATATATATATATATATATATATATATATATATATATATATATATATATATATATATATATATATATATATATATTTACTTCAGCGCGATATAGCAGAAAAGCCGATTGCCGGCTTTTCATTTCTCCTGCCTAAATCCGACATGGTATGAGACATGGTTTACATACAGTAAACCATGTCATATCCCCCTTTTTTTGCATATTCCACACTACTAATGTTAGTAGTGTGTATGTGCAAAATTTCGGCGCTGTAGCTATTAAATTTAAGGGTTAAATCGCGGAAAAAATTGGCGTGGGCTCCCGCGCAATTTTCTCCGCCAGAGTGGTAAAGCCAGTGACTGAGGGCAGATACTAATAGCCTAGAGAGGGTCCATGGTTATTGGCCCCCCCTGGCTACAAACATCTGCCCCCAGCCACCCCAGAAAAGGCACATCTGGAAGATGCGCCTATTCTGGCACTTGGCCACTCTCTTCCCACTCCCGTGTAGCGGTGGGATATGGGGTAATGAAGGGTTAATGTCACCTTGCTATTGTAAGGTGACATTAACCCTTTCGCGACATGCGCCGTACATGTACTGCAAATGTTGGGTTTCCTGCTTTGATGTGCGCTCCGACGGTGAGCGCACATCAAAGTCGCGACATGTCAGCTGTTTTATACAGCTGACATGTGCACGCAATAGCGGCGGGTGAAATCGCTATTCACCCGCCGCTATTAACCTGTTAAATGCCGCTGTCAAATGCAGAGAGCGGCATTTAACTACCGCATCCGGCCGGAAATGACATCATCGCCGACCCCCGTCACATGATCGGGGGTCGGCGATGCATCAGGAAAGTAACCATAGAGGTCCTTGAGACCTCTATGGTTACTGATCGCCGGTAGCTGTGAGCGCCCCCTGTGATCGGCGCTCACAGCACACCTGCATTTCTGCTGCATAGCAGCGATCTGATGATCGCTGTTATGTAGCAGAGCCGATCGGGCTGTGCCTGCTTCTAGCCTCCCTTGGAGGCTATTGAAGCATGGCAAAAGTGAAAAAAAAAAAAGTTTTTAAAAATGTGAAAAAAATATTAAAAATATAAAAATTTAAATCACCCCCCCTTTCGCCCCATCCTAAATAAAACAATAAAAAAAACCCCAAACCTACACATATTTGGTATCTTGGTATCGCCGCGTTCAGAATCGCCCGATCTATCAATTAAAAAAAAGCATTAACCTGATCGCTAAACAGCGTAGCGAGAAAAAAATCCGAAACGCCAGAATTACCTTTTTTTTGGTCGCCACAACATTGCGTTAAAATGCAATAACGGGCGATCAAAAGAACGTATCTGCGCCGAAATGGTATCATTAAAAACATCAGCTCGGCACGCAAAAAATAAGCCCTCGCCAGACCCCAGATCACGAAAATTGGAGACGCTACGGGTATCGGAAAATGGCACTTTTTTTTTTTTTTTTTTTAGCAAAGTTTGGAATTTTTTTTTCACCACTTGGATAAAAAATAACCTAGACATGTTAGGTGTCTATGAACTCGTAATGACCTAGAGAATCATAATGGCAGGTCAGTTTTAGCATTTAGTGAACCTAGCAAAAAAGCCAAACAAAAAACAAGTGTGGGATTGCACTTTTTTTTGCAATTTCACCGCACTTGGAATTTTTTTCCCGTTTTCTAGTACACGACATGGTAAAACCAATGATGTCGTTCAAAAGTACAACTCGTCCCGCAAAAAATAAGCCCTCACATAACCATATTGACGGAAAAATAAAAAAGTTATGGCTCTGGGAAGGAGGGGAGCGAAAAACGAAAACACAAACGAAAAAGGGCCGCGGCATGAAGGGGTTAAGCCAGATTAATAATGGAGTGGTGGAGAAAATTGCGCGGGAGCCCACGCCAATTTTTTCCGCAATTTAACCCTTAAATTTAATAGCTACAGCGCCGAAATTTTGCACATACACACTACTAACAGTAGTGTGGAATGTGCAAAAAAAAGGGGGGATATGACATGGTTTACTGTATGTAAACCATGTCTCATATCATGTCGGGTTTAGGCAGGAGAAATACAAACATACAAAAAAAAGCGTGCGTTTTTAATGTTAAATATAGGAAAAAAAACGCATGCGTTTTTTTGCACTAAAAGACAGCGGCAAAAAATGCAAATGTGAAACCAGCCTAAGACACATATGACTGTAGCAATAGAGATTTGCTAATGCCAAATACCGGGAAGGTTAAAAAATAAAGTGGCTTTATTTAAGGCCGGACACCAAAACGACCAAAACCGCACAGTTAAAACGAGATAAAAGGATATGCACTCAAGTGCAATGAAAAAAAAAAACTAACACAAGAAACCTAATTTATCTAATGGTGCCGATGCAGCAAATCTGCAATATCAAAATTTCACCAAATAGTTATCGTGAGAACGCAGCCTAGGGAGAAGGCCCAGGTACGAACGTTCACTGCCATTATCTGTACTCCAAATGAGGACATTCTGATACCAATGCAGCTAATGATAGGCAAACGGACTGTGGAAAAACCAGTTTAGGAGCCACTTACATGCAATTGTTTTACAAGAATGAAGGCCAATCCCCTAATAAAGGGATATACATGGCAAAATAAAATAAGGCAATGGTTTTCTATCATGCAAAGTGGGTAACTGCTAATCTGTGAAGTCTTCTGTGTTAAATGCATTGAAAATGTACTCCATATATCCCGCTAGTGACTGCTGTCAAGACTGCTCTCTGTACCTTCTAAAATAATCCCCTATCCTTTTCCAGTGAGCCAGGATTGATCTATATTGCTTTTCGTTACCCAGAACTTCAAGGTCCATGTACTACACCAAAGTTTACGACTGTACACCTAAGTCCACTCACTATACCCATAACTTTAAAGGGAACCTGTCAGGTCCCGTGTGCCCCCAGAAACACTGACAGTTGTGTCCCTGCCTAACAGTCCCTTTATTACGTTGACACGCAAACCGATCTTTAGAAAGAGTAAATAGAAAAGATCTGTTTGTCATATGGAAATGAGGGCTTTTACTAGTCAGTGGTGCGTTGGTGTCCCTAGACTAATCGACTCACTAAGCATGTCATCACGCCCCTGTGGGCATGATAACCGAACTTACAAGCGCCGGTGACATTGCAAGCGCTATACTTCCCTCGCACATGCTCCCGGCTTCTTCCCCTCGCATCATTGAACCTCTGAAGTCGTGTGTACAGGTGCTTCTCACCAAATTAGAATATCATCAATAAGTTTTTCAGTTCTTCAATACAAAACGTGCAGCTCATATATTATATAGTCATTACAAACAGGGTGATCTATTTCAAGTTAATGTTGATGATTATGGCTTACAGTCAATGAAAACCCAAAAGTCATTATCTCGGTAAATTAGAATACTTTATAACATCAGCTTGAAAAATTATTTCAAAATCCGAAATGTTGGCCTACTGAAATGTGTGTTCAATAAATGCACTCAATACTTGGTCCGGGCTCCTTTTGCATCAATTACTGCATCAATGCTGTATGGTATGGTGGTGATCAGCCTGTGGCACTGCTTAGGTGTTATGTATGCCTTTTTCTACCACACTTTTTCCTTCCACTCAAATTTCCATTAATATGCTTGGCTACAGCACTCTGTGAGCAGCCATCTTCTTTAGCAATGACCTTTTGTGTCTTGCGCTCCTTGTGGACTGTGTCAATCTCTACCTTCTGGACATCTGTCAAGTCAGCAGTCTTCCCCATGATTGTGGAGCCTACTGAAACACACTAAGGGACCTTTTTGAATGCTTAGGAAGCCTTTGCAGGTGTTTTCTGTTAATTATTCTAGTTTACTGAGATAATGACGTTTGTGTTTTCATTGGCTGTAAGCCATAATCATCAACATTGCCGCAGTGTGAATAAATCAGAAGACACTGCGGGGCTGGGAGTCACAGGCAGGGCGGCCGCACATGCGCAGTCAGCTAGACTGCATATGAGGACAGAGGACGGGCAGCGCTCACTGCGCTTGCCCAAGGCATGACAAAAGAGCGCAAGCGCCGGCTGATTTGTAAACAGCGGTGAGGAGGCGGCGCCAAGAAGACTTGAGTGACTGCTGTGTGGCGTCTGGAGCAGGGGGGGAAAGGCCTGCCTCCAGGACTGAAGAAAGGTATTTAGGACAAATTACAAAATGGATCATTTCTGCAGTTACAGCACCAATAACTAAAAGAGCCACCTTGTCAGAATGCAGCATTACTGCTGCACAAGGTGGCTCTTTTAGTTTTGAACGCCTGGGGGGGGGTGTGTGAGAGGTTCCCTTTAACAGAAATAAACACTTGAAATAAATCACTCTGTTTGTAATGACTCTATATAATATGAGTTTCACTTTTTATATTGATGAGATGAAATTAACTTTTTGGTTATATTCTAGTTAAGTGAGAAGCAGTTGTATGTGTCCTGGCTTCAGAGAGGCGCACTGCGCATGATCGAAAGTCTCTGCACTGACCTGCTTAGTGGGCCGACTAGTCTGGGGACACCAACGCAATTCGACTAGTCAAAGGCCTCATTTATATATCATAAACAAACTTTAGAAATATTTTTTCTAAAGATCTGTTTATTATTATTATTATTATTTATTTATTTATATAGAACCATTGATTCCATGGTGCTGTACATGAGAAGGGTTACATACAAATTACAGATATCACTTACAGTAAGCAAACTAACAATTACAGACTGATACAGAGGGGCGAGGACCCTGCCCTTGCAGGCTTACATTCTACAGGTTGGTGGGGAAGGAGACAATAGGTTGAGGGTTGCAGGAGGTCCGGTGTTGGTGAGGGGTAGCTTTGGTAGTGGTGAGGAGGCAGCGGGGTCCTTGCAGGCTGTAGGCTTTCCTGAAGAGGTGGGTTTTCAGGTTCCATCTGAAGGATCCGAATGTGGTTGATAGTCGGACGTGTTGGGGCAAAGAATTCCAGAGGATGGGGGATATTCGGGAGAAGTCTTGGAGGCGGTTGGGTGTGGAGCGAATAAGTGTGGAGGAGAGAAGGGGGTCTTGGGAGGACCGGAGATTATGTGAGGGAAGAGATCGGGAGATTAGTTAAGAGATATATGGGGAAGACAGGTTATGGGTGGCTTTGTAGCTTAGTATTAGTAATTTGAACTGGATACGTTGAGGGAATGGGAACCAGAGAAGTGATTTGCAGAGGGGGGAACCGGAGAAGTAGCGAGGAGAGAGGTGAATTAGTCGGGCAGCAGAGTTAAGGATGGACTGAAGAGGTGCAAGGGTGTTAGCAGGGAGGCCACAGAAAAGGATGTTGCAGTAGTCAAGGCGGGAGATGATGAGGGCATGCACAGGCATTTTAGTAGATTGACGGTTGAGGAAAGGACGGATTCTGGAGATATTTTTGAGCAGGAGGCGACAGGAGGTGGAAAGAGCTTGGATGTGCAGTTTGAAGGACAGGGCATAGTCAAGGGTTACACCGAGGCAGCGGACTTCCGGTACGGGGGAAAGCGTGATGTCTTTAATTGTGATAGATAGGTCAGGTAAGGAAGATCTAGGAGATGGAGGAAAGATGAGGAGTTCAGATTTGTTGAGTTTGAGGAAGCGAGAGGAGGAGGAGGAGGATATGGCTGATAGACACTCCGGGATTCTGGACAGCAGAGAGGTAACGTTTGGGCCAGAAAGGTAGATCTGAGTGTCATCAGCATAAAGGTGGTACTGGAATCCATGGGACTTTGAGTTGTCCCAGGCCAAGTGTATAGGTTGAGAAGAGTAGGGGTCCTAGAACAGAGCCTTGGGGGACTCCAACAGAGAGAGGGTGGGATGAGGAGGTAGTTGAATGTGCTGTTGGAAAGGTATGAGGATATCCAGGATAGGTTGAGGTCTTTGATGCCAAAGGAGGAGAGGATCTGTAGTAGTAGGCAGTGGTCAACTGTGTCGAAAGCAGAGGACAGGTCTAGAAGGAGGAGTACAGTATTGTCTGTTAGCTTTGGCTGTAAGTAGGTTGTTAGTAATTTTGGTCAGGGCTGTTTATTTATGTAATGTAACACAGGGACTGTTAGGCAGGGAATTTACATATGTAGACACAACTGCCTGTGGTTCAGGGAGCATGGGGGACCTGACCGGTTGCCTTTAATATTTGTAATGTAATGAATAGTGATGATCACTGATGAGCGAATATACTCGTTACTCGAGATTTCTCGAGCATGCTCGGGGGTCCTCCCGAGTATTTTATAGTACTCTGAGATTTAGTTTTTCTTGCCACAGCTGAATGATTTACATCTATTAGCCAGCATAAGTCCATGTGGGGGTTGCCTGGTTGCTAGGGAATCCCCACATGTACTTATGCTGGCTAACAGATGTAAATCATTCAGCTAAAGAAATACTCGGAGGACCCCCGAGCATGCTTGAGAAATCTCGAGTAACGAGTATATTCGCTCATCACTAGTAATGAACCTTAAAACAAGAAGAGAAATTGAGGATAACTATTATGAGCAGCATGTCTGATTATACATGGTCACCATGACACTTATCCTGTGGTTGAGGCAATTACGTAAATGTACACTGTGACCTTGGTCGTAGACCAAATGTATAAATCAGATGACTTATTGAATTACTTCAGCACTTGGCTTTCTTTAATAATAATAATAATAATAATAATAATAATAATATTTATATAGCGCCAACATATTCCGCAGCACTTTACATTATACAGGGGTCTTGTACAGACAATAGACATTAAGCATAACAATAATCACATAAATCCATAGATACCAAGAGGAATGAGGGCCCTGCTCGCAAGCTTACAATCTATAAGGAAGACACGCACAAGGGGAAATTGCGTGCCAGTGTATGGCCCATTTATCTCTAATAAATTAGGGCACTCCATTAGATCTGCCATCAGCCAGTATCTGAAAAAGTACAGATACAAAGTGATATGGAGGGTCTGGGAACAGATGACTTGAAGGACCAGATTTTGAGGAAAATATAGGAAGGGGGATGATGGAACACTTATATACATGTTGTGAGGTGGTGGGTCAGTCTAAAGAGATTTGTTTTTAGGGCATGGTGAAAACTCTGGATACTGGAATTAATCTGAGAAAAGGGTCACTGGTGCAGGTTGTAGGGTGAGAAGGTGCGAGGAGCCTGGTAACTCCTTCAGTGACTGATTCAAAAGGTAGAAGTTGAACAGGATGACATGTGGGAGGGAAGGGGCTCCATGCTATTAGAGAATGAGGTGGTGGTGGTGGGGAATTTTACTGCTTTGTGTAGAAAAAAAAGTAACCATATAATTGGTGGTCAGATCATCAGCCCTGAGGAGATTGGAGATGGGGACCTGTACTTCAAGATGAGGAGCAAGTGAAAACTGTCAGTCATTTTGGCTTGTTAGATCGTAAGGAGACGAGGGTGGTAAAATGGGGCAATAGGCTTGTTTGTCAAGGTGAAGGGCAGAGATCTGTTTTGAGCATAAAGTTATAGTGGATAAAGTCTGATTTTTCTCCAGACGTTCAGCACACCTAGAGCACCCCTGTAGTAATCGAAGGCCACTTTATTTGTATTTACTGTCCCAATTTCCGCTGTGGTCCAGATTGTTGTGTTGCTGCTACACAGGAGGCTTTCACATTGCTCAATGCTTCAGTGTGACAAATTTAGTAATGGTTGCATAAATTAGCTTTATTTGGGAACTGTGGAACAGGTAATCACTGGGTCATATCCCTGTTCCCTTTGACCTTGAAGATGTTCTTGGTAATCCTAGCATCGCCTTGCTGCCCGGAGATGAAGGGAAGCAGGACTGCAGTTGTTCCGCAGTACGCATGTTCAGTATTCTAACGGTTACTAGGCAACCAGAAAATGACTCGACCTAGGAAAAACACCGGATTTAACAAGAACATAAGATAGCATTTAAGTTAAAGATGCAAATAAACACATTCTTCCACAGAACACTTAAAGGAATAGTCACGTTTAATAACACATAAGAAATGTCACCGGACAACATGATTGTAGGCTCTTTTTTTTTAGCAAGAAGCCCATAATTTTATTTAAAATTATAATGTCAAGCATTGTAATTGTGTAGGAGCCCAACATAAGATAATGAAAGAGGTGAAGACTTGTGTTCGGTGTCATCGCTGTATATTCTTGGAAACAATGACTCCTATGACTTTTCGAAGAACCGGACTAAACATTTTGTTAACTTGGGAACGGCTGCCGTCATCGGTTCACATCTTTCCTATATGTTATACCTGTTTCTTTAGGAAATCTTTGAATTATAGTTACACGACTAACCATAGTCAGGCAGCAGAGTGCTGTGGTCCATTTCTATCTAATTGAGGCCATGCATGATACCTTCTGAGTGTCGTACGGCCATCACAATGGTGAGCGTGCCGGAGCATCTCACTGCACCAGGTGGTCCGGGGCACTTATATTATGTAACATTAGAGACATTACATTGTGACAAGGACAGACTCCATTCAAAGCTTACCTTGTGGGTGAAAAAGGATCCAACATATGGTTCATTGAGGAGATATTCCTGCCTCCGACGACTTTACAAACAAAAGACAAAGCTTGCAGGAAGCGGCCTCCGAATCATTTTGGCCCTGCTGTTTGTTTGACTAGTAGATATAAAAGTATCTTTGTAATATACATTTTCCATTGTGCATAATTTTTCAGCTCTTTGAATACGGGCCAGCGTGGTAGACAACGAATGGTTTCATTGCTGTTGGCATGGGCATGTCCACTGATCAGTAGCCATCTCTAATGCTGTTCATTTGTATTTATTTTCTATAACTTTATAAAGCACAAGCAGGCTTACCGTGCCTTGAAAAAGTATTCATGAGCTGGGAACTTTTCCACGTTATATCACATAAAATCCATTTAAGTTTGTGGATGTATCAGCACAAAGTAGCTAGTATTTGGGAAGTGTAAAAGAAATGATGCATGTTTTTTTTTAAATTATTTTAAAAGCACAAATCTGAAAATTGTGACTTGCATATTTTTTCAGCCCGCTAGATAAAATCCTGAGACTAATTGCCTCCACAAGTCACTTAATTAGTAACTCGAGTCCACCCGTGTGTCATTTTTCCTCAGTATACCTGCAGCTGTTCTGTTAAGTTCTCAAGCGAACCTCTGAGGCCATTAGGGATCAAACGGCATCATAAAACGTACCAGACGGGTCAGGGGTAAAGTTGTGTAGAAAAATAAATCAAGGTTGGATTATAATATATATATAAATATAAATATATATATATATATATATATATTTATATTATATAGTCCAAGCTCTGAACATCTCACAGAGCACTGTTCAATCCACCATCCAAAAATGGAAGGAATATGGCACAACTGCAAACCTAGCATAACATGGCTGTCCACCAAAACATACAACCAAAGCAAGCAGAGCACTAATTAGAGGCCCATGGTCACTCTGGAGGAGCTATAGAGATCCACTGCTCAGGTCGGAGAATCTGTTCACAGGACAACTATTAGTCTTATACTCCACAAATCTGGCCTTTATGGAAGAATGTCAAGAAGAAAACTATTTTTGAAAGCAATCCATAAGAAGTCCTGTTTGCAAAAAGCCATGTAGGGGACACAGCTAGCATGTGGAAGAAGTTGATCTGGTTAGATGAGACCAATACAAGAAATACAAAAATAGAGCAGCACAATCAGAATGGGAAGAATCTGGGTGCAAAAGAGCTTCCACAGGCATATACCAAACCTTGCATGTAGTAGTCCAAAAAAGGAAGCAGCACACCACTGTCTGTGAATAAAGAGCTATTTTATTTAGCCCATGATGGCGACGTTTCGGTTCAGTGTGGCGAACCTTTTTCAAGCCGTGAACAAAGTGCACAGGATTGAATATTTAAGCATGTGCATAATTAGAAATATTTAACAACATTAGTAAAAAAGGAGTGCATTGCCCTTCAATATGTGAAATATAAAAAGTGCAGAGCATTATACAGGTCAGCATGAATCACATAAAGTGCAGTGCAAATGTGCAAACATACAGAGGCACATACAGTGCGTATCAAAGCACTAATGGACAATGAAAGCCCAGATGTGTGACATTCTAGTGAATCAACTCCATGGCCTACCCCATAGCATACGATGAGTCAAGCACATAGTGGCGTCCTTTAGTTCTAAGTGCGCATGTCAGGAAAAGCAATTCAAGTATGATATTGAGAGCGCATACTAGCGCGTGCGCAGTAGGAACCAAGCAAGTGATGCCATATTAAAGGCAAACAAAGATAAAGGAAATGCGCGTGTCCGCATAATATGTTTGCGCACGCCTGCTGACTATTGTAAAAAGTAGCACTGAATAAATCACAAAAATGTAAAAAATGTGCTATTGTAAGAGACACATAACTGGAGAAATGGGATAAATAACGTCCACAATGTGTTATACACTTTCATTGTCCCACTTCATCAATGGGAACAATGGTAGAGGATTCCCCATTGTAATGGATGAGATAAAGGCTACAGGTATATCCCAAAAGGGCAAGAACGCCCCCCATTAGCTGGGGTTGGTGACTTGCCACATGAGAATGGAGGAGACACAGAGCCGCACTAGAGACCCGTATCTCGACCCCAAATCTCTATTGGGTACAATGCTCCCCAACGCCATCTAGTGCCTCAGAGCCATATATAGGGGGCAACCTCATTTTAAATTGATAAAGATATTTCTCCAGAACAAACGGTGCCAAAAAATGAAATATTTAAAGAGAATAATAATCTTGTGTTTTCTTTTGCTGATGGGGCAAGCCATGGGTCTTGATTAAACGATGTGCAAAAAAGAAAGAAAAAAACATTTACACAAATAATGTTTAAAACATATCGCGAGATGTCTTGAGGGAGAGTGGCAAAAATCCAGCACATATCCTCAAAGAACTACCTGTATTTTAAAGTCCACATTTAATCCATGTGGTTTCAGCGTATTTAATTTTCGTATCCAAAATAATTCCCTTGTTTTCAACATTTTAATACCCTCACCTCCTCAGGTGGGCGGGGGCTGGAGAATATGATCAATAATTCGAAATTTTAAGTCCCTTTCCGTATGGCCCTTCTCAATAAAATGTTATGGCACAGGCAAATCAAGTTTCTTTTTCCTTATCGTATATCTATGATGATTCACCCGCGTTTTGAAGTCCCAAGAGGTTTCTCCCACATACCATAGCGTTGCCATCATGGGCTAAATAAAATAGCTCTTTATTCACGGACAGTGGTGTGCTGCTTCCTTTTTTGGACTATTAGATGAGACCAAAGTAGAAATTTTTGGGATAAATGCAAAACTATGTGGGGCGAAAACTAACACTAACCATCCCCGCCATCAAGCATGATGGTCACAGTATCATGCTGTGTGGATGCCTTTCTTCCGCAGGGACAGGAAAACTGGTCACAGTTGATGGGAACATAGATGGATCTAAATACTAAGCAATCTTGGAGGAAAACATGTTAGAGGCTGAAAAAGATTTGAGTTTGGGGCGTAGGTTCACCTTCCGGCAGGACAACGACCTAAACATACTGCTAGAGCTACAATGGAATTCTTTAGATCAAAGCATATGTTTGAATGGCCCTGGCCCAGTCACAGTCCAGATCTAAATCCCCATTGAGAATCTGTGGCAAGACTAGAAAATAGCTGTCAGACTCCTCTATCTAATCTTACCAGCCTCTAGATGTGCAAAGCTGGTAGAGATATACCCCAAAAGACTTGCTGCAGTAATTGCAGTGAAAAGCGGTCCTTTACACTTCACTAATACTTGCTACTGTGTGTTGGCATCACATAAAATCGCAATTACAAAACATTTATGGTAAGTTTGTGTGTGTAATGTGATAAAAATGTGGAAAAGTTCATGCAGTAAGAATTCTTTTTCAAGGCACTATATATAACTTGTATATCAGCATACATGAGAGCAATATATACAAGAGAAAGTATTATCTTTAATGTAAAATACATTTTTCAAACACCAGAACCTTGAAAGCTGTAAAATTTTAAATCAGAGATCACATTTACGGTACATCGATTCTGTAATGTCCAGAAAGACCATTGGAAAGATATAATATCTTTGTACCGTGTTAGCCAGTAGATAGAATAATATTTGGAATTGAGAGTCCTCAGTGGTTGATACCTTTTAATGGCTAACTGAAAATATGGTAGCAAACTGCAAGCTTTTGAGACTGCACAGGGCTCTTCATCAGGCAAAGACTAATACAACATCTGAAGAATCACATATTTGTACACAACACAGCAAAGAACTGTCATTATGGGAGAGTGATAAACAGTTGTGTCCATAAATATTGGAACAGTTTGTAGATTAGGAGTGTGAATGTTTTATTGTCCTCTGATTGGGGTCTGGTTCTGTGTTATGATGCCCCATAAGGTCTGAAGTGCAAATTCCTCAATTGATGTAAAAAGACATAAATCCATGCGACACATTCATTCCTGCACTGTGAGTGTCAAAGGTTGTCATAAATTTATACTCCCAAATTCTCCTGTCTCTCTGAGATTTGAAGTTGACTTTCAATACAAGTAATCTCATGTCCATGGTGCTATGATCAGGCATACAAAAATGTTTGGCCACAGGTAGATCCATTCTTTTTTCTCTTATTGTGTGGCGGTGAGAATTTATCCTTGTCCTTAGGTTTTACCCTGTCTCCCCAACATACAGACCCCCAGCTGGACATTTGGTACATATAATTAGGTACACCACATTAGATGTGATGCAGCTGAAAGGACCTGGTATCTTGTAGTCCTGATGTGAATTGGGGATCTTTGTCTTGTCTGTGGTCATTATAATAAATGGACAGGTTTTACTTTTTTTTTTTTTTTTTTTTTTGGTTGCAAGAAAAGGTTCCTGCAGCTGTTGTAGAGGATAGAGAGCGAAAGACCAAGACGTTGGTGTAACGATGACTACCAGATTGACTTTTTCTATTAAAAAATTAGCTTAATTGAAAAAGTACATATAGCGAATTCACTTATGTTATGTAAGGCTACGTTCACATTTGCGGTCTTCGCCGCAGCGTCGCCGCATGCGTCATGCGCCCCTATATTTAACATGGGGGCGCATGGACATGCGTCGCACTTGCGTTTTGCGCCGCATGCATCACTGCGGCGCCCGCGTCCGGGCGCAGAGGACGCAGCAAGTTGCATTTTTGCTGCGTCCAAAATCAATGAAAAAAAGGACGCATGCGGCGCAAAACGCAGCGTTGTGCATGTGTTTTGCTGCGTTTTTGTTTGCGTTGTGCGTTGCGGCGCCGACGCTGCGGCGCACAACGCAAATGTGAACGTAGCCTAATCTGGTAATTGCAGAAATAAAATCTAGAAATGATGCACTAGAATGCTATGTTACCGCTTACCTACAAGGTTGACATCTGTGTCACACAACAATTGGATAGGAAGCTTCACCAAGGATGTTGCGTTTCTAGACCACGGCATTTGGGTATTAGGGCTAGGGTAAAAGCTGTGTGATTATGTATTGATAATGTGACGGTACACCTTCTCGGGAAAGTACATGAAAGTTGCTCCCGACCCGAGAGGATGACTACTTCTGTTCTATACTATGAAGTCGTGCCTTGTTCTTGTGCTCCCCCCCGTTCTGGTTTTAGTTGACTGCATTAATTCTGATCCCACAGGGACACCAAACGTGTATTGTATCAGTGCAGATGAGGAGGCCAGTCTGATGACTACATCCTACACCTGCAGATATAGAAAATGGAGTCTGAAAGCAGCTTTTTACTTCACTGATTTTTCTGTAATTTATCTATGAACCACCAGAACACAATTATAAATATCTGTAGTCTGCAACTGTAGCTGAATGGAGTAACATTGCCACCAAGAATAGGTTTAAATAGGAATAGAGGAAAAGCAGATAAACATATGTAGCTATTATGTTACAATACCGTTCATATGCTAAAGCCGATCTTTGGTTTATGTAGGTGTAAGTGCGCCGTTTTGGAATATGTGCACGTTTATTACAATTTATTTTTCTCTAATTCTTTTTTTTTTTAGGATCGGCCGACGTCTTGTGCTGCTGTTTTCCGTAATCTTCAATCTGATTTTTGGACTTTCTGTGGCACTTTCAGTTAATGTCACAATGTTCAGCACTCTCAGGTTTTTTGAAGGATTCTGTCTTGCCGGGATATTTCTTTGTCTATATGCACTAAGTGAGTATATTCCTCTATGCCATGTACAGATGTGTGCATATTCTTAATACCCGTCTGTTAAAGTAAATAAGAAAAAAACCTAATGGTCACTAAAATAACTTGAAACTGTCAAAAGGAATTTTTCAATTTAAATTTACTGAATATCATCGAGTGAAATCAGAAATTGATTTTGAACTGCACTATAACAAAAAAGTAAAAAAAAAAAATACAAAATAAAAAAAACACTCATGGAAATGGCCTGGACAAAAGTGATGGCACCCCTATAAAAGACTGAAAATATTTTGATCGTGGACGAAAGAAAGCTAAGGAGAGCATTGTCTCAGGAGATTAAAAAGGAAGTAATAGACAAAGAAACATGTTGGATAGAGGCTATAAAACCATCTCCAAGAACCTTGGTGTTCTGTCCCTAAAGTTATACATAATAGTTCAGAAGTGCTAGGTCCATCGGACTGCAGCCAGCCTTCCTTTGAGTGGCCGGAAGAGGAAAATTGATGACAAATTGAAGAGATGAATAATAATAACCAAAGGGCCCAAACCAACGTATAAATAGATTAGAGGTGAACTCAAAGGTCAAGGTACATCAGTGTCAGGCCATGTTCACACAGTGCGTTTTTTACCGCGGAATCGCGGCGGTTTTGCCGCTGCGGTTCCGCAGCTGTTTTCCATGCAGGGTACAGTACACTGTACCCTATGGAAAACAGGACACACTGTGCACATGGTCCGGAAATTTAAAAAAAAAAGCCGTGCTGAATAGCTCCCGGAAAAAAGAAGGAGCATGTCAATTCTTCTTCCTGAACCGCAGCGGTTCTGCACCCATAGACCTCCATTGTGAGGTCAAAATCGCAGTAAAACCCGCAGATCAAAAATATATCTGCGGGTTTTACTGCGGTTTGTTGTGCAGAACCGCTGCAGCCGGAAGTGCGGGGAAGCCGGCGGAAGTGCGGGGCCGGAAGTGCGTGGGCGGAGAGACATGGAGGCATACCGGCGCATGGGGATCGTGTCGGCCGTTTGATTGATTTGGTATGTGTGTCTGTGTGTGTGTGTATGTGTGTGTGTGTGTCTGTGTGTGTGTGTGTATGCGTGTGTGTGTGCGTGTCCCCATGCGACGATAGTGCCTCCATTGTGCTAAGTCGCCGTATGGACTACTACTCCCATCCGGTATTAGGATGGGAGAGTTGTCCCTGTGTCCGGCGACTTAGCACAATGGTAAAGTTACACCAAACACCTACACACAATACACATACATGACACACAGTACAGTACATACAACACATAACACAGAGTATATACTCACCAACAGCACACTTGTAGGCGAAGCCCTCGATCCTCCAGGAAAAAATCCCAAAATAATAAACCAAATCCATACTCCCTGTCCGCAGAATCCATAAAACGAGTGTCCCACGCCGATCGGCTGCTCTCCGGCGATATACTGCCAGGAGCGAAGCTCCTAGCAGTGTATCGCGTACTGTCCCGGAGCTCAATGACTCCGGCGTCTCGGTTAACAGCAGTACAGCTGCGTTGAACTTTCCCACGCAGCACTGCCGTTAAGCGAGAGTGCCGGGGTCAATGACCGCCGGTAAACTCGCTCGCGCATGCGCAGTGACACACCGACAGGAACTATGGCTCCTGTCAGTGTGTTGCTGCATCCGTGGAGAGCAGACATATCTCTGGATGTGTCTGTTCTCCATGGAAAATCTTCGTGGGATACGTGGCACTTAAATACGTGGCACTTAAATACGTGACACGTGTCACTTATACGTGATACGTGTCACTTAAATACGTGACACGTGTCACTTATACGTGATACGTGTCACTTAAATACATGATACGTGTCACTTAAATACGTGGCACGTGGCACTTAAATACGTGGCACTGAAATACGTGATACGTGGCACGTGGCACTGAAATACGTGGCACGTGGCACTGAAATACGTGGCACTTAAATACGTGGCACGTGGCACTGAAATACGTGGCACGTGGCACTTAAATACGTGGCACGTGGCACTTAAATATGTGGCACGTGGCACTTAAATATGTGGCACGTGGCACTTAAATACGTGGCACGTGGCACTACAATACGTGGCACGTGGCACTTAAATACGTGGCACGTGGCACTGAGATACGTGGCACGTGGCACTTAAATACGTGGCACGTGGCACTAAAATACGTGGCACGTGGCACTTAAATACGTGGCACGTGGCACTGAGATACGTGGCACGTGGCACTGAGATACGTGGCACGTGGCACTGAAATATGTGGCACGTGGCACTTAAATACGTGGCACGTGGCACTGAAATACGTGGCACTTAGGCTATGTTCACATTTGCGTTGTGCGCCGCAGCGTCGGCGCCGCAACACACAACGCAAAGTAAAACGCAGCAAAACGCATGCACAACGCTGCGTTTTGCGCCGCATGCGTCCTTTTTTTGATTGATTTTGGACGCAGCAAAAATGCAACTTGCTGCGTCCTCTGCGCCCGGATGCGTGCGCTGCAGTGACGCATGCGGCGCAAAACGCGGAGCGCTGTCATTCAAAACACGTCCACTCATTTTGGTGTTTAGTCCCAAAATGGAGGATGGAAGAAGAAAAGGGTTGGACAAGGAAATGACATCATTTCTTTTTTTTTTTTCCCCCACTGCAGTTAAAGCTTTATTTGTGTCAAACACAGACAATTTGCAGAGAAAACTGCATAAAAAAACGCACAAAAAACCGCACTAAAAAACGCACCAAAAAACGCACCAAAAACGCACAAAAAACG
Source organism: Ranitomeya variabilis (assembly GCF_051348905.1). Classification (NCBI taxonomy): domain Eukaryota; kingdom Metazoa; phylum Chordata; class Amphibia; order Anura; family Dendrobatidae; genus Ranitomeya; species Ranitomeya variabilis. The sequence goes on along the minus strand of NC_135237.1, from coordinate 327,432,882 downwards.
CACAAAAAACGCACCTGCGTTTTCTGCAGAGACCTGCAGATTCAGTCAGGAAAAAAAAAGGATGGAAATCCTGAACGTGTGAACATAGCCTCAGATCACATCATGCGCCTAAGGAGGAAACAGCTGTTGAAAGCAATTCATAAAAAAGTTAGACTGGAATTTGCTAAAATGCATATTGGCAAGCCACAAAACTTCTAGGAGAATGTTAATTGGACAGATGAGAGAAAACTGGAGTTTTTTGACAAATAGCATTAGCATTATCTTCACAGACCCAGAAATGATGCATACAAAGAAAAGAACTATTGCACCTACTGTGAACTATGGAGGAGGCCCAGTTATGTTCTGTGGCTACTTTGCTGTATGTGGCATAGGGTGTCTTGAATATGTTCAGGGTACAATGAAAACTCAAGACTATCAAGTCATTCTGTAAAATGTGCTGCCCAGAGTTAGAAAGCTCTGTCTGAGTTGCAAATCATGGGTCTTCCAACAGGATAATGGCCCAACGCACACAGCTTAAGGCTATGTTCACACGGTGCGGTTTTTGCTGCGGATCCGCAGCGGAATTGCACTGCGGATCCGCAGCAGTTTTCCATGTAGGTTACAGTACAATGTAACCCAATGGAAAAAAGGACCCGCTGTGCCGACGATCCTTTTTTCCACAGGCAAATCCGCAGCGGTTTTGCCTGCAGAAAAAAGAAGTAGCATGTCACTTCTTTCTGCAGATTCCGCTGCGGGTTTCCAGCAGCACCAATAGGAAACTGCATTTGGAAACCCGCAGTGGAATCCGCAGAAGAAAAAGGATCAAAAACCGCAGCTAAAATCAGCGCTGAATTTAGCTGCGGTTTTTCAAAACAGGACCTGAAAAAAAAAGGATGAAAAAAAGGATCGTGTGAACGTAGCCTTAAACCTCCAAGAATGACTAAGGGCAAAGCATTGGACTATTTTGGTGAGCACTGATCTAAATCCTATTGAACATCTGTGGAAGGAGCTGAAACATGAAGTCTGGAGAAGGCACGTTTACACCTGAGACAGCTGGAGCCATTTGCTCATGAGGAGTGGGCCAAAATACTGGCGGACAGGTGCAGAAGTCTCTCTGAGAGTTACAGAAATCGTTTAAGTGCAGTGATTGTTTCAAAAGATTGTGCAACAAAATATTAAGTTAAGAATACCATCATTTTTGGACAGGCCGTTTTTATTTAAATTTTTTGAGCCACAATTCAATAGATCTGTCTGATCTTCATTAGTTGATATTCTTTAAATTGAAAATGACTTGTCAGCATCAAGTTGTTTCAGTGATCATTGTGGGTTCTTCTTAGTTTAAGAGAAGGGTGCCAGGATTTTTGTCTACGTCTGTATTTATTTGCAGTTTTTCTATATCCAAGTATAGCAATTCCTATCCCGTGACAAATCCCTAATTCTATACACATTCCTGCGTTTATATTCTCCCAAACCATATCTTTACACCACGGATGAGTATAATCTCTGCTTGTGTTTCTAGTATGATTATCATTATTGTGTAGAGGAAGAATTTTGCCTTATGAGTTTGTGTATTTCTCTCCGGGTAATATCTGAAACCTGTTATGCCAGTTTAATAATATTTTAAATTACATACATCTACTTTAGTGGCCTGGAGACCTTTTATGGAAGAGTTTGTGGTTTTCTTGTAATTATTGTAGTTGGTTTCTAACTGCTCCTTGTGTAGTTCTAATAGAAAATGAAATGTAAATGGCTCGCAGCTCGTGGTGGTGGAGCGCTTGTCATGGCCAATTAGTTTAGAAATTGCTGGTATCTGCTATGAGTTTTCCATTTGGGAATGCCGTATGAATTATTTCAGTGGGGGATGTGAGCGTGTGGAGGTAGGGCGTCACGTAGGCCTATGTGGTCTGTGCGAGGGAGGCTACAAGATGTATAAATGCTGGGGAATGAGAAGCAAGATTGAGAGTGATTCACATCATTCATGCCCGCAAGGATAGCCATATTTTAATTTACATTATTTCACATTTTGGGTACATGTAAACTACCAGGAGGCTCAATAACTATTAGAACTTTTTTCTGTTGTCTTACTTCTAGCATGTAGTATAGTAAGGACAATGTAGATTGTGCCTCCTATGTTAGTTCTTTAGGAATAATGACTTTAATATTTATGTATCTTGAGAGAAACTGCAGAATTTTGGGGATTTCTAATTTTTATTTGGGAGACTTTGAATGTGTAGAAGAAATCATGCCTGGGAAATCCACATACTTCCTGAAAAGTTTAGTAAGCCAACAACTGTTGGTCGAATGACGGCCCAACGTCTTACCAAATGGACTCCTGCCAAGAACGGGAGTGCTGAGGTCCCTCCTCTGTATGAATGGGGAAATAGTGCGCATGCCTGACCACCGCTCTCTTCACACAGAGGGCTTGATGGCTGCTAGTGAACTATATCACCCGACCTGGAAATGGCTGTTCAATGTATTTAGTGGGAAAACACTCTTAAGCCTATATGTACTGTACCTATATAATCTGTACCACAGCTCTTAAATCGAGGAATCACCAAGGTTTCACTATTTGAGAACTATTAATAGTACTAGCTGTTTCCAGCCAGCTAACACTCGGCATGCTCATTGCTATCTAATTAACGCTGCTAGTGATTAAACTAAAGCAAATAATGACAACATTCAATAGCGCTTACGCAGGTGGTAAATTGACTTAAAATTTAAGTTAATAACAATAATGATCATTAAAAATCAGAATAATACTAATACATTTTATTCACAGTGTAAAATCAAAAGCAAACTGGATTCGTGTGGTAATGTGTGGGGACAGAGCCTCGTGTGGTAATGTGTGGGGATGGAGCCTCGTGTGGTGGTAATGTGTGGGGACAGAGCCTCGTGTGGTAATGTGTGAGGACGGAGCCTCGTGTGGTAATGTGTGAGGACGGAGCCTCGTGTGGTAATGTGTGAGGACGGAGCCTCGTGTGGTAATGTGTGAGGACGGAGCCTCGTGTGGTAATGTGTGGGGATGGAGCCTCGTGTGGTAATATGTGGAGACGGAGCCTCGTGTGGTAATGTGTGAGGATGGAGCCTCGTGTGGTAATGCGGGGGGACGCAGCCTCGTGTGGTAATGTGTGTGGACGGAGCCTCGTGTGGTAATGTGTGAGGACGGAGCCTCGTGTGGTAATGTGTGAGGACGGAGCCTCGTGTGGTAATGTGTGAGGACGGAGCCTCGTGTGGTAATGTATGGGGACGGAGCCTCGTGTGGTAATGTGTGGGGATGGAGCCTCGTGTGGTAATGTGGGGGGGCGGGATTGTGTGCGGTAATGTGGTGGAGGGAGGGATTATGTGTGGTAATGTGGGGGGGCGGGATTGTGTGTGGTGATGTGTGAGGGGCGGAGCTACTGTGCAGGGGGCAGGATTAGCGAGTAATCGCGAAGCTATATATACAGATATAGATATATAGATATATAGATATATATAGATATATATAGATAGATATATGAATAAATCAAACATTTCCTTAGGCTTTAAATACTTTCTAACCTACTTGTTGTTCTCTCTGAAGATTTGCATAAAATAGTATTTTTGACCTGCCGTCTGTGCTGTTGTTCCTTTTTGTTGTCAGCCTAATTGGGGGAAAAAAATAAATCAACTGGCAAAGTCCACGTGTCCCAGGTAGGCTGCTGCAGAAATGACACGTGTGTTTGCACATAGAGCCTTGGCATTACTATTAACAAACATTCGTAAGTTAAACAAGCAGAGCTGCAGTATCCCAGAGTACAGTCATGTACCCGAGCGCTGCCAATGCCACGGCTTCCTCAGCTGCTTTCTTACTGTTTTACACATAATGGCTCAGGATCTCGAGCTTGATGGTAAAAAAGAGCGTGATCAAATGGTTTAATAAGGAAAATATGACCTGAATCATTGGACCTCGTATATGGAAAAATTATACATGTGCAGCAACATTATTAAAGGGAACCTGTCACCACGTTTTTGGAAGATGGGATAAAAATAGCGTTAAATAGGGGCAGAGGTGGGCATTACATTAGTGTGTTTGTTATGCGTTTATTACCCACCTAAGTTGCCGAAATACCTTTGCAAAGTCTCCGTTTTCGCCTGTCAATCAGGCTGGTCTGGTCAAAAGGGCGTCTTGTCTTCCCCCAGATTTTGCGTAGTTTTCCGTTGGTGGCGTAGTGGTGTGCGCATGCCCAAGGTCCCGAATCCTCTGCCAGGGGATTTAAAAGAGCGCGCTGTTCGTGATTTCATTGGTGATCGGTGGGCGTGGCCATCTTCCTTTGGCCGCGCGTGCGCAGAAGCGGCGCTCTGCTGGCCGCGGCTTCAGGAAAATGGCTGCGGGATGCCGCGCGTGCGCAGATGGATATCGCGACGGCCATTTTCCTGAAGCCGCGGCCAGCAGAGCGCCGCTTCTGCGCACGCGCGGCCAAAGGAAGATGGCCGCGCCCACCGATCACCAATGAAATAACGAACAGCGCGCTCTTTTAAATCCCCTGGCAGAGGATTCGGGACCTTGGGCATGCGCACACCACTACGCCACCAACGGAAAACTACGCAAAATCTGGGGGAAGACAACGCCCTTTTGACCAGACCAGCCTGATTGACAGGCGAAAACGGAGACTTTGCAAAGGTATTTCGGCAACTTAGGTGGGTAATAAACGCATAACAAACACACTAATGTAACGCCCACCTCTGCCCCTATTTAACGCTATTTTTATCCCATCTTCCAAAAACGTGGTGACAGGTTCCCTTTAATAGTACACTAAACACTTTTAGCTGCTAACCCCTTCCCAACCTGGCCAATTTCCAATCTCTTCACTTTCTTTCCTCTAACCTTTATGTTTCTGTCCACATGGACTTTATTTTTGGTTGTCCTGAAGGAGTCGGAGTGACTCTGACATACGTTGACAATAAACCAACATTCCATATTCCATCATGGCTCATCATTTCTCCAGCAGCGCAGGATACTTCCATCGCCTGTGGCAAATTAAAAAAAACAGCAATTCTGACTTTGTTTTTATTTTGGTAAAAAAAAAAAAAATTCAGCTTATATTATGTGGTAAAACTGACTTGCCAATACAATGCCCCTCATGAGTACCATTGCGGCGATGCTAAATTTGTCCATATTTTTTTTATTATTTTAGTGGTGAAAAAATGTGATGGCTTATTTTTGGCAGAGTGAGAACACATTTTTATTGGTAGCAATTTGTAATAAACATGACCATTTTAATCCTCTTTACATAATTTTTGTTGGTATTTGGCAACTAAAAAAATCCAGAAGTAGATTTTGATTGGGCATTATATATATACATATACATACACATACACACACACACACACACACACACACACACACACACACACACACACACACACACACACACACACACACACACATATATACAGATACACACACACACACACACACACACACACACACACACACACACACACACACACACACACACACACACACACACACACACACACACACACACACACACACACACACATATATATATATATATATATATATATATATATATATATATATATACACACACATATATACACACACACACGCACATATATACACACACACACACATATATATATATATATACACACACTCACACTCACACACACTCACACACTCATACATATATATATATATATATATATATATATATATATATATATATATATATATATATATATATATATATATATATATATATATATATATATATATTTTTTTATCGTTTTTTTTTTTATTCATTTGTCACCTTAGGGGATCAGAATCTGCAATAGTCTGTTCACTTGTACTACCACAGTATTGATGCATATAATAAAAATCATGGTCTCCTTTGAAGATAGATTTCAAGGGAGCTCCCTAATAGACTTGGAGGTCTTCAGCAGATCCCCCCCCCCCACCTGTCATTGCAGCCCATCTGCACCCTGCAATTGTGTGACGGGAGCACCGATTGGTGAATGATGTCCTTTGAGTGTAGGAACACATGTCCCCATATTGGAGAGCTGTTACTGTCGCTGTTAGGTTGACAGTGGCATTTAACAAGTTAATAGTCAGGGCGGAGCTTCAGTCCACCCTTAGATGCTAGAGGCAGGTCCTGTAACACACAGCCATTGCCCGGCACCAGGTACGGAGCAAGCTAACACCATGAACCAGCTCCTTACACCTGCCTATGACCTTTCACCAAATGTTTCATGTTGAACTGGACACAGGATTTTTTATTAGCTGCAGAACAGAATAAAACATTGTTTCTTTTTTTTTTTTTTGCCCCTCCATAGCAGAGATATGTTAACTCATTAAAGGGAACCTGTCGCCTGGTTTAGCCGATATAAGATACAGCCATTACCTTTCAGGGCTTATATACAGCATTCTAAAACGTTACCCCTTAGACCCCAGTCCAGAGCCTCTCACCTAGCCAAATCAGTTCTCATGCTTCGCACTGATGAGGGCCAACAGCCCGAAACACCGTGTCTGCGAATTGAGATACTGATTTGGCTTTTATCCTAAGTCATATTGCACGACTCGTTAAAGGGTTGATTGTGACTTGTAGGATCGCTACTTCCAACAGGTGGCGCTATAGAGTTAAGTCCTCTTTTTCTCAGAAGAGGCAATTTTCATGCCCCCACCATAACTTAGATTTCTCAGTATGCGTGATGTAATGATACCCTGGTCTAACCTCCTGGTCTAACCTCCTGCATGATTAGAAAATGCTGAGCGATTAGAGCACAGATGGCAGGCACAGCTAGGTTTAGCTGCATCATAATACAAACCTTTCTATGGTCTCTCCTCCTCTCATTAATGTTGGGTCTGCTTTATTGCTCTTCCCCCACACTGTCTGTCCAAAGGTGAGGCAGGAATCACACTTATGTCTGTTGTGCTTAGAAGATGCTTTGAAAATTTAATGACATATTTTGGAACTGGGTCTGAAAATCCTCATTAATTTCTGGCCGGAATTTTTTTTTTTAACATATTGATAGGAATATTGTAAACTACAACTGAATTGTTCCGCGCAATAAGTCATCATGTATGTTGTATATTTGAAAGCTTTGTATGTTGTGTATGCATAGTAAAATGGCCATATAATGCTTCCTTGCACTAACATTTCCATTGGCTCTCATAGGGGCTGCAGTTTATGAACTTTTCAGATTAGAACGTTCCTTTATTCTTTCATTGAAGGGAGGAATTTTGGGTCACACATTTTGGGTTATTTAAGGGGTAACGTTTCTCCTTGTGGAGAGTGACATTGGCTCTGGCATGTCGGAGTGAGGAGACTTATACACCATGAATAATCCTCTGGGAAATTACATATGCAAATTGCCTCTTCAGAGAGGAAAAGGACTAGAACCCTAGCGCCACCTATTGGAAGTAGCAGTCCTGAAAGTCAATATCGATTCTAACAAGCGTAGCGAATGCAGACAGAAGGCATCCTAAGTAAGTAAAGATCCTCTGTTGTGCTGAAGGAATAATTGAGATATGTCGTTATATAGAGAAAGAAGCGGTTATCCTGGCATATTCTTGCTACAGAACAGGAATAGTGAAGGAACTAGTGACCTGCATCTAAAAGAAGCTTCTGTTCTATTTAGGACCAAGTTAATATTTTTTTCATCTAAAATCCATTTTATCTGGATGAAATCTACTTGTGTATGAATTTACACTCTGCTTTTTGCTTTTGCTAAGGCTTTGTTGTGACTACTGAAGTGTATTTCTGTATATGATGGAAGTGTCAGAATGACATTGTTTTTATGAAGTATGGTGGGAATGTTCTATCTGATTCACATGCAAAACTCCTAACTACAAAACCTGCACAAAGCTACGTACAAGCATATTCCTACATCTAAGGCTACTTACAAACTCCGATTGAAAAGGTGCAAGGAAGTTTTATTTTTCTCCATTGTTGGGGACATATGGTCTTCAAAGAAGTTGTCCAACTAAATAAAATGATTTAGATGCGTTTATCATGTACTTGGATACAAATAATTAACCAAGGTGTACCATTCTCCAAATATGAATGCTGGTCCCGGGAGCTCCTCTTCGGACTGGTGTGCACAGGAACTGGAACGGTTGGGGCTTGGGCCACTGTAATATCTGTGGATCGGGACACTTTTGTTAATACGCGTATATTATTACATTGCATGTATTAAAGAAAGGAGGTTTCGATGATTGTTTCATTATATAGGATTGGGGAGGTTAAAAATACCAAAATGAACTATACTGTGGTGTCTCTAGCCTTTGTGGAGTGGCTGAGCTGAGCAAATGTTATTTATTTCCCCAAACATATATAATACAGAAGTTAAATAATCCTAAAACCTTTTAGTATTTTGAACACTTCCAAACATGGTTGAGGTTTTTTAAAGTGGACTTTAACAGGACTTAGAATGAGTAAAAGAATAGTAAAATAATCTGTTACTTTTTATGCTCTGATTTTGCACTTTTTAAGGCTTTGTCCACATCACATTTGATCCTTCTATAGTAGTAAGTCAGGAACCATTCCTGATATGTTCTCACAGTTGAAGGCTCCTATGTATGAGGCTGTCTAGGTATACAATGGCTTATGTCGATCATACCAGAGTCTTATGCATGATGTTAGTTGCCTTTTTATTTTCGATGGTGTACAAAAGATTTTTATTTTTGCAGTGAATGGAAGCCAATGGATTCTTTTGACATATGAGATTTATCCTCCGGTCTTTATTTTTAAGTCCCAGTTACCAGTTTTCAGTGTAACGTTGCAGAAGCTTTGATTTTGACACACTCGCATTTGTGTGAGTCTCAGGACTTGTGCAGTTACGGCAGTCATGCATAGAAATAGGCTTTTGGATTACTTATTAAGCCAATTTCTTGTAGTTTTAATCTAATTGCTTGTTCGGTACATGTTTTCTGTAGTAATTAATAGGCAATTATACAAGCCGGCTTCTGAGTCCTCTGTGTGTGTGACCTCTCGCCTCGTAGAGACAAAACACTGATCGCTTTATGTCTCGCAGCTTTTAACAGCTCCGAATGCTTTCTGTTGGTTTTGTTTTTTGTTTTTTTTTTGCACTTTCTCGGTTGACAGGGTATCGGCATTATTTTTTTTATTTTGTAGACCATATATTGGGACCCAAACTGAAAATTACACTATACACACTAGTGGTTGTTAAATTTAATATCGCATGTTTGAGCTGATGCCTCACTTTCCATGTGCTCCAAAGATCATCTGAGCTCATGAGTCCATTAGTTTGATCAATTAGTCGGGGTCTCGGTACATGAAACAAGAAAATGTGGCTATAACATCGAAACATAACGTCATATCATAACATTTCTAAATCTTTACCTTATATCATTCTAGAAGATCAAAGAAGTGAAACTGACTGCAGCAAAATATATAGAAAGAATTGAGCTGAGCATTACAATTCACAATGCCCTGGTCCGGCATCCTCTCCAAATGCCACGGAGGACTGGACGCCGGACCACGGAGGGTTGACGCTTTCTTTAAGGGTTTGTCCATGACTGAGCATGTCCTACACCTGACACTCGCCCACTGATCCGATGGTATTAAGGCTTATGGTCTCTAGAAATACATAATCCGTGAAGCTAGCACAGAAAAGCTTAAAGTGTGCAGTGGTTGTTCTTAGTTAGTGCAGTTCAGCTGCCATTCACTTCATTAGGAACCATCCTGAAGTATCTGAGATGGGCCACTAGAGTATACTGAGCTGTGGTGCTCTGCCTCCATAGATTCGGTATACTTGATAAAGACCATTTGTGGTCGAAACGTTGTATCATGGCGGAATAAAGGCTTTTTTCTTTATCACCTGGACTGGATGTTGTGTCTTTCTATTGTTTGTATCACTTGATGTCCAGTTTGGTCACTGGACTTGGAACGTGCATCCTGGGACTGGCGTGCTGTCAGCTGATTTTTCTTTGCTTGGTGCTTCCCACGGCTGTCTGACTGGTGGAGGTGCTGGGTGTCAGACTACCACCAACTTCATATTGGTGGCCTATTCTAAGGTTAGGGTATCAATATCAGAGTCCTGGACAACCTCTTTAAAGAGGCTATCCACTATTTTTTGATTGGTGACCTATAGTTAGGATAGGTCATCAGTGTCTGATTTTCCGGGGTCCAACACCCCAGCCGATGAGCTGCCATCAGTGGCTACTCGCTTGGAGAGCTGGCTGTCTTCTGATAGTCGGAGATTCTTGGTACTACACATCCTCCTAGTATTCAAATCAATAGGAGGCGGATGTGTAGTACCCTGCTGTGGCCACTGCCAGAAGACGGAGCAGCTCTGCAAGTGAGCACTTCCAGCTGGCGGCCGCCGCTGCCAACACGGGTAACAGCTGATCTGCGGGGGTGCTGGGTGTCTGACTCCGGACGATCCAACATTGGTGACCTATTCTAAGGATAGGTCCTCAATCAAAAAGTAGTGGACAACCTCTTCAAGTTCACGCTTTGTGCACAGGATAACTTCCAGCATATGAAATATACATTCCTTACTGTTCTTTGGTACATTACTCATTGATCAATTAAGTTTTTGTTATTGCTTGAAATATTGCATGTTTTATTTTTGTGACTTTTGGATAATGGTGACACTATAAAGAATTATTTGGGACAGAGGAGTCGCTTTTCTGTTTATTGCTTGTTTTTCGTTGTTTGATGTTGGCTATTTGGGAGTCCTGCCTGCACATGTTGAGGTTAATCTGGGGACTGAAGATGAGCTCTTTGAGAACTTGTCTTTACTTATTTTTGACGTATGAGAGAAAAATTGAAAGCAAACCAGAAAACAAAACCATTTAGGCTAGGCGTGTTACATTTTATTATTTTTTTTTTAGCTGTAACTGATTTCTCTGGATCCTGAAAGGAGACTCTTCCTTTCAGAGGCAAATGCAGTGTGGTTCCTGTTTATAGTAAGAGCAGCTTTGCAGAGCTTGTGCTTCTGTTTACTAATGCCTATGTCATGCCTCGAAACTTTAGCAGAAATCCATCCTCAGGTTTTCTTTCTGTGTAATCTGTGCACAGCATCATGTAGGGGCTGAGAACCTGATTCCAGTGATGTCACTTGCTGTCATTTTGATGCAATCTGTGTTTTCTCTTGTACAGAACTAGCAGTGCTCAGACTGCTGAGCCCTGTACAAGCCCACCACTGATTGGCAGCTTTCTGTGTACACTGTGTAGTGACAGAAAGCTCCTAATCAGTGCTGGGGTAGGATTACACAGAGCAGGTGACTAGAAGGCATGAGACCCCTAGTCCTGTAGTCATAATCTCCTGCTGATAAAACTGATTTTATTGAAACCGCCACACTGCCTAGTAAGTAACACATCAGTGGAATCTGGCTCTCAGCCCCTATATCTTCCTGCTCTCAGATTACATACAAATATACGTAAAACCTGTTAAGTTTCTTTTTTAACAATCTCATAGGGTAAAGTTCCAGTGGAAAAGTTGATGCCGTGTTTTTATGTCACTGGGAGCCTGAAGCTTCTTTTACACTGAAAGATTATTGTGAATGGGCATTCTTAAGAGTCTATTGGTGTGTGCAAGCTGCCAATAATCTGATGAATGAACAAAACACTCATTCATGGGGTGAAGTCTTTTGCACGGTGCAAAAAGATAATCATTCTTGGCGGTGCAGCGGCCTGTGTAAACAGGACAACAATGGCGGCCTATGAGCAATCTATTACAGCCTGTATAGTGTGCACCATTTGGCACAGTCTGCCTGTGTGACCGGGCTATTATACGACTGGCGGTTACCGTACAGCGTTTAGTGCCGCTGGTCAGTCTGTGTCATTAAATGTTACATTTTTTCTGGATTCACAGTTGTCTCTTAAAGACACAACCTGTTTACATTGAAGCCGTTGTGGGGATCAGCTCTAAGGTACGTGCAGATTTTTTGAGGCCATCAAAAATCACGTGATCTAATGGAAACCGCTCCTCCTTTGGTGAATTTTTGGAGCAGTTTGAAGCCGTCTTGAAGAATGTTTTAAGCATTATAGAAGTTACTAGATGATAGCCCGATTCTAACGCATCGGGTATTCTAGAATATGTCTCTAGTTTATTTATGAAGATTTTAGAATAATACATTGAATACACAGGATTCGGCCGGCCGCGACCAATTAGCGAAGCGTGGTTCAAATCCCGCGCCAATTCAGACTGCGCCTGTCGCTGATTGTTCGCGGCCGGCCATGTAGTATATAACAGCCCACGTAGTAAATAGCACAGCCACGTAGTATATAGCACAGCCACGTAGTATATAGCACAGCCACGTAGTATATAGCACAGCCACGTAGTATATAGCACAGCCACGTAGTATATAGCACAGCCACGTAGTATATAGCACAGCCACGTAGTATATAGCACAGCCACGTAGTATATAGCACAGCCACGTAGTATATAGCACAGCCACGTAGTATATAGCACAGCCACGTAGTATATAGCACAGCCACGTAGTATATAGCACAGTCCACGGAGTATATAGCACAGCCACGGAGTATATAGCACAGCCCATGGAGTGTATAACAGCCCACATAGCGTACAACACAGCTCACGTAGTGTACAACACAACCCACGTAGTGTACAACACAGCCCACGTAGTGTACAACACAGCCCACGTAGTGTACAACACAGCCCACGTAGTGTACAACACAGCCCACGTAGTGTACAACACAGCCCACGTAGTGTACAACACAGCCCACGTAGTGTACAACACAGCCCACGCAGTATATAGCAATGTGGGCATTATATCCCTGTTAAAAAAAAAAAAAAAAGAATTAAAATAAAAAATAGTTATATACTCACCTTCCGTTGACCCCGGATCCAGGCAAAGCGGTTACCGACGCTCCTCGCACGCTCCGGTCCCAAGAGTGCATTGCGGTCTCGCAGAGACCCCTACGTCATCATCTCATGAGACCGCAATGCTGCATGAAGCGGTCACCGGAGCGTCGCGAGGAGCGGGAAAGGCCGGTTCTGGATCCGAGGGGCCGACGGACGGTGAGTATATAATGATTTTTTATTTTTTTTTAAATTATTTTTAACATTAGATCTTTTAACTATTGATGCCGCATAGGCAGCATCAATAGTAAAAAGTTGGTCACACAGGGTTAATAGCAGCGGTAGCAGAGTGCGTTACCCGCGGCATAACGCGGTCCGTTACCGCTGCCATTAACCCTATGTGAGTGCTGACTGGAGGGATTATGGAGCGGGCACTGACTGCGGGGAGGAAGGAGGGGCCATTTTGCCGCCAGACTGTGCCCGTCGCTGATTGGTCGCGGCAAAACGGCCACGACCAATCAGCGACTTGGATTTCCATGACAGACAGAGGCCGCAACCAATGAATATCCGTGACAGACAGAAGGACAGACAGAAAGACGGAAGTGACCCTTAGACATTTATATAGTAGATTTTTCAGTAGCAGTTTTATCAGACAGTACCTAGTATGGAGCATATCCCATCCAGAGACAAACTGCAGTGTGAACGTGCCCTTACATGGAGGCCACGAGTAAACCTCCGTCCCGGTTATGCATGGCTGCTTCTGCGCCAGTGGGAGACATGACGCTCTGTTCTGGCGCATAGTCCCCCTTTTTAAATGGCGTCTTGTTTGTTTCTAAACTAGAGTGAGATTCATTGTGGCGAGATAAGTAAAGGAACCTTTTCCATTTATTCACCTCTTGCAATCGCAGCACAATTTTAAGATCCATATAGAGCGGCGTCTATCTGAGATTTCTTATTAGGTTATGCTGGAAGGAATGGCTCTTCTTGCTGCTGTGAAGTAGCCTGAGATGGCAATTTCCCTGCATGCTGCTATCTTAATGGAGAGAATTGAGACGTACATATGAAGAGAAGGCAGGCTTGTTTTATAGAGGCGGTTGGCTTTAACCCTTGCAGTCAACTGTAATTCCAACGCAAAAAATTATCTACCAAAAGAAATTGGATTTTTTTAAGGAATGTGTTAGGTGTGGAGAACATTGTGCTAACTGTGATGCTGGATGGTTTGTTGTGCGTTTCCTATGTAATGTTATAATTAGAATTTTGGGTAATTTTTCTGGAAGTAATGAAGGATTTAATTTAGAAGTATTTATTCTCTTTAAGATACTAATCTTTTCTTCTAATGCTGAATTGTCCTATTCCTCCATCATTTATTACAAGAAATGTATAGATAGATTGACAACTTGGTGGTCCTGCACAATCTCGCCGATCCCAGCCAATTCTGCTATTGTCAGTGTGTAGACTCGTCCTTTTGACCAAGAATTGCACTCTTTATAGATTGTGACGTTCCTCCTGAATGCTTTTTAATAGAGTATACAGTCGCTCCAGAATTGTTACTCACACGCGTGAGAGATTAATTTAAAGGGAACCTGTCACCATTAAAATGCAGCCCAATGTACAGACACCATGTTATAGAGCAGGGGACGGAATTTATTTATGTATACTGTAATTCTGCTAGAAACCATTCAGGAGAACATTATTATTCATTTAATCCTCTGCTCTTTCTGGGTTTTTTGGTCCAGTGGGCGGTTCCTATCAGTGATTGACAGCTATGTCTGTATGCACACTTATACAAAGAAAGCTGTCAATCACTGATGGGACTGCCGCTTCACTCCCAGTCCATGTTCCATTTTTTAATTTTCTTTTTTTCCTCCTGTCCTTCCCAAAGCCATAACGTTTTTATATTTGTCAATATGACCGTGTAAGGGCTTGTTTTTTGCCGGATGAGTTGTACTTTTGAATTACGCCATTGATTTTACCATATAGCGCACTGGAAAATGAGGAAAAAAAATCCAAGTGCAGTGAAATTGCAAAAAAATCCAAAGGAGATCCTTATTGACTTCTCCTTTCCCATTTCCTTAGACCTTGTTCACATGATGCTGTTTTTTCCTATGTTGTTTTTCTGAATTTCATGCACATGCTGCTTATTTTTCTTGAACAATTGGACCTTCAAAGTGTTTTTGTTTTTTTTTAAATCTGTGACATGTCAATTCTTTAAGTATTGTTCATCTATTCAAAAGAAAGGGAAAAAAAACGCACGGAAACGTGTTCATTGTACTCAGCATTTTTACTGCCAATACTCTGGTTTTGCAGTACAAAATTCTGCTGCAAATGCTAAGCATGTGCACATACCCTTAGGGCTCATGCAGGTGAACTTCTAAATTGGACTGGTGCTACCTGATTTTTGATTGGATAGCACACGGACAGCACTGACCCATGATTTTCAGTAGGGCTGTTCCGATGAGCCAAATTTTTTTTTTCTGTCCATAGGGTAAAAAAAAATCACATTGTGCACTACTTCTTGGATGAGACTCTCCCATTCAGGTCTATGGGTGCATAAAAAAACCCCAGATCCCACATAGTGCATCTGAGTGTCATCTAATTGTTACGGATTTATTTCTACTTTTATAAAGCTAGGAAACGGTGTTTGGTACGTTTTGTAACTTGGTTGCATGAAAATGTTTCCCATACGAATGTCACATGGATGTAGAAAAGCTAGACGCACGGATGCTCACACCACTGAATGGCCTCTTTCTGCCTATGCACAGTGTACACAGAAAGCTGCCAATCAGTGGTGGCGGCTGGTTTATACTGAGCTTATTAATATGGAGCACTACATAGCAGCAGGTTTACTGATAAGTTCACTGTTTTATCAGCAGGAGATTATCAAAACTACAGCAAGCAACCCAGTGAGAGACACATTGCTGGAATCTGGGTCTCTAGCTCATAAATTAGGTGGCAAAAACCTGATGGCAGATTCCTTTAATTAGCACAGCGCAAAATCTACATGAGATACATGATGACTGGCTCTGGATTTGGCTTTCACCCAACGCAGTAAATGTGAAGTCCGTTGGGACAATCCCCAGCATGGCTTGACAGGCTATGGAACAATAATGTGCACTGCAGATCAATGTCAGCACGGATTCCAGTGTCAAACCGAACTCTAGTGTGAACCTGGAACAACCCTGATCCCTTTATGTTGCACATTTTCCATTTTCACCACCGTTCTATTGTCACTATAGTTCTAATAATCCTGGGCGGCTCCCGAGAACATCAGTCTTTTCATACTTGGGATTTGCAGACGCCAGGACTGCAATGGATGTCACAGTATATATACAGTATGTTCATATACCCTGACGTCTCTAGAAACAAGGGCCGTACACAACAGCCAGACCGGTTGCTAGATTCCCACTCGCTCAGGGACACAAGTCTGTTGTGTTACAATATCCCGATGGACGTAAGCAGTCACAGATGTTCTCCTAGACACCAATATGAGGCATTTCCTCTAGGAGTAACATACCTCGGACTGCCGCCAAGTGCTGTAATGCCAGAGTTCTTGGGGACACGCAGCCGATATCAGTATTACCCAGTAGGCTCTTGTTAGGTCACTGTCATCAGATTTGTGCCCATGGAGGTTTGGGTTCACAGCTTTCCTGCTAGGACTCCAGATACAGTTGTACCTTTTTCCTAAATGATATAGCGACATTGAACATCATGACAAAAATACTCTTGATTTTTTTTTTTCCTCCATTCTATAAAGTATGCGGGAGTTTTGTTCTCTATTAACCTTTTGATATTTTAAGATTTAGTAGCTGACATGCCCGTGCCACTTCCTGATTATTAGCAACTAGTCTGGTGCTTTCCAATTGGACCCACTCAGACGTAGCTTGCTCAGTGACCTTCACAGTTGGTGGATGAACACTCTTCTCGCTCAAGGGTATGTTATTCTCTTTGTGATGTATATCCCCTGCTCCGATTAATCAGATCATTGTGTCATGGTTAGCAACAGGAGCTGTAATCACTTCTAGCTGATACATTGTAGCCTTTCACAGACCTTTCAAGAAGCACCTTAAAGGTGCAAAAGTGAAAAATTGCCGGATTCCTGATATACTTAGTTGTAATCTACACAAATAATATGATCATAAGCCTATTGGTTATGTGTATTAATAGAGAGTGAAATTTATTTTAAAATGAATGTACATGAAAGGTTCAGAGACCTAAATAGCAAGAACGTAAGTAGAAGTCCATCGTTCCTGCACAACATTTTCGTAGATTTAGTAAAGTGCAAAATCTTGTTTTAGAGATTAAAGTATTTAAGAAATAATTGGAAACATTATGGTATGAGGATTAGTAGGAGGGCGGTCTTTGCCTTGCCTGGGCAGGAGGGCGGTCTTTGCCTTGCCTGGGCAGGAGGGCGGTCTTTGCCTTGCCTGGGCAGGAGGGCGGTCTTTGCCTTGCCTGGGCAGGAGGGCGGTCTTTGCCTTGCCTGGGCAGGAGGGCGGTCTTTGCCTTGCCTGGGCAGGAGGGCGGTCTTTGCCTTGCCTGGGCAGGAGGGCGGTCTTTGCCTTGCCTGGGCAGGAGGGCGGTCTTTGCCTTGCCTGGGCAGGAGGGCGGTCTTTGCCTTGCCTGGGCAGGAGGGCGGTCTTTGCCTCGCCTGGGCAGGAGGGCGGTCTTTGCCTCGCCCGGGCAGGAGGGCGGTCTTTGCCTCGCCCGGGCAGGAGGGCGGTCTTTGCCTCGCCCGGTCAGGAGGGCGGTCTTTGCCTCGCCCGGTCAGGAGGGCGGTCTTTGCCTCGCCTGGTCAGGAGGGCGGTCTTTGCCTCGCCTGGTCAGGAGGGCGGTCTTTGCCTCGCCTGGTCAGGAGGGCGGTCTTTGCCTCGCCTGGGCAGGAGGGCGGTCTTTGCCTCACCTGGGCAGGAGGGTGGTCTTGCCAAAGCTGTCATCAGCCCCAATACGATTACCCCACTTGCTGCCGCACTAGTGGGAAGAACGGAGGGTAAGTTCCAGAATTGGCACATCTAATGGATTCACCATTTCTAGGGTGGCTTAGAGCTGATCTTTTTAGTCTGGAAGGGGGCCAATATCTATGGCCCCTTCCTAGGCTATTAGAACCAGTCCACAGCTGTCTGCATATCCTCTGCTGGTTTTTACTAAAAAGGGGGCCCACGTCATTTTTTGCAGTGGTCATCCCTTGTTAATAACTAGTAAAGGCGACGTAGGCAGCTGTGACCTTGGGAAGCTGCGTATTTATTACCCCCTTCCCAGACTATAAACATCAGCCCCAGCTGTCCACTTGCCCTAAGCTGGTTAAGAAAAATATGGGGACCTCACACCATTTTTTTTCTTTTTATTCTATCGATGTATGTATTCTAGTCTGTTCAGGCTGTAAATTTACTGTACTCTGCTGATGAAATGTTGGGTTTCCTATGAGATGTTTGCTTAAAAATAGTATGGCATGGTCCGTGTGCTGTGCAATTTTTGTTTTCTCGCACCTATCGACTTGCATTGCAGAGTTTCGTCCGATATATACGAAATGATAAAAAAAATAAAAAAAAAGATGAACACAGAATCATTGACTAACACTAGTTCGAGTGCAATCCTATTTATTTTTTTCATTAGATTGCACTCGTCCTTTTCAAACGCAGATGAGTGTGAGCCTTAAAAAGCAAAATTGTGGCATCATGACATTTTAAGCTGTAATGGTCATTCACACTGTTCATGTTCATTCTTTTTGGCACTTGGGTGACGATGGCTGACATTGAGAATCAACAGAACAAATCTTTGTTGTGGACTCCAAGTCAGTCGTGAGTCTGCTTTTATTCTGGCCAGTGCATTATTGTTAGCATACACGGAATATGCACTTGGTATTAGTTTGTTACAAGTTCTAGCAATAGTTAAGTGATTACAGCTCACAGTTCTGCTTAGCTGCTACTGTATGTCTTGTAGAGTTGTTCCAGGGGGACGTGGTTGATTTAAATAGGGCTAAATAATTCATTGCTCAGTGTTTAAGGCTATTAGAATGGAGCATGCAAATACAGTGAGACTCACTAAAAAATGAACACAGCAATAGAAAGAACATCGGCCTCTTGGAAAGAAAGAAAGTTCACAACCCCAATTATGTCATCATTGGAAATGGCTCTATGTGGGGTGTGAGAGCGAGCCAAGCATTCCTCTGGGTGATGGGGATTAGTCACTATGTAACACCATTTATAATGCTGGAAGCTCTATAACTGCAGCCCTTCTCTTTTATCTCCATCTTTAGGTTTTTATGGCCTGCATTTCAGTATACTTTACTTTTTGGGAGAGACTATTAGAAAAAAGTAAATACAGGATAGTTGTTTTTATGTTGATGATGTAGAGTAATGCATCTAGGCTGCCATGTAGCAGGATGTACATGAAATAGAAATATACTAGGGATTAAAGAACCAGATGTGGTGTGTATTCTGGTGATAAGTAAGCTGAGCAGTACTCCATGCCAGGCAGCAGCTGCTAAAGCACACTAGGTATGGGGTACATACAAAGAGCGAAAAAACAGTGACCCCAATGGAATATTACCCCCTCTATTAATCACTTGTAAGGCCACAAAAGGATGTTAGAAAGATTAATCTATTCAAAGGCGGGCGCATAGATTAGCAATTGGGATGGAAGATCTTTCTAGTAATGAGAGAGTAGAAAAGCTGGACATGTTTTGCTTAAAAACAAACAGAAAAAAGTCTCAGGGGTGATCTCATTTCTGTAGATAAATGCATGTGTTGTCAGTACCGAGGACTAGCACATGACTTATTCCTTCCAAAGACCATACTATGGGCCAAGAAACATTCATTATATGTGGAGAAAAGGCGATTCCGACATCTAAATGATAAGGATTAGTGATCCACAGCCGTGCTGGAATAAGGTGTTATTAAGCATGCTCGTGTGCTAAGAGTGTGTCTTCGAGGTGCTCGAAAATGATGTGCTAGTCCCTGCGGTTGCATGTGTTGCTGCTGTCAAACAGCCACGGGGACTCGAGCATATTATTCCAGCACACCGGAGACACACTCTTAGCACCCGAGCATGCTTAATAACACCTTATCCCAGCACATTTGCTCATCACTAATGGGGATTCTTTACAGTTAGAGCAGTCAGACTGTAGAACGCCCATCAAAAATCAGACAAAGTGAACATTTTGCAGTAGTCTCTTAATTTTTAATTTTTGCCAGAGCTGTATACTGCAATACTGTGGCATATCATTACATAGTATGAGCAATCAAAGGAATCACAGATTAACGTCCTCTATAAAGACTGAAAAATAAGTACAAAAAAATGTATGTATGTATGTATGTATGTACCGTATGTGTCGCTCTCACTCCGGTCAGAGATTGATGACCTATCCTGAGGACAGGCCAACAGTATAAAAGTCCGGGACAACCCCTGTATAGGAACAGTTCAGGCAAAACTGCTAATGTTTTGCCAAGTGTGGAATGTTTGGATAATTCAGAGCACACATACAATGTATCGGCCTCTTAGGTGTTGCGCTGGGCGGACCACCGTGCCAATTGTTCCCGGAGTGTTCTTTTAACTACAGTACACATCTTGTAGTCTCCCCATTGTGGCATGGCCATCCCTTATATCTAGTTTATGGGCAGACCAAGAGGAAACCTGTGGTCTCGTTTAGAAGTCCTGTTTTGTTTTTTTGTTTTTTTTTTATTTTGCAGAAGAGTGAAAAAGGCTTTTCATCAATGTTTAGTGTGTTTTTCTGATGGATCATTTTGTTCTACAAATTAGATAATTAACAGCCATGTCTTTGTTTTATTTTAATTTTTATTTTTTTGCAAAGAATTACTCCATAAAAGAAAAATTGACATGTGAACATGCCCATAGGTTACCATGAGTTTGTGTTCTAACCTTGAACACTGATAGAACACAAACGTGAAAGACCTGCATGTGAATGGGGCCTCAGAAGATGGACTGGATATGTCTCAAGGTGCCAACAACGATCTTTCTAAAGAGGCATTATATCTGCTCCTCTGTATTTATGGGTGGTATGGTGACAGTCCTTGACAATCAGTGGATGTCATTAGTCAGGAACGTCTCCTGCAATGCTGAAATCTTATATATTCTATTCTTGTCACTGTAGTTGTGAGTTTGTGCTGTGGGCAATGCAAAGGAAAATCTACAACATGAAAGACTGTTGCTATTGTCAGAATAGTTGCCCATGCTGCACAGTTCTCCTTTCCTCGGAGTAGCTCACCCCCTATCTGGCTTACAGTTTCTTTTTAATATTTCTCACTTGAAGGGTTGGTCAGGCAGGTGAATGTCGCAGTGCCGGGTCGTTGTGATGGACTTCCGGGTCTCACTGCTGTGGCACGGTGTTGGATCACACAGACGTTGCGGTTCTGTTCAGTTTATCGCAGCTGCTGTCGGATTGAACTACACATAATTGTGTGACTCAGTGCGTTCTTAAGGAACATAACATTGTAACAGAAGTCCTCTAGACATATCGAAATGCCGGGTGAAGAGTCAGTAGTGAAGCTGAAGTAAGTGGCCTACATAACAGGATTATATGGAGTTCTGCAGTAAATCACACTCTCATTTAATAATGTCCTCATGTCGGCATCATATTTGCTCTACGATCCAGGGAAGGAGCCTAAGACTTATTGTAAAGTAGAGGATATTATCTGTCACTGCAGCTTTCTAACAACCTCCATGTTGGCACTTGATGTCTCGCCTTCTGTTTCCTGGGATGTCTTTCTTGTGCTT
Organism: Ranitomeya variabilis; assembly: GCF_051348905.1. Taxonomy (NCBI): domain Eukaryota; kingdom Metazoa; phylum Chordata; class Amphibia; order Anura; family Dendrobatidae; genus Ranitomeya; species Ranitomeya variabilis. The sequence continues at coordinate 327,411,393 of NC_135237.1, read as the reverse complement.
TACATTGGTGTTTACGTTGCTCCCATTATATTGGTTGTTAAGCACTTTGGAGTGATTAAATACACTTCTCTCCAATGGCATTGTAATACACTTGTCTTCATTGGTAACATTCCTGCTAGCTCTGGCATTATCTTCATATTACCATTGTGCCTGCTGCACTCCTGGAGAAACTGACTGAAGACACAGTGTCACTCCTCAATTAATGCTAATTACTTTTCATATGGGCTTTTTAGCTCGGTTCACCTCTGGATATTTTACTACTTTTATGTGTTGCTAGACTGATCTTATTGTATAAATGCAAAGAAAACTTAAGCCCATTTTTCCTATCAAATAGTTAGCCGTGCACAGACAAGCAGGTGTAGACTTTTAGGTTTTCACTATTTTTTTTTATTTTTTTTCCATTTCCTTCTTTCCTTTTCCCTTTTATTTTCCTACTTTACCTTTCCTTTTCCTCCTTTCCCTTCCCTTTTCCTTCTTTCCCTTTCCTTTTTTTCCCTTTCCTTTTCCTGCTTTACCTTTTGTGATACAGCGGTAGCACACTTATGCAGTGATGAGGCAGTGACCCGGCAAAGTTCAAAGGAAAATGTCTCTTTAATGTTCAAGTCATATAAACACAGCACACTATATCCTCTGGATTGCAGCCGGGAAACATATCCTTTGGATTAGTCACTAAACACGCCAGTCCACCTCTGACCAGTTGCCGTGAGCCACTGCACTGCTGTGTTAATGTGCTACTCACAGGTTTACACAATACACAATAGCCTTCATTTTACAATCACTAAACATGCCAGTCCTCCTCTTGACACCAGTTGCCATGGGCGACTGCACCACCGTGTCAATTTTCTTCTCACAGCATTACACCATACACGATATCCTCCGGATCGCAGCCGGGCACCATATCCTCCAGTTTACAGTCACTAAACACACCAGTCCTTCTCCGGGCACAGGACAGTCTACCTCCGGTTCGCCGCCGGGCATAAGACAGTCCATCGCTCAGACCTGTTACCGTGGGTGACTACCGCTGTTTATGCTGTGGGTGCCAGGCTATTCAGCTTTCTTGGCTGTTTGGCTCTGCTGGCCTGTTTCCTCACAGGTGGAGCAATGCAGAGCCTCCTGCTCTGTACTCTAACACCAGACTGACGCCTAACACACCCAAACCCTATACTGCAGGTTTTTTAACTAGCAACCTGTGGCCTTCAGCCACATGGAAAGCCTGGGCCAGGAATGAAACGGACTGCACCACTAACATCCTGCAGTCTGTTTCAAAACACAAAATCCCAGCGCAGGTTTTCCCTAAATCTGTCTTGGACAACCAGCATGTCCAAGACCTATACTCACTTTAGTCTGCATTGCAACCACAGCTATGCCTGTGACTGCAATGCCCTCTCATGGCCTCAATACGCCTCTGTGCGCATCCTGGGGGGAACATACATTGACGCTCACATGTAACACCAGTCACTGCCTCACACTTTCCTTTTCCTTCTTTCCCTTTCTGTTTCCTTCTTTCCGTTTCCTGTTCCTTTCCTTTTTTTTTCTTCTTTCCCTTTCCTTTCCCCTTTTCCTTGTTTCCCCTTTTCCTTGTTTCCCCTTTTCCTTGTTTCCCCTTTTCCTTGTTTCCCCTTTTCCTTGTTTCCCCTTTTCCTTGTTTCCCCTTTTCCTTGTTTCCCCTTTTCCTTGTTTCCCCTTTTCCTTGTTTCCCCTTTTCCTTGTTTCCCCTTTTCCTTGTTTCCCCTTTTCCTTGTTTCCCCTTTTCCTTGTTTCCCCTTTTCCTTGTTTCCCTTCAATTAATATGCTAAAGATATCCAGAGCAGACCATATCATTGGTGCATTTGTAAAGGGCCCAAGAGGTAGAAGGGCCCATTTCTAACTCCAACTCGCCAGCAGCTCCTGTCATAGACAGAACTATTGCACTGCAAAGGACCCATATACTGTTCTTGCAGAGGGGCCCTATTCTGTCTGTCTGACACTGAAACATATGTCTACAAATGTTGCTCACGTGTGGTTTATTCTAATTGTGTACAAATTATTGAATAAATATCTATCATTAGCATGTTCATGTGTAATTTATGCAGAAAGAAAGCAATAAAGTGATGTCTTATCTCAAACATAGAGCAATAAATTGCCCGGTTATGAGTGACGGCATTTATCAGCTAATCTTTTAGATTCCAGTGCTTTTGTTGTTTGTCCCACATAGCTGTCATCTTTGTCTGCGCTTGTGAGGGCATTGCAGCCGCCAAGGTAATTTCTCTATCCCATCACCTTTGCTGCCTGTAGCAGAGACAGACAGCAGAAGACAATGATAGAAACTTGACCACCAGTTTTGCGCCATATTCTGGTGACGTGATTGAGTGTTCAGTTCCCATAAGTCTCATCCTATGAGTGATCAGTAACTCCTGATGTATCTGTAATGTAAGTCTATCAGAAAGCACATTATATGTAGCGTACGGTGACTTTGGTTGGCTATATTTTCACCAATCCTTGCATACATGCATCATCACAGGTGTCGTTCTCCCTCCGATGGGAATATGTTATCTTGCTATATGCTAAATACACATTTGCTGGTGGTCCAGTTCTTAGGTTATTAGGGGCCTCCTGACTCTCCTGATGAAGAGTACAGCAGATGCACAATACCGCCCAGTTGTGTATGTGACACTGCGGGTACCATAGACGTGTGTATTCCCTTCCATTCCCAATGTGGAAGGAAATGGAGCCAGAGCACCCCTTTAAGCAATGTGCCAGATGCTTTGCCATGCATTTGATAAGCAGAACTAAAAGTCAGTGTGAACAGACCCTAAGAGATGTTTGGGCTTCATTCACATGACCTTATTACAGCTCCATCTCAACCACAAATATAATAATGCTGTCATGGAGGCCGCCACTGTAACGCCATATATATAGAGACGTACAGAGGACCCTTATAGAAAAAGTTAGTCTTTATTTGATTCACTACTAAAATTCTAGAGGGGCATGGATGCCTTTCTTGGAAAATATAATATTTCCGGCACTAGATTCTGTGATGGGAATTGGTCTTATTGTTGTATGTGGAGTCGGGAGGGAATTTTCCCCTAATATGGAGCAGTTGGCGTCTGTCTCATGGGCTTTTTGCCTCTGCTCTGATTAACGCCGACAGCTGCTACTGTGCAGGCGCGGGCGGCGCCATCTTGGTGGAGGACATTTTTTTTTCTTCTCCAGCAAGATGGCGCCGCTGGCGACTGCGCAACAGCAGCTATCCGATCTCTATACAAACCACTAGCTGCTGCTGCGCAGGCGCCATTTTCTAAAAGATTTTTTTTTTAATATTTCCTCGCTCAAGTAAATCTGCAAAAGGGATTAAGTGCACAGTAACCATGCAATTATGCTGCAGCACAGGGGCCACGGCCGGGACCTGCCTACAGAAGAGTTTTCTTTTTCAGTATGTACAGGTATTCATTATGTAAACTAGGGGGCAGGTCAGTGAGGGATCAGTGACCTGTCAGCAGTCTTCATTATGAATATATAATCAGAGCACCACATATCCCAGCCCCGCCTTAGGATACGAGAATCTCATTCACACAAAACTGAGAATAAAGATTAAGAAACCACCACAAGACGGATTTCATCACCCAAGGTATCATTGTAATCAGTATAACGGCACCAACCTGACACTGTGTGTAGGTTACTGTGTGTAGGTTACTGTGCACAATCCTGCTGACAGGTTCCTTTTAATTATATCTTCATAGTCTCACAGTTTTTAAGATTGAATTTCACTGAAATCTCTTCTTTTGACCCAATTGTATTTCTATCCATTCTGACACCACAGTGACAAGGCTACTTAAATAGGCTCCCAAAAAACCCCCCATTGTTTGGAACCTATCTTGAAGGATTTAGTCTGTGCTGCTTTCAGCCCCTTTTAAACGGAACCTGTCACCACGTTTGGCTGATAAGAGATGCAGACACCGCCTTTCAGGGCTGATATACAGTGTTCCATAATTCTGTATATCTGCCCCCGACCTGGAAGAAAAGAAAAATAACTTTTATTATACTCACCTGCAGGGCGGTCCGGTCCGAGGAGTGTCGGTCTTCTTGGTCTGGCGCCTCCCATCTTCTTGCGATGCCGCCCCCCTGCTTGCTTCTTGTGGATGACGCGACCCTGCATCATCCACCCAGGTTTCCCGGCACTGCGCTCCTGCATTGGCGCACTTCTCCCTGTTGAGGGCGGAGCAAAATCCTGCAGCTGCCGGGGCTCTTTGACCTTCTCTGGCACCTGCGCACTGCAGTATTTTGCGCTGCCCTCAATAGGTAGAAGTACGCCAATGCAGGAGCGCAATTCCGGGGAGCCTGTGTGGATGATGCAGCGATGCGTCATCCACACGAACCAAGGAGAAGGGCAGCATCGCAAGAAGATGGGAGGTGCCGGACCAAGACCAGCAACACCCCTCGGACCGGACCGCCCTGCAGGTGAGTATAATAAAACTTATTTTTCAGTTCTTACAGGTTGGGTTGGGGGCAGATATTCAGCATTATACAATGCTGTATATCAGTCCTGAAAGGTGATGGTCGTAACTTACGTCGGTCAAAACTTTGTGTTCCCTTTAACTGTATTAGATTTCCACTGAAACATTTTTTTGCTGTAGCATTTACAGATCTCAGTGAGGTCTATTAAAGGAAAGCTTGATCGCACAATTAGTAAAATGTCTGTGATGCATGACAAGACCTTTTAATGAATTGTCTGCTGTGGATAGTCCTTTTTATTAGGCAACATAAAGTTCCCAATCAATGAGATCTCCTTGGTAGTCACTCTGGCTAGTAGTTGTCTGGTCCGGATAGTTTAGGGGTCACAGCTCCATTTATGTGATAAGGGCTTTGACCTCCTGTTGCTCCTATGGTATAGGTAGCGGTATGATTTGTAGATCCCCCTCCCTGTAAGAAGAGAGGTAATGGAAGAATTCTGTCCTCGCTAAACAAGCCCTGACACACACTCTTGAACTCTCGGCTCGGTATCTCGCTGCACTGGCTCGGTAGCATATTTTAAGCACTTTGATACGTTTCAGCCACTATTTTTGGCTTTTTGTCTGAGTCAGTGGTATTGAAGGCTGGAATGGGATAGCACAGCATAGCCAACCCAAACACACAGCAATTATACGGATGCGTTGTTTTGTTGATTGCCACAGCAATAATTTTCTATCATTTGCAATTAAGCAACTGTGTAGGAATGGCTGGATTAATGAAACAAACTATGATCGACTGCAAAAACATGTGAAGAGTTTCATATCTTTTACTGATCAATGAGTCTAGATTTAGAAATTTCAAGAGATTTGCATTGATCAATAAAAAAAACACACAACTGTGATTTACATTCACCTCTTGTCAAGAATACTAATCGTTTTTAAATTATTTACATATTTTTTACTTCTCTGATAATCTAGCATGTGTCTACTTAGTTGTGCTCAAAGGTTTACACACCCCAGCAGAATTTTTGGTTTCTTGGCCTTTTTTTGATGTTAGAGGGGGCAATACACGGTATTAAGAAATGGGGTATGTGAACTTTTGATCAGGGTCATTTGGATGTTTTGGGTTGTCATTATGATTTTAAAGAGAGAAAACACAGTAGTTTGACAATAAATGGCTTCACCCAACCACTAACCATGAGTGGAGAAAAAGTGTTGGTGTTATCATTCATAGTCTCTGGAAAAAAAAAAGGCCAAGAAAGCAATAATTGTGCTGGGGTATGTTAACTTTTGAGTACAGCTGTATGTGGACAGTGAGTTAAAAAAGTAGCAAAAGTGGATGTGATACAGTGTGTGCCAATAATCCGCCAGGCGATGAGAGAACAACAAAATGTGGTGTTTATTTGTTGGTTTTGTTTCGAAGCATACAAAGCTTCATCTGGACAAATCACAATAATGAATTTCCCCAATAAGGCCACTTCTGCAGTTATTGAGTGTATGGATAAATGATCTAGCAGGAGTATAACTACAGCCAAACACAGGTATATTGTATCTTCTGTAGTACACAGGATACGTATAGTCTAATACATCATTCAGTGCCCAAAAGAGAGTAGGGGAAGAGGACGGAGAAGGAAGGATGCCCCATTGTTCCTACATCCTCAGAGGCTTAGTCCTGTTTAATGAATGGCTCTTTTATACCCATCTATAGAAGCTGTAGAAATCTGCATCAGTCGGGAAGGGGAGATTTCCTGGCTTACAGGATGAGGCAGTGGCATGTCACAGATCTGTGACTTAATTTGTACCATGTTTCAGGAAGTCTCCTCTACAGTTCAAAGGTATTAATTACGAGTGTCCCGTCACAAGCGTCAGATGGAAAGCCTCCGCACAGATTCCAATGAGCGGCAGCCTATTCTGAGAATGTAATATTCCCCTCACAAGCCGATAACACGCTATATGGTAAGCTTTGATTGTATAAGGAGGTCTATGAAATTAAGGATTTACTGAAAAAGTCTAGAGCAGTTTATTTTTAGGTACGAGTAAATTATGGAAATAACCTATGGAAGCCAAATAAGTGTTAGTGTGTTGCACAATAGAACAAAAGTTCTAAGGGCAACATAATTAAAACAAAACATGCGTTGATTTATATGGAGACCTTAATGGGTATTGATGGTGAGAGTGGTTGTCTAAAAAAAAAAACAACAAAATCTACGGTAAATTTCACCCATGGCTTAGTAAAATAGTTCAAAAAATATATAAATAACCGAGTAAGTTGTACTTGTCTACCGGCACTTATTGGGATCCAAAGCAGTCTGCCCATTTACACCGTTGGGAAGTTGACACTTTACTGACGTGGTTAGGTGTCTTCAGCAGTACATCAGTAATAAGAGGCTGCCGTGATCAGGTGTCGTCACCAATGATCCATGGGTCCCAGCAGTCCTGCGGCCACTTTGAACTATTGTGCAAATCATAAGGAAGGTTGTTGGAACCAGGCCATCGTTGAGGCTCGGGGCGTGTAGGAGCAGGGAACGTAGTAATCCAGAGTCCAAAAAAATATTGACTCCAGCAACTTATAATGCGAAAACTTTATTGAAACATAATAAAAGTGGGTTCCATATTCTAGGTCTAGGATAAAAATGGGAGTGTGTTTCGAATGCACTCTGGTGTTCTTTGTCTGAGCTTAAAAAAAAAAAAAGGCTGAGAGTACATTTGAAACACATTGCCATTTTTATCCTATAATATGGAACCCAATTTTATCATTTTTCAATAAAGATTCATATTTTAAGGTGCTAGAATCTATTGTTTTGCACTTTGAACTGTGACAACATCCTGCTGCTGTATAGAGACCATAGTGGAGCCTGCGCTGAGACCCAGTAAGGACCCGGTATAGGAGTACTGCTTTAATTTAGCCTGTACAACCCCTTGTCATGGCATTGTGTGAAGCTCTAGAGAAGATGGTGCGCTCTATTGACAACTGCACACGTCGGTCAGATCCATCTCATGACTGACACCAAAACACAGGGCAAGTTCCAAATGACTTTGGCGGGTTCGGCTGGGATGTCCTTTCTTTTACCAAAATACAGCTATGTTTGTTCTGTAAAAAAGAATGAATCTGTGATAGACTCCAAATGCAGATCTAAGCAAAGTCTACAAATCCCGAATCTTTAGCCTTTAGTCCCAGTGAAGTTGTGCAGGCTGTGCCAAGACTACATGGTAATCCAACAGACTGCGAGCTGATAGCTGCTTAGAAATCGACCAGAAGAGGGGAACCCAGCGCCCCGTCCTTAGGCTCAGTGCTTGACACCAGTGTCATTGAATGGAAATGTTTCAGATGTATTGTTACGAGTTGATGAAAGGCCATAGATGGACGGGCTGCTTGCTGGGTGTTAATAGTGTTCCCGACCCTGGCACTGAGGAGTATGAATGGTGCATTGAGGTCGACCATCTTTTCCCATGCTCAGGGACTGGGGTACAGACCTTTGTCACTTTAACTTCATTTTCTTTTTAATAGTTTATTGAATCAAATTCAAAATCTGTATTTTTTTTAATGCCATGAGATTCTGCATCGTAGCAAGTGATCATCTTTCACTCATGAATGACGAGTTCCTGCGGCGGCTGTCAATCACTGGCTCCAAGGTTGTTTCTTCTTCATCAGTGGCCGTGGCTGGGAATTAGTTACACGCATTTATTGTCTGCTTAGGATTCAGTTGCTGATTGTTTTGTGAGTTTCTGTCCAGAGAAACGGAGAAAGCTGCTGGAGGAAACATGTCATGCCTTTTTTTTTTTCAATACAAGTGTAAAAAAAAAAAGCTATAAAATAAAATTCTTTCTGTATACATTTTTTGACAGGTTCAAACATATCCAAGATCTGCATTACTATGTACTCCAGCAGCCAGATAAGTCTGTTCTTTATATTTGGAATAAAAGAAAAACAAGTTTTGGGTGCACCCAGGTTAAAGGGATTTTTTGGATGTCAATATTGACAGGCCATCAATATTAGTGGTTGGAGGGTCAGTCTCCGGGCATCTACACCCATCAGCTGGCTCAGTGAGCGCAGCCCATCAGATGACTGGTTGAGCACAGGGACATTTTGTTGTTTGCCAGGCTTTCCTTGGTATATAAGTTTCATTCATTTGAGAGACTGAGCTGAAGAGAACTGCAATACCAGCCATGGCCACTACAAGACAAACGGCGCTGTGTGTGATAATCGGGAAAAAATGTTTACTTGCACAGTGTCGCTACCCCTTTAACAAACTGATGGGGTGATGTAAGTTGGATCTGCCACCCCAAGCTAACATAAATAGACAGTCTTAAAGGGAAACTGTCACCAGGTTTTCCCAATATAAAAGGTAGGGCAAAGTACTGTAATGCGCATGCGTCAGCTTTACTTCCGTGTCATAAGCGCTCTCTGTCCTCTCCTCACGCATTACAGTGATTTGCTATAACCTGGGCAGGGTAGATCACAATACGCCTGCACACGAGCCCGATTGGGGGCACTGTGTGGAGGATGTAGGACGCTGATTCGGGAAGGAGTCGGGAAGGAATTTTTTTTCCACATGGGTTTTTCCAGGACGTCCCAACTGACAGCACATTGGAGGACGTCCTCCTCCTCCTTGCAGGGACAGGAACACACGAGAGTTTAAATATCCGGCTCCACCCACCAGACCCCAGTGTTTTTCCTGTCCCTACACGGAGGGACACACGTAGAGAAGCAGCAGCTTACCGAGCTCAGGGGGATCGAGCGGTCCTCCAATCCTTCCCCCTGTCAAGCGGCTCAGGGTCGAAACTCCCCGGTGGGGAGTCCCTCTACCCCAAAGGCCCGGAGTGGGACAATGCTCCGGGATTGAACCGCTCCCCCCGCGGGGGGGCTCTCGGTTCAGGACGTGGTAACGATCCAGGCAGACCTCCATCGGCGAGAGCGCGGCCTGGAGGCGCTACAGCTAGGCGGCACTTCCGGGTCTGGGGAGCCGCGTCATTTCCGGTCTCAGGGAGCCGGCGAAACGTCACTTCCGGTGGCGGTCTGTGAGCGGGGAAAGCAGACGCTCCACGAGGAGAACGCTGACAGAGCGGTCGCTTCTGCTCTAGCGCCCAGCACCTGCATCAGTGACTGCATCGTCTGCTTCAGGATCCAGCTATGGAAGACAGAATCGACGAGGAAGGGGTAAGCCTGCCCTGGGCAGTACACCCTCTGTATTTCTAAAAGACTCCTCGCTTTCTATAGCCTATTATTCCCTATCTTATATTGCTAGGATAAGGGAAACCCCGCTGCTCCCCCTGCCACGGTCAAAAAATCCGGAAAGGCTACAATGAAGAGCATTAGATGTCCCGTATGCCATACTAAGCTCCCAGATTCTCATGGCAAGACGCTCTGTGCCACCTGTACGTCTAAGGTTATGATGGATGAGCGGTCATCAATGTTCTCCGAGATGCGATCCCTTATACGAGAAGAGGTGCAGGCTTCTATATCTAGCCTTTCGCATGCTCGGCCGGCCAGTCCCATAGCTGGTCGCAAGCGGCCCAGGAAGGAGGAAGTTCAGGGGGAGACAGAGTATTCTTCTGATGAAGGTCCCGAGCTCAGGGATTCACTATCAGGAGAGGAAGGAGAGATTCCCGTAGAGTACCAGGACAAAGCCAGGAAGTATCTCTTCCAGTCCGAGGAGACAGATGAACTTGTCCAGGCCGTCAGAAATACGATGCAAATCGAAGATTCTTCTAAACCACAGTCCAGGCAGGACTTGATGTTCGGGGGACTGGTCGCTCGAAATCAGACTGTGTTTCCCATCAGTGACCATATTAAAGCCATGGTCCTAGAGGAATGGAAGGAGGCTGAGCGCCGGCTAGTGCTATCCCGTGACTTCAAAAGTCGCCTCCCGTTCAATCCGGAGGAAGTCAAGCTATGGGAAGAGATCCCTAAAATTGACGTTCCTGTAGCAAAGGTCGCCAAAAAGACTGCAATACCCTTCGAAGACTCCTCCAGTCTTCGGGACCCTATGGATAGGAAGGCTGACATCCTTCTGAAAAGGGCCTGGGAGGCTTCTGCAGCTTTGATTAGTACAAACATAGCAGCCACTTCGGTGGCCAGATCTATGTATTTATGGATGGGGCAACTAGAAGAGCAGCTATCTAATAAGACCCCCAGATCGGATATTTTGCACTCCTTCCCCATTATGAAGTCTGCAATGGCCTTCCTATCTGATATGACAGCTGAATCGGTCAGATTTTCAGCCCGTAATAGCTCACTATCTAATGCAGCTAGGAGGGCGGTGTGGCTTAGGTCTTGGTCTGGCGATAACGCTTCTAAATCCAAACTCTGCTCTATACCTTTTTCAGGACAGAGGGTGTTTGGACCGGCCTTAGACTCTATTCTTGAGTCAGCATCAGATAAGAAGAAAGGTTTTCCGGAGGACAAACCTAAACGCCCCCAGCCCTTTCGGAGAGGTTACTTCTACAGAAAGCAGTTCGACCCTAAAAGTCAGGGTCGGTCCAGCAGAGGATCCTACAGAGGCTCCCGTGGACAGAGTAATAGGAACAGGGGATCTTTCTTTAGCCCATCCTATAAAAATAAATCTCTATGACGCCACTCTCATTGGGGGGAGGCTCCGCATGTTCGCAGGAAATTGGGCACAGATTACCGAGAATCACTGGATTCTCAGCACTGTTTCCGAAGGTTACAGCATAGAACTGTACTCTCCTCCCCCAGAAAGATACATTACACCTACGATAGTCAAACCAGATTCGGCCATGCTAAAAGACCTACAGGACATGATCAGGACAGAAGTAATAATTCCTGTTCCTCAGTCAGAGTTGGGGCGAGGCCACTACTCTTCCCTTTTCACGGTTACACGACCATCAGGCGACACCCGCACAATTATAAATCTAAAGCCTTTGAATTCATGGGTGAGATACAGAAGGTTCCGCATGGAATCCATTCGTTCCGCAATCCCGCTTATAAACCAGAACGCGGTCATGTGTACTATAGACCTAAAAAGGGCCTACTACCAGGTCCCAATACACCCATCATCCCAGAAACTGCTGAGATTTGCCGTAACTCTGGCAACTCGGACCTGCCACTATCAGTTTCAAGGCCTCCCTTTCGGCTTGGCTTCCGCTCCTCGCGTCTTTACCAAACTCGTAGCGGAAATGGTGGCCTTCCTGAGGAAACAGGGCATCATAATAATTCCGTACCTGGACGACTTCCTTCTAGTGGCAGATTCCGTAAAGCTCCTGGAAGATCACAGAGAGCGGACTATCGCTCTAATGGAGCATCTTGGCTGGGTACTAAACTGGAAAAAATCAGATCTTTTACCAGAACGAAGAAAGACCTTCCTGGGGGTGCACCTGGACTCCAGACGCAGAATATCTCTATTACCCGGAATCAGGAGAAGGATAATTCAGACTCAGGTCTGGTATCTATTGGAACATCAAGTTACCATAAGAATGGCTATGAAGGTTCTAGGCCTAATGACTGCCTGCATACCATCCGTCAGGTGGGCGCTGTCACATTCAAGACATCTCCAGAAACAGATTTTGTCAACCTGGGATCGCCACCAGTCTTCCCTAGAGGCTCCATTGAAGTTGAACGGTCTGACAAGAAGATCTCTTGTCTGGTGGACACGATCAGAAAACCTGAAGGTGGGAGTTCTGTGGGTCACCTCTCCTTACGTAGTTATCACTACGGACGCCAGCGCTTGGGGCTGGGGAGCTCATCTGCAGGGCAGAATCTTGCAGGGCAAGTGGCCAGAAAGCATAAAAAGCAGATCATCCAACTTCAGAGAACTCTACGCGGTATGGCAAGCATTGAAGCACAATCAGCCAATACTCTCAGATCGCCACGTAAGAATCTTTTCCGACAACGTAACAACAGTCTCATTCCTGAACCACCAGGGAGGTCCAAATTATCAACCACTGCAGGATCTAGCAGAGGTGATCTTCAGGTGGGCAGAAGACAACGTGCTATCCATTACAGCCATCCACCTAGAAGGTTCCCAGAATGTGATTGCGGACTACTTAAGCAGACGGAACCTGTGTCCAACAGAGTGGGAATTGGAACAAAGCATCTTCCAGAAATTATGTCGCAAATGGGGAACCCCCAACATCGACCTATTCGCAAGCAAAAGAAATGCGAAAATCCCAAGATTCTTCTCCCTGAACCCCTCGGATCTACCAGAAGGGGTAGATGCCCTAAGTCAACAATGGGACCAACCGCTGTCATATGCATTCCCACCCCTGGCATTAATTCCAGCGGTACTTCGAAAAATCAGGGAAGATCAGGCGACGGTCATCTTGATCGTCCCGTACTGGCCGAGACGAAGCTGGTTCCCGGTGTTGGGGACATTAGCAATCGACAATCCAGTCGAATTACCTACCAAAGGGAGAGTCATCCATCAAGGTCCAGTGTATCACCCAGACCCAAGCAAACTCCGTCTTTCAGCCTGGATCCTGAGAGGGACATCCTAAAGTCAAAAGGCTTGTCAGACCAGGTCATATCTACTATCCAGGGTAGTAGGAAACCAGTTACCTCAGCCATTTATCAAAAAATCTGGAAGCGTTTTTGTCTCGAAAGTGGCAGGTCCAACGTCTTATCAGGCTCTCTGGACATCCCTGGTATCTTAGACTTTTTACAAAAAGGGTTTAACTTGGGTCTTCGACCCAGCACTTTAAAAGTCCAGGTGTCTGCGCTGAGTTCATTCCTGGACTATCCTTTGGCATCTCACCCATGGATAACGAGGTTTATTCGGGCCACTCAGAGAATGCGTCCCACTATTAGGCAGTTATCACCATCCTGGGACCTTAACTTGGTTCTTAGAGCACTATGTAAAGGTGTTTATGCCTCAGGGGATAGTATGCCCATTTCTATCCTCACTCGTAAAACGGCCTTTCTAGTGGCGATAACTACGGCCAAGAGGGTTGGAGAAATTCAGGCTCTATGTGTTAGAGACCCTTATCTGCAGATTAGGGAAGATAGTCTAGTCCTGAGATTAGATCCAGCCTTTATTCCAAAAGTAGCCTCTATTAAAAACAGGAATCAGGAAGTAATCCTTCCCTCATTTTGTAATAACCCTGCTAATGAGAAAGAGAGGGCCCTCCATTCACTAGACGTTAGACAAGGGGTTTTGGATTACCTAAAGGCCACAGACTCTTGGCGTACCGATCCAAATCTTTTTATTCTGTTCGGGGGTAAAAATAAGGGGAAGAAAGCCTCTAAGGCCTCAATTTCCCGTTGGATCACAGATGTGATCACAGACGCTTATCAGTCAGAAGGTATGTCACCTCCTTTAGGCTTAAAAGCCCATTCTACTCGTGGCGTGTCCGCCTCCTGGGCGGAGCGCGCTGGAGCCTCTGTAGAACAGATCTGTAACGCCGCAACATGGGCCAGGGCTGACACTTTTTGTAAACACTATAAACTTGACGTTACATCCGGTCAGCACACGGCCTTTGGGAGGAAAGTCCTCCAAGCAGTAATCCCACCCTGAGGAGATGCTTTGGTACTCTCCAATGTGCTGTCAGTTGGGACGTCCTGGAAAATCGGTATTAGTCTTACCGGTAATTATGTTTCCAGGAGTCCATACTGACAGCACCGGTAGTTCCCCCCCATTAAAGTAATATTCTCAGGTATATCCGGATTTTGTGACTATGTACTGTTTCATATTATGATTCCGTCATTAAAATATTTTATTTGCATTATTCCATGATTGGTTCTTGCTACAACACTGAGGTCTGGTGGGTGGAGCCGGATATTTAAACTCTCGTGTGTTCCTGTCCCTGCAAGGAGGAGGAGGACGTCCTCCAATGTGCTGTCAGTATGGACTCCTGGAAACATAATTACCGGTAAGACTAATACCGATTTTTCTGCCTTCCTCTGGATCAACATGTTAGGGCATGTTAGGTTAGGCTATGGGTTGAACTAGATGGACTAAAGCCTTTCTTCAACCTTAATAACTATGTTACTATGATTGCAGCAAGAAAGGAGGCGCCAAAGCAAAACCAGCAATGCCCACCAATCCAGGCCGCACCGTACGAGGGATAATTAAAGGTCATTTTTTGCACTATGCAGACTGGATTTGGGACTTCCATGTAGCTTACTAGAATACAGTAAAAGAGGCCTTATGGTGGACATACTTTTATATTGGGAAAACCTGGTGCCAGGTTCCCTTTAGCACAGACCATTGATGGTAAAGTCTTGGAAAATTCGTTCAAGACGTCTAAAATAATTTTGTGTTCAGCCTCCATGTGTAGTACAGTTTTCTATTTCGTCATTTATACAGAAAAATGAAGAGAAATGTTTACCATCTCCATCAGCTGGCATCAGTTAGATTCTGTCCCACCATAAGGCTATGTTCACACATTGCGTTTTTTTTTAATGCAAATTAATAGCTGTTTTTTACATTACCAGCAAACGCTATGAGATTTCTGAAATCTGATGCACACATATTGTTTTTTTCTAGACTGAGTTGAAAAACTGCTGCGTTTTTAAAAACTGCAGGGTGTCCCTACTTTCAGCGTTTCTGCAGCGTTTTTTCACCCATAGGAAGCAATGAGCAACAGCACAAACGCAGGTTTCAGGTTTTGCTGCATTTTTGGTGCAGAAAATTCGGCAACAACGGGCGCTAAACTGCTAAACTGTATCATCAGGAAAAACGCAGCGAAACCTGCTTTTTTTTTAAGCAGCTTCTTTACTGCCAAGAGAGCTGGTTTTGCCCGCAGAAAGAAAAAATGCAGCAAAAACGCAACATGTGAACACAGCTTAATGGTCCAATATGCTATACTATTCTATACTGTAGATAGGTTCTGCTAAAATGACAGAAATCTAGACCTTTACAAGAGGATAAGGGTATTTTCCATAAGAGAAAGATGTAAATAATCACATATGCAAGGATTTCATCTGGAAGTAACTTTATTTTCGTTATAAATTGCTAATTATTCCCTAAGTTAACAGATTCCATGCTGTTAATTAAGTGGAGCAATCACTATGTCTAAGCTTGTCAGCGGAGTTGTTTTCAAAGTAGTTGTTTGCATGTTATATGAGGGCTAAGGCTGAATGAGTGTGATAGAATAGGATCTAGTCTGACATGCTATCGATCTATATCAGCGTGTGTTTTTTTAGTATGAGGTGTTTGTGTCTCATATCCCTGTCATGTCCCACGACTTGGGAAATCATTCAATGTTTGCATTGTTTGTGTTTTATCCTTCTTTCTAGGCAGAAGTTTGCTTTTCCCTGTATTTTGTCCCAACTCTCTCACTGTAGTCCTGTGATGTATGTTTGTTCACGCCCTTATTCTCCATTTTGTCATCATCACCATATCTGTATGCATCCTACTGCATGTACTCTGTTGAATATTCCTTTTTACCTGCTACTTTCATCATAATACAAGAATTTCAGTTAAAGCAATCCTCTTTTCCTGGAGTCTTCTTACATGAGAACGTGGCTGAGTTAAGCTATCTGATAAATCGGTATGAACGTGAGTACAGGTCAATACGGAAGCGCCCAAAAGAATTGGCCTATCCAGGCACCACTGCGTTCTACATACCCATGAGTCAGAATAGTAAAAAGGAATATCCTGCCTTCAGAGACAGTAACTCAAGGTCTGTGCTGAACCCCAGTGGAAAAGGACATTTCCCAGATACACAGTAACCCAGTTCCCAGCCAGACCCCAGCGTGCATAGAAGCACACACTGCAGATAAACAGTGAGAAGTATAACCCTCATCATCCACTCTTCCTGCCTGCAAACAAATCATGTCTGAAGCGAGGTATACAATGTCCCTACCAGACTTACAAACACAGGAAAGAGACCTAGATCCCCATCCACCAGCTAGTGAAAGAGGAAAACGTACAGTTAAACCTACATGGAAAGTCATGGAGAATTTAGAGACTGAAAAATGTGTTGTATATAGTGATGTGTCTTCACTATGGGAGAAAGTGCTGAGTCACATAGACACTGTATCAAGGCCTGCTTCTCATGAGTTACCACTAGAGGGAGTCCTAGAACAATTATGCACAGCATACCAAAGGTATATGGAGAAGACTGACCAATACATTATTCTCCTGAAGAAACTGAATCTGCCAGAGACTTTAAAAGAATTGCAAAGTTTCCAGCAGCTTAATTCTGAAAGGGACTGCACCGTACGTGACATTAAAACCAAGATAGAGGCTAAAATTGCACGGACACCAGATGCATCATCTCGCTCATCCAAATCGTCTAAGCACTCAAAACGCTCATCTAGGTCAAGTTCATCAAAATATTCCACTCTCAGCCAGCAGCTTATAAGGGCACGTGCTAAGGCAGAAACGTCTAAGATACAAGCAACCTTTGCGCAAAGGAGAGCAGAAATGGATGCAGCCACAGCACAAAAGAGAGCAGAAATGGATGCAGCCACAGCACAAAAGAGAGCAGAAATAGAAGCAGCCAGAGCAGAAATGGATGCAGCCACAGCACAAAAGAGAGCAGAAATGGAGGCAGCCACAGCACAAAAGAGAGCAGAAATGGAGGCAGCCACAGCACAAAAGAGAGCAGAAATGGATGCGGATGCAGCACGCAAGGAAGCTCTGGAGAAGGAATGTGAGCACGCAACAGCCATGGCGGAGTTAAGGATCCTGGAGCGAGCTATCAGTGGGAGTCAAAGAGACAGCATCAGTTTGTGTGAAGTGGAGGCGGAGGACCCTATTGAACGCACAAGAGACTACGTGCTAAGCCAAAATGGCGAACAGCAGATCATCACTAACACTCCTGATGGCGTTCATGCTTCTCCAGGACACCAGGATGCCGATCCACTTACAGAACCCTACACTCAAGGTCAGTACAATGCTCCCAAACTTGAACTTCCTTCGTATTCCAGTATGCGCCAAGACCATGCATCTCATCAAACTCCACAGGCTATTATCTACACGCAACCCAATATACCGGCAGGTCATTATACTCTCGACAACCGCACAGTACCAGCTCCGCATGTAGCAGAGACTATACCCACCAAACCGGTTGCTGGACTAAATGCATATGCCACTCCATACTTACCCACATTTCAAGGCCAAGACGTCTCCACTCCTATGTACAACACCGCTCAGCCCACATTCGTGCATCCTAAGTCAGAAAGAACAGACCTGTCCGACTTCGCAAGGTACATGATTCGCCGCGAACTTACTAAAACCGGTCTCACAAGGTTTGACGACCAACCTGAAAATTACAGAGGTTGGAAAAATGCCTTTAGAACCGTAACTAGTGACCTTGGCATCACTGCTGCCGAAGAGCTGGACCTGCTAATCAGATGGCTAGGACCACAATCCACAGAGCGTGTCAAGAGACTCAGGTCTGTACATACCAGTAATCCAATGGCTGGTCTCATGGCTGCATGGGAAAGACTAGAGAAAAACTTTGGCAGTCCAGAAGCCATAGAGGATGCACTGTTCAAGCGTCTACAGAGTTTTCCAAAGATATCAAGCAAAGACAGTTCAAAGTTCCTGGAGCTCAGTGACTTGCTGTTAGAGCTCCATCTGGCCAAGGCAGACACCCACCTACCTGGCCTCAGCTATCTGGACACTGCTCGTGGAGTAAATCCCATTATCTCCAAGCTACCGTACAACGTACAAGAAAAGTGGACTACACTAGGGTCAAAATACAAGAAAGACCATCAAGTGTCATTTCCTCCGTTCTCCTACTTCTGTGAGTTTATAAAAGATGTGGCAGAGCGCAAGAACGACCCAAGCTTTTCCTACCAAGAATCCAGTGGCCCAGCTTCACCTCCTTCTAAATACGTCAGCGCACGCTCGAACGACAGAAACCGCAGGGGTCCAGTGTCAGTGAAGAAGACGGATATTCTTCCCTTACCAACACCAGCCCCAGACAAGAGTAACAAAGGTGAAAAGATAGAGAACCCAAATCGTGAATGTCCCATCCACAAGAAGCCACATCCCTTAAAAAAGTGCATCGGCTTCAGGAAGAAACCGCTCCTAGAACGCAAGGAGCTTCTAAAGAAGTTCGGGGTATGCTACAGATGTTGTGCTTCTACTGAACACCTTGCTAAAGACTGTAAAACTACAATTAAGTGCATGGAGTGTGACAGTGAGGACCACGTACAAGCACTCCACCCATTCCGTCCTGACTCTACACTTACTCCTTCCCCCACCACGAGCCATGGCGGGGAGGACGCAGCTCAAACTGCAAGCCATACCACAATATCTTCTTCATGCACAGAAGTCTGCGGAGAAGACCTCTGGGACAAGTCCTGTGCGAAGATTTGCCTGGTGAACGTATATCCCAACGGTCACCCAGAGAAAGCCGTGAAGGTGTACGTCCTTCTGGATGATCAGAGCAACCGATCACTTGCAAGGTCAGAACTCTTTGATATGTTTAACTTAAAGGGAAATGCCTACCCTTACACCTTAGGTACCTGCAGTGGTGTTACAGAGGTTTATGGGAGAAGGGCCAGTGGTCTTACAGCAACATCTCTCGAGAACACCGTCGAGATACCGTTACCTACACTGGTCGAGTGCAACCAGATTCCATCCAATCGAGAAGAGATCCCAACGCCAGAGGCTGCTCTTCATCACCAACATCTCAAGGGGATAGCAAACAAGATACCAGCCCTCAACAACAGTGCAGATATCCTGATTCTGCTTGGCAGAGACATTCTCCGGCTACACAAGGTGCGTCAGCAAATTAATGGACCACACGATGCACCATTTGCCCAACGCTTAGATCTAGGCTGGGTAATCATAGGCAATGTTTGCATACACAAGATGAAGAGACCTAACAACATCTCCTCTTACAAGACACACATCTTGTCAAATGGTCGCAGCACCCATTTCCAACCATGCCCACATCACTACTGGGTGAAAGAGAAAGTGAGCAACACCAAGTGGCAACAGGAATCCTTCAACAACATGAACACACTCCAGTCCTGGGAAGAAAACCTCGGGTCATCAGTGTTCGATTCCACAAGTAATGACAACAAGTTGGCACCCACAAGGGAAGATAAAGAATTTATAAAGGTTATGGATAAAGAATTTGTTCAAGACGACTCCAACAGTTGGGTAGCTCCTTTACCCTTTCGTTTCCCAAGAGTGAGGTTGCCGAACAACCTGCAGCAAGCAACTGCAAGGTTCTCATCCTTAAAGCGTACCCTAAAGAGGAAACCAGAGATGGAGAAGCATTTCATTGACTTTATGCAGAACATCTTTGACAGAAATCATGCTGAACCTGCGCCACCACTGAGGGAGGGAGAAGAATGTTGGTATCTTCCATCCTTTGGTGTCTATCACCCTCGCAAGCCTAATCAGATCAGAGTGGTGTTTGACTCCAGTGCTCAGTTTGAAGGCCTCTCTCTCAATAACCTGCTCCTAACTGGGCCCAACCTGAACAACAGCCTCCTTGGAGTATTGATCCGCTTCAGACAAGAACCTGTTGCCATAATGGCCGACATTCAGCAGATGTTTCATTGCTTCATTGTGAAAGAAGACAACAGAAACTATCTTAGGTTCCTATGGCACAAGGACAACAACGTCAACAATCAGGTCATAGACTACCGGATGAAGGTCCATGTCTTCGGCAACAGTCCCTCACCTGCTGTGGCGATCTATGGACTGAGACGGACAGCCCAGGAAGGTGAGAGAGAGTACGGTTCCGATGCTCGGCAATTTGTAGAGAAGAACTTCTACGTGGACGATGGGCTCAAGTCCTTGCCCACAAGCGAAGATGCAATTGACCTACTCTCCAGAACACAGGAAATGCTATCCACATCAAACCTCGGACTCCACAAGATTATCTCTAACAGTCAAGAGGTAATGAACGCGTTTCCATCTGAGGACCATGCCTCAAACCTAAAGGACCTCATCTTGGGTTCCGATGTTCCTCCAACACAGCGCAGCCTTGGTCTACTGTGGGATATCAAACGGGACACCTTCACTTTCCAAGTGTCACCCTATGACAAACCCTTTACCAAACGAGGAGTCCTATCTGTCATAAATAGCATCTATGATCCTCTCGGGTTTGTAGCACCCATCACTATTCAAGGCAAGATACTGTTAAGACAGCTTACGGCCGAGAACACGGATTGGGACACCCCGCTCCCAACTCAGAAACAGCAAAGGTGGGAGGCGTGGAAGAAGTCTCTGAAGTTCTTAGAGCAACTCCAAGTCCCACGTTGTTATTCTCCAAGATCACCTTTGACTGCAATCAGAAGAGAAGTTCATATTTTCTCTGACGCATCTACAGAAGCCATAGCCGCAGTAGCTTATCTGATGACCTTAGGAGCTAACAAGGTACACTGTGGTTTCATCCTGGGTAAAGCCAAGTTAACTCCAAAGCCTGCACACTCTGTACCCAGACTCGAGCTTTGCGCTGCGGTATTGGCAGTAGAAATTGCTGAAGTTGTACAAGACGTAATGAACGCGTTTCCATCTGAGGACCACGCCACAAACCTAAAGGACCTCAACTTGGGTTCTGATGTTTCTCCAGCCACACTTCTCACACAGAAGATTGGAGCTGCTACAGTTCCGCCTGGGAACTTCGATAGTAAGGACATTTACAGACGTCAGTGGAGGCAAGTACAACACCTGGCTAACGTGTTTTGGCATCGATGGAAGACCAAATATTTACACTTGCTTCAAAACCGTCACAAATGGCAGACGCCCAGTCCCAATCTCCAAGAAGGAGACCTTGTTCTCTTAAAGGATACAGAGGCTCATCATAATGACTGGCCAATGGGACTTATCACCAAGGTCCTACCCAGTGAGGACGGAAAGACTCGTAAGGTAGAAGTTAAGGTGACAAAAGGGGGCTCTACCCGAACCTTCTTCCGCCCGGTCACTGAACTCGTGTTGCTTCTACGAAAGGAGAACATCACATGAACTGAACATGCTCCTGGACGTTGTTCACGGCGGGGAGCATTCCTCCTCATCCTCCAGTTTATTGAATGTTGACATTTTCCATTGGATTGAACCCTTAACATTCCCATTGGATTCTGGGTTGGTGGAAGAGTTTGCATGTTTGCGGCTTCCCCAATCTGAAGATGGGTTTTATATACTTGAACTTATCTTTCGGTGTGATCTACGGGTCAACAACAACGAGTTGGACTTAAAAATCTTTTATGTTTTATTATTGCATGCACGTTTTTATTATTGCATGCACGTTTTTCTTCCTCTTGTTTTTTCAGGTTCGAACGACTTCGAAGAATTACGGACATCGTGAAATCCAAGGATTTCAGACGGGGAGTGTCATGTCCCACGACTTGGGAAATCATTCAATGTTTGCATTGTTTGTGTTTTATCCTTCTTTCTAGGCAGAAGTTTGCTTTTCCCTGTATTTTGTCCCAACTCTCTCACTGTAGTCCTGTGATGTATGTTTGTTCACGCCCTTATTCTCCATTTTGTCATCATCACCATATCTGTATGCATCCTACTGCATGTACTCTGTTGAATATTCCTTTTTACCTGCTACTTTCATCATAATACAAGAATTTCAGTTAAAGCAATCCTCTTTTCCTGGAGTCTTCTTACATGAGAACGTGGCTGAGTTAAGCTATCTGATAAATCGGTATGAACGTGAGTACAGGTCAATACGGAAGCGCCCAAAAGAATTGGCCTATCCAGGCACCACTGCGTTCTACATACCCATGAGTCAGAATAATCCCAATTTGTGCCCATTATGACTTTTTTCACCAGTTTTCCCCTCTGCAGGCTCTATCTACAATTTACATTTTTTATGACTTGGTGGGTTGAGATCAGCTGTTGTGACGTCTCCCATGCACAAAAACAGAGGGCTTCTGACTGACTTCTTTCTCTGTTTTGCACTTATTCAGAAGTCACCGAAGCAGCAAGGAGATTGATTGTACAATAGTGCTGAGCTGTGTAGCTGTGTATCCAGCTCGGAAAGATGCCTAATTCCTCATTAACTGCAGCACAATTTGCCTGTTTCATATCTGCTCACTCTTTCCTCATTACTCTATGCCATAAAAGAGCTGTAACTTGGCACCTCACTTTTCTGAGTGGATGGTAAGTCTAGGAGGAAGGGAAAAGGAGGTGCAGTGATAAAAAAAAAAAAAAAAAAAAAGTGTTACAAAGTTTTTTGTATTTACCTATATCATTGATTTATGTAGTTTGTTGAAATGACCAGGACTATTTAAAGAGGACCCGCCACTTTCTCAAATTGAGTTAAATACCTTGTAAATATCCATAAACTTCCCTCGTGTCTGCCGCTTTTTTCTGTTTTGTGCTGCATCACTCCATTACTGAGATTTTCACATTAGATGTTTTTGGAGACCAGTATGTGAAATTTCTTCTTGCAGTCAAACTGGGCGTTTTTTCAGTCTTTTCTGGTAGGATGTGCTTGTACTCCTTCCTCTGAAATACTGCCAGTCACAATCCAGCAGCATCTGAGACTGCTAGTTCGGCTGCCGACCTATGATTGTCAGTGTCGGGGACGGGTGAAAGCGCATTTTCCAAGAGAAGACTTTTAATGCCAAGTTGAACGACAAATGGAGATTTCACCTATTGTGCTTCAAAAGCAACAAATCTTTGCAATGGAACAGCACAAAAATGGAGAAAAGCGTGAGTATCACTGGAGCATAGGGATTTTTACAAGGTACCGTATTTAACTATTTTATTGTTTTTTTTCTTTGTTGGATCAAGCGACAGATCATCTATTTAATGTTTTGTTTTTGTTTAGTTTTTGGTTGCTATGGGCAACAAAACAGTTTTTATGTCTTTAGGAGCTTATTTGAATAGTACAAAAAAAAGATATAAGAAAGTATTTCTAATAAGAAATAGCCTTTGCCTTTTAAACTGGGTCTCATTACCGTATATTCTAGTTGAGTTTTGTGACTTTCCTGTGTTATATATGAAATGTTGTTAGTGCTTTTTTCTGTTCCTTTTCTACAGGAATTTACAGGATTTTAAATCAGAAAAAGTCAGCTGTTTTTTGGGAATATATTTGGGGTGTTATTTTTTTTTTTTTTTACTTTTTTTTTCTGCAAAATCCTGTTTTGTATCCTGTTTACATGAACATTTTCCTTAGTTCTGTTGTTTTAGTTTTTAAAACCCATCCAGGAGAAAAGAGAGACTTATAGGGAATCTGTCAGCAGATTTGCTACTTCATCTGAGAGCAGCATGATGTAGAGAAAGGGACACTGATTCTAACGATGTGTCACTTAGGTTACTGGATGCAGCCGTTCTGACACAATCAGAGCTTTTATATTTAGCAATGCAACTCACCCTCACCTCAGCTCTCTATGTACATTGTCTATTGACAGTGAGCTGCTTATCACAGAAGGGGTGGAGTCTGACCAGGAGGCAAGTTCTCCTGTAGGCCGGACAATGATAATCACAAGGTGATAAAACCTTCAGTGTCAGTAAACAATACAGCTGGGCATGTGACACATTGTTGAATTTTGTGTTGTAACCCCTATCTCGTGCTGTCCTCTGATAACATGGCAAAATCCAGCTGACAGATTCCCTTTAGTAAAATATGCATGTTACTGAGCAGGCATGGTTAGATCTGTTATCTTCATTTCTGGTCCTGTAGGAACCCTGTTCCTTCCATAGGGTTGCTGTTAATGTTGCGGTCATCCTGTAGACATTGCTTGAGAGAGCCTACATGGTGGGATTAGAGTGTCACAAGTCCGTGCTCCCTACTTACCTACCCCAAGTATTCTGCATTGTAGAAGTGGTTTGGGTAATAGTTTTTTTGTTTTCTGTGTTCAATTCTACATCCATAAATCCCAACAGATGCTGATTTAGTAAATGTTCCAGAATCTCAGATAGGTAATATGATGAATCAGAAATAAGTTCCCAAATGTTGGTGTCTGTAGACCTGATTAGCCTGCGGAAAGTGACAGTGTATGAGACGGCCTGTGGATCTGAGACGGCCTGTGGATCTGAGCCCACTGACTCACGTACTCATGCACTAATGACTTTACAATGCGGGATCTGTATTTATCTTGGGAATGGAGCAGGTGCCTGGTGCAGACACGAGCAGGGAAGAAGCTTTTCTTGGTACAAGATGATAGAACACAGCAAGACTTGTTTAACAGGACATTCTCCATTTCCTCAGATGAACCTTCAAATTGTCTTGGAAATGCTTAACACATTTCTAATGAGCTGATATAAAGCCGGGCTGTGCCAACTGCGCTGACACGGTCGGCATCCACACATTTCTTCTACAAACTGCATTTTCTATCACTTTTTATCACATATATGATTATTAAATATAGGCATGAGTAACCTTGCTTTAGCTCCGTTGCGATTGTGTGATGTTAAAATGACACCAATGATTTCGCTTCTAAACCTCCAGATTTCAAAGTTGTTGTTTTTTTTTTTTCTAGTTCGGTTTTATTTATTTTGTTCTTTTTTTTACATTTGATTTCACAGTTATCTTGCAAGTACCGGTATCTTTAGCATCAATTTTCTAATTTACCATAAATGAATGAATGTCCTTTGTCCTCCCTGATCCTTTCAACAGGCAATGTGTTGACACTAATTGGCACTTAATCACACAATTAATTAAATCTTCATTTACTTAGCACATTAGCAAAATCCATACTGGTGCTTCACTCTGCCAAAGCACTTTTTTTTTTTTTTTTTTTTTTCAGTACATGCTAGTTGGGGAAGAGCAAAAAAGTAAAATCATATATACATATACCGTAATTATACACATTTGCCAGTCTAAGCTTGTTGTACCAGGTCAGTGAGCTATTTGCAAGTGAAATCCTCATTTTGTTGACTATTCATATGCCTCATATTTGTCTAATGTACGAAGCCCACTACATTTTGATCTATATCTGATCTTGTCCAGTCATTACTTTTAGTCAAGATGAATAGCCTTCAGCCGATTATTTCGTTTAAAGGGAATCTGTCACCAGTTTTATGCTGCCTTACAAGTCAATACGGTAAAGGACATGGTAATGTCTGTATCGTTAGCATGAGTCAGGATAATTGATGGCCCTGGGACACTATTATTGTTCAATACAGTGAAGGATTTGTGTAGGACTGATTTTCCAGAAAGCAAATTTACTGATCATGAAGATCTGCCATACCCATTAAATGGCTGTTGGCCGGTCGTTTAGCCAGAAGCCATTGGGTCCCGCTCACTCATACTCAGGAGCGCTCGCTCAGCCGAACACTCCTGCGTTCTCTATAAGAGTGCCTTCGCCAGGCAGTCTCCAGGAGACCATATGATTTGTAGTCCGAAATCAGTCATGCCAGCTCGATATATTTTCCATGACAATATATTGTCTAGGACTCCCATACTCCTTATTCAGTCAATATCAGCAGGTTTGGCCGACATTAGTATGTGTATCGGGGTTGGCTTAAGACTGTGCTTTCAGGATTGTAAAATATCAGTGCTTAGGTAAGGATGAGGCCAGTGATTAACCACCTACATAACAGAATTAAAATCTTATTTGAATCAAGTCATTAATTATTTTATAACATTACCCATCTTCAGGCCAATTTTATATATGACGGAAAAGCCCTTTAAAGCCAATTTCACACTTCTTTTAAGGTAAAATAAAGAAGTGGGCTCAGTGGGATAGTTTGTCAGGGTTAACATACCCTAGGATTAAAAAGGCTCATCTTATAGTATTGTGCAATGATATCCTAGTGTTGTGCCTATCAGGTAGATTCGGTGCAGCCTGATGCCCCAGTCTTGATCCAATAAGTTGTTGGGAAAGTGAAGATTTTAGGGTGTAAATAATCAAGGGTAGCAGATTAAGGAGTGCAATCAGATAAACAAGTAGCTTTCATTTACTGACTTAGATACAGCATAATTCAAAGCTGTTTTACTTAAAGGGAACCTGTCACCCCCAAAATCGAAGGTGAGCTAAGCCCAGCAGCATCAGGGGCTTATCTACAGCATTCTGTAATGCTGTAGATAAGCCCCCGATGTATCCTAAAAGATGAGAAAAAGAGGTTATATTATACTCACCCAGGGGCGGTCCCCGCTGCGGTCCGGTCCGATGGGTGTCGTGGTCCAGTCCGGGGCCTCCTATTTTCATCAGATGACGTCCTCTTCTTGTCTTCACGCTCCGGCGCAGGTGTACGTTGTCTTCCCTGTTGAGGGCAGAGCAAAGTACTGCAGTGCGCAGGCGCCGGGCCTCTCTGACCTTTCCCCGCACCTGAGCACTGCAGTACTTTGCTCTGCCCTCAACAGGGCAGACAAAGTACACCTGTGCCGGAGCCGCAGCGTGAAGACAAGAAGAGGACGTCATCGTAAGAAGATGGGAGGCCCCGGTCCGGACCGTGACGCCCATCGTACCGGGACCGCCCCTGGGTGAGTATAATCTAACCTCTTTTTCTCATCTTTTAGGATACATCGGGGGCATATCTACAGCATTCCAGAATGCTGTAGATAAGCCCCTGATGCTGGTGGGCTTAGCTAACCTTTGATTTTGGGGGTGACAGGTTCCCTTTAAGTACAGAGAAACCTTTTATCTGTACTAGAGAACGTTCCACCATAGCAAATTATCGCGCAATGCAGAGTTGCTCAAACATTTTGCAACTTCTGGCATTTTCACAACTGTTTAGGGCAATTGTATAAAAATGGCTGGAGCTGGGGAAGAGCAGGGCTATGCCCACTTCTAAATTTCATGGAAAGTGGCCGCATTTCTGGCAAGGCGCTTCATATCACTGATAAGATGTACCAAATTCATTAAGGGCGTGCACCTCTTATTGAATTTGGCGCATCTTATTCCTGCACGCCTGTCAAACGAAACGCCAGTGTTAATGAGTCGGGGCCATAACATTGGATTATTTGCACCTTTAAAATGTCCATCAACTTTGATTCGTCAAACAACTAATAGGTTTCACACGTTCTAGATTCATGGTTCAAATATGGACCGTGAGATGTCCAGATCGGCTGTGGGTCTCCTGCCCCGAACTCAACCATCTCATATATATCACTGAAGCTGTTGAGTACCAGTAAGGAGACCATAGCCAGTCCAGCCATTCCATTCTATGCTCAGACCGTGAATGTCAAGCGCGTGAAAAATCCTACAGCTTTACTGCCTATTTTTGTGGAAGCTTGTGAACCTTCCCAAGCATGGTGGCTATATTGTACCCATTTATTGCTTTCCTAGAACATGCACAGAGCTCCCAACTTCTATATGGGCTGTAAAATAGCAGACGCGTTTACTTAGTGTTTCCCTTCTTTTTGCAGTGAATATGTTCAGAGAACAAACTTCATGGATTCCGTTTGCTGTTGCTGACATAATGGCCACACTGCCATACAAAAGTGATGTAGCCATTTTTAATTCAGAGTTGCATTGTCAACCTAAAGAAGCACTCCTCCCATCAAAAATGTTCTCCTCTTAATATAGTGCAGTGATCATCTTATAAAGCACTGTGTACTTACAATTGCTCATTTTGCCTTACTACCCAGATAATTCTTATTTTTTCCATAAGGTCTATATCATGTGAATAAAGACTGGGTAGCTGAATGCTTCTAAGCTCTATTTAGAAACAGGAGGTCAATTTTGTCTGCACATGTCATGAATCACTGCAAAAGTCTATGATGGGGGTAGGAGCGGAGCAGCTGGGTCAGGAGTAGGGGAGGAGTGATTTCTGCAGGGACAAGAGACATCCTGTTACTACATAGAGCAGAGAAAAGAAGAATTATCTGGGTAGAAAGGCAAAATGAGCAATTGTAAGTACATAGTGCTATATAATATGATGACTGCAATATATCAAGAGGATAAAAACTTTCATGGGAATAGTGCTTCTTTAAAGCTTTATGACTGGTGAATGATTTTTCCCTCTTAGAATGAGCCGGTAATGTGCTGTCTAGCATTGGAGTAATAAGACAGAAATTAACTGATGCTGCTTCCTTTTATCTAAACGTGAATCAATTTTAATGTGAAAGATTGGAATGTTCTGATCGGAGTCTTAAGGTACCTTCACACTGAACGATATCGCTAGCGATCTGTGACGTTGCAGCGTCCTGGCTAGCGATATCGTTGAGTTTGACACGCAGCAGCGATCAGGATCCTGCTGTGCCATCGTTGGTCGGAGCAGAAAGTCCAGAACTTTATTTTGTCGCTGGACTCCCGCAGACATCGCTGAATCGGTGTGTGTGACGCCGATTCCGCGATGTCTTCACTGGTAACCAGGGTAAACATCGGGTTACTAAGCGCAGGGCCGTGCTTAGTAACCCGATGTTTACCCTGGTTACCAGTGTAAATGTAAAAAAAACAAAACACTACATACTTACATTCCGGTGTCTGTCCCCCGGCGCTGTGCTTTCCTGCACTGTCAGCGCCGGCCAGCCGTAAAGCAGATTACAGCGGTGACGTCACCGCTCTGCTTTCCGGCCGGCGCTCACAGTCAGTGCAGAGAAGCACAGCGCCGGGGGACAGACACCGGAATGTAAGTATGTAGTGTTTGTGTTTTTTTACATGAGCACTGGTAACCAGGGTAAACATCGGGTTACTAATCGCGGCCCTGCGCTTAGTAACCTGATGTTTACCCTGGTTACCCGGGGACCGGCATCGTTGGTCTCTGGAGAGCTGTCTGTGTGACAGCTCTCCAGCGACCACACAACAACGAAACAGCGACGCTGCAGCGATCGGCATCGTTGTCTATATCGCTGCAGCGTCGCTAAATGTGACGGTACCTTTAGTTGCTTCGCTCCACGTTCCTATAAAGATTACGAGATTTCATGTCATTCTTTATGTTCCATTTTCTCAATAGTGACATTTATGTAGGAACTAATATAAATTATCTTAATGCAGAGGATAAGTCAGAAGGATTCCTGGGGGATGCTCTCTACAAATCTCCTGTACATCATCACAGGTGATCGTCAGTACATAGAAAGGATTGGACCATGTCTATTTTGGGCTCAAAATAATCCCAGATCAGGTTACAACAGCCAGAATCTGAAGTATTGCCTACCCTGGGTAGTTCTCGTCCATTTTCAATCCTGTAGGGAAAAGACATTAAAATGGGGATCCTAATATCTCGTCAGAATCTATTGGAATTGTTTCATCTCACAATTAGAGGTAAAATTGTATTAAGTGTCTTCCTAATTAGCAAGCATTTGATTTTCATTAAGCGTTCATTAGTGCTACCCACTGTATGTTTACACTGCAACACAATTTTGAAGGATGTTGATGAGATTTTCCAAAAGCTTTTAATTGAGTGGAGTGCAACTTGGGTGTTCAGGCATGGCAGTAATATCCTCATTTAAGGGATATTACTCTCTAGTAGTATGTGATGGGGACTACTGTGTCAGAAGCTATGACTACATATCAGGTATGTTTCATATTGTATAGATCGTCTCTTGTAAATGAAGCATGTTGTCCTCACAGAGTCCAGAATTCTGTCATCTGGAATCAATAGAAGATGCGTAATGAATTGACAATCGATCTTTTGGGGTTGTTTTTCTCAACCTGGTTTCATTTAATGATGCCTGGAATTTATTAAAAAGAAAAAAAAAGTACAGCAATGAAACCTGAAGGTGTGTTGCCGTTGGGGAACATTATGGCTCTTTGATCTTCCATAGACGTTTGTGACAACTAGGTATATATTGCACTTTGGTGGTAAGTCAGTTACTCCTATGAATTTCTCCTATGGTGCCTTAATAGGATCCTTGCAAGTGACCTCCTATGGAGGCCTGATTTCTAGGTAACTGAAAGAAACTTGGGCTAACGCTGAACTAAGTGTTACGGCAGCTAAACCTCCGACTCCTCAATTTCCCTGACTTCCGACTCCCCAGCACGGCCCCATTACTGAGCATGGACATAAAGAGCAGCACAGCTAACTCTACTTTGACAGCATTGCAGAAATAGGGCATCGTCATAAGGTAGATGCCCATCTATCATATATTTGACACACCCTGTAGAAGATGGGAATAACCCTTGAATTGGTTATACTACATTACTATTGTCAATTACGGTAGTTTCTAATTGCATTAAAATAACTTTTTAATGCAATTAAAACCAGATTAAGATAACGTTTTATGTCCTCAGGCAGCTCTTGTAATACAAGGCTTGTTCTGTTGGAAACATTAATAGATGGAGAAAAAAGTGACTATATTACCCATATTTTCCAGGAGTACTAATCATATTAATGCTGATCATACTTGTATACACAAATGGTAAGTCTCTGTAAAGAAAACTCTGATAGACCCGTTTTCTCTTTCAGGGATAGAACTTTGCCCTCCGGGATACAGATTCATGATTACAATGGTGGCCAGTTTCATTGGAATGGCAGGACAATTTCTTCTGCCAGGGTTGGCAGCTCTCTGTAGAGACTGGCAGATCCTCCAGGCTGTCATAATCTGCCCTTTTATTCTGATGCTTTCCTACTGGTAGTAAGTATATACATCCTGTATATGAGTTGGGCATGGGAGATACACAAACTTTAAGGCTGCATACACGTCACTGCTTTTCATTCCTTTTTTTTCCCTTTTTTTTTTCTTTCCTTTTTTTTATTTGTATAATTTACAATCACAAAATGAGAAGGGATTAAAAATAAGACCTTTCTAAGTATCGGGTTATTCCCTATAACACTGCACTGGACTCTATGCGTCCCTTTATACCATGGCTTATTTCGCCCACAAGTGCTAAATATCCCAAAGCAACTCCATGTCTAAAGTTACAATCAAAGTGAGTCTGGTGCAACTTTTTGTAGTACTGGTCAGCTTTGTTTTATGTATATGTATATACAAGCTTATAAAATGTGCCGTCTATGGTTGTCATTTGCCTACAGCATCTTTCCCGAATCTTTGAGGTGGTTAATGGCCACAATGCAGTTTGATGCTTCCAAGAAGCAAATTCTTCAGACTATTCACAAGAACAGAGTGAACACAGAAAGCGACAACAAAGGAGTAATGCCAGGTAAGAATTGTGCACCTCCAATGCAATGCGTAACGCTGCCTGCCACCGATATATTTTTTTATTTAAATAATTTTCGATTATTGCTTATCAGGCAGTTTTATTTTATTGTAAGTGACCCTCTGCCTAGGGGGACACCTTGACCATCCCTTCTAAAGGGGTGACAGCTCCTTCTGTCAGCACATAACATGGTCACACAAAACCCGTTCATACCAATAATAAAAAGACAATTCAAATTGTTGGAATAAAATGGCCGTGAAGCTTATTTTGGGTTACACTAAGACTCAATAATATAATAAATCAATAAATTACTTGGATAAAATTGTCCAAACACCAATAAACCAACCCACCCATAGAATGGGCGATTTTCCCACAAATAAACCATCACGACAGTAGGAATAATAAATAAAGGGAAAGAGGGTGGGATCTTCTATTTTTCATATATCCAGCGGAATGGGTAAAGAACCACCAAGCAGAGCTTTTTAAAAAGACCGCCAAAATAATATTCCACCAATAGCAAACCGTTAAAAAGGCGCCAATATAGCCAGTCAGAACCGGTTTGAACTGCTCCTGAGGTAATCAGAGCTGACTCGCTGACCTTTGTTTGACCTTTCATAAACAAAAACAGCTGAAGTAAAAACCCATAGAATAACATGAAGGCTATTCAGGGTTTATGTAGCCATGAGACCCCCACCTTATTTTCTAACATATTTGGGTGGGGGGCTAGCATTCTTCAAGCAGTTGTACCTCAAGTTCTCCCAAAGAGGCAAAGAACAAGAACACAGTGCTTGTAGCATGGGCGGACGATTGTGGAACGATCTGCCGTGAGGATTTCCAGAACAGAGCCAGGTCTTGGATATTAGGAAGGATATATGAATATTAGATTAATTTGTGTCTACTTTACAGAATTGGAAAGGGAGCTCGCAAGGAGACCTAAGAAAGTTTGTATTGTGAAAGTCGTGGGAACCAGGAACCTGTGGAAGAATATACTCGTCCTTTGTGTTAATTCGTAAGTCGACCTATAATGTGTAGCGTTACCACGATGCCCCAATGTTTGTGAATGCTGCATCCTCATATGTTGTGTGTTTTGTGGCGGATACACCAAAGAACCGAAGAGCTGTACAATCTATGATGAAGAGTAGAGATGAGTGAATATTTCAATATTCAGATTACGATTGCCGTATTTTCAATATTCACCTACTATCGCCGAACACCATTGGAGTCAGTGGGAATACAGATGAGCGAATATGTTCAGACACAATCGTCAAACATAAATTCGGCACCGATAAGGTACAAATGTGGCAAATTCGGAATCTGCAATCGTTTTCCTAACAAACTCTCTCATATCTACTAATGAGTGCAGGAGGGGATCCTGTAATTCTATTGAAATAAAGATAATGTGGCCAATCCCTATAAATGACCGCTGGAGATACATCCAGATGAAGCAATTTTATGACCCTGCTAGACAGAACATTGCCGGTGAGGTTCCGCACAGTTACCAGCCAATTGGTCCGCCTCATGACCACAGACATGTTCAGCAGGAGAACTGTAAGCATCCATGAAGTGGTTGGCCAGTGCAGAAAAATGATTTTTCAGACTCACTGGATCACAGTTCCTGTTTTTGCACTTGCACAGAAGAAGCTGAATAGTCAGGCACAAAACAACATCTGAACAAAGTTATTGCCACATCTCGTACCATTCCTTTTATTTGAGACCTCAGTGTAAGAGCAAGAAATAAGGCATCACTAGTAAAATTAACGCACACAGTGTGTCTGACGTGGTTGTATCTTCCACATTCCCTACTACACCATAATCACACAAGTAAGAGTTCAATCGGCATCTTCACAAATGGTTTCCTAGAGTCCCAACATGTATACAGTGGGGAAATAAGTATTTGATACACTGCTGATTTTGCAAGTTTTCCCACCTACAAAACAGAGAGAGGTCTGTAATTTTACAGGTCTTGCTTGGAGCCCCAGAAAGAAGATGATTGACAGTCATCTTGTGTTTCTTCCATTTTCTAATAATTCTAATAAACAGTTGTTGCCTTCTCACCAAGCTGCTTGCCTATTGTCCTGTAGCCAATCCCAGCCTTGTGCAGGTCTACAATTTTGTCCCTGGTTTCCTTAGCTCTTTGGTCTTGGCCATGGTGGAGAGGTTGGAGTGTGATTGATTGTGTGGACTGGTGTCTTTTATACAGGTAACGAGTTCAGAGAGGTGCAATAAATACAGGTAATGAGGGCAGAGTAGGAGGCTTCTTAAAGAAAAAGTAACAGATCTGTGACAGCCAGAATTTTCCCCACTGTACATAGAACTACTCTGGTAACTGCTAGCCCTACAAGCATGGTAACAAACAGATGGAGTGTAGGCCGCTGTAGATGTCGTAATGATCCCCAATAACAGCGTTTTTTTTTAAACTACATGTAGCATCTAAACTCGGCTACATCTTCTAATGTATCTTGCATTCTAAGAAATACAGTACATCCTTTTGGGTACAAACATTGTTTAACATACTATTATTTTAGCAGTATTTTTTTTTCTTACTTTTTATGTACTGCATATCACAAGTAATCCTCACTTTGTCATTTGGTGTAACATATAAAATAACATTGTATTATATTGCATTTCATACTTTTTTACTTTGTATTGACCAATCAAAAGTACATCCAAATTTTTCTACGGAAAGTCTGTCAAGTATATAATTACAAATGGGGGAAAAAAAACCTCTAAATGGGTTGTCTCCAATTTTCAGTTGATAGTCTAGCAAAGGCCATCAATGTAAAATCATTGGGACTCCCACCTAGT
Source organism: Ranitomeya variabilis (assembly GCF_051348905.1). Taxonomy (NCBI): domain Eukaryota; kingdom Metazoa; phylum Chordata; class Amphibia; order Anura; family Dendrobatidae; genus Ranitomeya; species Ranitomeya variabilis. The sequence goes on along the minus strand of NC_135237.1, from coordinate 327,377,349 downwards.
TACACTCATGTAGATATTTGTCTTGGTTAAAATGAATCTGTCAGCAGGTTTTTGCTACCTCATCTGTGAGCAGTGTAATGTAGGAAAAGAGACCCTTAATCCAACGATGTATCACTTAGATTACTGAGTGCAGCAGTTGTGACACAGAGCTCTGTATGTACATATATAGTCTATTGACCGTGAGCTGCTTATCGAGGCAGAGTCAGACCAGGAGTCAAGCGAACAGCTAGTCACAGCAATGATGATGTCCTTGTGATAAAACCTTCACTGTAAGTAAACGGCACACAGCTTGATAACTGACACATCGCTGAATTCTGTGTTTCAAACCCCCCAATCTCATGGTATCCTCAGATTACATAGCAAGAACCTGCTGACAGTCCCTTTAAAGATTGGGAAACTCTAGTATTCTGCATATCCACAGGTAAGTAGTACAGAAATAAAACCTTGCACTCTTCTGAGCCAAGTAGGCCTCCCTCACCAGCTCTGACTTTTTAGAAGAAATGTGCAGTGGAGCGCGTGGTGTGATCCTAGTTGGCCAGTTAGGGCCCCTTTCCACTTGCGAGATATATATCCGTGTCTCGCATGTGAAAACCAAGCTCTGGCACGGGCACTCCAGAGCGGAGCGTGCGGCCGCATATGAACACATGGAGCTGCACGCTCCGCTCCAAAGTGCCGGCGCCACAGCTTGGTTTCCACATGCGAGACACGGACATTTATCTCGCAAGTGGAAAGGGGCCCTTAGCTGTCTTTCTTGAGGGCCTTTTATTGTTCTTGTCACTGGTGTACCACATAAAAGGAGAATGGTTATAATATGATGGTCTATAATATCTTAGTAATGTGTTGACTTTTCTGAGATGCCGACATGATTTTTTTCATTGTGTCCTTGTGTAACCATTTCCAGGTTGACCGGATATGGGATACACCACTGTTTTGCTAAAAGTCTGATGGACCCTGAAGTCAATATGAACATCATGCACAACTTCTATGCCAACTACTTTGCCATGGCAGGAATTACATTAGCATCCTGTCTGGCAATGTGTCCTGTTGTCGGATTTTTGGGACGGAGGGGAGGGTTGCTCCTGTTCATGATACTAACAGCTTTGGCATCACTTCTTCAGCTTGGTCTTCTGAATTGTAAGTAGTTATTTATGTGACCGTATCATCTGCTTTATTAGTGTACTAGTCGTGACTGACTTCGGCTCTCTCATAGAGAACACAGGAGCACTCTCCAAGAGAGCACTCATTGTATGGGATAGATGGTCAACATCACTACTGGCCAAACCATAATTTGGCCAACAGCCATCTGATGTGAATGGAGGAACTTACCGTATATACTCGAGTATAAGCCGACCCGAGTATAAGCCGACCCCCCTAATTTTGCCACAAAAAACTGGGAAAACTTATTGACTCGAGTATAAGCCTAGGGTGGAAAATGCAGCAGCTACCGGTGAATTTCAAAATTAAAAATAGATGCTCCATACCGTTCATTATGGCCCCATAGATGCTCGACATAAAGCTGTGCCACATATAATGCTCTGCACCGTTCATTATGGCCCCATAGATGCTCCACATAAAGCTGTGCCATATACAATGCTCTGCACCGTTCATTATGGCCCCATAGATGCTCCACATAAAGCTGTGCCATATATAATGCTCTGCACAGTTCATTATGGCCCCATAGATGCTCCATAGAAAGCTGTGCCATATACAATGCTCTGCACCTTTGATTATGGCCCCATAGATGCTCCATAGAAAGCTGTGCCATATACAATGCTCTGCACCTTTGATTATGGCCCCATAGATAGCTGTGCCATATACAATGCTCTGCACCTTTGATTATGGCCCCATAGATAGCTGTGCCATATACAATGCTCTGCATCTTTGATTATGGCCCCATAGATAGCTGTGCCATATACAATGCTCTGCACCTTTGATTATGGCCCCATAGATAGCTGTGCCATATATAATGCTCTGCACCTTTGACCTTTGATTATGGCCCCATAGATGCTCCACATAAAGCTGTGCCTTATATATAGTGCTCTGCACCGTTGCCCCATAGATGCTCCACATAAAGCTGTGCCTTATATATAGTGCTCTGCACCGTTGCCCTATAGATGCTCCACATAAATCTGTGCCATTGCTGCTGCTGCTGCTGCAATAAAAAAAACAAAACACATACTCACCTCTCTTGCTTGCAGCTCCTCAGCGTCCCGTCCCGGCGTCTCTCCGCACTGACTGATCAGGCAGAGGGCGACGCGCACACTATATGCGTCATCGCGCCCTCTGACCTGAACAGTCAGAACAAGAGGACTCTAAGACAGAGCGGCGCCCGGTGGGTGGAACGAGGGAAGGTAAATATGTAATACTTACCTGCTACCGGCGTCCCGCTCCTTCCCCCGGACAGCTGGTCTTCGGTGCCGCAGCTCTTCCCCTGTTCAGCGGTCACCGGCACCGCTGATTAGAGAATTGAATTATGCGGCTCCGCCCCTATGGGAGGTGGAGCAGCCTATTCATTTCTCTAATGAGCGGTCCCATGTGACCGCTGAACAGGGGAAGAGCTGCGGCACCGAAGACCGTGGGACGGGCAGGGGGAGCGCCAGGAGCCCCGGAAGTAGGTAAGTATGCCTCAGCGCCCTCTCCCCCTCACCCGCCGACCGTGACTCGAGTATAAGCCGAGGGGGCACTTTCAGCCCAAAAATTTGGGCTGAAAATCTCGGCTTATACTCGAGTATATACGGTAAGTCTTATTCCACAGGTGGCATTGAAAGATTCATATAGCATGATAGGTGTCCTCATATGCCAAGTTTAAAGAATTTGCATTGGGCCAAGCAGCTAATAGTAGCATTTTTGTCTGATAAAAATCATTGTACCTCTGTGCATTTGCACACTACACAAAAGAAACCTTAAAGGGATTTCTCAATAACAAACCACACTTTTAATCAATAAATCTTGGAATAATAAGTTCCACAATAGGATGTGGTTAAAAAAAAATGTTCCTGTTCTGAGACATAATAAATATGTATCTATGTACTGACATATTTGCCATTTCTGACCATGCAGCAACATGGTCGCTACATACCCCATCTCCTGGCCAGGGAAGGAAGCCTAAGTGAATTTATTGACCACATAGCATGGGCTCGCAGCTGCCTCATTTTGTGAGCCCCTGCTGTGTTGTCAGTATATTCATTTATGCACTACTAATCCTAATGAGTTATTCCTATAATCAACATTTATGACATTTCCACACTTGCTCAGCTGTTTACATAAAGCCTATAGAAATTAACGAAGAAAGCCATTCACGTACATGGTCACCTCTTTATTTGTGACTGATACATCAGCTCGTGTGCCAGGAGCCATTCGCCCTATTTCTAGAAATGTCTGATTGAAGCTACACCCCCAACATAGTCTAGATTTACCATTAATGTGTAGTATTCATTGCTTCTTAGCCTTGAATTGGGAGTATTCAAAAATTGTATGCCTCCTTCACACATCAGCTGGTTTTTGTTTCTTTAGATTTTAAGAAAATGTTAATTAATATTAATCTTGATAAGTATTTATCAGATCTTCATCCTTTTTTTTATGGTCCATTTTTACTATTATTTTAACGTTGCCTGTGCAGCATGAGTATAGCGCTGGAACTTTGAAAATACCTGGATCCAGCCATTAAATTTTAACCAACAAAAAGTTGCGCAAACATGTTACTGCTTTTGGAGTTTTTACATTGGTCCCGGCCAACTCTGATATCTTTTTGAAAAGTGGGCAAAACTCAGAGGCATGGTCAAATGCACGCAACAGATTTATAATAATTTACACAACGAATTACGAAGCATTGTACGCAAGTCCCCGGCTGACGTACATTTCTGCATTATGTGCACCTTACTCCATCGCTCCTAAGACTGGCATTAGTCTTAATGAATCGGTGCCTTGGAATTTATTCAGAGACTGTAGATTTGTTGCAGAAATGTCCACGACTGTATAATCTATCACACGTGTGTGTATCTGCAGCATCAGCTTGGATTGCCGTGAACCCCATTTAGATAAATTGGACAGACCGTACAGATTAGCGAGCTTATACATAGATATGTTGGGGTCCATCACATTCATATTTCTGCGTTTACCCTGAAACAAATTACCTTTCTGTTTTGTATTGTGCAATGTACCTGGGGAAATGAGATAACGTTCATTTTCCTCTCTATTTCCTTTTCCCTCCTCTGCCGTTTGGGAATAGTGATTGGAAAATACGCGCAGCGTCCTGACATGGGTAAGATCTCATTCACTAGTCTTTATTTTGTAGTATATTATGTTGAAGACATGTTGGAAAGATTTGTACTAGTTGTCTTTAAATTGCCTTGAATATGTTAATTATGATGTTGTGTTTGATATATTTTAAGGTATGAGTGAAACGGTGAAGAATAAATTCTCAGTCATCTTCTCCATTATCGGGATGTTCTCCTCTCATGCAGTTGGCAGTTTAAGTGTGTTTTTCTGCGCCGAAATCACCCCCACCGTGATCAGGTACATACATTACTTCTACCTACGTTGCGATCGTGTCACTGCTGCTTCTGTTAGTCTTCACTCATCTCTGGGCATCCGGTTACTGAATTCTCCCATCTTTCTCTGATGCAAGACTCACTCTTATTATTATGCGTTACTTATATAGCGCTATCATATTCCGCAGCGCCTTACATAGAGTAGCATGTAAACATTTGGGCACCCCTGGTCAAAATTACTGTAATTGTGGACAGTTAAGCAAAAAAATTTCCCTAGGAATTTTTCTAAATCTTTTCAGGGAACAAAAAAAGCTTAAAAAACCCTCCTGGTATGAACAGTAAAGTGTATTTGCCATAGAACTGAATTAGAATAGTTTTTTTAAGCGGGATTTTGAAGAGTTTCCTCTCCAAAACGCCTAAAAAAAAAATTTAAAAAAAACCCCAAAACTCAGTGTGAACATACCCCAATGTCTATATTGGATTTTTTTAATAACTTGACAGCACGGACTGATGTTTGCTTCAGTTTTTGGGGATGAAGTCCTTAGGAGGGTATGTTTTCATGAGGTTTGTGAACGTGGATTTTTCTATCTGACAAAAATAATCCATGTAAACAAAGTAACAAAAAAATTAAAGTTTGGGGGATGTTTTTACTGTTTTTATGCAACAGCCAGACATGAGCCATTTTTTTTTCAAGCATACGTGGGAAATACTGCAATGTTTTTTCCATTAAAATCAATGATTGGCTTATTCAGGATATTTGAAGCAGGTTTTAATGTGAATTTTGGTGCAGAATCCCCTCAAGAATCCACAACAATAAACTAAAAGTTTATGTGCTCATGTCTTTTTCAGGTGGATTTTGCTGAGAAGCGCCCCATAAAGTGAACAGCATGCACAGCAATGTTAAAGCAACATTGCTGTGCGCATGTTCTGGAAACCCTGAAGTGGTAAAACATGCGACATGCTCTGAAACTGCCGATCCTCCATATGTAACACTATATGGTGAAAGAGATGATGGCAAAGCTGCCAGCGTTTTCCTGAAGCGGCCGCACCAGCGTCTAAGTGACACTGTGTGCACATACCCCAAGAGTATGTGCACACAGCGTATATGTTGAGTTTAAGTCTCTTCAGTAAACCACTTGTGGCATTTTTCTGGAAGCGTTGTCTTTGGCGTCTGTTTGGGCACTTTTTCACCATTTTTTTTTTTTTTTTCAACTGTATATGTAAAGTAGTTCAGCAACTTCCAAATGGAAGACCCCTAAAGAATGGACTAGTCACTTCTTTTATATACTTGATGGCTTTCAAAGCCCGGAGTGGGTAAAATAAGCTGAAAAGACTTAACATAAGCATTTGATATGGCAGTGCATATGTTAATTCTTTTTAGCATTTTTTTAGCACTTCTTCAGGGGATTTACGGTGGAAACCACCTGGAAAAGACACCGTGTGAATTTACCCTTAAAGGGAACCTGTCACCACGTTTTTGGAAGATGGGATAAAAATAGCGTTAAATAGGGGCAGAGGTGGGCGTTACATTAGTGTGTTTGTTATGCGTTTATTACCCACCTAAGTTGCCGAAATACCTTTGCAAAGTCTCCGTTTTCGCCTGTCAATCAGGCTGGTCTGGTCAAAAGGGCGTGTTGTCTTCCCCCAGATTTTGCGTAGTTTTCCGTTGGTGGCGTAGTGGTGTGCGCATGCCCAAGGTCCCGAATCCTCTGCCAGGGGATTTAAAAGAGCGCGCTGTTCGTTATTTCATTGGTGATCGGTGGGCGCGGCCATCTTCCTTTGGCCGCGCGTGCGCAGAAGCGGCGCTCTGCTGGCCGCGGCTTCAGGAAAATGGCCGCGGGATGCCGCGCGTGCGCAGATGGATATCGCGGCGGCCATTTTCCTGAAGCCGCGGCCAGCAGAGCGCCGCTTCTGCGCACGCGCGGCCAAAGGAAGATGGCCGCGCCCACCGATCACCAATGAAATAACGAACAGCGCGCTCTTTTAAATCCCCTGGCAGAGGATTCGGGACCTTGGGCATGCGCACACCACTACGCCACCAACGGAAAACTACGCAAAATCTGGGGGAAGACAACACGCCCTTTTGACCAGACCAGCCTGATTGACAGGCGAAAACGGAGACTTTGCAAAGGTATTTCGGCAACTTAGGTGGGTAATAAACGCATAACAAACACACTAATGTAACGCCCACCTCTGCCCCTATTTAACGCTATTTTTATCCCATCTTCCAAAAACGTGGTGACAGGTTCCCTTTAAGCATTCTGAGGCCAATTGTGTAGTTTTTTTTCTGACCCAAAATTCCTCAAGAATTGACATATGGCTCTTTTTTTCCATGCTAAAAAAATCTGAGGGGAAATAACAGCTCCATGTGCAATAAGGCTGGTTTTCCATTAAAATTAAGTGTATTTGACACTTTTCTTGATGAGGGTTTGTGATCAGAATCCACACTGTGTGAACATATACATTACGGTAAAGCTTATAGAAAGCCATCTCTACTACGGCATCGTCTGTCTGCTCTCACCGGAGTTCATTGACCTGATTTTACTCTTGAGATTGAACTGCTGCGCACATTCACAGCTGCTGTGTGAGTAATGCTATCTGTCTTTCTGCAGTCATTGTGGGAGAACGTGGATAAGTAGGGTTAATGTAATCCACATTGCAAAACTGTGTGAAAGGTTGTGCTCTTATGTGCACCCTAGTAAGGGTTTATTAGAAAGGAAGCCACCGACACCCGCATGTAGGGCTGATCACTGCTTACTTTGCTATTCTACTTCCACTAAATTGACCAGATCATCTTGAACTGAGCTACAGAGACAGATCTGTATTATTGGGCATAGGAGATGACTGAATGCGGAGAATGCAACCTACAGATTCACTGCCGAACAAGGGAAATCATTGAAGCAAGCCTTGTTTACTAGGCTTCTGATTACTGCTTTTCCCGTTAGCACTGATTTGCTGTAGGTGTTCATGGAAAACAAGGCAAGGGAAGCCGTTGTCGCCCGGCACGACATGCTACCAAGAACTTGATTTCCTGCACATAATAGATCCCATTGGTCACAGCCAATTATTTGAGTTGCCTAGCTGTAGTCTACCCATTGGAGATCTACAGAGCACAGGGGGCATGGAGAGTGAGGTTGTACACGCAATGGGCTAACGGTAATACAATAGGCTCTTCAGAGAAGGAGAGGAACTCTAGTGCCACATACTTGGATCGTAAAAGCGAATATCAACCCCTTTTAAAGGACATTGCAACAGGGCTTAGGATAATAAGCAGACACATGTTTTAGGGTGTTTTGCTCTTCATCAGCGCAAAACAGGAAAACTGGTTTGGCTGGGTGAGCGGCCTCTAACAGGGGAGTTAGTGGTTAGATTTTAGGGTAGATCACAAACTATTTTAAAAGGAAAAAAAAAACAGAACTAAAAATTTCCAGCATATATTGTTTCCTGCATTCTCATAAGAAAAAAATCAATGGTTTCTTCAACTGTTGAATAATATTCTATACTGAGAGTTGTCCTTTTAAACATATCTATGAGTCCTAGTTGGTGGACCTGTGGTCTCCATTATAGGACTGCCATCGTGTGCTTGATTTGGCCTTAGCGCCGCTAGTTTAGATGGTGCCAAATCTTGCATGGATTTCCTCTGGTCACTGAGTTTAAGAATATCCTGACACGTTATCGGCTGCCCATTAGAGATGGAGCTTTGTCTACAATGTCATAACGTATGGCACTTGATAGGCGGGCCAGTCGGAAAACACAATGGCCATCATTTATCAGTATTAAATTTTAATAGTTTTATTTACTTTTATTTATTCTCATATTAAGATATTTTGTAAGGGGAAATTGTATTTGTTTTTACTTTTTAATGTTTTCTCCTCTGGTAATTTCTCATTTAAAGGGTGACCAGGGCTGCCATGTTGTTGGCCAGTCTTTAGGATAGGTTCTCGTTATCAGATCATTAGGGATTGACATTGAGGTAGCACTGTTGTTGTGCCACGCTGGGGTCCTGTTTGAAGTCTATATGTTTTCATGGTTTGTGTGGGTTTCCTACCACACTCTAAAAACATGCTGATTGGTTGTTTTCCGCCAAAAGAGAATGTCCCCTTTTTAGTCCTCACCTTCCTCGGGTCCAGCACGGAGTGTCCACCGCTGCTCCCAGTGTCTGGCATGGGCTCTTGCGCCAACAGCATGGCAGCCAATCGGTGAGCTCAGCAGCTTTGGGTGGGGGAGTGATTTGTTGTGGTTTTTCTTCCTGAAATGGGACAATACCTTTACATTGAACTCATGGAGCTGAATGTAATTTGATTGATGGCTCATTGCCAGTCATTTTAGAACTCTCCTTAAGTAAGTGGCGCAATGCCTATGCTGGGACGTGATCAGATGGCACCTTGCTCTGCTATCCGGAAAAGCCATTTTATTTCCTCATACACATACATAAAGCCCATTTATCTGCGCGCTATGTGCAACTCGACAAACCAGAAAATGCTGTGTACCCAGGATGTGGGTGCATCTGTAGCTGGCGGGCCGGATGACATTGCCACGTCCACCGGGTGCAGGGCCAAAGTGGATAAATGTGTTCTCTGTCGGGCTCTTCTTGGCACAGCATTAATGAGAATTACGCTCTAATAGAAGCCTTGTACCAATAAGTGAATGAACCCGTGGATTTACCACTATTGAAGCTTTCCTCGCACTTGGCTGTTGGCCATTATAACCCAGCGCTCTCGGGCTCTAATCTTCGTACACTTTTTGAACATATGGATTGTGGCCGATGTAATAACTGGAATAGCATTGCTGTGAGGTTAATGATAAATTTCACATATTCTGCCCATTGTTGCATCACTTTACCATCCTGTCTGGTTCTGATAACTCCCTGAATGATTCTTCTTGTCTGGTAAATATTCCCACCGAGGGGGTATCTTAGTCCCTGACGTTAATTAGCTGCAGCACTTAAGAATAAGGAAATCTTGTTTCTTCTTTACTACCCCCTCTTTATAGAAATAATGTAGAAAAATATTATAGAAATAAATTACAGCATACCCATCTATTATATGTCCAGTAACTGTTCCATTTCCCATGCACTGCAGCATACCGTTCACTTGAGTGAGAGACTCCTCTTTATTGGCCTTCTGACAGCACTATAGGCGCTGGACTTTTATTTCCCTCACTTCTCAACATGCATTTCTTTAAGCAGTTACATAGAAGAGAGTAATCAAGTGGCTGGTACTATAGAGTGATTTATAAGATCTAGTTATTTGTGGTTGTTGGTTATTCTTATTACTTGGATGTGATGCATTTTTTCCACCGCACTTTACGAAAGTTATTTAAAAAAAATGCGTTGCTTTTTCTACAGTATTCAAAATTGTTATAAAACCACATCACAGTTCACTGGATATTTTTTTGCATGATAAACTGCACTTTTATCACCATGTTGAATATCATGGCAAAAAACATGTATTTTGCAGTGCCTTTTGAAAAATGCAATTTGTGACTGTAGTCTAAGCTTCTTACTTTAGTGGGCACTTTATACTGTCAACACACCGTTTTTCCTTTACCAAGGACCCCACTACAGGTTTATCAAACAAGGGCAGTATTAGGCTATGTGCCCATGTTGCGTTTAAGCATTTTTGCTGCAATTTTCCACGGTGGAAACGCTTAAACGCTTACAAACCGCATCCCATTCATTTCTAATGCATTCCGCAATTGATGTGTGCATGCTGCATTTTTTTTCTGTGACGGAAACGCATCGCGGAAAAAAATGCAGCATGTTCATTATTTTTGTGGAATCGCGGTAATTCCGCACCCATAGACATGCATTAGAAATCCGCTTGAAAAACGCATGGAAAGTTAAAACGCGTCTAAATCCGCAAGCGTTTTTCCTGCAAGGGTATGCAGAATTGAAGCAGAAAATTGGGGCAGCACGGTGGCGCAGTGGTTAGCACAGCAGCCCTGCAGCGCTGGAGTCCTTGGTTCAAACCCCACCAAGGACAACATCTGCCAGGAGTTTGTATGTTTTCCCCGTGTTTGCGTGGGTTTCCTCCGGGTACTCCGGTTTCCTCCCACATTCCAAAGACATACTGATAGGGAATTTAGATTGTGAGCCCCATCGGGGACAGCGACCTGTAAAGCGCTGCGGAATATGTTAGCGCTATATAAAAATAAAGATTATCGTGAGCACATAGTCTTAAGCTCGCTTCTCACCAGTACAAGGGCTGGACCCGCTAGAGTCATTTCGACTGGCGCATAAGAAACCAGTAAGTCTTTGTCAGTCATTGCCTGCCCTCTAGTGGCCACAAGGAAACAACAAAAACAACTTATTTCTTACCTAACCCTGTATTTGTACGATTATTTCTGGTACTAAGCCATGCTCATCCATAATATGTGACGGCATTCACTGATGCTAATTCAGATGTTTAAAGTTGTCTTTTATTGTAGTTGTACCCAGACTTTGAGCCGAAGCCGGCTTGGATGGTTTTTGCAGCTTCTTCTAGTGATAACACACTAGCAGACCCATTGCAGAATGGCTAAAACCAGAGCCTGACACACCCCACTGACTTATAATGATATCCATTGGGTTTTTTTGAAATTTTCTGGGAGTCTGACAATAGACGCACATCCTACAATGCACACTGGTTAGATTTAACCGTTAGAACATATATTCACACATAATAATTATTGACAACATGGCAATGTAACGCGACCTATAATTTGTTTTACCGTGTGTTTTGTTGTTCCCATATGGATTATTATACATTGGTAGCTAATTATATTTTGTTTTGTTTTTTTTAGGGGTGGAGGCCTGGGTTTGGTCTTGGCTAGTGCCGGTTTTGGGATGCTAACTGCCCCCATCATGGAGCTTCACAATCAGAAGGGGTACTTCCTCCACCATGTCATCTTTGCCTGCTGTACTTTGATTTGCATAATTTGCATTCTTCTACTGCCTGAAAGTAAGAACCAAAGCCTCCCGGAAAACATCCCTCACGGAGAGCATTATACCCGCCAGCCTCTCCTACCTCACAAGAAAGGAGAGCAACCACTCTTGTTAACAAACTCTGAACTCAAGGATTACTCTGGCCTTCATGATTCAGTAGCCATGGGGGATGGTGTATCGGAAAACACCACGGTCAATGGTATCAAATCAACATAGCCGGATAACTGTCACGAAGAAACATCTCATGTATTTATTTTTTCCCCTTTGCACAGGTCGTACAGACCAACCTTGGGATTTTCTGGTATAGGGGCATCCTCCCACACAGCTGCTAAGTCTGCTTAGACCCCTTCAACCATATGGGAAAACATCAAAAGGAAATTCAGCCTCTAACACTCTAGGATATCAAGAAATGCTTTTGGTCTTGAGCAGTGATTTGATCCTAAAATTGGCTTCCTCCGACATCTGATACTTCATTTCCAGTTGGTCATTCGTAGGAAGACCTACATTCACAGACAAAAGTGAAACGAATGACTGATTTCTATTTATTTGACATAGTAATTCTCATTCTCTATTCCATATCCTTGCTTTACATTTACAACTGCCCAAGTAACAAAACTTTGGTTCCTGGGTGAGAAACTGAGATGGTGCAAAGGAGGAACCTGGCAACACAACAGTAGTGGGAGGCTTCTGCTCATCAGTAGGACACTTCTCCACACATGCCTAAGTGACCATGAAAGGGATGACTGAGCTAATGGACTCCGCATTCTAATACGTTTCTATTTTTTTTTTTTTTTTGCTAGAATACTTGAGCAATACAGGAAAGTTGGGAAATCGAGAAATACCACTACCTTGAAAGACTGGTTAGCTGCCATTCATTATAATTTGCAGCTACTACTGAGCGTACCTTATGGTTACCCCTCAGGTTTTACGTCTTGCATTGAAGACATTTGGGAAAAGGCTTTTAAAGATGTGAAGTCAAATATGTGCCAAATTCTGCCGAATACTCTTCCCTCCTGTATGAACAGAACCTTGGCTACTAAGGGCAGAGTTATTTCCCCATCGAGAGAGTTAATGCCTTTGTGATGTATAGCAATTTTGATGACCGGTCAGACCGCGTGTGCTGGTCAGTAGGAGATTGCTAATTCCTCGCAATACCATTGTAGAAATCATTAGACCTTACACTAGAAGCAAGTAACACCTTACATTGGTTCCGAGCAAGAAACCCTAATTTATGATGGTTGGTTAAGGTCTATATCTGGGATAAATGGCCCCTGATTCTTTTCTGATCCTCTGCTTTTACTCAGTGGCCAACTTGAGAAGTCTCCTTGACTAGTAAGACTTTCTAAAACCATTCAGAAAGGAATTTTTTTAATATAGAATGGGTGTGAATGTGTAGAAATCATGACAACTCTATGGCTGGGCAGATACAGGACAATACACAGGCAGGGCATAGCTAATCTCTAGCTCGGTGCAGGTCTTCTATACACAGGTCAAGATCTAATCGGCCCCTGTAAGTTCTAGTAATGGGTGATCCAGGCCTGGAAATGTTAGCTCTTCGAACACTTTGCTTAAGGATTGGCCTTCACAAGGGTCTCTCGTTATAGGACCTGCCGACAAAGGTGTATTCATTGTAACTGTTACATTAGTGCTTTCTAGTTGAATACTGTTAATCATAATGTGAACTATGCTGTAGCTGTTGGTTTATTTTTAGATGCATCATCAGGAAAGAAAACAAAAAATAATGATGGCCGATTTAGTTTTGTGATCTTGAGGGAGGGAAGATGGGGTTTGTACAGATGCAAAATCAATGTTCGTATTTTAATAAATGTTGCTAAATGTTGTGAAGCCAAAATCACGGGTCACCAAATTGGAAGAAGTGCCATTAAACGAACTGTGAGTGTTGATCACTTTACTCTCGGGATGACTTAGAGCGCACTGCATCCCCTCTAAAACAGACGGGGATATGATGCACCTTAAAATTAAAAAAAAAATAATAGTAAAACAAAAAAAAGTAATGTGTTCTGAAGTGTAACGTGAGTGTTTTGGAGGAAATTTAGCCTATTTTATTCCTGGTGTCTAACACCGATCCTTCACATTTCTGTTCCTTTATAAAAGTAATAACTTTTAGTGTCTTCTTTGTACAGTATCTTGAAGCAATCATCCATGAATTGGTGACATTACTGTAGACTTGTCAAACCACTACTGCGAATCCTGGTGTCATCACCATTATTTTAGGAGTGAAAGCAATAGGTTTTACAGGTCACTCATACCAAGCAAAGGTTTTATTTGTCTTTTTATCATTAATGTTACAACTGGCCATTAATACTAATAATGATGAGGTGATCCATGAGAAAATGGGTAGAATTGACAGATCCTTCTAGAACGAAGCTATGGCTGACTGATTAATAATGTTTGAAATTAGGCAAACTGCTTTTGATGGATCATGCGTTCCCGATGAGCTATAAAATAGAAATTAGCCGTAAAACTATTTTGGGTAAAGTTACATGAAATTTGTTTCTACACCATCAGCATTTCTCCTGCCACAGGCATTTGTGAAACTTGTCCTTTTTTTTATGTTTTCTGTACGAGACAAGGACTATGATATTTTTGGTCTTGGATTACTTTTAATACATACATGTTTTAGTACATACCTGTTCCGTTTCATCTTCAGGAGTAGTTTGGTGGTACACATCCATAGCACAAGCTTTCAAAATTGAGTACTGTAACATGTCTTAAAAACTAAATGTGTGCATGTCACCTGGTTGTATCTGCGCAAAAACTATTTGTACTGTATGTGTACAGAAATAAAAACCTAAAAACAACTCCGCTGCTTGTTCCTGAATTATGGATGGTGCTGAATTCTAACTGTATGCATAAAGTGTGTATTCTCATATTGATTGACTTCTACATCTTAGGCTATGTGCGCAAATCAACTTCAAAAAGTCAGAGCTCTTCAAAAACAATTTCCACTCCAAAAATTTATTATAACTGTTCATATTCTCTTAATGGACTTTGCAGTGAAACAAAAATACTGCTCATAATGACACACAAGGAGAGACCTAGCTAAGCGGGCAGAGAGCATCTGGTGAGGACCTCTTTTGGACTAGTTATCATACCTTCTTCTTCTGAACATGCACAGTTATCTTTTTATTGAGCTTGTAAGCACTGACCTGGAGTTGGCTGGAGCTCAATGTTATCTTCTAATGCCAACCAGCTTTCAGGGCAGTGCTTACAAGCTAATTAGCAGCGGTGATCAGATTCCTAGGCAACAAAATTGTTACAAGAATGGGTGCAAATTTTAATAAGGCTTTGTTCACACATTGTGTTTTGTTATGCAGATTTTCAGCTGCGCTTCACAGTACTAGCAAAAGCTATGAGATTTCAGAAATCTCATGCACACATTTAATTGGAAAACTGCTGCTTTTTGCAAACTGCACCAAGTCCCTTCTTTCAGCGTTTTTGCACCTTTTTTTTGGTGTTTTATTTTAACCCATAAAAAGCCATGAGTGAGTACAAAAACGCAACAAAAATTGCAGGTTTTGCTGTGTTTTTGGTCCAAAAATCTAAAGAAGTTGTATCATGCTTTTTTTTTTTTTTTTTTGGGGGGGGGGGAGGGGGGGGACTAAACTTTATCAGCATGATAAAAAAGAAATGCAGCAACAGCTGATTTTTGTGAGCAGCTTCTTTCCTGCCAATAGAGTAGGTTTTGCCTGCAGAAAAAAATGCAACGTGTGGACATAGCCATTCAGGATTTGCTGCAGGCTTCACGTTGTGTATTTATGCAGCGTCAAAGCCGCTGAGGCCAGATGTTACAGCATAGTGGATGGGATTCCTAGACATCCCATGTCCATTGTGCGTCTATGTGCACCTGCGGAAACGGATATGCGTTGCGTCTTACAGATCCACAGCATGTCAATTTCTTTTGTGGGTACACATGCGGATTTCCCCCATAGACTTGCATTAATGAGGAAAATCCGCCTGTAAAAAAACAAAAAAAAAACATAATTGTGTGTCCGCTAATTTGCATAATAGGTGGGGAAATGGTGCGGACACTTCAAAACCGCAGCAGATCCTGAACGTGGGAACGTACCCTAAAGCCGTAATTTGTACTAACAAGCACTATTTAACATCACCTCTATAAAGGTGGAAATATTTTTTTCAGAGAATATTCCCATCTTCATAGATTGGTATTGGTGGATAGTGCATGTAAAAACCAGCACTTTTATCATTTACTAATTATTAAAATTTGCAGCTGTTTTGAGACATTTACACACGTTTTTAGCTAGTTGTCTAGGAGACTGACCACCACTGTATATATCAGCAGGTGCCACACATGATTATTGCTTACCTGCTCTTGAGCTTGTAAACACGGCTTCGTCAGTTTCAGTGCAGTGCTTACAAGCTATAGACTGCAGTGATAGTCACTTTTGTTCTCACAAAAGTGCTTGTTCTTACAAGGGCTATTACACAAAACTTATCTATATAAAATAGTAATAACCCTTTAAGTACTGAGGAGCAATTAGACGAGCAAGTGCAAAGACCCCCAATATCTGTTGATCAGATTGCAAGTAGTCCCTGATTTTTAGGGGTGATGAACCTTGTTTAGAATCCGTTACTCTTGGCTTTGAAACAAGACCAAGGTCCTACCTCTAGCTGCAATCTAGCCTGCACTAGAACCTTTAGTAACAAGGATGTATCTGATATAATATTGGCTGCTTAAGTGGCTCCTTGCAAGATTTCCTAAGATATCATTAAAAATATATATAACAAAAGCTACTCATTGTATCCTAGAAGATGATCCTATGCAGAGCTCCCACCAGGAATTTCAGGGTCCTATACTAGCAAAATTTTCGGGCAGCCTTGAGACTTCTCGAACCTACTACAGTCCAACCGCCCACTCTTGCATAAACTCCACTTCCGCACCACGTCCTCAGCAATAACATATTAACAAAAGCTGATGGCTGTGTATCTGATATGGCGTTCCATGGGTAGTGTTATGTCCAAAAGATTTAAGCCACCACCACTACAAGGTAGACTCTCTTGGCAGAGCCCTGCTCTAACCTATTAAACATTTCTTAAACTATTCAATACTATCTTTAGGTATACTTTTCATTAAGGGAATGTCTCACATACATTGTTTTTTAAAATGATCAATAATACCCCATATACAAGGGACAAATACTGTCATACCATGGCCGGACCACATGTTACCACAACATTGTTGCTGAATACTACAATACTGATCATTAAAAACCAATACTAATATTACTTGTCTTTCACTAGGGGGACTTGTCAGGGTTTCACAAAAACACTGAACTTTAGGAAGGCAAAGTTTGACCAGCTTTAGCGGTGCCCTTAATCTGGTTGACTGGGATAATGTCCTCAGAAATAAGAATACAGATAATAAATGGGAAATGTTTAACAACATCCTAAATGGGCATTGTAAGCGGTTTATACTGTTAATTCTGTCACACTAGGGTGCGACCTGTCCTAATTGTCTGCTGCCAAATTGGATGTGAGGTTTTACGGCCGGAGAAATCAGGACACAAATGCAAGCAATTGTCTCTCAAGATTCCTGATCTTTATTGGTCGGACCGCTCTTTTTATAAGAGAAATCGGGCGGTCTCAGCATATTACATCATAGGTCTTTCCAACTTAATAATTATCACAAGTCATTTTGATTGATTATATTGTTTGTTGATTACTCTGTACCGTTATCACCCTAATGACCTGTTCTAGGTCAGTTTATTGGGAATTGATCTCCCTACGTACAGGTGTATTTACTCTTGATAAGACTAGGGGAATTACAAAGTCCATCTAGACATTGGCATATCTTGGCACATACTGGGATGGAATAATAAACAGAATTAAGTCTTATAAGGGTATGTGCACACGTCGCAGATTAGGCTTAGGAATTTCTGGTGCGGATTCTGTCTCTCCTGGCAGAAAACGCACCTGCGTTTTTTTTGTGCGGTTCCGCAGCATTTTTTTGTGTGCGTTTTTGCTGTGGTTTTCTTGCGGATTTGCTGCAGTTTTTACCCCTGCGGTTTTCTATAATGGAGTGGGTACAAAAACGCTGCAGATTCACAAAAAAGAAGTGACATGCTACTTCTTTTAAACCGCAGCGTTTCCGCAGCGGATTTTCCGCCAAGTGTGCACAGCATTTTTTTTCTCATTGATTTACATTGTACTGTAAATCAATTGCGGATCTGCAGCATTTCTGCACCTCAAAAAACACTGCGGATCCGCAGAGAATCCGCAACGTGTTCACATACCCTTACAGTGAATCAGAAAACCTTAAAGTGACATGAATCTAATATTAAGCAAAGCGTCCATATAAGTTTGATTTCAGTATATCTTCATATGCCGTACATTCTCTCCTTAACAATACCTTGTGGGAATAAAAGGACAAGAAATAGGAAAAACCCAATGTGGCTAAACAAAGAAGAGGGGCAATTAACAGTAAAAAGAAAATATTTAAACTACTAAAGCAGGATGGCACCGTTGAGGCTCTAAAAAAAAAACTATAGGGAGAAAAATACTTTAACTAATTTAACTATATCAATAGTATTATTATTTATATAGCACCATTAATTCCATGGTGCTGTACGTGAGAGGGGTTATGTACAGAGTTATAGATATCGTTTACAGTAAACAAATTTACAATGACAGACTGGTACAGAGGGGAGAAGACCCTGTCCTTGTGGACTTACATTCTACGGGATATTGGGGAAGAGACAGAAGGTCGAGGGTGCGGCAGCTCTGGTGGTGGTTGGTGAGGCGGCAGCTCGGGTGGTGGTGCTGCGGCAGAATGGTTATTGCAGGCTGTAGGCTTTCCTGAAGAGATGGGTTTTCAGGTTCCATCTGAAGGATCCGAGGGTGGTGGATAATCGGACTTGTTGAGGCGTGGAATGCCAGAAGATGGGGGATATTCGGGAGAAATCTTGGAGGCAGTTGTGTGAGGAACGAATAAGTGTGGAGGAGAGTAGGAGGTCTTGGGAGGATCGAAGATTATGTGAGGGAAGATTTTGTGAGATTAGTTCAGAGATATAGGGAGGGGACAGGTTGTGGATGGCTTTGTAGATCAGTGTTAGTGGTTTGAACTGGATTCGTTGGGGAATTGGGACAGTGAGGGATTTGCAGAAGGGAGAAACAAGGGAGTAGCGAGGAGAGAGGTGGATTAGCCAGGCAGTAGAGTTGAGAACAGACTGGAGTGGTGCAAGAGAGTTAGCGGGGAGGCCACAGAGGAGGGTGTTGCAGTAATCGAGGTGGGAGATGATGAAGTCATGCGCAGGAGTTTTAGTAGATTGTGGGCTGAGGAAGGGATGGATTCTGGCAATATTTTTGATTTGGAGGTGGCAAGAGTTTTGGACGTGCGGTTTGAAGGACAGGGCAGAGTTGAGTTACCCCAAGGTAGCAGATTTCAGGTGCGGGAGAGAGCATGATGCTGTTTACATTAATAGATAGATCAGGTAGGGGGGGGATACACGAGATGGGGGAAAGATGATGAGTTTGGTTTAATCTACACTTGAGTTTTAGGAAGCGAGAGGTGAAGAAGAAGGATATGGCTGATAGACACTTCGGGATTCTGGATAGTAGAGAGGTGACATCTGGGCCAGGGAGGTAGATTTTATTATTATTTATTTATATAGCACCATTAATTCCATGGTGCTGTACATGAGAAGGGGTTACATCAAAATACAAATATCACTTACAGTAAACAAAACTAACAATAACAGACTGATACAGAGGGAAGAGGACCCTGCCCTTGCGGGCTTACATTCTACAGGATTATAGGGAAGGAGACAGTAGGTTGAGGGTTGCAGTAGCTCCGATGGTGTTGAGGTGGCCGTGTGGTCATTACAGGTTGTAAGTTTCTTTGAAGAGGTGGGTTTTCAGGTTTCTTTTGAAGGATCCAAATGTGCTGGATAACCGGACATGTTGGGGCACAGAATTCCAGAGGATATTCGGGAGAAGTCTTGGAGGCGTTTGGGTGAGGAGCGGATAAGCGTGGAGGAGAGGAGGTCTTGGGAGAACCAGAGATTGTGAGGGAAGATATTGAGAGATTAGTTTGGAAATATACAGAGGAGAAAGGTTATGGATGGCTTTGTAGGTCAGTGTTAGTAGTTTAAACTGGATACGCTGGGAAATTGGGAGCCAGTGAAGGGATTTGCAAAGAGGGGAAGCAGGAGTGTAGCGAGGAGAGATTAGTTAGTCAGGCAGCAGAGTTAAGGACGGACTGGAGGGGTGCTAGAGTGTTAGGAGGTAGGCCACAGAGGAGGATGTTGCAGTAGTCGAGGCGGGAGATGATTAGGGCATGCACAAGCATTTTGGTAGAGTGAGGGTTGAGGAAAGGGCGGATTCTGGAAATATTTTTGAGCTGGAGTTGACTGGAGGTGGCGATAGTTTGGATGTAAGATTTGAAGAACAGAGCAGAATCAAGGGTTACTCCGAGGCATCGGATTTTGGGGACAGGGGAAAGTGTGATTTCATTTATTTTGATAGATCAGGTAGGGAAGATATGCGAGATGGAGGAAAGATAATTAGTTCAGATTTGTCCACATTGAGCTTGAGGAAGTGAGAGGAGAAGGAGGATATGGCTGATACACTCTGGGATTCTGGAGAGCAGAGAGGTGACATCTGGGCCAGAGAGGTAGATTTGAGTGTCATCAGCATATAGATGGTACTGGAAGCCATAGGACCTTATGAGTTGTTCCAGGTCGAGTGTATAGATTGAGAAGAGTAATGGCCCAAGTTCAGAGCCTTGAGGGACACCAACAGAGAGGGGGCGAGATGAAGTAGTATGGGAGTAGGAAATGCTAAATGTGCGGTTGGTAAGGTATGAGGAGATCCAAGATAGGGCGAGGTCTTTGACCCCAAAGGAAGAGAGGATCTGTAGTATGAGGCAGTGATCAACTGTGTCGAAGGCAGAGGACAGGTCTAGAAAGATGAGTATAGAGAATTGTCTGTTCGCTTTGGCTGAAAGTTATTAGTGATTTTGGTCAGGGCAGTCTCGGTGGAATGGTGGGGATGGAAGCCAGATTGTAGGCTGTCGAAGAGAGAGTTAGATGCATGTGAGAGGAAAGTTCAGCATGGACGTGCTGCTCAAGGAGTTTGGATGCAAATGGGAGCAAAGATATGGTGCGATAGCTGGACATAGCGCTTGGGTCAAGTGATGGCTTTTTGAGGATAGGTGTGATTGTGGCATTTTTGAAAGCAGTGGGGAAGGTACCAGAAATTAGGGATAGGTGGAAGAGATGGGTTAGGAATGGGATTAGTGTGGTGGTGAGGTTGGAGAGGAGGTGGGATGGGGTCAAGTGCACAAGTGGTGAGGTGTGATTTGGAGAGAAGATGAGCAAGCTCCCTTTCAGTGATTTTGGAGAGGGAAGTTATAGGGTTTGGGCATTGGTCTGGTATACAAAGGGGTTGTGGTGGTTTGACGACAAAGATTTGCCTTGTTTGGTCGATCTTATTTTTGAAGTGCGTGGCAAAGTCCTCTGCAACGATTAGGGAACTCGGAGGGGGCAGTGGTGGGCCGAGGAGGGAGTTAAGTGTTGAATAACTGTTTGGGGTTGTGGGATAAGGAAGATACGAGGGTTGTGAAGTAGGCCTGTTTAGCAGAGGTGAGAGCTGATTTGAATGCGAGTGTTGCTTGTTTGAGTGCAGTGAAATCATCTTGCGAATGTGTTTTCTTTCAACGCCATTCTGCAATTCTGGATACTTGCCGAAGCTTTTTAGTGATGTTAATGTGCCAGGGTTGTCTATTGGTTCGTCGCACTCTGCTATGCATGACAGGGGTGACCATGTCAATAGCTGATGCAAGAGTGGCATTGTAGAAAGCAGTGTCTGTGTCGTGGAGTGAGGATATGGATGTTAGTGGTAGGATAGAGTCAGAGTGTGTGGGAGTCTAGGTGTGCGAGGTTCCTGCGTGGGTACACGTTGCTGGACATGGGTGACGGGTGAGGAGGACAGGGATGAGAAAGTGAGTAGATGGTGGTCAGATAGAGGGAGAGGGGAGGTTGTGAAGTTAGATAGGGAGCAGAAACTGGTGAAGACAAGGTCTAATGTGTGTCCAAAAATGAACCATACGGCGCTGCTTGGTTGCTCCAGGTGAATAAGCAGCAAATATATGGACGAAATCACTCCCAATCGTCCCAGAAATGGTTAATCAAAGAAAACAATATGTGATATTTGCACTAAGTTCACCTATATGAAGCCATAAATAGTTAAAATAGTTAAAATACTGGGAAATGTCATAAAACAAGGTTCCCCATACAGGACTGTGATATTAAGGTAAATACATCTTGTTAATCAAAGAAAAGGAGATCTGTGTCCTAGTGCTGACATGCAGAAAGGTCCTTCACTAATGCGCTGAAAGGTTGGTATCTGAAGCCTTCTCTGAATCTCTGTTCCAAAAATATCCAATATGTTGCAGAGCAAAATAGTAGTATAGGAGACCCTGTCCCGGCCGGTGACTAGCGTACTCTCCCAGAGCTTGGTAACTGCCGTGCACAGGCAGTGGCGGCCGCGTGTATAGAGCTGAAGCCGACAAGGTGCAGGACCTTGTGTGACGTCACAGTCACGTGATATGTACACGTGACCAGCTGCAAAGCTGCGGAGCTACGAGTAGCACACAAGACCAACTAATCCTACGCGTTTCAGAGTCACTGACTCCTTCATCAGGGATGGTGCTGTGTGCAAGATGTGTGCTTTATATAGCGTGCCGCCTTTTTTTTTTTTTTGTCCATTTAAAATTTGCTCATTGGATAAAAGCAAACAGTTCTTCTATCTCCGTATTTAGACCGTGGGGTGCCAAAGTATTCAGTTCAAATATGTACCTCATTTCTTCTCTTGACATTTGGTGAATAAAGTTGCCACCCCTCCAGTCTTTTTTCACTATTTTCAGTCCAGTGACTAAGATGTCCTCAAGTGAACCCCCGTGATATTTGGCAAAGTGTTGAGATAAAGGGTGTTCTGAGAATTTTTTACTAATGTTGCACAAATGTTCTCTAATCCTTACCTTCATAGGGCGAATAGTACGACCTATGTATAATTTCTTGCAAGGGCACATGATGCTGTAGATAACTCCTTTAGTGGAGCAGGTGATGAAATCTTTAATATTAATTACTGTTGACTGATTGGAGATGGAGATTTGTTTTTTTGTGCCTAATTTCTTACATGATAAGCATTTTTTGCATGGGAAGAAGCCATTGGGGCGTTTTGATAAAAATTGATGATTTTTTTCTTCTTTCTCCAGAGGTCTACATATCGTTGGGGCAATTAGATTCCCCAAATTTTTTGCCCTTTTGAAAACGAATTTTGGACGCACTGGTAGTAACTCCCCAATTATCTTATCCTCTTTGAGTATGTTCCAATGTTTATTTACAATCTTGTTCAGCAGTCCACTTTTAGAATTATATTCCAATTATAATGCAATATAATTCTAAAAGTGGACTGCTGAACAAGATTGAGTATGTTCCAATGTTTATTTACAATCTTGTTCAGCAGTCCACTTTTTAGAATTATATTGCATTATAATTGGAATATAATTCTAAAAGTGGACTGCTGAACAAGATTGTAAATAAACATTGGAACATACTCAAAGAGGATAAGATAATTGGGGAGTTACTACCAGTGCGTCCAAAATTCGTTTTCAAAAGGGCAAAAAATTTGGGGAATCTAATTGCCCCAACGATATGTAGACCTCTGGAGAAAGAAGAAAAAAATCATCAATTTTTATCAAAACGCCCCAATGGCTTCTTCCCATGCAAAAAATGCTTATCATGTAAGAAATTAGGCACAAAAAAAACAAATCTCCATCTCCAATCAGTCAACAGTAATTAATATTAAAGATGTCATCACCTGCTCCACTAAAGGAGTTATCTACAGCATCATGTGCCCTTGCAAGAAATTATACATAGGTTGTACTATTCGCCCTATGAAGGTAAGGATTAGAGAACATTTGTGCAACATTAGTAAAAAATTCTCAGAACACCCTTTATCTCAACACTTTGCCAAATATCACGGGGGTTCACTTGAGGACATCTTGGTCACTGGACTGAAAATAGTGAAAAAAGATTGGAGGGGTGGCAACTTTATTCACCAAATGTCAAGAGAAGAAATGAGGTACATATTTGAACTGAATACTTTGGCACCCCACGGTCTAAATACGGAGATAGAACTCTTTTCTTTTATCCAATGAGCAAATTTTAAATGGACAAAAAAAAAAAAAGGCGGCACGCTATATAAAGCACACATCTTGCACACAGCACTGTTATGATTGAACTGGTGGTTAGGAGCACTAGAAATGACCAGATGAGCAAACTAGTAATACAGGACGAGCTCTGGGAAGTGGGAGCTCTGCTGACCGCAACCCCTAATCCTATCACAACAACTAAAAATAGCCGTGGAGCGTTCCTGACTCTGCCTAGACGCCTCTTCACAGCCTAAGAGCTAACTACCCCTAAAGATAGAAAATACAGCCTACCTTGCCTCAGAGAAATTCCCCAAAGAAATAGGCAGCCCCCCACATATATTGACTGAGTTAAGATGGAAGTCACAAACACAGGAATGAAATAGGTTTCAGCAAACGAGGCCAGACTTAACTAAATAGACTGAGGATAGAAAAGGTATCTTTGCGGTCAGCATAAAAAACTAACAAAAAACCACGCAGAGTGTGCAAAAGAGAGCACCGCACCGACTCACGGCGCGGTGGTGCCACTCTGCATCCCAGAGCTTCCAGCTAACAAGACAAAATCATAATAGCAAGCTGGACAAAAACACAATGGTAACAAATAAGCTAGCAGGGACTTAGCTTTTGCTGAAGTAGACAGGTCATCTGAAAGATCCAAGAAAACTGATCCAGTACTAGGACATTGACAGCTGGCATCAGGTAACGATCTGACTGGAGTTAAATAGAGCAGCCAGCCAAGGCCTAAACGAGATCAGCTGGAGAAGGAACCTCAGAACCAGCAGCTCCACTCACAGCCACCAGAGGGAGTCCATGGACAGAACTCGCCGAAGTACCATTCATAACCACAGGAGGGAGTTCGAGAACAGAATTCACAACAGTACCCCCCCCTTGAGGAGGGGTCACCGAACCCTCACCAGAGCCTCCAGGCCGATCCAGACGAGCCAAATGAAAGGCACGAACAAGATCGGCAACATGAACATCAGAGGCAACCACCCAGGAATTATCCTCCTGACCATAACCTTTCCACTTGACTAGGTACTGAAGTTTCCGTCTCGAAACACGAGAATCCAAAATCTTCTCCACCACATGCTCCAACTCCCCCTCAACCAACACCGGGGCAGGAGGATCAACGGAGGGAACCATAGGAGCCACATATCTCCGCAATAACGACCTATGGAACACATTATGGATGGCGAAAGAAGCAGGAAGGTCCAAACGAAATGACACAGGATTAAGAATTTCAGAAATCTTATAAGGACCAATGAAACGAGGCTTAAACTTAGGAGACGAAACCTTCATAGGAACATAACGAGACTACAACCAAACCAAATCCCCAACACGAAGTCGGGGACCAACACAGCGACGGCGGTTAGCGAAACGTTGAGCCTTCTCCTGGGACAATGTCAAATTGTCCACTATGTGAGTCCAAATTTGCTGCAACCTGTCCACCACAGAATCCACACCAGGACAGTCCGAAGGCTCAACCTGCCCTGAAGAAAAACGAGGGTGGAAACCAGAATTACAGAAAAAGGGCGAAACCAAAGTGGCCGAGCTGGCCCGATTATTAAGGGCGAACTCAGCCAAAGGCAAGAAGGACACCCAATCATCCTGATCAGCAGAAACAAAGCATCTCAGATATGTTTCCAAAGTCTGATTGGTTCGTTCGGTA
Organism: Ranitomeya variabilis; assembly: GCF_051348905.1. Taxonomy (NCBI): domain Eukaryota; kingdom Metazoa; phylum Chordata; class Amphibia; order Anura; family Dendrobatidae; genus Ranitomeya; species Ranitomeya variabilis. The sequence continues at coordinate 327,352,072 of NC_135237.1, read as the reverse complement.
TGGCCATTTGTCTGAGGATGGAAAGCTGAAGAAAAAGACAAATCAATGCCCATCTTAGCACAAAAAGACCGCCAAAATCTTGAAACAAACTGGGAACCTCTGTCCGACACGATGTTCTCCGGAATGCCATGTAAACGAACCACATGCTGGAAAAACAATGGAACCAAATCAGAGGAGGAAAGCAATTTAGGCAAAGGTACCAAATGGACCATCTTAGAGAAGCGATCACAAACCACCCAGATAACTGACATCCTCTGAGAGACAGGGAGATCTGAAATAAAATCCATGGAAATATGCGTCCAGGGCCTCTTCGGGACCGGCAAGGGCAAAAGCAACCCACTGGCTCGAGAACAGCAGGGCTTAGCCCGAGCACAAGTCCCACAGGACTGCACAAAAGAACGCACATCTCGTGACAAGGAAGGCTGTTGTGGATTCTGTTTTTGGGCTCCCTCTGGTGGTTACAGCTGGTACTGGGTGACTTTGGTGGGTTGCGGTCTCTGGTTTCCACCTGTCCATCAGAGGCTGGGTGTTTCCTATTTAACCTGGCTTTCCTGTCATTCCCTTGCCGGCTATCAATGTATCAGTGTGTCTCTGTTACCTTTGCTACCTGCTCCTAGGCCTTCAAGACAAGCTAAGTCTGGATTTCCCTGTTTCATGTTTGCTTTCATGTTTTTAGTCCAGCTTGCAGATATGTAATTCTCTGCTGCTGGTTGCTCTAGTGGGCTGAAATTACCACTCATGTACCATGAGTTGGCACATGAGTTCAAGTAATTTCAGGATGGTATTTTGAAGGGTTTTAAGCTGACCGCGCAGTTCACCTTTTGTATCCTCTATCTAGCTTAAGCGGGCCTCATTTTGCTGAATCTGTTTTCATAACTACGTTTGTGCCTTCCTCTCATTTCACCGTCATTATATGTGGGGGGCTGCTATTTCTGTGGGAATATTGCTCTGGAGGCAAGATAGGTCTGTGATTCTTCTGATAGGGGTAGCTAGATCTCCGGCTGGCGCGAGACGTCTAGAGTCCCCCCAGGAACGTTCCCCGGCTGCTGTTAGTTGAGTGTTGAGGTTCAGGATCGCGGTCAGCTCAGGTTCCATCACCCTAGAGCTCGTCCTGTTTTTGCCCGTGTTATGTGTTTAATTCCCTGCCATTGGGAACATGACAGTATAGCCGGCCCACAAAGTGTTAATTGTTTGGGCTGAAGCAGGAGAAAAAGAAGTGTTGAAGGGAAATTTTTTTTTTTTTTCCCTCAGAGTTTTGCTGCCTAGCCCTTCATTGCTGTCTAGCTGCTTCTTACCTCCTCTTAACCCTTGAATGGCTCTGACCTTAGCTGTTTAACATGGATGTCCAGAGTTTGGCTTCCAGCCTGAATAATCTTGCTGCAAAAGTTCAAAACATACAGGATTTTGTTGTTCACACTCCTATGTCTGAACCTAGAATTCCTATTCCAGAGTTTTTTTCTGGAGATAGATCTACCTTCCTGAATTTCAGGAACAATTGCAAATTGTTTCTTTCTTTGAAATCTCGCTCCTCTGGAGACCCTGCTCAGCAGGTCAAGATTGTAATATCTTTCCTGCGGGGCGACCCTCAGAATTGGGCATTTGCATTGGCACCAGGGGATCCTGCATTGCTCAGTGTGGATGCGTTTTTTCTGGCACTGGGATTGCTCTATGAGGAACCTAACCTGGAGATTCAGGCTGAAAAGGCTTTATTAGCCCTCTCTCAGGGGCATGATGAAGCGGAAGTATATTGTCAAAAATTTCGGAAATGGTCGGTGCTTACTCAGTGGAATGAGTGCGCCCTGGCTGCAAACTTCAGAGATGGTCTTTCTGAGGCCATTAAGGATATTATGGTGGGGTTCCCTGCGCCTACAGGTCTGAATGAGTCTATGGCTATGGCCATTCAGATTGATCGGCGTTTACGGGAGCGCAAACCTGTGCACCAGTTGGCGGTGTCTTCTGAACAGGCACCTGAGACTATGCAGTGTGGTAGAATTCAGTCCAGAAGTGAACGGCAAAATTATAGGCGGAAAAATGGATTGTGTTTTTATTGTGGTGATTCAGCTCATGTTATATCAGCATGCTCTAAACGCACAAAAAAGGTTGATAAATCTTTTGCCATTAGTACTCTGCAGTCTAAGTTCATTTTGTCTGTAACTCTGATTTGTTCACTGTCATCCATTTCCGTCGATGCCTATGTGGATTCGGGCGCTGCCCTGAGTCTTATGGATTGGTCATTTGCCAAACGCTGCGGTTTTAGTCTGGAGCCTCTGGAAGTTCCTATTCCTTTGAAGGGAATTGACTCTACACCATTGGCTATGAATCAACCGCAGTACTGGACACAAGTGACCATGCGCATGACTCCCGTTCATCAGGAGGTGATTTGCTTCCTTGTACTGTATAATTTACATGATGTACTAGTGCTTGGTCTGCCATGGTTACAAACTCATAATCCAGTCCTGGATTGGAAAACAATGTCTGTGTTAAGCTGGGGATGTCAGGGGGTTCATGATGATGCACCTCTGATTTCAATCGCTTCATCTACTCCTTCTGAGGTCCCTGCGTTTTTGTCTGACTGTCGGGATGTTTTTGAGGAGCCTAAGCTCAATTCGCTCCCTCCTCATAGGGATTGTGACTGTGCTATAGAATTAATTCCTGGCAGTAAGTTCCCTAAGGGTCGTTTATTTAATCTGTCAGTGCCAGAGCATACTGCTATGCGGAATTATATTAAGGAGTCCTTGGAAAAGGGACATATTCGTCCATCTTCGTCCCCTCTGGGAGCAGGTTTTTTTTTCGTGGCAAAAAAAGATGGTTCCCTGAGGCCTTGTATAGATTATCGCCTTCTGAATAAGATTACAGTCAAATATCAGTATCCATTGCCATTATTGACTGATTTGTTTGCTCGCATTAAGGGGGCTAGGTGGTTCACTAAGATAGATCTTCGCGGTGCGTATAATCTTGTGCGGATAAAGCAGGGTGATGAGTGGAAAACCGCATTTAATACGCCTGAGGGCCATTTTGAGTATTTGGTAATGCCTTTTGGACTTTCTAATGCTCCTTCAGTCTTTCAGTCCTTTATGCACAATATTTTCCGTGAATATCTGGATAAGTTTATGATTGTGTATTTGGATGATATTTTGGTGTTTTCTGATGACTGGGAGTCTCATGTTCTACAGGTCAGGAAGGTGTTTCAAGTCCTGCGGGCCAATTCTCTGTTTGTGAAGGGCTCAAAATGTCTCTTCGGAGTCCAGAAGATTTCTTTTTTGGGGTACATTTTTTCTCCTTCTACTATTGAGATGGATCCCGTCAAGGTTCAGGCGATTTGTGACTGGACACAACCTACATCTGTTAAGAGTCTTCAGAAGTTCTTGGGTTTTGCTAATTTTTATCGTCGGTTCATTACTAATTTTTCCAGTGTTGTTAAACCTTTGACTGATTTGACTAAAAAGGGTGCTGATGTTGCTAATTGGTCTCCTACGGCTGTGGGGGCCTTTCAGGAACTTAAGCGCCGGTTTTCTTCTGCTCCTGTGTTATGTCAACCAGATGTTTCACTTCCTTTTCAGGTTGAGGTTGATGCTTCCGAGATTGGAGCGGGGGCGGTTTTGTCACAGAGAAGTTCCGATGGCTCGGTGATGAAGCCATGTGCGTTCTTTTCTAGAAAATTCTCGCCCGCCGAGCGCAATTATGATGTGGGTAATCGGGAGCTTTTGGCCATGAAGTGGGCATTTGAGGAGTGGCGTCATTGGCTTGAGGGTGCTAGACATCGTGTGGTGGTCTTGACTGATCACAAAAATCTGATTTACCTTGAGTCTGCCAGGCGTCTGAATCCTAGACAGGCTCGTTGGTCGTTGTTTTTTTCTCGTTTCAATTTTGTGGTTTCATACCTGCCAGGTTCAAAGAATGTGAAGGCAGATGCTCTTTCCAGGAGTTTTGTGCCTGACTCTCCTGGAGACTCTGGGCCTACTGGTATCCTTAGGGATGGGGTAATATTGTCCGCCGTCTCCCCAGACTTGCGACGTGCATTGCAGGAGTTTCAGGCGGATAAACCTGATCGTTGTCCACCAGAAAGACTGTTTGTTCCGGATGATTGGTAGAGTCATCTCCGAGGTCCATTCTTCTGTGTTGGCTGGTCATCCTGGAATATTTGGTACTAGAGACTTGGTGGCCAGGTCTTTTTGGTGGCCTTCCTTGTCAAGGGATGTGCGCACCTTTGTGCAGTCTTGTGAAGTGTGTGCTCGGGCTAAGCCTTGCTGTTCTCGGGCCAGTGGGTTGCTGTTATCCTTGCCTATCCCGAAGAGGCCTTGGACGCACATTTCCATGGATTTTATTTCAGATCTCCCTGTCTCACAGAAAATGTCCGTTATCTGGGTTGTGTGTGACGGCTTTTCTAAGATGGTTCATTTGGTACCCTTGCCTAAGTTGCCTTCCTCCTCTGAGTTGATCCCTTTATTTTTTCAGAACGTGGTTCGTTTGCATGGGATTCCGGAGAATATCGTTTCTGACAGGGGATCCCAGTTTGTGTCTAGATTTTGGCGGACGTTTTGTGCTAAGATGGGCATTGATTTGTCTTTCTCGTCTGCATTCCATCCTCAGACGAATGGCCAGACGGAGCGAACTAATCAGACCTTGGAAACTTATTTAAGGTGTTTTGTTTCTGCTGATCAAGATGACTGGGTTGCCTTTTTGCCACTGGCCGAATTTGCCCTTAATAATCGGGCTAGTTCTGCTACTTTGGTTTCTCCTTTCTTTTGTAATTCGGGGTTTCATCCTCGTTTTTCCTCTGGTCAGGTGGAGCCTTCGGATTGTCCTGGAGTGGACGTGGTGGTGGACAGGCTACATCAGATTTGGAATCAGGTGGTGGACAATTTGAAGTTGTCTCAGGAGAAGACTCAGCAGTTTGCTAATCGCCGTCGCCGCGTGGGTCCCCGACTTCTTGTTGGGGACTTGGTGTGGTTGTCTTCTCGTTTTGTCCCTATGAAGGTCTCTTCTCCTAAGTTCAAGCCTCGGTTCATCGGTCCTTATAAGATCTTGGAGATTCTTAACCCTGTATCTTTTCGTTTGGATCTCCCAGCATCGTTTGCTATTCATAATGTGTTCCATCGGTCGTTATTGCGGAGGTATGAGGTGCCCGTTGTTCCTTCGGTTGAGCCTCCTGCTCCGGTGCTGGTGGAGGGAGAATTGGAGTATGTTGTTGAGAAGATCTTGGATTCTCGTGTTTCCAGACGTAAACTCCAGTATTTGGTTAAGTGGAAGGGTTATGGTCAGGAGGATAATTCCTGGGTGGTCGCCTCTGATGTTCATGCGACTGATTTGGTCCGCGCCTTCCATAGAGCTCATCCTGATCGCCCTGGGGGTTCTCGTGAGGGTTCGGTGACCCCTCCTCAAGGGGGGGGTACTGTTGTGGATTCTGTTTTTGGGCTCCCTCTGGTGGTTACAGCTGGTACTGGGTGACTTTGGTGGGTTGCGGTCTCTGGTTTCCACCTGTCCATCAGAGGCTGGGTGTTTCCTATTTAACCTGGCTTTCCTGTCATTCCCTTGCCGGCTATCAATGTATCAGTGTGTCTCTGTTACCTTTGCTACCTGCTCCTAGGCCTTCAAGACAAGCTAAGTCTGGATTTCCCTGTTTCATGTTTGCTTTCATGTTTTTAGTCCAGCTTGCAGATATGTAATTCTCTGCTGCTGGTTGCTCTAGTGGGCTGAAATTACCACTCATGTACCATGAGTTGGCACATGAGTTCAAGTAATTTCAGGATGGTATTTTGAAGGGTTTTAAGCTGACCGCGCAGTTCACCTTTTGTATCCTCTGCTATCTAGCTTAAGCGGGCCTCATTTTGCTGAATCTGTTTTCATAACTACGTTTGTGCCTTCCTCTCATTTCACCGTCATTATATGTGGGGGGCTGCTATTTCTGTGGGAATATTTCTCTGGAGGCAAGATAGGTCTGTGATTCTTCTGATAGGGGTAGCTAGATCTCCGGCTTGCGCGAGACGTCTAGAGTCCCCCCAGGAACGTTCCCCGGCTGCTGTTAGTTGAGTGTTGAGGTTCAGGATCGCGGTCAGCTCAGGTTCCATCACCCTAGAGCTCGTCCTGTTTTTGCCCGTGTTATGTGTTTAATTCCCTGCCATTGGGAACATGACAGAAGGCCTCCAAAAGGATCTAGCCACCAAATCTCTGGTACCAAAGATTCCAGGATGACCAGCCAACACCGAACAATGAACCTCAGAGATAACTCTACTAGTCCATCTATCAGGGACAAACAGCTTCTCCGCTGGGCAACGGTCAGGTCTATCAGCCTGAAACTCCTGCAGCACCCGCCGCAAATCAGGGGAGATGGCAGACAAAATTACCCCCTCTTTGAGAATACCAGCCGGCTCAGGAACTCCCGGAGAATCAGGCACAAAACTCCTTGAAAGGGCATCAGCCTTCACATTCTTAGAACCCGGAAGGTACGAAACCACAAAATTGAAGCGGGAGAAAAACAGCGACCATCGAGCCTGTCTAGGATTCAACCGTTTGTTGGCAGACTCGAGATAAGTCAGATTCTTGTGATCCGTCAAGACCACCACGCGATGCTTGGCTCCTTCAAGCCAATGTCGCCACTCCTCAAACGCCCACTTCATAGCCAACAACTCTCGATTGCCCACATCATAATTGCGCTCAGCAGGTGAAAACTTTCTAGAAAAGAAAGCACATGGTTTCATCACAGAGCCATCAGAACCTCTTTGAGACAAAACAGCCCCTGCTCCAATCTCAGAAGCATCCACCTCGACCTGAAACGGGAGCGAAACATCTGGCTGACACAACACAGGGGCAGAAGAAAAACGATGCTTCAGCTCCTGAAAAGCCTCAACGGCCGCAGAGGACCAATTGACCACATCATGCAGATTATGCAACACCAAAAAGCGAATATCCTCCTGATGTGCAGGAGCCATGCACATGGTCAAGTGAGTCCAGTACTGAGGCTTATTCTTGGCCAAAGGTGTAGCATCAATTCCTCTCAATGGAATAGGATACTGTAAGGGCTCCAAGAAAAAACCACAGCGCCTGTCAAACTCCAAGTCCATCAAATTCAGGGCAGCGCCTGAATCCACAAATGCCATAACAGAATAGGACGACAAAGAGCAAATCAGAGTAACGGACAAAAGAAATTTTGGCTGTACCGTACCAATGGTGACAGACCTGGCGAACCGTTTAGTGCTCTTAGGACAATCAGAGATAGCATGAGTGGAGTCACCACAGTAGAAACACAGCCCATTCTGACGTCTGTACTCTTGCCGTTCAGCTCTGGTCAAGGTCCTGTCACATTGCATAGGCTCAGGCCTCTGCTCAGAAAACACCGCCAAATGGTGCACATTTTTGCGCTCACGTAAGCGTCGATCGATCTGAATGGCCAAGGACATAGACTCATTCAGACCAGCAGGCGTGGGGAATCCCACCATAACATCCTTAAGGGCTTCAGAAAGACCCTTTCTGAAAATTGCCACCAGGGCACATTCATTCCACTGAGTAAGCACAGACCACTTTCTAAACTTCTGACAATATACCTCCGCTTCATCCTGACCCTGACACAAAGCCAGCAAAATTTTCTCTGCCTGATCCACTGAATCTGGTTCATCATAAAGCAATCCAAGCGCCAGAAAAAACTCATCTACATTACGCAATGCAGGATCTCCTGGCGCAAGGGAAAATGCCCAGTCTTGAGGGTCGCCATGCAGCAAAGAAATAATGATTTTTACTTGCTGAATGGGGTCACCAGAGGAGCGGGGTTTCAAAGCAAAAAACAGTCTACAATTATTTTTGAAATTCAGGAACTTAGATCTATCCTACAGTGAGTTGATCCACACAAGAGGACAGACCTTGAATGTCCATATCTACACCTGTGTCCTGAACCACCCAGAGATTTAGGGGAAAAGAGAAACAAAACACGCTGCAGAGGAAAAAAAAAATGGTCTCAGAACTTCTCTTATCCCTCTATTGAGATGCATTAACACTTTACGGGCCAGCTGTACTGTTATGATTGAACTGGTGGTTAGGAGCACTAGAAATGACCAGATGAGCAAACTAGTAATACAGGACGAGCTCTGGGAAGTGGGAGCTCTGCTGACCGCAACCACTAATCCTATCACAACAACTAAAAATAGCCGTGGAGCGTTCCTGACTCTGCCTAGACGCCTCTTCACAGCCTAAGAGCTAACTACCCCTAAAGATAGAAAATACAGCCTACCTTGCCTCAGAGAAATTCCCCAAAGAAATAGGCAGCCCCCCACATATATTGACTGAGTTAAGATGGAAGTCACAAACACAGGAATGAAATAGGTTTCAGCAAACGAGGCCAGACTTAACTAAATAGACTGAGGATAGAAAAGGTATCTTTGTGGTCAGCATAAAAAACTAACAAAAAAACACGCAGAGTGTGCAAAAGAGAGCACCGCACCGACTCACGGCGCGGTGGTGCCACTCTGCATCCCAGAGCTTCCAGCTAACAAGACAAAATCATAATAGCAAGCTGGACAAAAACACAATGGTAACAAATAAGCTAGCAGGGACTTAGCTTTTGCTGAAGTAGACAGGTCATCTGAAAGATCCAAGAAAACTGATCCAGTACTAGGACATTGACAGCTGGCATCAGGTAACGATCTGACTGGAGTTAAATAGAGCAGCCAGCTAAGGCCTAAACGAGATCAGCTGGAGAAGGAACCTCAGAACCAGCAGCTCCACTCACAGCCACCAGAGGGAGTCCATGGACAGAACTCGCCGAAGTACCATTCATAACCACAGGAGGGAGTTCGAGAACAGAATTCACAACACAGCACCATCCCTGATGAAGGAGTCAGTGACTCTGAAACGCGTAGGATTAGTTGGTCTTGTGTGCTACTCGTAGCTCCGCAGCTCAGCAGCTTTGCAGCTGGTCACGTGTACATATCACGTGACTGTGACGTCACGCAAGGTCCTGCACCTTGTCGGCTTCAGCTCTATACACGCGGCCGCCACTGCCTGTGCACGGCAGTTACCAAGCTCTGGGAGAGTACGCTAGTCACCGGCCGGGAAAGCGTCTCCTATACTACTATTTTGCTCTGCAACATATTGGATATTTTTGGAACAGAGATTCAGAGAAGGCTTCAGATACCAACCTTTCAGCGCATGAGTGAAGGACCTTTCTGCATGTCAGCACTAGGACACAGATCTCCTTTTCTTTGATATTAAGGTAAATACATCTTGTTAATCACAGTCCTGTATGGGGAACCTTGTTTTATGACATTTCCCAGTATTTTAACTATTTATGGCTTCATATAGGTGAACTTAGCGCAAATATCACATATTGTTTTCTAATGTGTGTCCGTCTGTGTGGGTGGCTGAGGAGGACCACTGAGTAAGTCCAAAGGATGATCTGAGTGTCGTCTGCATACAGGTGGTACAAGAAGCCATGGGACTTTGATTTGTCCTAGGCCAAGGGTATAGATGGAAAAAAGTAGGGGGCCTAGGACAGAGCCTTGAGGGACTCCAACAGAGAGTGGGCGGGATGATGTAGTGTGGGAGTGGGAAACGCTAAGTGTGTGGTCGGAAAGGTATGAGGCAATCCAGGACAGGGCAAGGTCTTTGATGCCAAGGGAAGAAAGAATCTGTAGCAGTAGGCAGTGGTCGAATGCAGAGAACAGGTCGAGAAGGAGGAGGATGGAGAACTGTCTGCTAGTTTTTGCTGTAAGTCAGTAGTAATTTTGGTCAGGTCAGTTTCAGTGGAGTGGTGGGGGTGGAAGCCAGGTTGCAGGTTGTCAAGGAGAGAGTTAGATGAGAGGTGGGAGGAAGGTTGAGCATGGACTTGCTGCTCAAGGAGTTTTGAAGCAAATGGGAGTAGTGACATTGGGCGATAGCTGGGCATAGCAGTTGAGTCACGGTTAGTTTTTGTTTTTTTTAGGATGGGTGTGATGGTGGCATGTTTGTAGGCAGAGGGGAAGGTACCAGAAGATAGTGATAGGCTAAAGAGATGGGTTAGGGCTGGAATGAGCATGTTAGTAAGGTTGGGGAGCAGGTAGGAAGGGATGAGGTCAAGTGCACAGGTGGTGAATAATGATTTGGAAAGGAGGCGATTAAGCTCTCCTTCAGTGATGTTGGAGAGGGAGGTTATTAGGGGGGGCAGAAGTCTGGTATTTGGGGTGGTGGAACAGTAAAGGTTTGCCTTGTTTGGTCGATCTTGTTTTTAAAGTGGGTGGCAAAGTCCTCGGAAGAGATGAGGGGAGGTGGCAGTGGTGGGCGGAGGAGAGAGTTAAATGTGCTGAACAGTTGTTTTGGGTTGTAGGATAATGAAGATAGAAGGTTTGTGAAATAGGTCTGTTTAGCAGAGGTGAGGGCTAATTTGAAGGCAAGTGTAACTTGTTTGAAAGCAGTGAAGTAGTCTGGCAGGCATGTTTTCTTCCAACGCCGCTCCACGACCCTGGATGCTTGTCGAAGTTTTTTGGTGAGATTATGCCAGAGTTGCCTATTGATTTGTCGCACTTTGCCATGCATGAGAGTGGTGACTGAGTCTATGGCTGATGTGAGGGTGGAGTTCTAGAAAGCGGTGGCGCTGTCTGTGTCGTGGAGTGAAGATATGGAGGACAGGGGTAGAAGAGTGTCTGTGAATGTCTAGGTGTGCGAGGTTTCTGCGAGGATGTGGTAGTGGCTGGACATGGAGAGCGGGTGAAGAGGACAAGGATGAGAAGGTGAGTAGATGGTGGTCAGATAGGGGGGAGAGGTTGTGAGATTAGATAAGGAACAGGCTGGTGAAGATGAGGTCTAGTGTATGTCAGTAGTCTGTGTGGGTGGCTGTGGAGGACCACTGAGTAAGTCCAAAGGATGAAGTAAGGGCCAGGAGCTTGGAGCCTGCTGGCTAGCGGGTGTCAGTAGGGATATTAAAGTCACCCGTTGATGGTGGGGATGTCAGCAGAGAGAAAGTGAAGAAGCCAGGTGGAAAATTGGTCAATGAAGGCAGTGGCTGAGCCCGGTGGTCGGTATATGACAGCCATTTGGAGATTAGAGGGAGAGTAGATGCGGACAGAGTGAACCTCGAAAGAAGGGAGGATAAGGGAGGGTGGGGGTTAGATAGGGTTGAAGGAGCAGTTTTTAGAAAGGAAACCCACTCCTCCGCCATGTATGTTGCCAGAGCGAGGAGTGTGGGTAACGTGGAGGCCACTGTAACTCAGTGCAGCAGGGGAGTCCGTGTCAGGGGGCATGAGCCAGGTCTCAGTGAGGGTCAGGAAGGAAAGGTATGATACATGGAATTAAACTCAGGGAAAGAGCAACAGAAAGAGGAAAGGGAAAGAGATAGTTCAGACGTATTAATAAAGGAGATGGGGAAACTACAGTACCCAGGGAGATTAGCAAAATTAGGATTATTTAGTCTAGAAAAAAGATGACCGAGGGGTGATCTAATAACCATGTATAAGGGGACAATACAAATATCTCTATGAGGATCTGTTTATACCAAGGAAGGTGACGGTCACAAGGGGGCATTCTCTGCGTCTGGCGGAGAGAGAAGGTTTTTCCACCAACATAGGAGAGGATTCTTTACTGTTAGGGCAGTGAGAATCTGGAATTCCTTGCCTGAGGAGGTGGTGATGGCAAACTCAGTCGATGGGTTCAAGAAAGGCCTCAATGTCTTCCTGGAGCGTAACAATATTGAATCTTACAGTTATTAGCTTCTTTAGAAGGATATAGATCTGGGGATTTATTCTGACGGAATATAGGCTGAACTGGGTGGACAAATGTCTTTTTTCGGCCTTGCTAACTATGTTGCTAACTTGGTTACCATAAGTGCTATTCTACACAGGATCTCTGTATATAGTGTCAGTGTACAGGTAATACAGTGACTCACCTACACAGGAGCTCTGTATATATTGTCAATGTACATGTAATATAGTAATCACCAATGACATACATAGGAGTTCTGTATATAGTGTCAGTGTACCGGTAATACAGTGATCACCACTGAGAATATACACAGGAGCTAAGTATATAGTGTCACAGTGACATTATACATAAGAGCTCTGTATATAGTGTTAGTGTACAGGTAATACAGTGATCACCAGTGAAAATATACACAGCTCTGTATATAGTGTCACTGTGACATAAAAAAGGGTTCTGTATATAGTGTCAGTGTACAGGTAATAAAATAATCACCAGTGATATTATACACGAGCTCTGTATATAGTGTCTATGTACAGGTAATAGTGACATTATACACAGGAGCACGGTATACTGAACAAAGTCCTTAATCTTCCCTTTTCTTCCCTTTTCTTCCGGCCGGAAATACGTGAACCGCTGACCCCCGTCACGCGATCGGGGGTCAGCGGTGCATCGGCATGACAACCAGAGGTCACCTTGAGACCTCTATGGTTGTTGATGCAGGATTGCTGTGAGCGCCACCCTGTGGACGGTGCTCATAGAAATGTAGTAATTCTGCTACATAGGGGCAGAAGCATATGGTGAAACGGTGTCGTCGGGGTAGTGACATTTGAGCAAGTCCACTCCATTTAAGCTCCTAGGCACTTTATGTAAGTATTTACAAGGGCATTTACTTTCACTTTTATCCTATTAAGTCAGCGCAATCTCTCTGTTTTAGTATAGTTTTAGTCACAAAAGCCCTGGTATTGTTTGGCACATGCACTTTATATGGGGATCATTGGCTGTACCTACAGTTAAGTCCATATATATTTGGACAGAGACAATATTTTTCTAATTTTGGTTATAGACATTACCACAATGAATTTTAAACAAAACAATTCAGATGCAGTTGAAGTCTAGATTTTCAGCTTTCATTTGAGGGTATCCACATTAAAATTGGATGAAGGGTTTAGGAGTTTCAGCTCCTTAACATGTGCCACCCTGTTTTTAAAGGGACCAAAAGTAATTGGACAGATTAAATAATTTTAAATAAAATGTTCATTTTTAGTACTTGGTTGAAAACCCTTTGTTGGCAATGACTGCCTGAAGTCTTGAACTCATGGACATCACCAGACGCTGTGTTTCCTCCCTTTTGATGCTCGGCCAGGCCTTCACTGCAGTGGTTTTCAGTTGCTGTTTGTTTGTGGGCCTTTCTGTCTGAAGTTTAGTCTTTAACAAGTGAAATGCATGCTCAATTGGGTTGAGATCAGGTGACTGACTTGGCCATTCCAGAATATTCCACTTCTTTGCTTTAATAAACTCCTGGGTTGCTTTGGCTTTATGTTTTGGGTCATTGTCCATCTGTAGTATGAAACGACGACCAATCAGTTTGGCTGCATTTGGCTGGATCTGAGCACACAGTATGTCTCTGAATACCTCAGAATTCATTCGGCTGCTTCTGTCCTGTGTCACATCATCAATAAACACTAGTGACCCAGTGCCACTTGCAGCCATGCATGCCCAAGCCATCACACTGCCTCCGCCGTGTTTTACAGATGATGTGGTATGCTTTGGATCATGAGCTGTACCACGCCTTCGCCATACTTTTCTCTTTCCATCATTCTGGTAGAGGTTGATCTTGGTTTCATCTGTCCAAAGAATGTTCTTCAAGAACTGTGCTGGCTTTTTTAGATTTTTTTTAGCAAAGTCCAGTCTAGCCTTTTTATTCTTGATGCTTATGAGTGGCTTGCACCGTGCAGTGAACCCTCTGTATTTACTTTCATGCAGTCTTCTCTTTATGGTAGATTTGGATATTGATACGCCGACCTCCTGGAGAGTGTTGTTCACTTGGTTGGCTGTTGTGAAGGGGTTTCTCTTCACCATGGAGATAATTCTGCGATCATCCACTACTGTTGTCTTCCGTGGGCGCCAAGGTCTTTTTGCATTGATGAGTTCACCAGTGCTTTTTCTTTCTTTCTCAGGATGTACCAAACTGTAGATTTTGCCACTCCTAATATTGTAGCCATTTCTCGGGTGGGTTTTTTCTGTTTTTGCAGCTTAAGGACGGCTTGTTTCACCTGCATGGAGAGCTCCTTTGACCGCATGTTTACTTCACAGCAAAACCTTCCAAATGCAAGCACCACACCTCAAATCAACTCCAGGCATTTTAACTGCTTAAGGCCGGAGTCACACTACAGCGAGATACGGCCGAGTCTCGCAGGTTAAAAACAAGCTCTGGCATCGGCACTCCAGAGCGGAGCGTGCAGGTCCATGTATTGCTATGCGACCGCACGCTCCGCTCTGGAGTGCCGATGCCAGAGCTTGTTTTTAACCTGCGAGACTCGGCCGTATCTCGCTGTGTGTGATCCCGGCCTAATTGAGAATGACATAACGAAGGGATTGCCCACACCTGTCCATGAAATAGCCTTGGAGTCAATTGTCCAATTACTTTTGGTCCCTTTAAAAACAGGGTGGCACATGTTAAGGAGCTGAAACTCCTAAACCCTTCATCCAATTTTAATGTGGATACCTTCAAATGAAAGCTGAAAGTCTGAACTTCAACTGCATCTGAATTGTTTTGTTTAACCCCTTTCTGACATTAGACGTACTATCCCGTCGAGGTGGGGTGGGCCCCTGTGACCAGCGACGGGATAGTACGTCATGCCCTTTAATGCGACACTGCGACTTAAGTCGCGGTGATCGCATTAAAATTCCGACGCCATCTTACCTTGGGGAAGATGGCCTCGGCATCCTGAGGTATGGCGTCCCTCCCCCCGCCTCCCGATCGCTGTGATTGGCTGTTCAATTCTGAACAGCCAATCACAGCCTTTCTCATTGTTTCAGCCAATCAGCTTGGCTGAAACAGTGAGGTCCCAGGCTAGGATCGAGTACCGATGTACTCGATCCTGGGGCCGGTGCCTGGCAACCCAGGCACCGGCCAAAACCCCCCCGGATTGGCACGATTGACGATCACATCGATCGCGCCAATCGCAGGGCACAGCGGCGGTGTTACTGCGCTGTGCCCTGCCTGAAAATACCTGATCCGGAGCCTTCCTCAGCTGCCCTGCTGCTCCGGATCCTGCAGCTCTGATTGGCGCGATCGACGATCACATCGATCGTGCCAATCGCAGGAAATCTTGGAAATCCATGGAGCCTGTGCCCTGCCTCATCTCCCTGCCACCTCCATTGCCAGCTCCTGCAGCTCTGCCAATCAGGGCACAGCAGCGGTGTGCCCGCGCTGTGCCCTGATGGTGACCTGCCGGTCACCTGCTGGTGACCTGCCTATGATCGGAGCTGTGAGCTCCGATCATAGGCTGGTGCCTAGCAACACCGGCGTCACCAGGGCCTCCTCTGATTGGTGGGATCGATGTGATCATTCGATCCCACCAATGACAAGTCACAGCAGCGGTGTGACCGCTCTGTGACCTGTCTCACCTGTCCCTGACCTGTCTGACCGCTCTTCAGGAATCCTCACACTTGGTGAAGATTCCTGCAGAGCGGTCACGCTGACAGATTCCCTCCTGTGCTGAGACTTGTGGTGCCACAGTACAGTAGCCGGTGACACCACAATTCTTGCTAAAGAAAAAAGAAAGAAGACAGAAGAAAGGAGAGAGACGACAAATGTAAGTGTTCATCCCCGATCCCGGCCCGATCTTACTTCACCCCCCCCTTACCCTTACCCCCCCTTTCCCCTTCCCCCTCCACCCCCACTTTGCGCCGCGTCCGTCCGTGCCCAAATTTAGCAGCCGCCAAGCGTTGATTGGTGACGCAGTTCACCGATCAACACTCGTGCTCGCTTTTCTTTTTCACCCCCCTTAGCGCCGCCGAGCGTTGATTGGTGACGCAGTTCACCGATCAACACTCGTGCTCACTTTTCTTTCCCACATCCCCTTGCGCGCACCCAGCCGCTGCGTCTAAACCCGTGCCTTTCGTTTCTTTTTTTTTTTTTTCCACATCCCCGTCCGCGCACCCCGCCGCTGCGTCTGAACCTGTGCCTTTCGTTTCTTTTTTTTTTTTCCCACATCCCCGTCCGCGCACCCCGCCGCTGCGTCTGAATCTGTGCCTTTCGTTTCTTTTTTTTTTTCCACATCCCCTTGCGCGCACCCCGCCGCTGCGTCTGAACCCGTGCCTTTCGTTTTTTTTTTTTCCACATCCCCGTCCGCGCACCCCGCCGCTGCGTCTGAACCTGTGCCTTTCGTTTCTTTTTTTTTTTTCCACATCCCCGTCCGCGCACCCAGCCGCCGCCGAACTTTGATAAGTGACGCGGTTCACTTATCAGAGCTCTCGTGCCTGCCGCTTTTTTTCCACATCCCCGTTCACACACCCAGCAGCCGCCAAACTTTGATAAGTGATGCAGTTCATTTATCAGAGCTCGGGCCTGCTGTTTTAGACTTTTCCTTTCACAGGTTTTTTTTTTTTTCCCTATTTGCTTTTTTTTCCTTTAGCTTTTTCCTTTCAGAATAGTTTGCACCAAACACTATCCCCCCCCACACGTACACATAGTTACCATTAAATATTACACCCAAGCACCATACTCACAAAAAAAATGTCCTGTTCGTCCCAGCAGCGCTATTCATTGGAGGAGGCATATGCTTTCCTTGCCTCCGACACTGATAGCGAGGGAGAGGATCCCACATTCCTTTACTCTTCAGATTCTTCATCCTCTTCCTCCTCCTCATCTTCCTCCTCGGGTCCTGCGGAACCGCCACGCAGACGCCCCAGGAGAGAAGATCAGGCAGCGCCCACTCCTGAAGATGATCCAGCGCGACCCTCTTCGGACCCCATATGGACCTCGCCCCCCGAAAATTACGAGCCACTGATTCCTGATTTTGTGGCAGAATCAGGAATCAAGTTTGACACCACGGGCCTCACAGAAATAGACTTTTTTAAAGTCTTTTTCTCTGAGGATTTTATTAACCTCATGGTGGAGCAAACTAATTTGTATGCTCGGCAATTTTTGGAGCAAAACCCCGGTTCATCATTTTCTAACTGATCTCCTGTAGATGCAGTTGAAATGATGCAGTTTTGGGGCCTGGTCCTCCACATGGGGATCGTGAAGAAGCCAGAACTTCGGCAATATTGGAGTGTAGATATTTTATATAACACTCCAGTGTTCCGAATGGTCATGGTTCGGACGCGTTTTGAGGCCATCCATAAGTTCCTGCATTACAACGATAATGCACGGTGTCCCGCACGAGATGACCCCAATTTTGACCGTCTGTTCAAAGTTCGGCCGGTCATCGAACACTTCAGCAAAAAATTTGCTGAAGTGTACGTGCCCAAAAGGGACATCTGCGTGGATGAGTCCTTGGTTCATTTTAAGGGGCGGCTCAGATTCCGTCAATACCTGCCCAGCAAAAGGGCCAGGCACGGAATCAAACTCTACAAGCTGTGTGAGAGTACCTCAGGGTACACCTACAGCTTTAGAGTGTACGAAGGGAAGGACAGCAGGATTGAACCACCTGAGTGTCCTTCCATCCTGGGAGTGAGTGGGAAAATTGTGTGGGATTTGGTGCACCCACTGCTGGATAAAGGTTATCACCTCTACACCGATAACTTTTATTCCAGCATACCACTCTACAAATCCCTCTCTGCACGAGGTACCGCAGCCTGCGGTACTGTCCGCAAAAATCAGAGAGGCCTCCCGAAGACGCTACTTGGGCAGATGCTCAGAAAAGGTGAGAGCAAAGCCCAATGTAGCGACCACCTGCTGGTGGTCAAGTACAAGGACAAGAGGGATGTCCTTCTCTTGACCACCATACACGGTGATGGCAGTGCCCTCGGCAGTGTATGGGGTACCTCTACACAGGTCTGCAAACCGGACTATGTACTGGGGTACAACAAAAACATGGGGGGAGTTGATCTCTCCGATCAACTCCTCCAACCGTACAGTGCTTTGAGGAAGGCCAAGGTGTGGTACAAAAAGCTGTCGGTGTACATCGTACAAATGGCAATGCTTAACGCTTTCCTGCTGTCACGATGTGCACGCCACACCGATACGACGTACCTTCAGTTCCAGGAGGTAGTGGTTAAGGCCCTGATGTTGGGCACGAGGGAAGGAGCGGGCCCCAGTACTTCCGGAACTGAGGGTGCTCGTACTGTACCAGGTCAGCATTTTCCGGGGGTGGTCCCACCAACTGATAGAAAAGGTAAGCCGCAACAAAGGTGCCGAGTGTGCTACAAATGAGGAGTAAGCAAGGACACCATCTATCAATGCGACACCTGCCACGACAAACCTGGCCTGTGTATGAAGGACTGCTTCAAATTGTACCACACCTCCATGCACTACTAATTTACTTAATAGGAACCAGTAGATTAGTTCCAAAGAGGGGGCACATCTAAGTAAGTTCCATGGGGGTCTAGGTTCCAAAATGATGTCACTTGTGTCTTTTTTTTTACTGTTTAGGCACATCAGGGGCTCTGCAAACGGAACATGACGCCCTCAGAACCAGTCCATCAAAGTCTGCATTCCAAATCGTCACTACTTCCCTTCTGAGTCCCGAAGTGCCCAAACAGTTTTTTCCCACATATGGGGTACCAGCGTACTCAGAACAAATTGGACAGCAACTTTTGGGGTCCAATTTCTCTTGTTACCCTTGGGAAAATAAAAAATTGGGGACTGAAAGATCATTTTTGTGGGGAAAAAATAGAATTTTTTATTTTCACGCCGGGCGTCATAAACTTTAGTGAAGCACTTGGAGGTTCAAAATTCTCACCACACACCTAGATAAGTTCCTTAGGGGGTCATGTTTCCAAAATGGGGTCACTTGTGGGGAGTTTCTACTGTTTAGGCACATCAGGGGCTCACCAAATGGAACATGATGCCCGCACACAATTCCATCAAAGTCTGCATGCCAAAACGTCACTACTTCCCTTCCGAGCCTCGAAGTGTGCCCAAACAGTAGTTTTCTCCCACATATGGGGTACCAGTGTACTCAGGACAAATTGGACAGCAACTTTTGGGGTCCAATTTCTCTTGTTACCCTTGGGAAAATAAAAAATTGGGGACTGAAAGATCATTTTTGTGGGGAAAAAATAGAATTTTTTATTTTCACGCCGGGCGTCATAAACTTTAGTGATATAGAGAAAATAATGGTATGCACTCTGATCAAAAGTAGTGCGAGGTGCTGGTAAGACAGACCCGAGGGTCCAAAGAGTCATGTAGCCAGGAAATTACCGCACACTCTGATTGGGTATGATGCAAAAAAGTGTTCAATACGTTTATTACAGAAAAAAGATTGCCATGCAGTGAACAAAGATACAATGATATCTGATTCGACCAAACCCAACGTTTCGACCCACAAGGGTCTTATTCATGGGATTACTTGGTTTCCGAAGGTGCGCAAATAGATAAGAAAGCAGGTAGGCAATTTTTTCAGTGTAAGTCCTGTCGCTGTTAAGGCTCGGGGCAGTGGTGCTCCTGTATAGAGTTCAATGTGGTATATAGAGGGAATGGGAGAGTCCAGAATGGATGTATTGTACCTGAGTAGTCCTGGAACCATATAGTAGGTATGATAGATGGTATAGACTGACAAGGCTCCCGGAAAGCTGAATGATCTGGTGCACTAAAATGTAGGAGCGGCACTCCCGTGCCTTGCCCGAGGTGATGTGCTTTTTTCTGTAATAAACGTATTGAACACTTTTTTGCATCATACCCAATCAGAGTGTGCGGTAATTTCCTGGCTACATAAACTTTAGTGAAGCACTTGGAGGTTCAAAATTCTCACCACACACCTAGATAAGTTCCTTAGGGGGTCATGTTTCCAAAATGGGGTCACTTGTGGGGGGTTTCTACTGTTTAGGCACATCAGGGGCTCACCAAATGGAACATGATGCCCGCAGACAATTCCATCAAAGTCTGCATTCCAAAACATCACTACTTCCCTTCCGAGCCCCGAAGTGTGCCCAAACAGTAGTTTTCTCCCACATATGGGGTACCAGTGTACTCAGGACAAATTGGACAACAACTTTTGGGGTCCAATTTCTCCTGTTACCCTTGTGAAAATAAAAAATTGGGGACTGAAAGATCATTTTTGTGGGGAAAAAATAGAATTTTTTATTTTCACGCCGGGCGTCATAAACTTTAGTGAAGCACTTGGAGGTTCAAAATTCTCACCACACACCTAGATAAGTTCCTTAGGGGGTCTAGTTTCCAAAATGGGGTCACTTGTGGGCGGTTTCCACTGTTTAGGCACATCAGGGGCTCGCCAAACATGACATGGCATCCGATCTCAATTCCAGCCAATTTTAGCTTGAAAATGTCAAAGGGCGCTCCTTTCCTTCTGAGCCCTGCCATGCGCCCAAACAGTGGTTCCCCCCCACATATTGGGTGTCAGCGTACTCAGGACAAATTGGACACCAACTTTTGGGGTCCAATTTCTCCTGTTACCCTTGAGAAAATAAAAAATTGGGGACTAAACGATCATGTTTGTGGAAACAATAGGATTTTTTATTTTCACGCCCGGGCGTTATAAACTTTCGTGAAGCACTTGGGGGATAAAAGTGCTCACGACACATCTAGATAAGTTCCTTAGGGAGTCTAGTTTCCAAAATAGTGTCACTTGTAGGGGGTTTCCACTGTTTAAGCACATCAGGGGCACTCCAAACGCGACATGGCGTCCGATCTCAATTCCAGCCAATTTTAGCTTGAAAATGTCAAACGACGCTCCTTTCCTTCTGAGCCCAGCCGTACGCCCAAAAAGTGGTTCCCCCTCACATGTGGGGTATCAGCGTACTCAGGACAAATTGGACAACAACTTTTAAGGTCCATTTTCTCTTTTTACCCTTGGGAAATTAAAAAAATTATTGCTGAAAGATCATTTTTGTGACTAAAAAGTAAAATGTTACTTTTTTCCTTCCATGTTGCTTCTGCTGCTGTGAAACACCTGAAGGGTTAATAAACTTCTTGAATGTGGTTTTGACCACCTTGAGGGGTGCAGTTTTCAGAATGGTGTCACTTTTGGGTATTTTATGCCATATAGACCCCTCAAAATGACTTCAAATGTGAGGTGGTCCCTAAAAAAAATGGTTTTGTAAATTTTGTTGTAAAAATGAGAAATTGCTGTTCAAATTTTAACCCTTATAACTTCCTAGAAAAAAAATTTGTTTCCAAAATTGTGATGTAAAGTAGACATGTGGGAAATGTTACTTATTAAGTATTTTGTGTGACATATCTCTGTGATTTAAGGGCATAAAAATTCAAAGTTGGAAAATTGCGAAATTTTCAAAATTTTCGCCAAATTTCCATTTTTTTCATAAATAAACGCAAGTGATATCGAAGAAATTTTACCACTATCATGAAGTACAATATGTTACAAGAAAACAATCTCAGAATCGCTAAGATCTGTTGAAGCGTTTCGGAGTTATAACCTCATAAAGGGACAGTGGTCAGAATTGTAAAAATTGGCCCGGTCATTAACGTGCAAACCACCCTTGGGGGTGAAGGGGTTAAAATTCATTGTGGTAATGTCTATAACCAAAATTAGAAAAATGTTGTCTCTGTCCAAATATATATGGACTTAACTGTATATACATTAAAAAATGGATTATTAGTGATATATATTGAAACATTACTATACCTATGAGCTTATGTCCATTTGGATTTATTAGATGTATTGACTTGCACTTGTCACTTTTCGTTAATCCTGCTTGAATTTTTACTATTGTTTTAAACATTGGAAATAAATATTGGTTATTTTAAACTATTTAATTTGAATGGATCCTCTTTTCCCTGATTAATTGTTTTTTTGGGGAGGTGTAGACACGATAAAAAGAACGTATCTGCACCAAAATGGTATTAAAAACGTCAGCTCGGCACACAAAAAATAAGCTGTCACCCAACCCAAGATCACGAAAGCTGGAGACGCTATGGGTCTCAGAAAATGGCACAATTTTTTTTCTTTTTTTTAGCAAACTTTGGAATTTTTTTCATCACTTAGATAAAAAAGAAACTAGACATGTTTGGTGTCTATGAACTCGTAATGACCAGGAAAAACATAATGGCAGGTTAGTTTTAATGTTTAGTGAACCTAGCAAAAAAGCCAAACAAAAAACAAGTGTGGGATTGCACTTTTTTTTTTTTGCAATTTCACCGCACTTGGAATTTTTTTCCTGTTTTCGAGTACAAAGCATGCTAAAACCAAGATGTTGTTCAAAAGTACAACTCGTCCTGCAAAAAATAAGCCCTCACATGGCCATATTGATGGAAAAATAAAAAAGTTATAGCTCTGGGAAGGAGGGGAGCGAAAAACGAAAACGCAAAACCAAAAAAAGCTCTGGTCATGAAGGGGTTAATCAAGAAGCACCACTAACCAAACACCATGAAGACCAATGAGGTCTCCAAACAAATCAGGGACAAAATTGTTCAGAAGTGCAAGTCCGGGTTGGGTTATAAAAATAAAAAAATCCCAATCTGATGATTCCCAAGACCACCATCAAATCCATTATCGTCAAATGGAAAGAACATGGTACCACAACAAACCTGCCAAGAGAGGGCCGCCCACCAAAACTGTTAGCAGGGGCAAGGAGGACATTAATCAGAGAGGCAGCACAGAGACCAAAGGTAACCCTGAAGGAGATGCAGAGTTCCCAAGCAGAGACTGGAGTATCTGTCCATACGACCACAATAAGCCGTACACTCCATAGCGGTGGCCTTTATGAAAGAGTGCATGTAGAAAAGCCGCGGAGACACCATCACGTGTTTCTCAATGTTATGAAAGAGTGGGCAGAAAATAGATGGTGCGAAATACAGGGATATTCTTGAGCGAAACCTGTTTGTCTGTCAGTGATCAGAGACTGGGACAGAGATTCACCTTCCAACAAGACAATGACCAAAAGCATACTGCTAAAGCAATACTTAAGTGGTTTAAAGGGAAATGTGTAAATATTTTGGTGTGGCCTAGTCAAAGCCAAGACCTTAATCCAAATGAGAATCTGTGGTCAGACTTGAAGATTGCTGTTCACAAGAGGAAACCATCTAACCTTTATTATTATAGCGCCATTTATTCCATGGCGATTTACATGTGAGGAGGGGTATACATAATAAAAACAGGTACAATAATCTTGAACAATACAAGTCACAACTGGTACAGGAGGAGAGAAGACCCTGCCCGCCAGGGCTCAAAATCTACAAGGGATGGGTGAGGATAGAGCTGGTCGTGCAGTGGTTTGGTCGATCAGTGGTTACTGCAGGTTGTGGGCTTGCCGGAAGAGGTAAGTCTTCTGGTTCTTTTTGAAGGTTTCGATGGTAGGTGAGAGTCTGATATGCTGGGGTAAAGAGTTCCAGAGTAGGGGTGATGCGCGAGAGAAATCTTATATGCGATTGTTGGAAGAGGAGATAACAGCCGAGTAGAGAAGGAGATCTTGTGAGGATCGGAGGTTGCGTGCAGGAAAGTATCGAGAGACGAGGTCAGATGTATGGAGGAGACAAGTTGTGGATGGCTTTGTATGTCATGGTTAGGCTTTTGTACTGGAGTCTCTGGGTAATGGGGAGCCAGTGAAGGGATTGACAGAGGGGAGAGGCAAGGGAATAGCGGGGGGGACAGGTGGATTAGTCGGGCAGCTGAGTTTAGAATAGATTGGAGGGGTGCGAGAGTGTTCGAGGGGAGGCCACAGAGCAGGAGGTTATAGTAGTCGAGGCGGGAGATGATGAGGGCATGGACTAGGGTTTTTGCAGATTCTTGGTTTAGGACTGTACGGATCTGAGAAATATTTTTGCGTTGAAGGAGGCAGGAAGTGGAAAGGGTTTGCATATGCGGTTTGAAGGAGAGATCAGTGTCAAGGATTACCCCGAGACAGCGAGCTTGTGGGACTGGGGAGAGTGGGCAGCTGTTTACTGTAATGGATAGGTTCGTTGGGGGGGTCGCATGAGATGGGGGAAAGACAATGAATTCTGTTTTGTCCATGTTAAGTTTTAGAAATCTAGCGGAGAATAAGGATGAAATAGCGGATAGACATTGAGGGATTCTGGTTAGTAGGGAGGTGATATCTGGTCCAGAGATGTAGATCTGTGTGTCGTCGGCATAGAGATGATACTGAAAACTGTGAGATTCTATGAGCTGTCCCAGGCCCAAAGTGTAAATGGAGAAGAGCAGGGGCCCTAGAACTGAACCTTGCGAAGCTGGATCAGTTTTGCCTTGAGGAATGGGCAAAAATCCCAGTGACATGATGTGGAAACCTCATAGAGACTTCTCTAAAGCGACTTGCAGCTGTAATTATACAAGTATGAGTCTTTAGTATAAGACCTAAATGTAGGCTACTGTAAAAATTGGTAGCTCTTTAGTTATATGGGAAAAAAAAATACATTTAACAAACTGATATAAACAAGTGATCGTTTTCTGCCGAAATGATCCCTTTCCTACATGACCCAGTATATGTAATTTCTTATGGATGAGGTTTCCACTTCTGTGTCTCCCACTTTTTAGGAGTAAGAGGAGCAACATATGCACATAACTCACATAAATGACAGTGGAGAGATATTCAAACATCTGAGCATTTCACAATTCCCGGGCAGGACCACCTCCTCATCTTACCTGTAGTTCATTAGCTACTGGATATAGCATAAATGTCTATGTAATAAACATATGTAATGATATTCTATCTTAAAGGGACCATCTGGGTTACACCGTTGCACTGTATTATGTGTTATGACCCCAATGGCGAGGGTCTCAGAGATATCAGCAAGTCTGCGAAGTACAAAAATCCAGCTCATAGGGCAGTGGTAACTGGGTTGACCATATATCTACTCCTAACGCCAACACTAGAAGTAGCCGGGGAACATGCCTACGTTGGTCGCTAGATGTCTCGCGCCAGCCGGAGGACTAACTACCCCTAGAAGAGGAAAACAAAGACCTCTCTTGCCTCCAGAGAATAGACCCCAAAAGTTGGATACAAGCCCCCCACAAATAATAACGGTGAGGTAAGAGGAAATGACAAACACAGAGATGAACTAGGTTTAGCAAAGAGAGGCCCACTCACTAATAGCAGAATGTAGTAAGATAACTTATATGGTCAACTAAAACCCTAACAAAAATCCACACTGGAGATTCAAGAACCCCCGAACCGTCTAACGGCCCGGGGGGAGAACTCCAGCCTCCCTAGAGCTTCCAGCAAGGATAGGATACAGATTATGTACAAGCTGGACAAAAATGCAAAACAAAAACAATAGCAAAAAGCAAGAAAGCAGACTTAGCTTAATCAAGCAGGAACCAGGATCAGTAGACAAGAGCACTACAGATTAGCTCTGATATCAACGTTGCCAGGCATTGAACTGAAGGTCCAGGGAGCTAATATAGCAACACCCCTGACCTAACGACCCAGGTGAGCATACAAGGGATGAAAGACATACCCAGAGTAAAAACACTAGTAGCCACCAGAGGGAGCCAAAAGGTAAATTCACAACAGTACCCCCCCCTTAGTGAGGGGTCACCGAACCCTCACCAAGACCACCAGGGCGATCAGGATGAGCGGCGTGAAAGGCGCGAACTAAATCGGCCGCATGCACATCAGAGGCGACCACCCAGGAATTATCCTCCTGACCATAGCCCTTCCACTTGACCAGGTACTGAAGCCTCCGCCTGGAGAGACGAGAATCTAAGATCTTCTCCACCACGTACTCCAACTCGCCCTCAACCAACACCGGAGCAGGAGGCTCAGCAGAAGGAACCACAGGCACAACGTACCGCCGCAACAAGGACCTATGAAATACGTTGTGAATGGCAAACGACACCGGAAGATCCAGGCGAAAGGATACAGGATTAAGGATCTCCAATATCTTGTAAGGACCAATGAATCGAGGCTTAAATTTGGGAGAGGAGACCTTCATAGGAACAAATCGAGAAGACAGCCATACCAAATCCCCAACACGAAGTCGGGGACCCACACCGCGGCGGCGATTGGCAAAACGCTGAGCCTTCTCCTGTGACAACTTCAAGTTGTCCACCACATGATTCCAGATCCGCTGCAACCTATCCACCACAGAATCCACTCCAGGACAGTCAGAAGGCTCCACATGTCCCGAGGAAAAACGAGGATTAGTCCATGAGCCAAGAACCAAATTTGACGATATCGGTACCAAGCGGAGTGACTAATTCTCTTTGGTATTTTTAGGTAGATGCATGTCTGTAGTTTATTTTTTGATATGATAGCCCTTACATATACGTAGCTTATTAACCCCTTCAGCCCTAGGCCTATTTGTACCCAAGTGCCTAAGCCAATCTGACCTGTGCCACTTCATGGGCTAATAACTTTGGAACGCTTTCACCTATCCAAGCCATTCTGAGATTGTTTTCTCGTGACATATTGTACTTCACGTCAGTGCTAAATGGGAGTCAATATATTTTACCTTTCTATATAAAAAAATGCTAAATATTCGGAAATTTTGGAAAAATCGGCAATTTTTTAACTTTGAAATTCTCTGCTTTTTACAAAAATACTGATACCCCCCATAATAGTTATTAATTTACACTCCCCACATGTTTACTTCATATTGGCATCATTTTGAAAATGAAACCTTATTGTTTTACGACGTAATAGGGCTTATAGTTTTATGCGCAATTTTTCACATTTACAGCAAAACCCACTTTTCAAAGGACCAAGTCACTTCTGAAGTCACTTTAAGGGGCTTACATAACAGAAACCACCCATAAATTACCCCATTTTGCAAACTACACCCCTCAAGCTGTTCAAAACTCATTTTTAAAAACTGTTAACCCTTTAGGTGTTCCACAGGAATTTTAGCATGAGCCAAGAACCAAATATGACGATATCGGTACCACCCGGAGTGACTAGATGTAGTATTTGTAACAAAATTTAATCCAAGTTATGTAAATACACACTGAACATGTCATGTGCATATATATATATATATATATATATATATATATATATATATATATATATATATATATATATATATGTTACTCCATAATATCTTCAACATCGGACTCTGAATCTGACTGTTGTTCTACTGGCTCGTCTTCAGTACCCTTGTTCTGGCATGTCTGTAATCTGCACATGTCTGTGCACTTCAGGCCATTGCTGAGGCAAGTACACTGAGGAAGTTCACATGACCGCACACACTTGCAGGACAGTAGCTGTATAATAGCTTCTGGTGCTGGTGCCCCTTGCATCCACTTGACAACAAGCTTTCCGTCGTTATCTATCATCCAACCGCAGTCTGTTGGGTTTGCAACCCATGGCTGGCTCTGCAGACTTCTCCTCCAGATCGCAGCCTGGTAGTTTGCACGCAGTGCATGCATGAAAAGGCAGTCCTGGCAAGGAGGGAGTTGACTTGACTCTACCACTCCACGTCTGGCACAGAACAGCTGATAACGGAGCCTGTTTACCTCAGTTGTTTGGGTAGTTGGCAGGTACATGTGGCAGGTGATTTCCTGTAACTTCTCAAAAAGTTCGGTAGACACTTCCCATGAACGACCAACTTCCTGAAAGGCATCCTGGTATGTCTTGTTCATCTTCAACTGCTTGAGTGTCGTCATCTTCCCACGGCCAGCGAATGCACTGACGGTGTCACAGCCTGTAAATGCATGCATACCAATCAATGAATCACATACGCTGCCTCCCAATGTTCGGCTCAGAGTGGTGATATCCAGGAATCTTGTCCGGTTCTGTGTACCGCATTTCTGGAACAGGTGGGATGGGATTTTGTGGCACATGCCCAGACACAGGACCATGACATCAGTATCCTCCGAAGTGATGATGACCGACTTGTAACCAGATTCTGCTGCATGAAGAGCATGGAGAAGGAGGCGTGTGTCTGCTTCTTCTTGATTTGACTTAAGGTCAGCAGCCTCTTCCCACTGTTCTTTGGTGATCTTAAAGCAGAGCTGCTCACATGTGACATACAGCTCCTTCTCCTCAAGCTTCTCCCTGTGGTGTTTCGCCTTCCATTCTTCTACCAGAAACTTTATGAGACTTGCCTTGTTGGAGGAACTACTTAGAAGCTTTTTCCACTGCTGGATGTTGTGCCCATGTTGAATGTTCTTGAAATGGATCCCTGTGCCTTCATATCTGTTGACTCTTTCTGTATCTTTGATGGATGTCTCCTTGTAGACGTCAAAGACAATATCAATGCGCTTGCTCTTAGCACCCTCATGGATAGCGCGACTCATTGCTGTGCCTGCTAGCTGGCCAAATGTTGCATTGTTTCCCTTCAGTTTCTGAACCAGGCTCATCCCATCAATGATGGTTGCAGAGGGCTCGGGGATCACTTCTGCAGGACGAGCATTCCTCTCCAACTCCCTTGCGAGGGCAGCCTTGTTGGTCTTGCGGATAGACCCATCACCATTGGCAAGTGCCCATGGCAATGGACCCAGGGGATGAGTCAAGACATCACTCATTTGTAGCTTTCTGTTCTCAGCTACAAGTATCATCTGGCCAAATAGGTTTCTGTCAGCCTTCAAAATTACCTCCTTGCCAAGACCTTGTCTGCGTGTCTTCATTTGGATGTTAGAGAACGTTTTAAGTTTGTTCTTCGTCATCTTGTCATGAAACAATGTAGTTGGCTTATCGGTACCCAAACGCTCATCCTTGAATGTTTGATATGCATCCTCTCCTATACTGTATGCCCCTTGAAGGTCTTTGGCTACATCTGGTGGTGCTACAGTCGCTGTTGACAAACTGATAAGTTCACCATTATGCTCTTTGTTGAAGGGGTTCACCCAACCTGTCTCCAGCAGTTGAACGAAAGATTGGACATCGGCTTCATCTCTTCTAATCCTAGACACCTGTAGGTCTGAATGGCTGAAGTCAGTATATTGTTGGCCTACCAGGGCCCTCAGCTGCCTCAAGTACATACTGCGGTACTCTGATGTCAGGTAGAACCTGGAAACAGCTCCAACTTTGAGGCTGAAGCCTTTTGTGCCCCCTGGTGTCTGGGTGTCTTTGTTGATTGTCTCTTCAATGGTCTGGTCCACAGGAATTCGTCCAAAAGGATTCTTGCTACCGATCTGGACCGAAAAGCCACCTTGCATGAAGTATTCATTGACCTCTGGGTGTTCTATGGGCAGCCGAGACATTGTGGCATAGTAATAGGTTAGGTATCGGGCATAGTTGACCTTGTCATAGGCAAAACACCATGGTATCATCTGTCGGATTGCTCCTAGGTGAAGCATCCAGTTGCCTTCTCTTGAAGCTCGAACCAGGGCCAGCATGGTCTCGACCATGTCCAAGTATGACATCCAGAATGCTGAGAGTTGTTCATTTCTGAGGGTCTCAAGATAAACTTGAAAGAGCTTCAGGGTAAGTGTGCAAGATTCATTATCCAAGAGCTTTTCGAAGGATCCCTGCGACACACTGATGCGAAAGTTTGTGATGTTCTTCAGTGTTTCATCCAGATGGTGAAGGTCCCTTGCATGGTTTTCTTCTAGCCATGGAAGGAAGTTTTTCCATGCAAGCCTCATAAGTGCTTCATAGACCAGCTTGTGTAGTCTCACTGCTCTGTTGTACCTCCGGCCGTCCATCACTCCAGACACTGATCCTTCAGCGATTACACCGGATTCAACACACAGATCTCTAAGGCCTGCATCCTGAAATCTGTTCCCTATGATAGAGAGGAGATTACAGATTGTGTGGAAGACACCCATTCTAATTATAATGTTCTTGAACTTCTCCTGTTTCCAGATAACCTCGGCAGCTTTGGCATAGAGTGCTTGATCAAACACACACACAATTCTGTTAAGCTTCAGGGTCTGCATGATGGCATGTGTTTGCTCCAAGACTTCATTCACAGTGGACATGGCTGTTGCAGGAGCATTGATAGTGGGCAGGTAGCTTACAGTGTCCTGGGCCACTACAATGTCGCTGCGGATTTTTATGTTGAACCCAGTCCAACTGCTGGTGGTCTGATCCTCATGGTCTGACATTCTAGCCAGAAGCCAGATATGGTTTTTGGTTTTTGAATCCTGGACCTCCTTGGTAGTGTTAACATTCGAAGTCTCAATCCTGGGTGGCTCTCCCCGCTGCCCAACATTGTATATCGGTAGCATTAATTCTGTCAGAGTTATGCTTCTTTTCTTCGACTTGGTTACATCTGGCAGGACTTTCTTTGTCACAGAGCATGCAACATTGGACTGAACAGCAATGCCATTGACTCTATGAGATGTACCTGCTCCACTTAGTGTCTCCTCAAGTCTGTCAATGTTATCCCAGGCCAGGGTTGTGAACACACCTGGGTAGATACTTGCTGGCATTGGGATGTCATCCTTTGAACATTCCAACTTCTGGATACAAAGGGCTGTATCGATCTCCTCAGCCATTGAATATGACACACAGTGGCCAAGACGATTCAGAGTTCGAATCAGTTCTGTATTGCCGGTCAAAGACTTAACTGCAAAGGATAGCAGTACGTGCTTTGGTGGCTTTGTCTTTCCATTGGTAACAGCAAAAACCAAGTCACTGCCGAAGGATGTGGCAAGACGTTGAGCTCTTTCACAGGTAGTTTGGCACTCACAATCTCCTGTAAGCAGGGTTTGCAGGAATTGAGTGACTAATGCAGGAACGACATTCTGATCTGTATTGGGAGGCCATGGCTGACTCACATCTTGCTTCTTGATCTCATTCCTTAGCTGCATTGCTGCTTTGGTTACGATATCTCCAGAGTTAGCAGCTCTTGCTTCTTGCAGATCTTTTGTCATGCTGTGTACTTGCCGGACAAGGTCGTCCATTGATAGGCTACATGGATAGACTAGAAGCTTACCTTTCTCATCTGAGAGAAAGCGGAGTGATTCCCCAATCTCTGTTTCAAGTTTTCGTCGAACATGTTTCTTTGTCGATGGTTTCAGTTGGATGATACCACGGGATATCATTAATCTCTCAAGCCTAGATGTGAGGTTTATCATAGGCAGTACTTCTGGGTTTGGGAACAATTTAGTCCTTATATACAAGAAGAGTTCTTCAAGGGCCTCTTTCTCTGCCTCTTCGTAGCGTACTTCCTCGCTTTCGACCTGATTTTCAGCTGCACTAGACCTACAGGCCACTTGGGAATCATCTTTTGTGAATAGTTTGTAGCACGACTTGTGGTAGTGCCCCTCTGCAGCAACAAGGTCTCTGCTAAGTAAACCAAGTATTCTCTGTGTGCCTTTCCTTATCGCTGCTCTGCGGATCGTCTCATCTGCTCGTAGCTCAACACACTGGACAATTGGCTCCCTTGTTTGTTTTCCTTTTAGGTACTTGCTTGACTTCTCACAGAAGATACATACTTTGGCATACACCCTGCTATCACTGGGGGCACCCCTCGGTAGCTTCCTCATGGAGATTTTGCTTGCTGTTTCGACATTGACACCCTTGCCAAGGATAGAATCCAGTGACTTCTTCATTGTAAAGATACTACGACATTTACGGTGATATTGTATGTGTGGTATTTCTCCTTCTTCAAGGCCCTTAGCTGCTACCAGGACTGATTCATGCTGCCTGATCTCTGCAGCCCTAAGCAATGTTTTCCAGGATGTATGTGTCAGTGTGTGTGCGTGTGTTGGGGCACCTCAGGGTGTCTTCAAATGTGACATAGCCCCCTAGATTTCTTCCAGTAAAATTTGCACTCCAAAAGTCATTTGGCGCTCCTTCCCTTCCGAGGCCTGCCGTTCCCCAATACTGCAGTGTACGACAACATATCGGGTGTTGTTGTGTTCGGGAGAGATTGGTGAACAAATAGTGGGGTGCATTTTTTGCTGGTACACCTCTTAAAAATAAAAAAATGAGCCTAAAATGACACCTTCATGTAAAAAATGCACTTTTTCCATTTTCTCAACCAAGTGTTTCCAACTACTGTGAAACACTGGTTGGGTCAAAGTGGTCACTATACCCCCTAAAAGATTCCTTGGGGGTGTAGTTTCCAAAATAGGGTCACTTTTTGGGGTTTCCACTGTGGGGGTACCTCAGGCAGCCTTCAAATGTGACATGGCCCCCTAGATTTCTTCCAGTGAATCCGCCACCCAAAAACCACATAGCGCTCCTTCCGTGTTGAGCTGTGCTGTGTGCCCATACTTTAGTTTACGAGTACATGTGGGGTGTTTCTATAAACTGCAGAATTAGGGTAACCAAGTTTGGGTTTGCCGTTAACCCTTGCTAGGTTGCAGGTAAAATTGGATTACAATGTAATATCTGGAAAAAAAATGAAATTTTGAAATTTCGCCTTCATTCTGCTAAAATTCCTGTGGAACACCTAAAGGGTTAACAGTTTTTAAAAATGAGTTTTGAACAGCTTGAGGGGTGTAGTTTGCAAAATGGGGTAATTTATGGGTGGTTTCTGTTATGTAAGCCCCTTAAAGTGACTTCAGAAGTGACTTGGTCCTTTGAAAAGTGGGTTTTGCTGTAAATGTGAAAAATTGCGCATAAAACTATAAGCCCTATTACGTCGTAAAACAATAAGGTTTCATTTTCAAAATGATGCCAATATGAAGTAAACATGTGGGGAGTGTAAATTAATAACTATTATGGGGGGTATCAGTATTTTTGTAAAAAGCAGAGAATTTCAAAGTTAAAAAATTGCCGATTTTTCCAAAATTTCCGAATATTTAGCATTTTTTTATATAGAAAGGTAAAATATATTGACTCCCATTTAGCACTGACGTGAAGTACAATATGTCACGAGAAAACAATCTCAGAATGGCTTGGATAGGTGAAAGCGTTCCAAAGTTATTAGCCCATGAAGTGGCACAGGTCAGATTGGCTTAGGCACTTGGGTACAAATAGGCCTAGGGCTGAAGGGGTTAATAAGCTACGTATATGTAAGGGCTATCATATCAAAAAATAAACTACAGACATGCATCTACCTAAAAATACCAAAGAAAATTAGTCACTCCGGGTGGTACCGATATCTGGCCCGGCTCATGGACTAGATGGAAACCGGAGTTGCAGAAAAATGGCGAAACCAAGGTGGCAGAACTAGCCCGATTATTAAGGGCAAATTCAGCCAACGGCAAGAAGGTCACCCAATCATCCTGATCAGAAGAGACAAAACACCTCAAATACGCCTCCAGAGTCTGATTAGTTCGTTCCGTTTGTCCGTTAGTCTGTGGATGAAAAGCGGACGAAAACGACAAATCAATGCCCATCCTACCACAAAAGGATCGCCAGAACCTGGAAACAAACTGGGATCCTCTGTCCGACACAATATTCTCAGGAATGCCGTGCAAACGAACCACGTTCTGGAAGAACACAGGAACCAGATCAGCAGAGGAAGGCAGCTTAGGCAAAGGAACCAGATGAACCATCTTGGAGAAACGATCACATATCACCCAGATGACAGACATGCCTTTAGACACCGGGAGATCCGAAATGAAATCCATAGAGATGTGTGTCCAAGGTCTCTTCGGGACAGGCAAGGGCAAGAGCAACGCGCTGGCACGAGAACAGCAAGGCTTAGCTCGAGCACAAGTACCGCAGGACTGCACAAATGACCGCACATCCCTTGACAAGGAAGGCCACCAAAAGGACCTGGCCACCAGATCTCTGGTGCCAAAAATTCCCGGGTGCCCTGCCAACACTGAGGAATGAACCTCGGAAATGACTCTGCTGGTCCATTTAGCAGGCACAAACAATCTGTCAGGTGGACAAGAGTCAGGCCTACCAGCCTGAAATCTCTGCAACACACGTCGCAGATCTGGAGAAATCGCTGACAAGATAACTCCTTCCTTAAGAATACCCTCAGGTTCAGCGACTCCAGGAGCATCAGGCACAAAGCTCCTAGACAGAGCAACGGCCTTCACATTCTTAGAACCTGGTAAATACGAGACCACAAAGTCAAAACGGGAGAAAAACAATGACCAGCGGGCCTGTCTAGGATTCAGGCGTTTAGCAGACTCGAGATACATCAAATTTTTGTGATCAGTCAAGACCACCACCCGATGCTTAGCACCCTCGAGCCAATGACGCCACTCCTCAAATGCCCACTTCATGGCCAATAACTCCCGATTGCCCACATCATAATTTCGCTCTGCCGGCGAAAACTTCCTAGAGAAAAAGGCACAAGGTCTCATAGTAGAGCAACCAGGGCCTCTCTGCGACAAAACGGCCCCTGCCCCAATCTCCGAAGCATCCACCTCAACCTGAAAGGGAAGTGAGACGTCAGGCTGGCACAAAACAGGCGCCGAAGTAAACCGGCGTTTCAATTCCTGGAAAGCCTCCACGGCAGCAGGAGCCCAGTTAGCTACATCAGAGCCTTTCTTGGTCATATCCGTCAGCGGTTTAACAACGCTAGAGAAATTTGCGATAAAACGACGGTAGAAGTTAGCAAAACCCAAGAACTTCTGAAGACTCTTAACTGACGAGGGTTGAGTCCAATCATGAATAGCTCGGACCTTGACTGGATCCATCTCCACAGCAGAAGGGGAAAAAATGAACCCCAAAAAGGGAACCTTCTGTACACCAAAGAGACACTTTGAGCCTTTTACAACCAAAGAATTTTCACGCAAAATCTCAAAAACCATCCTGACCTGCTCCACATGCGAGTCCCAATCATCAGAGAAAACCAGAATATCATCCAGATAAACAATCAAAAATTTATCCAGATACTTCCGGAAAATGTCATGCATGAAGGACTGAAAAACTGAAGGTGCA
Organism: Ranitomeya variabilis; assembly: GCF_051348905.1. NCBI lineage: Eukaryota > Metazoa > Chordata > Amphibia > Anura > Dendrobatidae > Ranitomeya > Ranitomeya variabilis. Next base: position 327,317,647 of record NC_135237.1, on the reverse strand, counting down.
TTAGAGAGCCCAAATGGCATCACCAAGTACTCAAAATGACCTTCGGGCGTATTGAATGCGGTTTTCCATTCATCGCCCTGCCTAATGCGCACAAGGTTGTACGCACCACGAAGGTCTATCTTGGTGAACCACTTGGCACCTTTAATCCGGGCAAACAAATCTGACAACAACGGCAAAGGATACTGAAATTTGACAGTGATCATATTTAAAAGCCGATAGTCAATACAAGGCCTCAAAGATCCGTCCTTTTTGGCCACAAAAAAGAATCCCGCACCAAGAGGGGAAGAAGAAGGACGGATATGCCCCTTCTCAAGAGACTCCTTGATATATGAACGCATCGCGGTATGTTCAGGTACCGACAGATTAAACAGTCTCCCCTTAGGAAACTTACTGCCAGGGATCAAATCTATTGCACAGTCACATTCCCTATGAGGAGGCAGTGCACTGGACTTAGACTCGCTGAAGACATCCTGATAATCAGACAAATACGCCGGAACTTCCGAAGGCGTAGAAGAAGCAATAGACAAGGGCAGGGAATCTCCATGAATTCCATGGCAGCCCCAACTTGACACTGACATAGCCTTCCAGTCCAAGACTGGATTATGGGTCTGTAACCAAGGCAAACCCAAAACAACCAAATCATGCATTTTATGCAGAACAAGAAAACGTATTACCTCCCGATGTTCGGGAGTCATGCACATGGTAACCTGTGTCCAAAACTGCGGTTTATTTTTTGCCAATGGCGTAGAATCAATACCCCTAAGAAGGATAGGATTTTCCAATGGCTCAAGAACAAATCCGCAGCGCTTGGCAAATGACAGATCCATAAGGCTCAGGGCAGCACCTGAGTCCACAAACGCAATGACAGGATACGATGACAGTGAGCAAATCAAAGTTACAGATAGAATAAATTTAGGTTGCAAATTACCAATGACGACCGGACTAACAACCTTAGTAAGACGTTTAGAGCATGCTGAGATAACATGTGTAGAATCACCACAGTAGTAACACAAGCCATTCTGGCGTCTATGAATTTTCCGCTCATTTCTAGTCAGGATTCTATCACATTGCATTAATTCAGGTGCCTGTTCAGACAACACCATGAGGGAATTTGCGGTTTTGCGCTCCCGCAACCGCCGGTCGATTTGAATAGCCAGGGCCATAGAATCATTCAGACCTGTGGGAATGGGAAAACCCACCATCACATTCTTAATGGCTTTAGAAAGACCATTTCTAAAATTTGCAGCCAATGCACACTCGTTCCACTGGGTCAGCACGGACCATTTCCGAAATTTTTGGCAATACACTTCAGCCTCGTCCTGGCCCTGAGACATAGCCAGCAAGGCTTTTTCTGCCTGAATCTCAAGATTGGGTTCCTCATAAAGCAAACCGAGCGCCAGAAAAAACGCATCAATATCAGCCAATGCCGGATCTCCTGGCGCCAGCGAGAAAGCCCAATCCTGAGGGTCGCCCCGTAAAAAAGAAATAACAATTTTCACTTGCTGAGCGGAGTCTCCAGAGGAACAGGGTCTCAGGGACAAAAACAATTTACAATTGTTCCTGAAATTTCTAAACTTAAATCGGTCTCCGGAAAACAGTTCAGGAATCGGTATCTTAGGTTCTGACATAGGATTTCTGGTAACATAATCTTGTATGCCCTGCACACGAGCAGCAAGCTGGTCCACACTTGTAATCAAGGTCTGGACATTCATGTCTGCAGCAATCACAAGCCACTCAGAGGTAAAGGGGAAAAGAAAAAAAAAAGAGAGAGAAAAAAAAACTCAGAACTTTCTTTCTTATAATCCCGCTTCTGCAATGCATTTAACATTTAATACTGGCCTGGCAAACTGTTATGACCCCAATGGCGAGGGTCTCAGAGATATCAGCAAGTCTGCGAAGTACAAAAATCCAGCTCATAGGGCAGTGGTAACTGGGTTGACCATATATCTACTCCTAACGCCAACACTAGAAGTAGCCGGGGAACATGCCTACGTTGGTCGCTAGATGTCTCGCGCCAGCCGGAGGACTAACTACCCCTAGAAGAGGAAAACAAAGACCTCTCTTGCCTCCAGAGAATAGACCCCAAAAGTTGGATACAAGCCCCCCACAAATAATAACGGTGAGGTAAGAGGAAATGACAAACACAGAGATGAACTAGGTTTAGCAAAGAGAGGCCCACTCACTAATAGCAGAATGTAGTAAGATAACTTATATGGTCAACTAAAACCCTAACAAAAATCCACACTGGAGATTCAAGAACCCCCGAACCGTCTAACGGCCCGGGGGGAGAACTCCAGCCTCCCTAGAGCTTCCAGCAAGGATAGGATACAGATTATGTACAAGCTGGACAAAAATGCAAAACAAAAACAATAGCAAAAAGCAAGAAAGCAGACTTAGCTTAATCAAGCAGGAACCAGGATCAGTAGACAAGAGCACTACAGATTAGCTCTGATATCAACGTTGCCAGGCATTGAACTGAAGGTCCAGGGAGCTAATATAGCAACACCCCTGACCTAACGACCCAGGTGAGCATACAAGGGATGAAAGACATACCCAGAGTAAAAACACTAGTAGCCACCAGAGGGAGCCAAAAGGTAAATTCACAACAATTATGTATGCCTAGTGCAGAGTCTGAGGGGGCGGTCAGTCATGATAGTACTAGGCAAAACAGTGAAGTTTGGCTGATCTACCTCTTATGCCGAGGTCACACTTGCAAGAAAATCACACGAATCTCGCCTCTCAATACCCGGCACTGCCGCTGGCACTCGGACCGCAGTGCTCAGCTGCAGAGAAATACATGCAGCCGCACACTCAGGCCCCAAGTGCCGGGTATTGAGACTCGTGCGAGTTTCTCGCAAGTATGACCCCGGCCTTACAACAGAACTCCATCCACGCAGTGTCCCCCAGAAAGTGCCTGATCTTAGTACGTACCTGTTAGTGCTCTGGTGCTAATGCCATTTTTCCTCTTGAACCCAGAAACTCATCTAAGTAACACACTTGCCAACCTGCCTTATTACCTGCAGCTTTTACATGCTCTGGTGAAACAGAATACTTGGATAAAATTGGGTTCTGATTAGTGGAGTTTTTTTTTTCCTTTATAAGGCCAGGATCACACGTGCGAGAAATACGGCCGAGTCTCGCATGTTAGTACCCGGCATTGCCGCCATCACTCAGGATGCCGACATTGCCGCATGCTCCGCTCCTGAGTGACGGCGGCAATGCCGGGTATTAACATGCGAGACTCGGCCCTATTTCTTGCATGTGTGATCCCGGCCTAACAGTCCCTTGAACCTCCCAGTGACCAGTTGTAAACTATGGAAAAACCTGGCATCAGAAGCTCAATTCCCTGCTGCGCCCGCACAGGAAAAATAAAATATTACATGGTGTCTGATGAAATTGCATATACAGGTTGGCCTCTCCATACACCATCTGTTCTCCGCTCAGACTAAATACAAGAGGTCCTTCATGATGGAAGAACATGGCAAAAAGCAAAATAAAAGACTACTTATCACCATAACAAAATAAAGTTTTAACTGTAGGATAAAACAATTTAATTTGGACATTGAATATACAACATTGCGAAATAGTGTGCATTTAATTGAATTATTTCCACACATGGAGAATGAGATCATAATTTATAGTAATCTCATTTACAAGTATGAGAGCCTTATCCCCCTGAATCCACTAATACATATAAATCTTGTAAGAGGCTAATGTTATGCAGTCACTCTTAACACATCAGCTTCCGTGTGCTTTATAGCCCAGCACGTCCATCTAGTAGGGAGGGTAGGAACGGTCCTCAACCTCCGGTTTCCAACCCAAGCAGTCTGATAGGTCCTCAGCCAGCCAAGGACGGGTCATCTTTAAAACTTTTCAGGAAAGGATTCCATCTCCTCCTTGATCCGTTTCTCTATTAGCAGCATGAGCTGGCTGTCGTTGGTTGGGATGTTGACACTAGCAAACACTTGCTTCTTGGTCTTCTTTGCTATAAAACATTGGTTCAAAATAAAGTATTAGATTCACATGGGACGCTACTTATGTCTGGTCTACAACAACCATAAGCTGCAAAAAAATCCCTTAGAATGTTACCAAGATAAATGACCCTGTTAGTCAGTCACCATTGGGGCACAGTCAGACGGCCGTATAAATCGGACGGAGATCAGAACGCAGTGCATGGACTGGTCGGCAGCTTTTCAGAACCATGCATGGAAATATATGAAGCTGTCACACTCTGGTTGGAGGAGCCACCGGCCAGTCCGAGCACAGCGTTTTGATCTCTGTACGATTTATACGGCCGTGTGACTGCACTCTTACTATCGGACGTAGTATTTTACTCTGTGCACACTGATAAAGAAGTCACTTCATATCCAAGAAAAAGCTTCAAGATGTGGAAGAAATAAGAACGTTAAGAACATCTACTTTATTAAGTTCTGGGAGACTTACAGGGCAAAAGTACAAGCAGAAGTAGCAGCCACCAACGTGGCCGCAGCTATGACGCTGAATGGGGGTGGTCACACTAGTTATATAATACTGCAACAGGCAAATGGCCATCAGCTGCATCTGTACCATAGAGGTAGATCGCTGTTGTGAAACCCAAGAGAAGTCTAAGCCCCTATGAAATATAAAATAAAAAAATAATTAAAAAAAACCTATACTCACCTCCTGTGCTGGCAATATTCCTGCGGTGTCGGCACTCGCTGTCCCCAGGGCTCCTGTGCTGTTGTGACACGTGAGTCCGGCGCCCCATTGCCGCTGGCATCACTGTCCCCACTTTCAGACAAATCGAACATAAAGTTTGGGCTGCAGCTGATCTCTGGCTTCCTCATGTTTGATTTTTCTGAAGGCGGGGGACAAGAACGCCAGCACTGATTGGGTGCCGCTGTCACAACACCGCACGAGAGCCCCAGGGAGAGCGATTGCTGACACCATGGGAATGGCGCCAGCACAAGAGGCGAGTATAGGCTATTTAATTTAACTGAGGCCAAGTATGGGGTATGAGAAGGGGTTGTTCTAGCAGTGGACAACCCCTTTAATAACAATGGAAGTTAACAAAATATTCCCATCTCATACATTTATATTGCACCCAATGGCCATAGAGAAGTGGTCATAATTTGTAGTATTTTGGATGAGGATTCCAACCACTTTCCATCGACAGTGGAGCACGTCAAGGCTCCATTCTTGAGACAGATGTGGGTCTAATTGGTGGGATCCACTTCTACTAAACAATTACAGCATGACCTGTGGATATGATAAAATGTACGATACGGGAATACCTATTTAATGGCTGACCTAATCCAATTTAGGGTCTACATGATATCCATGTAACGTAGGCTCAGTACCAGATGTGAAGGCAGCCTTAGCAAACAAAGTAGGACCTAGGAGAATAGTAAAAGGCACGGAGGAAAACTGTTAAAGGGGTTCTCTGGTAATTGGAAAAAATAAATAAAGTAGCTATTGAACCCGTTCTACGCCCGGGTGGCGAGCATTTACATTGGTATATGGTCTCCATCCTGGTACGTGGTGCTTCCATCCTGCGCTCTAATCTTGTCATGTGCTGCTACCATCTTGCGCCCCCATCCTGTCATGTGCAGCCCCCATCTTGTTTTGTGCACCTCCATCTTGTCATGTGCTACTCTCTTCCTGAGCCCTCATCCTGTCATGTGCTCCCATCCTGCACCCTAATCCTGTCATGTGGTGCTCCTCATCCTGCACCCCCATGCTGTCATGTGCTGCTGCCATCCTGCGCCCCCATCCTGTGATGTGGTGCTCCTCATCCTGCACCCCCATGCTGTCATGTGCTCCTCCTATCCTGCACCCCAATCCTGTCATATGCTGCTCCTCATCCTCCACTCCCATGCTGTCATGTGCTGCTCCCATCCTGCACCATAATTCTGTCATGTGCTGCTCCCATCCTGCACCCCATCCTGTCATGTGCTGCTATCATCCTGCGCCCCCATCCTGTCATGTGCTACTCTCTTCCTGAGCCCTCATTCTGTCATGTGCTCCCATCCTGCACCCCCATGCTGTCATGTGCTGCTCCCATCCTGTGCCCCCATTCTGTCATGTGGTGCTCCCATTCTGCACCCCCATGCCGTCATGTGCTGCTCCCATCCTGCGCCCCCGTTCTGTCATGTGCTGCTCCATCCTGCTCTCCCATGCTGTCATGTGCCGCTCCCATCCAGCGCCCCCATTCTGTAATGTGCTGCTCCCATCTTGCGCCCCCGTACTGTCGTGCTGCTCCAATCCTGCGCCCCCGTTCTGTCATGTGCTGCTCCCATCCTGCGCCCCCATTCTGTCATGAGCTGCTCCCATTCTGCACCCCTTCTGTTATGTGCTGCACCCATCCTTCGCCTCCATTCTGTATTGTGCTGCTCCCATCCTGCCATGTGCTGCTCCCATCCTGCGCCCCGTTATATCATGTGCTCCTCTCAGCCTGCGCCCCAGTTCTGTCATGTGCTTCCATCCTGCGCCCCCATTCTGTAATGTGCTGCTCTCATCCATATGCCCTGTACGCTGCTCCTTAAATGTTGATGGCCCCCATAAGATGCTCCATAGTATATGCGTCGTATGCTGCTCCATAAAAGTTGATGGCCCCCATAAGATGCTCCATAGTATTATATGCTCCATATGCAGCTGCGAGGTAAGAGAGTCTGCTTGCACTGCTGCCGACCCTGTATACCTAATCTAAAAGTGAAGATACCAGGGGTGCCGAGGTAAGAGAGTCTGCTCGCACTGCTGTTCACCCTGTATATCTAATCTAAAAGTGGAGATATCAGGGGTGCCGTGGTAAGAAGAGGCTGCTTGCACTGCTGTCCACCCTGTCTTCTAGTACTAAAGATACCAGCGGTGCCGAGCTAAGAAGAGGCTGCTCACATTGCTGTCCAACCTGTATCCCTGATCTAATACTGAAAATAGCAGCGACATTAAAATAAGAAGAGGCTGTCACAGAACTATTCACTCTGTGTATCAGATCTAATACTGGAGATACCAGGGCTGCTGAGGTAAGAAGAGGCTGCTCACACTGCTGTCCAACTTGTCTATCTCAACTAATACTGTAGACATCATGAGTAGTGATGAGCGAATATACTCGTTACTCAAGATTTCTCGAGCATGCTCGGGTGTCCTCTGAGTATTTTTTAGTGCTCGGAGATTTCGTTTTCCTCTCCTCAGCTGAATGATTTACATCCGTTATCCAGCATAAGTACATGTGGGGGTTACCTGGTTGCTAGGCAATCCCCACATGTAATCAAGCTGGCTAACAGATGTAAATCATTCAGCTGCGGCGCTAAAAACTAAATCTCTGAGTACTTACAAATACTCGGAGGACACCCGAGCGTGCTCAGGAAATCTTGAGTAACGAGTATATTCGCTCATCACTAATCATGAGTGCTGTGGTGGTAAGAAGAGGATTCTCACACTGCTGTCCGCCCTGTCTATTTTATCCAATTCAGGAGATATCAAAGATGCTGTGGCGACAAGCAGTTGCTCACATTGTTTTCCACTCCCCTGTCCTTCTGATCTAATACTGGAGATACCTGCAGTATTAAACTCTCATACCAAGTTTAAGAACGTGTATAACATTCAAAACGCGCCATGTTTCCCCCCTTTTTTCCTGCCATGGATTTTAGCTCTATATAATACCAAATATGTATCTGGATACTTACATGTTTTTAAGCTTTTTTTTTTAAATAAAGAAACTATAATTTTTATTGGAAATTGACACCATATGAGCTGGATCTTCCTCCTCTTTCTCCCATGTCTTTTGTACACAGTTATAGTATAAAGCATACAGTCGCATGTAAAAGTTTGGACGCCCCAGGTCAAAATTACTGTTACTGTGAACAGTTAAGCAAGTTGAAGATGAAATGACCTCTAAAAAGCCTAAAGTTAAAAAGATTTACATTTTAGGCAAAAAAATCTTAATATTTTAAAAAATGCAAAAATGAAAATTGACCAATGCAAAAGTTTGGGAACCCTGCACGGTGTTATGTTTGGATCAAGAACTTATTGAAATTTCATTGAATCCATTCTTCCCTTCCCAGTGCCATTAGCTGAAACACAACCCCAAAGCATGATTGATCCACCCCCATGCTTAATGGTTGGAGAGATGTTCTTTTCCTGAAATTCTGTGCCCTTTTTTCTCCACACATACCTTTGATTATTGAGGTAAAATAATTATATTTCAACCTCATCGGTCTACAGGACTTGTTTCCAAAATGCATCAGGTTTGTTTTTTCTACTTTCACACATCAGTTTGTTTTTTTTTCCGGCAAGTTTTTTAAAAAAACAGTGACGGAACCGACCCAAAAACGTGTGAAACGGAGATGTGAAAAGATAAGGCTACTTTCACACTAGCGTTGTTCGGCGGACATCACAAAGCGTCGTTTTGTGAAAAAAACGCATCCTGCAAATTCTCCCGCAGGATGCGTTTTTTTCCCATAGACTTGTATTGGCGACGCATCGCGACGGATTGACACGCGTTGTGTGCGTCGTGCAACGGATGCGTCGGAATTTGGCGACACGTCGTCTGGAAAAAACGTTGATTGTAACGTTTTTTTGTCTCCGCCTAAAAAACGTGTCGCGACGCATCCTGCGGCATGCGTCGTTCGCTACAATGGAAGCCTATGGACGCAGGATCCGTCGAGGCACGTCGTACGACGCAATGCAGCGCTGCAATACGTTTTTTTACACTGAGCATGCTCAGAAGCAGGATTTTGTAGCAAATTCACCAGACACCCCCAAATCTATATAAACCTGGCCTGGTCCTTCAACCCCACATATGCCAGCAAGAAGACAAAGAGAGAAGACTGCCAGCAAGACTCCGGCCTGCCAGCTAGACTCCGGCCTGCCAGCTAGACTCCGGCCTGCCAGCTAGACTCCGGCCTGCCAGCTAGACTCCGGCCTGCCAGCTAGACTCCGGCCTGCCAGCTAGACTCCGGCCTGCCAGCTAGACTCCGGCCACACCCAGACTCCAGCCACCATAGAGCCAGTGTGAGTATTGCCATTTTTGTGTGCGTCTGTGTGCATGTGTCTGCATGTCTGTGTGTGTGTGTGTGCGCGCATTTGTGTCTGTATGACGTACTGACTACAGCAAGAGCTTAAAACATGAATATAACCAGAGGCCTGCCATCGTCCTGCAACAGCCAGTGTCCTGCTAGAGTCCAGATCCACCCTGAGGCCTGCCACTGTGAAGACATCCAGCTCCAGTCGGAGGACTGCCAGCTTTTTTTACGTGTGTATGTGTTCATGTGTGTGTGCGTCTTGTGTTTGGGTCCGCCTGTGTGCTTTTGTGCATCTGTGTGTGTTTGCATAGCCTGTGTGCTTTTGTGTGTGTGCATCTGTGTATTTGCGTACGGCTGTGTGTTTTTGTATGTATGCCTGCACCTTATGCCTGCGCCAATGTTATGCCTCTGCCTGTGTTATGCTTGTGTTATGCCAGCGCCTGTGTGCTTCTGTGCGCGTGCATGCATCTGTGTGCTTTCAGGCATGCTTGTGTGCGCCTTGGTGATTGCATGTGCATGCGTCCATGCCTTTTGGTTGATTCACGTTTTCTGATGTATTTACCAAGTATAGTGGTCTGTGCAGCATGTGGTTTCAATGTGTGAGCGTGTGTCTTGTGTGTTTTTTTTTCTCTTTAAAATTGTTGTTTTTTTAAAAAAAAAATCTGATGTATTTACCAACTAAAGTGGTCTGTGCAGCATGTGGTTTCAATGTGTGAGCGTGTGTCTTGCGTGTTTTTTTTTCTCTTTAAAATTGTTGTTTTGTTTTTTTTATTACTGTTGAAACCATTCCCAGTTGATGTACCGTATATACTCGAGTATAAGCCGACCCGAGTATAAGCCGACCCCCCTAATTTTGCCACAAAAAACTGGGAAAACTTATTGACTCGAGTATAAGCCTAGGGTGGAAAATGCAGCAGCTACCGGTGAATTTCAAAAATAAAAATAGATGCTCCATACCATTCATTATTGCCCCATAGATGCTCCATATAAAGCTGTGCCATATATAATGCTCCATACCATTGATTATTGCCCCATATATTATCCATATATAGCTGTGCCATATAGAATGCTCTGCACCGTTCATTATGGCCCCATAGATGCTCCATATAAAGCTGTGCCACATATACATTGCTCTGCACCGTTCATTATGGCCCTATAGATGCTCCATATAAAGCTGTGCCATATATGCTCTGCACCGTTCATTATGGCCCCATAGATGCTCCACATAAAGCTGTGCCATATATGCTCTGCACCGTTCATTATGGCCCTATAGATGCTCCACATAAAGCTGTGCCATATATGCTCTGCACCGTTCATTATGGCCCTATAGATGCTCCATATAAAGCTGTGCCCTATATGCTCTGCACCGTTCAGTTTGGCCCCATAGATGCTCCTTATAAAGCTGTGCCATATATGCTCTGCACCGTTCATTATGGCCCCATAGATGCTCCTTATAAAGCTGTGCCCTATATGCTCTGCACCGTTCATTATGGCCCTATAGATGCTCCACATAAAGCTGTGCCATATATGCTCTGCACCGTTCATTATGGCCCCATAGATGCTCCTTATAAAGCTGTGCCCTATATGCTCTGCACCGTTCATTATGGCCCTATAGATGCTCCACATAAAGCTGTGCCCTATATGCTCTGCACCGTTCATTATGGCCCCATAGATGCTCCTTATAAAGCTGTGCCATATATGCTCTGCACCGTTCATTATGGCCCCATAGATGCTCCTTATAAAGCTGTGCCATATATGCTCTGCACCGTTCATTATGGCCCCATAGATGCTCCTTATAAAGCTGTGCCCTATATGCTCTGCACCGTTCATTATGGCCCTATAGATGCTCCACATAAAGCTGTGCCATATATGCTCTGCACCGTTCATTATGGCCCCATAGATGCTCATTATAAAGCTGTGCCCTATATGCTCTGCACCGTTCATTATGGCCCCATAGATGCTCCTTATAAATCTGTGCCCTATATGCTCTGCACCGTTCAGTTTGGCCCCATAGATGCTCATTATAAATCTGTGCCCTATATGCTCTGCACTGTTCAGTATGGCCCCATAGATGCTCATTATAAAGCTGCCCCATATGGAATGCTCTGCAGCGTTCAGTTTGGCCCCATAGACGCTCCACATAAATCTGTGCCATATATAACGCTGCTGCTGCTGCAATAAAAAAAAAAAAAACACATACTCACCTCTCTTGCTTGCAGCTCCTCAGCATCCCGTCCCGGCGTCTCTCCGCACTGACTGATCAGGCAGAGCGCGCCGCGCACACTATATGCGTCATCGCGCCCTCTGACCTGCACAGTCAGAGCGGAGAGACGCCGGGAAGACAGCGGCGCCCGGCGTGTGGAACGAGGACAGGTAAATATGCGATACTTACCTGCTCCCGGTGTCCCGCTCCTTCCCCCGGACAGCTGGTCTCCGGGTGCCGCAGCCTCTTCCTCTATCAGCAGCCGGTCACCGGCACCGCTGGTTAGAGAAATGAATAGCGGCTCCACCCCTATGGGAGTGGAGTACATATTCATAAGTTTAATGAGCGGTCCCACGTGACCGCTGTACAGGGGAAGAGCTGCGGCACCCGGAGACAGTGTGACGGGCAGGGGGAGCGTCAGGATCGCCGGGACTAGGTAAGTATGCCTCAGCGCCCTCTCCCCCTCACCCGCCGACCCTGCCACAGACCGTGACTCGAGTATAAGCCGAGAGGGGCACTTTCAGCCCAAAAATTTGGGCTGAAAATCTCGGCTTATACTCGAGTATATACGGTACTTGTATTTAAAATAAAGAGCATTTTAGCTCCTAATTGTTATGTTTAAAAAAAAAAAAAAAAAAAAAAAAAAAGAAATTAATAAAATGTTTAATAAAAAATGTGCGCAGTATCATTTCAGAAAGGAAAATTTAAAACTGGTGTATGTACAAATGCTAACACATGCAATACAGAGTTGGTTGAGGGTTTATTTTTTAATAAAGGTAATATTTTAAAGGGTTTTTTTTGGGAGGGGGGAATTTTTCAAGGGATATTTGAAAATCAAATATGTGGTAAATATATTTTAACATGGTGGGTTGACAGTTCAATTTTTTTTTTTTTTTGTGGGTGGAAATGGTTAGGTGCATCGGGTGTATTTGTTTTTGGGTTTGGGTGTTGCCCTGCATGAACATTGCTCACATCATTTAGCAGGGTGGTTATCGTTAAACATTACCTAGTTCGGGGGTTGTGTCTAACTATAAATTCTTTATACCTACACATCCACCAGGGACCAAAGACCACCCAGGCACCACAGCCACCTTGCCAGCCACAAGGAACCACAGGCCACCTTTACCAGGGACCACAGCCACGTGCACACACAGCAAGGCAATTTCCAGATGTAAGTTTTGAAGACCCTAAATCTGCCAATACAATGTGTATAGCAGATTGCAAGTGTCTTTTTACTTACAGAGCCACCAGGAAGCCAACCACCTCTGGCCACCAGGAACCACAGGCCACCTTTGCCAGGGACCACAGCAAGAATGTCCTCTTCTGATAGCCCTCCTCCAGAGAGACAGCGTGTAGCGGTCAGTTAAAAATGTTTTCAATTTTTTTGGGTGTTAGTTAAAATTTCTGTTAATCACTATATGCATTATGTTTTCACAGGAAGCTGAAGCAGCCGAGGGGCTCTCAGAAGGGGACGAGATGGGTGGAGAAATGCCAGGAGCGGGCGCACAGAGTGTAAGTTGTGTCGAAACAGTTGCTTCACACATCACAGTGCACCCAACACAAAACAGATCATCATACATCACTGTACACATACAACATATGCCTATATAAAAGATAACTATTTTTCTTTTGTTTTAGTCTGCTGCACATTCAGGCCAACGCCAGGAGGATCCTCCCAGCCGCTTCCGGAGTCGACGTGGTGGCCGCCGCCGCGGTCAGCCAGCAGTGAGTTTTGTTTTTTTTTTGTTTGTTTTTTTTTTCGCTGTAGTTTTTGGTTTCAGTGTATTAATTTTGTTTTGTTTTGTTTTCTTTTCAGTCTTCACAGCGTGCTCCCGTCTCGGATGTTGAGGACATCACCGGCATTGATGTAGAGCAACTCATCGAGGAGGTGCGCGAGCGGGAGCCGCTGTGGAATATGGGTCACCGCTGGCATTCAGACACACGTCACCCGTCGGCTCTGGGAGGAAGTAAGCCAGAACGTATTGCGGAGTTGGGAGGACCTTGATCCAAGGCAGCAGAGTCAAGAATGTAAGTATTCACTTATCAGTTATGTTTTGAACTGAATGGAATGTGTTTTAATAACACTTGCTTTTATTCTTGTCTTTACAGGTGAAAGGGTTAGGAAGCGGTGGCAGTCACTCAGAGATCGCTTCAAGAGGGAGTTTAACCAGGAGATGCAGGCCCCGAGTGGCTCATCAGGACGGCGAAAGCACCAATATAAATATAGCCGTGCCCTGTCGTTCCTCAGACAAAGTATGCTGAATAGAATGTAAGTATTCAACAGCCCATTCAATTACCAATTTTACCTTTATAACTTGTTTTGGTTTCAGTCAGGGCTTTTCCCCTATCAATATATTAATATTAACCTTCTCTAGTCATCGGGCGCCTGCATCTACCTTGGACCCCTCTGGAGCAATCTCTCAGGAGTCCGCCACTGAGGGCCACGTCGGTAGACCCCACCCCTCCGACCCCTTGTCTGACCCTTCCGGTACCTCTGCCCCATCCACCTCCACAAGCACTGGAGCAGCATTGCAGCCCTCGTTACTTGAATCTGCTGGTAAAGACGTAGCGTTCCCTTCACCACACCCCTCTGATCCTGCCACCTCTAGACCACCATTAGGTTCGTGGCGGCAGCGACAGAGGGGTCCGGAAAGGAGCTATGCTCCTGAGTTCTTGCATCTGAATGCAGCCTTCCAAAGCTCTTTCAAAATTTTGGGAGAGCAAGTGACTGCTGGTTTCAACATGGTGCAAGCACGCATCAGTGAAAACAGCAGTCGCTTGGATAGGCTGCATTCAGATGCAAGTCAAGCTCCAAGCAACCTTTTCTTTCAATCTATGCTCAGGAGCATGGAAAAGCTTAGTCTTGACGAGCAGATGCAGGTAATGCACGACTGCCATGCTGCTCTACTGCGGGTCAAGTCAAAATACAAAACTCCCACACCTCCCCACACAGCCACTACTACTTTCCCACCCCAGTCCCAATTCCCACCCCAGTCCCAATTCCCACTCCAGGCCCAATACCAAGCACAGGCCCAATTCCCACCCCAGGCCCAATACCAAACACAGTCCCAATTCCCACCTCAGGCCCAATACCCAACACAGTCCCAATTCCCACCCCAGGCCCAATACCCAACACAGTCCCAATTCCCATCCAGGCCCCAAATCCAAGTGTCTTCCCCAATGTTTTCTTCCTTGTCCACCTTACCTTCCCCATTTAGTATTCCACCTACCCCAACAACACCCACCCCTGCTCAGCCTCCTGTTTCCCCCCCCCCTTCCACTACACCCCAACCCAGTAGGCTTTCCCCACCTATTGACATGGTCCAACCTTCCAGCCCCTCCGCTACTATCTCCACCCCACACTTTACGGATTTATAATATGTTGTATGCTGTTATTGTACCCAAAAAAAAGTTTTCAAAAAATATTTACCCCCAAAAAAAAGTTTACAAAAAAAAGGTTACTTAAAATAAAAAGTTTAACAAAAAAAAAAAAAAGGTGACCAATGAAAAACGTTTACCAAAACAAAACAAAAAAAATATTTACCAAAAATGTTTTTTTTATAAAAATAATGATCACAAATTTTGTATTGTGATATGTCAAATAAAATTTGGTTTGGTTTAAAAAGAATTTCTTTGTGAAGTGCATTCATTTAAGTATGCTAACTAAATGTACAAAACCATTACAAAACACACGTTAGAAGGTACAACATTTGGTTTATTACCCAAAATATACCACAGTTTTGGAAACTAATTATTAAAAGTTGGTGTCAATAAAAAAAACTTTTTACACAAACATTAATCAACAAAACATGAAAAAAGATGTCACACAATGTTATCTTGCCATGGCACCCTGCCCACAGGTGAAACAAAATACTCAGCAAAGTGGTCCCTCATTCTGGAAACAGAACCGGCGGAACGTACAGAGCTGCTGCGGTAATCCCACAGGGTGGTCTCCAAGTCCTCATCTTCCACGGAAACAAGCTCCTTGGAAAGAACATAGTTATGTAGGACCACGCAGGCCTTCACAACCTCATCCACGGTTTGTGTGTGAAGTTTGATGGCGGTGAGAAGGACGCGCCACTTGGCAGTGAGAATGCCAAATGCACATTCAACAACTCTTCTTGCTCTTGTTAATCGGTAATTGAACACTCTTTTTGTTCTGGTTAAGTCTCTGCTTGAATACGGTTTGAGGAGATGTGGGGACAACTGAAAGGCCTCATCACCCACACAAACATACGGCATAGGTGGTCCAGTTGTTCCCGGGAGTGCTCTTCCTGATGGAAAGTCATACATGTCTGCATACAAACAACGGCCCATTGGTGAATTTTTGAATACTTGGGAGTCGTTGGACCGGCCATAGGCTCCAATGTCCACAGCCAGAAATTTGCAGTTGGCGTCTGCAATGGCCATGAGTACGATAGAAAAGTACTTCTTGTAGTTGAAGAACTCTGAGCCTGATCCTGCCGGTTTGGCTATGCGGATGTCTTTCCCATCTACTGCACCCAAGCAGTTTGGGAAATGGAACAGTTTCTCAAACAGTTCTGAACTCTGCAGCCAGATGTCCCTTGTCGGTTGTGGCATGTACTCCGTGTGCAAGGTATCCCATATAGCGCAGCAGGTGCCTTTTACAATTCCGGAAATAGTTGAAACTCCTAGCCGGAACTGGTAGTGTAGTGACGTAAGGGATTCACCTGTAGCCAAGAAGCTGTGGAAAAAAAAAAAAAGTTATTAAAAATTGCAAAGACCCACATAACATTTTTAAACAATTTACACAAATGTTACATTTTTTTTTTTTTTTAAAGTTTAAAAAAATGGCACTGCGTATTTTTTTGTCTGTTGTAGTGCACATTAAAAACAGCATTTTTCCATCTGTGCATTCTTATGCAGCAGGTGTTAAAAAATTATTATTGGCCACAAACAATAAAAAAATTAACATGCTCCTGAAAATGCAACGCAGTGTTTCAGCGCAGTATTTTGTGGAGCATGTTCACTGCTGATGTGAAGGTTTAAATATGAACAATGAGTTAAAAAAAAAAAAAAAAAAAAAAAAAAAAAAGAGCTTACCGCAGGGTCACCATCAGCCGCTCCGCCGGTGAAATGGCAAGCCTCGTGCGTGTGTCCTGCCTTTGGATGACATCCCCAACTTGTTCCAGCAACAAATCAAAATGCTCCTGCCTCATCCGAAGATAATTAAAAAATGTCTCCGGGTTCTGGCGCAACTCCATGTACAGAGTAGAATATACACCCCGGGTCATCCGCGGTGCATTAATGGGATGAATCCATAGTCTGCGACGTCGAGGTTGAAGCATCCTCTGTCTTTCTGCTGCCGCCTCCTTCTCCCGAACCATTATATCCAGGCGATTTGTCTCGAAAATCACACCGGTAACAACATTTGCAGTCCTCACAAGTACTTGCTCCATCGCTGCCACTTTCTCTAATAAACCCTTTCAAAGATAGGCTGTAAAAACATTCAATATATAGTTTTCCATATTTTACAGTAGCCAATCACATAAGCAGACTACCATTTTTAGGCAGGGAAAACGGATCTGTCATAAAAACGGAAGAAACAGATAGTAAAAACGGACACAACGGATGAAACGGATCCAGTTTTTCGACGGAACCGTCTAGCGGATCTACGACGGATCCGTCGAAATACTGTATGCGTTGCGAGCGTTTTTTCACTATTTGTGACGCATCCGTCGATGCGTCGCGCCGATGCTTTGAGACGTCCGCAGAAAAACGCTAGTGTGAAAGTAGCCTAAATCCGATTTTCCATGAGTGCGATTTTTTTATTTTATTTTTTTATTTTTTGCAGGTTTCTCTGAACAGTGGAACGATGTACCACAACTCCAGTCTGCTAAATCTTTCTGAACGTCTTTTGCAGTCAAGCAGGGGTTTTGATTTGCCTCTCTAGCAATCCTACGACCAGCTCTCACTGAATTTTTGCTTTGTCTTCTGACCTTTTCTTGACCATCACTGTTACTGCTAACTGCCATTTCTTAATTACATTTCAAACGGAGAAAAGGGCAACTTGTATTTTCTTATAGCCTGCTCCTGCTTTGTGGGCCTCTACCATTTTCAGAGTGCTTAGAAAAATGCATGGCTGTCGTTTTTAGGAGAAGGCATCATCTACATCAATTACAGCAGGAGGATAGCTATCAGCAGCAGGGAGGAGAGATGGAGACCGCAGAAACCACGCCGATCAGACCAGACTAAGGCTACTTTCACATTGGCGTCGTGCACTGCACGTCGCAATGCGACGTACCGACGCATACTGTGGAAGCGCCGCACAACGGGGGCAGCGGATGCTGTCTTTCAACGCATCCGCTGCCCCATTGTGAGGTGCGGGGAGGAGGGGGCGGAGTTCCGGCTGCGCATGCGCGGTCGGAAATGGCGGACACGACGCACCAAAAAAGTTACATGCAACGTTTTTTTGTGGCGACGGTCCGACGCAACAGTCGCACGACGGTTGCGACGTGTGGCAATGCGTCGCAACCGTCGCACGACGGTTGCGACGTGTGGCAATGCGTCGCACTGCGTCGCTAATGCAAGTCAATAAAGAAAAAACGCATCCTGCAAGCACTTTTGCAGGATGCGTTTTTTCTACAAAACGACGCATAGCGACGCAGTGCACGACGCTAGTGTGAAAGTAGCCTAACAGGATTAATGTTTAGCGTGGGAGAATTTCAAAAGAAAGGGCAATGGCAAAAAGTAAACAATGTAATAGATGTTCTCTCTAGCTGACAATCTTAAAGATTTGACAATTCCACATAGGCTGGACTAAAAGCAGATAAAAGGCTAAAAAAAGTGTTTGGAAATTGGTAAAAAAAAAAAAAAAAAACAACAAGAGACTCTTACCTAATCTCTGTGCAAAAGAACCAGAAGTTGTATCAGATTTATCCCCAAGAATCAGAGAAGACAAAGGCATGGAATCCTACAATTAAAGAGTGCAAGAAAAATTATTAGACCAGAGCTACCATCACGTATAATACAGAGAAATCATGCAGGTTGGCTTACATTACAGAATGCACTGGGACAACAGAAGAGAAGACTGAAAGGTTTCGGGAGTGACGGTAGGCACGTGTGTACAATTTATACATGCACATTCTGAAACTAAAAACACAAAAATTGTCCATCATCTGAAATACACAGCAGAAAATGGATTTCTCCATGATAAATGGGAACCAGGCTACATCTCCTGTGCACAAATTCCACATTTGGCAAACATAACCAGGGGCGTAACTACCACGGTCGCAGCGGTCGCCGCTGCGACCAGGCCTGGCAGGTCAGGGGTCCGGAAAGTTAGAGGCACCCGACTTTCCCCGCCGCATTGAACTATTCCGGCGTCTATGACGCGGATACAGTTCAAAGCAACAGGGCCGGCGTTAGGGGCAGGCAGCTGCCTAGGGCCCCTGCTCCCCCAGGGGCACCCAGCTAGCGGCACATCATGCAGCTGCTATGGGGCCCAGTGAGGCAGGGGGCCCGCCTACCGCCAGTAGGAGTGTGTTTTTTTGTTTTGTTTTTTTATTACTATAAGGGTATGTGCACACGTCCGGATTTCTTGCAGAAATTTCCTGAAGAAAACCGGAAATTTTCTGCAAGAAATCCTCTTTTTTTTTGCGTTTTTTTTTCCGTTTTTTTCGCGTTTTTTTTAGCATTCTGCAAGCGTAATTAGCTTGCAGAATGCTAAAGTTTTCCAAGCGATCTGTAGCATCGCTTGGAAAACTGACTGACAGGTTGGTTACACTTGTCAAACATAGCATTTGACAAGTGTGACCAACTTGTTACTATAGATGCTGCCTATGCAGCATCTATAGTAAAAGATAGAATGTTTAAAAATAATAAAAAAAATAAAAAAAATGCTTATACTCACCCAGACGATCTCCTCAGCGGCGTCCGTTCCTCTTCCTATAGCTGGTGTGTGCGCGCAGGACCTTCCATGACGTCGCGGTCATGTGAGCGGTCACGTGAGCGGTTACGTGACCGCTCACGACCAATCACAAGACAGTGACGTCAACACAGGTCCTTCACCGCACACCAGCTATGAGAACCGAAGCGGCAGCATGCAGCGGTGAGGCGGGAACACTGCGGGGTACATCGAAGGTGAGTATAGGACTATTTTTTATTTTAATACTTTTATTTTTGGCCAATTATATGGTGCCCAGTGCGTGGAGGAGAGTCTCCTCTCCTCCACCCTGGGTACCAACCGCATATAATCTGCTTACTTCCCGCATGGTGTGCACAGCCCCGTGCGGGAAGTAAGCAGATCAATGGACTCCTAGGTGTGCGGAATCCCCGCAATTCCGCATTTTTAATGAACATGTTGCTTTTTTTTTCCGCGATGCGATTTTTTTGCGGAAAAAATCGCAACATTTGCACAAAAAATGCGGAATACACTGTAAATAATAGGAGGCATATGTTAGCGTTTTTTTCACGTTTTTATCGCGGTTTTATAGCGCACATAGCCTAACTATGAGTACTGGACTGTGGGGCCATTGGCCATTCTCGGGGGGGTAATATGCGGGCTCTGCTATATACTACACGGGCTGCGCTATATACTACAAGGGCTGCGCTATATACTACGCGGGCTGTGTTATATACTATGAGGGTATATTATATTCTATGGCGGCGGCTGTTATATACTATGTGGCTGTGTTATATACTATGGGGGGGTACATTATATTCTATTAGGGAGGCTGTGGTATATTCTATGGGGGGCTACATTATATACTATGGGAGGTGGGCTGTATTATATTCTATGGGGGCTACATTATATACTATGGGGGGCTGTATTAGATTTTATGAGGGAGGATTGCACCATACTCTTTGATGGGGCTACAATATATTCTATGGGAAGGTGGGCTGTATTATATTCTATGATGGGCTACATTACATTCTATGGGGGACTGTATTATGTTTATTATTCTATGAGGGGTGATTGCATCATACTATATGAGTGGGGCTGCATTATAATCTATGGGGGGTTACATTATACTCTGTGGGGTGGCTGCATTATACTATATGTGGGCTGCATTATACTGTATCGAGGACTATGGGGAATACATTATATTATATGAAGAACTATGGGGTGCATTATATTATGGGAAGTGAATTGTACGACATGGATGACGATGGCGGTGCATTATACTAAATGGAGGACTATAGGGAGAGTATTGTACTATATGGATGACTATGAACTGTGCAATATATTATATAGAGGACTATGGGGGTGCATTATATTATAGGGAGGACTATGGGGGTGCATTATACTTCTTATATGGATCCCCATGACTTCTACTTAAGCCCCTGAGGAGTATAATGGTTTTTCTTTTATACATTAAATAACAACGGCAGTACGGGGGACAAATATATACCAGGATGGGGCACCAGATAGTTACGCCACTGAGGTCACACTATACAACTTGGCAATAAAGCTATAGTGTGCAAAATGAATAGGGAAAATGTGAGTTTGGGTGGAAAATATTTTGGCATGGTGGGGGAAGGGCCCCATTTGAAAGTTCGCACCGGGGCCCATAATTTTGTAGTTACGCCACTGAACGTAACCCAATATATAGTATGGAGGCTAGATTAAAATATGTCCCTGAACCAACCCTGGGAATATGATACATGTCCATAAAAATGTGGGCTCTTTTCACATATAGAAAAATGCTCTGAAACATCCATTGTAGACATTTTGTATTCTTTTCTAATATCTGGATACCAAGCAGGGCTACCACCATGCTTCCACTGTTGCTTTAACCAGTAGATGCCAGTTAATGCTATGGTCTAGTATAGTAAACCGTTCTTGTTACACAAATACAATACTAATGCAAACCAGCAGATGGCGCCATCAAATACAGGTTTTTCTGTACCTTGGTACATGTCATTAATATATTGCTTGCGTATACAGTAGAGGAGTACAGGATCAGAAACACATGCTATATAGTCAAATATATATGTTTCTGTCCCAAGTGTTTCCAGTGTACAAGATCCCATAGATATCAGTTTTCAAGTCTTCTTTTTGTCCAATTCTTTGTATGATTCAAAACAATTGTATCCACTGGGGCTTAGTACTGGTCGAAAAGAGTCTATGTTTTGCTTCAAGAGACATTCCAGTTTTAAGTTGCAATATTATTAATTACTGTAATACATTATGGGATGCAGACAGAGGTGCAGGTTTTGCCGTTTATATTCAGTCATTACCTCCCACCAAAACCAATTTTTTTTTTACTTTTGCTTCTTTTCTGCCTGTTGTCCAAGAGCCATAACTTTTTTTTATTTTACTATCAACATATTCAAGACGAGATATAGTTTTAAATGTTGCCACTTATTGTACTAAAAAAAAATGTTATTAGTGGGGTATACCGTAGTAGAGAAAAAAACATACGTAACTTGTGGGGTATAATACAGCAATAAACATATTCCCTTCACTGTTCAAATTTCATTTTTACGTTACATTTAATTCGCTGCACAGTAAAAATAAAAAATTAAAAAAAATAAAAAATAGATGACGATTTTTCGATACCAAATTTTTATTCTTTACCACTTTAGAAAAAAAAAACGACAACTGTAAAAATTGCAAATTTGATGTGTCATTCTGAGATCCATAACTTTTTTATTTCTCCATTGGTTTCTCTCTGAGGGTTCTTTTTTTTCTTTAATAGGACAGTTGTAGTTTTCATTGGAAACATTTTTAATTTTGGGTTACGCAAGACTTTTTGATTGTTCTTCCATTTTTTGGAGAGACAAGGTGACCATGTTACCGTGCAGGAAAAATAAAATGATATTTTAAAATTTAAACTTTTACAAAGTTTATTTTATACAATTTTTATTATTATTTCAAGAATGGGAAAAGGAAGAAATTGTTTAGTTTTTAATGATAAAGTGGTATTCGGGACTTTAACATTGATGGCCTATCCTTAGACAGTCTTTGGGGCTGTTCACATGCCTGTGTATTTTTGCCAACCAAGCAGTCTACCCAAAAACACGGAGATAAGTTACATTTTGATCGAATCATGAATCAAACTAGCCAATGCAAACCTGTGAGTCCGTTAAAGAAAAATATAAATAAACAATACAGAATCGGACAATCAACATTCAGATGCCCTTGATGTCCTGTCCCATTTTCAGGTTTGGTTGATACAAGTCTGAGAACACTTCTACACAAAAAAACTGATACAAAAAAAATGACAAACCAAAAATTCATGAAAATTTGATCCAAAACACAGATGAAAAAAAATGGTGTGTGATTATAGCTACAGGAAAAATCAGCAATGTCTAAATGAGGTCTGATGCCAGGTTTAGCTAGCCATTATCAGCAGCACTTACAAAGTAATTTTGCGACTAGTGAAGCGCCTTAGTGTTCTCACCCACTACAATGCCCCCGCTTTCATGGCCCCCATTAAAGTATGCCAATAAAAAGCTTCCCCCAAAACACAGTATGAAACCCCCCCACAATAAATTCCTTCTCACACACAGTATGACGTCCTCAATGCATATAAGGCCCCCCACAGTCCCACAACACAGTATAACCCCCCAACACACAGATGATGGCCCCTAAAACTCCCCACACTTTGAGTCCTCATCCCCCTATAAACAACAAGATGGCCCCACAATATATATCCCCGAACACAGTATATCTCCACAAAAGTAGTCATTTATTGACTGAAGCTTGAAGTAGGGAGGTCATGTCGCCATCAGACTGACGTGAGAATCATAGCAAAGGGATCTGACGGCTCCCTGTTCCATCATTGCGTACAGCTGTATCTACAACAGAATGCAGATACTGTTGAAAGGAAGATATCAGGGCAGGTATAGGGGCCTGGTGTTGGCACCAAAGCAGGACAACTCCCTTCTGATTCACGGACTCCATAGCGGCTGCCTGGACTGCCGATGTTGGCAGTATACCACTGCTATTACAATTTTTACAACTAATTTTTCTCCCACAGACCATCGTGTGGAAAATTGTTCATGTGTACGTGCACATGGGCCAACATTGCTCTGTGTGCCATCCACTGCCCCCATAGACAGCACATTGACCAAAAATACATTCATCTAAACATAGCCTAAGGAAGGAATAGCACTCGATCAGGTTGTCTTCTGCGAAAGCCCACAGTGGTAAGGAACAGCTAGTTGTGTGTTCATACACACTGTGTGCCGTCTATCTGTCAGAACGATTCTTTGCCTCATCCTTAGAACCCTTTTTGTCCACTTGTCATTTGCTTCCAGAGGATCCCCATTCTCTGGGTGTTGTTCCTCGATCACATCATTTTTGGCTTAGCTTGGACACGGTTTTACGAGGTTGGTAGTTTCTGAAAGATTGGCCTCCATCTAATCTAAGGGCTCATGCAGATGTCAATGGATCTGTGATCAAGGACTGGCCGAGCGTGACAGCCTAATGGAAATACATGAACTTGTCACGCTCCAGTCGGGAGAACCGTGGCCAGTCCATGCATTGTGGTCCATGATCAGACCGAGATCCAGAGACGGCTGCATGAGCTCGAACACTGATGATTATGCCGTGTTTGAGGTCGGTCATATAACTCAATATTCACTCTCACCAATCCACAAAATCCGCATAAATCCACAGCAATTCCAGATTGTGGGCAAGTACCCTTAAACATTTTGCATGGTTTGCTTTCTACAGCCTGTGTGTTGCATTGCCGATTGCAGGCAGCACGTACCCCTGAATTACAGTACGTGCACAAGACATTTATTCAGGCAGGAGAACTCTCAAAGATTTTCCTCAAGATGAAGACACTTCTGGAAACTCCTTTTCTCTGACATTTCATAATCATGAAGTCTTTTTTTTTTTAAGGAGTTTGGGCTTTCCTGGAGGACTTCTGCAACCGCTGACAGTCTTTTTGAGCTTTTTTCTATTGTGCTTAGTGGCGTCTTTTTTTTACAAGTGTTTTCCAGACCTTTTTCTAATGCCATTCAACAAGGAATAAATTACTAACATTTTTTTTAAAATTTTTGTTTTAAACCAAAACCGCTGGCGAAGCTTTGACAAAGATGACCAGGTGTCTTATGAGCCCTCCTGCTGACTTGTCTGGTAAAGTATAGAGCGTCTTCAGAGCGAACGGCGCCTGATGAATAGTCAGCTCACCCCTTAAAAGAGAACCTGTCACCCCCAAAATCGAGGGTGAGCTAAGCCCACCGGCATCAGGGGCTTATCTACAGCATTCTGTAATGCTGTAGATAAGCCCCCCGATGTCACCTGAAAGAGAAGAAAAAGAGGTTATATTATACTCACCTGGGCGGGTGGTCCAATCCGGTGGGCGTCGCGGTCCGGTCCGGGGGCCTCCCATCTTCATAGGATGACGTCCTCTTCTTGTCTTCACGCTGCGGCTCCGGCGCAGGCGTACTTTGTCTGCCCTGTTGAGGGCAAAGCAAAGTACTGCAGTGCGCAGGCGCCAGGAAAGGTGAGAGAGGCCCGGCGCCTGCGCACTGCAGTACTTTGCTCTGCCCTCAACAGGGCAGACAAAGTACGCCTGCGCCGGAGCGTGAAGACCACAAGAGGAAGTCATCTGATGAAGATGGGAGGCCCCGGACCAGACCGCGACGCCCATTGGACCGGGACCGCCCCTGGGTGAGTATAATATAACCTCGTTTTCTTATCTTTTAGGATACATTGGGGGCTTATCTACAGCATTCCAGAATGCTGTAGATAAGCCCCTGAGGCCGGTGGGCTTAGCTCACCCTCGATTTCCTCGATTTTGGTAGTGACAGGTTCCCTTTAACTGCTTGGCATCTTTGGAAACCGGAGGCTGTTAAAAGACACTCAACAGACTGAGCATGTGCAGAACATGTCATTATTACTTATGCTTATGTTCAGTCTTTTAGTTAGTGCCTGAAGCAAATATTGTGTACGCAAACCATTAAAGGGGTGGCCCACCACCTATGAAGCCTTTATCAATATCTCCATTTAAGCCCTAATCACTGTCATTAGTTTTATTAGTAAATTCCCTACACTTCTCGCTATCCAGCTATTTCCTGTGGTTTTTTTTTTTTTTTTTACTGTGGATAGGACCGCCCTCACCTCGCTGCAGTGTCTATTTCTCCTCCTGAAAAAGAATGTCAATGGGGGCTGCGCTGTAGTCACTAACCACAGCTATGGTCACCGCCGTCCCCTGATGACATGCTGCGTCCGTAGAGGGGATCGAGAAGTGACAACATCTTCAGTCGCTGCCATCTTTTATACTTTCTGCTTCTAACACCACAATCTCTTTCCTTGAACCTAATTGTCATCAGTTGGTAAAGAGAGAAGCAGTGTTACAGCAGCGCCACCCCTAATGACAATTTGTTTGAGAGCTGTGAGGCTGTGCTGCTGTCACTCACACTGCTTCTATCACCGACCCCTGATAACTGCCAGATTCAGGGACAAAAACTGAAGTGTTAGAAACAGTGACTGACGGCGGTAATTGAAGATGGGATCACTTCTTGATCATCTCAACTGAACCGGGATCAGGGGATGGCGGTGACAATAGCTGTGGCAAGTGACTGCAGTGCCGCCAACTGATGACGTCCTGTTCCAGGAGGGTACAATAGACACTGTGGGGAGTGAGTGCAGCCCCAGCTTCAAGTAACATCTCATTTGAGACTCCTCTCTCAAACAAAACATTACGGGAAGCAAAGTAAAAAAAAAAACATATACAGGAATAAACAGGATAGGGAGAAGTGTAAGGAATTACATAATAAAGAAATTATAAAAGTGGTTATGGCTTACAAATCTATATATAATTGTCTAAGGGGTACTTCCGTCTGTGTTTGTCTGTAACAGAAATCCTGGCCGCGAATTGGCCCCACCTTCTCCCCTCTAGTCAGTGCCCCCTCCATACTCCCTTCCAGTCAGTGCCCACATAGTGTTTTAGCAGTCCGTTAAACAGAGTGTGTTACACCGTGGCATAACGCGGTGTAACAGTCCGTTAATGCCGCTATTAACCCTAGAAGTGTGACCAACTTTTTACTACTGATGCTGCCTATGCACCATCAATAGTAAAAACATGTTAAAAATAATAAAATTAAAAAATCATTATATTCTCACCTTTTGACGTCCGTTATATACTACGTGAGCTGTGCTATATACTACGTGGGCTGTGCTATATACTATGTGGGCTGTGCTATATACTACGTGGACTGTGCTATATACGTGGGCTGTGTTATATGCTACGTGGGCTGTGTTATATGCTACGTGGGCTGTGTTATATGCTACGTGGGCTGTGTTATATGCTACGTGGGCTGTGTTATATGCTACGTGGGCTGTGTTATATGCTACGTGGGCTGTGTTATATGCTACGTGGGCTGTGTTATATGCTACGTGGGCTGTGTTATATGCTACGTGGGCTGTGTTATATGCTACGTGGGCTGTGTTATATGCTACGTGGGCTGTGTTATATGCTACGTGGGCTGTGTTATATGCTACGTGGGCTGTGCTATATGCTATGTGGGCTGTGCTATATACTACGTGGACTGTGCTATATACTACGTGGACTGTGCTATATACGTGGGCTGTGTTATATGCTACGTGGGCTGTGTTATATGCTACGTGGGCTGTGTTATATGCTACGTGGGCTGTGTTATATGCTACGTGCGCTGTGTTATATGCTACGTGGGCTGTGTTATATGCTACGTGGGCTGTGTTATATGCTACGTGCGCTGTGAGACTTTTGCCCGGGGCCCTCAAAAACCTGGAGCTCGCCCTGGCTTCACTGATTGGTCACGCCTGGCCGGCCACGAACAATCAGCGACAGGCGCAGTCCGGCTGCAAATTGACGCGGGATTTGAACCACACTTCGCTAATTGGTCGTGCCCGGCCGGCCGAATCCTGTGTATTCATTGCATTATTCTGAAATCTTCATAAATAAACTACATACAGATTCTAGAATACCCGATGTGTTAGAATCGGGCCACCATCTAGTAGCTATTTATAAAGGGCTTTCTAGGTATCGGACCACCCTCAATCAATGGGCTCTTCTGAAGGACTGACAGGAGAAATTATAACTCTGTCTTTGTCTTTTAAGGCCACGGACCGCATCAACATAGAAATTGCAGTGATATAAGGAACCTATAAAAGCCAAAGAGTGCAACATTTATAACAAAACCGAACAGCAAAAATAATTTAGCCCAAAATACGTGTATTTACGTTAAAAAAAAAAGAAACATTGTCCCCAAAAGGTGGCCCAGCCCTCCCACGAGGTGCCTCATCGGCAGAGGGGGCGGGTTCTGTGTACACTGCACACATAGGACTGCTCACAGAACGGACACTCACAAATCTGCTGCACATGGCCACCGCCAGATTACACAGCCTGGCCGAGACCCCGACCCACAGGAAGAAGCAGTCCTGCAGGCTCATCACGTGGAAGTGGACGAGCCGGTCACAGATCTTCTCGCTGAAGTTGTGGATAGTGATGGGCCGCTGTGACAGCTCCATGGTTTCCATGCTTCCCTCTGGAGTCTGGCCGGTACCCGGCTTCCGGTGACGTCACCGGGTCGTGTGTCCCCGTATGTGTGACACTTCCGCCCAAAACAAATATGGCCGCTGAGGGCGAGGAAGTGCCCGGGATGTTATAGTGTACAGGTACGGTGTGCGCGCCGAGCTGTCCTATGGAGTCACCTCAGGAATATCCGGTGCCTGCTGCTCCCCGCACACAGGAGCCGTTATAGCTCATCTCTGAGGGCCAGTCACAGGCCGCCATTTATGTGTAGGAGAAAACCGCGGGCATTCGGTGCCGGGTTTTGAGCCTATACCTCTTTAGCTGGCCTTTTTTCAGTGATTTGAACTGTTTAGCTTGTAGTAAGATGCCAGAATAAACTCCCATGTAGAGTATGTTGGGGCGTGTAAGACGCCAAGAGCCCGAAATACTCCGTGAGGTAAAAGAAACCTTATCAGTAAGGAAGGCGGCATCACTCGTAGCGAGTCTCGTGTTTCTCTTATCTCCCAAAGCCCCAAGTCAGGCTTTGTTCACACGTTGTGTTTTGCAGATTTTCAGCTGCGTTTCACAGACTTCTCTCATGTACACCTTGATTTTTTTTCCCCTGATTGTTTTGTCAGAGAGCTGCATTTTTGCAAAATACATGTCACTTCTTTCAGCGTTCTTCTCCCATTGAAAGCAATGGGTAGAGCAAAAAAACTCTGCAAACACAGGTGTCTAGTTGTATTTTTGATGAAAAAACCTGATAAAGTAGATTTTTTTTTTCTTGCACTAATCTTTATCAGCATGCACCAAAAACGCAGCAAAAACTGAGCCATACCTGCTTTTTGTAAGCAGCTTAAATTTTGCATTAGAAAAAAACCACAGCAAAAATGCGATGTGTGACCCTAGCCTAAGGGAGGTTTAATATGTGCAGGTTTATCTAATTTTATGACTCTTTTTTTGCATACAATGGGCCCGGTTCATGAAGGTGTTCTTCCCCCAAATATTGGAGTAACACACCTTCGGATGTCAATTCAGAAAAAGGGGGAGGGGGAAGGGTTGAAGCTTGACACGCCGAGACATACATCTGAGAGCCGTTGCAAGTACAGGTCCTTCTCAAAAAATTAGCATATAGTGTTAAATTTCATTATTTACCATAATGTAATGATTACAATTAAACTTTCATATATTATAGATTCATTATCCACCAACTGAAATTTGTCAGGTCTTTTATTGTTTTAATACTGATGATTTTGGCATACAACTCCTGATAACCCAAAAAACCTGTCTCAATAAATTAGCATATTTCACCCGACCAATCAAATAAAAGTGTTTTTTAATACCAAACAAAAAAACCATCAAATAATAATGTTCAGTTATGCACTCAATACTTGGTCGGGAATCCTTTGGCAGAAATGACTGCTTCAATGCGGCGTGGCATGGAGGCAATCAGCCTGTGACACTGCTGAGATGTTATGGAGGCCCAGGATGCTTCAATAGCGGCCTTAAGCTCATCCAGAGTGTTGGGTCTTGCGTCTCTCAACTTTCTCTTCACAATATCCCACAGATTCTCTATGGGGTTCAGGTCAGGAGAGTTGGCAGGCCAATTGAGCACAGTAATACCATGGTCAGTAAACCATTTACCAGTGGTTTTGGCACTGTGAGTAGGTGCCAGGTCGTGCTGGAAAATGAAATCTTCATCTCCATAAAGCATTTCAGCCGATGGAATCATGAAGTGCTCCAAAATCTCCTGATAGCTAGCTGCATTGACCCTGCCCTTGATGAAACACAGTGGACCAACACCAGCAGCTGACATGGCACCCCACACCATCACTGACTGTGGGTACTTGACACTGGACTTCAGGCATTTTGGCATTTCCTTCTCCCCAGTCTTCCTCCAGACTCTGGCACCTTGATTTCCGAATGACATGCAAAATTTGCTTTCATCAGAAAAAAGTACTTGGGACCACTTAGCAACAGTCCAGTGCTGCTTCTCTGTAGCCCAAAAAGTGGCTTTACCTGGGGAATGCGGCACCTGTAGCCCATTTCCTGCACACGCCTGTGCACGGTGGCTCTGGATGTTTCCACACCAGACTCAGTCCACAATCTTCCTCAGGGTCCGGTCACCTCTTCTCGTTGTACAGCGTTTTCTGCCACATTGTTTCCTTCCAACAGACTTACCATTGAGGTGCCTTGATACAGCACTCTGGGAACAGCCTATTTGTTGAGAAATTTCTTTCTGGGTCTTACCCTCTTGCTTGAGGGTGTCAATGATGGCCTTCTTGACATCTGTCAGGTCGCTAGTCTTACCCATGATGGGGGTTTTGAGTAATGAACCAGGCAGGGAGTTTTTAAAAGCCTCAGGTATCTTTTGCATGTGTTTAGAGTTAATTAGTTGATTCAGAAGATTAGGGTAATAGGTCATTTAGAGAACCTTTTCTTGATATGCTAATTTATTGAGACAGGTTTTTTGGGTTATCAGGAGTTGTATGCCAAAATTATCAGTATTAAAACAATAAAAGACCTGACAAATTTCAGTTGGTGGATAATGAATCTATAATATATGAAAGTTTAATTGTAATCATTACATTATGGTAAATAATGAAATTTAACACTATATGCTAATTTTTTGAGAAGGACCTGTAAATGTAACTGGTGGGTGCCGTACCTGGTGGGTGCCGTACCTGCTGGTGATTTTCAGCTGAAGTAGAAGAGAGGAGAAATGGGGATATTCAGCACGTCCATCCAGTGTAAGTAAAATAACCAAAATTTATTAGAACATTTTAAAAAACAATTTAAAAAAAAGAGAGAAGAACCCTCTTTGCCTGACGCGTTTCTGGCGCACCACAGCGCCCTTAGTCATAGGAACTAATACAACATGGATAAACAGGTTTATATATGACAGGGAACCAATCACAGACATAGCAATCAATTACATTGGAAAAGGCTGCAGCTTGACTCACATAACAGAACTTTCTTATTTTTCTCCAAATATATTGAAAATACATGAATATATGTTTTAAATATCCACAAAATCTGGGTTTTTAAAAAAAAATTGGTATGGGATATTTGTGGATGATATTTTGCTAATTTGGCAGGGGGATGTGACTAAATTTTCTGACAATCAGAAATCAGTGCAATCTGCGTTTCACCAGCGGCATTCCTGTGGATGAAGTTTCATTCTTGGATGTACTCCTTACAGGCAGTAACACAACACAGAGGGTTAACACCTCACTCTATAGAAAAGACAATTCTGGTAATACGATCCTAATGTCTTCCAGCGCACACCCTCGTCACACCATTTATGCCATTCCTAGGGGTCAGCTCACTAGAGCAAGAAGAATTTGCTCCAGTGAAGAAAATTTCCATAAGGAGAGTCGCATTATTTCTAATAGATTACTTGATAGAGGATATAAACAATCTAACATAAAGCATGCATTCAGACAAGTTTCTAAAATTCCACGTGCCAATTTATTGTATTCTGAAAATGAGAATGCAAGTGCCGCTCCTGAAACGCAGATCACCTTTTCTACTGCTTACAGCAGTCAGTATAACAAAATCAGACAGATCATTCTCAAATATCTTCCTGTAGTCAATCAAGATAGATCCTTGTGCACAATTCTCCAAAACGGATGCAGAGTAGTGGCCAAAAGAGGTTGCACACTGGGGAATGTTTGATCTCCCAGTATGGTGCGCCCGGAAAAAAACTCCCACATCATGGCTATCAGTGAAGGGTTTCTTTAAATGTTCTGGTAATAGATGCAATGTCTGCCAATTTGCAGACAACAAAAGAACTTCTTTTTTCTCGAATCACAATGTTACTTATAATATAAAATCATTTATCAATTGTGACTCTGATCATGTCATATACTGCATAAAATGTAAAGCTTGCAATATTTGCTATATAGGTTATACCACAAGGAAAATTTAAAAAAACAGATTTTGTGGATATTTAAAACATATATTCATGTATTTTCAATATATTTGGAGAAAAATAAGATAAAGTTCTGTTATGCGAGTCTAGCTGCAGCCTTTTCCAATGTAATTGATTGCTATGTCTGTGATTGGTTCCCTGTCATATATAAACCTGTTTATCCATGTTGTATTAGTTCCTATGACTAAGGGCGCTGTGGTGCGCCAGAAACGCGTCAGGCAAAGAGGGTTCTTCTCTCTTTTTTTAAAATTGTTTTTTAAAATGTTCTAATAAATTTTGGTTATTTTACTTACACTGGATGGACGTGTTGAATATCCCCATTTCTCCTCTCTTCACCTTCGGATGTCAGTCAGTGAAAAACTCCATGTTAACATCACTTTTTTTGCCATTGTTTTCCCGTTGAAAAACACTTGTAAAAAAAAAAACCTGAAAACTGCAGGGTTTTTTGTCCAAATGAAGGGAACTTTCATTGGTTTTCCCAATATAATCTAAGGCCACCACTGTTACTGCCTCTTACAGCAGTGTAGTAACCCGGACATAAGCCCCCATTCCTTGTGTGTATCACAAAAAAATCCTTTTCTAATCTTGCAAGTGGCGCGGTCCGGTCCGGTGGGCTTTGCTGGTCCTGCTTGGCGGCCCCACAATCGCTTTCGGGTGCAGGGCTCGCATGTGGTAACAGCCACACGTGAGTCCCGGGAACCCAAGTGCAGACACCGCTGGAACGGTGCCGGCCAGGAGATGCGTTTAGGTTCCCAAACATGGGGAATGAGGAGGGCTTGTCCTACTAGTAAACAACTCCTTTAAGACGCTGAAGAATATTCATTAATATGAGACGACGTTCCCCTGGCAAAGAATTGAATGTTATTTCCTGTTACCATGGTAACTGTTAGTTTTATGCATTTTTTTATATATATATATCTCTAGGTAATTGAACAGCAGAAATGGCGGGATATCATTCCTTAATCGGTTACCCCTGGATCATTGACTGCATTGATAAATATGACCGTGCAGTTGTTAAGCAAAAGCCGGTCCCCGGTCAGATAGTGGAGGTAGGTTGTGTAAGATTTCATTCCAAATGACTCTGACTTGTAGCACAAGTAATGGTCTATGTATATGTACATTCTCCTACTTGACCCTCCTCTGTGTTGGTGTCATATAACATGGCATACTACAACAAGGCTTAGCTGTTCTTGTTCGTTTTTTTTTTTGGGGTGGGGGGGGGTGGAGTTAGCTATAATTCAGGTATTTCAGTAATGTTTTATACAACTTCATAAATTGGAGTAAAAGTAACTCTTCTACATCGTCTCGATGTATGGTAATGAACCAGGACTGGTACGGAGAGGCATTGACTAGTCCAGGTTCAGTAGCTACAGTCGTGCCCCCTGGACTTGATTGACAGTCCTTGCACTGTTGGATTCTTCACATTTTTAGCCCCTCGTGGCTTTTGCATTTCCCGGTCACAGCTCTGCTTTGCACTGGAAGTGTCGGAAGAAGCATAGATTGTGAAGACACGGCTCATTAGCATATAGCAAGCTGATATGTCTCGGTTGATTTTACCCAAATACATGCAGCTTTATAAAATAAGAATCAGTACTGACATTTCTGAAGAAAGATCTAAAAAGCTGTGGGAGCAGTTTAAAAGTGTTCCATGAGTGACCAGATCCCTTTAAATCTATTTTGGAAGTTACTAAAAGTGTAGCATTCAGTCCCTGTATCTAAGACTGTGTGCATACCAAATCTAAGCCATTGTTGTACCATTCTTTGCAAACATTCCTATATTACTTGCTATAATTCACCATCTTTTGCTTTAGTTCCTGAGGATGCCAGATCGCTCAGTCTATTCAGAAGCGTGCCAGTATCCAGAAGCTGTCATCAATATTTCTGACCAGAAGTACTACATCAGAGCAGTCATCACCAAGGAAGCACAGGAGAAACTAGAAAGGTCGGGAGACTCCCACTATCGTTGTTTTCCCCTTTTTGAAGGGTTCCTTATACAAACGGGCTCTTTGTGAGTGGGAGCTGCTGCAGCGAACCGCTCTAGTTTTGTCTTCTCTAATCATGGGTGACTGGCTCTCATCATTGCAGAAGTTGCTTCTGGGCAGATTTCAGAGCTCTGTTTTAATTCATGGGGAGGGTCCGGAGTCAGAGACTTCCTCTATGACATCTGTTATTTTTATAGTTTTATGCAAATTAAACATAAACCTTGTGTAATGAAAAACTTTGTAGCTGTCAAAGCTTTCATTTGCAAGATATCCTTGCTGTTACTGAATACTAACCGTGTCTCCAAGTGAGACGTTAAAGACTTGTTAGTGTTTCTCCATTCCTCCCCACATTAAATATGGCAGCACATTTCTGTTGTGTAGTTACTGTACTTCATGGCTTCCGTTCTGTGTCCACTGCTTCTGTCCCTGAGATCAGTGTCTCATCTTCCCCTCCATACTTGTCACTGCAGATGCACGGGGTTGGGGGGGGGGCTCTGTGATACGGCTAAACCTTTACTTGCCATTGAAGTGGGCTGGACCAGGTGTGATGATGATGGTAATGTGCCCCATTGGCTGCAGGACGCAGGCAGGGGAGGTGTGGTTCAGACTATGCATATACTCCTCATACCTCCTGCAGTAGCCACTAGCCTTTTGTAGATGAAGCTGGGACCCCAATCTTTGTCTGGTTTTGCTTCCACTGCCTGAGCTCCACTTTAGTTATAGTGACTTCACTCTACTGAAATCCGCACCATGAGCATTTACAATTCTCATACAAGACCATTAATAAGCTATGCACCTGATTGATTAAAGGTACCGTCACACTCAGCGACGCTGCAGCGATATAGACAACGAGCCGATCGCTGGAGCGTCGCTGTTTAGGTCGCTGTAGAGATGTCAAACACAGCAGCTCCAGAACGATGCAGGAGCGATCCTGTGACATAAGGGCTACTCACTTATCGTTTTCACAGGTCGTTAGCTCCATGTAAAACATTGCTGGCATCGTTGCTTTTGCTGTCATACACGCCGATCTGACGACCAAATAAAGTTCTGGACTTCTAGCTCCGACCAGCGATATCACAGCAGGATGCAGATCGCTGCTGCGTGTCAAACACAACGAGATCGCTATCCAGGACGCTGCAACGTCACGGATCGTTGTCGTTCTCGTTGGAAAGTTGTTTAGTGTGAAGGTACCTTTAGGCATGGGGTTCACCCTTCTAATTTTACCAGCTCATCCTATTAGTCTCATGCTGATGTACATTGTGCCTGGGTAAACAATGAAGAGGACAATTCTTGAAAGGGTGCTGATCGACTTCCCACCAATCAAACTTTACATTGTTATTGTCAAAAGATAAAATTATCCCCAATCCATCCCAGCAGTTAAGGTACCGTCACATTAAGCGACGCTGCAGCGATATCGACAACGATGCCGATCGCTGCAGCGTCGTTGTGTGGTCGCTGGAGAGCTGTCACAGACAGCTCTCCAGCGACCAACGATGCCGAAGTCCCCGGGTAACCAGGGTAAACATCGGGTTACTAAGCGCAGGGCCGCGCTTAGTAACCCGATGTTTACCCTGGCTACCAAAAAAAAACAAACACTACATACTTACATTCCGGTGTGTGTCGCGTCCCCCGGCGTCCTCTTCCCTGCACTGTGTAACCGCCGGCCCTAACAGCAGAGCGGTGACGTCACCGCTGTGCTTTGCTTTACGGCCGGCACTGACACATTCAGTGCAGGAAGCTCTGAGCAGCAGCGCAGACGCCGGGGGACGTGACAGACATCAGAGGGTGAGTATGTACTGTTTTTTTTTTTTTTTACTTTTACAATGGTAACCAGGGTAAATATCGGGTTACTAAGCGTGGCCCTGCGCTTAGTAACCCGATATTTACCCTGGTTACCATTGTAAAACATTGCAGGCATCGTTGCTTTTGCTGTCAAACACAACGATACACGCCGATCTGACAACCAAATAAAGTTCTGGACTTTCAGCAACGACCAGCGATATCACAGCGGGATCCTGATCGCTGCTGCGTGTCAAACACAACGATATCGCTATCCAGGACGCTGCAACGTCATAACTGTTCTCGCTGCAAAGTCGCTTAGTGTGAAGGTACCTTTAGACCCTAGCCATCCAAAGACTGCAGCTCTGCGGGCCGATCTTGAGTGGAGTGGATTGTGACATACTTGAGCTCCACTCTATTTACAATGGAACTGCCAGAAAGAGCCGAGTACCACGCTCGATGTTTGTCTAGCAGTCCCTCAGACATTGAATGGAGCAGAGGTCGAGCACCACTGCTTCATTCAAAGTGAGGTTGTAGAGGCGCAATCTCGGGATCACTGAGGGTCCAACTGCTGGGACGGATAGGGGATAACTTTATCAGGTACTAATCAGACCCTACCTATAATACAGTGTGAGTCTCAGTATATTTAGGACAGGGCAGGAACATCCTTCTGCAATATTGCAGGTCACAGTGGAGTTTGCACAAGGGTGCCGTTGCCTGTTAGTAATAGTACGAAGAGAAATATTAACTACTGAATAAAAGTAGGGTTCATTTTAGGTTTACCGTTACTTCTTTACTTCCTGACTGTCCATATACTATAAACGGTCTATGTGCTTTGATTACAGTAATAGGAAGTGCCGGCTGCGCGCGCTCCTCTGGACCTACTGAATTTAGGGAGGGAGCAGCAATTGCTGTGTCACAGGAGACCTCATCAGTTCTGCTGTATAGCCAGAAGGCTGAATATGCCCTGATACCGGTGCAAAATTTATTAGCCCCAGTTAAAGGGGAAATTGAGTAAAAAAAAAAATATTTAAAAGTTGATATTTTGGCAACAGTCTTTTATGACCTTTTGGAGGGGCACAATGAGTGAAATAAATGATAAAGAAGGAAAAAAACATAATAGTAAAACAGAGCCACTGTCAATCCATATAATCCATATCCTGTTACTAACCCTGCCCCTATAAAAAAAAAAATAAGTGTCCGATATATAAAAATAGTTGTTGCCAGAAAAGAAAAAATTTAGAAAATGTTTCTATGTGGTCATTAAAAAAGTGATAAAACAGGCATGCATTTCCTTTATTTTCTCACTGAAAATAGTGTATGAACAAGAGAGCATGAGATTAACATAAAAATTATTCTCCAAGTAATTATAAAAAATGGTTAGATATAAATGATGTGTCCTTGAACTTTGTTAAAGACTATGTTCTCCTTTTCAATGCCCCAACGTGTAACTGCGTACTTACAGTATATTTGAGGTCCTTTTATTGAGCTTTTATTAAACCGGTGATTTTGTTTGTTAAATGCCTGACAACTATTTTCCATTGTTAGTGAAGATGAACACTTTTCATTAGCGAATATCAAGAACAAGATCATCATTTTGAAAAAATTCAGTGTGTGTTTCGCTGCAGTGGAAGATCTGGTAAGTGCGCGCTTAGATTTATATCACCCCTTTTATACAAGGGGTTATTACGTCTTATTCTATGAATGCTATTTTTATTTAATAAAAAAAAGTTATCCCTCATTTTATATGTCTGTTTTCTTTACAGTGTTAAACATTCTTTTTATTATTTCTGCTATTGTAAAGTAATACATGTAGTTGTATGCACTGATGTTCTATTCCACCTTGCATAATCTTATATAATTATGATTATCAGTGCACGGTCAGAAGTAGGATGTCAGTGTGAAAGCTATATCCCCAATTTTTTTATTTACCATGTTCACCATATGGTAAAATTGATCTAGCATTATGATTCTCCAGGTAACTACGAGTACACAAATACCAGACATGTACAGTTGTTTGTTTGTTTTTTCTTTAAAGGGAACCTGCCAGCAGGATTGTGCTCAGCAACCTACTTATAGTGTCACGTTGGCGCTGTTATACTAATTAAAATGTTACCTTGGTTGATGAAATCCATCTTGTGGCTGTTGTTTAATCTATATTTGTAGTTTTCAGTTAATGAGATTCTTGTGTATCGGGGTAGGTGGGGTCTTCATGTGGTGCTCTGCTTACATATGCATCTGTATGGCTTATGATAGGTCACTGATCCCTCAGTGACCTGCCCCCTATTTTACATACTGCATATAATGGTGTTGGCTTAGAAAAAAATATATATATCCAGCAAAATGACGGCGGCACCTGCACATTAGCATCTGTCTCTTACTGATTGATGCTACTGCACAAGTGCTGGCGCCACTTTGCTGCAGCCAAATTTTTTTTTTTCCTCCCTCAAAATGGCAGTGGCACTAGATGCTACTGCACATGCGCCGGCACCATTTTGCTGGAGGGGAATAAAAACATTGGCTGCAACAAAATGGTGCCAGCAGTGGTGCTTGTGCAGTAGCATCTATCAGTAAGAGATGCTACTGCGCAGGCACTATTTTGCTGAATGTAAAGGGTTTTTTTCTAAGCCAACAATATTATATCCAGTACTAGATGGTGGCCCGATTCTAACGCATCGGGTATTCTAGAATATGCATGTCCACGTAGTATATTGCCCAGTTACGTAGTATATTGCCCAGTTACGTAGTATATTGCCCAGTTACGTAGTATATTGCCCAGTTACGTAGTATATTGCCCAGTTACGTAGTATATTGCCCAGTTACGTAGTATATTGCCCAGTTACGTAGTATATTGCCCAGTTACGTAGTATATTGCCCAGTTACGTAGTATATTGCCCAGTTACGTAGTATACTGCCCAGTTACGTAGTATATTGCCCAGTTACGTAGTATATTGCCCAGTTACGTAGTATATTGCCCAGTTACGTAGTATATTGCCCAGTTACGTAGCATATTGCCCAGTTACGTAGTATATTGCCCAGTTACGTAGTATATTGCCCAGCCACGTAGCATATTGCCCAGTTACGTAGCATATTGCCCAGTTACGTAGCATATTGCCCAGAGCCACGTAGTATATTGCCCAGAGCCACGTAGTATATTGCCCAGAGCCACGTAGTATATTGCCCAGAGCCACGTAGTATATTGCCCAGCCACGTAGTATATTGCCCAGTTACGTAGTATATTGCCCAGTTACGTAGTATATTGCCCAGTTACGTAGTATATTGCCCAGTTACGTAGTATATTGCCCAGTTACGTAGTATATTGCCCAGTTACGTAGTATATTGCCCAGTTACGTAGTATATTGCCCAGTTACGTAGTATATTGCCCAGTTACGTAGTATATTGCCCAGTTACGTAGTATACTGCCCAGTTACGTAGTATATTGGCCAGTTACGTAGTATATTGCCCAGTTACGTAGTATATTGCCCAGTTACGTAGTATATTGCCCAGTTACGTAGTATATTGCCCAGTTACGTAGCATATTGCCCAGTTACGTAGTATATTGCCCAGTTACGTAGTATATTGCCCAGCCACGTAGCATATTGCCCAGTTACGTAGCATATTGCCCAGTTACGTAGCATATTGCCCAGAGCCACGTAGTATATTGCCCAGAGCCACGTAGTATATTGCCCAGAGCCACGTAGTATATTGCCCAGAGCCACGTAGTATATTGCCCAGCCACGTAGTATATTGCCCAGCCACGTAGTATATTGCCCAGCCACGTAGTATATTGCCCAGCCACGTAGTATATTGCCCAGCCACGTAGTATATTGCCCAGCCACGTAGTATATTGCCCAGCCACGTAGTATATTGCCCAGCCACGTATGTCACAGGTTAAAAAATAAACATACTCACCTTCCGAGGGTACCCTTGTAGTTCTGTCGCCTGTGTGCGGTGCAGGCAGCAGCTTCCGGTCCCAGGGTGTGATGATGTCGCTCTCGCGCAGGCGCGCAGGGCCTGCGATGACGTCGCGGTCACATGACCGTGACGTCATGGCAGGTTCTTCTTGCGCAGGCCATGACCATCCTTAGCACCGGAACCTGCCGCTTGCATGGACCGGTCACCGGAGCGTCGCGAGGAGCAGGAAAGACGGCGGAAGGCGAGTATGTAATGATTTTTTTATTATTATTATTATTTTTAACATTAGATGTTTTTACAATTGATGCCGCATAGGCAGCATCAATAGTAAATACTTGGTCACACAGGGTTAATAGCGGTGGTAACGGAGTGAGTTACCCGCAGCATAACGCGGTCCTTTACCGCTGTGTGAGCGGTGACTGCAGGGAGTATGAAGCGGGCGCCGTGCACTGACTGCAGGGGAGTAGGGAGGGACTAATCGGACTGTGGCCCTCGCTGATTGGTCGCGGCAGCCATGACAGGCAGCTGGCGAGACCAATCAGCGACTTGGATTCCATGACAGACAGAGGCTGCGACCAATGAATATCTGTGACAGACAGAAAGACGGAAGAAGTACCCTTAGACAATTATATAGTAGATGTAAAATAGGGGGCAGTTCAGTGAAGGATCAGTGACCTGTCATAAGACCAGAAGGATGCATATGTAAGCAGAGCACCACATAAAGACCCCCCACAGGCCGTCCCGAAGCATCAGAATCTCATTAATTGGAAATAAAGATCAAACACCAACCACCAGACTGATTTCATCAACCAATCAGTATAACTGTGCCGACCCGTCGTCAGATCCCCGTTCTTCAGCCCTGCTATGTGTAACAGAAATGCTCATCTGCTATAAGGGCTGGCCCCGGGCGCGGTGCTCATAGCAGATTTGCAATGGCAAGCAATAGGGTCTCCTGCAGACCCCCTGTTGTCATGCCAAATAATCAGCGCTGCGTGATCACGTGACAGGTGTGCCGATTGGCAGGGTTTGTGATGTACCTTTGACGTCATCATGTTAAATGCTGCTTTCAAAGATTGACAGCGGTATTTATCATGTTAACAGCCGCAGGTCGATTGCAATTCCACCCGGGGCTGATATGGGCACATGTTAGCTGATCATATCAGCTGAAATGTTCTATAAAACATGCGGGCTCAGCACCGGAGCCTGCATGAAAGGGGAGATACATGACCTATGATGTAACTGTTGCTGACAGGCTTATTGTGGATTGCGAAAGAGAAAGGGGTCTTATTATGACTGCAAATATACAATTCGCCTATAAGCGGTCATGTGACTGCCGCTGGAACAGTGAAATCCTGTGTTTACATTACACTTTGTTAGGATTCCCACAATTATCATCACTTTATAATTGGTTCTGAAAAGCCTTTTAACCCCTTCACCCCCAAGGGTGGTTTGCACGTTATGGACCGGGCCAATTTTTACAATTCTGACCACTGTCCCTTTATGAGGTTATAACTCTGGAACGCTTCAACGGATCCTGGTGATTCTGACATTGTTTTCTCGTGACATATTGTACTTCATGATAGTGGTAAAATTTCTTTGATATTACCTGCGTTTATTTGTGAAAAAAATGGAAATTTGGCGAAAATTTTGAAAATTTCGCAATTTTCCAAATTTGAATTTTTATGCAATTAAATCACAGTGATATGTCACACAAAATACTTAATAAGTAACATTTCATACTTTACATCAGCACCATTTTGGAACCAAAATTTTTTTTTGTTAGGGAGTTATAAGGGTTAAAAGTTGGCCAGCAATTTCTCATTTTTACAACACCATTTTTTTTAGGGACCACATCTCATTTGAAGTCATTTTGAGGGGTCTATATGATAGAAAATACCCAAGTGTGACACCATTCTAAAAACTGCACCCCTCAAGGTGCTCAAAACCACATTCAAAAAGTTTATTAACCCTTCAGGTGTTTCACAGGAATTTTTGGAATGTTTAAATAAAAATGAACATTTAACTTTTTTTCACACAAAATTTACTTCAGCTCCAATTTGTTTTATTTTACCAAGGGTAACAGGAGAAAATGGACCCCAAAAGATGTTATACAATTTGTCCTGAGTACGCCGATACCCCATATGTAGGGGTAAACCACTGTTTGGGCGCATGACAGAGCTCGGAAGCGAAGGAGCGCCATTTGACTTTTCAATGCAAAATTGACTGGAATTGAGATGGAACCTCATGTCGCGTTTGGAGAGCCACTGATGTGCCTAAACATTAAAACCCCCCACAAGTGACACCATTTTGGAAAGTAGACCCCCTAAGGAACTTATCTAGATGTGTTGTGAGCACTTTGACCCACCAAGTGCTTCACAGAAGTTTATAATGCAGAACCGTAAAAATAAAAAATCATATTTTTTCACAAAAATGATTTTTCGCCCCCAATTTTTTATTTTCCCAAGGGTAAAAGAAAAAATTGGACCCCAAAAGTTGTTGTACAATTTGTCCTGAGTACGCTGATACCCCATATGTGGGGGTAAACCACTGTTTGGGCGCATGGGAGAGCTCGGAAGGGAAGGAGCGCCGTTTGACTTTTCACTGCAAAATTGACAGGAATTGAGATGGGACGCCATGTTGCGTTTCGAGAGCCACTGATGTGCCTAAACATTGAAACCCCCCACAAGTGACACCATTTTGGAAAGTAGACCCCTTAAGGAACTTATCTAGATGTGTGGTGAGCACTTTGACCCACCAAGTGCTTCACAGAAGTTTATAATGCAGAACTGTAAAAATAAAAAATCATATTTTTTCACAAAAATGATCTTTTCGCCCCCAATTTTTTATTTTCCAAAGGGTAAGAGAAGAAATTGAACCCCAAAAGTTGTTGTACAATTTGTCCTGAGTACGCTGATACCCCATATGTGGGGGTAAACCACTGTTTGGGCGCATGGGAGAGCTCGGAAGGGAAGGAGCGCCGTTTGACTTTTCACTGCAAAATTGACAGGAATTGAGATGGGACGCCATGTTGCGTTTGGAGAGCCACTGATGTGCCTAAACATTGAAACCCCCCCACAAGTGACACCATTTTGGAAAGTAGACCCCCTAAGGAACTTATCTAGAGGTGTGGTGAGCACTTTGACCCACCAAGTGCTTCACAGAAGTTTATAATGCAGAGCCGTAAAAATAAAACAAAAATTTTTTCCCACAAAAATTATTTTTTAGCCCCCAGTTTTGTATTTTCCCGAGGGTAACAGGAGAAATTGGACCCCAAAAGTTGTTGTCAATTTGTCCTAAGTACGCTGATACCCCATATGTGGGGGGGAACTACCGTTTGGGCGCATGGGAGGGCTCGGAAGGGATGGAGCGCCATTTGGAATGCAGACTTAGATGGAATGGTCTGCAGGCGTCACATTGCGTTTGCAGAGCCCCTAATGTACCTAAACAGTAAAACCCCCCCACAAGTGACACCATTTTGGAAAGTAGACCCCCTAAGGAACTCATCTAGATGTGTTGTGAGAGCTTTGAACCCCCAAGTGTTTCACTACAGTTTATAACACAGAGCCGTGCAAATAAAAAATATTTTTTTTCCACAAAAATTATTTTTTAGCCCCCAGTTTTGTATTTTTCCAAGGGTAACAGGAGAAATTGGACCCTATATATTGTTGTCCAATTTGTCCTGAGTACGCTGATACCTGATATCTGGGGGGAAACCACCGTTTGAGCGCATGGCAGAGCTCGGAAGGGAAGGATCATCATTTGCAATGCAGACTTAGATGGATTGGTCTGCAGGCGTCACATTGCATTTGCAGAGCCCCTAATGTACCTAAACAGTAGAAACCCCCCACAAGTGACCCAATATTGGAAACTAGACCCCCCAAGGAACTTATCTAGTTGTGTTGTGAGAACTTTGAAACCCCAAGTGTTTCACTACAGTTTATAACGCAGAGCCGTGAAGATAAAAAAATAAAAAATTTGCCCCCAAAATTATTTTTTAGCCCCCAGTTTTGTATTTTCCCAATGGTAACAGGAAAAATTGGACCCCAAAAGTTGTTTTCCAA
Source organism: Ranitomeya variabilis (assembly GCF_051348905.1). Classification (NCBI taxonomy): domain Eukaryota; kingdom Metazoa; phylum Chordata; class Amphibia; order Anura; family Dendrobatidae; genus Ranitomeya; species Ranitomeya variabilis. Next base: position 327,274,356 of record NC_135237.1, on the reverse strand, counting down.
TTTGTCTTGAGTACGCTGATACCCCATATGTGGGGGGGAACCACCGTTTGGGCGCATGGGAGGGCTCGGAAGGGAAGGAGCGCCATTTGGAATGCAGACTTAGATGGAATGGTCTGCAGGCGTCACATTGCGTTTGCAGAGCCCCTAATGTACCTAAACAGTAGAAACCCCCCACAAGTGACACCATTTTGGAAAGTAGACCCCCTAAGGAACTCATCTAGATGAGTTGTGAGAGCTTTGAACCCCCAAGTGTTTCACTACAGTTTATAACGCAGAGCCATGCAAATAAAAAAAAATTTTTTCCACAAAAATTATTTTTTAGCCCCTAGTTTTGTATTTTCCCAAGGGTAACAGGAGAAATTGGACCCCAAAAGTTGTTCTCCAATGTGTTCCGAGTACGCTGATACCCCATATGTTGGGGTAAACCCCTGTTTGGGCGCACGGGAGAGCTTGGAAGGGAAGAAGCACTGTTTTACTTTTTCAACGCAGAATTGGCTGGAATTGAAATCGGACGCCATGTCACGTTTGGAGAGCCCCTGATGTGCCTAAACAGTGGAAACCCCCCAATTATAACTGAAACCCTAATCCAAACACACCCCTAACCCTAATCCCAACGGTAACCCTAACCACACCTCTAACCCAGACACACCCCTAACCCTAATCCCAACCCTATTCCCAACCGTAAATGTAATCCAAACCCTAACTTTAGCCCCAACCCTAACTGTAGCCTTAACCCTAGCCCTAACCCTAATGGGAAAATGGAAATAAATACATTTTTTAAATTTTTTTAATTTTTCCCTAACTAAGAGGGTGATGAAGGGGGGTTTGATTTACTTTTATAGCGGGTTATTTAGCGGATTTTTATGATTGACAGCTGTCACACACTGGAAGACGCTTTTTATTGCAAAAAATATTTTTTGCGTTACCACATTTTGAGAGCTATAATTTTTCCATATTTGAAACCACAGAGTCATGTGAGGTCTTGTTTTTTGTGGGACGAGTTGACGTTTTTATTGGTAACATGTTCGGGCACGGGAGATTTTTTTGATCGCTTTTTATTCCGATTTTTGTGAGGCAGAATGACCAAAAACCAGCTATTCGTGAATTTCTTTTGGGGGAGGCGTTTATACCGTTCCACGTTTGGTAAAATTGATAAAGCAGTTTTATTCTTCGGGTCAGTACGATTACAGCGATACCTCATTTATATAAATTTTTTTATGTTTTGGCGCTTTTATACGCTAAAAGCTATTTTATAGAAAAAATAATTATTTTGGCATCGCTTTATTCTGAGGACTAACTTTTTTAATTTTTTCGCTGATGATGGTGTATAGCGGCTCGTTTTTTGCGGGACAAGATGACGTTTTCAGCGGTACCATGGTTATTTATGTCAGTCTTTTTGATCGCGTGTTATTCCACTTTTTGTTTGGCGGTATGAGAATAAAGCGTTGTTTTTTTGCCTCGTTTTTTTTTTTTTTTTACGGTGTTCACTGAAGGGGTTAACTAGTGATATAGTTTTATAGGTGGGGTCGTTACGGACGCAGCAATACTAAATATGTGTACTTTTATTGTTTGATTTTTTTTTTATTTAGATAAAGAAATGTATTTATGGGAATAATTTTTTTTATTTATTTATTTATTTAGGAATTTTATTTTTATTTTTTTTCACACATGTGGACATTTTTTTTAAAACTTTTTTACTTTGTCCCAGGGGGGGACATTACAGATCGGTGATTTGACAGTGTGCATAGCACTCTGTCAAATCGGTGATCTCGCTTAGTGTGCAGCAAGCGCCTGCACTGAGCAGGCACTCGGTAAGCCACCTCCCTCCCTGCAGGACCCGGATGCCGCGGCCATCTTGGATCCGGGACCTGCAGCGAGGAAGGAGGTAGGAGACCCTCGGAGCAATGCGATCACATCGCGTTGCTCCGGGGGTCTCAGGGAAGCCCACAGGGAGCCCTCTCCCTGCGCGATGCTTCCCTATACCGCCGGCACACCGCGATCATGTTTGATCGCGGTGTACCGGGGGTTAATGTGCCGGGGGCGGTCCGTGACCGCTCCTGGCACATAGTGCCGGATGTCAGCTGCGATAGTCAGCTGACACCCGGCCGCGCTCCCCCCGTGAGCGCGGCCGATCGTACTGGACGTACTATTCCGTCCTTGGGAAGTAGGGCCCACCCCACATGGACGGAATAGTACGTCTAATGACAGAAAGGGGTTAAATAAAGAAGTAAATCACTAATCGTGTACGAGGAAAGATGTGGGCTCCGCATAAAGTCGGGGACACAACATATGACGTGCTCTGCTACTGTGTGCACACCTAGACTAATCATTTCTATTATTTGCTATTCATTTTCATCCTTTCTGATTTTCCATCTATTTTTTTTTTTTTTTTTTATTTTTTAAATAGAGCAGATGTGAATTTTACCTCACCGTTCAGCATTTCAGTGTACTACCCATGGAGACAAACACAGTGGACATATTAAACTGGTAAGTAGTTTGCTTAGGCATACTGTATACTGTCTATACCTAACTTTTCAAACTTTGACAAATATAAGTATAAAGTTAAATACTGTAGCTCTGTATAAAAGTAAAATGAGAAATTATGTTGCTGGCACTGTATGTCGCCTCAGTCACGTTCCTTCCCAGTAGTGATTCCCACCACAGTTAATTTACGGACGTGGACTGCCCTTACATCACGCCACTCTGAGGAAATCCCATGCCTGCGTGCTGACAGCCTACTTCCCAAACATGCACATTGAAGATATGTGTATGGCTTGCTTTTGAGCAAAATTAATCTGGGGGCGTACACCCAGCTTCAGTGCATATGTCTGGGGGGCTGTTTCCCCGAGCATGCTCAGGTGGTCTCCAAGTATTTGGATGTGCTTGGAGATTTAGTTTTCGTCGCTGTAGCTGCATAATTTGCGGCTGCTAGACAGGCTGAATACATGTGGGAATTCCCTAACAAACAGGCAATCCCCACATGTATTCAAGCTGTGTAGCAGCTGCAAATCATGCAGCTGCGGCGACGAAAACTAAATCTCCGAGCACGCCCAAGATACTCGGAGATCACCCGAGCATGCTCAGGAAAATCCGAGCAACGAGTACACTCGCTCATCACTAATCACTACATTTTAGGTGGTAACAACGGTCAGACTCCTGCTGCTCACTCATTCATAGTGCATGCTGCCAGTGTGATGAATGAGACAACCCTTTTAAAGGGAACCTGTCGGCAGGTTTGGCCGATAGGAGTTGCAGACACCACCTTTCAGGCCTGATATACAGCTTTCTATAATGATGTATACCTCCCCCCAACACGACCTGAAAGAGAAGAAAAATAACTTACTCTGTCGCCTCATTGGGGGACACAGGACCATGGGTGTTATGCTGCTGTCCACTAGGAGGCGACACTATGCATAATCTGAAAAAGATTAACCATGGCTCCTCCTCTGCACTATACACCCCTGGACGGCGTCAGCCTTCTCCAGTTTTTGCTTAGTGTCGCATAGGAAAAGTGGGTCTCCTGTGAGACTCCCGGCATGGCTCCTTCCTCGGCCCCCTATCACGGGGTGCCCGGTTGAAGTAGAGATGGCTATTCCCCATGCCGCTCCTTCCCCAGTCCCTCGGGTGCTGGTTCGAAGTCGAGACTTCCCCAATTCCTTTTGGTTTCTGGGTTGAGGTCGAGGCGAGGATAAAGCCCCCTGAAGGTGACAACAGCACCCTCCCTAATCCCCCTCTGGGGGCATTAGGTTGAGACGCCTCAGGTAGGGCCTGTACAGGCAGCATTCTACAGCTCCCAGCAATGGGCCAGCACACTGCGCCTGCATCCAGGGACCCCAGCCCAGCTGCGGGCTCCTGTCGGGGCCGGGGGGAGTGCAAGCAGGCATGGCACATACAGACACAGGGCTCCCTGCGCTCCTGTCTCTGCGGCAGCACCAGCTCTATACTGCGTCAGGGGGACCCGTCACAGGGCCCCCGCTTACAGCCCCACCGCTATCCTGCCTTTAAATCCGGGGGGGTCCGGTTCAGATCCTACCAAAACCCCAGAAAACCCCCCCCCCCAGGAAGGGCACGTTTTTACACAGCTTTGCCACCTTTTTCTCAGCCCTCCGCCCCCTGTGGATCTTCGGCGCTGGACCTAGGGGCATACTGGTGGGGTAAGAGCACAGCTGGGTTGTTTTACTCAGGCTGTGAATCCATATTACCTATAAGGCTCCCCTATAGGTTTCTCTACCCCTGTAACGTCCTCTGCAGCCAGCCCTTCTGCACTCTGTGCACTATGCCGGGCTCAAGGTCCAAGAGAACCAGGCAGGACTGCTATTATGCATTCTGTACAGCCTGCAGGACTGCTCTCCCCAGTGGCAGCACGTAACGCGCTGCCAGGACTGCATCTAGACTACTGCGTCAGAGCCCCAAGAAGCCCCTGCCAATGCCTCGGTGTCTAATGCCATGTCGGAATGGGTCACTGAGAGGTCGCAATCTATGACGCAGTCTATAGATAACCAAACCTCCACATTGCTTCGGGCGCTGCAGAGTCAAGTCTCGGCTATGACCGCTACCCAGCAAAGGGAGAGCTTGACTCAGGAACAGAACAACCTGGCACATCCACGTCTAGGTCAGGACGCAAGCGGACCCATAGGTCAAGTCCATCTGCGTCATCCCATAGCACACGGTCATCCCCTTCTAGGGAGAGACACCGTAGTTCCAAGCCATCTAGACAGTCCCCTTCCAGGGTCAGACAATGCAGATCTCCGCAGTCCCCGACCAGAGAAGGCCTCCTCCCCAGCTCACCCAGCAGGGGACGCCTCAGTAATACACAGGATTCGGAAGGCATCTGCGACTCCGACTCAGACAGGGAAACGGAGGGGTCCCTGATCCCAATCCCCCCTAGCAATACAGCGCTAGTCGAGGACATAATCTCTTCCATCCATCGGGTGCTGGACATTTCTAACCTGCCACCAGAGGATTTCATTTGAAGGACCTCTGAAGCCTCCTAAGGTTTTCTCTAACCACCCAGAGTTTAAAGCGATCCTTATAGAGCAGCTCTCACAGCCTGAGAAAAAATTCGCTAATCGCAAATATCTGGAGGCAAGGTACCCTTTCCCACAGAAGGACACCAAGGAATGGACAGATCCACCTGAAGTGGACCCCCCAGTCTCTAGACTAGCAGCACAGACTCTCCTTTCACTGCCAGATAGCTCAACCCTCAGGGACGCAGTAGACCGGCAGTTAGAACGCATGGCTCGTTCAATTTTTGAGGTGGCAGGGGCCTCCCTGGCTCCTGCGTTCGCTTCAGTTTGGGCTGCCAAGGCCATACTGGCTTGGGCCAAAAAGTTACAAGCTGGCCTCCAAGCATCTGCTCCTGAGCTGTCGGATCAAGTGGTTCAAATAGCAGTTGTAGCAGATTACATGCTTCATGCAGCTCTGGATTCAGCAAGGGGTGTAGCGGGGATAGCATCAAACGCCACACGATTCGGCGTATCCTCTGGCTGCGGAATGGAAAGCGGACGCAGCCTCAAAGAAGTCCCTCACGCACCTCCCGTATCTCAGTGGGTGACATTTCGGTGAAAAGTTGGACACAATGATATGCAACGCCACCGGGGGGGAAGAGTACCTCTCTCCCTCAACTGAAACCTATACGCACTTACAAGAAGTGTAACAGAACCGATTCCGATCCTTTCGGAATTCCTCGGGCTGGTCCGTCTCGCGTCCAGCACAAAATCGTAACCGTTCCCCACACAGGGACAACTCATGGTCGACGCAAAGGTCGGACAAGACCTGGCAGTTAAAAGCAGGCCAGGCAAAGCCCAAAGGAGGTAAACCTCAGATTTGTTTTCCTCCTCATGACTCACGGACCCCGGAAGACATCCCACCCGTAGGCGGCCGACTTTGCTCTTCCAGCAAGTCTGGATGCCTACTACAGAAGACAGGTGGGTCAGGGAACTGGTGTCTTCCGGATACAAAATAGAGTTCAACCTCCAATCCACCGAACCGAGTCTTCCTCTCTGTTCCCCCAAAACCGCCAGCCAAGACTCGTGCCTTCCACCAAGCAGTTCCCTCGCTTCTTCAAGCAGGAGTCTTAGTACCGGTTCCCATGGCCGGGCGCTTCCGAAGGTTCTACTCCAATCTATTCGTAGTCCCCAAGAAAGGAGGCAGCGTACGGCCCATACTGGACCTAAAACAACTCAACAAATATGTACGGGTTCGTCACTTCCGCTGGAGTCCCCTTCGGTCCATCATTGGAGAATATCTCGCCTTCATAGAAATACAAGACGCATACCTGATTATACCGATTGCACCTGCTTGTCAGTTTTCTCAGGTTTGCAATCGACCAGTACCACTACCAGTTCGTGGCTCTTCCGTTCGGACTCGCCACGGCTCCCAGAGTGTTTACCAAGGTCATGGCAGCCACCATGGACGTCCTGCACTCCAGAGGCTTAGTAATCGTTCCATACCTGGATGATCTACTCATCAAGGCTCCTACCTTCATGCACTGCGAGCTCAGCGTCTCAATCACAATCGACACTGAGTCGCATGGGCTGGTTAGTCAACCTACAAAGTTCATCACCAACCCTGAGTCAGTCTCTGACCTTCCTGGGAATGCTATACAACACCTCCAGTGGTCTAGTGCTCTTTCCCAGGGACAAGGCACTGGCTCTCCGCCTAGGAGTTCGCATCCTCCTCCGCAAACCCCCTCAATCTCTGCGGTTTGCCATGAGTCCTCGGCAGGATGGGGGCAACAATAGAAGCGGTCCCAATTTGGCCCAGTTTCACCTCAGGCCTCTCCAGCTAGCCATTCTCAAGTCCTGGGACAGGAATCCCTTTCTCTTTCGACAGGGAGTTCCGGCTAACGTCGTCAACCAAGAGGTCCCTGCACTGGTGGCTCAAGCTAACCTCGCTAGCAAAGGGGAAATCCTTTCTCACAGGTCATTGGAAGGTTCTGACCACCGATGCGAGCCTGATGGGTTGGGGTGCAGTGCACCTACACTACAGGGCACAGGGCAAGTGGTCCCCAGTGGAAGCGACCATGCCCATCAACATCCTGGAAATTCGTGCCATCCTCCTGGCATTGAGGGCCTTCCATCACTTACTGGCAGCCTCTCACATCAGAATACAATCGGACAATGCCACCACTGTGGCATATGTGAATCACCAAGGGGGGACCCGCAGTACCCAGGCGATGCGAGAAGTGTCACACATCCTCCACTGGGTGGAGGACACAGGCTCGGTTCTCTCGGCGGTCCACATTCCGGGTGTGGACAACTGGGAAGCAGACTTCCTCAGACGACAAGGAATAGATTCGGGAGAGTGGTCTCTCCATCCCGAAATTTTTCGTTAGATCTGCCATCGCTGGGGGACCCCAGATGTGGACCTAATGGCATCCCACTTCAATGCCAAGGTCTCCAACTTCATGGCCAGAACACACGATCCGCGGTCGCTCGGAGCAGACGCTCTGGTTCAGGACTGGACCCAGCTCCAGCCTCTGTACATTTTTCCACCTCTCCCCTTGTTATCCAGAGTGGTGAGGAAGATCAAGCAGTTCCAACCATCTTAATCGCACCGGTCTGGCCCAGTCGTACATGGTACGCCGACGTCGTACAACTTTCAGCAGACGCCCCCTGGCGCCTCCCCGACCGCCCGGATCTTCTATCGCAAGGCCCGATCTACCACCAGAACTCAGGGGCTCTCAATTTGACGGCATGGCCCTTGAAACCTGGGTTCTAACCCAGGCAGGGCTCTCGACGGATGTCATTAGGACCATGATCAGGGCACGGAAGCCAGCCTCTGCCAAGATCTATGACCGTACCTGGAAAGTTCTCTTTACCTGGTGCGAATCTCGCAGCCAGACCCCATTCCCTTCTTCCCTCCCCGAACTACCTGGTTTTTCCAGGACGTCCCTCCTGACAGCACCCTGGAGGACGTCCTCCTCCTCCTTGCTGGGACAGGAAACACACGGGAGTTCAAATATCCGGTTCCACCCCTCAATCCTCAGTGTTTTTCCTGTCCCTGCATGGAGGGACACACGAAGAGGAGCAGCAAAGAAGGCCTCTAAGGCCTCAATTGCACGTTGGATCACAGCCGTGATCTCAGAAGCTTATCAGTCAGAAGGTATGTCCCCTCCAGTGGGCTTAAAAGCCCATTCTACTCGGGGGGTGTCGGCCTCCTGGGCGGAGCATGCAGGAGCTTCAGTAGATCAGATCTGTAAGGCAGAAACATGGGCCAGGCCTGACACCTTCTGTAAACATTATAAGCTTGATGTTATGTCCGGCCAGCACACGGCTTTTGGGAGGAAAGTCCTCCAAGCGGTAATCCCACCCTAAGGAGGGGCTTTGGTACTCTCCAGGGTGCTGTCAGGAGGGACGTCCTGGAAAATAGGTATTAGACCTACCGGTAATTATGTTTCCAGGAGTCCATACTGACAGCACCGGTACTTCCCCCCCATTCTGGCTGTAAATTCAGGTATTCAGTTTATGTGCCTATATACTATTTTGTAACATGATTTGTTCATTAAAATGTTTTATTTGCATCATTCCATGAGTTGGTTCTTGTTACAACACTGAGGATTGAGGGGTGGAACCGGATATTTGAACTCTCGTGTGTTTCCTGTCCCAGCAAGGAGGAGGAGGACGTCCTCCAGGGTGCTGTCAGTATGGACTCCTGGAAACATAATTACCGGTAGGTCTAATACCTATTTTTCTCCAATCGGGTCTGGAGGCCAGGCTGTCCCTGGGCTCGCCTAAGAGCCAGGTGTCCACCCTCTCAGTGCTTTTTTTCAAAGGCGCATTGCTACCAAGCTGCGAGTAAAGACTTTTCTTCAGGGGGTTTCCCGATTGGTTCCCCCCTACAGACGACCACTAGAAACGTGGGACCTCAACCCTGGTCCTGACAGCATTGCAGGAACCACCCTTCGAACCCCTTAAGGAGGTCCCGCTCCGCCTTCTCTCCCAGAAGGTGTTTTTTTTCCTAGTGGCAATCACCTCGCTACGCAGGGTGTCTGAACTGACAGCACTCTCCTGCAGACGGCCCTTCCTGGGTTTTTTCACCAGGACAAGGTAGTTCTCCATACGTTCCCATCCTTCCTTCCGAAGGTTGTGTCCAACTTCCACCTCAATGAGGAAATTTCTCTGCCTTCCCTTTGTCCGGTTCATAGAGTGGAGAAGGCTCTGCATGTGCTTGACCTTGTCTGGGCATTGCGTATATATGTCTAGGACTGCGTCCTTCCGGAGGTCTGATCCCTTTTCCTTCTTCCGGAAGGCGGCCGCAAGGGTCTGCCAGCTTCCAAAGCTACCCTTGCCAGGTAGATCACATCCACCATACAAGAGGCCTACCGCCTTAAGAATTCTCCTCTTCCAGCCGGTATTACGGCACACTCTACACGTGCGGTAGGGGCCTCCTGGGCCATTCGGCTCCAGGCTTCGGCACAACAAGTGTGTAATGCGGCCACTTGGACTAGCCCACACTCGTTTACTAAACACTACAGGGTTCATACCCAGTCCTCAGCGGAAGCGAGCCTGGGTAGATTTGTTCTGCAGGCGGCGGTGCCCCAAGTATAGGGGCCTGTCTGCACAATATTCGTCCATTGCCTCCCACCCAGGGACTGCTTTGGGACGTCCCATGGTCCTGTGTCCCCCAATGAGGCGACAGAGTAAAGGAGATTTTTGTGTACTCACTGTAAAATCTCTTTCTCTTAGCCTCTAATTGGGGGACACAGCTCCCACCCTGTTGCCCTTTTCGGGCCGTTGTTACTGTTGAGTTCTCATATTGTTCTTTGAGCTCGTACATAGTGGCCTTCTTATAGGCATGTCTATGTCATTCATGTTACGTCATCCTACTGCTTTTGCACAAAACTGGAGAAGGCTGACGCCGTCCAGGGGTGTATACTGCAGAGGAGGAGCCACGGTTAATCTTTTTCAGATTATGCATAGTGTCGCCTCCTAGTGGACAGCAGCAAAACACCCATGGTCCTGTGTCCCCCAATTAGAGGCTAAGAGAAAGAGATTTTACGGTGAGTACACAAAAATCTCCTTTTTATTATTCTCGCTTGCGGGACGGTCCGGTCCAAGGGGTGTCACTCTTAGTCCGGTGCCTTCCATCTTCTTGCAATGCCACCCTCCTTCTTGGTTCATCTATGTGATGCATCCCGGTGTCATCCACAGAAGTCTCCTCAGCATTGCGCTCCTGCGCAGGTGTACTTCTCTTCGCTTTAATTTACTTTAAGGCCACGTTCACACTTTGCGGCGTCCCTCTGCGGGTTCTCCCGCAGCAGAATTGATAAATCTGCAGGGCAAAACCGCTGCGGTTATCCCTGCAGATTTATCGCGGTTTGTTCCGCGGTTTCCGCTGCGGGATTACTCCTATACTATTGATGCTGCATATGCAGCAATATGCAGCATCAATAGTAATGTTAAAAATAATAAAAATTGGTTATACTCACCCTCCGATGTCCGGATCTCCTCGGCGTTGCACGCGGCGCTCCAGTTCCAAAGATGCTGTGCCGAGAAGGACCTTCGTGACGTCACGGTCATATGACCCGGGCGTCATCACGGTTATGTGACCGCGACGTCACCGCAGGTCCTGTTCGCACAGCAACTCTGACCGGCCGGCCGGGTGCAGCGCTGAGAGGTGAGTATAACATGATTTTTTATTTTTATTCTTTTTTTTACCCCAAATATGGTTCCCAGGGCCTGGAGGAGAGTCTCCTCTCCTCCACCCCGGGTACCACCTGCACATTAACCGCATACTTCCCGCAACGTGGGCACAGCCCCATGCGGGAAGTAAGCGGTTCAATGCATTCCTATGGGTGCAGAATCGCAGCGATTCTGCACAAAGAAGTGACATGCTGCGGGTTTTAAACCGCTGCGTTTCTGCGCGGTTTTTCCCGCAGCATGTGCACAGCGGTTTGCGGTTTCCATAGGGTTTACATGTAAATGGAAACGCTATGGAAACTGCTGCGGACCCGCAGCATCAAAATCGCCGCGGTTCCGTGGTAAAAACCGCAAAGTGTGAACATGGCCTAATATTATTAGATAATTTTTAACTTCAATATCATAATATCATCCAATAAAAAAAATTATGAAACGTTATATGTTTTTCAGTAACATGGAGCCTGGAGTGAGGAAGAAAATGAAGGAATTGTGGCAGTAAGACTCAATTTTTATTTCACATCCTCAAACTGGACATATACTGTAGACAAGGCAGTGGCTGCATCTTATAGCGGCAAAATCTGCTGACAGGTTCCCTTTAAATTATTTTTGTAAGCGGACTTTTTTTTCCTTTTTAAGTCTCCTTAGGGGATAGTCTGGGAGGCCTTCAGTAGGCTCTCCGTTGCCTTGGTAACCCATGAATACCAGGAAATCTTGTCACTTGGGCTGGGAGCTGGTGCTGCGGGCACTGGTGAGTGATCCATTTAAGTGCCGCTGACAGAGATCAGAGCTCAGCTCCGTCCACTGTTGTTAGACAGGTGCTGGCTTCGTAACACAGCCTGCATCATGTGGAGAGAGCTCAACTCCTGAGCTCCTTTCAGCGTGGTCATAGTGATACATCTATATGTGCTAGAGGGCTAATGACTTCAACCTAAGAGCATGTAAACTTTTATAACTTCAATTTTTTCAGAATTATAGTAAAAGCGTGACAATGCCATAGTTTGTGGCCACAATTTGAGTTACAATTTTGTGGTACATACTGCAGGCTCGGACGCGCTGACTTAATTGACCTACAACTTTTTTTTTTTTTCTTTCAGAAACTATATGACTGAACTTGAATTGAATGAAACAGACATGAACTTATCAGGTCAGTATCATCCTACAGTGTATTCCCTGGCAGATATGTGTAATATTATAGAATGGTTACCCTATATCTGCAGCTTTTTAGGAGGTCGGACTACATCTCTTTGTAATTAGGGACATTTATTAAAGATTCTTGGATATCCCCTGTGGGAACGGTAATGGAAAAGTAATAGGAGTGTCACCTAGATTTTTGAGGTGTCCCAGAAAAGTCTGGTTCACGTGTGTGTTTTTTTGTAAAAGATAAATATTCTCTTGTTTGTTTTTAAACTAAATATTTATCAGAAACTGCAGCTTTATCCAATGAGATATGAATAAGAAATAGCTAAAAACATTCCTAACATTTGACATCAGAGGAAAACTCAGTTTCTGTATTTTGGGGGCAATGTCTTCTTAACAATTGGTAAAGGAGCCATGATACCGGTCTCATCACTATTGTTTGCTTCCTGTATATGTGCTATAAGATTCCCCTAGGTTTACCGTTCTAATTACAGGCTTTTTTTTTAGCTGATGAAGCTACAGTGATTTTATGTTTACGCAGTATTCTCTTTAATATGTTATCCTTTTCATCACATATCATGCATTTGCTAAAAACAACACATTTTTAGGCTGTAGTTTTGTAATTGTTTTTTTTAGGCTGCAGAATCTGTCATCTGTCCAAAAAAAAATCCACTGTATGCAAGTTATTACATGTCATTAGGGTCCCATGAATGTCAAACAGAATGTTAGGCTGTGTGCACACGTTGCAGATTTGGTGCGTTTGTTCCTTGCAGATCTTCCAGATAAACCTGAAGCAATCCTGATGCCAGCAGAGTGAATGAGAAACCTGAAGTGTCATGCACACATTGCTTATTTGTGACTTGCTGATTTGGTGCAGAAAATAATCTGCAGTATGTAAATTCTTTGTGGCTTTTTGCCCTGTGTTTGACACCATTAACTTCACTCAAATCAGTCAAAAACACAGTAGCATTTTTCCTGCCAAGAGCTGCAGAAATGGTGCAGAAATTTTACTCAACGCGTGCACATACTCAAGTGATCCTGACGAATTCATGCTGCCTGAACCATTAGCAGAGTGAATATGACTCCAGTATTGCTGCCACGTATATTTTACACTGAAATGCTGCAGTGTTTTAGAGAAAGTATGATTTTAATGGGCAACTGAGGATGACTCTCCATTTGCACTAGTTGACTAGTTCCAGGTCCGCTCTTAAAAAGTAGTAGTTTGTGTTCCATTTATTTTGAAAATGGAAAAAATGATTTCATGTACGGAAAATAGTGGATGAGTCATTGTTCTTTGCTTTATTTTTTATGATAAATATAGTATTAAACAGGTTGTTCAGGACTTTTATACTGATTAACTAGCAATGCAATCAGTATTCGATTAGTGGGGACCAGGCATCTATCCGATAAGCAGCTTGCAGCTACCATGAGGCAGGATGTGCATAGCATAAAGGGCTAGAGCAACACCTCTCCTACACTGTAGTGACCGGTACTGCTACTTGGCTGTCATTGTTTTCAATAGGAGCTGAGCTGTATTACAGCCACTACACCGTGTATGAAATTCAATATTTAAGGCCTGGATAACAGCATTTAAGATTAATTTTCACTCATGGGTGAATTTTGTGCTGCCCTCCCTTTTTTTAATTATTTGATGGCTTTCAGTTTCTGCTGATTTTTTTCTTTTATCAGATGTTTCTCTGACCCAGTTACTGATGATTGCAAGTGAAGAGAAGTTCAGTGCTTTGAAATCCATAGCCGAGCAATGTCTGGAGCTCAACCCATCTGTAATCCAAGATGTTCCACAGCAGGGCAAGAATTTTTGGAGCATACAGAAAAACAGAAACCAGGTATTGTTGTTAATATGGAGAGTTTTTCTATAATTCCTAAATTTTATCCGTACATACAGTACAGACCAAAAGTTTGGACACACCTTCTCATTTAAAGATTTTTCTGAATTTTTATGACTATGAAAATTGTACATTCACACTGAAGGCATCAAAACTATGAATTAACACATGTTGAATTATATACTTAACAAAAAAGTGTGAAACAACTGAAATTATGTTTTATATTCTAGGTTCTTCAAAGTAGCCACCTTTTGCTTTGATGACTGCTTTGCATACTCTTGGCATTCTCTTGATGAGCTTCAAGAGGTAGTCACCGGGAATGGTTTTCACTTCACAGGTGTGCCCTGTCAGGTTTAATAAGTGGGATTTCTTGCCTTGTCTTGGGACCATCAGTTGTGTTGTGCAGAAGTCTGGTGGATACACAGCTGATAGTTCTACTGAATAGACTGTTAGGATTTGTATTATGGCAAGAAAAAGGCAGCCAAGTAAAGAAAAACGAGTGGCCATCATTACTTTAACAAATGAAGGTCAGTCAGTCCGAAAAATTGGGCAAACTTTGAAAGTGTCCCCAAGTGCAGTGGCAAAAACCATCAAGCGCTACAAAGAAACTGGCTCACATGAGGACCGCCCCAGGAAAGGAAGACCAAGAGTCACCTCTGCTTCTGAGGATAAGTTTATCCGAGTCACCAGCCTCAGAAATCGCAGGTTAACAGCAGCTCAGATTAGAGACCAGGTCAATGCCGCACAGAGTTCTAGCCGCAGACACATCTCTACAACAACTGTTAAGAGGAGACTTTGTGCAGCAGGCCTTCATGGTAAAATAGCTGCTAGGAAACCACTGCTAAGGACAGGCAACAAGCAGAAGAGACTTGTTTGGGTTAAAGAACACAAGGAATGGACATTAGACCAGTGGAAATCTGTGCTTTGGTCTGATGAGTCCAAATTTGAGATCCTTGGTTCCAACTACCGTATCTTTGTGCGACGTAGAAAAGGTGAATGGATGGACTCTACATGCCTGGTTCCCACCGTGAAGCATGGAGGAGGAGGTGTGAGGGTGCTTTGCTGGTGACACTGTTGGGGATTTATTCAAAACTGAAGGCATACTGAACCAGCATGGCTACCACAGCATCTTGCAGCGTCATGCTATTCCGTTTGTGTTTAGTTGGACCATCATTTATGTTTCAGCAGGACAATGACCACAAACACACCTCCAGGCTGTGTAAGGGCTATTTGACCAAGATGGAGAGTGATGGGGTGCTACGCCAGATGACCTGGCCTCCACAGTCACCAGACCTGAACCCAATCGAGATGGTTTGGGGTGAGCTGGACCTCAGAGTGAAGGCAAAAGGGCCAATAAGTGCTAAGCATCTCTGGGAACTCCTTCAAGATTGTTGGAAGACCATTCCCGGTGACTACCTCTTGAAGCTCATCAAGAGAATGCCAAGAGTGTGCAAAGCAGTCATCAAAGCAAAAGGTGGCTACTTTGAAGAACCTAGAATACAAGACATATTTTCAGTTGTTTCACACTTTTTTGTTAAGTATATTATTCCACACTAGATGGTGGCCCGATTCTAACGCATCGGGTATTCTAGAATATGTATGCGTAGTGTATTGCGCAGCCCACGCAGTACATTGCGCAGCCCACGCAGTACATTGCGCAGCCCGCGCAGTACATTGCGCAGCCCGCGCAGTACATTGCGCAGCCCGCGCAGTACATTGCGCAGCCAACGCAGTACATTGCGCAGCCCACGCAGTACATTGCGCAGCCCACGCAGTACATTGCGCAGCCCACGCAGTACATTGCGCAGCCCACGCAGTACATTGCGCAGCCCACGCAGTACATTGCGCAGCCCACGCAGTACATTGCGCAGCCCACGCAGTACATTGCGCAGCCCACGTAGTACATTGCGCAGCCCACGTAGTACATTGCGCAGCCCACGTAGTACATTGCGCAGCCCACGTAGTACATTGCGCAGCCCACGTAGTACATTGCGCAGCCCACGTAGTACATTGCGCAGCCCACGTAGTACATTGCGCAGCCCACGTAGTACATTGCGCAGCCCACGTAGTACATTGCGCAGTCCACGTAGTATATTGCGCAGTCCACGTAGTATATTGCACAGCCCACGCAGTATATTGCCCAGCCTACGTTGTATATTGCGCAGCCCACGCAGTATATTGCCCAGCCTACGTTGTATATTGCGCAGCCCACGTTGTATATTGCGCAGCCCATATAGTATACTGCGCAGCCCACGTTGTATATTGCGCAGCCCATATAGTATATTGCGCAGCCCACGTATTATACTGCGCAGCCCACGTTGTATATTGCGCAGGCCACATTGTATATTGCGCAGCCCACGTATACAGCAATGTGGGCATGATATCCCTGTTAAAAAAAAGAATTAAAATAAAAAATAGTTATATACTCACCTTCCTTTGGCGCCTGGATCCAGGAAGCGGTTACCGACGCTTGGGATCCACTGAAGCTCCGTCGAGCCACTGGCGCCGGCCGCCATCTTCCTTTCCCAGGATGCATTGCGAAATTATCCAAAAGACTTAGCGGTCTCGCAAGATCGCTAAGTCTTCTGGGTAATTTTGCAATACATCGCCGGGAACGGAAGATGGCGGCCAGCGGCTCGGCGAACTACGGAGGGTGAGTATAGCAGGTTTTTTGTTTTTTTATTATTTTTAACATTACATTTTTTTACTATTGATGCCGAATAGGCTGCATCAATAGTAAAAAATTGGGGACACACAGGGTTAATAGCAGCGGTTACGGAGTGCGTTACCCTCAGCATAACGCGGTCCGTTACCTCCGGCATTAACCCTGTGTGAGCGGTGACCGGACAGCGTATGCGGGCGCCGGGCAGTGAGTGCGGAGAGTAAGGAGCGGCTATTTTCTTCCGAACTGTGCGCGTCGCTGATTGGTCGTGGGCGTTTTGCCACGACCAATCAGCGACTTGGATTCCATGACAGACAGAGGCCGCGACCAATGAATATCCGTGACAGAAAGACAGACAGATGGAAGTGGCCCTTAGACAATTATATAGTAGATGTGTTAATTCATAGTTTTGATGCCTTCAGTGTGAATGTACAATTTTTAGCGGCAGGCTCTGGCTGTATGGCTAGTGTCACCCATCTTGTATGGAGAAGCTCCTGAACCCACTCCATACACCCACACCCAACATGTGATGTACAAGTTTGGCATATCTGAGAAAATAAATATGTTTGTAGAGATTAAATAAAAAAGTTTGAGTGGAGCAATTTTAAGATATCTTCACATGTTGCGTTTTTTTGCAGCATTTTTTTTTTAAATGCAAATTTTACCTGCGTTTTACAGTACCAGCAAAGTATGAGGTTTCAGAAGTCTCATGCACACAGCTTGGTTTTTTTTTTCTGACTTTTGTCAGAGCTGCGTTTTTGCAAAATGCAGCATGTCGCTGTTGTCTTTTTTCAGCGTTTTTCACTCATTGCTAGTGCAAAAAAACTTGCAAAAACACATATCAGGTTTTGGTGCCAAAAACTGATGAAGTTGAATTAGATATATTTTTATATTTTATGCACTAGACTTTATCAGCAATCACAGGCGACAAATGTACCCTAACAAATATGTTGCAAAAACCTAAACAAAACCTACTTTTGTACGTTGCTGGGGAAAAAAAAAAAACACTTCAAAATCGAAACGTGTGAACATAGCCTTAAAGTGATTATCAATCCATGTTGTGCATGCCTATGGACAGCAATATCACAGTGCTAAAAAAAAAAATGTAAGCCTAAGAGCAGCAAACCACCAACCCACATTGTGTGAGGATGGCTTTTATACAGGACAGTGATTTTCTGTTGCTCCATATGTATCTGATGCATCTTCATTCACCTGAATAAACGCTATAAACACCCCACATGATGGACCCCTAATCAAGATTTCTCCAAATTTTAAGACCTCATGTGGCACAGTTCAATCTAAAATCTATCTCGCATGTATACATTCTGACTTACAAGTATTGATAAAGATTCTCCCAAGGGCAACTTTGCAATGTATTTATATATTTTGTACTTTTTTAGGAGAATGCCGAACAATTTGTTATCCCTTTAGATTTGCTTCTTATTCCTCCACATGAGGAAGCCATTCTGGAACAGTTGACAGGTATGTAATACACATGGCCCAGCATCACTGTGTTAAAACTTAAATCAAGTGTTTATAATTATGATATTTATCAAAGCTGCTTTGTCCAAATACTTTTTAGCCTGTGAAAATGGAGGAGTTATGTAAAATATGGCTGCAATTTCTGAACAGTTTTTATTTTAAACCTTTAACGAAGTTAACCCCTTAGTGACAGCCAATACGTCTTTTAACTGACCTGAGATGTAAGAGAATAGCCTCCACATACAGGTGACAATCCAGCAGCTGTCGGCTGTACACTATAGCTGACAACTTCCTGCATCAGCCACGATCAGTGTTGGCACCATACATATCTGTTTAACCCCTTAGATGCTGCTGTCAATAGTGACTACATAATTATAAACGGTTAACAGAGTGTGGAGGCTCCCTCTTTATCCCCATTGGCACCCTAGGATCATGATTGTGTGGTCCTGATGTTTGCCGTGGCGGTTCACGGCCAAATAACGGCCTTAGAGTTTGCCAGCTACAGGGGCCTGTTTAAAAGTCAGCGACATTTAGGTGGTAAAAATACATTTTCATTTCTATCATGCCACGTATTAATTCCTGAAAAGCACCTGAAGGGTTAATAAACTACCTGACAGCATTTTTCAGGGTGTCAGGGGTGTTTTTAAAATGGTATCACTTTTGGGGTTTTTCCAATATATGGGACCCCTAAAGTCCCTTCAAACCTGGATAGGTCCCAAAAAAATAAATTTTGTAAATTTCCATGATAAAATGAAAAATTGCTGCTACATTTTAAACCTAAAATGCTAATAAAATAACATTTTACAAATGGTGCTGATTGAAAACAGACATGTGGGAAATATTACTTATTTATGTTTTTCTGTGGTATGACTATCTAGATTAATGGGATAATCATTCACAGTTTGAAAATTGCAAATTGTTTTACATTTTTGTCAAATTTCTGATATTTTTTTTTTAGAACAAAAAAAAAACACAAAACCTGTCGACCTAAATTTACCATTATCATAAAGTATGTGTCACAAAAAAATTCTCAATCACTGGCATTTGTTGAAGCATTCCAGGCCTTCAGCCTTTCTTGCTTTTTTTGCCTGAGCTTCCTCCTCAGAAAGTACTTGCTAGTGTTTGGACTCCATCGTTATTGAACGAATAAGGTTGTAAACAAAAATATTGGCAGTTTTATTTTTTTCATTTTATTGCAGTATTAACTGATAAAGAGATGTATTTATTGTTCAATAAATTCTCTGTAAACCCCTTTTGTTTCTCTTAAAGTGTGTAGTATTTCTTTACATTGGTCCATGCTTTTTTTTTTTTTTTATTCTGTATTGTTTATGTTGTTGTTGGTGCCGGAGTTTGTGGGGTCTTAGATATATCTTCCTCCCCTTCCTGCTTTCCTCACTTATATTTGGTATTTTCAGTGTTTATTTTTTTTCACAGCATTTTTTTCTTGCCTGGTCAATAAAATGGAACCCGTCCTGCAAAACAAAAAAAAAATACCTTGTACTATACCTCCCCTACAGGACGTCTTGGTCCGGCGCCTCCTCCTCTTGTGACGCTGTCCTCCTTCTCTGCTTCATGTGGATGACGCATCGTACGTCATCCACACAGTGTCCCCAATCGCTCTCCTGTGCAGGCGCACTTCTTTCTGCCCTGCTGAGGTCAGATCAAAAGTATTGGCACTCTTTGGCCTTTCCCCACGCATGCGCTGAACAGTACTTTATCCTATGTATTCCATTGGACAGGAGTACGTATAAGTCATACATACCCTCCGTTCCTGGCTCAGAAAACGGTGAATCCCTGCAGCTCACAGTGCACACAGAGTGACTGGCGACTAATCTATTTGGACTGAACAACCCTTTTAGTCTCTTTTTATGAAATCCAAAATATATACCCTACTTCCATCTCCAGTAATTTGCCGGAGGCAGTCTAAAAATTGTTCTGTCATAATATTGTCAATTATTATTTTATGGGACTATCTAATTTAGAAACCTTTCAACCTTCCCCAATCATTTGATTCATCCAAGTCTTATGTTTTCAACTTTTTTTTTGCCTCTAAACCTTTTTTTTTTTGTCCTGGATACTGGTGTATTCTGTATGACTATTCTATTTGACCAGGATATTATATCTAGGTCATTAATATAGTTGTTGGGGCTATACACCTCCATTCTGCTAGTTCCCCTTACTTATTCATGCACTAATGTGAAGAATTGTTAAAGTATTTTGGTGGTATCTGCTAATAATATACAATGCTTTTAATATACATTTTGAATTAAAGGAGTTGTATCTTCAGGCGTGCATCGGTTCCAGCCCCCTGCTTCGCGGTGCGGCTGGCTTGAGTGTGGGAAGGGCCATGTTCATGAAGATCAATTGTTTGGAATGAGGAATGGTCACACTGCTGGTCCAAACTGTGCTCTCTCTGGATGCTAGCAGAGTTGGCTTTACATCAGAAGGTTGGGAGAAGGGCAGAAGGATTGATGATGGCCGGGTATAGCAATCCAGCCAGCTTCGGGCTGTATAGCATAAAGCCTGTTCATGTCGTGTTCCTTGCCTAGCTAACCGACCAGACTTGGAATGCAGGACATAACCTGGGCAATGACCTGTTCACCACAAAATAAAAATCCCTCTATCCTTGAGAACGGAGAGGATTTTTAATAACAAGTTACGGTAATTGCAAGGAAAAATGTTACTTGTTTTTCCCCATTTATATATTTGAGACAACCCCTTTAAAGCTCTTTCTATATAATATTTTAAGGATTTTAACTTTTTTTTTTCGATTTAGTTGGTATATTATTGAGCAATTAGTACCGTAAGGGCCAAATCTCCTATATATGTTATCATGTTATTGAAGTCTTGGTGCTCAAATAACAAATGTTCCTTTTCCTCAGAGTGCAGGTCTGAAGATCCGTGCACCAGTGAACCTGCGGACTCTTCTGAAAGAGATAATTCTTGTAAGTGTCTAATGTCCAAGAACTCTAATATTCTAATTTAGTGTATGTCTCTTGGGCTGTGTGCACAGTAGGGTAATTAGAGTGTTTATTGACAACGGTCACAATTACATAGCAAGTCTCTTAATAAACTCTTCACATTGCATATATTATTGTCTGCATGCCACTAGACTTTTTAGCAAGCATGCATGTACCTGGGCATAGGTCACATTAGGATGGCTAGAGGAAAAATAAAATACTGGCCTCACTGGCCTCCATCAACAACATTTTCATTGTTTATTAAGAGTTTAAGGCCATGTTCACACTTTGCGGGTTTTATCGCGGACCCGCAGCGTTTCTGCAGCTGCGGGTCCACTGCAGTTTCCATTGCGTTTACATTTACATGTAAACCCTATGGAAACCGCAATCCACTGTGCAAATGCTGCGGGACAAACCGCGCAGAAACGCAGCGGTTTACATTCTGCAGCATGTCACTTCTTTGTGCAGAATCGCTGCGATTCTGCACCCATAGGAATGCATTGATCCGCTAACTTCCCGCATGGGGCTGTGCGCACGATGCGGGAAGTAAGCGGATAATGTGCAGATGGTACCCGGGGCGGAGGAGAGGAGACTCTCCTCCAGGCCCTGGGAACCATATTTGTGTAAAAAAAAAAGAAATAAAATAAAAAATAATGATATACTCACCTCTCAGCGCTGCACGCGGCCGTCCGGTCGCTGGGTTGCTGTGCGAGCAGGACCCTACGGTGACGTCGCGGTCACATGACCGTGACGTCACGAAGGTCCTTCTCGCACAGCATCTTTGGAACCGGACCGCCACATGCAGCGCCGAGGAGATCGGGACGTCAGAGGGTGAGTATAAACCATTTTTTATTATTTTTAACATTACTATTGATGCTGCATATTGCTGCATATGCAGCATCAATAGTATAGGAGTAAACCCGCAGCGGAAACCGCATAACAAACCGCGATAAATCTGCAGGGATAACCGCAGCGGTTTTGCCCTGCAGATTTATCAAATCCGCTGCGGGAGAACCCGCAGAGACCCTTCCTACGTGTGCACATAGCCTAAAATGTTTTCTTGTTCAAATACTTTTTGCATTTTTTTTTATTTATTTTTTTTTAGTAATACATGGGGCCTAATTTTTATTTTCAGACTCATTAACGCATTATGAGTATGGAAATGCATGTTTGGTCATAAAAAATGTGAAATAAAAGGACTTCTGAAACATAAATTTTGAAATTTGTTGTCCCTCTACGAAACATTTATACATGTTGTATGTGCTGCACACTTTTTTTTTTTTTTTTTTTGTTAGCCGGGCTAGTAAATGATTTGGATTGACAGTGGCTGTTTTTTTTTTGTTTTTTTTTTTATTATTTATCTTCCTGCTTTTTGCTTTTAATTTATTTCACACATTGTGTCCCCCATAAGGTCATAAAAGACCTTTTGGTGGGCATTTCATCATTTAAATACTTACATTTTTTTGTGTTTTTACTTGTAACTGCTGCTGGTATAATAGCCTCCATTCAGTCTCCTGGCTGCAGAACTGACTGTTTTTTCTAGGACTCCATACCTTCATCTAGCGATCACAAGACCGCTGTGTTAGGAGTAGAAAGCGTCGTCAGTGCTACCTAATTACTGTATACATATCACTTATTCAGCACTGTGTATACAGCAATGGAGAAGGCAGAAATGGTAAAAAAGTCTCTGCCTTCTGTATGGGGAGCCTGGCTGTGTCTGACAGACAGCTTCCCACTTCCACAGCTGTACAATCTTCTGTAACTTCTATACTATGCAGTGACGTTTTAGAACGTCACTGCAGAGTATAATGCAGACCGCCTGGACCTTTACAGTTTATTGGCCATTTAGAAATATGGTAGTAAATATTGGGAAACGTGAATTTTCAATGGTGTTTCCATTTAAAGGGAATCTGTCACTTCATTTTTCGGATATAAGCTGCGGCGACCGTTATTAGGGGCTTATCTACAGCATTCTATAATGCTGTAGATAAGCCCCCAATGTAACCTGAAAGATAAGAAAAACAAGTTCGATTATACTCACCCAGGGGCGGTCTGGGTCCGATGGGCGTCGCAGGTCCGGGTCCGGCGCCTCCCATCTTCATACGATGACGTCCTCTTCCCTGCTTCTGTCGCGGCTCTGGCGCAGACGTACTGATTTGCCCTGTTGAGGGCAGAGTAGGCTCCTTTCACACTAGCATCGGGCACTGCACGTCGCAATGCGTCGTTGTGGAGAAAAAACGCATCCTGCAAAGTTGCCCGCAGGATGCGTTTTTTCTCCATAGACTTTTATTAGCGACGCAGTGCCACACGTCGCAATCGTCGTGCGACGGTTGCGTCGTGTTTTGGCGGACCGCCGCCACAAAAAAAGTTACATGTAACTCCGCCCCCTCCTCCCCGGACCTTGCAATGGGGCAGCAGAAGCGTCGTAATACTGCTTACGCTGCCCACGTCGGGCATTTCTTTCACAGCATGCGTCGGTACGTCGGGCCAACGCACTGCGACGGGCCCGTACTGACGCTAGTGTGAAAGCAGCCGTAAAGTACTGCAGTGCGCAGGTGCCGGGCCTCTCTGATCTTTCCCGACACCTGCGCACTGCAGTACTTTGCTCTGCCCTCAACAGGGCAGAGAATTACACCTGCACAGGAGCCGCAACAGAAGCAAGGAAGAGGACGGCATCACATGAAGATGGGAGGCGCCGGACCCGGACCTGCGACGCCCATCGGACCATCCCTGGGTGAATATAATCTAACTTGTTTTTCTTATCTTTCAGGTTACATCGGGGGCTTATCTGCAGCATTACAGAATGCTGTAGATAAGCCCCTAGTGGCGGTGGCCGCAACTTATATCTGAAAAATAAGGTGACAGATTCCCTTTAAGTATGTGCCATATAGTGTGTTCCAGATTTACAAGTCATTTTACGTATTTAGGTATGATTTGGTGTTGAATAGTGATATGGGACTAATGCACAGGGCTTTTCATATATACTTTTTGCTTGTGCAGTAGAGATTTGTTTGTCTTGTGCTTTTAAAAAAACACCGTGCAGAATACCAAACCCCTGGGATCCTTTTATTCACTTTGGGATCGGCATAGTTATAAACAGAATTTATTTATTTTTCTGTATCTAAGTAACTAGTAAACTTGCAGGTAGCCAAACATGTGCAGTGCATAATAATTTTTTATTTTGGGAAAATGGTATTTTTTCAGTATCAGTCTACTGTTCTCAGTGCTCACGGGCACTTTAAGATAGGTGAGGGTTTCAGCGCTTCAATACCTTTACCAACCAAAACTCAAGACTTGTCTCTAAATTTGCAATGTGTGCCCTTTTTAAGTTTTGTCAGCTAATTTCTGTTCTTCCGTCGTTGATCACATTATTCTAGCACAACCATACAGTACAGCGCCATCTACACCTTATGAGGAATTTTATGAAGAAGAGCCAATCAGTCAATCTCAAAATCCCTGGAACAAGCTCCAGTCCCTCTGCGTCAGCATTGCTACGAGTTCTGGTGAGGTATGATAGTGTGAGAAAATCCCTTAATGAAATAAAAGTCCAGAAGAAACCATAGTGTTTTTATTAATTGAGATATATATTAGTGGTAAGCACCGTACAATAAAATATGGCAGATATGACACTAATTAGGGGACAGCAATGTCATTATTTGTAGCTGAAACACTACAAGGAAATAATTGTCTTGCTGCACTGGCAAAACAGCACTGATTCCCGGATATGTAATTTTTATTGCTTCATTAAGGGGGACACAGGTATAATAATAATAATAATAATAATAATAATTTTTATTTATATAGCGCCAACATATTCCGCAGCACTTTACAATTAAGCGGGGACATGTACAAACAATAAATTCAATACAGGTTAAGACAATTTAAACAGTGACATTAGGAGTGAGGTCCCTGCTCGCAAGCTTACAATCTACAAGGAAAAGGGGGGGACACAATAGGTGAAAAGTGCTTGTTATTTCAGGTCTGGCAATTATAATACATAGGGATTTTCATACAAAGCTGCATGATCCGGTCATCAGCCCGTGTGTTTAAGTGCAATAGTCAAGTATCAAGTGCAGTTATCGTGTGCATGGAGGGTGTGGAGACAGATGAATAGTAGGGTGCAGATTCAGAGTAATATTTGGAAGGAGGGAACAGGGCAAAGTTAGTTTACTGAGTAGTTGGTGTGGTAGGCTTGTTTGAATAGATGGGTTTTTAAAGCTCGCTTGAATAGGTCGGGGCTAGGTATCAGTCTGATCGTCTGGGGAAGTGCATTCCAGAGAGCTGGCGCAGCACGAGAGAAGTCTTGGAGACGGAGGTGTGAGGTTCGGATTATGGGGGATGCTAGTCTTAGGTCGTTTGTAGAACGGAGGGCACGTGTAGGGCGATAGACAGAGATGAGAGAGGAGATATAAGGTGATGCAGAACTGTGGAGAGCTTTGTGGGTGAGAGAGATGAGTTTATACTGGACCCTGTAGCGAATGGGTAGCCAGTGTAATGACTGGCACAAGATGGAGGCATCAGTGAAGCGGCTGGACAGAAATATAACTCTGGCTGCAGCATTCAAGATGGATTGGAGAGGAGAAAGTTTGGTAAGGTAAACATGGGTGTTTGCTGCCATCGTTAGGATGCTGACTCTAGGCCCAAAAAAAAAGTTAGCAGTTGTCCTAGTGGACCCAGACTGGCACAGAAGAACCTGGTATGCAGAGTTAGTCAACCTACTCGCAGATGTACCCTGGAAACTCCCAGACCGACCAGACGTACTCTCTCAGGGTTATCTCTTCCACAAGAATTCTTCTTGGTCTCTCAATTTAATGGCATGGGTATTGAAGCCACAGTCCTGAGGGATCCAGGCTTCTCATCCGAGGTCATACAGACCATGATCAGGACGAGGAAACCCTTGTCTTCACGCATTTATCATCGGACCTGGAAGGCCTTTCATCGCTGGTGTGAAGACAGCCACACAACTCCCATGTCTTTTTCCCTTTCATCCATCCTGACATTCTTACAATCATGGCTAGAGTCCGGTTTGTCTCGTAGTACCTTCAAGGGTCAGGTCTCAGCTCTCTCGGTTCTGTTTCAGTGGAATTTGATCTCTCGTCCCCAGGTCAAGACCTTACTTCAGGGAGTAGCCCACCTAGTGCCACAATATCCTCCCCCGTCGAGTTGTTGGACCATAGCCTTGTTTTAAGTTTTCTTCAGGGAACCCATTCAGGACATCGCATCTTCCCTTCTCTCCTGGAAGGTTGCCTTTTTGGTTGCAATCACTTCCATCAGATAGGTCTCAGAATTAAAAGCTCTCTTGCCGTTCCCCCTTTCTCGTCCTCCACCAGGACAAAGTGGTTGTTCAACCAATTCCTTTTTAATTTAGTCTCCCTGTTCCATATTAACGAGGATATTGTTCTGTCGTCATTCTGCTCATCTCCTGTCTATCCCCTGGAAAGGTCTCTTCACAAGCTGGACCAAGTCAGAGCATTACATCTCTGCCACTCAATGACAGCATCCATCAGACGTTCAGATGCCTTGTCATTCCTGAGGGTCACCGTAAAGTACTCCCTGCTTTCAAGTCTACTATTGCCAGCTGGATCCGCTTGGCTGTACTTAGGCTTATTGCTTTAGGGATACACCAACCCCTCTGGGAGTGAGGGCCCACGCCACCCGTTCGGTGGGGACTTCTGGACCGTTTGCCACCAGGCTTCTGCAAACCGGATTTGCAAGGCCGCTATCTGATCATCCCTTCATGCATTTGCAAGATTCTACAGGGTACATACCAATGCCTCGGCTGATGCTGGCCTAGATTGAAAGATGCTGCAAGCAGCAGTTGCCTGGCCTGATTTGAGCAAGATATTCTTTTCCCTCCCGTGGGGACTGCTTTAGGACGTCCCATGGTTACCTGTGTCCTCCAATAAAGCGATAAAGAAAAAGGATTTTTGGTACTCGCCATAAAATCTTTTTTGAAGCCTTCATTGGGGGGACACAGCACCCCCCTTTTTTATGCCTCTGTTGGGCCTATGTATAGGTCTTTTGTTGTTGCGTCTCCTAATGCTTTTTCACTAACTGACAAGCTTTATGCTAGTAGGTGGGTGTACCCTGCTGAGGAGGAGCTAACTTTTTTTGACTAGTGTCAGCCTCCTAGGGACCGCAGCATACATGCATGGTTACCTGTGTCCCCGAATGAAGGCTCCAAGAGAGATTTTACGATGAGTACAAAAAACCTTTCTGAACTAAGTGGCACTCTTTACAGTTAGCGCTTTAGGAGCCTGGGTCAGAAGCATTTAGGAGTCTTTTTGAGGTTTTTTTTTTAACCACTCGAGGCTTCAAAAACTGTGAAGCGGTCCAAATAAGTAACCTGACCATTCCCCAGGCTGCTTCTATTTGAAGTCATTCAGTAGTTTATCAATACATTAAGATTAAAATACCACAAAAACAACATAGAAACTTCAGGAAAAACATTACCAGCATATTTTGCTTTAAAAACAAAATGTTGTTTGTACATACCCTAGGGGTGCCTAAAACTAGTACTCATAATTCTCAAATCTTAGTGTGTAGGCATATTACAGTGCCTTGCGAAAGTATTCGGCCCCCTGGAACTTTTCAACCTTTTCCCACATATCATGCTTCAAACATAAAAATACCAATGTAAATTTTTGGTGAAGAATCAACAAGTGGAACACAATTGTGAAGTGGAACGAAATTTATTGGTTATTTTAAATTTTTGTGGAAATTCAAAAACTGAAAAGTGGGGTGTGCAATGTTATTCGGCCCCCTTACTTTCAGTGTAGCAAACTCACTCCAGAAGTTCATTGTGGAACTCTGAATGATCCAATGTTGTCCTAAATGCCTAATGATGATAAATATAATCCACCAGTGTGTAATCAAGTCTCTGTATTAATGCACCTGGTCTGTGATAGTCTCAGGGTTCTGATTAAAGCACAGAAAGCATCATGAAGACCAAGGAACACAACAGGCAGGTCCGTGATACTGTTGTCGAGACCGCAACTTCTCATAAGATTTTGCAATGTATTACTAGGATGTAACGCTAGTTGCCGGGAGCATCTGTGACACTGCGCGGGAATGCCGGTAGGTGAGAATATTGTGGGGTATTTTTTTTTTTGTTGTTTTTTATATTATATCTTGTTACGATTGATGCTGCATAGGCAGCATCAATAGTAAAAAGAGAGCGAAATTCTTCCACGCATGCTCAGTTTGAAAAGACGGGACCCGTCGCTGAATTCCTGCTTTTCACAGTCAGCGACTGATTTTCCGACGTGCAGAAAAAATGTTCCTCTGAACACTTTCTCTGCCCGACGGACCGTTTTTTTACGCAGGATCCAGTGCACGACGGATGAAACGGATGGCCATCCGTCGCTAATACAAGTCTATGAGAAAATGCAGGATCCTGCAAATTTTTTTGCAGGATCCTGCATTCTCAAAAATCGACGGATTGTGACGTGAGCTGAAAGACGGAAATGTGAAAGAGGCCTAAATCATCCAGTGAATAAGGTGGTGCATGAATTCTAGAAAGGTGCAAATTTTTTTTAGGAAAAATCTAAAGAGATTTTTTTTTTTTTAGTTTATGAAAAAAACAACCCTATTACTACATAAGTCATGACCAAAAGTGTTGGCTCCCTTGAAATTGTTCCAGAAAATGAAAATTTATTGCAATTACACAAGTTTTGTTACACACGTTTATCCTCCTTGTATATTGGAACAACACAAAAAAAACTGAGAAAAAAAAGCAAATTGGACATAATCACACACACAACCCCAAAAATGCACCAGTCAATATTGTTGGCACCCTCAACTTGATATTTGGTTGCACACCCTTTGGAATGAATAACTGCAATCAATTACGTCCTATAACGATCAACAAGCTTCTCACACTTCTAAACTGGAACTTTGGACCACTCATCACTTTATGGGTGCTTCTTCAAGTATGTTTGGTGTCACTGTACTGCTGGAAGAGCCATGACCTAGGATGCAAACACAGATTTCTGACATTGGGCACTACATTGTGACCCAAAATACTTTGATAAAGGCATCGTGAAATTTGAAGATTAACACTGTCAAGACACCCAGTGCCAGAGGGAGCAAAACAACCCCAAAATCTCCACAATATTTGACTGTAGGTACTGTGTGCTTTTCCTCATTCCTTTTTTGGTAAAAAGTAGAATGATGTTCTTTACCATAAAGCTCTATCTTGGTCTCATCTGTCCATAAGATGCTTTCCTAGAAGGATTTTGATTTACTCCCGTTTATTTTGGCAAACTGCAGTTGGGTCCTCCTGTGTTTCCTGCCATGGCATTTCATTCAAATGTCGACAGATACACCCTGAGCCTGCAGGACCGCTTGAATTTCTTTGGAACTTGATTAGGGATGGTTATCCACCATCCAGACTATCCTGCGTTGCAACCTTTCAATGCTTCTCTGCCATCCACGTCCAGGGAGATTAGCTACTCTGCCATGGTTGTAAACTTCTTGATTATGTTGCGCACCATGGACCAAGTAACATCAAGATCTCTGGAGGTGGACTTGTAACTTTGTTGATATTGTTCAACAATTTTGGTTCTTAAATCTTCACAGTTGTCTTCTCTTTCTGTTCTCCATGCCTAGTGTGGCACGCACAGACACACAGCAATGATTGAGTCACTTTCTCCCCGTTCTATCTGTTCAGGTGTGATTTTCATATTGCCCACACCTGTTACTTGACACAGGTGCGTTTGAACAAGCATCACACGCTTTAAACAAAGTTGTTTACCCACAATTTTGGAATGTGTGAACAATTTTGTTCTTCCCATTTTTGGAGTTTTGTGTGAAGTTATGTCCAATTTGCCTTTTTTTCAAATTTTTTTGTGTTGCTCCACTACACGCAAAGGAAATAGGTGTATAACAAAACATGTAATTGCAATAATTTACTAAAATAAATAGTTCATTTTCTGGAATAATTTCAAGGGTGGCAACACTTTTTGCCATGACTGTATATCTATTGGAAGCCTAAGAATGATCTTCTATCCGAACAGTACAATGGAACATATTACTTTTTTGTTTCAATAGATTTTTATTTATATTTCCAAAAAGAAAAAAAAACAAAACCCTTTTTTTTTTTTTTTTTAACAATAACAAGCTGTGTATGTAGCATATTACTTCTATCTAAGGATCTTCTCTTAATAAAATTTGCTGTTGTCCGTCTTACCCTTACCCTGCCTATCACTCCCATTGCAATAAATGTCTTAAAGGGAACCTGTCACCACGTTTTTGGAAGATGGGATAAAAATAGCGTTAAATAGGGGCAGAGGTGGGCGTTACATTAGTGTGTGTGTTATGCGTTTATTACCCACCTAAGTTGCCGAAATAACTTTGCAAAGTCTCCGTTTTCGCCTGTCAATCAGGCTGGTCAGGTCACATGGGCGTGGTGTCTTCACCCAGATTTGGCGTAGTTTTCCGTTGGTGGCGTAGTGGTGTGCGCATGCCCAAAGTCCGGAATCCTCTTCCAGGGGATTTAAAATAGCGCGGTGTTCGTTATTGCATTGGTGATCGGTGGGCGCGGCCATCTTCCTTTGGCCGCGCGTGCGCAGAAGCGGCGCTCTGCTGGCCGCGGCTTCAGGAAAATGGCCGCGGGATGCCGCGCGTGCGCAGATGGATATCGCGGCGGCCATTTTCCTGAAGCCGCGGCCAGCAGAGCGCCGCTTCTGCGCACGCGCGGCCAAAGGAAGATGGCCGCGCCCACCGATCACCAATGCAATAACGAACACCGCGCTATTTTAAATCCCCTGGAAGAGGATTCCGGACTTTGGGCATGCGCACACCACTACGCCACCAACGGAAAACTACGCCAAATCTGGGGGAAGACAACGCCCATGCGACCTGACCAGCCTGATTGACAGGCGAAAACGGAGACTTTGCAAAGTTATTTCGGCAACTTAGGTGGGTAATAAACGCATAACACACACACTAATGTAACGCCCACCTCTGCCCCTATTTAACGCTATTTTTATCCCATCTTCCAAAAACGTGGTGACAGGTTCCCTTTAAGTATAGCAAACATTACTATTTTTTATTCTTGTGTCCATATATAATGTGTCAATACATGCTTTTACTAGCAGTAACTTTTGTATTTGCTTTTTTAGATTCCCAGCCAAAGTGTTCATCTTCTGTTTCTCAGAAGAGCAGGGAAAATGATGCTGGATCAGACCCGGACAGTAGCACTCCCGATATATTCACACCTCATGCAGATGTATCCATTGGTGAATCCTCTGATGGCAAGAGTGGGATTTCTCCCTTGATGTTTTCCGAACATTCTTCCAACCCAGAACAGCCCAGTACAAGTAGACCTCAGACTGACAGTGCCAACAATAATGCAAGCCCTAACTGCAAACAAGGAGGAAGTGTACACTCTAGTGCTGTCTCTCTCAACTTAATACCACTTACTCAAGACTCATTCAAAGATTCACTACAGAGAAGTTTGTCAACAGGCAGTGAAGTTCAGATAAGTCCAATTAAGTCTATGTCAGAAAATAAAAGCAGCTCTGCCTCTAAAAGAGACCGCTCATTCCTATGTAATGAGAGCAACAGAGGGAAAAGCTGTTCCCCGGGCACACGGAGACCCTCAAAGAGGAAGCATACTTCTGGGGATCCTGAGAGCACACGGTCAGACTTGGCACGACAGGATCATTCACGTATAGAAAAGCCAGATTGTGTGACTACTACTGTGCTGTCTTGTGACGAAAGTGACACAGTGTCTGATAATGAGGATGGTGTTAAGTTCACTGAAGTCAGACACCAGATAGGAAAAAAAGAGGCAGCAAGCCCTGATGGAGATATCAAGCAAAATAACAAGAAGTCTGAACAACATGTTAAATCACGTAATACACGATACGATAAACTTAGCAGTAAGAGAATAAAAGCACATAAACCCCGTTTACTCTTTGTGGCCAATCCAACAATCCATGTATCTAAAGATTCTACGAATGGGCTTGCATCAAATAAAGATCTCGTACAGGAAGCACCATCTAATGCAATGCATGGATCGTCATCTTCTTTCCAGGTCAAAGAGAAAAACCCAGTCTCTGCCATGGAAATAGGAAGGACAAAATTGGTGAGGAATGTTTCTACTAATTGTTGCTATAGCTACATATTCACAATGATATGCATTCAATTTCTCATATTTGGCCATAGTCTTAAAGACTTTGCAAATGTGATATGGATCCCATACATCCTCTTCTGGTCATACAAGCATGTGATCGCTGCAGCCAATCACTGGACACTGCAATGACTCGTTGTTCATGGCTATGCTTTGCAATTGGCTGAAGTGGTCACATGCTTGTCCCCCTTGGAAGAGGAAAAACGCAAACTGTTCAATCTAAGCAGAAATATGAGTAGCAGTGGGCATCGGTAATGATATCATCCCATGCTCACTTGCAGCTGTCAATGAGTCTATGCAGCCAGTACTGACACTCAGACCTTTTTTTCATTTATAAGAGGCCTGGAGGTTTCATGGTTCTTCATAAAACTATTGCCTGCAAAAAGTTTGTTCCAGTGATTTGCAGGGATGGAAAGGTTGTTGACTGTTTCCAGTTTGTGAAATGAACTGCTTTTGCAGGTCTGGACGAAATTAATAAAGCAAAACCAAAGGAATGAGCTGGAACACATGTTGGTATAAGTGAAATGTGTATGTGCACATTCACACTGGCCATTTATAAACATAACCTAGGATAAAAACAAATGGGCAAATACCCTGCAGTAAGGACTTAGTAATAGTACATGTAGATAACGTAGGGTACTTAGATGAGAATATTTTGATTTACAAAGTGTAAAGGCCATCCCACCCTCACAAGGTGTTCCCACTTATGATGGTTCCTAAGGCTACTTTCACACATCAGGTTTTTGCTTTTTTTTCCCCATAGCCTTGTATTCGTGCCAGATTGCGCCGGATGACCTTGCGTTTCATCCGGTTTTCGTCGAATCCGGCAAATCTGCCGTTTCTGGAAAAACGTCCATAGATTTAGCTTGTGGTGTAATCCCAATAATTGTATGTATAGGCGTAAAGGATTAAAATATAACTTTTACTAAATGCTCTAAAACCAATAGTCACAAAAAAGTGCAAGGTGCATAACACAGACAAACATACAACATACGTGGATTGCGCTATGGATCCATATTAGAAACCAATTACTGCATATATATAAATTCCTGGTCGCTAATGGAAATATTGCACAATGAGTACCTTAATACTTGTATAACTTCCGTCATATACCACTCCAAATACTAGGTGTGGGTAACAAATCTAGCGCAATAACCACCAAAGTTCCACACACCTCACTCTCATCAGGGGATACCGTTGGGGTTATCACATAACTGCCATCCAGCCGACGCTGTATTTGTATTGTCCCCTTATATGATTTTACATGGTTA
The DNA here is from genome assembly GCF_051348905.1 of Ranitomeya variabilis. Taxonomy (NCBI): domain Eukaryota; kingdom Metazoa; phylum Chordata; class Amphibia; order Anura; family Dendrobatidae; genus Ranitomeya; species Ranitomeya variabilis. The sequence continues at coordinate 327,241,217 of NC_135237.1, read as the reverse complement.
TTAGATTGTTTCTCAGTCATCCATTTTTCTAGAAGAAATAATTCTAATTTTGCTAATCTCTCTGGGTTTTGGCAGAAAAAAATGCAGCAAAACCTGATACCTGTGTTTTTTCACCACCCATTCATTTCAATGAATGAAAAACGCTGAAAAAAGATACCAAAAATGTGGGAAAAAGTGAAATGCTCCATTTGTGCAAAAAAAACATGCAAAGCACAAAATCCTGTTGACAAAAAAACAAGGTGTGTGCATGAGATTTCTGAAATCTCATAGACTCTGCTGGTACTGTAAAAAGCAGCTGAAACTTTGCATTAAAAAACGCTGTAAAAACACCTAGTGTGAACTTTGCATAAAACTGATTAGACAAGATTGATTTCTTCTCCAGGTATCATTTTAATCAGCGCAAACCTGACAATGTCTGTGGTTTAGATAGCAAAATCCTGCTGACAGGTTCACTTTAGCCCCTTAACGACTGCCGGTATGCCTTTTAACGGCGGTAGTTAAGGGTACTTAAACCACAGTGCTGTTAATTAATGGCGCTGTGGAAAAAGTGTATAGCGCCCCCTTGATCGACAGTAATTAACCGTATACCGGCGATCGCAAAAAAAAAACGCGATTTGTCTTTTAATTTCTTTGTCCTCCGATGTGATCGCACATCAGAGGGCAGAGAAATAGGGTCCCCAATCCCTCCCTGCTACCTCCCGGTGCTCCTCGGCCCTCGTGCTTTCCCCCATGGGCGCCACCATCTTCTCTCGGGAAAAAAATTGCGGGCACATGCGCAGCGTGACCGCCGGAACTGCCAGCCAGCGCCCGGCAGATCTCGGCGTCTCGGCTGCCGTGGGTAGCCAAGACCCCAAAGAACATGATTCGGGTCGGTTTTTACCGATCCCTGTTTTGCAATCACCATTACTGTGTAACGGCAGCCGCAAAAAAAAAAGTCCGATGTGCCATTTAATTTCTCTCTCCTCTGATGTGATCGCACATCAGAGCAGAGAGAACTAGAGCTCCCAATTTCTCCCCCTCGGTACCTCCGTTGTCCCTAGGTTTGGGATTAGGGTTAAGTTTGAGCTTAGGGTTATGGTTAGGGTTGGGATTAGGGTTAAGGGTGTATTGGGATTAGGGTTATGGTTAAGGGGTTCATAGTGCTCACCACACATTTAGATAAGCTCCTTGGTGGGATCTAGTTTCCAAAATGGGGTTACTTGTGGGGTGTTTCTACTGTTTAGGCACATCAGGGGCTCTGCAAAGGCAACATGATGCCCGCAGATCATTCTATCAAAGTCTGCACTCCAAAATGGCGCTCCTTCCCTTCCAAGCTCTGCCATGCGCTCAAACAGTGGTCAGCCCCCCCCACACACGCATATGGGGTATCCGTGTACTCAGGACAAATTGCATAATAAGTTTTGGGGTCCAATTTCTCCTGTTACCCTTGTGAAAGTAAAAATTTGGGGGTCATTTTTGTGGAAAAAATGATTTTTTATTTTCACAGCTCTGTTATTCACTTCTGTGAAGCACTTGGGGGTTCAAAGTGCTCACCACACATCTAGGAAAGCTCCCTAAGGGGTCTAGTTTCCAAAATGGTGTCACTTGTGGGGGGTTTCTACTGTTTAGGCACATCAGGGGCTCTCCAAATGCGACATGGTGTCCGATCTCAATTCTAGCCAATTCTGCATTGAAGGCCATTGATATAGTCAAACAGCATCCCTTCTCTTCCAAGCTCTGCTGTGCACCCAAACAGTGGTTTACCCCCACATACGGGGTACTGACGTATTCAGGAGAAATAGCACAACACATTTTGTGGTTCATTTTCTCTTTTTATACTTGTGAAAATAAGAAAAAATTGGTTCTGAAGTAAAATGTTTGTAAAAAAAAGTTAAATGTTCATTCTTTCCTTCCACATTGTTTCATTTGCTGTGAAGCACGTCAAGGGTTAATAAACTTCTTGAATGTGGTTTTGAGCACCTTGAGGGGTGTAGTTTTTAGAATGGTGTCACTTTTGGGTATTTTCTGCCATATAGACCCCTCAAAGTGACTTTAAATGTTATATGGTCCCTAAAAAAAAAATGGTTTTGTAAATTTTGTTGTAAAAATGAGAAATCGCTGGTCAGCTTTTAACCCTTATAACTTCCTAACAAAAAAAAATTTGTTTCCAAAATTTTGCTGATGTAAAGTAGACATGTGGGAAATGTTATTTATTAACTATTTTGTGTGACATCTCTCTGATTTAAGGGCATAAAAATTCCAATGTTTGAAAATAGCAAAATTTTCGCCATATTTCCATTTTTTCATAAATAAACGCGTGTAATATCGAAGAAATGTTACCACTAACATAAAGTACAATATGTCAAGAAAAAAGTCTCAGAATTAGCGGGATCCGTTAAAGCGTTCCAGAGTTATAACCTCATAAAGTGGCAGAGGTCAGAATTGTAAAAATTGGCCCGGTCATTAAGCTGCAAATTGGCCCTGTCACTAAGGGGTTAATATACTCTGTATACGCTAAGATATATACAAACATTGAATATAAGAAACTTATACTGCATTACTGCTATATTAACTACTATACTTCTAAAATTAAGGTACATTCATGTGTGCCCATCAGCCATGACAAGGTGACATTTTTCTGGCAGGACCAAAACTTGCTAGGTGTCTGCCTCTGTTTTTGACTGAACACCCCTTCCTTAAGCCTGAGGCTGTTTTAATTAGTGCTGGATCCTACCCGCACTTTAAAGGGAACCTGTCACCCCCCCAGGGCCTATTAAGGTAAAAGCCACCTTCAGCAGCTCTAAGGCTGCACTCTGTGAAGGTGGCTCTTATGTTGATTATCCCTAGGAAAGCTGAAATAATCACTTTTATAAATTTCGCGCCATACCTCTATTGAGTCAGGGAGGTATGATTTCTCCCTGACTCAAGCACCTCGCAGTTGTCCATCATCCCACCGGGCGCCGCCTCCTCTCTGTCTTGTGCCATCACCCGTGCCTGCGCTCTGCAGTTATTTATCGGACATGCATCATGCACTCTGCCCTGGAACTTACAATAAGTGATGTAAGTAGATCGCGCCTGCGCACAGCGAAGGCCCCAGATCCCGTCCCGCAGTGTGTTATGATGTATTCACACTGTGGGGCTGGGAATCTGGTGCTGTGCGCAGGCGCGATCTACTTACAAACTCCTGAAAGTACAGGAAGAACGAACTTAAAAATGTCCTAGTGGCTCGTGTAAAAATAGCAAGATTACTAATTTTGTTTTTTTTTTAATAAAGATCGTGAATATAGAAAAAAATCAAGATTTTGGCATAACTTATAAGAGCAAAGTTAGCCAAATAATATATCTGGCGCATCTGTTTAGTCTAAAGTCCCTCCATACACCTTAAATCAATCAGCCGGCTGCTATCTTACCAACTCTCCCATAAGCAGTGTTCTCTATAGCCTCTTTCAGAAATCCTTGGCAGCAGCTTATCTCTGAAAAGCAAAAGGATTGGCCGCAGGGCTGTGGAGTTGGAGTCGGTATAAAATGGACCGACTCACAAAATATATATTAAATTGGGTACAATAGTGCAATTCAGGATGTGCTGAATATTGTTTCATAAGAATTTGGGAAAGTTATGAAATGTCCTATAAATGTCTGTTCTGTTCCTGATCTAAGGATCTGGGCTTTTAGTTGAGATGAATCTTTGCTGCACTTTATGTACATGATCAGTAGTGAGACAGTACAGGGGAGTTGGAGTCAGAGAAATTAATGAGTTGGAGGTTTGACTTACTGACTCCACAGCCCTGATTGGCAGTCTGAAATCGGACATGTCAGATCCTGCTCTTCCCTGATATGATGAGTTGGGATCCCCATACACAATAGACTGTTGACCGAATCCGTCTAATGTGTATGGAGGACTTCAGTTTACACTATCCATAAAACCACATCAACCACTGACACGTTTGCCATATTTTAAGACAGTCTTGTCTTCACTTTTTAAAACGTATGATTAGTAAACCAGCCCCAATAACTTATGAGGCGCTACAGGTATACCCCAATAACGTGTTTATAGTTGGTGACTAGTGATGAGCGAATACAATCGTTACTCGAGATTTCCCGAGCTCGCTCGGGTGTCCTCCGAGTATTTTTTAGTGCTCGGAGATTGTTTTTTTTCGCCGCAGCTGAATGATTTACAGCTACTAGCCTGCTTGATTACATGTGGGAATTCCCTAGCAACCAGGCAACCCCCACATGTACTTAGCCTGGATCATAACTGTAAATCATTCACCTGAGGCGATTGAAAACTAAATCTCCGAGCACTAAAATATACTCGGAGGACACCCGAGCGTGCTCGGGAAATCTCGAGTAACGAGTATATTCGCTCATCACTATTGGTGACTAATAGTTTTTCGTATACAAATCTATAGTAACTGGTGTGTCTGCAGACATCTAGCAAAGAAAAAACACTATTGATCTACCCAGCCCTCGATGCTCTCGTAAAATCTAGTCTAAGAAGGTTTTCCCACCTCTGTAGACATCTTTCAAGATCTACTTTTATCTTAAATGATCTACATTGCTGTTTTTTACCTAGTTAATCTAACAGCTCATAGGATTCATCAATTACCTATCTGGTGTTAATGATTAAACTTTCATCTAAGGGTACTGTCACACAGTGCCATTTTCATCGCTACGACGGCACGATCTGTGACGTCGCAGCGTCGTATGATTATCGCTCCAGCGTCGTAGACTGCGGTCACACTTTGCAATCACGGCGCTGGAGCGATGCCGAAGTCCCCGGGTAACCAGGGTAAACATCGGGTTACTAAGCGCAGGGCCGCGCTTAGTAACCCGATGTTTACCCTGGTTACCAGCGTAAACGTAAAAAAAACAAACAGTACATACTTACATTCCGGTGTCTGTCCCCCGGCGTTCTGCTTCTCTCCACTGTGTAAGCACCATAGCCGGAAAGCAGAGCGGTGACGTCACCGCTGTGCTCGCTTTCCGGCCGGCAGGCGCTCACAGTGCAGAGAAGCTGAGACGCCGGAGGACAGACACCGGAATGTGAGTATGTACTGTTTGTTTTTTTTACGTTTACGCTGGTAACCAGGGTAAACATTGGGTTACTAAGCGCGGCCCTGCGCTTAGTTACCCGATGTTTACCCTGGTTACAAGCGAACACATCGCTGGATCGGTGTCACACACACCGATCCAACGATGACAGCGGGAGATCCAGCGACGAAAGAAAGTTCCAAACGATCTGCTACGACGTACGATTCTCAGCAGGGTCCCTGATCGCTGCTGCGTGTCAGACACTGCGATATCGTAACGATATCGCTAGAACGTCACGAATCGTACCGTAGTAGCGATGAAAATGGCACTGTGTGACAGTACCCTTAGTTTACAGAAAATTGTCTAGAATTGTTGCAGCAAGCCATTACTGGAGAAGAGTTAGGCTGTGTGCACACTTTGCTTTTTTGCTACACAGATTTATCACAAACCTGAAGGGTTTCCTGATGCCGGCAAAGTGAATGAGAATCCTGAAGTCTCATGCACACGTTGCTCATTTGTGACTTACAGATTTAGTGCAGATTCAAATCTACAGCATGTCCATTTTTGTAGCATTTTTGCACTCATTGACTTCAATGAAGTCAGTCAAAAACACAGGTCTAAAAATGATTGCAGATTGGCTGAGTTTTTGCAGCATTTTTACTCTAGGAAACACAGGGGTGTTACTAAAAGGAAAGGATATAATGTCAAGAGGAGGAAGTGGAAACTCCACAGTTTTCTGTGCAAGGGCTCATACTAACTTGCGTGAAATACGGCCGAGTCTCGCAGGTTAAAACCTTGTTTTGCCGCCGGCACTCCAGAGCAGAGCGTGCGGCTGCACAGCAATACATGGAGCTGCACGCTCCGCTCCCAAGTGCCGGCCTTACTTCACGCAAGTGAGTATGAGCCTTAAAGGTGAGTATACACACACACACACATATAATTATATCTGCCAGGGATGTATATATTAGCACAATTTTATAATCTGCCGTGAGGTTTTGCAACTATATATATCTGCCAGATAGATTATATATCTACCCGTGTGTGTATATATGTGTGTGTGTGTGTGTGTGTGTGTGTGTGTATATGTATATATATATATATATATATATATATATATATATATATATATATATAATAAACACACACACACACACACACACACTGCTCAAAAAAATAACAGGAACACTTACACACAGAATATAACTCCAAGTAAATCAAACTTCTGTGAAATCAAACTGTCCACTTAGGAAGCAACACTGTTTGACAATCAATTTCACACGCTGTTGTGCAAATGGAATAGACAACAGATGGAAATTATTGGCAATTATCAAGACACACTCAATAAAGGAGTGGTTCTGCAGGTGGGGACCACATACCACATCTCCGTACCAATGCTTTCTGGCTGATGTTTTGGTCACTTTTGAAAGTTGGTTGTGCTTTCACACTCGTGGTAGCATGAGATGGACTCTACAACCCACACAAGTGGCTCAGGTAGTGCAGCTCATCCAGGATAGCACATCAATGTGAGCTGTGGCAAGAAGGTTTGCTGTGTCTGTCAGCGTAGTGTCCAAACGCTGGAGACGCTACCAGGAGACAGGCCAGTACACCAGGAGATGTGGAGGGGCTGTAGGAGGGCAATAACCCAGCAGCATGACCACTACTTCACTGCCAGTGCCCTGCAAAATGACCTCCAGCAGACCACAAATGTGCATGTGTCTGTTAGAAACCGACTCCATGAGGATGCCTTGAGTGCCCGACATCCGCAGATGGGGGTTGTGCTCTCAGCCCAACACCGTGCAGGATGCTTGGCATTTGCCACGGAACACTAGGATTGGATTGTCTGGAGACACCGTGGAGAGCAATCTGCTGTCTGCAACATCCTTCAGCATTTCTTTGGAGGGCCGCACAGCCCTCCATGTGCTCGCCAGAGGTAGCCTGACTGTCATTAGGTACCGAGATGAGATCCTCAGACCCTTTGTGAGACCATATGCTGTTGCAGTTGGCCCTGGGTTCCTCCTAATGCAGGACAATGCCAGACCTCATGTGGCTGGAGTGTGTCCGCAGTTCCTGCAAGATGAAGGCATTGAAGCTATGGACTGGCCCGCCTGTTCCCCAGACCTGAATCCGATTGCACACATCTGGGACATCATATCTCACATCATCCACCGTCACGCTGCACCACAGACTGTCCAAGAGTTGGCAGATGCTTTAGTCCAGGTCTGGGAGAAAATCCCTCAGGAGACCATCCGCCGCCTCATCACGAGAATGCCCAGGCATTGTAGGGAGATCATACAGGCACGTGGAGGCCACACACACTACTGAGCATTATTTCCTTGTCTTGAGGCATTTCCACTGAAGTTGGATCAGCCTGGAACTTCATTTTCAACTTTGATTTTGAGCATCATTCTAACTGTAGACCTTTGTGGGATATTAGTTGTGATTTATGTTTGATTATTTTTAGGTTTTATTGCTCTCAACACATTCCACTATGTAATGAATAAAGATTTAAAACTGGAATATTTCATTCAGTGATATCTAGAATGTGGGATTTTAGTGTTCCCTTTATAATTTTGATATATATATAATTTTATATTTTTTTACTGAAGGGGTTAACTAGTGTGACACTTATAGATCGGATTGTTCCGGACGCAGTGATACCTCTGTATGCTGTAGGCAAGCCCCTAATGGCGGTGGCCGCAGCTTATATACGAAAAAGTAGGTGACAGATTCCCTTTAAACTCTAGCCGATCAACAGACCAGTAGCCAATCAGTCCTTTAACACCGCAGTTCAGGTGGTGTAAACCCACCCTTGTATATTCACACAAAGCTGAAAACCTGTACAAGAAAAGAATTTATTGATGGCAGAAGTATTGTTTGTCGACCAGTGCATATACTTTTGGCTATACTTTTGGCTTTTTTTAACATATTTTTCGTGGTTGGTCTGTGAGTCAGTTCACCATTCATATGTCTGCCAGGACCTGTTACCTGGTTTCGGTTGTCATTGATGGGATGAAAATCTTTAATTCAGAGAAAATCCCTTTTCAACTACACTCGCTGACAGAAGTTATGTTGCTTATCCATGTTATGTAAATAAAAGCTTATAACCTGACATTAAATTCATCCATTGGTTGTATAAATTATTCTTTTGAAAGCTGAAACCCTCCAAAATGTGGTTTAGGTTAAGAAAATAAATTGGCATCAATGCGGAAATATTGATCAGTTAATGGACACCGAATGGTCAGATTTTGGCAAGACAAAAGTTTTGTTGCCTGGCCATATAATACACTCAATCCTAGTTTACATCCTCACCTGTGCTCAGTAAATGATCAGTAACATGCCAAAAATCCACCCTGTGACCAAAGCCTGGATTATCAAGAGGCCGAAGACCAGATCCACTGCAGAGGTGGCTGGCACCTTTAATGTGTCTCAGCGTCAAGTACAAAGAATTAAAAAAATGATTTAAAGAGACTGGAGATGTGTTTGACAAGCCCGGGTCCGGCAGACCTCGCAAGACAACTGCTCAGGAGGAACGTTTGTTGGTTAGAAAATCCAAAGCAAGCCCCTCTTTCACTGCAGCAGAGCTCCAACAGGCCTGGTCACCTCAAGTCCCTGTGTCAACTAGAACAGTTTGTAGGATTCTGTCTCGAAATGGCCTCCATGGTCGAATCAGTGCCCAGAAGCAAGCACTGAACAAAAATGCAAATAAAAAAACGTGTGGCATTTTCAAAGTCCCACAGCCTGCTAAACAGATGCTGGAAAAGCGGCAGAAGGTGGATTTCTCTGATGAATGCTTAGTAGAATTACACCACAGCCGCCGCAAATACTGCAGGAGACCTACTGGAGCCCGTATGGATCCAAAATACACCCAGAAAACAGTTAAATTTGGTGGTGGAAAGATCATGGTCTGGGGTTACATTCAGTATGGGGGTGTGCGAAACATTTGCAAGGTGGAAGGCAATATCAATATCATGAAGTATTAGCTACCTCTTATATTCCAAATCATAAAAGGGGTCAAAATCTGCAGCACGATGGTGCTCCATCTCATACATCCATCTGTACAACAAAGTTCCTCCAGGCAAAAAAGATCAAGGTGCTCAAGGGCTGGCCAGCCCAGTCACCAGACATGAACATCATTGAGCATGTTTGGTGTAGGAGGAAAAAGGAACTTGGAAGACAAAACCAAAGAATCTAGATGAACTCTGGGAGGCATGTAAGACTGCATTCTTTGCTATTCCTGATGACTTTGTTAATAAATTGTATGAATCATTGTTGAACCGCATGGATGCAGTCCTTCAAGCTCATGGAAGTCACACAAAATATTAAATATGACTCTTAATAGCACCACAACTTCATTCACCAATGTTATGCAACATATATTTGTATTTAAGTTAATTATTTGTTTGAATATCACATTACTTTCTGTGGGTGACACAATTTTTGTCTTTCCAAAATCTGACCATTCTGTGTCCATTAAGTGATTAATATTTCTGCATTGATGCCAATTTATTTTCATAACCTAAACCACATTTCGGAGGGTTTCAGCTTTCAAAAGAATAATTTATACAACCAATGGATGAATTTAACATCAGGTTATAAGCTTTTATTTACATAACATGGATACGTGGCATGACGTATGCAAGTCTTTCAGTAGAAAATAAGTATCTGCCAGCATCTGTCACACCTGCTTGACAATGGATGGCACCCATGGTCCACAGAAAATGGTCTAAATTGCCTTTTCAGGGTTTAAAATGTTTAGTGTATGGCCAGATTGCTGCATTTGAAAAAGGAACTTTAATGTTAATAAATATGTATTTATATAAATAAGTTAAAATATTAGTAAAATATGATAGTGATTAATTTCTTTTTCCACAGGTCCATCGAGATGGTACACCCTTTCAGTATAAGTACAAGTCGCCTTCTGAAGACCTCTGTGCCCAAGTAAAAGCTATACAGTGAGTTATACGTGAATAAATAAACCGACAAGATAAAGATAAGCTTGTGACACTTGTACACAAAAAGCTTCAGCTTTACAACACATACTATAATAATATTGAGGTACAGTGGGGATTCTTATTTTCTAAAATCCATCAAAAGAATTTTTCTTTTTTAATAGTAAGCAACTCTTTACAACTGCACATTAGGTCACCAGTAGCAGCTTCTCCAAAGCAGCAATTTCTTGTATTCTACTTGCAGTTTCTTTGTTGATGCAAATTTTGGAATAAAATAAAAGTTAAAGGGGTTGTCTCCCAATTGCTGTTGGCTTGAGACAGTCACCAATTCCATGTAAATAAGTGGTGGTCGATCATGCACACATCCACTCCATTCATTCTTAAAGTGAAACTGACAGCTGATCCATGCTGCTTCATTCACGGGCAACATGTATCAGGCACTGGCTGTATGATCTCAGCCAGGTATGTTTGACTCTGAAACTGCTGTGCTTCAGAGAAAAATATACTTTACTTTAAAAGCCATTGGGAACTGAGCAGCGCCGGAGACTAATAGGACAGGCGGGTCCCAACTACTTCTCCCCACCCACTGCCCTGGACTGACAGGTCTCTGCTTACATATGCATGTAGTCAGAGACCTGCGGATTTTAAAACCTGTTTCTCTGAAACGCCACAGTGTTTTGTAGTCAGATTTATCTGGCTAAGATCATATAGCCAGTGCCTGATAAATGCTGTCTGTCGGTCAGGAATGTGAAAGCTGTCAAGTTCACTTTCAGTGAACCACCGGAGATAGCCAAGTGCAGTGTTTAGCTATTCTTCAGCACTTCTACTAAGAATGAATGGAGAGGATTTGCACTTGATCGACCACCTCTTCGGAGCCCTGGTTCTCAGGATTGGTGGGGGTCCCAGCGGTCATTGGGAAGCTACCCTCTGTCCTGTGGATAGCGGATACCTTCCAAACTTAAGACAATCTCTCTAACTGTTGCTAGATTACCATTCTGGATTTTCAGACAGACATAAAAAAACATAAATTGTTCTTTTGAAAGTAGAAAAGAAAATCATCTAATAATACTAAAGTTCTCCAATTTTTATTAAATCATCCCAAGCAGGATCCAAGTGACAAAAAATAAACACTACTTTCGTAAGGATATAATTTCTGCACCACCTTTGCCATGTTCCTGTGTTTGTGAGCACCACAGAATTTGAGGTGGACGTGCTCATATGTGACCACCACTCTACTTAAATGCGACCGAAATTTCCTTAGTTCTGAAGATCAAATGACTAATTTACCAATGTATCCTATACAAATTGTGAACCATGGCTACCAATCAGCAGTTTTTTCCACCATTTTTCAGATACCGTACAGTATGTCTATTTTTTTCATCTGAACAATATAAATGATTGAAATACAAGAGCGTTTCAGAGAAAAACATACCTGGCTAGGAGGATAAGTGAAATACAAGAGATTTTCAGAGAAAAACATACCTGGCTAGGAGGATAAGTGAAATACAAGAGCTTTTCAGAGAAAAACATACCTGGCTAGGAGGATAAGTGAATTTTAGGTGATTCAGCATTTGGCAGCCCCGCTCTTACAGCTGTCATACACATTAGACTAAAGTTAGCCAAATCCGCAGATAGGATTGGCTGACAACCTTAGATGATAAGCAGGCCTCAACAGATGATGATAAAGAAGAAAAGGATATGGCCATTTGGATTTTCAATGGATAATACTATATTTTATTTTTTTTTAACGTACAGAAATGAATGTTCACAGCCACATATAAAATGGACACATGGGTGGCACATAAATGGATGAAAATGGTTTTCTGGATGAAGCGCTGATGATTTTTTATATGCTCATCTGACACTGTCCTATAGCTGAGCTTGAGAGGGAGGACTAATATGGCAGATAAGGGGACCTTCAGCAAGCTGCTAGCTGCCACAGTAACACATTGGTTCCCTGCAGTTCTATTCATGCAACTCTAAACTATGGATACATCTCCAGTTGCCTCTGCTAAGAAAAAAAAATACGCCTAATAAGTTATAGTGTGTAACTTTGTTTTCTTTATTTCATCCAGGATTCCGGCGGAGTTGTGTGAATGGGCTGCAAAGATGCTGTCAGAAGACCAAGAAAAAGTTCTGTAAAATGCTGTCTTTCACAGCTTGTTCTTATTGTTTATTAAATGTGCAGTAAACAGAAGTCTGCTGCTACACTGTGACAAGTGGCACTGCCAATGATTGCTAGGTGTTGCTGCTACATCGCATCGCTACCCCCTATTGCAACCGCGACAGGTTGTAAAAAAAAGTACAGAATTTTACATTTTTGCGACTTGCTTGTCACAGTATCTTCAGGGTTGCAATGTGACCCCATTCATATGTTTTTTGAGCTTCGATCTCGTGTCGCAACTGAAGTTGCCTTTTGACCCAGTTTAAACCTGATAATCAGTCAGTCATTTCCCTGGCAATTATTTCACTCTACTTTTAAGGTGCATCCACACTTGGGATCTTGAGGCACAACTGCAGACAAAGCTGCACATCTTATATGTGGGTTTTGAATATGATTTGCTGCAGTTTTTGCCATATTCTTTGCAAAGAATAAAAATCCATGGACAAAATCTTCAAAATAAGTAACGTTTAGCACTGCATGTGTATTTCAGCTCCGAAATGTTTTTCTTATGCGTTAATGACATTCAGTAAGTTTTCAACCATTTTGCTGTAATCTGTTAAGGATTCTGCAATTCTGAATTAAAAATGTACATAACTATCATTCCATGCTCCTATTGTTCTTGTATGTGCATGATATTTGTGTGCAATAAGCAAAAAACCCATTTCCAATCAGCTTTTACTTAACCCTTTTAATTTAAAGGCATGCAACACTATGGGACCAATGCATCAAATCTCTCATGCCAGAAAAGCTTTGCAGAGTCGCAAAATTTAGGCACAACTCTGAGTCGCACCGAAATTTTGAGACTGTTGGCGCCAGATTAGCTCAGGTCCACCTAAATGGGCGGAGATGGGATGGGGCATTGTGGCCGCCGGTCGTCAGATTCAAGATTCATGTGATTTAAATGGCCACATTTATTACCGGAAATGTGTTTAAGGACAAGAATCCACATCAGTCGCACATGACAAAGGTGTGAAAGCGCTCGTTATTCATTTGCATTCAGGTAACTTGTCCTTCATTTGCATACCTTTAATTAAGAAAAGCCTAATCTACATTACACCAGGTGAATTGTACCTGACAATGGCAATTTTTAAGTGGCTTCCTTTCTGTGTGTCCATATTTACATATATATTGCTAAACAAAAGAAAAAACCAACGACCAGAAAAACTCCCAGGTGTAGTTTAAATAATCAAAATTACATTTATTAGATACTCAAGTACAGATAACATAAAACAGGAAAGGAAGGGGTTACACCCACTAGCACATGCCAGAAGTTAGGAAACTCACAAGACATAGGATGTATCCATCATAAAGGCTCTCAGGGACGAGCATAATAATAAAGTATGACCATACATATATTGCACATTTCCCATATAGCCTACGGTATTCAGAACCCTAGCTCTAAAATATCCATCACAAAATAGAGGCAAGAAACATTACCCATAATGAGCCAGGAATATGTCTGAGCGTCCTCCCTGACGCGCGTTTCGGCGATGTAGCCTTTCTCAAGGGGTAAAGGAGGAAGGGGAATACACGTATAAAAAGCCCCAGAGACCAATCAGAAAGCCCTACACTAATGAGCAAACAATTATGGGCGTGAGGAAGCTTACCGCTACAACGGCAGCATAACGTGGAGTCAGCTGGTGTATTTCTATGCAGAAAATCGCAGCCACTTCCTGTGACGCACGCGCTGTCATGGTGACAGGACGCTCGGCGGCGTCATGTGTCACGTGATGCCATGAACCATGGCAACCACCATAACACAGACGCCGCAAGCCGACGGACGAGCCGGGACCATGGCGCGCATGCGTACTGTGGCTAAAGGTACGGTAACCCTTTATTCAAAGATACACATTATTCCAATATTTTATAGCAAATCTAATAGAAACCCGGATGTATAATATAATAGATGATAAATAAGAACCAGATCATAACATTAGAGTAACATAACATTTAGATACAACTAATTAACATACATTATTGTAAATAAAACCACATATGATCACAAGGAAAATGTCATGCCGCGCTGTATTGACATAATGCTCTGCACAGTATACCCCGGAAAATGTATAATTTAAATATCCAATATCAGCAGTATCCACCATACATCATAAGATATATAGTAAGCGACCAAGCAACTTCTCAACGCCTTATATCCATAGATGTTGAAGTTTAATAATGTCCATGCATGCCCATAGCAAGTTAGGCGATTCTTCACAAGATGATATTGATTGGTGGGACTAAGAATATAAAAACAAACAAAAATAAGTATAAAAACAAAAGGCATGTGCAAATATTTACCAACGGTATTTTATAAGAATGGTACAAAGCTAATATTCTCATTTAACCCTTTTGGGTGGACAGTATCTAATGTCCAGATCCACCTGGTTTCTCGCTGTGCCAATCTGGAACTTATTTTCCCGCCACGAATCCCCGGGTCAACCATGTCGATCCCCCTAACTTTAAGTGCGGAACTGTCAAAGTTGTGGTAAAGTTTAAAACGGCGGGGTAACGTACGAAGTGTGGATACGTCATCATGGCCGGCGGCCGCCTCAATCCCAAGAACGTGTTCACGTACACGTACTTTAAGTTGACGTGTAGTGAGACCTACGTATATGAGATCGTACGGGCACGTAGCAAAGTAAATCACATTTCTGGTAGTACATGTGATATGCTTCCTAATTTCGTATGTCCTCGATCCAGAGGAGTTGGTAAATGTGTTGGTGCGCTCCACATTAGGGCAGGCGACACACCAGCCACAAGGCACGCATCCACACCTCGGACCCACGCCATCAATAAATCTGTCCAGAACCACCCTGATAATGGCTCCTGACAAGACAGTCCCTCAAGTTTTTTGAACGTCGAATAGTTACACTAGGTTTCTCTGGGAGGATCTATTTAAGAATAGAATCTGTTTGTAGAATGGGCCACGCTTTTCGGAGACATTCTTTCATGCGGGAAAATTGGGCATGATAGTTGGTTACAAAACGTATTTTATTTGAAGTATTCTTCCGACCATCCCGGGCATAGAGAAGAGAGTGTCTTGTGGAATATTTAGCCCTATGGTAAGCCCGTTTAATAGTACGTCTCCCATACCCCCGCTCATAGAATCTCTCACGTAAATCTCTAGCCTTCATTTCAAAATCCTCATCATTGGAACAGATCCTTCGCAACCGAAGGAACTGTCCAATGGGGATGGAGTCTATCATATATTTAGGGTGGGCAGAAGAGACGTGAAGCAGACTGTTGGTGGAGGTTTCTTTTCTATAGTCGTTTGTAGAACATTGTTCCCATCTCTCCACACAGTCACATCCAAAAAGTTAATCCTGTCTCTATCACTCTGATAATCACAAGGATATTTTGATCATTTCAATTTAATGATTTAACAAATTCCTGTAACATTACAGAGTGTCCCTGCCAGATCAAGAATATGTCGTCAATGTACCGCATCCAAATGGGAATGCGGTCTATCGACGACTGATCTGACAGGGAGAGGTCCTTCTCCCACAGCCCCAGGAACAGGTTAGCATACGCCGGTGCAAAAGAAGCACCCATGACGGTGCCCTGGAGCTGTAGGTAGTAGGACCCCTTGAATGTGAAGAAATTATGAGTCAGGAAAAACTCAAGGAGTTCAAGAATGAGGCGGATGATACCACTAGGTAGATTAGACATTTCTAGATAATATTTGGTTGCTAATAGACCGTCTTTGTGTCTTATACTGGTATACAGGGATTCTATGTCTCCTGGATCCATCAACATGTCACTCCCTATATGGAGACCATCCACCCTCTTCAAGAACTCACCCGTGTCAAGTAAGAAGGAAGGGAGACTCTCCACTAGAGGTTGTCATGCAGCGCTCGCCCCCGGCTTCTGCAGCTCGCCGGGTGCGCGCGCACGGCGCATTCAGCTCTGCGCGTGCGCACATCTGATTCCTCTGTTGGCACTCCTTCCTGTCCTCTCCGTCATCCTGGAGGACTGTAACCCGGAAGTAGCTCTCATGCTGGTATATAAGCTGCTTCCTGCTGCTCCTCTGTGCCTGATGATCATTTGTGTTTACAAGTGCTTCTGGTCACCTGTGGTCTCTGTGCATTCCTAGCTTTCTGACCTTGGGACTCCTCCTTCCTCTGCAGTACCTGCCTGATTTTCCTGTGTTCCTGCTTTGTTCCTTCAGTTCCTGTTTCTGTGCGGTACCTGCCCGGCTCCTTTACCATTTCCTTGCTCCCGTCAGCCTCTGTGTCTCCATATTGTCTCGTCAGCCTCCGTGTCTCTGTAGTATTCCCATCTTCTCCCTCGTCTCAGTAGTTCCTTGCCATTCCCTCTGTTTCCTCCGCTGTTTCCTTCGGTCCCTGTGTTCCTGCAGTGTACCCTTCTTATCTCAGTCGACCCTCCAGCTTCCGTGGCGATAGTCCCTCACGGGCCTGCCCCTAACGCTCCCTGTATAGGGGGCGGTCCACCTGGTCAGCTCGTCCGAGAGGGGTTCGTCGTCACGGTCCAGTGGGTCCACTCTCCGTTGTCCCTGTTTGAATCCACTCTCTCAAATGGATCTGCACTCGGATGACATCTGAGTGCAGCCCGATTCTTACAGCATCACAGAGGTTTCAACTTAGAATCAATCCAACGATTGGTATTCTCCAAGAAATTCCCCGGCCCAGAAATGATCGGACGTCCCAGAGGACTCTCCCGGTTTTTGTGTATTTTGGGTAACAGGTACATGGTAGATACCATGGGTTCCTGTACTTGTAGTGCCAAAGCCAGCTCCTTGGTAATAATACCTTCACTCATCGCAGTGTCCAAGATTTTCAATAATTGTCCGGTGAAAGATGATAGGGGGTTAAATGTGAGGCGCTTGTAACAGGTTCTATTGTTCAATTGCCTAAATGCCTCCTTTTCATAAAGTGCTGTAGGCCAAATTACAATATTTCCCCCTTTATCGGCGGGCTTTAGCACTACATCTGGAAGAGTCCTCAGGATGTCCAATCTAGCACGCTCATCTCTGCTCAGGTTGTCGCGGACAACCCCCCGAGGAATGTGCAGGAAATCCTCAGAGACAACCCGAACAAAGAGATCAATGCTAGGGCAGCTGGCAAACAAAGGGAACCTCTTGGATTTAGTCCTAATTGAAGGAGGAATCTTACCTCCTTCGCCTGACTGTTGTTCAGAATATAGGTCCTCCAAATCCTGGAGAGCTAGTTGTTCTTCCTCTGTGGGGAACAAAGTATGTAGATGAGGGTCAAAGAAATATCTCTTGCAAACAAGTGAAGATCCTTGATTGCAGAAAAGGTGTCAAAGTTGGATTTAGGTGAAAAGGTGAGGCTTTTGCTAAGTAGTGACAAGTCACCATCTGTGAGTAAATGTGAGCTCAAATTAATTACCTTTTTATTTGCATTCTTGCGATCCGGTGACTTATGTTGTGTTCATCTATATGGATGGAAATTCACATCTCTCACACGGTTAAACCGAGAACCAGATCTAGTCACAGATGAAGCAGACCAATCGGAGGAATCACTCATACTTGACAGTGAATTAACCGACGGGGCACGAGATGTCCGCGGGTTCTGTATATTCGGTTTCCTCCAATGGTATACATTTTTAGTAGCAAAGTCTTTAACGTCCATCTGCAGTTTGACACCCTGCGTCTCATGGATCTTCTTGACACATAAGTCAAGGTTTTTCTCAATTTGTAATTCAAAAGAAGCCAGCTTATCAGGTGGACAACTGCTCTTTATATTTCTTTGAGCCTCATCTATAGATAAATCGAAATTATTGATTTTCTTAGTGTCCAAATCCACCAACAGTTGCATGAATGTAAAAGAGCACAGGCTACACGCCTCCTCCCACCGTGTAACAAACTCCTCATCTTCTACGGGAAATGCAGGAATAGCACAAACTCTCAAACCACGGGGTATAAGTTTGCGGGAAATATACTTTTCCAAAAAGGCACGGTTCCACCATAGTTTTGTACGTTGTATCAACATCTTTTCAATTTCAAGGGCTTGATTGTCCCAAGTACAATCAACCGATGGTTGAGGTTCATCCCCTCCTGTTCCAAATACCTGATCAATAGTACCAAGCCAAGCTCTATCCTTAGCACGGAAGTCCATCATCATGAAAGAAATAGAACCTGTGTATAACACAGTAAATATGAAGTCAAAACACCTCATGAAAGCAAAAGAATCACACTAATAGTTTCAGTCAAATTAAATATATATAAATATATATAATGTGATACCATAGATCATATGGACCTAGTACGGGAAACTAACTGCAGCGATACAGACAACGATGCCGATCGCTGCAGCGTCGCTGTTTAGTCGTTGTGTGGTCGCTGGAGAGCTGTCACACAGACGGCTCTCCAGCGACCAACGATGCCGGTCAACGGGTAACCAGGGTAAACATCGGGTTACTAAGCGCAGGGCCGCGCTTAGTAACCCGATGTTTACCCTGGTTACCATTGTAAAAGTAAAAAAAAAAAACACATACTCACATTCCGGTGCCCGGCGTCCGCTTCCCTGCACTCCTCCTGCATCCTGTGTCAGCGCCGAACATCTCCGGCATCTCCCACAGAGCAGAGCGGTGACGTCACCGCTCTGCTTTACGGCCGGCACTTACACAGGATGCAGGAGGAGTGCAGGGAAGCGGACGCCGGGCACCGGAATGTGAGTTTTTTGGGGTTTTTTTACTTTTACAATGGTAACCAGGGTAAACATCGGGTTACTAAGCGCGGCCCTGCGCTTAGTAACCCGATGTTTACCCTGGTTACCAGTGAAGACATCGCTGGATCGGTGTCACACACACCGATTCAGCGATGTCAGCGGGTGATCCAGCGACGAAATAAAGTTCTGGACTTTCAGCAACGACCAGCGATCTCACAACGGGATCCTGATCGCTGCTGCCTGTAAAACACAACGATATCGCTAGCCAGGACGCTGCAACGTCACGGATCTCTAGCGAAATTGTTTAGTGTGAAGGTACCTTTAATCGCAACAAACCATACTAAACAAAAGAAAAAACAAACGACCAAAAAAACTCCCAGGTGTAGTTTAAATAATCAAAATTACATTTATTAGATACTCAGGTACAGAAGATGATATATATTGCTGCATAAATTATATACTTTGTGTAGATTATCCCCTTCCTAGAGATACATTCCCTCTGCACCACTATGGTTCTTCAGTTTTCCTTGTCTTTACTATTCGTCTACCTGGACCATATTGTTGATATTATATCAGAAATATACCCTGCGGCTACATCACATTACTTATCTGAATTTAAGAGATACCTACCTGAATACCCTAAAGGGTTGTTATCCTTGTATGATCTGTCCCCTGATAATTACTTAGTATTTTACTTTCTCCATAGCGACATTATGAAAAAGACTGGGGAGGAGTCGAAACATTCAAATACAGTTTGTCGCTCATTCCTGCACTTTTAAAATGTCTGTACATACGTCTGATTTTTCTACACATGAAATAAAAAATGTTGCATGTTGAAAGAAGTGTTCAGTGAATTGCTATCTAAGTTCCAGAAATTATACATCCCACTTCACCTGCTCCACAAACTACTCAACTGAGTGCATTCCAATTTCTCTTCCATGTGCATCTTTGACTCTCACAATACACTGAGTGCCCCAATAACAATAATGCTTCTTAACCCCTTTACTACCTTTGACTTATCCATACGTCCAGCTTCCCTGGTACTTACCGAACTAGAACGTATGATATGTCATATGTCACGTTTATGCGCACAGCCTCGGGTGGCAGACGATTCTGACAGCTCACACCCAGCACTATGTGCATGAGAGGTGCCCCCACCGCTCCAGACACTTTAACCCCCTAAGTACTGCAATTGATATCGGTGGCAGTATTTTGCAGGGAAGCAGAAGGAGGGAGAGCCCCCTCTACTCTTCCATCGGCGCCCCGCAACATCATCACCAGGGGTCGATTGTTGCCATGGTGTAGCAATTTTATCAGTGCAGTGCTAACAGTTTGTAAAGCTTACAAAGCTTTACAAGCGATTATACTGCAAAAAGTGAAAGCCCCATAGTGGGACAAAGTTAAAAAAATCACAAAATAATGAAAACAATTGTGTGTGTATATACAGTGCCTTGCGAAAGTATTCGGCCCCCTGGAACTTTTCAACCTTTTCTCACATATCATGCTTCAAACATAAAGATACCAAATGTACATTTTTGGTTTAGAATCAACAACAAGTGGAACACAATTGTGAAGTTGAACGAAATGTATTGGTTATTTTAAATTTTTGTGAAAATTCAAAAACTGAAAAGTGGGGCGTGCAATATTATTCGGCCCCTTTAACTTAATACTTTGCTGCGCCACGTTTTGCTGCGATTACAGCAGCAAGTCGCTTGGGGTATGTCTCTTATCAGTTTTGTACATCGAGAGACTGAAATTCTTGCCCATTCTTCCATGGCAAACAGCTCGAGCTCAGTGAGGTTTGATGGAGATCGTTTGTGAACAGCAGTTTTCAGCTCCTTCCACAGATTCTCGATTGGATTGAGGTATGGACTTTGACTTGGCAATTCTAACACCTGGATACGTTTATTTGTGAACCATTCCATTTTAGATTTTGCTTTATGTTTGGGATCATTGTCTTGTTGGAAGACAAATCTCCGTCCCAGTCTCAGGTCTTTTGCAGACTCCAACGGGTTTTCTTAAAGAATGTCCTGTATTTGGCTCCATCCATCTTCCCATCAATTTTAACCATCTTCCCTGTCCCTGCTGAAGAAAAGCAGGCCCAAACTATGATGCTGCCACCACCATGTTTGACAGTGGGGATGGTGTGTTCAGGGTGATGAGCTGTGTCGCCTTTACGCCAAACATATCGTTTGGCATTGTTGCCAAAAAGTTCAATTTTGGTATCATCTGACCAGAGCACCTTCTTCCACATGTTTGGTGTGTCTCCCAGGTGGCTTGTTGCCAACTTTAAACAACACTTTTTATGTATATTTTTGAGAAATGGCTTTATTCTTGCCACTCTTCCATAAAGCCCAGATTTGTGCAGTGTACGACTTGATTGTTGTCCTATGGACAGACTGTCCGACCTCAGCTGTAAATCTCTGCAGTTCATCCAGAGTGATCATGGGCCTCTTGGCTGCATCTCTGATCAGTCTTCTCCTTGTTTAAGATGAAAGTTTAGAGGGACGGCCGGGTCTTGGTAGATTTGCAGTGGTATGATACTCCTTCCATTTCAGTATGATCATTTGCTCAGTGCTCCTTGGGATGTTTAAAGTTTTGGAAATCATTTTGTATCCATATCCGGCTTTAAACTTCTCCACAACAGTATCACGGACCTGCCTGTTGTGTTCCTTGGTCTTCATGATGCTCTCTGTGCGTCAATCAGAACACTGAGACTATCACAGAGCAGGTGCATTTATACGGAGACTTGATTACACACAGGTGGATTATATTTATCATCATTAGGCATTTAGGAAAACATTGGATCATTCAGAGATCCACAATGAACTTCTGGAGTGAGTTTGCTGCACTGAAAGTAAAGGGGCCGAATAATATTGCACGCCCCACTTTTCAGTTTTTGAATTTCCACAAAAATTTAAAATAACCAATAAATTTGGTTCAACTTCACAATTGTGTTCCACTTGTTGTTGATTCTTCACCAAAAATGTACATTTGGCATCTTTGTTTGAAGCATGATATGTGGGAAAAGGTTGAAAAGTTCCAGGGGGCCAAATACTTTCTCAAGGCACTGTATATTTATAGCCACATGCTATGCAGTTTGCAAACCAAGACTGAAACACCCAACCCTTTTGCTGCTAAGTTATTGAATGGGATCTGTGGCCATGGGCCACATGTAAGACCCTGCCTGGAAGGAGCGAACTGCTCCACTGCCATCCTCTAGTTCGCTCCAAAAATAAACGCCCATGCCAGGTTTTCTTAAATCTGCCTTGGGTACATAGTTTACCCAACACCAAAATTACTTTCATTTTGCACTGCAATCACAGCTTTATCTGTGACTGCAATGCACTCCAGCGGTCTTAATACGCTTCTATACGCATCCTGGGGGACACATAGCAACCCTTGCATATGACACCTGCCACTGTCTCACAATATATACAGAACAAACCAAAAGTTTGGACACACCTTCTCATTTAAAGATTTTTCTGTATTTTCATGACTATGAAAATTGTACATTCACACTGAAGGCATCAAAACTATGAATTAACATATGTGGAATTATATACTTAATTTCAGTTGTTTCACACTTTTTTGTTATGTCTTATATTCTAGGTTCTTCAAAGTTGCCACCTTTTGCTTTGATGACTGCTATGCACACTCTTGGCATTCTCTTAATGAGCTTCAACAGGTAGTCACCGGGAATGGTTTTCAATTCACAGGTGTGCCCTGTCACGTTTAATAAGTGGGATTTCTTGCCTTATAAATGGGGTTGGGACCATCAGTTGTGTTGTGCAGAAGTCTGGTGGATACACAGCTGATAGTCCTACTGAATAGCCTGTTAGAATTTGTATTATGGCAACAAAAAAGCAGCTAAGTAAAGAAAAATAAGTGGCCATCATTACTTTAAGAAATTAAGGTCAGTAAGTCCAAAAAATTGGGCAAACTTTGAAAGTGTCCCCAAGTGCAGTGGCAAAAACCATCAAGCGTTACAAAGAAACTGGCTCACATGAGGACCGCCCCAGGAAAGGAAGACCAAGAGTCACCTCTGCTTCTGAGGATAACTTTATCCGAGTCACCAGCCTCAGAAATCGCAGGTTAACAGCAGCTCAGATTAGAGACCAGGTCAATGCCACACAGAGTTCTAGCAGCAGACACATCTCTGCAGCAACTGTTAAGAGGAGACTTTGTGCAGCAGGCCTTCATGGTAAAATAGCTGCTGGGAAACCACTGCTAAGGACAGGCAACAAGCAGAAGAGACTTGTTTGGGCTAAAGAACACAAGGAATGGACATTAGACCAGTGGAAATCTGTGCTTTGGTCTGATGAGTCCAAATTTGAGATCTTTCGTTCCAACCACCGTGTCTTTGTGCGACGTAGAAAAGGTGAACGGATGGACTCTACTTGCCTGGTTCCCACCGTGAAGCATGGAGGAGGAGGTGGTGTGGGGGTGCTTTGCTGGTGACACTGTTGGGGATTTATTCAAAATTGAAGGCATACTGAACCAGCATGGCTACCACAGCATCTTGCAGCGGCATGCTATTCCATCCGGTTTGCGTTTAGCTGGAGCATCATTTATTTTTCAACAGGACAATGACCCCAAACACACCTCCAGGCTGTGTAAGGGTTATTTGACCAAGAAGGAGAGTGATGGGGTGCCACGCCAGATGACCTGGCCTCCATAGTCACCAGACCTGAACTCAATCGAGATGAGTTGGACTGCAGAATGAAGGCAAAAGAGCCAAGTGCTAAGCATCTCTGGGAACTCTTTCATGATTGTTGGAAGACCATTCCCGGTGACTACCTATTGAAGCTCATCAAGAGAATGCCAAGAGTGTGCAAAGCAGTCATCAAAGCAAAAGGTGGCAAGTTTGAAGAACCTAGAATATTAGACATAATTTCAGTTGTTTCACACTTTTTTGTTAAGTAAATAATTCCACGTGTTAATTCATAGTTTTGATGCCTTCAGTGTGAACATACAATTTTCATAGTCATGAAAATACAGAAAAATCTTTAAATGAGAAGGTGTGTCCAAACTTTATACAGAGATTGGGCATTTTAACATGAAGGACCTTCTGATCATGATGTGATAAACCACGCAGGCGTAATACACCCCTTTTTCTAAGGATAAATACTAAACCTGTTTGCACAGACCAGGCTCTGGTGCCCTGGGTCACCATAACGTCAATATATGCGCACTAGTGTCAGAATGTGTCATAGATTCATTTCCGGTTATCCGGCGACGCTGTGGTGAATGCACGTGTACTCCATGCGGTAAGGTCAACAGCTGTTGAGACTTAATAATTGTTGTATAAATATGGTTAAGATTCAAGGAACCCACTACTCTCACTTGCCCCTGATGAAGTCACAATAGTGACGATACGCGTCGGGCTTGCAGGAGCCGGTTTAGTCCTGCACCACTTTGATTGTAGATAATGCATGAGGTTTTGTGAGCTGGCCTGATTTGGTGTTGGTACCCGATTGGTAATGTATTTCTAGAAATATAATCTACTTGCCATATGGTTTATGAAACTCTGTATTGGATATCCATCTTGTTATATACTGTATAAGTCTGAATATTTTTATATATATCCCCAATTGTTCCATATGTGTATGTTTTTTTAATATTGCATTTGGTGCCAATCTCCATAATTTTGAATCAGCCAGGTATACCATCCTACTCTTTGGGGAGAATTTTCATTCCAAAAGTACTTATTTTGATTACGTCACAGAGTTTCTCACCACATATTGTATTGAACATTTCATGTATGACCTCTTGGTGTTATTAGGATAACCGTTGCTCCTGTATGCGTTGGCTACACATGTTGTAACTCCTTTTTTTTGTATTTTAAATGTTTTTATACTTGTTGTGGGTTTGTGTACTAATAAAATTTGTTACATTGATTAAGGTGATCCCTGCTTTTTTGTATGTCTTCTTGTCTTTGGTTGGTACTGTTCTATGTTTAGACATACTGCAGGTGGATCCCTTCTATATTTAAAATTAATTTATTTGATGGTGCCCTTCTTTTTTATAATGTACAGCAGTGTGCTTCTTGGACCTTTCCCGGCGCCTGCGCACTGCAGTACTTTGCTCTGCCCTCAATAAAAGTAAAAGATAAAGTACGCCTGCGCAGGAGCCGTGACAGGAAACAAGGAAGAGGACGTTATTGCATGAAGATGGGAGGCCCCGGACCGCAACGCCCATCGGACCGCACCGGACCGCCTCCCCCAGGTGAGTATAATCTAACTTGATTTTCTTATCTTTCAGGTTACATCGGGGGCTTATTTACAGCATTACAGAATGCTGTAGGTAAGCCCCTAAAGGCGGTGGCCACAGCTTGTGTACGAAAAAGTAGGTGACAGATTCCCTTTAAAGATGGTGACAGTTTATGGCGGATGCCTCAGCTGAATCTGTAAGATTCGCAGCGAGGAGCATTGTACTATCTAACTCCGCACAACGGACCATCTGGCTCAAAACATGGTCAGGGGATAGCCATTCAAAAAGCAAATTTTGTTCAATTCCATTTTCTGGCACGCACGTTAGAGAGGGCCTCTGACAATAAAAAAAAGGGTTCCCGGAGGAAAAACAAGGAGATACCATTCCTTTCGTAAGGCACTTGTCCCATATCAATTCCATGAATGGGCTTACAAGGGGAAAGGGAAGACTGGAAGGTGGAATTACCCCAAAGGAGGTAGATGTAAATCCCCCCAGTTTTCTTCTAGCCCATTGGGAAGACCCTGATGCCAAAAAGGTGGGGGGGACTGCAGGGTTTCCTGACTCAGTGGCAGACCATCACAAACAACCGATGGATTCTGTGGACCATAAGGGAAGGTTACCAGATAGTTTTCCCATCCTCCCCTCAACAGTTTAGAATCCTCAAACCTCAATCCCTTTCTGCGTTAAAAAGTATCTGGGGGTATATCAGAGATCTCCAAAGATCAGGGGAAATCAGTCCAGTGCCTCTTACAGAATTAGGTCAGGGTCACTATTTTACCCTTTTTTCCATAAGAAAGCCTTCAGGCAAATACTGCACCATTGTGAACTTAAAACCAATAAATGGGTCAGATACAGAAGGGTCAAAATGGAGACAGTAAGATCATGTATCCCCCTAATAGGGAAATAGTCAGCTATGTGTACACTAGGCTTAAGGGACGCCTATTATCATGTGCCCATCCACCCCAACCGCCAGCAGTTCCTGAGGTTTGCGTTAGAACATCAGCGGTTAGTCCATCACTTCCAGTTCAGGCGTTTACCGTTTCGCCTTTCCTCGTATCCTTACAAAGGTAATGACGAAGGTGGCAGCATTCCTGAGGAAGAAAAGAATTATCTTAATTCACTATCTGGACAACATCCTGCTGGTAGCAGACTCATCCATCCTCCTCAAGCAGCAGCTTGCCCAGACAATCGATACTCTAAGGCTCTAGGTTGGCGTATCAACTGGGAAAAGTCCGATTTAAGACCAGATACTCAGAAGGTGTTTCTAGGACTCCTCGATTCACATTGCAGGATATCTTTCCTGCTCGCCAGATGGAAGTCGATAACAGAATCCGGAACTTCCAGAGGTAGAGGATAATCACCATCAGATACG
This sequence comes from Ranitomeya variabilis, assembly GCF_051348905.1. Classification (NCBI taxonomy): domain Eukaryota; kingdom Metazoa; phylum Chordata; class Amphibia; order Anura; family Dendrobatidae; genus Ranitomeya; species Ranitomeya variabilis. The sequence continues at coordinate 327,214,859 of NC_135237.1, read as the reverse complement.
CCATGAGTATGTTAGGCCTAATGACATCCAGTATCCATCAGGGCTATACAGAAGGATTCCCTGTCATGGTGGATGTCTCGGAGAAGACTTCAGCAAGGAGTGCCATGGGATTTGTTCCCTTTCAACAGTATTACCACCGAAGCCAGGCAGGCTGGGGAGCAGAAGTGGAACGTCGATACCTTCAGAGTACATGGGCCTTGGAAGACCAAGGAAGGTCATCCAACTACAGGGAGTTAAAAGCAGTATGGTAGACTCTGCAACGATGTCCTGGTACAAACAGTAATATCAAGATCTTTCAGACAATATGACAGCGGTGTCCTTCCTGCGTCATCAGGGAGGTACGAAGTGCTAGCTCCTGGCAGGGCAAATATTCCAATGGTTAGAGAGGACATCTCAAGGGCTCTGAGAACACAGTGGCAGACTTTCTCAGCAGGAAAAGACTTTGGGCCTCCAAGTGGGAACTGAATCAGGATGTTTTTCTCCAGCTAACCCAGAGATGGGGGGGTTCCAAGCACAGACCTGTTCGCAATGCGGAAGAATGCAAAGGTAGCGAGATTCTTTTCCATAAACCCAGGGGACAACCCAGAAGGGGTATATGCCTTATCCCAAAATTAGGAAGTGGATCTTCTCCATGCATTCCCCCCATTCCTGCTTATATCAAGAGTCCTAAGGAAGATTCAACAACAACAAGAAAACAGTGATATTGCTGGCTCCCCTCCTTTGGGCCAAGAGAAATTGGTTCCTGTTATGCCACATGGCCCTAGAGGGTCTACCGGACAGATATTACCTGCTGTCTCAGGGTCCCCTTCTACATCAGGACACCTGCTTTCTACAACTAGCAGCCTGGATCCTGAGAGGCAGATCCTAACCTCCGAGGGGCCTTCATAGAAAGTAATAACAACTATGCAAGCAAGCAGGAAACCGGTAACCTCAGCCATCTATTCCAAAGTCTGGAAAAAGTTCTGCTCATTTATTGGAGAATCCAGTAAGGAGTCATCATGTCCGAAGATAATGGAGTTCCTCCAGACAGGATTCAATATGGGTTTGACACTCAGCACATTAAAGGTTCAGATCTTGGCCCTTAGCGCATTTCTAGACTACACTCTAGCAGAGCACCCATGGGTTACGAGATTTGTGAGAGCCATTGCCAGGTTGGATTCCGATTTCGGCGTCGTGACGGAACCGGCGTAAAATGTGAAAAACTGATGAAACTGATCCGGTTTTCCACCGGATCCGACTAACGGAACCGGTGAAAAAATGGATCCGTTTCATCAGCTTTGCATCAGTTTCTTCCATTTTGTTATCCGTTTTTTGACGGATCCGGTTTTTAAAAATGCCCCCGGGAGGCTTTCAAATGTGATTGGCTACTGAAAACCTATATATACAGTGTTCCTTCAGCCCATCTGTGACAGGTTGTAGAGGAGCAAGTGATTGGAGATCAAGATGGAAGGCGTTATTGCGAATATTCTGAAGATCAACGTGGATTTTACTGTGGAGGCAAATGGTTTGAGAGCGATTTGTTCTGGAGAAGGAGCGAGAGAGACAGCAGTGCATCATGAGTCAGCGGCGACGGCAATTATGGATCCATCCCATCACAACACAGAGAATGACGTGGGGAGTCTTTTCAACTTTATACATGGAGCTACGAGGAGACCGAGAGAAGTTTTTCAGCTATGTGCGGATGAAAGCTGAGAACTTCAATCTATTGGTGGACCGAATTGGACATCTCATCCGAAGGAGTGACATGTATTGCCGATTCTCCATTTCACCGGCGGAGCATCTTATGGTCACTCTTCGGTAAGCCATTTTTATTGTTTCTCCTCCTGTTAAAGCACACTTACAACTTTAATGTTGTTGCTGGTAGTTTTTATGATTTTTTTTTATTGTATTTCCTACAGTTAAAGCTGACCTATAACTGTAATGTTATTGATGGTATTTTGTAATAATTTTTGCCTTGCTTTTATTCACAGATTCCTTGCAACTGGAGAATCCATTTTGTCACTACATTTTCAATTTCGGCTTGGAATTTCCACCATATCGGGAATTGTAAAGCACACCTGCCGTGCATTTTGGGACTCTTTGCACAGCGAATTTATGGTTGGTTGGAAATAGCCGAAAAACTCCACCAAGTTTGTCAGTTTCCCAACTGCTTGAGTGCAGTGGACGGGAAACATATTCGCATCATGAAACCGGCCGGATCTGGATCGGAATATTTTAACTATAAAAAATATTTCTCCATTGTGCTGATGGCCATCGCCAACGCGGAATACAAATTTATAGCGGTGGATATAGGGGCGTATGGCCGCTCCAATGATTCCCAAGTTTTCAAATTGTCTGCAATGGGGCGTCATCTCTATGGAAACACCTTCCAATTCCCCCCCCAAGACCACTGCCTCACCTCTGGGCCACCAATGCCATTTGTTTGTGTTGGGGATGAAGCCTTCCAACTATCGGAGCACCTGCTGAAACCCTACTCCAGTAGTGGATTGACGCAAACTAAAAGAATTTTTAATTACCGCCTCACATGAGCACGGAGAATGGTGGAGTGCGCTTTTGGGATTCTGACGGCCGAATGGTGAGTTCTATTGACCGCTATCAACTTGAAGACTGACACTGTTGACGAGGTGGTGAAAGCTTGTGTAGTCCTGCACAATTTTGTGATATGCAAGGAACATATTTCCATTGAAGAACACTCTGAAGAAACCACCTTGGCTGATTATCGGAACATTTCGTATAGAAGTTCTGTGTCCGTTTCCAGAATGAGGGACAAATTTGCAGAATACTTTATTTCACCTGTAGGAAGAGTAGACTGGCAGGATGAGAGAGTTTGAAAAATTTGTCTTGGACCTTGTAACCAAAAGTTTTTTACCTTATTTTACCCAAGTTGTGTACCTGTTTGGGTTTTACCTAAAGTATTTAACCTTTACCCACAGTATTTAACCTGGTTTTACCCATCATATTTTACCTTATAAATAAATGAAAGACAAGATTTATAACCAATAAACTGTTTTATTAACAAATTATTAAACAAAAACAATATTATAAGTTTAAATAGTGTGGGGTGGAGATAATGCTGGAGGGGCTGTCAGATTGGGACACTTCAACATTGGGAGTGTGGAGAGAGGAATGTGATGGTGGTGGTGAAGGATCAGTAGGTAAAACAGGTGAAGGGGTGGAGAAAGACCGGGTGGACATAAAACCGGGAGTAGTATAGGGAATTTGGATGGTTGGAGGGGTGGAGTGAATGGATTGGGAGGCAAAAGAGGTGGTGGCTGGAGAAGAGGGTTGTGTTTGGGGCATGATGGGTGAAGGAGACTGGTGGTAGTGGGCAGGGAGTGGAGGCACGGATGATGTTGGTGGGAACTGGTACGAGGCAGGATGCTGGCACAGGGCAGGATGTTGGTAGTGGCTGGGAGGGACAGTGGCTGGAGGGGGGGGCAGGTGGAGTGGCTTGGGAGGTAATAAGCGCTAGAGCAGACTGGCACGATTGCATTACTTGCATCTGCTAATCAGGAGATAGCTTATCCATGCGCTCGAGTACCAACAGGAAAAATGTGTGGTTTGGAGATTTACTTGCATCTGAATGAATCCTATCCAGGCGTGTGTGCAACTCAAAAATACTGTTGCTGAGCAAATTAAATCCTGCGGTCATTTGCTCAGACAACAATTTGAGACAGTTCTGGAAGGCTGCATTCAGATGCAAGAACTCGGGTGCATAGCTCTTTTCCTGACCCCTCTGGTGCTGCCTCCCAGAACCCACAGGTGTTCTACAGGTGTCAGCATCAGAGGGGGTGGGGTAAAGGAAAAGCTATATCCTCACCGGCAGATTCATGCAACGCAGGCTTCCAGGATGCTCCAGCACTGGTGGATGGGACCGAGGGATCAGATGTGAGGGAAGGCTGGGAAGGTGCAGATGTGCCAGGACTGTCGAAGTGCCCCTCAGCGGCGGACTCCTGAGGGATCGCCCCAGAAGGGTTCAACACTGCAGGCTCCCGAGTGCTGCCGACGATGCTGTAGAACAAATAGAAAAAAATGTATAATATATTGATATTGCTTGGCCCTGGCTGAAACCCAGAAAAAAGTGTTAGACATGTAAACATTTTTAATTAAATGGAGTGGGTAATATTTACCTTCGGCTCACCATCGTTGACCGGAGGAACGACAGGGCTTGGGCATATTTACATCTGCTCCTGCGTCCTCCAGATCCACTCGGGGCCCGCATCTTTGTTGAAATCCTTCTTGAAGCGATCCCTGATCGACCGCCACCGCTTGCAATTCTCTCGCCTGAAAAGTGAAAGCACAAATTGGTTAGTGTACAACACTTTACATCCAGCATTTAAGTTGTAAAGCGCTGCGGAATATATTGGCGCTATATAAATAAAAATTATTATTATTATTATCCAGCTACATAACTGAACTGTGTATACTTACGTGCTTGATTCTGGGCCCAAACATCGAGGTCCTCAAGAGTTCTCCACAAGTTGTTGGCATACTTGCTCCCAGAGCCGACGGGTCACAACTGTATCGGCGTGGCGGTGGTCACCCATGTTGCACAGCGGCTCCCTCTTTCGGATCAGATCGATGAGAAGCTCGATATTTAGCCCCACCTCCTCACCGTCCGAGTCAGGAGCACGCTGTGAAGCCTGTTAAAAAAGACAAAAAACAAAGAGATTAGACTCAAAACAACATAAAGTTTAAAAAAAAGTGCTTACCCGATGACGACCGCCCTGACTCTCACGCCGACGACCATGGGAGCCGCTTTGAGGACCACTGGATCGAGCACCAGAATCAGAAGACTATAAGAAAAAAAAATATTAAAAATTATGTGCTTGGATGTAGGCTTATGTGTTGTGTGCTGTGTGATGTCTATAATGATCACTTTGTATGTGTTGTGTGCAGTGTTATGTCTGTAATTATCTGTTTTTTCATGCGTAGTGTGAGGATGTGGTTCTGCGATGCATGCAAGAAACTTACCAATTGCGAGCCCACTCTTATCTCTCCACCCCTTCGGTCTTCTTTTGGAAGCACCTCTTCTAATATTGCAGCTTCCTGTTATATAAAAATTATAGATTGATACAGAGGTGTATCTAGGGTTTCTGGCACCCGGGGCAAGAATTCATTTTGGCGCCCCCCCTTCCCAAGGACTTATGCGATTTGCAGACTTAGTCATGTACCCAAGAGCCGCTCTCCCTAACGCTCTCAATATTCAGTGAAAAACTGAGAGAAGCAGAAGAGAAGCTCGTTGTCACAGGACCATAAGTATGAAAATCACATATGAGTGAAGTGTCCATGTGACGACTACTGGAACCTGCAGAGCAGAATCCTGACATCGCAGGCTTCTGAATTCTCACAACTAATGCATTGCACACTTTTAGGATTCTCCCTGCCCGGTGGACAGTGATTTGTATACTTCACCACACTCCGACTAGACGTGCCCGGCCTCGCTCAGTTCATTTTTTATAGAGTGAGGCCACACATGTCTAGTCAGCACGTGACCACATGTATGTAAATCGCCAGCACAACAGATTCCTGACAGCGTGCAGTGCGCATTGTGAGAATTCAGAAGTCTGCAGCCACAAAGAATGACTGCAGGCTCATTACAAACCAGGACATCCCCTTTAATGCTCCTAACATAAATAAAAACATGAGTTAGTATCACAAATAACATTTACATCCAGGTACCTTATAGATGTAGTCTCTGGAGTCGTTCTCCTTTTCTTCATCTTGTCCAGACCCCATGATGAGTTTTCTCATCCACAGCCGTCTCTGCAGACTTCCATCTTCTCTGCTCTTTTGCAGAAAATCTCCACACGATGCCCTTAAAGATATAAGTGTCATTATAATGCTCCTGAATAAAACATTGCCCCTCACTATATTGTCTGCACAAAATATGACCCCCACACTGTCCCTCTTATGGTACATGCTCTTCACACTGACCTCTCCATTCCATACCGGCCCCCTCTTCACACTGTCCTCTCATACTGTGTCCCCCTATAAGGCTCAGTATTTATACTGTACTCTCATCACACTCCCCCTCCTTGGTATACTGTCCCCTCCTGGCTGTGCCCTTACACTGTCCCTCCATGCTACGCCCCCACTACTCAGTTTCTATTTTGTGCCCGCATACTGTCTCGCCACACTATTCCCCTCCCTCCTCATACATTCTCCTCTCACATCCCTCTGTTCACCATATGGTCTCCTCATATATTTACCCCCTCACTTTCTACACTGCCTGCTCACCTGACTCCCCATACTGTGTCTGCACACATCCCATCACCCTCACTCCCCGAACTCTGTCCACATACATTTTTCACATCGCTACTCATACTGTGTCCACATACATTCCCCCGTTCGCTCCCCATACTGTCTGCACCCATCCCCCATACTGTTTCCTCAGATATGTGTCATGATTCTCAATGGCGAGAGAACATAGCCCAGCATATATGAGAACTAGCTCTTGGAAGATGGAAACTATACTGACCATGAACTAAACCTGCCGCACAACTAGAAGTGGCCGGGTAGCATGCCTACGTTTTTTAACCCTAGATGCCCAGCGCCAGCCGGAGAACTACCTAATCCTAGCAGAGGAAAAGACAGTCCTGGCTCACCTCTAGAGAAATTTTCCCAAAAGGCAGACAGAGGCCCCCACATATATTGGCAGTGATTTGAGATGAAATGACAAACGTAGTATGAAAATAGGTTTAGCAAAATCGAGGTCCGCTTTCTAGATAGCAGGAAGACAGAAAGGACACTTTCATGGTCAGCAGAAAACCCTATCAAAACACCATCCAGAAATTCCTTTAAGACTCTAGCATTAACTCATAACACCAGAGTGGCAATTTCCGATCACAAGAGCTTTCCAGACACAGTAACGAAACAGCAGCTGTGAACAGGAACAAAATGCAAAAACACAAAAGGACAAAAGTCCAACTTAGCTGGGAGTTGTCTAGTAGCAGGAACAAGCACAGAAGGCTTCTGATTACATTGTTGACCGGCAAGAAACTGACAGAGGAGCAAGGTTATATAGCGACTCCCACATCCTGATAGGAGCAGGTGAACAGAGGGGATGATGCACACAAGTTCAATTCCACAAGTGGCCACCGGGGGAGCCCAGAATCCAATTTCACAACAGTACCCCCCCCTCAAGGAGGGGGCACCGAACCCTCACCAGAACCACCAGGGCGATCAGGATGAGCCCTATGAAAGGCACGGACAAGATCGGAGGCATGAACATCAGAGGCAGTGACCCAAGAATTATCCTCCTGACCGTATCCCTTCCACTTGACCAGATACTGGAGTCTCCGTCTGGAAACACGAGAGTCTAAGATCTTTTCCACAACGTACTCCAACTCACCCTCAACCAACACCGGAGCAGGAGGCTCAACGGAAGGCACAACCGGTACCTCATACCTGCGCAACAATGACCGATGAAAAACATTATGAATCGAAAAGGATGCAGGGAGGTCCAAACGGAAGGACACAGGGTTAAGAATCTCCAATATCTTGTACGGGCCGATGAACCGAGGCTTAAACTTAGGAGAAGAAACCCTCATAGGGACAAAACGAGAAGACAACCACACCAAGTCCCCAACACAAAGCCGAGGACCAACACGACGACGGCGGTTGGCAAAAAGCTGAGTCTTCTCCTGGGACAACTTCAAATTGTCCACCACCTGCCCCCAAATCTGATGCAACCTCTCCACCACAGCATCCACTCCAGGACAATCCGAAGATTCCACTTGACCGGAGGAAAATCGAGGATGAAACCCCAAATTACAGAAAAACGGGGACACCAAGGTGGCAGAGCTGGCCCGATTATTGAGGGCGAACTCCGCCAAAGGCAAAAAAGCAACCCAATCATCCTGATCCGCAGACACAAAACACCTCAAATATGTCTCCAAGGTCTGATTAGTCCGCTCGGTCTGGCCATTAGTCTGAGGATGGAAAGCAGACGAAAAAGACAAATCTATGCCCATCCTAGCACAGAATGCCCGCCAAAATCTAGACACGAATTGGGTCCCTCTGTCAGAAACGATATTCTCAGGAATACCATGCAAACGAACAACATTTTGAAAAAACAGAGGAACCAACTCGGAAGAAGAAGGCAACTTAGGCAAGGGAACCAGATGGACCATCTTAGAGAAACGGTCACACACCACCCAGATGACAGACATCTTCTGAGAAACAGGCAGATCCGAAATAAAATCCATCGAGATGTGCGTCCAAGGCCTCTTCGGGATAGGCAAGGGCAACAACAATCCACTAGCCCGAGAACAACAAGGCTTGGCCCGAGCACAAACGTCACAAGACTGCACAAAGCCTCGCACATCTCGTGACAGGGAAGGCCACCAGAAGGACCTTGCCACCAAATCCCTGGTACCAAAGATTCCAGGATGACCTGCCAACGCAGAAGAATGAACCTCAGAGATGACTCTACTGGTCCAATCATCAGGAACAAACAGTCTACCAGGTGGGCAACGATCAGGTCTATCCGCCTGAAACTCCTGCAAGGCCCGCCGCAGGTCTGGAGAAACGGCAGACAATATCACTCCATCTTTAAGGATACCTGTGGGCTCAGAATTACCAGGGGAGTCAGGCTCAAAACTCCTAGAAAGGGCATCCGCCTTAACATTCTTAGAACCCGGTAGGTACGACACCACAAAATTAAACCGAGAGAAAAACAACGACCAGCGCGCCTGTCTAGGATTCAGGCGCCTGGCAGACTCAAGGTAAATTAAATTTTTGTGGTCAGTCAATACCACCACCTGATGTCTGGCCCCCTCAAGCCAGTGACGCCACTCCTCAAAAGCCCACTTCATGGCCAAAAGCTCCCGATTCCCAATATCATAATTCCGCTCGGCGGGCGAAAATTTACGGGAAAAAAAAGCACAAGGTCTCATCACGGAGCAGTCGGAACTTCTCTGCGACAACACCGCCCCAGCTCCGATTTCAGAAGCGTCGACCTCAACCTGAAAAGGAAGAGCAACATCAGGCTGACGCAACACTGGGGCGGAAGAAAAGCGGCGCTTGAGCTCCCGAAAGGCCTCCACAGCATCAGGGGACCAATCAGCAACATCAGCACCCTTCTTAGTCAAATCAGTCAATGGTTTTACAACATCAGAAAACCCAGCAATAAATCGACGATAAAAGTTAGCAAAGCCCAAAAATTTCTGAAGACTCTTAAGAGAAGAGGGTTGCGTCCAATCACCAATAGCCTGAACCTTGACAGGATCCATCTCGATGGAAGAGGGGGAAAAAATGTATCCCAAGAAAGAAATCTTTTGAACCCCAAAAACACACTTAGAACCCTTCACACACAAGAAATTAGACCGCAAAACCTGAAAAACCCTCCTGACCTGCTGGACATGAGAGTCCCAGTCATCCGAAAAAATCAGAATATCATCCAGATACACAATCATAAATTTATCCAAATAATCGCGGAAAATGTCATGCATAAAGGACTGGAAGACTGAAGGGGCATTGGAAAGACCAAAAGGCATCACCAAATACTCAAAATGGCCCTCGGGCGTATTAAATGCGGTTTTCCACTCATCCCCCTGCTTGATTCGCACCAAATTATACGCCCCACGGAGATCAATCTTAGAGAACCACTTGGCCCCCTTTATACGAGCAAACAAATCAGTAAGCAGTGGTAACGGATATTGATATTTAACCGTGATTTTATTCAAAAGTCGATAATCAATACACGGCCTCAAAGAGCCGTCTTTCTTAGACACAAAGAAAAAAACGGCTCCTAAGGGAGATGACGAAGGACGAATATGTCCCTTTTCCAAGGACTCCTTTATATATTCTCGCATAGCAGCGTGTTCAGGCACAGACAGATTAAATAAACGACCCTTAGGGTATTTACTACCCGGAATCAAGTCTATGGCACAATCGCACTCCCGGTGCGGAGGTAGTGAACCAACCTTGGGTTCTTCAAAAACGTCACGAAAGTCAGACAAGAATTCAGGAATCTCAGAGGGAATAGATGATGAAATGGAAACCAAAGGTACGTCCCCATGAGTTCCTTTACATCCCCAGCTTAACACAGACATAGCTCTCCAGTCGAGGACTGGGTTATGAGATTGCAGCCATGGCAATCCCAGCACCAAAACATCATGTAGATTATACAGCACCAGAAAGCGAATAACCTCCTGGTGATCCGGATTAACACGCATAGTCACTTGTGTCCAGTATTGTGGTTTATTACTAGCCAATGGGGTGGAGTCAATCCCTTTCAGAGGTATCGGAGCCTCCAGTGGCTCCAAATCATACCCACAGCGTTTGGCAAAGGACCAATCCATAAGACTCAAAGCAGCGCCAGAGTCGACATAGGCGTCCGCGGTAATAGATGACAAAGAACAAATCAGGGTCACAGATAGAATAAACTTAGACTGTAAAGTGCTAATTGAAACAGACTTGTCAGGCTTCTTAGTACGCTTAAAGCATGCTGATATAACATGAGTTGAATCACCACAATAGAAGCACAACCCATTTTTTCGTCTAAAATTCTGCCGCTCGCTTCTGGACAGAATTCTATCACATTGCATATTTTCTGGCGTTTTCTCAGTAGACACCGCCAAATGGTGCACAGGTTTGCGCTCCCGCAGACGCCTATCGATCTGAATAGCCATCGTCATGGACTCATTCAGACTCGCAGGCACAGGGAACCCCACCATAACATCCTTAATGGCATCAGAGAGACCTTCTCTGAAAATCGCTGCCAGGGCGCACTCATTCCACTGAGTAAGCACAGACCATTTGCGGAATTTTTGGCAGTACATTTCAGCTTCATCTTGCCCCTGAGACAAGGACATCAAGGCCTTTTCCGCCTGAAGCTCTAAATGAGGTTCCTCATAAAGCAACCCCAAGGCCAGAAAAAACGCATCCACATTGAGCAACGCAGGATCCCCTGGTGCCAATGCAAAAGCCCAGTCTTGAGGGTCGCCCCGGAGCAAGGAAATTACAATCCTGACCTGCTGTGCAGGGTCTCCGGCAGAGCGAGACTTCAGGGACAAAAACAATTTGCAATTATTTTTAAAATTTTGAAAGTGAGATCTATTCCCCGAGAAGAATTCAGGCAAAGGAATTCTAGGCTCAGACATAGGTGCATGAACAACAAAATCTTGCAAATTTTGTACCTTTGTGGCGAGATTATTCAAACCTGTAGCTACACTCTGAAGATCCATTTGAAACAGGTGAACACAGAGCCATTCAAGGATTAGAAGGAGAGAAAGAGAGGAAGGCTGCAGTATAGGCAGACTAGCAAGTGATTCAATTAAGAGCACACTCAGAACTAGAGGAAAAAAAAAAAAAAAAATGTAGCAGACTTCTTTTTTCTCTCCTTTCTCAGCCAGTAATTTAACCCTTTTTTTTGGCCGGTCAAACTGTCATGATTCTCAATGGCGAGAGAACATAGCCCAGCATATATGAGAACTAGCTCTTGGAAGATGGAAACTATACTGACCATGAACTAAACCTGCCGCACAACTAGAAGTGGCCGGGTAGCATGCCTACGTTTTTTAACCCTAGATGCCCAGCGCCAGCCGGAGAACTACCTAATCCTAGCAGAGGAAAAGACAGTCCTGGCTCACCTCTAGAGAAATTTTCCCAAAAGGCAGACAGAGGCCCCCACATATATTGGCGGTGATTTGAGATGAAATGACAAACGTAGTATGAAAATAGGTTTAGCAAAATCGAGGTCCGCTTTCTAGATAGCAGGAAGACAGAAAGGACACTTTCATGGTCAGCAGAAAACCCTATCAAAACACCATCCAGAAATTCCTTTAAGACTCTAGCATTAACTCATAACACCAGAGTGGCAATTTCCGATCACAAGAGCTTTCCAGACACAGTAACGAAACAGCAGCTGTGAACAGGAACAAAATGCAAAAACACAAAAGGACAAAAGTCCAACTTAGCTGGGAGTTGTCTAGTAGCAGGAACAAGCACAGAAGGCTTCTGATTACATTGTTGACCGGCAAGAAACTGACAGAGGAGCAAGGTTATATAGCGACTCCCACATCCTGATAGGAGCAGGTGAACAGAGGGGATGATGCACACAAGTTCAATTCCACAAGTGGCCACCGGGGGAGCCCAGAATCCAATTTCACAACAGATATGCCCCCATTCCCCCATATTGTTTCCTCAGATATGCCCCCCATTCCCCAGTACTATTTCCTCATACACGCCCCCTATTCTCCTGTACTGTTTCCTCATATATGCCCATTATTTTCCTCTACCCCACCCCATCATTGCTCTCTTCACCACCTCCATCTTTGCCTTCTCCCCCACCACCCCATAATTTCCCATTCCACAACCTCCATCATTTCTTCCTTCCCCAGCACTCCCATCATTGCCCATTCCATCACCTCCATCATTTCCTCCTTTGCCTTTTCCACCACATCCATCATTTTCTCTTCCCCCACCATCCCCATCATTGCCCTTTCCACCACCATCATCATTGTCCTTTCCGCTGCCATCACCATACTTGCCCATTTCACCACCTCCATCATTTTCTCCCCCTCCAATATCATCAGTGTGCTTTCCACCACCACCATCCTTGTCCATTCTACCACCTCCATCATTTCTTCCCCCTCATTATTGCCCATTCCACCACATCCATAATTTCCTCCCCCCCACCCCCGTCATTGCCCATTCCAGCTCCATTACCCATTCCACCACATCCATCATTTCCTCCTCCCCCTCCATCCCAATTGTTGCCCTCTCCCAGTCACCCCCATCATTGCCCTCGCCTCTCCTCCCCGTACACACACACAAAACCATTTACCTCTCTGCACATTCACCCGCAGCGCTACTCATGCACACACACACACACACACCACACACAGCACCTCTCACCTATACACACAGCACACACACACCACACCTCTCACCTATATACACACACGCACAATACACACAGCACCTCTCACCTACACACACACACAGCACCTCTCACCTATATACACACACGCACAACACACACAGCACCTCTCACCTATATACACACACACGCACAACACAGCACCTCTACACACACGCACAACACACACAGCACCTCTCCCCTCTATATATACACACACAGCACCTCTCTATACAGACACACACACACACAGCACCTCTATATATACACACGCACACAACCTCTCACCTCTCTCTCTCTATATATATATATATATATACACACACACACACAGCACCTCTCACCTCTCTATACAGACACACACACAGCACCTCTATATACACACACACAACCTCTCACCTCTCCACACGCTCTGCCGCAACATCTCATCGCCTTCCTCTGACACAGCCGGCCGCTGAATGATGACATCATCCAGCGGCGCTGCCCGAGTGAGAGGAAGCGCGGGCAGGAAGACAGATCGCTGCAGCACCCGCTGCGCTGCTATTCTCTCTTGTAGGCAGCGGAGCTGCAGGGATTTCTCCCTGCCCGCCGCAGCCACCCTGTACGGGCCCCACTCCATCTCCGCCGGACCCCGATGCAGCCGCACAGGCTGCACATGCAGTATGTCCGCACATGTTGGGAGCCGGCATGCTGCAGCTTCTCTGTGCCAGCTGTCAGCTTGACAGTCGACACAGAGAACAGCCGACTCTCAATCCTGGGGGCGGCAGAATGCAGCCGCCGGGGGAGACATTGCGGACCGCCGAATTAGGTGGCCCTACTGCGCCCCCCTGCCGGCTGCGCCCGGGGCACATGCCCCGGCTGCCCCCCTAGATACGCCACTGGATTGATATATACATAAATTAATAAAAATTATATATATATATATATATATATATATATATATATATATATATATATATATATATCTTTATAGATAGATAGATAGATAGCTTGAGAAAGGTCCACATCTTGGACTGAAACGTCGCACATGGGCCAATAAACCACATTTATTTTTCTATTGGAGTGCTGCCTTCATTTTTCTGGATAATAGATAGATAGACATAGCAAAAAAAAAAGGAACATCATCATTAAAAACAAAACAGTTTATTTACCTCACAGCGCTGCCGACGCGGGGGGAGGGCTCCCAGAAGAAGACACGGCTACTGTCAAGCTGTGGCTGCCTGGCTGATGGCACACTCTGGATGGTGGCTGGCCTGGCTCTGTGGCTGGTAGCCTTTCCGCTCGCTGTCTGCTCTGGCTCTGTGGCTGGCAGGTTCTGGTCTGTAGCTGGCAGGTTTGCTCTGTGGCTGGCTGTCTTGCTGGCTGGTAAATGGATGAGTGAGGGCCTCACTGGCATTGTTTATATCTGTTTCCTGGGGGCTGGCCAATTGGTTCTGAGCATGCTCAGATTAAAAAAACAGAAAAAGACGGATCCGGCGCCCATAGACTTGCATTGCAGCAAAAAGCCGTAATCGCTGGATCCGGTGGGTTTTTTTCAGCTTTTTCACCGCAGACAAAAAATGTTACTGTAGATGTTTTTTCCTGATGCCGAAATTGAAATTTTAGCCAGATCCGGCAAAAACCGGGAGGAACGGTAGGCCATGCGGCGCAATCCGGCGCTAATACAAGTCAATGAGAAAAAAAAACGGATCCGGCTTTTGATTTCGCCAGTTCCGGTTTTTCAAAAAAAAGAGCTGGATTGGGCAAGAGGGAAAAAACCTGATGTGTGAAAGTAGCCTTAGGGTCCCTGCAAATGCAACAATCTATTACAGCCAAATTTGTGTTCCAAAATTCAAATTGTACTCCACTTCTAAGCCCCGATATCTGTCCAAACAGAGGTTTCTCACCACTTGTGGGGTGTCAGCATGCTCAGAAGAAATTAGGTAACAAATACTTGGGGCCATGATGTCATGCTATCAATTGTAAAGATGAAAATATTGGGGCTAAAGCTAAAACTTTTTTCATTCCACTTTGCATTAAAGAAACACTGCTCCAATCATGATTTTTATCCACTTAATATATTTCAATCATCATATTACATAGTTTCCAATCAAGATTTATTATATTTTGTATTTATTTCTTGTCTGGCATTTTTTCTTTTGGTCACTAAGGGGTTAAATAGTTGTGTTATGGCAAAAATACATCACATACTAATGTGCCACAGTTATTCCCTCGTTCACATTCTAGAGCAGTGACAGCCCAGCCCTCTCGGCAGCTGGAATGTTATGATCCGGTGACCTTGGAGCCGCATGAGAGACTTTCTCAGGAGTAGGTGGTACCTGTACTGACCGCAAACCCTAAACTAACACCGCAACTAGAAGTAGCCGTGGGATGTACCTAACACGTCCTAGACACCTCAACACAGCCGGAGGACTAAACACCCCTATAGATGGAAATGGGAATTCTATCTTGCCTCAGAGCAGAACCCCAAAGGATAGGCAGCCCCCCACAAATATTGACTGTGAGTATAAGAGGAAAAACACACGCAGGCAGAAAAACAGGATTTAGCAAAAGAGGCACTTCTAGCTAAATAGAAAAGGATAGGACAGAATTCTAAGCGGTCAGTATTAAAATCCTAAAAATATCCACAGCAGATAATACAAATATTCTACATCTAACTAAAGACATAGAAAGTAGATCTGCATCTCCTGAGAATCCAGCATGACTGAAAAATCCAAACAAAGTCTAAGCTGGACAAAAACACAATGAATTGCACTGAATTGCAAAGCACACTGCATGTGTGCACAGAGACAAAAAACCAGACACTTATCTTAGCTGAATTGGCAACAGGGCATGAGGAGCCAGAGAGAGATGCAATCCCTCCAAGTACAATGGACAACTGGCATGGACTCATGGATCCTGCACACCTAAATACCTAATAGAGCTGCAATCAGCAGAAACACCTGCCCGGATTACAACCCCAAGACAACTGCACTACCACCAACAACCACCGGAGGGAGCCCAAGAGCAGAATTCACAACACTGGAATCACTGTACCCAGTAAAACGCCCTGAAGTCCCTGCCGGTTTAACTGTTTCCCCATCATTGTGCGCTGCATCCGCTGCTTGGGGTAAATAATGGGGAGGAGAGGCTTCTCAATGTTGTTCTGTGTTGCTATTTTTGAGTATGCAATAAGTCATAGTGGTTGTTCGGCCCCTTACATGCTTTTTCTCAGAATTATGTAATATAAATTGAGCCATACTCAACTCCCTGAACCCTGATGTTTTCTGTGTTCCAAATTGGTCTCTGTATCCAATGTGTACCAATCTGCTAATGTGACTATTACAGAGTGCAGCATACACCATTTAGATCGCTGTGACTGCCAATGATTGGTGCAACGGTCACATGTCTGTATGAAATATCAGCATTGGCGGCCAGGATACTGAATGCCCGGAATTAACAAGGTGACTACAACTAAGTTTATTGTTTTATGGCAATCAGACGTTATGGGCAAAGATTTTTAAGATGGTGGACAACCCATTTATTAATAACAGAAGTAACTTTACATTGAATCTTTCAGCAGGTTTTTGCTATTTATTCTGAGATCAATATAATGTAGTGGTAGAGACCCTGATTCCAGCGATATGTCGCTTACTGGGCTTCTTGAGGTAGTTTGAATAAAATCAGCATTTTATCAGCAGTTACTGGAGGACTATTTGCCTTGTGCCATGTAGTCTTACTGCTCTGCATAATCCCACCCCCACCACTGATTGGCAGCTTCCTGCCTATGTACAGTGTACACAGGAAGCTGTCAATCATTTGTGTGGGTGGGATTATACAGAGCTCAGCAGCCAGAGAATTAGCACATCTCTGTATAGCGCTGAAGAGTGGTAGTCATGACCGAGCTACTGTCCAGTTATGCTCTAGCACTTTACAAACGGTGCCCCAGTTCCAGTGTGCCGTCAGGTGAGTGGTGCATCACACTCACTTGTGGGCCATAGGCTTATGCTGTCTCCAGGCCTCCATCTTCAGGAGCTGCCGCACACAATTCAGGTGACACCAAGTTCTTTACATCAGGCAAACGTTTACTGGTCAGTTCAAGTTCATCAGGTGGTGACATGAGGGATAGGGCACAGTATTTCATGTTTCTTCTTTCCTTAGTACAGTACCTCTTCAGCCATGCCACTCGTTCGTCCTGGACTACCCCTAAACCCACTGACTCCATCAGCCTCAGGGATTTCCTGTCCTTTTCAGCAGTTACCCAGGATCGGCCACCTGCCCCTACGTAATTCCACGTCCACTGACCTCAAGATGTCAGAAGACCAGGCCAGCTCCTTGGTACCTTGCCCGAGCCCTAGACTCCAGACGTTACTGGAATGTCCATCCGGGATGTCAGTACGGCTTCCCTCCACCTCGAACGAATGCCCCATGCTGCCCCTAGCAGCCCACTGTACCTGAACCTGACCTTGACAGTCCACATTCCTACAGCAGCAGAGACAACTGATTTGACCAAAACTGCACCGAGCAGACCAGTAAGGCTTCTTTCACACTTCCGTCAGTACGGGGCCATCGCAAACCGTCGGCCCGACGGACGTTGTGCAAATATTGCACAATGTGGTCAGCGGATGTAGTTTTCAGACGCATCCGCTGCCCATTATAAGTTCCGGGGAGGAGGGGGTGGAGTTCCGGCCGCGCATGCGCGGTCGGAAATGGCGGTTCAGACGGACGAAAAAAGGTTACATTGAACGTTTTTTCGTCACGACAGGCCGCAAAATCACGACGCATCCGTTACACGACGGATGCGACGTGTGGCCATACGTCGCAATGCGTCGCTAATGCAAGTCTATGGAGGAAAAAACGCATCCTGCGAGCAACTTTGCAGGATGCGTTTTTTCTCCAAAACGACGCATTGCGACGTTGGCCAAACGACGGAAGTGTGAAAGAGGCCTAAGTAAAACATGGCTGTAATATCCCTACATCACACTGCTCTCAGATTACCCAGCAAGAACCTGGTGACAGATTCACTTTAAATAAAGGATACAGCCACAGAAAGAAGGGCTCTTTGTTTCCGCTGGATTTAGTAAGGGAGGTTTTTCCATGTTATTTTAACCCTAATGTTTTAAGATACTTTTAATGTGCTTACTTTCTAAATCGGTCCGTTTTATCCCATTGCATATTAGACTATGGAAACATTGCTTCTACTCTTTGGATTGTAGTGTAACTTATGAATTGTCACTTTATAGATCAGAGTCATTATGTGCCTGTCCAGACTCATTACTGTAAATCTATACCCACATGTGCTGCTGAATGAACGGTCACTTCTGAAGCATCTGGAGACTGAAATGCATTTATTTAACTGTCTCCATCCATCTGCTGCTCATCAGATTCTCCTCCCGAGGGTAACATGCTCACTTGTCACCTTCCCTATACGCCCCTGTGCTTGAGCAGCTGATGAGGTGTACGTATAATGTGTGTTGCGTTTTCTGGCACTTATTCATCATATACCAGCATTGCTGATTAGAGTATGAACTCTGTCTACTCCATTCTCAAATAAGCAGCAGATGGTGATAGAAGGAAAATGAGTGTCCTGCAGGCTAGCCATCACTTTATAAGAGAACTGCTGAAAATACCGCCGTAGGACAACAGACTATGATCATTGGGGTCTAGACAGCTGGAGCTTAGCAAATCTAGGCCCATGCCACTAATCTAAATAAACATATGTGCACTGGATCAATATGGGAAGCAATTATAGATAAAGCCAACCCTTAGTATTGAGAAATACAGGTCCTTCTCAAAAAATTAGCATATAGTGTTAAATTTCATTATTTACCATAATGTAATGATTACAATTAAACTTTCATATATTATAGATTCATTATCCACCAACTGAAATTTGTCAGGTCTTTTATTGTTTTAATACTGATGATTTTGGCCTACAACTCCTGATAACCCAAAAAACCTGTCTCAATAAATTAGCATATCAAGAAAAGGTTCTCTAAACGACCTATTACCCTAATCTTCTGAATCAACTAATTAACTCTAAACACATGCAAAAGATACCTGAGGCTTTTAAAAACTCCCTGCCTGGTTCATTACTCAAAACCCCCATCATGGGTAAGACTAGCGACCTGACAGATGTCAAGAAGGCCATCATTGACACCCTCAAGCAAGAGGGTAAGACCCAGAAAGAAATTTCTCAACAAATAGGCTGTTCCCAGAGTGCTGTATCAAGGCACCTCAATGGTAAGTCTGTTGGAAGGAAACAATGTGGCAGAAAACGCTGTACAACGAGAAGAGGTGACCGGACCCTGAGGAAGATTGTGGAGAAGGACCGATTCCAGACCTTGGGGAACCTGAGGAAGCAGTGGACTGAGTCTGGTGTGGAAACATCCAGAGCCACCGTGCACAGGCGTGTGCAGGAAATGGGCTACAGGTGCCGCATTCCCCAGGTAAAGCCACTTTTGAACCATAAACAGCGGCAGAAGCGCCTGACCTGGGCTACAGAGAAGCAGCACTGGACTGTTGCTAAGTGGTCCCAAGTACTTTTTTCTGATGAAAGCAAATTTTGCATGTCATTCGGAAATCAAGGTGCCAGAGTCTGGAGGAAGACTGGGGAGAAGGAAATGCCAAAATGCCTGAAGTCCAGTGTCAAGTACCCAGTCAGTGATGGTGTGGGGTGCCATGTCAGCTGCTGGTGTTGGTCCACTGTGTTTCATCAAGGGCAGGGTCAATGCAGCTAGCTATCAGGAGATTTTGGAGCACTTCATGCTTCCTGGCACCTGCTCACAGTGCCAAAACCACTGGTAAATGGTTTACTGACCATGGTATTACTGTGCTCAATTGGCCTGCCAACTCTCCTGACCTGAACCCCATAGAGAATCTGTGGGATATTGTGAAGAGAAAGTTGAGAGACGCAAGACCCAACACTCTGGATGAGCTTAAGGCCGCTATTGAAGCATCCTGGGCCTCCATAACATCTCAGCAGTGTCACAGGCTGATTGCCTCCATGCCACGCCGCATTGAAGCAGTCATTTCTGCCAAAGGATTCCCGACCAAGTATTGAGTGCATAACTGAACATTATTATTTGATGGTTTTTTTGTTTGTTATTAAAAAACACTTTTATTTGATTGGACGGTTGAAATATGCTAATTTATTGAGACAGGTTTTTTGGGTTATCAGGAGTTGTAGGCCAAAATCATCAGTATTAAAACAATAAAAGACCTGACAAATTTCAGTTGGTGGATAATGAATCTATAATATATGAAAGTTTAATTGTAATCATTACATTATGGTAAATAATGAAATTTAACACTATATGCTAATTTTTTGAGAAGGACCTGTAATGTTCTTGTGCTCTGTCCTTAGGACCAGCCATAATAAACTGCTCACTGATGTATTATACAGATGTGTTACACTGCAGTGCAGAGTGCATTTGTCCTTGTATGCACAATATATGGCATTAAACTGACGCCGGCTGACAACATTGTCGGTCGGCAGTATTTTAAAATCCTATATAAACAAGCAAACTGCATGTCAGGAACGAAGTGAATGATCATAACAGGTCTATGAGTAAGCATAGGCTGCCTTTGTTCTTAGCAATGCAGGTCCTGTTTACACAGGACAACGTGTTGTCGAGAATGAAGAAATAAAGCTCCATGTCCCCACCCCCTGTGCGCCCCCCCGCTGTTCTGAAAATACTCACCCGGCTCCCTCGTTGGCTGTCGCTGCTTCCTGTCCTGGCCGCAGATTCTCCTGTATGCGGTCACGTGGGGCCGCTCATTTACAGTAATGAATATGCGGCTCCACCCCAGATGGCTTCTGGTCATGCGCAATACGCCTCTAAAGCCGGGAGGTGGAGCCGCATATTCATGACTGTAATCGGCGGCCCCACGTGACCGCATACAGTAGAAGGTGCGGCCAGGACAGGAAGCAGCGACAGCCGAGGGAGCCGGGTGAGTATTTTCAGAACAGCGGGGGGCGCACAGGGGGTGGGGACATGGAGCTTTATTTTAAACACGAAATACCACTAAAAAAAATGGATTATTCATATCTTCTTTACAGCAAACGCTGCTGCACAGAAGATATGAATCGCGGCTTCAGCACGATGCAGGGGACAGCGCTAAATTTTAGCGCTGTCTCTCCTGCACGGTCCGTGTGGTACCCAGGCGGCACACGGCTGCCGCACGTGTGCCACACGGATGGCCTACGTGAGCTCATGGACACACGGACACGGATAACTCCGGTACCGATTTTTTCCGGTACCGGGATTATCTGGACGTGTGAGACTGGCCTAAAAGGGAATAGATGCATCATAGTTACATAGTTATTAAGGTTGAAGGAAGACTGTAAGTCCATCTAGTTCAACCCATAGCCTAACCTAACATGCCCTAACATGTTGATCCAGGGGAAGGCAAAAAAACCCCATGTGGCAAAGAGTAACTCCACCATGGGGAAAAAAATTCCTTCCCGACTCCACATACGGCAATCAGACTAGTTCCCTGGATCAACGCCTTATCAAGGAATCTAATATATATACCCTGTAATATTATACTTTTCCAGAAAGGTATCCAGTCCCCTCTTAAATTGAAGCAATGAGTCACTCATTACAACATCATACGGCAGAGAGTTCCATAGTCTCACTGCTCTTACAGTAAAGAATCCGCGTCTGTTATTATGCTTAAACCTTCTTTCCTCCAGACGTAGAGGATGCCCCCTTGTCCCTGTCTCAGGTCTATGATTAAAAAGATCATCAGAAAGGTCTTTGTACTGTCCCCTCATATATTTATACATTAAAATAAGATCACCCCTTAGTCTTCGTTTTTCCAAACTAAATAGCCCCAAGTGTAATAACCTATCTTGGTATGGCAGACCCCCCAGTCCTCTAATAACCTTGGTCGCTCTTCTCTGCACCCGCTCCAGTTCAGCTATGTCTTTCTTATACACCGGAGACCAGAACTGTGCACAGTATTCTAAGTGTGGTCGAACTAGTGACTTGTATAGAGGTAAAATTATGTTCTCCTCATGAGCATCTATGCCTCTTTTAATACATCCCATTATTTTATTTGCCTTTGTAGCAGCTGCCTGACACTGGCCACTGAATATGAGTTTGTCATCCACCCATACACCCAGGTCTTTTTCATTGACGGTTTTGCCCAGAGTTTTAGAATTAAGCACATAGTTATACATCTTATTACTTCTACCCAAGTGCATGACCTTACATTTATCCCCATTAAAGCTCATTTGCAATTTATCAGCCCAAGCTTCTAGTTTACATAAATCATCCTGTAATATAAAATTGTCCTCCCCTGTATTGATTACCCTGCAGAGTTTAGTGTCATCTGCAAATATTGAAATTCTACTCTGAATGCCCCCTACAAGGTCATTAATAAATATGTTAAAAAGAAGAGGGCCCAATACTGACCCCTGTGGTACCCCACTGCTAACCGTGACCCAGTCCGAGTGTGCTCCATTAATAACCACCCTTTGTTTCCTATCCCTGAGCCAGCTCTCAACCCACTTACACATATTTTCCCCTATCCCCATTACTCTCATTTTATGTAACAACCTTTTGTGTGGCACCGTATCAAAAGCTTTGGAAAAGTCCATATATACTACGTCCACTGGGTTCCCTTGGTCCAGTCCGGAACATGCTGCTTTACATTCTACATATCACACAATGAAGATATGGCTGCACAAAACACATTCTCCTTTCCATTCAAATCTATGGAGAATGGGTTGAACAACAATAGGGGTCAGGTAATAATTACATGTAGCTACAAAATGGCCCCAAAATAAGTTTGACTGCTGGGCCCTCGTCATGCCAGTCTAACGATGACAGTGCCTGTCACTAATTTATACTTTTCACAGGCAGGCAGCATAGTTCTGGTGACAGATTCCCTTTTTTACAGTCCGTTTTACAATCGGATGAAGTTGACCCAGTGCTACTGGTTCTCAAAGCTGGGCATCTGTCCCTCTATGCCTTGGGGGTGATTTGCTGCCCTGCCGCTAGCGTCTTGTCTGAGGGGGTTTTTAGTGCCAGCAGGGGGTCATAATAGACAGGTACTTGAAATGCTGAGACAGGCTCACCCTGACAAAAATGATCAAAGCCTGGATTAACCCACTCCACCAGATGACAGCAGCACATAGAGTGTTTTTAATCTTTAAAATTTGAATAAGACCCTCCATTGTTGACTTCAATGGTGTATGGATAACCCTCATAATTTTTTTCTGGCTTTGTATGTATGCAGGCCTTTATGAGTGTAGAAGTACAACTACACTTTCTTAAAGGGAACCTGTCAGGTCCTACATGCCCTCCAACACCGCAGCATTCACCTATATATGATTAAACTCCATGCCTAACCAGCCCTGTGCAATGAAATTCAGTTAAATAAATGCTTTATAAAAGCATTTATAATGTCCGTTTCCTGTGCTAATGAGGACTTTGATTGGGGTGTTAGTTTCCCCAGACTGGTCAGCCCTCATTCCATGTTATCACACCCCTGTGGGTGTGGTGACATAATTTGCACTAGTCAGTTTCATCACCAGCTCATGCAAATCTAGCGCAGGTGCGCCACAATTTTTGGCTGTGTCAATGCGTCTCTCAAGCCGAGTGTACACTTCCCAGCTTCAGAGACGCACTGTGCATGACTGGAAGTTCTGAAGATGGCTTCTGGTCATGCGCAATACGCCTCTAAAGCCGGGAGGCATACACTTGGCTTCAAAGATGCATTGATGCTGCCCAAAAAAACAGTGCGCATGTGCATTTGCATGAGCTGGCGATGAGCCTGGCTCTTGCAAATTTCGTTACCACACCCAGCGGAGAGTGATAACATGGAAAGAGGGCTGACTAGTCTGGGGAAACGAATGCCTCATCGACTAATCTGAGCTCTGATCGCGTCCGTCCAGCACAGAGAACAGCTGGTCGAAGGAGTGCAGAGTATCGTACTGACACTGATCTGACATTGACATCCTAAAGATAGGTCATCAATATAAAAGTACTGAAGCATGTCTTTGTCTGAAAAATTAAATGCGCATTTACAAAAGAATTTGTGGCAGAAATCGAAGGCTGATCCCTGAATTTCTTCTGCTTTAGATTTGCAGTTTGACATGACTTGCGTCCGGATCTAGAATAATCATAGTCACAATGTGACGCCCGGGAGACCGAGGTACCCAGCACCAGATCAATGAGGTCCGTCTCTTGAGGGGGATGTCACTAGTGGCTTGACCCGGTGCTGTGGCCTCAGGCGATGCACAATGTAAGGGATATCATGAAGGAACAGACACTTACTTGATCAGCAGCAGGTCCTCTCAGCTGTGATGACCCCGATCCCGGATCGATGGCTATTGTCCAAATGAAAGACTGAGGCGCTGAAACGTTTAACCAGTTTACTTCAACAAAAAAGGGATTTGCAACCAATACTGTCACCGGAGTCTGTTTAAGAACTCTGAATTACTTTGACCCTGTCAGGATTTCCACCTCTTATTATGCGCAGTTTCTGTATGGCCCTGCTGCTGTTTGTGAACTGGCTGCCGACCCAATCTGTCTCTTCTGTACTCTGGTTCGACGGACAACCCGAGTCCTTTTTTGTCGGCTTACCCCCTCTGGGAGTACCGCTGAACTCTGTGTCTGTTGCTGCGTCTTACCCTGGTGAAGCTGATATCACCTCACTTCCTTCCGGTTGCTGTATTATGTATAATGAATATAGCCACGGATCCGGTATCCGTCTCTGCGCCTATTCTGGATAGAGGTTATTGCTACCCGGTTCTCACAATGTCCTTTTTCTCTATTCCTCTTTTCCTACTATGGATAATACGGGCCTATAATCCATCATAGGGCTGTTAGGAGTTCAGTTATACGACCTCTCACTTTCAGCTCCTAAACCCAACTGCCAGTCTTTTTCTCAGACCAGAATAGATCAAGGGGAGTCTCTGGAGCTCCCCCTTCTGGCCGGAGATGGTAGTGCAGTCTTGCTATTTTAATATTTGTATTTAGTGTCAATAACTATTTTTGTGGCAAATACCCCTAGGGGCGCCACAACAATATCTCCCTTGTCTCGTCTAGGCTCCAAAAGCTTCTGCTTCGCTTACTGGGAGTAGTAAGTCTTAATAGCAAAATCAGCTTTGACAGTATTCCTGCATCTGTTCAGGTCAAAAAGCAAATGGGAGCAGTATTGCCAGCGCTTTCAAGTTCTTACTCAGCCACAAATTGTGGGAAAAGACTACATGGACAAGTGATTGCTGGTGAGAGGGCCGGGGTGTATCAGTGCAATAACAGTAATATTTAATATCAATGTTTATTACACTATTTTTTCTAGGGAGCATATAGTGTACATATGCTTTATTGATGACTCTACACACTGTAGAAGGGAACTTACTAATTTTGAATTTCTCTTCACACTTAAATGAGAGAAGTGAGAGAGTGAGAACGAACGTGAGAGGGAAAGAGATAGAAAAAGAGAGAGAGAATATGAGGAAAATAGAGAAAAACAATGAGAAAGAAAGAGTAGTGTCTACACTGTAATGTATGCAGAGCTGTGACCATAACCTAAACCAACTTATGGACAATTAATTATAAGATCTATGAATGTAGCTCTCTCTTTGGATAAGTCTACATGTGAAAAACAATCATTTGGGTATTTTGACGACAATCCGCAAAATCTGTGTGTACTGACAAGACTGCTTGACTGTCAGAGAAAAAGGACAAGATGTATGGCTGGATAGATGTGCAGCGCCCCAAAGTCCTGGTCGTTGCAGTACTGTGGCTCCGCCACTATGGGGAGCCATGGTGCGTCCGATGGCACTGAAGGAGTTCATCTGATCAGGTATCACAGACACCAATACATTTCACAGCCGGGCCTCCGGGGGGAGCTAAGGGTTCTATTCATTAGGCCACTCCCCACCATAGTGGGTAAACTGGGGGTCAGGCAGGAAGTTAGAAGAGAAGGCTGACTGGATTGAACGAAGCAACACCTTGTGGCAGAGGGTGTTGTGGAGGAAGAGACAGTAGGGTCTCTGCCAGGGGTGGGATCCTGGCAGAGGCTTGGCATTGGAAAGAACGTAACGGGACCGTGCCTGCTCAGAATAGCGGCGGTGCCCCAAGAAAGGACTAGAAGCGAGATAGATTGTGCTGAGTGAGAAACGAGATCAAGCAATAGGAGAATTCCAGTAGGGGTCGTGCTGTAAGACTGTAGCAACACCCTACTGAGGCGCATTACCGGTGGCCGGAACGCCGAGGGAGTATTATAACATTCAGCTTCAAGCAATACTCTAAACAGCGGCAGGACAGTCAGTTTAAGGCGGGCTGTCTAACACATATCACCTATGAAGTCTTGGGAGGCAATTGCGGGAGAGGGGCGTCTCTAGGGTCCCGGAAGAACTCCAGGCCTATCCGACAAATGGGTGCCGTTCCAACTGTAACATCAGGAAGGGACGGGAGATTAGAAGAACATCATTTAATCGAGTTGTGAGGGAACTTAAGAAACAGACACAACGGTTGTGGGGTACTTTCCGTAAGCACAGCAGGGAAGGACTACAACACATAGCGCTAAGAAGGAAGGCACCGATTTCCACCTGTGAAGTGAACTCTGGAGGTGCCATTGGACCGGCCGGACTTGCGCAGCTTGGTGAACCGTATTCTGGACTGAGGACTCAGAGATCTCCAGTAAAGAGGTAAAGAGACTGCAACCTGGTGTCCTCGTTATTTACCGCGACCTGCACCCCACAACTGCACCGTTACAACACGACTTATTGCACCGGACGTCCCCCACTGACAGACAGGGCCACGGACCGGGTCTAGCCACCGTGACAACCCCAGGACTGAGACTCAGAGGCCCGGCTCCGGGTACCCCTCGGCCCTGCGGCGGTGTGGGGGCGCTCCGCAACTTGGCGTCACGAACAGGATCTACTTAAGCCTGAAGAATCAGGTCATGTGTGCCTAGAGACTGTGATTTGTTGTGCTTGGACTGTACTTTATTAAGAAGACTGCGTGCTATCATTGACCAAGAGAAGTTCCCGCCAAAAGCCGCCGCCATTGCTACTTCGGAAAAGAAGGAGGGCGTGCTATGGGAGGAGACTACCAGAATGGCGCGAGAAATGGATACCGCCCCCTGCGCTTCTGGCTGCAAGGAGATGACCTGCCCCAAAGCAGAGGACAACCCCCTGATTTGCAACGGCGGGAAGCGGGTGATGGAGAAGCCCGACCTCGGAGAAATGGCGGAGTCAGATGCATGCATTGCCACCGATCAACAGATCATGATGAAGAACAGCGAGTGCCGGAACGGGGAAGGAGCAGTCCCGGCTTACCCTCGTTCACTAGAGGTGGACCCGTGTCCTCTACAGCCGGCAGATCCGAAGCCTTTGGAACAGATAGCGGAGCCGAGTCACCCAATCCTGGCCTCGGAGTCAGCGGAGGAAGAACCCCAGCGAGTGGAGCAGCGTTCGGGGTCCGCATTGGAAGAGCCGCGGACCGAGCAGCAGCCGACTCCAGCGTTCTTGTCAGCGGACCGATTCGACACCAGTGAAACCACATCAGGCCCAGGTACGACAGATATCCCTGCCTCCACGCTCGGCCCCGCTCCCGCGACCGATCTTCCCCGCAGCAGTAATCATTCGTTCACTATTGAGCGGGTGGTCCTCGGCCCCAGTGCGTTCGGGAAGTTGTTACCGCCATTACCAACTAAGTGGGGAGAGCCCATAGAAATGGACCCCGGTGGAGTGATGTTTCGGTGGGATACCCCCTGGGTCGAGCAGGATGGGGTTCCAGTGGATGGTCTCACTATTGCGATACTTACCTGGGACCAGTACAAACAATGCGTGCTCCAGCACTGGGGGCAGCGCAACGAAGTTGAAAAACGGGAATTGCAAAGCAAGAAGTTGATATATGGTGGAATGGATGTGGTAAGACGAGGAATTGTGTCGGCCTACCACCCCAAGAAAGGATGGGGCTCCATTTGGGAGTCGGGTCTACCTGTTGGCATCTTCGTTGCTGGCTACGACGTGGAGACTCCCTGCTGTGATCGAGAAGGCGAGCCACTACGGGAGGGAGATCAGGTGACGTACACCCGTCACCAGAATGCGCAAGGATGGCGTGCCCGGAAGGTACAGCGATGTGAGTCTGAAGGGGTCTCACCTGTGGCCCCAACTACGGTTGGTCCAGAGTTGCCGGATCTTGTTACTGTCTCCACTGTGCGCTTTGTAGTAGCTCCCGAGCTTGCCCGCTGGGTTAATCTTCAAATCCAGACACCGAGTGACCTGGTGGCCCCTGCGGGGCTTGCCGCTGGAATCCGTGCCACCGTGGACGGGGCCCAGGGGCCAAGGCCGCCTGAATGAGGATAAACCTCGGAAACCTGAAAATGTAAATAGTTACTGTTCCTGATTGTTTGTTACTAAACCCGTCTAGGGTTAACAATTTATGGATCCCTTAGTTGACCCGGGATCCTTATTGTTTGTTTTTCTACAGTTTTGCACAAGTTTTACAAACTGAGAAATCATGAACAGTGCATGATCCAAACTTTCTTGTAAATAGTTTGCACCTTATTAAAGGCGCTTCCTACTGGTTTTATTTAAAGACTCTTTGCGAAGATACCGTTCTGGAACCTTTGCTGAACAAAGACTGGTAGGCTGAGAAGACGAGCTACCTCAGAAAGACTTGATCCTCTTTTAAAGGGGATGTCCAACAGCGTACTTACGAGATATACTGTTTTAAGAACAGTAATGCCATGATAATGTTGGAATGAGAAAAGTTGTATGTGTTTTAACTAGTTAAATGTAAAGAAATACTGATGATGATGCTCTGGAAGAAATGTAACTGTTTTGCATATAAGAAAGTAATAATGAAGGTGAGGATAGAAGGTAAACCCTGAGTCCCCATAGAAAGTTAATAATGTGTTACTAAGGACAGAAAGTGAACCCGTAGGGGTTAGTGAGTGAGTCCTAATAGGAGCCAAGTAGAGCCGGCTCCATGTTCTCTAATTGAAAGGAATGTTATGTCTATACCATGTATAGTAGAGAAAGGCAGTAGGCCCTGGCTGAACGGGGCGGTCCTGTAAAAGAAAGGAGAGGCAGTAGGTCTGGTGCCATAGGGACAGGCGGTCCTGCAGGTTCAAAGTAGGAGAATGAAAAGTTAACTTGCCCTGTAATGTGATTATGGGAAGGCCTTTAGCGAGCTAGGAGTGTATGTTCCTTGAAGGCAATGTTAAATTATTGTTCATTAAATTGCACTTAGTAGAATACCCGGTTGGGTAATGAGAGTTAATTGTAGCCTGTTGCTATGATATTTAATTATGTTTGTAACGTTCAAGTGTCCTTACCTCCCATAAAGGGAAGCCTGTTCAAGTATACTTATTGTCATTGCACTCAACAAAATTGTATGTCTTTTTGCTAACTTGTATTGTTGTTTTCTTCCCAGTCCCGGAGTACTGTGTTTAACCAGGGGGGAGTGCAGCGCCCCAGAGTCCTGGTCGTTGCAGTACTGTGGCTCCGCCACTATGGGGAGCCATGGTGCGTCCGATGGCACTGAAGGAGTTCATCTGATCAGGTATCACAGACACCAATACATTTCACAGCCGGGCCTCCGGGGGGAGCTAAGGGTTCTATTCATTAGGCCACTCCCCACCATAGTGGGTAAACTGGGGGTCAGGCAGGAAGTTAGAAGAGAAGGCTGACTGGATTGAACGAAGCAACACCTTGTGGCAGAGGGTGTTGTGGAGGAAGAGACAGTAGGGTCTCTGCCAGGGGTGGGATCCTGGCAGAGGCTTGGCATTGGAAAGAACGTAACGGGACCGTGCCTGCTCAGAATAGCGGCGGTGCCCCAAGAAAGGACTAAAAGCGAGATAGATTGTGCTGAGTGAGAAACGAGATCAAGCAATAGGAGAATTCCAGTAGGGGTCGTGCTGTAAGACCGGAGCAACACCCTACTGAGGCGCATTACCGGTGGCCGGAACGCCGAGGGAGTATTATAACATTCAGCTTCAAGCAATACTCTAAACAGCGGCAGGACAGTCAGTTTAAGGCGGGCTGTCTAACACATATCACCTATGAAGTCTTGGGAGGCAATTGCGGGAGAGGGGCGTCTCTAGGGTCCCGGAAGAACTCCAGGCCTATCCGACAAACGGGTGCCGTTCCAACTGTAACATCAGGAAGGGACGGGAGATTAGAAGAACATCATTTAATCGAGTTGTGAGGGAACTTAAGAAACAGACACAACGGTTGTGGGGTACTTTCCGTAAGCACAGCAGGGAAGGACTACAACACATAGCGCTAAGAAGGAAGGCACCGATTTCCACCTGTGAAGTGAACTCTGGAGGTGCCATTGGACCGGCCGGACTTGCGCAGCTTGGTGAACCGTATTCTGGACTGAGGACTCAGAGATCTCCAGTAAAGAGGTAAAGAGACTGCAACCTGGTGTCCTCGTTATTTACCGCGACCTGCACCCCACAACTGCACCGTTACAACACGACTTATTGCACCGGACGTCCCCCACTGACAGACAGGGCCACGGACCGGGTCTAGCCACCGTGACAACCCCAGGACTGAGACTCAGAGGCCCGGCTCCGGGTACCCCTCGGCCCTGCGGCGGTGTGGGGGCGCTCCGCAGATGTATAGATAGACACTGTAGATAGATAGATACCGTATATAGATAGATGATAGATAGTTAAATACAGTAGATACACTACCGTTCAAAAGTTTAGGGTCACCCAGACAATTTTGTGTTTTCCATGAAAACTCATACTTTTATTAATCAAATGAGTTGCCAAATGAATTTAAAATCTAGTCCAGATGTTGGCAAGGTTCAAAAAAGATATTTATTGGAAATAATAATTTTCTCCTTCAAACTTTTGTCAAAGAATGCTCCTTGCAATTCCAGCATTGCAGACCTTTGGCATTCTAGCAGTTAATTTGCTGAGGTAATCTTGAGACATTTCACCTCATGCTTCCAGAAGCCCCTCCCACAAGTTGGTATGGCTTGAAGGGCACTTTTGCGTACCATACAGTCAAGCTGCTCCCACAACAGCTCAGTGGGGTTGAGATCTGGTGACTTCGCTGGTCACTCCATTACAGATAGAATACCAGCTGCCCGCTTCTTCCCTAAATAGTTCTTGCATAATTTGGAGGTGCACTTTGGGTCATTGTCCTGTTGTAGGATGAAATTGGCTCCAGTCAAGCGCTGTCCACAGGATATGGCATGGCTTTGCAAAATGGAGTGATAGCCTTCCATATTCAATATCCCTTTTACCTTGTACAAATCTCCCACTTTACCAGCACCAAAGCAACCCCAGACCATCACATTACCTCCACCATGCTTGACAGATGGCATCAGGCACTCTTCCAGCATCTTTTAAGTTGTTCTGCGTCTCACAAATGTTCTTCTGTGTGATCCAAACACCTCAAATTTGGATTCGTCTGTCCATAACACTTTTTTCCAATCTTCCTCTGTCCAATGTCTGTGTTCTTTTGCCCATATTAATCTTTTCCTTTTATTAGCCAGTCTCAGATATGGCTTTTCCTTTGCCACTCTGCCCTGAAGGCTAGCATCCCGGAGTCGCCTCTTCACTGTAGACATTGACACTGGCGTTTTTCGTGTACTATTTAAAGGGAACCTATCACCCCGTTTTTTAAAGATTAGATAAAAATAGTGTGAAATAGGGGCAGAGCTGGGCTTTACATTAGTGCCTTTTTGGTGCCTTTACACCCCCGTTAGGCTGCCGAAATACCTTTGTGAAGTGGCCGTTTTGTCCTGTCACTCAAGTTGGTCAGGTCGGATGGGCGTGGTCACAGCGCTGTTTGTCCCCCAGGATCCTGCTCATCATTACGTTGGTGGCGTAGTGGTGTGCGCATGTCCAGCAGGCGAATCCACTGCCCAGGAGATGAATAACAGCGCGGTCTTCGCTATTCAGCCGTTTACCGGTGGGTGCGGCCATCTTTCCTGTGGCCGCGCCTGCGCAGATGGAGCGCTCTGCTGCCCGGGGCTTCAGGAAAATGGCCGCCGCGATCTCCATCTGCGCACGCGCGGAATCCCGCGGCCATTTTCCTGAAGCCCCGGGCAGCAGAGCGCTCCATCTGCGCAGGCGCGGCCACAGGAAAGATGGCCGCGCCCACCGGTAAACGGCTGAATAGCGAAGACCGCGCTGTTATTCATCTCCTGGGCAGTGGATTCGCCTGCTGGACATGCGCACACCACTACGCCACCAACGTAATGATGAGCAGGATCCTGGGGGACAAACAGCGCTGTGACCACGCCCATCCGACCTGACCAACTTGAGTGACAGGACAAAACGGCCACTTCACAAAGGTATTTCGGCAGCCTAACGGGGGTGTAAAGGCACCAAAAAGGCACTAATGTAAAGCCCAGCTCTGCCCCTATTTCACACTATTTTTATCTAATCTTTAAAAAACGGGGTGATAGGTTCCCTTTAATGAAGCTGCCAGTTGAGGACCTGTGAGGTGTCGATTTCTCAAACTACAGACTCTAATGCACTTGTCTTGTTGCTCAGTTGTGCAGCGGGACCTCCCACTTCTCTTTCTACTCTGGTTAGAGATCTCCTCTGAAGGGAGTAGTACACCGTTTTGTAGGAAATCTTCAGTTTTTGGCAATTTCTCACATGGAATAGCCTTCATTTCTAAGAACAAGAATAGACTGTCGAGTTTCACATGAAAGTTCTTTTTTTCTGGCCATTTTGAGAGATTAATGGAACCAATAAATGTAATGCTCCAGATTCTCAACTACTTCACAGGAAGGTCAGGTTTATATGTTCTCTAATCAGCCATACTATTTTCAGCTGTGCTAATATACTTGCACAAGGGTTTTCAAGGGTATTCTAACCATCCATTAGCCTTCTCACACAGTTAGCAAACACAAAGTACCATAAGAACACTGGAGTGATGGTTGGTGGAAATGGGCCTCTATACACCTATGAAGATATTGCATTACAAACCAGATGTTTGCAGCTAGAATAGTCATTTACCACATTAACAATGTATAGAGTGTATTTCTGAATCATTTAATGTTAGCTTCATTGGAAAAAACTGCTTTTCTTTCAAAAATAAGGACATTTATAAATGACCCTAAACTTTTGAATGGTAGTATACATGATAGATAGAGATAGATAGAAGATAGGTATTAGATAGATAAATAGATGATAGATATATATTATATAGATACCTTAGATAATTGATATATTGATGGATAATAGATAGATAATAGGGGAAGTTAGAGGAAATGTGAGTGAATGAGAATGAATTTGTGCACTCTGATAACTCGCAGTTCATTTTCTTTTGGGCTCTACCTTCTACAGAATTTTCTGAGAAATCCTCTCCTTTATAGACAAAAACTGCTGCAAATTGCATAGTTCTCAAAACGAATAAAATGTCCAATATGCACAATATCTCCCATGTGTAGCGTCAGCCGTGCCGCCGCCCAGTGCCACGCTGGAGTCCTGACACCAGATGTAACTGATACTGGGCCAGATTCTGGGAGTCTGGGTGATTAGGTCACCATGATTCATCCTTTAACTCGATCACCAAAGAACCATATGCTCTCATCATAGAAGTGTAACACTGCCAGAGGGTAATAGCAATCATTCTGATGTTGTCTCGCATGGAGCATGACTTTATGGGTTATTAATATTTATTTTTCGGAAATGCAGAACAACACACTCAAGTATGCTTCTATAAAATGGGGCCCCATCATCAGATTTCTGCAAATTGCAATTAGTAAACTGATTGATAGTAGCAAAGCCGTGGCCCAGTCCTCCTGTGATAGGACACTACCTCTGTTCCTGGAGAGTGACATCATTTTTGTAAGGTTTCCAGGAACAGCGTCTTTCTCATTCCTGCAGTGTGTGAACTAATTCTCGGTCTCTCATTATCGTGTGCTTTGTGTGAGGCTGCCCCTCCTTTGCTGCAGTACCAGAAAAGAAAAAACTGTGTGCATGTCAGCGAAAAGCTGCAAGCTCGAAACCTAGGAGTCTGCCTCAAAGGGCCACGTGCAGCTTTGTAGGAAGCGCCTTGCCCTTCACGAAAAACCATATGAACCAATATTGGCATTATTTAAATCACAGATCTATTATTCGTGATCACTAGTGATGAGCGAGCACGAAAATGCTCGAGTGCTCGTTCCTCGATTCGTGCAGGTAGGATGCTTGGACAGTATCCTTTAATAGAGCTCTAATGTTTCTGGCCACCTTTCTGAAAGGGGTGGCTACTGGGAGAAAATTGACTGTATTCCTCCAATGAGCAGCAAATTATACATTTATAGAGGCGTACCGGAGCAGCTTCAGTCACAGATGCGCTGCAGAGCTGACAAAGTACCAGGGTACAGCACTGTGTACTAAGCGGTGACTGTACGGGGCGTGCTTACAGCACCGTGTGCTAAGCGGTGACTGTACGGAGCGTGCTTACAGCACCGTGTACTAAGCAGTGACTGTACGGGGCGTGCTTACAGCACCGTGTACTAAGCAGTGACTGTACGGGGCGTGCTTACAGCACCGTGTGCTAAGCGGTGACTGTACGGAGCGTGCTTACAGCACTGTGTACTAAGTGGTGACTGTACGGAGTGTGCTTACAGCACTGTGAACTAAGCGGTGACTGTATGGGGCGTGCTTACAGCACTGTGTACTAAGCGGTGACTGTATGGGGCGTGCTTACAGCACTGTGTACTAAGTGGTGACTGGACGGGACGTGCTTACAGCACTGTGTACTAAGCGGTGACTGTATGGGGCGTGCTTACAGCACTGTGTACTAAGCGGTGACTGTATGGGGCGTGCTTACAGCACTGTGTACTAAGTGGTGACTGTATGAAGCGTGCTTACAGCACCGTGTACTAAGCGGTGACTGTACGGAGCATGCTTACAGCACTGTGTACTAAGTGGTGACTGGACGGGACGTGCTTACAGCACTGTGTACTAAGCGGTGACTGGACGGAGCGTGCTTACAGCACTGTGTACTAAGCGGTGACGGTACAGAGTGTGCTTACAGCACTGTGTAATAAGCGGTGACTGTACGGGGTGTGCTTACAGCACTGTGTACTAAGCGGTGACTGTACGGGGCGTGCTTACAGCACCGTGTGCTAAGCGGTGACTGTACGGAGCATGCTTACAGCACTGTATACTAAGTGGTGACTGGACGGGACGTGCTTACAGCACTGTGTACTAAGCGGTGACTGTACGGAGCGTGCTTACAGCACTGTGTACTAAGCGGTGACGGTACAGAGTGTGCTTACAGCACTGTGTAATAAGCGGTGACTGTACGGGGTGTGCTTACAGCACTGTGTACTAAGCGGTGACTGTACAGGGTGTGCTTACAGCACTGTGAACTAAGCCATGACTGTACGGGGTGTGCTTACAGCACTGTGTACTAAGCGGTGACTGTACGGGGTGTGCTTACAGTGCTGTGTACTAAGCAGTGACTGTACGGAGCATGCTTACAGCACTGTGTACTAAGCGGTTACTGTACAGGACGTGCTTACAGCACTGTGTACTAAGCGGTGACTGTACGGAGCGTGCTTACAGCACTGTGTACTAAGCGGTGACTGTACAGGACGTGCTTACAGCACTGTGTACTAAGCGGTGACTGTACGGGGCGTGCTTACAGCACTGTGTACTAAGCGGTGACTGTACGGGGTGTGCTAACAGCACTGTGTACTAAGCGGTGACTGTACGGAGCGTGCTTACAGCACTGTGTACTAAGCGGTGACTGTACAGGACGTGCTTACAGCGCTGTGTACTAAGCGGTGACTGTACGGAGTGTGCTTACAGCACTGTGAACTAAGCGATGACTGTACGGGGTGTGCTTACAGCACTGTGTAATAAGCGGTGACTGTATGGGGTGTGCTTACAGCGCTGTGTACTAAGCGGTGACTGTACGGAGTGTGCTTACAGCACTGTGAACTAAGCGATGACTGTACGGGGTGTGCTTACAGCACTGTGTACTAAGAGGTGACTGTACGGAGTGTGCTTACAGCACTGTGTACTAAGCGGTGACTGTACGGGCATGCTTACAGCACTGTGTACTAAGAGGTGACTGTACGGAGCGTGCTTACAGCACTGTGTACTAAGCGTTGACTGTACGGGCGTGCTTACAGCACTGTGTACTAAGCGGTGACTGTACGGGCGTGCTTACAGCACTGTGTACTAAGCGGTGACTGTATGGGGCGTGCTTACAGCACTGTGTACTAAGCGGTGACTGTACGGGTGTGCTTACAGCACTGTGTACTAAGCGGTGACTGTACGGATCGTGCTTACAGCGCTGTGTACTAAGTGGTGACTGTACGGGCGTGCTTACAGCACTGTGTACTAAGCGGTGACTGTATGGGGTGTGCTTACAGCGCTGTGTACTAAGCGGTGACTTACAGGGCGAGCAGGGGAGAATGATGAGAGCCGTCTTGCCACGGTTGCCACACGTGTGCCACAAGTATTATATACATGGACACGGATATCTCTGGTACTAGTTTTTCCGGTACTGGAAATAAACGGATGTGTGAAACCGGCCTAAGGCAAAGAAAAGTTACAAGATGGAGACAGAGCATGGGTCTCTGCTTAAAATAACTAGAAGTGTACCATGCCCTGGCATCCCCGGGAGTGGGCAGTATAGTGTCCGAGCTGTCACAAAGACCAGTGAGGTAACAGGTAGATTTACCAGCCTAGGACTGGTGGCATACATACATACCAAAGGTGGCTTTTACATGATTTTGAAGCCATTGACACATGCAGCATCATGGCATTACAATATATTCCACCATCACCTGAGGTGCACAGCTCTATGGAGTTGCTATCATCTCTGGCACATATCCAGGAAGAGACCACCCCAGAGAGCTGCCGGCACATTGCTCTGTCAGTGATGGCTGCAGCCTCCCCCCTCAGTTCATTACTGAGAGAAGGGTGGGAATAGTGGGGGATGGGATGAGGGACTCCAGAATGACTAAGCTATTGACTTGTGACTTAGATATTGATATTACTCACGTCAGGAGCTGTGAGAGCAGCTATGCAGGACAATGTAATACCACCAGTCAGTCTACCCAGCACAGAAGACCTCCAGACACCCCCTTTTTTCTTTATTTGATGGGGAGACAATACAGAGCCCCTTACCACCCAAACCTTGTCCTGTTATTGGCTCCATTTTTTCCTTGTAAGCCCTCCTCCTGCCCCATCCCCATTACATCATCCATCCCAGAGACAGTGCAAGTGAATGGGAGAGACGGGTGCGTCGTCAGGAGAGTGGAGGAGGGTCCATCATCATCATCATCCTGCCTACCCTGAATATCCATATATCAGTGTGAAGGAGCAGCCTCGCCAGCCCAGACACCGGCAGCAGGAGCGTGCACAGGAGCCGCAGCAGAGGACGGGCTGACCCCAGCACAGGAGCCGCAGCAGAGGACGGGCTGACCCCAGCACAGGAGCCGCAGCAGAGGACGGGCTGACCCCAGCACAGGAGCCGCAGCAGAGGACGGGCTGACCCCAGCACAGGAGCCGCAGCAGAGGACGGGCTGACCCCACACCCGCAGCAACCATGCGTGAGATCGTGCACCTTCAGGCTGGCCAGTGCGGCAACCAGATCGGCGCTAAGGTAAGGTGGATCGCCCTTCAGGTGTGTGCCATGGGGGCTTGTACTATGGGGGGGCTTAATAAACGCTGACTAGATGGGGTGTTCTATGTGTAACATTAGCGTCTCTGCCGGTGGAAGTGATGTGCAAGGTGGTCCTCCATGAGCAGGCACTGGGTGGGGTTCTCAGGCACCTTCTTCACTAGTTATGGGGGGAGGTGTGTTGGCTCTTTGTGCTAGGCGCTGAATTGAGCTTTCTCAAAGGTTGTCCTGGCAACACAACATGTCGGCTTTCATTGTATCCTTATGTGTAGCAGCAAAATGTCACATAGTTGTATATAATAAGCAATGAGATGAGGGTCTGATCGTAGTTACCATCTGGGGGGATGATCTGATGCACCAGCTTCCCTGATAATCCCCAATGTGCAGGTCTGCAGAGAAGACCCCATTACAGGGGATATGAGGGTCTGGCTGTGTGAATTGCCCTCTGCCATGAGGACATGCTCGGTTCCTTCCCCATCCGATGCTCTGCACCTGCAGACTATCGCACTGGGTGTGGTGCCGTCACTCTGCTCATTCACCATGTGGCTGATTGTACAGCGCCGTCTCCAGATAACAATCCTGATAAATGAGCATCGGATGTTTAAGGAATAAACTGTAAATAGGAATGAATACATCAGTGACGGCTCCTTTTCCTCTTTATTCTGGTGGCTGGATTTGGACATTCTTTATTTTTCCTTCACGCCATTGATCACAATCTTATCCACTGCTGTCTTGAGATAAAAGCAAATATTAAAAATGCTGATTTTCTTCTTTTCCTCCAGTTTTGGGAGGTTATTAGCGATGAACACGGCATTGATCCTACCGGCAGTTACCATGGCGACAGTGACCTGCAGCTGGAGAGAATCAATGTCTACTACAATGAAGCCTCCGGTAATCCGACGTCTACTTCTGTTGGAGGTCTATGTGTTAGATGTTCATCGCTATAAGGCTTTTCATCAATCAAGTTTAAAATAATTTATCTTCTATCCACAGGAAATAAATATGTCCCCCGCGCCGTCCTGGTGGATTTGGAACCCGGCACAATGGACTCCGTGCGATCAGGACCATTCGGGCAGATTTTTAGACCCGACAACTTTGTATTTGGTTAGTATTTCTGTTATCATGGTTGATTCCTGACTAGCAATAGTGTGAGATACCCTTCTATAAGGACCAAAGCGGAAATGGGTTAGGATCAAAAATTCTAAAATTGCATAAAGTACAGTAATTCAGATGAGATTATGGAAGAAAAATAAATAAATTTTAAATCCTAAATTTTACTCTAGGATTACTTAGGGAACGGACTCCCTTTCTCCGTTAGGATTGACCGGTAATAATCCAATATTTTTCCTGTGATCTAGGACGCCATTGCTGTTCTATTCATTGATAAATCTATCGTTATAGCTCCATAATCTCATTTTATGTCTTTACACTTTCATTATGTTGGGTCAGACCCAGTGTTCTGGTCACTTGTATTTGTCAATGGTCTTTTGGTGATTTCTTATAAAGGAGGTTGAGAAATATTTACAGTTACAGAAATGAACATGAGCAAAACTGTAGTTGAAATTGGCGTCACAAGTTAAACAATGGAATTTAATATATTTGACATATTTTCCCTTTCCTCAGTGATATACTAATGGAAATTTTGGGCACTTCTGTTATAGGGGTTACAATACAATGCAAGTGTACTGAGCGAGGCTGCGCGCACTAGGTGGCTTCTGCCCAGGAGTATGTATAACGCATACATCATCGCCGCTCCTGGCTGTGACATCGGCGAATCCTCGCTACGTGTAGTGCATGTGTTGGGGGGATTCATAAGTCTGCAGTCACTGTGTGAATTATCAATTTAGACTGGACAACACCTTTTAAGTAATTTCATACAAAACATTTCTACCACACATGGCTCTAGTACAGAGACCACCCATATGCACACCTGGATTTTCAGACAGACAATGAAGGAATTTATCAAGCTAACTGCATAAAAAAAATGCAAAAGTGGTCTTTCTATTCTTTGTACATCAAGGGGGCGCAAATTAATCAAAGCAGGTATGGCTTAACAAGTGACGTGTGCTCCAAAGAATGTCGCAGTTTGGTGCAAATATCTGGCCTGACGTAAGCCAACTGATAGGTGGTGTAAATTTTGAAAAGACATTCTAAAGATGAGCCAGTATCCACTTCATACAAATGCCAAAACTTCATTGTACCACTAGTTGCTTTCTTCAACCCCATCTGGAATGGAATCCACGAGCCCTGCTATGTCGACCTGTGGATTATTGGCCATTGCGGCACTCAAATGCTCTCCATGGGAAGCAGGTTTTTGAATGTCCTCTCACTGCTCGATAAAGCACAGCCAGGGGCGTAACTATAGGAGGTGCAGGGGTTGCAATCTCACCTGGGCCCTGGAGCTCAGGGGGGCCTAAAAGATGCAGTCTACCATTTTAAGAGACAATATTAAAGACCTATGATAGTTGGGGGGCATTAGAGCCCATGGCCTTCAAGTTCCACCACTGAGCATAACCCATTTCCTACAATGTTTGTACCGAGGCATTAAGGCTGTGGTCACATTATGAGCTTTTGATGTTGCAGAATTTCTGCACCTATTATTTAAATTAGGTTATGGGTACACTGCACTTGAAACCGCTAGATATGCTTGCTCTACTGTGCACAATGTTTTAGTCATGTTATTTATCTGATCTTTTAACCACTATCTTGGACTTTCTATTTATTCACAAATTAGAAGTTTTGTTTGTTCAAGTATCCAATTTCTGCATTGATGGTTCTGGCTACCTTTTTGGCTGCTAATCTTGGATCTCTTTAGCATCGTGGCAAAGATCTACCTACAGGAACAAAGTGGATTTTTTTGTTCACCAGCACAAATGAACAATATTGGAAGACTACACAATATTCCTATGTGGGCTGCTGAACAAAATATCCACTCTGTTTACTGAAAGTTGTAGTTCCTTGCCATGCTGCTAAATAAGACCCAAGATTGGCAAGCAAAAAAGCCAACTGGAAGCTGCCATGGACCACTCGGAACAGATATATTCGATAGGATTTAATATCTTGTGACTGTTTGCTCATCCAGCGTAACTACATTCAAAAATCTGCTTTCCATGATCAGCTTTTAAGTTTGTGTGCTGAGAAGGTTAGGATATGCGTTGAACTAGATGGACTTAGTCTTCCTTCAACCCTAAGAACTATGTTACTATGAAAAGACCTACATTCTACAAGTCTAGATAACAAGACTCATTTATTCCATTCCAAACAAGACAGGTTCCCTTTAAGGCCTTGAAGAAAGCAAATAAAGGTACAATTCATGAATCACCATTAGGTCTCTTTCACATGTCAGTGTGTCCTGTACATGTGGTGACAGTTTTCACACGTACCTGAGACTCTTACACAGGTATACTCATTCAGATGAATGGGTCTGTGCACATGTCTGTGTGTTTCCTCCGACCTTGTGTTCGTGGGCAAAGTACGCTGACATGTTCGTTTTCTAACAGTAGCACGGACCACAAAATGTCCCACACACGGATGACATCCGTGTGTCATCAGTGTGACACGTACTAGCACCTGGGAAGCAGTGGTACAGTTAGTGCTACTCTGCGGCGACGGATTTTGAAGACTGCTCTCATGATTCTCCCCTGCTTTGCCAGCGATCAGCGCGAGCAAAAGATAATGGTGGGTGAGAGTTATATTCAACTGATAACAGCGAGAGCAGACGGCGGCTGATGGGACTATTACTCCCATCAGCCTACACCAGCTGCCAGTAATAACAGTGAGAGCAGGTGGTGGCTGATGGGAGTATTCATCAGCCTGCGCTATAAATCAATAAATAAACCAGCGTGTTCCTCTATATTTTTTATAACTAGCTAGGTAAAATTGACGGCTGCAGGCTGCAACCCTCAGCTGTCAGCTTCAGCACGGATATCAAAAATAGAGGGGTCCCCATGCTGTTTTTTTTTATGACTATTTAAAATGATTTAAAAAACCGGCATGTTGTCCCCCCTCCATTTTTGACAACGAGGCTTGCTAAAGCAGACAGCTAGGGGCTGGAATTCTCTGGCTGGTAAGGGTCCATGGATACTGACACCCCCCCCCCCCCCCAGGCTAAAAATAGCAGCTCTGAACTGAAGCTGAACTGCGGTGATCTCAGCTCCATGGGAGTCACTGAGTTAATCGCAGATTTTGGATCTGCGGTGAACTCACTGAGCTGAATTTACCAGCTTGAGAATATCAGCCCCCAGCTGTCTTCTTTAGCAAGGTTGATTGTCAAAAAAATGGGGGTCCACAAGCAGTTTTTTAAAATTATTTATTTAAATCATTTAAAAAAAAAAAGTGTGGGGACCCCTCTATTCTTGATAACCAGCCTTGCCAACGCTGACAGCTGAGGGTTGCAGCCCGTTCCTGTCAGTTTTGCCTGGCTGGTTATCAAGAATACAGGGGAACCCACCCTGGTTTTTTTTTTTGTTTTTTTTCATAGCGCAGGCGGCAGCTGATGAATACTCCCATATTGCATTGCATAGCATATCTTGCTAGGACTCATTAACTGAATATAATTTATTTTCATTTTAGGTCAGAGTGGTGCTGGAAACAACTGGGCCAAAGGTCATTACACCGAAGGAGCAGAACTGGTAGATTCAGTTCTAGATGTGGTGAGAAAAGAAGCTGAAAGCTGTGACTGCCTGCAGGGTTTTCAGTTGACCCATTCCTTAGGTGGTGGCACTGGTTCTGGTATGGGCACACTGCTCATCAGCAAGATTAGGGAAGAGTATCCTGACCGAATCATGAATACATTTAGTGTGATGCCGTCACCCAAAGTCTCGGACACTGTAGTTGAACCATACAATGCCACTCTTTCTGTACATCAGTTGGTGGAAAACACAGATGAAACCTACTGCATAGACAATGAAGCTCTTTATGACATCTGCTTCCGCACTTTAAAGCTAACAACACCAACTTATGGTGACCTCAATCATTTGGTATCTGCAACCATGAGTGGGGTAACAACCTGCCTTCGTTTTCCAGGCCAGCTCAATGCAGATTTACGAAAACTGGCTGTCAATATGGTGCCTTTTCCACGACTGCACTTTTTTATGCCCGGCTTTGCTCCACTTACTAGCCGTGGCAGTCAGCAATACCGTGCCCTGACTGTGCCAGAACTGACACAACAAATGTTTGATTCCAAGAACATGATGGCGGCTTGTGATCCTCGTCATGGACGCTACCTCACTGTGGCTGCTATCTTCCGAGGAAGAATGTCCATGAAGGAAGTCGATGAGCAGATGCTCAATGTCCAAAACAAAAACAGCAGCTACTTTGTAGAATGGATCCCCAATAATGTGAAGACCGCTGTGTGTGACATTCCACCACGAGGCCTCAAAATGTCTGCCACATTTATTGGCAACAGCACTGCCATTCAAGAGCTATTCAAGAGAATCTCAGAGCAGTTTACAGCTATGTTCCGCCGAAAAGCCTTCTTACATTGGTACACAGGAGAAGGAATGGATGAGATGGAATTTACTGAAGCTGAAAGCAACATGAATGATCTGGTATCAGAGTACCAACAATACCAAGATGCCACTGCTGATGAGCAAGGAGAGTTTGAAGAGGAAGAAGGAGATGATGAAGCTTGATGATAAGAAAGGCTTTTGTTTCTTAGAAATACAAGGCACAGTTTCTAAATAGCTAGTATGAAGTCTACAGCAGAATTGTGTTTGAGCATGTGTTTTTCTTTTCCATTGGCAGTGACGTCAAGATCGTTGTCTTTTTTTTACCTTAACAATGTTGAAAGTTGTTTAGGCTCTCCTAATTCGGGAGAAGATTTGTACTAGAAGGATGTAGAAGTGATTGACTGCTCTTAGATGTTGTTTTGCACTGGAGATCATAAAACAAAAGTTTTTGTCTGTGCAGTGTTGTCTGGCTTATTTATTTATCTTTTCTTTTATGTTGTGATAAAACTGTCAATACCTCTTTTCCAAATACATAATTTTATCAATATCTATTAAAAGTTAACAAC
The DNA here is from genome assembly GCF_051348905.1 of Ranitomeya variabilis. Taxonomy (NCBI): domain Eukaryota; kingdom Metazoa; phylum Chordata; class Amphibia; order Anura; family Dendrobatidae; genus Ranitomeya; species Ranitomeya variabilis. The sequence goes on along the minus strand of NC_135237.1, from coordinate 327,171,419 downwards.
CATTAAATATTCACACACAATAAATTACCTGTGAGCTTCAGGCCAAACCACCCCCAAATATGCCCAATGCGTAGTGATGGATGCAGGTATGACAGAGAAAAATCACCAAAAATTGCTCAGACCGATACCTATTGACTGGACTGCAAATACAAAGAACCCACCTGTACAGTTAATATCTGCTATCTATCTAACCATACCTTAATAAAAGGAGTGAGTTACACAAAGGAAAAAAGAACCTTCTCACCTAGTTGCCAAGTCCATATCATACCAGTCCATGTTGCAATGAAATGTCTGTCCAATAGAGTGCAGTTTAGAGAGAACCCTATGATGCCCTTAAAAATTTAGGTGGGCCCTGGTTACCCCCAAATACTCCCGGCCTGACATGGACAGACCAGTTGTCGATTTTAGGGCTATGGTGCCAACATCCCAGTAGTTGATTTAGCATCAAGCAAGCCAATAACCATTTAACCATTATGATTCTAAATCCACTATTGGGATGTTGGTACCATATCCTGAAAACCGGCGAACATATGGATTGATATCCCCTTATTAACCTGAAAGAAATGTCGGGAAGCACTCGGTAATTGTAGGGTATAGTCTGTATAGGGACAGCATGAGTTGTTTTTTTTTTTTTGGATAACCAGGGCCTACAGCACATCACAAAAGGGAGTACACCCCTCACCTTTTTATAAATATATCTTTTTGTGGGACAACATTGCAGATCTCACACTTTGATACAATGTAAAGTCAGCATAGAGCTTGTATAACCGTGTAAACCTATTGTGCCAAGCCATTAATGTCTAAAACACTGGCAACAAAAGTGAGTATACCCCTTAGTGAAAATGGCCAAATTGTGCCCAAAATGTCAATATTTTGTGTGGCCGCCATTTTTTTTTTCAAGCACAGCCTTAACTCTCTTGGGCATGGAGTTCACAGGTTGCCACTGGAATTGTCTTTCACGACGACATCATGGAGCTGGTGGATGTTAGAGACCTTGTGATCCTCAACCTTCTGTTTGAGGATGCCCCACAGATGCTCAATAGGGTTTAGGTCTGGAGATGTTCTGGCCCAGTCCACCACCTTTACCTGCAGTTTCTTTAGCTAGGCAGTGGTCGTCTTGAAGGTGTGTTGGTGTCGTTATGTTGCAATACTGCCTGTGGCCCAGTCTCTGAGGGTAGAGGATCATGCTCTGTTTCAGAATGTCAGAGTACATGTTGGCTGTGAAGATCTGAGGCTTTTGGTTGAAATAATCACCTAAGCAGGTTAACGATGCAGCTATTTTTTTTTTATTCCTTATGTCCATGGTTTTACCATAATTCCGGGTATATGGCCAAAATACAATGTCCCCAGTCCACCAGATCCCCTCTGTGCACCCACAGCCAGTGATAAGGGGTCAATATAAGGGTTCTGTCATGGGTTCTTCAAAATCCCATTACTGGTGAATAACTTAAAATTTTTCCCTTTGCTCATGACTGCACCAACTGAGAGATTTATAGATAATAACAATTCACCTTAGAGCGGGACCTCCGCTTGTAGAACCCTTCTACCAAAAGTTAGGTCAGTTGAGGATAAGTCCAGCCTGTAGTGTCTAAAAGGTTGAAGGAGAGGACCAAGTTGCTGCCTTACATATCTGGTCGATGGACACCTCTGCCTAAGAAGATGCAATTGCTCGAGTGGAATGAGCTTTAATGCCTTCCGGTATTGAAACATTTCTGGCAGAATAAGCCATACTGATGGCCTCCTAATTCACCTTGCTAAGGTGCTCTTTGAAACTTTATGCCCATCAAAACTTTAAAAACCAGATTCTGTGTACATTATCATTCAATCACTTAAGGCAAGGGTTCACTAAGACTTCTAAAACTCATGCAGGGGAAACATAACTCTGATCCAAACACCTTGTGCTTTGCAGGTCTTGACATGGTTAACTATCCACCCCAACATGGCAACCACAATAATTTATTGTTAAGACATGAGACAAGATGGATTATGACCAATGGTTCAACTGGTTTAAATGGCAGGTTGTCTGTTTTCCTCTGATATATATGCTTCTGTTTTAATGGCAATTACTTTATTTATTTCATTATGTATGCTTTTGTATATCACATGATTTTCCCTTCACTATATACTGGATGGTCAGCCCTTTAAAAGGGCGTGACCCAGAGGCGTAGCTAGGGCTTTGGTTCAGGGGGGGGCGAAGCTGTTGAGTGGGCCCCTAACCAGGTAACCTTGATTACAACTCGGTGATACACCCTAATAGTGGAGGAGAACCTCAGCAGATGACCGTGCTATTACTAAAGATAATTTCTATATAAAGACCAACATAGATATTACCGCCATATGGTCAGTGGTAGATACCAGCCCTACAGAACAAGTGAGATCACAGCACAGTTAGGGTAAGTTCACACAGGGCGTTTTTGCTGCATTTTTTAATGCTAATTTTCAGCTGCTTTTTACAATTCCAGCAAAGCCTATGAGATTTCAGAACTGTCATGCACACACATTGGTTTTTTGTTTGATCAGTATTTTGTGCTTTGCTGCCTTTTTTGGACATAGAGCATGTCACTTCTTTCAGCGATTTTGCTGCGTTTTTTCACCCATTGACTTGAATGGGTGTTGAAAAAAACCCAGCAAAAATGCAGGTATCATTATTTGCTGCGTTTTTGCTGCTAAAAATCCAAGGATATTAGCATGGACAAAGAGAAAAAGAAAATGCATAAAAAAACGCACCAAAAACGCACCTAAACCTGCTTTTTTTTTACACAGCTTCTTTCCTGGTTTTGCTGCAGAAAAAAAAGCAAAAACGTCCTGTGTGAACTTACCCTTACAGATAATGACTTACTGCTGACGTTCTTTCTGATGGAATCATTCATTTTTCCCGTCATTTCCACCTGGCCCTGACCGACATGACGACTTCTTCCAGCCAGGACTCGTCTGCAGAGATTACAACAATGACACATCTGAATTCTCATATTCCAGCCCCATCACCATCTATTCCCAACCTGCACAAACTCCTCATCCTGCTGATACCCCAATACTGAGCCGCTGCTGCTGTATGTGTCCCTATTACTGCACCTGCTGTGTGGTTCTCTCAGCCTTCTAAATTCTAAAGCACCCCTCTATAATATAATAATGCCAGGTACAAGTGCCCTAGAAAACAGTACCCATATTTTGCCCCCTAGAAAGTAATGATGCATTCTGTGTGCCCCTTTGATAGTCACAGTAACCTGAGTTCCCCTATAACAATAAGTGCCCACTTTACATTTAATAATGTCCCGAGTCTCCAACCTGTACAGCTCCCCAATACACAGTATGATGCTCTCTTATACAAAGTATAATGCCCTCTCACTGTATAGTACCACCCACACAGTATACTGACCCCTTAGTAGTCCCCAAACTGATGGCTCCAACACTGTATGATGAACACCTCACTGTAATCTCCACACTGCACCATGGCCCCTAGATAGCCTCCACATAGTATAATGCACCAGATAGTCCTCAATATAGTATAATGCACTCCCCATAGGCCTTCATATAGTATAAAGCACTCCCCATAGGCAGATTCTATATTGTATAATGCACCCCCATAGGCAGACTCTATATTGTATAATGCACCCCCATAGGTAAACTCTTGTATAATGCACCCCCATAGGTAAACTCTATAGCACAAGGCAGCCCCCATAGGCAGACTCTATAGCAGAAGGCAGCACACTTAGGCAGACTCTGTAGTATAATGTAGCCCCCCATAGGCAGACTGTAGTATAAGGTAGCCCCCCATAGGCAGACTCTGTAGTATAAGTCAGCACCCCATAGGCAGACTCTAGTATAAGGAAGCCCCCATATGCAGACTCTGTAGTATAAGGCAGCCCCCATAGGCAGACTCTAATAAGGCAGCTCCCATAGGCAGACTCTAGTATAAGACAGCCCCCCATAGGCAGACTGTAGTATAAGGCAGATCCCCCATAGTCAGACTGTAGTATAAGGCAGACCCACCCATAGGCAGACTCTGTAATAAGGCAGCCCCCATAGGCATACTCTGTAGTATAAGGCAGACTCCCCATATGCAGACTTTGTAGTATAAGGCAGCCCCATAGGCAGACTGTAGTATAAGGCAGACCCCCTCATACGCAGACTCTAGTATAAGGCAGACCCCCCTTCCATAGCCAGACTCTGTAGTATAAGGCAGACCCCCCATAGGCAGACTGTAGTATAAGGCAGACCCCCCATAGGGAGACTCTGTAGTATAAGGCAGACCCCCCATAGACAGACTCTAGTATAAGGCAGACCCCCCTTCCATAGGCAGACTCTGTAGTATAAGGCAGTCCCCATAAAAATAAATATATACTCACCTCTCTTCTTCCTGGCTCCTCTGCTGCTCTAAGCACTACTCCGGATAGCGGGTGCCAGGTAGTGACGTCATTGTGTCCGCTGTCAGTGTCTGAGTCAGACGCTGACAGGGGGATGATGGGAGAGGCAGCGTAATGCTCCCTCTCATGAATGCGGTCAGCTGTATCGGCATCTAGCCCATACAGCTGACCCTGCGATTACAGGCGGGGGGCCCACTGCTGGCACAGGGCCCCCCCACCTGCTCAGGGGCCCCATGGTGGCCAGGCGGCAGAGCAGGGGAGATTGATTCTCCCTGCTCTGCCGCAGAATGTAACTGTATTGGTGCGCTGTGCACACGCCATTACAGTTACAGTAGCGTAGCTCCAGGTGGGCTCCCTCAGAGTGCGGGGCCCGGGGCGATGGCCCCCTCAGAGGGCGGGACCCGGGGCGATGGCCCCCCCAGTAGCTACGCTACTAGCGTGACCTTAAGTAATTACACACACGGACCCGTTGGAGCATTGTTATGCGAAACGGCCATCATCCTTCTTGTCTCTCTCCGCATGCCCCTGTAACCTCCCTGACTCGGTCTTGTCCATGTCCCACAGCACGGAATAAAGGACTATTACACTTTTCAGAATTGGTGAGTGCTGCATATTTTTATCTCCAGAAGTCATGTATACTTTGATGCTGAGCACCTGACACCATTCGGCGAACAACTCCAGCTCTCTGGTCTGCCATTCCACTAAGGGATTTTATTTTTGCTAGTGCCGTTAATCTTTCTATAGACTTTAAGAATCATTCCATATACAGCTCTGGCAAAAATTAAGAGACCACCATATCAAAACCCTGTCATGGGCAGCCCAATCTCCAGACCTGAACCCCATTGAAAACCTCTGGAATGTAATCAAGAGGATGATGGATAGTCACAAGTCATCAAACAAAGAACTGCTTAAATTTTTGCTCCAGAAGCAGTGTGAAAGACTGGTGGAAAGCATGTCAAGACACATGAAAGCTGTAATTAAAAGTCATGGTTATTCCACAAAATATTGCTTTCTGAACTCTTCCTGAGTTAAAGCATTAGTATTAGTGATGAGCGAGTGTATTCGTTGCTCGGGTGGTCTCCAAGTATTTGTGACTGCTCGGCGATTTAGTTTTCATTGCCACAGCTGCATGATTTGCAGCTACTAGTCAGCCTGAGTATAAAACGCCCGCCATGGCCATGGGGTACTCGGTACCGGGTCCGGTACTTAAAGGGATGTGTCACAGTGGCGTTGACCCGGTCCGTGGCCCTGGGCGCCCATGTTAAAGGGAAGGTCTTTATGGGAGGCTGTTTTCTTAAACATTGCAGGAACATATATACAAGGGCAGAAAATAACTTTGCTTCCCTTTATGGGAGGTTTCTTTCTTGAACGTTACATAACACAAGTGCAAACATTTGGTATTAGGTGGTGTGGTAAGAAAACAGAGGACACAGGGTTGCAGTCTCTTTACCTCTTTTCTTGGTTTAAGGCAGCCACAGTCCAGGGTACCGGATCATGGATGCTGGTATGGTCAGGCCGGCTTGGAAACGAATTGGGAATCCCTCAATCCAGGTAGGGTTGGAAGCCTTCCTTCTAGTGCTGTGCTGTTGTAGTCCCTTGCTGCCTTAGGCCTCACACAATGTCCTCACGTTTTCTCTCTGTCCCCTTTGTTGGTAGGACACTACCCATACGACAAGTAACTCAAGCCTTTTTACAGGATCTCTATCACGACCCGGGCTCTATCTGCTACTGTGTCCTTGGGTGTTAATGGTGGACAGGTAACTTGCAATCAGCTGTCCTCCGGTTTCTGCCGTGATACATAAAGTGCTGAATAACCTCGGTCTTTCGGCTACTGGTATCTGCGCTCAGCGGGGAGGAAACCCAGTCGCAACTTCTCTCTCCAGCTCTTCACTCTCCTTCGATTCTTTTCCCTCTCAGTCTACTACAGACTGCTCTGTATTATCTTTCCTACCCAGGAGCCGCAGAATCACTAGTCTCCACGGCCCTAGGTTTCCTTCCTCTCTCTTCGCTCTTGTAACAACTCTGCTGGCATCACGGCATGGCCTCGCATTTCTCACACTATCTTACCCACTGCTCCAGGCCATGATGTGGTTTCTGTTCTATGCCAGCTCCATGTTCTATGTCTCTGCTCTCTGCATGCTTCATGGTTCTGTGTATAGAGGGGCGGCGCCTGAACTCTCTGGTTCTTATAGCAATCAGGTGCATCTGTCTAATCTGTTCCTGACCAATTGCCAAGAGACCTCCAGTATATAGTGCAGCTCCACCCAGTGGTCTGGGCCTGTGCAATGTGTTAGCTCAGTTAGTGTCTTGCTTCTGAGTTTGCCTGGCCTTTCTCTGAGTTACTCCCTCTCTGGAGGATTTTCTGTGTTATTTCCTTGGTCTTGTTGTCCGCCCACCAGGAGGCAGTATATCCTGGTCCCAGTGTCTTTGTCCTTGTGTCTTGTTCCATTGCCTTGTCTGCACTTAGTCTTACCTCGGTCTCCTAGTCTTTGGCTTCCTTCCCTGTTGTCTTTCCTTGTATTCTCAGTCTGCTTACACTCCGCACTCTTGCAGCTCTGCCTGCTCTGAACCTTTGTTACTTTACCTCTGCTCCTCACTTCTGCGTTTCTGCTCCTTTCTTCTCAGCTTATCTTCTGCTGTTGCAGTTATCCCTTGCTGCAGCTTCTCTCCACATTCCTTGTGGCTCTGCTCAGCTTTGCTGCAGAGACCTCTCCCGCAGCTCCTCTCCGCTCCTTGCGGTTCCACCTGGCTCCGCTCCTTGCGGTTCTACCTGGCTCCGCTCCTTGCGGTTCTACCTGGCTCCGCTCCTTGCGGTTCTACCTGGCTCCGCTCCTTGCGGTTCTACCTGGCTCCGCTCTTTGCGGTTCTTCTTCTCCTGCACTTGGCTCCACCGCCAGCTCTTGGCTCCGCCTCCTGCCTGTCTGCACTTGGCTCCGCCTCCAGCTCTTGGCTCCGCCTCCTGCCTTTCTGCACTTGGCTCCGCCTCCAGCTCTTGGCTCCGCCTCCTGCGGTTTTGCACTTGGCTCCGCCTCCTGCTCTTGGCTCCGCCTCCTGCATTTCTGTTCTTGGCTCTAGCTCCTGTGCTTTCGCTCTGCATCCGCTCTTGCGGTCTTTATCTACTTATTCCTAGGTCCTCGTGTCAGAACAGGTTCTTACCCGTTCTACATACCTGCCTGCAGACCGGTCCCTACCGGTTCTTCCAGTGTACCAGTCTTGTCCACCAGTCCTGCCAGAGAGCCAGCCGTGCCCGCCTGCCTTTCCAGAGAGCCAGCCGTGCCCGCCTGCCTACCAGAGAGCCAGCCGTGCCCGCCTGCCTGACAGTGTTCCTGTTGTACCCGTCTGCCTGCCTATGTGCCAGCCGTGCCCGCTTGCTTGTCTATGTTCCGTTCCCCGGTGGGATCAGCAGCCACAACCAGACTCCACCCTGGAGTGGTACCTGGTAGCTTCCTATTGCACAAGTCTGACCTCACCATCAGAGGCTCCAGCGAACACCTAGGAAGCTACTTAGTTACGCCCCTTCCAGGGAGGTTTGGTCTGTGGTCCAGTGGGGCCACTCCCCCGCACGCCCGCGCCAACCAGTCTGGGCGCGAGCATGACAGCTCTCCTCTCACGAACTGTCTAACTCTCCCCAACTGCCTAGCAACTGCCTAGCAACTGACTCCTCCTGAAGTCGGGTGTAGAGCTCCCCCTTCTGGCCTGGAGTCAGAACGGTGTTGTATGTGCTGAATACCTGTTAAAGGGATCCTTCCTCGCTTCCAAGTATGACATCACTCTCCCCGTGAGGAAAGCAATGCTACTGTAACAACCAGTTACCTGGGGTGTTACAAGTACATGTGGGGATTCCCTAGCAACCAGACAACCCCCACATGAACTCAGGCTGGGTAGCAGCTGTAAATCATGCAGCCGCATCAACAAAAGCTAAATCTCCAAGCAGTCACAAACACTCAGAGACCACCCGAGCGTGCTCGGGAAAACCCAAGCAACGAGTATATTCGCTCATCACTAATTAGTATTGTTGTTTCTAAATGATTATGAACTTGTTTTCTTTGCATTATTTGAGGTCTGAAAGCAATGGGTTTTTTTTTTTGTAATTTTGACCATTTTTCTATCAGAAAAAAAATACAAAATTTATTGCTTGGAAATTCCTAGACATGTTGTCAGAAGTTTATAGAATAAAAGAACAATTTACATTTGCCTTTTTGGAAGTGCATTGAACAGCAAGGTGGATTGCTGCTGAGGGGAAAAAGAAAAAAAAAATCTTTAAATCTTCAGCTTAGCGAGTGTGAATGGGCTGAGTGTGACCTGAGCGTAAGTGTGAACAGCGGTAAGTGTGACTTGTGATTCAGTGACTTTGGATTTAGGGAGTTTCCAAGGGAGGAATTGCTGTCTGTATTTTATTAATACTTTGTATTTATTTTTATTTAACGCTTCTGTCTGGTGCAATCCCCATTAGGAAATGTGCTCCACCTTTTTTTAATGCCATCCAATGCACATCTTGCCACATGTATGCAGTCCTTGAGCAGCCGGTCGAGGGTGCATACTGCTGTGCGAGATGTGAGCACGTTGTGCATTTGAAAGCCCAGATTCTGGATCTAAATGTGCAGCTGGCAACACTGAGATCCATAGACAATATGGAAAGGAGTTTGCTGCTCACTGAGCAGACGCTCAATAGGATAGATGAGGGGGGGGATGGTAGGATGGAGCTGCAGGACAGTGAAGTAGCAAGCTGGGTGACAGTTAGGAAGCAGGGTAGAGGGAAGAGTGCCAGGGAGGCTAGTCCTGGTCTGGCACACCCCAATAAGTTTGCTAAGTTGGCAGATGAGGGGGGTGTCAGTACAGGGGTAGCACTGCTGCAGCCAGGCATGTCCTCTGAAAGCCAGAGGAGGGTCTGCTCCAGTAAGGAGGGAAATAGGAGAGCAGGGCAGGCCAGACAGGTGCTGGTAGTGGGGGACTCAATTATTAGGGGAACAGATAGGGCAATCTGTCAAAAAGACAGGGATTGTGAGCGGTCATGTGACCGCCACACGACCAATCACAAGCCGCGACGTCATCTAAGGTCTTTCAAGCGCTCATTCTTAGGAACGGAAGCTGCCGGTTACATCGGTAAGGTCCAGGCTGCGTCGGAGAGGTGAGTATATCAATATTTTTTTTTTTTATTTTTTATTTTACACATTAATATGGATCCCAGGGTCTGAAGGAGAGTTTCCTCTCCTTCAGACCCTGGGAACCATACAGGATACCTTCCGATACTTGGTGTCCCATTGACTTGTATTGGTATCGGTATCGGCGATATCCGTTACTTTTCGGGTATCGGCCGATACTATCCGATACTGATACTTTCAAGTATCGGACGGTATCGCTCAACACTAGTGATCACAAAATAATACGTTTTCATGTATCCTTTAATAAGAAGTGTAGTAGAGGGGTTACAAGGACACTAAACTTCAGGAGGGCAAATTTCCCACGGATGAGAGAGGATCTTGGTGCAATTAACTGGGACGATATCCTGAGACATAAAAATACACAAAGAAAACGGGAGACGTTTATTAGCATCCTGGATAGGACCTGTGCACAGTATATACTGTATGGGAATAAACATACTAGAAATAGGAGGAAACCAATATGGCTAAATAGAGCTGTAAGGGGCCCAGTAAATGACAAAAATAAAGCATTTAGAGAATTAAAGGAAGTAGGTAGTGATGAGGCATTAAATAAATACAAAAAATTAAATAAATTCTGTAAAAAAGCAAATCAAGGCAGCAAAAATTGAGACAGAGAGACTCATTGCCAGAGAGAGTAAAAATAATCCCAAAATATTCTTTAACTACATAAATAGTAAGAAACTAAAAAATGATAGTGGTGGCCCCCTTAAAAATAGTCTGGGTGAAATGGTGGATGAGGATGAGGAAAAAGCCAATATGCTAAATGACTTTTTTTCATCAGTATTTACAAAAGAGAATCCCATGGCAGACAATATGATCAGTGATAACAAAAATTCCCCAGTAAGTGTCACCTGGTTAACCCAGCAGGAAGTACGGCGGCGTCTAAAAATCATTAAATTGACAAATCTCCAAACCTGGATGGGATACACCCCCGAGTACTGCAGGAATTAAGTACAGTCATTGATAGACCATTATTTTTCATCTTTAAAGAGTCCATAATAACAGGGTCTGTACCACAGGACTGGCGTATAGCAAATGTGGTGCCAATATTCAAAAAGGGGACAAAAACTGAACTCGGAAGTTATAGGCCAGTAAGCTTAACCTCTACTGGGGGTAAAATCCTGGAGGGTTTTCTAAGAGATGCTATATTGGAGTATCTGAAGAGGAATAACCTCATGACCCAATATCAACATGGGTTTACTAGGGACCGTTCATGTCAGACTAATTTGATCAGCTTCTATGAAGAGGTAAGTTCCGGACTGGACCAAGGGAACCCAGTTGACGTAGTGTATATGGACTTTTCAAAAGCTTTTGATACGGTGCCACACAAAAGGATGATACATAAAATGAGAATAATGGGGATAGGGGAAAATATGTGTAAGTGGGTTGAGAGCTGGCTCAGGGATAGGAAACAAAGGGTGGTTATTAATGGAGCACACTCGGACTGGGTCGCAGTTAGCAGTGGGGTACCACAGGGGTCAGTATTGGGCCCTCTTCTTTTTAACATTTATTAATGACCTTGTAGGGGGCATTCAGAGTAGAATTTCAATATTTGCAGATGACACTAAACTCTGCAGGGTAATCAATACAGGGGAGGACAATTTTATATTACAGGATGATTTATGTAAACTAGAAGCTTGGGCTGATAAATTGCAAATGAGCTTTAATGGGGATAAATGTAAGGTCATGCACTTGGGTAGAAGTAATGAGATGTATAACTATGTGCTTAATTCTAAAACTCTGGGCAAAACCATCAATGAAAAAGACCTGGGTGTATGGGTGGATGACAAATGGCCAGTGTCAGGCAGCTGCTACAAAGGCAAATAAAATAATGGGATGCATTAAAAGAGGCATAGATGCTCATGAGGAGAACATAATTTTACCTCTATACAAGTCACTAGTTTGACCACACTTAGAATACTGTGCACAGTTCTGGTCTCCGGTGTATAAGAAAGACATAGCTGAACTAGAGCGGGTGCAGAGAAGAGCGACCAAGGTTATTAGAGGACTGAGGGGTCTGCAATACCAAGATAGGTTATTACACTTGGGGCTATTTAGTTTGGAAAAACGAAGACTAAGGGGTGATCTTATTTTAATGTATAAATATATGAGGGGACAGTACAAAGACCTTTCTGATGATCTTTCTAATCATAGACCTGAGACAGGGACAAGGGGGCATCCTCTAAGTCTGGAGGAAAGAAGGTTTAAGCATAACAACAGACGCGGGTTCTTTACTGTAAGAGCAGTGAGACTATGGAACTCTCTGCCGTATGATGTTGTAATGAGTGATTCATTACTTAAATTTAAGAGGGGACGGGATGCCTTTCTGGAAACGTATAATGTTACAGGGTATATATACTAGATTCCTTGATAGGGCGTTGATCCAGGGAACTAGTCTGATATTGCCGAATATGGAGTCGGGAAGGAATTTTTTTCTTCAATGTGGAGCTTACTCTTTGCCACATGGTTTTTTTTTGCCTTCCTCTGGATCAACATGTTAGGGCATGTTAGGTTAGGCTATGGGTTGAACTAGATAATAATCTTTATTAATAATCTTTATTTTTATATAGCGCTAACATATTCCGCAGCGCTTTACAGTTTGCACACATTATCATCGCTGTCCCTGATTGGTCTCACAATCTAAATAGATGGACTTAAAGTCTTCCTTCAACCTTAATAACTATGTAACTATGTAATTGCAGCGCCCCAGAGTCCTGGTCGTTGCAGTACTGTGGCTCCGCCACTATGGGGAGCTACGGTGCGTCCGATGGCACTGAAGGAGTTCATCTGATCAGGTATCACAGACACCAATACATTTCACAGCCGGGCCTCCGGGGGGAGCTAAGGGTGCTATTCATTAGGCCACTCCCCACCATAGTGGGTAAACTGGGGGTCAGGCAGGAAGTTAGATCAGAAAGCTGACTGGATTGGACGAAGCAACACCTAGTGGCAGAGGGTGTTGTGGAGGAAGAGACAGTAGGGTCTCTGTCAGGGGTGGGATCCTGACAGAGGCTTGGCATTGAAAGAACGTAACGGGTCCGCGCCAGCTCCGGGAAGCGGCGGGACCCAAGAAAGGACTAGAAGCGAGATAGATTATGCTGAGTGAGAAACGAGATCAAGCAATAGGAGAATACCAGTAGGGGTCGTGCTGTAAGACCGGAGCAACATCCTACTGAGGCGCACTACCGGTGGCCGGAACGCCGAGGGAGTATTACAATAACCAGCTTCAAGCAATACTCTAAACAGCGGCAGGACAGTCAGTTTAAGGCGGGCTGTCTAACACATATCACCTATGAAGTCTTGGGAGGCAATTGCGGGAGAGGGGCGTCTCTAGGGTCCCGGAAGAACTCCAGGCCTATCCGACAAACGGGTGCCGTTCTAACTGTAACATCAGGAAGGGACGGAAGATTAGAAGAACATCATTTAATCGAGTTGTGAGGGAACTTAAGAAACAGACACAACGGTTGTGGGGTACTTTCCGTAAGCACAGCAGGGAAGGACTACAACACATAGCGCTAAGAAGGAAGGCACCGATTTCCACCTGTGAAGTGAACTCTGGAGGTGCCATTGGACCGGCCGGACTTGCGCAGCCTGGTGAACCGTATTCTGGACTGAGGACTCAGAGATCTCCAGTAAAGAGGTAAAGAGACTGCAACCTGGTGTCCTCGTTATTTACCGCGACCTGCACCCCACAACTGCACCACCAACATCCACACCTAGCATTGACTGTGCGCCCCACGGCAGGGTCACGGACCGGGGCCTAGCCGCCGTGACGACCCCCCCAGAAGCAGAGACTCGTAGGCCCGGTACCGGGTATCCCCTCGGCCCTGCGGCGGTGGGGGCGCTACATAATTTGACTCAAAAATATACCTATAAAGAGAAACATCAGACAAACTGAACATTTTGCAGTGGTCTCTTAATTTTTTGCCAGAGCTGTATTTAATTAGGGTTCATCTGACATTTATTGTGTGGAACTCCTTCTTCTTAGAGATTCTAGGTGTACTACATGACTTACAATAAAAAAAATATATTGTGGCACCATGTAAGCCAGGAAAATCGATGTAAATACTTTTATGCCCAAAAACGACAAAAGTATTTTCAGAGTGTTACCTTTATTGGCTAACCAGAAAAAATATATATTTGCAAGCTTTCAGAGCAAAGGGGCTCCTTCTTCAGACAGGTTTACAAGTGAATTAATAAGACAAGAGCACATTTAAACGATATTACAATAGGACATTTGTTCATGAGGTGGAAGGGGTGATGCCTCCTAAAGATAAGCCAAGGAAATCAAATTAGGGTTTATGAAATGGAGAGGCAGTGGGAATATTCCTTTAGGCTGGTTTCACATTTGCGTTGGGCAGAGTTGCGTACTTCCTCGCACTTCCTCCATTAGGCCCCGTCCACTGCCGCTCTTCCATTCAGATCCACCTACGTCTGCATGCATCCTATCTTTAACATTGGGTGCGCAGGCCATGCGGATGTATGCGGATGGGTCCGCATGCGTCGTTTGGACACTGCGCCGACAGCAACAAAATGCAGTTGCATTCGGCGCAGAGTTAAAACGACGCATGCGGACGCATCCGCATACATCTGCATGGCCTGCGCACTTGCAGCGCCCCCACTGCCGCAGGGCCGAGGGGTACCCGGTACCGGGCCTCTGAGTCTCTGCTCTGGGGTTGTCACGGTGGCTAGGCCCCGGTCCGTGACCCTGCCGAGGGGCGCACAGTCAAATGATAGGTGAGGATGGTGGCAGTGGTGCGGTGCCGGACGCGGGTAAATAACGAGGACACCAGGTTGCAGTCTCTTTACCTCTTTACTGAAGATCTCTGGGTCCTCAATCCGGAATACGGTTAACCAGGCTGCGCAAGTCCGGCCGGTCCAATGGCACCTCCAGAGTTCTCCTTGCAGGTGGAAATCTGTGCCTACCTGCTAGCGCTATGTGTTGTGGTCCTTCCCTGCTGTGCTTATGGAAAGTCCCCACAACTGTTGTGTCTGTTTCTTAAGTTCCCTCACAACTCGATTAGATGATGTTCTGCTAATCTTCCGTCCCTCCCTGATGTTACGGTTAGGACGGCACCCGTATGACGGGTAGGCTCGGAGCTCTTCCGGGACCCTAGAGTCGCCCCTCTCCACAAGTTGCCCCCCAAGACTGCATAGGTGATTTAGGTGAGACAGCCCGCCTTTGACTGACTGTCCTGCCGTTGGTTTGAAGTATTGCTTGAAGCTGAATTTATAAATACTTCCTCGGCGTTCCGGCCGCCGGTTGTGCGCCTCAGTAGGATGTTGCCTCGGTCTTACAGCACGACTCCTACTGGTATTCTCCTTGTTGCTTTGATCTCGTTTCTCACTCAGCACAATCTATCTCGCTTCTAATCCTCCCTTGGGTACCGCCGCTATACTGAGCAGGCACGGTCCCGTTACGTTCTCTCAAGTTGCCAGGCCTCTGTCAGGATCCCACCCCTGACAGGGACCCTACTGAATCTTCTCCTACAACACCCTCTGCCACAAGGTGTTGCCTGGTTCCAACCCAGTCAGCTTTCTATCTAACTTCCTGCCTGACCCCCAGTTTTACCAGTATGTGAGGAGTGGCCTAATGAATAGAACCCTTAGCTCCCCCTGGAGGCCCGGCTGTGAAATGTATTGGTGTCTGTGATACCTGGTCAGATGAACTCCTTCAGTGCCATCAGACGTACCATAGCTCCCCTTAGTGGCGGAGCCACAGTACTGCAACGACCAGGACTCTGGGGTGCTGCACTCCCCCCCGGTTAAATCCAGTACTCCTGGACTGGGAAGAAAACAACAATACAGATTAGCAAAAAGACATACAATTTTGAAAATGCAATAACAATAAGTAAGCTTGAACAGAGCTTCCCTTTATGGGAGGTGAGGACACTTGAACGTTACAAACATGGTTGAACATTATAAATTACAGGCTATAAACAACTCCTGTTACCCAACCGGGTATTCTACTCAGTGCAAACTTTTGAATAATAAGTTAACATTGTCCTTAAGGACGTACACTTCCTATCCGCTAAGGACTTATTCTGAACATTATAATATTAATTAACTCTTTCTCTTTCATTCTCCTTCGTTAAATCTGCAGGACCGCCTGTCCTAACTGCTCCAGGCCTGCTGCCTCTCCTTTCTATACAGGACCGCCCCTTTCAGCCCGGGCCTACTGCCTTTTCAACTACTATACACAGTATAGAACATAACATTTACCTTCAATTTAAGGTCACTGAGCCATCCCTACATGGCTCCTAGGAGGACTCACCACTAACCCCTACGGGTTCACTTCCTGTCCTCATTTTCTTGCACGTTATTAGACATTTCCTATTAAGTAAAACATTAAACTTTCTTCTCTACTTTTCTTACTAACATGTATGCAGGACACTATGTCTACCCCTACGGGTCTGCTGCATCTTTCCAATAATTACTTTATTCCAGAGCACATTATCAACATTTCTTATAATTGTCTAACTGACCACATATAACTCACTATATCAAAACATTATCACTTCTTTCAAGGCATTATTATCACTTTACTGTTTTAAGGCAGTATTACTCGTAAGTACACAGGTGAACATCCCCTTTAAGAGGGGATCAAGTCTCTATGAGGTAGCACAGCTTCTTCAGCTACCAGTCCGTACACAATAAAGGCTCCGGTGCGGTGTCTTCGCAAAGAGTCTCTCTTTAAGTAAAACCAGTAGGGAGCACCTTTAAGAAGGTGCAAACTATTTACAAGCAGTTTGTATCATGCACTGTTCATGATTGCGGCAGTTCTTGATAACAAAGAAGAAAATAGAAAATAACCAAAAACAATAGGGATCCCGGGTCAACAAAGGGATCCCTTTAAGAGTTAACCCTGGACGGGTTTAGCAGCAACATAGCGGGAACAAACAGTTTAAGGAACTATTTACAGTTATTAAAGCATTCTTGCTTACTCAGTCTTGTAGTGTAGGGGGTGGTCTCCTTCCAGGCCTCACCTGGCCAACGGGCCGCGTTGGTACAGCAAGGACCGGTCCTGGCTCCAGCAGCGACAGGATCCCTCGCCGGGATGCCCTCCTTGCTTGTGGGCGAGCGCGACCCAGAGGCACGCGGTGGACCCGGACCTCCTGAGGTTCCGTGGGGACGGGCTCCGGCACCTTCCCTGCAGAAGGCTCGTCCTCCGGCGTTCTGGCAGCAGCCTGGAGGGCGACGCACCGCTGGACGCCCCGAGCTATCCAGCCAGCTCCGCCAGCTTCCCTCCTCCACCGGGTGTAGGTCACCGCATCGCCAGGCTCCAGATCGGGATCGTACCTTCCCCCGCAGGGCTCCACTTCTTCCCGATCCACACGGACCTGCAGTGGCTCCCCGATCTCCTGTATAACTCCCCTTCCTTTCTGGGAGTTAAAGGATACCACTACACCCCAGTGTGACGGTGGAACCTCCTCAACACTCCTCAGATCGACCTGGGCTGTCGGTTGTGGCCTGTTCCGCCACGCTGTCATCAGGCGCTGCAGGTGCTCCGCCTCCGGCAGGATCCTCAGGCCCTGTGCCTGCAGCTCACACTCCGCCGCGGCCGGGATGAAGGAAGCGGGAGACACCGGAGACAGGCGGACCTCCGTGGGTTGGCCCAGCCGAGTGATTACACGGGCATCGGCTTCCAGGCGGTAGGCTACCTGCCGGGCCTCGGCTGCAGCCACACACTCCTCGGACATCGGCCATGGGGGCTGGCCTATCGGTAGCTCCGCAAGGGTCAGTTCCCGCAACAATGGCGCGTCCGGGGCTATGTCGGGTTCTGCAACCTCGTGCTGAGTTGGGGCATTCGCACGCGGTGCTTCCGGCGTCGCCATTTTCGCTTCTTCTCTGGTGTCCTCTTCCCGCGGTCTCTTTCGTGGGCGGCCCCGTCTCCATGGTCTCCACCCTCCAAACAGGATCAGGAGGCGGACCTCGGCTGTTGACGGACACGTCCTCAGGACACAGAAATATTTAGACTGGGCCGCCATGGTCCTTCGCGCTCTTCAGCTTGTCTACGCCTACTCCACGCCCCTCGTCTCTTCCTGCGCTCTCCTCAGCGCTGTAATGGCGGCGGATTTTGGCGGTAAATGGCGCGGCACAGTCTTTGCAATAAAGTACAGTCCAAGCACAGTAAATCACAGTTCCAAGGCACACATGACCTGATTCTTCAGGCTTAAGTAGATCCTGTTCGTGACGCCAAGTTTGCAGCGCCCCCACTGCCGCAGGGCCGAGGGGTACCAGGTACCGGGCCTCTGAGTCTCTGCTCTGGGGTTGTCACGGTGGCTAGGCCCCGGTCCGTGACCCTGCCGAGGGTCGCACAGTCAAATGATATGTGAGGATGGTGGCAGTGGTGCGGTGCCGGACGCGGGTAAATAACGAGGACACCAGGTTGCAGTCTCTTTACCTCTTTACTGAAGATCTCTGGGTCCTCAATCCGGAATACGGTTAACCAGGCTGCGCAAGTCCGGCCGGTCCAATGGCACCTCCAGAGTTCTCCTTGCAGGTGGAAATCTGTGCCTACCTGCTAGCGCTATGTGTTGTGGTCCTTCCCTGCTGTGCTTACGGAAAGTCCCCACAACTGTTGTGTCTGTTTCTTAAGTTCCCTCACAACTCGATTAGATGATGTTCTGCTAATCTTCCGTCCCTCCCTGATGTTACGGTTAGGACGGCACCCGTATGATGGGTAGGCTCGGAGCTCTTCCGGGACCCTAGAGTCGCCCCTCTCCACAAGTTGCCCCCCAAGACTGCATAGGTGATTTAGGTGAGACAGCCCGCCTTTGACTGACTGTCCTGCCGTTGGTTTGAAGTATTGCTTGAAGCTGAATTTATAAATACTTCCTCGGCGTTCCGGCCGCCGGTTGTGCGCCTCAGTAGGATGTTGCCTCGGTCTTACAGCACGACTCCTACTGGTATTCTCCTTGTTGCTTTGATCTCGTTTCTCACTCAGCACAATCTATCTCGCTTCTAATCCTTCCTTGGGTACCGCCGCTATACTGAGCAGGCACGGTCCCGTTACGTTCTCTCAAGTTGCCAGGCCTCTGTCAGGATCCCACCCCTGACAGGGACCCTACTGAATCTTCTCCCACAACACCCTCTGCCACAAGGTGTTGCCTGGTTCCAACCCAGTCAGCTTTCTATCTAACTTCCTGCCTGACCCCCAGTTTTACCAGTATGTGAGGAGTGGCCTAATGAATAGAACCCTTAGCTCCCCCTGGAGGCCCGGCTGTGAAATGTATTGGTGTCTGTGATACCTGGTCAGATGAACTCCTTCAGTGCCATCAGACGTACCATAGCTCCCCTTAGTGGCGGAGCCACAGTACTGCAACGACCAGGACTCTGGGGCGCTGCACAATCAATGTTAAAGATAGGTACGCAGGACGCATGCAGACATAGGCGGAGCTGACTGGAAGAGGTGTGGCAGTGGGCGGGGCATAACAGAGGAAGTACGCAGCCCTCCAAAGCTCTGCGCAACGCAAATGTGAAACCAGCCTTAGTTATCTGGAGTCCGTCTGGTGGAGATGTGAATTCTGTCCATGTAGTGAGTTATATATTCAGGTGTTAAAATGAGTCCTATTGTCAAAGAATTGAACATCCTTATCAGTTTCAATTCCCAAGTTCCTCTCTCTCAGTTGTCCTTAAAATTACTTTTTAGTATTAAGACTTTTAAATCTCTCATACAGTGTCCAGGTCCAGAAAAATGTTTTTTTTCCACAGGTGTGTCCAGTTCATTCTTAATTGTGTATCTGTGGAGATTCATGATTGTTTGTAGTTTTTGCGTGGTTGCAGGGGCGGATTATCAGACGGTCAATATGGGCGGTAGCCCAGGGCCCTGGGCTACCGCACAGATTGCCCGCCGGCCGCCGCTATTACTGTCTGCAGTGCACCGTGCATGGTCGTGCCCCCCTGACTGACTGGCGCCGCGTATGTAAGTATCATTATGGGCCCGGACCCGGAGGGCAGAGAGAGGTGGCCCGCATCGGGCCCCGTCTCATCTGCTCACCGGGCCCCTACCGCTACTGGCGCCGCTGCGGCGGTCTCCTATTGACGTGCGGGCGCACGCCCGCACGTCAATAGTTAACAACAGCCGCCAGCCAGCCAATTGGAGACTGGCAGCTGAAGCCGGCCGCAGGCGCAGCACACAAGTTGCGAGACTCGCCGGCGTCTGACATCATTGTCAGTTGCCAGCGAGTGTGCGCTGTTGGAGCGAGCTCGCCGCTGGAGCGCTGGTCAGGTGAGGAGAACTCGGTTTTTTTTTGTTTTTTTTTTTTTTATTTTGCTAACCACCGTGACCTAACTAAGTAATGGCAATAATCAGGGCCCAGGGCGGATTATAATGCTGGACACTGCAGTCAGTCAGTGACAGTGACACACTGGGGCAGATGATTGCAATTTGCTGGACACACTGGGGCAATGCTGGAGTCGGAGACACTGACTGGGGCAATGCTGGAGTCTGGGGCAGATTGCTGGAGACACTGGGGCAATGCTGGAGACACTGGGGCAATGCTGGAGGACACACTGGGGCAGATGATTGCTGCAGCCTGCAGCTGGACACACTGGGGCAATGCTGGAGTCTGGGGCAGATTGCTGGAGACACTGGGGCAATGCTGGACACTGGGGCAATGCTGGAGACTTTGGGGGCAATGCTGGAGGACTCACTGGGGCAGATGATTGCTGGACACACTGGGGCAATGCTGGAGACACTGGGGCAATGCTGGAGACATTGGGGCAATGCTGGAGGACACACTGGGGCAGATGATTGCTGGACATACTGGGGCAATGCTGGAGGACACACTGGGGCAGATGATTGCTGCAGCCTGCAGCTGGACACACTGGGGCAATGCTGGGCACACTGGGGCAATGCTGGGCACACTGGGGCAATGCTGGAGTCTGGGGCAGATTGCTGGAGACACTGGGGCAATGCTGGACACTGGGGCAATGCTGGAGACATTGGGGGCAATGCTGGAGGACACACTGGGGCAGATGATTGCTGGACACACTGGGGCAATGCTGGAGACACTGGGGCAATGCTGGAGACATTGGGGGTGCAGCGCCCCAGAGTTCTGGTCGTTGCAGTACTGTGGCTTCGCCGCTAAGGGGAGCCATGGTACGTTCGATGGCACCGAAGGAGTTCCTCCAATCAGGTATCACAGACACCAATATGTTTCACAGCTGGGCCTCCGGGGGGAGCTAAGGGTGCTATTCATTAGGCCACTCCCCACCATAGTGGGTAAACTGGGGGTCAGGCAGAAAGTGAGTGAGAACGCTGACGGGATTGAACGGAGCAACACCCTGTGGCAGGGGGTGTTGTGAAGGGAGAGACTGTAGGGTCTCTGCCAGGGGTGGGATCCTGGCAGAGGCTTGGCATTGAAAGAACGTAACGGGTCCGCGCAGGCTCCTGGAAGCGGCGGGACTTAAGAAAGGACTAGAAGCGAGACAGATTGTGCTGAGTGAGAAACGAGATCAAGCAGAAGGAGAATACCAGCAGGGGTTGTGCTGAAAGAGGCAGCACCCTGCTGAGGCGCAATACCGGTGGCCGGAACGCCGAGGGAGTGGATTAGAATACAGCTTCAAGCCATACTCCAAACAGCGGCAGGACAGTCGGTCTCAGGCGGGCTGTCTACCACATATCACCTATGAAGTCTTGGGGGGCAATTGCGGGAGAGGGGCGTCTCTAGGGTCCCGGAAGAACTCCAGGCCTACCTGACAAACGGGTGCCATTCCAACCTGAATACAGGGAAGGGGTGGATTACAGAGGAACATCAAATCGAGTTGTGAGGGAACTTAAGAAACAGACACAACCGTTGTGGGGTTACTTTCCGTAAGCACAGCAGGGAAGGACTACAACACATAGCGCTAGAAGGAAGGCACAGATTTCCACCTGAGAGGAGAACTCTGGAGGTGCCATTGGACCGGCCGGACTTGCGTAGCCTGGTGAACCGTGTTCTGGACTGAGGACTCAGAGATCTCCAGTAAAGAGGTAAAGAAACTGCAACCTGGTGTCCTCGTTATTTACCGCGACTTACACCCCACAACTGCACCGCTCCACCGCTATCATTACTACCACCTATTACACCGGACGTCCCCCACTGACGGACAGGGCCACGGACCGGGTCTAGCCACCGTGACAACCCCGAGACTGAGAACTAGAGGCCCGGCTCCGGGTACCCCTCGGCCCTGCGGCGGTGTGGGGGCGCTCCAACTTGGCGTCACGAACAGGATCTACTTAAGCCTGAAGAATCAGGTCATGTGTGCCTAGAGACTGTGATTTACTGTGCTTGGACTGTACTTTATTGTAAGACTGTGTTGTGCCATTTGCCGCCAAAATCCGCCGCCATTGCAGCGCTGAGGAAAGCGCAGGAAGAGAAGAGGGGCGTGGAGTGGGCGTAGACGAGCTGGAGAGCGCGAAGAATAATGGCCGCCCAGTCTAAATATTTCTGTGCAGTGAGGACGTGTCCGTCAGCAGCAGAGATCCGCCTCCTAATCCTTAATGGGGGGCGGAGGCAGAGAAAACGAAACTGCTCACGCAGGAGAGAGCGGGAAAAAGACCAGGAAGCGACCCACGTGGAGGACGCTATGGCCAGCAGCTCCGAACCCGACAGCGGGGTTGAAGTGGAAGTCTCCCCTGACTACCCGGCTGAGCCCAGCAGCTTGTCCTCCGTGGATAACACCAAATTCCTGAGAGCCGAGATGGAGGATTTATATAACCAGCTCCTCCAACTGCATGTAAGAGTCCAGGCCCCGCATCAGGTGGGACCGGCAGTGGATTCCCGGACATCGGAAGAACCAGCGGGACCTGTCGCGGAAAGTGGAATCGTACCAGTGGGTGAGTCCGCCGATCCTACCCCACTAGCAGAGGGTGTGTTAGTGGGTCCCGTAGCAGCACCACCTCTCCCGGGGACCCATAGACTTCAGCGCCTGTTACCATGGGAGGAAGCCACGGGCATGGAACACCGTATGCGAGCCCCAATCACCCCTACTCCCTTGCCGTGTGAGGTCAGCGCGGAGCGCACGGTGTGCCGCTGGGTGAACCCTGGATCCAATCTCATGGGGTTCCCCGGGGTGGAGACTCAGAAGGGAGAAATGGTGCAGGCCCTAAGCTGGGAGGAATACCAGATCCAGCTAGAACAGCGGTGGCGAGAGGAAGAGAAAACACATCAGGCTAAACGGGAGGCCTATCATCAAAAAGATTTGGCGGTCAAGGACCGGGCCCGTAAGGACCCCACCACTCACCAGGCCCCGCGCAGGCAGGGCATCATCACCGTCTTTAAACTCCAAGGAGGCTGGGGCTTCATTAAAGAACCGGGGCTATACGCAGAGGTCTTTGTTAACCGACGGGATGTCGAGTCACACCTTAGAGAGGGTCACCCCGATCGAGACCTCTATCCGGGAGACAGTGTTACCTACACCCGGCACCTTGGGGAAAAGGGGTGGTTCGCTCTGAACGTCTACAAGAAAGAGAAACCAGCCCCTGTGGCCAAAGTGCCGCCGTGTGACCGATCTGTAACCACCCTGGTCGGCCCCACCTGCCTGACCACAGAACTTGCGATCTGCCACCCGATCGCCGCCACCACTGTCGTGCCTAAAGAGGTGCCCCTTCGAGTGACCGATGTTCCGGATGTGCCAGCACAGAGAGAAGTGGGAACACAGACCTTGATCGCCGCGCACGACCTGGTCGTGCAACAGACCCGAACCCATGGGGTGTATCTGGCAGCGGGAGTGGACCTGAAACCTGAATTGCAGGGGTCCGCCCGCCAGGTGGCGCCTCATGGAAACTTCTGAAAGAAGAGTCACTTTATGAAAATGTAAATAGTTACTGTTTGTCTTTTATTCCTTTAAGTTGCTGCTAAACCCGCCCAGGGTTAATGGATCCCTCTGTTGACCCGGGATCCTCTTTGTTTGTTTTCCTTTTCTGAAGTTGTTGCACAAAAGTTATACAAACTGCAGAAATCATGGACTGTGCATGATTCGAACTTCCCTTGTAAATAGTTTGCACCTTCTTAAAGGCGCTCCCTACTGGTTTTAGCCAAAGACACTTTGCGAAGATATTTGCCCTATTTGTTTGAGCCAAAGACACTTTGTGAAGATATCATTCCTACCGGTTCTAGTTAAAGACACTTTGCGAAGATACCATACCGGAACCTTTGCATGGGCCGGTAGGCTGAGAAGACGAGCTACCTTAGAAAGACTTGGTCCCCTCTTAAAGGGGATGTGAGAAACTGAACTTGAGAGAGATACTGTTGCAGAACAGTAATGCCATAATGATGCCTTGAAAAGAAATGTAACTGTTTTACATGCTAAGTTATATGTGTTGAATTTGTTGAAATGTCTAAATAATGTTTTGCAGAAAGAAAAGATGCAGAGAGCCCGTAGGGGTAGAGATAGAGGTCTGCATAGTTGAAAGTAAGCAAAGTAATAATGAAGGTGAGGATAGAAGGTAAACCCCGCGTCCCCATTGAAAGTTACTTTGTTACTAAGGACAGAGAGTGAACCCGTAGGGGTTAGAGAGTGAGTCCTTAAAGGAGCCGAGTAGAGCTGGCTCAGAGTTCTTTAAACGAAAGGAATGTTATGTCTATACCATGTATAGTAGAGAAAGGCAGTAGGCCCTGGATGAACAGGGCGGTCCTGTAAAAGAAAGGAGAGGCAGTAGGTCTGGTGCCATAGGGACAGGCGGTCCTGCAGGTTCAAAGTAGGAGAATGTGAAGTTACCTTACCCTGTAATGTGATTATAGGAAGGCCTTTGGTAAACTAAGAGTGTATGTTTCTTAAAGGCAATGTTAATTTATTGTTCCAGAATTTGCACTAAGTAGAATACCCGGTTGGGTAACAGGAGTTATGCATAGCCTGTAATTTATAATGTTGACCATGTTTGTAACGTTAAAAGTGTCCTCACCTCCCATAAAGGGAAGCCTGTTCAAGTATACTTATTGTTTTGCACTCAACAAAATTGTATGTCTTTTTGCTAATCTGTATTGTTGTTTTTCTTCCCAGTCCCGGAGTACTGTGTTTAACCAGGGGGGAGTGCAGCGCCCCAGAGTTCTGGTCGTTGCAGTACTGTGGCTTCGCCGCTAAGGGGAGCCATGGTACGTTCGATGGCACCGAAGGAGTTCCTCCAATCAGGTATCACAGACACCAATATGTTTCACAGCTGGGCCTCCGGGGGGAGCTAAGGGTGCTATTCATTAGGCCACTCCCCACCATAGTGGGTAAACTGGGGGTCAGGCAGAAAGTGAGTGAGAACGCTGACGGGATTGAACGGAGCAACATCCTGTGGCAGGGGGTGTTGTGAAGGGAGAGACTGTAGGGTCTCTGCCAGGGGTGGGATCCTGGCAGAGGCTTGGCATTGAAAGAACGTAACGGGTCCGCGCAGGCTCCTGGAAGCGGCGGGACTTAAGAAAGGACTAGAAGCGAGACAGATTGTGCTGAGTGAGAAACGAGATCAAGCAGAAGGAGAATACCAGCAGGGGTTGTGCTGAAAGAGGCAGCACCCTGCTGAGGCGCAATACCGGTGGCCGGAACGCCGAGGGAGTGGATTAGAATACAGCTTCAAGCCATACTCCAAACAGCGGCAGGACAGTCGGTCTCAGGCGGGCTGTCTACCACATATCACCTATGAAGTCTTGGGGGGCAATTGCGGGAGAGGGGCGACTCTAGGGTCCCGGAAGAACTCCAGGCCTACCTGACAAACGGGTGCCATTCCAACCTGAATACAGGGAAGGGGTGGATTACAGAGGAACATCAAATCGAGTTGTGAGGGAACTTAAGAAACAGACACAACCGTTGTGGGGTTACTTTCCGTAAGCACAGCAGGGAAGGACTACAACACATAGCGCTAGAAGGAAGGCACAGATTTCCACCTGAGAGGAGAACTCTGGAGGTGCCATTGGACCGGCCGGACTTGCGTAGCCTGGTGAACCGTGTTCTGGACTGAGGACTCAGAGATCTCCAGTAAAGAGGTAAAGAAACTGCAACCTGGTGTCCTCGTTATTTACCGCGACTTACACCCCACAACTGCACCGCTCCACCGCTATCATTACTACCACCTATTACACCGGACGTCCCCCACTGACGGACAGGGCCACGGACCGGGTCTAGCCACCGTGACAACCCCGAGACTGAGAACTAGAGGCCCGGCTCCGGGTACCCCTCGGCCCTGCGGCGGTGTGGGGGCGCTCCAGGGGCAATGCTGCTGGACACACTGGGGCAATGCTGGAGACACTGGGGGCAATGCTGGAGGACACACTGGGGCAGATGATTGCTGGACACACTGGGTCAATGCTGGAGACATTGGGGCAATGCTGGAGGACACACTGGGGCAATGCTGGAGACACTGGGGGCAATGCTGGAGGACAGACTGGGGCAGATGATTGCTGGACACACTGGGGCAGATTGCTGGACACACTGGGGGCAATGCTGGACACACTGGGGGCAATATGCTGGAGTCAGACACTGGGGCAGATTGCTGGAGACACTGTCTGGGAGCAATGCTGGACACTGGGGCAATATGCTGGACATACTGGGGCAGATTGCTGGACACACTGGGGGTAATATGCTGGACACACTGGGGGTAATATGCTGGACACACTGGGGGTAATATGCTGGACACACTGGGGGCAGGACTGGAGGCATGGGCAGAATGTAGACACGGGGCAGAATGAAAGACATGGGGCAGGATAGGATCATGGGGCAGGATGGATATGATGGAGACAGATAGGGCAGGATGGGGAGATCATATGGTGTAGAATGGATACTCATAAGTGCAGGATGGGAGAACATATGGCTGGAGCAAGGAATGAGAAACATGGGGCCAGGGTGGGGAATATTATTACCATAGGGGCTAATTAAGGGATATTATTACTGCAGTGATGTATTTATTTTATTTTTTGAGTATACTGTTTTAAAAGGGGGGGGGGGCGGTCCTGTTACTGTGCAGAGTGACACTATATCGCCTTTTTTTCTCCATGTGGTGTAATGTAGAAGTTGTGAAAAATTAAGTACTGTGTTCTGCAAGCAGAGCTCGAGATAACTGTTATTTCCTGCAGAAACAAGTCCTGGCTGGAAGAAATGATGGCGGTCTGTGCTGGATGAAAGATGAAGGACTTCACCTAGAGACGTCACTGGTGAGTCAGTGTTGCCTATACACTGACACTATACACTGTATACTATATACAGAGGTCCTGTGTACAATGTCACCAGTGATCTCTGTATTACCTCTACACAGACACTGCATACTAAGTACAGATCTCCTGTGAATACTGCCACTTATGGTGTTAGTATTGGGTTTTCGTTTTTTTTTTTTAATTACTGATCAGTATTGTAGTATTCAGTCACTATGTGGTGGTAATATGTGGTCTGGAAATGGTGTTGTGGTATTTGTCCCTTGAATGTGCTATTTGGTCACCAAGCGGTGGTAATATGTGGTCTTGACATGGTGCGGTGGTATTTGTTCCTTGTATGTGATATTATTCGATCACTGTGGTTGTAATTTGTGGTCTGGTCATGGTGCGGTGGTATTTGTTCCTTGTATGTGATATTATTGGTCAAAATATACCTAAATTGTATTGCAGATTTTAACAAATATTTAATAGGTTACAGTAGAGTAGGGCCCGGCCATTTTTCTGGAATAATCTGGTTCGGGTATAACATGACCCCCGTCACATGACCCCCCGTCACATGACCCCCGTCACATGACCCCCCCGTCACATGACCGGGGGGGCCCACAGTGTCTGAACAGCCCGGGGCCCTGGCTACCCTTAATCCACCCCTGCGTGGTTGCCCCAATATACAGCATGTTCCAACTTATTATGCAAATTATATTTTTCTCGGATTTTCCTAAATGGTCAGTGCAAATGATAGTCAATCTAATAAAAGTAATCACCCGTTAGAGTATACATCCTATTTTATCGAAGAAGCCTCCCAATGATAACAGTATAATCTCCAAAATGAATAAAAACTCAAAATGCACTGTTCCAAATTATTAGGCACAGTAGAATTTCTGAACATTTGACATGTTTTTAAGAACTGACAATGCTCATTTGTGGAATTTGCAGCATTAGGAGGTCACATTCACTGAACAAAAGAGCTATTTCACTCCAAAACATCCTAACAGGCCAAGTTACATGTTAACATAGGAACCCTTCTTTGATATCACCATCACAATTCTTGCATCCATTGAACTTGTGAGTTTTAGGAGAGTTTCTGCTTGTATTTCTTTGCATGAAGTCAGAATAGCCTCCCAGAGCTGCTGTTTTGTTTGATGTGAACTGCCTTCCACCCTCATAGATCTTTTGCTTGATAATACTGTAAAGAGGTGAAGCACAAGAAGAGTCCTGGGGCGGTTACCTTCTCGGCTCTATGCCTGGAACCATTGAGCTGTGCTACAGGTTCCCCAGGGGGCAGACTTAGAGACTGGGACAGGAAGGAAGCCAGGCAGAGAGCGGGTAAGGCACGCGCGCAAGGAACAGAGCAGCGTGAGCAGCGGTCAGAGCAGGGTGCAGTTGCGCTCTGGGAGAGAGAGAGCTCCCGGTCAGAGGACAAATAAAGGGAGACTGCCCAGAAAGACTGCATCTTGTGAGTACATGAAAGAGGATTCTGCTGTGACTGGAGAGGGGTGCTTTGAGACCCATGTAGAGACATTGGCCCGTGCAGAGACTGCGACTCCCTGGTACCCGCGGTATCAGTACAGAGACTGTGACCCCTGGTACCCACGGTATCAGTGCAGAGCCCCTGATTCCTGGTGAGAGACTTAACAGTGCAGAGCCCCTGATTCCTGGTGAGAGACTTAATAATAGACTGACCATCGTTTTCCCGGGATAGGCTGTGCTGTAAAAGCTAAAGACTCAGAGCCTGTGCATATGGCCGGGATCACACACAGCGAGATACGGCCGAGTCTCGCAGGTTAAAACCAAGCTCTGGCACCGGCACTCCAGAGCGGAGTGTGCGGCCGCATAGCAATACATGGAGCCGCATGCTCCGCTCCGTAGTGCTGGTGTCAGAGCTTGTTTTTAACCTGCGAGACTCGGCTGTATCTCGCTGTAGTGTGACTCCGGCCTATCACATTAACTCCCGAAACCCCAGGCAGCGGATTCCTAGAGACTACACAGCCCACAGACAACAGAGGGACGACAAGTGCCGCTATTTCTCGGCACCTACGTTGGAGAAGACAACCCTTTAAGCAAGTTCTCATCAGACAGATAAGTGTTCTTTTCTCAAGAAATCCTGCCTACTTCTGTTACACTGTTTGACTCCCATATTTTTGCACTGTTTTATTGCTAGTTATATTCCATTCCTTCCTCCCTGCGAGGAGAACCTGATCCCTGTTATTAAACCCCTCAACTGTTGGTCTGTCTGTTCCGTGGTGACATACTCAGTACCTGCATACTATTACAATACTCCAAAGGTTCTCTATAGGGTTGAGGGCAGGGGAAGATGGTGACCACACAATGAGTTTATCTCCTTTTATGCCCATAGCAGCCAATGACCCAGAGGTATTCTTTGCAGCATGAGATGGTGCATTGTCATGCATGAAGATGATTTTGCTCCTGAAGGCACGTTTCTGCTTTTTATACCATGGAAAAAAGTTGTCAGTCAGAAACTCTTTATACTTTGCAGAGGTCATTTTCACACCTTCAAGAATCTTAAAGGGCCCTACCAGATGTTTCCCCATGATTCCGGGCCTAAAACATGACTCCTCCACCTCCTTGCTGATGTCGCAGCCTTGTTGGGACATGGTGGCCATCCACCAACCATCCACTACTCCATCCATCTGGACCATCCAGGGTTGCTCGACACTCATCAGTAAACAAGACTGTTTGAAAATTAGTCTTCAAGTATGTCTGGGCCCACTGCAACCGTTTCTGCCTGTGAACACTGTTAGGTGTGGCCGAATAGTAGGTTTATGCACCACAGCAAGCATTTGAAGGATCCTACACCTTGAGGTTCGAGGGGCTCCAGAGGCACCAGCAGCTTCAAATATCTGTTTGTGCCTTTGTAATGGTATTTTGGCAGCTGCTCTCTTAATACAATGAATTTGTATGGCAGAAACCTTCCTCATTATGCCTTTATCTGCATGAACTCTGTCTGTGCTCTGTTTCAGTCACAAATCTCTTCACAGTACGATGATCACTCTTAAGTTTTCGTGAAATACCTAATGTTTTCATCCTTTGACCAAGGCATTGCACTATGATGCTTTTTGGCAGCAGAGAGATCATTTTTATTTCCCATATTGCTTGAAACCTGTGGCCTGCTTAATAATGTGGAACATCACTTTTAAAGGCAACCTGTCACCTGAATTTGGCGGGACCAGTTTTGGGTCATATGGGTGGGGTTTTCGGGTGTTTGATTCACCCTTTCCTTACCCGCTGGCTGCATGCTGGCCGCAATATTGGATTGAAGTTCATTCTCTGTCCTCCGTAGTACATGCCAGCGCAAGGCAATATTGCCTTGCGCAGGCGTGTACTCCGGAGGACAGGGAGTGAACTTCAATCCAATATTGCGGCCAGCATGCAGCCAGCGGGTAAGGAAAGGGTGAATCAAACACCCGAAAACCCCGCCCATATGACCCAAAACTGGTCCCGCCAAATTCAGGTGACAGGTTCCCTTTAAGTAGTTTTCCTTTAATTAGAATCACCTGGAAAACTAATTATCACAAGTGTTTAAGATTGATTTCAGTGATCCATTGAGCCCTGAGACACAATACCATCCTTGAGTTCATTTGAAAAACAAAACAATTAAATCTTTATGACACTTAAATCCAATTTGCATAATAATTTGGAACACGGTGTAAATATCTCCAGGGCACCTTGTACTCTGTATCATGTACACCACATTGGAGGATGTACATGAAAAGAAATCTTATAGTCCTGATTTGTGTTTGGTATGCAGACTGTATTTGTTGGTAGTATGTGTTAGGTGTCAAGTTCCTGCCTTTGCACAGGGGGAATCTCAAACCATGTCTGCTGCGGTCTCCCATTCTTCTCCAGCCACTGTGGAGCCTGCTTAGTAGAGACGTCAGTCCCAGCATCTGGCTCAGGCAGATACTGTGCGCTTGGTTACTGCTGCCCTTCCAGGTCCAGCCATTGTAACCAGCACTGATTAGCGGCGGTAAACAGACGCTCCTGGCTCTAAGTCCCGCTTTTCCTCTACTGAGCATGCCCAAGGGACGACCTCTCATTGGAGGTCTGGGGTCACATGCTCAGGTCCCGTAGCGGCTCCTATTGGATCACTAGGAAGGTCCCGAAGAGCTTCAGCTATAAAAGGTTCGCATGGCCGCACGGTCATGCGCTGGTATAAACTTGATAATGTGTGTGTGTAGATGAATGACTGTCGATGGATGAAAGCTCCTTAATCATTCCCATTCCTTGTGTTGTTGACTGCTTGCGAATGGTGGAAGCTATCTAGCGCCAGACAGTGCTACCTGCACACGTAGCACACGTTACAGTGCCTTTTTTGTAGTGCCCGTCTGTACGGCACCATGCTCAATCAGTGCGCTTTCCTGACAGCCTGTCAGTGTAGGGTGGGAATTCCCGCTTGGACTCTGCATCTGACTCGGGGCGTCCTCAGGCGCGGGCTCAAAAGCCACCAAGGGTCAGAGCTTGTCCAATCACCAGTTTAGTGGGGGTGATTCATAGGGATCCCACTAGTGTCTTGCAGCTGCACCCTGTGACTGCTAGGGTGCAGTGTATTTTGGCAACAGAGTTCGCTTCCATGCACACTGGGTGAAGTCTAACCCACGTGTGAGCAAGTGTCCATCCGCCATTACTCAGCAGCAGGTACCATCTACGCACGGTAGACCCCAGGCTGCGAACGTGCAGCACCCCAGAGTCCTGGCTGTTGCAGTACTGTTGCTCCGCCACTAAGGGGAGTGATGGTACGTCTGATTGCACTAAAAGAGTTCACCTTGCAGGTATCACAGACACACATTACACTTCACACTCTGGCCGCCAGGGGGAGCAAAAGGTCCTATCTACTAGGCCACTCCTCACACATGGGTAAAACTGGGGGTTGGATAGGAAGTCAGGGAGAAAGTAGCTGAGGAGAGCTCGAGAGAGGACCTGTCAGGGGTGGGATCCTGGCAGAGCCCTACAAAAAGGACAGATCGTTACGGAGCCGTGCCTGTGCCTTATAGCGGCAGACTCCTAAGAAAGGACACGAAGCGAAGCATATTGTGGAGAAGTGAGAAACGGGATCACAGCACAAAGGAGATAGAACCAGAAGGAGTCATGCTTCAAGATCAGCAACATCCTTCTGAGGCGCATAGCCGGCGGCCGGAACGCCGAGGAAGTAAGAGACTCTACGCATTACTTTGAACTACGGCCGGGCAGTTAACTTTAGGTTGGCTGTCTCACCTTTACACCTAACGAAGACAACGGAGGCAATTGTGGGAGAGGGGCGTCCCTAGGGTCCCTATAAAATAACTCCAGGCCTACCCCGTCATACGGGTGCGTCCTATCCATATCATCTGGGGGACGTAGAGAGAAAGAACAGATACATACACGACAGTTGTGAGGACTATCCCGTGGTGCTCAGCAGGGAGGTACTATAACACACAGGCGCTGGTGGGAAGGACACTGATTTCCACCTGTAAAGGGAACTCTGGATGTGCCTTCGGACTGGCCGGTCTCAGCCAGCCCTGTTAGCAGTGCTCTGGATTGCGGATGCCGAAGCCTTCAGTAAAGAGGTAAAGAGACTGCAACCTTGTGTCCTCGTTATTTACTGCAACCTACACCACCACCTACACCTTTTATTGGGCGCCCCTTAGCAGGACCACGGACCGGGTCAGGCCACCGTGACATCCTCAGAACCGAGAGACCCGGATTCGAGTACCCCGTCGTCCTGCGTTTGGGGGCCGCTCCAAACGCACCTCATATCTGCCTCTTTATTATTTGGAATTACTTATTAGTGTCCTATATTTCCAATGCAACTTCCTACCAATACTATATCACACAAGAGACGGTACCATAACCGTCACTTCAAAGAAGCCAACACATCCATATTAGATCTAATAATTTTTTATTGAATAGAACAACAAAAAAGTTAAAATTGCCACATATTCAAAGTCTCACCATATTATAACCCCAAGGAGGGTAAACAACCAACATATTTGAATAAACAATCAAAAGAGTAAAAATAACTCTATATTTAAATGTTCTTTCATTGAACTAAGTACATAGAAGTCTTTAAGAAATAATTTAGGTGCTAAAAAGCATTCCAGTTACTCCCAATTGCATATAAACACAGAAAAATTGCACCCAATATTATACTGATATAGATCATTCAGATGCTAAATCGCATCCTAATTATTCACTGCTACGTATAATACCAGAACCATTGCAAATAGTGCCATATATCATATGCAAAGTAATTTGCACCTCAAATATTCATTACTGCATCTTTATGCCAAAAGGTAAATAACTACCCATCGTACCAGACCTATAAGCACCTTAATAAACTTGTTCACAAAAATAGTGAACAATTTTGATCACTATTTTTGTGAACAAGTTTATTTGCACGTCCCCTCTTTAGGACTTAGTATTAAGGTGCTTATAGGTCTGGTACGATGGGTAGTTATTTACCTTTTGGCATAAAGATGCAGTAATGAATATTTGAGGTGCAAATTATTTTGCATATGATATATGACACTATTTGCAACTGTTCTGGTATTATACGTAGCAGTGAATAATTAGGATGCGATTTAGCATCTGAATGATCTATATCAGTATAATATTGGGTGCAATTTTTCTGTGTTTATATGCAATTGGGAGTAACTGGAATGCTTTTTAGCACCTAAATTATTTATTAAAGACTTCTATGTACTTAGTTCAATGAAAGAACATTTAAATATAGAGTTATTTTTACTCTTTTGATTGCTTATTCAAATATGCTGGTTGTTTACCCTCCTTGGGGTTATAATATGGTGAGACTTTGAGTATGTGGCAATTTTAACTTTTTTGTTATGTTCTGTTCATTAAAAAATTATTAGATCTAATATGGATGTGTTGCCTTCTTTGAAGTGACGGTTATGGTACCGTCTCTTGTGTGATATACTCTTTATTATTTGGTGCGTTCCGCTAGCCCTAACAATATGTGGGTACAAGTTTTGCATTTTTTATTGTTACATGGCAATATGCCACTTATGGTGATGAGAGGACACTTCTGACAAGGAGATTCCTTAAGTTAGTGGGCTGTTTGTAGGAAGAAATCGTAGTTCTGGGAATATTTTTTTCAGTCTGTGGTCTCTGTGGAATATGCAGGGGAGATCAGCCCCAATTTTACTTAGGATGCTCATGTGGGGGTTGTATGTGACCACAAGATGCAACCTGTTGTCCTCCCTCTGTCTGTAGTCCAGGAGGCTGCTTCTTGGGATCCTTGTAGCTTTGTGGATCTGTTCATCTATTACAACAAGGATGCAAATCACTGATAATAGATGAACAGATCCATAGAGCTACAAGAATTCGAAGAAGCAGCCTCCTGGATGACTGGAGGAAGAGGAATCCAGAGATCAGCTGCAGCCCGGATTTCCTCACCATGTTTAATCCGTATGAAGAATGAAACCGTGACGCCAGCGCTGATTGGGTGCCAAGCACCATGTGTCACAACACCGCAAGAAAACTCCGGGACCACGAGTGCGGACATCGCTGGAACGGCGTCAGCAAGGGAGAAGAGTATAGTTTTTTAATTTTATCTGGGCCAAACATTTAGTTCAAGAAGGGGATGTTCTAGTAGTGGACAACCCCTTTAATAAACCGGAAAATCTAACTATAGGCTGCTAGATTATAACTGTACAGAGCCCCCCAAGGCCAAACACCTGAAACTTAAGAGTGGTGGTGGACAACCCCAGCTCCAACCCTTATGGAGAAACTCTAGGATAGATCTTACTGGAACTTCTCGACCTAGTTTCTCCCATGAGCCAGATAGAAACTTCTTCCATGTTCTACAATATATCCTAGTGGTTACAGGTTTCCTGCTTTTCAGAAGGATAGATACTAAATCCTGGGAGAATCCCTCCCCTGTCAACAGTGCCCTCACAAAATCCAGGCTGTTAAATGGAGATTTTAAATCTGAGGGTGAACGACTGGGCCCTGGGAGAGCAGATGGGGATCTCCTGCAAGATCCACGGATATGAAATGGACATCTGCCTCATCCAAAAGCCATGGTCTCGGGCCATAACGGGACTATTAATATCACCTTTGCCTGTTCTTCCCCAATTTTCCTCAGAACCAACAGTATCATCACTATGGGAGGAAAGGCAAAGACTAGGCTGTACACCCATGATATCTGCAAGGCATCTACTGCATAAGGCTATTGCCTTGGGTTAAAAGAGCAGAATCGATCCACTTTCCTGTTCCCCTTGTTGGCGAGCAGGTCTATTTCTGGGACCCACCACAGACCTATGACTGCCAGAACACTGTGTTTCAGGGACCATTCCCCCTGCCTTAACCGAGTCCCGACTCAGGGAATCTGCTTTGTCGTTCTCCTTCCCCTTATGTGTAGTGCTGTCAGGGAATAGAGGTGTTGTTCTGTTATAACTGTCCACAGTTATTTCCATCAAGGAGCGAGATATCGTTACCCCCTGATGGTTTATATGTGCCATCACTCGGTTGTCCGGCAGTTTACGAACATGATGGGCCTGAAGTACAAAGAGAAACTTCTATAATGCTTTCCCACAGCTAACAACTCCCTCATGTTGGATTACTTATTTTTCTTCTGGTTTATCTGCACATCCTGGACTACACACTCTCTTAGATGTGCCCTCCATCCAGGTGTGCTTGCATCTGTTGTTATACATAGTTACCGTATATACTCGAGTATAAGCCGAGATTTTCAGCCCAAATTTTGGGGCTGAAAGTGCCCCCTCGGCTTATACTCGAGTCACGGTCGGCGGGTGAGGGGGAGAGGGCGCCGAGGCATACTTACCTAGTCCCGGCGATCCTGACGCTCCCCCTGCCCGTCCCACGGTCTTCGGTGGCGGTGCAGCAGCCTCTTCCCCTGTACAGCGGTCACGTGGGACCGCTCATTAGAGAAATGAATAGGCTGCTCCACCCCCCATAGGGGCGGAGCCGCATAATTCATTTCTCTAATCAGCGGTGCCGGTGACCGCTGATAGAGGAAGAGGCTGCGGCACCGAAGACCAGCTGTCCGGGGGAAGGATCGGGACGCCGGGAGCAGGTAAGTATGACATATTCACCTGTCCTCGTTCCACACGCCGGGCGCCGCGCCATCTTCCCGCCGTCTCTCCTCACTGACTGTGCAGGTCAGAGGGCGCGATGACGCATATAGTGTGCGCGGCGCCCTCTGCCTGATCAGTCAGTGCGGAGAGACGCCGGGAAGATGGCGCCGAGGAGCTGCAAGCAAGACAGGTGAGTATGTGTTTTATTATTTTATTGCAGCAGCAGCAGCACAGCTATGGGGCAATAATGGACGGTGCAGAGCATTATATGGCACAGCTATGGGGCAACGGTGCAGAGCACTATATGGCACAGCTATGGGGCAACGGTGCAGAGCACTATATGGCACAGCTATGGGGCAATGGTGCAGAGCACTATATGGCACAGCTATGGGGCAACGGTGCAGAGCACTATATGGCACAGCTATGGGGCAACGGTGCAGAGCATTATATGGCACAGCTATGGGGCAACGGTGCAGAGCACTATATGGCACAGCTATGGGGCAACGGTGCAGAGCACTATATGGCACAGCTATGGGGCAACGGTGCAGAGCACTATATGGCACAGCTATGGGGCAACGGTGCAGAGCACTATATGGCACAGCTATGGGGCAACGGTGCAGAGCACTATATGGCACAGCTATGGGGCAACGGTGCAGAGCATTATATGGCACAGCTATGGGGCAACGGTGCAGAGCACTATATGGCACAGCTATGGGGCAACGGTGCAGAGCACTATACGGCACAGCTATGGGGCAACGGTGCAGAGCACTATATGGCACAGCTATGGGGCAACGGTGCAGAGCATTGTATATATGGCACAGCTTAATGTGGAGTATCTATGGGGCAACGATGCAGAGCATTATATATATGGCACAGCTATGGGGCAACGGTGCAGAGCATTGTATATATGGCACAGCTTTATGTGGAGTATCTATGGGGCAACGGTGCAGAGCATTGTATATATGGCACAGCTTTATGTGGAGCATCTATGGGGCAATAATGAACGGTGCAGAGCATTATATGTGACACAGCTTTATGTGGAGCATCTATGGGGCCATAATGAACGGTATGGAGTATCTATTTTTAATTTTGAAATTCACCAGTACCTGCTGCATTTTCCACCCTAGGCTTATACTCGAGTCAATAAGTTTTCCCAGTTTTTTGTGGCAAAATTAGGGGGGTCGGCTTATACTCGGGTCGGCTTATACTCGAGTATATACGGTACATAGGTTGAACTAAGAACTAGGTCCATCAATTTCAACCTTTCTCCACCAATTGTACATTTCGTCACCAATTTAACTATAACCAGCAATGTTATGTGTATCAAATAAATTGTCCAGCCCTTTTTTAAAAGCTATTATAGTGTCTGCCATTACTACCTCTTGTGGTAGGGTATTCCACAGTCTGACTGCTCCAACTGTAAAGAACCCTTTCCTTTTTAGCTGTCAGAATCACCGTTTCCTCCACCCATAATGAGTGCCACCTAGTCCTCAGTATGGTCATTGGAAGGAATAAGTCATGTGCCATTTTTTTGTAATGGCCTCACATATTTATACATGTAAATGAGATGTCCTCTCAGGCTTGTTTTTCTAAACTAAACAAGCACAACTTTTCATCATATGAGAGGTCTTCCATCCCTTGTAACAATCTAGTTGCCCGTCTTTGAACTGATTCAAAGACGGGCAACTAGATTATTGCAAAGGATGACATTGCTTAATGGGTTTACATTAAACCTTGACTTTCCCAGATTGAACAACCATCCCAACTCAGCTAAGATAGTTATGACTCTTAGAAGCTGGCAGTTACAGTGCTCTACTGACCTTCCTACAATCAATAAATCGTCCAGATGTAAGCAGATTGTGGGATGCAGTGACAGACAGAAGGCAGAGCAAGGGTTAACAAATTTTAACCGTTTTAATTTTAACAAGGGGTTAACTCCTCGCAGGGAGGTGAAGGGTTAAACAGGGGAATAGCAGTTCAATTGTGGGAAATATGCAAGGTAAATAAACAAAGTGTCAGAAGTTCGGTGGTGCACTTATGTCAGAAGTTCTTCATAATGCAGGTATCTCATGGAGGGTGGGTAGCGCCATCAACGGCTGGCGCGTTGTTGGCCCAAGAAGATTCAGCTGGTAATGACAGTCCATCTTCTGGCAGTCAGTCTCCGGTACCTTCCACTGAGCAACTAGTCCATGAACATAGAACATATGCAACCGGAGCAAACAAGGCCGCAGCACGATCAAGGCCCTCTGTAAGCGGGAAGGTGTCTGATGTTAAGGTGGGCAGCAAACATATGTCCAATAGCCGGTTCTCTCTTTGTGGCATGGGCGCTGTACTCACGGTCACAAAGTGCACGGCACCTCGCTCTCTGTCAGTTACCGGGCACACTGCACTTCTCTCTCTGCAGTACCCGCTGGTCACGGCTGGAGTACATGAACGCGGGCCGGCGCAGCCTCGATGCTCAAGGGCTGGAGCGCTTCTCTCTCTGTCCTGCGCGCTGCCTGTTCCTGCCGAGACTGACTGCTTCCGCATGAGCTGTTGCTGTTGCCACTTAGCCATACCCCCTATTTCTGAGTGCAAAGGTCTGTCCGGTCTCTGACTCTTTTCCCCGGACAACAAAGTAGACAGCCCCAGCATAGGACAGGTACCCGCGGCCTTGTTCTACTTCTTACACTCCCCCTCTCCTTTAGATCGCCATTCCACAGGTCAGAGTTTCTACAGTAAACGTTGACACTCCTCCATTTCTTGAATGATCAGTGGCCAAATAAATTGGTCTTGTTCGTATCGATTGGGTGGTATTCCAGCGGTGGTTCGTTCTGTGAGGCGTAAATCAGGTTGAGTGGCCGAGTCAGGTTGAGTAGTGGAGTCAGGTTGAACGGGCAAGGGCGGGGATGCACCCATATTCAGTGGAGCAGCCACTTTGGGAGTTTCAGGCTCCGGTGCCTCTTCTGGGTTGATAGGTGATGGGCCGGTGAATTCATCGTCACAGTCAACAATTGCAGGAGGGTGTGTGTCAGGAATATTTTGCGTTCCCTCCAAATGATCTGGGTCTCGTGACAGGCACTGACGTAGCATATTCCGGTGGACTACTCGAGTGGGGGCGTCTTCTTCTCCTTCGGGTTGAATCTCATAGACAGGACCTTCGGACCCAATCCGGCATTTCACCTGGTGCGGAGTTTTCTCCCACCAATACTCTTAACTTGCCCTGAGGCCGCATGTCTCGAACCAGTACTCTGTCACCCGGCTTTGAGAGCTGTCCCTCGCAGAGGCATCGTCTCATGATGTTCAAGCTCCCAAAATTTGGTCTGGACTAATCGATGCAGAATCTGTAAGCAATGTCGATGTTCACAGACCCAGGTGGGCACCCCTGTCCGTGGGTAGTCCTCCTCAGGGTCCAGCTCCAATTCGGTGATCTCTCGTCCTTTTTGGCCAAACAGCAGGGTGTATGGCGTGCATCCAGTCATTCTGTGTACCCGGTTGTTGTACACCCAAACTAATTCATCCACATACTCAGGCCAACGGACTTTCCAGTCCTCCTCTAGTGTCCTCAGCATCTTAATCAGTGTCCGGTTGAAACGCTCACAAACTCCGTTTCATTGTGGATGATAGGGCGTCGTTTTGGATTTCTCAATCTGATACAGGCAATGCAGTTCTTCCATTATTACTCCTCAGAAACAGGCGCCTTGGTCAGAGTGGATTCTCTTCAGACAACCGTATACTCGGATGAAGTCTCTGCAAAAGGCCTGTGCCGCCAATTCGGCAGTCTGGTCCCAGGTCAGAGTTACCACCGCAAATTTAGTGAAATGATCGATCATCACCAATGTTCATATCCTAGATGAGCTGGACTCACAGTCAAGTAATCGATCATCAACACATCTAGGGGAGCAGAAGCCACGATGGTCTGCATAGGGGCCCTTTGTTCCGGAGGCTTGGCCAGTTCACAGTTTCTGCACTTGTGACACGTTTCATCTACTGCCGTCTTTAGCATGGATGGTAGACTAACTTCTGCAGCCACTGAAATGTCTTTTCCAGGCCAAAATGGGTCCCTCTCTCATGGGCTTCGGTGGCCACCTCACTGATCAGCTTTTCAGGAAGCACCACTTGCCAGGTAATTCCCATATCTCATGTTAGCTGCACTTTCTGGTACAACAAGTCATCTTCTAACTGAAGCTTCTTCCATTCCCGGAGGAACTGCAGTGTTCCTGGGGACAGGGCCTCCCTCTCTTCTCGGCTGGGAAGTTGCTTCAAGGCCACCCACTGCCTCAATTGAGCAAGTTCACCATCCTCTTGCTGAAGCTGGACCCAGGCATCACGGGGACATCCCAGGGTGTGTTCCCGGACGCCTCTCCGATCTGTCCCTGCGTTGCCGCCAACGTCCTGGCGAGGTTTCGAAACCCAGGGGTCTCTTCGACCTCCAGCTCTTCGTCTCAATTACACCCAGGTCGCTCAAGAGTCACTCTGGATAGAGCATCAGCATGTGTATTCTCCGTTCCTCTTCAATATGCAATCTTGTATTGATACTTCGCCATACGGGCCACCCATCTCTGCTCCAGAGCCTCCAGTCTCGCATTTTCCAGGTGGGCTAGGGGATTGTTATCAGTGTGTACCAAGACATCAGACCCGGACAGGTACTCGGCAAATTTCTCGGTCATTGCCCACACTAAAGGAGTGGGAGATCTCCCCTGGCGTGCGCATCCACGGGCAAAATGTCCAATATCTCCACATGCAAAACAGGTCAGCGGTCTTTCTGGGTGAGATTGTCTCCTTTCCCAGCGAGGCTTAGGATTACTTCGACCTCTAGAGGGATCCAGGGTTAGGGGATGTTTCTTCCGTAAGTCAGACCATTCTTCTTGCATTTCCTGGATTTCCTTCTGAATTTCGCTCACCTAACTTGGTTCAGTTGCAAGCGGAGTGGATACCTCCCCACTCCAGACCTTCCCTGCCGGGGCGGTCACTCCTTGCTCTTGGTCACGTACACGTGCCTCTGCCCCAACCTCCAAAAACGACATAGGCGGATTAGCTCACAAGCACGCCCATAAAGCCTGCTTAAGCCCTACGTCTGTGTCATCCCTCTTACCGATCGCAGCGTGGATCTCCTGCAGCACATTCATGTATTGGGTCACCGACTCCCCCTCCCTTTGGACACGACTAAACAAGCACATGCGCAATTCCCCAACGTCTGTAGAGTTCCCATGCATCTCCTCTAAAATTTGTAGCACCTTGGCAAAGGGGTTTTGCTCGAGGAGGCCGGAACATGACGGAGCACCTCGCTTCTCCGTCTAGAGCCATCATGGCAATTTCGGTTTGCATCGCGGGGGTCATAGGGTGCATCCTTAACATGCCTTTGACCTGCTCAGTCCAGTCCCTGAATGATTTACAGCTACTAGTCTGCTTGATTACATGTGGGGATTCCCTAGCAACCAGGCAACACCCACATGTACTCAGCCTGGCAAGTAGCTGTAAATCATTCAGCTGAGGTGATAAAAACAAAATCTCCGAACAGTTACAAATACTCATAGTAACATAGTTATTAAGGTTGAAGGAAGACTTTAAGTCCATCTAGTTCAACCCATAGCCTAACCTAACATGCCCTAACATGTTGATCCAGAGGAAGACAAAAAAAAACAATGCGGCAAAGAGTAAGCTCCACATTGGGGAAACAAAAATTCCTTCCCGACTCCACATACGGTAATCAGACTAGTTCCCTGGATCAACGCCCTATCAAGGAATCTAGTATATATAACTTGTAACATTATACTTTTCAAGAAAGGCATCCAGTCCCCTCTTAAATGTAAGTAATGAATCACTCATTACAACATCATATGGCAGAGAGTTCCATAGTCTCACTGCTCTTACACTAAAGAATCCGTGTCTGTTATTATGCTTAAACCTTCTTTCCTGCAGATGTAGAGGATGCCTCCTTGTCCCTGTCTCAGGTCTATGATTACAAAGATCATCAGAAAGGTCTCTGTACTGTCCCCTCATATATTTATACATTAAAATAAGATCACCCCTTAGCCTTCGTTTTTCCAAACTAAATAACCAAAGTGTAATAACCTGTCTTGGTATTGCTGACCCCCCAGTCCTCTAATAACCTTGGTCGCTCTTCAATAATACATACGGTTTTTAATGTATTGTTGATATATATTTTTAAAACATTTGTAATATGTTTAGTGTTTTACACATGGTTTATCTTGTATGGAGGTGCTGGGGTTAATGGACGAGGGATGGTAGGGGGAGGGGAGTGTCACTCCTACCCGCCTACTTATGTCTCACATGCTGCTCACCTCCTTCTCTGTTTCACCATCCCGGACCATGAATAGGACGGCTGTGTTTTACATGCTTCAATAAAGGAATTGAACCACACTTGGACTGGTGAGTGTTGCCGCATTTCTCTGTATCTTTTCTAAACACATAGTTATACATCTTATTACTTCTACCCAAGTGCATGACCTTACATTTATCCCCATTAAAGCTCATTTGCCATTTATCAGCCCAAGCTTCTAGTTTACATAAATCATCCTGTAATATAAAATTGTCCTCCTGTGTATTGATTACCCTGCAGAGTTTAGTGTCATCTGCAAATATTGAAATTCTGCTCTGTATGCCCCTACAAGGTCATTAATAAAAATGTTAAAAAGAAGAGGGCCCAATACTGACCCCTGTGGTACCCCACTGCTAACCGCGACCCAGTCCGAGTGTGCTCCATTAATAATAATAGATTATGGCTGCACACATCTGTGCTAAAATAAGGAAGTTTGAAATATAAGGAATAGGAATAGCATAACGGCTTATGAACTTTATGAACAAACATGAGATTTTAGCACAAGATTTGGCCAAATATTGTGAGCCCATTCACCAACGACAAGGTAATCTCAGATTGAATGGGTAACTACACTGCCTGCCTGGTGTGAACACTTACCTATGGTCTCTGAGCTACTGCCCAATGTGAACACATGCTTGTGGCTAATGACATGATAAAGCCTTCTTATATAGGGAGGCTCAGAACCAATAGTGTTAAGATGTAATTAAAAATCACAGGTATGGTGAAGGGCGGGACGTTCAAGTCAGAAAATAGTATATAGTAAAAATAAGTAAACTGACTGATTAATAGATTAATCTATTATTATGTATGTATTTTTTTGGCTATGCACCAGCATTTATAATTATTATATATATTGTTCAGTCAGTTTACTTATTTTTACTATGTGCTCCATTAATAACCATCCTTTGTTTCCTATCCCTGAGCCAGCTCTTAACCCACTTACACATATTTTCCCCTATCCCCATTATTCTCATTTTATGTATCAACCTTTTGTGTGGCACCGTATCAAAAGCTTTTGAAACGTCCATATACACTACGTCCACTGCGTTCCCTTGGTCCAGTCCGGAACTTACCTCTTCATAGAAATTGATCAGATTAGTCTGACACGAACGGTCCCTAGTAAACTCATGTCGATATTGGATCATGAGGTTATTCCTCTTCAGATACTCCAGTATAGCATCCCTTAAAATACCCTCCAGGATTTTACCCACAGTAGAGGTTAAGCTTACTGGCCTATAATTACCGAGTTCAGTTTTTGTCCCCTTTTTGAATATTGGCACTACATTTGCTATACGCCAGTCCTGTGGTACAGACCCTGTTATTATGGAGTTTTTAAAGATTAAAAATAATGGTCTATCAATGACTGTACTTAATTCCTGCAGTACTCGGGGGTGTATCCCATCCGGGCCCGGAGATTAGTCAATTTTAGTGATTTTTAGACGCCGCCGTACTTCCTGCTGGGTTAAGCAGTTGACACTTAATG
The DNA here is from genome assembly GCF_051348905.1 of Ranitomeya variabilis. Taxonomy (NCBI): domain Eukaryota; kingdom Metazoa; phylum Chordata; class Amphibia; order Anura; family Dendrobatidae; genus Ranitomeya; species Ranitomeya variabilis. Next base: position 327,127,924 of record NC_135237.1, on the reverse strand, counting down.
GGGAATTTTTGTTATCACTGATCATATTGTCTGCCATGGGATTTTCTTGTGTAAATACTGATGAAAAAAAGTAATTTAGAATATTGGCTGTGAGAATCAGACTGCACTCAGATGTCATCCGAGTGCAGTCCTATTGGAATACCTGGGGTGGACCCGCAGATCCACGACAACAAACCTCCCAAGGGTGAGCTGACCAGGTAGACCAGCCCCTATACAGGGAGTGTTAGGGGCAGACTCAAGGGAGACTATTGCCGCAGAAGCTGGAACCCGGAGACAGGTAGCAGGAAGTACAAGATAAAGAAGCTAGGCGCAGGACGGACAGAGTGAGGCAAGATGAAGTACAGTTAGGTAAGAGCTGGGAACCGGCGAGACCAAAGGAGAACTGCGAAGAGGAAGACACAAAGGAAGCAGGACAGGACAGAGACACCAGACTACAGAGTACGGAGAGGACACTGGGAGGACTGGACTGGACGAGGAGACAAGGTAGCCTGAGAAAGGCAGAGAAGCTGAACTGGCTGGACAGAGCGGAGACTCAGAACAGGCAGTGCAAAGACAATGGTGGACCTGAGTCACAGAAGCACAAATGACAGACAGGCAAGGAGCAGAGGAAGGAATCACCTTATATACATGGAGTGCTGGAGGACTTCCGGGTCACGGTCCTCCAGGATCACAGAGAGGAGATACAGAGCACCTGCAAATCAGAAAGACGAAGTGCTGGAGTGGGCGGTGCGCACGCGCACCCGACGAGAACCAGAGAGCAGAGAATGAAGGAGAGGACACGCGCCTGCAGGAGGAGCGCGCCGCAGCGGGTAAGAATGAGCGGAAGGAGTGGCCGTGACAGTACCCCTCCCCTTACTCCCCTCCTTTCTAAGACCAGACAGAAACCTGGATAAAATCTGAGGAGCTTGAATGTTCTCACGGGGCTCCCAAGACCTGTCTTCGGGACCAAAACCCTTCCAATCAACCAAAAAGAGAGTTTTACCTCGAGACTTTTTCATGGCAAGAATGTCCTTAACCTCAGAGACATCTGGGTCAGAGACAGGTAAAGGAGTTTGAGCAGGAGAAACATGGAACTGATTGAAAACCACAGGTTTTAGAAGGGAGACATGAAAAGAGTTGGGGATGCGAAGTGAGGTGGGCAATTTCAATTTGTAGGTAACGTCATTGATACGAGACACAACCTCGAAAGGACCTATGTACCGTGGACCCAATTTATACGAGGGAATCTTAAGACGAATAAACCTAGAGGACAACCACACTTTATCGCCTGACCGATATACAGGAGAATCCAGACGTCGTTTATCGGCATGTCTCTTAATCTTGGCCTGAGCCTGTTCCAGGGCGATTTTGGTCTCCTGCCAGACCCTGGAGAACTCCTCGGACAGAAGATCAGCCGCTGGTACACCCGAGACAGGGAGTACCGGCAGAGGGATACCAGGATGTTGCCCATAGACGATGAAGAATGGAGACTTGGAAGAAGACTCATTGATGTGGTTATTGTAAGCGAACTCAGCCCACGGAAGCAAATCAGACCAGTTATCTTGATGAGCGTTGGAAAAATGGCGGAGATAGGTCATCAGTATTTGGTTTGTGCGCTCTGCTTGTCCGTTGGTCTGAGGATGATAAGCTGTAGAAAAATCCAGGGTAACATTCATTAGTTTACATAAAGCCCGCCAGAAACGAGAAGTGAACTGTACTCCTCTATCAGAGACTATGTGCAACGGAAAGCCATGAATCCGGAAGATATGAGAAATGAAGATTCTCGCTAATTCTGAAGCGGAGGGCAATCCAGGCAAAGGGATGAAGTGAGCCATCTTGGAGAATCGATCCACAACAACAAAAATGACTGTATGACCAGAGGACTTACGCAGATCAGTAATAAAGTCCATAGCGATATGCTGCCACGGAGCTGAAGGAACTGGAAGAGGATGTAGGAGACCGGAAGGCAGATGTCTGGGAACCTTGTTCCTAGCACAAGACGGACACAAAGCGACAAAACCTCGAACATCCGAAAAAAGGGATGGCCACCAATAATGGCGCGAGATGAGAGCGAGCGTTTTCTTGTACCCGACATGGCCTGCCAGTCTTGAGGCATGACCCCAACGTAGGACTCGAGACCTCTCGCTCACCCGGACAAGGGTTTTACCTGGTGGTAAGGAAGACAAGCTGACCGGAGCCACAAGAATAATTTTGCTGGGGTCCACGATGTGTGCTGGTTCCTCTACAACATCGGAAGCAAGAAATGACCTGGGCAAAGCATCAGCCTTAAAGTTCTTGTCGCCAGGACAGAAATGTAGTTCAAAGTCAAAACAGGCAAAGAATAACAACCATCTGGCTTGTCGGGGATTCAATCTTTGCGCAGAGCGGATATATTCCAGGTTCTTGTGGTCTGTAAAGATCTTGAAAGGGTGAACAGCTCCCTCTAAGAGATAACGCCATTCCTCCAGCGCCAATTTTATGGCCAATAGTTCCTTGTCACCAATGGCGTAGTTCCTCTCCGAGGCTGAGAAGATTTTGGAAAAGAAACCACAAGTAACCAGTCGTCCGGAAGAAGATCTCTGGGAGAGTACTGCACCAGCTCCAATGGCAGAAGCGTCTACCTCAAGAATGAAGGGTTTGTTGAGCTCAGGCCGGCGGAGTACAGGAGCCGAGGCAAATGCATGTTTCAGAGACCGAAAAGCATCTTCAGCTTCGGAAGACCAGATGTGGGGATTGGATCCCTTGCGAGTCAAAGCAGAAATTGAGGCGACCAGAGTGGAGAAATGTGGAATAAACTGCCGGTAGTAATTGGTGAACCCAAGAAAACGTTGAATTGCTTTCACTCCTTGGGGGCGTGGCCAGTCAAGCCCAGCAGACACTTTCTCCGGGTCCATTTGCAAGCCAGAGTCAGAAATAATATAGCCAAGAAACGGTAGCGAAGACTGCTCAAAAACGCATTTCTCGAGTTTGGCGTAAAGACGATTCTCTCTAAGACGGGAGAGCACTTGACGGACATCTCTTCTGTGAGAAGCAAGATCAGCGGAGAACACCAGAATGTCGTCTAAGTACACCACCACACAGGAGTAGAGTAGATCTCGGAAAACATCATTCACAAACTCCTGGAATACTGCTGGAGCGTTACACAAGCCGAAAGGCATGACTAAATACTCATAGTGACCATCCCAGGTGTTGAAAGCAGTTTTCCATTCGTCTCCTGAACGAATACGGATTAAGTTGTAAGCTCCACGAAGATCCAATTTCGTGAAAATTCGGGCTCCTCTCAGGCGATCAAACAACTCAGGTATGAGTGGTAGCGGGTACTTGTTCTTGATTGTGAGATTGTTGAGGCCACGGTAGTCTATACAAGGACGAAGAGTCCCATCCTTCTTCTTAACGAAAACCCGCACCTGCAGGGGAGGAGGATTTGCGAATAAAACCTTTGGTTAAATTCTCCCGGACGTATTCAGTCATGGCTTGAGTCTCGGCTGGAGACAACGGGTAGATTCGACCTCGAGGAGGAGTAGAACCCGGAAGTAAATCAATTGGGCAGTCGTATGGTCGATGCGGAGGTAAGGTCTCAGCCTCTTTCTTATCGAAGACATCCAGGAAAGACAAATATGCAGAAGGTAAATTGGAAGACGCCGAGATAGGACGAGAAGATTCTCTTGGCAACACGGGAAGCAAACAGTTACTCTGGAAGAAGAGTCCCCAACGCAGGATTTCGCCAGACCGCCAGTCAATACAAGGCTCGTGAGTCCTTAACCAAGGAAGTCCAAGAAGAAACGTATGGGATAAAGAAGGCAGAACATAGAAGACGATCTTCTCACGATGCAGGATTCCAATTTGGAGTTCCAATTCTTCAGTAACCAACGTAACGAACTCCCGCAGAGGTTGGCCATCGACTGACGCAATCTGTCGAGGAGTCTCCAGGGATCTGACCGGAATCCGCAATCTCCTAACTGCCTCGAGTTGAATAAAGTTCCCGGCTGCCCCGGAATCTATATAAGCAGAGTCAGAGAAACGTTTATTTCCCACATGTAAAAGAGCAGAAAGAGTGAGGGGTTGAGAGGGTTCAGGGATACCTAGGGAAACCGGATAGCGTATTGACCCACCGAAAGCGTACCTTGATGAAGGTTAAACAGAGACTCGGTGGCAGAGGCCAAACGACCCGGTTCATCAAATACTTTACGAAACGTTTCAACAAAGGTGGAGTTGGGAAACAAGGGGATCATCCCGCTCCCAAAGGGGATTAACCCACGCCAAAGCCTCGCCCTCTAAGTGAGAGATTACAAATGCCACTTTAGAACGGTCAGTGGGATACTGCATGGGAAGTAACTCAAAATGAAGCTGGCATTGGTTTAAAAACCCTCTGCACAATTTAGGATCCCCACTATAGCGAGGAGGTTTAGCCAGACGGGGAGACGGATGAGGAGCTGAAGCCTGAGAGTGAATGGGAGCGGAAGACTGGAGGGCATGAAGGCGATCATCCACCGAAGCCATAAAATTAAGGATATGAGCTTGAGTGTCACGCTGTTGGGCCAGCTCCTGTTGGAGACTTGCTAACAGAGAGGCGCTCCCAGGGTCGGAGGCCTGCAGGGACGAGAGTCGGCACTCCATGGACTTCAAAAAGGACATAATCCTGGACTGATTCTCCCGGAGGAATAATAATTCCTTCTGGGTAGGAGTCGGGGTACCAGCGGGGTCCATGGCCTGTCTGTACTGTGAGAATCAGACTGCACTCAGATGTCATCCGAGTGCAGTCCTATTGGAATACCTGGGGTGGACCCGCAGATCCACGACAACGAACCTCCCAAGGGTGAGCTGACCAGGTAGACCACCCCCTATACAGGGAGCGTTAGGGGCAGACCCAAGGGAGACTATTGCCGCAGAAGCTGGAACCCGGAGACAGGTAGTAGGAAGTACAAGATAAAGAAGCTAGGCGCAGGACGGACAGAGTGAGGCAAGATGAAGTACAGTTAGGTAAGAGCTGGGAACCGGCGAGACCAAAGGAGAACTGCGAAGGGGATGACACAAAGGAAGCAGGACAGGACAGAGACACCAGACTACAGAGTACGGAGAGGACCCTGGGAGGACTGGACTGGAAGAGGAGACAAGGTAGCCTGGGAAAGGCAGAGAAGCTGAACTGGCTGGACAGAGCGGAGACTCAGAACAGGCAGTGCAAAGACAATGGTGGACCTGAGTCACAGAAGCACAAATGACAGACAGGCAAGGAGCAGAGGAAGGAATCACCTTATATACATGGAGTGCTGGAGGACTACCGGGTCACGGTCCTCCAGGATCACAGAGAGGAGATACAAATCACCTGCAAATCAGAAAGAGGAAGTGCTGGAGTGGGCGGTGCGCGTGCACCCGACGAGAACCAGAGAGCAGAGAATGAAGGAGAGGACACGCGCCTGCAGGAGGACCGCGCCGCAGCGGGTAAGAATGAGTGGAAGGAGTGGCCGTGACATTGGCTTTTTCCTTATCCACTATTTCACCTAGACTATTTTTAAGGGGGCCAACACTATCATTTTTTAGTTTCTTACTATTTAGGTAGTTAAAGAATATTTTGGGATTACCCGGGCGTGCTCGGGAAAACCCGAGCAACGAGTACACTCGCTCATCACTACTGATCAACTTTTAACCCTTCTAACTTCCCATTAAAAAAAACCTAATGTTTCAAAAATGATGCTGATGTGAAATAGGCATGTGGTAAATGTTGTTTATTAACTATCTGGCTTAAGGGCATAAAATTTCAAAGCTTGAAAATTGCAAAATTGTGTGTAAAATTTACAATATTTTCATAAATAAATGTAAATTATATCGCCCAAAATGTACCACTAACATGAAGTACAACATGTCACAAAAACATTCTCAGAATCACTGGAATATGTTTAACCCCTTAACGACCGCCGATACGCCTTTTAACGGCGGCCGCTAAGGGTATTTAATCCACAGCGCCGTTAATTAACGGCGCTGTGGAAAAAGTGAATAGCGCCCCCCAGAGTCGGATTTTCTCTGGGGTCTCGGTTGCCGAGGGTAGGCGAGACCCCAGAGAACATGATTCGGGGGGTTTTTACCGACCCCCGAGTTGCGATCGCCGGTAATTAACCGTTTACCGGCGGTCGCAACAAAAAAAAAACAACGCGATTTGCCGTTTAATTTCTCTGTCCTCCGATGTGATCGCACATCGGAGGACAGAGAAATGTGGTCCCCGATGGCCCCCAATAGCCCCCCAATACTTACCTACCTCCCCCGGTGCTCCTCGTGTCTCCCCATGGGCGCCGCCATCTTTTTTCCGGGAAAAAATGGCGGGCGCACGCGCAGTGCGCCCGCCGCCCGGCACCCGGATGTTCTTTGGGGTCTCGGCTGCCGGGGGTAGCCGAGACCCCAAAGAACATGATCGGGGTCGGTTTGCACCGACCCCTGCTTTGCGATCGCCGGTAATTAACAGTTTACCGGCGACCGCAAAAAAAAAAAAAAAAAAGCGATCAGTTATTTCTCTGTCCTCTGATGTGATCGCACATCAGAGGACAGAGAAATAGGGGGATTCGGGGACCCTATCATACTCACCCGGGGTCCCTGGGTCCTCTTCTGTCTTCTCCTGCCAGCCGGCTTTTTCATCATGGCGGGCGCATGCGCAGTGCGCCCGCCATCTGCTGCCATCTGCCGGCCGGCAGGAGAAGACAAGTGGGGCTAAAATTAGGGTTAGGGTTAGGGTTAGAGTTAGGGTTAGGGTTAGGGTTAGGGTTAGGGTTAGAGTTAGGGTTGGGGCTAAATTTAGGGTTAGGGTTAGGGCTAGGGTTAGGGTTAGGCTACTTTCACTCTAGCGTTTTTTGGCTTCCGTCGCAATGCGTCGTTGGAGAAAAAACGCATCCTGCAAAAGTGCTTGCAGGATGCGTTTTTTCTCCATTGGCTTGCATTAGCGACGCATTGCGACGGATTGCCACATGTCGCATCCATCGTGCGACGGATGCGTCATGCTTCGGCGGACCGTCGACACAAAAACAACTACATGTAACTTTTTTGTGCGACGTGTCCGCCATTTCCGACCGCGCATGCGTGGCCGGAACTCCGCCCCCGCCTCCCCGCACCTCACAATGGGGCAGCGGATGCGTTGAAAAAACAGCATCCGCTGCACCCGTTGTGCGGCGCTTACAACGCTAGCGTCGGTACGTCGGCCCGACACACTGCGATGGGCCGAGTACGACGCTAGTGTGAAAGTAGCCTTAGGCTTCTTTCACACTTGCGTCGGTACGGGGCGGTCGCAATGCGTCGGCCCGATGTACCGACGCACGTTGTGAAAATTGTGCACAACGTGGGCAGCGGATGCAGTTTTTCAACGCATCCGCTGCCCAGTCTATGTCCTGGGGAGGAGGGGGCAGAGTTACAGCCACGCATCCGTGGAAATGGCGGACGCGACGTACAAAAAAAAGGTTACATTGAACTTTTTTTGTGACGACGGGGGCTAAAGTTATGGTTAGGGTTGGGGCTAAAGTTAGGGTTGGGGCTAAAGTTAGGGTTAGAGTTGGGATTGGGGTTAGGGTTTGGATTAGGGTTGGGATTAGTGTTACGTTTGGGATTAGGGTTGGGATTAGTGTTACGTTTGGGATTAGGGTTAGGGTTGGGATTAGGGTTAGGGGTGTGTTGGATTTAGGGTTTTGATTAGGGTTATGGTTAGGGTTGAGATTAGGGCTGTTTTGGGGTTAGGGTTGTGATTATCGTTAGGGTTGTGATTAGGATTATGGATCGGGTTGAGATTAGGGTTAGGGCTGTGTTGGAGTTAGGGTTGGAGTTATAATTTGGGGGTTTCCACTGTTTAGGTACATCAGGGGGGTCTCCAAACACGACAGCCAATTTTGCGCTAAAAAAGTCAAATGGTACTCCCTCCCTTCTGAGCTCTGCCGTGCGCCCAAACAGTGGTTTACCCCCACATATGGGGCATCAGCGTACTCGGGATAAATTGGACAACAACTTTTGGGGTCCAATTTCTCCTGTTACCCTTGTGAAAATAAAAACTTTGGGGCTAAAAATCTTTTTTGTTGGAAAAAAATATATTTTTTTATTTTCACTACTCTGCATTATAAATTTCTGTGAAGCACTTGAGCTTTCAAAGTTCTCACCACATATCTAGATAAGTTCCTTAGGGGGTCTAGTTTCCAAAATTTGGTCACTTGTGGGGGTTTCTACTGTTTAGGTACATTAGGGGTCTGCAAACGCAACATAACGCCCGCAGACAATTCTATCAAAGTCTGCATTCCAAAATGGCGCTCCTTCCCTTCCGAGCTCTGCCGTGTGCCCAAACAGTGGTTTACTCCCACATATGGGGTACCAGCATACTCAGGACAAATTGGACAACAACTTTTGGGGTCCAATTTCTCTTGTTACCCTTGTGAAAATAAAAATTTGGGGGCTAAAAAAATCTTTTTTGTGGGAAAAAAAATATTTTTTATTTTCACTACTCTGCATTATAAACTCCTGTGAAGCACTTGGGCATTCAAAGTTCTCACCACATATCTAGATAAGTTCCTTGGGGGGTCTATTTTCCAAAATGGGGTCACTTGTTGGGGGTTTCTACTGTTTAGGTACATTAGGGGTCTGCAAAGGCAACATAACGCCCGCAGACAATTCTATCAAAGTCTGCATTCCAAAATGGCGCTCCTTCCCTTCCGAGCTCTGCCGTGCGCCCAAACAGTGGTTTACCCCCACATATGGGGTACCAGCATACTCAGGACAAATTGGACAACAACTTTTGGGGTCCAATTTCTCTTGTTACCCTTGTGAAAATAAAAACTTGGGGGCTAAAAAATCTTTATTGTTAAAAAATATATATTTTTTATTTTCACGACTCTGCATTATAAACTTCTGTGATGCACTTGGGCATTCAAAGTTCTCACTACACATCTAGATAAGTTCCATGGGGGGTCTAGTTTCCAAAATGGGGTCACTTTTGGGGGGTTTCTGCTGTTTAGGCACATCAGGGGCTCTCCAAACGCGACATGGCGTCCGATCTCAATTCCAGTCAATTTTGCATTGAAAAGTCAAATGGCGCTCCTTTGCTTCCGAGCTCAGCCATGCGCCCAAACAGTGGTTTACCCCCACATATGGGGTGTCGGCGTACTCAAGACAAATTGTACAACAGCTTCTGGGGTCCATTTTCTCCTGTTACCCTTGGTAAAATAAAAATTTGGAGGCAAAAAGATCATTTTTGTAGAAAAAATGCGATTTTTTTATTTTCACGGCTCTACGTTATAAACTTCTGTGAAGCACCTGGGGGTTTAAAGTGCTCACCACACATCTAGATAAGTTCCTTAAGGGGTCTAGTTTCCAAAATGGTGTCATATGTGGGGGGTCTCTACTGTTTAGGCACATCAGCGGCTCTCCAAACGTGACATGGCGTCCGATCTCAATTCCTGCCAATTCTACATTGAAAAAGTAAAACGACACTCCTTCTCTTCCAAGCTCTGCGGTGCGCCCAAACAGTGGTTTACCCCCATATATGGGGTATCGACGTACTCAGGAGAAATTGTACAACAACTTTTGTGGTCTAATTTCTCCTGTTACCCTTGTGAAAATAAAAATTTGGGGGCAAAAAGATCATTTTTGTAGAAAAAATGAGATTTTTTATTTTCACGGCTCTACGTTATAAACTTCTGTGAAGCACTTGGGGGTTCAAAGTGCTCACCACACATCTAGATAAGTTCCTTAAGGGGTCTAGTTTCCAAAATGGTATCACTTGTGGGGGGTTTCCACTGTTTAGGCACATCAGGGACTCTCCAAACGCGACATGGCATCCGATCTCAATTCCAGCCAATTCTGCATTGAAAAAGTCAAACGGTGCTCCTTCACTTCCAAGCTCTGCGGTGCGCCCAAACAGTGGTTTACCTCCACATATGGGGTATCGGCGTACTCAGGAAAAATTGCAAAACAAAATTTGTGGTTAAATTTCTGTTTTTACACTTGTGAAAATTAAAAAAAATGGTTCTGAAGTAAAATGTTTGCAAAAAAAAAAGTAAAATGTTCATTTTTTTCTTCCACATTGTTTTAGTTCCTGTGAAGTACGTAAAGGGTTAATAAACTTCTTGAATGTGGTTTTGAGCAGCTTGAGGGGTGCAGTTTTTAGAATGGTGTCACACTTGGTTATTTTCTATCATATAGACCCCTCAAAATGACTTCAAAGGTGATGTGGTCCCTAAAAAAAACATGGTGTTGTAAAAATGAGAAATTGCTGGTCAACTTTTAACCCTTATAACTCCCTAACAAAAAAAAAAATTGTTTCCAAAATTGTGCTGATGTAAAGTAGACATGTGAGAAATGTTATTTATTAACTATTTTTTGTGACATATCTCTCTGATTTAAGGGCATAAAAATACAAAGTTTGAAAATTGCAAAATTTTAAAAATTTTCGCCATATTTCCATTTTTTTCATAAATAATCGCAAGTAATATCGAAGAAATGTTACCACTAACTTGAAGTACAACATGTCACGAAAAAACAATCTCAGAATCAGCGGGATCCGATAAAGCGTTCCAGAGTTATAACCTCATAAAGTGACACTGGTCAGAATTGTAAAAATTGGCTCGGTCATTAAGTACCAAATTGGCTCTGTCACTAAGGGGTTAAGCTTTCCAGAGTTATTACCTCATAGATTGACACAGGTCAGAATTGAAAAAAATTGGCCTGGTCAGGAAGGTGAAAACAGGCTAAAGGGGGGGGAGTGGATGTGGGGGGTGTTAGAAGGGGTTAAATGTGTTCACCAAACACCTCTGTCCAGCTCCAGCAGAAATCCACTCTGCTGAGCTAACTTAGGCTACTTTCCCACTTGCGTCATTTGGCAACCGTCGCAATGCGTCATTTTGGGAAAAAAACACATCCTGCAAATGTGCCCACAGGATGCATTTTTTCCCATAGACTTGTATTGCCAACGGATCGCGACATATGGCCATACGTCGCGTCCGTCGTGCACTGGATGCCTCGTGTTTTGGCGGACCGTCGTCACGACAAAACGTTCAAGGGAACGTTTTTTCGTACGTCGCATCCTGCATTTCCTACTGCGCATGCGCCGCTGGAATTCCGCTCCCTCCTCCCCGGGACTTTAGAATGGGCAGCGGATGCGTTGAAAAACTGCATCCGCTGCCCACGTTGTGCCGAATTTTCACAACATCCGTCGGTACGTCGCGCCGACGCTTAGCAACGGCCCCGTACCGACGGAAGTGTGAAAGAAGCCTTAGCTGCCTGGTAAGCCTGTAAGCACTGGGCTGCATTATAGGAACAACCTTTCCCACCCAGACTCTTTTGGAAGCTCCTAAATCCTTGACAAAAAAATCCAGACAAATTAAAATTCTCTGAGTAACCTAGTGTTACTGGTGCAGACTTTATTCTACCGAGGCCAATCACCTCGGTGACACATATGTGCCATAAACGATTATACCTCCTGCTTTCTTACACATGGTAAAATTCAAGATGCCCAATTTAAATGTGTTTTCAGCCAATATTCATCTGATATGTATGGACACATATAGCAGAAAAGTGCATGTAGCTATCTAACTTTACAGCTTTGATAGGGTGCAGTTTATAATTTACTGCAAATCATAAAATGAGTTTTATTTCTGGGCACTCACAGAAAGCGGTTTGCAATACGTACAAAAGAAAGGCTAAGCAGTTTTGCACATGAACCAGTTTTATTTTGTCAGCAAGTGATTACATAACTCATGGCCACTAGAGTTTTCATTAATTTTAACAGCAAAATATTAAGGAAATCTGATATGCACTGTTTTCTTTCATTACTAGCTACGCTACCATTTGAGGTAGTTTTACAGAAAGGTTATGCTGAGCATAAGAAGTCTTCCACTAATCTGTTAAACTCTTCAGAAAATCTTAGATGAAGATTGTGTTTGCCCTCCGGCATCAGATGCAGCCTGTAAAAGAAAAAAGTTCCACAATTTAATATATTATTATGCATGAAAGAAACACCCAGTAACCATCACTTAGAGACTAGAAATCTTGGTATGTCAAATAGAAAGAGGTGATACTTCAAAGTAATGTACAATCCCATACCTCTTTCAAGGAGTTTTACAATTTAAGAAAAGTAGACGTCAAATGCTCTTATGCACTTAAAATAACAAAGAGCAGGTACTCCCCTCTCTTTGGGTTCGGAGCCAGCTCCCAGCTTCAGTCTCAGTGTTCTTTCCGCTGTGGTAACGTCACGTCAACAATGTGCATCACCATCACAAACAATCACCGAGCTCCGCAGCTGTACTGAGGTAGACGGCATGATGCGCTGAGCTCCGCAATTGGCTCTGGTGGTGATATGAGCGATTGATGCAATGTGGTATTTGCGGCAACGTCGTCATGTCAACAGTTCACATCACCACCGCAGTCAAGCACTGAGCTCAGCGGCTTGTGCAGTCTACTACAGCACAGCTTCTGAGCTCAGTGATTGGCTGCAGCGGTGATGTAAGTTGTCGATGTGATGTTTCTACTGCAGCCAAAACAAAAAGACCTGAGCATCATCAGATATCAGCTTCTGGACCCAGTAAGGTCAAGTATCTGCTGTATTTGTTACTTTAGATATATTAGAACATTTGAGGTCCACTTTCATTAAACTGTAAAACGTCCTTAAATTGTACAGCCCAACAAAAGAAACACTATATATAAAAAGATACTTAACTCATTAAAGAGGACCTTTCACCAAATGTACAGCAAAAACAAAAAACACTGGACAGAGGAGCACACTATTAGCACACTATAAGCACACTATTAACAGCAATTAGAACTTACAATATGTGTGAGGCATGGAAGCCACTCACATACATAAAGAAGCCTTCCAACATCTGGGATCAGCCTGCTGCTTCCAAACCAGTCGCCCAGGGCCTTGGACACAGTGAATCAAAATCAAGCTAAAAAAATAAAATAGGAGAGTCAGACGATCTCTGCCTCTTCTCAGCTGAATCAACCAAAAGCTCTGGAGGCAAGCAGGACACAAGCTCCTCCACACCAAATCGCCTCCTCTCATCAGCTGAACGGAACATAAAAATTATGGAATTTTTATGTAATGTGGAATAAGCCTTGTTGTTGTAAGACAGTTGGATCTCCTTATCTCTGGTATGTTGTTCCATTCCGAAGATGAGAGGAGGCAATCGGATTCCCTCTGGAGAGGGTGGTTCTTTCAGCTGAGGAGAAGCAAGGATCGTGGAGAGTTCGAACCTGGAGGAAAGATTTACATAAAGAGGAGAGGAAGGGGATAAAGGCAGCCCACTCCTACCTACAGAGTAAATGTTGGGATTTATCAAAAGTCAGGAGACATTATTTTAGAGGTGTTGGCTGGCACTCCTTTTTTATTTTTTTAGTTGGACTTTCACCAAATTTTTCATGTTGAACTGGAGACACGACTTAATAGGCGCTGCAGAGCAGAATAAAAATGTATCACATATAGGGTGTATCTGAGTATGATACCCCTCTCAAGGTCCTCAAAATATAGGCAAATAAGCTAGGAGACCAACTAATATATACTAAGACCTAAAATATAACTTTTAATAAATACTATTAAAATCTCGAATGGATAATAGCGCAACATGTGATAAAGTGCAAAAAAGTGCTCATATAACCAGTGCCATATTAAAAATTGGTTTTATCTCACCAAATGGTCCTCATTCTTTTTCCTTTTGTCCGGGAGCATCCAACAATGTTCTTAAGGGGAGGGGGAGATTTGTATTCTATACTACCCCAGTCGTGCCCCTGTGTAGCTCCCGCCCTGACAAGGGCAGTCTCCAAGTCAGTCTACTATATTGTACCCACCAAAACATGGTGACCTTACCATAAGTCTGGTCCCACTACTGGGAGCTCTAGACACGAGAGTCACCTGCTGACGCAGGGACTCCCTCTTGATAGGAATACCCCACGTTCATTTTGCAGTTCCCCTGATGATTCTCCCCTATGGGAGAGGAAACGCGTAGGGAACATTGTTGGATGCTCCCGGACAAAAGGAAAAAGAATGAGGACCATTTGGTGAGATAAAACCAATTTTTAATATGGCATTGGTTATATGAGCACTTTTTTGCACTTTATCACATGTTGCGCTATTATCCATTCGAGATTTATTAAAAGTTATATTTTAGGTCTTAGTATATATCAGAGCAGAATAAAACAATCACACTCAGATTTCCTGCGGTCCATCACGTTCTCACGCTGCAGGGAGGAGAGCAGGCGGTTTGTCAGTTCTATTGTGGCAGTGTGTTATTCTTTCCCCGTGTGTTGCCGCCTGCTTATGATTTGGTCAATGATAGAAAGAGGAAGTAGTACACACCCCCAGTGAAATCTCTCTGGTAATGCAACTTAGGCGTAAATAAAATATACTGCTTAGGTCCCAAATATTTTGATCACTAATATCTCTGCAATAGAGAGGCAAAATTAAAAAAACAAAACAAATAAACCAAAAACATTTTAACCCCTCAACGGCCAATGACGGATATATCTGACATTGAAAGCCTCCCCCTGTTTCGTGCGGGCTCCGGCGATGAGCCCGCACCTTTTCCGGCACATGACAGCTGACCTGAGCAGCTGTCATGTGCCCCTAACAGCAGCAGGTGGAATCGCAATCTACCCACAGCTGTTAACATGTTAACCCCTTAATGACCGCCGATACGTTAATTAACGGCGCTGTGGAAAAAGTGAATAGCGCCCCCCAGAGTCGGAATTTCTCTGGGGTCTTGGTTACCGGGGGTAGCCGAGACCCCAAAGAACATGATCGGGGTCGGTTTTTACCGACCCCTGTTTTGCAATCGCCAGTAATTAACTGTTTACCGGCGACCGCAAAAAGAAAAAAAAGCGAAGTGTAATTCTGTCCTCTGATGTGATCGCACATCAGAGGACAAAGAAATAGGGGGATTCGGGGACCCTATCATACTTACCGATGTCCCTGGGTCCTCCTGTGTCCTATCCTGGCCGCCGGCTTCTTCCTTCGGTAAGAAAATGGCGGGCGCATGCGCAGTGCACCCGCCATGATCTGCTGGCCGGCAGCTAGAGGAGTTGGAGCTAAATTTAGGGTTAGGGCTAGGGTTAGGGCTAGGGTTAGGGTTGGGGCTAAATTTAGGGTTAGGGCTAAATTTAGGGTTAGGGTTAGGGCTAAAGTTAGGGTTAGGGTTGGGGCTAAATTTAGGGTTAGGGTTGGGGCTAAATTTAGGGTTAGGGTTAAAGTTAGGGCTAGGGTTGGGGCTAAAGTTAGGGCTAGGGTTGGGGCTAAAGTTAGGACTAGGGTTGCGGCTAAAGTTAGGGTTAGAGTTGGGATTACGGTTTGGATTAGGGTTGGCATTAGGGTGACGTTTGGGATTAGGGTTAGGTTTGGGATTAGGGTTAAGGTTAGGGTTGGGATTAGGGGTGTATTGGGATTAGGGTTAGGTTTGAGGTTAGGGTTGAGATTAGGATTAGGGGTGTGTTGGACTTAGGGTTCTGAATAGGGTTATGGTTGTTTTGGGGTTAGGGTTGTGATTATCTTTAGGGTTGTGATTAGGATTATGGATCGGGTTGGCATTAGGGTTAGGGGTGTGTTGGGGTTAGGGTTGGAGTTAGATTTTGGGGGTTTCCACTGTTTAGGTACATCAGGGGGTCTCTAAACGCCACAGCCAATTTTGCGCTCAAAAAGTCAAATGGTGCTCCCTCCTTCCGAGCACTGCTGTGCGCCCAAACAGTGGTTTACCCCCACATATGGATGCCCCAGCGTACTCGGGATAAATTGGACAACAACTTTTGGGGTCCAATTTCTCCTGTTACCCTTGTGAAAATAAAAACTTGGGGGCTAAAAAACCTTTTTTGTGGAAAAAAAAATATTTTTTATTTTCACAACTCTGCATTATAAACTTCTGTGAAGCACTTGGGCATTCAAAGTTCTCACCACACATCTAGATAAGTTCCTTGGGGGGTCTAGTTTCCAAAATGGGGTCACTTGTGGGGGGTTTCTACTGTTTAGGTACATCAGGTTCTCTGCAAACGCAACATAATGCCCACAGACTATTCTATCAAAGTCTGCATTCCAAAATGGCGTTCCTTCCCTTCCGAGCTCTGCCATGCGCCCAAACAGTGGTCCCCCCACACATGGGGTATCAGTGTACTCAGGACAAATTGGGCAACAACTTTTGGGGTCCAATTTCTCTTGTTACCCTTGTCAAAATAAAAATTTGGGGGCTAAAAAATCTTTTTTGTGGAAAAATTTTTTTATTTTTATTTTCACGACTCTGCATTATAAACTTCTGTGAAGCACTTGGGCATTCAAAGTTCTCACCACACATCTAGATAAGTTCCTTGGGGGGTCTAGTTTCCAAAATGAGGTCACTTGTGGGGGGTTTCTACTGTTTAGGTACATCAGGGGCTCTGCAAACGCAACATAACGCCCGCAGACCATTCTATCAAAGTCTGCATTCCAAAACGGTGCTCCTTCCCTTCCGAGCTCTGCCATGCGCCCAAACAGTAGTTTACCCCGACATATGGGGTATCAGCCTACTCAGCATAAATTGCACAATACATTTTGGGGTCCAATTTCTCCTGTTACCCTTGTGAAAGTAAAAATTTGGGGGTGAAAAATCATTTTTGTGGAAAAAATATGATTTTTTTTATTTTCATGGCTCTACATTATAAACTTCTGTGAAGCAGTTGGGGGTTCATAGTGCTCACCACACATCTAGATAAGCTCTTTGGGGGGGTCTAGTTTCCAAAATGAGGTCACTTGTGGGGTGTTTCTACTGTTTAGGTACATAAGGAGCTCTGCAAATGCAACATGACGCCCGCAGACCATCCCATCAAAGTCTGCATTCCAAGCGGCGCTCCTTCCCTTCCGAGCCCCGATGGGTGCCCAAAGAGTGCTCCCCCCACATATGGGGTATCAGCATACTCAGGACAAACTGGTCAACAGATTTTGGGGTCCAATGTCTCCTGTTACCCTTGAGAAAATAAAAAATTGCAGGCTAAAAAATCATTTTTGAGGAAAAAAAAAGGATTTTTATTTTCACGGCTCTACTTTATACATTTCTGTGAAGCACTTGGGGGTTTAAAGTGCTCACCACACATCTGGATAAGTTCCTTAAGGTGTCTAGTTTCCAAAATGGGGTCACTTGTGGGGGGTTTCTACCGTTTAGGCACATCAGGGGCTCTCCAAACGCGACATGGTGTCCGATCTCAATTCCAGCCAATTCTACATTAAAAAAGTAAAACGGCACTCCTTCTCTTCCAAGCTCTGCGGTGCGCCCAAACAGTGGTTTACCCCCACATATGGGGTATCAACGTACTCAGGAGAAATTGCACAACAACTTTTGTGGTCTAATTTCTCCTGTTACCCTTGTGAAAATAAGAATTTGTGGGCGAAAAGATCATTTTTGAGTAAACAAATGCGATTTTTTATTTTCACGCCTCTACTTTATAAACTTCTGTGAAGCACTTGGGGGCTCAAAGTGCTCACCACACATCTAGATAAGTTCCTTAATGGGTCTAGTTTCCAAAATGGTGTCACCTGTGGGGGGGTTTCCACTGTTTAGGCACATCAGGGGCTCTCTAAACGTGACATGGCATCCAATCTCAACTCCAGCCAATTCTGCATTGAAAAAGTCAAACGGCGCTCCTTTTCTTCCAAGCTCTGCGGTGTGCCCAAACAGTGGTTTGCCCCCACATATGGAGTATCGGCGTATTCAGGAGAAATTGCACAACAACATTTATGGTTAAATTTCTGTTTTACACTTGTGAAAAAAAAAAAAAAATGGTTCTGAAGTAAAATGTTTGCAAAAAAAAGTTAAATGTTCATTTTTTCCTTCCACATTGTTTCAGTTCCTGTGAAGCACGTAAAGGGTTAATAAACTTCTTGAATGTGGTTTTGAGCACCTTGTGGGGTGCAGTTTTTAGAATGGTGTCACACTTGGTTATTTTCTATCATATAGACCCCTCAAAATGACTTCAAATGTGATGTGGTCCCTAAAAAAAACTGGTGTTGTAGAAATGAGAAATTGCTGGTCAACTTTTAACCCTTATAACTCCCTAACAAAAAAAAATTTTGTTTCCAAAATTGTGCTGATGTAAAGTAGACATGTGGGAAATGTTATTTATTAACTATTTTTGTGACATATCTCTCTGATTTAAGGGCATAAAAATACAAAGTTTGAAAATTGCAAAATTTTAAAAATTTTCGCCATATTTCCAGTTTTTTTTTCCATAAATAATCGCAAGTAATATTGAAGAAATTTTACCACTAACATGAAGTACAATATGTCCCAAAAAAACAATTTCAGAATCATCACGATCCATTGAAGCGTTCCAGAGTTATAACCTCATAAAGTGACAGTGGTCAGAATTGTAAAAATTGGCTCGGTCATTAAGTACCAAATTGGCTCTGTCACTATGGGGTTAACATTACCCCCCATTTGCCCCATTCAAAATAAAACAATTAAAAAAAATCAAATATACACATATTTGGTATCGCCGCGTTCAGAATCACCTGATCTATCAATACATAAAAATAACTAATCCAAATCCGTAAACGGCATAGCAAGAAAAAAAAAGAATCCCCAGAATTATGTTTTCTTGATCGCTGCATCATTGCAATAAAATGCAGTAGTGGGCGATCAAAAGATCGTATACACACCAGAATGGTATCAATAAAAACATCCGATCGGTGCGCAAAAAATAAGCCATCACCCAGCCCCAAATCCTGAAAAATGGAGACGCTACGGGTTTTGGAAAATGGCAACTTTTTTTTTTTACAAACTTTGCATTTTTTTCACCACTTAAATAAAAAAGAACCTAAACCTGTTTGGTGTCTGTGAACTCAAAATGACCTGGAAAATCATAATGGCATAATTAGCATTTAGTGAACATGGTGAAAAAAATTCCCCCCCAAAAAATGTGGAATTGCATTTTTTGTTTGCAATTTCACCGCATTTGGAATTTTTCCCCGTTTTCTAGTACACAATATGGTAAAATCAATGGTGTCCTTCAAAAGTATAACTCGTCCTGCAAAAAACAAGCCTTCACATGGCCATATTGACGGAAGAATAAAAAAGTTATGGCCGTGGGAAGAAGAGGAGCAAAAAATGGAAATGCAAAAACGGAAATACACCTCGTCCTTAAGGGGTTAAACTGCTCTGTAGCCACTATTACATTATGTATCCAGATCAAGATGAAAAATTAGGTGAAATGTCCTCTTTATGGCATTTAAATTTTTTCAGACAATTCTCAAATTGCACAGCCCTTTGCTTTTACACCAGTACATGCTCTGTCTCTAATTTACAATCCTCTTAGTAGATAGGGGGAGAAGACTAGCTGCAGTGATGTCTGCCATGCAGAGCACAGCACACAGAGGAATGCCAGCTCTTCAAACATTTTTTAGCACACAAGTAACAAAATAGATGAACACATTCAATAATACTGAGCAGTCTCAATGTGAATCTGCTTGGATTTTAGGTAAAAGACTTTTTAGAACGCTCACCATCATCTTCTTCTCACTGTCTACATCTGCCCATTTCTTCTCCCTGCTCGTCACTCCTTCCCCCTCCCCTCTCCATAGACTGTAATGATATTTGTAACATGACAGCATAGGGAGCTAGCAATCCGACTTGTCTGGACAAGACAGTCTTGAGTTATAATTGGAGAGTGGATGATAACTGATAGTTTCAAAAGGCAGCCAGGAATGGAAGAAATGTTCAATAAGAGGGAATGGAAGCGTATTTCATTGATAAGGTTTATTACAAAGTTTTTTTGAAATTTTCCTGTATTACTGATTTATGCAAAGTTTGTAAAAAGTACATTTCTATTTTCTATGTAGAAACCTGAAAACATAGGCCAGCACACCTGTTGGTATAAGTGTAATGTGTAGGTGCATGTTAACACTGTAGCCACTAACCAACAAACACAACCTAGGGGTAAAAACAAGGAATATATACCCTGCAGTAAGTAATTAATGGTAATTCTATTCTAGGTTGTATTTTCTATGTACAGTCAGAAAGACTGTTTATGATAGTCATTTACATTTAGTAAACTGGTAAGGAAACTGTATCAAAGGAATATACTTCACTGACAAATGCCTATTTTACCTAATCTACGGTACGTCAAGAAAACAGGCGTCAGTGCAAATGAGAGGTGTAGAGTCAGAGGGAATCAGTCCAGGGGTCAGCAATCTCTCACGCTCCAGCACTGGTAAAAACATAACTTCCAGCATTACACGACACAGATTGCCAGGCAGCTGTCAATGCATGTTGCGAGTCGTAGTTTCACAAAATCTGAAGTATCACGGGTTGAGGATCCCTGTAGCACACCATGCTATAGATTTTTAGGGATTTTAAAATGACATTCATCTCTCCAAGTTATGTTCCTCTCCATTCTCAGCTATGGTCACCGATAATGACCCACTGGCATAAGGACCTTGTCCGCAGCAGTGCCCAGAAGTTAAAGGGGCAAATGAACGAAGAGAGACGAGTACCTATGAGCTTACCTAGCCTGAGGTCTGTAAAGTGGGGGGGTTTAGTCTGGGTTTGTATTACTAAGTAAACTGGTCTGAAGGCTGTATATGGGAGATTTTGGAATCAACTATTATTCCTGTCAGGGTTAATATACACATTTATATCTATATTTATCCATGTAATCACTCACCTTGAATTTTTGATATGTTCATGTTGAAATTGTGGGTGACTTTTTGGGACCAGAGGATCCTTCATACCATGAATTATTAATGTCGGGCAACCAATAAGCGGAAGCAAATGTCGACAGATATTACCTGATAACATCATAATTACATATTACATTAATGCAAATCATCATGCATAGTTTACACAAACTGTAATAACAACGTAAATTAAAGGAAAATGAGAAATGGATGGGAAGATTTCAGACCTTATTGCAATTTAGATTTCTGAGACAGAACATTTTCCAGTGCATCAAATTTGTGTTACTATGATTCAGTATAATTCCACTGTATGACAACAGGCATTTCTAATCTGATAAATTCCTGGTACAATATTACTATTGTCACATCAATTTCAACTGGCTTAAAGAGAACCGGTCACCCAATTTAAAGTGGACAGTTTTTTGTCCTATTTTATTTCTGCTGCTTCCCTGAATATCCATTGTTTTGTTTTGTTTTTAGTCCGCCATAGGGTTTCAGAAACATGGGCCTTTTTAGTGTTAATTTTTATGGTCTTTACAAAGGGGTGTTTCTCACAGGGTGATTATGCAGAAGAGGAGAATAAAGACACGCCTGCATATAATTGTGTACACCCCCTTGGTAAATACAATAAAAATTAGCACTAAATAAAAAGAATCATATCTCTGGAACATTATGACAGATTTTAAAAACAAAAACTGGAATACTCAGGGGAGCAGTGAGAAAAAAGTAAGAGCAAAAACTATACACTCTTGACTTGGTGACAAGTCCTCTTTAAAGGGAACCTGTCACCCCCCAGGCATTTGTAACTAAAAGAGCCACCTTGTGCAGCACTAATGCTGCATTCTGAGAAGGTGGCTCTTTTAGTTCTTGTTCCTTGGCACTAATGAAATAATAGTTTATGAAATTTGTCCCTCAGACCTTGAAATCGTCCCAGGGGCAGGTCTTTCCCCCCTAATACAGATGCACCATAGCTGTCGCTCAGGGCCTCTGCGCGCCGGGCGCCGCCTCCTCTTCCTTCATTAGCGTCCCTGGCTCCTGCTCTGTAAGTTCGAAGGGCAGCGCAACTGCGCATGCCCGAAAAAAAAAATTACAGCGCAGGCGCCAGGAATGCTAATGAAGGAAGAGGAGACGACGCCCGGCGCACAGAGGCCCTGAGTGACGGCTGTGGTGCGTCTGTATTAGGAGGGAAAGACCTGCCCCCAGAACGATTTCAAGGTATGAGGGACAAATTTCATAAACGATTCTTTCATTAGTGCCAGCAACAAGAACTAAAAGAGCCACCTTGTCAGAATGCAGCATTAGTGCCACACGAGGTGGCTCTTTTAGTTACAAACCCCTTTAAACCAGTCAAATCTTCTGACTGTCCTCAATCACTACTAGGCCGGGGTCACACTTGCAAGTGCAATGCGAGAAACTTGTGTGAGTCTCTCGCATCAATACCTGGCACTTAGGGTTGAGAGAAACGGATCGGACATTTTCAAAAGTCGCCGACTTTCAGCAAAGTCGGGTTTCATGAAACCCGACCCGATCCCACTGTGGGATCGGCCATGCGGTCGGCGATCTTCGCGCCAAAGTCGCGTTTCTTATGACGCTTTCCCCGCCATTTTTTCAGCCAATGAAGGAGTGTGGGCAGCGTGATGACATAGGTTCCGGCTTGCTTTGTGCGGCGTCACAGGGGGTAAAACCGCCATCTTAGGCTAGGTTCCCATTGCGTTTTAGTGTGAGCGCTAACGGACAGCGTTGCACGGCGAAATTAACGCCATGCAACGCGTCCGTTAGCGCTCCCATTGCTGGCAATGTTAAAGCGCATTGCTAGCGCGTGTCATTTTCGGCACACGCTAGCGATGTGCCGTTCTTTTGTAGCGCGCCTCGGACGCTGCTTGCAGCGTCCGCGGCGCGCCCGAGGTCCGTTCCCTACTCTGGCAGATCGGGGATCTGCGCTAGCGGGGACATTTAACGCGACCCCTTAAAAGACATTGCGTTAGCGCAATCTGCTAGCGCTTAGCGCTAAACGAATTGCCCTAACGCAATGGGAACCTAGCCTTAACATTTGGGATATAGCGATTTGCACAGTGAAACACAAACTTTGCAGGGACGGAGGAGAGAGAGAGAGAGAGAGAGAGAGAGAGAGAGAGAGAGAGGAGGGGGAGGGGGAGGAGGGGGAGGAACCACCACCATTGACCTGCATTGGGTTTCGTGTTTCGGTTGGCCCCCGACTTTTCACAATAATCGGCCGATTTCACACGATCCGACTTTAGAGACAGTCGGGTTTCACGAGACCCGACTCGATCCTAAAAAAGCAAAAGTCGCTCAACCCTACCTGGCACTGATGCCGGCACTTGGGACCGGAGTGTTCAGCTGCATAGAAATACATGCAGCCGCACACTCTGGTCCTGAGTGCCAGTGGCAGTGTCGGGTATTGAGGCGAGAGACTCCCGCAAGTTTCTCGCATAGCACTCACAAGTGTGACCCGGCCCTATAGTGGTATACATCCGGTTTTCTTTATTCCAATAAGGGGTTTCATGTGCCATGCTAATGATGTCCTCTTTGAAGAATTAATTTTTATTTTGCAGCGCCAATAAGATAATAGAGGCAGGACTAGTCTGACGGGAAGTCTGTCCCTTTCAACTAGTCCTGCCTTCGATCTTCTAATCATGCCGCCCTGGGCGTGATTGACAGCCTGCTTATAATACTAATACTAGGACCTTTATGCAAAAAGATTTACTGCAAGAATAGTCCTGCCTCATTACAATATGTGGTACTGTGGAATAAAAGTTAATTTTACAAGGACTACATCATTATTAAGGTATATGATACACTTTATTAGAATAAAGAAAACCAGGGGTATTGACAGGTTCACTTTTCACCCCCATTCTGACAATTTATATTATGAAAAAGTTTATGGATTACTTCACCTTATAACCTGACTGCTTGGCTGCAATAAGTGAGTATCAGGAGTTATATTTTCTGTAGATTTGTCTGTACCTATATAGTAATACAGTACTGATGTTTAGACAGTATCGTCTTTCAAAACCTATTACCATACTGTATAACGCCATGGTGGCAGCTTAACTATTGACCAAAAGACCGTTTGGTTGACAGCTATTTCTCTAATCTCCACCAAAAATATTTATGCTTAACATTCAACATATAATTTTTTTGAGGTCCCCTGCCATCTGCCTTTGGGACATTGATAGATACCCTAAGGCTACTTTCACACATCAGTTTTTTGCCGTGAGGCAGGATGCGGTGAACTTTTGAAAATACGGATCCATAGCAAATTGTGAAAAACTGATGGAACGGATCCTTTTTTTTGCTGGATCCATTTTTTTTTTAAATTAACCCAGAGATAGAGTTTGGACTTCCTGGTCTGAGGAAAAAAAAAAAGAGAGAGAGAGAGACCAAAATGAAAAATGTGCATGATTTGTATGAATGCATGAAAAACCGGATTCAGGGGCCGGATTCATCATTTCACATGTCAGTTTCATCCGTTTATCGCTGGAACCGTCGCTGGCCGTGTTTTCGCCAGACAGAAAAAACATTCCTCTGTACGTTTTCTTCGTCCACAGGAAACAGCTTTTTTGACGGATCTGGTAACAAAACGGATGAAACGTGTGGCTATCAGGCACAATCCGGCGCTAATACAATGGTGCCTATACATGTCAGATAATTGTTGTTTGCCAAACTTCCCATCTCCCACAGAAAAAACATGCATGCATCATTTTATGATCATGCAAACAGATATATGTGAGATAAAAAAATGTCAAGCCAGATAACTTTAAGCTTATATAATTACCATCAGGTTTGCTATTAAACTGATTCATGGCTTCTATCACTGCGGAAAATGTATTGGCAAAATATTCCATCCCATATATATCCTCCATTGGCTTCCTCATCTCTAGACTCCAGGTTCTGACATCTTTCACAGCTACAAAAAATAGCAGAAGGCAAAGTATACATTAATCCATGAACCTGAATTTCACTACACAAAGCAATCACCTGTTAAAATAATGTTGCACTTATTACTATCAAATAGTGTGTCTAACACAGTTGTCAATTTAGTCATACATTTACAGAAATGCTAAGGAAAAGATTGTGATAACACAGCATTTTATCTTAATTAACCAGATGTCTATTTTCAGTAAGCCAGGAGTCATTGACTGTTATCTATATGTTGACTTTTGAATTTGTGTTTCTTTCTGGCTGGTCAAGAAAACACAGACTTTTGTTTGTATAAGCCTGTAATATTGACTTGGCTGATATGTTGATTACACATTGTCCAGGCCAGCTAGCGTGTTGACTTGCAAAACACAGAAGGCAGAACTATGCAAATAGACCAACCCCCTTATCGACCAGAGGTATTTTTGTTTTTGCATTTTTATTTTTTGCTCCCTATCTTTCCAGAGCCATAACTTTTTTATTTTATTTTTTGGTCAAAATCACCATGTTAGGGCTTGTTTTTTGCGGGATGAGTTGTACTTTTGAACAACACCATTAGTTTTATCATATCATGTACTGGAAAACGGGAGAAAATTACAAGTGCGGTGAAATTGCAAAAAAAAGTGCAATCCCACAGCTTTTTTTCTACCATGTTTACTAAATGCTAAAACTGGCCTGCCATTATGATTCTCCAGGTAATTATGAGTTCAAAGACACCAAACATGTATAGGTTCCTTTTTATTTAAGTGGTGACTTTTTTTCCAAAGATTATTAAAAAAAAAAAAAATGGCGCCATTTTCCAATACCCGTAGCATCTTCATTTTTCGTTATCTCGGGTTGGGTGAGGGCGTAATTCTGGAGTTTTGATTTTTTTTCGTTATGCCGTTTAACGATCGAGTTAATTCTTTTTTCATATTGATAGATCGAGCGATTCTGAACACGGTGATACCAAATATGTGCATATTTGATTTTTTTATTGTTTTATTTTGAATGGGGTGAAAGGGGGGTGATTTGAACTTTTATATTTTTTAACCCTAGAACGCATGACGTTAAAAATATACATATTAACGTATTGGGGGCCTTTTAGGCCCCCATGCACGTAATGTAGAAAAACACACTTAAATAACTTTCACAAGTTTATTTCAAAATTGCTCAATAAAATATGAATAGTGGACAAAATTTTAATTATAATTTTTCACATAAAACACCCAAAAAATCATTTTTTTCACAAATTTCACACAAAGACATGAAAACACACAAAAACGCATAGAAATCTATAGCAAACTAGCTGCAGCTACATTTTTATTCTAACTTTCTTTTCTATTATATTAGTCTTCCAAACAATTCTGACATGTTATTTTTTCAGAAGAGTGTTCTTTGCAAACAGTTTCCTTACAAGTGGAACAATATCGCTCAGTTTTCCTCTCTATGTTTCTTGGACACATGAAACAACGCTTTCGTTTTCTTTCTCCTGGCGCTGGAATAATCTGAAACTGTACGCCACGCCGTTTCATTGCTTCTTTAGTTTGCTTTGGCAAGCATTTCAAGTCGCTTCGCTCTATCATGTGAGGCATTACAAGTTCATGACAAAGGTCCTTCAAGAATATGCGTCTCCTGTCCTTCCTCTGTGCATGAAATTCCGGATGAGTTTCTGTATAAATAATGAATGAATTTAGGGCTGCTACATCAAGCATATTTGAATAAAGTACTACAGGTCATCGTTTTGTTTGCCTCTTGCATGAATATTCTCCCACCATCTCATCCATTTTATCTACACCTCCTTTTGTTTTATTGTAATGCAGGATGATTTCTGGTTTTAATTTTCTGTCATTGCTGTCAATACTGCAATTGTGATGCATGGTACTGAGTAAAATCACTGATTTCTCCTTCTTCGCCTTGTAAGATACTAAAGTCGCTTTGTTATTGAATCCAAAGACACTCTCATAAAGTGCTCGCTGACAATTGTGTTTCAGTGCTTCTGGAATTTCTCATCTGTTTTGCTTTATAGTACCAACAAGTGTAATAGCTTTTGCAAGCAGAAAATTGCCTAGTTCAACATTGGTGAAATAATTGTCCATGGTAATGTTTCTACCTGAATTGAATATTGGAACAGCAAGAGTTTTTAATATTTCAGACCCCAGATCCTTCTGTACTGGTGCACCAACCTCTTTGCCACAGTAGATTACACCATTTATGCCATAATAATTTGCAGAATCACACATAAAGAAGATTTTTATTCCGTACTTGGCTGGCTTGCTGGGCATGTACTGTATGAACTTGCAGCGTCCTCTGAACGGTACAAGTTGCTCATCTACAGTAACATTAGTACTAGGATAGTAAAGTTTTGTGCAATTTTTGATAAATATGTTCCAGATATAACTGATAGGGGCTAATTTGTCAGTTTCAAACCTCGCTGCACGAGTTCGCTTATCATCAAAGCGAATGATTCTTCTAATTTCCTCATATCTGCCCACTGACATTGTCGCCTTATAGTGTGGATCAGAAAGTGGGTCCAGAAATAATTCTTGTATTGGGACATCATACGATTTTTGACTCCCTGCCAGCAGTAAAAGTCCAATCTAATATATAAAGCTGAATGTGTGTGTGTGTGTATGTATGTATGTATGTATGTATGTCCGGGATTGGCATCTGAACCGTAGCAGCTACAGCCACAAAATTTTGCACAGTCACACGTCTGGACCCCGAGAGCGTCATAGGCTATGTTGTGAGGTGAAATTTTAACCCCGCGCTTTCCAATTCACCAAACAATTTTGCCCCTATCTACATAATGGGGAAAAAGTGAAAGGAAAAGTGTTGGAGGCGTCGCAGCTACAGGCACAAAATTTTGCACAGTCACACGTCTGGACCCTGAGAGCGTCAAAGCTATATTGTGAGGTGAAATTTTAACCCCGCGCTTTCCAAGTCACCAAACAATTTTGCCCCTATCTACATAATGGGGAAAAAATGAAAGGAAAAGTGTTGGAGGCAAATTAACAGCTGCCAGATGTGAACAAGGGGGACTTAAAGAATGACAGCGATGGCACCAAAGAGTATATACTGTACAGTTGCTAAGGTGGGGCCCCAACATGGGATAATCACACCACCACGGGGATATGAACACACACACAAAATGCGCCACACACTACCACGTGCTCGAACACATATACCACCCTCAGTGCACATTTCACCACACATACACCAACCTCGCCACATAAAAGTAGAAACACAAAAGTCGCCGCTCAAAACTCGCCACGCGCAAAACTCTCCACATGCAAAACTCGCCACACGTGCAAAACTCGCCACACGCAAAACTTGCACACGCAGAAAAATTGCCACACGCAGAAAAATTGCCACATGCACAAAAGTTGCAACACATGCAAAAGTTGCCTCACACAAAACTTGCACATACTCAAAAGGCACCACACATAAAACTCGCCACGCGCAAAACTCGCCATGCGCAAAACTTGCTGCACACAACTTGCTACACTAACCTGTCACATGCAACTCGACACACAAAAAGTTGCTACACGCATGTCGCCACACAAAACTCATCTCACAAAAGTCCCTACATGCATGTCGCCACACGCAACTCAACACACACAACTTGACACACGAAACTCGCCCTAAAACACACACAAGTCTGGTATCCTTCAAAAATAAAAATCTGATTAATAAGCAGACAAACTACAAGAGCAACAAATGTACCATATAGGAATCCGGCAGCTGTCAGTCACATGACCAGTCTATTATGTGTATGTGTGAGCTAATATATACTGCCAGGGGGTGGGCTTACTGTTGGCTGGGGATTTATCAGGCTGCCATTTTAGCTTACAAATACTGAGGTAAAAATACTGACCAAATAACGTGTGAACGAGGGCTAATACAGGAGGAGATGGCATACAGCTATATACTATATACAGGAGATGACACACAGGTATATACTATTTACAGGGGAGATGACACACAGGTATATACTATATACAGGAGGAGATGACACACAGATATATACTATATACAGGAGAGATGACACACAGGTATATACTATATAGAGGAGGAGATGACATACAGGTACATACTACATACAGGAGGAGATGACATACAGGTATATACTATATACAGGAGGAGATGACACACAGGTATATACTATATACAGGAGCAGATTACCTACAGGTATATAGTATATACAGGAGGAGATGACACAGGTATATGCTATGTATAGGAGGAGATGACATACAGGTATATACTATATACAGGAGATGACACACAGATATATACTATATATAGGTGAGATGACACACAGGTATATACTATATACAGGAGATTACATACAGGTATATCTAATATATAAAGCTGAATGTGTGTATGTATGTATGTGTGTATGTCCGGGATTGGCATCTGTACCGTCGCAGCTACAGCCACAAAATTTTGCACAGTCACACGTCTGGACCCTGAGAGCGTCATAGGCTATGTTGTGAGGTGAAATTTTAACCCCGCGCGTTCCAATTCACCAAACAATTTTGCTCCTATCTACATAATGGGGAAAAAGTGAAGGGAAAAGTGTTGGAGGAAAATTGACAGCTGCCAGATGTGAACAATGAGGACTTAAAGAATGAGAGCGATGGCGACAAAGAGTATATACCGTACAGTTGCTAAGGTGGGGCCCCGACATGGGATACTCACCACACACGGGGATATGAACACAAACACAAAATGCGCCACACACTACCACGTGCTTGAACACATATACCACCCTCAGCACACATTTCACCACACACACACACCAACCTCGCCACATAAAAGTCGAAACACAAAAGTCACCACTCAAAACTCGCTACATGCAAAACTCGCCATATGCAAAACTAGGCTCACGCAAAACTCGCCACACGTGCAAAACTCACCTCATGGAAAACTCACCTCATGCAAAACTTGCACACACAGAAAAATTGCCACATGTACAAAAGTTGCACCACATGCAAAAGTTGCCTCACACAAAACTTGCACATACTCAAAATGCACCACACATAAAACTCGCCACGCGCAAAACTCGCCATGCACAAATCTTGCTGCACACAACTTGCTACACTAACCTGTCACATGCAACTCAACACACAAAATGTTGCTACACGCATGTCGCCACACAAAACTCATCTCACAAAAGTCGCTACATGCATGTCGCCACACGCAACTCAACACACACAACTTGACACATAAAACTCGCCCTAAAACACACACAAGTCTGGTATTGTCCTTCAAAAATAAAAATCTGATTAATAAGCAAACTACAAGAGCAACAAATGTACCATATAGGAAATACGGCAGCTGTCAGTCACATGACCTGTCTATTATGTGTATGTGTGAGCTAATATATACTGCCAGGGGGGAGGGCTTCCTGTTGGCTGGGGATTTATCAGGCTGCCAATAGCAACCAATCACAGCTCAGCTTCTATTTTGCTACAGTTAATTAACCTGAGCTCTGATTGGTTAATATAGGCAACAAAGACATTCTCAGTATAACAAAGCTAATATATGTTGTGAAATGCTTCTATTTGCTTAGTTTTTGCCTTTTAATAATTACATTTCTATCTATTTGTTTTGTGGTTTTTGTGTGCAGAATAAATTTTTGTTAACACATTCTATTTTGCTAACAGCAGTCATTAACCCGGGCGAAGCCGGGTAGTACAGCTAGTATATGCATAAAGTTCCTCTTTTGAGATATTTTTCCAGGACTTATTTTTTGCAGAAGCGATACGTCTTCCTGCTAGGTTTGAACATAATAGGACCTCTTCTGCAGTATTGTCAGAAAAATAAGTACAGAATACATCTTCTTTAGGGGTAAAGTAACTGGGACTTCCCACAGCTCCTTGAGCCTGTCTCACAATATTGTGTGTTGGAGTACGTCTGACTAATGTAGGATTACTGTCCCAAAAAACATTCGTTTTGGATGTTTTGCTTATCACTTCTTGAGGATCCACTAGATTCACTTCTTCATCATCAGAAGAATCACTGGATGAGGATGTTTGATTAGCTGGTGGCAGATATTCTTCATCAGACTAAGGCTGCGTGTCCACGTTCAGGATGGCCGGCGGTATTGCCGGAGCGGCGAAGCCGCTCGGCGCTAAGCCCCGCCCCCTTCTGGGACGCGATGATGACGGATGTGTTAACTGTACACATCCGGGATCATCGCCCCCCTCTTATAGGGCCCTGTGTTATGCCTTGCGGGGACGCTGCGTCCCCGCAAGGTGTACGGACATGCTGCGATCTGAAAAGACGCGCAGCATGTCCGGAGTCGCAGGCCCGCCGCGTGCGGGTTTCCACGCATAGTGGACACGGGATTTCAAAAAATCCCCTCCACTATGCTGGAACATCTGGACGCTGCGTGTTTGAAGCTGCAGCTCTGCGCAGCGTCAAACAAGCAGCGTTTACTGACCGTGGACACACACCCAAAGATAGTTCACTTTCATCATCGCTTTGAAACATAATCGCTTCAATCTCTTGGTCAGTCAGACACTTGGAGGAAGAGTGTGCCATTGCTGACTAGATGTTAGCAAACTAAAAGAAAAAACAATGAACAGAATCAGGGTTGTCCACTCTTTGCTTGTGTGTGACACACTGTAAGTGTAATGTCCCCCCTTCTTCCTCTCACCCTCAGCAGCTCTTACCTTTTATACTTAGGGTACCGTCACACAGTGCCATTTTCATCGCTACGACGGCATGATTCGTGACGTTCTAGCGATATCGTTACGATATCGTAGTGTCTGACACGCTACTGCGATCTGGAACCCCGCTGAGAATCGTACGTCGTAGCAGATCGTTTGAAACTTTCTTTCGTCGTCTAGTGTCCCGCTGTGGCGGCATGATTGCATCGTGTGACACAGGTTGTATACGATGTGCGCACAGTAACCAACGGCTTCTACATCGCAAATACGTCATGAAATTATCGCTTGAGCGCCATGTATTGCAACGTGTGACCGCAGTCTACGACGCTGGAGCGATAATCATACGACGCTGCAACATCATGAATCGTGCCGTCGTAGCGATGAAAATGGCACTGTGTGACGGTACCCTTATAGGTGGTGTACAATTCTCTGGATTTTTGTGGCTCAAAAGCTCTAGCCTTTGCAAGGTTCTTAGAAACAGAAACTGAAAATGAATCAGATTTCCTCTCAACAGCTTATCTTATCACAGGTCCTTCAGCAATTAGCTCACAGTGTATATGGAGCGGCCCCCAGACGCAGGACGGCGGGGTACTCGGTACCGGGTCTATCGGTTCTGAAGATGTCACGGTGGCCTGACCCGGTCCGTGGTCCTGCTAAGGGGCGCCCAATAAAAGGTGTAGGTGGTGGTGTAGGTCGCAGTAAATAACGAGGACACAGGGTTGCAGTCTCTTTACCTCTTTACTGAAGGCTTTGGCATCCGCAATCCAGAGCACTGTTAACTGGGCTGGCTGAGACCGGCCGGTCCGAAGGCACATCCAGAGTTCCCTTTGCAGGTGGAAATCAGTGCCTACCTACTAGCGCCTGGGTGTTGTAGTACTTCCCTGCTGAGCACCACGGGATAGTCCTCACAACTGTCGTGTATGTTTCTGTTCTTTCTCTCCGTCCCCCAGATGATATGGATAGGACGCACCCGTATGACGGGGTAGGCCTGGAGTTATTTTATAGGGACCCTAGAGATGCCCCTCTCCCACAATTGCCTCCGTTGTCTTCATTAGGTGATTTAGGTGAGGCAGCCAACCTATAATTAACTGCCCTGCCGTTGGTTTGAAGTAATGCGTGGAGCCCAATACTTCCTCGGCGTTCCGGCCACCGGCTACGCGCCTCAGTAGGATGTTGCCGATCTCGGGGCACGACTCCTACTGGTTCTTTCGCCTTTGTGCTGTGATCTCGTTTCTCACTTCTCCACAATAAACCTCGCTTCTTATCCTTTCTTAAGATACCGCCGCAATGAAGTGCAGGCTAACGATCTGTCCTTTTCGCTAGGCCTCTGTCAGGATCCCACCCCTGACAGGGATCCCCCTGAATCTTCCCAAGCAACCTCTTCTCTCACTAGATGTTGCCTGGGCAAAACCCAGTCATTTTCAGTTTCTGTTTCTAAGAACCTTGCAAAGGCTAGAGCTTGTGAGCCACAAAAATCCAGAGAATTGTACACCACCTATAAGTATAAAAGGTAAGAGCTGCTGAGGGTGAGAGGAAGAAGGGGGGACATTACACTTACAGTGTGTCACACACAAGCAAAGAGTGGACAACCCTGATTCTGTTAATTGTTTTTTCTTTTAGTCTGCTAACATCTAGTCAGCAATGGCACACTCTTCCTCCAAGTGTCTGACTGACCAAGAGATTGAAGCGATTATGTTTCAAAGCGATGATGAAAGTGAACTATCTTTGTCTGATGAAGAATATCTGCCACCAGCTAATCAAACATCCTCATCCAGTGATTCTTCTGATGATGAATAAGTGAATCTAGTGGATCCTCAAGAAGTGATAAGCAGAACATCCAAAACGAATGTTTTTTGGGACAGTAATCCTACATTAGTCGGACGTACTCCAACACACAATATTGTGAGACAGGCTCAAGGAACTGTGGGAAGTCCCAGTTACTTTACCCCTAAAGATGTATTCTGTACTTATTTTTCTGACAATACTGCAGAAGAGGTCCTATTATGTTCAAACCTAGAAGGAAGACGTATCGCTTCTGCAAAAAATAAGTCCTGGAAAAATATCTCAAAAGAGGAACTTTATGCATATATTGGACTTTTACTGCGAATCTTCCCAAGCAACCTCTTCTCTCACTAGGTGTTGCCTAGGCAAAACCCAGTCAGCTTCTCTCTAACTTCCTATCCAGCCCCCAGTTTTACCAGATTGTGAGGAGTGGCCTAATACATAGAACCCTTTGCTCCCCCTGGTGGCCAGAGTGTGAAGTGTAATGTGTGACTGTGATACCTGGTCAGGTGAACTCCTTAAGTGCCATCAGACGTACCATCACTCCCCTTAGTGGCGGAGCGACAGTACTGCAACGACCAGGACTCTGGGGCGCTGCACTTACTGTCCTCAGTACTCTATACACAGCTCATTACTGTGTTCCGAAGGACCTGAGGTGATGTCATGGCCTTATCACTCCCTCCAAAAATCACATGACATCCTCACATGTGATTATCCACACCCTGGCCCCTCCACCAGCATTACTGAGTACAAATAAAGTAACTTGAGACACAAACACTACTGAGAACATGATAAAAATAGCAGGGGCCTAAAAGGCCCCCAATTCGTACAGATGTAGTTTTCACCAAACAAGCATTGTTACACCATAATGCCTATGAAAAAAATTATATGAACAACTGGATATTATCAACAACGACATACTTGAGGAATACCTGGAGTTTCAAAATTCTAACTAAAGTAATTTTGCAGATAATAGCAAAAATGTAAGCATGGGGGCCTAAAAGGCCCCCAATATGCGTTCTAGGGTTAAATATTTTTAAAAGCATTTTTTTTACTTCTTGCATGCTTCAATAGTCTCCATGGGAGACTAGAAGCTGCAGTTGTCCGATCGATTCTGTTACAGATTAGATTGCCTGTATTTAGTAGAAATGCTCACTTGTTATGAGCTCCGACCACCGAGTGGCGCTCATAGCAATCCGGCTATGACAATGATAGAGGTCTGCTGGAGACCTCTGGTTGTCATGCCAACCCATCGGTGACTTGCGATCTCGTGACGGGTTCACCATTGGGCAGGATTTCCGGCATGCTTGCCGGATGTGCGAGTTAAATGGTGCTGTCAGAGATTGACAGTGGCATTCAACTAGTTAACAGCTGCGGGTAGCTCGCGATTCCACTTCCGGCTGTTGCGGGCCCATGTCAGCTGTATATATCAGCTGTCATGTGGCCAGAAAGGTGCGGGCTCAGCACCGGAGCCAGCAACAAACAGGGGGAGTCCAACATTGGCGTACTATTATGCCCGACGTCAGAAAGGGGTTAAATAATTAAACCCCTGTACCTCTGGATGCTGGCTTGAAGGACAGTTGTTAACTATAAAAAGAGGATACATGCACCTCTGTAACAGATGCCTCCATATACACATAAACATCCAGAGATCCAAAGAACCAGAGACGCCTTACAAGACAGCAGCCAAGACATCATAGCTCCATCACGAGGGACACAGATTTGACATTCGACAGGATGTCAGCTTAGGGGACTACGGCCCTGGCTGAAAGAATACAGATCTGCTCCATTAACCATCACTGAACCATGGATATGTTTGGGGCAATCGGGATTTGGATCCAGCGGTCACTTGAGCCCCATAGATATGTTTGTGGAAGCCAGGAATTGAACCCGCCGGTCAACTGGCTCTATGGAGATGTTTGGAGAAGCCAGGTTGTGACCATCTGGTCAGCTGGCTTTGTACCTCAATCAACTGTCCTCTTCCAAAGCTTGTCATTTCCCTCACTCTGTGTGCATACCATAGGTGGGGTAGTCAGCCCTGCAAGCTCTGAAGTAATAGCTGCTCTTATCCCGGCAAGTCAGCGGAAGGGTGAGACTCTGTAATTTGCACCATCTTAGTTATTTTGCTGGGGCTGTTCTACATGTTATTTGCCCGATTTGTGGTTCAATAAAGTATTACCACACTGTTTTACCCACACCCTCTGTTGTCTGAGTAGTGTTACGCCCAAGGGAAAAGGAGAGTTGGCGTTTGATGGGATGATCCCAGGTCCATGCGGTTTCGGCTAGCAGACCAGGGCACCCTATGACCTCCCCCGTGTCTCCACAAAGATGATCCAGAATTGTTGCTTAAAGGGGTTGGATACCTTTGGGGACAATATTTTTATTACTTAAAAACATGAATTTTCTGCTAAAAATAATTTTTAAAATTGGGTTTCATTAAAGATTTTGCACAGTCTGGATTTACAGGCTTTTTGTTTCCCTGTATGTTTAACTTTACTGTAGTCAGTGGTCATAAATCAGCGGAGAGCTCAGAAAAACACTTAAAAAAATAGATACAAACTTTCCCATTAGACTGTCAGAATGATGATCACTGATGGATTCTCAGTTAGAGGTTGACCACTTTCTCTTGTTAGTGCAGCTGTAATAGGATGCAGGTACTGAGTATGCCACCACGGAACAGACAGACCAACTCTTGAAGGGGATTTATTAACAGGGGTAGAATTCTCCTCGCAGGGAGTAAACGGGGTTAATAGAGTCAAGTAAAACAGTAAACAGTTAAGCGGAATCAAAAGGGTTAACGAGTGTTCTTGTAACTTATCAGCCCAGGGAGATCCTGACTGGAGGGTCCTTTTACCAACATGGATACAGTCACCAGCAGGGCTTGAGATTCTGGTCTTTTCTGTGTCTCCTGGAAAGTCCGGGGTTAAGTCTCTGCAGCCTGCTCTTCTCAAAGTGAAACTGGAACCAGGAAATAACAGTCTCTCCGTCACTGCTGCAGGAGTCTCCGTAAGCCTGGCAGCTTCTCTGTGATAACGATGTCACACACACACTGGGCAGTTACTTATCACACTCAGGGATCTTTGCTTGTGACTGCGATCACCAGGGCTGCACTGAGTCACTGTCTCTGCACTGTCAGGGGAAGAGTCTTCTCAGATTATGGAGGCTTCCAAGTCCCCACTCTCACTCCAGCCTTAGTGCCCTCACGGGGAGCACTCTGTCATGGGGAGCGCGGCTCTGCAGCCTGCTTTCTCTCTGGCACGCTGTCCCCTCTCTGGCGCGCTCTCTCTCCCGCACTTTTCTGACCACTCCCCTCTCTCTTCCCAGCAGTCCCCTGGTCCCCTCTGTCCAGGGCAGAACATCTTCCCCCCAACAACCCAGCTGTCGGACTATGTGGTTCCAGGCAAGGAGCAGGGAAAGCAACCTCCTTACACAGCTTTACTCACAGACTGGCCAGTACTTCTGTCAATAAAATAGGAATGGATAACCTCCGAATATCATTTTGCTTTGGTCCTTGGGCAGATTCCCTGAGGACTGCAGTGCTTGGGCAGCAATCCCTGTTTTCCCGGCCGCCAGCCCTTTAATTTCTCAGTAGTGTGTGCGTATTTGCCTTGGTGCATGAGACACTAGATTAATTCAGGCGCTGACCAATGCCAGTGTCAGGATGCTATTTGTGGGCAGAGTTTACACACAGTACTCTCCTGTCCCACTTCTGCCTGCGATGTGTGCAGAAGTCTCAATGTATCCTATGTGATGTAAACAGCAGTTGCAGTGTATCCTATGTGATATACAAGTTTGTGGAAAAGTGTTTGCCCCTTCCTGATTTACTATTCTTTTGCATGTTTGTCAAACTTAAATGTTTCAGATCATCTAACAAATTTAAATATTAGACAAAGATGACACAAGTAAACACAAAATGCAGTTTTTAAATGAAGGTCTTTATTATTAAGGGAAAAAGAAATCCAAACCTAAGGGGCCCTGTGTGAAAAAGTGATTGCTTCCTAACCTAATAACTGGCTGGGCCACCCTTAGCAGCAGCAAATGCAATCAAACGTTTGCGATAACTGGCAAGGAATCTTTTACAATTTTATAGAGTAGCTTTATAGAATTGTTGTAATTCAGCCACATTGGAGTGTTTCTGAGCATGATCCGCCTTTTTAAATCCATGCCAAAGCATCTCAATTGGATTAAGGTTAGGACTTTACCTAGGCCACTCCAAAGTCCGAATTTTGTTTTTCTTAAGCTATTTAGAGGTGGTATTGCTGGTGTGTTTTGGATCATTTTCCTGATGCATAACTCAAGTGCGCTTCAGCTTGAGGTTACAAACAGATGGCCAGACATTCTCCTTCAGGATTTTTTGGTAGACAGCAGAATTCATGGTTCCATTTACCACAGCAAGTCTTCCATGTGCTTCAACAGCAAAACAACCTCAAACCATCACACTACCACCACCATATTTTACTGTTGGTATGATGTTCCTTTTCTGAAATGCTGTGTTACTTCTACGCCGGATGTAATGGGACATACACCTTCTAAAAAGTACAACATTTGTCTCGTTAGTCCACAGAGTATTCTCCCAAAAGTCTTGGGGATCATCAAGATGTTCTCTGGCAAAACAGAGACGAGCCTTTATGTTCTTATTGCTCAGCAGTGGTTTTCGTCGTGGCCGTGCAGGCCATTTTTGCCCAGTCTCTTTCTTATGTTGGAGTCATGGACATTGAGGCCTGCAATTATTTGGATGTTGTTATGGGGACTTTTGGGACCTCTTGGATAAGTCGTCACAGCACTCTTGGGGTAATTTTGGTTGGCTGGCCACACCTGGGAAGGCTCACCAATAGAGTTATGCGAATATGTTCGGAATTGGTCGCCAAATCTGAATTTGCCATATTCGTGCCATATTGGTACCCTATTCGTGCCTAATTTATATTTGATCGGTTCCGAACGTATTCGTTCATTTCTACTCCCATTGACTCCAATGACGTTTGGCTGTGTTCGGTAAATATTGCAAAAACAATATTCACGGCTGATCGTAATCGGAACTGAATTTTGAAAAATTCACTCTACTCTACTCACCACTGTTCCATGTTTTCACCATTTGTGGATAATCGCTCTCACTGTGGTTCGCTGTAGTTCTAAAGCTTTAGAAATGGCTATATTACCTCTTCCAGACTGATAGATCTCAATTACTTTGTTTCTCATTTGTTCCAAAATTTCTTTGTATTGCGGCACAATGTCTAGCTGTGGAGGATATTTTGGTCTTCCTCAGTCTGTCAGGCAGGTCCTATTTAAGTGATTTCTTGGCTGAAAACAGGTGTGGAAGTAATCTGGCCTGTGTGCGGCTAGGGAATGTGAACTCTGCTTTTTTTAGGGGGGGGCAATCACTTTTTAAAGATCTTCATTTAAAAACTGCATTTTGGGTTTAGTTGTGGTATCTTTGTCCAATTTGTTTGGTGATCTGAAACATTTAAGTGTGACAAACATGCAAAAGGAAATCAGGAATGTGCAAACACTTTCACAGAACTGTATGTACAGTCTCAGTGTATCCTATGTAATGTATATACACTGCAATCTAAGTATGTCTCATGAGATGTGTATACAGTAGCCTGTGTATCCTATGCAATGTATATACAGTAATTTCAGCATCTGTGATTTATGCATCAGTCTCAGTATCTCCTGTGTGTAGTATATACAGCAGTCTCTGTCACCAATGTGACATAAGCAGCAGTACAAGTGTATCCTATGTAATGTATATACACTGCAATCTAAGTATGTCTCATGAGATGTGTATACAGTAGCCTGTGTATCCTATGCAATGTATATACAGTAATTTCAGCATCTGTGATTTATGCATCAGTCTCAGTATCTCCTGTGTGTAGTATATACAGCAGTCTCTGTCACCAATGTGACATAAGCAGCAGTACAAGTGTCTTCTATGTGATATATACAGCAGTTGCAATTAATCTTATATGATGTATACAGCAGAATCTCAGTGTATCCTGTCTGAAATACATAACAGGCTCAGTATCTCCTAAATAATCTACCAGGAGTCTCAGTATATCCTATATGATGTATATACAGCAATCTCAGAGTATCGTATGTGATATGTGCAGCACAGTCTTGGTATCTTATGTCGTGTAAATACAGCAGTCTCAATGTATCCTATGCAATGTATATTCAACAGTTTCCATATATGTTATGCAATGTATATACAACAGTTTCGGTATATTCTATGTAATGTATACAGCAGTCTGTGCATACTATGAGGCATACAGCAGAGTCTTCGGTCAATCTTATGTCATGTGTATTCAGCAAAATTTCAGTGTATCTTACGCGCTTTATATCCTGTGTGATATAAATATAAGCCTCAGTGTACCCTAAGTGATGCATATACAACAGTATTAATGTGTCCTATGCGTTGTAGAGGCAAAAAAAAAAAATCATGATTGTACTTCTTAAAAGTGCACACAATGGGGCGATAATCAAAAACTGTAATAGCAGAATTGACTTAGTTGCCCATAGCAACCAATCAAAGCTCAGCTTTCACTTCTCAAACTGTTCTGGTAAAATGAATGCTGCACTCTAATTGGTTGCTATGGGAAACTAAGCTAGTTTTGCTATTAGACAGTTTTTCAATCAACCCCAATGGGTAAGAAGAAGCTTAACCCCTTCACCCCCAAAGTTAGCTTGAACGTTAATGACCAGGCCAATTTTTAACATTTTGACCCATGTCACTTTATGAAGTAATAACTCTGGAATGCTTCAATGGATTCTGAGATTGTTTTTCAAAACATAATGTACTTCATGATACTGGTAAAATTTATTCGGCATGACCTGCATTTATTTGTGAAAAACAACAGACATTTGGCAAAAATTTTGCCATTTTCAAACTTTTAATTTTTATTCTCTTAAATCACAGAGGTATGTCACACAAAATAGCTAATAAATAACATTTTCCACATGTCTACTTTACATCAGCACAATTTTGGAACCCATTTTTTTTTTTGTTAGGAATAGAGTTGAGCGACTTTTACCTTTTTCGGATCACGAAACCCGACTTTGTCAAAAGTCGGGTGAAATCAGCCGATTATTGCGAAAAGTCGGGGGCTGACTGAAACACGAAACCCAATGCAAGTCAATGGGGGATCAAAGTCAGCAGTGAGTGGAGGACAGGAAAACACCTACAGTGCCCATTTTAATGCCAAAAACATCAATTCTTATTATTGAAGCTTGTCAATCTTAATTTACTTTATAATAATAGTTAGGCATTGAAAACTGGGGGTCATTTGGCTAAAGTTGTGGTGGGGTAGGGCTGGCTCAAGATTTTCGTGGGCCCAGGAAACATGGAATACGTCACCGTGGTGGAGCAGGGAGAGGTAAGTATTTCAACTTTGCAAGTGCTGTGATCCTGAGCAAGCAGGGGGGGGCACTCATTGGCACTGGCACTGGCACAGGGCCCCTCTTATTAGGGCGGTGTGTTTGACGGCGGGTGGCACCTCCCACCGGCAGAGACACTTTTGCGTACTATGAGGGGCCCTGTGCCAGTGACATCGCCAACGAGTATGCCCCCCACCCGATGAAGGAACCTGCACTTTCATCTGCACCTTCCTCTTTGTCCCCGTGTAAGGTGGTATAGTATACGGGAAGGGGAACCTGACTTTCAGCAGGGTCAGATTCTGGCTGTGTAGAGTGCAAGGGGAATGTAGTGGTCTGGGTCAATGTACCAGCAGACTCATCTAGCAGTGGCTGGGCAATGGGCAGGATGAGGAGGAAACACAGATATAGGCCCAAATAATAAAGTGGGCTAAATGCAGTTCAAATGTGGTAACAGGACTAAAGAGGTGGCATTGCTTTGTTCAGTGGAGGACAACTGTAATGAGTGGCAGACACAGTTAGTAGGCCCAAATAATAAAGTAGCCTAAATGCAGTTCAAAATTGGTAACAGGACTAAACAGGCGGCATTGCTTTGTTCAGTGGAGGACAACTGTAATGAGTGGCAGACACAGTTAGTAGGCCCAAATAATAAAGTAGCCTAAATGCAGTTCAAATTGGTAACAGGACTAAACAGGCAGCATTGCTTTGTTCAGTGGAGGACAACTGTAATGAGTGGCAGACACAGTTAGTAGGCCCAAATAATAAAGTAGCCTAAATGCAGTTCAAAATTGGTAACAGGACTAAACAGGCGGCATTGCTTTTTTCAGTGGAGGACAACTGTAATGAGTGGCAGACACAGTTAGTAGGCCCAAATATTAAAGTGGGCTTACCCCGTTGATAAAGCTATACCGCGAAACGCGCGTCCGGGGCCGCCGGGTGAAGTGCAGACTATTCCCCTTGGAACTGACTATGGGTAAGCGTGCAATCATTATGTTGTGATGGTGGGCTGTGGACCTTGTGCTCTATATGGGCACGGTATATTGTGCACTACGCATTGCCTGTTATAATGTCCTAGCTGATGCCATCCTTTTACCTCTGGCGCTATTACCCATGTCTGGGATGTATTTTGTAGTGTGCATTTAACCTGGCTACCGTTAGGTCTCCTTTTTTGGCACCTCTGTATAATATATATTGGTTATGATATGTATACATCACTATTTTAGAATTTGTTATTGTGTAATTTATCTAATAAAAGTTTGTTTTTGGTTTTTAATATGATGGTCTGGATTTCTACACTCCTTGTTTTTTGGTTTACATCTACTTGGAGTTATCCTTTGTATTGGACCCGTTCGGGGTGTCCAGGGAGGGTTATATACCCTCAGCTACAGGTTTATTTGGTGGCTCATGGTTACATATATATACCTTCATTCTGAGCAGGTGCACCAACGGTATGGGACGTTTGGTAGTTAGTCCAGGCTTGCAAGTGCATGCTGGTTAAATGTCTAAGCATGCACGTTGTATTTAAATTTTGAAGATTCTTCCCTCTGCTAAAGGTCTTTGAGCATTTCTTACAGATAACTTTGCACTGATCATTCGGATCTTGGTTAAAAAATTGCCACACTACACTCTTCCTACTATGGAATACCTTTTCAGGCATTGCACGCTGTGCTACTTTCACCGGATGGCCACGCTGTCCTAAAACTGTTTTTGTTTTTGACAAACGTTTTTGGCCTGATACGGGCCTGCCAGATGACAGCTGTTGCAATGTAGATGGCTGCTGCGGATCATCCTCCTCCGCTTCTGAGCTACTGGCAGCAGCACCCTCTTCCCCCAATGGCTGCCAATCTGGGTCAACAACTGGGTCATCTATCACCTTCTCTTCAATGTCATGTGCACCTTCCTCTGTGTCACCGTGTAAGGTGCTATAGCGTTCGGGACGGGGCACCATAGTCTCATCAGGGTCAGATTCTGGCTCAGTACACTGCGAGGGCAATGTAGTGATCTGAGTCAATGGAACAGCATAATAATCTAGCTGTGGCTGTGCATCAGTGCACTCCATGTCCGATTCATCTTGTAATGGGCAGTTAACAATTTCCCTTTCTAACCCAGGCGCGGTATGTGTAAAAAGCTCCATGGAGTAACCTGTAGTGTCGCCTGACGCATCCTTCACTTTTGGTTTGGGAGAAGGACACAAGGAAACGTCTTGTTCCTGACCGGGAGCATCCACTGACGACTCGCTGCTTTTATATTTGGAACTTTCTGAAGAGGAGGCGAAAGAGCTAGAGGCTGAGTCAGCAAGGAAAGCCAAAACTTTTTCCTGCTGCTCCAGCTTTAAAAGCTGTTTTCCTACTCCCAGATAAGGGAGCCTTCGATGCCTTGTGTAGCCAGATGATAATAATATTTTATGGGGGCACCACAAAAAGTAGAAAATTGGGATCCAACCTAGACCTAAAGAACGCATATGCAATAAAAAGCAAGAAACAAAGTAGGCCATACACACTGGGGATCACCAGACAGCGAAGGTTTAGACCAAAAAACACAGCTTTATTATGATATAACACAGGACATGAACATCTAAAAACATTTAAAACAAATAGGAATACACAAAGTCTATAATAAGACAAGTGCCTGTGCTAGATAAATGAGGGAGGCAAGAGAACAAATATTATGCTCCTATATGGACAGCATATTCACGATGTGCAAAAGAATGCAAGTAAATAGCAGCAAAAAAGAACACATATATACATGTGCCATACACATATGGCCATGGATGTGAATGCCGAAATAACA
This sequence comes from Ranitomeya variabilis, assembly GCF_051348905.1. Classification (NCBI taxonomy): domain Eukaryota; kingdom Metazoa; phylum Chordata; class Amphibia; order Anura; family Dendrobatidae; genus Ranitomeya; species Ranitomeya variabilis. The sequence continues at coordinate 327,084,775 of NC_135237.1, read as the reverse complement.
AACAGATGTGCATAACATATAACAGACTTAGTGGACCGAGGACCTTGTGGTCACTAATATAGCAGCTAGATCCCTAGCGATCAAAATCACATAGAAAATGAAATGATTATATCAAGTCAAGCAATTATAAAGCCTGAGTGCACAATAAATAATAAGAAAATAACCTGTGCACCCACATTAGTCCTGACCATATAATATGCACGGAACATCACAACCCAGGGTCCCTTACTACTATGAATGCGCAAATACGCAAAACACAAAGTAATGCTATGAGTAAATACTTAAACCTAATTCATGCATGCACAGAGCCATCCTGAGCCATAACCCCCCGAAACCTGGGTATGATAGCCCAATACTAGCAGAACCAGGCACTAAAGAAGCGGATGCCCAACGCGTGTCGCCACACAGCGGTGGCTTCATCAGGGGTGCTATTTCCGCCAAAGGTGCCCATGTATAAATATCATAATCAATTAGTACAACATCAAATGCAGCTGTGCTGCTTACCTCAGCCGCGTGGAGGGGAAGCAGGTATATAGCGCCATCATATTCAAGACAGTATCGATTGCGCATGCGCTGGCGTCCGAGTATAGGTTGCATATAAAAAAGTTTATATATGTATAATTGCATAGAGTTATACCAAGATCTAGCATACAAACATAAAAATTTCCGGATCTCGGACATTGGCGCATGCGCAATCGATACTGTCTATAATGCGATGACACAGGAGCCGTCACTGTGTTTCAATATGCTTATTGGTTGCTAAACGTGAGTCACTTCCGGGACTCGGACGCCGGCACATGCGCAACCGATACTGTCTTGAATATGATGGCGCTATACACCTGCTTCCCCTCCACACGGCTGAGGTAAGCAGCACAGCTGCATTTGATGTTGTACTAATTGATTATGATATTTATACATGGGCACCTTTGGTGGAAATAGCACCCATGATGAAGCCACCGCTGTGTGGCGACACGCGTTGGGCATCCGCTTCTTTAGTGCCTGGTTCTGCTAGTATTGGGCTATCATACCCAGGTTTCGGGGGGTTATGGCTCAGGATGGCTCTGTGCATGCATGAATTAGGTTTAAGTATTTACTCATAGCATTACTTTGTGTTTTGCGTATTTGCGCATTCATAGTAGTAAGGGACCCTGGGTTGTGATGTTCCGTGCATATTATATGGTCAGGACTAATGTGGGTGCACAGGTTATTTTCTTATTATTTATTGTGCACTCAGGCTTTATAATTGCTTGACTTGATATAATCATTTCATTTTCTATGTGATTTTGATCGCTAGGGATCTAGCTGCTATATTAGTGACCACAAGGTCCTCGGTCCGCTAAGTCTGTTATATGTTATGCGCATCTGTTTGTTATTTCGGCATTCACATCCATGGCCATATGTGTATGGCACATGTACAGTTAGGTCCATATATATTTGGACAGAGACAACATTTTTCTCATTTTGGTTATAGACATTACCACAATGAATTTTAAACAAAACAATTCAGATGCAGTTGAAGTTCAGACTTTCAGCTTTCATTTAAGGGTATCCACATTAAAATTGGATGAAGGGTTTAGGAGTTTCAGCTCCTTAACATGTGCCACCCTGTTTTTAAAGGGACCAAAAGTAATTGGACAGATTCAATAATTTTAACCCCTTCACCCCCAAGGGTGGTTTGCACGTTAATGACCGGGCCAATTTTTACAATTCTGACCACTGTCCCTTTAGGAGGTTATAACTCTGGAACGCTTCAACGGATCTTGGCGATTCTGACATTGTTTTCTTGTGACATATTGTACTTCATGATAGTGGTAAAATTTCTTCGATATAACTTGCGTTTATTTGTGAAAAAAACGGAAATTTGGCGAAAATTTTGAAAATTTTGCAATTTTCCAACTTTGAATTTTTATGCCCTTAAATCACAGACATATGTCACGCAAAATACTTAATAAGTAACATTTCCCACATGTCTACTTTACATCAGCACAATTTTGGAACCAAAATTTTTTTTTGTTAGGGAGTTATAAGGGTTAAAAGTTGACCAGAAATTTCTCATTTTTACAACACCATTTTTTTTTAGGGACCACATCTCATTTGAAGTCATTTTGAGGGGTCTGTATGATAGAAAATACCCAAGTGTGACACCATTCTAAAAACTGCACCCCTCAAGGTGCTCAAAACCACACTCAAGAAGTTTATTAACCCTTCAGGTGTTTCACAGGAATTTTTGGAATGTTTAAATAAAAATGAACATTTAATTTTTTTTCACACAAAATTTATTTCAGCTCCAATTTGTTTTATTTTACCAAGGGTAACAGGAGAAAATAGACTGCAAAAGTTGTTGTACAATTTGTCCTGAGTACGCTGATACCCCATATGTGGGTGTAAACCATTGTTTGGGCGCATGGCAGAGCTTGGAAGGGAAGGAGCGCCATTTGACTTTTCAATGCAAAATTGACTGGAATTGAGATGGGACGCCATGTTGCGTTTGGAGAGCCCCTGATGTGCCTAAACATTGAAACCCCCTACAAGTGACACCATTTTGGAAAGTAGACCCCCTAAGGAACTTATCTAGATGTGTGGTGAGCACTTTGACCCACCAAGTGCTTCACAGAAGTTTATAATGCAGAGCCGTAAAAATAAAAAATCATATTTTTTCACAAAAATGATCTTTTCGCCCCCAATTTTTTATTTTCCCAATGGTAAGAGAAGAAATTGGTCCCCAAAAAATGTTGTGCAATTTGTCCTGAGTACGCAGATACCCCATATGTTGGGGTAAACCACTGTTTGGGCGCATGGCAGAGCTTGGAAGGGAAGGAGCGCCATTTGACTTTTCAATGCAAAATTGACTGGAATTGAGATGGGACGCCATGTTGCGTTTGGAGAGCCCCTGATGTGCCTAAACATTGAAACCCCCTACAAGTGACACCATTTTGGAAAGTAGACCCCCTAAGGAACTTATCTAGATGTGTGGTGAGCACTTTGACCCACCAAGTGCTTCACAGAAGTTTATAATGCAGAGCCGTAAAAATAAAAAATCATATTTTTTCACAAAAATGATCTTTTCGCCCCCAATTTTTTATTTTCCCAAGGGTAAGAGAAGAAATTGGTCCCCAAAAAATGTTGTGCAATTTGTCCTGAGTACGCAGATACCCCATATGTTGGGGTAAACCACTGTTTGGGCGCATGGCAGAGCTCGGAAGTGAAGGAGCGCCATTTGACTTTTCAATGCAAAATTGACTGGAATTGAGATGGGACGCCATGTTGCGTTTGGAGAGCCCCTGATGTGCCTAAACATTGAAACCTCCTACAAGTGACACCATTTTGGAAAGTAGACCCCCTAAGGAACTTATCTAGATGTGTGGTGAGCACTTTGACCCACCAAGTGCTTCACAGAAGTTTATAATGCAGAGCCGTAAAAATAAAAAAATCATATTTTTTCACAAAAATGATCTTTTCGCCCCCAATTTTTTATTTTCCCAAGGGTAAGAGAAGAAATTGGTCCCCAAAAAACGTTGTGCAATTTGTCCTGAGTACGCAGATACCCCATATGTTGGGGTAAACCACTGTTTGGGCGCATGGCAGAGCTTGGAAGGGAAGGAGCGCCATTTGACTTTTCAATGCAAAATTGACTGGAATTGAGATGGGACGCCATGTTGCGTTTGGAGAGCCCCTGATGTGCCTAAACATTGAAACCCCCCACAAATGACACCATTTTGGAAATTAGACCCCCTAAGGAACTTATCTAGATGTGTTTTGAGAGCTTTGCACCCCCAAGTGTTTCACTACAGTTTGTAACGCAAAGCCGTGAAAATAAAAATTCTTTTTTTTTTCACAAAAATGATTTTTTAGCCCCCAGCTTTGTATTTTTACAAGGGTAACAGAATAAATTGGACCCTAAAAGTTGTTTTCCAATTTGTCCTGAGTACGCTGATACCCCCTATGTGGGGGGTAACCACTGTTTGGGCACATGACAGAGCTCGGAAGGGAAGGAGCGCCATTTGGAATGCAGACTTAAATGGATTGGTCTGCAGGCGTCACGTTGCATTTGCAGAGCCCCTGATGTACCCAAACAGTACAAACCCCCCACAAGTGACCCCATATTGGAAACTAGACCTCCCAAGGAACTTATCTAGATGTGTTGTGAGAACTTTGCACCCCCAAGTGTTTCACTACAGTTTGTAACGCAAAGCCGTGAAAATAAAAATTCTTTTTTTTTTCACAAAAATGATTTTTTAGCCCCCAGCTTTGTATTTTTACAAGGGTAACAGAATAAATTGGACCCTAAAAGTTGTTTTCCAATTTGTCCTGAGTACGCTGATACCCCCTATGTGGGGGGTAACCACTGTTTGGGCACATGACAGAGCTCGGAAGGGAAGGAGCGCCATTTGGAATGCAGACTTAAATGGATTGGTCTGCAGGCGTCACGTTGCATTTGCAGAGCCCCTGATGTACCCAAACAGTACAAACCCCCCACAAGTGACCCCATATTGGAAACTAGACCTCCCAAGGAACTTATCTAGATGTGTTGTGAGAACTTTGAACCCCCAAGTGTTTCACTACAGTTTACAACGCAGAGCCGTGAAAATAAAACATATTTTTTTCCCACAAAAATGATTTTTAGCCCCCCAAATTTTTATTTTCCCAAGGATAACAAGAGAACTTGGACCCCAGAAGTTGTTGTTCAATTTGTCCCGAGTACGCTGATAACCCATATGTTGGGATAAACCCCTTTTTGGACGCACGGGAGAGCTCGGAAGGGAAGGAGCACTGTTTTACTTTTTCAACGCAGAATTGGCTGGAATTGAGATCGGACGCCATGTCGCGTTTGGAGAGCCCCTGATGTGCCTGAACAGTGGAAACTCCCCAATTCTACCTGAAACCCTAACCCAAACACACCCCTAACCCTAATCCCAACGGTAACCCTAACCCTACCCCTAACCTCACCTCTAACCGTTTAATGAACATTTTCTGACAGTCATAAGTGCCACGTATTTAAGTGCCACGTATTTAAGTGCCACATATTTAAGTGCCACGTATTTAAGTGCCACGTGTTTCAGTGCCACGTGTTTCAGTGCCACGTGTTTCAGTGCCACGTGTTTCAGTGCCACGATATTTCAGTGCCACGTATTTCAGTGCCACGTACTATAAATACTATAACTATGTGGTTATACGTGGCACTGAAATATCGTGGCACGTAAATACGTGGCACTTAAGTACGTGGCACTTAAGTACGTGGCACGTAAATACGTGGCACGTAAATACGTGGCACGTAAATACGTGGCACGTAAATACGTGGCACTTAAGTACGTGGCACTTAAGTACGTGGCACTTAAGTACGTGGCACTTATATACGTGGCACTTATATACGTGGCACTTATATACGTGGCACTTATATACGTGGCCACTGAAATATCGTGGCACTTATATACGTATATAAACGTATATTTTAGTGCCACGTATTTCAGGTTAGGGGTAGGGTTTTTTTTTTTTGTTTGTTTTCTTGTGTTTTTCTATAAAAACGCATGCGTCTAAAAACGCATGCGTTTTACCACGTTTACATGCGTTTTTTCACACATGCGTTTTTTTAAAAAACGCATGCAGATAAAAACGCAAGTGTGAAACCAGCCTAAAAGACGCTTTTTATAGCAAAAAAGTTTTTGCGTCTCCACATTTTGAGACCTATAATTTTTCCACATTTTGGTCCACAGAGTCATGTGAGGTCTTGTTTTTTGTGGGACGAGTTGACGTTTTTATTGGTAACATTTTCGGACACGTGACCATTTTTGATCACTTTTTATTCCGATTTTTGTGAGGCAGAATGACCAAAAACCAGCTATTCATGAATTTCTTTTGGGAGAGGCGTTTATACCGTTCCGCGTTTGGTAAAATTGATAAAGCAGTTTTATTCTTCGGGTCAGTACGATTACAGCGATATCTCATTTATATAATTTTTTTATGTTTTGGCGCTTTTATACGATAAAAACTATTTTATAGAAAAAATAATTATTTTGGTATCGCTTTATTCTCAGGACTATAACTTTTTTATTTTTTTGCTGATGATGCTGTATGGCGGCTCGTTTTTTGCGGGACAAGATGACGTTTTCAGCGGTACCATGGTTATTTATATCCGTCTTTTTGATCGCGTGTTATTCCACTTTTTGTTCGGCGGTATGGTAATAAAGCGTTGTTTTTTGCCTCGTTTTTTTTTTTTTTTTCTTACGGTGTTTACTGAAGGGGTTAACTAGTGGGGCAGTTTTATAGGTTGGGTCGTTACGGACGCGGCGATACTAAATATGTGTACTTTTATTGTTTTTTTTATTTTATTTAGATAAAGAAATGTATTTATGGGAATAATATTTTATTTTTTTTTTCATTATTTTGGAATATTTTTTTTTTTTTTTTTTTACACATTTGGAAAATTTTTTTTTTAACTTTTTTACTTTGCCCCAGGGGGGGACAATACAGATCGGTGATCTGGCAGTGTGCACAGCACTCTGACAGATCACCGATCTGAGGAAAGTGCAGGCTGCTTCACAGTGCCTGCTCTGAGCAGGCGTCTGTGAAGCCACCTCCCTCCCTGCAGGACCCGGATCCGCGGCCATCTTGGATCCGGGTCTGGGAGCTGCAGGGAGGGAGGTAAGACCCTCGCAGCAACGCGATCACATCGCGTTGCTGCGGGGGGCTCAGGGAAGCCCGCAGGGAGCCCCCTCCCTGCGCGATGCTTCCCTGCACCGCCGGCACATCGCGATCATGTTTGATCGCGGTGTGCCGGGGGTTAATGTGCCGGGGGCGGTCCGTGACCGCTCCTGGCACATAGTGCCGGATGTCAGCTGTGATAATCAGCTGACACCCGGCCGCGATCGGCGGCGCTCCCCCCGTGAGCGCCGCTGATCGCGTATGACGTACTATCCCGTCGGCGGTCATACGGGCCCACCCCACCTCGACGGGATAGTACGTCAGATGTCAGGAAGGGGTTAAATAAAATGTTCATTTCTAGTACTTGGTTGAAAACCCTTTGTTGGCAATGACTGCCTGAAGTCTTGAACTCATGGACATCACCAGACGCTGTGTTTCCTCCTTTTTGATGCTCTGCCAGGCCTTCACTGCGGTGCTTTTCAGTTGCTGTTTGTTTGTGGGCCTTTCTGTCTGAAGTTTAGTCTTTAACAAGTGAAATGCATGCTCAATTGGGTTGAGATCAGGTGACTGACTTGGCCATTCAAGAATATTCCACTTCTTTGCTTTAATAGACTCCTGGGTTGCTTTGGCTTCATGTTTTGGGTCATTGTCCATCTGTAGTATGAAACGACGACCAATCGGTTTGGCTGCATTTGGCTGGATCTGAGCACACAGTATGGCTCGGAATACCTCAGAATTCATTCGGCTGCTTCTGTCCTGTGTCACATCATCAATAAACACTAGTGACCCAGTGCCACTGGCAGCCATGCATGCCCAAGCCATCACACTGCCTCCGCCGTGTTTTACAGATGATGTGGTATGCTTTGGATCATGAGCTGTACCAAGCCTTCGCCATACTTTTCTCTTTCCATCATTCTGGTAGAGGTTGATCTTGATTTCATCTGTCCAAAGAATGTTCTTCCTGAACTGTGCTGGCTTTTTTAGATGTGTTTTAGCAAAGTCCAGTCTAGCCTTTTTATTCTTGACACTTATGAGTGGCTTGCACCGTGCAGTGAACCCTCTGTATTTACTTTCATGCAGTCTTCTCTTTATGATAGATTTGGATATTGATACGCCGACCTCCGGGAGAGTGTTGTTCACTTGGTTGGCTGTTGTGAAGGGGTTTCTCTTCACCATGGAGATTATTCTGCGATCACCCACCACTGTTGTCTTCCGTGGGCGCCCAGGTCTTTTTGCATTGATGAGATAACCAGTGCTTTCTTTCCTTCTCAGGATGTACCAAACTGTACATTTTGCCACTCCTAATATTGTAGCAATTTCTCGGATGGGTTTTTTCTCTGTTTTCACAGCTTAAGGATGGCTTGTTTCACCTTCATGGAGAGCACTTTTGACCGCATGTTTACTTCATAGGAAAACCTTCCAAATGCAAGCACCACACCTCAAATCAACTCCAGGCCTTTTATCTGCTTAGTTGAGAATGACATAATGAAGGGATTGCCCACACCTGTCCATGAAATAGCCTTGGAGTCAATTGTCCAATTACTTTTGGTCCCTTTAAAAAAACAGGGTGGCACAGGTTAAGGAGCTGAAACTCCTAAACTCTTCATCCAATTTTAATATGGATACCCTCAAATGAAAGCTAAAAGTCTGAACTTCAACTGCATCTGAATTGTTTTGTTTAAAATTAAATTGTGGTAATGTCTATAACCAAAATGAGAAAAATGTTGTCTCTGTCCAAATATATATGGACCTAACTGTATATATGTGTTCTTTTTTGCTGCTATTTACTTGCATTCTTTTGCACATCGTGAATATGCTGTCCATATAGGAGCATAATATTTGTTCTCTTGCCTCCCTCATTTATCTAGCACAGGCACTTGTCTTATTATAGACTTTGTGTATTCCTATTTGTTTTAAATGTTTTTAGATGTTCATGTCCTGTGTTATATCATAATAAAGCTGTGTTTTTTGGTCTAAACCTTCGCTGTCTGGTGATCCCCAGTGTGTATGGCCTACTTTGTTTCTTGCTTTTTAGTGTAGCCAGACGATGACGCTGGCTCAACACCTCAAGCCTTAGGTGCTATTGTGCTTTTTCCACTACCACCAGATGCACCACCACCATCAGTACCAGCTGGCAATGACCGTAACAACTGTTATATGGTACTGTAAAACAAGGTAGAAGGTGTAGATTAACTTGTTGAGAATTTAAATCTCCCTGTTTTTTGGGGGAGACTGAACCAAAACTCAGGCCCAGTGTATAAAACAACACAATGTAAGTGGCAGAAAGTGGCTGGCTGATATACAACAAACTAACAGGACAGAAGTATATCCACTTTGTGAGAATTTGAATCTCACTTTTTTTGGGGGGAGACTGCACCGCAACTCAGGCCCAGTGTGTAACAAAACACAATGTAAGTGGCAGAAAGTGGCTGGAAGATATATGAAAAAATACAAGGACTGAAGTACAATTTCAATCTCCCTACAATGATCTCAGGACAAGTATGGCAGCAATAAAAAGGACTGCTGCACACAAAAGTGTGGACAAATAAACAAGATAACTGCAGAATGGAGCAACAGGATTTTTGCTTTTAAAAAAGCAGTTGGTTTGCACAGCAGCGTGCAAACAGCAATGCAGCTATCAGGGAGCCTTAGGCTACTTTCACACTAGCGTTTTTTTGCATACGTCGCAATGCGTCGTTTTGGCGAAAAAACGCATCCTGCAAAAGTGTCTGCAGGATGCGTTTTTTCCCCATAGATTTACATTGGCGATGCATTGCGACGTATGCACACACGTTGCAACCGTCATGCGACGGTTGCGTCGTGTTTTGGTGAACCGCCGGCAGCAAAAAACGTTACATGTAACGTTTTTTTGTGCCGACGGTCCACCATTTCCGACCGCGCATGCGCGGCCGGAACTCCGCCCCCACCTCTCCGCACCTCACAATGGGGCAGCGGATGCGTGGAAAAACAGCATCCACTGCCCCCGTTGTGCGGCGCATTCACTGCTAGCGTCGGTACGTCAGCCCGACGCACTGCGACGGGCCGAGTACGACGCTAGTGTGAAAGTAGCCTTATAAGGCAGCCTAATAAGCTACAGAGCTGATGCACAAAAATATAGCCTCCACTGTCCCTGCAAGAAAAAGGTGGTGTTGGACAGTGGAAATCGCTACAGCACAAGCAGTTTGGGGGTTAATCTTCCCTCCCTAACTATATCCCTTCTTCTGATGAAGCTGCAGCAATCTCTCCCTATGCTATGATCAGCAGAAGTAAGATGGCGGTCGGTGTGCACGCCCCTTTATAGCCCCTGTGACGCCGCAGAAAGCAAGCCAATCACTGTCATGCCCTTCTCTAAGATGGTGGGGACCGAGACCTATGTCATCACACTGCCCACACTTTGCGTCCTCCTTCATTGGCTGAAAAATGGCGCTGAAAGCGTCATACGAAACGCGACTTTGGCACGCTGATCGCTGACCGCATGGCCGATGCCACACTAGGATCGGGTCGGGTTTCATGAAACCCGACTTTGCCGAAAGTCGGCGATTTTTGAATTTGTCCGATCCGTTTCGCTCAACCCTAGTTAGGAAGTTATAAGGGTTAACAGTTGACCAGCATTTTTTCATTTTTCCAACAAAATTAACAAAACCATTTTTTTAGGGACCACATGACATTTGAAGTCACTTTGAGGGGTCTATATCATAGAAAATACCCAAAAGTGACACTATTTGAAAAAACTGCACCCCTCAAGCTGCGCAAAACCACATTCAAGAAGTTTATTAACCCTTCAGGTGCTTCACAGGAATTAATGGAATGTGGAAGGAAAAAATAAACCTTTACATTTCTTTCACAAAAATTTTCCTTTAGCCCTATTTTTTTTTTTACTTTCGCAAGGGTAACAGGTGAAAATGGACCAAACAATTTGTTGTGCAATTTCTCCTAAGTATTCTGATACTCCATATATGGGGTAAAACCAATGTTTGGGCACACAGCAGGGCTGTGTAGGAAAGGAGTGCCATTTCACTTTTTGAATGTAAAATTTGCTTGCATAATTAGCGGATGCCATGTCATGTTTGGAGAGCCCCTCTTGTGCATAAACAATGGAAACCCCGCACAAATGACTCCATTTTTTAAACTAGACCCTTCAAGAAATGTATTTAGATGTGTGGTGAACACTTTGAACCCCCAGGTGCTTCACAGAAGTTTATAACGTTGAGCTGTAAAAACTAAAATCACATTTTTCCCACAAAAAAGTTATTTTGGCCCCAAATTTTGTATTTTTATGCAAAATGGGTAACAGGAGAAATTGCACCATACAATTTGCTGTGCGATTTCTCCTGAGTACGCCAATACCTCATATGTGGGGGAATACTACTTTTGAGGCACAGTACAAAGCTCAGAAGGGAAGAGTCGCCATATTAGAGTACAGATTTTGCTGGAATGGTTTGAGAGTGCCATGACACATTGGCAGAGCACATGAGGTGCCAGAACACCCGAAACCCCTATATGTGAACTCATTTTACAAACTACACTCCCCAATTAATTCATTTAGGGGCGCAGTGATCATATTGACACCACATGTGCCTGACAGAATTTTATATCATTGAGCGGTGAAGAAAGAATAAATTACATTTTTATCACTAAAATGCTGTTTTAGCCCAAGATTTTAATTTTTCTAAGAGCTAATAGGAATTTTTTTTTTTTTACAACAAACTGAGGTCCATTTTTTTCCTGAGTGCACCAATACCTTACATGTACAGTAAATCGAGAAATATTTTTCAGGCACAGTTCAAAGCTCAGAAGGCAAGGAGCGCCAGATTTTACTGTTATGGTTTTGAGTGCCATGACCTACTGGGAGAGCCCATGAGGTGCCAGAACAGCAGAAATCTCCATAAGTGACCCCATTTAACAAACTTCACCTCTCAATGAATTCACCTAGAGGTGCAGTGATCATATTGACAACATGGGTGTGTCACAGTATTTTATACCATTGGGTAGTAAAGAAAAAATAACTACCTTTTTACCACCAAAATTTTGTTTTAGCCCCAGAGTTTACATTTTCACACAAGAAGTGGGTAAAAATGACACTATAATTTGTCCCACAATTTCTACTGAACGTGGCAATACCTCATATGTGGCTGTACAGTAGTACTTAACTATACGGAAACACTTGAACGGAGCGCTATTTCCCTCCGGAAGCGCAGATTTTCATAGATCAGTTTGCGGACTCCATACACAGAGCCCGTCATTGCTAGAAGAGCAATATCCCCCCTCAAGTGCCCCCATTTTGGAAATTATACCCCTTGGGAATTTATCTACAGGTGTAGTATTGATTTTGACTCCATGGGTATTTTCCAGAAACAATCAGCAACGAGTGAAAATTGCAGAATGGCAGAATGAAAGAAATCAACAGCAGGTGAAGAACTGGTTTTATTTATTTTTTACTCCGTTCCTCGTGCAGTTTAACCCCTTAATCCCATATGACGTACTATCCCGTCGAGGTGGGGTGGGCCTTAATTCCCACCGACAGGATAGTACGTCATAGCGATCGGCCGCGCTCACGGGGGGAGCGTGGCCAAGTGTCAGCTGCCTATCGCAGCTGACATCCGGCACTATGTGCCAGGAGCGGTCACGGACCGCCCCCAGCACATTAACCCCTGGCACACCGCGATCAAACATGATAGCAGTGTACAGGCGGTACAGGGCAGCATCGCGCAGGAAGGGGGCTCCCTGCGGGCTTCCCTGAGACGATCGGTACAAGGCGATGTACTCACCTTGTACTGAGCGTCTCCTCCCTGCAGTCCCCAGATCCAAAATGGCCGCGAGGCTGCATCCGGGTCCTGCAGGGACTACTTCCGGGTGCCGTGCAGGCGCTGGTAAGCCTGCACGGCTGTATGTCAGATCGCCGATCTGACAGAGTGCTGTGCAAACTGTCAGATCGGCGATCTGTGATGTCCCCCCCTGGGACAAAGTAAAAAAGTTAAAAAAAAAATTCCACATGTGTAAAAAAAAAAAAAAAAATTCCTAAATAAAGAAGAAAAAAAAAATATTATTCCTATAAATACATTTCTTTATCTAAAAAAAAAAAAAACCACAATAAAAGTACACATATTTAGTATCGCTGCATCCGTAACGACCCAACCTATAAAACTGTCCCACTAGTTAACCCCTTCAGTGAACACCGTAAGAAAAAAAAAAAAAACGAGCCAAAAAACAACGCTTTATTATCATACCGCCAAATAAAAAGTGGAATAACACGCGATAAAAAAAGCGGATATAAATAACCATGGTACCGCTGAAAACGTCATCTTGTCCCGCAAAAAACGAGCCATGACACAGCATCATAACCAAAAAATAAAACAGTTATAGTCCTCAGAATAAAGCGATGCCAAAATTATTATTTTTTCTATAAAATTGTTATTATCGTATAAAAGCGCCAAAACATAAAAAAAGATATAAATGAGATATCGCTGTAATCGCACTGACCCGACGAATAAAAATGCTTTATCAATTTTACCAAACGTGGAACGGTATAAACGCCTCCCCCAAAATAAATTCATGAATAGTTGGTTTTTGGTCATTCTGCCTCACAAAAATCGGAATAAAAAGTGATCAAAAACTGTCACGTGTCCGAAAATGTTACCAATAAAAACGTCAACTCGTCCCGCAAAAAACAAGACCTCACATGACTTTGTGGACCAAAATATGGAAAAATTATAGGTCTCAAAATGTGGAGACGCAAAAACTTTTTTGCTATAAAAAGCGTCTTTTAATGTGTGACAGCTGCCAATCATAAAAATGCGATATAAAAAACGCTATAAAAGTAAATCAAACCCCCCTTCATCACCCCTTTAGTTAGGGAAAAATAATAAAATTAAAAAAATGTATTTATTTCCATTTTCCCATGAGGGCTAGGGTTAGGGTTAGGGTTAGGGCTAGGGCTAGGGTTAGGGTTGGGGCTAGGGTTGGAGCTAAAGTTAGGGTTAGGGTTGGGACTAAAGTTAGGTTTAGGGCTAAAGTTAGGGTTGGGGCTAAAGTTAGGGTTAGGGTTTGGATTACATTTACGGTTGGGATTAGGGTTGGGATTAGAATTAGGGGTGTGTCAGGGCTAGAGGTGTGGTTAGGGTTACAGTTGGGATTAGGGTTAGGGGTGTGTTTGGATTAGGGTTTCAGGTAGAATTGGGGAGTTTCCACTGTTCAGGCACATCAGGGGCTCTCCAAACGCGACATGGCGTCCGATCTCAATTCCAGCCAATTCTGCATTGAAAAAGTAAAACAGTGCTCCTTCACTTCTGAGCTCTCCCGTGCGCCCAAACAGGGGTTTACCCCAACATATGGGGTATCAGCGTACTCGGGACAAATTGGACAACAACTTTTGGGGTCCAAGTTCTCTTGTTATCCTTGGGAAAATAAAAATTTTGGGGGCTAAAAATCATTTTTGTGGAAAAAAGGATTTTTATTTTCACGGCTCTGCGTTGTAAACTGTAGTGAAACACTTGGGGATTCAAAGTTCTCACAACACATCTAGATATGTTCTTTGGGAGGTCTAGTTTCCAATATGGGGTCACTTGTGGGGGGGTTGTACTGTTTGGGTACATCAGGGGCTCTGCAAATGCAACGTGACACCTGCAGACCAATCCATCTAAGTCTGCATTCCAAATGGCGCTCCTTCCCTTCCGAGCTCTGCCATGCGCCCAAACAGTGGTTCCCCCCCACATTTTGGGCATCAGCGTACTCAGAACAAATTGGACAACAACTTTTGGGGTCCAATTTATCATGTTACCCTTGTGAAAATACAAAACTGGGGGCTAAAATATAATTTTTGTGAAAAAAAAAATAATTTTATTTTCACGGCTCTGCATTATAGACTGTAGTGAAACACTTGGGGGGGGGGGTTCAAAGCTCTCAAAACACATCTAGATAAGTTCCTTAGGGGGTCTACATTCCAAAATGGTGTCTTTTGTGGGGGGTTTTAATGTTTAGGTACATCAGGGGCTCTCCAAACACAACATGGCGTTCCATCTTAATTCCAGTCAATTTTGCATTGAAAAGTAAAATGGCGCTCCTTCCCTTCCGAGCTCTGCTATGCGCCCAAACAGTGGTTTACCCCCACATATGGGGTATCTTCGTACTCAGGACAAATTGCATAACAACTTTTGTGGTCTAATTTCTTCTCTTACCCTTGGGAAAATAAAAAATTGGGGGCGAAAAGATCATTTTTGTGAAAAAATATGATTTTTTATTTTTATGGCTCTGCATTATAAACTTCTGTGAAGCACTTGGTGGGTCAAAGTGCTCACCACACATCTAGATAAGTTCCTTAGGGGTCTACTTTCCAAAATGGTGTCACTTGTGGGGGGTTTCAATGTTTAGGCACATCAGGGGCTCTCCAAACGCAACATGGCATCCCATCTCAATTCCAGTCAATTTTGCATTGAAAAGTTAAATGGCACTCCTTCCCTTCTGAGCTCTGCCATACGCCCAAACAATGGTTTACACCCATATATGGGGTATCAGCGTACTCAGGACAAATTGAACAACAATTTTTGAGGTCCAATTTCTTCTCTTACCCTTGGGAAAATAAAAAATTGGGGGCGAAAAGATCATTTTTGTGAAAAACTATGATTTTTTATTTTTACGTTTCTGCATTATAAACTTCTGTGAAGCACTTGGTGGGTCAAAGTGCTCACCACACATCTAGATAAGTTCTTTAGGGGGTCTACTTTCCAAAATGGTGTCACGTGTGGGAGGTTTCAATGTTTAGGCACATTAGGGGCTTTCCAAACGAAACATGGCGTCCCATCTCAATTCCAGTCAATTTTGCATTGAAAAGTCAAACGCGCGCTCCTTCCCTTCCGAGCTCAGCCATGCGCCCAAACAGTAGTTTACTCCCACATATGGCATATCGGCGTACTCAGGACAAATTGTACAACAACTTTTGGGTTCCAATTTCTCCTGTTACCCTTGGTAAAATAAAACAAATTGGAGCTGAATTTAATTTTTTGTGAAAAAAAGTTAAATGTTCATTTTTTTTATAAACATTCAAAAAATTCCTGTGAAACACCTGAAGGGTTAATAAACTTCTTGTATGTGGTTTTGAGCACTTTGAGGGGTGCAGTTTTTAGAATGGTGTCACACTTGGTTATTTTCTATCATATAGACCCCTCAAAATGACTTCAAATGTGATGTGGTCCCTAAAAAAAAAATGGTGTTGTAAAAATGAGAAATTGCGGGTCAACTTTTAACCCTTATAACTCCATAAGAAAAAAAAATGTTGGTTCCAATTGTGCTGATGTAAAGTAAACATGTGGGAAATGTTACTTATTAAGTATTTTGTGTGACATATCTCTGTTATTTAAGGGCATAAAAATTCAAAGTTGGAAAATTGCAAAATTTTCAAAATTTTCGCCAAATTTCCGTTTTTTTCACAAATAAATGCAGGTTATATCGAAGAAATTTTACCACTATCATAAAGTACAATATGTCACGAGAAAATATTGTCAGAATCATCAGGATCCGTTGAAGCATTCCAGAGTTATAACCTCATAAAGGGACAGTGGTCAGAATTGTAAAAATTGGCTCGGTCATTAACGTGCAAACCACCCTTGGGGCTTAAGGGGTTAATGACATATTGAAATAGCACTGTGCACTTTATTATTTTGATGTATCCTTGATTGTAGAGAGCTTTTGGGAACATATATTATTAATGTGTACCACTACTGTGGATTTAAGCTAAATATCCTTTTTTGCTATTTATGGGTACTTTTACTCTCCCTTTAGGATTACCGTAATTGTGGTTAGTGGCATGTTCTTATTTTGAGACATTTTGCTTTTTTATTTATTTATAATTTTTTTTTTATATGTTGAAATAAACTTATTAGTTTTATTTATGGGTCTCTTCTTTGTCGCGGATTGATGGACATCCGTGCTGTTGATTTATAACTAATGTGGTGCCATTAATTATTTTTCTGGGACATTTTTGGTAATTTATAAATACTGATGTAAAATACTGACCGGAATTATCTGGACGTGTGAAAGAGGCCTAATATACACACAGCACCATATTATATACACGTATCTGCATTATAACTATACACCGCACCTTATTATATGCTATTTACACAAGTACTCGCTATATACTTAAAGGGAACCTGTCAGCGGAATTGTGCCCAGTAATCTACAGACAGTGTCAGGTCGGCACCATTATACTGATTAAAATGATACCTTGGTTAATGAAATCCATCTTGTGGTTGTTGTTTAATCTTTATTTTCAGTTTTGAGTTAATGATATGCCTGTGCTCTGGAGTGGCCTGTGGGGGGTCTTCATGTGGTGCTCTGATTAGATATTCATAATGAAGACTGCTGACAGGTCACTGATCCCTCACTGACTGCCGCCTAGTTTACAAAATGAATATTATATATATCTTGGAAAAAAAAATCCCCTTCTGCAGGCAGGCGCTGACGGTGGCACCTGAACTGCAGCCTGATCGCATATGCAATGTGTATATTCATTTGTTTAAGGTTATCCTAAAATTCATTAAAAAAAAATCCATTTGAAAATGTAGCCGGCCGCACCTGCGCAGTAGCAGCTATGTATAGAGGTGATACTATAGCTGCTACTGGGCAGGCACCAGCAGCGCCATCTTGGAGGAGGACATTTTTTTTCTTCTCTGTCGGATCACCTCTATACACACTGATAGCTGCTACTGTGCAGACACGCCGGGTGCCATTTTCAAAACAATTTTTTTTAATGAATTTCAGGATAACCTTAAACAAATGAATTATATACACATTACATATGCGATCAGGCTGCAGCGCCGGCGCCTGCCTGCAGAAGGGGATTTTTTTCCCAAGATACATACATATTATTCATTATGTAAACTAGGGGGCAGTCAGAGAGGGATCAGTGACCTGTCTGAAGCCATAATGATGAATACCTAAGCAGAGCACCACATGAAGACCCCCCCCAGGCCGCCCTGGAGCACGAGCATATCATTAACACAAAACTGCAAATAAAGATTACACAACAACCACAAGACGGATTTCATCACCAGGTGTAATCAGTATAATGGCACCAACCTTACACTGTCTGTAGGCTACTGAGCACAATCCTGCTGATAGGTTCCCTTTAATTATGCCATTTACTTCACAAGGGATACGCTGGGGACGACAAGTATCCACCACACGAGATATGCCAGGCTGATGTGTATCCACCACACGGGACACAACGGGGCCAATGAGTATCCACCACACGGGATACGCCAGGGCTGATGAGTATCCACTACATGGGATACGTCGGGGCCGACGAGTATCCACCACACGGGACACACCGGGGCCAACATGTATCCACCACACGGGACACACCAGGGCCGACGGGTATCCAACACACGGGACACACCGGGGCCAACAAGTATCCACCACACAGAATATGCCAGAGCCGACATGTATCCACCGCATGGGATACGCCAGGGCTGTCATGTATCCACCACACGGGATACACCGGGGCCGACAAGTATCAACCACACGTGATACTTTGGGCCCGACCAGTATCCACCACATGGGGATACGCCCGGTCCGACGTATAGCCACCACACGGGATAAATGAGAAAAAAATGAACTTTTTTGAATTTACCAAATGGCTGCAATGAAACAAAGAGTGAAAAATTTAAATGGGTCTGAATACTTTCCGTACCCACTGTATATATACATTACATATGTGATATTTGACAGTGAAATTATGGGCTGCCCATGCACACACACATATATGTGAAAACATACATGCACGCTCCCACATTGGAGAAAACACACACATGCACGTTCACACACACTGCAAAACACACACATTGGAAAATATGCACACACACACACATAGCAAAACACACACACATAGCAAAACACACACATTGAAAAAGACACACATGTACACTCGCACACATTGCAAAAGATACACATGCACGCTCACAAACATTGCAAAAAACACACATGCATGCTCACACACACGCATTGGAAAATACACACACATAGGAAAACACACACATGCAAGCTCACAAGTATAGGAAAACACACACAAGCACATTCACACACATAGGAAAACACACATGCACACTCACTCACATGGGAAATCACACATGCACGCTCACACACATAGGAAATCACACAGTCAGGAAAACACACATACTATAACCTGACATGCTTAATTTATCATTTGTCAAATGCCCCCTGCTACTTAGCACAGCAAAAGCTGAGATGGGCCACTGGAGAGTTTATCTGGAGTGTTCAGGGCAGTGGGCACACAGGGCAGTTATTTCTCATCTTGCCCTGCTGTCCTGTGTTGCTGCTCTGCACTCTGATGCTCCTCCCCCTCCTGGCTGATCTGACATCAGAGATCTGCACACAGAGAAGAGGAGGATGCTGCTCCTCTTCTTTTAGTTGTGTTCAAGGAGCTGCCCCCTCTCACCACTGCATGCACATTAGTGAAGCCTGCCGTGGCTCCAGCTACATGTGCACGCTGCGCGACCCGCCCCTGTGATGCTGAACCACCAGGTGCCTGAAAAATTAAAGGTAAACAAAAAAGGTTGCACTCTATCATGCTAAGGCTGCTTTCACACATCAGGTTTTTTGTTTCAGGCTAAATCTGTCTCTTTAGAGAAAAACCGGAAAAAATAAAAACCGGAACCGATTTTTCCCCCATTGACTTGTATTAGCATGGCCCAGCGTTTCTTCCTTTTTTTCCAGATCCGGCTAAAATTCCGATTCTGGCTTCTGAAAAAAACGTCTACTGCAACGTTTTTTGTCTCCGGCGAAAAAGCCTGAGGCGGTGGACCCGGCGCTTCCGGCTGTTTGCTACAATGAATATATATATATTGTAGGGATTCACTCGCTCAGGTGCGTTGGAGGAAACAGGAGGCACATTCTCTTTAAAAGTTCACAAGTTTATTTGCACCATAAACCATACAGCAAAACAGAAAAGAAATAGCCTTTAGCTCAGGAAAGGAAAATACAAATGTCCAGTCCTTCAGGCTCAGTCCTGTGGAGGCTTTCTCCTCCACACATACAGACTCCTGTCTGTAGTGTCCCGCCTGGGCACAGGGATCTCTGTCCACCATGACAGATTCCCACACTCTCCCTGGAGGCTAGCATTAGGCTTTCTTTAATAGGTCTAACCACACCCAGAACCCATCACATGATCAGACATGTGGTTGTGACCTCACCACAGGTCCTGCAACAAACATAGACAGGCATGGTTATGCCCCTTACCCAGGGGTGAGGTATATGGGTAGCCAGACCCTCCCATCTCTCATAGCTACCCATAACCCGGACCCAAATATACTAAGAAACTCCTTATTGCCTTATGTGCAAACAGAAAACACTCCGGGTTACATCACAGCGACAAGCCTTCTCTGTGATATATACCTCCTGTTGATTAGACACCCTTTAGCCATGCTACATACCTCCCCCCTCTGCCTAAAGCCGTGGGGCTTGGCACTTGTCCTTAACCGACTAGAGACCCCTCTCAGTTGTCCCTGACAGTCAAACCGTCTGTCTAAGTCAGGGCCTGTTATTGAACCCTTGTCACCTCGTCTGCTACAGGATCTCCTGCTGAGGTCACTTAACCCTGAGCTAACTGAGGCACTACTGCTTCTACCTGTTTCAACAGGCCACCTTCTCCCATGGTCTTTATTGCCTAAAGAGCAGTTCTTCCCTGTATCTCTATATCCTCTGTTAGCTTGGGGACTTCGAATCTTTAGAGAACCTCTTCGTCTCTCTACACCGCAAGTTGAAGGTGGTGGCAATCTGTTTGCCAATTCCCGCAGCTCTATATTGACCTGCTCCCTCTCACGTCTTAGCTGCTCAACTTCTATTAGGTAACTCATGCGATACCCCAGGAGCATCCGGATATTTTCAAGACTCTCCATGGATCCGACAACAAGGAACGGAACCATCTTATCTTCACCCACGACCTGGGCCTCGTCATCACCCAGAACTCTCAGTCTCTTCACACCGGACCTATTCACCATCTCCTGCATCACTCGGCCAAGCCTCCCGATGACTTTTCCCACCAAATTTCTGGGTACCAGAATGATGTCTTCCACCAAGCCAAGCCGATTTTGAGCTTCTCTCGCTAGCTCTAGACGTCGAGCGGCTTTCTCATTCTTCAACGTGATCATTTGTTTTGTGCGGAGGCATTGTAGATGCATCTCTCTCAGGACAGCCACCCGCTTCACTGTGACTTCTCTAGATGAAAGTATGACCAGTTGATGAGTCTCAGGCGCCCAGGGCACACTACATGCCTCTACTGCCTTTCTAAATGCCTCATGCACACCTTCACCGGTGCAGGCTTCTTGCACCTCTTCAGGTACATCAATCACGGTCTTGAAGAGCAGGGTCTCACTCTCTTCATAGACAGATGGCTCCCCTTTTGCCTCTGACCTTTCCACCAAGACGTCTGTCACGACCGGGTGACTCTCTTGTTCCGCTTTTAGCACGAACTCTTCCTCAGTCTTTTCTTCCGCTTGAGCCTTCGCCAAGATGGGCATTGGAAACTCCTCTGCCAGGCAGCGACGTTCCTCCTCTCTCTGGAGAAGCTCCTGCTGATGCTTTTCTTGTGCCATTCTGAGCACATCCATATCTTTCAATATGGCCCTATTCATGGCCTGACACGCTGATAGGTGACCTCTGAGTTCAACGACCTCCTTCTCTAGGTCACCCACTTTGTGCTCAATTGCTTGCCTCAGGACTAGTGTTGAGCGATACCGTCCGATACTTGAAAGTATCGGTATCGGAAAGTATCGGCCGATACCGGCAAAGTATCGGATCTAATCCGATACCGATACCCGATACCAATACAAGTCAATGGGACTCAAGTATCGGACGGTATCCCTGATGGTTCCCAGGGTCTGAAGGAGAGGAAACTCTCCTTCAGGCCCTGGGATCCATATTACTGTGTAAAATAAAGAATTAAAATAAAAAATATTGCTATACTCACCTCTCCGACGCAGCCTGGACCTTACCGAGGGAACCGGCAGCCTTCTTTGCTTAAAATGCGCGCGTTTACTGCCTTCCGTGACGTCACGGCTTCTGATTGGTCGTGTGCCGCCCATGTGATGGCGACGCGACCAATCACAACAAGCCGTGACGTAATTTCAGGTCCTGAATGCCTAATTCTAGGCATTCAGGATTTGAAAATTACGTCACGGCTTGTGATTGGTCGCGTGCCGCCCATGTGACCGCGACGCGACCAATCACAACAAGCCGTGACGTAATTTTCAGGTCCTAAATGCCTAATTCTAGGCATTCAGGATTTGAAAATTACGTCACGGCTTGTGATTGGTCGCGTCGCGGTCACATGGGCGGCACGCGACCAATCACAAGCCGTGACGTAATTTTCAAATCCTGAATGCCTAGAATTAGACATTCAGGACCTGAAATTACGTCACGGCTTGTTGTGATTGGTCGCGTCGCGGTCACATGGGCGGCACGCGACCAATCAGAAGCCGTGACGTAATTTTCAAATCCTGAATGCCTAGAATTAGGCATTCAGGACCTGAAATTACGTCACGGCTTGTCGTGATTGGTCGCGTCGCCGTCACATGGGCGGCACGCGACCAATCAGAAGCCGTGACGTCACGGAAGGCAGTAAACGCGCGCATTTTAAGCAAAGAAGGCTGCCGGTTCCCTCGGTGAGGTGCAGGCTGCGTCGGAGAGGTGAGTATAGCAATATTTTTTATTTTAATTCTTTATTTTACACATTGCTATTAATCCCGATACCGATTCCCGATATCACAAAAGTATCAGATCTCGGTATCGGAATTCCGATACCCGCAAGTATCGGCCGATACCCGATACTTGCGGTATCGGAATGCTCAACACTACTCAGGACCCTTTCTCGTTCGACTGTTTCTCTAAGCAGCTCTATGTTATGGTCCTGCTCTCTTTTGGCCAGCACATGTAGATTTTCAGAAGGGCTCTCTTGTCCACCCAGACTCTGCCTCTTTAGAGTTCCAGCTGTTTCTGCATCCAGCTCTATGGTCTCTCCTGGGCTCTCTGTCTGTTTACTCTTTGGTACCTCTGGACTCTTGGTAACCTCAGAGTTCTCCATTTCTTCCGCATCAGGTACTTCATCATACTGAGCCACTTCACTTTTACCAGGCATTGCAGATGTGGGTCTACTACAGGTCTGTTCTAACCCCAGCCCGTCACTAACTATCTCAGTGCTAGGGTTTGTCAGAGATAAATTGACCTCCTCATCAAGGACAGTAACCTGATCTGTACCTGACCCTGTCTCTTCCTCATCACCTCTCTTCTCAGAGGGTGTAACCTGTCCCGCCTTTCTGCGGCCCTGACGACGAGATGAAGATTTGTGATTTTTACTCGGCTCCTCCTTACTGCACTCTTTTCCCTTTGCGCTTGAGTCACAGTCTGAACAGGAGTCACCCTCTCTCACTCTGTCATCCTGGAACAGCAATTCCCCATTTAAACAGGTGTCAGACCCACACTTTCTTCTGGTCACCCGTAACTCTGGACCATTGACACTAGGTGGCGCCACCTCCTCTCCACACATCCCATTACCAGGAATCCCCACAGCCTGCTGCTGTAGTGGGGCTTCAATATGACCATTGACCATTGCGTCTCTCCTCTGAACAACCCCACACTGCGTCAACTTCCCATATGTCTTCAAAGATCACAAAGTCCCGGCCCCTCTCAAATGGGTAGAACAAGTCTGGTGTTATACCGCCATCTTGGCACTTTACATTTTTGGACATATCAATGAACACTCTGTCCACAGTATAGTTAACAGTGACCCCATGAATGCAGCGAACATTGACCTTTTTCTCGGTTAGACAGAGAACGAGAGGAGTTCCTGTCAGAGTCACCTGACTCTTTGAGTCCAGCAGTCCAGATACTCCTTCACAGTGTAACATAACAGTACACACCTGTGGGCTGTCATCAAATGGGAAGTCTATGTCGCACTCAGAATATGCAAAACACAAACATTGCTGTTCCCCAGACATGTCTACTGAGGTAACCAATGCCGCTCCTTTTGAAAGCTCCACCCCTTTTTGGGTCACTTTCCCCTTTTCGGACTCTGCCCCTTTTAGGGCCACCACCCCCTTGTGGGCTATTTTCTCCTTTAGGACCACCACCCCCTTTAGGGACTCCACCCCCTTTTGGGCAACTACCCCCTTTTGAGATGCAGCCCCTTTTTGGCCAACCATAATTATTTGGGGTCACCGCTCCGTTTTGGGACTCCACCCCACTTTTAGGTACACCACCCCACTCTGGGGTACACCCCGTGGACTTCCCACAGTACTCTCAGGCCCCAGTTCGCCCAGCACACCAATGTGACTCTGGCCCTTTAAGAGTCTGCACACATTAAACCAGCAATGTCTTTTTTTTTTTTTTTTTGCTGCAACTGCAGCTAGACTTCACAAGGCTCTGCACCGCAAACTTCGTGGACCCACCGATCCACAGCAAGCCGCTTGTCACCTTCGTGGACCCGCCGATCCACAGCAAGCCGCTTGTCACCTTCGTGACCCCACCGAGCCACAGCAAGCTTCGTGACTTCACCGAGCCACAGCAAGCTGATCACAGAAGGAAAAAGAGAAATACCTGGACTCGCCGGTCCACAGCAAGCACCTGCACACATGCTTTATAGAAAAAAAAAACAGTCTTTCACTGACCCCGGTCAGTACAGCACACAGACTTCGGTCTGTTTCACACCCGGCTTTACAGCCCAAACACAGTTTTTCGCTGACCCTGGTCAGTATCACATGGTTTCCAGACCGTTACCTGTTGGTGGCGGCCACACAGGTTCCCGGATCCCTCTTCTCCTCAGAGGTATCCACAAACTGCAGTTCTCACTGACCCCGATCAGTTTTTACTCACGGTTTTTCAAGACCGTCCAATCTTCTGGCTCAGACCAGCCAGCGCTGCAAGACGTGCTCCTTGGATCTTTGCCCGCATTCCAAACACCAATTGTAGGGATTCACTCGCTCAGGTGCATTGGAGGAAACAGGAGGCACATTCTCTTTAAAAGTTCACAGGTTTATTTGCACCATAAACCATACAGCAAAACAGAAAAGAAATAGCCTTTAGCTCTGGAAAGGAAAATACAAATGTCCAGTCCTTCAGGCTCAGTCCTGTGGAGGCTTTCTCCTCCACACATACAGACTCCTGTCTGTAGTGTCCCGCCTGGACACAGGGATCTCTGTCCACCATGACAGATTCCCACACTCTCCCTGGAGGCTAGCATTAGGCTTTCTTTAATAGGTCTAACCACACCCAGAACCCATCACATGATCAGACATGTAGTTGTGACCTCACCACAGGTCCTGCAACAAACATAGACAGGCATGGTTATGCCCCTTACCCAGGGGTGAGGTATATGGGTAGCCAGACCCTCCCATCTCTCATAGCTACCCGTAACCCAGACCCAAATATACTAAGCAACTCCTTATTGCCTTATGTGCAAACAGAAAACACTCCGGGTTACATCACAGCGACAAGCCTTCTCTGTGATATATACCTCCTGTCGATTAGACACCCTTTAGCCATGCTACAATATGCAATGTATATACAACAGTAGTATTGTATCCCATGCGACGTACATACAGCAGTCTCAGCGTATCCTATATGATGTGTACAGAAGAGTCTCAGTCTATCCTATGTGATGTGTATTCAGAAAAAGCTCAGTGTCCCTATATGATCTATACACAGCAGTCTCAGAGTCTCCTATGCGATTTATGCCAGGAATGTATCCTATGCAATGCATATACAACAGCTTCAGTGTATCCTATGCGATGTACATACAAGTCTAAATATATTCTATGCGTTTTACATACATTAGTTCCGTGCATCCTATGTGATCTACATATACACATAAGTTGTGTATCCTATGCGATGTATATACAACAGTCTCAATGTAACCTATGCAAGAGTGAGAGTGAGAATATACCTAATAAGATATGGTGATACATTTTTTTTTCAAACGTCATCATTTACAGTAAAATATTTTAAGTGTAAAACTTTTGTTTAGGTGCATGTATTTTTGGATCATATAAGGGCATTAGAAGAACCTATCCAATGCATTTTTCTCAGTTCTAGTTTATCCCCGTTCAAATTTTTTATTATATACAGACTCTTGTTTCTCACTTATGATTGAATTATATTACAATATAGAACTTTTGAATAGAAATTTATTGTATTTTATTAATAATAATAAAATCATAGGCAACATACAATAGGCATTCACATATGAAGGCCTGGAGGACAGTGGCACCCTGCGATCAGATCACAATGGACAATTTGAGTAGTTGCTAACCACTTTGATGCCTGATGTCGAAAGTGTTAAATGTCTGAGATTAGAATTCTCGAATTCCAATCAGTAGAGGAGGGTGTCAGCTGCCTAATACAGCTGATACACCTAAGGTCTCCAAGACCTTCCTGCTCACGATAGTACTATAACAGCTCAGAAAAAAGTGGTTGTCCAGGCATACTCTCCCACATTATCCAACATCGGGCATGGAGAGATGCCAATGCATGGTGGTTTCTACAGTGCCAGGCAGGGCCGGACTGGCCATTGGGCACTTCTGGCAAATGCCATAAGGGCCGGTGCCAGTCGTGGGCCGCTCGATCCGCCTCCCCCCGCCGCCGCCGACTCACCCCCCTGCCGCCGCATTCAACGGAATGCAATGATGGAGGAGAGAGCGTCTACAGACGCTCCCTCTCCCATCATTCCCCGCTCTGCCTCTGACACTGCGGGTGCGCGATGATGTCATATCATCGCGCACCTGCTGTGTCCCGGGCAGACTGCAGCTGCTGAGACAGGAGCAGGAAGCAACGCGGGCAAGAGGAAAGGTGAGGAGAGTGTTTTTTTGTTTTTTTTTACTGGACTGTGGGGACATTCTCGGGGTGGGGGGAGGAGGAGGAGAGATGTGAGATGTGCTGGATATACCCCTGTGTGGGCTGTGCTGTATATACCCCTGTGTGGGCTGTGCTGTATATACCCCTGTGTGGGCTGTGCTGTATATACCCCTGTGCGGGCTGTGCTGGATATACCCCTGTGTGGGCTGTGCTGTATATACCACTGTGCGGGCTGTGCTGTATATACCACTGTGCAGGCTGTGCTGTATATACCACTGTGCGGGCTGTGCTGTATATACCACTGTGCGGACTGTGCTGTATATACCACTGTGCGGGCTGTGCTGTATATACCACTGTGCGGACTGTGCTGTATATACCACTGTGCGGGCTGTGCTGGATATACCACTGTGCGGGCTGTACTGAATATACCACTGTGCGGGCTGTGCTGTATATACCACTGTGTGGGCTGTGCTGTATATACCACTGCGGGCTGTGCTGGATATACCACTGTGCGGGCTGTGCTGTATATACCACTGTGCGGGCTGTGCTGTATATACCACTGTGCGGGCTGTGCAGTATATACCACTGCGGGCTGTGCTGTAGATACCACTGTGCGGGCTGTGCTGGATATACCACTGTGCGGGCTGTGCTGTATATACCACTGCGGGCTGTGCTGGATATACCACTGTGCGGGCTGTTATGGTTCTCAATGGCAAGAGAACATAGCCCAGCAAACATACGAACTAGCTCTTGGAAGGGTGGAAACTAAACTGACCATGAACTAAACCTGCCGCACAACTAACAGTAGCCGGGTAGCGTAGCCTGCGTTTATCCCTAGACACCCAGCGCCGGCCGGAGGACTAACTAATCCTGGCAGAGGAAAATATAGTCCTGGCTCACCTCTAGAGAAATTTCCCCGAAAGGCAGACAGAGGCCCCCACAAATATTGGCGGTGATTTTAGATGAAATGACAAACGTAGTATGAAAATAGGTTTAGCAAAATTGAGGTCCGCTTACTAGATAGCAGGAAGACAGAAAGGGCACTTTCATGGTCAGCTGAAAACCCTATCAAAATACCATCCTGAAATTACTTTAAGACTCTAGTATTAACTCATAACATCAGAGTGGCAATTTCAGATCACAAGAGCTTTCCAGACACAGAAACGAAACTACAGCTGTGAACTGGAACAAAATGCAAAAACAAACAAGGACTAAGTCCAACTTAGCTGGGAGTTGTCTAGCAGCAGGAACATGCACAGAAAGGCTTCTGATTACAATGTTGACCGGCATGGAAGTGACAGAGGAGCAAGGCTAAATAGCGACTCCCACATCCTGATGGAAACAGGTGAACAGAGAGGATGATGCACACCAGTTCAATTCCACCAGTGGCCACCGGGGGAGCCCAAAATCCAATTTCACAACAGTACCCCCCCCCTCAAGGAGGGGGCACCGAACCCTCACCAGAACCACCAGGGCGATCAGGATGAGCCCTATGAAAGGCACGGACCAAATCGGAGGCATGAACATCAGAGGCAGTCACCCAAGAATTATCCTCCTGACCGTATCCCTTCCATTTGACCAGATACTGGAGTTTCCGTCTGGAAACACGGGAGTCCAAGATTTTTTCCACAACGTACTCCAACTCGCCCTCAACCAACACCGGAGCAGGAGGCTCAACGGAAGGCACAACCGGTACCTCATACCTGCGCAATAATGACCGATGAAAAACATTATGAATAGAAAAAGATGCAGGGAGGTCCAAACGGAAGGACACAGGGTTAAGAATCTCCAATATCTTGTACGGGCCGATGAACCGAGGCTTAAACTTGGGAGAAGAAACCCTCATAGGGACAAAACGAGAAGACAACCACACCAAGTCCCCAACACAAAGCCGAGGACCAACCCGACGCCGGCGGTTGGCAAAAAGCTGAGTCTTCCCCTGGGACAACTTCAAATTGTCCACTACCTGCCCCCAAATCTGATGCAACCTCTCCACCACAGCATCCACTCCAGGACAATCCGAAGATTCCACCTGACCAGAAGAAAATCGAGGATGAAACCCCGAATTACAGAAAAAGGGAGACACCAAGGTGGCAGAACTGGCCCGATTATTGAGGGCAAACTCCGCTAAAGGCAAAAAAGCAACCCAATCATCCTGATCTGCAGACACCTCAAATATGTCTCCAAGGTCTGATTCGTCCGCTCGGTCTGGCCATTAGTCTGAGGATGGAAAGCAGACGAGAAAGACAAATCTATGCCCATCCTAGCACAGAATGCTCGCCAAAATCTAGACACGAATTGGGTACCTCTGTCAGAAACGATATTCTCCAGAATACCATGCAAACGGACCACATTTTGAAAAAACAGAGGAACCAACTCGGAAGAAGAAGGCAACTTAGGCAGGGGAACCAAATGGACCATCTTAGAGAAACGATCACACACCACCCAGATGACAGACATCTTCTGAGAAACAGGAAGATCCGAAATAAAATCCATCGAGATGTGCGTCCAGGGCCTCTTCGGGATAGGCAAGGGCAACAACAATCCACTAGCCCGAGAACAACAAGGCTTGGCCCGAGCACAAACGTCACAAGACTGCACGAAGCCTCGCACATCTCGAGACAGGGAAGGCCACCAGAAGGACCTTGCCACCAAATCCCTGGTACCAAAGATTCCAGGATGACCTGCCAACGCAGAAGAATGAACCTCAGAAATGACTTTACTGGTCCAATCATCAGGAACAAACAGTCTACCAGGTGGGCAACGATCAGGTCTATCCGCCTGAAACTCCTGCAAGGCCCGCCGCAGGTCTGGAGAAACGGCAGACAGTATCACTCCATCCTTAAGGATACCTGTAGGTTCAGAATTACCAGGGGAGTCAGGCTCAAAACTCCTAGAAAGGGCATCCGCCTTAACATTCTTAGAACCCGGCAGGTAGGACACCACAAAATTAAACCGAGAGAAAAACAACGACCAGCGCGCCTGTCTAGGATTCAGGCGTCTGGCGGACTCAAGATAAATTAGATTTTTGTGGTCAGTCAATACCACCACCTGATGTCTAGCCCCCTCAAGCCAATGACGCCACTCCTCAAAAGCCCACTTCATGGCCAAAAGCTCCCGATTCCCAATATCATAATTCCGCTCGGCGGGCGAAAATTTACGCGAGAAAAAAGCACAAGGTCTCATCACGGAGCAATCGGAACTTCTCTGCGACAAAACCGCCCCAGCTCCGATTTCAGAAGCGTCGACCTCAACCTGAAAAGGAAGAGCAACATCAGGCTGACGCAACACAGGGGCGGAAGAAAAGCGGCGCTTAAGCTCCCGAAAGGCCTCCACAGCAGCAGGGGACCAATCAGCAACATCAGCACCCTTCTTAGTCAAATCAGTCAATGGTTTAACAACATCAGAAAAACCAGCAATAAATCGACGATAAAAGTTAGCAAAGCCCAAAAATTTCTGAAGACTCTTAAGAGAAGAGGGTTGCGTCCAATCACAAATAGCCTGAACCTTGACAGGATCCATCTCGATGGAAGAGGGGGAAAAAATATATCCCAAAAAGGAAATCTTTTGAACCCCAAAAACGCACTTAGAACCCTTCACACACAAGGAATTAGACCGCAAAACCTGAAAAACCCTCCTGACCTGCTGGACATGAGAGTCCCAGTCATCCGAAAAAATCAAAATATCATCCAGATACACAATCATAAATTTATCCAAATAATCACGGAAAATGTCATGCATAAAGGACTGAAAGACTGAAGGGGCATTTGAAAGACCAAAAGGCATCACCAAATACTCAAAGTGGCCCTCGGGCGTATTAAATGCGGTTTTCCACTCATCCCCCTGCTTAATTCGCACCAAATTATACGCCCCACGAAGATCTATCTTAGAGAACCACTTGGCCCCCTTTATGCGAGCAAACAAATCAGTCAGCAGTGGCAACGGATATTGATATTTAACCGTGATTTTATTCAAAAGCCGATAATCAATGCACGGCCTCAAAGAGCCATCTTTCTTAGCCACAAAGAAAAAACCGGCTCCTAAGGGAGATGACGAAGGACGAATATGTCCCTTTTCCAAGGACTCCTTTATATATTCTCGCATAGCAGCATGTTCAGGCACAGACAGATTAAATAAACGACCCTTAGGGTATTTACTACCCGGAATCAAATCTATGGCACAATCGCACTCCCGGTGCGGAGGTAATGAACCAAGCTTAGGTTCTTCAAAAACGTCACGATATTCAGTCAAGAATTCAGGAATCTCAGAGGGAATAGATGATGAAATGGAAACCACAGGTACGTCCCCATGCGTCCCCTTACATCCCCAGCTTAACACAGACATAGCTTTCCAGTCAAGGACTGGGTTATGAGATTGCAGCCATGGCAATCCAAGCACCAACACATCATGTAGGTTATACAGCACAAGAAAGCGAATAATCTCCTGGTGATCCGGATTAATCCGCATAGTTACTTGTGTCCAGTATTGTGGTTTATTGCTAGCCAATGGGGTGGAGTCAATCCCCTTCAGGGGTATAGGAGTTTCAAGAGGCTCCAAATCATACCCACAGCGTTTGGCAAAGGACCAATCCATAAGACTCAAAGCGGCGCCAGAGTCGACATAGGCATCCGCGGTAATAGATGATAAAGAACAAATCAGGGTCACAGATAGAATAAACTTAGACTGTAAAGTGCCAATTGAAACAGACTTATCAAGCTTCTTAGTACGCTTAGAGCATGCTGATATAACATGAGTTGAATCACCGCAATAGAAGCACAACCCATTTTTTCGTCTAAAATTCTGCCGTTCACTTCTGGACAGAATTCTATCACATTGCATATTCTCTGGCGTCTTCTCAGTAGACACCGCCAAATGGTGCACAGGTTTGCGCTCCCGCAGACGCCTATCGATCTGGATAGCCATTGTCATGGACTCATTCAGACCCGCAGGCACAGGGAACCCCACCATAACATCCTTAATGGCATCAGAGAGACCCTCTCTGAAATTCGCCGCCAGGGCGCACTCATTCCACTGAGTAAGCACAGCCCATTTACGGAATTTCTGGCAGTATATTTCAGCTTCGTCTTGCCCCTGAGATAGGGACATCAAGGCCTTTTCCGCCTGAAGTTCTAACTGAGGTTCCTCATAAAGCAACCCCAAGGCCAGAAAAAACGCATCCACATTGAGCAACGCAGGATCCCCTGGAGCCAATGCAAAAGCCCAATCCTGAGGGTCGCCCCGGAGCAAAGAAATCACAATCCTGACCTGCTGAGCAGGATCTCCAGCAGAGCGAGATTTCAGGGACAAAAACAACTTGCAATTATTTTTGAAATTTTGAAAGCAAGATCTATTCCCCGAGAAAAATTCAGGCAAAGGAATTCTAGGTTCAGATATAGGAACATGAACAACCAAATCTTGTAAGTTTTGAACTTTCCTGGTGAGATTATTCAAACCTGCAGCTAAACTCTGAATATCCATTTTAAACAGGTGAACACAGAGCCATTCCAGGATTAGAAGGAGAGAGAGAGAGAGAAAGGCTGCAATATAGGCAGACTTGCAAGAGATTCAATTACAAGCACACTCAGAACTGAGAAAAAAAAAAAAAAAAAATCTTCAGCAGACTTCTCTTTTCTCTCCTTACTCTGTCAATTAATTTAACCCTTTTAGGCCGGTCAAACTGTTATGGTTCTCAATGGCAAGAGAACATAGCCCAGCAAACATACGAACTAGCTCTTGGAAGGATGGAAACTAAACTGACCATGAACTAAACCTGCCGCACAACTAACAGTAGCCGGGTAGCGTAGCCTGCGTTTATCCCTAGACGCCCAGCGCCGGCCGGAGGACTAACTAATCCTGGCAGAGGAAAATATAGTCCTGGCTCACCTCTAGAGAAATTTCCCCGAAAGGCAGACAGAGGCCCCCACAAATATTGGCGGTGATTTTAGATGAAATGACAAACGTAGTATGAAAATAGGTTTAGCAAAATTGAGGTCCGCTTACTAGATAGCAGGAAGACAGAAAGGGCACTTTCATGGTCAGCTGAAAACCCTATCAAAATACCATCCTGAAATTACTTTAAGACTCTAGTATTAACTCATAACATCAGAGTGGCAATTTCAGATCACAAGAGCTTTCCAGACACAGAAACGAAACTACAGCTGTGAACTGGAACAAAATGCAAAAACAAACAAGGACTAAGTCCAACTTAGCTGGGAGTTGTCTAGCAGCAGGAACATGCACAGAAAGGCTTCTGATTACAATGTTGACCGGCATGGAAGTGACAGAGGAGCAAGGCTAAATAGCGACTCCCACATCCTGATGGAAACAGGTGAACAGAGAGGATGATGCACACCAGTTCAATTCCACCAGTGGCCACCGGGGGAGCCCAAAATCCAATTTCACAACAGCGGGCTGTGCTGTGTATACCACTGCGGGCTGTGCTGTATATACCACTGTGCAGGCTGTGCTGTATATACCACTGCGGGCTGTGCTGTATATACCACTGTGCAGGCTGTGCTGTATATACCACTGTGCGGGCTGTGCTGGATATACCACGGTGCGGGCTGTGCTGGATATACCACTGTGCTGGATATACCACTATGCGGGCTGTGCTGGATATACCACTGTGCGGGCTGTGCTGGATATACCACTGTGCGGGCTGTGCTGTATATACCACTGTGCTGGATATACCACTGTGCGGGCTGTGCTGGATATACTACTGTGCGGGCTGTGCTGTATATACCACTGTGCGGGCTGTGCTGTATAAACCACTGTGCGGGCTGTGCTGTATATACTAGTGTGCGGGCTGTGCTGTATATACTACTGTGTGGGCTGTGCTGTATATACTACTGTGTGGGCTGTGCTGGATATACCACTGTGCGGGCTGTGCTGTATATACCACTGCGGGCTGTGCTGTATATACCACTGTGCAGGCTGTGCTGTATATACCACTGCGGGCTGTGCTGTATATACCACTGTGCAGGCTGTGCTGTATATACCACGGTGCGGGCTGTGCTGGATATACCACTGTGCTGGATATACCACTATGCGGGCTGTGCTGGATATACCACTGTGCGGGCTGTGCTGTATATACCACTGTGCTGGATATACCACTGTGCGGGCTGTGCTGGATATACTACTGTGCGGGCTGTGCTGTATATACCACTGTGCGGGCTGTGCTGTATATACCACTGTGCGGGCTGTGCTGTATATACTAGTGTGCGGGCTGTGCTGTATATACTACTGTGTGGGCTGTGCTGTATATACTACTGTGTGGGCTGTGCTGTATATACTACTGTGTGGGCTGTGCTGTATACTGCTGTGTGGGCTGTGTTACCTACTATGCTATATACTATGCGGGCTTTGCTCTGTACTATGGGGAGTATATTATCTTCTATGGGGAGGCCATGTTATGTACTATGTGGCTGTGGTATATACTATTGTGGGGGTATATTATATTTTATGGGGGAGGTTGTGTTATATACTATGGGGGGCTGCATTATATTCTATGGGGGGCTACATTATATATTATGGGGAGGTGGGCTGTATTATATTCTATGGGGTTACATTATACTCTGTGGGGTGGCTGCATTATACTCTGTGGGGTGGCTGCATTATACTCTGTGGTTGCCGCATTATATTCTGTAGGGTGGTGGCTACATTATACTATATGTGGGCTGCATTATACTGTATCGAGGACTATGGGGAATACGTTATACTATATGAAGAACTATGGGGTGCATTATACTATGGGAAGTGAATTGTACTACATGGATGACTATGGCGGTGCATTATACTATATGGAGCACTATGAGGAGTGTATTATGCTATATGGAGGACTATGAGGAGTGTATTATACTATGTGGAGGACTGAGCAGTGTATTTTAATATATGGAGGACTATAGGGAGTGTATTATACTATATGGAGGACTGTGGAGCACATTATAATATATGGAGGACTATGGGGTGTATTTTACTAAACAAGTAAAATGCTGCATATTCAGATTGTTTTTGCCGGAACAAAAGTCATTGTTCTCAGCAGCACATCGCCGCTGTAAACTGTAGATGTGCTGCTGATAACATTATACTGTATGGGGATCGGTTAGTGATCTGTTAGTGATCGTTCTGTCCCATCATTCTTTCTCAGACGGTGGAAAGAGGCCAGGAAACAAGTGTTGAACAACTTCAGTATTGTCGATCAAACTCATTTAGCGGCCTGAACTCAGCGCTTGTAAATACAACCGAAATGCTTTTGTGTGATGTGCAATATGTTAGCATTTGGGGCCCCATTTTAAACTTTGCCTAGGGCCCCACTTTGCCTAAAACCGGCCCTGCCTACAAGTGTACAAACATATTATAAAGTCACCATGTGACAAGTGGGCCTGTGTAACTTCAAATGCCAGGGCTGAATTTTAGTCCCAGTCCGGCTCTGGTGCCAGGGTAAGCATCTGACACCTAACATAACTCATGCATGGGTCCAACTACAATTAATAGGATCCAGACACTTGACCCATTAGCTGTCAGACAGATGTAGCATGTGTACCAGCATGAAGAAGGAAGAGTAATAACAATTTTAACTATGTTTTTTATGGGGAAATACTGCTAGCATTAATGTCACAATTTGCATTGCCTTAAAGAGCTCCCAGTTTTCCCCAGTAATTATAGCAATGCAACAACATTTAGTGAGTGCATTTTATGGCAGCTGAATCTTCTTACCATTATAAAGAGCGACATCCTCTTCAGTAACATAAGAAGGGGCTCCCCAGATCACAAGCTTATTGATAAGCGATGGGTAAGACCCAGCTGCAATCAGTGCAGTTACACCGCCAGCACTCCATCCAAGCAAGGAAAATTTTTTGAAATTCAAAGCCTGCGAAAAGTTACAATTTAGGTCATTTTTCATATCTTTACAATTAATCTCATGCAGCATAAAGAAACAAAGATACACCTAAACTTACAATAATGCTCTACTGTTTTGGCGCACTACTTTCTGGGGTAAAAAGAGTTAGACCTCAGAAAGGTTTTCACATTTAAGTTCAATCTTTTTTTTCTTTCACAAATAGTACTGGTACCCATTATAGTCTGTGGGACTATTCATATGGCTATGTTTTTTTGCAGACTGAGTGAACGACGTTAAAAACAAGTCACAGGGACTTTTGGGGGAGTTGCATCTTACATGGCCATTTATTACAAGAGCTCTAGATGGATGATTGATTAATACAGTTATATTCCTTCTCTTGCTCAAACCATCTGGAAACGAGAGATAACTACATCAGAAACTCTGGTCTTCCACCAGAGCCAAATATTTCATTGCCCTGGAGTTCTAGTGCATAATACTCACTGCAACACTGCCTGCTCGGTCCCGGCCACATTCATGCCTACAGAACACATTAAAGGGTATATCCAGGACTATACAAAAAACTATACCCTAAGCACTAACAGGCAGGTAGTTGCTACACCTGGTTCTGTGCAAGCTGGACTTCAAGTACTAGGTAAGCTGGCTTTCTCTTTACTAAATATGAATTTAGCTGCTACTTACCTGCCTGTTGTGTCCGGTGCAGTTTTTGCCCAGCACAGAGTGGTCATAGACCGCTCCTGCCAGGGATTCAGAAGGCTCTGCTGACGTTACGTCTACAGCGCGGAGGCTTCTTTTCCACTCCGCTCTCTAGATGGGGAAGGACTTCCGGCGTCATTCTGATTGACAGCCTGATCATCGCTGCCTAACAGGGGGAGCCGGCTGTCAGTCAGAAAGACGTCAGAAGTCCTGCCCCGCCGCCTCAGCAGAGGCAACTGAATCCCCAGCAGGAACAGTTTGTGACCACTCTGTACCTGGGAAGAACTGCACTGTGCACAACAGGCAGGTACGCTGCAATTACTTGCCTGTTAGTGCTTAGGTACATTCTGTTTTTTGTAAAGTCCCAGATACCCCCTTTAAATCTGCCTTTCTAGAAATATGCCTGGCACTCTTGATCCACCTCAGCTGCAGCCAAATACACCTGCACAATAAGAGTCACCTGCTTGCTGATTTATTCTGGGACCAGGACCGAGTTCAGGCTTCACAATGGCCATCTTTCAGCCAAAAGGGCCTAGACCAAAGCTAGCGGTCTGACAGTTATTCCCTGCACCTCCTACCTGCTTCTGTGCTGACCAAGCACCTCTGAACAGGAAGTGCAGCACATCCCATCTGTCCTATTGCTTGCCTGGCCATCTGCAAAGTCGGACGAGTGTAATGCAAGTGTCATGCGAATGCCATGCATTTTTTATGCGAGTACAATCCGATTTTCCACAGCTAGCATCTGATTTATATCCGAAAGCAGTGTGATTGCTATCCAGCTGCAATGCGATTTTAACATGAACTTTTACATAGAGAATTGATCTATGTCATTTACACATCATTTTCAAAGGAAATATTCTTAAAAAAAAATAAAAATATTATATATATATATATATATATATATATAGCCACGCCGTTTGGGCAATAAAGACCACTTTTTTTCATTTTTTTGTGCTGTTTTCCTTTTTTTATCTTTATTTCTAAGAGCCATTTGAATATTGGTTGGGGAAACTTTGCGCATTATTAGGCCGGTTTCACACGTCAGTGGCTCCGGTACGTGAGGTGACAGTTTCCTCACGTACCGGAGACACTGACACACGTAGACCCATAAAAATCAATGCATCTGTTCAGATGTCATTGATTTTTTGCGGACCGTGTCTCCGTGTGCCAAACACGGAGACATATCAGTGTTCGTGGGAGCGCACGGATTACACGGACCCAATAGAGTCAATGGGTCCGTGTAAAACACGCACCTCACACGGACGTTCTCCGTCTGGGGTCCGTATGCGTGCAGGAGACAGCGCTACAGTAAGCGCTGTCCCCCCCACATGGTGCTGAAGCCGCGATTCATATGTTCCCTGCAGCAGCGTTTGCTGCAGAGAAAATATGAATAATAGTGTTTAAAATAAAGATCTATGTCTCCGCCGCCCCCCCACCCCCTGTGTGCCCCCCCGCTGTCCTGAAAATACTCACCCGCTCCCACGTTGGCTGTTGCTCCTTCCTGGTCTGGCCGCGGCTTCCACTGTATGCAGTCACGTGGGGCCGATCATTTACAATCATGAATAGTCGGCTCCGCCCCTATGGGAGGTGGAGCCACATATTCATGACTGTAAATGATCGGCCCCACGTGACCGCATACACTAGAAGCCGCGGCCAGACCAGGAAGCAGCGAGGGAGGCGGGTAAGTATTTTCTGAACAGCGGGGGGGGGGGCGCACAGGGGGTGGGGGGGCGGCGGACACATAGATCTTTATTTTAAACACTATTCTTCATATTTTCTCTGCAGCAAACGCTGCTGCAGGGAACATATGAATCCGCGATGCAGGGTACCACACGCGTGGGTACCACACGCTCCGTGTGGTACCCACTCGCTATACGGGCGGCACACGTGTGCCGCACGTATGGCCTACGTGAGTTCCCAGGCATACGGACACGGATAACTCCAGTACCGATTTATTCCGGTACCGGAATTATCTGGACGTGCGGGACAGCCCTTAAGGTAGTATCTGATGCTGTTCCAATTTTTCACTTATATATATATATATATATATATATATATATATATACACACTGCTAAAAAAAATAAAGGGAACACTAAAATACCACATCCTAGATATCTCTGAATTAAATATTCCAGTTGCAAATTTGTATTCATTGCATAGTAGAATGTGTTCAGAACAATAAAACATAACAATTATCAATGTAAATAAAAATGAATATCCCATGGAGGTCTGGATTTGGAATGATACTCAAAATCAAAGTGGAAGATCAAATTACAGACTGATCCAACTTCAGTGGAAATGCTTCATGATAAGGAAAAGATGCTCAGTATTGTGTGTGGCCTCCACGTGCCTTTATGACCTCCCTACTGTACAATGCCTGGGCATGCTCCTGATGAGGAGGCGGATGGTCTCCTGAGGGATCTCCTCCTAGACCTGGACTAAAGCATCCGCCAACTCCTGGACAATCTGTGGTGCAACGTGACGTTGGTGGATGGAGCGAGACATGATGTCCCAGATGCGCTCAATCGGATTCTGGTCTGGGGAACGGGCGGGCCAGTCCATAACTTCAATGCCTTCATCTTGCAGGAACTTCTGACACACTCCAGCCACATGAGGTCTGGCATTGTCCTGCATTAGGAGGAACCCAGGACCAACCACACCAGCATATGGTCTCACAAGGGGTCTGAGGATCTCATCTCGGTACCTAATGGCACTCAGGCTACCTCTCGCGAGCACATTGTGGGCTGTGCGGCCCTCCACAGAAATGCCACCCCACACCATTACTGACCTACTGCCAAACCGGTCATGCTGAAGGATTTTGCAGGCAGATCGCTCTCCACGGCATCTCCAGACTCTGTCACATCTGTCACATGTGTTCAGTGTGAACCTGCTTTCATCTGTGAAGAGCAAAGGGCACCAGTGGCGAATTTCCCAATCTGTGGCAAATGCCAAGTGTCCTGCACGGTGTTCAGCTGTGAGCACAACCCCCATCTGTGGACGTCGGCACTCAGACCATCCTTATGGAATCGTTTTCTAACTGTGTAGAAACATGCACATTTGTGGCCTGCTGGAGGTCATTTTGCAGGGCTCTGGCAGTGCTCCTCATGTTCCTCCTTGCACAAAGGTGGAGGTAACGGTCCTGCTGCTGGGTTGCTGTCCTCCTACAGCCCCCTCCACGTCTCCTGGTGTACTGGCCTGTCTCCTGGTAGCACCTCCAGCCTCTGGACACTACGCTGACAAACACAACAAACCTTCTTGCCACAGCTCGCATTGATGTGCCATCCTGGATGAGCTGCACTACCTGAGCCACTTGTGTGGGTTGTAGAGTCCGTCTCATGCTACCACAAGTGTAAAAGCACAACCAACATTCAAAAGTGACCAAAACATCAGCCAGAAAGCATTGGTACTGAGATGTGGTCTGTGGTCCCCACCTGCAGAACCACTCCTTTATTGAGGGTGTCTTGATAATTGCCAATAATTTCCATCTGTTGTCTATTCCATTTGCACAACAGCATGTGAAATTGATTGTCAGTCAGGGTTGCTTCCTAAGTGGACAGTTTGATTTCACAGAAGTTTGATTTACTTGGAGTTATGTTCTGTTGTTTAAGCGTTCCCTGTATTTTTTGAGCAGTGCATATACATCTCTGGCCCAAATTAAGAGACCACTTCAACATTTTCAGTTTCTCTGATTTTTCAGGTATATTTTTGCGTAAAATGTACATTGTACATTGCTGTTTTATTCTATAAACTACTGACAATATGTCTCCGAAATTCAAAGCTAAATTTTTTTTATTTTTTTGCAGCAAATGAAAAATCATCAAAATAATAAAAAAGAAACAGTGCTTTCAGACCTCAAATAATGCAAAGAAAACAAGTTCTTATTCATTTAGAAACAACAATACTCATGTTTTAACTCAGGAAGAGTTCAGAAATCAATATTTGGTGGAATATATATATATATATATATATATATATATATATATATATATATATATATATAATTGTCTAAGGATTTTTCCGTCTGTCTGTCTGTCTGTCTGTCTGTCCTGGAAATCCCGCCTCTCTGATTGGTCGAGGCCGCCGGGCCTCGACCAATCAGAGACGGGCACAGCATGGCGACGATGATGTCATAATGGAAATCCCGCCTCTCTGATTGGTCGAGGCCGCCAGGCCTCGACCAATCAGCGACGGGCACAGTATCGACGTAGATGTCATAATGGTTGCCATGGCGACGATGATGTCATAAAGGTTGCCTCGACCAATCAGCGACGGGCACAGTCTGCCGCGAATCACATACTACGGGGACATGCATATTCTAGAATACCCGATGCTTTAGAATCGGGCCACAGTCTAGTATATATATAAATATATACTAGATGGTAGCCCGATTCTAACGCATCAGGTATTCTGGAATATGTATGTAGTTTATTTATGAAAATTTTAGAATAATACATTGAATACACAGGATTCGGCCGGCCGCGACCAATTAGCGAAGCGTGGTTCAAATCCCGCGCCAATTCGTGGCCGGACTGCACCTGTCGCTGATTGTTCGCGGCCGGCCACGTAGTATATAGCACAGCCACGTAGTATATAACAGCCCACGTAGTAAATAGCACAGCCACGTAGTAAATTGCTCAGCCACGTAGTATATAGCACAGCGGAGTATATAGCACAGCCCACGGAGTATATAGCACAGCCACATAGTATATAACACAGCCCACATAGTATATAGCACAGCCACGTAGTATATAGCACAGCCACGTAGTATATAGCACAGCCCACGAAGTATATAGCACAGACCAAGGAGTATATAGCACAGCCACGTAGTATATAGCACAGCCCACGGAGTGTATAGCAGCCAACATAGCATATAACACAGCCATGTAGTATATAACAGCCCATACATGCAGTATATAACACAAGCCACGTAGTGTATAACACAGGCCACATAGTGTATAACACAGGCCACGTAGTGTATAACACAGCCCACATAGTGTATAACACAGCCCACGTAGTATATAGCACAGCCACGTAGTGTATTGTACAGCCCACATAGTATATTGCACAGCCCACATAGTATATTGCACAGGCCACGTAGTATATTGCACAAGCCATGTAGTATATTGCACAGCCCACGTAGTATATTGCACAGCCCACGTAGTATATTGCACAGCCCACGTAGTATATAGTACAGCCCACGCAGTATATAGCACAGCCCACACAGTATATAGCACAGCCCATGCAGTATATTGCACAGCCCACGCAGTATATTGCACAGCCCTTGTAGTATATTGCACAGCCCACATAGTATATTGCCCAGCCCACGTAGTATATTGCACAGCCACGCAGTATATTGCACAGCCCACATAGTATATTGCACAGCCCACGTAGTATATAGCACAGCCCACGTAGTATATATCACAGCACATGCAGTATATAGCACAGCCCACGCAGTATATAGCACAGCCCACACAGTATATAGCACAGCCCACGTAGTATACAGCACAGCCCAAGCAGTATATTGCACAGTCCACACAGTATATTGCACAGCCCATGTAGTATATTGCACAGCCCACATAGTATATTGCCCAGCCCACGTAGTATATTGCACAGCCACGTAGTATATTGCACAGCCCACGTAATATATTGCCCAGCCCACATAGTATATTGCACAGCCACATAGTATATTGCACAGTCCATGTAGTATATAGCAATGTCGGCATCATATCCCTGTTAAAAAAAAATTGACTTAAAATAAAAAATAAACATATACTCACCTTCCGAAGGTCCCTTGAAGTCCTGGCGCCTGTGTGCGGTGCACGGGGCAGCTTCCGGTCCCAGGGTTGGAATGAGTGCAGGACCTGTGATGACGTCGCGGTCACATGACCGTGACGTCATGGCAGGTCCTTCTCGCATAGCATCCTTGGCATCTGAACCTGCCGCTTGCACTGCCGAGGACAGCTGCGACGTCGGAAGGTGAGAATAACCTTTTTTTATTATTATTATTATTATTATTATTATTATTATTTGTAACATTAGATCTTTTTACTATTAAGTCGGTCACACAGGATTAATAGCTGCGTTAACGGAGTGCGTTACACCGTGGCATAGCGCGGTCCATTAGCGCTGCCATTAACCCTGTGTGAGCACTGACTGGAGGGGATTATGGAGCAGGCACTTACTGCGGGGAGGAAGGAGCGGCCATTTTGCCGCCGGACTGTGCCCGTCACTGATTGGTCGTGGCTGTTTTGCCGCGACCAATCAGCGACTTGGATTTCCATAACAGACAGAGGCCATGACCAATGAATATCCGTGACAGGCAGACAGACAGGCAGAAGAACAGACGGAAGTGACCCTTAGACAAATATATAGTAGATATATTCATTCCATACACTATATAAAAAGACACATATGCATGTTTTTCTCAATATTTGAAATGAAATCAGAATAAACATTTCCCGTTTTAGTCAATTAGGATTACCATAATTATTAATATTTGCAAATGCCAGAATAATGAGAGAGAGAGAGAATGTTTAAGGCATTTTTAATAGGGTTAATTATGGGGAAGGGGTTTTTGCTGTTCTGGCATCTCAGGGGCTCACCAAGTGCAAAACCATAACAGTAAAATTTGCACTATAATGCAACCATACTTCCCTTCGGAGCTTTGCACTGTGCCTGAAAAGTATTTCGCAATGACATGTAGGGTATTTGTGCACTCAGGAGAAATTTTTAGAACAAACTAATGTCCATTTCATCCTACTAGCCCTTAGAAAAATTTAAAACTTGGGGCTAAAACATCATTTTAGTGATAAAATACGGGGATTAGACCTCTCTCGGTAATATTGTTTCCAGGAATCCATCCTGACAGCACCATGGAGGTTGTCCTTCCATCCTTATAGGGACAGGAAATACACAAGAGGATAAAATACCCCTCCCCGCCCATACCCACCAGTGATCTTCCAAGTACCACACCAAGATGGATGCCATTCTTATTTATTGAAATTCTGTACAATTTAATCATCACCAATACAAAATTTAAGGGAGGGAATTACCAGTGGTGTCAGGATGGACTCCTGGAAACAATGTTACCGGTAGGTCTAATCCCCATTTTCCAGGACATCCCTCCTGACAGCACTATGGAGAATACCAAAGTACTCTATCTCTAGGGTGGAACTGCTGCCTGTAGAACATTCTGGCCAAACACCATCTGGCTACCTGCCAACGTATCTAGCTTGTAATGCCTACAAAATGTGTTTTAGCCAGACCATGTAGCTGCTCTACAAATCTGATCTACCGAAGCCCCTGCCCTTTCGGCCCATGATGTTGCTACCGCTCTGGTGGAATGGGTCCTGAGTAGTGTTGAGCATTCCGATACTGCAAGTATCGGGTATCGGCCGATACTTGCTGTATCGGAATTTCCGATACCGAGATCCGATACTTTTGTGGTATCGGGTATCGGGTATCGCAACAACATTAATGTAATAATGTGTAAAAAAGAGAATTAAAATAAAAAATATCGCTATACTCACCTGTCCGACGCAGCCGGGACCTCAGCGAGGGAACCGGCAGCGTTGTTTGTTTAAATTTCGCGCTTTTACTTGGTTACGTGAAGTCCCGGCTTGTGATTGGTCAGGGCGGCCATGTTGCCGGGACGCGGACCAATCACAGCAAGCCGTGACGAAATTACGTCACGGCTTGCTGTGATTGGTCCGCGTCCCGGCAACATGGCCGCCATTAACCAATCACAAGCCGTGACGTCACGGGAGGCTGGACATGCGCGTATTTTGAAAAGCGCGCGTGTCCAGCCTCCAGTGACGTCCCGGCAACATGGCCGCCATTAACCAATCACAAGCCGTGACGTCACGGGAGGCTGGACATGCGCGTATTTTGAAAAGCGCGCGTGTCCAGCCTCCAGTGACGTCCCGGCAACATGGCCGCCATTAACCAATCACAAGCCGGGACGTCACGGGAGGCTGGACATGCGCGTATTTTGAAAAGCGCGCGTGTCCAGCCTCCAGTGACGTCCCGGCAACATGGCCGCCATTAACCAATCACAAGCCGGGACGTCACGGGAGGCTGGACATGCGCGTATTTTGAAAAGCGCGCGTGTCCAGCCTCCAGTGACGTCCCGGCAACATGGCCGCCATGAACCAATCACAAGCCGGGACGTCACTGGAGGCTGGACACGCGCGCTTTTCAAAATACGCGCATGTCCAGCCTCCCGTGACGTCACGGCTTGTGATTGGTTAATGGCGGCCATGTTGCCGGGACGCGGACCAATCACAGCAAGCCGTGACGTAATTTCGTCACGGCTTGCTGTGATTGGTCCGCGTCCCGGCAACATGGCCGCCCTGACCAATCACAAGCCGGGACTTCACGTAACCAAGTAAAAGCGCGAATTTTAAACAAACAACGCTGCCGGTTCCCTCGCTGAGGTCCCGGCTGCGTCGGACAGGTGAGTATAGCGATATTTTTTATTTTAATTCTTTATTTTACACATTAATATGGTTCCCAGGGCCTGAAGGAGAGTTTCCTCTCCTTCAGACCCTGGGAACCATCAGGAATACCGTCCGATACTTGAGTCCCATTGACTTGTAT
Source organism: Ranitomeya variabilis (assembly GCF_051348905.1). Taxonomy (NCBI): domain Eukaryota; kingdom Metazoa; phylum Chordata; class Amphibia; order Anura; family Dendrobatidae; genus Ranitomeya; species Ranitomeya variabilis. The sequence continues at coordinate 327,040,127 of NC_135237.1, read as the reverse complement.
TGGTATCGGGTATCGGTATCGGATTGGATCCGATACTTTGCCGGTATCGGCCGATACTTTCCGATACCGATACTTTCAAGTATCGGACGGTATCGCTCAACACTAGTCCTGAGGCCCTCGGGAACGGGCAATTTCTCGGCTAAGGAGATGGTGGTTGTTATCCATCTAGCTAAAGAAGATTTTGATGCTTTTTTCCTTTTATTTTTTTCCTCATACTGTACAAACAGATTAGTGTCCTGTCTCCACTCACGAGTGGCTTCCAGATAATGAATAACTGCCAGCCTAACATCCAAAGAGTGGAAGAATTTATCTTTAAGGTTTTTTTTGAGCCTGACAGAAGGAGGGAAGTATTATTTCCTGATTTAAGTTCTGAGAAGAAACCACTTTTGGCAAAAAAATGGGGTTAAGTCTTAGAACTATGCAGTCATCAAAGATCTGAATATAAGGGTTCTGCACTGAAAGAGCCTGAATCTCTCCCAGTCTTTTAGCTGAAATGATGGCCACTAAAAAGACTGTCCTGAGCGTGAGCTTCGCCATGTTAATATTTTCTATTGGCTCATAAGGGGGCCTACATAGGGCGTTGAGGACTAGATTCAAATCCCACGGATGAACCGATTTCCTTATCGTGGGCCTTAATCTCTGGATGGCTCTAGAAAAACGTGCTACCATGGGAGAATCGAAGAAAATAATCAGGGCCGCTATCTGCACCATCAGCGTGCTTGGCTTTAACCCTTTATTATATCCTGCCTGGAGAAAATCCAGGATCTTTGGGATGACCGGCTGGGAAGAGTCTATGAAAGAACTACCACATTCCAGACAAAACTTCTTCCAGATCTTATTGTAAATTGCGCAAGTGACAGGTTTATGGCTGGCCTGGATCATGGACATCACCTGGTCAGAGAGACCCTTAGCTCTTAAGATGTTCCTTTCAGAATTCATGCTGATAACTGAAGACTCCTCAGATCTGGATGAAGAACTGGTCCCTGGGAAAGCAGGTCCTCTCTGGTAACAGGAGCGGATCTCCCCGGGACATCTTCCTCAGCAAGGGAAACCAGCTTCGCTTTGGCCAAAATGGAACAACTAAAATAACCAAAGCGCCTTCTTCTGGATCTTCCTGAGGACTCTTGGGATCATGGCAATGGGGGAAAAGGCATATAAGAGCTCTTTTCCCCATACCTTGTGGATTGTGAGCCCTCGCCGCCAGGGTCCTCTATCCTCCTGTACCAGTTATGACCTGTATTGTTTAACCCCTTAGTGACAGAGCCAATTTGGTCCTTGATGACCGGGCCAATTTTTACAATTCTGACCACTGTCACTTTGAGGTTATAACACTGGAATGCTTTAACAGATCCTGCTGATTCTGAGACTGTTTTTTCATGACATATTGTACTTCATGTTAGTGGTAACATTTCTTCGATATTACTTGCGATTATTTATGAAAAAAATGGAAATATGGCGAAAAATTTTTAAATTTTGCAATTTTCAAACTTTGTATTTTTATTCCCTTAAATCAGAGAGATATGTCACAAAAAATAGTTAATAAATAACATTTGCCACATGTCTTCTTTACATCAGCACAATTTTGGAAACAAAATTTTTTTTTGTTAGGGAGTTATAAGGGTTAAAAGTTGACCAGCAATTTCTCATGTTTACAACACCATTTTTTTTAGGGACCACATCACATTAGAAGTCATTTTGAGGGGTCTATATAATAGAAAATAACCAAGTGTGACACCATTCTAAAAACTGCACCCCTCAAGGTGCTCAAAACCACATTCAAGAAGTTTATTAACCTTTTACGTGCTTCACAGGAACTAAAACAATGTGGAAGGAAAAAATGAACATTTAACTTTTTTTTGCAAACATTTTACTTCAGAACCATTTTTTTTATTTTCACAAGTGTAAAAACAGAAATTTAACCATAAATTGTTGTGCAATTTCTCCTTAATATGCCGATACCCCATATGTGGGGGTAAACCACTGTTTGGGCGCACCGCAGAGCTTGGAAGAGAAGGAGCGCTGTTTGACTTTTTCAATGCAGAATTGGCTGGAATAGAGATCGGACGCTATGTCACGTTTGGAGAGCCCCTGATGTGCCTAAACAGTGGAATCCCCCCACAAGTGACACCATTTTAGAAACTAGACCCACTAAGGAACTTATCTAGATGTGTGGTGTGCACTTTAAGCCCCCAAGTGCTTCACAGAAGTTTATAAAGTAGAGCCGTGAAAATAAAAAATCGCATTTGTTTACACAAAAATGATCTTTTCGCCCACAAATTCTTATTTTCACAAGGGTAACAGGAGAAATTAGACCACAAAAGTTGTTGTGCAATTTCTCCTGAGTATGTCAATACCCCACATGTGGGGGTAAACCACTGTTTGGGCGCACCGCAGAGCTTGGAAGAGAAGGAGCGCTGTTTGACTTTTTCAATGCAGAATTGGCTGGAATTGAGATCGGACACCATGTCGCGTTTGGAGAGCCCCTGATGTGCCTAAACAGTAGAAACCCCCCACAAGTGACCCCATTTTGGAAACAAGACCTCCCAAGGAACTTATCTAGATGTGTGGTGAGCACTTTGAACACCCAAGGGCTTCACAGAAGCTTATAACGTAGAGCCGTAAAATTTAAAAAAACATATTTTTTCCACAAAAATGATCTTTTCACCCCCAATTTTAATTTTCCTAAATGTAACAGGACCCCAAAAATTATTGTGTAATTTGTCCTGAGTATGCTGATACCCCATATGTGGGAGTAAACCACTGTTTGGGCGCATGGCAAGGGAAGGAGCGCCGCTTGACTTTCTCAATGCAAAATTGGCTGGAATTGAGATCGGACGCCATGTCGCATTTAGAGAGCTATGATGTGCCTAAACAGTGGAAAACCCTCACAAGTGACACCATTTTGGAAACTAGACCACCCCAAGGAACTTATATAGATGTGTGGTGAGAACATTGAACCCCCAGGTGTTTCACTAAAGTTTATAACGCCCGAGTGTGAAAATAAAAAAAATCATATTTTTTCCACAAACATGATCTTTTAGTCCCCTATTTTTTATTTTCCCAAGGGTAACAGGAGAATTTGGACCCCAAAAGTTGGTGTCCAATTTGTCCTGAGTATAATGATACCCCATATGTGGGAGAAAACTACTGTATGGGCACACGTCGGGGCTCGGAAGGGAAGTAGTGACGTTTTGGAATGCAGACTTTGATGGAATGGTCTGTGGGCGTCATGTCGCGTTTGGAGAGCCCCTTATTTGCCTAAACAGTGGAAACTCCTCACAAGTGACACCATTTTGGAAAGTAGACCCCCTAAGGAACTAGAAGTGTTGTGAGAACTTTGAACCCCCAAGTGCTTCACAGAAGTTTATAATGTAGAGCCGTAAAAATAAAAAATCATATTTTTTTCACAAAAATGATCTTTTTGCCCCCAATTTTTTATTTTCCCAAGGGTAACAGGAGAAATTGGACCACAAAAGTTGTTGTGCCATTTGTATGCAGTATGCTCATTCCCCATATGTGGGGATAAACCACTGTTTGGGCACATGGCAGAGCTCGGAAGGGAAGGAACGCCATTTGACTTTTCAATGCAAACTTGGCTGTATTTGAGATTAGACGCCACGTCACGTTTGGAGAGCCCCTGATGTGCCTAAGCAGTAGAAACCCCCCCAATTCTATCTCCAATCCTAACCTCAACACACCCCTAATCCCAACCCTAACCATAACCCTAACCACAAACCTAACCCTAACATACCCCTAACCCTAATCCCAACCCTATCACTAATCCCAATCGTAACCCTGACCCTAACTTTAGCCCCAACCCTAATGCTAACTTTAGCCCCAACCCTAACCCTAACTTTAGCCCCAACCCTAACTTTAGCCCCAATCCTAACCCTAACCCCAGCCCCAGCCCCATCCCTAACCCTAATGGGAAAATGGAAATAAATACATTTTTTAATTTTATTATTTGTCCCTAACTAAGGGGGTGATAAAGGGGGGGTTGATTTACTATTTATAGCAGGTTTTTATAGCGGGTTTTTATGTTTGGCAGCTGTCACACACTAAAATATGCTTTTTATTGCAAAAAATCGTTTTTGCATCACCGCATTTTGAGAGCTATAACTTTTCCATATTTTGGCCCACAGGGTAATGTGAGGTCTTGTTTTTTGTGAGACAAGTTGACGTTTTTATTGGTACCATTTTCGGGTGCATGGCATTTTTTGATCGCTTTTTATTCCGATTTTTGTGAGTCAGAATGAACAAAAACCAGCAATTCAGGAATTGCTTTTTTTTTGGGGGGGGGGGCGTTTACACCGTTCCGCGTGTGGTAAAATTGATAAAGTGGTTTTATTATTTGGGTCAGTACGATGACAGCGATACCTCATTTATATCTCTTTTATGTTTTGGCGCTTTTATTCAATAAAAACTATTTTATATAAAAAATAATTATTTTTGCATCCCTTTATCCTAAGAGCTATAACTTTTTTATTTTTCCGGTGATGGAGCTGTATGGTGGCTTGTTTTTTGCGGGACAAGATGATGTTTTCAGAGGTACCATGTTTATTTATATCCGTCTTTTTGAACGTGTGTTATTCCACTTTTTGTTCGGCGGTATGATGATAAAGCATTGTTTGTTTTTTTTAAATGGTGTTCAGTAAAGGGGTTAACTAGTGGGACAGTTTTATAGGTCGGGTGTTTACAGGCGCAACGGTACCAAATATATGTACTTTATTATTATTTATTTTTTTATTCAAATATTTATTGATGGAATAAATATTGATTTTTTTATTATTATATTTTAACTATTTTTACAATTATTTTTTTAAAATTTTTTTTATTTCATTCTAACTTTTACACTTTGTCCAACTATGGGACACTCATTTTGTGCAGTCAGATCACTTCTATAGCATGCAGAACTGCATGCTATAGAAGCTGCCAGCGCTGCAGCTTCTGTACACTGACCTTAGAGACTTTGTGACAATGACTATACATGACAGGAAGTCTCTCAGCTCTGGTGACCAGGATGTCATTATAACAACATCAGGTCTCCATGGCAGTGATCGGGACCCCGTGGAATGCTGCGGGGTCTCCGATCCAAAGGCAGAGGGGTCATCAGCCCCTGTGCGGGCTCCGGAATGCTGTGATCATGTTTGATCACAGTGTTCCGGGGGTTAAAGTGCCGCTCCTGGCACTTTGTGACCGGTGTCAGCTGTGAAAATCAGCTGACACCCGGCCCTGATCGGCACACCACCCGTGTGAGCGGCCAATCGGCTATGACGTACTATCATATCCATGGTCAGACGGGCCCAGCCCAAATGGACGGGACAGTACGTCGGATGTCAGAAAGGGGTTAATAAACCAGCTGGTGATACCACAAGAAGCGTTCCTGAGTTTACCTGTGGAAGCAGCTGAGTGAATCAACCCCTCACAATGCTGAATGATCTCCCTAATTTTTTTCCGCTCAGTTTTCAATATACTGCTAAACTCTAGGCAAATTTGGAATATCTGGCAACAGCATTTTTTTAAACAAATTCAGACCACTAAAAATACACTTTAACATTGTGTGCGATCGTTTCCTAATGTAATAAATATCTAAGGGGATATTTGCCTAATATTAAAAGTGGCTTCTTAATTTTAACTTCATGACTAAGCAAGCTTCATTTTTTAGTCGATTAAAGGGAACCTATCACCCTCCCAGGGCCTATTAAAGTAAAAGAGCCATCTTCAGCAGCACTAAGGCTGCATTCCGTGAAGGTGGCTCTTATGTTTTTTATCCCTAGGAAAGCTGAAATAATTAGTTTTATAAATCTCCCGCTATACCTCTATTGAGTCAGGGAGGTATGTTTTCTCCCCCTGACTCAAGCGTCTCGCAGCCGTCCATCATCCTCCTGTGTCCTCTGTAGCGGAGGCCCCAGATCCTGCCCCACAGTGTGTTATGATGTATTCACACTGCGGGGCTGGGAATCTGGCACCTGCACAGTGAAGCGGGTCACCGTGCTCCTCGATAGAAGTGCCGAAGTATCGCACGGTGACCCGCTCCACTGCGCAGGCACCAGATTCCCAGCCCCACAGTATGAGTACATCATAACACACTGCGGGGCGGGATCTGGGGCCTCCGCTACATGCAGGCGCGATATCCTTATGTAAGTTCTCAGGCAGCGTGCACGTCGCATGCCCAAGAACTGATTGCAGAGCGCAGGCGCCGGTGACGTCGCTAGAAAGAGAGGAGGCGGCGCCCGGGAGACAGAGGGGGATGATGGACGGCAGTGAGGCGGTTGAGTCAGGGGGAGAAAACATACCTCCCTGACTCAAAAGAGGTATGGCGGAAAATTTATAAAACTAATTATTTCAGCGTTCCTAGGTATAATAAACATAAGAGCCACCTTCATAGAATGCAACCTTAGTGCTGCTGAGGGTGGCTCTTTTACTTTAATAGGCCCTGTTGGGGGGTGACAGGTTCCCTTTAGCCTACATGGAAACATTTGCTAGATCTGCCAAATCATCACAGGTCTAATGCATTCACAAACATTTAGTTTACCTGCATCAAATCTACAGCATCTTTTGCGTCCCTTGAAAAAAAATTTGGAGGAAAGTCACGAGCTGGTGGGATGGAGAGTCCATATCCTCGAGGATCCCATCCAATGATAGTGAAAACTTCTTTATTTAGAAATTTGAGTTGTGGTCCAAAGTCAGTTTGACTGCATCCTAAAAACACATAAAAGCAGTGTGATCACGTATAATTAAAGAGGACTTGTCACCTAGCTAACCTTCATTATATCAGTGGTCGTAATCATGGACACCTAAGGTCCTGCAATGCCTTTACATGAGGAAAGAGACAAAGTGAATCCAAAAAGTTATACTACATTTCTAATTGGAGTTATTTGCTAATATTATACTTACTACATATTGGGGTAGGATCTTGGAGACGGGAATACCCCTTTAGGTTAAATTCCTTGTGAAAATCCCTGAGCTCCCCAATTCTGCTGCACGCCTTTTTTGTGCTGCATCACCGCATTGCACATATATTGACATTTATTGGCTTTCAAGCGCAGTATGTAAAATCTGTGCTTGATTTTCAGCATCTGGAAGGTAGTAGTAAAATCACATGCCCCCATTGAAACGACCGACTGCACTACAAGCAGAGATTTCACATACTGGTGTCTAAAATAAAAAAATGCGAATATCGCTGCAATGCGGCAACAAAGAGAAAAATAGAAAAAAGGCATCCAAAATAGGAAAGCTCAGGGATTTTTACAAAATATTTAACTTCATTTTTGGAGCACGTGACAGGACCGCTTTAAATGTTAGAAAAATGTACATCAATTAATAATATTTCTTTTAAAAAGCACATCCCAACCAGTAATCATGGGCAAAACCCTGTTCAAAAGTACCTAAGTGGAACAGTGCCAATTATATTGGGTCTTGCTTTAGGCCTCCTTCACACGTCTAGGTTTAAATACGTACGTGAAAAACCATGATTTGTGCCATCAGTGTGTCATCCATGTTTACCATCAGTGTTTTTCCAGTATGGTTAAAAAAGAATTCAATTACAAAGCTTTGCCTATACTTTGCAATGTTAAACATGTACAGCACACCTATAGAATACGGAAGTCATCCTTGTGCTGTACGTGTTTATCATGGACCCATAGACTTCTATTGACCATTGTTATCCATGCTGCTGGAAAAAAATGGACATGTCTCTGTGTGCATAGCACGCAGCATAAGTTATAATGAGTACGTTTGGCATCCGTAAAAAAAACAAACAAATGTCGCACGTACTGCAAACATGGACATGTGAAGGAGGCTTTAGTTCTCCTTCATACACTAATTTTTTCAGTGGTTTCAAAACACTTGTAAGAAATGGGATGAATGTTTTTGGTGGGTTTTTTTTCTAGGACAACACAAGGATCCATAGCTTTTCATTGATCTATACACATATACATTTTAAAAATGGATCCATGTTCTCCGGTCCAGGAGACTCAGTGCATTGGTAGGGTCACATGATCGTCTTCTCCACATTCGAGAAAAACGATCAGATTAATTTGATCAGAGTTTGATCAGCGTGGCATCAATGTTTCTTGGATGTGTAGAAAAAAAAATAACTCCATCCCCTCCATACTGTCAGTTCATGAAAATCGTACATCACTCGCACATTTCACGGACCCTAGATTTGCATTGCTGAGCTTAATCCGACATTGAGATCAAAATTGGACATGTGTCCAATTTTTTACTGTGGACCACTCGGTTCGAGAAAAGAAATCACACATGTGCACAACCCCATGGAATATCATAGGTATGAGCGCTATCAGTGAAAACCACGGAGAGCACTCATACGAGAAAATCAGTCCTATGCACGAGTCCTACATCCTATTCTCATTCTTTTTGCGAATCAAAATTTGCATTAAAGTCTACGGAGATTTGTATAAAGCAGAAGATACTTGGTACTTTAATGTCAATCTATATATATATAAAACTCAAAATCTGTTGTAGCCCGCTCTATACAAATCCACAGTTCTCGCCTGATTTGGGTGAAATTTGGCATGCCCCCTCTCCACCCACAGGAGCAGAATACTGCACACGTTAAATCTCACCATCATGAGATTGAGGCCCCTGAAGTTAGGCCCTATACTTATAATGGAGAAATCTGAAGGTGAAAGTAAAAGTGCTGAAGGGAAAACAACAGTTGTGACTGACAGGGATGGATTATAGTGACACTGCCAAAAAGTCACTGCTAAAGGGGCCGCACCACCACACAACACACAAACATTTCACAAACACCATACAAACATCACACATACATCAAACCACAAGCACAACACCACACAAATGCCACAACACACCACACAAACACCAGACCACTCTAGACACGCAACAAAAACACCACCCTACAAACACCACACCACCACCTCATAAATACCACATGCACACCACACACACACACACGCAAGGACCACACACGCATGCAAACACACTCAGATGGATGCACCTTACGCACACGGATGAACATTACTGAGCAGCAATATTGGTCAGGCAAAAAATGCCTCATAGTAAGATTGTCATTATTGCTTACTATACAGGGAGCTTTCATCACTGAAGCTTCTGAGGTAAAGTGAAAGTGGAGCTCTGATTGGTTGCTATGGGCAACTAGACAAGTCTGCCTGTGAGGCGGTTTTGATTACTGAGATGTGAGCTCCCTCAGGTCATAGTAATACTGTGTGAGGGCTGCTCTGTATTTACTGTTCATCCTATTACATCTCTTATCAGTGTCAGATGAATAGTAAAGGGTCATAATACTAAGGACTGTTTTTTAAAATGCAGCCCAAAAAATGGCCATCTATTGGGCAAGTTCATCCAAAAGCTAAGAAAACAAAATTGTGTCAAAGAGCTGAGACAAGTGAACAACGTGACTCGCAGCTTGAAAAGAAACTGATGAGACAGGCTAAATGTAAGGCAGCTGAGACATCAGAGCAACGGGAATGTGGTCTTCACAAGAATCGAATAGGGCAGGCTGAAGAAAGGAATATGGAAACATGTGAACAAAAGGATGAACGTTGTGAAAATGACCGCATACGACATATGCAACGTGTGCAAAGATGTAGGCAGGCTGATTTGAGTTTGGAAGCATTTCACTACAACCCAATTCAGGACTATAGGTCACATCAGAAAGTCATAATTGGCAAAACGGACATAATATGCAAACATTGTTAACCAAAGAAGTTTAACTTGGAATCGCCTGGTATGTGCTGCTCAAATCGCAAAGTCAGTTTGCCACCTTTAGATCTACCTCCTGAACCACTTCTTTCATACATCTTGGGAACAACTCCCGAGTCCAAGCATTTTCTACAAAATATTAGGAGATACAATTCATTATTCCAGATGACATCCTTTGGTACTACAGCTGTACTCCAGGAAGCAGGATTTATACCAACTTTTAAAGTCCAGAGCCAAATATATCACAAAATCGGTTCAATGCTTCCTGTAGCAAATGAAGATCCAAAGTTTTTACAAATGTATTTTTTGGGAGACACACAAATGCAAGCTGATAGACGTTGTGAAGCTATACTTGTGAAAAAAAAATTGAGTTGAATTTGCAAAGATTTTTCCATCAGCACAATCAGTTAGTAAATCTTTTCAAAATAGCCTTCGAAAGAATGCCAAGTGATGAATATCAAAGTTGTAAGAGGAGCAGACAAGACACCGGTTGGCGAGCATGAAAGGGGATTTAATTCTCCCACTGTTAACGAAGTAGCTATTGTAATGGTTGGACAGGACTTTCAAAGCCGAGATATAATTATTCAGCGATGAAGTGACAATCTTCAACGTATTGCAGAAACACATAGATCATATGATGCTCTGCAATATCCGATAATATTTTGGAATGGCCAAGATGGCTATCACTTTAATCTAATACAGACTGATCCCAAGTCTGCTAGACTAACCAATAAAAAAATATCAGCTATGGACTTTTATGCCTACCAAATAATGATCAGATATGGGGCTTCTAACCACATTTTACAACATAGACAACTTTTTCATCAATTTATAGTTGATATGTATGCCAAGGTGGAAAGTGAGCGTCTTTTGTACATACGATTGAACCAACAAAAACTTGGAGTGGATGAATACATTAATTTAAGGGATGCTGTTGCTAACGATGGCAGCGTGGCTGACATTGGACGTATGTTTATTTTACCGGCTATATTTTCTGGAAGTCCCAGACATATGCATGAGTATAGTGATGAGCGAGCATTAAAATGCTCGGATGCTCGTTGCTCGGGTCGAGCAAATTGGAATACTTGGGTACTCGGCCAGAACAACGAGCCCAATGTAAGTCTATGGGAGACCAGAGTATTTTTACCGTGATCCCCCCTGGGGGTCCTTTTAATGCCTAAAAACATCTGAAAATGATGGAAATACTGCTCAATTGACACAGGGACATCATGGGGATCGCCCCTGGAAGCATTCCTGACTCCTAGTTCAAAGCTTTAAACAATTTTTTCCGAAATTCATGCCATTTTTCCCGGTGCCACAAAAAACACACTAAAACGAATCCAAAACGGATTTTGCCGGGAAATATGTTAAGGCACATCTTTTGCAGGTTAATGACTTGCCTGCAAGGCCGAATAATTAACCCCAGACCGAAAATTTCCTCCCTCACTTGGGCTTAGTTCAGACGCAGCTTTTTGAAGCATTTTTCAACTTTAAAATTGCTTTCAACCACTACAAATGCATTCACTGGGAAATGTCTTTGTAACATTTAAGAACCTTAGCTGGCCATGTGGTGTGTGACACATAAGCAGACCCATCTTGTTTCATTTATGAAGGAGGGACTCTTAAAGTCACAGAGCCTATTTTTACTGGTGCATCAGGTGGCATTAATCTTGTTAAAGGGCCATTATTAAACAGTGGTTCTCCTAAACTGTTGTAGCCTACACTGAGAGCGGATGGGCTGCCAAGAATTACAACGCACCACAATACCCCTTTCATAAGATGTCCAGGAGGGCCTCCTGAAAAAATGTTGCATTGAATGCAAGGCCTGCCCTGCTATCAATTCATATGCACCCCAATAAGCCTTTGAACCCACATACTGGATGGGTCCATGCAAATCCACTTCACAATATGCATTTTGTACTCCCGTACTCCTTTGTTTTACACATTGGTAGCAAGGCGAGCCCTGCTGCATAGTCAGTCATATGCACCCCATTACCCCTTTGAACCCACATACTGGATGGGCCCAGGAAAATCCACTTCACAATATGCATTTTGTACTCCTGTACTCCTTTGTTTTACACATTGGCAGCAAGGCCATCCCTGATGCATAGTCATATGCACCCCATTACCCCTTTGAACCCACATACTGTGAGCGCCAGCTGGCCGTAAAGTAAAAGCAGAGCACAGCGGTGACGTCACCGCTGTGCTGTGCTTTACGGCCAGCCGGCGCTCACAGTCAATGCGGGAAGCAGACGGCCAGGGACCTGACGGACATCAGAAGGTGAGTATGTACTGTTTTTTTTTTACTTTTACAATGGTAACCAGGGTAAATATCAGGTTACTAAGCGTGGCCCTGCGCTTAGTAACCCGATATTTACCCTGGTTACCATTGTAAAACATTGCTGGCATCGTTGCTTTTGCTGTCAAACACGACGATACACGCCGATCTGACGACCAAATAAAGTTCTGGACTTTCAGCAACGACCAGCGATATCACAGCAGGATCCAGATCGCTGCTGCGTGTCAAACACAACAATATCGCTATCCAGGTCACTGTAACATCACGGATCGCTATCGTTATCGTTGCAAAGTCGTTTAGTGTGAAGGTACCTTAAACCTTAATGTTTTACAATGACAAACAGCAAAGATATAGAGGCTTAGAACTGTTTGTGAAGTGAATAAACAAACATTTCTCAAGATTGTGTCACTATGAGCATTGTCTGTCACATCTGTAAATGTTTTACAAGAAATGCAGCTATGTAATTGTCTGAATGCATTCGGTATACAGTATTTTAATCTGGATTCCAAATCTCCATTTGTATATTCGCCATTTGTACATTTGATGCAGCCACAGTTATGGCTCTCATGTAGAGAAACTAATATAGTGGACAAACAAAAATTTTTGTAATGAACTACTGAGCCAAACTAACAGCATTGCTTTATCAAATTTATATGAAGTGTATTGTGTCCAATGTGAGCAACCAGGCAACACAAAAAGAAGCTTTTCAAGGTACACAAATGTTATGAAGTCTTTGCCAACAAGGATGTGGTTTCACCAATGGGGGGTACCTTTTTTAAAAATATACTATTGCCATCACAGCCCCCCTTGCTCAAAATTCTGTGGCCTATAACAGTACAGAACACGTTCATCCAGGTCATGTCGTCGGAGATAAGGAAGAGACATTGCAGGAAACCGAGTTAAGAAGTAGGCCCAATGTAGGGATGTGGGTCTCTGAGACTTGTAATGGAGTGCATGAGCTGACAAACAATTCCACAATGGGGGTACCTTTTTTAAAAAATATACTATTGCCATCACAGCCTCTCTTGCCCAACATTCACCGGTCTATATCAGTACAGAACACGTTCACCCAGGTCATGTAGTTGGAGATAAGGAAGAGACATTGCAGGAAACCGAGTTAAGAAGTAGGCCCAATATAGAGGTGTGGGTCTCTGAGACTTGTTATGGAGTGCATGAGCTGACAATCAATTCCCCAATGGGGTACCTTTTTTAAAAATACTATTGCCATCACAGCCCCTCTTGCCCAACATTTACCGGCCTATATCAGTATAGAACACGTTCACTCAGGTCATGTAGTCAGAGATAAGCAAGAGAGGGTCCTTTTTTTAATAAATAAAATAGTGCCATCACAACCCCTTGCCCAAAATTCACCGGCCTATAATAGTACAGAGCATGTTCACCTTGGTCATCTAGTGGCAGTTAAAGAAGAGACATTGCAGGAGACAGAGTTAAGAAGTAGGCCCAATGTAGGGGTGTGGGTCTCTGAGACTTGTAGAAGAGTACAATTCCCCAAGGTATCTTTTTTAATAAATAAACTAGTGCCATCACAACCCCCTTGCACAAAATTCAGTGACCTATAACAGTACAGAGCACATTAACCCTGGTCATCTAGTGGTTCTGGATGATGAGGATGAGGATAAGGAGGAGGATAAGAAAAACAGACCAAATCTGGAAGCGTATACCCATGTGTGGTTGTGAATAGGTGCATGAGAATACACCTCCCCAAAACACAGAATGTATTTGAGGTTATGTTTCTCTGTTTTCACTCGGTGCTGTACAGAAGTCTTTCCCAATCCAGCCCTTGTTCATTTTTATAAGAGAGCCTGACAGCATTTTCAGTTGGCAGGCGGATGCGCTTATCTGTTATAATTCCACCAGCGGCACTAAAAACCTGCTCTGACAGAACGCTAGCAGCAGGGCAGGCCAGGATCTCCAAGGCGTAGAGAGACAGTTCGTGCCACGTGTCCAGCTTGGATACCCAATAATTAAAAAGGCACAGAGGAATCACGGAGGATGCTTGTACGATCTGCAAGTTACTCCCTCACCATCTTCCCAAACATTGCACTTCTTGTGACAGCACCCCTTGCCTCTGTGCCATCATGATGGGAGGGACTGAGAAAACTGTCCCAGAACTTTGCCATTGTTCCCTTGCCTGAGCTGGATTGTACTTCTGTCTCTCTCGCTTGGACTCCTTGGTTGTACAACAAACTCTGACATCTGCTGCCAGCGTTCTCACATGGGAATTTTCTAAGTAATTCCGCTACAAGGGCCCTCTGGTACTGCAACATTTTATTACACCTCTCTGGCTCTGGCAGAAGAGATTGGAAGTTCTCTTTGTAGCATGGGTCTAGAAGTGTCACCAACCAGTAATGAGTGTCACCCAAAATTTTTATAATGCGAGGGTCACATGAAACGCAGCGCAACATAAAGTCAGCCATGCGTGCCAGACTGCTAACAGGCAACACTTCTGTGTCCTCACCAACAGGACGGCTGACCATGCTATGCTCCTCCTCCCTGTCCTCAGGCCATCCCTGCTGAACAGACGGTATGACAGCTGTGTTTGTAGTACCGTCTATAGTGCATGAAAGTAGCTCCTGTTCTTCCTCCTCCTCATTGCCTACCAATCCACTTTGAGAAGACATGAGGCTGAGTGTAATCCTCCTGTATGGTTCCTTGCTCCATGTCCTCGTGCTCTGCCTGCAATGCATCCTCTTTAATTGTGAGCAGGGAGGTTTTCAGATTGCTGAGAAGAGGGATGGTGATGCTAATTATGGCATCATCGCCACTCACCATCTTGCTGCAGTCCTCAAAGTTTTGGAGGATGGTAGATATGTCTGACATCCATGTCCACTCCTGAGGTCTTATGTGTGGAGCCTGAACTGAATATCGATGGCCTTGTTGATGTTGGTAGTCAACAACTGCCCTCTTCTGCTCACAAATTCTTTCCAACATATGCAGCGTAGAGTTCCAGGGCGTGGGGACATCACACACCAGTTGGTGAGCTGGAAGCTGCAAACGCTGCTGAAGCACAGCAAGGGTGGCTGAAGCTGTAGCTGACTTTCTAAAAGGGGCAGAAAGATGGTGTACTTTCACTAGCAGATCCGGCAGCTCCGGGTAGCTTTTCAGAAAACGTTGAATCACGAAGTTAAACACATGGGCCAAGCAAGGTAAATGTGTGAGCTCACCTTGCCTCAGAGCCTCCACCTGGTTACGGCCATTGTCACACATGACCATGCCTGACTGTAGGTTCAACGGTGTCATCCAAATATCTGACTGCTCTTTCAGCGCTGTCCACAACTCTTCTGCATTGTGCGGTTTGTCACATATGCAGATTAGCTTCAGCACAGCCTGTTGCCACTTGACTGAGGCAGTGCTGCAGTGCTTCCAGCTTCTGACTGATGTGCTGATTTCAGAGATGGAGGATGAAGAGGAGGAGGTGCAGGAGCTGTAGACTGTGGAGGCAACCCTGATTGACGTAGGGCCAGCAATCATCAGCGTGGAAAGGATGTGTTCCATCCCAAAGTCCGACTGGGTCCCAGCTTCCACTATGTTAACCCAGTGTGCCGTCAGTGAGATGTACCGTCCCTGCCCACAAGCTCTTGTCCACGTGTCCGTGGTTAGGTGGACTTTCCCTGTAACAGCATTGCTGATGGCACAGGTAATGTTGTGGGACACATGCTGGTGTAATGCCGGTATGACACACCGGGAGAAATAGTGGCGACTAGGGACCGAGTACCTTGGGACAGCCACTGCCATCAGGTTGCGGAAAGCTTCCATCCCAATGAGCCTAAAAGGCAACATTTCAAGCACAAGCAGAAGAGAAATGTTACAATTTAGGACTGTGGCCTGTGGTGAGTTAGCTGGGTATTTCCGCTTGCGTTCCAAAGACTGGGGTATAGACAACTGAAGGCTGTGCTGGGACAAGGACGTGGACAGGCTTCATGATGGTGCTGCTTGATTGTGAGCAACAACAGGTGCAGGGCTAGATGCATCTTCACATGCACGGTGGACTGGGGATTGGCTTCTACGCAAAACAGTGGAAGAAGCAGTGGTTTCACCTGCAGCCAGTGTTCCTGGAGCCTGGGGTTTGGCCCACAAAGTCGGGTGCTTTGCTGCCATGTGCCTGATCATGCTGGTGGTGGTCAGGCTTGTTGTTTTCCTACCCCTGCTAATACGGGCATGGCAGGTGCTGCAAATGGCCTGTTTGGGGTTATCGGCAGAGTCTTTAAAAAATAACCAGACTCGGGAAGATCTAACAGTTGGAATGGCAACTTCACTCATGTTGGTGTTACGGGGAACGGATACACGCCTTCTCTGTGGCCACCACACTGCTTCTTCCTGCCTGTTGGGGGATATGCCTCATTTCCCATTTGTGCTGCTGTCCTCGCTATGTATGTCCTCCTGCCAGGTTGGGTCAGTCACTATGTCATCCACCACCTCGTCTTCCACATCCGCACCCTGCTCCTCCTCCTGACTTTCTGGCAATTGTGTCTCATCATCGTCCACCTCTTGTGACACTTTCCCACCATCACCTTCGTGTGACCGGGGCTGGTCAAAGCTTTGGGCAGCTCTACATGCAATCTCATCTGTCCCCACTTCAAGTTGACCGTCCGAGAGTCTGGAATCTTGAAATGGAAAACTGAACAGCTCTTCAGAGTGTCCAAGTGTGGGATCAGTTGTCTCAGGGCACTCAGCATGGTGGGAGGAAGGAGGATCAGGATGAGGAATATCCGGGCCACACTCATGGCTACTCAGACTTGACCCTGTGGAAGACATGGTGGTGGCTAAGTGACTGGAAGAATTATCCGCTATCCAACCAACAACCATTTCACACTGCTCTGGCTTCAATAGTGGTGTGCTGCGGTCCCCTAGAAACTGGGACAGGAAGGTCGAGCGAGATGTGGGTCTTTGTTGTGGCCACTTTCACCTTGGCCACGGCCTCGTCCTCTGCATGCACCATCAGCATCACGTCCATTTCCCCGTCCCTTGCCCCTTGCCTTGCCCATTTTAAAAGGACTACTGCACTATTTCAAAAGCTCAACACAAATGTATTTATTTGGAGCTAAATGATATCTGATCAGTATGCCTGCAAAGCTATGACTTTTCAAACACAAACACCAGGCCTCAGCCTGACATAATAGACTGCATTCAATTTTTTGGGGCTTTTTGGTGAATTTAAACCCCGCAAAAAAAGAGTAGCACAAGGCTAGCACACAGAACTATGTTATGTATGCCTGTGAAATACGATTTTTCTAAACCACATACAATAGAACTCAGCCTGACATAACAGACTGTATTAACTTTTTTTTAGGGTTTTGTATAATTTAAAAAAAAAAAGAACAAGGCTAGCAGACAGAATTATGAAACTTATGCCTGTCAAGCTACGATTTTTCAACCACAGATACAATAGGCCTTAGTTTGACATAACAGCCTGTCTTACATTTTTTGGGGGGTTTTGTAGAATTTTTTTAAAATGCAAAATAGTGGGGTATATAAGTAGTCACAGACAGCAAAAACAGTGGAAAACCAGCCTAAAATGCCCAAACTTGGAGCACGCAGATATATGAGGCCTGTCACGGAAATACAACACTGCCAAATATGTGGCCTGTATTTTTTTTTAATGCAATATAGTGCTGTATGTAAGTAGAGTAACAGACTGGAAAAAACTGGACTAATGGCCTAAAATGCCCAAACTTGGAGCACGCAGATATATCAAGCCTGTCAAGGAAATACCACACTGCCAAATATGTGGCCTGTATTTTTTTAAATGCAAAATAATGCTGTATATGAGTAGAGTCACAGACAGCAAAAACAGTGGAAAACCGGCCTAAAATGCCCAAACTTGGAGCACGCAGATATGAGGCCTGTCACGGAAATACAACACTGCCAAATATGTGCCCTGTATTTTCTTAAATGGAAAATAGGGCTGTATATAAGTAGAGTCACAGATAGCAAAAACAGTGGTACACCGGCCTAAAATGCCCAATCTTGGAGCACACATATATATGAGGCCTGTCACGGAAATACCACACTGCCAAATATGTGGCCTGTATTTTTTTATGCAAAATTGTGCTGTATATAAGTAGAGTAACATACTGGAAAAAAGTGGACTAATGGCCTAAAATGCCCAAACTTGGAACACGCAGATATATGAGGCCTGTCACGGAAATACAACACTGCCAAATATGTGGCCTGTATTTTTTAAATGCAAAATAGCGCTGTATATAAGTAGAGTCACAGACAGCAAAAACAGTGGAAAACCGGCCTAAAATGCCCAAACTTGGAGCACGCAGGTATATGAGGCCTTTTTTGTTTTTTGGTGAATTTAAAACAAAAAAAAAAGAGTGGCACAAGGCTACACAGAACTATGCTACTGCGGAAATTTGATTTTTCAAAAACAGATACACATGGACTCAGTCTGACTTAACAGACTGTACTAATGTGTTTTTTGCTTTTTGGTGAATGTAAACAAAAAAAATTGACCAAGGCTAGCAAACAGAACTATGCTACGTATGCCTGTGGAAATACGTTTTTTAAAAAACATACACGATGACTCAGCCTGACATAACAGACTGTATTACGGTAATTTTTTTTGGCTTTTGGATGAATTAAAAAAAACCAAACAGTGGCACAAGGCTAGCACACATAACTATGCTACGTATGCCTGACAAACTATGATTTTTAAACAGGCACCAGTCTGACAGAACACACTGAATATTTTTTTGGGGGGTGAATTTTTAGAAAAAAGAAAAAAAAATGAAAACTCAACTAGGTACGGTATATAGTAAATAAGCAGCAGCAGCAGACAGTTATGGAGCTTTGGGAGGGATGCAGTGGGAGCAATGTACGCACATACAGTGCCTGCAGGCCTTGCACTGATGTGGATATGCTGTGCCCTGCCTACCTAGGGCTGCAATCTCAGGACCCAGGAATTAGCCCTAAAAAGGACTGTTAGTTTCTGAGGAGTTATGGAATTAACAGTTGCAGACCTACACTAACTATTAAAACTAGAGTTGAGCGACTTTTACTTTTTTAGGATCGAGTCGGGTTTCGCGAAACCCGACTTTGTCAAACGTCGGGTCGGGTGAAATCGGCCGATTATTGCGAAAAGTCGGGGATCCGACTGAAACACGAAACCCAATGCAAGTCAATGGGGAAGCAAAGTCGGCAGTAAGTGGAGGACAGGAAAACACCTACAGTGCCCATTTTAATGCCAAAAACATCAATTCTTGTTACTTAACCTTGTCAATCTTAATTTGCCTTATAATAATTAGGCATTGAAAATTGGGGGTCATTTGGCTAAAGTTATGGGGGGTAGGGCTGGCTCAAGTTTTCCGTTGGCCCAGGAAACGCGGACTACGTCACGGCGGTGGAGCAGGGAGAGGTAAGTATTTCAACTTTGCAAGTGCTGTGATCTTGAGCAAGCAGGGGGGGGCACACTCGTTCGCATTGGCACTGGCACAGGGCCCCTCAAAGTACGGCGGTGTGGTGGACGGTGGGGGCGCCTCCCACCGGCAGAGACACTTTTGCGTACTATGAGGGGCCCTGTGCCAGTGACGTTGCCAACGAGTATGCCCCCCCTACCTGATGACGGAACCTACACTTTCATCTGTACCTTCCTCTTTGTCCCCGTGTAAGGTGGTATAGTATGCGGGAAGGGGAACCTGACTTTCAGCAGGGTCAGATTCTGGCTGTGTAGAGTGCAAGGGGAATGTAGTGGTCTGGGTCAATGTACCAGCAGACTCATCTAGCAGTGGCTGGGCAATGGGCAGGATGAGAAGGAAGCACAGTTAGTAGGCCCAAATAATAAAGTAGGCTAAATGCAGTTCAAATGTGGTAACAGGACTAAACAGGCGGCATTGCTTTGTTCAGTGGAAGACAACTGTAATGAGTGGCAGGCACAGTTAGTAGGGCCAAATAATAAAGTGGGCCAAATGTAGTTCAAAATTGGTAACAGGAGTAAACAGGTGGCACTGCTTTGTTCAGTGGAGGAGAACAACAAGCAGCGGTAGACACCGTTAGTAGGCCCAACCAAAAACGTAGGCCAAATGCAGTTTAATATTCGAAACAGGATGAAAATTGCGGCTCGGCTTTGTTCAGTGGAGGAGAACCACAAGTAGCGGCAGACACCGTAAGTAGGCCCAACCAAACAAGTAGGCCAAATGCAGTTAAATATCTGATATAGGCTGAAAGCCTGAAAATTGAAGCTCAGCTTTGTTCAGTGGAGGAGAAAAGCAAGGAGCGGCAGACACCGTTAGTAGGGCTCAACCAAACTAGTAGGCCAAATGCAGTTTCATATTCAAAATATAGGCCGAAAGCCTGAAGATTGAAGCTCAGCTTTGTTCAGTGGAGGAGAAAAGCAAGGAGCGGCAGACACCGTTAGTAGGGCCCAACCAAACTAGTAGGCCAAATGCAGTTTCATATTCAAAATATAGGCCGAAAGCCTGAAGATTGAAGCTCAGCTTTGTTCAGTGGAGGACAGCTGTATTGAGTGGCGCAGACAGACACAGGTAGTAGGCCTAAAATAAAAAAGTAGGCTCAATGCAGTTTAAAATAGGTTACAGGGGTACACAGGCAGCATTGGTTTGGTCAGCGGAGGACGATTACAAGGAGTGGTGCAGTCTTACTAGGCCTAAAATAAAAAAGTAGGCTCTATGCAGTTTAAAATAGGTTATAGGGGTACACAGGCAGCATTGGTTTGGTCAGCGGAGGATGATTGCAAGGAGTGGTGCAGACTTACTAGGCCTAAAATAAAAAAGTAGGCTCAATGCAGTTTAAAATAGGTTACAGGGGTACACAGGCAGCATTGGTTTGGTCAGTGGAGAATGATTGCAAGGAGTGGTGCAGACTTACTGGGCCTAAAATAAAAAAGTAGGCTCTATGCAGTTTAAAATAGGATACAGGGGTACACAGGCAGCATTGGTTTGGTCAGCGGAGGACGATTGCAAGGAGTGGCACAGACTTACTAGGCCTAAAATAAAAAAGTAGGCTCAATGCAGTTTAAAATAGGTTACAGGGGTATACAGGCAGCATTGGTTTGGTCAGCGGAGGACGATTGCAAGGAGTGGCGCAGACTTACTAGGCCTAAAATAAAAAAGTAGACTCTATGCAGTTTAAAATAGGTTACAGGGGTACACAGGCAGCATTGGTTTGGTCAGCGGAGGACGATTGCAAGGAGTGGCGCAGACAGACTTACTAGGCCTAAAATAAAAAAGTAGGCTCAATGCAGTTCTAAACTGGTAACAGGAGTAAACTGGCGGCACTGCTTTGTTCGGTGGAGGACAACTGGAAGAAGTGGCTGACACAGTAAGTTGGCCAAAATAGTAAAGTGGGCTAAATGTCTGCAAAAAAATGTTCCTAAATAAACAGGTGGCAAAGCTAGGTACAGGGGTGGGTTCCTCTGCTGAGTAGCAGACAGTGGTAGTTCGCGCACAGTATTCACAGGTCTAAATGGAGGGCAGGGCCCCTGTATATTTTTACTATCATCTATCATTTCAACAAATTTGTATTGGCAGTGCCATTGAAGGATTTAACAGCACAGACTAAACAGTGGTGGAGCAGTGAGAAGTAAGTTTTGCAAGTGGTAGAGCACTGTTTAAGCTGGGGGGGGGGAAACACTCTCTCGTGGGCGGCGGTACTGGCCCAGGGCCCCTCATATTACGACGGTGTGTCTGATGTTGGGTGTGCACCACCATCGCCAGAGACACTTCATTGTACTATGAGGGACCCTGTGTCACTGCCGTCGGCCAAAAGTGGGCACACCCACCTGTCCAGGCAAACGGCACTCGCACGGGTGCTTGCGCCAAGTGGTGACCACGGCCCCGTGGGGGGAGTCAGACCATTTAGGGAGGTGTAAAAATGGCCTATGGTGGACATTCAGCAGCTGCAAATGGAGGAATTGGAGCAGTCAGTAAGAGGAGGCCAAAAGCAAGACCTTTTTACAGGAAAGCTACGTGTCAGCAGGGGAAGGTGGGGCAAAATAATTATAAATCCATGATTGGTTCATTTTAATCAAGGTTAGATCATCAACATTTTGGGTAGCCAGACGAGTCCTTTTTTCGGTCAGTATTGAACCAGCAGCACTGAATACTCTTTCTGATAGCACACTAGCAGCTGGGCAAGCGAGCTCCTGTAATGCATATTCTGCCAGTTCAGGCCAGGTGTCTATTTTAGATGCCCAGTAATCAAAGGGGAATGACGTGTGAGGGAGAACATCGATAAGGGAGGAAAAGTAGTTCGTAACTATACTGGACAAATGTTGTCTCCTGTCACTTTGAATTGATGCAGCAGTACCTGTCGTGTCTGCGGTCATTGCGAAATCACTCCACAACCTGGTCATAAAACCCCTCTGTCCAACGCCACTTCTGATTTGTTCACCTCTAACACCTCTGCCATGTTGCCCCCCTGCAGCTTGTGTGAGAAACATCACCGCCGCTGTGTGCTGGGAATGCCTGAACCAAACGGTCTACAAGAGTTACTTGTTTGGTAGCCAATATTTGTTCAAGGTTCTCATGTGGCATGATATTTTGCATTTTCCCTTTATAGCGTGGATCCAGGAGGCAGGCCAACCAGTAATCGTCATCGGTCATCATTTTGATAATGCGGGGGTCCCTTTTTAGGATATGCAAGGCATAATCAGCCGTGTGGGCCAATGTTCCAGGTGTCAAATCACTGCTTGTGCTGGGTTGAGGAGCACTTTCTGGCAAATCAACATCACTTGTCTCCCGCAAAAACCCTGTACCTGACCTTGCAACGCCACCAGTTTCTATTGCCCCCTGAGAAGCTTCTTCCTCCCATAAATATTCATCCCCATCATCCTCCTCCTCCTCCTCCTCTTCGTCCACCACCTTGTCCAGGAGAGTTCCCTGAGCAGACAATGGCTGACTGTCATGAAGGCTTCCCTCATCCTTGGCTGCAGACGCCTGCTCCTTAATGTGCGTCAAACTTTGCATCAGCAGATGCATTAGTGGGATGCTCATGCTTATGATGGCGTCGTCTGTACTTACCAGCTGTGTGCATTCCTCAAAACACTGAAGGACTTGACAGAGGTCTTGTAGCTTTGACCACTGCACACCTGACAACTCCATGTCTGCCATCCAACTGCCTGCCCGTGTATGTGTATCCTCCCACAAATACATTACAGCACGCCTCTGTTTGCACAGCCTCTGAAGCATGTGCAGTGTGGAGTTCCACCTTTTTGCAACGTCGATTATTAGGCGGTGCTGGGGAAGCTTCAACGATCGCTGATGGTTCTGCATATGGCCGGAGTGTACGGGCGACCGGCAGATGTGCGAGCAAAGTCTTCGCAACTTTAGGAGCAGGGCTGGTAACCCCGGATAACTTTTCAGGAAGCACTGCACCACCAGGTTCAAGGTGTGAGCTAGGCAAGGTATGTGTTTCAGTTCTGAAAGGGCTATGGCAGCCATAAAATTCCTTCCGTTAAAACTGACTACCTTGCCTGCCTCAAGATGTACACTGCCCAGCCATGAATGAGTTTCTTGCTGCAAGAACTCGGCCAGAACTTCCGCGGTGTGTCTGTTGTCGCCCAAACACTTCATTTCCAACACAGCCTGCTGACGCTTTCCACTAGCTGTTCCATAATGGGACACCTCGTGTGCAACACTGGCAGCTGTGGATGGAGTGGTCGTGCGACTGCGCTCTGTGGACGAGCTTTCACTTCTGCTGGAGGAGGAGGAGGAGGGGTGGCGAACGCCTACAGACAACTGTTTCCTAGACCGTGGGCTAGGCAGAACTGTCCCACTATGGCTGTCCCCTGCATCCACCACATTAACCCAGTGTGCCGTGATGGACACGTAACGTCCCTGGCCATGCCTACTGGTCCATGCATCTGTTGTGAGGTGCACCTTTCTACTGACTGATTGCCTGAGTGCATGGACAATGCGGTCTTTGACATGCTGGTGGAGGGCTCTGATGGCTTTTCTCGCAAAGAAGTGTCGACTGGGTAGGTCATAGCGTGGTACTGCGTAGGCCATCAGGGCTTTGAAAGCTTCGCTTTCAACCAACCGGCAGGGCATCATCTCTAACGAGATTAGTCTAGCAATGTGGGCGATCAAAACCTGTGTACGCGGATGAGAGGATGAGTACTTCCTTTTCCTAACGAGAGTCTTTTGTAGGGTGAGCTGGACTGGAGAGCTGCATATGGTGGAACTAGCGGGGGTGGTGGCGGACATGGCAGATTGAGAGAGGGTTGGTGACGGTATTCTTTCTGTTGGCCTACATACAGTGTTTCCTGCCAACAACATGGTGATTCCCTGACTGCTTTGGCCTTGTGACGATACCTCCACATTTGCTGCAGGTGGTGTCCTAAACGGTGGGCTTACATTGAGGGAAGCAATGTAGCATTGCTGACTAGCTTCATGCAGAGTGGGTGCACCTACGTTACGGGACGTTTGATAGTTAGTCCAGGCTTGCAAGTGCATGCTGGTTAAATGTCTACGCATGCAAGTTGTATTTAAATTTTTGACATTCTGCCCTCTGCTAAAGGTCCTTGAGCATTTCTTACAGATAACTTTGCACTGATCATTCGGATCTTGGTTAAAAAATTGCCAGACTGCACTCTTCCTACTATCGAATACCTTTTCAGGCATTGCACGCTGTGCTACTTTCACCGGATGGCCACGCTGTCCTAAAACTGTTTTTGGTTTTGACACACGGTTTTGGCCAGATACGGGCCTGCCAGATGAAAGCTGTTGCGATGTTGATGCCTGCTGCGGCTCATACTCCTCCGCTTCAGAGCCACTGCCAGCGGCACCCTGTTCCCCCAATGGCTGCCAATCGGGGTCAACAACAGGGTCATCTATCACCTCCTCTTCAATGTCCTGTGCACCTTCCTCTGTGTCACCGTGTAAGGTGCTATAGCGTTCGGGACGGGGCACCATAGTCTCATCAGAGTCAGGTTCTGGCTCAGTACACTGCGAGGGCAATGTTGTGATCTGAGTCAATGGAACAGCATAATAATCTAGCTGTGGCTGTGCATCTGTGCACTCCATGTCCGATTCATCTTGTAATGGCCTGTTAACAATTTCCCTTTCTAACCCAGGCACGGTATGTGTAAAGAGCTCCATGAAGTAACCTGTTGTGTCGCCTGACAAATCCTTCACTGTTGTTCTGGGTGAAGGACACAAGGAAGCGACTTGTTCCTGACCGGGAGCATCCACTGACGACTCGCTGCTTTTAAATTTTGAACTTTCCAAAGAGGAGGCGAAAGAGCTAGAGGCTGAGTCAGCAAGGAAAGCCAAAACTTTTTCCTGCTGCTCCAGGTTTAAAAGCAGTTTTCCTACTCCCAGAAAAGGGAGCGTTCGAGGCCTTGTGTAGCCAGATGATGACGCTGGTTCAACAACTCGAGCCTTAGGTGCTATTTTGCTTTTCCCACTACCACCAGATGCTCCACCACCACCACCATTATTACCAGCTGGCAATGACCGCCCACGGCCAAGATCTCTTCCACGAGACTTCCTCATTCTTGGGAAAATGTAACCAAACTAACAACCGTTATATGGTACTGTAAAACAAGGTAGAAGGTGTATGTAAACATGTTGTGAATTTAAATCTCCCTTTCTATATGTGTGGGACACTGCTGCAAAATTCAGGCCCACTGTATTACACTACACAGTATAAGTGGCAGAAAGTGGCTGGCAGCTATACGCCAAACAGAACGGACGCAGATGCACTTAGTGGCAATATAAATCTCCCTTTTTATGTGTGGGAGACTCCTGCAAATAAAAAACAGGCCCACTGTATTACACTACACAGTAAAAGTGGCAGAAAGTGGCTGGCAGATATACGCCAAACAGAACTGACGCAGATGCACTTAGTGGCAATATAAATCTCCCTTTTTATGTGTGGGAGACTGCTGCAAATAAAAAACAGGCCCACTGTATTACACTACACAGTAAAAGTGGCAGAAAGTGGCTGGCAGATATAAGCCAAACAGAACGGACGCAGATGCACTTAGTGGCAATATAAATCTCCCTTTTTATGTGTGGGACACTGCTGCAAATAAAAAACAAGCCCACTGTATTACACTACACAGTATAAGTGGCAGAAAGTGGCTGGCAGATATACACCAAACAGAACTGATGCAGATGCACTGAGTGGCAATATAAATCTCCCTTTTTATGTGTGGGAGACTGCTGCAAAAAACAGGCCCACTGTATTACACTACACAGTATAAGTGGCAGAAAGTGGCTGGCAGATATACGCCAAACAGAACTGACGCAGATGCACTTAGTGGCAATATAAATCTCCCTTTTTATGTGTGGGACACTGCTGCAAATAAAATTCAGGCCCACTGTATTACACTACACAGTAAAAGTGGCAGAAAGTGGCTGGCAGATATACGCCAAACAGAACTGACGCAGATGCACTTAGTGGCAATATAAATCTCCCTTTTTATGTGTGGGAGACTGCTGCAAATAAAAAACAGGCCCACTGTATTACACTACACAGTATAAGTGGCAGAAAGTGGCTGGCAGATATACGCCAAACAGAACTGACGCAGATGCACTTAGTGGCAATATAAATCTCCCTTTTTATGTGTGGGAGACTGCTGCAAAATTCAGGCCCACTGTATTACACTACACAGTATAAGTGGCAGAAAGTGGCTGGAAATATATATATAAAAAAAAGGGACTGTACTACAATAACAATCTCCCTACAATGATCTCAGGACAAGTATGGCAGCCAGCAATAAAAAGGACTGCTGCACACAAAAGTGTGGACAAATAAAAAATAGAACTGTGCAGAAAGGAGCAACAGGACTTTTGCTTTTATAAAAGTGGAGCGCCCCCACACCGCCGCAGGGCCGAGGGGTACCCGGAGCCGGGCCTCTGGGATCTCAGTCCTGGGGTTGTCACGGTGGCTAGACCCGGTCCGTGGCCCTGTCTGTCAGTGGGGGACGTCCGTTGCAAATAGGTACTGTTAACGGTGGTATGGCGGTGCAGTTGTGGGGTGCAGGTCGCGGTAAATAACGAGGACACCAGGTTGCAGTCTCTTTACCTCTTTACTGAAGATGTGGGAGACCTCAGTCCAGAGCGCTGTTAACTGGGTTTTCAGAGACCGGCCGGTCCAACGACACATCAGGAGCTCTCTTTACAGGTGGGAATCAGTATCTACCTTCTAGCGCTGTGTGTTGTAGTTCTTCCCTGCTGAGCTCCCGGGATAGTCCTCACAACTGTTTCTTTCTGTCTCTACTGTTCCTTCTCCGTCTTCCAGTTGATATGGTAGGGCGCACCCGTATGACGGGGTAGGCCTGGAGTTCTTCCGGGACCCTAGAGTCGCCCCTCTCCCACAGCTGCCTCCGTTGTCTGCTTAGGTGTTAAGTGAGACAGCCAACCTGTAGTTAGCTGCCCTGCCGTGGTTTGCAATGTACTTAAAGTCTCTTACTTGCTCGGCGTTCCGGCCACCGACTGTTTGCGCCTCAGAAGGATGTTGCCTCGGTCTAACAGCAAGACCCCTTCTGGTATTTCTCCTTTTCTGTATTCCCGTTGTTTACTGGTTAGTTCTGCTCTGAGGAGTCTGCCAGGATCCCATCCCTGACAGGTCCTCTCACTAGCTCTTCCCAGCTACTTCTCTCTGTCTTCCTGTCCAACCCCCAGTTTTACCAGAGTTGTGAGGAGTGGCCTACTAGATAGGACCACCCCCCCTGGTGGCCGGAGTGTGAAGTGTGGTGTGAGTGTACCTGATCAGAGAAACTCCCTAGTGCAATCAGACGCACCATAGCTCCCCGTAGTGGCGGAGCCACAGCACTGCAACAACCAGGACTCTGGGGTGCTGCACTCCCCCCCGGTTAAATCCAGTACTCCGGGACTGGGAAAACAAGAACAATAATACATGTTAACAGAAAACACACAAATTTTTGAAATAGCATAACAATTGAACATAACAATGCTTCCCTTTACAGGAGGTGAGGATTCTTGAACGTTGCAAAAGTTAGGTCATGCACAGTTTATGACTCTCAGTTCAGTGGTTGAAACAGCGGGGACCCCGGGTAAACAAAGGGGCCCCCCTTGTGGAAGTTTTTGAGCAATTCACCGTCCATTTAAAAACCTGTAACAAAAGGATATACATACAAACATTTTCAATTACATAGCAGCCCTATCAATACCTCCAAGTTTTGTAGCGGAGGGGAGTTTGATTTTGAGTGCTGCGTGTGGACCTTCGCAGCGCAGGGGTTGCTATTGGTCTAACAGGGCCCGCTATGCTTGCTACCGCTGGTGTAGTGCACTGTCTTCTAGCTACACTTCTAGTGAGTCGGGGTAGCACTGGCAGGTTAGGGCTCTCAGAGCTGCTGCTATCAACAGTGGGTACAGCAGATTCACCGACAGCAGAGGGAGGATTTGCCGGTTCAACGGTTGGCATGGCTTCATCAGGTAAGGCTTGTTGAGGTAGTGGGGCCGGATGATCTGGTACCTCCATCGTTTCTGGCGGGTCCGGCTGTGGAAACGTTAGGACAGGTACCACGAGGGCTTGGTTTATCTGAGTCCAGGACTGGGGAAAGTCACCAAGGACAGTATGGAACACCTTCTCCTTTTCTACCGGCGGGGAGATTTCTGGGGCCGTGCCCCTCTCTTTCAACTTATCGGGGCAGACCTTAAGGTGATCCCTGGATACCGCTGCCGAGGTCTCCCCTCTGTCCTTGCTGATGAGACAGACCTTAGTGTTGTCGAAGTCGGATGGCAAGATGGTATACGGTTCCGCTTCCCATTGGTCATCGAGCTTGTGTAACCTCCTCTTTCGTTTAAGCACTTGCTCACCAGGTGACAGGGGAGTCGCAGGAGCGTGTTGATTGTAGTCCCTTTCTTGTTTCTGCCTGGCCTGGGCGAGACTTCTCTCTACACACTCCTGTATTTCGCGGTACCTTCGCTGCCTTTCTGCATCCCAATCTGCATCCGGCGAGGTATCTTCGGGTACTAGGACCCCCATGTCCAAATCAACGGGTAACCGACTAGATCTTCCTCGCATCAGGTACGCTGGAGTACAGTTGGTGGAACTTACGGGGATGTGATTGTACATATCCACTAAGTCAGGCAACTTTGTCGGCCACAGGTTCCGTTCCTCCACCGGTAAGGTCTTCAATAAATCAATTACCACTTGGTTCATCTTCTCGCACATCCCGTTGGTTTGAGGGTGGTACGGTGTAGTTCTGATCTTCTTACACCCGTACAACTGACAGAATTCTTGGAACACTTCCGCTTCGAATGCAGGCCCCTGATCGGTCAGTACTTTCTCTGGGTAGCCATGGGGTCTACAAAAGTGCTGCTGGAAGGCCCTGGCGGCAGTCCTAGCTGTTAGATCCTTGACAGGCACAACCACCAAAAACCTGGAGTAGTGGTCCATGATGGTAAGGGCGTAGATATAGCCCGACCGGCTAGGCGTCAGCTTCACATGATCCAGCGCGACCAGTTCGAGCGGCCGTTTGGTGATGATAGGCCGCAGGGGAGCCCGTTGACTGTCACGGTCCTTCCTTCGCAGACTACACGGACCACACTCTCGACACCACTTCTCAATGGTTCTCTTCATGCCAATCCAATAGAACCTCCCTCGGAGCAGCTTCTCCAGCTTCCTCCATCCGAAGTGTCCGGCTCCATCATGGTAGGCTCCCAGAACCATGGGCGCATCTCGCCTTGGCACCACTATCTGCCACACCAATTCATGAGTACGTGGGTCGATGCTCCTCCTGCACAACTTGCCATCATGGATAAACAGTTTGCTTCTCCCCTTCCACAGCTGTTGAGTTTCTTGTGGATCATCTGGGCCAGGGTGCAACCCAGCCTGCGTCAAGAGTTCCTTCACCTGACGGACCGCGGGGTCACTATCCTGGGTTTCTGCCCATCCGTGGTGGGGCAGGGGATTCAGCGTGGCATCCGGTTGGTTCTTGTGCCTGTTCTTCACATGGTGAGAGTTCTGAGTGGCTTTGGGGCGATGGAAGGCAGGCAGCTCCACCTCTTCAAGTGCCTCCGGGTCTTCTCCCACTTCTGGTAGATTGGGCATTCGGGACAGAGCATCGGCATTGGCATTCTGGTGTCCTGCCCGATATTTGATGGTGAAATCATAGTTGGACAGCCGGGCCATCCACCGCTGTTCCAAAGCCCCGAGTTTGGCAGTACCCAGATGCGTTAGCGGATTGTTGTCCGTGAAGAAGGTGAATTTCGCGGAGGCCAGGCAGTGCTTAAACCTCTCTGTCACTGCCCAGACGAGGGCCAGGAATTCCAGCTTAAAGGAACTATAGTTGTCAGGGTTCCTTTCCGTGGGACGGAGTTTCCTGCTGGCGTAAGCGATCACCCTTTCTTTGCCGCTCTGAACCTGGGACAGCACGGCTCCTAATCCCACATTACTGGCATCTGTGTACAGCACAAACGGTTGATCGTATTCGGGGTAAGCCAGTATCTCTTCTCCCGTCAGTGCCGACTTCAAACAGGTGAAGGATTCCTCCAGCTCTTCGTTCCAATCAAAGGGGGTTTTCCTCCCCTTGGTCTTCTTTGTTTGGCCCACCAGCAGATTTTGCAAGGGTGCGGCCTTCTTGGTGAAATCCTTAATGAATCTCCGATAGTAACCTACCAACCCGAGGAACTGCCGGACTTCGTGGAGGTCACTAGGCTTTGGCCAGTCCTTGATCACTGTGACCTTGTCGGGGTCTGGGGCCACTCCTTCAGCGCTCACCACATGGCCCAGGTACTGCACTTTAGGTTTGAGCAGATGGCACTTGGACGGTTTCACCTTTAAGCCGAATTTGGACAGGGCTTCGAACACCTCGGCCAGGTGCTTCAGATGGTCTTCGTAGGTCTTAGAGAAGACAATGACATCATCCAAATACAACAGCACAGTTTCAAAGTTCATGTGTCCTAGGCAGCACTCCATCATCCTCTGGAACGTTCCTGGAGCATTGCACAGTCCGAAGGGCATGTAGTTGAACTCGCAGAGACCCATTGGTGTCGTGAAGGCCGTCTTCTCCTTGTCCGCCTCCGCTACAGGAACCTGCCAGTACCCACTGGTGAGATCTAAGGTAGAGAAGTAGTTAGCAGATTTTAAAGCAGCCAGAGATTCCTCTATCCTGGGCAGTGGGTATGCGTCCTTATGTGTAATGCGATTCAACTGCCTGTAATCAACACACATCCTCATTGTACCATCTTTCTTTTTAACGAGGACTAACGGAGCTGCCCAGGGGCTACAGCTGTCTCTCACCACCCCAGCCTCCTTCATTTCCCGCAACATGTCCTTGGCACACTGGTAATGAGCTGGGGGTACAGGGCGATATCTCTCTTTTATGGGTCGATGATCTCCCGTGGGGATGTGATGTTGGATCCCTTTCACCTGCCCAAAATCTGAGGGGTGTTTGCTGAATACCTGCTCGTACTCGTGTACCACCCTGTAAGCCCCCTGTATTTGATGAGACGGGGTGGAGTCAGTGCCCACATGCAGTTCCGGACACCAGTCTTTCGAGTGCTCTGCAGAACCTTTGTTCTCCGCCACGTTTGACGGGACCAAGGGTTCAGGTGTCTGTATTACACTATTATTGACAGTGAACAATTTGGCGAGCGTGGTATACTTGGTTAGGTGGACCTCTTCCTCCCCACAATTGAGGACACGTACGGGCACTCTCCCCTGTCGGACGTCAACCACCCCCCGGGCTGTCAGAACAGTAGGCCTATTGTCTGAATATACAGGTTCCACCAAGGCCTGGTAGTCCTTACCCCTGAGGCCTATGGCTGCTCGACACCATATTAACATTTCACTCTTGGGAGGTATCGCGATGGGGTTTGAATCACTTACAGTGACACGACCAATCTCACCACCAGTCAGCTCTACCTGCTGTCTCTGCATCAGAGCTCTGATTTCCTTCTGCAGGGCACGTTGCTCACTGTGGCCAGCGTTTTCTGCCACCTGTTGCAACAAAACAATCACTTCTGCAAGACAATTTTCTATAACATTAGTACCAAGAGTCATCATGGGATTACATTCTCGACGATCAATATCTACAATCACAATCCCTTGGGCTTTCAATTCCACCCGCCCCACTTTGATGGTGACCTCCTTATACCCCACTTGTGGCAACGGCTGACCATTACTGGCGATTATGGTGAAATCATCGTCAGGGCCACGAGTAATATCAGCGTCCTCCCAATACCGTTTGTAGAGCACGTAAGGTATAGTCGTCACCTGAGAACCGGTGTCCAGCAAAGCATTCAAGGGGATTCCATCAATCACTACAGGGAGAACTGGTCGTCCTCCAATATACTTGGTTCTCCAATGCTGCGGGCCTGACCGTCCTACTCCTGGGGGTTGGCCCTTTGCCCCAGGGGTTGCTCGTTTAAAGGACAGTACCTTGCAAGATGGCCCACCTGATGACAGCGGCGGCAGATGGGTCGTCCATCCTGGTGGAAGCGATCGTCGGGCCGGCTCCTGGTCGGCGGAGTCCTCCTCCGTCGCATCCAAGGGACATCCTCCGGGCTGGAAGCCAACTGGATCTTCTCTTTGGGGGCCTCCTGTAGGGACTGCACCGTCCGGGCCAGGGCAGCAACGCTCTTGGTTAGCTCTTGCATCTGGAGACGGAGTCCTGCAGGGGAGTCGTCCTCGAAGCTCTGGGCGTCGGCCTCCGCGGCAACTGGGGTATCCGATGCCACCTCCTGGTGGTAGGTGAGAGCGGGGCGCCTGGGTGGCACTGCGCGGCTGGGCTGCCGCTCCTGCAATGCCTGGATAGCTTTATCTTTAAACTGCGCAAAAGTCAAGTCTGGATTTTGCATGGCCAGGAAGTGCAATTGGCCCCGCTGGTGACTGCACAGGAGCCCCTCGATGAACCGCTCCTTCAGGATTTTATCCTCATCCTGCATGCTGCCGGGGTCACTCTGCTTAATGGCCCGCATCGCTTCCTGGAGATTAAGGGCATAGTCCCGTAAGCTATCCTGCGACCTCTGTTTGCATCCATAGAAAGTCAGTTTAATCTCTGTGGCAGTGCGAGTATCAAAGGTGGCTTTAAGCTTGGCAAAAATCTGTTGTGCAGTTCCTTTATCCTCAGCGGGCCAGGATTTCACTTCTCTCAGAGCCGCCCCAAAGAGTTGACCGGTTATCATATGGACTTTCTGAGGCTCGGTTAGGGGATAGAACTCGAGTAGGCTGCAGAGCCCTTCTTTAAAGTCAGTGAACGTATGCGCCTCCCCAGAGTATCGTGGGAGCCAGGCCGCTCCGGGCAGGTAGGGCATGGAGAAGGGCATTATGGCTTTCGCATTAGCGGCAGTGTCCGACTGGCTGATGGGGGCAGCGGGTTCTGCGGCAGCCAGTGGTGGTATTAGGGCCGCGGCTTCGCCCGCTGCGGGGACCGGAGCTGCCCCTGCGTCCGCGACCGCCACCTCCTCTCCTCCCGACTCGGACATGGCCGTCCCTTCCTCCCACTAACCTGCTGGAGGTCGGAGTTCCTCTTCCGGGATTGGCGTCTCACCGCGCTTTCCGTTCCGCGCTTCTTTTGGCCGATCCCGCCCACGTAGCTAAGGCTCCTCCCTCCGCGCGCGGCAATGGCGAATTTTGGCGGTAACTTTCCGCAGCAAGCAGTAGCACACAGTTCTCTCAATAAAGTACAGTTCCAGCACAACAAATCACAGTCTCCAGGCACACATGACCTGATTCCTCAGGCTTAAGTAGATCCTGTTCGTGACGCCAAGATTTGGAGCGCCCCCACACCGCCGCAGGGCCGAGGGGTACCCGGAGCCGGGCCTCTGGGATCTCAGTCCTGGGGTTGTCACGGTGGCTAGACCCGGTCCGTGGCCCTGTCTGTCAGTGGGGGACGTCCGTTGCAAATAGGTACTGTTAACGGTGGTATGGCGGTGCAGTTGTGGGGTGCAGGTCGCGGTAAATAACGAGGACACCAGGTTGCAGTCTCTTTACCTCTTTACTGAAGATGTGGGAGACCTCAGTCCAGAGCGCTGTTAACTGGGTTTTCAGAGACCGGCCGGTCCAACGACACATCAGGAGCTCTCTTTACAGGTGGGAATCAGTATCTACCTTCTAGCGCTGTGTGTTGTAGTTCTTCCCTGCTGAGCTCCCGGGATAGTCCTCACAACTGTTTCTTTCTGTCTCTACTGTTCCTTCTCCGTCTTCCAGTTGATATGGTAGGGCGCACCCGTATGACGGGGTAGGCCTGGAGTTCTTCCGGGACCCTAGAGTCGCCCCTCTCCCACAGCTGCCTCCGTTGTCTGCTTAGGTGTTAAGTGAGACAGCCAACCTGTAGTTAGCTGCCCTGCCGTGGTTTGCAATGTACTTAAAGTCTCTTACTTGCTCGGCGTTCCGGCCACCGACTGTTTGCACCTCAGAAGGATGTTGCCTCGGTCTAACAGCAAGACCCCTTCTGGTATTTCTCCTTTTCTGTATTCCCGTTGTTTACTGGTTAGTTCTGCTCTGAGGAGTCTGCCAGGATCCCATCCCTGACAGGTCCTCTCACTAGCTCTTCCCAGCTACTTCTCTCTGTCTTCCTGTCCAACCCCCAGTTTTACCAGAGTTGTGAGGAGTGGCCTACTAGATAGGACCACCCCCCCTGGTGGCCGGAGTGTGAAGTGTGGTGTGAGTGTACCTGATCAGAGAAACTCCCTAGTGCAATCAGACGCACCATAGCTCCCCGTAGTGGCGGAGCCACAGCACTGCAACAACCAGGACTCTGGGGTGCTGCACTAGCAGTTGGTTTGCACAGCGGCGTACAAACAGCAATGCAGCTATCAGGGAGCCTTATAAGCTACAGAGCTGATGCACAGAAATCTAGCCTCCACTGTCCCTGCAAAGAAAAGGTGGTGTTGGACAGTGGAAATCGCTACAGCACAAGCGGTTTGGGGGTTAATATTTCCTCCCTTACAATATCTCTGTTTCTGACGAAGCTGCAGCAACCTCTCCCTATGCTCAGATCAGCAGAAGTAAGATGGCGGTCAGCGTGCACGCCCCTTTATAGCCCCCGTGACGCCGCAGAAAGAAAGCCAATCACTGTCATGCCCTTCTCTAAGATGGTGGGGACTGAGACCAATGTCATCACGCTGCCCACACTCTGCGTCCACCTTCATTGGCTGAGAAATGGCGCTGAAAGCGTCATACGAAACGCGACTTTGGCGCGAAGATCGCCGACAGCATGACCGATCTCACACTGGGATCGGGTCGGGTTTCACGAAACCCGACTTTGCCGAAAGTCAGCGATTTTTGAAAATGTCCGATCCGTTTCGCTCAACCCTAATTAAAACCATGATTCTGACCCTATCTCTGCAGCAGCTCTCCCTACTCTCGCTGAATCCGGAGCTGAATGGCACCGCAATGTCTCTTATACTCGGGATGATGCTGTGTGGCCAAGCCAATCACTGCACGACCACAACAAAGATGGCTGTGGCGTTTCATGGCCTGGCAGACAATCCCTGCAGCGTGATTGGGTCTCTAAAGTCCGCCAAAAATACTTGGTTGAGACACCAGTTACCGCCGAATAATCCCTGAAATGCTCGGTACTCGCCAAGTACACCGAGTACACTGATACTCGGGCGAGTAATGAGTAGTGGCGAGCACGTTCGCTCATCACTACATGAGTATGTTCAGGACACTATGACATATGTTCGGATATATGGTCGTCCTGATTTGTTTATTACAGTTACATGTAATCCAACTTGGCCAGAGATAAGGGAATACCTTCTGAATGGTCAGGGCCCCTCTGATCGATATTATTTAACAGCAAGAGTTTTAAAACAAAAACTGATCAAGCTCATGGACGTAATTACAAAGTGTTACATTTTTGGTGAAAGTCAGTGTTGGATATATTCAATTGAGTGCCAAAAAAGAGGTGTTCCACATGCTCATTTACTGATATGGCTAAAGGATAAGATATGCCCTAATCAAATTGACAGTGTTATTTCTGCTGAGCTTCCAAATTGAGAAGAGGACCCGGTACTTTTTGAAACTATTTCTAAAAATACTGTATGATCCATGGCCCATGTGGGCCACTTAACTCAAGATCGCCATGTATGAAGGAAGGAAAATGTAATAAAAAGTATCCTCGCAACTTGATTGTAGAAACACAAACAGGAGATGATTATTATCCTTTTTACACAAGACGAAAACCTAAACAGGGAGGATATACTGCAACAATCAGATTAAAAAGGGTTAAACAAAACACAGAGATTGAAATAGATAACACTGGTCAACAGCATTTTTGGTGCCAAAGATATTTCATCGAATTTAGGGTATTTTTGGGGTGCTGATTCTGAATATGTCATCAGTTTTGCCAGATTGGCTCAAGTTTTTGAGATTTTTGGTATCTTACTTATAGCACTTGTTGGTAAATGCGACGCATCATCTCATTAATTTCTTTGGATTAGTACTTGAACTGAGCAGTTCTCAATATAGTTTTGTGTTAATTAGTGTTCTAAAAGTTTGTTCATAGCTTGATTTTTGCACTAACTTTATGTTGTTGTCTGTTTTCCAGTGAAAAGCATGAACTCATCAAGAAGAAGTTGTCTTAACGATCCAGACTCATTCTGTTACATTTGTGGTGAATACACACTGCCAAAACATAGAAGAAACATAACAGACTTCGTAAAAAAAAGTGTATTTTGCCTATTTTGGGGTTATGCTTGGGGACCAAGACAAGTTTTGGGCACCACACATAGTGTGCAAAGCATGTATCGAATTATTACGAAAATGGAGCAAAGGACAAAGAAAAAGCTTCAAATTTGGTGTTCCAATGGTGTGGAGAGAGCCAAAAAATCATCATGATGACTGTTATTTATGGTAAACACAGGTACAGGCACATCTTCACAATGAGGGACAGGCCTTCTTGCAGATTCCATGTTACTCCCATTTTCGTTTCTTATGCTTAGTGAATCCTTGCACTTGCACTGCACAGAAATAACAGTCATCATGATGATTTTTTGGCTCTCTCCACACCATTGGAACACCAAATTTGAAGCTTTTTCTTTGTCCTTTGCTCCATTTTCGTAATAATTCGATACATGCTTTGCACACTATGTGTGGTGCCCAAAACTTGTCTTGGTCCCCAAGCATAACCCCAAAATAGGCAAAATACACTTTTTTTTACGAAGTCTGTTATGTTTCTTCTATGTTTTTGCAGTGTGTATTCACCACAAATGTAACAGAATGAGTCTGGATCGTTAAGACAACTTCTTCTTGATGAGTTCATGCTTTTCACTGGAAAACAGACAACAACATAAAGTTAGTGCAAAAATCAAGCTATGAACAAACTTTTAGAACACTAATTAACACAAAACTATATTGAGAACTGCTCAGTTCAAGTACTAATCCAAAGAAATTAATGAGATGATGCGTCGCATTTACCAACAAGTGCTATAAATAAGATACCAAAAATCTCAAAAACTTGAGCCAATCTGGCAAAACTGATGACATATTCAGAATCAGCACCCCAAAAATACCCCAAATTCATTAAAATATTTTGGACACCAGAAAAAAAAATTTTTTTTGTTGACCTGTGTAATCGATGGGTTGTACCTTAAGGTACCGTCACATTAAGCGATGCTGCAGCGATATAGACAACGATGCCGATCGCTGCAGCGTCGCTGTGTGGTCGCTGGAGAGCTGTCACACAGACAGCTCTCCAGCGACCAACGATGCCGAAGTCCCCAGGTAACCAGGGTAAACATCGGGTTACTAAGCGCGGCCCTGTGCTTAGTAACCCGATATTTACCCTGGTTACCATTGTAAAACATTGCTGGCATCGTTGCTTTTGCTGTCAAACACAATGATACACGCCGATCTGACGACCAAATAAAGTTCTGGCCTTCTAGCTCCGACCAGCGATATCACAGCAGGATCCTGATCGCTGCTGCATGTCAAACACAACGATATCGCTATCCAGGACGCTGCAACGTCACGGATCGCTATCGTTATCGTTCTAAAGTCGCTCAGTGTGAAGGTACCTTTACTCTCCAGTCTCCACTGCTTTTAAAAATGTTTGATGCGCACATTAACGTAGAATATTGTAACTCTGTTAAGTCAATTAAATACATTTGCAAATATGCTAACAAGGGCAGTGATATGGCAGTTTTCTAGCTAGAGAATCCAAAATGTACATCTGATGAGATTATGCTGTATCAGATGGGAAGGTATATAAGTAGTAATGAAGCCGTGTGGCGATTACTAAATTTTACCATCCATAAAAGACATCCGACTGTAGTTCATCTCAGTGTCCATCTTGAAAATGGACGAGTTTATTTTACTCCCAACAATGCAGAGGAAAGAGCTGCTCGACCACCCAATACAACATTGACAGCTTTCTTTCTCCTATGTCAAGCAGACCCATTTGCAAGTGAGTCACCAGCCTGGGCTGTGGGATACTCGGTATCGGGTCCGGTCTTAAAGGGGATGTCACGGTAGCGGCAACTCGGTCCGTGGCCCTGGGCGCCCAATTAAAGGAAAAGTCCTTTAGGGGTTTTATGAATAAAGTTTGTGACGCCACCTGCGGTATTCGGTCAGTAGGGAACGACGCTGCTTAAAGGGGTCCTCTGGGGGGAGATGGTATGGCAGCTAGATGGAATAACTTCCCGCAGGTGAAGTAGACCCCTAGGGCTCCCGGTGTATAGGTAAAGATGGTGAATGGTGCGATGAAGAATGAGGACACAGGTTTGCAATGTCTTTACCTGGTTTACTGTAGGCTTCAGGCAACCGCAATCCAGGGCACCGGACAACAGGTACAGGCAGAGTCCGGCCGGCTTGGAGGCGACTCCAGAGTCCTCTCACCAGGTGGAGATCGAAGCCTTCCTAAAAGTGTGGTGATGTGGTTCCTTACTGCCTAAGGCTTCACATAAGGTCCTCGCAGTTCCTCTCTGTCCCCCATAAAGGTTAGGACACAACCCATATGACAGGTGAACTGGGCCGTTTTACAGGGTCTCTATCATGACCCGGGCCCTATAGATATCACTGTGTCTCCTGGGTATCAATGAGGACAGGTGATCTACAATCCAGCTGTCCTGCCGGTTTCTGCTATGCCACTATATAGTTCAGCAAGGCCACGGTCTTCCGGCTACCGGAATCTGCACTAGCCAGGGAGGTAGCCACTTGCAGCTCTGTTCCTCTGGCACTATTCTCCTACGCTTCTCCCTCCTGCAATCTCTTCCACAATCTGTTCGTCTTTCTTAATCCTTTCAATGCTTGAGCTGCAGCACCTCCGGCTGCACGACTCCAAACACGTTCCTCACCCCAGACTGCTCCAGTCTGCTGTCAGATGCTCTCTACTCCCTTGGTCTCTCTGGAACAACTGCTTTGGTCTCTCTGGACCAGCTCCTCTCTTACTTCCCCTCCAGCCAGAATACAGTGCAGACCAAAAGTTTGGACACACCTTCTCATTTAAAGATTTTTTCTGTATTTTCATGACTATGACAATTGTAAATTCACACTGACGGCATCAAAACTATGAATTAACACATGTGGAATGATATACTTAACAAAAAAGTGTGAAACAACTGAAAATATGTCTTATATTCTAGGTTCTTCAAAGTAGCCACCTTTTGCTTTGATGACTGCTTTGCACACTCTTTAAATGAGAAGGTGTGTCCAAACTTTTGGTCTCAACTATATATATAAGGGCAGCTCCCCTTAATCCGGGTTCAGAGCTCCCCCTTCTGGCCTGGAGTGTGAACGTGTTGTTTATGAGATTTACCTGGTGAAAGTTATCCTTCATCGCCTCCAAGCGTGACATCGCTCTCCCCTTGGGGAAAGCAATGCCACTGTGACTGCCTGGACTCTGGGGCATCACACAAGGACTTTATTATATTCAGTATAGTAGGATTTGTGGCGAAGAGCATAAAGAGGTGTACACCACTCCTGATTCATGAAGGGTGTACGTCTGACTCCAGTACATCTCCTCAGCCGGTCTTGAGGAATCGGGACCTATGACTCTACATTGGTTATGGCACTCGGGTGAATACTGCAACTCTCAAAGTTATATTGTAAATAAACCAGGAGCCCAAAGATAATTGTTAAAAATCAAACCTCAAATCTTGTATACTACCCTTTTTTCCATGAAGCAGGCAATCTAGCAGTGAACCAAGTACAGAATAACACACTTTACCTGGTACATATACACTCAATATATCATCATGTCTTTCATTGCTTATGTTAAATTCACACCTAGAGCACCAGGAAGTAGCAGAAGGGCATGATCTCCATGTCCTGTGCGCTGATAATGAAGTTTGGCACCATTAACCTGTATTCTTCCAGATGTGATTGCTGTGCTGAAAAGAAACATATACTGTATTTAGCAGCAGGCAAAGGCTTGAGAGAATGAAATCATATTGTACAGTTGTCTCTCGACTACAAGACACTTGCCATCATTGGAGATACAGTAATGGTCAAAAGTTTGGATACACCTATACATGCAATGGTTTTCCTTGTACTTGTACAATGTGCACATTATAGATTAACACTGATAGCAGCAAAGCCACAAAGGTGTTAATATGAGACACGGAGTAAAGAAATCACAAAATCAGAATATCATTAAATACTTAATTTATTTCAGTTTTTCATTATAAAAAGCGAAAGTCCTATTATAGGGTCATTATTGAGTGATCTATTTCAAGTGTTTATTTCTGTTAATGTTGATGATTATGGCTTACAGCCAATGAAAATCCAAAAGTCATTATCTCAGTAAATTAGAGTAATTAACAAAAATACCTGCAAAGGCTTACTAAGCATTTAAAAAGGTCCCTTAGGCTACTTTCACACTAGCGTTAACTGCAATCCGCCACAATGCGTCGTTTTGCCGAAAAAACGCATCCTGCAAAAGTGCTTGCAGGATGCGTTTTTTCCCCATAGACTTACATTAAGTGACGTATTGCGACGGATTGACACACGTCGCAACCGTCGTGCGACGGTTGCGCCGTGTTGTGGCAGACCGTCGGGACCAAAAAACGCTACATGTAACGTTTTTTGCTCACAACGGTCCGCTTTTTCCGACCGCGCATGCGCGGCCAGAACTCCGCCCCCACCTCCCCGCACTTCCCCGCACCTCACAATGGGGCAGCGGATGCGCTGGAAAAATGCATCCGCTGCCCCCGTTGTACGGCGGAGACAACGCTAGCGTTGGGAACCTCGGCCCGATGCACCGCGACGGGCCGAGCCCGACGCTAGTGTGAAAGTAGCCTTAGTCTGTTTCAGTAGGCTCCACAATCATGGGCAAGACTGCTGACTTGATAGATGTCCAGAAGGCAATCATTGACACACTCCACAAGGAGGGTAAGCCACAAAAGGTCATTGCTAAAGAAGCTGGCTGTTCACAGAGTGCTGTAGCCAAGCATGTGAATGGAAAGTTGAGCGGAAGGAATAAGTGTGGTAGAAAAAAGGTGCACAAGCAACCAGAATAACCGCAGCCTTGAAAGAATTGTTAAGAAAAGGCCATTAAAAAATTTGAAGGAGATACACAAGGAGTGGACTGCTACTGGAGTCATTGTTTCAAGAGCCACCACACACAGATGTATCCAGGAGATGGACTACAAGTGTCACATTCCTTGTGTCAAGCCCATGCAGCAATTGATGCAAAAGGAGCCCCGACCAAGTATTGAGTGCATTTACTGAACATACATTTCAGTAGGCCAACATTTCAGATTTTAAAGTCATTTTTCAAGCTGGTGTTATAAAGTATTCTAATTTACGGAGATAGTGACATTTAGGTTTTCACTGGCTGTAAGCCATAATCATCAACATTAACAGAAATAAACACTTGAAATAGATTACTCTGTAATGACTCTATATAATATGAGTTTCACTTTTTGTATTGAAGAACTGAAATAAATTAACTTTTTGATGATATTCTAATTTTGTGAGAAGCACTGGTATGTGACACATACAAGAATAAGTCTTAATCTTTAGATTCCTTTTATTCTGAAGATAGTTTTGCACTCCAATGTATTTCCCTCAAGTGGTCACCTGGAATGTCTTCCAAAGAACAGGAATGTCTCAAGAGCTTATTTGTGGAATCACAGGCCTTCAGAGTTTGTGACCATCAAGTGGTTTTTACAGTGGCAGTTTTGGCGCACAGTTTCATACAGTGCTAAGCCCTATCCCAGAACTGTTCTATACCAGAATATGGAATGAACAACTCAACTAAGAGAAATGATAGTCCATCATTAATTTAAGACTAGTGATGAGCGAATGTGCTCAGATAAGGTGTTAGTCTACGTTCACATTTGCGGTCTGCGCCGCAGCGTCGGGCGCCGCAGCGTCGCCGCATGCGTCATGCGCCCCTATATTTAACATGGGGGCGCATGGACATGTGTTGCACTTGCGTTTTGCGACGCATGCGTCACTGCGGCGCACGCGTCCGGGCGCAGAGGACGCAGCAAGTTGCATTTTTGCTGCGTCCAAAATCAACCAAAAAAATGACGCATGCGTCGCAAAACGCAGCGTTGTGCATGCGTTTTGCTGCGTTTTTGTTTGCGTTGTGCGTTGCGTCGCACAACGCAAATGTGAACGTAGCCTTATACAATCATGCTCGGGTGCTAACCGAGTGTCTTCGGCATGCTCGAAAACTATGTTCAAGTTGCCGCGGCTGCATGACTTGCAGCTGTTCAACAGCCGCAACACATGCAAGGATGGCCTGTTTGTTAAGCAATCCATGCATGTGTTTTGCGACTCTTAAACAGCCGCAGGGACCCAAACATTTTTCGAGCATGCCAAAGACACTGATAGCACACCAGCATGCTCAGAAAACACCTTATCCCAGCACGTTCGCTCATCACTATTTAAGACATAAAGGTCAGTCTCACTGGAAAATCACTACAACCCTGAAGGCATCATCAAACAAATGCAGTCATGAAGACAAATTGCTATGATAAAACTGACTTGCATGATGACCACCCAAAGAAAGAAAGACCATGAATTACCTTGCTACAGAGGATAAGTTCATTAGAGTTACTAGTCTCTGTAAGCGCTAATTGACTGTACCTCTGATAAAAGCCCTCATAAATGATGTACAGATATCAAGTAGCAGACAGAGTTCTAAATCAACTGTCCATGGGAGACTGCGAGAAGCAAGCCTTTTAGGTTGAATTGATCTAAAAAAAACACTACTGAGGACCAAAAACAAGATGAAGAGACTTGTTATGGCCAAGCAACACAAAGGTTGGACATTAGATTGTTGGAAATGGATACAGTGGGCTTATGAGTCAAAATTTGGGACCACCCACCATGTCTTTGTGAGATACAGAAAAGCTGAGTAGATAGTTTCTACCTGTATGGTGCCCATGAAGGGGGAGGTGTGATTGTGCTTTGCTGCTGACACTATTGATGATTTTTTCCAAGTTCAAGGCACACCCAGCATGGCTACCACAGCATTCTGAAATGACATCCCATCCCATCTAGGTTGAACTTACTGGGTCAATAATTTGCTTTGCTACAGGACAAGGACCCAAATCACACATCCAGGCTTTGTGCGTAAGAAGGAAAGGATTGTAGCGCTGCATGAGATGGCATGGCCTCCATCATCACACGACCT
The DNA here is from genome assembly GCF_051348905.1 of Ranitomeya variabilis. NCBI lineage: Eukaryota > Metazoa > Chordata > Amphibia > Anura > Dendrobatidae > Ranitomeya > Ranitomeya variabilis. The sequence goes on along the minus strand of NC_135237.1, from coordinate 326,996,625 downwards.
TAACCCAAATGAAATTGTTTTGGATGAGTTGGACTGCAGAGTAAAGGCAAATAAACCACAAGTTCTATACACCTCTGTGAACGTCTTCAAGACTGATGGATGGAAAGCCATTCCAAGTGACTACCTGATGAACCTGCTTAAGAGAATGCCAAGAGTGTGTAAAATGGTCATCAAAGTAAGAGAAGGATACTTTGAGTAATCTAAACTTTAATACATATTCTGGTTTGTTTCACTTGTGCTTCTTTACTCCTTGTTTCCATGTGTTCTTTTGTGGTCTTACTGTCTTCTGTCTGAATCTACAATGCAATCCCAACCCCCTCAGGAAGCCTGTCTAGGCGAAAACTGTTGGGGAGGCTAAGGCTAGGTTCACATTGCGTTAGGGCAATCCGTTTAGCGCATACGCTAGCGGATTGCGCTAACGCAATGTCCCAAAAAGGATCGCATTTGGCGATCCCGCTAGTGCAGATGCCCGATCTGCGCTAGCGAGGAACGGACCTCGGACGCTGCAAGCAGCATTCGAGGTCGGTTCGAAAATAACGGGACATCGCTGACGCATGCCATTTTTGCGTTAGCGACCCGTTAGCACATTGCAGTCAATGGGTGCGCTAACGGACCCGTTACATAGCGTTAATTGCGACAATTGCGCCATGTAACAGAGTCCGCTAGCGGACACCCATTAACGCAATGTGAACCTAGCTTAAGAGTTACTTTTAGACAGCTTTAGTGCTTCTTGTATATATACTATTAATCATACTTACCCTGATAGAGCTATATAAATTCATGGACTGCAGCCATGGTTTATGAAGGACAGTAGAGCCTTAGCAATGTGTTTAGGGTAGTTAGCAAATAGGGTTGCCTAATCCTAGAAATACCATTTAACCCCTTCACCCTGAAGCTCATTTTTACCTTCCTGACCATGCCAGTTTTTACAATTCTGACCACTGTTACTTTATGAGGTCATAACTCTGCAACGCTTCAATAGATATCACTGATTCTGAGAATGTTTTCTCATGACATATTGTACTTCATGATAGTGGTAAAATTACACCACCTGACCCCTCAAGGTACTCAAAACCACAGCAGAAAATGGACCATACAATTTGTTGTGCAATTTCTCCTGAGTATGCTGATACCCCATATGTGGGGGAAAACCACTGTTTGGGCGCACGGCAGGGCTTGGAAGGGAAGGAGCGCCATTTGACTTTTTGAATGTAAAATTTGCTGGAATAATTAGCGGATGCCATGTTGTGCTTGGAGATCCCCTGATGTGCCTAAACAGTGGAATTCCCCACAAGTGACACGAGTTTGGAAACTAGACCCCATACAAAGCTTAATTGAGCATGTTAAACCCACATGTGCTTCACAGAAGTTTATAACGTAAAGCCTTAGAAAAAAAAAAAGTAGCTCCAAATTTTGCATTTTCTCAATAGTAACAGGAGAAACTGAAACCCCAAAATTTATTGTGCAATTTCTCCTGAGTACGCCGATACCCCATATGTGGTTGAAAACTACTTTTGAGGCACAGTGCAAAGTTCAGAAGGGGAGTAGCGCCATATTACATTGCAGATTTTGCTGCACTCGTTTGAGGGTGCCATGTTACATTGGCAGAGCTCCTGAGGTGCCAGAACAGCAGAACCTCCCATAAGTTACACCATTTTACAAACTAAACCTCTCAATGAATTCATCTAGGGATGCAGTGATTATATTGACACCACAGGTGTGTCAGACTTTTATACCATTGGGCAGTGAAGAAAAATTAATTTATGATTTTACCACCAAGATTGTGTGTTAGCCCCAAGTTTTACATTTTCATAGTGGGAAATGGGTAAAAATGGCACCAAAATTTGTCCCACAATTTCTACTGAACAAGGCAATACTCCATATGTGGCTGTACAGTACTACCTAGCCATACGGAGAGACTTGGGAGGGACGGAGCACTATTTGCCTCTGGGAACGCAGATTTGCCTAGAATAGATTCGGATATAAAGACCCCCTAAGTGCTAGTGGAGCGCCCCCACACCGCCGCAGGGCTGAGGGGTACCCGGAGCCGGGCCTCTGAGTCTCAGTTCTGGGGTTGTCACGGTGGCTAGACCCGGTCCGTGGCCCTGTCTGTCAGTGGGGGAACGTCCAGTGCAATAAATGATGATAATGGTGCAGTTGTGGGATGCAGGTCGCGGTAAATAATGAGGACACCAGGTTGCAGTCTCTTTACCTCTTTACTGAAGGTTTCGGAGACCTCAGTCCAGAGCGCTGTTAACTGGGTTGTCAGAGACCGGCCGGTCCAAAGGCACATCAGGAGTTCTCTTTACAGGTGGGAATCAGTGTCTACCTTCTAGCGCTGAGTGTTGTAGTTCTTCCCTGCTGAGCTCCCGGGATAGTCCTCACAACTGTTTCTGTCTGTCTCTGATGTTCGTTTTCTCCGTCCTCCAGATGATATGGTAGGACGCACCCGTATGACGGGGTAGGCCTGGAGTTCTTCCGGGAACCTAGAGTCGCCCCTCTCCCACAGCTGCCTCCGTTGTCTGCTTAGGTGTTAAGTGAGACAGCCAACCTATAATTGGCTGTCCGGCCGTGGTTTGCAGTAGTACTTAAAGTCTCTTACTTGCTCGGCGTTCCGGCCACCGACTGTTTGCGCCTCAGAAGGATGTTGTCTCGGTCTAACAGCACGACTCCTTCTGGTTCTAATTCCTCTTTACTGTATTCCCGTTGTTCACTGGTTTGTTCTGCTCTGAGGAGTCTGCCAGGATCCCATCCCTGACAGGTCCTCTCACTAGCTCTTCCCAGCTACTTCTCCCTGTCTTCCTGTCCAACCCCCAGTTTTACCATAGTGTGAGGAGTGGCCTACTAGATAGGACCACCCCCCCTGGTGGCCGGAGTGTGAAGTGTAGTGAGGTGTTACCTGGTCAGAGAAACTCCCTTAGTGTCATCAGACGTACCATAGCTCCCCATAGTGGCGGAGCCACAGTACTGCAACGACCAGGACTCTGGGGCGCTGCACTCCCCCCCGGTTAAATCCAGTACTCCGGGACTGGGAAAACAAGAACAACAATACATGTCAACAGGAAACACACAACATTTTGAAATAGCATAAACAATTAAACATAACAGTGCTTCCCCTTAGGGGAGGTGAGAACTCTTGAACGTTGCGAAAGTTAGGTCATGCACAGTTTATGACTCTCAGTTCAGTGGTTGAAACAGCGGGGACCCCGGGTAAACAAAGGGGTCCCCCTTTTTGAAAGTTTTCGAGCAATTCACCGTCCATTACTCTATTGTCCATTTTAAAACCTGTAACAAAAGATATATACAAGAAAAACATTTTCAACTAAAGAGCAGCCCTTATTAATACCTCCAAGTTTTGTAGCGGAGGGGAGTTTGATTTTGAGTGCTGCGTGTGGACCTTCGCAGCGCAGGGGTTGCTATTGGCCTAACAGGGCCCGCTATGCTTGCTACCGCTGGTGTAGTGTACTGTCTTCTAGCTACATTTCTAGTGAGTCTGGGTAGCACTGGCAGGTTGGGGCTCTCAGAGCTGCTGCTATCAACAGTGGGTACAGCAGATTCACTGATAGCAGAGGGAGGATTTGCCGGTTCAATGGTTGGCATGGCTTCATCAGGTAAGGCCTGTTGAGGTAGCGGGGCCGGATGATCTGGTATCACCATTGTTTCTGGTGGGTCCGGCTGTTGAAACATTAGAACAGGCACCACGATGGCTTGGTTTATCTGAGTCCAGGACTGGGGAAAGTCACCAAGGACGGTGTGGAACATCTTCTCCTTTTCTACCGGCGGGGAGATTTCTGGGGCCGTGCCCCTCTCTTTCAACTTATCGGGGCAGACCTTAAGGTGATCCCTGGATACCGCTGTCGAGGTCTCCCCTCTGTCTTTGCTGATGAGACAGACTTTTGTGTTGTCGAAGTCGGATGGCAGGATGGTGTACGGTTCCGCTTCCCATTGGTCATCGAGCTTGTGTAATCTCCTCTTTCGTTTAAGTACTTGCTCGCCAGGTGACAGGGGAATCGCAGGAGCGTGTTGGTTGTAATCTCTTTCCTGTTTCTGCCTAGCCTGGGCGAGACTTCTTTCTACACACTCCTGTACTTCGCGGTACCTTCGCTGCCTTTCTGCATCCCAATCTGCATCCGGCGAGGTATCTTTGGGTACTAGGACCCCCATGTCCAGATCAACGGGTAACCGACTAGATCTTCCTCGCATCAGGTACGCTGGAGTACAGTTGGTGGAACTTACTGGGATGTGATTGTACATATCCACCAGGTCAGGCAACTTTGTCGGCCACAGGTTCCGTTCCTCCACGGGTAAGGTCTTCAACAAATCAATTACCACTTGGTTCATCTTCTCGCACATCCCGTTGGTTTGAGGGTGGTACGGTGTGGTTCTGATCTTCTTACACCCGTACAGTTGGCAGAATTCTTGAAACACTTCCGCTTCGAAGGCAGGTCCCTGATCGGTCAGTACCTTCTCTGGGTAGCCATGGGGCCTACAAAAGTGCTGCTGGAAGGCCCTGGCGGCAGTCCTGGCCGTTAGATGCTTGACAGGCACAACCACCAAAAACCTGGAGTAGTGGTCCACGATGGTAAGGGCGTAGATATAGCCCGACCGGCTAGGTGTCAGCTTCACATGATCCAGCGCGACCAGTTCAAGCGGCCGTTTGGTGATGATAGGCCGCAGGGGAGCCCGTTGACTGTCACGGTCCTTCCTGCGCAGGCTACATGGACCACACTCCCGACACCACTTCTCAATGGTTCTCTTCATGCCAATCCAATAGAACCTCCCTCGGAGCAGCTTCTCTAGCTTCCTCCATCCGAAGTGTCCGGCTCCATCATGGTAGGCTCCCAGAACCATGGGCGCATCTCGCCTTGGCACCACTATCTGCCACACCAATTCATGAGTACGTGGGTCGATGCTCCTCCTGCACAACTTGCCATCATGGATAAACAGTTTGCTTCTCCCCTTCCACAGCTGTTGGGTTTCTTGTGGATCATCTGGGCCAGGGTGCAACCCAGCCTGCGTCAAGAGCTCCTTCACCTGACGGACCGCGGGGTCACTATCCTGGGTTTCTGCCCATCCGTGGTGGGGCAGGGGATTGAGCGTGGCATCTGGTTGGTTCTTGTGCCTATTCTTCACCTGATGAGAGTTTTGGGTGGCTTTGGGGTGATGGAATGCAGGCAGCTCCACCTCTTCAAGTGCCTCCGGGTCTTCTCCCGCTTCTGGCAAATTGGGCATTCGGGACAAGGCATCGGCATTGGCATTCTTGTGTCCTGCCCGGTACTTGATGGTGAAATTGTAGTTGGATAGCCGGGCCATCCACCGCTGCTCCAAGGCCCCGAGTTTGGCATTATCCAGATGCGTTAGCGGATTGTTGTCCGTGAAGACGGTGAATTTCGCGGAGGCCAGGTAGTGTTTGAACCTCTCTGTCACTGCCCAGACAATGGCAAGGAATTCCAGCTTAAAGGAACTGTAGTTGTCAGGGTTCCTTTCCGTGGGACGGAGTTTCCGGCTGGCGTAAGCGATCACCCTCTCTTTGCCTTTCTGGACCTGGGACAGCACGGCTCCTAATCCCACATTGCTGGCATCTGTGTACAGCACAAACGGTTGGTCGTATTCGGGGTAAGCCAGTACCTCTTCTCCCGTCAGTGCCGACTTCAAACAGGTGAAGGATTCCTCCAGCTCTTCGTTCCAATCAAAGGGGGTGTTCCTCCCCTTGGTCTTCTTTGGTTGGCCCACCAACAGGTTTTGCAAGGGTGCGGCCTTCTTGGTGAAGTCCTTAATGAACCTCCGGTAATAGCCTACCAGCCCGAGGAACTGCTGGACTTCGTGGAGGTCACTGGGCTTTGGCCAGTCCTTAATCACTGTGACCTTGTCGGGGTCTGGGGCCACTCCTTCAGCGCTCACCACATGGCCCAGGTACTGCACTTTAGGTTTCAGCAGATGACACTTGGATGGTTTCACCTTTAAGCCAAAGTTGGATAGGGCTTCAAACACCTCGGCCAGGTGCTTCAGGTGGTCTTCGTAGGTCTTAGAGAAGACAATGACATCATCCAAATATAACAGCACGGTTTCAAAGTTCAGGTGTCCCAAGCAGCACTCCATCATCCTCTGGAACGTTCCGGGAGCATTGCACAATCCGAAGGGCATGTAGTTGAACTCACAGAGACCCATTGGCGTCGTGAAGGCCGTCTTCTCTTTGTCCGCCTCCGCTACAGGAACCTGCCAGTACCCACTGGTGAGATCTAAGGTAGAGAAGTAGTTAGCAGATTTTAAGGCAGCCAGAGACTCCTCTATCCTGGGCAGTGGGTATGCGTCCTTATGTGTAATGCGATTCAACTGCCTGTAATCAACACACATCCTCATTGTACCATCTTTCTTTTTAACAAGGACTAACGGAGCTGCCCAGGGGCTACAGCTGTCTCTCACCACCCCAGCCTCCTTCATTTCCCGCAACATGTCCTTGGCACACTGGTAATGAGCTGGGGGTACAGGGCGATATCTCTCTTTTATGGGTCGGTGATCTCCCGTGGGGATGTGATGTTGGATCCCTTTCACCTGCCCAAAATCTGAGGGGTGTTTGCTGAATACCTGCTCGTACTCGTGTACCACCCTGTAGGCCCCCTGTTTTTGATGGGATGGGGTAGAGTCAGTGCCCACATGCAATTCCCGACACCAGTCTTTCGAGGGCTCTGCAGAACCTTTGTTCTCCGCCACGTTGGACGGGACCAAGGGTTCAGGTGTCTGTATCACATTATTGTTGACAGTGAACAGTTTGGCGAGCGTGGTATACTTGGTGAGGTGAACCTCTTCCTCCCCACAATTGAGGACACGTACGCACTCTCCCCTGGCGGACGTCGACCACCCCCCGGGCTGTCAGAACAGTAGGCCTATTGTCTGAATATACGGGTTCTACCAAGGCCTGGTAGTCCTTACCCCTGAGGCCTATGTCTGCCCGACACCATATTAACATCTCACTCCTGGGGGGTATCGTGATGGGGTTTGAATCACTCACAGTGACACGACCAATCTCACCACCAGTCAGCTCTACCTGCTGTCTCTGCATCAGAGCTCTGATTTCTTTCTGCAGGGCACGTTGCTCACTGTGGCCAGCGGTTTCTGCCACCTGTTGCAGCAAAACAATAACTTCTGCAAGACAATTTTCTATAACATTAGTACCAAGAGTCATCATGGGATTACATTCTCGACAATCAATATCAACAATCACAATCCCTTGGGCTTTCAATTCCACCCGCCCCACCTTGATGGTGACCTCCTTATACCCCATTTGTGGCAACGGCTGACCATTACTGGCAATTATGGTGAAATCATCGTCAGGGCCACGGGTAATATCAGTGTCCTCCCAATACCGTTTGTAAAGCACGTAAGGTATAGTCGTCACCTGAGAACCAGTGTCCAGCAAAGCGTTCAAGGGGATCCCATCAACCACTACAGGGAGAACTGTCCGTCCTCCAATGTACTTGGTTCTCCAATGCTGCGGGCCGGATCGTCCTACTCCTGGGGGTTGGCCCTTTGCCCCAGGGGTTGCTCGTTTAAAGGACAGTACCTTGCAAGGTGGCCCACCTGGTGACAGCAGCGGCAGATGGGTCGTCCATCCTGGTGAAAGCGATCGTCGGGCCGGCTTCTGGTCGGCGGAGTCCTCCTCTGTCGCATCCAAGGGACATCCTCCGGGCTGGAAGCCAACTGGATCTTCCCTTTGGGGGCCTCCTGTAGGGACTGCACCGTCCGGGCCAGGGCAGCAACGCTCTTGGTTAGCTCTTGCATCTGGAGGCGGAGTCCTGCAGGGGAGTCGTCCTCGAAGCTCTGGGCGTCGGCCTCCGCGGCAACTGGGGTGTCCGATGCCACCTCCTGGTGGTATGTGAGAGCGGGGCGCCTGGGTGGTATTGTGCGGCTGGGCTGGCGCTCCTGCAATGCCTGGATAGCTTTATCTTTGAATTGCGCAAAAGTCAAGTCTGGATTTTGCATGGCCAGGAAGTGCAATTGACCCCGCTGGTGACTGCACAGGAGCCCCTCAATGAACCGTTCCTTCAGAAGTTTATCCTCATCCTGCATGCTGCCGGGGTCACTCTGCTTAATGGCCCGCATCGCCTCCTGGAGATTAAGGGCATAGTCCCGTAAGCTATCCTGCGGTCTCTGTTTGCATCCATAGAAAGTCAGTTTAATTTCTGTAGCAGTGCGAGTATCGAAGGTGGCCTTAAGCTTTGCAAAAATCTGTTGCGCAGTTCCCTTATCCTCGGCGGGCCAGGACTTCAATTCTCTCAGAGCCGCCCCAAAGAGTTGGCCGGTTATCATATGAACCTTCTGAGGCTCTGTCAGGGGATAGAACTCGAGCAGGCTGCAGAGCCCTTCCTTAAAGTCAGTGAATGTATGCGACTCCCCAGAGTATTGCTGAAGCCAGGCCGCTCCGGGCAGGTACGGCATAGAGAAGGGCATTATGGCTTTTGTGTTAGCGGCAGCGTCTGGCTGGCTGGGGGGAACAGCGGGTTCTGCAGCTACCGGTGGTGGTATTAGGGCCGCGGCTTCGTCTGCTGCGGGGACCGGAGCTGCCCCTGCGTCTGCGGCTGCGACCGCCACCTCCTCTCCTCCCGACTCAGACATGGCTGTCCCTTCCTCCCACTAACCTGCTGGAGGTCGGAGTTCCTCTTCCGGGATTGGCGCCTTACCGCGCTTTCCGTTCCGCGCTTCTTTTGGCTGATTCCGCCCACGTAGCTAAGGCTCCTCCCTCCGTGCGCGGCAATGGCGAATTTTGGCGGTAAATGGCAATACACAGTCCAAGCACAACAAATCACAGTTCCAAGGCACACATGACCTGACTTTTCTGGCTTAAGTAGATCCTGTTCGTGACGCCAAGTTGGAGCGCCCCCACACCGCCACAGGGCCGAGGGGTACCCGGAGCCGGGCCTCTGAGTCTCAGTTCTGGGGTTGTCACGGTGGCTAGACCCGGTCCGTGGCCCTGTCTGTCAGTGGGGGAACGTCCAGTGCAATAAATGATGATAATGGTGCAGTTGTGGGATGCAGGTCGCGGTAAATAATGAGGACACCAGGTTGCAGTCTCTTTACCTCTTTACTGAAGGTTTCGGAGACCTCAGTCCAGAGCGCTGTTATCTGGGTTGTCAGAGACCGGCCGGTCCAAAGACACATCAGGAGTTCTCTTTACAGGTGGGAATCAGTGTCTACCTTCTAGCGCTGAGTGTTGTAGTTCTTCCCTGCTGAGCTCCCGGGATAGTCCTCACAACTGTTTCTGTCTGTCTCTGATGTTCGTTTTCTCCGTCCTCCAGATGATATGGTAGGACGCACCCGTATGACGGGGTAGGCCTGGAGTTCTTCCGGGACCCTAGAGTCGCCCCTCTCCCACAGCTGCCTCCGTTGTCTGCTTAGCTGTTAAGTGAGACAGCCAACCTATAATTGGCTGTCCGGCCGTGGTTTGCAGTAGTACTTAAAGTCTCTTACTTGCTCGGCGTTCCGGCCACCGACTGTTTGCGCCTCAGAAGGATGTTGCCTCGGTCTAACAGCACGACTCCTTCTGGTTCTAATTCCTCTTTACTGTATTCCCGTTGTTCACTGGTTTGTTCTGCTCTGAGGAGTCTGCCAGGATCCCATCCCTGACAGGTCCTCTCACTAGCTCTTCCCAGCTACTTCTCCCTGTCTTCCTGTCCAACCCCCAGTTTTACCATAGTGTGAGGAGTGGCCTACTAGATAGGACCACCCCCCCTGGTGGCCGGAGTGTGAAGTGTAGTGAGGTGTTACCTGGTCAGAGAAACTCCCTTAGTGCCATCAGACGTACCATAGCTCCCCATAGTGGCGGAGCCACAGTACTGCAACGACCAGGACTCTGGGGCGCTGCACTAGAAAAGCAGAATCCCCCCTCAAGTGACCTAATTTTGGAAATTATAAATGGCTTTTTATTTTATTAGATGCTTTTTACTGTGAAAACTAGTTTTTGCATTACAATATTTAGACAGCTATAATGTTTCCATATTTTGGCCCACAGAGTCATGTAAGGGATTGTTTTTTGCATGACGAGTTGAAAGTTTCATTGGTACAAGTTTCGGGCACATGACTTTCTTTATCACTTTCTAGACTGCAGAGACCCGTGTGTCGTAGACAGTGCTTCCCCCCCCTCCCACAACAGCTTCCAGGGGTTGGCCGGGGAGAAAGAGGAAGGTACTGACCCCGGGCACCTGAATTTAACCCTTGTGGGTGTGGCCGAACGCCCCTTCCTCCTTCTTCCCCTTAGTTTGGCGTTCCAAATTACTGCATCACCTGGGGGAGAAGTGGGAGCCCCCCTCCAGATTTTCCTTCTAGCTTTTCCATAGGGGCTCCACAGTCAGAGGCAGGTTCCTTAGTTAGTATTGTGCCTGCCATTCCAATTTTTGGGAGACAGAATGAACAAAAAACAGCAATTCAGGAATTGCTTTTTGGGGTTGTTTTTATACCATTCCACATGTGGTAAAATTGATAAGGCAGCTTTATTCTTCGAGTCAGTACAATTACAGCGATACCTAATTTATATTTTTTAATGTTTTGGCCTTTTTGCACAAAAACTATTTTATAGAAAAAATAATTATTTTTGCATCGCTTTATTCTGAGAGCTATAACTTTTATTTTTCTGCTGATGGAGCTGTATGGTGGCTTGTTCTGTGAAGAACAAGATGATATTTTCAGTGGTACTATTTTTTATTTACATTCATATTTTTTATCGTGTTTTATTGCACTCTTTGATCGGCAGTACGATAAAGCATTGTTTTTTTACTTTTTTTTTTACACGTTGTTCACTGAAGGAGTTAACTAGTAGGACAGTTTTATAGAGCGAGTCGTTACGGACGAGGAGATACCAAATATATTTGCTTCCTTTATTTATTTTTTTATTTGCATAAATACCGTATTTTCCGGCGTATAAGACGACTGGGCGTATAAGACGACCCCCCAACTTTACCAGTTAAAATATAAAATCTTCTTAAAAGTCGGGGGTCTTCTTATACACCCTATGTCGTCTTATAGGGCCGGTGAATATGTGCCTTTTGGGGGGGGGGGGGAGTGATCCTGATGACGAGGGGGCGTCTCACAGGAAAGTGAGTATCCCCCATTACCTTATCGTAGCGGTGCAGCGTGGGGGTCTCAGTGCTGGGAGTGGCGGCGGCGGCTGCTGTGCTCTGGTGCGGCGGCTGCTGTGCTCTGGTGCGGCGGCTCCTCTTCTGTGTGGGGCCTCTGTGCTGTGCGGTGGCGGTGGCGGCGGCATATCTTTATCCAGTTGGGGCTCCTCCGGCATCTCCTTAGCCCTGGAGGCCCCGCCGCAACTCCATGAGTGCAATGCAGCGGCCATTTTCCCGGAGGCAGCTCAATAGGTGCGATGCGGTGCCTCCGGGAAAATGGCCGCTGCTCAGATTCAGATCTCGTCCCGAAATCTCGGGACACGAGATCTGAATCTGAGCAGCGGCCATTTTCCCGGAGGCCACCACATTGCACCGATGGAGTTGCGGCGGGGCCTCCAGGGCTAAGGAGATGCCGGAGGAGCCCCAACTGGATAAAGATACGCCGCTGCCGCCGCCACCTCACAGCACAGAGGCCCCACACAGAAGAGGAGCCGCCGCACCAGAACACAGCCGCTCCCAGCACTGACACCCCCACGCTGCACCGCTAGGATAAGGTAATGGGGATTACTCACTTTCCTGTGAGACGCCCCCTCGTCATCAGGATCACTCCCCCTCCCCACCCACCATATACACCGGCGTACAAGTCGATTCCCGGCGTATAAGACGACCCCCGACTTTTAAGAAGATTTTCGGGGGTTAAAAAGTCGTCTTATACGCCGGAAAATACGGTAAATGAATTTATTGGAAAATATTTGTTTCTTTTTTTGTTCTTTAATTGGGGATTTTTTTAAAAAAACAACTTTTTTTACATTGTCTCAGGAGGGGACATTACTGTATAGCATCAGATAGCTGATCTGATGCTCTAAAATGCTTCTGCACAGCAGAGCATCAGAACAGCATCTGACTGGCACAGAAGGAGGCATCTCAGGCCCTGCCTTGAGCAGGCACTGACTTCTCTGAAGGACCCCATGGCCATCTTGCGGCCAGGTGTCTCCATGGAGACCATCAGGACAACGTGAATCGCGTTGTCCTGATGGAAACGGGCAGGAAACACATTCCCTGCGCAATGCTCCTCGATGTCACTGTCACTACTGACAGCGGCATCAGAGGGGTTTAATGCCCGTGATCGGTGTTAGAACACGGCTCCCACAAAGCAGTATATGTACGGCGCAAGTCAGAAAGGGGTTAATATACAACTTTAGCACTTTTTTTTTTTTTTTGAACAATAAATTTTTATTGAAATTCACAAATACAGTACAGAAAAAAGAAGGAACAATGATATTTTCGTCAATTACATTGCACCATGAATACGGAGTAACTGTCCTTCAATTATGTTCCAGAAAACTAACAGTAATCTTAACACAGGAACAACAGAGAGAAAGAAAGAAAAAAAAACATCAAGGTGGGAGTCGAGGGTCTGGGGGGGAGGGAAGGGAGACCCGAGGAAAGATTATGTTATATCCTTACCTAATTGGGTAATTTAATCAGAAGCCTGAGGGCTAGAGTTGGACAGCCAAGATACCGGAATAGCGAAGGGAGTATGGCAAGCATACTCTGCCCATGGGAGCCAAATAAGTTCAAATCTGTCCACCTTGTCGGTAAGTATGGCAGATAGTTTTTCGTTTACCATGTACCACGATAGACGAGATTTAACTCCAGAGAGGTCCAAGTTTGTTTTTTTCCAAGCCGAAGCTATAGTTTGTTTAGCTGCTAAAAATATCATTGTAATAAGGGCTCGGGAATGTCTGGGCAAATTAGGGATACACTTATTTAGTAGAGCTTCTCAGGGGTTTTTCCTAAGATTGATATTCGTTATAGAGAGAATCAAGAAGTATACCCTGGTCCAGAACCTTCGTTCAATTGGGCATAGCCACCAGATATGAATCATATCACCTATGGATTTGCATCCACGAAAACAGTTTGGGGAGTAGTTAGCGACTGCCTTTGCCACCCTGGCTGGGGTCAGGTACCATCTGGTTAGTACTTTATAATTAGTTTCCAGCATGAGGGTGTTTAATATACCACCAGTGGAGGAAGACCAAATCTGAGCCCACTCTGAGTCCGTCAGAGAAGAACCAATATCGGACTCCCAGCGAGAGGTGTAGCCTAGGCACCGCCTGTGAGTTGGTGAGTTGATGTGTGAATAGAGAAGAGATATGATGCCTGGGGCATGTGGATTTTGACGGCATCTCTGTTCAAAAGGGGTGAAAGAGTAAGGGGGGGTGGAATTTCTTAGCAGAGATTGAACAAAATTTTTAAGTTGTAGGTAGCGAAATATTTCTCTAGGTGGAAGATGGTGTTTTTCGCACAAAACAAAGAATGGGATTATCCCATCCACGTTGAAAAGTTGGTGGACTCTCGTTATTCCCACTGCCACCCATAGACGGAAATCCCTGAGGGATTCCACGCCCGGGAGGAACTGGGTATTACTCCACAGGGGGGCCAAAGGCAGAAAAGGTGATATTAAGTGTGCAGAATATTTTAAAGAGTCCCAAATTCTAAGAGAATGTATCATGATGGGGTTGGTAATTTCTCTACGCTGCGAAGGGAGAGTCCAGAGTATTGTATCAAGGGTATTTGAATGGAGTTCAGAGGCCTCTAGAGCTAGCCACAAGGGGGATTCCGAGTAGGCATGGTATAACATCAATTGGCCTAGTTGGGCTGCTTGATAGTATTTCGAGAGATTTGGGACCCCCAACCCACCCTTTAGGCGGTGACAATAAAGAGTGGCTCTATTAACCCTGGGAAGACCGCCCCTCCAAACAAAGGTATTAATCGCTCGCTGGGCTATTTTAAGGTAATGAGCAGGAACCGAGACTGGCAGAACCCGAAATAGGTAAAGTAGTTTAGGGAGTATAGTCATTTTTAATGCACGCACTCGGCCGAGCCAGGAAAGATGAAGTTTGCTCCATGACTGGAGCATTAATCTAATTTTACGAAGCATATGAGGGTAATTAGCTGCGTATAATGCATTGTACTCTGGAGTGAGTTTCACTCCCAAGTAGTCCAAGTGGTTGGAGGTCCACTGGAACGGAAAATCTTGTTTTAGTATTGCAATAGTGGAGGGAGGGAGCGTTATATTCATGGCATAGGATTTAGAAGGATTAAGTTGTAGACCTGAAATGTACTCAAAACTGTAAAGAGTCTGTAGTAGGGCTGGGAGGGATGACCGAGGAGAAGTTAGGAGGAGCAGCATATCGTCTGCGAATAAGAAAAGTTTATGGGGGACTGATGCTATGGTAACTCCTTGGATGGATGAGTTGAGTCGAAGATGTATCGCCAGAGGCTCAAAAGCTAAAAGGAATAATAAGGGCGATAAGGGACAGCCTTGGCGGGTGCCTCTATGAATGGGAAAGCGTGTAGAAGAGAAGCCATTGTATCGTACATATGCTGAAGGGGAGCTATAGAGGGCGTGAATCCATGTAAGGAAGTGATCAGGGAAACCCCATCTCTGCAAAACCGCAAACAGGTACGACCACGAAATGGAGTCAAAGGCTTTTTTAATGTCTAGCGACAGTAACATGCTTGGTATATTGTGCTGTTTGCAGTGATGCAACAGATGAGAGACCCTTCTTATATTATCGGAAGCTTGTCTTCTAGGAACAAAACCCACCTGATCTTTATGTATCAACATCCCCAGACCCGATTTTAAGTGCTGAGATAAAATTTTAGCTAATATCTTAAGATCTACGTTGATTAGGGATATTGGTCTATAATTGGACCATACTAACTGATCAGAATTAGGCTTTGGTATCATAGACACTGCCGCTATCAATGATGCCTCTCCAGGTTTATTACCGTCCCTCAAGGAATTAAAGTAATTGGTAAGATGGGGAATCAGGAGTGGGGCATATTTTTTATAATATAGGGCTGTAAATCCATCTGGGCCAGGCATTTTATTGACTTTCAATTGCTGGATAGCCAACTCTATATCGTTAGAGGAAATAGGTTGGTTCAGTGATTCAATCAAATTTGGGCCTAACGCTGGGAGAGGAACGGAACCTAAAAAAGCGTCTAGCTCCTCAGGATCCACAGATGTATTAGCGCTATATAATTGTTTTAATTTCTGTTGGAACAGTTGAGTAATTCTTTGCGGGTTGGACGTGATTCCTGAAGGAGTACGTAATCTTACTGGGGGGCGGGGCTGGGGTAAACATTTTAACCGTCGTGCCAGGTTAGAATTGTTTTTATTATTGAGGGCGTAAAACCGTTTCTGTGACCAGCGTAGGGCTCGGTCTGCATCTTCGGATAGGCAAAGATCGAGTTCAGTTCAAGCATGAGTGAGGTTTTTGTATATATCTGGGGATGGCGAATTCTTCAACTGAGTCTCGAGCACTGATACCCTGTCCTCCAATTCTGCCACCCTCGCACGTCTTTCTTTCTTCTTGCGGGAAGCCACTTGAATACAAAGACCTCTCAACACTGCCTTATGAGCTTCCCATAAAGAAATTGGAGAAGAAGCTGATTGAAGATTTAAAGAAAAATATTCTTCGAGGTGGTTTTTTAATTTTAGAGCGATGTCAGGGTAGGAGTGCAGAGAGTCGTTCAAGATCCAATTGTATGATTGAGGTTTAGGATGTAGCGTGGATGATTGGGGAGAGATCAGACCATGGGGTGGAAAGGATGGAAATATTAGTGACGTTAGGAATAAAGAATGGGTGGGCAAATATATGGTCTATTCTAGTATGGACTAAATGTCTTGGGGAAAAATACGTATAGTCTCTAAATGAAGGGTTCAAGTCCCTCCACAGGTCCACCCAGTGATATTGGGAAAGGAGTTTATTAAGGGAGGTCGAGTCCACTGATGTAGGCGGCGATGGGGTAGCAGGGGATTGTGCGTTAATTGACCTATCCAAATTAGGTTTGAGTATACAGTTAGAATCGCCACAAAGTATCGTGGTTCCCTGGGCGTGTTCGGTGATTAATTCGCACAACTGGGAGAAAAAGACGGATTGATGAGTGTTAGGGGCATAATATGAGACAATAGTTATCAGTTCATTCGAAATGGAGCCTGTAACTATTAAGTAACGGCCCTCTTTATCGGCTACTAAAGATTTAAAGACAAAGGGGACGGACCTCTTAAAACAGATGGCCACGCCTTTAGTTTTATTTGGGGCATTAGCTAAATAATATAATGGGTAGGAAGTGGATAGAAACTTCGGATAGGAGCTAGCCGAGAAGTGCGTTTCTTGGAGGCAGACCACATCAGCCCGTTGAGACCTATAATAGCGAAAGGCCTTGGTACGTTTGTGTGGAGAATTAAGGCCCCGTACATTGTGCGAAATAATCGTTAGCGGCATGGTAAGAGGATATGAGAATCACTTATGGTAATTATCAAACGTGGCATGGGGCGGGAAGTAGAAGAGGCCCTTATGCTCCGGCGAGATGGACAATGTTTACTCGGGTGGTAGATGGGGAAGAAGTGTTGGGTGATCAGGTCAACATAAATAGAACGGGTCGGGCATAACTGGGATGTAGGTAGGGCAGGGAAAACTACAACATTGGCTAAGCACAACGTGCTGAGCAGCAGTGTATAGAGACACTGTAGGGACATAAGGACTAGTTAGGGACAACGCGTTTTAAACTATAACAAGTAATTTTTAGGCAGGTAGGGAGGTAGGACAGGTGAGGGAAAGCTGGCTATGCGGAACGCCAATAGGGCTTAACATTATACTGGGTCAACATATAGGCTGTAACTTTAACACTTTTAAATAGTATATACAACCTTTTATTCATACTAAATAAAAGTCACGTTTTATTACATCCCTTATATAGGGTTTATTTACCCTCTGGGTAATCTGTGAGTAAGAATTTTCATCCCTAAAGGGCTGCCTTACACCTGCTAGTTTGTTTTGAATCTACAATGTGCACATTCCAATAAGAGCGGAGGAAACCCATTGCAAGAACAGGAATGTCCAAACTTTTAACCGTTACTGTTCACTTCTTGTACAAGGTTTAGGCTATGGCTTTGAATCAAGGTTAATATAAGCCAGTCTTGATGACAAGTACATGATGCACCAGATTCATTGAGAGCTATGCGCCTCTTAATTTAGCGCATCTTTGAGCTGCAATGTGCCAGAGTAAGAAATGTACTTCAGTGAGGGACCGAAGAACATTTCTGTCATCATTTAATCCATGCTCTCCACTAAACTCTGCCCATTCTTCAAAAAGAGCAGGTATCAAAACTGAAACAAGGGTATATGCACACATTCAGCATTTGCAGCAGACATTTCTGCACCAAAAAGCTGCACTTTAGAGTACCAGCAAAATTAATTAGACTTCTGTCAGGAGACCTTTAGCATCTGCATGGAAGTAATGAATGCAGCACTGGACAGCAAAGGCACTCAAACTGGTAATCTACTGGTGTAACTCATGTATACTAAGGAAAGGTGAGATGTGCAATTGTGAAAGGGCAGGTGTCAAATAAAGTGGCCATTCAGTGTATATAATGGGTGGGCAATTAATTTTCCCAAGGGGTCGGATGAGAAACTGGCACTGTTGTGGAGGGGCAAAACGGCTGACCAAAGGTGAATTTCATACTAAATGTACCTATTTAGTGTCACCTAATTTCATTACAATCTGACTTCCTCTCTGTCCTTTTTTTTTTTTTAAACTTCCAAGGACATTTTGCATGAGATTCACAAGTGCATGCTGGGATACTCAAATGAGCAGTCATCAGGGGACAAAGGCCTCTGTGCACTCTCTGAAATGAGGCATCATGAGTGATGTCTGTTTCAGGGGCTGGGTTAGTTTTGCTCACCTGATAATGTGTCAGGTGTAAATTCCGACTCATACTCAGTATATGCTATATTCCTGTGAATGCACAGTGACAGTGCGCTCCCTTGTTGGCTCTATAGAGAAGTGACAGTGCAAATTGTAAGGAGGCAATACGGCGAGCAGGAACTAGTCCAGTGTCTGAAACAGATGCCACTGATGATGCTTCATTTCAAGCTGGGGAAAGCAGCTGTGGCTGTGACCTCAGCCTCCGCCCCCCTTATGAAATTCTGTGTGAGTATCCAAAAATGCACTGGCATTCTCAAACAAACATTGTTGGAAATAAAAAAAAAACAAGCAAACAAAAAAACAAGCAGAGAGGAAGTTATAGAGAGGGAATGGTAGAATTTTTAAAAATTAAAGTATGTTAGAAAAGTGATTACATTATTAAATTAAATAGACGTCTACTATGAAATTTACTTTAGTTTTCGGACTGCCTTTTTAATTCTGCATAATGTTAATTTTATTGCTTTATAAAAAGCAGTTGAGAAAAGTTCCCAGGCTCGAGTTCATATGAGTTCATCCAGCAGAGGGCGCATCACTGCGACTCGAGGTAACTACAGGACATTCCCCTGCATTCCATTCATTCACCAAATTTTACAGACAGGAGCACAGCTGCATTAGCAGAGCTCCTGGGTGTAAAATGATTTAACCCCTTCAGATGGATTTACAGCGTGGGACAAGACTGATTGACGGAAGGTATGGAATATTGTTGTTTGTTTTGTTTAACTTTATTTCAGGTGACAAGGGTCTTCAGGTGGATTGAGAGTATAATAAAATATTAAAACACCCTGTGTCTTTATTTCATTAAAATACTTTTTAATAATGTGTGTGTGTTTTATTAAAAGAAAAAAAAAAATTTGAGTTCCAGCTCCTAAAACAATTCGTTTATTGAATCCAAGTTAAAATCCAAATGTCCATGGTGTACACACTCCCACCGATAAGTGCCTTGGTCACAGAGCTTATACGGCAACGCGTTTCGATCAGAGTGATCTTTATCAAAGCCATACCTTGATCTGGTTGTGTTCCTCTATATGGGGAAACTCCGCCAAGCAGAGCATTTGTATATATCACATGACAATTTACAAGGTCCTATTTTAAAACCAATATATAAACATGTAAGGAAACTTAAAATATTTATCTCACAGTCAACAATAATGTAACATAGTTTCTATTCTTTTATTTAGTCCTATTGGGGCACGAGTATTTAGTTGGAAAATCCAATATGCTTCTCGTGTGAGAAGCCGGCGTCTAATATCGCCGCCACGAGGAGATGCACTGACTCGTTCTATTCCCTGGACCTGGAAATACGTAGTACTGCGTGAGTGGTGCATAACAAAATGTTTCGATGCTGCCGATATACTTCTATTTCCATTAAGTACATTACCTATATCATATAGGTGTTCTCTAATGCGAGTTTTTAATTTTCTAGTTGTACAACCCACATATGATAAATTGCACTTTGTACATTTAATTTTGTACACTACATTAGATGAATTGCAGTTAATGAACTGCTTTATATCAAATTTAATTGTTTCATCCGAGTTTTGAAAATTTTTATCGACAGCTGCAAATTTACATGTACTGCAATTAGTCGTACCACATCTAAAGAACGCTGAGCAGCTCAACCAGGTTTTTGTTGATTTAGTCCTATCAGGGCGAAACATATTGGGAGCTATCTTGCTGCCAATTGTCGGAGCCCTTCTAGATACCACATTAATACCAGAATTCAGTATATCATATAACTGTTGATCTTCATATAAAATGGGCAAACACCTATAGATGATGTCTTTAATTTTAGCAAATTGTGGGCTATATTGGAAACATATATATGGCTTTTTATCCATTTCCAAAGTATTATTTTTATTTTTATAAGATGTAACTAGCTCTTTGCGATCTCTTTCATTTACAATTCTTTTTGCCCGATTAATTGTCCATTGTGGGTATTTGCGACATTTTAATTTATTTGCTATTTGGTTAAATTCACCCTCTAAATCTCCCTCCATACTACAGTTTCGTTTGATTCTGGTGAACTCGCCCACCGGGATTGATTTATTTGTATGCTTGCTGTGGCTACTAAGTGCATGTAGCACAGTATTACCTCTCACTGGTTTGTGGTGTGTTTTAGTAATAATATTCTGATTTTTCTGTCCCGTTAATTCCAAATCCAGAAAGGAGATACTTACATTCTCCAACCTATATGTAAATCTGATGTTATATTCATTATGATTGAGGTATTCCATGAAGTGTGGTATGGCAGACACATCCCCCTCCCATATTAAGAGGGTATCATCTATGTATCTGCCATACCACACCACATGTTCAAGGTATGGATTAGTGACAGAAAACACATACTCCATCTCCCAAAAGGCCATCACCAAATTTTCAAGCGAGGGTGAGTATTTAGCACCCATGGCGACTCCCGCCTGTTGTACATAAAACTGGCCATCAAATGTAAAGAAATTACTTGTCAACAGAAAATGTATAACCATTAATAGATACTCAATTAGATCCATAGAATAATTGCTAAACCTTATGAGATGGTACCGAATTGCTTTTATTGCCAGATAATGTGGTATGCACGTATATAGGGATATAACGTTGCAGCAAAGCCAAGAATAATTGGCCTGCCAAATCCTATTTTCAAAGACACGTAACACCTCTTTGGAATCTCTGATATACCCAGGGGTTCGTTTGACAAGGGGCTGTAGAAGTGAATCTACCCACTGGCAGAGTTTTTCATTGCATGATCCAATTCCGGATACTATGGGTCGCATAGGTTGAATACCCTCTTTTTTATGTATTTTAGGTACCCCATATATAATGGGGTTAATTGGATTTTCTACTGTAAGATATTCTGATTGTTTTTTTGTTAATACCCCCAAATTAAATCCTTCCTTTATGATCATGTCTCTTTTGCCAATAATTTCTTGAGATGGATTATTTTTTAATTTTTTTATATGTATTTAGGTCAGATAATAGCTCTAACATTTTCATATGGTAGTCTGTTGTGTTTAACACTACAACAACCCCTCCCTTGTCCGACATTTTAATGGTTAAATCTGTTCTCTCTTGAAGTTCTTTTAATGCATTTCGTTGTTTTATGGATATATTTTTATGATTATTTTTACCATTTATTTTAACATCATTGTATAATCGTCTTAATTCTCTTTCTACATTCTCCTGAAATCGATCCATACATTCAGACCTAGTTTGGACCGGATAATAATATGGATTTTTGGTGACAAAATCTTGGGAGATTTGCACCCGTTCATGATCTGGCAATATTTCAGAACTAAGGTCCTGTAACGCAATTAGCGCCACTTGTTCTTTAAAATCCATTTGCGAAAATTCATTAGTCACTTCATGTGAGATAATGGTTTTATCCTGATTGAATTCCTCTTCATGATCTTCTGCATTTTGAAAATGCTTTCTAATAGTCAGATTGCGTACGAATTTATTGGTATCCATGATGGTTGAAAAAAGGTCAAAATCCTGATCCGGAACGAAATTAAGGCCAAGAGCCAAGAGCTAGAACTTCAGTCTGTTCAGATGATAAAGATATGGATGATAAATTCAACACATTAGTATAATCATTTATTTCATGTGAAGTTTCTTGTTGCGTGTAATCATCCCGCCTTCGTCTGTGCTTTCTCCCCCCCGCCTTTTACGTTTTTTGTCTGGCGGTTATCATTTCTGGAGGTGCATGCCCTATTATCATTAAGGGAAACATCTGAGGTATTACCCTGATTATCCGACGAGTCTGGATCTGATGAGGTAAAATAAACATGTGGTTTAGAAGCTTTTCTCTTTTTAGATCCTTTGCGTCTTTGATGCGGCTGACTCTGTTTGAGTATAGATTTAGGGGTTCCATTAACATTTGTCCAATTTCCACAGTCATATACCTTGTTGGTGGAATAATCATTGGAATCTCTGGTGAATTTTCTTTTTTTACGATCCATGATCTGTTCCTCTAGAGTAGCTATTCTTTCATTAATTTTCGTCATAGATGCATTAAAATGTGCTCCCGTTTATGTTCACTCAAGAGGGAATTCACTTCATCCAATTCTCGCTGTATTCCTTTTAATTTTTCATCCTCATATTTAATAATGAGTTTCATCAAATCTTTTGAGCAATTGCTCAAAACAGAGTTCCATTCCTCTACAAAATCCGCTGAATATACAATTGTAGGTAATTTTTTGATCCGCAAGCCTCTCGGAATCATGTCCTTAGCCACATAATTATTTAGTGTGGTCTGAACCCACCATACTTTTGTTTCCTGCACCATAAGTGCTTCTATTTTATTTAGATTTTCATTGAGGGTTAATATACCCCCATCAATATCTTGTTGGGTGGAGAACACCTGTGCAGCTTTGCGCAGTCTGTCTCTGGACAGGTCCATAGCCATATTAACAGGTGAGATAAATAATAAAACTGCTCCGTATCCACAGGCCACTTAATCGGTAATATATAAGTACAATTGTACACAGTCAATTTTTAGGGAGCGGAACTGGGGGCACGGCAATCCAACAATATCAATGACAAAGGGAAAGCAACCAAAACCATTATCTCACATGAAGTGACTAATGAATTTTCGCAAATGGATTTTAAAGAACAAGTGGCGCTAATTGCGTTACAGGACCTTAGTTCTGAAATATTGCCAGATCATGAACGGGTGCAAATCTCCCAAGATTTTGTCACCAAAAATCCATATTATTATCCGGTCCAAACTAGGTCTGAATGTATGGATCGATTTCAGGAGAATGTAGAAAGAGAATTAAGACGATTATACAATGATGTTAAAATAAATGGTAAAAATAATCATAAAAATATATCCATAAAACAACGAAATGCATTAAAAGAACTTCAAGAGAGAACAGATTTAACCATTAAAATGTCGGACAAGGGAGGGGTTGTTGTAGTGTTAAACACAACAGACTACCATATGAAAATGTTAGAGCTATTATCTGACCTAAATACATATAAAAAAATTAAAAAATAATCCATCTCAAGAAATTATTGGCAAAAGAGACATGATCATAAAGGAAGGATTTAATTTGGGGGTATTAACAAAAAAACAATCAGAATATCTTACAGTAGAAAATCCAATTAACCCCATTATATATGGGGTACCTAAAATACATAAAAAAGAGGGTATTCAACCTATGCGACCCATAGTATCCGGAATTGGATCATGCAATGAAAAACTCTGCCAGTGGGTAGATTCACTTCTACAGCCCCTTGTCAAACGAACCCCTGGGTATATCAGAGATTCCAAAGAGGTGTTACGTGTCTTTGAAAATAGGATTTGGCAGGCCAATTATTCTTGGCTTTGCTGCAACGTTATATCCCTATATACTTGCATACCACATGATCTGGCAATAAAAGCAATTCGGTACCATCTCTGTTATGATCCTAGTGGCTTAGGTTCACAAATCTAATCAGCTAAGTAGAAAATAATAGGACGAGCTCTGGGGATGTGGTAACTGGACTAACCGCAAACCTGATCCTAACCGCACACACTATAGGCAGCCGTGGAACGTTTCCTGAAATCCTAGACGTCTCTTCACGGCCTGAGAAACTGACTACCCCTAAAGAGAAAGTAAAGACCTCACTTGCCTCAGAGAAATCCCCCAGAGATATAGAAGCCCCCCACAAATAATAACGGTGAGTTAAGAGGAAAAGACAAACGCAGAGATGAAACAGGTTAAGCAAATGAGGCCCGCTAACGCTAGATAGCAGAAAATAGCAAGGGATCTGTGTGGTCAGTAAAAAACCCTATGCAAAAATATCCACGCAGAGAATGCGAGAACCCCCACACCAACTAACGATGTGGGGGGAGCAACTCAGCACCCCAGAGCACCAGCAAGCAGGGAAATCACATATTAGCAAGCTGGACAAAAACTCATCATATACTAGGAAACATCTTGAACACAGATGAGCAAAAATAAGCAAACAGAACTTAGCTTCTCTTGGAGAGACTGATAACGGATGTGGACAGGAGCAATCAGAATAGCACTGAATACAACGGCAACAGGCAAGGAATGAAGGACCAGGTGGATTAAATAGGAAACCTAACTAGCAGATGACGAGACAGCTGATCCTGCCAGAAACCTGCAAAATAACAAAAAGAGCCACCAGGAGGAGCCCAAAGAGAGAACTCACACAGTACCACTCATGACCACAGGAGGGAGCCCGGAAACAGAGTTCACAACAGTACCCCCCCCTTGAGGAGGGGTCACCGAACCCTCACCAGAACCCCCAGGGCGATCAGGGTGAGCCACATGGAAGGCACGAACCAAATCGGCCGCATGAACATCAGAGGCGACAACCCAGGAATTATCCTCCTGACCATAGCCCTTCCACTTAACCAAATACTGAAGCCTCCATCTTGAAATACGAGAATCCAAGATCTTCTCCACCACATATTCCAATTCTCCCTCAACCAGCACCGGAGCAGGAGGCTCAACAGAAGGAACCACAGGCACCACATACCTCCGCAACAAAGACCTATGGAACACATTATGGATGGTAAACGATGCCGGGAGGTCCAAGCGAAATGACACAGGGTTGAGGATTTCCAAAATTTTATAAGGACCGATAAAACGAGGTTTAAACTTAGGAGAAGAAACCTTCATAGGAACATAACGAGAAGACAACCACACCAAATCCCCCACATGAAGTCGGGGACCCACACAGCGACGACGGTTAGCAAAGCGCTGAGCCTTCTCTTGTGACAACGTCAAATTGTCCACCACATGGTTCCAAATCTGCTGCAACCTATCCACCACAGAATCCACCCCAGGACAGTCAGAAGACTCAACCTGACCCGAGGAAAAACGAGGATGAAAACCAGAATTACAAAAAAAAGGCGAAACCAAAGTAGCCGAACTAGCCCGATTATTAAGGGCAAACTCGGCCAATGGCAAAAAAGTCACCCAATCATCCTGGTCAGCAGAAACAAAACATCTCAAATAAGTTTCCAAGGTCTGGTTAGTTCGCTCGGTTTGGCCATTCGTCTGAGGATGGAAGGCCGACGAAAAAGACAAATCAATGCCCATCTTAGCACAAAAGGACCGCCAAAATCTGGACACAAACTGGGATCCTCTGTCAGACACAATGTTTTCAGGGATGCCGTGCAGACGAACCACATTCTGAAAAAATAACGGAACCAAATCGGAGGAAGAAGGCAACTTAGGCAAGGGCACCAAATGGACCATTTTAGAAAAACGATCACAAACCACCCAGATGACAGACATTCTCTGAGAGACCGGAAGATCCGAAATAAAATCCATGGAAATATGCATCCAAGGCCTCTTAGGAACCGGCAAAGGCAAAAGCAAACCACTGGCACGAGAACAGCAAGGCTTAGCCCGAGCACAAATCCCACAGGACTGCACAAAGGAACGCACATCCCGCGACAAGGAAGGCCACCAGAAGGATCTAGCCACCAAATCTCTGGTACCAAAAATCCCAGGATGACCCGTCAACACTGAAGAATGGACCTCTGAAATAACTCTGCTGGTCCATCTATCTGGGACAAACAGTCTCTCTGATGGACAACGGTCAGGTCTATCCGCCTGAAATTCCTGTAACACCCGTCGCAAATCTGGGGAAATGGCAGACAAAATTACCCCCTCTTTGAGGATACCAACCGGCTCAGAAACTCCAGGGGAGTCAGGCACAAAACTCCTAGAAAGAGCATCAGCCTTCACGTTCTTCCAACCAGGAAGGTACGAGACCACAAAATCGAAACGTGAGAAAAACAACGACCAACGAGCCTGTCTAGGATTCAACCGCTTGGCCGACTCAAGATAAATCAAATTTTTATGATCAGTCAAGACCACCACACGATGCTTAGCTCCCTCTAGCCAGTGTCGCCACTCCTCAAATGTCCACTTCATTGCCAACAACTCCCGATTACCAACATCATAATTTCGTTCAGCCGGCGAAAATTTTCTTGAAAAGAAGGCACATGGCTTCATCACAGAGCAATCAGAGCTTCTCTGTGACAAAACAGCCCCTGCTCCAATTTCAGAAGCATCAACCTCGACCTGGAAGGGAAGAGAGACATCTGGCTGACATAAAACTGGAGCCGAGGGGGCGTGGCCTAACTGCTGATGGAGTAGGTCGCACAGAGTGGGAGCTCCTCAGCCAGGATCCCTAAAACGGCACTTATCTACCTTCTCTGCTGTATTCTTAGCCTCCACGATATCGCCGCTGATCCCTGCTGCAGTGGTGAGTGCATGGGGAAAGCGAAAGCAGGCGCCCGGGACCCCTCAAGGAGAATTCCTGATTTCTTTGCCGCTGCCCCGCAGCTCCCGCCGACAGCCAAGATGGCGCCGTCCCCTCCCAGGTCTTCCCGCTCTGCGCAACGTAACGCTCAGGCGTCGCAATCGGGTGGTGCGGCGCCGAAGTCCAACGCTGCAGCGTTCAAATCTGGCGGAGAGGCGTCGCGTTCAGGCGCTGCGGCGTCGGATTCGGCTGATGGTCCGGTGACTGCTGCTCTCCTCAAAAACCTTCTTGGAGACCTCAGAGCTTCCATTCAAGAGGATATGCGCAATATGCTGGCTGAGCTTAAAGGGGAAGTGGCGGAACTGGGTAACCGCACAGACCGTCTGGAGCGTAAGATGGCGGAGCTGGTCTCTTCACACAATGACCTCTGGGACGCTCATGAGGCCCTGCAAACCATGGCTTCTAAAATCCAATCTAAAGCCCTGGATCTGGAAGATAGGTCCAGGAGAAACAACGTCAAACTCAGGGGCATTGATGAATCTATCTTGTCAGGAGATTTGAAACTCTTCCTGCAGGAATTTGTGGCTGCAGCTCTTCCTCAACTTGCCCCTGAGAAGGTCATAATTGATCGTATACACAGGATCCCTAAACCGTCCGGCCTGGGTCCTTCCGTCCCAAGAGATGTGTTAGCACGAATACACTTCTACGAAATAAAGGAAGAATTTCTACAGGCTCTACGGAAAAATCCAGCGCTTCCTGATAAGTTCGCGCGCATTGCTGTTTTTCCAGATCTCTCCCCAGGTACTTTGGCGCTTCGGAGGTCCTTTGGTCCCTACACCACCATCCTCAGAGAGAAAGGTATCCAGTACCGCTGGGGATTTCCTACCAAGCTTCTCATCCGTAAAGATGGTTCGATTACTACCTGCTTAATTCCGGCCCACGCGGCCTCCGCTCTCTCCAAATGGGGACTCGCGTCTCCTGATTCTCCGGTTTCTGCATCCTTTACCAAGACTGGAGGTAACAATGGCCCCAGGGCCCGCATTGTTCCTGATTGGGAGGAGGTCTGATTTCACGGCTTTTGTGGCTCCTGGCTATTTTCCCACACGGTTGTACTCTGGTTTTTTTTTCTTTTTCTTTTTTCTTGGTTTTGCTGCTGTATTGAGTCCTCTTTTGAGGTTCTCTACAGCTTTCTTGTGCCCCATAGGTGAATTGTTTTTTGGATCCTCACCTTTTTGGACTCAGGGTTTTCCTGAATGGACTCCAGTCCGCTAGTTTATTTGTTACTTGTTGTATGTCTTGTTTGTGTCCTCCCTTTCCCTTCCCCCCTCCCCCCGGTCTGCTCGCATATATGCTTTAATTCATTGACCATATTGTGTTTTCTTTTATTCACAGATTGTCAGTATTTGATGTTTATCAAATTGTTTTTATGTTCTCATTATGAGTATCTCGCTATTTTCAATTAATGTTAATGGTCTTAACTCCCCGGGCAAGAGGTCTGTTGTGTGGCGCCAATTAGGTAAATCCCGCCATGATATTTTGTGCCTTCAGGAAACGCATTTGCTGGAATGTGACAACCAGAGAATGCACTCAGGCTTATATCCGCACCAGTTTTTTGCTAACGCCCCGACTAAAAAGGCGGGAGTAGCCATTTTCTTTAGTAGGTCCAATTCCTTTCAATTGGTCCGTTCCATTGCAGACCCGCTGGGTAGGTTTATTGTGGTGTTATGTCTCATTAACAATGTACCCTATACCATCGCCTCGATCTACGGCCCTAATGTGGGGCAGCTTAGGTTCCTGGAGGGGGTTTTTCAAACCCTTCACGATATCCAACATGGTCACCAGTTGATTGCTGGCGACTTCAATGTCCCAATGTCTAAGGATTTGGACTGTTCTGCCTCCTCGCTTTCAAGATGTGAAGCGGGGCCCTTAATCAATTCTTTCAACCTTCATGATATCTGGAGATATCTGCATTGCGGCGAGAGAGACTACACGTTTTTGTCTCCCAGGCACGGTTCCTATAGCAGGATTGATTTTGTGCTGGTGAATGACGTGGCTCTCCCTCATTGTATTTCAGCAGATATTGGAGGCATTACTTGGTCGGACCATGCTCCGGTGTCCCTCACCCTGAAGGACCCCCTGGCCATTAGACCCCCCGGACATTGGCGTCTTAACGCCCATTTCCTTGCTGACCAAACCAACTCCCAATGCATAGAGGCGGCTCTGGGTGAATTTTTCGCCTACAATGACACTCCTGATATAGCGGATGACACCCTCTGGTTTGCGCACAAGGCGATAATTAGGGGCCACTTCATTAAACTGGCTGCCAGGGCTAAGAGGAAGTATAATGCGGTCCTACACTCGGCTCTGGAGGATTTATCTCGTCTGGAGTCTGCTCATAAACTATCTCCTACCCCAGCCCTTCTTTCTGACCTTTCTAGGGCCCGTATACATGTCCGTAACCTTCTGCTCCATAGAGCTGAGAGGAACCTGAGGAAATCTAGAGCGAAGTTCTACGCAATGGGGGACCGAGCGGGCGCTCTCCTGGCCAGACGTGTAAGGAAGAGAGAAGCTCAGTCTAAGATCCCATTCTTACTTAGGACTGACGGCTCCCAGGTGAGGAACCCGATTCAGATTGCTGAGGAGTTTGCCTCCTATTACTCCTCGCTCTACGACCTCGGGTCTGACCTAGGGATTCCCCAGCCTTCGCGGGAGTCAATTTTGGCGTTCTTGGATGGGGCTAATCTCCCCTCGGTTACCCAGGAGCAGCTCGCATTCCTAAACTCCCCCATTGTTGAGTCTGAACTATCACAAATTATTAGAGAGGCTAATAAAGGTTCCTCTCCTGGACCAGATGGTTTTTCCTTTCTCTACTACGCACAGTTCTTTTCTGTTCTCTCTCCTTTCCTCCTGCGGCTTTTCAATGGTTGGATGTCGGCGGGTAGTATTAGGGCTGAGGGTTTGGAGGCTTCCATTGCGACTCTCCCCAAGCCAGGAAAACCTCCAACATCTCCGGGGAATTTCCGCCCGATAGCACTGCTAAACTGTGATGTGAAGATCTATGCCAAGATTTGGGCCAACAGACTATTTGCAGTTCTCCCTAGTCTTGTTCACCCAGATCAAGTTGGGTTCGTCCCGGGTAGGCAGACCAGGGATGGCACTAGACGCCTGATAGACCTTTTGGATGTGGTGGGGGAGGGGGGCATTCCCAGTGTATTCCTGTCACTTGATGCTGAAAAAGCGTTCGACAGGGTACACTGGGACTATATTGAACTCACTTTGGGGAAATTTGGGCTTACTGGACAGATTGTTAGAGCTGTTATGGCGTTGTACTCCAACCCCTGTGCGTCGGTTCGCTCGGCGGGTTTTAGCTCTCGGACGTTCCCTATTCGTAATGGTACGCGTCAGGGCTGCCCCCTTTCACCGATTATCTTCGCTTTGGTTATGGAACCCCTGGCCGCGAGAGTTAGACAGTCGTCGGATATAAAGGGAATTGTGGTGGGGGGGTCGGAACATAAAATCGGTCTTTATGCCGACGATGTAGTATTAACTTGCACTTCACCCCTAACCTCGTTGAACGCCATTACTTCTATTCTAACTGAATTTTCAGCGGTTTCGTATTATAAGCTTAATTTGACAAAATCCACTATTTTCCCTTTGTTTCTTCCAACCTCCCTTCAGGTCCAGATTCAATCGAAATATGCGTTCATTTGGGCCCCCCTGGGATTCACATACTTGGGCATCAAGATAACTAGGTTAGACAACATAGTCCGTGCGAACTGTGAGGAAACCCTTACAGAGGTCAGAAGAGGTATGGATCAGTTATCGAGTGCGACTCTATCATGGATGGCTCGTATTCAAACTGCGAAAATGTTATTTCTACCTAAAATTATGTACCTCTTCCGTTGCCTTCCCCTTTTTGTTCCCTCGAAATTTATCTCTGCTTTCCAATCGCTGATTGATAGGTTCGTTTGGAACAAGAAACCGCATAGGGTCAAGCGTCGGATTATGTGTTTACCGTACTCAATGGGAGGTCTGGGTGTCCCGGCGGTTCAATCTTATTATAAAGCGGCGATCCTTGAGCCCCTTAAAATATGGTGGGAAGGGGGTTCACGTCTACCCTGGTTTCTTATCGAATCTCACTTTGCCCCCCAAAATTCGTTAAAATTGCTCTTGGAACTCCAGTTTCTCCGGATTCCCCTTGTGGGCAGGTGTCTCCGCTCTGTCAGGACTGCTACAAAACTGTGGTCGCTGCTCATTCCCTCTCTACTGGGGTTCATGCATGATCATGTCTCTCTAAGGGCTCTGGAATATGCCATTGGACACATATCTCTCTCCTCTTGGAGGAGGCGCGGGGTGCTTCGGGTGGCGGACCTATTCGGCTCAGATGGCCTTCTGTCATTTGAGGTGCTTTCGGGGAGGTTCTCCCTGACCGCCTCTGACTTTTTTCAATACTTCCAACTCCGTAGTTTCCTCAAGTCTCGTCCCTCATTCGGGGCCCCCCCGCCTTTGACAGAGGACTTGGTCCATAGATTTTTTAGACCTTCCACTATACTGTCCCATGGCATTTCCATTATTTACAAAGCCCTCCTATCCTGTGGCGTTGCTGACAAATTTCAATTCATGACCTCCTGGGAGTCCTCGTTGGGTTTTGAGGCTTCCTTGGAGGACTGGCGGTTTGCAATGATACATCCCGCTAAGTTCTCTTCATGCATTGGCCACTTGGAACAGGTAAAAAAGATACAATTACATTGGTATATTACTCCGTCCCGTCTGGCGAGGTTCTCCCCATCTTCCTCCCCCCTCTGTTGGAAGGGTTGTGGAGCTGTGGGGTCGGCTTCCCATGTCTGGTGGTCATGTCCGCGGGTTCGGGCTTTTTGGCGTGAGGTGGAGGCACTGATTACTGAGCTGACGTGTCTCCCCCTTCTGCTGAGTGGGCAGCTTGCGGTTCTGGGTATTTCTCTCATCGACCTCCCCTCCTCTCTCCGGCCCGTAATCTCTAATGTTCTTGTGGCCGCCAGACAATGTATTGCAAAGTACTGGAAGTCCCCGGCCCTCCCCTCCAGAGCCGAGTTGATTGCGAAAATTGAACTGCATTTCTGTTATGAGGTGATTATGGCGCAGGATCTATCGCGGAGGTCCAGGGTTCTTTCGTGGTGGGACCCATGGATCTCCTCCACACACATATCTCAGTCGGCACTTGCCCTCATCTAGCATTTTAATTTAAAATTTTGTTTTTCATTTAAAGTTTAAAGTTTTATGCAAGGCCTCGCGTCTACTATTGTCGCTCGTCATGACTGACTCTATTATTGTGGATTTTATGTGTTTTGCTTTGTCTACATTATGGTCCTATTGTATTATGTACTGGGGTTTTTGTTGCCCTCCTTTCCTTGTTCTCTCCCCCTCCCTTACTCCTCTCCCCCTCCTGATGTTTCTTTTTGAAATGTTGTTTGATATACAATCTTTCAATAAAAATTTATTGGTTTAAAAAAAAAACTGGAGCCGAAGAAAACCGGCGCTTCAGCTCCTGAAAGGCCTCAACGGCCGCAGGAGACCAATTAGTCACGTCAGAACCCTTCTTGGTCAAATCCGTCAAAGGTTTAACCACACCAGAAAAATTAGCAATGAAGCGACGGTAAAAATTAGCAAAACCCAAGAACTTCTGAAGACTCTTAACCGATGTAGGTTGAGTCCAATCATGAATATCCTGGACCTTGACTGGGTCCATCTCAATAGAAGAAGGAGAAAAAATAAAGCCCAAAAAGGAAACCTTCTGGACTCTGAAGAGACATTTGGAACCCTTCACAAACAAGGCATTGGCACGCAGGACCTGAAATACCATCCTGACCTGCTTCACATGGGATTCCCAATAATCTGAAAATACCAAAATATCATCCAGATACACAATCATACATTTATCCAGATATTATCGGAAGATATCGTGCATGAAGGACTGAAACACAGAAGGGGCATTAGAAAGTCCAAAAGGCATCACCAAGTACTCAAAATGGCCTTCGGGCGTATTAAATGCTGTTTTCCATTCATCGCCCTGTTTTATACGCACAAGATTATACGCACCGCGAAGATCTATCTTGGTGAACCAACTAGACCCCCTAATCCGAGCAAACAGATCAGACAACAATGGCAAGGGATACTGGAATTTGACCGTGATTTTATTTAGAAGGCGATAATCTATACAGGGTCTCAACGAACCATCCTTCTTGGCCACAAAAAAGAATCCCGCACCAAGAGGGGACGAGGAGGGGCGAATATGTCCCTTCTCTAAAGACTCCTTTACATAGCTCCGCATAGCGGCATGCTCTGGTACAGACAAATTAAACAGTCGTCCCTTAGGGAACTTACTACCAGGAATCAAATTTATAGCACAATCACAATCCCTATGAGGAGGTAGGGCACTGGATTTGGGCTCATCAAATACGTCCTGGTAGTCCGACAAAAACTCAGGGACTTCAGAAGGAGTAGAGGAAGCAATTGATACCAAGGGAGCATCGCCATGAATTCCCTGGCAACCCCAACTCAACACAGACATAGCTTTCCAATCCAGGACTGGATTATGAGCCTGCAACCATGGCAGACCCAATACGACAATGTCATGCAAATTATATAACACAAGAAAGCGAATCACCTCCTGATGTGCAGGAGTCATACACATGGTCACTTGAGTCCAGTATTGAGGTTTATTCTTGGCCAATGGTGTAGCATCAATTCCCTTCAATGGAATAGGGAACTGTAATGGCTCAAGGATAAAACCACAGCGCTTGGCAAATGACAAATCCATCAGATTCAGGGCGGCACCTGAATCTACAAAAGCCATAACTGAGTAGGATGACAGAGAGCAAATCAAAATAACAGACAAAATGAATTTAGACTGTACAGTACCAATGGTGACAGATCTAGCAAAGTTTTTTGTGCGCTTAGAGCATGCTGAGATAACATGAGCTGAATCACCACAGTAAAAGCACAACCCATTCTGACGTCTATGATTTTGCCGTTCAATTCTGGTCAGAATCCTATCACATTGCATAGACTCAGATTTCTGTTCAGAAAACACAGCCAGATGGTGCGCAGGTTTGCGCTCCCGCAAACGCCGATCAATCTGAATGGCCAAAGCCATTGACTCATTCAGACTCGCAGGCGTGGGGAACCCCACCATAACATTCTTAATGGCTTCAGAAAGACCTTCTCTGAAATTTGCAGCCAGGGCACACTCATTCCATTGAGTAAGCACCGACCATTTCCGAAATTTTTGACAATACACCTCAGCTTCATCCTGACCCTGAGAGAGAGCCAGCAAGGCCTTTTCTGCCTGGTTCTCCAGATTAGGTTCCTCATAAAGCAATCCAAGCGCCAGAAAAAACGCATCCACATTCAGCAATGCAGGATCTCCTGGCGCCAGGGAGAAGGCCCAATCTTGAGGGTCGCTGCGTAATAGAGAGATAACAATTCTAACTTGCTGAGCGGAATCACCAGAGGAACGAGGTCTCAAAGAAAGAAATAATTTACAATTATTCTTAAAATTCAGAAACCTAGATCTATCTCCAGAAAAAAACTCAGGAATAGGTACTTTTTGCTCAGACATAGGACTGTGAACAACAAAATCCTGAATGCTTTGCACCCTTGCAGCAAGATGATCCACACTAGAAGTCAGACTCTGAATATCCATGTCTGCAGCAGAACTCAAAGCCACCCAGAGATTAAGGGGAGGAGATAAGCAGGACAGACTGCAGAGCAGAAAAAAAAAAATTGAACTCAGGATTTCTCTTATCCCACTTTTGCGATGCATTTAACACTTTTGGCCTGTTGCACTGTTATGATCCTAGTGGCTTAGGATCACAAATCTAACCAGCTAAGTAGAAAATAATAGGACGAGCTCTGGGGATGTGGTAACTGGACTAACCGCAAACCTGATCCTAACCGCACACACTATAGGCAGCCGTGGAACGTTTCCTGAAATCCTAGACGTCTCTTCACGGCCTGAGAAACTGACTACCCCTAAAGAGAAAGTAAAGACCTCACTTGCCTCAGAGAAATCCCCCAGAGATATAGAAGCCCCCCACAAATAATAACGGTGAGTTAAGAGGAAAAGACAAACGCAGAGATGAAACAGGTTAAGCAAATGAGGCCCGCTAACGCTAGATAGCAGAAAATAGCAAGGGATCTGTGTGGTCAGTAAAAAACCCTATGCAAAAATATCCACGCAGAGAATGCGAGAACCCCCACACCAACTAACGATGTGGGGGGAGCAACTCAGCACCCCAGAGCACCAGCAAGCAGGGAAATCACATATTAGCAAGCTGGACAAAAACTCATCATATACTAGGAAACATCTTGAACACAGATGAGCAAAAATAAGCAAACAGAACTTAGATTCTCTTGGAGAGACTGATAACGGATGTAGACAGGAGCAATCAGAATAGCACTGAATACAACGACAACAGGCAAGGAATGAAGGACCAGGTGGATTAAATAGGAAACCTAACTAGCAGATGACGAGACAGCTGATCCTGCCAGAAACCTGCAAAATAACAAAAAGAGCCACCAGGAGGAGCCCAAAGAGAGAACTCACACAGTACCTCTCATGACCACAGGAGGGAGCCCGGAAACAGAGTTCACAACACATCTCATAAGGTTTAGCAATTATTCTATGGATCTAATTGAGTATCTATTAATGGTTATACATTTTCTGTTGACAAGTAATTTCTTTACATTTGATGGCCAGTTTTATGTACAACAGGCGGGAGTCGCCATGGGTGCTAAATACTCACCCTCGCATGAAAATTTGGTGATGGCCTTTTGGGAGATGGAGTATGTGTTTTCTGTCACTAATCCATACCTTGAACATGTGGTGTGGTATGGCAGATACATAGATGATACCCTCTTAATATGGGAGGGGGATGTGCCTGCCATACCACACTTCATGGAATACCTCAATCATAATGAATATAACATCAGATTTACATATAGGTTGGAGAATGTAAGTATCTCCTTTCTGGATTTGGAATTAACGGGACAGAAAAATCAGAATATTATTACTAAAACACACCACAAACCAGTGAGAGGTAATACTGTGCTACATGCACTTAGTAGCCACAGCAAGCATACAATTAAATCAATCCCGGTGGGCGAGTTCACCAGAATCAAACGAAACTGTAGTATGGAGGGAGATTTAGAGGGTGAATTTAACCAAATAGCAAATAAATTAAAATGTCGCAAATACCCACAATGGACAATTAATCGGGCAATAAGAATTGTAAATGAAAGAGATCGCAAAGAGCTAGTTACATCTTATAAAAATAAAAATAATAATTTGGAAATGGATAAAAAGCCATATATATGTTTCCAATATAGCCCACAATTTGCTAAAATTAAAGACATCATCTACAGGTCCTTCTCAAAAAATTAGCATATAGTGTTAAATTTCATTATTTACCATAATGTAATGATTACAATTAAACTTTCATATATTATAGATTCATTATCCACCAACTGAAATTTGTCAGGTCTTTTATTGTTTTAATACTGATGATTTTGGCATAGAACTCCTGAAAACCCAAAAAACCTGTCTCAATAAATTAGCATATCAAGAAAAGGTTCTCTAAACGACCTATTACCCTAATCTTCTGAATCAACTAATTAACTCTAAACACATGCAAAAGATACCTGAGGCTTTTAAAAACTCCCTGCCTGGTTCATTACTCAAAACCCCCATCATGGGTAAGACTAGCGACCTGACAGATGTCAAGAAGGCCATCATTGACACCCTCAAGCAAGAGGGTAAGACCCAGAAAGAAATTTCTCAACAAATAGGCTGTTCCCAGAGTGCTGTATCAAGGCACCTCAATGGTAAGTCTGTTGGAAGGAAACAATGTGGCAGAAAACGCTGTACAACGAGAAGAGGTGACTGGACCCTGAGGAAGATTGTGGAGAAGGACCGATTCCAGACCTTGGGGAACCTGAGGAAGCAGTGGACTGAGTCTGGTGTGGAAACATCCAGAGCCACCGTGCACAGGCGTGTGCAGGAAATGGGCTACAGGTGCCGCATTCCCCAGGTAAAGCCACTTTTGAACCATAAACAGCGGCAGAAGCGCCTGACCTGGGCTACAGAGAAGCAGCACTGGACTGTTGCTAAGTGGTCCCAAGTACTTTTTTCTGATGAAAGCAAATTTTGCATGTCATTCGGAAATCAAGGTGCCAGAGTCTGGAGGAAGACTGGGGAGAAGGAAATGCCAAAATGCCTGAAGTCCAGTGTCAAGTACCCACAGTCAGTGATGGTGTGGGGTGCCATGTCAGCTGCTGGTGTTGGTCCACTGTGTTTCATCAAGGGCAGGGTCAATGCAGCTAGCTATCAGGAGATTTTGGAGCACTTCATGCCTCCATCGGCTGAAATGCTTTATGGAGATGAAGATTTCATTTTTCAGCACGACCTGGCACCTGCTCACAGTGCCAAAACCACTGGTAAATGGTTTACTGACCATGGTATTACTGTGCTCAATTGGCCTGCCAACTCTCCTGACCTGAACCCCATAGAGAATCTGTGGGATATTGTGAAGAGAAAGTTGAGAGACGCAAGACCCAACACTCTGGATGAGCTTAAGGCCGCTATTGAAGCATCCTGGGCCTCCATAACATCTCAGCAGTGTCACAGGCTGATTGCCTCCATGCCACGCCGCATTGAAGCAGTCATTTCTGCCAAAGGATTCCCGACCAAGTATTGAGTGCATAACTGAACATTATTATTTGATGGTTTTTTTGTTTGTTATTAAAAAACACTTTTATTTGATTGGACGGGTGAAATATGCTAATTTATTGAGACAGGTTTTTGGGGTTTTCAGGAGTTGTAGGCCAAAATCATCAGTATTAAAACAATAAAAGACCTGACAAATTTCAGTTGGTGGATAATGAATCTATAATATATGAAAGTTTAATTGTAATCATTACATTATGGTAAATAATGAAATTTAACACTATATGCTAATTTTTTGAGAAGGACCTGTATAGGTATTTGCCCATTTTATATGAAGATCAACAGTTATACAATATACTGAATTCTGGTATTAATGTGGTATCTAGAAGGGCTCCGACAATTGGCAGCAAGATAGCTCCCAATATGTTTCGCCCTGATAGGACTAAATCAACAAAAACCTGGTTGAGCTGCTCAGGGTTCTTTAGATGTGGTACGACTAATTGCAGTACATGTAAATTTGCAGCTGTCGATAAAAATTTTCAAAACTCGGATGAAACAATTAAATTTGATATAAAGCAGTTCATTAACTGCAATTCATCTAATGTAGTGTACAAAATTAAATGTACAAAGTGCAATTTATCATATGTGGGTTGTACAACTAGAAAATTAAAAACTCGCATTAGAGAACACCTATATGATATAGGTAATGTACTTAATGGAAATAGAAGTATATCGGCAGCATCGAAATATTTTGTTATGCACCACTCACGCAGTACTACGTATTTCCAGGTCCAGGGAATAGAACGAGTCAGTGCATCTCCTCGTGGCGGCGATATTAGACGCCGGCTTCTCACACGAGAAGCATATTGGATTTTCCAACTAAATACTCGTGCCCCAATAGGACTAAATAAAAGAATAGAAACTATGTTACATTATTGTTGACTGTGAGATAAATATTTTAAGTTTCCTTACATGTTTATATATTGGTTTTAAAATAGGACCTTGTAAATTGTCATGTGATATATACAAATGCTCTGCTTGGCGGAGTTTCCCCATATAGAGGAACACAACCAGATCAAGGTATGGCTTTGATAAAGATCACTCTGATCGAAACGCGTTGCCGTATAAGCTCTGTGACCAAGGCACTTATCGGTGGGAGTGTGTACACCATGGACATTTGGATTTTAACTTGGATTCAATAAACGAATTGTTTTAGGAGCTGGAACTCAAATTTTTGTTTTCTTCTGATGAACATTACGTCTGTCCGCAGCGGAGTTCCGTGCACCTGCGGTGATTACTGGTGAGCTGGCTACCCCCCTTGCTTTCCCTGTGTTTTATTAACCATTTCATACTATTGGATTAATAATGGATAGGTGTCATAATTGACCCCTCTCCATTATTAACCTGGCTTAATGTCACCTTACAATAGCAAGGTGACATTAACCCTTCATTACCTCATATCCCACCGCTACACGGGAGTGAGAAGAGAGAGGCTAAGTGCCAGAATAGGCGCATCTTCCAGATGTGCCTTTTCTGGGGTGGCTGGGGGCAGATGTTTTTAGCCACGGGGGGTCCCATAACCATGGTACCTCCCTAGGCTATTAATATCTGCCCTCAGTCACTGGCTTTCCCACTCTGGCGGAGAAAATTGCGCGGGAGCCCACGCCAATTTTTTCCGGGATTTAACCCTTTAATTTAATAGCTAGAGCTTCAAAATTTTACACACAGACACTTGTTACATTAGTAAAGAGGAATATGTAATAAAAAAAGGGATATGAGATGGTTTACTGTATGTAAACCATGTCTCATATCCTGTCGGGTTTGGGAAGGAGATAGCAAAAGCCGGCAATTGAATTACCGGCTTTTATGCTATCTTGCGCTGAATTAAATATAAATATATATATATATATATATACTAGCTGAAGAGCCCGGCGTTGCCTGGGCATAGTAAATATCTGTGGATAGTTATAGCAC
The DNA here is from genome assembly GCF_051348905.1 of Ranitomeya variabilis. Lineage (NCBI taxonomy): Eukaryota > Metazoa > Chordata > Amphibia > Anura > Dendrobatidae > Ranitomeya > Ranitomeya variabilis. The sequence continues at coordinate 326,957,832 of NC_135237.1, read as the reverse complement.
CTCACTTCTCTTATTTTCCCATCACGCCTCTCATTTTCCCCATCACATCTTTCATTTTCCCCCTCACATCTCTCATTTTCTCCCTCACACCTCTCATTTTCCCCCTCACTCCTCTTATTTTCCCGCTCACTCCTCTCATTCCCCCCTAACACTTGTCATTTCGACCTCACATCTGTCATTTTCCGATCACTCCACTATTTTCCCTCACTCCTCTCATTTTGCACTCACACCTCTCATTTTCACCTCTGTATATACATGTTTGTCATCTCCCTTATATATAGTATACACCTGTATGTCATCTCCTGTATATAGTATATACCTGTATGTCATCTCCCCTGTATATAGTATATACCTGCTGTGTGTCATCTCCCCTGTATATAGTATATACCTGTATGTCATCTCCTCCTATATATAGTATATACCTGTATGTAATCTCCTCCTGTATATAGTATACTAGATTGTGGCCCGATTCTAACGCATCGGGTATTCTAGAATATGCATGTCCCCGTAGTATATGGACAATGATGATTCCGACTGTGCCCGTCGCTGATTGGTTGAGGCAACCTTTTTGACATCATCGTCGCCATGGCAACCATTATGACATCTACGTCGATACTGTGCCTCGACCAATCAGAGACGCGGGATTGCCATTATGACATCATCGTCGCCATGCTATGCCCATTGCTGATTGGTCGAGGCCCAGGCGGCCTCGACCAATCAGCGAATGAATAAACGGGACAGACAGACAGACAGAAAAACCCTTAGACAATTATATATATAGATACCTGTGTGTCATCTCACCTATATATAGTATATATCTGTGTCATCTCCTCCTGTATATAGTATATACCTGTATGTCATCTCCTCCTATACATAGCATATACCTGTATGTCATCTCCTCCTGTATATACTATATACCTGTGGGTAATCTGCTCCTGTATATAGTATATACCTGTATGTAATCTCCTCCTGTATATAGTATATACCTGTGTGTCATCTCACCTATATATAGTATATATCTGTGTGTCATCTCCTCCTGTATATAGTATATACCTGTATGTAATCTCCTCCTGTATATAGTATATACCTGTGTGTCATCTCACCTATATATAATATATATCTGTGTGTCATCTCCTCCTGTATATAGTATATACCTGTATGTCATCTCCTCCTATACATAGCATATACCTGTATGTCATCTCCTCCTGTATATACTATATACCTGTAGGTAATCTGCTCCTGTATATAGTATATACCTGTGTGTCATCTCCTCCTGTATATAGTATATACCTGTATGTCATCTCCTCCTGTATATAGTATATACCTGTAGGTAATCTCCTCCTGTATATAGTATATACCTGTATGTCATCTCCTCCTGTATGTAGTATGTACCTGTATGTCATCTCCTCCTCTATATAGTATATACCTGTGTGTCATCTCTCCTGTATATAGTATATATCTGTGTGTCATCTCCTCCTGTATATAGTATATACCTGTGTGTCATCTCCCCTGTAAATAGTATATACCTGTGTGTCATCTCCTCCTGTATATAGTATATATCTGTATGTCATCTCCTCCTGTATTGGCCCTCGTTCACACGTTATTTGGTCAGTATTTTTACCTCAGTATTTGTAAGCTAAATTGGCAGCCTGATAAATCCCCAGCCAACAGTAAGCCCACCCCCTGGCAGTATATATTAGCTCACACATACACATAATAGACTGGTCATGTGACTGACAGCTGCCGGATTCCTATATGGTACATTTGTTGCTCTTGTAGTTTGTCTGCTTATTAATCAGATTTTTATTTTTGAAGGATAATACCAGACTTGTGTGTGTTTTAGGGCGAGTTTCGTGTGTCAAGTTGTGTGTGTTGAGTTGCGTGTGGCGACATGCATGTAGCGACTTTTGTGAGATGAGTTTTGTGTGGCGACAGGCGTGTAGCAACTGTTTGTGTGTCGAGTTGCATGTGACAGGTTAGTGTAGCAAGTTGTGTGCAGCAAGTTTTGCGCATGGCGAGTTTTATGTGTGGTGCCTTTTGAGTATGTGCAAGTTTTGTGTGAGGCAAATTTTGCATGTGTTGCAACTTTTGTGCATGTGGCAATTTTTCTGTGTGTGCAAGTTTTGTGTGTGGCGAGTTTTCCATGAGGTGAGTTTTGCACGTGTGGCGAGTTTTGCATGTGGAGAGTTTTGCGCGTGGCGAGTTTTGGGCGGCGACTTTTGTGGTTCGACTTTTATGTGGCGAGGTTGGTGTATGTGTGGTGAAATGTGCGCTGAGGGTGGTATATGTGGTCGAGCACGTGATAGTGTGTGGCGCATTTTGTGTGTGTGTTCATATCCCCGTGGTGGTCACTGACCACGTCACCGTGCCTCTGACCTCAGCGTCAGTGCTGGAGACAGATCGGTGCCCGGAACGAGGAGCAGGTGACTATCGCGCAGCGCAGCGCTCCCCTCCCCGTATACTCACCTGGTCCTGCCGCTGTGTAGATCCTGCTTCCCCGACGCCGCAGCGCTTCATCCTGTACTCAGCGGTCCCTATGGGAGGTGGAGCCGCATATTCATTTACTGTAATCAGCGGGACCATGTGACCGCTGAGTACAGGAAGAAGCTGAAGCTGCTGCTGCCGGCGCCGGGGAAGACAGGGACCTGCAGGGACCGCGCCTGGACTAGGTGAGTATTTTTAGACAGCCCCCGCTCCCCCTCCCCTGCCGACCCCCGGGTATGACTCGAGTATAAGCCGAGAGGGGCAATTTCAGCCCAAAAAAGTGGGCTGAAAATCTCGGCTTATACTCAAGTATATACGGTATATGTTTTTAGGAATATTTTAGCCGATGGATCCATGATTTGTCCATTTTGCACGCCTGCGCAAAAAAAAAGTCGTACGGAAGCCATACGGATGACACACGGATACATTTGTCCATAAAAATCACATCCTCGCATTGAATACTAAACAGTGTTTTGTGAAAATTACTACGTATTACGGCCGTAAAATATGGATCGTATTTCCCTACGCTGAGTGTGACGCCGGCCATATACGCTTCCTCTATTTGTTCCACTCCTGGTTTTGGCTTACAAATATTGATGTAAAATACAGACCAAATACTGCTAGTGTGATGGCGGAATGCATTAAAATGATGGAATGCTTAATGTAAGCGTTTAAGCGTTTTTGCAGCGGAAAACCATCAAAAAAATCCTGATCGTGGGCACATAGCCTAAATCTGCAGTAAATCCGCAGTAATTTTGCAGAACCGGCGTGGAAAAATCCGCAATTTAATCCGCCACGTGTGCACATACCCTTAGGCCGGTTTCACATTAGCGTTGCGGACGGCTGCGGACTTGCTCCGTGAAGCCCCGCCCTCGGCCGCACCTCCGCCGCTAGCTCCGCCTACTTCTGCATGCGGCCTGCATGCAGCCTGTGTACCTATCTTTAACATTAGGTACGCAGGTCGTGCCGCTGTATGCGGATGCTTCCGCATGCGTCGTTTTGACGATGTGGCGACCAGCGTAGAACGCAGCTTGTAGCAATTTTTTTTCTCTGCATGGTCAAAACGACGCATACGGAAGCATCTGCATATAGCAGCACGACCTGCGTACCTAATGTTAAAGATAGGTACGCTGGCCGCATGCAGGCCGCATGCAGAAGTAGGTGGGGCTAGCGGCCGAGGGCGGGGCTTCATGGAGGAAGTCCGCAGCCCTCTGCAGCTCCTCCAAACGCTAGTGTGAAACTAGCCTTAGAGAGCCAAAATGGGGGTGAGGTCTATCTTCCTAAGGGCTTGTTCAGACTAACTTATTATGCCTGCTGTCTGAGTAAAAATCAAATAACGCACAGATTAGTGTAATTTAATAGGGCTGAAATCCTTTGGGTTTTCTGGATAAAACTCGGACCCTGGACTAAAGCTGATATCAGTAGAAAACCCATGCCAACCTAAGCAGGTCAACAGGGCATCAATATGACGGAACAATAATAACTGACTCAAACATTTTTTTCTTGTTTTGATGTTCACCATCTGGGAGAAATACTTTAATATTGTACAAGTTCAGACAATCAATCACAGAGAAATAACTTTGGGAAAAGGAGGAAATTTCAGTTATTATATTAAAAGGTGAGGGTTTTTATATTTATTTTTTTTTTTACTATTTCTATTTAGTCTACAGTTGTACAGGTGCCCATACTGTAACACCGCAGTGTAATGGAAGACTGCCAATCACCTGCAGTAACACGGGCACCTTCAGTAAGCACTACCCCTGGCTGCCATCTCAGCCCACCATAACCTCTTACATGACACCGCCACAATTGACAGCAGCTTCAGATAAACTTGTGGAAACTTGAATGGACTTTTTTTATGTTACCACCGGGAGTGCACGGTAGTGGGTAACTATGAAAATGGCCATAAATGTGGTCAGGGCCACCATCAGGGCATTACAGGCCTGACTGGCGTATGGGGCCCGATGAGCAGAGGGGGCCCACAGCAGGCCCCGTCTCTTCTGCTCACCGGGCCCCAGCGGCAGGATTCTGCCAGTGCAGTAACTGAACCTGGGTCCGATGAGTAGGCGCTTGAAATACCTGGGGTGGATGCCGCCACTGGAGAGCGGCCAGGTAAGGAGAAAGTGTTTTTTTTTAATTTTTAAATTTTTATTGAAAGCGGCAAGCCGCAATATGTTTGGGCAGCAGGATGGAGACACATGGACCGTGAGTCTCCATTGTGCCCCATCTGTATCCTTCCTGCCTCATAATTCTGCACCATGTGACATGGTGCAGGATGGAGACACATGGTGCAAGATGGAGACATGGGGCAGGATAGAGACAGATGGTGCAGGATCATGGGCAGGATGGAGACTTGGGGCAGGATGGAAACAGATGGGGCAGGAATATGGGGCAGGATGGAGACAGATGGTGCTGGATCATGGGGCAGGATGGAGACAGATGGGGCAGGAACATGGGGCAGGATGGAGACAGATGGGACAGGATGGAGACAGATGAGGCAGGAACGTGGAGCAGGATGGAGACAGATGGGACAGGATTGAGATAGATGGGGCAGGAAAATAGGGCAGGATGAAGACAGATGGGGCAGGACCATGTGGCATTATGGAGATGGATGGGGCAGGATCATGAAGCAGGATGGAGACAGATGGTGCAGGATCATGAGGTAGGATGGAGACACAAGGGGGCCAGGATGGGGAATATTATTACCCTAGGGGCTAATTAAGGGATATTATTATTGCAATCATGCATTTTATTTTTTGAGGATACTGTTTTCAATGGGGGGGGGGGGGGCTGTTACTGTGCAGAGCAACACTATGTCACCTTTTTTTCTTCATGTATTGTAGTGTAAAAGTTGGGAAAAAATTAAGTAATGTGCTCTGCAAGCGGTGCTCTAGACAACTGTGTTATTTCCTGAAGAGACAAGCCCTGGCTGGAAGAAGTCGGACCGGCCTGTTATGGATGAAGATGAAAAGTGAAGATGAAAGACTTCACCTAGAGACGTCACTGGTGAGTCAGTGTGTTACCTGTACACTGACACTATACACTGTATCCTATATACAGAGGTCCCGTGTACAATGTCACCAGTGATCACTTTATTACCTTTCTACTATCCTCCATTCTTTTCAGTTAGCCATTAAAAGGTATCAACCACTGAGGACTCTCAATTCTAAATATTTTTTTTACCTTTAGGCCCCATACACACGTTCAGGAATTGATGCAGAAAATTCCTGTGAAAATCCGGACATTTCTGCCAGATTTCCACATAAAAACCGCATGCGTTTTTTTGCGCGTTTTTGACGCGGTTTTGACGCGTTTTTGACGCGTTTTTGACGCGGTTTTTCCCAAACATTTCCCAATGCATTAGACAGTGGGAAAACCGCGAAAAAAACGCAAAATTAATGAGCATGTCCGGTTTTTTACTGCAATGCGTTTTTCATGCGGAAAAACGCACATCATGTGCACAGAAAGTGCGGATTTCATTAAAAATGATAGGATGCTTAATGTATGCAGATTATTTGCGGTTTTATAGCGTTTTTATAGCGCAAAAACGCTAAAAAACCGCAAATAATCTGCACTGTGTGCACATAGCCTAACACTGACACTGTATACAGAGCTCCTGTGCACAAAGTCACCAGTGATCACTGTATTACCTGTACACTGAGAATATACAGGGTGGGCCACTTATATGGATAAATCTAAATAAAATGGGAATGGTTGGTGATATCAACTTCCTGTTTGTGGCACATTAGTATATGGGAGGGGGAAAACTTTTCAAGATGGGTGGTGACCATGACGGCCATTTTAAAGTTGGCCATTTTGGATCCAACTTTCTTTTTTTCAATGGGAAGAGGGTCATGTGACACATCAAACTTATTGAAAATTTCACAAGAAAAACAATGGTGTGCTTGGTTTTAACCTAACTTTATTCTGTCATGAGTTATTTACAAGTTTATGACCACTTATAAAATGTGCTCAAAGTGCTGCCCATTGTGATGGATTGTCAATGCAACCCTCTTCTCCCACTCTTGACTCACTGATAGCAACACCGCAGAAGAAATGCTAGCACAGGCTTCCAGTATCCGTTGTTTCAGATGCTGCACATCTCGTATCTTCACAGCATAGACAATTGCCTTCAGATGACCCCAAAGATAAAAGTCTAAGGGGGTCAGATCGGGAGACCTTGGTGGCCATTCAACTGGCCCACAACGACCAATCCACTTTCCAGGAAACTGTTCATGTAGGAATGCTCGGACCTGACACCCATAATGTGGTGGTGCACCATCCGGGGGTGAAACTGGGGTGGAGCAAGCCACAGCACTCCTGGAGAAGACAGCGGAGGATGGCGGGCACTGACAGAACAAGAGAAGGTCAGGAGAGCCGAGGTCAAAACCGAGAGGTCAGCGAGGTACAAAAGAGGAATCAAATACAAGCCAAGTGTCAGAAACAGGAGAGGGCGGCAAAAGTACCAGGGGGACAGGCAGAACGAGTAGTTAGAACAGAGCAGAAGTCAGAAACCAGGCAAAACGAATGAGCAGTACAGAATCAATAGACAACAGCAAAAACGGGACAGAACCGGGTCAGTAACATGATAACACACAAGAGCAGGCACAAGGACACAAGGGTCAAACTACTCAGCCGAGGGCAGAAGTATAACTGACAAAGACCAGAGCCCAGCTGAGGCCATATAAAGCCCTAACACAGCCAGAGAGAGGCTGAAAAGTCTTAACCCCTGAGGTCCCAGCCAAACAAACCATGACAGTACTCCTCTCTCAAACGGGGGGCCACTGGACCCCCAGGCTTCTCAGGGTGTCTGGTATGAGAAACCTGAACCAAACTATCAGTGTGTACGGAGTGGGCAGGAACCCATGACTGATCCTCTGGATCATACCCCTTCCAATGAACCAGATACTGCAAGGAGCGACGTACCAGATGAGAATCACAATGTGTCCAACCTCATACTCCATATGACTATGACCCTCAACCAGTACTGGAGAAGGAGCTGACCCAGAGTCCTCCTCAACCGCCCCCAAGGGTTTCAGAAGAGATTTATGAAATACATTAGCAATCTTAAAAGAGTCTGGGAGACGTAACCTATATGCTACCAGATTGACCTCCTCCACAATTTCATATGGCCCAATAAACTTAGGACCTAACTTGGAAGACGGAAGCTAAAGGTTGATATTCCGTGTGGAAATCTCTTGTCAGCGAAGAACTTATACCTCCCCTGAGCCTTGGAGATATTATGACGGACCTCAACCCAGAGATTTTTTAACTGCTGAACCGTCCCCTCTGCCCCAGGGCAACCAGAATCCAGGCATGAAAACTGCCCAAAATGTGGGCTAAACCCATAGTTGACCAGAAATGGGGATATACTAGTGGACCTACTCACACGACTGTTAAAGACAAACTCCGCCAAAGGTAATGCATCAGACCAGTCATCCTGCCTAACAGAGGCCATACACCTAAGAATCTGTTCCAGGGACTGATTGGTGCGTTCTGTCTGACCATTACTCTCAGGACGTTAAGCTGACGTGAAAGACAAAGAAAGACCCAGTTTCTTACAGAATGCCCTCCAAAACTTGGCCACAAACTGCACACCTCTGTCAGACACCACTTTCACGGGTACCCCATGCAAGTGCAGCACATGTAACACAAACAACTTAAAGTTTCAGCTGAAGGTAGAGCAGGTAAAGGTACAAAATGGGCTTGTTTAGAAAACCTGTCCACCACCACCCATATCACAGTATTACCCCTGGAAAGAGGCAGTTTGGTGATAAAGTCCATGGACAGGTGAGTCCTTGGTCTATCAGGAACTGGGAGAGGCACCAGTTCCCCGGCCGGCAATGGGAGCTCTTAGAACGGGAACAAACCCCACACACAGCTACAAATCTTTTGATATCCGTACCCAGTGAGGGCTACCAAAAAATTATTGCCACCGCCTCCTGTGTGGCCGAAATACCAGGATGAGCACTAAGCTTAGACTCATGGAACTCCTGAAGGAGCCTAAGTCAAAACTTCTCCGGGAAAAACAATTTCCCCCCTGGTTTGGAGGCAGGGGTAAGAGACTGAGCCCCCACAATCTCCTGCTCCATTTCCGACAAGACCCCAGTCACCATCACCCCAGAATGAAGAATCGAGGACAGCGGCTCGGGGGGAGACAATCAAAACTTCGGGACAAAGCATCAGCTTTAACACTATTGGACCCAGGACGGAAAGTAATAGAAAACGGAAACCGACAAAAAATAAGGGACCAACTGGCCTGTCTGGGAGTCAATCTTTTAGCAGACTCAATATAGGCAAAATTTTTATGATCTGTAATAACAGTGATAGGATGAGCAGCCCTTTCCAAAAAGTGCCTCCATTCTTCAAATGCCAATTTGACCGCAAGAAGTTCTCTATTGCTCACATTGTAATTTCTTTCGGCTGAAGAGAAATTCCTGGAAAAGAAGGCACATGGCTTGAGATTGGTCAAAGTGGCAGGTCCCTGAGACAACACTGCTCCTACCCCCACCTCAGAGGCATCCACCTCCACAATAAAAGGTTTAGACGAGTCTGGCTGCACCAAAATCGGAGCGGACATGAAACATTTTTTCAGAGTCAAGAAGGAATTTTTGGCAGATTCAGACCAATTTTTTACATCCGCGCCCTCACGTATAAGATCAGTAAGCAGTTTAACCACTTGTGAAAACCCCTTAATAAATTAACGATAATTGGCAAACCCTAAGAAGCGCTGGAGTCCCTTAAGATCCTGGGTTTGAAACCAGTCAGCAATAGCCTGTACCTTTTTAGGATCCATACGAAACCCCTCACAGGACACAATCAGACCAAAAAAAGACAGTTCCTGTATGAAAAACGAACATTTCTCCAATTTAGCAAACAACTGATTTTTCCTGAGCCTTTGGAGAACAATTAGTAAATGCTGCAAATGAGTATGACTGGGGAATACACCAAAATGTCATCAAGATAGAAAACAACAAAACGTCCTATAAGATCAGCAAACACTACATTAATGAAATTCTGAAATATGGTGGGAGCATTAGTAAGACCAACCAGCATAACCAGGTTTTCAAAGAGACCATCAGATGTGAGGAAGGCCATTTTCCACTCGTCCCCCTCTCGAACCCTTATCAGACTACAGGCTCCCCCGAGATCAAGTTTGGAGAACCATTTAGCCCCAGACAATTGATTACATAGATCTGGGATAAGGGGAAGAGGGTATGTATTTTTCAAGTTTATATTGTTTAGTTCTGGAAAGTCGAGGCAGGGATGTAGGCTGCCATCTTTCTTTTTAACGAAAAAGAATCCAGCAGCCACAGGAGAGATGGAAGGACGTATATGCCCCCTTGCGGAGTCTTTCTGCAATATACTCCTTCATGGCCAAACGCTCAGGACTGGACAAATTGAACAAACGGGCTTTAGGCAACTTAGCCCCAGGAACCAATTCAATGGCACAATCAAAGGGTTTATGTGGCGGTAAAACCTCAGCCTCGCTTTCAGAGAACATGTTCTTGAAGTCCTTCAGGTACTCCGGAATACCCTCCAGACCGACAGACGACATAGAGACAGATCTGACAGGTTCAGAAAAAAATGCAGATTTATAACATTGATTGAAACAGTTAGGCCCCCATTGAACAATTTCTCCGGTCTCCCAAATGATTGGGGTTGTGACGTTGCAACCAAGGCATCCCCAACACCAACCCAGCAGGCAGATTTTCCAAGACAAAACAACCTATTTTTTCAACATGAAGAGAGCCCACCTTGAGTGAAAAAATGTCCAACACAGAGAATCCCTTCCTTGGTGAGGGGAGAAGAGTCAATAGCCACCACTTTAATTGGAGGCTTAAGCCTGACTGTCCCTATCTTGCATTGAGAAAGCAACCGAGAGTCGATGAAGTTGATGGACAAACTGCAGTCAACAAAAGCTGTCGAAAAAGGACAGTCGTCCACCAGAAGTTCCACTTGCAGAAAAACTTTAGAAAATGAGGAAAAGTGTACCTGAGGGTCTGGATAGTCTCCTCAAAAACTATCCAGACCTAGTCGTTTCCCGACACTTTGATCGATGAAGGGCAGGAGGGACAGTCCTTCCTCCAGTGTCCAGACTCTCCACAATAAAAGCACAGCTGCTTCTCAAGATGGCGTCTCCTCTCTTTCTCCTTGAGGGTGACAGCACCCAACTCCATAGCCTCAGATGAGGACATATCTTCACTCCTACTGGGGAACAATGAGGTTTCTAATTGCATCACCCCTCTCGCCCGCAACCTACAGTTCTTGTGGACAGCCTGGGTCTTGGCATCCTCCAGAGAGTCAGTGTCACGAAGTGAGTGTCCAAGCATGACACAACCCAATGGGTGGTCGGTCACAAAGGGGCGAGACTCATAAGGGAAAACTTTAACAACAGTGGGCCCAGCGATAGGGAATGAGGAAAATGGACACCTCCTGCACTCTCCTAAGGATGTGCCCTAATCTTCCTGATGTCCCTATACAGGTTCTTTCAACCTGTCGCCGAGCTGGATACCTTAGCCCTCACTCGCCCTGCACCTATCCCTGGGTAGGGAAATGGCGAGTGAGAGCACTGGTCCCACCGCTGCACTAATAAACACAAAAGGAAAGTAAAGACAAACACGATATAAGCAAACAACACTTAGCTTTCTCTGCTGCAATGTACAGTACAGCAGAGTAATGCACCAGGTACGAATATTCAGCAGAAGAACCACTGCACTCAGAACACTCCTTCCACCTGCATGGTTGATCTCCAGAAGGACCTGTATAACCAACAGTCAGCTGGTGCATCAGGTGACCTTATGAAGGATGGTGGGAGTGGTCACCACCAACATCAGCTGACCCAGCAGCAATGCAATGAAATAACACCAGCGGCCACCGGGTGGAAAACTGCATTAAACCCAAATGGCCAGAAAGGAAAAAAATCAGAGGGAAACCAGATCTGCCACAGATCCAAGCATGGATCGTGACAGTCAGGTGGAGAATGAAGGGCCAAGGCATCTTTCAGGCATTCAGAGAGGCCCCTTCGGAACAAGCCCCAAAGGGCAGCATCATCCCAGGAAACCTCAGCAGTCCAGCATCTAAACTCAGTACAGAACCACTTGGCCGAGTGCTTTCCCTGACAAACACTCATCACCATGTCCTCAGCCAGCCGCACACGATCAGGTTTATCGTAGATATGCCCAAGGCCTGCAAAAAATGCATTCACAGACATTCTCTCTGGGGCTGTGGAAGGAAGAGAAAAAGCCCAAGCCTGCGGGGCTCCCCTTAATAAAGAGATTATGACCCCCACCCTCTGACTTTCATCCCCAGAAGAGCGGGGTCTTAGCAAAAAAAAAAACTTACAGCCCCCTTTAAAGGCTCTAAATTTCACTTTGTCCCCAGCAAATGTATCCGGCAACTTAACTGGAGGTTCAGGAGGAATTAGAGTAACATCTCTATCCCCTGCCCTCTGAACCCCCGACGACAGGGCTCCTTGCACCGCATCAGATACCAGTTGCTGAGTCTGAGCAAGAGCTTGTTGCTCCATAGTCAATTTCTGCATCATCTGAGTCAGGTGCTTCACCTGCTCAGAAAAGGTTTGCATGGGGGTCTATACTGCCCCCAGCGCCAGAAGACTGTGATGGTCAGTTACAATGTAAGGAACACCGTGACTGGTAAGGCTAACTCAGTACACGTGTTCCGCTATGTCCTGGATGAGTGAGGCAATGCAGCGCATGGAAAGCTTACCGGGATGGAACGCAACCGCTGACGTGCAGGACCTGCAGCACGTGACTGCAGGGAGTGAAACCTTGGTGGAGAAAGCCGCAGTGCTCCCAGAGAAGACAGCGGAGGACGGCGGGTACCAACAGAACAAGAGAAGGTCAGGAGAGCCGAGGTCAAAACCGAGAGGTCAGCGAGGTACAGGAGCGAGGTACAAAAGAGGAATCAAATACAGGCCAAGTGTCAGAAACCAGAGAGGGCAGCAAAAGTACCAGGGGGACAGGCAGAACGAGTAGTCAGAGCAGAGCAGAAGTCAGAAACCAGGCAAAACGAATGAGCAGTACAGAATCAATAGACAACAGCAAAAAGAGGGGCCAAAACCAGGTCAGTAACAGGATAACACACAAGAGCAGGCACAAGGCACAAGCACACAAGGGTCAAACTACTCAGCCGAGGGCAGAAGTATAACTGACAAAGACCAGAGCCCAGCTGAGGTCATATAAAGCCCTAACACAGCCAGAGAGAGGCTGAAAAGTCTTAACCCCTGAGGTCCCAGCCAAACCTGCCAAACAAACCATGACAACACTATATACAGAGCTCCTGTATATAATGTCACTGGTGAGCACTGTATTACCTGTACAATATATACAGAGCTCCTGTATATAATGTCACTGGTGATCACTGTATTACCTGTACATTATACAGTATATACAGAGCTTGTGTATATAATGTCACTGGTGATCACTGTATTACCTGTAAACTGAGAATATATACAGAGCTCCTGTATATAACGTCACTTGTGATCACTGTATTGCCTGTACCCTATACACTATATACAGAGCTCCTGTATGTAATGTCACTAGTGAACGCTGTATTACCTGTACACTATAAACAGAGCTCCTGTATATAATGTCACTGGTGATCACTGTATTACCTGTACATGACACACTATATACAGAGCTCCAGTATATAATGTCACTGGTGATCACTGTATTACCTGTACATGGACACTGCATACTAAATAAATATTTCCTGTGTATAATGGCACCTATGATAATATTAGTATTGTGTTTATTTTTTATTAAATATCAGTATTGTAGTATTTGGTCACTATGTGGAGGCAATATGTGATCTGGTCATGGTGCGGTGGTATTTAGTCCTTGTATGTGGTATTATTCGGTAACTGTGGTGTTAATTTGTCATCTGGTCATGGTGTGGTGGTATTTCTTCCTTGTATGTGGTATTGTTCGGTCACTGTGATGGTAATATGTTGTCTGGTCATGGTGTGGTGGTATTTGTCCCTTGTATGTGGTATTATTGTGATATTATTGGTCATTTTAAACATTGAAAAATAAATAAAAATATACATAAATTGTATTGGATATTTTAACAAATGATTAAAAGGATAGAGTAGAGTAGGGCTTAAAGAGTCTACTTTGTCATGGTGGCAGATTAAAAAATCTTTTGGTCAAAACAAAAGCTTGTGGCTTTGTATGTGATCTGGTGATGGGAACTGTAAATGAGTGATCGGTGAGGACATGGTGCAGAAATTGAGTTTTTCCAAGAGAGGGTGGTGGGACTGTGGACAGATAGAGGGGTGGAGGCAGGGCTGGGTAGGAGCTTTTGCGGAGACTCAAGGGGGTCCCGAAAATTTTGCTAGTATGGGACCCCGAAACTCCTAGTGGTAGCCCTGATCACAGGACACCTCAGTATATAGGGCACTGGTCACATGACTCCTCACAAGCTTGCCAGGAACGTCACTAGTTTCCATAAAGCATCTGATACAGGAAAGATATATATCTTGGTACCGTGTTAGCCAGTAGATAGGAAAATGTTTAGAATTGAGAGTCCCCAGTGGTTGATACCTTTTAATGGCTAACTGAAAAGATGGTAACAAATTGCAAGCTTTCGAGACTACACAGGTCTCTTCATCAGGCATAGACTAATACAAATTCTGAAGAAACACATATTTATGCACAACATAGCACAGAAAAAAAAAATGGATAAGACAGGTGGCATGAAGCAGAATTACCATGAGTGATAAACAGTTATGTCCATAAATATTGGGCCAGTTCTTAGATAAGGAATGTTTTATTGTCCTCTGATTGGGGTCTGGTTCTGTTGTGATGACCCCTCATAGTCTGAGGGGCACGTTCCTTAGTTGATGTAAAAAGACATAAATCCATGTGACACATTCATTCCTGCAGTGAGAGTGTCAAAGGTCGTCATCAGTTTATATTCCCTCACTCTTCTGTCTCTCTTAGATTAGAAGCTACCTTTTAACACAATTAATTTCATGTCCATAATGTTATGATCGGGGAGACAAAAATGTATTGCCACAGGTAGATCCATTCTTTTTTCTCTTATTGTGTGGCGATGAGAATTCATTCTTGTTCTAAGCTTTTGCCCTGTTTCCCCCACATACAGACCCCCAGTTGGACATTTAGTACAAATAATTAAGTACACCACATTAGAAGTGACGCAGCTGAAAGTACCTGGGATCTTGACTGTCTTAGTGGTGGAATGAATGTGTCGCACGGATTTATGTCTTTTTACATCAACTAAGGAACTTGCCCCTCAGACTATGAGGGGTCATCACAACAGAACCAGACCCCAATCAGAGGACAATAAAACATTCCTTATCTAAGAACTGGCCCAACATTTATGGACATAACTGTTTATCACTCATGGTAATTCTGCTTCATGCCACCTGTCTTATCCATTTTTAATTTTTTTTCTGTGCTATGTTGTGCATAAATATGTGTTTCTTCAGAATTTGTATTAGTCTATGCCTGATGAAGAGACCTGTGTAGTCTCGAAAGCTTGCAATTTGTTACCATCTTTTCAGTTAGCCATTAAAAGGTATCAACCACTGAGGACTCTCAATTCTAAACATTTTTCATAAAGCATCTGTGCAGCGACATGAGCATATGAAGGGTTAACACGAGCAAGCACAAAAACCTTTACCAGTAAAACAGTGCGGCTGTGCGGGGCTGCGGAGCCTTCAGGACACGGTGCAGGAACCGAGCAGACGACACCAGCGTAGCGTTTGCAGCACACAGCGCCATGTTACCACTGCTGTGTTCTGCGTGCCGCTGGTCAGTGTGGATTGTAGGCTCCAGGTCACACAGAGAGCAGACCACATTGCTGTGTGCTACACTGCCACCTACAGGCATCTCTCTGTAGTGCTTACTCTACTGTTTGAGGAGCTGATTTACCTCAAATGAACTTGTGTTTGCTAAAGCACGTGACTACTGCATGCAGCACTGAGGACAGTGGGGAGAGGTCAGCTGGCGCAGAGCAGAACTGAATCCTGTCAGAGAGCACTCAGCAATCTACAGTAGGATAAAAGCACTGCAGAAATGTAGGTTTTCACCACGTTCACACGTTCAGTATTTGGTCAGTTTATTACCTCAGTATCTGTAAACAGCGTCAGACTGGAGCACTTTGGGCCCACCAGAGAAAATCATTCTTGGGGCCCACTATGTAGCTACATACAAATATATACAAGACCACCAATTGTGCCGTAAAACACGCTAATATCAGGGTATAATATAAGGTAGTACACGTCTTAATGATATAGCAGGGGTTGGGGTAGCCCCCTCATAGGTTATGTAATTCCCTCATAGAGTATAATGCAACCCACCTCATAGGAAATAATATAGCCCCCACAAAATATAATGCAGCCCCCTCATATAGTATAATACAGCCCTCCCCCATAGAATATAATGTAGCCCCCTATAGAATATAATACAACTCTCCCCCATAGAATATAATGTAGCCCTTTATAGAATATAATTCAGCCCACCTCATAGAATATAATGTAGCCCCCACATAAAATATAATGCAGCCCACCTCATAGGGTATAATGCATCCCCCAAAAGAATATAATGCAGCCCCCTCATAGGCTATAATGCAGCCCTACCAATAGAATATAATGCATCCCCCTCATAGGGTATAATGCAGCCCTCCCCATAGAATATAATTCAGCTCACCTCATATAACATAATGGAGTTCTACAGTATTATGGCCACCACTTTGGGGATAGGACAGTGCCTTGTCCCCTGATGCTGTTGCAAATGCGGTGAAAAAATGTGTATGCCCTACTCTGCCAAATAAGTGTTAGCACTCCATGGTATTACCCATTAAGTATAAGAAATCGAACACATTAAAGGGAATCTGTCACCTCATTTTTCGCATATAAGCTGCGGCCACCGGCATCAGGGGCTTATCTACAGCATTCTGTAATGCTGTAGATAAGCCCCCGATGTATCCTGAAAGATAAGAAAAACATGTTAGATTACACTCACCCAGGGGCGGTCTCGGTTCGGGTCCGATGAGTGTCGTGGTGTGGGTCCAGCACATCCCATCTTCATGCGATGATGTCCTCTTTGCTTCCTCCAGCGGCTCCTGCGCAGGTGTACTGATTTTCCCTGTTGACGGCAGAGTAAAGTACTGCAGTGCACAGGTGCTGGGCCTCTCTGACCTTTCCTGGCGCCTGTGCACTGCAGTACTCTACGCTGCCCTCAACAGGGCAAATCAGTACGCCTGCACAGGAGCAGCGACAGGAAGAAAAGAAGAGGATGTCATCGCATGAAGATAGGAGGCACTGGACCCGAACCGCGACACCCATCAGACCGGACTGCACCGGACCGCCGTTGGGTGAGTATAATCTAACTTGTTTTTCTCATCTTTCAGTTTACATCAGGGGCTTATCTACAGCATTACAGAATGTTGTAGAAAAGCTCCTGATGCCAGTGGCCACAGCTTATAGGCAAATTTTTTGGTGACAGATTCCATTTAATGACAACACATTTAGGCAGATTAGGGACCTCAATTTTTAGACCACAAAGCAATTTTTAACATTAATATAATAAAAGTTAAATTTTAGGGCTTGATAGTGAGCATTTATTTGGGGTTCTCCCCAAGTTGTTAATAATGCACCTCTCCAAAGCCTTTTTCTATCCTCAAATTTGGAGTTTGTCATCTAAAAAAAATGGACATGTCTCCGTGAATTTTGCACAGACACAAAGTCTGTGAAAATCAGAGACATGTGAACAGCCCCACAGGCTATAATAGATGTTGAAAAAAAACATAATAGGGACGTGTTGTATCTGAGAAAACCACAGACAGAACATGTATATGCAACATGGATGTCTGAATGAGGTCTAAACACTGATGCTGCAGTTCATCACTTAAGCTACGTTCACATTTGCGTTGTTGGGTGCAGCGTCGTCGACGCATACCGACGCATGCGTCATGCACCCCTATCTTTAACATGGGGGGCACATGGACATGCGTCGGTATGCGTTTTCTAGCGTTTTATGACGCATGCGTCATATAGACGCACAAGACAGGGCGCAGGGGACGCTACATGTTGCAGTTTTCCTGCGTCCTAATTTTTTTAAAAAACGCATGCGTCGCACTTGCGTCGTAAATGCGCCAAAAAAAACCATTAGTGTCTATAGAAAACGCATAGGGCGCAAGTGTCTGCGTCGTCCTGTGTTGTTTGACGCATGCGTCTTTTGAAAAAAAAAAAAGTGAAGTGTAAATTTTTGAAACGTTGGACGCATGCGTCACAAAACACTGCGTTGTGCATGCGTTTTGCGTTGCGTCACCGACGCTGCGCCCAACAACGCAAATGTGAACGTAGCCTTACACCCCTGCAGCTGATGCCGATACAACTAAAGGAGCTATTCATGGGATAAGTCATCAATATTAGGCTATGTGCACACGTTGCGGATTTGCCTCAGGAATTTTTTGTGTGGATTCTGCATCTCTTGGCAGAAAACGCAGGTACGGATTTGACGTGTTTTTTATGCGGATTTTGTGCAGATTTCTTGAGTTTTTTACCCCTGCGGATTTCTATAATGGAATGGGTACAAAAACGTTGCAGATCCATACAAAAGAAGTGACATGCTACTTCTTTTAATCCCAAGCTTTTCCGTGCAGAATTTTCCGCACCATTAGCACAGCCTTTTTTTTTTTCATTGATTTACATTGTACTGTAAATCACTTGTGGATCTGCAGCGTTTCTGCATGGTAAAAAACACTGCGGATCCGCAGTAAATTCGCAACGTGTGCACAAAGCCTTAGATTGTGTGTGGTCAGGTCCAAGCTGTTGGCGGCAATATGTAAACACTTTCCATAGAGCAGCGGAGTGTGAGAGCTGCTGTGTAGCAGGCGCTACCGGGTACTGCAGAACGGCTGCAGCTATAATAAGAGCTGGTCTGCAGCACCCAGCAGTGCCTGCTACACATTCAATGGAATGACTATTGTAGCTACATTCATCATTATATCTGACCCAAATAACAGCAGATCAGTCTGCAGTGTGATTCCTAGAAGTGTGTCCTAAAAGTGTGTAGATAACAATAGAATTAAAACCTGAAAGATGTATACAGACTGTGCCCTGCTACCTGCCACCATCGCACTCTAACAAGCATCTCTATTCTTCCGACAGGTATGTTCATCCACCCAGCTCTCCTGCTGTCTGTCTATGAAGTGCACATAGTACATCACCCAGCTTTGCACACAGACTTTCCTCTGCTCCTAGCATTCTCATGGTATGCCTTTCAGCTAACCCCAGCTTACCCTGTTATTTATGACCTTGTTTACTCAGGCTTGATTGTATGCATCTGGTCCACCCTTAATTCTCTGACCAAGATGAGCAGAGACCACTCCTCTCTGCTTCACACCTGAACGCACTTAGTTTTACATATATTGCATAGCTAAAGTCTGCATGACTTTAGTCTGCAGTGTGATGCCTAGAAGTGTGTCCTAAAAGTGTGTAGATAACAGGAGAATTAAAACCTGAATTGAACCTGAAAGGAACTGAAGGTAAGTGGCCAGTCACTGTAAACAATGTTTCTGTTTGTTTTCACTTTCATCCCTATAATCCTTCACTTTCTGCTAACTCCCCTAATCCCCACACCAAGTAAAGAACTGTCTATCTCTGCTTCAATCCTCCCCATCCATCTCACCTCACCACATTCCCACAGTCATTTCTACCTCCCATCCACGCTCTATCACAAACTTCCGTAACCTCTCTAACCTTATACCCATTCGCCCAGCCTCCGCTTCCCCAGTCCCACTAACAGGAGCTCTGTGGAACGCTTGCTCTGTCTGCAACAAGCTTTCCTACATCCATGATCTTTTTGTTGTTACCAAACTTTCATTCCTCGCCATCACCGAAACCTGGCTCACCCCTTCTGACACAGCCTCCCCTGCTACACTCTCTTACGGTGGCTTCCACCTTTCTCACACACCCCGCCCCAGCAGCAAACATGGCGGAGGAGTTGGTTTTCTCCTGTCAGATAACTGCTCCTTCACCCCAATCCCACTGCCACCCTCTGTTACCCTCCCTTCCTTTGAGGTGCACTCTATGCGCATCTACTCCCCCTCCAACCTCCAACTGGCTGTCATTTACCGCCCCCCAGGGCCGGCCACCACCTTCTTTGACCACTTCACCACCTGGCTACTTCATTTCCTTTCCACGGACATCCCAACTATCATCATGGGCGACTTCAACATCCCCATTGACACTTCCCTCTCAGCTGCCACTAAACTTCTATCTCTCACTTCCTCCTTCGGCCTCACTCAATGGTCTTCTGCAGCCAGTCACAAAGATGGTCACACACTGGACCTCATCTTCACCCGCCTATGCTCCCTATCTAACCTCTCTAACTCACCTCTTCCTCTCTCTGACCACAACCTTCTCACATTCTCTTCCCTCTCCACTCCATGTCTACAATCCCCACCCCACAAACTTTCACACCCTCGCAGAAATCTTAAACATCTTTACCTACATTCATTCTCTGAATCCCTCCTCCCTCTCACAGACATAAGTTCCTTACACAATGTGGATGATGCTGCCACTCTATATAACACCACAATAGCTGTAGCTTTGGAATCTGCTGCCCCACTTACGCATACCAAAGCTCGCAAAATCAACAGACATCCCTGGCACACCAGCCTGACCAAAGAACTGAGGCGAGCTTCCAGGGCTGCTGAGCGCAGATGGAAAAGAGCACTTCATCGCATTCAAACAGTCCCTCACTACTTTCAAGACCACACTCGCCACAGCTAAACAAACCTACTTCTCATCTCTCATATCCTCCCTGTCTCACAACCCTAAACAGTTATTCAACACCTTCAATTCTCTCCTCCGTCCCCCAGCACCTCCTCCCTCCCCACTTATCTCAGCTGAAGACTTTGCCTCATTTTTCAAGCAGAAGATTGAGAACATCAGAGACAGTTTTGGTCAACAACCCCCAGAGCCCTTCCTCCCGACTTCCCAGCCCTCCACCTTCAAAACCAACTTCTCCACCATTACAGAAGATCAACTCTCCACTCTACTTTCAAAATCGCATCCCACCACCTGTGCACTTGACCCACTCCCATCCCACTTCATCCCAAACCTCACCACAGTCTTCATCCCAACCCTAACCCATCTCTTCAACCTATCACTAACAACTGGTGTTTTCCCCTCAAGCTTTAAACATGCCTCCATCACACCTATCCTCAAAAAGCCCTCTCTTGACCCATCCTCTGTATCTAGCTATCGCCCTATATCACTTCTCCCTTATGCCTCCAAACTACTGGAACAACACGTCTACCTTGAACTGTCCTCCCATCTCTCTTCTTGCTCCCTCTTTGACCGCTTACAATCTGGCTTCCGGTCACAGCATTCCACTGAAACTGCCCTAACTAAGGTCACCAATGACCTCTTAACCGCCAAGAGCAAGCGACACTACTCTGTCCTCCTCCTCCTCGACCTGTCGGCTGCCTTTGACACAGTGGACCATTCCCTATTATTACAGACCCTCACATCCCTTGGCATCACAGACTTGGCCCTATCCTGGATCTCATCATACCTAACAGACCGGACATTCAGCGTCTCCCACTCACACACCACCTCCTCACCTCGCCCCCTATCTGTCGGAGTCCCACAAGGTTCAGTAATTGGGCCCCTGCTCTTCTCCATTTACACCTTTGGCCTGGGACAGCTCATAGAATCTCATGGCTTTCAGTATCACCTCTATGCTGATGACACACAGATCTACATCCCTGGACCAGATATCACCTCCCTACTAACCAGAATCCCTCAATGTCTGTCCACTATTTCATCCTTCTTCTCCGCTAGATTTCTGAAACGTAACATGGACAAAACAGAATTCATCATCTTTCCCCCATCTCACGCGACCCCCCCAACGAACCTATCCATTACAGTAAACGGCTGCCCACTCTCCCCAGTCCCACAAGCTCGCTGCCTCGGGGTAATCCTTAATGCTGATCTCTCCTTCAAACCACATATCCAAGCCCTTTCCACTTCCTGCCGACTTCAACTCAAAAATATTTCACGAATCCGTACATTCCTCAATCAAGAATCTGCAAAAACCCTAGTCCATGCCCTCATCATCTCTCGCCTTGACTACTGCAACCTCTTGCTCTGTGGCCTCCTCTCTAACACTCTCACACCCCTCCAATCTATTCTAAACTCTGCTGCCCGACTAATCCACCTGTCCCCCCGCTATTCCCTGGCCTCTCCCCTCTGTCAATCCCTTCACTGGCTCCCCATTGCCCAGAGACTACACTACAAAACCCTAACCATGACGTACAAGGCCATCCACAGCCTGTCTCCTCCATACATCTGTGACCTCGTCTCCCGGTACTTACCTACACGCAACCTCCGATCCTCACAAGATCTCCTTCTCTACTCTTCCCACAATCGTATACAAGATTTCTCTCGCGTATCACCCCTACTCTGGAACCCTCTACCACAACACATCAGACTCTCGCCTACCATCGAAACCTTCAAAAAGAGCCTGAAGACCCACCTCTTCCGACAAGCCTACAACCTGCAGTAACCACCGATCAACCAAACCGCTGCATGACCAACTCTATCCTCACCTACTGTATTCTCACCCATCCCTTGTAGATTGTGAGCCTTTGCGGGCAGGGTCCTCTCTCCTCCTGTACCAGTTATGACTTGTATTGTTTAAGATTCTTGTACTTGTTTTTATTATGTATACCCCTCCTCCCATGTAAAGCGCCATGGAATAAATGGCGCTATAACAATAAATAATAATAATAATAATAATAATAATAATAATAATAATAATAATCAGTGGGGTGGGGGCGGGATGTTGGACCCCAATAATCTCATTATTATAATTGGACCCGTGGATAGGTTATCAATCAAGTTTTGACTGTCCAACACCAATAAATTATACAATTTCTAACATAGAAGTTAGATAGGGAACACAAACACCCTTTAGAAAACTTTCCATTGAATTCATGGCAATTTTGCAGATCTGGGAGCGATGGGACAAGGCTTCCTGGCCACCTGTTCTGCTTATCTGAGAGAGGGGTGAAGGATTTATGGCTCCCTCCCTCTCAGTCTCATCATAGCTCACCTCAGGAGACTGCAGTGTAGTGAGTAGCTGCCAGACACAGGAGGGACAGAAACAAACAAGGTCTCCCTATAGCAGGTCAGTGTGGAGCAGATCTGTCCTCTCACCACTGCTAGTGAGGCTAGTAATGGCTGAACAGGCATCAGGCTGCTCTCCAGCAGTAACAGATGTCATGAACTCTCACCACTGACAGCAGTCTCCCTGCCTGTGCCGCCATTACTAGCACTGAAAGCAGTGGAGATATAGTAACACCTAGGGCTCCTTCTCACTTGCGTGAAATACGGTCGAGTCCCGCATGTTAAAACCTGGCTCTGCCGCCGACACACCAGAGCGGAGCGTGTGGCCGCACAGCAATACATGGAACTGCACGGTCCGCTCTCAAGTGTCGGTGGCAGAGTCGGGTTTAAGAGGCAGAGTGCTCAGTCAGAAGGCTAATGAATACAAATTTTAAAAAACTGACCGTGCATTATACTGCCATGGGGGCGCATTATATTACTGTAGGGGTGTATTACACTACTATGGGGTGCATTACACTGCTATAGGATTGCATTTTACTACTATGGGGTGCATTATACAGCTATAAGGGTGCATTATTCTGCTAAGGGATTGCCTTATACCGCTTTGGGGTGCATTATACTAGTATGGGGTGCATTATACTGCTATGAGGTGCATTATACTACCATGAGGCTGCATTATACTACTAAGGGGGTCTTTATACTACTATGGGGGTGCATTATTCTACTATGGGATTGCATTATACTGCTATGGGGTGCATTATACTTCTATGGGGGGTGCATTATACTACTTTGGGGGTGCATTGTACTACCATAGGGCTGCATTATACTACTATGGGGGTGCATTATACTAATATGGGGCTGCATTATCCTACTATTGGGGTGCATTACACTGCTATGCGGGTGCATTATACTGCTATGGAATTGCATTATACTACTATAGGGGTGCTTTATACTACCATGGGGGTGCATTATGATACTATGGGGGTGCATTATACTGCTATGGGGGTGCATTATGCTACAATGGGACTGCATTATACTACTATTGGGGTGCATTATCTGCTATGGGGGTGCATTATACAATCATGGGGCTGCATTATACTGCTATAGGATAAATTATACCACTATGGGGTACATTATACTACCATAGGGGTGTATTATACTGCTATGGGGGTGCATTATACTTCTATGGGGGTGAATTATACTACCATGGGGCTGCATTACACTACTGTGGGGGTGCATTATACTACAATGGGGTGCATTATACTGCTATAGGGTGCATTATACTACTATGGGGCTGCATTATACTACTATGGAGGTGCATATACTGCTATGGGGGTGCATTATACTACTATGGGGGTGCATTAAACTGCTGTGGGTGCATTATACTTCTATGGGAATGCATTATATTACTATGGAGGTACATTATACTATTATGGGGGTGCATTATACTACTATGGGGCTACATTATACATCTATGAGGGTGCATTAGAATACTATGGGGGTGCATTAGACTGCATGGGGGCATTATACTGCTATTGCGGTGCATTATACTGCTATTGGGGTGCATTATACTACTATCAGGGTGTATTATACTACTATGGGAGTGCATTATACTCCTATGGTGGTGCATTTTGCTGCTATGGGATTGATATGGGGTGCATTACACTAATATGAGTGTGCATTATTCTGCTAAGGGATTGCATTATACTACTATGGGGTGCATTATACTACTATGGGGGTGCATTATACTACTATAGGGGTGCATTATACTGCTATGGAGGTGCATTATACTACTATGGGGTGCATTATACTACTATGGGGTGCATTATACTGCTATGGGATTGCATTATACTACTATGGGGTGCATTATACTACTATGGGGTGCATTATACTACTATGGGGTGCATCATACTACAATGGGGCTGCATTATACTACTATGGGGTGCATTATTTTGCTAAGGGATTGCATTATACTGCTATGGGGGTGCATTATACTACTATGGGGGTGCATTATTCTGCTATGGGATTGCGTTATACTACTACGTGGTGCATTTTACTACTATGGGGTGCATTATACTACTATGGGGGTGCATTACTTTGCTAAGCAGGGGTGGGAAATATTTTTTCTACCAAGGGCCATTTGGATGTTTATACCATCCTTCAGGGGCCCTACAAACTCCGCCCACAAAGTATGTCCTGACTCTGGCACTGGTTTCAGGACGTAATCTTTCATTGCATGCCCTTCAGTGTTCAGTACTGAACACTGCGTGTGTGTGCTAACAGAGCATGAAGAAATTAATGAGCTGGCTGTAAACAAAATACACCTCCCTGCCCAAGAATACAGTCCCTGAGAATCTGCTCGGGGGCCTGATAAAAGGTCATCGAGGGCCGTAAATGGCCCTGGGGCCTGTGGTTCCTGTTGTGAATTCTGTTTGTGGGCTCCCCCGGTGGTGTTTTATGGTAGTGCCACTTATTTGCCTTCTTCTATCCTTGATCACCTGTTGACACCCATTCGGGGAGTTTCCTATTTAAGGCTGCTTGGCTGCTGGTCTGATGCCGGCCAACAATGTATCAGTAGCATTCTGTTGCATTCTCCTGCCTCAAGATCCTGTTCAGCTAAGTTGAATTTTGTTTCTAGTTTATGCTATTTTTGTCCAGCTATTTGCAATGTGACTCTCTGTAGCTGGAAGCTCTCGTGGACTGAAATTGCCACTCCAGTGGCATGAGTTGTCACTGGAGTTTTAAAGTAATTTCAGGATGGTGTTTTTGAGTAGTGTTTTGAAGTTGACCGTGAAGTGACTCTTTCCTGTACTTCTGCTATCTAGTAAGCGGACCTCACTGTGCTAAATCTGCTGTTCATCCTACATATGTCTTTTCCTCTTGACTCACCGTCAGTATCTGTGGGGGGCTGCTATCTCCTTTTGGGGTTCATCTCTGGAGGTAAGGCAGGCCTGTATATTCCTCTGATAGGGGTAGTTAGATCTCCGGCTGGCGCGTGGTGTCTAGGGCATCGTAGGAAACACTCCCCGGCTACTTCCAGTGTCGTGTCAGGTTCAGGTCACGGTCACTTTAGTTCCCATCACCCGAGAGCTAGTCCGTTGTTATTTTGATTTCCCTGCCATTGGGAAAATCATAACAGTTTGGCCGGCCAGATGTGTTTAAACTATGCACTAAAGCAGGAAAGGATATGAAAATGTTTTTTTTCCTTCTGTGTTTGGAAAGTGCACCTTAGTGCTTATTTGTACTCCTTGCTTAAACTGCAGTCTTCAGCCTTTTTTTTTTTTTCCCTCTCCTCTTAATCTCTGAATGGCTTTGGTTACACCTGTTTGAATCATGGATCCACAGAGTTTGGTTGCAGGTCTGAATAACCTGGCTACAAAGGTCCAGAACTTACAAGATTTTGTTATACGTGCTCCAATGTCTGAACCTAAGATCCCTATGCCTGAATTTTTTACCGGAGACAGATCCCGTTTTTTGAATTTCAGAGAGAATTGTAAATTGTTTTTGTCTCTGAAATCTCACTCTGCTGGTGATCCTGCGCAACAGGTTAAAATTGTTATTTCTCTATTGCGGGGTGACCCACAAAGTTGGGCATTTGCATTGTCGCCAGGGGATCCTGCGTTATTAAATGTAGATGCGTTTTTTCTGGCTTTGGGGTTGCTTTATGAAGAACCTAATTTAGAGATTTTGGCTGAGAAAGCCTTGATAGCTCTTTCCCAAGGGCAAGATGAAGCTGAGATATACTGCCAAAAGTTTCGTAAATGGTCGGTGCTTACTAAATGGAATGAGTGCGCTCTAGCAGCTAATTTCAGAGAAGGTCTCTCTGATGCCGTGAAGGATGTCATGGTGGGGTTCCCTGTGCCTACAGGTCTGAATGATGCCATGAAATTGGCTATCCAGATTGATCGGCGTTTACGGGAGCGCAAATCTGTGCACCATATGGCGGTATCTTTTGAGCAAAGACCTGTGCACCATATGGCGGTATCTTCTGAGCAAAAACCTGTGCATCATTTGGCGGTGACCTCTGAAAAGGCACCAGAGCATATGCAATGCGATAGTGTATTGTCTAGAGGCGAACGACAGAATTACAGGCGCAAAAATGGGTTGTGCTTCTATTGTGGAGATCCAGCTCATGTTATATCAGCATGCTCTAAACGCATAAAGAAGGTTGATAAAAAGGTTGATAAATCTTTTTCTATGGGTACCTTGCAGTCTAAATTTCTTTTGTCCGTGACATTGATTTGTACTTTATCATCGGTTACTGTGGATGCTTATGTGGATTCTGGCGCCGCTCTGAGTCTCATGGATTGGTCCTTTGCCAAGCGTTGTGGGTTTGATTTAGAGCCTCTGGAGGTTTCTATTCCCTTAAAGGGTATTGATTCTACACCTTTGGCTAGCAATAAACCACAATATTGGACACAAGTGACTATGCATCTTTCCCCAGACCATCAGGAGATTATTCGTTTCCTTGTGTTATATAATCTACATGACGTATTAGTACTTGGATTACCATGGTTACAAATTCATAATCCAGTCTTGGACTGGAGATCAATGTCTGTGCTGAGCTGGGGATGTCAGGGGATTCATGGGGATGCACCTTTGGTTCCCATTTCTTCATCTACTCCCTCTGAGATCCCAGCATTTCTGTCAGATTTTTATGATGTCTTTCAGGAGCCTAAAACTGATTCTCTCCCCCCTCACAGAGAGTGTGACTGCGCTATTGAGTTGATTCCCGGTAGTAAATTTCCTAAGGGTCGCTTGTTTAATTTGTCTGTACCTGAACATACTGCTATGCGGGAGTATATCAGAGAATCTTTGGAAAAGGGTCATATTCGCCCCTCTTTGTCTCCACTGGGGGCAGGGTTTTTCTTTGTGGGTAAAAAGGATGGTTCATTGAGACCTTGTATCGACTATCGACTTCTGAATAAGATTACAGTTAAATACCAGTACCCGTTACCTTTACTGACTGATCTTTTTGCTCGCATAAAGGGGGCGAAGTGGTTCACTAAGATCGATCTACGTGGTGCGTATAATTTGGTGCGGATTAAGCAGGGGGATGAGTGGAAGACCGCATTTAATACTCCTGAAGGCCATTTTGAGTATTTGGTAATGCCTTTCGGTCTCGCGAATGCCCCTTCCGTTTTTCAGTCCTTTATGCACGATATTTTCCGTGAATATCTGGATAAGTTTATGATTGTGTATTTGGATGATATTTTGATTTTTTCGGAGGACTGGGAATCTCATGTTCAACAGGTCAGGAGAGTTTTTCAGGTTTTACGAGCTAGTTCTCTATTTGTGAAGGGCTCAAAGTGTATTTTTGGGGTTCAGAGAATTTCCTTTTTGGGATATATTTTTTCCCCTTCATCTATGGAGATGGACCCTGTTAAGGTTCAGGCTATTTGTGATTGGATACAACCTACTTCTCTAAAGAGTCTTCAGAAATTCTTGGGATTTGCTAATTTCTATCGCCGATTCATAGCGGGTTTTTCTGCCATTGCTAAACCTTTGACTGATTTGACCAAGAAGGGTGCTGATGTTGCTAATTGGTCCTCTGCGGCTGTGGAGGCCTTTCGGGAGCTTAAGCGCCGCTTTTCTTCTGCTCCTGTGTTGCGCCAGCCTGATGTTTCGCTCCCGTTCCAGGTTGAAGTAGATGCTTCCGAGATCGGAGCAGGTGCAGTTTTGTCGCAGAAAGGTCCTGACTGCTCAGTGATGAGACCATGTGCGTTTTTCTCTCGAAAGTTTTCGCCCGCTCAGCGAAACTATGATGTTGGAAATCGGGAGCTCTTGGCCATGAGGTGGGCATTTGAGGAGTGGCGTCATTGGCTTGAGGGTGCTAGACACCGGGTGGTGGTCTTGACTGACCACAAAAATCTAATTTATCTTGAGTCAGCCAGGCGTCTGAATCCTAGACAGGCGCGCTGGTCGTTGTTTTTCTCTCGATTTAACTTTGTGGTTTCATATCTGCCTGGGTCTAAGAATGTGAGGGCGGATGCCCTCTCTAGGAGTTTTGAGCCTGACTCGCCTGGTGATTCCGAACCTACTGGCATCCTGAAGGATGGGGTGATATTGTCAGCTGTCTCCCCAGACCTGCGGCGCTCTTTGCAGGAGTTTCAGGTGGATAGGCCTGATCGCTGTCCGCCTGGTAGACTGTTTGTCCCTGATGACTGGACCAGTAGAGTTATTTAGGAGGTTCACTCTTCCGCGTTGGCAGGTCATCCTGGAATTTTTGGCACCAGGGATCTGGTGTCTAGGTCCTTCTGGTGGCCTTCCTTGTCTCGAGATGTACGTATTTTTGTGCAGTCTTGTGATGTTTGTGCTCGGGCTAAGCCCTGCTGTTCCCGGGCCAGCGGGTTGTTGTTGCCCTTGCCTATTCCTAAGAGGCCTTGGACGCACATCTCTATGGACTTTATTTCTGACCTTCCTGTTTCTCGTAGGATGTCCGTCATCTGGGTGGTGTGTGACCGTTTTTCCAAGATGGTTCACTTGGTACCTTTGCCCAAATTGCCCTCCTCCTCTGAGCTGGTCCCTCTATTTTTTCAGAATGTTGTGCGTTTGCATGGTATTCCTGAGAATATAGTGTCTGACAGGGGTACTCAGTTTGTGTCTAGATTTTGGCGGGCGTTCTGTGCCAGGATGGGCATCGACTTGTCTTTTTCGTCTGCATTCCATCCTCAGACTAATGGCCAGACTGAGCGTACTAATCAGACCTTGGAGACTTACTTGAGGTGTTTTGTGTCCGCTGATCAGGACGATTGGCTTGATTTTTTGCCATTGGCAGAGTTTGCCCTTAACAATCGGGCCAGTTCTGCCACTTTGGTTTCTCCATTTTTTTGTAATTCAGGGTTTCACCCTCGCTTTTCGTCCGGTCAATTGGAGTCTTCGGATTGTCCTGGAGTAGATGCTGTGGTTGATAGAATGCATCAGATTTGGGGACAGGTTGTGGACAATCTGAAGTTGTCCCAGGAGAAGACTCAACAGTTCACTAATCGTCATCGGCGTGTCGGTCCTCGTCTTTGTGTTGGGGACCTGATTTGGTTGTCTTCTCGATTTGTTCCTATGAAGGTCTCGTCTCCTAAGTTTAAGCCTCGGTTTATCGGCCCTGTGAAGGAAGCCCCGTTCCTCCCACGTCACCAATCCGTGACGTCCCTACACAGGCCCAGCTCTCCGGCGCCCCCTTTGTCTCTCAGGTCAGTAAGGGAACTGCACCTAGAGCAAATGGCCGCCGGGGAGACTGCCCTGTTACCCACACTGGGTATTCTAAGATTCGCAATCAGAGTAAAAGGATCAGCCCAAAATTAATTTATGATTTAATTGCCTTAAGGGCGCACTAGGTAATTACAAGAAATATACAATCACAATATACCAAGAGTTACAGTCAGAGTACAATATAACAACAATGATACAAGGCTTAAGGTATAAAGCTGGAGGTCACTTTACCAGGTTAGAGGTCGCTTGTGGAAGCCGGGGGGGCGCAGCGTTCCGCAGGTCCAAAACTTTAGTTGCCGGGCAGCCCCCAGAAAGCGTGTGCTTGCCCCCCTCTGGCTGGCATATGCCCTGTTTCTTAGCTGGTCATCTTCTGTGTGTGTCACTCTCCACATGTTCCAGCTCTTAACCCTGCCGTGTCCCTCCCCCTGTAGCTGGGTGGGCTTAGCAATCTCCACCCCTCTGCCTCCCTGCGATATTTGTTCCAATATCTAATAAATGGGATAACTGCTCTCAGGATGATCGGATCAGCACACGGGCAGTACCAGCGCCTGTGGTTTGTTCAGCCGGTCGTACTGGGATCAAACCTGGACCCATTCGGTCCCTGTGGGAGGCTGATCTCTATATCTCGGGTTTCAGACCTCCCACGGATACAGGAGTCGCACCATTAGATGCACCATTTCTTTAGGACGAGGGGAATATTTTTTATGAGCCGCTACCTCGGACGATGCGTCCATAATTCACGATTCCATGTCAGAGACGGTTCGGCTGGACGACCATACTAGATGTGTATCCAGTGGCCCCTTGACATGCGTGCTTAAATTAAGCCCTTGAGCATTTCCAAGCCCCCTGCTGGTGCAGAGGCTGGGGGACGCGCAGGTGAGCATGTACTGTTTGTTTTTTTTAACTTTTACGCTGGTAACCAGGGTAAACATCGGGTTACTAAGCGCGGCCCTGCGCTTAGCAACCCGATGTTTACCCTGGTTACCCGGGGACCTCGGCATCGCTGGTCGCTGGAGAGCGGTCTGTGTGACAGCTCCCCAGCGACCACACAGCGACGCTGCAGCGATCGGCATTGCTGTCGCTATCGCTGCAGCGTCGCTTAGTGTGACGGTACCTTAACTGAGCTTTGAAGTACCTTCTGCAATCTCCTCTGAGCTCAGCCGATTACCATACTAATAGGCACTATGTTCATTAGAAAAGGTGGGGGCCAGGAGCACTCCTCTCTGCAGACCTGTGACCAGGAGGCAAAATGGAGTCACGCCAATCTCTGTTAGTATGCCCGTCCAAGATGGCGGCTGTTCCCTCATCACAGGCCCTTATAGGATTCTGGAGGTTCTCAATCCTGTGTCCTTTCGTTTGGACCTCCCAGCATCTTTTACTATTCATAATGTTTTTCATCGGTCATTGTTGCGGAGGTATGAGGTGCCGGTTGTTCCGTCTGCTGATCCTCCTGCTCCTGTGCTGGTTGAGGGTGAGTTGGAGTATGTGGTGGAAAAGATCTTGGACTCCCGTGTTTCCAGACGGAAACTTCAGTATCTGGTTAAGTGGAAAGGCTATGGTCAGGAGGATAATTCTTGGGTGACAGCATCTGATGTTCATGCTCCTGATTTGGTTCGTGCATTTCATAGTGCTCATCCAGATCGCCCTGGTGGTTCTGGTGAGGGTTCGGTGCCCCCTCCTTAAGGGGGGGGGTACTGTTGTGAATTCTGTTTGTGGGCTCCCCCGGTGGTGTTTTATGGTAGTGCCACTTATTTGCCTTCTTCTATCCTTGATCACCTGTTGACACCCATTCGGGGAGTTTCCTATTTAAGGCTGCTTGGCTGCTGGTCTGATGCCGGCCAACAATGTATCAGTAGCATTCTGTTGCATTCTCCTGCCTCAAGATCCTGTTCAGCTAAGTTGAATTTTGTTTCTAGTTTATGCTATTTTTGTCCAGCTATTTGCAATGTGACTCTCTGTAGCTGGAAGCTCTCGTGGACTGAAATTGCCACTCCAGTGGCATGAGTTGTCACTGGAGTTTTAAAGTAATTTCAGGATGGTGTTTTTGAGTAGTGTTTTGAAGTTGACCGTGAAGTGACTCTTTCCTGTACTTCTGCTATCTAGTAAGCGGACCTCACTGTGCTAAATCTGCTGTTCATCCTACGTATGTCTTTTCCTCTTGACTCACCGTCAATATCTGTGGGGGGCTGCTATCTCCTTTTGGGGTTCATCTCTGGAGGTAAGGCAGGCCTGTATATTCCTCTGATAGGGGTAGTTAGATCTCCGGCTGGCGCGTGGTGTCTAGGGCATCGTAGGAAACACTCCCCGGCTACTTCCAGTGTCGTGTCAGGTTCAGGTCACGGTCACTTTAGTTCCCATCACCCGAGAGCTAGTCCGTTGTTATTTTGATTTCCCTGCCATTGGGAAAATCATAACAGGTTCCCCACCCTTTGCTAAGGCATTGCATTATACTACTATGGGGGTGCATTATACTGCTATGGGATTGCATTATACTACTACGGGGTGCATTATACTACTATGGGGTGCATTATACTACTATAGGGTGCATTATATTGCTATGGGATTGCATTTTACTACTATGGCGTGCATTATACTACTATGGGGGTACATTATTTTGCTAAGCAGGGGTGGGGAATATTTTTCCTACCAGGGGCCATTTGGATATTTATACCATCCTTCAGGGGCCCTACAAACTCCACCCACGAAATATGTCCTGATTCTGGCACTGGTTTCAGGACGTAATCTTTCATTGCATGCCCTTCAGTGTTCAGTAGTGAACACTGCGTGTGTCTTCTAACAGAGCAAGAAGAAATTAATGAGCTGGCTGTAAACAAAATACACCTCCCTGCCCAAGACTACGATCCCTGAGAATCTGCTTAGGGGCCTGATAAAAGGTCATCGAGGGCCGTAAATGGCCCTGGGGCCTGAGGTTTCTCACCCTTTGCTAAGGGATTGCATTATACTACTATGAGATACATTATACTACTATGGGGGTGCATTATACTGCTGTGGGGGTGCATTTTACTACTATAAGGGTGCATTATACTGCTATGAGGTGCATTATACTACCATGGGGCAGCATTATACTACTAAGGGGGTGCATTACAGTATACTACTATGGGGGTGGATTATACTGCTTTGAGATTGCATTATACTGCTATAGGGTACATTATACTTCTATGGGGGTGCATTATACCGCTATGGGGGTGCATTATACTACTATGGGGCTGCATTATACTACTATGGGGCTGCATTATACTACTATTTCGGTGCATTATACTGCTATGGGGGTGCATTGTATTACAATAGGGGTGCATTATACTAATATGGAACTGCATTATACTACTATTGGGGTGCAATATGTTACTATGAGGTGCATTATACTACTATGGGGGTGCATTATACTACTATGAGGTGCATTAGATTGCATTATACTGCTATGGGGTGCATTATACTACTACAGAAGTGCATTACACTGCTATGGGGATGTATTATACTTCTGTAGGGGTGCATTATACTACTATGGGGGTGCATTATACTGCTATGGGGGTGCATTATACTGCTATGGGGTGCATTATACTGCTATGGGATTGCATTATTCTACTGTAGTGTTGCATTATACTACCATGGGTTTGCAATGTACTGCTATGGGGGTGCAATGTGCTTCTATGGGGGTACATTATATTACTATAGGGATACATTGTACTACCATGGGGCTGCATTATAGTACTATGGGGGTGCATTATACTACTATGGGGGTGCTACTATGGGGCTTCATTATACTACTCTATGGGTGCATTATACTACTATTGGGGTGCATTATACTGCTATGGGGGTGCATTATACTGCTATGGGGTGCATTATACTGCTATGGGATTGCATTATTCTACTGTAGTGTTGCATTATACTACCATGGGGGTGCATTATAATACTATTGGACTGCATTGTACTATTATTGGAGTGTATTATACTACTATGGGGGTGCAATAACCTACTATGGGGCTGTATTATACTGTTATGGGGTGCATTATGCTACTATGGGGCTGCATTATACTGCTATGGGGTGAATTATACTACTATGGGGGTGCATTATACTGCTAAGGGGGTGCATTATACTGCTATGGAGGTGCATTATTCTGCTAAGGGATTGCATTATAGTACTATGGGGTACCTTATTCTACTATTGGGGTGCATTATACTGCTGTGGGGGTGCATTTTACTACTATAAGGGTGCATTATACTGCTGTGAGGTGCATTATACTGCTATGCGGCTGCATTATATTACTAAGGGGGCATTATACTACTATAGGGGTGCATTTTACTACTATGGGGGTGCATTATACTGCTATGGGGTGCATTATATTACTATGGGGCTGCATTATACTACTATTGGCGTGCATTATACTGCTATGGGGGTGCATTATACTGCTACGGAATTGCATTATACTACTGTAGTGGTGCATTATACTACCATGGGGGTGCATTATACTACTATTGGACTGTATTGTACTACTATTGGGGTGCATTATACTACTATGGGGGTGCAATATACTACTATGGGGCTGCACTATACTGCTATGGGGTGAATTATACTACTATGGTGGTGCATTATACTGCTATGGGGATGAATTATACTGCCATGGGGGTGCATTATACTGCTTTGGAGATGCATTATACTACTATGGGGATGCATCTTACTGCTATGGGGGTGCATTATACTGTTATAGGGGTGCATGATACTACTATATGGGTGCATTATACTACTATGACGGTGCATTATACTAGTATGAGTGCATTATACTCCTATGGGATTGCATTATACTACTTTGGGGTGCATTATACTACTATGGGGGTGATGGGGGTGCATTATACTGCTGTGTAGGTGCACTGTACTACTGTTGGGGTGCATTATACTGCTATAGTGTGCATTATACTACTATGGGGTGCATTATTCTGCTATGGGGTGCATTTTACTATTATGGGAGTGCATTATATTACTATAGGGGTGCATTATACTACTATGGGGTTGCATTTTACTGCTATGGGGTGCCATATACTACTATTTGGATGCACTATACTGCTATAGAGGTGCATTATACTACTTATTTGATGCATTTTACACAGTGATCCTGTGTTTAATGTCATTGGTGATCACTGTATTACCTGTACACTGACACTATATACAGAGCTCCTGTGTATGTCACCGGTGATCTCTGTATTATGTGTATATTGACACTATACACTGTGTACTATATACAAAGCTTAAAAACAAGGAGAAAATGAGGAGTATATTGGGTATCAAAATTTTTTTATTAGGTATACACTGTATAAATACTAAAATTAATTACGTATTTTAGCAGTCAAAAGTACAAAACAACATGTAAATCAGAAATCCCTCTGGTGCATGGCGCCCTAAGGGTAAACCAATCTGCACAATGGCGCAGATAAATAGAAATGGCCGTAATATGCCATGTGGCTTACACAAATACAAAATAATGACACCGGTAGTCGATAATAAGGGGATCCTTGAGAAAGCTGTGTACTGCGTTAGCGAAACGCGCGTCGGGGGTCTCTCTTCTGGTCCCAGCCTGGTGCCTTGGTGTAGCCCTCTTATTGTTGTGGTAAGCACGCCTTGTGGCTCTTATTATCGACTACCGGTGTCATTATTTTGTATTTGTGTAAGCCACATGGCATATTACGGCCATTTCTATTTATCTGCGCCATTGTGCAGATTGGTTTACCCTTAGGGCGCCATGCACCAGAGGGATTTCTGTCCTCATCCTATATGCACTTTACATGTTGTTTTGTACTTTTGACTGCTAAAATACGTAATTAATTTTAGTATTTATACAGTGTATACCTAATAAAAAAATTTTGATACCCAATATACTCCTCATTTTCTCCTTGTTCTTAGTGGTGTCATGGAGTGGGTGGCCTAGTGTTAGGCCTGAGGGCTATTTGTTCATTATTATGTGGTAATTAGCTCCTCTGCTGACGGTTTTCTGGTCCCGGTAATATGTTTTCTGGTTGTGTTCTATATACAAAGCTTGTGTATAATGGCACTTATGGTAAAATTAGTATTGTTTTTTATTAATGATCAGTATTGTAGTATTTGGTCACTATGTGGTTGTAATTAGAGATGAGCGAATATTTCAATGTTTGGTTCAGATTACGTTTGCCGAATTTGCAATATTCGTCGAACATAGCCGAACGCCATTCACGTCAATGGGAGGCAAAAAAAAACGCATGCACAATACCTTAGAATGGCCCCAAATGCTGCCAAAACACATCAAATGAGGGCCAAACACCAGGAAAGTGGCCTCAATTCAACCACAGTGCAGACAGCATGGCACTGCAGCAATCAGCCAGGCATGAGGTATCGGGGTCTTGGACAGCATTTACAGCTTTCAATTGAACGTCTCAGTAAGACGAGGTGGGTGAGGGATCGGTGTAGGGCCCCTTTGCTGGGAGCCCTGATATCACATGCAACACCTCTACCTGCTTTCATGCTGAGCCATTCATGCTGACTACCATTGTCAGAAAAATGCATGGATAGTAACAGGGTAGTTGAGTCCAAGGAGCCGGAGACCTGACCGTCTCAGGGGCCTACGGCTACAGGCAACACGCATGAAGGAGACTCAACCATGAGTGTAAACATTTATAAAAATTATTGGCAGACACCACCAAAGTGGAATCAATTTCACCACAGCATAGATAGTATAATAGGGACTGACAGGTCTTCAACTACACCTAGTCCAGCAGATGGATACCTGTTGTGATCCTAGTGGTAGAGGATCGCAGAAGTTCCAGCTAAGTCCGCAAACACAAAATCTAGCTCATAGGGAGGTGGTAACTTGGCTGACCGTATATCTGATCCTAGCACAACAACTAAAAGTGGCCGGGGAACGAACCTACGTTGATTCTAGACGTCTCGCACCAGCCGGAGAACTAACTAACCCTTACAGAGGAAATAAGACCTCACTTGCCTCAAGAGAAAGGACCCCAAAGTTATGATACAAGCCCCCAACAAATAATAACGGTGAGGTAAGAAGAAAAGACAAACATAAGTATGAA
Organism: Ranitomeya variabilis; assembly: GCF_051348905.1. NCBI lineage: Eukaryota > Metazoa > Chordata > Amphibia > Anura > Dendrobatidae > Ranitomeya > Ranitomeya variabilis. Next base: position 326,920,937 of record NC_135237.1, on the reverse strand, counting down.
CTAGATTTAGCAAAGTGAGGCCCACTAATTAATAGCAGAAAATAGGAAGAGGACTTATGCGGTCAGCAAAAACCCTACAAAAATATCCACGCTGAATATCCAAGAACCCCCGCACCGACTAACGGTGTGGGGGGAGAATATCAGCCCCCTAGAGCTTCCAGCAAAAATCAGGAATCACATTGTAACAAGCTGGAACAAAATAGCAGTAATGCGAATAAACAAAAATAGGAAAGCAGGACTTAGCTTATCTTGCAAATAGCAGGAGATCAGGAGACAGGAGCAAACAGACATAGACTGACTACATCGATTCCAGGCACTAGACTGAGTTTCCAGGAAGTCTAAATAGGAACACCCAAGGCCTAACGAACCAGGTGGGTACCAACCTGGAGAAAGACAATCCAAGTGTCATACCGCTAGTGATCACAAGAGGGAGCCAAGAAATACAGTTCACAACAGTACCCCCCCTTTAAGGAGGGGTCACCGAACCCTCACCAAGACCACCAGGGCGATCAGGATGAGCAGCATGAAAAGCACGAACCAAATCGGCCGCATGAACATCAGAGGCGACCACCCAGGAATTATCCTCCTGACCATAGCCCTTCCATTTGACCAGATACTGAAGCCTCCGTCTAGAGAGACGAGAATCCAAGATCTTCTCCACCACGTACTCCAACTCGCCCTCAACCAAGACTGGAGCAGGAGGGTCAACAGCAGGAACCACAGGCACAACGTACCGCCGCAACAAAGACCTATGGAACACATTGTGAATGGCAAACGACACCGGAAGATCCAAACGAAAAGAAACCGGATTAAGGATTTCCAAAATTTTATAAGGACCAATAAAGCGAGGCTTAAACTTAGGAGAGGAAACCTTAAGAGGGACATACCGAGAAGACAACCAAACCAAATCCCCAACACGAAGTCGGGGACCCACACCGCGGCGGCAGTTGGCAAAACGCTGAGCCTTCTCCTGTGACAATTTCAAGTTGTCCACCACATGATTCCAAATCCGCTGCAATCTATCCACCATGGAATCCACCCCAGGACAGTCAGAAGATTCAACATGACCCGAGGAAAAACGAGGATGAAAACCAGAGTTGCAGAAAAATGGCGAAACCAAAGTAGCGGAACTAGCCCGATTATTGAGGGCAAACTCAGCCAATGGCAAGAAGGTCACCCAATCATCCTGATCCGCAGAAACAAAACATCTCAAATAAGCCTCCAGCGTCTGATTAGTTCGCTCCGTTTGGCCATTAGTCTGAGGATGAAAGGCAGATGAGAACGACAAATCAATGCCCATCTTAGCACAAAAAGATCGCCAGAACCTGGACACAAACTGGGATCCTCTGTCAGACACGATATTCTCAGGAATGCCATGCAAACGAACCACATTCTGAAAGAACAAAGGAACCAGATCGGAAGAGGAAGGCAACTTAGGCAAGGGCACCAAATGGACCATCTTGGAAAAGCGATCACACACCACCCAGATGACAGACATTCCTTGAGACACCGGAAGATCTGAAATGAAATCCATGGAAATGTGTGTCCAGGGCCTCTTCGGGACGGGCAAGGGCAAAAGCAACCCGCTGGCACGAGAACAGCAAGGCTTAGCCCGAGCACAAATCCCACAGGACTGCACAAAAGAACGCACATCCCGTGACAAGGAAGGCCACCAAAAGGACCTAGCTACCAAATCTCTGGTACCAAAAATCCCAGGATGCCCTGCCAACACTGAGGAATGAACCTCGGAGATAACTCTGCTGGTCCATTTATCAGGAACAAACAGTCTATCAGGTGGGCAAGGGTCAGGTCTACCAGCCTGAAATCTCTGCAACACACGTCGCAAATCAGGAGAAATGGCTGACAAGATTACTCCCTCTTTAAGAATACCAGCTGGCTCTGAAACTCCCAGAGAGTCAGGCACAAAACTCCTAGAAAGAGCATCAGCCTTCACATTCTTCGAACCAGGCAGGTATGAGACCACAAAGTCAAAACGGGAGAAAAACAACGACCAACGAGTCTGTCTAGGATTCAGGCGCTTAGCAGACTCGAGATACATCAAATTTTTGTGATCAGTCAAGACCACCACACGATGCTTAGCTCCCTCGAGCCAATGACGCCACTCCTCAAATGCCCACTTCATGGCCAACAACTCCCGATTACCAACATCATAGTTCCGCTCCGCAGGCGAAAATTTCCTAGAAAAAAAAGCACAAGGTCTCATCACAGAGCAACCAGAGCCTTTCTGCGACAAAACAGCCCCTGCACCAATCTCAGAAGCGTCCACTTCAACCTGAAAGGGAAGTGAGACATCAGGCTGGCACAAAACAGGCGCCGAAGAAAACCAGCGCTTCAGCTCCCGGAAAGCCTCCACGGCTGCCGGAGCCCAATTAGCCACATCAGAACCTTTCTTGGTCATATCCGTCAAAGGTTTAACAACGCTAGAGAAATTAGCAATAAAACGACGGTAGAAATTAGCAAAACCCAAGAACTTCTGAAGACTCTTAACAGACGTGGGTTGAGTCCAATCATGAATAGCTCGGACCTTGACTGGATCCATCTCCACTGTAGAAGGGGAGAAAATGAAACCCAGAAAGGAAACCTTCTGCACTCCAAAGAGACACTTTGAGCCCTTCACAAAAAGCATTATCACACAAAACCTGAAACACCATCCTGACTTGCTTTACATGAGAATCCCAATCATCAGAAAAAAACAGAATATCATCCAGATAAACAATCATAAATTTATCTAGATACTTCCGGAAGATGTCATGCATAAAGGACTGAAACACTGAAGGAGCATTAGAGAGCCCAAAAGGCATCACCAAGTACTCAAAATGACCTTTGGGCGTATTAAACGCAGTTTTCCATTCATCTCCCTGCTTAATGCGCACAAGGTTGTACGCACCACGAAGATCTATCTTGGCGAACCACTTGGCACCCTTAATCCGAGCAAACAAGTCCGACAATAGTGGCAAAGGATACTGAAATTTGACCGTGATTTTATTCAGAAGCCGATAGTCTATACAAGGTCTCAAAGACCCGTCTTTTTTGGCTACAAAAAAGAATCCCGCACCAAGAGGGGAAGAGGATGGACGAATATGTCCCTTCTCCAAAGACTCCTTTAGGCTAGGTTCACATTGCGTTAGGGCAATCCGTTTAGCGCTAGCGCTAGCGGATTGCGCTAACGCAATGTTTATTTAGGGGCCGCGTTCATGGGTCGCGTTAACGTCCCCGCTCTCGCAGATCCCCGATCTGCGAGAGCGGGGAACGGACCTCGGGCGCGCCGCGGACGCTGCAAGCAGCGTCCGAGGCGCGTCACAGAAGAATGGCACATCACTAGCGCGAGCCGAAAAAGGCACGCGCTAGTGATGCGCTGCAGGCAAAATTTACATTGCTGTCAATGGGTGCGCTAACGGACCCGTTGCACGGCGTTAATTGCGACATTTTCGCCGTGCAACGCTGTCCGTTAGCGATCACCCACTAACGCAATGTGAACCTAGCCTTATATAAGAACGCATTGCGGCATGTTCAGGTACAGATAGATTAAATAATCGTCCCTTAGGAAATTTACTACCAGGAATCAAATCTATAGCACAGTCGCAGTCCCTATGAGGAGGAAGGGCACTGGACCTGGACTCACTAAATACAGTGGGGCAAAAAAGTATTTAGTCAGTCAGCAATAGTGCAAGTTCCACCACTTAAAAAGATGAGAGGCGTCTGTAATTTACATCATAGGTAGACCTCAACTATGGGAGACAAACTGAGAAAAAAAAATCCAGAAAATCACATTGTCTGTTTTTTTATCATTTTATTTGCATATTATGGTGGAACATAAGTATTTGGTCAGAAACAAACAATCAAGATTTCTGGCTCTCACAGACCTGTAACTTCTTCTTTAAGAGTCTCCTCTTTCCTCCACTCATTACCTGTAGTAATGGTTCCTGTTTAAACTTGTTATCAGTATAAAAAGACACCTGTGCACACCCTCAAACAGTCTGACTCCAAACTCCACTATGGTGAAGACCAAAGAGCTGTCAAAGGACACCAGAAACAAAATTGTAGCCCTGCACCAGGCTGGGAAGACTGAATCTGCAATAGCCAACCAGCTTGGAGTGAAGAAATCAACAGTGGGAGCAATAATTAGAAAATGGAAGACATTCAAGACCACTGATAATCTCCCTCGATCTGGGGCTCCACGCAAAATCCCACCCCGTGGGGTCAGAATGATCACAAGAACGGTGAGCAAAAATCCCAGAACCACGCGGGGGGACCTAGTGAATGAACTGCAGAGAGCTGGGACCAATGTAACAAGGCCTACCATAAGTAACACACTACGCCACCATGGACTCAGATCCTGCAGTGCCAGACGTGTCCCACTGCTTAAGCCAGTACATGTCCGGGCCCGTCTGAAGTTTGCTAGAGAGCATTTGGATGATCCAGAGGAGTTTTGGGAGAATGTCCTATGGTCTGATGAAACCAAACTGGAACTGTTTGGTAGAAACACAACTTGTCGTGTTTGGAGGAAAAAGAATACTGAGTTGCATCCATCCAACACCATACCTACTGTAAAGCATGGTGGTGGAAACATCATGCTTTGGGGCTGTTTCTCTGCAAAGGGGCCAGGACGACTGATCCGGGTACATGAAAGAATGAATGGGGCCATGTATCGTGAGATTTTGAGTGCAAACCTCCTTCCATCAGCAAGGGCATTGAAGATGAAACGTGGCTGGGTCTTTCAACATGACAATGATCCAAAGCACACCACCAGGGCAACGAAGGAGTGGCTTCGTAAGAAGCATTTCAAGGTCCTGGAGTGGCCTAGCCAGTCTCCAGATCTCAACCCTATAGAAAACCTTTGGAGGGAGTTGAAAGTCCGTGTTGCCAAGCGAAAAGCCAAAAACATCACTGCTCTAGAGGAGATCTGCATGGAGGAATGGGCCAACATACCAACAACAGTGTGTGGCAACCTTGTGAAGACTTACAGAAAACGTTTGACCTCTGTCATTGCCAACAAAGGATATATTACAAAGTATTGAGATGAAATTTTGTTTCTGACCAAATACTTATTTTCCACCATAATATGCAAATAAAATGATAAAAAAACAGACAATGTGATTTTCTGGATTTTTTTTTCTCAGTTTGTCTCCCATAGTTGAGGTCTACCTATGATGTAAATTACAGACGCCTCTCATCTTTTTAAGTGGTGGAACTTGCACTATTGCTGACTGACTAAATACTTTTTTGCCCCACTGTACATCCTGATAGTCCAACAAATACTCCGGAACTTCAGAAGGAGTAGAAGAAGCAATAGACACCGACGGAGAATCGCAATGAATTCCCTGACAACCCCAACTTGACACAGACATTGCCTTCCAATCCAAGACTGGATTATGGGTCTGTAACCATGGCAGACCTAAAACGACCAAATCATGCATTTTATGCAGAACAAGAAAACGAATCACCTCCCGATGTTCAGGAGTCATGCACATGGTCACTTGTGTCCAATACTGCGGTTTATTCTCCGCCAATGGCGTAGCATCAATTCCTCTAAGAGGAATGGGATTTTTTAAAGGCTCCAGGACAAAACCACAGCGCTTGGCAAACGACAAGTCCATAAGACTCAGGGCAGCACCTGAATCCACAAATGCCATAACAGGGTAGGAAGACAATGAGCAAATTAGAGTTACAGACAAAATAAACTTAGGATGCAAATTACCAATGGTGACAGGACTAACCATCTTTGTTAGGCGTTTAGAGCATGCTGAGATAACATGTGTAGAATCACCACAGTAAAAACACAACCCATTCTGACGTCTATGATTTTGTCGTTCAGTTCTAGTCTGAATTCTATCACATAACATTGAGTCAGGTGTCTGTTCAGACAACACTGCCAGAAGATTAGCAGATTTGCGCTCCCGCAAACGCCGATCTATCTGAATGGCCAGAGCCATAGAATCACTCAAACTTGTAGGAATGGTAAAACCTACCATCACATTCTTAATGGCTTCAGAAAGGCCATTTCTGAAATTTGCGGCCAGAGCACACTCATTCCATTGAGTGAGCACGGACCATTTCCGAAATTTTTGGCAATACACTTCAGCCTCATCCTGGCCCTGAGAGATAGCCAGCAACGCTTTTTCTGCCTGAATTTCAAGATTGGGCTCCTCATAAAGTAATCCGAGCGCCAGAAAAAACGCGTCGATATTTGCCAATGCCGGATCTCCTGGCATCAATGAAAAAGCCCAATCCTGAGGGTCGCCACTGTTGTGAATTCTGTTTTTGGGCTCCCTCTGGTGGTTACTGGTGGTACTGGTTGACTGTGTCTTGTTTTTTCCAGTGCACCTGTTTCCATTAGGAAATTGGGAGTCTCCTATTTAGTCTGGCTTCCCAGTCATTGTAGTGCCGGCAATCAATGTTATCAGAGCACCTTGTTGCTTGCTTCCTGCTCCAAGTCTGCAAGTCAGCTAAGTTGAATCTTTGGCTTTTTGTGTTTGTTTTGTCCAGCATGCATTTACATATCTTGTGCGGCTGGAAGCTCTAGTGATCTGGAATTGCTACTCCTGTGTCATGAGTTGACAACGGAGTGAAGGTAATTCCAGGATGGCTGTTCAGGGTTTTGAGGTGACCGCGAAGTCCTCTTTTGTATATTCCGCTATCTAGTCAGAGGGCCTCGCTTTGCTGAATCTATATTCATACTGCGTTTGTGTTTTCCTCTTACCTAACCGTTATTATATGTGGGGGGCTACTATAACCTTTGGGGTTTCCCTGGAGGCAAGTCAGGTCTGTGTATTCCTCTACTAGGGGTAGTTAGATCTCCGGCTGGCGCGAGGTGTCTAGAGACAACGTAGGCACACCCCCTGGCTACTTTTAGTTGCGTGTTAGGTTCAGTATCGCGGTTACCTAAGATACCATCCTTCCTAGAGCTTGTCCGTTTTTTGCCTAAGTCCCTGCCATTGGGAATCATGACACGCCACGCAAGAAAGAGATAACAATTTTAACTTGCTGAGCTGAGTCTCCAGACGAACGCGGTCTCAAAGATAGAAACAATTTACAATTATTCCTAAAATTCCTAAATTTAAATCGATCACCAGAGAAAAGCTCAGGAATAGGTATCTTAGGCTCTGACATAGGACTACTAGTAACAAAATCCTGAATGCCCTGCACCCGTGCAGCAAGCTGATCCACACTAGTAATCAGAGTCTGAACATTCATGTCTGCAGCAGAGCTTCAAGCCACTCAGAGGAAAAAGGGGAAGAAAAAAAAAAAAAACTCAGAACTTCTTTTCTTTTAATCCCGCTTCTGCAATGCATTGAATATTCACTTTGGGCCTGGAATACTGTTGTGATCCTAGTGGTAGAGGATCGCAGAAGTTCCAGCTAAGTCCGCAAACACAAAATCTAGCTCATAGGGAGGTGGTAACTTGGCTGACCGTATATCTGATCCTAGCACAACAACTAAAAGTGGCCGGGGAACGTACCTACGTTGATTCTAGACGTCTCGCACCAGCTGGAGAACTAACTAACCCTTACAAAGGAAATAAGACCTCACTTGCCTCAAGAGAAAGGACCCCAAAGTTATGATACAAGCCCCCAACAAATAATAACGGTGAGGTAAGAAGAAAAGACAAACATAAGTATGAACTAGATTTAGCAAAGTGAGGCCCACTAATTAATAGCAGAAAATAGGAAGAGGACTTATGCGGTCAGCAAAAACCCTACAAAAATATCCACGCTGAATATCCAAGAACCCCCGCACCGACTAACAGTGTGGGGGGAGAATATCAGCCCCCTAGAGCTTCCAGCAAAAATCAGGAATCACATTGTAACAAGCTGGAACAAAATAGCAGTAATGCGAATAAACAAAAATAGGAAAGCAGGACTTAGCTTATCTTGCAAAAAGCAGGAGATCAGGAGACAGGAGCAAACAGACATAGACTGACTACATCGATTCCAGGCACTAGACTGAGTTTCCAGGAAGTCTAAATAGGAACACCCAAGGCCTAACGAACCAGGTGGGTACCAACCTGGAGAAAGACAATCCAAGTGTCATACCGCTAGTGATCACAAGAGGGAGCCAAGAAATACAGTTCACAACAGATACCCAACCAGGAGTAGAGATGAGCGAATTTGATCGGAAAACAATCGTCAAACATATATGGCAGATTCAGATTTGTGATCAGAAACTCGAGAAAAATGTTATAAAATCAGTAAAAATCAGTAATATTCAGTAAAAGTGCAGGAAAATATTTGCGTTGCCACAAGCCGCTAGCCAGTCAGGGCTCAGGAAACACCCACAATGTCTTGACACCACGGCTTGGGTCACTGGCTGCTGAAACACATGTCCCTATCCATATAAATATTTGACATGTGGTTTTAGCGCCATTTTGACACTGATATAGCGCAGAGAGGCTGCTCCTTATGCTGCCTAGATTTCAGCTATTTAGTTAGGTGGCTGTATATCAGTCAGAAAGTGTAGCTAGATAGTGTCTAGTGTGGCTGTAAAATTTACCTTCCAGAATTTTTTTCTTATGGCCATACTGAGGTGCACAAACAAATCCAACAGGGCACGTGTTGCGCACTGCTTCTATTGTGATCGATGCATGAATATAGCATGCTAAATCACATATAGCTAGTGAAAAAATATTAAACAACCTGCTGTATCCCACCTTATAATTTAGTGCTGTGGTGAAATAAAACTGTCTGCAGACCTAAGGCACATAAAAAAAAGTTATATTTTTTTCTGTTGCTAAATGTGAAACAGTCTGCTGTATCCCACGTAGTCATTTTGTGTCGGTGATATGAACCTGTCTGCAGACCTAAGGCACATTAAAAAAATGTATAATTATTCAGTTGCAAAAAGTTAGAAAACCCGCTGTATCACACTTTGTCATTTGTTTGGGTTGAAATTAAGCTGTAGAGGCCTGATCCAGAAGCCACAAATTCTTCTGTTATTAATATCATACAGTAAGGGACCTGTCACCTGACTTGAAAAATAGTTTGCAGCATCTAGTGTGTTATAGAAGCCTGATACATAGGCCACAAACACATTCTTCTGTTATTAATGTCATACAGTAAGGGACCTGACTTGAAAAATTGTTTGTAACATCTAGTGTGTTATAGAGGCCTGATCCTTAGTTAAAAAAATTATTCTGTTATTAGCGTCATACAGTAAGGGTCCTAACTTTAAAAATAGTTTGAAGCATCTAGTATGTTATAGAGGCCTAATACATAGGCCACAAACAAATTCTTCTGTTTTTAACGTCATACAGTAAGGTTCCTGACTTGAATAGTCAACTATTGACCATTCGCTTGCCAACACTGTTTGCTCTTATCCATCATGGCGCCAGATTGCCTTCATGCCCATTGCGTATGCACGGCGCTTCCTCCGCCCCCCTGTCAGCGCTCGCGCTGGTTGCACGCTCGGCATCCAACTGCACGGGCCCCGTGTTTGTCTGTTGTTCGGTGGAGCGTGGCGCGTTGGCCGAGAGGTGGGGTGAGGCTGTGCTGCTTATCTTTTATCCCTCATTTCTTCACGCATACCAGTGTTAATTAGTGTATGTCGGCATGGCAACCCGCATACACTTCCAGCAATACACTCCATCTCACTTCCGGTGGCCATTAGTATATAAACCCGCTCATGGCACTATGTGCCATGCCCCCTGAAGGAGTGCTTCCGAAACGTGCGTCGGGGTGGGTGCACGGACCCTGGGAACCTTTATATCTGCATCCCATTAGAGGTAATAACTTTCAACTTTCTTGTAGGAAATATTTTGCTTTTTGTGTCAAGAGTTTTTTTATACTGCAGCAAATATTTTTGCACAATTTGGCATCTCTTCTAGATTGTATATGCTACATATATGCGGATGTAGCCACTGACCATAATAATAATAATAATAATCTTTATTTATATAGCGCCAACATATTCCACAGCACTTTACAGCTTAACAGTTTCAAACACAACAGTCATAAGTAGTGTTGAGCGATACCGTCCGATACTTGAAAGTATCGGTATCGGAAAATATCGGCCGATACCGGCAAAGTATCGGATCCAATCCGATACCGATACCCGATACCAATACAAGTCAATGGGACTCAAGTATCGGACGGTATTCCTGATGGTTCCCAGGGTCTGAAGGAGAGGAAACTCTCCTTCAGGCCCTGGGAACCATATTAATGTGTAAAATAAAGAATTAAAATAAAAAATATCGCTATACTCACCTGTCCGACGCAGCCGGGACCTCAGCGAGGGAACCGGCAGCGTTGTTTGTTTAAAATTCGCGCTTTTACTTGGTTACGTGAAGTCCCGGCTTGTGATTGGTCAGGGCGGCCATGTTGCCGGGACGCGGACCAATCACAGCAAGCCGTGACGAAATTACGTCACGGCTTGCTGTGATTGGTCCGCGTCCCGGCAACATGGCCGCCGTTAACCAATCACAAGCCGTGACGTCACGGGAGGCTGGACATGCGCGTATTTTGAAAAGCGCGCGTGTCCAGCCTCCAGTGACGTCCCGGCTTGTGATTGGTTAATGGCGGCCATGTTGCCGGGACGTCACTGGAGGCTGGACACGCGCGCTTTTCAAAATACGCGCATGTCCAGCCTCCCGTGACGTCCCGGCTTGTGATTGGTTAATGGCGGCCATGTTGCCGGGACGTCACTGGAGGCTGGACACGCGCGCTTTTCAAAATACGCGCATGTCCAGCCTCCCGTGACGTCCCGGCTTGTGATTGGTTAATGGCGGCCATGTTGCCGGGACGTCACTGGAGGCTGGACACGCGCGCTTTTCAAAATACGCGCATGTCCAGCCTCCCGTGACGTCATGGCTTGTGATTGGTTAATGGCGGCCATGTTGCCGGGACGCGGACCAATCACAGCAAGCCGTGACGTAATTTCGTCACGGCTTGCTGTGATTGGTCCACGTCCCGGCAACATGGCCGCCCTGACCAATCACAAGCCGGGACTTCACGTAACCAAGTAAAAGCGCGAAATTTAAACAAACAACGCTGCCGGTTCCCTCGCTGAGGTCCCGGCTGCGTCGGACAGGTGAGTATAGCGATATTTTTTATTTTAATTCTCTTTTTTACACATTATTACATTAATGTTGTTGCGATACCCGATACCCGATACCACAAAAGTATCGGATCTCGGTATCGGAAATTCCGATACAGCAAGTATCGGCCGATACCCGATACTTGCAGTATCGGAATGCTCAACACTAGTCATAATAAGTAATAACATTAGCAATACAATAATTAAAGCAAAATAAGATGACCCTGCTCATGAGAGCTTACAATCTACAATGTGGTGGGGGAGATATAAAGTACAGGTGTGTATTTGCAATTATGTATTTACAATGATGGTCCAGCCACCTTCAGGGGGTGGGGGATAGATGGGGATAGTGAATGGGCTACACAGACACACAAACATAAAATGACTTTGATTAGGGAACGTGATAGGCCGCTCTGAACAAAATGTGTTTTGAGGGAGCGCCTAAAACTATGTAAATTGTGGATGGTCCTAATATCTTGGGGTAGAGCATTCCAGAGGATTGGCGCAGCGCGGGAGAAGTCTTGGAGTCAGAGGTACGGATTAGTGCAGAGGTTAATCGAAAGTCATTTGCAGAGCGCAGAGGTCGGTTAGGCCGATTGACCAAAATGAGGGAGGAGATGTAAGGGGGTGCCACACTGAGGAGAGCTTTGTGGGTGAGAACAAGTACTTTGAATTGTATCCTGTAATGAATAGGCAGCCAGTGTAATGACTGGCAAAGAGCGGACGCGTCCGAGTAACGATTAGCTAGATGGACAACCCTGGCTGCTGCATTAAGGATAGACTGGAGAGGGGAAAGTCGAGTAAGGGGGAGGCCAATTAGTAGAGCATTGCAGTACTCCAGGCGGGAGTGGATCAAGGCGACAGTGAGGGTTTTTGTTGTTTCCATGGTGAGAAAAAGACGGATTCTAGAGATGTTCTTTAGGTGTAAGCGGCACGAGCGGGCGAGAGATTGTATATGGAATGTGAAGGAGAGATTGGAGTCAAACATAACACCCAGACAGAGCGCCTGCTGAAGGGGTGTTATTATGGTGCCACCTACGGAGAGGGAAATATCAGATTTAGGGAGGTTAGTAGATGGCGGGAGCTGAAGAAGTTCAGTTTTGGAGAGGTTGAGTTTCAGATAGAGAGCGGACATGATGTTGGAGACAGAGGACAGACAGTCACTGGCGTTCTGTAGTACAGCGGCAGTAAGGTCAGGGGATGACGTGTATAGTTGTGTGTCATCAGCATAAAGATGGTACTGAAGGCCAAATCTGCTGATGGTCTGTCCAATTGGGGCCGTGTAGAGGGAGAAGAGAAGAGGGCCAAGGACTGAGCCCTGAGGTACCCCGACAGTGAGAGGAAGATATGAAGTGGAGCCAGAGAACAGAACACTGAAGGAGCGGTCAGAAAGATAGGAGGAGAACCAGGAGAGAGCAGCATCCTTAATGCCTAGTGACTGGAGCCCAGAGAGTAGGAGAGGGTGGTCAACAGTGTCGAAAGCTGCAGAAAGGTCAAGAAGAATGAGGAGAGAGTGGTCACCGTTACATTTTGCTGTCAGAAGGTCATTGGTCACCTTGATGAGTGCCGTTTCTGTCGAAATGTAGGGGGCGGAAACCGGACTATGAAGGGTCTAGGAGGGAATGAGTGGAGAGGTAACGGGTAAGGCGGGAGTAGACCAGGTGCTCCAAGAGTTTAGAGATGAAGGGGAGATTAGAAACCGGTCTGTAGTTGTTTGTGCAGGATGGGTCGAGGGCGGGTTTCTTTAGTAATGGAGTAATGATAGAGTGTTTAAAGGAGGAGGGGAAAATGTCAGAGGAGAGGGAGAGATTAAAGATTGTAGTTAGGTGAGTTGTGACGACTGGATAGAGAAACTGGAGGAGAAGTGAGGGAATGGGGTCGGTAGTGCATGTAGTCAGACGAGAAGAAGAGAGGAGCCTGGAGACTTCTTCTTCTGTGATGGGATCGAATGTGGAGAGTGAACCAGGGGAAATACAGGGCTGTTTTACTCTGTGCTTGGACGTTCTGAGGGTGAGGGGCGCTACTTGGTCCAGGGTGCTTCTAAGAGTGTCATTGTAGTGATGTACAGCCAGATCAGGACAGGAAAAAGAGGAGATTGGGTACAATGATGAGTGTAGGAAGTCTGAAAGTGTTTGAGGGTTCATAGCATGTAGATTTCTGAATGTGTGGTAGGTAGGAGGTTGCTGGGGTGCGCGAGGAATTGTGAGTGTGAAGGAGAGAATGTTGTGGTCAGAGAGGGGAAGCAGTGAGTTATCTAGGTAGGAGATTGAAAAGAGCCGGATGAAGACCAGGTCAAGGGTGTTGCCGTCTTTGTGTGTTTCAGAGGTTGAGAGCCGTGAGAGGCCTAGAGAAGTGGTTAGTGAAAGAAGCTGGGATGCAGATGTGGAAGTGAGGCTGTTAATGGGGATGTTGAAGTCTCCCAGGAAAAGGGTTGGGAGTTCTGAGGACATGAAGTGTGGCAGCCAGGCAGAGAAATGGTCCAGGAAGTGGGTGGGTGAGCCTGGGGGCCGGTATATGACTGCTACTCTGAGGGAGAGAGGACGAAAGAGCCTGATGGTGTGAACCTCAAAAGAAGGGAATGAGAGTGATGGAGCTGGGGGATGACCTGGAAAGAGCATTGTGGGGACAAGAGTATACCGACTCCACCACCATGTCTGTTTGTGGGTCTCGGGGAATGTGAGAATTGTAAGCCACCATGGGAAATGGCAGCAGGATAGACAGTGTCAGAATCCTGAATCCAGGTTTCCGTGAGGGCCAACAGATTAAGAGCGTTTTTCAGAAAGTAATTGTGTAGGAAGGGAAGCTTGTTACATACAGACCGTGGATTCCAAAAGGCACAATTAAAAGGAGATGAAGGAGTGCAATTAATATTAGTAAGATTATTAAGGTTTCAATGTGAGGTAGGGTAGGGGGATGGTGGACCAGGGTTGGTGGAGATGTCCCCTAAAATCAGTAGGAGTAGGAAGATAAAGAGCAAGTAGTTTTTGGAATTGACCATAACATGTTACCCACTTTTATTACACCCCTCTTTGGGGAGGGAGTGATTTTGATAACTATGATCAAAGTGTAAGTAGCTATGGTCCCCTGGCTCTGTGCGCCCCTGGTGCAGTCATGTAATTGTGCGGTGATTTGTACTTAGTGTGGAACTCTGTCCTCACCTGTTCTTTATATTATATTTAATAAAGATGGATTATATTCTATTATTATGTGTGGACTGTATGGTCGTTTTTTTTTTTTAATCCTCTCCTTCTTGCTCCTTGTTAATTAGTGACCTGTCTGTACGCTTTATCCTATATTGATATCAGTGGATACTGATCTCCAATTCTACCTTTATCAATTGATTTCACAGTTGGTAGCTATGCTGATTGATGTTGTGATCTTGTTTATTTATTGAATCTAGGCAGGAGCTGCGCACTTCTTGGTGGTCTTTTGTGCAATTCTCGGTGTCTCAGGACCTGGACCCCGACCAATATGCAGGGAATGTAAGGGCCTAAACAATGTAAACATTTTATAAATACATATTTAAACCTTAACCCTATAATGACCTAGCGATTTTTTATTTTAATTTCTTCCTTATTTCAAAAGCTTTTTTTTTTTACTTAGTTACGTCCTCATAATCGTAAGGCTACGTTCACACTTTGCGGGTTTTGCCGCGGATCTGCAGCGGATTTGACACTGCGGATCCGCAGCAGTTTTCCATGCAGGGTACAGTACAATGTTACCCTATGGAAAACAAAACCCGCTGTGCCCACGCTGCGGATTTCCGCGGAAAAAGCCGCGCGGCTTTTCTGCGGAAAAAAAGAAGGAGCATGTCACTTCTTGGTGCAGAATTGCAGCGGTTCTGCACCCATAGAAATGCATTGATCTGCTCACTTTCCGCATGGGGCTGTGCCCACGTTGCGGGAAGTTAAGCGGATAATGTGCCGATGGTACCCGGGGTGGAGGAGAGGAGACTCTCCTCCAGGCCCTGGGAACCATATTTTGGTGTACAAAAAAGAATTAAAATAAAAAATAATGCTATACTCACCTCTCAGCGCTGCCCGCGGCGTCCGGTCTCAGTTGCTGTGCTTGCAGGACCTGTGGTGACGTCGCGGTCACATGACCGTGATGACACCGCGGTCACATGACCGTGACGTCACGAAGGTCCTTGTCGGCACAGCCGCTTGCAGCGCCCAGGAGATCGCGACGTCAGAGGGTGAGTATAACGAATTTTTATTATTTTTAACATTACTATTGATGCTGCATATTGCTGCATATGCAGCATCAATAGTACAGGAGTAATCCCGCAGCGGAAACCGCGGAACAAACCGCGATAAATCTGCAGGGATAACCGCAGCGGTTTTGCCCTGCAGATTTATCAATTCTGCTGCGGGATTAACCCGCAGAGCAGGCCGCAAAGTGTGAACGTGGCCTAAAAGGGCTTGTTTCTTTGCAGGACGAGTTGTACTTTTGAACAACATTCATTTTATCATGGGATATACTGGAAAGCAGGAAAAAATTCCAAGTGCGTTGAAATTGCAAAAAAAGTGCAATTCTGCAATTATTATTATTATTTTTTTTTATTTACCATGTTCACTGTATGGTAAAACTGGCAATAGGACTCCCCAGGTCAATACAAGTACACAGATACCAAATATGATCTGCTTATGTTGCCATTTTCCAATACTCCAATTTTTCACAATCTGGGGCTGGAAGAGGGCTTATTTTTTTGCGTCATAAGCTGCCATTTTTATTGATACCATTTTGGAATAGATACTTTGTTTTGATCAGCCATTATTTCATTTTATACTTGAAGCTGTGAGCCGGAGTTCACTGGAGTATTGTAATGACAGTCATGGGGGTCTTCTGCAGACCCCCGGCTGTCATGACAACCCATAGGTGTCGCACAATCACGTGACGGGGCGCTGATGGGTGGGATGTATGAAGTGCTTCCTGTCGGTGTGTGTTAAATCCCGCTGTCAGTGGTTGACAGTTTTGAACACCAGTCTTAATAAGATGCTCCAAATTGATTAAAAGGCACACGTTTCCTAATGAATTCAGAGCATTTTTTCAGTGGCGTGTGCCTCGCCAGAAATTTTACTCCCATCAGAAACTGACATTCAGGGACTGGAATAACATTTCTGGTATAAGAAACGCACCACTCTGCATAAATATGATGGGCAGGTGTAGCCACACTTCATCCTGCCCAGGCTCCATACCAGCTCTTCCCATTTTAGCAGAACTGCTTAAAACTGGTGTAAAAACGCCAAAACTAATAACTTCATTTTGCACAAATGTTTTACTACTAATCAAAGTGTTTCATGCCAGTTTTGTGACGTAAAGACTGTGGTTTTGTATTGGGCAATTACACAAATGACTGACGGAGGCTGAGGCTGCTTCCACTACTAGACTGGTTACTTAGGAAGTCACAGTGAGTGTATTGTATATACACCACCGATTTCAGCGCATGGAATATGTGTATATATATATATATATATGATCTGATATGATCCCCGTCCAACCCCACAATGTTGTGGCTGTATCAGTCACAGCACATGCATGGAGAGCCCAACAAACAGGATCTCCATGCATGTGTTGTGACAGTGACACAGCCGTGACGCATGCAGCAGTGGCGCCGATCAGCTCGCGCGATCCAGTAAGCCGGGTTCCCTCTGCAGCTTATTTGGCAAGCACTATAGCTTGCCAAATAAGAGGGAACCCAAACAAATTTGCTCAACTCTAGTTATGATGCTGTTTCAGTAACCAGTGCTGAGTTCCGCTATTATCAACCTTTTCTCTTATTCAGATATATAGTGTCACTATTTTTTAAGCTTAGCACCACCTCAGACTGTTTTTTCCTGAGTGCGGAACAGCTTTAAAGTGACACTTCCCATTGTAAGCTATGTGGACATGTCAGCAGTGCCAGAGTTTCATACTGTTATACAGGTCCTTCTCAAAAAATTAGCATATAGTGTTAAATTTCATTATTTACCATAATGTAATGATTACAATTAAACTTTCATATATTATAGATTCATTATCCACCAACTGAAATTTGTCAGGTCTTTTATTGTTTTAATACTGATGATTTTGGCCTACAACTCCTGATAACCCAAAAAACCTGTCTCAATAAATTAGCATATTTCAACCGTCCAATCAAATAAAAGTGTTTTTTAATAACAAACAAAAAAACCATCAAATAATAATGTTCAGTTATGCACTCAATACTTGGTCGGGAATCCTTTGGCAGAAATGACTGCTTCAATGCGGCGTGGCATGGAGGCAATCAGCCTGTGACACTGCTGAGATGTTATGGAGGCCCAGGATGCTTCAATAGCGGCCTTAAGCTCATCCAGAGTGTTGGGTCTTGCGTCTCTCAACTTTCTCTTCACAATATCCCACAGATTCTCTATGGGGTTCAGGTCAGGAGAGTTGGCAGGCCAATTGAGCACAGTAATACCATGGTCAGTAAACCATTTACCAGTGGTTTTGGCACTGTGAGCAGGTGCCAGGTCGTGCTGAAAAATGAAATCTTCATCTCCATAAAGCATTTCAGCCGATGGAAGCATGAAGTGCTCCAAAATCTCCTGATAGCTAGCTGCATTGACCCTGCCCTTGATGAAACACAGTGGACCAACACCAGCAGCTGACATGGCACCCCACACCATCACTGACTGTGGGTACTTGACACTGGACTTCAGGCATTTTGGCATTTCCTTCTCCCCAGTCTTCCTCCAGACTCTGGCACCTTGATTTCCGAATGACGTGCAAAATTTGCTTTCATCAGAAAAAAGTACTTGGGACCACTTAGCAACAGTCCAGTGTTGCTTCTCTGTAGCCCAGGTCAGGCGCTTCTGCCGCTGTTTATGGTTCAAAAGTGGCTTTACCTGGGGAATGCGGCACCTGTAGCCCATTTCCTGCACACGCCTGTGCACGGTGGCTCTGGATGTTTCCACACCAGACTCAGTCCACTGCTTCCTCAGGTTCCCCAAGGTCTGGAATCGGTCCTTCTCCACAATCTTCCTCAGGGTCCGGTCACCTCTTCTCGTTGTACAGCGTTTTCTGCCACATTGTTTCCTTCCAACAGACTTACCATTGAGGTGCCTTGATACAGCACTCTGGGAACAGCCTATTTGTTGAGAAATTTCTTTCTGGGTCTTACCCTCTTGCTTGAGGGTGTCAATGATGGCCTTCTTGACATCTGTCAGGTCGCTAGTCTTACCCATGATACTGGTTTTGAGTAATGAACCAGGCAGGGAGTTTTTAAAAGCCTCAGGTATCTTTTGCATGTGTTTAGAGTTAATTAGTTGATTCAGAAGATTAGGGTAATAGGTCATTTAGAGAACCTTTTCTTGATATGCTAATTTATTGAGACAGGTTTTTTGGGTTATCAGGAGTTGTAGGCCAAAATCATCAGTATTAAAACAATAAAAGACCTGACAAATTTCAGTTGGTGGATAATGAATCTATAATATATGAAAGTTTAATTGTAATCATTACATTATGGTAAATAATGAAATTTAACACTATATGCTAATTTTTTGAGAAGGACCTGTATATTTGTACTTCAATGGGGGTTGAAGTGTCAGCTCTTTCTCACTTCCCTATTATATATATACACTTACTGGCCACTTTATTAGGTACACCTGTCCAACTTCTTGTTAACACTTAATTTCTAATCAGCCAATCACATGGCGGCAACTCAGTGCATTTAGGCATGTAGACATGGTCAAGACAATCTCCTGCAGTTCAAACCGAGCATCAGTATGGGGAAGAAAGGTGATTTGAGTGCCTTTGAACGTGGCATGGTTGTTGGTGCCAGAAGGGCTGGTCTGAGTATTTCAGAAACTGCTGATCTACTGGGATTTTCACGCACAACCATCTCTAGGGTTTACAGAGAATGGTCCGAAAAAGAAAAAAAATCCAGTGAGCGGCAGTTCTGTGGGCGGAAATGCCTTGTTGATGCCAGAGGTCAGAGGAGAATGGGCAGACTGGTTCGAGCTGATAGAAAGGCAACAGTGACTCAAATCACCACCCGTTACAACCAAGGTAGGCCTAAGAGCATCTCTGAACGCACAGTGCGTCGAACTTTGAGGCAGATGGGCTACAGCAGCAGAAGACCACACCGGGTACCACTCCTTTCAGCTAAGAACAGGAAACTGAGGCTACAATGTGTACAAGCTCATCGAAATTGGACAGTAGAAGATTGGAAAAACGTTGCTTGGTCTGATGAGTCTCGATTTCTGCTGCGACATTCGGATGGTAGGGTCAGAATTTGGCGTAAACAACATGAAAGCATGGATCCATCCTGCCTTGTATGGAGCATCTTTGGGATGTGCAGCCGACAAATCTGCGGCAACTGTGTGATGCCATCATGTCAATATGGACCAAAATCTCTGAGGAATGCTTCCAGCACCTTGTTGAATCTATGCCACGAAGAATTGAGGCAGTTCTGAAGGCAAAAGGGGGTCCAACCCGTTACTAGCATGGTGTACCTAATAAAGTGGCCGGTGAGTGTATATATTATAATTAGAGATGAGCGAAATGTTCGGAAAACTTCGGAAAACGGTTGCCATCTCAAAATCGGCACGAACATAGCACATTCGGATTTGTGTTCCGTTTCACAAGCATTTTTTACTCGGTCGGCAAAATTCGGTCGCAGTTTGGTAAATAATCGTGTTTCCACTAATGCTTTTATTACTTTGGCTAGGACAGTGGTGCCGTATGATGAGCGGGGTGGGGGTGGGGTGCGTGTTTGATGAGAGGAGGCGGTGTGGAGAGGTTAGAGAAGTGGTGCGCTTTTTTTTCCCTTAACTTTATGAGTGTTGATTCTGGCAGCCAATCAGGACTCAGAAACAATCCACATTATGACACAAGGTCTTCTGTGATTGGTTGCCGAAGTTGCATGTCCTTGGCCATATAAAAAGCAGACATCTTGTTTTGCTGGCTCCATTTTCTCAGTGTGTCAGCACAGAGAGGCCACTCCTGATAATGCTGCAAGTGAACTTGTCAGTTAGCTAGATAGGATCCTGTCTTGTGTGAAATCGATCTTCCAGCATCTAACTAGATTGTGCAAAAACTGTGTGAGTCTGAGGAGGCCCCATTTGTTAATCCAAATAGTTTGTGATAAAACTGTATTTCAGTGAGAAATCAGGAGGCCAGATTTCCACTTAAAAATCATTAGGCCTGTTATTAGGGTTCAGCGAGGAGGCCCAATTAGCTAATCCAAATTCTTTGTGATAAAACTGTGTTTCAGAGACAAATCAGAAGGCCAGATTTCCACTTAAAAATCATTAGTGGAGGATGGGATTAAACCAAAGTAGGAGAAGGGAATTATCACACACTCAAACCTTAGTAACTGTCCCAGACAAATCCACCAAATGCCTTCTCCAATAACAACCACCAACAACCTCCAGCCATGCAGCATAACCTAGCTTTGACAATGAGTGCTTGCCAGGACCCAGTTTATAGATTAGATGAGTGGCTAACAATGCACAGAGGAGCCTTAACGCAGGAAAGTTTACATGAGCTCTCAACTGAGCAGATTAACCCCTTGTGAGGTAGTGAGGGGAATCATATACGAGGGCAGGTATGTGTCCCCCAGGATGCATACGTTATATTAAACCCGCTGGAGCATCTTGTGTTAACAGCAAAACGCCTGTGAATAACAAGGCAAAATAAAAGTAAGTGTGGATTTGGTCAAAGTAGTTGACCCAGTTAGAGTTTTAGGAAAACCCAACCTGGGCTTTTATTTTTAGAGGGATTTACAGGTTTGGTAGTGGGGCGAATCCCTCTCTCCACTCCAGGTTTTGAGAGTGGCTCTATGTCCACGATTTCCATTTAATCTCAGTATTGTCTTGGGTGTGTCAGTTTTAGTTTTGCAAGCTGCAGAGCAGGAGGCTCTGTGCAACCCAGGCCTGTGGGAAGCCAACACAGAGCCAGGGACTTCAAAGCGGCTGATGCACCAAGGAGTTATAGCAGTGCCAGGTTGGAACATGGACTGTTTTTGGGAAAAAGAACTGGAGGATATTGGTTTCTGTTTATGTGAGTTCTGGAAATAGACATTTTATGTTGAACTTTCTGTGGTCCCTGCCTATTTGTCGCACTGTGTAAACTCCACTGCACTACTAAAAGAAATTTCCACCATTTAATATGAAGAAGTGCTTCTAATCAGTGCAGGAGTAGGAGAAATCAGACGCTGCAGTCTTCTAGCTCCTTTGTCGTGGTAAACTCGTGGCTAGTGATGAGCGAGTATACTCGTTGTTCAAGTTTTCCCGAGCACGCTCGGGTGACCTCCGAGTATTTGTTATTGCTCGGAGATATAGTTTTCATCGCCTCAGTTGCATGATTTACGGCTTCCAGATAAGCTGAATACATGTGGGAATTCCCTAATAAACAGGCATTCCTCACATGTATTCAGCATATCTGGAAGCCGTAAATCATACAACTGAGGTGATGAAAACTATATCTCCGAGCTATAACAAATACTCGGGAGGTCACCCGAGCGTGCTCGGGAAAACCCGAGCAACGAGTACACTCGCTCACCACTACTCGTGACATCTAGACTTCCAACCCCGGGAAAGTCAAGGCGTCATGGCAAAAACATTAGCTGCAGCAGTAGTGTAAGTGGCATAAGCAATTTCTGTAAGTCATGTTACACTTTTTTTGTAGACCAGCCCATGCACCAGTAGAACAAAGTACAAGTCTGACACGTTGTGAACGATTGGAGAAGACAGTGCAGGAGTATCTTGAGCTCAATATAAATGCAATCAAAGGGAATTTGGACTCCTTTGCATTTTGGTCTTCAAAAATGGAAGAGTGCCTAAGCTCACCTTGGAGGTGTTGTCATGCTCGGCAGTCAGCGTTCTCTCAGAACGCGTCTTCAGCACTGCTGGTGGTGTCCTCACGGATAAGCATATCCAGTTGTCCCTGAAAGCGTAGACTGCCTAACTTTCATAGATCTCCAATGACTTTCGCACCCTAGTCACACACTGGGCTGACTAGGCGATGGTGTAGTTTTTAGTGTCATGCATGGATCTCGCATTATTTTAGTCTGTGCCACCTTTGTCGTGGCTTCCTGCCTGCTGTTACTACTGCTGTTGATGTTACATTTATTTGAAATGTGGAGAATCTAAGTTGGGTCTCATTCATGTGTGTTGCCTTTAGAAGTAGGGCTTCCAGACAGGCAGGCCTGCACTTACTTTCACTCAACTACCTGTGTTTGCAGTAAATCTTGTGAAATACTGTATTTTCCGGACTATAATACGCACCGGACTTTAAGACACATCTAGGTTTTGTTAGAGGAAAATACAAAAAAAAATTTGAAGCAAAAATGTGGTCATGATGCACGGTTATGGTGGGAGGGGGTGGTATCTACTGCTGACACTGCTACAGTACTAATATCCCCCATTATGGTATATATGTCCCCAATCCAGGTATACATGGCACTTTCATCCCCATCCTGATATATATGGCCCCCTTCAGAAAAACATAAAAAACATTCTACTTACCTTCCCTGCGCTCCCTCGCAGCATCCTGTTCTGATGCCAGCAGTGTATTTCAGCCTGGAAGCAGTGCATGGCAGTCACATGATGCTGTGCTAAGAAAATGGAGGACAGCTGCCGGATTACTCACTGCTCCCCATGCCTGGGACTATGGGCATGTGGAGCAGTGAATATACATCTTCTTTAATAGCAGGCACACTGTTAGCCCCAGCCATCAGCTTCCTGCAGGTGCTGGCCATCACATTTGCCCACTAGTAAAGAGAATCAATATTCACTGCTTTCCACTCCCATGGGTGTGGGGAGCTATGAATATTCATTCTCTAATAGCGGGCACACGTGATAGCCCAGCTGCTGCAGGAGCTGGCAGCTGCAGTTACCAGTGTGCCTCTACTAAATAAAAATGAATATTCACTGCCCCCACAACCATAGTCCCTCTCAACTCAGCGCCAAGAGGTGGGAGGGATTATGGGCGTGGGGAGCATTGAATATTCATTTCAGCAGGCATAGAGGTTAGCCACAGCAGCTGACTCCTGCCTCCCCCACCACCCCATCACCCCTCCACAGCAGGTACATCCAGACTATAAGATGCACCCCCATTTTCCTCCAAAAATATTGTGACCAAAGAGTCAACAAGGTTTTTGAATTTATAAATACTTTAAGGGGTGCAGTTTTTAAAATGGAGTCTTGTTTGTGGGTTTTCTGGCATATAAGCCCCTCACAGTCACTTTAAAAGTCAAGTGGTTCCTAAGACTATATTTTGTAAATTAACTGAATGAATAAGAAATTGCTGCTAAACTATTACCCTGTTAACATCCCAATGGGGAAAAAAAGTCTTTTAGAAAATAATGCTGATGAATAGCAGGCTCACTCTATATCTCTGATGCCCTGGATGAGCACAGAATTTCCCTTATGCCTCCTGAGGAACTTGCATCATGGGAGGGAAACGCGTCGAGGCTGAACTGATCTAAGCTAAGTTTTATTCTCTTGGCTCTTTTATATGCTATATGCTGACCTGCTTTGAGTATGGTGTAATAGGTGCATACACTTCAGATATTAATAAGACTATCTCAAGAAAGGTTGAATGAATATGTTTAAACTAAAGCCCCCGTCACACTAAACGAGGTCGCTAGCGAGATTGCTGCTTAGTCACAAGTTTTGTGACGCAACAGCGACCTCAGTAGCGATCTCGCTATGTTTGACACGTACCAGCGACCAGACCCCTGCTGTGAGATCGCTGGTGGTGTCGGAATGGCCTGGACCTTTTTTTGGTCGTTGAGGTCCCGCTGACATCGCTGAATCGGTGTGTGTGACACGGATTCAGCGATGTCTTCACTGGTAACCAGGGTAAACATCGGGTTACTAAGCGCAGGGCCGCGCTTAGTAACCCGATGTTTACCCTGCTTACCATCGTAAATGTAAAAAAACCCAAACACTACATACTCACATTCCGGTGTCCGTCAGGTCCCTCACCGTCCGCTTCCCGCACTGACTAACTGCTGGCCGTAAAGTGAAAGTACAGCACAGTGGTGACGTCACCGCTCTGCTGTGAGGGCCGGCGCTCAGTCAGTGCAGGAAGCGGACGCCGGGGGACGCGAAGGTGAGTATGTACTGTTTGTTTTTTTTACATTTTACACTGGTAACCAGGGTAAACATCGGGTTACTAAGCGCGGCCCTGCGCTTAGCAACCCGATGTTTACCCTGGTTACCCGGGGACCTTGGCATTGTTGGTCGCTGGAGAGCTGTCTGTGTGACAGCTCCCCAGCGACCACACAGCGACTAAACAGCGACGCTGCAGCGATCGGCATCGTTGTCTGTATCGCTGCAGCGTCGCTAAGTGTGACGGGGCCTTAAGTTTCATCGCCTTGGTGTATTATATTTGATCTGCCTTGGGCATGGTTCAATATGCAATTGATTACAGGCACTGCTTATACGCCCCCTGGAGATTACTCTAATTGCCTTATTATCTGGGCTGGGTTTAATAATAGGATTTTATAACCTCAGATAGACCTGCTTTATGGGCAAAGTGTAATATATATAGCTGGACATTAATTTTAGTGCTATACTGACCTTTGTTGTGTGTATATACAGTATATATATATAATAATTTTTGATTGGAGGTATAGGTGGTCCAGTGGGCATAGATCCTGGGAGTTTATGCATTACTGAGCTCGTCTGGGCAGCCATGTTTGCATATTTGTGAAAGTCTGCACCTTTATAACTGCACCATTTTTTACCACAAAAATTCTCTATTAAAAAGAATTGTTTGGATATGAAAAGGGGTTATTACTGAGCAGTTCCATTTAGTTTTATTGTGGGACTAGGGTCCCTCTGTTAACCTCACCTTCATTTATTTATCTTTACTTGGGTGAATAACAAAAGGGAGAGCTGTAGGGAACAGTCTAGGGGCAGCCTTCGTGGAGCGGGAGTGCCACTTTGCATTTAAATCTAGGGTGCCAACCTCCGTAGCCAGGAAGGGACTCTGCAAATAGGGATTGTGGAGGGAAATATTTTTCCACTTCCCTACTTTCCATCTGTTCTCATTTCCTCTTGCTTAATTAAATAAATCGTCCTATACAAGGAATGTTTATTTATTATTTTTGTGGTTTTGTTGGATTCGTTACCATGTTGTTGGCATTATTCTGATAATTGGGTACGGTAGTACTTTTTTGCTTCACCCTACCGTTTTCCGGGACTGCTCAGTTTACTGGTAATAGCAGGCGTTTGGATTTTTTTGGGCCAGTATAGCCCATCTGGTGTTGGTTGTTGTTTAATGCCTGTGACCAAATGAAGTATATTTGTCATGTGTTTGAGCAGGGATTTCTAGGGTCATTAGGGTGAGCCGCCGAGGAGCGGGGGCGCCACTTGCTTTCAAATAGGGTGCCAACCTCTGCTGGTAGGCAGGGTTTCGGCAGGGGCTACTAGGGCTATTAGGCCTACCCAATACATGGTGTTTTGCAGGTCGGCTTTTTATAGCTGCCTGGTTTTTGTTTTTTGAATTTTTGATGGTTTTTAACCTAGTCTAATAAAGTTTAATTTTTTAATGGTATTAGTTTTTTCTATGAGCCCTTTCTTTAACTAATCCACTCTGAGTCAATAATTTTATCTCGCATGCTGATGTAGGCGTAGCTGAAGGAAGAGGCGTGGCAGTGGGTGGGGCTTAATGGAGGAAGAAGGCTGCTATCCGCAGCCCTGCCGAACGCTAGTGTGAAACCAACCTAAATGAAACAACAATCTTCAGGTTTTCACATAAATTATTACAAAATTGAGGCATCTCTTGGATATAAGGATATGTAATATAATTCAGTGTACACTGTGGAGGAATGTTTGTGTGCTAAAAGAATAATTCTGCTTGTATGCACCCCTAAATACATCACCTACTGAAATGTTAGATGCATTGAGAAATGGTTTGAAGATGACTCAAAAAAGTACCAACACTATGCAGGAAACAGTGCCCCTAGGGATTCATACTCACCTGCGAGAAACTCGGATGAGTCTCGCACGTCAATATCCGGCACGGCACCCGGCACTCAGGAGCGGAGCGTGCGGCTGCATGAATTCCTATGCAATGCCGGCAGCAGCGCCGGGTATTAACATGCGAGACTCATTCGAGTTTCCGGCAGGTGAGTATGAGCCCTATGACTGAAAGAGCCAGGCTGCCGGGGTGAATAAAGTTAGTTTGCCCGTGGCAATGGGGCTCTGTATGAAGGGACCATAAAGTGTCAGAACGCTATTAATCTGCAGATTATCCCCATATGTGCAGGTTAATAGTGTTGTTTTACATGCCAGGTTCCCTTTAGCCCCTTAGTGACAGAGCCAATTTGGTACTTAATGACCAAGCCAATTTTTACAATTCTGACCACTGTCACTTTATGAGGTTATAGCTCTGGGACACTTCAACGTACCTCACTGATTCCGAGACTTTTTTCGTGACATTGTACTTCATGTTAGTGGTAAAATTTCTTCAATCTGACTTGCGTTTCTTTATGAAAAAACGGAAACATTGCAAAAATTTTGCAATTTTCAAACATAATTTTTGTACCCTTAAATCAGAGTGGTGTCACATAAAATAGTTAATCAATAACATTTCCCACATGTCTACTTTACATCAGCACAATTTTGGAAACAATTTTTCTTCGGGACCACCTCACATTTGAAGTGAGTTTGGGGGGTGAATATAACAGAAAATACCCAAAAGTGACACCGTTCTAAAAACTGCACCCCTCAAGGTACGCAAAACCACATTCAAGAAGTTTATTAACCCTTCAGGTGCTTCATGAGAAATAAAAAAATGTGGAAGGAAAAAATGAACATTTTTCTTTTTTTTTTATTTACAAAAAATTTACTTTGGAACCATTTTTTTTTTATTTTTACAAGGGTATCAGGAGAAAATGGACCACAAAATTTGTTGTGCAATTTCTCCTGAGTATGCTGATACCCCATATGTGGGGGAAAGCCACTGTTTAGGCGCATGGCCGGGCTCAGAAGGGAGGGAGCAAAATTTCTGAATGCAAAATTGGCTGGAATCAAAGGTGGCGCCATGTCACGTTTGGAGACCCTCTGATGTACTTAAACAGTGGAACCCCCAATTCTCACTTCAACCCCATACCCAACGCACCCCTAACCACAAACCTAACCCTAACACACCCCTAATCCTAACCGTAATCCCAACCATAACCCCAACCCTAGCGCTAGCTTTAGCCCAACCCTAACCCTAGCTTTAGCCCAACTCTATCCCTAATGGAAAAATGTAAATAAATATATTTTTTTATTTTAGTATTTTTCCCTAACTAAGGGGGTGATAAAGGGGAGTTTTGTTTACTTTTTTTTATTTTTGATCACTGTGACGGGGTCTATCACAGTGATCAAAATTAACCAATAGGAAAACTTTCCTATTGTTGCCAGGTGCCAGCCAGCAGATCTCGGCGGGCGCACACGCTGGCGACCCGGGGGACGTCACGGGGGGTTGCAGGGACATCGGAGGTACCGGGGGGACGCCATTTCTCTCTCCTTTGATGTGCGATCACATCAGAGGAGAGAGAAATTAAATTTTTGTGATCGCTGGTATTGCGTAATTAAAGCAATTGCAACACTGGGGTTGGTAAAAATCAACCCTAATCATGTTCTCTGGGGTCTCAGTTACCCCGAGACCCCAGAGAAATTATGACTCTGGGGGGGCGCTATACACTTATTTCTCAGCGCTGTTAAAAAGCAGTGCTGAGGCATAAGTACCCTTAATTGCTGCCGTTAAAAGGCGTATTGGCAGTCTTTAAGGGGTTAAAGTGCAACTGCACTTTCACCAGACTTTACATCATAGACATATGAAAAGTTTTGATTCGTGGAATCCTAAAATGCTCCTGATCCTCAAAATGGGGCAGAGGAGCTTAGCTTAACCCCTTTCTGACATTGGACGTACTATCCCGTCAAGGCGGGGTGGGCCCGTATGACCACCGACGGGATAGTACGTCCAGGGCGATCGGCGGCGCTCACGGGGGGACCACGGTCGATCGCGGCCGGGTGTCAGCTGATTATCACAGATGACATCCGGCACTATGTGCCAGGAGCGGTCACGGACCGCCCACGGCACATTAACCCCCGGCTCACCGCGATCAAACATGATCGCGGTGTGTCGGCGATACAGGGAAGCATCGCGCAGGGAGGGGGCTCCCTGCGTGCTTCCCTGAGACCCCCGGAGCAACGCAATGTGATCGCGTTGCTGCGAGGGTCTCTTACCTCCTCCTCGCTGCAGGTGCCCGGATCCAAGATGGCCGCGGCATCCAGGTCCTGCAGGGAGGGAGGTGGCTTACCAAGTGCCTGCTCAGAGCAGGCGCTTGGTAAGCCTGCAGTGCTGTAAGTCAGATCAAAGATCTGTGATATCCCCCCCGGGACAAAGTAAAAAAAAAAAATTTCCATATGTGTAAAAAAAAAATAAATTCCTAAATAGAGAAAAATACATTTCTTTATCTAAATAAAAAAAATAAAACAATAAAAGTACACATATTTAGTATCGCCGCGTCCGTAATGACCCCACCTATAAAACTATATCACTAGTTAACCCCTTCAGTGAACACCGTAGGAAAAAAAAAACGAGGCAAAAAACAACACTTTTGTCATGTCGGACGCTATTCAGACCAGGTCGTCCGACAGACAGCGGTAATTCCGCTTTTGACCACTATTTGCTCATTGGCGTCTGCTAGATTTTATCTAGCTGTTCCGGGGTTAATTTACCTAATCCTTGGATTGGAAGCTGGGCCATGCCCACTGCCTTTAAATAGTTCTCCTGATCTTTGGGTGTCGCCGATTATAGCTTCTGTCTTGTGCGTTGTTATCTCGGTCTGGTGAGGAGAGCTGGTGGTTGGAGATTCGTTGCTGGTGGTGTATTTTCCTTTGTCTTATTTACTCGTTCCTATATTTGTATTTATTTTGCCCTGCACATTTATAGTGTATTCCTGAGTGACTGCGGCGTGGTGTATATTTTCCTTTATCCTTGTCTGTGCTAACTGTGGGTATTGGGGAATAACATCATCACTGGGTGGTGGGCGGAGGTTTCAGCCTAGGGCTGAGCTCAGGAGACAGGGTGAGGTTCGAGGCCTGGACATGCACACCTTCAGTGTAAACTCCAGGTAGAGGGTCAGTCAGGATTTCCCTAGTCTGAGGGAAACTGCAGGGGCCCGGGTTATTAGCTCTTGCTCACCTAGTCTCTCCGACATTATAATCGGCCCAACAACACACAAAAAAAAGGGGTTTCTTTTTTTTTGTGTTTTGTCATAGATCCCATGACTTCCATAACCCGCCAGTTGGAGGCGCTGTCCCTACAGGTCATGGAGTTAAGGGGGGCAGTACAGCAACAGGGACTAGCAGTGTCTATTGTGCAAGCTGGAGCGACAGGAAGAGTTGCTGAGCCTAAATTTCCTTTGCCTGAAAAATTTGCTGGGGAACGCAGTAAATTTGTTTCTTTTCGTGAAGCTTGCAAACTATATTTCTGTATGCGCCCGATATCTTCAGGTAATGAGGATCAGCGTGTGGGCCTGGTGTTGTCATTGTTGAGTGGGGATCCCCAAGCATGGGCGTTTTCTTTGCCATCTGATTCTGCTGCATTTGACTCTGTGGAGAGTTTTTTTTCCTGTCTTGGGAAAATCTACGATGAACCTGACAAAATGGCTCTAGCAGAATCTAAGATACGCTCTATTCGCCAGGGGGAGTGAGTTGCAGAGGATTACTGTTCTGAATTTCGTCGCTGGGCGATCGATACACAATGGAATGATCCAGCATTGCGGAGTCAGTTTATACATGGGATTTCTGGAAGGGTTAAAAAAGCCCTTCTAGATTCCGCCATGAGTCTGGTTGTCCGCATTGATCGCCGTTTGCGTCAGGGGGAGCATGTGACACCGCCTATGGGAGAGGGTTAAGGTTCACGTGAGGTTGCTGCAGGTGAGCCCACAGAGCCTAGGCAAATCGCAGGGGTGTCACATGTGAAGCGTCCGGTCCCTGGGCTCAGGAAGCAGGGAGCCTGTTTTTACTGTGGTAAAACGGGTCATTTTATTAACATCTGTCCTCTGCTGCCTAAGAAAAACACAACGGCGGAAAACTTCTAAGCTCAGAGGGTGTGGAGGAGACCAGTCT
Source organism: Ranitomeya variabilis (assembly GCF_051348905.1). Lineage (NCBI taxonomy): Eukaryota > Metazoa > Chordata > Amphibia > Anura > Dendrobatidae > Ranitomeya > Ranitomeya variabilis. The sequence goes on along the minus strand of NC_135237.1, from coordinate 326,890,785 downwards.
GAGCTTATGTATATCCTCCATGGTGGTTTCTCAGTGCATGCTCCCTGCTAAGGTTTTTGTTGCTGGCAGTGAGCTGCCAATTACTGTTTTTGTGGGTAGTGGTTCAGCCACAAATCTCATTGATGAGTTTGCGCGCACAGCAGGTTTTAGGATTGAAAAACTGTCTCATCCTATCCGCGTGGTCACCATCAATGCTGCTCCTCTCTCTCAGGGGGAGATTTGTTGTGAACAGTGTTTCTGGGCTCCCTCTGGTGGTCACTAACGGTACTGTGTTAGACATGTCTTGTTGCAGGCCTGGGTTCCAGCTGGGTCATTAAGCAGCGGGTGTTCCCTATTTAGGTCTCCTCTGGACTCAGTCTCTTGCCTGGCATTGTTGTATCCAGTCCTATAAGGTTTCCTCCTGATTCCTTTCCGTCTGTCTCATGCAAGAAAAGCTAAGTCCGTTTTGAATTCTTTGGATCATTTGCATTTTTCAGTGTTTTTGTCCAGCTTGCTTTATATGTGATTTTCTGGCTCGCTGGAAGCTCTAGGGTGCTGATATTCCCCCTCCGCACCGTCAGTCGGTGTGGGGGTTCTTGTAATATTCAGCGTGGATGTTTTTGCAGGGTTTTCTGCTGACCGCATAGTCCACTTTCTATTTTCTGCCTATCTAGACTAGTGGGCCTCACTTTGCTGAATCTAGTTCATCTCTACGTTTGTGTTTTCCTCTTGCCTCACCGTTATTATTTGTTGGGGGCTTTCTATATCTTTGGGGTTCAATTTCTCTGGAGGCAAGTGAGGTCTTATTTTCCCTCTAGGGGTAGTCAGTTCTCCGGCTGGCTCGAGACGTCTAGAATCAACGTAGGCACGTTCACCGGCTACTTCTAGTTGTTGTTGTTAGGATCAGATATGCGGTTAGCCCAGTTTCCACCTCCCTAGAGCTGTTCCTATGTTTTTTGTTGACCTTGCCGGAATACCAGAGATCCTCTACCACTGGGATCATTACAGAATGCCAGGCCAAAAGAAAATGTTTATTGCATTGCAGAAGCGGGATTAAAAAGAAGTTCTGAGTTGTTTTTTTTTTGTTTTTTTTTTGTTTTTTGTGTTGCTGCAGTTCGCCTAGCTTCTTCCATCCCCTTTTTTCTCTGAGTGGCTTGAGCTCTGCTGCAGATATGAATGTCCAGACTTTGACTTCTAGTGTGGATCAGCTTGCTGCTAGGGTGCAAAGCATTCAGGATTTTGTTATCCATAGCCCTATGTCTGAACCAAAAATACCTATTCCTGAGCCGTTTTTTGGAGATAGATCTAAGTTCCTGAATTTTAGGAATAATTGCAAATTGTTTCTGTCCCTGAAACCTCGTTCCTCTGGTGATCCCGCTCAGCAAGTTAAGATTGTTATCTCCTTCTTGCGCGGCGACCCTCAAGATTGGGCCTTCTCTCTGGCGCCAGGAGATCCTGCATTGGTGAATGTTGATGCGTTTTTTCTGGCACTTGGTTTGCTTTATGAGGAGCCTAATCTTGAAAGTCAGGCTGAAAAGATGTTGCTGGCTATCTCTCAAGGCCAGGACGAAGCTGAGGTGTATTGTCAAAAATTTCGGAAATGGTCCGTGCTTACTCAATGGAATGAGTGTGCCCTGGCCGCAAATTTCAGAAATGGTCTTTCTGAAGCCATTAAGAATGTGATGGTGGGGTTTCCTATCCCTACAGGTTTGAATGATTCAATGGCTCTGGCCATTCAAATTGATCGACGTTTGCGGGAGCGCAAATCTGCTAATCCTTTGGCAGTGCTGTCTGAACGGTCACCTGATTCTATGCAATGTGACAGAATTCTGACCAGAGCCGAGCGGCAAAATCATAGACGTCAAAATGGGTTGTGTTTTTACTGTGGTGATTCAACACATGTTATCTCAGCATGCTCTAAGCGCTTAAAAAAAATTGTTGTTAATCCTGTCGCCATTAGTACTTTTCAGCCTAAGTTTATTTTGTCTGTGACTTTAATTTGTTCATTATCTTCTTACTCAGCTATGGCTTTTGTAGATTCTGGTGCTGCTCTGAGTCTGATGGATTTGTCGTTTGCCAGGCGCTGTGGTTTTGTCCTGGAGCCTTTGGAAAATCCTATTCCTCTTAGAGGAATTGATGCTACGCCATTGGCAGAGAATAAACCTCAGTATTGGACGCAAGTGACCATGTGCATGACTCCTGTACATCAGGAGGTGATTCGTTTTCTGGTACTGCATAAAATGCATGATGTTGTTGTTTTGGGTCTGCCATGGTCACAGGCCCATAATCCAGTTTTAGATTGGAAAGCTATGACTGTGTCAAGTTGGGGTTGTCAGGGGATTCATGGCGATTCTCCATTGGTGTCTATTGCTTCTTCTACTCCTTCTGAGATCCCTGAGTTTTTGTCAGACTATCAGGATGTATTTGATGAACCCAGGTCCAGTGCCCTTCCTCCTCATAGGGACTGTGATTGTGCTATAGATTTGATTCCTGGTAGTAAATTTCCTAAGGGACGACTCTTTAATTTGTCTGTGCCAGAGCATGCCGCGATGCGGAGTTATATAAAGGAGTCTTTGGAGAAGGGACATATTCGCCCATCCTCTTCTCCTCTTGGTGCAGGATTCTTTTTTGTGGGCAAGAAAGACGGGTCTTTGAGACCTTGTATAGATTATCGTCTTCTGAATAAGATCACGGTGAAATTTCAGTATCCTTTGCCATTGTTGTCTGATTTGTTTGCTCGGATTAAGGGTGCCAGTTGGTTCACCAAGATAGATCTTCGTGGTGCGTATAACCTTGTGCGCATAAAGCAGGGAGATGAATGGAAAACAGCATTTAATACGCCCGAGGGTCATTTTGAGTACCTGGTGATGCCTTTTGGACTCTCTAATGCTCCTTCTGTGTTTCAGTCCTTCATGCATGACATCTTCCGGAAATATCTGGATAAATTTATGATTGTTTATCTGGATGATATTTTGGTTTTTTCTTATGATTGGGAGTCCCATGTGAACCAGGTCAGGATGGTGTTTCAGGTTCTGCGTGAGAATGCTTTATTTGTGAAGGGTTCAAAATGTATCTTTGGGGTACAGAAGGTTTCTTTTTTGGGTTTTATTTTTTCCCCTTCTACTGTGGAGATGGACCCAGTCAAGGTCCGTGCCATTCATGACTGGACTCAGCCCACGTCTGTTAAGAGCCTGCAGAAGTTCTTGGGCTTTGCTAATGTTTACCGTCGTTTTATCGCTAATTTTTCTAGCATGGTTAAACCTTTGACGGATATGACCAAGAAGGGTTCTGATGTTGCTAATTGGTCTCCTGCGGCCGTGGAGGCCTTTCGGGAGCTGAAGCATCGGTTTACTTCAGCGCCAGTCCTGTGCCAGCCGGATGTCTCTCTTCCCTTCCAGGTTGAAGTTGATGCTTCGGAGATTGGTGCAGGGGCCATTTTGTCGCAAAGAAGTTCTGATGGCTCCGTGATGAAGCCATGCGCCTTCTTTTCAAGAAAATTTTCGCCTGCTGAGCGGAACTATGATGTTGGTAATCGGGAGTTGTTGGCTATGAAGTGGGCATTTGAGGAGTGGCGACATTGGCTCGAGGGAGCTAAACATCGTGTGGTGGTCTTGACTGATCATAAAAATCTTATTTATCTCGAGTCTGCCAAGCGCCTGAATCCTAGACAGGCTCGTTGGTCGTTGTTTTTCTCACGTTTTGACTTTGTGGTCTCGTACCTGCCTGGTTCGAAGAACGTGAAGGCTGATGCACTTTCTAGGAGTTTTGTGCCTGACTCTCCTGGAGTCTCTGAGCCGGTTGGTGTTCTCAGAGAGGGAGTGATTTTGTCTGCCATTTCCCCAGATTTGCGACGAGTGCTGCAGAAATTTCAGGCTGATAGGCCTGATCGTTGCCCACCGGAGAGACTGTTTGTCCCTGACAGATGGACCAGCAGAGTTATTTCTGAGGTTCATTCCTCGGTGTTGGCGGGGCATCCTGGGATTTTCGGAACCGGAGATTTGGTGGCTAGGTCCTTTTGGTGGCCTTCCTTGTCGCGGGATGTGCGTTCGTTTGTGCAGTCCTGTGGGATTTGTGCTCGGGCTAAGCCTTGCTGTTCTCGTGCCAGCGGGTTGCTTTTGCCCTTACCTATCCCGAAGAGGCCTTGGACGCACATTTCCATGGATTTCATTTCGGATCTTCCGGTATCTCGGAAGATGTCTGTCATCTGGGTGGTGTGCGATCGTTTTTCTAAAATGGTCCATTTGGTGCCCTTGCCTAAGTTGCCTTCCTCCTCTGATTTGGTGCCTTTGTTCTTTCAGAATGTGGTTCGTTTGCACGGCATCCCTGAGAATATTGTGTCTGACAGAGGATCCCAGTTTGTGTCTAGATTCTGGCGGTCCTTTTGTGCTAGGATGGGTATTGATTTGTCTTTTTCGTCGGCTTTTCATCCTCAGACTAATGGCCAGACCGAGCAAACTAATCAGACGTTGGAGACTTATTTAAGATGTTTTGTTTCTGCTGATCAGGACGACCGGGTTACCTTTTTGCCACTGGCCGAGTTTGCCCTTAATAATCGGGCTAGTTCTGCCACTTTGGTTTCACCCTTTTTCTGCAACTCTGGTTTTCATCCTCGTTTCTCCTCGGGTCAGGTTGAACCTTCTGACTGTCCTGGGGTTGATTCTGTGGTGGATAGGTTGCAGCGGATTTGGAACCATGTGGTGGACAATTTGAAATTGTCACAGGAGAAGGCCCAGCGTTTTGCCAACCGCCGCCGCGGTGTGGGTCCCCGACTTCGTGTTCGGGATTTGGTTTGGTTGTCTTCTCGGCATGTTCCTTTGAAGGTCTCCTCTCCTAAGTTTAAGCCTCGCTTTATCGGTCCTTATAAGATTTTGGAAATCCTTAACCCGGTGTCTTTTCGCTTGGACCTTCCAGCGTCATTTGCTATTCATAATGTGTTCCATAGGTCCTTGTTGCGGCGGTACGTGGTGCCTATGGTTCCTGCTGTTGAGCCTCCTGCCCCGGTTTTGGTTGAGGGCGAGTTGGAGTACCTGGTGGAGAAGATTTTGAATTCTCGTATCTCTAGACGGAGACTTCAGTATTTAGTTAAGTGGAAAGGCTATGGTCAGGAAGATAATTCCTGGGTTGTTGCCTCTGATGTTCATGCGACTGATTTGGTTCGTGCCTTTCACGCTGCTCATCCTGATCGCCCTGGGGGTCTTGGTGAGGGTTCGGTGACCCCTCCTCAAGGGGGGGGTACTGTTGTGAACTGTGTTTCTGGGCTCCCTCTGGTGGTCACTAACGGTACTGTGTTAGACATGTCTTGTTGCAGGCCTGGGTTCCAGCTGGGTCATTAAGCAGCGGGTGTTCCCTATTTAGGTCTCCTCTGGACTCAGTCTCTTGCCTGGCATTGTTGTATCCAGTCCTATAAGGTTTCCTCCTGATTCCTTTCAGTCTGTCTCATGCAAGAAAAGCTAAGTCCGTTTTGAATTCTTTGGATCATTTGCATTTTTCAGTGTTTTTGTCCAGCTTGCTTTATATGTGATTTTCTGGCTCGCTGGAAGCTCTAGGGTGCTGATATTCCCCCTCCGCACCGTCAGTCGGTGTGGGGGTTCTTGTAATATTCAGCGTGGATGTTTTTGCAGGGTTTTCTGCTGACCGCATAGTCCACTTTCTATTTTCTGCCTATCTAGACTAGTGGGCCTCACTTTGCTGAATCTAGTTCATCTCTACGTTTGTGTTTTCCTCTTGCCTCACCGTTATTATTTGTTGGGGGATTTCTATATCTTTGGGGTTCAATTTCTCTGGAGGCAAGTGAGGTCTTATTTTCCCTCTAGGGGTAGTCAGTTCTCCGGCTGGCTCGAGACGTCTAGAATCAACGTAGGCACGTTCACCGGCTACTTCTAGTTGTTGTTGTTAGGATCAGATATGCAGTTAGCCCAGTTTCCACCTCCCTAGAGCTGTTCCTATGTTTTTTGTTGACCTTGCCGGAATACCAGAGATCCTCTACCACTGGGATCATAACAGAGATTACTGAATTTGTGGCTGAGGTGAAACTCCACATTGGAGTTCTACATTCTGAGCAGGTTACATGTAAGGTGCTCCGGAATCTTCCTGCTCAGGTGGTTTTGGGTTTTCCTTGGTTGTCTATGCAAGACCCGGTAATTGACTGGAAAACTCAGGACATAATTCGGTGAAGCGAGTTCTGCCAGAATTGCCTGGCCACATGTGTGGCTGCAGTGACTTCAAGCGTTCCGGAGTCACTTCAGGATTTTGTGGATGTGTTCTCTGAGAAGGGTTGTTCAGAGTTGCCGCCACATCGTCCTTATGACTGTTCTATCAGGTTTAAACCAGGGGCCAAATTGCCTAAAGCAAGGATGTTTAACATCTCCGGTCCGGAGAGACAAGCGTTAAAAGATTACATTGCTGAAAGCTTGAGCAAAGGGCACATCAGGCCGTCATCCTCGCCGGGGGCAGCAGGGTTCTTCTTCGTGAAGAAAGATGGCGGATTACGCCCGTGTTTGGATTTCAGGGAGTTGAACCAGATTAAGGTTCGTGATTCATACCCTATGCCTCTGATACCAGATTTGTTCAACCAGGTGGCAGGTGCTAAGTGGTTTACCAAGCTTGACCTCAGGGGGGCGTACAACCTCATAAGAGTCCGTCATGGTGATGAGTGGAAGACGGCTTTTAATACCCCTGAGGGTCATTTTGAAAATTTGGTGATGCCGTTTGGGTTGACTAACGCACCTGCAGTGTTCCAACATTTCATCAATGATGTGTTCTCGCATGTTTTGGGGAAATTCATTATCGTGTACCTAGATGACATTCTCATATATTCTTGCGACCGTGATACTCATTTAGATCATGTCAGGCAGGTGTTACAGCTTCTCAGAGAGAATAAGCTGTATGCTAAACTTGAAAAATGTGTAGTTTTTGCTCAAGAGTTGCCTTTCTTGGGTTGTATTGTGTCTGCTTCTAGTTTTAAAATGGACGCCGCTAAGGTGCAGGCTGTGCTGCGTTGGGAACGTCCTGATAACCTGAAAGCACTTGAGCGGTTCCTTGGGTTTTCTAACTACTATAGGAAATTTATCAAGGATTTTTCCATCATTGCTAAACCGCTAACTGACATGACTAAAAAGGGTACCAATTTCTCCGTTTGGCCTGAGGCTGCTGTGCGCGCATTTGAATTTCTTAAGAACAGTTTTGTTTCAGCCCCCATTCTTGTGCAGCCAGACGTATCAAAACCTTTTGTTGTGGAAGTCGATGCGTCTGAGGTAGGTGTGGGGGCGGTACTATCTCAAGGCTCATCTTTGAGTGGTTTTCGTCCGCGCGCCTATTTCTCCAAGAAACTGTCGTCCGCCGAACGTAACTACGATATCGGCAACAGTGAGTTGTTGGCAATTAAGTTGGCCTTTGAGGAATGGCGACACTTCTTGGAGGGGTCGGTACATCAGGTAACTGTTATTACCAATCATAAGAATCTGCTGTATTTGGAGTCAGCCAAGCATCTGTCCCCCAGGCAGGCTCGCTGGGCATTGTTTTTCACGCGGTTCAATTTTATGGTCACTTACAGATCGGGGTCTAAAAACACTAAGGCGGATGCTCTGTCCAGGTGTTTTCCGGGGGGAGAACCTCGGGAAGATCCAGTACCCATCCTCCAAAAGGGTGTTGTGGTTTCGGCTCTCACTACCGAGGTTGAGGCTGAGATTGCCGAGGCTCAGGAGGAGGTACCATCTGAGCTCCCCGTCAACAAATCTTTTGTACCGCTTCATCTCTGCCTAAAGGTTTTGGTGGAGCATCATGATGCTGTCCTGGCTGGTCACCCAGGGGTTAGAGGTACCTTGGAGTTGGTGTCACGTCGGTTTTGGTGGCCCAAGATCCGACAGGACATGGTCTCATACGTGTCAGCTTGTACCACGTGCGCTAGGGCTAAGACGCCCCGCTCCCGTCCTGTTGGTACACTACTTCCTCTTGAGGTACCTAGTAAGCCATGGACGGAAATCTCCATGGATTTCATCACTGATTTGCCCTCATCAGCTGGAAACACGGTCATCTTGGTGATTGCTGATCGGTTTTCTAAAATGTCGCAGTTTGTGTCTTTTCCTGCGTTGCCTAACGCTAAGACTCTGGCCCAAGTATTTGTGCAGGAGGTGGTCAGACTTCATGGGGTTCCGTCTGACATCGTGTCTGATAGGGGTCTCAGTTTGTGGCAAAATTTTGGAGAGCGTTTTGCTCACGGCTGAAAATCAAGTTATCTCATTCTTTGGCGTTTCATCCTCAGTCAAATGGTCAGACTGAGCGTAGGAACCAAAATTTGGAACAGTACTTACGCTGCTTTGTCTCTGATAACCAGGAGGAGTGGTCTACCTTTCTTCCTTTGGCTGAGTTTGCCATCAATAATCACCGCCAGGAGTCATCTGGGGAGTCTCCGTTTTTTTGTGTTTACGGGCTACATCCTCAATTTTGTACCTTGAGTCAGAGGGGCTCTTCCGGCGTTCCGGAGGAGGACAAGTTAGGAACACAATTGTCATCAGTCTGGAGGAGAGTTAAACAGCGCCTGTTGAGTGTGGGTGCTAGGTACAAACGTGTGGCTGACAGTAGGCGTGTGCCAGGTCCGGACCTGAGTGTGGATGACTGGGTGTGGTTATCCACAAAAAACATAAGACTCAAAATACCATCCCTTAAATTGGGTCCATTTATTGGGTTATTGGGTTTATTGGTCCATTTAGGGTCACCGCCGTCATTAACCCAGTAGCGTACCGATTGGAGCTCCCTACGCTGTATAAGATACACAACGTGTTCCACAGGTCTCTTCTAAAGAAGGTGGTGGGTTCTGTGGACACGGCGCCTATGCCACCTCCAGTCTTGGTGGATGGTAATTTGGAGTTTGAAGTCTCCAAGGTGGTTGACTCTCGTGTAGTGCGCCGCACTTTACAGTACTTGGTACATTGGCGTGGTTATGGGCCTGAGGAGAGGTCCTGGGTACCAGCCTCGGACGTTCATGCTGACCGGCTGGTCAGGTTGTTTCACCGCCGTCATCCGGACAAGCCGGGTCCTATTAGACGTGAGGGCCCTGGGGTCCCTCGTAGAAGGCGGGGTACTGTCATGTCGGACGCTGTTCAGACCAGGTCATCCGACAGACAGCGGTAATTCCGCTTTTGACCACTATTTGCTCATTGGTGTCTGCTAGATTTTATCTAGCTGTTCCAGGGTTAATTTACCTAATCCTTGGATTGGAAGCTGGGCCATGCCCACTGCCTTTAAATAGTTCTCCTGATCTTTGGGCGTCGCTGATTATAGCTTCTGTCTTGTGCGTTGTTATCTCGGTCTGGTGAGGAGAGCTGGTGGTTGGAGATTCGTTGCTGGTAGTGTATTTTCCTTTGTCTTATTTACTCCTTCCTATATTTGTATTTATTTTGCCCTGCACATTTATAGTGTATTCCTGAGTGACTGCAGCGTGGTGTATATTTTCCTTTATCCTTGTCTGTGCTAACTGTGGGTATTGGGGAATAACATCTTCACTGGGTGGTGGGCGGAGGTTTCAGCCTAGGGCTGAGCTCAGGAGACAGGGTGAGGTTCAAGGCCTGGACATGCACACCTTCAGTGTAAACTCCAGGTAGAGGGTCAGTCAGGATTTCCCTAGTCTGAGGGGAAACTGCAGGGGCCCGGGTTGTTAGCTCTCGCTCACCTAGTCTCTCTCTGACAGCTTTATTATCATACCGCCGAACAAAAAGTGGAATAACACGCGATCAAAAAGACGGATATAAATAAAGAACCATGGTACCGCTGAAAACGTCATCTTGTCCCGCAAAAAACGAGCCGCCATACAGCATCATCAAAGAAAAAATAAAAAAGTTATAGTCCTTAGAATAAAGCGATGCCAAAATAAAAACTATTTTATAGAATAATTATCGTTTAAAAGCGCCAAAACATAAAAAAATGATATAAATGAGGTATCGCTGTAATCGTACTGACCCGAAGAATAAAACTGCTTTATCATTTTTACCAAACGTGGAATGGTATAAACGCCTCCCCCAAAAGAAATTCATGAATAGCTGGTTTTTGGTCATTCTGCCTCACAAAAATCGGAATAAAAAGCGATCAAAAACTGTCACGTGTCCGAAAATGTTACCAATAAAAACGTCAACTTGTCCCGCAAAAAACAAGACCTCACATGACTCTGTGGACCAAAATATAGAAAAATTATAGGTCTCAAAATGTGGAGACGCAAAAACTGTTTTGCTATAAAAAGCGTCTTTTAGTGTGTGACGGCTGCCAATCATAAAAATCCGCAATAAAAAATGCTATAAAAGTAAATCAAACCCCCCTTCATCACCCCCTTAGTTAGGGAAAAATAGTAAAATGAAAAAAATTTATTTATTTCCATTTTCCCGTTAGGGTTACAGCTAGGGTTAGGGCTGGGGTTAGGGTTGGGGCTAGGGTTGGGGCTAAAGTTAGGGTTGGGGCTAAAGTTAGGGTTTGGATTACATTTACGGTTGGGATTAGAGTTAGGGGTGTGTCAGGGTTAGGGTTACCATTGGGATTAGGGTTAGGGGTGTGTTTGGATTAGGGTTTCGGTTAGAATTGGGGAGTTTCCACTGTTTAGGCACATCAGGGGCTCTCCAAACGCGACATGGCGTCCGATCTCAATTCCAGCCAATTCTGCATTGAAAAAGTAAAACAGTGCTCCTTCCCTTCCAAGCTTTACTGTGCGCCCAAACAGGGGTTTACCCCAACATATGGGGCATCAGCGTACTCGGGACAAATTGGACAACAACTTTTGGGGTCCAAGTTCTCTTGTTACCCTTGGGAAAATATAAATTTGGGGGGCTAAAAATCATTTTTGTGGGGGAAAAAAAAAAGATTTTTTATTTTCACGGCTCTGCGTTATAAACTGTAGTGAAACACCTGGGGGTTCAAAGTTCTCACAACACATCTAGATAAGTTCCTTGGGAGGTCTAGTTTCCAATATGGGGTCACTTTTGGGGGTTTCTACTGTTTGGGTACATCAGGGGCTCTGCAAATGGAACGTGATGCCTGCAGACCAATCCATCTAAGTCTGCATTCCAAATGGCGCTCCTTCCCTTCCGAGCTCTGCCATGCGCCCAAACAGTGGTTCCCTCCCACATATGGGGTATCAGCATACTCAGGACAAATTGGACAACAATTTTTGGGGTCCAATTTCTCCTGTTACCCTTGAGAAAATACAAAACTGGGGGCTAAAAAATCATTTTTGTGGAAAAAAAGATTTTTTATTTTCACGGCTCTGCGTTATAAACTGTAGTGAAACACTTGGGGGTTCAAAGTTCTCACAACACATCTAGGTAAGTTCTTTGTGAGGTCTAGTTTCCAATATGGGGTCACTTGTGGGGGGTTTCTACTGTTTGGGTACATCAGGGGCTCTGCAAATGCAACGTGACGCCTGCAAACCAATCCATCTAAGTCTGCATTCCAAATGGCACTCCTTCCCTCCCGAGCTCTGCCATGCGCCCAAACAGTGATTCCCCCCCACATATGGGGTATCAGCGTACTCAGGACAAATTGGACAACAACTTTTGGGGTCCAATTTATCCTGTTACCCTTGTGAAAATACAAAACTGGGGGCTAAAAAATCATTTTTGTGAAAAAAAAAAAAAAAAGAATTGTCATTTTCATGGCTCTGCGTTATAACCTGTAGTGAAACACTTGAGGGATCAAAGCTCTCAAAACACATCTAGATAAGTTCCTTAGGGGGTCTACTTTCCAAAATGGTGTCACTTGTGGGGGGGTTTAATGTTTAGGCACATCAGGGGCTCTCCAAACGCGACATGGCGTCCCATCTTAATTCCAGTCAATTTTGCATTGAAAAGTCAAATGGCGCTCCTTCCCTTCCGAGCTCTGCCATGTGCCCAAACAGTCTTTTACCCCTACATATGGGGTATCGGCGTACTCAGGACAAATTGCACAACAACTGTTGTGGTCTAATTTCCTCTCTTACCCTTGGGAAAATAAAAAATGGGGGGCGAAAAGATAATGTGTGAAAAAATATGATTTTTTATTTTTACGGCTCTGCATTATAAACTTCTGTGAAGCACTTGTTGGGTCAAAGTGCTCACCACACATCTAGATAAGTTCCTTAGGGGGTCTACTTTCCAAAATGGTGTCACTTGTGGGGGGTTTCAATGTTTAGGCACATCAGGGGCTCTCCAAACGCAACATGGCGTTCCATCTCAATTCCAGTCAATTTTGCATTGAAAAGTCAAATGGAGCTCCTTCCCTTCCGAGCTCTGCGGTGCGCCCAAACAGTGGTTTACCCCCACATATGGGGTATCGGCGTACTCAGGACAAATTGTACAACTTTTGGGGTCCATTTTCTTCTGTTACCCTTGGTAAAATAAAACAAAATTGGAGCTGAAATACATTTTGTGTAAAAAAAAATTTAAATGTTCATTTTTATTTAAACATTCCAAAAATTCCTGTGAAACACCTGAAGGGTTAATAAATTTCTTGAATGTGGTTTTGAGCACCTTGAGGGGTGCAGTTTTTAGAATGGTATAGACTCCTCAAAATGACTTCAAATGAGATGTGGTCCCTAAAAAAAAATGGTGTTGTAAAAATGAGAAATTGCTGGTCAACTTTTAACCCTTATAACTCCCTAACAAAAAAAAATTTTGGTTCCTAAATTGTGCTGATGTAAAGAAGACATGTGGGAAATGTTACCTGTTAAGTATTTTGTGTGACATATCTCTGTGATTTAAGGGCATAAAAATTCAAAGTTGGAAAATTGCAAAATTTTCAAAATTTTCGCCAAATTTCCGTTTTTTTCACAAATAAACGCAAGCTATATCGAATAAATTTTACCACTATCATGAAGTACAATATGTCAAGAGAAAACAGTGTCAGAATCGCCAAGATCCGTTGAAGCGTTCCAGAGTTATAAACTCATAAAGGGACAGTGGTCAGAATTGTAAAAATTGGCCTGGTCATTAACGTGCAAACCACCCTTGGGTGTAAAGGGGTTAAGGACTGCTCTTCTTGCTTTAGACGTTTCCATATTTCATAGCACCTGAAATTAAGGGCCCAGTCAGATGGCCTTATAACACGGACGGCGATCACACCGCAATGCACGGGCTGGCCGGCGGCTCTGCTGACCTGAGCAGGACAGCATATATTTCTATGCAGCTGTCACACTCAGGTCAGGAGACCAGCTGGCCAGTCCATGCATTGCGATACGCGTGTCGCAATTGTGTTATACGGTCGTCTAAGTGGGCAAAATTCACAAACACAACTAACAAAATACAACAAATGTAAAAATTAAAAATGGATGCATAACTAAATATGTTTTAAGAGATATCACAAGAGTGAATTTCTAACAATCTGACATGCCCGATGCTCTCCTGTAATATATTTCCCTTTAAAACTGATAAAGATAACATTTCATACTTCTTTTTTACTTCCCATTCAATCAGTAACATGTAGTCCCGAAGTATAATGCATAAACTTGACTAATACATTGAGCAGTGTTACCAACATGCAGTGAAAACGATAGGAGCATATAGATAATGGCAAGGACAGAATATATAATTTAAAAACTACACAAGCAGGAAATGCCAAACGATTATTGCACTATAGAAGCTGAAAGCATAAAATATACTAATCTATTTTCCTTGTTACCTTTACTTTTCGTACAAATTCATTTTTATTAAATCTATAAAACCTGTGTATTGATTTATTTTGTGGACACAGGGGTCACTCTTTACGTCATTACTTTCATAAAAAGTAGCATATACAAAACATGTCCACAGACAATTAACATCTTTACTTGCCAATAGCATTGATGTGTTTTGCTTTTTTTTTTTTAAGATGAGGTTGAATGAAGATTATAATACTCTTATTATCAATGCTGACTTTCCTGGGTCTGTAGATTAAAACCAGTTTAAAATCATGTCAAGAAGTGGAAAGAGCAAGGGTCCATATATAAGGGTCCGTGTATTAACCCAGGTCCAGTTTTAGATTTTTTTTATATTTTTTTAATGGAAATCATCTTCATCAGCTGCAAAATTGTCTTCTAGGTTAGACACTAGAAACAGTCTAATCAGATGAATGAATGTAAACTTCCTGCAATAGCTACACACAAAAGTCATCACAGGATGACATCGGACTTTAGCCTCTTCTGTACAGTCAGCACTTTGGCACTTCTCCGATTATAGGGTGGAAAGCTTTCCACCGCTCTTGAGGATCCAGGTGATGTTTAACCATTTGTTGTTTTATTTTGGTTTAACATGATTAATTGATTGAGTAGATCCGTATCTCTAAGTTCACAGAGTGCAGAGGCCACCTTTCCAACCGTAATATTTTTCGACCCTTCTTTCATTTGCCATTTATACAACATCTGATAAACTTTTTCCTTCAACCCATCACGTTCGCAGTCATGATCGATTTCTTCAATTTCAGGCTGACGTAATCCAACTTTGCGCGCAAACTCTTTCCACTTCCGGGCTAAATTGTCCCTCAATAGTTGCATCTGGCTGTCATTTAATAAAGAACTGCTCTCTGAAATGCAGAAATACAGAGAAAAATTACTAAATTAATGATAAGTGTCATGTGCTTTAGACAAAACGGATTTGCCATTAACTCAGCTAAATACATTTATGTCATGGGCTTTATACTCGTTAAACTATTAGATTTATTAAACTAACCAATTAACATACAGGCAGAAGGAACTGAGCATTCCCAACTAATCGCCAGGTGTTAAGAGAACCTGTGCAGCCATTTTCCAATGTTTAACTGTCTGTTCTCATAAGATAACCATTCTAATTATTATGCTTTGCATTATCTGCTTGGAGGCATTGACACCCTAAGAGTATTCGGGGTAAACCCCCCTAAATCACTAGCTTATTCTGATGGCCATTTTTTTTACTTAATTCTTATTCGCCCATTCCATATAAAATATCCTTAATCCAAGATTATACAATTTCAGGTTTTAAAGTGCACCTATAACTTCTGTGCAGCCACAGCGCTTTATAGACATCAGCATCTAGATAAAACAAGTGTGATATGCTAATTAAATGTATTTAGGAATTTACATTTGACATTTCTTTCAGTCATTTATTCTTTTTCTATTCTTGGAGCAACTCCTTCATGACCTTGGGATTTTCCATTTTTCCGTGTTCGTTTTTCGCTCCCCTCCTTCCCAGAGCCATAACTTTTTTATTTTTCCGTCAATTTGGCCATGTGAGGGCTTATTTTTTGCGGGACGAGTTGTACTTTTGAATGATATCATTGGTTTTACCATGTTGTGTACTAGAAAACGGGAAAAAAATTCCAAGTGCGGTGAAATAGCAAAAAAAGTGCAGTCCCACACTTGTTTTTTGTTTGGCTTTTTTGCTAGGTTCACTAAATGCTAAAACTGACCTGCCATTATGATTCTCCAGGTCAGTACGAGTTCATAGACACCTAACATGACTAGGTTATTTTTAATCTAAATGGTGAAAAAAAATTCCAAACTTTGCTTAAAAAAAAAAATATTGCGCCATTTTCCGATACTCGTAGCGTCTCCATTTTTCATGATCTGGGGTCGGTTGAGGGCTTATTTTTTGTGTGCTGAGCTGGCGTTTTTAATGATACCCTTTCGGTGCAGATACCTTCTTTTGATCGCCCGTTATTGCATTTTAATGCAATGTCGCGGCGACAAAAAAACCCGTAATTCTGGCGTTTCAAATTTTTTTCTCGTTATGCCGTTTAGCAATCAGGTTAATGCTTTTTTTTATTGATAGATCGGGCGATTCTGAACGCGGCGATACCAAATATGTGTAGGTTTGAGTATTTTTTTATTGATTTATTTTGAATGGGGCGAAAGGGGGGTGAGTTAAACTTTTATATATTTTTTTAGTTTTTTCACTTTTTTTTTATTTTTGCCATGCTTCAATAGCCTCCATGGGAGGCTAGAAGCTGACACAACACGATCGGCTCTGCTACATAGCAGCGATCTGATGTTCACTGCTATGTAGCAGAAATGCAGGTGTGCTGTGAGCGCCGACCACAGGGTGGCGCTCACAACTGCCGGGGATCAGTAACCAATGACCTCTATGGTTACTATTCAGAAGCATCGCCGACCTCCGATCATGTGACGGGGGTCGGCGATGCGCTCATTTCCGGCCGCCCGGCCAGAAGCGCCGGTTAAATGCCGCTGTCTGCGTTTGACAGCGGCATTTAACTAGTTAATAGCGGCGGGTGAATCGCGATTTCACCCGCCGCTATTGCGGGCACATGTCAGCTGTTTAAAACAGCTGACATGTCCCGGCTTTGATGCGCGGAGCCCTGCATCAAAGCAGGGGATCTGACCTCGGACGTACTATCCTGTCCAAGGTCAGAAAGTGGTTAAAGATTCCTGTGTATTCCACATAACCGCTTCAGACTCCTGTGGGCTTCAAAGGAGAACAGTAGTTATGCAATAGAGTGAAATACTACAGTATCTGTGATTATAGGGGTTGCCCACTACCTAGATAACCACTTTTAAAATGAAAAAGTCCTAGTCTCCTTTGCAAAATAAAAATAATAGATATTCACCCTATGGGAGGTGGAGCCGCATATTCATCAACTGTAATGAGCGGCACCACGTGACCGCTCATACAGGAAAAGCTGCAGGGCGGAGGGCAAGCGTCGAGGGAGGCGGGTGAGTATTTTAATGCCGGCGGCCGGGCGCACAGGGGGTGGGAGGGGGGAGGATGCCCTACAGTTTATTTTAAACACAAAAAAACAAAAAAAAAGATTTTTCATCCCGTCTCCCCAGCGAGCGCTGGAGAGAACGGATGAATGGCGGCATCAGCACCATGCTGGGGGGACAGCGCTTACTGTAGCGCTGTCTCTCCTGCACGGTCCGTGTGGTACCCAGGCGGCACACGGCTGCCGCACGTGTGCCACACGGATGGCCTACGTGAGCTCACGGACACGGATAACTCCGGTATCGATTTTTCCGGTACCGGAATTATCTGGACGTGTGAGACTGGCCTAATGTGTCACATTTTGCATGTCAAATAAAATGTTTAAAGAAAAAAATTAGTTTAGATTTAATCAACACCCCACCTTTGCCCACAATGAAGATAACAAATTCTAAAAAGTAAAAAAATTAACATATCTGGTATCACTGTGTGCGAAATAGTCTAAACTAATAATTCACAGAAAAATATTTATTCTGTACGGTGATACAGTATCCTTTCGTACCAGTTATAATATGTTCCACCAACTCCAGACCCGGAAAAAAACCCAAAATAAAAATTCTTAATTTTTGTTTTTGTACACTTCAAAACATTTCAGTTAGTCTAGTAAAATTGAACAATTTGTAACTGGAACATTTTTGGTATTGCTTTTTCTTGTACCCCATCTGCTCTCCACCTTCACTTAATCATCCAGGTACAGAAATGTTTATAACGTATTGCTGCAGAGGTTACATCTAAAGTGGAGAAAGACCAATTACAAAAGTGTAGCCTTTGCTTTTAGTGTTGCAGTGATGTTGTACAATAGACATTTAACTTATGTTTCTGACAACACAAGTTTTGTCTGTCATTTTCAAAGCCTCCTGGAACTGTACATCATGATTTTCCTCTTCTTGTCAAACGGCAGCCATTTGTGACTGGTGCCCTACTAAAGTCGGGCTGTGCACATGTTTGACTTTTTTCTCAGTGTCTGTCCAAGAAAAAGAATTTCAGACTACAATTCAAGTCAATGAGTGTGACATATGAGTGCAGTCAGATTTCCACGCACTCACAGAATGGAGACAATTTTTTCTCCATCTTCTCCTCATCAAAGAGAATCGGATAGCACTATGGCGGACACTCGAATCAAACTCTGAGCAGAATGTTATTTGCATAAGTGACCCGATTCTCTGAGATGAGCGAATCTACAGCTGTCTGCCCCTTCCCCTAAATATAGTTTTTAGACCAACTGTATATCTATGTAGACAATAGGAGTATTCTATATGCTGCTTTTTTGTGATCAATTTAAAAAAAATAATACCTTACCAAGCACATCAGCATATCGATATTTTATGTAATTTAATCCTTGTGTGACTTGACCACTTTTCGTATCGGACCCGCGTCCAACATTTAGGTAATTATTGTTTCCAATCTGAAAGGCTGTACTGTTTGATATAGTCAGATTGACAGATTTCTCTAAAAAAACAAAACAAAAACAAAATAAAGAAACATAATTATTTAGAATTATAAAGTAAAGGAGCAATACATTTTATATACAGTACTCTACTCAACATTAAAATTGCAGAAATAAGACGAAAAATCAGGACACGAGTTGCTCATACTTTTGTGAGCATCCTTTGTGGCCTAAACGTGCTACTATGACCTGTGTCATCTCTGGACTGGTCTCCCATCGAGGACATCAGGGATGTAATTGGTCTGCAATTGCAAAGGGAGCTGCCAGCAGCGGATCTTGATGATTTGCACAACACAGTGCATTAAGCGTGGCAGAACATTAGGCTACTTTCACACTAGCGTCGTACGACGCATGTCGCAATGCGACGTACCGACGCATACTGTGAAAGCGCCGCACAACGGGGGCAGCGGATGTAGTTTTTCAACGCAACCGCTGCCCCATTGTGAGCTCCGGGGAGGAGGGAGTGAAGTTCCGGCCGCGCATGTGCGGTCGGAAATGCTGGACACGACGCACCAAAAAACGTTACATGCAACGTTTTTTTGTGCCGACGGTCCGACGCAACCGTCGCACGACGGTTGCGACGTGTGGCAATGCGTCACAATGTTAGTCTTTGGAGAAAAAACGCATCCTGCAAGCAATTTTGCAGGATGCGTTTTTTCTCAAAAACGACGCGTTGGGACGTGCATCGTACGACGCTTGTGTGAAAGTAGCCTTACTCAGACAACCATTAGCAACTACATTGATAACAAGCCAAGGCGTGTAAATGTGTGTCTATATACTGAATATATATACACAGTCATTAAAACTCAGCTTTTCACAGCTCTAGACAGTTAACCCTAGTACACATCTCCTCTTAGTTCCGTTGGGATCATTACTACATTCCTCAACAATGAAATAGTAGGACATTTGGGCCACGCAGCCTGATCACAGTTGCACAAGCAACATACAGCCTGGCATTGCCATGTTGAAAAACGACTCCTGGGGCACTTTGGAGAAATGGCCGTACCATCCACAATTGAGCCATTCTTGTTATGATCCGGTGACCATGGAGCCGCATGAGACTTTCTCTGGAGAAGGTGGAACCTGTACTGACCGCAAACCCTAAACTGACACCGCAACTAGAAGTAGCCGTGGGGTGTACCTAACACGTCCTAGACACCTCGACACAGCCGGAGGACTAAATAACCCTATAGATGGAAATGGGAATTCTATCTTGCCTCAGAGCAGAAACCCCAAAGGATAGGCAGCCCCCCACAAATATTGACTGTGAATATTAGAGTAAAGACACACACAGGCTGAAAACAGGATTTAGCAAAAGAGGCACTTCTAGCTAAATAGTAAAGGATAGGACAGAGTACTAAGCGGTCAGTATTAAAACCCTAAAAATATCCACAGCAGAAAATACAAAAATTCCACATCTAACTAAAGACATAGAATGTATATCTGCATCTCCAGAGAATCCAGCATGACTGAAAAATCCAAACAAGTCTAAGCTGGACAAGAAAAAACAATGAATTGTTCTGAATTGTAAAGCACACTGCATGTGTGCTGCAGGAAAATAAACCAGACTCTTATCTTGGCTGAATTGGCAGCAGAGCAGAAGGAACCAGACAGAGATGTAAACCCTCCAAGAACAATGGACAACTGGCAAGGAGTAATGGATCCTGCACACCTAAATACCTAGTAAAGCTGCAATAAGCAGAAACACCTGCCCTGGATTACAATCCAGAGACAACTGCGCTACCACCAACAACCACCGGAGGGAACCCAAGAGCAGAATTCACAACACATTCTGTTCTGCATGTGAAATTGGACAATATAAATCAAGGAGTAGTGTCTACACAAACCATCAAAAGGTGTGAGGTCTAAGCTTTTCAGCATTGATTCATACTTTTGTCTTGGAAGAGGTGAAAATGTTCTTTGGAGATTATGTGGAAAATGCTATGAAAAGGCCTTCTTGAGGGAACATCACACCAGTCCTACTACTGGGATTATGGTGGGGGCTGGCATAATTTAGCCAGACTCTTCTAGTCTTCATTCTAGGTACACTAACAACTCAACGCCATATTGACTTGGTCAATGAACCAGTTTTAAGGCCATTTTTCCAAAGTGTTTCAGGAGAAAGGCAAAAGCAAAGCGGAGGGCTGAGAGAACAGGCTATAACTAAGAAGGAAAGCACATAAAAAGGAAATACCGTATATACTCGAGTATAAGCCAACCCGAGTATAAGCCGACCCCCCTAATTTTGCCACAAAAAACTGGGAAAACTTATTGACTCGAGTATAAGCCTAGGGTGGAAAATGCAGCAGGTACCGGTGAATTTCAAAATTAAAAATAGATACTCCATACCGTTCATTATGGCCCCATAGCTGTGCCATATAGTGCTCGGCACCGTTCATTATGGCCCCATAGATGCTCCACATAAAGCTGTGCCATATATACAATGCTCTGCACCGTTGCCCCATAGATAGCTGTACCATATATAATGCTCTGCACCGTTGCCCCATAGCTGTGCCATATATATAATGCTCTGCACCGTTGCCCCATAGCTGTGCCATATATATATATATATATATAGTGCTCTGCACCGTTGCCCCATAGCTGTGCCATATATATAATGCTCTGCACCGTTGCCCCATAGCTGTGCCATATATATAATGCTCTGCACCGTTGCCCCATAGCTGTGCCATATATATAGTGCTCTGCACCGTTGCCCCATAGCTGTGCCATATAGTGCTTTGCACCGTTGCCCCATAGCTGTGCCATATATATATAATGCTCTGCACCGTTGCCCCATAGCTGTGCCATATAGTGCTCTGCACCGTTGCCCCATAGCTGTGCCATATATATAAATAAGCTCTGCACCGTTGCCCCATAGCTGTGCCATATAGTGCTCTGCACCGTTGCCCCATAGCTGTGCCATATATATAATGCTCTACACCGTTGCCCCATAGCTGTGCCATATATATAATGCTCTGCACCATTGCCCCATAGCTGTGCCATATATATAGTGCTCTGCACCGTTGCCCCATAGCTGTGCCATATATATATATAATGCTCTGCACCGTTGCCCCATAGCTGTGCCATATATATATAGTGCTCTGCACCGTTGCCCCATAGCTGTGCCATATATATAATGCTCTGCACCGTTGCCGCATAGCTGTGCCATATAGTGCTCTGCACCGTTGCCCCATAGCTGTGCCATATATATAGTGCTCTGCACCGTTGCCCCATAGCTGTGCCATATATATAGTGCTCTGCACCGTTGCCCCATAGCTGTGCCATATATATAGTGCTCTGCACCGTTGCCCCATAGCTGTGCCATATATATAATGCTCTGCACCGTTGCCCCATAGCTGTGCCATATATATATAGTGCTCTGCACCGTTGCCCCATAGCTGTGCCATATATATAGTGCTCTGCACCGTTGCCCCATAGCTGTGCCATATAGTGCTCTGCACCGTTGCCCCATAGATACTCCACATAAATCTGTGCCATTGCTGCTGCTGCAATAAAAAAAAAAAAAACCACATACTCACCTCTCTTGCTTGCAGCTCCTCAGCGTCCGGTCCCGGCGTCTCTCCGCACTGACTGATCAGGCAGAGGGCGGCGCACACACTATATGCGTCATCGCGCCCTCTGACCTGCACAGTCAGTGAGGAGAGACGCCGGGAAGATGGCGCGGCGCCCGGCGTGTGGAACGAGGGAAGGTAAATATGACATACTTACCTGCTCCCGGCGTCCCGCTCCTTCCCCCGGACAGCTGGTCTTCGGTGCCGCAGCCTCTTCCTCTATCAGCGGTCACCGTTACCGCTTCATTAGAGAAATGAATAGGCGGCTCCGCCCCTATGGGAGGTGGAGCAGCCTATTCATTTCTCTAATGAGCGGTCCCATGTGACCGCTCAGGGGAAGAGCTGCGGCACCCGGAGACCGTGGGACGGGCAGGGGGAGCGACAGGAACGCCGGAACTAGGTGAGTATATGACAGTCCTCACCCGCCAACCCCACCACCGATCATGACTCGAGTATAAGCCGAGAGGGGCACTTTCAGCCCAAAAATTTGGGCTGAAAATCTCGGCTTATACTCGAGTATATACGGTAAGTACAGGATAAAAGCTGTGATGATACATGCGCTAAGAAAACAGCAAAACCTTGAATACAAGCAGACTATCCAGAATACACTTAGGTCTAGAAATATTTGGTCAGTTTTGGCAATTTAGCGGTTTAACCCCCTTCACCCCCGGAGCTTTTTCCGTTTTTTCGTTTTTCGCTCCCCTCCTTCCCAGAACCATAACTTTTTTATTTTTCCGTCAATATGGCCATGTGAGGGCTTATTTTTTGCGGGACGAGATGTACTTTTGAACGATACCATTGGTTCTACCATGCAGTGTAACAGAAAACAGGAAAAAAATTCCAAGTGTGATGAAATTGCAAAAAAAGTGTAAACCCCACTTGTTTTTTGTTTGACTTTTTTGCTAGGTTCACCAAATGCTAAAACTAACCTGCCATTATGATTCTCCAGGTCATTACGAGTTCACAGACTCCTAACATGTCTAGGTTATTTTTTATCTAAGTGGTGGAAAAAAATGCCAAAGTTTGCAAAAAAAAAAAAAATTGTGCGATTTTCCGATACCCGTAGCGTCTCCAATTTTCGTGATCTGGGGTCAGGTGAGGGCTTATTTTTTGCGTGCCAAGCTGGCGTTTTTAATGATATCATTTTGGTGCAGATACGTTCTTTTGATCGCCCGTTATTGCATTTTAATGCAATGTCGCGGCGACCAAAAAAACGTAATTTTGGCGTTTTGATTTTTTTCTCGCTACGCCATTTAGCGGTCAGGTTAATCCTTTGTTTTTATTGATAGATCGGGTGATTCTGAACGTGGCGATACCAAATATGTGTATGTTTGATTTTTATTTAATTGTTTTATTTTGATTGGGGCGAAAGAGGGGTGATTTAAACTTTTATATATTTTTTATTTTTTTAAATATTTTTAAACACTTTTTTTTTTTTAATTTTGGCATGCTTCAATAGCCTCCATAGGAGGCTAGAAGCATGCACAACTCGATCGGCTCTGCTACATAGAGGTGAAGTACAGATCACCTCTATGTAGCAGAAATCCAGGTGTACTTTTGAACGCCGACCACAGGGTGGCGCTCAAAGCAATTGGCCATCAACAACCATAGAGGTCTCAAGGAGACCACCGGTTGTTATGGCAATGCACCGCTGACCCCCGATCATGTGACGGGGGTCAGCGGTGCGAGCACAGCCGGCCGCGCGGCCGGGAGCGCTAGTTAAATGCCGCTGTCAGACGGCGGCATTTAACTAGTTAATGGGCGCGGGCGGATCGCGATTCCGCTCGCGCTCATTGCACGCACATGTCAGCTGTACAAAACAGCTGACATGTCGCGGCTTTAACGTGGGCTCACCGCCAGAGCCCACCTTAAAGCAGGGGATCTGCCAGCTGACGTACTATTCCGTCAGCTGGCAGAAAGGGGTTAAAGTTGTGAAAAGATTTTTTTCAAACTAGCAAAGCGAATTAAAAGCAAAATACGTTATTATGACTTCATGGAAATAGTAGCAAGGGTATAAAAAATATATCTGCCGAGTTTAGAGTCTAGCTGACTCTTAATTGTAGATATAGCTGTTTACCAAAATATATGCAAGATATAGTTATATAATCAATATGGGCTTAAAATGCAGACTCTCCGCTTTAGGATACGCTCACACGTCCAGTATTTGATCAGTATTTTACATCAGTATTTGTAAGCCAAAACCACAAGGCCCTGACGAAGCCAGCTTGCGGTGGCGACACGCGTCGGGCATCTCCACAGGCTCCGCTCAACTCTTTTGGCCACATCAGTCTTTGTCTCGCCGGATCTGTATAGTGTTTCCAGCTCCTCCTAAGATCGAGGCTCTATATTTTTCTATCTTTTGCCCTCGACTTATTTTCACACCCGTATGATATTGGGAGCATTTGTTCCCCCATATGGAGAGTAGGGTCTGCACTATTAGAGTGGATCTGTTTTGCTGGTTCTTTTGGGGGCGTTTCAAACTGGTTTATATCAATGTATTATACTACATTGTCCAGTAAGGGGATGTAGGCAGCATTATACTGCTGTTTTTCTAAATGATTTTCTGTATTTTTATTTACGAATGTGCAATATTTGTCTTATGGAATAGTGTTATTCTGCATGATACATATTGGTATCTTGGTAAATATTTCTGTTATATATGTATATTATGGCCTGTTGAGGGACAGCCGCCTGGGTAGTTTATATAGTTTTAATTGTTTTTATTGGTATTTGTCTGTTGAGTATTCAATAAAACCTTTTGTATTTTGTGGTGATCCCTGTTGTGGTCTTTAGCCTTTTCTATGTAATAATTATGAACCCAGGACTCCAGCGCTGCAAGGCTGCTGTGCTAACTACTGCGCCACCGTGCTGCCCCATGCTAGTTGTGTCTTTTTTTTTTTTTTTTTTTAAATGGCAAAAAATAATTCTGAAAATTGTCATTATTTGTTTAAGCAATGTTCCAAGACATGTAACGTTTTCTTTTTTGGATACTTGGGTATTGGACTGCATGGGGGCTCATTTTTGGTGTCTTGAGTAGAGATGAGCGAATTTGATCAGGTCAGGGCTTATTGGCAAGCTATAGTGCTTACCGAATAAGCTGCAGCGGAACCCGGATACCTGGATCGCTCTGGCTGATCAGCTGTTCAGTTCCAATAGGTCCTCCATGAATGTGTTGTGACTGTCACACAGCCGCGACACATGCAGCTGCGGAGCCAAACAGCTGATCAGCCGGAGAGATCCAGGTTCCCTCTGCAGCTTATTCGGTAAGCGCTAGCTTTCTGAATAAGCCCTAATCTGATAAAATTCGCTCATCTGTAGTCTTGAGTTTAAATTTTTACTGATACCATTTTGGGCTAGATGCGATATTTTGACCACGCTATTTCATTGCAAAGTCGTGGCAGCAAAAAATTTAAATCTGGAGTTTAGATTTTTTTCTTGTTACGCTGTTAACTGATCGGATTAATTTATTTTATATTTTGAAAGATCAGACATTTTTATTTGCAGTGATAGCAAATATATGGGGGGTGATTTAAACTTGCGGTTTTTTTAGAAATTTTTTTTTACTTTATTTAATACTCCCCGTAGGAGACTTGAAGCTGCGATCGTCCGATCGCCTGTGCTATACATAGAGCAGGGCTTCAGCACTTACGTATAGCAGAAATCACGATCTCCTATGAATGCCGGCCACAAGTCAGGACTACAGACACAGGGGTTATCAGTAGACCCCAGCATGATGACCCATCGAAGCGCAACGATCACATGACAGGGATGTCGATGAGCAGTGATTGACAGCGTGATTTAATTGGCTTTCAGCTGCGGGCCAAGCACTGCTCCACACGCGGCCATTAGAGCAACATGATGACTTACTAAATCAGTCATCCTGTGAGGGGAAAGATGTGGGCTCAGCATGTGATCCGGCTTCAAAATCAGGGACATATGACATAAATATACATCATATCTCTTAAACGGATATCTTGCTGGAAAAATAAAATAGTTATGGCTCTTGGAAGAAGGGGAATACATAAATGAAAGCACAGTAAGGATATTGGATATAATATTGGCTTCTTTGGTAATGAGTTATATACAGTATAAAATATACAGTGCCTACAAGTAGTATTCAACCCCCTGCAGATTTAGCAGGTTTACACATTTGGAATTAACTTGGCATTGTGACATTTGGACTGTAGATCAGCCTGGAAGTGTGAAATGCACTGCAGCAAAAAAGAATGTTATTTCTTTGTTTATTTTTTTTTTAAATTGTGAAAAGTCTTTTCAGAGGGTCATTTATTATTCAACCCCTCAACCCACCAGAATTCTGTTTGGCTCCCCTAAAGTATTAAGAAGTAGTTCAGGCACAAAGAACAATGAGCTTCACATGTTTGGATTAATTATCTCTTTTTCCAGCCTTTTCTGACTATTTAAGACCCTCCCCAAACTTGTGAACAGCACTCATACATGGTCAACATGGGAAAGACAAAGGAGCATTCCAAGGCCATCAGAGACAAGATCGTGGAGGGTCACAAGGCTGGCAAGGGGTACAAAACCCTTTCCAAGGAGTTGGGCCTACCTGTCTCCACTGTTGGGAGCATCATCCGGAAGTGGAAGGCTTATGGAACTACTGTTAGCCTTCCACGGCCTGGACAGCCTTTGAAAGTTTCCTCCCGTGCCGAGGCCAGGCTTGTCCGAAGAGTCAAGGCTAACCCAAGGACAACAAGGAAGGAGCTCCGGGAAGATCTCATGGCAGTGGGGACATTGGTTTCAGTCAATACCATAAGTAACGTACTCCACCGCAATGGTCTCCGTTCCAGACGAGCCCGTAAGGTACCTTTACTTTCAAAGCGTCATGTCAAGGCTCGTCTACAGTTTGCTCATGATCACTTGGAGGACTCTGAGACTGACTGGTTCAAGGTTCTCTGGTCTGATGAGACCAAGATCGAGATCTTTGGTGCCAACCACACACGTGACGTTTGGAGACTGGATGGCACTGCATACGACCCCAAGAATACCATCCCTACAGTCAAGCATGGTGGTGGCAGCATCATGCTGTGGGGCTGTTTCTCAGCCAAGGGGCCTGGCCACCTGGTCCGCATCCATGGGAAGATGGATAGCACGGCCTACCTGGAGATTTTGGCCAAGAACCTCCGCTCCTCCATCAAGGATCTTAAGATGGGTCGTCATTTCATCTTCCAACAAGACAACGACCCAAAGCACACAGCCAAGAAAACCAAGGCCTGGTTCAAGAGGCAAAAAATCAAGGTGTTGCAGTGGCCTAGTCAGTCTCCTGACCTGAACCCAATTGAAAACTTGTGGAAGGAGCTCAAGATTAAAGTCCACATGAGACACCCAAAGAACCTAGATAACTTGGAGAAGATCTGCATGGAGGAGTGGGCCAAGATAACTCCAGAGACCTGTGCTGGCCTGATCAGGTCTTATAAAAGACGATTATTAGCTGTAATTGCAAACAAAGGTTATTCCACAAAATATTAAACCTAGGGGTTGAATAATAATTGACCCACACTTTTATGTTTAAAATGTATAAAAATTTAACTGAGCAACAAAACTTTTTGGTTTGTAAGATTTATGCATCTGTTAATAAATCCTGCTCTTGTTTGAAGGCTCTAACTTATTTGCATCTTATTAAACCTGCTAAATCTGCAGGGGGTTGAATACTACTTGTAGGCATTGTAAGTTGGTTCAATCAGTGTTGCACAAAGTGCACCAGTGGTGAGGTGCATGCCTCTGACCGCTCAGTCCTGTAACTCCACACATCCCCATGACATTCAGAATGGCTTAAAATAAAGTATTGACACTTGAGATTTACCTTGAGGATATGTCGGAGAATATTCAAAGTTTCCTTTGGGGAACAAACTGTTTCCCTCAGCTCCTGCAAGAACAAAGGAAAAATGTCTATCAAGTCTGGCAAAAAAGCTTAAAGGGCATGTGCATTATTTATTAAAAGAACACTAAAATATCTATTTTCTGTCGACATCTGACATGCACCCATGTGCATTGTTTGAGTTCCCATTCCCCTCGTCTATTGTTAGTCCACTCTACCCAGTCTGCCAGACCCGGTCCAGAGACACATCCTCCTGACAAGAGAAATGAGAGTGCCCAGTTGTCAATTTATTCACACATTTACAGGAGAAATAACATAGGAAGAGAACAACACAGACTTCTAAGCACTGTGAATGGGACACGCATTCCGTAGACATAGTGTAACCTGTTTTGCTCCCGTCTCTGAGCAAGTGTTATTGAGAAATAATGAGGTACCTTACGATGCGTTATGGGATAGAAGGAGCCCATCTACCGTCCTAGCGCTGCAATATGAAATGAGGGGAGTTATTGTGTACATACCAGTTTAGGCCATTTTGAGTTTTCATTGGAAAGTGGCCAACCCATTTGAATGATAGTACATAATAAAATGATCATACATTTATGTATAACACACATATTAAGATTATTCCTTTAATTGTACATTTTAGAAGCCTGCACACAATTTAAGGCATATAGATGTAAAGCCAGTAACGTGATCACTTAAAAAACAAACAAAACTAGAGCTTCTCATTTACGGTCGTTAAAAGAAACCCAACAAAACCCTTAATATAAGTGTATGTCACCTACTGGGAATCTTGCTGAAATATTATCGATATCAGTTTTACCTTATTCATTTCTGATAGTCTTCTCAGTGATGGGCTCTGTCAAATACCTCCAAGACACTACTTAACAGCTTAATGCCTACATTTTGCAAAGACAGAAAGCTGCTAATCAATAGTGGGGGTCATGAACATTGCAGCAGAGGAAATTTTTTTTTAATCAAAACTACAGCACGCAAGAGACACATTACTGGAAACAGTATACCTGTCTCTACTTTTAGCTATTTTTGATGGGGCAGCAACAATCTGGTGACATTCTCTTTAGGGCCCTGTACACATATGCATTTTAGTCTGCAATACAAATGTATATGAGTGAAAATTTAGCATTCCACAATGTTGACAGTAGGTGCCACTGGTGACTTTCTGACAGTGTGCTTTGTCTTCCTTGATAGAGTGGCACTAAAGAATAGGCTTGAATAGAAACTGAGTGCAACTGAATGTAATGGTCTGCAGTCTAATTAATCCTTTCACTCCAGAGCCTATTTTCACCTTCCTGATCAGGCCAATATTTACAATTCTGACCAGGGGTCATTTTATGAGGTAATACAGGAGCTTCTCACAAAATTATGGTACAATATCATGAAAAAGTTAAAGGGAACCTGTCACCCCCCCGGCGGTTTTAACTAAAAGAGCCACCTTGTGCAGCACTAATGCTGCATTCTGTCAAGGTGGCTCTTTTAGTTGGGGTCCCATCTAATGCTGCAATATTAGGTTTTTTAATTATCCCGCCATACCTATAGTCTGTCCGGGGGGGCATGTCTTTTCCCCCCGGACACAAACGCCTCCCAGCCACCCCTCAGCCCCTCCGTGCGCCGCTTACTGTGCGTTCAGTAACGTCCCCGGCGCCTGCGCTGTAAGTTCCCATCATGTGATGGGAGTCGAAGGGCAGCGCAAACTGCGTATGCCCGAAAAAGAAACTTACAGTGCAGGTGCCAGAGACGTTAATGAAGGCACAGGAGACAAAGAACAAAGAAACAAACCGCTTTACCAACCCTCCCCTGGGTTCAGCACTGCCTCTCAGTTTCTGCCTCTTCGTTGCTGCTCCTGGTGTCTGTAGCCAATCAGTGATTTCAGCAGCCAGTGCTAGCTACATGGCTGAGCTCAGTGATTGGTTGCGATCTGCGTGAAAACAGTACTGCAGACAACAATAGACTCTGGGAGCTGCGGTGAAGAGTCAGTACTGGACCTGGGGAAGGAGATTGAGCCAAATTATTTTTTTGTTTGCAATAAGCTGCACCTTAAACACAACTTTTTTGAAAATGGAAAACCCCTTTAACCTTTTACGTTCTTGCATGGAGGCAAAATAGTAATGAAGTACATATGAGATAACGTCTTTGCTACTGAGATCTATGTCATAAACTAGGTCACAGCAAATTTGCAGCTAAGATATAAGTTCATGTTATCCCCTCAGTGCCTTCTGCCATTAGTGGGGTAAGCTAACAAACTGCAGAGAGAGGAGGAGAATCTGATGTGCGATCCTTATCCTCTCCCTGTATAGAACTGGATTATTTTCAGGTACTTTTTAGCAGAATTTCAGTATGTTTTTTTGTTTGTAACTTTTAATTTATATGGTATCATGTATCTAATTTTCTCTGCGGGTCACGTTGAGCCAACATTATCAATTTTATGCATTTTTTTTTTTTTTAAGAAAAATTACACTATAAAGCAAAATAGCATGAAGGAGCCTGAGCATAAAAGGAGTCAAATTGCATTTTTGACAATGTGCCAGGTATCTACATCCAGAAAATATTCAGGTATGGGGGGGTTTAATATGTTTGTTTTTGCAATTTAATGTTTAATTTGTACTTATCAAGTAGGGCTTCTTAAAGAAAAACTAGCAGGTCTGCGAGAGCCAACGTTCCTGCTGGTTGGAAGGTGATGAAATACTTTTTTCATGCAATAAAATGCAAATTAATTATGTAAAAATCATACCAAAATCAACAGTGTATCAAATACTTATTTTCCCTACTGTAGCTGCAAAATTGAAGGGTAAAACAATAGAGCGGAGTGTTGTTTTGCTAAGGAAGCCGAAAATGGCTCCATAAATACGTGGCCGCAGATGTTATTAAGAATGGTGGTCTGGGCTGGATGGAAAATAAATGGAAAGTGCTCAAGAAGTCATTTGTGAATCGCTGTATATAATTGTTATGTATTTGGCTTGTGACTGCCTTTCACCAGTTCTATGCTGGTGTAGAACTGGTATCTGACTTCTATATGGTAACCTTATAGCGGTACTATTAGTAATATTTTACAATTTAGAGTAACCAAGTTGATACTAGTTACTGCTAATTGGTAATGACTGGTGTGGAGGCTGCTTTTAAAGGAAAACAATGTTGAACTTCTGCATCATACCACAAAACCAACATGTAATGATTGCATGTAGCTACAGATTGGCCCCTAGGTACCTCTGCCTATAGGCCTGACACGGCCTATAGGTATTTACTTGTACCATATATGATGACGGTCGCTTTAAAAGGAATCTGTCATCAGGTTTTTTTCTACCTAATCTTAGAGCAGCATATTGTAGATGCAGAGACCCTGATTCCAGCCATATATCACTTACTGGTCTGCTTAGTGTAAGATCACTGTTTTATCAGAGATTATTTATTTATTATGCTTACTTATATAGCACAATCATAATCCATAGCACTTTACAGATATTGTCATTATTACTAGAGGAATATTGCCAGCTGCAAGGTAGTCCAACCACGTCCCACCAATGATTGGTAGCCTTCTCCCTATGCAGTGTACAGAGTGAGCTGCCAATCATTATTGTGGATGGGGTGATAGAGAGCTCAGTACTCAGAGAACTGCTAAATCTGCATCAGATAATACAGTTTTTTATTCAAAACTGCAGCAATCAGTAAAGTAAATGATGCATCGCTGTAATCAGGGCCTCTGCCCCTACAACATGCTGCTCTGAGATGGGGAAATAAAAACATGTTGACAGATTTCTTTTAAGCTTTTCTTCTAACCTGCATAAACTGTAGATCAGAAAGCCCATGTCCACAACTAGGAAAAGAACTCAAGACTTACCCATTGCATGGCCCATAGCAGTATGGTTTAAAGAGGTTGGGTTTAAAGGCACAGCGTAGAAATTTAGTCTTTCTGATTCTGTAACTGGCAGCTTGGTAGAGTCAACTGGAACAGAAGCGGTAGATGTATACAAATTTTGACTGTTTTGTGGAGCTGAATGGGGCGTATTCCACGTCCCAGGATGAGGTACAGGGTAATATATACTTGAAGGTGGTTCGTATGAGTGATGGTAATCGACAGGTCTGCTATCTGTTTGACAAAGATTTGGACTCTGTATTACATTATTATGGGTGTAGGATGGAGCTGATGGTTCATTGTTGACGCCAAATGGCATGTTTACAGGGTAAGGATGGTAAGAACCAACTGGAGCAGAATTTCTTTCACATGCTTCATTGAACACTTTCCTGCTTCTTAAGTCACTCAAAGGAGGATTAGAAAGGTTTGTCGAATTGTCAATGCGACTTCCTGTCTGATGGTAATTCATTTCATCTTCCAGCTTTCTCTCCAAAAAACCATCAAATCTTTCTTCCTCACATTCTACTGGCTCATTACTATAAGCTCTAAAAGAATTCTCATCAACTTGTCCTTGTTGAAAACCCACAGAGCTGTGTAGAGATAGTGGTTCATCTACAGGAAGAAAGAAAATTCTTAAATACATAGCATTGTAAACTAAACACATGTATGCTTATCAAATAAGTATAAACTAAGCACATGTATGCTTATCAAATAAGTATAAACTAAGCACATACTGTATATGCTTATAAACTAAGCACATATATACTTATAAACTAAGTGCAAACTAAGCACATTTATGCTCATAAAATAAGTATAAACAGATGGTATAAACTAAGCACGTGTGCTCATAAACTAAATGCAAACTAAGCACATGTATGTTTATAAACTAAGTGCAAACTAAGCACATGTATGCTTATCAACTAAGTACAAACTAAGCACATGTGTGCTCATAAACTAAATGCAAACTAAGCACATGTAGGCTTATCAACTAAGGCTTCTTTCACATTTCCGTCGGTAGTCGGTCGTCACAAAGAGTCGGCGCGACGTACCGACGGACGTTTGGGAAATAGTGGCAGCAGATGCAGTGTTTCAACGGTCCGCTGTACGGAATGCTAAAGTCTAAAATCCTGGGGAGGAGAGAGAGATTTCCTGCCGGGCATGCGCAGTAGGAAACACAGGATGCAACGTACAGAAAAACATTCCCTTGAATGTTTTTAGCAGACGACGGTTCGCCAAAATGCACAAGATCCAGTGCACGACTGACATAACGTGTGCCCATACGTCGCTAATACAAGTCAATGGGAAAAAAACAGGAACCTGCATACAAATTTGCAGGATCCTGTTTTTTCACAAACCAACGTATTTCGACTTGTGGAGGAAGACGGAAATGTGAAAGAAGTCTAAGGCCTCTTCCACACTTCCGTCTTTTAGCTCCCGTCGAAATCTGTCGATTTTTGAAGAAACAGGATCCTGCTAATTTTTCTGCAGGATCCTTTTATTTCCCATAGACTTGTATTAGTGACGGATTGTGAAGGATAGCCATCCGTTTCATCCGTCATGCACTGGATCCATCGGTAAATAGCGGTCCGTCGTGCGGAGAAAACATTCAGAGGAACGTTTTTTCTGCACATCGAAAAATTGCTGAGCGACGGGTCCTGCGCTGTGCGTCGTTGGCTATAATGGAAGCCTATGGACATAGGATCCGTTGCTGAAAGTCAAACACAGGAATCCAGCGACGTATCCCGTTTTTTCATTCTGAGCATGCCCGGAAAGATTTTCAAGTCAGGGAGAAATCTCTCTCTCTCTCTCCAGTTTGAAGCAGAAGTCCTTGTGTGCAAGTTTGCTCAGGAACAAAAGTCTTGATTGACTCAGAATGAAATTCACGCAAGGAGGTGCCTGGATCAGAGGCGTTGTCCACAACAGGAAAAAAAAAAGGAAGTAAATCTCCAGCATGAAACTTGGATAAAAGTTCAATTTATTTAGACAAATCCATTAAAATCCTTGTTTCATAGTGGTACAGCAAATGATGGGGTACATGATACGACCAAAGCGTTTCGACCTGTAAAGGTCTTAACCCCTTTCTGACATTGGACGTACTATCCCGTCGAGGTGGGGCGGGCCCGTATGACCACCGACGGGATAGTACGTCCAGTGCGATCGGCGGCGCTCACGGGGGAGCGCGGCCGATCGCGGCCGGGTGTCAGCTGATTATCACAGCTGACATCCGGCACTATGTGCCAGGAGCAGTCACGGACCGCCCCCGGCACATTAACCCCCGGCACACCGCGATCAAACATGATTGCGGTGTGCCGGCGGTACAGGGAAGCATCGCGCAGGGAGGGGGCTCCCTGAGTACTTCCCTGAGACCCCCGGAGCAACGCGATGTGATCGCGTTGCTGTGAGGGTCTCTTACCTCCTCCTCGCTGCAGGTGCCCGGATCCAAGATGGCCGCGGCATCCGGGTCCTGCAGGGAGGGAGGTGGCTTACCGAGTGCCTGCTCAGAGCAGGCGCTTGGTAAGCCTGCAGTGCTGTAAGTCAGATCGGTGATCTGACAGAGTGCTCTGCAAACTGTCAGATCACCGATCTGTGATGTCCCCCCCAGGACAAAGTAAAAAAAAAATTTTTCCACATGTGTAAAAAAAAAAAAAAAAAAAAATCCTAAATAAAGAAAAAAAATATATATATTATTCCCATAAATATATTTCTTTATCTAAATACAAAAACAAAACAATAAAAGTACACATATTTAGTATTGCCGTGTCCATAACGACCCCACCTATAAAACTATATCACTAGTTAACCCCTTCAGTGAACACCGTAGGAAAAAAAAAAACGAGGCAAAAAACAACGCTTTATTATCATACCACCGAACAAAAAGTGGAATAACACAAAAAGACGTCAAAAAGACGGATATAAATAACCATGGTACCGCTGAAAACGTCATCTTGTCCCGCAAAAAACGAGCCGCCATACAGCGTTATCAAAGAAAAAATAAAAAAGTTATAGTCCTCAGAATAAAGCGATGCCAAAATAATTATTTATTCTATAAAATAGTTTTTATCGTATAAAAGCGCCAAAACATAAAAAATGATATAAATGAGGTATCGCTGTAATCGTACTGACCCGAAGAATAAAACTGCTTTATCAATTTTACCAAACGTGGAATGGTATAAATGCCTCCCCCAAAAGAAATTCATGAATAGCTGGTTTTTGGTCATTCTGCCTCACAAAAATCGGAATAAAAAGCGATCAAAAACTGTCACGTGTCCGAAAATGTTACCAATAAAAACGTCAACTCGTCCCGCAAAAACCAAGACCTCAGGTCTCAAAATGTGGAGACGCAAAAACTTTTTTGCTATAAAAAGCGTCTTTTAGTGTGTAACGGCTGCCAATCATAAAAATCCGCTATAAAAAATGCTATAAAAGTAAATCAAACCCCCCTTCATCACCCCCTTAGTTAGGGAAAAATAATAAAATTAAAAAAATGTATTTATTTCCATTTTCCCATTAGGGTTAGGGCTAGGGTTACGGCTAGGGTTAGGGCTAGGGTTGGCGTTAGGGTTGGGGCTAGGGTTAGAGCTAAAGTTAGGGTTAGGGTTGGGGCTAAAGTTAGGGTTAGGGTTGGGGCTAAAGTTAGGATTAGAGTTTGGATTACATTTACGGTTGGGATTAGGGTTGGGATTAGAGTTAGGGGTGTGTCGGGGTTAGGGGTGTGGTTAGGGTTACCGTTGGGATTAGGGTTAGGGGTGTGTTTGGATTAGGGTTTCAGTTAGAATTGGGGAGTTTCCACTGTTTAGGCACATCAGGGGCTCTCCAAACGCGACATGGCGTCCGATCTCAATTCCAGCCAATTCTGCATTGAAAAAGTAAAACAGTGCTCCTTCCCTTCCGAGCTTTACCGTGCGCCCAAACAGGGGTTTACCCCAACATATGGGAGGATCAGCGTACTCGGGACAAATTGGACAACAACTTCTGGGGTCCAAGTTCTCTTGTTACCCTTGGGAAAATATAAATTTGGGGGGCTAAAAATCATTTTTGTGGGAAAAAAATGATTTTTTATTTTCACGGCTCTGCGTTGTAAACACTAGTGAAACACCTGGGGGTTCAAAGTTCTCACAACACATCTAGATAAGTTCCTTGGGAGGTCTAGTTTCCAATATGGGGTCACTTGTGGGGGGTTTCTACTGTTTGGGTACATCAGGGGCTCTGCAAATGCAACGTGATGCCTGCAGACCAATCCATCTAAGTCTGCATTCCAAATGGCGCTCCTTCCCTTCCGAGCTCTGCCATGCGCCCAAACAGTGGTTCCCTCCCACATATGGGGTATCAGCATACTCAGGACAAATGGGACAACAACTTTTGGGGTCCAATTTCTCCTGTTACCCTTGGGAAAATACAAAACTGGGGGCTAAAAAATCATTTTTGTGGAAAAAAAAAAGAATTTTTATTTTCACGGCTCTGCGTTATAACCTGTAGTGAAACACTTGAGGGATCAAAGCTCTCAAAACACATCTAGATAAGTTCATTAGGGGGTCTACTTTCCAAAATGGTGTCACTTGTGGGGGGTTTCAATGTTTAGGCACATCAGGGGCTCTCCAAACGCAACATGGCGTTCCATCTCAATTCCAGTCAATTTTGCATTGAAAAGTCAAATGGTGCTCCTTCCCTTCCGAGCTCTGCCATGCGCCCAAACAGTCGTTTATCCCCACATATGGGGTATCGGCGTACTCAGGACAAATTGTACAACAACTTTTGGGGTCCATTTTCTCCTGTTACCCTTGGTAAAATAAAACAAATTGGAGCTGAAATACATTTTGTGTAAAAAAAATGTAAATGTTAATTTTTATTTAAACATTCCAAAAATTCCTGTGAAACACCTGAAGGGTTAATAAATTTCTTGAATGTGGTTTTGAGCACCTTGAGGGGTGCAGTTTTTAGAATGGTGTCACACTTGGGTATTTTCTATCATATAGACCCCTCAAAATGACTTCAAATGAGATGTGGTCCCTAAAAAAAATGGTGTTGTAAAAATGAGAAATTGCTGGTCAACTTTTAACCCTTATAACTCCCTAACAAACAAAAAAATTTTGTTCCTAAATTGTGCTGCTGTAAAGTAGACATGTGGGAAATGTTACCTGTTAAGTATTTTGTGTGACATATCTCTGTGATTTAAGGGCATAAAAATTCAAAGTTGGAAAACTGCGAAATTTTCAAAATTTTCGCCAAATTTCCGTTTTTTTTCACAAATAAACGCAAGTTATATCGAAGAAATTTTACCACTATCATGAAGTACAATATGTCACGAGAACACATTGTCAGAATCGCCAAGATCCGTAGAAGCGTTCCAGAGTTATAAACTCATAACGGGACAGTGGTCAGAATTGTAAAAATTGGCCTGGTCATTAATGTGCAAACCACCCTTGGGGGTAAAGGGGTTAATCATGGTATGGTATATGGTCAGAGCAACAAAACATATATAGAGGAAATTAAACACACAACAGATGCAGCAATTGGAATCAAGCAAAAAAAAACAAAAAAAAAAAAACAAACAAAAAAAAAACACTGGTGCACTAGCTAAAAGTCCCAACATTGGTACAAACACAATTGACATACAACGATTCATAGAAAAATGCAGTGACAGCATTAAGACACTGTATGCATAGATCCAGATCAAAAATAACAATTGAGAAATATGTATTAGCCAGGTTATGCAGAGGAGAACAAGAGAGAGAGGGAAAAAAAACCCAACCAAACATTGTTTTAATCGTATTGTAAAATCAAATCTTGCCGTTTATTCAGACCCAACGGGGTTCTAGTCTGCAGTTTAAAAATCCAGAAGGATTCACGGTTCAAGACCTTACGTCTGAAATCCCCACCTCGACTCGGTTTAAAGACTTTGTCAATGCCCACAACATTGAGGTCGAAACGCATTACCACTATGAAAACCAGGATTTTAATGGATTGTCTAAATAAATTGAACTTTTATCCAAGTTTCACGGTGGAGATTTACTTCCTTTTTTTTTTTTTCAAGTATAAATTGATGGTATAAACTAAGCACATATATTCTAATAAACCAAGTATAAACTGGCTGTGTACACTAAGCACATACATGCTAATGAACTAATAAACTAAGTACATATATACTTATAAACTAAGTATAAACTAACGGTATAAACTATGTATTTACCGCGATTTGAAAAGGTATTCGTACCCCCATGAACCTTTCCTCATTTTTTCACATTACACCCACAAACTTAAAGGGAATCTGTCTCCCTAAAATCCGCCTATAAGCTAAGGCCACCGGCATCAGGGGCTTATCTACACCATTCTGTAATGCTGTAGATAAGCCCCAGATGTAACCTGAAAGATGAGAAAAACAGGTTAGATTATACTCTGCTACGTCTCCTGCCTGCGATTATAATTATCTATGGACATTTTGCTTTTGCCTATTGTTATAGGTCTTTTTTTTAACAATCTTTCTAGTTAATATTTGCTCCTAAAATGTCTAATGTAAATAGTCATCAATAACTGTAGGCATAATTATTCACTTTTTTGGAATTCTTGTTCAGTTAGAATTTTTTATCCATGTATATTTTATTTTTTATAGATCTCATTGTGTAAATCTTTTTAATTGGTATAATCATCTGTAATATTTTTGTCTTGTTGTCTAATGTCTTACAAATGTATGTTGTTCAAATAGATTATCATGTTATGTAACCTTTTACACCTGTTTATTTCACGCCCACTTCTTAAACTAACACCAATCACTTATCCTACCGGTGTGTTCTCCAGTCTAGGGTTATTTAAGTGGAATACATGGGTCATTACGAATGTCATGATTCAGGGAGCTTAGTCTCCAGAAACGCGTTGAGATTCTTACCCATATAGTTTGGGCTGAAGTTTGTATCCTCCATGTTTAAGTTTGTGAATAAAAGAAAAAAGAAAACTTTTTTTCATGGATTCGGTGGAGCTGGACATTTTCTTCATTTATATTATACTCACCCAGGGATGGTCCCAGTTCGGTTCGGGTCCGATGGGCATCGCGGTTCGGGTCCGGCGCCTCTCATCTTCATACGATGACGTCCTCTTCTTGTCTTCCTGTCGCGGCTCCTGTGCAGGCGTACTTTATCTGCCCTGTTGAGGGCCGGGCAAAGTACTGCAGTGCGCAGGCGCCAGGCCTCTCTGACCTTTCCCGGTCTGGCGTATTGTTTGAGAACATAAAGGGATCAAACTGCATCATGAAAACCAAACA
Source organism: Ranitomeya variabilis (assembly GCF_051348905.1). Lineage (NCBI taxonomy): Eukaryota > Metazoa > Chordata > Amphibia > Anura > Dendrobatidae > Ranitomeya > Ranitomeya variabilis. Next base: position 326,852,152 of record NC_135237.1, on the reverse strand, counting down.
AACCTATGAGGGCTTAACAAAACAGCTGTATTTATACTGAGGTAAAAGGACAAACAGGTGGACCCCAGTGACTAATCTTACTTCTGGAAGCAATTGGTCACTGAGTATTTTATTAAGGGTTATTGGACTACAGGGAGCGGTATACAAAAGCATGTCACAATTTTCAGATTTATATTTTTAAATCATTTCCTTTATACATCACAAATATTGGCATATCACAAAATCCAAATAAAATACATTTAAGTTTAAAAAATGTGGAAAAGTTCACGGGGTAGGGATGCTTTTTCAAGGCAATATATATGCTTATATATACGAAGGCAACAACTGTGGGCACAATTAAAACACGGAAGAAACACAAGATGACTGTCAATCGTCCTCGATCCGGGGCTCAATGCAAGATCTAGTCTCGTGAGGTAAGGAAGATTCTACGAAAGGCAATGACCTGAAGAGAGCTGGGACCAGAGTCTCAAACATTACCGTAATATACTACACTGTCATGGATTAAAGTCCTGCAGGACACGCAAGGTCCCCCTGCGCCTGCTAGCACATGTCCAGGATCGTTTGAAGCTCGCCAATGACCATCTGGACGATCCAGAGGAGGCATGGAAGAAGGTCATGTGGTCACATGAGACCAAAAAATAACTGTTTGGTATCAACTCCAGTCGCCGTGTTTGGAGGAAGAATTATGAGTACAGCCCCAAAAATATCATCCCAACCAAAGAAGCATGGTGTAGAAAACTTCATACTTTGGTGGTGCTTTTCTGCAAAAGGGACAGGACGACTGCATCGTATTGAAGAGAGGATGGATGGGGTCATGTATTGTGAAATTTTTGCCAATAACCTCCTTCCCTCAGTAAGAGAATTGAAGATGGGTCATGGCTGGGTCTTTCAGCATGACAATGACCTTTCAAAACACACAGCCAGGGCAACTAATGAGTGGCTCCGTAAGAAGCATTTCAAGGTCTTGGAGTAGCCTAGCCAGTCTCCAGACCTGAACCCAATAGAACATACTTGGAGGGAGCTGAAACTCAGTGCTGCCCAGTGACAGCCCCGAAACCTGAAAGATCTGGAGAAGATTTGTATGTTGGCCCAAATCTCTTCTACAGTGTGTACAAACTTGGTGAAGAAATACAGGAAACATCTGACCTCCTTATTTGCAAACAAAGGTTTCCGTACCAAATATTAATTTCTATTTTTCTATAGTACCAAATACTTATTTTATGCAATAAAATGTAAATTAATTATGTAAAAATCATACAATGTGATTTTCTGGTTTTTATTTTTAGTTTCTGTTTCTCGCAGTTGAAGTGTACGTGCGATAAAAATTACAGATCTTTCCATTCTTTGTAGGTGGGAAAACTTGAAATATCGGCAGTATATCAAATACAGTACTTATTTTCCCCATTGTATGTTAACTGTGGTTTGGAAATGCAGGGCTCAAAAGAGGGGTCCATTTTGCATTGGGAGTATGCATGTTACTGGACTTTATTCAGCGTCTTTGAACTAATAATAACGTTGAAAACCTACATTTTTGCATAGACATGTTTTTGTGGGATGAGTTGACGTTTTTCCAGGTTCCATTTGGGGATACGTAATATTATATAATCACTTTTTCTATAAATTTTTGGGAGGAATTGTCTTTATTTTTTATGCTATTTACTGTGCTGTAAAACTAACCACATGACAATTCTGCAGGTCAGAAGCATTAGGCTGCCGTCACACTAGCAGTATTTGGTCAGTATTTTACATCAGTATTTGTAAGCCAAAACCAGGAGTGGAACAATTAGAGGAAAAGTATAACAGAAACATATGCACCACTTCTACATTTATCACCCACTCCTGGTTTTGGCTTACAAATACTGAGGTAAAATACTGACCAAATACTGCTAGTGTGACGGCAGCCTTATAAGCAAGGCCAGGGTTATGTAGTATTACATATATTGCTACTTTTACAAACATGCATTTGTTTTTGCATCCTCATGTTCTGAGAGCTATAACTTTATCTTTCCACTGGAAACTGTGCATGAGGGCTTTTTCTTTTGCAGGATGTATCAAAGTTTTTATTGGTATAATTAGGACAATAAAAAAATTTTTCTCAATTTTATTTTTGGAGTGGCAGAGTGAACACAAAACAGCAGTTTAAGAGTAGTTTTTACTGTTTCATGGCACTCCATGTGTGGTAAAAGTGTTATGACAATTCCTTCTTTCAGGTCAGTGCGATAACTGTGATATTACATTTAGCAAATAATTAGTTTTTACATCGCCATATTCTGATAGCTAGAATTTTGTGGTTTTTGCAGACAGACCATTTATGAGGGTTAGTTTTTTTTTTATGAAACAAATTGACTTTTTTAGTGAAACCATCTGTTTTCCAGGCAAGTCTAGAATGTTCTTCAGTCTGAGGGATGCCCTCAGGGAGCGCAGAACACATGTGGAGGCCGTTTTCACTACAAGATCTCCTGCAGGCCTAAGAGCCTGGGTTTCCTCTCTAACCTGTACATACATCATTCTAAAGTCTTTCTGACTGGAATCACCTCAGTTTTTACATTCACCTATAAGTACTTGTGCACGTGCCGTGACACACTGTGGAGTCAACCCCAAGTACAGGTCAGTAACCTCTAATTGCTGAATCTACCTCCTTCTGTAAGCTATCAAAAGTCACTGTCCAGTGCTCTTAAAGGGAACCTGTCACCCCCCCCAGACGTTTTTAACTAACTAAAAGAGCCACCTTGTGCAGCAGTAATGCTGCATTCTGACAAGGTGGCTCTTTTAGTTCTGGGTGCTGTAACTGCCGAAATAATCAGTTTTATAATTTGTCCAAAATACCTTGTCTTCAGTCAAGGAGGCAGGCGTTTCCCCCCTGCTTTAGACGCCATACAGCCGTCACTCACATCTTCTTGGCGCCGGGTGCCGCCTCCTCACCGCTGTTTTGAAATGACACGGCGCCTGCGCTCTTTTCTCCTGCCTTGAGCACGCGCAGTGAGCGCTGGCCGTCTGTCCTCTGTGCATACGTATGCCCTGCCTGTGAATCCCAGCCCCGCAGTGTCTTATGATTTATTCATACTATGGGGCTGGGATTCCTGGGCATGCGCATTGCGTGTCTAAGCCTCTCACTCTCTCCCACCGCCTGCTACAGCTTGTGCATCCTAAGGTGATCCCTCCTCCGTGCAATCGCCTGGAACCTTGCCAAATCCTCACAGCTGGTGTGTGTGTGTGTGTGTGTGTGTGTGTGTGTGTGTGTGTGTGTGTGTGTGTAGCAGGCGGTAGGAGAGGGTGAGAGGCTTAGACACGCAATGCGCATGCCCAGGAATCCCAGCCCCGTAGTATGAATAAATCATAAGACACTGCTGGGCTGGGATTCACAGGCAGGGCGTACGTACGCACAGAGGACAGACGGCCAGCGCTAACTGCGCCTGCCCAAGGCAGGAGAAAAGAGCGCAGGCGCCGCATTATTTCAAAAAAGCGGTGAGGAGCCGGCGCCAAGAAGATGTGAGTGACGGCTGTGTGGCGTCTAAAGCAGGGGGGGAAAGGCCTGCCTCCTTGACTGAAGACAAGGTATTTTGGACAAATAACAAAACTGATTATTTCGGCAGTTACAGCACCCAGAACTAAAAGAGCCACCTTGTCAGAATGCAGCATTAATGCTGCACAAGGTGGCTCTTTTAGTTAAAAACGCCTGGGGGGGGTGACAGGTTACCTTTAAAGCTCCAGACCCCAATCACACCTCAGCATCTAAGTGTGAACTGTAATTGCCATGGACTATCCATGAGAGACTGTTCCTTATTTATTCCAAGTTATAATTCCCATTCCTACTGAAGTAAAAGCAACGGTTATCCCCGAGACCGCTGTGTGTCACAATTCCTTCGGCTGCGGACACCGCGTGGGGGTGGATAGCAGGGAAAGTTCAGCCTGGTCATTACAAGGGCTAGTTCTTTTTTTATTAAATGAGTTGACTTTTTTAGTGATACCAATTTTTTTTTATACAATGACTTTATGATCAAGGTTTATTTCATTTCTTATGTTAGTATAATGAAAAGAGTGTATTTTTGTGTGTTTTACTTATATACAATATTCACATTACGGGTTTAATAGTAGAACAGTTTTAAAGCTTGGGCTGTTCAAAATGTGGTGACACTAATTATCTGTACTTTTTTGTTTGCTTTTATTGTTATATAAAAACAGCACTTTTGGTGCCGAAACATTTTCCATCACATCGCACAGATGATGTGGTGCCGACACGGTCAAATGAAATGCCGAGCTGGGGACACTGGGAGGTAAGAGATTGGCACGCCCCCGTCTAGCAGCTAGGTACTAGTGATGGGTCGTTCGTGAACGATCCGAGACAAAGAGCCGGCTCCCTGCCATGAACGATGGGAGCCGGCACCCCAGTGAGAGCCACTAAATTCTCTTAATGGCTCTCACTGGGCGTATAATTCCCCAAGTTCAGCAAACTTAACCCTGCCCACCCAAAACAAACCCCGCCCATTCGTCACTTTTATTGGTTGGCTGCACATGGGCGTGGTTTCAAAACTGGTGGGCGGAGTTTCAGTCATACTGACGTCACCATAAATATATATTCACCTATGGTGAACACATATTTAATAGGGATGCAATTAGGATCCGCTCTTTTTGGTGAGCGGAGCCATGAGAGCCAGATCACCAAAAAGAGCTGGACTGCCATCACTACTAGGTACCACTGACCTGGACACTGTACCAGATACCCGCGAATTGATTCGCTCATCTCTAGTATCCACTAGTAAGGCATGAGTGTGCTCACATAAGGTGTTATCCGAGCATGCTTGGGCGTTAGCTGCGTTATGTTCAGCGTGCTTTAATAATATGATCGAGTACCTGTACCTGACAAACAGGCAATCCATGCATGTGTTGTGGATGTCTAACAGCCATGAGACATGCAGGCGACGGGACTCAAACTCATTATTAAAGCACGCCAGACACTTAGTTAGTACCCAAGCATGCTCAGATAACACCTTATCTGAGCACATTTGCTTATCACTAGTGTCTACCTATGATACACAACTGTCATGCTGCTGCTGATGAACCCGGCTCTGCTTGTTAACCTGCTTTTATCGTCACACCGTACACGATTGGCAGATATCATGGAGGGCTTATCAAAAATCTGAAAAATTATGATGAATCTGTTTGATGAATTGAGGCTTGTGTGTCTAAACTGGGGATTGTCTTGATGTATTTTAAGGCCTCATTCACACAGCAGCTTTTGACTTTTGATAATTTTTTTTAATGAAAATATAAATTGGACACAACAAAGAACAAGGGCAAGTTTCTCAATTGTAATTTTCCTGTTTCTAGTATGCATTCCTGGCTTAGGCTTAAAAAAAGAAAAGAATTAAAAACAGCTCCAAACTGCTGTGTGTAAATTTGGCCTTGTAAAACAGAGTTCTCTCATACTACAGCAGTTATATAATTAGGGTCATCTCTTACCTCTTGGGATGCTTGGTGGCTCTGCATCACAATCTAACTGTAAAGATGCCATCCTTTGAATCAGGGCATTCGGTTTAGGGTATGAAATCTAGAATTTGTAAATAAAGATTGGAAAATTATCAAAATTGTTCATTATTTCACAGTCTGTGCCTCCTTCAGATGAATAAATGAATTGTTGGCAGGTAGCGAACTGAACACAGCACTGCTATAGTTTACGTACTCTAAGTTAAAGGGAACTTGTCAAGTTTGATAACGCTATTAACCTGCAGGTATATGCTTAATCTGCTGGTAAATAGCATTAAAGGGGTTTTCTCATGAACAAAGAACATTTTAATACCACATCTCCTGTGCAGGGGGGATGCAAAAAAGCATACAGACATTACAGCATGGGATTGGCAGCTGATTCTTTCTGTGCAGTAAAGCATTTGCTGCCTGTTATTAAACAATGTTTTATCTGACAGAAAGAATCAGCCATGATCTCCTGCTGTAATGTCTGTACACTCTTTTGCCCCCCCTGCCCAGGAGCTGTGGCACTGTATGATGAGACACAGCCATTACACAGTACACAGCAGGGGCACATATATGAGATTATCTCAGCACAGGAACACGTTTTTGAACACTTGTGGAACTTCTTTTTATTTCACGATCTATTCATTAACCCCTTCACGACATAAACCGTACGTGTCTCCCCCTTTGATGTTGGCTCCGGCGCTGAGCCCACATCTTTCCCAGCACGTCAGCTGTTTTGAACAGCTGACATGTGCCTCTAACAGCCGCGGGTGGAATCGCAATCCACCCACGGCTGTTAACTAGTTAAATGCCGCTGTGAATCTCTGACAACGACATTTAACGAACGCTTCCGGCAAGCATGCCGGAAATCCCACCCATCGGTGACCCCGTCACGTGATCGTGGGTCACCGATGGGTCAACATTGACAACCAGAGGTTTTCAGCAGACCTCTATGGTTGTCACTGCCAGTCTACTATGAGTGATGCCCAGTGGTCGGCGGTCATAGCAAGTCAGCAATTCTGCTACATACAATCTGATCATCGCCTGTATGTAGCAGAGCCGATCGGATTATGGCAGCTTCTAGTCACCCACGGAAATTATTGAAGCATGCCAAAAGTAAAAAAAACAAAAAAAAAACGTATTAAAAATATTTAAAAAAATAAATAAAAAGTTCAAGTCACCCCCATTTTGCTACATTCAAAATAAAATAATAATAATAATAAAAAAAATCAAACATACACATATTTGGTATCACCATGTTCAGAATTGCCCAATCTATCAAGCTATAAAAAGAATTAATCCAATCGGTAAACTGTGTATCGAAAAAAAAGTCAAACCCCTAGAATTATGGTTTTTTGGTCCCCGCAACATTGCATTAAAATGCAATAACGGGCGATCAAAAGATCGTATACACACCAAAATGGTATCAATAAAAACATCAGCTCGGCATACAAATCATAAGTAGTGATGAGCGAATATACTCGTTACTCGAGATTTCTCGAGCATGCTCGGGTGACCTCCGAGTATTTTTTAGTGCTCGGAGATTTAGTTTTCTTCGCCGCAGCTGAATGATTTAGGGTATGTGCACACGTCCGGATATCTTGCAGAAATTTCCTGAAGAAAGCCGGAAATTTTCTGCAAGAAATCCGCATTTTTTTTTTTGCGTTTTTTTTCCGTTTTTTTCACGGTTTTTTTAGCATTCTGCAAGCGTAATTAGCTTGCAGAATGCTAAAGTTTTCCAAGCGATCTGTAGCATCGCTTGGAAAACTGACTGACAGGTTGGTCACACTTGTCAAACATAGTGTTTGACAAGTGTGACCAACTTTTTACTATAGATGCTGCCTATGCAGCATCAATAGTAAAAGATAGAATGTTTAAAAAAAAATAAAAAAAATAAAAAAAAAGGTTATACTCACCTGCAGACAGCCGGTCTCCTCGGCGGCGTCCGTTCCTATAGATGGTTTGTGTGTGAAGGGCCTTCGATGACGTCGCGGCTTGTGATTGGTCGCGTGAGCGGTCACGCGACCAATCACAAGACCGCGACGTCATCGCAGGTCGTTCACACAGACCATCTAAAGGAACGGAAGCGGCAGCATGCACCGGAGAGGCGGGAACACTCCGGGGGCCATCAGAGGGTGAGTATATCACTATTTTTTATTTTAATTCTTTTTTTTTTTACCTATTATATGGTGCCCAATCCGTGGAGGAGAGTCTCCTCTCCTCCACCCTGGGTACCAACCGCACATAATCTGCTTACTTCCCGCATGGTGTGCACAGCCCCGTGCGGGAAGTAAGCAGATCAATGCACTCCTAGGTGTGCGGAATCCCCGCAATTCCGCATTTTTAATGAACATGTTGCTTTTTTTTCCGCGATGCGATTTTTTCGCGGAAAAAAATGCAACATTTGCACAAAAAATGCGGAATACCCTGTAAACAATAGGAGGCATATGTTAGCGTTTTTTTCGCGTTTTTATAGCGAAAAAACACGAAAAAAACGCAAAAAATCCTGAATGTGTGCACATGGCCTTACAGCTATTAGCCAGCTTGATTACATGTGCGGATTCCCTAGCCACCAGGCAACCTCCACATGTACTTATGCTGGCTAACAGATGTAAATCATTTAGCTGCGGTGATGAAAACTAAATCTCCGAGAACTGAAAAATAATCGGAGGTCACCCGAGCGTGCTCGGGAAATCTCGAGTAACGAGTATATTTGCTGATCTCTAATCATAAGCGGTTCTGGTCTCAGAATATGATGCAATTTTCTATTTTTTAACAAACTTATTTTTTTTCACCACTTAAATAAAAAAGCCTAGAAATATTTGGTGTCTATGAACTCATAACGACCAGTAGAATCATAATGGCAGGTCAGTTTTAGCATTTGGTGAACATGGTAAAAAAAAAACCCAAAAAAACTGCACTTGAAATTTTCTTCCCGTTTTTGAGTATAAGATATGGTAAAACCAATGATGTCGTTCAAAAGTGCAACTTGTCCCCGCAAAAAACAAGCCCTCATATGGCCATATTAACAGAAAAATAAAAAAGTTATGGCTCTGGGAAGAAGGGGAGCAAAACACAAACGCAAAATGCAAAACAAAAACGTGCTCCTTCATGAAGGGGTTTAAATGTACTTTGCTAATGGAAAAACCCCTTTAATAAGATACCCAGGTGCTGTGCTTAAAGCATGTCACCCAAGAGAAAATTAACTTTATTTCTTGCAGGAGCCGCTAGCTTTTAGTCATGCAGACGTGCCCAGAGGGGCTACAGTCACTGCTCAGAGCACTGAGAAGAGGGCTGTAAGCATGCATCAGCACTCTGACTGACAGCTGGCTCTGCAGTGCATCAGTACAGTGCCAGCTGTCAGTCAGTGCCAGGGTGTGCTTACAGCTACCACTCTCAGTGCTGTGAGCAGTGACTGTACTGAAATTGCTTTGGGACATCAGCATGACTGAAAGGTATAAAGTTCAGTTTCTCCTAGGTGCCGTGCCACGCTTCAGTACAGCAGCTGGGCACCTTCTTAACGATTAACCCTGTATCTACACGCCAATAGTGTTATACGACCTGACAGGTTAACTTTAATGCATCTATAAGATAATAATAAATCATTTTATTTCTATTGTGCCAACGTACTCCGCAGAACTTTACATTTTAGAGGGGACTTGTACAGACAATAGACATTACAGCATAAACAATGAACACATAACAAAACCGATATCAAGAGGAATGTGGGCCCTGCTCGCAAGCTTACAATATATGAGGAAAAAGGGGAGACACGAGAGGTGGATGGTAACAATTGCTTTCATTGTTCAGATCAGCCATCGTGTGTTCATCGGGTGTTCATGTCATGCTGGATCAACTGGTTATCAGCCTAAGTATGTAACAGTACAGACATAGAGGACTATTAGATGCATGAAGCATGTGAGAACATGATGCGAGGAACCTAGTTATGGTATTGTAAATGGGCAACACAGGGATAGTTAATGTATTGAGGAGGTAGGCCAGTCTGAAGAAATGTGTTTTTAGGGCACGCTTAAAACTGTGGGTGTTGGGGATTAATCAAATTAACCTGGGTAGCGCATTCCAAAAAACTGGCGCAGCACATGAAAAGTCTTGGAGACGGGAGTGGGAGGTTCTGATTATTGAGGATGTTAATCTCAGGTCATTAGCAGAATGGAGGGCACGGGTAGGGAGGTAGGCTGAGACCAGGGAGGAGATGTAGGGTGGTGCTGAGCCATGGAGTGCTTTGTGGGTGAGAGTGCTAAGATAGTTCAGTAAATACTATGTAGTGCATAATAAATGTGTACAGTTATTTAGCTGTGGTGTACATCCACCACTTCCAACCTTTCTCGGACAATCTTGGGAGTAGAATTAAATATATTTATTCATACTAATGAGAACAGAATTATATGGGTGCTACCGTGCCCTCAAACATTTCGAATATTAAGCCCTAATATCTCAGATCGAAACACTGATACAAATTATCCCTTCTTTATTTGGTCTCAGGACTTTGAGGACATACTTTAGTGTGCTCTTATCTTATACTACGATTAGTATCCTAATACTTTCATTAATTGGCAAAGCAGTTATTCAACACTTTAAATTTTTTTTGCCATCCCCCAGCACCTCCTCCATCTCCTTTCATCTCAGATTGATAACCTCAGACAAAGCTTTTGCCTACAGATCCAACAGCCCCTCCTTATAACAACTCGGCCCTCCTCCAAAACCAGCTTCTCTGCCATTACGGAAGATCAACTTTAACATGTGCACTTGACCCGATACTGTCCCACCTCATCCCAAACCTTATCACAGTCTTCATCCCAACCCTAACCCATCTCTTCAACCTATCACTAACAACTGGTGTCTTCCCCTCTTAATTATAACATGCCTCCATCACACCCATCCTCAAAATGCACTCCCTTGACATCCTCTGTGTAACTATCATCCAATATCACTTCTCCCCTATGCCACAAAACTACTGAAACAAAACCTCCATCTTGAACTGTCTTCCCACATCTCCTTCTGCTCACTCTTTGATTGCTTATCATATGGCTTTCGACTGCATCATTCCACTGAAACTGCCCTCACAAAAGTCACAAGTTACTTATTAACTGCCAAATCCAAGAGACACTACTCTATCCTACTACTCCTGGACCTGTTCTCTGCCTTTGACACAGCACAGTGGACCATTACTTCTTTCTACAGATTCTCTTGGCATCACAGACTTGACCCTATCCTGGATCTCTTCATACCTAACAGACCGGACATTCAGCATCTCCCACTCTCACACCACCTTCTCATCTTGCCACATATCTATCGGGGTACCCCACTCCAAGGTTCAGTTCTAGGACCCCTGCTCTTCTCCATCTACACCTTCGGCCTGGGACAACTCATAGGAGTCCCACGGCTTTCAGTATCATCTCTATGCTGATGACTCACAGATCTACCTCTCTGGACCAATATCACCTCCTTACTAACCAGAATCCCACAATGTCTGTCCCCTATTTCATCCTTCTTCTCTGCTAGATTTCTAAAACTTAACATAGCTAAAACAGAATTCATCATCTTTCCCCCATTTCACTCAAAGAAACAGATCTTTCCATCAAAGTGAATGGCTGCTCACTCTCCCCAGTCCCGCAAGCTTGCTGCCTCAGGGCAACACTGGACTCTGATCTCTCCTTTAAATCACATATCCAAGTCCTTTCCACTTCCTGCAGACTCCAACTGAAAAATATTTCCCTGATCCGCACATTCCTTAATCAAGAATTGGCAAAAACACTATTGCATGCCCTCATCATCTCCCGGCTCAACTTCTGAAACCTACTGCTTTGTGGACTCCCCTCTAACACCCTTCCAATCTAGCCTAAACTCTGCTGCCCAGGTAATCCACATGCCGCCCCCCCCCCCCCGCTATTCTCTGGCCTCTCCTGTCTGTCATTCTCTTTAATGACACCCCATTGCCCAGAAACGCCAGTTCAAAACCCTAACTATGACCTACAAAGCCATCCATATCCGGTCTCCTCCATACATCTGTGACCTGGTTTCCCGGTACTTACCTGCACACAACCTCTGATACTCAGAAGATCTCCTTCTCTACTCGCCTGTTATGTCTTCTTCCCACAATCGCATACAAGATTTTTCCAATGCATCTTCCCTACTTTGGAACGCTATACCCCAACATATTAAACTCTCGCCTATAGTGGAAACCTTCAAAAGGAACCTTAAGATCTACATCTTCCGACAAGCCTGCAGTAACCCACGTTCTACCATACCGCTCAGCGACAAGCTCTCCCCTCACCAACTGTATTCCTCACCCATCCCTTGTAGACAGTGAGCTCTCGTGGGCAGGATCCTCTCTCCTCCTGTACCAGTTGGTGACTTGTTTTGTTAAAAAATATCGTAGTTGTCTTTTATTATGTATACCCCTTTTCACATGTAAAGCACCATAACATTTTTTGTTTGGTGCACTTTATTACCAATGATTTTAATGATTTAATAAAAGTTAAGTGTTATTTACTATACAATCTGTGATCTTTAGCCTAAAAGATAAGCCCACAATACACATTAGATGGAGCCAACCAAATCATTGTCCGGTTGGCAGCCATCTTGCATGGCTCTCCCACACATAGGAGCGTTCACTCTGCCCAACGCTCCTGTTCTCTATGAGACAAATACTGCCAGACATGGCTGATGGTGACTTATCTTCAGGAGGATAAAAGGTTCGCGATTCCAAAAATCAGAATCCCATAACTCCCCCAACAATCACATTTCTGGCGCCCCAATACATATTCGATTGAAGGCTGAATTTCTGAAAACATTAATCTAATATGTATGTGGGGGGCTGTACAGGGCGGACTGTTTGGACCACAGCGTTATATAAAAAACACAGTTTGATTATTTTAATTTAAAGAAGGGTGATAGTACATTAGAATCACAGGCTTTTATTTCTCTTTATGTTCACCCTATACTCTTATGTGCAACGCTACATTAAGTATTGCTGCTCGGCTTACTTGTTGCCAAAAAACTCAAGTTCTTTTTCCTGTTGTAGACTAATGATATCAGCTAGAGTTACACGTTCTGCATTTCCACAGTGAGAAAATCCTTAAAAAATGCCAAAATCACAAGACTCAAAATAAAATACTGAATTTAGCAGTGAAAAAAATATGTTTTCGAACGTGTATACTTCATAATTTAATATTGGGGCAAATAACTTTTTTCTGCACTCATGTTAAAGGGAATCCCCCAAAGTGCAAATTAAACTGTTTAAACATTTATAAACGGGACTTTGCTCCTATAAAAATAATACGAGGCATATAAAGGTTTACATAAAAATTTACCTTTATTTAATATGTAAATGAGGGCTCTTAAGTGCACACTAGGTGTGGTCTATGGCTTGGTGCAGCGATACACCCTCCGATTTTCATATTACAGTCAGTCCCTTGTCTTAATTGATGGCTAGAGCGAAAGCAGTCTAAAATCAATCCCCGTTCTTGCACTTGTGCACTTTCAATATCAGTGAGCGCGCAATCTGACCCCTGCTTATCAGCAGCTATACGTCCTCAGTGTCCTCCCCTCCTCGCTACTCTTCCGGGTGTATGGAGCAGCGGCTGCACGCCATAGCCATAATGTGTGAGTGATAGCACTGCCATTTTGAAGCACGCTCCTGGGCCTCTCCAGTGTGAGTGTACAAGTGCAGAAAAACTGAAGATTTTAGACAGAGACTGTGCTTCTCAAACAAGCACTGTCAATTAAGTTAAGGGGCAAATTGAAGGGTGTAACAGTTTACCAAGCCAAAGGCCTCGTCAAGGGTGCACCAAAATGCCCTCATTTGCATATTAAATACAAATCGATTTTTCTGCAAATATAACATTATAATGTATATGCCTGGTACGATTTTTTTTTTTATAAGGACTACATACCAAATATAAATGTTAAAGCCGTTTCATTTGCACATTAGGGGTGTCGAATTCCCTATAAACAGCTCAATTTCTATCTGAAAAACGTCTTACCTGGATTGTAGCCACATCTTTTGCTACATACTTTTCATATTTTTCAGAGTATATGGGTCTTAATGCCTCTTCACATTCTAAGAAGAAAACAAACAAAATGTTAACATTTCTGCTACCTACGTAACAAAATGCAGATCCTTCTTATTATAAAGGCTACCAAACAAACCACATCGGTTTACAATGAGAACCATAAAGTTGTTTTGAAAAGAAAAAAAAATAACTGACTGCAGAAAATTTTTGACAGAGGATGGAATCAAATATGAACAAAACCTTACAGAAGCAAAATACCGTATGTAAAAAACAAAAAATATATAACTAGAAAACATCATCGCTGTGATGACAATATTTACATATTTAATGAATACAACAAAAGAACAAGGAAAGCGCTAAACACCAACAGAAAAATATCAGAGTAAATTTAACAAACTAAATGTGGGGGCATTCTGGAGTAAGTTGTGTCCCAAAAAACGGTCTTCAAAGACCTGCACCATATTACTGGGGTATTTTAGGACAGTTACAAGTACAGTTTAAGTACAGGTCAGTTACAGTGGAAGCTAGGACATAATAATGGCAGAGGTGAAATCTTATGAAATTTGCAGGGAAATTCCCACTGAGATCCAGGAGCTTGTATATTGCTATAGTGGCAGGAACAGAAGTTGGGCCAGTCATTAAGGCTACGTTTACATTTGCGTTGTGCGCCGCAGCGTCGGCGCCGCAACGCACAACGCAAACAAAAACGCAGCAAAACGCATGCACAACGCTGCGTTTTGCGCCGCATGCGTCCTTTTTTTCATTGATTTTGGACGCAGCAAAAATGCAACTTGCTGTGTCCTCTGCGCCCGGACGCGGGCGCCGCATGCGGCGCAAAACGCAAGTGCGACGCATGTCCATGCGCCCCCATGTTAAATATAGGGGCGCATGACGCATGCGGCGACGCTGCGGCGCCCGACGCTGCGGCGCCGACCGCAAATGTGAACGTAGCCTAAAGGAGCAAATGACACACTATAGCAGGAATCCCCGACCTGTGACTCGGGAGCCATTAGTGGCTCCTGGAACCATGATGCATGGCTCACATCTGTCTGCCAACTTCATGCATTTAGCAAACAACTACAAAGGTCTCCAAATGGTGACTTTTCTGAATATGCGTGCACAGAAGAGCAGATCTGGATGCGTATACTAGCAGGGGAAGGGAGGTGGTGAGACAAATATGGTAGGCTGGAGATAAGGTGATACTGCCAGTTAGAAGAGTGCTTGAAACTGGATGTGATGGTGTTGTGTGAGTGGTTGATGCAAGAATACTAAATGGGGGTAAGGTGGGAACCCCTGGATATAAGTATGTTGCCTATAAGGGAGCAAAGCACAAGGTCATGGTGTGATTTCTATGCGGAAGCTTTGCCTGTGATTATACCGGTAATTGTGTGTGGCGGGAGGGATCCGGGTGTCATTACTGTATGTGGTAGGACTGGATGTCACTATTCTGAGAGCTGTGGATGTGGCTTGCGACCATCTTGGAGAGCTGAATGTGGTCCTTAGTATTAGAAAGAAAGCAATAGCATTAGAGGAGACAGTGGAATGCTATTCCTGTGGGATGATATCCAATGGACAAAAAAATAGGGATTTTTGTGTACTCACCGTAAAATCCTTTTCTCCTTCGCTTCATTGGGGGACACAGACGGTGGGTGTATGCTGCTGCCACTAGGAGGCTGACACTAAGTGATACAAAGAAAGTTAGCACCTCCCCTGCAGTATACACCCTCCTGCTGGCTCTCAACTATCCAGTTCGGTGCAAAAGCAGTAGATCAATAACAACATGAGCGTATAGCATGTCATATTATATAAGAGA
The DNA here is from genome assembly GCF_051348905.1 of Ranitomeya variabilis. Classification (NCBI taxonomy): domain Eukaryota; kingdom Metazoa; phylum Chordata; class Amphibia; order Anura; family Dendrobatidae; genus Ranitomeya; species Ranitomeya variabilis. The sequence goes on along the minus strand of NC_135237.1, from coordinate 326,836,834 downwards.
GTATAGCATGTCAGATTATAAAACAAGCATAAGCTAATAACAGGGTGGGAGCTGTGTCCCCCAATGAATGGCTCGGAGAAAAGGATTTTACGGTGAGTACACAAAAATGCCTATTTCTCCTTCGCCTCATTGGGGGACACAGACCGTGGGACGTCCCAAAGCAGTCCCTGGGTGGGGACAACATCAGATCAGGCCCTGTGTAACCGCTACCTACAAGTGTGCCACCGTGGCCTGCAGAGTCCACCTGCCCAGACATACATCTGTGGAAATGTGGGAATTATAGTGCTTCAAGAATGCATGCAGACTGGACTAATCCGCAAGCTTGCAGGTGTGATTTGCCGACGCCTGGTGCCTAGAACCCTCGATAGACATGGAGATAGGCTAACATCTAACACAGAAGGACTCCTAGATGATGAAACTAATCCATCTGGCTAACATGGCCGATGAAACGGCTAAACCCCTCCTGTAAACGTCAGGAAGCCTTCCCCTTACCGTCAGGAAGCCCAAATAAAGCGTCCAACCTTCGGAAGGACGCCGTCCTCGAGACGTACCTACTCAGAGCACTCACTTCGTCCAGAATATGGGGAACTCATTCCATTTTGTGGACTGGTACCAAAAGAGATGAGGGAAGAACGATGCCCTCATAACAGTGGTAATACAATACCACGTCGGTAATAAGGGACGGGGATGGCCTGAGGACAACCTTGCCTTGAAGGTAATAAGGGAAAAAAGTCTGAAAGAACAGAGAAGCTAGCTACGAAGACTCGTCAGGATGAGGATATCGCAAAGAAAAAAGGGCGACCTTCCCTGATAAGTAAAGTCTGTCCGGATCAAAAAGGAGTCTACTGTAAGACTCCTAGGACCATTAAGGTCCCAATGATCTAATGGTATGCGATAGGGAAGAACTACGTGTGAAAACTCCCTGCGGGAAAGTCCCTACGTGCAGTTTTGTTGCAATAAGGAGGAAAGATACTAGCTCCGCAAACAAAAAACTGACGTGGTCAGTGCGGATCTCCGAGGATCACTGGGCCCTTTCTGCTTCCGAAAGGTTTTCGAAAGTAGTGGAAGGGGAGTTATGGAAACTGGTACCACGGAAGAACCAGAGCATGCAGTACGATGGCTCTTGGATCTCGAGGCTGAACCACGAACTCGAGTACATTGGCGTTCAGTCTGGACGCCATCCGATCTACAACTGGAGAGCTCCAGTGAAGGCACATTTGATGGAAGATTTCCGGGTGAAGTTCCCACTCACTTGAGGCGGAACCCTGACGGCTGAATGTTTGCCGCCCAGAGTTCTACTCCTGGGATATGTACTGCCGAGATCACCGAATGATAGATCTCGGCCCATCAGAGAATGTGAGGTACCTCGCCCATGGCGCCTGACCGTGGGTACCTGCTAGATGATTGACGTATGGCACAGCCGTTGCATTATCCAATTGAATTCGGATGGGGTGACCCGCCAGAAGGCAGTGGACCTGCTGTAGGACTACTGTTCGGATCTCCAGAGCAATGATTGAGAGAAGACTGGCATTGGTAGTTACTAATAACCATTGAACCGGGAGAAAGGCCCTGGATGAAGAAGGAGCTCAGAGACTATCGTCTGAAAGTCTGTTTGACTTGCTGAAACGAGCGGAGCAAAGGAAACTGCTTCCATTGTCGTCACCATTTTTCCTCAGAACCCTCCTAGCAAATTGAATGAAATGAGGGGATGAGTGATCAAGTGCACGAGCTCCGTTGAAGGGCCATCACCTTGTCTCGAGGGAGAATTACCATCCTTCTGGAAGTGTGCAGGATCATTTTCAAAAAGTATATCTGCTGGGCTGGAAATGAGGAGAACTTGTCTAAGTTTAGCTGCCAGCCCAGGTGAGAGGGTATCGCAAGTGATATAGACGACTCAGCGTAGTCCTGGAAGGGCGGCTAGACAGTCGACCAAACAGGGCAGGATGACCATGCCTCTAGGGTGCAAGAGGAACATGACAGCCGCCATGACCCTTGCAAACACTCTGGGTGCGGGAGCAAGGCCAAAGGACAAGGTCGTGACTTGAAAATGCTGTTCGCAAATGGAAAAGCGAAGGAATTATTGAAGATGGGAAAAATAGGAATGTGAGGGTAAGCATCCCGAATGTCGATGGATGCCAGAAACTCCACACTTTTCTGTTGAAGTAATGGCTGAGTGGAGGAACTCCATTCGAAAAAGGAGGACCTTGTCAAAGGTTGTTTGAAGTTTGAGGTCCAGGATCGGTCTTACTTTTCGTTCCCCTTTTTGGAACCAAGATCTAGACTGTCCTGGACAACCCTTCCACTGCCGGTTGGGGTTGTAGGAAACATACGATCCTTTGTTAGTCTCCCGCACAAAAGATTTGATTGGCCAGTTGTACTGTCTTCAGGAAAAGGTTACTGGTGTGAATCAAAGTAGTTAAGGTCTACAGCCAGGAGACCATTGCTCTAGCAATCCATGCGGCAGCTAGGGAGGGTAGAGCGCTGAACCAGAAGCCGCAACGAACCAGATTTGCTCTCTGACAGTATGTGGTATTTTTAATTGATGATACATCGGGCAGGGATACTGGTAGGTATACCACAGGAGATTCTACCCAGTTAATCTGCCAAGTGACAGAATGCGCTGCTGCATCCAGCAGGTCATAGTCTCTTGCCATCGCCGCTCTCTTTTGACGGTGCAGAGTTAAAAATTAGGAACCCTCGATCCACCATCCTCTAACAGGGAAGTGGAGAGGGATCGTCCACCTTCTTGTACCCTCTGCTAAATAGTGGTGATGCAGAGGGGGGTGCTCGGACGCCAAAAAGGGTGCCTCTGTACATCCACAGAGTTCAGGTCTCCGGGTGGACAGGACAGGTTGTCTGGCGTTAGTGGAGCGCCCCCACACCGCCGCAGGGCCGAGGGGTACCCGGAGCCGGGCCTCTGGGTCTCAGTCCTGGGGTTGTCACGGTGGCTAGACCCGGTCCGTGGCCCTGTCTGTCAGTGGGGGGATGTCCGGTGCAGTAAGTGGTGTTGTAACGGTGCAGTTATGGGGTGCAGGTCGCGGTAAATAACGAGGACACCAGGTTGCAGTCTCTTTACCTCTTTACTGGAGATCTCTGAGTCCGCAGTCCAGAATACGGTTCTCCAGGCTGCGCAAGTCCGGCCGGTCCAATGGCACCTCCAGAGTTCACTTCACAGGTGGAAATCGGTGCCTTCCTTCTTAGCGCTATGTGTTGTAGTCCTCCCCTGCTGTGCTTACGGAAAGTACCCCACAACCGTTGTGTCTGTTTCTTAAGTTCCCTCACAACTCGATTAAATGATGTTCTTCTAATCTTCCGTCCCTTCCTGATGTTACAGTTAGAACGGCACCCGTTTGTCGGATAGGCCTGGAGTTCTTCCAGGACCCTAGAGACGCCCCTCTCCCGCAATTGCCTCCCAAGACTTCATAGGTGATATGTGTTAGACAGCCCGCCTTAAACTGACTGTCCTGCCGCTGTTTAGAGTATTGCTTGAAGCTGAATGTTATAATACTCCCTCGGCGTTCCGGCCACCGGTAGTGCGCCTCAGTAGGGTGTTGCTCCGGTCTTACAGCACGACCCCTACTGGAATTCTCCTATTGCTTGATCTCATTTCTCACTCAGCACAATCTATCTCGCTTCTAGTCCTTTCTTGGGTCCCGCCGCTTCCCGGAGCTGGCGCGGACCCGTTACGTTCTTTTCAATGCCAAGCCTCTGTCAGGATCCCACCCCTGACAGAGACCCTACTGTCTCTTCCTCCACAACACCCTCTGCCACTAGGTGTTGCTTCGTCCAATCCAGTCAGCTTTCTCATCTAACTTCCTGCCTGACCCCCAGTTTACCCACTATGGTGGGGAGTGGCCTAATGAATAGAACCCTTAGCTCCCCCCGGAGGCCCGGCTGTGAAATGTATTGGTGTCTGTGATACCTGGTCAGATGAACTCCTTCAGTGCCATCGGATGCACCATAGCTCCCCATAGTGGCGGAGCCACAGTACTGCAACGACCAGGACTCTGGGGCGCTGCACTCCCCCCTGGTTAAACACAGTACTCCGGGACTGGGAAGAAAACAACAATACAAGATTAGCAAAAAGACATACAGTTTTGTTTGAGTGCAATAACAGTAAGTATACTTGAACAAGCTTCCCTTTATGGGAGGTGAGGACACTTGAACGTTACAAAACATGGTTAAATATTAAAACATTATAAATTACAGGCTATAAATAACTCCTGTTACCCAACCGGGTATTCTACTAAGTGCAAAAACTGCTGAATAACATTTTAACATTGCCCTTAAGGACATACACTCTGTATCCACCAAAGGCCTTCCTATAATCACATTATAAGGTAAGTTAACTTTTTCATTCTCCTTCTTTGAGTCTGCAGGACCGCCTGTCCTATCGGCACCAGTCCTACTGCCTCTCCTTTCTGTTACAGGACCGTCCCGTTCAGCCAGGACCTACTGCCTTTTCAACTGCTATACATAGTATAGGACATAACATACTTTCAGTTTTAGAAGCTTTGAGCCATCTACGTATGGCTCCTAGGAGGACTCACTACCTAACCCCTACGGGTTCACTTTCTGTCCTCTGTAACACATTACTAACTCTTTCTTAACTTTCTATGGAGGACTCAGGGTTTACCTTCTATCCCCATTTTCTTATCAACATTATCAACTATCTTCTTAGATCATCAACCTTCATTAGTACTTTCTTACTTCCGACTATGCAGGACATTCTGTCTACCCCTAGGGGCCTACTGCACCTTCCTTCTGTCTCTCAATCTTTCTTCTAAGGAACATTATCAACATTTCTTCACAGTTAACCAGTTGGATACATATAACTTTTACATGTAAGTATCATCATTTTCTCTTATCAAACATCATTGCTATCTATCAGTCTTAAAGCAATACCATTTCTTTAAGTGCAACACGTGAACATCCCCTTTAAGAGGGGACCAAGTCTTTAGGAGGTAGCATTTGTTCTCTAGCTACCAGTCCTTTCTCAGCAAAAGCTCCGGTATGGTATCTTCACAAAGAGTCTTTAAGTAAAACCAGTAGGAAACACCCTTAAGAAGGTGTAAACTATTTACAAAGAAGAGTTTGTATCATGCACGGTCCATGATTACTGCAGTTCTTTCAACTTGTGCAAACTTGAGGAAAAATAAACAAACAAGAAGGATCCCGGGTCAGCAGAGGGATCCATAAGAATTACCCTGGACGGGTTTAGCAGCAAACAATCAGGAAACAAACAGTTAAACCAAGAACTATATACATTTTTAAAGCAGTCATGCTTACTCATTCTTCGGGGAGGAAGGTGGTTTCCTCCCGGGCCTCACCAGACCAACGGGTCGTCCGACTGGTTCCAGGATCGGGTCCCGCCCCAACAGCGACAGGATCCCTCGCCGGGATGTTCTTTTCGCTGAAGCTCCGGCACGCCCCCAAGGTGCATGGTAAGTCCGGGTGCTCCGTTGTTCTTCGGGGCCAGGTTCAGCGGCCTTTTCAGCGGGAGATTTATCCTCCGGTGTTCCGGCAGTGGCTTGTAGTGCGACGCACCGCTGGACGCCCCGCGCCATCCAGCCAGCCTCTCCCATGGCTCTCCTCCATCTGGTATAAGTTACCGCATCACCAGGCTCCAGATCGCGAGGGAATCGTCCTTCACAAGGCTCCACCTCCTCCCGGTCCACATGAACTTGTAGCGGCTCTCCAATCTCCTGTATAACCCCGCGTCCATGTTGAGGGTTGAAAGAGACCACCACACCCCAATGAGACAAGGGGGGCTCCGCAACGGAGGTTAAATCAATCTGGGCTGCCGGTTGTGGTCGGTTCCGCCATGCAGCCATCAAGCGCCGCAGGTGCTCAGCCTCCGGCAGGATCTTCATGCCCTGTGCCTGCAGCGTACCTTCAGCCGCGGCCGGGTGGGAAGGAGCAGGGGACACCGGAGATAGGTGGACTTCTGTGGGCCGACCTAGCCGAGCAAGTACGCGAGCATCGGCCTCCACGCGTCGCGCTATCTGGCGAGCTTCGGCTGCAGCTACACACTCCTCTGATGGTGGCAAGGGGGGTCGGCCCATCGGTAGCTCCGTGAGGGTCAGTCCCCGCAACGCTGGTGCATCTGGGGCTGTGTCAAGCGGTGCAGCCTCAGGCTGGATCGGGTCAGTCCCCCGCGGAATTCTCGGTGTCGCCATCTTTGCTCCTTCTTCGGTGTCTTCTTCCCGCGGTCTCTTTCGTGGGCGGCCCCGTCTCCATGGTCTCCACCCTCCAAACAGGATTAGGAGGCGGACCTCGGCTGTTGACGGACACGTCCTCAGGACCAAGAAATGTTTAGACTGGGCGGCCATTGTTCTTCGCGCTCTCTAGCTTGTCTACGCCTACTCCACGCCCCTCTTCTCTTCCGGCGCTCTCCTCAGCGTTGCAATGGCGGCGGATTTTGGCGGCAGGTGGCGCAGCACACAGTCTTTGTAATAAAGTACAGTCCAAGCACAACAAATCACAGTTCCAAGGCACACATGACCTGATTCTTCAGGCTTAAGTAAATCCTGTTCGTGACGCCAAGTTTTGGAGCGCCCCCACACCGCCGCAGGGCCGAGGGGTACCCGGAGCCGGGCCTCTGGGTCTCAGTCCTGGGGTTGTCACGGTGGCTAGACCCGGTCCGTGGCCCTGTCTGTCAGTGGGGGGACGTCCGGTGCAGTAAGTGGTGTTGTAACGGTGCAGTTGTGGGGTGCAGGTCGCGGTAAATAACGAGGACACCAGGTTGCAGTCTCTTTACCTCTTTACTGGAGATCTCTGAGTCCTCAGTCCAGAATACGGTTCTCCAGGCTGCGCAAGTCCGGCCGGTCCAATGGCACCTCCAGAGTTCACTTCACAGGTGGAAATCGGTGCCTTCCTTCTTAGCGCTATGTGTTGTAGTCCTCCCCTGCTGTGCTTACGGAAAGTACCCCACAACCGTTGTGTCTGTTTCTTAAGTTCCCTCACAACTCGATTAAATGATGTTCTTCTAATCTTCCGTCCCTTCCTGATGTTACAGTTAGAACGGCACCCGTTTGTCGGATAGGCCTGGAGTTCTTCCGGGACCCTAGAGACGCCCCTCTCCCGCAATTGCCTCCCAAGACTTCATAGGTGATATGTGTTAGACAGCCCGCCTTAAACTGACTGTCCTGCCGCTGTTTAGAGTATTGCTTGAAGCTGAATGTTATAATACTCCCTCGGCGTTCCGGCCACCGGTAGTGCGCCTCAGTAGGGTGTTGCTCCGGTCTTACAGCACGACCCCTACTGGAATTCTCCTATTGCTTGATCTCGTTTCTCACTCAGCACAATCTATCTCGCTTCTAGTCCTTTCTTGGGTCCCGCCGCTTCCCGGAGCTGGCGCGGACCCGTTACGTTCTTTTCAATGCCAAGCCTCTGTCAGGATCCCACCCCTGACAGAGACCCTACTGTCTCTTCCTCCACAACACCCTCTGCCACTAGGTGTTGCTTCGTCCAATCCAGTCAGCTTTCTCATCTAACTTCCTGCCTGACCCCTAGTTTACCCACTATGGTGGGGAGTGGCCTAATGAATAGAACCCTTAGCTCCCCCCGGAGGCCCGGCTGTGAAATGTATTGGTGTCTGTGATACCTGGTCAGATGAACTCCTTCAGTGCCATCGGACGCACCATAGCTCCCCATAGTGGCGGAGCCACAGTACTGCAACGACCAGGACTCTGGGGCGCTGCACTAGGGCTGGATGCAGAAGAGGATACATGGAGGCGACACACTGTGTGTGATAGTCTGTTGATGGTGTGGGGAGATCGGTGCCCTTTAAAGGACCCGTCGCCCTTAAAAATCAGACCAGGCATGGCATCCTACGTAGAGGCTTCTGTCCAGTGAATCGCTTATCGGGACTGAATGACAAATGCTCTACGAGGGAGTTTAGTCTCCTTATGAGGGGCATTGCATAGTCTAGAGCAGAACCGGAGTCCTCGTCAATGTACAGAGATTGGTTGATGATATAAATAGGCGAGTTCATCCTTTACTGAAGCTCTGGCAAGTCCAGGTCCAAGGCAATATCCAATCCATATTCAGAGTCTTGTTCTCAGCAAATCCTTGGGGAGAGAGATCATGAAATGAAAACTTCCGTTTTCTAGATGCCTGTACGTTTCTAGAATACTCGCGGCCCCTGCTAGCCGACGGCTCACATGTAGGAGAGGAACCATGTATATAGGTCCTGCGAGCACTCCGAGCCACAGAGGGATCACGGAGGGATTCAATCTCTTGGTCAGAGAAACCATGGGTTGCGGCAGTGACGAAGTCCACTGAGGGAACTAGGTACTCTGGGATAAACTGGGATCAGCGGCGGAGGGCTCCTGAGCTCATTTAGGGTGACCGGCTTCGGATTGGTCATGTGCCTTTAAGACCAGGGAATACTGGCCATGTGCCTTTAAGACCAGGGAATATTGGTCATGCGCTTTTAGGACCAGGGAATACTGGTCATGCGCTTTTAAGACCAGGGAATACTGGTCATGTGCCTTTAAGACCAGGGAATACTGGTCATGCCATGTTGCAGAGTCGTTGTGCCCCTTTAATGCAAAGTCGTCACCCCTGTGTGAGCCGGCCAGGTGGAACAAGATGGCCACCAGGAGTTGCAGAGGTGATAAAATCTCGCAGAGAGCGAGAAGCGCCAATTCGGGGGGCGGAGCCACATGCACGATGTGGGCAGTGCCTCGAGACCTCCATGAATAGGTCCAAGCCAGGGCCTAAATTTCTGCAGCCAGCAGGAGTGATACCAGCGGTAGAAGTGAGGGGCGCTGTAGTGGTCGAGAAAACTGAGCGCTTCCGTGCCAGGTGAGAAGCGCCAGAAAAGCGGGAAGAGCCGCCTTAGGGTGCCGTAGTGCGCTTCCGGGGTGCGGCCTACACATCGGCCGAAGCCGGGGGCTAAATTTTTGCAGCCGGCCGGAGCATTGCCTCAGGGAGGTGGGCCACAGGGAAGCCTGAGACTGCCTGTGAACATGTGAATATCCCACTGCAGAGGCCCACCGCTGACAGGATCCACTCACCATCGGTGCACGTCCCGGCATGGAGCCGCTGCGGATGACTGAGTTTCAGCGCCGAGTATTGTACTGCTGCAGGTCAGGTATTGCAGCGTGGACGATGCAGGGATAGAGGGATAAACCTCAATCCATCATCCCTTTGTTAGGGAGGTGGAGAGGAACCGTCCACCTCCTTGTGCCATCCGCTTTAACCGTGGTGGGACAGTGGGAGCTGCTCGGAGGAGCCTCTGTGCATCCAAGGAGTTCAGCCCCCGGGTGAACAGGGCCAGTTGTCCGGCTATAGGCCTGGCTCCAGGAGAGGATACATGGAGGCGACACTCCATGTGGTCGCTTGCTACTGGTGTGGGGAGATCAAGACCGTGAAGGAACAGTCGCCCCTGAAGTGAGCTCAGGCATGGCTTCCCACGTCGCAGGAGAGGGTACGGGGAGGTATACTCTGTGTGCTCACCTGTTGATGATTTGGGGGAGATCGGAACCTTGAAAGGATCCGTCGCCCCCTTCACTCCGTTAATTAAAAAATAAAAATTTACAGAAAAGAAAAAAATTAAATAAAAACGTTGGGGTCTGAACCAGACCCAAGTGCCTCCTACAGACACTAAGCAAGAACTGGTTAGCTGAGAGCCAGCAGGAGGGTGTATACTGCAGGGGAGGAGATCACTTTCTTTGTATCACTTAGTGTCAGCCTCCTAGTGGCAGCAGCATACACACACGGTCTGTGTCCCCCAATGAGGCGAAGGAGAAACACTAGTGTGTAAGACGGCAAAAAAAAAAATTGCACTTGCATCACTTAATGATCTTAAGAAAGGGATTTTATGGTGAGTTGAAAAGATCATTATTTTCTAACTCATGTCATTGTGGACACAGTAAATTACATTTTGAGCCTTAATGTGTAAAAGGATTAAGAAAAGAAATTAGTTCTGCTATTGTTTTTGGAGTTTCATGATTACAGGCACCCAGTGTGTGGTAAAAACCTGGCAACATCATTCTTTATGTCAGTGCTATTTCGGCGACATGAAACATTTATTTTTGTCTGTAATTTGCGGATTTAAAAAAAAAATACTGAATCTGTTAAAAAAAAATAAAAAAAAAATTGGGTTTTGTGTCGCCATTTTCAGAGACGCATTTTATTACTTTTTTATTTTTATTTCAAGAGAGCTTTGCAAGAGCTTGTTTTTTGCCCAATGAGTTGTAGATTGTACTGGTACCATTTTGGAATTCCTACTACGTTTTAACAGCTTTTCATTGCATTTCTTGGCAGAAATTCTGTGACAAAAAATGGCAATTCTGGTGTTAAATTTTTTTTTTCTTTATATAGTGTATATTTTCATAGACTGAAATATTCCTGTGCCAATGCCAAATATTCTTACTTTATTTATTTATTTTTTTTATTATTTTAATTTTTGTAATTGTTAAAGGGAACCTGTCGCCAGGTTTGTCCGATATAAGATACGGCCATCACCTGTCAGGGCTGATATACAGGATTCTATAATACTGTATATCTGCCCCCGATCCGACCTGTAAGAGAAGAAAAATAGCTTTTATTATACTCACCTATGGGCCGGGCCGGTCTGAGGGCTGTCGCTATTCTTCGCCCAGCGCCTCTCTTCTTCCTGTGATGTCGTCCTCCTGCTTGCTTCATGTGGATAACGCGTCCGTGCAGTACTTTGCTCTGCACTCAACAGGACAGAGAAGTACGCCTGCGCAGGAGCCTGTGTGGATGATGCAGTGTTGTGTCATTTACATGAAGCAAGCAGGAGGGCGGCATCGCAAGGGAGGCAACGGACCAAGACCAGCGACGCCCATAGGACCGGACCGCCCCGCAAGTGAGAATAATAAGTTATTTTTCTTCTCTTGCAGGTCGGGGCAGATATACAGCATTATACAATGCTGTATATAAGCCCTGAAAAGTGATGGTCGTAACTCTTATCAGCCAAAACTGCTGACAGGTTCAATTTAACTACTTTTTACATAATATTTTATTCCACCTAGATTACTTGATCCTTCAATTCATCAGCAACCGTCAGCTGCTATGTCTTGGTGTCCGCTTCTGTGTATGGCCGAAAATGATGCACGACAAAGCACACCATCACTCCATATGCATCATTATAGTCAATGGCCTCGTTGGCGCATACGCCCGACTCCTGTTTTGCAATTTTCAAGCTTTTAGTTTTTGTACCCTAAGGGTACCGTCACACAGTGGCATTTTCATCGCTACGACGGAAACGATTCGTAACGTTCTAGCGATATAGTTACGATCTCGCAGTGTCTGACACGCAGCAGCGATCAGGGACCCTGCTGAGAATCGTACGTCGTAGCAGATCGTTTGAAACTTTCTTTCGTCGCTGGATCTCCCGCTGTCATCGCTGGATCGTTGTGTGTGACAGCGATCCAGCGATGCGATCGCTTGTAACCAGGGTAAACATCGGGTTACTAAGCGCAGGGCCGCGCTTAGTAACCCGATGTTTACCGTGGTTACCAGCGTAAAAGTAAAAAAAAAACAAACCGTACATACTCACCATCTGATGTCCGTCAGGTCCCTTGCCGTCCGCTTCCCGCTCTGTCTGTCTGCCGGCCTGAAAGTGAGAGCAGATCACAGCGGTGACGTCGCCGCTGTGATCTGCTTTCACTTTACGGCGGCACTCAGTCAGAGCAGGAAGCAGACGGCAAGGGACCTGACGGACATCAGATGGTGAGTATGTACGGTTTGTTTTTTTTTACTTTTACGCTGGTAACCACGGTAAACATCGGGTTACTAAGCGCGGCCCTGCGCTTAGTAACCCGATGTTTACCCTGGTTACCCGGGACCTCGGCATCGTTGGTCGCTGGAGAGCGGTCTGTGTGACAGCTCCCCAGCGACCACACAACGACTTACCAACGATCACGGCCAGGTCGTATCGCAGGTCGTGATCGTTGGTAAATCGTATAGTGAGACGGTACCCTTAAATCAGAGAGTGGTGTCACACAAAATAATTAATAAATAACATTTCCCACATGTCTACTTTACATCAGCACAATTTCGGAAACAGAACTTTTTTTTTGTTAGGACATTATAAGGGTTAAAAGTTGACCAGCAATTTCTCCTTTTTCCAACAAAATTTACAAAACCATTTTTTTCAGGACTACCTCACATTTGAAGTGAGTTTGGGGAAGGGGTGGGGGGGGGTCAATATAGCAGAAAATGCCCAAAAGTGACACCATTCTAAAAACTGCACCCCTCAAGGTGCTAAAAACACATTCAAGAAGTTTATTAACCCCTCAGGTGCTTCACGAGAACTAAAGCAATGTGGAAGGAAAAAATTAACATTTTACGTTTTTCACAAATAATTTACTTTGGAACCAAATTTTTTTTATTTTCACAAGGGTATAAGGAGAAAGTGCACCACAAAATTTGTTATGCAGTTTCTCCTGAGTACACCGATACACTGTATGTGGGGGAAAGCCACTGTTTGGGTGCATGGCAGGGCTCAGAAGGGAGGGAGCATTAGTTTGACTTTTTGAACAGAAAATTGGCTGGAATCAATGGTGGCACCATGTCGCGTTTGGAGATGCCCTGATGTACCTAATCAGTGGAAACCACTCAATTCTAACTCCTACCCTAACCCCAACACACCCCTAACCCTAATCTCAAACCTAACCATAACCCTCACCACAACCCTAACCCTAGCAACCAGGCAACCCCCACATGTACTTATGCTGGCAGATGTAAATCATTCAGCTGCAGCGCTGAAAACCAAGTCTCTGAGCACTAAAAAATACTGAGGACACCCGAGCGTGCTCGGGAAATCTCGAGTACCGAGTAGATTCGCTCATCACTAGTCAACAACTATAGAAGGTGCAATGTTACTTCACCTTAACTACGGCGGGTACAATTTTAAGGCAATGCTTTCTCCAAATGCAATTTTCAGGAGATAAACTTTCTGAGCATTGCTTGATTTATTTTTCCTCGAATGCTAAATGACTTGTATAAAAAATAATGTGAAAACTTCAAGATTTTATAGACATTGCTATAGAAAATTAATTAACCCTCACAAATTCTTGAAATGTTCAACATAAAATCTGACAAACAACGATTAAGTTTAAGAATACTCATTGTCTTTAAGACTGACCTTGAAAAGTAGGTCTTTCTTCTGGTTTATCTGTCCAGCATTGCACCATCAGATCTGATGCTTCTGTCAGTCCACATTGCAAACTCTCCTCTACTTCTGGTCTGTCACCATTTTGTACACAAATTGATATTTGCTCATTATTAATTGCATCTGCAGAATGAGACAAAATGGAAAAAAGGTATTGTTCCCACGTACATGGGTAATCCACTCGGGACTACGGATTTTACAAAGGTGCACAAAATATTGCAAGAATTTTAGGCTACTATTTAGGCAATACAGTACAAATAATCTCCTGATATTATGTTATATGTGAGAAGAGCACACTGGTGCTTGGCGTGATTAAATATTTAGGCCATTTTTGACAATTGTAATGGCATGGACTAAAATGTGCCAAACTGCATAACCATTAGGCCTCATTCAGACGTGTCTGTGTTGCATGTATGTGTTCTAGCCATTATTTTCACGGATAGAACACGTAACCTTTATACTCTATAGTGCTATTCATATGTCCATGTTTTTCACTGATGACACACTGATGGTAAAAACGGACACATGGACCATACACTTATGACAAACTGATCCAAAACACTGGTACCATTTTTTCCCAGATGTCTGAATGAGGCCTTAGATCTATCTATTGCATATGGCCTCATTATTTAAAGCTAAGGTCACGTAGTGACTCATCACACAACTGAAGCTTTTATAGAAAGGCGCCGAGCCAAACAAATTGTTTAACTTCGTACACCTGATTGCACCAAATTTGCTGCTGATTGACACCGTGGAGTGACATACTCTACTTTACTCATCTCAATTGGAGACACTTATTTTGCATGACATTACACTAATAATACATATGTGAATATCAGACGTGTATACAATATCCACACATCATATAGAGGTCAACTGTAAAATGGTGCTCAAAGGTGTACAGTATGTTTAACAGTGATTTGGCAGCTCAAAACAATAGATAGTTATGTTTAGAAAGTAAAGAAAAATTACAAGTGAAATCCTGATATACTGTAAATACATATTTCGGAAATACACTTCTTGCAGTATTTCCATAGTACATGAGGTGCAGACACAACAAGATGCTGTCTTACGTTCATAGGGTTCCTTGTTGCTCAGTATCACCCAGATTACAATAGCAAAACTGTAAATGTCCGATTTTACAGTTGCCTTTGCATTTAAGCTCCTCAGGTGTTCGGGGGCCATATAACTTAATGTTCCAGCATTCTTTGTATTTATTGCACTGACGGTCTTCTGACGGTCCGTCTCTTCTCTTGTCAGGCTACTCCATTTCTGAAAAGCAGCAACCCCAAGGTCTGCAATCTATTAATAAAGGCAGTTTTAATTTTATTTTCAAAATTGGAAAACAAAAATCACATTTTTTGTCAAAGAATACTATATGCAGAATATATTAATTCTGAACATTATTTTTTAAATCTGCTTCAGTTCACTGGCTCTTTAAATGCTAATTATTCAATTTTTCAGGGCTTTAAAACAATTTAAAATCATAAATGTGTGCATTTTTTTCTGAGTTGAATATTTGCATAATACATGGTGGTAATCTAATGTGTATGAGAGCTACAAAATGACCTCCAACCACTCCCCACCTTTTCCCCCCTCAGGTGTGAAACAATTTGTTTTGCATTTGACAGATCCTTCTTTAAAATAATTACAATTAAAACTAATAAGTAGAAAATGTTTGTGTGTACAAGGTTCTCAGTCATTTTACTGCTCTTCAGCCTCACTGTTCTATGTCTAACAAAGTCAACTGGCTGCAGCAGGAGCCTCCCCCCACTTCTCTGTGTGCAGTAGGGCATAAATACTTTTAAGACCACCCCACTGAGTAAGCTGCACCCCTTCAAACTCTTCCTAGCTAAAAAAGAAACAGATAGCAGAAGATTACTTCATGTTTTCGCTGCAAGATTTCCACATGTGAAAATACTGCGGACTGACAGTAGACACACATTTATATTCTATATCTAGATTTAGCGTTAATTTAAAAAATGTAAGAAGTACCTTCACGTGGAATTCATCATCTGCCAATATGTTCTCTGGTTTCAGATCTTTGTGAATCACCTTCTGATTATGCAGATATTCCATTCCTTCAGTAATTTCAAGGATAAATCGAGCCTTTACTGAAACTGGTACGGTTACCTGGAAGCAGGAAATGACTACATTATTTGAATAAACATACATTTATGTTAAAACTGGACAATATTAAAACTTTTTATTATTAAAACTTGTAGAACAATCAAACAATCCCTGGAGTAAATTACATAGGACCAAAGATATTGGTTGCAGTGTACTAAATGACAAAAGGAAGGGCCTACAAACGTGCCCTATTGTTTTAAACCTCACTGTAGCTCACATGGCCAAGGTTTTGGGGGGTTTGTTTGGCACAGTTTTGACCTTCAGTAAGTGACAAGTCCAGCCCAAAAGTTGCAGACGGATACAGCATACAGATTGGCCCTAGTGAATGGGGCTAATCCTTGTTGACCCTCAGAAGTTTAACCCCTTCATGACCGTGGGATTTTTCGTTTTTCCGTGTTCGTTTTTCACTCCCCTCCTTCCCAGAGCCATAACATTTTTATTTTTCCGTCAATTTGGCCATGTGAGGGCTTATTTTTTTGCAGGACGAGTTGTACTTTTGAACGACATCATTGGTTTTACCATGTCTTGTACTAGAAAACGGGAAAAAAATTCCAAGTGCGGTGAAATTGCAAAAAAGTGCAATCTCACACTTGTTTTTTGCTTGGCTTTTTTGCTAGGTTCAATAAATGCTAAAACTGACCTGCCATTATGATTCTCCAGGTCATTACGAGTTCATAGACACCTAACATGACTAGGTTATTTTTTACCTAAGTGGTAAAAAAAAATTCCAAACTTTGCTTAAAAAAAAAAAATTGCGCCATTTTCCGATACTCGTAGCGTCTCCATTTTTCATGATCTGGGGTCGGTTGAGGGCTTATTTTTTGGGTGCCGAGCTGGCGTTTTTAATGATTCCAATTCGGTGCAGATACGTTCTTTTGATCGCCCGTTATTGCATTTTAATACAATGTCGCGGCGACCAAAAAAACGTAATTCTGGCATTTCGATTTTTTTTCTCGTTACGCCGTTTATCGATCAGGTTAATGCTTTTTTTTATTGATAGATCGGGCGATTCTGAACGTGGCGATACCAAATATGTGTAGATTTGATTTTTTTTTTATTGATTTATTTTGATTGGGGCGAAAGGGGGGTGATTTAAACTTTTATATTTTTTTTATTTTTTTCACATTTTTTTTAACTTTTTTTTTTTTTACTTTTGCCATGCTTCAATAGCCTCCATGGGAGGCTAGAAGCAGGCACAGCACGATCACCTCTGCTACTTTGCAGCGATCTGCTGTTCGCTGCTATGTAGTAGAAAATCAGGTGTGCTGTGAGCGCCGACCACAGGGTGGCGCTCACAGCTACCAGCGATCAGTAACCATAGAGGTCTCAAGGACCTCTATGGTTACAATGGAGAAGCATCGCCGACCTCCGATCATGTGACGGGGGTCGGCGATGCGATCATTTCCGGCCGCCCGGCCGCATGCGGTAGTTAAATGCCGCTGTCTGCGTTTGAGAGCGGCATTTAGCTAGTTAATAGCGGCGGGTGAATCGTGATTTCACCCGCCGCTATTGCGGGCACATGTCAGCTGTTCAAAACAGCTGACATGTCCCGGCTTTGATGCGGGCTCACCGCGGAGCCCTGCATCAAAGCAGGGGAGCTGACATCGGACATACTATCCCATTTGATGTCAGTAAGGGGTTAAACTGCAAATCCTGTGCCTTTTTTCTGCTTACTCTGGCGCTAATTTACCTCCTTGGTAAAGTTACAACATATGCAAGTTGAGCTGGTCCACTTGTAACCTTCAATGACCAGGGTAAGTTTTAGGACCAAAATATTGCCAAGTTGAAATTTGTGATACTTGATGTGCAAAAAGATCCTAAAGCAATAAAATAACTTTACATAATACCTGGAGAGAATAATTTACTACAGTAAGGTGATAAAATGTTATCATTTTCAAAATGTTAGGAATAGTTTATATTCTAGCAAACAACAATGGAGGTAAAGCAACCGCTGACTATTTTTCTTTACATGATAAGGCCTGATTCATCAAGATTGGCAGTTTTCACACCAGTCGTGATGAGGTATTCTGGAGAAAGATGCTCCTGATTCATTAAGAGGCACATACATGCTCATGCCTCTTAATGAATCAGGAATGTCCGAATAGTGGCATGTGCCTCTGCTCAAATGTTACTATAGTTGGGCACTGAAGTAAGATTTGTGGCATAGTGAACACTGCCAATCATCGTGAATTTGACAAGTAGGGGTTGCGATGCCCCAGTCCCGCCGCCCCAGTTGGAGCTGCGCAAAAATAACATAACCATACCAAGAGTTGCAAAATTTTAGCACAGCTTCACACTGCGCCAGAACTTTGTGACTTTTCAAAGCTTTTTACACCAGAATTCTGGCACAAAAGCTTTGATGAGCCGAACCCAATGACTTGTCAAACCATCAGTCAACAACTGGTGAAATAGGAAAGTTCCTTGCAAAGATTTTTTGGTAAAATATTGCTACAAATCACTAAGAATCGTGTGATTCAGTGATTGGGTAGTATACTGGCCTTTAATGGTTAACTGCATAGTATAGTACCTGTTTTAAAACATGTAGCAAATTTCCTTTGGTCATATACTCAATCACCAGAGCGTAGTTACCATCTTCTAAGATGATACCAAGCAACTTTACAATTCGTTCATGGCTGAGTTTATACATAATTTTGCCCTCTTCGTAGAGATCATTATTGTATCTGTAATACACAAAAGAAAGACAAGTGAATTGATCATATATAACAAATACAAATAAGGCCCTAATGAGTATTACAAGATGGATCAAAGCAATAGAAAAGAAAAGAAATAGGACAATACCAGTAAAATAGCAGCATTGTATACAGCAGGAGTATAAGAAAAAGCAGGAACCAAGAAGATTAATATATAGGATTTCGGAACAGATGTAGTATAACTTGACAGCTATCCCTGTATATATACTTAGGCCACGTGCACACGGTCAGTATTTGGTCAGTATTTTCCATCAGTATCTGTAATCCAGAACAAGGAGTGGGTTATAAATACAGAAGTGGTGACGTGTTTCTGTTAGACTTTTCTTCTGATTGTTCCACTCCTGGTTTTAGCTTACAAATGTCAAGGTGAAAATATATTTCTTATATATCTTTCTGTACTTTTATACTCTTATACTGTGAAACAATAAGTTTTTCCTATCTGCTAGCTAATGCATATGTAATTGTATTTAAAGATGGTTGCCAGTGTTCAGTTTCGTTTCAGGTTAGTGACCGAAGGGTTAAGTCATTTCTTTGGAAATCGAAACTTAAGGAATGTGAAGAAAAGGAGGATCCACCAGAAGACATCAGAACAAATCAGAAAGACTGAATGCTAGCTTAAACCCCGCCTAATGCACGCCTTCCCCTAACACTCAATATAGTATTGTGTATTTTAGAATAAAGCCAGTTGTTGTGACCGTTGCAGACATGAGTAGATGCACGGGCATTCAATTGAGATTGAATCAGCACCTTGTCTGAGTCATACTTACCCGGTACCAAATGCTCGGCTCATACTTTAATTTGGAATGACTGGTGAGGGAAGGGTAATTGTTGTTTTACGACCCCGACACAAATACTGATGTAAAATATTGACCAAATACTGAATGTGTGAACGTGGCCTTATAGAGAAAAAAAAATGTAATTGAGGGATGCTATACACAAAAACCGCCGCCGCCACCGCCGCCTTACGCACTTGTTGTGCCGAAGCCTGGTGCCGAATGGCCCAGGAGGCCCCTACCGCCCGTGTAGAGTGCCGTAATACCGGCTGGAAGAGGAGAATTCTTAAGGCGGTAGGCCTCTTGTATGGTGGATTTGATCCACCTGGCAAGGGTAGCTTTGGAAGCTGGCAGACCCTTGTGGCCGCCTTCCGGAAGGAGGAAAAGAGAATCAGACCTCCGGAAGGACGCAGTCCTAGACACGTATATACGCAATGCCCTGACGAGGTCAAGCATATGCAGAGCCTTCTCCACTCTATGAACCCGGACCGGACAAAGGGATGGTAGTGAAATTTCCTCATTGAGGTGGAAGTTGGACACAACCTTCGGAAGGAAGGATGGGACCGTACGAAGAACTACCTTGTCCTGGTGAAAGGCCATGAAGGGCCGTCTGCAGGAGAGTGCTGTCAGTTCAGACACCCTGCGTAGTGAGGTGATTGCCACCAGGAAAACCACCTTCTGGGAGAGAAGGCGGAGCGGGACCTCCTTAATAGATTGGAAGGGTGGTTCCTGCAATGCTGTCAGCACCAGGTTGAGGTCCCACGTTTCTAGTGGTCGTCTGTAGGGGGGAACCAATCGGGAAACCCCCTGAAGAAAAGTCCTTACTTGCGGCTTGGTAGCAATGCGCCTTTGAAAAAGCACTGAGAGGGCTGACACCTGGCTCTTAAGCGAGCCTAATGACAGCCTGGCCTCCAGACCTGATTGGAGAAAGCCAAGTACTTTGGGTAGGGAATAAGGGAGTGGGGTCTGGCCACGAGATTCACACCAGGTAAAGAAAGCTTTCCAGGTACGGTAATAAATCTTGGCAGAGGCTGGCTTTCGTGCCCTGATCATGGTTCCAATGACGTCCGGCGAGAGCCCTACCTGGGTTAGAACCCAGGTCTCAAGGGCCACGCCGTCAAATTGATAGCCCCTGAGTTCTGGTGGTAGAACGGGCCTTGTGATAGAAGATCGTGGCGGTTGGGGAGACGCCAGGGGGCGTCTGCTGTAAGTTGTACGATGTCAGCGTACCATGTACGTCTGGGCCAGTCCGGTGCAATTAGAATGGTTGGAACTCCCTCTTGTTTGATCTTCCTCACCACTCTGGATATCAGGGGGAGAGGTGGAAAAATGTACAGAAGCTGGAACTGGATCCAGTCCTGAACCAGAGCGTCTGCTCCGAGCGACCGCGGATCGTGTGTTCTGGCCATGAAGTTGGAGACCTTGGTATTGAAGTGGGATGCCATTAGGTCCACATCCGGGGTCCCCCAGCGATGGCAGATCTGGCGAAAAATTTCGGGATGGAGAGACCACTCTCCCGAGTCTATTTCTTGTCGGCTGAGGAAGTCTGCTTCCCAGTTGTCCACACCTGGAATGTGGACTGCCGAGAGAACCGACCCTGTGTACTCCGCCCAGTGGAGGATATGTGACACTTCTCGCATCGCCTGGGTACTGCGGGTCTCCCCTTGGTGATTCACATATGCCACAGCCGTGGCATTGTCCGACTGTATTCTGATGTGAGAGGCTGCAAGTAAGTGATGGAAAGCCCTCAATGCCAGGAGCATGGCAGGAATTTCCAGGATGTTGATGGGCATGGTCACTTCCACTGGGGACCACTTGCCCTGTGGTGTAGGTGCACTGCACCCCAACCCGTCAGGCTCGCATCGGTGGTCAGAACTTTCCAATGACCTGTGAGAAAGGATTTCCCCTTTGCTAGCGAGGTTGGCTTGAGCCACCAGTGCAGGGACCTCTTGGTTGACGACATTAGCCGGAACTCCCTGTCGAGAGAGAAAGGGTTCTTGTCCCAGGACTTGAGGATGGCTAGTTGGAGAGGCCTGAGAGGAAACTGGGCAAATGGGACGGCTTCTATTGCTGCCCCCATCCTGCCGAGGACTCTCATGGCAAACCGAAGAGATCGAGGGGGTTTGCGGAGGAGGGTGCGAACTCCTAGATGGAGAGCCAGTGCCTTGTCCTTGGGAAGACCCCTGGAGGTGTTGAATAGCATTCCCAGGAAGGTCAGAGACTGACTCGGGGTTGGTGATGACTTTTGTAGGTTGACTAACCAACCCATGCGACTCAGAGTATCGATTGTGATTGAGACGCTGAGCTCGCAGTCCTTGAAGGTGGAAGCCTTGATGAGTAGATCATCCAAGTATGGAACGACTACTATGCCTCTGGAGTGCAGGACGTCCATGGTGGCTGCCATGACTTTGGTAAACACTCTGGGAGCCGTGGCGAGTCCAAACGGGAGAGCCACGAACTGGTAGTGGTCCTGGTCGATTGCGAACCTGAGAAATGTTTGATGAGCAGGTGCAATCGGTATATGCAGGTATGCATCTTGTATGTCTATGGAGGCGAGATATTCTCCCTTCTCCATGGACGCAATGATGGACCGAAGGGACTCCATGCGGAAGTGACGGACCCGTGCGTATTTGTTGAGTTGTTTTAGGTCCAGTATGGGCCGAACGCTGCCTCCTTTCTTGGGAACTACGAATAGATTGGAGTAGAACCCTCGGAAGTGCTCGGCCATGGGGACCGGTACTATGACTCCTGCTTGAAAAAGTGAGGAGACCGCTTTCCGGAAGGCACGAGCCTTGACTGGTGGTTTTGGGGGGACAGAGAGGAAGAATCGGTCCGGTGGGTTGGAGGTGAACTCTATCTTGTATCCGGAAGACACTAGTTCCCTGACCCACCTGTCTTCTGTAATAGGCAGCCAGACTTGATGAAAGAGCAAAAGTCGGCCGCCTACGGGTGTGGTGTCTTCCGGGGTCCGTGAGTCATGATGAGAAAGTCTGAGATTTTCCTCCTCTAGGTTTAGACTGGGCTGCTTTTGACTGCCAGGTCTTGTCCGACCTTTGCGTTGATTGTGAGTTGTTCCTGCGTGGGGAACGGTTACGATTTTGTGCTGGATGCGAGACGGACCAGCCCGAAGAATTCCGAAAGGATCGGATTCGAGTTTGGTTACCCTTCTTGTAAGTGTGTTTAGGTTTTAGTTGGGGAAGAGAGGTACTCTTACGCCCGGTGGCGTTGGATATCATTGTGTCCAACTGTTCACCAAAAAGACGCCCACTGAGGTAGGGGAGGTGCGTGAGGGAGTTCTTTGAGGCTGCGTCGGCTTTCCATTCCCGCAGCCAGAGGACACGCCGAATTGTGATGGCGTTTGATGCTATCCCCGCTACACCCCTTGCTGAATCCAGAGCTGCATGAAGCATGTAATCTGCTACGACTGCTATTTGAACCGCTTGGTCCGGCAGCTCAGGAGCGGATGCTTTGAGAGCTTGTAAATTTTTGGCCCAGGCCAGAATGGCCTTGGCAGCCCAAACTGAAGCGAACGCGGGAGCCAGGGATGCCCCTGCGGCCTGGAAAATTGAACGAGCCATGCGTTCTACCTGCCGGTCTGCTGCATCCCTGAGGGTTGAGCTATCTAGCAGTGAAAGGAGGGTCTGTGCTGCTAGTCTAGAGACTGGGAGGTCCACTTCGGGTGGGTCTGTCCACTCCTTGGTATCCTTCTGCGGGAAGGGGTACCTCGCCTCCAGATATTTGCGATTAGCGAATTTTTTCTCAGGCTGTGAGAACTGCTTTTTAAGGATCGCCTTAAACTCTGGGTGGTTAGAGAAAACCTTAGGCGGCTTCAGAGGTCCTTCAAAGGAAATCTTGTGTGCTGGGGCCTCTGGTGGCGGATCAGATATGTCCAGCACCCGATGGATGGAAGAGATTAAGTCCTCAACTAGCGCAGTATTGCTAGGGGGGATTGTCTTCCGAATCCTGTGTATCACTGAGGCGTCCCCTGCTGGGTGAGCCGGGGAGGAGGCCTTTTCTGGTCGGGGATTGCGGAGATCTGCGTTGTCTGTCCCTGGAAGGGGACGGTCTAGCTGACCTGGAAGTACGGTGTCTCTCCCTAGAAGGGGATGACCGAGTGCTATGGCATGACGTAGATGGACTGTGGGTCCGCTTGCGTCCTGACTTAGACGTGGATGTGCCAGGGTCGTCCTGTCACTGAGCCAAGCTCTCCCTTTGCTGGGTAACGGTCATAGCCGAGGCATGACTATGCAGAGCCTGAAGCAATGTGGAGGTTAGGTTATCTATAGACTGCGTCATAGATTGCGACATCTGAGTGACCCATTCCGGCGTGACATTAGACACCGAAGCATTGGCAGGGGCCTCTTGGGGCTCTGAGACAGTAGTCTGAGTGCAGTCCTGGCAGTGTGGGTAGATACTGCCACTGGGGAGAGCGGTCCTGCAGGCTGTGCAGAATGCATAATAGCAGTCCTGCCTGGTTCTCTTGGACCTTGAGCCCGGCATAGTGCACAGAGTGCAGAAGGGCTGCTATGCAGAGGACGTTACAGGGGTAGCTATGCAGAGAACCCTATAGGGGAGCCTTATAGGGAATATGGATTCACAGCCGAGTAAAACAACCCAGCTGTGATCTTACCCCACCAGTTTGCCCTTAGGTCCAGTGCCGAAGATCCACAGTCCTGTGCCCCCCGGAGACTGGCTGGCCTGGTCCTGCTGACCGGGAGATGCAGGGTTAATCCTTGCTGCAGTAGAAATGGCCGCCGAGGAGAAGAGGCAGGGGGAGAAGGGGGCGGAGAGCTGAGAAAAAGGTGGCAAAGCTGTGTAAAAACGCGCCCTTTCTGTCTCAATCCGCCCCCTCTATGACACTGTAGAGTGTCATATTTGTCATCCGGGAGGGGGCGGAGAGGAGGCGGCGGCTTCAGCTAGGCCGAAGACGGGGCCTAAATTAGATGCCTGATGCCCAGAAGGGCTCCAGGCCGGCGCCAAAGTCCGGGAGGGGGTCGGATCTGAACCGGACCCCTCCGGATTTAAAGGCAGGATAGCGGTGGGGCTGTAATCGGAAGGGGGGGCCCAGTGAGGCAGTATAGAGCTGGTGCTGCCGCAGAGACAGGGGCGCAGGGAGCCCTGTGTCTGTCTGTGCCATGCCTGCCTGCACTCCCCCCGGCCCCAACAGGAGCCCGCAGCTGAGCTGGGGTCCCTGGATGCAGGCGCAGTGTGCTGGCCCATTGCTGGGAGCTGCAGAGTGCTGCCTATACAGGCCCTACCTGAGGCGTCTCAACCTAATGTCCCCAGAGGGGGATTAGGGAGGGTGCTGTTGTCACCTTCAGGGGCCTTTATCCTCGCCTCGACCTCAACCCAGAAACCAAGAGGAATTGGGGAAGGAGGGGGGGTCTCGACTTCGAACCAGCAACCGAGGGACTGGGGATGAAGCAACATGGGGAATAGCCATCTCTACTTCAACCGGGCACCCCGTGATAGGGGGCCGAGGAAGGAGCCATGCCGGGAGTCTCACAGGAGACCCACTTTTCTTCATCTGTAATCCGTCGGATAAAAAACGGAGTAAAAGAAAAAATCTTAGGTGTGCCTCCTATGCGACACTAAGCAAAAACTGGAGAAGGCTGATGCCGTCCAGGGGTGTATACTGCAGAGGAGGATCCACAGTTAATCTTTTTCAGATTATGCATAGTGTCGCCTCCTAGTGGACAGCAGCATAACACCCATGGTCCTGTGTCCCCCAATGAGGCGAAACAGTAATTTAAGTAAGATTTCTGTTTAGGATTACTGCCCTGTAAAAAATGATAAACAAAAAGACATGGGCAATCAATATATCTTCCACTAAATAATATATACGGTAATCAAAATTAATAGACCTCCGTGTAATAAAAAGATTACGTAAAACAGAAAAAATCATATCCCATTTGCCATATTGACAAAAAAATAAAAATATGGGTTTGGCAATTGTGATTTTTTTTCCCTTCATTTTCGTGGTCAGGTGCTGGCATTGAATGCATGAAGCTGTGTGCAGTCTTTGCCAGATCTGTCCAATCTACTATATAATTGTCTTCCGTCTTTCTGTCTGTCCTTCTGTCTTTCTTTCTGTCACGGATATTCATTGGTCGCGGCCTCTGTCTGTCATGGAATCCAAGTCGCTGATTGGTCTCGCCAGCTGCCTGTCATGGCTGCCGCGACCAGTCACCGACGGCCACAGTCCGATTAGTCCCTCCCTACTCCCCTGCAGTCAGTGCCCGGCGCCCGCATACTCCCCTCTGGTCATACACACACACACACCCCCTGCAGTGTGCGCTGGGCCTAGCACTGCATGCCCTGTGCACCACGGTCTCTCCCCGCAGACCCCGGCAGTGCCAGTCTCCTGCCCGCACACAGCTCAGGTGGTGGGCTCCACACTCCCACCAGCCTCGCACACCGCCCTCAGCCTCCCAGGCCCATCCCCTGCTTACCGTCACCCAGTACTTGAGAGCGATGCCCTGCAGGGTGTCCCCGGGGCTGACCGGGTGCTCTATGTACCTCTCGGCCCAGGGCGCTGTCACGCTGGCCGTGCTCCCGTACGAGCGTGTTTTGGTCCGGGCCAGGCTCAGAGACATCTCCGCTTCAGATTTGCACTCCGAGCTGGGAAACATGGTGTATCCGAGCCAGCTCCCCGCATCCCTGTGCGGCTCTAGCACCGGGGACAGTCCCGCCACCTTCTGCGGAGGAATACATGCTCCGGTAACGGTAAGAGCACTACTTGTACTGAACTGGAGCCGCCACTGCCAGCATCACCGCCAGCAGGTGGCGCTCCTCTGATCCAGCACGGGGAAGCGCGGCTGTGTTATCCCGGGACCCCCGGTGTGGAGCACGTGTCCAGGAACTCTCCGCCCCTGGCGGCATCTCCAGGCTGCACGGTGTGCACGGCGGACATGCTGCGACCTCAGGACACATTAGTAGCATTCGTCTTATTTACTCTATCAGTGCTGTTAGTATTACTCTTACGTTATTTTGTGTTATACTTACTGCTATTATTTATTGTACTGTTATTAGTATGCGTTATATCTTCTATATATATAATTGTCTAAGGGGTACTTCCGTCTTACTGCGTGGCCTCTGTTATATATTGCGTGGCCTGTCACTGGGCAATATACTACGTGGCTGGGCAATATACTACGTGGCTGGGCAATATACTACGTGGCTGGGCAATATACTACGTGGACATGCATATTCTAGAATACCCGATGCGTTAGAATCGGGCCACCATCTAGTCCTAAATAATCAGCAGTTTACAAGGGAATAATTGCCCATGCTTAGCTCAGCAATATAATGATCACTTGCATACGATTTCATCCAGAAGGGCAAAAAAATATTGTTTGTCAGCAGCACATTCCTTGAATATCATGAATTTCGTCATGATCATTCCAAGATAAAAATGAATTGACGCTCATTATAGATAGCTTATCTACTGAGAATCATATGGGAGGGTCATTACATGTCCCCCAGGAGGTGCATAGAAACATACTGAATAGTGATTAGCGAGTGTACTCATTGCTTGGGTTTTCCCAAGCACGCTCTGGTGGTCTCCAAGTATTTGTTAGTGCTCGGAGAATTATTTTTTGTTGACGCTGCTGCATGATTTACGGCTGCTAGCCAGCTTGAATACATGTGGGAATTCCATAGCAACCAGGCAACCGCCACATGTACTCAGGCTTGCTAGCAGCCGTAAATCATGCAGCTGAGTTGACAAAAACTAAATCTCCGAGCACTAACAAATTCTCAGAGACCACCAGAGCTTGGGAAAACTACTCGCTCATCACTAATACTGAACCCACTGTAGAGCGTTGTAATTATAGCCACAGCTGTGGTTACAACGCAAGAGAAAAGTAAGTGTGGACTGGGTCAAGCTATTTGATCAAATTAGATTTAGGAAAACCCAATCTGTAAAAAGTTAGTGGATAAGATCTCTCCCTCCAGTCCAGGTCTTGGAAGTGGCCCATATTCAGGATTCCCATTTCAACTTTAAGGCAAGGGTTGGGTGTCAGTGTTGGTCTGCAAGCAGAGCACCAGGTTCTGGCTGCTAAACGGATAATAAAGTTTGGATTTAGTTTCCAAGTTGGCAAATAAAGACATTTAGGCCGGGTCACACTTAACGTAAGAAAAATTGGTCCGAGTCTCCCTGCCGAGAGTCGCACGAGTGTTCTCCGTATGGTCATCCGTGCGTATTGCGGTTTTCCGGTTTTCTCACACTTATGCATCCGTATGACATGCGTATGGCTTTACATTTCTCACTGCTTCTCCCCATTGAATTTAATGGCTCAATGGGCTGAAATGAGGAAAATGTGTGCGTATTTGTCACAAGCATGCTGCGATTTTACACGCACGTCGAATATGCCTGAGAAAAAGTACGGCTGCCCCATAGATTAACACTGGTCTGAGTGCTAAGCGATGTTTTCTCGCATAGCACTCACCCTTATTCTACGGCAGTGTGACCCTGGCCTTAAAGTTGAATTTTCTTGGGTCACTGCCTCATTACCGCACAGACGTGAAAGCCGCTGCCTTACACTACCCATGTAAACGGACCCTAAGGGCTCATACTCATCTGCAAGGAAAATGGAACAGTGCAATACGATTTAACCCCTTCACCCCAAAGCCTGTTTTCACCTAAGTGACACGGCCAATTTTTACAATTCTGACCACTGTCACTTTATGAGGTCATAACTCTGAAACGCTTCAACGGATCCTGGTGATTCTGAGATTGTTTTCTCGTGACATATTGTACTTTATGACAGTGGTAAAACTTCTTCGATATGACTTGCATTTATTTGTGAAAAAAACAGAAATTTGTCGAAAATTATGAAAATTTAGCAATTTTCAAATTTTTCGTTTTTATGCCCTTAAATTAGAGAGTTATATCACATAATATAGTTAATAAACAACATTTCCCACATGTCTGCTTTACATCAGCACAATTTTGGAAACATAATTTTTTTTTGTTAGGGAGTTATAAGGGTTAAAAGTTGACCAGCGATTTCTCATTTTTGCAACAAAATTTGCAAAACCATTTTTTTTACGGACCACCTCACACTTGAAGTGACTTTGAGGGGTCTATATGACAGAAAATGTCCAAAAGTGACACCATTCTAAAAACTGCACCCCTCAAGGTACTCTAAACCACATTCAAAAAGTTTATTAACCCTTCAGGTGCTTCACAGGAATTTTTGGAATGTTTAAAAAAAATTGAACATTTAACTTTTTTTTCACAAAATTTTTACTTCAGATCCAATTTGTTTTATTTTACCAAGGGTAACAGGAGAAATTGGACCAAAAAAGTCGTTGTGCAATTTGTCCTGAGTACGCTGATACCCCATATGTGGGGGTAAACCACTGTTTGGGCGCATGGCAGAGCTCGGAAGGGAAGGAGCGCCATTTGACTTTTCAATGCAAAATTGGCTGGAATTGAGATCGGAACCCATGTCGTGTTTGGAGAGCCCCTGACGTGCCTAAACAGTGGAAACCCCCACAAGTGACACCATTTTGGAAAGAAGACCCCCTAAGGAACTTATCTAGATGTGTGGTGAGCACTTTGAACCTCCAAGTGCTTCACAGAAGTTTATAATGTAGAGCCGTAAAAAAAAATTAATATTAATTTTCACAAAAAATGATCTTTTTGCCCCAAATTTTTTATTTTCCCAAGGGTAGCAGGATAAATTGGATGCCAAAAGTTGTTGTGCAATTTGTCCTGAGTACGCTGATACTTCATATATGGGGATAAACCACTGTTTGGGCGCATGGCAGAGCTCGGAAGGGAAGGAGCGCCATTTGACTTTTCAATGCAAAATTGGCTGGAATTGAGATCGGAACCCATGTCGTGTTTGGAGAGCCCCTGACGTGCCTAAACAGTGGAAACCCCCACAAGTGACACCATTTTGGAAAGAAGACCCCCTAAGGAACTTATTTAGATGTGTGGTGAGCACTTTTAACCCCCAGTTGTTTCACTAAAGTTTAGAATGTAGCGCTGTGAAAATCAAAAAATCATTTTTTCTTTCCACAAAATGATGTTTTAGCCCGCAATTTTTTTTCCCCCAAGGGTAACAGGAGAAATTGGACCACAAAAGTTATTGTCCAATTTGTCCTGAGTACGCTGATACCCCATACATTGGGGGGAACCACTGTTTGGGCGCACGGCAGAGCTCGGAAGGGAAGGAGCGCCGTTTGAAATGCAGACTTAGATGGATTGGTCTGCAGGTGTCATGTTGCATTTGCAGAGCCCCTGATGTACCTAAACAGTAGAAACCCCCCACAAGTGACCCCATATTGGAAACTAGACCCCCCACGGAACTTATCTAGATGTGTTGTGAGAACTTTGAACCCCCAAGTGCTTCACTACAGTTTATAACGCAGAGCCGCGAAAATAAAAAATATATTTTTTTCCACGAAAATTATATTTTAGCCCCCATGTTTTTATTTTTCCAAGGATAAGGCTGGTTTCACACTTGCGTTTTTTTTAAAAACGCATGTGTGAAAAAACGCATGTAATCGCGGTAAAACGCATGCGTTTTTTTAGACGCATGCGTTTTTATAGAAAAACACAAGAAAACAAGAAAAAACCAAAAAACCCTAACCCTACCCCTAACCCTACCCCTACCCCTAACCTGAAATACGTGGCACTGAAATACGTGGCACTGAAATACGTTTATATACGTATATACGTATATAAGTGCCACGATATTTCAGTGGCCACGTATATAAGTGCCACGTATATAAGTGCCACGTATATAAGTGCCACGTATTTCATGTACATGCCACGATATTTAAGTGCCACGTATATAAGTGCCACGTATTTAAGTGCCACGTATTTAAGTGCCACGTATTTAAGTGCCACGTATTTAAGTGCCACGTATTTAAGTGCCACGTATTTAAGTGCCACGTATTTAAGTGCCACGTATTTAAGTGCCACGTATTTCACGTAAATGCCACGATATTTCAGTGCCACGTATTTCACTGAAATAACGTGGCACTTAAATACGTGGCACTGAAATATCATGGCACTGAAATATCGTGGCACTGAAATACGTGGCACTGAAATACGTGGCACTGAAATACGTGGCACTGAAATACGTGGCACTGAAATACGTGGCACTGAAATACGTGGCACTATGACTGTCAGAAAATGTTCATTAAACGGTTAGGGATGAGTTTAGGGGTAGGGTTAGGGTTTGGATCCCTTTATCACCTTGATGGTGGTGGGTGACTTTTCAGTGTGTTCTGTTTTTTTTCTATAAAAACGCATGCGTTTTTAACGCAAACAAACGCGTTGAGATCGGACGCCATGTCGCGTTTGGAGAGCCCCTGATGTGCCTAAACAGTGAAAACTCCCCAATTCTAACTGAAACCCTAACCCCAACCCTAACCCTAGTCCTAACCCTAGCGCTACTTTCACACTAGCGTTTTTTTGCATACGTCGCAATGCGTCGTTTTGGCGAAAAAACGCATCCTGCAAAGTCATCTGCAGGATGCGTTTTTTCCCCATAGACTAACATTAGCGACGTATTGACACACGTCGCAAGCGTCGTGCGACGGTTGCGTCGTGTTGTGGCGGACAGCCGGCAGCAACAAACGTTACATGTAACTTTCTTTGTGCCGACGGTCCACCATTTCCGACCGCGCATGCGCGGCTGGAACTCCGCCCCCACCTCCCCGCACCTCACAATGGGGCAGCGGATGCGTGGAAAAACAGCATCCGCTGCCCCCGTTGTGCGGCGCTTGCACAGTATGCGTCGGTATGTCGGGCCGACGCAGCGCGACGGCCCCGTACCGACGCTAGTGTGAAAGTAGCCTAACGGGAAAATGGAAATAAATATATTTTTTAAAATTTTATTATTTTTCCTAACTAAGGGGGTGATGAAGGGGGATTTGATTTACTTATATAGCGTTTTTTGGGCGGATTTTTATGGTTGGCAGCCGTCACACACTAAAAGACGCTTTTTATTGCAAACAATAGTTTTTGCATCACCACATTTTGAGAGCTATAATTTTTCCATATTTTGGTCCACAGAGTCATGTGAGATCTTGTTTTTTGCGGGACGAGTTGACGTTTTTGCTGGTACCATTTTCGGGTACATGACATTTTTTGATCGCTTTTTATTCCGATTTTTGGGAGGCGGAATGAACAAAAACCAGCAATTCCTGAAATTCTTTTAGGGGGGGCGTTTATACCGTTCCGCGTTTGGTAAAAAGGATAAAGCAGTTTTATTCTTCGGGTCAGTACGATTACAGCGATACCTCATTTATTTAATTTTTTTATGTTTTGGCGCTTTTACACAATAAAAACTATTTTATATAAAAAAATAATTGTTTTTGCATCGCTTTATTCTGAGAGCTATAACTTTTTTATTTTTCTGCTGATGATGCTGTATGGCGGCTTTTTTTTTGCGGGACAAGATGACGTTTTCAGCGGTACCATGGTTATTTATATCCGTCTTTTTGATCGCGTGTTATTCCACTTTTTGTTTGGCGGTATGAGAATAAAGCGTTGTTTTTTGCCTCGTTTTTTTTTTTTTTTTTACGGTGTTCACTGAAGGGGTTAACTAGTGATATAGTTTTATAGGTTGGGTTGTTACGGACGCGGCGATACTAAATATGTGTACTTTTATTGTGTGGTGTTTTTTTTATTTAGATAAAGAAATGTATTTATGGGAATATATTTATTTTTTTTTTCTTTATTTAGGAATTTTTTTTTTTTTTTTTTTTTTAAACATTTGGAAAATTTTTTTTTTTACTTTTTTACTTTGTCCCAGGAGGGGACATCACAGATCGGTGATCAGACCGTGTGCATAGCACTCGGTCTGATCACCGATGTGACAGGCACGTAACAGAGGCTTGCCGGCGCCTGCTATGAGGATTCTCAGCAGACGCCGGCAAGCAGGGTCATCTTATGACCCGGAAGGAGTCCCGCGGCCATCTTGGATCCGGGGACTCCTTCCAGGTCACCGGAGCAGCGCGATCTCATCGCGCTGCTCCGGTGGGAGAGCGCAGGGAGCCCCCGTCCCTGCGCGATCCCCCTCTATGCCGCTGTCACTATTGACAGCGGCATCAGAGGGGTTAAATGCCCGCGATCGGCGACAGCGCCGATCGTGGGCATTGCTGCGGGGTGTCAGCTGTCATATACAGCTGACACCCGCACCCGATCACCGCGGCGCTCAGCGTGAGACCGCGGTGATCGGGGCGCCGTACTAGTACTGCGGCTGGCACTAATGCAGTGCCGGCAGCGCCGTACTAGTACGGCGCATGTCACGAAGGGGTTAAAAAAAAAAAAAAAAAAAAAATCGGATTGCAGTCTGATCATGCTCACCTGTGATTTTTCTCAGTTGAAATTGGACTGAGAAAATAAATACATAAATAAAAATAAATCACAGCATGCTGTGATTGTCCTCGTATCTCGGAGAAGACTTGCCAATGCAAGTCAATGGGTGTGACAAAAATAAATAAATCGCATGGCATTCGGACCATGAAAACCCGACCATGTAACTGACAAAATAGATTATATTCTACACACATAGAATAGATAGATATAAAGATGTCAGTGATAAATAATTAGTACAGTGCTTGTGTATCTTACTGTACATATACACTCACCGGCCACTTTATTAGGTACACCATGCTAGTAACGGGTTGGACCCCCTTTTGCCTTCAGAACTGCCTCAATTCTTCGTGGCATAGATTCAACAAGGTGGTGGAAGCATTCCTCAGAGATTTTGGTCCATATTGACATGATGGCATCACACAGTTGCCGCAGATTTGTCTGCTGCACATCCCAAAGATGCTCCATACAAGGCAGGATGGATCCATGCTTTCATGTTGTTTACGCCAAATTCTGACCCTACCATCCGAATGTCGCAGCAGAAATCGAGACTCATCAGACCAAGCAACGATTTTCCAATCTTCTACTGTCCAATTTCGATGAGCTTGTACAAATTGTAGCCTCAGTTTCCTGTTCTTAGCTGAAAGGAGTGGTACCCGGTGTGGTCTTCTGCTGCTGTAGCCCATCTGCCTCAAAGTTCGACGCACTGTGCGTTCAGAGATGCTCTTAGGCCTACCTTGGTTGTAACGGGTGGCGATTTGAGTCACTGTTGCCTTTCTATCAGCTCGAACCAGTCTGCCCATTCTCCTCTGACCTCTGGCATCAACAAGGCATTTCCGCCCACAGAACTGCCGCTCACTGGATTTTTTTTCTTTTTCGGACCATTCTCTGTAAACCCTAGAGATGGTTGTGCGTGAAAATCCCAGTAGATCAGCAGTTTCTGAAATACTCAGACCAGCCCTTCTGGCACCAACAACCATGCCACGTTCAAAGGCACTCAAATCACCTTTCTTCCCCATACTGATGCTCGGTTTGAACTGCAGGAGATTGTCTTGACCATGTCTACATGCACTGAGTTGCCGCCATGTGATTGGCTGATTAGAAATTAAGTGTTAACAAGAAGTTGGACAGGTGTACCTAATAAAGTGGCCAGTGAGTGTATATTATTAAATAAATATGTGAACAAAAATGGTGTGGGAGCCCCGACATTTTATTAATCAGCAGAGGGAAAGAGGACGGCTGGGGGCAAATGTTTATAGCCTGGGAAGGGGGTAATACCCATGGAGGTTCCCAGGCTATTAATATCAGCTCGCAGCTGTATACTTAGCCTTGACCGATTATGAAACTGGGGGACCACAAAATTATTAACCCCTGGGCATGATGTCACCTGACAATACAGCTCCAGGGCAAGTGGGATGAGCGAAGCCAGTGCCAGAATTGGTGCATCTTATGGATGCGCTATTTCTTGGGCGACTGAGAGCTGATGTTTTTAGCCTGGTCGGGGGCCAATATCCATGGCTCCTTCCTAGGTGTAACAACTCTGCTGGCATCACGGCATGGCCACTCATCACTCACACTATCTTACCCACTGCTCCAGGTCATGTTGTGGTTTCTGTTTCTTGCCAGCTCCATATTCTGTGCCTCTGCATGCTTCCTGGCTGTGTGCATAGGGGGGCGGCGCCTGAACTCTCTGGTTTTTATAGGAATCAGGTGCACCTGTCTAATCTGTTCCTGACCAATTACCAAGAGGCCTCCAGTATTTAGTGAAGCTCCACCCAGTGGACTGGGCCTGTGCAATGTGTTAGCTCAGTTTGTGTTTAGCTTCTGACTTGCCAGGCCTTGCTCTGTGTTACTCCCTCTCTAGAGACTTTTCTCCTTGCCTTGCTTTGATCTTGTTTGTCTGCCCTCCAGGAGGCTGTATATCCTGGTTCCTGTGTCTGTGTTCTTGTTCCTTGTCTTGTTCCATTACCTTGTCTGAACTTAGTCCTATCTCTGTCTCCTTGTCTGTGGCTTCCTTCCCTGCTGTGTCTTTCCTTGTGTTCTCAGTCTGCTTATGCTCTGCACTCTTGCGGCTCTGCCAGCTCTGAACCCTTGTGACTTTGTCTGGGCTCCACTCTCTTGCAGCTTTGCCTCTGCTCCGCACTCCTGTGGTTCTGCTCCGTTCTACTCTGCTCTCCTGCTGCAGAGACCTCTTGCTGCAGCTCCTCTCCGCATTCCTTGCAGTTCTGCTCTGCTTAGCCTCTGTTGCTGCTCCGTCTCCTGCTGCTCTACCATTCCTATCCGCAGCCTTGCGGTTCTCTTCCTGTGTGAACAGGTCCCAACCTGTTCCTTCCCACTCCATTCCTTCCTGCTTGTTTCCGTACCTGCATCTCCTGTGTGAACAGGTCCCAACCTGTTCCTTCATACATCATATCCGTACCTGCACCTCCTGTGTGAACAGAACCCTACCTATTCCTTTTTATACACCACACCAACCTGCCCTGTGTCTCTGCCGTGCCTGCCAGCCCTGTGTCTCTGCCATGCCTGTCAGCCGTGTCTCTGCCGTGCCTGCCAGCCCTGTGTCTCTGCCGTGCCTGCCAGCCCTGTGTCTCTGCCGTGCCTGCCAGTCCTGTGTCTCAGCCAGCTCTGTGTCTCAGCCGTGCCAGCCTACTCATCTGAGTTTCATCCGTGCTCATCTGCTAGTCCTGCCTGATGCCTGCACCAATCCTGGTGTTCCTGTTTCCCAAGTGGGATCAGCAGCCACAGCCAGACACCACCCTGGAGTAGCACCTGGCAGCTGCCTGCTGTACAAGCCTGACCTCATCATCAGAGGCTCCAGTGAAGACCAAGGCAGCTGTCATAGTCACGCCCCTTCCAGGGTAGTCTGGTTCGTGGCACAGTGGGACCACAAACCCCCGTCCCCCGAGCTCACGCCCACCAGTCAGGGCGTAAGTGTGACACTAGGCTATTAATATCAGCCAGCATCTGTCTGCCTTGCCTTTGCTGGTTATTAATTATAGGGGGACCCTACGTCTTTTTTTTAAATTTTTTTGTGGTCACCCATATTAGTAACCAGGAAAGGCTAAGTATATAGCTGTGAGCCAATACGAATAGCCTGGGAAGCGACATGGATATTAGCCCCTTCCCAGGATATAAACATCAGTCACCAGCTGTCTGCTTTCCCTTTGCTGGTTAATAAAATGTCAGGGGATCCCATTTTTTTCTGAAAGGAATTTATTTACTAAACAAAAAAACCCAAAAAACATGTACAGTAAACTACACACACACAAAGCGCTCATTATATATCTCACTCACATATTTATATCAATGTTTTTGTATCTAACTGTATATCTATCTAATCTCTCTCTCAAGTTAAAAATCACATTGCAAACGGATCACATTCATATGGAAATCGGATGCTAGGTGTTAAAAATCGCATTGCACTTGCATGAAAAATCGCTTCACAAATCGGACCTTTTTTTTTTTTTTTTTTTTTTTTTAATAGTGATGGGTATGAGCCCTAAAAGGTCAACATCATGATACCCCACCGATATTGCTGAGGAAGATAATTTTGTTCTCCGAAAGATAAGCCACCTAAGGAGTTGGACAGTTGGGCAATGTCTCTTATAAAAACAACAATCTCTTGTTTATAGGAGTATCAGGCAAGAAAGCTGCCACTCAAACCATTGCTTGCCATCAGCTATCTAAAGTGTACGGGGGCTTTAGGTAGATAGACAGTAAAATAGTAAGTGCTTTTTTTTTTTCACAAAGCAACAGCGCAAGTGAATATAAAAACACAAATCTGTTTTCACTGAAGGATCAAACAATACCTGCTGCCTGCTGGAGCTGGAGGGGAAAGAGGAAGAGCACACAAAGAAAAACAAGTCAAGTAATAGCCAGAAAGTGTCATTTCTTATGTACAAACACATATAACACAGCTTATGTTGAACAGATATCTGAAAGTGCACTTACACTGTAACCAAAACATAAAAGCAACAAAAACTGTAGAGCTAAAACCTGGAGGCACATAAACCTATGTAGCAGAATATTATAACTTACACAAGTGAAATATACAGAATAGTAACTTACGACTCAGTCTTCAATCCTGTAAAAACAGTTTTTAGTGCTACCAGCCCATGTTTCCGATGGCAGCATAAATAGACTTTGCCAAATCCTCCAGAATCAATCTCCTCCTTATCTAGCAGGTCCTTGGAACACATCCGGATGTCATCGAGAGACATGTCTGCAGCTGCTGCTTGTGATTCCATGGACTAAATATCGCCAGAATACCCTAAAAAACATTAAGCAGATTAGAAATGTGTATTGTTAAAGGACTGTGCCATGTTTTTTTTTTTCAGGAGTACCCCACTCCCCAGCTGGCCAATTTCCTAGTTTCTGGCTTGCCGGATTGATTAACAGTTCAGACCAGATGCATTGTCTCCATGCTGGACCAGTTTTTCAACTTCCAATGCTGCTACACCAGGATATATACGGTACATATATTTTTTATTATTAGAATATTGGCCAGTGACGTAGTATATTGGCCAGTGACGTAGTATACAGCACAGAGCCACGTAGTATATTGGCCAGTTACGTAGTATATTGCCCAGTGACGTAGTATATTGCCCAGCCACGTAGTATACAGCACAGAGCCACGTAGTATATTGCCCAGCGACGTAGTATACAGCACAGAGCCACGTAGTATATTGCCCAGCGACGTAATATATTGCCCAGCCACGTATGTCACAGGTTAAAAAATAAAAAATAAACATATACTCACCTTCCGAGGAGCCCCTTGTAGTTCTGTCGCCTGTGTTCGGTGCAGGCGGCAGCTTCCAGTCCCAGGGTGTGATGACGTCACGGTCACATGACCGTGACATCACGGCAGGTCCTTCTCACGCAGGCGCGCAGGGCCTGCAATGATGTCGCGGTCACATGAGTGAGTTACCCGCGGCATAACGCAGTCCGTTACCGCTGGCATTAACCCTGTGTGAGCGGTGACTGCGCTGCGGGGAGTATGGAGCGGGCACTGACTGCAGGGGAGTAGGGAGGGACTAATAGGACTGTGGCCACTGCTGATTGGTCGCGGCAGCCATGACAGGCAGCTGGCGAGACCAATCAGCGAATGAATATCCGTGACGGAAGTTGCCGACAGACAGAAGGACGGAAGTGACCCTTAGACAATTATATAGTAGATATATATATATACACACACTAGATGGTGGCCCGATTCTAACACATCGGGTATTCTAGAATATGTATGTATGTATATAGCAGCCACATGGTATATAGCACAGGCCCCGTAGTATATAGCAAATAGGGTTGAGCGACTTTAACTGTTTTTAGGATCGAGTCGGGTTTCGAGTCGAGTCAACTCGTGTGTGTCTCTCTCTCTCTCTCCCAAACGGTAAGATGGCGGTTTTACCCCCTGTGACGCCGCAGAAAGCAAGCCGGAACCTATGTCATCACGCTGCCCGCACTCCTTCATTGGCTTAAAAATGGCGGGAAAGCGTCATATGAAACGCGACTTTGGCGCAAAGATCGCCGACCACATGGCCGATCCCACAGTGGGATCGGGTCGGGTTTCATGAAACCCGAATTTGCTGAAAGTCGACGATTTTTTAAAATGTCCGATCCGTTTCGCTCAACCCTAATAGCAAATATTACGTGGCCTGTGCTATATACTATGTGGCTGCTATATACATACATACATATTGTAGAATACCCGATGCGTTAATACAGGCCACGCAGTATATAACAGTGGCCACGCAGTATATCAGCCCAAACAGTATATAACACAGGCCACGCGGTATATAGCAGCCACGCAGTATAAAACACAGGTCACGTAGTATATAACACAGGCCACGCAGTATATAACACAGGCCACGCAGTATATAACACAGCCCACGCATTATATAACACAGCCCACGGAGTATATAACACAGCCCACGCAGTATATAGCAGACACGCAGTATATAACACAGGCGATGTAGTATATAACAGGCCACACAGTATATAACACAGGCGATGTAGTATATAACACAGCCCACGCAGTTTATAACACAGCCCACATAGTATATAGCACAGCCCATGCAGTATATAACACAACCCACATACTATATAACACTGCCCACGCAGTATATAACACTGCCCACGCAGTATATAACACTGCCCACGCAGTATATAACACAGCCCACGTACTATACAACACAGCCCACGCAGTATATAGCAGCCACGCAGTATATAACACAGCCATGTAGTATATAACACAGGGCACGTAGTATATAACACTGTCCATGTAGTATATAGCAGCCACGCGGTGTATAACACAGCCCACGCAGTATTTAGCAGTGTGGGCACCATATCCCTGTTAAAAAAAATAATTAAAATAACAAATAGTTATATACTCACCCCTTGATGGCTGCCGCCATCTTCCGTTCCCAGGATGCATTAAGAAATTAGCCAGATGACGCAATGCATCTCTGGGAACGGCAGATGGCGGCCGGCGCGAGCGCATCGTCGGACTACGGAAGGTGAGAATAGCAGGTTTTTTGTTTTTTTATTATTTTTAACATTACATCTGTTTACTATTGAAGCTGCATAGGCAGCCTCAATAGTAAAAAGTCCCGCGGCAATGTCGCTGATTGGTCGCGACCAATCAGGGAAGCAGGATTTAAATCCTGTGGCAATGTCGCTGATTGGGCGCGACCAATCAGCAAAGCGGGATTTAAATCCCGCGCCAATGTCGCTGATTGGTCGCGCTGGCTGGGCGCTATCAATCAGTGAAGCAGGATTTAAATCCGACGCCAATGTCGGCTGGGCGCGACCAATCAGCGAAGCGGGATTTAAATCCCGCGCCAATGTCACTGATTGGTCGCGCCGGCTGGGCAAGTCATCATCTCGCGAGACCGCAAGTCATCATCTCGCGAGACCGCAATGCATGGACCGGTCACCGGAGCATCGCGAGGAGCGGTAAAGGCCGGTTCTGGATGCGGGGGCCGACGGACGGTGAGTATATAACGATTTTTTATTATTTTTAACATTAGATCTTTTTACTATTGATGCTGCATAGGCAGCCTCAATAGTAAAAAGTTGATCACACAGGGTTAATAGCAGCGTTAAGGGAGTGCGTTACACCGCGGCATAAAGCGGTGTAACGCAGCCATTAACCCTGTGTGAGCGCTGACTGGAGGGGAGTATGGAACGGGCACTGACGGAGGGGAGGAAGGAGCGGCCATTTTTCCTCCGGACTGTGCCCGTCGCTGATTGGTCGTGGCTGTTTTGCCGCGACCAATCAGCGACTTGGATTTCCATGACAGACAGAGGCCGCGACCAATGAATATCCGTGACAGACAGACAGACAGAAAGACAGACAGACGGAAGTGACCCTTAGACAATTATATAGTAGATATATATATATACACACACACACACACAAACAGGATCTATCTGCGCCAAACTGCCACGTAGGTAAATCAGACACTTGAAAGGTTTATGATGGGTTTCAGCTCTCTAGAACATTCCATTCTAAACATAATTAAAAAAAATAGAATACAAAGGATTAATTTATGGGCAAACAGGGCCCATCTGCTCCACATTTGGTCCATAGGTAAATCAGGTGTGTCTGAAGATTTTAGACTGGGTTTTAGCGCTCCGTGACCCACCTTTCTCAACATATGTCAGATACAGAATCTGTACAAAATCTGACACATAGGTTAATCAGGCATTTCTTAAGGATATTAAAGGAATCTGTCACCACATTTGACCTACCTAAGCTATTGCTATGGGCATACAGGTTATAGACAGCTGAGGAAAGTTATGTCTGCATGGCTCATATCAGATGTGTTCTTGCTGAGAAATCATCTTTTATCACTTTATATAAATGACCTCCTCCAGGCTCTGGGGAGTAAAGTAATCCTGCCCCTAACAATGATTGGCAGCTCAGCATTCAGAAACCTGGTAGATCTGTAGCATAGAAAACTGTGATTTTACCAAAATAACAGGAAGCAGTCCAATAAGTGATACATCACTACAATCAGGGTCTATGTGCCTACAACATGTTGCTCTCAGATGGGGCAGTAAAACCTGATGACAGATTCCCTGTAAATTGCTTCACTGCTTAGCAAGTGCTCTTTTGGATTTTTTTATTGTCAAATGCCTGCATCTGCATATTGAGAGACACTGCGCAGTAATATCTCTCAACCATCTATATAGGCTGCACTCACTCCACACAAACATGAACCTCCTACGCTGTGCAATCTCCTTCCCCTCCCCAAATATTACATTTGAAGATAGGTGGGATAAAGAAGTGCAGTGTGGAATAATCGGATGCAGTCCTCTGCCATGCTTTCTTCTATAATGACACTTTATTTTCTTCCTCCCATTTAGTCAGAGAACAACAATCCCCAAAGTCCAGTGGGGAGTAACATTCATCCCCCTATAAAGCCTGTGTAGTCACTTATCATTTATCATGGGTCTAAGAGGGAACATCTCTCTTTGTGCCAATTCGGTGTAAGGAGACTTATATGCCATGCAATTATCCTGTGGGAATTTAAATATGCAAATAGCCTCTTGAGAAATGAAGAGGACTTGAACTCTGGTGCCACTTATTGAAGGTAGCAATCCTAAGGCTACTTTCACACTTGCGTTTTTAGCAATCCGTCGCAATCTGTCGTTTTGGGCAAAAAACGGATCCTGCAAATGTGCTCGCAGGATGCGTTTTTTGCCCACTGACTTGTATTGCTGACGGATCGCGACATATGGCCACACGTCGGGTCCATCGTGCACTGGATCCGTTGTGTTTTGGCGGACCGTCGGCACGAAAAAACGTTCAAGTGAACGTTTTTTGTCTGTCGCATCCGCCATTTTCTACCGTGCATGCGCGGCCGGAACTCCGCCCCCTCCTCCCCGGACTTTAGAATGGGCAGCGGATGCGTTGAAAAACTGCATCCGCTGCCCACGTCGTGGCACATTTTCACAACGTGCGTCGGTACGTCGGCCCGACGCTTAGCGACGGACCTGTACAGACGCTAGTGCGAAACAAGCCTAAGGCTATGTGCACACGCTGCGGACTTTGCTGCGGATCCGCAGCGTTTCCGCAGCGGTTTCCCATACGTTTACAGTACAATGTAAACCTATGGGAAACGCAATCCGCAGTGCACGTGCTGCGGAAAAAAACGCGCGGAAACGCAGCGGTTTAGATTCCGCAGCATGTCAATTCTTTGTGCGGAATCTGCAGCGGTTTTACACCTGCTCCATAATAGAAAATCGCAGGTGTAAAACCGCAGTGAAATCCACTCAAAAACCGCGGTAAATCAGCAGGAAAAAAGCGCAGTTTTTGCCCTGCGGATTTATCAAATCCGTTGCGGAAAAATCCGCAGAGGCTCATTCTACGTGTGCACATACCCTAAAAGTCAATATCGACCTTTTAAGGAGCCTTGCCATATGATATAGGATAAAAACCTTGCCAAATCATACATGCGGCTTTGCACTCATGAGGGGCAAGCATCTGAAACACATGTCTGTAAATTAATTGTCTGGTTTGGCTTCTTATCCCAAGTCATGTGGCAAGGAATGCTAAAGGAGCCACTATTTACTCTTCGAGTTGCTACATGAAAGGTGTCGCTAGCGTTCAAGTCCTTTTCCTCTCTGAAGAGACTAGTAATGTATAGTGTAGCATAGTGTGGCAGGATGACACCAGGGTGACTGTGTTTGCCTGTGATCTTATACAGAGCTGTATTGCAAACCCCAGCTTCATGGAAGGATGACCTGGATGGAAGAAGTGTTGTAGGACACAGCAAGCTGCAAGATTAGCAAAGCCGGTAGTAACAGCTGTCTGTGTAAGGCCTGTCCCACACGTCCAGATAATTCCGGTACTGGAAAAATCGGTACCGGAGTTATCCGTGTCCGTGAGCTCACGTAGGCCATCCGTGTGGCACACGTGCGGCACACGTGTGCCGCCCGTGTGCCGACTGGGTACCACACGGAGCGTGCAGGAGACAGCGCTAGAGATAAGCGCTGTCCCCTGCATCTGGTGCTGAAGCGGCCATTCATATCTTCTCTCCAGCAGCGTTCGCTGGAAAGAAGATATGAAAAATCCCTTTTTTTTTTTGTCCTCGTGTTTAAAATAAAGATCCCTGTCACCACCCCCCTCCCACCCCCTGTGCGCCCCCCCGCTGTTACTAAAATACTCCTGTCCTCGCCGCACCTTCTCCTGTATGAGCGGTCATGTGGGGCAGCCGATTACAGTAATGAATATGCGGCTCCACCTCCCATAGGGGTGGAGCCGCATCATTACTGTAATGATGCGGCTCCACGTGACCGCATACAGGAGAAGCTGCGGCCAGGACAGGACACTGCGAGGGAGGCGGGTGAGTATTTTAGTAACAGCGGGGGGGCGCACAGGGGGTGGGGACATGGCTCTTTATGTTAAAGACCAGAAACAACCAAAAAAAAGGATTATTCATATCTTCTCTACAGCAAACGCTGCTGCAGAGAAGATATGAATGGCGGCTTCAGCACCATGTGGGGGGGACAGCGCTTACTGTAGCGCTGTCTCCTGCACGCCACACGGACTGCACACGGACGTCCGTGTGCGGTACGTGTTTTACACGGACCCATTGACTTTAATGGGTCCGTGTAATCCGTGCGCTCCCACGAACACTGACATGACTCCGTGTTTGGCACACGGAGACACGGTCCACAAAAAAATCAATGACATCTGCACAGATGCATTGATTTCAATGTGCCTACGTGTGTCAGTGGCTCCGGTACGTGAGGAAACTGTCACCTCACGTACCGGAGCCACTGACGTGTGAAACCGGCCTAATGCAACATCACTGTCTTCCTGGGTATGTGCAGAGCGGCCATGAAGCTGGGGAGCGTACACCAGGATTCAATGAGCAGTGTAAGGGAGGCAAAATGGGACGTGATTGCTCAAGACTTGCAAAGAGAATGCAGGAACGCCGCTCTTGCAAAAGAAGTCACTCACGCTTACAGAGGCATGGTAATATGATTAGTGAGATGATAAGTCTGAGAAAAACAACATCCCCCTGACTAGTCACTCGCTAATTACCATATCATATGCACAGTTCTAAAAACGATTTTATGGTGATAGAGAAAGCAATAAGCCACCAAAATGGGCTTGTATGAAAGCATACTAAAGGTTACATAAAGATATAAAGGTGGTTTGGGGGACTAGGGAAGCTGACAGGTTCCCT
Source organism: Ranitomeya variabilis (assembly GCF_051348905.1). Lineage (NCBI taxonomy): Eukaryota > Metazoa > Chordata > Amphibia > Anura > Dendrobatidae > Ranitomeya > Ranitomeya variabilis. Next base: position 326,793,530 of record NC_135237.1, on the reverse strand, counting down.
TTAAGTGAAGAGCGGTGATGAGCAAACGTGCTCGGATGCTAACCGAGTGACTTCGGAGGGCTCGAAAAATATGTTGAAGTGCCCACTCCTGTATGTCTCATCTCTGTCTCAGGCGTGTGAACTTGAACATATTATTCGAGCACCCCGAAGATACTCTGTTAGCACCCGAGCATGCTCAGATAACACCTTATCTGAGCAGATTCGTTCCTCAATAGCGAAGAGAAAAATAGATCTAACTGATCAGACCCATTCGCAAAAAAAAGTCGAATAAGGCTTAATGAAGTTGTCCACTACTTGGCCCCGATAAAATGCAAAAGCTATTATTCAACTCCCATACCGGTGCAGTTCCAATGGTGTAGACACTCACGTTCTTGTGCGGTTGTTATGACACGTAAGCCCAGCACCCAATCAGCGCTGGCGTCACAGTCCCCGCCTTCGGACAAATCAAACATCAAGAGGAAGTCAGGGCTGTGGCTGGTCTCTCACTTCATACAAATCGAACATCAAGAGGAAGTCAGGGCTGTGGCTGGTCTCTCACTTCATACAAATCGAACATCAAGAGGAAGGCGGAGACCATGGCGCCAGCGCTGATTGGGTGCTGGGCTCACGTGTCATAACAACCGCACAAGAGCCCCAGGAATGCGAGTGCCGACACGGGAGGTGAGTATCAGCGTCAAACATTTAGATCAACAAGGACAACCCCTAGTAGTGGACAACCCCTTTAACTCCTTCCACTTCAATATAGTGATGCTACCTCCAAGCAGCCACAGCTGGTGCCTTAGGGTATGTGTCCACGTTCAGGAAACGCTGCGTTTTTGACGCAGCGCTGAGCCGCAGCGTCCAGATGTTACAGCATAGTGGAGGGGATTTAATGAAATCCCGACTCCACTGTGCATTAAAAAACGCATGCGTTTTTCCCGCAAAAACGCACATGCGGTGCGTTTTTTCAGAACGCAGCATGTTGCTACAATGAGCAAAACATGCAGAAACACCGCAGGTGACCTGCCAGTGACCTCAGGTGCATTTTTGGTCAGGATTTTACCTGCATAAAATCCTGACCAAAGCCTGAAGCAAACCTGAATGTGGACAGGATGGTTTGTAGGTCCTAGACCAATGGTCTCCAACATGCGGCCCCTGTGGTCAGTGAACACCGAAGCTCCTGAAACGATTGCGACCTGGTCTTGGGAGGAAGAAGGCCCACACTTTACTGAATTGTATCTAGGTGCAGAGAGTCACCACAACCCATACAACGAACATAGTAATCTATAGTAAATAAAATGGAATCAAGAGTGAGTTAAAAGTTATAGGCTATGTGCACACGCTGCGGATTACTCTGCAGATTTTTCCAGACTAATTTTGGTAAATCCGCAGGTAAACCGCACTGCGGATTTCCTGCGGTTCGGTTTTTGTGTGGATTCCACCTGCGGTTTTACACCTGTGGATTCCTATTGAGGAGCAGGTGTAAACCGCTGCGGAATCCGCACAAAGAATTGACATGCTGTGGAATAAACACAGCGTTTCCACGCGTTTTTTTCCCACAGCATGTGCACTGTGGATTTTGTTTTCCATAGGTTTACATGGTACTGTAAACTCAGGGAAAACTGCTGCGGATCTGCAGCGGCGGATCTGCAGCAAAATCTGCAGCGTGTGCACATACCCATATAGAAAAAAACGGTATAGCTGAAAATGTCATCTTGTCCCGCAAAAAATGCAGCCTGTCAAAATCAAGTTTTGTCCATGTGCCGTCTATTTACCTGGCAGAATTTGAGACCCCCTGCTCTACACAGAAAAGAAGAGCTGTATGTTAGCACTAAAACTCTATAGACACATTTTGTCACAATACGTTAATATTGCTTACCAGTGCAGCAAGAGACTCGATGCACAACATGTAGTTAGTGTGCGCATGTATCTATATAGACATTATACAGCTAGGTGTGTATTCTATACACTGCACATTAGAGCACTGGCCTTCAGGACATACTTTCACTTTCACTTCCGCGGTCCCCCTCCCCCAGTGAATGGCATGGCGTGACCGTACCGCACACTGTGTACATACGGGAGGCACACTACCTGGCACCTCTCCACACAGGGCACGTCCGGCTGTGCCACCTGCCCACACAAGGCCTCCCTCACCTGTCACATACAGGTCCCACTCACTGTGCGCGGCAGGAAGTTTCTCCGTGGACCCCACTGTCTTCTACATGGCACGGACTGCACTGTGCCCCCAGGGCCTTCCTCGGTTGTCCACAGCAGCTGGCACAGACACTCGTGCGGCGTCCTCTCCTCTGGAGTTCCCTGAGAACCTCGCTTCCTGGTGGACACTGGACAGTGTCACCCTCGGCGCCGCCCCTTCCCCATTACACGGCGCTACGTAGTAGTGACAGGAATTCCCGGGTGTCCTCCCCGGTGTGTGAGGTGGCGGCTGTGCGCTGTGTGTGGGTCATACACCAAGCCACACGTAAGCTGCAGGTATTCCACTGACAGCAGAGGGTTACTGAGCAAAATGGACGAAATTGTAACAGAACTGCAGACAAATGTACATTTACTTGTAACTGAGCTGCAGAGAAAGGGGGCATTATAAGGGGCTGCATAAGCTCCAAAATGCTCAGTTTATTAACCCATTAAAGGGAACCTGTCACCCCCAAAATCAAAGATGAGCTAAGCCCACCAGCATCAGGGATTTATCTACAACATTCTGTAATGCTGTAGATAAGCCCTCGATGTAACCTGAAAGAGAAGAAAAAGAGGTTATAGTATACTCACCCAGGGGCGGTCCGATCCGATGGGCGTCGTGGTCCGGGGCCTCCCATCTTCTTACGATGACATCCTCTTCTTGTCTTCACGTTGCCGCTCCGGGGCAGGCGTACTTTATCTGCCCTGTTTGCTTTGCTCTGTCCTCAACAGGGCAGATAAAGTACGCCTGCCGGAGCGGCAGCGTGAAGACAAGAAAAGGACGTCATCATAAGAAGGTGGGAGGCCCCGGACCACGACGCCCATCGGACCGGACCGCAGCGGGACCGCCACTGGGTGAGTATAATATAACCTCTTTTTCTCATCTTTCAGGTTACATCGGGGGCATATCTACAGCATTCCAGAATGCTGTAGATAAGCCCCTGATGCTGGTGGGCTTAGCTCATCTTCGATTTTGGGGGTGACGGGCTCCCTTTAAGAATTAAGCAAATATTTTACATCAGTCACAGCGTGGTACAAGAATACAAATTCCCTGCTTTTTCTGGCGCTCGTGGAGACCTCCTGGAAGAGATGTCAAATCTTGCATTGGCTGTTCCCTCTGCTATAGGCTGGTTTCTTCTGACAGTCTAATCTATATGGGGAGTCGGGGACCACCAACAGGTGATAGTCGGGGGCATGGTCGGCCCTAGCTGTGTGCGATGCGAACTCGGCTTTAGTTCCTTCCATACATTTTCTTTTGAATTGGACTCTCTTTGAAACCAATTGAGAGTTCCTTTGGCTGTGTGTTTGAGATAATTGTCTTGCTCAAATGTCCAACCTCTTTTCATCTACATCCTCCTGGTAGATGGCAGCAGATTTTTATCAAGAATGTCCCAGTACATTTTACTTTTATCCTTCAATTATATGAAGTTTGCCACTGCCGTATGCTGAAAAGCAGGCCCGCACCATGATGTTCCTATGTCCAAACTTCACTGTTGGTGTGGTGTTTTTGGGGTGATATGCAGTGCCTTCTGGCCACCAAACTTGGTGTGTATTATGACTTCCAAAGAATTCAATTTTGGTCTCATCTGACAAGACTATATTCTCCCTGTACGCGCAGGCGTGTACTACGGAGGACAGAGAATGAACTTCAATCCCATATTGCAGCCAGCATGCAGCCAGCGGGTAAGGAAAGGGTAAATCAAACACCCGAAAACCCCGCCTATATGACCCAAAACTGGTCCCGCCAAATTCAGGTGACAGGTTCCCTTTAAGCAAACGTTAAATGTGCTTGAACATGTTTTTTGTTCATCAGTGGAGTCTTGATGTGATGAGCCTGCATACAGGCCATGGAGGTTGAGTGCATTACTTACATTTTTCTTTGAAACAACTGTACCTGCCGATTTCGGGTCTTTCTGCAGTGCTCCACAGGTGGTCCTTGACTCTTGGACAACTCTTCTGATAATTCTTTACACTCCTGTCTGAAATCTTGCAGAAACACCTGGTTGTGGCCGGTTTATGGTAAAATGATGTTCTATCCACTACTGGATTATGACCTCCAACCGTGCTCAATGGAACCTTCAGTAATTATGTAACCAATGCCATCAGTATGTTTTGCAACAATAAGGTTGCAAAGGTCTAGAGCCCTCTCACTGGTTTTGCCCATCATGAGATGTTTCTTGTGTGGCACCTTGGTAATGAGACACCTTTTTATAGGCATCAGTTGAACCACTTGATAATATTTTTCACTAAATGGCAGGATTGCTTTCTAATTATTGATAGATTTCAGCTGGTGTCATGACTTTCCATGGCTTTTTGCACATCTCTTCATGTGTTCAGTACTTTTCCCGTGTCATTTCTAATTATTATACATAATTTAATTTATGGACATCTATGGTTTGATTTCTTTGCCTGTGTTGATTGGATGGGTCATTACATCTGGTGAGAATTTCATGTCAGTATCACATTTATGGCTTTGCCTGGCTCATCCCGATTGTCCAGGTGTGGTGGAAATAGGGGTAATAGTATTAGGGGTTGATGACAGCTATGATTTGTCAAAACTTAAACACCTGGGGTTAGTAATGGAGATGTGTCTATCAGACTCCCCCAGTACTAACCCGGTAATAAAAAATAGAAAGACATACACACAAAAAAAAAAAAAGTTGATTTCAATAAAGACTCCCCCACACATTCCCAGGTTCACCAATTTATTAAAATAAAGCCATGCAGTTCTGTCGTAGTCCAGGGAATCTGCTGTAGTCCACACATGAATACCTGAAAGACATAAAAAGGCAAAGGCTGGAGTCGCACACAACGTATAAAAATACGGTCCGTTTTTTACAGACCAAATACGCAGAAATGTTCCCTGAATAGTGATACATATGTCATTCGCAAGCAAGGTGTGGCTGCGTATTTTGCTCATGTAAACCTCCGTATGGCATCCGTACAGCGAGATTTTCTCACCGGCTTGCAAAATGGACATAGAATGGATCCATGGGCTCAAATATTAGTGAAAAAAAAAATAAAAATAAAAAAAAAATATATATATATATATATATATATATATATATATATATATAGTTATATATAGTTATATATATATATATATATATATATATATATATAGTTATATATATATATATATATATATAGTTATATATATATATATATATATAGTTATATATATATATATATATATATATATATATATATATATATATATATATATATATATATATATATAGTTTATATATATATATATATAGTACAGACCAAAAGTTTGGACACACCTTCTCATTTAAAGGTTTTTCTGTATTTTCATGACTATGAAAATTGTACATTCACAATGAAGGCATCAAAACTATGAATTAACACATGTGGAATTATATACTTAACAAAAAAGTGTGAAACAACTGAAAATATGTCTTATATTCTAGGTTCTTCAAAGTAGCCACCTTTTGCTTTGATGACTGCTTTACACACTCTTGGCATTCTCTTGATGAGCTTCAAGAGGTAGTTACCGGGAATGGTCTTCCAACAATCTTGAAGAAGTTCCCAGAGATTCTTAGCACTTGTTGGCCCTTTTGCCTTCACTCTGCGGTCCAGCTCACCCCAAACCATCTCGGTTGGGTTCAGGTCTGGTGACTGTGGAGGCCAGGTCATCTGGCGTTGCACCCCATCACTCTCTTTCTTGGTCAAATAGCCCTTACACAGCCTGGAGGTGTGTTTGGGGTCATTGTCCTGTTGAAAAATAAATGATGGTCCAACTAAACGCAAACCGGATGGAATAGCATGCCGCTGCAAGATGCTGTGGTAGCCATGCTGGTTCAGTATGCCTTCAAGTTTGAATAAATCCCCAACAGTGTCACCAGCAAAGCACCCCCACACCATCACACCTCCTCCTCCATGCTTCACGGTGGGAACCAGGCATGTAGAGTCCATCCGTTCACCTTTTCTGCGTCGCACAAAGACTCAAATCTCAAATTTGGACTCATCAGACCAAAGCACAGATTTCCACTGGTCTAATGTCCATTCCTTGTGTTCTTTAGCCCAAACAAGTCTCTTCTGCTTGTTGCCTGTCCTTAGCAGTGGTTTCCTAGCAGCTATTTTACCATGAAGGCCTGCTGCACAAAGTCTCCTCTTAACAGTTGTTGTAGAGATGTGTCTGCTGCTAGAACTCTGCGTTGCATTGACCTGGTCTCTAAGCTGCTGTTAACCTGCGATTTCTGAGGCTGGTGACTCGGATAAACTTATCCTCAGAAGCAGAGGTGACTCTTGGTCTTCCTTTCCTGGGGAGGTCCTCATGTGAGCCAGTTTCTTTGTAGCACTTGATGGTTTTTGCCACTGCACTTGGGGACACTTTCAAAGTTTTCCCAATTTTTCGGATTGACTGACCTTCATTTCTTAAAGTAATGATGGCCACTCATTTTTCTTTACTTAGCTGCTTTTTTTTGCCATAATACAAATTCTAACAGTCTATTCAGTTGGACTATCAGCTGTGTATCCACCAGACTTCTGCACAACACAACTGATGGTCCCAACCCCATTTATAAAGCAAGAAATCCCACTTATTAAACCTGACAGGTCACACCTGTGAAGTGAAAACCATTCCCGGTGACTACCTCTTGAAGCTCATCAAGAGAATGCCAAGAGTGTGTAAAGCAGTCATCAAAGCAAAAGGTGGCTACTTTGAAGAACCTAGAATATAAGACATATTTTCAGTTGTTTCACACTTTTTTGTTAAGTATATAATTCCACATGTGTTAATTCATAGTTTTGATGCCTTTAGTGTGAATGTACAATTTTTATAGTCATGAAAATACAGAAAAATCTTTAAATGAGAAGGTGTGTCCAAACTTTTGGTCTGTACTGTATATATTTATATTTAATACAGCGCTAAAAGCCGGTAATTCAATTGCCGGGTTTTGCTATCGCCTTATCAAACCCGACAGGATATGAGACATGGTTTCCTCACTACTAATGTTAGAAGTGTCTGTGTTCAAAATTTGGGGGCTCTAGGTGTTAAAATAAAGGGTTAAATCACGGAAAAAACTGGCATGGGCTCCCGCGCAATTTTCTTCGCCAGAGTGGGAAAGCCTGTGACTGAGGGCAGATATTAATAGCCTAGAGAGGGACGGTGGTTATTGGTCCCCCCCCCCCCCTGGCTAAAAAACATCTGCCCCCAGCCACCCCAGAAAAGGCGCATCTGTAAGATACGCCTATTCTGGCACTTATCCACTCTCTTCCCACTCCCCTGTAGTGGTGGGATATGGGGTAATAAAGGGGTTAATGTCACCTTGCTAATGTAAGGTGACAATAAGCCTTTTTAATAATGGAGAGATGTCAATAAGACACTTATCCATTATTAATCCAATAGTAGGAAAGGGTTAATAATACCCACACACACATTATGATTAAAGTATATTAATGAAATAAATACACACATGGGGTTTTAAAATCTTTATTGTACACTTAATCCACCTGAAGACCCTCATTCTGTAAAATAAATAAAATAAAAAAGCAACAATATCCCATACCTGTCCGTCGTACAGTTATGTCCCACGCTGTAAATCCATCTGGGGAATGAATGGAATGCAGGGGAACGTAGCTTTGTAGACTTGCGGTGATGCGCCCCCTGGTGGCATCATATGAACTGTAGGGTGGGAAAATTTTCAGAAAAATTCCCACGCTCCAGAATGAAGCATACAGGACCATGATGGGAAGACACAATTGTCTCCTATTTTGCAGGCACTGCACAGTGTGAATGTAGCAGAGTCGTGTGTGTACGAGGTGTATGGAGCATAGCCGCATGTGTACGGGGTGTACGGAGCAGAGCCATGTGTGTAAGAGGTGTACGGAGCGGAGCCGCATGTATATGAGGTGTACGGAGTGGAGCCATGTGTACGAGGAGTATGGAGCAGACTGTATATAACAGAAGTACTGGTTGTACGCTGTGCATAGAGCGGCAACGTGTGTGATGGAGGAGGATCCCAGTACTAGTAAAACTACTACTCCCAGCATGCAGTGTCAGTAATCTGTGGTAAAACGACTACTCCCAGCATGCAGTGTCAGTAATCTGTGGGGAAACTACTACTCCCAGCATACAGTGTCAGTAATCTGTGGTAAAACTACTACTCCCAGCATGCAGTGTCAGTAATCTGTGGGAAATCTACTACTCCCAGCATGCAGTGTCAGTAATCTGTGGGAAATCTACTACTCCCAGCATGCAGTGTCAGTAATCTGTGGGAAATCTACTACTCCCAGCATGCAGTGTCAGTAATCTGAGAAACTGAATAGTGGGGGTGTTGCATATACTTGAATTCATTACTTGTAAATAATTTTTTTTTTTCTGTTTATAATTATTATTTATGAAACAGTGTGATCAGCAGTGCTAAAAGGGTGTGGTTGGGGCGTGGATATGGGTGTGACTAGTTGTGAAATGGTTGTGGTCAGGGGCGTGGCCTATAATTTGCCACTGTGCGCATCACAACCTTTGTCCCTTTTCCCTTCTTCAAAAGTTGGGAGGTATGCATTAATACTGTTGCTTCGGCAAATTCCTATAGGGGAGGGAGCCTTATATTCAAGATACCTCCCAGCAATTGGCTGGAAGCCATCTTGCTGGTGTACTCAGATCCTAAATGTCTCCCAGCTATTGGCTGGGGGCATTTTACTATATGGACCACTGCCCCTTTATGAATGGAGGAGTGCGTGCACACAGACTAGGTGCACCGCCAGAAAGTGTGACGTGCATAAACAGGTGGCATGACACCAGACAGGGAGGTGACTGCATGGCCGCAATCAGTGGCGTATCCAGGGGGGGCAGCCGGGGCATGTGACCTGGGCGCAGCCGACAGGGGGGCGCCAGCGGGCCGCCTGATGATGTGGCGGTGCAAGGAGGCTCCCTGTCGGCGGCATTCTGCTGCCCCCATAGTCTGAGATAATCCCGTTCTCTGAGCCGGCTATCAAATTGACAGCCGGCTCAGAGAAAGTGCTGGGCGCCGTAGTCCAATCCCAAGGTGTACAGCGCGCCACGGCTGTGCCGCCGCTGTCGCTAGTACCCTTGGCTTGCCTGTTGTGAATGTGTGATCCCTTCTGACGACCGCTGAGGCACCGCTGACCGCTTCTGGCACTTCCGCATCAGTGAAGTGCCAGCAGCGGTGACGTCACTCTCTCTTCACACACAGACACAGCAGGGCAGGTGAATCACAGGCTACTGCGTTGCGGTGTTGTTGGACGGTGGTAAGTGTGCTCCAGCTCCAGACCGCAGGGACCGGCTGGGTAATGGAGCTGAAGACACCGACCTACCGAACTTAGATTGGAATTTGATAATGTTTGATATTTAAGGGGGCTGGGGTTGGGGGGGTCGGTCGGCTATATGGAGCCTGCAGCCAGGATAGGGAGGGAGCAGGGGCCAGGGGCAACGGTCTGTAGTAAATTGTGTGTGTATATATAGAGGTGAGAGGTGCTGTGTGTTGTGTGTGTATCTAGGTGAGAGGTGCTGTGTGTGTGTTGTGCGTGTGTGTATATAGGTGAGAGGTGCTGTGTGTGTGTGTGTTGTGCGTGTGTGTATATAGGTGAGAGGTGTGTGTGTGTATACAAGTGAGAGGTGCTGTGTGTGTTGTGCGTGTGTGTATATAGGTGAGAGGTGCTGTGTGTGTGTTGTGCGTGTGTGTATATAGGTGAGAGGTGCTGTGTGTGTGTTGCGCATGTGTGTATATAGGTGAGAGGTGCTGTGTGTGTGTTGTGCGTGTGTATATAAGTGAGAGGTGCTGTGTGTGTGTTGTGCGTGTGTATATACTGTAAGTGAGAGATGCTGTGTGTGTGTGTGTTGTGCATGTGTGTATATAGGTGAGAGGTGCTGTGTGTGTTATGCGTGTGTGTATATAGGTGAGAGGTGCTGTGTGTGTGTGTTGTGTGTGCGTGCATGCGTAGCGCTGCGGGTGAATGTGCAGAGATGTAAATGGTTTTGTGTGCATACGGGGAGGAGAGGTGAGGGCAATGATGGGGAGAGGGCAATAATTGGGATGGAGGGGGAGGAGGAGATGATGGATGTGGTGGAATGGGCAATGATGGAGGTGGAATGGGCAATGATGGGGGTGGGGGGAGGGAATGATGGAGGTGGTGGAATGGGCAATGATGGGAGTGCTGGGGAAGGAGGAAATGATGGAGGTTGTGGAATGGGAGGGGAAGGAATGGGAGGTTGTGGAATGAGAAGGGAGGGGAATAGTGTGATAAGACAGTATGGGGGGGAGAAAAATGAGTGGGCACAGAATAGAAACAGCAGTGGGGGCGTAGCATGGGGGGGACAGTGTAAGGGCACAGCCAGGAGTGGACAGTATACCAAGGAGGGGGAGTGTGATGAGAGAGTACAGTATAAATACTGAGCCCTATAGGGGGACACAGTATGAGAGGACAGTGTGAAGAGGGGGCCGGTATGGAAAGGAGGTCAGTGTGAGGAGCGTGTACCATAAGAGGGACAGTGTGGGGGTCATATTTTGTGCAGACAATATAGTGAGGGGCAATGTTTTATACAGGAGCATTATAATGACACTTGTATCTTTAAGGGCATCATGTGGAGATTTTCTGCAAAAGAACGGAGAAGATGGAGGTCTGCAGAGACGGCTGTGGATGAGAAAACTCATGATGGGGTCTGGACAAGATGAAGAAAGGAAGGAGAATGTCTCCAGAGACGACGTCATCTATAAGGTACCTGGATGTAAATGTTATTTGTGATACTAACTAACTCTCATGTTTTTATTTATGTTAGGAGCATTAAAGGGGATGTCCAGGTTTGTGATGAGTCTGCAGTCATTCTTTGTGACTACAGACTTCTAAGTTCTCACAGTGTGCACTGCACGCTGTCAGGATTCTCTCGTGCTGGCGATTTACATACATGCGGTCACGTGCTGACTAGACGTGTGGCTTCACTCAATGAAAACGAACTGAGCGAGGCCAGGCACGTCTAGTCGGAATGTGGTCGGACGTATACAAATCACATGCTTGTGCTGAGATGACTGTCCACCGGCAAGGGAGAATCCTAAAAGTGTGCAGTGCATGCGTTGTGAGAATTCAGTAGACTGCGATGTCAGGATTCAGCTCTGCAGGTTCCAGTAGTTGTCACATGGACACTTCACTCATATGCGACCTTCACACTTATGGTCTGGTGACAACGAGCTCTTCTGCTTCTCTGTTTTTCACTGAACATTGAGAGCATTAGGGAGAGGAGCTCGTGGGCACATGACTGAGTGTGAAAATCGCATATGTCCTGGGGGGGGGGGGGGGGCGCCAAAATGAATTCTTGCCCCGGGTGCCAGAAACCCTAGATACGCCTCTGGCCGCAATGGTGAGTATGTCGTTGTCCTGCATAGGGGGAGGAGGAGAGCCATGCGGGGACGCTGGCATAAATGTTACACATTACACAGCTGACATCAACCCCATAAATTATTACCCCGATTGCCACCGCACCTGGGCAATTGGGAAGAGCCGAGGCAAAAAGGCCAAATTGGAGTATCTAATGTGATGCACCAATTTTACGGCGGCTGCGTAGGGGAGGAAGTTACATCATTTTTTAAAATGTATTTAATAGGTAAAGTACCCTTTAGTGCCACATAAAAGGAACCAAAGGGTGCTAGTTTTTTATATGTAGGCGGCTTGTAACATTATATATCTACAGGACATTCATCATATCCGATATATCGATTCTGTATATCCTGTCTATTCTATTATGATGGTTCAGGCTGTGAATGAAGTCCTTGGCTGATTAAATGTCAGCTTTCCTTTGAAATTGGTGCATGAAAATCGGGCTGCACATGCATAGCCCATGTGCCGTCTGATTTTCTGATTGACTTGCATTGGCGAGTGCAATTCGATTCTAGCATCCAAACACAGCTTGCAGCGATTTTTTTTCTTATCAGTCTATTTAGAGCTGAGGAAAAACTCGCCAATGAACACTGACTCATTTAATAACATTGCTCAGAGTGCAATTCTATGTTTTCTAGCATTGCACTCCTCCGTATTATAAGCCAGTGTGAGCGAGCCCTTAGAAATATATTTACTTAAAAAATTGGTGACGTGATCACTACTTATTTCACCCACTATATTGATTTTGAAAATAGTAGTGCCCAAAAGTATTGGGCATGTGTGGAAAACATTCTGCAAAGTTAAAATGCTTTAAAAAAATAGAAGTGTTAAAAGTTTATTTTTATCAATTAACAAAATGCAAAGTGAATGAATAAAATAACAATCCAAATCGCATTAATTCTTCTACATACACTCAAACACAGTTTTTAAAGACATTTTCAGGCAGGTGGTTCCAAACATCTTCCAGAACTAACCACAGATCTTGTCGATGTAGTCTTGAGTAGAGGTGAGCGAATATCGTCGGATCCCTCCTTATTTGGCAAGCTATAGCGCTTACTGAAGAAGCTGCAGCGGGAACCCGGATACCTGGAGCACTCATCAGTCGCCCGGCGCCGCAGCTGTATGTATTGCGGCTATGTGACAGTCACAACACATAGGCTCTCCGTGCATGTGTTGTGCCTATCACACTGCCGCGACACATGCAGCTGCGGTGCCGGACGACTAATTATCCGAGTGCTCCAGGTATCTGGGTTCCCGCTGCAGCTTCTTTGCTAAGCGATATAGCTTGCCAAATAAGGAGGGATCCGACGATATTCACTCATGTCTAGTCTTGATCAAATCATTTTGTCACTTTATGTAAACCCCACAGACTTGATTATACAATCAAGTCACCAGGTGATTTTATATTGTGCATTGGTTTTTCCATCTTCGAGGACAATTTGGAGCTAAAAATCATTTTTGCATTTGGGTGTCATTAATATTGTTGCACTATTTGCATTCTAAAGACTGTGTTGCACTGTCTGAGGGGTTAACTGGGAATCCATCAGTAAACTTGTTCTGACTGTCTAATGGGAGAATATGTAAGGTTACATTTACATGGACCACCTTGCAGCAATAAACAACTCATCCATAAACCTTTACTGATTGACAGTCGTTTAATGGCATGTTTAAACAGGCGTAAAATAGATTGCTCAATGTCTGCACACTAGACTCTGATGTTCCAAGGTACCTGTCATCTTAGCTCTGCTGTTCCTGGGTGAACTGTTTACAAACTTGGCTCTGCTTCTCTTGGATGCCTGATTGGCAACACAGCTTTGCTGTTCCTAGGTATTGTCTACACATTATTCTTCACTTTACCTACATGGCTCTGCTATTGTGACACCCCAGGGTCCTGGTTGTTACAATGGCATTGCTTTCCTCATGGGGAGAGTGATGTCATGCTTGGAAGCGAGGGAAGATCTTCTTTGCAAGGTGAACACAAGCATACAACATGTTCACACTCCAGGCCAGAAGGGGGAGCTCTGATCCAGCTTATGGGTGGCTCCCCTATATATATATTCTGGTCTGGAGGGAAAGTCAGTTAGATCCTGTCAGAGAGACAGTTAGTGCCAGACAGCAGACTGGAGCAGTCAGAGGCCGAAAGAAGAGTGGGAGGAGCTTGTCAAGGATCATCATCTCAGGCAGAGTTGGTAAGAGAGGAGTGCAGCTGAGCAGACGTGGGTGTCTGCAGATCCTGGACAGAGACAACACTAAAGGAAGAACACTTTGTAGAGAGCGTGCAGGAGAGCGGAGCACAGGAGAGAAAGAACTGGGGAGAATAGCTGCGACTGAGCTGTCTCCTTGCAGAGCGCAGACATCGGAAGACTGAGGTTGTGTTGGACTCTAGGAGACACAGCAGAAACTGGCAGGACAGCTGGACTACACGTCACTTGTCCGCCCCAATACCCAGGAGACAGTGGTGCATAGAGCCCAGGTCGTGATAGAGACCCTGTAAAAAGGTTTGAGCCACCTGTCATACGGGTTTGTGTCCCACCTTTAAGGAGGACAGAGAGAACTGTGAGGACCTTATCAGAAGCCATAGGCAGTAAGGGACTACAATACCACCGCGCTATGAGGAAGGCTTTTAACTCACCTGGTAAAGGAGACTCTGAACTCACTTCCAAGCCGTCCGGACCCTGCCTGTACCTGTGATATGGTGCCCTGGACTGTGGCCGCCTGAAGTCTTCATTAAACCAGGTAAAAAGACAGCAAACCCCTGTCCTCATTTTCTTACTGCACCGCCCACCGTCTCCAGCTACACAGCGGGAGCCCTGGGGACCTACTTCACCTGTGGGAAGTTATTCCATCTTAGCTGCTATAACATCACCCCAGCGGACCCCTTTAAGCAGGATCGGTTATTTGTGACTGAATACCACAGGTGGCATCACGAACACAAACTTTATTCAAAACCCCTTTAAAGGCTTTCCCTTTTACTTGGGCGCCCAGGGCCACAGACCGGGACGCAGCCACCGTGACCACCCCTTTAACAGCGACTGGACCCGGTACCGAGTACCCCACGGCCCTGGCGGGCGTTCCACTATTCAATGGTGCTATCCGCACATTTGACTCTATTGCATCTAGGTGCCCAGTTACTTACGTGTCACTGCTGTACCACGGTCTGACCACACAGTAAACTCCGCTGTATCAAAGTGCCTGTTTGTCTACACAACTGTGTTATTCCAAAGTGCCTGTTCGAATATCCCAAACTACTCGTCCTCACAGCACCATGTGCCATGCAACAGGTCCAGCCCATTGTCCCACGCCACTCCAAGCTGATCCAGTTCTGTTTTTCCATGTGTTGCCTATCCTGTCAAACTCTGCTGCATTAACAGCAGTGGTCCATTTTGCTCACTCTGACTTATGGCTTGGTGAATTCACTTCCTCTGATGAGCCCTTCACATGGTTCAGCTTTCTTTTTTAAGGACTCATACTCACTTGCGTGAAATACGGCCGAGTCTCGCATGGTAACACCCAGCTCTGCCGCCGGCACTTGGGAGTGGAGCGTGCAGCTCCATGTATTTCTATGCGGCTGCACGCTCCGCTCTGGAGTGCCGGAGGCAGAGCCAGGTTTTAACATGCGAGACTCGGCCGTATTTCACGCAAGTGAGTATGAGCCCTAATGGAAAAAGCAACAACAATTTTTCATGTGTTTCTGCTTGGAAAAAATCACTGTACATTTGACGTCTGAATTAATTGAAGCAGAATAATGCCCCATAGACAAAAAGAACAGTAAGAAACAAAATGTGGGAAAAACACCCTTAGTTATTTTTTTGCAATTGATTTTTCAGCTGGAAAAAGTGACAGAAAAAACTGTGTGCGCATAAGGCTGGATTCACACTACGTTATGGGCGTCCGTTAGACGGACTACGTTACACCGCGGCATAAACGCGGTGTAACGTAGTCCTTAACGGCCGCCATTAATTCCTATGTCGGATGCATCGCTAGCGCACGCTCACAATGGGCGTGCGCTAGGGATGTGTCGTCATTGAGTGACGGACCCTGAGACGCGGGCTGCAGCGTTTCCGGGTCCGTCACTGCTAGCGCAGATAGAGCTAGCAGATGCTCTATCTGCTCTAGCGTGCTGCCATACCGGCACTTACATTTACAGCAGCCCGTTACCGTATGTGTTGAACGGGCTGCTGTAAACGTAGTCTGAACCCAGCCTAACCCAAAATGTGAACAGACTCTGTGTAAACATACCCAAGAGGTTTTTCAAAACTTAAAAACATTTTTTTTACTACAAGTTGTGTGTATGCAGTGAAAATTTAAAGAAATTCTGTCTTCAGTTTCATGCTGCTGGAACACATCAGGGAATCCTGAAAAGGGTCCAACATTCAAGATGTCTACGTTTTACTGAGGCTTTAAATCTAAAAATTGAGGCAGGAAGAAGCCAGAGAGGAGGAGATGTCCAGCATGAGGGGAACACTGTTCGATGATAGTATCCCTCAAGCTTCTTCCTTCCTCAGTGTTTCGGGGTAAAAAATAGCTCCCTGCAGGGACATACATAGAAATTATGGGGCCCCATAGCAAAAGTCTGAATGGGTTCCCCCCAAAAAAAATATAATAAATATTTTTAATATGGGGATTGGGGAAGCTTGCAACAAGCCTCGCTCACCTGCCTCCAGCCTGTGTGTGTCTTGTCCAGCTCCTCAGGCATGTGGTAATGCAGGACCGCCACAGTCACACACATGGCCCTGGACCATCAGAGGGGCCCACTCGCCGTCAGTGCCCAGGCCGCTCCCCCAGTGTTTGAGTGCGGTCACTACAACAGACATGGTGGCGCGCAGTGCGGCTGTGTCTGCTAGTAATGACATGGCCGGGGTGTCACACAAGCACAATTAAAAGTGCAGTGTCGCCCCTGTATGTGCAACTACTTCTGGCCGGGCCCTGCATACACTGCTCTCTCTGGCTTGAAAGCTACGTCATCTAGGAGGCATGGTGTCCTTATATAAATCCAGCCAGAGAGTTCAGCCGGGAGCAGGGCAGGACTAGAAAGGAGGAGTTAGGAGCAGCCAAGTGCAGAGTGACGGCGGTGTGTACATTTAATTAAAGCAGGGGTGGGGAACCTTTTTCCAGCCGGGGGCCATTTGGAAATTTCTACCATCATTCGGGGGCGGCACAAAAATGATCACCTTGAAAATTACCCTGGTATATATAGTCAAACAATTAATTACGGTAACTCACCCTTAATGTGACTGCTAGAGCTGCTTCTCTTTGGTACAGCTGTGATGTTAGGTCATACTAATCATGTTGCTTCTCACAGCTGCTTTTCCAGGTTTGTGTCGGCCAGGAGAGCAGTCAACTTTTTGTCATAATATGTTTTATACATCATATAATCACCATAGGAGATGCTGGGACTACTGTATATACATCACATAGGAGACGCTGAGACAGCTGTATATACACCACATAGAAGACGATGGGACTGCTGTATAAGCATCACATAGTAGACACTGTGACTGCTGTCTATACATCACATATAGATACAGCAGTCTCAGCATCTCCTATCACATAAAGGACGCAAAGACAGCTGTATATACATCACACAGGAGATTCTGGGACTGCTGGATATACATCACATAGGAGACACAGAGACTGCTGTATATACAGTACATCACATAGGAGATGCTGGGACTGCTGAATATACATCACATAGGAGAAGCTGGGACTGCTGTATATACATCACATAGGAGATGCAGGGATTGCTGTACATACATAGCATAGGAAATATTGACACTGCAGTATATGCATCAAAGGAGACTCTGAGGTCATATAAATTACAGGAGGGGCTGGGGGGCATATATATCACAGGAGATGCTGGGACATATTCATCACCAGGGAGGCTGCGGGGAATATACTGTACATCACTGAGGAGCTATACACATTACTAGGAAGCACGGACAGCACTGGGGGTATATATGTCCCTGGGAGAATATAAATCACTGGTGGGGTCACATACCTCACGGGGGGCTATATACATCACAGGTGGGGGATATACAGCACTAGGGGTGATATACAGTACTCAGTGGGATATACTGCGCTTCTGGGGCAAATGCAGCACTGGGGAATATATAAATCACTTGGGGCACATACAGCATTTGGGGAGGGGGGATATACAGCACCGGGGGCACAGGCATCGCCGGGGAGGCACATAGATCACTGGGTGGGGTTTATAGATCACTGGGGGGGACACAGAGATCACGGGGGGCACAAAGATCAAAGGGACACAGGAATCACAGGAGGGCGAATAGCTGGAGGGCATAGATCACGGAGGGGTACATAGAGATCACAGGGGCACAGAGATCACATTGTAGCACAAATATCCCAGGGGGTGCATAGCAGGAGGGCACAGGGATCACAGGGGGTGCATAGATCACAGGGGGCAGAAAGCTGGGAGCCTCAGATCAC
This sequence comes from Ranitomeya variabilis, assembly GCF_051348905.1. Classification (NCBI taxonomy): domain Eukaryota; kingdom Metazoa; phylum Chordata; class Amphibia; order Anura; family Dendrobatidae; genus Ranitomeya; species Ranitomeya variabilis. The sequence goes on along the minus strand of NC_135237.1, from coordinate 326,775,554 downwards.
AGGGCTGCATATAGCTGGGGGGCACAGAGATCACAGGGGGCATATAGCAGGTGGGTACAGAAATCATAGGTTGGGCATATAGCTGGGGGCAGAGAGATCACAGGGGAAACAGATCACAGGGGGCACATAGCTGGGGGGCACAGAAATCACAGGGGTGCATATAGCTGGGGGCACATCACAGGGGCATATAGCTGGTGGGCACAGAAATCACAGGGGGCATATAGCTGGGAGAGCAGAGATCACAGGGGGGCACATAGCTGGGGGCACAGAAATCACGGGGCACATAGCTTGGGGGCACAGGGATCACAGGGGGCATATAGCAGGGTGGGCACTGAGATCACAGTGGGAAGGGCACAAAGCTGGGGCCACAGAGATCACATGGGGGCACATAGCTGAGAGTTACAGAGATCATAGGGGGGCACATAGCTGAGGGGCACAGAAATCACCGACAGGCACTGAGCTGTCTGCACAGAGATTGCTCTGGATTCTCTAGCAGCAGCTCCTATTCCGGGACAGGATGATGGGAGAGCATTGGGAGCTAACCCCACCCACCCTGGCGCTAACCTCGCTCACCCTGGCGCTAATCCCACCCAGCTCGATGACGTCATGATTCATGTGCAAGCAGCGTTCTATGATGAACGCTGCGTGCACTTGGAGGTTAAAGGGCCGGCAGCTGGCAGGATACGGCTGCCTTCCGAGCATTGCAGACTCTGGGGACCTGCCCGTGGGCCACATTAAAAGTCACCGCGGGTCGCATGTGGCCCGTGGGCTGGAGATTCCCCACCCCTGAATTAAAGGCACACAGCTCAGCCGTTGTGGTCCGACTCCGGGAGGCCCCCTCACCCCTCAGGGCCACATAGCAGTCGTGTGTCCTGCTGCCATTGGCGGTACGCCACTGGCTCTCTGTAACGAAGGCAGCAGGTAACGGTTGACCGATTCCATTTTAGGGGGTGAAAACCCAATGTTCTTGACAGTGTAAACTCCTGTTTTTCTTGTCTAGCAGAAATCTCAGTTGTGTTAATAAATCTAGTGTCATGCCTCATCCCACAGCAGTTATAAAGTCATAAAGGGAACACAGTGAATGCTGTACGTTGTCAAGTTTCAGCATGTTGTAATACAGAAATAGTTCTGTATTCTAGGTTTAAGCAGTTGAGCAAGACATTTTCTTTCACACTACAGGCTAAAACTCAATTTGCTTTCTCTTAGGCTACATCCCCACTCTCAGTATTTGGTCAGTATTTTTCCTCAGTATTTGTAAGCCAAAACCAGAAGTGGGTAAAAAAAATGCAGAATTGGTGAACGTGTTTTTATTATACCTTTTGTTTTTTTATTGTTCCTCACCTGGTTTTGGCTTACAAATACTGAGGACAAATACTGACCAAATACTGATAGTGTGACTGTAGCCTTAAAATCAGAACGTGCTGCGCCTATTGTTGAGGAGAGCACAAATGTAACTACTGTGAGCACAACTGAGCTATTACAAATATGGCAGAATTAGGTTGGTGTTATTCTGTTTAGGATATTTACACTGAAGATCCTTGAAAGCATGTAAGTAGATGTTTTTAAGAGGTTTTCTGGGATTGGCAAATTCATTAGAGTGCAAGGCATAAACTAACTACAGAACCATGATATCTACCTGATTAAACCCTTGTCTATCCATCGTCACTGCTATGGTGATAACCACCCGTCTCTGTTTACTTCCCTGTAGTTGGCATGTGAGATTTACACATCACAGCCGTCATTGGTTGATGTTGGTAGTGCACTTGGTACTTCTCCAGACCACTGCAGAAAAGTATATAGAGACCAGCAGGGTGCAAAAGAGCAGCAACAGTGATAGAGAAGTAGATTTTATTTAGATAAATGTTTTTTTTTTGTATTTTATGCCTTTTAGTAGCATTAGCGTAACCTTTGCTGAACATAGAAAACCCCTTGAAGGTAATTTACAGTGTTTCTAGCATAAAAAGTTTAATCTTTGTTTGCTTCTATGTGACCATGTTGGTGTCGCTGTTAATCTGTGCTGTTGTCTCTCACTAGGATCAGTCTTCTTCTCTATCCAGAAGCTGACAATATACAGTAGCTTTTTCTCACTTCCTCTTTAGAACAAGAGAACAAGTCATCTTGGCCATGCCGAGGTTTTGCTGCTGTCCTCACCACCAGGGAAGAAAGCTAATTCTATAAGAAGTCTGCAGCGAACAAAAGGATCACTACTACTCATAAACTGGCTGACATACTTTTCTAGAGTAAGTTATTCAACTAAAGTGGCGTATTTTATGATTTGAAGTCTGTGTTACTGTTGAGGTTCGTATCTTATGATTTCATGAACAAAAGTGACCATAACCCAATTCGTCCATGTTACACCCAAATTGGCATAGCTGGCCTGTAGTGACATGTAAATGCCAAGAGTGTCAATATTATTCACTCACATATAACAGAGGAAAGCATCGGGGAGTGGAGGTAATGGAAAAACAAAATTAGAGAAAAGAAGAGAATTACCTCACTTAGGCTATGTGCACACTTGCACACGTTGCATATTTGCTTGTAGAAATTTCTGCAAGGTTTCTGTATCTCTTGGCAGAAAAACACAGCTGAAAATACACGTGTTTTTTATGCATTTTTGCATGCGTTTATGTAAATCCATAGAGCTAAATAAAGATATATTATTTAAAAAAAAGGAATTGTGATTAGAGATGGGCAAACCCGAACAATAAAGTTCGTCATCCGTACCGAACACCTACTATTCGGTCACGGACATCGAACACGGACTTCACCTGGAAGTCTGTGTTACTCTTCAGGTGCGGCTGCCCAAACACCGGGTGTTTGTCATGCTGTCATGTGCATGAGCCGCGGTTCGTGAGCCCACAGCTATGATCGAAGGTATAAACTTTACCTCCAGTTACTGGTGTCAGCTGATGGGACTACAGCTCCCATCAACTGACACTTGCTGCCGCTAATAACAGGGAGCGCAGGAACGGCGGATGGGAGTATTCATCTGCCGCTCCTGCACTGTTAATAAATAATAAAAAAAAAAACTGCATGGGTTCCCCTGTATTTTTACTAACCAGCCAAACAAAATTCACAGCTGGGGGCTGCAACCTTCAGCTGTCAGCTTCAGCAAGGCTAGTTATCAAGAATAGAGGGGTCCCCATGCTGTTTTTTAAATTATTTAAATAAATAATTTAAAAAAACAGCGTGTGGTCCCCCCATTTTTGACAACCAACCTTGCTAAAGGTGACAGCTGGGGGCTGCTATTCTTAGGCTAGTAAGGAGCCATGGATATTGCCCCCCCCAGCCTAAAAATAGCAGCCCGCCGCTGCTCAGAAAAGGCACATTTATTAGATGCGCCTATTCTGGCGCTTTCTCCGGCTCTTCCCTTTTGCCCTGTAGCGGTGGGACACTCGGTATTAAATGGACTAGGGCGGAAAGGTGAGTATATGTTGGTTTATTATTTTTGATTGTTTGCAGGAGACACTGGCATCGGGGATTAGATGTTCGGTGAGTATGTATTTTGTATGTGAATACTGTATGTATGTAATTATGTAAATGTTTAGATTTTTTTTTACAATTGAACACAGGCGCCGGATGATGAGACTATTCTCCCTCATCGGCTCATGCTGTCTCTGTTATATGTGACAAAAGACGTAGCTGGATGGGAATAGTAGTCCCATCAGACAACGCCTGGGTACACATGTTGTATGGGTACAGACACACACAGACACCGGTACATATTCTACGCCCACACACAGAGACACACACATATTCTCCGCCCACACACTCTTCCTCCTTCTGACATCATTTCCTTTGACAAATCGCAGTGTTTTTGGCAGCAAATCTGCAGAAAATACACAAACCTTTTTACTCCTGCGTTTTTGCTGCAGATTTGACTGACTCAATTGAAGTCAGTGAGTCAAAAACGCTGCAGAAATGCAAAAAGAATTGACATGCTGCAGAAAATAAAATGCTGCAAATATGGACAGAAATTTACTGATCATGTGCATTACACTTCAGGATTATCATTGCATTACCTTGCATAAGTATTCCATTGCGTTTTTGGACCATTTAGGCTTGTAAAAAACTCATTAAAAACGCATTGTGTGCACATAGCCTTACAAACCATGCAACAGTCACAGATAACTCCTCCAACACTCCTGATATGAACACCTCTCCTCCTGAAGCCATGCACCAAATGCTAGCTCTGCCAAGGATTTGCATCAGAGCCCAGATTATAAAGGGAACGGGAGTTGCTAACTTGAGCTCAGCTGCAAGCTCAGGGCCCTCCAGCATGCCTGATTAACTCCTGCTCTACCAGAAGAAAAAAACACCATTAAAAAGAAGTGCTTCTTCTCAGTGCAGGAGTGGGAGCAATCAGACACAGCGGTCTTCTAGCTCCTCCGTGCTGCGGAAACCCTGTGTCAGATAGACCTCATTGAACCCACTAAGTTTATTTAACCATCAAGTAGGATAAAAAACACATTTTAAAAGTTGTTGCACAGCTGGAAAAGAAGTCTCTTATTGCAATATTAATTTAAGGTTTATTTAACCTTCAGTTTTCAGCTCAGTTTGGCTGAACGTCCAGGTCTAGGAAGACTTCTGGTGGTCCCAAACTTCTTCGATATAAGGATTATGGAGGCCACTGTGCTTTTAGGAACCTTGAGTACTGCAGAAATTCTTTTGTAACCTTGGCCATAACTGTGCCTTGCCACAATTTTTGTCTCTGAGACCCTTGACCAGTTCCTTTGACCTCATGATTCTCATTTGGTCTGACATGCACTGTGAGCTGTGAGGACTCCTATAGACAGGTTTGTGACTTTCCAAATCAAATCCTATCAGTTTAATTAAACACAGCTGGACTCTAATGAATGAATAGAAGCATCTCAAAAAGGATCACAAGGAAATGGACAGCATGTAACTTAAATGTGAGTGTCTGAGCAAAGGGTCTGAATACTTATGACCATTTGATATTTCAGTTTTTCTTTTTAATAAATTTGCTAAACTTTCTACATTTCTGTTTTTTTCAGTCAAGATGGGGTGCAGAGTGTACATTTAATGTGAAAAAAATTAACTTTTTTGAATTTACCAAATGGCTGCAATGAAACAAAGAGTGAAAAATTTAAAGGGGTATGAATACTTTCGGTACCCACTGTATGTCTTGCACTGAGGAGAGTATTCCGTCGGTTCACTCTGCCATAAAGGCCCGACTGGTGGAGGGCTGCAGTGATAGTTGACTTTGTGGAACTTTCTCCTATCTCCCTACTGTATCTCTGGAGCTTACCAACAGTGATCTTGGGGTTCTTCTTTACCTCTCTCACCAAGGCTCGGCTCCCACGATTGCTCAGTTTGGCTGGATGGCCAGGTCTTGGAAGACTTCTGGTGGTCCCAAACTTCCTTCATTTAAGGATTATGGAGGCCACTGTGCTCTTAGGAACCTTGAGTACTGCAGAAATTCTTTTGTAACCTTGGCCAAGTCTGTACCTTGTCACAATTATGTCTCTGAGCTCCTTGGCCAGTTCCTTTGACCTCATGATTCTCATTTGGTCTGACATGCACTGTGAGCTGTGAGGTCTTATATAGACAGGTGTGTGTCTTTCCAAATCAAGTCCTATCAGTTTAATTAAACACTGCTGGCCTTCAATGAAGGAGTAGAACCATCTCAAGGAGGATCACAAGGAAATGGACAGCATGTAACTTAAATATGAGTGTCTGAGCAAAGGGTCTGAATACTTATGACCATGTGATATTTCAGTTTTTCTTTTTTAATAAATTTGCAAAAATTTCTACATTTCTGTTTTTTTTTTATAGTAAAGATTGGGTGCAGAGTGTATATTAATGTGAAAAAAAAATAAACTTTTTTGAATTTACCAAATGGCTGCAATGAAACAAAGAGTGAAAAATTGAAAGGGGTCTGAATACTTTCCATACCCACTATGCAGAGTTAATCCATAATGATCCAGCACATCTTCTTGATAATAAAAAACTTTTACTTTATTCAAATCCTCTTAAAAACATTGTTGGAGCTCAAGACAGAATGGGATAGTTAGTCCCACATGAGAATAAAACTTTATGCGTCATGACTAGTGTTGAGCATTCCGATACCGCAAGTATCGGCCGATATTTGCTGTATCGGAATTCCGATACCGAGATCCAATACTTTTGTGGTATCGGGTATCGGTATCGAAACAACATTAATGTGTAAAAGAAAGAATTAAAATAAAAAATATTGCTATACTCACCTCTCCGACGCAGCCTGGACCTCACCGAGGGAACCGGCAGCGTTGTTTGCTTAAAATGCGCGCTTTTCCTTCCTTCCGTGACGTCACGGCTTCTGATTGGTCGCGTGCCGCCCATGTGGCCGCGACGCGACCAATCACAGCAAGCCGTGACGTAATTTTCAGGTCCTTCTAGGCATTCAGTATTTTAAAATTACGTTCCGGCTTTGTGATTGGTCGCGACGCGGTCACATGGGCGACGCGACCAATCACAAGCCGTGACATCACGGGAGGCAGGAGACGCGCGCATTTTAAAATGCGCGCGTGTCCAGCCTCCCGTGACGTCACGGCTTGTGATTGGTCGCGTCGCCCATGTGACCGCGACGCGACCAATCACAAAGCCGGAACGTAATTTTAAAATCCTGAAGGACCTGAAATTACGTCACGGCTTGCTGTGATTGGTTGCGTCGCGGCCACATGGGCGACGCGACCAATCACAAGCCGTGACGTCACGGGAGGCTGGACACGCGCGCATTTTAAAATGCGCGCGTCTCCTGCCTCCCGTGACGTCACGGCTTGTGATTGGTCGCGTCGCCCATGTGACCGCGACGCGACCAATCACAAAGCCGGAACGTAATTTTAAAATACTGAATGCCTAGAAGGACCTGAAAATTACATCACGGCTTGCTGTGATTGGTCGCGTCGCGGCCACCTGGGCGGCACGCGACCAATCAGAAGCCGTGACGTCACGGAAGGAAGGAAAAGCGCGCATTTTAAGCAAACAACGCTGCCGGTTCCCTTGGTAATGTCCAGACTGCGTCGGAGAGGTGAGTATAGCAATATTTTTTATTTTAATTCTTTATTTTACACATTAATATGGTTCCCAGGGCCTGAAGGAGAGTTTCCTCTCCTTCAGACCCTGGGAACCATCAGGGATACCGTCCGATACTTGAGTCCCATTGACTTGTATTGGTATCGGGTATCGGTATCGGATTAGATCCGATACTTTGCCGGTATCGGCCGATACTTTCCGATACCGATACTTTCAAGTATCGGACGGTATCGCTCAACACTAGTCATGACCCATGTGTGGGTCTTAATTGTAATGAGCAAAAAAACAAAACTCCTGACTTGATATCCTGCTCAGGAGAGGAAATGACATTTGTGAAACAGCTGATGAATAATCAATGTTAGAACACATACCAATCAATAAGGAACACCATACACACAAGAAACCACATTTCACATGTAGATCAAAAACTATGGAGCAACATCCCAAAGATTATTTCTGTAGGGAAAAAAAAATATTTTTTTTTTCTTCCCTCTCCTTCTCTTCTTCCCTCTATTTTTAAATAAAAATAACTTACATCTGTTTTCTGATTCAAACCTAAGGGAGCTCTAGCGTTTAAACGCAGAATCCAGCGTGCTTGTCTTTTATGCATTTCATGCACTATGTCCCCTCCTCAGTGTCTTAGATTTATTTTTTCAATTGCAGAGATTTTTAAATCAGACACATTGCCGGAGCGAGCACGCAGAAAATGCTTAGAAACACCAGACAAACTGTGCGTTGTACGGTTTTGTGCATCATAAATATGTTCTGATAATCGTTTGCGCAGTGTTCTGGTGGTGCACCCAACATATTGCACTCTGCATTTCTCACATGAGATAAGGTACACTAGATATGTGCTCCCACAATTCATCATTGATTTTATATTGAAAGTTTCTCCTGTCTGATAAGAAACAAACTGTTTAGTATTGTTCATGTACCTGCAAGCTCCACATGTATTATGGCTTTTGTTGCCAACTAGGGATGGGCGAGCATATTCATTAGGATTCGGTAATCGGCGAGTAATGCGGTACTTGAATCCTAGCGAGTATTTCAGTACTCGCCTCGCAATACTCGTATCTTCCCCCCAACCCCCCCAGCATTAGCCAGTCACAGTAATGCAACAGTCTTCTTGGTTGTGGGCGGCATTACTGTGATTGGCTGGCTGCGCAGCGTCATTGAAGAGTCATTATAGTAGATTATGACTCATAAGCTCTATACATGCCCTGCTGGCGCCATTTTCTGCACATTGCATCCGGAACACAGCTAGTGCTAGCGTTGAGAGAGTGTGAGCAGCTGCTTGGGAGAGTTGTGCTTTTGGAAATCATCCAGAAATCATCTAAAAAAAAACACAAGAGCTCTTGTGAGAGCTATTCTAGTAGTAGGTGGCTGTAGTAGTACAGGGAGACAGGCAGGAGAGTTACAGTACATACATATTTCCTCAATATCTCTGCTCTTGCTGAAAGTACTGTATAAGGTCAGGGAGTAGTGACAGTTCCCAGCAATTTTTGGGGTCACATTTACCCCTGCAGGCCAATATTTTTGCTCTTGTGGTGCTGTTTGCACACTGAATAGCACGCACGTTACTGTACAACTGACATGCATCCAGCTCCGTTGTTTTCTGTGGTGACTGTCAAGCAAAATATTCGGCGTTAAACTAATTTAATTTTTTTTGCCTTTACGGTGCTGTTTGCACACCGAATAGCAAGCATGTTACCGCACAACTGACACGCAGCTAGCTCCGTTGTCGTCTGTGGTGACTGTCAAGCAAAATATTCGGCGTTAAACTGAGTGCATTTTTTTTGCCCCTGCGGTGCTGTTTGTAAAACACAAAGCAGTACTAAGCTGTAGTGCTACCTTCCACAAAGCATGAACTGTTCCTTGTTCCCCAATATCTGCATCTGAACTTCTGCAACTATGTCACAAAAAACCCAAATTCCCAAAAAGCCTGTTGTGAAGGGACAGAGACGTGGACGTTGGCATGAGGTTGTCAGTGGTGCCCGACTAGGCGCTGAGTCAGGGAGACAGAAGAAGGTTGATGCATCTATGTTCCTGTCGAAAATTCCCAGTCTAGAATGTAAACGTGTCTGGAAGCCAGAAGAGCAAGAGCAAATACTGTCTTGGATGGCAGATAAGGCCTCAATTAAATTTTCTATTAGCACCCAATCCTCCACGACCACACAGTCTACTGTCAATACACAGAACGCTGGGTCATTCAATCCTCAACCTGTTCCTACTTCCTCCCCCCCTCAGCAGTCACAGGAAACATTTGACACCATGCTTGACCACTCCGATGATCTGTTTGGTACATATGATCCTTTGGTTGCCTCTGGCCTCTCAATGCGCAACCTTGAAGAGGAACGTGAGGAGGTATTGTCTGTTCATTGCCAAATATTTGAAAACCCACGGACAGAAGAAAGCTACTTTCAGCCTGTGATCTGTCTTTCCCAATCTGCTGGCCAGGAAGCAGATGCTGCTCATACCTCCTTCTCACAAGCTGCGGTTGCAGAGACACAGGACACATCAATCCCATCCACTTGTTTGTCCCAGCCAAGCGTCCAGTTGTCCGTGCCCCAGATCTATGAAAGGAAGCGTAAATACCAACCCATGCACCTACAAGCACAAATACCAAACGCGCACATTGCCAAGTTGCTACCCGTGGAGATGTTGCCGTTTAGGCTTGTGGGGACAGTCTTTCCATGCTCTCTTGGCTGTGGCTGCCCCACGATACTCTGTTCCCAGCCGGCACTATTTTTCCCGGTGTGCTGTCCCTGCGTTACACCAGCACGTGTTAAACAATCTAAAGTGTGCTCTCACCAATGCCGAAACCGGGAAGGTCCACCTAACAACAGACACATGGACAAGTAGTTGTGGACAGGGACGATACATTTCTGTCACGGCACACTGGCTGAACCTGGTGGAGGGTGGGACAAAGTCGCAAACTGGAACATCAGTTATCCTACCCATGCCACGTATAGTGGGCCCAAAGTCAGACATGGTTTCTGCATCATTATATACATCAAGTCTCCCCTCTTCCTCCTCCGCCTCCTCATCCTATGCTGAATTACCCTCCACATCACTCCCAAGTCGGGAACTGTGCAGCAGCACATCGGCAAAGCGGCAACACGCTCTGCTGAAGCTGATCTGTTTAGATCAAACACCACACACTGCAGCAGAGCTGTGGAAAGGAATAAAACAGACCGATCAGTGGCTCTCCCCACTGCAACTCGAACCCGGTCTGGTTGTCTGCGATAATGGGAGTAACCTGGTGGTGGCATTAAAGCTCGGGAAGCTGGTACATGTGCCATGCATGGCTCACATGCTGAACCTAGTGGTTCAGAAACTTATCAAAACATACCCTGACTTGCCGTACCTACTTGAGAAGGTGCGCCATATTTGTGCTCATTTCCACCATTCCTCTACTGCTGTTGCCAATCGTGCAGACCTTCAAAAGCAATTTCATTTTCCAAATCACTGACTCATTTTCGACCTGCCCACATAATGAAACTCAACATATCATATGTTGGCAAGGATTAGTGAGCAGCAGAGGGCACTTTCTGAATACCAGCTTAAACATGCCCATCAGACTGCAACTCAGCCAAAACACATAACAATTGTCGAGTGGGTGTGGATCGCTGACATTTGTGAGGTGCTTGATAACTTTGAGTACTGCAATAACCTTGTGAGCGGTGATCAGGCTATTATCAGCGTTATCATCCCGATGCTATGTACGTTGAAAGAATCGCTGCATAATCAAAACATGGAATCTTTGAGTGCCCATCAGCAAGGTATGGAGCAAGATTTCACACTGGGTGATCCTGCCCAGCCAATATCATGATGAGGCAAGATTGGGTGATCAAGATGAGGGGGAGAGGACTTATTTTTATGTGGTACCGAAGGGACCCATGATGCTACAAAGGGGACTCCCAACCCCAGCTTCAGGTCTGTCCAGCATGGGTGAGCTGGAGAGGAGGAGGAGAGTCAGTGTGAGGATTGTCTGTCCCAAGACCCTCGCATGATCCACATTTTCAACAGCAACCTATACTGGTTGGCCACCTTTCTCGATCCACGGTACAAGGACAAATTTCCATTGTTACTGTTGCAGTCACCAAGGGGTTTCACAATTGAATCCATCAAGAGAGTTGTTGTCGATCATTTAATGACAACATCAGACTGAGACACTGTTGGTAGCAGAGGTACCAGCTCTTTGCAACAGCATGCATTAATGGGGAGAGACACGCCCAGCAGGTACAAAAGAGGTGGGGGTAAAATGTCCACAAACTGGGCCATCTTCAATAAACAGGCTCATGAGCAAGGGCTATGTGGACCGGTAACAATGTCAAGGAGGCAGAAGTTGAACAACATGATCAAGGAGTATCTAATTGACCATACCTGCGACCTTCCTGACACATTGGTTCCATTTAATTACTGGGTATCCAAGCTGCACAGTTGGCCAGACCTCTTGTCAGGACTCTGAACATTTTTTACCTTTTGTGCATTACTGCCCTTTTCCAAGATGGCGTCTTTGGTCTCATGTGCACTGTGTCTTCCTGCTATAAAACTCCACCCCAGCCGTCAGTCTGTGCTAGAGTATTCTGCCTTGCATCCAGCTCCTGACCTCTGATTACTCCCTGGCTATACAACTGCTCCTGTGAACCTGTGTGGTGATCCTGCTACTCTTGTTATGACCCCAATGGCGAGGGTCTCAGAGGAACAAGGAAGTCTGCAGAATACAAAAATCCAGCTCATAGGGCAGTGGTAACTGGGTTGAGCATATATCTACTCCTAACGCCAACACTAGAAGTAGCCGGGGATCATTCCTACGTTGATTCTAGATGACACGCGCCAGCCGGAGAATCTAGCTACCCCTAGTAGAGGAAAACAAAGACCTTTCTTGCCTCCAGAGAAGGGGACCCCAAAGCTGGATAGAAGCCCCCCACAAATAATGACGGTTAGGTAAGAGGAAATGACAAACACAGAAATGAACCAGGTTTAGCACAGAGAGGCACGCTTACTGATAGCAGAATAAAGAAAGGTAACTTATATGGTCAACAAAAACCCTATCAAAATCCACACTGGAAATTCAAGAACCCCCGAACCGTCTAACGGTCCGGGGGGAGAACACCAGCCCCCTAGAGCTTCCAGCAAAGGTCAGGATATAGATTTGGAACAAGCTGGACAAAAATACAAAACCAAAACAAATGGCAAAAAGCAAAAGGCAGACTTAGCTGATATAACTGGAACCAGGATCAGTAGACAAGAGCACAGCAGACTAGCTCTGATAACTACGTTGCCAGGCATTGAACTGAAGGTCCAGGGAGCTTATATAGCAACACCCCTAACTAACGACCCAGGTGCGGATAAAAGGAATGACAGAAAAACCAGAGTCAAAAAACTAGTAACCACTAGAGGGAGCAAAAAGCAAATTCACAACAGTACCCCCCCCTTAGTGAGGGGTCACCGAACCCTCACCACGACCACCAGGGCGATCAGGATGAGCAGCATGAAAGGCACGAACTAAATCGGCCGCATGAACATCAGAGGCGACCACCCAGGAATTATCCTCCTGACCATAGCCCTTCCACTTGACCAGGTACTGAAGCCTCCGCCTGGAGAGGCGAGAATCCAAGATCTTCTCCACCACGTACTCCAACTCGCCCTCAACCAACACCGGAGCAGGAGGCTCAGCAGAAGGAACTACAGGCACAATGTACCGCCGCAACAAGGACCTATGAAATACATTGTGAATAGCAAACGACACAGGAAGATCCAGACGAAAAGATACAGGATTAAGGATTTCCAATATCTTGTAAGGCCCAATAAAACGAGGTTTAAATTTGGGAGAGGAGACCTTCATAGGAACAAAGCGGGAAGAAAGCCATACCAAATCCCCAACGCGTAGTCGGGGACCCACACCGCGGCGGCGGTTGGCAAAGCGCTGAGCCTTCTCCTGTGACAACTTCAAGTTGTCCACCACATGATTCCAGATCTGCTGCAACCTATCCACCACAGAATCCACCCCAGGACAGTCAGAAGGCTCCACATGACCCGAAGAAAAGCGAGGATGGAAACCAGAGTTGCAGAAAAAAGGCGAAACCAAGGTGGCGGAACTAGCCCGATTATTAAGGGCAAACTCAGCCAACGGCAAGAATGTCACCCAATCGTCCTGATCAGCAGAGACAAAACACCTCAAATAAGCCTCCAAAGTCTGATTGGTTCGCTCCGTCTGTCCATTGGTCTGAGGATGGAAAGCAGACGAAAACGACAAATCAATGCCCATCCTACTACAAAAGGATCGCCAGAACCTGGAAACGAACTGGGATCCTCTGTCTGACACAATATTCTCAGGGATGCCGTGCAAACGAACCACGTTCTGGAAAAACACAGGAACCAGATCGGAAGAGGAAGGCAGCTTAGGCAAAGGAACCAAATGGACCATCTTGGAGAAGCGATCACATATCACCCAGATAACGGACATGCCCTGAGATAGCGGAAGATCAGAAATGAAATCCATGGAGATATGTGTCCAAGGTCTCTTCGGGACAGGCAAGGGCAAGAGCAAACCGCTGGCACGAGAACAGCAAGGCTTAGCTCGAGCACAAGTCCCACAGGACTGCACAAATGACCGCACATCCCTTGACAAGGAAGGCCACCAAAAGGACCTGGCCACCAGATCTCTGGTGCCAAAAATTCCCGGGTGACCTGCCAACACCGAGGAATGAACCTCGGAAATGACTCTGCTGGTCCACTTATCCGGGACAAACAGTCTGTCAGGTGGACAAGACTCAGGCCTATCAGCCTGAAATCTCTGCAACACACGTCGCAGATCCGGAGAAATAGCTGACAAGATAACTCCATCTTTAAGAATACCAACAGGATCAGCGACTCCAGGAGCATCAGGCACAAAGCTCCTAGAAAGAGCATCGGCCTTCACATTCTTTGAACCTGGTAAATACGAGACAACAAAATCAAAGCGGGAGAAAAACAATGACCAGCGGGCCTGTCTCGGATTAAGGCGTTTAGCAGACTCGAGATACATCAGATTTTTGTGATCAGTCAAGACCACCACACGATGCTTAGCACCCTCGAGCCAATGACGCCACTCCTCAAATGCCCATTTCATGGCCAACAACTCCCGATTGCCCACATCATAATTTCGCTCGGCAGGCGAAAATTTCCTAGAGAAAAAGGCACAAGGTTTCATAACAGAGCAACCAGGGCCTCTCTGCGACAAAACGGCCCCTGCCCCAATCTCCGAAGCATCCACCTCAACCTGAAAGGGAAGTGAGACGTCAGGCTGGCACAAAACAGGCGCCGAAGTAAACCGGCGTTTCAACTCCTGGAAAGCCTCCACGGCAGCAGGAGCCCAGTTAGCTACATCGGAGCCCTTCTTGGTCATATCCGTCAAAGGTTTCACAATGCTAGAAAAATTAGCGATAAAACGACGGTAGAAGTTAGCGAAGCCCAAGAACTTCTGAAGACTCTTAACTGACGAGGGCTGAGTCCAATCAAGAATAGCTCGGACCTTGACTGGGTCCATCTCCACAGCAGAAGGGGAAAAAATGAACCCCAAAAAGGGAACCTTCTGTACACCAAAGAGACACTTTGAGCTCTTGACAAACAAAGAATTTTCACGCAAAATTTTAAAGACCAACCTGACCTGCTCCACATGCGAATCCCAATTATCAGAAAAAACCAAAATATCATCCAGATAAACAATCAAAAATTTATCCAGATACTTCCGGAAAATGTCATGCATAAAGGACTGAAAAACTGAAGGCGCATTGGAGAGCCCAAAAGGCATCACCAAGTACTCAAAATGACCTTCGGGCGTATTGAATGCGGTTTTCCATTCATCACCTTGCTTAATGCGCACAAGGTTGTACGCACCACGAAGGTCTATCTTGGTGAACCACTTGGCACCCTTAATCCGGGCAAACAAGTCAGACAACAGCGGTAAAGGATACTGAAATTTGACAGTGATCTTATTTAAAAGCCGATAATCAATACAAGGTCTCAAAGATCCGTCCTTTTTTTCCACAAAAAAGAATCCCGCACCAAGAGGGGAAGAAGACGGACGAATATGTCCTTTCTCCAGAGACTCCTTGATATATGAACGCATAGCGGTATGTTCAGGTACCGACAGATTAAACAGTCTTCCTTTAGGAAATTTACTGCCTGGGATCAAATCTATAGCACAGTCACAGTCCCTATGAGGAGGCAGTGCACTGGACTCAGACTCACTGAAGACATCCTGATAATCAGACAAATACTCCGGAACTTCCGAAGGCGTAGAAGAAGCAATAGACACAGGCAGGGAATCCCCATGAATACCACGACAGCCCCAACTTGAGACTGACATAGCCTTCCAGTCCAGGACTGGATTATGGGTCTGTAACCATGGCAGCCCTAAAACAACCAAATCATGCATTTTATGTAAAACCAGGAAACGTATCACCTCGCGGTGTTCAGGAGTCATGCACATGGTAACCTGTGTCCAATACTGCGGTTTATTTGCTGCCAATGGTGTAGCATCAATACCCCTAAGAGGAATAGGATTTTCTAATGGTTCAAGAGTAAATCCACAGCGCTTAGCAAATGAGAGATCCATGAGACTCAGGGCAGCACCTGAATCTACAAACGCCATGACAGGATAAGATGACAGTGAGCAAATCAAAGTTACAGACAGAATAAATTTAGGTTGCAAATTACCAACGGTGACAGGACTAACAACCTTAGCTATACGTTTAGAGCATGCTGAGATAACGTGTAGAATCACCACAGTAGTAGCACAAGCCATTCCGGCGTCTATGAATTTTCCGCTCATTTCTAGTCAGGATTCTATCACATTGCATTAAATCAGGTGTCTGTTCAGACAACACCATGAGGGAATTTGCGGTTTTTCTATCACATTGCACCGAATTAGGTGTCTGTTCAGACAACACCATGAGGGAATTTGCGGTTTTGCGCTCCCGCAACCGCCGGTCAATTTGAATAGCCAGTGCCATAGTATCATTCAGACCTGTGGGAATGGGAAAACCCACCATAACATTCTTAATGGCTTCAGAAAGGCCATTTCTAAAATTAGCGGCCAGTGCACACTCGTTCCAATGTGTCAGCACGGACCATTTCCGAAATTTTTGGCAATACACTTCAGCCTCGTCCTGCCCCTGAGACATAGCCAGCAAGGCCTTTTCTGCCTGAATCTCAAGATTGGGTTCCTCATAAAGTAAACCGAGCGCCAGAAAAAACGCATCAAGATCAGCCAATGCCGGATCTCCTGGCGCCAGCGAAAAAGCCCAATCCTGAGGGTCGCCCCGTAAGAACGAAATAACAATTTTTACTTGCTGAGCAGAATCTCCAGATGAACAGGGTCTCAGGGACAAAAACAATTTACAATTATTCACAAAATTCCTAAACTTAAACCTGTCTCCGGAAAACAGTTCAGGAATCGGTATTTTAGGTTCTGACCTAGGATTTCTGATAACATAGTCTTGTATGCCCTGCACACGAGTAGCCAGCTGGTCCACACTTGTAATCAAGGTCTGGACATTCATGTCTGCAGCAAGCATAGCCACTCTGAGGTAAAGGGGAAGAAGAAAAAAAAAAAAAAAAAACTCAGAATCTTCTTTCTTATAATCCCTCTTCTGCAATGCATTAAACATTTAATACTGGCCTGGCAAACTGTTATGACCCCAATGGCGAGGGTCTCAGAGGAACGAGGAAGTCTGCAGAATACAAAAATCCAGCTCATAGGGCAGTGGTAACTGGGTTGAGCATATATCTACTCCTAACGCCAACACTAGAAGTAGCCGGGGATCATTCCTACGTTGATTCTAGATGACACGCGCCAGCCGGAGAATCTAGCTACCCCTAGTAGAGGAAAACAAAGACCTTTCTTGCCTCCAGAGAAGGGGACCCCAAAGCTGGATAGAAGCCCCCCACAAATAATGACGGTTAGGTAAGAGGAAATGACAAACACAGAAATGAACCAGGTTTAGCACAGAGAGGCCCGCTTACTGATAGCAGAATAAAGAAAGGTAACTTATATGGTCAACAAAAACCCTATCAAAATCCACACTGGAAATTCAAGAACCCCCGAACCGTCTAACGGTCCGGGGGGAGAACACCAGCCCCCTAGAGCTTCCAGCAAAGGTCAGGATATAGATTTGGAACAAGCTGGACAAAAATACAAAACCAAAACAAATGGCAAAAAGCAAAAGGCAGACTTAGCTGATATAACTGGAACCAGGATCAGTAGACAAGAGCACAGCAGACTAGCTCTGATAACTACGTTGCCAGGCATTGAACTGAAGGTCCAGGGAGCTTATATAGCAACACCCCTAACTAACGACCCAGGTGCGGATAAAAGGAATGACAGAAAAACCAGAGTCAAAAAACTAGTAACCACTAGAGGGAGCAAAAAGCAAATTCACAACAACTCTGCTCTGAGTTCCTGCTGCATACACAAGTTTCCAGTAATCCTCCTTCATCTGCTGTTTGTGTTTACTTCCATCTGCATTTGCTGGACATGTAAGCTGTTTCTGCTTTGCAATAACCTGAGACTATTAACCAGGCCTCCCTGGTTGAGCTAAGATATTGTTTGAACTGCCTAATAAGCATATCTATGTGTGCCTGGACTAAAGGTACCTTCACACTGAACAACTTAACAACGATATCGCTAGCGATCCGTGACGTTGCAGCGTCCTGGATAGCGATATCGTTGTGTTTGACACGCAGCAGCGATCAGGATCCTGCTGTGACATCGTTGGTCGGAGCTAGAAGGCCAGCACCTTATTTCGTCACTGGATCTCCCGCAGACATCGCTAAGTCGGCGTGTGTGACGCCGATTCAGCGATGTCTTCACTGGTAACCAGGGTAAACATCGGGTTACTAAGCGCAGGGCCGCGCTTAGTAACCCGATATTTACCCTGGTTACCAGTGTAAATGTAAAAAAAACAAACACTACATACTTACATTCCGGTGTCTGTCGGGTCCCCCGGCGTTCTGCTTCCCTGCACTGTGTCAGCGCCGGCTGGCCGTAAAGCAGGGCACAGCGGTGAAATCACCGCTCTGCTTTACGGCTGGCGCTTACAGTGCAGGGAAGCAGAACGTGGGGGACCCGACAGACACCGGAATGTAAGTATGTAGTGTTTTTTTTTTTTACATTTACACTGGTAACCAGGGTAAACATTGGGTTACTAAGCGCGGCCCTGCGCTTAGTAACCCGATGTTTACCCTGGTTGCCAGGGGACTTCGGCATCGTTGGTCGCTGGAGAGCTGTCTGTGTGACAGCTCTCCAGCGACCACACAGCGACGCTGCAGCGATCGGCATCGTTGTCTAGATCGCTGCAGCGTCGCTAAATGTGACAGTACCTTAAGACAAGGATTTATTCGTGTCAAGTATCCTCAAGAATAACTGTGCTTCATAGACTTTCTGCTTGATTGCATTTTCCTCTGAAGTTTCCTGTAGACTGCTAAGCTGCGTTTATTATTTGCACCAAGTGTTGTGGACTTGAGTTTCTCTCTGCACCTGTTTGAATCACCGTGTGATAATATAGACTTTACCACTTATAAAACTGTGTCCTGTAGTTGTCTTGTTCCACGCAAAGAGTCTCCTGAGTTATCCCCTATAATTATTACAGGATACTCTAGCCTAAAAAAAAAAAAAAAAAAGGAGACTGCTGGAACAATGGCTGCAGAAAGCAAATTAGAGCAGGTGTTTTCCATAATTAGATCACTGCAGAAAGATGTGGTAGGTCTGCAAAAGAAGTTTGGAAGCTTTGAACACAATCAACAAGTGTTTGGACAACCTTTGCAGGACTTGAGCAACCGCATGGCAGCCCAGGAAAACAAACTTGCTGGCATAGAGTCCCAGTATGGATGGGCTTTTTAGGACATAAGCACGCAAATAGCTGCACAAGTGACTTTACCCTCTGGGCAACCGCCACCAGCTGGCCCACCTACACTGTGTTCCAAATTATTATGCACATAGAGTTTAGGAGTGATAAGGTTAGAATTTTTTTGTTTGTCATTTAAACTCATTGATGGTGATGTGTGTCAGGGCTCTTTATATCACTGAAAGCAATTGCAGATACCTGTGCAAATTAGTTTGGCAGGTGTGTCCAAATCAAGGCAAGACTACTTAAGAAGGCTGTTCCACATTATTAAGCAGCCTACATTTTTTGCCAAAATGGGAAAGAAAAAGGATGTGTCGGCTGCTGAGAAGCAACAAATTGTGGAGTATTTAGGTCAAGGCATGACTACAATCAACATTGCCAAGACACTTCATCGTGATCATCGCACAATCAAGAAGTATGTAGCTGATTCCCAGCACACACGTGTGCGTGCTGATAAGGAAAAATTGAGGACTCTTTCCAACAGGCAATTGCGTAAGGTTAAAAGAGCAGCTGCAAAAATGCCTTGTCATAGCAGCAGACAAGTTATTGAAGCTGCTGGTTCCTCCAACGTCCCCAGAACAACAAGATGCAGGGTCCTTCAGAGGTTTGCAGCTGTGCGTAAGCCATCCTGTCGACCACCTCTATCCACTGCAACAAGCAGAAACGGCTCCAGTGGGCCAAACGATACATGAAGACTGACTTCCAAACTGTTTTGTTCACCGATGAGTGCCGTGCAACGCTCGATGGTCCAGATGGATGGAGTGGAGGATGGACACCCCATGAAAACACGGCTAAGGCGCCAACAAGGAGGAAGTGGAGTAATGTTTTGGGCTGGAATCATGGGGAGAGAGATTGTCGGCCCCTTTATGATCCCTGAAGGGGTAAAGATGAACTCCATAATCTATGTGGAATTTCTAAAACAACACTTCCTGCCATGGTTCAAGAGGAAGAACCGTGCTTTCCGCAGCAAGATCATTTTCATGCATGATAATGCACCGTCTCATGCTGCAAAAAACACATCTGCATCTCTGGCTGCTATGGGCATAAAAGAGGACAAACTTATGGTGTGGCCACCATCTTCCCCTGACCTCAACCCCATTGAGAACCTCTGGAGCATCATCAAAAGGAGTGTCTATGATTGGCGGGAGGCAGTTCACATTTAAGTAACAGCTCTGGGAGGGTATTCTGTTCACATGCAAAACAATTGAAGCAGAAACCATCCAAAAACTGACAAATTCAATGGACGAGAGAGTTCAGAAGCTTCTTTTGAACAAGGGGTCCTATGTGCAAATGTAACATCACCTAGAATAAAGTTTTCACTTGAAAACTGTTTGATTTCATTTTGTAATAAGCTGATAATGCTTATAACGTCACAATTGACCATTTTTTTGTTCAAAATAAAAAAAAAAAAGTTGAAAACTCTACTGTGCATAATAATTTGGAACATGCATTTTGAGTGTTTATTTTTTTTTAAAAGATACTGTTTTCATAGGCAGTTTTTTCCAAAACATTGCAATTATACTAGAATAGTAGATGACTGGAAAATAACAATGACTGCAATTCAGATAGGTAATTTAGAGAAAATATGAGGAAATATTATTTGCATAATAATTTGGAACACAGTGTAAGTTGCCCCCATTCAGATTTAATGGTGATCGTGACAAATTTCGTGGCTTTGTGAATCAATGTATGCTATATTTTGATGTGCATGCTGACCGTTTTCCTACTGATAGATCCAAAGTATTGTGTGTAATAATGCTACTGACCTCACGAGCGCTCGCCTGTGCGAATCCGATGATTGAGTCTTGTGACCCACGGTTAAATGACTTGGATGATTTCTTGGCCGCTATGGCATTAATGTTTGATGACCCTAATCGCCGTGCAACCGCTGAATCTGCTTTGTTGTCTTTACGCCAGGCTAAACGTTCTGTTACTGAGTATGCTACTGAATTCAGGAGATTGGCGGTAGATACCAATTGGGACAGTTATGCACAATTGCCTATTTTTAAAAGGGGTCTGTCTAGTATTGTAAAAGATGAACTAGCCCTCTCTGAGTCACCACAAGAGCTAGAGACATTTATACAGCATTGTGTGCGCATAGACATTCGCGTTACGGAGCGTAGGCAGGAGAAATTTGCTGCATATAACCGTGTTTTAACTTTTCCCTTCCTTCCAAAGAGCCTGCAGGTAAAACCTCTCGGGAGGTGGAGGAGATGCCCATGCAAATTGATTCCGTTCAGAGGCGCGAGATCAATGAGCGCCGGGAGCATCGCCTTCGTGAAAGTCTATGTTTCTACTGCGGCCAGTCTGACCACTTCTAGATCAATTGTCCTAAGTGTCCTAGACGGCCTAACAAGGTTCTAGCAGCAATAGGGGAGTATCACAACTGTGATGATGAATCTGACATCTCTGAATGTAGCCTGCCTTTAAACGCTGTATTCCATTCACTTTCTATGACTTCACCCCCCAAGGAGCTGAAGGAAAAGAACTCTCACTGTTCTCTCCCTATTAAGATCCTGTGTTCAGGACAGTGGATTTCCAGTTCAGCTATTATTGAATCTGGTGCAGGTGGCAATTTCATGATTTCATGAATATCGCATTTGCCAAGGAACATGGTATTAAAATTCAGCAAAGAGCCTCTCCAATTACCATGGAAACAGTGGATGGGTCACCTTTAATCTCTGGGCCTGTGGATCAGGAGACCGTACCTCTTGAAATTTTGTTGGAGCCTAATCATCAGGAGCAACTTTCTTTCTTGCTAATTTCTTCTCCTCATTTTCCTGTGATTTTAGGCATTCCTTGGTTGCGTTGTCAGAACCCAATTATCAACTGGGAGACCAAGGAGATTATCTTCCCAACAAGGAGCAACTCAGCGTTAACAGAAGCTGTCCCTGAGTCCACGGCTACGGAACCACATGTACAGGTATTTTCTTTACCTCCAGCATATAAAGAGTTCTCTGACATCTGTGACAAGAAGAATGCAGATCAGCTTCCTCCACACAGGCATTATGACTGTCCCATTGAGCTGCTTCCCGGGGCAGCCATTCCTTTTGGTAACGTATACCCTTTGGCGGCACCTGAGCTTCAAGCCTTAAAAGGGTATATTGATGAAAATCTGGCCAAAGGCTTCATACGTCCTTCTTCCTCACCAGCAGGGGCACCTATCTTTTTTGTAAAGAAGAAGGATGGGACCCTGAGACCCTGTGTTGACTATCGAGAACTCAATAAGGTAACCGTAGAAACCGTTACCCTTTGCCTCTGATTCCCGAATTACTGGAAAGAGTCCGCCATGCTAAGGTGTTCTCTAAACTGGATCTTCGTGGGGTTTATAATTTGGTGCGTATTCGTCCAGGGGATGAGTGGAAGACAGCATTCAGATGCCGGTATGGACACTTTGAATCTCTTGTGATGCCTTTCGGGCTTTGTAACGCCCCTGCAACATTTCAATACCTTGCTAATGACATTTTCAGAGATTTGTTGGACCAGTTTGTAGTGATCTATTTGGACGATATACTAATCTTTTCTGACTCTCTACAGGAACATGAAGAACATGTCAAAACTGTTTTAAGACATCTGAAAGAGAACCATCTGTATATTAAGCCGGAGAAATGCGAGTTCCATCGTTCTGAGATACAGTTCTTAGGTTATATCATCTCTCCCCAGGGGCTGAACATGGAATCTGGTAAGATTCAGGCTATCCTTGACTGGCCGGTACCCAAGAACGTTAAGGAGGTCCAATGTTTTATTGGTTTTGCAAATTTCTACAGACGCTTCATTCGAAATGTTTCTGATATTGTCCGTCCCATTACTTCCTTGACAAAGAAGGAAAAGCCCTTTAAGTGGTCATCACAGGCTCAAGAAGCTTTTGATCGGCTTAAGATCTGTTTAACATCAGCACCGCTGTTGATACACTCAGATCCAACACTTCCTTTCATTGTGGAGGTGGACGCTTCTGATAACGCTTTGGGAGCTGTTCTCTCCCAAAGAACTGGAGAGAAGGGTCTGCTACATCCTTGTGCTTTCTTTTCCCGTAGACTGACCTCAGCAGAGAAGAATTACGACGTGGGAGACAAGGAATTGCTGGCTATTATTGCGGCTTTCAAAGAATGGAGGCATCATCTGCAAGGAGCTGCACAACAGATCATAGTGCTAACTGACCATCGCAATCTAGAGTTCCTTAGATCCGCTAAATGTCTTTCTCCTCATCAGGCTCGTTGGAACTTATTTTTAAATCAATTTAACTTTGTTATCTCGTACCGTCCAGGTTCTCGTAATGGGAAGGCTGATGCTTTATCCCGAATCCATGCTGCGGATTCCGTACCTGGAGCCCCTTCCAAAACCATTCTATCTGATGCCAATTTCATCGGAGTTATCCACGATCAGGACTTGTGGAAGGAGTGCAGGGAGGCCTATGAAGGTGATATATTTCTGGCCAACCCACCTGTGGATATTAATCTTGTCTTTAAGGGTGGCATGTGGTTCAGAGATCGACGTATCTACGTCCCAGAGGTCGTCTGTCTGCAGATCCTCAAGTTGGTACATGACTCCAAGTTGGCTGGTCACAGGGGGGTACAGAAGACACAAGAGTTCCTGAGCCGATTCTTCTGGTGGCCAACTTGCCTGAAGGATACCAAGGACTATGTTCTCTCTTGCGAGGTATGTGCCCGTTACAAGACTCCTCATGTGGCACCTACGGGTCTTCTACAACCATTACCTGTTCCGTCCTGCCCTTGGGGGTCTATATCAATGGACTTTATTGTGGAGCTGCCTACATCGGGGGGCATGAATACAATCATGGTGGTAGTTGATCGCCTGACTAAAGTTGCTCATTTTGTTCCGTGCACCGGCCTCCCCTCAGCTAAAGATCCAGTGAACTTGGTTATACAGAATGTCTTTCGGTTGCACGGGGTTCCAGATGAGATCATCTTTGACCGTGGAGTACAGTTCACTTCAAGATTCTGGAAGGGGTTTTGCTCTGCACTCAATATTAATGTCTGTCGCTCTTCTGCTTACCATCCCCAGACAAATGGTCAGACTGAGCGTACCAACCAGACGCTGGAACAATATCTAAGATGTTATGTCAGCCATCTCCAGGATGATTGGTTGAAGTTGTTGCCGTTAGCCGAATTTTCATATAACAATTCTCAGAGCGCCTCCACTAAATTTACACCTTTCTTTGCCAATCTGGGTTATTATCCGTGTATTTTACCTAGGTCTCCAATTAATTCTCCGGTTCCGGCAGTGGAGGAAAGGCTGACTGCGATGAGACAGAATCTGGAGGTTCTGAAGGAATCCCTGACCACAGCTCAAGAACGTTATAAGAGATCGGCTGATAGATTCCGTAAACCTGCACCCATGTTCAAGGTAGGAGATTCCATGTGGTTAGCAACTAAGAATCTGAAATTAAACGTTCCTTCACAAAAACTTGGACAGAAATTCATTGGCCTTTTCAAGATCAACGGTATTGTGAGCTCTGTGGCCTGCCAGCTGAAGCTGCCTAGGACAATGAAGGTACACCCAGTTTTTCATGTATCTTTACTAAAGCCTGTATCTCCTAATACCTTCCAGGGACGTGTTGTGCCACCTCCGCAGCCTGTGGTGATTGATGGGCAAGAACAATTCGTGGTGGAGGAAATTATTGATTCCAGGATTCGCAGGAATCGGCTCCAATATCTGATAAGATGGCAGGGATATATTCCCTGAGGAAGACTCCTGGGAACCTGTAGAAAACATCAATGCCCAACAGAAGATTTCTCGTTTTCAGCAGAGATTCCCTGAGAAACCAGGTCCAGGATCGTCCTGAGGCCGCTTCTAAGGAGGGAGTAATGTCAGGACTCTGAACATTTTTTACCTTTTGTGCATTACTGCCCTTTTCCAAGATGGCGTCTTTGGTCTCATGTGCACTGTGTCTTCCTGCTATAAAACTCCACCCCAGCCTTCAGTCTGTGCTAGAGTATTCTGCCTTGCATCCAGCTCCTGACCTCTGATTACTCCTTGGCTATACACCTGCTCCTGTGAACCTGTGTGGTGATCCTGCTACTCTGCTCTGAGTTCCTGCTGCATACACAAGTTTCCAGTAATCCTCCTTCATCTGCTGTTCGTGTTTACTTCCATCTGCATTTGCTGGACATGTAAGCTGTTTCTGCTTTGCAATAACCTGAGACTATTAACCAGGCCTCCCTGGTTGAGCTAAGATATGATTTGAACTGCCTAATAAGCATATCTATCTGTGCCTGGACTAAGACAAGGATTTATTCGTGTCAAGTATCCTCAATAGTGTTGAGCGATACCGTCCGATACTTGAAAGTATCGGTATCGGAAAGTATCGTCCGATACCGGCAAAGTATCGGATCTAATCCGATACCGATACCCGATACCAATACAAGTCAATGGGACTCAAGTATCGGACGGTATCCCTGATGGTTCCCAGGGTCTGAAGGAGAGGAAACTCTCCTTCAGGCCCTGGGATCCATATTAATGTGTAAAAGAAAGAATTAAAATAAAAAATATTGCTATACTCACCTCTCCGACGCAGCCTGGACCTTACCGAGGGAACCGGCAGCGTTCTTTGCTTAAAATGCGCGCGTTTACTTCCTTCCGTGACGTCACGGCTTGTGATTGGTCGCGTGCCGCCCATGTGGCCGCAACGCGACCAATCACAGCAAGCCGTGACGTAATTTTCAGGTCCTGAATGCCTAATTCTAGGCATTCAGGATTTTAAAATTACGTTCCGGCTTGTGATTGGTCGTGTCGCGGTCACATGGGCGACGCGACCAATCACAAGCCGTGACGTCACGGGAGGCAGGAAACGCGCGCATTTTAAAATTACGTCACGGCTTGTGATTGGTTGCGTGCCGCCCATGTGACCGCGACGCAACCAATCACAGCAAGCCGTGACATAATTTCAGGTCCTGAATGCCTAATTCTGCATTCAGGACCTGAAAACTACGTCACGGCTTGCTGTGATTGGTCGCGTCGCGGTCACATGGGCGGCACGCAACCAATCACAAGCCGTGACGTAATTTTAAAATGCGCGCGTTTCCTGCCTCCCGTGACATCACGGCTTGTGATTGGTCGCGTCGCCCATGTGACCGCGTCGCGACCAATCACAAGCCGGAACGTCATTTTAAAATCCTGAATGCCTAGAATTAGGCATTCAGGACCTGAAAATTTCGTCACGGCTTGCTGTGATTGGTCGCGTCGCGGCCACATGGGCGGCACGCGACCAATCACAAGCCATGACGTCACGGGAGGCAGGAAACGCGCGCATTTTAAGCAAAGAACGCTGCCGGTTCCCTCGGTGAGGTCCAGGCTGCGTCGGAGAGGTGAGTATAGCAATATTTTTTATTTTAATTCTTTATTTTACACATTAATGTTGTTTCGATACCGATACCCGATACCACAAAAGTATCGGATCTCGGTATCGGAATTCCGATACCCGCAAGTATCGGCCGATACCCGATACTTGCGGTATCGGAATGCTCAACACTAATCCTCAAGAATAACTGTGCTTCATAGACTTTCTGCTTGATTGCATTTTCTGTTGTGAACTCCGTTTTCAGGCTCCCTCTTGTGGTCACAGATGGTATTGTGTGACTTTGGTTTTTTGGCTCCCCCTGGTGGTTTGGTTTATTATCCTGCGGGTCTGCTGCATCAGCTGCCTCGTTATTCACCAGGGAGGCTCCTATTTAGCTCTGCTTCACTTCCACTTGTTGCCGGCTGTCAATGTATTCAGTGCTATTCTGATTACTCCTGATTATCTCGTTTTCTGCCTCTTCAGGATAAGCTAAGTTCTGTTTGAATATTTTTTGCTCATCTGCCTGCAATATGATTTCTGTGTATGATGAGTCTAGTCCAGCTTGCTAACATGTGATTTATTTTTGCTGGTAAGCTCTGGGGTACGGAGTTGCTTCCCCTGCACCGTTAGTTGGTGCGGGGGCTCGAGCAATCTCTGCGTGGATATTTTGAATAGGGTTTTTTATTGACCGCACAGTTTCCTTCCTATTTTCTGCTATCTAGTATTAGCGGGCCTCATTTGCTAAATCTGATTTCATCTCTGCATTTGTGCTTTCCCCTTAACTCACCGTTAATATTTGTGGGGGGCTATTCTATATCTTTGGGGTCTTCCACTGAGGCAAGTGAGGACTTACTTTCCCTCCAGGAATAGTCAGTTTCTCAGGCCGTGACGAGACGTCTAGGATTTTTTAGGTAACGTTCCACGGCTGCCTATAGTTGTTTGCGGATAGGATCAGGTTGCGGTCAATCTAGTTACCACTTCCCCAGAGCTAGTAGTCTGTTCAGTTACTTAGCTAGTCCGACCTGCGATCCTTGCCACTAGGATCATAACAGTACAGCCGGCCTATAAAGTGTTAATTGCATGGCAGAAGCAGGAGAAAAGAAGCTTGGAGATATTATTTTTTTTTTTTTGCTGCCGTGTGTCTAGCTGCTGTGTGTCTGGCTTCTCTCCTCCTCTTAATCTTGGTGTGGCTCTGAGTTCAGCTGCTGATATGGATATCCAGAGTTCAGCCTCCAGTGTAGATCATCTTGCTGCAAGGGTACAAAGTATTCAGGATTTTGTTGTGCACAGTCCTATGTCAGAGCCTAGAATACCTATTCCGGAGTTGTTTTCTGGAGATAGATCTAGGTTCCTGAATTTTAAGAACAATTGGAAGTTGTTTCTTTCTTTGAAACCTCGTTCCTCTGGGGATTCTGTTCAGCAAGTTAAGATTATTATTTCTTTCTTGCGCGGCGATCCTCAAGATTGGGCTTTCGCATTGGCTCCAGGGGATCCTGCGTTGCTCAGTGTGGATGCGTTTTTTCTGGCCCTTGGATTGCTCTATGAGGAACCTAATCTTGAGAACCAGGCTGAAAAAGCGTTGTTGGCCCTCTCTCAGGGGCAAGATGATGCAGAGGTGTACTGCCAGAAATTTCGGAAATGGTCGGTGCTTACTCAATGGAATGAGTGTGCCCTGGCTGCAAATTTCAGAAAAGGTCTTTCTGAAGCCATTAAGAATGTCATGGTGGGGTTCCCTACGCCTGCAGGTCTGAATGAGTCAATGACTCTGGCCATTCAGATTGATCGGCGTTTGCGGGAGCGCAAACCTGCGCACCATTTGACGGTGTCTTCTGAACAGACACCTGAGTCTATGCAATGTGATAGAATTCTGACCAGAAGTGAACGGCAAAATTATAGACGGCAAAATGGGTTGTGCTTTTACAGTGGTGACTCAGCTCATGTTATCTCAGCATGCTCTAAGCGCACAAAAAAGATTGATAAATCTGTCACCATCGGTACTTTACAGCCTAAGTTTATTTTGTCTGTTACCCTGATTTGTTCCCTGTCATCTTACCCGGTTATGGCTTTTGTGGATTCAGGTGCTGCCCTGAGTCTGATGGATTTGTCATTTGCCAGGCGCTGTGGTTTTGTTTTGGAGCCTTTAATATTCCCTATTCCACTAAGGGGAATTGATGCTACACCATTGGCTACGAATAAACCTCAGTACTGGACACAAGTGACCATGTGCATGACTCCTGTTCATCAGGAGGTGATTCGCTTTCTTGTATTGCATAATTTGCATGATGTTGTCGTGTTGGGCCTGCCATGGTTGCAGACGCATAATCCAGTCCTGGATTGGAAAGCAATGTCTGTGTCAAGTTGGGGTTGTCAGGGAATTCATGGCGACGCTCCTGTGGTGTCAATTGCTTCATCCACTCCTTCTGAGGTCCCTGCGTTTTTGTCAGATTACCAGGATGTATTTGATGAGCCCAAACTCAGTTCTCTACCTCCTCATAGGGATTGTGATTGTGCTATAAATTTGATTCCTGGTAGTAAGTTTCCTAAGGGACGACTTTTCAATTTGTCAGTGCCGGAGCACGCTGCTATGCAGAGTTATATAAAGGAGTCTTTGGAGAAAGGACTTATTCGCCCCTCCTCCTCCCCTCTTGGTGCGGGGTTCTTTTTTGTGGCTAAGAAGGATGGTTCCTTGAGACCTTGTATTGATTATCGCCTTCTAAACAAAATCACGGTCAAATTTCAGTATCCTTTGCCATTGTTATCTGATCTGTTTGCTCGCATTAAGGGGTCTAGTTGGTTCACCAAGATAGATCTTCGTGGTGCGTATAACCTTGTGCGTATTAAGCAGGGTGATGAATGGAAAACTGCATTTAATACGCCCGAAGGCCATTTTGAGTACTTGGTGATGCCTTTTGGACTTTCTAACGCTCCTTCTGTCTTTCAGTCCTTTATGCACGACACCTTCCGTGAATATCTGGATAAATTTATGATTGTGTATCTGGATGATATTCTGTTTTTTTCGGATGATTGGGAGTCCCATGTTAAGCAGGTCAGGATGGTGTTTCAGGTCCTGCGTGCCAATGCTTTATTTGTGAAGGGCTCAAAATGTCTTTTTGGAGTCCAGAAGGTCTCTTTTTTGGGTTTCATCCTCGTTTTTCCTCGGGTCAGGTGGAGTCTTCTGACTGTCCTGGAGTGGATGTTGTGGTGGATAGGTTGCATCAGATTTGGAATCATGTGGTGGACAATTTGAAGCTGTCACAAGAGAAGGCTCAGCGCTTTGCCAACCGCTGTCGCTGTGTGGGTCCCCGACTTCGCGTTGGGGATTTGGTGTGGTTGTCTTCTCGCTTTGTTCCTATGAAGGTCTCCTCTCCTAAGTTTAAGCCTCGGTTTATCGGTCCTTATAAGATTTTGGAAGTCCTTAACCCTGTGTCATTTCGTTTGGACCTCCCGGCATCGTTTGCTATTCATAATGTGTTCCATCGGTCGTTGTTGCGGAGGTATGTGGTGCCTGTGGTTCCTTCGGTTGAGCCTCCTGCCCCTGTGCTGGTTGAGGGAGAATTGGAATCCGTGGTGGAGAAGATCTTGGATTCTCGTATTTCTAGACGGAGGCTTCAGTATTTGGTTAAGTGGAAAGGCTATGGTCAGGAGGATAACTCCTGGGTTGTCGCCTCTGATGTTCATGCGGCCGATTTGGTTCGTGCCTTCCATGTGGCTCACCCTGATCGCCCTGGGGGTTTTGATGAGGGTTCGGTGACCCCTCCTCAAGGGGGGGTACTGTTGTGAACTCCGTTTTCAGGCTCCCTCTTGTGGTCACAGATGGTATTGTGTGACTTTGGTTTTTTGGCTCCCCCTGGTGGTTTGGTTTATTATCCTGCGGGTCTGCTGGATCAGCTGCCTCGTTATTCACCAGGGAGGTTCCTATTTAGCTCTGCTTCACTTCCACTTGTTGCCGGCTGTCAATGTATTCAGTGCTATTCTGATTACTCCTGATTATCTCGTTTTCTGCCTCTTCAGGATAAGCTAAGTTCTGTTTGAATATTTTTTGCTCATCTGCCTGCAATATGATTTCTGTGTATGATGAGTCTAGTCCAGCTTGCTAACATGTGATTTCTTTTTGCTGGTAAGCTCTGGGGTACGGAGTTGCATCCCCCGCACCGTTAGTTGGTGCGGGGGCTCGAGCAATCTCTGCGTGGATATTTTGAATAGGGTTTTTTATTGACCGCACAGTTTCCTTCCTATTTTCTGCTATCTAGTATTAGCGGGCCTCATTTGCTAAATCTGATTTCATCTCTGCGTTTGTGCTTTCCCCTTAACTCACCGTTAATATTTGTGGGGGGCTATTCTATATCTTTGGGGTCTTCCACTGAAGCAAGTGAGGACTTGCTTTCCCTCCAGGAATAGTCAGTTTCTCAGGCCGTGACGAGACGTCTAGGATTTTTTAGGTAACGTTCCACGGCTGCCTATAGTTATTTGCGGATAGGATCAGGTTGCGGTCAATCTAGTTACCACTTCCCCAGAGCTAGTAGTCTGTTCAGTTACTTAGCTAGTCCTACCTGCGATCCTTGCCACTAGGATCATAACAATTTTCCTCTGAAGTTTCCTATAGACTGCTAAGCTGCGTTTATTATTTGCACCAAGTGTTGTGGACTTGAGTTTCTCTCTGCACCTGTTTGAATCACCGTGTGATAATATAGACTTTACCACTTATAAAACTGTGTCCTGTAGTTGTCTTGTTCCATGCAAAGAGTCTCCTGAGTTATCCCCTATAATTATTACACCTCTCCTTATATGCCTTGGAGGTGCTGGCCTGCCCTGCTGCTAGTGTGGTGTCAGAGTGTGTTTTCAGTGCTGCTGGGGTGATCATCACAGATACACGCACACGGCTGCCTACAGAGAATGCAGACAGGCTGACTTATAAAATTTAACAAGGACTGGCTTTCACCACAATTTTTAAGCCCTCCAGATGTCATCATCCCAACCTAAAGTCACCCAAAATGTTCTTTTATGCTGCTGGTGATAACGCCCATCCCTTCCCATACAAACCCCTTTCCTCCTTCTATTTACATGTGTATCCTACTCCTGCTTCTGCCACATGTACCTCATGGTCAACAAGCTAGAAACAATGTTACATTCATTAATATTTCCCATCGGAGGCAATTGTGATGAGACTTCCTTCCTGCATGAACCATGGTATCATACCCCTTGGGCTAATTTTCTGGAAACACTATGTCTATGCCTGTACATAGTAGTCTAGTTTCATATTGTCTGGCTCTTGAGGCCTCCTTCTTGTGTCAACCATGATACAGCCCCTTTGGCTAATTTTTAGAAACACTATGTATATGCCTGCACATGGCAGTCTAGTTTAATAACTGTCTGGATCTTGAGGCCTTCTTCATGCCTCAAACATGATACAGCCCCATGGGCTAATTTTTTGAAACACTATGTCTACCCCTGCACATAGTAGTCTAGTTTCATAGTTGTCTGGCTCTTGAGGCATCCTTCCTGCGGCAACCATGATACAGCCCCTAGGGCTACTTTTTTGAAGACACTATGTATATGCCTGCACATTGGACATTGGAACTACCGTCCTAGTAGTCTAGTGTCATAATTTTCTTTCTCTTGAAGCATCATTCCTGCGTCAACCATGATACAGCCCATTGGGCAATTTTTTGGAAACACTGTGTATGACTGGGATATTTAGGCGTGCAGGATTCATTAGTCCTTGCCAGTTGTCAATTGTTGTTGGGAGGTGTTGGACCTCTGCTTGGTTCCTCCTGCCTTTCTGCCAAATCAGCAAAGATAAGTGTCTGTTTTTTTTTTCCTGTGGCACACATGCTATGTGCTTCACAATTCAGTGCTATTCTTTGTGTTTTCTTGTCCAGCTTAGATTGTGTCAGTATTTTCTCAGTCTTGTTGGATTCTCTGGAGTGGCAGATATACATTCCATGTCTTTAGTTAGATTGTGGAACTTTTTGTATTATCTGCTGTGGATATTTTTGGAAGGGTTTTTTAATACTGACCACCTAGTAATCTGTCCTATCCTTCCCCCAGAAGAAGCCAGGGCGAAACGCGCGTCGGGGCGCTGGGGAGGAGACGTGGGAGGACGCACATCATTCACAGCTTTATTTGGTGAGCACTTTTGTACACTTTTCCTCTCTCCATGTCATATGTATTTGGATGTTATTATAGACATATGGAGAGCGGGAAGGTACGGGGATCTTAGTCCACCTATGTACTTGGGACCTGTTATTATTCCAGAAGTGGATGCGGTTTGCACCTTGATGTCTATTGGCCCACATAGGATCATAGGTGGGCAGGTGCTCTTAATATATACATATCGATTTGTCTTAGAGGACATTTTTTGTATTGTGCTTCCCATGTTCTTCCCATAAGGTATTACCTAGAGGATTTGCTGTAGCTTTTTTAGATATTAATTGTTGTGTTATGTTGTCTTCAATAAATTTATTTTAATTTAATCTGTGGTAGGCTTCTTTATGGATGACAGTGATTCTGCTGCCATCTAGTGGTCGTTTCATATGTATTTTGGAAGTACCATTTTGTGTCTATGGTTGGACTTGTTGGTAATAATATATATATATATATATATACTAGCTGTACTACCCGGCTTCGCCCGGGTTAATGACTGCTGTTAGCAAAATAGAATGTGTTAACAAAAATTTATTCTGCACACAAAAACCACAAAACAAATAGATAGAAATGTAATTATTAAAAGGCAAAAACTAAGCTAATAGAAGAATTTCACAACATATATTAGCTTTGTTATACTGAGAATGTCTTTGTTGCCTATATTAACCAATCAGAGCTCAGGTTAATTAACTGTAGCAAAATAGAAGCTGAGCTGTGATTGGTTGCTATTGGCAGCCTGATAAATCCCCAGCCAACAGGAAGACCTCCCCCTGGCAGTATATATTAGCTCACACATACACATAATAGACTGGTCATGTGACTGACAGCTGCCGTATTTCCTATATGGTACATTTGTTGCTCTTGTAGTTTGTCTGCTTATTAATCAGATTTTTATTTTTGAAGGACAATACCAGACTTGTGTGTGTTTTAGGGCGAGTTTCATGTGTCAAGTTGTGTGTGTTGAGTTGCGTGTGGCGACATGCATGTAGCGACTTTTGTGAGATGAGTTTTGTGTGGCGACATGCGTGTAGCAACATTTTGTGTGTCGAGTTGCATGTGACAGGTTAGTGTAGCAAGTTGTGTGCAGCAAGATTTGTGCATGGCGAGTTTTGCGCGTGGCGAGTTTTATGTGTGGTGTGTTTTGAGTATGTGCAAGTTTTGTGTGAGGCAACTTTTGCATGTGGTGCAACTTTTGTACATGTGGCAATTTTTCTGTGTGTGCAAGTTTTGCATGAGGTGAGTTTTCCATGAGGTGAGTTTTGCACGTGTGGCGAGTTTTGCGTGAGCCTAGTTTTGCATATGGCGAGTTTTGCATGTAGCGAGTTTTGCGCGGTGCGAGTTTTGAGTGGTGACTTTTGTGTTTCGACTTTTATGTGGCGAGGTTGGTGTGTGTGTGGTGAAATGTGTGCTGAGGGTCGTATATGTGTTCAAGCACGTGGTAGTGTGTGGCGCATTTTGTGTTTGTGTTCATATCCCCGTGTGTGGTGAGTATCCCATGTCGGGGCCCCACCTTAGCAACTGTACGGTATATACTCTTTGGCGCCATCGCTCTCATTCTTTAAGTCCTCATTGTTCACATCTGGCAGCTGTCAATTTTCCTCCAACACTTTTCCCTTCACTTTTTCCCCATTATGTAGATAGGGGCAAAATTGTTTGGTGAATTGGAACGCGCGGGGTTAAAATTTCACCTCACAACATAGCCTATGACGCTCTCGGGGTCCAGACGTGTGACTGTGCAAAATTTTGTGGCTGTAGCTGCGACGGTGCAGATGCCAATCCCGGACATACACACATACATACATACACATTCAGCTTTATACATTAGATATACCTGTATGTAATCTCCTGTATATAGTATATACCTGTGTGTCATCTCACTTATATATAGTATATATCTGTGTGTCATCTCCTCCTGTATATAGTATATACCTGTATGTCATCTCCTCCTATACATAGCATATACCTGTATGTCATCTCATCCTGTATATACTATATACCTGTAGGTAATCTGCTCCTGTATATAGTATATACCTGTGTGTCATCTCCTCCTGTATATAGTATATACCTGTATGTCATCTCCTCCTGTATGTAGTATGTACCTGTATGTCATCTCCTCCTCTATATAGTATATACCCGTGTGTCATCTCATCCTGTATATACTATATACCTGTAGGTAATCTGCTCCTGTATATAGTATATATCTGTGTGTCATCTCCTCCTGTATATAGTATATACCTGTGTGTCATCTCCCCTGTAAATAGTATATACCTGTGTGTCATCTCCTCCTGTATATAGTATGTATCTGTATGTCATCTCCTCCTGTATTAGCCCTTGTTCACACGTTATTTGGTCAGTATTTTTACCTCAGTATTTGTAAGCTAAAATGGCAGCCTGATAAATCCCCAGCCAACAGTAAGCCCACCCCCTGGCAGTATATATTAGCTCACACATACACATAATAGACTGGTCATGTGACTGACAGCTGCCGGATTCCTATATGGTACATTTGTTGCTCTTGTAGTTTGTCTGCTTATTAATCAGATTTTTATTTTTGAAGGATAATACCAGACTTGTGTGTGTTTTAGGGCGAGTTTCGTGTGTCAAGTTGTGTGTGTTGAGTTGCGTGTGGCGACATGCATGTAGCGACTTTTGTGAGATGAGTTTTGTGTGGCGACATGCGTGTAGCAACTTTTTGTGTCGAGTTGCATGTGACAGGTTAGTGTAGCAAGTTGTGTGCAGCAAGTTTTGCGCATGGCGAGTTTTGCGCGTGGCGAGTTTTATGTGTGGTGCCTTTTGAGTATGTGCAAGATTTGTGTGAGGCAACTTTTGCATGTGTTGCAACTTTTGTGCATGTGGCAATTTTTCCGCGTGTGCAAGTTTTGCGTGTGGCGAGTTTTCCATGAGGTGAGTTTTGCACGTGTGGCGAGTTTTGCATGTGGAGAGTTTTGCGCGTGGCGAGTTTTGAGCGGCGACTTTTGTGTTTCTACTTTTATGTGGCGAGGTTGGTGTATGTGTGGTGAAATGTGCGCTGAGGGTGGTATATGTGTTCGAGCACGTGGTAGTGTGTGGCGCATTTTGTGTGTGTGTTCATATCCCCGTGGTGGTGTGGTGATTATCCCATGTTGGGGCCCCACCTTAGCAACTGTACAGTATATACTCTTTGGCGCCATCGCTGTCATTCTTTAAGTCCCCCTTGTTCACATCTGGCAGCTGTTAATTTGCCTCCTACACTTTTCCTTTCATTTTTTCCCCATTATGTAGATAGGGGCAAAATTGTTTGGTGAATTGGAAAGCGCGGGGTTAAAATTTCACCTCAAAACATAGCTTTGACGCTCTCGGGGTCCAGACGTGTGACTGTGCAAAATTTTGTGCCTGTAGCTGCGACGCCTCCAACACTTTTCCTTTCACTTTTTCCCCATTATGTAGATAGGGGCAAAATTGTTTGGTGAATTGGAAAGCGCGGGGTTAAAATTTCACCTCACAACATAGCCTATGACGCTCTCAGGGTCCAGACGTGTGACTGTGCAAAATTTTGTGGCTGTAGCTGTGACGGTTCAGATGCCAATCCCGGACATACACACATACATACATACATACACACATACACACATTCAGCTTTATATATTAGATATATATATATACAGTGTATATGTGTATATATATATATATAATGAAGAAAAAAATTGGAACAGCACAAATACACTACTTATCTTCGGGTGCAAAGCCCAGACAACCCGTCCTTGGTTGTTTCCTGTCAATATACTTCACAAAAGCAGGCAGCACTCCATAGTCTTTTGAGACAATGTGTAGGCGTTTATTGGACCCACATCTCCATATGCTTTTTTTAGCACTCCATAGTCTTTTGAGACAATGTGTAGGCGTTTATTGGACCCACATCTCCATATTCAACGTTTCGGCTCAACTGAGCCTTTCTCAAGCAGTGTACAAACCCTTTTACAACATATATATAGGGCTATGTCCCCTTCATCCCCTTATTTCAGCCAATCCGTAAATCCCATTAATTTGCATATAATTACAATTCTTCATAATGTGTCAATAGTGTATTATACAAAAAATCATTAGGTGACTCATTTACACAGTGACCTGTCATACCTTGTGAGAGACATGTCTGTAATGGAGGGGCAGCATGTTATCGGCGTCCCTGCACCGCTATTGCGCATGTCAGAGCGCTTCCTTGTACGTAGTGCTCACATGTTTGGAGGAAGACCAATAGGAACACTTAGTTCCATATGACATCACACACCTGCGCAGTAGCGCTCACAGTCTCCATCTTTCTTAGGAGATCAAATCCCTTCATTAGCGTATTGCGCATGCGCCGTAAAAATGCGGTGTGACATCATGCATCTGCGCTCAAAAATCTCCATTTCATATGGAGATGTGGGTCCAATAAACGCCTACACATTGTCTCAAAAGACTATGGAGTGCTGCCTGCTTTTGTGAAGTATGTATATATATATATATATATATATATATATATATATATATATATATATATATATATATATATATATATATTCTGGTGTACCAATTCGAGATCTACTGAGAGACAGGTATGTATCGTACAGACAGAGGTTTGCGGCGATCTGCATCCAGGACAGGTTGCTGGGTCTTGCAGTCGTAGTCCCACAAACCTGTATTTTAGTAAAGGGCTAGATTTAACGTTTAACGAGAAAGTGATGGATGGAACTGGTTAACCACATACCTCTCAAGGGATGTGCTCCTATTATGTCAGGAAGGTCCTT
This sequence comes from Ranitomeya variabilis, assembly GCF_051348905.1. Taxonomy (NCBI): domain Eukaryota; kingdom Metazoa; phylum Chordata; class Amphibia; order Anura; family Dendrobatidae; genus Ranitomeya; species Ranitomeya variabilis. Next base: position 326,738,421 of record NC_135237.1, on the reverse strand, counting down.
TTTGTCTTCCTGGTTGCACCACATGGAAGATGTCCATGTGTGAGACTGGAGCTGGCTAGTGCTCCTGAGAGTCCAGGGAGCACTGAGGGTCGGAACTAGTGACAGGACCTATATGAATCCAGGCTGGGCAAACTCGAGCATCTGTTAAGCAAATAACCCACAGTCAGGGAAACTGTGTGTGTTTGGCTCCAGACCGAGCCTGAATACCAGACACTAACCAAGCCTATGGTCAATAACCAAGTCTGTGGTCACACAGGTTTGGTTAGTGTCCAGTATTCAGGCTCGGTCTGGAGCCAGACACACACAGTTCCCCAGGCTTTGGGTTATCTGCTTAACAGATGCTCGGGTTTTCCCAGACTGGATTCATATACTGTATTTTTCAGACCATAAGACACACTTTTTTCCCCAAAATTTTTTGGGAAAAATGGGGGTGCGTCTTATGGTCAAAATATACTTAAAAATCCTGTGGCTGCGGTCCTGGTGGCGGCGGTCCCGATGAAGCCTCCCTTCCCAGGCTGGTGCGGTTATGGCGGTGCTCTGTGGTGTTGCACTGGCTGGGCTCTGTGCTGTGTGGGGGCTCTGCTGGCATTTCGTCAAAGCCCAGGGGCCCCCACAGCTCTGCTGCTGCGATGCATTGACCTCCGGTAAAATGTCCGCCGGGGCGGCACATGCTTAGATTCAGATCTCGGCAACCCCCCGGCACAGAGCGCTGCCGCCCCACAGAGCTCAGCCACACAACAGAGCACAGCTACTCCACAGAGCACAGCCACACCACAGAGCACCGCTACCGCATGGAGCACCGCCGCAACACAGAGCACCGCCACCGCACCAGCCTGGGATGGGATTTTCCGGAGGCCACTGGACCAGCCTGGACCACCGAACGACCTCTGTGACCACTCCTCCACCTGTGCCGATCCCTTCCCTGTTAAGCTGAATTCAGACTTAAGACGAACCCCCATTTGACACATTATTTTTTTTCCCCTATTTTCCTTCTGAAAATTTGGGGTGCATCTTATGGTCCGGTGCATCTTACAGTCCAAAAAATATGATAGGTCTTGTCAGTAGTTCCAATCCTCAGTGGCCCCTGGATCTAGAGTGCCCCCACGGTCGCAGAGCCGAGGGGTACCCGGTACCGGGCCTCTCTGTCTCAGTTCTGGGATTGTCACGGTGGCTAGACCCGGTCCGTGACCCTGCTAAGGGGCGTCCAATGAAAGTTGAGAATGATGATGTGTGGTGCAGGTTGCGATGAATAACGAGGACACAGGGTTGCAGTCACTTTACCTCTTTAATGAAGGCTTCAGGGTCCTCAATCCAGAGTACGGTTACCAGGGCGGTCTGAGACCGGCCGGTCCGATGGCACCTCCAGAGTTCCCTTTGCAGGTGGAAATCTGTGCCTTCCTTCTAGTGCCTGTGTGTTGTAGTCCTTCCCTGCTGAGCACCACGGGATAGTCCTCACAACTGTTGTGTCTGTTTCTGATGTTCCCTCACAACTGATTCTGATGTTCTTCTCCGTCCTCCAGATGATATGGATAGGACGCACCCGTATGACGGGTAGGCCTGGAGTTCTTCCGGGACCCTAGTGACGTCCCTCTCCCACAATTACCCCCTATGTCTGCTTAGGTGAGACAGCCCGCCTGTAACTGACTGTCCTGCCATTGGTTTGAAGTAAGGCTTGGAGCCAATACTTCCTCGGCGTTTCCGGCCACCGGCTACGCGCCTCAGTAGGATGTTGCCTCGGTCTTACAGCACGACTCCTACTGGTGTTTTCTCCTTGTTGCTATGATCTCGTTTCTCACTCTTCGCAATAAACCTCGCTTCTTGTCCTTTCTTGGGGTACCGCCGCAATGAAGTGCAGGCGCAGTCCCGTAATGTTCTTTCCTGTTCGCTAGGCCTCTGTCAGGATCCCACCCCTGACAGGGACCCCCCCTGAATCTTCCCCTGCAACACCCTCTGCCACAGGATGTTGCCTGGTTCCAACCCAGTCAGCTTCTGTCCTAACTTTCTATCCAACCCCCAGTTTTACCAGATTGTGAAGAGTGGCCTAATGCATAGTGCCCTTTGCTCCCCCTAGAGGCCAGACTATGAAGTGTATTGGTGTCTGAGATACCTGGTCAGATGAACTCCTTCAGTGCCATCAGACGTACCATAGCCCCCCTTAGTGGCGGAGCAACAGTACTGCAACGACCAGGACTCTGGGGCACTGCAGATTCCTTTATTATAGTCACTGAAATTTTGTATATATATGGTGAATTTAATCCCTAAGCATATTATTATGTTATAGGCCAGGATAAGTATGAATCTAACATAAGTATCTCTTCAGAGGATTTGTCATAGGGAGGGATGATTAATGTTTTATACAGTAAATAGTCATCATTATTATATCTGTATGATCTACAGAATACCTGCATAGGATTGTTTACATTAAACGGCTGACTGGGAATTTACTTAGTTTGTTTCATCTCTTTCTTCATCTACAGTGGGGGAAAAATAATTTAGTCAGCCACCAATTGTGCAAGTTCTCCCACTTAAAAAGATGAGAGAAGCCTGTAATTGACATTATAGGTAGACCACAACTATGAGAGTCAAAATGAGAAAACAAATCCAGAAAATCACCTTGTCTGATTTGGCAAGATTTATTTTGCAAATTATGGTGGAAAATAAGTATTTGGTCACCTAAAAACATGCAAGATTTCTGGCTCTCACAGACCTGTAACTTCTTCTTTAAGAGGCTCCTCTGTCCTCCACTCATTACCTGTAGTAATGGCACCTGTTTGATCTTGTTATCAGTATAAAAGACACCTGTCCACAACCTCAAACAGTCACACTCCAAACTCCACTATGACGAAGACCAAAGAGCTGTCAAAGGACACCAGAAACAAAATTGTAACCCTGCACCAGGCTGGGAAGACTGAATCTGCAATAGGCAAGCAGCCTGGTGTGATAAAATCAACTGTGAGAGCAATAATAAGAAAATGGAGGACATACCAGATCACTGATAATCTCCCTCAATCTAAGGCTCCACGCAAGATCTCACCCCGTGGGGTCAAAATGATCACAAGAACGGTGAGCAAAAATCCCAGAACCACATGCGGTGACCGATTGAATGACTTGCATAGAGCTGGGAAAACCATAACAAAAGCTACCATCAGGAACACACTACACCACCAGGGACTCAGATCTTGCAGTGCCAGACATGTCCCCCTGCTTAAAGGGCCACTGTCACCCCCCTCCAGCCGTTATAAACTAAAAGAGCCACCTTGTGCAGCAGTAATGCTGCATTCTAACAAGGTGGCTCTTTTAGTTTTAGGTTCAAGTATACCCCCCAAAAAAGCGATTTGATACTTAGCCATAATTGGTGTCTCTAGCCACGTAGGCTGCTCCTCCCTCCCCAGCTCGAAACGCTCCTCTGCCGTCACTCACTTCTTCTTGGTCTTTCTGCGCCGCCCCCTCAGCGCTGTTTACGTTTTCAAACCGGCGCCTGCGCTGTGTAGTACTGTTCTGCGCAGGCGCAGTAAGCTCTGGCCGTCTGCCGTCCAAGCCAGGCTTTCACACTGCGCCTGCGTGGGCAGTGCGGCCCCCACCTTTGGAATCCCATCCCCGCACTATGTTATGCATTATGCACAGTGCGGGGCTGGGATTCCTGGGCATGCGCACAGCGTGTTGCATCCTGTCAGCCCGGTCCCCCACCTTACTGCTTCTGGATACAATATACAGATCGTGCCTCCTCCTCCTCTAGCAATCGCCGGGCAAGAAGCAACTGTGGAAACTTGCCTGCTAGGTGGGTAAAGATCACCCACAATTTATTAACAGATCCAGACACATAAATAACACACCTAGACACAACACACACCACCTAGCAGGCAAGTTTCCACAGTTGCTTCTTGCCCGGCGATTGTTAGAAGGAGGAGGCACGATCAGCTGTATACTGTATCCAGACGCAGTAAGGCGGGGGACCGGGCTGACAGGGTGAAACACGCCGTGCGCATGCCCAGGAATCTCAGCCCCGCACTGTGCATAATGCATAACACAGTGCGGGGCTGGGATTCCAAAGGTGGGTGGCCGCACTGCCGCGCAGGCGCAGTGTGCAAGCCTGGCTTGGACGGCAGACGGCCAGAGCTTACTGCGCCTGCGCAGAACAGTACTACACAGCGCAGGCGCCGGTTTGAAAACGTAAACAGCGCTGAGGGGGCGGCGCAGAAAGACCAAGAAGATGTGAGTGATGGCAGAGGATTTGGCCAAGTTGGGGAGGGAGGACCAGCCTACGTGGCTAGAGACACCAATTATGGCTAAGTATCAAATCGCTTTTTTGGGGGGTATACTTGAACCTAAAACTAAAAGAGCCACCTTGTTAGAATGCAGCATTACTGCTGCACAAGGTGGCTCTTTTAGTTTATAACGGCTGGAGGGGGGTGACAGTGGCCCTTTAAGCCAGTACATGTCCAGGCCCGTCTGAAGTTTGCTAGAGAGCATTTGGATTATACAGTAGAGTACGTGGATGGGTCTTTCAGCATAATAATGATCCCAAGCACACCACCAGGGCAACGAAGGAGTGGCTTCGTAAGAAGCACATGAAGATTCTGGAGTGGCCTAGCCAGTCTCCAGATCTCAACCCCATAGAAAACCTTTGGAGGGATTTGAAAGTCCGTGTTGCCCACCTACAGGTCCAAAACATCACTGCTCTAGAGGAGATATGCATGGAGAAATGGGCCAACATACCATCAACAGTGTGTGAAAACCTTGTGAAGACTTACAGAAAACATTTGACCTCTGTCATTGCCAACAAAGGATGTATAACAAAATATTGAGATGAACTTTTGTGAACTTTTGTTAATAACCAAATACTTATTTTCCACCATAATTCACAAAATAACTCCTCTGTCCTCCACTCAGGTAATGAGTGGAGGACAGAGGAGCCTCCTAAAGAAGAAGTTACAGGTCTGTGAGAGCCAGAAATCTTGCATGTTTTTAGGTGACCAAATACTTATTTTCCACCATAATTTGCAAAATAAATCTTGCCAAATCAGACAAGGTGATTTTCTGGATTTGTTTTCTCATTTTGACTCTCATAGTTGTGGTCTACCTATGATGTCAATTACAGGCCTCTCTCATCTTTTTAAGTGGGAGAACTTGCACAATTGGTGGCTGACTAAATACTTTTTTTCCCCACTGTATAATGTTTTCCCACCTTCCTTGGTAGGGCTTTACAGGGAAGTGAGGGATAGTCCTCGTTGAGTGGGAGCGCCAAAAATTGTTCTCTTAGGGTGCCAACTTCTACTGCCAGGCAGGTTCAGGATTAGGTTTATTGCAGGGTTGTGTAGGTTTTTTTAGTCTATGTTTTGGTCTTGGTATTTAACCAATTGTTTTTACTGGGTAGGTGTCTTTTTAACATTGGAATAAATAAATTGTTTTTTAGGGGATTATTAGCATGAATTACTCTGCCTATACTCATAACATTTCTCATGCAAGCACTGTGAGATGTTATTCACATGAACTACTCTACACATACTCTATAATCAACCATTCTGCGCAGGCGTTGGATGCCATATTGCAACGTCACTGATTTGACTAATCTTTCAGGAAGTTAAATATCACCTGCCATCGGTAATTAATTATTATTGCATATTTAAACTATATATATATATATATATATATATATATATATATATATATATATATATATATTTGCCTCTTTTGTTTCTCACATTTTCCCTCAGGAAGCTGCCATGCAGCAGCGATACGCGTGGGGGTTGTCCCCACCTGCATCCCTCCTTGATTCTGGCATTTGGATCCCATATTATGGACCCTTCGCAAGCACTACACTATACAGAAGGAAAATGGTAAAAAACAGCATTGTTTCAATCACTATGATTATCTGCTGTCCATTATAGACTTTATGTAGACTAGTCATCATTCATATACACTCACCGGCCACTTTATTAGGTACACCATGCTAGTAACGGGTTGGACCCCTTTTGCCTTCAGAACTGCCTCAATTCTTCGTGGCATAGATTCAACAAGGTGCTGGAAGCATTCCTCAGAGATTTTGGTCCATATTGACATGATGGCATCACACAGTTGCCGCAGATTTGTCGGCTGCACATCCCAAAGATGCTCCATACAAGGCAGGATGGATCCATGCTTTCATGTTGTTTACGCCAAATTCTGACCCTACCATCCGAATGTCGCAGCAGAAATCGAGACTCATCAGACCAAGCAACGTTTTTCCAATCTTCTACTGTCCAATTTTGATGAGCTTGTACAAATTGTAGCCTCAGTTTCCTGTTCTTAGCTGAAAGGAGTGGTACCCGGTGTGGTCTTCTGCTGCTGTAGCCCATCTGCCTCAAAGTTCGACGCACTGTGCGTACAGAGATGCTCTTAGGCCTACCTTGGTTGTAACGGGTGGCGATATGAGTCACTGTTGCCTTTCTATCAGCTCGAACCAGTCTGCCCATTCTCCTCTGACCTCTGGCATCAACAAGGCACTTCCGCCCACAGAACTGCCGCTCACTGGATTTTTTTTCTTTTTCGGACCATTCTCTGTAAACCCTAGAGATGGTTGTGCGTGAAAATCCCAGTAGATCAGCAGTTTCTGAAATACTCAGACCAGCCCTTCTGGCACCAACAACCATGCCACGTTCAAAGGCACTCAAATCACCTTTCTTCCCCATACTGATGCTCGGTTTGAACTGCAGGAGATTGTCTTGACCATGTCTACATGCCTAAATGCACTGAGTTGCCGCCATGTGATTGGCTGATTAGAAATTAAGTGTTAACAAGAAGTTGGACAGGTGTACCTAATAAAGTGGCCAGTGAGTGTATATGCGAGAGTGTGGAAACCACAAATACGACCAACACAGTCAAAAAAATAATGTACAAAAAACTTTTAGTATCTCATAAAAACATACTACACAAAACTACAGACAGAAATGGGAATGACAGAAGGCATGTGCAAGCAACGGACATAAAGTGCAGCTGTGCACGAAACAGACATGCAGATAAACATAGAGAACCACCTGGAAGACTATTCATCAAGTATCCATATATATCAAGGCATAGTAACCCTGGGGGATGTGCCACTAATCAAAAGAGAGACCACTGTCATAGATGTGGTACAAAGATACATAGTATGATATATTATCCTATACTTGCAAGGCTATTGCCAGGAGGGATATTACCCTTCTCCGTAGGAAGCACTAGTTATACCTGCTGGAATATACAGCCTAAAAAAGCCACCATATCTATTTAGAGAAAACATCCCCTGGATGCCCCATCAGGATAAAGACGGCACATCCCAAATAAGAGCCCAAAGCCAAACATATTTAGAAATCAGGGTATCATATATATTACCTCTGGGATGGCGTTTGTGCCGCAGTGGTTCCTCTATCTAAATGTGCACCCGACGCGCGTTTCAGAGACTAGCTCCTTCGTCAGGGGACGTGTCAGATAGATGAAGTGCCGGGTTTAAATGCCGCTATACCGAAAGTAGTGGTGACGCTTACCGGAAGTGACGCCCCCGCTACCACGGCAACCCGCGACTCTCGATAGCGTCGGCATCATGCGAAGGCATCGCCACAGTCATGGCAACCGCACTATGCATAGTGGTATCTATACAGTGGCATGTAAAACTTTGGGCATCCCTGATCAAAATTACTGTTATTGTGAACAGTTAATCAAATTGAAGATGAATTGATCTCTAAAAGGCCTAAAGTTAAAAATGACACATTTCCTTTGTATTTTAGGGAAAACAATTTTTTCCATCTTTTACATTTTAAAATTTGCAAAAAGGAAAACGAGCTGACGCAAAAGTTTGGGCACCTTGCATGGTTAGTACCTTGTAGCACCCCCTTTGGAAAGTATCACAGCTTGTAAACACTGTTTGTAATATCAGGATTCAAACCAAAGCAGCTCTTGTGCACCAGGTGACAGCTCTTCCTTCTGAGCTATTCAGCTCACTGTTGTTTCTGATTTTCTCCACCCTGTGTTCCTGCTTGGCTCCACCCTGATTGAACTCCCCACTTTAACCTGACATCGCACTTCCTTCCTTGCGAGATTATTTAGCTTCTAGCTTTTAGTCAAGCTTCCTTTCATCTGCTCCTTCATTTGGATTCATCGATACAGCAGATAGGTTGTCTGCAAGACAAACATGTTGGGCCTTATATTTCTCCAGGTTTAATTTTATAATTTCTTATCGGGCTAGTTTAAGAAATGGCAAGGGTGATGCTCTGTCCAGGATATTTACTGACCCTGGACCTCAGGAGAGATCTAACACTGATTGTACTATTCTACGTCCCAAAAATCTTTTGATAATACTGGACTCCAAATAATTTTTTAATGAAGATTAAAGATGGATACCAAACTGACTTTTTTCTTAACCATTCTTCTAAACCTGTTGATCTTTCTTTTAAGAATGGGTTTTGGATGCAGAACCACCAAATATATGTCCCCGAATCTGCTTGACTTGAAGTCCTCAAACTTGTCCATGATTCTAAACTTGTAAGACATACTCAAGTCATGAGCGCAATAACTATTGTGTCATTCTTTTGGTGGCCTAATTGTAGGAAGCATGTGAGAAAATGTTTCTTCCTGTTTAACATGTGCATGGAACAAGATGGCAGAATCTTCTCTTCTAGGACTCCTTCAACCTCTTCCAGTTCCATCCAGGCCTTGGGAATCAATCGCATTGGATTTTATCGTGAACTTACCTCCATCTAAAGAAATGACTGTTAGGGCTCATACTCACTTGCGTGAAATACAGCTGAGTCTCGCATGGTAACACCCGGCTCTGTCGCCGGCACTTAGGAGCAGAGCGTGCGGCTCCATGTATTGCTGTGCGGCCGCAAGCTCCGCTCTGGAGTGCCGGCGGCAGAGCCGGGTTTTAACCTGCGAGACTCGGCCGTATTTCACGCAAGTGAGTATGAGCGCCCTTAGCCTTGTTGTGGTGGAAAGGCTCACAAAGATAGCCCATTTTATTCCAACTAAAGAGATTCCTACCGCTGAGCAAGCCGCAGAATTAATAGTCAAACAGATATTTAGGCTGCATGGAATTCCTGACAATGTAATTTCTTATAGAGGTGTTCAGTTTACATCAAGATTTTGGAAAATTGTCTGCACAGCTTTAGGAGTTTCTGTCAATTTTTCTACTGCCTTCCACCCACAATCCAATGGCCAGACTGAAAGAACTAACCAAACCCTCGAACAATACCTGCCCTGTTTTATTTTTTACCTACGGGATGACTGGGCGGACTATTTAATAAACCAAGCAAATAAATATGTATATAGTCGTGTGTCTATCAGAATACTCAACAACTACAAATATGATACACAACCAAGATTCTTCAAAAAAGTATATATTTTTATTATTGCACAATGATAACAACATTAAAATAGGGAACAGAACACCAGGTGGCAATAGAGTGCAAGGTACCATATAAGGGTATGGGCAAAAGACATTCATCAAGTTGACAATAAATTAAATCAATAGAAAAACTAATCAGTACCTCAATTATTTTACTGTACTCAAACAATCCAGACAGTAATAAAATATATAGAAAAGGCTAATATGCACTAAATGCTCACATCTCCAATTTTATCATTTAAAATACATATATCAAATGGGTATTTATTATTATTATTTATTGTTATAGCGCCATTTATTCCATGGCGCTTTACATGTGAGGAGGGGTATACATAATAAAAAACAAGTACAATAATCTTAAACAATACAAGTCATAACTGGTACAGGAGGAGAGGGGACCCTGCCCGCGAAGGCTCACAATCTACAAGGGATGGGTGAGAATACAGTAGGTGAGGATAGAGCTGGTCATGCGGTGGTTTGGTCAATCGGTGGTTACTGCAGGTTGTAGGCTTGTCGGAAGAGGTGGGTCTTCAGGCTCTTTTTGAAGGTTTCGATGGTAGGCGAGAGTCTGATGTGTTGTGGTAGAGGGTTCCCGAGTAGGGGTGATACGACGCACGGATAAAGTGAGCGCTGTGCAAAAATAATAAATTGCCCCAAGAAAATAAATCACCAGAGTGGTAAGTAATTAATATAGGAATGGGGGATATCAGATACAAAATAGCCTAGTCACTATGACGCACACAATATTAGTGCATCAAACATGGTTGTCCTGCGGTACTGCATTGCCATAATTATACATACCGCGTTGGTAAACCCGCACGGTTTGATTGGTTCCGGTCGATATAAAATGCAATGCGATGGGCTCCTGCTCAGTCTCCCTCGTCAAAGCTGAAGCGAAACGCGCGTCGGGCCGTGTGGGTTTACCAACGGGGTATGTATAATTATGGCAATGCAGTACCGCAGGACAACCATGTTTGATGCACTGATATGGCGTGCATCATAGTGACTAGGCTATTTTGTAGCTGATATCCCCCATTCCTATATTAATTACTTACCACTCTGGTGATTTATTTTCTTGGGGCAATTTATTATTTTTGCACAGCGCTCACTTTATCCTAAATACCCATTTGATATATGTATTTTAAATGGTAAAATTGGAGATGTGAGCATTTAGTGCATATTAGCCTTTTCTATATATTTTATTACTGTCTGGATTGTTTGAGTACAGTAAAATAATTGAGGTACTGATTAGTTTTTCTATTGATTTAATTTATTGTCAACTTGATGAATGTCTTTTGCCCATACCCTTATATGGTACCTTGCACTCTATTGCCACCTGGTGGTCTGTTCCCTATTTTAATGTTGTTACCATCTACTATATTATTGTCTAAGGGGTACTTCCGTCTGTCTGTCCTTCTGTCACCGTTATTCCTTCGCTGATTGGTCTCGGCAGCTGCCTGTCATGGCTGCCGCGACCAATCAGCGACGCGCACAGTCCGGAAGAAAATGGCCGCTCCTTACTCCCTGCACTCACTGCCCGGCGCCCGCATACACCCCTCCGCTCACCGCTCACACAGGGTTAATGCCGGCGGTAACGGACCGCGTTATGCCGCGGGTAACACACTCCGTTACCACCGCTATTAACCCTGTGTGACCAAGATTTTTACTATTGAGGCTGCCTATGCAGCGCCAATAGTAAAAACATCTAATGTTAAAAATAATAGAAAAAATTAAAAATGATTATATACTCACCTACGCCGCCTTTCCCGCTCCTCGCGATGCAGCCGCCACGTTCTGGTGCACGGATGGTCTGGCAGAAGGACCTGCCATGACGTAACGGTCATGTGACCGCGACGTCATCAGAAGGCCTGCGCGGAAAGGACCTGCCGTGACGTCACGGTCATGTGACCGCGACGTCATGACAGGTCCTGCGCTACAAGGACCTGCCAGTCGACAGAGCTACAACGCGCCGGCGGAAGGTGAGTATATGTTTATTTTTTGACCTGTGTCATACGTGGCTGGGCAATATACTACATGGGCTGTGCAATATACTACGTGGCTTTGTGCTGTATACTACGTCACTGGGCAATATACTACGTCACTGGACAATATACTACATAGCTGGGCAATATACTACATGGCTGGGCTATATACTACGTGGCTGGGCTATATACTACGTGGCTCTGTGCTGAATACTACGTCACTGGGCAATATACTACGTCACTGGGCAATATACTACATAGCTGGGCAATATACTACATAGCTGGGCAATATACTACATAGCTGGGCAATATACTACGTGTCTGGGCTATATACTACATGGCTGGGCTATATACTACGTGGCTGGGCAATATACTACGTCGTTGGGCAATATACTACGTGGCTCTGTGCTGTATACTACGTCACTGGGCAATATACAACATCGCTGGGCAATATACTACGTGGCTGGGCAGTATACTAAGTCACTGGGCAATATACTACGTGGCTGACCAATATACTACGTGGGCTGTGCTATATACTACGTGGACATGCATATTCTAGAATACCCGATGCGTTAGAATCAGGCCACCATCTAGTTATGTAATAATAAAAATATATACTTTTTTGAAGACTCTTGGTTGTGTATCATATTTGTAGGTGTTGGGTGGACTATTTACTAACAGCAGAATTTGGGATGTAGAACTGTGTTTGGATTCATCATAAGCAAAGTCCATTTTTTGCTATCTATGGCTTGCATCCAGTAATTATTCTTAATCTTCCATTTAATACTTTGGTTCCTGCTGTTGCAAACGGATTTACAGAGTTGCAGAAAGCTGAGAAAGAACTAACTGAGATGTTACAAAAGGCCCAAGAAGACTACAAAGAAACAGCGGATAAACATTGTGAGTCGCCAGCCAGGGCCTGGGATACTCGGTACCGGGTCCGGCCGCACTTAAAGGGGATGTCACGGTGGCTGCGACCTGGTCCGTGGCCCTGGGCACTCAATTAAAAGGAGAAAGGTCTTTAAGGGGAATTTTGGAATAAAGTCTATTTGTGACACTACCTGTGGTTCTCGGTCAGAGGGGACCGATGCTGCTTAAAGGGGTCCTCTGGGGTGATGTTGTTGCAGCAAGATGGTGGCGCTTCCCACAGGTGAAGCGGGGTCCCCAGGGCTCCCAAGGTGTATGGCAAGGATGGTGGGTTGCCGGTAAATAACGGTGGACACAAGGTGGCAGTCTTTACCTGGTTTACTGAAGTAGTAGTCAGCCTCAGTCTAGGATACCGGCAACAAGTGCAGAAGGAGTCCAGGCAATCTGAAAACAAGTAGAAATTCCCTTGGCAGGTCAGGTTGGGAGCCTTCCACTATGTGCTGGTTTTCTGGTCCCTTGCTACCTGTAGCTTGCTGGCAAGGTACCCCTTTCTCTCTTCTGTCCTGGGACAGTACCTGCACGGTAGGCAACTTGAGCTGTTATCTTGGGGTCTCTGCCATGGTGACTCCAGGCTCTATCTGCTGCTGTACCTCAGGTTTAGTATGGCAATTTACATATAGTCCTATGCCCTCTGGTTCTACTGTGGACTTTGCAGCTATCCACAATCTCTCGCTCCCGATGCCCGGTTTCTGTGCTCTGCCTCTCAGGAGGCCCAATTGCCGCCACCTTGAGCTCCAAATTCCTCCTCCCCGCTCCGCTCCTGTCTCTTGCCTCTCACAGACTGACTAACTCCTCCTCCAGACAAGGATGTAAATTAAGGGAAGCACCCCTAAAACCAGGTTTTGAGCTCACCCTTCTGGCCTGGAGTCAGAATGTGTTGTATGTGAGATTACCTGCCAAAGGGATCCCTCCTGTCTCCAGGCATGGCATTACCCTCCCTGAGAGGAAGGCAGCACCACTGCGGTACCCAAACTCCTGGGGTGCCACAATTGCAAAGCCCCTCGCACCGTTCAGGTCGGTGGCAAGGTTTGGCTTTCTACAAAAAATCTGAACACGAACGTACCGTATTCTAAATTGGGTCAAACATTCATAGGACCTTTTCAAATTTCTGCATAAATTAACCCAATTGCCTTCCATTTAATACTTCCTAACAGACTGAAAATTCACCCTGTGTTCCATGTATTCTTGCTCAAACCATTCAGTCAAAACCTGTTTCCAGGTACAACTCAGCCTCCTCCTCCACCAGAAAATGTCCATGGTGATGAAGAGTACATTGTGGATAAAATTCTGGACTCTAGGCGATTTAGAGGAAGACTACAATATTTGGTGTAATGGAGGGGTTATGGAACAGAAGATAATTCATGGGAGTTGGAGGGCACCTTTCATGCACTCAGGCTTACAAGAGCTTTTCACCCAGACATCCAGAGAAGCCAGAGCCTGAAATGTCCAGAGGCCATCCTGGGAGGGGAGTACTGTCAGGATTCAAACCGAGCTGCTCTTGTGCACCAGGTGGCACCTCTTCCCTCTGATCTTTTCAGCTTGCTGGACAGTTCCTTGCTAACCAAAATACAAGTACCTGTGTTGTTTCTGATTGCCTCCACCTGAGTTCCTATTTGGCTCCACCTGATTAAACGTTGTACTTTAACGTAATATTGAGCTACAAGCCTTTAGTCAAGCTTCCTTTCACCTGCTCCTTCGTTCAAAGATTATACTGCTGCTTCTCTGAACCGACCCCTGGCTATTCCTGTCTACGCTACCTGGTGATCCTTTAACTACATTGCTGCTCCTGTGTACCGACTCCTTGGCTAATCCTGAGTACGCTAAATGCTCATCCTTTAAAATACATTGCTGCTCCTGTTACCGACCCCTTGGCTATTCCTGACTAAGCTACTAGCCGGTGCTGCCCCTAGTAGTTGCAATACCACTACTCCAACACAGATCAGTCCATAACATAACATTTAGCCAGCCAAGAGACTTTCAATTATTATCCTTGTTTGAGGGATTTTCATGCATTCTTCCTTGGAAAATTCTTCTGGTTCTGTTAGATTCCTAGGTCATCTTGCATGCACTGCTATTTTGAGGTCTACCCACAGATTATCAATGATGTTCAGATCAGGGGACTGTGAGGACCATTGTAAAACACTCAGCTTGCACCTTTTGAGGTAGTTTATTGTGGATTTTGACGTGTGTTTAGGATCATTATCCATTTGAAGAAGCCATCCTCTTTTCAACTTCAGCTTATTATATTTGCATCAAGAATTTGTTGAAATTTCATTGATTCCATTCTTCCCTCTACCCATGAAATGCTCTCCATGACAGTGGCTGCAACACAACCACAAAGTACGATTGATCCACCCTCATGCTTAATGGTTGGCGAGATGTTCTTTTCCTGAAATTCTGTGCTTTTTTTCTCTACACATATCTTTGATCATTGTTGCCAAAGTTCTATTGTAACCTCATCGGTCCACGGGACTTGTTCCCAAAGTGCATCTGGTTTGTTTAGATGTATTTTTGCATATTTCTGATGCTGCGTTTTATGGTGAGGACGCAGGAGAGGTTTTCTTCTGATGACTCTACAATGAAGTCCATATATGGGCAGGTGTCTCTGAACAATAGAACAAAGTACCACAACTCCAGAGCCTGCTAAATCTTTCTGAAGGTATTTTGCAATCAAGCCTCTACCATGTAGTCCATATATGGGCAGGTGTCTCTGAACAGTAGAACAAAGTACCACAACTCCAGAGCCTGCTAAATCTTTCTGAAGGTCTTTTGCAGTCAAGCTGGGTTTTTGATTTGCCTCTCTAACAATCCTACAAGCAGCTCTCACTGAAATTTTACTTGGTCTTCCAGACCTTATCTTGACCTCCACTGTTCCTGTTAACTGCCATTTCTTAATTACATTTCGAACTGCAGATAGAGTAACTTGAAAACACTTTGCTATCTTCTTATAGCCTTCTTTTGCTTTGCGGACCTCCACCATTTTCATTTTCAGAGTGCTAGATATCTGCAAAAAACCAATGGCTGCTGTTTTTTGACACAAGGTTAGCGGAGGCTGGGTTTTTATAAAGCTGGGAAATTTGCATCACATGGCCTAATCTAATGATGATAGTGATTAAGCGATAACACTTAAGGGCTAATTAAGGTCTAAAACCTTGGTCAAACATATCTGAGCACACAAATTTCCAAGGGTGCCCAAACTGCGACCCAAAATCTTTTGGTAATCTTCAGATTTCATGATGCCTTACACACAGTCAAGGCATCCAGTGCCAAAGGCAGCAAAGCAACCCCAAAACATCTTTGAACCTCTACCATATTTGTCTATAAGCACTGTGTCCTTTTCTTTGTAGATGCATTTGTAGTGGGCTATTATTTTTATTTATTTAATTTGACATTTCATATATTTTTTTTTATATACCGTATATACTCAAGTATAAGCCGAGATTTTCAGCCCACTTTTTTGAGCTGAAAGTCCCCCTCTCGGCTTATACTCGAGTCATACCCAGAGGTCGGCAGGGGAGGGGGAGTGGGGGCTGTCTAAAAATACTCACCTAGTCCAGGCGCGGTCACTGCAGGTCCCTGGCTTCCCCGGTGCCGGCAGCAGCAGCTTCAGCTTCTTCCTGTACTGAGGGGTCACATGGTACCGCTCATTACAGTAAATGAATATGCGGCTCCACCTCCCATAGGGGTGGAGCCGCATATTCATTTACTGTAATGAGCGGTAACAGTGACCGCTCAATACACGAAGAAGCTGAAGCTGCTGCTGCCGGCGCCGGCGAAGCAGACTCCACAGCGCCAGGACCAGGTGAGTATACAGGGAGGGGAGCGCAGCGCTGCGCGATAGTCACCTTTCCTCATTCTGGGCGCTGATCTGTCTTCAGCAGTGACTCTGAGGACAGAGGGCGCGGTGACGTGGTTAATGCGCGCCCTCTGCTGAACGTCGGTGCTGAACATGGAGTGGCGCCGGAACGAGGTGCGGGTGACTATTGAAAGTGCCGGGGGCCTGACCGACGGAGAGGTGAGTATGTGATTTTTTTTTTTTTATCGCAGCAAATGGGGCAAATATCTGTATGGGGCATCTTATGGGGCCATAATGTTTGTGCAGCACTATACAGTATGGGGCCATAACGTTTGTGCAGCACTATATGGGGGCCATAACGTTTGTGCAGCACTATATGGGGGCCATAACGTTTATGCAGCACTATATGGGGGCCATAACGTTTATGCAGCACTATATGGGGCAATAAAGTTTGTGTAGCACTATATGGGGCCATAATGTTTGTGCAGCACTATATGGGGCCATAAAGTTTGTGCACTATATGGGGCCATAACGTTTGTGCAGCACTATATGGGGCCATAACGTTTGTGCAGCACTATATGGGGCCATAATGTTTGTGCAGCACTATATGGGGCCATAATGTTTGTGCAGCACTATATGGGGCCATAACGTTTGTGCAGCACTATATGGGGCCATAACGTTTGTGCAGCACTATATGGGGGCCATAACGTTTGTGCAGCACTATATGGGGTCATGTTTGTGCAGCACTATATGGGGGCCATAATGTTTGTGCAGCACTATATGGGGCCATAATGTTTGTGCAGCACTATATGGGGCAATAAAGTTTGTGCAGCACTATATGGGGCCATAACGTTTGTGCAGCACTATATGGGGCCATAACGTTTGTGCAGCACTATATGGGGGCCATAACGTTTGTGCAGCACTATATGGGGGCCATAATGTTTGTGCAGCACTATATGGGGCCATAACGTTTGTGCAGCACTATATGGGGCCATAACGTTTGTGCAGCACTATATGGGGGCCATAACGTTTGTGCAGCACTATATGGGGGCCATAACATTTGTGCAGCACTATATGGGGCAAGTGTCTTGATGGGGCCAAAATTAACGTTTGTAGGGCACTACAGTATATGGGGCAAGTGTCTGTATGGAGCATCTTATAGGGCCATAATCAAGGTTTGTGCAGCACTATATGGGGCCATAACGTTTGTGCAGCACTATATGGGGCCATAACGTTTGTGCAGCACTATATGGGGGCCATAACGTTTGTGCAGCACTATATGGGGGCCATAATGTTTGTGCAGCACTATATGGGGCCATAACGTTTGTGCAGCACTATATGGGGCCATAACGTTTGTGCAGCACTATATGGGGGCCATAACGTTTGTGCAGCACTATATGGGGGCCATAACATTTGTGCAGCACTATATGGGGCAAGTGTCTTGATGGGGCCAAAATTAACGTTTGTAGGGCACTACAGTATATGGGGCAAGTGTCTGTATGGAGCATCTTATAGGGCCATAATCAAGGTTTGTGCAGCACTATATGGGGCAAATATCTTTATAGAGCATCTTATGGGGCCATAATCAGCATTTGTGCAGCATTATATTGGGCAAATGTGTCTATGGAGCATCTTATGGGGCCATTATTAACCTTTATGCAGAATTATATGGGGCATATTTTAATATGGAACATCTTATGGGGCCATCATAAACTGCATGGAGCATTATATGGGGCTCCTGATTCAATATGGATATTCAAAAACACTTAACCTACTGATGTCTCAATTAATTTTACTTTTATTGGTATCTATTTTTACTTTTCACATTTACCGGTAGCTGCTGCATTTCCCACCCTAGGCTTATACTCGAGTCATTAAGTTTTCCCAGTTTTTTGTGGCAAAATTAGGGGGGTCGGCTTATACTCGGGTCGGCTTATACTCGAGTATATACGGTTATATAAATATAAAGTAGCATATTGCATGATTCGTGTAATTTGTAATTTAAATTAGGGGGGTCGGCTTATACTCGGGTCGGCTTATACTCGAGTATATACGGTATATTACATAAGGTGTGCACATAATCATTGGTTAGTTCTTTTTTTTCTGCTGTTTCATAGAAGCATCAAACATCTAGTGGAAATACCAAGGCGGATAACAATCTATAGGGTTTTCATCCCAAATTAGTTCCAGCCTTTCAGCCCAATTATTTAGCATTTCTCTTCTTCTTTCTTCACTTACATACTCTGGTGAATATGATATTTGAGGAGTAAGGACTTCAAATCCACAGAAGTGCATTATGCCATGCTAAGGAAAGCAAGAGTAAATATGTTTAGTACATTGACTTAATTTCTTAATTTACACTAATGCAGATATAAATACTGGGTACAGCAGAACTCATATAATTCCAGAGTATTAAGTTAACATGCTATTCCTTCCTCCCAACTACCCAGTCCTCCACTTCCAAAACCATCTTCTCCACTATTACAGAAGATCGACTCTCCACTCTACTCGCATCTCACCACCTGTGCACTTGACCCGATCCCTTCCCACTTCATCCCAAACCTCGCCACAGTCTTCATCCCAACTCGAACCCATCTCTTCAACCTATCACTAGCAACTGGTGTTTTCCCCTCAAGCTTTAAACATGCCTCAATCACACCTATCCTCAAAAAGCCCTCTCTTGACCCATCCTCTGTATCTAGCTATCGCCCTATATCACTTCTCCCCTATGCCTCAAAACTACTGGATCAACACGTCCATCTTGAACTGTCCTCCCATCTATCTTCCTGCTCCCTTTTTGACCGCTTACAATCAGGCTTCCGGTCACACCACTCCACTGAAACTGCCCTGACTAAGGTCACCAATGACCTATTAACCGCCAAGAGCAAGCGACACTACTCTATCCTCCTCTCCCTGGACCTGTCCTCTGCCTTTGACACCGTGGACCATTCCCTATTATTACAGACCCTCTCATCCCTTGGCATCACAGTCTTGGCCCTATCCTGGATCTCGTCATACCTAACTGACCGAACATTCAACGTCTCCCATTCACACACCACCTCCTCACCTCGCCCCCTATCTGTCGGAGTCCCTCAAGGTTCAGTTCTAGGGCCCCATGGAATCTTAAGGTTTTCAGTATCATCTCTATGCTGATGACACACAGATCTTCATCTCTGGACCAGATATCACCACCCTACTAACCAGAATCCCTCAATGTCTATCCGCTATTTCATCCTTCTTCTCCGCTAGATTTCTAAGAACTTAACATGGACAAAACAGAATTCATTGTCTTTCCCCCATCTCACGCGACCCCCCCAACGAACCTATCTATTACAGTAAATGGCTGCCCACTCTCCCCAGTCCCACAAGCTCGCTGTCTCGGGGTAATCCTTGACACTGATTTCTCCTTCAAACCTCATATCCAAGCCCTTTCCACTTCCTGCTGCCTTCA
This sequence comes from Ranitomeya variabilis, assembly GCF_051348905.1. Taxonomy (NCBI): domain Eukaryota; kingdom Metazoa; phylum Chordata; class Amphibia; order Anura; family Dendrobatidae; genus Ranitomeya; species Ranitomeya variabilis. The sequence goes on along the minus strand of NC_135237.1, from coordinate 326,718,910 downwards.
ACTCAAAAATATTTCACGGATCCGTACATTCCTAAACCAAGAATCTGCAAAAACCATAGTCCATGCCCTCATCATCTCCCGCCTCGACTACTGTAACCTCCTGCTCTGTGGCCTCCCCTCGAACACTATCACACCCCTCCAATCTATTCTAAACTCAGCTGCCAGACTAATCCACCTGTCCCCCCGCTATTCCCCGGCCTCTCCCCTCTGTCAATCCCTTCACTGGCTCCCCATTACCCAGAGACTCCAGTACAAAAGCCTAACCATGACATGCAAAGCCATCCACAACCTTTCTCCTCCATACATCTGTGACCTCGTCTCCCGGTACTTTCCTGTACACAACCTCCAATCCTCACAAGATCTCCTTCTCTACTCCCCTTTTATCTCCTCTTCCCACAATCGCATACAAGATTTCTCTCGCGCATCACCCCTACTCTGGAACTCTCTACCACAACATATCAGAATCTCACCTACAGCTGAATTACACTGCCTCAAACAATGGCAGCATGAAACAGACTCTGGCTCCATCGTTTAAGCCATGCATGTTTTATTCCCGTGCAGCATTTCAGAGAAAGAAATATTTTAAAGCTGGCCTGTGACAATGCAACTGAGGTGACTCACCTATGGGCCCAAATTAAGCTTTTGTCACAAATGTGCCATGTCCTGCTGAGACCTTTGGGTTATCTGGGATCAGATGGTCACAGCAATTGGCAAATCGCAAGTCCTCTTTGGAGTCCCCTCAGCAATTAACTTGAGTAGAGCCGATTGATTTTCACTTAGTGGTGAAGGGGTTAAGAGCTCCTTTTTGATCTTGCTGGGATTCCATCTAATCTCAGCTGCTGCATGTTGCTGCCACTCCCATCCATTATGTAAACTGACTCCTATCTCTCTCTTATGCCAGTTATAGGTTATCTATGCTCACCTCCTTAAGGTACCTTCACACTAAGCGACTTTGCAGCAAGAACGACGACGATCCGTGATGTTGTAGCGTCCTGGATAGCGATCTCGTTGTGTTTGACACGCAGCAGCGATCTGGATCCCGCTGTGATATCGCTGGTCGGAGCTAGAAGTCCAGAACTTTATTTCGTCGCTTGATCACCCGCTGTCATCGCTGTATCGGCGTGTGTGACGCCGATACAGCGATGTGTTCACTTGTAACCAGGGTAAACATCGGGTTACTAAGTGCAGGGCCGCGCTTAGTAACCCGATATTTACCCTGGTTACCATTGTAAAAGTAAAAAAAAAACCAGTACATACTCACCTTCTGATGTCTGTCATGTCCCCCGGCATCCACAGGGTTACGCGCTGCTGCCAAGAACTTCCTGCACTGAATGTGTCAGCGCCGGCAGTAAAGCAGAGCACAGCAGTGACGTCACCGCTGTGCTCTACTTTACTGCCGGCGCTGACACTTTCAGTGCAGGAAGCTCTGAGCAGCAGCGCGTAACCCTGTGGACGCCGGGGGACGTGACAGACATCAGAAGGTGAGTATGTACTGTTTTTTTTTTTACTTTTTCAATGGTAACCAGGGTAAATATCGGGTTACTAAGCGCGGCCCTGCGCTTAGTAACCCGATGTTTACCCTGGTTACCCGGGTGCTGCAGGGGGACTTCGGCATCGTTGAAGACAGTTTCAACGATGCCGAAGTCGTTCCCCTGATCGTTGGTCGCTGGAGAGAGCTGTCTGTGTGACAGCTCCCCAGCGACCTAAACAGCGACGCTGCAGTGATCGTCTCGTGGTCTATATCGCTGCAGCATTGCTGAGTGTGACGGTACCTTTAGAGAAGTTGTTTCACTTAAAGTTGTGAAGTTCCATTTGTTGTTTTATTTCTGTTTGTTTGTCTCCCTCCCTGTGTTTTCTTAAGGTACCGTTACACTAAAGGTACCTTCACACGAAACGACATTATAACGATATCGCTAGCAATCCGTGACGTTGCAGCGTCCTCGCTAGCGATATCGTTTCGTTTGACACGCAGCAGCGATCAGGATCCTGCTGTGATGTCGCTGGTCGCTGAATAAAGTCCAGAACTTTATTTGGTCGTCCGATCGCTGTGTATCGTTGTGTTTGAAAGCAAAAGCAACGATACCAGCGATATTTTACGCTAGTAACCAGGGTAAACATCGGGTTACTAAGCGCAGGGCCGCGCTTAGTTACCCGATGTTTACCCTGGTTACTAGCGTAAAATGTAAAAAAAACAAACAGCACATACTCACATTGCGTCCCCCTGCAGTCTGCTTCCTCCTCTGACTCAGCGCCGCAAAGTGAAAGTGAAAGCAGCACAGCGGTGACGTCACCGCTCTGCTCTCACTGTACGGCGCTCAGTCAGTCAGGAAGTGGACGCAGGGGGACGTGAATGTAAGTATGTGCGGTTTGTTTTTTTTAGATTTTACGCTGGTAACCAGGGTAAACATCGGGTTACTAAGCGCGGCCCTGCGCTTAGTTACCCGATGTTTACCCTGGTTACCAGGGGACCTCGGCATAGTTGATCGCTGGAGAGCGGTCTGTGTGACAGCTCTCCAGCGACCAAACAGCGACGCTGCAGCGATCGACATCGTTGTCGCTATCGCTGCAGCGTCGCTTCGTGTGAAGGTACCTTAAGCGACGCTCCAGCGATATAGACAACGATCCGACTTAAACCAGATCGCTGGAGCGTCACTGTTAGGTCGCTGTAGAGACGTCAAACACAGCAACTCCAGAACGATGCAGGAGCGATCCAGTAACGTAACGGCGACTCACTTATCGTTCACGCTCCATGTAAAAACATTGCTGACATCGTTGCTTTTGCTGTCAAACATGATGATACACGCCGATCTAGCGACTAAATAAAGTTCCAGACTTCTAGCTCCGACCAGCGATATAACAGCGGGATCCAGATCGCTGCTGCGTGTCAAACTCAATGAGATCGCTATCCAGGACGCTGCTATGTCACGGATCGTTGTCGTTCTCGTTGGAAAGTTGTTTAGTGTGAAGGTACCTTTACTGTAGTACTGAGACTAGTGCTTACTGCCCTACTCATTAGTCAGGATTAGCTCAAGGCTAGCCAGGGCTTAGGCACTTGACCACACATGGGAAGGGGAGGAGGGGACCCGACTAGGGACGATAGGGAGCACAGGTTTCAATCTCAGGTGAGTATTTAGGGATCTCTCTCCCCTCTCCCTATTTTCGGGGCTCTATTTACCTTTTTTCCTGGGGTTTTTCCTCTCATTTGCGCCACACATCGGGCATTCCCTTGTTCTGGCATGACAGCTTTTACCCAAATTTTAGAGAGCAAAAAAGTAGTATGCATAGACAGTTTGGGATCACCTAATAATTTTAATTATTCTTGTAATTTTAATTAAAGCTTTTACGCAAGTATTTTGGTGTAAAAATCCTTAAAACGTCACAAACTTTTGGTGCAACTTGATGCTTTGCTAAAATGTTGCAACTTTTGGTGCACTTACACAGTCTTTTTCTGATTCTACTGATGAAGAAGTCAGACAAACTTTGAAACGCGTTGATAATAAACCGCACTTTTCCTGAAAACGTAATATTTTTTGGATAATTTTATTTATCACTTGTCAGCAGCATGACACATTCACTTTTCCATTTTTACTTGATTTCGAAGTTGGATCCTCCAACCAGCGGAGCAGCAGCAGCTGGAGTTACACATCAAGGCCTCTGAAGAGTTGTGCTTTCTCACTACTCAACCTGGGGAGCAGTTGATGCATCACTAAAAAACTATTTTTACTGGATAACACTATTTACACTTTCTTGTCCTTCTTCATTTCTCTTGCTATGTGTGCTTATAAGCAGAAACCTTTCCTTCATGAGGAGTGGGGAAGAGAGAAGCCAGCTGGGTGCTAGCGTCTTGGACTAGTCATCCGAGTCACATGATCTCCAGCTGGCTTTTAAATGTATGTTTCCTCTGAAATGCCTCAGCATGTCAAGGTAAAACATATCTGTCTGAAATGATGGAACTAATGTATGTTCCATGCTGCCCATGGTTCCAGCAGTGTGAATCAGCTGACAGGTTTCCTTTAGCAAATTCTTACTTGAATAGGCCAGAGAAGGTATCGGATGTCACCACTTAGACCTTCTTTACTGAACATTTGTTCTGTGCCACCGGTTGTAAATGAAAGTATGGCTCGTTTACCCTAAGAAGAAAAGAATTAGCTTGTAAAATTCAACAGTGTTAGAAATGATCTACACTTTCACCTACAATTTTACTTTCATTGCCATAAAATCTCTTAACTCAATTCTTTTGTACAATATTAAGCCTTCTTCACACATTTTTTTTACCAAAACAAAATTAGCAAAAAAAAAGGCAGGTAAGTAGACATATCAATATATTTCTATATCTATTTCTATAGACCTTAACACCTTCACGACATTTGCTCTACATATACGGCGCAAGCATGAATCGGCTGAATGGAGCGGGCTCACGTGGTAAGCTTGCCCCATATCAGATAAGTAATTGCTGTGTATTAACCTGCAATTGTTAACCTGTTAAGTGCTGCTGTCAAACTCTGAAAGTGGCATTAATAACATTGTGGTGGGGGCACGTCATTCCATGGGCCCATCGATGTGCCCGTGATGTGATCGCGGGTTGCGAATGAGTTGCTATGATGGCTGGGGTTCTGTTGAATGCTTAATGCTTGTCATTATGGAACTCCCTTAAAACCCAACCTGAGGACGTGCTTCAAAGGAGACCGTGATTTTCACTTTATATAAGAAAAAATTGGAGGTTGTCCTAACCCCTGGATGATGATAAAAGTTTTAGCTTTATTAGAATGTTAATTAAAATATAGCATTAAGGAGTGGGTGGAAAAAGCAACATTTTTGAATGCTATATGGCAGTGAAGCAAAAATAGAAAACACATGGGTGATTTATAATGGATACGATTAAACCAAACAGAAAAAAATGTGGTTTGATAAAATTCAATAATTCTCAAAAATAATTTACACGAAGAAGCGCATATTGAAAAACACACCGTGTTCCAAATTATTATGAAAATTGGATTTAAGTGTCATAAAGATTTAATTGTTTTGTTTTTCAAATAAACTCGTGGATGGTATTGTGTCGCAGGGCTCAATGGATCACTGAAATCAATCTTAAACACGTGATAATTAGTTTTCCAGGTGATTCTAATTAAAGGAAAACTACTTAAAAATGATATTCCTCATTATTAAGTAGGCCACAGGTTTCAAGCAACCTTGGAAATAAAAAGGATCTCTCAGCTGCTAAAAAGCGTTAAATAGTGCAGTGTCTTGGACAAGGTATGAAAACATTAGATATTTCACGAAAACTTAAGAGTTATCATCATACTGTGAAGATATTTGTGACTGAAACAGAGCACAGACAGAGGTCATGCAGATAAAGGTATAAAGAGGAAGGTTTCTGCCAGACAAATTCATTGGATTAAGAGAGCAGCTGCCAAAATACCATTACAAAGCAGCAAACAGTTATTTGAAGCTGCTGGTGCCTCTGGAGTTCCTCAAACCTCAAGGTGTAGGATCCTTCAAAGGCTTGCTGTGGTGCATAAACCTACTATTCAGCCACCCTTAAACAGTGTTCACAAGCAGAAATGGTTGCAGTGGGCCCACACATACATGAAGACTAATTTTCAAACGGTCTTGTTTACTGATGAGTGTCGAGCAAGCCTGGATGGTCAGATGGATGGAGTAGTGGATGCTTGGTGGATAGCCACAATGTCCCAACAAGGCTGCGACATCAGCAAGGAGGTGGAGGAGTCATGTTTTGGGCTGGAATCATGGGGAAACAGCTGGTAGGGCCCTTTAAGGTTCCTGAAGTTGTGAAAATGACCTCTGCAAAGTATATAGAGTTTCTGACTGACAACTTTCTTCCATGGTATAAAAAGCAGAAACGTGCCTTCAGGAGCAAAATCATCTTCATACATGACAATGCACCATCTCATGCTTTGGAGTATCATGAAGCCAAAGATCTATGATGGTGGGAGGCAGTTCACATCAAAACAGCAGCTCTGGGAGGCTATTCTGACTTCATGCAACGAATGACAGTCTGTCTAATAAAAGTCATCACCCGTTAGATTATACATCGAATTTTATTGAAGAAACCTCCCAATGATAACAGTATAATCTCCAAAATGAATAAACACTCAAAATGCACTGTTCCAAATTATTAGGCACAGTAGAATTTCTAAACATTTGATATGTTTTAAAGAACTGAAAATGCTCATTTGTGGAATTTGCAGCATTAGGAGGTCACATTCACTGAACAAAAAAGCTATTTAACTCCAAAACATCCTAACAGGCCAAGTTACGTGTTAACATAGGAACCCTTCTTTGATATCACCTTCACAATTCTTGCATCCATTGAACTTGTGAGTTTTTGGAGAGTTTCTGCTTGTATTTTGTACCGACCATTTAGGAAAATCCGAGAAAAATATCATTTGTATAATCATTTGGAACACGGTGTACACATACATTCATATTAGTAATGATACATGATTTTTCATCTTATATTTAAACCATCTTCCCTAGTTAACAAACATCTACTCATATCCTCACCTTGTGCTGGTTTATTAACCTTTTCAATGACGAAGGCTTGAAATTAAGCTACCTGCCATTGATGGTGAGTACTGAAGTGTTTGGCTGCTGACGAAACATTTCAGTTTAGATTATTTGTATTGCAAATATCATTAGAGGGAACCTGTCACCCCCCCCCCCCCCCAGTCGTTTCAAACTAAAAGAGCCACCTTGTGCAGCAGTAATGCTGCATTCTGACAAGGTGGCTCTTTTAGTTCTGGGTGCTGTAACTAGAGAAATAATCCGTTTTATAATTTGTCCAAAATACCTGGTCTTCAGACAAGGAGGCCGGCCTTTCCCCCCTGCTTTAGACGCCATACAGCCGTCACTCACATCTTCTTGGCGCCGGGCGCCGCCTCCTCAGCGCTGTTTTGAAAATAGCCGCCGCCTGCGCTCTTTTCTCCTGCCTGGTGCAGGCGCAGTGCGCATGCCCAGGAATCCCAGCCCCGCAATGTGAATAAATCATAAGTCACTGCGGGGCTGGGATTCACAAGCAGGGCGGCCGCGCAGGCGCAGTCACCGAGACTGCATATGAGGAAAGACGGCCAGCGCTCACTGCGCCTGCACCAGGCAGGAGAAAAGAGCGCAGGCGCCGGCTATTTTCAAAACAGTGCTGAGGAGGCGGCGCCCGGCGCCATTAAGATGTGAGTGACGGCTGTGTGGCGTCTGCAGCAGGGGGGAAAGTCCTGCCTCCTTGTCTGAAGACAAGGTATTTTGGACAAATTATTATAATTGATTATTTCTCTAGTTACAGCACGCAGAACTAAAAGAGCCACCTTGTCAGAATGCAGCATTACTGCTGCACAAGGTGGCTCTTTTAGTTAAAAACGCCTGGGGGGGGTGACAGGCTCCCTTTAAGATGTTCGTTGATGCAAACTTTTATTTTATGTGTCTGCAACCAACATAGATTTTTTAATATGAAAAATATCTAATTATGTATACCACATTTTCAGTATTACAGTTGATGAATTGTTTGATGTTTAATAATTGGGATTTAGTCGTATCCCTTAGGCCTCTTTCACACTTACGTCTTTGAGCTCCTGTCGAAATCCGTCGATTTTTGAAAAAACAGGATCCAGCAAATTTTTCTGCTGGATCCTGTTTTTTTCTCATAGACTTGTATTAGCGACGGATTGTGACAGATGGCCTTCCGTTTCATCCGTCGTGCACTGGATCTGTCTGAAAATTGCTGTCCGTCGGGCGAGAACAACGCACAGAGGAACGTTTTTCCTGTACGTTGGAAAATCGCTCAGCGACGGATCCTGCGCTGCCCGTCGTTGGCTATAATGGATTCCTATGGACGCAGTATCTATCGCTGACTATCAAAAGCAGGAATCCAGCGACGGGTTCCGTTTTTTGAAACTGAGCATGTGTGGAAGAATTTCCAGTCAGGGAAATTCTCTATCGCTTGCTCTCTCTCTCTCTCTCTCTCTCTCTTTTTTACTATTGATGCTGCCTATGCAGCATCAATAGTAACAAGATATAATGTTAAAAAAAAAAAAAATCGCAATATTTTCACCTTCCGGCATCTCGCGCTGCGTTTCTGATGGTTGAATCCCACCTCTGCATCAGCATGTGAAGTTGAGCTCCGCCTGCTGCTAGTAACCACTTGAATTCTGATGAAATCTCTGACAGTCCCATTTGAAGTGCCAAAACACCGCCCCTACATCCTCTGCAATGTGATTGCAGCACTCCGATGGGTTGCCATGACATCCAGACTCTGGCCAAAGGCCACCGTGTCTGCCATGATGGTGCTACAGTGAAGACTGTGATTTTTACGTTGCACTGCAATACTATAGTATTACAATATATAGTTCAAGCGATTGGCCAATCGCAGGTTCCGATACCTTATCCCTTTTATCCCCCAAGCCTATTTGCACTTTCATGACCAGACCAAATGTTACAATTCTAACCAGTGTCATTTTAGGTGGTATTAACTCTGGAACGCTTCAACGAATCCCACTAATTCTGAAACTGTTTTTTTTGTGACATATTGTACTTCATGATACTGGTAAAATTATTTGATATGACTTGAATTTTTTTGTGAAAAAAAATGAAATTTGGTGAAAATTTGGAACCTTGAAATTTTTCAAACTTTTAGTTATTATGCCTTTAAATCAGAGCGCTATGACACAAAATAGTTAATAAATAACATTTCCCAGATGTCTACTTTACATCAGCACAATTTTTGAAACATATTTTTTTCTGTTAGGAAGATATAAGGGTTAAAGATTGACCAGCAATTTCTCATTTTTTTAAACAAAATTTACAAAACAATTTTTTTTTAGGGACCATATTACATGTGACTTTTAGGTGTTTATATGACAAAAAATTACCAAAAGTGACAACTTTCTAAAAACTGGACCCTCAATGTGCTCAAAACTGCATTCAAGAAGTTTATTAACCCTTCAGGTGATTCATAGGAATTTTTGGAATGTGGAAGGAAGAAATGAACATTTTCAGTTTTTTTTTTATTTTTTACTTTAGACCCTTTTTTTAGCTTGTACAAAGGCAACAGGAAAAAATGGACCTCAAAATTAGTTGTGAAATTTCTCTTGAGCATACCGATATCCCATATGTGGAGAAAAACACTGGGTGCATGGCAGGGCTCGGGAGGGAAGGAGCGCCATTTGACTTTTTGAATGTAAAATTGTCTGTAATAATTAGCGGATGCCTTGTCTGATTTAGAGAACACCTGATGTGCCTAAACAGAGCTAACCCCCACGAATGACACCATTCTGGAAACTAGACCCCCCAGGGAACATATGTAGATGTGTGGTGACCACCATAAACCCCCAGGGGCTTCACAGAAGTTTATAACATTAAGCTAAAAAAAATATAAAATTTTCTCTTATAAATTCTTTTTAGCTTCAAATTTTACATTTTCTCAGGGTAACAGGAGAAATTGCACCACACAATTTGTTGTGCAATTTCTTCTGAGTATGCTGATACCCCAAATGTGGGGGAAACCTACTGTTTGGGCGCATGGCAGTACTCAGAAGGGAAGGAGGGCCATTTGACGTTTTTAAAGCAAAATTTGCTGGAATAATTAGCAGACGCCATGTCACGTTTGGACAGTCCCTGATGTGCCTAAACAGTGGAACCCCTCCAATTGACTCCATTTTGGTAACTAGACCCCTCCAGGAATGTATCTAGCTGTGTGTTGAGCACCTAAACCCCCAGGTGCTTCACAGAAGTTTATAAAGTAGAGCTGTGAAAATAAAAAAAATCAAATATGTCCCAGAAAAATGTCATTTTAGCACCAAATTTTGTTATTCTCATGAGGATAACAGGAAATGGAACCTCAAATTTCATGTAAAATTTCTCCTGAATATGCTGATACACAATATGTGGGGGTAAACTACTGTTTCGGGGCACGAGAGGGATCATAAAAGCAGGAGTGACATTTTGGAATACAGATTTTGATGAAATAGTCTGCTGGTGTCATGTCACGTTTGAAAAGCTTCTGATGTGCCTAAACAGAAGAACCCCCCAATTGACCCCATTTTGGAAACTAGACCCCTCCAGGAATGTATCTAGATGTGTAGTGAGCACCTGAACTCCGGGTGATTCACAGAAGTTTATAAAGTAGAGCTGTGAAAATAAAAGAAAATCAAATTTTTCCCAGAAAAATGCTATTTTGTCCCCAAATTTTGTTATTCTCATGAGGACAACAGGAAATGGAACCCAAAATTTCTTGTACAATTTCTCCTGATTATGCTGATACCCCATATGTGGGGGTAAACTACTGTTTTGGGGCACGACATGGATCATAAAAGCAGGAGTGACATTTGGAATACAGACTTTGATGGAATAGTCCGCTGGTGTCATGTCGCGTTTGAAGAGCCTCTGATATACCTAAACAGTGGAAAAAACCCCACAAATGACCCTATTTTGGAAACTAGACCCTTTACGGAATGTCTAGATGTGTGGTGAGCACCTTGAACCCACTGGTGGCTCACAGACTTTTACAGCGTTGATCTGTGGAAATGAAGAAAATATATTTTTTCACCCAAAAATGTTTTAGCTCCAATTTTTTATTTTCACAAGAATAGCAGGAGAAAATTTACCTCAAAAATTGTTGTGCAATTTCTCCTGAGTACACTGGTACCCCATACATAGTCAAAAACTATTTTTGAGGCACAGTGCAGAGCTCAGAAGGGCAGAAGCCATATTAAAGTTGAGATTTTGCTGGACTGGTTTGAGGGTGTCATGTCACATTTGCAGAGCCCCTGAAGTGCCAGAACAGCAGAACCCCCCATAAGAGACCCTATTTTACAAACTACACCTCTCAATGAATTCATCTGGGAGTGCAGTGATCATATTAAAACCCCAGGTGGGTCACAGAATTTTATACCATTGGGCTGTGAAGAAAAAAATAATTACATCTTTACCAACAAAATTTAGTTTAACCCCAGATTTTACATTTTTACACTGGGAAATAGGTAAAAATTGCACCAAAATTTGACCCACAATTTCTGTTATATAGAAATACCCAATAGGTGTCTGTACAGTATTGCTTAGCCATACGGCGAGACTCAGGATGGACGAAGCACTATTTGCCTCCTGGAATGCAGATTTTCTTAGAATAATTTGCTGACTCCATATACAGAGCCCCTAAGTGCTAGAAGAGTAGAATACACCTTCAAGTGACCTCATTTTGGAAATTATACCCCTTTGGGAGTTTTTCTACAGGTGTTCTGACAATTATAGTGACCAGAAGCTCATGCTTCTGGAGGCACGCACTTGTAAATTACACGAACTTTCATCACTTCAAAAATGCCAAACAGGTTGAAGCTAAATATGGTTTAGGTACACTGTGGGGCTCAGAAGGGAGAGGGACATTTGGATTTGAGAGCTCAGAATTTCCTGGATTTCTTTTCTGGAGGAGAAGCCATTTTGCTCTTCCAGATTCTTTGTACTACTAGTAACATGGAAGCCCCAATATTTCCATTGACAGATAACGATCCTGATGGCGACTTCCTTTTTTTGTGGTTTGATTTGGAGCTTTTGTTAGGAACATAACATTTGGTATCACATTTATCTGGCGCTCTACGCTGAACACTTACATCGGGGTTTCCATCTAAATCTCTAAGTGATGTGATTCATATGAAACCCCTGAGGGATCCATTCGCTATAATAAGGCAGCAGAGTTACTATGATCTCTTTCTGCCCTCTGTTCAGTGGTTTCCTTCTTTACAGATGTATACAAAACTGTGGCAATGGCACTTTTATGCACACCTAAAAAATATGAACGACACCCACAGTGCCTCCAGATGGCATCCACATTGCCTCCATCTGTTTCATTATAGGGAATCTTTCAACAAGGCTTCTGTTTGAATCACATTTTTCAGAGGGCTACAAGGAAAACCCCGTTGTAAGCGCTTAGCGTAGAGCACAGGATAAATATGCACAGAATATTAATGCGATCTTTGGGAGGCTGATTAAACAAATCAATAGCAGGTGAAGTATTGGTTTTATTTATTTTTTACGCCGTTCCTCATGCAGTATAAGTGATTAGATTACTTTATTCTTTTGGTCCGTGCAATTACAGGGATACCAGATTTATAGGTTTTTTTATGTTTGGTTGCTGTCACACAGTAAAAGATGATTTTTTTTTTCAAAAACTAGCATTGCCATATTTTGAGAGCCATAATTTTTCCATACTTTTGCTGACAGAGTCATGTGACCGCTTGTTTTTTGAACAAGTAAATGTTTTTATTGGTACCATTTTTGGGCTTGTGTCATTTTTTGATTGCTTTCTATTCCAAGTATTGTGAGGCAGAATGAACAAGCATCAACAATTTAGGATTTATTTTTTAAATGCCGTTCCACATCTAGTAAAATTGATAAGACGGCTTTATCCCGTGGGTCAGCACGATTACAGCAATACTACATTTAGATAGTTTTTTTTGTGTTTTGGCGCTTTTACGCAATATAAACTATTTTATTGAAAGAATATATTTTTGGATCACCTTATTCTGAGAGCTATAACTTTTTTCTGCTGATTGAGCTATATGATGGATTGCTTTTTTGCTGGACAAGATGAGGTTTTCAGCTATATCATTTTTATTTATATTCTTTTCTTATCGCGTTTTATTGGTGGCATAATTTTTTAGGTCGGATCATTCTGGACATGGCGATACCAAATATGTGTACTTTTTTTTCCCGAAAAATACTTATTTATTGGTACAATATATATATATATATATATATATATATATATATATGTGTGTGTGTGTTTTTTTTTTCTATTATAATTTGGTCATTTCTTTAAATTATGTTTTTACAATTTTTTTTTCTACTTTTTTACTAAGTCCCCTCTATGGGACTTTCACTTTCAGCAGTGTGATCGCAGTTCTAATGCATTGCAATGAACGAGCATAGCAATGCATTAGAACTGTCAGTCCTTCAGACATGTTAGTTAGAAAATGCACTGCGAATTAACTAACTAACTTGCTAGTGCCGGGTGACCTGGGTGGGTTACAATGGCAATGATCGGGCCCTCGCGATGACACCGATCGCAGTGCAGAGGGGGCTCCCTCCCTCTGCATGGCTGCAATTGCTGCAACCACTAGCAATCGCAGTATTCAGGGGTTTAAAGAGTCAGGCACTGAATCAGCTGATAACCGCTCGCGTGCAGAGCCTCTGTGCGCACAAAATTGCCATGACGTATCCATACGTCAAAGGTCAAAAAGATGTTAAAAAGTAAAAGTTAAAAAAATGTTTTTAATCACAGAAAAAATATAAGTATAAAATAGAAACAATCTCCTTTTCCCAATAAAAATAAAGAAATTGGAACAATTAAAAAATATACACATCTATGGTATTGCTGTGTCTGTAAAAGTCAGTTCTATCAAAATATAAAATTTATTAAACCAATTGGTAAGTGGCATAATGAGAAAACAAACCCTGAAACTTCACAATTGCGTTTTTTTAGCCACAAATATGAAAAGGTGCAACCAGTAGCAATCAAAACTTGTATCTACCCCAAAATGTTTTTAATGAATGATGATGTTAATTTTTCATGTAAAAAATTAGCCATCATGCAGCTCCATTAACTCAAAAATGAAAATATCACAAATTTTGAAAACTAGTAATTTTTTTACAAATTTAATATTTTTTTCACCACTTAAAGGGCCACTGTCACCCCCTCCAGCCGTTATAAACTAAAAGAGCCACCTTGTGCAGCAGTAATGCTGCATTCTAACAAGGTGGCTCTTTTAGTTTTTGCTTCTGTTATTCCCTCAATAAAGCGTTTTATAATGGAGGGGGTGACAGTGGCCCTTTAAAATAAAAAAAAAAACGATACAAGTTTGGAATCACTGTAATTGTCTTGACCTGGAGAATAATGTTCATACGAGCGCAAGTAATTTTTCTCAAAGAAGACAAATCTCCAAAACACAATTGTGCAGTTACATTTTTTGGGGGCATTCTTTCCGTACTCCATACTAATTTTTTTTAGATTTTTTAGTACATTGAATGATAACACTGCAACTCTTCCCACAAAAAACAAGACATAAAAATAAAAAAGTTATCGGTCTTGGAAGAAGGGGATGAAAAAATGAAACCACAAAAAAGGAAAATTTTCAGTGATACCATTTTTATTTACATTAGTCTTTTTGATAGTGTTTTATTCCATTTTTTGTCAGTATGAAGGGGTTAAATAGCGTGACAGTTTTATAGGCCGGGTCATTAGAAACACAGCGATATACCAAATATGTGCGCTTTTTTTTAACATAAATATACCTACAGTATTTATTGGCTTAATATTTTTTTTATTTTATGATTTTTGTAAATATTTTTTTTACAATTTTTGTAACTCCTTTTGTTACATTTTACGTCCCTCTGTGGGACTTTAAATTTAATTAGTCTGATCACAGGTGCATTGCAATGCATTATACCTGTCAGTGCTGCAGTGACAGAAGCCTCTTGGACCATGCTCTGAGCATGGTCTGATCGGCTTACCATAGCTTGGTGACCTGAATGGTTCCCTCCTTCCCCCTTCCTTCTAATTGCTGCAATCGCTATCGATCATGGCATTTAGGGCGTTTGCTTTAAGCCAAGCTCCTGGCGGCAATCATGCTGGCACTGCTCCTGTGCTCGCATGATTGACATGACGTAAATTTATGTCATTTGCGGGAACCCCTTCCCGATGTAAACTTATGTTAACTGTCACTATGGGGTTAATGAATTTGGTGCATCTTACTCCAGCACCCTTCATTAAGGCTAGTCTACAAATGGTAGTGTTAGGATTCCCTTACACTGACTGAGTGGTATACGATATTTTATCGTATAGCATTTGGCCCAATGTTATACTATGGGGCAGTGTAGATTTGACATGAGAAAAGAATCGCAGCATGCAAACTCTGACAGATCTGAGTGTCATTAGTATAATCGGCCTGATTCTCTTGCACGAGAAAATATACGGCAGTGTGAGTGAGCCCTTAAAAAGAATTTGTCAGCACAAAATGACTGTTCAGATCAAATAGTGCACCCTTGGCAAGGGCAATCACTTAAAGTGCACCTTCCCATCTCCGCCCTTCTCTGTGTCTATAAAGTCACAGCTGTCGAAGAAGTGGGGTGTGTATAGAGCAGAGGTGTCAAACTGCATTCCTCGAGGGCCGCCAACAGGTCATGTTTTCAGGATTTCCTTAGCATTCCACAAGGAGCTGGAATCATTCTGTGCAGGTGATTAAATTATCACCTGTGCAATACAAGGAAATCCTGAAAACATGACCTGTTGGCAGCCCTCGAGGAATGCAGTTTGACACCACTGGTATAGAGGGAAAACAAAACAAATTGGTGTGAAGGTGCACTTAAATGTTTGGCCACACCAATGGTTCACTGAGAAGCTTTACACAGTCATTCTGTGCTGACAGGTTGACTTTAAAGCAGTCCATTTTTCTCACTGTACACGTTGTGAGAAAGTTACTAGTAAAATACTAGATGGGAGATACGTGTTACTCAGGATGTTAGCCTCAGTGATGTGAATCTGGGAAAATGCTCCAGCATACGAAGTACTGGGTTTTAGGGAACATCTGAAGAGTGGGTGGGAGGCTGTTCACCATATCTCCACCTCAGGGTGTGGCCCAGAAGCTAATTGTGGAGACTTTTCCGCTCATTCAGTGATCTGTGTACTCTGGAGGGGAGTGGACCTCCAGTACTGGGCTCTTGCTAAACACAGCTGAAATCTGTTTCCTGTGCAGGATCCTCGCAGTTAGGGCTGTCCCACACGTCCAGATAATTCCGGTACCGGAATAAATCGGTACCGGAGTTATCCGTGTCCGTGTGCCTGGGAACTCACGTAGGCCATACGAGGGGCACACGTGTGCCGCCCGTATGGCGAGTGGGTACCACACGGAGCGTGTGGTACCCACTCTGCATCGTGCTGAAGCCGCGATTCATATGTTCCCTGCAGCAGCGTTTGCTGCAGAGAAAATATGAATAATAGTGTTTAAAATAAAGATCTATGTGTCCGCAGCCCCCCCACCCCCTGTGCGCCCCCCCGCTGGTCAGAAAATACTTACCCGGGTCCCCCGTCGGCTGTCGCTCCTTCCTGGTCTGGCCGCGGCTTCTCTACTGTATGCGGTCGATTACACTCATGAATATGTGGCTCCACCTCCAATAGGGGCGGAGCCGACTATTCATGATTGTAAATGAGCGGCCCCACGTGACCGCATACAGTAAGCCACGGCCAGACCAGGAAGGAGCGACAGCCGACGGGGGACCCGGGTAAGTATTTTCTGACCAGCGGGGGGGCGCACAGGGGGTGGGGGGGCGGCGGACACATAGATCTTTATTTTAAACACTATTATTCATATTTTCTCTGCAGCAAACGCTGCTGCAGGGAACATATGAATGGCGGCTTCAGCACCATGTGGGGGGGACAGCGCTTACTGTAGCGCTGTCTCCTGCACGCACACGGACCCCAGACGGAGAATGTCCGTGTGAGGTCCGTGTTTTACACGGACCCATTGACTCTATTGGGTCCATGTAATCCGTGCGCTCCCACGAACACTGACATGTCTCCGTGTTTGGCACACGGAGACACGGTCCGCAAAAAATCAATGACATCTGAACAGATGCATTGATTTTTATGGGTCTACGTGTGTCAGTGTCTCCGGTACGTGAGGAAACTGTCACCTCACGTACCGGAGCCACTGACGTGTGAAACCGGCCTTATAAGGATTATGGTGAGTGCTATTCTTTTTCTTAATGCCAAGAAGACTGAATATGTCTATGTATTTTGGTTGCACTGGTTTATGACGCCTGGTTTAATAAACCAGTTAAAAATGTAATTGTAAAGCATTCCTGTGACTACCTCGTGAAGCAGCCGAGTGAGCTGATCTACCACAATGTTAACACTGTTTTACTATTTTTACAAAGATTATAAACACTGTGGCCCCTATTCAGTAGCGTTTCATACTCCAGTCTTAATGAGGGGCATGCAGGAATAAAAAGCCCCAAATTCATTAAGCGGTACGTCATTTAATTAATTTGGCACTTCTTATCACTGTAGTGCTTCTCTACCTTGCCAGGAATGTTAATCCAGTTACGGAACGTAGCAAGATTTTTGGTGTAAGAAACACCTACACTTTTACTGAATTTGACAAGCAAGAGCAGCCACCTCCCATCCCACCCTGGCTCCTTCCCAGCTTCATCCATTTTGGTGGAGCTGCATCAAACCAAACTCACCAAATATTTGCACAACTCTGCATTGCGTAAAAATGTTGCAACTTTTTAAAATATTTTTCGATACTTTTTTGACATAAACAGTTTGTTTTATCGTCCCCTATATTTTGTCATTCAACATAATCGTAGTGGTACAACATACCTTAAGTAATCCAGTTTCATAACAGCCTGGGAAGTTGAAAGCAAAGCCTTGAACGAAGCATCGATCTATCCAGCCCTTCATGATTGCAGGGAAGCTAAACCAGTATAAAGGAAACTAAGGAAAATAAATAGGTACATTAAGGCTGGATTCACGCCGTGTTATGCTGAATTTTTCAAAGGCAGGTGGTTACTTGAAAGTATTTAGTGAATCATAAAAAAATTACTTTCTGTTTCTTGTTTTTTTTTTTTAATTTCTGGGCCTGACTTTTTTTTAAGAAGATCGATAAGGTTCCAGAGATATATGCTTTTTCATTTACTGTTATTTTATTGTGTTACAAGGGGAGTGACTTACAGGACTCTTTGGGGGCATGTCTGTAGACTGCTTTGCATTATTACCCTGTGAGCAACACCCCCTTGGTAAAGAATAAAATTTAGCATGTTGGGCTCACTACATAAAGAGACCTATATATCTGCAATTGTATTGCGGATTCAAAAATAAAAACAAAAAAAAAATACTCTGGGGAACAGCAAGATTAAAATGATAGCAGCCACTGGCCACTTTTGGCACCCTGCTCGTAGTATGTCATTTTTCTGGTCTCTTCTCCATTGTCATCGCTATAGGACTTGAAAATATAAGTGTATAAAATTAAAAAATAGCACAAAAATTAGCATAACAATACAGTTGCAATGATTTTTTTTTAGAAAGGCTGAAAAAGTATGCTAAGGAGATACACCCACGATATTGCACCAGGCTTGCTAATCAAAAGAGAAGTTGTGGATGACAAAATTTAGGAGGCACTAAGCAGGGATAGCAATTATTGGCCACGGAATACGAACATGGCAAATGTATTTGCTTATCTCTACTAAGTATAAAATAAAAAATCCATACTTATGTATCAATTCCACATTGGTCCTTTCTAGTACAGCCTAAGATTCTCTTCTAGTTTCCTTGCTGGGAACAGTTTATGTCACGAGTTTACAGCGACAGAGAGGATCCAGAAGACCGCAGTGACTGATTTCTCCTACTCCTGCACTGAATAGAAGCACTTCACCTTCATATTAAATGGTACAGGTTTATTTCAGCAGTGCAGGGATTAATCTACTCAGTTGAGGGCTCCTGGAAGCTTTCCTGCATTAAGGCTTAGCTGTTTACCATTAGCCACTCCCATCTTCTGCATTGTCAGAGTTAGCTTATGCTGAATGGCTGGAGGTTGTTGTTGGTTATTGGAGAAGGCATTTGGTGGCTTTTTCTGTGATTGTTGCTAGGGTTTGAGTGTGTGATAACTCCCTTTCTTCTCCTACTTTGGCTTACCCTCATCCTCCACTCTCCGGTGCACTCCTCTGTTGTCCATGTGAATATGTTTGTTATTTTTCTTTATCCCTGTTCGCATTACCTTAGTAGTCTGGTTAGTGTATTACGGTACACTATTACTCCACTCTTCCCTGGGTGGGGGAAGGGTACAGACTGAGGGCAGATTCAGGAGCTAAGGCAAGGTACGTGGCCCTGGCGTCTTCACCACCAGAAGTAATCCGGGAAGCAGGGTGAGCTAGGGGGCCCCTAGTGTTAGAGACAGGGAAGGAGCCCATGGTCCCGGAAAACCCGACAACAGAGTTGTGACAGTTTACATGTTCCAGGTTTGCTATTTTTTCTTTTTCCTGAAGACAGCAATCCTCATGGGTTTTGTGCTATTTTTCATTGCAGACATATATTGCTTTTTGACAATTTTGGGACCTGTGTCATTTGTTTCAAAATGATGTACGATTTGGATGTAGTTTTTTTTTGTAAAATTTTGTTCCCATTGACCACAATATGTATGTATTTTTCATCATGCTTAATAGTGATGAGCGAATATACTTGTTACTTGAGATTTCTCGAGCATGCTCGGGGGTCCTCCGAGTATTTTTTAGTGCTCGGAGATTTAGTTTTTCTTGACGCAGCTGAATGATTTACATCTGTTAGCCAGCATAAGTACATGTGGGGATTCCCTAGCAACCAGGCAACCTATCACTCATCACTAATGCTTAACCCCTTTACCCCCAAGGGTGGTTTGCATGTTAATGACCAGGCCAATTTTTACAATTCTGACCACTTTCCTTTATGAGGTAATAACTCTGGACCGCTTCCATGGATCCTGGTGATTCTGACACTATTTTCTCGTGACATATAGTACTTCATGATAGTGGTAAAATTTCTTTCATATTACCTGCGTTTATGTGTGAAAAAATGGAAATTTGGCAAAAATTTTGAAAATTTTGCAATTTTCCAACTTTGAATTTTCATGTCCTTAAATCAGAGATATGTCACACAAAATACTTAATAAGTAATATTTCCCACATGTCTACTTTACATCAGCACAATTTTGGAACCAAAGTTTTTTTTTTGTTTGGAAGGTATATGGGTTAAAAGTTGACCAGTGATTTCTTATTTTTACAACACCATTTGTTTTTTTTAGGGACCACATCACGTTTGGAGTCACTTTGAGGGGTCTATATGATAGAAAAAACCCAAAAGTAGCACCACTCTAAAAACTGCACCCCTCAAAGGTGCTCAAAAACAGATTCAAGACGTTTATTAATGCAGCGCCCCAGAGTCCTGGTCGTTGCAGTACTGTGGCTCTGCCGCTAAGGGGGGCTATGGTACGTCTGATGGCACTGAAGGAGTTCATCTGACCAGGTATCACATACACCAATACATTTCACAGTCGGGCCTCCAGGGGGAGCTAAGGGTGCTATTTATTAGGCCACTCCTCACCACTGTGGGTAAACTGGGGGTCAGGCAGGAAGTTAGGAGAGAAAGCTGACTGGGTTGGACCAGACAACACCTGGTGGCAGAGGGTGTCGTGGGGGAAGATTCGGTAGGGTCCCTGTCAGGTTTGGGACCCTGACAGAGGCCTGGCTACAAGAAGGAACGTCACGGGACCGTGCCTGCTCAGCATAGCGGCGGTGCCCTAAGAAAGGATCAGAAGCGAGATATATTGTGAGTGAGAAACGAGATCAAAGCAAGAAGGAGAAATACCAGTAGGAGTCGTGCTGTAAGACCGAGGCAACATCCTACTGAGGCGCACAACCGGCAGCCGGAACGCCGAGGAAGTATTACTATATTCAGCTTCAGGCAATACTTCAAACCAACGGCAGGACAGTCAGTCATAGGCGGGCTGTCTCACCTAAATCACCTATGCAGTCTTGGGGGGCAACTTGTGGAGAGGGGCGACTCTAGGGTCTCGGAAGAGCTCCGAGCCTACCCGTCATACGGGTGCCGTCCTAACCGTAACATCAGGGAGGGACGGAAGATTAGCAGAACATAATCTAATCGAGTTGTGAGGGAACTTAAGAAACAGACACAACAGTTGTGGGGACTTTCCGTAAGCACAGCAGGGAAGGACCACAACACATAGCGCTAGCAGGTAGGCACAGATTTCCACCTGCAAAGAGAACTCTGGAGGTGCCATTGGACCGGCCGGACTTGCGCAGCCTGGTGAACCGTATTCCGGACTGAGGACCCAGAGACCTTCAGTAAAGAGGTAAAGAGACTGCAACCTGGTGTCCTCGTTATTTACTGCACCGCACCACCACCACCATCCACAACCATCATTTACTGTATGCCCCTCAGCAGGGTCACGGACCGGGCCTAGCCACCGTGACAACCCCAGAGCAGAGACTCAGAGGCCCGGTACCGGGTACCCCTCGGCCCTGCGGCAGTGGGGGCGCTACAAACTTGGCGTCACGAACAGGATCTACTTAAGCCTGAAGAATCAGGTCATGTGTGCCTTGGAACTGTGATTTACTGTGCTTGGGCTGTACTTTATTGCAAGGACTGTGCTGTGCCATTTACCGCCAAAATCCGCCGCCATTGCAGCGCTGAGGAGAGCGCAGGAGAAGAAGAGGGGCGTGGAGTAGGCGTAGACAAGCTGAAGAGCGCGAAGGACCATGGCCGCCCAGTCTAAATATTGTTGCATCCTAAGGGCGGGCCCGTCAACAGGGAAGATCCGCCTCCTGATCTTCTATGGCGGGCGGAGACCGAAGAAACGAAACTATGACTCAGATGAGGTGGGACTGGAGACTGGAGAAGGCCTGCAGAAAAGGATGGCCCTGCATCGACCCCCGTCACCGGAGGATTATTCGGATATGCCCCCGCTGGAGGATCTGGATCCGTGGGAGCTGTCGATGGGGCACCCTTTGCCTGCACAGTCCCCAGCTCGTGTGCCCCCCTCAGGGGAAAGGAGTGACGCTGGAGGAGTCACCCCAGGTAGCGGTACTGAGTGCCGCGACCCCCAGGGAGATCGCCTCACCTCTGCACCAGACCCGGCCGCCGCTGCGGCCACTGGCGCTCCAGCATTCCTGCCGCCTGCTCCCAAAGAACCGGGGGGGCCAGACATGGAGCCCTTCCCTTGGGGGGAGTACAGGAATCACCTAATTGCGGAGTTCCAGCAAGAAGTGGAATGGGAGGCGCGTGGTGAGCTGCTGGAGGGCTCCCTGCCGAAGTGGGGCGTCGTGATTGCTTACCTGCCCCAGACAGGAAAGGGCTTCGTGCAGGAGATTGGGACAGCCCTGAGAGTCCGCATCACCCGGGATGAAGTGGAGCCCTGCCTGTGCGGAGACGGCGCCAAGTCCTTCATGAAGCCGGGGGATGTGGTCACATATCGCCGGCACCTAAAGGGGAGCAGCTGGTGGGCCCGGGATTTGCAGCGCTGCACCGCCGTTCTGGCGGTATCCCGAACCGAGGGGGAGGAGCTCGCCGCTGAAGCCGCTGCTGCCGCCGCCGCCGCTGCCAGCATTATCCATCGACCCACACAGACCCTCATAGCAGCGCACGACCTGGTCGTGCAGAAGACCCGAACCCACGGGGTACACCTGGCCGCGGGAGTGGACTTGGAGTTCAGCCTGTCCGGGCCGCAGAAAGCCACCTGCCAGGTAAAGCCTCGGTGGGGGCTGCCAGAAATTGAGTAGTAAATAAGTTTTAATGACTGTAAATAAGTTAACTGTTTTCACCATGTTGCTGCTAAACCCGTCCAGGGTTAACTCTTAAAGGGATCGCTTTGTTGACCCGGGATCCCTATTGTTTCTGCTGTTTGGTTTGTTTTTCTACCTTTTGTTCCGTTACCAAGAACTGCCGCAATCATGAACAGTGCATGATACAAACTGCTTGTAAATAGTTTGCACCTTCTTAAAGGTGCTCCCTACTGGTTTTACTTAAAGGACTCTTTGCGAAGATACCGCACCGGAGCCTTTGCTGAGTACGGACTGGTAGCTTGAGAAGATGTGCTACCTCATACAGACTGGATCCCCTCTTAAAGGGGATGTTCACTTGTTGCACTTAAAGAATGGTATTGCTTTAAGACAGATAGATGGCAATAATGTCTTGACAAAAAGAAAATGATGATGATGCTCACGTGTAAAAGTTATATGTATCCAACTAGTTGATTGTAAGAAATGTTCAATAATGTTAATGGAAGGATGAGGACAGGAAGTGAACCCGTAGGGGTTAGTGGTGAGTCCTCTTAGGAGCCATATAGAGATGGCTCAGTGATCTCAAACTGAAAGAAAAACATGTTCTATACTGTGTAGTAGTGGAAGGACAGAAGGCTCGGGCAGAAAGGAGCGGTCCTGTGATAGAAAGGAGAGGCAGTAGGTCTGGAGCCGTTAGGACAGGGGGTCCTGCAGATGTAAAGTAGGAGGATGTAGCACAGTTGCTCAAGCCTTATAATGTGTTATAAGAAGGTCTTTAGTGGATTTAGAGTGTACATCCTTAAAGGCAATGTTGAATTAATGTTTAAAAATTTTGCACTTAGTAGAATACCCGGTTGGGTAAGAAGAGTTATTTATAGAAAAGTTATTTAAAAGTATTTAACCATGTTTGTAACGTTTAAGTGTCCTCACCTCCCATAAAGGGAAGCTCTGTTCAAATATGCTTATTGTTATTGCACTCACAAAAATTGTATGTCTTTTTGCTGACATGTATTGTTGTTTTCTTCCCAGTCCCGGAGTACTGGATTTAACCGGGGGGGAGTGCAGCGCCCCAGAGTCCTGATCGTTGCAGTACTGTGGCTCCGCCGCTAAGGGGGGCTATGGTACGTCTGATGGCACTGAAGGAGTTCATCTGACCAGGTATCACATACACCAATACATTTCACAGTCGGGCCTCCAGGGGGAGCTAAGGGTGATATTTATTAGGCCACTCCTCACCACTGTGGGTAAACTGGGGGTCAGGCAGGAAGTTAGGAGAGAAAGCTGACTGGGTTGGACCAGACAACACCTGGTGGCAGAGGGTGTCGTGGGGGAAGATTCGGTAGGGTCCCTGTCAGGTTTGGGACCCTGACAGAGGCCTGGCTACAAGAAGGAACGTCACGGGACCATGCCTGCTCAGCATAGCGGCGGTGCCCTAAGAAAGGATCAGAAGCGAGATATATTGTGCTGAGTGAGAAACGAGATCAAAGCAAGAAGAAGAAATACCAGTAGGAGTCGTGCTGTAAGACCGAGGCAACATCCTACTGAGGCGCACAACCGGCAGCCGGAACGCCGAGGAAGTATTACTATATTCAGCTTCAGGCAATACTTCAAACCAACGGCAGGACAGTCAGTCATAGGCGGGCTGTCTCACCTAAATCACCTATGCAGTCTTGGGGGGCAACTTGTGGAGAGGGGCGACTCTAGGGTCTCGGAAGAGCTCCGAGCCTACCCGTCATACGGGTGCCGTCCTAACCGTAACATCAGGGAGGGACGGAAGATTAGCAGAACATCATCTAATCGAGTTGTGAGGGAACTTAAGAAACAGACACAACAGTTGTGGGGACTTTCCGTAAGCACAGCAGGGAAGGACCACAACACATAGCGCTAGCAGGTAGGCACAGATTTCCACCTGCAAAGAGAACTCTGGAGGTGCCATTGGACCGGCCGGACTTGCGCAGCCTGGTGAACCGTATTCCGGACTGAGGACCCAGAGACCTTCAGTAAAGAGGTAAAGAGACTGCAACCTGGTGTCCTCGTTACTTACTGCACTGCACCACCACCACCATCCACAACCATCATTTACTGTACGCCCCTCAGCAGGGTCACGGACCGGGCCTAGCCACCGTGACAACCCCAGAGCAGAGACTCAGAGGCCCGGTACCGGGTACCCCTCGGCCCTGCGGCAGTGGGGGCGCTACATTAACCCTTCAGGTGCTTCACAGGAATTTTTGGAATGTGTAAAAAAAAACAACTTTTCACTTTTTTTTTTTTTTACCAAAAATTTGCTTCAGATCCAATTTGTTTTATTATACCAAGGGTAACAGGAGAAATTGAACCCCAAAAGTTGTTGTGCAATTTGTCCTGAGCGCATTGATACCCCATATGTGTACCACTGTTTGGGCGCATGGCAGATCTCGGAAGGGAAGGAGCGCCGTTTGACTTTTCAATGCAAAATTGGCTGGAAATGAGATCGGACGCCATGTCGTGTTTGGAGAGCCCCTGATGTGCCTAAATAGTAGAAACCTCCCACAAGTGACACCATTTTGGAAAGTAGACCACATAAGGAACTTATCTAGATGTGTGGTGAGCACTTTGAACCCCCAAGTGCTTCACAGAAGTTTATAACGTAGAGCCGTGAAAATAAAAAATCAGATTGTTTCCACAAAAATAATATTTTCACCCAGAAATTGTTATTTTCCCAAGGGTAACAGGAGAAATTGGACCCCAAAAGTTTTGTGCAATGTGTCCTGCGTACGCTAATACCCCATATGTGGGGGTAAACCACTGTTTGGGCACATGGCAGAGCTCGGAAGGGAAGGAGCACCGTTTGACTTTTTCAACACAGAATTGGCTGGAATTGAGATCAGACGCCATGTCGCATTTGGAGTGCCCATGATGTGCCTAAACAGTGTAAAACCCCCAATTCTAACTCCAACCCTAACCCCAACACACCCCTAACCCTAATCCCAACGCTAACCCTAACCACAGCCCTAACCCTAACACACACTTAACCCTAATCCCAACCCCAACCCTAATCTCAACCCTAACCCTAATCCCAACCTTAACCCTAATACCAACCCTAATCCTAATCCAAACCCTAACCCCAACTCTAGCCCCAACCCTAATTCTAACCCTAACTTTAGCCCCAACCCTAAGGCTACTTTCACACTAGCGTTTTTCTGCAGACGTCTTAATGCGTCGTTTTAAGGAAAAAACGGATGCGTCAAAAATAGTGAAAAACGGATGCAACGCATACAGCATTTCGACAGATCCATCGCAAATCCGCTAAACGGTTCCATCGAAATACTGTATGCGTTGCATCCGTTGCATCCGTTTTTACTATCCGTTTTTACGACGGATCCGTTTTTAAAATGGGAGTCTCCCAACTTTGATTGGCTACTGGAAAATATGGAAAACTATATACTGACTGTTTTTACAGCCCATCTTTGAAAGGGTTTAGATTAGTGGCAGAGATGGAAGGAGTACTTGGTAGGATTGCGAGTGTGGTAACTGGTGTGATATTTGAGACAAATCGGCTGGATATTATAGTGCGGGAGAAGGAGGCGGCAGCAGAAAGACGGAGGATGCTTCTGCAGCAACGTCGACGGAGACGACTATGGATACATCCTATAAATGAACTGCGGATGACCAGGGGTGTCCAGTCCACTCTACCTGGAGTTGCGGCAGAACCCAGACAAATTTTTCAATTATGTACGGATGAGGCAGGAGCATTTTGATTATTTGCTGGAAAAACTTGGGGATGTCATCCAAAGGCAGAACACACGGATGAGGCTTGCCATCACACCGGCGGAGCGGCTGATGGTGACCCTGCGGTAAGCCTCTTTTTTTTATGTCATTGCTCATATTTAATGTCATGTAACATGCTGCAGAAAATAATGCGCTGAAACATTGCGTTGCATTTTCTGCAGCATGCTTTTTTTTTTATTGTTTGTGGCCATTACACTGTTTTACACCTGTTTCATGCAGTTTTTATTGTGCGTCCCATCAGAACTAAAATTTCCACAGTGCCATTTATTGAAACCTTAACATGGAAAAAAAAATTTAAAATGTTGTTGGTCTGTGCAATTTTTTCTAACATTTTTTTTTTTTTTCACAGCTTCCTTGCTACGGGTGAATCCCTGACTTCACTCCATTATCAATTCCGGCTTGGAATTTCTACAATTTCCGGAATAGTGAAAGAGACCTGTCGGGCTATCTGGGATACTTTGCAGCAGGAGTACATACCGCAACTGACAATGGACATCTGGCTGACAAGTGCAGAACTGTTTGAGGAAAATCAAAATTTTAGCTCTTGCTGTAGTCAGTGCGTCATACAGACATAAATGCACACGCACACACAGACATGCACACAGACGCACACAAAAATGGCAATACTCACACTGGCTCTATGGTGGCTGTAGTCTGGGTGTGGCAGGAGTCTAGCTGGCAGGCCGGAGTCTTGCTGGCAGACAGAAGTCTTGCTGGCACTCTGGAGGCTTGCTGGCAGGCTGGAGTCTTTTGTGGCAGGCTGGAGTCTTTTGTGGCAGGCTGGAGTCTTGATGGCAGGCTGGAGTCTTGATGGCAGGCTTCTTCCATGTAGGGTTTTTGCTGGCATATGTGGGGTTGAAGGCCCAGGCCAGGTTTATGGTTTATATAGATTTGGGAGTGTCTGGCCAATTGGCAACAAAATCCTGAATCTGAGCATGCTCAGTGTAAAAAAACGTATTGCAGCGCTGCATTGAGTCGTATGACGTGTCTCGATGGATCCTGCGTCCATAGGCTTCCATTGTA
Source organism: Ranitomeya variabilis (assembly GCF_051348905.1). Classification (NCBI taxonomy): domain Eukaryota; kingdom Metazoa; phylum Chordata; class Amphibia; order Anura; family Dendrobatidae; genus Ranitomeya; species Ranitomeya variabilis. Next base: position 326,691,793 of record NC_135237.1, on the reverse strand, counting down.
GCCAACGACGCATGCCGCAGGATGCGTCGCGACATGTTTTTTAGGCGGAGACAAAAAACGTTACAATCTACGTTTTTTCCAGACGACGTGGCGCTAAATTTCGACGCATCCGTCGTATGACATACACGACGTATGACAATCCGTCGCAAAGCGTCGCCAATACAAGTCTATGGGGAAAAAAAGGCATCCTGCAGGACATTTTGCAGGATGCGTTTTTTCCACAAAACGACGCATTTCGACGTCTGCAGAAAAATGCTAGTGTGAAAGTAGCCTAACCCTAACTTTATCCCCAACCCTAACCCTAACTTTAGCCCCAACCCTAACCCTAACTTTAGCCCTAACCCTAATGGGAAAATTGAAATAAATACATTTTTTTATTTTATTATTTTCCCTATCTAAAAGGGTGATGAAGGGGGGTTTGATTTACTATTTATAGCGGGTTTTTATGTTTGGCAGCTGTCACACACTGAAAGACGCTTTTTATTGCAAAAAATCATTTTTGCATCACCACATTTTGAGAGCTATAATTTTTCCATATTTTGGCCCACAGAGTCATTTGAGGTCTTGTTTTTTGCGGGACTAGTTGATGTTTTTATTGGTACCATTTTCGGGAACATAACATTTTTTGATCGCTTTTTATTATGATTTTTGGGAGACAGAATGAGCAATGAGCAATTCATGAATTTCTTTTGGGGGGGCATTTACACCGTTCCCCTTGTGGTAAAATTGATAAAGCAGTTTTATTCTTTGGGTCAGTACGATTACAGCGATACCTCATTTATATCATTTGTTATGTTTTGGCGGTTTATTATAATTATTCTGAGAGCTATAATATTTTTATTTTTCCGCTGATGACGCTGTATTGTGGCTCGTTTTTTGCAGGACAAGATGACATTTTCAGGGGTACCATGTTTATTTATATACATCTTTTTTATTGCGTGTTATGATGATAAAGCATTGGATTTTGCCTTGTTTTTTATGGGGTTCACTAAAGGGGTTAACTAGTGGGACAGTTTTATCGGTCGGGTCATTACGGATGCGGCAATATCAAATATACCGTATATACTCGAGTATAAGCTGACCTGCGTATAAGCCGAGACCCCTAATTTTGCCACAAAAAAAAACTGGGAAAACTTAATGACTCGAGTATACAGTAAGCCCTAGGGTAGAAAATGCAGCAGCTACCGGTAAATGTCAAAAATAAAAATATATACCAATAAAAGTAAAATTAATTGAGATATCAGTAGTTTAAAGGGAACCTATCACCCCGTTTTTTAAAGATTAGATAAAAATAGTGTGAAATAGGGGCAGAGCTGGGCTTTACATTAGTGCCTTTTTGGTGCCTTTACACCCCCGTTAGGCTGCCGAAATACCTTTGTGAAGTGGCCGTTTTGTCCTGTCACTCAAGTTGGTCAGGTCGGATGGGCGTGGTCACAGCGCTGTTTGTCCCCCAGGATCCTGCTCATCATTACGTTGGTGGCGTAGTGGTGTGCGCATGTCCAGCAGGCGAATCCACTGCCCAGGAGATGAATAACAGCGCGGTCTTCGCTATTCAGCCGTTTACCGGTGGGCGCGGCCATCTTTCCTGTGGCCGCGCCTGCGCAGGTGGAGCGCTCTGCTGCCCGGGGCTTCAGGAAAATGGCCGCGGGATTCCGCGCGTGCGCAGATGGAGATCGCGGCGGCCATTTTCCTGAAGCCCCGGGCAGCAGAGCGCTCCATCTGCGCAGGCGCGGCCACAGGAAAGATGGCCATCTTTCCTGTGGCCGCGCCCACCGGTAAACGGCTGAATAGCGAAGACCGCGCTGTTATTCATCTCCTGGGCAGTGGATTCGCCTGCTGGACATGCGCACACCACTACGCCACCAACGTAATGATGAGCAGGATCCTGGGGGACAAACAGCGCTGTGACCACGCCCATCCGACCTGACCAACTTGAGTGACAGGACAAAACGGCCACTTCACAAAGGTATTTCGGCAGCCTAACGGGGGTGTAAAGTCACCAAAAAGGCACTAATGTAAAGCCCAGCTCTGCCCCTATTTCACACTATTTTTATCTAATCTTTAAAAAACGGGGTGATAGGTTCCCTTTAAGTGTTTTTGAATATCCATATTGAATCAGGAGTCCCATATAATGCTCCATACAGTTTATGATGGGCCCCATAAGATGCTCCATATTAAAATATACCCCATATAATGCTGCACAAATGTTGATTATGACCCCATAAGATGCTCCATACAGACATTTGCCCCATATAATGCTGCAGAAATGCTGATTATGGCCCCATAAGATGCTCCATAGACACATTTGCCCCATATAATGCTGCACAAATGCTGATTATGACCCCATAAGATGATCCATAGAGATATTTGCCTGCATATAATGCTGCACAAATGCTGATTATGGCCCCATAAGATGCTCCATAGACACATTTGCCCCCATATAATGCTGCACATGGCCCCATAAGATTCTCCATAGAGATATTTGCCCCCATATAATGCTGGACATGGCCCTATAAGATGCTCCATAGAGATATTTGCCCCATATGCTGTTGCTGCGATAAAAAAAAAAATAAATCACATACTCACCTCTCGTCGCTCAGGCCCATGGTACCACTCATTACAGTAATGAATATGTGGCTCCACCCCTATGGGAGTGGAGTCGGGTCCATATTCATTACTGTAATGAGCAGTACCATGTGACCACTCAATACAGTAAGAAGCTGTCAGCGCCCGAAGAACCAGGGACCTGCAGGGACCGCGCCAGGAGCAGGTGAGTATTATTAGACAGCTGCCGCTCCCCCTTCCCTACCGACCCCTGGGAATGACTCCAGTATAAGCCGAGAGGGGCAACTTCAGCCTAAAAAAATGGGCTGAAATTCTTGGCTTATACTCGAGTATATACGGTATGTACTTTTATTGTTTAGAATTTTTTTTATTCAAATATTTATTTAGTGATCAAATGAATATTGATTTTTTTATTCTTATTATTTTTTATATTTTTACAATTCTTTTTTAAAAAATGTTTTTTATTTCATTCAAAGTTTTACACTTTGTCCCACTATGGGACAATCATTTTGTGCAGGCTGATTGCTTCTATAGCATGCAGATCTGCATGCTATAGAAGCTGTCAGTGCTGCAGCTTCTATTACACTGACCTGAGAGCAGAGGCGTAGCTAGGGTTTCAACTTAGGGGGGCGAAACATCTGAGTGGGCCCCTAACCAGCTAACCCTGATTACAGCTACGGTTGCGCACTCTAATTGTGAATATAGGGGAACCTCAGAATATGACCGCACTGTTATTGAAAATAAATCTATATACAAAAACGAACGTTGACTTTACCGCCATATTGTGACCATATGCAACTTTGATGGTCACAATACTCTGAGTGCCCCTATAACAACGATGCCTAAGTGCCCACTTAACATTTAATAATGTCCCCTAAGTTCCCCCATGTACTGCTCCATTATACACAGTATGGTGAGCTTAAAACTTCCCTATACACAGTCTAAGGCCCCCACAGCTCCCCTATACACAGTATGATGTTCTCACTGCTCCTCTTTACACAGTATGATGTTCCCACTGCTCCCCTCTACAGAGTATGAGCCCACTGCTCCCCTATAGATAGTATGAGCCCAATGCTCCCCTATACACAGTATAATGCTGACAGAACTCCACTATAGAAAGTATAATGCCTCCCAGAGCTCCCCTATATACAGTGTAATGGGCCAACAGCTCCCATATGCACAATATGCCTTCACAGTTCCCTATACACAGTATGATGGGCCTGCAGCTCCCTTATACACAGTATGATGGGCCTGCAGCTCCCATATACACAGTATGATTAGCCCACAGCTTCCTTATACACAGTATGATGGGCCCACAGCTTCCTTATACACAGTATGATTGGCCCGCAGCTCCCTTATACACAGTATGATGGGCTCGTAGCTCCCTTATACACAGTATGATGGGCCCGCAGCTACCGTATACACAGTATGATGGGCCCACAGCTCCCTTATACACAGTATGATGGGCCCGCAGCTCCCTTATACACAGTATGATGGGCCCACAGCTCCCTTATACACAGTATGATGGGCCCGCAGCTCCCTTATACACAGTATGATGGGCCCGCAGCTCCCTTATACACAGTATGATGGGCCCGCAGCTCCCTTATACACAGTATGATGGGCCCGTAGCTCCCTTATACACAGTATGATGGGCCCGCAGCTCCCTTATACACAGTATGATTGGACCGCAGCTCCCTTATACACAGTATGATTGGCCCGCAGCTCCCTTATACACATTATGATTGGCCCGCAGCTCCCTTATACACAGTATGATGGGCCCGCAGCTCCCTTATACACAGTATGATGGGCCCGCAGCTCCCTTATACACAGTATGATGGGCCCGCAGCTCCCTTATACACAGTATGATTGGCCTGCAGCTCCCTTATACACAGTATGATGGGCCCGCAGCTCCCTTATACACAGTATGATGGGCCCATAGCTCCCTTATACACAGTATGATGGGCCCGCAGCTCCCTTATACACAGTATGATGGGCCCGCAGCTCCTTTATATACAGTATGATGGGCTCGTAGCTCCCTTATACACAGTATGATGGGCTTGCAGCTCCCTTATACACAGTATGATGGGCCTGCAGCTCCCTTATACACAGTATGATGGGCCTGCAGCTCCCTTATACACAGTGTGATTGGCCCGCAGCTCCCTTATACACAGTGTGATGGGCCAGCAGCTCCCTTATACACAGTGTGATGGGCCAGCAGCTCCCTTATACACTGTCTGATGGTCCTGCAGCTCCCGTACAAACAGTATGATGGACTTACAGCTCCCGTATACACTGTCTGATGGACCCGCAGCTCCCGTATACACAGTATGATGGGCCCGCAGCTCCCATATACACAGTATGATGGACTCACAGCTCCCTGTCATGATTTGGATGCCCCGGTCATTTACTCATCCTCCGGCGTAATCACTATTTTGTGGCACTGCTGCAGTCCCACAGCTCAAACTTGTGAGCGCAGCTTCTGACTGGCCAGAAGTTAGAAGCTATGTCACAAGCGCTCAATGTAAGACTATGAGGCTATGTGCACTTGTTGCGGATTCGTGTGCGGATTTACCGCGGATTTCCTGTGTTTTTGTGCTGATTTCACCTGCGGATTCCTATACAGGAGCAGGTGTAAAACGCTGCTAATCCGCAAAAAGAATTGACATGCTGCGGAAAATACAACGCAGCGTTTCCGCGCAGTATTTTCCGCACCATGTGCACTGCGGATTTGGTTTTCCATAGGTTTACATGGCACTGTAAACCAGATGGAAAACTGCTGCGAATCCGCACCGTGTGCACATAGCCTGAGAGTGAGAAAGAGGCCAGAACGAGGCTCCCATAGACTCACATCGATTAGTGACCTCTGCGCTGCTCCATGAAACACTGGAGCAGCAGACAGGCCACAAACTGCAGGAGACGGAGCCGAGCGGAGACAAAAACAGATGAAAACGCCAGAAGGTGAGTATCAGACAGAGGGCAGGGGACGGGGATTTTCAGCACCGCTCCAGCAGTGAAATAAAAAATAATGCTGGAGTGGTGCTGTAAATGTGATGCAGCTCTTGGTTACTGTATACGGCTCCTTATACTAATACTCATAAAAGACCCAGGTGGTGCACATCAAAACCCCCCTACCCCCCCCCCCCCCCCATCTCCAGCCTCCCCAGACAGCAAATATTACCTGTGATGGAGTACATATAATATCATAACTAAACATTATAATATTCAGCCCCCAGTGACCTGTCCCCCCTCCCCCACTTCAGCCCCAATGCCCCCATCATCTCACATTCACCCCTCAGTGCCCTGTCCCACCTCACCCACCTTCTGCCCTCACAATACCCCCATGGTCTTACATTTACCCCTCAGTACCCTGTCCCCCCTCACTCACTTTCAGCCCCCACAATACCCCAACGGTCTCAGTGACATACCTGAATTGAATAAACCTATAATGTTCCATCCCCAGCACTTACTGATAACGTTTGCACTGCAGGCAGGAGCAGGAAGTGTGAGTGAAATGCAAGCTGACTGTGGGCACTAGGACCCAGCGTGCCTGAGCGAATCCCAGCGTGCACAGAGTGAAGAAAACTGCAGCCAGGAAAAGCTTCATCATCAGGTCTGAGGGGCGAAACCATTCACTGCAGGAGGGAGACTGCAGCCGGCCACTGTGCTAGCAGCCTGCAGAGTCTCCGTCAGAGGGGAGCAGACATTATACTGCTCTGCTCCTATGTGGTGTTCTGCCTCCTCACAGAAGTGGCCCTGGCTCCCAGTGGGCCGCTTCATGTGACAGGGCCCGGGGCGATGGCCCCCTCTTCCCCCCCAGTAGCTACGCTACTGCCTGAGAGACTTCCTGGTCATCACTGCTCATGACAGGATGTCTCTCAGGCCTGAGACCCGGATGTCATCATGACGACATTGGGTCTCCATGGCAGCGATCGGGACCCCGCGGCATGCCGCGGGGTCTCTGATCCAATGTCAGCCCCTCTGCTGTCTCCAGAATGCTGCGATCATCAGTTTTTCGGGGGGGGGGGGGGGGGGGTCCGTGACCGCTCCAGGCACTTAGTGCCTGGTGTCAACTGTGAGAATTAGCTGACACCTGGCCGTGATCAGCCACGCTCTAGCAGTAGGTAGAGTAGGAGAGGAGCTAATTAGGAGGGAAAGTTAGCCAGATTGGGAGAGGATAGAGGAGCAGGAAGATGTGCTGAGAGGGAGCTCCCTGTCAGAGGGGGCTAGAGGGAGATAGAGAGAGAAGTGGAGCTGAGCAGACGTGAGGGTCTGCAGCTCCTGACAGACAGAAGAGAGAAGTGAGAGGGAGAAGCAGAAGGAAGCTCCCAGAAGGATAGAAGGGGCACGGATAGTGAGAGATCCATCCATGGGGCTTGTATCCGCCGGCGTGGTGGGGGCGGGACCAGGTCACAGTCAGGGGACCGGCCCCATTCTAGTAGAGAGACTAAGGACTCAGCTAGCTAACCGGAGGCTGTGGTATCTGTATGTGCCACAGCCACATCTGCACACATTTGCTGAAAAGGCAGCCAAATAGGATCCAGGGGGATTCAGCGCACACCGTCCGTCCGACAAGATCTGCGGCTGCTGGCTTGGGACACTGTGTGGCAGGCGCAGGGCAGGAGAGGCGAAGAGGGCAGGAGAGACGGCCAGGAAAGGACATATGAAAGAGGGTTCTGGAAAGTGCACCCAAATTGCTTGAGAGCTGGCTGGACCACAAACCTGGAAGACACAGCACCCCAGGTGGGGCAACTAAGAACTGGGAGTAAAGCATTGGAAACTGCACCACACTTTGTCCTCACATTTATTTACTGCGCCATCCACCCTGCACTACATCCACCATCAGCATCCCCATAATTTACAACCTAAGTGTCCTAGGATTAACCCCTTTCTGACATCGGACGTACTATCCCGTTGAGGTGGGGTGGGCCCCCATGACCACGGACGGGATAGTACGTCCAGCGTGATCGGCGGCGCTCACGGGGGGAGTGCGGCCGATCGCGGCCGGGTGTCAGCTGCCTATCGCAGCTGACATCCGGCACTATGTGCCAGGAGCGGTCACGGACCGCTCCCGGCACATTAACCCCCGGCACACCGCGATCAAACATGATCGCGATGTGCCGGCGGTGCAGGGAAGCATCGCGCAGGGAGGGGGCTCCCTGCGGGCTTCCCTGAGCCCCCCGCAGCAACGCGATGTGATCGCGTTGCTGCGAGGGTCTTACCTCCCTCCCTGCCTGCTCCAGACCCGGATCCAAGATGGCCGCGGATCCGGGTCCTGCAGGGAGGGAGGTGGCTTCACAGAACAGAAGCCTGCTCAGAGCAGGCACTGTGAAGCAGCCTGCACTTCTCTCAGATCGGTGATCTGTCAGAGTGCTATGCAAACTGGCAGATCACCGATCTGTATTGTCCCCCCCTGGGGCAAAGTAAAAAAGTAAAAAAAAAATTTTCCAAATGTGTAAAAAAAAATAAAAAAAATATTCCAAAATAATGACAAAAAAAAAATATTATTCCCATAAATACATTTCTTTATCTAAATAATAAAAAAAAAACAATAAAAGTACATATATTTAGTATCGCCGCGTCCGTAACGACCCGACCTATAAAACTGGCCCACTAGTTAACCCCTTCAGTAAACACCGTAAGAAAAAAAAAAAAAAAACGAGGCAAAAAACAACGCTTTATTATCATACCGCCGAACAAAAAGTGGAATAACACGCGATCAAAAAGACAGATATAAATAACCATGGTACCGCTGAAAGCGTCATCTTGTCCCACAAATAACGAGCCGCCATACAGCATGATCAGCAAAATAATAAAAAAGTTATAGTCCTGAGAATAAAGCGATGCAAAAATAATTATTTTTTCCATAAAATAGTTTTTATCGTATAAAAGCGCCAAAACATAAAAAATAATATAAATGAGGTATCGCTGTAATCGTACTGACCCGAAGAATAAAACTGCTTTATCAATTTTACCAAACGCGGAACGGTATAAACGCCTCCCCCAAAAGAAATTCATGAATAGCTGGTTTTTGGTCATTCTGCCTCACAAAAATCGGAATAAAAAGCGATCAAAAAATGTGACGTGCCCAAAAATGTTACCAATAAAAACGTCAACTCGTCCCGCAAAAAACAAGACCTCACATGACTCTGTGGACCAAAATATGGAAAATTTATAGCTCTCAAAATGTGGTAACGCAAAAAATATTTTTTGCAATAAAAAGCGTCTTTCAGTGTGTGACGGCTGCCAATCATAAAAATCCGCTAAAAACTCGCTATAAAAGTAAATCAAACCCCCCTTCATCACCCCCTTAGTTAGGGAAAAATAAAAAAAATGTATTTATTTCCATTTTCCCATTAGGGCTAGGGTTAGGGTTAGGGTTGGGGCTAGGGTTAGGGCTAGGGTTAGGGTTGGGGCTAGGGTTAGGGCTAGGGTTAGGGCTAAGGTTAGGGCTAGGTCTAGGGTTAGGGCTAGGGTTAGGGTTGGGGCTAGGGTTAGGGCTAGGGTTAGGGCAAGGGTTGGGGCTAGGGTTAAGGCTACAGTTAGGGTTGGGGCTAAAGTTAGGGTTAGGGTTTAGATTACATTTACGGTTGGGAATAGGGTTGGGATTAGGGTTAGGGGTGTGTCAGGGTTAGAGGTGTGGTTAGGGTTACTGTTGGGATTAGGGTTAGGGGTGTGTTTGGATTAGGGTTTCAGTTATAATTGGGGGTTTTCCACTGTTTCGGCACATCAGGGGCTCTCCAAACGCGACATGGCGTCCGATCTCAATTCCAGTCAATTTTGCATTGAAAAGTCAAATGGCGCTCCTTCGCTTCCGAGCTCTCCCATGCGCCCAAACAGTGGTTTACCCCCACATATGGGGTATCGGCGTACTCAGGACAAATTGTACAACAACTTTTGGGGTCCATTTTCTCCTGTTACCCTTGGTAAAATAAAACAAATTGGAGCTGAAGTAAATTTTTTGTGAAAAAAAGTTAAATGTTCATTTTTATTTAAACATTCCAAAAATTCCTGTGAAGCACCAGAAGGGTTAATAAACTTCTTGAATATGGTTTTGAGCACCTTGAGGGGTGCAGTTTTTAGAATGGTGTCACACTTGGGTATTTTCTATCATATAGACCCCTCAAAATGACTTCAAATGAGATGTGGTCCCTAAAAAAAAATGGTGTTGTAAAAATGAGAAATTGCTGGTCAACTTTTAACCCTTATAACTCCCTAACAAAAAAAAATTTTGGTTCCAAAATTGTGCTGATGTAAAGTAGACATGTGGGAAATGTTACTTATTAAGTATTTTGTGTGACATATCTCTGTGATTTAATTGCATAAAAATTCAAAGTTGGAAAATTGCGAAATTTTCAAAATTTTCGCCAAATTTCCGTTTTTTTCACAAATAAACGCAGGTACTATCACAGAATTTTTACCACTATCATGAAGTACAATATGTCACGAGAAAACAATGTCAGAATCACTGGGATCCGTTGAAGCGTTCCAGAGTTATAACCTCATAAAGGGACAGTGGTCAGAATTGTAAAAATTGGCCCGGTCATTAACGTGCAAACCACCCTTGGGGGTGAAGGGGATAAAGCTCTACCTGTGGAGAGCTGTATCAACTCTGCTGCATCACCATCAGCCCCAGCAGTCTCTTCAAGCAGCGTCGGCTAACATTACCTTTATTGCCGAGTACCACAGGTGGCGTCACAAACAATTTATCCCATAAACTTTATGCCCCTTTTATTGGACGCCCAGGGCCACGGACCGTGTCACTGCTGCCGTGACACGTCCCCTTTAAGAACCGGCCCGGTACCGAGTATTCCCACGGCCCTGGTGGGCGCTCCATTTATGTCCTAGCATCTCCTGAGATATATATGTCCAAGCATCTCCTGTGATATATAAGCACCAGCCCCGTGTCTCCTGTGATGTACATGCTGCAGCCTCAGCATCTCATGTGATATATATGCTATGCACCAGCCCCATCATCTCCTGTTACATATATTCACTAGCCCTGTGTCTCCTGTTAAGTACAGTATATGCTGCAGCCCCATTGTCTCCTGTAATGTATTTGCTCTAATGTCTCCTGTGATGTATATGCCCCAGCATCTCCTGTGGAGTATATGCCCTAGCCCCACAGGTCATGCCTAAATAATGCACTCATACTTAACCTTGAATCTACACAAATTCAGCAATGTCTGCCCAATATGCAAATGACCCTATAACGTGTTTGAAGGGTACCTCCAGTGCACTGAATGATGCTATGGATTTTCTTTTAGACTGAGCCTCAATGTGTTCAGCCAGTGAGAGTGTATGGTCATTGACAGCTAACAAACTTTCAAGACCATGGTCTGCCTCTGGTGTAAGATACGTGAATATCTGTCAACATCTAAGGCTAGGTTCACACTGCATTAACAGCAGCCCATTCAACACATACGTTAACGGGCTGCTGTTAACGCAAGTGCCGACTTGTCACATCGCTAGCGCAGATAGAGCATCTGCTAGCTCTATCTGCGCTAGCAGTGACGGACCCGGAAACGCTGCAGCCCGTGTCCCAGGGTCCGTCACTCAATGACGGCACATGGCTAGCGCACGCCCATTGTGGGCGTGCGCTAGTGATGCGTCCGACATAGAACTTAATGGCGGTGTTAACAGGCTACGCTACACAGCGTTATGCCGCGGTGTAACGTAGTCCATCTAACGGACGCCACAGATGCAGTGTGAACCCAGCCTAAGACTGCAGGAAGCGTGTTATTCAGAAAGTTGCTTTTGAGTAATAACATTAGATTCTGGGATTTCAAAAGGAGGTGTGTTAAGCATTGCCCCAAATATTTTTAACCAAACCCCATAAAGAAATATATACCCCAGAATAAATACATAACCAAAACTAGACTCTAGAAGAAACTCCTGAATAAATACATATCCCCGAATAAATACAGACCCCCAAACAAAGAGAAAGCCTTACACTCTCCTGCCCTGTGGAGCATTGTAGCTTAGTTCACTGGCTTAAGAAATGCACAAATATGTGACACAATCTTCAACAGTATGGAGCCCTGCTGAGAAAAGTGAATAACATTCCCAGTCTTTCTTCCTCTCTCTCTTTATCCCCAACTGCTCTGTAGGGGGAGAAAGGAGTCTTAACCCCTTAACGACCGCCGATACGCCTTTTCACGGTGGCAATAAAGGGTACTTAAACCACAGCGCCGCTTTTTAACCGCGCTGTTAAAAAAGTATATAGCGCCTCCCAGAGTCGGAGTTTCTCTGGGGTCTTGGCTGCCAGGAGTAGCCGAGACAGAGAACATGATTCGGGTCGGTTTTTACCGACCCCGGGGTTACGATCGCCGCTATTAACCATATAACGGTAAAAAAAGGTCAGATTTGCCATTTAATTTCTCTCTCCTTTGATGTGATCGCACATCAGAGGAGAGAGAAATAGGGTTCCCGATCCTCCCGGTACTTCCCGGTGTCCCTGGGTCCTCCTGCTTCCCGCCACAGCCGCCGGCGTCTTCTGGTAAGAAAATGGCAGGCGCATGCGAAGTGCACCCGCCGAGATCTGCCGGCTGGCACCCAGCAACAATAGGACATTTTTCCTATTGGTTCATTTTGATCACTGTGATAGACCCTATCACAGTGATCAAAATAAAAAAATAGTAAATAAAACTTCCCTTTATGACCTCCTTGGTTAGGGAAAATAATAAAATGGAAAAAAATATATTTATTTCCATTTTTCCATTAGGGTTAGAGTTGGGCTAAAGTGAGTTGGGCTAAAATTAGGGTTAGGGTCGGGGCTAAAATTAGGGTTAGGGTCGGGGCTAAAATTAGGGTTGGGGCTAAAGTTAGGGTTGGGCCTAAAGTTAGCGTTAGAGTTGGGGCTAAAGGTAGGGTTAGGGTTGGGGCTAAAGTTAGGGTTGGGGCTAAAGTTAGGGTTGAGGCTAGCGTTGGGGTTAGGGTTTGGATTATACTTATGGTTGGGATTAGGGTTAGGGTTGGGATTAGGGTTAGGGGTGTGTCAGGGTTGGGTTTGTGATTAGAGTTATGGCTAGAGGTTTGTTGGGGTTAGGGGTGTGTTGGGGTTAGGGTTGTGGTTAAGGTTGGGATTAGGGTTAGGGGTGTGTGGGGGTTAGGGTTGTGGTCAGGGTTATGGTTAGGGTTGGTATTAGGGTTATGGGTGTGTTGGGGTTAGGATTGGAGTTATAATTGGGGGGATTTCTACTGTTTAGGCACATCAGAGGCTCTCCAAATGCGACATGGCATCCGATCTCAATTCCAGCCAATTCTGCGTTGAAAAAGTAAAATGGCGCTTCTTCCCTTCCAAGCTTAGTGCTTTACCCCCACATATGGGGTTTCGGCGTATTCAGGACAACTTTGGGGGTCTAATTTCTCCTGTTACCCTTGGGAAAATAAACATTTTGGGGCGAAAAGATCATTTTTATGGAAAAAATATGATTTTTTATTTTCACGGCTCTACGTTATAAACTTTTGTGAAGCACTTGGGGGTTCAAAGCGCTCAACACACATCTAGATAAGTTCCTTGGGGGGGTCTACTTTCCAAAATGGTGTCACTTGTGGGGGGTTTCTACTGTTTTGGCACATCAGGGGCTCCCCAAACGCAATATGGCGTCCGATCTCAATTCCAGCCAATTCTGCATTGAAAACGTCAAACGATGCTCCTTCCCATCCGAGCTCTGCCGTGCACCCAAACATTGGTTTACCCCCACATATGGGGTATCAGCGTATTCAGGAGAAATTGCACAACAAATTTTGAGGTTAATTTTCTCTTTTTACATTTGTCAAAATAAAAAACTGTTTCTGAAATAAAATGTTTGTGAAAAAAGTTAAATGTTCATTTTTTCTTTCCACACTGCTTCTGTTCCTGTGAAGCACCTAAAGGGTTAATTAACTTCTTGAATATGATTTTGAGCACCTTGAAGGGTGCACTTTTAAGAATGGTGTCACTTTTCGGTACTTTCTGTCATGTAAACCCCACAAAGTGACTTCAATTGTGATGTGGTCCCTAAAAAAATGGTTTGTAAATTTTGCTGTAAAAATGAGAAATCGCTGGTCAACTTTTAACCCTTATAACTTCCTATCAGAAAAAAAATTTGTTTCCAAAATTGTTCTGCTGTAAAGTAGACAAGTGGGAAATGTTATTTATTGACTATTTTGTGTGACATACTGTATATCTCTGATTTAAGGGCATAAAAATTAAACGATTGAAAATTATGAAATTTTAAAAATTTTCACCATATTTCATAAATAAACACAAATCATATTGAAGACATTTTACCACTAGCATGAAGTACAATATGTCACAAAAAACCATTCTCAGAATCAGCGGGATCTGTTAAAGCGTTCCAGAGTTATAACCTCATAAAGTGACAGTGGTCAGAATTGTAAAAATTGGCCTGATCATTAAGCTGCAAATTGGCTGTCACTAAGGGGTTAAGGGGGTTCTCTAGTTTCAAAATATTGATGGCCTATCCTCAGGAGAGGTGATTAATAATAAATAAATGTGGGGTCCGACACTTGGTGGTAGATGGATGTAAACTTTGAATGTTTCAATGTCTAGTAGCCTCTGCTGAATACTGCAGATCAGTACCTATTCTCTTGAATAGGAAAGTACTCAGTTCAATGTTTACATCTGACAACCCTGAGCTAATAACAACTAATTGGTGGGGGTGCCAGGTATCGATAAGTCCTCAATATCACATGACTTATTAAGGGGTGGGAGAAATTGTCCTGTTCACTCTTCATTAAAAGGGTTGTCTGGGCTTTCTGTATAATTTGTATGTACCTAATTTGTATGTACCTAGGATGCAGAATGTTGAGAGTTTGGTTTGTGATATACTTCCTGTCAGCATTCTGCATGGTGTCCTAGGTATCACACTTTAGTCTGGTGAGAAGCTGTCTCCTGATTCTGGAGGAGCTGCTCACTCCCAGACTAGAGTTTTCCTGTCTGACTGGCAGAGACTGGTGGTAACCACGCCCAGTTACTGCAAGACCCTTCCACTCCTGAATTATGCTCCAGCCTCCCTGTGCAGTACACAGTGCAAGGCAGCAAGGTAATAACTCAGCTGATTGGACAAAGCAAGAAGCAAGGCTTCTACTTAGGTGAGTATAATGTGCTGTGTGTATCCATCCCTCCCTCATCCATCCCTTCCTCCCTCATCCATCCAACCGTCCCTCAACCACCCACACACACATCCATACATACATAACTTTAGACTGAGGTTCTGCAGCAGCTGAAGTTTATTATGTGGTATATATGCAGATACACACACATCACTATAGACTCTTCACCTCAGAGTACTCCATGTCAGGGGTGATGGGGGACATGTGGTGCTCTATCAACACTGTGAATGTGATGTGGGGACATGTGAAGCTCTATCACCACTGTAGATGTGATGTGGGGACATGTGACGCTCTATCACCACTGTGGATGTGATGTGGAGACATGTGACACTCTATCACCATTGTGGATGTGATGCAGGGACATGTGACGGCTCTATCACCAATGTGAATGTGATGTGGGGACATGTGAAGCTCTATCACCACTGTAGATGTGATGTGGGGACATGTGACGCTCTATCACCACTGTGGATGTGATGTGGGGACATGTGACGCTCTATCACCACTGTAGATGTGATGTGGGGACATGTGACGCTCTATCACCACTGTAGATGTGATGTGGGGACATGTGACGCTCTATCACCACTGTAGATGTGATGTGGGGACATGTGGTGCGCTATTAACAATGTGAATGTGATGTGGGGACCTGTGAAGCTCTATCACCACTGTAGATGTGATGTGGGGTCATGTAATGCCCTATCACCACTGTGGCTGTGATATGGAGACATGTGGTGCTCTGTCACCACTGTAGATGTGATGTGGGGACATGTGAAGCTCTATCACCACTGTAGATGTGATGTGGGGTCATGTAATGCTCTATCACCACTGTGGCTGTGATGTGGAGACATGTGGTGCTCTGTCACCACTGTAGATGTGTTGTGGAGACATGTGAAGCTCTATCACCACTGTAGATGTGATGTGGATACATGTGAAGCTCTATCACCACTGTAGATGTGATGTGGGTACATGTGAAGCTCTATCGCCTCTGTGGATGTGATGTGGAGACATGTGAAGCTCTGTCACCACTGTAGATATGATGTGGGGACATGTAACATTCCGTCACCACTGTGGATGTGGTGTGGGTAAATTTTAAGCTCAATCACCACTTTGGATGTGATGTGGGGACATGTGAAGCTCAATCACCACTTTGAATGTGATGTGGGGACACGTGAAGCTCTATCACCACTGTACACTCACCGGCCACTTTATTAGGTACACCATGCTAGTAACGGGTTGGACCCCCTTTTGCCTTCAGAACTGCCTCAATTCTTCGTGGCATAGATTCAACAAGGTGCTGGAAGCATTCCTCAAATATTTTGGTCCATATTGACATGATGGCATCACACAGTTGCCGCAGATTTGTCGGCTGCACATCCCAAAGATGCTCCATACAAGGCAGGATGGATCCATGCTTTCATGTTGTTTACGCCAAATTCTGACCCTACCATCCGAATGTCGCAGCAGAAATCGAGACTCATCAGACCAAGCAACGTTTTTCCAATCTTCTACTGTCCAATTTCGATGAGCTTGTACAAATTGTAGCCTCAGTTTCCTGTTCTTAGCTGAAAGGAGTGGTACCCGGTGTGGTCTTCTGCTGCTGTAGCCCATCTGCCTCAAAGTTCGACGCACTGTAGGTTCAGAGATGCTCTTAGGCCTACCTTGGTTGTAACGGGTGGCGATTTGAGTCACTGTTGCCTTTCTATCAGCTCGAACCAGTCTGCCCATTCTCCTCTGACCTCTGGCATCAACAAGGCATTTCCGCCCACAGAACTGCCGCTCACTGGATTTTTTTTCTTTTTCGGACCATTCTCTGTAAACCCTAGAGATGGTTGTGCGTGAAAATCCCAGTAGATCAGCAGTTTCTGAAATACTCAGACCAGTGGCGTAGGAAGGGGGGTGCGGGGGGGGCGGTCCGCCCCGGGCGGCACAATGCGGGGGGGCGGCACAATGCGGGGGTGAGTCAGTGGCGTATCTAGGGGGGAGCAGCCGGCAGGGGGGCGCAGTCGGGCCGCCTAAAGCGGCGGTCCGCAGTGTCTCCCCCGGCGGCTGCATTCTGTCACCCCCCGCACTGGGAGTCAGCTGTTCTCTGTGCCGACTGTCAAGCTGACAGCCGGCACAGAGAAGCTGCGGCGCGCCGGCTCCCAGTGTTCAATTGTACTCGCATCTGAGATGCGAGTACAATTGAAGCTCTGACTGCCGGGTCAGAGCGACGCCAGCAGCGTGATCAGGTCATGTGATCACGCTGCTGACGTCACTCACCTGCGCGGCAGAGCAGGAGCTGCAGTGCAGATCGACCAGGAGACACAGAGCGGTGGTAAGTGCTCCAGTGGAGCTGAAGACACCGAAGGTGCAGGGGGGGGATTTACTGTGAGTGGGGATGGGGGCATATATTGTGGGGGGGATTTACTGTGAGTGGGGATGGGGGCATATATTGTGGGGGGGATTTACTGTGAGTGGGGATGGGGGCATATATTGGGGGGGGGATTTACTGTGAGTGGGGATGGGGGCATATATTGTGGGGGGGATTTACTGTGAGTGGGGATGGGGGCATATATTGTGGGGGGATTTACTGTGAGTGGGGATGGGGGCATATATTGTGGGGGGGATTTACTGTGAGTGGGGATGGGGGCATATATTGTGGGGGGGATTTACTGTGAGTGGGGATGGGGGGCATATATTGTGGGGGGGGATTTACTGTGAGTGGGGATGGGGGCATATATTGTGGGGGGGGATTTACTGTGAGTGGGGATGGGGGCATATATTGTGGGGGGGGATTTACTGTGAGTGGGGATGGGGGCATATATTGTGGGGGGGGGGATTTACTGTGAGTGGGGATGGGGGCATATATTGTGGGGGGGATTTCATGTGAGTGGGGATGGGGGCATATATTGTGGGGGGGATTTACTGTGAGGGGATGGGGGGCATATATTGTGGGGGGGGATTTACTGTGAGTGGGGATGGGGGCATATATTGTGGGGGGGGATTTACTGTGAGTGGGGATGGGGGCATATATTGTGGGGGGGGATTTACTGTGAGTGGGGATGGGGGCATATATTGTGGGGGGGGGGATTTACTGTGAGTGGGGATGGGGGCATATATTGTGGGGGGGATTTACTGTGAGTGGGGATGGGGGCATATATTGTGGGGGGGATTTACTGTGAGGGGATGGGGGGCATATATTGTGGGGGGGGATTTACTGTGAGTGGGGATGGGGGCATATATTGTGGGGGGGGATTTACTGTGAGTGGGGATGGGGGCATATATTGTGGGGGGGGATTTACTGTGAGTGGGGATGGGGGCATATATTGTGGGGGGGGGGATTTACTGTGAGTGGGGATGGGGGCATATATTGTGGGGGGGATTTCATGTGAGTGGGGATAGTGGGATATATTATTGGATTGGGGATATTTAATATGAGTGGAGATGGGGGGATTTATTGTGGGGGGAGATTTAATGTGAGTGGAGATGGGGTATTTATTGTGTGTGGGGGGAGATTTGTCATGGGGATGGGGGGATTTAATGTGTGGGGGAGATCTGAGGACACAAAATGAAGAGCAAAGGGGGAGATGGGGGGGCATATATGAGGAAACAGTATGGGGGATGGGTGCAGACAGCTTGGGGTCAAACGGGGGAATGTATGCGGACACAGTATGAGTAGCGATGTGAAAAACGTATGTGGACAGAGTACGGGGAGTGAGGGTGTTGGGATGTGTGCATGCGTAGCATGGGGGACAGTGTAAGGGCACAGCCAGGAGGGGACAGTATACAAAGGAGGGGGAGTGTGATGAGAGAGTACAGAATAAATACTGGGCCCTATAGGGGGGGGGACACAGTATGAGAGGACAGTGTGAAGAGGGGTCCGGTATAGAAAGAGGAGGTCAGTGTGAAGAGCATGTACCATAAGACAGACAGTGTGGGGGTCATATTTTATGCAGACAATATAGTGAGGGGAAATTTTTTATTCAGGAGCATTATAATGACACTTGTATCTTTAAGGGCGTCATGTGGAGATTTTCTGCAAAAGAGCGGAGAAGATGGAAGTCTGCAGAGACGGCTGTGGATGAGAAAACTCAACATGGGGAGAACGACTCCAGAGGAGACGTCATCTATCAGGTACCTGGATGTAAATGTTATTTGTGATACTGACTAACTCTCATGTTTTTATTTATGTTAGGAGCATTAAAGGGGATGTCCAGGTTTGTAATGAGTCTGCAGTCATTCTTTGTGACTGCAGACTTCTGACTTCTCACAGTGCGCCCTGCACACTGTCAGGATTCTTTGGTGCTGGCGATTTACATACATGCGGTCACGTGCTGACTAGACATGTGTGGCCTCACTCTATGAAAATGAGCTGAGCGAGGCTGGGCACGTCTAGTCGGAATGTGGTCAGAAGTATACAAATCACATGCTTGTGCTGACATGACTGTCCACCGGCAATGGAGAATCCTAAAAGTGTGCAGTGCATGCGTTGTGAGAATTCAGAAGCGTGCAATGTCATGATTCAGCTCTGCAGGTTCCAGTCGTCGACACATGGACACGTCACTCATATGCGATTTTCATACTCATGGTCCTGTAACAACGAGCTTCTCTTCTGCTTCTCTCAGTTTTTCACTGAACATTGGGAGCTTAAGGGAGAGGAGCTCGTCGGTACATGACTAAGTGTGAAAATCGCATACGTTCTGGAGGGGGGGGGGGGGGGGGCGCCAAACTCGGGAACAGCCCCGGGCGGCAAAAGCTCTAGCTACGCCCCTGACTCAGACCAGCCCTTCTGGCACCAACAACCATGCCACGTTCAAAGGCACTCAAATCACCTTTCTTCCCCATACTGATGCTCGGTTTGAACTGCAGGAGATTGTCTTGACCATGTCTACATGCCTAAATGCACTGAGTTGCCGCCATGTGATTGGCTGATTAGAAATTAAGTGTTAACAAGAAGTTGGACAGGTGTACCTAATAAAGTGGCCGGTGAGTGTAGATGTGATGTGGGGACATGTGGCGCTCTATCACCACTGGGAATGTAATGTGAGGACATGTGAAGCTCTATCACCACTGTGGATGTGATGTGGGGACATGTGAAGCTCAATCACCACTGTGGATGTGATTTGGGGACATGTGGCACTCTATCACAACTGTAGATGTGATGTGGGGGACATGTGGCACTCTGTCATCACTGTGGATGTGATTTCGGGACATGTGGAGCTCTATCACCACTGTGGATGTGATGTGAGGGCATGTGAAGCTCTATCACCACTGTGGATGTGATGTGGGGACATGTGAAGCTTTCTAGCCACTGTGGAGGTGATGTGGGGACGTGAAGCTCTATCACCATGGTAAATGTGATGTGGGGACATGTAAAGCTCTATCACCACTGTAGATGTGATATTGGGGACACGTGAAGCTCAACCACCACTGGGGATGTAATGTGGGGACATTTTAAGCTCTATCACCAAAGTGAATGTGGTGTGGAAACGTGTGAAGTTCTATCACCATTGTTGATGTGATGTGGGGACATGTGAAGCTCTTTCACCACTGTAGATGTGATGTGGGGACATGTGATGCTCTATGACCGCTGTTGATGTGATGTGGGGACATGGGGTGCTCTATCACCACTGCGGATGTGATGTGAGGACATGTGAAGCTCTATCACCACTGTGGATGTGATGTGGGGACATGTGACACTCTGTAACCACTGTGTATGTAGTGTGGGGAAATCTTAAGCTCAATCATCACAGTGGATGTGTAACACCCCAGGGAATCGGTTGTTGCAGTGATGTTGCCTTCCCTTTGGGGAGGGTGATGTCACGCTGGGAGGCAAGGGAGATTCTTTCTATCAGGTAAAGCACTTACATTCAACACATCTGAATCTGGAGGAGGAGCCAGTCAGTCTTAGTGAGTCTGAAGGAGACAGTGGACGGAGACAATTGGTCTCCAGGAGGGAGCAGAAGGACTTCTGGTGCAGACGTAGGGGCCGAGCAGCCATGAGGTAGCTGCTACCCCTGGAAAGAGCAAGAATTAGAAGGAGAGTTGAATTGTGAAGGAGCTGAGAGGGAAGAAGCACAGTGGAGGAAAGGGGTCAGGAGAGGAACAGCGGAAGGAAACCCTCAGAGCCAGAGCGCAAAAGCCGGGCACCAGGAGCCCGAGGTCGTTTTGTTCTCCAGTATGCACGACAGAACCGGAGGGCATAGTACTATATGTCAATTGCCTGTAGCAAGTCTGAGGTGAAGCAGTGACCTTAAGAGCCGGGTCATGTAAGAGATTCTATAAACAGGCTCAAACTGCTTATCGTACAGACATCTGTCTTAGGACAGGAGACAGGGGACCCTGTCAGCAAGCTTTAAGCCGCAGGGACCTCGCCATCTGGCACAAGTAGAAAAGGCTTACGGACCTCACCTGAAGTGAGATCCCTTCTTGCCTCCAAGCCGGCCGGACTACAGCTACCCTACACCTGGTACCCTGGACTGAGGACTTTTACCATCAGTAAACCAGGTAAAGGACTTTGCAAACCTGTGTACTCGTTCTTTGTACATTCATTGGATTAAACTATCTTGCCATATGCCTGGGAAGCCCTGGGGCCCCCGCTTCACCTGTGGGAAGCGTTACCATCTAGCCACCCTACCATCACCCCAGAGGACCGCTTTAAGCGGCGTCGGTCCCAACTGACCGAACACCACAGGTGGCGTCACAGACATAGACATTACAAATCCCCTTAAAGACCTTTCCCTTTAATTGGGCCCCCAGGGCCACGGACCGGGTCGCAGCCATTGTGACATTCCCTTAATATAATAGTGACTGGACTCGGTGCCGAGTACCCCGCTGCCCTGGTGGGCGATCCAGATGTGATGTGGGGACATGTGAAGCTCTATCACCACTGTAGCTGTGATGTGGGGACATGTGGGTCTCTATCACCACTGTAGATGTGATGTGGGGACATGTGGCGCTCTATCACTACTGTGGACGCGATTTGGGGACATGTGACGCTCTATCACCACTGTGGATGTGATGTGAGGGCGTGGGAAGCTCTATCACCACTGTGGATGTGATGTGGGGACATTGGAAGCTCTATCACCACTGTGGATGTGATGTGGGGACATGTGGGGCTCTATCACCACTGTAGATGTGAACATGCAACACATATCACACTCCAGGCCGCCAGGGGGAGCCCCTGCTCCTATTTATTAGAACACTCCCCATATATACTGTATATATAACTGGTAGTCTGTAGGGAAAGTCAGTCAGTTCCAGACCAGAGTCTGAGGAGGATGGAAGGTTAAAGGACCTGTGCATGCCCTCAGATCTGCAGCTCCCAGAAAGAGACATTGAAAGGCAGAATTGTATTGCAGAGAGCGTGAAGGGAGTCGAAGCAAAGGAGAGGATACCAGAAGGGGACCAGCCTCGCTCAAGCTGTCTCCTTCTGAGGCGCAACATCCCAGTAGCCGGAACACCGAGGGAGTAAGGACCTCTACGCCTTATTTCAAAGACCGGCAGGACAGCTAATTGCAGGTTACCTGTCCGCACCTACTCCCAGGAGGCATGGTGACACCTACAGAGCCGGGTTATCTAAGAGACCCTATAAACAGGCTCAAATCACCAGTCATACGGGTTTTGTCCTATCCTATATGGGGGACAGAGAGAGCGAAACATCGCACCTGTGAGACCCTTATGTGAAGCCATAGGCAGTAAGGGACTACACCACCGCAGCGCAAGGGAAGGCTACTGATTTCCACCTGGAAAAGGGGACTCTGGACTTGCCTCCAAACTGACTGGACTCTGCCTGCCCTGTGATCTGGTGCCCTGGACTGTGGATGCTGAAGTCTTCAGTAAAGGTAAAGAGACTGCAACCTTGTGTCCTCGTTCTTCCCTGCGCCTCTCACCATACCACCATCTACACACCAGGAAGCCTTGGGGACATACTTCACCTGTGGGAAGGTATACCATCTAGCTGCCATAACATCACCCCAGTGGACCCCTTAAAGCAGCGTCGGTCACCCTGACCAAATACCACAGGTGGCGTCACAAACATAAACGTTATCCCTTTAGGCTATGTGCACACGTTCAGGATTTCTTGCAGAAATTTCCTGAGCAAAACCGGACATTTTCTGCAAGAAATCCGCATGCGTTTTGTGCGTTTTTTTACCACGTTTTTGGTGCGTTTTTTTGCAGATTTTTCTGGAGGTTCCCAATGCAATAATATACTGGGAAATCCGCAAAAAATACACAAAATTAATGAACATGCTGCGTTTTTTATCGCGATGCATTTTTTTCGCGGAAAAAAATGCATCATGTGCACAAAAATTGCGGAATGCATTCTAAATGATGGGATGCATAATGTATGCGTTTTTTTCGCATTTTTATAGCGTTTTTATAGCGTAAAAACGTGAAAAATCTGCAACGTGTGCACACAGCCTTAAAGACCTTTCCCCTTTTACACGGACGTCCCAGGGCCACAGACCGGGTCAGCCACCGTGACATCCCTCTGTGAACCGCAGGACTCAGTACCGAGTACCCGACGGCCCTTGCGGGGCGATCCATGTGCAGAGCGCGGGGCTGGACATTGATGCCAGGCAGTGCTCGCTCTGGCTGTGAGGTTAGCTAATAATGCACAGGGAACTGTCAAGTTTGGTAGAGCCGCAGGTAACAAAATGAGTGCAGGGAATGAACTGAAATTCAGTAGGGATGAAAGGCAGAAACATAAAACTAAATTTATAGGGGTATTGTATATTACAATACAGCACAGATTAGCTTAAAAAAAAGGGATTTTGGACAACCTCTTTACATTGAGCAGGGCCGGCTCCAGGTTTTTGAGGGCCCCGGGTGAAAGAGTCTCAGTGGCCCCCCCCTTTAGCAATAATACCACGATTCATGACGCACAGATACAGCAGAGAAATATAGGTATACTACAATGCCAGATTTCACTTCTTACATGAGTGATATTGTAAATTCTACAATACCATACAGCAGAGGGGCTTTATATAAGTCAACCCCTTATATGCCAATTTTTGTGACCTACTCCTTCTTCCTCAGTTACCAGTAGGCATTTTATTGTTAGCTGAACTTGCTGCACACAAAAAAAACTGCATACATTGAATATGACAATTTTTTAATGGAAAACTTTTTAATGTAAACATTAGAATGTATTAACGTAGAATATTTGTAAAAGTGGGTAGCATATAGCACAGCCATATAGTATATAGCACAGCCACGTAGTATGTAACAGCCCACGTAGTATATAACACAGCCATGTAGCATATAGAACAGCCAAGTAGTATATAGCACAGCCAGGTAGTATATAGCACAGCCACGTAGCATATAGCACAGCCAAGTAGTATATAGCACAGCCACATAGTATATAACACAGCCCACATAGTATATAGCACAGCCATGTAGTATATAACACAGCCCACATAGTATATAGCACAGCCACGTATTATAACACAGCCCACGTAGTATATAGCACAGCCATGTAGTGTATATAGCACAACCACTTAATATATAACACAGCTCACGTAGTATATAACACAGCCCACGTAGTATATACCACAGCCACATAGTATATAGCACAGCCAGGTAGCATATAGCACAGCCACGTAGCATATAGCACAGCCACGTAGTGTATAACACAGCACACATAGTATATAGCACAGCCATGTAGTATATAACACAGCCCACATAGTATATAGCACAGCCACGTATTATAACACAGCCCACGTAGTATATAGCACAGCCATGTAGTATATAGCACAGCCACTTAGTATATAGCACAGCCACGTAGTATATAACACAGCCCACGTGGTATATAACACAGCCCATGTAGTATATAACAGCCCACGTAGTATATAACACAGCCCATGTAGTATATAGCACAGTCACGTAGTATATAGCACAGCCCATGTAGTATATAGCACAGCCACGTAGTATATAGCATGGCCATGTAGTATATAGCACAGACACTTAGTATATAACACAGCCCACGTAGTATATAGCACAGCCACATAGTATATAGCACAGCCACGTAGCATATAGCACAGCCACGTAGTATATAGCACCGCCACGTAGTATATAACACAGCCCACATAGCATATAGCACAGCCATGTAGTATATAGCACAGCCACGTAGTATATAACACAGCCCACGTAACAGATAGCACAGCCATGTAGTATATAGCAAAACCCACATCTCCCCCCGAGAATGGCCCCACAGTCCAGTACTCACTGTTATAGTAAAAAAAACAAAAAAACACTCCTCACCTCTCGTGCCTGCGCTGCTCCCTGCTCCTGTCTCTGCGGCTGCACTGCCTGGCACACAGTGAGTGCGTGATGATGTCATCGCGCACACGCAGTGTCAGAGGCAGAGTGGTGGATGATGGGAGAGGGAGCATCAGCTGACGTTCTCTCCTTCAGCATTGCTTTGAACTGTATAGTTCAATGTTTCGGCAGCAGGGGAGTCGGCGCTAGGGGCAGGCGTGCCTCCGTGCCTCACAGGGGCCCCATAGCGGCTGCATGATGTGCCGCTAGCTGAGGTCCCCTTGGGGAGTGTGGTCCCTAGGCAGCTGCCTGCCCCTAACGCCGGCTCTGCCTGCATGGCCCCCCGGAGCCTCAGTGTACTGTACCATGAATGGGCCCCCATCTCGCCAGGGCCCCGGCACTTGCCTGGGTGCGCCGGGCGCTGATGCTGGCCCTAACTTTGAGCCCTGGGTGAGGACTAGTGTACTGTGAGGTATCAGACTTTTTAGAGACAGAGACTGGTGACCAATGTATTTGTAAGATGTGTAGTACAGCGGTGTCCACCTGTGCAGTGATAAGGCAGTGACCCAGGAAAGTTCAAAGTGAACGTAGTTTAATGTCCAAACTCACAACACAAGCAGCACTCGGTATCCTTCGGATCACAGCCGGGAAACAAGATAGTCCGTATCCGTGACCGCTTGCCGTGGGCAACTGCACCACCATGTACGCTGAGGGGCTCCACTTGGCTCCGTGTTGCTTCACACAGGCTGATGTTCTGCAGAGCCTCTTGCTCTGCAGGTTTGCAAAACAAGACTGACACACTCGACCCTTTGCTGCAGGGATTTTACAAGGAACCTGTGGTCATGGGCCACTTGTAAGACCTGGCCGTGAGGAAAAGGACCGCCCCACTACCATCCGGTAGTCCGCTTAAAAAAAAAAAGCCCATGGCAGGTTTTATTAAATCTGCCTTGGGCAAATAGCTTGCCCAAGAACAACACTTACTTTTATTTTGCATTGCAATCACAGGTATGCCTGTGACTGCAATGCACTCCCGCGGCTTCAATATGCTTCTATGCGCATCCTGGGGGACACATAGTGAACCTCGCATATAACACCGGTCACAGCCTCACATACCCCCCTTCCCTGTTCAAATTGTGGGGTTGAACATTTGTCACCATGCAGGGGGCCATTGACAGGGCATCCGCATTTCCCTGTGACTTCCCCGCCTGATGTTCCCCGAAAAACTGAAGTTTTGTAGGGACAGGAACCATTCGGTCACCCGAGCATTCCTTTCCTTTGCGTTTCTCATCAAGATGAGGGGTGAATGGTCTGTTACTAAATGAAACTGACGCCCGAGCAAATAGAGTAGGGACTCCAAGGCCCACTTAATCGCCAAGCACTCCTCCACTACGCTATAATTTTTCTCTGCTGAGTAGGGTTGAGCGACCTTTACTTTTATAAGATCGGGTCGGGTTTCACGAAACCCGACTTTTTCAAAAGTCGGGTCGAGTGAAATCGGCCGATCCTATAAAAAAGTCGGGGTCGGCCGAAACTCGAAACCCAATGCAGTGCATTGGGTTTCCAATGGTTCCCAGGGTCTGAAGGAGCGGAAACTCTCCTTCAGGCCCTGGGATCCATATTTAAGTGTAAAATAAAGAATTAAAATAAAAAATATCGCTATACTTACCCTCTGACGGGCCCTGGTACTAACCGGGAACCTTCCTTCCTTAGAATCAGCCTTCCAGGACCTTGCGGTGACGTCACGGTGACGTCGCGGCTTGTGATTGGTCGCGCGGCCGCCCATGTGACCGCTGCGCGACCAATCACAAGCTGCGACGTCACCGTGACGTCACCGAAGGTCCTGGAAGGGCTGATTCTTAGGAAGGAAGGCTGCCGGAAAGAAGCAGGGCGTGTCCGAGGGTGAGTATATACCTAATAGGAATATACTCACCCTCGGCTTCGTTCCGGCAGCCTTCCTTCCTAAGAATCAGCCCTTCCAGGACCTACGGTGACGTCACGGTGACGTCGCGGCTTGTGATTGGTCGCGCAGCGGTCACATGGGAGGCCGCGCGACCAATCACAAGCCGCGACATCACCGCGACATCACCGAAGGTCCTGGAAGGGCTGATTCTTAGGAAGGAAAGAAGCAGGGCGTGTCCGAGGGTGAGTATATACCTAATAGGAATATACTCACCCTCGGCTTCGTTCCGGCAGCCTTCCTTCCTAAGAATCAGCCCTTCCAGGACCTACGGTGACGTCACGGTGACGTCGCGGCTTGTGATTGGTCGCGCAGCGGTCACATGGGCGGTCGCGCGACCAATCACAAGCCGCGACGTCACCGTGACGTCACCGCAAGGTCCTGGAAGGCTGATTCTAAGGAAGGAAGGTTCCCGGTTAGTACCAGGGCCCGTCAGAGGGTAAGTATAGCGATATTTTTTATTTTAATTCTTTATTTTACAGTTAAATCTGAATTCCGATACCAATTCCCGATATCTTAAACATATCGGGAATCGGTATCGGAATTCCGATTCCAGATTCAGAAGATCGCCGACTTCATGGCCGACCCCACACAGGGGTCGGGTCGGGTTTCATGAAACCCGACTTTGCCAAAAGTCGTCGACTTCTGAAAATTGCCGACCCGTTTCGCTCAACCCTACTGCTGAGGTCAGTTTCCTGCTCAAGTAGGTGACTGGATGCTCATTCACCGTTCACCTCCTGCAACAGGACGGCTCCTAGGCCCATATTAGAGGCATCCATCTACACGATGAAGGTTTTCCTGAAGTTGGGGCTGATGAGGACTGGCTGTCCATACAACTCCGACTTAAGGGATTGGAATGCTTCCTCCTCCTGAGGATTCCACCATATCATAACGACTTCTTACCTTTTAACACCTGGAGTAATACCGATGCCGAGGAATGCCCTCACCTTTTTGGGCCAGTTTTGAATGGCCTCGACTTGTTTTACTTGGGGTTTGATAGCCCCACGGCCGATCACGTAACTTAAGGGCTTAGTGAGACCTTTCGCACATTTTTTGGGGTTTGTTGTTAACCCCCGATTTTGAGAGACTCCAGCACTGCTTGTACCTGGGACAGGTAGGTATTCCAATCTGCACTAAAGATGACTATGCCATCTAGATATGCTTATTTCCGATGAGGCTCTAACACTATGTCCATCAGCCTCTGGAATGTGCCCCATGTAACCCAAAAGGCAAGACGACATAGTGGTAGAGACCCTCTGGCATTATTAAAGTGGTCTTCTCTTTCGCCAATTCTGTTAACGGAACCTGCCAGTAACATTTGGTGAGATCCAGCGTGGTGAAGTACTGGGCCTCCCCCAGTTTTTCAATTACCTCGTCCACTTGGGGCATTGGATAGAGGTCAAATTTTGACATTTCATTTAATTTCCTGAAGTCATTACAGAATCATAATGACCCATCTGGCTTTGGTATTAGCACAGTGGGGCTAGCCCACTCACTCTGGAACTCCTCGATGACTCGCAACTGAAGCATTTTCACTTCGGCCGCTATGGCTTGCCTCTGGGCTAATGGCACCCTATACGGTTTCATCCGTACCCTTACCTGGGGCTCGGTGACAATGTCTTGCTGGATTACCGAGGTCCACCCCGGCAGCTCATCCGTATTCTGTTGCACCAGGGTCCGAGCCTCCCGTCGCTGCTTCTTGGTGAGAGCGTCATTTATTTTAACCTCACCCCCGGCTGCGTCCTTGACCGGTGACAGGGTTCTCAGTTGGCATGACCGGAGTCGCTTTCATGGCCAAGCATTCCTGGTTGTCCAGGCTTTTAGCAGGTTGACATGGTACAGTTGCTCAGGTTTTCTCTTCCTGGGTTGGTACACTATATAATTCACTTATCCCACCTTCTACCATATCTCATATGGCCCTTGCCACTTGGCCATGAGCTTACTCTCTGTGATGGGCACTAGTACCAGCACCCGGTCCCCCTCTTTAAAGGTCCTGACCGTCGCTCTCTTATTATACGTACAGCTCTGCACGGCTTGGGCATTCAATAGATGCTTCTTGACTATGGGTCTGACGGCCTCAATCCTGTCCTGCATGCTCGCCACGTGCTCGATCACACTCCGTTGCGGAGATGGCTCCTGTTCCCACATCTCCTTGGCTACGTCCAGCAACCCCCTCGGATGCCTGCCATACAATAGCTCAAATGGGAAAAAACCTCTGGACGCCTGTGGGACCTCGCAGATAGCGAACATTAGATAGGGCAATAACATGTCCCAATCCTCCCGTCCTTGGAGACCACCTTTTTGAGCATGGCTTTGAGGGTCTTGTTAAACCTCTCTACTAAGCCGTATGTTTGTGGGTGGTACACCGACGTGCGTATCTGCTTGATCAGGAGCAGCTTAAATAGCTCCTTGGTTACCTTAGACATAAAAGGAGTCCCCTAATCTGTGAGAAGCCCAAGGTGACAAAACATGGCAAACAGCTCGCAGGCTATTAGTTTTGCTGAGGTGTGGCAGAGAGGTATCACCTCTGGGTACAGCGTGGCATAGTCCACTATGACCAAAGTATGTTGATGGCCCCAGGCGGATTTCACTGTAGGCCTTACCAGATCCATTGCTGTCCGCTCAAATGGTACTTCAATGATGGGCAGAGGTACCAATGGACTTCGGTAGTTTGCGGTGGGTGAGGTTAGCTGGCACTCCGGACACGGTCACAGTACCTTTGGACCTCCGCATAAATCCTGGGCCAAAAAAAAGCTGCAATAATCATTTCTGCATCTTTTTGGCCCCAAGTGCCCTCCCAGCATGTGGGCCATGTCGAGCACCGCCCGATGGTAGGATTGGGGCACCACCAGATGTTTGACCACCTCATCCCGAATTTTATCCACCCTGTACAACAAATCCTGATGTATAGCCATGCGGGGAAAAACTGCCTCGGCACCCGGTTGCTGAGCCACTCCATTAATCTCTATCACCCTTTATCATGCCCAAGCCAGGGTGGGATCATGGAGCAGAGCTGTCCTGAACTTACCAGGGGACACTTCCAGCTCGGGGATTGGTGGGGTCTCCTTGACCTCTCCTGCCAATACCTCTAGGGGAAACTTATCGCGGTCACACTCTGTCCCTAGGTTAGCGACCCCTACAGCAGGTATCCCTGGCTCAGGATCTTCGGGTCCCGCTCTCAGAATAACATTTACCCTGGGAGGTTCCTGGACCAGCAGGACCCAACGTGGCAGCTGAAGTGGAGCAGTGTCCCATTTAAAGTCCTAAGTGGCCATATACCGCTCAATCAGTCCCACCACCTGGTCCAGAGTGCCCGGGTCCCCTTTCCCCACCCAACGCTGTATGGCTGCTGGCAGAGCCCTCACCAGCCGGTTGACCATCACCCTCCCTACCATCTGGAAAGAGGTTAAGGTCTCAGGCTGAAGCCATTTTTTTACCAGCTGCAAGTCATATGACTGAGACCAGGTGGGATGAGACTCCGCAAAGGACCACTGGAACACCCGCTGAGCCCACACCTAGGTAATAACCCCCAGTTGAGCAAGTATCTCAACTCTCAGCTTTTCATAGTCTAGTGCATCATCCCGACTGAGGTCCAGGGGGGCCTTCTGGGCATCTCCCGTCAAGAAGGGGGCCACCACTTCAGCCCATTGGGTCATCGACAGGCTATCCCGCTCTGCTGTGCATTCAAACACAATGAGGAAAGTCTCCAAATTGTCTTCAGGACTCAACTTCCTCAACTTCCATTGTTGGTTTGCTGCTGCTGCTGTAGCTGCTACTGAAACTCCTGCAACTTCTGCTGTTGCACTTGAGAGAGGGCCAACTGTCTTAGTATTTCCTCCATCTTGTCAACAGGCTTGGGCTGCAGCGTTGCAGGCCTAGTAACCAACATGCAGCACGCTTTGGGGTATGCCTTAGCTCACACTGCCCGCATTCTCGGTGTCCACACTGTGCAGTGATGAGGCAGTGATCCAGGAAAGTTCAAAGTAAACGTAGTTTAATGTCCAAACTCACAACATAAACAGCACATGGTATCCTCCGGATCGCAGCCGGGAAACAAGACAGTCCATTTCCATTACCGGTTGACGTGGGCAACTATACCACCATGTACGCTCAGGGGTGCCAGGCCTTTTGGCTTCACTTGGCTCCATGTTGCTTCACACAGACTGACATTCTGCAGAGCCTCTGTTTGCAAAACAAGACTGATACAACCAACCTTTTGCTGCAGGGTTTTTACAAGGAACCTGTGGCCATGGGCTACTTGTAAGACCTGGCTGAGAGGAAACAGACCACCCCACTACCATCCTGTAGACCGCTTAAAAAAAAGCCCATGGCAGGTTTTCTTAAATATGCCTTGGGCAAATAGCTTGCCCGAGACCAACACTTACTTTTATTTTGCATTACAATCACAGCTATGCCTGTAACTTCAATGCACTCCCGTGGCTTCAATATGCTTCTATGCGCATCCTGGGGGACACATAGCGACTTTCACATATCACTGCCTCACAGATGGTAGAATGTGAATTCAACTTTTTGCTAGTTAATTGAATGAGATGTCTACAATACGGACAGTTGAGGAACAACAAAGCTTTAACCCATTCCCGAAAGGCGCCTTACATATACTGCTCCCAAACGCCCACAAAAAAAGCAAGCCTTCACTGAAGTGCATCATCTGTCAATGGAAATATAGGGGGCTTCCATGCTACTGGTAGCACAACGGCTCCCCAAAAGAAGTTCAGCAAATTCTTTGCTCACAAATCCAAAAGCTCCCTCTCCCTTCTGAGCCCGAGTGTGCCTAAACCACATTTAGCGCCCACATGTTTAACATGTCTGTAGTGATGAGAGCCCGCCTCATCACTACATGTGCGTGTTTCCAGAAGCATAAGCTGGGCATAATGTACTGGTGACCGCAACGTACTGGTCACTCAGCAACATGCACTGCTGCTTGTTTCTAGAAAACACAAATGGAGGTAAAATCCTCACTACATCTGTAGATAAATTCCCAAAGGTATAAATTCCAAAATGGGGTCACTTGACAGGGGATTCTGCTTTTCTAGCACTTAGGGGCTCTTTATATGGAATCCACAAACTATTCTAGGAAAATTTGCATTCCAGGAGGCAAATAGCATTCTGTCTCTCCCGAGTCTCTCCGTATGGCTAAGTAGTACTACACAGCCACATATGGGGTACTGCCATGTTGAGTAGAAATTGTGGTGCCATTTTTACCCATTTCCAGTATGAAAATGTAAAACTTGGGGCTAACACACAATCTTGGTGGTAAAAATGTAAATTATTTTATCTTCACTGTCCAATGGTATAAAAGTTTGTGACACACCTGTGGTGTCAATATAATCACTAGAGGTTTAGTTTGTAAAGTAGGGTCACTTATAGGGGTTCTGCTGTGTTAGCACCTCAGGGGCTCTGCGAATGTAACATGGCACCCTCAAACAAGTGCAGCAAGATCTGCACTATAATATGGCATTTCTTCCCTTCCAAGCCCTGCCGTGCGCCCAAACAGTTGTTTTCCTCCACATATTGGATATCAGAGAAATTGCACAACAAGTTTTATGGAGCAATTTCTCCTGTTACCCTTATTAAAATGCAAAATTTGGAGCTAAAAAGATTTATCTGGGAAAAATGTATTTTTTTTTAATTTTCACAGCTCTACGTTATAAACTTCTGCGAAGCACCTGTGGTTTCAAAGTGCTCAATACACATCTAGATAAGTTCCCTAAGGGGTCTACTTTCCAAAATGGTGTCACTTGTTGGTGGTTTCCACTGTTTAGGCACATGCTTTCCAAACATGACATGGCATCCGCTAATTATTCCAGCTAATTTTACATTCAAAAAGTCAAATGGCGCTCTTTCCCTTCCAAGCCCTGCTGTGCACCCAAACAGTTGTTTTCCTCCACATATTGGGTATCTGTGCACTCAGGAGAAATTGCACAAGAAATTGTATGGAGCAATTTCTCCTGTTACCCTTATGAAAATGCAAAATTTGGAGCTTAATAGATTTATCTGGGAAAAATGTGAGGGTTTTTTTTTATTTTCACGGCTCTACGTTATAAACTTCTGTGAAGCACCTGTGAGTTCAAGGTGCTCAATACACATCTAGATAAGTTCCCTAAGGGGTCTACTTTCCAAAATGATGTCACTTGTTGAGGGTTTCAACTGTTTTTAGGCACATCAGGGGCTCTCCAAACATAACATGGCGTCCGCTTTTTGGTATTTTCTGTCATAAAGGCCTCTCAAAGTCACTTCAAATGTGAGGTGGTCCCTAAAAAATGGTTTTGCACATGTTGTAAAAATGAGAAATCACTGGTCAACTGTTAACCCTTATAACTACCTAACAAAAAACATTTTTAAAAAAATTGTTCTGATGTAAAGTAGACATGTGGGAAATGTTATTTATTAACTATTTTGTGCGATATGATCTGATTTCAGGGCATAAAAATTAAAAGTTTGAAAATTACGAAATGTTCTAAATTTTGGCCAAATTTTTGTTTTTTTCAAAAATAAACGCAAGTCATATCAAAGAAATGTTATCACTATCATGAAGTACCATATGTCACGAGAAAACATTCTCAGAATCAATGGGATCCATTGAAGCGTTCCAGAGTTATGACCTCATAAAGTGACAGTGGTCAGAATTGTAAAAATTGGCGTGGTCAGTAAAGTGAAAACAGGCTTCGCAGTGAAGGGGTTAAAGAGGTACTACGCATAGAGATTTAAGAGAAATGCACATTCCTATTTTTACCTCCAGATGTTATTATATCTGTCAGGACATATTATATTACTACTACTGGATTTTGAAAATTTTAGTGGGATATGTTTGAATGTATAGGGTGTAAGGTTTTACTCACTCAGGTGCGGTTGAGCTATGCACAGGAAAACGGTTTTATTAAAATGTCCAGGCTAGTTTATTAAGATTGCATAAACTTCTCAGGAAACCAAACAAAAAATAGCCTTTTCCACCACAAAGTGAAAACACAAAGAAGTAAATAGTCCTTACAGGATTGCACGTTGGCCCGCTCAGGTTAGTGTCCAACCAGTAGCGTAGCTACCAGGGGGGCAGAGGGTGCGGCCGCCCCGGGCCCACCGCTCACAGGGGCCCACCCAGAGCTACACTACACTTATGCTTGGCATAGGTGGTTTTCCTGTATTGGATGTTTTCCTTTATTGGATGCTGCCCTTCCCGTGGTTGTTCCTTTCCGGGGAAAGGTCTGGCTATTCATTGCTTGCGTTGAGAAACACGTGATGGTGTCTCCGCAGCTATCCTACATGCATTTGCATATTTCCCATAAGGGATGGGGGCAGTGTTCTGGATCACTGCGTTGAGAAACACGTGATGGTGTCTCCGCGGTGTTCGGATGTTTTGGTCTCCCCGAGGCCAATCATCTGTGCCTTTACAGCCTTTTACTAGGCACTGCTCCTAATAGCCAGATTCCTACTCCACACTGATGAGGGGCAAACACCCCAAAACAGCTGTCTGTGGATGGATACCATGCTTGGCATAGGTGGTTTTCCTGTATTGGATGTTTTCCTTTATTGGATGCTGCCCTTCCCGTGGTTGTTCCTTCCCGGGGAAAGGTCTGGCTATTCATTGCTTGCGTTGAGAAACACGTGATGGTGTCTCCGCAGCTATCCTACATGTACAGCCAGAGGTGTCTGCACTGTGCAGGGAGGAGGTGACAGGATGCTGCTCCTCTCCAGGTAAGACCCAGCCACATGCTGTATCTGCAGTCTCTGAGACACTGTAGATTTATGGCAGCATCCTGAACTTTTACTCAGATCGGGTCACTTTGAGTGCAAATCGCCCAAGCATCACCCGATCTGTAAAAAAACTTCAGAGCAGCTGATATAAATCTAATGGTTCCTCAGATAGACAAGACTGGTCAGTAATGTGCACTGACAGATGTGACCCCGGCTGCAGGACCCCACAGATGAGGATATAGGTCTCTTTCCTATATATATACAGTGGGGCAAAAAAGTATTTAGTCAGTCAGCAATAGTGCAAGTTCCACCACTTAAAAAGATGAGAGGCGTCTGTAATTTACATCATAGGTAGACCTCAACTATGGGAGACAAACTGAGAAAAAAAAATCCAGAAAATCACATTGTCTGTTTTTTTATCATTTTATTTGCATATTATGGTGGAAAATAAGTATTTGGTCAGAAACAAAATTTCATGTCAATACTTTGTAATATATCCTTTGTTGGCAATGACAGAGGTCAAACGTTTTCTGTAAGTCTTCACAAGGTTGCCACACACTGTTGTTGGTATGTTGGCCCATTCCTCCATGCAGATCTCCTCTAGAGCAGTGATGTTTTTGGCTTTTCGCTTGGCAGCACGGACTTTCAACTCCCTCCAAAGGTTTTCTATAGGGTTGAGATCTGGAGACTGGCTAGGCCACTCCAGGACCTTGAAATGCTTCTTACGAAGCCACTCCTTCGTTGCCCTGGCGGTGTGCTTTGGATCATTGTCATGTTGAAAGATCCAGCCACGTTTCATCTTCAATGCCCTTGCTGATGGAAGGAGGTTTGCACTCAAAATCTCACGATACATGGCCCCATTCATTCTTTCATGTACCCGGATCAGTCGTCCTGGCCCCTTTGCAGAGAAACAGCCCCAAAGCATGATGTTTCCACCACCATGCTTTACAGTAGGTATGGTGTTTGATGGATGCAACTCAGTATTCTTTTTCCTCCAAACACGACAAGTTGTGTTTCTACCAAACAGTTCCAGTTTGGTTTCATCAGACCATAGGACATTCTCCCAAAACTCCTCTGGATCATCCAAATGCTCTCTAGCAAACTTCAGACGGGCCCGGACATGTACTGGCTTAAGCAGTGGGACACGTCTGGCACTGCAGGATCTGAGTCCATGGTGGCGTAGTGTGTTACTTATGGTAGGCCTTGTTTACATTGGTCCCAGCTCTCTACAGTTCATTCACTAGGTCCCCCCGCGTGGTTCTGGGATTTTTGCTCACCGTTCTTGTGATCATTCTGACCCCACGGGGTGGAATTTTGCGTGGAGCCCCAGATCGAGGGAGATTATCAGTGGTCTTGAATGTCTTCCATTTTCTAATTATTGCTCCCACTGTTGATTTCTTCACTCCAAGCTGGTTGGCTATTGCAGATTCAGTCTTCCCAGCCTGGTGCAGGGCTACAATTTTGTTTCTGGTGTCCTTTGACAGCTCTTTGGTCTTCACCATAGTGGAGTTTGGAGTCAGACTGTTTGAGGGTGTGCACAGGTGTCTTTTTATACTGATAACAAGTTTAAACAGGTGCCATTACTACAGGTAATGAGTGGAGGAAAGAGGAGACTCTTAAAGAAGAAGTTACAGGTCTGTGAGAGCCAGAAATCTTGATTGTTTGTTTCTGACCAAATACTTATTTTCCACCATAATATGCAAATAAAATGATAAAAAAACAGACAATGTGATTTTCTGGATTTTTATTTCTCAGTTTGTCTCCCATAGTTGAGGTCAAACTATGATGTAAATTACAGACGCCTCTCATCTTTTTAAGTGGTGGAACTTGCACTATTGCTGACTGACTAAATACTTTTTTGCCCCACTGTATATATATATATATATATTGTAAGAGTCATGTCGGTCTGGTAGTCGGGGGCAGGTATGTCTCGCCCAGGTATTTGTCTTATGTGAATTAGGCCGCTCAGTATCTTCAGGATACCGAGGGGTTAATAAGTGCAGGAATAAAGGCTGACCAGCTGGAGGTTTCAGGTGTCAGCCTGGGGCACACAGAATGCCTGTCCGTGTGAGACAACCGTGAGTGAGAGCTGTGCTCGTGACCTGTGTAATGTTAGCTGGGTGGGGGAAGCCCCCCAGTTGTTAGATAGGAACATATTTGTATAGTTAGCGCCGGACAGGCAAGGATTTATTTTTATGTTTTGTTTTCTGTATTTGCTTTCACTTTAATAAACCTGACCTGAGGTCAGTCTACTTGGAAACCTGCTGTCGCCTCAGAGTTTAATGCACAAACCACGTGACCTTTGACCCCAGCAAAGGCGATCCTGGAGTGTTTTGTTACATTGTGGTGGAGAACGCGGGCACTCCGTGGCACAGGCGACAGTATGGAAGACGTGGTGAAAGCCCTAGTACAGTCCGCTGCCGTACAGCAGGAAGCTAACCGCTTGATGGCCGCACAGCTGAAGGAGTTGGTGGACGTGACGACTGCAGACCGCCAGCTTCTCCAACAGGTGGCGCAGCGCTTGGTGAGCATGCCTGAGGCTAACCCGCAAGCAGAGTCCAGGAGAATCCATGTGAGTCGGTACTGGCAAAAGCTGACCGCAGAAGATGACGTCGAGGCGTACCTGACAACGTTTGAGCGGACAGCGTTGAGAGAGAAGTGGCCGAAGGAACGATGGGCCGATCTAATTGCTCCGTTTCTCTCCGGTGAGGCCCAAAAAGCTTACCATGACTTGGACTCGGAAGTCGCTCAGGACTTTGAGAGGCTGAAAGCTGAGGTCCTGGCCCGGCTCGGTGTGACGACGGCTGTCCGTGCACAGAGGGTACACCAGTGGACCTATCAGCCAGATAAACCGCCGCGATCGCAGATGTTCGACCTGATCTACTTGATAAAGAAATGGCTGCAACCCGAGGTACTGACAACTCCGGAGATAATCCAGCGGATCGTTCTGGACAAGTACCTGAGAGTACTACCACCGGCGCTGAAAAAGTGGGTGAGCCAAGGAAATCCCGCGACAGCGGATCAATTGGTGGACTTGGTGGAGCGTTATTCAGTGGCGGAAGGACTTCCTGATGAATACCGCTACTACCCGAACTGTACCTCCTCCTCGTGGAACCTGTAAGACTGTTCCAGGGACTGCGGGGGAAGGAAAATTGCCAAAAACTGTGGGGGAGGAACACGGGACTGCTCGCACCCCGAGATCAAGGGTGTCGGACTCTGGTTTCAATAGGGGGCCTGTTAGGTGTTTCCGTTGCCATGAGAAGGGCCATGTTTCTGCGAACTGTCCTGTTACCACTGAACCCATGCAGTGCGACGTTACGGACTCTAAAAAACACGTGTCTTTGGTTACACGGCTAGTAAGTGTGAATGCGGGTCAAAATGATACAGCGAAACACCTGCGTGAATTGTCTGTAGATGGGAAAAATGTTGTGGCATTGCTAGACTCTGGAAGTGTGGTGACTCTGGTGAAAGCCAGTCTGGTGGCACTTCCATCTGGTCCGTCTGATAAATTTTCTGTAACGTGTATGCATGGTGACACCTGCTCATATCCTACAGCAGTCATATGTATCTCCACTCCCTATGGGTCTGTGCAACACAAAGTGGGACTCGTTCCCGCATTGTTACATGATATAATCCTGGGCAGGGATTTTCCTCATTTCTGGCAGTTGTGGGAGAATCAGTTGCTCCTTCACGGTAGCTGTAACCGTGAATCTTCCCCCATGCCATCTGGAGGTCCCGAGTTCCTAGACGAGACCCCACAGGAAGATGTTGCTGGGGAGGTTATTGAATCTAACCTTCAGTTCCCCTTCTCAGTTATGGCGGGGGAAACTGAGGAAACTGAGGAAACTCAGCGAGAGGCGGAGGCAGACAGCCATCCAGCACCATGCCTACCCGATTTGGGAGTTCAGTTGGATGACTTCCACAGCGAACAAATGAAAGATCCTACCCTGACTCAGGCTAGGAAAAATGTAAAAGTGATAGATAGCGTACCCGTAGAACCGGACACTAGGCTAGCGTACCCGTACATGGTTCTTGAGAATGGTTTACTCTACCAGGTAGAGAAAAAAGGGGAAGACACTGTGCAACAGTTAGTGGTACCCAAACCTTATCGGCGGAAGGTACTGGACCTGGCCCACGGACATATAATGGGGGGACATCTGGGGGTACAAAAAACCACAGAAAGGATATTGCATTGTTTTGTGTGGCCCGGAATACACAATGATGTGCGTAACTATTGTGAGTCCTGTCCAGAGTGCCAAATCTCGGCACCTAAACCTCGATTCTGTAGCCCTTTGGTACCGCTCCCTATTATTGGGGTCCCGTTTGAGAGAATTGGGATGGATTTGGTTGGGCCCCTTCCCCGGTCCGCACGTGGGCATCAACATATCCTCGTCATCATGGACTATGCCACTCGTTATCCCGAAGCCATCCCTTTGCGTAACACTGCTACCAAAACGATCGCCAAAGAGTTGGTACAAGTGTTTAGTCGGGTGGGAATTCCAAAACAGATACTCACCGACCAGGGGACTCCCTTTATGTCGAGGGTAATGAAGGAGCTCTGCAGGCTCTTACAAATAGACCAGTTGTGTACGTCTGTCTATCACCCTCAAACAGATGGCCTGGTTGAGCGGTTCAATAAAACCTTAAAACAGATGCTCCGGAAGGCGATAGACAAAGATGGGAAGAACTGGGATTACTTGTTACCCTATTTGCTGTTTGCCATTAGGGAAGTTCCCCAGTCTTCCACAGGATTCTCGCCTTTCGAGCTATTATATGCCCGTCGTCCCCGTGGACTGTTGGACGTCGCAAAAGAAACCTGGGAAAGTCAAGTCACTCCCTTTAAAACGGTGATAGACCATGTAACGCAAATGCAGGACCGGATTGCTGCTGTCATGCCCCTTGTTAGGGAACATATGTTACAGGCCCAGGGAGCCCAGAGGCAAAGTTATGATAGAGGCGCCAAGGTCCGTACATTTGCACCCGGCGATAGGGTGTTGATCCTAATCCCTACGGTGGATAGTAAATTTCTGGCGAAATGGCAGGGCCCCTTTGAGGTCATGGAACGAGTTGGAGAAGTGAACTATAAAGTGCACCAGCCTGGTAAGAGAAAACCAGAGCAGATTTATCATGTGAATCTGATAAAACCCTGGAAAGACCGCGCTGCCCTAACAGCGGATCTGCCCCGTCCAGTTTGCTCACCTACCATACCGGAGGTGCAGATTGCCGAGACTCTCTCTGAACGACAAAAATCTGAGGTTAAGCAGTTTTTGTTACAGAACCAACAGTTTTTCTCGGAAAAACCTGGCCAGACTAGGCTAGTGAAACATGAGATTGTCACAGAGCCTGGTGTCACAGTTCATGTGAAGCCATACCGGATTCCGGAAGCACGCCGTGAAGCCGTCTCCCGGGAGGTGAAGGCCATGTTGGACTTAGGAGTCATTGAAGAGTCGCACAGCGCCTGGTCCAGTCCAATCGTGTTGATACCTAAGCCGGATGGCTCTATACGGTTTTGCAATGACTTTCGGAAACTGAATGCGGTTTCTAAATTTGATGCCTACCCTATGCCCCGGGTCGATGAGTTAATCGATCGGCTGGGTAAAGCCCGATATATTACGACCCTGGATCTAACAAAGGGGTACTGGCAGATCCCAGAGAGAAGACGGCATTTGCTACACCGGAAGGGCTGTTCCAGTATATCTACATGCCGTTTGGACTTCACGGAGCCCCAGCAACGTTCCAGAGATTGATGGATCGAGTCTTGAGGCCCCACAGGCAGTACGCTTCTGCCTACCTAGACGACATCATAATTTACAGCGTGGACTGGGAAGCTCACCTCCGGAAGGTACAGGGGGTGATTGATGACCTGAGAGACGCAGGCTTAACGGCGAATCCTAAGAAATGTCACATCGGCCTTGAAGAAGCCCGATACTTGGGCTACGTGATTGGCAGAGGAGTGGTTAAACCCCAGATCGACAAAATACAGGCAATTCAGGGCTGGCCGCAACCAGTGAACAAGAAACAAGTTCAAGCTTTCCTGGGCATTGCCGGCTATTATCGCCGGTTCATACCCAACTTTGCGGCCATGGCTACCCCCTTGACGGATCTTACCAAAAGGAGGGATTCCGTCATGGTAAAATGGACCTCAGCGGCTGAAGAGGCCTTCTACAGTCTGAAACTGGCTTTGTGCTCTCAGCCCGTACTAGTGACTCCTGATTTCAGCAGCAAGTTTGTGGTCCAAACTGATGCTTCTGATACTGGTGTCGGAGCTGTACTTTCCCAGGTAAGGGACGGAGTCGAACACCCGGTCCTCTACCTCAGTCGGAAACTGAATGTACATGAGCAGAGGTATGCCGTGATTGAAAAAGAGTGCCTAGCCATCAAATGGGCTCTCGACTCCCTCAAATATTACCTGGCAGGTAGGAAGTTTAGGCTGGTCACGGACCATGCCCCTCTCAAGCGGATGCATCTCCACAAGGACCGTAATAGTCGGGTAACTTGGTGGTTCCTTGCTCTGCAGGCTTACTCGTTCACGGTGGAGCACCTCCCCGGGGTGCAGATGGGGAACGCTGATGCCCTGTCCCGAGTACACTGTTTCGAGAGTATTCTTGCTCGACCTGAGTGGTCTGAGCAGGGGGGGAGGATATGTAAGAGTCATGTCGGTCTGGTAGTCGGGGGCAGGTATGTCTCGCCCAGGTATTTGTCCTATGTGAATTAGGCCGCTCAGTATCTTCAGGATACCGAGGGGTTAATAAGTGCAGGAATAAAGGCTGACCAGCTGGAGGTTTCAGGTGTCAGCCTGGGGCACACAGAATGCCTGTCTGTGTGAGACAACCGTGAGTGAGAGCTGTGCTCGTGACCTGTGTAATGTTAGCTGGGTGGGGGAAGCCCCCCAGTTGTTAGATAGGAACGTATTTGTATAGTTAGCGCCGGACAGGCAAGGATTTATTTTTATGTTTTGTTTTCTGTATTTGCTTTCACTTTAATAAACCTGACCTGAGGTCAGTCTACTTGGAAACCTGCTGTCGCCTCAGAGTTTAATGCACAAACCACGTGACCTTTGACCCCAGCAAAGGCGATCCCGGAGTGTTTTGTTACAATATATATATATATATATATATATATATATATATATATATAGAGGAAAGAAGCCTATATCCTCATCTGTGGGGTCCTGCAGCCGGGGTCACGTCTATCAGTGCACATTACTGACCAGTGTTGTCAGTATATATACCTTGGATTTACTGATATGAGATCATACAGACATTGGACTGGTAGGATCCTGACCCCTGCTATAGGAGATGTATGTATGTATCTATATATATAATTGTCTAAGGGTTTTTCTGTCTGTCTGTCTGTCTTTCTGTCTGTCTGTCTGTCCTGGAAATCCCGCGTCTCTGATTGGTCGAGGCCGTCAGGCCTCGACCAATCAGCGACGGGCACAGCATGGCGACGATGATGTCATAATGGAAATCCCGCGTCTCTGATTGGTCGAGGCCGCCATGCCTCGACCAATCAGCGACGGGCACAGTATCGACGTAGATGTCATAATGGTTGCCATGGTGACGATGATGTCAAAAAGGTTGCCTCGACCAATCAGCGACGGGCACAGTCTGCCGCGAATTCTGGAATCATCATTGTCCATATACTACGGGGACATGCATATTCTAGAATACCCGATGCGTTAGAATCGGGCCACAATCTAGTATATATATATATATATGTAATGTAATGCAGTCCTATAGCCGGGGTCAGGATCCATCAGTCCAGTGTCTGTATGATCTCATATCAGTAAATCCAAGGTTGTAAACACAAAACCCCCATTATAAAACCTTTTATTAAAAAAAAGTTATGGGTGAGTTTATACAGTATGATAAATAGCCAGACAGAAGAAAAAAGCATCACAAGTAAGTGTGTATAGAAAATCACATATGGTTGCCAGCCCCTGAACATATGCTCAGTCTAGACAACAAGACCCCAAAGGGTGAAAAGGGAAAAAGAGAGGAGCAGACGAGTCAGGGGGTGTACTTTCTTCTTTAGATTGGTAACATTCTATCTCCCCCTCTTTCTTCTGGTTGCCTCCTT
Organism: Ranitomeya variabilis; assembly: GCF_051348905.1. Classification (NCBI taxonomy): domain Eukaryota; kingdom Metazoa; phylum Chordata; class Amphibia; order Anura; family Dendrobatidae; genus Ranitomeya; species Ranitomeya variabilis. The sequence goes on along the minus strand of NC_135237.1, from coordinate 326,649,123 downwards.
TCCTTTCCCTCTTTGGGGTCTTGTCCAGACAAGAGTATTTTTTTAGGGTTACCTGGATAAATTCAGGGAGCTATACCCATACACTGGCCTCTATACGCACCCACTGGCTGTTTCTATTTTCTTCTATTTAGCTCTTTGTTAAGTATATCAGGGCTGTGCAAGTAGCAGCCCACAGACAGTGAGCAGATTCTAAAGAGTGGGAGCTATTGCAAGTTCCATTATACAGCATGGGAGCTACTGCAGGGGTCATTATACAGTGTGAGAGATAATGCAAGGGCCGTTATACAGTTTGGAGGCTGCTGTCAGGCCATCATACAGTGTAGGGGCCTATATACAGTGTGGGAGCTACTGTGGTGGTCATTATACAGTGTTGGGACCACTGTGGGGGCTGTAAAGAGTTTGGGGCTACTGTGAAGGCACATAGACATTTTACTATGTAAGGGCACAATGGTGGCATTACTATGTGAAGCAGTGTGAGGAACAATGCTTTTGTACCACACAGCAGGTGCAGTAATAGGGACACATACGGCAGCAGCGGCTCAGTATTGGGGTATCAGGGGCAGTAATAGGGGCAGTAATAGGGACACATACAGCAGCAGCGGCTCAGTATTGGGGTATCAGGTGCAGTAATATGGACACATACGGCAGCAGCGGCTCAGTATTGGGGTATCGGGGGCAGTAATAGGGACACATATGGCAGCAGCGGCTCAGTATTGTGGTATCGGGGGCAGTAATAGGGACACATACGGCAGCAGCGGCTCAGTATTGTGGTATCGGGGGCAGTAATAGGGACACATACGGCAGCAGCGGCTCAGTATTGGGGTATCGGGGGCAGTAATAGGGACACATACGGCAGCAGCGGCTCAGTATTGGGGTATCAGGGGCAGTGATAGGGACACATATGGCAGCAGCGGCTCAGTATTGGGGTATCAGGGGCAGTAATAGGGACACATACGGCAGCAGCGGCTCAGTATTGGGGTATCAGGTGCAGTAATAGGGACACATACGGCAGCAGCGGCTCAGTATTGGGGTATCAGGTGCAGTAATAGGGACACATACGGCAGCAGCGGCTCAGTATTGGGGTATCAGGTGCAGTAATAGGGACACATAACGCAGCAGCGGCTCAGTATTGTGGTATCAGGTGCAGTAATAGGGACACATACCGCAGCAGCGGCTCAGTATTGGGGTATCAGGTGCAGTAATAGGGACACATACGGCAGCAGCGGCTCAGTATTGGGGTATCAGGTGCAGTAATAGGGACACATACGGCAGCAGCGGCTCAGTATTGGGGTATCAGGTGCAGTAATAGGGACACATACGGCAGCAGCGGCTCAGTATTGGGGTATCAGGGGCAGTAATAGGGACACATACGGCAGCAGCGGCTCAGTATTGGGGTATCAGGTGCAGTGATAGGGACACATACGGCAGCAGCGGCTCAGTATTGGGGTATCAGGTGCAGTAATAGGGACACATACGGCAGCAGCGGCTCAGTATTGGGGTATCAGGTGCAGTAATAGGGACACATACGGCAGCAGCGGCTCAGTATTGGGGTATCAGGGGCAGTAATAGGGACACATATGGCAGCAGCGGCTCATTATTGGGGTATCAGTAGGATGAGGAGTTTGTGCAGGTTTAGAATAGATGGTGATGGGGCTGGAATATGAGAAGTGAAATGTGTCTTTGTTGTATTCTCTGCAGCCGAGTCGTTGCTGGAAGAAGTTGTCATGTCGGTCTGGGCCAGATGGAAAAGACGGGAAAAGTGACGTCAGTGGTAAGTCACCATCTGTAACTGTGCAGTGATCTATGTTCTGTAGGACTGGTAGTGTTGGTCTTTGTGGAGATTTTTTTTAGTTACAGGGGGGTCATTGGCTGAGGTTCTTATACACGCAATTACAGTGAGACACACCGTAGTTGTAATCAGGGGTTAGGGGCCCACTCAGATGTCTCGCCCCCCCTGAGCTGAACCCCTAGCTACGCCTCTGTGTCCAACTCTTAAGCCCTTAGCACGGACCAACTCAGGATATCCACACATCTCCAGACATAGACATTGAATGGGACACTTGGTTTCCATTTTATCTGCCAAACCACAACCCCCGGGATGGGATTTGTGAGCAGTCAGTCCCACACATTTCTTTGACTGCTCTTAAAACTTGGCCCTGATACGCCCTATTAACTCTCTCAGCACTATACATGCTTGAGCATTCTTTCTCGTGCTTACATCACTGAAGCTGCCAATCTTGATGATACATATCTTCCCTCACGGACCTGTCTGGTGGCCATCTTACAAGAGGCACAGCTTAAATGTATTAGCACATAGAAGGACTGCATTGAAGATCACCTTGTCGTAATCTGCCATATCAACACTGGAACTTGACAACTGTAGACTTTAGGTACCTTCACACTCAGCAACTTTACAACGAGAACGACAACGATCCGTGACGTTGCAGCGTCCTGGTTAGCGATCTCGTTGTGTTTGACACGCAGCAGCGATATGGATCCCGCTGTGATATCACTGGTCGGAGCTAGAAGTCCAGAACTTTATTTGGTCGTCAGGTCGGCGTGTATCGTCGTGTTTGACAGCAAAAGCAACGATGCCAGCAATGTTTTACATGGAGCTAACGACCTGTGAGAACGATAAGTGAGTCACCGTTACGTCACAGGATCGCTCCTGCATCGTTGTGGAGCTGCTGTGTTTGACGTCTGTACAGCGACCTAAACAGCGACGCTCCAGCGATCGGCTCGTTGTCTATATAGCTGCAGCGTCGCTGAGTGTGACGATACCTTTTGACTAGCAATGACATCTGGATACATAGATGAAAGAGGGATTTGGGTTGAGGAAAGGAGAAACAAATACGAGAACCTATTGCTGCATGTATTGAGACAAACATCTACATCACCTGGAAGATGACAAGATCAGCTTCTTGGATTTTTTTCTGTTCCTTTATGATGTCCTCACATAGCCAGCCTTTCTTAAATGCTTCCATTGTTTCTATGCCATAGCTGAAATGCTGAGGATTACACATGTCTCCTGTTAATTAGAAGTATAAGTTATAAAATTCCAATATAAGAAATAAGAATCTGGATGAAATGCCTCTTTTTTTTCTTTGCACAAGTTTTATAATTTTCCCAAGTGTGTAGAAAATTTGAGGTAGATTTGTAATTACAATAAAATTAGAGGTATTTTCCCGCAAAGTATTTTTTTATTAATAACTCTTTAAATAAAAATAAGTTCCACAGTTGAATGTGTTAAAAGAAATGTTCATGTGCTGAGATAATCTTCTAAATGTGTCCCTGTCACTTATAAATGTGACAGAACCATTACACAGTACGCAGCAGGGACACGTTTATAAGATTATCTCAACGCAGGAACATTTTTTAAACACATCTAATTGTGGAAATTATTATTATTCAAAGATTTGTTGATTAAAATTAACTTTGTTTGTGGGAAAAAAACCTTTAATTTTCTAGTATAGATTATTAATATTGGGTAGGTAACCAATTTCTGGTAAAGTTGCTATTAGGAAAACATAGTAATCCTTGATTACCAACCTTCAGTATATAATCTTCAATCGGAGCACGTTTTACTAATTTGCTATTGCATGCTTTTACAGAATTAAATTGCTTGAAATTGGAATGAGAACCGTGTGTGAGTTCTCCTCTTTATTTTAACAAATGTTTTGGGCATGTGATTTTGAGGCACTAATATATAGATTTTACAGGTTCTCCTGGTTTGTGAAGCGCAGCCTGCTTGTTAGTGTAGCCTTCCTCTCAGACCGTCTGTTACGTTTTGATTCAATGTCCAAGTGACCAAACATGTCCACCAGCCTGCTCCAAATGAAAAGCAGTAGAGTAGTGTTTGCAGTGAGATGAGGCTTATCGGAGGGCTGGTCACACGTCCACTAAATCAGAAGAAAAACTGCACTAACAAGTGACTGGAGACAAATCTGTAATAGCTATATATTAGTAAGTATTACAAAATCATATCCTCAACACATTTCTTAAAACAAATATAAAGTGCCTTCCCATATCCCATTTAAACACAACATTTAGCTTATAGTCCTAAAGCTTCCAGGGAGCCACAAATAATAATAAAAAAACACATGATAATGTCTTTATAGTCAATATCATAATTTTCTGCTACATATAGCAATGAAATTATTTGACTTCAATCAAAGAACTGTATTTCAAGTACATTTTGCTCGTCTTTAAAATTACTGTGTATAGCTTCTTGTACCAGTTTCTTTGTGCCTTAAAATGCTTTTATAAGTGACAATCACACCTGATAACAGTTAGACCATGGTGGGGGCAGGTTTCACAATGGAAATTTATTACCTACCAACCTGAAAAGAGAAAAATATCTGATCACTGTGGGTCTCACCAATAAATTAGGGTCTCTAGCCACTAATTCCCACAGCGAGAAAGAAGTTGAATAGAGTATAATACTGTTCCATTTAAGTTTTTGGAGCTTCCCCTATGGACTATGGTCCTTACTTGCATTTATGGTTCTGGCATATTTTGTACACTGCTCCATTTAAGGTCTATCAGACTGATTAAAACAGAAGAGTACGGCATGCATGGTGGTATACATTTAAAGTCCACCTCACTTTGGCTCAGGACCCCTGTTTTCGTGACATGTGGGTCCCAGCGTTGTGGACCCCAACAATTAAGGCCCCGTCTCACTAAGCGATTTACCAACGATCACGACCAGCGATACGACCTGGCCGTGATCGTTGGTAAGTCGCTGTGTGGTCGCTGGGGAGCTGTCACACAGACCGCTCTCTCCAGCGACCAACGATCAGGGGAACGACTTCGGCATCGTTGAAACTGTCTTCAACGATGCCGAAGTCCCCCTGCAGCACCCGGGTAACCAGGGTAAACATCGGGTTACTAAGCGCAGGGCCGCGCTTAGTAACCCGATGTTTACCCTGGTTACCAAAAAAAACAAACAGTACATACTCGCCTTTCGGTGTCCAGGTCCCTTGCCGTCTGCTTCCTGCTCTGACTGAGATCCGGCCGTACAGTGAGAGCAGAGCGCAGCGGTGACGTCACTGCTGTGCTCTCACTTCTCACTGTACGGCCGGCAGTCAGTGAGAGCAGGAAGCAGACGGCAAGGGACCTGACGGACATCAGATGGTCAGTATGTAGTGTTTTTTTTTTTTTTACATTTACGCTGGTAACCAGGGTAAACATCGGGTTACTAAGCGCGGCCCTGCGCTTAGTAACCTGATGTTTACCCTGGTTACCAGTGAAGACATCGCTGGATCGGTGTCACACACACCGATTCAGCGATGTCAGCGGGGCCTCAACGACCATAAAAAGGTCCAGGCCATTCCGACACGACCAGCGATCTCGCAGCAGGGGCCTGATCGCTGGTACGTGTCACACATAGCGAGATCGCTATGGAGGTCGCTGTTGCGTCACAAAACTTGTGACTCAGCAGCGATCTCGCTAGCGATCTCGCTATGTGAGACGGGGCCTTTAGACATGTCTCACCTATTCTGTAGATATCCATTGTGTGATCACCCCTTTAAGGGATGACGGGAAATTTAGGAATAGACTTCGTGTCATTAGAAGTAATGTCCAATCACACTCTTAGTGGATGCTTTAGATAAGTTTATTACATAATTTCTGGATGCAGCAATATCGTAATTAATCAATATGGAATAGGTGCAGGAAGAAATAATATAGTGAAGCGACAAGCACATTTAACGTTTCGACCCGCACAGGGTCTTATTCATATCAGAATAGAAGATGGCCATCATGATTTCTCATAGTTTGGTGTTATGATCCCAGTGGTAGAGGATCTCTGATATTCCGGCAAGATAGCAAAAACATAAATACTGCTCTAGGGAGGTGGAAACTGGGCTAACCGCATACCTGATCCTAACACACACAACTAGAAGCAGCCGGTGAACGTGCCTACGTTGGTTCTAGACGTCTCGAGCCAGCCGGAGAACTGACTACCCCTAGAGGGAAAATAAGACCTCACTTGCCTCCAGAGAAATTGAACCCCAAAGATATAGAAAGCCCCCAACAAATAATAACGGTGAGGCAAGAGGAAAACACAAACGTAGAGATGAACTAGATTCAGCAAAGTGAGGCCCACTAGTCTAGATAGGCAGAAAATAGATAGTGGACTATGCGGTCAGCAGAAAACCCTACAAAAACATCCACGCTGAACATTCAAGAACCCCCACACCGACTGACGGTGCGGAGGGAGAATATCAGCCCCCTAGAGCTTCCAGCGAGCCAGAAAATCTAATATTAAGCAAGCTGGACTAAAACACTGAAAAATGCAAACGATCCATATTATACAAAACGGACTTAGCTTTTCTTGCATGAGACAGACTGAAAGGAATCCGGAGGAGACCATATAGGTCTGGATACAACGATGCCAGGCAAGAGACTGAGTCCAGAGGAGACTTAAATAGGGAACACCCGCTGCTTAACGACACAGCTGGAGCTCAGGCCTGCAACAAGACATGCCTAACACAATACCGTTAGTGACCACCAGAGGGAGCCCAGAAACACAGTTCACAACAGTACCCCCCCCTTGAGGAGGGGTCACCGAACCCTCACCAAGACCCCCAGGGCGATCAGGATGAGCAGCGTGAAAGGCATGAACCAAATCAGCCGCATGAACATCAGAGGCGACAACCCAGGAATTATCCTCCTGACCATAGCCTTTCCACTTAACTAAATACTGGAGTTTCCGTCTAGAGATACGAGAATCCAGAATCTTCTCCACCACGTACTCCAACTCCCCTCAACCAAAACCGGGGCAGGAGGCTCAACAGCAGGAACCATAGGCACCACGTACCGCCGCAACAAGGACCTATGGAACACATTATGAATAGCAAATGACGCTGGAAGGTCCAAGCGAAAAGACACCGGGTTAAGGATTTCCAAAATCTTATAAGGACCGATAAAGCGAGGCTTGAACTTAGGAGAGGAGACTTTCAAAGGAACATGCCGAGAAGACAACCAAACCAAATCCCCAACACGAAGTCGGGGACCCACACCGCGGCGGCGGTTGGCAAAACGCTGGGCCTTGTCTTGTGACAATTTCAAATTGTCCACCACATAGTTCCAAATCCGCTGCAACCTATCCACCACAGAATCAACCCCAGGACAGTCAGAAGGTTCAACCTGGCCCGAGGAGAAACGAGGATGAAAACCAGAGTTGCAGAAAAAGGGTGAAACCAAAGTGGCAGAACTAGCCCGATTATTAAGGGCAAACTCGGCCAGTGGCAAAAAGGTAACCCAGTCGTCCTGATCAGCAGAAACAAAACATCTCAAATAAGTCTCCAACGTCTGATTAGTTCGCTCGGTCTGGCCATTAGTCTGAGGATGAAAAGCCGACGAAAAAGACAAATCAATACCCATCTTAGCACAAAAGGATCGCCAGAATCTGGACACAAACTGGGATCCTCTGTCAGACACAATATTCTCAGGGATGCCGTGCAAACGAACCACATTCTGAAAGAACAATGGGACCAAATCAGAGGAGGAAGGCAACTTAGGCAAGGGCACCAAATGGACCATTTTAGAAAAACGATCGCACACCACCCAGATGACAGACATCTTCCGAGATACCGGAAGATCCGAAATGAAATCCATGGAAATGTGCGTCCAAGGCCTCTTCAGGATAGGCAAGGGCAAAAGCAACCCGCTGGCACGAGAACAGCAAGGCTTAGCCCGAGCACAAATCCCACAGGACTGCACAAAAGAACGCACATCCCGCGACAAGGCAGGCCACCAAAAGGACCTAGCCACCAAATCTCTGGTACCGAAAATCCCAGGATGTCCCGCCAACACTGAAGAATGAACCTCAGAAATAACTCTGCTGGTCCATCTGTCAGGGACAAACAGTCTCTCTGGTGGGCAACGATCAGGCCTATCAGCCTGAAATTTCTGCAGCACTCGTCGCAAATCTGGGGAAATGGCAGACAAAATCACTCCCTCTCTGAGAATACCAGCCGGCTCCGAGACTCCCGGAGAGTCAGGCACAAAACTCCTAGAAAGTGCATCAGCCTTCACGTTCTTCGAACCAGGCAGGTACGAGACCACAAAGTCAAAACGGGAGAAAAACAACGACCAACGAGCCTGTCTAGGATTCAGGCGCTTGGCAGACTCGAGGTAAATCAGATTTTTATGATCAGTCAAGACCACCACACGATGTCTAGCTCCCTCGAGCCAATGTCGCCACTCCTCAAATGCCCACTTCATAGCCAACAACTCCCGATTACCAACATCATAGTTCCACTCAGCAGGCGAAAATTTTCTTGAAAAGAAGGCGCATGGCTTCATCACGGAGCCATCAGAACTTTTTTGCGACAAAACAGCCCCTGCACCAATCTCAGAAGCATCAACTTCAACCTGGAAGGGAAGAGAGACATCCGGCTAGCACAAGACTGGCGCTGAAGTAAACCGACGCTTCAGCTCCCGAAAGGCCTCCACGGCCGCAGGAGACCAATTAGCAACATCAGAACCCTTCTTGGTCATATCCGTCAAAGGTTTAACCACGCTGGAAAAATTAGCGATAAAACGACGGTAAAAATTAGCAAAGCCCAAGAACTTCTGCAGGCTCTTAACAGACGTGGGCTGAGTCCAGTCATGAATGGCACGGACCTTGACTGGGTCCATCTCCACAGTAGAAGGGGAAAAAATAAAACCCAAAAAAGAAACCTTCTGTACCCCAAAGATACATTTTGAGCCCTTCACAAATAGAGCATTCTCCCGCAGAACCTGAAACACCATCCTGACCTGGTTCACATGGGACTCCCAATCATCCGAAAAAACCAAAATATCATCCAGATAAATAATCATAAATTTATCCAGATATTTCCAGAAGATGTCATGCATGAAGGACTGAAACACAGAAGGGGCATTCGATAATCCAAAAGGCATCACCAGGTACTCAAAATGACGTATTAAATGCCGTTTTCCATTCATCTCCCTGCTTTATGCGCACAAGGTTATACGCACCACGAAGATCTATCTTGGTGAACCAACTGGATCCCTTAATCCGAGCAAATAAATCAGACAACAATTGCAAAGGATACTGAAATTTAACCGTGATCTTATTCAGAAGACGATAATCTATACAAGGTCTCAAAGACCCGTCTTTCTTGCCCACAAAAAAGAATCCTGCACCAAGAGGAGAAGAGGATGGGCGAATATGTCCCTTCTCCAAAGACTCCTTTATATAACTCCGCATCGCGGCATGCTCTGGCACAGATAATTTAAGGAGTCGTCCCTTAGGAAACTTACTACCAGGAATCAAATCTATAGCACAATCACAGTCCCTATGAGGAGGAAGGGCACTGGACCTGGCCTCATTAAATACATCCTGAAAGTCTGACAAAAACTCAGGGATCTCAGAAGGAGTAGAAGAAGCAATAGACACCAATGGAGAATCGCAATGAATCCCCTGACACCCCCAACTAGACACAGTCATAGCTTTCCAATCTAAAACTGGATTATGGGCCTGTAACCATGGCAGACCCAAAACGACAACATCATGCATTTTATGCAGTACCAGAAAACGAATCACCTCCTGATGTACAGGAGTCATGCACATGGTCACTTGCGTCCAATACTGAGGTTTATTCTCTGCCAATGGCGTAGAATCAATTCCTCTAAGAGGAATAGGATTTTCCAAAGGCTCCAGGACAAAACCGCAGCGCTTGGCAAACGACAAATCCATCAGACTTAAAGGAGCACCAGAATCCACAAAAGCCATAACTGAGTAAGAAGATAATGAACAAATTAAAGTCACAGACAAAATAAACTTAGGCTGAAAAGTACCCATGGCGACAGGATTAACAATTTTTTTTAAGCGTTTAGAGCATGCTGAGATAACATGTGTTGAATCACCACAGTAGAAACACAACCCATTTTGACGTCTATGATTTTGTCGCTCGACTCTGGTCAGAATTCTGTCACATTGCATAGAATCAGGTGACCGTTCAGACAGCACCGCCAAAGGATTAACAGATTTGCGCTCCCGCAAACATCGATCAATTTGAATGGCCAGAGCCATTGAATCATTCAGACCTGTAGGGATAGGAAACCCCACCATCACATCTTTAATGGCTTCAGAAAGACCATTTCTGAAATTTGCGGCCAGTGCACACTCATTCCATTGAGTAAGCACGGACCATTTCCGAAATTTTTGACAATATACCTCAGCTTCGTCCTGACCCTGAGAGATAGCCAGCAACATCTTTTCAGCCTGATTTTCAAGATTAGGCTCCTCATAAAGCAAACCAAGTGCCAGGAAAAACGCATCAACATTCACCAATGCAGGATCTCCTGGCGCCAGAGAGAAGGCCCAATCTTGAGGGTCACCGCGCAAGAAGGAAATAACAATCTTAACTTGCTGAGCGGAATCACCAGAGGAACGAGGTTTCAGAGACAGAAACAATTTGCAATTATTCCTAAAATTCAGGAACTTAGATCTATCTCCAAAAAACGGCTCAGGAATAGGTATTTTTGGTTCAGACATAGGGCTATGGATAACAAAATCCTGAATGCTTTGCACCCTAGCAGCAAGCTGATCCACACTAGAAGTCAGAGTCTGGACATTCATATCTGCAGCAGAGTTCCAGCCACTCAGAGAAAAAAGGGGATGGAAGAAGCTAGGCAAACTGCAGCAACAAAAAAAAACAAACAAAAAAACAAACTCAGAACTTCTTTTTAATCCCGCTTCTGCGATGCAATAAACATTTTCTTATGGCCTGGCATACTGTTATGATCCCAGTGGTAGAGGATCTCTGATATTCCGGCAAGATAGCAAAAACATAAATACTGCTCTAGGGAGGTGGAAACTGGGCTAACCGCATACCTGATCCTAACACACACAACTAGAAGCAGCCGGTGAACGTGCCTACGTTGGTTCTAGACGTCTCGAGCCAGCCGGAGAACTGACTACCCCTAGAGGGAAAATAAGACCTCACTTGCCTCCAGAGAAATTGAACCCCAAAGATATAGAAAGCCCCCAACAAATAATAACGGTGAGGCAAGAGGAAAACACAAACGTAGAGATGAACTAGATTCAGCAAAGTGAGGCCCACTAGTCTAGATAGGCAGAAAATAGATAGTGGACTATGCGGTCAGCAGAAAACCCTACAAAAACATCCACGCTGAACATTCAAGAACCCCCACACCGACTGACGGTGCGGAGGGAGAATATCAGCCCCCTAGAGCTTCCAGCGAGCCAGAAAATCTAATATTAAGCAAGCTGGACTAAAACACTGAAAAATGCAAACGATCCAAATTATACAAAACGGACTTAGCTTTTCTTGCATGAGACAGACTGAAAGGAATCCGGAGGAGACCATATAGGTCTGGATACAACGATGCCAGGCAAGAGACTGAGTCCAGAGGAGACTTAAATAGGGAACACCCGCTGCTTAACGACACAGCTGGAGCTCAGGCCTGCAACAAGACATGCCTAACACAATACCGTTAGTGACCACCAGAGGGAGCCCAGAAACACAGTTCACAACAGTTTGGGCTTCTAGCCTCAAGTGATCATGCAGCGCCCCAGAGTCCTGGTCGTTGCAGTACTGTGGCTCCGCCGCTAAGGGGGGCTATGGTACGTCTGATGGCACTGAAGGAGTTCATCTGACCAGGTATCACAGACACCAATACATTTCACAGTCTGGCCTCCAGGGGGAGCTAAGGGTTCTATTTATTAGGCCACTCCTCACAATCTGGTAAAACTGGGGGTTAGGCAGGAAGTTAGAACAGAAAGCTGACTGGGTTGGAACCAGACAACACCTTGTGGCAGAGGGTGTTGTAGGGGAAGATTCGGAGGGGTCCCTGTCAGGGGTGGGATCCTGACAGAGGCCTAGCAATCAGAGAGAACGCTACGGGACCGCGCCTGCACGATATAGCGGCGGTACCCCAAGAAAGGACAAGAAGCGAGATTTATTGTGCTGAGTGAGAAACGAGATCAACGCAACTAGGAGAATACCAGTAGGAGTCGTGCTGTAAGACGAGGCAACATCCTATTGAGGCGCATAACCGGTGGCCGGAACGCCGAGGAAGTATAGAGCTCCAAGCCAAACTTCAAACCTACGGCAGGACAGTCAGTTACAGGCGGGCTGTCTCACACAGACCCAGGAAGACACAGGGGGGTAACAACAGGAGAGGGATGACGATAGAGCCCAGGAAGAACCTCCGAGCCTCCCCGTCATACGGGTGCGTGCTAACCGTAAGATCAGGGGGACGTAGAAGAACATCAGAATCGAGTTGTGAGGGAACACGAGAAACAGACACAACAGTTGTGGGGTACTATCCCGTAAGCACAGCAGGGGAGGACCACAACACAAGCGCAGGAAGGTAGGCACAGATTTCCACCTGTAAAGGGAACTCTGGAGGTGCCATCGGACCGGCCGGACTTGCGCAGCCCTGTTAACCGTATTCCGGATTGAGGACTCAGAAGCCTTCAGTAAAGAGGTAAAGAGACTGCAACCTGGTGTCCTCGTTATTTACCGCGACCGGCACTTCACCACACCATAACGACATCCCATACCATCACTTTAATTGTGCGCCCCTCAGCAGGGTCACGGACCGGGCCTAGCCACTGTGACAACCTCAGAGCAGAGACCCAGAGGCCCGATACCGGGTACCCCTCGGCCCTGCGGCAGTGGGGGCGCTACAATCATATCTCTGAATAGAAGTAAGATAATATAATGTCTTCCACAATTACATACTAGTGAGTATTTTTTATTTTAGCTTGTTAGGTATACTTTGAAAGATGCCTTGAGCTATAAAGCCTCATTCAAACCTCCATGTATCATGGTCAGAGTATGGATCCAGCTGCAGGTCTACTGCGGGTCAAGAGATCCACGGCCGTCTGTGCATTGCAGTCAATACTTGGACCATTATATACGGACATCTGAATATGGATTAAACATAATTTAATAGTTATATTCAAATTCATATGCTGATTAATTTACAAATCAAATTGAATACATACTAATGTTTTTCCCTCCGCCATGACTTGAGGAAACTTTCTGCATTTGGATTTACAAAACTCTATTGAACTCAATAATGAATGTAAATGCAGTAAGCTCTTGAAAATCCTTTAGATGAAGTAACATAACACACATCTCTGACATGAGTTTTAAAACATCTGAGGAATTTATTAAGGTCTGCCCTTGAATTATGGCCACAAAAAAGGCTAAATGTTCAAGCCTCATTTGTACAAAAATTTGCAACTTTTTATTTTTATTTTCCATCTTTTTCACCATTTTTCTTTAAAGTTGGCATGGCCAAATGGAAATAGTCAAGGGCCTATTGCAACCTTACATATTTATTATAATTTTTGCCTGTAGCTGGCTTAAATTATAGAATAGAGCTATGCCTGTCCACAACATTTATGGTTCACAAACTGCTAAAGATAATTTAATTTATTAATATTGTAATTTATTATTGGGTGTATCTTATTGGAGTTCTGCTTAGCTTAAGAATGGACTGTAAAACACACATCTTAATAAATTCCTCCTTAAATGGTTCTATATAGTTCCAAAATATGCCAATACGACTGACCTGTGATGTCATTTCTGGTTGCTGCCGCATTAAACTGCATAGCATATAGATCAGAGACAGTAACTCTGCATCCCATCTTACTCAGAACATCAACTGCAACATTTTTTAATGAACCGTTCATTGATTTTGGCTCCTGGTGAGCATACACAATCAAAACATTTTTGCCTATGGATAAAAGTAAAAACATAAAAGATTTAAAATTTGTTAATTAAGAAAGTTATCAGGTGATTGCTGCACAGAACATACAGTAAAAAGCCTCACTTTTTCTTTCTGCAAATTCTTCTACTTCTATAGCTTTGCTTCATGTAATGTTACAACTTTAGGTAGTTTTAGTCTAATTAGTCTACTTTCTAAGGTGACGTTCACCTGCTGTGCAACCATATTTTGTAGTGCAGCCATGCCTTCTGCAGGGGTGAATAAGCACACAAATTTGCATTTTATGTCAAAATGTTATAGCACACGCCTCATTTGCATTCAATAGTGGACAACAGTAGAAATGGCTGTCGCTAATATTGTTAACTTGAGTTTTACAAGTGACATCCAAATTATAAGTGGGTTTCGTCATGAAGATAACTCCTTTTACAGACAGCCCGGTAATCAGATAATTACTACAAGCCCAAATCATAGTCCAAATGGTGGAACCCTCTATCTCATCCATGTACTTAAATACATTTAAATAAATTTAATCATATTAAATTTAATTTTGAGGTATGTGAGTTGCCCGCCAGGGCCGTGGGGTACTCGGTATCGGGTCTGGTACTTAAAGGGAATGTCACGGCGGTGGCGACTTGGTCCGTGGCCCTGGGTGCCCAAGTAAAAGGGATAGGTCTTTAAAGGGAACCTGTCACCTGAATTTGGCGGGACCAGTTTTGGGTCATATGGGCGGGGTTTTCGGGTGATTGATTCACCCTTTCCTTACCCGCTGGCTGCATGCTGGCCGCAATATTGGATTGAAGTTCATTCTCTGTCCTCCGGAGTACACGCCTGCGCAAAGCAATATTGCCTTGCGCTGGCGTGTACTCCGGAGGACAGAGAATGAACTTCAATCCAATATTGCGGCCAGCATGCAGCCAGCGGGTAAGGAAAGGGTGAATCAAACACCCGAAAACCCCGCCCATATGACCCAAAACTTGTCCTGCCAAATTCAGGTGACAGGTTCCCTTTAAAAGGGGGTTTGAATAAAGTTTGTGTTCATGACGCCAGCTGTGGTATTCGGTCAGTGGGGACCAACGCTGCTTAAAGGGGTCCGCTGGGGTTATGTTATGGCAGCTAGATGGTATAACTTCCCACATGTGAAGTAGGTCCCCAGGGCTCCCAGTGTATAGATGAGGATGGTGAGTGGTGCAGTAAAGAACAAGGACACAGGTTTGCAGTCTCTTTACCTGGTTTACTATAGGCTTCAGGCAACCGCAGTCCAGGGCACCAGATCACAGGTACAGGCAGGGTCCGGCCAGCTTGGAAGCAAATTCAGAGTCCCCTCTACCAGGTAGAGATGAAAGCCTTCCTCTTAGCGAGGTGTATTGTAGTCCCTTACTGCCTATGGCTTCTGATAAGGTTCTCACAGTTCCTCTCTGTCCTCCATAAAGGTGGGACACAAACCCATATGACAGGTGGCTCAAGCCTTTTTATAGGGTCTCTATCACAACCCGGGCTCTATGCACCACTGTGCCTCCTGGGTATTAGGGCGGACAGGTAATGTATAGTCCAGCTGTCCTGCCCATTTCTGCTGTGCCTCCTAGTGTCTGACACAACCTCGGTCTTCCGGCGACTGGTATCTGCGCTCTGCCAGGGAGGTAGCCCAGTCGCAGCTGTCCTCCCCTGGTATCACTCGCCTGTGCTCCTCTCTCCTGCATGCTCTCTACAAACTGTTCTTTCTTTCTGTAAGTCGCTATCCAGGAGCTGCAGCACCTCTGGCTGCACGGCCCCTCACACTTCTTCCTGCCTCAGACTGCTCCAGTCTGCTGTCCGGCACTAACTAACTATTTTCCCTCCAAAACCAGAATTTATATATAGGGGATCCACCCATAAGCAGGATCAGAGCTCCCCACTTTGGCCTGGATTGTGAACTGTTGCATGTTTGTGTTTACCTGATAGAAGAGATCTTCCCCTACTTACAAGCGTGACATCATTCTCCCCATGAGAAAAGCAAAGCCACTGTAACAACCAGAACCCTGGGGTGTTACATGTGCTTATGGTATAAACAGCCACAACTAATTAAAACCAAATCTCTGGAAATATGGTTTATAACATTTTGAAAAATGATGGCCAGTTATTGTGTAATGAATCATCAACTTGAGTTAGACTTCCACAGCCAGACTTAAGGCCCCGTCTCACACAGCGACGCTGCAGCGATACAGACAACGATGCTGATCGCTGCAGCGTCGCTGTTTTGTCGCTGTGTGGTCGCTGGAGAGCTGTCACACAGACCGCTCTCCAGCGACCAACGATGCCGAGGTCCCAGGTAACCAGGGTAAACATCGGGTTACTAAGCACGGGGCCGCGCTTAGTAACCCGATGTTTACCCTGGTTACCAGCGTAAAAGTAACAAAAAACAAACAGTACATACTCACATTCCGGTGTCTGTCCTCCGGCGTCTCAGCTTCTCTGCACTGTGTAAGCACAGCGGCCGGAAAGCACAGCGGTGACGTCACCGCTGTGCTCGCTTTCCGGCCGGCAGGCGCTCACAGTGCAGAGAAGCTGAGACGCCGGAGGACAGACACCGGAATGTGAGTATGCACTGTTTCTTTTTTTCTACTTTTACGCTGGTAACCACGGTAAACATCAGGTTACTAAGCGCGGCCCTGCGCTTAGTAACCCGATGTTTACCCTGGTTACCAGTGAAGACACACACCGATTCAGCGATGTCAGCGGGACCTCAACGACCAAAAAAAGGTCCAGGCCATTCTGACACGACCAGCGATCTCGCAGCAGGGGCCTGATCGCTGGTACGTGTCACACATAGCGAGATCGTTACTGAGGTCCGTGGTTTGCGTCACAAAACTTGTGACTCAGCAGCGATCTCGCTAGCGATCTCGCTATGTGAGACGGGGCCTTTAGTGCTAGCAACTCGCAAGGATACTACAGTTTTCACTCTTTTCCTATATAGGGATCTTGTAACTTGTGTACCAGTTCCTGTCCCATCTGTTTCTGCTTCAGGTGCTAGGTGGTGCCATAGCACATGACTGCTACAGTCCTGTTTTATTCCTGGGACTTTTGGTTCCACTAGATTAGGGAATTATGAAATTAATTGTTTGACTTTTATTATTTTTTTCTGAGAGACCTGGGCTGGATTCTCTGCTACTTAAACTCTTTGGTCTCTGACTTGCACTGGCAGTCAATAAGTCCTGGTTACCTGGCCCGTAGCTCTAGTCCTTGCTTTTGTGCTTTCTTCCTGATTTTTCCCCTTTTGGGACATCAGCTTATATTTTGAAAATCCACTTGCTTTCTGATTTTGTCTGTGATGTAACCTCTTGGTACTGAACCTGCGTGGCAACACTTACTCCCATCAGCTTGCCCCACCAGTCAGCACACAGCTGACTATGTGGCCCCAGTCCAGGGCACCTGTGTAAGACCCGATCCTTTCACAACATATGATGACAGTTTCATCATATGTAATGTCCCTGCCTTTGATGCGGGTTCGCAAGTCGAGCCCACATCTTTCCTGGCAGATGATGGCTGATTTATTCAATCTCAGAAAAATTTAACATGCCAATTTTTTTTTTTCATCTTTTAAATTAAAAAAAATACATGTTTGGTATCTATGTAAGAGCACTGACCTGGAGAATCATCTTGTCAGGTCAGTTTTACCTTATAGTGAACATGGTAAATACAAATAAAAAAAAGTAGTGTAAATGTACGGTACTTGTTTTGGCTTGCTTTAAGCCTGTCTGTATAAGTTCTTTTGACGATGGGCTAAGTATTGCACCAGCTGTTTTTAAAAATTTTGCTAATAATATATTCAAATACATAAACGGTCTTTGTGTGGTTGTCTATCCGAATAACATCTTGGCTTATTCACCTGACATTATGTCATACATCGGACATGTACATTCTGTACCCAAAGACTCAGAGACTATTTTTTTATTTGCTAAATTTGAAAAACGTGTGTTAAGGGATCAAGAAGTAAATTTCCTGGGGTATATATTGTCAACTAAATGTTTTGAATGGACCCCTCAATGGTCAAAGCTGTTAAGGAGTTGATGCAACCCAAATCTCTGAAGGACTTGCAGCATTTCCTTGGGATTGCCAACTACTATCATAAATGTATTAAAAATATTTCTAGGACTGCCAAAAACTGACCACCTTGACCAAAAAAGGAACAGATATAGATAACTGGAAACCTGGGATTATCGGTGCCTTCACTGAGTTAAATGAGCATTTCTCATCTGACCCTGTCCATTCGTAGTGGAAGTTGATGCCTCAAAGATTTGAGTGGGAGTGGTGTTGTCACAGTGTATACCGCCTCTCGCTCAATTCCGTCCGAGTGCCTTCTTCCTACGAACATTTTCATCTATTGATAAAAATTATTATATAGTTAATTGTGACTTGTTGCCAATTAAGTGGGGGTTTGAGAAATGGTGCCACTTCCTCGATGGTGCCAAACATAAAATCATTGTTTCACGGATCACAAAAACCTTACATATCTTGTATCAGGAACTGTGCAATGGATACCCACTGGTCAGTATGAGTCCTGTGAAGTGCAGGCAAGCGGGGCTCAGAGCGTCCGATTGGGAGAGATGGGACGGCATGCGACCGTCGGTGAGCAGGACCTGCTGTCACGTAACCGCAGGGGGAGGGACCGGGTTGGAGCCAACTACAGGACACCTGGAGGAGATAGAGGGACATGACGGGGACCAGCTGGACCGCAGAGAGGTAAAGCAAGTAGGGGCAGCCGAGTACGAGCACTAGAAGTAGTCAGGGCAAAGCCAAAAGAGTCATAAAACCTAGAGGGGCAATAACGGTACCAAAGGGACAGACAGAACGGATAGTCACAAACCACGCAGGAGTCAAGAACCAGGCAAGCAAGCAGACAGTACAAAATCAGTAGTCAAATACACAACAGAGGGACAGACCGGGTCAGAACCCATGTCTTGAAGTTCTTGGATCCACTTCTCCATGGACTTCATTACTGATCTCTCACCATCAGAAGTGAAGTCTGTTATATGTGTAGTAGTGGACAGATTTAGTAAACCGCGTCATTTTGTTCTTTTGCCTGGGTTGCTTAACTCTCAAATCTTAATTAAATTGTTAATGAAACACATTGTGCTTTTTCTTAGGATTCCGGAAAATATTGTTTCTGATTGAGAAAATCAGTTTGTTTCTAAATTATGGAGGGCATTCTGTACTAATATTAGTATTGAATTGTCCTTTTCACTAGCTGATCACCCAGAGACCAATGGTCAGACTGACGTGCCAACCAAACACTTAGACATAACTCCAAAGATATTTCCTATGATCACCAGTTTGACTAGGTGGAATATTTCTATTAGCTAAATTTGCCATAAGTAATCAATATCAAGAATCCCTTAAAACATTTTCATTCTTCTGCTACAGCAGGTTTTTTTTCTCATTTTGTTTCTTGTAGGTTTTGTATACTGTATACTATGTACAGAGCTCCTGTGTATAGTGTTAGTGGCACTGACACTATATACAGAGCACCTGTGTATAATGGACTTAGTAATGTGTTTTTTGTTGTGTTTTGTGTGTTTTATTAATGATCAGTATTGTAGTATTCAGTCGTTATGTGGTGGTAATATGTGTTCTCGTCATCGTGTGGCGGTATTTGTTCCTTGTATGTGGTATTATTCTGTCACTATGTGGTGGTAGCATGTGCACTGGTCACGGTGTGGCAGTATTTGTTCCTTGTATGTGGTATTATTCAGTCACTATGTGGTGGTAATATGTGGTCTGGTCATGGTGTGGCGGTATTAGTCCCTTGTATGTGGTATTATTCAGTCACTAGGAGGTGGTAATATGTGATCTGTTCATGGTATGGCAGTATTTGTTCCTTTATGTGGTATTATTTGGTCACTATGTGGTGGTAATATGTGATCTGGTCATGGTGTGGTGGTATTTGTTCCTTGTATGTAGTATTATTCGGTCACTATGTGGTGGTAATATGTGATCTGGTCATGGTGTGGCGGTATTTGTTCCTTGTATGTGGTATTATTCAGTCACTATGTGGTGGTAATATGTGGTCTGGTTGTGGTGTGGTGGTATTTGTTCCTTGTATGTCATATTATTCGGTTACTATGCAATAGCAATATGTGGTACGGCCATGGTGTGACGGTATTTGTTCCTTGTATATGGTATTATTGGTCATTTAAAAAAATGTATGTGACTCATTCCCTTAAAGAGAAATATACCTAAAAAGAGTATTGGATATTTAAAGAAAGTTTTAATAGGGTAGAGTAGAGCATGGACAAAACAAAAGCTGATGGCTATATATGTGATATGGTGATCACGTACAGTTGTACTCAAAAGTTTACATACCCTGGCAGAATTTTTTTTCAGATAATATGAATGATAACACCAAAGCTTTTTCTCCAGTCATGGTTAGTGGTTGAGTGAAGCCATTTATTGTCAAACTATTGTGTTTTCTATTTTAAATAATAATAACGATACAAAACATCCAAATGACCCTGATCAAAAGTTTACATACCCTGGTGATTTTGGCCTGATAATATTCACAGAGGTTGACACAAATGGGTTTGAATGGCTACTAAAGGTAACATCCTCACCTGTGACCTGTTTGCTTGTAATCAGTGTGTGTGCATAAAAGCTGAGTGAGTTTCTGGGATCCAGGATTGTGATTGTGAGTCTTGGGGAAAGCAAAAGAATTGTCAACGGATCTACGGGAAAAGGTAGTTGAACTGTTTAAAACTGGAAAGGGTAGAAAAAGATATCCAAGGAATTGATAATGTCAGTCAGCAGCAATCAAACTGTGATTAACAAATGGAAAATCCGGGCCTCTTTAAAAACAAAACCACGGTCAGGTAGACCAACAAAAATGCCGTCCACAACTGCCAGGAAAATTGTTTGGGATGCAAAAAAACCCCCACAAATAACATTTATCAGCTGAAATACAGGACTCACTGGAAACTAGCGGTGTGGCTGTTTCAAGATGCACAATAAGGAAGTACTTGAAGAAAAATGGGCTGCATGGTCGAGTCACCAGAAAAAAGCCATTACCTAACAAATGCCACAAAGTATCTCGCCTACAATACGCAAAACAACACAGAAACAAGCCTCAAAACTTCTGAAACAAGGTAATTTGGAGTGATGAGACCAAAATTGAACGTTTTGGCCACAACCATAAATGTTACATTTGGAGAGAGGTCAACAAGGCCTATGATGAAAGGAACACCATTCTTACTGTAAAGCACGGAGGTGGATCGCTGATGTTTTGGGGATGTGTGAGCTACAAATGCACAGGAAATTTGGTCAAAGTTGAAGGAAAGATGAATGCAGCACGTATCAGCAAATACTGGATGCAAATTTGCACTCATCAGTCCGGAAGCTGCGCATGGGACGTACTTGGTACGTTGCAACATGATGACGATCAAAAAACACAAGGCCAAGTCGACCTGTCATTGGCTACAGCAGAACAAAGTGAAGGCTGTGGAGTGGCCATTTCAATCTCCTGAACTCAATATCATTGAGCCACTCTGGGGAGATCTCAAGCGCGCAGTTCATGCTAGACAGCCCAGGAATTTACTGGAGCTGGAGCCTTTTTGCCAAGAATAGTGGGCAGCTATACCATCTGAGAAAATAAAGAACCTCATCCACAACTACCACAAAAGACTTCAAGCTGTCATTGATGTTAGATGGGGCAATACATGGTATTAAGAAATGGGGTATGTGAACTTTTGATCAGGGTCATTTGGATGTTTTGGGTTGTCATTATGATTAAAAAAGAAAACAGTAGTTTGACAATAAATGGCTTCACCCAACCACTAACCATGAGTGGAGAAAATGTTTTGCTGTTATCATTCATATTCTCTGAAAAAAGGATAAGGGTACGTTCACACAGGACTTTTTTGCAGCTTTTTTTTGCTGCTTTTTTTTATGCTAATTTTCAGCTGCTTTTTACAGTACCAGTAAAACCTATGAGATTTCAGAAATCTCATGCACACACGTTGGTTTTTTGTTTGATCAGTTTTTTCTGCTTTGCTGCTTTTTTTGGACATAGGGCATGTCACTTCTTTCAGCGTTTTTGCAGCGTTTTTGCAGCGTTTTTTCACCCATTGACTTGAATGGGTGATGAAAAAAACGCTGCAAAAACGCTGAAAAAACGCATGTAGCATTATTTGCTGCGTTTTTTGTGCAGAAAATCATGGCCAGCAGGAAGGGATCTCACAGCCAAGAGCTTAGGGGTGTGGTTAGGTAGGTGTGAAGAGCCATTGTGAGCCATTGTGAGGTGTGAAGAGCCATTGTGAGGTGTCCTGTTTGTGATCTATTGTGAGGGAGTTCCTGGTAGTGAGGTGTGAAGAGCCACTGTGAGCCATTGTGAGGTGTGAAGAGCCATTGTGAGGTGTCCTGATTGTGATCTATTGTGAGGGAGTTCCTGGTAGTAAGGTGTGAAGAGCCATTGCGAGGTGTCCTAGCAGCTGAAAATTGGCATAAAAAAAGCAGCAAAAATCTGCAGCAAAAATCTGCAGCAAAAAAGTCCTGTGTGAACGTACCCAAAAAACGCACCAAAAACGCACCCAAAAAACGCACCTAAATTAGCATTAAAAAAAGCAGCAAAAAAAAGCAGCAAAAAAGTCCTGTGTGAACGTACCCTAAGAAAGGAAAAATTCTGCCGTGGTATGTAAACTTTTGAGCACACTGTCTATAGCCATCAGCCATGTACTGTTTTTTGATCACTTCATCCCCCAAACATGGAATAAAAAGGTATTTAGAGAGTCGTAAATGGTTCTAATTAAATTACAACTTGTCCTGCAAAAAATAAGCACT
Source organism: Ranitomeya variabilis (assembly GCF_051348905.1). Taxonomy (NCBI): domain Eukaryota; kingdom Metazoa; phylum Chordata; class Amphibia; order Anura; family Dendrobatidae; genus Ranitomeya; species Ranitomeya variabilis. Next base: position 326,626,602 of record NC_135237.1, on the reverse strand, counting down.
GAACTAATAACCAAAAAAACAAAAAGGGTTATGGCTCTCAGAGCAGAAAAGCAAAAATGAAATGAGTATTGGATCAATCACATGACATACAAAACAACAGCAGACTGACCCTACTGGCTTATAATGAGGTCCGTCAGTTTTTGTCATTGTGTTTTCCATGCCAGATGAGTTCTGAGTGTAAGCTCTTCTTACCTGTATTGTCTCAAAACTATGTTTTACCGCATAGACTGTAAATAAAATTAGTTTCCTATACACTTAAGATTAAGTGCATGTACAATATACATGACAAAATATCATATTGCAAAAAATTCTAAATTTGTCGCTGTATAATTAACTTCTATACAGATGTATGTCTGCAGTGAGGACAAAGCAAAACACAATATTAATCTAACATGGATATGATTTAGCAACAAAATTAAGCTTGAAACTACACAAGTCTAAAAATTATCCTTACCTGCCAACTGGGAATAAAACTGATTTCCTTACCTGACATTTTAAGTGTCCGTTATCTATAAAATTAGTCTTCTGATGTGTGTCTGCTAGTGTATGAAACATTAAATGCTTGTAGTATAAGGTGTCTGCTTTTTGAAAGGCAGTCAGTCTGTGATCCGAGTCACAGGATCACCACTGTCACTAAGGAAGTGGATGCAAACAAAGCCAGTAGGCAGCGTATCCCGGATTTCTCATTCATCCAACGTGCAGAGAATGTTATTACCAGGATTCACTTCAATGTTTTATACTTCATACTGAATTGCTTTCCCTTGGAAACAAGAGCCACGCAGATCAGTTCCCAGCCTCCAGAATTTGTGCAGTTGGTGATTATCACAAGTGACAATTGACAGCGAAAAGCAGTGTGTGGTTTATACCCTACTCTAGAACTTAGCAATTCAGTGTTTTTTTTATAACCCTTTGTATTGCATAATAGAAGTAAGAAAAATAGAAAAAAGGTTGAGGGTCTTAGATAATCGCTGGAGCAAATGCTCCCATTCAAACTGCTGAAGATTTTAGCTCTTTGGAATTCATGAACTAAACACTAAAATAGCTTAACCCTCAAATACAATAGGATAAAGAGAAAGGTCTTTCAAGTACAGCTCACGTACTGTTCATGAATAAGAACCAGGATCAGGTCGTAAATTGTGAACTATTGATCATATAGCTCTAATGTTGCACAATGTACAAAACAATGTGATGTTTAAGTTTCAGTTTAATTGGACATGTCACACGTTTACTGGGTTATACATTAGAGCTTCTGCATATAATGTATGAAGTTTGGGCTATGCTTTATTTTGTCAGCAGGTTCAGATTCCGATATTTCCTGAACTTGAAGCTTCCCAAGTTAAATTTACCTAATTAAAACCTGGAGTCAAGAATATGTTTTAGCTTGAGCCCTAATTAATATCTTTACACTACACTTTGTTACCTCTAATATTCTTAGTGTTATCAGATTATACTTTTCAGCCATCTTAACTCATCAATTTAAACCAATTGAACTGATTTTCTTACTATCTCTATTTACACTTTGATAAAATAACTCTGCAAATGTGCAGTAATGTAATAATAGTGAAAAATGTTTCTATGTGTATGTAAGAGATGTGGACTGGACTGTCACATTCCTACCCCTGAAGCCACCAATCACATTATAATGTGTATTATGTCTTGCCTCTTTGCATATATTGTGTCATGTGAATTGTGTTGTACTGTAATGCATAGTGTATAAGTGATGTATAATGTGTAGGATGTGATAACGTAGGATAGCACAGGGTAAGACATAGTTTAGGACATAAGATAGATAGGATAAGATAGTGACTGTAGTTAGTGTTAATGTTCAGTACTAGCCCGTAGTGGGAGCGGCTTAGTGTAAGGTAAAGAGACCACTTCCTGTAGTTAGACCGATAGAGACAAGTTCAAGTAATAGTAGGAAGTGTCTGTGAGCACTGCTGCTGTTGTGGGTGAACTACAGCAAAGGAGACTAAGGGTACCGTCTCACAGTGGCACTTTGGTCGCTACGACGGTACGATCCGTGACGTTCCAGCGATATCCATACGATATCGCTGTGTCTGACACGCAGCAGCGATCAGGGACCCTGCTGAGAATCGTACGTCGTAGCAGATCATTTGGAACTTTATTTCGTCGCTGGATCTCCCGCTGACATCGCTGGATCGGTGTGTGTGACACCGATCCAGCAATGCGTTCGCTTGTAACCAGGGTAAACATCGGGTTACTAAGCGCAGGGCCGCGCTTAGTAACCCGATGTTTACCCTGGTTACCATCGTAAATGTAAAAAAAAAAAAACAGTACATACTCACATTCCGGTGTCCGTCAGGTCCCTCGCCGTCTGCTTCCCGCACTGACTGTGAGTGCCGGCCGGAAAGCAGGGCACAGTGGTGACGTCACCGATGTGCTCTGCTTTTACTTTACGGCCGGCCGGAGCTCACAGTCAGTGCGGGAAGCAGACGGCGAGGGACCTGACGGACACCGGAATGTGAGTATGTACTATTTGTTTTTTTTTACATTTACGATGGTAACCAGGGTAAACATCGGGTTACTAAGCGCGGCCCTGCACTTAGTAACCCGATGTTTACCCTGGTTACCCGGGGACTTCAGCATCGTTGGTCGCTGGAGAGCTGTCTGTGTGACAGCTCCCCAGCGACCACACAACGACTTACCAACGATCACGGCCAGGTCGTATCGCTGGTTGTGATCGTTGGTAAATCGTTTAGTGTAACGGTACCCTTAGGGACAAGGGAGTAGCGTAACCTTGAAGTGACCGAAGAGATTAGAATGGCCTTCCATCTTAAAGAGGTCCTTGGATAGGACGACGTGACACGAGAGAGCCTGTGCTTTCAGAACACCGACGGTAACGGATCTATACAGGATTGAGTTTGTGGGACTAGTGGGTGGTACCGAGTGGTAGATTCAGGGTGCCAGTAGTGGAAGAAATAGTACGAGGAATCACTGAGCAGGTAGAGAGACTTGCTGATCAGGACTGTGACAAGCTAGGTTGTGATGAATTAGGGCAAAACAGTGTGCTTCACCAGCCCTGGAGTAGACTACAATGGAAGGAAACCATATTTGTGTAAAAATGCTTTACACTGTGAAGGAAATTCCCATAAGACTTTGTACCCACTACCCCTTGTCCTGGAAGGCCAATACCATCAGCTACAGGTGGCCTGCATGGGCAAAAGGTCCTAACACCACCAACACCAACAAACTGAAAGGATCTACTCTTTAATGTAGCATGCCAGGGCATGACAGGAGAAAATGAGTACCTTGCTTCACTGTAGACTACAGTGGAAGGAAGCCATGTGTGTGAAAATGCTTCACACTTTAAAGGAAACATCCATAAGACTTTGTAACCACCACCTCTTGTACATAACCCTCACCAAGTTACCATTCAGTAAATACTGTGTTTTCAAGCGGGAGTCTCCTTTATTGAACTCTGATACACCCACTCTTATATGTAGTGCACTGGAGCATGACAGGAGATGAGTACCTCGCCTGCAGCTACCACCCCACGCAGCGCTACATGTATTATAGTCATAGCCCATGAGTATACAGTAACGTAACTAATAATGTATTCTATAATGGTATGGAGAGAGGCTTACTTTTTGTTCCCTGTGATAAGCTCGGCAAAACATTATCCCCAGTGCCTTTTAGTGCCACAGCTGCAAGTGGTCAGTAAAAATGTTAATCACATTTCCCACTTTAAAATGTCAGCCACAGTATCCTCATAATAGAGCTCCTTTATGAATCTTAGCAGATGGTTTCATAAAAGTACTATCTCCAGTGCCCACAATGACGTATAAGATTGCTAGGAAGTAGAGATAGGCGAACCCGAACAGTAAAGTTTGGGGTCCGTATCAAACACCTATTGTTCGGGCACAGACTTCCTCAGCAAATCTGTGCTACTGTTTGGGTTTGACATCCCGAACATCGGGTGTTTCCCGCACTGCCACACAGATGAAGAACACCAGTAGATCTGATCGGCGGTGACATCGTTACTGCTGATCAGAACACTGAGAGGTCATCCTGTGAGATGTCAGCGTGAGCCTGCAGCTGTGACCGGCGGTAAAAAGCTTACTTACGCCTGCTGTCGCTGATAACAGCAACAACAGGCATCACCAATGGGAATAGTCATCAGCCGGGGCCTGTGCTCAAAGTAAATAAAAATAAATAAAAATAAATATTGAAATAAAAATAAAAAACACATTAATACTCACCTTAACACCTACTCCCTGAAGCCCTTGTCCCATGTAAAAAATAAAAAACACCATAATACTCACCTTAACGCCTAATACCCAATGCTCATGTCACCTGTGAAAGAGAAAAATTAATAAACCACCATATCCCTCACCTATCAGTCAAATGGATTATCTTCATGGTGGACTGGTGAGTATTATGGTGGTTTATTTTTCCTTTTTAACAGGTGACAAGGGCATCGGGGATTAGGTGTTAAGTTGAGTAGAAATAATTTTTTTATTTTTGTGTTTTTTTTTACAGGGGACAAGGGCAGAGGGGATTAGGTGTTAAAGTGAGTATATTGTGTTTTTTATTTTTAAATACATATATAAAACTATGTGATCTTTTATTTTAAATAAGGGCACCTCCATTACTAACCCCATATTCAAATTGTAACTAAAAAAAATACTTAGAATAAAGTCCTTTATTTGAAATAAATGACCACACAGTTTTACACATTTATTTAAAAATAAAAACCACATTATACTCACCTTAATCCCAGATGACCTTGTCACCTGTATAAGAGAAAGAAAATAAACCACTGTATTACTCACCTGTCCGCTGTGAAGATAATCCATGTGACTGATCTCCCCAGCAGAAGGCTCACACTGACACAGGAGGTAATCGCTCCTGTGTTAGTGTGTAGCGCTGAGCTGCGGTGAGAAAGTTCACTGGAGTTCATCAGCTGATGAACCCCAATGAACTTACTGATGGCACCACTGCTGTTTGAAAACGTTCTCACACAGCAGCTGCAACATCAGTGAGTTCACCTGGGTCATCAGCTAATGAACCCCGATGAACTCACTGACGTTACCAATGATGCATGAGAACGATGGGGTGCATTATACTAAATGGAGGATAATGGGGAGTGCATTATACTGTATGGAGGACTGTAGGTTGCATTATACTATATGAAGGACTATGGAGAATGCATTATACTGTATTGAGGACTATGGGGAGTGGATTATACTGTATGAAGGACTATGGGGAGCATTATACTATATGGAGAGCTACAAAGGGGCTATCATAATATTTGGAGGGCTGCATGGATGACTATGGGAAATGCATTATGCTATATGGAGGACTATGGGGAGTGCATTATAACATGGAGGACTATGGGGTGCATTAATACTGTATGGAGGACTGTATGCTATATGGAGGACTATGGGGTGTATTATATATATGGAAGACTATGGGGAGTGCTTTATACTATATGAAGGACTATTGGGAGTACATTATACTGTATGGAGGACTATGGGTAGTGCATTATACAGTATGGAGGACTGTAGGGTACATTATACTGTAAGGAGGACTATGGGATGCATTATACTGTGTGGAGGACTATGGGCTGTATTATACTAAATTGAGGAATATGGGGTGCATTATACTGTATGGATGACTATGGGAAGTGCATTATACTATACGGAGGACTATGAGGTGCATTAAACTGTATGATTGACTATGGGGAGTTCATTCTATATGGAAGACTATGGGGAATGCATTATACTGTATGGAGGACTGTGAGTTGCATTATACTATATGAAGGACTATGGGAAATGCATTATACTGTATTGAGGACTATGTGGAGCAGAGGTGTCAAACTGCATTCTCGAGGGCCGCCAACAGGTCATGTTTTCAGGATTTCCTTAGCATTCCACAAGGTGCTGGAATCATTCTGTGCAGGTGATTAAATTATCACCTGTGCAATACAAGGAAATCCTGAAAACATGACCTGTTGGTGGCCCTCGAGGAATGCAGTTTGACACCTCTGATGTGGAGTGCATTATACTGTATGAAGGACTATGGGGTGCATTATACTATATGGAGACCTACGAGGGGGCTAATATAATATTTGGAGGGCTATGTAGGGGCCATTATATTTCGAGGGCTATGAGGGGGGCCATTATAATATTTTGATGGCTATGTGGCAGCCTTTATACTTTATGGAGGGCAGTGTGGGGGCCATTATACTGTATTCAAGCAATCATACAGTGAAGGTTTGTGTGGGGTCCATCATACTGTGTAGAATCCATTATACTGTGTGGAGGTCTGTTTGAGGGTCATTATACTATTTAGAGGACTAGTGGGAGCCATTATACAGTGTAGTGAGGTGTGGGGCCATTATTCTGTATATAGCTCCATTTATACTGCATGGAGGGCTGTGTGGGTGTCACAGTTGGGGGATCATACTATGTTGGGGTCTCTATACTTTGCCAGGGGAATCGAGGTGGGGTACAATAGGGTTATCATACTGTGTGTGGTGGAATTTACTGTGGGAGTATCATACTGTGTTTGGGGGCACTTTGTTGGCATTATACTTTATGAGTGCGATGAGAGGGAATCTAGGGCTTCAGTAGGAGGAAAATTATTTTGTAAGGAATGCAAAGTGGTCACATATGCTCTTCTGTGACCCTGCCAAATTTTAAATCTTTTTTTTTTTTTTGTGGTGGTGAGGGGATTAAAACTTCTGCTATGGGGCCCTATGATTTCTATGTACTTCACTGGTTGGGAGTGAAGATCTTAGTGTTCGTTCTGAAATTATCAGCTCATCAAAATGGGCCTTTATATTGTCTTTTTTTTTTTTTTGCTCTCTGTGCATCGGTTCTTATTTTGTTTTTTTTTGTGTACTGTGCAGTAGGGTTGAGCGACTTTTACTTTTTCAGGATTGAGTCGGGTTTCGTGAAACCCGACTTTGTCAAAAGTCGGGTCGGGTGAAATCGGCCGATTATTTCGAAAAGTCGGGGATCCGACCGAAACACGAAACACAATGCAAGTCAATGGAGAATCAAAGTCGGCAGTGAGTGGAGGACAGGAAAACACCAACAGAGCCCATTTTAATGCCAAAAACATCAATTCTTGTTACTTAAGCTTGTCAATCTTAATAAACCTTATAATAATAGTTAGCCATTGAAAATTTGGGGGTCATTTGGCAACAGTTGTGGGGGGAGTAGGGCTGGCTCAAGTTTTTCGTGGGCCCAGGAAACGCGGACTACGTCACGGCGGTGAAGCAGGGAGAGGTAAGTATTTCAACTTTGCAAGTGCTGTGATCCTGAGCAAGCAGGGGGAGCACACTCATTCGCATTGCCACTGGCACAGGGCCCCTCAAAGTACGGCGTTGTGATTGACGGCGGGGGCGCCTCCCACCGGCAGAGACACTTTTGCGTACTATGAGGGGCCCTGTGCCAGTGACATCGCCAATGAGTATGCCCCCCACCTGTTGAAGGAACCTGCACTTTCATCTGCACCTTCCTCTTTGTCCCCATGTAAGGTGGTATAGTATGTGGGAAGGGGAACCTGAGTTTCAGCAGGGTCAGATTCAGGCTGTGTAGAGTGCAAGGGGAATGTAGTGGTCTGTGTCAACGTACCAGCAGACTCATCTAGCAGTGGCTGGGCAATGGGCAGGAATGAGGAGGAAACACAGATATAGGCCCAAAATAAAAAAAAGTAGGCTAAAAGCTGTTAAAAATTGGTAACAGGAGTAAACAGGCGACATTGGTTTGTTCAGTGGAGGAGAACAACAATCAGCGGCAGACACCGTTAGTAGGCCCAACCAAACAAGTAGGCCAAATGCAGTTTCATATTCTAAATATAGGCCGAAAGCCTGAAGATTGAAGCTCAGCTTTGTGTAGTAGAGGAAAACAAGAGGCAGCAGCAGACAACGTTACTAGGCCCAAACCAAGAACTAGGCCAAATGTAGTTTCATATTGTTGTTACAGGCCGAAAGCCTGAAGCTTCAAGCTCAGCTTTGCTTAGTAGAGGAAAACAAGAGGCGGCAGCAGACAATGTTACTAGGCCCAACCCAACAAGTAGGCCAAATGCAGTTTAATATAAAAATTATTTAAACGAAAGCCTGAAGATTGAAGCACAAGAAAAATAAACCAGGAAAACACCAAGGAGCGGCAGACACCGTTAGTAGGCCCCAACCCAACAAGTAGGCCAAATGAAGTTTAATATTTGAAACGGGACAACAGTTGAAGTTCAGCTTTGTTCAGTGAAGGAAAAAAAAGAAGCAGCGGCAGACACCGTTATTATGCCCAAATAATAAAGACAGTGGTAGTAGGCGCAAAGTATTAAATGGAGGCCAGGGCCCCTGTATATTTTATCTATCATCTATCATTTCAAATAATTCGTATTGGCAGTGCCATTTAAGGTTTTAACCGCACAGACTACACAGTGGTGGAGCTGGGAGAGGTAGTATTGCAAGTGGTAGAGCACTGTTCAAGCTGGGGGGGGAACACTCTCGTGGGTGGCGGTACTGGCACAGGGCCCCTCATATTACGACGGTGTAATATGAGTTGTGGTTCAGTGTCTCCCCCCCAAAAAATGAGGAAGTATGGTGGAAGAGGCCGTGGGCGGGGGTTGCCAGCTGGTACTGATGGTGCTGATGGTGCTGCAACTCGTGGTAGTGGCAAAAGCACAGTAGCACCTAAGGCTGGAGGTGTTCAGCCTGCGTCATCGTCTGGCTACACAAGGCCTCGAAGGCTCCCTTACCTGGGAGTAGGAAAACAGCTTTTAAAGCCGGAGAAGCAGGAAAAAGTGTTGTCTTTCCTTGCTGACTCACCCTCTAGCTCTTTCGCCTCCTCTTCCCAAAGTTCTAAATGTAAGAGCAGCCAGTCGTCAGTGGATGCTCCCGGTCAGGAAAAAGACGTTTCCTTTTGTCCTTCTCCCAAACCAAAAGTGAAGGATGCATCAGGCTACACTACAGGTTACTCCATGGAGCTCTGTACACATACCGTGCCTGGGTTAGAAAGGGAAATTGTACACTGCCAATTACAAGAAGAATCGGACATGGAGTGCACTGATGCACAGCCACAGCTAGATTGTGATGCTGTTCCATTGACTCTGATCACTACATTGCCCTCGCAGTTTACTGAGCCAGAATGTGACCCTGATGAGACTATGGTGCCCTGTCCCGAACGCTATAGCACCTTACACGGTGACACTGAGGAAGGTGCACATGACATTGAGGAGGAGGTGATAGATGACCCAGTTGTTGACCCAGATTGGCAGCCATTGGGGGAAGAGGGTGCCAAAAATGTTTGCGAAAAACAAAAACAGTTTTAGGAGAGCGTGGCCATTCAGTGAAAGTAGCACAGCGCACAATACCTGAAAAGGTTTTCGATAGTAGGAAGAGTGTAGTGTAGCAATTTTTTAACCAAGATCAGAATGATCAGTCAAAAGTTATCTGTAAGAAATGCTCAAAGACCTTTAGCAGAGAGAAGAATCTTCAAAATTTAAATACAACGTGCATGCTTAGACATTTAACCAGCATGCACTTGCAAGCCTGGACTAAGTACCAAACGTCCCGTACCGTTGGTGCTCGGAATGAAGGTAATCAGCAATGCTACATTGCTTCCCTCACTGTAAGCCCACCGGTTAGGACACCACCAGCAGCAAATGTGGAGGTATCGTCGTAAGGCCAAAGCAGTCAGGGAATCACAAGGTTATTGGTAGGAAAGACTGTATGTAGGCCAACAACAAGAATACCATAACAAACTCTCTCTCAATCCGCCATGTCCACCACCACCACCGCTAGTTCCACCATATGCAGCTCTCCAGTCCAGCTCACCCTACAAGAGACTCTCGTTAGGAAAAGAAAGTTCTCTCATCCGCATACACAGGATTTGAACGCCCACATTGCTATACTAATCTCATTACAGATGATGCCCTACCGTTTGGTTGAAAGCAAAGCTTTCAAAGACCTGATGGCCCACGCAGTACCACACTATGACCTACCCAGTCGCCACTTCTTTGCGAGAAAAGCCATCCCAGCCCTCCACCAGCATGTCAAAGACCGCATTGTCCATGCCTTGAGGCAATCAGTCAGTGGAAAGGTGCACCTCACAACAGATGCATGGACCAGTAGGCATGGCCGGGGACGTTACGTGTCCATCATGGTGCACTGGGTTAATGTGTAGGATGCAGGGTCCACAGGGGGCAGCCATAGTGGGACAGTTCAGCCTATCCCACAGTCTAAGGAAACAGTTGGCATAAGGCGTTCGCCACTCCTCCTCCTCCTCCAGAAGCAAAAGCTCGTGCACAGAGCGCACTCGCCCTACCACTCCATCCGCAACTGCCAGTGTTGCACACGGGGTGTCCTATTATCGAACAGCTAGTGGTAAGCGTCAGCAGGCTGTGTTTCAAATGAAGTGTTTGAGCGACAACAGACACACCGCGGAAGTACTGGTGGAGTACTTGCAGCAACAAACTCAGTCATGGCTGGGCAGTGTACATCTTGAGGCAGGCAAGGTATTCAGTGATAACGGAAGGAATTTTATGGCTGCCATAGCCCTTTCAGAACTGAAACACATACCTTGCCTGGCTCACACCTTTAACCTGGTGGTGCAGGGCTTCCTCAAAAATTATCCAAAGTTACCAGCCCTGCTCCTGAAGGTGCGAAGACTTTGCTCGCACATCCGCCGGATGCCCATACACTCCAGCCATATGCTGAACCATCAGCGATCGCTGAATCTTCCCCAGCACCGCCTAATAATCGACGTTGCAACAAGGTGGAACTCCACACTGCACATGATTCAGAGGCTGTGCGAACAGAGGCGTGCTGTAATTAATTTGTGGGAGGATACACGGGCAGGCACTTGGATGGCAGACATGGAGTTGTCTGGTGTGCAGTGGTCGACGCCATCATAAGCATTAACATCCCACTTATGCGTCTGCTGATGCAAAGTTTGACGCACATTAAGGAGCAGGCGTCTGCAGCCGAGGAGGAGGGAAGCCTTGATGACAGTCAGCCATTGTCTGCTCAGGGAACTGTCCAGGACAAATTGGCGGACGAAGAGGATGAGGAGGAGGATGATGGGGATGAATATGTATGGGAGGAGGATGATTCTCAGGTGGCAATAGAAACTGGTGGCATTGCAAGGTCTGGTACAGGTTTATTGCGGGACACTTGTGATGTTGTTTTGCAAGAAAGTGGTCCTCAACCCAGCAGAAACAGTTAATTGACACCTGGAACATTGGCCCACATGGCTGAGTATGCCTTGCGTATCCTAAAAAGGGACCCCCGCATTGTTAAAATGATGACCGATGACGACAACTGGTTGGCCTGCCTCCTGGATACAAGATATAAAGGAAAACTGCAAAATATCATACCACATGAGAACCTAGGTCAAATATTGGCTACCAAACAAGCAACTCTTGTAGACCGTTTGGTTCAGGCATTCCCAGCACACAGCGGCGGTGATGGTTCTCACACGAGCTGCAGGGGGCAACATGGCAGAGGTGCTAGAGGTGCAGAAATCCGAAGTGGCGTTGGACAGAGGGGTTTTATGACCAGGTTGTGGAATGATTTTGCAATGACCGCTGACACGACAGGGACAGCTGCATCGATTCAAAGTGACAGGAGACAGCATTTGTCCAGTATGGTTACAAACTACTTTTCCGCCCTTATCGATGTTTTCCCTCACAGGTCATTCCCCTTTGATTACTGGGTATCTAAACTAGACACCTGGCCTGAATTGCCAGAATATGGATTACAGGACCTCGATTGCCCTGCTGTCAGTGTGCTTTCAGAAAGAGTCTTCAGTGCTGCTGGTTAAATACTGACCGAAAAAAGGACACGTCTGGCTACCAAAAATGTTGATTAGCTAACCTTCATTTAATTTAACCAATCATGGATTTCCCATTCTTTTGCCCCACCTTCCCCTGCTGACACGTAGCTTGCCTGAAAGATGACTTGCTTTTGGGGGGAGACACAGAACCCCAACTCTGGCCCTGTGGTATAACACAACACTATGAACGTGGCAGAAAGTGGCTGCCTGATATACGACGCACTAGTAGTACAGCTGAATATACACTGTGAGAATTTGAATCTCCATTTTTTGGGGGGAGACACTGAACCCTAACTCTGGCCCTGTGGTATAACACAACACTATGAACGTGGCAGAAAGTGGCTGGAATTATTATAAAGAAAAAAAAAAGGTACTGCAATAACACGCTCCCTAGTCCCTACAATGATCTCAGGACAAGTATGGCAGCAATAAAAAGGACTTCAGAACAAAAAAGTGTGGACAAACAAACAAGACAGGTAACTGTGCAGAAAGGAGCAACAGGATTTTTGCTTTCAAAAAAGCAGTTGGTTTGCACAGCACCGTGCACACAGCTATGCAGCTGATGCACTAAAATACGACCTCCACTGTCCCTGGACAAAAAGGTGGTGTTGGACAGTGGAAATCGCTACAGCACAAGCGGTTTGGGGGTTAATTTTCCCTCCCTAACTATATCCCTTCTTCTGATGAAGCTGCAGCAACCTCTCCCTATGCTAAGATCGGCAGAAGTAAGATGGCGGTCAGCGTGCACGCCCCTTTATAGCCCCTGTGACGCCGCAGACAGCAAGCCAATCACTGCCATGCCCTTCTCTAAGATGACCTATGTCATCACCCTGCCCACACTCTGCGTCCTCCTTCATTGGATAAAAAACGGCGGTGACAGCGTCATACGAAACGCGACTTTGGCGCTCTGATCGTGTACCACATGGCCGATCCCACACTAGGTTTCATGAAACCCGACTTTGCCTAAAAGTTGGCGATTCATGAAAATGACCGATCCGTTTCGCTCAACCCTACTGTGCAGTGCTAACACATGACCTGCACAATGTAGTGTGCTCAGCCTTTTCTGCAACCAGAAGTCTTAATTTTTGGGGTCTTTGTGATTAAAAGTAGTTATGAGTTCAGGGCATAATTTGGTGATATGGTTTATAATAGGGAATTGGATGAGCGTCCATGAAAATTTTGGCCCGTCCATGAATTTTTCATTCAGGTTTCTAGAAAAAAATGTAAGGGTACGTTCCCATGATCAGGAATTGCTGCGGGTTTGACACTGCATATTTATGCAAAACCGCAGCGGTTTCAAGAAATTCCATTTCCACTATGTGTGTATGTGCGCCTGCAGATCAACCATGGACACTGACATGTGGCGCGTTTTTCCAGACCGCAACATGTCAATTTCTCTCTACTCAAAAATGTAGTCAATGGAATGTATTGAATGCGGTAAATCCACATGGTTCAGTGAACACATGCGGTTTTACCTGCGTTCAATAGAAGGCAGCACTTTGGAAGCAGTGAAAATACACTGCGCCCAAAGCCCCCTGCTACTTCCAGTTTGTGGTCACATAGCCTGAAAGCTGGTTGGCAACACTGCATCTTCTGCAGGTCAAATAATACTGCACAGTATTTTCCTCCTACAGCAAAACATTGCCATCTAGTGGGGAAACTGTACATTTGTCATTTACACAGTCAACAAATATTTTTGCTTGTTCATCTTTGTTTTACTTTTTACATATTATTTGTCACACAATTATCATACAATTATCAATACTAATAATCTGATATGCTAAGGTTTGTCACTATGTTAAAAATCAACTATGCAAATATGTAGTAAAGCTTTTTTTTTCATTTATATTTTTATTTAGTGCCTCCTTTTTCATAGATAAAATAAAAAAAGGTTTCTGTAAAACTCTGTTAGGGCTTGTTTCCACTTGCGAGAAACACGTCCATGTCTCGCATGTGGGAACCAAGCTCTGGCGCCGGCACTTTGGAGCGGAGCTGTGCAGATCCATGTGTTCCTATGCGGCCGCACGCTCCGCTCTGGAGTGCAGGCGCCACAGCTTGGTTTCCACATGCGAGACATGGACGTGTTTCTCGCAAATGGAAACAAGCCCTTAGCTGCAGTTCTGAGAATTTTTTTAAGGATTTACTGAAAATGCAGAGTCTGTGCTTCAATCCAGATTGACAGCATTGCATGTAAAACAGATTTTAATTCCCCATTCTCACTACATGGGAATTCTGAGCATATATTACAGAGGACCTGACAACAAGACAAAAAAGCACAGTTTGTATTCCTTTCCTGCTACTGCTCTAAGCATTCATTTTTTAATTTTAATTCGGCCTTATGATTCATGAGATATGGTCCTTTTTGGTGCTAATTATGATGGCCTTTGCAAAGTGAAGGTTGTTTAGGTGGAACAACCTAAAGTTACACCCATAGAGAATCCCTGTGTACAATACCCCCTGGGTAAGGAAAATCCAAAATTAGCACTAAATAAAAAGGCCCATATCTTTGGAACCATATAGCCAATCTAAAATAAAAGGAATAAAAAATGTGCAGCAAAATAAAATAAATGGGACAGGTCCTCTTCAAGGTCTTCAGGCCCTTTTTATACATATGGAGGACTATGGGGAGTGCATTGTACTATATGAAGGACTATGGGGAGTACATTATACTGCATGGAGGACTATGGGGAGTGCATTGTACTATATCGAGGACTATGGGGAGTTCATTCTACTATATGGAGGACTATGGGGAGTGCATTCTACTGTATGGAGTACTATGGGGAGAACATTCTACTGTATGAAGGACTATGGGGTGCATTATACTATATGGAGAGCTACGCCATTATAACATTTGGATGGCTATGTGGATACCATTATAATATTTGGAGGGCTAGTGGGAGCCTTTATACTTTATGTTGGACTGTGTGGGGGCCTTTATACTGTATTCAAGAAATTATACAGTGAAGGTTTGTGTGGGGTGACAGGTCCTCTTTAAGAAGCTGTCTCTTCAAGAAACTGTCTCTCCTGAACATTTAAAAAAATAATAATCTAGAATTAGATTAGAATCCTGCATTAGGATCTGAATTAACATCCTGGGAAAGGGTCAGCATATGTGGAGGGGGCTCAGGAGCTGGCATTTATCTCTAACTTAGCTCCGGCCTTGGCTGTTAACCATTTAAACGCCGCTGTCAATCTCTAACAGTGGTGTTTGAATGAAACGCGTGCCGGTGCTCACATGCACTGGCTCACATTGGCCCCCTGACGAAATTGGTGGAGGTGATCGATGGCTTACTATACCAGCCAAGCCCTGCTTTCATCTTGGTCACGGACTGCTCCTAGCACATTAACTCCCGGCACACTGATATCAAAGATGATTGCAGCATTCCGGCTGCAGAGGGAAGCATTGCGCAGGGAGGGGGCTCCCTGCGTGCTTCCCTGAGACCCTCAGAGCAATGCTATGTGATCGCGTTGTTCCGAGGGTCTCCAAACTCCTCCTTCCTGCAGGCCCGGATCCAAAATGGCCGCTGGGGGCCTTCCGGGTCCTGCAGGGAGGTGGCTTGCAAGCGCCTGCTCAGAGCAGGCGCCGGCAAGCCTCCTTCAGTGCCTGTGTGATCGCTGATCTGACACAGTGCACTGCAAAGTGTCAGATCAGCGATCTGTCACTATAATGTGAGGTCCCCCCCTGGGGCAATGTAAAAAAAAGTTTAAAAAAAAATATTTACATGTGTAAAAAAAAAAAATTCCTAAATAAAGAAAAAAAAAATTGTTCCAATAAATACATTTCTTTATCTAAATAATAAAAAAATAAAAGTACACATATTTAGTATCGCCGCATCCGTGACGACCCGACCTATAAAACGGTCCCACTAGTTAACCCCTTCAGTGAACACCATAAAAAGCAAACAAAAAAAACCACTTTATTATCATACCGCCAAACAAAAAGTGGAATAACACACGATCAAAAAGACGGATATCAATAACCATGGTACCGCTGAAAACGTCATCTTGTCCCGCAAAAAATGAGCCACAATACAGTGGCATCAACGAAAAAATAAAAATGTTATAGACCTCAGAATAAAGCGATGAAAAAATAATTATTTTTTATATAAAATAGTTTTTATCTTATAAAAGCGCCAAAACATAAAAAAAGATATAAATGAGGTATCGCTGTAATCGTTCTGACCCGAAGAATAAAACTGCTTTATCAATTTTACCAAACGTGGAACGGTATAAGCGCCCCCCCAAAAGAAATTCATGAATGGCTGGTTTTTGTTCATTCTACCTCACAAAAATCGGAATAAAAAAGCGATCAAGAAATGTCACATGCCCAAAAATGGAACCAATAAAAACGTCAACTCGTCCCGCAAAAAACAAGACCTCACATGACTCTGTGGACCAAAATATGGAAAAATTATAGCTCTCAAAATGTGGAGACACAGCAACTATTTTTTGCAATAAAAAGCGTCTTTTAGTGTGTGACGGCTGCCAATCATAAAAGTCAGCTAAAAAACCACTATAAAAGTAAATCAAACCCCCCTTCATCGCCCCCTTAGTTAGGGAAAAATAATAAAATTTTAAAAATGTATTTATTTCCATTTTCCCATTAGGGTTAGGGTTAGGGTTAGATTTGGGGCTAAAGTTAGGGTTAGGGTTGGGGCTAAAGTTAGGGTTGGGGATAAAGTTAGGGTTAGGGTTGGGGCTAAAGTTAGGGTTAGGGTTGGGACTAAAGATAGGGTTAGGTTTGGGGCTAAAGTTAGGGTTAGGGTTGGGGCTAAAGTTAGGGTTGTGTTATGAACTGGTGGTTTAGGAGCAACATGGGACGTGCTCTGGAGGAGGTGGTACCTGTACTGACCGCAGTTCCTGAGCTTAACACAACACTAGAAGTAGCCGTGGGATGTTCCTGTCACGCCCTAGACACCTCGTCACAGCCGGAGGACTAATTACCCCTAAAGATAGAAACAGGAAAGCTATCTTGCCTCAGAGAAAATTCCCAAAGGACAGACAGCCCCCCACAAATATTGACTGAGTGGAGAGGGAAATGACATACACAGAATGAAACTAGGATGTAGCAAAGGAGGCCAATCTTGCTAGGTAGATAGAACAGGACAGAATGCTGTGCGGTCAGTATTAAAAACTAGAAAAATCCACCACAGAGTTTACAAAAATCTCCACACCTGACTAAAGGTGCGGAGGGTAAATCTGCTTCCCAGAGCTTCCAGCTTAACTGAATAATTCCATACTGACAAGCTGGACTAGAAAAGAAAACATAGAATGTGCTGAACGATTAAGTCCACAACAAGTGGAAAGAAAAAGAACAAAGCAAGGACTTATCTTTGCTGAACTGGTCAGAATATCAGGGAAATCCAAGAGAGATGTGAATCCAAGCAGGAACCATTGACAACTGGCAGTAGCTGAAGGATAGAGCCAGGATAAATAGCCGAGCCAGAATAGACGATCAGTGGAAGCAGCTGCTGACTGCTAAATCCAAGGAGCAGCAGTTCCACTTAAATCCACCGGAGGGAGCCCAAGAGCAGAACTAACAAAAGTGCCACTTACAACCACCGGAGGGAGCCCAAGAGCGGAATTCACAACAGTACCCCCCCCTTGAGGAGGGGTCACCGAACCCACACCCGAGCCCCCAGGCCGATAAGGACGAGCCAAGTGAAAGGCACGAACCAAATCGGCGGCATGGACATCGGAGGCAACAACCCAAGAATTATCCTCCTGGCCATAACCCTTCCACTTGACAAGATACTGAAGCCTCCGCCTCGAAAAACGAGAATCCAAAATTTTCTCCACCACATATTCCAACTCCCCATCAACCAACACCGAGGCAGGAGGATCCACAGAGGGAACAACGGGCACCACATATCTCCGCATCAAAGATCTATGGAAAACATTATGGATGGCAAAAGAGGCTGGAAGGGCCAAACGAAAAGATACCAGATTGATAATCTCAGAAATCTTATAAGGACCAATAAACCAAGGTTTGAACTTAGGGGAAGAAACCTTCATAGGAACATGACGAGAAGATAACCAGACTAAATCCCCCACCCGAAGCCAGGGACCAACACACCGACGGCGGTTAGCAAAACGTTGAGCCTTTTCCTGAGACAACGTCAAATTGTCTACCACATGAGTCCAAATCTGCTGTAACCTGTCCACCACAGAATCCACACCAGGACAATCAGAAGGCTCAACCTGCCCCGAAGAAAAACGAGGATGAAAACCAAAATTACAAAAGAAAGGCGAAACCAAAGTAGCCGAACTAGCCCGATTATTAAGGGCAAACTCGGCCAACGGCAAGAAAGCCACCCAATCATCCTGATCAGCAGACACAAAGCATCTCAAATAGGTTTCCAAGGTCTGATTAGTTCGCTCAGTTTGGCCATTTGTCTGAGGATGGAACGCCGAAGAAAAAGACAAATCAATGCCCATCCTAGCACAAAAGGCCCGCCAAAACCTAGAAACAAACTAGGAACCTCTGTCAGACACAATATTCTCTGGAATGCCATGCAAACGAACCACATGCTGAAAAAACAATGGAACCAAATCAGAGGAGGAAGGCAATTTAGGCAAAGGTACCAAATGGACCATTTTAGAGAACCGGTCACAAACCACCCAGATAACAGACATCTTCTGGGAAACAGGAAGATCCGAAATAAAATCCATGGAAATATGCGTCCAGGGCCTCTCAGGGACCGGCAAAGGCAAAAGCAACCCACTAGCGCGGGAACAGCAAGGCTTGGCCCGGGCACAAGTCCCACAGGACTGCACAAAAGAACGCACATCCCGCGACAAGGAAGGCCACCAAAAGAACCTACCAACCAAATCTCTGGTACCAAAAATCCCAGGATGACCAGCCAACACTGAACAATGAACCTCAGAAATTACCTTACTAGTCCATCTATCAGGAACAAACAGCTTCCCCACTGGACAGCGGTCAGGTTTATCAGCCTGAAATTCCTGAAGCACCCGCCGCAAATCAGGTGAGATGGCAGAAAGAATCACCCCTTCTTTAAGAATGCCAACCGGCTCAAGGACTCCAGGAGAATCAGGCAAAAAACTCCTAGAGAGGGGATCAGCCTTGACATTCTTAGATCCCGGAAGATACGAGACCACAAAATCAAAATGGGAGAAAAACAGGGACCATCGAGCCTGTCTAGGGTTCAGCCGCTTGGCCGACTCGAGGTAAATCAGATTCTTATGATCGGTCAAGACCACAACGCGGTGCTTGGCTCCCTCAAGCCAATGTCGCCACTCCTCAAATGCCCCCTTCATAGCCAACAACTCCCGATTGCCAACGTCATAATTGCGCTCCGCAGGCGAAAACTTTCTGGAAAAAAAAGCACACGGTTTCATCAAAGAACCATCAGAATTCCTCTGAGACAAAACGGCCCCTGCCCCAATCTCAGAAGCGTCAACCTCAACCTGAAAAGGAAGAGAAACATCCGGCTGACGCAACACAGGGGCAGAAGTAAATCGGCTTTTAAGCTCCTGAAAGGCCTCAACAGCCGCAGAGGACCAATTCGTCACATCAGCGCCTTTCTTCGTCAAATCGGTCAGGGGCTTAACCACACTGGAAAAGTTGGCAATGAAACGGCGATAAAAATTAGCAAAGCCCAAAAATTTCTGAAGGCTCTTCACTGATGTGGGTTGAATCCAGTCATGAATGGCTTGGACCTTAACAGGATCCATTTCTATAGACGAGGGAGAAAAAATAAAACCCCAAAAAGAGACCTTCTGAACTTCAAATAGGCACTTAGACCCCTTCACAAATAAAGCATTATCACGAAGGATCTGGAATACCATCCTGACCTGCTTCACATGAGACTCCCAATCATCGGAAAAAATCAAAATATCATCCAAATACACAATCGTGAATTTATCAAGATAATTGCAGAAAATATCATGCATGAAGGACTGAAATACAGAAGGAGCATTAGAAAGCCCGAAAGGCATCACAAGTAGTGTTGAGCATTCCGATACCGCAAGTATCGGGTATCGGACGATATTTGCTGTATCGGAATTCCGATACCGAGATCCGATACTTTTGTGGTATCGGGTATCGGTATCGAAACAACATTAATGTGTAAAATAAAGAATTAAAATAAAAAATATTGCTATACTCACCTCTCCGACGCAGCCTGCACCTTACCGAGGGAACCGGCAGCGTTGTTTGCTTAAAATTCGCGCTTTAACTTCCTTACGCGAAGTCCCGGCTTGTGATTGGTCGCGCGCCGCCCATGTGGCCGGGACGCAACCAATCACAGCAAGCCGTGACGTAATTTCAGGTCCTTCAGGATTTTAAAATTACGTTCCGGCGTTGTGATTGGCTGCGTCGCGGTCACATGGGCGACGCAACCAATCACAAGCCGTGACGTCACGGGAGGCTGGACACGCGCGCATTTTAAAATGCGCGCGTCTCCTGCCTCCCGTGACGTCACGGCTTGTGATTGGTTGCGTCGCCCATGTGACCGCAACGCAGCCAATCACAACGCCGGAACGTAATTTTAAAATCCTGAAGGACCTGAAATTACGTCACGGCTTGCTGTGATTGGTTGCGTCCCGGACACATGGGCGGCGCGCGACCAATCACAAGCCGGGACTTCGCGTAAGGAAGTTAAAGCGCGAATTTTAAGCAAACAACGCTGCCGGTTCCCTCGGTAAGGTGCAGGCTGCGTCGGAGAGGTGAGTATAGCAATATTTTTTATTTTAATTCTTTATTTTACACATTAATATGGTTCCCAGGGCCTGAAGGAGAGTTTCCTCTCCTTCAGACCCTGGGAACCATCAGGGATACCGTCCGATACATGAGTCCCATTGACTTGTATTGGTATCGGGTATCGGTATCGGATTAGATCCGATACTTTGCCGGTATCGGCCGATACTTTCCGATACCGATACTTTCAAGTATCGGACGGTATCGCTCAACACTAATCACAAGGTATTCAAAATGGCCTTCGGGCGTATTAAATGCAGTTTTCCATTCGTCACCCTGTTTAATACGAACAAGATTATATGCCCCTCGAAGGTCAATCTTAGTAGACCAACTAGCCCCCTTAATCCGAGCAAACAAATCAGAAAGCAAAGGTAAAGGGTATTGGAATTTGACCGTGATCTTATTAAGAAGGCTATAATCAATACAGGGTCTCAAGGAGCCATCCTTCTTGGCAACAAAAAAGAATCCCGCTCCCAATGGTGATGAGGACGGCCGAATATGCCCCTTCTCCAAAGACTCCTTGACATAACTCCGCATGGCGGCATGCTCTGGCACAGACAGATTGAAAAGTCGGCCCTCAGGGAACTTACAGCCAGGAATCAAGTTAATAGCACAATCACAGTCCCTATGTGGAGGAAGGGAACTGGACTTGGGCTCATCAAATACATCCTGGAAATCCGACAAAAACTCAGGGACTTCAGAAGAGGGGGAAGAGGAAATTGACATCAAAGGAACGTCACAATGTACCCCTTGACAACCCCAACTAGTCACAGACATAGATTTCCAATCCAGCACCGGATTATGTTCCTGTAACCATGGAAAACCCAGTACAACAACATCATGCAAGTTATGCAACACCAGAAAATGGCAATCTTCCTGATGTGCTGCAGCCATGCACATGGTCAGCTGAGTCCAATACTGAGGTTTATTCTTGGCCAATGGTGTAGCATCAATCCCCCTCAAAGGAATAGGGCTCTGCAAAGGCTGCAAGGATAAACCACAGTGCCTGGCGAATTCCAAGTCCATTAAGTTCAGGGCAGCGCCTGAATCCACAAATGCCATGACAGAAAAGGACGATAATGAGCAAATGAGGGTCACAGATAAGAGAAATTTAGGCTGTACAGTACTGATGGTAACAGACCTAGCGACCCTCTTAGTACGCTTAGGGCAATCAGAAATAACATGAGCAGAATCACCACAGTAAAAACACAGCCCATTCTGATGTCTGAATCCCTGCCGTTCTGCTCTAGTCAAAATCCTATCACATTGCATAGGCTCAGGACTCCGCTCAGAGGACACTGCCATATGGTGCACAACTTTGCGCTCGCGCAGGCGCCGATCAATCTGAATGGCTAGAGACATAGATTCGCTCAAACCAGCAGGCGTGGGGAACCCCACCACAACATCTTTAAGGGCTTCAGAAAGACCCTTTCTGAAAATTGCTGCCAGAGCATCCTCATTCCATTTAGTGAGCACAGACCATTTTCTAAATTTCTGGCAGTATAATTCTGCCACTTCCTGACCCTGACATAGGGCCAACAAGGTTTTTTCTGCATGATCCACAGAATTAGGTTCATCATACAATAATCCGAGCACTTGAAAAAATGCTTCTACATTAAGCAATGCCGGATTCCCTGATTCAAGGGAGAATGCCCAGTCCTGAGGGTCACCACGCAGCAGAGAGATGACGATTTTAACCTGCTGAATGGGATCACCAGAGGAATGGGGTTTCAAAGCAAAAAACAATTTGCAGTTATTTTTAAAGTTCAAAAACTTGGATCTGTCCCCAAAAAACAAATCAGGAGTAGGAATTTTAGGCTCTAAAAAGCCGGAGTCTGGACAACATAATTTTGGATACTCTGTACTCTTGCAGCAAGTTGATCCACACAAGAAAACAAACCCTGAACATCCATGCCAGCGCCAAAATCCTGAACCACCCAGAGATTAAGAGGAAAAAAAAGACAAAACAGACTACAGAAAAAAAAATGGCACAGAATTTTTCTTTTTTCCTTCTTTTGAGATGCAATTAATTCATCTTTGGCCAGTTGTACTGTTATGAACTGGTGGTTTAGGAGCAACATGGCACGTGCTCTGGAGGAGGTGGTACCTGTACTGACCGCAGTTCCTGAGCTTAACACAACACTAGAAGTAGCCGTGGGATGTTCCTGTCACTCCCTAGACACCTCGTCACAGCCGGAGGACTAACTACCCCTAAAGATAGAAACAGGAAAGCTATCTTGCCTCAGAGAAAATTCCCAAAGGACAGACAGCCCCCCACAAATATTGACTGAGTGGAGAGGGAAATGACATACACAGACTGAAACTAGGATGTAGCAAAGGAGGCCAATCTAGCTAGGTAGATAGAACAGGACAGAATGCTGTGCGGTCAGTATTAAAAACTAGAAAAATCCACCACAGAGTTTACAAAAATCTCCACACCTGACTAAAGGTGCGGAGGGTAAATCTGCTTCCCAGAGCTTCCAGCTTAACTGAATAATTCCATACTGACAAGCTGGACTAGAAAAGAAAACATAGAATGTGCTGAACGATTAAGTCCACAACAAGTGGAAAGAAAAAGAACAAAGCAAGGACTTATCTTTGCTGAACTGGTCAGAATATCAGGGAAATCCGAGAGAGATGTGAATCCAAGCAGGAACCATTGACAACTGGCAGTAGCTGAAGGATAGAGCCAGGATAAATAGCCGAGCCAGAATAGACGATCAGTGGAAGCAGCTGCTGACTGCTAAATCCAAGGAGCAGCAGTTCCACTTAAATCCACCAGAGGGAGCCCAAGAGCAGAACTCACAAAAGTGCCACTTACAACCACCGGAGGGAGCCCAAGAGCGGAATTCACAACAGGTTGGGGCTAAAGTTAGGATTAGGGTTGGGGCTAAAGTTAGGGCGAGGGTTGGGGCTAAAGTTAGGGTTAGGGTTGGGGTTAGGGTTGGGGGTAAAGTTAGGGTTGGGGCTAAAGTTAGGGTTAGGGTTGGGGTTAAAGTTATGGTTAGGGTTGGGGCTAAAGTTAAGGTTGGGGTTGGGGTTAAGTTTGGGGTTAGGGTGAGGGTTGGGGCTAAAGTTATGGTTGGGGCTAAAGTCAGAGTTGGGGCTAAAGTTAGGGTTGGGGCTAAAGTTAGGGTTTGGATTAAATTTACGGTTGAGATTAGGGTTGGGATTAGGTTAGGGGTGTGGTTAGGGTTATGGTTGGGATTAGGGTTAGGGGTGTGTTTGGGTTAGCGTTTCAGTTAGAATTGGGTGGTTTCCACTGTTTATGCACATCAGGGGCTCTCCAAACGCGACATGGCGTCCGATCTCAATTCCAGCCAATTCTGGGTTGAAAAAGTAAAACAGTGCTCCTTCCCTTCCGAGCTCTCCCATGCGCCCAAACAGGGGTTTAGCCCAACATATGGGGTATCGACGTACTCAAGACAAATTGGACAACAACTTTTTGGGTCCAATTTCTCCTTTTACCCTTGGGAAAATACAAAACTGGGGGCTAAAAAATAATTTTTGTGAAAAAAAAAATGATTTTTTATTTTCACGGCTCTGTTATAAACTGTAGTGAAACACTTGGGGGTTCAAAGTTCTCACAACACATCTAGATAAGTTCTTTCGGGGGTCTAGTTTCCAATATTGGGTCACTTGTGGGGGGATTCTACTGTTTAGGTACATCAGGGGCTCTGCAAATGCAATGTGACACCTGCAGACCATTCCATCAAAGTCTGCATTCCAAACTGAGCTCCTTCCCTTCCGCGCTCTGCCATGCGCCCAAACGGTGGTTCCCCCCTACATATGGGGTATCAGCGTACTCAGGACCAATTGGACAACAACTTTTGGGGTCCAATACATACATACTACATACATACATACTACATACATACTTCATACAATACATTCATACATTACATACAATACATACATACAGACATACAGTACATTAAACATAGATTACATACTCACCATTACTTGTGATTTTGATCCCCGAAGCCAGTGTTATCTGTAAAAAAAGATTAAAATAACAAACAACCAATATACTCCCTGTCCGCAGAAATCCACGAGTGTCCCACGACGATCTCCCGTGGAGAACGGCAGCATCAGCTGATGCGACCGCTCTCCAGGGGCCCCAGGAACACAATGATGGGAGGAAGGTATCCTTCCGCACTGTAGTCCTCCGCCGCTGTAAAAAAAATAGTCCCTAGTCTCACTTTTGGCATTGCTGTGTGAGAAATTTTCCCACTCAGCAATTGCCATAAAGTGAGACTGAGAGGGTACTATAGTTCAGTGATGCACTGCAGGAGCCATTGTCTCCTGTCAGTGTGTCACTGAAGGTCCTATAGAGCAGTGACATCACCCGATGTCACTGTTCTTTAGGGGAGATCGTCGTGGGACACTCGATATTAACTGGACTAAGGCGGACAGGTAGTATACGGTTTATTATTTTACGTTTTTTGCAGGCACTGAAGTATGGTAAGTATGGTTAAATGAAGAATATTAAAATACTTTTTTCCTAATGTGTGTGTTTTATTAACCCTTTATTACTATTGAATTAATAATGGATAGGCATCTTATTGACACCTCTCCGTTATTAACCCAGCTTAATGTCACCTTACAATAGCAAGGTGACATTAACCCCTTATTACCCCATATCCCACCGCACCAGAGTGGGAAGAGAGGGGATAAGTGCCCGAATTGGCGCATCTTACAGATGCGCCATTTCCGGGGCGGCTGCGGACTTCTATTTGTAGCCGGGGGGGTGCCAATATTCATGGCCCCTCTCTACAGTAGGCTATGAATATCAGCCCACAGCTGTCTGCATAGCCTTTCTGGCTATAAAATATAGGGGGACCCCACGTCATTGTTTTTGGGGTCCCCCTATTTTAATAGCGAGTAAAGGCTACGTAGACAGCTGCGGGCTGATATTCATAGGAGGCTACAAATATTGGCCCCCGGCCGACGGCTTTCCCACTCTGGCGCAAAAAATTGCGCGGGAGCCCACGCCATTTTTTTCCGTTTTTTTTTTTTTTTTTAAATTCAACGCTCATTAAGGCCTCTTTCACACTTGCATCGGTACGGGTCCGTCGCTATGCGTCGGGCCGACGTACCGACGAACGTTGTGAAATTTGTGCACGATGTGGGCAGCGGATGCAGTTTTTCAACACATCCGCTGCCCATTCTGAAGTCCGGGGAGGAGGGGGCGGAGTTTTGTCCGCGCATGCGCAGTAGAAAATGGCGGACGCGACGGACAAAAAAAGTTCACTTGAACGTTTTTTCGTGCCGATGGTCCGCCAAAGCACGATGGATCCATTGCCTGATGCAGTTTTTGGTGCAGTTTTGATGCAGTTTTTGGTGCAGTTTTGATGCAGTTTTTGATGCAGTTTTTGGTGCAGTTTTGATGCAGTTATTGGTGCGGTTTTTGATGCTGTTTTTGGTGCGGTTTTCTATGCGGTTTTTGATGCGGTTTTTGCACGGTTTTGATGCAGTTTTTGGAAATAAATAAGTAAATAAACTGGAAATGTGCATGACTTGAATGGAAACATGCATGAAAAAACGGATCCGGATTCATCATTTCACATCTCAGTTTCATCTGTTTTTTTGCCGGATCCGTCGCTGTGCGGTTTTTCGCCGGACAGAAAAACCGTTACTCTGTATGTGTTTTCCGTCCGGCGGAAACAGCTTTTTTGACAGATCCTGCAAAAAACGGATGAAACGTGTGGCCATCAGGCGCAATCCGGCGCTAATACAACGCTATGAGAAAAAAATGGATCCGGTGGAAAAAAAAAGGATCCTGCAAATGTGCTCGCAGGATGCGTTTTTACCCATAGACTTGTATTAGCGACAGATCGCGACGGATGGCCACACGTCGCGTCCGTCGTGCAACGGATCCGTCGTGTTTTGGCGGACCGTCAGCATGAAAAAACGTTCAAGTGAACGTTTTTTTGTCTGTCGCGTCTGCCATTTTCTACCGCGCATGCGCGGACGAAACTCCGCTCCCTCCTCCCCGGACTTCAGAATGGGCAGTGGATGCGTTGAAAAACTGCATTAGCTGCCCACGTCGTGCACAAATTTCACAACGTGCGTCGGTATGTCGGCCCGACGCATAGCGACGGACCCGTACCGACGCAAGTATGAAAGAGGCCTTAATGAGCGTTTAATTTTAAAAAAAAAAACAGAAAAAAACGGTGTGGGCTCCCGCGCAATTTTCTGCACCAGAGGGGGAAAGCCGACGGCCGGTGGCCAATATTTGTAGCCTCCTATGAATATCAGCCCGCAGCTGTCTGCGTAGCCTTTACTGGCTATTAAAATATGGGGACCCCAAAAACAAATGACGTGGGGTCCCCCTATATTTTATAGCCTGAAAGGCTACGCAGACAGCTGCGGGCTGATATTCATAGCCTAGAGAGGGGCCATGGATATTGGCCCCAATTCCGGCACTTGGCCCCTCTCTTCCCACTCCCGTGTAGCGGTGGGATATGTGGTAATAAGGGGTTAATGTCACCTTGCTATTGTAAGGTGACATTAACCCCTTCACCCCGAAGCCTGTTTTCACCTAAGTGACAGGGCCAATTTTTAGAATTCTGACCACTGTCACTTTATGAGGTCATAACTCTAAAACGCTTCAACGGATCCTGGTGATTGTGACATTCTTTTCTCGTGACATATTGTACTTCATGATAGTGGTAAAACTTCTTCGATATGACTTGCATTTATTTGTGAAAAAAACAAAAATTTGTCGAAAATTATGAAAATGTAGCAATTTTCAAACTTTTAGTTTTTATGCCCTTAAATTAGAGAGTTATATCTCATAATATAGTTAATAAACAACATTTTCCACATGTCTGCTTTACATCAGCACAATTTTGAAAACATAATTTTTTTTGTTAGGGAGTTATAAGGGTTAAAAGTTGACCAGCGATTTCTCATTTTTGCAACAAAATTTGCAAAACCATTTTTTTTACGGACCACCTCACACTTGAAGTGACTTTGAGGGGTCTATATGACAGAAAATGGCCAAAAGTGACACCATTCTAAAAACTGCACCCCTCAAGGTACTCAAAACCACATTCAAAAAGTTTATTAACCCTTCAGGTGCTTCACAGGAATTTTTGGAATGTTTAAAAAAAATTGAACATTTAACTTTTTTTTCACAAAATTTTTACTTCAGATCCAATTTGTTTTATTTTACCAAGGGTAACAGGAGAAATTGGACCAAAAAAGTCGTTGTACTATTTGTCCTGAGTACGCCGATACCCCACATGTTGGGGTAAACCATTGATTGGGCACATGGCAGAGCTCGGAAGGGAAGGAGCGCCATTTGACTTTTCAATGCAAGATTTGCTGGAATTGAGATCGGAACCCATGTTGCAATTGGAGAGCCCCTGATGTGCCTAAACAGTGGAAACCCCCACAAGTGACACCATTTTGGAAAGTAGACCCTCTAAGAAACTTATCTAGATGTGTGGTGAGCACTTTGAACCTCCAAGTGCTTCACAAAAGTTTATAATGTAGAGCCGTAAAAAAAATTTCATATTAATTTTCACAAAAAATGATCTTTTTGCCCCAATTTTTTTATTTTCCCAAGGGTAACAGGATAAATTGGACCCCAAAAGTTGTTGTGCAATTTGTCCTGAGTACGCTGATACTTCATATATGGGGATAAACCACTGTTTGAGCGCATGGCAGAGCTCGGAAGGGAAGGAGCGCCGTTTGAATTTTCAATGCAAAATTGGCTGGAATTGAGATCGGAACCCATGTCGCGTTTGGAGAGCCCCTGACGTGCCTAAACAGTGGAAACCCCCCACAAGTGACCACATTTGGGAAAGAAGACCCCCTAAGGAACTAATCTACATGTGTTGTGAGCACTTTTAACCCCCAATTGTTTCACTAAAGTTTAGAATGTAGCGCTGTGAAAATTAAAAAATCATTTTTTCTTTCCACAAAATGATGTTTTAGCCCGCAATTTTTTTTTCCCAAGGGTAACAGGAGAAATTGGACCACAAAAGTTATTGTCCAATTTGTCCTGAGTACGCTGATACCCCATACATGGGGGGGAACCACTGTTTGGGCGCACGGCAGAGCTCGGAAGGGAAGGAGCGCCGTTTGAAATGCAGACTTACGGTAGATGGATTGGTCTGTAGGCATCATGTTGCATTTGCAGAGCCCCTGATGTACCTAAACAGTAGAAACCCCCCACAAGTGACCCCATATTGGTAACTAGACCCCCCAACTTATCTAGCTGTGTTGTGAGAACTTTGAACCAACAAGTGTTTCACTACAGTTTATAACGCAGAGCCGTGAAAATAAAAAATATTTTTTTTTCCACAAAAATAATATTTTAGCCCCCACGTTTTTATTTTCCCAAGGGTAACAGGACAAATTGGACCCCAAAAGTTGTTGTCCAACTTGTCCTGAGTACACTGATGCCCAATATGTGGGGGGAACCACTGTTTGGGCGCACAGGAGAACTCGGAAGGGAAGGAGCACTGTTTTAGTTTTTCAAAGCAGAATTGGCTGGAATTGATATCGGATGCCATGTCGTGTTTGGAGAGCCCCTGATGTGCCTAAACAGTGAAAACTCCCCAATTCTAACTGAAACCCTAACCCCAACCCTAACCCCAGCCCTAACCCTAGCCCTAACCCCAACCCTAACCCTAGCCCTAACCCTAGTCCTAACCCTAGCGCTACTTTCACACTAGCGTTTTTTTGCATACATCGCAATGCGTCGTTTTGGCGAAAAAACGCATCCTGCAAAGTCATCTGCAGGATGCATTTTTTCCCCATAGACTAACATTAGCGACGCATTGCGACGTATTGACACACGTCGTAACCGTCGTGCGACGGTTGCGTCGTGTTGTGGCGGACCGCCGGCAGCAAAAAACGTTACATGTAACTTTTTTTGTGCCGACGGTCCACCATTTTCGACCGCGCATGCGCGGCTGGAACTCCACCCCCACCTCCCCGCACCTCACAATGGGGCAGCGGATGCGTGGAAAAACAGCATCCGCTGCCCCCGTTGTGCGGTGCTTGCACAGTATGCGTCGGTACGTCGGGCCGACGCAGCGCGACGGCCTGTACCGACGCTAGTGTGAAAGTAGCCTTGGCAAGGCTGACCTGTACCTGTGGTTCTGGGATGGACATTTTTCCCCACCACTGTACCGCACGTTACTTCTAAGCGGTTTACCTCCTTATCCTTCATTCAGATAAGTGATTGAATTTTTTTCTAGTATGTCTCCTGATGAACCGACCTCGGAGAAACGCGTCGAGATGAACATACTGTTTGAGATGAACATACTGTTCAACTATATGCCTATATACTAGAGTGTGGGCTTACACTTATTTTGGTGTGCTCTTATTTATTTGATTGGGTGCCATAGTCTTTTAGCCTCTAACATGTTCTTCCCTGACTAGCAACTAGTTTGCAATTTTGCAGTGGTTACCATCTGGCAGCATTAGGGCACATTAGGGCCAGCCGACGGGAGCGGGAGCGCCAATTGCGCAGGAATTGTAGGGTGCCAACCCCCGCAGACAGGCAGGGCGGACATAGGTACATTTTATCCCATAGGGAGTCGAGAGGCTGGATAGGGTTATGTGCAATTATGTACTAAACATGTGTTACTGTTGATTCAGAAAGAACACACGTACGCACTATTTTATGTGCGTTTAGTACAAGACACACCAGTCATTGTTATTTGTTTGTCTGTTTGTATGGTCTGCTGTTTGCCTATCACTCCGCACTTGAGGGTGGTTTAGGGTGAGTCAGGGTGAGTCCACGTTGAGCGGGGGTGCCATTGCGCAGGTTTTCATAAGGGTGCCAACCTCCGCAGCAAGGTAGGGCACAGACAGCCTACGCATTAGGGACTGAGAGCACCCTGTATCTATATTTAGCCAAACAGTAGCCTTTTTAGGTCGTGTGTGTTGTAATTTTTATCTTTAATACTAGTAAATGTTACGTTTTAATGTGTATTGGATTTATTTGATAATTTAGTGCTTCAGGGGGCGTTTATACCGTTCCACGTGTGGTAAAATTGATAAAGCAGTTTTATTCTTCAGGTCAGTACGATTACAGCGATACCTCATTTATGTAATTTTTTTATGTTTTGGCGCTTTTACACAATAAAAACTATTTTATATAAAAAAAATGATTGTTTTTGCATCGCTTTATTCTGAGAGCTATAACTTTTTTATTTTTCTGCTGATGATGCTGTATGGTGACTTTTTCTTTTGCGGGACAAGATGACGTTTTCAGCAGTACCATGGTTATTTATATCCGTCTTTTTGATCGCGTGTTATTCCACTTTTTGTTTGGCGGTATGAGAATAAAGCGTTTTTTGCCTCGTTTTTTTTTTTTTTTTACGGTGTTCACTGAAGGGGTTAACTAGTGATATAGTTTTATAGGTGGGGTTGTTACGGACGCGGCGATACTAAATATGTGTACTTTTATTGTGTGATTTTTTTTTATTTAGATAAAGAAATGTATTTATGGGAATATTTTTTTTTTTTTTTCTTTATTTAGGAATTTTTTTTTTCTTTTTTTTTTACACAGGTGGACATTTTTTTAAAAACTTTTTTACTTTGTCCCAGGGGGGGACATCACAGATCGGTGATCTGACAGTGTGCACAGCACTCTGTCAGATCACCGATCTTAGAGGCACGTTACAGAGGCTTGCCAGCGCCTGCTATTAGGAACTCTCAGCAGGCGCCGGCAAGCTAGGTCATCTCATGACCCGGAAGGAGTCCCGCGGCCATCTTGGATCCGGGGACTCCTTCCAGGTCACCGGAGCAGCGCGATCTCATCGCGTTGCTCCGGTGGGAGAGCGCAGGGAGCCCCCGTCCCTGCGCGATCCCCCTCTATGCCGCTGTCACTATTGACAGCGGCATCAGAGGGGTTAAATGCCCGCGATCGGCGATAGCGCCGATCGTGGGCATTGCTGCGGGGTGTTAGCTGTCATATACAACTGACACCCGCATCCGATCACCGCGGCGCTCAGCGCGAGATCGTGGTGATCGAGCCGCCGTACTAGTACTGCGGCTGGCACAAATGCAGTGCCGGCAGCGCCGTACTAGTACGGCGGCTGTCGCGAAGGGGTTAAATAAAATTTATACCCTTTTTATATATTGTGATTCGAGTTACTCCTATGTTTTTCTCCTGAATTCTATACCGGTCTTTTCATGTATCATGTGACCGCAGTTGTAACCAGTTACTGGCACGTATCATATCTTTGCGGACCACAAGTCACTTCCTCTATGTAAGTCTATGAGACTCTGAACAAGGCTTCATTGACTGTGTGAAACGGCAACAAATAGCTGCAGTCACATGATATAGGAGAGGAACCGTGCTGGAATCTGCAGAAGACCGTAGGTAAGTATTTTAGTGCATACACTGAACATACAGTTGAAATCAGAAGTTTAGATACACAATATAAAAAAACACATATGCATGTTTTTCTCAATATCTGACATGAAATCAGAATAATACTTTCCCGATTAGGTACATTAGGATTATTTACCATAATCCTTCTATATTATTTCAAAATACCCACACACACACAAATGATACACCATTTGAAAGGTAAACTTGCCCCCCTTTAGCAAGAAAACAGCCAAACAAACCAAACATCCATGATGTGATCACAAAATACAGTTTAAACATGAATTTTCATAAACCTGCAGTAAGGAAAAATGACATGCAGGTGGCACCACACTACCCCAAAGCACACTACCACAAAGCTGCTTTCAGACATCACAAACAAATCCTAACAGATTGCACACTTCACTGCAGGTGAGTCACATATGCAAACTCATTTGGAAACATGCACTGCTTAGGCCGGCGTCACACTCAGCGTATGTAAATACGGTCCGTTTATTACGGCCGTAATACGCAGAAATGTTCCCAAAATAGTGATCCGTATGTCATCCGTAGGCAGGGTGTGGCAGCGTATTTTGCACATGGCATCTTCTGTATGTAATCCGTATGGCATCCGTACTGCGAGATTTCCTCGCAGGCTTGCAAAACCGACATCTAATGGATTTATGTGCTCAAATGTTCGTTAAAACATATATACAGTATATATATATATATATGTCATTGAGACACATATATATATATATATATATATATATATATATATATATATATATTGTATTTATATTTAATTCAGCGCAAGATATGACAGGATATGAGACATGGTTTACATACAGTAAACCAATTCATATCCCTTTTTTTTGCATATTCCACACTACTAATGTTAGCAGTGTGTATGTGCAAAATGTAGGCACTCTAGCTTGTAAAATAAAGGGTTAAATGGCGGAAAAAATTGGCGTGGGCTCCCGCGCAATTTTCTCCGCCAGAGTGGTAAAGCCAGTGACTGAGGGCAGATATTAATAGACTAGAGAGGGTCCATGCTTATCGGCCCCCCTTGGCTACAAACATCTGCACCCAGCCACCCCAGAAAAGGCACATCTGGAAGATGCGCCTATTCTGGCACTTGGCCTCTCTCTTCCCATTCCCGTGTAGCGGTGGGATATGGGGTAATGAAGGGTTAATGTCACCTTGCTATTGTAAGGTGACATTAAGCCAGATTAATAATGGAGAGGCATCAATTATGACACCTATACATTATTAATCCAATAGTGCGAAATGGTCAATAAAACACACACACATTATTTACAAGTATTTTAATGAAATAAAGACACAGGTTGTTGTAATATTTTATTATACTGGTAATCCACCTGAAGACCCTCGTTCTGTAACAAAGGAAAAATAATAAAACAACAATATCTCATACCTTCCGTCGCTCAGGTCAAGTCCCACGAAGTAAATCCATCTGAAGGGAGTTAAATCATTTTACAGCCAGGAGCTATGCTAAAGCAGTGCTCGTGGCTGTAAAACCCCCGGGAATGAATGGATTGCAGGGGAATGACCTGTAGGTACCTTGAGTTGCGGTGAGGCGCCCTATGCTGGATGTCCTCATGAACTGGAGCCTGGTAAAAGTTCCCACGCTCGAGTTCATATGAGGACATCCAGCAGAGGGCGCCTCACCGCAACTCAAGGTAACTACAGGTCATTCCCCTGCAATCCATTCATTTCTGGGGGTTTTACAGCCACGAGCACTGCTTTAGCACAGCTCCTGGCTGTAAAATGATTTAACCCCTTCAGATGGATTTTCTTCGTGGGACTTGACCTGAGTGACGGAAGGTATGAGATATTGTTGTTTTATTATTTTTCCTTTGTTACAGAACGAGGGCCTTCAGGTGGATTACCAGAATAATAAAATATTACAACAACCTGTGTCTTTATTTCATTAAAATACTTGTAAATAATGTGTGTGTGTTTTATTAACCATTTCGTACTATTGGATTAATAATGGATAGGTGTCATAATTGACGCCTCTCCATTATCAATCTGGCTTAATGTCACCTTACAATAGCAAGGTGACATTAACCCTTCATTACCCCATATCCCACCGCTACACGGGAATGGGAAGAGAGAGGCCAAGTGCCAGAATAGGCGCATCTTCCAGATGTGCCTTTTCTGGGGTGGCTGGGGGCAGATGTTTGTAGCCAGGGGGGCCAATAAGCATGGACCCTCTCTAGACTATTAATATCTGCCCTCAGTCACTGGCCTTACCACTCTGGCGGAGAAAATTGCGTGGGAGCCCACGCCAATTTTTTCCGCGATTTAACCCTTTATTTTACAAGCTACAGCGCCCAAATTTTGCACATACACACTACTAACATTAGTAGTGTGGAATATGCAAAAAAAAGGGATATGAGATGGTTTACTGTATGTAAACCATGT
Source organism: Ranitomeya variabilis (assembly GCF_051348905.1). Classification (NCBI taxonomy): domain Eukaryota; kingdom Metazoa; phylum Chordata; class Amphibia; order Anura; family Dendrobatidae; genus Ranitomeya; species Ranitomeya variabilis. Next base: position 326,592,281 of record NC_135237.1, on the reverse strand, counting down.
CTCATATCATGTCGGGTTTGTGAAGGAGAAATGAAAAGCCGGCAATTGAATTACCGGCTTTTCTATAGAACACTGCTGCGTATTTCTCGCAAGTCACACTGCTGGTCCGTGTTTAATCCGTATTTTTCTCACCCCCATAGATTTTCATTGGCGATGTTTTTGCGCAATACGGTGACAAACGCAGCATGCTGCGATTTTGTACGGCCGTAGAAGACCGTATAATATGGATCCGTAAAATACGGCTGATAGGAGCTGGGCCATAGAGAATCATTGGGCCGTGTGTTATGCCTATTTTACGGGTGTATTTTCTGCGCTCATACGTCCGTAAAACTCGCCAGTGTGACGCCGGCCATATTCTGTTGGAAACATGCACTGCCTATTGTACATTTCAAGCTGCATGTGGAGCGCAGACCTGACATTGTTTGGGTTTGGAATTACTTTGCAGGATGCCTAGGAAGAGGCATATAAAAAGCAGGCCTCTAGGCAGGCCAACACGAACAAGACGTCCCAGACCTCTTCAGACACCATCTCAGCGAACAGCAAACAGGCAACAACCTCATGAACAAAGGCAAACAAGACTTGAAAACCATAGACAGGCTCAACAGAAGCACAGACAACAGATAGTGAATCAGCTTAGAACACTACTGCAAGAGCATTGTATTGATTTAGTTCCACCTAATTACTTCCTGCATCTACAACAAGACATCTGTGCAAGGATGTGCCAACATTCATTTCCAAATACATACTGTTGTGCTCGCTTATTACGTCCAGACAATGAAGTTAAAACCCACAGTGTTGGGAGTATGGATAAAGTATGTCCACATTGATCAGCAAAGCTCTATTTAGGTGAAGTCGGTCTTGACCAATCTGTTTCCATCTGTTGCCACAAGGGAAAGGTTCAATTACATACCATTACTAAAGTTTATCTAAGTTACAATACTGTACTATGTGAGGATCCAGAACATCAACAGTTATATCCCTTAGGGTACCGTCACACATTGACATTTCCATCGCTACGACGTTACGATTCGTGACGTTCTAGCGATATCGTTACGATATCGCTGTGTCTGACACGCTACTGCGATCAGACACCCTGCTGAGAATCGTACGTCGTAGCAGATTGTTTGGAACTTTCTTTCGTCGCTGGATCTCCCGCTGACATCGCTGGATCGTTGTGTGTGACAGCGATCCAGCGATGTGTTCGCTTGTAACCAGGGTAAACATCGGGTAACTAAGCGCAGGGCCGCGCTTAGTAACCCGATGTTTACCCTGGTTACCAGCGTAAACGTAAAAAAACAAACCGTACATGCTCACCCGTCGGTGTCCTTCAGGTCCCTTGCCGTCTGCTTCCTGCTCTGAGTGCCGGCCGGAAAGTGAGAGCAGATCACAGCGGTGCTGCGCTCTGCTCTCACTGTACGGCTGCACTCAGAGCAGGAAGCAGACGGCAAGGGACCTGAAGGACACCGACGGGTGAGTATGTACTGTTTGTTTTTTTACGTTTACGCTGGTAACCAGGGTAAACATCGGGTTACTAAGCGCGGCCCTGCGCTTAGTTACCCGATGTTTACCCTGGTTACCTGGGGACTTCGGCATCGCTCCAGCGCCGTGATTGCAACGTGTGACCGCAGTCTACGACGCTGGAGCGATGATTATACGACGCTGCGACGTCACGAATCGTGCCGTCGCAGCGATGAAAATTTCAATGTGTGACGGTACCCTTAGAGTTTCTCAATTCCTTAAACACTTCCAGCTTACCCCCTCATAAGTTGGTCTTGAAAAAAAATACGATTATCATGTTGCTAAGAAATCTTTACACTAAACAATGACTGGTCAATGGAGCAAGATTAGTCATTACTAATTTAGGCAATTACACAATCACTGCAAAAGTCATTAATTCCGCTCAAACAGTTACCATACCTCGAATTAACGTCACAACTTCCGATCCAACTATTCCTTTCCACCTGAGCAGAAAGCAATTCCCAGTCAAAGTGGCATTTGCAATGACCATTAATCAAGCACAGGAACAAACACTTCAAACAGCTGGCCTGTTCCAACCAAAACCAGTATTCTCACACGGCCAGTTGTACGTGGCATTTTCAAGAGTGCGAAGCTTCAAAAATATACATGTTTGCGTAAGCGATACTTACAATCAAAAAGTCACTCAGACTGACATTATCACCCCCAATGTTGCGTTTAAGGAGGTTTTATAACAGCGATAATTTTTTGTATTAACAATGTACATATACAGTACAGACCAAAAGTTTGGACACACCTTCTCATTTAAAGATTTTTCTGTATTTTCATGACTATGAAAATTTGTACATTCACACTGAAGGCATCAAAACTATGAATTAACACATGTGAAATTATATACTTAACAAAAAAGTGTGAAACAGCTGAAAATATGTCTTATATTCTAGGTTGTTCAAAGTAGCCACCTTTTGCTTTGATGACTGCTTTGCACCCTCTTGGCATTCTCTTGACGAGCTTCAAGAGGTAGTCACCAGGAATGGTCTTCCAACAATTATGAAGGAGTTCCAGAGATGCTTAGCACTTGTTGGCCCTTTTGCCTTTACTCTGCGGTCCAGCTCACCCCAAACCATCTCGATTGGGTTCAGGTCTAGTGACTGTGGAGGCCAGGTCATCTGGCGTAGCACCCCATCACTCTCCTTCTTGGTCAAATAGCCCTTACACAGCCTGGAGATGTGTTTGGGGTCATTGCTTGTTGAAAAATAAATGATGGTCCAACTAAACGCAAACCAGATGGAATAGCATGCCACTGCAAGATGCTGTGGTAGCCATGCTGGTTCAGTATGCCCTCAATTTTGAATAAATCCCCAACAATGTCACCAGCAAAGCACCCCCACACCATCACACCTCCTCCTCCATGCTTCACGGTGGGAACCAGGCATGTAGACTCCATCCATTCACCTTTTCTACGTCACACAAAGACACGGTGGTTGGAACCAAAGATCTCAAATTTGGACTCATCAGACCAAAGCACAGATTTCCACTGGTCTAAAGTCCATTCTTGTGTTCTTTAGCCCAAACAAGTCTCTTCTGCTTGTTGCCTGTCCTTAGCAGTGGTTTCCTAGCAGCTATTTTACCATGAAGGCCTGCTGCACAAAGTCTCCTCTTAACAGTTGTTGTAGAGCTGTGTCTGCTACTAGAACTCTGTGTGGCATTGATCTGGTCTCTAATCTGAGCTGCTGTTAACCTGCGATTTCTGAGGCTGGTGACTTGGATAAACTTATCCTCAGAAGCAAAGGTGACTCTTGGTCTTCCTTTCCTGGGGCGGTCCTCATGTGAGCCAGTTTCTTTGTAGCGCTTGATGGTTTTTGCCACTGCACTTGGGGAAACTTTCAAAGTTTTCCCAATTTTTCTGACTGACTGACCTTCATTTCTTAAAGTAATGATGGCCACTCATTTTTCTTTACTTAGAATTTGTATTATGGCAAGAAAAATGCAGCTAACAGTAGGACTATCAGCTGTGTATCCACCAGACTTCTGCACAACACAACTGATGGTCCCAACCTTATTTATAATGCAAGAAATCCCACTTATTAAACCTGACACCTGTGAAGTGAAAAACATTCCTGGTGACTACCTCTTGAAGCTCATCAAGAGAATGCCAAGAGTGTGCAAGGCAGTCATCAAAGCAAAAGGTGGCTACTTTGAAGAACCTAGAATATAAGACATAATTTCAGTTGTTTCACACTTTCTTGTTAAGTATATAATTCCACATGTGTTAATTCATAGTTTTGATGCCTTCAGTGTGAATGTACAATTTTAATAGTCATGAAAATACAGAAAAATCTTTAAATGAGGTGTGTCTAAACTTTTGGTCTGTACTGTATAAATGCGTGTCTGTGTTCATCATATCATTAAATACATTTACATTTGACCAGCCTGCTTTTTTGGAAATTACCTGTGCCCCCGACGACCAATGCGCGAAAATTTCACAAGGGCCAACTAGTTATTAATATTTGCTAAATGCCAGAATAATGAGAGAGAGAGAGAGAATGTTGTAAGGCATTTTTATTACTTACTGAAAAGTCAAAAGTTTACATACACTAAGACTACTATGCCTTTAAACAATTCTGGACTGCCCATATGATGATATCATGTGTTTGGAAGCTTCTAATACCTTTTTTTAGCAACATCTGAGGTAATTAGAGACACTCGTGGGTGTATTTTAATGCACACATGAAGCACACTGCTCCTTTGTGTAACATCATGGGAAAGTCTCATGAAATCAACCAAGACATCAGGAAGGGAATTGTGGACTTGCACAAGTCTGGCTCATCCTTGGGTACAATTTCAAGACACCTGAAGGTGCCTCGTTCATCTGTACAAACAATTTTATGCAAGTACAAACAAGATGGGAATGTCCAGCCATCATACCGCTCAGGAAGGAGACAGGTTCTGTGTCCCAGAGATGAATGTGATTTGGTCCAAAAGCACAAGACCTTGTGAAAATGATGGTGGAAGCTGGTAAGATTTTGTCAATATCCACAGTGAAATGAGTACTGTATCAACATGGGCTGAAAGGTTACTCTGCCAGGAAGAAGCCGTTGCTCAAAAAAAACAAAAACATAAAAAAGCCAGATTAATGTTTGCAAATGCACACAGGAACAAATACCTTAATTTTTGGAGACATGTCCTGTGGTCTGATGAAACTAAAATGTAACTTTTTAGGCATAATGACCATCATTATATTTGGAGGAAAAAGGGAGAAGCTTGGAAGCCTAAGAACACTATCCCAACTGTGAAACATGGGGTGGTAGCATCATGATTTGGGATTGTTTTACTGCAGGAAGGACTGGTGCATTTCACAAAATAGATGGCATCAAAAGAAGATTATGTGTCAATACTGAAGCAACATCTCAAGACATCAGCCAGTAAGTTAAAACTTGGGAGGAAAGGGGTCTTCCAAATGGGCAATGGCCCGAAGCATACTGCCAAAATGGTAGCAGAGTGGCTTAAGGATAACAAAGTCAATGTTTGGAGTGGCCATCAAAAAGCCCTGATCTCAATCCTATTGAAAATTTATGGGCAAAGCTGAAAAGGCAGGTGCAAGCAAGGCGACCTACAAATCTGGATCAGTTACACCAGTTTTGTCAGGAGGAATGGGCCCAAATTCTGACCAACTATTGTGAGAAGCTTGTGGAAGGATATCTGAAACATTTGACCTAAGTCATTCAGTTTAAGGGCAATTGTACCAAATATTAATGAAATGTATGCAAACTTTTGACTGCGCAGTAATACAAATGCCATAAAACATTCTCTCTCACTCATTATTCTGGCATTTGGCAAATATTAATAATTATGCTAATCCTAATTGACCTACTGTAAAATGGGAAAGGACTTTCTGATTTCATGTCAGATATTGAGAAAAACATGCATATGAGTCTTTTTATATAGTGCATGTAAACGTCTGGTTTCAACTGTACATTACTGGTAGCTAATGGAAGATGGAATTTAAAAAAAACTCAAAGCAAAAAAAAACAAGTGGAGTGGTACTTAATATACTTCTCAGACTCTAAGAAACCAAAGCTATGGTTGGTGTGTTCTTTTTCTGTATTGTGCCTGTTTATATTATGATTGATCAGCATCATACAGCATCATACATGGTTATCATCAAACTGTCAAAAATTAAACCTAGGCCATTTAGACCAAATTTGTCGAGGGAACAATTACGAGCACTGAGAGATTTAGAAAATAACCTCACAGAGTCCAATAACATCACCAGCCCTAGCTGCTTGTGAATTATAGATAAGCTCAGAAGCTACAATGTCTCCAGGAACTAGCAGTGTTAAAAGCAAAAATGTAAAGTCCTTTATTATGTGCTGACTATGCATAACTGAAATGTCACGAGTGTGTCACGTCCTCCTGGGAGATATAGGGACTTGAGGTGACCAGGCCTGTTGGAGCTCTGTTGCAGTGGAAGAGGGGCTTGCTTTGGATTTTCTAACCAACAAATGTTCCTCCTGAGCAGTTGTCTTGCAGGGTCTGCCGGACCTGGGCTTGTCAAACACATCTCCAGTCTCTTCAAATCTTTTTTTAATTCTGTGTACTTGATGCTGAGACACATTAAAGGTGCCAGCCACCTCTGCAGTGGATCTGGTCTTCAGCCTCTTGATAATCCAGGCTTTGGTCACAGGGTGGATTTTTGGCATGTTGTCAGAGCTCAAGTTGCAGTTCAAGTGAAGGTCTGGGGTGCTGGGTTTCTTTTTATACACACACAGTAATTAACTGATCATTTACTGAGGACAGGTGAGGATGTAAACTAGGATTGGATGCATTATATGACCAGGCGACAAAACTTTTGTCTTGACAAAATCTGACCTTTCTGTGTCCATTAACTGATCAATATTTCTGCATTGATGCCAATTTATTTTCTTAACCTAAACCACATTTTGGAGGGTTTCAGCTTTCAAAAGAATAATTTATACAATCAATGGATGAATTTAACGTCAGGTTATAAGCTTTTATTTACATAACATGGATAAGTGACATAAATTCTGTCAGGGAGTGTATCTTTAAGAATACCCCCAGGACAGTGATAGTTAGAGTCTCAGTTCCAGGGATAGTTTTAGGCCCCCCTTCCTTACCGAAGTCCATCACAGCAGGACATTTTCACATTTTTGGATCCTGACTTGGATCCATTGCTAGCCTTTAGAGACAGCTGCAGGGTTTGTCTTGTGAGCTATCAGACTTATGGTCTTTTCTTCATACCAGACAGCTGGACTGGAACCTAAAGTGGAACTCCCGGATAGCTTTTTTGGGGATCAAATTTGACATGTTCCTTGAATCCTGTAAGCTCTATTTAAGACTTCATCCGTGGTCATCTGGGAGTGAGATACAGAGTTTAGGGATTGTTGTCTCCCTCCTTCAAGGTGACCTCAATTCTGGGCCTTCACACTCCCATCCGACTCATTGTCATTCCAGTTGGTGGATGGATTTTTCGGAGCTCTTGGCCTCTTTTATGATGAACTGGTCCGGGTCTCCCTTGTGGAATCTAAACTACATAAGATCCAGCAGGGAGACCAACTGTCAGAGGAATTTTGTTAAGAATTTAGTTGATGGGTCACTGATACCCAGTGGAATAACTCTGCCCTTAGGAGTCAGTTTTGTCAGGGCCTGTCTGAATGGTTAAATGATGAATTGGCACTGTACGAAACTCCAGCGTCGTTGGAGGTTGCCATTGCTCTTGCCATAGGTATAGACATACACCTCCATTATAGACCAGTAGTGACCTGTTGTACTACCTAGAACTGAAGTTCTCCCCATGTGCTCTGAAGAACCTATGCAGTTTGGAGGGTTTCTTCTTGTTATGGGTGTCTTGCGGTACGCCGCAAGATGGGGTTGTGTCTTTAACGTGGCGAAAGGGTCATTTTATTGGGGTTTGTCCATGTATATCTAAACACCAGAAACCGTTGGAAAACTTCTGACCCCAGGTTGTGTGGAAGATTACAACCTAAGTGTATATATATCTCCTCCACAGGTGTGTCTTAGTTTCCTATCTGCAGAAGTAGTTATAGGTACAGAAACTGAGACAATATCTGTCCTACTGGATAGTGGGCAGGAGCCAATATTGTGGATGCTCGGTTCACTCAGATCCATGGTCTCACCTGCAGTAAATTGGCGAAGTTCATTCCCCTATTTGCGATAGACTCTGCCCCTCTTGGTCAGGGAAGCTTTACGCACGTAGCGCATAAAGTGTACCTTCGGGTAGGTGATCTTCACAGAAAGCTCCTTCCTTTTTACCTTCTGGAAGGCCTCCCTGCTCCTATTGTGTTGGATCTTCCCTTGTTGACTAAACATAATCTGGTCATAGACTGGCAGGTGAGAAAGATTATTATGTGGTGTAATTTTTGCAAGAAGAATTGCCTAGGTAGTGTTATCTCTAATGTCTCCATTAATGTCTCTGATTTTGAGGAGGTGTTCTCTGTAAAGAAGTGTCAAGAACTGCCTCCTCATCGTGCGTATGACTGTCCTGTGAATTTGCTTCCTGGGTGCAAAGTTGCCCAAAACCAGATTAGATAATCTATCAGGTCCTGAGAGACATGCCATGAAAGTCTATCTTTGAGAGTCTTGCCAAGGGACATATTAGATCCTCATCTTCACCTGTAGCAACGGGGTTTTTCATCATTAATCTCAGGAGAGCATATACTGTATATACTCGAGTATAAGCCAACCTGAGTATAAGCCGAGGTCCCTAATTTTGCCACAAAAAACTAGGAAAACTTATTGACTCGAGAATAAGCCTAGGATGGGAAATGCAACAGCTTCTGGTAAATTTTAAAAATAAAAATAGATACCAATAAAAGTAAAATTAATTGAGACATCAGTAGGTTAAATGTTTTTGAATATCCATATTGAATCAGGAGCCCCATATAATGCTCCATACAGTTCATGATGGGCCCCATAAGATGCTCCATACAAAATACTCCCCATATAATGCTCCATAAAGTTCATAATGGGCTCCATAAGATGCTCCATACAAAAATATGCCCCGTATAATGCTGCACAAAGGTTAATGATGGCCCCATAAGATGCTCCATAGAATAATATGCCCCATATAATGCTCCATAAAAGTTGATGGCCCCATAAGATGCTCCATAGAATAATATGCCCCATATAATGTTCCATAAAAGTTGATGGCACCCTAAGATGCTCCATAGAATAATATGCCACATATGCTGCTCCATAAAGGTTGATGATGGCCCCATAAGATGCTCCATAGAACAATATGCCCCATATACTGCGATAAAAAAAAAAAGACATACCTCTCATCGCTCACCTCTCATCGCTGGAGGCCAGGTGCCGGTGTCCTGAGCAGGCGGAGACACCAGCGTGCTATGGGGGCCAGGTGCCTGTGCCGCCGCTTGCTCAGGACACCGGCACTTGCAATATTCAACTGTCCCCGTTCCACCGCCATGCGCCGCTGTGTCTTCCGGGTCTCTGCAGTGACTGTTCAGGCAGAGGACTCGCACTAAACACGTCATCGCGCCCTCTGACCTGAACATCACAGCCAGAGGACGCAGAAGACAGAGCCTGGCAGTGGAACAGGGACAGGAGAACATCACATGGCTCACCCTCCCCCATCATACTCACCCTCCTGGCAAAGTCTCTGCACTTTCCTGCTTCTCCGTTGTCCCAGGGCTGGTCACATGGTACCGCTCATTAAATTATTATTATTATTTATTTATATAGCACCATTAATTCCATGGTGCTGTACATGAGAAAAGGGGTTACGTACAGGGCTATAGATATCGTTTACAGTAAAAAATTTTACAATGCTGAGGGGAGAGGACCCTGATTTTGCGGACTTACATTCTATGGGATAATGAGGAGGAGACAGAAGGTCGGGGGAGCAGCAGTTCTGGCGGTTGGTGAGGCGGCAGTTCTGGCGGTTGGTGAGGCGGCAGCTCTGGCGGTTGGTGAGGCGGCAGCTCTGGCGGTTGGTGACGCAGCAGAATGGTTATTGCAGGCTGTAGACTTTCCTTGAAGAGATGGGTTTTCAGGTTCCATCTGAAGAATCCGAGGGAGGTGGATAATCGGATGTGTTGAGGTGTGTGCAGCGCCCCAGAGTCCTGGTCGTTGCAGTACTGTGGCTCCGCCACTAAGGGGAGCTATGGTACATCCGATGACACTGAAGGAGTTCATCTGACCAGGTATCACAGACACCAATACATTTCACAGCTGGGCCTCCAGGGGGAGCTAAGGGTTCTATTCATTAGGCCACTCCCCACCATTGTGGGTAAACTGGGGGTCAGGCAGGAAGTTAGATGAGAAAGCTGACTGGGTTGGAACCAGGCAACACCTTGTGGCAGAGGGTGTTGTAGGGGAAGATACAGTAGGGTCTCTGTCAGGGGTGGGATCCTGACAGAGGCTTGGCAACGAGAACGAACGTAACGGGACCGTGCCTGCTCCGGGTAGCGGCGGTGCCCAAGAAAGGATTAGAAGAGAGAGAGATTGTGCTGAGTGAGAAACGGGATCACGCAAAGGAGAAATACCAGTAGGAGTCCTGCTGTAAGATCGAAGCAACATCCTACTGAGGCGCACTACCGGTGGCCGGAACGCCGAGGGAGTAGAATAACATTCAACGGTGAGGTAAGAGGAAATGACAAACACAGAGATGAACTAGGTTTAGCAAAGAGAGGCCCACTCACTAATAGCAGAATGTAGTAAGATAACTTATATGGTCAACAAAAACCCTACAAAAATCCACACTGGAGATTCAAGAACCCCCGAACCGTCTAACGGCCCGGGGGGAGAACTCCAGCCTCCCTAGAGCTTCCAGCAAGGATAGGATACAGATTATGTACAAGCTGGACAAAAATGCAAACAAAAACAATAGCAAAAAGCAAGAAAGCAGACTTAGCTTAATCAAGCAGGAACCAGGATCAGTAGACAAGAGCACTACAGATTAGCTCTGATATCAACGTTGCCAGGCATTGAACTGAAGGTCCAGGGAGCTAATATAGCAACACCCCTGACCTAACGACCCAGGTGAGCATACAAGGGATGATAGACATACCCAGAGTAAAAACACTAGTAGCCACTAGAGGGAGCCAAAAGGTAAATTCACAACAGTACCCCCCCCCTTAGTGAGGGGTCACCGAACCCTCACCAAGACCACCAGGGCGATCAGGATGAGCGGCGTGAAAGGCGCGAACTAAATCGGCCGCATGCACATCAGAGGCGACCACCCAGGAATTATCCTCCTGACCATAGCCCTTCCACTTGACCAGGTACTGAAGCCTCCGCCTGGAGAGACGAGAATCTAAGATCTTCTCCACCACGTACTCCAACTCGCCCTCAACCAACACCGGAGCAGGAGGCTCAGCAGAAGGAACCACAGGCACAACGTACCGCCGCAACAAGGACCTATGAAATACGTTGTGAATGGCAAACGACACCGGAAGATCCAGGCGAAAGGATACAGGATTAAGGATCTCCAATATCTTGTAAGGACCAATGAATCGAGGCTTAAATTTGGGAGAGGAGACCTTCATAGGAACAAATCGAGAAGACAGCCATACCAAATCCCCAACACGAAGTCGGGGACCCACACCGCGGCGGCGATTGGCAAAACGCTGAGCCTTCTCCTGTGACAACTTCAAGTTGTCCACCACATGATTCCAGATCCGCTGCAACCTATCCACCACAGAATCCACTCCAGGACAGTCAGAAGGCTCCACATGTCCCGAGGAAAAACGAGGATGGAAACCGGAGTTGCAGAAAAATGGCGAAACCAAGGTGGCAGAACTAGCCCGATTATTAAGGGCAAATTCAGCCAACGGCAAGAAGGTCACCCAATCATCCTGATCAGAAGAGACAAAACACCTCAAATACGCCTCCAGAGTCTGATTAGTTCGTTCCGTTTGTCCGTTAGTCTGTGGATGAAAAGCGGACGAAAACGACAAATCAATGCCCATCCTACCACAAAAGGATCGCCAGAACCTGGAAACAAACTGGGATCCTCTGTCCGACACAATATTCTCAGGAATGCCGTGCAAACTAACCACGTTCTGGAAGAACACAGGAACCAGATCAGAAGAGGAGGGCAGCTTAGGCAAAGGAACCAGATGGACCATCTTGGAGAAACGATCACATATCACCCAGATGACAGACATGCCTTTAGACACCGGGAGATCCGAAATGAAATCCATAGAGATGTGTGTCCAAGGTCTCTTCGGGACAGGCAAGGGCAAGAGCAACCCGCTGGCACGAGAACAGCAAGGCTTAGCTCGAGCACAAGTACCGCAGGACTGCACAAATGACCGCACATCCCTTGACAAGGAAGGCCACCAAAAGGACCTGGCCACCAGATCTCTGGTGCCAAAAATTCCCGGGTGCCCTGCCAACACTGAGGAATGAACCTCGGAAATGACTCTGCTGGTCCATTTAGCAGGCACAAACAATCTGTCAGGTGGACAAGAGTCAGGCCTATCAGCCTGAAATCTCTGCAACACACGTCGCAGATCTGGAGAAATCGCTGACAAGATAACTCCTTCCTTAAGAATACCCTCAGGTTCAGCGACTCCAGGAGCATCAGGCACAAAGCTCCTAGACAGAGCATCGGCCTTCACATTCTTAGAACCTGGTAAATACGAGACCACAAAGTCAAAACGGGAGAAAAACAATGACCAGCGGGCCTGTCTAGGATTCAGGCGTTTAGCAGACTCGAGATACATCAAATTTTTGTGATCAGTCAAGACCACCACCCGATGCTTAGCACCCTCGAGCCAATGACGCCACTCCTCAAATGCCCACTTCATGGCCAATAACTCCCGATTGCCCACATCATAATTTCGCTCTGCCGGCGAAAACTTCCTAGAGAAAAAGGCACAAGGTCTCATAGTAGAGCAACCAGGGCCTCTCTGCGACAAAACGGCCCCTGCCCCAATCTCCGAAGCATCCACCTCAACCTGAAAGGGAAGTGAGACATCAGGCTGGCACAAAACAGGCGCCGAAGTAAACCGGCGTTTCAACTCCTGGAAAGCCTCCACGGCAGCAGGAGCCCAGTTAGCTACATCAGAGCCTTTCTTGGTCATATCCGTCAGCGGTTTAACAACGCTAGAGAAATTTGCGATAAAACGACGGTAGAAGTTAGCAAAACCCAAGAACTTCTGAAGACTCTTAACTGACGAGGGTTGAGTCCAATCATGAATAGCTCGGACCTTGACTGGATCCATCTCCACAGCAGAAGGGGAAAAAATGAACCCCAAAAAGGGAACCTTCTGTACACCAAAGAGACACTTTGAGCTTTTTACAAACAAAGAATTTTCACGCAAAATCTCAAAAACCATCCTGACCTGCTCCACATGCGAGTTCCAATCATCAGAAAAAACCAGAATATCATCCAGATAAACAATCAAAAATTTATCCAGATACTTCCGGAAAATGTCATGCATGAAGGACTGGAAAACTGAAGGTGCATTAGAGAGCCCAAATGGCATCACCAAATACTCAAAATGACCTTCGGGCGTATTAAACGCAGTTTTCCATTCATCTCCCTGCTTAATGCGCACAAGGTTGAACGCACCACGAAGGTCTATCTTGGTGAACCACTTGGCACCTTTAATCCGGGCAAACAAATCTGACAACAATGGCAAAGGATACTGAAATTTGACAGTGATCTTATTTAAAAGCCGATAGTCAATACAAGGCCTCAAAGATCCGTCCTTTTTGGCCACAAAAAAGAATCCCGCACCAAGAGGGGAAGAAGAAGGACGGATATGCCCCTTCTCAAGAGACTCCTTGATATATGAACGCATCGCGGTATGTTCAGGTACCGACAGATTAAACAGTCTCCCCTTAGGAAACTTACTGCCAGGGATCAAATCTATTGCACAGTCACATTCCCTATGAGGAGGCAGTGCACTGGACTTAGACTCGCTGAAGACATCCTGATAATCAGACAAATATGCCGGAACTTCCGAAGGCGTAGAAGAAGCAATAGACAAGGGCAGGGAATCTCCATGAATTCCATGGCAGCCCCAACTTGACACTGACATAGCCTTCCAGTCCAAGACTGGATTATGGGTCTGTAACCATGGCAAACCCAAAACAACCAAATCATGCATTTTATGCAGAACAAGAAAACGTATTACCTCCCGATGTTCGGGAGTCATGCACATGGTAACCTGTGTCCAAAACTGCGGTTTATTTTTTGCCAATGGCGTAGAATCAATACCCCTAAGAGGGATAGGATTTTCCAATGGCTCAAGAACAAATCCGCAGCGCTTGGCAAATGACAGATCCATAAGGCTCAGGGCCGCACCTGAGTCCACAAACGCCATGACAGGATACGATGACAGTGAGCAAATCAAAGTTACAGATAGAATAAATTTAGGTTGCAAATTACCAATGACGACCGGACTAACAACCTTAGTAAGACGTTTAGAGCATGCTGAGATAACATGTGTAGAATCACCACAGTAGTAACACAAGCCATTCTGGCGTCTATGAATTTTCCGCTCATTTCTAGTCAGGATTCTATCACATTGCATTAATTCAGGTGCCTGTTCAGACAATACCATGAGGGAATTTGCGGTTTTGCGCTCCCGCAACCGCCGGTCGATTTGAATAGCCAGGGCCATAGAATCATTCAGACCTGTGGGAATGGGAAAACCCACCATCACATTCTTAATGGCTTCAGAAAGACCATTTCTAAAATTTGCAGCCAATGCACACTCGTTCCACTGGGTCAGCACGGACCATTTCCGAAATTTTTGGCAATACACTTCAGCCTCGTCCTGGCCCTGAGACATAGCCAGCAAGGCTTTTTCTGCCTGAATCTCAAGATTGGGTTCCTCATAAAGCAAACCGAGCGCCAGAAAAAACGCATCAATATCAGCCAATGCCGGATCTCCTGGCGCCAGCGAGAAAGCCCAATCCTGAGAGTCGCCCCGTAAAAAAGAAATAACAATCTTCACTTGCTGAGCGGAGTCTCCAGAGGAACAGGGTCTCAGGGACAAAAACAATTTACAATTATTCCTGAAATTTCTAAACTTAAATCGGTCTCCGGAAAACAGTTCAGGAATCGGTATCTTAGGTTCTGACATAGGATTTCTGGTAACATAATCTTGTATGCCCTGCACACGAGCAGCAAGCTGGTCCACACTTGTAATCAAGGTCTGAACATTCATGTCTGCAGCAATCACAAGCCACTCAGAGGTAAAGGGGAAAAGAAAAAAAAAAAATGAGAGAGAGAAAAAAAAACCTCAGAACTTTCTTTCTTATAATCCCGCTTCTGCAATGCATTTAACATTTAATACTGGCCTGGCAAACTGTTATGACCCCAATGGCGAGGGTCTCAGAGATATCAGCAAGTCTGCGAAGTACAAAAATCCAGCTCATAGGGCAGTGGTAACTGGGTTGACCATATATCTACTCCTAACGCCAACACTAGAAGTAGCCGGGGAACATGCCTACGTTGGTCGCTAGATGTCTCGCACCAGCCGGAGGACTAACTACCCCTAGAAGAGGAAAACAAAGACCTCTCTTGCCTCCAGAGAATAGACCCCAAAAGTTGGATACAAGCCCCCCACAAATAATAACGGTGAGGTAAGAGGAAATGACAAACACAGAGATGAACTAGGTTTAGCAAAGAGAGGCCCACTCACTAATAGCAGAATGTAGTAAGATAACTTATATGGTCAACAAAAACCCTACAAAAATCCACACTGGAGATTCAAGAACCCCCGAACCGTCTAACGGCCCGGGGGGAGAACTCCAGCCTCCCTAGAGCTTCCAGCAAGGATAGGATACAGATTATGTACAAGCTGGACAAAAATGCAAACAAAAACAATAGCAAAAAGCAAGAAAGCAGACTTAGCTTAATCAAGCAGGAACCAGGATCAGTAGACAAGAGCACTACAGATTAGCTCTGATATCAACGTTGCCAGGCATTGAACTGAAGGTCCAGGGAGCTAATATAGCAACACCCCTGACCTAACGACCCAGGTGAGCATACAAGGGATGATAGACATACCCAGAGTAAAAACACTAGTAGCCACTAGAGGGAGCCAAAAGGTAAATTCACAACAGGTCCCTGTCAGGGGTGGGATCCTGACAGAGGCCTGGCTACAAGAAGGAACGTAACGGGACCGTGACTGCTCAGCATAGCGGCGGTGCCCAAGGAAGGATTAGAAGCGAGATAGATTGTGCTGAGTGAGAAACGAGATCAAAGCAAGAAGGAGAATACCAGTAGGAGTCGTGCTGTAAGACCGAGGCAACATCCTACTGAGGCGCACAACCGGCGGCCGGAACGCCGAGGGAGTATTACAATATTCAGCTTCAGGCAATACTCTAAACCAACGGCAGGACAGTCAGTCTAAGGCGGGCTGTCTCACCCAAATCACCTATGCAGTCTTGGGGGGCAACTTGTGGAGAGGGGCGACTCTAGGGTCCCGGAAGAGCTCCGAGCCTACCCGTCATACGGGTGCCGTCCTAACCGCAACATCAGGGAGGGACGGAGGATTAGCAGAACATCATCTAATCGAGTTGTGAGGGAACTTAAGAAACAGACACAACAGTTGTGGGGACTTTCCGTAAGCACAGCAGGGAAGGACCGCAACACCTAGCGCTAGAAGGAAGGCACAGATTTCCACCTGTTAAGAGAACTCTGGAGGTGCCATTGGACCGGCCGGACTTGCGCAGCCTGGTTATCCGGATTCCGGACTGAGGACCCGGAGATCTTCAGTAAAGAGGTAAAGAGACTGCAACCTGGTGTCCTCGTTATTTACTGCGACCGGCACTTCATAACTACACCACCATCACCATCTACATCCGTCACTTCATAAACTGTGCGCCCCTCGGCAGGGTCACGGACCGGGGCCTAGCCACCGTGACAACCCCAGAGCAGAGACTCAGAGGCCCGGTACCGGGTACCCCTCGGCCCTGCGGCATTGGGGGCGCTGCATGTGCAGTTCCAGAGGATGGGGATATTCAGGAGAAATCTTGGAGGCGGTTGTGTGAGGAACGAATAAGTGTGGAGGAGAGTAGGAGGTCTTGGGAGGATCGAAGATTGTGTGAGGGAAGATATTGGAAGATTAGTTCAGAGATATAGGGAGGGGAAAGGTTGTGGATGGCTTTGTAGATCATTGTTAGTAGCTTGAACTGGATTCGTTGGGGAATTGGGAGCCAGTGGAAGGATTTGCAGAGGGGAGAAGCAGGGGAGTAGCTAGGAGAGAGGTGGATTAGCCAGGCAGCAGAGTTGAGGACAGACTGGAGCGGTGCAAGAGAGTTAGCGGGGAGGCCACAGAGGAGGGTGTTGCAGTAATCGAGGCAGGAGATGATGAGGGCATGCACAAGAGATTTAGTAGATTGTGGGCTGAGGAAGGGACGGATTCTGGCAATATTTTTGAGTTGGAAGCGACAGGAGGTGGCAAGAGTTTGGACGTGCGGCTTGAATGACAGGGCAGAGTCGAGAGTTACCCCGAGGCAGTGGATTTCAGGTGCAGGAGAGAGCGTGATGCCGTTTACCATAATAGATAGATCAGGTAGGGGGGATATCTGAGATGGGGGAAAGATGATGAGTTCGGTTTTGTCTACATTGAGTTTTAGAAAGCGAGAGTTCAAGAAGGAGGATATGGCTGATACACGCTTTGATTCTGGACAGCAGAGAGGTGACATCTGGGCCAGAGAGGTAGATCTGAGTGTCGTACACATACAGGTGGTACTGGAAGCCATGGGAGTTTATAAGTTGTCCTAGGTCAAGGGTATACACTCCCTGACAGAAGTTATGTCGCTTATCCATGTTATGTAAATAAAAGCTTATAACCTGACGTTAAATTCATCCATTGGTTGTATAAATTATTCTTTTGAAAGCTGAAACCCTCCGAAATGTGGTTTAGGTTAAGAAAGTAAATTGGCATCAATGCAGAAATATTGATCAGTTAATGGACACAGAATGGTCAGATTTTGTCAAGACAAAAGTTTTGTCGCCTGGTCATATAATGCATCCAATCCTAGTTTACATCCTCACCTGTCCTCAGTAAATGATCGGTTAATTAGTGTGTGTGTATAAAAAGAAATTCAGCACCCCAGACCTTCACTTGAACTGCAACTTGAGCTCTGACAACATGCCAAAAATCCCCCCTTTGACCAAAGCCTGGATTATCAAGAGGCTGAAAACCAGATCCACTGCAGAGGTGGCTGGCACCTTTAATATGTCTCAGCGTCAAGTACACAGAATTAAAAAAGATTTGAAGAGTCTGGGGATGTGTTTGACAAGCCCAGGTCCGGCAGACCGGCAAGACAACTGCTCAGGAGGAACGTTTGTTGGTTAGAAAATCCAAAGCAAGCCCCTCTTCCACTGCAACAGAGCTCCAACAGGCCTGGTCACCTCAAGTCCCTGTGTCAACTAGAACAGTTTGTAGAATTCTGTCTCCAAATGGCCTCCATGGTCGAATCAGTGCCCAGAAGCCAGAACTAAACAAAAGACAAATAAAAAACCGTGTGGCATTTGCAAAGTCTCACAGCCTGCTAAACAGATGGATGCTGGAAAAGTGGCAGATGGTGGATTTCTCTGATGAATCTTCAGTAGAATTACACCACAGCCACTGCAAATACTGCAGGAGACCTACTGGAGCCCGTATGGATCCAAAATACACCCAGAAAACAGTTAAAGTTGGTGGTGGAAATATCATGGTCTGGGGTTACATTCAGTGTGCAAAACATTTGCAAGGTGGAAGGCAATATCAGTAGCCTAAAATATCAAGAAGTATTAGCTACCGCTTATATTCCAAATCATAAAAGAGGTCAAATTCTGCAGCAGGATGGTGCTCCATCTCATACATCCATCTCTACAGCAAAGTTCCTCCAGGCAAAAAAGATCAAGGTGCTCAAGGAATGAACATCATTGAGCATGTTTGTGGTAGGATGAAAGAGGAAGCTTGGAAGACAAAACCAAAGAATCTAGATGAACTCTGGGAGGCATGTAAGACTGCATTCTTTGCTATTCCTGATGACTTCATTAATAAATTGTATTAATCATTGTTGAACCGCATGGATGCAGTCCTTCAAGCTCATGGAAGTCACACAAAATATTAAATATGACTCTAATAGCACCACATCTTCATTCACCAATGTTATGCAACATATATTTGTATTTTAAGTTAATTATTTGTTTGAATATCGCATTACTTTCTGTGGGCGACAAAACTTTTGTCTTGCCAAAATCTGACCATTCTGTGTCCATTAACTGATCAATATTTCTGCATTGATGCCAATTTATTTTCTTAACCTAAACCACATTTCGGAGGGTTTCAGCTTTCAAAAGAATAATTTATACAACCAATGGATGAATTTAACGTCAGGTTATAAGCTTTTATTTACATAACATGGATAAGCGACATAACTTCTGTCAAGGAGTGTAGATGGAAAAAAGTAGGGGCCCTAGGACAGAGCCTTGAGGGACTCCAACAGAGAGAGGGCGGGATGAGGAGGTAGTGTGGGAGTGGAAAACACTAAATGTACGGTTGGAAAGGTATGAAGCAATCCAGGACAGGGCAAGGCTTTTGATGCCAAGGGAAGAAAGAATCTGTAGCAGTAGGCAGTGGTCGACTGTGTCAAAAGCAGAGGATAGGTCAAGAAGGAGGAGGATGGAGAACTGTCTGTTAGCTTTGGCTGCGAGTAAGTCATTAGTAATTTTGGTCAGAGCAGTTTCGGTGGAGTGGTGGGGGCGGAAGCCAGATTGGAGGTTGTCAAGAAGAGAGTTAGATGAGAGGTGGGAGGAAAGATGAGCATAGACATGCTGCTCAAGGAGTTTATAAGCAAACAGGAGCAGTGATATGGGGCGATAGCTGGCATAGCAGTGGTCAACGTTAGCTTTTTTGAGGATGGGTGTGATGGTGGCATGTTTGAAAGCAGAGGGGAAGGTATCCATAGCCTAAGGTGTGTGATCCTTATGAGTGATAGACAGTATTAGTATTTTCCGGGACTCATCGCCCGTGTATTCAGTGAGTAGCCTGAGTCAGTGTGTGATTTATGCTCCCATCACAGCATAGGACAGAGGTTGAATGCTGGACTGAGAGTGGGGAGATAGATTAACCCTTGCAGGCACAACCTCAAGTCACGTGCTGAGAGCGAGTACATGACGAATTAGTGGCAGCATGGAGTGGGATTCGTGACAATTGGATTGTTGGAGGCCACCATGGCCCTTGCTATCTGGGTGGATAGACCCCTCAGGGAGAGACATACACTAAATCTACCCCCTATGTGTCTTTTCTAGGGAGGACACACTTAAGCAGATGGACTAACCAATGCAGGCAGGAGGAGTCTCTTCTCAGACTAGGCTGCCTGCGGTTCACTGTGGGATGGGGC
Source organism: Ranitomeya variabilis (assembly GCF_051348905.1). Lineage (NCBI taxonomy): Eukaryota > Metazoa > Chordata > Amphibia > Anura > Dendrobatidae > Ranitomeya > Ranitomeya variabilis. The sequence continues at coordinate 326,572,439 of NC_135237.1, read as the reverse complement.
ATGTTTTTTCTGTGGTCTGGCTGATCATTTCGTCAATGTATGCCCAGCTCGTGTCAAAGTATGTACACCATCTCAAAAGCCGCATCCCCTTGGTTGCTTGGAGGGAGGCTGTTGTGAATTTACCTTTTGGCTCCCTCTAGTGGCTACTAGTGATTTGACTCTGGGTATGTCATTCATCCCTTGTATGCTCACCTGGGTCGTTAGGTCAGGGGTGTTGCTATATAAGCTCCCTGGACCTTCAGTTCAATGCCTGGCAACGTTTATATCAGAGCTAATCTGTAGTACTCTTGTCTACTGATCCTGGTTCCTGTTTGATTAAGCTAAGTCTACTTCCTTGCTTTTTGCTATTTGTTTTGGTTTGCATTTTTGTCCAGCTTGTATATAATCTGTTTCCTGACCTTGCTGGAAGCTCTAGGGTGGCTGGTGTTCTCCCCCCGGGCCGTTAGACGGTTCGGGGGTTCTTGAATCTCCAGCGTGGATTTTGATAGGGTTTTTGTTGACCATATAAGTTATCTTACTACATTCTGCTATTAGTAAGTGGGCCTCTCTATGCTAAAACCTAGTTCATCTCTGTGTTTGTCATTTCCTCTTACCTCACCGTTATTATTTGTGGGGGGCTACTATCCTACTTTTGGGGTCTATTCTCTGGAGGCAAGAGAGGTCTTTGTTTTCCTCTTCTAGGGGTAGTTAGTCCTCCGGCTGGCGCGAGACATCTAGCGACCAACGTAGGCATGTTCCCCGGCTACTGCTAGTGTTGGCGTTAGGAGTAGATATATGGTCAACCCAGTTACCACTGCCCTATGAGCTGGATTTTTGTACGTCGCAGACTTACTTGTTTCTCTGAGACCCTCGCCATTGGGGTCATAACAGTTTGCCAGGCCTGTATTAAATGTTAAATGCATTGCAGAAGCGGGATTATAAGAAAGAAAGTTCTGAGTTTTTTTTTCTCTCTCTCATTTTTTTTTTCTTTTCCCCTTTACCTCTGAGTGGCTTGTGTTTGCTGCAGACATGAATGTCCAGACCTTGATTACAAGTGTGGACCAGCTTGCTGCTCGTGTGCAGGGCATACAAGATTATGTTATCAGAAGTCCTATGTCAGAACCTAAGATACCGATTCCTGAACCGTTTTCCGGAGACCGATTTAAATTTAGAAATTTCAGGAATAATTGTAAATTGTTTTTGTCCCTGAAACCCTGTTCATCTGGAGACTCCGCTCAGCAAGTAAAAATTGTTATTTCTTTTTTACGGGGCGACCCTCAGGATTGGGCCTTCTCGCTGGCGCCAGGAGATCCGGCATTGGCTGACATTGATGCGTTTTTTCTGGCGCTCGGTTTGCTTTATGAGGAACCCAATCTTGAGATTCAGGCAGAAAAGGCCTTGCTGGCTATGTCTCAGGGCCAGGACGAGGCTGAAGTGTATTGCCAAAAATTTCGGAAATGGTCCGTGCTGACCCAGTGGAACGAGTGTGCATTGGCTGCTAATTTTAGAAATGGCCTTTCTGAAGCCATTAAGAATGTGATGGTGGGTTTTCCCATTCCCACAGGTCTGAATGATTCTATGGCCCTGGCTATTCAAATCGACCGGCGGTTGCGGGAGCGCAAAACCGCTAATTCCCTCATGGTGTTGTCTGAACAGACACCTGATTTAATGCAATGTGATAGAATCCTGACTAGAAATGAGCGGAAAATTCATAGACGCCAGAATGGCTTGTGTTACTACTGTGGTGATTCTACACATGTTATCTCAGCATGCTCTAAACGTCTTACTAAGGTTGTTAGTCCGGTCGCCATTGGTAATTTGCAACCTAAATTTATTCTATCTGTAACTTTGATTTGCTCACTGTCATCGTATCCTGTCATGGCGTTTGTGGACTCGGGTGCTGCCCTGAGCCTTATGGATCTGTCATTTGCCAAGCGCTGCGGATTTGTTCTTGAGCCATTGGAAAATCCTATCCCTCTTAGGGGTATTGATTCTACGCCATTGGCAAAAAATAAACCGCAGTTTTGGACACAGGTTACCATGTGCATGACTCCCGAACATCGGGAGGTAATACGTTTTCTTGTTCTGCATAAAATGCATGATTTGGTTGTTTTGGGTTTGCCATGGTTACAGACCCATAATCCAGTCTTGGACTGGAAGGCTATGTCAGTGTCAAGTTGGGGCTGCCATGGAATTCATGGAGATTCCCTGCCCTTGTCTATTGCTTCTTCTACGCCTTCGGAAGTTCCGGCTTATTTGTCTGATTATCAGGATGTCTTCAGCGAGTCTAAGTCCAGTGCACTGCCTCCTCATAGGGAATGTGACTGTGCAATAGATTTGATTCCTGGCAGTAAGTTTCCTAAGGGGAGACTGTTTAATCTGTCGGTACCTGAACATACCGCGATGCGTTCATATATCAAGGAGTCTCTTGAGAAGGGGCATATCCGTCCTTCTTCTTCCCCTCTTGGTGCGGGATTCTTTTTTGTGGCCAAAAAGGACGGATCTTTGAGGCCTTGTATTGACTATCGGCTTTTAAATAAGATCACTGTCAAATTTCAGTATCCTTTGCCGCTGTTGTCAGATTTGTTTGCCCGGATTAAAGGTGCCAAGTGGTTCACCAAGATAGACCTTCGTGGTGCGTACAACCTTGTGCGCATTAGGCAGGGCGATGAATGGAAAACCGCATTCAATACGCCCGAAGGTCATTTTGAGTACTTGGTGATGCCATTCGGTCTCTCTAATGCACCTTCAGTTTTTCAGTCCTTCATGCATGACATTTTCCGGAAGTATCTGGATAAATTTTTGATTGTTTATCTGGATGATATTCTGTTTTTTTCTGATGATTGGGACTCGCATGTGGAGCAGGTCAGGATGGTTTTTGAGATTCTGCGTGAAAATTCTTTGTTTGTAAAAGGCTCAAAGTGTCTCTTTGGTGTACAGAAGGTTCCCTTTTTGGGGTTCATTTTTTCCCCTTCTGCTGTGGAGATGGATCCAGTCAAGGTCCGAGCTATTCATGATTGGACTCAACCCTCGTCAGTTAAGAGTCTTCAGAAGTTCTTGGGTTTTGCTAACTTCTACTGTCGTTTTATCGCAAATTTCTCTAGCGTTGTTAAACCGCTGACGGATATGACCAAGAAAGGCTCTGATGTAGCTAACTGGGCTCCTGCTGCCGTGGAGGCTTTCCAGGAGTTAAAACGCCGGTTTACTTCGGCGCCTGTTTTGTGCCAGCCTGACATCTCACTTCCCTTTCAGGTTGAGGTGGATGCTTCGGAGATTGGGGCAGGGGCCGTTTTGTCGCAGAGAGGCCCTGGTTGCTCTACTATGAGACCTTGTGCCTTTTTCTCTAGGAAGTTTTCGCCGGCAGAACGAAATTATGATGTGGGCAATCGGGAGTTGTTGGCCATGAAGTGGGCATTTGAGGAGTGGCGTCATTGGCTCGAGGGTGCTAAGCATCGTGTGGTGGTCTTGACTGATCACAAAAATCTGATGTATCTCGAGTCTGCTAAACGCCTGAATCCTAGACAGGCCCGCTGGTCATTGTTTTTCTCCCAATTTGACTTTGTGGTCTCGTATTTACCAGGTTCTAAGAATGTGAAGGCCGATGCTCTGTCTAGGAGCTTTGTGCCTGATGCTCCTGGAGTCGCTGAACCTGTGGGTATTCTTAAGGAAGGAGTTATCGTGTCTTCTATTTCTCCAGATCTGCGACGTGTGTTGCAGAGATTTCAGGCTGGTAGGCCTGACTCTTGTCCACCTGACAGATTGTTTGTGCCTGCTAGATGGACCAGCAGAGTCATTTCCGAGGTTCATTCCTCGGTGTTGGCAGGGCACCCGGGAATTTTTGGCACCAGAGATCTGGTGGCCAGGTCCTTTTGGTGGCCTTCCTTGTCAAGGGATGTGCAGTCATTTGTACAGTCCTGTGGTACTTGTGCTCGAGCTAAGCCTTGCTGCTCTCGTGCCAGCGGGTTGCTCTTGCCCTTGCCTGTCCCGAAGAGACCTTGGACACACATCTCTATGGATTTCATTTCTGATCTTCCGGTGTCTCAGGGCATGTCTGTCATCTGGGTGATATGTGATCGTTTCTCCAAGATGGTCCATTTGGTTCCTTTGCCTAAGCTGCCCTCCTCTTCTGATCTGGTTCCTGTGTTCTTCCAGAACGTGGTTCGTTTGCACGGCATTCCTGAGAATATTGTGTCGGACAGAGGATCCCAGTTTGTTTCCAGGTTCTGGCGATCCTTTTGTGGTAGGATGGGCATTGAGTTGTCGTTTTCATCCGCTTTCCATCCCCAGACTAACGGACAAACGGAGCGAACTAATCAGACTCTGGAGGCTTATTTGAGGTGTTTTGTCTCTTCTGATCAGGATGATTGGGTGACCTTCTTGCCGTTGGCTGAATTTGCCCTTAATAATCGGGCTAGTTCCGCCACCTTGGTTTCGCCATTTTTCTGCAACTCTGGTTTCCATCCTCGTTTTTCCTCGGGACATGTGGAGCCTTCTGACTGTCCTGGGGTGGATTCCATGGTGGATAGGTTGCAGCCGATCTGGGGGCATGTGGTGGACAACTTGAAGTTGTCACAGGAGAAGGCTCAGCGTTTTGCCAACCGCCGCCGCGGTGTGGGTCCCCGACTTCGCGTTGGGGATTTGGTATGGCTGTCTTCTCGATTTGTTCCTATGAAGGTCTCCTCTCCCAAATTTAAGCCTCGCTTCATTGGTCCTTACAAGATATTGGAAATCATTAATCCTGTATCCTTTCGCCTGGATCTTCCGGTGTCGTTTGCCATCCACAACGTATTTCATAGGTCCTTGTTGCGGCGGTACGTTGTGCCTGTGGTTCCTTCTGCTGAGCCTCCTGCTCCGGTGTTGGTTGAGGGCGAGCTGGAGTACGTGGTGGAGAAGATCTTAGATTCTCGTCTCTCCAGGCGGAGGCTTCAGTACCTGGTCAAGTGGAAGGGCTATGGTCAGGAGGATAATTCCTGGGTGGTCGCCTCTGATGTGCATGCGGCCGATTTAGTTCGTGCCTTTCACGCCGCTCATCCTGATCGCCCTGGTGGTCTTGGTGAGGGTTCGGTGACCCCTCACTAAGGGGGGGGTACTGTTGTGAATTTACCTTTTGGCTCCCTCTAGTGGCTACTAGTGATTTGACTCTGGGTATGTCATTCATCCCTTGTATGCTCACCTGGGTCGTTAGGTCAGGGGTGTTGCTATATAAGCTCCCTGGACCTTCAGTTCAATGCCTGGCAACGTTTATATCAGAGCTAATCTGTAGTGCTCTTGTCTACTGATCCTGGTTCCTGTTTGATTAAGCTAAGTCTACTTCCTTGCTTTTTGCTATTTGTTTTGGTTTGCATTTTTGTCCAGCTTGTATATAATCTGTTTCCTGACCTTGCTGGAAGCTCTAGGGTGGCTGGTGTTCTCCCCCCGGGCCGTTAGACGGTTCGGGGGTTCTTGAATCTCCAGCGTGGATTTTGATAGGGTTTTTGTTGACCATATAAGTTATCTTACTACATTCTGCTATTAGTAAGTGGGCCTCTCTATGCTAAAACCTAGTTCATCTCTGTGTTTGTCATTTCCTCTTACCTCACCGTTATTATTTGTGGGGGGCTACTATCCTACTTTTGGGGTCTATTCTCTGGAGGCAAGAGAGGTCTTTGTTTTCCTCTTCTAGGGGTAGTTAGTCCTCCGGCTGGCGCGAGACATCTAGCGACCAACGTAGGCATGTTCCCCGGCTACTGCTAGTGTTGGCGTTAGGAGTAGATATATGGTCAACCCAGTTACCACTGCCCTATGAGCTGGATTTTTGTACGTCGCAGACTTACTTGTTTCTCTGAGACCCTCGCCATTGGGGTCATAACAGAGGCGACCAGGGTGAGTATATTTCCTCCATCTTTTCATCCCAGTGTACCATTCCTGCTGAAGCGGTGGTTGGCGAGGTTACTGAGACTATACCGGTGCTTGTGGATAGTGGAGCTGGAGTCAATTTGGTGGATTCTTGCTTTGTCCAGACCAGTGGTCTGATGAGTTGGATGCTGGCGAGACCTATTAGCGTTCAGGCAATTGACTCTGTTCCTCTCAGCCAGGGGAGGGTGGTCCAAGTCATAGATAATATTAACCTGCGTATAGGGACTCTTCATGAGGAGTCCCTGTCATGCTATGTCTTGGAGGGTGTGCCAAATCCCATCATCTTAGGTCTTCCTTGGTTGAAGAAACAATCCAGTCATAAATTGGTGGTTCAGGGAAGTAGTCAGTTGGGACCAGTCGTGTAATGACTGCTGCCTGGGAGCTACGATCTCTGCCATTCTTCTCCAACCTACCCCTTATTCTCTTGTGGGGGCAGCTGAGGTGCTGCCAGGGAGTAGGGGCAAGACTCAATCCTTGCCTTAACCCTGAGTCTTGGCGTCCTCTCAGGAGGAGTGATCAGGGGAGGGTGGTGGTTCCCTCTGTATGTAGCGAGGGTATGAGTTTGGTGACACAGGGGGACGCCTCTGTTGTCAGTTCCTCAAAGAGTTCACCATCCTTTGACAAACGCATGCGTGGAAATAAATGTGCAGGTCCGGACCTGTGTGTGAGTGAGTACATATGGGTGTCCAGTCCACCAAAAACATCAGGTGGAAGTATGCTTCTGGGACCTGGAATTTTAGGATGATAGGGCCATATCAGCTGTCGGTCATTCTCAGCCCGGGGACTTTCCAGCTGGAGTTACCCCCAGTAATGCATGTTCACGATGTATTCCACAGGTCGGCGCTCTGGAGGTTTGTTGCGCCTCCAGAGTCTACGTTATTGCCATCTCCATTGGCCTGCGTTTGCCGTAAACCTGAGGATCAGGTGACTGCAGAGGTGAACCCTAGTGGATCAAGGCGTCCTCACTGTATGTCGTTTCCGGTGAGGTCCGGTGTTGAGGGTCCAGAGGACCCTCATTGAAAGAGGGATACTGTCACGATCCATTTTTGGATGCATGGCAGCTCTATTTCCACTTTGATTTAAATGTAGCTTTTTTCCTTTCAGGCCATGAGAGGTTAATGTCAATTTCACTTGATGGCAGTGTACTGCAATTGCAGAGTTGCTTGGTCAGCTGATGTGGGTGGTGACCTAAATAGTCACCTGATGCATCAGCTGACTGTTGGTGATAGAGCAATCTATGTTGACCAAGCCTGGATTAAGAAGCTCACTGGCTGCAGTGGTGAATCAGCTGGTTTTGTGGAGTTCGTGGTCTGGGTGCCTTTCTTCTGCTGTGCAGTGCTTTGCAGCAGAGAAGGCTTTTAAGCTAAGTTTGGTGTTTTTTTCCTGTCTATCTCATGTTGGTCACTGTCCCCTGTGTTGTTCCATCTGCAGTGTTGAGGCTAGCACCCCTGCCGGCCAGTGCTCTAGCCAGGGCAATGCTAGGTGACAGCAATGGACGAGGTTCCTAATGGCGGTGGGGGGAAGGACCCACTTAGGGTATTAGTGGAGTGCAGGGACAGGCTCAGGTTTGAGCTCAGGAGGTGTTCATCCCTCATTCCCTATCGGTAGGGCCTTCATCTCCCCATTTTCACCAACTTGTGTGTGCATAGTGCCGTCTGCTGACTGACCCTCCATTGGGTTGTTACATTTCGTGACACCGGGTTTAATTTTGTGGTCACTTACCATCCTGGGATTAAAAACATCAAAGATGATGCTTTGTCTCGGAGTTTCAATGGAAGTGAAAGTACTGATGATGCTGTGCCTATTTTACAAAAAAAGGTGGTCATCTCCACAGTGTGTTCTGAACTTGAGGGTGAGGTATTTAAGGCTCAAGGGGACGTCCCTGCTAGTCCTTTAGGGAAATTGTTCATACCTGTACTTCTGCATCTTAAAATTTTAGAGGTACATCATAGCTCGGCTCTGGTTGGTCATCCAGGTGGTAAAGCGACCTTGGACCTCTTTACTTGTTGATTCTTGTGGCCAAAGTTGCGTAAAGATGTAATTGACTTTGTGTTCTCTTGTAGATATGTATCTTGCAAGATATGTTGCGCCTGTGGTACCATCACCTCTCCCACCGACACAATTATTATTGGTGGCAATTTAGAATTTCAGGTAATGAGAATCGTTGATTCCCGCAAGGTTCACCACTCTGTGCAGTACCTGGAGCATTGGAAGTGATATAGTCCTAAGGAGAGGATGTGGGTGCCGGCATCGGAAGTTAATGCCGATAGGTTAATACGGTCTTTTCATTTGGCCCATCCAGGTAAGCCTGCCCTCAAGGGTCCTGTGGCCCCTCATTGAAGGGGGAGTACTGTCACAAGTGTGTCACATCCTCCTGGGAGATCTGAGGTTAGGCGATCTTTACGTACTGTGAATCACAGATCTTCCATTTAGTGTATTTTGTTCCTCATATTAAATGGACTTCGTTTCCTTTGGTGCTGAAGAGGTTAATGACTCTTTGTATGCTGCTTAAGGTACCTTCACACGAAGCGACGCTGCAGCGATAGCGACAACGATGCCGATCGCTGCAGCGTCGCTGTTTGATCGCTGGAGAGCTGTCACACAGACCGCTCTCCAGCGACCAACGATGCCGAGGTCCCCGGGTAACCAGGGTAAACATCGGGTTGCTAAGCGCAGGGCCGCGCTTAGTAACCCGATGTTTACCCTGGTTACCAGCGTAAAAGTAAAAAAAACAAACAGTACATACTCACCTGCGCGTCCCCCAGCGTCCGCTTCCTGACACTGACTGAGCTCTTGCCCTAACAGCACAGCGGTGACGTCACCGCTGTGCTTTCACTTTCACTTTAGGGCCGGCGCTCAGTAAGTGTCAGGAAGCAGACGCTGGGGGACGCGCAGGTGAGCATGTACTGTTTGTTTTTTTTACTTTTACGCTGGTAACCAGGGTAAACATCGGGTTACTAAGCGCGGCCCTGCGCTTGGTAACCCGATGTTTACCCTGGTTACCAGTGTAAAACATCGCTGGTATCGTTGCTTTTGCTTTCAAACACAACGATACACAGCGATCGGACGACCAAATAAAGTTCTGGACTTTATTCAGCGACCAGCGACATCACAGCAGGATCCTGATCGCTGCTGCGTGTTAAACGAAACGATATCGCTAGCCAGGACGCTGCAACGTCACGGATCGCTAGCGATGTCGTTTTGTGTGAAGGTACCTTTAGAGACATGCAGCTCCATCTCACAGCTGCTCTTGACCTGCTTGTTTTCTCTTTCTATAAATCCTGGCCAGACCTTCTCATCTCTGCTTGTGAAAGTTTTGCTTCCTGGCTTGCTGGAATTGGTGTGCAAAAGTTGAAGTTTGTAGTTGCTGCTGGAGATTGTTGCTATTTTTTGGGTGTATGCTTTCTCCTTTATCCTATTTCAATTTGGTTTGTACCATCCTATCCTTTCTTATATTTCTCTCTACTAGGGGTGGTCATGGAGCGCCCCAGTGGGCAAGGGGTACTCAGTACCGGGTCCTTCGGTTCTCAAGGGGGATGTCAGGGTGGCTGACCCAGTCCGTGGCCCTCGGAGGGTCCATATTAAAGAGAAAGGTCTTTAAAGGGGAAATGTTCATGATGCCACCTGTGGTATTCGGTCAGGGTGACCGACGCTGCTTTAAGGGGTCCGCGGGGGTGATGTTATGGCAGCTAGATGGTATACCTTCCCACAGGTGAAGTATATCCCCAGCGTTTCCCAGTGTGTAGATGGTAGATGGTGAGAGGCGCAGTGAAGAACGAGGACACAAGGTTGCAGTCGCTTTTCCTTTACTGATGGCTTCAGCATCCACAGTCCAGAGTACGAGACCACAGGGCAGGCAGATTTCGGCCGGTTTGGAGGCAAATCCAGAGTCCCCTTATCCAGGTGGAAATCAGTAGCCTTCCTCTAGCGCCTTCGTGTTGTAGTACCTTATTGCTGAGCCTCTCATAAGGTCCTCACAGATGTTGTAGATGTTATGTCTCTCTCTCTGTCCCCCAGATGGATAGGACAACCCGTATGACCGGTGGCTTGAGGCTTTTTACAGGGATTCTATCATGCCCCGGCCTCTCGTGGGTACCACCTTGCCTCCTGGCTCTGGGGCGGATCAGTAACATGAAATTAGCTGTCCTGCTGGTCTCTGGAGCAAGGCATAAAGGACTGTTGCTCCCTCGGTGTTCCGGCTACCGGGATCCTGCGCCTCAGAAGGAGGCAGCCTGTGCAGGGCAGAACTCCTTCTGGTATCCACTCCTTTGCTATGACTTCTTTCTCACCTTCTCTACAATACAGTTCTCCTTGGTGTCTGTTCTTAGGAACTGCCGCACTTAGGGCAGGCGCAGCTCTGTGACCTTCTGTCTAGGCCTCTGACAGGCTCCCACCCCTGTCAGGGACCAACTACCTGAGCGGAGCTCAGACAGCAACTGCCTAACTTCCTCTCCAGACCACTAGTTTTACCTAAATGTGAAGAGTACCCTAATAAATAGGAGCATAGCTCCCCCTGGTGGACTGGAGTATGAAATGTGTTGTATGTTTGTTATACCTGGTAAAGATATCTCCTTCATTGCCTCCAAATGTAACATCACTCCCCCTAGAGTAGAATGATATCACTGCAACGACCAGGACCCTGGGGCGCTGCACACCCCCCCCGTTAAATCCAGTACTCCCGGACTGGGAAAAGAAAACAACAATACTTTAGTAAAAAGACATACAATTTTTAAAATGCTATGAAACAAATTGATGTAAACTGTGCTTCCCTTTATGGGAGGTGAGGACACTTGAACAATGCAAACAAAAACACATTTACATTTTGCGCGTGACTTTAAGTCAAGTAGAAAACAGTTATTAACTAGCTATGAAACACAATTACCCTTACAGGTATGCTATCTCAAAACCTTTAAAGTGCAACTCAACATTTTTATTTATTCTTTTCTAAGTGCAAAATTTCAACCAACCCCCATGGGTTTACTTTATTCAGCTGCAGATAAATCTATCAACCCCCACGGGTTCACTGCATTTTCCTTCAATTTTATTCAAAGTGCATCATATCAGACTATCTAATTTTAACTCTATAATATCAGCTACATTCTATCGGCTATGTAAACTTAATTCTATCTATTATATTAACTCTTTCAAATGCTACAGTCAAACATTCCCTTTAAGGGCTAACTCAAGTCTGTCCTGAGGTAGTGCAATTATTCTACACTCAATATTCAAGTCAATTTAGCAACACGAGCGGCATGATGCGAGGGACCCATTACGAACCCCCAACGTTGGTCTTGGGAGGGCTACAAGACGTGTATCCTGACCCAGAATTCTGCCACACCAACGGGTTTTTCTTCAGGTCGCTGAAAAACAAAAGCAGTTCTTACAACAAGATTAGTAGCAGTCTCCATTCGAGGCTGTCTCTGTAAAAGCCTCCATTGTAAAACCAGTAGAAAGCACCTTTAAGAAGGTGTAAACTATTTACAAGACAGTTTGTGAACCATTCACTGTCCATGTGTAATACTATTGTAGGAACTCCAGGATTCTGATAGCGTGGGGCAATGAACAGATAGAGACAGGTTTCTTTAGTGCAAATAGTGTATTTTTACAACAGCAATAACACCCAAAACAATATACTGATAACCCACAGTGTCCTGGAATGAAACAAGTCCTTGAACATATACAGCAAATCGGCAGAGTTCTTAAGGCAGAGTCCTCAGCAAGGTGATCAAAAGGTGAGTGTGACAGGTGACGTGGTGCAGATCCAAATACTGTCGGTGCAGAAAGAGTCAAATCCAGGTATGAAGTAATTACAGGGAAGTCCAGAACAAGTCCACAAGTTCATCCCAGGTGTGGCATGAACACCGTAAGTCCAGAAACTAGTTCACAAGTTGATCCCAGACGTGGCATAAATACGGGTAAGTTCAGAAACAAGTTCACATAAGTATTATACTGGTGTTGTTTCCAACAGCTCCCACCGAGGGGAGTAAATGAAGGATTCAGTAGCAACACACAGTCCAGAAACAAAGTCCAAAAACAAAGTTCTAAAAACACAGTTCTTACCAGAAGGAATGAACCAAGGGTTAAGTTCCAAGTCAGCAGACTAATGATAACATAGAGAGTGTATCTTACATATGCAGGGAATGTCTAGAGCCAGAAATAGAGACACACTCAGAACTAGCAGCTGAACTGAAGGAGAACAGAATCAGAATACTCCAGCAAAGAGGCTGACACCTGACCCGGGTTTTAAACAAACGAACAGGAAGTAGGGCAGACAAAAACAGCAAACTCCATCTTAACAAAGGGCAAAATCATTCACAAGGTGACTTGGAAAACCCGGAATACTGACACCATGATTCAAGTGTTCTTTAAATGGAACGTAACTTGTGCAAACTGAGGAACCCATTAAACGTGGGACCCCTTTAAGGAATAACCCTGGACAGGTTTAAACTTGGAAAATAGCAGCAAAAAGGACGTTTAAGAACTATTTACAGTCAGTGTTCCTGTTTGCGGTTTCGTATTATAGCAATTTCCAAGGCACCAGCCGGCATCGAACACTTCCTGGCCTGGGAAGATGGGTGCCCGGATCTTCTTCTGGCTCCAAGTAAACGTCATGGGTTTGCCTCTCATGTATTGTCAAGTCATTAGCTGCTATCAAAGTTTGTGTAGCTTGAGTACGAATGTCAGCTTTAGCATTGGCCACAGCAGCAGGTCCAGTAGTGGTAATTATGCACACAGAGGAGCTGCTGGTTCAGAGACTACAGGGGTAGTGTTGTTAGTCTTAGTTTTGGCAGCAGGTGGTGCTACTGCAGGTTCACATCGCATAACGTTCTTGGCATACCAACCTTGCTCACTCCAGTGGCGGGTATAGGTCACATTATCCCCTCTGCACAAGTTTCGATTAGGGTGGCCGTCCCAGAAATGGGCTTCCACGTTATAGCTGGTAACAAAGACTTCTGTTCACAGTCCCAGCTCCTGGATGAAGGCCCAACCCCTTTTTGGGTGAAAGGCTATTACTGTCCCCCGCATTGCTGGATGCAGTTTACGGTGTTTGGTCTTCTAGGTCGGCATTTTACATGGAGCGCCCTGCTCCTTTCGGTCCTTCCAGTGCGAGAGCAGGCATTGCTTATACTCCTCCCAGGTGAGGACTGCAATATAGGACCTGTTCAACCCATCTCACGGGGCGTCCCAGCGAAAGATCACTCCTTCAGGGCTCACGTCCAGCGGTATGCCCTCGGTCACTAGGAGCGGGAGTGGTGTCCCGTCAGTGGTGCGGGGAGTCGCTGGAACTGGAGCGACGGCTGGTGTCTGGGCGAGGAGTGGTCACTGAAGCGGAATCAGCTGCAGGGGGAAGAGCGGTCGCTGGAGCAGGATTGGTCACTGGGGCAGGGGCATTTTCTGTACCTGCATCTGATGTGGTTCCACCGATGCTGGTCCGCTCTGCTGATGAGGACGCTGGAGTCTGCTGCTGCCCGGACCGCGATTCTTCCAGTGCGATCTTCCTGCACAGGGCTGACTTCCATTTCTTCACTGCTGTCGGCTCTGCGTCCGGGAGTTGTTGGCTCAGCTTCTCTGCTGGCGACTCCAGGAAGTCCACATCCTCCAGCGGCGGCAGGCCCGGGGACTCCTCTGGTGGCTCGAGACGATCCTCGGTCACTTCGTCGTCGTTCAGGTACCCGCTGGTTGCCATCCCTGCTTCTGGGTCTACTGTCGCACATGCACGCTGCTCCTCCATTTCCTGGGGGCGGGACTCCTCCTTCTTGTTCCCGCCATTGCAAATAAGGGGGCGGACCTCCTTGGCTGCTGGGCACGTCTTCATCTCTTTTGGTGCCGATTTGGTAGTCTCCTCCCATGTTGGCACGCCCTTCTTCTCTCCTGCGCTCCTCGTGGCGCTGTTATGGCGGCGGTTTTGGTGGGAATTTTGGCGGTCTTTTGCAATACACAGTCCTTCAGCAAATCACAGTTCAAGCACGATTCTGGCACAGTTCTTAGGCGCACATGACCCGATTTTTATGGCTTAAGTAGATCCTGTTCGTGACGCCAAAAGGTTTGAGCACCCCCGTCGGCAAGGGGTACTCGGTACCGGGTCCTTCGGTTCTCAAGGGGGATGTCACGGTGGCTGACCCGGTCCGTGGCCCTCGGGAGGTCCGTATTAAAGGGAAAGGTCTTTAAAGGGGAAATGTTCGTGACGCCACCTGTGGTATTCGGTCAGGGTGACAGACGCTGCTTTAAGGGGTCCGCTGGGGTGATGTTATGGCAGCTAGATGGTATACCTTCCCACAGGTGAAGTATATCCCCAGGGCTTCCCAGTGTGTAGATGGTGGATGGTGAGAGGCGCAGTGAAGAATGAGGACACAAGGTTGCAGTCTCTTTACCTTTACTGATGGCTTCAGCATCCACTGTCCAGAGTACGAGACCACAGGGCAGACAGAGTCTGGCCGGTTTGGAGGCAAATCCAGAGTCCCCTTATCCAGGTGGAAATCAGTAGTCTTCCTCTAGAGCCTTGGTGTTGTAGTACCTTATTGCTGAGCCTCTCATAAGGTCCTCACAGATGTTATGTCTCTCTCTCTGTCCCCCAGATGGATAGGATTACCCATATGACCAGTGGCTTGAGGCTTTTTACAGGGACTCTATCATGCCCCGGCCTCTCGTGGGTGCCACCTTGCCTCCTGGGTATGGGGCGGATCAGTAACATGATATTAGCTGTCCTGCTGGTCTCTAGAGCAAGGCATAAAGGACAGTTGCTCACTCGGTGTTCCAGCTACCGGGATCCTGCGCCTAAGAAGGAGGCAGCCTGTGCAGGGCAGAACTCCTCCTGGTATCCACTCCTTTGCTATGACTTCTTTCTCACTCTGTTGGGGGTCGAGTTCCCGCCTCTGCACAGGGGGAATCTCAGGCCATCTCCGCTGCGGTCTCCCATTCTTCTCCTGCCGCAGTGGAGCCTGCTCATTGGAGACGTCGGTCCCAGCGTCTCGCTCAGTCTGACTCTGTGCAAAAGGTTACTGCTGCTTTTCCAGCTTCTGCCATTGACGCCAGTGCTGGGCAGCGGCGAGCAGATGCTTTTGGGACTAAGTCCTGTTTTTACCCTTCTGAGCATGCCCAGGGTAAGATCTCTCATTGGAGACCGAGGGTCACATGCTTAGATACTGCAGCAAAACCCATTGGTTCTCCAGAAAGGTCCTGAAGGTGCTCAGGCTCTGTGGCAGCCTCTCATTGGTCCCTCTAGGAAGGTCCTGTACTTGCTGCAGCTATAAAAGGTTCGCATGGCCGCACGGCTATGCGCTAGTATCAATCCAAGTATGTGCTTTGCGCCAGTGTGGTTATGTGTGAATGTATTCAGGGACCCGGCTGACATAAGCCCCTAGAATACCCGCAACTCCGGTGACGAGATTGTATGAATGTATTCAGGGACCTGGCTGAAATAAGCCCCTAGAATACCGGCACCTCCGGTGAGGAGATTGCGTGTTTGCATAACCACTGACTGCTATCAGTTTAGCAGTAAGCTTGTGCTCCTGTGAGGCTAACAGGGCGAAGTGCTTTTTTTCACGGCTACTCTGTGAAGTAACAGAGCTAGTCTATACCGCCAAACAGTGCCACCATTCACTAGCAGCAGGTTCCTTCTGCACGGTGGACCCCGGGCTGCGAACGCACCAATTATAATAAACATCTATATTTACTCGGTGCGTTCCGCTAGCCCTAACACACCCTCTCTACAATACAGTTCTCCTTGGTGTCCGTTCTTAGGAACTGCCGCACTTAGGGCAGGCGCAGCTCTGTGACCTTCTGTCTAGGCCTCTGACAGGCTCCCACCCCTGTCACGGACCAACTACCTGAGCAGAGCTCAGAGAGCAACTGCCTAACTTTCTCTCCAGACCACTAGTTTTACCTAGGTGTGAAGAGTGCCCTAATAAATAGGAGCATAGCTCCTCCTGGTGGACTGGAGTATGAAATGTGTTGTATGTTTGTGATACCTGGTAAAGAGATCTCCTTCATTGTCTCCAAACATAACATCACTCCCCCCTAGAGGAGAATGATATCACTGCAATGACCAGGACCCTGGGGCGCTGCAGTCATACCGCCGGTGCAGCCAATGCAACTGCACTGGGGCCCGTTGGTGGACGGAGGCCCCTGCAGGCAGGAGTGTACTGCCCATAGTGGCAGTTTGCAGCCGCTATGGGGCCACTCAGTCAAGATTACGGGCAGGAGTGAGAGGGGCCCAGTGTCATGCAGCATCGGGCCCTCTACTTCTCTCCTGTAATCAAGTGGATACCCAGAGCCAGGGAGAGAGCACTGCGCAGAGTGCAGGAATTGAAAAAGGGGTGTGTCTTGTGGAAGAGACGCTGGCCAATGAACACTTTTCCCACCAGACTGATGAGAGCGGTTACTGGCTTCCGTCTCTGTCTTCCTGCATGGCGCGATCCAATGGTGAGTATTCACCTGTAGTCATTGGGCCCGGCCACACAGCACACTGGAGACAATAGTGGAGGAAGAGCAAGACTTTGGCTGTGTCTTCTGCTCTCTGGCCCTGTTCCATTCCCAGCAGCATCTCCCCACAGAGAAGAGGTTGGGGGAGGAGGGCGCACTATGGGACAGCAGAGCTGATATCAGTCCTCTCTGCTCTGTCCCCATCTCCCACATTGGGTTCTGCAACCTTCTCCAGCTGATCTTTGAACTATGTGAAAGAACTCTTCCAGGGCTCATCTGAACACCTGATGTCATAGATTAGTATGTGGGTGTGTATACATATATGTGTGTGTATATACATATATATGTGTGCATGTACAGTATATGTATCTGTGTATGTATGTGTGTGTGCTTCTGTGTATGTATGTACAGTATGTGTGTGTTTCTGTGTGTGTGTGTGTATGTATGTACGGTATATGTGTGTGCATCTATATATGTAAAAGATATAGAGTGCTCTCAGTGGGAGAAACAAAATAGGAATCTTGTGGGTGTGATACCTTTTAATGGCTAGCAAAATATAGTGAATGATGTTACAAAGCAAGCTTTCGAGACTAGAGTTGAGCGACTTACTTTTTTGGGATCGAGTCGGGTTTTGTGAAAAGTCGGGTCAGGTGAAATCGGCCGATTATTGCGAAAAGTCGGGGGCCGACTGAAACACGAAACCCAATGCAAGTCAATGGGGAATCAAAGTCGGCAGAGAGTGGAGGACAGGAAAACACCTACAGTGCCCATTTTAATGCCAAAAACATCAATTCTTATTACTGAAGCTTGTCAATCTTAATTTACTTTATAATAATAGTTAGGCATTGAAAACTGGGGGTCATTTGGCTAAAGTTGTGGGGGGTAGGGCTGGCTCAAGTTTTTCGTGGGCCCAGGAAATGCGGAATACGTCACGGCGGTGGAGCAGGGAAAGGTAAGTATTTCAACTTTGGAAGTGCTGTGATCCTGAGCAAGCAGTGGGGTCCCACTCGTTGGCATTGGCACTGGCACTGGCACAGGGCCCCTCATAGTACGGCTGTGTGTTTGACGGCGGGTGGTGCCTCCCACCGGCATAGACACTTTTGTGTACTATGAGGGGCTTTGTGCCAGTGACGTCGCCAATGAGTATGCCCCCCCACCTGATGAAGGAACCTGCACTTTCATCTGCACCTTCCTCTTTGTCCCCGTGTAAGGTGGTATAGTATGCGGGAAGGGGAACCTGACTGTCAGCAGGGTCAGATTCTGGCTGTGTAGAGTGCAAGGGGAATGTAGTGGTCTGGGTCAATGTACCAGCAGACTCATCTAGCAGTGGCTGGGCAATGGGCGGGATGAGGAGGAAACACAGATATAGGCCCAAATAATAAAGTGGGCTAAATGCAGTTCCAAATTGGTAACAGGACTAAACAGGCGGCATTGCTTTGTTCAGCGGAGGACAACTGTAATGACAGGCTGACACAGTGAGTAGGCCCAAATAAGTAAGTAGGCTAAATGCAGTTCAAAATTGGTAACAGGACTAAACAGGCGGCATTGCTTTGTTCAGCGGAGGACAATTGTGAGGAGTTTCTGACACAGTGAGTAGGCCCAAATAACAAAGTAGGCTAAATGCAGTTCAAAATTGGTAACAGGACTAAACTGGTGGCATTGCTTTGTTCAGCGGAGGACAACTGTAAGGAGTGGCTGACACAGTGAGTAGGCCGAAATAAGTAAGTAGGCTAAATGTCTGCCAAAAATGTTTTCATAAATAAACAGGTGGCATAGCTAGGTACAGGGGTGGGCTCCTCTGCTGAGTAGCAGACAGTGGTAGTAGGCGCAAAGTATTAACTGGTCTAAATGGAGGCCAGGTGCCCTGTATATTTTAACTATCATCTATCATTTCAACAAATTTGTATTGGCAGTGCAATTGAAGGATTTAACAGCACAGACTGTGGTGGAGCAGGGAGAGGTAAGTATTGCAAGTGGTAGAGCACTGTTCGAGCTGGGGGGAACACTCTCTCGTGGGCGGCGGTACTGGCACAGGGCCCCTCGTATTATGATGGTGTGTCTGACGTTGGTTGTGCACCACCACCGTCAGAGACACTTCATTGTACTATGAGGGACCCTGTGCCAGTGCCGTCGCCCAAGAGTGGGCACACCCACCTGTCCAGGCAAACGGCACTCGCACGGGTGCTTGCGCCAGGTGGTGAACAAGGCCCTGTGGGGGGAGTCAGCCCATTTAGGGAGGTATAAAAATGGCCTATGGTGGACATTCAGCAGCTGCAAATGGAGGAATTGGAGAAGTCAGTAAGAGGAGGCCAAAAGCAAGACATTTTTTCAGGCAAGCTACGTGTCAGCAGGGGAAGGTGGGGCCAAATAATTTGAAATCCATGATTGGTTCATTTTAATGATGGTTAGATCATCAACATTTCGGGTAGCCAGACGTGTCCTTTTTTCGGTCAGTATTGAACCAGCAGCACTGAATACTCTTGATAGCACACTAGCAGCGGGGCATGCGAGCTCCTGTAATGCATATTCTGCCAATTCAGGCCAGGTGTCTATTTTAGATGCCCAGTAATCAAACGGGAATGACCTGTGAGGGAGAACATCGATAAGGGTGGAAAAGTAGTTCGTAACCATACTGGAAAAATGCTGTCTCCTGTCACTTTGAATTGATGCAGCAGTACCTGTCGTGTCAGCGGTCGTTGCAAAATCACTCCACAACCTGGTCATAAAACCCCTCTGTCCAATGCCACTTCGGATTTGTGCACCTCTAACACCTCTGCCATGTTGCCCACTACGGCTCGTGTGAGAACCATCACCGCCGCTGTGTGCTGGGAATGCCTGAACCAAACGGTCTACAAGAGTTGCTTGTTTGGTAGCCAATATTTGCTCAAGGTTCTCATGTGGCATGATATTTTGTAATTTTCCTTTATATCGTGGATCCAGGAGGCAGGCCAACCAGTAATCGTCATCAGTCATCATTTTGATAATGCGGGGGTCCCTTTTTAGGATACGCAAGGCATACTCAGCCATGTGGGCAAATGTTCCAGGTGTCAATTCACTGCTTGTGCTGGGTTGAGGAGCACTTTCTTGCAAATCAACATCACTTGTGTCCCGCAAAAACCCTGTACCTGACCTTGCAACGCCACCAGTTTCTATTGCCCCCTGAGAAGCATCCTCCTCCCATAAATATTCATCCCCATCATCCTCCTACTCCTCCTCTTCGTCCGCCACCTTGTCCAGGAGAGTTCCCTGAGCAGATAGTGGCTGACTGTCATCAAGGATTCCCTCCTCCTTGGCTGCAGACGCCTGCTCCTTAATGTGCGTCAAACTTTGCATCAGCAGACGCATTAGTGGGATGCTCATGCTTATGATGGTGTTGTCTGCACTTACCAGCCATGTGCATTCCTCAAAACACTGAAGGACTTGACAGAGGTCTTGTAGCTTCGACCACTGCACACCAGACAACTCCATGTCTGCCATCCAAGTGCCTGCTCGTGTATGTGTATCCTTCCACAAATAAATTACAGCATGCCTCTGTTCGCACAGCCTCTCAAGCATGTGCAGTGTGGAGTTCCACCTTGTTGCAACGTCGATTATTAGGCGGTGCTGGGGAAGATTCAGCGATCGCTGATGGTTCAGCATACGGCTGGAGTGTACGGGCAACCGGCGGATGTGCGAGCAAAGTCTTTGCACCTTCAGGAGCAGGGCTGGTAACTCCGGATAAATTTTCAGGAAGCACTGCACCACCAGGTTCAAGGTGTGAGCCAGGCAAGGTATGTGTTTCAGTTCTGAAAGGGCTATGGCAGCCATAAAATTCCTTCCGTTATCACTGACTACCTTGCCTGCCCCAAGATGTATACTGCCCAGCCATGACTGAGTTTCTTGCTGCAAGTACTCGGCCAGTACTTCCGCGGTGTGTCTGTTGTCGCCCAAACACTTCATTAAGACAGCCTGCTGACGCTTACCACTAACTGTTCGATAATGGGACACCTCGTGTGCAACACTGGCAGCTGCGGATGGAGTGGTCATGCGACTGAGCTCTGTGGATGAGCTTTCGCTTATGGAGGAGGAGGAGGAGGGGTGGCGAACGCCTACAGCCAACTGTTTCCTAGACGGTGGGCTAGGCAGAACTGTCCCACTATGGCTGTCCCCTGTGGACCCTGCATCCACCATATTAACCCAGTGCACTGTGATGGACACGTAACATCCCTGGCCATGCCTACTGGTCCATGCATCTGTTGTGAGGTGCACCTTTCCACTGACTGATTGCCTCAGTGCATGGACAATGCGGTCTTTGACATGCTGGTGGAGGGCTGGGATGGCTTTTCTCACAAAGAAGTGCCGACTGGGTAGGTCATTACGTGGTACTGCATAGGCCATCAGGTCTTTGAAAGCTTCGCTTTCAACCAACCGGTAGGGCATCATCTCTAACGAGATTAGTCTGGCAATGTGGGCGTTCAAACCCTGTGTACGCGGATGAGAGGATGAGTACTTTCTTTTCCTAACGAGAGTCTCTTGTAGGGTGAGCTAGACTGGAGAGCTGCATATGGTGGAACTAGCGGTGGTGGTGGTGGTGGACATGGCGGATTGAGAGAGGGTTGGTGATGGTATTCTTGATGTTGGCCTACATACAGTGTTTCCTACCAATAACCTTGTGATTCCCTGACTGCTTTGGCCTTGCAACGATACCTCCACATTTGCTGCTGGTGGTGTCCTAACCGGTGGGCTTACAGTGAGGGAAGCAATGTAGCGTTGCTGACTACCTTCATTCTGAGCAGGCGCACCAACGGTACGGGACGTTTGGTAGTTAGTCCAGGCTTGCAAGTGCATGCTGGTTAAATGTCTACGCATGCACGTTGTATTTAAATTTTGAAGATTCTTCCCTCTGCTAAAGGTCTTTGAGCATTTCTTACAGATAACTTTGCACTGATCATTCGGATCTTGGTTAAAAAATTGCCACACTGCACTCTTCCTACTATCGAATACCTTTTCAGGCATTGCACGCTGTGCTACTTTCACCGGATGGCCACGCTGTCCTAAAACTGTTTTTGTTTTTGACACACGTTTTTGGCCTGATACGGGCCTGCCAGGTGACAGCTGTTGCGATGTAGATGGCTGCTGCGGATCATCCTCTTCTGCTTCTGAGCTACTGGCAGCGGCACCCTCTTCCCCCAATGGCTGCCAATCTGGGTCAACAACTGGGTCATCTATCACCTCCTCTTCAATGTCATGTGCACCTTCCTCTGTGTCACCGTGTAAGGTGCTATAGCGTTCGGGACGGGGCACCATAGTCTCATCAGGGTCAGATTCTGGCTGAGTACACTGCGAGGGCAATGTAGTGATCTGAGTCAATGGAACAGCATAATAATCTAGCTGTGGCTGTGCATCAGTGCACTCCATGTCCGATTGATCTTGTAATGGGCAGTTAACAATTTCCCTTTCTAACCCAGGAACGGTATGTGTAAAGAGCTCCATGGAGTAACCTGTTGTGTCACCTGACGCATCCTTCACTTTTGGTTTGGGTGAAGGACACAAGGAAACGTCTTGTTCCTGACCGGGAGCATCCACTGACGACCCGCTGCTTTTATATTTTGAACTTTCTGAAGAGGAGGCGAAAGAGCTAGAGACTGAGTCAGCAAGGAAAGCCAAAACTTTTTCCTGCTGCTCCGGCTTTAAAAGTGGTTTTCCTACTCCAAGATAAGGGAGCCTTCGAGGCCTTGTGTAGCCAGACGATGACGCTGGCTCAACACCTCCAGCCTTAGGTGCTATTTTGCTTTTCCCACTACCACCAGATGCTCCACCACCACCACCACCATCAGTACCAGCTGGCAACGACCGCCCACGGCCTCTTCCACCAGATTTCCTCATTTTTGGGAAAATGTTACCAAAATAACAATCGTTATATGGTACTGTAAAACAAGGTAGAAGGTGTATATAAACTTGTTGAGAATTTAAATCTCCCTTTTTGGGGAGACTGCACCGCAACTCAGGCCCAGTGTATAACACAACACAAAGTAAGTGTCAGAACGTGGCTGGCTGATATACGACAAACTAACAGAACTGACGTATATCCACTTTGTGACAATTTGAAACACCCTTTCTTTGGGGGGAGACTGCACCGCAACTCAGGCCCAGTGTATAACACAACACAATGTAAGTGGCAGAACGTGGCTGGCTGATATATGACAAACTAACAGAACTGACGTATATCCACTTTGTGACAATTTGAATCTCCCTTTTATTGGGGGGAGACATCACCGCAACTCAGGCCCAGTGTGTAACACAACACAATGTAAGTGGCAGAAAGTGGCTGGAAGATATCTGAAAAAATCCAAGGACTGTAGTACAATTTCAATCTCCCTACAATGATCTCAGGACAAGTATGGCAGCAACAAAAAGGACTGCTGCACACAAAAGTGTGGACAAATGAACAAGATAACTGCAGAACGGAGCAACAGGATTTTTGCTTTTAAAAAAGCAGTTGGTTTGCACAGCAGCGTGCAAACAGCAATGCAGCTATCAGGGAGCCTTATAAGGCAGCCTAATAAGCTACAGAGCTGATGCACAAAAATATACCCTCCACTGTCCCTGCAAAAAAAGGTGGTGTTGGACAGTGGAAATCGCTACAGCAAAAGCGGTTTGGGGGTTAATCTTCCCTCCCTAACTATATCCCTTCTTCTGACGAAGCTGCAGCAACCTCTCCCTATGCTAAGATCGGCAGAAGTAAGAAGGCGGTCGGCGTGCACGCCCCTTTATACCCCCTGTGACGCCGCAGAAAGCAAGACAATCACTGTCATGCCCTTCTCTAAGATGGTGGGGACCGAGACCTATGTCATCACGCTGCCCACACTCTGTGTCCTCCTTCATTGGCTGAGAAATGGCGCTGAACGCGTCATACGAAACGCGACTTTGGAGCGAAGATCGCCGACCGCATGGCCGATCCCACACTAGGATCGGGTCGGGTTTCATGAAACCCGACTTTGCCGAAAGTCGGCGATTTTTGAATTTGTCCGATCTGTTTCGCTCAACCCTATTCGAGATGGCTTACGTCTCTTCATCAGGCTTATATGACAAGATATTTGAGGAAACCCAACTATATACAGTAAGGAGCACAGGCATGGTGTGATACATGGACATTTAAATAAACAAACACTGAGCTTAAAGAGAGAATCCTTAATTAGGTAAGATTAGATAGGTGGTGTGAAAGTTTTATGGACCCCATATCCATGTGAGATCAAAGGGCTGGTGGTGCCTTCATTGTTTTTAGAGGAAATTGCTCAGATTTGGTAGTGGGCCATAAATCCTCCTGACAAATTGAGTCATGTGTGACCAGAATCAAAGATGGTAATGAATTTATATTCCCATACCCTGCGATGTTTCTGTGATTTGAAGTTGCCTTTCAAAATGACAACTTTCATATTGTCTATGTTGTGTCCTGGACCACAGAAATGTTTGGCGACAGGTAAATGGTTTTTTTTGTCTGTAATTATATGACTATGAAAGTTGTCATTTTGAAAGGCAACTTGAAATCACAGAAACATCGCAGGGTTTGGGAATATAATTCATTACCATCTTTGATTCTGTTCACACAGGGCTCAATACTACCAAATCTGAGCAATTAAGGATTCACTCTTTAAGCTCAGTGTTTGTTATTTAAATGTCCATGTAACAGGGGTCACTGCATCATATATTCCCACCCTCTGTTCAAACCTGTGGGGTTGAACAGTTGTCACACACCAGGGGTCTCGAGACCGGGTACCCAAGTCACCTTGCCCTACCTGTCGAGAGGACCCTCTCAGTTGGGTTTGAGCATCCTTCATCACCATACCCTTGTTAAGCCTCCCCCACTCCCAGAGGTCGGTATGTAAGTCTTGAGTTTTAGTTTTCAAGTCACCTTCTGTCTGTGTCATCAGACCCTTTTTAGACCTCACATTTTTCCAGTACGCCCCTTTACCCGACCTTTCTCTCCATGGCTGCCACCCACGATTGGTGTGGTCATGAGACCCACTTACAGTCGAGTCTGCTGTCTGGTCTGGGTCTGAGTCTGAGTCTGGCCCATCTAAGACTTGACAGGGGCTACTGTCCAGATCTCTCAGCCTCTTACCGGGAATAGAACTGCCACTTGCAGATTCTCTGCCTCCTACTCTTGCTGTGCGTCTTTGGCTGTCAGCCATTCCATTATTTGGAGGGCCTCTTCTGTTTCCTTTTCCTTGGGCTGAAGGCGGCCACCATCTTCCATCAGTTGGGGCGCAGAAGTCCTGTAAGGCGCAGTTTTTTACGCCTTAACTGCTCTATCTTCCTTAGATACGCCACACAGAACTCCAGCAGAGTCTGTATATTTCCAAGACTCTCCACTGTACCTAGAATGATGAATGGTACCATACCCTTTTCTCTGGGTATCTGGTATTCATGGTCACCAGGAATTCTTAACTTCACCACTCCAGACTTATTCACCATCTCTTGCATGGCTTGACCATTCCTTCAAGTGGCTCTTTTCACCATAGGAATAGGCACCTGTATTACAGTTTCCCGAAGACTCCGAGCTTTCCTCATATGCTACAGCCACCTAGCAGTGTCTTCATTCCTCAACTGGACCATCCACTTTGTACGCACATACAGTAGCTCAAGTGCATGTCACTCAGGGTAGCTACTCTCTTTGCTGTGTCATCATTTGTGGACAGTATCACTAACTGACTAGTTTCCGGGGTCCAGTTCACCTTACACGCCCCCACAGCCATCTTGAACTCTTCATGCATAGAATCCCTGGCACATGCTTGTCTCAGGTCTTCAGGTATGTCTATTAACCCCTTCCCGACCCATGACGCCACGTAGGCATCATGAAAGTCGGTGCCAATCCGACCCATGACGCCTATGTGGCGTCATGGAATGATCGCGTCCCTGCAGATCGGGTGAAAGGGTTAACTCCAATTTCACCCGATCTGCAGGGACAGGGGGAGTTGTACTTCAGGCCAGGGGGGGTGGCTTTGCCCCCACGTGGCTACGATCGCTCTGATTGGCTGTTGAAAGTGCAACAGCCAATCAGAGCAATTTGCAATATTTCACCTATGAAAATGGTGAAATATTGAAATCCAGCCATGGCCGATGCTGCAATACCATCGGCCATGGCTGGAAATCCTGATCTGCCCCCCCACCGCCACCGATCTCCTCCCCAGTCCTCCGTTCTGTCCCGTACTCCCCTCCGTCCGCCTCCCCGTCCTCCTGTCCGCTCTCCCCGTGCTCCGATCCACCCCCCCTGTGCTCCGATCCACCCCCCCATCACCCCCTTATACTTAGCGATCCTCCCGGAGTCGTCCGTCTTCTCCCTGGGCACCGCCATCTTCCAAAATGGCGGGCGCATTTGCAGTGCGCCCGCCGAATCTGCCGGCCGGCAGATTCGTTCCATGTACATTTTGATCACTGTGATAAAACCTATCACAGTGATCAAAATAAAAAAAATAGTAAATGACCCCCCCTTTTATCACCCCCATAGGTAGGGACAATAATAAAATAAAGAAAATATATATTTTTTTCCACTAGGGTTAGAACTAGGGTTAGAACTAGGGTTAGGAGTAGGGTTAGGGGTAGGGTTAGGGGTAGGGTAAGGGGTAGGGTTAGGGTTAGGGTAAGGGTTAGAGCTAGGGTTAGGGCTAGGGTTAGAACTAGGGTTAGCGTTAGAATTAGGCTATGTGCACACGGTGCAGATTTGGCTGCGGATTCGTAGCAGTGTTCCATCAGGTTTACAGTACCATGTAAACCTATGGAAAACCAAATCCACTGTGCCCATGGTGCGGAAAATACCGCGCGGAAATGCTGCGCTGTATTTTCCACAGCATGTCAATTCTTTGTGCGGATTTCACAGCGTTTTACACCTGTTCCTCAATAGGAATCCGCAGGTGAAATCCGCATAAAAAACACTGGAAATCCGCGGTAAATCCGCTGGTAAAACGCAGTGCCTTTTACCTGCGGATTTTTCAAAAATGGTGCGGAAAAATCTCACACGAATCCGCAATGTGTGCACATAGCCTTAGGTTTGGAATTAGAGTAAGGCTAGGTTCACATTGCGTTAGGGCAATCCGTTTAGCGCTAGCGGATTGCGCTAACGCAATGTATTTTTATGGATCGCGTTTGGGGGTCGCGTTAACGTCCCCGCTCTCGCAGATCCCCGATCTGCGAGAGCGGGGAACGGACCTCGGGCGCGCCGCAGACGCTGCAAGCAGCGTCCGAGGCGCGTCACAGAAGAACGGCACATCACTAGCGCGAGCCGAAAAAGGCACGCGCTAGTGATGCGCTGCTGGCGAAATTAACATTGCTGTCAATGGGTGCGCTAACGGACCCGTTGCACGGCGTTAATTGCGACATTTTCGCCGTGCAACGCTGTCCGTTAGCGATCACCCATTAACGCAATGTGAACCTAGCCTTAGGGTTGGAATTAGGGCTAGGGTTGGAAATAGGGTTAAGAATAGGCTTGTGGTTAGGGTTAGGGGTGTGTTGGGGTTAAAGTTGTGGTTAGGGTTGGGGTTAGGGTTAGGGTTGGGATTAGGGTTAGGGTTGGGATTAGGGTTAGGGTTGGGATTAGGGGTGTGTTGGGGTTAGGGTTGTGATTAGGGTTATGGCTAGAGTTGGGATTAGGATTAGGGGTGTGTTGGGGTTAGTGTTGGAGTTAGAATTGAGGGGTTTCCACTGTTTAGCCACATCAGGGGTCTCCAAACGCAACATGGCGCCACCATTGATTCCAGCCAATCTTGCGTTCAAAAAGTCAAATGGTGCTCCCTCCCTTCCGAGCCCCGACGTGCGCCCAAACAGTGGTTTACCCCCACATATGGGGTACCAGCATACTCAGGACAAACTGGGCAACAATTATTGGGGTCCAATTTCTCCTGTTACCCTTGCGAAAATAAAAAATTGCTTGCTAAAACATAATTTTAGAGGAATGAAAAATTATTTTTTATTTTCACGGCTCTGCTTTATAAACTTCTGTGAAGCACTTGGCTGTTCAAAGTGCTCACTATATATCTAGATAAGTTCCTTGGGGGGGTCTAGTTTCCAAAATGGGGTCACATGTGTGGGGTTTCTACTGTTTAGACACATCAGGGGCTCTGCAAATGCAACGTGACACCCGCAGACCATTCCATCAAAATCTGCATTTCAAAACGTCACTGCTTCCCTTCCGAGCCCCGATGTGTGCCCAAACAGTGGTTTACCCCCACACATGGGGTAGCAGCGTACTCAGGACAAACTGGACAACAACTTTTGGGGTCAAATTTCTCCTGTTACTCTTGCGAAAATAAAAAATTGCTTGCTAAAACATAATTTTTGAGGAATGAAAAATTATTTTTTATTTTTACGGCTCTGCGTTGTAAACTTCTATGAAGCACTTGGGGGTTCTAAGTGCTCACTATACATCTAGATAAGTTCATATGGGGGTCTAGTTTCCAAAATGGGGTCACTTGTGGGGGGTTTCTACTGTTTAGGCACATCAGGGGCTCTGCAAATGGAATGTGACGCCCGCAGACCACTCCATCAAAGCCTGCATTGCAAAACGTCACTTCCTCCCTTTCGAGCCCCGACTTGTGCCCAAACAGTGGTTTACCCCCACATATGGGGTATCAGTGTACTCAGGACAAACTGGGCAACAACTATTGGGGTCCAATTTCTCCTGTTACCCTTGTGAAAATAAAAAAATGCTTGCTAAAACATCATTTTTGAGGAAAGAAAAATGATTTTTTATTTTCATGGCTCTGCGTTGTAAACTTCTATGAAGCACTTGGGGGTTCAAAGTGCTCACCACATATCTAGATAAGTTCCTTGGGGTGTCTAGTTTCCAAAATGGGGTCACTTGTGGGGGATTTCTACTGTTTAGACACATCAGGGGCTCTGCAAACGTAACATGATGCCCACAGACCATTCCATCAAAGTCTGCATTCCAAAACGTCACTACTTCCCTTCCGAGCCCCGACGTGTGCCCAAACAGTGGTTTTCCCCCACATATGGGGTATCAGCGTACTCAGGAGAAACTGGACAATAACTTTTGGGGTCCAATTTCTCCTGTTACCCTTGGGAAAATAAAACATTGTGGGCTAAAAAATCATTTTTGAGAAAAGAAAAATTATTTTTTATTTTCATGGCGCTGCATTATAAACTTCTGTGAAGCACTTGGGGGTTCAAAGTGTTCACCACACATCTAGATTAGTTCCTAGGGAGGTCTAGTGTCCAAAATGGGGTCACTTGTGGGGGAGCTCCAATGTTTAGGCACACAGGGGCTCTCCAAACGCGACATGGTGTCCGCTAATGATTGGAGCTAATTTTCCATTCAAAAAGCCAAATGGCGTGCCTTCCCTTCCGAGCCCTGCCGTGCACCCAAACAGTGGTTTACCCCCACATATGGGGTATCATCGTACTCAGGACAAACTGCACAACAACATTTGGGGTCCAATTTCTCCTGTTACCCTTGGGAAAATAAAAAATTCCGGGCTAAAAATCATTTTTGAGGAAAGAAAAATTAATTTTTATTTTCACGGCTCTGCGGTATAAACTTCTGTGAAGCACTTGGGGGTTCAAAGTCCTCACCACACATCTAGATTAGTTCCTTGGGAGGTCTAGTTTCCAAAATGGGGTCACTTGTGGGGGAGCTCCAATGTTTAGGCACACAGGGGCTCTCCAAACGCGACATGGTGTCCGCTAACGATTGGAGCTAATTTTCCATTCAAAAAGTCAAATGGCGCGCCTTCCCTTCCGAGCCTTGCCGTGCACCCAAACAGTGGTTTACCCCCACATATGAGGTATCGGCGTACTCAGGAGAAATTGCCCAACAAATTTTAGGATCCATTTTATCCTGTTGCCCATGTGAAAATGAAAAAATTGAGGCTAAAATAAATTTTGTGTGAAAAAAGGTACTTTTTCATTTTTACGGATCAATTTGTGAAGCACCTGAGGGTTTAAAGTGCTCACTATGCTTCTAGATAAGTTCCTTGGGGCGTCTAGTTTCCAAAATGGGGTCACATGTGGGGGAGCTCCAATGTTTAGGCACACGGGGGCTCTCCAATTGCGACATGGTGTCCGCTAATGATTGGAGCCAATTTTTCATTCAAAAAGTCAAATGGCGCTCCTTCCCTTCCGAGCCCTGCCGTGCGCCCAAACAGTGGTTTACCCCCACATATGAGGTATCAGCGTACTCAGGACAAATTGGAAAACAATGTTCGTGGTCCAGTTTCTCCTTTTACCCTTGGGAAAATAAAAAAATTGTTGCTAAAAGATCATTTTTGTGACTAAAAAGTTAAATGTTCATTTTTTCCTTCCATGTTGCTTCTGCTGCTGTGAAACACCTGAAGGGTTAATAAACTTCTTGAATGTGGTTTTGAGCACCTTGGGGGGTGCAGTTTTTAGAATGGTGTCACTTTGGGGTATTTTCAGCCATATAGAACCCTCAAACTGACTTCAAATGTGAGTCCCTAAAAAAAATGGTTTTGTAAATTTTGTTGTAAAAATGAGAAATCACTGGTCAAATTTTAACCCTTATAACTTCTTAGCAAAAAAAAATTTTGTTTCCAAAATTGTGCTGATGTAAAGTAGACATGTGGGAAATGTTATTTATTAACTATTTTGTGTCACATAACTCTCTGGTTTAACAGAATAAAAATTCAAAATGTGAAAATTGCGAAATTTTCAAAATTTTCGCCAAATTTCCGTTTTTTTTCACAAAGAAACTCAGAAATTATCGACCTAAATTTACCACTAACATGAAGCCCAATATGTCTCGAAAAAACAATCTCAGAACCGCTAGGATCCGTTGAAGCGTTCCTGAGTTATTACCTCATAAAGGGACACTGGTCAGAATTGCAAAAAACGGCCAGGTCATTAACGTCAAAATAGGCTGGGTCATGAAGGGGTTAAGCATTTAAACAGAGAAGTCTCTTTCTCTCCTGTTGTCATTAGACACCCATCTTGTTCAGTTCTCAGGGCCATCTTCCTCTGAATGTCACCTGCTTCCACATGTTTGGCCAGGATAGACACCTGCTGCTCCGTTTTCAAGGCTGTTACATTCATCGACTGGCTTTCAGCCAGGCGACCTCTGTGCTCCACCACCTCTTTCTCTAAGGCACCCACACGGCACTCAGCAGCCTGTCTCCGAAGCTCCTCTTGCTTCATCCAGGCTTCTACAGTATCCTGGACCCTCCTTAGCTCGCTTTTCACATCCTCTGGATTGGTTGGGCTTCCATCAAGCGAGGAGGTATCTACTTCAGGCCCCACTTCTTTGGTGGCTTCCTCCACTTCTGCACCCTCGGACTCAGCACTGTCAGCGTCATCCTTCACTTGGTTATCTGAGTACCCCAGCTCTTCCGCATCAGGTACTATGGAGCCTTCACCATACTCCGCTATTTCACAACCTCTTTGTCACCGCAGACATGGGTCTACAACAGGTCAGTTCCTCATGTCCTCCGTGGATTCTCACTCCACCAGTGCTCTCCAGGTTTTCTTCTCCTACAGCGCCATCAAATGGCTGGTCATCTGACTCCAACCTAGCGGTTGCTAGGTGCATCAAGAACGCATCTATCTTCCTTGTACAGTCTGGAAAAGAATCCATATCTTGAACAAAAGCACAAGACACTGTTTTTCCTTTATTCCTTTCTTCACAAGGTGCAACTGGTTCAACTTCTTTGCGCCCTTTACATCTCCGGCGCTGGGAGGACTTGGCCTTCTTGTGGGGCTCTTCTTTACTGTACTCCCTTACTTCCTCAGAGTCACAGTCACCCCCGGAGTCTGTGTCACACCCCACAGTGTGTGAACCCCCAAGTCACTCTCTATCTATGTGTCACCTCGGCTTTTTTTCTATCGCATCGTTATCATTCACATTGTGGTAACCTACAGGTGACATCAGGCCAGTAAGTAGGGCAGACGCATCCTTTCCACTGGTCAACCTGACGTATGACCCATCAAGTTTGGGAGGTGTTTCGGCCACCGTCGTGTCACTAAGTTGGGCCCGTCCAACATTTTCCTCGGTCCAGCTTAACTTAGGACTGTCAACTCTAGGGGGCGTATTCTCCACATTACTACCTCCCATACACATTACTTCTACAAACACCTTTCCAAATCTCCACCCATCCCACAGGGTCTCCAAGTCCCAACCGATTACCATATTATACAGCAAATCCGGGACTACCGTCACTTCGTGGTACCTGGACACTCCAGTCACTTCAATGTAGAGGCAGGCTGTCAAAGGTCCTTTATCGTCCCCACCGGAGCCATTCACTCTCAGCCCTGACCAAGGCGACACTGAACTTTCAGGAGGGGTCCTCAGCAAAGACGCTTCCCTCCCAGGGTCTATCAGTCCCATCACACATTCTCCATTCAACCAGAGGGGGCACTGTAGTGTCAGTTCATCGACTGAGCTATCCACTGTATAGCATGGTCCTGCATAGCAGGAACTTAGCTGCTCCTGGCTACAGTCCAATGGCGCATTCGCCGCCTCCTCTTTTTTTTGTCACTACCCCAATTTGGGTTACCGCTCCTTTTTTGGACTCCGTCCCCTTTTGGGCAACTGCTCCATTTTGGACACACCCCTTTTGGGACTCCACCCCTTTTGTGAAACTATCCCTGTTCGGGTTACCACCCCCTTTTGGGATTCCACCCCTTTTTGGGCAACCATCCCTGCTTGGGTCACCGCCCACTTTTAGGGACACAACCCCTTTTGGGGACACCACCCTTTCCCTCGTGTACACCCTGTAGCCTTCCCACGGTACTCTCAGGCACCAGTTCGCACAGTACACCAATATGTCTCTGGGCATGCATTGGCCCTTTAAGAGTCTGAATGATCTGGACCACCAATGTCCGTACGACACCTCACCAGCTCCCGCTGGCACTGCCACAGCTCCTGCTGCAGTCACAAACTGCCGGCACCTCTGGCTGCCAATCACAAGCCGCTGCTGCTGCCACTGCAGCTCCGGCTGCTGCAGAACCTCCTGCTGCAACTGCAGCTCCTCTCTGCAGGGCTCTGCACAGCTCCACACCGCAGACTTCGTGGACCCACCGATCCACAGCAAATCTTCATAACCCCTCCGAGTTACAACAAAACGGTTTCAATCTTCGTGGACCCGCCGATCCACAGCAAAACTTCGTAACCCTGCCGAGTTACAGCAATCATGTCCACACATGCTTTGTGGACCGTTGCCCACAGACTAACACCATATGTGAGATAGCGCTCACTAAGAGGTTGGGGAATACTCGCTTGGCAATGGGATAAATGCACACGGGCATGGTTTTTAACACAAAAACAGTCTATCCGGTTTATTCAGGTATCATAAACCGCAACCACAAACAGTGCATTACATCACTTCATATACAGCTTCATCTCGCAGACGCTAAACATGCTGGACGTTACTTTGTCCAGTTGCCATGGGTGACAGCATGCCGCACAGTTCATTAGTTCATAGAACACAATAAGCACCAACAGTCTGTGGAGGTACCTTACGGGAGCTCCTGTTCCACACACCGACTCCTTTTCAGTTCTCTCTATCCTCTGGAAAAGCTGCCTTATGGGGATCACCAACTTGCCTTGCCGGCACACGTCAATTAGTTCCAGACCCACCGAAGGACGGTAGCTTCCCCAACACAGTAGCCGTCACCGGCTCTGCAGATCCATGGCCTCACCTCATGCTTTTCAGGGATCCGGTCCTACTCCCAGAACCTCCCAACACAGAGGCCACTCAGGATCACGGCCTCACCAGGTGCTCTTCAGGGATCCGGTCCCCATTCTGGACCTCACAACACCCAGGCCTTTCCTCTTACAGGACCTTACAGCTATGACCCATTCAGGTCCATACACAGGAACCATGTGACCAACACCCTGGTCACATTATCAAGCTGTAACCACTTCCATAGGTGGGAGGTGTGTGTGGCTAGTCCAACCCGCCCAGCTCTCAAACTAGCCCTGCAAGCCTCCCTTTAAAACAACACAAATACTTGTGGGACTACAGGTCCCAGAACAACCTTACTTCAGGTTTACAGTGCAGAGTATCTTCCTCTGTGACACACACCGGCCATTCACAATAATGCCGGACGTTGTCTCATCACTACAGTTATGCCTGCAACTGACATGCATTCTTATTGCCTCAATATGCCTCAGTGCGTATTCTGAGGAGACCATGCAGCGCCCCTTACCTGTAACAGGGGTCACTACATCATAGTATGTTATATGTAAAGTATGTACGGTATATGTATGTGTATCCGTGTGTGTATGTACGGTACAGGGTCGGACTGGCCCACCGGGATACCGGTGAAATGCCCGGTGGGCCCCGACCCAGGGAGGAGGAGAAGGAGGAGAAGGAGGAGGAGGAAGAAGAAAAAAAAAAGAGAGACGCGGGCCCTTTAAATCTTCCTGCGGCGCCGACCACCGCCACGACCAGGGGCCCCCCCGGTGCCAGTGCTGGCCCATAATACTGTGTGTGGGGGGGCAATAATACTGTGCGGGGTGGGCATAATACTGTGCAGGGGGAGGGGGGCATAATACTGTGTGGAGGAGCTGGGGGGGGGAATACTGTGTGGGGCCTGGGGCATAATACTGTGTGGAGGAGCTGGGGGGGGAAATACTGTGAGGGGGCATAATACTGTGTGGAGGAGCTGGGGGGGAAAATACTGTGCAGGGCATAATACTGTGCAGGGGGCAATAATACTGTGCAGGGGGCATAATACTGTGCAGGGGGGGCATAATACTGTGCAGGGGGACAATAATACTGTGCAGGGGGCAATAATACTGTGCGGGGTTGCATAATACTGTGTGGGGGGGGGCATAATACTGTGTGGAGGAGCTAGGGGGGGAAATACTGTGCGGGGGCATAATACTGTGTGGAGGAGCTGGGGGGGGGAAATACTGTGCGGGGCCCGGGGCATAATACTGTGTGGAGGAGCTGGGGGGGGGGGGAAATACTGTGCGGGGGCATAATACTGTGTGGAGGAGCTGGGGGGGAAAATACTGTGCGGAGCATAATACTGTGCAGGGGACAATAATACTGTGCAGGGGACAATAATACTGTGCAGGGGGCAATAATACTGTGCCGGGGGGGCATAATACTGTGCAGGGGGTGGGCATAATACTGTGCAGGGGGGCATAATACTGTGTGGAGGAGCTGGGGGGGGAAATACTGTGTGGGGCATAATACTGTGTGGGGGGGCATAATACTGTGTGGAGGAGCTGGGGGGGCGTAATACTGTGTGGAGGAGCGGGGGGTCCCATAATACTGTGTGGAGGAGCTGGGGGGCATTATACTGTGTGGAGAAGCACGGGGCCCACAATACTGTATGTAGGAGCAGGGGGCCCATGATGTGCTGTATGGAGGAGCATTACATAGGGCCCATAATACTATATGGAGGACTATGAGGTGCCCATAATACTGTATGGAGGAGCATTATATGGGGCCAATAATACTGTATGGAGGAGCATTATATGGGGCCAATAATACTGTATGGAGGAGCATTATATGGGGCCAATAATACTGTATGGAGGACTATGTGGTTGCCCATAATACTGTATGGAAGACTATGTGTTGCCCTTAATACTGAATGGAGCACTATGTGTTAACCATAATACTGTATGGCGGACTATGACGTGCCCATAATACTGTATGGAGGACTATGTGGTTGACCATAATACTGTATGGAGGACTATGAGGTGCCCGTAATACTGTATGACGCACTATGTGGTGCCTATATTTTGTACGATATCTGTTTTTTTATCTGTGCATCAGGAATCATGGCATGTGTTAAAGGGGCCCATGGAAACCTGGAGCCAACCCTGGCGACAACGCACATCAAGATGAATACCGGCTGCTACTGTGACAGTGCGCTCTGCTCTGTGACAGGCCATGTGTTGAAGTCACATAACAGTTTTGTTAAATGACTCCTGCAGCCTTTGATAGGCCGGCGGTCTTTCAATGTTACTGCTATGTGACGTCAACGCACGGCCTGTTACAGAGCAGAGAGCCCTGTCACAGCTGCGGTCGGCAGCCATTGTAGCGACCACACCAAATATGAAGCCAAAAGAGGATGCTGGGGAGCACAAGAAGGTGAGAAGAATCCCCCCTCTGTAGTTGGGCAAGGTAGTGGCCATAGGGACGGACATAGGGGCCCAGGGAGGGTACATTAAATAAAGGGGCCCAGGATGAGGACATTATTACTGGAAGGAGCCCAGGATAGGGACCTTATTAAGGTGGACATTGGGGTCCAAGATGGAGACATTAAATAAAGGGACCAAGGATCTGGCACCTTATTCAATAAAGGGGAGACATAATTACTGTATTGAGGTCAGGATGAGGAACATACATTATTGGTTTATGGTGGCAAATGGGGACATAATTGCTGTAGGGGCCAATCAGAGGACATTATTACTGCTGTAATTTACTTTTGATCTTACTGTCTTCCATGGGGAGAACAAAAGGGTCCTACTACTGAGCAGGGTGGCACTTTGTCTTTTTTTTTCTTCATCTGACATAGTATAGAAGTCGAGGAAAATAGTGGGGAATGTGCTCTGGAAGCGATCAGCTATAGCTAACTCTGTTATTTTCTGCAGAGACGAGTCTTTGCTGGAAGAAGTAATGGCGGTCTGCACTGGATGAAGAAAAAATACCTCAACTACAGATGTCACCGGTGAGTCAGTGTGTTGCTTGTTCACTTACACTATAAACTGTGTACAGAGCTCCTTTGTATAATGTTTCTGGTGGTCACTGTATTATGTGTACACTGACACTATATACAGAGCTCCTGTGTGTAATGTCACTGGTGGTCACTGTATTACCTGTACACTGACACTATATACAGAGCTCCTGTGTATAATGTCACTTGTGATCACTGTATTACCCGTACACTATACAATATACACTCACCGGCCACTTTATTAGGTACACCATGCTAGTAACGGGTTGGACCCCTTTTGCCTTCAGAACTGCCTCAATTCTTCGTGGCATAGATTCAACAAGGTGCTGGAAGCATTCCTCAGAGATTTTGGTCCATATTGACATGATGGCATCACACAGTTGCCGCAGATTTGTCGGCTGCACATCCCAAAGATGCTCCATACAAGGCAGGATGGATCCATGCTTTCATGTTGTTTACGCCAAATTCTGACCCTACCATCCGAATGTCGCAGCAGAAATCGAGACTCATCAGACCAAGCAACGTTTTTCCAATCTTCTACTGTCCAATTTCGATGAGCTTGTACAAATTGTAGCCTCAGTTTCCTGTTCTTAGCTGAAAGGAGTGGTACCCGGTGTGGTCTTCTGCTGCTGTAGCCCATCTGCCTCAAAGTTCGACGCACTGTGCGTTCAGAGATGCTCTTAGGCCTTGGTTGTAACGGGTGGCGATTTGAGTCACTGTTGCCTTTCTATCAGCTCAAACCAGTCTGCCCATTCTCCTCTGACCTCTGGCATCAACAAGGCATTTCCGCCCACAGAACTGCCGCTCACTGGATTTTTTTTCTTTTTCGGACCATTCTCTGTAAACCCTAGAGATGGTTGTGCGTGAATATCCCAGTAGATCAGCAGTTTCTGAAATACTCAGACCAGCCCTTCTGGCACCAACAACCATGCCACGTTCAAAGGCACTCAAATCACCTTTCTTCCCCATACTGATGCTCGGTTTGAACTGCAGGAGATTGTCTTGACCATGTCTACATGCCTAAATGCACTGAGTTGCCGCCATGTGATTGGCTGATTAGAAATTAAGTGTTAACAAGAAGTTGGACAGGTGTACCTAATAAAGTGGCCAGTGAGTGTATACAGAGCTCCTGTGTATAATGTCACTGGTGATCACTGTATTACCTGTACACTGACACTATATACAGAGGTACTGTGT
Source organism: Ranitomeya variabilis (assembly GCF_051348905.1). Classification (NCBI taxonomy): domain Eukaryota; kingdom Metazoa; phylum Chordata; class Amphibia; order Anura; family Dendrobatidae; genus Ranitomeya; species Ranitomeya variabilis. The sequence goes on along the minus strand of NC_135237.1, from coordinate 326,535,308 downwards.
ATATTGTCACTGGTGGTAATAACAGTGTTGTTAGTATTGTGGTTTGCATTCATAATCAATGTTGTAGTATTCGGGCACTATGTGTTGGTAATTTGTGGTCTGGTCACTGCGTGGCAGTATTTCTACTTGTATGTGGTATCATGTGGTCCCTATATGCTGGTAATATTTATTTTTATTTATTTTTAGTCATTTATATAGCGCTATTAATTTCACAGCGCTTTACAGACATTATTGCCACTGTCCCCAATAGGGCTCACAATCTAGATTCCCTAGCAGTATGTCTTTGTAAATGTGGGAGGAAACCAGAGTACCCAGAGGAAACTCTCGCAAACATGGGAGAACATACAAACTCATTGCAGATGTTGTCCTTGGTGGGATTTGAACCCAGGACCCCAGCGCTGCAAGGCTGCAGTGCTAACCTCTGAACCGTGCTGCCCTAATTTGTCATATTATTCGGTCACTATGTGGTGGTAATATGTGATCTGTTCATGGTGTGGCGGTATTTGTCCCTTGTATGTAGTATTTTTCGGTCACTATGTGGTCTGGTCATGGTGTGGTGGTATTTCTTCCTGTATGTGGTAATATTGGTCTTGGTATAGTGGATTGTGTTGTGTATGGTGGTCATTTGTTCTCTCTGATATTAATTAGGAGAAGATTCTTTATTTCCATTATAGTTTTAATGCTTTGTACACAGCGGTGGAGATGCACTTACAGGGGGTTTCCTGTGGAAAAAAAGTAATCACCTCTCCACAGGATAAGTGATAACATACTGATTGGTGGGGGTCTGACTGCTTGGACCTATTCAGCAAAATGTGGAACTTTTTATCCCCATTAGACTGGAGTGGCATGTCCGACTAGATCACTGATCCATTCATTCCCTCAGTGGCTGCACTTGTTATTTTCTGGAAGCCCCAAAGAGAATGAATGGAGCTGCGGTCAGACATCCCACCTGCCGCTGCATTTTAAAATAGTGATAAAAGTGTCCTGTCATGGATAAAACTTCCCCATTCTTCCGATCGGTGCAGTTTCTAATGGTCGGACCTAAGCGATCACCTATACTGTGGAGCCCATGGATCGGTGATAACATGTTTTAATCAAGAACCCCATTAATGTAAACTATGCTCCACTATAATGACAGATATTTGCATATAGCTGTAGGGTGGGCCCCTAGAGTCCATTCCCCTGGTGGGCCCCAAACACCCCAGTCCGACCGTAGTACGGTATATGTGTGTGTATGTATGGTATGTATGGTATGTGTATGTGTATCTGTGTGTGTATGTACAATATATGTGTGTGTACACATGTGCAGTATATGTGTGTGTATGTACGGTGTATGTGTATGTACGGTGTATGTGTGTATGATGTGTGTGTATGTATGTACAGTATATGTATATGTATCTGCGTGAGTGTATGTACAGTATATGTGTTTACGTATGTACGGTATATGTATGTATGGTATATGTGTGTGTAAAAACGCTAGTGTGAAACCGGCCTAAGTGATGTAAAACCAGAGTGCTTTTGTCTCCAGCACGCTAAGTGCTGAGAGCGTTAATAGGATCCTATGTTATGGGCTGGCTTTAGTGGACCTTCATAGAGCGGGTGGGAGGAGGTCCACTGTATCTCCACACGCAGTCCTGACAGGATCTGTGTGAGGTCACGTTTATGTGACCATCACATGGGAAGTTAAATACCTGAACATGAGAGTCAGACAGTTTTGTCTCTTGGGAGAGTAGGAACTGTGCTGGTTATCTGCAGGTAAACCCTGAAGGGAATGGACTTATATGGACTGTGCTTCGTTTGTTTTACCCTTAAGGTACCTTCACACTAAACGACTTTGCAACGAGAACGACAACGATCCGTGACGTTGCAGCATCCTGGATAGCGATATCGTTGTGTTTGACATGCAGCAGCGATCTGGATCCTGCTGTGATATCGCTGGTCGTTGCTGAAAGTCCAGAACTTTATTTGGTCGTCAGATCGGCGTGTATCGTCGTGTTTGACAGCAAAAGCAACGATGCCAGCAATGTTTTACAATGGTAACCAGGGTAAATATCGAGTTACTAAGCGCAGGGCCGCGCTTAGTAACCCGATATTTACCCTGGTTACCATTGTAAAAGTAAAAAAAAAACACTACATACTCACCCTCTGATGTCTGTCACGTCTCCCGGCGTCCGCGCTGCTGCTCAGAGCTTCCTGCACTGAATGTGTAAGTGCCGGCCGTAAAGCAAAGCACAGCGGTGACGTCACCGCTGTGCTTTAGGGCCGGCGCTTACACAGTGCAGGGAAGCTGAAGGCGAGGGACGCGACAGACACGGCAATGTAAGTATGTAGTGTTTGGGTTTTTTTACATTTACACTGGTAACCAGGGTAAACATCGGGTTACTAAGCGCGGCCCTGCGCTTAGTAACCCGATGTTTACCCTGGTTACCCGGGGACTTCGGCATCGTTGGTCGCTGGAGAGCTGTCTGTGTGACAGCTCTCCAGCGACCACACAGCGACGCTGCAGCGATCGGCATCGTTGTCGATATCGCTGCAGCGTCCCTTAAGGTACCGTCACATTAAGCGACGCTGCAGCGATAGCGACAGCGATGCCGATCGCTGCAGCGTCGCTGTTTGGTCGCTGGAGAGCTGTCACACAGACCGCTCTCCAGCGACCAACGATGCCGAGATCCCCGGGTAACCAGGGTAAGCATCGGGTTGCTAAGCGCAGGGCCGCGCTTAGTAACCCGATGTTTACCCTGGTTACCAGCGTAAAAGTTAAAAAAACAAACAGCACATAACTCACCAGCGCGTCCCCCAGCCTCTGCTTCCTGACACTGACTGAGCTCCGGCCCTAACAGCACAGCGGTGACGTCACCGCTGTGCTTTCACTTTCAGTTTAGGGCCGGCGCTCAGTCAGTGTCAGGAAGCAGAGGCTGGGGGACGCGCAGGTGAGCATGTACTGTTTGTTTTTTTAACTTTTATGCTTGTAACCAGGGTAAACATCGGGTTACTAAGCGCGGCCCTGCGCTTAGTAACCCGATGTTTACCCTGGTTACCAGTGTAAAATATCGCTGGTATCCTTGCTTTTGCTGTCAAACACGGCGATACACGGCGACCTAGCGACCAAATAAAGTGCAGACCTTCTAGCAGCGACCAGCAATTTCACAGCGGGATCCAGATCGCTGCTGCGTGTCAAATACAGCGATATCGCTATCCAGGTCGCTGCAACGTCACGGATTGCTGGCGATATCGCCTAGTGTGACGGTACCTTAAGTGTGAAGGTATCTTTATGCCAGCAAGGCTCTGTTTATTTTGCTGAACACTGCCAAGGTTTATGCTATCTTCAATAAACCAGCAGGTGATCTTCTACCAGAACAGTTCCTGTGTCTACCTGGGAAAGCAGCTGAGTGTGTCAACCCCTCACAATAAGTATACATATATACATATATGTGTCTATATATAGGAATGTACACATATACATATACATATATTTATAGTCATGTGTACAGGACCTATATATTTAAGATGTATTTCACACCTTTCATCAACTTTTTTCTTTTTTTGCCATATTTTAACTGCAACGGAAGCCAGACGAACAGATGCTGCTAACCAGGAAGGACATCTGCACAGCCTACTTAAAAAACTACAAAAGAGAAGGGTGTAACAGTGGAAGAAAGATTTCTAGCATAGAAGGAACTAGAAAACACCTTTTGAAACATCTCACTTACTTCCTCCTAACACTCAGTGTGGGCAGAAATCTGAAATCACTGCATTTAAAAACAATGCTTTGATCATAATAATTTAAACAATTAGTACCTCACGTTCCCCACATTGTTTCTACTTCCTATTTTCACTTTCCCTCTTTTGTTAGATAACATTGTAGGATATTCCCTCCTGGTGGCACTAATGTAAAGTCTCTGATTCTAATTACCGTATATACTCGAGTATAAGCCGACCCGAGTATAAGCCGACCCCCCTAATTTTGCCACAAAAAACTGGGAAAACTTATTGACTCGAGTATAAGCCTAGGGTGGAAAATGCAGCAGCTACCGGTGAATTTCAAAAATAAAAATAGATGCTCCATACCATTCATTATGGCCCCATAGCTGTGCCATATAGTGCTCTGCACCGTTCATTATTGCCCCATAGCTGTACCATAGAAAGCTGTGCCATATAGTGCTCTGCACCGTTCATTATTGCCCCATAGCTGTGCCATATAGTGCTCTGCACCGTTCATTATTGCCCCATAGCTGTGCCATATAGTGCTCTGCACCGTTCATTATTGCCCCATAGCTGTACCATAGAAAGCTGTGCCATATAGTGCTCTGCACCGTTCATTATTGCCCCATAGCTGTGCCATATAGTGCTCTGCACCATTCATTATTGCCCCATAGCTGTACCATAGAAAGCTGTGCCATATAGTGCTCTGCACCGTTCATTATTGCCCCATAGCTGTGCCATATAGTGCTCTGCACCGTTCATTATTGCCCCATAGCTGTGCCATATAGTGCTCTGCACCGTTCATTATTGCCCCATAGCTGTGCCATATAGTGCTCTGCACCATTCATTATTGCTCCATAGCTGTGCCATATAGTGCTCTGCACCGTTCATTATTGCCCCATAGCTTTACCATAGAAAGCTGTACCATATAGTGCTCTGCACCGTTCATTATTGCTCCATAGCTGTGCCATATAGTGCTCTGCACCGTTCATTATTGCCCCATAGCTTTACCATAGAAAGCTGTGCCATATAGTGCTCTGCACCGTTCATTATTGCCCCATAGCTGTGCCATATAGTGCTCTGCACCATTCATTATTGCCCCATAGCTGTACCATAGAAAGCTGTGCCATATAGTGCTCTGCACCGTTCATTATTGCCCCATAGCTGTGCCATATAGTGCTCTGCACCGTTCATTATTGCCCCATAGCTGTGCCATATAGTGCTCTGCACCGTTCATTATTGCCCCATAGCTGTGCCATATAGTGCTCTGCACCATTCATTATTGCCCCATAGCTGTGCCATATAGTGCTCTGCACCGTTCATTATTGCCCCATAGCTTTACCAGAGAAAGCTGTACCATAAAGTGCTCTGCACCGTTCATTATTGCCCCATAGCTGTGCCATATAGTGCTCTGCACCATTCATTATTGCCCCATAGCTGTGCCATATAGTGCTCTGCACCATTCATTATTGCCCCATAGCTTTACCATAGAAAGCTGTGCCATATAGTGCTCTGCACCGTTCATTATTGCCCCATAGCTGTGCCATATAGTGCTCTGCACCGTTCATTATTGCCCCATAGCTGTGCCATATAGTGCTCTGCACCGTTTATTATTGCCCCATAGCTGTGCCATATAGTGCTCTGCACCGTTCATTATTGCCCCATAGCTGTGCCATATAGTGCTCTGCACCGTTCATTATTGCCCCATAGATGTACCATAGAAAGCTGTGCCATTGCTGCTGCTGCTGCTGCAATAAAAAAAAAATGACATACTCACCTCTCTTGCTTGCAGCTCCTCAGCGTCTCGGTGTCTCTCTGCACTGACTGATCAGGCAGAGGGCGGCGCGCACACTATATGCGTCATCTCGCCCTCTGACCTGCACAGTCAGTGCGGAGAGACGCCGGGAAGATGGAGCGGCGCCCGGCGTGTGGAACGCGGACAGGTGAATATGTAATACTTACCTGCTCCCGTCGTCCCGCTCCTTCCCCCGGACAGCTGGTCTTCGGTGCCGCAGCCTCTTCCTCTATCAGCGGTCACAGTTACCGCTCATTGGAGAAATGAATATGCGGCTCCACCCCTATGGGAGTGGAGTCCATATTCATTTCTCTAATGAGCGGTCCCACGTGACCACTGAACAGGGGAAGAGCTGCGGCACCCGGAGACCGTGGGACTGCAGGGACAGCGCCAGGAGCCCCGGAAGCAGGTAAGTATGCCTCAGCACCCTCTCCCCCTCACCCGCCTACCCTGCCGCCGACCGTGACTCGAGTATAAGCCGAGAGGGGCACTTTCAGCCCAAAAATTTGGGCTGGAAATCTCGGCTTATACTCGAGTATATACGGTATTATACTTTCCAAACATCACTCTGGCCCTGTTCCGCCATCTTATGACCAAAATTTTGTAATGGTCACAAGCTCTATGAGAGCCTCATTCTGGCTTCGTTCTGGCTCTCATATACTTACATTGAGTTGTGACTTCTGGATCGCCCAGCAAACACTGTAGCGACTCAGCAGGTCATAAACTGCTGGAAACCAACTGGATCGGCACCGGTAACAGATAAAGACAACGGCTGTTAAGTATATTACTAGGTGCAGGGAATTTAGTCGCCCAACTCCAGTGCTGCAATAAAAAAAAACTGCTGAAGTGGTGCTTTAAAGAAAACCTGTCAGGTAGAGAATGCAGTAATAACTGCAAAAGAGAGTGATAGCATAAATTATGGACTATTAAATAAGTCAGGTGGAAATATGAAGAATATACTCTACATAGCACTGCTATGTATAGCGAAAATCACGGTCTCCAATGAATGCTAGCTACAGGCTAGCTTTAATATGAGTACAGTCATGACAGGCACAGGGGTCTCGACTGTCATGGCAACCCATCAGCGCACTGCGATCACGTCACAGGCATGCGGATGGGTGCATAGAATATTGTGACTCCTGCTGGCACACATTAAATGTCACTGTCAGAGACAGCGGCATTTGCATTTAACAAGTTAAAGGGAATCTTTCAATAGGATCAACCCACCTAGGACATCCATATGGGCTTGTAGTTCATAGGAAGCTGAATAAAATGATACCTTGATATCTACAATCTGATTGTCACGGCTCTGTTGTCGGGTATTCCGAAACCAGAGTGTCATGGTTCCCAATGGCAAGGGAACGTCAGAGAACTTAAACAACAGACTAGCTCTTGGGTGATGGAATCTCGAGCTGACCGTGAGCTAAACCTACCACACAACTAACAGTGGCCGGGTGGCGTACCTACGTTTTATCCCTAGACGCCTAGCGCCAGCCGGAGGACTAACTAACCCTAATAGAGGAAAAGACAGACCTGGCTTACCTCTAGGGAAATTCCCCCAAAAAGGAGACAGAAGCCCCCCACATATATTGACGGTGAGTTCAGAGGAAAAGACATACGCAGTATGAAGGTAGGTTCAGCAAAGCGAGGTCCGCTTACTAGATAGCAAGAAGATACAATAGGGAACTTCACGGTCAACTGAAAACCCTATTAAAATACCATCCCGAAATTACTTTAAGACTCATGTGTCAACTCATGACACCGGAGTGGCAATTTCGGCCCACAAGAGCTTCCAGCTACAGAAAAATAACATAACTGTGAACTGGAACAAAAATGCAAAACAAACTTAGGACTAAGAGTCCAACTTAGCTGATAGTAGTCTAGAAGCAGGAACATGCAACAGAAAGGCTCTGGTTACATTGATGGCCGGCACTAGAATAACTGAGCAGCAAGGCTAAATAGGATACACCCATATCCTGATGGAAACAGGTGAACAGAGAAAGTGAAGCACACAAGTCCAGTACCACCAGTGACCACCGGGGGAGCCCAAAAACCAAATTCACAACAGTACCCCCCCCTCAAGGAGGGGGCACCGAACCCTCACAAGAACCACCAGGGCGATCAGGATGAGCCCTATGAAAGGCACGGACCAAATCAGAGGCATGAACATCAGAGGCTGTCACCCAAGAATTATCCTCTTGACCGTAGCCCTTCCACTTGACCAGATACTGAAGTTTCCGTCTGGAAACACGGGAGTCCAAGATCTTCTCCACAACGTACTCCAATTCACCCTCAACCAACACCGGAGCGGGAGGCTCAACGGAAGGCACAACCGGTACCTCATACCTGCGCAATAATGACCGATGGAAGACATTATGGATAGAAAAAGATGCTGGGAGGTCCAATCGAAAGGACACGGGGTTAAGAATCTCCAAAATCTTATACGGGCCGATGAACCGAGGCTTAAACTTAGGAGAAGAAACCCTCATAGGGACAAAACGAGAAGACAACCACACCAAGTCCCCAACACGAAGACGAGGACCAACACGACGACGGCGGTTAGCAAAATGCCGAGTCTTCTCCTGGGACAACTCCAAATTGTCCACCACCTGTCCCCAAATCCGATGCAACCTATCCACCACAGTATCCACTCCAGGACAATCCGAAGACTCCACCTGACCGGAAGAAAAACGAGGATGAAACCCCGAATTGCAAAAGAAAGGAGAAACCAAAGTGGCAGAACTAGCCCGATTATTGAGGGCAAACTCCGCCAATGGCAAAAAGGCAACCCAGTCATCCTGATCCGCAGACACAAAACACCTCAAATAAGTCTCCAAGGTCTGATTAGTTCGCTCAGTCTGGCCATTAGTCTGAGGATGGAACGCAGACGAAAAAGACAAATCAATGCCCATCCTAGCACAGAACGCCCGCCAAAATCTAGACACGAACTGGGTCCCCCTGTCAGAAACGATATTCTCCGGAATACCATGCAAGCGAACCACATTTTGAAAAAACAGAGGAACCAACTCGGATGAGGAAGGCAACTTAGGCAAGGGCACCAAATGGACCATCTTTGAAAAACAGTCACACACCACCCAGATGACAGACATTTTCTGAGAAACCGGGAGATCAGAAATAAAATCCATAGAGATGTGAGTCCAAGGCCTCTTCGGAATAGGCAAAGATAACAACAATCCGCTGGCCCGAGAACAACAAGGTTTGGCCCGAGCACAAACATCACAAGACTGCACAAAAACTCGTACATCTCGAGACAGGGAAGGCCACCAGAAGGACCTAGCCACCAAATCCCTGGTACCAAAGATCCCGGGATGACCTGCCAACACAGAAGAATGAACCTCCGAGATGACTCTACTGGTCCAATCATCAGGAACAAACAGTCTACCAGGCGGGCAACGATCAGGTCTATCCGCCTGAAACTCCTGTAAAGCCCGTCGCAGGTCTGGGGAAACAGCAGATAATATCACCCCATCCTTAAGGATACCTGTAGGTTCAGAATCACCAGGGGAATCAGGCTCAAAACTCCTAGAAAGGGCATCCGCCTTCACATTTTTAGAACCTGGTAAGTATGAGACCACAAAATTAAACCGAGAGAAAAACAACGACCAGCGCGCCTGTCTAGGATTCAGGCGCCTGGCAGACTCAAGATAAATCAAATTCTTGTGATCGGTCAATACCACCACCTGATGTCTAGCCCCCTCAAGCCAATGACGCCACTCCTCAAAAGCCCACTTCATAGCCAAAAGCTCCCGATTACCAATATCATAATTTCGCTCGGCGGGCGAAAATTTTCGAGAAAAGAACGCACAAGGTCTCATCACGGAGCAGTCGGAACTTTTCTGCGACAAGACCGCCCCAGCTCCGATCTCGGAAGCATCGACCTCAACCTGAAAAGGAAGAGTAACATCAGGCTGACGCAACACAGGGGCGGAAGAAAAGCGGCGCTTAAGCTCCCGAAAGGCCTCCACAGCAGCAGGGGACCAATCAGCAACATCAGCACCCTTTTTGGTCAAATCAGTCAAAGGTTTAGCAACATCAGAAAAACCAGTTATAAATCGACGATAAAAATTAGCAAAGCCCAAAAATTTCTGATGGCTCTTAAGAGAAGAAGGTTGCGTCCAATCACAAATAGCCCAAACCTTGACAGGATCCATCTCAATGGAAGAGGGGGAAAAAATGTACCCCAAAAAAGAAATCTTTTGAACCCCAAAAATACACTTAGAACCCTTCACACACAAGGAATTAGCCCGCAAAACCTGAAAAACCCTCCTGACCTGTTGGACATGAGAATCCCAGTCATCCGAAAAAATCAAAATGTCATCCAGATACACGATCATAAATTTATCCAAATATTCACGGAAAATGTCATGCATAAAGGACTGAAAGACTGAAGGGGCATTTGAAAGACCAAAAGGCATTACTAAATACTCAAAATGGCCCTCGGGCGTATTAAATGCGGTTTTCCACTCATCCCCCTGCTTAATTCGCACCAAATTATACGCCCCACGGAGATCAATCTTAGAGAACCACTTAGCCCCCTTTATTCGAGCAAACAAATCAGTCAGCAGTGGCAGAGGATACTGATATTTGACTGTAATTTTATTCAAGAGTCGATAATCAATACACGGCCTCAAAGAGCCATCTTTTTTAGATACAAAGAAAAAACCGGCTCCTAAGGGAGATGAAGAAGGACGAATATGTCCCTTTTCCAGGGACTCCTTAATATATTCTCGCATAGCAGCATGTTCAGGTACAGATAGATTAAATAAATGACCCTTTGGAAATTTACTGCCCGGAATCAGATCTATGGTACAATCGCAATCTCTGTGAGGAGGTAGTGAACCAAGCTTAGGCTCCTCAAAAACATCACGATAATCAGACAAAAATTCCGGAATCTCAGAGGGAATAGATGACGAAATGGAAACCAAAGGTACGTCCCCATGAACCCCCTGACATCCCCAGCTTAACACAGACATAGCTTTCCAGTCAAGGACTGGGTTATGAGATTGTAACCATGGTAATCCGAGCACCAAAACGTCATGTAGATTGTACAACACAAGGAAGCGAATCATCTCCTGATGGTCTGGATTCATACGCATAGTCACTTGTGTCCAGTATTGTGGATTATTACTAGCCAATGGTGTAGAGTCAATACCCTTCAGAGGTATAGGAACTTCCAGAGGCTCTAGATCAAACCCACAGCGCCTGGCAAAGGACCAATCCATTAGACTCAAAGCGGCGCCCGAGTCGACATAGGCATCCGCGGTAATTGACGATAATGAACAAATCAAGGTCACAGACAGAATAAACTTAGACTGTAAAGTGCCAATTGAAATAGACTTATCAACCTTTTTTGTACGTTTAGAGCATGCTGATATAACATGAGTTGAATCACCACAATAGAAGCACAACCCATTTTTTCGCCTAAAATTCTGCCGTTCGCTTCTGGACAGAATTCTATCACATTGCATATTTTCTGGAGCCTTCTCAGAAGACACCGCCAAATGGTGCACAGGTTTGCGCTCCCGCAAACGCCGATCAATCTGAATAGCCATTGTCATGGACTCATTCAGACCTGTAGGTGCAGGGAACCCCACCATAACATCTTTAATGGCATCAGAGAGACCCTCTCTGAAATTCGCCGCCAGGGCGCACTCATTCCACTGAGTAAGCACAGACCATTTACGAAATTTTTGGCAGTATATTTCAGCTTCATCTTGCCCTTGAGATAGGGCCATCAAGGCTTTTTCAGCCTGAATCTCTAAGTTAGGTTCCTCATAAAGCAACCCCAAAGCCAGAAAAAACGCATCCACATTGAGCAACGCAGGATCCCCGGGTGCCAATGCAAATGCCCAGTTTTGAGGGTCACCCCGCAGCAAGGAAATTACTATCCTAACCTGCTGTGCGGGATCTCCAGCGGAGCGAGATCTCAGGGAAAGAAATAATTTACAATTATTTTTGAAATTCAGGAAACGAGATCTATCCCCGGAGAAAAATTCTGGTATAGGAATTCTAGGTTCAGATATAGGAGCATGAATAACAAAATCCTGTAAACTTTGAACCTTCGTAGCAAGATTATTCAAACCTGTAGCCAAACTCTGAGGATCCATTTTAATCAGGTGAGATCAGAGCCATTCAAGGATTAGAAGGAGAGAGAGAGACAAAGGCTGCAATTAGAGCAGAAATGCAACTGAGTCAACTAAAAAGCAAGCTCAGGAGAAAAAAAAAAAAAAAAATCTGCAGACTTCTCTTTCTCTCCTTTCTTCTGCCAACGGTTTTAACCCTTGGCCGGCCATACTGTCATGGTTCCCAATGGCAAGGGAACGTCAGAGAACTTAAACAACAGACTAGCTCTTGGGTGATGGAATCTCGAGCTGACCGTGAGCTAAACCTACCACACAACTAACAGTGGCCGGGTGGCGTACCTACGTTTTATCCCTAGATGCCTAGCGCCAGCCGGAGGACTAACTAACCCTAATAGAGGAAAAGACAGACCTGGCTTACCTCTAGGGAAATTCCCCCAAAAAGGAGACAGAAGCCCCCCACATATATTGACGGTGAGTTCAGAGGAAAAGACATACGCAGTATGAAGGTAGGTTCAGCAAAGCGAGGTCCGCTTACTAGATAGCAAGAAGATACAATAGGGAACTTCACGGTCAACTGAAAACCCTATTAAAATACCATCCCGAAATTACTTTAAGACTCATGTGTCAACTCATGACACCGGAGTGGCAATTTCGGCCCACAAGAGCTTCCAGCTACAGAAAAATAACATAACTGTGAACTGGAACAAAAATGCAAAACAAACTTAGGACTAAGAGTCCAACTTAGCTGATAGTAGTCTAGAAGCAGGAACATGCAACAGAAAGGCTCTGGTTACATTGATGGCCAGCACTAGAATAACTGAGCAGCAAGGCTAAATAGGATACACCCATATCCTGATGGAAACAGGTGAACAGAGAAAGTGAAGCACACAAGTCCAGTACCACCAGTGACCACCGGGGGAGCCCAAAAACCAAATTCACAACACCAGAGGCTCCTTCCCTGCCAGCGTTAGGGCCCCCAAGCTATCCCTATTCCCCGGATTACTTCGAATGGTGAAGACGCCAGGCCACGTACTTTGCTGAGCTTCTGAATCCACCCTCAGTCTGTACCCTTCCCCCACCCAGGAAAGAAGGGAGTAGTGGTGTTTGGCAATACACCAACCAGACTAACAAGGTAATACAAACAGGGATAAAGTAAAATGCCAATCAAACAAATATACTCATGCAAACAACAGAGGTAAACACCAGGGAGTGGAGGATGGGAGGAAAAACCAAAGTATGAGAAGGAGAGCACATAACCAAAACCTAGCAACAGTCTTAGATAAATCCACCAAGTGCCTTCTCAAACAACTCTCCACCAACTGCTGAACCATGCAGCAATGGTCCTGGTCCACTAGCCGAAACCGCATGGACCAGTGATCGTCCCACTGAACGCCCACTCTCCTCTCCTGGGCATAACGTTGCTCAGACAGTGAGTGAGGGTAAAACAGTGTGGCAATAATTTATTGAACTACCAAAACACAATAGCATATAGAACAGTCCCAGCAAATACCCCAGATGGTGCAAATTACAGAGTCTGTCCCTTCTGCTGACTCGCCAGGATTAGAGCTGCTTTCAGGGCCGACTTCCCACACCATTGGCTTTCAGCTTTTGGCAGGTCCCCACAGGGAGGAGGTAATGAAAAGCTTAGGAAGCTGAAAGTCCATTGATGTACAAGGCCAGGTGACTTGATAATCCAACCTGGATTCTCTAAAAATCTTTGAGGGTTCAGCAATAGTCAATGGAGCAGTTCTGTATTTCTTCATCTGGAGCCATGATGCCATGGCTACTGTAATGTAGAGTCTCTCTAAACACAGGTGGATCCTCATTTTCATGGGTCACAACTTCTCATTCAGTCATTAATTCACAGGCTTGGGGGACAGTGGAAGGTGGCCATCCCTCACTTTTGGAGTGTTCAAACAATATCAAAGTAAAAAAGGGGGCGAAGCCAGCGCTGCTTGTGGTCAGAACGCAAAACATAAAGTGCACATGCACATATTGATTTCTAACTGAGTTTCAAAAATGAGACATTTGGCAAACAATTGATCAATTCTTTGAGCCACCCCGCCACTTCACGGCATTCTCATAATGGGGCAGTCCTACTCTACGTTTTTTATATTCGCTGTGCCATTACGGCCTCTAAAAAGCAAGACCACATTAAATGCAAGCTGTACCTGAAGCATTCCAATTGTTTGCTAAATGTCTCATTTTGAAATACAGTTAGAAATTAGTATGTGCATGTGCACTTTATGTATTGCGTTCTGTCCATAAGCAGTGCTGGCTTCTCCCCTCTTTTGCTTTTACATTGGTATGTGGCTGACCACCACTGTTGCCGCGCACGCTGGGTTATGTACGCCATTCTTTCTGTGTTCACTGTGATTGATAGGCTGCTGTACACACACACACACAGCAGCCCTGCCCTGCCCTAGGCTCTGTTTAATTGTGCACCTGTGTCTCAGCCTGTCTCACCCTTTATCCGTGGTTTTTCATTCAAAAAGTCAAATGGCGCTCCTTCCCTTCCGAGCCCTGCCGTGCGCCCAAACAGTGGTTTACCCCCACATATGAGGTATCAGCGTACTCAGGACAAATTGGACAACAACGTTCGTGGTCCAGTTTCTCCTTTTACCCTTGGGAAAATAAAAAAATTGGTGCTAAAAATCATTTTTGTGACTAAAAAGTTAAATGTTCATTTTTTACTTCCGTGTTGCTTCTGCTGCTGTGAAACACCTGAAGGGTTAATAAACTTCTTGAATGTGGTTTTGAGCACCTTGAGGGGTGCAGTTTTTAGAATGGTGTCACTTTTGGGTATTTTCAGCCATATAGAACCCTCAAAATGACTTCAAATGTGAGGTGGTCCCTAAAAAAAATGGTTTTGTAAATTTTGTTGTAAAAATGAGAAATCACTGGTCAAATTTTAACCCTTATAACTTCCTAGCAAAAAAAAAATTTGTTTCCAAAATTGTGCTGATGTAAAGTAGACATGTGGGAAATGTTATTTATTAACTATTTTGTGTCACATAACTCTCTGGTTTAACAGAATAAAAATAAAAAATGTGAAAATTGCGAAATTTTCAAAATTTTCGCCAAATTTCTGTTTTTTTCACAAATAAACTCAGAAATTATCGACCTAAATTTACCACTAACATGAAGCCCAATATGTCACGAAAAAACAATCTCAGAATCGCTAGGATCCGTTGAAGCGTTCCTGAGTTATTACCTCATAAAGGGACACTGGTCAGAATTGCAAAAAACGGCAAGGTCATTAAGGCCAAAATAGGCTGGGTCATGAAGGGGTTAAACAACAACATATACAGTAATATAAAGAAACAGGCAACTACCAGTTATATGAAAAAGTTTGGGCACCCCTATTAATCTTAAGCTTAATGTTTTATAAAAATTGTTTTTTTTGCAACAGCTATTTCAGTTTCATATATCTAATAACTGTTGGACACAGTAATGTTTCTGCCTTGAAATGAGGTTTATTGTACTAACAGAAAATGTGCAATCTGCATTCAAACAAAATTTGACTTTTTCATATAACTGTATAAGCCACAAAAAAAACCATATAAAGTGCAATTTTAAGGGTATATCACAAAAAAATGTTTCTGAAAAATAAGAGAAAGATACAGTGCACAAAAGACCAGAAAAACACACCAAAATATAAGGTGATTATTAATAACTGATTATTAATAACTGTACAGTGATCATTTAATAATATACCCTAAGGGGTATTCTTGATACAATTACATATATTAGTGAAAGGCTGAAAGTGATAAAGTGCATGAAGAAGAAACTATCCCAAATAATAAGGCCTATATATAACAAGAAACAAAAGGGGATATAAAGTGCAATAGTGCAAATAATAAAATCATTGGTGTAATCTATAATTCCCCCCATGTAGACCCACTACTGAAGAGGGGCAAACATTTTTGATTGTGAGAACACCCTAATGGTCATAAATAAGCCCATATATAGAGAACTAGATGGAGGCCTGATGCTATCGCATCGGGAGGGCGGTAATGTCACGATGGGGCACGCATGCGGCGCTATTGTTACCTAATGGCATCCTGTGAAAATCTAATGACTTTTGCATCAGGTGACTCATGTGCTTGACGCCTACGCTTATATGCATTGTTTTTATCCCAGCGATGCTGTTGCTCTTCAAGTGTCTCATTTGCCCTTTGTTGTCTTCGACGTTGTGCCTTTGCTGCTTTCCTTTCAATGTCATTGGCGTACTTTTTAGGAGCGATGTTGGCGTTAATATTTGCTTTTTAAAGGGGTTTTCCCACGAACAAAAGTTTATTTTAAAAAGTCTGTGTCTGACCGTGTACCGAACATACCACAGCTCCTGGGCAGGGGAGGAAGCAAAAGACAATACTGACATTACAGCAGGAGATTGCAGAGTATACATTTTGTGAGGTAAAATATTTTTTAAAAACAGTCAGTGAAATATTTTACCTCACAAAATGAATCCTCTGTGATCCCCTGCTGTAACGTCAGTTTATCTATTGCTTCCTCTCCTGCCCAGGAGATGTGGTATGCTCCGTACACAGTCAGACACAGTCAATTTTTAAAATGAACTTTCGTTCGTGGGAAAACCTCTTTAATGTGACCAGCTTCCTCTGCCTGTAGACACGTGTCACGCATCTGCCGCCGGGATCAACCGAACGATTTACTGCACCCGAGCGTAATTCGCGCAGGCGCAGTAAAACAAAACCACTGCCATCTTTGTGCAGACAGATAGCAGCGGTCACATTAAAGCTGCGCATCCGCTCCTCCTGTACAAAGATGGCAGCAGTCAGTGAATCATTCGGCTGATCCCGGTGGCGGTGTGTTCCGCTGGTGGTACCGTGCAAGAGGCTGCATGAGTGTGTGAGTGTGAGAGTGTGAATGTGAGTGTGTGTGAGTGTCTGTGTGGTGCATACGGCGTATAGAGTGTGTGTGAGTGTGTGTGTAAGAGTGTGTGGTGCATACGGCGTATAGAGTGTGTGTGTGTTGTGCGACGGTATTCAGCTGGTGGTACCGTGTGAGTGTGAATGTGAGTGTGAATGTGAGTGTGTGTTTGAGTGAGGGTGTGAGTGTGTTTGAGTGAGGGTGTGAGTGTGGGGGTGTGTGAGGGTGTGTGTGTGGTGTGTACGGTGTATAGCATGTGTGTGAGTGTGTGTGTTTGTGTGGTGTGTACGGTGTATAGAGTGTGGTGCATATGGCGTATAGAGTGTGTGTGAGAGTGTGTGTGTGGTACGTACGGTGTATAGAGTATGTGTGTGTGGTGCGACGGTGTTCAGCTGGTGGTACCACGCAATAAGTTGGTACCAGCAGCAGTTTCCATATTGAGACACCCATTAATTGGGTGTCCCAATATGGCGGTCGGTGAACTTCCTCTGCTTGGAATTCTGGGATATGGTGACATCTGGATAGAACAGGAAATGAAAACATTACAAGGCAATTATATAAATAGATGAGTAAAAATGATTGATACAATTACATATATTAGTGAAAGTTGAAAGTGATATGGTGCATAATGAAAGGGAAGAAACTATCCCAAATAATAAGGCCTATATACAATAATGTTGCTGCCGGGGAAAGTGCAGAATGGTGCTGTGTATGTGTGTGGTGGAGAGGGCAATGATGGGGGTGATGGAAAGGGCAATGATTTGGGTGGTGGGGGTGAAAGCAATGATAAAGGAGGTGGAAAGGGCAATGATGGAGGTGGTAGGGAGGACAATGATGGGGTGGAAAGGAAGAACAATGATGGAGGTGGTGGAGAGGGCAATGATGCGAGTGATGGGGAGGGCAATGATGGAGGTGGTGGAAAGTGAAATGATAGGGGTGGTGGAGAGGGCAATGATGGGGGTGGTGGTGAAGGCAATGATGGAGGTGATGGAGAGGGCAATGATAGAAGTGGGGGAGAGGATAATGATGGGATGTGGGGGATTGGAATGGGAGGAAGGGGGACTTATAATGGAGTTACTAACAGGGGGAGGTGGAGGAAGATGTTAGATATGGATATAAAATGAATTGGGTGGTGGAGGAGTTTGCTAAGCCCCTGATAGTGTCCTCCCCCATCTAACAATTCAGTGTGATGCTATCAGGGACTTAAAATATATTGGGAAGAGATGGAGGTCGGGTGCATAGGACCCTTTATAATGAACTGAAAGGTGGGAGAGGACACTGTCAGGGACTTGTAATGAATTGGGAGGTGGCGGTGGATGTTCAGTACCTGATGGCATCTTCTCCCACCCCCAAATTCATTATGATGCTATCAAGGACTTATAATGAATGGGGGGGGGGGGGGCACAGGACAGGGACTAAGGCTATGTGCACATGTTCAGGATTTGCAGGAGAAAATTCTGCTGCATATACTAATGTGATGGCAGGAAGACAGTTTTCCACATTTTTGCCATGCTTTACGTATTTTACTGGTGAAATACGCTGCAAGAATTGACATTAAAGGGAACCTGTCACCCCCAAAATCGATGGTGAGGTAAGCTCACCATCATCAGGGGCTTATCTACAGCATTCTGTAATGCTGCAGATAAGCCCCCGATGTTACCTGAAAGAGGAGAAAAAGAGGTTAGATTATACTCACCCAGGGGCGGTCCCACTGCGGTCCGTGTCCGATGGGTGTCTCAGGTCTGGTCCCGAGCCTCCCATCTTCTTACGTTGACGTCCTCTTCTGGTCTTCATGCCACGGCCGCGGTGCAGGCATACTTTGTCTGCCCTGTTGAGGGCAGAGCAAAGTACTGCAGTGCGCAGGTGCCAGGCCTCTCTGACCTGTCCCGATGCCTGAGCACTGCAGTACTTTGCTCTGCCCTCAACAGGGCAGACAAAGTACACCTGCGCCGCAGCTGCGGAGTGAAGACCAGAAGAGGACATCATGGAATGAAGATAGGATGCGCCAGAACGGACCTGCGACGCTCATCGGAGCGGGACCGCCCCTGGGTGAGTATAATCTAATGTCTTTTTCTCCTCTTTTAGGTAACATCGGGGGCTTATCTACAGCATTCCAGAATGCTGTAGATAAGCCCATGATGCCGGTGAGCTTACCTCACCATCGATTTTGGGGGTGACAGTTTCCTTTTAAGCAGATTTTAATCTGCTGCGGATCTGAAAGGAAAAAATAAGCAGCTTGTGCATGAGAATTCAGGGATCTCATTCACTTTTCCTGTACTGTAGAAACTTCCATATAGTGGGGAAAAAAGTATTTAGTCAGCCACCAATTGTGCAAGTTCTCCCACTTAAAAAGGTGAGAGAGGCCTGTAATTGACATCATAGGTAGACCACAACTATGAGAGTCAAAATGAGAAAACAAATACAGAAAATCACCTTGTCTGATTTGGCAAGATATATTTTACAAATTATGGTGGAAAATAAGTATTTGATCATTAACAAAAGTTCATCTCAATATTTTGTTATATATCCTTTGTTGGCAATGTCCTCTTTGGACATCTTGGTGTTATGGACTTGTTTGGCTTTATGTCCATGTTTTGGGATTAAGCTTTTTCATTCCTAGTTTTTTTTACATTGGATTTTTTATATTGACATTGAATTCTGCCTTTCACTTCAGGGGTGGCCAGTTTACTGTTTGCCACTCTCATTAGGTCAATATTTCATATGGACTGTGGTAAACGTGATTATTTATATATATATTTTTACTCATTCTTTATATATGGGTTTATTTATGACCATAAGGCTGTTTTTACAATCAAAAATGTCTGCCCTTCTCCAGTAGTGGGTCTACATGCTATAGCTATAGATTACACTAATGATTTTATTATTTACACTACTGCACTTCATATGCCCTTTTGTGTCTTATTGTCAGGGCCGGCGTCAGCACCCGGTGCACCTGGGCAAGTGCCGGGGCCCTGGTGAGATGGGGGGCCCATTCACGGTACGGTACACTGAGGCTCCGGGGGGCCCCTGCAGGCAGGGCCGGCGTTAGGGGCAGGCAGCTGCCTAGGGCCCCCGCTCCCCCAGGGGCCCTCAGCTAGCGGCACATCAAGCAGCCGCTATGGGGCCCCTGTGAGGCAGGGGGGCCCGCCTGCTTCCAGCATCGACTCTGCCGCTGCATTGAACTATACCGGCGTCTGCCGGTACAGTTCAAAGCAATGATGGAGGAGAAAACGCTACGCTATGTGGCTGTGCTATATACTACGTGGCTGTGCTATATACTACGTGGGCTGTGTTATATGCTACATGGCTCTGCTATATACTATGTGGCTGTGCTATATACCATGTGGCTGTGCTATATACTACGTGGCTGTGCTATATACTATTTGGGCTGTGTTATATGCTACGTGGCTGTGCTATATACTACGTGGGCTGTGTTATATGCTATGTGGCTGCTATATACTACATGGCTGTGCTATATACTACATGGGCTGTGTTATATGATACGTGGCTGCTATATACTACGTGGCTGTGCTATATATTACATGGCTGTGCCATATACTACGGGGCTGTGCTATATACTATTTGGGCTGTGTTATATGCTACGTGGCTGTGCTATATACTACTTGGCTGTGTTATATACTATGTGGCTGTGCTATATACTATGGCTGTGCTATATACTACATGGCTGTGCTATATACTACATGGTCTGTGTTATATACTACATGGCTGTGCTATATACTACGTGTGCTGTGTTATATACTACGTGGCTGTGCTATATACTATGTGGGCTGTGCTATATACTATGTGGGCTGTGTTATATACTATATGGCTGTGTTATATACTACATGGCTGTGTTGTATACTATGTGTATTATATGCTACGTGGCTGCTATATACCATGTGGCTGTGCTATATACTATGTGGCTGTGCTATACTGTATACTACATGGGCTGTGTTATATGCTACATGGCTGCTATATACTATGTGGCTGTGCTGTATACTACGTGGCTGTGCTATATACTGCTTGGGCTGTGTTATATGCTACGTGGCTGCTATATACTACTTGGCTGTGTTATATACTACGTGGCTGTGCTATATACTACATTGCTGTGCTATATACTATGTGGCTGTGCTATATACTACATTGCTGTGCTATATACTACATGGCTGTGCTATATACTACGTGGGCTGTGCTATATACTATGTGGCTCTACTATATACTACGTGGCTGTGCTATATACTACGTGGCTGTGCTATATGCTACCCATTTTGCACTTTTACAAATGTTCTTCGTTAATACTTTCTAATGTTTACTTTAAAAAAGTTTTCCATTTAAAAATTGTCATTCAATGTATGCAGTTTTTTCTTTGCAGCAAGTTCAGCTAACAATAAAATGCCTACTGGTAACTGAGGAAGAGGGAGTAGGTCACAAAAATTGGCATGTAAGGGGTTGACTTATATAAAGCCCCTCTGCTGTATGGTATTGTAGAATTTGCAATAGCTATCACTCATGTTAGAAGTGAAATCTGGCATTGTAACTCGTACTATACCTATATTTCTCTGCTGTATCTGTGCATCATGAATCGTGGTATGTGTTAAAGGGGGGCCCACTGAGACTCTTTCCCCTGGGGCCCTCAAAAACCTGGAGCCGGCCCTGAACACACACACACAGCACCATTCACCTCTATGCACGTTCCCCGCCAGCCACATATACACAACCACTTTGCACGTTCTCCGGCAGCCACACACACAACACCACTCTCCTCTCCGCACGTTCCCCGCAGCAGCAGCATTTTGTCACCGGCACCTTCCTCTCTGCTGTGTCAGACAGGAAGTGCGTGCAGGAGGCAGTGGACAGATCCCTGCAGTTCCGCTTCTCTGATATTTTCTCCTGTAGGTAGTGGAGCTGCAGGGATCGCTCACTGCCCGTGGCACATGAAGGCAATCTGTCCAGGCAGCCTTGGAGCCGGATAAACAGGCCAGATTACCCTCAGTGTTAGCAGCCCTGCAGAGGCCCCCCTCCACCTCCAGGCCCCGATGCAGCTGCACCAGCTGCACATGAATTGTGTCCGCCCCCTGATTTAATGTACAAATACGGTACTAAAAATCTATGGCAATTTACAATAGTTTTTAACGGTAACCTGTCAGTAGGATTGTGCTGAGTAACCTGCAGACAGTGTCAAGTTGGCAGTGTTATACTGATTAGACCGGAGTCACACTAAATGTATGAAAAATCGGTCTGAGTCTCCCTGCCGAGACTCACACTAGTGTAATGCGAGTGTCATGGGAGTACAATCTGATTTTTCACACCTAGTATCTGATTTACATCTGAATGCAGTGCGCTTGCTATCCGATTGCAATGTGATTTTAACTTGAGCTTTTAAATACAGTAATTTTCTATGTCATTTACACATAATTTTCAAAGGGAATATTCATCAAAATGCACCGTGAACGTGAGAAAGTTCTCCTGCTCGCGGTGCCGTTAGACAGGTCCTGCGAGTTCACAGCCAATGAACTCACGTCACCTAACTGATGTAAAGGCTAAGTATACAGTTGTGAGCTGATGTTAGTAGCCTGGGAAGCTCCATGGGTATTAGCCCCTTCCCAGGCTATAAGCCCCCAGCCGTCGGCTTTCCCTCTGCTGGTTACAAAAATTATGCGGGAGCCCACGACATTTTTTTCAGAAACATTATCGTTTATTAATCTAATATATAAAGCTGAATGTGTGTATGTGTGTATGTATGTATGTATGTGTGTGTGTGTGTATGTCCGGGATTGGCATCTGAACCGTCGCAGCTACAGCCACAAAATTTTGCACAGTCACACGTCTGGACCCCGAGAGCGTCATAGGCTATGTTGTGAGGTGAAATTTTAACCCCGCGCTTTCCAATTCACCAAACAATTTTGCCCCTATCTACATAATGGGGAAAAAGTGAAAGGAAAAGTGTTGGAGGCGTCGCAGCTACAGGCACAAAATTTTGCACAGTCACACGTCTGGACCCCGAGAGCGTCAAAGCTATGTTGTGAGGTGAAATTTTAACCCCGCACTTTCCAATTCACCAAACAATTTTGCCCCTATCTACATAATGAGGAAAAAATGAAAGGAAAAGTGTTGGAGGCAAATTAACAGCTGCCAGATGTGAACAAGGGGGACTTAAAGAATGACAGAGATGGCGCCAAAGAGTATATACTGTACAGTTGCTAAGGTGGGGCCCCAACATGGGATAATCACCACACCACCACGGGGATATGAACACACACACAAAATGCGCCACACACTACCACGTGCTCGAACACATATACCACCCTCAGCGCACATTTCACCACACATACACCAACCTCGCCACATAAAAGTCGAAACACAAAAGTCGCCGCTCAAAACTCGCCACGCGCAAAACTCTCCACATGCAAAACTCGCCACACGTGCAAAACTCGCCACATGGAAAACTCGCCACACGCAAAACTTGCACACGCGGAAAAATTGCCACATGCACAAAAGTTGCAACACATGCAAAAGTTGCCTCACACAAAACTTGCACATACTCAAAAGGCACCACACATAAAACTCGCCACGCGCAAAACTCGCCATGTGCAAAACTTGCTGCACACAACTTGCTACACTAACCTGTCACATGCAACTCGACACACAAAAAGTTGCTACACG
Organism: Ranitomeya variabilis; assembly: GCF_051348905.1. Lineage (NCBI taxonomy): Eukaryota > Metazoa > Chordata > Amphibia > Anura > Dendrobatidae > Ranitomeya > Ranitomeya variabilis. The sequence continues at coordinate 326,512,154 of NC_135237.1, read as the reverse complement.
CATGTCGCCACACAAAACTCATCTCACAAAAGTCGCTACATGCATGTCGCCACACGCAACTCAACACACACAACTTGACACACGAAACTCACCCTAAAACACACACAAGTCTGGTATTATCCTTCAAAAATAAAAATCTGATTAATAAGCAGACAAACTACAAGAGCAACAAATGTACCATATAGGAATCCGGCAGCTGTCAGTCACATGACCAGTCTATTATGTGTATGTGTGAGCTAATATATACTGCCAGGGGGTGGGCTTCCTGTAGGCTGGGGATTTATCAGGCTGCCAATTTAGCTTACAAATACTGAGGTAAAAATAATGACCAAATAACGTGTGAACGAGGTCTAATACAGGAGGAGATGACATACAGATATATACTATATACAGGAGGAGATGACATACAGGTATATACTATATACAGGAGGAGATGACACACAGGTATATACTATATACAGGAGGAGATGACACACAGATATATACTATATACAGGAGAGATGACACACAGGTATATACTATATACAGGGGAGATGACACAGGCATATACTATATACAGGAGAGATGACACACAGGTATAAAGTATATACAGGAGGAGATGACATACAGGTATATACTATATACAGGAGGAGATGACACACAGGTATATACTATTTACAGGGGAGATGACACACAGGTATATACTATATACAGGAGGAGATGACACACAGATATATACTATATACAGGAGAGATGACACACAGGTATATACTATATAGAGGAGGAGATGACATACAGGTACATACTACATACAGGAGGAGATGACATACAGGTATATACTATATACAGGAGGAGATGACACACAGGTATATACTATATACAGAAGCAGATTACCTACAGGTATATAGTATATACAGGAGGAGATGACATACAGGTATATACTATATACAGGAGGAGATGACACACAGATATATACTATATATAGGTGAGATGACACACAGGTATATACTATATACAGGAGATTACATACAGGTATATCTAATATATAAAGCTAAATGTGTGTATGTATGTATGTGTGTATGTCCGGGATTGGCATCTGCACCATCGCAGCTACAGCCACAAAATTTTGCACAGTCACACGTCTGGACCCCGAGAGCGTCATAGGCTATGTTGTGAGGTGAAATTTTAACCCCGCGCGTTCCAATTCACCAAACAATTTTGCCCCTATCTACATAATGGGGAAAAAGTGAAGGGAAAAGTGTTGGAGGAAAATTGACAGCTGCCAGATGTGAACAATGGGGACTTAAAGAATGAGAGCGATGGCGCCAAAGAGTATATACCGTACAGTTGCTAAGGTGGGGCCCCGACATGGGATACTCACCACACACGGGGATATGAACACACACACAAAATGCGCCACACACTATCACGTGCTTGAACACATATACCACCCTCAGCACACATTTCACCACACACACACCAACCTCGCCACATAAAAGTCGAAACACAAAAGTCACCACTCAAAACTCGCCACGCGCAAAACTCGCTACATGCAGAACTCACCATATGCAAAACTAGGCTCACGCAAAACTCGCCACACGTGCAAAACTCACCTCATGGAAAACTCACCTCATGGAAAACTCACCTCATGCAAAACTTGCACACACAGAAAAATTGCCACATGTACAAAAGTTGCACCACATGCAAAAGTTGCCTCACACAAAACTTGCACATACTCAAAACGCACCACACATAAAACTCGCCACGCGCAAAACTCGCCATGCACAAATCTTGCTGCACACAACTTGCTACACTAACCTGTCACATGCAACTCGACACACAAAAAGTTGCTACACGCATGTCACCACACAAAACTCATCTCACAAAAGTCGCTACACGCATGTCGCCACACGCAACTCAACACACACAACTTGACACATGAAACTCGCCCTAAAACACACAGAAGTCTGGTATTATCCTTCAAAAATAAAAATCTGATTAATAAGCAGACAAACTACAAGAGCAACAACTGTACCATATAGGAAATCCGGCAGCTGTCAGTCACATGACCAGTCTATTATGTGTATGTGTGAGCTAATATATACTGCCAGGGGGGTGGGCTTCCTGTTGGCTGGGGATTTATCAGGCTGCCAATAGCAACCAATCACAGCTCAGCTTCTATTTTGCTACAGTTAATTAATCTGAGCTCTGATTGGTTAATATAGGCAACAAAGACATTCTCAGTATAACAAAGCTAATATATGTTAAGAAATGCTTCTATTAGCTTAGTTTTTGCCTTTTAATAATTACATTTCTATCTATTTGTTTTGTGGTTTTTGTGTGCAGAATAAATTTTTGTTAACACATTCTATTTTGCTAACAGCAGTCATTAACCCGGGCGAAGCCGGGTAGTACAGCTAGTTAAATATATGTATGTACAGTGAGAAACGCACGTCAGGTGTGTTGGACGCCTGGACTCCCTCTACCCTTTCCGGGAATGAATGTCTTTTTTATTCTATCTACTATATAATTGTCTAAGGGTCACTTCCGTCTTTCTGTCCTTCTGTCTTTTTTTCTGTCACGGATATTCATTGGTCGCGGTCTCTGTCTGTCATGGAAATCCAAGTCGCTGATTGGTCATGGCAAAACAGCCACGACCAATCAGCGACGGGCACAGTCCGGCAGAAAAATGGCCGCTCCTTCCTCCCTGCAGTCAGTGCCCGCTCCGTACTCCCCTCCAGTCAGCTTTCACACAGGGTTAATGACAGCGTTGACCGTGGTGTAACGCACTCGGTTAACGCTGCTATTAACCCTGTGTGACTAAATTTTTACTATTCATGCTGCCTATGCAGCATGAATAGTAAAAAGATCTAATGTTAAAAATAATAAAAAAATAAAAAATAGTTACATACTCTCCCTCCGTTGGCCCCCGGATCGAAGCGGCCGGTTACCGATGCTCCTCGCGACGCCCTGGTGACCGGTCCATGCATTGCGGTCTCGCGAGATGATGACGTGCGGTCTCGCGAGACCGCTACGTCATCATCTCGCGAGACCGCAATGCACTCTTCAGACAGGAGCACGCGAGGAGCATCGGTAACCGGCCGCTTCGATCCGGGGGCCAATGGAGGGTGAGTATGTAACTATTTTTTATTTTAATTCTTTTTTTTAACAGGGATATGGTGCATACCACGTGACTGGCCAATATACTATGTGACTGGCCAGTATACTACGTGGCTCTGTGCTGTATACTATGTGGCTGGGCAATATACTATGTGGCTGGGCAATATACTATGTGGCTGGGCAATATACTATGTGGCTGGGCAATATACTACGTGGCTGGGCAATATACTACGTGGCTGGGCAATATACTACGTGGTTGGGCAATATACTTTGTGACTGAGCAGTATACTACGTGTCTGTGCTGTATACTACGTGTCTGTGCTGTATACTACGTGGCTCTGTGCTGTATACTATGTGACTGGGCATTATACTATATGGCTGGGCAATATACTATGTGGCTGGGCAATATACTATGTGGCTGGGCAATATACTATGTGGCTGGGCAATATACTATGTGGCTGGGCAATATTCTACGTGGCTGGGCATTATACTACGTGGTTGGGCAATATACTGCGTGGCTGGGCAATATACTACGTGGCTGGGCAATATACTATGTGGCTGGGCAATATACTACGTGGCTGGGCAATATACTACGTGAATGGGCAATATACTACGTGGCTGGGCAATATACTACGTGGGCTGTGCAATATACTACGTGGACATGCATATTCTAGAATACCCGATACGTTAGAATCGGGCCACCATCTAGTTATTATTAGTGTTGAGCATTCCGATACCGCAAGTATCGGGTATCGGCCGATACTTGCGGTATCGGAATTCCGATACCGAGATCCGATACTTTTGTGGTATCGGGAATCGGAATCGGAAGTTTCCAGTGTATGGTTCCCAGGGTCTGAAGGAGAGGAAACTCTCCTTCAGGCCCTGGGATCCATATGAATGTGTAAAATAAAGAATTAAAATAAAAAATATTGATATACTCACCTGTCCGGAGGCCCCTGGACATCACCGCTGGTAACCGGCAGCCTTCTTTGTTTAAAATGAGCGTGTTCAGCACCTTCCATGACGTCACGGCTTCTGATTGGTCGCGTGCCGCTCATGTGACCGCCACGCGACCAATCAGAAGCCGTGACGTCATGGAAGGTGCTGAACGCGCTCATTTTAAGCAAAGAAGGCTGCCGGTTCACAGCGGTAAGGTCCAGGCTGCGTCGGAGAGGTGAGTATATCAATATTTTTTATTTTAATTCTTTATTTTACACATTAATATGGATCCCAGGGCCTGAAGGAGAGTTTCCTCTCCTTCAGACCCTGGGATCCATCAGGGATACCTTCCGATACTTGAGTCCCATTGACTTGTATTGGTATCGGGTATCGGTATCGGATCAGATCCGATACTTTGCCGGTATCGGCCGATACTTTCCGATACCGATACTTTCAAGTATCGGACGGTATCGCTCAACACTAGTTATTATATATGCATCTTAAAATGGTCGAGTAGAATGTGCTGGATCTCCCATCGGCCTTATACTTGAACACTCCTTCTAATGTGTGTGCTTAAATAAATTTATTATGTACACTTAGGCCTACTTGATGGTTATGTCCCGCTTCACAATATATGTTGTTTGCCATTTGCAGCATTGTGCTGGTTTCTACTGAATAAGCAGTTCCATTTTGTGATTTGTTATATGTTATACAGCATTCATTACGTGATAGATACACTTGTGTTTGGATTTTCTGTCTTTAAATTTTCCCAGGCTTGTTCACCTCTTTTTCCTTGTATATGTGGTTCTCACCTGTTATTTATATTGATTTTTATAACTTTTTTCGGTCTTGTTTTACTGTGTCTTGAAAATAAATATATTTTTTATTAGTATTTGCTCTTGTGTGGAGCCTTATTCTATCTGTAGGTGTTTATAAATACATATACAGTAAGCTGCAAACACTGTACTAGTTGTATTTGTCACTGACATCTATACACTGTGTTCCAAATTATTATGCACAAAGCGTTTAGGAGTGATAAGTAGTGTTGAGCGATACCTTCCGATATGCAAAGGTATCGGTATCGGATTGGATCGGCCGATACCCAAAAAGTATCGGATATCGCCGATACCGATACCCGATACCAATGCATATCAATGGGACACAAAATATCGGAATGGTTCCCAGGGTCTGAAGGAGAGGAAACTCTCCTACAGGCCCTGGGATCCATATTCATGTATAAAATAAAGAATAAAAATAAAAAATATTGATATACTCACCCCTCTGACGGCCCCGGCTCTCACCGGTCCAAGCATCTGCCTCCGTTCCCTAAGAATGCAGAGTGAAGGACCTTCGATGACGTCGCGGCTTGTGACTGGTCGCGTGACCGCTCATGTGACCGCTCACGCGACCAATCACAAGTCGCGACGTCATCGCAGGCCCTACACTCACTCATTCTTAGGAACGGAGGCTGCCGGTTACATCGCTAAGGTCCAGGGTCTGCCGGAGGGGTGAGTATATCAATATTTTTTATTTTTATTATTTATTTTTTACATGAATATGGATCCCAGGGCCTGAAGGAGAGTCTCCTCTCCTCCAGACCCTGGGAACCATACGCACCGCACACTTCCGATTCCGATTTCCGATATCGCAAAAATATCGGAACTCGGTATCGGAATTCCGATACAGCAAATATCGGCCGATACCCGATACTTGCAGTATCGGAATGCTCAACACTAGTGATAAGGTTAGAATTATGTTGTTTGTCATTTAAACTCATTGATGGTGATGTGTGTCAGGGCTCTTTATATCACTGAAAGCAATTGCAGATACCTGTGCAAATTAGTTTGGCAGGTGTGTCCAAATAAAGGCAAGACTGTTGTGGATTCTGTTTGTGGGCTCCCTCTGGTGGTTACTGCTGGTACTGGGTGACTTTGGTGGGTTGCGGCCTTTGGTTTCCACCTGTCCATCAGAGGCTGGGTGTTTCCTATTTTACCTGGCCTTTCTGTCATTCCCTTGCCGGCTATCAATGTATTCAGATGTGCTCTGTTTGGTTCCTGCCTACCTGCTCCCAGATCTTTCAGGATAAGCTAAGTGCTGATTTTCAGTTGTTGTTTTTTTTTTTTGTCCAGCTTGCTTATTATGTCTCTATGCTAGCTGGTAGCTCTAGTGGACTGAGGTTCTCCCCATGTGCCATGAGTTGGCACATGGGTTCTTGTAATCTCAGGATGGTTTTTTGATTAGGGTTTTTTGCTGACCGCTCAGACCCCTTTTGTATCGTTCTGCTTTCTAGTTTACAGCGGGCCTCAATTTGCTGAACCTATATATATCATCTCTATGTGTGTGCCTTCCTCTCATTTCACCGTCAATACATGTGGGGGGCAACTATACCTTTTGGGGTTCATTCCTCTGGAGGCAAGTGAGGTCTTTATTTTCTCTGCAGTACTAGTTAGCTCTTAGGCTGGTGCGTGGCGTCTAGAACCAACGTAGGCACGCTCCCTGGCTATCTCTAGTTGCGTTTGTCAGGCGTAGGGCAGCGGTCAGCCCAGGTTCCATAACCCTAGAGCTCGTCCGATATTTTGTATTACTTTGCTTGTCCCTTGCTATCCCTAGCCATTGGGATTCATGACAGTATAGCCGGCCCACAAAGTGTTAATTGTTTGGGCTGAAGCAGGAGAAAAAGAAGTGTTTAAGGGAAAATTTTTTTTTTTTTTTTTTTTCCCTTCAGAGTTTTGCTGCCTAGCCCTTAATTGCTGTCTAGCTGCTTCTTACCTCCTCTTAACCCTTGAATGGCTCTGATATTAGCTGTTTAACATGGATGTCCAGAGTTTGGCTTCCAGCCTGAGTAATCTCGCGGCAAAAGTTCAAAACATACAGGATTTTGTTGTTCACACTCCCATGTCTGAACCTAGAATTCCTATTCCAGAGTTCTTTTCTGGAGATAGATCTACCTTCCTGAATTTCAGGAACAATTGTAAATTGTTTCTTTCTTTAAAATCTCGCTCCTCTGGAGACCTTGCTCAACAGGTCAAGATTGTAATATCTTTCCTGCGAGGCGACCCTCAGAATTGGGCATTTGCATTGGCACCAGGGGATCCTGCGTTGCTCAATGTGGATGCATTTTTTCTGGCATTGGGATTGCTCTATGAGGAACCCAACCTGGAGATTCAGGCTGAAAAGGCTTTATTAGCCCTCTCTCAGGGGTATGATGAAGCGGAAATATATTGTCAAAAATTTCGGAAATGGTCGGTGCTTACTCAGTGGAATGAGTGCGCCCGGCTGCAAACTTCAGAAATGGTCTTTCCGAGGCCATTAAGGATATTATGGTGGGGTTCCCTACGCCTACAGGTCTGAATGAGTCGATGGCTATGGCCATTCAGATTGATCGGCGTTTACGGGAGCGCAAACCCGTGCACCAGTTGGCGGTGTCTTTTGAACAGGCACCTGAGACTATGCAATGTGATAGAATTCAGTCCAGAAGTGAACGGCAAAATTATAGGCGGAAAAATGGATTGTGTTTTTATTGTGGTGATTCAGCTCATGTTATATCAGCATGCTCTAAACGCACAAAAAGGGTTGATAAATCTTTTGCCATTGGTACTCTGCAGCCTAAGTTCATTTTGTCTGTGACTCTGATTTTTTCACTGTCTTCCATTTCCGTCGATGCCTATGTGGATTCGGGCGCTGCCCTGAGTCTTATGGATTGGTCATTTGCTAAACGCTGCGGTTTTAGTCTGGAACCTCTGGAAGTTCCTATTCCTCTGAAGGGAATTGACTCTACACCATTGGCTATGAATAAACCGCAGTATTGGACACAAGTGACCATGCGCATGACTCCCGTTCATCAGGAGGTGATTCGCTTCCTTGTACTGTATAATTTACATGATGTACTAGTGCTTGGTCTGCCATGGTTACAAACTCATAATCCTGTCCTGGACTGGAAAACAATGTCTGTGTTAAGCTGGGGATGTCAGGGGGTTCATGATTATGCACCTCCGATTTCAATCGCTTCATCTACTCCTTCTGAGATCCCTGCGTTTTTGTCTGACTATCGGGATGTTTTTGAGGAGCCTAAGCTCAATTCGCTCCCTCCGCATAGAGATTGTGACTGTGCTATAGAATTGATTCCTGGCAGTAAGTTCCCTAAGGGTCGTTTATTTAATCTGTCACTGCCAGAGCATACTGCTATGCGGAATTATATTAAGGAGTCCTTGGAAAAGGGACATATTCGTCCATCTTCGTCCCCTCTGGGAGCAGGTTTTTTTTTAGTGGCAAAAAAAGATGGTTCCCTGAGGCCTTGTATAGATTATCGCCTTCTGAATAAGATTACAGTCAAGTATCAGTATCCATTGCCATTATTGACTGATTTGTTTGCTCGCATTAAGGGGGCTAGGTGGTTCACTAAGATAGATCTTCGCGGTGCGTATAATCTGGTGCGGATAAAACAGGGTTATGAGTGGAAAACCGCATTTAATACGCCTGAGGGCCATTTTGAGTATTTGGTAATGCCTTTTGGACTCTCCAATGCTCCGTCAGTCTTTCAGTCCTTTATGCACAATATTTTCCGTGAATATCTGGATAAGTTTATGATTGTGTATTTGGATGATATTTTGGTGTTTTCTGATGACTGGGAGTCTCATGTTCTACAGGTCAGGAAGGTGTTTCAGGTTCTGCGGGCCAATTCTCTGTTTGTGAAGGGCTCAAAGTGTCTCTTCGGAGTCCAGAAGATTTCTTTTTTGGGGTACATTTTTTCTCCTTCTACTATTGAGATGGATCCCGTCAAGGTTCAGGCGATTTGTGACTGGACACAACCTACATCTGTTAAGAGCCTTCAGAAGTTCTTGGGGTTTGCTAATTTTTATCGTCGGTTCATTGCTAATTTTTCCAGTATTGTTAAACCTTTGACTGATTTGACTAAAAAGGGTGCTGATGTTGCTGATTGGTCTCCTGCGGCCGTGGAGGCCTTTCAGGAACTTAAGCGCCGGTTTTCTTCTGCTCCTGTGTTGTGTCAACCAGATGTTTCACTTCCTTTTCAGGTTGAGGTTGATGCTTCCGAGATTGGAGCGGGGGCGGTTTTGTCACAGAGAAGTTCTAATGGCTCGGTGATGAAGCCATGTGCATTCTTCTCTAGAAAATTCTCGCCCGCCGAGCGCAATTATGATGTGGGTAATCGGGAGCTTTTGGCCATGAAGTGGGCATTTGAGGAGTGGCGTCATTGGCTTGAGGGTGCTAAACATCGTGTGGTGGTCTTGACTGATCACAAGAATCTCATTTACCTTGAGTCTGCCAGGCGTTTGAATCCTAGACAGGCTCGTTGGTCGTTGTTTTTTTTCTCGTTTCAATTTCGTGGTTTCATACCTGCCAGGTTCAAAGAATGTGAAGGCAGATGCTCTTTCCAGGAGTTTTGTGCCTGACTCTCCTGGAGACTCTGGGCCTACTGGTATCCTTAGGGATGGGGTAATATTGTCCGCCGTATCCCCAGACTTGCGACGTGCATTGCAGGAGTTTCAGGTGGATAAACCGGATCGTTGTCCACCAGAAAGACTGTTTGTTCCGGATGATTGGACCAGTAGAGTCATCTCCGAGGTCCATTCTTCTGTGTTGGCTGGTCATCCTGGAATATTTGGTACTAGAGACTTGGTGGCCAGGTCTTTTTGGTGGCCTTCTTTGTCTAGGGATGTGCGTACCTTTGTGCAGTCTTGTGAAGTGTGTGCTCGAGCTAAGCCTTGCTGTTCTCGAGCCAGTGGGTTGTTGTTATCCTTGCCCATCCCGAAGAGGCCTTGGACGCACATTTCCATGGATTTTATTTCTGATCTCCCGGTTTCACAGAAAATGTCCGTTATCTGGGTTGTGTGTGACCGCTTTTCTAAGATGGTTCATTTGGTGCCCTTGCCTAAGTTGCCTTCCTCCTCTGAGTTGGTCCCTTTATTTTTTCAGAATGTGGTTCGTTTGCATGGGATTCCGGAGAATATCGTTTCTGACAGGGGATCCCAGTTTGTGTCTAGATTTTGGCGGACGTTTTGTGCCAAGATGGGCATTGATTTGTCTTTCTCGTCTGCATTCCATCCTCAGATGAATGGCCAGACGGAGCGAACTAATCAGACCTTGGAAACTTATTTGAGGTGTTTTGTTTCTGCTGATCAAGATGACTGGGTTGCTTTTTTGCCACTGGCCGAATTTGCTCTTAATAATCGGGCTAGTTCTGCCACGTTGGTCTCTCCTTTTTTTTTGTAATTCGGGGTTTCATCCTCGTTTTTCCTCTGGTCAGGTGGAGTCTTCGGATTGTCCTGGAGTGGACGTGGTGGTGGACAGGCTGCATCAGATTTGGAACCAGGTGGTGGACAATTTGAAGTTATCTCAGGAGAAGACTCAGCAGTTTGCTAATCGCCGTCGCCGCGTGGGTCCCCGACTTCTTGTTGGGGATTTGGTGTGGTTGTCTTCTCGTTTTGTCCCTATGAAGGTCTCTTCTCCTAAGTTCAAGCCTCGGTTCATCGGTCCTTATAGGATCTCGGAGATTCTTAACCCTGTATCTTTTAGTTTGGATCTCCCAGCATCGTTTGCTATTCATAATGTGTTCCATCGGTCGTTGTTGCGGAGGTATGAGGTGCCCGTTGTTCCTTCGGTTGAGCCTCCTGCTCCGGTGCTGGTGGAGGGAGAATTGGAGTATGTTGTTGAGAAGATCTTGGATTCTCGTGTTTCCAGACGCAAACTCCAGTATTTGGTTAAGTGGAAGGGTTATGGTCAGGAGGATAATTCCTGGGTGGTCGCCTCCAATGTTCATGCGACTGATTTGGTCCGCGCCTTCCATAGAGCTCACCCTGATCGCCCTGGGGGTTCTCGTGAGGGTTCGGTGACCCCTCCTCAAGGGGGGGGTACTGTTGTGGATTCTGTTTGTGGGCTCCCTCTGGTGGTTACTGCTGGTACTGGGTGACTTTGGTGGGTTGCGGCCTTTGGTTTCCACCTGTCCATCAGAGGCTGGGTGTTTCCTATTTTACCTGGCCTTTCTGTCATTCCCTTGCCGGCTATCAATGTATTCAGATGTGCTCTGTTTGGTTCCTGCCTACCTGCTCCCAGATCTTTCAGGATAAGCTAAGTGCTGATTTTCAGTTGTTGTTTTTTTTTTTTGTCCAGCTTGCTTATTATGTCTCTATGCTAGCTGGTAGCTCTAGTGGACTGAGGTTCTCCCCATGTGCCATGAGTTGGCACATGGGTTCTTGTAATCTCAGGATGGTTTTTTGATTAGGGTTTTTTGCTGACCGCTCAGACCCCTTTTGTATCGTTCTGCTTTCTAGTTTACAGCGGGCCTCAATTTGCTGAACCTATATATATCATCTCTATGTGTGTGCCTTCCTCTCATTTCACCGTCAATACATGTGGGGGGCAACTATACCTTTTGGGGTTCATTCCTCTGGAGGCAAGTGAGGTCTTTATTTTCTCTGCAGTACTAGTTAGCTCTTAGGCTGGTGCGTGGCGTCTAGAACCAACGTAGGCACGCTCCCTGGCTATCTCTAGTTGCGTTTGTCAGGCGTAGGGCAGCGGTCAGCCCAGGTTCCATCACCCTAGAGCTCGTCCGATATTTTGTATTACTTTGCTTGTCCCTTGCTATCCCTAGCCATTGGGATTCATGACACAAGACTACTTAAGAAGGCTGTTCCACATTATTAAGCAGCCTACATTTTTTGCCAAAAAGGGAAAGAAAAAGGATGTGTCGGCTGCTGAGAAGCCACAAATTGTGGAGTATTTAGGTCAAGGCATGACTACAATCAACATTGCCAAGACACTTCATCGTGATCATCGCACAATCAAGAAGTATGTAGCTGATTCCCAGCACACACGTGTGCGTGCTGATAAGGAAAAATTGAGGACTCTTTCCAACAGGCAATTGCATAAGGTTAAAAGAGCAGCTGCAAAAATGCCTTGTCATAGCAGCAGACAAGTTTTTGAAGCTGCTGGTGCCTCCAACGTCCCCCAGAACAACAAGATGCAGGGTCATTCAGAGGTTTGCAGCTGTGCGTAAGCCATCCTGTTGACCACCTTTATCCACTGCACACATGCAGAAACGGCTCCAGTGGGCCAAACGATACATGAAGACTGACTTCCAACCTGTTTTGTTCACCGATGAGTGCCGTGCAATGCTCGATGGTCCAGATGGATGGAGTGGAGGATGGCTGGTTGATGGACACCCCATGAAAACACGGCTAAGGCGCCAACAAGGAGGAGGTGGAGTCATGTTTTGGGCTGGAATCATGGGGAGAGAGATTGTCGGCCCCTTTATGATCCCTGAAGGGGTAAAGATGAACTCCATAATCTATGTGGAGTTTCTAAAACAACACTTCCTGCCATGGTTCAAGAGGAAGAACCGTGCTTTCCGCAGCAAGATCATTTTCATGCATGATAATGCACCGTCTCATGCTACAAAAAACACATCTGCATCTCTGGCTGCTATGGGCATAAAAGAGGACAAACTTATGGTGTGGCCACCATCTTCCCCTGACCTCAACCCCATTGAGAACCTCTGGAGAATCATCTAAAGGAGTGTCTATGATGGCGGGAGGCAGTTCACATCTAAGCAACAGCTCTGGGAGGGTATTCTGTCCACATGCAAAACAATTGAAGCAGAAACCATCCAAAAACTGACAAAATTCAATGGACAAGAGAGTTCAGAAGCTTCTTTCGAACAAGGGGTCCTATGTGCAAATGTAACATCACCTAGAATAAAGTTTTCACTTGAAAACTGTTTGATTTCATTTTGTAATAAGCTGATAATGCTTATAACTTCACAATTTACCATTTTTTTGTTCAAAATAAAAAAAAAGGTTGAAAACTCTGCTGTGCATAATAATTTGGAACATGCATTTTGAGTGTTTATTTTTTTTAAAAAGATACTGTTTTCATAGGCAGTTTGTTTCAAAGCATTGCAATTATACTAGAATAGTAGATGACTGGAAAATAACAATGACTGCAATTCAGATAGGTAATTTAGAGAAAATATGAGGAAATATTATTTGCATAATTATTTGGAACACAGTGTATATCTAACTATTCTATTTGTATTTACCGTATGTAATCCATCTCTTCTATCCTGTCGGCTCCGGCTGTGATTTTACACTACACAGCTGCTGAATTGTCAGCTTTTCTTCTTTTTAGCTATCTTTGTAATTTATATACACATATATTTGTGTGTGTCACTGACATCTATATACAGCTTGGGAAAAAAGTACTTAGTCAGCCACCAATTGTGCAAGTTCTCCCACTTAAAAAGATGAGAGAGGCCTGTAATTGACATCATAGGTAGACCACAACTATGAGAGTCAAAATGAGAAAACAAATCCAGAAAATCACCTTGTCTGATTTGGCAGACTGATTTTGCAAATTATGGTGGAAAATAAGTATTTGGTCACCTAAAAACATGCAAGATTTCAGGCTCTCACAGACCTATAACTTCTTCTTTAAGAGGCTCCTCTGTCCTGCACTCATTACCTGTAGTAATGGCACCTGTTTGAACTTATCAGTGTAAAAGACACCTGTCCACAACCTCAAACAGTCACACTCCAAACTCCACTATGGTGAAGACCAAAGAGCCCTCAAAGGACACCAGAAACAAAATTGTAGCCCTGCACCAGGCTGGGAAGACTGAATCTGCAATAGGCAAGCAGCTTGGTGTGATGAAATCAACTGTGGGAGCAATAATAAGAAAATGGAAGACATACAAGACCACTGATAATCTCCCTTGATCTGGTGCTCCGTGCAAGATCTCACCCCGTGGGGTCAAAATGATTACAAGAACGGTGAGCAAAAATCCTAGAACCAGACGGGGGGACCTAGTGAGTGACCGGCATAGAGCTGGGACAACCGTAACAAAGGCTACTATCTCGGATTAAGAAGAAGAACCTATAATTTGGTCACAGTGGCCAAACGGGACCCCACCCCTTGGGCCTAACACATTCTACCGAAAAGCAAAAGAACCTCCTTATTTGGATCACAGTTATAAATATATTCTATTTTAATTAATGGGCCGTGCCTAGTAAATATATGTAAGCTAAAGATCCCAACAAAGAGAAGAAGAAAAGGGGGTTTATCAATGAAAAAAGTTATAACTTTTATTGCACATATTTAAACATACAAGACAACAATAGAGGCATTCATATGTGAGAAAGCAGCTAAAAGAGTATCGGCAGCATAAGACAAGTTGGTAAATAAGTACTGAAAGGAGAAATAATCGTGTCTAAACCGGCACCACAACACAGGGCAGTAAATAATAAATAAATATGTCTAGTATATCATTTGAATCATATCATTGGGATAAATAGTCAATATAAAGGTTATACCCAATGGCCAACAATGATATAACATAAATACTATCTGGATCCGCAAATCCCAATTGCTCATAGCTTGACAGAGATTATAGAACTAATGGATTTGGCTATCAGCAGTAAAAAAGTGAGGTAGAACTTATATATAAAGCTGTTTACCTTGGGACATAGTGCTTCCCGTGTTATCTCAGATTGGATACCAAGGGAAGAAACCCGAAAGTGGACCCACCTCCTATACAGGGAGTGTTAGGAGCAGGCCCAACAGGGCCGCCATCAGGACATTACTGTTCTGACTGGCGTATGGGGCCCGGTGGGCAGAGGGGGCCCGCATCGGGCCCCGTCTCATCTGCTCACCGGGCCCCTACCGTCAGGCTAAACCAGGCCCTTAGCGGCGCTGCGGCAGCAAAGCTATTGATGTGCGGGCCCGTGCCCGCACGTCAATAGTTAACAGCCACCAGCCAATCAGAGGCTGGCAGCTGACGTCAGCCGCAGCACGCATGTTGCCGGCGTCTGATGTCATTGTCAGTCACCGGCGAGTGCGCGCTTCAGCTGAGTGGAGGGAGCTTCGCCTTCGCTGCAGGAGCGCGGCCAGGGTAGGAACTTTTTTTTTCATTACTATTGAGAGTGGCGATCCGGGGCGCCCCGGGGCAGAATGCTGGAGACACGGGGCGGGGGGCAGAATGCTGGAGACACTGGGGCACAATGCTGGAGTCACTGGGGCAGAATGCTGGACACACTGGGGGCACAATGCTGGACACACTGGGGCCACAATGCTGGACACACTGGGGCAGAATGCTGGAGACACTGGGGGCAAAATGCTGGAGACACTGGGGGCACAATGCTGGAAACACTGGGGGCAGAATGCTGGACACACTGGGGGCAGAATGCTGGACACACTGGGGCAGAATGTTGGAGCCACTGGGGCAGAATGCTGGAGACACTGGGGCAGAATGCTGGAGACACATTGGGGGCAGAATGCTGGAGACATAGGGGGCATAATGGAGATAAGGGGCATGATTAGAGCATGGGGCAGGATGGATACGATTGAGACAGATGGGGCAGGATGGGGAGATCATATAGGGCAGAATGGATACTCATGAGGGGAGGATGGGAGAACATATGGCTGACGCCAGGAATGAGACACACGGGGGCCAGGATGGTGAATATTATTACCATAGGGGCTAATTAAGGGATATTATTACTGCAGTGATGTATTTATTTTATTTTTTGAGTATACTGTTTTAAATGCGGGGGTGGTCCTGTTACTGTGTAGAGTGATACTATGTCGCCTTTTTTTCTTCATGTGGTATAACGTAGAAGTTGGGAAAAATTAATTAATGCGTTCTACAAGCGGAGCTCGAGATAACTGTGTTATTTCCTGCAGAGATGAGCCGTGGCTGGAATAAGTGACGGCGACCTGTGCTGGATGAAAAACAAAGATGAAGGACTTCACCTAGACTTCACTGATGAGTCAGTGTGTTATCCATACACTGACACTATACACTGTATACTATATACAGAGGTCCTCTGTATAATGTCACTAGTGATCACTGTATTACCTATACATTATATACAGAGCTCCTGTGTATAATACCACCAGTGATCACTATTACCTGTACACAGACACTGCATACTAAGTACAGATCTCCTGTGTATAATGGCACTGATGGTGATAGTATTGTGTTTTTTTTATTACTGATCAGTATTGTAGTATTCAGTCACTATGTGGTGGTAATATGTGGTCTGGACATGGTGTTGCGGTATTTGTCCCTTGTATGTGCTATTTGGTCACTGTGTGGTGCTAATATGGTGTCTGGTCATGGTGCGGTGGTATTTGTTCCTTGTATGTGATATTATTCGGTCATTGGTGGTAATATGTGGTCTGGTCATGGTGTTGTATTTGTTCTTTGAATGTGATATTATTGGTCATTTTAAAAAGTGAAAAATAACTAAAAATATACCTAAATTTTCTTGCATATTTTAACAAATATTTAATAGGTTACACTAGAGTAGGGCCCGGCCAAAAGTGTCTACCGTGTTATGGTGGCGGCTTAAAAAATCTTTTGGCCAAAACAAAAGCTGCCGGCTATATGTGTGATCTGGTGATGTGAACTGTTAATATGTGATAGGTGAGAAGTGGAGTTTTTCCAAAAGAGAGCGGTGGGACTGTGGACAGTTCGAGGGGTGTAGCGTGGAGACAGCACTGGGGTGGAGCCTGGGCGGAGTCTCAAGGGGGCCCCGAAAATTTTGCCAGTATGGGGCCCCGAAATTTCTAGTGGCAGCCCTGAGGCCCAAGGGGGATGAAATCACAACTGCCGGAGCCAAAGGGACGACTGGGGCAAAACGAAGATCTGCAGAAACGGGAAACAAAAAGGAAAGAAGAATCAGGAACTGAGGGTGGCAGGAAGCTGGGAGAGGCTAGCAAAAAGGGGAAAGGCACAGGGCTAGTGAGTGAGCAGCAGAGACACAGGACCTGAGGATGAAGAGGGACAAGCTCGTCTGAAGTTTGCTAGAGAGCATTTGGATTATCCAGAAGAGTATTGTGAGAATGTCATATGGTCTGATGAAACCAAAGTAGAACTGTTTGGTAGAAACAAAACTCGTCGTGTTTGGAGGAGACAGCATGCTGAGTTGCATCCAAAGAACACCATACTTACTGTGAAGCACGGGGGTGGCAACATCATGCTTTGGGGCTGTTTCTCTGCAAAGGAACCAGGATGACTGATCCGTGTACATGAAAGAATGAATGGGGCCATGAATCATGAGATTTTGAGCGCAAACCTCCTTCCATTAGCAAGGGCATTGAAGATGAAACATGGATGGGTCTTTCAGCATGATAATGATCCCAAGCATACCATCAGGGCAATGGAGGAGTGGCTTTGTAAGAAGCATATGAAGGTCCTGGAGTGGCCTAGGACGTCTCCAGATCTCAACCCCATAGAAAACCTTTGGAGGGAGTTGAAAGTCCGTGTTACCCAGCGACAGGCCCAAAACATCACTACTCTAGAGGAGATCTGCATGGAGGAATGGGCCAACATACCACCAACAGTGTGTGCCACCCTTGTGAAGACTTACAGAAAACGTTTGACCTCTGTCACTGCCAAGAAAGGATATATAACAAAATATTGAGATTAACTTGTGTTAATGCCAAGTACTTATTTTCCACCATAATTTGCAAAATAAATCTTGCCAAATCAGATAAGGTGATTTTCTGGATTTGTTTTCTCATTTTGTCTCTCACATGGGAGAATTTGCACAATTGGTAGCGGACTAAATACTTTTTTCCCCACTGTATCTATGTAATCTGTGTGTATATATCTATTCTATCTTAACCTGTCACACTGTGATATTACTGTACGCAGCACATGAATTGCTGGCTTTTCAAATAACACCTGTGCATAAAAATCAGACTGCATTCGCATGTTCCGAGTGCGATTTTTTTCTTGCATCCATAGGCTTGCATTGGAGAGACTCTGCTGAGTCTCAGTGTCACGATCCATTTTTGGATTTGTGGCAGATCTAGTTTCCATCAGTTTAAAACCTTTTTCCTTTCAGGTCATCAGGGGTTAATGCAGTTTCCCCGGTGGCATGCTGGTGTATTGCAATGCATTTCTGCTGGGTCAGCTGATGTGGATGGTGACCACTCCCACCATCCTTTAAGAGGTCACCTGGTGCATCAGCTGACTGTTGGTGTTAGTTCATTCTGCAGCGACCAAGCTGGGAGGAGCTTGCTGGGAGCAGTAGTTCTTCAGCTGAGTCCGGTATATCTGCTGTGCTGTGCTTTACAGCATTAAGTTAAGTGTTGTTTTCCTATACCTTATCTGTCATACCTTCCCTTGGTGTTTTATTAGTGCAGCGGTGGGACCAGTGTTCTCGCTTGCCAATTCCCTACCCAGGGAAAGGTGAAGGGCAAGCAAGGGCTTATGTATCCTGCTCAGCGACAGGTTGAAAAAACCTGTGTAGGGACGTCAGGGAGATCAGGGCACATCCTTAGGAGAGTGCAGGAGGTGTCCTTTTCCCCGTTCCCTATCGCAGGGCTCACCGTTGTAATTGTGTCCCCTTGTTTGTTGTACTGTTGGTGACTGACCTACGGTTAGGTATGTCACACCGCTTCGGTCACATCGTGACACTCAGTGACAATCGCAGCATGCTGCTATTTTACACGCATGCCGAATACGGCTGAGAAAATAAACGGTGATATGAGCTGCCCCATAGATTAACCCTGGGCCGAATGCTATTCAATGTTTTCTCGCATAGCACTCGGAGGTATTCCACGGTAGTGTGACTCCGGCCTTAAAATGATACCTTGGTTGATGAAATCCTTTTTGTGGTTGTTCCTTAACCTTTATTTGTAGTTTTCAGTTAATAAGATTCTCGTGCTTCGGGCGGCCTGTGGGGGGGTCTTTATGTGGTGCTCTTCTTACATATGCATCTGTATGGCTTATGATAGGTCACTGGTTACAAATTGCATGATGTAAGATAGCGCTTACTGCATGTGTTGGGGGACACTCACTTAGCAGCGGGATTAAATCACACAGGAACGTTTTCTCACAAACGACAGTCTATTCCGGTTTATTTAAACATCATAAATGCATCGGAGGCCATGTTGCACATCACAGACCTAACACATAGTCCAAAGCACTTCATATTATATGGCTTTAACTCAGATACTTTGTATCATGACATTAGGTTGCAGTTTCTAAACATGCTGGACCTTACTCCGTCCAGTTACCATGGGTGACCGCACAGTTCAATAACTGACCCCTGTCAGTGCACACAGTTCCCCAACTCTGGGTTACCTTCCTGGAGCTCCTGCTCCACACGCTGACTCCTCGTCAGTCCTCACTCCTGGGGAAACTGCCTTACTGGGATCACCATCCCGGACGATGCCTTGCTCACCAGGCCACCCAACAGTCCAGACCCGAAGAAGGAACGGTAGCTTCCCCAACGCAGTGCCTTCAGACTCTGCAGGACCATGGCCTCACCATGCTTTTCAGGACTCCGGTCCTACTCTCAGGACCATCCAACACAGATGCCATCCAGGTCCACGGCCTCTCTGTGTGCTATTCAGGGATCCGGTCCTACTCCCAGGACCTCCCAACACACCGGCCTTCCAGGTCCACAGCCTCTTAGTGTGCTATTCAGGATGTCCCTCCACTTATAGGACCGTCCAACACACAAGCCTTCAAGGACCTGACACACCGACCATGTGACCAGACCTCAGTCACATTATATCACAGAAGCCACTCCCACAGGTGGGAGGTGTGTGGTTAGTCAGACACGCCCAGCTCTCCAACTAACCCTGTAAGCCTCCCTTATTATAAACTACACAAACACTGTGGGACTACAGGTCCCAGAACAACATCACTGGCTTACAGCACAGAGAATCTCCTCTGCGACACATACCGGCCATTCACAATGACGCCGGTCACCATCTCATTATCACCATTACGCCTCCATGTGTATCCTGAGGAGCACATGCAGACCCCCCTAGCTGTAACAGGGGTCACTGAATCACAATGATGAATGTAATTTTTTTCTAAACAATAAGATATACAATATGTAATAGCCATATATATACTTTACTACTTTATTATGAAAAAATTGTGATATAATTTGACCAGGACAGTTTGACATTTCTATTTATAATATTTAAACATCTTGGGGTAAACCCTTGCACACAGAACAGACCCGCACAGTACTGTAGGATTTCCCAGAGATAGCAGCTATCCTTGCACATCCACCACCGCGTGGCACCTGTCATAAGAACTTCCTCTCTGATTATGAACTGTTCTCCTTCAGTGCCTTTTTATCCATCCGTGACTTTGCTTTTTGTGGTCACTATTGCCTGCCAAGCCTCATGTTTTTCTTTTTACCTTTCAGCAAAGAGATTTTAAAGGGGTTTTCCAGTACTTCTATATTGATGGCCTATGCTTTGAATATGTCATTAATATAAGATTGGTGGGGATCCAATACACTGAGCACCTCCACTAATCAGCTGTTATAATTTCTGGTGGTGGCTGGATGCAAACTGTACAGAGTGGAACATCGCAGCTCCATACACTGATTAGTGGCTGTTGCCGGGTACTGCAGAGAAACTCAAAATAATTGGGGCTGGTCTGCAGTAGCGGGCAGCAGCCACAAATCAGTGTGCGGAGCTGCGATGTTTCACTCTGGATACTGTTTATACCTGACAGCTTCAGGAGCTGCTAATAGCTAATCGGTGGGGGGTTCTGGGTATTCTAAGGATAGATCGGTCGTCAATATAAAAGTACTGGACAATCACTTTATTGATTTGTTTAGAGCTACCAAGAATAAAGTATTTAAAGGGCCACTGTCACCCCCTCCAGCCGTTATAAACTAAAAGAGCCACCTTGTGCAGCAGTAATGCTGCATTCTAACAAGGTGGCTCTTTTAGTTTGTGGTGCATCTATTCCCAAAATAATGCGTTTTATAAATTCTCCAAAATACCTGTCTTTCGCCAGGGAGGCAGGTCCTCACCCCCCTGCTTGAAACGCCACACTGCAGTCACTCAAATCTTCAGGGGCGCTGGGCGCCACCCCCTCCGCGCTGTGTTCGTATGAAATCCGGTGCCTGCGCTGTGTAGTACTGTCTGGTGCAGGCGCAGTGAGCTCTGGCCATCTGACGTCACAGCCAGGCTTGCAGACTGCGCCTGTGCGGACAGTGCGGCCACCCACCTTGGTAATCCCAGCCCCGCAGTGTGTTATGCATTATGCAGAGTACGGGGCTGGGATTCACAAGCAGGGCGGCCGCACAGGCGCAGTCTGCAAGCCTGGCTGTGAAGTCAGACGGCAAGAGCTCACTGTGCCTGCACCAGACAGTACTACACAGCGCAGGCGCTGGATTTCATACGAACACAGCGCGGAGGGGGCTGCGCCCGGCGGCCCCTGAAGATTTGAGTGACGGCAGTGTGGCGTTTCAAGCAGGGGGGTGAGGACCTGCCTCCCTGGCGAAAGAAAGGTATTTTGGAGAATTTATAAAATGCATTATTTTGGGAATACATGCACCAAAAGCTAAGAGCCACCTTGTTAGAATGCAGCATTACTGCTGCACAAGGTGGCTCTTTTAGTTTATAACGGCTGGCGGGGGTGACAATGGCCCTTTAATTCAAACTCTTTTCATAGTGGTGCATGCACAACCCCAATTCCGAAAAAAAGTTGGGACGCTTTGTGAAATGGAAAGAAAGCAAGGATGCAATGACTTGAAAATCTCTTAAAGCCATATTTTATTCACAATGGAACAATGAACACAGATCAGAAGGTGAAAGTTAGACATTTTTCCATTTCATTTGAAAAATTTAACTCATTTAGAAATTGATGGCAGTGATTTTCCAAGTGTGAAGTAGCCGGGAACACAGCAAGACAACTTACTAGGCATTAGAAACCATATTAAATGTATTTTGCTTTTCATTTTCTTCTAAATTATTAATAGATGAAGAGCTTAACCCCTTTACCCCTGAGGGTGGTTTGCAAGTTAATGACTGGGCCAATTTGTGCAATTCTGACCACTGTCACTTTGAGTTTATAACTCTGGAACACTTCCAGTTCCCAGTGATTCTGACATTGTTTTTCGTGACATATTGTACTTCATGATAGTGGTAAAATTTCTTCAGCATGACTTGCATTTATTTGTGAAAAAAACAGAAATTTGGCGAAAATTTTGTAATTTTCAAGCCTTTAAGGCTATGTGCACACGTAGCCAGTGACGCTGCTACCATTAGGCGATTTGAGCTCTTTGGCTCAGGCGGCAGAAGAGAGGGGGCGGCAGATTCTGTAGTTCCCGGCCCCTAGGGGCCCCCAGCCAGGAGCGGACATACCGCCAATGCCACTGCTCTGGGGCCGAGAGGTGGAGGGTGGCCCCTGCAGGCAGGCCCCGTATCATGTAGCATCAGGCCCCTGTCACTCCCTCCTCTAATCCTGCCAACACCCTCAGCTGGGGAGAGAGCGGCGCGGGAAGTGCAGGACTTCAAAAGGGGGGCGTGTCATGCAGGGAGAGACGCTGGCCAATGAACGCTTTCCTCACCAGACTGAGGAGAGCGCTCACTGGCTGCTGTCTCTGTTCTCCTGTGTAGGGGACAGGGACCTGGTGAGCTGTGCAGGCGGGTGGAACCATTATTGCCGGGAGTTGGGGTTCCGGGGGACGGATTTGAGGGGCGCATGGGAAGCAAGGCTCATGTGACAGGAGGCAGAGTGACGCAGGGAGAGAGGAGGATAAAAGGAAAAGCGCGCCAAAGCAGGGGCAGAGAAGCGCGGGAGAACTCTGAGGAAAGGGAACTGCAGCGCAGTTGTCGTGTGTGGGCAGGCCACAGTGAGGCTTGCTGGAAGCAGGGGGAAAGCGTGCAGCAGACGCTGCGGACAATTAACAGAGCCCCCAGAAAGCGGCGCATCCGTCGGCAGCGACCCTCAAAGCAGGGGGGTAGTGCTGACCAGCTCAGGGACAGTATTACCGCGCTCCCTGAGAGCACCTTGCCAGAGAGTGCTACAGACTCGCATGGTTTCGTCCCAGCTGTGACTGATACTAATTATTCTCCTAATCCTCCTCAAAAAGACTCTTCTCTGGACTGGGAGGCTGTTACCTCGGATCAACGTCCGCCTGCAGGAGGGAACGCAGCACTGCGAAAGACATTCTGGACTCGACTCTACGCCTGGGCCCGTCGCCAGAAGACACCTCCTTCCTCCGCCATCAGGACTACGGCGTTGTCGGAGCCTCACCGTCAGGACTACATCGCTGAACCAGCACCGATAAGTGATCGTTGTTGACTTTATCTTAGTAGGGAGTCACTAGTGAGGCGCTGCCGCGTTCTACGGGTATAGTTCAGGGCGGCCATATAGTAATTAGGATTTACTGCGATATTGTGTTCTTGTATATAAGTTCCCTGCGTGGAAAACGTTTGTCATCTTTTTGGTTGGAAGTTAAAAAGAAAGTTAAAAACGCTATTTGCTTTCTGGCTCCTATTTGTCCCTGCATCCTTCTTTACCTGCGGTCCCTACATTTGGCGTAGTCGGCAGGATGCAGGATCCAAAGAAGGAGCCAGAAGATACGGAGGATGGGGCTGGGCCTAGAGCTTCTCTCTCATTGGGGGCCATGTTAAACAATTTGCCCAAGTTTAATGGGAGCAACATGTTGTTGTGGAGCTGGACTGAAAGGATGCGGGGGCTGTTGAGAATGCATCCTATGACCCCGGCCCTGGAAGCAGAGGTGGCCATTATGGCATTAGACGGAGAGGCCCGGGATTCAGTGATGTTGAGACCCCCCACAGAGCGGAATACTTTTGCCCGGGTGTTAAATGTGTTAGAGGGGACGCACGGGGATCCCACCGACGTGGGAGAGCTGAGGGCCCGGTTGTTTAGTCGGCGACAAAAAGAGGGCGAGACTGTCACTCAGTACATGAATGCTCTGCAAGAGCTACACATTGCAATCGTGCGGAAAGATGGTATGGGGATGGGACATGTTGACGTGACCTTGCGCGACCAGCTGGTGACGGGACTGCGAGATGAGCTGACCAAACAGGCTCTACGTGAGCGAGTGCGGGTCGACCCGCGTCTGACTTTCTCCGACATAGGCAATGAGGCCCGCACCCGGGAGCAAGAGAGGGGGGTGACGGTCCCGACTGGAGAGACTCGGGTTATACAGACCGCTGCCGCAGGAGGGAGTGAGCCGTTGTGGGTTCAGGAGATGCGGCAGGAGCTCAAACAAATCAGAGACGAGCTGAATGAAGTAAAGAAAAATGCGCGGAGTCCAAGGGAGTCATCCCGGGGTCAAGGGTCTGGGAGTCCAGCTCGTGGCGCTCGACCAGGATATTATCCGGTCCCCGGTGTTCGCTATGGTTGCGGAGAGGCCGGACATTTCGCACGGGAGTGCCCCCGGAGAGGGAGGGCCTCGTCACGGCGGGCGTTAAACTAGAGGACTCCGAGCTAAGGGGACGACGCTCGGAGTCAGAATCCCCGCGGATGGGTGGTGAAAGTCCCGAAAATTTGGTTGCCAGCTGCCCCCTGGTTTGGGCAGAGTTTGAAGGGCGGGCTGTACGTTGTCTGGTGGACACCGGATCTCAAGTCACGACTATGCCCGAGGCCTATTTTAGAAAACACTTCCCTGTGTCAGTCAGACCCCAATGGGGCCCCGTAATCCGGTTGCAGGCCGCCAATCAGCTGCCCATCCCAGTGGAAGGGGTCACCTGGATGCAAATATCTTTATGTGGGAAAGACCTGGGCCGCCGGGGGGTTGTGTTGACGCGGGGGGATCCCAGCCCACAACATATCGTGACTTTGGGGATGAATGTATTGAAGGACTTTGGCAGTTTGCTGTTAGGGGAGACCACACAAGAGACACTCAATCAGTGGGGGACCAGTACACCTCAAGGCTCCGTGTTCAGACAGTTAGTGAGGGAAGTCCGTGTGCAAGAGACCTTTCAGGAGGGAGACATACTAGGGAAAGTAATCACCTCCCCGACAGCAGAAGTGACGTTTCCCCCAGGACAGACTGTTATATCCCTGCCCATCCGAGCTCGCATCCCTCTGGAAGGAGTACAAGTGCAGGTTGAGCCCACCTTTACGTCCCCTATGCCCACAGGACTGCTGGTGGCCCGATCTCTGGCTACTGTTAAAAATGGGGCCGTACCAGTGCGATGTGTGAATGTGGACGAACACGATGTCGTGCTACGGGTCCGAAGTGAGATGGCCAAAGTGTTACGACCGTTAGAAGTGATGCCTCCTCCAGATACTTTACAGTTAAAGGTGGATTCCCCTGATCCCTGGATGGTCAGTGTCCGGTCTACGCAGGATCCTGAGCTGATAGCGTCCCGAAAAGGCCAAACTATTCTGGAACATATGCGAGCAGAATTACCGGGTCTGGATCCATCACAAGTCTCGCGAGTGCAGCGGCTTCTTGGACACTATGCTGAAGTGTTTGCGCAACATGAAGATGATTTTGGCTGTACCACGGCCATCGAGCATGGAATTCCTACCGGGGATACAGTGCCCATCAGGGAGCGGTACAGACAGATTCCCCCACAGATGTACCAGGAAGTAAAGACGTTGTTAGGCCAGATGCTGCAAAAAGGAGTGATCCGCGAGAGTCAGAGCCCGTGGGCTGCCCCGATCGTGCTGGTGCGGAAAAAGGACGGCACGCTCCGGTTCTGTGTGGACTATCGTAAGCTAAATGCATGCACCGTCCGAGACTCTTATCCACTTCCCCGTATTGAGGAGTCTCTCTCCGTGCTGGGTCGGGCCAAATATTTTTCCACCTTAGACCTAGCCAGCGGATACTGGCAGGTCCCGATGACAGAAGCGGATCGTCCTAAGACAGCGTTCATCCTTCCCATGGGACTATTTGAGTTCAATCGAATGCCGTTTGGGCTGGCCAACGCTCCAGGCACCTTCCAACGATTAATGGAGCGGTGTCTGGGGGATTTGAACTTCGAGGCCACTCTCATTTATCTGGATGACATCATCATCTATGCTCCAACATTCGAGGAACATCTGTGCCGACTGGAGCAGGTACTAGACCGGTTGCTGAAATACGGGCTTAAGGTGAAGCCCCAGAAGTGTCACTTGTTCCGGGAACAGATCGAGTACCTGGGGCATGTGGTGTCCGCCGAAGGAGTCCGGCCATCGCAGGAGAAGATTGCCGCAATCCAGGAGTGGCCCACACCGGAGACCGCCAAGGATGTACGGGCGTTCTTGGGCCTCGCTGGGTACTACCGGCGCTTCGTGAAGAATTTTGCTCGCCGTTCTCACAATCTACAAGTCATGCTGAAAGGAAGCTCCCCCAAGGAACGGGGAAAGAAGATACAATGGCAGGAGCCACAAGAAGCAGCGTTCCGGGACTTGAAGACAGCTCTCATGGAGCCGCCGGTGTTGGCTTATGCGGACTTTTCGCAACCGTTCATCCTACACACCGACGGCAGCTCTCAGGGATTGGGGGCTGTGTTGTCTCAGGTTCAGGATGGGCGGGAGAGAGTGATCGCCTATGCGAGTCGGTCTCTTCATGACTCTGAGTTGAACCCAGACAATTACAGTTCTTTCAAGGTGGAGCTGCTGGCCGTGGTGTGGGCTATGACGGAGCGGTTCGCTGAGTACCTGGCCGGTTCCGAGGTGCTGATACGCACGGATAACAACCCATTGGCACATCTGGAAAATGCGAAATTGGGTGCCTTAGAACAGCGCTGGGTAGCCCGGATGGCCAAGTACAGATACCGTATCCTTTACAAGCGAGGAGCGGAGAATGTTCATGCTGACGCATTATCTCGTCTGCGGAAGAACCCCCCAAGAACTAACCGAGATGAGGAGCTGGAGGGAGAAGAAATCCCCTACGCCATCGGGGGCGCTACTCGGACGGCTGTGAGCCGGGAACAGACCGGGAACGGAACGGCTACAGGACTGTTGGTTCAGAGTCGGGACGAATGGATACGGCTGCAACAGGAAGACCAGGAACTAGCTCCATTGCGACAGTGGATAACGAATGGTCTATTGCCCGTGAGAAGCCCTGGACAAACTCTCCCGTCAGACCTGAACCTTCTTCTGCGGCAGTGGGAGCGCCTAACTCTTCAGGACGGGCTCTTATGCCACTTAACCATGGCTCAGGCAGATTCCGAGCCGACCTGGCAGATGGTCTTACCAGGGCCCGTGGTGGCCGCAGTTGCTAAAGAAGCTCATGAGTCCGGGGCACACTTCGGAGTGAAGAGGACGTTTAAGTGGCTGCAAACTCGGTTCTATCATCCTCGGCTGCTTGCGGAAGTACAAACTGCCTGTAGACAATGTCGACAATGTGAGCTAACCAAGTCACCGGAGGAAAGGGCGCCTGTGCAGAGCATCACGACGTCTGCCCCTTTTGAAGTATTAATGATAGACTACATTACCATTGGAGCAGCGCATCAAGGCTACGAACACTGCCTCGTTATGGTAGATCATTTTTCAAAATTCGCGGTAGTCATCCCTACCCGTGATCAGACAGCTGAGTCGGCAGCGAGCGCTATCTGTAAGAACTTTATTCAAGTTTACGGCTGTCCGAGGCGAATACATTCGGATCAAGGCGCTTGTTTCTTGGGCAAAGTCATGGAAGAGCTGCATCGCCTCTACGGCATTGATAAGTCACGCACCACACCGTATCATCCCCAGGGAAATGGGGCTTGTGAGCGGTTTAACCGGACTTTGCTTCAAATGCTGCGTGCGCTAGAACAAGATCAGAAGGCCCGCTGGCCGGAGTATGTGTCTGACCTAGTGTGGGTCTACAACAATAGAGTTCATCAAGTCACAGGACGCACCCCGTATGAAGTGGTCTTTGGGCGCCCAGGAAAAGGCATGACAGATCTGGAACTGTCTTTGGAGGAAGAAGGCCCCCGAACAGGAATGGCTTCGTGGGTGCGTGATCATCGGCATCGGCTGCAGACCTTACACCGACTGGTACACACTCGAATTTGGGAAGTGGAGCATCGGAGCACCCCTACAGCAAAACCCCCAGAGTTACGGCCAGGTGATCGAGTACTCGTTCGAGAGCAAAGACCGCAAAACAAGTTAGACCATCGTTGGGAAAAAACACCCTATCGGGTGCTTCGCCGTATAGACCCGCATGGACCTGTATATGAAGTGCAGTCTGAGGCCCTCGGAAGTACAGGTACTCGCATTCTTCATCGCAACATGCTCCGGTTGTGTCGCTCTGTTGACTCGGACACCCCGGAATCCGCAATCAGGGAAGAGCCACCTACGACTGAATCCCCCAACAACCATTGGTGGGATGAAGAAGATGATGAAGAAGAAGAACGGCGTCAAAATACTCCCCCTATCTCGACTACTACACTACCCCTGACCAGTCACTCTTCCACTGACGACATTTCCCCAACACCCCCTATACAAGGACCCGAGCCACGACGTTCTGAACGTTCTACTGCCGGTAGACCCCCAACTCGCTACAGTCCTGACTTACACACTAGACAGATCCAAGTGTGAAACAACCCGTCAAGTGGGCGACCTGTCAGTGCGAAGGCCTCGCCCAGGGACTGGCGAGCATACAGGGTGGGGGAATGTAGGGGACAGGGACCTGGTGAGCTGTGCAGGCGGGTGGAACCATTATTGCCGGGAGTTGGGGTTCCGGGGGACGGATTTGAGGGGCGCATGGGAAGCAAGGCTCATGTGACAGGAGGCAGAGTGACGCAGGGAGAGAGGAGGATAAAAGGAAAAGCGCGCCAAAGCAGGGGCAGAGAAGCACGGGAGAACTCTGAGGAAAGGGAACTGCAGCGCAGTTGTTGTGTGTGGGCAGGCCACAGTGAGGCTTGCTGGAAGCAGGGGGAAAGCGTGCAGCAGACGCTGCGGACAATTAACAGAGCCCCCAGAAAGCGGCGCATCCGTCGGCAGCGACCCTCAAAGCAGGGGGGTAGTGCTGACCAGCTCAGGGACAGTATTACCGCGCTCCCTGAGAGCACCTTGCCAGAGAGTGCTACAGACTCGCATGGTTTCGTCCCAGCTGTGACTGATACTAATTATTCTCCTAATCCTCCTCAAAAAGACTCTTCTCTGGACTGGGAGGCTGTTACCTCGGATCAACGTCCGCCTGCAGGAGGGAACGCAGCACTGCGAAAGACATTCTGGACTCGACTCTACGCCTGGGCCCGTCGCCAGAAGACACCTCCTTCCTCCGCCATCAGGACTACGGCGTTGTCGGAGCCTCACCGTCAGGACTACATCGCTGAACCAGCACCGATAAGTGATCGTTGTTGACTTTATCTTAGTAGGGAGTCACTAGTGAGGCGCTGCCGCGTTCTACGGGTATAGTTCAGGGCGGCCATATAGTAATTAGGATTTACTGCGATATTGTGTTCTTGTATATAAGTTCCCTGCGTGGAAAACGTTTGTCATCTTTTTGGTTGGAAGTTAAAAAGAAAGTTAAAAACGCTATTTGCTTTCTGGCTCCTATTTGTCCCTGCATCCTTCTTTACCTGCGGTCCCTACACCTGCATGGCGCGTCCCAATGGAGACTGGTGAGTACTCAGTCAGGGGCCCCGCCGCACAGCACGCAGGAACATCAGTGGAGGGAGAGCAGGACTTACAGTGTGTCTTCTCCCTCCACTGCTCTGTTCCCAGCAGGCTGCAGCATCTCCGTCCTCACTGTGAAGAGATGGGGGAGGAGCTCACTGCACGGGACAGCACAGCAGCACCAGGGGGCTGATATCAGTCTGCTCTGTGCCCCATCCCCCACAGTGGGGTCTGCAGCCCTCTCCAGCTGAACTGCCCTCCTCCAAGGTTCCTCTGATCACCTATACAAGATTAGTATGTGTGTATGTATATGCTTGTATATGTATGTATGTGCATCTGTGTATGTACAGTGTGTGTGTGTGTATCTATGTGAATGCTTCTGTGTGTATCTGTGTATGCATGTACAGTATATGTGTATGTCTGTGTGTATAATGTGTGTATCTGTATGTGTGATGTATTTGTATGTATATACGGTATGTATGTTTATGTGCATGTATGTACAGTATACGTGTATGTCTGTGTGTACGGTATGAGTATACTTTGTGTATATAACTGTATATGTATGTACGGTACAAGTATGTGTACCTGTATGCATGTACGGTATGTGTATGTGTATACGGTATATGCGTGTATGTATGACGGTATGTGTATCTGTGTGTATGTACAGTATATGTATGTACGGTATATGCGTGTATGTATGACGGTATGTGTATCTGTGTATATGTACAGTATATGTATGTACGGTATGTGTGTGTACGGTATGTGTGTGTATGTACGGTATATGCATGTGTATCTATGTGTATGTACGGTATATGTATGTATGTATGACGGTATGTGTATCTGTGTGTATGTACAGTATATGTATGTACGGTATGTGTGTGTATGTACGGTATATGCATGTGTGTATGTATAGTACATGTATGTATGACAGTATATATATGTGTATCTGTGTGTATGTACGGTATATGTGAGTGTT
The DNA here is from genome assembly GCF_051348905.1 of Ranitomeya variabilis. Classification (NCBI taxonomy): domain Eukaryota; kingdom Metazoa; phylum Chordata; class Amphibia; order Anura; family Dendrobatidae; genus Ranitomeya; species Ranitomeya variabilis. The sequence goes on along the minus strand of NC_135237.1, from coordinate 326,481,843 downwards.
TGCATATACAGTATATGTATGTGTATCTGTTTGTATGTACACTGCAGTATGTGTGTTTGCATATAAGGTATATGTATGTGTATCTATGTGTAACATATATATTTATTACAAACACACACTATATATATATATCCATCTCAGTGAAAAAATATAAATATATATATTTTTTAGAGGTGTGGGGCCCAAAATAGAACTTTTGCTATGGGGGCCCTGTGATTGCTATGTACGCCCCTGCTTGCAGGGCAGTGATAATGAGGGCAATCTGACTTGTTTCTCAGAGCCCGAGGCTCCAGGGTGCCATTGCCAGATTGCCATCATCATAAGCAGTGTATCAGGCAGGAAGGGGGGCCCAGACACATTTCTTGAACAGGGGCAACAAGCTATTAGAGTCCGCCCCTGCCCCCAGCCAGTGGCGTGTCGCTAATAGCAGCACACCATGTAGCTGCTATGGGGCCCGTGAGTCAAACAGGCTCGCCCAGTGCCAGTGAAGAAGGAGCAGTGGGTGACAGGAGGCAGGAGTCAGCTGCTACGCCTAAAGCCTGTGCCCGCTGCTAAAGAGAAATTCATAGTCACTGCTCCCCACACCCATAGTCGCTCCCACCACTATGCACTGAAGCCGGTGCCGAGAGATGGGAGGGACTATAGGAGTGGAGAGCAGTGAATATTCATTTCACTTTAATAGCGGTCACAGTAGCCGCAGCTGCAGGCTTCCTGCTGCTAGGCGATCACATGTGCCCGCTAGTAAAGGGAATGAATATTCACTGCTCTCCACACCCATGAATACAATATATATCAGTACATGGTGGCGATAATGCTGTAGGACTGCATTATATTCTGTTGGGGACTGCATTATGTTCTATGGGGGGGCTGCATTATATTCTATGGGGGGTTGCGTTATACTATATGTCAGTATTATATTCTATATGGGGACTGCATTATACTCTGGAGGACTATGGGAGTGTATTATACTCTATGGAGAACTATGGGGAGTGTATTATACTCTATGGAGGACTATGGGGAGTGCGTTATACTATATGGAGGATTAGAGGGAATATATTATACTATATGGAGGACTATGGGGAGTCTATTATACTATGGAGGACTATGGGAAGTCTATTATACTTATATCTTATGGGGCCATAGCACTTGTGCAGCACTATATAGGGCAAATATCTCTATGGAGCATCTTATGGGGCCCTTATTACCCTTTATGCAGGATTATATGGGGCATATTTTAATATGGAGCATCTAATGGGGCCCATCAAACTTTATGGAGCATTATATGAGACTCCTGATTCAATATGGATATTCAAAAACACTTAACCTACTGATGTCTCAATTAATTTTACTTTTATTGGTATCTATTTTTACTTTTGAAATTTACCGGTAGCTGCTGCATTTTTCACCCTAGGCTTATACTCGAGTCATTAACTTTCCCCAGTTTTTTGTGGCAAAATTAGGGGGGTCGGCTTATACTCGGGTCGGCTTATACTCGAGTATATACGGTAACTGGATTTGCGCTGCTAGGTTTTTTTTTTATAAAACTCCAGGGTCAAGTGCCCGCCCCCCCTCCTCCCTCCCTCCTTCCCGCCCCCCTCCAGCAGGGACTGTGGTGGGGGGGCGCCATTTTTCCGTTCGCCTCAGGCAGCAGAGAGGCTAGGTTCACCCCTGCACGTGGCAGATTTTTCGCATGTTTTTCGCTATAAAAACGCTCACATTAAGCATCCTATTTAATAGAATGCAAGCCGCATTTTTTGTGCACATGCTGCATTTTTTTCCTGAGTGGAATCGCATTCCAGAAAAAAATGCAGCATGTTCATTAAATTTGCGGAATCGCGGGGATTCCGCACACCTAGGAATGCATTGATCTGCTTACTTCCCGCATGGGGCTATGCCCACCATGCGGGAAGTAAGCAGATCATGTGCGGTTGGTACCCAGGGTGGAGGAGAGGAGACTCTCCTCCACAGACTGGGCACCATATAATTGTTAAAAAAAAAAAGAATTAAAATAAAAAATTGTGATATACTCACCCTCTGATGGCCCCGGAGCCTTCCCGCCTCTCAGCGGTGCACGTGGCCGCTTCCGTTCCTATAGATGGTGTGTGTGAAGGACCTGCGATGACGTCACGGTCACATGACAGCGTTCACGTCGCGGTCACGTGACCGCGACGTCATCGAAGGTCCTGCACACACACCATCTATAGGAACGGAAGCCGCTGAGGAGATCGGCTGTTTGCAGAAGGTGAGTATAACCATTTTTTAATTTTTTTTAAATTATTTTTAACATTCTATCTTTTACTATTGATGCTGCATAGGCCGTCTGCCTTCGAAACGCGTTGGTTAGGTCATTCTCTCTTTCTTGGCTCCAAGCCGCTCCGTACCTTTGTGACATCACAGTTCAGGCACGCATGAGCAGACACTGGCAGCCATCTCCTTTCAGCGGTAACCAGGGACGCCTTCGGCCGGTGCCCCCTAGGTGTCGCGTCAGCTGCCATATGCCTCCCCGCTTCCTCCCCCTCATACTCCACAGCGGCAAGTAGCGGGCTCCAGATCTATCCTTTCCCCTTCCGCATACCCACGCCAACTGGACACACCTCCCAGAGGCATCGGGATTCCAAGACTACACGTGCACCACCAGTGGGGTAAGCACCGACCTGCATGGTTATACGTACATTATAGTCACATAATCAAGGGGAACTTAATATTACCTGTTTCCTGCCATTGCCTCTATGCTTGCGGTGCTCAGTTGCTGGTCACTCGCCATCCAGCACCACCTAGCACCTAACCCCTAAGCGCGGCATCACATTTCTTGTTGTATAGCAAAGGTTTTTTTTGTTAGGATGTTATAAGGGTTAAAAGTTGACCAGCGATTTTTACAACAAAATTTACAAAACAATTTTTTTAGGGACCACAGTACATTTGAAGTCACTTTGAGGGGTCTATATGAAAGAAGATACCAAAAAGTGACACCATTCTATAAACTGCACCCCTCAAGGTGCTCAAAACCACATTCTAGAAGTTTATTAACCCTTCAGGTGCTTCACAGGAAATTTTTTTTTTTTTTTTAAATTACATTTAACTTTGTTCACAAAAAAATTGACTTCAGATCTGTTGTGAACTATACTTTTTGGCTCCCTCTTGTGACCACTAGCGGTATGGCACTTGGATTGTCTTTCCCCAGGTTGGTACCCACCTGGTTCGTTAGGCCTTGGGTGTTCCTATTTAAACTTCCTGGATACTCAGTCTAGTGCCTGGAATCGATGTAATCTGTCTATGTCTGTTTTCTCCTGACTCCTGGTCTCCTGGTTTTTGCAAGATAAGCTAAGTTCTGCTTTCTTATTTTTGTTCTTTTGCATTTGCTCTTATTTTGTTCCAGCTTGTTCAAAATGTGATTTCTGTTTTTGCTGGAAGCTCTAGGGGGCTGATATTCTCCCCCCACACCGTTAGTCGGTGCGGGGGTTCTTGGATATTCAGCGTGGATATTTTTATAGGGTTTTTGCTGACCGCATAAGTCCTCTTCCTATTTTCTGCTATTAATTAGTGGGCCTCTCTTTGCTAAATCTAGTTCATTCTTACCTTTGTCTTTTCTTCTTACCTCACCGTTATTATTTGTTGGGGGCTTGTATTACAACTTTGGGGTCTTTTCTCTGGAGGCAAGTGAGGTCTTATTTTCTCTGAAAGGGTTAGTTAGTTCTCCGGCTGGTGCGAGACGTCTAGAATCAACGTAAGTACGTTCCCCGGCTACTTCTAGTTGTTGTGCTAGGATCAGATATGAGGTCAGCCAAGTTACCACTTCCCTATGAGCTGGTTTTTGTGTTTGCGGACTTAGCTGGAAGTCCTGAGATCCTCTACCACTAGGATCATAACAGTATTCCAGGCCAAAAAGTGAATATTTAATGCATTGCAGAAGCGGGATTAAAAGAAAAGAAGTTCTGAGTTTGTTTGTTTTTTTCTTCTTCCCCTTTTTCTCTGAGTGGCTTGAAGCTCTGCTGCAGACATGAATGTTCAGACTCTGATTACTAGTGTGGATCAGCTTGCTGCACGAGTGCAGGGCATTTAGGATTTTGTTACTTGTAGTCCTATGTCAGAGCCTAAGATACCTATTCCTGAGCTGTTCTCTGGAGATCGATTTAAATTTAGGAATTTTAGGAATAATTGTAAATTGTTTCTATCTTTGAGACCTCGTTCGTCTGGAGACTCAGCTCAACAAGTTAAAATTGTTATCTCCTTCTTGCGTGGCGACCCTCAGGATTGGGCTTTTTCAGGAGATCCTGCATTGGCAAATATTGATGCGTTTTTTCTGGAGCTCGGATTGCTTTATGAGGAGCCTAATCTTGAAATTCAGGCAGAAAAAGCGTTGCTGGCTATCTCTCAGGGCCAGGATGAAGCTGAAGTGTATTGCCAAAAATTTCGGAAATGGTCCGTGCTTACTCAATGGAATGAGTGTGCTCTGGCCGCAAATTTCAGAAATGGCCTTTCTGAGGCCATTAAGAATGTTATGGTGGGTTTTCCCATCCCTACAAGTCTGAATGATTCTATGACTCTTGCCATTCAGATTGATCGGCGTTTGTGGGAGCGCAAATCTGCTAATCCTCTGGCAGTATTGTCTGAACGGACACCTGACTCAATGCAATGTGATAGAATTCGGACTAGAACCGAACGACAAAATCATAGACGTCAGAATGGGTTGTGTTTTTACTGTGGTGATTCTACACGTTATCTCAGCATGCTCTAAACGTCTAACAAAGGTTGTTAGTCCTGTCGCCATTGGTAATTTGCAGCCTAAGTTTATTTTGTCTGTGACTTTAATTTGCTCATTGTCTTCCTACCCTGTTATGGCATTTGTGGATTCTGGTGCTGCCCTGAGTCTTATGGACTTGTCGTTTGCCAAGCGCTGTGGTTTTGCCCTGGAGCCTTTAAAAAATCCTATCCCTCTTAGAGGAATTGATGCTACGCCATTGGCGGAGAATAAACCGCAGTATTGGACACAAGTGACCATGTGCATGACTCCTGAACATCGGGAGGTGATTCGTTTTCTTGTTCTGCATAAAATGCATGATTTGTTCGTTTTGGGTCTGCCATGGTTACAGACCCATAATCCAGTTTTGGATTGGAAGGCTATGTCTGTGTCAAGTTGGGGTTGTCAGGGAATTCATTGCGATTCCCCGCCGGTGTCTATTGCTTCTTCTACTCCTTCTGAAGTTCCGGAGTATTTATTGGACTATCAGGATGTATTCAGTGAGTCCAGGTCCAGTGCCCTTCCTCCTCATAGGGACTGTGACTGCGCTATAGATTTGATTCCTGGTAGTAAATTTCCTAAGGGACGATTATTTAATCTGTCTGTACCTGAGCATGCCGCAATGCGTTCTTATATAAAGGAGTCTTTGGAGAAGGGACATATTCGTCCATCTTCTTCCCCTCTTGGTGCGGGATTCTTTTTTGTGGCCAAGAAAGACGGGTCTTTGAGACCTTGTATTGACTATCGGCTTCTGAATAATATCACTGTCAAATTTCAGTATCCTTTGCCACTATTGTCGGACTTGTTTGCTCGGATTAAAGGTGCCAGTTGGTTCACCAAGATAGATCTTCGTGGTGCGTACAACCTTGTGCGCATTAAGCAGGGAGATGAATGGAAAACTGCGTTCAATACGCCCGAAGGTCATTTTGAGTACTTGGTGATGCCTTTTGGGCTCTCTAATGCTCCTTTCAGTGTTTCAGTCCTTTATGCATGACATCTTCCGGAAGTATCTAGATAAATTTATGATTGTTTATCTGGATGATATTCTGTTTTTTTCTGATGATTGGGATTCTCATGTAAAGCAGGTCAGGATGGTGTTTCAGGTTTTGCGCGATAATGCTTTGTTTGTGAATGGCTCAAAGTGTCTCTTTGGGGTGCAGAAGGTTTCCTTTTTGGGTTTTATTTTCTCCCCTTCTACTGTGGAGATGGACCCAGTCAAGGTCCGAGCTATTCATAATTGGACTCAACCCACGTCTGTTAAGAGTCTTCAGAAGTTCTTGGGTTTTGCTAATTTCTACCGTCGTTTTATTGCTAATTTTTCTAGCGTTGTTAAACCTTTGACGGATATGACCAAGAAAGGTTCTGATGTTGCTAATTGGGCTCCTGCAGCCGTGGAGGCTTTTCGGGAGCTGAAGCGCCGGTTTACTTCGGCGCCTGTTTTGTGCCAGCCTGATGTCTCACTTCCCTTTCAGGTGGAAGTGGATGCTTCTGAGATCGGTGCCGGAGCTGTTTTGTCGCAGAAAGGCTCTGGTTGCTCTGGGATGAGACCATGTGCTTTTTTCTCTAGGAAATTTTCGCCTGCTGAGCGGAACTATGATGTTGGTAATCGGGAGTTGTTGGCCATGAAGTGGGCATTTGAGGAGTGGCGTCATTGGCTCGAGGGAGCTAAGCATCGTGTGGTGGTCTTGACTGATCACAAAAATCTGATGTATCTCGAGTCTGCTAAGCGCCTGAATCCTAGACAGGCTCGTTGGCCATTGTTTTTCTCCCGTTTTGACTTTGTGGTCTCGTACCTGCCTGGTACAAAGAATGTGAAGGCTGATGCTCTTTCTAGGAGCTTTGTGCCTGACTCTCCTGGCGTCTCAGAGCCAGCTGGTATTCTTAAAGAGGGAGTAATCTTGTCGGCCATTTCTCCTGATTTGCGACGTGTGTTGCAGAGATTTCAGGCTGGTAGACCTGACCCTTGCCCACCTGATAGATTGTTTGTTCCTGATAAATGGACCAGCAGTGTTATTTCTGAGGTTCATTCCTCGGTGTTGGCAGGGCATCCTGGGATTTTTGGTACCAGAGATTTGGTGGCTAGGTCCTTTTGGTGGCCTTCCCTGTCGCGGGATGTGCGTTCTTTTGTGCAGTCCTGTGGGATCTGTGCTCGGGCTAAGCCTTGCTGTTCTCGTGCCAGCGGGTTGCTTTTGCCCTTGCCCGTCCCGAAGAGGCCTTGGACGCACATTTCCATGGATTTCATTTCAGATCTTCCGGTGTCTCAAGGAATGTCTGTCATCTGGGTGGTCTGTGATCGTTTTTCCAAGATGGTCTATTTGGTGCCCTTGCCTAAGTTGCCTTCCTCTTCCGATCTGGTTCCTTTGTTCTTTCAGAATGTGGTTCATTTGCACGGCATTCCTGAGAATATCGTGTCTGACAGAGGATCCCAGTTTGTGTCCAGATTCTGGCGATCTTTTTGTGCTAAGATGGGCATTGATTTGTCATTTTCATCTGCCTTTCATCCTCAGACTAATGGCCAAACGGAGCGAACTAATCAGATGCTGGAGGCTTATTTGAGATGTTTTGTTTCTGCGGATCAGGATGATTGGGTGACCTTCTTGCCATTGGCTGAGTTAGCCCTTAATAATCGGGCTAGTTCCGCTACTTTGGTTTCGCCATTTTTCTGCAACTCTGGTTTCCATCCACATTTTTCCTCGGGTCATGTTGAACCTTCTGACTGTCCTGGGGTGGATTCCGTGGTGGATAGGTTGCAGCGGATTTGGAATCATGTGGTGGACAACTTGAAGTTGTCACAGGAGAAGGCTCAGCATTTTGCCAACCGCCGCCGCGGTGTGGGTCCCCGACTTCGTGTTGGGGATTTGGTTTGGTTGTCTTCTCGGTTTGTCCCTCTGAAGGTTTCCTCTCCTAAGTTTAAGCCTCGCTTTATTGGTCCTTATAAAATTTTGGAAGTCATTAATCCGGTGTCTTTTCGTTTGGATCTTCCTGTGTCGTTTGCCATTCACAATGTGTTCCATAGGTCTTTGTTGCGGCGGTACGTTGTGCCTATGGTTCCTGCTGTTGAGCCTCCTGCTCCGGTGTTGGTTGAGGGCGAGTTGGAGTATGTGGTGGAGAAGATCTTGGACTCTCGTCTCTCTAGACGGAGGCTTCAGTATCTGGTCAAATGGAAGGGCTATGGTCAGGAGGATAATTCCTGGGTGGTCGCCTCTGATGTTCATGCGGCCGATTTGGTTCGTGCCTTTCACGCTGCTCATCCTGATCGCCCTGGTGGTCTTGGTGAGGGTTCGGTGACCCCTCCTTAAAGGGGGGGTACTGTTGTGAACTATACTTTTTGGCTCCCTCTTGTGACCACTAGCGGTATGGCACTTGGATTGTCTTTCCCCAGGTTGGTACCCACCTGGTTCGTTAGGCCTTGGGTGTTCCTATTTAAACTTCCTGGATACTCAGTCTAGTGCCTGGAATCGATGTAATCTGTCTATGTCTGTTTTCTCCTGACTCCTGGTCTCCTGGTTTTTGCAAGATAAGCTAAGTTCTGCTTTCTTATTTTTGTTCTTTTGCATTTGCTCTTATTTTGTTCCAGCTTGTTCAAAATGTGATTTCTGTTTTTGCTGGAAGCTCTAGGGGGCTGATATTCTCCCCCCACACCGTTAGTCGGTGCGGGGGTTCTTGGATATTCAGCGTGGATATTTTTATAGGGTTTTTGCTGACCGCATAAGTCCTCTTCCTATTTTCTGCTATTAATTAGTGGGCCTCTCTTTGCTAAATCTAGTTCATTCTTACCTTTGTCTTTTCTTCTTACCTCACCGTTATTATTTGTTGGGGGCTTGTATTACAACTTTGGGGTCTTTTCTCTGGAGGCAAGTGAGGTCTTATTTTCTCTGAAAGGGTTAGTTAGTTCTCCGGCTGGTGCGAGACGTCTAGAATCAACGTAGGTACATTCCCCGGCTACTTCTAGTTGTTGTGCTAGGATCAGATATGAGGTCAGCCAAGTTACCACTTCCCTATGAGCTGGTTTTTGTGTTTGCGGACTTAGCTGGAAGTCCTGAGATCCTCTACCACTAGGATCATAACACAGATCCAATTTTATTTTATTTTATTTTTACAAGGGTAACAGGAAAAAAATGGACCCCAAAATGTGTGTAATTTCTCCTGAGCATGCCGATACCACATGTGAGGGAGAAAACCACTGGGAGCAAGGCAGAGCTCAGAAGGGAAGGAGCACCATTTGACTTTTTGAATGCAAAATTTGATGGAAAAATTGGCATATGCCAAGTTGCGTTTGAAGAGCCTCTGATGTGCCTAAACAGTGAAAATCCCCCACAAGTGACACCATTGTTGACACTAGACCACTTAGGAACTGATCTAGTTGTGTGGTGAGCATATTGAACCCTCATATGCTTCACAGAAGTTTATGTTTAATCTGGTTTTTATTGAAAAGAACTTCAAATCAAACAAGGATCAAAGGATTCAACAACATAAAAAGTATTGAGTACAAAAAGAAATCTCATATACAACTGTATATCAAGACCTGTAATCAACAAGTCCCGAAATAGTATTGTCAGGGTGAAAAGATATATCTTTATACACTATTTGTACTTTTATATTCTTATGCTGTGAAACAATAAGTTTTCCCCTTTGCTTGCTGTCACGATCCCTTAGCCGCAGCCAGCAGTTTGTCACAAAATCCCGAGGGATTCCTGACCACTGCCACCAATATATCACGGATTGGGGTGACTTTAGACCAACAGACGGCTATCACATGTGCAGGGGGCTTATCCTAGTTATCCCTCCACTGCCACAATGTGATGAAAAAACACACACGAGGCTAGGGACCTCTTAGTTTCAGCAGGGGCTTATCTTAGGTATCCCACTGCTCTTCAATATACCACGAACTGCAGGGATTTTTGTGTATCCCGCTTACAGTTCCACTTAAACCTTGCAGCTCTCTGGCGCCCCCCTTACCGTCAGGTCAGATTAGGTACTGCACCTAGGGTAATTAGTCGCCAGAAAGGCTGCCTGCTATGTACTGGCTATTGGGCACGCTGCAGCAACGCGATAACTACTCCCACTCAGGCAGGAACAATAATTAACGCTGCAGTCGCTACAACATCACCCAAAAGCCTGCACGGTATCGCTGCCACCAGCTCCGATTAAACGGGTCCGAAGCTAACCCAAAACAGTAGCGTAAATTCCCTTCAAGAGACTTAGGGTACGTTTTTAGAGCATGGAGAAAGAACTGGCATGAAATAATATACCCCACAAAATGTAGGCAGTGCTTTATCAAAATATTTTACAAAGATGTTACAAATGAGACAATTGCAAATATGTACAAGGTAATTATAACATAAAGAGGATTAAAGGAGAAAAGATAACACTCACGTATTCTTAGTTCATATTAGTTCAGGCAAACACCATGCTGGTGGGCGGAGCTCCCAAAAATCCCAATGCATGAGGTACAGCTCTTCAGATCAGACTCACATGTTCTTCCAGCAACAGACTGAGTGCTGGGGTCTGGCCAAAACAGTTATAGCTCAGCTTGGTGACATCACCAAAAAGGGCTGGCTATCCCAGACCCTCCTACCTTTTCAGTCTAACTAACTGTGCATTAAATATATCTGATGCCCGTAACTTCGCTACAGAACATGTCATAGTCCTACCACATCCAGCATTCATCTCGGATTAATGTGGGCATTCTAAGGAGATCAAATATGTCCTATTTGGGATGTATATTTACAGATAAATCCCTACTTCTTTACCAGATGGAGTTAGAAACTCACATTTCGAGTGACTGATAAAGCCGCCGAGGGAGATTCCAAATATGTATTTATCATTCTCCTATCTTAAATAGTTTGCCTAATATCTTACAATAACAGAACAAAGGACCGCATGGTTTAAAAGGGATGTGCCTATGCAAGCCTAATGAACCTTCCTGGGAGTGGGGGCAGGGCAGAGCATTGAGAAGAATAGCTTCACACACAAGCTTCAGGTTACCCAGTGTCTGCCATGTGTTTTTGGGACCATGGTCAGAATTGCAAAAATCCGTCAGCTATGGTTTTTACATTATCGTGATATACATTTCCCTCACACCTCCCCCTTCTGGCGTGCGCTACGGAGGCAGGACCACTCGGTGCTCCTCCATGCGCACCTCAACAGGGTCACCCCGGCGGGAAAGTCCATCTGCATTCCCATGCTCCCTGCCCGTTTTGTGTTCAATGGTGAAGTCAAACTGCTGAAGAGCAAGGCTCCAGCGTAGCAACCTGCCGTTGGTTCCACACATGACGTTTAGCCAGAGCAGAGGGTTGTGGTCAGTCACCACAGTGAAGGTGCGACCGTACAAGTAGGGCTACAAGCGCTGCAGGGCCCAGACTATGGCCAGGCACTCCTTCTCGATGGTGGAGTAGGCCACTTCCCTCGGCAAAAGTTTCCGGCTCAGGTACAACACGGGGTGCTATTGGTCCTCCGAGTCAACCTGGCTGAGCACAGCACCAAGGCCAAACTCGCTGGCATCGGTCTGTACCAAGAATGGTCGACTACTTTCAACACAGGGGCGTTGCACAGTGCGGTTTTCAACACCTGGAAGGCCCCCTCACAGCCATCTGTCCAGTTGACGATGTGGGGTAGCTTCTTCCTGGTGAGGTCCGTCAAAGGTTTTGCCAGGCTACTATAGTGCTGTACGAAGCGCCTATAGTACCCTGCAGTGCCCAGGAAGGACATCACCTGTTTCTTGGTCCTGGGAGTGGGCCAGTTAGCTTCCTCGGTGGCACTGGTCAATTGCATGGCATCACCTTCCTCACGGTTCCCATGTATCTCCCCATTTCCGGTAGCACCGACACTTGCCCCTGCTAGGGGTTCCTCAGCCATCTCACTCTGCAGAGAGACATGGCTGAGCACTCCTGTACCTACGGACACATCAACTTTCACAGAAACATCATTATTAGGTACAGTGGGCACAGGTACAACATTTTCACCATCAATCCTAGGGGAAAAATGGTTATCAGATGCATCATTACAAGATAAAGCATGGTCAGGTAACACATGCGATTTCCCATCATCATCATCATCATCATCAGGGTTAACGTTACCCTCATTAGTAGATTGGGGAGGGGTGTCATCGACGTAGTATGCAACCAACCTCCCCAAATCAGTCCCCAACAAAACATCAGTGGGCAAATTATCAGACAGCCCCACTTCCTTCACCCCGCTCCCAGCACCCCAATCAATATAAAGCCGGGCCATCGGTAAGGGACAGCTGATGCCCCCAATCTCAGTGACAGTTAGGGTTTTCCCCGGAATGATTTCTTCAGGGGCTGCCAGTTCGGGTCGGATGAGGGTTCGTTCAGCCCCGGTGTCCTTGAGGCCTGTAGCAACATGGCCTCCCACAGTGACGTGCTGTACGTTGTCACACACCCTCCCAACCACACCACCCACCAAAAGAACTGCTGCATTAGGCCCTGGGGCCTTGGCTGGGAGGTTCTTCTGCTTGTTTGGACAGAAGGTACTGATATGACCAGGCTGCCGGCAGTGGTAACACTGGCGAAGTTCGGTGGAAGGTTTGGTGCTGTTAGCCACGGGGACAGGACCTCTGGTGTGTTGGCTGGCAGGGGTACTGGCGTTGGTTACAGGCTTACCCCCTCTCCAGCTGGTGGTGACTGGCTTCTGCACTTCCGATCTACGGTTGGCCTCATAGGCATCGGCAATCTGCACTGCTTTCGTCACGTCTTTGGGTTGTCTGTCCATCACGAACTGTCGCACCTCAGCTGGGCAAAGATGGAAGAACTGGTCTTTGATCATCAGGTCTCGCAGCTGTGCAAAGGTGGTCACTGACAGTCCTTGGGTCCACTGGTCAAAGTGGGTCCCCAGTCCATGCTCCACATCACTGTAACTGTCGTGTGGGCCACGTTGGAGGGTCCGGAACTTTTTACGGTACACCTCGGGTGTAAGCTGGTACTTGGCTATCAGAGCCTGCTTGATGGCCTCATAATCACCATCTTGTTCTTGAGGGAGGGCAGCAAACGCCTCCAGAGCTTTTCCTCTCAGCCCTGGTGTCAGGTATCGTGCCCATTCTTGTGTAGGCAGCTGGTACTGTCTGCAGGCTTTCTCAAAGGCCCGCAGAAAAGTGTCCAAGTCCCCGTCCTTTTCCATAACAGGGAAGTGATCGGCCCGGGGCTTCGGTATCTGAGCGCTGCTGGGCTCACGGCTGGACTGGGATGACCCCTGCATTTGCAGTCGGGCCATCTGCAGCTGGTACTCCCGCTGTGCTTGGGCCTCTCGCTCGGCTCGCTCCTGGTATTGCTGGATCAGCTGCCGACGTCCATCACGGTCATTGGCGGGGAGTAGCTCCAATACCGCCAGCAGGTGGGGGTCCAATCCGCCCTGGTTGCTAATCGGGCCGGCATTCAGTGGTTGGACCTCTGCTGCAGCACCATGTTCGCTGGTGCTGGCCTCTGCGGCCTCTGGGCTCTGAGAGTGGTCTAGAGAGGCTTCCCATTGCACCAGTTCAACGACCATTTGAGTCTTGGTCTTGCCCTGGGGGTTCAGGCCATGGTACATGCATATCTCAGCAAGAGTGTCCTTCTTCTGCTGGGTGTACCAGGCTTCTCCTTTCGCAGCCATGGTTGCCAAATAATAGGATAGAAAAACGAAGAGAAAGGGAGGGGATAATTACCAGTACACAATTGTCTCACAACTAATAAACACTGAGTTCGTTCTCCAAACTTATTTGCGCAGAGTCCTCGCAAGAACTTTCTGCAAGTTTTTAGTGAGAGGAATGATTGCTCAAACCCAATCACTAATGCTCTAATATCCCACCGCCTTGCCACCAATTGTCACGATCCCTTAGCCGCGGCCAGCAGTTTGTCACAAAATCCCGAGGGATTCCTGACCACTGCCACCAATATGTCACGGATTGGGGTGACTTTAGACCAACAGACGGCTATCACATGTGCAGGGGGCTTATCCTAGTTATCCCTCCACTGCCACAATGTGATGAAAAAACACACACGAGGCTAGGGACCTCTTAGTTTCAGCAGGGGCTTATCTTAGGTATCCCACTGCTCTTCAATATACCACGAACTGCAGGGATTTTTGTGTATCCCGCTTACAGTTCCACTTAAACCTTGCAGCTCTCTGGCGCCCCCCTTACCGTCAGGTCAGATTAGGTACTGCACCTAGGGTAATTAGTCGCCAGAAAGGCTGCCTGCTATGTACTGGCTATTGGGCACGCTGCAGCGACGCGATAACTACTCCCACTCAGGCAGGAACAATAATTAACGCTGCAGTCGCTACAACATCACCCAAAAGCCTGCACGGTATCGCTGCCACCAGCTCCGATTAAACGGGTCCGAAGCTAACCCAAAACAGTAGCGTAAATTCCCTTCAAGAGACTTAGGGTACGTTTTTAGAGCATGGAGAAAGAACTGGCATGAAATAATATACCCCACAAAATGTAGGCAGTGCTTTATCAAAATATTTTACAAAGATGTTACAAATGAGACAATTGCAAATATGTACAAGGTAATTATAACATAAAGAGGATTAAAGGAGAAAAGATAACACTCACGTATTCTTAGTTCATATTAGTTCAGGCAAACACCATGCTGGTGGGCGGAGCTCCCAAAAATCCCAATGCATGAGGTACAGCTCTTCAGATCAGACTCACATGTTCTTCCAGCAACAGACTGAGTGCTGGGGTCTGGCCAAAACAGTTATAGCTCAGCTTGGTGACATCACCAAAAAGGGCTGGCTATCCCAGACCCTCCTACCTTTTCAGTCTAACTAACTGTGCATTAAAAATATCTGATGCCCGTAACTTCGCTACAGAACATGTCATAGTCCTACCACATCCAGCATTCATCTCGGATTAATGTGGGCATTCTAAGGAGATCAAATATGTCCTATTTGGGATGTATATTTACAGAGAAATCCCTACTTCTTTACCAGATGGAGTTAGAAACTCACGTTTCGAGTGACTGATAAAGCCGCCGAGGGAGATTCCAAATATGTATTTATCATTCTCCTATCTTAAATAGTTTGCCTAATATCTTACAATAACAGAACAAAGGACCGCATGGTTTAAAAGGGATGTGCCTATGCAAGCCTTATGAACCTTCCTGGGAGTGGGGGCAGGGCAGAGCATTGAGAAGAATAGCTTCACACACAAGCTTCAGGTTACCCAGTGTCTGCCATGTGTTTTTGGGACCATGGTCAGAATTGAAAAAATCCGTCAGCTATGGTTTTTACATTATCGTGATATACATTTCCCTCACACTTGCTGATGCAAATGTAACTATATTTAAAATGGCTGCCAGTATTCACCTATGCCCTAGTTTTGTTCCTGAGAAGTTAAGTATCGTTTCTGCTGAAGTCGAAACCTGAGATACGTGGAGAGAAGAGGATCCACCAGATGACGTCAGGACTAACCAGAAAGACTGGATACTAGACATATATTGCTTAAACCCCGCCCATTGCACGCCGTCCCCTAATACACTACATAATGCTGTGTATCAGGAAATAAAGTTCAGGTGCTGTGACCGTTGCTAATACTTGTAGAAGCACGAGCATGCACTGAGATTGAACCAGCTCTTTGTCTGACTCATTCTTACCTGGTACCAATGCTCATAGTCTAATTTGGGATGACTGGTGAATGAAGGGTATTGTCGTGACGGCCCCGACAGTATAACTTTCAGGTCAAAATCATTTTCAATCAAGTCCAACAAGATCTGAAAAGAAAAAAAAAAAATCCATGGCAGATGTAGGTATCCCCTATCCAGAGAGACTGTATGACCCTTGGTGATACATATGAGGTATCCTCTGAAAGAGAGCGACCCAAACAAGAGGAGCTAGGTCACTCCAAGTAATAATGGTATAAACACGAACGGAAAGAATGAGACTAAGAGGAATATGGGGGAGGAGAGAGGAAGAAAAAAGGGGGGAGGGGGAGGAACCAGGGAGTCTGATATAGAAGGGGCAACTTGCACCCCTATAATGACGTCTGTCTAACCCGTATTGTTCAATCTATCTTCCTTATGGCTTAGAAAAGAGGGATTGAAAGTCCTGAGAGTCCATATACAAAATCCAAGGACTCCAAACCTGCAGATACAGTATTTCTCCATTGAACCATTAACCTCAGCGGACAATTCCTCCATACTTTGAAGGCTGGTCATCTCCTTGACCCATTCAGACACACTAGGAGATTGGGAGGATTTCCAATGTCTCGGGATCACAGTGCGCGCAGCAGTTAAGCAGAATCTTGGGAGCCCCTTTTTCTGGAAGTAAAACGAGCCCGGGAGGATAGATAATAAAGCCTTCACAGAAGTTTATAACGTTGAGCCGTAAAATAAAAAAAAACAAATCCCCACAAATATGTTTTCAGCACAAAATATTGCATGTTCATAAGGGTAACAGGAGAAATTGCACCATACAATTTGTTGTGCAATTTCTCTTGAGTACGCCAAATACTCCACCTAAGTGAGAAAACCAAAATTTGGGTGCTTAGCAGGGCTCGGAAGGGAAGGAACGTCATTTGACTTTTTGAATGAAAAATTTGCTGGAACAATTGGCGGATGCCATGTCACGGTTGGAGAGCCTCTGATGTGCCTAAACAGTGAAAATCCCTCACAAGTGACACCATTTTGGGAACTAGATCCCTCAGAGAACTGATCTAGATGTGTGGTGAGCACACTGAACCCTCAAGTGCTTCTCAGAAGTTTATAACGTTGAGCCATAAAAATAAATCACATTTTCCCCACAATATGTTTTTAGCACAAAATATTGCATGTTCATAAGGGTAACAGGAGAAATTGCACCATACAATTTGTTGTGCAATTTCTCCTGAGTACGCCGATACCCCATATGAGGGGGAATTCTGCTTCTGAGGCACAGTACAAAGCTCAGAAGAGAAGAGGCACTATATTGGAGTTCAGATTTTGATGGAATAGTTAGAGGGTGCCATGTCACATTGGCAGAGCCACTGAGCTGCCAGAACAACAGAAACCCCCTATATGTGAACTCATTTTACAAACTACACTCTCCAATGAATTTATTTAGGGGTGCAGTGCTCATATTGACACCACATGTGCCTCACAGAGTTTTATACCACTGAGCGGTAGCGAAAGAGTAAATTACATTTTTACCACTAAAATGTTGTTTTAGCCCCAAGTTTTTAATTTTTCTAAGGGCTAATAGGACTTTTTTTTTTTTTTTACAGCAAACTGAGGTCCGTTTTTTCCTGAGTGCGCCAATACCCTACATGTAATCGGGAAATATTTTTCAGGCACAGTGCAAACCTCATAAGGCAAAGAGCACCATATTTTACTGTTATGGTTTGCAGGTGTCAAGACCCATTGGGAGAGCCCATTAGGTGCCAGAACAGCAGAGCCCCCCATAAGTGACCCCATTTTACAAACTACATCTCTCAATGAATTCATTTATGGTTGCAGTGACCATATTAACACCATGGGTGAGTATCATAATTTTATACCATTGGGCAGTGAAGACAAAATAACTACATTTTTAGCACCAAAATGTTATTATAGCCCCAGATTTTACATTTTCACACAAGTGGGTAAAAAATGACAACAAAATTTGTCCCACAATTTCTACTGAATGTGGCAATACCTCATCTGTGGCTGCAGTGCCGGCTCCAGGTTTTCATGGGCCCTGGGCGAAAGAGTCCCGGTGGGCCCCTTTAACACATTCCACAATTCATAATGCACAGATACGACAGAGAAATATAGGTATAATACAATGCCAAAGATTTCACTTACTTCTTACATTACATGAGTGATATCTATTGCACATTCTACATTAGCTCAGAAACCGTACAGTATAGTCCTCTATACGGAATAATGAGCCCCATATATTGCTTCATACAGTATATTGGCCCCATATAGTGCTCCATGCAGTATAATTGGCACACATAGTCCTCTATACAGAATAATGAGCCTCATATATTGCTCCAGACAGAATAATGAGCCCGATATTATGCTCCAAACAGAATAATGAGCCCCATATATTGCTCAATACAGTATAATGGGCAGCGCGTAGTACTCCATATAGAATAATGAGCCCCATATAATGCTCCATACAGTATAATGGGCACCACAGAGTGCTCCATACAGAATGAGCCGCATATATTGCTTCATACAGAATTGACCCCATATAATGCTCCACACAGTATAGTGAGCCACATATAATTCTCCATACAGTATATGATGGGCCCCATCTATTTCTCCATATATAATGGGCCTCATATAATGCTCCATACAGTATATGATCGACCCCATACAATATACTGTGTCCCATATATTGCTCCATACAGAATGGGCCCCATATGATGGTCCATACAGAATGGGCCCCATATGATGGTCCATACAGAATGGGCCCCATATAATGCTCCTTACAGAATGGGTCCCAAATAATGTTTCTTACAGTATATGATTGGCCCCATATAATGCTCCAAAAATAATTGGCCCCATAAGATGCTCCATGTATAATGGGCCCCATATAATGCTCCATATATAATTGGCCATATAAAATGCTCCATATATAATTATAATTAGTCCCATAAGATGCTTCACATATTATTGGCCCCATATACAGCTCCATATGTAATTGGTCCCATATAATGCTCTATATGTAATTGGCCCCATATACTGCTCCATATTGAATTGGCCCCATAAAATGCTCCATATACAATTGGCCCCATAAGAAGCTCCATATAGAATTGGCCCCATTAAGAAGCTCCATATAGAATTGGCCCCATAAGAAGCTCCATATAGAATTGGCCCAATAAGATGCTCCATATAGAATTGGCACCATTAAGAAGCTCCATATAGAATTGGCCCAATAAGATGCTCCATATAGAATTGGCCCCATTAAGAAGCTCCATATAGAATTGGCCCTTTTTGGAAGTGCATTGAACAGCAAGGTGGACTGCTGCTGAGGGGAAAGAGAAAAAAAAATTGAGCTGAGTGTGACCTGAGCGTAAGTGCGAACGGCGGTAAGTGTGTGACTTGAGATTCAGTGACTTTGGATTCAGGGAGTTTCCAAGGGAGGAATCACTGAATTGCTATCTGTATTTTATTGATACTCTGCATTTATTTTTTATTTAACGTTTCTGTCTGGTGCAATCGCCATTAGGAAATGTGCTCCACTATTGTTAATGCCATCCAGTGCACATCTTACCACATGTATGCAGTCCTTGATCAGCCGGTCGAGGGTGCATACTGCTGTGCGAGATGTGAGCACGTTGTGCATTTGGAAGCCCAGATTCTGAATCTAAATGTGCAGCTGGCAACACTGAGATCCATTGACAATATGGAAAGGAGTCTTCTGCTCACTGATCAGACGCTCAATGGGATGAGGGGGGATGGTAGGATGGAGCTGTAGGACAGTGAGGCAGCAAGCTGGGTGACAGTTAGAAGGCCGGATAGAGGGAAGAGTGCCAGGGAGGCTAGTCCTGATCTGGCACATCCCAATAAGTTTGCTGAGTTGGCAGATGAGGGGGGTGTCAGTACAGGGGTAGCACTGCTGCAGCCAGGCAAGTCCTCTGAAAGCCGGAGGAGTGACTGCTCCAGTAAGGAGGGAAATAGGAGAGCAGGGCAGGCCAGACAGGTGCGGGTAGTGGGGGACTCAATTATTAGGGGAACAGATAGGGCAATCTGTCACAATGACAGGGATCGTCGAACCATGTACTGCCTACCTGGCGCTCAAGTCTGACACATCACTGATCGGGTTGACAGGTTACTGGGAGGGGTGTCATGAATCCCAATGGCTAGGGATAGCAGGGGACAAGCAAAGTAATACAAAATATCGGACGAGCTCTAGGGTGATGGAACATGGGCTGACCGCTGCCCTACGCCTGACAAACGCAACTAGAGATAGCCAGGGAGCGTGCCTACGTTGGTTCTAGACGCCACGCACCAGCCTAAGAGCTAACTAGTACTGCAGAGAAAATTAAGACCTCACTTGCCTCCAGAGGAATGAACCCCAAAAGGTATAGTTGCCCCCCACATGTATTGACGGTGAAATGAGAGGAAGGCACACACATAGAGATGATATATATAGGTTCAGCAAATTGAGGCCCGCTGTAAACTAGAAAGCAGAATGATACAAAAGGGGTCTGAGCGGTCAGCAAAAAACCCTAATCAAAAAAACCATCCTGAGATTACAAGAACCCATGTGCCAACTCATGGCACATGGGGAGAACCTCAGTCCACTAGAGCTACCAGCTAGCATAGAGACATAATAAGCAAGCTGGACAAAAAAACCAACAACTGAAAATCAGCACTTAGCTTATCCTGAAAGATCTGGGAGCAGGTAGGCAGGAACCAAACAGAGCACATCTGAATACATTGATAGCCGGCAAGGGAATGACAGAAAGGCCAGGTAAAATAGGAACCACCCAGCCTCTGATGGACAGGTGGAAACCAAAGGCCGCAACCCACCAAAGTCACCCAGTACCAGCAGTAACCACCAGAGGGAGCCCACAAACAGAATCCACAACAGAGGGGCTGGTGAGGACCCTGCGGCTATGGTGCACATTGACACAAATGACAAAGTTAGAGGTAGGTGGAAGGTCCTTAAAGATGATTTCAAGGAATTAGGCTGCAAGCTGAAAGCAAGGACCTCCAACGTGGTATTTTCCGAAATACTGCCTGTACCACGTGCCACGCCAGAGAGGCAACGGGAGATAAGGGAGGTTAATAAGTGGCTCAAGAATTGGTGTAGGAAGGAGGGGTTTGGGTTCCTGCAGAACTGCGCCGACTTCTCAGTTGGCTACAGGCTCTACGCTAGGGACGGGCTGCACCTCAATGGGGAAGGAGCAGCTGTGCTGGGGGAGAAAATGGCTAGAAGGTTGGAGGAGTGTTTAAACTAGGGAATGGGGGGAGGGTATTCATTTTATAGGATGGCAAGATAGTGCAGATAGAAACCTGGGCACAAATAAGGAAGTAGGGGGTGGTGGTGGCATGGGGGGTGGGGTTAGAACAATTAATAATTTTAGAAAGAATAGAGGTACAGAGAGATACATAAAGTGCATGTATACTAATGCCAGAAGCCTCGGCAACAAAATGGAGGAATTAGAATTCATGGTGTTGGAGCATAATTATGACATGGTGGGGATATCTGAGACGTGGCTGGATGAGAGCCATGACTGGGCGGTTAACTTGCAGGGCTATAGTCTGTTCAGAAATGACTGAATGGATAAGCGAGGGGGAGGGGTGTGTCTATATGTAAAATCATCCTTAAAACCCATCCTGCGTGATAATATAGGTGAATCTAATGAAAATGTAGAGTCCCTGTGGGTGGAGATAAGGGGAGGGGGAAAAATAATAAATTACTGATAGGGGTTTGTTATAAGTCTCCAAAATTAATGGAAGCAACAGAGAATATCCTCATAAAGCAAATAGATGAAGCTGCGACTCAAGGAGAAGTCATTATTATGGGGGACTTCAACTACCCTGAAATAGATTGGGGAACAGAAACCTGCAGTTCCAGCAAAGGTAATCGGTGTCTGACAACTATGAGAGACAATTACCTTTCACAACTGGTTAAGGACCCAACAAGAAGGGGGGCACTGCTAGACTTAATATTAACCAACAGGCCAGACCGCATATCAAATATAAGGGTTGGGGGTCACTTGGGGAATAGTGATCACAAAATAATAAGTTTTCATGTATCCTTTAATAAGATGTAGTAGAGGGGTTACAAGGACACTAAACTTCAGGAGGGCAAATTTCTAACGGATGAGAGATGATCTTGGTGCAATTAACTGGGACGATATCCTGAGACATAAAAATACACAAAGAAAATGGGAGACATTTATTAGCATCCTGGATAGGACCTGTGCACAGCATATACCGTATGGGAATAAACATACTAGAAATAGGAGGAAACCAATATGGCTAAATAGAGCTGTAAGGGGCGCAATAAGTGACAAAAAGGAAGCATTTAGAGAATTAAAGGAAGTAGGTAGTGATGAGGCATTAAATAAATACAGAAAATTAAATAAATTCTGTAAAAAGCAAATCAAGGCAGCAAAAATTGAGACAGAAAGACTCATTGCCAGAGAGAGTAAAAATAATCCCAAAATATTCTTTAACCCCTTCACCCCCAAGGGTGGTTTGCACGTTAATGACCGGGCCAATTTTTACAATTCTGACCACTGTCCCTTTATGAGGCTATAACTCTGGAACGCTTTGACGGATCTTGGCGATTCTGACATTGTTTTCTCGTGACATATTGTACTTCATGTTAGTGGTAAAATTTATTCGATATAACTTGCATTTATTTGTGAAAAAAACGAATATTTGGCGAAAATTTTGAAAATTTTGCAATTTTCCAACTTTGAATTTTTATGCCCTTAAATCACAGACATATGTCACGCAAAATACTTAATAAGTAACATTTCCCACATGTCTACTTTACATCAGTACAATTTTGGAACCAAAATTTTTTTTTGTGACGGAGTTATAAGGGTTAAAAGTTGACCAGCAATTTCTCATTTTTACAACACCATTTTTTTTTAGGGACCACATCTCATTTGAAGTCATTTTGAGGGGTCTATATGATAGAAAATACTCAAGTGTGACACCATTCTAAAAACTGCACCCCTCAAGGTGCTCAAAACCACATTCAAGAAGTTTATTAACCCTTCAGGTGTTTCACAGGAATTTTTTGAATGTTTAAATAAAAATGAGCATTTAACTTTTTTTCACACACAATTTATTTCAGCTCCAATTTGTTTTATTTTACCAAGGGTAACAGGAGAAAATGGACCCCCAAAGTTGTTGTACAATTTGTCCTGAGTACGCTGATACCCCATATGTGAGGGTAAACCACTGTTTGGGCGTATGGCAGAGCTCGGAAGGAAAGGAGCGCCATTTGACTTTTCAATGCAAAATTGACTGGAATTGAGATGGGACGCCATGTTGCGTTTGGAGAGCCCCTGATGTGCCTAAACACTGAAACCCCCTACAAGTGACACCATTTTGGAAAGTAGACCCCCTAAGGAACTTATCTTGATGTGTGGTGAGCACTTTGACCCACCAAGTGCTTCACAGAAGTTTATAATGCAGAGCCGTAAAAATAAAAAATCATATTTTTTCACAAAAATGATCTTTTTGCCCCCAATTTTTTATTTTCCCAAGGGTAAGAGAAGAAATTGGACCCCAAAAAATGTTGTGCAATTTGTCCTGAGTACGATGATACCCCATATGTGGGTGTAAACCATTGTTTGGGCGCATGGCAGAGCTTGGAAGGGAAGGAGCGCCATTTGACTTTTCAATGCAAAATTGACTGGAATTGAGATGGGACGCCATGTTGCGTTTGGAGAGCCCCTGATGTGCCTAAACATTGAAACTCCCTACAAGTGACACCATTTTGGAAAGTAGACCCCCTAAGGAACTTATCTAGATGTGTGGTGAGCACTTTGACCCACCAAGTGCTTCACAGAAGTTTATAATGCAGAGCCGTAAAAATAAAAAATCATATTTTTTCACAAAAATGATCTTTTCGCCCCCAATTTTTTATTTTCCCAAGGGTAAGAGAAGAAATTGGACCCCAAAAAATGTTGTGCAATTTGTCCTGAGTACGATGATACCCCATATGTGGGTGTAAACCATTGTTTGGGCGCATGGCAGAGCTTGGAAGGGAAGGAGCGCCATTTGACTTTTCAATGCAAAATTGACTGGAATTGAGATGGGACGCCATGTTGCGTTTGGAGAGCCCCTGATGTGCCTAAACACTGAAACCCCCTACAAGTGACACCATTTTGGAAAGTAGACCCCCTAAGGAACTTATCTTGATGTGTGGTGAGCACTTTGACCCACCAAGTGCTTCACAGAAGTTTATAATGCAGAGCCGTAAAAATAAAAAATCATATTTTTTCACAAAAATGATCTTTTCGCCCCCAATTTTTTATTTTCCCAAGGGTAAGAGAAGAAATTGGACCCCAAAAAATGTTGTGCAATTTGTCCTGAGTACGCTGATACCCCATATGTGGGTGTAAACCATTGTTTGGGCGCATGGCAGAGCTTGGAAGGGAAGGAGCGCCATTTGACTTTTCAATGCAAAATTGACTGGAATTGAGATGGGACGCCATGTTGCGTTTGGAGAGCCCCTGATGTGCCTAAACATTGAAACTCCCTACAAGTGACACCATTTTGGAAAGTAGACCCCCTAAGGAACTTATCTAGATGTGTGGTGAGCACTTTGACCCACCAAGTGCTTCACAGAAGTTTATAATGCAGAGCCGTAAAAATAAAAAATCATATTTTTTCACAAAAATGATCTTTTTGCCCCCAATTTTTTATTTTCCCAAGGGTAAGAGAAGAAATTGGACCCCAAAAAATGTTGTGCAATTTGTCCTGAGTACGCTGATACCCCATATGTGGGTGTAAACCATTGTTTGGGCGCATGGCAGAGCTTGGAAGGGAAGGAGCGCCATTTGACTTTTCAATGCAAAATTGACTGGAATTGAGATGGGACGCCATGTTGCGTTTGGAGAGCCCCTGATGTGCCTAAACACTGAAACCCCCTACAAGTGACACCATTTTGGAAAGTAGACCCCCTAAGGAACTTATCTTGATGTGTGGTGAGCACTTTGACCCACCAAGTGCTTCACAGAAGTTTATAATGCAGAGCCGTAAAAATAAAAAATCATATTTTTTCACAAAAATGATCTTTTCGCCCCCAATTTTTTATTTTCCCAAGGGTAAGAGAAGAAATTGGACCCCAAAAAATGTTGTGCAATTTGTCCTGAGTACGCTGATACCCCATATGTGGGTGTAAACCATTGTTTGGGCGCATGGCAGAGCTTGGAAGGGAAGGAGCGCCATTTGACTTTTCAATGCAAAATTGACTGGAATTGAGATGGGACGCCATGTTGCGTTTGGAGAGCCCCTGATGTGCCTAAACATTGAAACTCCCTACAAGTGACACCATTTTGGAAAGTAGACCCCCTAAGGAACTTATCTAGATGTGTTTTGAGAGCTTTGAACCCCCAAGTGTTTCACTACAGATTATAACGCAGAGCCGTGAAAATAATTTTTATTTTTTTTCTCAAAAATGATTTTTTAGCACCCAGCTTTGTATTTTTACAAGGGTAACAGAATAAATTGGACCCCAAAATTTGTTTTCCAATTTGTCCTGAGTACGCTGATACCCCATATGTGGGGGGGAACCACTGTTTGGGCGCATGACAGAGCTCGGAAGGGAAGGAGCGCCATTTGGAATGCAGACTTAAATGGATTGGTCAGCAGCCGTCACGTTGCATTTGCAGAGCTCCTGATGTACCCAAACAGTACAAACCCCCCACAAGTGACCCCATATTGGAAACTAGACCTCCCAAAGAACTTATCTAGATGTGTTTTGAGAACTTTGAACCCCCAAGTGTTTCACTAAAGTTTATAGCGCAAAGCCGTGAAAATAAAAATTCTTTTTTTTTTTCACAAAAATGATTTTTTAGCCCCCAGTTTTGTATTTTCACAAGGGTAACAGGATAAATTAGACCCCAAAAGTTGTTGTCCAATTTGTCCTGAGTACGCTGATACCCCATATGTGGGGGGGAACCACTGTTTGGGTGCATGACAGAGCTCGGAAGGGAAGGAGCGCCATTTGGAATGCAGCCTTAAATGGATTGGTCTGCAGGCGTCACGTTGCATTTGCAGAGCCCCTGATGTACCCAAACAGTACAAACCCCCCACAAGTGACCCCATATTGGAAACTAGACCTCCCAAGGAACTTATCTAGATGTGTTGTGAGAACTTTGAACCCCCAAGTGTTTCACTACAGTTTATAACGCAGAGCCGTGAAAATAAAACATCTTTTTTTTCCCACAAAAATGATTTTTAGCCCCCCAAATTTTTATTTTCCTAAGGATAACAAGAGAACTTGGACCCCAGAAGTTGTTGTTCAATTTGTCCCGAGTACGCTGATAACACATATGTTGGGGTAAACCCCTTTTTGGGCGCACGGGAGAGCTCGGAAGGGAAGGAGCACTGTTTTACTTTTTCAACACAGAATTGGCTGGAATTGAGATTGGACGCCATGTCGCGCTTGTAGAGCCCCTGATGTGCCTGGACAGTGGAAACTCCCCAATTCTACCTGAAACCCTAACCCAAACACACCCCTAACCCTAATCCCAACGGTAACCCTAACCACACCCCTAGCCCTGACACACCCATAATTCTAATCCCAACCCTAATCCAAACGTAAATGTAATCCAAACCCTAACCCTAACTTTAGCCCCAACCCTAACTTTAGCCCCAACCCTAACTTTACCTCCAACCCTAGCCCTAACCCTAACCCTAACCCTACCCCTAACCCTAACCCTAAACGTGACTGAAATACGTGGCACTGAAATACGTGGCACTGAAATACGTGGCACTGAAATACGTGGCACTGAAATACGTGGCACTGAAATACGTGGCACTGAAATACGTGGCACTGAAATACGTGATACGTGGCACTTAAATACGTGGCACTGAAACACGTGGCACTGAAATACGTGATACGTGGCACTGAAATACGTGGCACTGAAATACGTGGCACTGAAATACGTGGCACTGAAATACGTGGCACTGAAATACGTGGCACTGAAATACGTGGCACTGAAATACGTGGCACTGAAATATGTGATACGTGGCACTGATACGTGGCACTGATACGTGGCACTGAAATACGTGGCACTGAAATACGTGGCA
Source organism: Ranitomeya variabilis (assembly GCF_051348905.1). NCBI lineage: Eukaryota > Metazoa > Chordata > Amphibia > Anura > Dendrobatidae > Ranitomeya > Ranitomeya variabilis. Next base: position 326,455,404 of record NC_135237.1, on the reverse strand, counting down.
CTGAAATACGTGGCACTGAAATACGTGGCACGTGGCACTGAAATACGTGGCACTGAAATACGTGGCACTGAAATACGTGGCACTGAAATACGTGATACGTGGCACTTAAATACGTGGCACTGAAACACGTGGCACTGAAATACGTGATACGTGGCACTGAAATACGTGGCACTGAAATACGTGGCACTGAAATACGTGGCACTGAAATACGTGGCACTGAAATACGTGGCACTGAAATACGTGGCACTGAAATACGTGGCACTGAAATACGTGGTACTAAAATATGTGGCACTGAAATACGTGATACGTGGCACTGAAATACGTGATACGTGGCACTGAAATATGTGATACGTGGCACTGAAATACGTGGCACTGAAACACGTGGCACTGAAATACGTGGCACTGAAATACGTGGCACTATGACTGTCAGAAAATGTTCATTAAACGGTTAGGGGTGAGGTTAGGGGTAGAGTTAGGGTTAGGGTTTGGATCCCTTTATCACCTTGATGGTGGTGGGTGGCTTTTCAGTGTGTTTAAATGCATGCGTTTTTAACGCAAACAAACGCATGTGCTTAAAAACGCAAGAAAATACTGCAGGTTGTATTTCTGAAAATGAACGCATGCAGAAAAAAAACGCATGCGTTTGAAAACGCGACCAAACGCGTACAAAAAAACCGCATGCGTTTTCAATGTTAAATATAGGGAAAAAATGCATGCGTTTTTTGTGCAAAAAACGCTGCAGACAAAAACGCAAGTGTGAAACCAGCGACGCTTTTTATAGCAAAAAAGTTTTTGCGTCTCCACATTTTGAGACCTATAATTTTTCCACATTTTGCTCCACAGAGTCATGTGAGGTCTTGTTTTTTGCGGGACGAGTTGACGTTTTTATTGGTAACATTTTCGGACACGTGACCGTTTTTGATCGCTTTTTATTCCGATTTTTGTGAGGCAGAATGACCAAAAACCAGCTATTCATGAATTTCTTTTGGGGGAGGCGTTTATACCGTTCCGCGTTTGGTAAAATTGATAAAGCAGTTTTATTCTTCGGGTCAGTACGATTACAGCGATATCTCATTTATATAATTTTTTTATGTTTTGGCGCTTTTATACGATAAAAACTAAAATATAGAAAAAATAATTATTTTCGTATCGCTTTATTCTCAGGACTATAACTTTTTTATTTTTTTGCTGATAATGTTGTATGGCGGCTTGTTTTTTGCGGGACAAGATGACGTTTTCAGCGGTACCATGGATATTTATATCAGTCTTTTTGATCGCGTGTTATTCCACTTTTTGTTCGGCGGTATGGTAATAAAGCGTTGTTTTTTGCCTCGTTTTTTTTTTTTTTTTCTTACGGTGTTTACTGAAGGGGTTAACTAGTGGGGCAGTTTTATAGGTTGGGTCGTTACGGACGCGGCGATACTAAATATGTGTACTTTTATTGTTTTGTTTTTTTTATTTAGATAAAGAAATGTATTTATGGGAATAATATATTTTTTTTTATTATTATTTATTTAGGATTTTTTTTTTTTTTTTTTTACACATGTGGAAAATTTTTTTTTTAACTTTTTTACTTTGTCCCAGGGGGGGACATCACAGATCATTGATCTGGCAGTGTGCACAGCACTCTGCCAGATCGACGATCTGCTGTGCAGGGCTGCAGGCTTACCAAGTGTCTGCTCTGAGCAGACACTCGGTAAGCCACCTCCTTCCCTGCAGGACCCGGATGCCGCGGCCATCTTGGATCCGGGACCTGCAGCCAGGAAGGAGGTAGGAGACCCTCGCAGCAACGCGATCACATCGCGTTGCTCCGGGGGTCTCAGGGAAGCCCGCAGGGAGCCCCCTCCCTGCGCGATGCTTCCCTATACCGCCGGTACACTGCGATCATGTTTGATCGCGGTGTGCCGGGGGTTAATGTGCCGGGGGCGGTCCGTGACCGCTCCTGGCACATAGTGCCGGATGTCAGCTGCGATATGCAGCTGACACCCGGCCGCGATCGGCCGCGCTCCCCCCGTGAGCGCCGCTGATCGGTGATGACGTACTATCCCGTCGGCGGTCATACGGGCCCACCCCACCTCGACGGGATAGTACGTCAAATGTCGGGAAGGGGTTAACTACATAAATAGTAAGAAACTAAAAAATGATAGTGGTGGCCCCCTTAAAAATAGTCTGGGGGAAATGGTGGATGAGGATGAGGAAAAAGCCAATATGCTAAATGACTTTTTTTCAGCAGTATTTACCTAAGAAAATTCCATGGCAGACAAAATGATCAGTGATAACAAAAATTCCCCATTAAATGTCACCTGCTTAACCCAGCAGGAAGTACGGCGGCGTCTAAAAATCACTAAAATTGACAAATCTCCAGGCCCGGATGGGATACACGCCCGAGTACTGCAGGAATTAAGTACAGTCACTGATAGACCATTATTTTTAATCTTTAAAGACTCCATAATAAGAGGGTCAGTACCACAGGACAGGCGTATAGAAAATGTGGTGCCAATATTTAAAAAGGGGACAAAAACTGAACTTGGAAATTATAGGCCAGTAAGCTTAACCTCTACTGTGGGTAAAATCCTCGAGGGCATTCTAAGGGATGCTATGCTGGAGTATCTGAAGAGGAATAACCTCATGACCCAATACCAACATGGGTTTACTAGGGACCGTTCCTGTCAGACTAATCTGATCAATTTCTATGAAGATGTAAGTTCCGGACTGGACCAAGGGAACCCAGTGGACGTAGTGTGTATGGACTTTTCAAAAGCTTTTGATATGATGCCACACAAAAGGTTGATACATAAAATGAGAATAATGGGGATAGGGGAAAATATGTGTAAGTGGGTTAAGAGCTGGCTCAGGGATAGGAAACAAAGGGTGGTTATTAATGGAGCACACTCGGACTGGGTCGCGGTTAGCAGTGGGGTACCACAGGGGTCAGTATTGGGCCCTCTTCTTTTTAACATATTTATTAATGACCTTGTAGGGGCATACAGAGCAGAATTTCAATATTTGCAGATGACACTAAACTCTGCAGGGTAATCAATACAGAGGAGGACAATTTTATATTACAGGATGATTTATGAAAACTAGAAGCTTGGGCTGATAAATGGCAAATGAGCTTTAAATGTAAGGTCATGCACTTCGGTAGAAGTAATTAGATGTATAACTATGTGCTTAATTCTAAAACTCTGGGCAAAACCGTCAATGAAAAAGACCTGGGGGTATGGGTGGATGACAAACTCACATTTAGTGGCCAGTGTCAGGCAGCTGCTACAAAGGCAAATAAAATAATGTAAAAGCAAAAGAGGGGAGAAGCCAGCACTGCTTATGGTCAGAACACAATACATAAGGTGCACATGCACATACTAATTTCTAACTGTATTACAAAATGAGACATTTAGCAAACAATTGATCAATTCTTTGAGCTACCCCGCCACGTCACGGCATTCTCATAATGGGGCAGTCTTACTCTACGTTTTTTATATTTGCTGTGCCATAAAAGCCTCCTAAAAAGCAAGACCACATTAACCCCTTAACGACCGCCGATACGCCTTTTAACGGCGGCCGCTAAGGGTACTTAAACCACAGCGCCGTTAATTAACGGCGCTGTGGAAAAAGTGAATAGCGCCCCCCAGAGTCGGATTTTCTCTGGGGTCTCGGTTGCCGAGGGTAGCCGAGACCCCATAGAACATGATTCGGGGGGTTTTTACCGACCCCCGAGTTGCGATCGCCGGTAATTAACCGTTTACCGGCGGTCGCAACAAAAAAAAAAAAAACGCGATTTGCCGTTTAATTTCTCTGTCCTCCGATGTGATCGCACATCGGAGGACAGAGAAATGTGGTCCCCGATGGCCCCCAATAGCCCCCCAATACTTACCTACCTCCCCCGGTGCTCCTCGTGTCTCCCCATGGGCGCCGCCATCTTTTTTCCGGGAAAAAATGGCGGGCGCACGCGCAGTGCGCCCGCCGCCCGGCACCCGGATGTTCTTTGGGGTCTCGGCTGCCGGGGGTAGCCGAGACCCCAAAGAACATAATCGGGGTCGATTTGCACCGACCCCTGCTTTGCGATCGCCGGTAATTAACAGTTTACCGGCGACCGCAAAAAAAAAAAAAAAAAAAAAAGCGATCAGTTATTTCTCTGTCCTCTGATGTGATCGCACATCAGAGGACAGAGAAATAGGGGGATTCGGGGACCCTATCATACTCACCCGGGGTCCCTGGGTCCTCTTCTGTCTTCTCCTGCCAGCCGGCTTTTTCATCATGGCGGGCGCATGCGCAGTGCGCCCGCCATCTGCTGCCATCTGCCGGCCGGCAGGAGAAGACAAGTTGGGGCTAAAATTAGGGTTAGGGTTAGGGTTAGGGTTAGGGTTAGAGTTAGGGTTAGAGTTAGGGTTAGGGTTGGGGCTAAATTTAGGGTTAGGGCTAGGGTTAGGGTTAGGCTACTTTCACACTAGCGTTTTTTGGCTTCCGTCGCAATGCGTCGTTGGAGAAAAAACGCATCCTGCAAAAGTGCTTGCAGGATGCGTTTTTTCTCCATTGGCTTGCATTAGCGACGCATTGCCACATGTCGCATCCGTCGTGCGACGGATGCGTCGTGCTTCGGCGGACCGTCGACACAAAAAAAACTACATGTAACTTTTTTGTGCGACGTGTCCCACATATTTCAGTGCCACGTGCCACGTATTTAAGTGACACGTGCCACGTATCAAAGTGCCACGTGCCACATATTTCAGTGCCACGTATCAAAGTGCCACGTATCAAAGTGCCACGTGCCACGTATCAAAGTGCCACGTGACACGTATCAAAGTGCCACGTGCCACATATTTCCGTGCCACGTATCAAAGTGCCACGTGCCACGTATCAAAGTGCCACGTGCCACATCTTTCAGTGCCACGTGCCACGTATTTAAGAGACACGTGCCACGTATCAAAGTGCCACGTGCCACATATTTCAGTGCCACGTGCCACGTATTTAAGTGACACGTGCCACGTATCAAAGTGCCACGTGCCACATATTTCAGTGCCACGTATCAAAGTGCCACGTGCCACGTATCAAAGTGCCACGTGCCACGTATCAAAGTGCCACGTGCCACGTATCAAAGTGCCACGTGCCACATATTTCAGTGCCACGTGCCACGTATTTAAGTGACACGTGCCACGTATCAAAGTGCCACGTATCACGTATTTCAGTGCCACGTATTTAAGTGACACGTATCACGTATAAGTGCCACGTGTCACGTATTTAATTGCCACATATTTAAGTGCCACGTATCAAGATTTTCCATGGAGAACAGACACATCCAGAGATATGTCTGCTCTCCACGGCTGCAGCAACACACTGACAGGAGCCATAGTTCCTGTCGGTGTGTCACTGCGCATGCGCGAGCGAGTTTACCGGCGGTCATTGACCCCGGCACTCTCGCTTAACGGCAGTGCTGCGTGGGAAAGTTCAACGCAGCTGTACTGCTGTTAACCGAGACGCCGGAGTCATTGAACTCCGGAACAGTACGCGATACACTGCTAGGAGCTTCGCTCCTGGCAGTGTATCGCCGGAGAGCAGCCGATCGGCGTGGGACACTCGTTTTATGGATTCTGCGGACAGGGAGTATGAATTTGGTTTATTATTTTTGGATTTTTTCCTGGAGGATCGAGGGCTTCGCCTACAAGTGTGCTGTTGGTGAGTATATACTCTGTGTTATATGTTGTATGTACTGTGTGTCATGTATGTGTATTGTGTGTAGGTGTTTTGTGTAACTTTACAATTGTGCTAAGTCGCCGGACACAGGGACAACTCTCCCATCCTAATACCGGATGGGAGTAGTAGTCCCATACGGCGACTTAGCACAATGGTGGCACTAGCGTCGCATGGGGACACATACACGCACACACACACACACACACGCACACACACACACACAGAAGGACTCCATGCTGCTTCACTGGGGGGCGGGGGCTTCCCTCTTCCTGTCCGACGTCACGTCCGGTCCTGGGTGTCAACCCCTCCGTACAAAGACGCCGACACCCAGGACAAAGGCGCTGTGTGTGGAAGGTAATATGGGGCCCTAGGGGGATACGCAGACACGCCGCTGCGTAAAGAATTGACATGTCAATTCTTTTTACGCCGGCGTGTTTGCAGACAAAAGCGCCGCGTTTTTTTGCGGTGTGTCTGAACGGCAAAGTGAATTTCTCATTCACTTTGCCGGCAGACGAAAATGACATTGCGCATTTTTGAAAAGCGCCCGCAAAATAGCGCTCAAAAATGCGCTATGTCTGAAAGTAGCCTAAGGCTTCTTTCACACTTGCGTCGGTACGGGGCGGTCGCAATGCGTCGGCCCGATGTACCGACGCACGTTGTGAAAATTGTGCACAACGTGGGCAGCGGATGCAGTTTTTCAACGCATCCGCTGCCCAGTCTATGTCCTGGGCAGGAGGGGGCAGAGTTACGGCCACGCATCCGCGGAAATGGCGGACGCGACGTACAAAAAAAAGGTTACATTGAACTTTTTTTGTGACGACGGGGGCTAAAGTTATGGTTAGGGTTGGGGCTAAAGTTAGGGTTGGGGCTAAAGTTAGGGTTAGAGTTGGGATTAGGGTTAGGGTTTGGATTAGGGTTGGGATTAGTGTTACGTTTGGGATTAGGGTTGGGATTAGGGTTAGGGTTGGGATTAGGGTTAGGGGTGTGTTGGATTTAGGGTTTTGATTAGGGTTATGGTTAGGGTTGAGATTAGGGCTGTTTTGGGGTTAGGGTTGTGATTATCGTTAGGGTTGTGATTAGGATTATGGATCGGGTTGAGATTAGGGTTAGGGCTGTGTTGGGGTTAGGGTTGGAGTTAGAATTGGGGGGTTTCCACTGTTTAGGTACATCAGGGGGTCTCCAAACACGACAGCCAATTTTGCGCTAAAAAAGTCAAATGGTACTCCCTCCCTTCTGAGCTCTGCCGTGCGCCCAAACAGTGGTTTACACCCACATATGGGGCATCAGCGTACTCGGGATAAATTGGACAACAACTTTTGGGGTCCAATTTCTCCTGTTACCCTTGTGAAAATAAAAACTTGGGGGCTAAAAATCTTTTTTGTTGGAAAAAAATATATTTTTTTATTTTCACTACTCTGCATTATAAATTTCTGTGAAGCACTTGAGCTTTCAAAGTTCTCACCACATATCTAGATAAGTTCCTTAGGGGGTCTAGTTTCCAAAATTTGGTCACTTGTGGGGGTTTCTACTGTTTAGGTACATTAGGGGTCTGCAAACGCAACATAACGCCCGCAGACAATTCTATCAAAGTCTGCATTGCAAAATGGCGCTCCTTCCCTTCCGAGCTCTGCCGTGCGCCCAAACAGTGGTTTACCCCCACATATGGGGTACCAGCATACTCAGGACAAATTGGACAACAACTTTTGGGGTCCAATTTCTCTTGTTACCCTTGTGAAAATAAAAATTTGGGGGCTAAAAAAATCTTTTTTGTGGGAAAAAAATATTTTTTATTTTCACTACTCTGCATTATAAACTTCTGTGAAGCACTTGGGCATTCAAAGTTCTCACCACATATCTAGATAAGTTCCTTGGGGGGTCTATTTTCCAAAATGGGGTCACTTGTTGGGGGTTTCTACTGTTTAGGTACATTAGGGGTCTGCAAAGGCAACATAACGCCCGCAGACAATTCTATCAAAGTCTGCATTCCAAAATGGCACTCCTTCCCTTCCGAGCTCTGCCATGCGCCCAAACAGTGGTTTACCCCCACATATGGGGTACCAGCATACTCAGGACAAATTGGACAACAACTTTTGGGGTCCAATTTCTCTTGTTACCCTTGTGAAAATAAAAACTTGGGGGCTAAAAAATCTTTATTGTTAAAAAATATATATTTTTTATTTTCACGACTCTGCATTATAAACTTCTGTGATGCACTTGGGCATTCAAAGTTCTCACTACACATCTAGATAAGTTCCATGGGGGGTCTAGTTTCCAAAATGGGGTCACTTTTGGGGGGTTTCTGCTGTTTAGGCACATCAGGGGCTCTCCAAACGCGACATGGCGTCCGATCTCAATTCCAGTCAATTTTGCATTGAAAAGTCAAATGGCGCTCCTTTGCTTCCGAGCTCAGCCATGCTCCCAAACAGTGGTTTACCCCCACATATGGGGTGTCGGCGTACTCAAGACAAATTGTACAACAGCTTCTGGGGTCCATTTTCTCCTGTTACCCTTGGTAAAATAAAAATTTGGAGGCAAAAAGATCATTTTTGTAGAAAAAATGCGATTTTTTTATTTTCACGGCTCTACGTTATAAACTTCTGTGAAGCACCTGGGGGTTTAAAGTGCTCACCACACATCTAGATAAGTTCCTTAAGGGGTCTAGTTTCCAAAATGGTGTCATATGTGGGGGGTCTCTACTGTTTAGGCACATCAGCGGCTCTCCAAACGTGACATGGCGTCCGATCTCAATTCCAGCCAATTCTACATTGAAAAAGTAAAACGACACTCCTTCTCTTCCAAGCTCTGCGGTGCGCCCAAACAGTGGTTTACCCCCATATATGGGGTATCGACGTACTCAGGAGAAATTGCACAACAACTTTTGTGGTCTAATTTCTCCTGTTACCCTTGTGAAAATAAAAATTTGGGGGCAAAAAGATCATTTTTGTAGAAAAAATGAGATTTTTTATTTTCACGGCTCTACGTTATAAACTTCTGTGAAGCACTTGGGGGTTCAAAGTGCTCACCACACATCTAGATAAGTTCCTTGGGGGGTCTAGTTTCCAAAATGGTATCACTTGTGGGGGGTTTCCACTGTTTAGGCACATCAGGGACTCTCCAAACGTGACATGGCATCCGATCTCAATTCCAGCCAATTCTGCATTGAAAAAGTCAAACGGTGCTCCTTCACTTCCAAGCTCTGCGGTGCGCCCAAACAGTGGTTTACCTCCACATATGGGGTATCGACGTACTCAGGAGAAATTGCACAACAACTTTTGTGGTCTAATTTCTCCTGTTACCCTTGTGAAAATAAAAATTTGGGGGCAAAAAGATCATTTTTGTAGAAAAAATGAGATTTTTTATTTTCACGGCTCTACGTTATAAACTTCTGTGAAGCACTTGGGGGTTCAAAGTGCTCACCACACATCTAGATAAGTTCCTTGGGGGGTCTAGTTTCCAAAATGGTGTCACTTGTGGGGGGTTTCCACTGTTTAGGCACATTAGGGGCTCTCCAAACGCGACATGGCGTCCGATCTCAATTCCAGCCAATTCTGCATTGAAACAGTCAAACGGTGCTCCTTCACTTCCAAGCTCTGCGGTGCGCCCAAACAGTGGTTTACCTCCACATATGGGGTATCGGCGTACTCAGGAAAAATTGCACAACAAAATTTGTGGTAAAATTTCTGTTTTTACACTTGTGAAAATTAAAAAAAATGGTTCTGAAGTAAAATGTTTGCAAAAAAAAGTAAAATGTTAATTTTTTTCTTCCACATTGTTTTAGTTCCTGTGAAGTACGTAAAGGGTTAATAAACTTCTTGAATGTGGTCTTGAGCAGCTTGAGGGGTGCAGTTTTTAGAATGGTGTCACACTTGGTTATTTTCTATCATATAGACCCCTCAAAATGGCTTCAAAGGTGATGTGGTCCCTAAAAAAAACATGGTGTTGTAAAAATGAGAAATTGCTGGTCAACTTTTAACCCTTATAACTCCCTAACAAAAAAAAAAATTGTTTCTAAAATTGTGCTGATGTAAAGTAGACATGTGAGAAATGTTATTTATTAACTATTTTTTGTGACATATCTCTCTGATTTAAGGGCATAAAAATACAAAGTTTGAAAATTGCAAAATTTTAAAAATTTTCGCCATATTTCCATTTTTTTCATAAATAATCGCAAGTAATATCGAAGAAATGTTACCACTAACTTGAAGTACAACATGTCACGAAAAAACAATCTCAGAATCAGCGGGATCCGATAAAGCGTTCCAGAGTTATAACCTCATAAAGTGACACTGGTCAGAATTGTAAAAATTGGCTCGGTCATTAAGTACCAAATTGGCTCTGTCACTAAGGGGTTAAATGCAAGCTGTACCTGAAGCATTTCTGAATTACTCCCATGGTGCCAGAGAGGGCAAGCGCAGATAAAGGTTGACCAGATCCAGCCATAGACATTTCAGGTTTAACCCCCACACTGCCCAACCAGCACCACGGATAAAGGGTGAGACAGGCTGAGACACAGGTGCACAATTAAACAGAGCCTAGGGCAGGGCAGGGCTGCTGTGTGTGTGTACAGCAGCCTAACCTGAAATGTCTATGACTGGACCTGGTCAACCTTTATCTGCGCTTGCCCTTTCTGGCACCATGGGAGTGATTCAGAAATGCTTCAGGTACAGCTTGCATTTAATGTGGTCTTGCTTTTTAGGAGGCCTTTATGGCACAGCGAATATAAAAAACGTAGAGTAGGACTGCCCCATTATGAGAATGCCGTGACGTGGCGGGGTAGCTCAAAGAATTGATCAATTGTTTGCTAAATGTCTCATTTTGAAATACAGTTAGAAATTAGTATGTGCATGTGCACTTTATGTATTGCGTTCTGACCATAAGCAGTGCTGGCTTCTCCCCTCTTTTGCTTTTAAATAATATAATGGGATGCATTAAAAGAGGCATAGATGCTCATGAGGAGAACATAATTTTATTACCTCTATACAAGTCACTAGTTCGACCACACTTAGAATACTGTGTACAGTTCTGGTCTCCGGTGTATAAGAAAGACATAGCTGAACTGGAGCGGGTGCAGAGAAGAGCGACCAAGGTTATTAGAGGACTGGGGGGGTCTGCAATACCAAGATAGATTATTATACTTGGGGCTATTTAGTTTGGAAAAACGAAGGCTAAGGGGTGATCTTATGTGAATGTATAAATATATGAGGGGACAGTACAAAGACCTTTCTGATGATCTTTTTAATCATAGACCTGAGACAAGGACAAGGGGGCATCCTCTACGTCTGGAGGAAAGAAGGTTTAAGCATAATAACAGATGCAGATTCTTTACTGTAAGAGCAGTGAGACTATGGAACTCTCTGCCGTATGATGTTGTAATGAGTGATTCATTACTTATATTTAAGAGGGGACTGGATGCCTTTCTTGAAAAGTATAAAGTTACAGGTGTCTAATCTATATACTAGATTCCTTGATAGGGTGTTGATCCAGGGAACTAGTCTGATTGCCTTATGTGGAGTCGGGAAGGAATTTTTTTCCCCAATGTGGAGCTTATTCTTTTCCACATGGGTTTTTTTTTGCCTTCCTCTGGATCAACATGTTAGGGCATGTTAGGTTAGGCTATGGGTTGAACTAGATGGACTTAAAGTCTTCCTTCAACCTTAATAACTATGTTACTATGTAGATGCTCCATATAGAATTGGCCCCATAAGAAACTCCATATAGAATTGGCCCAATAAGATGCTCCATATAGAATTGGCACCATTAAGAAGCTCAATATACACTATGTTCCAAATTATTATGCAAATTACATTTTTATCAGATTTTCCTAAATGGTCGGTGCAAATGACAGTCAGTCTAATAAAAGTCATCACCCGTTAGATTATACATCGAATTTTATTGAAGAACCCTCCCAATGATAACAGTATAATCTCCAAAATGAATAAAAACTCAAAATGCACTGTTCCAAATTATTATGCACAGTACAATTTCTAAACATTTGATATGTTTTAAAGAACTGAAAATGCTCATTTGTGGAATTTGCAGCATTAGGAGGTCACATTCACTGAACAAAAAAGCTATTTAATGCCAAAACATCCCAACAGGCCAAGTTACATGTTAACATAGGACCCTTCTTTGATGTCACCTTCACAATTCTTGCATCTATTGAACTTGTGAGTTTTTGGAGAGTTCTGCTTTTATTTCTTTGCATGAAGTCAGAATAGCCTCCCAGAGCTGCTGTTTGGATGTGAACTGCCTCCCACCATCATAGATCTTTTGCTTGATGATCCTCTAAAGGTTCTCTATAGGGTTGAGGTCAGGGGAAGATGGTGGCCACACCATGAGTTTATCTCCTTTTATGCCCATAGCAGCCAATGACTCAGAGGTATTCTTTGCAGCATGAGATGGGGCATTGTCAGCATGAAGATGATTTTGCTCCTGAAGGCACATTTCTGCTTTTTAGACCATAGAAGAAAGTTGTCAGTCAGAAACTCTATATACTTTGCAGAGGTCATTTTCACATCTTCAGGAACCTTAAAGGGCCTTACCAGCTGTTTCCCATGATTCTGGCCCAAAACATGACTTCTCCACCTCCTCGCTGACGTTGCAGCCTTGTTGGGACATGGTGGCCATCCACCAACCATCCACTGCTCCATCCATCTGAACTATCCAGGGTTGCTCAACACTTATCAGTAAACAAGACTGTTTGGAAATTAGTCTTCATGTATGTGTGGGCCCAATACAACCATTTCTGCTTGTGAACACTGTTTAAGGGTGGCCGAATAGTAGGTTTATGCACCACAGGAAGCCTTTGAAGGAGCATACACCTTGATGTTCGAGGGACTCCAGAGGCACCAGCAGCTTCAAATATCTGTTTGCTGCTTTGTAATGGCTTTTTAGCAGCTGCTCTCTTAATCCGATGAACTTGCCTGGCATAAATCTTCCTCATTATGCCTTTATCAGCACAAACACATTTGTGCTCAGATACAGCCACAAATCTCTTAACAGTACGATGATCATGCTTATGTTTTTGGAAAATTTCTAATGTTTTCATCCCTTCACCAAGGCATTGCACTATTTGATGCTTTTCAGCAGCAGAGAGATCCTTTTTCTTTCCCATATTACTTGAAAACTGTGACTTGCTTAATAATGTGGAACATCATTTTTAAGTAGTTTTCCTTTAATTAGAATCACCTGGAAAACCAATTATCACATGTGTTTAAGATTGATTTCAGTGATCCATTGAGCCCTGAGACACAATACCATCCACGAGTTTATTTGAAAATCAAAACAATTAAATCTTTATGACACTTAAATCCAATTTGCATAATAATTTGGAACACAGTGTAGAATTGGCCCCGCAAGATACTCCATATTAAATTGGCCCCATAAGATGCTCCCTATATTATTGGCCCCATAAGATGCTCCATATAGAATTAGCTCCATATAATGCTCAATATATGGGCCCCTTCTGATGGTCCCAATATATTGCTCCAAACATATATATAAAAAAAAATGAAATGCTCACCTCTCGTTGCTTGTCGCAGCTCTGCTCTGGACTCCTCAGTATTGTGTCTTCCTGCTCTCTGTGCTGTGACTGCTCAGGCAGAAGGCGCACACTGGTGACGTCATTGTGCCCTCTAACCTTAACGTCACAGTCAGAGGATGGAAGACGCTGCAGAGCTGGAACCGGGAGAGGTAAGTATCACAAGTGCCGGCACCAAGCTCCCATAGCACGCCAGTGTCCCCAACAGCGAGTGGGCCCCCTGCCTGCTCAGGGCACCAGCACTTGCCCGGGTGCGCCGGGTGCTGACGCTAGCCCTGTGTGGCTGTACAATAGTACTTAACTATACGGAGACACTTGGGAGGAACAGATCGCTATTTCCCTCCCGGAGCGCAGATTTTCCTAGAACAGTTTGCGGACTCCATATACAGAGCCCCTAATTGCTAGTAGACCAGAATCCCCCTAAAGTGAACCAATTTGGGAATTTATACCCCTAGGAGAATTTATCTACAGGTGTAGTGACGATTTTGACTTCATGGATATTTTCCAGAAACAAGCAGCAATGAATGTAGCCGAGTGAAAATTGCAAATTGCCACTGTAGTGACCAGTACGTTGCAGTCACCAGTATGTTATGCCCATCCCTTGCTTTTGGAAGCATGCACTTGTAAATTAGGTGGGCTCTCATTGCTTCAGAAATGCCAAACGTGGATGCATTATGTGGTTTAGGTACACTGTGGGGCTCAGAAGTGAGGGGAGCATTTGGATTTGGGAGCAGAGAATTTGCTGAATTTCTTTTGGTGGGTGAAGAGCCATTTCACTTTTCCAGAGCCTTTGTGCTACCAGTAATCTGGAAGCCCCCTATACTTCCATTCACAGATGATGGACTTGAGCCTGGGCATGCTTTTTTTGTGGATTGAGCTGAAGCTTTTATTGGGAACATTTTACATAACTTTTGGGATCACAGTTATCTGGCACTCTACGCTGACCACTTACTTTGGGGTTTCCATCTAAGTCTCTGAGTGATGTGATTCATATGAAACCCCTGAGGGATCCATTCACTATAATGAGGCAGCAGAGTTACTCTGAACTCCGTCTGGCCTTTGTTCAGTGGTGCCTTTTTCAGAAGTGCACAAAACTGTGGCCGACGGCACTTTTATGTAATCCTAAATACAGACACAGCTGGATCACAGGTCACACGGCGTCCACAGTGCCTCCACCTGCCTCATTATAGGGAATCTTCCACCAAAGGTTCCGTCTGAATCACGTATTTCAGAGATTTACACGGAAACCCTGTTGCAAGAACTCAACGCAGAGCGCATGATAAATGTGTGCTGAGCCTTGCTGTGATCTTTGGGAGGCAAAATGAAAAAAATCAACAGCAGGTGAAGAATATTTTTTATTTATTATTTATGCCTTTCGTCGTGTGGTATAAGTGATTAGGTGAATTTATTCTTCGGGTCGGTGCGATTACAGCGATACCAGATTTATATCGGGTTTTTATGTTTGGCTGCTGTCACACATTAAAAGACGCTATTTATTGCCAAAAATAGTTTTTGTATCATCACATTTTGAGAGCTATAATTTTTCCATATTTTGGCCCACGAGTTGACATTTTTATTGGTACCATTTTCGGGCAGATGACTTTTTTTATCGTTTTCTATTCTGATTTTTGTGAGGCAGAATGAACAAAAACCAGCGTTTCACAAATTTCTTTGGGGGGGGGGGGGTTATGCCATTCAGTGTGTGGTAAAATTCATAAGGCAGTTTTATTTTTCGAGTCAGTACGATTACAGCGATACCTCATTTATATATTTTTTTATGCTTTGGCACTTTTATACAATAAAAACTATTTTATAGAAAAAAATAATTACCATATGTTTGCATCACTTTATTCTGAGAGCTATAACTTTTATTTCTCCACTGATAGAGCTGTACGATGGCTTGTTTTTTGCGGGACAAAATTACATTTTTAGTGGTACCACGTTTATTTATATTTCTTTTTCAGGGGCTGACATACTGCATGTGCAACCGATGCGGTAGGTGGAGGGGGGTCCCTGCAGGGTGGCTAACACTGAGGGCAATCTGGCCTGTTGATCTGGCCCCGAGGCTCCGAGGGGGCCCTGGCCAGATTGCCCTCATGTGCGACAGCTCCACTGCCTACAAGAGACAATGGCAGAGGAGCGGACCTGCAGGGATCTGTCCTGCTTCCTGCCCGGCACAGCAGCGCGGCTGGATGATGTCAGCTGTTTCAGAGAGAAAGCTGCCGGCGACGAAGATGTTGCGGCTGCGGGGAACGTTCGGAGAGGTGAGTGGTTCTGTGTGTGTATGTGCGCAGCTGCAGGGATTGTGCGGAGAGGTGACTGGTGCTGTGTATGTGTGCAGAGGTGAGTGGTGCTGTGTGTGTCTGTGCGCAGCTGTGGGGAACGTACGGCACAGTAGTGTGGCTGGATGACGTCAGCATTCAGCGTGCGGATATTTCAGAGAGAAAACTGCCGACGACGAAAATGGTGCAGCTGCAGGGAACGTGTGGAGAGGTGAGTGTTGTTGTGTGTGTGTGTATGTGCACAGCTGCAGGGAACGTGCGAAGAGGTGAGTGGTGTGTGTGTGTCTGTAGGTGGTGGAAAGGGCAATGATGGGGTGGTGGAGAGGGCAATGATGGAGGTGGTGGAGAGGGCAATGATGGGATACAGAGGAGGAAGAGAACAATGAGTGGTGTGGGAGGATTGGAATGGGAGGAAGGGGAACTTATAATGGACTTAAGAACAGGGGAAGGAGGACGTTAGATATGGATGTAAAATGAATAGGGTCATGGAGCATGGTGCCAAGCCCCTGATAGCATCCTCCCCATTTCACAATTCATTGTGATGCTATCTGGGACTTAAAATTTATTGGGGAGTGGGAGAGGAGGAGATAAGGTGCATAGGACACTTTATAATGAACTGAAAGGTGGGAGAAGACGCTGTCAGGGACTTGTAATGAATTGGGAGCTGGCTGAGGATGCTCTGTACCTGATAGTGTCTTCTCCCACGCCCAAATTCATTATGATGCTATCTTGATGCTGATGGGGACACAGGGCAGGGACTAAGGCTATGTGCACACGTTCAGGATTTGCAGGAGAAAATTCTACTGCATATCCTAATGAGTTGGCAGGAAGAAAGTTGCGTAAAATACATTTATTTTTTTTCCACATTTTGCCAGGCTTTTGCTACGTATTTTCCACCATTAGTATGGGTAAAATACGCTGCAAGAATTGAAATTATGCAGATTTTAATCTGCTGCAAATCTGCAAGGGAAAATTAAGCAACGTGTGCATGAGACTTCAGGGATCTCTTTCACTTTTTCTGTACTATAAAACCTTGCATATATTCCGTGCGCACATAGCCTTACAGTTAATTGGGGAGAGTCACAGACTAAATAGTGTATATTATTGGGAGTCAGAGATTATAGTTAATGGAGGACACAGTGCTGCTTATCACTTTATATTTTTAATTGTGCGTGGCTAATAGTATATTAATGGTGGTGTACATATCTGTATTCGGGGGGGGGAGACACATGTATGTATACAATGTACTGTATGTGACCTTGTTATTTTCAGAGCTGCAACGATCATCATGACAAGGTGAGTCGTGGCTGGGAGATGTCGACATGAAAGTCTGACCAGATAGAGAAGAAACAGGAGAAAGTGGCTCTAATCAGACGAGATGTAAGCGGTAAGTGCCTGGCTGTAGATATTATTCTGCATCTGCACTGTGTGTCGTGGAGTGTTAATTTTTTTTGTAAATTCCCTTATTCTACATTCTCAAATTTGAGTGAAATGTCTGTGTGCTTCCAGGTTTTTTTTATCAGACGGCACACGGACTCGTAAAGTTTTATAGGTCCATTCACACATACATGAAAATCACGAATCTGAGAATGATATCCGTGAGGGGCAGAGAATGTCCAGTTCTGATCCGATTTTAATTATCACAATAGGACATGCTCAATGCTTCTGGAAAAGTGGGCAGCACACCAACACTGCACAAGGATACAGGGATGTAGCCTTATTATGTATAGCAGTCTCTTAGTGTATAGTGTACTCATTATGTCTAACACAGTCTCTTAGTATATAGTGTACTCACTTATTATGTATAGCACAGCCCCTTAGCATATAGTGAACTCACTTATTATGTATAGCAGTCTCTTAGTATATAGTGTACTCACTTACTGTATGTATAGTAAGTCCCTTAGTATATAGTGTACACAGTTATTATGTATAGCACAGTCCCTTAGTATACAGCTGTGCTCAAAAGTTTATATACCCCGGCAGAATTTTTGCTTTCTTGCCCTTTTTTCAGAAAATATAAATAATAACACTAAAACTTTTTCTGCACTCATGGTTAGTGGTTGGGTGAAGTCATTTATTGTCAAACTACTGAGTTTTCTCTTTTTAAATCATAATGACAACCCAGAACATCCAAATGACCCTGATCAAAAGTTCACATACCGTGGTGATTTTGGCCTGATTTCATGCACAGAAGTTGACACAAATGGGTTTAAATGGCTACTAAAGGTAACATCCTAACCTGTGACCTGTTTGCTTGTAATCAGTGTGTGTGCATAAAAGCTGAGTGCATCATTCATCCAGCCACTGACGTTTCTGGATTGTGAGTCATGGGGAAAGCAAAAGAATTGTCAACACATCTATGGGAAAAGGTAGTTGAACTGTATAAACCGGGAAAGGGATACAAAAAGAAATCCAAGGAATTGATCATGCCAGTCAGCAACATTCAAACTATGATTAACATATGGAAAATCAGGGGCTCTGTAAAAAGAAAACCACCGTTATGTAGACCAACATAAATGTCATCTACAACTGCCAGGAAAATTGTTCCGGATGTAAACAAAAACCCACAAATAACATCAGCTGAAATACATGACTCTCTGAAAACTAGTGGTGTGACTGTTTCAAGATGCACAATAAGCAGGTACTTGAAGAAAAATGGGCTGCATGGTCGAGTTGCCAGAAGAAAGCCATTACTGCGCAAATGCCACAAAGTATCTTGCCTTCAATACGCAAAACAGCACAGAGACAAGAACAAGGTAATTTGGAGTGATGACTCCAAAATTGAACTTTTTGGCCACAACCATAAACGTTACATTTGGAGAGAGGTCAACAAGGCCTATGATGAAAGGAACACCATTCCTACTGTAAAGCACGGAGGTGGATCATTGATGTTTTGCAGATGTGTGAGCTATAAAGGCACAGGAAACATGGTCAAAGTTAGGAAAGATGAATGCAGCATGTTATCAGCTAATACTGGAGGCAAATTTGCACTCACAGCCCGGTAGCTGCACATGGGACGTACTTGGACGTTCCAACATGTCGTCAATCCAAAACACAAAGCCAAGTCGACTTGTCATTGGCTACAGCAGAACAAAGTAAAGGTTCTGGAGTGGCCAACTCAGTCTCCTGACCTCAATATCATTGAGTCACTATGGGCAGATCTCAAGCACGCAATTCATGCTAGACAGCCCAAGAATTTACAGGAACTGGAGGCTTTTTGCCAAGAAGAGTGGGCAGCTTTACCATCTGAGAAAATAAAGAACCTCATCCACAACTACCACAAAAGACTTCAAGCTGTCATTGATGTTAGAGGGGCAATACACGGTATTAAGAAATGGGGTATGTGAACTTTTGATCAGGGTCATTAGGATGTTTTGGGTTGCCATTATGATTTAAAAAGAAAAAACACAGTAGTTTGACAATTTATGGCTTCACCCAACCACTAACCATGAGTGGAGAAACCTTTTTGGTATTATCATTCATATTCTCTGAAAAAAGTCCAAGAAAGCAAAAACAGTATAGTGTACTCACTTATTATGTATAGCACAGTCACTTATTATATAGTATAGTCAATTATTATGTATAGCACAGTCTCTTAGTATATATAATGTACTCACTTATTATGTATAGCCCAGTCCCTTAGTATATAGTGTACTCCCTTATTATGTATAGCGCCATCCTTAGTTACAGTTTCCTCTTTTATTATGTATAACACCGTCCCTTATGTACCATCCTCTCTAGTTATCTAAGGTGCTGTCCCTTATTATATAGCTTCCTCTACTGTTATGCACAACACTGTCTCTTACATAGTGTATCCTTGTTATTTTTGTTGTTCACAGCGCCCTCTTTTATTACATAGTCCTCCCTTGTTAGAATATAAAATGACGGCTGAAGAGCTGTCGGTGACCAGATGACCAGTCCTTCAGCTCCTCCATTAGAAAAGCTTCCCCATGCTCCATCAGCCGTCATTGCATTATACATCTAACAAGACAGGATGGTATGTAATAAAGACAGGGCTTTATATAATCCGATATGTAAAGGACATGTAAGTGACGGTGCTGTACATAACAAGGGGGGGCACTGTGCAATAAGGGATGGCAATATACATAATAAAGAAGACTGTAATATATACACATGTATGTGTGTGTGGCTATATATATATATATATATATATATATATATATATATATATATATATATATATATATATATATATATATACAGTGACTCGTGAAAGTATTCAGCTCCCTGGAACTTTTCAACCTTTTCCCACATATCATGCTTCAAACATAAAGATACCAAATGTAAATTTTTGGTGAAGAATCAACAACAAGTGGAACACAATTGTGAAGTTGAACGAAATTTATTTGTTATTTTAAGTTCTTGTGGAAATTAAAAAACTGAAAAGTGGGGCGTGCAATAAAGTAATGATGGCCACTCGTTTTTCTTTACTTAGAATTTGTATTATGGCAAGAAAAAAGCTTCAAACAGTCTATTCAGTAGGACTATCAGCTGTGTATCTCCACCAGACTTCTGCACAACACAACTGATGGTCCCAAACCCATTTATAAGGCAAGAAATCCCACTTATTAAACCTGACAGGGCACACGTGAATTGAAAACCATTCCCGGTGACTACTTCTTGAAGCTCATCAAGAGAATGCCAAGAGTGTGCAAAGCAGTCATCAAAGCAAAAGGTGGCTTCTTTGAAGAACCTAGAATATAAGACATAATTTCAGTTGTTTCACACTTTTTTAAAAAGTATATACCGTATTTTCTGGTGTATAAGACGACTGGGCGTATAAGACGACCCCCAACTTTTCCATATAAAATATGGAATTTGGGATATGCCCGCTGTATAAGACGGGGGTCATCTTATACGCCCAGTCATCTTATACAGCGTGTGGTTCCCAGGGTCTGAAGGAGAGGAGACTCTCCTTCAGGCCCTGGGATCCATATTCATGTTAAAAATAAAGAATAAAAATAAAAAATATGTATATACTCACCCCTCCGAGAAGCCTGGCTCTCACCGGTGTAAGCGTCTGACTCCGTTCCTAAGAATTGCAGCATGAAGGACCCTCGATGATGTCACGGTCAGGTGACTGGCCTGTGATTGGTCCGTGACCGCTCATGTGACCAGTCACCTGACCGTGACGTCATCGAAGGTCCTTCATGCTGCAATTCTTAGGAACGGAGGCAGACGCTTACACCGGTGAGAGCCAGGCTTCTCGGAGGGGTGAGTATATACATATTTTTTATTTTTATTCTTTATTTTTAACATGAATATGGATCCCAGGGCCTGAAGGAGAGTCTCCTCTCCTTCAGACCCTGGGAACATCCAGGATCGCTCCCTGCACACGCCGTACCCGGCGTATAAGACGACCCCCGACTTTTGGGACAATTTTTAGGGGTTAAAAAGTCGTCTTATACGCCGGAAAATACGGTAATTCCGTTTGTGTTTATTCACAGTTTTGATGCCTTCAGTGTGAATGTACAATTTTCATAGTCATGAAATTACAGAAAAATCTTTAAATGAGAAGGTGTATCCAAACTTTTGGTCAGCTCCTCCATTAGAAAAGCTTTCCCATGCTCTATCAGCCCTCATTGCATTATACATCTAACAAGACAGGATGGTATGTAATAAAGACAGGGCTCTATATAATCCGATATGTAAAGGACATGTAAGTGACGGTGCTGTACATAACAAGGGAGGGCACTGTGCAATAAGGGATGGCAATATACATAATAAAGAAGACTGTAATATATACACATGTGTGTGTGGCTACACATTATGTATATATATATATATATATATATATATATATATATATATATATACTGTGACTTGCGAAAGTATTCAGCTCCCTGGAACTTTTCAACCTTTTCCCACATATTAATAATAATAATAATAATAATAATTTTTATTTATATAGCGCCAACATATTCCGCAGCACTTTACAACTTATAGAGGGGACTTGTACAGACAATAGACATAACAGCATAACAGAAATCACAGTTCAAAATAGATACCAGGAGGAATGAGGGCCCTGCTCGCAAGCTTACAAACTATGAGGAAAAGGGGAGACACGAGAGGTGGATGGTAACAATTGCTTTAGTTATTTGGACCAGCCATAGTGTAAGGCTCGGGTGTTCATGTAAAGCTGCATGAACCAGTTAACTGCCTAAGTATGTAGCAGTACAGACACAGAGTGCTATTAACTGCATAAAGTGTATGAGAACATGATGCGAGGAACCTGATTATGTTTTTTTTTTGTTTTTTTTATTAGGCCACACAGGGATAGTTAGGTTAATGCATTGAGGCGGTAGGCCAGTCTGAACAAATGAGTTTTTAGGGCACGCTTAAAACTGTGGGGATTGGGGATTAATCGTATTAACCTAGGTAGTGCATTCCAAAGAATCGGCGCAGCACGTGTAAAGTCTTGGAGACGGGAGTGGGAGGTTCTGATTATTGAGGATGCTAACCTGAGGTCATTAGCGGAGCGGAGGGCACAGGTAGGGTGGTAGACTGAGACCAGAGAGGAGATGTAGGGTGGCGCTGAGCCATGGAGTGCTTTGTGGATGAGGGTAGTAGTTTTGTACTGGATTCTGGAGTGGATGGGTAGCCAGTGTAATGACTGGCACAAGGTAGAGGCATCGGTGTAACGGTTGGTGAGGAATATGATCCTGGCAGCAGCATTCAGGACAGATTGGAGCTGGGAGAGTTTGGTAAGAGGGAGGCCGATTAGTAGAGAGTTACAATAGTCCAGACGAGAATGAATAAGTGAGACAGTAAGAGTTTTTGCAGAGTCGAAAGTAAGAAAAGGGCGAATTCTAGAAATGTTTTTGAGATGCAGATAAGAAGAGCGAGCCAGTGATCGGATGTGGGGGGTGAATGAAAGCTCGGAATCAAGGATGACCCCAAGGCAGCGGGCATGTTGCTTTGGAGTAATGGTGGAACCACATATCATGCTTCAAACATAAAGATACCAAATGTAAATTGTTGGTGAAGAATCAACAACAAGTGGAACACAATTGTGAAGTTGAACGAAATTTGTTATTTTAAATTTTTGTGGAAATTAAAAAACTGAAAAGTGGGGCGTGCAATAAAGTAATGATGGCCACTCATTTTTCTTTACTTAGAATTTGTATTATGGCAAGAAAAAAGTTTCTAACAGTCTATTCAGTAGGACTATCAGCTGTGTATCCACCAGACTTCTGCACAACACAACTGATGGTCCCAAACCCATTTATATGGCAAGAAATCCCACTTATTAAACCTGACAGGGCACACATGTGAATTGAAAACTATTCCCGGTGACTACTTCTTGAAGCTCATCAAGAGAATGCCAAGAGTGTGCAAAGCAGTCATCAAAGCAAAAGGTGGCTTCTTTGGAGAACCTAGAATATAAGACATAATTTCAGTTGTTTCACACTTTTTTTAAAAGTATATAATTCCGTTTGTGTTTATTCACAGTTTTGATGCCTTCAGTGTGAATGTACAATTTTCATAGTCATGAAATTACAGAAAAATCTTTAAATGAGAAGGTGTATCCAAACTTTTGGTCTGTACTATATATATATATATATATATATATATATATATATATATATATATATATATATACACATATATATATATATATATATGTTGTGGCGATACGCTACCTGAGTGTGTTGGGGGACACTCGCTTGGCATATGATTTAAGCACTCAGGCACAATTTTTCCACAAATTAATTCCATACCGGTTTATTAAAGCATCATAAACCATGTCTCGAACAGTTCATTATACCGCCATATCAGCATATCACATACGGTTTTACATTGCCTTCAGTGGTCACACTGGTATCTCTCTCCATTACATGCATCAACGGAACATATTAAACCCCGACAGTCTGTTCCAATGGCAGATACGTCTCTGCCGTATATCACAGGTTTTTCCCATACCAGGGATTACCTCACAGGAACTTCGGCTCCACACACTGACTCCTGCCAGTGCTGGTTCACAGGGAAACTGCCTCACTGGGATCACCGTCCTTGTGACCAGGGCACCTCGGATAGTCCAGACCCACAGTAGGAACTGTAGCTTCCCCAACACAAAAACCGTCTCATGCTCTGTAGATGCAGACTTTCCATGCGCTTCCAGGAAGACCAATCACAGGCACTTCCAACACACAGGCCATCAGTCCATGATCTACCCAAGTGCTTACAGGACTCCAGTCCATCCGCGGACAATCCAACACTCTGACCATTCCAGGACTCACACTCTTACCAGGTGCTTGCACGACTCCAGCCCATACCAGGACAATCCAACACCTCAAGCATTCAGTCCATAGCCTCAGCAGTGCTTCCAGGAGTCCAGTCCATCCCAGGACAATCCAACACACAGGCTATTGCAGGACTCACTCTTCCCAGGTGCTTGCAGGACTCCAGCCCATACCAGGACAATCCAACACCCTTGAGCATTCAGTCCATAGCCTCAGCAGTGCTTCCAGGACTCCAGCCCACTTCAGGACAATCTAACACCCAGGCTATTGCAGGACTCACGGTCTCAGTGCCTCCAGGACTCCAGTCCATCCCAGGACAATCCAACACTGACCGTACATCAGGTCCACGGTCTCAGGTGCTTGCAGGACTTCTCCAATACCAGGAGTCTCCAACACCGACCGTCCAGGACCTTGCACATGGACCAAACAGATCCATACACAGGAACCACACAGGCACATGTGACCCACACCCTGGTCACATTACATACCTGTAACCACTCCCCTGGGTGGGAGTGTGGGTGTGTGTGGCTAGTCTGACCCTCCCATCTCTCATAACTAGCCCTGCCAATCTCCCATTAGCATTACACAACTACTTGTGGGACTACAGGTCCCAGCACACCAACCAAACTTCAGATTGACAGCACAGAGTGTCTTCCTCTGCAACACACACACCGGCCATTAACACTCCTGCTGGACTTAGTCTCATCACATTTATGCCTCCAAGCGCATCTTGAAGCACACACACAGCGCCCCCTGGCTGTAACGTTGGTCACTGCACCACAATGTATATACATACACACACACTGCTCAAAAAAATAAAGGAAACACCACATCTTAGATATCTCTGAATGAAATATTCCAGTTGCAAATTTTTATTAATTACATAGTGGAATGTGTTCAGAACAATATAATATAACAATTAGCAATGTAAATCAAAATGAATATACCCTTGGAGGTCTGGATTTGGAATGATACTGAAAATCAAAGTGGAAAATCAAATTACAGGCTCATCCAACTTCAGTGGAAATGCCTCATGACAAGGAAAAGATGCTCAGTATTGTGTGTGGCCTCCACGTGCCTGTATGACCTCCCTACTGTACAATGCCTGGGCATGCTCCTGATGAGGCGGCGGATGGTCTCCTGAGGGATCTCCTCCCAGACCTGGACTAAAGCATCCGCCAACTCCTGGGCATTCTGTGGTGCAACGTGACGTTGGTGGATGGAGCGAGACATGATGTCCCAGATGTGTTCAATCGGATTAAGGTCTGGGGAATGGGCGGGCCAGTACATGGCTTCAATGCCTTCATCTTGCAGGAACTGCTGACACACTCCAGCCACATGAGGTCTGGCATTGTCCTGCATTAGGAGGAACCCAGGGCCAACCGCACCAGCATATGGTCTCAGAAGGGGTCTGAGGATCTCATCTCGGTACCTAATGTCAGTCAGGCTACCTCTGGTGAGCATATGGAGGGCTGTGCGGCCCTCCAAAGACATGCCACCCCACACCATTACTGACCCACTGCCAAACCGGTCATGCTGAAGAATGTTGTAGGCAGCAGATCGCTCTCCATGGCGTCTCCAGACTCTGTCACATCTGTCACATGTGCTCAGTGCGAACCTGCTTTCATCTGTGAAGAGCACAGGGCGCCAGTGGTGAATTTGCCAATCCTGGTGTTCTTTGGCAAATGCCAAGCGTCCTGCACGGTGTTGGGCTGAGCACAGCCCCCCATCTGTGGAAGTCGGGCACAGACCATCCTCATGGAGTCGGTTTCTAACCATTTGTGCAGACACATGCACATTTGTGGCCTGCTGAAGGTCATTTTGCAGGTCTCTGGCAGTGCTCCTCCTGTTCCTTCTTGCACAAAGGCGGAGGTAGCGGTCCTGCTGCTGGGTTGTTGCCCTCCTACGGTTCCCTCCACATCTTCTGGTGTACTGGCTTGTCTCCTGGTAGCGCCTCCAGCCTCTGGACACTACGCTGACTCACACAGCAAACCTTCTTGCCACAGCTCGCATTGATGTGCTATCCTGGATGAGCTGCACTATCTGAGCCACTTGTGTGGGTTGTGGAGTCTGTCTCATGCTACCACGAGTGTGAAAACAACCAATATTCAAAAGTGACCAAAACATTAGTCAGAAAGCAAGCATTGGTACTGAGATGTGGTCTGTGTTCCCCACCTGCAGAACAACTCCTTTTATTGAGGGCGTCTTGATAATTGCCAATAATTTCCATCTGTTGTCTATTCAATTTGCACAACAGCATGTGAAATTGATTGTCAATCAGTTGCTTCCTAAGTGGACAGTTTAATTTCACAGAAGTTTGATTTACTTGGAGTTACATTCTGTTGTTTAAGTGTTCCCTTTATTTTTTGAGCAGTGTATATATGATACATTTATTGCATAAAGTATTTCAGCAGGTTTTTTTTGTTTGTTTTTTTGCGGCTAGTGCATTAAAAGTTCTCTGATCATGTTGCCTTGTATGAATGTTTTTAATTTTATGGGAAGCATTCATATCTACTATATAATCATCTAATTCTGTCTGTTTGTATCGGAAATCCCGCGTCGCTGATTGGTCACGGGCGCGCGACCAATCAGCGACAGGCGCATTCTGGCCGCGAATGGGAGCGGGATTTGAACCACGCTTCGCTGATGGGTCGCGCCCGGCCGGCCGCTACCAATCAGCGATATTGGCACGGGATTTAAACCACTACATACATATTCTAGATTACCCGATGCGTCACCATCTAGTTTATTTATAAATGCTTGTATTGTGTTTTCACTTTATAATTAGTGATGAGCGAATATACTCATTACTCGAGATTTCTCGAGCATGCTCGGGGGTCCGCCGAGTATTTTTTGGTGCTCGGAGATTTTGTTTTTCTTGCCGCAGCTGGATCATTTTACATCTGTTAGCCAGCATAAGAACGTGTGGGGGTTGCCTGGTTGGTAGGCAACCCCCACATGTACTTATCCTGGCTAACAGGTCCTGTGTAGCGTGTGAACCAATACAAGTGGGGAATGTGAACACAGATGAAACAATTACCATCAAGGACTTCATCAATTGTAAGACCAGGGGGATAATATATAGGGCATTATGTGTATGTGGAACTACATATGTTGGCCAAACGATCAGGGAGTTCAGGAGGCAGGTGGGGGAACACCTGAGGGACATTCGGAACAAAAGGGACACAGTGATTGCCAAACATGTGAATGGAGTTCATGGAGATGATGTAAGAGCAATACGGTTTATGGGCATCGATAAAGTAAAATTTCCAGTAAGAGGGGGGAATTTTGATAAGATGCTACTACAAAGGGGGGCAAAATGGATATTCATATTGGACACCTGCCACCCCCATAAATTAAATGAGCAATTAAATTTTGGATGTTTCCTGTAAAAAAATAAAACAACAACAATTATATTATTCCCCTACTCCAATCCCTCAGGTACCTCCACCCTAAGTACCCCTGGATAAGGGAGGTTATCAATTTATAATCCCACAAGGGCCCTTATTTTTTATTTGAAACCTTCAATGAATTCCCCATTCAGTCCCTTCCTTTTCTCCCCCCCCCCCCCCATTTATATCTAATCCTAAATTCTCTTTAACTTGTATGGGAATAACGATTATAATGCTCGTGGCTTTTTGTGTACATGATCTGGTATTTGGAACTGTAGATAAAGGACCACCAAGGAAAACAGTACTTGCCTTCCACCATGACGGATAATTCATTTGAAGGAAGGGATTATCATCTACCTATTCTTTTTGTTCCCCTGTGAAAATACTACAATCTTGGTCCCCTACCTAGGGATGGAAATTCCAGTGATCTAAATACAGGGGTTCCTTATTATTGGACACTTGAGACTATAATGATGGCCATACAGGCTAATTATGTACACAATTATAAATCCCCATATTCGATGCTATATACAATTGGGCCCTTGAACGCAGGTAACATGTTTATTTTCAAAAGCTAAATATGACAAATCATACATGTGGAGGTTGGTAATGTGATCGCGCTCTGTGAGAGGAATGGGCCTAATGATGTTATGGCTAGATCCACTGTGGAGTTTTTGCGGCTCAGATTGAGTTTGCGTTCCACTGATGGAACGCACGGCGCACCTTCGTAGTACGGGCCTACTGGATATGACGTGCACAAGATGGCGCGTCCACTTCCGGTTGTGTTCCATGAGGTGGAAAGGATGGAATCCACTGGTTCCTGATAGGTAGCTGCCGGACATTGACGGAATAGCATGCAGTCCGGATGGACACATGGATAAGGCACGGACGAATGGGGTTCCGATGAAAAACTTGTAATAATGGCCCCAAACTTTTAAAATCTCCAATGAAATGTGAGTATAAACATGGGGAGGGGTTGCGATGATAAATAGGTCACACGCCGAGGGCGTACCTTACTAGACAGCTGTACATAAGAGGGAGGTTGATAAGTATATCTCCCTATGCCAACTGCCCACATATAGGCTGAGACACGGACAGCAATATTGGCTTTAGGGAGCTCCTGCCACTGCAGGGCCCTACAATGAGGATAGATATATAATCTCATCATAATACTCATCTGAGTTGTTCCCCTGTTGAATCCCCAGGAACGGGGAAGAAACGCGTAGGGAAGTATAATTATTTGTGGATGGTGGGATGTCCATAGTAGGGCACACTTGGGGCCTGTCCTTGTAAGGACAGGAGCTTTACAGGGGCACGACAGGGAGTCAGAAATAATTATCCTGTCAGATCCCTCACCTGTCCAAGAACAGATGGACCCCATGTGAAAGCATATCCTCTAAAATGGTGAGACCAAACCATTTTTAACTTGAGCACTGGTATGCATGAGCACTTTATACACGTGGTTTTTGTGTGTCTTTTTGTCCTTGATTTTAATGTTACAGTAAAAGTTATGATCCAAAAAATGTGCAGCGACAGAAGTAATAGATTTACCTTTTTCCCCGTTGACCCCGGCTTTTGCGATATTCGAGATTTGTTGCTGCACTCGTCTCAATTCTTGGCTTGTTTGACCCACGTAAATCTTTGGACATTGGCATATAAGCAAATAGACAACATTGCGTGACCGACAGAATAAAATATTATCCTGATCTATCCAAGAAAAACAGGCAAGGAAATGTTGTCATCTGCAATCAACAAAGGACAGATCGTACAACCCCCCCACATGGAAATGAGCCCACCAAGCGATGACCAGTACCTGTTCTAACTGTTGACCACCTGAAGTGACTCACTGTCAGATGATCCTTTAAGTTCCTGGCCCTCCTGACCATCATTCTGGGGGTTTCAGATAGAAAGGATCAAAGTTTTGATTTGCTGAGTAGGATGCTCCAATATGTTTGTAATATTCCATGGACTTCATGCCATTGATTGTCATTATTGCAGCCAACTCTTCGGAACAGATCACACACCATCAACATAATAACTGTGTACAATAATCAATGGCATGAAGTCCATTGAATATTACAAACATATTGGAGCATCTGTTACTGCTCAATGAATGTTGAAAGACTGTAGACAGGGCCGCCATCAGGGCATTATTGCTCTGTTCTGCTCACCGGGCCAGCAGCAGGATCCTGCCGCTTCAGTAACTGATTGTGCATCCTCCGTATTTGTTCCTTGTATGTGCTATTATTTGGTCACTATGTGGTGATATGTGGTCTGGACATGGTGTGGTGGTATTTGTTCCTTGTATGTAGTATTTTTCGGTCACCATGTGGTGGTAATATGTGGTCTGGTCATGGTGTGGTGGTTTTTGTTACTTGTATGTGGTATTATTTGATCACTATATGGTGGTAATATGTGGTCTGATCATGGTGTTGGCAGTATTTATTCCTTGTTTGTGATATTATTGGTCATTTTAAAAATTGAAAAATAAAAATATACCTAAATTGTATTGGATATTTTAACAAATGTTTAGTAAGTTACACTAGAGTAGAGCCCAGCCAAAAGAGTCTACCTTGTCATAGTGGTGGATTAAAAAATCTTTTGGCCAAAACAAAAGCTGCAGGTTATGTATGTGGTGATGGGAACTGTTAATGTGTGATTGGTGAGGATGTGGTGCAGAAGAGGAGTTTTTCCAAGAGAGGGTGGAGGGACTGTGGACGGTTCGAGGGGTGGAGCCTGGGCGGACTAACAAGGGGGCCCAAAAATTTTTGCCAGTATTGGGGCCCGAAATTCCTAGTGGCAGCCCTGAATACCAGTACTACAGACAGGGCTGCCACTAGGAATTTCGGGGCCCAATACTGGGAACATTTTCAGGGCCCCCCTGAGACTCTGCCGAGGCTCCACCCCAGCCCCGCCTCCACCCCTCGAACTGTCCACAGCCCCACTGCTCTCTCTTGGAATACTCCACTTCTCACCAATCAGACATTAACAGATCCCATCACACATATAGCCAGCAGCTTTTGTTTTAGCCAAAAGATTTTTTAAGCTGCCACCACAAGGTAGATTCTTTTGGCAGAGCTCTACTCTACACTAACCTATTAATCATTTGTTAAAATATCCAATATAATTTAGGTATATTTTTATTTATTTTTCAATTTTGAAAATGACCAATAATATCATATACAAGGGACAAATACCACAGCACTATGACCAGATCACATATTACCACCACATAGATCTAGAATACCGCATACAAGGAACAAATACCGCCACACCATGTCCAGACCACATATTACCACCCACCGTGACCGAATAATATCACATATAAGGAACAAATACCACCGCACCATGTCCAGATCACATATTACCACCACATGGTGACCAATAAAACCACATACAAGGAACAAATACCACCACACCATGGCCGGACAACATATTACCACCACATAGTGACTGAATACTTCATTAATAAAAAAGAACACACAATACTAATATCACCATAAGTGCCATTTGTAACGAATGGAAACGGAGGCACAAAGGTTGAAGCTCACATTCGTTTTTATTATGATTTAACGTGGAACCTCAGGATCACAATCCGGGGGGCTCCGAAGGGGGCGTGACTACATGAGCCCCAGACACCCGTGGTAAGTCCCCTCGAACAGGGTCAGAATGGAATGCCTGGGGGACACGGGTGCTACCTCCAGTTAGACACCGGACTCGTGGCAGCTGTCCCAGCGGGACAAACGGACAAGCAGGGTTAGCAGGAGACATGGAGCTAACCAGATGATACCGGGTGTACAGGTAGGAGCTGGTACCGGTGGTACTGGCGTTGTCCGGAGATGAGGATGGCAGATTGGCGGGATGAGATGGAACTGGCGTAGACAGAGCAGACGTCGTCCAGGATAGCCGAGCAACAGGTAGCTGATGATCTGTGGAGACAGACAGTGTAAGCGGAGCACTGGCAGAGAACTTCAGAAACAGAAGCATATGCTAGCAGGAACCGGAAGCAACAGTGAATACTAGTTGCTCAGGCGCCCTCCCTATGGTGGAGGAGCTAGAAATAGTAACCATCAGCACGCCATTGGCCAGAAGTCCTTTTTGAAAAATGCGCTGTCTCTTTAAGAGACCGGAAGCGCGTGCGACCTAAGCACTCTGCCCGAGAACCTGCTGGCAGCGCGCCAGGACGCAGAGGAGGAAGGGAAGGCAGAGGCTGTATCCTGACAGCGTGGAGCCTGCACACAGCAGGAGTCCCAGCGAAGGTACAGGGACCGGAGCGGGTGCAACAGTATCCCCCTCTTTACGCCCCCTCTTTTTCAAGCCTGCGTAGAATCTCTTCAGAAGGAGAGGAGCCCGGATGTTCTCTTTAGGCTCCCATGACCTCTCCTCAGGACCAAAGCCCCTCCAATCCACCAAATAATAGGTCTTACCCCTTACTCTCTTAGTGGCCTAGATATTCTCTACCTCAAAAACATCCTCCTCACTGATGGGATCTGGAGTTCGAACCCGGGTCTTTAAAGAAGGAGCTCAAAACTACTGGTTTGAGGAGGGAAATATGGAAAGAGTTAGGCACACGTAAAGAAGGAGACAATTTCAATTTGTACGAGACTGCGTTAATCTGTTTCAAGACTTCAAATGGACCGATGAAGCGGGGACCCAATTTGTATGAGGGTACCTTCAGACAGATATACCTGGAGGAGAGCCACACCTTATCTCCAGGCCGAAAGATTGGAGCATCCAGACGTCTATTGTCCGCATGCCTCTTCATACGTTGTGAGGCTTTCTCCAAGGCGACCTTGGTGTCGTTCCATACTTTTGAGAATTCCCCAGTAAAGGTATCAGCTGCAGCAACGCCTGAAGACCCAGAGATGGGAAGAGGGATCCCGGGTTGGAGTCCAAACACAATCTGAAAAGGAGATTTTCCAGAGGATTCACTTACTTGATCATTGTACGAGAATTCTGCCCAAGGCAGCAACTTGATCCAGTCATCATGATGCACATTGACGAAGTGATGCAGGAATCCAGTCAGGATTTGATTGGCCCTCTCTACTTGCTCATTGGATTGAGGATCGTATGCAGAAGAGAAGTCCAGCTCCAATTGTACAGATTTACAAACCGCCCTCCAGAACTTGGAGATGAACTGGGCATCCCTGTCGGATACAATGAGGAGAGGAAATCCATGAAGACGAAAGATGTGCTGTATGAAATGGTCAGCAAGCTCAGGAGCAGACGGAAGACCGGGTAACGGAACGAAATGAGCCATCTTCGAAAAACGATCCACCACTACCCAGATAACAGAACAACCGGAAGAGACAGGAAGATCAGTAATGAAGTCCATCGCGATGTGCTGCCAGGGAACTGAAGGAACAGAAAGAGGTAATAACTGCCCGGAGGGCAGATGCTTAGCAGTCTTGTTACAGGCACACGAAGGATAGGCAGCAACATATTCCTGGACATCTTTGCCCATGGTGGACCACCAGTAGTAACGAGAAATGAGTTGCAGAGTCTTATGACCGGCAATACCAGCCAACTTGGAAGAATGACTCCACCGGAGGACTCTACTCTTACCTGAAGTAGATACAAGAGTCTTACCTGGAGGAAGACGAGCAAGATTAACTGCAGCCACAGGCACAAATCTGGACTGTTCAATGATGTGTTCCTCAAAACCTGGAGGCAGGAATGCGCTAGAGAGTGCATCCGCCTTAACGTTCTTACTACCTGGACAAAAATGAAAAACAAAATCAAATCGAGCAAAAAACAAGGCCCAACGGGCCTGGCGAGGATTGAGTCTTTGAGCGGATTGGAGATAAGCAAGGTTTTTATGATCAGTGAAGAGGACACCCTGTTGTTGCCATTCCTGCAGGGCTAACTTGATTGCTAACAATTCACGATCTCCTACGGAATAGTTTCTTTCTGAAGTAGAAAAGACCTTGGAAAAGAAACCACAGGTGACCATCCGACTGGTAGACGACTTCTGGGTGAGAACCGCTCCAGCCCCTATGAAAGAAGGGTCTACCTCAAGCAAGAATTGTTTATCTGAGTCCGGTCGATGAAGAATGAGTGTGGAGGAAAAGGCCTGTTTAAGAGAAACAAAAGCCTCCTCTGCCTCTGGAGTCCATTCCTTAGCGTTAGCGCCTTTCCGGGTCAAGGCCGAGATGGGTGCCACTCGGGTAGAAAAGTGTGGAATAAACAACCGGTAATAGATGGCGAACCCCAGGAACCGTTGTATGGCTTTCAGGCCGGATGGACGAGGCCATTTAAGGATGGCGGATACCTTCTCCAGATCTATCTTTAAACCTGTGGACAAGACAGTATATCCAAGGAAGGGCAGAGAGGATTGTTCAAAGGGACACTTTTCAAATTTAGCATAAAGTCTATTCTCCCTGAGTCTTTGTAATACCAGAAGGACTTGTCTCCGATGGGAGGCTAAATCTGCAGAGAAGATCAAGATGTCGTCCAGGTAAACAACAACAACACACGAATAGAGCAGATCTCTGAAGATATGATTTACGAATTCCTGAAAAACTGCGGGTGCATTGCTTAGGCCGAACGGCATTACCAGGTATTCGTAGTGTCCATCCCGGGTGTTAAAATCAGTTTTCCACTCGTCTCCTTCACGAATGCGTATCAGGTTGTAGGCCCCTCTGAGGTCCAGTTTGGTGAATATTTTAGAGCCCCTAAGACGGTCAAACTCTGAAATTAGCGGCAATGGATACCTGTTCTTTACCGTAATCTGGTTCAGCCCCCTGTAATCAATGCTGGGCCGTAGGGAACCGTATTTTTTCTTCACGCAGAAGAATCCTGCTCCAGCTGGCGAGGATGACTCCCGGATAAATCCCCTGGCCAGGTTCTCCTGAATGTAATCAGACATGGACTGAGTCTCTGCTTGAGAAAGAGGATAGATTCACCCTCGAGGAGATGTTCTGGGGAGCAGATCAATGGAGCAATCATACAACCTGTGCGGAGGTAATTTCTCTGCTTCACATCAGCGAAGACATCAGCGAAGGCCCAGTAAGAGGATGGTAGACCCGGCACGGTATTGGGCTGGACTGGGGGAAGAGCAGGACGGACAGGGATGATACACCGATCCAAGCAGGGGACTCCCCAGCGCAGAACCTCTCCCATCTTCCAATTTAAGACTGGTTCATGTATCCGGAACCAGGGTAGACCTAAAAGCAAGGGGTGAGACGAATCTGGCAACGCATAAAAGCAGATTCTTTCAGAATGCATTAAACCTACCCAGAGTTCCAGAGGCTCAGTCTGGAACCGAATGGACTCAGACAGGGGTTTGCCATTTACGGATATCACCTGCAACGATTCTGGAAGGTGCTGGACTGGTATCTGATAACGATCCACAACCGCCTGCTGAATGAGACTCCTGGCGGCTCCGGAATCCAGGTGACAGAGTTCTGAAAATGTTACCTTGCCTGAAGAATACGGAGACTGTTATTTGCAGTGGAGGAGAGGGATGATCCTTACCTAGGGTAGCCTCTCCTACAGACCCTAGGCACTGGAGTTTCCCGACTTCTTTGGACAATTGTGGATATGCTTCGAACTGCCACAGTAGAAACAGCTCCCCTCCTAGCGGCGGTTACAAAAGTTTCTCAATCCACGTCCATAGCCATAGGTGAGGGGGATGAAGTCGAGGAGGTTGATGATTTAGGAGAATTAGCAACCTGATGATAGGACTCCTTTTCACGTTTGGTCTCCTTGGATCGTTTTTGAAACCGTAGATCAATCCGAACTGCCAGGGAAATCAGGTCATCCAGAATTGTAGGCATGTCCCGTCCTGCCAGCTCATCCTTAATTGTTCCTGAAAGGCCCTGCCAGAAGGTAGCCACCAAGGCTTCGTTGTTCCAGGATAATTCAGACAAAAGGGTATGAAATTGCACTGCATACTGAGCCACTGCAAGATCCTCCTGTCGTAGTTGAAGAGCCGAAGCTGTCGACGTAGCACGACCAGGTTCATCAAAGGTCCTGCGGAATGCCTCTAGAAAAGACTGAAGATTAGTAACCAGAGGATCCATTCTCTCCCACAGCGGATTCAACCAGGCGAGAGCCTCTCCATCAACGTGGGACATGATGAAGCCCACCTTGGCCCGATCAGAAGCAAACATATGCCAAAGGAGTTCAAAGTGCAGCGTGCACTGGTTAATGAACCCTCGACACTGAACGGGATCGCCACGGAAGCGGGTGGGAGCCACCAGGCGAGGACCTTTACTTGCAGTACAGCTAGATACCTGGATGCCGGTGGCAGAGACAGGAGCAGTCGAAGAGACCAGGGTATCTATGCGAGCAGACACGTTGTGCAGAAAAGTCATGATCTTGTCCTGTTGACCCCTCAGACGGATAATTTCTTGACATAGCTCTATGGCCGGTGGTGTCTGGGATCCAGCGGGTTCAGTGAGACACATATATATATATATATATACATATTTATATTTAATACGGCGCTAGATAGCTTAAAAGCCGGTAATTCAATTACCGGCTTTTGCTATCTCCTTCCAAAACCCGACAGGATATGAGACATGGTTTACATACAGTAAACCATTTCATATCCCTTATTTTTTTACATATTCCTCATTAGTAATGTTCCAAGTGTCTGTGTGCAAAATTTTGGGTCTCTAGCTGTTAAAATAAAGGGTTAAATCACGGAAAAAATTGGCGTGGGCTGCCGCGCAATTTTTTCCGCCAGAGTGGGAAAGCCAGTGACTGAGGACAGATGTTAATAGCCTAGGGAGGTACCATGGTTATAGGACCCCCCGGCTAAAAACATCTGCCCCCAGCCACCCCAGAAAAGGCACATCTGGAAGATGCGCCTATTCTGGCACTTAGCCTCTCTCTTCCCACTCCCATGTAGCTGTGGGATATGGGGTAATAAAGGGTTAATGTCACCTTGCTATTGTAAGGGGACATTAAGCCAGGTTAATAATGGAGAGGTGTCAATAAGACACCTATCCATTATTAATCCAATAGAAGTAAATGGTTAATAAAGCACACACACACACATTAGGAAAAAAGTATTTTATTGAAATAAAGACACAGGGTGTTGTAATATACTCTTAATCCAATTGAAGACCCTTGTCACCTGAAACAAAGTTAAAATAAAAAATCAACAATATCCCATACCTTCCGTCGTTCAGTCTTGTCCCACGCTGTAAATCCATCTGAAGAGGTTAAAGGGGTTGTCCACTACTTTCAATTATCCCCCCAATGTATCCCCCCGGGGCCTCTGATGAATTGTGTAAATACCTTCCGTTGCCGTTTTCGCCTGTGAGCGGCGCTATGCTGCTGGCTGAGTCCGGGTCACGTGACCCCCAGGCTGCAGCCGCCGCTAATTTCCGCCGACGTCACGTCAATTTCCAGAGTCTGGAAATTGACGTGACGTCAGTAGCAGGCGTGACCCCAGGCTCCACAGTCAGCAGTCACTCATAGAGTGACTGGGCTGTGGGCGGCGCTGGGGGCTGCAGGGCTGTACTGGGGGCGGGGCTAGGTAGTAGGCAGGGATGTGAACGCTGTGTTCTGGGATGGGCGGGCGTGGAGGAGTCTGCGGGATGTTCCTGCGACTGTGTCGTGGTGCCGGTGCCTGCGCCGTGATGTGCCGGTATGTGCTGGCGCCGGGATGTGCCGTGGTGCCGGTATGTGCTGGCGCTGGGATGTGCCGGTGCCTGTGCCGTGGTGCCGGTATGTGCCGGTGCCTGCGCCGTTATGTGCCGTGGTGCCGGTATGTGCTGGTGCCGGGATGTGCCGGCGACTGCGCCGTGATGTGCCGTAGTGCCGGTATGTGCTGGCGCCGGGATGTGTCGGTGCCTGCGCCGTGATGTGCCGCCACCGGGATGTGCCGTGGGGCTGCGCCAGGCTGTGCGGTGGGTCCGCTGGCCATGCAGGGGTCTGCGGCGGGCGGGTGTCATTGCTGTATGTCTCTGTGTGCAGGCATCGTCCGATGGGACTACAAGTCCCATCGGGGTCTGCCTGCTACAGTGACAGTGAGTGACACATTAGCCAATGATGGGACAGTAGTAGTCCCATCATCCGGCTAATGTGTTCAATGTAAAAAAAATATATATATACACAATACGTACAGACATACAGTACATACAGACATACAACATACACCATGTGACAAGCAACATATAACACGCAACATGTGACAACATGGGACATGAGACATGGGACACGCGACATGGAACACGCCACATGGAACACGCCACATGCACCATGCGACGACTTGCACCATGCGACGACATATGACATGCAACATATGACATACACCATGCGACGACATGCAACATATGACATGCACCATGCGACGACATGCACCATGCGACAACATGCACCGCCATGCGACGACATGCACCATGCGACGACATGCGCCATGCGACGACATGCGCCATGCGACGACATGCGCCATGCGACGACATGCACCATGCGACGACATGCAACATGACATGCACCATGCGACAACATGCACCATGCGACAACATGCGCCATGCGACGACATGCACCATGCAACGACATGCACCATGCAACGACATGCACCATGCAACGACATGCACCATGCGACAACATGCACCATGCGACAACATGCACCATGCGACAACATGCAACAGGCGACATGCAACATATGACATGCACAATGCGACATGCACCATGTGACGCATTGCGACATGCGATGACATGCGTCATACTGCATGCGACATGCAATGACATGCAACATGTGACATGCGACATGCCACATACAGTATGTACATACATACAACATACATACAGACATACAGTACATGTAACATAGATTACATACTCACCATCACTTGTAACCTTGATCCCCGAAGCCAGTGTCATCTGTAAAAAATATTAAAATAATAAACAACCAATATACTCCCTGATCCACAGAAATCCAATTAAAACGAGTGGCCCTCGACGATCTCCCGTGGAGAGCAGGCGCATCGCTGATGCGACTGCTCTCCAGGGGCTCCAGGAACACAATGATGGAAGGTATCCTTCCACAATGTATTCCTCACAATGTATTCCTACGCCCCTGTGAGAAAATAGTCCCGTCTCACTTTATGCCATTGCTGTTGAGAAATTTTCCCAGGCAGCAATTGCCATAAAGTGAGATTTGTCCTAAGGTAACCTCTCAGTGATGCACTGCAGGAGCCATTGTCTCCTGTCAGTGTGTCACTGAGGGTCCTATAGAGCAGTAACATCACCCGATGTCACTTTTCTATAGGGGAGATCGTCGTGGGACACTCGTTATTAATTGGACTACGGCAGACAGGTAGTATACGGTTTATTATTTTACGTTTTTTGCAGGCGCTGAAGTATGGTAAGTATGGTGAAATGAAGAATATTAAAATACTTTTCCTAATGTGTGTGTGTTTTATTAACCCTTTATTAGTATTGGATTACTAATGGATAGGCGTCTTATTGACGCCTCTCCGTTATTAACCCGGCTTAATGTCACCTTACAATAGCAAGGTGACATTAACCCCTTATTACCCCATATCCCACCGCTACACGGGAGTGGGAAGAGAGGGGCTAAGTGCCGGAATTGGCGCATCTTACAGATGCGCCATTTCCGGGGCGGCTGCGGACTGGTATTTGTAGCCGGGGGGGACCAATATCCATGGCCCCTCTCTAGGCTATGAATATCAGCCCGCAGCTGTCTGCGTAGCCTTTCTGGCTATAAAATATAGGGGGACCCCACGTTATTTTTTTTTTGGGGGGTCCTCCTATTTTAATAGCCAGTAAAGGCTACGCAGACAGCTGTGGGCTGATATTCATAGCAGGCTACAAATATTGGCACCTGGCCGTCGGCTTTCCCCCTCTGGCGCAGAAAATTGCGCGGGAGCCCACGCCGTTTTTTTCCGTTTTTTTTTTTTTTAAATTAAACGCTCATAAAGGCCTATTTCACCCTTGCGTCGGTACGGGTCCGTCGCTATGCGTCGGGCCTACGTACTGACGCACGTTGTGAAATTTGTGCACGTTGTGGGCAGCGGATGCAGTTTTTCAACGCATCCGCTGCCCATTCTGAAGTCCGGGGAGGAGGGGGCGGAGTTTTGGCCGCGCATGCGCGGTAGAAAATGGCAGACGCGACAGACAAAAAAAAACTTTCACTTGAACGTTTTTTCGTCCCAACGGTCCGCCAAAACACGACGCATCCGTTGCACGACGGACGCGATGTGTGGCCATCTGTCGCGATCCGTCACTAATACAAGTCTATGTGTAAAAAACGCATCCTGCGAGCACATTTGCAGGATCCGTTTTTTTCCCCAAAAAGACGGATTGCTAAAAACGCAAGTGTGAAAGTAGCCTTAGGCTGCTTTCACACTAGCGTCGGTAAGGGGCCGTCGCGCTGCGTCGGCCCGACATACCGACGCATGCTGGTCCAGTCTTAAGACGCTTCCGCTGCCCCATTGCAAGGTCCGGGGAGGAGGGGGCTGCGTTTCGCCAGCGCATGCGCGGTCGAAAATGGCGGACTAGACGCACAAAAAAGTTACATGTAACTTTTTTGTGCCGGCGGTACGCCAAAACACGGCGCAACCGTCGCACGACGGTTGCGAAGTGTGGCACTGCATCGCAAATAAAAGTCTATGGAGAAAAAACGCATCCTGCGGGCAACTTTGCAGGATGAGTTTTTTCTCCACAACGACGCACTGCGATGTGCAGTGCACGACGCTAGTCTGAAAGTTGCCTTAGAAACATCGGCCTTTCTATTATATATCTATGGATATATCTATCCAAAGATATATTTATAGATAGATATATCTATAGATACATAGATGTATCTATCCATATAGTTGGCTGCTTTCACACAATCCGGCGAGTTTTGAAGAAAACGGATCCATTTTTTTTGGTGCAGTTTTGATGCAGTTTTTGGTGCGGTTTTGGTGCAGTGTTGATGCAATTTTGGTGCAGTTTTTGGTGCAGTTTTGATGCGTTTTTTATGCAGTTTTTTGCACGGTTTTGATGCATTTTTTAATTCGCTTTTGGTGCGGTTTTTGCGCGGTTTTTCTGCGTTTTGGAAAACTAAATAAAGATGTATTATTGAACAAAAAAAAAAAAAGATTTGTGATGTCATTATTGTCCAACCTCCTCTTTTACATTTGTCCAACCCACACTCCATGACACACACAGATAGACATATAGATGATAGATAAAATGGATAGACAGATCTACATATAGATAGATCTATAGATGCATACATCTATCTATTCATATATCTATCTATAGATGTATCTGGATAGATATATCTATTGATAGATGTATGGATAGCGTAGGGTGTGTGTCCACTGTCTGGATTACATCCGAATGAGCTGCAGATTGGATGCTGCGTACCGTATTTTTTGGACTATAAGACGCACTTTTTTCCCTCCAAATTTGGGAGGAAAGTGTGGGTGCGTCTTATAGTCCGGATATAGCATGTGGGGAGGGGGGCAGCAGGGAGTGGGATCGCACTGTTATCCCACTTCAGGATGTCCCCGCTGCCCTGAATCAGCTGCTGGGGAAAGCACATGGCCCGCTGATTAAGTGCAGTGAATATTTATGAGCGGCTCCCCGCCCACCGATCAGCTGAGCGGTGAGCCGGGAGCAGCACATGAATGCTGCACTTAATCAGGGACACACAGGGCTTCCTCAGCGCTGATTCCTTCAGCAGCTAAGGAGATTTGTGTGTCCTGGGGAGCAGGAGGCAGTAGCAGGGGCCAGGAGATCGCTGCTTACCTGCCTGGACGCTGAGTGTTGTGCACAATCAGGACCTGTGATGATGTCAGGAGTGGGCGGGCTGGAGCATCACATGGCAGCTCAGAGCCCTCCCTCTTCCTGACATCATCATAGGTCCTTCAGACTCCCCAATAGAATCTGCAGGCTTCCTCTTATAACCTGTGCTGTGCTGTGGAGAGGCAACAAGAGGGAGGGCTCTGTGTGCAGCCATGGGATGCTTGTACCTCACCACAGGCTGGCAGGCTGCCACAATTAAGAGGTTAGTCTACAACACACAATAAAGCACTCTGCCACTCCTGTGGTTATCTATAACTCCCAGCGTGTCATAGGATCTGCAGGACATGCTGGGAGTTATAGTTCTCCCATGGGATTTTAAAGCAGCACTCCAGTGCTATTTTGCAGTGCTGGAGTGGTGCTTTCACTATAAGCCCTGTGCCCCCATTCTTATACTCACCCTCCAGCATCTTCATATAGTACTTCACAGACACCACACTGGTCCCGCAGCATCCAACATAATAACGTACTATTATATATAATAACACCACATATAATAGTATGTTATTTATGTTATTATTTTACCACATTTTTTTTGCTTCAAATATTTTTTTTCCCTATTTTCCACCTCTAAAACCTGGGTGCGCCTTATAGTCCGGTGCGTCTTATAGTCCGCGAAATACGGTACTTGTAGTCCCATCGGATGATGCCTGCACACACACCCCAAAAGACCCCCTGCACAGCCCCGCACACACCTGAACAGTCCCGCACACACCCGCACAGGACCGCACACACCCAAACAGTCCCGCACAGGGCCGCAACATCTGAACAGTCCCGCACACATCCGAACAGCCCGCAGACCCCGCACACATCCGAACAGCCCGCAGACCCAGCACACACCTGAACAGTCCCGCACAGCGCCGCACACATCCGAACAGCCCGCAGACCCAGCACAGACATACACGCACACCGTCACCGCCCACATTCCGCCCAACACACTTCCCTCCTGCCGAACTGCAGCGTTTCTCGGACCCACATCCGCATCTAAACTGCAGATCTTTTTTACATCTGCGGTTTTGCTGCGGATGTGCCCGACTCAATGAAAGTCTAAAGGTGCAGAAACGCTGCAGTTCCGCACACAAGAAGTGACATGCTGCGAGAAAAAAAAGCTGCGTTTCGGTGCGGCTTTTTCCGCAGCATGTGCACAAGTCTGCGGCTCCCATAGACTTACATTGGTTGTGCACTACACTGCGGATTTGATGCAATTCAGTGTGGCAAAAAACGCTGCGGATCTGCAATCAAATCCGCAACGTGTGCACACAGCCTTAGCATTTAATGAACCTAGCAAAAAAGCCAAGCAAAAAACAACTGTGGGATTTGCACTTTTTTGCAATTTCATTGCACTTAGAATTTTTTTCACATTTTCTGTTACACGACATGGTAAAACCAATGGTGTCGTTCAAAAGTAGAACTTGTCCCGCAAAAGATAAGCCCTCACATGGCTATATTGATGGAAAAATTATGGCTCTGGAAAGAAGGGGAGTGATAAACGAAAACAAAAAAGCTCCAGGGGTGAAGGGGTTTAGAAACATGGATATGGACATATCTATGAAAATAGACATAGATATATAGATATGTATTCATCTATTTATTTGTTATCTATCTATCTATCTATCTATTTGTTATCTATCTATCTATCTATCTATCTATCTATCTATCTGTCTGTCTATCTATCTATCTGTGTGTAATGGAGTGTGGGTTGGACAAATGTAAAAGAGGAGGTTGGACAGAAATGACATCACAAATCTTTTTGAAGATAGAGGGAGGGGTTGGGGTGTGTTTTGGAGTGGGTGTGCCAGGTGCAGAATTACAGGCGAGTGCAATGCATCATGGAACTTGTAGTATTAGAGCACAGTAAGTCAGGAGAAAGGAAGTTGTCGATTAACCCCATGAGAGCTGGATCCAGCACTAAAGATGTGCTGCTTCAGCATGATAAAAGGTAATATTGCTAAAATAAACACAGTAGATGTTTTCAGTGGCACATAATAGCAAGATTTATGAAAAAAAAAAAAAAAAAAGGTTATAGTAGTGGACAACTTCTTTAAATAATTTTACAAGCAGGAGCTCTGCTAATGCAGCTGTGCTCCTGGCTTTTAAAATCTGGGGAATGAATGGAAAGCAGTGGAACGTAGCTACCTAGACTTGCGGTGCTGCGCCCCCTGCTTGTATAACCTCAGATGAACTCGAGCGTGAGAAAATAATCAGAAAAATTCCCACGCTCGAGTTCATCTGAGGTTATGCCAGCAGGGGGCGCAGCACCGCAAGTCTAGGTAGCTACGTTCCCCTGCTTTCCATTCATTCCCCAGATTTTACAGCCAGGAGCACAGCTGCATTAGCAGAACTCCTGCTTGTAAATTTTTTTAACCCCTTCAGATGGATTTACAGCGTGGGACAAGACTGAACGACGGAAGGTATGGGATATTGTTGATTTTATATTTTATCTTTGTTTCAGGTGACAAGGGTCTTCAATTGGATTGAGAGTATAATAAACTATTACAAAACCCTGTATCTTTATTTCAATAAAATACTTTTTTCCTAATGTGTGTGTGTGTGTGCTTTATTAACCATTTACTACTATTGGATTAATAATGGATAGGTGTCTTATTGACACCTCTCCATTATTAACCTGGCTTAATGTCACCTTACAATAGCAAGGTGACATTAACCCTTTATTACCCCTTATCCCACCGCTACACGGGAGTGGGAAGATAGAGGCTAAGCGCCAGAATAGGCGCATCTTCCAGATGTGCCTTTTCTGGGGTGGCTGGGGGCAGATGTTTTTAGCCAGGGGGGGGGGGGGGGGGTCCTATAACCATGGTACCTCCCTAGGCTATTAATATCTGCCCTCAGTCACTGGCTTTCCCACTCTGGCGGAGAAAATTGAGCGGGAGCCCACGACAATTTTTTCCGTTATTTAACTCTTTATTTTAACAGCTAGAGACCAAAAATTTTGCACACAGACACTTGGAACATTACTAATGAGGAATATGTAAAAAATAAGGGATATGAAATGGTTTACTGTATGTAACCATGTCTCATATCGGAAGGAGATAGCAAAAGCCGGCAATTGAATTACCGGCTTTTCTGCTATCTAGCTCTGTATGAAATATACACATATATATATATATATATGTGTCTCACTGACATATATATACCTATACTATGTGTAGACATTTATTTTAGCTATTCTATTCTAACCTGTCAGTGTGATTTTACTG
The DNA here is from genome assembly GCF_051348905.1 of Ranitomeya variabilis. NCBI lineage: Eukaryota > Metazoa > Chordata > Amphibia > Anura > Dendrobatidae > Ranitomeya > Ranitomeya variabilis. Next base: position 326,411,244 of record NC_135237.1, on the reverse strand, counting down.
TACACCACGCTGAATTGCCGGCTTTTCTATAGAACACCGCTGCGTATTTCTCGCAAGTCACACTGTTGGTCCGTGTGTAAGCCGTATTTTTCTCGCCCCCATTGACTTTCATTGGCGGATTTTTTGCGCAATACGCTGACAAACGCAGCATGCTGCGATTTTCTACGGCCGTACAAGACAGTAAAATACACCAGATAGGAGCTGGGCCATAGAGAATCATTGTACCGTGTACAATGCGTATTTTCTGCGCCTCTCATACATCCGTAAAACTCACTAGTGTGACACCGACCTTAGGTGTCAAGTTCCCGCCTCTGCACAGGGGGAATCTGGGAACCATCTCCGCTGCGGTCTCCCATTCTTCTCCAGCCGCAGTGGAGTCTGCTCAGCAGAGACATCGGTCCCAGCGTCTAGCTCAGGCTGATACTGGACGACTGGTTACTACTGCCCTTCCAGGCTCTGTCCTTGTAGCCAGCAATGTTCAGCAGCAAGCAGGTCTTTCTGGGACTAAGTCCTGCTTTTCCCTTACTGAGCATGCCCACGGGCCGACCTCTCATTGGAGGTCGGGGGTCACATGCTCAGGTCCTGTTGCGACTCCTATTGCACCATCTGGAAGGTCTTGTAGCACTGCCACTATAAAAGGTTCACATGGCCGCTCGGCCATGCGCTAGTGTATACTTGTAAACGGTTGCGACGTGTGGCAAAGCGTCGCAATGCGACGCTAATGCAAATCAATGGTGAAAAAAAACGCATCCTTCAAGGACTTTTGCAGGATGCGTTTTTTCAACCAAACGACGCATAGCGACGTGCAGTGCACAACGCTAGCGTGAAAGTAGCCTAAGGTGGATGATTGCTATCTAGCGCCCGACTTAGCCATCAGCATGTGACACACAAAACAGCGTCAAATTGCTGTGACCGCCAGTGCGGCGCCGTGCGCTTTCACAGCGCTTTCCTTGCTCAAGCCTGATTGGTTAGTGGCGTATTTAAATTATTATTTCAGTTATGCTGACACTCCAGTTGTGGTGTCGAGCGCAAGAGGTCTAGTTGTACTCTAATCCCGAGTCTAGGGGTAGAGTTCTGTGACTCCTTGCTTGCGCTCTTTGTGCGGTACCGCGGCCCTGTGACGTAACAGGGTTCGCTTTCTTCATACTGGGTGAAGTTAACCCGTGTGTGAATCCATATTGTACCGCCATATAGTCCGTCATTACTTAGCAGCAGGTTCCATCTCTGCACGGTGGACCCCGGGCTGCGAACTCACCTTACTCTATCTTTCTAATTATTTGGTGCGTTCCGCTAGCCCTAACAGTAAGTCCCCTCAAACAGGGTCAGAATGGAATGCCTGGGGGACACGGGTGCTACCTCCAGTTAGACCCCGGACTCGTGGCAGCTGTCCCAGCGGGACAAACGGACAAGCAGGGTTAGCAGGAGACGTGGAGCTAACCAGATGATACCAGGTGTACGGGTAGGAGCTGGTACCAGCAGTACCGGCGTTGTCCGGAGATGAGGATGGCAGATTGGCGGGACGAGAAGGAACTGGTGTAGACAGAGCGGACATCATACAGGATAGCCGGGCAACAGGTAGCTGATGATCTGTGGAGACAGACAGTATAAGCGGAGCACTGGCAGAGAACTTCAGGAACCGGAAGAAGCAACAGTGAATACTAGTTGCTCAGGCGCCCTCCCTATGGTGGAGGAGCTAGAAATAGTAACCATCAACACGCCATTGGCCAGAAGTCCTTTTTGAAAAATGCGCGCTGTCTCTTTAAAAGACCGGAAGCGAGCACGCGACCTAAGCACTCTGCCTGAGAACCTGCTGGCAGCGCGCTAGGAAGCAGAGGAGGAAGGGAAGGCAGAAGCTGTATCCTGACAGCGTGGAGCCTGCACAGAGCGGGAGTCCCGACGGGGACCCCGCGAAGGTACAGGGACCGGATGTAACACCATTATACACAGGAGATCTGTACTTAGTATGCAGTGTCTGTGTAGAGGTAATAGAGTGATTACCGGTGACATTATACACAGGAGCTCTGTATTTAGTGTAAGTGTACAGGTAAAACAGTGATCACCAGTGACATTATACACAGGTGCTCTGTATATAGCGTCAGTGTACAGGTAAAACAGTGACGTTATACACAGGAGCTCTGTATACAATGTATAGTGTACGGGTAATACAGTGATCCAGGTAACATTATACACAGGAGCTCTGTATACAGTATCAGTGTACAGGTAATACAGTGATCAACAGTGACATTATACACATGAGAACTGTATATACTGTACAGGTTATACTGTGATCAATGACATTATACACAGGAGCTCTGTATATAGTGTCAGTATAAAGGTAATACAGTGATCACTGGTGACATTGTACACAGGACCGCTGTATACAGTATACAGTGTACAGGTAACACACTGACTCACCAGTGACGTCTCCAGGTGAAGTGCTTCATCTTTGCTTTTCATCTTCATCCTGCACAGACTGCCATCACTTCCAGCCAGGGCTCGTCCTGCAGGAAATAACACAGTTAGCTAGAGCACTGCTTGCAGAACACATTACTTAATTTTTTCCCAACTTCTAAACTACACCAGATGAAGAAAAAAAGGCAACATATTGTCGCTTTGAGCAGTAACAGGACTGCCTCCCGCATTTAAAACAGTATCATCAAAAAAGAAATACATCACTGCAGTAATAATATCCCTTAATTAGCTCTTGTGGTAATAATATCCCCCATCCTGGCCCCCGTGTGTCTCATTCCTGGCTCCAGCCATATGTTCTCCCATCCTGCACTCATGAGTATCCATTCTGCCCCCATGTGATGTCCAATCCTGCCCCATCGGTCCCGTGATCCTGCCTCAGCTGTCTCCATTGTATCCATCCTACCCATGATCCTGCACCATGTGTCTCCATCCTGCCCCATGATCCTGCACCACGTGTCTCCACCCTGCCCCATCTGTCTCCATCCTGCCACATGATCCTGCCCCATCTGTCTCCATCCTGCCTCATGATCTTGCCCCATCTATCTACATCCTGCCCCATCTCCATCCTGCCATCCAAACATTATTGCGGCTTGCCGCTTTCAATAGAAAAAAAAATGCTTTCTCCTTACTTGACCGCACCATCTGTCTCCATCATGCACCATCCTGTCCCCTGTATCTCCATCCTGCCCCGTGTCTCCATTCTGCCCCGTATCTGCATACTTCCCCCCCGTGTCTCCATTCTTCCCCGTGTCTCCATTCTTCCCCCGTATCTCCATTCTTTCCCCCGTGTCTCCATTCTTCCCCCGTATCTCCATTCTTTCCCCCGTATCTCCATTCTGCCCCCCCGTATCTCCATTCTGCCCCCCCGTATCTCCATTCTGCCCCCCCCCGTATCTCCATTCTGCCCCCTGTATCTCCATTCTGCCCCCTGTATCTCCATTCTGCCCCCCGTATCTCCATTCTTCCCCCGTATCTCCATTCTGCCCCCCAGTATCTCCAGTCTGTCCCCCAGTATCTCCATTCTGCCCCCCAGTATCTCCATTCTGCCCCCCAGTATCTCAATTCTGCCCCCCGTATCTCCATTCTTCCCCCGTATCTCCATTCTTTCCCCCGTATCTCCATTCTGCCCCCCAGTATCTCCGTTCTGCCCCCAGTATCTCCATTCTGCCCCCCAGTATCTCCGTTCTGCCCCCTGTATTTCCGTTCTGCCCCCCCGTGTCTCCATTCTGCCCCCCAGTATCTCCATTCTTTCCCCCGTATCTCCGTTCTGCCCCCCCGTATCTCCATTCTTTCCCCCGTATCTCCATTCTTTCCCCCGTATCTCCATTCTGCCCCCCAGTATCTCCATTCTGCCCCCCAGTATCTCCGTTCTGCCCCCTGTATTTCCGTTCTGCCCCCAGTGTCTCCGTTCTGCCCCCCCGTGTCTCCATTCTGCCCCCCCGTGTCTCCATTCTGCCCCCCAGTATCTCCATTCTTTCCCCCGTATCTCCGTTCTGCCCCCCCGTATCTCCATTCTTTCCCCCGTATCTCCATTCTTTCCCCCGTATCTCCATTCTTTCCCCCGTATCTCCATTCTTTCCCCCGTATCTCCATTCTGCCCCCGTATTTCCGTTCTGCCCCGTGACTCCATTCTGCCCCCCCGTGTCTCCATTCTGCCCCCCGTGTCTCCATTCTGCCCCCCGTGTCTCCATACTACCTCCCGTGTCTCCATTCTTCCCTGTATCTCCATTCTGCCCCCCATTTCCATACTTCCCCGTGTCTGTCATTCTGCCCTGTGTCTCCATACTTCCCCCCTGTATCTCCATACTGCCCCCCCCCCCCCGAACCAAAACCCTAGCTACGCCTCAGAGTCGCTGTATTCTGTTTTCTTTTTTTTCTGCACGTTTATCTCTAGTTTGAAAACCACAGTGTGACCATGACCATGGCTTTCTTCCATTACCAATGTTTTCCACACGTTTCCAGCAGCCGATGGTGCACGTCCGGGCGGCGGCCAGCAGAGGTCAGTACCGAGCAGCAGCCAGGCCAATGGGAGGCGGAGGCAGTGAGTGGTGAGGCGGGCCCGACCTGATCAGCGGCAGCTGGTACGGACCGATAGCTGACAAGTCCCTGAGCGCGGCCGTGACCGTAGTGCGGAGCCCCAGACGCACATGTACTAGCGGCGGCGCCGGTGACGCTTTGCTTCCTGTTGTGCGTGTAGCTCGCTGCAGTCACAGCCATGGGTAATGGAATGAACAAGGTACCGTACACTGCACGGCTTCTACCTACTTTTGTGTGTCTGTGAGCGGCGCTCTGCTGTGACGGCTCCACCCTGTGTGTGATGCACGCTTAGCTATGTGGCAGGTGTGAGCGGACATGTAATGCAGGGGTGACAGAGCTAACAGTATGCGGGTACCCGTGACGTCACGCGGGGGTGTGGCCGCAGAGGCTTCCTCATAGCTGCTGTATACAGGCAGCGATCTGATAGGTCACGTGGTGTGATGTCCCCACCAGCCACGTGTCCCTTGTGACAGGACATCCCTGCAGCCCACATGTGGAGTGGGACCTATGATGTCACATGGGTAGAGGGTGACGGGACATACCTGCTGCCCCCCTGTGGGACCTGTGGCTTCACGGGGGTAGAGGGTGATGGGACATACCTGCTGCCCCCCTGTGGGACCTGTGGCTTCACTGGGGTAGAGGGTGACGGGACATACCTGCAGCCCACCTGTGGGACCTGTGACGTCACAGGGGTAGAGGGTGATGGGACATACCTGCTGCCCCCCTGTGGGACCTGTGACGTCACATGGGTAGAGGGTGACGGGACATACCTGCTACCCCCCTGTGGGACCTGTGACGTCACATGGGTAGAGGGTGACGGGACATACCTGCTGCCCCCCTGTGGGACCTGTGGCTTCACAGGGGTAGAGGGTGACGGGACATACCTGCTGCCCACCTGTGGGACCTGTGGCTTCACAGGGGTAGAGGGTGACGGGACATACCTGCTGCCCCCCTGTGGGACCTGTGGCTTCACAGGGGTAGAGGGTGACGGGACATACCTGCTGCCCCCCTGTGGGACCTGTGGCTTCACAGGGGTAGAGGGTGACGGGACATACCTGCTGCCCCCCTGTGGGACCTGTGATGTCACATGGGTAGAGGGTGACGGGACATACCTGCTACCCCCCCTGTGGGACCTGTGGCTTCACTGGGGTAGAGGGTGACGGGACATACCTGCTGCCCCCCTGTGGGACCTGTGGCTTCACAGGGGTAGAGGGTGACGGGACATACCTGCTGCCCCCCTGTGGGACCTGTGGCTTCACAGGGGTAGAGGGTGACGGGACATACCTGCTGCCCCCCTGTGGGACCTGTGATGTCACATGGGTAGAGGGTGACGGGACATACCTGCTACCCCCCCTGTGGGACCTGTGGCTTCACTGGGGTAGAGGGTGACGGGACATCCCTGCAGCCCACCTGTGGGACCTGTGACGTCACATGGGTAGAGGGTGATGGGACATACCTGCTGCCCCCCTGTGGGACCTGTGGCTTCACGGGGGTAGAGGGTGACGGGACATACCTGCTGCCCCCCTGTGGGACCTGTGACGTCACATGGGTAGAGGGTGACGGGACATACCTGCTGCCCCCCTGTGGGACCTGTGGCTTCACAGGGGTAGAGGGTGATGGGACATACCTGCTACCCCTCCTGTGGGACCTGTGGCTTCACAGGGGTAGAGGGTGACGGGACATACCTGCTGCCCCCCTGTGGGACCTGTGACGTCACATGGGTAGAGGTTGACGGGACATACCTGCTGCCCCCCTGTGGGACCTGTGGCTTCACAGGGGTAGAGGGTGATGGGACATACTTGCTGCCCCCCCTGTGGGACCTGTGGCTTCACAGGGGTAGAGGGTGACGGGACATACCTGCTGCCCCCCCTGTGGGACCTGTGACGTCACATGGGTAGAGGGTGACGGGACATACCTACTGCCCACCTGTGATGTCACAGGGGCAGAGGGTGACGGGACATACCTGCTGCCCCCTGTGGGACCTGTGGCTTCACAGGGGTAGAGGGTGACGGGACATACCTGCTGCCCCCCTGTGGGACCTGTGACGTCACATGGGTAGAGGGTGACGGGACATACCTGCTGCCCCCCTGTGGGACCTGTGGCTTCACAGGGGTAGAGGGTGACGGGACATACCTGCTGCCCCCCTGTGGGACCTGTGACGTCACATGGGTAGAGGGTGACGGGACATACCTGCTACCCCCCCTGTGGGACCTGTGGCTTCACAGGGGTAGAGGGTGACGGGACATACCTACTGCCCACCTGTGACGTCACAGGGGCAGAGGGTGATGGGACATACCTGCTGCCCCCTGTGGGACCTGTGGCTTCACAGGGGTAGAGGGTGGCGGGACATACCTGCTGCCCACCTGTGGGACCTGTGCCGTCACAGGGGTAGAGGGTGATGGGACATACCTGCTGCCCCCCTGTGGGACCTGTGGCTTCACAGGGGTAGAGGGTGACGGGACATACCTGCTGCCCCCCTGTGGGACCTGTGGCTTCACAGGGGTAGAGGGTGACGGGACATACCTACTGCCCACCTGTGACGTCACAGGGGCAGAGGGTGACGGGACATACCTACTGCCCACCTGTGACGTCACGGGCAGAGGGTGACGGGACATACCTGCTGCCCCCCTGTGGAACCTGTGACGTCACAGGGGTAGAGGGTGACGGGACATACCTACTGCCCACCTGTGACGTCACGGGCAGAGGGTGACGGGACATACCTGCTGCCCACCTGTGGGGCCTGTGACGTCACAGGGGTAGAGGGATTTCTCGCCCACAAGATCTGGAAATCGCACACTAACAATCTCCAGTGTGTTATACATCACTGGGACCAGTCATCTGAAATCCCTACAGTAATTTGTCCCCAATAATCAGCTGATCACCCACCAGAGGAGCAGGCCCCAATAATCAGATGTGCGCTGACAAATACCGGCCCCTCATATTTTATTCAGATGGTAACATAAGATAGTTGTGTACTAGCCCCGGAAATACTCCACGTGTAACCGCTTCTAGTTTTGTACAATACATTTACTATCAAACAATTGGGACCCAGTGTTAAGGTCTGGTCACGGCTCTCCTGACCACAGTGGCACCTGCTGCCGGTCCTTGAATTTAACCAAGGGGTGAGTGATAGATCGCGAGGGTCTTATCTCTGAGACCATTATCGATTAGCAGAATGGGTCACTCTTATGCCTGCTATAATGGTGTAGCAGTGCGCTTGCTGGACCGATGCTCCATTCACCACCTATGAGGCTGCCAAGAGCTGAGCTCAACTTTTTTGACAGCCCTATAGCGAAAGAATGGAGCAGAAGTTGGACATGTACACTACTGTTCTAATGGGAATAAAAGTGCCCATTCTGCCAACTCTAGCAGTTAGATCCCCACCGATCTGTAGTTATAGACGATAACTTATTTTCACCTTAGAACCCCTTTAAAGGGAATATGCCTGCAGGATTAAACCTCCTAAGCCATCTATATGGGAATGCATATCCTAGGAAGGTGAATAAAATGATACCTTGATATCTGTAATCCAATCTCTTATACAAGAGAAATCAACGTTTTTCTTATACGTAAATGAGCTGGTAAGATCTATGGTCCGGACACCGATCTGCATAAGAATCTGCCTCCAGAGTTTATTTTAAATGAAAGGGGAGTGAGCAATGTAATGTACCAGTGTGAGACATGTAATGGCTGATGGTCTGCTCTCGTAATCATACACAGCTCCGCACTGACATCAGAACTAACAGTACAGCAGAAGTGAACTTTTATTACAGTCATTTTCAACAGCACTTGTCCTCTCCTAGTGCTGACAGCCCTGCTGCAGAGCTGTGCCGGATTATAACTAACAGTACAGTGGAGTTTCATCTTATTACCAACGCAATAAGCACATTTGCGCTTGTCTTGTCAGAGCTGTGATCTCTGCTGTAATGCCTTTCACCCACGCTGACTGCCCGTGAGATGGAAGCTGTAGCACTAACCGCAGGCTGCATGGATCACATCCTGGTCGCACGATTGCAGCTAGATATATATTTCTCTGAAGCGCTAACCAGCATGATACAGACGTAATACAATATGTTATATGAGGGATCGGGCTCAAACTGGTGCAAGTTCTAAGTTTTACTAAAAACCCTATATAAACCTATATAAATTTGGCATCACTGTATTCCTACTGACCTGCAGAATAAAGTTACCATGTCACTTATACCACAGTGAACACTTTCTAAAAGAAACCCAAAATGCCAAAAATAGGAGTATTTGTCCATTAAAAAAATGAGTTTATTCCAGTTACACCAAAACTGAGCCATTGAATAATAAAAGTCAAACTCCTAAAACCACGCTGATCAAAAATATATCCCATCTGGCCATGGAAAAAGTCATTAAAAAAAAAAAAAAAACCCTGCTGTGTCGACAATTGCCCAAAATAGCTGACCGCCCAAACATGGACGACCCCAAGTGCATCAAGGGTTACAGTAACTTGGTGTCGAGTTTGACTGAACCTATTTCTTGGGTGGTAAGAATTGTAAGATAGCCGTAGGGAATGTGGGGAAAAAATTCTCTTTTTTTTTTCCCCCCCTCTCGTCCTTCTTTCACACAGATCAGAGTCGGTGCAGACCACTGTTTTGCTTGTCTTGGGTAAGGTCCTCCAGCTTTGTCTTCCTTGGAATATGGTCGTCCATTCCTTTTGGTGTAATTCCCCTAGTTGTAGCCCCATGTGCTGCTGTAGCTTTTGTTGAAATGCAATACACTGCATGCCTGGGCCGCCATTGGCATGTGGTAAGCTGAGCTGCCCAACAGCTGAAGGACTGACTGTATGGTATTTGCTTTTGTGATCAGTGAACTTACTAGTGATTGCTCAGATGGCACAGACCTATGTACGGCGATGCTCATCATTCTCAGACTGCGGCCTCGGACACAGCCTAGGTCCCTTGGGGACCATATTGTACCTCTGTATACCCACAGTTGTACATGGGAGAGTACACATTGCCTCCACAATGCGACGCTTGCTGTCCAGCCTGTGCTGTAAGATCAGAATATAGTGTGCTTTCCGAAAGGGTTAACAGTACTCAAATAGGTATAGTTAGCATTCGGGCTTGTGTACCAGGACCTGCTAATTTTTGGGCAAATGCACACGATGTGGACTTTTCCGCTGCATATCCGCAGTTCTCCGCTTTCACTTCAGAATCAGCACTTGTCACATGAGGATTTTGTTGAGTTTTCCGATGGGCATTGTAAGATAAGATCATAGTGAATCCCACACAGCCTCGACAGGCTGCAGATTTTACAATCCGCGCAGCAGGTCAGTTTATATGTGGACAACCTGCAAAGTGTAGTTAAGAATTTTTATTTATTTTTTAAAGATCTCATTAGTTTAACTGGTTGCCTATTATGCTGCAAATTTTTAGCACTGAAAATCCACAGGAAATTTGCACGATCAGCACAGAATGACTGTTCGAACCAAGTACAGGCAATCAGTGCTTCACGGCGGGACCAAATATTTAAATGCATCTTCCCACCATCTCCTCTTCTGTGACAGCTCTGGCTTTATAGATCAGAGAAGGGCAGCGATGGAGGGAAAACAAGCAAGTGATAAGGTGTATATAAATGACTGGCCACTCCAAGAGTGCCACAAGCGCCTGCGCTTGGGTAGAACAGTAATCCTGTGCTGACAGTCCCTTTAATTTTACCGTCTTTAGTGTTTCTATGGGCACATATGCCTGTAATATCATTGGTGTTTAATGAAACGATGACCTGATTTTTGAACCCCTTTAAGTACTACAATATCAAGTGATTGTCCAGCGGATCACCGCAATGAAGGCAGCTGTAATACTCGGGTGTACTCTACTGCAGTATTACTGTATCTTCAAAAGGGTATTCTCATGTTATGAAATTAGTATAAGTTAAGCAGCAAAAAAATTGGCACGTTTGCCATTGACATTCTCTCTATCTGCTGTCTTTCTACTTCTATGAGACCTGTTATCTTACATATTGTACATTTTGTTGCCAAGGAGGCCAACCATTAGAGCCTGGCCGAGTGTGCGCAGTAGTTAAAGGGACTCTGTCAGCACAGAATGACTGGTCAAACCAAGAACAGGAGCTCTGTTCTTTGCGGCATTTAACCCCTTAATGACGGCCGGTTACGCCCTTTAACGACGACAGCTAAGGGGCCTTATTCCTCAGCGCCGCTTTATAACAACGCTGAGAAATAAGGGTATAGTGCCACCCAGCGTCTGAAAACATGATTCAGGTTGGTTTTTACTGTCTCCAGTCACATTATCACCTTTATTCACCAAATAACTGCGATCGCAAAAAAAAAAAAGTCCGATTTTTTTTGTTTGTTTGTTTTGTTTTTTTTCCCTCCCCCCATTAATTTGTCTTCTCTAATATGATCTAGCATACCAGAGAAGAGAGAAATGAGGTTGCCAGATACTTCCACCTTCCCTGGACCCTCCAGGTCTCCACGTCTTCTTCCTGGAAGAAAATGGCAGGCTCATGCACAGTGCACGCGCCGAGATCTGCCGGTCGGCACCCGGCAACAATAGGAAATTTTTCCTATTGGTTAATTTTGATCACTGTGATAGACCCTCCCTTCTGACCCATTCACAGTCATCATAAAAAAAATGGTATATCAAGCCCCCTTTATCACCCCGCTTAGTAGGATTGGGGTTCGGGTTGGAGTTAGAATTAGGGGGTTCCACTATCTCCAAACGCGACATGGCTCCCACCATTGATTCCAGCTAATTTTGCGTTCAAAAAGTCAAACGATGCTCCCTCCCTTCTTAGCCCTGCATCCAAACAGTGGCTTTCCCCCATACGGGGTATTGGCGTACTCAGGAGAAATTGCACAACAACTTTTGTTGTCCATTTTCTTCTGATACCCTTGTGAAAATAAAAATATTGGTTCCATAGTCAATTTTTTGTGAAAAAGTCAAATGTTCATTTTTTCCTTCCACATTGCTTTAGTTCTCGTGAAGCACATAAAGGGTTAATAAACTTCTTGAATGGTTTTGCGCACCTTGAGGGGTGTAGTTTTTAGAATGGTGTCACTTTTGGGTATTTTCTGTTATATTGACCTCCCAAACTCACTTCAAGTGTGAGGTGGTCTCTAAAAAAAATGGTTTTATAAAGTTTGTTGGAAAAAATGAGAAATCGCTGGTCAACTTTTAACCCTTAAAATGTCCTAACAAAAACAAAAATTGTTTCCAAAATTGTGCTGCTGTAAAGTTGACTTTGTGGGAAATGTTATTTATTAACTATTTTGTGTGACACCACTCTCTGATTTAAGGGTACAAAAACTAAAAGTTTGAAAATTGCAAAATATTCACAATTTTTGCCAAATTTCCGTTTTTTTTAATAAACCCAAGTTATATCGAAGAAATGTTACCACTAAGAGGAAGTACAATGTCACAAAAAAATCTCAATCAGTGGGATACTTTGAAGCGTTCCAGAGCTGTAACCTCATAAAGGGACAGTGGTCAGTATTGTAAAAATTGGCTTGGTCATTAAGTACCAAATTGGCTCTGTCATTAAGGGGTTAAATGTTTCGTCCCGCCATGATGCACTGAGCAACTGTACTTAATGACAGCCAATACGTCTTTTAACTGACCTGAGATATAAGGGACTAGCATCCATGTTTGCACCGTAAAAATCTGTTTAACCCCTTAGATGCTGCTGTCAATAAAGACTACATCATTATAAATGGTTAACAGAGTGTGGGGGCTTCCTCTTTATCCAAATTGGTGCTCTTGGATCATGATTGTGTGGTCCTGATGCTTGCCATGGCTATTCATGACCAAATAGTGGCCTTAGAGTCTGACGGCTGTTGTAACCTGTTCAGAAGTTAGAGGCGTTTAGGTGGTAATAATACACATTTTCATTTCTGTCATGCCACTTTGCATTAATTCCTGAAAAGCACCTGAAGGGTTAATAAACTACCTGACAGCAATTTTCAATATGTCAGGGGGTGCTGTTTTTAAAATGGTATCACTATTGGGGGTTTCCCAATATATAGGACCCCTAAAGTCACTTCAAACATGGATAGGTCCCTAAAAAAATAAATTTTGTACATTTCCTTGAAAAAATGAAAAAATACTGCTACATTTTTAAACCTCCTAAAATACTAACAAAATAAAAGAACACTTTACAAATGGTGCTGATGTAAAGCAGACATGTGGGAAAAGTTACTTATTAATGATTTGCTGTGGTATGACTATCTGGATTAAAGGGATAATCATTCAAAGCTGGAAAATTGCTAATTTTTCTCAAATTTCTGATATTTTTTATAAATAAACACAAAACATGTTGACCTAAATTTACCATTATCATAAAGTATAATGTGTCATGAAAAAACAATCTCAAAATCACTGGGATATGTTGAATCGTTCCAGAGTTACCACATAAAGTGACATCAGATTTCAAAAATTTGGCTCAGTCACTAAGGGCTTAAACAGCCATTCTGTGCTGAGTCGGATTAAAATGAACCAGTCACCCGGGTTGAGATATGGCCACCACCTTTCAGCCCTCAAAAGCACCTTTTACTATAGTCACCTGCGGAGATGTCCAGTGCCTCCTCTCCTTTCCATGCTGTCCTCCTTCTGTGCTTTGTGTGGATGATTCAGCGCATCCCAGCCTTGTGCAGGTGTGCAATTTTGTCCCTGGTGTCCTTAGGCAGCTCTTTGGTCTTGACCATGGTGGAGAGGTTGGAGTGTGATTGCGTGGACAGGTGTCTTTTATACAGGTAACGAGTTCAAACAGGTGCAATTAATGCAGGTAATGAGCAGAGTAGGAGGGCTTCTTGAAGGAAAACTAACAGGTCTGTGAGAGTGTAATTCTTTCTGGTTGGTGGGTGATAAAATACTGATTTCATGCAATAAAATGCAATTTAATTATTTAAAAATCATACAGTATGATTTTCTGGACCTTTTTTTTAAGATTCTGTCTCACAGGTGAAGTGTACCTACAATAGAAATTATAGACCTCTCCATTCTTTGTAGGTGGGAAAACTTGCAAAATTGGCAGCGTATCAAATACTTATTTTCCCCACTGTATGTTCAGTACAGCAGTACTTTTTACAGTAAACTTAGTGCCTTACCGGACTATGGCACCATTAAAATAAACAGACATGTCCTGTAAGTGAATGACACACCAAAAAAGCAAAGATTGATAATCTCGCACTCTGAGACAGATGTTCTAGTGACGCCCTATAAAGTATACATTACAGAATAAAGGATTCTACATTCATGTGTTAGCTGGACAATCTAGAACACACAATTCATTTTGTAGTGTGTGCAATAAAACAAAGGCTGTACGGTTGGTAAGAATATCATCACGTTCATCTTTGTCCCATCAGTAGTATAAAAATGAAGAAAAGTTAGATTGTATAATGACTTGGAGGTAGATTTATCGTGTGCTTGTGATAGTTTTTATGAAGGCCCCACACCCTTTTACTGAACACGTAGGAATTAATTTTGGTTTCTTATGGCGTGCGGTAAAGAAATAGGGCACAGTAGGAAACTAAAAGCAACCAGAAGTTTTTGTCACAAGTTCTGTCCAATCAAAAAGATACTTATATAGACAAAGTAATGCTATAGAGCAGGGGTGGGCAATTAATTTTGCCATGGGGCTGCATGAGAAATTGGGATGGTTTTAGAGGGCCGGACTAATATAATTAACTCATTTTTACCCAATACTATTGTACATTGTACATATGTCTGATTATTTTCTTGGTCAGAGCCGACTCAGGGAAAAAAATAAAAAATTGGGTTCAGACAGATCTTCAGATCACATTCGGCCTTGCAGGTCAATGAGTCAGTTAAAAACATCAGACATGACACCTGAGTGTGGTCCCATTTCTATGAACTGACAAAATGGAGAAGATGGAGATATTTCTGTCTCCATCTTCTCATTTGAGAGAATCGGAGCACACTATGGTCACATTCTGATCAGGTTGTGATTTGCATAATTGACCCAATTTTCTTGGATGAGAAAACATACGTGACGGAGTCTCAGCGGAGCACTGATTGGTGAAGGAGAGCCCTTTGACACGACGCAGAGTTCTGATACCAGATCTGATGGGATGACCATAGGTAAAGGATGAGTGAAACCAATGGAAAATGTCTCAATGACAGCCACTTACTGTGGGAGGCTGGTCGAGGTCAGATTGGATCCAGGGAATATAAATCAGAAGGACATATTTACGTCCAGTCATAAGAGGGCGACGGAGAATAAACATCTGTGAGATGTCAGCAGGAACAAGGACACTGCTACACGCCATTTACCTGCGCACCAAACATGTACTTTTCCTGCAAAGCAATGAATCACATCTGACCCCCAAATCCTCGTGTAACCATTACTCAGCACTGCAGTGGTCTTCAATCATGTCTAATGCACTACTACTCCCAACACACCCCACACATGCTGAGAGGAGTAGTTGTCACCACAGGACACTGCATTCTATTATTCTAAAAAGAATGGACTCTCTGGCATGAGCCTACGAGGGGTGAGAAGGGTGCCCCAGCGGAGGAGGGGACCACAAAGGACGGGATAGCAGCGCGGCGGGAGCAGGGGGCGTACAAGGAGCTCTGCATGTCCTGCTGCCACCAGGCAGGCGCCGACATCTGCTGCAGCGGGACCTGCACGGAATGTGGCCGCATGTGACATCGGCGCCCAGGGGAGGGGAGCCCGCACAGAAGTCCTCTATTACCACACAGTGATGGCACCCGTACACACCCCCCCCCCCCCCCCGCTGCACGTGTGAGCAGGAGCCTTACCGGAGCGGCTGCAGCGCGGCCCGGGCTACACAGATAGGACGCGGGCTCCTTCCCTTCATGCGATCCGCTGCTGCTGCGAGTACTACGGCTCCGGCTGCTGTATCCTCCCCCGAAAGTGGAAGCTGAGCTCAGCCCCGCACTCATCCTCACACGCTGCAGCCTGGCGGGCACCATGCATGCCGTGCAGTGTCAGTGTGCAGCCTCCTCACACCCGCTAGCTGTGTGGTCACATGTGCTGCCTGCAGCCGTCTGCACACAGTGTCCGAGCACAGACTGCTAACCATGCTCAGCTGGCCGAGCGGTGCTGGGGACGGCTGTCAGAAGTGACAGCTGGCGGGCCGTTTAAAATCATCAGGCGGGCCGGATGCGGGCCGCATCTTGCCCAGGTCTGCTATAGAGATTGAGAGATTTCAAGGAGTGCCAACATTGTTACTCATCCAGACTGGTTTCTTCATATTTCGCCCAGAAAAAACACCAATACCAAAACATTGAGTTAACTGGGTTGGCCACAGCTTTATTAAACATATGTACATACAATACCAAATAAACCTCAATTCATGCCCCTTTGTTCTTTTATATTATATTGCTCTTCTTAATGACCAAAAGCCAACTGCTGATGGGGCCTTCAGGAAAAAAACACCACGGAGCATGAAAGAGGACCATGCTGTGACGAATTTTGGATTCCATAAGACTAACCGTAAGAAGACTCCCATCCTCTAGAATGGGAAAATGAAAACAAAACAATTTAATATATATGAAGTCTGGAGACCTAGAACTTCAACGAGGTACAATGGCCCTTGTTCTCATAGAAAAAAAAGAGGATACCTTGTCCAGGATGCATCCTTTTTTGTGAATCCTCTGGCCATTGTGCCTAGTTGAAGATTTATGTTTCCTAATGAATCTCTGGGGGGACGCGTCTAGACAGGACGGGGACCTCAGTATGGACAGACTGAAGCTTTGCTGATGGTGATATTAGTCTTCATCGATAAAGAGAGGGTTACAAGGAACTGCAAAATAAGTACTGTACCTTCTTCATTATTGTGCATCATAGATTCATTTTTTCATATCTTTTTAGGGCAATATTTAGGGTTTTCAGGGACAGTCGTCGCTGAGTGGGGGCACCGTTTTGAATTTTAGGGAGCCAGCCTACACGACAAGGTAGAGGGTAGAATTTTTTAGGGGCATATTTAGACTTCAGAGGCATCTATTGTACTATATATATTTTTTCCTTCAATGTCCAAAATCCCCTTGTGCCATTTGTGTTTATTTTATTTTGAATAAGGAACTTAGTCCATTATATTGGAATTTACTGACCAATATTTATGGACAGTTTTACTTCCTTTTACTCTTCATTGGAGTTTGTCACTTAATGAATAATTCTGTATATATATTTTACTTCCACCTCCATTGTCCAGGATGGCTGAAGGTCCGTTAACTCCCCTCATATTCCATTTTAAACGCACGCATCCCACCCCATAATTACAATACGCCCCCTTAGCCCCTTGTTTCCTGCATTTTTTAATTAACCCTTTATTAACTCTTTCCAAACCTAGGCCCCAGCCTTATCAAGTTGAGGATCTGCTATACATACAAGCTTCATTTAGGAAAATGCTACAAACAAATTGCATCAAAATCACAGATAAATAACCTTTCTACTAAGTGGAAAAAAATACTTGTAATTGAAATTTATTGCAGAAGTGCCCAATATACAGTAAATGCATATATAGCAACAAGTTTGGTAGACAGTAAAGGGGCGTCTGTAAGGGGCACGTGCTTCGCCACACTGCAGTTGGAGTTCCATGGGTGGCTTTTCAGGATATTGTTAGAGTTGAGTATTTTTAGTAGCATTCGTTTTTGTTGTACTATAGAGTAAGTGGTGATCTGGACACTTGGGCTATTTTTATATTCTGTATATTCTTGAAGTCACTTAACACCTCCAGTGACAAATGAAGTGAGGTCAGAACTGAACAAGGGTCAAGCTTTTCTGAGCAATTGTATGTAGATTAATATTCCAATGGTTCAGGATATTTTACACTTTTATAGGCATTCGGGTCTATGCACACGTTCTGGTTTTGTCATAAAATTTGAAGAAATTTCCTAGTGGCGGCAAAGTGAATGAGATTCCTGTAGTCCCATGTACACTTTGCTTATTTTTTTTCTTGCATATTTAGACCTGCAGCATGTCAAAGTGTGCTTATTGCAGATTTCACCCATATTAATGAATGGGAAAAGCTCATGCAAAAAAAAAGCCTTAAAAAAACTCATGGATTTTATGTTGCGTTATTCCTGCCAACCCATCAGTATTTTCAGCAGGTTTTTCTGCTGCAAATACTGAGCGTGTGCACATAGCCTTAGTATATGCCAATTTTGGTAATACAAAATATCTTTATGTTCATAATAGTTGGCTTTATTATTCCAGCTTTGTGTCATTGCACTAGCAATAGGCACTGTTTATTGCATCATATGGTGGGTTTGGGACACACTGCAACACTACAATTGGTACCTATGTATGTAGCTTCAAAGGGCATATAGTTGTCTTACAAGAGGCAGGCTGGTATACATTCAGAAAAAGCACTTCCAAGTCGTTCAGAAATACATGGTTCCCTCATTTACATACTAGTGGAATAATTGCTCATACTAACAAGATTTCAGATTTTATACTCGATCCTGTAAAACCTGAACTTTGGTTGCTTATGGGCCACTCATCCTGTTTTATCAGCAAACATTTCTTCAAGATCTTAAAGGGCTTCTCTGGGAACAGAAAAAAATTAAAATGTCTTATAATTTCTTAAAAACCATTAATTAGCAAATAACACTTTTTTTTTTTCCCTTCGGGAGATAATCATATTATAGGAAAATGTACCCATCTTATTACACTGACGGAAGCCTATCCTAAAATTTTATTAGGAAAGGTGGTTGGAAGCTCTGTCCCTTCCTTTGTGTAGGAAGATTTGCTCCCAGTGGATATTCTTATCTAATACTAGAAATACCCAGGGGTGATAAGATGGTAAGAGGCTGCTCACACTGCTGTCCATCCTGACTTTCTGATATAATACTGGAGATACCAGGGGTGCTAAGCTAACAAAATTCTGTTTAAGCTGCTTATTCTGACCCCGTAACTAAGCTGCAAGTGTAGGCTGTTGAGACACCATTTCTAGGCTGCTTCTTTCAACACACATAGAATGATGTCCTCATCTTCAACTGTAGAAGGTACCTATGAAGATTCCACAGGAAGGTTCATATTCCAGCTGAATTCTTGTAGATATGCACACAAAATACTTTTCTGACCAGAGCTGCAAACACATGGGCTTCTAAGATGGCTGATAGTGATGAGCGAGTGTGCTCGTTACTAGAGATTTCCCAGCATGCCCGGATGATCTCCGAGTATTTTGGACTTGCTCGTAGATTTTGTGTCATCGCAGCTGCATGATTTGCAGCTGTTAGACAACTTGAACACGTGCAGGGATTGCCTGTTTGTTAGGCAATCACCTCATGTATTCAGGCTGTCCAGCAGCCACAAATCATGCAGATGCGGCGACACAAACATAATCTACAAGCACATCCAAACTACTCAGAGATCACCTGAGCATGCTCGGAAATCTCAAGTAACGAGCACACTCGCTCATCACTACTGATAGACAGTAATGAGGAAGAAGGGAGGGGTTACTGACATCAGAGCTGCATCAGAGTCACAGGGAGAGAGACAGGAGAAACTTCTAAAGAGACCAAACCATATTGCATAGCAACGAAACGGCACAATATAACACAATGATAATGCAATACTGTATGTATGATTCCCAGATCATGGGACATAACAATGCTGACCACTCTGACATAATACTGGAAATATCAGGAGTGCTCGGGTAAGACAAGTGTCTGCTCACACTGCTTTCCACCTTGTCTTTTTCATCTAATACTGGAGATACCGGGGTGCTGAAGAAAGAGGTTTCTCACTGCTGTCCACCCTGACTTTCTGATCTAATACTGGAGATACCTGCAGTGCAGAGGTAATAAGAGGCTGCTCACACTGCTGTCCACCCTGTTTTTTTAGTGTAATACTGGAGATACCAGGTGTGTTGAGGTAATAAGGGACTGCTCACACTGCTGTTCATCCTGTCTTTCCCATCTAATACTCGAGATACCAGGTGTGCCTAGGTAATAAGAAGCTGCTCACACTGCTGTCCACCCTGTCTTTCCCATCTAATACTGGAGATATCAGGCGTGCTGAGGTAATAAGGGGCTGCTCACACTGCTGTCCACCCTGTTTTTCTTAGTCTAATACTGGAGATACCAGGTGTGTTGAGGTAATAAGGGGCTGCTCACACTGCTGTCCATCCTGTCTTTCCCATCTAATACTGGAGATACCAGGTGTGCCTAGGTAATAAGGGGCTGCTCACACTGCTGTCCACCCTGTTTTTCCCATCTAATACTGGAGATACCAGGTGTGCCTAGGTAATAAGGGGCTGCTCACACTGCTGTCCACCCTGTTTTTTTTAGTGTAATACTGGAGATACCAGGTGTGTTGAGGTAATAAGGGGCTGCTCACACTGCTGTCCACCCTGTTTTTTTTTAGTGTAATACTGGAGATACCAGGTGTGTTGAGGTAATAAGAAGCTGCTCACACTGCTGTCCATCCTGTCTTTCCCATCTAATACTGGAGATACCAGGTGTGTTGAGGTAATAAGGGGCTGCTCACACTGCTGTTCACCCTGTCTTAGGCCGGTTTCACACGTCAGTAGCTCCGGTACGTGAGGTGACAGTTTCCTCACGTACCGGAGACACTGACACACGTAGACCCATAAAAATCAATGCATCTGTGCAGATGTCATTGATTTTTTGCGGACCGTGTCTCCGTGTGCCAAACACGGAGACATGTCAGTGTTCGTGGGAGCGCACGTTTTACACGGACCCAATAGAGTCAATGGGTCCGCGTAAAACACGGACCTCACACGGACATTCTCCGTCTGGGGTCCGTGTGCGTGCCGGAGACAGCGCTACAGTAAGCGCTGTCCCCCCCACATGGTGCTGAAGCCGCGATTCATATCTTCCCTGTAGCAGCGTTTGCTATAGAGAAAATATGAAGAATAGTGTTAAAAATAAAGATCTATGTGTCCGCCGCCCCCCCACCCCCTGTGCGCCCCCCCGCTGGTCAGAAAATACTTACCCGCTCCCTGGCTCCTTCCTGGTCTGGCCGCGCCTCCTACTGTATGCGGTCACGTGGGGCCGATCATTTACAATCATGAATAGTCGGCTCTGCCCCTATGGGAGGTGGAGCCACATATTCATGACTGTAAATGATCGGCCCCACGTGACCGCATGCAGGAGAAGCCGCGGCCAGACCAGGAAGGAGCGACAGCCGACGGGGGACCCGGGTAAGTATTTTCTGACCAGCGGGGGGGCGCACAGGGGGTGGGGGGGCGGCGGACACATGGATCTTTATTTTTAACACTATTCTTCATATTTTCTCTGCAGCAAACGCTACTGCAGAGAGGATATGAATCGCAGCTTCAGCACCATGCAGAGTGGGTACCACACGCTCCGTGTGGTACCCACTCGCCATACGGGCGGCACACGTGTGCCGCAAGTATGGCCTCCGTGAGTTCCCAGGCACACGGACACGGATAACTCCGGTACCGATTTATTCCGGTACCGGAATTATCTGGACGTGTGGGACAGCCCTAACTCAAGCAGGGTGAGCAGCTGCTGTGACCCAGAAATGGCCTATGTCCTGTACTCTCTAACTATCTCCAGGTCACAGCAGTGGAGCTTCCAACTGCACATGCTCACAGGCACTTTTAACCTTCTAGTACAGGTTTCTTTCAGTGCAACAAGGCAGCTGCGATTTAATGTACAACAGTGATTACCTTTTGACAAAACAAGTGTGGTTTACTAATTAAGTGTCTTTAGGACTTTACGCATACTACAAGTTCATTTTTTTAATCTGTATTTTTTTTTTTTTCCTGTTCCTGGAGAACCCCTTTAATCACATGCACTGACGTGCCATACAAACACTACACAGACACTCTGTATTAACAAGCCGTATAAGGACTAAAATGTGTACGGTAGCAATTTGATATCTTTTGGAGCTCAGGAGAAATACTTGCTCACTATAAAGCCAGATAACTTGAAAGGTTGTAGTAAATCTAATATATGAAGTGCCTAAACCCGTGAAATCAGACTGGGCTTTTTTATATAATTCTTTGCTGACGGACTGTGTTCTGCATGTTTTTGTTCTGAAAATAGCATTCTCGGTCTCACCCCGCAGTTAATCATATTTAGAAGCATTACTCCCTTGTATGTTGATCTGGTTGTGAAGATATGGAATCGTTGCTATGGCTGGAGGAAGTGTGTCCAGCCTTGGTGGATACTCATTTATTTATAATCTGGTACTTCATCCCAGACAGAAGGAAGCATTTATCATTTTTCTTGTTCTGCAGGTTTTGCTTGTTACTTTTCAGCGTCATTAGATTATGCAGTAGGCAGCAAGAATTTTAAGCTTTATGACCATTCGTATTACAAAATACCCCCACTGTAGGGTTGTCCACTTTCAGGAAAGTGGGCTGCAAACTTTGTAAAATACATAAGATAACAAATTCAGCAGGTACGCGGCCTCCCTGGGTCCAGCATCGGCTACATGCCACAGAAACGATCATGGCACCAGTGCTAACCACTGAGCCACCGTGCTATCCATGATGTGAATTCAAAAGATGACTGGATGACCGCAGGGTTGAGCTGCAATACCAGGCACAGGCATATGTATGGGAACCATGGCTCAGTAAGGTCCCCATGCACATTAGCCAAACTACCAATTTAAGAAAGCCCAACAGTTTTGAGTAGAGATGGGTCTCCTGATGGAAAGATCAGGCATGCTGATCCTTTCAGCCTATTTTGTTTTCAGGGAAGATGAGCTGCTGCCTGAGGTGTCTGGCAGCCCCTTTCGCCTGATTGGAAATTCATGCATGCTCTGCTGAATTGAGCGTGCATGTGTTCGGAGTCACACGAGCGCATAACACGGCTGAGTGCTATGTGATAAAACATCGCATAGCACTCTGCCCAGTGTTATTCTATGAGGCTGCTCAGATCTGCGATTATTTTCACATGCTGGTTCGGCATAAGAGAACAATTGCAGATTGGCAGCGAAACTCGGCTCACTCACACCCATACAAGTCTGTGGGTGCAAGTGCAACATCGGACTGCACTCGGATGTCACCCCAGTGCAGTCCGATATACGCCAAGACAGGCAATGGAGGAGGTTGAGAAATTACTTCCATCATCTTCTCTGCACCTGTGCTGCGATCTATTCACCATGTGAGAGGATTGGCGCACAGTAGCATAACTCTCGGATCACACTCGCATCAGAGCTGGAGCCAAGGGTCATTGGCATATCGCACCGGATGCCATGCGCTGGTGTGATTCCAGCCTAAGGCTAGGTTCACATTGCGTTAGGGCAATCTGTTAAGCGCATAGCGCTAGCGGATTGCGCTAACGCAATGTTTCTTTAGGGTTCGCGTTCATCGTTCCCGCTAGCGCAGATCCCCGATCTGCGGTAGCGAGGACCGGACCTCGGACGCACTTCGGACGCTGCAAGCAGCGTCCGAGGTCTGTCACAAAAGAACGGCACATCGCTAGCGCGTGCCGAAAATGGCATGCGCTAGCGATGCGCTACAGAGACAAATCACATTGCTGTCAATGGGTGCGCTAACGGACCCGTTGCACGGCGTTAATTGCGACAATTTCGCCGTGCAACGCAGTCCGTTAGCGTTAACCCATTAACGCAATGTGAACCTAGCCTAAGGCCGGGGTCACACTTATGAGAAACTCGCACGAGTCTCGCGTCTCAATACCCAGCATTGGCGCCGGCACTCGGGACCGGAGTGTGCGACTGCATGTATTTCTATGCAGCCGAGCGCTCCGAAATAAGTGGAGGCGGCAGTGCCGGGTATTGAGACGCGAGACTCGTGCGAGTTTCTTGCAAGTGTGACCCCGGCCTAAGAGTAATTGTTGCAGTTTCAGTTTATTAAAAGATATATTGCACCATTAGTCCTGATCATTGAGGTCCCAGCAGTCAAAGGCTCACTAAAATCTACATAATGCAATTTCCTGTAAATTAATTAATTTTATTTATTCTCCATTCTTGCTATGTTCACACCTTGCGTTTTTTTCTGCAGGCAAAACCTGCTCTCTTGACAGGTAGAAACTCGCCTCTAAAAAGCAGGTTTTGCTTAGTTTTTGCTGCCTTTTTGTCAGGGTACAATTTTTTTTTTTTTAGTGCATAAAAAAATCTTATTCTATTTCATAAGGTTTTGACACCAAAAAGTCATTAAAAGCCGATACCTGCGTTTTTGGAGCTGAAAACCCCCTAAAGAAATGCTGAAAGAAGTGACGTGCTCCATTCTGCAAAACCCAAGGTTTTGCACAAAATACTGAGCACAAATAAACCAAGCTGTGTGCATGAGATTTCTGAAATCTCATAGACTTTGCTGGTACTGTGAAACGCAGCTAAATATCTGCATAAAAAACTGCGGAAAAAAACGCAACGTGTGAACATAGCCTGTAGTCCAATGCTGCATTTAAAATTGCTAGTTTTAGCTTTCAAATCCCATAACCCCACTGGTTCCATTGTCTTTATATCGTGTCCTGATGATTTGCATTCATGGTCCTCTTCCGACAAGCCTACAACCTGCAGTAACCACCGATGTACCAAACCGCTGCACGACCAGCTCTATCCTCACCTACTGTATTCTCACCCATCCCTTGTAGATTGTGAGCCTTCGCGGGCAGGGTCCTCACTCCTCCTGTACCAGTTGTGACTTGTATTGTTTAAGATTATTGTACTTTTTTTTTATGTATACCCCTCCTTACATGTAAAGCGCCATGGAATTGGCGCTAGAACAATAAAAAAAATAAAATAATAATAATAATAATAATAATAATGGTCTCTAAACTAATAAGTGAAGGGGAAAAAAATGACTGCGTCACATATAACTTCAGCGGTTTGCAGACTGTCTTGTATAGGGTTTCTCACAACAACAAGCTGAATTATGAATATTGCTCCGGACTATGATACAGGCGTAATGTCAAGTACAATGAAGTAGCTACAACCTTGATAAATATTTCTTAATTTTTCCAGTTCTGTAGTGTAGACTTGTGTCTGACTTCTAAATAGGCCTTGCTCTCATTCTTTTATGTGCCGTATTTGTGTATCTTTCCATTCTGCCTTTATGTGCTGTTTTAGAATTTCACAATGAAAAATTACTGGCCTACTTTACTTTCCTGTATGATTTCATTTAAGGCTTCTTTTACACTTGCCATGCTTTTGTGCCCCCAATAGATTTCTATGGGGCCGCAAAAATTCGTTGGAGCGCCGTATGGCCATGAGGGCCGTATTTACGGCCGTGAAAAAATATCGAGCCTGCTCGATATTTTTCACGGCTTATGGACACGGCCTCCATTGAAAATCAATGGGGCCGCAAAAACAACGGAAGCTTGTTTTTGCCGTGCAGCGTGTTGACCGTATTTGCGGACCGCCTTTTTTTTTTTTCCCCCCCCTACTTTTCCCTACTATTCGAAACAAGAAAAACTGAGATCCGCAAGATTTTTGCGGCCTGTTTTTGCAGAAGACCATGAAATTTAAGGTAATATGGCCAGCAAAAAAGGCTGACTTTTCAGAGTTTCTTAAATGATAAAACATACTGTCTGATTTAGCGCTAATCTTATCTCTGATGCCTCTGAAGGATATTGTGATCCAGCGAGACATGTCATTTTTAATTGTATGATAATCCATGCATATTACATCTTATTTTCAAGTCATGTAATTTTTCCTTGGTGTACTGGATTAATTTGTGTTTATTCTCTACAGATTCTTCCAGGGTTATTCATTGGTAATTTTAAAGGTATGTAAATATTTATTATCTATTATCGTGTGTGTAGTATATATCCATTCCTAAATATTTTAGAGGACCTCACTCCAGTTTTTGAATATAATATTCTAGACACACAGTGGGTTAGTTCAGATAAACCAGTGTTTTTTTTTTTATTGCAGCACTGGAGTGGTGCTATTAATGTAAGAGCCCTGCACCTGATATTATACTTACCACCTGCTGTCTTCAGCTCTTCCCAGCGCCACTCCGGTCCTGCGCTACCATCGTGTGACCGTAGCTTCTGACCGACTGGAAGTCAGAGTAAATGGTCACTAGCCCAACCAGACTCTCATAGACTTGCATTGAAATGTGACGTCTGGCTCGCTCCTGCAACTACTGGAGACCAGACGGAGTGACACCGATAAAAATCTCGCCCTCCCTCTGTTGGTGTCCCTCAAGGCTCTGTCCTGGGACCCCTTCTCTTCTCAATCTATACCCTTGGCCTTGGACAACTCCTAAAGTCCTATGGATTCCAGTGCCACCTATATGCTGATGACACTCTGATCTACCTCTCTGGCCCAGATGTCACCTCTCTGCTGTCCAGAATCCCAGAGTGTCTATCAGCCATATCCTCTTTCTCCTCCTCTTGCTTCCTCAAGTTCAATGTGCACAAATTTAAACGGGTCACCGATGTGTTGGCATGACAACGAGAGGTCTCCAGCAGACCAATATAGTTGTCATAGCCGGATTGCTATTAGTGCCGCCCGGTAGTCGGCAGCACTCGTAGCAAGTGAGCATTTCTGCTACATACAGGCAATCTGATCATCGCCTGTATGTAGCAGAGCCGATCAAAGTAGTGCAGTTTCTAGTCTCCCATGGAGGCTATTGAAGCATGCCCAAAGTAGAAAAAAATGTTTTAAAAAATATTTAAAAATATATAAAAGTTCAAATCACCCCATTCAAAATAAAACAATAAAAAAAAATTCAAAGATACCTGTATTTGGTATCGCCACGTTCAGAATCGCCCAATCTATCAATAAAAAAAGAACCCGATCGTTATACAGCGTAATGGGGGGAAAAAAGGAAAAAAACTCCAGAATTACGTTTTCTTGGTCGTTGCAACATTGCATTAAAATGCAGTAACGGGGGATCAAAAGATCGTATCTGCACCAAAGTGGTATCAATAAAAACGTCCGCTCGGTGCCCAAAAAATAAACCCTCACACAACCCGAGATTCTGAAAAAATAGACATGTTATGGGTATTGGAAAATGATGCAATTTTTTTTTTTTTTTTATAAACTTCGGAATTTTTTTTCACCACTTAAATAAAAAAGAACCTAGACATGTTTGGTGTCTATGAACTCCTAATGACCTGGGGAATCGTATTTGTAGGTCAGTTTTAGCATTTGGTGAACATGGTAAAAAAAAACAACAAAAACCAGTGGGATTGCACTTTTTTTGCAATTTCACCGCACTTGGATTTTTTCCCCTGTTTTCCAGTACACTATATGTTAAAACCAATGGTATCTTTCAAAAGTACAACTAGTCCCGCAAAAAACAAGGCCATTTTGATAGAAAAATAAAAAGTTATGGCTCTGGGAAGAAGGGGAACAAAAAACAAAAATGCAAAAACAAAAATACCTCTAGTCGTTGAGTTAAAGGGAATCCGTCAGCAGTTTTTTGCTATGTAATCTGAGAGCAGCATGCTGTAGGTGTAGAGGCCTTGATTCTAGTAATGTGGCACTTACTGGGCTCTGTTTCTGTCTTAATATAATGAGTGTATTGTATAACCATGCCCCACGGCTGATTAGCATATTTTTGTTTTTGATGTACATTGTACCCTGAAAGCTCCCAGTGGTGTGGAAGGGGATAGACAAGGCTCAGCAGTCTGAGTTCTGCTGGATCTGCAGTAGAGAGAACAGTGATTCCATTAAAATGATAGCATGCAGACCGGAAAGTGACACATCACTGGAACTAGGGTCTCATCCACTACATCATGCTGCTCTCAGATTATATAGCAAAAACCTGCTGAAAGATTCTTTTTTTTTTTCTATTTTTAATAAATATTTAAATAAGGTAAATATGATGATGAAAGGGAAGGATAGGGGCAATAAGGAGTAGAGGAAAGGAAAAGGGCTTATAGGAGGGAGGGAGGTAAGATGGGAAATGAATGGAAAAATAAGGGAGAACTCTGTTTCAAAAAAATGAGGAATCCAGCTCAACGAGGTAGTGAAAAAACCTTTTCTTTAAGAATGTGCTCGGTGGAGGATAAAAACATTAGCAATAACAAAAAGTAAAATGCGATATGGTCACCCGAAACGCGTTGATATCGCATTTTTACTTTTTGTTATTGCTGATGTTTTTATCCTCCACCGAGCACATTCTTTAAGTGAATAAAGAATAGGTTTTTGATGTTTTTTTCATTGCCGGCGTTGTTTTTGTTTTTTTGTCACTTGAAGTAAAGCTAATGGAAAGTTGCTTCTGTGAAGGAAAAAAAGTAATTTCCTGATTGCAGATATATTGGGGTATATTCCCACGGTCAGTAAACGCTGCGGGTTGGATGCTGCGTACATCTGCAGCATCCAACCTGCAGCGTCCAGCTGTTACAGCATCGTGTATGGGATTTCAAGAAACCCCATACCCCACTGTATGTGCACCAGTGCCTGTGATTCACCCGCCAGAGACGGACATGCGGCGCGTCTTTCCAGACTGCAGCATGTCAATTTATATAGTGGAGACGCTCTGTTTCCGCTGTGTAAATTACTCATACACAGGAAGTGGAGGAAAGCACAGAGAGGTCCCCTCCTTTTTAATAAATAATAATTTAAACAAAAAAATAGCGTGGGGTCCCCATATATTTGTTAACCAGCCAGAGTAATGCAGACTACTGAGACTGGTATTTCAGGCTGGTAAGCATCCAATATCCATGAACCTTTCAGCCTGATAATACCAGGCCGCAGCAGTCTGCTTACCTTGGATGGTTAGCAAAAAGTGGGTTCCCCTCCAAAAAAAACAGTGTGGGGTCCTCCTATTTTTGTTAATCAGCCAAGTAAAAAGCAGACAGCTGCAGCCTGGTATTTTCAGGCTGGTGAAGCCCATGGATTTTGGTCCTCACCCGCCTAAAAATAGCAGCCCGCAGCTGCCCCACAGCTGGCACATCCAAAGATGCGCATATTGTGGCACTTTACCCAGCTCTTCCCACTTGGCCTGTAGCGGTGGCAAGTGGGGTAATACAGGTCCTTCTCAAAAAATTTGCATATAGTGTTAAATTTCATTATTTACCATAATGTAATGATTACAATTAAACTTTCATATATTATAGATTCATTATCCACCAACTGAAATTTGTCAGGTCTTTTATTGTTTTAATACTGATGATTTTGGCATACAACTCCTGAAAACCCAAAAAACCTGTCTCAATAAATTAGCATATTTCACCCGTCCAATCAAATAAAAGTGTTTTTTAATAACAAACAAAAAAACCATCAAATAATAATGTTCAGTTATGCACTCAATACTTGGTCGGGAATCCTTTGGCAGAAATGACTGCTTCAATGCGGCGTGGCATGGAGGCAATCAGCCTGTGACACTGCTGAGATGTTATGGAGGCCCAGGATGCTTCAATAGCGGCCTTAAGCTCATCCAGAGTGTTGGGTCTTGCGTCTCTCAACTTTCTCTTCACAATATCCCACAGATTCTCTATGGGGTTCAGGTCAGGAGAGTTGGCAGGCCAATTGAGCACAGTAATACCATGGTCAGTAAACCATTTACCAGTGGTTTTGGCACTGTGAGCAGGTGCCAGGTCGTGCTGAAAAATGAAATCTTCATCTCCATAAAGCATTTCAGCCGATGGAAGCATGAAGTGCTCCAAAATCTCCTGATAGCTAGCTGCATTGACCCTGCCCTTGATGAAACACAGTGGACCAACACCAGCAGCTGACATGGCACCCCACACCATCACTGACTGTGGGTACTTGACACTGGACTTCAGGCATTTTGGCATTTCCTTCTCCCCAGTCTTCCTCCAGACTCTGGCACCTTGATTTCCGAATGACATGCAAAATTTGCTTTCATCAGAAAAAAGTACTTGGGACCACTTAGCAACAGTCCAGTGCTGCTTCTCTGTAGCCCAGGTCAGGCGCTTCTGCCTCTGTTTATGGTTCAAAAGTGGCTTTACCTGGGGAATGCGGCACCTGTAGCCCATTTCCTGCACACCAGACTCAGTCCACTGCTTCCTCAGGTTCCCCAAGGTCTGGAATCGGTCCTTCTCCACAATCTTCCTGTGGCAGCGTTTTCTGCCACATTGTTTCCTTCCAACAGACTTACCATTGAGGTGCCTTGATACAGCACTCTGGGAACAGCCTATTTGTTGAGAAATTTCTTTCTGGGTCTTGCCCTCTTGCTTGAGGGTGTCAATGATGGCCTTCTTGACATCTGTCAGGTCGCTAGTCTTACCCATGATGGGGGTTTTGAGTAATGAACCAGGCAGGGAGTTTTTAAAAGCCTCAGGTATCTTTTGCATGTGTTTAGAGTTAATTAGTTGATTCAGAAGATTAGGGTAATAGGTCGTTTAGAGAACCTTTTCTTGATATGCTAATTTATTGAGACAGGTTTTTTGGGTTTTCAGGAGTTGTATGCCAAAATCATCAGTATTAAAACAATAAAAGACCTGACAAATTTCAGTTGGTGGATAATGAATCTATAATATATGAAAGTTTAATTGTAATCATTACATTATGGTAAATAATGACATTTAACACTATATGCTAATTTTTTGAGAAGGACCTGTATTTGTGGGGTTGATGTCACCTGTGTATTGTCAGGTGACATCAAGCCTACGGCTTAGTAATGGAGTAGCTTCTATAAGACACTTATCCGTTACTAATCCTATAGTTGTATGGTCAATAAAGACAAAGCCTGAATAAAATCCTTTACTAATCTTAATTTACCATACTTACTGCACCGCCCAATCCCCGACGCCGTCGATCTCCTGCAAAAAAAAATAAAGTAATAAACCACCATATAATACTCCTTGTCCGCTGTAGTCCATTTACCGACTTTCCCACAACTAGTCCAGCTCTGTTACATCTGGATGCCTTTGGCTGAATGGTGGCATGATACCACCATCCAGCCTGACATCCAGACACGGCAGAGCTTGTAGATGACCACCGGAGATAACTCGGTCTCCGCCGGTCACCTGCACTGCAGTTCTCACGGTCAGCTGACCGTGAGAACTTTGCTAGTGACCAGAGATAACCCAGGCGGTCATGTGCATGGCAATTCTCGCGATCAGCTGATCTCTTGGCGAGAATTGCAGTGGACGTGAACTTCCGGCTGTGGTGCAAGGTAAGAGATTATGTAAATTAGTACACATGCGTAGTAAGCGGCGTTTCCGTACTTACTATGCATGTGTCTATAAAGATAATGTGGTTTTACCGCATGTAATAATAGTCTATGGGCAATTTACGCTGCGATGACTGAGCGTCTCCGCATCGTAAATAGACATGATGCGGTATGGAAAGACGCGCCGCATGTCCGATAACGCAGGGAGCCTCGGGCGTCTCTAAACGTATAGTGGAGATGGGATTTCTTGAAATCCCATCCACTATGCTGTAACATCTGGCCGCTGCGGGTTTGACGCTGCGACTGTACGCAGCATCAAACCCGCAGTGTTTACTGACCGTGGAAACATACGCTTGGGGCAATTCCAGAAAATATGGAGAAGACTACCTTGCTGACCAGTTTCTCCAACATGGAGGTGAAAGGTCTGAATTTATGTGGGCTCACCTAGTTGGGGTATAATACCATCTAACAAACATTGTATTAAAAGATTCTTTTACCCTTCGCCATGACAGCACCCACTGGAGAGATAGCGATCCGTCCCAAGGAACAGGAAAACCTACAGAGAAATAAAAGGGGCGGTCCCCCTCTCCTCCTCAGTTTAGGTTTTCCTGTTCCCAGGGGACAGGATCTCTGGACTCTCCGAAGAACTACAGATCCATTCCTGGGCCAGGGCATCCCGCCTGTGCGGTCTCTGCGGGAACGGCAGGGGATGCGGTCCAGAAGCAGCGTCGAGGGAGACTCCGTTAGACGGCTCCCCCCTCGTCTGTCCGGCATGTGGGATGGCTGGGAGGAACTGCCGGTCTCATGGACAACGCTGCGAGTGTGCGGTCTGGGGAGAGGCTCCGGACACCGGCCGATATACAAAGGTCCGTGATCCGTGGCACAGCAGCAGCGACAGCCAGTACACCGCTCCATAGCGCGGGCCGAGGTAAGATCGCAGCCGCGCATGCGCAGAGCAGTGTAAAAATCCCCATACTCGCCTGGAAGTGTTTGGTAGCACTTCCGGGTCACTCACACAGCGGTGAGGGAAAGCGCGGTTTCGCGCATGCGCAGTACACCGCTGAAGGAAAAAAAAAAAATCCGGATTTCTGCCTATAAAAGGGGGATGGTTGCGAGCGCACAGGCGATGCAACATGTCATCCCCAGGCAAGACGGTGGACCCAGCAGGTGAATTATCCAGCAGGAGGTCCTCGGACGCAAGTCGTAGGAGTGATGCCGTGGATTCAAGATCCAGAATGGCGTCTCTGCCATCTGATCGGGTCTTCCCTGACCCCTCAATTCCTTTCTATAGGAAGACCTTCAGAAGAAGACCATTTGGCAGAAGGAGGCAAAATGAAAGGCCATCGCGGTGGGGTAGGTTAAAACAATTCTTTCCTCAATGGGAAAAGATAACATCAAATTCCTGGATTCTAAACATCATTAGAGAAGGAATTAAGATAGAATTCCTCCAAATTCCCCCAGGAATCCTTCATTATAACAACCCTCAGCTCACCTATACAACAGAAGGCTCTTGAGCTTGAGATCCAAACTCTCATACATAAAAATGTCTTAGTAAGCGTACCAAAGGAACAAGAGGGTAGTGGGTTCTACTCTCCTTTATTTTTAACCCCTTCATGACCCAGCCTATTTTGGCCTTAATGACCTTGCCATTTTTTGCAATTCTGACCAGTGTCCCTTTATGAGGTAATAACTCAGGAACGCTTCAACGGATCCTTGCGGTTCTGAGATTGTTTTTTCGTGACATATTGGGCTTCATGTTAGTGGTAAATTTAGGTCGATAATTTCTGAGTTTATTTGTGAAAAAAACGGAAATTTGGCGAAAAATTTGAAAATTTTGCAATTTTCACATTTTGAATTTTTATTCTGTTAAACCAGAGAGTTATGTGACACAAAATAGTTAATAAATAACATTTCCCACATGTCTACTTTACATCAGCACAATTTTGGAAACAAATTTTTTTTTTTGCTAGGAAGTTATAAGGGTTAAAATTTGACCAGTGATTTCTCATTTTTACAACAAAATTTACAAAACCATTTTTTTTAGGGACCACCTCACATTTGAAGTCAGTTTGAGGGTTCTATATGGCTGAAAATACCCAAAAGTGACACCATTCTAAAAACTGCACCCCTCAAGGTGCTCAAAACCACATTCAAGAAGTTTATTAACCCTTCAGGTGTTTCACAGCAGCAGAAGCAACATGGAGGGGAAAAATTAACATTTTAACTTTTTAGTCACAAAAATGATCTTTTCGCAACAATTTTTTTATTTTCCCAAGGGTAAAATGAGAAACTGGACCACGAATGTTGTTGTCCAATTTGTCCTGAGTACGCTGATACCTCATATGTGGGGGTAAACCACTGTTTGGGCGCACGGCAGGGTTCGGAAGGGAAGGAGCGCCATTTGACTTTTTGAATGAAAAATTGGCTCCAATCTTTAGCGGACACCATGTCGCGTTTGGAGAGCCCCCGTGTGCCTAAACATTAGAGCTCCCCCACAAGTGACCCCATTTTGGAAACTAGACCCCCCAAGGAACTTATCTAGAAGCATAGTGAGCACTTTAAACCCCCAGGTGCTTCACAAATTAATCCGTAAAATGAAAAAGTACTTTTTTTTCACACAAAATTTCTTTTAGCCTTAATTTTTTCATTTTCACATGGGCAACAGGATAAAATGGATCCTAAAATTGGTTGGGCAATTTCTCCTGAGTACGCCAATACCTCATATGTGGGGGTAAACTACTGTTTGGGCACATGGTAAGGCTCGGAAGGGAAGGAGCGCCATTTGACTTTTTGAATGAAAAATTATCTCCATAGTTAGCGGACACCATGTCAGGTTTGGAGAGGCCCTGTGTGCCTAAACATTGGAGCTCCCCCACAAGTGACCCCATTTTGGAAACTAGACCCCCCAAGAAACTAATCTAGACGCATAGTGAGCACTTAAAACCCCCAGGTGCTTCACAGAAGTTTATAACGCAGAGCCATGAAAATAAAAAAATTATTTTTCTTTCCTCAAAAATGATTTTTAGCCCGGAGTTTTTTATTTTCCCAAGGATAATAGGAGAAATTGGACCCCAAATGTTGTTGTCCAGTTTGTCCTGAGTACGATGATACCCCATATGTGGGGGTAAACCACTGTTTGGGCGCACGGCAGGGCTCGGAAGGGAAGGCACGCCATTTGGCTTTTTGAATGGAAAATTAGCTTCAATCATTAGCGGACACCATGTCGCGTTTGGAGAGCCCCTGTGTGCCTAAACATTGGAGCTCCCGCACAAGTGACCCCATTTTGGAAACTAGACCTCCCAAGGAACTAATCTAGATGTGTGGTGAGCACTTTCAACCCCCAAGTGCTTCACATAAGTTTATAACGTAGAGCCATGAAAATAAAAAATAATTGTTCTTTCCTCAAAAATTATGTTCTAGCAAGTAATTTTTTATTTTTGCAAGGGTAACAGGAGAAATTGGACCCCAATAGTTGTTGCCCAGTTTGTCCTGAGTACGCTGGTACCCCATATGTGGGGGTAAACCACTGTTTGGGCGCACGTCGGGGCTTGGAAGGGAGGGCGCACCATTTGACTTTTTGAACGCAAGATTGGCTGGAATCAATGGTGGCGCCATGTTGCGTTTGGAGACCCCTGATGTGCCTAAACAGTGGAAACCCCTCAATTCTAACTTCAACACTAACCCCAACACACCCCTAATCCTAATCCCAACTGTAGCCATAACCCTAATCACAACCCTAACCCCAACACACCCCTAACCACAACCCTAACCCCAACACACCCGTAACCCTAAATCCAACCCTAATCCTAACCCTAATCCCAACCCTACCCACAACTGTAACCCCAACACAACCCTAACCCTATCCTTAACCCTAACCACAAGCCTAATCTTAACCCTATTTCCAACCCTAGCCCTAATTCCAACCCGAAGGGTACCGTCTCACATAACGATTTACCAACGATCACGACCAGCGATACGACCTGGCCGTGATCATTGGAAAGTCGTTGTGTGGTCACTGGGGAGCTGTCACACAGACCGCTCTCCAGCGACCAACGATGCCAAGGTCCCGGGTAACCAGGGTAAACATCGGGTTACTAAGCGCAGGGCCGCGCTTAGTAACCCGATGTTTACCGTGGTTACCAGCGTAAAAGTAAAAAAAAACAAAAACGTACATACTCACATTTCGGTGTCCTTCAGGTCCCTTGCCGTCTGCTTCCCGCTCTGACTGAGTGCCGCCGTACAGTGAGAGCAGAGCGCAGCGGTGATGTCACTGCTGTGCTGTGCTCTCACTTTCCGGCCGGCAGACAGAGCGGGAAGCAGACTGCAAGGGACCTGAAGGACACCGAAATGTGAGTATGTACGGTTTTTTTTTTTTTTACTTTTACGCTGGTAACCACGGTAAACATCGGGTTACTAAGCGCGGCCCTGCGCTTAGTAACCCGATGTTTACCCTGGTTACAAGCGAACGCATCGCTGGATCGCTGTCACAACGATCCAGCGATGACAGCAGGAGATCCAGCGACGAAAGAAAGTTCCAAACGATCTGCTACGACGTACGATTCTCAGCAGGGTCCCTGATCGCTGCTGCGTGTCAGACACAGCGATATTGTATGGATATCGCTGGAACGTCACGGATCGTACCGTCGTAGCGATCAAAGTGCCACTGTGAGACGGTACCCTAACTCTAATTCCAACCCTAAGGCTATGTGCCCACGTTGCGGATTCGTGTGAGATTTTTCCGCACGATTTTTTAAAAATCTGCAGCTAAAAGGCACTGCGTTTTACCTGCAGATTTCCAGTGTTTTTTTGTGCGGATTTCACCTGCGGATTCCTATTGAGGAACAGGTGTAAAACGCTGCGGAATCCGCACAAAAAATTGACATGCTGCAGAAAATACAACGCAGCGTTTCTGCACGGAATTTTCCGCACCATGGGCACAGTGGATTTGGTTTTCCATAGGTGTACATGGTACTGTAAACCTGATGGAAAACTGCAACGAATTCGCAGCGGCCAATCCGCTGCGGATCCGCAGCCAAATCCGCACATGCCATAACCCTACCCCTACCCGTAACCCTAACCCTAACCCTACCCCTAGTTCTAACCCTACCCCTAGTTCTAACCCTAACCCTAGTGGAAAACGAAGAAAAAAAAAATAAAAATATTTTCTTTATTTTATTATTGTCCCTACCTATGGGGGTGATAAAGGGGGGGGGGGGGGTATTTATTATTTTTTTTTATTTTGATCGCTGTGATAGAACCTACCACAGCGATCAAAATGTACTTGTAAGGAATCTGCCGGCTGGCAGATTCGGCGGGCGCACTGAGCATGCGCCCGCCATTTTCCAAGATGGCGGCGCCCAGCGAGGAGACGTACGGACACCGGGAGGATCGGTAAGTATGAAGGGGTGGTGGGGGGTGGATTGGAGCACAGGGGGGGTGATCGGACCACAGGGGGGGTTTATTCAAACAAGGAGGGAGCGGGCAGGAGGACGGGGGAGCCGGCAGGCGGACGGAGGGGACCGGACCCCATAACGGAGCACTGGGGAGGCGATCGGTGGGTGTGGGGGGGGGACATATTAGGTTTTCCAGCCATGGCCGATGTTATTGCAGCATCGGCCATGGCTGGATTGTAATATTTCACCAGTTTTTTAGGTGAAATATTACAAATCGCTCTGATTGGCAGTTTCACTTTCAACAGCCAATCAGAGCGATCGTAGCCACGGGGGGGGTGAAGCCACCCCCCCTGGGCTGAAGCACCACTCCCCCTGTCTCTGCAGATCGGGTAAAATGGGAGTTAACCCCTTCACCCGATCTGCAGGGACGCGATCCCTCCATGACGCATACGCTGCGTCATAGGTCGCATTGGCACCGACTTTCATGACGCAGCGTATGCGTCAAAGGTCGTGAAGGGGTTAATCTCTAAACCCGATGGTTCTTTCCGTACAATTATAAATCTTAAAAGACTTAATACGTTTATTAAAAATTATACGTTTAAGATGGAATCCATTAGATCAGCCATTAAGCTCCTTTATCCAAATTGTAAAATGGGGGGTATTGATTTAAAAGATGCTTACTACCATCTCCCTATTCATGACAGATATCAAAGATACCTCAGAGTTGCAGTAAAACTCGAAGGGGAGATTCATCATTTCCAGTATCCCGCCATGCCCTTTGGTCTCTCCACGGCACCAAGAATCTTCACCAAAGTAATGTTAGAGGTGATGGCCTACCTCCGTCAAAAAGACACTTTAATCATCCCCTATTTGGATGATTTTTTAGTAGTAGGAAATTCGTCCTTTCAGTGTGCTCAATGCTTAGCTGACACTGTCTCATCTTTACAGGATATAGGCTGGATCATCAACTTCGAAAAGTCCAGACTTATTCCACTATCCCTCCAAACATTTCTAGGGTTCCATCTAGATTCTACAAAACAAAGATGTCTGCTCCCTCAGGTAAAAATATCTCTAATAGTGGGAAAAGTAGCTACTGCCATTCAAAAACCCTGAATGTCCCTGAGGGAAGGGATGTCCTTATTAGGATCCCTTTCATCCTGTACTCCAGCCGTCCAGTGGGCACAACTCCATACCTGAACATTACAACACCAAATTCTTCGGGAACAGAAAAAATTTCTTGGCCACCTCGAATCAAAAATAACATTATCACAGGAGGTCCTAGCTTCCCTATCCTGGTGGCTAGATACTAAACATTTAAGGGGGGTGTGCCTTGGGTAATAACACCATCCCACACCTTGACTACTGATGCTAGTCCCCATGGGTGGGGCGCACATATGGGAGATAGTTTCTGCCAGGGAATATGGAATGAAGAAGAGATCCTATATTCATCAAATCTAAAAGAACTGAATGCAGTAAACTATGCACTGCGTCAATTTCTCCCACAGCTTCGAGGAAATCACGTCAGTCTGTTCAGACAACACTACGACAGTGGCCTACTTAAACAAACAAGGAGGTAATCGATCGGACGCTCTGATGTCTTCCGCAGAGAACATCCTGATCTTGGCCGAAAAACATCTGTTGTCTCTCTCTGCCATCCACATCAAAGGAGAGAGCAATCAACAGGCAGATTTTCTAAGTCGACACGCTCTGCATCAAGGAGAATGGTGTCTGAATCCTCGCATTTTTTACAAGATAACATTACTATGGGGCCGGCCCCAGATAGACCTATTTGCGACAAAACAAAACCGACAAGTACAAAAATTTGCATCCCGGTCCCGTGCAGATCACCCAGACATTCTAGATGCTCTTCAGATACCTTGGCATTTCAGTCTGGCATGTGCTTTCCCCCCGATAATTCTGCTTCCCCAAATCATACGGAAGATCAGAGAGGATCAGGCCAAAATAATATTGATAGCACCATTTTGGCCCAAGAGACCATGGTTCTCGTGCCTGCAATCCATGTCAGTGACGGATCCATGGGTCCTTCCCTCAATCCCAGACCTGCTATTTCAGGGACCTTCCTTCCACCCCCAAGTGGACAGTCTCCACTTGACGGCCTGGAATTTGAAAGGCAGATATTAAATTCCAGAGGTTTTTCAAAAGGTCTAATTGACACACTCCTGCTTAGCAGGAAACCATCTACTACAAAGATCCATACTAAAATATGGAAAAAGTTTCTTCAGTTCCATACAAGTTCAAACCCCTCAGAAGTTCCAATTAAACCTATCTTAGAATTTCTACAAAAAGGGAAAGAGTTAGGTCTGTCGGTTAATACTCTAAAAGTCCAGGTGTCCGCTCTGGGTGCCCTCTATGGTCATAATATTGCTGGTAATAAATGGGTGTCCCGTTTCATCATGGCCTGTGAACGAGTTACTCCTGTCCACATACCTAGAGTAGCTCCTTGGGATCTAAACTTAGTCCTAGACTCTTTAACAGAACCTCCGTTTGAGCCTATAGATACAGCGTCTCTAAAACACCTATCGTTAAAAACTGCCTTCTTAGTGGCACTAACATCGGCTAGAAGAAGTCGGCGACATTCAGGCCCTATCAATAGATCCACCTTTCCTTCTAACATTTCAGGACAGACTAATATTAAAACCAGACCGCTTATACCTTCCTAAGGTAGCAGGAAAATTCCACAGGTCACAAGAGATACACCTTCCCACTTTCTTTAAAGACCCCTCTACTCCTGAAGAACAAAAATTTCACACTCTAGATGTCAGGAGAATAGTTTTGCAATATATTGAAAAAACTAGTAGTTGGAGGCAGAGTAGGGCTCTGTTCATATCCTTCCAGGGCAAAAAGAAGGGGTATGGAGTCACAAGAGCCACATTATCCCGGTGGATGAGACGCTATCCGGTTGGCCTACTCCATAAAAAATGAAGAACCTCCGGAAGGCATCAAAGCACATTCCACCAGAGCCATGGCTTCTTCCTGGACCGAAAAAGGGAACGTTCCAATTGAGGACATATGTAAGGCTGCAACATGGTTGGCTCCTTCTACTTTCTATAATCACTACAGGCTTGATCTGTCATCAAATTCTGACCTACACTTTGGCAGGACTATCCTCAGCACGGTGGTCCCACCCTAGGTGTTGGTCTCTGGAAATCTCTCCAGTGGGTGCTGTCATGGCGAAGGGTAAATAGCCGGATTACTTACCGGTAATGCTCTTTTAATGAGTCCATGACAGCACCCAGTCACATCCCTCCCTAATAAATTAAAAGCAATTGAATTACTTCTATGAAGTTTATAACCTTATGATATATCGTAAATATTTGACTAATACTGGCGGTCCTCCGGGTACTCTGAAAATTAAAGGGAACCTGTCACCCCGTTTTTTGAAGATGAGCTAAAAATAGCGTTAAATAGGGGCAGAGCTGGGCGTTACACTAGTGTCTTTGTGTGCCTTTATTACCCACCTATGCTGCCGAAATACCTTTGTAAAGTCGCCGTTTTCTGCTGTCACTCACGCTGGTCTGGTCCTATGGGCGTGGTGACAGCGCTGTTTCTCCCCCAGAATCCTGCTCATCATTACGTTGGTGGCGTAGTGGTGTGCGCATGTCCAAAAGGCTAATCCACTGCCCAGGTGATGAAAAACAGCGCGATCTTTGCTATTCAGCCGTTTACCGGTGGGCGCGGCCATCTTTCCTGTGGCCGCACGTGCGCAGATGGAGCGCTCTGCTGCCCGGGGCTTCAGGAAAATGGCCGCGGGATTGCGGGATGCAATGTACTATATTAAAAACAAACACCAGAAAGACGCAAATACATTTCAGTGCAGAAAGATGAGAACTGATGTCTCCTAATTCTTTGCAGGCCAATAAAATTCCTTTGGCTTGTCGCATGCTGTACTGGCCTGATCTGTGTAATTTTCTTAATACATTTAGACAGGTCCACATTGGAATATTTGTGGTCTGACATTCCTTTTGATTGCTTTGCTTTATATTTCTAATATATTTTTGGCTGCCAAAAGACCAGCTATACTCCATACGTGAAGACAGACCAGGATGCAGTAGTAGTTAGCAGACCTGTTCCTCTTGTAGCATTGAGCCCAGGAGTGTAATGTAAATTTAGTTGTTAATTCCACCTATCATCTGCTGATTAAAGTCTGATCGTGCATCTGGAAGATTCGTCTTCCCGTATACATTTTCTCCTGGCACGAGTAACATCTCATTAGACATTACGTAAGGCTCCTGGCTATATGACTAGCATCGTGAAGATTCGACTTCTTTGCTTTCACCCTGCTCTGTGTGTTATAACGGCAGCAGAGCTATGTTGTTAATCTTCCTAATGGATACCATTTCTGACCCTGTGCAGTGACGTTACTGCTCTAATAATAATTTGTATGCTGCTCTCACTGCTTGGTTTAGGAAAACTGTAGGAACTCCAACAATGAAGCACTATTATGTATCGTAGTTAAAATATGTAGAAATGTTACATGATTATTTGGGAGACAGCGGTTTCACCCCACTCCACCGTAAGCATGCCACCACAACCCTGGAACAAGGAATTAGTGATGTTACAATCCAATATTAATGTTGCTACATTAGATGATGGTTCACTTGTTTTAAGGAGGTTGCCCACTACTTTATCATTGATGACCTATCCTAAGGATAGGTCAATGTCTGATCAGTCAGGGTCTGACACCCGGGACCTCAGCCGATCAGCTGTTCTCAATGTCGGCGGTGGCTGCCAGCCAGAAATGCTCACTTGCAGAGCTGCTATGTCTTCTGATAGTGGCCGTGGCTGGGTACTGCACATCTACTTCCTATTCAAATCATTAGAATGCAGATGTGCAGTAGTCAGCCTCGGCCACTATCAGAAGAGGATATGCAGTAGCCAGCCTCGGCCACTATCAGAAGAGGATGTGCAGTAGCCAGCCTCGGCCACTATCAGAAGAGGATATGCAGTAGTCAGCCTCGGCCACTATCAGAAGAGGATGTGCAGTAGCCAGCCTTGGCCACTATCAGAAGAGGATGTGTAGTACCCAGCCTCGGCCACTATCAGAAGAGGATGTGTAGTACCCAGCCTCGGCCACTATCAGAAGAGGATGTGCAGTAGCCAGCCCCGGCCACTATCAGAAGAGGATGTGCAGTAGCCAGCCTCGGCCACTATCAGAAGAGGATATGCAGTAGCCAGCCTCGGCCACTATCAGAAGAGGATGTGTAGTACCCAGCCTCGGCCACTATCAGAAGAGGATATGCAGTAGCCAGCCTCGGCCACTATCAGAAGAGGATGTGTAGTACCCAGCCTCGGCCACTATCAGAAGAGGATGTGCAGTAGCCAGCCTCGGCCACTATCAGAAGAGGATGTGCAGTACCCAGCCTCGGCCACTATCAGAAGAGGATATGCAGTAGCCAGCCTCGGCCACTATCAGAAGAGGATGTGTAGTACCCAGCCTCGGCCACTATCAGAAGAGGATATGCAGTAGTCAGCCTCGGCCACTATCAGAAGAGGATGTGCAGTAGCCAGCCTCGGCCACTATCAGAAGAGGATGTGCAGTAGCCAGCCTCGGCCACTATCAGAAGAGGATGTGCAGTAGCCAGCCTCGGCCACTATCAGAAGAGGATGTGTAGTACCCAGCCTCGGCCACTATCAGAAGAGGATATGCAGTAGTCAGCCTCGGCCACTATCAGAAGAGGATGTGCAGTAGCCAGCCTCGGCCACTATCAGAAGAGGATGTGCAGTAGCCAGCCTCTGCCACTATCAGAAGAGGATGTGCAGTAGCCAGCCTCGGCCACTATCAGAAGAGGATGTGCAGTAGCCAGCCTCGGCCACTATCAGAAGAGGATGTGCAGTAGCCAGCCTCGGCCACTATCAGAAGAGGATGTGCAGTAGCCAGCCTCGGCCACTATCAAAAGAGGATGTGCAGTACCCATCCTATCCAAGCATATTAATGGAGAGTTGAGTGGAAGGAAAAAGTGTTGTAGAAAAAGGTGCACAAGCAACCGGGATAACCACAGCCTTGAAGGGATTGTTAAAAAAAGACCATTCAAAAATTTGAGGGCGATTCACAGGGAGTGGACTGCTGCTGGAGTCATTGCTTCAAGAGCCACCAAACACAGACATATCCAGGACATGGGCTACAAGTGTCGCATTCCTTGTGTCAAGCCAATCATGACCAATAGACAAAGCCAGAAGCGTCTTACCTGGGCCAAGGAAAAAAAGAACTGGACTGTTGCTCAGTCTTCTAATGTGTTGTTTTCAGATGAAAGTAAATTTTGCATTTCATTTGGAAATCAAGCTCCCATAGTCTGGAGGAAGAGTGGAGAGGCCACAATTCAAGCTGCTTGAGGTCTAGTGTGAAGTTTCCACAATCAGTGATGGTTTGGGGAGCCATGTCATCTGGTGGTGTAGGTCCACGGTGTTTTATCAAGACCAAAGTCCGCGCAGTCTTCTGCCAGGAAATTTTAAAGCACTTCATACTTTCCTCTGCCGACAAGCTTTTTGTAGATGGAAATGTCCTTCTCCTGCAGGACTTGGCACCTGTCCACACTGCCAAAAGTACCAATACTTGGTTTACAAGCAACAGTATCACTGCACTTGATTGGCCAGCAAACGCGCCTGACCTTAACCCTATGGAGAATCTATGGCATTTTGTCAAGAGGAAGATGAGACACCAGACCCAACAATGCAGACGAGCAGAAGGCTGCTATGAAAGCAACCTGGGTTTCCATAACACGTCAGCAGTGCCACAGGCTGATCGCCTCCATTCCATGCCGCATTGATGCAGTAATTGATGCAAAAGGAGCCCCAACCAAGTATTGAGTGCATTTACTGAACATACATTCCAGTAGGCCAACATTTTGGATTTTAAAAATTTTCAAGCTGGTGTTATAAAGTATTCTAATTTACTGAGATAATGACTTTTAGGTTTTCATTGGCTGTAAGCCATAATCATCAACATTAACAAATAAATACTTGAAATAGATCACACTGTAACGACTCTATATAATGTTTCACTTTTTGTGTTGAAGAACTGAAATAAATTAACTTTTTGATGATATTGTAATTTTGTTAGAAGCACCTGTAGTTTGTTACAGTGGTCACATGAATATACAGCATAGCATCTTTTCCTGCAGTGATGACATAAAATGCCGTATATGTAAACATCACCATGGAGGCTAATAGTTGGCTACTGAGGTCACATGAATATATATGCATGTAGAAAAGCCGCGGAGACACCATCACGTGTTTCTCAATGCAAGCAATGAAAGCCAGGTCTTTCACCGGGAAGGAACAACCACGGGAAGGGCAGCATCCAATAAAGGAAAACCACCTATGCCAAAACATGGTATCCATCCACAGACAGCTGTTTCGGGGTATTTGCCCCTCATCAGTGTGGAGTAGGAAACTGGAGCAGTGCCTAGTGAAAAGGCTATAAACATAAGGATGAATGACCTCTGGGAGATCAAAACATCCAACACCGCGGAGACACCATCACGTGTTTCTCAACGCAGTGATCCAGAACACTGCCCCCATCCCCCTTAAGGGACATTTATAACATGAATATATATATGGCATCTCATTGTGTCAGCAAAGTACACAAATATAATCATTACATTGCAACCCCTTTTAGCAATGCTGATTGCACTGTCTTATGTCGGTCTTCCAATTTTGCCAAAATAGAAATTCCAGCTGCATTCCATGTATAAAAAATTCCGGGCAGAATGCTATCTATTTAATAAGAGATATGTCTCTTTTGGGCTAACTAGGTCATTTCTGTATCCTGAGTCCCAATTTTAGAATATCCTGCTTGAGTTTTAGACCTACATCAATTCAGAATTCAAAAATATTTCATGGTTTTTCTTTTTGCTGAAAGTTTATTTTTTTCTGTCCCTTCTTTCAGATGCTCGAGATATTGAACAGCTACAGAAGAATAACATTACTCACATTTTGTCTATACATGACAGTGCCAGACCTATGTTAGAGGTAAGCAGAACTGCCTTCCTTTTCATCATTCCTCTCAGTATGATTTATCACCCCTTTCCACACACCCTTCTCAATAACATTGACTTACAGACAAGGGTACCTTGAAAATCCTTTCCTTTTCTGCAGTGATCGCTCTAAGATCTGTATAATATTAAAAAAAAAAGTATGAACTGAGATATAAACTGATGTGCATTCAGAATGTAAGCACATGTTCACACTATCCACTGAACAGATAAAAACAAAGACAGAAGCATAATGATTACATACCCTGCAGTAAATAAACAGCATAGTGCATGAAAATAATAAAAATACGAAAGTCATCCCACCACTCCACGGTGATCGTAATTGGGACAGTCCTAACTGTAATATTAAAAACCTTACCATTTTCCAAGTGACATGTATGTGGATTTTATGTGCATATA
Organism: Ranitomeya variabilis; assembly: GCF_051348905.1. Lineage (NCBI taxonomy): Eukaryota > Metazoa > Chordata > Amphibia > Anura > Dendrobatidae > Ranitomeya > Ranitomeya variabilis. The sequence goes on along the minus strand of NC_135237.1, from coordinate 326,366,962 downwards.
TGCAGCCTGCCTTTCCTTTGAGCTGGGCATCATATTGATGTGGTTTCCCATGTCTGTGTGTCCACTAGTTGGGCCCGATCCTTCTCAACCTTTATCCACATGCATGTCACTTGACAAACTGTAGGGTTTTTAATATTCGGGTTAGGACTGTCCCAATTACGGTCACCGTGAAGAGCTGGGATGGTTTTCGCATTATTTTTATCAAAAAACATGGAAACTAACTACCGTATATTTTCATACACTATGCTATTTATTTACTGCAGGGTATTTAATCATACTGTTTCTGTATTTGTTTTTTTATGTTTAATAGTATTATATATGGCCAGTATAATAATAAAATGACGGTCCTAAAACAAGACAGGTCCGTCAGGTCGGCTTTTTTTTATTTTTTGAAAATACATTCTTTGCCAGTTGTGTTGATGTCACAGAAAAAAAAGGCAGTCGTATTTATCAACACCAAGGCACATTATTAAATGCACAGCAGGATGCAGCATACCCCCATGATAAAGGCGGGGGCCTCACAGGTGCAAAATACTGATGAACCAACCACTTGCACCTACCTGTCATGGAGGGGGTGGTTGCCTAGCAGTACACATGCATAGGGCGCCAGTCACACAGGTAAGTGTAGTGCAAGTCTCGGGCTTAATATACCATTTCTATAGGACTAAGTATTCATTTTCTGAGGATTGTATATGCAGTACATGTCGTCTTGAAAAGCATTTGCATTTTTGATCTCCCTAATGCACGGACTGTCTTGTAATATGACTAGTTTCTTGGCTGTCCTCCCAAAAACAATGCAAATTCAATGATGTCTTAATGTATGAGAATGCAACATCTGGTTAGTGAAGCAAGAAACCTACCGTATGTACATTATTAGTTACCACTAATATCACAGACAATAGCATTCTGCGACTAGGCAACTAAAGGGTGTCTGTCATCCCCAAAACTGATATTGAATAATTTAGACCTTTTATATGGAAGACTTGGCCCATGTATTATCATACAGGTACTGTAGTTTATATTTAATGTGTTTTAGAGAAAAACTGTTTTATTACATATATAAATGAGGGGGCTTCAGTGCACCCTTGACATGGAACTTGTGCACCTCTCCTCCCCCTTAATTACCATCTACTCCGTCTGCCCTCATTGTGACTGTCAGTGCTGGCTTTGGATCTAACTCGCCAGTTGTGCACATACAGACTGTGCAGCAGGCGAGCACCTTCATAATCTGTGTCAGGGTATTCAGGGAGTTGTCATCCCATTCTCCAGTGTATACAGCCGCCGCTCGCTGCACACGGGATTACAAAGCGGTATTGGCGGTGAGTGGGAGCTGAGAGCGTGCACAATGTCAGTGTGTGGGCGCGTAATCATCCGGCTCCTGTGTATAACACCGGATCCAACAGCGGTGTGCAGCCATTATACACAGGAGAGGGAGGTATGGGTGTGTATATACTGACACTTGTCACTATTGGCCCGCCGCTGCTTTGTAATCCTGTGTGTAGCTAACCGGCTGCTATACGCTGAAGAGAGGGACAAGAGCTTTGCCTCTGCACATACTGAGCGCTACACATACGGACACTGTGTGCAGATGCTCAGCCACTCCATTGTCCATATGTGTAAAGCTGGGGAGCACTGCCAATCGCCATGAGAGGAGGAACGGGGTGGAGGATGGTAATTGAGGGGGCAGAAAGGTGCACTGAGCTCTTGGCAGGAATCTTCCGGATTTACATGAAGTATGTAATAAAATGCTTTCTTTTTAAAATGTGTTTACTAAAATCTACTGTACATGTATAATTTTTATAGGGGCTAAGTCTTCTATATTAAGGTCTAAATGGTTCTGTTTCAGTTTTGAGGGTGACAGACACTTTTTTAGGTTAATCTTTAAAGGGTATTTCCTGGCAAAAAAAACCTTTTCCCAGGAACTGGATACGTAAAAAATAATAAACTCTGTTGTTCTGACCTACCGGCACCCACCTGTATTTAGTGCAGGCCACTCTGTGATCTGCATTAACCATTTATGCAAGGACAAACACATATGGAGTATAGGTTTCTGTATATATAAATACACTCATATTGATGATCTATACACCAGCGGACTAGAGTGGAGACCACTCGGCAACATGTAGAATCAAGGAAAGATAGACCGAGGAGCAGTCAAAACGTTACAAAAGCAGGTACGCTAAGTATAATTTAAAATACCTTTTATTTTGGTGATTTGGGCGTGTGGTGGCACAGAAGGTGCTCACACAGAATAAAATAAATGTCACACATCAATAATCATAGCATAGCAGCATATGGTATAACACAAAGGGGTGACGAAGGCAAGGTCCGAAACGTACGTTCGGGTCCGGCACCACACCATTAGCAGCACTTCATGTATTAAACTGGTATGTACAAATTATTTATGCCTCTTTTGGTACTTTGATTGCTCCACCCTACATTTTATATTGATGCTATGAATTATTGTATAAATTGTAGTCAATAAATATCAGCATCAGTGTAATTTATATCTATATATGTGCAATATATTTATCTTTTGCGTATATGTCCATGTATACTTTTTGCACCTATGCACTTTATAGGGCCTCTGACACAATGATGCTGTTCTTCGTGTGATGCCATATGCTGCTATACTATGATTATTGATGTGTGACATATTTAGTTTATTTTATTCTGTGTGAGTCCCTTCTGTGCCACCACATGCCCAATTCACCAAAATAAAGGTATTTTATATTAAACTTGCCTGTATTTGTAACTTTTTGTCCACTCCTCGGTTTTTCTGTCTTTGGTTCACTCTGTGTGAAGAGACACAAAGCAGTGAAATCACTTTTCCACCAGCCACTGGACTGTGGTTTCTTATGATTTTATGATTAGCTGACTTTGAGCACATCATCATAAAACTGTTGAGCAAACTGTCCCAGGAGTGCTAGACGGCATGTTGCTTGTGCTATTGTGAGCACCTGCAATGCCTCTGGACTTGTCTTCAATCTAGCACATCTAGGATATAATTGGTCAGCAATTGCAAAGAGAGCTGCCAGCGGAGGATCTTGATGATTTGCCTGCCCAAGTGCTTTGTGTTGCAGTACATTTCTCAGACAACCATTAATAAGCTCATTGATAGCATGCCAAGGCGTGTAAGTGCGTGCGATTCTGCACATAGTGCTTGCTCTCAATGCTGAATAATCAGTATGTTTTGAAAATAGTTTTTCATAATTTGCATATCAGTAACAAGTCTATGGATTATGTAATTTCCATAATGCCGCAACTTTTCCTTCTTCATGTTGCCATCTCAATGTTGGGGAGTGTAGTATGAAGAAATCTACTAAAGACAGTGTAGAAAGACACATCTTCCAGTAATTTTATTAAGAATAGGTCTTCAATATGAGAGTGTAGAGGTCTGACTCCTGGCACCCCCAATCATCGGTTGATTACACTAGAACTGGAACAGCTCTACTGGCTGTACTATAGGCGTCCTGTACATTGCATAGTCAGTGGACAGACGTGCACACCTCTGCAGTATCTGCATTACGTCTTCAGGAGCTCAAGATGCTCTTTTAGCAATCTCATGACTGAAGGTTTTTTTTTAACAAGAAAATGTAACAAAGCCCTTATGTTAGTAAGTCATACATTTAAAGTAATAGTCACAGATTATTTTGGTAATTGTATCTTTTTACTTTGTGACTAAGTAAAGGTCTTCCAGACACCGTGAAACAGCAAACGGCTATAACATTTGTCAAGAACTCTATTTAGAAAACAAATGAACTGTAAAAAAAAATTGTGTAAAAGTGTACATAGCCTTTTAAAATAAAAATGTCATCTTAAATGGTTAAAATTGCAAAGTGTTTGTAAAAACAAGCATCCTTTCAATTTAATGGTGAGACTTTTAATTTTATAGTGTACATTGCTTAGGTCACGTCCACTCTGCAGCCTCAACATGGCATGTTACTAAGGCTATGTGCACACGTCCGGAATTGCCGCGGCAATTCCGGAACTCCCTGCTGTGGGAAAAACGCATGCGGAATTGGCATGCGTTTTCCCGCTAAACACTAGCGTTTTTCAAGCGATCTGTAGCCTCGCTTGGAAAGTGATTGACAGGTTGGTCACACTTGTCAAACATAGTGTTTGACAAGTGTGACCAGCATTCTACTATTGATGCTGCCTATGCAGCATCAATAGTAAAAAGATATAATGTTAAAAATAAAAAATCGTGATGCTCCCGTTCCCAGTAATGCAATGTGAGAATGACCTGTGATGATGTAGCCGTCTCACGAGACCGCTACATCATCACAGGTCATTGCCGCAAGGCATTATAGCCCCATGCGGAAAGTAAGTGGATCAATGCATTCCTATGTGTGCGGAATCCCCCCGATTCCGCGCAAAGAATGAACATGCTGCGTTTTTTTCCGGAATGTGATTCCGCCGCGGAAAAAAAATGCAACATGTGCACAAAAATTGCAGATTGCATTCTAATAATAGGATGCTTAATGTATGCATTTTTTTTTCGCGTTTTTATCGCGTTTTTATAGAGAAACGAAAAATCCTGAAAGTGTGCACACAGCCTAAGGAGCGCGCGCCGGCATGTGACTTTAGGCTACAATGCCGCTGGTCCAAACTGGCAATCTTCAGGAGAAAACGGGGAGCCGTGTGCACCTAAAGAAGATGAGATCAGCCCTCTAACACGATGCTTCTTGAGAACTGTACGCTTAGAAGCTACTTACACACTGCCAGTCATGGCTTATTCTTTGAAAATTGTCATGAGTCATGTTCACTGTGGCAGTCAGATGCATAGTTCTTATTCCGGCATGATGGACATCCTCCAGACTTTCAGTGTTCCCTTCACAACCACTGACAGATTTCACACCGACAACATGTGTACACCGAAATTAAAATGTCCTTGAAAATGGGCTATTTTGGTCCCCCGTTGCCGGTTAGAGTCAAATAAGGGTTGACAAATCTGAAAAGACTAGCCAGGTGCCAAATGGTTATTTGCATACAGCAAAACAAATTAAACTTTCGGGTTAGCTCTCGAGCTGTATGTATTTTGGCATGTTTTTCCTGGATATCATTTGTGAAAACCATTTTTTACTAAGTAATATTTAATTTTTAAAGAGACATTCTACATCTTAGAGTTGGAGAGTTTTACCGATAATAGCTATTAAATTCATGACGTATTTGATCACTTACGGGGTAATGCAATATTTTGTTTTATAACAGTTATATTTTCTCAGATTTTTCTTTGCTCAGAAAAGTTGGCTAAATTTAGATATTTAAGAGATTATATAATTATATAATTTTCAAATTTGTAAGTAATATACCACTAAATTACGTGTATTATGGGTAGTAATTAGTGATGAGTGGATGTACTGGGATAAGGCGTTATCTGAGCATGCTCGGGTGTCTCCGGTGTGCGCCAATAACATGTTTGAGTCCCTGCAGCTGCATGTCTCGCGGCTGTTAGGTAATCCCTGCATGTGTTGCAGCTGTTGAACAGCCGTGAAATATGCAGGCACGGGGAGCCCTCCGAAGCCACTGTTCGCACCCGAGCATGCTGATAACGCCTTATCCCAGCACGTTCGCTCATCACTAGTAGTAATCCTGCAATTCAGAGTTGCACAGTTCATGTAAAAACTTTTTGATGGTTGTTGTCATTTTTTTTCTATCCTTGATCACTTGCTAAAACACGTTTAACGTCGTGACATTTTATGGTAAGATTAATTTACATCAGAATAAATGTTATCACAGGAACTCCCAATCATGGATCACAAACTGATTCTTAGATATTGTGATCCTGCCCAAGAAAAGACATAGAAATTCTAAAGTACTGTATTCAATATAAAATATTTTAACTGGGTAAGAATTAAATGGACTTGTGTGCAATCCAACCCGTCAGTCTCTCGCCCCAGCATTTATACTTTCAGCAATATTTATATACAAACACACAGCACACAATGAAATCAATCTGATTCTATTTACTCATGTGATCTTTGTGCGTTATCTCTCGGTCTGGCAAACAAAGTAAAGCTAAAACAGCTCCGTGAAACAATTCTTTTGAGTTTTGATATTTCAGTAGATTCCAACCACACTAAAGGGAATCCGTCACCCGGTTTTTACTACCTTATTTGAGCGCTCGATGATGAAAGGGCAGAAAACTTAATTCCTGCAATCTCAGGTATCTGTCACTTACCTGACTGCTTGCTGTAGTTTTGATAAAATCATTGATTTATCAGCAGGAGATCATCATTAGAGGGAGAGTAAAGGTACCTTCACACTAAGCGATGCTGCAGCGATACAGACAACGATGCCGATCGCTGCAGCGTCGCTGTTTAGTCGTTGTGTGGTCGCTGGAGAGCTGTCACACAGACGGCTCTCCAGCGACCAACGATGCCGAAGTCCCCTGGTAACCAGGGTAAACATCGGGTTACTAAGCGCAGGGCCGCGCTTAGTAACCCGATGTTTACCCTGGTTACCATTGTAAAAGTAAAAAAAAAAAACACTTACTCACATTCCAGTGTCCGGCGTCCGCTTCCCTGCACTCCTCCTGCATCCTGTGTCAGCGCCGAACAACTCCGGCATCTCCCACAGAGTAGAGCGGTTGACGTCACCGCTCTGCTTTACGGCCGGCACTTACACAGGATGCAGGAGGAGTGCAGGGAAGCGGACGCTGGCCACCGGAATGTATGTTGTGTTTTTTTTTTACTTTAACAATGGTGACCAGGGTAAACATCGGGTTACTAAGCGCGGCCCTGCGCTTAGTAACCCGATGTTTACCCTGGTTACCAGTGAAGACATCGCTGGATCGGTGTCACACACACCGATTCAGCGATGTCAGCGGGAGATCCAGCGACGAAATAAAGTTCTGGACTTTCAGCAACGACCAGCAATCTCACAGCGGGATCCTGATCGCTGCTGCGTGTCAAACAACGATATTGCTATCCAGGACGCTGCAACGTCACGGATCGCTATCGTTATCGTTGTAAACTCGCTTAGTGTGAAGGTACCTTAAGCCTATTGCCATATAGTCTTCCATATTCATGAATTCTGTATAGCTTTGCTGCACCACTGACTAACCGCTTTCTTTGTACAGTGTGCATAGGCAGAAAGCTGCCAATCAGTATTGTGGGTGGGGTAATAGCTCAGGGAACTGATACAACTGCAGCAGACAAAACATTTCATAAAAACTGCAGCAAGCAACCCAGTAAGTGATACATCACTAGAATCAGAGTCTCTAAATTTTGCTTTTCTCAGATGAAGTAGCAAAAACATGGGACAGATTCCCTTTAATGCAACATTATAATTAAAGTGCATGGCTCCTCATCCCTATCCTGGTATGCATGGCCTCCTCATCCCCATCCTTTTATACATGGCCCCTCATCCCTATACTTTAATGCATGACCCCCTCATTGCTATCCTGTTATGCATGGCTCTTGATCCATATCCTGGTGTGCATGGCTCCTCATCCCTATCCTTGTGTGCATGGCTCCTCATCTCTGTCCTGGTGTGCATGGCTCCTCATCTCTGTCCTGGTGTGCATGGCTCCTCATCCCTCTCCTGGTGTGCATGGCTCCTCATCTCTATCCTGGTATGCATGGTTCCTGATCTCTATCCTGGTGTGCATGGCTCCTCATCCCTATCCTGGTGTGCATGGCTTCTCATCCCTATCCTTGTATGTATGGCCCCCATAAGAAAAATTTATAAAAAACAAAACATCCTACTTACTGTCCCTGCGCTCCCTCGCAGCGTATCGTATTGTTCTGATGCCAGCAGCTGCAGCGGCGGGACAATCACATGTGCCCGCTACTAAAGATAGATAATTCACTGCGCTCGCAATAAATATTCATTCCTTTAAGTAGTGGGCACATGTGATTGTCCGACCGCTGCTGTAATCCAGCGTCTGACTACTGTGCCCTCTATTAAAGAGAAATGAATATTCACTGTGAGTGTAGTGAATATTCATTTCTCTTTAGCAGCGGGCACAGGCTTTACCCGCAGCAGCCGGCTCCTGCCTCCCGTGACCTGCTGCTCCGCGCTGCCGCTCCTCATCCGTCTTCTGGTACCCTTACTTGAGTATACGCCGAGGGGGGGCTTTTTCAGCACAAAAAAATGTGCTGAGAAACTGCTTATACACCAGTATATATGGTAAATGATCTTTACCATTGTTTTATTGGACACAGTACTTCCTATAAAATACAGTTTCATGTACATGTTTACTTGTTGCGCACAGAAGGATGGCGTTAATGAATGGACCTTCTCTTTAGAGTTCTCTGAACCACTTGATAAGAACTGTCATTTTGAGCTCTGCACTTGGGGTATCACACTCTGTAAGGCTACGTTCACATTTGCATTGTGCGCCGCAGCGTCGGCGCCGCAGCGCACAACTCAAACAAAAACGCGGCAAAACGCACGCTAAAACGCTGCGTTTTGCGCCGCATGCGTCCTTTTTGGCCGAAAGTTGGACGCAAAAAAAATGCAACTTGAAGCGTTTCTTGCGTCCAACGCTTGCGGCCATGCGGCGCAAAACGCAGCACAACGCATGTCCATGCGCCCCCATGTTAAATATAGGGGCGCATGACGCATGCGGCGCCGCTGCGGCGCCCGACGCTGCGGCGCTGACCGCAAATGTGAACGTAGCCTAAGTTTGTTTTTTTAATGGATTTATCAGTTCATCAGAAAGGAGAAATTAGATGGCATTTGTGTGCGTTGTATGTGCTTTTTTTTTTTTTTTTTTGCACATTTTGAAGGTTTGATGCTCTCTGTATGTTTTGTTTTTACATATGGTTTCTACATACTGAATTCATCTTATTTTATGGTAATTTCTTTTCCAAGGATATCTGTCAGGTGTACACATTAATATTACATCTCAGCACCATCTAAAAAATGTATCCAATGACCCAGCTGTGCAAATAGCATTTTATTAGTAATCTAAAGTATCTGCACAATGCTGTAGACCGATCAGCCTTGACGGTCTTTGAGCGGTATGTGTTTGCAAGGCAGTCACAGGAATGAGTCCATTTATTATCTGCATATGACACCGTAAATGTACATAGCTACATGTAAGTGCAAAAACAAAAATGAAATGTATTAATCAATCCAATTCCTAACCACCAAAACTAGATGAAATTGTTGCCTCTCCTGAAACCAAAAATCAGTTAAACCGATACAGTGAGAGCTTGAAACACAAAACAAGTTGTAGGATTTCTAGATTGTCAAGACTTGAAACAAGCGAGAGTAAAATGTCTACCAAAAAAATCACAGTTTTCTTCAAAGCATGGGGATGGGGAAGAGAAATGGAGACAGTGAAATGAATTGCTTTCATGTGCTTGCATCAGGTGTTTTCGGCTTCGCTGAAAGTCGCTTCAAACTTGAGGAATGGGGTTAAGCTAGAGTAACTCTCGAGCACAACTAGGACATATGTGTCTTTCCTAAAATGCCTGTTTGGTTTATTTTGGAAATACGTATATAATATAATTTATGTATTGTAATAACTCATAATGAAATATGATCAGACATCTAATTGTCCTGTTGTGCCCTTGTTACATTCCAGATTGAGACCTATGAAAACAATGTGATATCAGATACTGTATGAATAAAATAAATGGGATATTCTAAGACTTCCAATAGTTAACATGCCCTTCTCTTGTATTTTTAGTCCCTGTCTGTAATCGCTAACTGGCCGCTCTACTTATTGATGTGCTTGGAACCTGTGTAGGTTCTCTATATGTCTTCGTTAACTCTCCGGGAATGTCTTGGCTGTCAGATTGCTTGGTATCCATTTCGGACATCAATGTAGTAATGGCTCTTGCTTAGGGTACTGTCACACAGAGCAATTTTGATCGCTACGACGGCACGATCCGTGACGTCGCAGCGATCGTATGATTATCGCTCCAGCGTCGTAGACTGCGGTCACACGTTGCAATCACGGCGCTGGAGCGATGCCGAAGTCCCCGGGTAACCAGGGTAAACATCGGGTTACTAAGCGCAGGGCCGCGCTTAGTAACCCGATGTTTACCCTGGTTACCAGCGTAAACGTAAAAAAAAACCAAACAGTACATACTTACATTCCGGTGTCTGTCCCCCGGCGTTCTGCTTCTCTCCACTGTGTAAGCACCATAGCCGGAAAGCACAGCGGTGACGTCACCGCGTCACCGCTGTGCTCGCTTTCCGGCCGGCCGGTGCTCACAATGCAGAGAAGCTGAGACGCCGGGGACAGACACCGGAATGTAAGTATGTACTGTTTGTTTTTTTTACGTTTACGCTGGTACCCACGGTAAACATCGGGTTACTAAGCGCGGCCCTGCGCTTAGTTACCCGATGTTTACCCTGGTTACAAGCGAACACATCGCTGGATCGCTGTCACACACAACGATCCAGCGATGTCAGCGGGTGATCAAGCGACGAAAGAAAGTTCCAAACGATCTGCTACGACGTACGATTCTCAGCAAGGTCCCTGATCGCTGCTGCGTGTCAGACACTGCGATATCGTAACGATATCGCTAGAACGTCACGAATCGTACCGTCGTAGCGATCAAAATTGCACTGTGTGACAGTACCCTTACTCTTGCCTTCCTGTTTATTTGGTTACAATTAAAACAATGAGCTTTATCAGACCTCCATTGACTTGCTTTTAAAATAAGATTTGTATTGCTTCCTGTTGAAGTTTCGCTGTGCATCCTCACAGGTTGTTCTTCTTCACGGAATGTATTATGTAATTTTACATCATTTGAACTCTGGCACTAATGTGGCAATGTTCTTTATTCAATATAGTCTATCAAAATAAATGAATTTCTATAGATTGGAAGACATCTAGTCTCAAAGATTGCTACTTAATACCGTAGTGCCTCCAAGAAAATTGCCAGACATATATTTTCATGTAGGACAAGTTTGAAAAAAAAAAATTCAGAAAACTTGTAAGCATTTACCCTTACATGTCTTAAACAATTTCTGTCACCCTTCAAATTATAGATTGAATGAAGTACCTCTGTTGTAAAATGTCTAACTATTAAAAGTTACCAAAGAGTCCTTATAAAGACCTGTTCACACTGTTTTTCTTCAGTGGAAAGTGTTACAGTACCGGCTAAGCGAATTAGATTTCTGAAATCTCATGTGTTGGCCTAATACGGTGCCAAGATGTATATCTTTCCTGAAATCTCATGCACATGCTTCTCATTTTTTCCCTTGTAGATTTGAACCATTAAAGCATTTTTTCAAATATGCTGCATGTTAATTCTTTCAGTGTTTTTATAGCTTTTTCTTCTTCCATTCATATGCAACAAAACACATTTTGCTCAGTTTTTTCCTGCACTTTTTTTTGCAGAAAAATCTGCTGCAAATACTCAACGTGTGCACATACCCTTAAAGAATCACAGGTCTACAAAAAATGTTTTTTTGTAATCCTCATAGGTGACTTTGTACTTTTCTGAATCAACTTTGTCCTGATTTCAAAAATGTATATAGTTTTTCTGTAGCACGTATATATAGTTTCCATGGAGCAGCATCATTATTATAAGGTATAGGAAATATACTGGCAACATTAAGAAAACCGTAATCTACAGATCAGAAAAATGCTTCACCTTACAAAACAGTTTTTATTGAACCCAAATTTCACATGTAAAATAGAAACCAAAATATGAGCAAAAATTAAAAGTACTTGACATTAGACTGTCGTTGATAGGATTTTTCAGAGTTATCCCTATATAACATCCAACAGTAATCTGCCATCATTGAGTCATTCCAAAAACCCTGGTAGCGGTGTTCCATTACTTTAATGTCCTGGTGAAACCGCTCACCTTGATCATCGCTTACATCCCCAAGATTTTGAGGGAAGAAATCTAAATGTGAATGCAGCATCCAAACCAGCAGGGGCCAGATGTTACAGCATAGTGGATGGGATTTCAAGAAATCTCATCTCCTCTATGCGTGCACTGACGCCTGCGGCTTCCCCGCGGAGACGGACATGCGGCACGTCTTTATAGACTGCAGCATGTCTATTTATCTTGCGGAGACGCTCAGTCATCCGCACGCTAAATGCCACCCGTACGATAAATGCCACCTGTACAATGTATTGGGCGCGGTGGTTCAATGAACACATGCGGAATCATCTACGTTCAAAAGTGGCCATGTGCTGCGTCCAAAGCACTGCCGATTACTGACCGTGGGGACGTAGCCTCAGATAGTGAGTTGTCCTGTCAGCTGCACTTTTGACCTTTCTTGTAAATTCTTTTCCTGGGGTGGACTCCATTTTAGCACTGCATGCATTTGACATGGGGCTGTACATAGGATAATGGTTATTGTTTGGTTTATGCTTCTGCTATTTTTTTAATGGCACTACATTATTTCACATGTGCAGCAAGGTACAGTATGCTGCACTAGTATCTGCACTCTGACTCTTTGGAGTGTTGGCTTAAGGGTTCAATATTTGCTATATTTATATGTGGCACCTTGCTTTATTTATTTTCTGATTAATAGTGCTGACTCCATAAGGAAATATTCAGGTATATATAAAAGCAAGTAAAGTGTGTCAAAAAAGGCAAAATTCAATGAAGATGATGATTAAGTAAAGTAACCGTATATAAAAAAAAAAATTAAAAATAAGTGCAGTGTTTAATACACTTCTAATAGTTTTTCATACTGTAGATTATTGTTTGTTATTAATAAAGTAAATTTTTACTTATTTAAAAACACCTACCCAAAAAATTGGTGTGGTTTGGAACAGATTAATAGCATTTCAATTCATTTTAATGGGGACATTTTAATTTGATATATGAGCAAATTGAGCTAAGTGTTCGGTCACAGAACAAATTAAACTTGTACGCCAAGGTAACCTTATGGTCCCTGGTTTTATTAATTTATTTCTATATTAAATATATTTGTGTAATTTAGATCTCATTTAATTTCTGAAATGATACAAGACTGTGACCTTCAAGTGCAAAGTAGAAATAAAGATATCAGCGATGCTGAATAATCTTCAGAAGCACTTGGCCTTAGAGTTTGGCACCACATTTTCTTCCACATGTCCTAACTTGTCAACTATTTTTTTTTTTTTTATTTTTTTTTTTCCTTTTCACAAGAATTAGATTTTTGATATAAAGTATTTTTTTGTCTTCTAAGCATGCGAAGTCTTAAGTTTGAGACTCCAATATGTAAATTTCTCTTGGTTTTGTAAATTGTGTGGGTTTCGTTGAAATCTGGAGCAAGCTGTGACACCATGCAAAAGTGTATCCGTCAATTTAAGTGATCAATCATTTCTCCCATTTTGCAGCACGATTTGGATGTGCATACAGATGGTTATTATTTTTTGTGACATTTAATGCATTTCTAAGCGCTCCCGATCCTCCCTACAACTCGCTTACTATGTTGTATCTTTGTGTCATTGCCTCTCTGCAGGCAGTTCTTCCACCAATAATCTCACAGCTGCCGTACAGATTCTTGTGCCACAACACCTGTTTTTCATGTGAAACAAAAGCTCTCATTATAGCTCAGCATGCTACTTTTTTCTTCTCTCGACATTTAACTTTCGAGTTTCATATGACACAGCTGCCTTAGTTTTTAAAGTAGTTTCCTATTTATAAACTTTATATAAAGTGGTTGTACTATACAGTAGTTTCAAGGTCATCAAACCTTGTTCTTGAAAAGTCACTTTGATGAGATTGATTTAACAATTCTTGTATGGTTCAGAGCACCATCTAGGGAAGCCCTTGTTCTCTTTATAAAGTGATCCACGGCAGAAAGAAAGTACGGTAACCCCCAAATTCATATTGCGGCCCTATTTCAGCGAATTTTAAAGACATTCTAGTTGCCTACTCCAATTGCCAGAGCACAGTGCTGGTAGACATTGATATAGTTTGATGAAAAAAAGAACGTCAGTAATTATATACCTAAGTCGACTCAATAGCAGCTATACTATACCGGAGATACAAGAGTCAAAGACTTTGCCAAATAGTAACCAATTATTTTTATTGAAAAAGAAATTTCCAATTAAAAAATCATACACGTAATATATAGTGCAAAATACTTAGTACAAGTTGTGACTAAATCCAAGGATACACCCATGGATCCAGATGCACCATGATAGGACAACAATAGATCAAATGTCATAAAACCAGTGTTAATTGTCTACACATAGCTATTGTATGGCTGATGTATAACAGTGACCACAGGTGTCGTATTTATACAATGGCATTACTCATACTAATAGGATCACTGCATATCACAAGTAAACCAACAGCAATATGTGAGGATAAAGTGAATAAATAAGTGAAGGGTTAATTACCCATAGGTCACACGATGTCCTGTCCGGCACCCGGTCCAAACCCTGATGCGCGTTTCGCGTTAGTGTACTGCCGCTTCCTCAGGGGGCGTATTGATATAGTTTGAGTTGTTAAAAAAATATATTCTGACGGTAGAACTGTTTCATTAGGGGTATTCAGAACAGGTAAAAAAAATATTTTACTCAATCCTAAAGTCACTTTATCAATATTGCAAGAGCCAAACTATCTTGTATACATTCATGGGAACTAGGGATTAAATACATTCTAATACCAGAATAGATTTGTTTTCATTTAGGGCATTTCACAAGCCAGTGACTGATACTGGTCAAGCCACCATAAGACAGTGTGCCGTATATACAGGTGCTTCTTACAAAATTAGAATATCATCTTAAAGCTAATTTATTTCAGTTCTTCAATACAAAAAGTGAAACTTGTATATTATATAGTCATTACAAACAGAGTGATCTATTTCAAGTGTTTCTGTTACTGTTGATGATTATGGCTTACAGCCAATGAAAACCCAAAAATCATTCTCAGTAAATTAGAATAATTAACAAAAAACACCTGCAAAGGCTTCCTAAGCATCCCATAGCCTGTTGCAGTAGGCTCCACAATCATGGGGAAGACTGATGTCCAGACACACACCACAAGGAGGGTAAGCCACAAAAGGTCATTGCTAAAGAGGCTGGCTGTTCAGAGTGATGTATCCAAGCACATTAATGGAAAGTTGAGTGGAAGGGAAAAGTGTGGTAGGAAAAGGTGCGCAAGCAGCCGGGATAACTGCAGGCTTGAAAGGATTAAGAAAAGGCCATTCAAAAATTTGGGGGAGACTCTCAGTGGACTGCTGCTGGACTCATTGCCACCACACACAGACGTATCCAGGACATGGGCTACAAGAGTCGCATTCCTTGTGTAAAGCCACTTATGACCAATAGACAACGCGAGAAGCTTCTTACCTGGGCCAAGGAGAAAAAGAAGTGGACTATTACTCAGTGGTCCAAGGTGTTCTTTTCAGATGAAGGACAATTTTGCATTTTATTTGGAAATCAAGGTCCCAGAGTCTGGAGGAATAGTGGAGAGGCCACAATCCAAGCTGCTTGAGGTCTAGTGTGAAGTTTCCACAATCAGTGATAGTTTCGGGAGCCTTGTCATCTGCTGAGTTTGGGGAGCCATGTCATCTGCTGGTGTATGTCTACTGTGTATTATCAAGACCAAAGTCAGCGCAGCCATCTACCAGAAAATTTTAGAGCACTTCGTGCTTCCCTCTGCTGACAAGCTTTTTGGAGATGGAAATGTCATTCTCTAGCAGGACTTGTCACCTGTCCACACCGCCAAAAGTTCCAATACCTGGTTTAAAAGCGACAGTATCACTGTGCTTGATTGGCCAGCAAACTCGCCTGACCTTAACCTCAATAAGAATGAGATATTGTCAAGAGGAAGCTGAGAAACACCAGACCCAACAATGCAGACAAGCTGAAGGCTACTATGAAAGCAACCTGGGCTTCCATAAGACCTCAGCAGGTCCACAGCCTGATCGCCTAAATGCCATGCTGCATTGATGCAGTAATTGATACAAAAGGAGCCCCGACCAAGTATGAGTGCACTTACTGAACATACATTTCAGTAGGCTAACATTTTGGATTTTAAAATAATTTTTCAAGCTGGTGTTATGAAGTATTCTAATTTACTGAGATAATGACTTTGGGGTTTTCATTGGCTGTAAGACATCAACATTAACAGAAATAAACACTTGAAATCGATCACTCTGTAATGACTCTTTATAATGAGTTTCACTTTTTGTATTGAAGAACTTAAATAAATTAACTTTTTGATGATATTCTAATTTTATGAGGAGCACCTGTACTAAATTAACCTGCTGATGGGCCTTGCGGATCTTACGTAATAAAGTCTATTGGATTCAAATCCAGGAACCCAGCACTTCAAGACATGTGTAAGGACCACTTTGTATATTATTTTATTTTTTTATAAGAAACTGCCAGGAGAGCAAGATTTTCTGAAAGAGAACCACCCCTTTAACAGATTATGCTAGTCTGAGAGAAGTGTTTTGAGAAACCGCACTGGCAAGAATCTATAACTGCACTATTTTGTGGTATCCTATGAAAACAGGGTGGAGGACAGACAAGAGAAAAGGTCTGGTTTGGTGTAGGAGTGGGGCAGATCGTATAGCGCTCCTCCTGAACTTTGACTAGCATAAACTTGTGCCTGCAATAACCATAATTATTTCTCTGAATAGCTAGATCTCTCATTTGCACTTTGAGGGTAGTTAGAGTAGAATAGCAGATACCTGTATGTACAATGGAATTTGTCTTCTAGGGGATGCAAAAACCTATTCCCTAGCAACCAGGCAACCCCCATATGTACTTATGCTGGCTAACAGATGTAAATCATTCAGCTGCGGCAAGAAAAACTAAATTTCCGAGCACTAAAAAATACTCGGAGGAGACCCGAGCGTGCTCGAGAAATCTCGAGTAACGAGTATATTCGCTCATCGCTAGTAGTATGTGATCATTTATTACTGAGAACATATTTAAAGGGGGATGTCCACTACATAAAACCTGAAAGCTCATATTGGCCTACCATCCTGGCGCTACTCCAGAGAAGGGAGCCCGGAGCCCAGCAGGGGATGTAGGCAGCAAAAAGGAGGTGCAGCGCCAGAGCAGTTGGCATGGATGGGACTCAATGGGCTAATGGGGGGAAAAACAACATTTATTATTGATTCTCACAAAATGAACAGTTTTTTTCATAAACCATGTATTCGGTTAACAGAATCCTTTAAAAACTCTGAAGAAGGCCATGAATTTGTTTTAATCTAGTGTCTTATCTCCACAGGGCATGAAATATCTTTGCATTCCAGCATCTGATTCGCCAAATCAAAATTTGTAAGTACTTACTTTTACATGGTTTTGGTGGGGCCTTGATTAAAATTCAACTTAAATATCTTAAAAACCATAGAGTTGTAGAAAATACATGAATTTCTCCTATTTATGAACATTTAAGATTTTAGATTTAGTTCTGGTATCCATATGTTCAATACGCCCTGGTTGAATGCTTTCTTAGAATCATATTGTAAATTGTAGAATTTTTTTTTATTGAAAATTTGTTTTAATGATCCAGTATTGACTGTTTTTATGTTAAAAAAGGTAAAAATTAGAGTACTTTTAAAAGAGGAAACTTGACAATGAATTGAGAACAGTACGTTAAAGGTTATATAAAGGGGAAGTCCCTAATAGTATGCAAAATTGCACCCGAATTGAACTTGATAATGTGTGACACTAATCATGAACATCTTGCCCTAGAAGAGAGGGAAACGTCCTATTTATAATTAGGATGTATTTTCCCATATGTGCATGGGTGATAAACATGTGGTTTCTGCTGGGTAAGGGAACACCTTGATCCCCAATGGAAACCAGTGAGGTACAGAACAAAGACTTGGTGCACTGTTCTAGTTAACTGCTGCTTCTGCGAAAACCAGTTACAGCTGCATAAAATTCAGACCAACAATGCAATCTCCATAGAGAAATATTGATACTGTAATTGCCGAACTGAGTGTTGCCAGAGCATACAACCTTTGCCGTTCAGTCAGTTTGGGAAATTTATGATTAAGCTGTGCCCTTGTTCTTGACTTTCTTGGGCTTCCATCTGAATCCTACTGTATACCCGATACTGCAATTTCCTTGTTTGGTTCAACCATAACTCCACAATAGCACGCTCGCTATCCTGGGGTCATATTTGACACAGAACTTTTTTTATTCCCTACATCTGATAACTTACTCATGTTGCCTGCATCTAAAGAAACATATATATATAGTAAAACCTGGCACTCAACTTATACTTGGAAGTGAATTTATTTTCCTGCAACAAATTTCCAGCAACAACAAAACGTTTCGGTCATCAATTAGACCTTCATCAGTTACATATGGTGAGTGGTGCCTGGAAAAAGGACTGACAAACGGTGGACACCGCGTCTGTTGCGCCCTGCACAAGCGGCTGTCTCATACAGACTACCTCTACATTTACTAGTGAAGTCTATTACTACCTGCCTACACTGGCACCACTCACCATATGTAACTGATGAAGGTCTGATTGATGACCGAAATTGTCTATTTTAGCTAGTCACAATATTCTGCATCTCAATTTGCAGACACTATATTTTGGGGTACTGCCCCTTATCAGCTCAGTGTGAGATCTGGTTTGGTTGGGTTAGAGGTGTCTGACTGGGATCCAAAGGGTAACATTTCTCCTTGCGAAGAGTGACATGTCAAGCCTGATGAGACTTTTAGGCCGCAATGCTCCTCTGGGAAATATACAAATGTTCTCTTTCGAGAGAAAGAGAACTAGAACTCTAGTGCCACCTATAAGAAGTAGCAATTCAAAAAGTCAATATTGACTCTCTAACAAGCCTTGTCACATGACTTAGGATAAAAGCCAAAATCCCGGTCAGACGGCTCTCACACTTTGCACTGACAAGGGTCAATGCCACGAAACCGTATCTGCAAATTGAGATTTTGGTTTTGGCTTTTATCCTAAGTCATGTGACTTAGAAAGTTGATATTGACTATCATTGCTATTTCCTATAGGTGGCACTAGAGTTCTAGTCTTTTTCCTCTCTGAAGAGACAATTTGCATATTTCTCAGATGAACATTGCTGCTTAGGTCTCCTTACCTTGACACGTCATCTTAACATGTCACTCTTCGCCGTGAGAAACGTTACCCCTTGGATCCCCAAGAGATCATCATGTAATGTTTGTCATGGTTGAGTCACAGCTCAAAATATCTATGCACAATGCCAATCATCAGCTACAATGGTAGAAAGCATGTTGCACCTGGACTTTAGAGCTGTGAAAATATGCAATCTCAAGTAATCACTTTTCACTATCTGACAGTCTGATGGATCTCTATTGGTGTACTGCCCAAAGAAAGCGGAAAACTGTAGGAATAGGAGGAGAATGTTGGAGTAATGGTATGGGGGTATTCTTAGGTTTTCGGATTAGTCACTTATTTCCTTTTGAAGGGTTGTGTTGATTCTACAGAATGCAAATATAATTCGGCTCAAGAATTTGTGCAGGAAGAAGGGGTTTGGGTTCCTGCAGAACTGAGCAAACTTCTCAGTTGGCTACAGGGACGCTAGGGACGGGCTGCACCTCAATGGGGAAGGTGCAGCTGTGCTGGGGGAGAAAATGGCTAGAAGGTTGGAGGAGTGTTTAAACTAGGGAATGGGGGGAGGGTATTCATATTATAGGAGGGGAAGATGGTGCAGATAGAGACCTGGGCATAAATAAGGAAGTTGGGGGTGGCGGTGGCATGGGGGGTGGGGTTAGAACAATTAATAATTTAAGAAAGAATAGAGGTACAGAGAGATACATAAAGTGCATGTATACCAATGCCAGAAGCCTCACCAACAAAATGGACTAATTAGAATTAATGTTGTTGGAGCATATTTATGACATGGTGGGGATATCTGAAACATGGCTGGATGAGAGCCATGACTGGGCTGTTAGCTTGCAGGGCTATAGTCTGTTCAGAAATGACATAATGGATAAGCGAGGGGGAGGTGTGTGTCTAGATGTAAAATTATCCTTAAAACCCCTGCGTGATAATATAGGTGAATCTAATGAAAATGTAGAGTCCCTGTGGGTGGAGATAAGGGGAGGGGGAAAAAATAATAAATTACTGATAGGGGTTTGTTATAAATCTCCAAAAATAATGGAAGCAATGGAGAACATCCTCATAAAGCAAATAGATGAAGCTGCGACTCAAGGAGAAGTCATTATTATGGGGGCCTTCAACTACCCTGAAATAGATTGGGGAACATAAACCTGTTCCAGCAAAGGTCATCGGTTTTTTTGACAACTATGAGAGACAATTACCTTTCACAACTGATTCAGGACCCAACAAGAAGGGGGGCACTGCTAGACCTAATATTAACCAACAGGCCAGACCGCATAGCAAATATAAGGGTTTGGGGGTCACTTGGGGAATAGTGATCACAAAATACGTTTTCATGTATCCTTTAATAAGATGTTTAGTAGAGGGGTTACAGGGACACTAAACTTCAGGAGGGCAAATTTCTAACGGATGAGAGATGATCTTGGTGCAATTAACTGGGACGATATCCTGAGACATAAAAATACACAAAGAAAATGGGAGACGTTTATTAGCATCCTGGATAGGACCTGTGCACAGTATACACCGTATGGGAATAAACATACTAGAAATAGGAGGAAACCAATATGGCTAAATAGAGCTGTAAGGGGCGCAATAAGTGACAAAAAGAAAGCATTTAGAGAATTAAAGGAAGTAGGTAGTCATGAGGCATTAAATAAATACAAAAAATTAAATAAATTCTGTAAATAGCAAACCAAGGCAGCAAAGATTGAGACAGAGACTCATTGCCAGAGAGAGTAAAAATAATCCCAAAATATTCTTTAACTACATAAATAGTAAGAAACTAAAAAATGATAGTGTTGGCCCCCTTAAAAATAGTCTGGGCGAAATGGTGGATGAGGATGAGGAAAAAGCCAATATGCTAAATGACTTTTTTTCATCAGTATTTACAGAAGAAAATCCCATGGCAGACAATATGATCAGTGATCACAAAAATTCCCCATTAAATGTCACCTGCTTAACCCAGCAGGAAGTACGGCGGCGTCTAAAAATCACTAAAATTGACAAATCTCCGGGCCCGAATAAGATACACCCCCGAGTACTGCAGGAATTAAGTACAGTCAATGACAGACCATTATTTTTAATCTTTAAAGACTCCATAATAACAGGGTCTGTACCACAGGACTGGCGTATAGCAATGTGGTGCCAATATTCAAAAAGGGGACAAAAACTGAACTCGGAAATTATAGGCCAGTAAGCTTAACCTCTACTGTGGGTAAAATCCTGGAGGGCATTCTAAGGGATGCTATACTGGAGTATCTGAAGAGGAATGACCTCATGGCCCAATATCAACATGGGTTTACTAGGGACCGTTCCTGTCAGACTAATCTGATCAATTTCTATGAAGTTCCGGACTGGACCAAGGGAACCCAGTAGATGTAGTGTATATAGACTTTTCAAAAGCTTTTGATATGGTGCCACACAAAAGGTTGATACATAAAATGAGAATAATGGGGATAGGGGAAAATATGTGTAAGTGGGTTAAGAGCTGGCTCAGGGATAGGAAACAAAGGGTGGTTATTAATGGAGCACACTCGAACTGGGTCACGGTTAGCAGTGGGGTACCACAGGGGTCAGTATTGGGCCCTCTTCTTTTTAACATATTTATTATTGACCTTGTAGGGGGCATACAAAGCAGAATTTCAATATTTGCAGATGACCCTAAGCTCTGCAGGGTAATCAATACACAGGATGGCAATTTTATATTAAAGGATGATTAATGTAAACTAGAAGCTTGGGCTGATAAATGGCAAATGAGCTTTAATGGGGATAAATGTAAGGTCATGCACTTGGGTAGAAGTAATAAGATGCGTAACTATGTGCTTAATTCTAAAACTCTGGGCAAAACCGTCAATGAAAAAGACCTGGGGGTATGGGTGGATGACAAACTCTCACATTTAGTGGCCAGTGTCAGGCAGCTGCTACAAAGGCAAATAGGATAATGGGATGCATTAAAAGAGGCATAGATGCTCATGAGGAGAACATCATTTTACCTCTATACAAGTCACTAGTTCGACCACACTTAGAATACTGTGCACAGTTCTGGTCTCCGGTGTATAAGAAAGACATAGATGAACTCTAGCTGGTGCAGAGAAGAGCGTCCAAGGTTATTAGAGGACTGGGGGGTCTGCAATACCAAGATAGGTTATTACACTTGGGGCTATTTAGTTTGGAAAAACGAAGACTAAGGGGTGATCTTATTTTAATGTATAAATATATGAGGGGACAGTACAAAGACCTTTCTGATGATCTTTTTAATCATAGACCTGAGACAGGGACAAGGGGGCATCCTCTGCTTCGGGAGGAAAAAAGGTTTAAGCATAATAACAGACGCGGATTCTTTACTGTAAGAGCAGTGAGACTATGGAACTCTCTGCCGTATGATGTTGTAATGAGTGATTCATTACTTAAATTTAAGAGGGGACTGGATACCTTTCTTGAAAAGTATAATGTTACAGGATATATATACTAGATTCCTTGATAGGGCGTTGATCCAGTGAACTAGTCTGATTGCTGTATGTGGAGTTGGGAAGGAATTTTTTTTCCCCAATGTGGAGCTTACTCTTTGCCACATGGTTTTTTTTTTTTGCCTTCCTCTGGATCAACATATTAGGGCATGTTAGTTTCTTTAGGCTATGGGTTGAACTAGATGGACTTAAAGTTTTCCTTCAACCTTAATAATAACTATGTTACTATGTTTGAACAATTGGAAACTTCCAACTTTGTGCCAACTGTGTGGGGAAAAAACTTTTTTCTTTCGGAGCATAAGTGTGCCCTGTGCTCTTAAAGAGACCAATAAGGATCTGGTTTGATGTATAGGAACTTAAGTGTTGTACAGATTCTTGACTTCAATCCCATCAAACACCTAAAATAGGTGTTGGAACACCAACTAGGAACCAGACCTTCCCATCATTTGCCAGTCATTGCCCCATACAAATGCTCTATTGGCTGAATGGGCACAAGTTCCCACATACCCTGTGATTATATCACACTGACCTACAAAGCCATCCATAACCTTTCTCCTTCGTATATTTCCAAACTAATCTCTCAATCTTCCCTCACATATTCTCTGCTCCTCCACTCTTCTCCCAAATATCCCCCAACACGTCCAACTATCCACCTTCAAAAGAAACCTGAAAACCCACCTCTTCAAGAAAGCTTACAACCTGTAATGACCACGCTGCCACCTCAACACCATCGGAGCTACTGCAACCCCCGACCTACTGTCTCCTTCCCCATAATCCTGTAGAATGTAAGCTCACAAGGGCAGGGTCCTCTTCCCTCTGTACCAGTCTGTCGTTGTTAGTTTGTTTACTGTAAGTGATATTTGTATTTTGATGTAACCCCTTCTCATGTACATCACCATGGAATTAATGGTGCTATATAAAATAATAATTTACTATTATTATTATTATTATTATTATTATTATTATTGTTATTATTATTATATGATCCAAGTGTACGCCAAATGAAATATTCTGTAATATGAGTAAAACTGAAATCAGAAATTAGCAAAAGGGGGAACAAATGTTGTCAAATGAAACAAAAGTAGTACTGGTTGAAAGTAAAGACAAAATTAATATGGCTTGTAACAATAAATTAATAATTAGAATATATTAAATATAATAATTTGACAAGTCTACAGTGAAGCGGTCAGTCATAGCAGTGATACTTTTATTCATTAATTTTCGAAATGGTCAAAAGGCATTAGAAGTAAAATTTCTGTTATCAAGTCTGATCCACTTTCCGCAATCTGTATGTTTGCGTGTTGAGGAGCATAATATTATGGTATGCATCGATGGACTTGGGGCTAAAATGTGTCTGTGGTATTTTATGAAGTTGTGTGACAATACAGTTTTAATATGCAGAAATAAAGATGTTTTTTCCAAGTGGATTTCGGTGCTGGACTTATATATAGATGCAAATTACTGTGGACAGGAACTTCATTAAGATTACATTCACATAATTTATCTGAAAGTTAATGGACTATATTTTCGTGTATTAAAATAATTATGTATTCACATTAAATATGAATATCTTCAAAATGTTTACAGAAAACTGCCAAATTATCAAGACTGCTAAAACAAACCTTTAAGGGTATGTGCACACGTTGCGGATTCATGTGCGGATTTTTCCGCACAGATTCCGAAAAATCCGCCTTAAATTTTACTTGCGCGTTTACCCGGTTTTTGTGATTTCACCTTTGTTTTTACACTTGCAGATTCCAATTATGGAACAGGTGTAAAACGCTGCAGAATCTGCACAAAGAATTGACATGCTGCAGAAAATAAACCGCCGTGTTTCCGCACGGAATTTTCCGCAGCATGTGCACGGATTTGGTTTTCCATAGGCTTACATGATCATGTAATCCGCATGGAAAACTGCTGCGAATCCGAAGCGCCAAATCCGCAACATGTGCACAGACCCTTAAGGAGCACTCCTTCAGGTATTTTTTTAATTGCTCCCTTCATTAACCATCAATTAAATGTTTTTTATGTGTGCAATGTAGTGGTTGCTGGTCCCGGTTTTTTTGGTAATCTCCTGCATCATGTGGCCGCAGCTCTTTTTTGCTTGCTCACGCAGCAGATTAATTCCTTTTTTAAAGGGTTTGTCCACCTCTCTGACAACCTCTTCTGAACCACAATGTTTTCCCGTAGTAAAAGAATAACACTTGTACTCACCTCCAGTGCTGTTTCAGCTTTGTCGCCACTGGTGTCATCTGATATTGTCACTGCGGGCAATCAGCGTTGGGTTCAGTCTCCTCCTTTGGACAAATTACGATATCTGAAATTTTAGGTCCATGGCCAAGAAATGTCCCATTTCTCAATGTTTTGTTCAAATTGCCACTTATTTATCACTTGTGCCTTGTGACATAATAATCTCTTTTATATAGTGCCAACCTATTCTGCAGCCCTTTACAGTTTTCTCCTTCGCCTCATTGGGGGACACAGGACTGTGGGTGTATGCTTCTGCCGCCAGGAGGCTGACACTAAGTAAACGTGAAAAAAAGTTAGCTCCTCCTCCGTCGTATACACCCTGACACTGGATACCGAAGAATCGAGTTTATGCTTAGTGTCTCAAGGAGGCACATCTCTGGGTCCTGTATCCTTTGGACTCTGTTTTCAACGTCTATGGATTGAGGGGGCGACGGACCCTTTTGAGGGTCTGATCTCCCCAAACCATCAACGGGCAAGCACGTGTGATCCCTCCACGTATCCTTTCCCGCTGTGTGGGATTCTTCACCGGACTTGGCCCTGACCACCCTAAGGTATTTACACCCTAGGCTGTACAGGTGCCCTTAGATGTCCGTGTGACCCCCTGACTCCTACACCCCTGCTCTGCTGCGGTGATAGATGGGGTGGTGGACGGTCCCTCTCCTTATCCTGGCAGATAATGGAGATAGGGTTCCTGTACCGTCATTTTCCTCCCCCTCGCTGTATTTACTCTGGGAGAGGGGGGCGCCTGACAGGGCTCTATCCATTACCTGGCGCTGCGGGCATCTTGGATAGCAGGTGCTCTGCGGTGCTGCGGTTCTTTCAAGTCGGCCACGGCTGTGGTTGTGCTGGGGCAGTGCGGTGCCGCCGGCGCCGTTTTCTATCCTCGGCGGCCGGCTCTGCGGCGGTATTGTACGGCGGTGCCGCAGTCTTTCCCAGGCTCTGCCTGGTCTCCAGCAGGTGTGGGGACAATTTCCGGGTAGCTCATGGCCCGGACTTCTGCCCAGCAGACCGCGTTGTTTAGGCTCCGGCGCGTCCACTTCCGGCTCCGCCTTTCCTCTCTCAGGGAGAGGAAAAATTGAGGCCCCGGCTTTAGGCCTACTACAGGCCGCATCGCAGCATGGCGGTTCCGCCCCCTAAGTCGTCTGGGGATAAAGGCAGCATCATTTCGCCGCATCGTGCGTTCGGATCAGTCGCTGTAATCGTGGGGACACAGGACTGGGGTAAGTGCTTCTCCCTCCTGCTGACAGAAGCACTATATTTTTTTTCCCAGTCTCAGGCCCTGGGTATAGCTTTACGGATCACTATGTCTAGAAGGGTTAAAACTCACACGGTCCTATATACCGGTTGTGCAGCTTGTCGTGTCTCATTCCCGCGTGCCCAGAGTAATCCTCTTTGCGAGGCCTGCGATTCTGAACACGCCCAGGAGCCCCCCCATGCCAGCTCCCCAGCAATCTCTCCGACTCCTGTCCCTCAAGCAGAGGCTGGGGCGGTTCCGCCGGAATGGGTTACGTCCTTGACGCAATCCATGGCGTCCCTTACTGAAGCAATCAAATCCCTTCAGACCCCGGCAGTCAGGGCCAGCAGTCCATCCGTCTCGGAGATGGCCTCGGGGCCTCAGGAGCCTTCGGCCTGCAGGGGCCGCGCTTGCACTAAACAGACACGTGGAAAGCGGATTCGCACAGCGTCGCCCAGGCCCTCAGGTGCTTCTGCATCCTGGAGCTCTGTCGCATTCTCCTTCCTCAGCAGAAAGTGGGGAAGTTGAGACAGACTGAATCGGAAGGGTCCCTTAAAGGGAACCTGTCACCTGAATTTGGCGGGACCGGTTTTGGGTCATATGGGTGGTCCCGCCAAATTCAGGCGACAGGTTCCCTTTAATTTTGAAAATCCTGGTTTTCAAGAGCCGGTAGATAGCTTGATTGAGGCTGTCAATCAGTCTCTGGGGATAGAGGACGAGCTCGCCTCATCATCAGCATAAGGTCTCATTTAATCGGGCCCATAGGGTGTTTTCTTCTCACCCTGAATTTGAGGACATGATCCGACGTACCCGGGAGCACCCGGACAAGCGTTTTTCGGGGCAAAAGGCTCTGAAGGCTAGGTATCCCTTTGCTACTGAGCTTTGTAGTAAATGGGTAGAAAATCCTGCTGTGGATCCTCCGGTGTCCCGTTTAGCCTCTAACACGTTGCTATCTCTCCCTAATGGATCGGCGATTAAGGATCCTACGGATCGTCTTATAGAGAGCTTGGCTCGTTCGGTTTTTGAGGCTTCAAGTTCGGCCCTTTTTCCTTCTTTCGCGGCAACTTGGGTTGCCAAGGCTATGATGTCTTGGTCTAACAAAAGCTCTTCAAGAAGGTGATTTGTCAGCGGAATTGGCGGAAATGTCATCTCGGATAACTACCAGCAAGTGCTATCTGATTAATGCATCCTTAGATGCTGCAGATTGTGCCTCTTCGGCTGCTCCTAACGCTGTTGCTATTAGAAGGGCTCTCTGGTTATGAACATGGCGGGCTGACTCTACCTCTAAAAAATCGCTTACAACCCTACCATATCAGGGAGGTCGCTTGTTCGGAGAGAAGCTAGATCAGCTTATTTCTGACTCCACAGGAGGGAAGAGCAAGTTTCTTCCTCAGCAAAGGATTAGACAGCCTTTTCGTCGCCAATTCCAGGCCCGATTCAGATCCTTTCATAATGCTAGATGGGCTCAGGCATCGAGCTCTGTTGCGCAGGGTCGACCCAATCAGGACCGAGATAATCGAGTCCCCTATACGGCCAACCAGGGGGGAAGAATGCGTTCCCAGTCAACTAGATCCAGAGGATCTAGGACTCAAAGGTTTTCGGCCAAGTGACTGGAGGCCTCCTCGGAGTGCCTCCAACAGAGTAGGCGGACGTCTACTTTTGTTTCACCAAGTCTGGCTTCAAGTGGTCCACGACCGGTGGGTCGGAGAGCTCGTATCTTCAGGTTACAAGATAGAGCTTGTCCGTCTGCCTCCTCCCCGGTTCTTTCCATCCCACCTTCCCAGGTCCGAGTCCCTCCGACAAGACCTGTACAATTCCATAGAGTCCCTTCGTCTCAGCGGAGTCATTTCTCCTGTGCCAAGGGAGGAAAGGTTTCAGGGCTTTTATTCCAATCTTTTTGTAGTACCCAAAAAGGATGGAACAGTAACGCCTATCCTAGATCTAAAGCTCTTAAACAGGTTTGTCCGCGTTCGTCACTTTCGGATGGAATCGCTCCGGTCAGTCATCGCCTCACTGGAAAAGGGAGAGTTCTTGGCCTCAATAGACATTCAGGATGCCTACCTACATATTCCCATCTTTCCTCCTCATCAAAGATTTCTCCGGTTTGCCTTGAACATTCTGCACTTCCAGTTCACGGCTTTACCCTTCGGGCTGGCCTCCACTCCCAGGGTGTTCACAAAGGTCATATCGACGGTGGTATCCATTCTACACTCCCGGGGCATAGTTGTCTTGCCATACCTGGACGATCTTCTGATCAAAGGGCCGACTTTTCAATCCTGCAGGGAAAATGTCGGCATCACTCTAGACACCCTTTCTCGTCTTGGTTGGCTAGTAAATTTAAGGAAGTCATCCCTTCAACCATCTCGGAGAATCTCTTTTCTAGGAATGATCTTCGACACCTCAAGCCCTATCAATTCTTCCCCAGGACAAGGTCCTAGCCCTTCGGCGGGAAGTGAGGGTTCTTCAGCAACCATACTCATACGATCCGGTCCTGCATGAGGGTGCTAGGAAAGATGGTTGCAACTATAGAGGCAGTACCATTTGCACAGCTCCATCTTCGACCTCTCCAACAGGCAATCCTAGCAGCGTAGAACAGAAATCCACTCTCCCTTAACCGCCGTTTTCGGTTGTCTCTCCAGGTCAGGCAGAGCCTCTCTTGGTGGTTGAACAGCTCATCCCTACTCAGGGGGAAGCCCTTTCCCCCAACCAATTGGCTAGGGGTTACAACAGATGCCAGTTGCCTGGGTTGGGGAGCAGTGTTCTTTCTCCACACAGCTCAAGGGCGCTGGTCTCCTCGAGAATCAGACCGTCCCATCAATCTCTTAGAGATTCAGGCAGTTCGGCTAGCCTTGCAACATTTCCACCATCTTCTGGCGGGTTGCCCTGTCCGAATTCAATCGGACAACACTGCTGTGGCCTACATAAATCACCAGGGGGGCACCCGCAGCAAGGTAGCCATGCAGGAAGTAAAACAAATTCTGTTCTGGGCAGAGAGAAATCACTCTGTGATTTCGGCAGTCCACATTCCGGGCGAAGAAAACTGGGCGGCAGATTTCCTAAGCCGTCAGGGCCTAGCATCCGGGGAATGGTCTCTCCATCCCGAGGTATTTCTGCAGATATGTCATCTTTGGGGGACTCCGGACGTGGATCAAATGGCGTCCAAGGGCAATGCCAAGGTACCCAGATTTGTCTCTCGGTACCGGGATCCACAGGCAATAGCCGTGGATGCGCTAGTACTGTCTTGGAACCAATTTCATCTCCCTTATCTGTTCTCTCCTCTGGCTCTGCTCCTGAGGGTAATCAAGAAAATCAAATCAGAGAGAGTACCTGCTATTCTGATCGCCCCGGATTGGCCACGACGGACCTGGTATGCAGATCTAGTACAGCTTCTCGCTGGAGTTCCATGGCAGCTCCCTGATCGTCCAGACCTTCTATCTCAAGGGCCGATTTACCACCAGAACTCAGGGGTCCTACGTTTGACGGCCTGGCCGTTGAATCTTGGGTTTTAACTCAAGCAGGGTTCTCCCAAGAGGTGGCAAATACCATGATCAGTGCACGTAAAACGGTTTCAGCCAGAATCTACCATCACACTTGGAAAGTTTTCCTTTCTTGGTGTAAAGAGCGCGAGCTGCCTCCTCTGCGTTTTTCCATCCCAAACATTCTAGCCTTTCTTCAAGCCGGCCTGGATTCAGGGCTTGCTCCAAGTACTCTTAAGAGGCCGATTTCGGCCTTATCGGTCCTTTTTTAGCGCAGGATTGCTACTAACCGTCAGGTCAAGACTTTTTTCCAGGGAGTCGCTCATAAGGTCCCTCTTTATAAGACTCCTTTGGAAGCTTGGGACCTTAATTTGGTCTTAAGGGCATTGCAGGAAGCCCCTTTTGAACCTCTTCAAGATATTTCCTTAACATTCCTTTCTTGGAAGGTCGTATTTTTAGTGGCCATAACTTCCATAAGGCGGGTATCGGAGCTGGCCGCCCTTTCCTGTCGTACCCCCTTTTTACGTTTTCATCAGGACAAGGTAGAGCTCAGACCAGCACCCTCTTTTTTTGCCGAAGGTTGTTTCCTCATTCCACATTAATGAGGATATAGTTCTTCCTTCTTTTTGCCCGGCGCCTACGCACCGTGTAGAAAAGGCTCTCCATATGTTGGACCTGGTGAGAGCGCTGAGAAGATACATTTCCCGAACGGCTCCTTTTCGCCAGACGGATGCTCTGTTTGTCCTTCCAGAAGGCCGCAGGAATGGTTGCGCGGCCAGGTGGATACGGGCAACCATTCAGGAGGCCTATCGCGCCAAGGGCGTAATGGTTCCGGACGGAATCAAGGCTCATTCCTCTAGAGCAGTGGGGGCTTCCTGGGCGATTCGGCACCAGGCCTCTGCAGAACAGGTTTGCAAGGCTGCAACCTGGTCTAGTCTGCATACCTTTGTCAAACATTATAATGTCCACTCTCAGATCTCTGCAGATGCAGGTCTGGGTAGAAGGATTCTTCAAGCAGCGGTGGCACACTTATAGAAAACCGTTATCTGGATAATTTATTACTGGTGAGTTAATTTCCCATCCAGGGACTGCTTTAGGACATCCCACAGTCCTGTGTCCCCCCAATGAGGCGAAGGAGAAATGGGGATTTTTGTGTTACTCACCGTAAAATCCTTTTCTCCGAGACGCTCATTGGGGGACACAGCTCCCTCCCTTTTAGCCTTATGGCTGCTTTGGTTATATCTGATTTTTAGTCAGTAGGATCTTTTCTAGACATAAGTTTTCTGTATTTATGCTGTTACATTATTTCTTGTGTTTTGTTCTCCTACTGCTTTTGCACCAAACTGGATTCTTCGGTAGCCAGTGTCAGGGTGTATACGACGGAGGAGGAGCTAACTTTTTTTCACGTTTACTTAGTGTCAGCCTCCTGGCAGCAGAAGCATACACCCACAGTCCTGTGTCCCCCAATGAGCGTCTCGGAGAAAAGGATTTTACGGTGAGTAACACAAAAATCCCTATTTTCCACACCTTACCATCGCTGTCCCCGATGGGGCTCACAATCTAAATTCCCTATCAGTATGTCTTTGGAATGTGGGAGGAAACCAGAGAACCCAGAGGAAACGCACGCAAATACGGGGAGAACATACAAACTCCTTGCAGATGTTGTCCTTAGTGGGATTTGAACCCAGGACTTTAGCGCTGCAAGGCTGCAGTGCTAAGCACATGGTGCGCCATCATGCTAGAAAAACAAGGCTGCAGTGCTAACCACATGGTGCGCCATCATGCTAGAAAAACAATGTTCATCACCAAATTGCTCCTGGATGGTTGGAAGAAGTTTCCCCTAAATTACATTTAGATGCCATTCTTTAATCATGGCTGTTCTTTCGCAAAATTGTTAGTGGGCCCACTCTCTTGAATGAAAATAAATGCTGCACATAAATGGTCTCAATGCTGTTGACTCATGACAGCGCTCACCTTTTTCTTCTCTGGGCAATCATTCTTCCAGATGTCCTAAGAGTTTGGCGTGGGGCTTCATCAGAAAAAATTACTTTCTTCCCTGTACTTCATGTCATGTTGTTTTATTTCTAATGAAGCCCCCTTCAGACTGTTTAGGACATTTGGAAGAATGATTTTCTGGAGAAGAAATGAGCACTATTCATGTGTCCTGTTGCTGTCAATCCAAGGGAGTGGGCTCCCTCAACACAGCCATGAATTAAAAAATGGTATCTAAACATACTCCAAGAGCAACTTCTCTCAACGATCCAGGAGCAATTTAGTGATGAGCAATGTTTCCAGCATGAGGGATCACCATGTTACAAAATGGCAAAGTGGCTTGGTGAATAAAACATTTGAAATGTTAGGTCCATGGCCAGAAAGCTTCATTTCTTTATCCCATTGATAACCAGGTGGACTAGCAAAAACACAGAAATTGTGATAAACTTCAAGCACGATTAGACAAGAATGGGTTGTCGTCAGTCAGTAAGCATGCTCCATGAAAGTGCAGAAGTCTTGTAAAATAAGGGTTAACACTGTAAATATGGAGTCTGATTAAACTTGATGAATTTGTTAATAAAATCTTATTAACAGATAAAATGCTTATAATTGTACTTCATTAACCACAGAAACATCTGACTGCAAGGTCAAAAAACTCTGAAGCAGCAAACTCTAACAAAAACCTGTGTCAGTCTAAAAAAAAAAAAAAAAAAAAAAAACAACTTTAGGTCACGATTGTAGATTTACATTGAGAGTGAGTTTTAGTCCATGCAGAAGACTGTGAGCTGGCTGGTTACAAGTCACATAATGCTGGAAATGGCAGAAGAGTGACCGGTACGTTGTATTATGCACACTTTGTACACACATTAATGATGGATTAACTGAAAGGGGCGATAAAAAAAAATCTTTTAACCAGGGCTGTGGAGTCGGAAAGCCAAACCTCTGACTCCTCAATTTCCCGACACCACGACTATGACTCCACAGCACTGGTCGCTACTGAGTATGTACATAAAGTGCAGCACAGATTCATCTCAACTAAAAGCCCAGATCCTTAGATCAGGAACAGAACAGACATTTATAGGACATTTCATAACTTTTCCAAATTCTTATGAAAACATTTACAGCACATCCTGCATTGTACTATTGTACACAATTGATTATATATTTTAGGAGTCGGAGTTGGTCCATTTCATACCGACTCCACCAAAATGGTCTCTGACTCCACAGCCCTGCTTTTAACTATTCGTTTTCACAATGTAGCCATATGAAGGGTTGGGAAAATTATGGTGTTAGCGTTAGACCTTTATCCAGTTTTTCCTATTTAAAGGAAATCTGTCATTAGGTTTTTGCTATATCATCTGAGAGCAACGATGTATCACTTAGTTTACTGGATGCAACAGTTGTGAAAAAAATTATTTTCCTCTGCAGTAGCAGTGCTCTGAATACTATAAGCCCTTTTTAATCAATCCCCCCACCACTGACCACTTTGTGCACACTCTATATTGATAATCAGTATGGGGTGGGTAGTTACATAGAGCAGTTAAGTAGGAGGCTCGCGACAGCTAGTCCTGTAATAATACTCTACTACTGATAAAACACTAATTTATTGAAACAGCGGCACAGAGCCCTTGTGGGCAAGACATTACTGGAATAAGGGTCTCTGCCCCTAAATCATGCTGCTCGCAGATTACATAGCAAATATCAGGACTGGGATATGTATGTATATATTTTTGTTGTAATACTTTTTCAAAATGTTACTAAAAAAAGCGATTTTGTTTATTTAAGATGATGGATTTTCATGCCCATATGTAGCCCGCTCTTGCCCTGGTAACAATGTTTTTGTATGGAATTTTCTAGAACACAACATTTTAAAGAAAGCACAACATTTATCCATGAGTGTCGGCTAAAAGGTGAAGGATGCCTTGTCCACTGGTATGTGTCTTCAAACATAATCTATATTTTATTATTTTGATTTTCACCATTGTTCATTTGGTAGACTTTTAGTGCCCTAAGAATAGCAATCCGAGGTCCAGATTTGAGTTTTTCCATGTTATACATTCATCACACAACTCATCCTCTTTTATGTATAATTGCCCATACTTGAATGCTGTTTATATTATACTAGATGGTGGCCTGATTCTAACGCATCGGGTATTCTAGAATATGCATGTCCACGTAGTATATTGCACAGCCCACGTAGTATATTGCCCAGCCACGTAGTATATTGCTCAGTGACGTAGTATATTGCCCAGTGACGTAGTATACAGCACAGAGCCACGTAGTATATTGCCCAGTGACGTAGTATACAGCACAGAGCCACGTAGTATATTGGCCAGTCACGTATATTGACCAGCCACGTATGTCACAGGTTAAAAAATAAACATATACTCACCTTCCGAGGGCCACTTCTAGTTCTGTCACCTGTGTGCGGTGCAGGCGACAGCTTCCTGTCCCAGGGTGTGATGGCGTCGTGGTCACATGACCGTGACGTCATGACAGGTCCCTCGCGCAGGACCTGTGATGACGTCACGGTCACATGACCGTGACGCGGCAGCTTCCGGTCCCAGGGTGTGATGACGTCGCGGTCACATGACCGTGACGTCATGGCAGCTCCTTCTCGCGCAGGTGCGCAGGACCTGTGATGACGTCGCGGTCACATGACCGTGATGTCATGGCAGGTCCTTGTCGCATACCATCTTTAGCACCGGAACCTGCCGCTTGCATGGAGCGGTCACCAGAGCGTCGCGAGGAGCGGGAAAGGCGGCGGAAGGTGAGTATATAATGATTTTTTTTATTTTTAACATTAGATGTTTTTACTATTGACGCTACATAGGCAGCATCAATAGTAAAAACTTGGTCACACAGGGTTAATAGCGGCGGTAACGGAGTGAGTTACCTGCGGCAGAACGCGGTCCGTTACCGCTGGCATTAACCCTGTGTGAGCCGTGACTGCGGGGAGTATGGAGCGGGCGCCGGGCACTGACTGCAGGGGAGTAAGGAGGGACTAATCGGACTGTGGCCGTGGCTGATTGGTCGCGGCAGCCATGACAGGCAGCTGGCGAGACCAGTCAGCGACTTGGATTCCATGACAGACATAGGCCGCGACCAATGAATATCCGTGACAGACAGAAGGACAGACAGACGGAAGTGACCCTTATATATATATATATATATATATATATATATATATATATATATATATATATATATATATATATATATATATATATATATATATATATATATATATATATATATATATATATATATATATATATATATATATAATTGTCTATTTCAGAGACTTTACCAGGGGATAAACGGTATTTGATAGATTCGGTGCAATTGGGTGAACACGGCAATACACTGAAGCCCAAAGCTGCTGCGTGACGTGATTAAAAATGAATTGTACCTTAGAAGAAGCCCTGCATGATCACATGTAATATGATTTATGAAATTTACAGAGTTATTTCTTTTACAGTTTGGCAGGTGTTTCCAGAAGTGTTACCTTGGTGGTAGCCTATGTCATGACAATCACAGATTTGGGGTGGGAAGATGCACTAGCTGCTGTTAGGGGTGCAAGAACATGTGCCAACCCAAATATGGGTTTTCAGAAGCAACTTGAAGACTTTGGGAAATGTGATGTTCATCAAGTAAGTAAACATAACATGTAGTATTCATAAAATATTGGAAAACTAAC
Source organism: Ranitomeya variabilis (assembly GCF_051348905.1). NCBI lineage: Eukaryota > Metazoa > Chordata > Amphibia > Anura > Dendrobatidae > Ranitomeya > Ranitomeya variabilis. The sequence continues at coordinate 326,331,893 of NC_135237.1, read as the reverse complement.
ACAGGGTTTCCAATAAATGGCTTGGGTGAATGCTTAATTAAAAAAAAAATTACTTTTAACATGAAGTAGTGAAATCATTTACTATATAGAAAACACAAACTGAAGTCCGTGGGCCACTTTAGTCGACTGTTGAACTGTATGTTTAAATGCTGACTCATTTCTACTAAACACAAGAATCCACTTTAAGACGCAAATAATTTGCTTCCCCTACCGTATTATTAAATTCTTTCTAAATGACTGAATTAATGTACTTCCTTATCCCTAAAATACATGTTTCTGTTAGTATCAGGGACAGTTCCCACTTTTGGCATGTTAAACTGCCTACCTGATGATAAAGGGGCTTTATTCTTTATTTATAGCTAACTTGGAATGGGAGTAGAGATAGAGAGGGGGTATACTCCCAACATGCAGATAGCAATGAAAAGACCAAAACATTTTAAACATACAAACCAGTAGGTATTACAAAGTTATTAAACTGCAGCAGGGAGCAAACCCCAAGTCTTTATATATATATATATAACTCCTCATGACAATGAGCCAGGGCCAGTTCTGGAATCTCCCCTCCAACAGAACCTGATTTCTCAGGGGCCGGTTCTGTGTCAGACCCTGAGAGCTCTCAATCTGACAGCATGGAGGTTGACCGCCCCCTATTGAAAACAAAGGGTTTTACGAATAGGGTGTTGGATTCGCTAGCTCACTCTAGGAGTGATGCAACCAAGAGGTCCTATGCACGGATAAAGAAAATCTTTTCCTCTTGGTGCTCAAGAAGATCCATCAAACCTGGGGAACCATCCATCCCACAGATCTTGGATTTTTTGCAGGATGGATTTGACAGAGGACTTAAACCTAGTACCATCAGAGTCCAGGTTGCGGCTATCTCTGCTTGCCTTAGAAGACGCCTTGCAGAATATCCAGAGATCAGGAATTATCTGAAGGCCATTTAAAGTATAAGACCTCAAATTTCTAAACCAGTTACCCTGTGGGACCTCGGATTGGTGCTCAAACAGTTAATTAAGCCACCATTTGAACCCCTGATCTCAGTTGAAATTTCTGACCCTCAAGACTGTTCTCTTGCTTGCTGGCCAGAAGAGTGAGAGAGCTACAGGCTATGTCCTCCAGGGAACCCTACACTGTATTCATACAGGATAGGGTTAATTTGAGACTTCTTCCTTCCTTCATACCAAAAATTCGGTCAACAGAGAATCTGAACCAAATGATCTCTCTTCCAACTTATGTTCCCGAAGCAACATAATCCCAGGAAGATCTCTCTACTCTCAACATCGTAAGATGTCTCGAAAGATCTCGGGCGATCAGAAAGGATGAAAACTTCCTGGTACTTCATAAAGGAAAGTTCAAGGGGAAGAAGGCCTCAAAACCTTCCCTTTCGAGATGGATTTGTAATTGCATTAAGCTGTTCTATCAAAATGCCAATGTTCCATCTCCCCAGTTCACCTCTGCCCATTCAACTAGGGCAGTATCTACTAACCAGGCTGAGAGGGATTCTGTATCTATTGACCACGTATGTCGCTCAGCTACATGGTCAACACCGATGACCTTCTTTAAATACTATAGGTTAGAAGCTTCCTCTGCTCCATCTACCACCTTTGCCAGATCTATTCTAGACTCAGTTTCAATCCCTCCCAAATAAAGAATACGTGCTAGATCCCATATTGTGCTGCTGTGGATTTAGGGGAAGATTGGATTATTGTGTTAATCTGTTTTCCCCTAGTCCAACAGCAGCACAAGGCTCCCACCCTGTAAATTGTGTTATTAATGTCATGCTATTAACCTGATGGCTTCTGGGATGCTTCCCCCTTTATCCTGGGGGAGATGAGGGGGTGGGACTACTAAAAATCATTGAATATTCCACTTTGGCACACAGGGGCATGGTAACCCCATATTGTGCTGCTGTTAGACTAAAGGTACCGTCACACTAAACGATATCGCTAGCGATCCGTGACGTTGCAGCGTCCTCGCTAGCGATATCGTTTAGTTTGACACGCAGCAGCGATCAGGATCCTGCTGTGATGTCGCTGGTCGCTGAATAAAGTCCAGAACTTTATTTGGTCGTCCGATCGCTGTGTATCGTTGTGTTTGACACCAAAAGCAACGATACCAGCGATGTTTTACACTGGTAACCAGGGTAAACATCGGGTTACCAAGCGCAGGGCCGCGCTTAGTAACCCGATGTTTACCCTGGTTACCAGCGTAAAAGTAAAAAAAACAAACGGTACATACTCACCCAGCGTCATACCTCCCCCAGCGTCTGCTTCCTGACACTGACTGAGCGCCGGCCCTAAAAAGTGAAAGTGAAAGCACAGCGGTGACGTCACCGCTCTGCTGTTAGGGCCGGAGCTCAGTCAGTGTCAGGAAGCAGAAGCTGGGGGACGCGCAGGTGAGTATGTACTGTTTGTTTTTTTTACTTTTACGCTGGTAACCAGGGTAAACATCGGGTTACTAAGCGCGGCCCTGCGCTTAGCAACCCGATGTTTACCCTGGTTACCCGGGGACCTCGGCATCGTTGGTCGCTGGAGAGCGGTCTGTATGACAGCTCTCCAGCGATCAAACAGCGACGCTGCAGCGATCGGCATCGTTGTCGCTATCGCTGCAGCGTCGCTTAATGTGACGGTACCTTAAGAAAGCCTACAGCCTGCAGTGACCCCGCTATCCCCTCACCACCACCACCGAAGCTACCCCCTCACCAACACCGGAGCTGCTCAAATCCCCAACCCATTGTCTCTTTCCCCAGGGAAAACAGATAACCACAATAATCCAATCTTTGTCACAGAATATGGAACATCTGCATACAAAATGTTAATAACGTTGCTTTTGTTCACTGAAACAGAATTGCAATGTGATTTCTAGTCCATTTTCATCCAAAGTTGTGTGTTAAATATTTGAGCTTCTCTCCGCTGTTCTCTGTCGGCTCAGTCAGCTTGGACAATACCCATTTTTCGAAATCTTTCATTACACGTTTTGTTCTCAGAAAATTCCATGCTGTCTCCTAAGTTTCCATTTCCAGTGATCTACATTACATTATACCATGCTGGAGATGGAAACCTGGGGGCCAGCAAGGACCACAATCATTCCTTACTGCTATTGAAAGTAAGGCTACTTTCACACATCAGGTTTTTTGTTTCAGGCAGAATCCGGCTAATGTTTCAAAAAACGGATCCGTTTGAAATAGTGTAAAAACTGATGCAACGGATCCGTTTTTCTGCCGGATCCGGTTTTTATTTTTAGTATGGGGTTTACATTGACTTCTTGTGAAAAGATCTCTCTCTCGCTCTCTCTCCTTTTCCATGTCCGTTTGACACGTCTTTGGCCGGTTCCATCTTTGTGCGCTTTTTTCGCCGGACGAAAAAACGTTCATCTGGACGTTTTCTCCGTCCGCCGGAAACGACTATTTGGACAGATCCGGGAAAAAAAGGATGAAATGTCTGGCCATCAGGCACAATCCGGCACTAATACAACTCTATGAGAAAAAAAACGGATCAGGCGCAAAAAAAGATCTGGTTTTTTTTTTTTTTTTTTTTTAAACATGCCAGATTGTGCCTGAAACAAAAAACCTGATGTGTGAAAGTAGCCTAATATAGAAAAAAATATTATTTGATTGCAGACTCCTAAACAGTTAGGCTATGTGCACACGTAGGAAATGTGGTGCAGAATTTTCTGCACTAAATCTGCATCTCCTGGCAGAATCCGCAGGTGCATTTTTTATGCGTTTTTTTGTGCAGTTTTTACCACTGCAGATTTCTATTAATGGAGGGGTGCAGAAACGCTGCAGAAATGCACAAAAGAAGTGACATGCACTTCTTTGAAATCTGCAGCGTTTCTGCGCAGATTTTTCTGCACCATGTGCACAGCTTTTTTTTTTTCACATTGATTTACATTGTACTGTAAATCACAGTGCAGTTCTGCACCAATTCTGCACTAAATCTGCATCGTGTGCACATACCCTTATAGTTTTTGTTTTGTATACTTTAACCCCTTAATGACACATACATATAATCTTTCTATTAGGCCACGTTCACACGCTGCGGGTTCCTCTGCGGGTTAATCCCGCAGCGGAATTGAAAATCTGCAGCGCAAACCCGCTGCGGTTATCCCTGCAGATTTATCGCGGTTTGTTCCGCGGTTTCCGCTGCGGGATTACTGCTGTACTATTGATGCTGCATATGCAGCAATATGCAGCATCAATAGTAATGTAAAAAATAATAAAAATTGGCTATACTCACCCTCTGACGTCGCGATCTCCCCGGCGCTGCAAGCGGCTGTGCCGACAAGGACCTTCGTGATGTCACGGTCATGTGACCGCGGCGTCATCACGGTCATGTGACCGCGACGTCACCACAGGTCCTGTTCGGCACAGCAACTGAGACCGGACGCCGCGGGCAGCGCTGAGAGGTGAGTATAGCATGATTTTTTATTTTAATTCTTTTTTTTACACCCAAATATGGTTCCCAGGGCCTGGAGGAGAGTCTCCTCTCCTCCACCCCGGGTACCACCCGCACATTATCCGCTTAAAGGGAACCTGTCACCTGAATTTGGCGGGACCGGTTTTGGGTCATATGGGCGGGGTTTTCGGGTGTTTGACTCACCCTTTCCTTACCCGCTGGCTGCAATATTGGATTGAAGTTCATTCTCTGTCCTCCGGAGTACACGCCTGTGCAAGGCAATATTGCCTTGCACTGGTGTGTACTCTGGAGGACAGAGAATGAACCTTCAATCCGATATTGCGGCCAGCATGCAGCCAGCGGGTAAGGAAAAGGTGAGTCAAACAGCCGATAGCCCCGCCCATATGACCCAAAACCGGTCCCGCCAAATTCAGGTGACAGGTTCCCTTTAACTTCCCGCAACGTGGGCACAGCCCCATGCGGGAAGTTAGCGGTTCAATGCATTTCTATGGGTGCAGAATCGCTGCGATTCTGCACCAAGAAGTGACATGCTCCTTCTTTTTTTCTGCAGAAAATCCGCGCGGATTTTCCACAGAAAAAAAGGATCGTCGGCACAGCGGGTTTTGTTTTCCATTAGGTTACATTGTACTGTAACCTACATGGAAAAAGGATGCGGACCCGCAGCTGCAAAACAGCTGCGGGTCCGCAGCAAAACCCGCAGCGTGTGAACATGGTTGTATTTCAAGAACCTTTAAACGAAGTCTTATTAAAACATGGTTACTTTCATCATATATCCCTACAACAAAGTAATAAATTCTCATTGTAGAATTGTTCCTTTCTGCCCCTAGCGCCAATTGTGCATCCAGATCTGCTTGTGTATAGATATGACCAGTACAGAGCCATTTATTCTAGTTCTAACAATGCAACATTGAAGGGTTAATTAATCATTATATCTGCACAATACCACTATTAAATATATCAGTGAGTTTTTTATGTCTCTCCAGCTCTTTCTTGATCATTGTTTTAAAGAAATGATGGAAAACCTGCGTTTATCTTAACAGGCTATAAAATTAAGCAGTGTGCACTATAATAAATGTTCATAAGTGACTTTCATATGAAATGTGCTGCACTACGTACCAGTATATCTTACTTGCCTATTATTTTATAGCTAGGGAGGGACTCTTCCACAGCTGAAGAATATTAGTAACAAATATTTTTAAGAATCTGTAAACTATCCTTTCTTTAAAGGGAGTTTTGATATAGACAAATTCCTTTTGATAGGACCCCGCTAAGTGATTACTAGGGATTCACTAGGACCCTATCAATCACCTGTTATATTTGTATGGACCTGGACCTTAATCTTCTCCTACACCTACTCTGCAGTGGGCTGTCCATTGATTTTTAATGTGTGAGAACTGCTAATTGGGAATGGTTTATTACTAGCGATGAGCGAATATACTCGTTGCTCGGGTTTTCCCGAGCACGCTCGGGTGGTCTCCGAGTATTTGTGACTGCTCGAAGATTTCATTTTCTTCATCTCAGCTGCATGATTTACATCTGTTAGCCAGCTTGATTACATGTGGGGATTCCCTGCAACCAGGCAACCCCCACATGTACTCAAGATGGCTAGCAGCCGTGAATCATGCAGCTGCGTCAACAAAAACTAAATCTCCGAGCAGTCACAAATACTCAGAGACCACCTGAGCAACGAGTATATTCACACATCACTATTTATTACCACTACAAATAACATGGCCATTCCATATGGGGCTCTTTTATGTTTTAGTGATAATTTCTTAAGTGTATGGTGTATTAAAATGTATTATACGTGGTTCTGAAATGGACAATCACCTATAACATAGCACAGCATGGGGCTGTTGTTGAGTGGCAAATGGAGATTCTTCTTTGATTTCACCTTAAGATACCCAAGTCACAAGTGACTGCCATCTAAGGAGTGATATTAAAACTAAAGGAGTGAGTGGGGCTTTAACTTGTGCTGCTGGACTGCTGAAATGCAATACCTAGTCTAAAGAACTGCCATGGTATGTTGCGTGGAGTATCAGTCTGGGTGATGGTTTCAGCTCCGGTGCTTACTCTTAAGCTGGTGACTGGTTATTTACATGAGTAGTAATTGTCTCTCTTCACCATGAAGTCTTTCTCTTAGAGGTTAAAAAGCCATTCTTGGTAGTTTCTCTTTTTTTTTTTTTTCTTGAAATAACCCATTCTAATGTAGTGTGCAGTCTACAGCACAAACTACAACCTTTCTGTGGTCTACATAAGCATAGTCAAGCGTGCAGTCTACCGTACAGCCATAAGAGCCCCAGAACTGTCACTGAACTGAATCATGATCCTGTACATACAGGGACACAGAGCTATAACAGGTCACTATAGTCTACAGTATGGGGCGATCTTAGTTACTTTTCCATGGTTAAATAATTATTTTTCTGAGTTCAGTTGAGTTTAAGGTAGCATGCACGCCGTAGTGTCAATCTGTAGGGAGATTGCACACTGTAGTAGCAACCCTTCACAACCGTCTAACCTGTGGTACCATGGAACAAAGTTTAAGAAACTTTATTTCAGAAGTTTGAATTTACTACTTAACTGCAACTGTTTCTCCATTTATTCTTATGACCTTTCTCCTCTGTGAATTACTAGATACAGTCTGTATCCCTCATGGTGCTCATAATTACTACTTCTGTACAGTTGGTGCACAAAAAATGTAAAATATGGTCTGTTATAGCTGTTCTCTGTTTGGGTGCACCTCTCACATATTAATTACAGCCTGTACTTTGCTCAAACTGGTTTTTTTTCACTCCGATTTGGCTAATTATGTCACAAATAAAGCAGAATTTTCCAACTGGTTCATTACATATAATGTTTTTGAATAGTTAAACATTTCATTACCTGGCCTAATTACTGACACTTCTTCGCCCAGCAATTTTAACATTATAATTCAGTGATATCTAAACAGAATAGTCATTTTGGTCCCACACCATTGAATGATGTCAAGCGTGAAGAGTCGTTTTCCCCAATCTCCTAATTCGTTCTCATGTGTTTGAAGAAATTGGTGAAAATAATAGGGGCTTTCCATCTCCTTCATTTCTTATGCAGGACCTTAGTCATTTCTGTGGTGTGATTGTGCATGAGCATTGCAAAGCAAAAAAAAGATGAAATACCAGTCAATGGGCCAAAAATGATTGAAGGTCATAACATTCAATACGAGCTTCGTTGATGTCTCGGGTACAAGCTCTCTGTGTCTTGTACTGAGCCTTATCTAGTATAATTTTCAAAATCAAGTGACAATTGCATTTTTGGAAAACTTACATGAATATGTAGTAAATAATTTATTAAAGGAAGTCTGTCAGCAAGCAGAAAAAATATCTTCAATTCAAGCATAGGTGCTTTGGGCACCCTTTGTTTTCCCTCTTTCTCCGTTCTCTAGCTCTTGTAAGCCAGAGCTATCAATCAAGGATGAGGGGAAGCTGTGGTAAATGCCGAACAAGGTGGTAGAGAGGTGAACAAAGGGTGCCCCAAGTATGTGTGTTGGGCTTGAACATTGTGTGCTCATAGACTCCCTTTAACATACTTGGTTCCATTGCTAGATTTCCGGGCTGTCAGTGGATTATAGGTGCTGTTTCCTAAATCCTAGTAATAAAGTGCTGTGTGAGATTGTGTTGTGCTCAGGTGTATTGTCCTACAAGGCTGCCATTTTTATCTCTGCTTTCAGGGTCTCCCACAGCATTGAGAAGTAGCATCAACAGATTCAAAGTGTGAACATGTCCTTGAACGTCTGATTGTTCAAATTATGAAAATCCTATGTTATTATTAATAATCATATTGAATTTAAACTTTTAGCTAAGAAGTTGGTTGAAGGAGACATATGGTGGAAGCCCTTTCCTTGATGCAGAAGAAGCCAAACAACTTGTTGCCAAACATAGACAACGTGAAGAAGAATCGAGCGCTGGAAGTTCAGGAAGACAGTGGAGCAGCCATTTAACTTCTCTCTCATCCATGGCATATAACAATTACACTACAGAGACATAAGCTACTATCACTGCACTTGTATCTACTATCTAAAGTACTTTAACTAGCCACTCCTCTAAGTATATAAGAGGCACTGCATTGGTGATTGCCATCCAATGAAGAGAGAGCCGAGTAAGAGGTCTTAAGATATATATTTCTGTCTATATCCTTGCAAAGATGAGCGGTGCGTTACAAAATTGAAGTGCAGGTCTCGAATTGAATTCTAGTTTGACACGGGAATGGTTTCACGTCACTGTTGTGTTTAATTGGCATCTTGGCACTTTATTAACACATGTCTCCTGAAAGCTTCGTTATAGGTGAGAACTGTTCCATTGCTTCGACTGCTCTTCTGTTCTTAATGTACACTTTAACATTTTCTACCTCAAGACAAGAATTCTTTGTACCATTACCAAACACAACCACTTCTAACCCGAACCAACTAAACAAATCATTGACTCTAATTCTCAGGTAGGTAGTTACCAAAAATAAGGTTGACGCATCTGGTTCCAAAACAAATCTACTGTAAGACTTGTGGCGTCATAGACTCAGGTAATGAAACAAATGCCATTGCCTGCATAAAATATAAAATGCTGAAGCTTAAGGCTTAGCGTGTCATTTCTCCGAACAAATAAGAAAATGGTTGATGATTCTGTCCACTATGAAATAATTGTTTTTGCTGTATGCAAGGAACATTATGTTAGAAAATAGGTTGTTACGTCTGCCCTGCTACTATCGAATTGTGATGTGACCGATATGGGATGATTTAGAAATTTCTTAAAATGTTCATTTGTTCTGTGGATCGCATCGAGGAAGAAAGCTTTTATGCATAGAGTGTGAATACATTAGAAGGCAGTAAGATCTTTGCACTATAAATAAAGATAAGGACACATCTGTAGACTTTACTATGGTAACTTGATTAAATTGGATTAATAATGGCAATTTTCTGTACCCCAATACTTCTTTTTGCATAAAATCTTAGTGGGCATTAGACAGAAACAAACATACAATGTCTTCTTATTCAATAAAAAATCATTTATGAATCAAGTCAATATTGTTTCAGGTGAGATGTGAGTCATTCCCACTTTTATGTATCGGAAAAGCTTGCCGTAGACTATGGTCCCATACTGCAGACTTGGTTAAGTCACATATTCTGTATACTCTGGTGCCATTAAAGTGGACCAACATATCAATATAAGCATGTTCTGTTCTATACACTGAAATAATGTAGGCAAGACTTCCTCTAATCAAAGCCATATCAAAATAGATACCACTAAAATACCTCCTAAATATTAAAGCAAGACCATCTAAAGCCGCGGCACAAGACTAAGTTAACATATTTTAGTAGGTTTTCTCGATATACACTTGTTTTACCCATATGACACTCCCTGGTGCATCCTATTATCAAGCGACAGCCTTAAAGGGGTAATCTAGCTCCCCTCATGGGGAGATGAGCAGGGCCCGTGATGTCCCAGCTACATATATCAGCCGAGTCATGAGCACTACTGGCAGGTATCAACCATCTATTCTATTCATTACAATGCAATGCAGAAGTGAGCGGAGCCAGATTATCCCTTTAAGGACCAAAAAGGTCCCACTTAGATTATGACTCAAGGAGGCAAACCATTGAATGTTGGAAAGTTTGTGATAGTTTCTGTTGGGAAAGAAATATCAACTACTGTATTTGCTGCATATTTAATCTCATATATAACTTTTCCTATCCCTGTGTGTAAATATAAACAGACATTTTGTTTTAATGGATTCAGCGTGAATTTTTACTCAACTTGTCATGAACAATGTAGTTAACTGAGAAACACATTATTTTGAGCATTTTGTTCAATAGCTAAATGATGTTTAAAACAAAAATGCTATTTCACCCCAGAAAAACACTTTTATGTGCCTTTACTAGTAAAAAAAAAAAGTGTAATTTCTCAATTGCTGTCCAGTGTCCTGATGTGAAATGTTATTTATCTCTGGCTACAAATATGACATGATGGATTACAGGAAGTGGGGTTGGGTCTTAAAGGGAACCTGTCACCCCGTTTTTTCAATATGAGATAAAAATACCGTTAAATAGGGCCTGAGCTGTGCTTTACAATAGTGTATTTTTTGTCCCCTGATTCCCCACCTATGCTGCCGAAATACCTTGCTAAAGTCGCCATTTTCGCCTGTCAATCACGCTGGTCCGGTCAAATGGGCGTTGTGAAATCACTGTTTCTCCCCCCACTCCTCGGTGTGTCTGACGTAAATAGATCTGTGAATACCACAGATCGCGCTCTTTTTTTTTTTTTTTTCAGTTGCGCAGTGCATTCGGCTCTTGACTTCCGGGGCACACAGGTTACAGTGACGAGCCGCACATGCGCAGTGATGTAATGTATGCTATGCCCACAGTTGGGCAAAGCATAATGCGCAGGCGCAAGATTAGACTTTACTGCGCAGGCGCAAAACACTACGCCAACGCCGGGAAGAAATTTCTTAGGGAAAAGCAAGATGTGGGGGAGAAACAGTGATTTCACAACGCCCATTTGACCGGACCAGCGTGATTGACAGGCGAAAACGGCGACTTTAGCAAGGTATTTCGGCAGCATAGGTGGGGAATCGGGACAAAAAATACACTATTGTAAAGCACAGCTCAGGCCCTATTTAATGGTATTTTTATCTCATATTGAAAAAACGGGGTGACAGGTTCCCTTTAATCTTTCTGGCAGGTGTTAAGGAACGCAGCAGGGGGAGTTGCACAGATTCCACTGCTGCCACCAGTTAGTCAGGGGATGCTTCTCCGCTGGCTCCAATCGTCAGGACTAGGGTTGAGCGAAACGGATCGGACATTTTCAAAAGTTGGCGACTTTCAGCAAAGTCGGGTTTCATGAAACCCGACTCGATCCCACTGTGGGATCGGCCATGCGGTCGGCGATCTTCGCGCCAAAGTCGCGTTTCATATGACGCTTTCCCCGCCATTTTTTCAGCCAATGAAGGAGTGTGGGCAGCGTGATGACATAGGTTCCGGCTTGCTTTGTTCGGCGTCACAGGGGGTAAAAGCGCCATCTTAGCGTTTGGGATATAGCGATTTGCACAGTGAAACACAAACTTTGGAGAGAGAGAGAGAATAAATAAATTAAAATCCCCATTGATCTGCATTGGGTTTCGTGTTTCGGTTGGCCCCCGACTTTTCACAATAATCGGCCGATTTCACACGATCCAACTTTCGAGATAGTCGGGTTTCACGAGACCCGACTCGATCCTAAAAAAGCAAAAGTCGCTCAACCCTAGTCAGGACGATTACTCACTTGACTGACGAGTGATAGACTATATCTTGCACTACTAGGCCTGTTGGGGAACTCGCAGTAAGCGTATGGTATATACACCTCCAATTCCAACACACTTGGTGAGCTAATATGGGGGCTGGTCGTGGGATGTGTAAGGTCTTTTAGAAGTTTGAGATCCCTAACTTTCAGGATATCTTCGCACCTGAATGTCCCAGGCAGTAGATATTGTGATGCTTCATATAGCAATTTTACCTTTCTATAGAGATGAACCATGACATGGATAGCATTATCCATCAAATCAAATTAAGCTGGAGGGGTTAGAATGGCTTTACGGTGATAAGTGATATGAGTGAACGTGTTACCTTCGTCCCTTTGCTACAATGCCCAAAATATTCTCTCCTATAAATATTGAATCGAAGCAGACCTCAATATTCATCACTGGCCACTGGCTCCAAAAGGTCTGGGACCCGTACTTTGAACAGAGGAAGCCCTTCCCTTGGAAATGTACTTCTCCACCTCTGAAAAAACAATACGAGTCTTGGTGGCTGGTTCTCAGAGAAGACCTCATGTTATAATTATCTGGTCATTACAGGAGGTCCCTAATTCAATGGATGTTGGAGTAACTGCTCTTTTTCACTTCCCCAGTTATAATTAATCCCATAAGTTCAATGTGAGGGTGATATGTCCACTCTTCGGAGATGTTTTTTTTTTTAATGGATTTTATTTTTTCTTTGACAATAGGTTTGCCATTGGGCAATTACATGCTGGGAAGTGGGGGAGAAAGCAGGTACTGGCACCTGTAGTGCTGTCAGAATGCAGATAAAGAGGAAAAGCCAAGTTAAAAGCATACATAGCTGGTTACAAGCATGAGAATTTGGCAGTTGAAGGTAGACTTAAATCCATAGAGTTCAACCTATAATCTAATATGTTATTCCAGAGGAAGGCAAAAACCCAAATGGGGCAGACACTAATAGCTCCATATGTGGGGAAAAATTCCTTCTATCTCCACATTCAGCAATCAGACTAGTTCTCTGGGCTAACACCCAATCATAGAATCTAGTGCCCATAACCTGTAATATTATATTTTTCAAGAAAGGCATCCAGACTATTCTTGCGTTTTAGTAGTGACTCAACCGTTACATCATGTGGCCCAGAGTTCCATAGTCTCATTGCTCTTACAGTAAAGTATCTGCATCTGTGATTGATTAATTAAACCTTCTTTCCTCTAGACGTAGAGGATGCCCCCTTGTCCTTGTCGCAGGCCAAGATGTAAAAAGATCAATAGAAAGATCTCTTTACTGTCTCCTCATATATTTGTACTTTGTTATAAGATGTCCTCTGAACTTTTGTTTTTCCAAACTGAATAACCCCAAGTTTAATAACTTGTCTTGGTTTTGCAGTCCACCCATTCCCTTAACCCCTTAGTAACGGAGCCACATTTTTGAAATCTGACCAGTGTCACTTTGTGTTAATAACTCTTGAATACTTTAACAAATCCCAGTGATTTTGAGATTGTTTTTTTGTGACACATTATACTTTATGATAATGGTTAATTTAGGTCGATATGTTTTGTGTTTATTTATAAAAAATATCAGAAATTTGAGAAAAATGTTAAAACATTAGCAATTTTCAAACTTTGAATGATTATCCCTCTAATCCAGATAGTCATACTGCAACAAAACATTAATGAATAACATTTACCACATGTCTGCTTTGCATCAGCACCATTTATAAAATGTTCTTTTATGTTTGTATTTTATGAGGTTTAAAAATGTAACAGTAATTTTTCATTTTTTCAAGGAAATTTACAAAATGTATTTTTTTTAGGGACCTACCCATGTTTGAAGTGCCTTTAGGGGTCCCATAAATTGGGAAACCCCCAAAAGTTATACCATTTTAAAAACAGCACCCCAAGACATATTGAAAACTGCAGTCAGTTAGTTTATTAACCCTTCAGGTGATTTTCAGGAATTAATGCAAAGTGGCATGACAGAAATGAAAATGTGTATTTTACCACCTAAATGCCTCTAACTTCTGAACAGGTTCCAACAGCCGTCAGACTCTAAGGCCGCTATTTGGTCATGAATTGCCATAACAAACGCCAGGACCATGAAATCATGATCTGAGGGCATCAATTGGAATAAAGAGGAAGCCCCCACACTCTGTTAACCATTTATATGATGTAGTCACTATTGACTGCAGCATCTAAGGGGTTAAATAGATTTGAACTGTGCAAACACTGATCGTGGCCAATGCAGCAAGTTGTCAGCTATAAGTGTACAACCGACAGCTGCTGGATCGTCAACAGTATGGGGATGCTATTCTCTTATATCAGGTCAGTTAAAAGACGTATTGGCTGTCATTAAGGGGTTAATAATAACCTTGGTTAGTCTTCTCTGCACTCGCTTTAGTTCAGCTGTGCCCTTTCTCATACACCAGAGACCAAAATTGTACACAGTATTGTAAGTGTGGTTGCACTAGCGACTTGTATAGAGGCAAAACTATGTTCTCGTCATGAGCATCTATGCCTCTTTTAATGCACACCATTATTTTTTTTTTTTAATCTTAGCAGCATCTGCCTGACAATGGTCACTAAAGTTGTAGCCAAGCTGAGCAATCTTGGGAGAAGAGCCTTGGTGAGAGAGGTAAAGAAGAACTCCAAGATCATTGTGGCTGAGCTCCAGAGATGCAGTAGGGAGCTCAGCCACAGAGTCAACTATTACCGCAGCCCTCCACCAGTCGGGCCTTTATGGCAGAGTGGCCCGACGGAAGCCTCTCCTCAGTGCAAGACATATGAAAGCTTGCATAGAATTTGCTAAAGAACACATGGACTCCCAGACTATGAGAAACAAGATTCTCTTGTCTGATGAGATGAAGATAGACCTTTTTGGTGATAATTCTAAGCGGTATGTGTGGAGAGAACCAGGCACTACTCATCATCTACTCAATACAATCCCAACAGTGAAACATGGTGGTGGCAGCATCATGCTATGGGGTTTTGTTTAGCTGCAGGGACAGGACGACTGGTTGTCATTGAAGGAAAAATGAATGCGGCTAAGTACAGAGATATCCTGGATGAAAACCTCTTCCAGACTGTTCTGGACCTCAGATTTGGCCAAATGTTCACCGTCCAACAAGACAATGACCCTAAGCACAAAGCTAAAATAACAAAGGAGTGGCTTCAGAACAACTATGTGACTATTTTTGACTGGCCCAGCCAGAGCCCTGAGCTAAACCCAATTGGACATCGCTGGAGAGACCTGAAATCGGCTGTCCACCAACACTCACCATCCAGCCTGACGGAACTGGAGACTATCTGCAAGGAAGAATGGAGATGATCCCCAAATCCACGTGTGAAAAACTTGTTGCATCATTCCCAAGAAGACTCATGGTTGTACTTGCTCAAAAGGGTGCTTCTACTCAATACTGAGCAAAGGGTCTGAATACTTATGACCATGTGATATTTCAGTTTTTCTTTCTTAAATTTGCAAAAATTACTACATTTCTGTTTTTTTTTTCAGTCAAGATGGGTTGGAGAGTGAACATTAATGAGAAAAAAATGGACTTTTTTTTTGAATTTACCAAATGGCTGCAATGAAACAAAGAGCGAAAAATTTAAAGGGGTCTGAATACTTTCCGTACCCACTGTATATATGCACACAACATTTTCTAGTGTAGAAATTGGATTCCTAGGAGCGTTCTGTATCGTAGACTGCTTACACTCTAAATAAATACAACCATAGCCCATGTTTGTCATTCTTCGTTCATGAGAAAATAACTTCCACCAGTAGTTTTGGCCATCAGCCACTATGTTAAGAGTGTACTGAATAACTTGTTCATTTGATAAGCTAAATTTACACATGTTTTGTGAACCACAATTCAGAACCTAATAAGGCTAGACCATCAACACATGCCAATCAGCTAAACATATTTAGAGAGTACAGTAATATGGAATGTAATAAATAGTGCAGATTTTAGAAATTTTGTTTTTCACTATTCAACAGTCAAGCCCTCATTGACTTCAATGTATATCGTCTGATCATCCTACAAGCTAATGCTAATAATAATCTAAGATTAAGGCTATCACATCTGCTTTTAAATGGACATCTATGGTTGGACCTAGGTATGGCTAAACTGCTTAGTAAAATCTTTAGCTTTCACAGATGTTCACCCTTTGAACCTAATACATAGATCTGGCCTTCACTATGGCAAAATCCCCTGGTTACATTTGGAGAGTAGTTTCCAAAACACTGACCAAGGAGATTGGAGCCGGCACATAAAACAAGCTAATTCAACATAGAAGACTGGTCAGTGTTATTCTCAAACCTAGCCAAGTTCAAGTTAGCACAAGTAGCAGTAGAGAGTATTGAATCAGTTCAAAATCAAAACCACAGCCTAGGCTGAAAATGGGGATATCCAAGCCGATCAGACCAAAATCAAAACAATGCAGACAGAAAGGGGAATATCCAGGAGAATGGTCAAAGAATGTTAGAAAAACAGAATACACCGTCTAATATCACTCTGATAACACATCTAGATTCAATGTACAATAAAGGCACTGCTGTTTATTATAGGACCGGGTTTAACTTGCACAAAATACCATTCATTGGCTGCTAACGGTGCACACTGATCCCTGATTGATCTGCTGGTTATACTTGGGGATTTCTCAGGGAACAGGATGGAAAAACACGATGGGGCCGATTGGCTCGCGGTACGCCTGTCTTGATACAGTACAAAGCGCCAACTTCATTAAGTGGCACATGTCTCTTAAGAAATTTGACGCATCTTATAAGTGGCATGGACTTGAAGTAGCATTACTGAGGTACAAAACATCACTTTTAATTAATTGGATGGGTGGGCATGGCTATGCCCCATCCCACCCCAACTTCTACCCAGTTCTGCCCACTTTCGCAGAGTTGATTCAAACTGGTGTGAATCTGTCAAAGCTGCAAAATTTTTCTGTAAACACCAAGTTGCGCAAAAATGTTAATTTTCAAAGCTTTTTTGCCACTTTTGAAGGCATAAAATCTTTCATGAATCGTCTTTTGATATTTTACATGTAGGGGTTAATTCGCATGGCAGTGTTTTGGTCAGTATTTTACATCAGTATCTGTAAGCTATCCTTTGACCATTCCACTTCTAGTTTTGGTTTACAAATACTGAGGTAAAAAACTGACCGAATACTCAATGTGTGAACGTGGCCTAAAAGACATAAACACACAAGCATATACTACACCATGTAAAGGCCCCGTCTCACATAGCGAGATCGCTGCTGAGTCACAAGTTTTGTGACGCAACAGCGACCTCAGTAGCGATCTCGCTATGTGTGACACGTACCAGCGATCAGGCCCCTGCTGCGAGATCGCTGGTCGTGTCGGAATGGCCTGGACCGTTTTTTTGGTCGTTGAGGTCCCGCTGACATCGCTGAATCGGTGTGTGTGACACCGATCCAGCGATGTCTTCACTGGTAACCAGGGTAAACATCGGGTTACTAAGCGCAGGGCCGCGCTTAGTAACCCGATGTTTACCCTGGTTACCAGCGTAAATGTAAAAAAAAAAAAAAAAAACAGTACATACTCACCATCTGATGCCCGTCAGGTCCCTTGCCGTCTGCTTCCTGCTCTGACTGAGATCCGGCCGTACAGTGAGAGCAGAGCGCAGCGGTGACGTCACCGCTGCGCTCTGCTCTCAGTGTACGGCGGCACTGTCAGAGCAGGAAGCAGACGGCAAGGGACCTGACGGGCATCAGATGGTGAGTATGTACTGTTTTTTTTTTTTTTTTTTTACATTTATGCTGGTAACCAGGGTAAACATCGGGTTACTAAGCGCGGCCCTGCACTTAGTAACCCGATGTTTACCCGGGTGCTGCAGGGGGACTTCGGCATCGTTGAAGACAGTTTCAACGATGCCGAAGTCGTTCCCCTGATCGTTGGTTGCTGGAGAGAGCTGTCTGTGTGACAGCTCCCCAGTGACCACACAACGACTTACCAACGATCACGGCCAGGTCGTATCGCTGGTCGTGATCGTTGGTAAATCGCTATGTGAGACGGGGCCTCATGTAAGGCTCACCAGCTTATGCACTCTGCATACAGATGCCTGGCAACTGTCCTAGTGCTGACACCATGGATTGCATGCTGTCTTGGGGGTAGTTTTATGCAACATCTCTGTGTATGTCTGTAAGATGGCGCTTCAACCAATACGTCTCTTGTATGTTAAATGACTCTAAAATGTCCATTTTTAATTTGTAACACTTTCCTGATGTTTTACTTTATGATTCAAGCAGTGTTTGTTCATCATTCCAGTTCTGTAATTATATGTTAGTTTAGGGTTTTTAGATTTTACTTTTTTTTTTATAATCCTGCAAAGGATGAATCATGTAGTTTATGCCTAAAATTCTCAGTCTACCAGTGCAGAAAAAGCTTTTGACAGTTGATGTATTTATATGCATTAACCACAGTTGACTACATTCTTGTCCTTACATGACAGAACATACAAGGTTACAGCTTATTGGCAGATATGCAAATGTAATTGCTAAGTGAGAACATCATACTGTCCTTGTGACACAGCAAATTTCCCATTTCATTTATATCTGAACTATCAGCATTGATTAAAAGTACACGTGTAAAAACTGAAATGAGACTGATCTTGAAAAGAATCATGTAGGTTTCTATTTTCTTGAAAATTTTCTTGAGGATAGTAAATGGTGGACAACAATGATCCTGAGCAGCAGGAGGTGTGCAGCCCAGCCTGAAAACCCAAACATGGAGCACTCTCCACACAACGAATACAATGGAACATGACAACGAGATGGCCATGTCTTTTCTTCCCTACAGTTGATCTAAAGGTACCTTCACACGAAACGACTTTACAACGAGAACGACAACGATCCGTGACGTTGCAGCGTCCTGGATAGCGATCTCGTTGTGTTTGACACGCAGCAGCGATCTGGATCCTGCTGTGATATCGCTGGTCGGAGCTAGAAGTCCAGAACTTTATTTGGTCGTCAGATCAGCGTGTATCGTCGTGTTTGACAGCAAAAGCAACGATGCCAGCAATGTTAAACATGGAGCTAACGACCTTTGAGAACGATAAGTGCGTCACCGCTACGTCACAGGATCGCTCCTGCGTCGTTCTGGAGCTGCTGTGTTTGACATCTCTACAGCGATGTAAACAGCGACGCTGCAGCGATCAGATCGTTGTCGTTCTCGTTGTAGAGTCGTTTCGTGTGAAGGTACCTTAACAAGTATCTTTTCTCCTTGTTGAGACTGATATGTTAAGCTTGTCCAGGTGAGGAGACTTAAAGCCGCAATGCTCGTCTGGGAAATATACAAATTATCTCTTCAGAGAGGAAGAGGACTAGAGCTCTAGTGCCACCTATTGGAAGTAGCAATCCTAACAGTCAGTCGACCCTTTAACGAGCCTTGTCACATGACTTCGGATAAAAGCCAAACCAGAAATTATACTGTTGTTCTCACCCCATATTGTTCGTCTAATGGAAAAGTAGAGGACTTAAAACAATAGCCAATATAGTAGATTTAGCGATTGAAAAAAGTTCTCGCATATAATCAAGCTTGTATACAGTTAGACCTCATAAAAGCTCATCCATTTTACTATATACTAATGGACAGCGTGTGACTTAAATATGAGTGCTGAGCAAAGAGTCTGAATACTTATGACCATGTGATATTTCAGTTGTTTTTTTTTAATAAATTTGCAAAAATTTCTACATTTCTGTTTTTTTTTCAGTCAAGATGGGGTGCAGAGTGTACATTAATGACAAAAAAATAAACTTTTTTGAATTTACCAAATGGCTACAATGAAACAGAGTGAAAAATTTAAGGGGGTCTGAACACTTTCCGTATCCACTATAAGATCGTCCACACATTCACTAATTTTGGACAAGAATACATGCTTTTTCCCTTAGACATACATTTCCTTTGAGTATTTGCAAATGACAGAAACACAATCTTCCATGCTCATAAGTTACTACTTTACTGCATATCAGCGGCTGCTGAAAAGACCATACAACATACAGTCATGGCCAAAAGTATTCACACCCCTGCAATTCTGTCAGATAATATTCAGTTTCTTCCTGAAAATCATTGCAAACACAAATTCTTTGGTATTATCTCCATTTAATTTGTCTTAAATGAAAAATACACAAAAAGAATTGTTCTAAAGCCAAATCTATAATATAACGCTGGGAGCGTCACTCTGTCCGAAGCCTTTATAGACTGCGCAAGCGCCGGCGCAGTCTGGACCCCACAGAGTGACGCTCCCAGGAGATCGCGGTATGCGTAAGCGCTGAACGCACACCGCGATCTCCAACGGAGAAGCAGAGACGAGCCAGGAGGGTGAGTATGCAATACTTACCTGTCCCGTTCCACCGACGCGATTCCGGGCCGTGAATGTCCCCCTGCTCCTGGAATCGGCGCCTGTGCAGTCCGCGCTTTCCGGCGCCATTTTCTTGAAGACACACTGCGTGTCTTCAAGAAGATTGCGCCGGAAAGCGCGGACGCCTGTGACGTTCAGTTCAGAGGGCGCGATGATGCGCTTAATGCGCGCTGCCCTCTGACTGAACAGTCACAGAGGACCCGGAAGACGGAGCGATGGAACGGGGGACAGGTAAATATAGCAAGTGCCGGGGGCCTGAGCTAGCGGCGACTCCGGCACCTGACCCCCACAGCGCGCCGGTGTCCCCGCCTGCTCAGGCTCCCAGCACAGCCGCCCGCACTTTCAGCACCACCACGCACAGCCGCCCGCACTCACCACCGCCACGCACAGCCGCCTGCACTCACCACCGCCACGCACAGCCGCCCGCACTCAGCACCGCCACGCACAGCCGCCCGCACTCACCACCGCCACGCACAGCCGCCTGCACTCACCACCGCCACGCACAGCCGCCCGCACTCAGCACCGCCACGCACAGCCGCCCGCACTCACCACCGCCACGCACAGCCGCCCGCACTCACCACCGCCACGCACAGCCGCCCGCAGTCACCACCGCCACGCACAGCTGCCCGCAGTCACCGCCGCCACGCACAGCCGCCCGCACTCACCACCGCCACGCACAGCCGCCCGCAATCGCCACCGCCACGCACAGCCGCCCGCACTCGCCACCGCCACGCACAGCAGCCCGCACTTGCCACCGCCACGCACAGCCGCCCGCACTCGCCACAGCCGCCCGTACTCAGCACAGCCGCCTGCACTCACCACCGCCACGCACAGCCGCCCGCACTCACCACCGCCACGCACAGCCGCCCGCACTCACAACAGCCACGCACAGCCACCCGCACTCAGCACAGCCGCCTGCACTCAGCACAGCCGCCCGCACTCACCACCGCCACGCACAGCCGCCCGCACTCACCACCGCCACGCACAGCCGCCCGCACTCACCACAGCCGCCCGCACTGAGCACAGCCACCCCCACTGAGCACAGCCGCCCGCACTCACCACCGCCACGCACAGCCGCCCGCACTCACCACCGCCACGCACAGCCGCCCGCACTCACCTCCACCATGCACAGCCGCCTGCACTCACCACCGCCACGCACAGCCGCCCGCACTCAGCACAGCCGCACTCGGGCAGTAGAGCCGGAGAGAGAAAGATGGGAGCAACATATGGCAGAATGGAAACAGGAACAGGCAGAATGGGTGCAGCACATTACAACAGAATGGGGGCACAGGATGGGAGCAGCACATGACAGAATGGGGGCACGGGATGCGAGCAGCACATGACAGAATGATTGCGCACGATGGGAGCAGCACATGACCGGATGGGGGTGCAGGATGGGAGCACATGGCAGGATGGGAGCAGCACATGACAGGATGGGGGCACACACATGACAGGATGGGGGTGTAGGATGGAGCAGCATATGACAGGATGGGAGCACATGACAGGATGGGGATGCAGGATGGAGCAGCACATGACAGGATGGGGGCGCAGGATGGAGCAGCACATGACAGGATGGGGATGCAGGATGGAGCAGCACATGACAGGATGGGGGCGCAGGATGGAGCAGCACATGACAGGATGGGAGAGCAAGATGAGAGCAGCACATACCAGGATGGAGGCCATATACCAATATAAATGCTCGCCACCCGGGCGTAGAACGGGTTCAATAGCTAGTTGGATATAATTCCACACCAAACATAAAAAAGGGGGTGGACAAAAGTATTGGCACTGTTCGAAAAATCATGTGATGCTTCTCTAATTTGTGTAATTAACAGCACCTGTAACTTACCTGTGGCACCTAACAGGTGTTGGCAATAACTAAGTCACACTTGCAGCCAGTTAACATGGATTAAAGTTGACTCAACCTCTGTCCTGTGTCCTTGTGTGTACCACATTGAGCATGGAGAAAAGAAAGAAGACCAAAGAACTGTCTGAGGACTTGAGAAACCAAATTGTGAGGAAGCATGAGCAATCCCAAGGCTACAAGTCCATCTCCGAAGACCTGAATGTTCCTGTGTCTACCGTGCGCAGTGTCATCAAGAAGTTTAAAGCCCATGGCACTGTGGCTAACCTCCCTAGATGTGGACGGAAAAGAAAAATTGACAAGAGATTTCAACGCAAGATTGTGCGGATGTTGGATAAAGAACCTCGACTAACATCCAAATAAGTTCAAGCTGCCCTGCAGTCCGAGGGTACAACCGTGTCAACCCTTACTATCCGTCGGCATCTGAATGAAAAGGGACTGTATGGTAGGAGACTCAGGAAGACCCCACTTCTTACCCCGAGACATAAAAAAGCCAGGCTGGAGTTTGCCAAAACTTACCTGAAAAAGCCTAAAATGTTTTGGAAGAATGTGCTCTGGTCAGATGAGACAAAAGTAGAGCTTTTTGGGCAAAGGCATCAACATAGAGTTTACAGGAGAAAAAAAGAGGCATTCAAAGAAAAGAACACGGTCCCTACAGTCAAACATGGCAGAGGTTCCCTGATGTTTTGGGGTTGCTTTGCTGCCTCTGGCACTGGACTGCTTGACCGTGTGCATGGCATTATGAAGTCTGAAGACTACCAACAAATTTTGCAGCATACTGTAGGGCCCAGTGTGAGAAAGCTCGGTCTTCCTCAGAGGTCATGGGTCTTCCAGCAGGACAATGACCCAAAACACACTTCAAAAAGCACTAGAAAATAGTTTGAGAGAAAACACTGGAGACTTCTAAGGTGGCCAGCAATGAATCCAGACCTGAATCCCATAGAACACCTGTGGGGAGATCTAAAAATGGCAGTTTGGAGAAGGCACCCTTCAAATATCAGGGACCTGGAGCAGTTTGCCAAAGAAGAATGGTCTAAAATTCCAGCAGAGCATTGTAAGAAACTCATTGATGGTTACCGGAAGCGGTTGGTCGCAGTTATTTTGGCTAAAGGTTGTGCAACCAAGTATTAGGCTGAGGGTGCCAATACTTTTGTCTGGCCCATTTTTGGAGTTTTGTGTGAAATGATCAATGTTTTGCTTTTTGCTTCATTCTCTTTTGTGGTTTTTCATTTAAGACAAATTAAATGAAGATAATAATACCAAAGAATTTGTGTTTGCAATCATTTTCAGGAAGAAACTGAGTATTATCTGACCGAATTGCAGGGGTGTCAATACTTTTGGCCATGACTGTACATTTTGTGCAGAATTATCAAGTGAGTATTTTGACCGTCTCATCGTTTTCATGCCCATTTTCCAACTCTGAGCTCTATATTCTTGAATTGCTTATTGGATGAAACAGAGACCGGACCAGCAGTAGTTGCGAAACCAAGACTTCTGTTAGTTTGCAGCATTTGTGTTTGTGCTTTCAGACTAGTGTACTCTATAGATCATGTAGGTTAGTGATCATCAAGCCAAATCCTTCCTTCAAAGATCCTGTGCACTGTTAATGTCTTTTCTTATGTCTTAAAGCAGGGGAGGGGGGTTATTGCACAGCTGTAATGGTGCTTTTAGTGCAACTCCCCTTCCCCCTGTCTCATACTCACCAGCACTGTGTGAGTACCATTGGTAATGTATAAGGCCTAAAATCCTGAATGGGAACTTAGGATGATTTTTTACTGGCTGATTATTGGAAATAATCAAATTCCCTTCAGTGACTTTCACACATCTGTGTTTTTAATTTTTTTTCTTGAACAGCACTCTGACTCAGAGAGTACAGTGGATCTCTTCTCCCATCAGTTAAAATCATGGAGTCAGATCCAATGAGACTCAGACCAAATCCTTTTCTGATCTGATTTGTGTAGGAAAAGACCAAGAGATACATCTCAGTCACTACCACTTCAAAGTGTAACCAGATCGCTAGTGTGCCCCTTGTTTATTATACCTAAAATACCATAGCGCTAGTTGGCAGTAAAAAACAATTAAAATATTATAAAATATAAATGTGATCCTATGATTGAGGAGTGCTTTAGCTAATACCCCGCAGCTGAACTGACTGAAAGGAACCCCAGTGCTTGTTTGAGCAAGTGAGTACAATTATGCAGGGGATTCAATAGAGGATATAGTCTCAGTTTGGTACCTGTGATGCAGATACTTGCAAATTAAAGGCTGTCCGTGGATCCCTGGCGATAATAATGAAGCAGGTTACTTAGCTTAGTGGATGCTGCCGTCGGCTTCCAGGCGGCTTGTGCGAGCGCCGTCCCGGCCGGTGACAGATGCTCGCGCGGCCTGTACTTGAGGATCCTTGTGTGATGCTTCATCACCCTGATGAAGGAATCCGTAGCTATTCCGAAACGCGTAGGTTTTCTGGCTCCCACTGCGATCCGTAGTATCTCCAAGGGCACCACGTGACTGACTATCAGGTGACCCGAACATCATCCAAAGTCCTGCAAAGCATCACGCAAGGATCCTTGAAGCACTGGCCGCGCGAGCGCCTGTCACCGGCCGGGACTGAAGTAGTAGTGACTAAGATGTATCTCTTTGTCTTTTCCTCACCATAGTTCTTGTCCCCATCTATTCTTTGACCCGATACACATTCTAACAGAGCAACTCGAGCACTCTTCCCATCAAACAGGTAAATACACACTACGGATGTTTGACTAATGTACTTTACTCTATAGCGCAGGTAAAACAACGTATACTTGATTTAAAATTAAGCGTTTTTTATTGGCTTGGAAGCAAGCATACTTCTTTAGTGAAAAATATGGAAGAAACTAGGATGACACCTAAGAAAAAAATTGGTTCGTTTCTATGTGGTTGTAATACTCACATGGATATGTGAATCCAGCCTAATAGGAGTCCTTGTTAGTCTAGCCTTGACAACCAATCAGTTGTGAACTTACAGTGGTGAACTTACCCTCTGTGAAAACATGGAGGAAGTACACTCCTCAACATTAAAACTGCAACATATAGGAGGGAAAGTCAAGTAATTATAGAAATTAAATGATTGATAGATGATAATTATCTAAAAAAAAATGGAAACTAAATTTTCAAATTTTTCAGTATTGAGCATGAATTTGACCTTTTCTTACCTTTTCTTACCTTTGACTCCGTAAAAACTCTTACTGTTGCTCTGATTCCTTCCCACTTGAATTACTACAACTCTACTAATCGGTCTCCCTTATTAATAAACCGTCCCCTCTCCGATCTATCTTGAATGCAGCAGCCAAGATCATATTTCCTCCCAACTGCTACACCCATGCCTCTACTCTGCTAGTTTTTGCACTCGTTGCCCATCAACTACAGAGTCCAATAGAAACTTATGACTTTTACCCACCAAGCGCTCCACAGTTCTGCGCCACCCTACATCTCTTCCCTTAAGGTACCGTCACACTAAGCGACGCTGCAGCGATAGCGACAGCGATGCCGATCGCTGCAGCGTCGCTGTTTGGTCGCTGGAGAGCTGTCACACAGACCGCTCTCCAGCGACCAACGATGCCGAGGTCCCCGGGTAACCAGGGTAAACATCGGGTTGCTAAGCGCAGGGCTGCGCTTAGTAACCCGATGTTTACCCTGGTTACCAGCGTAAAATGTAAGTACATACTTACATGCGTCCCCCGGCGTCCGCTTCCTGTAATGACTGAGCGCCGGCAGTAGCAGGGCACAGCGGTGACGTCACCGCTGTGCTGTGCTTTCACTTTCAATTTGCGGCGCTCAGTCAGTGTGGGAAGCGGACGCCGGGGGAAGCATGTGAAGTATGTGCTGTTTGTTTTTTTTTACATTTTACGCTGGTAACCAGGGTAAACATCGGGTTACTAAGCGCGGCCCTGCGCTTAGTAACCCGATGTTTACCCTGGTTACCAGCGTAAAATGTCGCTGGTATGGTTGCTTTTGCTGTCAAACACGGCGATACACGGCGACCTAGCGACCAAATAATGTGCAGACCTTCTAGCAGCGACCAGCAATTTCACAGCGGGATTCTGATCGCTGCTGCGTGTCAAATACAGCGATATCGCTCCCTAGGACACTGCAACGTCACAGATCGCTGGCGACGTTGCTTAGTGTGACGGTACCTTTAGCTCTGTCCACCACACTGCCCGTCCTCTATGTTTCGCCAATGACCTAATACAAACGTCCTCTATAATCCAAGCCTTTCACTCCCATCTCTAGGAATTCTCTAGTGCTACACCAGTTTTCTGGAATGCACTACACCAGACAATTTGGTTAATTCCCAGTATCCACAGTTTCAAGTGTGCTATAAAGATACATTTATTTAGACTGGCCTATCCTCTCACCTCACTAATCTAATTAACTATTCACTGTTCTCCCTTCCATGCATTCAATTGTATTTGTACTTGTGCAGATACTGGCTGGAGCATTGTTATTTAAATGACCCTATTTATTATATAACCAAAGAATAAAGCAAAGTGGCACCACTCCTCAACCAGAGGACTAATCGGACCTGTGCACCAAGTCAAACATGCTTCACCACGGAGGTGCTTGCGTGCAGGAACAAGTGTTAGAGCTGACGATAGTTCAAAAGGAAAGAGGAACGCAGCACTCACCGGAGTTGAAGGAGGTATATCTTCTTTATTAATAACGATGCATCTTCACGGCACGGGGGAGTAGGGAGTGAGGAGCGTGTGAGGCAAGACGGACAACGGCCGTTTCGCGCTGAACGGTAGCGCTTCTACGGGTCCATAATCAGAGGGAAGGTACGCCAGGAGAAATAAGGTAGAAACTCCTCCTCTCCGGCGTCACTGCCCTCCGAGTGAACATGTGCAAAATATCAAGGTGCTAATTAAAACCATATTAACATGGATAAAATGCAGATTAGAACAGATTATAATTGTCAAAATACAGGAAAAAATCTCATGCCGACAATCATGATGTAAATCATCTAGTCTTACAAACTCACAGATTTATGCATGTATAAATATAAGAGTTGAGAGCATAGGGTCCGCCTATTGACACACATAGATCCAGCTATACGTAGGGAATAAGACCCTAAATAAGGACAGAAAAACCCGACGACCTAAAAAAGAAAAAAGAAGAAAGAAAAAGGGACAACAGCAAAGAAAAACAAAGCAAAAAAGTACATCTCCTAATAAACTTACTTAATCTATTGTAGCCCATTTTGCGATAAATAACGCCACCAGGAATTGATCAAAGAACAAAAATAAAATATCTATCAGCAACGGGGAGCACCGATTCAACAAGGATTAATGTCCAAACATTAGGGGAATATTACAAAAAAATAGACATATCTGTCCTATCGTTAAAACCAGAGGGGCCTGTGGCACGTGTCCTCATAATCCATTTTGTCTCTTGTTGCAACAGGATTTTACCCAAATCTCCTCCTTTAGGAGTAGGAGAGACTTTCTCTAATCCTACAAAGGTAAGGACTGTCGGATCACTCTGATGGCATTCTCTGATGTGACTTATGAGTCTTGGAACCCCTTTACCCGTGGATACGGATTTAAAGTGTTCTCTAAATCGGACGTATAATTTGCGTATGGTTTTGCCCACGTAAAATCGTTTACATGGGCAAAATAGCGCATAAACAACAAATTCCGTTTTACAAGAGATGAAATGACATACATTATGTGAGATGGGACCAATTTCGACCGTTTGTCCTGTCATGTGATATTGGCAAAAAGGACAATGTCCACAACGGAAATTACCTTGTGGAATAGTTTGGTTTAGCCAGGTGGTTTTTTTGTCCTTTGTCACTCTATTTCGGACCAAGATGTCCCTAACTCTGGTGCTTCGCCTATTGGAGATAAGCGGACCTGCTGTGGTTTTAGCAGAGAGATCGCCGTCCCTCTCCAAAACGTGCCAATGTCTGCGAATGGTGGAGCGTATCGCGTCATCCATAGGACCGTATTGGAAACAGAAGGCGAATCTCTGTTGAGAATTATCGGGAGGAATTACGTTCTGGTGAATATTCGAATCAACACGTTGGATGGTGGATTTTAGTAACTCTTCGGGGTACCCTCTTTCTCGGAACCTATTAAAGAGTTCTTTAGATTGCGCTTGAAAGCCACTACTTGTGTTGTTTAATCGTTGTACTCTAAGGAACTGTCCATAAGGTAAAGAATTTTTTACATGATTTGGATGGTAACTGTTATAATGTAACAAAGAGTTACTAGAAGTGGGCTTACGGAAAACAGAAGTGTGTATTTCATTGTGTTCTACTTGTACTGACACATCTAAAAAGTCTATAGTATGACCTCCAAAATGAGAGGTAAAAGACATCCCCATTAAATTGGTATCATTGAGATGGGTGACAAATGATTCAAACTCCACTTGGGTGCCATCCCATACCATAATCACATCATCCACGTACCTCATATATAGTTTAATGTGTTTTAGATAGGTGTTATTGTGGGAATAGATATAGTCCTCTTCAAATACCGCCATATATAGGTTGGCGAAAGTACATGCGACCGGGGTCCCCATGGCAGTCCCAGTGGTCTGCCTGTACCATACATCTAAGAACGTGAAGGCATTGTGGGTGAGTATGAATTGGAGACCTTCACACACAAATTGAACATATTCAGGACTCTTTGTAGTGGTGAGCAAAATTCTCCTAATCATGTCCACGCCCATATCTTGAGGAATGTTAGTGTATAGGCTGACCACATCTAGGGACACCAGGGAGAACCCCGGCTGCCAAACAAAATTTTGAATGTGTCTTAAAAATGAGTTGGTATCTTTAAGGTACGAAGGGACATCCGTGAGTATCGGGCGTAGCAGCCAATCAATGTACTGGGATAGGGGCTCGGTGAGTGACCCTATCCCAGACACGATTGGTCTGCCTGGGGGGCAAGTGGTAGACTTGTGAATTTTTGGTAAATAATACCAGTGGGGTTTGGTGGGATAATTAGGAAGTAACTTCTCCGCTTTCCTTTGAGTCAATACTCCGTTTTCTACCGTTTTCCTGAGGAACGTACACAATCTGGACTTATATTTTTGTGTTGGGTCACCTGGTAATTTAACATAGATCTTTGTGTCTGATAACTGTCTGTCCGCCTCCATTAAATAGGCTTCTTTCGGTAGTAACACTGTTTTGCCCCCCTTGTCGGCGGGGCGAATAATGACATCTGACCAACCGGCTAGTTCAAATAGAGCCTTTTTCTCATCGACCATTAAATTAGGTCGTGCTTTTTTATAAATTAAGGCCTCAATGTCCCTCAAAACCAAAGTCTCAAATAAATCAATTGTATTGCCTGGAGATATAGGTGGCATGTAAGTAGAGGGAACCCCTCCCACAAAGGGGGTAATGGTTCGAGGCTTGGGTGTCTCTGAAATGGTGGACTCGGCATCAGTTAGACTTAACAGTTGTTGTGCGTCATATTGATACTCTGCCAGGGCTTCTTCCCCTGACCCCACCATAAAACCTAGTGGGCCTATGGTGCAAGGTTGTTCCCCTTCTGTGCCAATGTTATTGGTAGAATTCGTCAAGAAGGACTTATATAGATGTATTTTCCTGGTGGCCTTAAAAAGATCTATCTGAAATGAAACAAAATCAAAATCATTGGGGATACAATAGTTTAAACCTTTGGATAATAACGAAAGGTGGGCTGGACTTAGCACACGATTTGTAAGGTTAAGGACATAATCATCAGGACAGGAGACTAGCGACGTTCCTGTCTCCAGGATACAAATTTCCTTTTCTGAAGCCGGTGGGGGCCGAGATTTTCATTTGCCCCTCCTTGTCTTCCTCCTAAAGGGGGTGATGTATTTATCGGCAACTCGGATGTCGCGTTTCCTGTAAGGTCAGCATTACTGCTAGGACCCTCGCTGAGACTGGAGTCGGATTCTGTAGTTAAATAGTCTTTTTTGTTTGGTTGACTACGTCTTTTTCTGTTAAAACTCCGTTTTCTCTGTCTGAGATTGTTGCCATTAAAACTACGATTCTCTTTATTAAATTTATTCCAAGTAAAAACATTGCCAGAGTCATAATCATTTTTATCACGGAGGAATTTATCCCTTTTCCTCTGCTTAATTTCTGCCTGTATCGGGATAAGCTTAATATCTAGTTTTTTGTTAAAAGCGGTCCATTGGCTCTCCGTCAATCTGCCTTGTAATTCAGCTTGAGTCTTGGTAATTTCGGAACTAACCATCTCATAATTTTTGATATTAGATTTTAGGACTAGCAAGAGTAATTCCTGGGAGCACCGTAACATCACTTGCTCCCATTCTGTTTTTTTTGTTTGGCAGCCGGGGTTCTCCCTGGTGTCCCTAGATGTGGTCAGCCTATACACTAACATTCCTCAAGATATGGGCGTGGACATGATTAGGAGAATTTTGCTCACCACTACAAAGAGTCCTGAATATGTTCAATTTGTGTGTGAAGGTCTCCAATTCATACTCACCCACAATGCCTTCACGTTCTTAGATGTATGGTACAGGCAGACCACTGGGACTGCCATGGGGACCCCGGTCGCATGTACTTTCGCCAACCTATATATGGCGGTATTTGAAGAGGACTATATCTATTCCCACAATAACACCTATCTAAAACACATTAAACTATATATGAGGTACGTGGATGATGTGATTATGGAATGGGATGGCACCCAAGTGGAGTTTGAATCATTTGTCACCCATCTCAATGATACCAATTTAATGGGGATGTCTTTTACCTCTCATTTTGGAGGTCATACTATAGACTTTTTAGATGTGTCAGTACAAGTAGAACACAATGAAATACACACTTCTGTTTTCCGTAAGCCCACTTCTAGTAACTCTTTGTTACATTATAACAGTTACCATCCAAATCATGTAAAAAATTCTTTACCTTATGGACAGTTCCTTAGAGTACAACGATTAAACAACACAAGTAGTGGCTTTCAAGCGCAATCTAAAGAACTCTTTAATAGGTTCCGAGAAAGAGGGTACCCCGAAGAGTTACTAAAATCCACCATCCAACGTGTTGATTCGAATATTCACCAGAACGTAATTCCTCCCGATAATTCTCAACAGAGATTCGCCTTCTGTTTCCAATACGGTCCTATGGATGACGCGATACGCTCCACCATTCGCAGACATTGGCACGTTTTGGAGAGGGACGGCGATCTCTCTGCTAAAACCACAGCAGGTCCGCTTATCTCCAATAGGCGAAGCACCAGAGTTAGGGACATCTTGGTCCGAAATAGAGTGACAAAGGACAAAAAAACCACCTGGCTAAACCAAACTATTCCACAAGGTAATTTCCGTTGTGGACATTGTCCTTTTTGCCAATATCACATGACAGGACAAACGGTCGAAATTGGTCCCATCTCACATAATGTATGTCATTTCATCTCTTGTAAAACGGAATTTGTTGTTTATGCGCTATTTTGCCCATGTAAACGATTTTACGTGGGCAAAACCATACGCAAATTATACGTCCGATTTAGAGAACACTTTAAATCCGTATCCACGGGTAAAGGGGTTCCAAGACTCATAAGTCACATCAGAGAATGCCATCAGAGTGATCCGACAGTCCTTACCTTTGTAGGATTAGAGAAAGTCTCTCCTACTCCTAAAGGAGGAGATTTGGGTAAAATCCTGTTGCAACAAGAGACAAAATGGATTATGAGGACACGTGCCACAGGCCCCTCTGGTTTTAACGATAGGACAGATATGTCTATTTTTTTGTAATATTCCCCTAATGTTTGGACATTAATCCTTGTTGAATCGGTGCTCCCCGTTGCTGATAGATATTTTATTTTTGTTCTTTGATCAATTCCTGGTGGCGTTATTTATCGCAAAATGGGCTACAATAGATTAAGTAAGTTTATTAGGAGATGTACTTTTTTGCTTTGTTTTTCTTTGCTGTTGTCCCTTTTTCTTTCTTCTTTTTTCTTTTTTAGGTCGTCGGGTTTTTCTGTCCTTATTTAGGGTCTTATTCCCTACGTATAGCTGGATCTATGTGTGTCAATAGGCGGACCCTATGCTCTCAACTCTTATATTTATACATGCATAAATCTGTGAGTTTGTAAGACTAGATGATTTACATCATGATTGTCGGCATGAGATTTTTTCCTGTATTTTGACAATTATAATCTGTTCTAATCTGCATTTTATCCATGTTAATATGGTTTTAATTAGCACCTTGATATTTTGCACATGTTCACTCGGAGGGCAGTGACGCCGGAGAGGAGGAGTTTCTACCTTATTTCTCCTGGCGTACCTTCCCTCTGATTATGGACCCGTAGAAGCGCTACCGTTCAGCGCGAAACGGCCGTTGTCCGTCTTGCCTCACACGCTCCTCACTCCCTACTCCCCCGTGCCGTGAAGATGCATCGTTATTAATAAAGAAGATATACCTCCTTCAACTCCGGTGAGTGCTGCGTTCCTCTTTCCTTTTGAACTATTTATTATATAGATGCTGCAGGCTATGGTATCATGTTTAGGCCACACAGGCTGATCACAGTAACACAAGCAAAATATGGCCTTGTTTTGTCATGTTAAACAAAAGCTCCAGGGACAAAGATTGGAAGGATTCAGCTAATGTAGATTATACTACACCAATCCATACTCCTTGGTGAAGGAGCAATGTAATATTTTCTTGGAAGGCCTCTTCATGGCTTTGCCAATGCTATCCTCTTTAACAATGAGTCTTATTTTTCTCTTGGATGAAGTGGTAGCCAGAGATTGGTGCAGACCAAGTGCGCCATGCCATGACAAGGCTTTCATGAGAGAATATCACAATGGTCCTACTCTCAGGATTATGATGTGAGGTGGCATAATGTACTGTAGTTGGACCCCTCCAATCTTTTTTCCAGGACCACTAACAGATCAGAATTACATTAATTTGGCCATGAATCCAGTGGTACGGCCATTTCTCCAAAGTGACCCAGGAGCCATTTTTCAACCCAAAGCCAGGTTGCATGCTGTTCATGCTACTGCTAGCAACCTGCATGGCTTAAAAGTACTACCATGGCCTACAACGTCTTCAGTCTCCCATTGAGTACATCTGGGATGTCATTAATTGGCAATTGCAAAGTGAGCTTCTAGCAGCGGATCTTGATGATTTGCATAAACAAATGCATTCAGCTGGTAGAACATTCCTCAGACAACCATTAATAACCTCATTGATACCATGCCAAGGCATGTAAGTGCGTGTGTTTCTGTGCATGGCCCTCATACTCAATAATGAAAAAATAGACGTTTTGAAAAAAAAAAGTAATTTGCCTATCAATAACATGTCTATCCATCCTGTCATTCCCATAATTCCATAACTTTTCCTTATTGGTGTTGCCATTTCAATATAAAGGAGAGTATAATTCTGAGATTGTAGACAATTATGATCCTGACCATTACAGAATGGTGTCAGCTGTATGTCACATTTGATACCTAATTCTGATGGCAAAGGTACAGTTCCTGAGACAGTGCTATCCCAATGTTGGGAAAGCGTGTCATCTTGTAGGAACTTAACATTTACGGTGTGATGTGGGAATGGGTTAAAGCAGTGATAAATGTGCTTATTTTTTCTTCTCAGTTACATCATTGCATTATTATTTCCTTTATCTATGAAGAGTAATATTGATGTTTCCACATGTTATAAAAAATAAAAACTTTACATGGAGTGTCCTTACTTTTTACTTGTATGTTGTTAGACATTGTCTATACCAGATTCAAATTTGTAAATATCAATTGGGTTGAAGAAGATTGAAATGAAGACAAAATAAGTCAAAAAGCACCACAATTTCCCCTTCGCTATTCTGCTAAGTTTTTAATGTTTGTTACCAGAAAGAATAATTTAAAGATAAGTACTTAATGTTTTATTTTGGTAAATGCACATGTTTTTATCAACTAAACATAACCACTAGTACAAGGCATAGACCGTATTTGAATACTAACATGTCATCTGTGGTCTGAAGCAGACTTTTTCCTCAATGTGTGGGTGATCTCTTATGATGGTTGACGGTAGAAGTCAAGTTAAAAGTGGGTCATAAGCACCAATAATGAGTGGAGAAATAGCATAAAACAGATCAGTTCTTCTTTAGACTGCCAGATGTTGGGAGAAAATGTGTAAAAAAATACCCATACAGCTTCTAGTATGTAACCGAAGAAATCCAGACAAAAGTGAACTGATTGCATATCATTGAGACCAGTGAAATAAAATTATGATTGTGGGGCCTATGAGCTCAGACTGTCATCAATAAGCAAAATGCTGATAGAGTGTTATGTATAGAGTTGCATGTATAGTAGACCATCACTTTGCATTTTGATGTTATAATGGTACAAAAAAAGTGTGAATTTTTGATAAAGTGACTCCATAAGAAAGTAATGACTTGGAAATCTCAAATAGCCATATTTTATTCACAACACAACATAGAACACAGATCAGAAGTTGAATGCTAACCATTTTTCCATTTCATTTGAAAAAATTAGCTCTTTAATAGTTGATGGCTGAGGGCCAAGTCTGCCATTGTGTAGCAACCCCTCTTATTTTTACAACAATCTGAAAGCGTTTGAGAAGTGATGAGACTAATTGCTGGTGTTTCCATTGTTGTCTGATGTCAGATTTTAGCTGCTCAAAGGTCCTGAGTAGTGATGAGCGAATATACTCGTTACTCGAGATTTCTCGAGCATGCGGGTGTCCTCCGAGTATTTTTTAGTGCTCGGAGTTTTAGTTTTTCTTGCCACAGCTGAATGATTTACATCTGATAGCCAGCATAAGTACATGTGGGGGTTGCCTGGTTGCAAGGGAAACCCCACATGTACTTAAGCTGGCTAACAGATGTAAATCATTCAGCTGCAGCAAGAAAAACTAAAAATCTGAGCACTAAAAATTACTCGGAGGACACCCGAGCATGCTCGAGTAACGAGTATATTCGCTCATCACTAGTCCTGAGCCTTCTTTGCTGGATTTTTAATTTCATAATGCACCAAATGTCTTCCATTGGAGAAAGGTCTGAACTGTAGACGGTGAGATCATCACCTGAACTCTTCTGTGAAGCCATGCTGTTATGAGGAATACAGAATGAGATTTTGTATTGTCTTGCTGAAATATCCAAGGTCTTCCCTGAAATAGACATTGTTTGGATGGAAGCATATGTTGTTCTCAAACCTCTATATAATGCTTAGCTTTGATAGTGACTTTCAAAATGTCTAAGCTGCTCATGCCATGCCTTAGGAAAAAATACAATCCCATACCATCAGAGATGTAGGCTTTTGAACTGTGCTCTGAAAACAAGCTGGATGGCCGTTCTCTCTTGAGCTTGTGTAATGGGATGAAGAAGTGAAGGTGTTAAAGCTGAGTAACTGTGGGCAAACACGAAACCTGCTGATCAAGGATGAACGAGAAAGTGAAAGCAAAATAACTGTATTAGTAGGAACCTAATAGTGGTGAACCTGTTCCCACAGGAAGGGGATTGAGAAGACACCGGGTTAAATGGAACTTGTCGCAGTTACAAAATAAGAAAAGGCCTGGCTGAGAAGGGAAGAGTTGGCATCAGAGTCTGTATAAGGCAGGCTGTGTCGCTGCAAAGTGGGCTTACAGCCACCATCACCAAAGAAGGGTCTGAGTGCGGTCAAATCCAAGAGAAAAACTGAACTGTGAGGAAGATCCGTGCCCCATGCCAGTAGAAGTCCATGACCTGCAACATTAGAAGACCGTGACCAGTGCCAGTAGAAGACTAAGCAGTGCCAGTAAAAGACTGTAAGCAGTAGAATACCATGACTAGATCTGAACCTGGTTTGGGAGACAAACTGGCTGTAGCAGATGTCCATTCTTGTGGGCCGTTACTTACAACATGGACGTACGGTACTGAATGTGGTCTGGGGCTGTGCTTCAGGGAACGAAGACTGCCAGTGTGATGAGCACAATGTGTACGAAGTGAATAACATACCTTGGACTTGCAGAATAGCAGGAAATACTGGTGACCCCCGTTATGGCCAGTGTAATGATCAGAGGCACTTAAAGAGAATATGACGGTAATGGCCTAGTAGTGAGAGTGACACCCATGAAGCTGAGACACAAAGGCATTCATGGTCATTTAACTGCTGGGTAATAAAAACATTAAGAACAGTGTATTTAATAGAATGTTGCATAGATATATGTAGTTGCATCACTGTGTTCTGTGTCATAACATACTGTATTGGTATTGCTACTGTTACCTATAGTATAGTGCTTACTTGTACATATATGCTGATAGATTTTTTGTGTTAGTCAAATAAATAGTGATGGTTAAGTACCACTGTCTCCTCATTGTCTGCGCTGTTGCATCCAAGTAACAAGTTTACACCTGCAGAACATTGCGTCCGTGGTTTCCATAAAGGATTTCAAATTTTTATTAATCTCATTACAGAACGGTTTTCCATTTTTCCTCAGTCCATTGAAAAGAAACTTTGGCCCAGAGAAGGTGACAGCATCTCTAGATTGGGTTTATATGTTTTTCGCTTTGCATGATAGAGGTTTAACTTGCATTTGTGGATTGCATGACAAACTGCTCACAGACAATTATTTTTAGAAGTATTCCTGAGGCCATGCAGTTATTTACATGACCAAATCATGCCAATTTTTAGTACCATGCTGCCTAAGGTCCTGTAGATCACAAGCATCCATTACTGACCATCATCATTGATGTTGTCCCTTCTGCACATGGATGTCTCCAGAATTTCTGAATGTTGTGTTGATAGTATGTCCCGTATTTTCCGGCATATAAGATGACTTTTTAACCCCTGGAAATCTCAAAAGTTGGGGGTCGTCATACGCCCGGTGTCGTCTTATACGCCGTGTGCTGAGCTCTGCGGTCACCGCATATGGTGCAGGGAGCGGTCCCAATGACAATGTGCCTCACCGGGAAGGTATAAGTGAATCAAGCCCGCCCTTGTATCCTATTACTTCCTTCTTTCACCCGCCTGGCCCACCCTTCTCTGCCTCTCAAGTCTCCGGAGGATGGAAATGAAGCTTCTTCCTTTCTTTCACCTCTCTGGCCCGCCTTTCTCTGCCTCTCAAGTGTCCAGAGGATGGAAATAAAGCCGCTCCTTCTTTCACTCATCTGGCCCGCCCTTCTCTGCCTTTCAAATCTCTCGGGGATGGAAGTGGTGGTGCAGGCGCGCTTGCGCTGCTACACTTCCATCCTCACGAGATTTGAGAGGCAGAGAAGGGTGGGCCAGATGGGTGAAAGAGAAGGAGCGGCTTCACTTTCATCCCCACGAGATTTGAAAGGCAGAGAAGGGCGGGCCAGACGAGTGAAAGAAGGAGCAGCCTCCTTTCCATCTTCTGGAGACTTGAGAGGCAGAGAAGGGTGGGCCAGATGGGTGAAAGAGAAGGAGGTAATAGAATACAAGGGTGGGCTTGATTCACTTACACCTTCCCGGTGAGGCACCTGGTCATCGGGACCGCTCCCCACACAATATGCGGCAACAGCAGAGCTCAGCACATGCCGTATAAGACGACACCCGGCATATAAGATGACCCCAGACTTATAAGGCAAGTATATCCCAAACTCTATTTTAAATTGAAAAGTTGAGTGTCGTCTTATACGCCCAGTTGTCTTATACGCTGGAAAATACGGTACTGTAGATGGTAGGTTATTAAAAGTCTTTGCATTTTTATGTTGTGGCGAATTTTTCTGAAATTGTTCAATAATTTTTAGATGTAGTTGCTCACAGATTAGAGAACCTCTGACCACCTTTGCTTAGTGAGAAAAAGACTCTGCCTCTTTAACATGCTCTTTTTATACAAAATCACGTGACTTAGTTGAAAATTGGCCCTACAACCCTGTCCCAATGTTTTTGAAATGTGTTGCTGCCATTAATTTCTAAATGAATTATTTTTTTTAAATGAAATGGGAAAATGTGTTTTATGCTCCGTAGTGAATACAATATAGCTTACTAAAATCTTACTTTTCAAAGAGGGTGTACTCATTTATGCCAAGCATTATACAGTATATATGCAGCAGTATAGTGGACAATGGGATGAAAAATTCACCAAGCTCATGTATTTATGTAGATTACTTTGATGAAAAATGAAAAAAAAAAAAACTTGTGACAACATCAAGGGTTTCCTAAAAAAAGATGTACAATTTATTTAATCAGCTACTTATAAAATATACAACATTTTGACCAGATATGGAGTCCTTGTCAAGTATTTGACAACGTATTTGGTTGAGACATTATATATATATATATATATATATATATATATATATATATATTGTAAGGTGCTAATGGAAAAAAGAGTAACTTTTGAAAAAAAACATGAATGCTGTCACATCTTTTTTGATATTTACAGCTAATCTGCCACAAAAGTTTTGAAACGATCCTTCAATGCAAATGTGATCATTGCCCTACTTTTACTGAATAAAATAGACGTTTGTGGAAAGAATCATTTGAACATGAGCACATTATTTAGGAGGCATAAATTTATGTTTTTGAAGTAGGCAAATACAACCATATTAAGGACAGGCATTCATACCTTTTCTAAATTTTCCACAATTCACTCCAACACATTTTTTAAGAGTTAGGGTACCGTTACACAAAACGATTTACCAACGATCACGACCAGCGATACGACCAGGCCGTGATCGTTGGTAAGTCGTTGTGTGGTTGCTGGGGAACTGTCACACAGACAGCTCTCCAGCGACCAACGATGCCGAAGTCCCCGGGTAACCAGGGTAAACATTGGGTTACTAAGCGCAGGGCCGCGCTTAGTAACCCGATGTTTACCCTGGTTAACATCGTAAATGTAAAAAAAACAAACCGTACATACTCACATTCCAGTGTCCGTCAGGTCCCTCGCCGTCTGCTTCCCGCACTGACTGAGTGCCGGCCGTAAAGTGAAAGCAGAGCACAGCAGTGTGCCATGTAGATGAGGCTCAGAAAGAGAATGTGCTACAGTGTATGGTAAGTGCTGCATCAAGTGGCCTCTCCTCTTCCTCCTCCTTAACATAATACACAGAAAAAATCTCAGAGGTGGCACCCTAATCACCCCAGACCCTTGTCACCAGATGTTAACAACCAAGGGTGGAGGTGATCCTGATGAGACTCAGATACCAGAGGCACATGCGGACTGTACTGTGGTGTCAGGGCAGGAACAGGAGGAGGGTGACTCAGCATGAGGAGTGTGAGAACAGAGAGGATGACGATGAGGTTGTAGATCCCACTTGGTGTGAACCCAGAGGTACGCAGCTAAGTAGCTCAGCAGAGGAGGAGGAGGAAGATGAGGTTACGTTGCAGATTCACACAGATACAACCACAACAAGCACTGCATCCTCAGCCCCAACTCCGGTCATGAGTGTACAGTTCACATGGGTGGCAAGGGTTGCCTAGCCTGGGCATTTTTTGAGATTGTAAAGGATGACCCAACACACATTATCTGTCAAATTTGCAAAAAAAAACTCAGTAGAGGCAAAAATTGCAAAATACAAACTCCTTGCAGATGTTGTCCTTGGTTAACCACTGAGCCACCATGCCGCCCATCCATTGGAAATACAAGCAATTTAGCAATTTACTGTTCATCAAAACTGTCAGCCGTTCTTGAGATAGTAACTCTATTCTTTTGCTTTACAGCTCATTGCCTTCAAAACTGAACACCGCTGCTGTACAACAGAAGATGTGCAGTGCTTACAAACTCTTTTCTTTTGTGTATGTAAGTAGTTTCCACGCTGGATAGGATTGCTGGAGCTTGCTGTTGCCTCCTAATCCTGTCCAGCTTCGTTGCATCATTGGTTGGTCTCCTAGGCAAAGAGCTGTAAACAATAGAAAAAACAAATGTTAACCCCTTTCTGACATTAGACGTACTATCCTGTCGAGGTGGTATGGGCCCGTATGACCATCGACAGGATAGTACGTCTAACGCGATCAGCCACGCTCACAGGAGGAGTGCGGCTGGGTGTCGCATGTTAAAACCCGGCTCTGCTGCCGGCACTCCAGAGCAGAGCGTGCGGCCACATAGCAAGTGCCGGCTGCAGAACTGGGTGTTACCATTCGAGACTCGGCCGTATTTCACGCAAGTGAGTATGAGCCTTAAAATTCTATGATTCTATGACTTGGAGGCCTTAAGGGATATAAAAATGTAAAATTTTGAAAAGTGTATGGGGAGGTATTGCTAAATAGTTGGCCTTGAATATTTCTAGCAGACAAAAATAAATCCTATCACTATGGAAGCAAAAATTAACTTTGAAAAGTGCACGAGCTAAGCTTTAGCAGGAAAAGTTCTGTCATTTTTAAATTGTGTTTAATAAAAGTTAAGATTAGAACATCAGCAAAAACTTTGTTGAACTTGCCCAAAAGCTGTGTGAGATCATGATAAAAAAAAATA
Organism: Ranitomeya variabilis; assembly: GCF_051348905.1. Lineage (NCBI taxonomy): Eukaryota > Metazoa > Chordata > Amphibia > Anura > Dendrobatidae > Ranitomeya > Ranitomeya variabilis. The sequence continues at coordinate 326,291,588 of NC_135237.1, read as the reverse complement.
GAAAAAATGGAGTAAAGGAAAAAAAAATTGGAAGAGCAATGGGGAATTACCGGGAATAGTCCTCTTTACATGTTTCGAACAAACATGTTCTTAATCATAGTGAACTGTCCACAAGTCTGGTATAACCCTGCAAAGACTCAATTAAATTGGCCTTGAAATTATCATTCATTGGCTATATTCTCCTGATTTGGGCCCATCTGATTATCCTCTCTTTAAAAAATAAAAAAAATCATGCAACAACTTGTAATTGATGTTGTGGAGCTGTTTTTTGCAGAACAGGGCAATGATTTCTGTTCTTTAAGATTGTATATTCTTAACCAGTTCATGACTGTACTAGTCTCCCCCCTTCCTGACAAGACACAATTTCGAGTTTTATTGTCCATGCACTTTTACTTTTATAGCTCTAAATTCTTTTCACGTTTGGATATTCAAATAGTTTTTGCCTCTTTTTTCAAGATATGAGGTTTATGTATTTTTTTTGCTTTGGTGGTATCAAACCAAAATGTAAAGAGAAATAAAAAGTGTCTATTTTTCGCTTTTTATTTATTTTTTAATGACTACAAAGGACTGCTAAAAATATTATGCATTGCATTCCCCTTTCTGTAGAAATTACTTTTAAGTATTGTACAATATTTTTTTCATTCGGGGTGAGTCCAGAAACAACAATTGTCTGTTTCTTTTTTATTGTTTATTTTATTTATTTATTTTACTCACTTATAATGCACCATTAATTCCACAGCGCTTTACAGACATTATCATCGCTGTCCCCATTGGGGCTCATAATCCAAATTCCCTATCAGTATGTCTTTGGAGTGTGGGAGGAAACAGGAGATCCCGGAGGAAACCACTGAGGCACCGTGCTTCCCATCATAGTTTTGTTGTATTTATTAATGCTTTTTTCAATTTAATTTCTGCTTTTTTATTTATATACTTCTTCATTTATTTTACTCTCTGTGATGTGCGTAAGATCTTTAAAGATCATTGGAGGACATTTTAATACATTTTTTCATTTCCGATTTTTCCGGTAACTGAGGCTGGTATATTAGCCCCAGTTATAGGGGAATTTCAGCAGTCTGACTGCACAGCATAGTTGACTGGGTTTCCTAGGACCCAGCATTTCCTGATCCCTCCTTACACTCAGTGAATCACATGAACACAAGGTCCGGAGGAAGAAGCACAGTCAGTGCCTCCTAATCTATATAGACAAGCACTGGTTCAGTGCTGTGTATACTGAGATTGAGAAGGTAAACACTGCTGTCTACTTTCTCTCTGGGAAGTCTGGCTGTGTCTGACAGTCAGCTCCACACCACCTCAGCTGCACAATCTTGTGCAACTGCATAGACTGCATTTACATTTTGGATTGTCAATGCGGAATAATGAGCACTGCTCAGACGTTTATAGCCTATGGGCAGTCCAGTAGTATTTCATTTATAACTTTTGATTAAAAAAAAAGATAACATTAATAGTCAAAATGTAACCAATCATATTTCCCTTTCACAACATAAAAAATGCAAAAGAAACCATGTGTCTATTAATTTTTAATTGATTATTTTGCTAGAAAGAAAGAGGGAATTAAAATAATGAGCAGAGAAAAATTGAAACCAACCAGTTATGAGACTAAGACGTTTTCATAATCTGAAATCTGAACTTTCATTTAGAAGACATATATAACACAACAAAGGTAACAAAAGTAATGTTTGTATTGAAAAACCTTCTCTAAATGACTTCACATTACATCCACCTTGTGAAAGTTGCTCCTCATGTGAAACATTAAAAAGTCAGCCATGTTCTCAGTTTTTGTTCTGTTTCCTTTTTGATAAACTCCTGAACTCAGCAGTGCAATGGATAAAGAGACAAGTCTTCGGTAACCCATATAACAAAAGCATTCAGGAGGAGGTGATATTACTTTTCTTACCAGAAGTATAATGAAAGTAAGGGCTATTTGAGACTAGTGTTGAGCATTCCGATGCTGCAAGTATCGGGTATCGGCCGATACTTGCTGTATCGGAATTCCGATACCGGGATTCCGATACTCTTGTGGTATCGGGTATCGGGTATCGCAACAACATTAATGTTAAAATGTGTAAAAGAGAGAATTAAAATAAAAAATATCGCTATACTCACCTCTCCGACGCAGCCGGGACTTCAGCGAGGGAACCGGCAGCGTTGTTTGTTTAAAATTCGCGCTATTACTTGGTTACGTGAATTCCCGGCTTGTGATTGGTCAGGTCGGCCACGTTGCCGGGACGCGGACCAATCACAGCAAGCCGTGACGAAATTACGTCACGGCTTGCTGTGATTGGTCCGCGTCCCGGCAATATGGCCGCCCTGACCAATCACAAGCCGTGACATCACGGGAGGCTGGACACGCGCCCATTTTAAAATGAGCGCGTCCAGCCTCCTGGCTTGTGATTGGTTGACCGCGGCGCAACCAATCACAAGCCGTGACGTCACGGGAGGCTGGACACGCGCCCATTTTAAAATGAGCGCGTCCAGCCTCCCGGCTTGTGATTGGTTGACCGCGGCGCAACCAATCACAAGCCGTGACGTCACGGGAGGCTGGACACGCGCCAATTTTAAAGTGAGCGCGTGTCCAGCCTCCCGTGACGTCACGGCTTGTGATTGGTCAGGGCGGTTATATTGCCGGGACGCGGACCAATCACAGCAAGCCGTGACGTAATTTCGTCACGGCTTGCTGTGATTGGTCCGCGTCCCGGCAACATGGCCGACCTGACCAATCACAAGCCGGGAATTCACGTAACCAAGTAATAGCGCGAATTTTAAACAAACAACGCTGCCGGTTCCCTCGCTGAAGTCCCGGCTGCGTCGGAGAGGTGAGTATAGCGATATTTTTTATTTTAATTCTTTCTTTTACACATTTATATGGTTCCCAGGGCCTGAAGGAGAGTTTCCTCTCCTTCAGACCCTGGGAACCATCAGGAATACCGTCCGATACATGAGTCCCATTGACTTGTATTGGTATCGGGTATCGGTATCGGATTGGATCCGATATTTTGCCGGTATCGGCCGATACTTTCCGATACCGATACTTTCAAGTATCGGACGGTATCGCTCAACACTATTTGAGACATTATTTTTTTCCAGTATGTGAAAAAAAAACAGATTGATTTCCATCAGTTTGATGGTTCACATTGTCACCAATGTTTGGTTCGCCTGTCAGTTTTTATTTTCAGTGTTTCAAAAGTTTTTCTCATACAAAAAAATCTGATAGAGATTTTTTTAAAGATTTTTTTCAATCTCCATAAATGTTAGATAGCACTTGAAAAAAACAAAATATTTTGTAGTTTACTGAATATTAATATCTTCAGCCATTTTTGAGATATTAACATTTGTTTTTTCTTTTGTTTACAGCTCGTTGCCTAGGAGACCAACCAATGATGCAATGAAGCTGGACAGGATTAGGAGGCAAGAGCAAGCTCCAGCAATCCTATCCAGCGTGGAAACTACTTACAAACACAAAAGAAACGAGTTTGTAAGCACTGCACATCTTCTGTTGTACAGCAGCGGTGCTCAGTCTTGAAGGCAACGAGCTGTAAAACAAAAGAATAGAGTTACTATCTCAAGAACGGCTGACAGTTTTGATGAACAGTACATTGCTAAATTGCTTGTATTTGCAATGGATGGGCGGCACGGTGGCTAAGTGGTTAACCAAGGACAACATCTGCAAGGAGTTTGTATGTTCTTCCCGTGTTTGCATGAGTTCTCCAGGTTCTCCGGTTTCCTCCCACATTCCAAAGACATATTGTTAGGGAATTTAGATTGTGAGCCCTATAGGGGACAGTGCCAATAATGTGTGTAAAGCACTGTGGAATTAATGACGCTATATAAATAGTAAAATAAATAAAATGTGCAACAGTACCCATTTATGAAGATGAGCTCTTTAAGATTTTCTTAGCAAACATTCAGTGAAAAATGGACAGCACTGGGATGCAAATGGGATGTCATTAATGCACTATCTAAGTTTTTCATCGGTTCACTTGAATGTGTGATTTTGATCACGTCTGAGAATTTCTGTTTTTTGGTGGACACTATTTTTTATAGCCAGATATACTCTATGGGTATGTGTTCTACCTGTGAGAAACACGAATAGAAAATCAAAGTGAAACATGGAAGTCTGAATGAGGCCTTAGGCAGAGTAGGCTTCCGACTGCAGAACCATTAATTGAGGGTGCAATTTTTCATTCTAAAAAAATGGTTTGCGCTAACATTTACCAATCCGTATTGAACTGACAATTATTATGCTGAACTTCAGTGTTACTCACCTGTGCTGGCTTCAGCTTTTGTCTGCACATCTCCTTGCCTGGGTATTGGGTTCTTTATGCTCTCATGCACATTAGAATACCACGGTAACCCAGTGCGCAGCTTTGATGTTATGCTCATAGTCTTTTTAAGGCCGACTCAGGTGGCTGCTAGCCACCTGATTTTTCAGGTAGTAGTTTGATGCTACAATGTGCTGATGCCTTCCTGAGTCTTCAGACAAACCTGGCTCTGTTACCTCTGGGCTTTGCTACAATCTACATTCCTGTGCCTGTGTGCCAATCTGGTTCTGCTGTTCCAAGATTATGTTCTCACACTTGGCTTTTTCTTTTCAAAGTGCATGTCTGCCAATCAAGCTCAGCTGCTCAAAGGTTCTGCCTCCACACTCAGCTTTGCTACTACACATGGTCAAAATTGTTGATACCCCTCTTTTAATGACAGAAAAACCCACAATGGTCACAGAAATAACTTGAATCTGACAAAACTAATAATAATTAAAAAATCTATGAAAATGAACAAATGAAAGTCAGACTTTGCTGAACCATGCTTCATCAGAATTTAAATAAAACTCCTGTGGTTTCTTTTCCAGGGATGTACAGTCATTTCCAGGGATGTACAGTCATTTATACAGACCATAAAAATCTGCAGAATCTTCAATTTGACTGTAGATTGAATCCTCATGCATCTTGGGTGTTACTTTTCTTCTCTTTTTAATTGCCTTTTCAGCTATCATCCAGATAGAAAAATACCACTGGGCTGACAAAACCAGTAGTTTGATTCATGTAACCAGGGCCGGACTGGGCATTGGCACTTCTGGCAAATGCGAGATGGGCCGCTCGATCACTTCCACTCCCTCTTCAGCATGCATGTCGGGCAGGCTTATCTGTTATGACCCCAGTGGACAGGGTCTCAGAGGAACGTGTAAGTCTGCAAGATACAAAAATCCAGCTCATAGGGCTGTGGTAACTGGGTTGACCAAATAGCTACTCCTAACGCCAACACTAGAAGTAGCCGGGGATCATGCCTACGGTGATCGCTAGATGACTCGCGCCAGCCGGAGAATCTAACTACCCCTAGGAGAAGAAAACAAAGACCTCTCTTGCCTCCAGAGAAAGGGACCCCAAAGCAAGATACAAGCCCCCCACAAATAATAACGGTGAGGTAAGAGGAAATGACAAACACAGAAATGAACCAGGTTCAGCAAAGAGAGGCCAGCTGACTAATAGCAGAATAAAGCAAGATAACTTATCTGGTCAACAAAAACCCTATAAAAATCCACGCTGGAGATTCAAGAACCCCCGAACCGTCTAACGGTCCGGGGGGAGAACACCAGCCCCCTAGAGCTTCCAGCAAAGGTCAGGATACAGATAGGAACAAGCTGGACAAAAATACCAAACAAAACAAAAGCAAAAAGCAAAGAAGCAGACTTCGCTTGAAAAACAGGAACCAGGATCAGAGGACAAGAGCACAACAGATTAGCTCTGATTTCAACGATGCCAGGCATTGAACTGAAGGTCCAGGGAGCTTATATAGCAACGCCCCTGAACTAACGGCCCAGGTGAGGATATAGGAAAAGACAGACGCTCCAGAGTCAAATCACTAATGACCACTAGAGGGAGCAAAAAGCAAAATCACAACAGTACCCCCCCCTTAGTGAGGGGTCACCGAACCCTCACCACGACCACAAGGGCGATCAGGATGAGCGGCGTGAAAGGCACGAACTAAATCGGCCGCATGAACATCAGAGGCGACCACCCAGGAATTATCTTCCTGACCATAGCCCTTCCACTTGACCAGGTACTGAAGACTCCGCCTGGAGAGACGAGAATCCAAGATCTTCTCCACCACGTACTCCAACTCGCCCTCAACCAACACCGGAGCAGGAGGCTCAGCAGAAGGAACCACAGGCACAACGTGCCGCCGCAACAAGGACCTATGAAACACGTTGTGGATAGCAAACGACACAGGAAGATCCAGGCGAAAGGACACAGGATTAAGAATTTCCAATATCTTGTAAGGACCAATAAAACGAGGTTTAAATTTGGGAGAGGAAACCTTCATAGGAACAAAGCGGGAAGAAAGCCACACCAAATCCCCAACACGTAGTCGGGGACCCACACCGCGGCGGCGGTTGGCAAAGCGCTGAGCCCTCTCCTGTGACAACTTCAAGTTGTCCACCACAAGATTCCAAATCCGCTGCAACCTATCCACCACAGAATCCACCCCAGGGCAGTCAGAAGGTTCCACATGACCCGAAGAAAAACGAGGGTGGAAACCAGAGTTGCAGAAAAACGGCGAAACCAAGGTGGCGGAACTAGCCCGATTATTAAGGGCAAACTCAGCTAACGGCAAGAAGGTCACCCAATCGTCCTGATCAGCAGAGACAAAACACCTCAAATAAGCCTCCAAAGTCTGATTAGTTCGCTCCGTCTGTCCATTAGTCTGAGGATGGAAAGCAGACGAAAACGACAAGTCAATGCCCATCCTACTACAAAAGGATCGCCAGAATCTGGAAACGAACTGGGATCCTCTGTCTGACACAATATTCTCAGGGATGCCGTGCAAACAAACCACGTTCTGGAAAAACACAGGAACCAGATCGGAAGAGGAAGGCAGTTTAGGCAAAGGAACCAAATGGACCATCTTGGAGAAGCGATCACATATCACCCAGATAACAGACATGCCCTGAGACACCGGAAGATCAGAAATGAAATCCATGGAGATATGTGTCCAAGGTCTCTTAGGGACAGGCAAAGGCAAGAGCAACCCGCTGGCACGAGAACAGCAAGGCTTAGCTCGAGCACAAGTCCCACAGGACTGTACAAATGACCGCACATCCCTAGACAAGGAAGGCCACCAAAAGGATCTGGCCACCAGATCTCTGGTGCCAAAAATTCCTGGGTGACCTGCCAACACCGAGGAATGAACCTCGGAAATGACTCTGCTGGTCCACTTATCAGGCACAAACAGTCTGTCAGGTGGACAAGAATCAGGCCTATCAGCCTGAAATCTCTGCAACACACGTCGCAGATCTGGAGAAATAGCTGACAAGATAATACCATCCTTAAGAATACCAACAGGTTCAGCGACTCCAGGAGCATCAGGCACAAAGCTCCTGGAAAGAGCATCGGCCTTCACATTCTTTGAACCTGGTAAATACGAGACAACAAAGTCAAAACGGGAGAAAAACAATGACCAGCGGGCCTGTCTAGGATTCAGGCGTTTAGCAGACTCGAGATACATCAGATTTTTGTGATCAGTCAAGACTACCACACGATGCTTAGCACCCTCGAGCCAATGACGCCACTCCTCAAATGCCCATTTCATGGCCAACAACTCCCGATTGCCCACATCATAATTTCGCTCCGCAGGCGAAAACTTCCTAGAGAAAAAGGCGCAAGGTCTCATAACAGAGCAACCAGGGCCTCTCTGCGACAAAACGGCCCCTGCTCCAATCTCTGAAGCATCCACCTCAACTTGAAAGGGAAGCGAGACATCAGGCTGGCACAAAACAGGCGCCGAAGTAAACCGACGTTTCAACTCCTGGAAAGCCTCCACGGCAGCATGAGCCCAATTAACCACATCGGAGCCCTTCTTGGTCATATCCGTCAAAGGTTTCACAATGCTAGAAAAGTTAGCGATAAAACGACGGTAGAAGTTAGCGAAACCCAAGAACTTCTGAAGACTCTTAACTGACGAGGGCTGAGTCCAATCAAGAATAGCTCGGACCTTGACTGGGTCCATCTCCACAGCAGAAGGGGAAAAAATGAACCCCAAAAATGGAACCTTCTGTACACCAAAAAGACACTTTGAGCCCTTGACAAACAAAGAATTTTCACGCAAAATTTTAAAGACCATCCTGACCTGCTCCACATGCGAGTCCCAATTATCAGAAAAAAACAGAATATCATCCAGATAAACGATCAGAAATTTATCCAGATAGTTCCGGAAAATGTCATGCATAAAGGACTGAAAAACTGAAGGGGCATTAGAGAGCCCAAAAGGCATCACCAAGTACTCAAAATGACCTTCGGGCGTATTGAATGCGGTTTTCCATTCATCCCCTTGCTTAATGCGCACAAGGTTGTACGCACCACGAAGGTCTATCTTGGTAAACCACTTGGCACCTTTAATCCGGGCAAACAAGTCAGACAACAGCGGCAAAGGATACTGAAATTTGACAGTGATCTTATTTAAAAGCCGATAGTCAATACAAGGCCTCAAAGATCCGTCCTTTTTAGCCACAAAAAAGAATCCCGCACCAAGAGGGGAAGAAGACGGACGGATGTGTCCTTTCTCCAGAGACTCCTTGATATATGAACGCATAGCGGTATGTTCAGGTATCGACAGATTAAACAGTCTTCCCTTAGGAAACTTACTGCCTGGAATCAAATCTATTGCACAGTCACATTCCCTATGAGGAGGCAATGCACTGGACCTGGACTCGCTAAAGACATCCTGATAATCAGACAAGTACTCCGGAACTTCCGAAGGCGTAGAAGAAGCAATAGACACAGGCAGGGAATCCTCATGAATACCACGACAGCCCCAACTAGACACTGACATAGCCTTCCAGTCAAGGACTGGATTATGGGTCTGTAACCATGGCAGCCCCAAAACAACCAAATCATGCATTTTATGTAGAACGAGAAAACGTATCACCTCGTGGTGTTCAGGAGTCATGCACATGGTAACCTGTGTCCAATACTGCGGCTTATTTTCTGCCAATGGCGTAGCATCAATACCCCTAAGAGGGATAGGATTTTCTAATGGTTCAAGAATAAAACCACAGCGCTTAGCAAATGAGAGATCCATAAGACTCAGGGCAGCACCTGAATCTACAAACGCCATGACAGGATAAGATGACAGTGAGCAAATCAATGTTACAGACAGAATAAACTTAGGATGCAAATTACCAACGGTGACAGGACTAACAACCTTAGATATACGTTTAGAGCATGCTGAGATAACATGTGTAGAATCACCACAGTAGTAGCACAAGCCATTCCGGCGTCTATGAATTTTCCTCTCATTTCTAGTCAGGATTCTATCACATTGCATCAAATCAGGTGTCCGTTCAGACAACACCATGAGGGAATTTGCGGTTTTGCGCTCCCGCAACCGCCGGTCAATTTGAATAGCCAGGGACATGGTATCATTCAGACCTGTGGGAATGGGAAAACCCACCATAACATTCTTAATGGCCTCAGAAAGGCCATTTCTAAAATTAGCGGCCAGTGCACACTCGTTCCAATGTGTCAGCACGGACCATTTCCGAAATTTTTGGCAATACACCTCTGCCTCGTCCTGGCCCTGAGACATAGCCAGCAAGGCTTTCTCTGCCTGAATCTCAAGATTGGGTTCCTCATAAAGTAAACCGAGCGCCAGAAAAAACGCATCAATATCAGCCAATGCCGGATCTCCTGGCGCCAACGAAAAAGCCCAATCCTGAGGGTCACCCCGTAAGAATGAAATAACAATTTTTACTTGTTGAGCAGAGTCTCCAGACGAACAAGGTTTCAGGGACAAAAATAATTTACAATTATTCCTGAAATTCCTAAACTTAAATCGGTCTCCTGAAAACAGTTCAGGAATCGGAATCTTGGGTTCAGACCTAGGATTTCTGGTAACATAATCTTGTATACCCTGCACACGAGCGGCAAGCTGGTCCACACTTGTAATCAAGGTCTGGACATTCATGTCTGCAGCAAGCTTAAGCCACTCTGAGGTAAAGGGGAAAAGAAAAAAAAAAAATGAGAGAGGAAAAAAAAAAAACTCAAAATTTTCTTTCTTATAATCCCACTTCTGCAATGCATTAAACATTTAATACTGGCCTGGCATACTGTTATGACCCCAGTGGACAGGGTCTCAGAGGAACGTGTAAGTCTGCAAGATACAAAAATCCAGCTCATAGGGCTGTGGTAACTGGGTTGACCAAATAGCTACTCCTAACGCCAACACTAGAAGTAGCCGGGGATCATGCCTACGGTGATCGCTAGATGACTCGCGCCAGCCGGAGAATCTAACTACCCCTAGGAGAAGAAAACAAAGACCTCTCTTGCCTCCAGCGAAAGGGACCCCAAAGCAAGATACAAGCCCCCCACAAATAATAACGGTGAGGTAAGAGGAAATGACAAACACAGAAATGAACCAGGTTCAGCAAAGAGAGGCCAGCTGACTAATAGCAGAATAAAGCAAGATAACTTATCTGGTCAACAAAAACCCTATAAAAATCCACGCTGGAGATTCAAGAACCCCCGAACCGTCTAACGGTCCGGGGGGAGAACACCAGCCCCCTAGAGCTTCCAGCAAAGGTCAGGATACAGATAGGAACAAGCTGGACAAAAATACCAAACAAAACAAAAGCAAAAAGCAAAGAAGCAGACTTAGCTTGAAAAACAGGAACCAGGATCAGAGGACAAGAGCACAACAGATTAGCTCTGATTTCAACGATGCCAGGCATTGAACTGAAGGTCCAGGGAGCTTATATAGCAACGCCCCTGAACTAACGGCCCAGGTGAGGATATAGGAAAAGACAGACGCTCCAGAGTCAAATCACTAATGACCACTAGAGGGAGCAAAAAGCAAAATCACAACACTTATCATTAGCTTGCCTGCATAGTGCACACACAATCATGCTGCACTGATGTAACCAGCAGGACCAGGGAGCAGCGCGCTGTGCTGTCCAGTGCCGCCCCTTGGTCCTGCTGATTTAAATTTTGCTACGCGATCCTGTACACAAGCAGTGGTAGGCTGTGCAGGTCCCCGTGCAGAAGTTTTAGGCCTCCCGGTGTAACAAGCCAGATTAATCCCCCACCCAGAATATACCCGTGGTTAAAGTGGCCCAGGCCAGATTATACCCCGGGTATATTCTGGCCTAGGCCAAACTATTCCCCGGGGTATAAATTAGCCTAGGCCAGGTTATATCCCTCTGGGCCAGAATACACCCCGGGTATATTATGGCCTAGGCCAAACTATTCCCCGGGATATAAATTGGCCTAGGCCAGATTATACCTCTCGAGGGCCAGAATGTACGCCAGCTGTTGTAGATCAGATTTTTCATGCTTTTGAGAAGCATTGAGTGATATACTTAATAATGGGGCCCCAGTCAGTGCACAGGGGCCCCAGACAGCACACAGGGGCCCCAGGCAGCGCACAGGGGGCAGAGACAGTGCATGGGGCCCCAGACAACGCAAGGGGCCCCAAACCACACGGGGGCCCCAGACATTGCACAGGATTTAGTGATATACTCAAGAACGGGGCCCCAGGGTATAGTTTGGCCTAGACCATAATATACCCAGGGTATATTCTGGCCCAGAGGGATATAATCTGGCCTAGGCCAATTTATACCCCAGGTAATAGTTTAGCCTTGGCCAGAATATACCCGGGGTATAATCTAGCCTAGGCCACTTTAACCCCGAGTATACTCTGGGCGGGGGTTAATCTGGCCTGTTGCAATGGCATCAAATTAGACACGCTTGCAATAAATAGCACGTGAATGTGGTGCCTACACGGTAAACTCAGTAGTTCTTTCTGCAGTTTCTGTTGCAAGAGGACGCACACACGCACCAGCCTTTGTACCAGTGTTATTACTGGTCATGTTAATGACTTGCACTTCACTTTATCCATAATCTGCCAATCCTGTAGAACCTTGAATACAGCCTTAGCTTGTGCTGCTTCTGTACTGTTAGGTATCTCTGGGATCGACAACAACTCAGTTCCTCCTCCTGACACTAGTGCTGTCAGTTTCTCAGCAGTTTCATTATGGGTCTGGCTTGCAAACCTTTTCTTGTTCAGTGTACAGTAAGTTGACCACTGCTATTGAAGGAAGCTTTGAAAACATTTTCTGCAATCTCTTGATGCCGGCAACAAGCCTGTCTGATAGATTCCCTAATGAAGGTGAGACTGTCTGGATCATGGCTAAGAGACTGAGGAGCAGCAGTGTAAAGTGCCCAAACGAGGTAGTCGTGGTTGAGTTGCTGATCCCACTTGCTCTGGCACTCTAGAGACAATGCGTGTCCCTGTACTGGTGTAATGCTGTGTGTGGAGTGCATCACACTTACCTCTGGCCTGGAAGCCTCCATTGGCTCCTGGTTTTCCTGTTCTCTAACCTTGGTAGCAATCAATCTAGGGGACACAGGTTTTATAAAAACAATCAAACTGGACAGTTGTCAGTCTTTACAAAAAGGCATATAGGATAAGGCCCAACGCATTGTTGTCTTTCCCACAGGTACCGGACACAGCTTCAGCCCTGGTTCTTGGTATGGCAGAGTGTCCCTCTTGCTATCTTCTCTAGCACTAGGAATTGTTCTCCACCACTAGCAGTGCACCCGGATTGCAATACCTTATGCCCCATGTAGTCCATCTTTCCCTGTAGCTTCACAAGCTGAGGGTGCCCAACGTCACTGATATCCATCTCAAGCTATCCCCAGGCTGGTAGACGGAATCACACGAAAGGGTATTTTTGGCAATCCACTGCCCAGAGTATAAGGCCCATCATCAGGACTAATATTAGGAACAAAACTTTATTCACATCCACATATTCTATACCACAGTAGCATTGATGTCTTCTGGGGAGAACAATGGCAGCTGGTCCATCTCCTTACATTTCGCCTTTCTTTAATGATGGTCATCCTCGCACATACGGAGAAATTGCAAGACACCAATGCATAAAACAAAACAAAGAAAAAACATTAATTCTTTTCTTCTTCTGAAAGCAAATGCTTTCTTTTCTGTTTCTTAGGGTCTGGACAGATGGGTCCTAGACCCATTGAAACATTAGTCCTTCTGGTGTTCCAAGCTGTTCCAGACAAATGTGCAGCAAATACAACCTTTACTTCAACACTGGTCCTTTGGCTCTTCTCTAGGGGACCTGATGACCTTCACCGCTAGATTGCCTGTTCTAGTCTGGAGACCCCATGTGGGGGACAGCCAAGTCACAAGAGGTGTCTGGTTCCCATATGTCCAGGTCAATCAGCAGTGTCCCCATCTTCTCCACCAGGTCTATTAGTTGCTGTGTGTTGGTGTCTCTGAAGAAAGGGAAGCGGAGACGATGTCCCGACACAGTCACGACGATTGTACCAATGATCTGTCCCTAGGAAACTCCTGACCTCGTGGATGTGTTGCCTTGGAGACCAAGCTGAAGATAGACCCAGAGCAGATATCTTCAGTCTGTAGTAGGTCTTGTGAAGTGAACATCAAGGCGATAGCATCTTCCAAGTCTCTATCCACAAACCAGACAGAGAAACTCCAGTTGGTCTTTGAATCCTCCAGACTGGTAGCTGAACTCAACGAATGGAGAGAGACTTCACAATGCTCTATTCCTGGTACTACGCCCACTTCGTCCTATGCTGAGGATGGCTTGATGGAAAGAAGCATCCTAGTCATGAAGATTATGTTAATACTCAAGAAAAAAGAAGTGTGTACAAAAGATGGCCAGGATCACCATGAATGAATTTCAAATATTAGAAACAATACATTTTATTAAAGCATGATTACACAGGATCACACAAACAAGGTACTTCCCCTGAGGAAGCCACGCTTAGTGGCGATACCCGTGGGGTTCCTCTCTCCACACACCATGCTGTGACTGGGTATTTGTATCTCTGCATCCACCTACACCTCTTTTGCTACCTTCTTCTTTTAATGGCTTCTACCATATTCTATAGTCCTTATATTTACACCTATAGTTCAACTGATCTCATTGTTTAGGGTCTTTTGCATTTGCTCTATTGGGGTTCTCTCAGTGCAGCTTTAGCAACTGGACTTGAATATTTTGTTTTGTTTTTTGGGTAATTTACTTCATTTAGACTATTGGTTGATCTTCATTTGTTCAATGTTGCGTTATATTCAATACATCTGGTGCACACAGTGGAGATAGCTGTAAGGTACCTAACCAGTCCTTCAGGTGTTATGGTTTATACCTTCAATGGTTTCTAATTGTTTTTAACATATGGTTTGTACCTTGTTTGTGTGATCCTGTGTAATCATGCTTTAATAAAATGTATTGTTTCTAACATTTGAAATTCATTCATGGTGATCCTGGCCATCTTTTGTACACACTTCTTTTTTCTTGAGTATTAACATAGTCATGTTTTAAGTGTGGGGCTAGTGATCCCTAGTATTTTGTGGTGCCCCCAGACTTCTTTTATGCAGTCATGTAGATTATGAGACATGTCACTTTTCTTCTAGTGGACAGAAGAAGTCTTGGCCCTGAAGAGAAGTCATGTGAGTCCGTGAAGAGGTTTCGGCCTCCAACTTCTCTGCAGAGAGTCCTCATGGGCTCGAAGAAGAGGGGGGCTGTAAGGGGGTGTAATGTAGCGCAATGACCAGCACCCCTGAATGGTGTCCCCTTCTCCCTTCAGGTAGGGAGGTCGGCTTACCGCCCAAGCCTGCAGTGTGGTTCTCCGGCATACTCCTGCCTCTTCCTGGTGTGCGCTCTGGAGTTCCCAGCATCGCTTCTAGTGTTCGAGCTCCCCTGCTATTAAAGGGGCAGCGCACATATAGTAAATGCCCTCAGCTTGTTGCTAAGATGCATTTACTATAATTAGTACACCTGCAAGATGGCTCCCAGCCAATTGCTGCATAAAAGATCCTCTCTTCCTTAGGGAGTCACCAAGCAACAAGTTGAGTCATTAGGTAGTTGGTGTTCTACCAGTGCAGTTGTGAGGTCCTCTGCCCCTGGTTCGGCCAGTGTCCTGAACTTGAATCCCTGGTCCCGATGCAGCCATTGCCTGCAAGTTGTCCTTTGGTTCCGGTGTGGCTAATCCTGTTCCCGAAGTCCCCTGGTCCCGATTCAGCTAGTTCCTGAATGTTGTCCCCTGGCCCTGGAATGGCCAGTCCTGAAATCGAAGGTGATGCCCCAGCCTTAATAGTCAGAAACTTCCAGATGCAAACATTATTCAATCTGCCCATCTGACTCACCCGTTATATTTTCATTCTATGTTCCGACAGTAAGTTGAAAAATATTTTAAGACTATGACTTTATGATAAAAGTTTTGAAAAAAAAGCTCAGGTTCAATGATCGCAATATAGACAACTCATGACCGTGCAGCTGCATGTGAGACATTGTGGAAGTCTGTGTCTGAGATTTTCTGCTGCTGAGTGTGGCTGTCTTAACTGTTTTTTTTTTGTTTTAATTTTATAAATCACATCTGTGGAAAAGATTTAATTTTGTCTACAGCTGGGGATTCATCTGTAAGTTCATTCATAGTGAAAACCAGCATTTCTGGTGGGTATAACTGTCAGTTTTTAGAAATGTTTTATGTTTTCAAATCAGTGTATAAGTCTGAAGATGTTCATCCTTTTCTTTTACATAGCTTCTGATCTGGAGGTGTTACTCAAGGAACAACCTGGTGCCATAATTGACTATGTAGAACCATATCTATATCTATTATCCACCAATGGGAGCAAATAAAATATGTAGATGTTAAGATGATTATGGTCTCATTTTATTTCCTGTGCATTTCCCCATCCTTGGCCTTTCAGAACGCTAAATATCACCATCGGCTGCCTCTGCACACTCCTCCCTGTTATCATCTACACAAGCCAGCGTCCTTCTGATGTCAGAAGCACCTTCAGAGGTACTTTTTTTAACACTAGGTTTGATAGTCTTCTAATGTACTTTTGTACAATGTGAGTCTTATGGAGAACATCATGTGCTGCAGAACACTAGTGTGTAGTCTGTTAAAATGAAGTGACTGTTCAAACCAAGCACAGGCGCCTGACACATCAGAAAGTGTCATGATTCCCCAATGGCATGGGAACATCAGAAACACAAAAATAACAGACTAGCTCTCGGGTGATGGAAACTCAAGCTGACCGTGACCTAAATCTACCACACAACTAACAGTAGCCAGGAAGCATTCCTATGGCTGCCTAGATGCCATGCGCCAGCCGGAGAACTAACTACGCCTGGAAGAGGAAGGAACAGACCTGGCTTACCTCTAGAGAAATCCCCAAAGATGATAGTAGCCCCCACGTATATTGACGGTGAGTTCAGAGGAAAAGACATACACAGTATGAAGGTAGATTTAGCAAAGCGAGGTCCACTTACTAGATAGAGGAAGGATACAAAAGAGGACTTCACGGTCAGCTGAAAAACCCTTTCAAAAACCCATCCTGAAATTACTTTAAGACTCCTGTGTCAACTCATGACACAGGAGTGGCAATTTCAGTCCACAAGAGCTTCCAGTAACAGGAAATGACAAAACTGTAAACTGGACAAGAAAAACAAAACAAAAGGACAAGAGTCCACTTAGCTGATCAGCAGACTAGTAGCAGGAACATGCAACTGAAAGACTCAGGTTACAATGATGACCGGCAAGGAAGTGACTGGAGAGCAAGGCTAAATAGGGAACTCCCAAAACTGATGGAAGCAGGTGAGCTGAGGCAGAAAAGCACACACAAGTCTCCAGTACCACCAGCCACCACCAGGGGAGCCAAAAAGCGGATCACAACAGTACCCCCCCCTTAAGGAGGGGGCACCGAACCCTCACAAGAACCGCCAGGGCGACCTGGATGAGCCCTATGAAAGGCACGAACCAAATCCGAGGCATGAACATCAGAGGCAGTTACCCAAGAATTATCTTCCTGACCATAGCCCTTCCATTTAACCAGGTACTGGAGTCTCCGCCTGGAAATACGGGAGTCCAAGATCTTCTCTATAACGTACTCCAATTCACCCTCAACCAGCACAGGAGCAGGAGGCCCAGCAGAAGGAACCACCGGCACCTCGTATCTCTGCAACAACGACCGATGGAACACATTATGGATAGCGAAAGATGCCGGAAGGTCCAAACAAAAGGAAACAGGGTTAATAATCTCCAAAATCCTATAGGGACCGATGAACCGAGGCTTAAATTTAGGAGAAGAAACCCTCATTGGGACAAAACGGGAAGACAACCACACCAAGTCCCCAACACGAAGACGAGGACCAACCCGACGCTGGCGGTTAGCAAACCGCTGAGTCCTCTCCTGGGACAAATTCAAATTGTCCACCACTTGTTCCCAAATCCGATACAACCGATCCACCACAGCATCTACTCCAGGACAATCCGAAGACTCCACCTGACCAGAAGAAAAACGGGGATGAAACCCCGAATTGCAAAAGAAAGGGGAAACCAAAGTGGCAGAACTGGCCCGATTATTAAGAGCAAACTCCGCCAACGGCAAAAAGGCAACCCAATCATCCTGATCCGCAGACACAAAACACCTCAAATACGTCTCCAAAGTTTGATTAGTTCGCTCCGTCTGGCCATTAGTCTGAGGATGGAAGGCAGACGAAAAAGACAAATCAATGCCCAACCTGGCACAGAATGCCCGCCAAAATCTAGAAACGAACTGGGTACCCCTATCAGAAACGATATTTTCAGGAATACCATGCAAGCGAACCACATTTTGAAAAAACAAAGGAACCAACTCAGACGAGGAAGGCAACTTCGGCAATGGCACCAAATGAACCATCTTAGAAAAATGGTCACACACCACCCAGATAACAGACATCCTCTGAGAGACAGGAAGATCAGAAATAAAGTCCATCGAGATGTGCGTCCAAGGCCTCTTCGGAATAGGCAAGGGCAACAACAACCCGCTAGCCCTAGAACAACAAGGCTTGGCCCGAGCACACACATCACAAGACTGCACAAAAACACGCACATCACGAGACAGAGATGGCCACCAGAAGGATCTAGCCACCAAATCCCTGGTACCAAAAATTCCAGGATGACCCGCCAGCGTAGAAGAATGAACCTCCGAGATGACTCTACTGGTTCAATCATCAGGAACAAACAGTCTACCAGGTGGACAGCGATCAGGTCTATCCGCCTGAAACTCTTGCAAAGCACGTCGCAGATCTGGGGAAATAGCGGATAATATCACCCCGTCCTTAAGGATACCTGTAGGTTCCGAATCACCAGGGGAATCAGGCTCAAAACTCCTAGAAAGGGCATCCGCCTTCACATTCTTAGAACCTGGTAGATATGAGACCACAAAATTAAACCGAGAGAAAAACAACGACCAGCGCGCCTGTCTAGGATTCAGGCGCCTGGCAGACTCAAGATAAATCAGATTCTTGTGATCAGTCAAAACCACCACCTGATGTCTAGCACCCTCAAGCCAATGACGCCACTCCTCAAATGCCCACTTCATGGCCAAAAGCTCCCGATTACCGACATCATAATTTCTTTCGGCGGCAGAAAATTTTCGAGAAAAGAACGCACAAGGTCTCATCACTGAGCAATCGGAACTTTTCTGCGACAAAACCGCCCCCGCTCCGATCTCGGAAGCATCGACCTCAACCTGAAAGGGGAGAGAGACATCGGGCTGGCGCAACACAGGGGCAGACGAAAAGCGGCGCTTAAGTTCCCGAAAGGCCTCCACAGCGGCAGAGGACCAATTGGCAACATCAGCACCCTTCTTAGTCAAATCCGTAAGAGGCTTAGCAACACCAGAAAAACCTATTATAAATCGACGATAAAAATTAGCAAAGCCCAAGAACTTCTGAAGACCCTTTAGAGAAGTAGGCTGCGTCCAGTCACAAATAGCCCGAACCTTGACAGGGTCCATCTCAACAGAAGAAGGGGAAAAAATGTACCCCAAAAAGGAAATCTTTTGAACCCCAAAAACACACTTAGAACCCTTTACACACAGAGAATTCTCCCGCAAGACCTGAAAAACCCTCCTGACCTGCTGAACATGAGACTCCCAGTCCTCAGAAAAAATCAAAATATCGTCCAAATACACAATCATAAATTTATCCAGATATTCACGGAAAATATCATGCATAAAGGACTGAAAAACTGAAGGCGCATTAGAAAGGCCGAAAGGCATTACTAAATACTCAAAGTGGCCCTCAGGCGTATTAAATGCGGTTTTCCACTCATCCCCTTGCTTAATTCGCACCAAATTATACGCCCCACGGAGATCAATCTTGGAGAACCACTTAGCCCCCCTTATGCGAGCAAACAAATCAGTAAGCAGCGGCAACGGATACTGATATTTGACAGTAATTTTATTCAGGAGTCGATAATCAATACAAGGCCTCAGCGAGCCATCCTTTTTAGAGACAAAGAAAAACCCAGCTCCTAAAGGTGATGAAGAAGGACGAATATGTCCCTTTTCCAGGGACTCCTTAACATATTCTCGCATGGCAGCATGCTCAGGTACAGATAGGTTAAACAAACGACCCTTTGGAAATTTACTGCCTGGAATCAGATCTATGGCGCAATCACACTCTCTGTGGGGAGGGAGAGAACCAATTTTAGGCTCTTCAAAAATATCCCCAAAATCCGACAAAAATGCAGGAATCTCAGAGGGAATAGATGACGAGATAGGAACCAAAGGTATGTCCCCATGAGCCCCCCGACATCCCCAGCTTAACACAGACATAGTTTTCCAGTCCAGTACTGGGTTATGAGATTGTAACCATGGTAATCCAAGCACTAAAACATCATGTAAATTATACAACACGAGGAAGCGAATCATCTCCTGATGGTCTGGAGTCATACGCATAGTCACTTGCATCCAGAACTGTGGTCTATTACAAGCCAGAGGTGTAGAATCAATACCCTTCAGAGGTATAGGGACTTCCAGAGGCTCCAAATCAAACCCACAGCGCCTGGCGAAGGACCAATCCATGAGACTCAGAGCGGCGCCAGAGTCCACATAGGCATCCACGGTAATAACTGATAATGAACAAATCAGAGTTACAGACAGAAGAAATTTAGACTGTAAAGTGCCAATAGAAACAGACTTGTCAACCTTCCTAGTACGTTTAGAGCATGCTGATATAACATGCGCGGAATCACCACAGTAGAAGCACAAGCCATTTTTGCGCCTATAATTCTGCCGCTCGCTTCTTGACAGAATTCTGTCACATTGCATTTTCTCTGGCGTCCCTTCAGAAGATACCGCCAAATGGTGCACGGGTTTGCGCTCCCGCAAACGCCGATCAATCTGAATCGCCATTGTCATGGACTCATTCAGACCTGTGGGCGTAGGAAACCCCACCATGACATCCTTAACGGCATCAGAAAGGCCCTCTCTGAAATTTGCCGCTAGGGCACACTCATTCCACTGAGTAAGCACAGACCATTTACGAAATTTTTGGCAGTATATCTCAGCTTCATCTTGCCCTTGAGACAGGGCTATTAAAGCTTTTTCAGCTTGAATCTCCAAATTAGGTTCCTCATACAGCAACCCTAAAGCCAGAAAAAACGCATCCACATTGAGCAACGCAGGATCCCCTGGTGTCAATGAAAATGCCCAATTTTGAGGGTCACCTCGCAGCAAAGAAATCACAATCTTAACCTGCTGAACAGGATCTCCAGAGGAGTGAGGTCTGAGAGAAAGGAATAATTTACAATTACATTTGAAATTCAGAAACCGAGATCTATCTCCGGAAAATACCTCTGGTGTAGGAATCTTAGGTTCAGAAATAGGAGTACGTATAACATAATCTTGTAAATTCTGAACCTTCGTAGCAAGATTATTTAAACCTGCAGCCAAACTCTGGACATCCATGTTAAACAGCTAAGGTCAGAGCCATTCAAGGGTTAAGAGGAGGTAAGAAGCAGCTAGACAGCAATTAAGGGCTAGGCAGCAAAACTCTGAGGGAAAGAAAAAAAAAAAAAAATTTCCTTCAACACTTCTTTTTCTCCAGCTTCAGCCCAAACAATTAACACTTTGTTGGCCGGTCATACTGTCATGATTCCCCAATGGCATGGGAACATCAGAAACACAAAAATAACAGACTAGCTCTCGGGTGATGGAAACTCAAGCTGACCGTGACCTAAATCTACCACACAACTAACAGTAGCCAGGAAGCATTCCTACGGCTGCCTAGATGCCATGCGCCAGCCGGAGAACTAACTACGCCTGGAAGAGGAAGGAACAGACCTGGCTTACCTCTAGAGAAATCCCCAAAGATGATAGTAGCCCCCACGTATATTGACGGTGAGTTCAGAGGAAAAGACATACACAGTATGAAGGTAGATTTAGCAAAGCGAGGTCCACTTACTAGATAGAGGAAGGATACAAAAGAGGACTTCACGGTCAGCTGAACAACCCTTTCAAAAACCCATCCTGAAATTACTTTAAGACTCCTGTGTCAACTCATGACACAGGAGTGGCAATTTCAGTCCACAAGAGCTTCCAGTAACAGGAAATGACAAAACTGTAAACTGGACAAGAAAAACAAAACAAAAGGACAAGAGTCCACTTAGCTGATCAGCAGACTAGTAGCAGGAACATGCAACTGAAAGACTCAGGTTACAATGATGACCGGCAAGGAAGTGACTGGAGAGCAAGGCTAAATAGGGAACTCCCAAAACTGATGGAAGCAGGTGAGCTGAGGCAGAAAAGCACACACAAGTCTCCAGTACCACCAGCCACCACCAGGGGAGCCAAAAAGCGGATCACAACAAGAAAGCACATGGAAGGCAATCTTCTCTGTGTAAAATGCTCCGATTTAGAGTTCAAATTTCATGATGACTTTACTGTTTCTGAGTAGGGCTCGTCCTTCACTTGACAACACCCTCACCTGATTCTGGAGCTGTTGGACGGGAATCTGATATCGACTCTTCACGGCTTGCAGCTTTCACACTGAACTGATGCCTCCACTTGTCATGGATACAGTCATAGTCATTTGTGGAGAAGGAGTACTCGCGCCAAGGGCTGTCTGTCCTACTGGCACTAGGTTTTGGAGTTTTTTAGACTTCACTGGACAAAGACCATCAGGATGTTCCACACAACCACAGCAATACAGCAATCCAGTTTCATGACTGATTTCCGGCTTCTGTTCAGCCTGCCAAACACAATCAACCTTCATGGATTCTGCATGGGTAGCTGCTTTAACAGGAACTGGGGAACAGGTGGTCTTTGAAAGAACACAGCCAGATGTGACGGTCTCTGTTATGACCCCAATGGCAGAGGGTCTCAAAAGTAAATACCAAGTCTGCAAACACAAAAAACCAGCTCATAGGACAGTGGTAACTGGGCTGACCGTATATCTAATCCTAGCACCACAAATAGCAGCAGCCGGGGAACGTGCCTACGTTGGTTCTAGACGTCTCGCGCCAGCCGGAGAACTAACTAACCCTAGAAGGGAAAAAATAGACCTTTCTTGCCTCCAGAGAAAAGACCCCAAAAGTTGGATACAAGCCCCCAACAAATAATAACGGTGAGGTAAGAAGAAAAGACAAACGTAAGAATGAACTAGATATTTAGCAAAGAGAGGCCCACTGACTAATAGCAGAATATAGTAAGATGACTTATACGGTCAGCAAAAACCCTATCAAAATTTCCACGCTGGATATTCAAGAACCCCCGAACCGTCTAACAGCCCGGGGGGAGAATACCAGCCCCCTAGAGCTTCCAGCAAAATCAGGAATCACATTTAGTACAAGCTGGACAAAAAATAAGAGCAAAGCAAATAACCAAAAAACAAAGAAGCAGGACTTAGCTTAATTTTGCAAGATCCAGGACCAGCAGACAGGAGCAAACAGAAAAGGAACTGATTACAACGATGCCAGGCACCAGACTGAGAATTCAGGAAGTTTATATAGCAACACCCCTGGACTAACGACCCAGGTGGGTGCCAAACTGAGGAAAGACAATCCCAGAGTCATATCACTAGTGACCACAAGAGGGAGCCAAAAAAGTCTAATTCACAACAGTACCCCCCCTTTAAGGAGGGGTCACCGAACCCTCACCAAGACCACCAGGGCGATCAGGATGAGCAGCGTGAAAGGCACGAACTAAATCGGCCGCATGCACATCAGAGGCAACCACCCAAGAATTATCCTCCTGACCATAGCCCTTCCACTTGACCAGATACTGAAGCCTCCGCCTGGAGAGATGAGAATCCAAGATCTTCTCCACCACATACTCCAACTCGCCCTCAACCAACACCGGAGCAGGAGGCTCAACAGAAGGAACCACAGGTACAACGTACCGCCGCAACAAAGACCTATGGAACACGTTGTGAATGGCAAACGACACCGGAAGATCCAAGCCAAAGGACACAGGATTAAGGATTTCCAATATCTTGTAAGGACCGATGAAGCGAGGCTTAAATTTAGGAGAGGAGACCTTCATAGGAACAAATCGAGAAGACAGCCATACCAAATCCCCAACACGAAGTCGGGGACCTGTTATGACCCCAATGGCGAGGGTCTCAGAGATATCAGCAAGTCTGCGAAGTACAAAAATCCAGCTCATAGGGCAGTGGTAACTGGGTTGACCATATATCTACTCCTAACGCCAACACTAGAAGTAGCCGGGGAACATGCCTACGTAGGTCGCTAGATGTCTCGCGCCAGCCGGAGGACTAACTACCCCTAGAAGAGGAAAACAAAGACCTCTCTTGCCTCCAGAGAATAGACCCCAAAAGTAGGATACAAGCCCCCCACAAATAATAACGGTGAGGTAAGAGGAAATGACAAACACAGAGATGAACTAGGTTTAGCAAAGAGAGGCCCGCTTACTAATAGCAGAATGTAGTAAGATAACTTATATGGTCAACAAAAACCCTAACAAAATTCCACACTGGAGATTCAAGAACCCCCGAACCGTCTAACGGCCCGGGGGGAGAACTCCAGCCTCCCTAGAGCTTCCAGCAAGGAAAGGATACAGATAATGAACAAGCTGGACAAAAATGCAAACAAAAACAAATAGCAAAAAGCAAGAAAGCGGACTTAGCTTAATCACGCAGGAACCAGGATCAGTAGACAAGAGCACTACAGATTAGCTCTGATATCAACGTTGCCAGGCATTGAACTGAAGGTCCAGGGAGCTTATATAGCAACACCCCTGACCTAACGACCCAGGTGAGCATACAAGGGATGATAGACATACCCAGAGTAAAATCACTAGTAGCCACTAGAGGGAGCCAAAAGGTAAATTCACAACAGTGTCCTGGCAAACTGTTATGACCCCAATGGCGAGGGTCTCAGAGATATCAGCAAGTCTGCGAAGTACAAAAATCCAGCTCATAGGGCAGTGGTAACTGGGTTGACCATATATCTACTCCTAACGCCAACACTAGAAGTAGCCGGGGAACATGCCTACGTAGGTCGCTAGATGTCTCGCGCCAGCCGGAGGACTAACTACCCCTAGAAGAGGAAAACAAAGACCTCTCTTGCCTCCAGAGAATAGACCCCAAAAGTAGGATACAAGCCCCCCACAAATAATAACGGTGAGGTAAGAGGAAATGACAAACACAGAGATGAACTAGGTTTAGCAAAGAGAGGCCCGCTTACTAATAGCAGAATGTAGTAAGATAACTTATATGGTCAACAAAAACCCTAACAAAATTCCACACTGGAGATTCAAGAACCCCCGAACCGTCTAACGGCCCGGGGGGAGAACTCCAGCCTCCCTAGAGCTTCCAGCAAGGAAAGGATACAGATAATGAACAAGCTGGACAAAAATGCAAACAAAAACAAATAGCAAAAAGCAAGAAAGCGGACTTAGCTTAATCACGCAGGAACCAGGATCAGTAGACAAGAGCACTACAGATTAGCTCTGATATCAACGTTGCCAGGCATTGAACTGAAGGTCCAGGGAGCTTATATAGCAACACCCCTGACCTAACGACCCAGGTGAGCATACAAGGGATGATAGACATACCCAGAGTAAAATCACTAGTAGCCACTAGAGGGAGCCAAAAGGTAAATTCACAACAGGGACCCACCCCGCGGCGGCGGTTGGCAAAACGCTGAGCCTTCTCCTGTGACAACTTTAAGTTGTCCACCACATGATTCCAAATCTGCTGCAACCTATCCACCACGGAATCTACCCCAGGACAGTCAGAAGGCTCCACATGTCCCGAGGAAAAACGAGGATGGAAACCAGAGTTGCAGAAAAATGGCGAAACCAAAGTAGCGGAACTAGCCCGATTATTAAGGGCAAACTCAGCCAACGGCAAGAAGGTCACCCAGTCATCCTGATCAGCAGAAACAAAACACCTCAAATAAGCCTCCAGAGTCTGATTAGTTCGCTCCGTTTGTCCATTAGTCTGAGGATGAAAGGCAGACGAAAACGACAAATCAATGCCCATCTTAGCACAAAAGGATCGCCAGAACCTGGAAACAAACTGGGATCCTCTGTCAGACACAATATTCTCAGGAATGCCGTGTAAACGAACCACATTCTGAAAGAACAAAGGAACCAGATCGGAAGAGGAAGGCAGCTTAGGCAAAGATACCAAATGGACCATCTTGGAAAAGCGATCACATACCACCCAGATGACAGACATGCCCTGAGACACCGGAAGATCTGAAATGAAATCCATGGAAATGTGTGTCCAAGGCCTCTTCGGGACAGGCAAGGGCAAGAGCAACCCGCTGGCACGAGAACAGCAAGGCTTAGCTCGAGCACAAGTCCCACAGGACTGCACAAAAGACCGCACATCCCGTGACAAGGAAGGCCACCAAAAGGACCTAGCCACCAAATCTCTGGTGCCAAAAATTCCCGGATGCCCTGCCAACACCGAGGAATGAACCTCGGAAATGACTCTGCTGGTCCACTTATCAGGAACAAACAGTCTGTCAGGTGGACAAGAGTCAGGCCTACCAGCCTGAAATCTCTGCAACACACGTCGCAAATCCGGAGAAATGGCTGACAAAATAACTCCCTCTTTAAGAATACCAACTGGTTCTGCGACTCCAGGAGAGTCAGGCACCAAGCTCCTTGAAAGAGCATCAGCCTTCACATTCTTTGAACCTGGTAAATACGAGACCACAAAGTCAAAACGGGAGAAAAACAATGACCAACGGGCCTGTCTAGGATTCAGGCGTTTAGCAGACTCGAGATACATCAGATTTTTGTGATCAGTCAAGACCACCACACGATGCTTAGCACCCTCGAGCCAATGACGCCACTCCTCAAATGCCCACTTCATGGCCAACAACTCCTGATTGCCAACATCATAATTCCGCTCAGCAGGCGAAAACTTCCTAGAGAAAAAAGCACATGGTCTCATTACAGAGCAACCAGGGCCTCTCTGCGACAAAACGGCCCCTGCCCCAATCTCAGAAGCATCCACTTCAACCTGAAAGGGAAGTGAGACATCAGGCTGGCACAAAACAGGCGCCGAAGTAAACCGGCGCTTCAACTCTTGGAAAGCTTCCACGGCTGCAGGAGCCCAGTTAGAAACATCTGAACCTTTCTTGGTCATATCCGTCAAAGGTTTAACAACGCTAGAAAAGTTAGCGATAAAACGACGGTAGAAGTTAGCAAAACCCAAGAACTTCTGAAGACTCTTAACTGACGTGGGTTGAGTCCAATCATGAATAGCTCGGACCTTGACTGGGTCCATCTCCACCGCAGAAGGGGAAAAAATAAAACCCAAAAAGGGAACCTTCTGTACTCCAAAGAGACACTTTGAGCCCTTAACAAACAAAGCATTCTCACGCAAAACCTGAAACACCATCCTGACCTGCTCCACATGCGAGTCCCAATCATCAGAAAAAAACAGAATATCATCCAGATAAACAATCATAAATTTATTAAGATACTTCCGGAAAATATCATGCATAAAGGACTGAAACACTGAAGGAGCATTAGAGAGCCCAAAAGGCATCACCAAGTACTCAAAATGACCTTCGGGCGTATTAAATGCAGTTTTCCATTCATCTCCTTGCTTAATGCGCACAAGGTTGTACACACCATGAAGATCTATCTTGGTGAACCACTTGGCACCTTTAATCCGGGCAAACAAGTCCGACAACAGAGGCAAAGGATACTGAAATTTAACAGTGATTTTATTCAGAAGCCGATAGTCAATACAAGGTCTCAAAGATCCGTCCTTCTTGGCCACAAAAAAGAATCCCGCACCAAGAGGGGAAGAGGATGGACGGATATGCCCCTTCTCCAGAGATTCCTTGATATACGAACGCATTGCGGTATGCTCAGGTACAGACAGATTAAATAATCTTCCCTTAGGAAATTTACTACCTGGAATCAAATCTATAGCGCAGTCACAGTCCCTATGAGGAGGCAGAGCACTGGACCTGGACTCGCTGAATACATCCTGATAATCAGACAAATACTCAGGAACTTCCGAAGGAGTAGAGGAAGCAATAGACACCGGCGGGGAATCACCATGAATTCCCTGACAGCCCCAACTTGACACAGACATTGCCTTCCAATCCAAGACTGGATTATGGGTCTGTAACCATGGCAGACCCAAAACGACCAAATCATGCATTTTATGCAGAACAAGAAAACGAATCACCTCCCGATGTTCAGGAGTCATGCACATGGTTACCTGTGTCCAAAACTGCGGTTTATTTTCCGCCAATGGCGTAGCATCAATACCTCTAAGAGGGATAGGATTTACCAACGGCTCAAGAACAAAACCACAGCGCTTGGCAAATGACAGATCCATAAGACTCAGGGCAGCACCTGAATCCACAAACGCCATAACAGGGTAGGAGGACAATGAGCAAATTAAAGTCACAGACAAAATAAATTTAGGTTGCAAATTACCAATGGCGACAGGACTAACAACCCTTGTTAGGCGTTTAGAGCATGCTGATATAACATGTGTAGAATCACCACAGTAAAAACACAACCCATTCTGACGTCTATGATTTTTCCGTTCATTTCTAGTCTGAATTCTACCACATTGCATTAAATCAGGTGTTTGTTCAGACAACACCACCAGAGGATTAGCGGCTTTGCGCTCCCGCAAACGCCAGTCAATTTGAATAGCCAGCGCCATGGAATCATTCAGACTTGTAGGAATGGAGAAACCCACCATCACATTCTTAATGGCTTCAGAAAGGCCATTTCTGAAATTTGCGGCCAGAGCACACTCATTCCACTGAGTAAGCACGGACCATTTCCGAAATTTTTGGCAGTACACTTCAGCTTCATCCTGGCCCTGAGAAATAGCCAGCAAGGCTTTTTCTGCCTGAATTTCAAGATTGGGTTCCTCGTAAAGCAATCCGAGCGCCAGAAAAAACGCATCAATATTTGCCAATGCCGGATCTCCTGGCGCTAGCGAGAAAGCCCAATCCTGAGGGTCGCCCCGTAAGAAAGAGATAACAATTTTAACTTGCTGAGCTGAGTCTCCAGATGAACGGGGTCTCAGAGATAGAAACAATTTACAATTATTCCTGAAATTCCTAAACTTAAATCGGTCTCCAGAGAACAGTTCAGGAATAGGTATTTTAGGTTCAGACATTGGACTACTGGTAACAAAATCTTGTATGCCCTGCACACGAGCAGCAAGCTGATCTACACTCAGAGGTAAAGGGGAGGAAGAAAGAGAGGAAAAAAAACAAACAAAAAAAACCTCAGAATTTCCTTTCTTATTATCCCACTTCTGCAATGCATTAAACATTCAACTTTGGCCTGGCATACTGTTATGACCCCAATGGCAGAGGGTCTCAAAAGTAAATACCAAGTCTGCAAACACAAAAAACCAGCTCATAGGGCAGTGGTAACTGGGCTGACCGTATATCTAATCCTAGCACCACAAATAGCAGCAGCCGGGGAACGTGCCTACGTTGGTTCTAGACGTCTCGCGCCAGCCGGAGAACTAACTAACCCTAGAAGGGAAAAAATAGACCTTTCTTGCCTCCAGAGAAAAGACCCCAAAAGTTGGATACAAGCCCCCAACAAATAATAACGGTGAGGTAAGAAGAAAAGACAAACGTAAGAATGAACTAGATATTTAGCAAAGAGAGGCCCACTGACTAATAGCAGAATATAGTAAGATGACTTATACGGTCAGCAAAAACCCTATCAAAATTTCCACGCTGGATATTCAAGAACCCCCGAACCGTCTAACGGCCCGGGGGGAGAATACCAGCCCCCTAGAGCTTCCAGCAAAATCAGGAATCACATTTAGTACAAGCTGGACAAAAAATAAGAGCACAGCAAATAACCAAAAAACAAAGAAGCAGGACTTAGCTTAATTTTGCAAGATCCAGGACCAGCAGACAGGAGCAAACAGAAAAGGAACTGATTACAACGATGCCAGGCACCAGACTGAGAATTCAGGAAGTTTATATAGCAACACCCCTGGACTAACGACCCAGGTGGGTGCCAAACTGAGGAAAGACAATCCCAGAGTCATATCACTAGTGACCACAAGAGGGAGCCAAAAAAGTCTAATTCACAACAGGTCTCCTCACACACGTCACCTGTCTGGTCTGCTCCTGGAAGCTGGGAAGGGAAGTTTTTGCAGAATATTGTGGTTTTGGCTAGTCAGAGACCTTATGAAAGGCCACCAGAAAGGCCTGCAGGTCTTAGATGATAGGAGCCCTTTTTTCCACATAAGAGGTTGAGCCAGGGCATCTCTTGCTAGGTAGGTCTCTTGCAGGAATCCCGCCTTGGCCCGATCAGAGGAAAACTGCTGACTGAAAATGTTATAGTGCCTAATACACTGCTCCAGGAAGCCATGGCACTGTTTTGGTTCCCCATAGTACTAAGGCGGATCAGACAGGACTGTTGCAACTGACAACTAGAGCATTCATCATAGACTTCTCCATATTTCTGAGAATAGCCTTTATATGAGTCTTGCTTGGTATCTATCAGCTGTGCCGTCTGCTTGGTATTTTACTTTAAAAACCCATTCACATCCTATAGCCTTTTTTTTCTTTTGTAGTTCTGTCAGTGTCCATGTCTTTGAATCATGCATGGATTTTATTTCTGTTTCTGCAGCCATTATCCATTTGTTGGCCTCTTCTTCTGAAAGTTGAGATATGTCCTCCCAAGTAGTCATCTATGAAGGTCACCATATATCTATTACCTCCTGATGTGGTCACTTTCATGGGTCCACATCCATCAGTGTGTACCAAGTCAAGTGGTCTTGTGCTTTTTGTCTCACTCTCTTTAGGTATACATACTCTTGTAGCTTTAGATTTTATACAACATTCACATTTTACGGTAATTGAGCAATCAGATATCAATAGATCTTTTGTCAAATTCTTCTTTTGTAACGCCATTAAACTCTCAGGATGTCTGTGTCCTAGACGTCTATGCCAAACGTGAATACAATTCTAGTGATTATGTGTACATAACTTCTTCTGTTTCTTTAATGTGGCTAGATGATATCATTGTTCACCTGCTTTGACATTAATTATTACCTTATCTCCCGCTAGGATTGTACAATTATCATCTTTGAATTTTACAGTAAGTCCTTTGGTTGTCAAATGCTTTATGGATAACTATCCTCATTCTAGTCCTGGAACATATAACACATCCTTTACTAGTAATTTTGAATTATGCCCAAATCTATCAGGACAGATTAGCGTGCCTTGTCCAATACCTTCTGCAGTTATTTTACTCCCATCTGCAAGGAAAATTGCTTCCTTCTTATTTTCATCGAGTTCAGTAAAGAAGCTTTTATCACTAGTCATGTGATTGT
Source organism: Ranitomeya variabilis (assembly GCF_051348905.1). Lineage (NCBI taxonomy): Eukaryota > Metazoa > Chordata > Amphibia > Anura > Dendrobatidae > Ranitomeya > Ranitomeya variabilis. The sequence goes on along the minus strand of NC_135237.1, from coordinate 326,260,930 downwards.
TGCTCCTGAGTCAATAAACCAGCCTGATGATGACTCTTTATCAGTTACTTTAAGGGTATGTGCACACGTCAGGATTTCTTGCAGAAATTTCCTGAAGAAAACCGGAAATTTTCTGCAAGAAATCCGCATTTTTTTTTTTTGCATCTTTTTCCCGTTTTTTTCGCGGTTTTTTAGCATTTTGCAAGCGTAAGTAGCTTGCAGAATGCTAAAGTTTTCCAAGCGATCTGTAGCATCGCTTGGAAAACTGATTGACAGGTTGGTCACACTTGTCAAACATAGTGTTTGACAAGTGTGACCAACTTTTTACTATAGATGCTGCCTATGCAGCATCAATAGTAAAAGATAGAATGTTTAAAAATAATAAAAAAAATAAAAAAAAAGGTCATACTCACCTGCAGACAGCCGATCTCAGCGGCGTCCGTTCCTATAGATGCTGTGTGTGTGCAGGACCTTCGATGACGTCGCGGCTTGTGATTGGTCGCGTGAGCGGTCACATGAGCGGTCACGCGACCAATCACAAGACCGCGACGTCATCGCAGGTCCTTCACACAGACCATCTAAAGGAACGGAAGCGGCAGCATGCCTCCGGGGCCATCGAAGGTGAGTATATCACTATTTTTTATTTTAATTCTTTTTTTTTTAACAATTATATGGTGCCCAGTCTGTGGAGGAGAGTCTCCTCTCCTCCACCCTGGGTACCAACCGCACATAATCTGCTTACTTCCCGCATGGTGTGCACAGCCCCGTGCGGGAAGTAAGCAGATCAATGCACTCCTAGGTGTGCGGAATCCCCACAATTCCGTAAATTTAATGAACATGTTACTTTTTTTTCCCGCGATGCGATTTTTTCGCGGAAAAAAATGCAACATTTGCACAAAAAATGCGGAATACCCTGTAAATAATAGGAGGCATTTGTTAGCGTTTTTTTCGCATTTTTTTCACGTTTTTATCACGTTTTTATAGCGAAAAAACACGAAAAAAACGCGAAAAATCCTGAACGTGTGCACATGGCCAAAGTGTACCATGCATGTGGGTTAGAAATTGTGCTTTTTACTTTCTGTTTATTATCTTTTTGGTGTAATCTCTATTGTTCTGCTTTCCATATAGTACAGTCTTTCTTTAAATGTCCCTTTTTCTTACATCTGAAACATTCTCTTGTCTCTGTATTATGGGGCTTCTTGTCTGTCGCTTTAAGAGCATTTTCACTATCCCTTTCAGTGGAATAGTTTATTTGCTCTTTCATTCTATGATATTCATCTATAAGTCTTGTCTTTACTAACTCTAGTGTAATGTCTGCTTCAGGTCTTGTCTCTAGTGCATATATCAGAGCAGTGTATGAATTTGGTAAACTGCACAATAATATTGCTGCTATATGGCTTTCCTTAATGTCTTCACCAACTGATCTCAGCTGTGTTACCACCTCAATCATGGAGTTTATATGCTCGTACATGTCTTTCCTTGCACTTAATCTCATTTTGTAAAGTTTTCTTTGCAGAAATAGTTTGTGATTTAAGCTGGATCTTTCATGTAGCTTTCTCAATGCTTCCCACATTCCCTTTGCTGTATTCTTATTACTTATGTGGATTAGGGTTGAGCGACTTTCATTTTTTTAAGATCGAGTAGGGTTTTGGGAAACCCGATTTTGTCCAGAGTCGAGTCGAGTGCAGTCGGCCGATTATCGCTAAAAGTCGGGGATCGACCGAAACACGAAACCCAATGCAAGTCAATGGGGAAGCATAGTCGGCAGTGAGTGGAGGCCAGGAAAACACCTACAGTGCCCATTTTAATGCCAAAAACATCCATTCTTGTTTCTGAAGCTTGCCAATCTTAATTAACTGTATAATAATAGTTGGGCATAGGGAATTGGGGGAAAGTTGTGGGGGGAGTAGGGCTGGCTCAAGTTTTTCGTGGGCCCAGGAAATGCGGACTACGTCACGGCGGTGTTGCAGGGAAAGGTAAGTATTTAAACGTTGCAAGTGCTGTGATCCTGAGCAAGCAGGGGGGGGCCCACTCGTTCGCATTGCCACTGGCACAGGGCCCCTCAAAGTACGGCGGTGTGTTTGCATGGCGGGGGCGCCTCCCACCAGCAGCGACACTTTTGCGTACTCTGAGGGGCCCTGTGCCAGTGACGTCGCCAACGAGTATGCCCCCCCACCTGATGAAGGAACCTGCACTTTCATCTGCACCTTCCTCTTTGTCCCTGTGTAAGGTGGTATAACATGCGGGAAGGGGAACCTTACTTTCAGCAGGGTCAGATTCTGGCTGTGTAGAGTACAAGGGGAATGTAGTGGTCTAGGTCAATGTACCAGCAGACTCATTTAGCAGTGGCTGGGCAATGGGCAGGATGAGGAGGAAACAGATATAGGGCCAAAGAATAAAGTAGGCTACATGCAGTTCAAAATTGGTAACAGGACTAAACAGGCGGCATTGCTTTGTTCAGTGGAGTAGCAAACCCAAGAGCAGCAGACACTGTTTCAAGGGCCTAACCACACTAGTAGGCCAAATGCAGTTTAATATCTGATAGTATAGGGCGAAAGCCAGAATGTGGAAGCTCAGCTTTGTTCAGTTGAGGACAACACCAGGGAGGGGCAGACACCTTTAGTAGGCCGGAAAAGCCTATTGCATTTTTTAAAATGGTAATTTGGAGCAGAAGGTTGAAGCTCAGCTTTATTTAGTTGAGGACAACACCAGGCAGGGGCACACAGACAGACACCTTTAGTAGGCCGGAAAAGCCTATTGCATTTTTTAAAATGGTAATTTGGAGCAGAAGGTTGAAGCTCAGCTTTATTTAGTTGAGGGCAACACCAGGGAGGGGCAGAAGCCGTTAGTAGGCCCTAACCACCATTTTTTTTTTTTAAAACCACTTAATGAGAGCCGGAAGGTTGAAGCTCAGCTTTATTTAGTTGAGGACAACACCAGGCAGGGGCACACAGACAGACACCTTTAGTAGGCCGGAAAAGCCTATTGCATTTTTTAAAATGGTAATTTGGAGCAGAAGGTTGAAGCTCAGCTTTATTTAGTTGAGGGCAACACCAGGGAGGGGCAGAAGCCGTTAGTAGGCCCTAACCACCATTTTTTTTTTTTAAAACCACTTAATGAGAGCCGGAAGGTTGAAGCTCAGCTTTATTTAGTTGAGGACAACACCAGGCAGGGGCACACAGACAGACACCTTTAGTAGGCCGGAAAAGCCTATTGCATTTTTTAAAATGGTAATTTGGAGCAGAAGGTTGAAGCTCAGCTTTATTTAGTTGAGGACAACACCAGGCAGGGGCACACAGACAGACACCTTTAGTAGGCCGGAAAAGCCTATTGCATTTTTTAAAATGGTAATTTGGAGCAGAAGGTTGAAGCTCAGCTTTATTTAGTTGAGGGCAACACCAGGGAGGGGCAGAAGCCGTTAGTAGGCCCTAACCACCATTTTTTTTTTTTAAAACCACTTAATGAGAGCCGGAAGGTTGAAGCTCAGCTTTATTTAGTTGAGGACAACACCAGGCAGGGGCACACAGACAGACACCTTTAGTAGGCCGGAAAAGCCTATTGCATTTTTTAAAATGGTAATTTGGAGCAGAAGGTTGAAGCTCAGCTTTATTTAGTTGAGGGCAACACCAGGCAGGGGCACACAGACAGACACCTTTAGTAGGCCGGAAAAGCCTATTGCATTTTTTAAAATGGTAATTTGGAGCAGAAGGTTGAAGCTCAGCTTTATTTAGTTGAGGACAACACCAGGGAGGGGCAGAAGCCGTTAGTAGGCCCTAACCACCATTTTTTTTTTTTAAAACCACTTAATGAGAGCCGGAAGGTTGAAGCTCAGCTTTATTTAGTTGAGGACAACACCAGGCAGGGGCACACAGACAAACACCTTTAGTAGGCCGGAAAAGCCTATTGCATTTTTTAAAATGGTAATTTGGAGCAGAAGGTTGAAGCTCAGCTTTATTTAGTTGAGGGCAACACCAGGGAGGGGCAGAAGCCGTTAGTAGGCCCTAACCACCATTTTTTTTTTTTAAAACCACTTAATGAGAGCCGGAAGGTTGAAGCTCAGCTTTATTTAGTTGAGGACAACACCAGGCAGGGGCACACAGACAGACACCTTTAGTAGGCCGGAAAAGCCTATTGCATTTTTTAAAATGGTAATTTGGAGCAGAAGGTTGAAGCTCAGCTTTATTTAGTTGAGGACAACACCAGGCAGGGGCACACAGACAGACACCTTTAGTAGGCCGGAAAAGCCTATTGCATTTTTTAAAATGGTAATTTGGAGCAGAAGGTTGAAGCTCAGCTTTATTTAGTTGAGGGCAACACCAGGGAGGGGCAGAAGCCGTTAGTAGGCCCTAACCACCATTTTTTTTTTTTTAAAACCACTTAATGAGAGCCGGAAGGTTGAAGCTCAGCTTTATTTAGTTGAGGACAACACCAGGCAGGGGCACACAGACAGACACCTTTAGTAGGCCGGAAAAGCCTATTGCATTTTTTAAAATGGTAATTTGGAGCAGAAGGTTGAAGCTCAGCTTTATTTAGTTGAGGGCAACACCAGGGAGGGGCAGAAGCCGTTAGTAGGCCCTAACCACCATTTTTTTTTTTTAAAACCACTTAATGAGAGCCGGAAGGTTGAAGCTCAGCTTTATTTAGTTGAGGACAACACCAGGCAGGGGCACACAGACAGACACCTTTAGTAGGCCGGAAAAGCCTATTGCATTTTTTAAAATGGTAATTTGGAGCAGAAGGTTGAAGCTCAGCTTTATTTAGTTGAGGACAACACCAGGCAGGGGCACACAGACAGACACCTTTAGTAGGCCGGAAAAGCCTATTGCATTTTTTAAAATGGTAATTTGGAGCAGAAGGTTGAAGCTCAGCTTTATTTAGTTGAGGGCAACACCAGGGAGGGGCAGAAGCCGTTAGTAGGCCCTAACCACCATTTTTTTTTTTTAAAACCACTTAATGAGAGCCGGAAGGTTGAAGCTCAGCTTTATTTAGTTGAGGACAACACCAGGCAGGGGCACACAGACAGACACCTTTAGTAGGCCGGAAAAGCCTATTGCATTTTTTAAAATGGTAATTTGGAGCAGAAGGTTGAAGCTCAGCTTTATTTAGTTGAGGGCAACACCAGGCAGGGGCACACAGACAGACACCTTTAGTAGGCCGGAAAAGCCTATTGCATTTATTAAAATGGTAATTTGGAGCAGAAGGTTGAAGCTCAGCTTTATTTAGATGAGGACAACACCAGGGAGGGGCAGAAGCCGTTAGTAGGCCCTAACCACCATTTTTTTTTTTTTAAAACCACTTAATGAGAGCCGGAAGGTTGAAGCTCAGCTTTATTTAGTTGAGGACAACACCAGGCAGGGGCACACAGACAGACACCTTTAGTAGGCCGGAAAAGCCTATTGCATTTTTTAAAATGGTAATTTGGAGCAGAAGGTTGAAGCTCAGCTTTATTTAGTTGAGGACAACACCAGGCAGGGGCACACAGACAGACACCTTTAGTAGGCCGGAAAAGCCTATTGCATTTTTTAAAATGGTAATTTGGAGCAGAAGGTTGAAGCTCAGCTTTATTTAGTTGAGGGCAACACCAGGCAGGGGCACACAGACAGACACCTTTAGTAGGCCGGAAAAGCCTATTGCATTTTTTAAAAAGGTAATTTGGAGCAGAAGGTTGAAGCTCAGCTTTATTTAGTTGAGGACAACACCAGGGAGGGGCAGAAGCCGTTAGTAGGCCCTAACCACCATTTTTTTTTTTTAAAACCACTTAATGAGAGCCGGAAGGTTGAAGCTCAGCTTTATTTAGTTGAGGACAACACCAGGCAGGGGCACACAGACAGACACCTTTAGTAGGCCGGAAAAGCCTATTGCATTTTTTAAAATGGTAATTTGGAGCAGAAGGTTGAAGCTCAGCTTTATTTAGTTGAGGACAACACCAGGGAGGGGCAGAAGCCGTTAGTAGGCCCTAACCACCATTTTTTTTTTTTAAAACCACTTAATGAGAGCCGGAAGGTTGAAGCTCAGCTTTATTTAGTTGAGGACAACACCAGGCAGGGGCACACAGACAGACACCTTTAGTAGGCCGGAAAAGCCTATTGCATTTTTTAAAATGGTAATTTGGAGCAGAAGGTTGAAGCTCAGCTTTATTTAGTTGAGGACAACACCAGGGAGGGGCAGAAGCCGTTAGTAGGCCCTAACCACCATTTTTTTTTTTTTAAACCACTTAATGAGAGCCGGAAGGTTGAAGCTCAGCTTTATTTAGTTGAGGACAACACTAGGCAGGGGCACACAGACAGACACCTTTAGTAGGCCGGAAAAGCCTATTGCATTTTTTAAAATGGTAATTTGGAGCAGAAGGTTGAAGCTCAGCTTTATTTAGTTGAGGACAACACCAGGGAGGGGCAGAAGCCGTTAGTAGGCCCTAACCAAAGTTGAAGGCCAAATGCAGTTTAATTTCTGATACTATAGGCCGAAAGCCAGAAGGTGGAAGCTCCGATTTAGACAGTGGAGGACAATTTGAATTAGGGACTGCAGACAGACTTAGTAGGCTGTCCCCTGTGGACCATGCATCCACCACATTAACCCATTGCGCCGTAATGGACACGTAATCTTCCGTGGCCATGCCTACAGGTCCATGCGTCTGTTGTCAGGTGCACCTTTGTACTCACAGATTGCCAGAGTGCATGGACAATGCGGTCTTCTACATGCTGGTGGAGGGTTGGGATGGCTTTTCTCGCAAAAGAAGTGTCGACTGGTTAGCTTGTAGCGTGGTACAGCGTAGTCCATCATGGCCTTATTAATAGTAAATAAAATATATAACTAGGCTCTATGAACTTTTAAATAGGTTCCAGGGGTACACGGGCAGCATTGGTGTGGTCAGTGGAGGAGTATTGCAAGTAGGGGCTGCAGACAGGCTATCAAAGGCCTAAAATAACAAACAGTAGGCAGTCATGGCAGTTTTACATCGGTTACGTGGATACACAGGCAGGCACTCCAGGCAGCATTGTGGTCAGTGGAGGAGTATTGCAAGTAGGGGCCGCAGACAGGCTATCAAAGGCCTAAAATAACAAACAATAGGCTCATTGCAGTTTTACAGCGGTTACATGGATAGACGGGCAGGCAGCTTGGTGGTGAGTGGAGGAGTATTTAAAGTAGGGACCGCAGACAGGCTATCAAAGGCCTAACATAACAAACAATAGGCTCATGGCAGTTTTACAGCGGTTACATGGATACACGGGCAGGCAGCTTGGTGGTCAGTGGAGGAGTATTTAAAGTAGGGACCGCAGACAGGCTTCAAAGGCCTAACATAAGAAAATGGGCTGGCTGTAGGCACTTTATAATTGGTTCCAGGGGTACACGGGCAGCAGTGGTCTGGCCAGTGGAGGACTAGTGGAAGGAGGGACCGCAGACAGGCTTCAAAGGCCTAACATAAAAAAATGGGCTGGCTGTAGGCACTTTATAATTGGTTCCAGGGGTACACGGGCAGCAGTGGTCTGGCCAGTGGAGGACTAGTGGAAGGAGGGACCGCAGACAGGCTTCAAAGGCCTAACATAAAAAAATGGGCTGGCTGTAGGCACTTTATAATTGGTTCCAGGGGTACACGGGCAGCAGTGGTCTGGCCAGTGGAGGACTAGTGGAAGGAGGGACCGCAGACAGGCTTCAAAGGCCTAACATAAAAAAATGGGCTGGCTGTAGGCACTTTATAATTGGTTCCAGGGGTACACGGGCAGCAGTGGTCTGGCCAGTGGAGGACTAGTGGAAGGAGGGACCGCAGACAGGCTTCAAAGGCCTAACATAAAAAAATGGGCTGGCTGTAGGCACTTTATAATTGGTTCCAGGGGTACACGGGCAGCAGTGGTCTGGCCAGTGGAGGACTAGTGGAAGGAGGGACCGCAGACAGGCTTCAAAGGCCTAACATAAAAAAATGGGCTGGCTGTAGGCACTTTATAATTGGTTCCAGGGGTACACGGGCAGCAGTGGTCTGGTCAGTGGAGGACTAGTGGAAGGAGGGACCGCAGACAGGCTTCAAAGGCCTAACATAAAAAAATGGGCTGGCTGTAGGCACTTTATAATTGGTTCCAGGGGTACACGGGCAGCAGTGGTCTGGCCAGTGGAGGACTAGTGGAAGGAGGGACCGCAGACAGGCTTCAAAGGCCTAACATTAAAAAAATGGGCTGGCTGTAGGCACTTTATAATTGGTTCCAGGGGTACACGGGCAGCAGTGGTCTGGCCAGTGGAGGACTAGTGGAAGGAGGGACCGCAGACAGGCTTCAAAGGCCTAACATAAAAAAATGGGCTGGCTGTAGGCACTTTATAATTGGTTCCAGGGGTACACGGGCAGCAGTGGTCTGGTCAGTGGAGGACTAGTGGAAGGAGGGACCGCAGACAGGCTTCAAAGGCCTAACATAAAAAAATGGGCTGGCTGTAGGCACTTTATAATTGGTTCCAGGGGTACACGGGCAGCAGTGGTCTGGCCAGTGGAGGACTAGTGGAAGGAGGGACCGCAGACAGGCTTCAAAGGCCTAACATAAAAAAATGGGCTGGCTGTAGGCACTTTATAATTGGTTCCAGGGGTACACGGGCAGCAGTGGTCTGGCCAGTGGAGGACTAGTGGAAGGAGGGACCGCAGACAGGCTTCAAAGGCCTAACATAAAAAATGGGCTGGCTGTAGGCACTTTATAATTGGTTCCAGGGGTACACGGGCAGCAGTGGTCTGGTCAGTGGAGGACTAGTGGAAGGAGGGACCGCAGACAGGCTTCAAAGGCCTAACATAAAAAAATGGGCTGGCTGTAGGCACTTTATAATTGGTTCCAGGGGTACACGGGCAGCAGTGGTCTGGTCAGTGGAGGACTAGTGGAAGGAGGGACCGCAGACAGGCTTCAAAGGCCTAACATAAAAAAATGGGCTGGCTGTAGGCACTTTATAATTGGTTCCAGGGGTACACGGGCAGCAGTGGTCTGGTCAGTGGAGGACTAGTGGAAGGAGGGACCGCAGACAGGATTCAAAGGCCTAAAATAACAAACAATAGGCTCATGGCAGTTTTACAGCGGTTACATGGATACACGGGCAGCTTGGTGGTGAGTGGAGGAGTAGTGCAAGGAGTGTCTGTCCCAGTACTCCCAAAATATAAATAGATGTTAATGTCTCGCAAAACAACCAAAACAAAAAAAAAGGTGGCATACTTAGGTACAGGGGTGGGCTCATCTGCTGAGTTTCTGACATAGTAATTTGGCAGTAACTATTTAATGGTGCCAATATAGGACACAGACACAGACTACTTTAAGTTGCATCATAGATGTCTACAAATTTGTATTGTCAGTGCCAGACATTGAATGATGTCAGCGAATAGACTAAAGATTGGTGGAGCTGTGCGACATAATTTTGCATGTGGTAGAGCACATTTTGAGCTGGGGTACGGGGGGAACTCTCTAGAGGCCGGCGGGACCGCCCCAGGGCCCCTCATGTTACAACGGTGTGTCTGACGTTGGGTGCGCACCACCACCGCCAGAGACACTACATTGTACTATGAGGGACCCAGTAGCAATGCCGTCAACCAAAAGCGAGCACACCCACCTCTTCAGACAAACAGCAGTCTCACGGGTGCTTGCGCCAAGTCGCGATACCACGGCCCCGTGTGGGGAGTTTGGCCATTTAGGGAGGTGTAAACATGTCGTATGCTGTACAATCAGCTGCAGCAAATTAGACATTAGAAAAGTAATTCACAGGCAAGAGCCTTTCATAGGAAAGCTAGGTGTCGGCCGGGCAAGGTGGGGCAAAAGATTTCGAAATCCAGTTGTGGTTCATTTTAATGAATGTTAGATCGTCAACATTTTGGGTAGCCAGACGAGTCCTTTTTTCGGTTAATATTGAACCTGCAGCACTGAATACTCTTTCTGATAGGACACTTGCTGCCGGGCAAGCAAGCTCCTGCAATGCATATTCTGCCAATTCTGGCCAGGTGTCTAATTTGGAGGCCCAGTAATCAAATGGGAATGACGGTTGAGGGAGAACATCGATAAGGGATGAAAAATAGTTAGTAACCATACTGGACAAATGTTGTCTCCTGTCACTTTCAATTGATGCAGCAGTACCTGTCCTGTCTGCGGTCATAGCAAAATCACTCCACAACCTGGTCAGAAAACCCCTCTGTCCAACGCCACTTCTGATGTGTGCACCCCTAACACTCCTAGTCTGCTGCCCCCTGGAGCTCGTGTGAGAACGATCACGTGCGCTGTGTGCTGGGAATGCCTGAAGCAAACGGTCAACAAGAGTTGATTGTTTGGTTGCTAATATTAGTTCCAAGTTCTCATGTGGCATAATATTTTGCAATTTGCCTTTATAGCGTGGATCAAGGAGGCAGGCCAACCAGTAATCGTCATCGTTCATCATTTTCGTAATGCGTGTGTCCCTTTTTAGGATACGTAAGGCATAATCCGCCATGTGGGCCAAAGTTCCAGTTGTCAAATCTCCGGTTGTGATTGGTTGAGGGGCAGTTGCAGGCAAATCTACGTCACTTGTGTCCCTCAAAAAACCAGAACCCGGCCGTGACACGCAACCAATTTCCTGTGCCCCCGGGAAAGGTTCGGCATTAAAAATATACTCATCCCCATCATCCTCCTCGTCCTCCACCTCCTCTTCGCCCGCTACCTCGTCCTGTACACTGCCCTGACCAGACAATGGCTGACTGTCATCAAGGCTTTCCTCTTCCTCTGGTGCAGACGCCTGCTCCTTTATGTGCGTCAAACTTTGCATCAGCAGACGCATTAGGGGGATGCTCATGCTTATTACGGCGTTGTCTGCACTAACCAGCCGTGTGCATTCCTCAAAACACTGAAGGACTTGACACGTGTCTTGTATCTTAGACCACTGCACACCTGACAACTCCATGTCTGCCATCCTACTGCCTGCCCGTGTATCCTCCCACAAATAAATAACAGCACGCCTCTGTTCGCACAGTCTCTGAAGCATGTGCAGTGTTGAGTTCCACCTTGTTGCAACGTCTATGATTAGGCGATGCTGGGGAAGGTTCAAAGACCGCTGATAGGTCTGCATACGGCTGGCGTGTACAGGCGAACGTCGGATATGTGAGCAAAGTGCACGCACTTTGAGGAGCAGGTCGGAGAACCCAGGATAAGTTTTCAATAAGCACTGCACCACCAGGTTTAAGGTGTGAGCCAGGCAAGGAATGTGTTTCAGTTGGGAAAGGGAGATGGCAGCCATGAAATTCCTTCCGTTATCACTCACTACCTTGCCTGCCTCAAGATCTACTGTGCCCAGCCACGACTGCGTTTCTTGTTGCAAGAACTCGGACAGAACTTCCGCGGTGTGTCTGTTGTCGCCCAAGCACTTCATAGCCAATACAGCCTGCTGACGCTTGGCAGTAGCTGGCCCATAATGGGACAACTGGTGTGCAACAGTGTCATCTGCCGATGGAGTGGTTGGCAGACTGCGTTCTGTGGAAGAGCTGTAGCTTCTGCAGGAGGACGAGGAGGAGGAGGAGGAGGGGGTGCGAACGCCTACAGCCAACTGTTTCCTAGACCGTGGGCTAGGCACAACTGTCCCTAAATTGATGTCGCCTGTGGACCCTGCATCCATCACATTCACCCAGTGTGCCGTGATGGACACATAACGTCCCTGGCCATGCCTACTGGTCCATGCATCTGTAGTCAGGTGCACCTTTGTACTCACAGATTGCCTGAGTGCATGGACGATGCGCTGTTTAACATGCTGGTGCAGGGCTGGGATGGCTTTTCTGGAAAAAAAGTGTCGACTGGGTAGCTCGTATCGTGGTTCAGCGTACTCCATCAGGGCTTTGAAAGCTTCGCTTTCAACTAACCGGTAGGGCATCATCTCTAACGAGATTAGTCTAGCTATGTGGGCGTTAAAACACTGTGTACGCGGATGCGAGGATAAGTACTTCCTTTTTCTAACCAGAGTCTCATGTAGGGTGAGCTGGACTGGAGAGCTGGAGATCGTGGAACTTTCGGGTGTGCCGGTGTACATGGCAGACTGAGAGACGGTTGGAGACGGTATTGTTTCCGCCGGTGCCCTAGATGCAATATTTCCTCCTACAAAACTGGTGATTCCCTGACCCTGACTGCTTTTGGCTGGCAAAGAAACCTGCACAGATACTGCCGGTGGTGCGGAAAATGGTGGCCTTACAGTGACGGAAGGGATGTTGCGTTGCTGACTAGCTTCATTGGCCGAGAGTGCTACAACCTTGAGGGACGTTTGGTAGTTAGTCCAGGCTTGAAAATGCATGGTGGTTAAGTGTCTATGCATGCAACTAGTATTTAGACTTTTCAGATTCTGACCTCTGCTTAAGCTAGTTGAACATTTTTGACAGATGACTTTGCGCTGATCAGTTGGATGTTGTTTAAAAAAATGCCAGACTGCACTCTTCCTAGACTCGGATCCCTTTTCAGGGATTGCAGACTGAGCTTTAACCGGATGGCAATGCTGTGCTCCAACAGGTTTTGGCTTTGACACGCGTTTTGGGCCAGATACGGGCCCGGCAGATGGAACCTGTTGCGATGTTGATGCCTGCTGCGGCCCCTCCTCCACCTCCGCTTCTGAACTACTGCCGCCTGCACCCTGTTCCCCCAATGGCTGCCAATCGGGGTCAATAACTGGGTCATCTATTACCTCCTCTTCGAGCTCGTGTGCAACTTCGTCTGTGTCACTGTGTCGGTCGGTGGTATAGCGTTCGTGGCGGGGCAACATAGTCTCATCAGGGTCTGATTGTGGATCTGTACCCTGAGAGGGCAATGTGGTGGTCTGAGTCAAAGGAGCAGCATAGTACTCTGGCTGTGGCTGTGCATCAGTGCACTCCATGTCAGAATATACTTGTAATGGGCATGGCCTGTTAAATGTTTCACTTTCTAAGCCAGGGACGGTATGTGTAAAGAGCTCCATGGAGTGACCCGTTGTGTCGCCTGCTGCATCCTTCTCTCTTGTTGTAGTTTTTGCTGAGGAGGACAAGGAAGCGACTTGTCCCTGACCGTGAACATCCACAAGCGACGCGCTGCTTTTACATTTACCAGTTTCGGAAGAGGAGGCAAAAGAGCTAGAGGCTGAGTCTGCAATGTAAGCCAAAACTTGCTGTTGCTGCTCCGCCTTTAAAAGCGGTTTTCCTACTCCCAGAAAAGAGAGCGTTCGAGGCCTTGTGTAGCCTGACGACGAAACTGGCTCCACAGCTCCAGACTTAGGTGGAATATTTTTATCCCCACGACCACCTGATGCTCCACTACCACTACCATCATTACCAGCTGACAATGAACGCCCACGACGACCTCTTGCACCAGACTTCCTCATTGTTTTAAAATCTTAACCAAAGTAACTTTATTTGTTGCTGTCAAACAACTTACACGGTGAGCTATAACTTCAGTATGATTTCAATATCCCTTAACAGGTTGGTGAGACCACAAGGAAAATCAGGCACAATGTTACACACTCTGTTTTCTGTGGCACAAAATCACAGAGATGACACACACGCAGGACTGTCACTCAAGCACTAATGTCAATATTAATCTCCCACCTAATTTATTTATTTTTTTTTCTCAGGGAGACTTTAGAAACCAAATAATATTAAAAAAAAAAAAAAAAAAAAAAAGGCTTTCTATGGCCCACAATTAGAGAGAGAGAGGTGGCACACCCAGGAGTCAAGACTGGCGCACAAGCTGAAAGGGCAATATTACTCTCCCACTGTTTTTTTAAGTTTTTTTTTTATTTCAGGGAGACTTTAGAAACCAAATAATATTAAAAAAAATAAAAATAAAAATAGGCTTTCTATAGCCCACTGAATGAGAGAGAGAGGTGGCACACCCAGGAGTCAAGACTGGCACACAAGCTGAAAGGGCAATATTACTCTCCCACTGTTTTTTTATGTATTTTTTGTTTTTTAAGGGAGACTTTAGAAACCCAATAATATTTAAAAAAAAAAATAAATAGGCTTTCTATGGCCCACTGAATGAGAGGGAGAGAGGTGGCACACCCAGGAGTCAAGCCTGGCACACAAGCTGAAAGGGCAATATTACTCTCCCACTGTTTTTTTATGTATTTTTTGTTTTTTAAGGGAGACTTTAGAAACCCAATAATATTTAAAAAAATAAATAAATAGGCTTTCTATGGCCCACTGAATGAGAGGGAGAGAGGTGGCACACCCAGGAGTCAAGACTGGCACACAAGCTGAAAGGGCAATATTACTCTCCCACTGTTTTTTTATGTATTTTTTGTTTTTTAAGGGAGACTTTAGAAACCCAATAATATTTAAAAAAAAAAATAAATAGGCTTTCTATGGCCCACTGAATGAGAGGGAGAGAGGTGGCACACCCAGGAGTCAAGCCTGGCACACAAGCTGAAAGGGCAATATTACTCTCCCACTGTTTTTTTATGTATTTTTTGTTTTTTAAGGGAGACTTTAGAAACCCAATAATATTTAAAAAAATAAATAAATAGGCTTTCTATGGCCCACTGAATGAGAGGGAGAGAGGTGGCACACCCAGGAGTCAAGACTGGCACACAAGCTGAAAGGGCAATATTACTCTCCCACTGTTTTTTTATGTTTTTTTTTTTTTTTCAGGGAGACTTTAGAAACCAAATAATATTAAAAAAACCAAAAAAAAAAATAGCCTTTCTATGGCCCACTGAATGAGAGAGAGAGGTGGCACACCCAGGAGTCAAGCCTGGCACACAAGCTGAAAGGGCAATATTACTCTCCCACTGTTTTTTTATGTATTTTTTGTTTTTTAAGGGAGACTTTAGAAACCCAATAATATTTAAAAAAATAAATAAATAGGCTTTCTATGGCCCACTGAATGAGAGGGAGAGAGGTGGCACACCCAGGAGTCAAGACTGGCACACAAGCTGAAAGGGCAATATTACTCTCCCACTGTTTTTTTAGGTATTTTTTTTTTTTTCAGGGAGACTTTAGAAACCAAATAATATTAAAAAAAAAAAAAAAAAAATAGGCTTTCTATAGCCCACTGAATGAGAGATAGCACACACAGCAGTGGCACACAAGCCCTGACTGAGGCCAATATTTTTCTCCCACTGATTGATGTAGTGTTTTTGTGTTGAGGTAGAATTTAGAACACAAATCACGGAAAAAATAAATAGGCTTTCTATGGCCCACTCAGTGAGAGATGGCACACACAGGGATGGCACTGTAGCAGAAATGCAAATCTTAATCTCCCACAAAAAAAAAAAAAAAACAGGGACTGTCCTACAATTACTATCTCCCTGCAGTAATCTAAGCCAGGTATGGCAGGCAGCAATAGGAGTGGACTGATGCACAAATTAAATAAAAAGTGTGGACAAACAAAAAAGATAGCTGTGCAGAAAGGAAGGAACAAGAGGATATGTGCTTTGAAAAAAGCAGTTGGTTTCCACAGTGGCGTACACACAGCAATACAGCTATCACGGAGCCTTCTAGGGCAGCCCAATGAGCTACAGCGCTGAGGGGAAAAAAAAAAAAAATAGCTTCCACAGTCCCTGCACACCGAAGGTGGTGTTGGACAGTGGAAATCGCTGCAGCACAAGCGGTTTGGTGGTTAGTGGACCCTGCCTAACGCTCTCCCTGCTTCTGACGAAGCGGCAGCAACCTGTCCCTAAGCTCAGATCAGCAGCAGTAAGATGGCGGTCGGCGGGAACGCCCCTTTATAGCCCCTGTGACGCCGCAGACAGCAAGCCAATCACTGCAATGCCCTTCTCTAAGATGGTGGGGACCAGGATCTATGTCATCACGCTGCCCACACTCTGCGTTCACCTTCATTGGCTGAGAAATGGCGCTTTTCGCGTCATTGAAACGCGACTTTGGCGCGAAAGTCGCGTACCGCATGGCCGACAAGCACAGGGGTCGGATCGGGTTTCATGAGACGCCGACTTAGCCAAAAGTCGGCGACTTTTGAAAATGATCGACCCGTTTCGCTCAACCCTAATGTGGATTAACTGATCATCCTCTACTAATAAGCTGATAGTAGCTCTTGCTTGTCTGTTTTTCTTATCCCATCTCTGATTATTATCATTGGGTCTGTCTGTAGTGATTACTTCCCATAAATCATCTTTAGCTAATAACATCTCCACTTTGAACTTCCATAACTGATAGTTCTCATTATTCAGCTTAGCTACTGTGAGTATCAGCTCTGAACTGCTGCTCATCTTTAACTTATTTGTCTTACTTGTTTGGAGAGAATTGCTCTGAAGTATTCATTTGCATTCACCAAGTCCTTTTTGTCTTCTATGCTGGGTCCATAACCTGTTGCATAGTTTGGCTGCAGAAGAAACTTGTGAGAGTAGATTATATGGGGTATTTCAACTTTTATCTACACAGATCATGAGGTACATGCGTCAGCTTCTTAATACAGCATAACAGGAAGTCTAAAGGACCTTTTATCAGAGAGAAAGTGAAATCAAAGTACAACATGTATATGCATTACATTCAACTAAGCATATAACAGTAACAACATCGTCATCTACTGTCAGAAAAGTGTAAACTCCTCCTGCACACATATAAGTCTGTATCTGTTGCATATCTGCCAACAAGGACGGGTTCCACTCCTGAGGCGTAAGTTTCGGGTTGCATAAGAACAAGGCTTCCAATCAGGCATTTAGTGTCTACAGATGGTATACATTTTTTTTCCTTCCTCTCTCACTGGTATCTCAGCTGCTGACACAGCTCTGAACACAGAGAGGACCAAGGATCAGTGGGGCCTATGGCCTAGCAAACTGTTTCACCCAACGGTGGGGCATGTGGATTTGTGAACCCAATGTGACACATGGCCTGGCCTGCCTATGAAGGGATGTAGCTAAGCAGCTACTAGGTCTTCACTGGAGCTCTTGATGGTGGAGACAGACTGCATTGCAGGTAGTCGCCATGTACCACTCCCAGGCAGAACCCGTTACTGTAGCTGCTGACACTGATTAGGGCTATGTTCAGAAACATTGATCTAGATTTCAGAGACGGGCCACTGGCTGCACTGTGACCAGGAGACTTCGGCAACAGGACTAGTTGCACTGGGACCAGAGGACAAAGGTCCAGGGATTCATGTTCAGGACACTGGCCACAGCGGGGCCAGCTGATCATTAGAGTTTACGCTCTACAGGAGAGAGAAGACTCAACTGACCATGAGATCTTACACTCTACAGAACAAGAAGGATTTACCCAGTGACTCTGGAGATGGAAAATGACTCTACAGTAAAAACTGGGCTCCGCTGGGAACTCTGATCTGTGATGGGTCAGGTACTGAGCAAAATGACGTTAGCATGCTTTCTGATGCTTTGGCAGTGTGAGAAATGGAGCTAATTTTTTTTGCGAATCGAATCTAAGAATGATAGAATTCAACTCGAACTTGATTCTCCGCAGATCATTCCGCTCATCTCAAAATGTAACACAATTTACATAGCATAATACAGAGAGAGTGCTCTACCCGGGAGACACCCAGATACACCAGGAGACAGTTCGGTGACAGATTCTACATAGGTTGTCAAGTTCTATGGGCCACTTTTGCCTAAGCTTTAATTTTTTTTAACAGATTCTGTCATATTATTCTTTAAGCTCCCTGTGGAATAATAAAGAATTCAAAATGGGTTCAGTGATTATGCTGCTCATCCCCTGATGCAGTATTGTTGCTCTAAGCTATAGCAGTTCCTCCAGTTTGCTTAACAGTTGGCTTTAACAAACATCTAGTACTGATCAAAGTTATGCGGTATGTTCTTTATTTTTTTAACATGAATTTATTGATCTATAGTTAAAGATGAGAGACAGAAGCAGAAGTAACACTTAAAAATATATACTGAGTCATAGAGAAACCAGTCTGCTAGAATTTGTTAATCTACAGCAGCACCACGTGGTGGAACTAATGTATAATTTTCAGTCTGTGTCATATTGAACACATGAACCTAAACTTTCCTTCTAGTAGAATACTTCTCATTCCTAGTCTGAATATTTTTTATGACCACAATTCCTTAGCATCGTGTAAAATATGGTTGGTTTTCAAAATTCTAACTCTCCAGACTTTTCAGCACCAAAATACTTGAAGTCAACTGCAATGTGCACTTAGAGAACTAGAATTACATGACAATTTGGTCCCTTTGGCAGGTCTTGCAGTTTACTCCTATAAAGTCCATGCTACTGATAAAAGGGAATTTATCAACTAATTTTTTTTATTCTGTTTTCTATACATGATTATAAGGCTGGTGTTTCCTCCTCTGCATTTAAAAATACTTAGAGATTTATTTTTCTGAGCCACATAGACATAGGGAACAGTAGACTGGAGATGTTCTTTGGCTTCTATGGTAAAGTGTTCTGGGCATGCTCTGTGACCTGTGCATAGTTTATTGCGCAAAGAAAGGGAGATGCAATGTGTCTGTCAAGTTCCAAGTGTTGAATCCTGTACTATTTAAACATTTGTGTCAACTTTCATTATAATTCTCTCTTTCTACTAAAAATGAGCTATATAGAACAGGAAGTGACAGCCCATTATGAGGCCAATTGTAAGTGAAAACTGCAAAATATCAAGTTCTCAAAAAATAAAATTATATTTATTATATCTTATATATGTATGTGTGCGTGCGTGTGTATAACATAAAATTGTGTTCAACATAAATAATTGACTTCAACAATAGGTCATTTTCTGACTATAGAAACACCTTAAGAACCCATCATATGCATGCCTGTTAACCAACTTTCCAAGCTATAGAGCCTTTGGACTTATGTATTACCAATCTATAAATGCTTTTGTGATTACGTTCTGGAGAATTCCTTTAACTAAGAAGCCATATTGTATTCAAATTCTTATTTAGAACAGTGTACATGGTTTTATATAGACACTCAGACTGATTTGCCAAATTCATGCTTTCTGATTCATTCATTCTTCTCCTCAGTATAATACTTATGTGTAAAGTATAAAAACATGTTCTAATCAGTAATGTATCATTAACGAGCTGTAGATACAAAAGATAACAAATTCAGTTGAATTTTTAACAATTTATCTGGTTGCTTTAACAGTTTATGTGAGTAAAGAACGTGAATGTATTTACTGTAAGCCCCCCATCAAACTCATACATTGCATTATTTGCACTGAATTACGGGAAACCTTTACATGTTGTGCCTTTTAGTCACTGAATTATTTCTTGTATTTTTTTAGTGGGTGTTGCAAAACATGTTTCTAACTTTAAACGTGTCTTGATGATCGAGAAAACTTTCCTTTAGAAACTTTTACAGTTTATAGTAGAAGGAGACTGGGGTTTCCCACCTGTGTGTAGCTTGCATGTCTTTATACTGTAGATGCGCTGGAGGGCTCTGCACAGCACTCTATAAGAGCCGCACACATGTATCTCTAACATCCCTCCTACATTACACACCCCTTTTATAATTTATTCCCCACAAAAAGGAAGTTCCCTTTTTTACATAGTAGTAGTAATATTTTAGTTTTCTGCAGTGAGAGTTCTTACACGCGATTCTCTTGAGGAGAGGTAAGATATGCACCCACTCTGTCCTTAGATCACTGGCTCTATACTATAGCATTTTCCCACCTGAACTTTCTTCATGTCTTCCACTAAATAATAAATCTTGACTAATTATGTACACATATAGATAGATGTATACATCTATCTATACATGATTAAATGATTAGTTAAGATTTATTGGTGTTTTATTGCATATATACATAAATATAACTTTGTATGTATGTAAGTGTATGCATACATATATATATATATATATATATATATATATATATATATATATATATATATATATATACATATAATACATATACAATTAGGCAAAAAGAATGTTAGCCATCATTTATTATTGTTATTACCGTATTCTCTTTTTTCTTCTTTAAAGATTTATTTAGCAGCTTATTTAAGGAAAACGTCTAAAATATAAGGAAGATATTAGTGTATAAGTACTATATTCCAATGCATATTTATATGCATTTTTGTAGGTAAACATGCAGGTCATTAAATTGTAATTTTTTTTTTTAATGAATATCGTTTTTTGTTCATTCATTTGAAACATTACATTGCTTATGGTCTCAAATTGTAAAATTGTAATTCACAATTACCATACATTGCGCTTTACTTGGTGCAGGATGTCACATGCTGAAAGTTTTCAACCCACTACCGTTTATAGATCAGAGGTCCCAAACCTTTTGCAAGCCACATTAGAAAGAGCTACGTGCTATGGATGTCATGTAATATAGTATGATATTACTGGGGCGAATAGTGAATACTGGTATCTTTAATGCCAAAAGTTAGAGATCAATGTGCACTTGCAAAGCTGATGTCTTTAATCCATTAAACATCAGCCTAATGAGCCTGTATATACAGTAATATTGCAAGAAGATGCCATATCTAAGAAACAGCAATTCTGAGACAGTCTATGCAGTAAAACAGGTACTGTAATATAGAAATGTGCCCCGAACGATGTTGATGATGATAATAGCTGCTGCACACAGCATCTTCAAGGTTCATGATGTATCATGGCTTTTTTCAGGTCTACAGTTAACTGTAAAGTGCTATAGGTCACTCCCGAGTGTAGTTGTATCACATATCACCATGTGTGTATTTAGGGCGGCCGAACATGTTATGTTTCGGTGTCACGTCACCATGTTGAACAATCAATTTTACAAATGAAATGATGTTGGAGAGAACTTGGGTATAGACACATTTGGTTATTGGATCTGTACGTAGGTAAAGTGCCTAAAACATCACCAACTGTGACGTAGCATTGTAAGGTGACTGTCGTAGATAGTGTTGTCACATGTGGTGCAAGCAACTGAATCTTTTTCAAACTAAATAAAAATATTGTAAAAAAAAATCATAGTTTGGACTTGCATTGCCTAAAATGATTTTATAAATAATCCATTTGCCCCATCCTTTTTATATAGTAATAGCGATCTCTGAAAGATAATGTCATCACTGTTTGAATTCATATGTAAATGAACTTAAGTGCTCTGGGAGTGTCAAAGCACTTCCCAAGCCTTTGCCTCACTGGCACAATTTCCTGCCCAATCTCCCTTCTGCTTGACTAACAGCTCACTGGCTTGGCAAAATGCCAAACAAGCAGAGGTAGGTGAGGCTGTGCAGCGAGTAGAGCTAGGGACGCAGAGGCTTGGGAAGTGCTTTGACACTCCCAGAGCACTTAAGTTTAATTTGCATATGACTTAGAAAAGCAAATTTTCTGTCATGCAGCAACAGATTCCATCAGCAAAGGTATGGATGACACTATGTTTCAGAGATTAATATGACCATATAAACAAATTGGGGGGTGGGAGGTGGATTATTCTGACAGATGCCCTTTAATAATGTTAATTACACATGTGCAATAAACTGTATGCATCTGCTGCTGGGTTTGACTAATTATTATAAGAAACAGAGTATAAATCAGAATTTTTACCAAAAAAGAAAAAAATACCCCTAAAATGTAACTTTTATTAGTTAAAGGTAAAATTACCCATAAATTAGAGATATAATAACAACACAGTCTTATCCTAAATAGAAAAGATTGACTAGGGGGAGGGGGATAGTGAACTCTCCCTTCCTTACCGCGGAGGTTGGCACCCTAAGTTCGAGACAGCGTCTCCACTCAACATCGGCTCTCCATTATGACCCCAAAGGGAGGAACTAACAGAAAACCATCACCAACACTAATAACAACAAAGTGCTAAAGTGCAATCAAATGGCCTGTAACTTTTCAGAGAAACCATGTAGATGATAGCTCTCAGTATTGTATACTTTCTGTACCAGTAATCAGAAAAAAAGAACAAATAGGTTCATGGCAGAAGGTATCCTAGGTAAAGCTATTGGTGATTTACGTAGACAGCACCAATAGTAACCCAAAATATAGGAACCGAACCACATAATCTCAGGGTCACCAATAACTGCAAAGGGCTTTTCTAGTCATGTAAGATAATCAGCAAGGAAGCTTAACTTACAGCACAACATTAGTAATACAGTATATAGGATATGGCATAAATAAAGAAAAACACGTTAAAGCATGTTAGAAAGGTTCAAATAGATACAGGCAATAAGAATAATTAACCCATGAAATTCACGGCAGTGGTCAAGAAAAAATACAGTAAATAATGGAGGATGGACTCATCCAATCTAATGATGTAGACCCATCCCAGAAAAGTTGTTTTATGGGGGTAGCTAAGCGTTTCTCATGAATAACAGGGCCAATGTAAAGAATACTTCTATACCTGTGATCTCTGAAATTTGAGAAAAAATAAAACCAGACATTGTATAAAGATCCTCTGCTTTTATCACTGCAGTCCTAGATAGAAACATGGATTTCCATTAGAAGAATTGTTCAATTCAATCCTGAGCACAGGTCCCCTTTTAAGCTATTTGTGGTTCATAGAAGTACCTTCATGTTGAAAATGGTATCTGATCTGTAGACGACATACTATAGAGCTGCTCAGATTCATATACATGTTTGTATGTTTGAGTCCAGTGGGCAGTCCAGTAGGAGTAGAGTGACTGACAGTCTTCTCTAAATGACTGAGTCTGTAGAGAGTTGTCAGTCACGAGAAGGACCATCCACTGGACTCATACAAACCAACTCCAGGGATTTCAATGACAAAAATGCTAGTTTTACTGAAACGTCTCCCTCAAAAACGTACCATATATGAATCTGATCAGCTCCTTATGCCCTACAGCATTCTGCCTACAGATCAGATACCATTTTCAACACAACGGGTTCCCTCTGAGGCATGTCTCTGATCAATAAATAGCTTAAAAGGGACCTGTGCTCAGGATCGTTTCAGTTTACTTTATGCCCAGTAATTGAAAAAAAAAGTACCATATCTTTTCCAACAAACCTATATATCCTTCTACTCAGTGTCTTCTCTACCATGCTGTCCACAGATCGGGCTGCATGTATAATGTGACAGGTCCCTTTGACACATCCCTGATCTGAAGGTGGGAGAGCGGTTACGCTATGTTATTTGCATAAGAGGGAGTCACGCAAGCAACAGATTGCTTTCTTGCTTGCATTTTTTGAGGGAAATTTTGGGTAATCGAAAGTGACACATTAGCTCTTAGACATAGATGAAAAATCTTTATGATAAATAATAATCAGTTCCATTTTTTTTCACCAAAATAATATTTGCATTTTGTTTATTGATTCATAGATCCTCTACTCCCCATTACACGCCTGTATAATGTCCAAACTCAATTGTTTAGATGACTTTTTTAGCCTTTTTATAGAACATAAAGTTCATAATTACCTATTCATCCTTTTTTTGGAATGTGTCGATGTTTGTCTTGTACATTGGCAGGTTATGTGCGCTGCACAGTATAGATTCTCTATGCACCATTAATCCCATTGCAGGAGCAGTGATGTGTGAAGCATTTCTATACAGAAAAACAAAAGTAATGTGAATCTCTAGAGACAAGTGTAACGTTGCTTTCCATCAGCCTTCGTATATATGAAATATGCCTGTTGTGCTTAACATCTGTTCAGAATATTTACAATGAACCTGTACCTCGGTATTGTTTATCTGAGTCAGTGGTCCCCAACCTTTCATATTCAGCTGTGAGACATGGTTGCGAGCCACATCCACAGCCCCCTGAGTGGTGACATCCTGCCCCCTCATCCACAGTAGTAATACCCAGTGCCCCCCATTAGTAGTATACTGTATGTGCATGTAGACCTGCTCCTCTCTACTACACTTCCAAAAATCACCATCTGACACCTGCTAGACCTGATAGTTATGGACCAAGCTGGCAGACAACCGCCAACCACACATCATCTGCCCATGAGCCACCTGTCGCTCCCAAACCACAGGATGAGGACCCCTGACCTAATTGAAGGCAGGGCAGTATAGGCCTTGTTTTTACCCTTTAATAATGTCCAGGATGAGTTTACAGACAGTGGGAAAAGTAAAAAAGTCTAATGAAAGGTATCTACTTTTACCTGCTGTGTCTCCACCATTCTCCTTGGCAGTGCACTAACAATCCTCCTCATGTACAATTCTGGTGCCTTCATTTTGATAAATCTCCGACAGTAGGTGTTGTTAACCTTTTATTGTTATCTTGTCTGTGAAAAACAAAAAGACACGTTTTTTTCTATTACAAAGACATGGCCACACAAAACCCATTCATACAATAAATGACACTTGACACAAGAGTATGGGAAAAAATGGCCGTGTTATTTATTTTAGAGTTACTCAAAGATTTCATAACATAAATAATAGACTTAGAAATTCAACTTTTAAATTAACCTGATGTTTATACCATCACCATAACCAATCCACCCGAACGGGCGATTTTCCTCACAAAATAACTTAACACGACAGGGCAAACCAGAATAAAGGGAGGGAGGGCGGGATCTTCTGTTCCTTCAGTTCACCGACGGCTGAGGTGAAATTCAAATTGCAGGGCTTTTTATAGCTTCCAAAAAGCCCGCCAACCAGCATTTACCAATAGCAACGCTCCCTTAGAGCGCCAACATGCTGTTGCTAACCAAAATAACCTTGCTTCTGGCAGAAAAAACAGCCAAAGCTTACTTAAGCCCTTGTAATAAATATAATTAAAAACACCTGTTAAATATTAATTCAGGGCTTGTGAGGCCATGAGACCCCCCCTATAATTTTCTATTATTGACGGGGGAGGGCTAACATGGCCACACAAAACCCATTCATACAATAAATGACACTTGACACAAGAGTATGGGAAAAAATGGCCGTGTTATTTATTTTAGAGTTACTCAAAGATTTCATAACATAAATAATAGACTTAGAAATTCAACTTTTAAATTAACCTGATGTTTATACCATCACCATAACCAATCCACCCGAACGGGCGATTTTCCACACGCCATGTTTCAAAGAAACTTGGCCCTTCCACTAAAACACAGCCATTTTTCTACCATAGACTGAAGGTTCAAGTTAAAAATGTCCAAACCAATATCTGAAAGGTGAACCGAATCATGACCATACAGACCCGGGAGAAAACCTTCCAACTCTTCGTGCCTAAAAGAGAAACCGTTTAACATAGGGAGAAATTTTGCCATTGATCGGTTAACTCTTTTCCGTATTTTGTCAATAAAGGACAATTCAATAGAATTCCATAGCAACCTAGGAATGATTTCCGAAAAAACAAAATCGGAACTAGGAGAAAACTGCTTAAAATGAACAAGATCCGATCTAAAAAGAGCTAAAAGTTCCAGAGTTTTGCTTTTTCCAATATCATTCCCTCCTACATGAAAAATTACCAATAACAAAACGAGGCAACATACTAGATACTGGGAGAGGTAGAGAAATGCAAAATAGTGCAAAACTACCCCTCACCGAAAGAACCCAACTCCATAAGAGCCATGAGGAAAAAAGGAGAAACTAAGGAGCATATAGGTAATAGCTATTTTATTAGTACAAATACAAAACAGTTATGTCCATACAAAAATACATCTATAATTCGCAAACAGGATGGTTAAAAGGAATGAGTGGGGATCACCAGGTGTGTACCACCATTGGGGTCAGCATGCAGATATACAAGGCAAGAACCCTATAGCTATAGTAGCACACAGGTATATAAGCCAAAAACCGGCATAAATTTAGCAAATAAATTATGGTCTTTCTTACCAATGCTGAGCCCGAGAGTGGCACACACCCGGACCGATCCTAGGCACAGTCCCCTGGGGACTGTGCCTAGGATCGGTCCGGGTGTGTGCCACTCTCGGGCTCAGCATTGGTAAGAAAGACCATAATTTATTTGCTAAATTTATGCCGGTTTTTGGCTTATATACCTGTGTGCTACTATAGCTATAGGGTTCTTGCCTTGTATATCTGCATGCTGACCCCAATGGTGGTACACACCTGGTGATCCCCACTCATTCCTTTTAACCATCCTGTTTGCGAATTATAGATGTATTTTTGTATGGACATAACTGTTTTGTATTTGTACTAATAAAATAGCTATTACCTATATGCTCCTTAGTTTCTCCTTTTTTCCTCATGAAAAATTACCAAATCTGGACGAGGAAATTTAACAAAACATTTTCTAAATTCCGTATGAAGGTTGAACCATGACATCCCTTTTGTGCTATGCCAAAAAACTTGAGCAACATCCTGGTGGAAAGAAAGATTTTCAGAATAAAAGCGAAGCCTAGCTCTCTTCTGAGCCCAAAACACATATGAGTGTCCAATTATCCATACAATCTTGGAACCTGCAATGAAATCAAATTTAATTATCATATAATTCATGCCTTACATAAAGCCTGAACCTTCCCGATTCCCATCTTCCCATTCTCATAATTTGCGAGTCCTGTAAACCTGCCCGAGACGCCTCCGTCGCTGCACCTATGCGGAATGAGTGGGAGGTAAATCTTAAATGATCCTTATTCAAAACTTTCAGGCATTTTTTTAAAACCGAACTGAACTGAAAGATAGTTGCTGGACTACCATCAGAATGGACAAACAAAGGACCTGCAATATTAGGCCTAACTTTTAACCATTCTTTAAGATTCTTCACAGGGCAAAAATTTTTGCCCGGCATAGCATCCAGTTTCAATCTGAAACCCCTGCCCAACTGATCAGTCTTGGATCTTCTTATAAATAAAAATAAATGAGAATCCAAAAAGGTAACATCTGAAAACAGTAAACCAGATACAGAGCCTTTCTTTGCTGATACTATTTCACCGACCCGCAGGGCACCAAAAAATGCTAAAGAAAATGCAGAAGAGAATAGGGCTGTCTCAAAAGAATTAAAGCAAACCTTCTGAAGGGATAAACATAAATCTCGCAAAAGCGGAAGAGAAATAGGGCGTCTATTGTCCACTTTAAAATTGGTACGTCTAAACCCCTTTAAAAACTGTTTAACAGGAAATAAGCCCGTCAGTGGGACCTCACCAAATAATTTTAAGAAAAATGACACCCCCGATAAAGATTTTGCGACCGCCGAATAGGACAACCCTTTTTTACACAAAAATTCAGCAAATTTCAGACCAGTAATGGGACTGGAGCGATTAAAAACAAAACTATTCAAATCACAAAATCTAATCCATTGTTGCCATGCGGCCGAATACTCAGCCCATGATCTCGCAGACAATGAATTTTCAATGAAGTGCGGAATTAACTCAAAATTACGTCCCAAATCTCCCGTGGGTAAGGTGTTGGATCCAAGTCTGCTGCGGGTACCTGTTGGCGAAAAATATCCCATTTTTGATAACATATAGAATCAGAGATTGATTCTAGACCATTTTTTCCAACCTTCGCTTTCAACCAAATATTTTGCTTTAGGCATAGTAATACAACTTGCCGAAGGATTTTCATTGCCCACAGGTTCTTAGAAGATAGTGTGTTAATCCCTAACAAAACACCTTCATTGTTAGATAGAATTAAGATCCTATTATTACTCATTAAATGACCCCACAAATATAAGCCTGAGTAAATTGAAAAAAGTTCCATTAACATGGAATTAACAACTAAATTATTCTTTATGCAAACCTCAGGCCATGAAAGAGACACCCAATGAGGGGAAAATAGAATCCCAATGCCAAATTTGGCGTCATAGGAAAATGAAAAATTAATGGTCTCCGATAAAACGAAATCAGATTGCCAACAAGATTTCCCATTAAAGCCTTCCAAAAAGGAATGCCAAATTCTGGCGTCTTCCTTTAAATCTGTTGTAACTCTAATATGTGATTCAGAAGATGAAATACCCATCGTAGAGTTATAAAGACGTCTAGAAAAAATCCTACCCATCGGGATCACACGTAAAGAGAAGTTTAATAGGCCCAACAAGGATTGCATGTCCTTCAGAGTTATTTTCTTTTTTGCCAAGAAGTTATCCAAAGCTTTGAATAATTTTGAAATTTTGTCATCTGGAAGCCTACACTCCATTTTGACAGAGTCAAGGGTAATACCGAGGAATTCAATAACATTTGTGGGTAAGAATGTCTTTTCCTTAGCCAAAGGAACCCCAAATTTTTCACAGATGGCTATGAAAGAATTCAAAGTATCCAAACACAAATTGGAAGAAGAAGGACCAACAAAAAGAAAATCGTCAAGGTAGTGAAGTACCCCAGCCTGATGACAGGTGTACTCCACTACCCAGTGAAGAAAAGTAGAAAAACTCTCGAAGTAGAAGCACGATAGGGAAAAACCCATAGGTAAACACCTATCAAAGAAAAATTGATTATCGAAGCAAAAACCCAAGGAATTGAAGCCTGAGGGATGAACCGGAAGTAAGCGGAAGGCAGATTTGACGTCTGACTTAGCCATAAGAGAAAACCTGCCAAATTTTCTAATCAGCTCAATCGCTGAATCGAAAGAAGAGTAGGAAACTGAACATATGGATTTATCCACTTCGTCATTTAATGAGGAACCTGGGGGGTATGACAAATGATGAATCATACGGAAGCTGCCACTTTCTTTTTTAGGAACGATCCCTAGTGGCGAAATTCGAAAATTCTCAAATGGAGGGGAAGAAAAGGGGCCCGAAATTCTACCCAAACTCAATTCTTCAAAAATTTTCTTCCTAGCCACATCCTGATGTAAATTTAAAGATGATAGATTCCGTACTACCACACACCCTGGGCCTTTAAATTGTGGAACTTCAAAACCATAGTAAAACCCGTCAAAAATTAACTTACTGGTCGCTTGATTTGGGTAGATGCTTAACCACCATAGCATTTCTGATAGTTTCACCGGGGTCTGAGCTTTTTGAAACTGCTTCTCTGGTAGATGTCTGAGGTGTTTGTTTACGAAAGCATTTGAACCCAGGGTGTTGGTTCCCACAAAAGGAACATTCATGTCGAAACCTACATGAATTGCCCCATTTGCATGAATTCTCATTAAATGAGAAGCATAATCCTTTCCTTTGAAAACCTGAAACTGTTTGTTTAATAGAGTGTTGCCTTTGTGGAAGCATGAGGTTGATCCACAACCCAACATCTTTAACACCCCAAGAAATATTGGGGTGAACTGCTAATTTCTGCCGAAACGCTTCGTCGTAGTGGAGCCATGCAGTGCCCCCAAAATTGCGAAAGGCCTCCAAAATAATATCTATGTGCTGAAAAAGCTTACTGCATAGATTGGGGGATTTTTCCCCCAAAACAGCTGAATAAATACAAAATGCCTGTAGCCAATTATTAAATGATTTTAAAGGGCCACGTTTGGAATCGTCTTCATTTTTTGTGTCTTTTTCAGATCTAAATGAATGTTCCTTACGAGGAAGTAGTGAAAATAAATCCACATAATCATTATTCCAAAGGTGTTACCTCACATGTAAGGGCTTCCTTATACGTGTTGTGAGGAACTGAACTAACTTCAAAATTATTATGAGAAGATGGAACAACAGAGGAGTTAAAAGACTCCCCAAGTGACTCACACAAAACACTCCTAATCATATCTTTCAATTGGGTGGGATAAACAGACAGGGGAACATTGTTTATCTCACCCTTTTTTGAAGGTCCTCTTCCTCTTGTCATGTCCTCTGAGAAGCGTTGCTCAGCAGGCAAATGCAGCTGAGAATCTTCCAGCGTTGTTTCAGTCTGATCCTCTTCAGCTTCTTCGTCTGTCTGTGTGGATAGCCTCGGCGTAGTTTTTTGAACGCCAGGCATACTGGCTGACGCCGCCGGCGGAGGCTCCCGGAGAGAGGATAACGTCGCAGCGCTTTTACGGCTGCTAGTAGACCTCCCAGCGGAGATGCCCGCCATACCTGGAGCTGCCTGATCCCGGCACCGAGCCTCCCGCACCGGGCTCCGGGACCTAGTAGCTGCTTGGCGGCGCGGTCTCCTCCGGACATCCGGCGCCCTGTCACTGGTACTCGGCAGCGGAAGGGGCGGTGACAGGTACCTCTGCGGCGTCTTTCGTCTGGAACGGCTAGGCGGCACTACCGCCATGATTTCTTCAGGTGCTGAAGACTGTTCAAGGGGGCTCCTCACCGGAGGATCTGGAACGACCTCCGTAGATGTAGGTAAGGGGCTAGTGGCTAAACATCCTTTCAACCACTCTACCCCGTCTTCTTTACCCGCTCTTGCTAGAAGTTGCTGAAACAACACCTCCATTTTCAAGCCGTATCTTCTGTTCCTTCAGTTCACCGACGGCTGAGGTGAAATTCAAATTGCAGGGCTTTTTATAGCTTCCAAAAAGCCCGCCAACCAGCATTAACCAATAGCAACGCTCCCTTAGAGCGCCAACATGCTGTTGCTAACCAAAATAACCTTGCTTCTGGCAGAAAAAACAGCCAAAGCTTACTTAAGCCCTTGTAATAAATATAATTAAAAACACCTGTTAAATATTAATTCAGGGCTTGTGAGGCCATGAGACCCCCCCTATAATTTTCTATTATTGACGGGGGAGGGCTAACAGGAGATCGCAGTTAGTACTCATAAGACTCTATAGAGAGAAGAGGAAGAGGAGCTAGAGGCAGACACATACATTCTGCTGCAAGTTCTCCTGAAATGAGAAATGCCAGATTTTATTCCTGAATAAGGCTTCTTTTACACTTGCCATGTTTTTTGCAGCCCGTTATTGCGGGTCATTTTTGCGGGCCGTATTGCCGCAATTTTCAAGGTCTGCCGCAATAATGGACCACAAAAAACGTTCAGATCGCCGTTTTTCCAGCCAATACTATAGCAAAAATATTGGGAAAAAAACGGTGGTCCGCAAAACCGGAAGTGACGGCGCACCGCAAAAACAACCTTCCGCTGTTTTTGCGGCCCCATTGATTTACAATGGGAGCCATGTCTGTAAGCCGTGAAAAAGATCGAGCAAGCTCGATCTTTTTTCAAGGCCGTAAATACGGTCCTCACGGCCATACGGTGCACCATCAAATTATTGCGGCCCGTTTTTGCAGCCCCATAGAAATCTATTGGGGCCGTAAAAACAGGCCACAAAATCACTGCAAGTGTAAAAGAAGCCAAAGAGTGAAAGCTCAGTCCAGGAAGATAAAGAAACAGATTTCTCTGCTAAGATACAATAGAAAGTCGCTTACTTTCATTTTTCTATGATTGATTTATAAATAAAATTGAAAACGATGGTTACTCCTTAAAGAGAATCTGTCAGCAGGTTTTTGCTTTGAAATCTGAAGACAGCATGCTGCAGGGGTTAAAACACAAATTTCAGCAATGCCTGTGGTTTTGTTTACTTGCAATGATTGTTTTAGCACCAGGAGCTTCTCATTGCTGGGACACATCAGTGCTTGCCTCCTGGTCTGACTGCTCCCCTTCTGTGACAAGCAGCTCACCACATATAGCCATTGTATATATGGAGCCTGATGTGGGCGGGGTTAGCTTTCTCAGCTCTGCTTCATGCTAAATCTAAAAATTCTGCCGCTGCACCCAGTAAATGAAGAGATGCAATGTTGGATTTAAGGTCTCTTTGCCTACATCAGGCTGCTCTCAGATGAAGGAGAAAAACCCTGCTGACAGATTCCCTTTCAACAATAGGCTATCTTATGTTAAATTCTTAAGTATTCTAGACTTCCTTACCCTTCCTTACTTAACCTAACTTTATCATCCTGTATCCTATAGCAGCTTCTCTATGCTGACCACTTACAAAAGAAAACAAAAAGCCTCTTTTAAAAAAGAGGCACAGCTAGCTTTACACAGTGCTGTATATACCCTCCCAGGTTCCAGAGCTGTGTATCCACTGCTGCCCCAATGTGTGGTGTATGACTGCAATGTTGCAGCAAATCGGAGAGTTCAGCGGATTGTGCCATCTACATCATCTGAGCTGATGACCTCAGCCACTGGCTGCAGATAATGATGAGAGTCTGCCTCCTGAGCTTATTTTAAATGACAGGAGCTTTACCATTGTAAGACATGTAACTAACACAGAACAGGAGGACTGAACTTTGCCTCCTTATAAACTCTCACAGCTGTGCTGTATTGTAACCCTCTCTGCCTGTGAGATGAAAGCTGAGAGGAACCTGCAGATATCTCAGGTATATAGTGAGATCAGGTGCGGCCATGACATATCACATTGGTAACTCCCCTTTCAAGTAAAATAATCTCTGGAGGCAGATTCTCATGCAGATTAGTGTACTGAACAGCTCATTTACGTATAAGGAAAATGTGGAATTCTCTGGAATAAGACATCAAATTGCAAATATTAATTTATAATTTTATGTAGCTTCCTCTGTCCTACATGGCCTTACTAGGGGTTGATCCTGACAAATTCCCTTTAATATTTAAACTTTCCGCATAGCTACATACAGTACATATACTGGAATGCTCTCAATTGTAAAGAGACATATTAAGATTAAATAAATATTACTATTAATATTATTATTAATAAACCACCCTTCATTTCACAGTACACTAAAACAGTTTATAGTACTGTACATAATGAAATAAAAATAGATAAATACAATATACATGATTAAACAAGTAGCAGATGGTACAGCCAACGCTTACAATCTACAAGAGAAGGAGACAGTAAGTTATTATAGAAGTTGTCTATATCATACTGTAGTGTCAGCAGTTGACACCTAAAAAGATTGGTTTTTTTAAGGTGCTTTTGAACCTTTCACAAGTGGGGAAGAGTCTGGGTAGTTGAGGTAGCATCTCTGTCTTCCAAAGAATGAAGGCTGCATAGGATAAATCTTGGAGATGGTTCTGTGATGAGTAAACAGGAGGAGAGCAATGCAGGAATTCTAGAGAAAACCAGAGGTAGCATGTGATGAGATAGCATCAGATGTATTTAGGGGGCAGTCTGAGGACAGCTTTAAATATTATTGTCAGTATTTTGAACCGAATTCTCTGGGTAATGGGTAGCCATTGAAAGGATTGGAATTGAGAGGTAGGAGAATAACAAGTGCAGAGGTCTAATCCGATGCCAGAGATTACAGTGGATTAAAGGAAGTGTAAGTGTGTTGGAAGGTAGACCACAGAAAAAGAGTACTGTAGTTACAGTAGATGCAGTAATGGTGAAAAAGCAGGTTATGAGGGAGACGACAGGTCAATAGGTGTATAGGAATTCCAGAGACTTACTTGAAGCTTATTACAATGTTATCAATCTTTGAATCGATGTGGCACCCCCACTCCTCGTCGACTATCCCTCCTAGCCCTGGGTGTCCCTACCACCTACCCATGCCCAAACCCAACAACAAACACACACATCTAGCTGGACTTTTTTACACTAGAATCGTACAGATCACAATAGATCAGTGAAATATCGTAATTCCACAGTACTGGCCTATGAGGGAAAAATGTTTCGTCTGCTCATTGATATAATAGCCTGTTCTGCAGTGAAAATATACACATCATAGTAGATTAGTGAAATAATGTAATACCACAGTACTGGCCTGTGATGACAATATTTTTACCAGGTATCGAGAGACCATCACCTATAGTAATTAGGTCAGTAGAGCTCACAAGCCATAATTAGTGGATCCAACTAGAATCAATAAAAAATACTGTCTGCATTAGTATCATAGTGACCATGACTTATCATTAGTGTTGAGCATTCCGATACCGCAAGTATCGGGTATCGGCCGATACTTGCGGTATCGGAATTCCGATACCGAGTTCCGATACTTTTGTGGTATCGGAAATCGGAATCGGAAGTTCCCAGTGTATGGTTCCCAGGGTCTGGAGGAGAGGAGACTCTCCTTCAGGCCCTGGGATCCATATTCATGTAAAAAATAAAGAATTAAAATAAAAAATATGGATATACTCACCCGTCCGGGGGCCCCTGGACCTTACCGATTGTAACCGGCAGCCTCCATTCCTAAGAATGAGCAGTTTAAGACCTTCGATGACGTCGCGGCATTTGAGATTGGTCGCGTGCCGCTCATGTGACCGCTCACGCGACCAATCACAGGCCGCGACGTCATCGCAGGCCCTAAACTATTGAGGAGTTTAGGGCCTGCGATGACGTCGCGGCCTGTGATTGGTCGCGTGAGCGGTCACATGAGCGGCACGCGACCAATCACAAGCCGCGACGTCATCGAAGGTCTTAAACTGCTCATTCTTAGGAACGGAGGCTGCCGGTTACAATCGGTAAGGTCCAGGGGCCCCCGGACGGGTGAGTATATCCATATTTTTTATTTCTTTATTTTTTACATGAATATGGATCCCAGGGCCTGAAGGAGAGTTTCCTCTCCTTCAGACCCTGGGAACCATCCAGGATACCTTCCGATACTTGAGTCCCATTGACTTGTATTGGTATCGGGTATCGGTATCGGCGATATCCGATATTTTTCGGGTATCGGCCGATACTATCCGATACTGATACTTTCAAGTTTCGGAAGGTATCGCTCAACATTACTTATCATAACATCTTTATGATCTCATTAGATGTGAGATCATTGTGTATTCCAACTTGTACTCATATTTAGGTAAAGACTCGGATACCAGCATAATCCTTCTATCATCTCACAATCCTAAAATGGTGGAATACTCATACCAGGTACTGACAAAAGAAGTAGATTACCGTATCCCAGTCAGACTAGGTTCAGTATACATACAATCATTTCTATATTCATTATATATGTATAAACACAGCACCCTACTGTTACACGATGTCAGTCAGGGTTCACAGTGCAAACAGACATATTGCTAGAAGCCACCATAGTAGGTCACTTATCTTGTCACTTGTCTATCAAATCTGGTCATTTGTCCCAGTTCTTTTTGTAGCGTTGGGACAACTTTGGTAAGCATGCCACTTCTCTTGGTCTTGATGGCCTCCCAACTTCTGCAGCAGTGAAGCATAGTGTGCCCCAGTGATCATGGTACCCCCTTTGCTGGGAAATCCATCAATACTACTCCGTGCTGGTCCCATAATACTGTGAGCATAACCTTGCCTGCCGAGGGTTGGGCATGTGTCTTCTTTGGAGTCGGTGAGTCATGATGCTTCCATTGCATCGTGTCATGATCCGTTCCAGGGTTTATTAGTGTCTGCCCTTTTTTCTGGATGGATCATGTCAAGGGTTAACTTTGCTCTGCCTCATTCTGGGTTCAGGTTTGCTATTTAGCTCCCATGAATCTTGCTGGCAGTTTCAGTTATAGTTCTGCGTTCGGCGTGTTAACCTGACCCTGCTGGTAGCTCTTGATTTGCCCTGCTGTGAACCCTGACTTGTCCTGTGTCTGTTAACTCCCTCTGTCTCCCCTTTTCCCAGTATTTCTCTGTCTGTTTGTCTGCTTGATTCTCCGGTTCTGATCTTCTGGCTTGGTCATTTACTTAGTTGCTGTTTGTCCCTTTTGTACCGTATATGCCCGTTCTGGTTTACTGATCTCTGGCTATGTTCTGACCATCCGTCTGTCTAATCCTATTATACTGTCGTGCTATCTAGTGTTTTTTTGATTCGGCTTGTCTGACCACTCTCTCGCCACTTGGTGGCATCTGTTCTGCTGTCCTGTGAGTGCAGTCTTATTTTCAGCTCAAGCTCCCTCTGGTGGAGGTTGCGCTGTACTGCACTGCAGTAGCCTGACATTATAACTGACCCATACATTTAAAGGGATTTCTGCATTTTTTTTCCTCTGCTCTGTTTGCTATGGATCCGCTCCATAACTTGGCGGATCAAATGGACAGTTTGACAACTATATTACAAGACCTGTTTGTGGAACAGAGGGCCTCGTCCTCATCTCATAACCACCTGCAAAGGGAGCTTTCTGACACAGTAAAATCGTTGCAGACTGACTGTAAGCACTCTGACACTGTGGATGTCTCTTTGCACTCTCCCGAACCTACTGTCAAGCTCCCAGATACCTTCTCTGGGGAGAGGGAGAGATTTCATACTTTTAAGCAGAGTTGCAAGCTTTTTTTTTCTCTTAGACCCAGATCTTCTGGAGATGAGAGTCAGCGGGTGGGGATAATTATTTCCTTACTGCGGGAGGGACCTCAATCATGGGCTTTCTCTTTACCTGCTTCTGCCCCTGAACGTGTGTCTGTGGATAGATTCTTTGAGGCTCTGGGACTTATTTATGATGAACCGGACCGGGTCAGGGTTGCAGAGGACATGATCATGAGTCTCTCCCAGAATGAACTCACTGCTGAACAGTATTGTTCTGAGTTTAGGCGGTGGTCCGTTGAGCTGTCTTGGGGTGACTCTGCTCTGAGGCGCTTGTTTGAGAGAGGACTTTCTGATCATCTTAAAGACGCGCTGGCCCTTCACACGCCTCCCAGTTCCCTGGTGGAGGCCATGACTCAGGCCATTCGTATGGACCGGAGATTATGGGTGAGAATTATCCAGCGTGAGATTCCTGTTTTGCCTGCCAAGTCTGAGGTGATGTCATTCAAGGAGACTATGGAAGTTGGTACCATCAATTTCAAGGAGAGGAAACGGCGACGTGATGGGAAATTATGTTTTTACTGTGGAGATCCGGGACATTGGAAGAAGGACTGCCCCTCTTGTCCATCGAGTCACAAGCTACCGAGTCTGGGTGATGGTCTAGGAGGTCATCCAGACTCACAGGTACCATTTTCATCATTTCAAAAAGCTTTGTTAGAGGTGGAACTGTATTATGGAGGTGTTTTTGCATCCACTTCAGCGTTTGTGGACTGTGGATCTTCCATGAACTTCATTGACTATAGTCTGGTGTCCAAGTTAAAGTTAGGGACAGTTAGGCTAGAGACTCCCATCCATATCGTTGCCATTGATAAGACACCGTTGGCTCAAAATGTCCTTAAATTTGTCTCTGAGGAGATCCTCCTCAAGGTGGGTGCTTTGCACCAGGAACGAATTTCATGTTATGTTATGAATAATCGTCCTGCAGGACTGGTGTTGGGGTTCCCCTGGTTGCAGAGGCATAATCCTGTTATAGACTGGGGATCTCGTGATATTGTTAAATGGGGTCCTAATTGTTCCAATGGTTGTCTTTCTGCTGTGTTTGTGTCCACCATCAGTCCGGAGGGTATTCCGGAGTACCTAAAGGACTTTGGTGATGTGTTCTCCGAAAAAGAGGCTGAGGTCTTACAACCCCATCGTCCTTATGATTGTACCATCAACCTTCTTCCGGGTTCTAAATTGCCCAAAGCCCGTTTGTACAATCTTTCTGTCCCGGAACGTACTGCTATGAAAAACTATATCTCTGATAGTCTACGCAAAGGTCACATCCATCCCTCTGTCTCACCTGTGGCCGCAGGTTTTTTTTTGTCAAGAAAAAAGATGGTGGTTTACGCCCATGCCTTGATTTCCGGGAACTAAATAAAATTACGGTGAGAAATACCTACCATCTCCCACTCATTCCTGATCTCTATAACCAATTGGGGCTAAGTGGTTTTCCAAACTTGATCTTAGGGGAGCATATAACCTTATCCGCATTCAGGAAGGGGATGAGTGGAAAACGGCATTTCTCACCTCCGAGGGCCTGTTTGAAAATTTGGTCATGCCCTTTGGTCTCACAAATGCGCCTGCGGTTTTTCAGAACTTCATGAATGATGTATTTTCTGATTTTATCGGGCGCTTTATGGTTATATACCTGGATGTTATCCTTGTTTTCTCGCCTGACAAGGAATCTCACATTGGTCATTTACGTGCTGTTCTTCACCGGTTACAGGGAAATTCTTTGTTTGCTAAACCAGAGAAATGTTTGTTTTGTGTCCAGGAGCTTTCTTTTCTTGGGATCATCCTTTCTGCGAATGGGTTTCAGATGGATCCCGGAAAGGTACAGGCCATTGTTGATTGGGTGCAACCCAGAGACCTCAAGGGGTTGCAGCGTTTTCTGGGTTTTGCCAATTATTACCGGAAATTCATCCAAGGGTTTTCTCAGATAGTCAAGCCACTCACCGATCTCACTTGCAAGGGGGCTGATCTCAAAGTTTGGTCATCCTTGGCAGTTGAAGCATTTATTACATTAAAAAAATGTTTTATGTCTGCTCCTGTATTAGTTCAGCCCGATCCATCTAAACCATTCATTGTAGAGGTGGACGCATCAGAGGTGGGAGTAGGGGCGGTGTTGTCTCAGGGACCAACTTGAGACCATGTGCCTTTTTCTCCTGTAAGTTTTCTTCTGCTGATAGGAACTATGATGTTGGGAACCGGGAGTTATTGGCCATAAAATTGGCTTTTGAAGAATGGAGGCATTTTTTGGAGGGGGCGGTTCATCGGATCACGGTGATTACAGACCACAAGAATTTGTCTTATATTGAAACCGCCAAAAGGTTAACTCCAAGACAGGCAAGGTGGTCACTTTTTTTCTCTCGTTTTCATTTTTCAATCACTTTTCGGCCTGGTTCCAAGAATATCAAGGCTGATACCTTATCTCGCAGTTTTGATCCGATATCACCCCCCGAACCTCCTTCCTCCATTCTTCAGCACGGGGTGGTTGTTGCGGGAGTATCCTCTGAATTGGAGCAGGAGATTCGAAAGGCTCAGTCTCTTGCTCCTCCCTCTCTGCCTGACAATAAGCTTTTTGTCCCAGTTCAGTACCGATTGAGGATTCTCCGGGAGTTCCACGATTCTGCTCTTAATGGTCACCCGGGGATCTCTGCCACCCGGAAAGCTATTGCTAGGCTGTTTTGGTGGCCCTCCATGAACTCTGATATCTTTGAGTTTGTGTCTGCTTGTGATACCTGTGCCCGTGCTAAGAGATCCCATACTGGCCGGCTGGGGAATTGATGCCACTGCCAATTCCAGATAGACCTTGGACTCATTTGTCCATGGACTTTATCACTGATCTCCCTCCTTCCAATGGCAAAACTGTAATCTGGGTAGTGGTCGACAGATTCAGTAAGCAAGCGCATTTTGTACCTCTGGCAGGATTGCCTAATGCTGAGACACTATCTAGATTGTTTGTTGAGCACGTTGTACGGCTGCATGGCGTGCCTTTGAGTGTGGTTTCTGATAGAGGGGTACAATTTGTGTCCAAATTTTGGAGGGCATTCTGCAAAAGATTGGGTATTTGTTTGACCTTCTCCTCTGCTTACCATCCTGAGACCAACGGG
Organism: Ranitomeya variabilis; assembly: GCF_051348905.1. Taxonomy (NCBI): domain Eukaryota; kingdom Metazoa; phylum Chordata; class Amphibia; order Anura; family Dendrobatidae; genus Ranitomeya; species Ranitomeya variabilis. The sequence goes on along the minus strand of NC_135237.1, from coordinate 326,222,117 downwards.
CAGACGGAGAGGACCAATCAGTCACTTGAACAGATTTTGAGGTGTCTTGCTACATCTCAGCAGGATGATTGGTGTTCTTCATTGCCCGTGGCTGAATTTGCATTTAATAATCGGATTAACCAGTCCACGGGCACCTCTCCATTCTTCTGTAACTACGGGTTTCACCCCCATTTTGGTGAATTTTCTAGGCTGGATTCAGGATGTCCAGGGGCTGATACGGCAGTGCAACGATTGGGGGAGGTGTGGAAGGAGGTCCAGAAAAACATTGGGAAGGCTCAGGGCAAACATAAACTTTTTGCTGATAAGCGACGGTCTGTAGGACCTATATTTCTAGTAGGAGATAAAGTGTGGTTGTCTACCAAGAACATTCGTTTAAAGATTCCTTCTGCTAAGCTTGGTCCCAGGTTTATTGGTCCTTACGAGATCATTGAGGTGGTCAATCCAGTTGCCTTTCGGTTACGCCTTCCTCAGTCGCTTCGGATCCCCAATGTGTTCCATAAATCTCTTCTTAAGTCCTTTGTACCATCTTCCGCTGGGCCTCCATCCCCTCCGCCTCCTGTCTCTGTGGATGGTCAGACCGAGTTTGAAGTAGAACGGATTGTGGATTCTCGCATGGTCCATAGTTCTCTTCAGTATTTGGTCCATTGGAGGGGTTATGGTCCTGAGGATCGATCTTGGGTCCCGGCGCGATCTGTCCATGCTGATCGATTGGTCCGGGCATTTCATGCACGTTATCCTGGGAAACCTGGGGGTCCGGTGGCCCCCCCTTGAGAGGAGGGTACTGTCATGATCTGTTCCAGGGTTTATTAGTGTCTGCCTTTTTTTCTGGATGGATCATGTCAAGGGTTAACTTTGCTCTGCCTCATTCTGGGTTCAGGTTTGCTATTTAGCTCCCATGAATCTTGCTGGCAGTGTCAGTTATAGTTCTGCCTTCGGCGTGTTAACCTGACCCTGCTGGTAGCTCTTGATTTGCGCTGCTGTGAACCCTGACTTGTCCTGTGTCTGTTAACTCCCTCTGTCTCCCCTTTTCCCAGTATTTCTCTGTCTGTTTGTCTGCTTGATTCTCCGGTTCTGATCTTCTGGCTTGGTTATTTACTTAGTTGCTGTTTGTCCCTTTTGTACCGTATATGCCCATTCTGGTTTACTGATCTCTGGCTATGTTCTGACCATCCGTCTGTCTAATCCTATTATACTGTCGTGCTATCTAGTGTTTTTTCGACTCGGCTTGTCTGACCACTCTGTCACCACTTGGTGGCGTCTGTTCTGCTGTCCTGTGAGTGCAGTCTTATTTTCCGCTCAAGCTCCCTCTGGAGGTTGCACTGTACTGCACTGCAGTAGCCTGACACATTGACTGGACTTTAGTCTCAGGATCATAGTGATGGATCCAGCTTTCATACTGAATGATTAGTCTGTTGAAAAAGTCCTCCTGGTTTCCATGGCACATCGTCAATAGAGCCTGAGAGCTTTCAACTCACTCCTGCTTCTAGAAAAGTGTGAGCACACTAATCTTGACATTTTGAGCTAGGTGGCTATTGGTTACGTGACGATTTTCCAAAATGGCGACCTCCCCTTGCTGGATGGTGTGTTCATCAATAGCAGAGGGTGGGTCGCCCTGGAATTGGGGCTTTTTGCACCGAAGTCCAACCACAATTGAATTGATGATGCCAGTTCTTGACTACATCAAATGATGGGGAATCATCGTCATAAACCTCTTTCATCTCATCGAACGTCTCCTTTGGTGTGCGGCCTTTCAAGTAAAGGAACTTGATGACTGCTCTATATTCCACTGGGTCCATTATCAAACCTCACACTACTTCAGCACCTGTAAAATCAAGACTGCTATCAGTTCTGAGTTGCAAATTAGCATGCAACCTATAGAGACTTATATCATTACACACGTGGAGTTTCAGCGTCCTGTGATAAATAGAAGTGGGTCAGTGGAAATTTTTAATGAGCGCCCCTCGTATCTCCACCCAACACTGGCTCTATGAAGTACAGGTGCTTGGTGCACCCTTGGTGTGGCCACACAGTTCAGTTCACCTTCCCACCTGTTTGGTTTCCATCTGTCTCTGCCCTTCTCTGGTCCTATGAAGCCAGAGCTGCCAATCAAAGAAGAGAGGGTGGAGATAGAAGGGAAAACAAGCAGGTGTGAAGGTGTATATAAATGATTGGCCCCACCATGAAGCACCGAGCGGCGAGACTTAGTTTGACAAGTCATTTGGTGCTGACAGTCCCTTTTACCAACATGGCATTCACACAGTTATCACCAATAAATCAGAAGATAAATGAAAGCTTCATTATGTTTTTAATTTGATCATCCTTTAATTTATCATAGTGCAAGAAGAAGGCGGGTATATTTGGTATGAACCAAGCCAGAGAGAGTGTAATGACACCAATTAGCTGTGGCAATGGAAAACTAAGACAGTGGCTGATTGACCAGATTGACAGCGGGAAGTATCCTGGTTTAGTATGGGAGAATGACGATCGGACCATCTTTCGAATCCCATGGAAACACGCAGGGAAACAGGATTACAATAGAGAAGAAGATGCAGCCCTCTTTAAGGTACCGTGTCTAGCTTATTACCAAAATGAAATATTCACACTTACAACTTTGTGACCACTGATGTGTGATAATTACTACATTTCCAGTTTTCTAGTGAAATCATTTGCATACAAGTAAATTCCCTTTCTATGTTGCATCTCATTATCATTTTATCCTCTCACAAATAACTTAAAATATGGACTATAAAAATCTCAACTTCAGTGTTACCCTATCAAACATTATGAGCAGTGCTAAAGACCCGGCAATGAGTCATCCGCTGTCTCTTTCTAAATGAAGGAGCATTCACTTTTTTACTTGTGCATTTCAAATAGAAAGTATGAATGTTTTTTATCATGTAAAGATGCAAGATAAAATAAATATAGGACTGGTTATTGGGTTTCTCTAGTGAAAGCTTGAAGTTGTAGAGTTGGCAGTACACAAAGCACAGGCAGACATATCATTAGTGCAGAACGTGCAGCCCTACAGGGGCCCAAAAGGTGAGGGGGCCACTTTCACCACCAAAGCAGGTGGAATTGTGCATTATGAATAACTATTTGTCTGTAAAGGGCCATCTACTATCTGTGTCCGCTACCGATACTAAGCTGACCTCCATTCTGTCCAAAGCACTTTTCCTTTAATAGAAAGTCATCTTTTCGGACACTTAATTTGCACATGGTGTTATATTATACAATATATGGTCTATTCAGTGGCGTAACTACAAAGTTATGGGCCCCGGTGCGAACTTCCAAATGGGGCCCCCCCCGCAGCCCTGCCATACAACTCAAGGTAACCCCCATAGAATACAACGCAGCCCCCCTCATAGTGCTCCATACCGTTGATTATTGCCCCATAGATGCTCCATATAAAGCTGCCCCATATATAATGCTCTGCACCGTTCATTATGGCCCCATAGATGCTCCATAGAAAGCTGTGCCATATATAATGCTCTGCACCGGTCATTATGGCCCCATAGATGCTCCATAGAAAGCTGTGCCATATATAATGCTCTGCACCGTTCATTATGGCCCCATAGATGCTCCATAGAAAGCTGTGCCATATATAATGCTCTGCACCGTTCATTATGGCCCCATAGATGCTCCATAGAAAGCTGTGCCATATATAATGCTCTGCACCGTTCATTATGGCCCCATAGATACTCCATAGAAAGCTGTGTCATATATAATGCTCTGCACCGTTCATTATGGCCCCATAGATGCTCCATAGAAAGCTGTGCCATATATAATGCTCTGCACCGTTCATTATGGCCCCATAGATACTCCATAGAAAGCTGTGCCATATATAATGCTCTGCACCGTTCATTATGGCCCCATAGATGCTCAATAGAAAGCTGTGCCATATATAATGCTCTGCACCGTTCATTATGGCCCCATAAGATGCTCCGCACAGCCACTTGCCCCTTATAGTGCTGCACAAGCGTTATGGCCCCATAAGATGCTCCGTACAGCCACTGCCCCTTATAGTGCTGCACAAGAGTTATGGCCCCATAAGATGCTCCGCACAGCCACTGCCCCTTACAGTGCTGCACAAGTGTTATGGCCCCATAAGATGCTCCGCACAGTCACTGCCCCTTACAGTGCTGCACAAGAGTTATGGCCCCATAAGATGCTCCGCACAGCCACTGCCCCTTTTAGTGCTGGCGCTGCACAAGTGTTATGGCCCCATAAGATGCTCCGTATAGCCACTTGCGACTTGCCCCTTATGCTTTTGCTGCCATAAAAAAAATAAATCACATACTCACCTCACCTCTCTCTCTTCGCTCAGGACCCCCGGCACTATCAATATTTACCTGCTCCTCGTGCGGCTCCGTCTTCGGCACTGACTTTCAGCAGAGGGCGCGCACTGACTACGTCACCGCGCCCTCTGACCTGAGCGTCACTGCCAGAGGACGCTGATGACAGAGCCCCACCGGAACGAGGAGAGGTAAATATCGCCCAGCGCTGCGCAGCGCTGTATACTCACCACCAGTCACATGCAGGCTGCTCCTGGCGCTGCGTCCCTGCTTCTTCCACCGCTGCATCTTCTTCCTGTATTGAGCGGTCACATGGTCCCGTTCATTACAGAAATGAATATGAGGCTCCACCTCTATGGGAGGTGGAGCCGCATATTCATTTCTGTAATGAGCGGGACCATGTGACCGCTCAGTGAAGGAAGAATCTGCAGCGCTGGAAGAAGCAGGGACTGCGCCGGGAGTAGGTAAGTATAATTAGAGAGCGGTGACGGCTCCCTGCTGCGGGTCACTCACAAATGGTGCAATCATGGGTCATTTCATTCTCCGGCTTCACTACTGTCCATGGGGCCCCTAAGTAGTCTGGGCCCCGTCGCAACTGCGACCGCTGCGACCGCGGTAGTTACGCCCCTGGGTCTATTAGGACAGCAGTTGTAGGGTTTATTGTCTAACATTCACTATGGACAAGCATAATTTACAATAGCTGAGAAACAACAGAACCTCAGACCTTCGAGACACTATTTGCCCCCCAAGATGTTTTTCACGCTTCTTTGGGTGAATTCACAAGTGGCAGATTTATTGCTGCAATTTCTGAAAGCATACTATTCATCTGAATGAAGTTTGCAGAAATTGTTGTGCTTGCATTTAAAAAAAAAAACCCTATTCAGATGCACAAAACAGATTTTCGGCTACAGAAATTTTTCTAAAAACTCCACCACATGGCAATATTACCTTTTGCAGTTTACATACATTTCTTAAAAAAGAATCTGTCTTCAGGTTTTTGCTACTTCATTTTAGAGCAACATAAATAGATAAATAAATGAAGAAATAGAGACCCTGATTCCAGCGATGTGTCACTTACTGGGCTACTTGCAGTAGTATTGATGAATTCCCAGTTTTATCAGCAGGAGATTATCACTAAAGTACAAGTAAACCCGCTGTCATGTATTTCTCCATATTCATGAGCTCCGTATAACTCCACCCTCACTACTGACTGGCAACTTTCTGCCTATGCACAGTGTATACAGAAAGATGTCAATCGGTGGTGTGGGTGGGGTTATACAAAGGTCTGCAGTACAGGAAAAACAGTGCGTTTATAAAAAATGCAGCAAGCAGCCCAGTAACTGATACATTAGTGGAATCAGCGTCTCTGACCCAAAATCATACTGCTCTCAAATGGGGTAACAAAAACCTGGTCACAGAATTCCTTTAATGCCATCTCCCACTAATTTCTATCATAACAAAACAATAAATGAATAATGACACATTTGTATTGAATTTTTCCAGGTGGCTAGTCTGTGAGGCCAAGATGGCTCCTATACTTTTCTGCACATTCCTCAATTTAGGGATTTTTTTTTCTTTTCATTAACACTCATCTTCACTTGTCCTCCTTCCATTTTTATTTTTTATTAAACCATTTCCTCCTGTACTCTAACCAATGTTGTCTAGTTACTGCTTCCTCATACATAATGTCCTACGATACCAAACTCCTGAGTATATGCAGCTGAGTTACAGTGGGGGAAATAAGTATTTGATCCCTTGCTGATTTTGTAAGTTTGCCCACTGAGAAAGACATGAACAGTCTATAATTTTAAGGGTAGGTTAATTTTAACATTGAGATATATATGAAAAAATATAGAATATGAAAAAATAAAATGCAGAAAATCACATTGTACAAATGATATAAATGTATTTGCATATTGCAGTGAGAAATAAGTATTTGATCCCTCTGGAAAACAAGACTTAATACTTGGTGGCAAAATCCTTGTTGGGAAGCTCAGCAGTCAGACATTTTTTGTAGTTGATGATGAGGTTTGCCCACATGTCAGGACGAAGTTTGGTCCACTCCTCTTTGCAGATCATCTCTAAATCATTAAGATTTTGAGACTGTCGCTTGGCAGTTCAGAGCTTCAACTCCGTCCATAAGTTTTCTATGGGATTAAGATCTGGAGACTGGCTTGGCCACTCCATGACCTTAATGTACTTCTTTTTGAGCCACTCCTTTGTTGCCTTGGCTGTATGTTTTGGGCCATTGTCCCAGCCACAACCTATTTTTAATGTCCTGGCGGAGGGAAGGAGGTTGTCACTCAGGATTTTACGGTACATGGCTCCATCCATTCTCCTATTGATGCCCTTAGCAGAGAAACACAAAAACATAATGTTTCCACCTCCATGCTTGACTTAGGGAATTGTGTTCTTTGGGTCATAGGCAGCATTTCTCTTCCTCCAAATATGACGAGATGAGTTAATGCCGAAGTCCTCAATTTTTGTGTCATCTGACCACAGCACCTTCTCCCAATCACTCACAGCATCATCCAGGTGTTCACTGGCACACTTCAGATGGGCCTGCACATGTGACTTCTTGAGCAGGGGGACATTGTGGGCACTGCAGGATTTTAAACCTTTATGCCGTAATGTGTTACCAATGGTTTTCTTGGTGACTGTAGTCCCAGCTGCCTTGAGATCATTAAAAAGTTCCTCCCATGTAGTTTTAGGCTGATCTCTCACCTTCCTCATGATCAAGGATACCCCATGAGGTGAGATTTTGCATGGTGCCCCAGATCGATGTCGATTGACAGTCATTTTATACTTCTTCCATTTTCTTACTATTGCACCAACAGTTGTCTCCTTCTCACCCAGCATCTTACTTATGGTTTTGTAGCCCATTCCAGCTTTGTGCAGGTCTATGATCTTGTCCCTGACATCCTTATAACGCTCTTTGGTCTTGCCCATGTTGTAGAGGTTGAGTCTGTGGACAGGAGTCTTTTATAATGGTGACTATGTAAGACAGCTGTCTTTAATGCAGGCAACGAGTTGATTAGGAGCGTCTAACTGGTTTGTTGGAGCCAGAACTCTTAATGGTTGGTAGGGGATCAAATACTTATTTCTCACTGCAAATACAATTTGATTATCTGGATTTTATTTTTGATATTCTATCTCTCAATGTGAAAATGAACCTACCCTTAAAATTATAGACTGTTTATGTCTTTGTCAGTGGGCAAACTTGCAAAATCCGAAAGAGATCAAATACTTATTTCCCCCACTGTATGTTGCAAATAATGTGGTGTAAAGTTATATTGTTTTAGTTCAAAATAAAAGAAATGATTGGAAACTGTATTACTGCGTTCCATTACTTGGATCACTTTTTAAGGCTATGCGTAGACATGCATTATTCTTGTCATTGAAATGATGGAAACCATGATGGAACCCCCAACAATCCCCATTAACCAGTAAGGACTGTTTGAGTTTTTGATCTTGCCACATAATTAATTTCTCACACCACTATGGCTTCTGATATGAACCAAAGCAAATGTGAACAGAGCCTTCAGCAGGCATCCTCTGAAAAGAAAATCCTTAAGTCACATAATGTCGGTAAATCTATGGTGCACTTTGACTTTTCACCCTATAGATCTGCCACACATCTTCACCGGTACTCTCCATCTTTAGTGAATAACTCAGTGGGTAAATGTCGTGGATTTTCTGTCCATGCTTTCATACTGAAAATCTAATGTTGTGTGCAGTATCGGAAAATGAATGAGATGTCAACAAATCATATCCATTTTTTTGCATAGCCACAGCAAGTCTTCAAAATCTGCAAGGATTTCTGCATCAAATCTGTCCAATGTGGACAATACACTTACTATGCCACATCTTTAGTCCAGTGCATATAGCCCAGTAATATAGATCCTCTCAGCTCTTTGTACGTTTTAGCTCCAGAGATATAAAGTTGAGTAAAAATGTAATGTACTTTTACATTTCAGTTATGTTTTATTCTATTATCTGTTGTTGTGATAACTCACAGCTATGCAGATAGTGCCAGAATAAACAAACATGCATACATATAAACTGTTGGTTTTCAAAATTCTATATTTCCATTTTTGTTCAGATTATCATTTTATTTTATTATAGTTTGTGCTTTTTTTTCAGAAATAAAACACTGAATGAGATACACTTAGAGGTAAACTCAATGCATTAAGATAAGCCATGTGGCCACCTAGAGTTAAACATGATGTCATTCATTTACACATGACCATCACGGCTTGCAATATTAGCTGATAGAATTGGTACTCTCAAAAACTTGTCAAAGTAGTAAGACTCCGACCATAGTTTATCTACAGTAACTTATGGTATCTAATCTCTTTTGTCTGCTACTTCTAAACTTGACCACATATATTGTAGGCTATTGGTACCAAATGTTAATAATTTCTTATAAAGCAGCCTTATTTTATTTTCCACCTCCCACACTTCTGATCAGTCACCGATTGTCATTCTTGGGTTAACTTTTTGGTGACTCATTTACCAGCAGAGGGCTGTCTCATTTTCTAAGTACTATAAGCATAAAGCTTTACCTAAGAAAACGTAACATACTTATCAGATGCAGAAGACTCTGTGGAAACGCTCACAGTGTGGAACTTCTTCCTGTATGCTCTACATTTCTTTTAGTCTAAGCCTATCTTTACTGAAATAAATATGACAGAGTTATTAAGAAATATATCATATTTACAGAAAAATGTTCTTCTTGGAGAACCTTTGAAGAATCTAACAGAAGCAGGGAAGCAGAGAGAGGGATTATCTAAAAAGGGAACTGTACTTTCAAGAAACTATATAAATCAATAGTACAAGGGAATATAAGACACTTCGTAATAAAACTTTTCAGTGAAATCTGATGATATTTGCCCCCTGCCATGTGAACTCACCATCCCATCTGAAAAGAGCAGCTCATCTCTGTCTTCTCTTCCTGAAGACAACACAGACTGCCAGCACAGTATGAGATTACAAAGCTAATTATGTTCAATGGAGAGTGGACTTGTAAGAGTGAGGAGCATAGCAAAAAAGCAGACAGAGGGAGACATAGAAAGATTGTGCTGAGCTTTCTAACAAGTCTTTTACCTCTCTTAGAGATTCACATCGGCTCAGTGCTACTCTATAATTACCTCCATGCTGCTGCTGCTTCTGTCTATGAAGGAATGAAGGAAAGAAAATCATCTCTCTGTGTGCTGTGCTCTGTCTTTTAGAGATTACAGCAGCTAGTCTCCTCTCACTAGCTCAGAGTCAATTGCAAATTAAGAGATAGAGCGTGAAAAAACGAAAACTGGTTAAATGCAGGGTACAAGTCATGTAATGACCGGAAGTAGTGTTATTCATCAATTACACAGACAACACCTTAGTCTGAAAAGTTACTTGAAAGCTTAGCTAGTGCTACCCTTTAATAATGATGAAGAATACATGAAGTCAGGCCACGTGGCAAAATTATTGCAAACATTTAATCAAAATACAACGTACAATACAAGAATTTTGGCACACATTGATGCAGCGGCCACTCACTAGTGCAGTTGGCATGTAATACATTAATATCACTTCACCCTCCAGAAACAGCAGTGCTGACATTGCCGAAACCTCGTCTCTGTGTAAGACAAGTATTCATTGTTTTTATTTTATTTGGGCTCCAGAATTAATGAAGCAGGGACTGGCCAGTAGTGGACAACCTCTTTAAAGATCCATGAAAATTTGATTTGCTGGAATTTCAAAGAATGATTGATTTTCATTTGTTGGCCTGTGTATGCTGTGGAAAAGACTACTTAAGACGTGGTCATAAGAGTAAATTCATGTAAACCTACTGATTTCATAGGGATTCATCTACAAGGTTATATGACTCTCCCAGAAGGCATATACAGTACAGCTTTTCTGGAGAAAGAGTGGTCAAATATGTGTGAGATAAGCTGATGACAAAGTGTTCTGGCAGTGGCTTATTCCCTTCTTCCTGTTAACATGCACACTTGGCCACATTTGTAGGGTTATAGAGGAGCTTGAATAAGTTGCAATATGGCAGTAACTAATTTCATAGGTTTGGTTACCTTAAGACTGTACTGTATGATTGAGCACCTCTGGTGTTATGTTTATGAAATGGTTGATGTCTTTGCATTTCATCATTTTTGCTTTGTATATTTAATCAGCTTTTTGTCTTATATTCTATGATGTTTACTGGTCTTATTGCACTCACAGGCATGGGCACTTTTTAAAGGCAAATACAGAGAGGGCTTTGACAAACCGGATCCTCCCACATGGAAGACAAGATTACGTTGTGCCTTAAACAAGAGTAACGACTTTGAGGAGTTAGTAGAGAGAAGTCAACTGGATATATCAGACCCATATAAGGTGTACAAAATTGTCCCAGAAGGATCAAAGAAAGGTAAGATATCCTTCCTCCAATAGGTTTCCTGCCAATTATGTTTTGTGGTTTCATTTACAAAAGCTCTCAACAAACCAAGGGAGAAGTAAGAAAAGTTTTACAGGTTAACCACTAAATATGCTCTGTCAGTATCACACGCCAGACCGTGCAGCAAATTCCCAGTCCCTATATGTGAGAAGTCAAAACCAGAATGTGATTCTTGAGTGGACCCATGAATGAGAAGAAGCTAGTAATATAAAGAACATATAGAAGAGTTCAGGTCGCTCCTTTGCACAGTTTGATTATATTCTAATTGGTGTTTCAGCATCAGTTACAACAAATATCAAAGCTTAAGTTTCTCAAAAAAATGAAGATTGTATTATTGTCAACAGTCCTAATTTTGCAAAGACTGCCCCCAAACTGAACCACAGTAGAATGGGTCTTAGAAACTCCTCACCTAAAATTATTGTTTGCCTTCCAAAAACCCATTGCATTCATAAAACTTATGTTATTGGTAATATGAAATTGACATGAGGCTTTAGGCATAAAATGCTCAAGTTGGTTTCTGATCAGGCATTGTAGGTGTATACATACAGTGGGGAAAATAAGTATTTGATACACTGCTAATTTTGCAAGTTTTCATACCTACAAAGAATGGAGAGGTCTGTACTTTTTATCGTAGGTATAGCTCTACATTATATGATTTTTAAATAATTAAATTGCATTTTTTTCATTAAATAAGTATTTGATCATTTACCAATCAGCAAGAATTCTGGCTCTCATAGTCCTGTTAGTTTTTCTTTAAGAAGTCCTACTACTCTGAGCTCACCTCTATTAATTGCACCTGTTTAAACTCGTTATTTGTATAAAACACAACTGTCCACACACTTAATCACACTTCAACCTCTCCACCATGGCCAAGACTAAAGAGCTGCCTAAGGACACCAGGGACAAAATTGTAGACTTGCACAAGACTTGGATAGGGTACAGGACAATAGAGCAGCATGTTGGTGATCAGGCAACAACTGTTGGTACAATTATTACAAAATGGAAGAAACAGGATGATTGTCAATCTTCCTCAGTCTAGGGCTCCATGCAAGATCTCACATCATGGTAAATAGGATTCTGAGAAAGGTCAGGAATCAGCCCAGATCTACATATGAAGACCTGGTCAATGACCTTAAGAGATCTGGGACCACAGTGTCAAACATTACTGCTAGTAACACACTACGCCGTCATGGATTAAAATCCTGTAGGACACGCAAGGTCCCCATGCTCACTCCAGCACATGTCCAGGCTCAGGTCTAGTGATCAGGTGAGAGCAAAGATGAGTACACCCTAAAAACACCGTCCCAACCATGAAGCATGGTGGGGGAAATATCATACTTTGGGGGTACTTTTGTGCGAAGAAGACAGAACAACTGCATAGTATTGAAGGGAGGATGGATGGGGTCAAGTATCTTGAAATTTTGTTGAAAACAACCTCTTTCCCTCAGTAAGAGCATTGAAGTTAGGTCATGTCTGGGTCTTCAACATGACAATGACCTGAAACACACAGCCAGGGCAACTAAGGAGCGGCTCCGTAAGATGCATTTCAAGGGACTGGGGTGGCCTAGTCAGTCTCCAGACCTGAACCCAATAGAAAATCTTTTGAGGAAGCTGAAACTCAATGATGCCCAGTGACAGCCCTGAGACCTGAAAGGTCTGGAGAAGATCTGTATGGAAGAGTGGGCCAAAATCCCTGCTGCAGTATGTGCAAATTTGGACACCAACTAAAGGAAACGTCTGACCTCTGTAATTGCAAACAAGAGTTTCTGTACCAAATATTAAGTTATGTTTTTCTATTACAACAAATATTTTTTGCAATAAAATGCAAATAAATTATGTAAAAATTATACAATTTGATTTTCATGATTTTTTTTAATGATGTTGTATCTCACAGTTGAAGTGTACCTACAATAAGAATTACAGACCTGTCCATTCTTTGTAGATGGGAAAACATGAAAATTGGCAGTGTATTAAAAACCTATTTTCTCCACTGTTGGTATAATATTGTAGCATTTTAGGTGTATAGGTGTGTTAATTGGTGTAATATTGTAACAATGTGATGTACCTGCAAGAAGGTAATGCCCTTCTCTGTTAAAACATATATATATATATATATTTTTAGGAATAAAACAGCTTGGCGCAGAAGATACTCAGCTAATAGTCAACCATCCATTTGCAGTACCTCAAGCTTATACATCCTTACAGCCACATGCCCAGGTCAGTAGCATGAAGGGATGAGATGACAAGGACTGAGGCTCCCTCCTCATCCTTAATGTTTAATGTCAGAAAGACTTTTTCAGAACTGCAGCAGTTTAAGATACTATTATTAGCACTGTAATCTATGGATTTATGATAAATGAAATGTTCTGCAACGGCATAATTTATTTTTTTTTCTTCAACTCTCTAATCTGTGAGAAACATTAGATCAGGTCAGGTTTTTAGTTCCAGATTATAGCAATTTTTATATTTACTCACAACCGAGAGATCCTAAAAACGGCATTAAAGGGGTTTCCCATGAACAAAAGTTGTTCTTAATCAACAGATCTTGCAATAATAATAATTTCCACAATTGGATGCTTAAATAAAATGTTCCTGTGTACTGTGTATTGGCTGTGTCTTACCGTGCAGGAACATGGTCTGACCATACCACAGCTCCTGGGCAGGGGAGGAAGCAAAGGAGAGTATGCAGACATTACAGCATAGGATCACAGCTTATTCTTTCTGTGAGGTAAAACATTTCACTGCCTGTTTTTAAACATTGCTTTACTTCAAAGAAAGAATCAGCTGCGATCCCCTGCTGTAATGTCTGTATACTTTTTATCTCTCCCATGCCCATACCATCAGACCATGTTTCTGTATGGTCAGTCACAGCCATTACACAGTAGACAGCAGGGCCAGATATATAAGATTATCTCAGCACAGGAACATTTTATTAAAAACATCCAATTGTGAAAATTATTATTATTCCAAGATGTATTGATTAATAAAAACTTTTGTTTGTGAGAAAATCCCTTTAACAACTTTCTGACATCCGATGTACTATTCCATTGAGGTGGCCTGGGCCCATATGACCACCGACGGGATAGTACGTCATATGCGATCGCGGCCGGGTGTCAGCTGATTAACACACCTGACATCTGGCACTATGTGCCAGGAGCGGTCACGGACCTCTCCCGGCACATTGACCCCTGGAACACTGCAATCAAACATGATCGCAGCATTCCGGTGGCATAGGGAAGAGTCACGCAGGGAGGGGGCTCCCTGCATGCTTCCCTGAGACCTTCAGAACAACGCGATGTGATCGCGTTGTTCCCAGGGTCTCCTCCGTTCTCCTCCTCCCTGCAGGCCCAGGATCCAAGATGGCCATGGAGGTCCTTCTGGGTCCTGCAGGGAGGCGGCTTGTGAGCGCCTGCTGAGAGCAGGCGCCGGCAAGCCTCCTGCACTGCCTGTGAGATCACTGATCTGACACAGTGCTATGCAAAGTGTCAGATCAGCGATCTGATTATATATAGTGATGTCCCACCCTGGGACAATGTAAAAAAGTAAAAAAAAAAAAAAAAAAATACACTGTGTAAAAATATTTTAAAAAATTCCTAAATAAAGAAAAAAAAATATATTGTTTCATTAAATACATTTCTATATATAAATTTAAAAAAACAATAAAAGTACACATATTTAGTATCGCCATGTCCGTAACTACCCGACCTATAAAACTGTCCCACTAGTTAACCCCTTCAAGTGAACACCGTAAAAAATAAATAAAAATCAAGACAAAAAACAACGCTTTATTATCATACCGCCGAGCAAAAAGTGGAATAACACACAATCAAAAAGACGGAAATAAATAAACATGGTAGCGCTGAAAACATCATCTTGTCCCGCAAAAAGCGAGCCTCTATACAGCATCATCAGTGAAAAAAAAAAGTTATAGCCCTCAGAATAAAGCGATGCAAAAATAATTATTTTTTATATAAAATAGTTTTTATTGTATAAAAGCGCCAAAACATAAAAAAATCATATAAATGAGGTATCGCTGTAATCACACTAAGCCAAAGAATAAAATTGCTTTATCAATTTTACCAAACGCAGAATGGTATAAACGCCCCCCCCCCCAAAGAAATTCATGAATTGCTGGTTTTTGTTCATTCCTCCTAACAAAAATCGGAATAAAAAGCGATCAAAAAATATCATATGCCCAAAAATGATACCAATAAAAACATCAACTCGTCCTGCAAAAAAACAAAACAACAAAACCTCACATGACTCTGTGGACCAAAATATGGAAAAATTATAGCTCTCAAAATGTGGTGACGCAAAAACTATTTTTTGCAATAAAAACCGTCTTTTAGCGTGTGACAGCTGCCAAACATAAAACCCGCTATAAAAACCTGCTGTAAATATAAAATCCAACCTCCCTTTATCACCGCCTTAGTTAGGGAACAATAATAAAATAAAAAAAATGTATTTATTTCCATTTTCCCGTTAGGGTTAGGGTTAGGGTTACGGTTGGGGCTAAAGTTAGGTTTAATGTTAGGGTTGGGGCTAAAGTTAGGGTTAGGGTTGGGGCTAAAGTTAGAGTTAGGGTTTGGGCTAGAGTTGGGGTTAGGGTTTGGATTACAGTTACGGTTGGGTTAGGGGTGTGTCAGGGTTAGGGGTGTGGTTAGGGTTATGGTTAGGGTTGAGATTAGGGTTAGGAGTGTGTTGGGATTAGGGGTGGTTGGGGTTGGGATTAGGGTTAGGAGTGTGTTCAGGTTAGGGGTGTGGTTAGGGTTATGGTTAGGGATAGGGATGTGTTGGGGTTAGGGGTGTGTTGGGGTTAGAGGTGTGGTTAGGGTTGTGATTAGGGTTAGGGGTGTGCTGGGGTTAGGGATGGAGTTAGAATTGGGGGTTTCCACTCTTTAGGCACATCAGGGGCTCTGCAAATGCAACGTGACACCCACAGACCATTCATCAAAGTCTGCATTCCAAAACGTCACTACTTCCCTTCCGAGCCCCGACATGCACCCAAACAGTGCTTTTCCCCCAATTATGGGGTATGAGCATACTCAGAACAAATTGGACAACATCTATTGCTGTACAATTTCTCCTGTTGCCCACCAAAATAAAAAGTTTGGGGGTAAAAAATCATTTTTGTGGGAAAAAAATTATGTTTTAATTTTCACGGCTCTATATTATAAACTTTAGTGAAACACTTGGGGGTTCAAAGTTCTCACAATACATCTAGATAAGTTCCTTGGGGTCTAGTTTCCAATATGGGGTCACTTGTGGGGGGTTTCTACTGTTTAGGTACATCAGGGGCTCTGCAAGCGCAATGTGACGCACGCAAACCATTCCATCAAAGTCTGCATTCCAAAATGGCGCTCCTTCCCTTCCAAGCTCTGCCATGCACCCAAACGGTGGTTCCCCCCACATATGGGCTACCAGCGTACTCAGGACAAATTGTACAACTAGTTTTGTGATCCAATTTCTTCGGATACCCTTGGGTAAATAAAAAATTGGGAGTGAAAAGATTATTTTTGTGGGAAAAAAATGATGTTTTAATTTTCACAGCTCTATATTATAAACTTTAATTAAAAAATTGGCATTTCAAAGTGCACACCACACATCTAGATAAGTTCCTTAGGTGGTCTAGTTTCCAAAATGGGGTCAAATGTGGCAGATTTCCACTGTTTAGGCACATCAGGGGCTCTCCAAACGCGGCATGGCGTCTGATCTCAATTCCAGCCAATTCTGCGTTGAAAAAGTCAAATGGTGCTCCTTCCTTTTCAAGCTCTGCCATGCGCTCACATAGTGGTTTACCCCCACATATGGGGTATCAGCGTACTCAGGACAAATTACGCAACAACTTTTGTGGTCCACTTTCTCCTGTTACCCTTGGGAAAATAAAAAATTGGGGCGAAAAATCATTTTTGTGAAAAAAATGATTTTTTATTTTTACGTCTCTACATTATAAACTTCTGTGAAGCACTTGTGGGTTCAAAGTGCTCACCACCCATCTAGATAAGTTCCTTAGGGGGTCTACTTTCCAAAACAGTGTCACTTGTGGGGAGTTCCACTGTTTAGGCACATCAGCAGCTCTCCAAACACGACATGGTATCCAATCTCAATTCCAGCCAAGTTTGCATTGAAAAGTCAAATGGCGCTCCTTCCCTTCCGAGCTCTACCATGTGCCCAAACAGTGGTTTACCCCCACATGTGGGGTACCGGCGTACTCAGGACAAATTGTACAACAACTTTTCCAGTCTAATTTCTCCTATTACCCTTGGTAAAATAAAACAAATTGGATCTGAAGTAATTTTTTTGTGAAAAAAAGTTAAATGTTCATTTTTTTTAAACTTTCCAAAAATTCCTGTGAAGCACCTGAAGGGTTAATAATCTTCTTCAATGTGGTTTTGAGCACCTTGAGAGTGCAGTTTTTAGAATGGTGTCACTTTTTGCTATTTTCTATCATATAGACCCCTCAAAGTGACTTCAAATATGATGTGGTCACTAAAAAAAATGGTATTGCAAAAATGAGAAATTGCTGGTCAACTTTTGACCCTTATAACTCCCTAACAAAAAATTTTGGTTCCAAAATTGTGCTGATGTAAAGTAGACATGTGGAAAATGTTACTTGTTAAAGTATTTTGAGTAACATATCTCTTTGATTTAATGGCATGAAAATTGAAATTTGGAAAATCTCAAAATTTTCGCCAAATTTCCATTTTTTTCACAAATAAGCGCAAGAAATATCAAATACATTTTTACCACTATCATGAAGTACAATATGTCACGAGAAAACAATGTCAGAATCATCGGGATCCGTTGAAGAGTTCCAGAGTTATAACCTCATAAAGGGACAGTGGTCAGAATTGTAAAAATTAGGCCAGTCATTAACGTGCAAACCACCCTTAGGGGTAAAGGAGTTAATATAACGAAATCCATTTGTGCCACAAGCTATGATACATATCATGTTTGCACAGTAATTTGTGACTTATGGGTAGGGGTGTCCTAGAAGGAGGGGGCAAGGTCAACAAATACTTCTACATATGTATTACGTTTAAAACTAGAAAATAGTGTCAAAAGTTGGGCAAATCTGCTGATAGCAGCAATGCATTTTTTTTTCTGGATTTAAACAGCTGAAGATGTGCCAAATTTATTGAAGTGTATTCATGTATGAAAAAAATGGTCTTTGTAAATATATCTGTCACCAGATATCATACTACAAGTATAAGCTGCGTACATGGTTAAATAGAATTCGTAGACCTGATTAGGCTTGTGTACTCACTGTGAAAATCTATCTCAAAATGGATGTATAATCCTTTACAAAAAAGTTCCTTCATAATATGAAAATGTGCATAATAGGCGTGATCGACAGGTGGACTCATGATTGCTCATCATTCTGCATTAAAGATGATCTGTCTCTAGATTTCACAATGCAAACTGCATATATTAAATAGATCTCCTGTACCTGATGAAATTGGTGCATTTACATTGAAAAATCTGTTAGAATTGTTGTATAATCCTGACATTAAGACAAATATTAAATGAGTCCACCTATAGAATGAAATAGCTCATGAGTTCAAGTGAATTCTTTCTCCTCCCACCAAGTCTGATTGAGAGCTATAGCTGTAATGTGAGATCTAAGCATCAGGATGGAAGCTATCAATCAGGCTATCTGGGCAGAGGTTCAGATAAAATTTCACCAAATTATTCAATCATTCTGACATGAATTTTCAAAGTAAATACATCATCTCTGTCAGGTCATGTCAGCTCCAATACTGAACTTGTTTCCTCTCCTTGAACTTCCCCCTTGTCTTTAGCTTATTTCCTCTGCTCTCCATAAGACTTGAAATACTTTCTCTCCTTCCCAATGAAAACCTGTGTATAACTCCCTCTCTCTCCTTTCTGCATCTCTAAGGGTACGTTCCCACAGTCAATAAAGCTGCGAGTTGGACGTTGTGTATGAGTCGCCCTGCCAGGGCCGTGGTGTACTCGGTACCGGATCTGGTGTTCACAGGGGGATGTCACAGTGGCGGTGACCGGGTCCGTGGCCCTGGGCGCCCATGTAAAAGGGAAAGGTCTTTAAAGGGAATAAAGTTTATGCTCATCACGCCACCTGTGGTATTCGGTCAGTGGGGACCGACGCTGCTTTAAGGGGTCCTCTGGGGTTATGTTATGGCAGCTGGGTGAAGTGTATCCCCGGGGCTCCCGGTGTATAGATGGAAGATGGTGAATGGTGCAGTAAAGAACGAGAACACAGGTTTGCAGTCTCTTTACCTTGTGTACTGAAGACTTCAGGCAGCCACAGTCCAGGGCACCAGATCACAGGGCAGGCAGGGTCCGGCCGGCTTGGAGGCAAGTTAGGAGTCCACTTATCCAGGTGGAAATCAAAGCCTTCCTCTAGCACGGTGGTGTTGTAGTCCCTTACTGCCCATGGCTTCAGATAATGTCCTCACAGATGTTCTCTCTCTGTCTCCCGTATAGAATAGGACATAACCCGTATGACTGGTGACTTGAGCCTGTTTATAGGAACTCTAGCACGCCCCGGGCTCCAAGGGTGTCACCGTGCCTCCTGGGTATTAAGGCGGACAGGTAACTTGGAGTTCAGCTGTCCTGCCAGTCTCTGATGTAAGTCGTAGAGGCCCTTACAACCTCAGTGTTCCGGCTACCGGTCTCTCCGCCTCAGAAGGAGGCAGCCTGCTCGTGGCTGGTCTCCCACTGGTGTTCCTCTCCTGTGCTTCGCTCTCCTACACACTCACTGCAATATATTCGGCTTTCATATAATCTCTTTCCAGGAGCTGCAGCACTGTGGCTACACAGCTCCGTACACCCTCTTCTGCATCAGACTGCTCCAGTCTGTTTCCTGGCAAGAACTCACTAACTTTCCCTACAGACTACCATATATATGGGGAGGTCACCTAGTAAATAGGATCAAATGCTCCCCTTGGGGGCCTGGAGTGTGAATGTGTTGCATGCTTGTGTTTACCTGGTGACAGTTATCCCTTCTTGCCTCCAAACGTAACATCACTCTCCCCATGAGGAAAGCAATGCTACTGTGACGATCAGGACCCTGGGGCGCCACGTGTATATCTGCAGCGTTCAACCCACAGCATCCAGATGTTACAGCATAGTGGATGGGATTTCAAGAAATCCTGTGTCCACTATGCTTCCACCGACACCCGCGGATCACCCGCAGAGATGCGATGGATATGCAATGTGTCTTTCCAGACCGCAGCATGTCAATTTATAAGATAAATTTCACCCGTACAATGTATTAGGCACTGTGATTCTGCACGGTTCAGTGAACACATGTGGAATCACCTGTATTCGAAAGCCAGCAGCTCTTTGGGCTCAGTGGACATGTGCTGCGTCCAAAGCGCTGCCAATTACTGACCGTGGGAACGTATCCTATCAAAGAGAGAAGGCCAGGGGGGGGCAAAGAGAGCCTAGAACCAGGAGAAATAGCTCTGATGGATTTTTATCAGTTTTGCAAAAGCGCTCAGCTAGATAAATGAATTACAGAATTATCTTGAGCAGATAGAAAATTTCTAGACTATCTAGAAAGTTGGTTAACTTTGTATGTGCACACGTTCAGGAAAGTGTGCAGAATTTTCCTGAGCAAATCCGGACTTTTTCCGCAGGAAATCCGCACTCGTTTTTTTCGCGTTTTTTCATCATTTTTTTTGCAGATTTTTCACGTTTTTTCTGGAGCTTCCCAATGCAATAATATAGCGGCAAAAACTCGAAAAATCCACAAAATTAATGAACATGCTGCGTTTTCTACCGCGATGCATTTTTTTTGCGGAAAAAAAGGCAGCATGTGCACAAAAATTGCGGAATGCATTAAAAATGATGGGATGCTTGTGTATGCATTTTTTTTAGCGTTTTTTCCTCCGAAAACAGCTGTAAAAACATGAAAAATCCTGAACGTGTGCACATACAGGAGCAAAGGAACAATGAAAAAAAATCTGTGCTTAGCTTTAATACAGAGTATGAAGGGAATGTCATATGACACAAAGTGCTGCAAATTATATAACAACTACTTGATTTTTTTTACTACAATTTATATACAATTAAAATAATTATCTTCTTTTTTTACCAGGTGCCACACTTCATGATGCCCCATGAACGCAGCTGGAGGGATTATGAACAACCCCATCCTGATCTTCCTTACCAGTGTGCAAGTGTCCCCTTTACAGCGCGTAGCTTATGGCAAAACACGTCCTGTGATAATGGTAAGAACTGGACTGTTCTGTAGCTTAGTAATTTTTGGGGGTGATCAGAAAATGCTAGTAGAACCAGATTTACCATTGAAGAAAGCTCATCTCACTCTCTATCCTATCAATGTTTCATACCTCAGCATCCTAGTGTACCCATATTCTGAATAATACTGACTAAACAATATTGCAGAAATCCAGATTTTTAGATTTTTTGATATTTAAGTTTAGTTGAACTTGGAAATAATTAGAATTCAAAAACTCTTGGCTTATCTAGACTTCCTAAAATAATTTCTGTGGGTACAGCGTACCTTTGCTAGAATATCACTTATTGCGTGATGATTTCTTGGCAGGTACTTGTCTTGAACATGGACTGGCAAAATCAGTTAATATTTTAAAACAGGAAATTTTTGAGGCACATCTACCAATACTGTCTAATTCTCAGACAGAGTTAAAATGCAGCAAGTTTTTCAGTGGTTTTTGCTGTTTAATAAATCTAGTGTATTTTAGACTGTCTAGTCTATGTTTAGGCCACCTATTAATTAGCTTACTTTGTGCCAAATGTCACAATTTTAGTTCTTTTTTTGAAGCATGGTATCACATGCTAAATCATATTCCTTTCCTGTGATGTTATGCAGGCCACATTTTTATCAGCTCAAAAAACTGTCTAAAACTCATAATAAAAATGATATTGTGATGCTGAGTCACTACTTATGGGCAAGCCGTGAGAATGGGTAGTCAGGAGGTCTGATGTCAGATACCAGGTAGGTCGTATCACAGAGGGGTAAATCAAAGGCTTGGTCAGGAAATAGTCTGGGGTCAAATGCCAAAAGGGTACATCAACTCCAGGGGGGAGTAGAAGAAACGGAGAGTCAGATGCCAAGTTCAAGGTCAGATACTGTATTTTTTGGATTATAAGAGGCACTTGTTTTCTCCAAAATTTGGGGGGAAAATGGGGGTGCATCTCTTTTATGTGGATATACCTTACTGGCCGCAGGCTGGGATGAGGGGGTGTTCAGTGCTGCGGGTCTCCCAAGATCTCCATCTGCACATGCGCTGCCCTCCGGCTGGCAGCCATTTTTCCGGAGTCCAGTACACCGCATAGGAAACCATGTCACTGCGGGGCCTCTGGGCTTTCACAAGATGTCGGCATAGCCCCCGCAGCACCAGACACCCGCAGACTGGACACTCGCAGCATTGGACACCCGCAGCACCGAACACCCGCAGCACGCGCCGCACCGCACATCCGATCATCCCCTCATCTCAGCCTGCAGCAATGCTCCACTCTTGCCTCCTCTAGCAGCGACTCTGGGACCCCGCTTTATGGCAGCCACCACCCCAGGGATGCGGAGAGATGGAGGAAGCTCCAATCTAAATGCCACTGGAATGAGCACTTCCAGGACCTCATAGGGACCAATGAATTTCAGACCTAACTTTGAAAATGGTACTTAAGTTTAATGTTTCTGGATGATAGTTAAACTGTATTGCCAACCTTAAAAACAGGAACTGCTTAATGTATTCTATCAGCCTTCCTTTTTTGGAGAACTTGAGCAACAGCAATATTTCTTTGAACCCCCTTCCAAACATCCCCATGCTTTTGTATAGCGACCTCCACCACCAGACACTCAGAACTTATCATGGAAAACTAACCAAACTTGGGATGAAAACCATAATTACAGAAAAATGGAGAAGTTCCAGTAAAGTGATTGACCTGACTATAAAAGGTGAACTCTACAAGAGGTAGGTACAAGGACCAGTTCTTCTGCTGAGCCGCAACAAAACACCTCAAAATTTGCTCCAAAGATTGATTTGTCCTCTCTGTCTGACCATTGGTTTCAGGGTGGTAAGCAGGGGAAAAAGACGAGTCAATTCCCAGTTTCTTACAAAAAGTTTTCTAGAACTTGGAATTCAAATTTTACTCCCCTATCAGAGAGTATGTTAAAAGGAATTCCATGAAACCTCACCACATGACGAATAAACAACCTGGAGAGTGTTTCTGCATTAGGTAACCCTGACAACGGAACAAAATGAGTCTGTGTACTGAAACGGTCAACTACCACCCAGATAACACTTTGCCATCAGACAAAGGCAAATCTGTGATGAAATCAATGCAGAGATGAGATGAGTCCACGGTCTTTCCGGAATTGGCAATGGAACCAATTTCATGGCCGTCTGGTTAAGAAAATCTTTAGCATGTGTGCAGACTTCACAGGCGCATGCAAAATCTTTAATATCATTACTTATAGACAACCACCAAAAGAATCTGGAAATAGCTTTCTGCGTAGCTGTGACCTCAGGATGACCACTCAAGACTAAAAAAATATTTAGAATTGAGAGTCCTCAGTGGTTGATACCTTTTAATGGCTAACTGAAAAGATGGTAACAAATTGCAAGCTTTCGAGACTACACAGGTCTCTTCATCAGGCAAAGACTAAAATAAATTCTGAAGAATCACATATTTATGCACAACATAGCACAGAAAAAAAACAAAAAAACCATGGATAAGACAGGTGACATGATAAACAGTTATGTCCATAAATATTGTTTTGAAATACTGCTGGTGCATTGGTAAACCCAAAAGGCATGACAAGATTTTCAAATAGACCCTCCTATGTTAAAAAAAAGCATTTTCCACTCATCACCTTTATGGATCCCTATTAAATTGTAAGCTCCTGTAAGATAAAGTTTAGAAACCCACATAGCCCCAGTAAGTTAGTATGTATTGTTAACCGTGATCTTGTTTAGATCTCGGAAATCAATGCAAAGATGGAGAACCCCTATCTTTATTTTTTACAAAGAAGAATCCAGCAGCCACAGGAGAGGAGGAAGGACGGATATGACCCATCCGTAAACGTTCGTTCACATAACTTTTCATGGGTAGGTCCGCAAGGACAGGGTCCTCCCCTTCTGTACCAGTCTGTCATTGTAAATTTGTTTACTGTAAACGATATCTATAACTCTGTAGGTAACCCCTTTCTCATGTACAGCACCATGGAATTAATGGTGCTATATAAATAAATAATAATAATAAAATGGTGGTATGTTCAGGCCCAGATAAATTATACAGGCGAGCTTTAAGTAATTACAACCAGTGACAAGATCAATAGTACAGTCTGTGTTATGGCTTTTGCCAAAGGAGAAGGGGCATCATGTAGAACCAGAGCGACCTTCAGGGATTGAGATAGACCTCTGTGAAATTGGCACCTAAGGACCGCATCAGTCCACTGAACCTCAGTGGACCAATGTCAGAATTCAGTACAGTAGTCCTCAGCAGTGCAGCTCCCCTGTGTCAGGTTCATGATCCTTGCCTCAGAGAACTGGATTCTGTGAGGTTTGTCATAGATAACC
Source organism: Ranitomeya variabilis (assembly GCF_051348905.1). Taxonomy (NCBI): domain Eukaryota; kingdom Metazoa; phylum Chordata; class Amphibia; order Anura; family Dendrobatidae; genus Ranitomeya; species Ranitomeya variabilis. The sequence goes on along the minus strand of NC_135237.1, from coordinate 326,197,845 downwards.
CCTAAGGCATCAAACAATTCGTCAAATGAAGACTATTTTGGGGTTTGTGGGGACAAGGAAAACTTTCAAGTCTGGGGGCCCTCTCATAATAAGGACTATTCCCTGTAGACCGGAGTCATAGGATAAAGAATATCCTACATCTTTCACTGAACACTCCAAACTGGTTAGTCTCCCCCAAAGTTGTATCAGGAAGGGCCACTACTGGTTCAGGGGAGACCAACTGAACATCATAGGGAACAGACATTGCAGTCTCTGCTAGCAGTGAAGGCCTAGAAAAAGTTTCCATAAAACTAATTATCTGTCTCTGCAACTGGAAATGTGATGATCCCAGACTTTGGCATTCTTTAGCCAGATCCTGCATCATCTGAGTCAAATTTGCCACCTGGTCACAGAATGTGTGAACAACTTCCATATTGACGAGAAAAAGAAAAGGAAATAAAAAAAGGACACTGAGTCGCTACTTACGGGCAATCCGTAAGAAAGGGTAGTCAGGAGGTTCGAGGTCAGATACCAGGAGGGCTCATAGTGCAGAGGGGTAAGTCAAAAGCATGGTTAGGAAAGAGTCCAGGGTCAAATGCCAGAAGGGTATGTCATCTCCAGGCTCTACAACAAACTGCTAGTCAGAGGCCAAAAGCAAAGGTCAAAAACAAGATCAGAAGTCAGACTCATGGCTAAGCACACAGACCTACTTAATGCAAAGATGCAAGTGACAATCTGCTGCTCACAGCTAGCCACCTAAATACCTAGCAAATCATCTGAGGAGGAGGGGCACTTGGGGAAAAGCCCACAGGCCAAACCAAATTCAGCAGCAAGGCTGTCAATCAAAAGGATGACAGCCCAGCACATCCCAGGATCAGATTGGATGACTGGAATGTCACTCATAAAACCGACAGTCCATCACTCTCCATATTCCATAGGGCGGCTAAGCTGTCACTCACAGCGTCCCTAGGCCTCAGTCAGTTATGAAACCGTAACAGGTATTAGACATACAAAGGTGCAGGTTAGGAGATAGCCTAGAAATGTGAAGTTTAAAATAACACATTTCCGCTTGTTTTTCAGTAAAAAAAAATACTAAACTTCAAGAAAGTGAAATTTGATGCACTTAGACATGGCGTTACCCTTATTGATCTGGACAATGTCTCTAAGAATAAGACTGCAGATAATAAATGGGATATTTTGAAAACTGTTTTTCATCTTCATTGTGATAGCTACATAGTTACCCTATGAAAATTAAAAAGTTTAGGAACTAAAGAAAACCAATATGAGTAACTAAAAATGTCAAAGAGGGAAATCCAGCAAATGGAAATTATTGAAATTATTAAAACAGGAAGGCAGTGAAGAAACAATAAATACAAAGAAAAAAAATAGCAGTGAGGCATCCAACCATTAGCCAGACTCATTGCTAAAGAGAGCAAATGAAAAATGTAAAAACTTTTTCAATTAAATATAGATGTAGCAAACACCAAGCTAACTGCCACTTTGTGCGCTTTGCATTAAAACGGACACATTATTGTGTTGGCTGTTTAAATACCACCTGTTGAGTCCAGGTAGGAGTACACAGTGCCTTTAAAAAGATTAAAAGTACACAAATCACCGTGCATTCTGTAATGCTATAGATAAGCCCCCGATTAGTGTTGAGCATTCCGATACTGCAAATATCGGGTATCGGACGATATTCGCTGTATCGGAATTCCAATACCGAGTTCCGCTATTTTTGCGATATCGGGGATCGGGATCCATATTCATGTAAAAAATAAAGAATAAAAATAAAAAATATGAATATACTCACCCCTCCGACGAGCCCTGGCTGTCACCGCTGCAAGCGTCTGCCTCCGTTCCTAAGAATGCAGTGAGTGTAGGACCTGCGATGACATCGCAGTCTTGTGATTGGTCACGTGACCGCTCATGTGACCGCTCACGTGACCGCGACGTCATCGAAGGTCCTTCACTCTCTGCATTCTTAGGAACGGAGGCAGACGCTTGCAGCGGTGACAGCCAGGGCTCGTCGGAGGGGTGAGCATATCCATATTTTTTATTTTTATTCTTTATTTTTTACATGAATATGGATCCCAGGGCCTAAAGGAGAGTTTCCTCTCCTTCAGACCCTGGGAACCATCCAGGATCGCTCCCTATTACGTTCTGATATTTGTGTCCCATTGACTTGTATTGGTATCGGGTATCGGTATCGGCGATATCCGATATTTTTTGGATATCGGCCGATCCAATCTGATACCGATACTTTCAAATATCGGAAGGTATCGCTCAACAGTACCCCCGATGTATCCTGAAAGATGAGAAAAAGAGGTTAGATTATACTCACCCAGTGGCGTTCCCGCTGCGGTCCGGTCCGATGTTGAGGGCAGAGCAGAGTACTGCAGTGCGCAGGTGCCTGGAAAGGTCAGAGAGGCTGGGAAAGGTCAGAGAGGCCCAGCGCCTGCGCACTGCAGTACTTTGCTCTGCCTCAACAGGGCAGACAAAGTACGCCTGCGCCGGAGCCGCAGCGTGAAGACAAGAAGAGGACGTCATCGTAAGAAGATGGGAGGCGCTGGACCGGACCGTGACACCCATTGGACCGGACCGCAGTGGGAACGCCCCTGGGTGAGTATAATCTAACCTCTTTTTCTCATCTTTTAGGATTCATCGGGGGCTTATCTACAGCATTACAGAATGCTGTAAATAAGCCCCTGATGCCGGTGGGCTTAGCTCACCCTCGATTTTGGGGATGACAGGTTCCCTTTAAGTCATATGCTGCTCATTTCCTTTTAATCCTCCTTGAGATGATTTTACTCCTTCATTGGAATCCATCTGTGTATAATTAAACTTAGATTGCTTGATTTGGAAAAGCACACACCTGTCTATATAAGACCTCACAGCTCACAGTGCATGTCAGACCAAATGAGAATCATGAGGTCAAAGGAACTGGCAAAGGAGCTCAAAGACAGAATTGTGGCAAGGCACAGATCTGGCCAAGGTTACAACAGAATTTCTGCAGTACCCAAGGTTCCTAAGAGCACATAGGCCTTCATAATCCTGAAATGGAAGAAGTTTGGGACCAAAAGAAGTCTTCGTAGACCTGGCCGTCCAGCCAAACTGAACAATCATGGGAAAAGAGCCTTGGTGAGAGAGGTAAAGAAGAACCCCAAGATCACTGTGGCTGAGCTCCAGAGATGGGAGAAAGTTCCACAACGTGATTTATCACTGCAGACTTCCACCAGTCAGGCTTTTATGGCAGAGTGGCCTGACTGAAGTCTCTCCTAAGTGCAAGACATATAAAACCCCGCATAGAGTTTGCTAAAATGCACATGAAGGACTCCCAGACTATGAGAAATAAGATTCTCTGGTCTGATGAGATGAAAATAGACCTTTTTGGTGATAATTCTAAGCAGTATCTGTGGCGAAAACCAGGCACTGTTCATCACCTGCCTAATACAATCCCAACAGTGAAACATGGTGGTGGCAGCATCAAGCTATGGGGGTGTTTTTCAGCTGCAGAGACAGGAAAACTGGTTGTCATTGAAGGAAACATGAATGCGGCCAAGTACAGAGATATTGAGATATCATGGATGAAAACCTTTTCCAGAGTGCTCTGTACCTCAGACTTGGCAGAAGGTTCACCTTCAAACAAGACAATGACCCTAAGCACACAGGTATAATAAGGAGTGGCTTCAGAACAACTCTGTGACCATTCTTGACTGTCCCAGCCAGAGCCCTGACCTAAACCGAATTGAGTATCTCCGGAGAGACCTGAAAATGGCTGTCTAACCAACGTTCACCATCCAACCTGACGGAACTGGAGAGGATCTGCAAGGAAGAATGGCAGAGGATCCCCAAATCCAGGTGTGAAAAGCCTGTTGCATCATTCCCAAGACTCATGGCTGTACTAGCTCTAAAGGGTGCTTCTACACAATACTGAGCAAAGGGTCTGATTACTTATGACCATGTGATATTTCAGTTTTTCTTTTTTAATAAATTTGCAAAAATTACCACATTTCTGGGTTTTTTTCACTCAAGATGGGGTGCAGAGTGCACATTGATGAGAAAAAAAATGAACTTTTTTGAATTTACCATTTACCAAATGGCTGCAATAAAACAAAGAGTGAAAAATTTAAAGGGGTCTGAATACTTTCCGTACCCACTGTAACTGGTAATCTCTCTAGTATTCAGCTAACTGCACCTTTTTTTCTGAAAGGCCAGATAGTCTGTGATTCATACACCCTGGGTACATCCTAGGAACTAGAGGTGGTAAATCATACATGTAATTTTCTGTGTAAACCACAATACATCAGTGCTACAAAAACCAGTGTGAGAACGTTGTGCCCTTTCAGACTGAGAACTATACTCATGTTTTACTGTTGTCTTTTTTTTTTACTCCTTCAATTTTCTAAATGTATAGTTGATTATGATCATATAAAGGGATAACATAAGCTGAGAAATATATTTATCTAATTTAATAGGTTATCAGGTTACTGGCTCTTTCTATGCCTGTCCACCATCAGAGTCACAGACTGCTGGACTACCCATAGAACCAAGCTTACGATCTGGAGAAGCCATTGCTTTATCGGGTAAGTTGTCCAAATCCGCATATCTAAGTGGTAATGTGCAATAATAGGCAGTGATATAAGAATTGAATAATGTAATGTCCTATCTAGTATTCTGCACATTATATGTGCTGTTGTATTTAGCAACATTTTATTTTAGATTTTTTCATGTTTTTTGTGAAATGATACATTGGCCCTCACCTACTTTTATTGCCCGGGAGGTTTCTGTCTGACTTCCCCTATTCTTATTAGACCTCTAACTACTTTATAAGGGGAAAAGTAAAATAATGGTGTGTGGGCTGTAAAGGTGGCACATGATCGGGACTCAGTCATGCTTGCCAACTTCACTGCAGATTGCACATGACACACATCTTCATCCATTTCCATCACTCAGACCTACATTAAACGATAACCCAATTCTGATACAACTGACCGCTAATTATAGGATAGATGGAAAATTCCATTATTCTAATTGACTTTCAATTACTTTATAGACTGCCGTCTTCATATCAGCTTATATTATCGAGAAACCCTGGTGGGCGAGAGAACAACATCCAGTCCAGAAGGATGCAGGATTTCACATGGACAATGCTTGGAAATAAGTCGCATGGATCAGATCTTGTTTCCTTACCCTGAGGATAATAGTCTGCGGAAAAACATTGAGAAGCTGCTGAGCCACTTGGAACGGGGCGTCATTCTCTGGATTGCCCACGATGGAATATATGCCAAGAGACTGTGCCAGAGTAGGATTTACTGGGAAGGACCTTTGTCTATGTACAGCGATCGCCCCAATAAGCTGGACCGAGACGTGCCTTGCAAGTTATTTGATACTCAGCAGTTTTTAACAGGTACATTTGTTTGTATCACTAATTGTGTAGGTTAATATCAAAAGTCAATGTTGAGAACAGAACAAACAGAAATCATAGATCAACATAAGACTGACTATTTTTCAGCTTATCTTCTGCACACTCTAGTACACATTATACATTTGGTAGAACAGTAAGACGAGTACAGTTAGATGGCACATCAGGTTTGTTTGTTCTACATAATAGCTATAGACATTTACTGGTAGGATAGTTATAATAAAGTCTAACTTCAAAGTTGCTTCATTTTATTAGATGTACTGACAAAATGAAAAAAAGGGTTTGGAAATTAAACATGTCCTTTAAAATGTATATTAAGGCACTGTACACACAGCATCAAGCTCCTCTAATCAGTTTATACACCAGTTATAAATCCCAGTATATTACACCAAAAATATCCAAAGGACTCCATTTGCCCAACAAAGGCCAAAAGAGTGTCCTTTTCGATTCTCTTTTGGGTGTTGTATGTTTCGGGAAACTATTTTTTTCAGCTGCATATGAAAGCTTAATAGACTGCACTTTCCTATACAGAGGGCCACCGCAAAAAATGTAGATTATGCCACCATATTGTGGCATATGTTAAAGTGTGAACACTGTGTGCAGAGAGTCTTTGAAAGGTTCACATAGGGAGGTTTTGCATGTTAGTGGGGAAGCTTTTACGAGAGACAACGGCAGGCATTGGAGAACAATGTGGTTGAGGTATTAGATTTTCTGTTCAAGACATCTTTGGACTGGAGTGACATAATAGTTTAAGATATTTTTAATTAAAATCTGTACATCTTAAAGCAGTAGAGTATATGAGACATTGCAGTTTCCGAGCCTTCTGTTATCTAATATGTGCGATTATCAGAATTACAGGCATTTGTTCACCATGGACGTCCAGTACCAAGATTTCAGATTGTTTTGTGCTTTGGGGAAGAATTTCCGGACACTCAGAGAGGAAGAAAACTGATTACTGCTCATGTAGGTGTTCTTTTCTATCACAACAATATTTACTTTCTTTATATATACAGTATATACTTGATATGATGTAGCTAGATATATTTATTAGTTATTAATTTCAGATGTTTAACAAAGTTCTGTTAAGTGCATACCTCCACTGTTAGGCGTCGAGTTCCTGCCGCTGCACAGGGGGAATCTCGAGCCATGTCCGCTGCGGTCTCTCATTCTTCTCCAGCCGCAGTGGAGCCTGCTCAGCGGAGACGTCGGTCCCAGCACCTGGCCAGGACAGATACTGCACGTTTGGTTACTGCTGCCCTTCCAGGTTCAGCCATTATAACTAGTGCTGTTGGGCGGCGAGCAGGTGCTCCTGAGACTAAGTCCTGCTTTTCCCCTTCTGAGCATACCCAGGGGAAGACCTCTCATTGGAGGTCGGGGGTCACACGCTCAGGTCCTGTAGCAGCTCTTATTGGTCCTCTAGGAAGGTCCTGAACTGCTACAGCTATAAAAGGTCCTCATGGCTGCACGGCCATGTGCTAGTATCAATTGTGTTTGGCAGTTGCCAGTGGATACTCTGCCACACTGTATATAAGTGGTGTGAGTCTGTTTAGCCTTGGGGCTGTACACTCAGGCAGGCAGCTAGCATCAGTGGGGGCAATTAGCCTTGGCTTAGCATCTGGTTCCTTCATGTGTGCAGTTAGCACAGAAGAGTTCCAGAGCAAGCACATCTTTTAGTTAGGGTTTTAGTCCCTGTGTACAGCGCGACTCTGTGAGGCAACAGAGCTTTCTTTCATTTCACACGGGGTAAAGTTTAACCCACGTGTGAGCTCAGTGTCCATCTGCCATTACTTGCAACAGGTATCTCGGCACGGTGGACCCCTGGCTGCGAACGCACCTCGTATCTATCACCCTATTACTTGGTGCATTCCGCTAGCCCTAACATCCACTACCTTGGAAACTCGTTTTAAAAAATGTAAAGAAATAATAGCAATGGTTAGGCTGAGGTTGTCCACTTTGAGATTTACAAAGTCTGTGTAGGGCTTGCCACCTGTCTGTTTAAATCATTTAGATGCAGTAGGTGCCAGTCCGGTCGTAGACTACCAAAATCAATATGGATTTAGTAAGGGTGAATGGCACCTACACATTGCTCAAATGCATAGGCAGATTACAATGAGGGCAATCTGGGCTACTGCGCGGGGCTTGAGGCTAAAGGAAATGTATTATTTATTCGACAAAGTTGTGTTCAAAGGACTTAAAGGAACCTGTCAGCAGTATTTCATGCTCCACACTATTTATATGCACATGTAGTGCTTTCACAGACTAGTACAGCAATATCTTTACATGGCCAGTCCAATCCCTTGTTACTCAGAAATCAGCATTTGAATTGATATGGTAATGAGGCTATTGTAGATCTGAATCCTCTGTCACTCCAGCTCTATTCCCTGCCCAGCGCGCCTCCTCCTGCTTGACTGACTTCTCATTTGCCAAAAGTCACACAGAATAGAGACTATCAATCAAGCAGTAAGAGTCAGTGCTGGGCAGGGAATAGAACTGGAGTGGCAAAGGCTTCAGATCTACAACATCATTTGAATATAAATGTAACCGCCGATTTCTCAGTAACAGAGGAATGGACTGGTCCTGTGAGGCTGCGTGCCCATAATCAGGAATAGCAGCATTTTGGACGCCGCGTATTTTCACGTCTACTGACTGGCTATGGGGGAAACTTTTTTACCTCACATAGAATCTGCTGTGATCCCGTGCTGTAATGTCTGTATACTCTATTTCGCTTCCCCCCTGCCCAGGAGCTGTGGTATGATCAGACAATGCTCCTGCACGGTCAGACACAGCCATTACACAGTACATAGCAGGGGCACATGTATAAGATTATCTCAGCACAGGAACATTTTATTTAAACACCTCTAATTGTGGAAATTATTATTATTCCAAGATGTATTGATTAAAATGAACACCTTTAAGGTATAGCTGAACTCGTCTTTCAAAGAGCTATATGCACATATAAATAGTTTGGCGTGTGAACATAATATGTATGATTGCATATAATGTGTTTTGGGCAAATAGAAGTGTACATGTAGCGAGGGAAATCCTTGCTCTTGTCATATTTCCAACATAAAAGGGTATTGTGAACAACCACTCAATGGAACAACCAAGCACTTGGGAAGTATTAAAAAACAAAAAAAGAAATTACAGCATAGCATCAATGTGATTTTTGTTTTCTAGGTTGAGCCTGTATTTGCAAGACAGCTTATCGGATTTGCAGAACAGAACGGGGGACATTTTTTAAGAGGATATGAATATTCAGATCTTATTAGCACCTCAGAAGAATATCATCGGACAATTCGACATATCCCACTTCAGGAATAAACTAGAACCTGTAGTTGAATTCCCATGTAAAGGGTACCTCTCATTTTTATCTGTTTTATATGTTTTTTTCTTTTACATACTTAAACGTGCTGCCGATCACTGCTGGTCAGGGTCCTCAGATCCCCACTTATCGCTCAAAACACTGCCCGGTTAAGCACTTCTGAAAACAGCATTACTAAGCACTTACAGGATTGCATGCACACAGCAGTGTATACACTTGTTAAAAAGACTATGAGCCTGTACACAAAGTAGAGTATGGGCGCATAGACTTTCTATTGAGCCTGCAGTTTGCAGGAGTGAGAACATTAGAACAGTTTTTTGAGCAATCATGTTGATCTCAGGGTCCGGACCTCTTCCAGTCTGGAGCTTTATTTAAGTATGTTAATAGCATATTAAAAATAAATGAAAATGATCTGGCTTCCCTTCTTTTGCTGAACTACAGTTATGTGAAAAAGTGTTTGCCTCCTTCCTAATTTCCTATTCTTTTGCATGTTTGTCACACTTAAATGTTTCAGATCACCAAATTTAAACATTAGACAAAGATAACACAAGTAAACACAAAATGCTGTTTTTAAATGAAGGTTTATACTACTAAGGGAAAAAGGAATCCAAACCTACAGGGCCCTGTGTGAAAAAGTGATTGCCCCCCTAAACCTAATAACTAGTGTTGAGCGATACCTTCCGATATTTGAAAGTATCGGTATCGGATGGTATCGGCCGATATCCGAAAAATATAGGATATCGCCGATACCGATACCCGATACCAATACAAGTCAATGGGACACAAGTATCGGAAGGTATCCTGGATGGTTCCCAGGGTCTGAAGGAGAGGAAACTCTCCTTCAGGCCCTGGGATCCATATTCATGTGTAAAATAAAGAATAAAAATAAAAAATAGGGATATACTTACCCTCTGACGCGCCCTGGTAGTAACCGCTGTAACCGGCAGCCTCCGTTCCTAAGAATGAGCGAGTGAAAGACCTGCGATGACGTCGCGGCTTGTGATTGGTCGCGTGACCGCTCATGTGACCGCTCACGCGACCAATCACAAGCCGCGACGTCATCGCAGGTCCTTCACTCGCTCATTCTTAGGAACGGAGGCTGCCGGTTGCACGTCTGAGGTCCAGGCTCCGTCGGAGGGGTGAGTATATCCATATTTTTTATTTTTATTCTTTATTTTTTACATGAATATGGATCCCAGGGCCTGAAGGAGTCTCCTCTCCTCCAGACCCTGGGACCATACACTGGGAACTTCCGATTCCGATTTCCGATATCACAAAAATATCGGAACTCGGTATCGGAATTCCGATACCGCAAATATCGGCCGATACCCGATACTTGCGGTATCGGAATGCTCAACACTACTAATAACTGATTGGGCTATCCTAAGGAACAACACCTGCAATCAAGAGTTTGCGATAACTGGCAATGAGTCTTTTACAATGCTCTGGATGAATTTTGGCCCACTGATCTTTGCAGAATTGTTGTAATTCAGCCACATTGGAAGGTTTCAGAGCATGAACCGCCTTATTAAGGTCATACCACAGCATCTCAATCGGATTAAGGTCAGGACTTTGACTAGGCCACTCCAAAGTCTTAATTTTGCTTTTCTAAAGCCATTTAGAGGTGGACTTTCTGGTGTGTATTTGGACTATTGTCTTGCTGCATTACCCAAGAGTGCTTCAGCTTGAGGTCACGAACAGATGGCTGGACATACTCTTTCAGGATTGCTTGGTAGCTGGCATAATTCATGGTTCCATATACCACAACAAGTCTTCCAGGTCTTGAAGCAGCATCACAATACCACCACCATTTTTTTCTGTTGTTTATATGATGTTCCTTTTATGAAATGCTGTATTACTTCCACGCCAGATGTAATAGGACGTACACTTTCCAAAAAGTTTAACTTTTGTCTCATTAGTCCAGAGTATTCTCCCAAAAGTCTTGAGGATCATCAAAATGTTTTCTGACAAAACTGAGACAAGCCATTATGTTCTTATTGCTCAGCAGTGGTTTTTGTCTTGGAACTCCACCATGCATGCCATTTTTGCCCAGTCTCTTTTTTTATGGTGGAGTCATGAACACTAACCTTAAATGAGGCAAGTGAGGCCTGCAGTTGTTTGGATGTTGTTGGTTCTTTTGTGATCTCTTGGATGAGTTGTCGCTATGCTCTTGAAGTATATTTGGTTGGCCGGCCACTCCTGGGAAGGCTCACCACTGTTTTTACCGTTTGTGGATAATGGCTCTCAATGTGGTTCGCTGGAGTCCCAAAGCTTTAGAAATGGCTTTATAACCTTATCCAGACTGTTAAATCTCAATTACTGTGTTTATGATTTGTTCCAGAATTTCTTTGGATCACGGATTTGTTTGGTCTACTTCCCTTTGTCAGACAGGTCCTATTTAAGTGATTTCTTGATTGAGAACATGTGTGGCAATAATCAGGCCTGCGTGTGGCTAGGGAATTTGAACTTAGCTTCCCAAAGATGTGATAAACCATGGTTATTATATCTTATAAGGGGGAGCAATCACTTTTTCACACAGGTCCCTGTAGGTTTGGATTTTTTTCCCCTTAATAATAAAGACCTTCATTTATAAACTGCATTTTCTGTTTACTTGTGTTATCTTTGTCTAATATTTAAATTTGTTTGGTGAGCTGAAACAGTTAAGTGTGACAAAAATGCAAAAGAATAGGAAATCAGGAAGGGGCAAACACTTTTTCACACAATTGTATGTACAATTGATGAACTATGGCAGCTCAGGTATGACTGACAAAATACCTTTTGTACTGTGATTTTAAGGGATGTTTGTAAATCTAAAATATGTATCTTGGTCTTTATATTCATTCTAGTAACAAATTGTCTATTTTATGAAGTTTATATTTTATACATCTAAAACTGTATTTGGGTTTGTGAAGTATAGTTTAGGGTATATTGCGACAAAGCATATTTGTCTCAGATTTTCTGTTTGAAAATCCACAGAATAATAAAGTAGCAGCTATGTGGATGAGACGTTGCCTTCCACACGCTGTGTATTCAATCTTCATCTTAGTTCCATCTGCATTGTGGAATTCCAATTTGCAGCATGTCAATTTCAGCTGTGGTTTTTCTCTGTGGATTAAAATCCTGTGACCAATCCATAGCATCTCCGCAGCATAAACTGCAGCATTCGGTCCTGTTGGAACTTGCAGTAAGAGCTCTTTCACATCAGTTTTTCGGGTGTGCATGCTATGTATTATTTTTTTACATACAGTAGCTTATGGACCCCTTTGCATACAATGTGCCTTTTCACGTCCTTTTTTGCGGACCAGTTGTTCACAGAAAAAAGTACTGCTTTGATCTACTGTATGTTGTGTATAAAACTCATCAATGCAAGCCAATGGCCCTTAAAGAAAAAAGGAAAACACGTGGAAGTCCTCTGTATGCCGTCCACATTTTACAGTTTAATGAGTAGGAAAAGCTAAGAAATTTTTTACCTCATGTGAGAAAAAAAGATGCAGCAGGGATTGTAAAAAACTGACACATAAAACAAAAATGGATCCAGAACACTGGAAAAAAAACATGGACTGTTTTTCATGTCTGAGACAAAAAACTGACTTATGAAACTTGCTTTATAGTGATGTGTTGTTGTTCGGGTCACTTTATCATGTAATGGATTTAATAGATGTATAGCTTTATTCAATAAGCAGACTAAAGAACAAACTTTCTTTGATCTTGATGGTTTCAAACTAAGGACATGTTCACACGTTCAGTATTTGGTCAGTATTTTACCTCAGTATTTGTAAGCAAAAATCAGGAGTGGAACAAATACTGACCAAAATACTGAATGTATGAACGTGGCCTAGTGGAATTGAATGGCCTACTCAACAGATCAACAGAACCTCGCAAATATACATGTAAATAAGAAGCACCGGAAAAACTCTGAAGTAAATGAGGCTTTTATATGAGTTGTTATTATTTTATCAAAGACAAAAGTACTTTAGTGAGTACTTTAATTTTTAAAGTTGCCAAAGACTTTCGGAAACTATGTGCTCGTTAGATAATGGTAGCAAAGAGGGCAGCGGGACGTGTATTGATGGTAAAATTGATGCCTGTTTTTTAAATTGTAGAAATTGCCTTGCTAGCTTTAGGAATACACATCTCACAGATGTAAAGTTTTGGGATATAATATCTCACGCATATCATTCATTTCCAGTGCATGTAATACCAATAAAATCTATGAACGTTTCTAATACCAATAAAATATATGCTGTAACAAATTTTGCTCAGATTTTGTGGTAGGAAAGATGTTGTGCTTTTGTTTTAGTTTTTATGACGTCAGTGAATAATAGTAAAGGTTGTAGCTGCCTAAGGGCTAATTCAGATGTTCGTGTTTTGCTGTGTTTTTCACGGATAGCATTCGTACTGATAATAGTCTGTGATTTTGCGGGCAGAGAGGTCCACGCAAAATAGCGGAGACGTATCCAATTTTGATGAGTGTTGGATCAAAATCAGTAATGCAAGTATATGGGTCTGTGAAAAAATTGGACAGCACTTGGATGGAGAATTTTCACAGGTAGATAGGGAAAGAATAGAGAAAAACTGATGACATTCGGGCTGAACTCAGAAAAAAACTCTGATAAAATGCGGTTAAAACTCTGACCAAAATTACTGAAGAAATTTAGTCAGTGGAAAAAAAGTGACACGTGAATGCAGCCTTACTATGTCCGATAAAGATACAAGTTCCTGGATGATGTCTCATCATTGGTAAGGCAGAAAGATATAGATTATGGATCATAACTGAAGTCAACCATGCCCACTGCTTCATGACACCAATGTATCTCAAAATTGCACCAAAAATTGCCCTACAAAACAAGACTTCACACAGTTGTGTTGAAGGAAAAGTACAGCACAGGAAAGCCAAATTCTTTTAAACAAAATCTAGTGTTTGTATTGCACAAAATAAACCAGCCAAAAGCTATATACTGTAAATGTAATATCGTAAAAGGCATTGGGTCTGACTCATCAATGTTTTCACACTAGATAGAGTTTCACCAAAATTTAGCAACTTTGGCTTTTTCATGCAAGTTTCTCTTAACTCTGCTAAAATTGGCAGAGCATGAACAATGCCGGTCTTGATAAATGGCCCATTGTATCTTTTAGACTGCACAGTGAACACTGTAATACAAAACACAAAAAACAGCAGCAAAATAACTGTGGTTTTACCTGTCTCCACAAAACAGTTAATAAAAGTTAAATGTCATCAGAGTGCAGTCCAATGAAAGACAATGGAGAAGATGGAGAAATTAAGTTCTCCATCTTCTCCGCACCTGTGGTGTGATTCTCTCGTGCGAGAGAATCGGATCACACTAAGATGACACTCGGATCAAACTCAGGCAGAGTTTAGGCCGAGTGTTATTAAGATAATCAGCCCGATTTTTTGTAAAGACTTAATTAATTTATGCTGCTATATATGAAATGCAGGGCTACACCTTCAGGATACGAAGCCTACAGAATTTTATGTACAATACTTGTAACTGCTGAGCATTGGGAAAGTACAGTATCTCATGGAGGTGCCATATGGTCCAGGCAGAGTGATTGTTTTGAAGCACTTGTTACATTGTCAGTCTGAGGTCTCATTCAGATGTCTCTTTTTTACACCTATAGTAGATTCATGTTTAATTGGTGAAAAACATGGAAAGAACACATACTTGGAAGACAGACATCAGGATGAGGCCTTAGTGATAGTATTGGGCAATGTACTGCCTGAGCTGTAGAAAAAAAATTCTTAGATAAAATTAAATCCCAGATATTTGTATAGTACATTTGCACACCAATAAGTTCTGACTTTTGTTGTTATGTATCACTTACTACCTATAAATATGTTGACATTGCAAATGAAATGTGTAAAATGTATAAATGAATGTGTGCATTTGTTACTTTTCCACTTATTTGCTTTTAAAAATGCTGCTATATGGGTGTGTACACCACAAGAAGGAACATTTTTAGAGACTTTTTTGGATTTCAAGTTCTTTTCAGTGAATTGCGTCTAAAGTATGAGAAAGTAGTTTCTAGCTTTTCTTAATCACTGATTAAAACAAGCTGTGACCCTAAGATGTTTCTATGTCTACCAAAACTGCCAGTTCCAGCACAATTTTCTTAAGATGTTATGCAAGTTATAAGCTCAGGAACATGAATTTACTTACATTGAATGTATCGAAAATTTGATCTTTTATTTTTCAAAACCTCACCAATTATCCTGAGAAAACACCTTTGTTTTTATGTATGACCTAAATTTGTTTCTAAAATTTTATATGTGTATTTTCAATATTTTTTACATTTGTAGGTACAAAAAATGAATAAAATGATAAATAAATGTTGCCTTAAGTGTTTTCATATAAAATAGTTTTCATATAAAATAATAGGAGAAATGAGTTGATGTGCATGCTTTAGGCTGATATGCTTTTTCAAAGTTTTGTGAAGTTTTTAAAGAGGATATTTTCACCAAATTTTTTATATTTAACTAGACACACAATGTCATAGTGAATGCAGAGCGGAAAAAAAAATATTTTGTTTTGTTTTTTTACATTTCACTCCCCCTTTGCGAAAATACAAACAATCAAAGTATTTGACACTCAATGATTACATTTTTTCTTAAGTCCAAGTGGGTGCTATCAGAGTTTTGTTTGGGAGCATGTATTTCTTCCCCCATTATGATGCTGACCAATCATAAGCAGGCTATAACACTAAAAAGAAAGAAGAATAAGCCCCCACTGTAAATTAGTGTGTGAGATGTAATGATAGAGTCTGATCTCTTTGTCTAACCACCTGCATAATTAGAAAGCAAAGATGACTAAGGGTACCGTCACACAGTGCAATTTTGATCGCTACGACGGTACGATTCGTGACGTTCTAGCGATATCGTTACGATATCGCAGTGTCTGACACGCAGCAGCGATCAGGGATCCTGCTGAGAATCGTACGTCGTAGCAGATCGTTTGGAACTTTCTTTCGTCGCTTGATCACCCGCTGACATCGCTGGATCGTTGTGTGTGACAGCGATCCAGCGATGCGTTCGCTGGTAACCAGAGTAAACATCGGGTAACTAAGCGCAGGGCCGCGCTTAGTAACCCGATGTTTACCGTGGTTACCAGCATAAAAGTAAAAAAAAACAAACCGTACATGCTCACCATCTGATGTCCGTCCGGTCCCTTGCCGTCCGCTTCCTGCTCTGACTGTCTGCCGGCCGGAAAGTGAGAGCAGATCACAGCGGTGACGTCACCGCTGCACTCTGCTCTCACTGTACGGCCGGATCTGTCAGAGCAGGAAGCGGACGGCAAGGGACCGGACGGACATCAGATGGTGAGCATGTACGTTTTTTTTTTTTTTACTTTTACGCTGGTAACCACGGTAAACATCAGGTTACTAAGTGCGGCCCTGCGCTTAGTTACCCGATGTTTACCCTGGTTACCCGGGGACTTCGGCATCGCTCCAGCACCGTGATTGCAACGTGTGACCGCAGTCTACGATGCTGGAGCGATAATCATACGATCGCTGCGACGTCACGGATCGTGCCGTCGTAGCGATCAAAATTGCACTGTGTGACGGTACCCTAACACCTTTCAGATAAGGTTCCTGTTAGGGGAGGGGTAGCATAGCTTAGTTTAATTGTGGCATCATACAAACAAGTTTATCATTGTCCTCCCCTCACAGGGTCGGCTCTGCTGTATTGCCCTAACCCCCACTCTGTCTATTCAGAAATGAGAGTTCAACATGTCTGTATCATACTTATGTTTGTTGTGCTCAATTTATAATCCCTCTGCAGTGAGATCAAAGCAGGGTGACATTACATCTCACACAGGAGTAACCCTAGAAAGGCAGCCTGCTCCTGTGTGAGATGTAATGTCTGCCTGCTCTCACTGTAAGGTGATTGCAGGTGCCTGAGCATAGCAGATACCAGTATGATTACTGACACACTCAGTAACAAGGAGAGGTGACACAAAGGTTATAATGTGACACAGCTAAACTCAGTTGCACTGCCCCACACTGTTTCATGCAGGAGGATAGACCAGGATATCAGAGCTATATCATTACATCTCAAAAACTGAGAAACCTGCTCTGTGCTATGCTGGGGACATGTTCTTCTTTCCCTTGAGTATTGGTGCCTGCTTAAGATTGGTAAGCATCATACAGAGAAAAGTAGTGCACGCCCTTATCGAAATCTATCTGATGACACCCACTTGGTCTTAAAGTTTTGTTTAACTCATAGGGTGACAAATACTTTGTTTTCTAATATCTCACAAAAAAAGAGGCAAAATTAAAGAAAAAAAAAATTCTCCACTTCAGCCAATATTACATCATGTGTCCAGTTCAACATGAAATATATGGTGCAAGGTCCTCTTTAAACAACATACATAATTTTAGGTCTCATGAGTAGTTGTGTACACAGAGATGATGGATCAAATTTTTTTAAAAGTCCTCATTCGCCAAAATGCAGATTTTTTTGTACATCGCTGTGCAGATTCAGCAAAATGGTAGCTACTGGCCACCATTTTGCTGAATCATAAAGAGCCGTAAAAATGTAAAACAAATCCTTAAATTCACCATAATGCTCACCTCTCCTGCTCCTCTCCTCCTCACTGACACTTGTCCAGTCCTTTCTGCATCTTCTGATCGCCACCAGTCTCTCTGACGAGGCCCAGGATAGTCCATGCATGCCCAAGGCAACAGCTCATGTTGAGATGTCATGATGCAGAGAACCTTCACGCTCTTGTGCAGGGAACCTTCCTGGGCCTCAATAGAGCTGGAAGTTCTGGCCTAGCTCGAGAAAAAATGGGACTTCAGCATGATCAGTGTCATCATTCAGAAGATACGGCAGAGGACTGGACTGGTGATACTTTTAGGAGCTGAACACTTGTTCATCAGACAAAATTATTCTTAAACTTACAAAAATAAAAATCATTCTTGGCAGCAAGTACTCCTCTGAAAACAATATATGTCCTGGCCAAGGATAATGCTAACCTATGCATACAGAACATTCTAATAATGTTTGTTCAGTGCACATCAGAAATGAGGCAGCTACCAGGGGGCAGAGGCAGGCATTTGCTCCATGCCCCTCACTTTGAGAGGCCCACCCGGAGTGGGCACTACTCTTAACTGTATTGGAGTGTTCATCATGCACTTTAACACTACCCCACTCCGTTCTATTAACTGCAGGTCGCTTTACACCTGTGGCCTAAAGAATAGCAGTTAGGTGCACTGAACAACATGTCACGCCGAGACTCTGATGTCCAGTGCGTGCCTCAGCACAATGACATCTCAGTAATGGTCCACCTTGCCTATATTTGCCAGTGGACTCACCAGAACATGAGGTTTAATAGCCAGTACTTGTAGGAAGACTATGGGGCAGTGGCATAACTAGGGGGGCAAATGAGGCATTTGCTTTGGTTACCACTGAAAGGGAAGTGCAATTAGGTTGCCTGATTCGGCAGTCCGGGTGCCTCCCAGGCAGTGGCATTCAAGCTGACAGCCAGCAAAGAGAGCGTGAAAAACTCTGACTCTCTGTACTCAATTGTCCTTGCATATGACATGCGCAAGCATAGTTGAAGCAATGGCTGCTGGAACCTCCAGGTCAGGGCGACATCATCAGAGTGATCAAGTTAGGTCAGCTGATCACTCAGCTCCTCAGAGGAGGTGATTGGCAGCAAGGTTACTGCTCAAATGGAATTTTATTGGCAAAGTCATCTTGTGAGGAGACATTATGGGGTGAGGGAAATATGTGAGGAGACATTAAGGGGTAGGGAAGGGGATGTGTGAGGAGAAAGTATGGAGAGGAAATGAGTGAGGAGACATTATGGTGAGGGGAAATATGTGAGGGACAGTATGGGGGTGTATGAGGAGACATTTTGGAGAGGAATTTTGTGAAGAGACAGTATGTGGAGGAGTGGGAAATATGTGAGGAAACATTATGGGGAAAGTGGGGATGTGTGAGGAGACAGTTTGGAGGAGGGGAGAATGTATCAAGAGACAGTATGAGGAGAGGAGGGAATATATGAGTAGACAGTATGGGGAGAGGAGGGGAAATGTGTGAAGAGAGTATGGGGAGGGGGAATGTGTGAGAGGACAGCATGGGGAAAATAGTGTAAGGGGACAGTATGGTAGGGAGACATGTGAGGGTACAGTATAGAGACTGGCTAGCATAGAAGGCAGCATAGAGAGGGCAGGGTAAAGGGACAATGTGGGGGAGAAAAGTGTGAGGGGACAGTATTGAGGGAGATACTGTGATGAAACAGTATGGGAAGAGAAAAGGGTGAAGGGCACAGTATAAAAACTGGGTAGTATGGGGACAGTATAGAGAGGGGGCAGAATGGGAGGACAATGTAAGGGCACAGTATGGAGTGGACAGTATGCAGGGGGTGAGTGTATAATAATTATTCACATACAGTTTACATAACCCAAAGCCATTACTGTGCAAATACCACAAAGTATTTTGCTTACAATAAGCAAAACAGCACAAGCCTCAAAACTTCTGGAACAAGGTATTTTGGAGTGATGAGACCAAAATTGAACTTTTTGGCCACAACCATAAACGTTACATTTGGAGAGAGGTCAACAAGGCCTTTGATGAAAGGAACACCATTCCTACTGTAAAGTACGGATTTGGATCGCTGATGTTTTGGGGATTTGTGAGCTACAAAGGCAGAGGAAACTTGGTCAAAGTTGAAGGAAAGATGAATGTGTGGTGCCCCTGAGGGTCCAGTAGCCACAGAGGTACTGCACCTCAGCCAGAGGTGTGGTACTCCACTCTTGGGTAAGGAGGGGACACTACCCAGTACTAGTGATGAGCTAATATACTCGTTGCTTGGGTTTTCCCAAGCACGCTCGGGTGATCTCCGAGTATTTGTTAGTGTTTGGAGATTTAGTGTAATAATTATAGGGGATAACTCAGGAGACTCTTTGCGTGGAACAAGACAACTACAGGACACAGTTTTATAAGTGGTAAAGTCTATATTATCACACGGTGATTCAAACAGGTGCAGAGAGAAACTCAAGTCCACAACACTTGGTGTAAATATTAAACGCAGCTTAGCAGTCTATAGGAAACTTCAGAGGAAAATGCAATCAAGCAGAAAGTCTATGAAGCACAGTTATTCTTGAGGATACTTGACACGAATAAATCCTTGTCTTAGTCCAAGCACAGATAGATAAGCTTAGAAGGCAGTTCAAATCATATCTTAGCTCAACCAGGGAGGCCTGGTTAATAGTCTCAGGTTTTTGCAGAGCAGAAACAGCTTACATGTCCAGCAAATGCAGATGGAAGTAAACACGAGCAGCAGATGAAGGAGGATTACTGGAGACTGGTGTATGCAGCAGGAACTCAGAGCAGAGTAGCAGGATCACCACACAGGTTCACAGGAGCAGGTATACAGCCAGGGAGTAATCAGAGGTCAGGATCTGGATGCAAGGCAGAATACTCTAGCACAGACTGAAGGCTGGGGTGAAGTTTTATAGCAGGAAGACACAGTGCACATGAGACCAAAGACGCCATCTTGGAAAAGGGCAGTAATGCACAAAAGGTAAAAAATGTTCAGAGTCCTGACATTTAGCTTTTGTTGATTCAGCTGCTTGATTTACATCTGCTAGCCAGCCTTAGTACATGTGGGGGTTGCCTGGTTGCTAGGGAATCCCCAGATGTAATCAAACTGTCTAGTAGTCACAAATCATCTAGCTGCGGCAAGGAAAACTAAATCTCTGAACACTAACAAATACTCGGAGACCACCCGAGCGTGCTCGGGAAAACCCGAGCAACAAGTATATTTGCTCATCACTACCCAGTACCCACACACTAGCATCTAACACTAGACCTCTATATGCCTGGAGGGAATTAGGTAGAGGGTGTGGGTGGAGAAAGTGACAGTTGTGAGGAGTTGTCATGGAAACAAGAGGGAGGAGTTAGGCAGTCAGTGACAAGACGAGTGAACAGTGAGAGGCAGAGACATTTGAGAGGCAGTTGGAGCTGGGGACTTGAGCAGTGAGGAGCTTGTCCCAGCACCAGAAGAGAGAGAACAAAGAAAATAGAGAGAAGTTCCAGAGAGTGAGAGAAGAAGAAGGGGTCCTAGGGGCACGGGTAGTGAGGAATCCACCCGTGGGGCCTGAATCCATGCTGACCATAGTAGGGTGGAGAGACCAGGTCGCAGTAGGGGACCATCCCCAGCTCACCTCATTCTGAACTGTATATGATCAATGACCGGGTACTGTACTCACTGACTGCATAGCCATCCTGTCTGGAAGATCTTCTGAAATAGAGGGCAGGGAGCTACTGCACAGGCTCTAACCCGGCCAGTGATAATGATAAGCTGCTTACTAACTGTGCAAGTGAAGCCAGGAATGCTATAGTCACCATAACCATGGATACCTGCGTTACTGAGATACCCTGCACATGAGGTAAGCAATACAACTAAATAAAAACTATACAGAATATCTAATTGAGGGTAAATACTAATATTATTAATATTACACCTAGTAAATTTTGAAATAGGATCTTTGAGAAGGAAATACCCCTTTAATTTCAGCAGACCAAGCATGAGGCTAGCTCCCAAGAAGGAAGTGGCGCCAGTATATGTGATGCTGGAAAATCTTGCAAGACCGGACTTGACTTGAGATGAGCAAACTCCTGGATGTCTGGATTCGTCAGGTTTGGCTTGATCCGTTGATATTATGCCGTTGGCATCATGTCCATATATATTCATGCTAATCAGCAGACCTGTTTACAAAGCAGCAAACTCGCTGGCAGGAGCGGTATGTGATTGCTCTGAGCCGGTGCTGGGCAAAACAGGCAGGTAGTTAGCAATTTCTTAGCCCCATGAAAAAACACATACTTGGAAACACAATAAAATAATTGCAAGTAACCTAATTTAAGAAATTGGTGTAGAAATTCTGCAGAAATCTGCAACATCATAAACACACCAAATACTCATTGTACAAACTTATCCTAAGAGCCCAGTACCAGAACTGTTATATGGCAGTATACAGAATGGCTACAGGTGTGAAACACAGGCTGCATAAAGACTCCACAAACTATAATTTGGTTGAAAAATGTTCTGATAGGCTCCCAAAACAACAACCCAAACGTCCCATCACATCCTCACTATCTCAGATGCAGCACTCTTAACAACATCAGATTTAACAGAGGAATCACGGTCTTCATAGTAGCCATTGTACATCATGACAGCTGTAGCGTCCATCATTATAACCAGAGTGTTCCTGGTACAGTTTGAGTGTTTTTCTCCACCATCGGTTACTGTATAAAAGGGGATATTATACACGCATAAAAAATGTTGAAGCCACTTGACATAGGTATCAGTGATGATGATGAACACTTCTGTGATTAATTCCCTGCATTTTGTATGACCACAAACTTTGCTGCCTGCTGCTGTCGTCTCAGTTTTGCTCATTCTAGGCAATTACCTAAACAAGAAAAATAATCTTAAGACTAATGCATGTAGAAAGTAGTATGAATATCAGTTTGCCTAATTTCTTTCATTTTTACATTTTCACATGTTACAACCAGAATGGTTGCTAAGGGTAAAATCCTTGATTTTAGTTACAATTTTTCACCTATATGAGTCTCATGAAGTATGGTATTTATTCATTCTAAAATGTGGTTAGCCACAGGACCACAGCCAATCTATCAAAATGACTCCTGGAGAACATCTATTGTATATAAATGATAAAAAAAACTGACTAGCTACACTAGCAATGAGTTAGTGTACAATATGGAAGGGTTTTTCAACACAGCAGCCAAATAAATCATTTTTACGGCTTCCAGATAAATTGTTTAGTTACTGTTCAGATAAACAATGAGATAAAACACGAAACACAACATTTCAGGGTAAATTATGAAGAAATAAATGGGTGAGAGACTGATTTCTACAGTCTAGAAAAAAGTATAACTGCACTGTTAGGTGACATTTCAGTATAAGTTCTCATGCACATGAGGAATAACTCTGTTTGCAGCCATTTCAATAGTGATTGGACTGAAACTAAAAATATTCTCAATCAATTTTATCCTACATTTCCCCCCTGGACTAGAATCCTCAGCATTTTCTTCTTGGGTGTACTGACTTTTTTTTCTCTCTCTAGCTCCTCTCCCTCCCCTCTCTAGAGACTTATAGAAAAAAAGTTATTTGATCATTCACTGAAGACAGACTTGTAGACAGGTTTATAATGAACCAGTCACCTGATTTATGCCAATATAACGTGGGCAGTGGCGGGTAATCATGGGCGAGGTGATTACTATCCGATTGCCAAATTTTTGGCGCTGAGGAAGTGGCAGATTGCCACGAAACGCGTCGGCACAATTAAGCTTTTAAGAACATTTCCATCATTGTGTGGTCAGCGCGGACACAAGAAACCCGGTCTTCTTCTTCCTTCTTGTGACATTGGTATCCACAGGAGTCTGCAGCGACCACTGTTTCCTCTCATATCCTTACCAACACATATATTCACATGCAGGCGTCTGCTCCAGACATAGTCTGCTCCATTCATCTTTTAACTTCCATCTTTTAAATTACATCTTTTTAATTACTTTGAATTAGACTGAATTCTAGAATGCATTTGGCAACTCATCACTGCTACAATATTATCATCATCATCATCTGTACTATCTAACTCGAGCTGTTATCCTCTTCCCACAGGTATGCACTGAATGTCTCCAGCTTCTCCTAGACCCTGAATGTCTATATGATCTCCATTTTTTTCCTCTGGTATGCACTGAATGTCTCCAGCTTCTCCTAGACCCTGAATGTCTATCTGATCTCCATTTTTTTTCTGGTATGCACTGAATGTCTCCAGCTTCTCCTAGACCCTGAATGTCTATCTGATCTCCATTTTTTTTCCTCTGGTATGCACTGTATGTCTCCAGCTTCTCCTAGACCCTGAATGTCTATCTGATCTCCAATTTTTTCCTCAGGTATGCACTGAATGTCTCCAGCTTCTCCTAGACCCTGAATGTCTATCTGATCTCCATTTTTTTTCCTCTGGTATGCACTGCTTACCCTTAACTTTTGTTCCATAATGTACTTCACTTGACTTCTCTGGTGTCTTCCATGCATACCTCTGAGTGGTCAGTCTAATCCCTCCTCCCCTTTTATGATCTTTGCTTTACTCTGAACATGTGTTCTGGCCACACATGCTCTCACAGCTGAACCCACTTACCAAGACATTTATTCACATGCAGGTGTCTGCTCCAGACGTAGTCTGCTCCATTCATCTTTTAACTTCCATCTTTTAAATTACATATTTTTAATTACTTTGAATTAGACTGAATTGAACTGGAATTGACTGGAAGGTAACGGAATAGCAAACCTCCAAAATGTTTAGGTTTCTTTTCTCTTTCACTCCCATACTACTTTCCTTCTTACAATCTCCTGCAATCCGTCCACCTAGTAAAGAACTAGTTATTTTTGCCTCCATCCTCCCCAGCCATCTCACCTTCTCCTCAGAACTGTTCCTCCACATACAATCCTCTTTCTCCAGACACACACGGCCATATCATGTCCTATCCTGCTCCCACCTTCTTACGCTCTGTCTGGTAATTCTCATCTCTGGTGATGTATCCCCAAATCCCGGCCCTCCTAAACACATCCCCTTGCTCATTTCTAACCTTCTGCCACGATCCTCTGCACGTTTTCCCAACCATGATAACCTCATACCCATTCATCCAGGCCCCACTCCCCCGGTCCCTCTACCTGGGGCACTATGGAACGAATGCTCTGTCTGCAACAAACTGCCATTCATCCATGACCTCTTAATCACCAACAAACTCTCCTTCCTTGGCATCACTGAAACCTGGCTCACCCCCTCTGACTCAGCCTCTCCGGCTATGCTTTCCAATGGCGGATTCCACCTCTCTCACACCACTCGCCCCAGCAACAAATGTGATGGAGGAGTTGGCTTGCTCCTGTCCTACACCTGCTCCTTTACTCCAATCCTGCTACCACCCTCCACTGCTCTTCCCTCGTTTGAGGTGCACTCTGTCCGCATCTATTCCCCCTCCAACCTCCAGCTAGCTGTCATCTACCGCCGCCCAGAACTAGCCAACTCCACCTTTCTCGACCACTTCACCACCTGGCTACTTCATTTCCTCTCTGCTGACATCCCCACTATCATCATGGGTGACTTCAACATCCCCACTGACACTTCCACCTCAGCTGCCTCTAAAGTTTTATCACTGACTGCCTTCTTTGGCCCCACTCAATGGTCCTCTGAGGCCACTCACAAAGATGGCCACACGCTGGACCTCCTCTTCACCCACCTCTGCTCCCTTACTAATCTCACTAACTCTCCCCTCCCCCTTTCTGACTACAATTTACTGACATTCTCTTCCCTCTCCTCTCCTAGTGTGCAACCCCAACTCCACAAACTCACTCACCCTCACAGAAATCTCAAACACCTCAACTTACAATCACTCTCGGAGTCCCTTCTCCCTCTTACAGACATAGCCTCCCTTCATGACACAGATGCTGCTGCCACTTTTTATAACACCACAATAACAGCAACACTTGATTCGGCCACCCCACTCATGCATAGCAAAACTCGTACAGTGAACAGGCAGCCCTGGCTGACCAGCCTGGCCCAACAACTGAGATGGGCCTCCAGGATCGCTGAGCGGAGATGGAAGTGATCCCGCTCTGCCGACCACTTCACTGCATATAAGCAGTTCCTCGCCAGCATCAAGTCCACGCTCACTGCTGCAAAGCAAACTTACTTCTCATCTGTCATATCCTCCCTGTCTCACAACCCTAAACAGCTTTTCAACACTTTCAGTTCTCTACTCCATCCCCCCCGCACCTCCTCCCTCCCCTCTCATTTCTGCTGAAGACTTTGCCTCTTTCTTTAAACAGAAGATTGATACGATCAGAGAAAGCTTCAGCCCACAGCACCCAATGTCCCTTTTAGCTGCTCAACCCTGTTCCCCCCAAACCAGCTTCTCCATCATGACAGAAGATCAGCTCTCCACCCTCCTGTCAAGATCACATCTCACCACTTGCACGCTTGACCCGCTACTGTCCCACCTCATCCTTAACCTTGCCACGGTCTTCATCCCAACCCTAACGCACCTGTTCAACCTCTCACAACAGGTGTCTACCCCTCATCCTTCAAACATGCCAAGATCACACCCATCCTCAAAAAGCCCTCCTTCGACCCATCCTCTGTGTCTAGCTATCGCCCGATATCTCTTGTCCCTTATGCCTCCAAATTACTGGAACAACACGTCCATCTTTAACTGTCCTTCCACCTCTCCTCCTGCTCCCTCTTTGACCGGTTACAATCTGGCTTCCGAACCCATCACTCAACTGAAAGTGCCCTAACTAAAGTCACCAATGACCTACTAACTGCCAAGAGAAAGTGACACTACGCTGTCCTCCTTCTCCTAGACCTGTCTTCTGCCTTTGACACTGTGGACCACTCCCTTCTGCTACATATCCTCTTATCTCTTGGCATCACAGACTTGGCCCTGTCTTGGCCCTGGATCTTGTCATATCTGACAGACAAAACATTCGATGCCTCCCTCCTCCACACCACCTCCTCACTCCGCCCCTTGTCTGTCGGTGTTCCTCAAGGCTCTGTTCTAGGACCCCTACTCTTCTTCATCTACACCTTTGGCCTGGGACAGCTTATAGAATCCCACAGTATGCAGTACCATCTCTACGCCGATCACACGCAGATCTACCTATCTGGACCTGACCTCACCTCCTTACTTACCAAAATCCCACACTGTCTGTCTGCTATCTCGGCCTTCTTTTCTGCTCACTTTCTAAAACTGAACATGGACAAAACAGAATTCATCATCTTTCCCTCATTTAACTCTACCCCTCCACCAGACCTATCCACTAAGTTAACGGCTGCTCGCTTTCCCCAGTCCCACCCGCCCGGTGTCTCGGGGTGATCCTCGACTCTGCCCTCTCTTTCAAGCCACATATCCAAGCCCTTGCCTCCTCCTGCTGTCTCAAACTCAAAAATATTTCCCGGATCCGCCCATTCCTTGACCGTGACACCACAAAAACACTAGTGCATGCCCTTATCATCTCCTGCCTTGACTACTGCAACTTCCTACTCTCTGGCCTCCCTTCTATCACTGTGGCATCACTCCAATCCATCCTACACTCTGCTGCCCGACTAATCTACCTGTCTCCCCGCTATTCCCCAGCCTCTCCCCTATGCCAAGCCCTTCACTGGCTTCCTATCGCCTAGAGAGTCCAGTTCAAAACAATTACAATGACATACAAAGCCATCCACAACCTGTCTCCTCCATACATCTCCGACATGGTCTTCCGGTATTTACCTACACGCAACCTCCGATCCTCTCCTTCTCTACTCCCCTCTCATCTCTTCTTCCCATAATCACATCCAAGACTTCTCCCGTGCTTCCCCCATAGTCTGGAACTCTCTACCCAACACATCAGACTCTCGTCTACCATAGAAACCTTCAAAATGAACCTGAAGACTCACCTCTTTTGACAAGCGTACAGCCTGCAGTGATCCTCAACCTACTGAACCACCACACAACCAGCTCTACCCTCTCCTAGTGTATCCTCACCCATCCCCTGCAGACTGTGAGCCCTCACAAGCAGGGTCCTCCCTCCTTATGTACCTGTGTGCCTTGTTTTTTGATCATGTTTAATGTATTTGTCCCCTTTTCACATGTAAAGTGCCATGGAATAAATGGCGCTATAAAAATGTATAATAATAATAATATCCTGCAAGGGGTACTGACCTTTCACAACCTGTAAAGGTGAGTGCACCTACCACGTATTGTCATCCAAATTATCACTTTTATCGCCCTATGTGCGCTCTCTTTCCTTAATTTCATAGAACTTGTGTTACAGTAAGGTGACACTCTAGCTTCTTCTCTAGTATAGATAACTGTGTGTTTTTTAGACTGCTTGCCCGAGTTAAAGAATCCTTCCTTCAACTTGCCTTGTTTTAGGCTACTTGGCCTGAGATAAGGAACCTGTCCTCCTCTTGCTAGGCCCCCTTTCCTGAGATTCGGAATCCATCTGCCACTTTATGCTTATTTTCCTTCAGAATGTACTATCTGATATATGGTGGTCTTCCCTCTTTGCACACAAACACCCGAAACAATGCAAACCAAGTGTCTGTTAGCTTCTCAAAATTTTCACTATCTGAATAACAACAGGAAACTGCATTCCTATGTGCCTACATAACTTCTCCCATCCTGGACTAATACCAATAATTAACCCTGTCTGTTGCTAACCAAGTATTGCTTTGCACAATGTAGATAAAACAACATTTAAAACATAGCAATGCATTATATAATCATGAGTTCTTCAAGGGAGGTGAGGGCAGCTTCTCCCCTCCTTTACACTTACATAACGTCATGCAGCATGGATCGGATGCCAGCTGCAATAATGTATGTATGTTTGTCTGAGAAACCTTGCAGCGTTTAAGACAAAAGATATTTTGGAAAGTCGGCCAAGGACTATTTTTACATCAGATGTCTCTGTTCTCAAAAAAAATATTCAGAATGAAGGTAGGAAAGGTCCAATTGCTTTCTTTTTCTAAAGGACAGAAATGTTCAAGAAGGATGGGAGATTTTGCTAAATTAAATTCTCATTGCACAATCGGTAACTATCCCGAAAAGAAGGAAGAACTGGGAGCATTTAAAGATACCAGGATGGATGAACACAGAACTTAATCACTTGTTAAAAGGGAAAAAAATGTATATTAAATGGAAAGAGGGGGCATATCTAAAGAAGAATATAATGCTGTTTGCAGGGAATGCAGGGCAAGTGCTAGAAGAGCTAAAGTCAGTAATGAAGTGAGGCTTGCAAGGGAGACAAAAAAGCAGTAAAAAGGATTTTGGGAGTATGTTAAAAGAAAAAGAAAAGTCAAAGATGCTATAGGATTTTTACAGGATAAAAAGGGTGAAGTGGTCAAAAATGATTTTAAGAAGGCCAAACTTTTAAATTACTATTTTGATCTTCATGGTGCCATCGAAGTAATAAAAGGAACCACACTATCTATAAACAGATAGATGGTAAGAGATGGTGAAGGAACACTTAGCTATTTTAAATTAATTTAAATCTCCTGGTTGATATGAATTACATCCTAGGATGCTGAGAAAGTTAGGAAAAGAAATTGTAGAACCACTAGCCAGAATGTTTGAAAATCCTGGAGAACAGAAGAAGTCTCGGAAGATTGGAAAAGGGCAAATGTTGTCCCTATTTTCAAAACAGGAAAGAAAATGGATCCAGGAAATTACAGGCCAGTGAGCCTTACGTCTATACCAGGAAAGATCTTTGAACAAATAATTAAACAGCATGTACAGTGCCTTGCGAAAGTATTCGCTCCCTGGAACTTTTCAACTTTTTCGCACATATCGTGCTTCAAACACAAAGATACCAAATGTAAATTTTTGGTGAAGAATCAACAACAAGTGGAACACAATTGTGAAGCTGAATGAAATTTATTGGTTATTTAAAATTTTTGTGGAAATTCAAAAACTGAAAAGTGGGGCGTGCAATATTATACGGCCCCTTTAACTTAATACTTTGTTGCGCCACCTTTTGCTGCGATTAAAGCTGCAAGTCGCTTGGGGTATGTCTTTATCAGTTTTGTACATCGAGAGACTGAAATTCTTGCCCATTCTTCCTTGGCAAACAGCTCGAGCTCAGTGAGGTTTGATGGAGATCGTTTGTGAACAGTAGTTTTCAGCTCTTTCCACAGATTCTCGATTGGATTGAGGTCTGGACTTTGACTTGGCCATTCTAACACCTGGATACGTTTATTTGTGAACCATTCCATTGTAGATTTTGCTTTATGTTTGGGATCATTGCACTGTTGGAAGACAAATATCCGTCCCAGTCTCAGGTCTTTTGCAGACCTTTTAAACAACACTTTTTATGGTTATCTTTGAGAAATGGCATTTAGGACAACATTGGATCATTCAGTAATCCACAATGAACTTCAGTGGTTTACCCCCACATATGGGGAATCAGCGTACTCAGGACAAATTGTACAACAACTTTTGGGGTCCATTTTCTCCTGTTACTCTTGGTAAAATAAAACAAATTGGAGCTGAAATATATTTTGTGTGAAAAAAAGTTAAATGTTCATTTTTATTTAAACATTCCAAAAATTCCTGTGAAACACCTGAAGGGTTAATAAACTTCTTGAATGTGGTTTTGAGCACCTTGAGGGGTGCAGTTTTTAGAATGGTGTCACACTTGGGTATTTTCTATCATATAGACCCCTCAAAATGACTTCAAATGAGATGTGGTCCCTAAAAAAAAATGGTGTTGTAAAAATGACAAATTTCTGGTCAACTTTTAACCCTTATAACTCCCTAACAAAAAAAAAATTTTGTTCCAAAATTGTGCTGATGTAAAGTAGACATGTGGGAAATGTTACTTATTAAGTATTTTGTGTGACATATCTCTGTGATTTAAGGGCATAAAAATTCAAAGTTGGAAAATTGCGAAATTTTCAAAATTTTAGCCAAATTTCCTTTTTTTACACAAATAAACGCAAGTTATATCGAAGAAATTTTACCACTATCATGAAGTACAATATGTCACGAGAAAACAATGTCAGAATCGCTAAGATCTGTTGAAGCGTTCCAGAGTTATAACCTCATAAAGGGACAGTGGTCAGAATTGTAAAAATTGGCCCGGTCATTAACGTGCAAACCACCTTCGGGGCTTAAGGGGTTAAACATAGTTGCGCCTAATATTGGGTTGCAGCCTGGAGGGCCAATTAGCTAATCCAAATCGACTGAGATAAAATTGTGTTTCAGTGTGAAATCAGAAGGCCAGATTTCCACTGAAAAATCGCTAGGCCTAATATTGGGGTGCAGCCAGGAGGCTCAATTAGCTAATCCAAATTGTTTGTGATAAAACTGTGTTTCATTGAGAAATCAGACGGCCAGACTTCCACTTAAAAATCACCAGGTATAACAGTGTTGTGCAGGCACACTATCTAAGAAAATAAATAGTGATTGTTCATTTAGTGACAGGTATCTGGCAGCTGTGGGTCTAAGGTTGTGAAACAGCAGGATACAATAGGGGAAGCCTTCATACAACATGAGTGGGAAAAAGCGAGGTCATGGTGGAAGGGGGAATAGGATTGGTGTTTGTCATGTACGTGGGTTAGATGTTAATGTTAATGAAAGCTCAACTGAACAAACTCCAGATTCGTCCTATCCACAGACCACTGACAACATCTGCTACTGGATGGGCAACTCTACTCCCTTTCTTTAGCAGCTGCACAGCAGTACACCTTGTAAATGAGGCTCAGAAATAGCATGTGCTCCAGTGGATGGCAAGCACTGCAACAATGGCCTCTCCTCCTCTTCATCCACTTTAACATCACACACAGTACAATACTCAGAGGTGGCACCCCAATCACCCTTGTTTCCCTCATCTGATGTCACAGAATCCAGAGGAGGAAAGTGTCTGCAACGATGCCCAAAATTATTTCATGTTGGATCTGGGGCTGGACAAAGTGGAATCCAAGCAGAATCCAGACCCTCGTCACCAGATGTTAACCACCAAGGGTGGAGGTGATCCTGATGATACCAGAGGAGCATGCAGACTGCACTGTGGTGTCATGGCAGGAAGACGAGGAGGAGATCCCACTTTTGTTATCTGTGAAATTTGCAAAAAAACTCAGTAGAGGAAAAAATTGCAATAATTTGACAACTGCATTCGTGATTTGGCACATGTGCGCGATCAACATGCCTTAGTGTGGGAATCTCATTGCGCTAAAATGTCGACTAGCAGGTCTTGCCAACCACTGGCCATCCGTTCAACCACATCTGATGCTTCTGCCTCCTCTATCACTGTGGCAAGTGTTTTCCCACAGGTCTCCGGAAACTCCACTTGTTTACCCCTACAGTCAGGGTGAGTGAGAGCCCGTCAGCTGTTACGGAATTGGATATGACTGCTGTTTTTGTGTCACCTAGCACAACACATCTTTCTCAATCCTCCTATCAATCCAACATCCCTTCCTGCACCTCTCTCACAGTCCAGCAGTTTGTCCTGTTCTCCGTACTCCACGCTCTCTCAACACATAAGCCAGCCCTTGGTCCCACAGTTGTGCTCACATAAAAGAATGTTTCCTCCTACACAGGCCAAAGCTAAAAGCTTGAACTCCACCATCACCAATCTGTTGGCCATGGAAATGCTGCCTTTCCACCTGGTGGATACAGATGGTTTCAGAAAGTTGATGGCTGTCTCAGTCCCCCAGTAACAGTTGCCCAGTCGCCATTACTTTTCTAAGAAAGCTGTGCCTGCCTAGACCAGCATATCGCACATAATATCACCCGTTCCCTGAAAAAATCTATGTCTGCCAGGATGCATTTCACCACTGACACCTGGACAAGCAAACATGGGCAGAAGCGTTACATCTCACTAACTGGGCACTGGGTGACTTTGCTGACTGTGGGGGCAGGCGGTCAAGGGGCTGCTCCACAAGTCTTTGAATACCTAAGGCTTGTGGGACAAACCTCTGTATCTAACAGTTCCTCCACTGCTTCTGGATCCTCCACTTACTCTAGGGCCTCCACCTGTGCCCTCAACCTCTCCCTTAGTCAGACACAAGTTCCAACAGTGCATATAGAATCCCCCCTACCTCCATACTGCGCAGCCATGTCTCAGCACAATCATTAAGTGTTCAAATTAATATACCTTGGAGATCCCAGTCACACAGCCCAAAAGTTGTGGACAGCAATCCAGGCCGAGTTAGAGCAATGGCTGTCTCCTCTGAACCTGGAGACAGGGAAGGCCTTTTGCGATAACGGTGCAAACCTGGTGGCAGTCCTACACCAGGGTAAACTAAAAGCAAACCACAAAGAGAATTAAAATTCTCCAAAAATTCAAAAATCCATCAGAAAAAAGACAGCAAAACTTACCTGCCCAGGTCTTAGAACAAATGCACTACAGGGTGCAGCCAGCCCATATAGCAAGATGTTGTTAGCACAGGTGCAAAATAGCAAATGAACAGCCACTCACCACACCCATTCATGGAGGGGGTGACTGCTTAGTATACATTTGCACACTAAAGGCCTGTATAGGGTGCTGTTCATATAAAGGCAATGCTTAGTGTCTGGTTCTCAGTCTATTAGTCACGCCCCCACTATTCGATTAGGCGGGCTGGCCAGCACTCACTCACTGCATCCCAATGTGAACACACCAGTACACAAGACTAAACATGCTAGGTTGGCTGCATCCTGAAAAATATAGTGCACAAAATACATATAAATAGTAAGGTATTGGTCGATATTTTGGCCAAAATATGCAAGCTTGCAATCTGCGCCAAGGGACCTCACGCTTGCGAGTCCTATCACTAAACTAAAAGCAAAGCCACAAAGAGAATAAAAGTCCTCCAAAAATTCAAAAATCCAGCAGCAAAAAAGGCATCAAAACTTACCTGCCCAGGTCTTAAAGTAAATGCACTACAGGGTGCAGCCAGCCCATATATCAAGATGTTGTCAACACAGGTGCAAAATACCAAATGAGCCACTCACCACATGAGATACTTTATCGATTGCTTTGCTGAAGATGAGATATACTATAGCTACTGCATTTCTCTGATCCACTCAGTCAGTGATTCCATCATAGATGGAAATTAGATTTTTCCATCATGACTTGTTTGCTACAAACCCATTCTGGTTCTAGTTAATTCCTGTATTTTTATCCAAGTACTTACAGTACATAGACGCCGTTTAATAATTTGTTAAAGGATCTTTACTGGTATAGACGTAAGGCTCACTGGCCTGTAATTTCTTGGCTTAATCTTCTTTCTTTTTTTGAAGATAGGGACAACATTTGCCCTTTTCCAATCTTTTGGGATGTCTCCTGTTCTCCAGGATTATTCAAAGATTCTGGCTCTGGTGGTTCTGCAATTTTCTGTTCTATCTCTTTCAGTACCCGAGGATGTAATTCATCTGGACCAGGAGTGTTAAAAAAATTTAAATTAGCTAAGTGTTCCCTCACCATCACTCTGTTTATAGATAGTGTGGCTTCTTTTACTCCTTCGTTGGCACCATGAAGATCAGTTGATGCTATATTTGCTTTCTTGGAAAACACAGATATAAAATAGGAATTTTAAAGCTCAGCCTTCTCAACATCATTTTTTTACCACTTCACCCTTTCATCCATTAAAAACTCTATAGCATCTTTGACTTTTATTTTTCTCTTGATATACCCCAAAAATATTTTTAACTGCTTTTGGTCTCCCTTGCAAGCCTCACTTCATTACTGGTTTTAGCTCTCATAACACTTCTCCTGCATTCCCTACAAACAGCATTATATTCTTTAGATATGCCACTCTCTTTCCATTTAATATACATTTCTCTTTTCCTTTTTATTAAATGATTACGTTGTGTTTATCCATCCTGGTCACTTTAACCACTTTCTGCCATCTGAAGTACTATGCCGTCGAGGTGACCTGGGACTTAATTCCCAGGGACGGGATAGTATGTCATAGGCGATCAGCAGCGCTCACGGAGGGGGAGCGGCTGATTGCAGGCGGGTGTCAGCTGATTATTACAGCTGACATCCGGCACTATGTGCCAGGAGCGGTCACGGACCACTCCCGGCACTTTAACTCCCGCAACACTGCGATCAAACATGATCACACCGTTCTTGTGGCATAAGGAAGCATTGCGCAGGGAGGGGGCTCCCTGCATGCTTCCCTGAGACCCTCGGAACAACGCGATGTGATTGTGTTGTTCCGAGTGTCTCCTCCATCCTCCTCCCTGCAGGCCCCGGATCCAAGATGGCCAAGGGGGTCCTTCCGGGTCCTGCAGGGAGGTGGCTTGCAAGCGCCGGCATAGAGCAGGCGCCGTCAAGCCTCCTGCACTGCCTGTCAGATCGCTGATCTGACACAGTGCTTTGCAAAATGTCAGATCAGCGATCTGACACTATACAATGATGTCACACCCTTGGACAAAGTAAAAACGTTAAAAAAAAATATATATTAACGTGTAAAAAAAAAAAATCCTAAATAAAGAAAAAAAATATTGTTCCAATAAATACATTTCTTTATGTAAATAAAAAAAACAATAAAAGTACACATATTTAGTATTGTCGCGTCCGTAACGACCCGACCTATAAAACTGTCCCACTAGTTAACCCCTTCAGTGAACACCGTAAAAAAAACGAGGCAAAAAACAATGCTTTATCATCCTACTGCCGAACAAAAAGTGGAATTAAACGTGATCAAAAAGATAGATATAAATAAACATGGTACCGCTACCGCTGGTATCATCTTGTCCCGCAAAAAACAAGCCGCCATACTGTGTCATCAGTGAAAAAGTAAAAAAGTTATAGTCCTCAGAATAAAGCGATGCAAAAATAATAATTTTTTCTATAAAATAGTTTTATTGTATAAAAGCGCCAAAACATAAAAAATGATATAAATGAGGTATCGCTGTAAAAAAACTGTTTTATCAATTTTACCATACGTGGTAACGGTATAAACGTCCCCTAAAATAAATTCACGAATTGCTGTTTTTTGTTCATTCTGCCTAACAAAAATCGGAATAAAAAGCGATCAGAAAAAAATATAATGTGCCCGAAAATGGTACCAATAAAATGTCAACTCGTCCCGCAAAAAACAAGACCTCACATGACTCTGTGGACCAAAATATGGAAAAATTATAGCTCTCAAAATGTCAAAATGTAACGCAAAAACTATTGTTTGCAATAAAAAGCGTCTTTTAGTGTGTGAAAGCTGCCAAACATAAAAACCCGCTATAAATAGTAAATCAAACCCCCCTTTATCACCGCCTTAGTTGGGGGAAAATAATAAAATAAAATGTTTTATTTATTTCTATTTTTCCATTAGGGTTAGGGCTAGGGTTAGGGTTGGGGCTAAAGTTAGGGTTAGGGTTTGGATTACATTTAGGGTTGGGATTAGGGTTGCGATTAGGGTTATGGGTGTGTCAGAGTTAGGGGTGTGGTTAGGGTTATGATTGGGATTAGGGTTAGGGGTGTGTTGGAGTTAGGGGTGTGGTTAGGGTTGGGATTAGGTTTAGGGGTGTGTAGGGGTTAGGGATGTGTTGGGGTTAGGGTTGGGATTAGGGTTAGGGGCGTGTTCGGGTTAGTGGTGTGGTTAGGGTTATGGTTAGTGTTGGGATTAGGGTTAGGGGTGTGTTGGGGTTAGGGTTGGAGTTAGAATTTGGGGGGGTTTCCACTGTTTAGGCACATCAAGGACTCTCCAAATGCGACATGGCGTCCGATTTCAATTCCAGCCTATTCTGCATTGAAAAAGTAAAACAGTGCTCCTTCTCTTCTGAGCTCTCCCGTACGCCCAAACAGGGGTTTACCCCAACATATGGGGTATCAGCGCACTCAGGACATATTGGTCAACAACTTTTGGGGTCCAATTTCTCTTGTTACCCTTGGGAAAATAAAAATTTGGGGGCTAAAAAATCATTTTTGTGGGAAAAAAATATTTTTTATTTTCACCGTTCTGCGTTATGAACTGTAGGGAAACACTTGGGGGTTCAAAATTCTCACAACACATCTAGATAAGTTCCTTGTTGGGTCTAGTTTCCAATATGGGGTCACTTGTGGGGGGTTTCTACTGTTTAGGTACATCAGGGGCTCTGCAAACGTAACGTGACACCCGCAGACCTTTCCATCTAAGTCTGCATTCCGGAAGAAGGCACGTGGCCGAAACGCGCGTTGGGGCGGGTGGCAGTGCGGTCCCTCAGGTAATCTGTTTGTTACTTTTCTTTACTGGTCATGCTCTATTCTCATGTGTATGTCATAATTTGGCACCTTTGATGAAATTTCATGGGGTTCATTGCATCTTTTACAATTGGTGTGTGTACAATTACATGAGCACATTTTTATGAATTGTTGCACAATGCACTGCCACTTTTGAGCTGACTATTTATATACTTAGTAATTGATTTTGATTGCCTGTTGGGGACTGCTCTGCCACCATTTTGGTGAGTTCTTGTCATCTCCCTGCTATTTCTATTCTTTATACTTGTTGTATTATTTCTAAGTTTAATAAATCTGTTACTTTTTTAAAAAATGTTTGGTTCTTCTATGGTGTTCCATGATGTTGGAAGAAGCATTGTTCATCACCAAATTGCTCTTGTATCATTGGAAAAGGAATGGTCTCAGGACGCTTTACTGTTAGCATGACACAGAACTCATGGTAGTGCTAACTTTTTATTCCCTGGAGAATAATTCTTACAGATATCTAAAACAATCTGAATTGGGGCGTCATCAATTAAAATAACTGCAGGACGTACAGAGAATGGACTGCAGAAGACTGGGGTAAAGTTATTTTCCATGATGAAGCTACCATGATAAGCAGCTCTGTCATCCTCCTTCTCCATTCGCAGGTGGCGCAATTCAGTGACATTATTGTGTCACCTGTAATTAGATGCCAATGTTCTCAGCAACTGTGGGCCTTTGATATGCTGGTGGTTCACCAGTAGCTCTCTTTTCCAGAATAATATTCTATTGGATGTGCATCCAAGAGCCCCAAGCAAGCCCGACTCCACTAAGCACCCTTGCGTCCGTGATCATTACACCCCTGAATATATTCATCTTGACGAACTGAAAACGTTAAAGTGGCCACACATAAAAGAATGAATACAAAAGGCACACAACATCAGTGTGTTAAGTGTATGTGAGACGCCCGCCAGGGCCTAGGAATACTCGGTACCGGGTCCGGTCGTCGTTAAAGGGTTGGTCACGGTGGCGACAACCCGATCCGTGGCCCAGGGTGCCCAAGTAAAAGGG
Source organism: Ranitomeya variabilis (assembly GCF_051348905.1). Classification (NCBI taxonomy): domain Eukaryota; kingdom Metazoa; phylum Chordata; class Amphibia; order Anura; family Dendrobatidae; genus Ranitomeya; species Ranitomeya variabilis. Next base: position 326,160,356 of record NC_135237.1, on the reverse strand, counting down.
ATAGTCTTTAAAAGGATGGTGAAAATAATAAAAGTTCGTGATGCCACCTGTGGTACTCGGTCAGGGGTGGCCGACGCTGCTTAAAAGGGTTCTCTGGGGGTGGTGGTATGGCAGCTAAGATGGTATTGCTTCCCACAGGTGACGCTGGGTCCCCAGGGCTCCTGCTGTGTTAGGCCAGAGTGGTGTGGTGCCAGAATAAATGAAGAACACAAAGTTGCAATGTCTTTACCTGGTTTAATGGTTGAAGCAAGCCACAGTCCAGGGTACCAGCAACAGGTGGTGACGTGGTCCGGCCAGCCTGGAGGCAATGGTGGATCTCTCTCCCAGGTGAGGATTGTAAGCCTTCCTGCTCACGCTCATCTGCGAGGTTTATGCTGCCTGTGGCTCCCTTGCAAAGTCCTCTCTCTCCTGTCCTGGGACAGTAACCCATATGGTGGGCAGTGCAAGCCTTTTTACAGGGTCTCTATCACAACCAGAGCTCTCTGTGTACTGTTGCACCTTCAGGTGTGGGTACGAACAGACTACATAAAGTCCTCTGCCCTCCAGTTCTGCTGTGAGACTTGGAGTTCGACACAGCCTCAGGCTCCCGATGCCCGGTTCCTGCGCTTCGGCTCAGAGGGTGCTCGGTCACAGTTCCCCTCCAAGCTCCTTTCTTCTCCTTTGCTTCTCTTCTCAGGTGCTCACTATCACAGAACCCTTCGGGTTCTCTTCCATTCCTGGAGCTGCAGCTCCACATGTGGCTGCACGGACCCACTCTCTCCTCTCACTCCTCTCTCCTCCATTGTTTTATAGCCTTTTCAGAAATGACCGTACAGATAAGCGAGGGGGAGGGGTGTGTCTGTATGTAAAATCGTCCTTAAAACCCATACGGCGTGATAATATAGGTGAATTTAATGAAAATGTGGAGTCACTGTGGGTGGAGATAAGGGGAGGGGGAAAAATAATAATTTACTGATAGGGGTTTGTTATAAATCTCCAAAAATAATGGAAGCACTGGAGAATATCCTCGTAAAGCAAATAGATGAAGTTGCGACTCAAGGAGAAGTCATTATTATGGAGGACTTCAACTACCCTGAAATAGATTGGGGAACAGAAACCTGCAGTTCCAGCAAAGGTAATCGGTTTTTGACAACTATGCGAGACAATTACCTTTCACAACTGGTTCAGGACCCAACAAGAAGGGAGGCACTGCTAGACCTAATTTTAACCAACAGGCCAGACCGCATAGCAAATATAAGGGTTGGGGGTCACTTAAGGAATAGTGATCACAAAATAATAAGTTTTCGTGTATCCTTTAATAAGATGTGTAGTAGAGGGGTGACAAGGACACTAAACTTCAGGAGGGCAAATTTCCAACGGATCAGAGATGATCTTGGTGCAATTAACTGGGACGATATCCTGAGACATAAAAATACACAAAGAAAATGGGAGACCTTTATTAGCATCCTGGATAGGACCTGTGCACAGTATATACCGTATGGGAATAAACATACTAGAAATAGGAGGAAACCAATATGGCTAAATAGAGCTGTAAGGGGTGCAATAAGTGACAAAAAGAAAGCATTTAGAGAATTAAAGGAAGTAGGTAGTGATGAGGCACTAAATAAATACAGAAAATTAAATAAATTCTGTAAAAAGCAAATCAAGGCAGCAAAAATTGAGACAGAGAGACTCATTGCCAGAGAGAGTAAAAATAATCCCAAAATATTCTTTAACTACATAAATAGTAAGAAACTAAAAAATGAAAGTGTTGGCCCCCTTAAAAATAGTCTGGGGGAAATGGTGGATGAGGATGAGGAAAAAGCCAATATGCTAAATGACTTTTTTTCATCAGTATTTACACAAGAAAATCCATTGGCAGACAATATGATCAGTGATAACAAAAATTCCCCATTAAGTGTCACCTGCTTAACCCAGCAGGAAGTACGGCGGCGTCTAAAAATCACTAAAATTGACAGTAGTGCAGGAATTAAGTACAGTCATTGATAGACCATTATTTTTAATCTTTAAAGAGTCCATAATAACAGGGTCTGTACCACAGGACTGGCGTATAGCAAATGTGGTGCCAATATTCCAAAAGGGGACAAAAACTGAACTCGGAAATTATAGGCCAGTAAGCTTAACCTCTACTGTGGGTAAAATCCTGGAGGGCATTCTAAGGGATGCTATACTGGAGTATCTGAAGAGGAATAACCTCATGACCCAGTATCAACACGGGTTTACTAGGGACCGTTCATGTCAGACTAATTTGATCAGCTTCTATGAAGAGGTAAGTTCCGGACTGGACCAAGGGAACCCAGTAGATGTAGTGTATATGGACTTCTCAAAAGCTTTTGATACGGTGCCACACAAAAGGTTGATACATAAAATTAGAATAATGGGGATAGGGGAAAATATGTGTAAGTGGGTTGAGAGCTGGCTCAGGGATAGGAAACAAAGGGTGGTTATTAATGGAGCACACTCGGACTGGGTCGCGGTTAGCAGTGGGGTACCACAGGGGTCAGTATTGGGCCCTCTTCTTTTTAACATATTTATTAATGACCTTGTAGGGGGCATTCAGAGTAGAATTTCAATATTTGCAGATGACACTAAACTCTGCAGGGTAATCAATACAGGGGAGGACAATTTTATATTACAGGATGATTTATGTAAACTAGAAGCTTGGGCTGATAAATGGCAAATGAGCTTTAATGGGGATAAATGTAAGGTCATGCACTTGGGTAGAAGTAATAAGATGTATAACTATGTGCTTAATTCTAAAACTCTTGGCAAAACCGTCAATGAAAAAGACCTGGGTGTATGGGTGGATGACAAACTCATATTCAGTGGCGAGTGTCAGGCAGCTGCTACAAAGGCAAATAAAATAATGGGATGTATTAAAAGAGGCATAGATGCTCATGAGGAGAACATAATTTTACCTCTATACAAGTCACTAGTTCGACCACACTTAGAATACTGTGCACAGTTCTGGTCTCCGGTGTATAAGAAAGACATAGCTGAACTAGAGCGGGTGCAGAGAAGAGCGACCAAGGTTATTAGAGGACTGGGGGGTCTGCAATACGAAGATAGGTTATTACACTTGGGGCTGTTTAGTTTGGAAAAAGGAAGACTAAGGGGTGATCTTATTTTAATGTATAAATATATGAGGGGACAGTACAAAGACCTTTCTGATGATCTTTTTAATCATAGACCTGAGACAGGGACAAGGGGGCATCCTCTACGTCTGGAGGAAAGAAGGTTTAAGCATAATAACAGACGCGGATTCTTTACTGTAAGAGCAGTGAGACTATGGAACTCTCTGCCGTATGATGTTGTAATGAGTGATTCACTGCTAAAATTTAAGAGGGGACTGGATGCCTTTCTTGAAAAGTATAATGTTACAGGGTATATACACTAGATTCCTTGATAGGGCGTTGACCCAGGGAACTAGTCTGATTGCCGTATGTGGAGTCGGGAAGGAATTTTTTTCCCCAATGTGGAGCTTACTCTTTGCCACATGGGTTTTTTTTGCCTTCCTCTGGATCAACATGTTAGAACATGTTAGGGCATGTTAGGTTAGGCTATGGGTTGAACTAGATGGACTTAAAGTCTTCCTTCTACCTTAATAACTATGTAACTATGTAACTATTGTCTGCTACCAACTGTCTCCTCTGGTCTCCCTGGACCAACTGTCTAACTCCTTCTCCAGACCAGACTACTTAAAGCTGGGGAAGCTCCCCTGAATCCGGGTTCAGAGCTCCCCCTTCTGGCCTGCAAAAACTCTTACTGTCTCACTTATTCATTCTCGTCTGGACTATTGTAACTCTCTACTAATTGGCCTACCTTTTACCAGACTCTCCCCGCTCCAATCTGTCCTGAATGCTGCTGCCAGGATCATATTCCTCGCCAACCGTTACACCGATGCCTCTACCTTGTGCCAGTCATTACACTGGCTACCCATCCAATCCAGAATCCAGTACAAAACTACTACCCTCATCCACAAAGCACTCCATGGCTCAGCACCACCCTACATCTCCTCTCTGGTCTCAGTCTACCAACCTACCCGTGCCCTCCACTCTGCTAATGACCTCAGGTTAGCATCCTCAATAATCAGAACCTCCCACTCCCGTCTCCAAGACTTTACACGTGCGGCGCCGATTCTTTGGAATGCACTACCTAGGTTAATACAATTAATCCCCAATCCCCACAGTTTTAAGCGTGCACTAAAAACTCATTTGTTCAGATTGGCCTACCGCCTCAACGCATTAACCTAATTATCCCTGTGTGGCCTATTAATAAAAAACAACAACATAATCACGTTCCTCCATCATGTTCTCATACACTTTATGCAGTTAATAGCCTCTGTGTCTGTACTGTTACATACTTAGGCAGTTAACTGGTTCATGCAGCTTTACATGAACACCCGAGCCTTACACTATGGCTGGTCCAAATAACTAAAGCAATTGTTACCATCCACCTCTTGTGTCTCCCCTTTTCCTCATAGATTGTAAGCTTGCGAGCAGCAGGGCCCTCATTCCTCCTGGTATCTGTTTTGAACTGTGATTTCTGTTATGCTGTAATGTCTGTTGTCTGTATAAGTCCCCTCTATAAGTTGTAAAGCGCTGCGGAATATGTTGGCGCTATATAAATAAAATTATTATTATTATTATTATTATTATTATTATTATGGATTCAGAATGTGTTGCATATAAGTGCATTACCTGGTAAAGGGAATCCTCCTTGCCTCCAAGCATGACATCACCCTTCCCAAAAAGAAGGCAACATCACTGTAACAACCAGTTACCTGGGGCGTTACATATGACATTCAAGCTGCTTCAATTAATGGTAGTTTTGATTATTATTATTATATCCTCTAAGTGAGTGCACCTCTTCCTGACAATGAAACATGATGACTGAACTAAAACTAAAATTATTCTTAAACAATTTTCTGCAACTAGCAAAATTCATTTCTCTATGGTCTAGCAATGAAAATGAAAGTAGTAGATAAAATGATGATAGTAAAACCACTGATGATAGATTTAGCTAAGATTTCTTCTTGTTGAGATGGAGGACTACTGCTGGGTTTTGCAATGGGCATGTATGACCTCTCACAAGCACAAAAGCAGATGCATAAAGCACTTTTAGCAGTACTGGACATTGCTCAAGTAAGACTTTTAAACTTTTAAGGTTGCCCATCAAAGCATGAAAGCCACAAGACCTTTGAAAGTGTTCAGTGGAACTGACACCAGGACATTAGGATTCTGTATGAAATTTGTCGATTTGCAGAATCCTTATTTATCGGGAGCCCTGAGAACCATCACTGTGGTGTGACGCACATGTGACATCACACCAGGACCGGATAATTAAAAGAAGAGCCATGAATTATGTCAGGTAAGATGCATTAATCAGGGCTCCCACTTAACAGACATAGATTACACAGCACAAAAAAAAAATTAATCTGCTACTGGGCAAAAAACATGTGTCCTATTTTAAATTGAGTGTGCATATTCCAAATCCAATGTCAAGATTGTTGTAACACGTCAGGAAATTTTGCTATGCATAAGTTTGCCCAAATGACTTAAGCACTTGGAAAGCATTGAATAATTTTGAACAAAACGAGTTTTACTCCAACAATTATCATATTTACATCAAAGTTTTCATAGTTAACAGTATATGAAAATATAATGGAATAAAAACATTTCAAAAAGTCTCGTATTCCAGTTTAAAAGTCTTACTAGAGCAATTGTCCAGTACTGCTAAAAGTAGGCATCTGCTTTTGTGCTTGTGAGAGGTCATACATGCCCATTGCAAAACCCAGCAGTAGTCCTCCATCATTTTGGGATTCCAGCGTCATTGATATCTGTTCTCTATTGTATAAATATCTTTATGGAGCCTCTCGCTAAGTTCGTTACTTACGTGTCCCAAATTGAGTGGAAAAACTCAAGATGGGAATGCATGAAATGCATTTTCAATGACATTCGGCAGCCAAGTTATTCATATGCTTTAAACATCTTGTCTACTAGTTCAGCATAGTTTTCAGCTCGTCTGTTGCCAAAGAAGTTCTGCACTACTAGTGTAAGGGGATGGTAAGTCTACTGCCCTGGCCCGCCTTTACACTAGCACAAATGCATCTCAAGCTGCAAGTTCCAGAGGGTTGAGTTTTACTCTGAATGTGTCATCATGCACACGTTTGTTGATTTCTGGGGCAATAAGAATTCCAGCCTTTATTTCAGCCACAGTTTTCAGGTATGCTAAACTTCTTCAAATACTGGAAACTATTTCCATCACGATCAATTGCAGCTACAACATTTTTTACTAAACCAAGTTTAATGTGAAGTAGTGGAAGATAAACTTGAAGTGGATCGACCAGTGATTTGTGTTGTACATTGTACAGACCAACTGTGTGCTCGACTCTGAGAGTCCACTGTCTAATTTTGTAATGATTGTTGTCATCATGACTGTTCCATAGGCACAGCAAACACATATGCTTTGTGTATCCTAATTGTAGACCAAGTAGCAGTGCTACCACTTTCAGGTCAGCACAAACTTTCCTTTTATGTTCAGAGTATTTGACCATGTTCAAAATTAACTCCATAGGAGCATGGGTCTCTTTCATTCCAACCCCATGAGCCAATTTAACAGTCCATGAGTGGCCTCCATTCATCAGGAATATGTGCACCATCTAACTCCATCATAAGACCATTTACACAAGTACAGAGATAGACATTGCTTTCCATTGCATAGTATACAGCTAACTTGGTGTGTCGATGACAAAAGTGTGAAGTTGTGGTACCTCGTTGTAGCAAATTCCATTCCCGAAGTCTGAAAGCTAGCAGTTCTGACTTTTCTTTAGGTAATGACAGATCTCTTACCAGATCGTCTAAATCTCATTGGCTCAGCAAGTGCGGGTGACTCTCCAGCTGTTCTGAATGAGGAGATACATTATGGCAATTAACATCTTCTTCATCAGCATCAGAACCGTCAGTTTCAATTGCCATTCCTGCTCCAGAGGGGGAGGCACTGGATTCTCCACACCGTGTGGTACTGGATTAAGAGCAGACTCACAGTCAGGATACACAATTTGTGACTTGTTTCTCTTTGAATATCTGGCGATTTTAGTCATGCAAAAATAACAGCCTGGAGATTTTTCTGCTCAAGCAAAACTATTAGCAGTGACACGGCAAAAGCCATTCCTTTCCTTTTACCATTTATCCACTGTGCTTCCCCATAGTAACACACAGTGCAACAAATATGAGGTGCTCAGTTTTTCTCTTGATCTCCAATTTGACAGTCAAAATAATACTTTAAGCACGATGCTCTCCCTTTCTCAGATTCTTGCGCTAATCATAAGTATTAAAGTGCTGGATTGTTAACACATTTATATCTATCCATCTTGAGTTTCAATATTGATAGCACTACAACAGATCACTTTATTGAACTCTGTCAAGCTTGTCTTATACAGTGGGTACAGAAAGTATTTAGACCCCTTTAAATTTTTCACTCTTTGTTTCATTGCAGCCATTTGGTAAATTCCGAAAAGTTCTTTTTTTTTCTCATTAATGTACACTCTGCACCCCATCTTGACTGAAAAAAATAGAAATTGTTGCAAATTTGTTAAAAAAAAGAAAAACTTAAATATCACATGGTCATAAGTATTCAGACCCTTTGCTCAGTATTGAGTAGAAGCACCCTTTTGAGCTAGTACAGCCGTGAGTCTTCTATGGTATGATGCAACAAGTTTTTTCACACCTGGATTTGGGGAACCTCTGCCATTTTTCCTTGTAGATCCTCTCCTGTTCTGTCAGGTTGGATGATGAACGTTGATGGACAGCCATTTTCAGGTCTCTCCAGAGGTGCTCAAATGGGTTTAGGTCAGGGCTCTGGCTGGGCCAGTCAAGAATGGTCACAGAGTCTCCTTTGTTATTTTAGCTGTGAGCTTAGGGTCATTGTCTTGTTGGAAGGTGTACCTTCATCAGAGCACTCTGGAAGAGGTTTTCATCCAGGATATCTTTGTACTTGGCCGAATTCATGTTTCCTTCAATGGCAGTCATCCTGTCCCTGCAGCTGAAAAACACCCCCATAGCATGATGCTTCCACCACTATGTTTCACTGTTGGGCAGGTGATGAGCAGTGCCTGGTTTTATCTACACACACTGCTCAGAATTATCACCAAAAAGGTTTATCTTCGTCTGATCAGACCAGAGAATCTTATTTCTCACAGTCTGGGAGTCCTTCATGTGTTTTTTTAGCAACTCTATGAGGGTTTTCATATGTCTTGCACTGAGTAGAGGCTTCCGTGAGGTCAATCTGCCATAAAGGCCTGACTGGTGGAGGGCTGCAGTGATAGTTGACTTTGTGGAACTTTCTCCCATCTCCCTACTGCATCTCTGGAGCTCAGCTACAGTGATCTTGGGGTTCTTTTTTACCTCTCTCAGCTAAGCTCTTCTCCCACGATTGCTCAGTTTGGCTGGACGGCCAGGTGTAGGAAGTAGTGATGAGTGAGTGTACGGGTTTTCCCGAGCACGCTTGGATGGTCTCCGAGTATTTGTAACTGCTCAGAGATTTTGTTTTTGTTGACACAGTTGCATGATATATGGCTGCTAGCCAGCCTGAGTACATGTGGGGGTTGCCTGGTTGCTTGGGATCCCCACATGTATTCAAGCTGTCTATCAGCTGTAAATCATGCACCTGAGGCAACGAAAACTAAATCTCCGAGCAGTTACAAATACTCGGAGACCACCAATATCTATGTGGGCAGAATTGTTGGGCAACTATTAAGGTGTAGAATTATTATGCAGAAGAAGTGACCAGGCTCCTTGCATCTTTTTGCCTCACTACCTGCACCAGTGATCTTATTCCCTCACATCTCCTTCAGTCCCTTTCCCTGGCTTTCATCCCTCACCTAACTAAAATAATTAACCTCCCTGTCTCATCTGGTATTTTTCTTTCATTATTTAAATACATCAGCATACATCCACTACTTAAAAAACATCCCTCGACCAGAACTGTGCTGCTAACCACAGACTACTCTCTAATCTTTCCTTCATCGCTAAACTGGAATGCTTGGTTCACTCCCTTTAATTCGCTATCTCTCACATAGCTCTTTCTTGATCCTTTACAATCTGGTTTCTGCTCCTTACATTCTACTGAAACTGCCCTTACTAAAGTCTCTAATGATATACTAACATCTAAATCCAATATATTTTATTATAGCTAAAGCTAATATAATGGCCACCACTCCCTGCTGATTCTCCTGGATCTCTCTGCAGCATTCAGCACTGTGGATCACCAGCTCCTCCTCACTATGCTCCGTTCAAAGATACCACTCTCTCCTGGTTCTTGACCTACCACTCTAACCTCTCCTTCACTGTATTTTTTCCTGGCTCCTTTTCCTCTCCTCTTCCCCTTACTGTTCATCAAGGATTAGTCCTCGTTCACCTCCTCTTCTCCTTATATATTTCCCTCATTAGACAAGCGATCAGTAGATTTGGTTTCCAGTACTATCTCTATGCTGATGACACCCAATTTTACACATCGTTTCCTGACATCACCCCCTCAGGTATTAATACCCTACCTCCATCTTGCTGGCATCAGAGTTGAAGTTGAGGTCTGTACATGTGGCGCCCCTGGGGTCCAGTCGCCACAGCTGGTATCCCACTCTCAGGTGAGGAGGGACTCTAACACTCACATCCAACACACACCAGTTCAGTCGGGGCACCTGGGCGAACCCTTAGGGAGGAAGGTCTCGTCCCAGGCTGGATAGGACTGGGTGGTGGGAGTGTGTGGGGTAGGTAGGAAAAAGGGGTGGAGCTTAGAAGGCAGGAAGAACAGTGCAGAGAGGAGTCTGAGAGGAGAAGTGGAGCTGAGCAGACATTAGGGTCTGCAGCTCGTGACAGCCTGAAGAGAGAATTGAGAGGGAGAGACAGAAGGGGTCTTAGGGGCACGGGTAGCCACCCGTGGGGCCCGTATCCATGCTGACCATAGTCGGGTGGATGGACCAGGTCGCAGACAGGGGACAGGCCCCAACTTAGTGGAATACTCCAAGTTCACCTAAGAAACCGGAGGCTGTGGCTTTTGCAAGAGTCACAGCCACATCCACCCATACTTCGCCAAAAAGGCAGCCGTTTAAAATCCAGGGGACTAAGAGGACGCCGCCCAACCAGGTTCATGGCTGCTGGCTTGGGACACTGTGGGCAAGGCACTCGGCAGGAGAAGTGGAAGCCAGCGTAGTGAGACAGCCAGAGAAAGGCATACAAAAGAAGTTCTGGAAAGGTGTATCCCAATTTACCTGGGAGTTTGCTGGACCACTAACTTGGAGAACACAGCATCAGGCTGATATTTGTGGACTGGAGAACTGTGAGTAAAAGTGGAAACTGCACCTTTTATTTTTTAAAGCGCTTTTTTTAAAATCAGATACATTTTTATTAACAGAATTCAAATTAACAGTGCAATTGTGTCAAAATAGATATGTTTACATATTTCAAGTTTCTCCATTACTCCCCCCTCATTATATATATATGAACAGCAAAAGGACAATAATATACATTAAAACAGCATTCTATGGAAACTGCACCTTACTGTGTCCTTTGCGTTATTTTTACATCACCTGCCCAGCCTACCACAACCACCATCATCATTATTATTGTGTTTGTGTGTAACGTAACCTCCTCGTCCTCTTCCTCCACCTTCTCTGCTGAGCCACTCAGGTGCGTGCCTCTGAGTTCACACAAAGTGGGATCTACAACCTCATTGTCATCCACTATGTTCTCCCACTTCTCACCCTGACAGTCACCCTCCTCCTCTTCCTTCCCTGACAGAACAGTACAGTCCCCATATTCTACAGGTACCTGAGTCTCATCAGGATTACCTCCACCCCTGTGAGTTAACGTCTGGTGATGATGGTCTGAATTCTATTCGAACCCTACTACATCTGGCCCCAGATCCAACTGAAAAAAAATGTGGGCATCGGCGCAGATGCTTTCCTCCTCTTGAGTGTGTGAATCTTTGGAGCAGACCTCTGATGCCCATGGAATAAAATGTGTGAACAGCTCTGCAGACTCGCCCATCTGTGGCTCCCCACAGTCAGTTTGGTGGTGGGAGAGTTGTGACGTAGGGGGAAACAAGGGTAATTGTGGTCCCAGCTCTGAGGATTGTACTGTGTGTGATGTTAAGGTGGAGGAAGAGAAGAAGAGAAGAAGAGGCCACTTGATGCAGCACTTGCCATCTACTGGAGCAGATGCTCTTTCTGGCCCTCATCTACAAAGCGTACAGCTGTGCGGCTGCAAAAGATAGGGAGTCAAGTAGCCCGTCCAGTAATAGAGTTTCTCAGTTTTCTTTGGAAAGGACGAACCGGTGTTTGTTCAGTAGAGCTTTAAGTAACACAGCCACTTACCCCATGTACACCAAGCCTATTCCCCCTTCCACCACTACCTTGCTTTTTCCCACTCATGTTGGCTGTGCCCTTGCCCTCTTTTAACCACTGTGACAGAGTTACTGGCAGGGTGGTAGATGGGAGATATGTGTCACTGCACTTAACGGTGTCAGTGATATGAAACCAGAGCATTTTTTCTCCAGAACACAACGTGTTGTGAGGTTTAAGTTGCATAAAAGGGCTAGTTTTATGTGGACCTTCATAGAGTGGGTGGGAGAAGGTCCACTTTATCTCCCCTGGCAGACCTGCAAGGACCAGCGTGAGGCCATGATCATGTGAGCAATCATATGATGGGAAAATTACAGGCTTGGGTTTAAATAACCGAGCTCTACAGGCAGTTTGGGTTCAGCAAGCTTGGAGAGAGGAGTCTCCAGTGGCTTTTTGTGTCTTGTAGAGGACAGACTGAACCTGTGTTGCTGCAGAGCGGGGTGCCACCCGCATAAGTACGGACTGTGTTGCAGCATTTGGTTTCTTTGCTGTTTTCTGTTTTACCCTGAAGGGCTGTGTTTATTTTTCCCCTTATGTTGGTTTATGCTGCCAAATAATAAACCAACCAAGATTTAAAGAGACATTGTTCCTATTTTTCTACCTCCGCATGCCACCACATGAGTTGGACTAATACACCACCTATTTCACAACCCTAGGCCAGACCTGTCAGTCACCTGTCGCTACATTAGTAATCAGTGACCATTCAGTTCAGCCTATATTCAGTCAGAATAAATCCCCAGATCTACGTCCTTCTAAAGAACCTAATAACTGTAAGATACAATATTGTTATGCTCCAGAAAGACATCCAGGCCTCTCTTGAACCTCTCGACTGAGTTCGCCATCACCACCTCCTTAAGAAAGGAATTCTAAATTCTCACTGCCCTAACAGTAAAGAATCCTCTTCTATGTTGGTGGAAAAACCTTCTCTCCTCCAGATGTAGAGAATGCCCCCTTGTGACCGTCACCTTTCTTGGTATAAACAGATCCTTGGAGAGATATTTGTATTGTCCCCTTATATACTTATACATGGTTATTAGATCGCCCCTCAGTCATCTTTTTTCTAGACTAAGTAATCATAACTTTGCTAATCTCTCTGGGCATTGTAGTTCACCCATCCCCATTACTAATTTTGTTGCCTTCCTTTGTACTCGCTCTAGTTCCATTATATCTAGTGATGAGCGAGTATACTCGTTGCTCGGGTGTTCCCGAGCATGCTCAGGTGGTCTCCGAGTATTTTTGAGTGCTCAGAGATTTAGTTTTTCTCGATGCAGCTGCATGATTTACGGCTGCTAGCCAGCCTTGTCAGCCACTGCCTGGCACTGGCTGCTCTAGGTAAGTATCATTAACTAGGATCCCCAAGTCCTTCTCCATGTCAGATTTACCCTGTGGTTTTCCGTTCAGTGTGTAATGGTGATATTGATTCATTCTTCCTATATGTATAACCTTACATTTCTCATTATTAAACCGCATCTGCCACCTTTCGGCCCCAGTTTCCAACTTTTGGTTGGACCAATGAATTAGCACAAAAAATGTACAGGTGCTTCTCAATAAATTAGAATAACATCAAAAAGTTCATTTTTTCAGTTATTCAAAACAAAAAGTGAAATTCATACATTATATAGAGTTATTACAAACAAAGTGATCTACTTCAAGTGTTTATTTCTGTTAATGTTGATGATTATGGCTTATAGAAAATTATAACACAAAAGTCATTATCTCTATATTGAAAAACGATTTTCAAATTCAAAATGTTGGCCATGATTAAGACCTCACAGTTGAAACGCGTTGGTTGCTAGTCCCTCCTGATTCCTCACTGTGCTTTAGATATTCCCTTTTAATGTATTAGAAATAAAGGTGCAGTTTTACTTTTACCTTGCTGGAGAAATCTTTTTCTATATTGCCTTTGTATACGCCCAGGACCGGGGTGGATTCGTGCTAGGATTCTGCTTTCCTGAACAGACTCCAATGGTGAGCTGACTCTCCCATATCCCGCTTTCCCTTTATACATGTGTTTGTATGTATGGTATGTGTGTGTATGTACGGTATATGTGTGTGTAAGCAGGTTGCGGGATGCAGTGACAGACAAGAGGCAGAGCAAGGGTTATCAAGTTGTAACAATTTAATAAACAAGGTATTCACTCCTCGCAGGGAGGTTAATGGTTAAAGGAGGGATAATAGGGAAAACAGCTGTAAAGCAATAGCAGTCCAACAAAATTAATTATCGTGTCCTGTATGGTCCTCTGCAGCAGATGATCCTGCAGGAGGGAAAGTTGTAGAATCGGTAGCGGCCAGGCGATGTCTTCAGATGGGGTCCTTGAACTAATCGTCCATCTTCTGGTGGCAGCGGTCGGTCTCCGGTACCTTCCGCTGAGCCCCTAATCCATAAGCACATGCGGCGGAAGCAAACAAGGCCTCGGCACTCTCAGAGTCAAACGTAAATGGGTGGTAAGCAAGTGGCAGGTTAGGCTGCAAAAGTATGTCCGGTTCTCGGGCTTCTCTCCTCTGCATGTGCGCGGTACTCACAGTCACAGAGTGCACGGCACTTCTGTCTCTGGCAGCTACTGAGCGCACAGCATTTCTGTCTCTGGAAGCTACATGGCACTTCTCTCTGCAAAGGTCCCGCTGGAGGCGGCGGAGACCAAACAACGCAGCCCATAGCGGCACTGGTGCTCAGAGAACAGAGCATGCTGCTCACCCGGCTGCTGATTCACACCAAACTGCCAACACCTGCTCGCACTATGCTTTTTAAGCTGCCCCTTCTACCCGGGTCATAAGGTCGGTCCAGCTCCTCATTTCTTCCCCCATGCAGCAAGGCAGGCAATCTCAACAGTTCCAGACCCGGCTCGGTACAGGTACCCGCTTTTGGGTCTTCATCCTTACATGTGTATGTATGTATGATATATGTATGTGTATCATGTGTATCTGTGTGTGTATATACGGTATGTGTGTGTATGTACAATATATGTATGTACGATGTATGTGTGTATGTATGGTATGTGTATGAGTGTGTATGAAAGGTATATATGTGTGTAGCTGTGTGTATGTATGGTATATTTATGTACGGTGTATGTGTGTATGAATGTACTGCATATGTACAGTACAGACCAAAAGTTTGGACACACCTTCTCATTTAAAGATTTTTCTGTATTTTTATGACTATGAAAATTGTAAATTCACACTCAAGCAACAAAACTATGAATTAACACATGTGGAATTATATACTTAACAAAAAAGTGTGAAACAACTGAAATTATGTCTTATATTCTAGGTTCTTCAAAGTAGCCACCTTTTGCTTTGATGACTGCTTTGCATACTCTTGGCATGCTCTTGATGAGCTTCAAGAGGTAGTCACCGGGAATGGTCTTCCAACAATCTTGAAGGAGTTCCCAGAGATGCTTAGCACTTGTTGGCCCTTTAGCCTTCACTTTGCAGTCCAGCTCACCCCAAACCATCTCGATTGGGTTCAGGTCTGGTGACTGTGGAGGCCAGGTCATCTGGTGTAGCACCCCATCACTCTACTTCTTGGTCAAATAGCCCTTACACAGCCTGAGGTGTGTTTGGGGTCATTGTCCTGTTGAAAAATAAATGATGGTCCAACAAAACGCAAACCGGATGGAATAGCATGCCGCTGCAAGATGCTGTGGTAGCCATGCTGGCTCAGTATGCCTTCAATTTTGAATAAATCCCCAACAGTGTCACCAGCAAAGCACCGCCACACCATCACACCTCCTCCTCCATGCTTCACGGTGGGAACCTGGCATGTAGAGGCCATCCGTTCACCTTTTCTTCGTCGCACAAAGACATGGTGGTTGGAACCAAAGATCTCAAATTTGGACTCATCAGACCAAAGCACAGATTTCCACTGCTCTAGTGTCCATTCCTTGTGTTCTTTAGCCCAAACAAGTCTCTTCTGCTTGTTGCCTGTCCTTAGCAGTGGTTTCCTAGCAGCTATTTTGCCATGAAGGCCTGCTGCACAAAGTCTCCTCTTAACAGTTGTTGTAGAGATGTGTCTGCTGCCTGAACTCTGTGTGGCATTGACCTGGTGTCTAATCTGAGCTGCTGTTAACCTGCGATTTCTGAGGCTCGTGACTCGGATAAACTTATGCTCAGAAGCAGAGGTGACTCTTGGTCTTCCTTTCCTGGGGCGGTCCTCGTGAGCCAGTTTCTTTGTAGCGCTTGATGGTTTTTGCAACTGCACTTGGGGACACTTTCAAAGTTTTCCCAATTTTTCAGACTGATTGACCTTCATTTCTTAAAGTAATGATGGCCACTCGTTTTTTTTTACTTAGCTGCTTTTTTCTTGCCATAATACAAATTCCAACAGTCTATTCAGTAGGACTATCAGCTATGTATCCACCAGACTTCTGCTCAACACAACTGATGGTCCCAACCCCATTTATAAGGCAAGAAATTGCACTTATTAAACCTGACAGGGCACACCTGTGACGTGAAAACCATTTCCGGTGACTACCTCTTGAAAGAGAATGCCAAGAGTGTGCAAAGCAGTCCTCAAAGCAAAAGGTGGCTACTTTGAAGAACCTAGAATTTAAGACATATTTTCAGTTGTTTCACACTTTTTTTTGTTAATTATATAATTCCACATGTGTTAATTCATAGTTTTGATGCCTTCAGTGTGAATTTACAATTTTCAAAGTCATGAAAATACAGAAATGTTGTGAATTTGGTTTCTGGGCTCCCCCGGTGGTTTCTGGTGGTACTGCACTTGTGTGCTTCATCTCCTCTGTTCACCTGTTTTCCATCAGTATGTGGGAGTTTTCTATTTATCCTTGCTCCTCAGTCATTTCTATGCCGGCCAACAATGTTACCAGAAGCCTTTCTGTTGCATGTTCCTGCTCCTAGACTACTATCAGCTAAGTTGGACTTGTTGTCCTAAGTTTGTTTTGCATTTTTGTTCCAGTTCTCTGTGATTGAATATTTCTGAGGCTGGAAGCTCTTGTGAGCTGAAATTGCCACTCTGGTGTCATGAGTTGATGTTAGAGTCTTAAAGTAATTTCAGGATGGTATTTTGAAAGGGTTTTCAGCTGACCGTGAAGTTCCCTTTTCTGTCTTCCTACTATCTAGTAAGCGGACCTCAATTTGCTAAACCTATCTTCATACTTCGTATGTCATTTTCCTCTAAAATCACCGCCAATATATGTGGGGGCTACTGTCTGCCTTTTGGGGAAAATTTCTCTAGAGGTAAGCCAGGTCTGTATTTTCCTCTGCTAGGGTCAGTCAGTTCTCCGGCTGGCGCTGGGCGTCTAGGGATAAAACGTAGGCACGCTACCCGGCCACTGTTAGTTGTGCGGTAGGTTTAGCTCATGGTCAGCTCGAGTTCCCATCTTCCAAGAGCTAGTACTTTTGTATGCTTAATTACGTTCTCTTGCCATTGAGAACCATGACAGTTTGGCCGGCCAAGGGTTAAAATAATTGGCAGAAGAAAGGAGAGAAAAGAAGTCTGCAGAGAATTTTTTTTTTTTTTTTTTTTTTCTTCCTGAGTTTGCTCATTAGTTGATTCACTAGCATCTCTGCTTACTGCAGCCTTCGTCTCTCTCTCCTTCTAATCCTTGAATGGTTCTGATTTCACCTGATTAATATGGATCCACAGAGTTTAGCTACAGGTTTGAATAATCTCGCTATGAAGGTTCAAAGCTTACAGGATTTCGTTATTCATGCTCCTACATCTGAACCTAGAATTCCTTTACCTGAATTTTTCTCTGGGGATAGATCTCGCTTCCAGAATTTCAAACATAATTGTAAATTATTTTTGTCTCTGAGATCTCGCTCCGCTGGAGATCCTGCACAGCAGGTCAGGATTGTAATTTCCTTGCTCCGGGGCGACCCTCAGGATTGGGCATTTGCTTTGGCACCAGGGGATCCTGCGTTGCTCAATGTGGATGCGTTTTTCCTGGCTTTGGGGTTGCTTTATGAGGAACCTCATTTAGAGATTCAGGCTGAAAAAGCCTTAATGGCCCTGTCTCAAGGGCAAGATGAGGCTGAAATATACTGCCAAAAATTTCGTAAGTGGTCTGTGCTTACTCAGTGGAATGAGTGCGCCCTGGCGGCGAAATTCAGAGAGGGTCTCTCTGATGCCATTAAAGATGTTATGGTGGGGTTCCCTGTGCCTACAGGTCTGAATGAGTCCATGACAATGGCTATTCAGATTGATCGGCGTTTGCGGGAGCGCAAACCTGTGCACCATTTGGCGGTGTCTACTGAGAAGGCGCCAGAGATTATGCAATGTGATAGAATTCTGTCCAGAAGCGAACGACAGAATTTTAGGCGAAAAAATGGGTTATGCTTCTATTGTGGTGATTCAACTCATGTTATATCAGCATGCTCTAAACGTACTAAGAAAGTTGATAAGTCTGTTTCAATTGGCACTTTACAGTCTAAGTTTATTCTATCTGTGACCCTGATTTGCTCTTTATCGTCTATTACCGCGGACGCCTATGTCGACTCTGGCGCCGCTTTGAGTCTTATGGATTGGTCCTTTGCCAAACGCTGTGGGTTTGATTTAGAGCCTCTGGAAGTTCCTATACCTCGGAAGGGTATTGACTTCACGCCATTGGCTAGTAACAAACCACAATACTGGACACAAGTAACTATGCGTATTAATCCGGATCACCAGGAGATTATTCGCTTCCTTGTGTTGTATAAT
The DNA here is from genome assembly GCF_051348905.1 of Ranitomeya variabilis. NCBI lineage: Eukaryota > Metazoa > Chordata > Amphibia > Anura > Dendrobatidae > Ranitomeya > Ranitomeya variabilis. Next base: position 326,142,297 of record NC_135237.1, on the reverse strand, counting down.
CTACATGATGTGTTGGTGCTTGGATTGCCATGGCTGCAATCTCATAACCCAGTCCTCGACTGGAAAGCAATGTCTGTGTTAAGCTGGGGATGTCAGGGGACTCATGGGGACGTACCTTTGGTTTCCATTTCGTCATCTATTCCCTCTGAGATTCCGGAATTTTTATCTGATTATCGTGACGTTTTTGAGGAGCCTAAACTTGGTTCACTACCTCCGCACAGAGATTGCGATTGTACTATAGATCTGATTCCGGGCAGTAAGTTTCCAAAGGGTCGTTTATTTAATCTATCTGTGCCTGAACATGCTGCTATGCGGGAATATATTAAGGAGTCCTTGGAAAAGGGACATATTCGTCCTTCGTCATCTCCCTTAGGAGCCGGTTTTTTCTTTGTATCTAAAAAAGATGGCTCTTTGAGGCCGTGTATTGATTATCGGCTTTTGAATAAAATCACGGTTAAATATCAGTATCCTTTGCCACTGCTTACTGATTTGTTTGCTCGAATAAAGGGGGCCAAGTGGTTCTCTAAGATTGATCTTCGTGGGGCGTATAATTTGGTGCGAATTAAGCAGGGGGATGAGTGGAAAACCGCATTTAATACGCCTGAGGGCCATTTTGAGTATTTAGTAATGCCTTTTGGTCTTTCAAATGCCCCTTCAGTCTTTCAGTCCTTTATGCATGACATTTTCCGTGATTATTTGGATACATTTTTGATTGTGTATCTTGATGATATTTTGATTTTTTCGGATGACTGGGACTCTCATGTCCAACAGGTCAGGAGGGTTTTTCAGGTTTTGCGCTCTAATTCCTTGTGAGTAAAGGGTTCTAAGTGCGTTTTTGGGGTTCAAAAGATTTCGTTTTTGGGGTACATTTTTTCCCCCTCTTCCATTGAGATGGACCCTGTCAAGGTTCAGGCTATTTGTGATTGGACGCAACCCTCTTCTCTTAAGAGCCTTCAGAAGTTTTTGGGCTTTGCTAATTTTTATCGTCGATTTATAACTGGTTTTTCTGATGTTGCTAAACCGTTGACTGATTTGACTAAGAAGGGTGCTGATGTTGCTGATTGGTCCCCTGCTGCTGTGGAGGCCTTTCGGGAGCTTAAGCGTCACTTTTCTTCCGCCCCTGTATTGCGTCAGCCTGATGTTACTCTTCCTTTTCAGGTTGAGGTTGACGCTTCAGAAATCGGAGCTGGGGCGGTTTTGTCGCAGAAAAGTTCCGACTGCTCCGTGATGAGACCTTGTGTGTTCTTTTCTCGTAAATTTTCGCCCGCTGAGCGAAATTATGATATTGGTAATCGGGAGCTCTTGGCTATGAAGTGGGCTTTTGAGGAGTGGCGTCATTGGCTTGAGGGGGCTAGACATCAGGTGGTGGTATTGACTGACCACAAAAATTTGATTTATCTTGAGTCTGCCAGGCGCCTGAATCCTAGACAGGCGCGCTGGTCGTTATTTTTCTCTCGGTTTAATTTTGTGGTTTCTTACCTACCAGGTTCTAAAAATGTGAAGGCGGATGCCCTTTCTAGGAGTTTTGAGCCTGATTCCCCTGGTAATTCTGAACCTACAGGTATCCTTAAGGATGGAGTGATATTATCTGCTGTTTCCCCAGACTTGCGACGGGTCTTGCAGGAGTTTCAGGCGAATAGACCTGATCGTTGCCCGCCTGGTAGAATGTTTGTTCCTGATGATTGGACCAGTAGAGTCATCTCGGAGGTCCATTCTTCTGCATTAGCAGGTCATCCTGGAATCTTTGGTACCAGGGATTTGGTGGCTAGGTCCTTCTGGTGGCCTTCCCTGTCGCGAGATGTGCGAGGTTTTGTGCAGTCTTGTGATGTTTGTGCTCGGGCCAAGCCTTGTTGTTCTCGGGCTAGTGGATTGTTGTTATCTTTGCCTATTCCGAAGAGGCCTTGGACTCACATCTCCATGGATTTTATTTCTGATCTCCCTGTTTCTCAGAAGATGTCTGTCATCTGGGTGGTGTGTGACCGTTTCTCTAAGATGGTCCATTTGGTTCCCTTGCCCAAATTGCCTTCCTCATCCGAGCTGGTTCCTCTGTTTTTTCAAAATGTGGTGCGCTTGCATGGTATTCCGGAGAATATCGTTTCTGACAGGGGAACCCAATTCGTGTCTAGATTTTGGCGAGCGTTCTGTGCTAGGATGGGCATTGATTTGTCTTTTTCGTCTGCTTTCCATCCTCAGACTAATGGCCAGACCGAGCGAACTAATCAGATCTTGGAGACTTATTTGAGGTGTTTTGTGTCTGCGGATCAGGATGATTGGGTTGCCTTTTTGCCCTTGGCGGAGTTTGCCCTCAATAATCGGGCTAGTTCCGCCACCTTGGTTTCTCCTTTCTTCTGTAATTCGGGGTTTCATCCTCGTTTCTCTTCCGGTCAGGTGGAGTCTTCGGATTGTCCTGGAGTGGATGCTGTGGTGGAGAGGTTGCATCAGATTTGGGGGCATGTGGTGGACAATTTGAAGTTGTCCCAGGAGAAGACTCAGCATTTTGCTAACCGCCGTCGTCGTGTTGGTCCTCGTCTTTGTGTTGGGGACTTGGTGTGGTTATCTTCTCGTTTTGTCCCTATGAAGGTTTCTTCTCCTAAGTTTAAGCCTCGGTTCATCGGCCCGTACAAGATATTGGAGATTCTTAACCCTGTGTCCTTTCGTTTGGACCTCCCTGCATCTTTTTCTATTCATAATGTCTTCCATCGGTCATTGTTGCGCAGGTATGAGGTACCGGTTGTGCCTTCCGTTGAGCCTCCTGCTCCGGTGTTGGTTGAGGGTGAGTTGGAGTACGTTGTCGAGAAGATCTTGGACTCCCGTGTTTCCAGACGGAGACTTCAGTATCTGGTCAAGTGGAAGGGCTACGGTCAGGAGGATAACTCTTGGGTGACAGCCTCTGATGTTCATGCCTCCGATTTGGTCCGTGCCTTTCATAGGGCTCATCCTGATCGCCCTGGTGGTTCTGGTGAGGGTTCAGTGCCCCCTCCTTGAGGGGGGGGTACTGTTGTGAATTTGGTTTCTGGGCTCCCCCGGTGGTTTCTGGTGGTACTGCACTTGTGTGCTTCATCTCCTCTGTTCACCTGTTTTCCATCAGTATGTGGGAGTTTTCTATTTAGCCTTGCTCCTCAGTCATTTCTATGCCGGCCAACAATGTTACCAGAAGCCTTTCTGTTGCATGTTCCTGCTCCTAGACTACTATCAGCTAAGTTGGACTTGTTGTCCTAAGTTTGTTTTGCATTTTTGTTCCAGTTCTCTGTGATTGAATATTTCTGAGGCTGGAAGCTCTTGTGAGCTGAAATTGCCACTCTGGTGTCATGAGTTGATGTTAGAGTCTTAAAGTAATTTCAGGATGGTATTTTGAAAGGGTTTTCAGCTGACCGTGAAGTTCCCTTTTCTGTCTTCCTACTATCTAGTAAGCGGACCTCAATTTGCTAAACCTATCTTCATACTTCGTATGTCATTTTCCTCTAAAATCACCGCCAATATATGTGGGGGCTACTGTCTGCCTTTTGGGGAAAATTTCTCTAGAGGTAAGCCAGGTCTGTATTTTCCTCTGCTAGGGTCAGTCAGTTCTCCGGCTGGCGCTGGGCGTCTAGGGATAAAACGTAGGCACGCTACCCGGCCACTGTTAGTTGTGCGGTAGGTTTAGCTCATGGTCAGCTCGAGTTCCCATCTTCCAAGAGCTAGTCCTTTTGTATGCTTAATTACGTTCTCTTGCCATTGAGAACCATGACACAGAAATATCTTTAAATGAGAAGGTGTGTCTAAACTTTTGGTCTGTACTGTACATGTGATCCATCAGATAGTGGATAACTTGCTGATCACTGGGGATTTGACCACTAGGCCCCCCAGAGATTCTGAGAACGGGGCTCTGCAGTCTCATCCTGAATGGAGCAGAGTTGTCCATGCTCAGCCTCTGCTCTATTCATTATCTAGAGCTGCCGATACAGATACCAGACATATAATGCAATATATACATGGTCAGGCTCTGCCGGTTCTAGCTGTTATCACATAATCACGAGAATGCGCTTTGCACACTTGCTGTCATGTGCCAACTAGAGTGTGAGCCATGTCTTGTAGTGTTCTATTAACTGACACCTCACTGCAAGTATATCTGTGCTGGAACCAGCAGAGTCGATTCCTAATGCATATATATATATATATGCACTGCTCAAAAAATAAAGGGAACACTAAAATCCCACATCCTAGATATCATTGAATGAAATATTCCAATTGTAAATCTTTATTCATTATATAGTGGTATGCGTTGAGAACACAAAAACCTAAAAATGATCAATGTAAATCACAACTAATATCCCAAGGAGGTCTGGAGTTGGAATGATGATCAAAATGAAAGTGGAAAATCAAATTGCAGGCTGCTCCAACTTCAGTGGAAATGCCTCAAGACAAGGAAATGATGCTCAGTAGTGTGTGTGGCCTCCATGTGCCTGTATGGCCTCCCTACAATGCCTGGGCATGCTCCTGATGAGGCGGCGGATTGTCTCCTGAGGGATCTCCTGCCAGACCTGGACTAAAGCTTCCGCCAACTCCTGGACAGTCTGTGGTGCCACGTGACGTTGGTGGATGGAGCGAGACATGATGTCCCAGATGTGTTCAATCGGATTCAGGTCTGGGGAATGGGTGGCCAGTACAGCTTCAATGCCTTCATCTTGCAGGAACTGCTGACAGACTCATGAAGTCTGGCATTGTCCTGCATTAGAAGGAACCCAGGGCCAACCGCACCAGCATATGGTGTCAAAAGGGGTCTGAGGATTTCATCTCGGTACCTAATGGCAGTCAGGCTACATCTGGCAAGCACATGGAGGGCTGTGCGGCCCTCCAAAAAAATGCCACCCCACACCATTACTGACCCACTGCCAAACCGGTCATGCTGAAGGATGTTGCAGGCAGATCGCTCTCCACGGCATCTCCAGACTCATGTCTGTCACATGTGCTCAGTGTGAACCTGCTTTCATCTGTGAAGAGCACAGGGCCCCAGTGGCGAATTTGCCAACCCTGGTGTTCTGTGGCAAATGCCAAGCGTTCTGCACGGTGTTGGGCTGTGAGCACAACCCCCATCTGTGGACATTGGGCACTCAGACCATCCTCATGGAGCCTGTTTCTAACTGTTTGTGCAGACACATGCACATTTGTGGCCTGCTGGAGGTCATTTTGCAGGACTCTGGCAGTTCTCCTGCTGTTCCTCCTTGCACAAAGGCTGAGGTAGCAGTCCCGCTGCTGGGTTGTTGCCTTCCTACGGTCCCCACCATGTCTCCTGGTGTACTGGCCTGCCTCCTGGTAGTACCTCCAGCCTCTGGACACTACGCCGACAGACACAGCAAACCTTATTGCCACAGCTCACATTGATGTGCCATCCTGGATGAACTGCACTACCTGAGCCACTTGTGTGGGTTGTAGAGTCCGTCTCACGCTACCACGAGTGGAAAAGCACAACCAACATTCAAAAGTGAGCATCAAAACATCAACCAGAAAGCATTGGTACTGAAATGTGGCCTGTGGTCCCCACCTGCAGAGCCGCTCCTTTATTGAGTGTGTCTTGATAATTGCCAATAATTTCCATCTGTTGTCTATTCCATTTGCACAACAGCATGTGAAATTGATTGTCAATCAGTGTTGCTTCCTAAGTGGACAGTTTGATTTAACAGAAGCTTGAGTTACTTGGAGTTATATTCTGTTTAAGTGTTCCCTTTACTTTCTTGAGCAGTGTGTATATGTATATATATATATACATATATATATATATATATATATATATATATACGCACACACACATGGAGTATATAGAGTATATATAGCTCCATTTCAGTGAAAAAATATAAATAAATATATTTTTTTAGAGGTGTGGGAAGGCCTATATAGAACTTTTCCTGTGATTGATATGTATGCACCTGCTTGCAGAGCAGTAATGATGAGGACGATCTGGCTGGTTTCTCAGAGCCCGAGGTCCCAGGGGTCCCATTGCCAGATTGCCCTCATAATAAGCAACGTACCCAGCAAGGAGGGGGGCCCAGACACATTTCTTGCACAGGGGCCTCAAGCTGTCAGTGTCCTCCCCTGAGAAACATACCAGAATTATTATTGAATAAAGTGACACTGGTCAGAATTGAAAAATGGGGCTTGGTCATTAAGCTTAAAATTGGATCTCACTATGGAGTTGCACAAATGCACATCACCTGATATGTTTCAAACCAATAAGCTTGAATACTTATAAATCTTGGAGATGGAAATATGCATAAAAATGATTATATGATCAAATGCTTTCCTAATAATTGTGCACATTGTGTAGTAGTTAATTTAGCACTGGGGTGAGATAAAACACTTACTTGAAATTAGAACTATGTGTCCTTCCTCTCACTTTAAGGCCTCTTTCACACATCCTGGTGATTCCTGTACTAGTGAGATCTGATTCCTGTACTAGTGAGATCTGTGGTCCGTGTTCGTGTGCCATCCATATGCACAAATGTAACACCCGTGTGACATCCGTGTGTCCGTTTGCTGTCCGTGAAGAATTAGACATGTGAAGAAGGTCTAATTCTTCTTCTAAGGCCGGCGTCACACTTAACGTATGAAAAATCGGTCCAATTTTCTCAGCCGAGTCACACAAATGTTCTCCGCATAGTCATCCGTGTGTAATCCGTTTGCAATGCGATTTCTTCGCAACCATGTATCCGTATGACATCTGTATGACATGCGTATGGCTTTACATTTCTCACTGTTTTTCTCCAATGAATTTAATGGCTCAATGGCTGTAATGAGGAAAATGTGTGTGTATTTCTCGCAAGTCACACTGATGGTCCATGTGGTGTCCAATTTTTTCTCGCACTCAATAGACTTGCATTGGCGAGACTCGGCCGATATACATGTAAAATAGCAAGCATGCTGCGATTTCACTCACAAGTAGAATACGCCCGAGAAAAAGTACGGTGATGTGAGCTGCCCCATAGATTAACAGTGGTCCGTGTCATGATTCTCAATGGCGAGAGAACATAGCCCAGCATATATGAGAACTAGCTCTTGGAAGATGGAAACTATACTGACCATGAACTAAACCTGCCGCACAACTAGAAGTGGCCGGGTAGCATGCCTACGTTTTTTTATCCCTAGATGCCCAGCGCCAGCCGGAGAACTACCTAATCCTAGCAGAGGAAAAGACAGTCCTGGCTCACCTCTAGAGAAATTTTCCCAAAAGGCAGACAGAGGCCCCCACATATATTGGCGGTGATTTAAGATGAAATGACAAACGTAGTATGAAAATAGGTTTAGCAAAATCGAGGTCCGCTTACTAGATAGCATGAAGACAGAAAGGGCACTTTCATGGTCAGCAGAAAACCCTATCAAAACACCATCCAGAAATTACTTTAAGACTCTAGCATTAACTCATAACACCAGAGTGGCAATTTCCGCTCACAAGAGCTTTCCAGACACAGTAACGAAACAGCAGCTGTGAACAGGAACAAAATGCAAAAACACACAAGGACAAAAGTCCAACTTAGCTGGGAGTTGTCTAGTAGCAGGAACAAGCACAGAAAGGCTACTGATTACATTGTTGACCGGCATGAAACTGACAGAGGAGCAAGGTTATATAGCGACTCCCACATCCTGATAGGAGCAGGTGAACAGAGGGGATGATGCACACAAGTTAAATTCCACAAGTGGCCACCTGGGGAGCCCAGAATCCAATTTCACAACAGTACCCCCCCCTCAAGGAGGGGGCACCGAACCCTCACCAGAACCACCAGGGCGATCAGGATGAGCCCTATGAAAGGCACGGACAAGATCGGAGGCATGAACATCAGAGGCAGTGACCCAAGAATTATCCTCCTGACCGTATCCCTTCCATTTGACCAGATACTGGAGTTTCCGTCTGGAAACACGAGAGTCCAAGATCTTTTCCACAACGTACTCCAACTCACCCTCAACCAACACCAGAGCAGGAGGCTCAACGGAAGGCACAGCTGGTACCTCATACCTGCGCAACAATGACCGATGAAAAACATTATGAATCGAAAAGGATGCAGGGAGGTCCAAACGGAAGGACACAGGGTTAAGAATCTCCAATATCTTGTACGGGCCGATGAACCGAGGCTTAAACTTAGGAGAAGAAACCCTCATAGGGACAAAACGAGAAGACAACCACACCAAGTCCCCAACACAAAGCCGAGGACCAACACGACGACGGCGGTTGGCAAAAAGCTGAGTCTTCTCCTGGGACAACTTCAAATTGTCCACCACCTGCCCCCAAATCTGATGCAACCTCTCCACCACAGCATCCACTCCAGGACAATCCGAAGATTCCACTTGACCGGAGGAAAATCGAGGATGAAACCCCGAATTACAGAAAAACGGGGACACCAAGGTGGCAGAGCTGGCCCGATTATTGAGGGCGAACTCCGCCAAAGGCAAAAAAGCAACCCAATCATCCTGATCCGCAGACACAAAACACCTCAAATATGTCTCCAAGGTCTGATTAGTCCGCTCGGTCTGGCCATTAGTCTGAGGATGGAAAGCAGACGAAAAAGACAAATCTATGCCCATCCTAGCACAGAATGCCCGCCAAAATCTAGACACGAATTGGGTCCCTCTGTCAGAAACGATATGCTCCGGAATACCATGCAAACGAACAACATTTTGAAAAAACAGAGGAACCAACTCGGAAGAAGAAGGCAACTTAGGCAAGGGAACCAGATGGACCATCTTAGAGAAACGGTCACACACCACCCAGATGACAGACATCTTCTGAGAAACAGGCAGATCCGAAATAAAATCCATCGAGATGTGCGTCCAAGGCCTCTTCGGGATAGGCAAGGGTAACAACAATCCACTAGCCCGAGAACAACAAGGCTTGGCCCGAGCACAAACGTCACAAGACTGCACAAAGCCTCGCACATCTCGTGACAGGGAAGGCCACCAGAAGGACCTTGCCACCAAATCCCTGGTACCAAAGATTCCAGGATGACCTGCCAACGCAGAAGAATGAACCTCAGAGATGACTCTACTGGTCCAATCATCAGGAACAAACAGTCTACCAGGTGGGCAACGATCAGGTCTATCCGCCTGAAACTCCTGCAAGGCCCGCCGCAGGTCTGGAGAAACGGCAGACAATATCACTCCATCTTTAAGGATACCTGTGGGCTCAGAATTACCAGGGGAGTCAGGCTCAAAACTCCTAGAAAGGGCATCCGCCTTAACATTCTTAGAACCCGGTAGGTAAGACACCACAAAATTAAACCGAGAGAAAAACAACGACCAGCGCGCTTGTCTAGGATTCAGGCGCCTGGCAGACTCAAGGTAAATTAAATTTTTGTGGTCAGTCAAAACCACCACCTGATGTCTGGCCCCCTCAAGCCAGTGACGCCACTCCTCAAAAGCCCACTTCATGGCCAAAAGCTCCCGATTCCCAATATCATAATTCCGCTCGGCGGGCGAAAATTTACGGGAAAAAAAAGCACAAGGTCTCATCACGGAGCAGTCGGAACTTCTCTGCGACAACACCGCCCCAGCTCCGATTTCAGAAGCGTCGACCTCAACCTGAAAAGGAAGAGCAACATCAGGCTGACGCAACACTGGGGCAGAAGAAAAGCGGCGCTTGAGCTCCCGAAAGGCCTCCACAGCATCAGGGGACCAATCAGCAACATCAGCACCCTTCTTAGTCAAATCAGTCAATGGTTTTACAACATCAGAAAAACCAGCAATAAATCGACGATAAAAGTTAGCAAAGCCCAAAAATTTCTGAAGACTCTTAAGAGAAGAGGGTTGCGTCCAATCACCAATAGCCTGAACCTTGACAGGATCCATCTCGATGGAAGAGGGGGAAAAAATGTATCCCAAGAAGGAAATCTTCTGAACCCCAAAAACACACTTAGAACCCTTCACACACAAGGAATTAGACCGCAAAACCTGAAAAACCCTCCTGACCTGCTGGACATGAGAGTCCCAGTCATCCGAAAAAATCAGAATATCATCCAGATACACAATCATAAATTTATCCAAATAATCGCGGAAAATGTCATGCATAAAGGACTGGAAGACTGAAGGGGCATTTGAAAGACCAAAAGGCATCACCAAATACTCAAAATGGCCCTCGGGCGTATTAAATGCGGTTTTCCACTCATCCCCCTGCTTGATTCGCACCAAATTATACGCCCCACGGAGATCAATCTTAGAGAACCACTTGGCCCCCTTTATACGAGCAAACAAATCAGTAAGCAGTGGTAACGGATATTGATATTTAACCGTGATTTTATTCAAAAGTCGATAATCAATACACGGCCTCAAAGAGCCGTCTTTCTTAGACACAAAGAAAAAACCGGCTCCTAAGGGAGATGACGAAGGACGAATATGTCCCTTTTCCAAGGACTCCTTTATATATTCTCGCATAGCAGCGTGTTCAGGCACAGACAGATTAAATAAACGACCCTTAGGGTATTTACTACCCGGGATCAAGTCTATGGCACAATCGCACTCCCGGTGCGGAGGTAGTGAACCAACCTTGGGTTCTTCAAAAACGTCACGAAAGTCAGACAAGAATTCAGGAATCTCAGAGGGAATAGATGATGAAATGGAAACCAAAGGTACGTCCCCATGAGTTCCTTTACATCCCCAGCTTAACACAGACATAGCTCTCCAGTCGAGGACTGGGTTATGAGATTGCAGCCATGGCAATCCCAGCACCAAAACATCATGTAGATTATACAGCACCAGAAAGCGAATAACCTCCTGGTGATCCGGATTAACACGCATAGTCACTTGTGTCCAGTATTGTGGTTTATTACTAGCCAATGGGGTGGAGTCAATCCCTTTCAGAGGTATCGGAGCCTCCAATGGCTCCAAATCATACCCACAGCGTTTGGCAAAGGACCAATCCATAAGACTCAAAGCAGCGCCAGAGTCGACATAGGCGTCCGCGGTAATAGATGACAAAGAACAAATCAGGGTCACAGATAGAATAAACTTAGACTGTAAAGTGCTAATTGAAACAGACTTGTCAGGCTTCTTAGTACGCTTAAAGCATGCTGATATAACATGAGTTGAATCACCACAATAGAAGCACAACCCATTTTTTCGTCTAAAATTCTGCCGCTCGCTTCTGGACAGAATTCTATCACATTGCATATTTTCTGGCGTTTTCTCAGTAGACACCGCCAAATGGTGCACAGGTTTGCGCTCCCGCAGACGCCTATCGATCTGAATAGCCATCGTCATGGACTCATTCAGACTCGCAGGCACAGGGAACCCCACCATAACATCCTTAATGGCATCAGAGAGACCTTCTCTGAAAATCGCCGCCAGGGCGCACTCATTCCACTGAGTAAGCACAGACCATTTGCGGAATTTTTGGCAGTATATTTCAGCTTCATCTTGCCCCTGAGACAAGGACATCAAGGCCTTTTCCGCCTGAAGCTCTAAATGAGGTTCCTCATAAAGCATCCCCAAGGCCAGAAAAAACGCATCCACATTGAGCAACGCAGGATCCCCTGGTGCCAATGCAAAAGCCCAGTCTTGAGGGTCGCCCCGGAGCAAGGAAATTACAATCCTGACCTGCTGTGCAGGGTCTCCGGCAGAGCGAGACTTCAGGGACAAAAACAATTTGCAATTATTTTTAAAATTTTGAAAGTGAGATCTATTCCCCGAGAAGAATTCAGGCAAAGGAATTCTAGGCTCAGACATAGGTGCATGAACAACAAAATCTTGCAAATTTTGTACCTTTGTGGCGAGATTATTCAAACCTGTAGCTACACTCTGAAGATCCATTTGAAACAGGTGAACACAGAGCCATTCAAGGATTAGAAGGAGAGGAAGAGAGGAAGGCTGCAGTATAGGCAGACTAGCAAGAGATTCAATTAAGAGCACACTCAGAACTAGAGGGGAAAAAAAAAAAAAAAAATTGTAGCAGACTTCTTTTTTCTCTCCTTTCTCAGCCAGTAATTTAACCCTTTTTTGGGCCGGTCAAACTGTCATGATTCTCAATGGCGAGAGAACATAGCCCAGCATATATGAGAACTAGCTCTTGGAAGATGGAAACTATACTGACCATGAACTAAACCTGCCGCACAACTAGAAGTGGCCGGGTAGCATGCCTACGTTTTTTTATCCCTAGATGCCCAGCGCCAGCCGGAGAACTACCTAATCCTAGCAGAGGAAAAGACAGTCCTGGCTCACCTCTAGAGAAATTTTCCCAAAAGGCAGACAGAGGCCCCCACATATATTGGCGGTGATTTAAGATGAAATGACAAACGTAGTATGAAAATAGGTTTAGCAAAATCGAGGTCCGCTTACTAGATAGCATGAAGACAGAAAGGGCACTTTCATGGTCAGCAGAAAACCCTATCAAAACACCATCCAGAAATTACTTTAAGACTCTAGCATTAACTCATAACACCAGAGTGGCAATTTCCGCTCACAAGAGCTTTCCAGACACAGTAACGAAACAGCAGCTGTGAACAGGAACAAAATGCAAAAACACACAAGGACAAAAGTCCAACTTAGCTGGGAGTTGTCTAGTAGCAGGAACAAGCACAGAAAGGCTACTGATTACATTGTTGACCGGCATGAAACTGACAGAGGAGCAAGGTTATATAGCGACTCCCACATCCTGATAGGAGCAGGTGAACAGAGGGGATGATGCACACAAGTTAAATTCCATAAGTGGCCACCGGGGGAGCCCAGAATCCAATTTCACAACAGGTCCGAGTGCTATGCCATGTTTTCTCGCATAGCACTTGTCCGTATTATACGCTAGTGTGACCCCGGCCTAACATTTCTACTCTTTCACCTATCCATATGCTGATTCAATCTGACACCTTAGTGAGCTACATGGCAGTTAATTTGTTTTGACCAAAACAGATTTTAGCTGTTAATCGGAGTGAATGAGTTTAGAAGTAAGGGAGCGAAGTGGCTCCTAAGTTAAGATAAAATTGTATTTCTCAGATAAGTATTTTGCAAAGTTTCTTACTGTATATTTATTGTCTTCTTTACTAAGTTTGTTTATAGCAACAATATGCTTCACCCCCCATAAGACCGCATGGACCTATATACCAGAAAAACCATAGACACGTGGAGAGGGCCACAGAGCCTAATGGTCCTCTCAGAGTCAAGAATTTGCCTAGGATAAATGAGAATAATGTATTTTTTTAATTCTTTCCCTCTCCTCTGATTATTATGCTTTGGGGTTTGGAGAGATCAAACTTGAAAAAGGGGGAAATCCCACCAAAATATTAGGGGGACTCATTCACCTTTATTGAGGTTCAATATTAATTATTAATGTCAGACTTGACTAGTAACAAATAACCCCTTTACCCCCAAAGGTGGTTTGCACGTTAATGCCCAGGCAAATTTTTACAATTCTGACCACTGTCACTTTATGAAGTAATAACTCTGAAACGCTTTAATGGATCCTGCTGATTCTGAGAATATTTTTTCATGACATATTGTTCTTCATGATAGTGTTAAAAAAATTTCCATATGACTTGCCTTTATTTGTGAAAAAAATAAAAATTCACCAAAATTTTGAAAATTTCGCAATTTTCAAACTTTGAATTTTCATGCCCTTAAATTACAGAGATATGTCACACTAAATAGTTAATACATAACAATTCCATTTCCTACATGTCTACTTTACATCAACACAATTTTGGAACCAACATTTTTTTTTGTTAGGACGCTATAAGTGTTAAAAGTTGACCAGTGATTTTTCATTTTTCCAACAAAATTTACAAAACCTTTTTTTAGGGACCACTCCACATTTGAAGTTACTTAGAGAGGTCTATATGATAGAAAATACCAAAAAGTGACACCACTCTAAAAACTGCACTACCTCTCGAGGTGCTCAAAACGACATTCAAGAAATTCATCTAGGGGTGCAGTGATCATATTGACACCACGGGTGTGTCACAGAATTTTATACCATTGGGCAGTGAAGTAAAAATAACATTTTTACCACCAAAATTTTGTTTTAGCCTCAGATTTTACATTTTCACACAAGAAGTGGGTAAAAATGGCATCATCATTTGCCCCACAATTCCTACTGAACATGGCAATATGCCATGTGTGGCAGTACAGTTCTATTTAGCCATACGGAGCGCAGATTTTCCTAGAAGTTTGCGGACTCCATATATAGAGCCCCCAGGGCCGGACTGGCCATCGGGCATTTCTGGCAAATGCCAGAAGGGCCGGGGGCAGTTGTGGGCCACTCGCCAGCGCCGACTCCCTCCCCGCTGCCGGCTCCCCCCCGCCAGCGCTGCCGCATTCAACTATACCGGCGTCTATGACGACAGTACAGTTGAATGCAATGATGGAGGAGAGAGCGTCTGCTGTCGCTCCCTCTCCGATCATTCCCTGCTCTGCCTCTGACACTGCGGGTGCGCGATGATGTCATATCATCGTGCACCTGCTGTGTGTCGGGTGGGCAGACTGCAGCTGCTGAGACCGGAGCCGGGAGTAGACCGGGGCACAAGGAGAGGTGAGGAGAGTGTTTTTTTTTCAATATATCAATCAGTGCTAACTGGATTGTGGGGCTATTGGGGGGGCTGTATTACATTCTATGGGGGCTGTGCTGTATTACATTCTATGGGGGCTGGCTGCATTACATTCTATGGGGGCTGTGCTGCATTACATTCTATGGGGGCTGTGCTGCATTACATTCTATGGGGGCTGGCTGCATTACATCCTATGGGGGCTGGCTGCATTACATCCTATGGGGGCTGTGCTGCGTTACACTCTATGGGGGCTGTGCTGTGTTACATTCTATGGGGGCTGTGCTGTGTTACATTCTATAGGGGCTGGCTGCGTTACATTCTATGGGGGTTGGCTGCATTACATTCTATAGGGGCTGGCTGCGTTACATTCTATGGGGGCTGGCTGCATTACATTCTATGGGGGCTGGCTGAATTACATTCTATGGGGGCTGGCTGAATTACATTCTATGGGGGCTGTGCTGCATTACATTCTATGGGGGCTGTGCTGCATTACATTCTATGGGGGCTGTGCTGCATTACATTCTATGGGGGCTGTACTGTATTACATTCTATGGGGGTTGTGCTGCATTACATTCTATGGGGGCTGTGCTGTATTACATTCTATGGGGGCTGTGCTGCATTACATTCTATGGGGGCTGTGCTGCATTACATTCTATGGGGGCTGTGCTGCATTACATTCTATGGGGGCTGGCTGCATTATATTCTATGGGGGCTGTCTGCATTGCATTCTATGGGGGCTGGCTGCATTACATTCTATGGGGGCTGTGCTGCGTTACATTCTATGGGGGCTGTGCTGCGTTACATTCTATAGGGGCTGGCTGTGTTACATTTTATGGGGGCTGGCTGCATTACATTCTATGGAGGCTGGCTGCATTACAGTCTATGGGTGGCTGGCTGCATTACATTCTATGGGGGCTGGCTGCATTACATTCTATGGGGGCTGGCTGCATTACATTCTATGGGGGCTGGCTGCATTACATTCTATGGGGGGCTGTATTACATTCTATGCTGAGGGCTGTATTACATTCTATGTGGGAGGGCTGTATTACATTCTAGGGGGGCTGTATTACATTCTATGGGGGGGCTGTATTACATTCTCTGGAGGATACATTATATTCTATGGGGGCTGTGTTATATTCTATTGGGAGGTGGGCTGTATTACATTCTATGGGGGCTGTATTACATTCTATGGGGTGCTGTATTATATTCTATGGAGGGGCTACATTATATTCTATGGGGGGCTGCATTATGCTATGTGAGGGGGCTACCATATATTATATATGCAGGGGCTGCATTATACTATATGAGGGGGCTGCATTATATTCTCTGGGGACTTACATTATACTCGGGGCTACAATATATTCTGTGGGGTGGCTCCATTATACTCTGGGGTGGCATCATTATACTATATGTGGGCTGCATTATACTGCATCGAGGACTATGGTGAATACGTTATACTATATGAAGAACTATGGGGTGCATTATATTATGGGAAGTGAATTGTACTACATGGATGACAATGGCAGGACATTATACTATATGGACCACTATGAGGAATGTATTATACTATTTGGAGGACTGAGGAGTGTATTATACTATATGGAGGACTGTGGCAGCACATTATACTATATGGAGGACTGAGGAGTGTATTATACTATATGGAGGAATTGCTGTGTATTTTAATATATGGAGGACTATGAGGAGTGTATTATACTATATGGAGGACTATGGGGAGTGTATTATACTATATGGAGGACTTGGACTGAGGAGTGTTTTATACTATATGGGGGACTGAGGAGTGTATTATACTATATGGGGGACTGAGGAGTGTATTATACTATATGGAGGACAGAGGTGCACATTATAATATATGGAGGACTATGGGGTGTATTATACTAAACAAGCAAAATGCTGCCTATTCATTGAGTGATTGGATTGTTTATGTGGGAACAGAAATCCTTGTTCTCAGAGTTTAGGAGATGGGCTACTGACACACAGTGGAACGACCCTGCTCTTAGGAGTCATTTTTGTCAGGGTCTGTCACCTAGGCTACAAGATACTCTGGTGCAGTATGCTACTCCTGGGTCATTGAACGCTGCCATGACCCTTGCTATCTGGGTGGATAGACACCTCAGGGAGAGACATACATCGAAATCTGCTCCCTGTTCTTTCTGAGGAGGAGGACACACTGGTGCAGATGGACGAATCTATGTAGGTGGGAGGAGTTTCTTCTCAAACTGGGCTGCCTGCGGTTCACCATGAGATGGGGGCATGTTTCTACGGTGGACTTACAGGTCATTACATTAAGGTCTGCCCATCTTGCGCCAAGGTTGGTACTTCATCTCCAAAGCCACGTTCCCCTGGTCGTGTGGAGGGAGGCAACCAGAGTGTGTATATTTCCTCCATCTTTTCATCTCAGTGTACCATTCCTGGTGAAGTGGTGGTTGGAGGGGTTACTGAGACAGTACCGGTGCTTGTGGATAGTAGATCAGGAGTAAATTTGGTGGATCCTTGCTTTGTTCAGACCCATGGTCTGATTGGTAGGTCGCTGGTGAGACCCATTAGTGTTAAGGCAATTGGCTCTGTCCCTCTCAGCCAGGGGAGGGTGACCCAAGTCGTAGATAATATTAACCTTCGTTTATGGACTCTTCATGAGGAGTCCCTGTCATGCTATGTTTTGGGGGGGAATACCAACTCCCATCATCTTAGGCCTCCTTTGGTTGAAGAGACACAACGCAGTCATAAATTGGCAGTCCGGGGAAGTAGCCATCTGGGACCAGTCATGTAAGGACTGCTGCATGGGAGCTACAATCTCAACCGTCCTTCTCCAACCTACCCCTTCTTCTCTGGTGGGGGCAGGTGAGGTGCAGTCCAGGAGTAGGGGCAAGACTCAACCTCACCACAAGTTAACCCTGAGTCTCGGAGTCCTCTTAAGAGGAGAGGTATAGATCAACTGTCATCTGAACGGAAAGATTTGGGCCCAGAGCTGAAGCCTGCACCAAACAGGAGGAGTCCGACATGTGAGTACTATTACACCTCATGTTGGAAAGACGTTAAATATTTTTACAATTATCAAAATTAGACCCTATCACAATGATCAAAATGAAAAAAATAGTAAATCAAACCCCCCTTTATTACCCCCTTAGTTAGCGAAAGATAATAAAATTAAAATAAAATATTTATTTCCATTTTTCAATTAGGATTAGAGTTGGGCAAATGTGAGTTGGGCTAAAGGTTAGGATGCAAAATCTCAGATACAGATACCATATTATGCCAAAAAAGTCCTAAGGTTGTCAGCCAGGACTACTATAAGGAAATACCTTATGGAGCTCCCAAATCACAATAAAATACAAGAACACAGAGCGCATCAACCACCAAAAGATAATGATTAAAAAGGTACAATTTTAATAACAAATTGAATCATGACAGACAATCAAATAACATATATCACAACACAGTTTTGTCAAAACAGCTATTTGAATCCGGTCAGAGGTGCACCAGTAAATATGGTGTCACCTCACAGACATGGGATATGGGGAAGAAAAATCACAGAGAAAAAAGCCCCCGTATCTTAATATATACTTAACTTGTAATGTCTTCACATACTGTTCCGTCCAGATGTGTCCGGATCCCATAATTCCAAGCGGCATAAGTTCACCGACCGCCATATTGGGACACCCAAGTGATGGGTGTCTCAAATTGGAAACTGCTGGTGGTACCAGCCTCTTGAGCGGTACCACCAGCAGAACACCGTCGCAACACACACACACACACATGGTATACGCTGTACGCATCGCACACACAAACACACATTGTATATGCCGTACGCACCACACACACACACACACTGTATATGCCGTGCGCAGCCTCCTGCGTGGTACCACCAGCGGAACACAGTCGCGAACATGCCCCGGGATCAGCTGAATGATTCACTGACTGCCGCCATCTTTGTACAGGAGTAGCGCATGCGCAGTTTTAATGTGACCTCCGCTATCTGTCTGCACAAAGATGTCGGCGGTTTGATTTACTGCACCTGCGTAAATTCTGCTGTATATGCCGTACGCACCACACACACACTGTATATGCTGTACACACCACACACAGACATGCACACTGTATACGCCATACGCAACCTCTTACGCGGTACCACCAGCGAAACACCATCGTGACCACGCCGCCGCCAGGATTAGACTAATGATTCACTGACCGCCACCATCTTTGTACAGGAGGAATGCCTGTGCAGTTTTAATGTGACGCCGCTATCTGTCTGCACAAAGATGGCGGCGGTCTGATTTGCTGCACCTGCTCGAATTCCGCGCAAGCGCAGTGAATCATTCAGCTGATCCCTGCGGCAGATGCATGACGTGTCTACAGGCCGAGGAAGCATTCAAGGGGTTTTCCCACGAACGAAAGCTCATTTTAAAAATTGTCTGTGTCTGACCGTGAACGGAGCATACCACATCTCCTTGGCAGGGGAGGAAGCAAAAGCCAATACTGACATTACAGCAGGGGATTGCAGAGGATACATTTTGTCAGGTAAAATATTTCACTGACTGTTTTTAAACAATATTTTACCTCACAAAATGTATCTTCTGCGATCTCCTGCTGTAATGTCAGTATTGTGTTTTGCTTCCTCCCTTGCCCAGGAGCTGTGGTATGTTCGGTACACGGCCAGACACAGACAATTTTTTAAATTAACTTTCATTCATGCGAAAAACCCCTTTAAAAAGCAAATATCAACACCAACATGGCTCCTCCTAAAAAGTACGTCAATGACAATGAAAGGAAAGCAGCAAAGGCACAACGTCGATGAAAACAACGTGCAAATGAGACTCTTGAAGAGCACATGGGGTACACAGGTCAAAGAAGAGATGACATGAGAGGAGAAGACAGCAGATGGGGAGAGAGAAAGCGCAAAGGGAGGAGACATCTGAAAAGTGACAGCACATGAGGGGAGAACACAGCACAGGAAGGAGAAAGACAGCAGACAAGGGGGATAGCACATGGGGCAGACAGGTCAAAGAAGAGAGCACACACGGGAGAAGTCAGCACATGGGGAAAGAGAGAGTGGATACTTGGGTGAGCACATGGGGGGAGAGATTCTCAACGCTGCAAAGTCAGCCCATCGTGACATTAATGCCCTCCTGATGTGATAGCATCGGGCCTCCATCTAGTAACAGTATAAATGTAAAGTGACAGTGCAGCAGTTTATATTAAGGGGTGGCAAGCTCACTACCGCCACATAGGTAAAGGAGTTATAGTATCATTAGTTTCCCCAGGTCAGTGACCATTCAATACAAAGAGTAACTTAAGCAAATGGACATAATATATAAAAATAAATAAATAACAGAATATACTGAATAAAATATAAAAAATATAAAATTATATTCATGTCCTAAAGAACACACTGAGTGAAAACCACTCAAAGATAATTAACCCTAACTCCTGGAAATGGATTACAAAAATAAAAAAACAGAAATAAATCTATATATATAATTGTCTAAGGGGTACTTCCGTCTTTCTGTTTGTCCTTCTGTCGGCAACTTCCGTCATGGTTATTCATTCATTCATGTTGATTGGTCTCGCCAGCTGCCTGTCATGGCTGCCGCGACCAATCAGCGACGGGCACAGTCCAATTAGTCCCTCCCTACTCCCGTGCAGTCAGTGCCGGGCGGCCGCTCCATACTCCCAGCAGTCACGGCTCACACAGGGTTAATGCCAGCGGTAACGGACCGCGTAATGCTGTGGGTAACTCACTCCGTTACCGCCGCTATTAACCCTGTGTGACCAAGTTTTTACTATTGATGCTGCCTATGCAGCCTCAATAGTAAAAACATCTAATGTTCAAAAAAATAAAAAATCATTATATACTCACCTTCCGCCGCCTTTCCGGTGACCGGTCCATGCAAGCGACAGGTTCCAGTGCTAAGTTTGGTGTGCGACAAGGACCTGCCATGACGTCATGGTCATGTGACCGCGACGTCATCACAGGCCCTGCGCGAAGAAGCTGCGGTACCATGAGACAGGCAGGAACAGCGTCAGGAGCGCCAGGAGCAGGTGAGTATTTCATATTCACCTGTCCACGTTCCATCCGCCGGGCGCCACTCCGTCTTCCCGTCCTCTTGCAGTAACTGTGCAGGTCAGAGGGCGCGATGACGTATTAGTGTGCGTGCCACCCTCTGCCTGAACAGTCAGTGCGGAGAGACGGGACGCTGAGGAGCAGCGACGAGAGGTGAGTATGTGATTTTTTTTTTATTGCAGCAGCAGCATTACATGTGGCACAATGCTAAATGGAGCATCTATGGGGCCATAAAGAACTGCATGGAGCATTATATGGGGCATCAATGGGGCCATAACTGCATGGAGCATTATATGGGGCATCTATGGGGCCATAACTGCATGGAGCATTATATGGGGCATCTATGGGGCCATAACTGCATGGAGCATTATATGGGGCATCTAAGGGGCCATAACTGCATGGAGCATTATACTACGTGACTGGGCAAAATACTACATGACTGGGCAAAATACTACGTGACTGGGCAATATACTACGTGGACATGCATATTCTAGAATACCCGATGCGATAGAATCGGGCCACCATCTAGTAATGTAATAAATTAATAATAATAAATAATATATACCACAATGTGAAAAGGGGACAGTATAATGTAAAGATAATAATGCCTTTATTGGGGATGAATTGGCAAAGACATTGGCACTATGTGCAAAAGAGTGCCCGTACACACAAAATATAACAATAACAATTAATAATTAAAAACAGGATTGGGACCACTGTATGAACACTAAAGTGCAAAAGGGACTAAATTCCTATGAATAAATTGATTAAATAATCATAATATAAGTAAATCCCAGATGATACCTAAATAATAGATATATATAAAGGAGTCACATGGCAGACAAAAATTGTCTAATGCATTCAATGGATAAGAGAGCAATGTAACTACTACTCAAATCACATGATTCACAGTCCCATACAATGGTACAAGAGATCAAGCATAATAGTCCCGAAAATGAGCATTACCTATCAGAGAGGTGTAGTGGTGGTCCCAAAGGAAGAGGTGCGGTGCACACCCCAACGTGCGTTTCGGATAAATCTTTCATCAGGGAGTGACGCACCTCTGAACTGTCCTTCTTATATATCCCTCTACTAATCACATATAGCGACGCATGTGTCCAAACTAACAAGCGCCGCTAGCCGTATCACCCCTAGAGCCATCATGGTGGTGCAGGTCATGTGGTGGTTATAGGTGGTCTGGTCGTGGTGTGGCAGTATTTGTACCCTGTATATAGTATTATTCTGTCAGTATAGGGTGTAAATATGTGATCTGTTTAAGGTGTGGCAGTATGTGTTCCTATATGTGGTATTTTTCAGTCACTATGTGGTGGTCATATATGGTCTGGTCATGGTATGGCTGCATTTGTTCCCTGTGAGTGGTATTCTTTGGTCACTATAGAGTGGTAATATATGATCTGGTCATGATGTGACGAGACTTGTTGCTGGTATGTGATATGATATTATTCGGTTGCTATGTGGTGGTAATATGTGATCTGGTCATGGTCTGGTTGAACTCTTAAAGAGTCACTGGCGAGGATGTGGTGCAGAAGTGGAGTTTTTTGAAGAGTTGGCAGTGGGACTGTGGAAGGTTCATGGGGTGGAGACGTAGCTGGGGTTGAGCCTGGGCAGAGTCTCAAGGGGGCCCAAATCTGTTGTCAATATGAAATTCCTGGTGCAGCCCTGTTCTCAACTATTTCCCTACTATCATTGGTCTTTAATATTATTGGTCTTCTAAAGGCTGAAGGGGCTTTTTGGGCCCCCCTAAGCTCCAGGACCCTGGTGTGATTGAAACCCCTGCACCTATTATAGTTACTCCCCTGCTTACGTTATTTCATTTTATGGCAAAGTAGAATAAACTGCATCGTATTTCAAACAAATTCACATGAAGCAAAACTAAGCCCCATATCCACTATATAATTGTCTAAGGGTCACTTCCGTCTGTCCTTCTGTCTGTAACGGTTATTCATTCGCTGATTGGTCTCGCCAGCTGCCTGTCATGGCTGCCGCGACCAATCAGCGACGCGCACAGTCCAGAAGAAAATGGCCGCTCCTTACTCCCCGCACTCACTGCCCGGCGCCCGCATACACCCCTCTGCTCACCGCTCACACAGGGTTAATGCCGGCGGTAACGGACCGCTTTATGCCGCGGGTAACACACTCCGTTACCGCTGCTATTAACCCTGTGTGACCAAGTTTTTTACTATTGACGCAGCCTATGCAGCACCAATAGTAAAAACATCTAATGTTAAAAATAATTTAAAAAAATGATTATATACTCACCTACGCCGCCTTTCCCGCTCCTCGCGATGCAACCGCCACGTTCCGTTGGCACGGATGGTCTGGCAGAAGGACCTGCCGTGACATCACAGTCATGTGACCGCAACGTCTTCACAGGCCCTGCGTGCTTGAGCGAGCAGGACCTGCCATGACGTCACGGTCATGTGACCGCAAGGTCATCACAGGCCCTGCGCGCCAGGGCGAGCAGGACCTGCCATGACGTCACGGTCATGTGACCGCGACGTCATCACAGGCCCTGCACGCCTGCGCGAGCAGGCTGGGACCGGAAGCTGCCACCTGTACCTCGCACAGGCGACAGAACTACAAGTATGGTGAGTATGTTAGAACTACAAGGGGCCCTCGGATCGGAAGGGGAGTATGTTTATTTTTTATTTTTTAACCTGTGACATACGTGGCTAGGCAATATACTATGTGGCTGGGCAATATACTACGTGGCTCTGTGCTGTATACTACATCGCTGTGCAATATACTGCGTGGCTCTGTGCTGTATACTACATCGCTGTGCAATATACTGCGTGGCTCTGTGCTGTATGCTACATCGCTGTGCAATATACTGCGTGGCTCTGTGCTGTATGCTACGTCACTGGGCAATATACTACGTGGCTGGGCAATATACTACATGGCTGGGCAATATACTACGTCGCTGGGCAATATACTACATCACTGGGCCATATACTACATGACTGGGCAATATACTACGTCGCTGGGCAATATACTACGTCACTGGGCAATATACTACGTGGCTGGGCAATATACTACGTCGCTGGGCAATATACTACGTCGCTGGGCAATATACTACATGGCTGGGCAATATACTACGTCGCTGGGCAATATACTACGTCACTGGGCAATATACTTCGTGGCTGGGCAATATACTACATGGCTGGGCAATATACTACGTCGCTGGGCAATATACTACGTCACTGGGCAATATACTACGTGGCTCTGTGCTGTATACTACGTCACTGGGCAATATACTACGTCACTGGGCAATATACTACGTGGCTGGCCAATATACTACGTGGCTGGCCAATATACTACGTAGCTGGGCAATATACTACGTCACTGGGCAATATACTACGTGGCTCTGTGCTGTATACTATATCACTGGGCAATATACTACGTCACTGGGCAATATACTACGTCACTGGGCAATATACTACGTGGCTGGCCAATATACTACGTGGCTGGCCAATATACTACGTGGCTGGGCAATATACTACGTGGCTGGGCAATATACTACATAGCTGGGCAATATACTACGTGCACTGAGCAATATACTACGTGGACATGCATATTCTGGAATACCCGATGCGTTAGAATCGGGCCACTATCTAGTTTTGTAATAAGCACTGCCATTTTTCAGCAACAGTAAAAGTCTAATAAAAATAAAAGCTAAACTATTCATAAATTTCTTGAAGATTTGTTTCAGGAGATAACAAAATTGCTTGCAGACTTTCTACGTTTAGTGTCGATTTGAAGGGGTGGCCCTATGAAGATAACCCTCATCACAGTAAGAGGAACACCCTCCATGAGTGAACTGCTATATACGATTAATATTTAATGGCAAACTTTTTGGATTGTGCTATGGATTAGATAATTTAAAAACTGATATCACTGGACACCTGGCAGCATCTACCCAGTGAATAAATTAATTAGCTAGGAGTCTTACACAGTTTACAGGGAAACTGTGATAAAAGTCACTACTGATGGACAGGCCGTGAGGCAGAGAAATCAGAGGTTCCGGGGTCAGTACGAAGAGACCACGTGGAAAACCAAGGGATAAAACAAAGGCATAAGTCAGGTCATGGTCTAGGGTCATGGTCCAGGGACAGTCAGAACACGGTCCAAAGGTCAGGCAGCGGATGATCAATACTCAACACAACAGAATCAGGCAAATGTTCACTAGGAAGCACAAACTATGTCTGACAGGGATCAAAAACAAACAGCACAGTTAAATAGCTTTGGCAATCACCAGAATAGAAAACACCTGGAGAAAGTCCCACACCTCTTAGTCCCAGATTGGACAGCAGAGCTGTCGATCAAAGCACTGACAGCTCAGCACGCCAATCACAGGATTGGACAGTCGATCTGTCAAACAAAACACTGACAACTCAGCATTACGCAGTTTCCATAAGCCAGCAAAACAATCACTCACTGAGCGGAAAAATTGTGACAGAAACCAAAGGTTCTCCGTGTGTATCCTGGCTAGTAAATAAGTGCTATTATATGCAGGGGGATAAGAATAATTTATGGATATCTCCTGCCTTGTTGTGTACAGAAGACATGAAATCTCAGTGATTTATTCAAGTGGTTTTTATTCAACACGTTTCAGTGTCAAGCACTTCTTCCTCAGGAAATGACCACATACAGGTCACTTCCCCAGTCCATACCAAGGACATCACATGGCATAATGGAATGCAATATTTTCATGCCATATCAATAATAATCTGATGTCAACACAGTCCAAGGATAAACCTGTGATCATGGGACATAATCATTACTGTCGTTCCAGGTGCCAGGATTTTCAGCTTTGGGAAACCACAGAAATGTAATATCAACCTGAATTATGGGTACATAATAGTCATGATTAGTATTTCTAGAATAGTAAAAGAATCTTCTGAAATATGGTGGTCATATTATTCCACTACAAGGTTCCTGTGGGAAAATAAGGCATAAATTAGATTTAGAAACAAAAGAATGTAGCAGTACACTGTATACCCTAAGATATGCGCAGCTACAGACGTAAAAAGCCAAACTGGAGTGTTTCCCATGACACAATATGGCGTACACTGCAGAGGAATGGCATGCATGATTATCGTCCATGGAGAAAGCGCATGCAAAAAAGGCCAAACAATTTTGTCTGAACCATGCTGAAAAATATGAAGAATATTGTGATTCTATTCTCTGGCGTGCCGAGCTGGCGTTTTTAGTGATACCATTTTGGTGCAGATACGTTCTTTTGATCGCCCATTATTGCATTTTAATGCAATGTCGCGGTGACCAAAAAAACATAATTCTGGCGTTTCAATTTTTTTTCTCGCTATACCGTTTAGCGATCAGGTTAATCCTTTTTTTTATTGATTGATCGGGCGATTCTGAAGGCGGCGATAGCAAATATGTGTATATTTGATTTTTTTATTGTTTTATTTTGAATGGCAAGAAAGGGGGGTGATTTAAGCTTTTATATTTTTTTCATATTTTTTAAAACTTTTTTTTTTACTTTTGCCATGCTTCAATAGCCTTCATGGGAGGCTAGAAGCTGGCATAGCCTGATCGGCTCTGCTACATAGGAGCGATGCTCAGATCGCTCCTATGTAGTAGAATTGCTGCATTGCTATGAGCGCCGACCACAGGCCCCCCAATCACGTGACAGGGGTCAGCGATGTGTGCATTTCCGGCCCGATGGCTGGGAGCGCTAGTTAAATGGCGCTGTCAGCGTTTGACAGCAGCATTTAACTAGTTAATAGCAGCGGGTGGATCTCTATTCCACCTGCCGCTATTGCGGGCACATGTCAGATGTACAAAACAGCTGACATGTCCTGGCTTTGATGCGAGCTCACCGCCGGAGCCCGCATCAAAGTGGGGGTTCTGACCTTAGACGTACTATCCCGTCCGAGGTCAGAAAGGGGTTAATCTTACTTTCATGATATAGGTTAAAATTGTTGTATGAAATTCAGTCTTGTAAAAAATTTGGAAATTGTTCTTTTGTTCAGTGAGATGATGGTTCAAATTTAACGTTTCAAAGTGGGTGTACTTATTTATGCTGAGCACTGTACATATATATATATATACTGTATATATGTATATATATATATATATATATATATATATATATATATATATATATATATACAGTATATACACACTACCGTTCAAAAGTTTAGGGTCACCCAGACAATTTTGTGTTTTCCATGAAAACTCATACTTTTATTAATCAAATGAGTTGCCAAATGAATTGAAAATCTAGTCCAGACATTGACAAGGTTCGGAACAAAGATTTTTATTTGAAATAATAACTTTCCATTAATGTGATTGGATACAGCACTCTGTGAACAGCCATCTTCTTTAGCAATAATCTTTTGTGGTTTACCCTCCTTATGGAGTGTGTCAATGACTGCCTTCTGGACATCTGTCAAGTCAGCAGTGTTCCCCATGATTGTGGAGCCTACTTTTTGTTACCGTATATACTGGAGTATAAGCCGACCCGAGTATAAGCCGAGACCCCTCATTTTGCCACAAAAAACTGGGAAAACTTAATGACTCGAGTATAAGCCTAGGGTGGGAAATGCAGCAGCTACCGGTAAATGTCAAAAGTAAAAATAGATACCAATAAAAGTAAAATTAATTGAGACATCAGTAGGTTAAGTGTTTTTGAATATTCATATTGAATCAGGAGCCCCATATAATGCTCCATACAGTTTATGATGGGCCCCATAAGATGCTCCATATTAAAATTTGTCCCATACAATGCTGCACAAATGTTGATTATGGCCCCATAAGATGCTCCATACAGACATTTGCCCCATACAATGCTGCACAAATGTTGATTATGGCCCCATAAGATGCTCCATACAGACATTTGCCCCATATAATGCTGCACAAATGCTGATTATGGCCCCATAAGATGGTCCATAGACACATTTGCCCCATATAATGCTCCACAAATGCTGATTATGGCCCCATAAGATGCTCCATAGAGATATTTGCCCCATATAATGCGGTACATAGCCCCATACAGATATTTGCCCCATATAATGCTGCATATGGCCCCATACAGATATTTGCCCCATACAATGCTGCACATGGCCCCATACAGATATTTGTCCCATATAATGCTGCACATGGCCCCATAAGATGCTCCATACAGATATTTGCCCCATATAATGCTGCACATGGCCCCATAAGATGCTCCATACAGATATTTGCCCCATATAATGCTGCACATGGCCCCATAAGATGCTCCATACAGATTTTTGCCCCATATAATGCTGCACATTGCCCCATACAGATATTTGTCCCATATAATGCTGCACATGGCCCCATAAGATGCTCCATACAGACATTTGCCCCATATGCTGTTGCTGCGATTAAAAAAAAAATGACATATTCACCTCTCAGGCACCCGGCACTCCCTATGGGAGTGGAGTGGGGCTCCATATTCATTACTGTAATGAGCGGTACCATGTGACCGCTCACTACAGGAAGAAGCTGCCGGCACCCAGAGAACCAGGTATGTGCAGGGACCGCGCCAGGAGCAGGTGAGTATTATTACACAGCTGCTGCTCCCCCTCCCCTGCCGACCCCTGGGAATGACTCGAGCATAAGCCGAGAGGGGCAATTTCAGCCTAAAAAAATGGGCTGAAATTCTTGGCTTATACGGTAATTATTCTAATTTACTGAGATAACGACTTTTGGGTTTTCATTGTCCGTAAGCCACAATCATCAACATTAACAGAAATAAACACTTGAAATAGATCACTCTGTTTGTAATGTCTCTATAAAATTTATATGAGTTTCACTTTTTGTTTTGAAGAACTGAAATAAATTCATTTTTTGATGATATTCTAATTTTGTGAGAAGCACCGGTGTATGGGTATATATATATATACACACATGTATATCATTATTATTATTTTAGCTTCTGTTTTATTTTTCTTTACATTGAGCAGCTACCATATTTTTCTGACCATAAGACGCACTTTTTTCCTCCAAATTTGGGAGGAAAGTGTGGGTGCGTCTTATGGTAGGGATGTAGCATGTGGGGAGGGGGGCAGCAGGGAGTGGGATCGCAATGATATCCCACTTCAGGCGGCAGAAAAATGTCCCCACTGCCGGGAATCAGCTGCTGGGGAAACCACGTGGTCCCAATGATTAAGTGCAGTGAATATTCATTAGCTACTCCCCGCCCACCTATCAGCTGAGCGGTGAGCCGGGAGCAGCAAATGAATACTGCACTTAAGCAGCGACACACATGGATTCCTCAGCGCTGATTCCTGCAGCAGCTGGGGAGATCTGTGTGTCTGGGGGAGGAGGAGGCAGCAGCAGCAGGGGGAGGAGGAGAGGAGATCGCTGGTACCTTCCTGGGCTGGAGCTGAGTGCTGTGCAGTGTGCAGGAGGACCTGTGATGATGTCAGAAGTGGGCGGGCTGGAGCATCACATGGCAGCACAGAGCCCTCCCTCTTCTTGTCATCATCACAGGTCCTTCAGACTCCAACACTAGAATCAGCTGGCTTCCATTACCTGTGCTGTGGAGAGGCAACAAGAGGGAGGGCTCTGTGTGCAGTCATGGGATGCTTTTACCTCACCACAGGCTGGCAGGCTGCCACAATTAAGAGGATAGTCTTTACAAAACACAATAAAGCACTCTGCCACTCCTTTGGCGAACTATAACTCCCAGCATGTCATAGGATCTGCAGGACATGCTGGGAGTTATAGTTCTCCCATGGGATTTTAAAGCAGCATTCCAGTGTTATTTTGCAGTGCTGGAGTGGTGCTTTCAATATAAGCCCTGTGCCCCCATTCTTATACTCACCCTCCAGCATCTTCATATAGTACTTCACAGACACCACACTGGTCCCGCAGCTTCCAACATAATAACATACTATTATAATTACACCACATATAATAGTATGTTATTAAATATTTTACCACTTTTTTTGCTTCAAATATTTTTTTCCCTATTTTCCACCTCTAAAACCTGGGTGCGCCTTATAGTCCGGTGCATCTTATAGTCCGAAAAATACGGTATATACATAAGTATGCTGTTTAGCGGTATCTTATTATCAAAATGTTGATATCCAGAAAGATTTTAAGTAGCTATTTAAGGCTTAATACCATTTTGTAAATGTCCATCTAAATTATGTATTCTCCCTGTGTCATTTCTAAGAATTACTTGTAGCCTCATTGCTTACTAAACTTCTGGCATCTCCTTTACATTTCTGGTAATTTAGTGTTCTCATTGTTCACGCTTCCTACACATTTACTCTGAATTTCTGAAATAACCAACTTGTATAATCTACTGAGAGTTCATATTAGCTGATCATTAATCAGAATTACATTTAATGGCTTAGTTACAGACAACAGATAAAAAAATCCAAACTTCAGTCTTAAAGTTGTTGTACATTTCCTGCATAGTGCATATTGTAAATTCTAGTTAGCTCCAGAATCGCACATAGAAAAATTAACTCATAGCATACCGATTCTACAGGGCTATCAGAAATAAAGGCGAACTAGGAGTCCAAAATGCTATGTAAAATTACAATTTTTATTTGAATTAAATTAAAAACCATAGAAAAAGTAATTTGAAAAGTGATCACTAGTATTATAGTTTTGTAAGGGAACCACATGGAAAAGACCTGCCATGGGTTAAAGGTATATAGTTAAATATGCTTGAAGTACAGATTAATTTTGTTTGCATATACACCAATTGCACAGTAGTCATATATCTAGAAAACTGATATTGTGTGTAAATATAACTGTCGCCATGCAAGTGCACAAAATCAACATTCGAATATAACAAATGTATTGCCTCGCGCTGGCATGTCAAGCATATGTAAATTGCAAATCAGTCTTCACCTCTTCCCCCACCCATAATCCTGCCCACCCCTTTGCACTGGTGTCACTGATTCAGCCAGACTGCCCTATGCCCAACAATCGCATCACAATCTTCTGACTGGCCGTCTGCTCCCCTGATCCGAGGGCGGCAGCTGCATAGAAATACATGCTGTCACGCTCATGTCACGTAAGCAGACGGCCAAGCCTGAGGATTGAGATGCGATCCTCAGGCGAGTAACTGAGCAGTTTAGACATTTACATATGCTTGACTGGCCAGCGCGAGACAATAAATATGTCTGGGGCTTACAGGAAAGGGGCCACGTAAAGAAATAGAAGTTATATATCCTGAAAGGGCTGCCAAACCTTATTTCAGGATATTGTTTGTTAGTATACTACACAAAAATGACATTACAGATTTCCTTTTAACGCATGTTACCATAAAATAAAAAAATGCTGTCATTGTTATTTATGCTAACGCATGCATAAATATTCGGAAAAGGATTGTACAGATATTGGATCCAGGTGGCACGGCACAGGACTTACCCATGAGGAAGCTAGATAAGCGAAACGTGTATTGAAGAAATGATGTAGCATACCACCTGGATCCAATATGGGTACAAAGTCTTAATTTTTAAATTACCGGTAATCATTGTTGCTATTTTAGTCCTGGTACATATTCTGCATTGTGTTTTTCACAATGCAGAATATGTACCACAAACCCCAATTTTGTAGATATACAGTTTGACTACTAAATATCAATGCAATGCAATGGGATAAATGCATTCAAAATTTATATGAATTTCAAGCATATACGTTAAGTATATACCTTTAACACATGAAAGGGTTTTTCCAAGTGATTCCCCTACATCACTATAATACCAGTGATCAACTTTTTCTATGGTTTTTAATTTAGTTCAAATAAAATGCATTTTATATAGCTCTGTGATGTCCATTTCTCACTTTTTTATATTGTCTAAAAAAATCCTACATGATTACAAAACTGATACAACATAATATATTTTTGTCAACCCTCTGTATGCCTGAGTTCCATGTGAGCTCAATGATCATTTAACTACAAATTTAACAGTTATATTACTATTATTATCATCATTATTATTATCATGTGTGCATCCACATAGCATTTTAAGCAAGGATATTAAGAAGAAATTACTAGTAGTTCTTTACAATTGGTTTTTCTGTAAATGTTACAAAAAATATTTACCTGTTTTAAACTTCTTTTTTAGATTCTCTTATTATAAATGTTTCTTGATGTTTTTCACACTCATCATTGTGGTTTTAGAAACTCTGGATTTCATTTTCTTTACAGAAGCAACAAAATAGTTGTAATGTAACTTTTGTTACATCAATTGTATTTCTAAGTTATCATTCTATGTAATATTACTAATGGACTTTTTTCATACATTTTAAAGTTTATTTTTGTCTGCTGTATTGTGTGGTCAGCATATAAATGTGAAAAAAAGTTTGTCAGGAATATTAGAGTGTGATGTAATATGTACATTTATGTGTCTATCGGTCATATCCTTCTTCTGATCAAACCAAACTCACCATCTTTCCTCCATCTCACCTAATTCCCCTCCACGGTCTATCTATCACAATAAATACCATCACATTTTCCCCTGTTCCAGAAGTCTGCGAGTAACTCGCGATTCTGCCCTGTCTTACGCATATCCATGCTCTTACTTCCTACTGCCACCTCCAACTCAAAAATATTTGCAGTATCCATCCTTTTCTCATCCCTGAATCTACTAAAATGTTAGTTCATACCCTCATCATCTCCCACTTCAACTACTGCAATATCCTCCTCTGTGGCCTACCTGCTAACAGTCTCACACCCCTCCAGTCTGTCCTTAACTCAGCTACCCGACTAATCCACATCTCTCCATGCTACTCCTCTGCTTCTCCTCTCTGCACATACCTTCATTGGCTTCCAATTCCTGGTAAATCCACTTTAAACTACTAATACTCACCTACAAAGCTATCCATAAGCTGTGTCCTCCATATAGCTCAGAACTAATCTTCCAAAATCTTGATCCGTAATCTATGGTCCTTCCAAGACCTCTTTCTCTCCTCCACAATCGTAGGTTCCTCATCCAATCGCCTCCAGGACTTCACCCAAGTATCCCCATCCTCTAGAATTTGAAAACCAATCTCTTCAAGAAAGCTTACAGCCTGCAATGACCCTGCGGCCACCTCACCAGCACTGGAGCTGCTGCAACCCCTAACCTACCTCCTTCCCATTATCCTGTAGACTGTAAGTCCACAAAGGCATAGTCCTCTTTGCCATCTGTACTAGTCTGTCATTGTTAGTTTGTTCACTGTAATTTATATCTGTATATTCTATGTCACCCCTTCTCATACAGTGGGGGGGATAAGTATTTGATCCCTTGCTGATTTTGTAAGGTTGCCCACTGACAAAGACATGACCAGGCTATAATTTTAAGGGTAGGTTAATTTTAACATTGAGAGATAGAATATCAAAAATAAAAACCCAGAAAATCCCATTGCATAAATGATATAAATGTATTTGCATTTTTCAGTGAGAAATAAGTATTTGATCCCTCTGGCAAACAACACAATACTTGGTGGCAAAACTCTTGTTGGCAAGCACAGCAGTCAGATTTTTTTTGTAGTTGATGATGAGGTTTGCACACAAATCAGGAGGAAATTTGGTTCACTTCTCTTTGCAGATCATCTCTAAATCATTGGTTTTGAGGCTGTTGCTTGGCAACTCGGAGCTTCATCTCCCTCCAAAAGTTTTTTATGGGATTAAGGTCTGGAGACTGGCTAGGCCACTCCATGACCTTAATGTGCTTCTTTATGAGCCACTCCTTTGTTGCCTTGGCTGTATGTTTTAGGTCATTGTCTTGCTGGTAGACCCAGCCACGACCCATGTTTAATATCCTGGCGGAGGGAAGGAGGTTGTCACTCTAGATTTTACGGTACATGGCTCCATCCATTCTCCCTTTCATGTGGAGAAGTAGTCCTGTGCCCTTAGCAGAGAAACACCCCCAATACATAATATTTCCACCTCCATGCTTGACAGTGGGGATGGCTGTTGTGAATTCCGTTCTCGAACTCCCTCCTGTGGTCATGAATGGTACTTCGGTGAGTTCTGTCCGTGGACTCCCTCTGGTGGCTGTGAGTGGAGCTGCTGGTTCTGAGATTCCTTCCCCACCTGCCCTCGTTTAGGGCTAGGCTGGATTCTCTATTTAACTCCACTCAGATCATTACTCCATGCCAGCTGTCAATGTTCTAGTACTGGTTCAGATCTCTCCTGGATCTTTCTGAGGGCCTGACTACTCCAGCAAAAGCTAAGTTCCGGCTTGTTCATTTGTTACTTATGGTTTTTCTTGCTAAGTTCTAGTCCAGCCTGCTTTCATGAAACTGCCTGGCTAGCTGGAAGCTCTGGGGGTGCAGAGTGGCACCACCGCACCGTGAGTCGGTGCGGGGGTATTTTTTGCACACTCTGCGTGGTTTTTGTAGTTTGTTGTGTTGACCGCAAAGACCCCTTTTCTGTCCTCAATCTGTTTAGTTAGACTGGCCTCTCTTTGCTAAAGCCTATTTCATCCTGTGTTTGTGATTTCCTCTTAACTCACAGTCAATACTTGTGGGGGGCTGCTTTTACCTTTGGGGAAATTTCTCTGAGGCAAGTGAGGCTTTGTTTCCTTTCTTTAGGGGTAGTTAGCTCTTAGGCTGTGAAGAGGCGTCTAGGCAGAGTCAGGCACGCTCCACGGCTATTTCTAGTTGTGTTGATAGGAGTAGGGTTTGTGGTCAGCAGAGTTCCCATTTCCCCAGAGCTCGTCCCAATTCCGTGTTTAACTATCAGGTCATTCCTGGTGCACCTAACCACCAGGTCCATAACAGTACAGCTGGCCCACAAAGTGTTAATGCATCTCAATAGAGGGAAAAGAGAAGTTCTGAGACCATTTTATTTTTTTTTTCTCTGCAGTGTGTTTTGCCTTTCTTTTCCCCTTAAACTCTGGGTGGTTCAGAACTCAGGTGTGGATATGGACATTCAAGGTCTGTCCTCTAGTGTAGATCAACTCGCTGCAAGGGTACAAAACATTCAAGATTATGTAGTTCAGAATCCTATGTTGGAGCCTAGAATTCCAATTCCTGATTTGTTTTCTGGGGATAGATCTAAATTTCTGAGTTTCAAAAACAATTGTAAACTGTTTCTTGCTCTGAAACCCCGCTCTTCTGGTGACCCTATTCAGCAAGTGAGAGTCATTATTTCATTGTTGCGTGGCGACCCTCAAGACTGGGCATTCGCCCTGGCGCCAGGAGATCCTGCATTGCGTAATGTAGATGCGTTTTTTCTGGTGCTGGGATTGCTTTATGATGAACCGAATTCTGTGGATCAGGCAGAGAAAATTTTGCTGGCTTTGTGTCAGGGTCAGGATGAAGCGGAGGTACTGTATATTGCCAGAAGTTCAGAAAGTGGTCTGTGCTTACTCAGTGGAATGAGTGTGCCCTGGCAGCAATTTTCAGAAAGGGTCTTTCTGAAGCCCTTAAGGATGTTATGGTGGGGTTCCCCACGCCTGCTGGTCTGAATGAATCAATGTCCTTGGCCATACAGATCGATCGGCGCTTACGTGAGCGCAAAACTGTGCACCATTTGGCGGTATCCTCTGAGCAGAGGCCTGAGCCTATGCAATGTGATAGGACTTTGACCAGAGCTGAACGGCAAGAACATAGACGTCAGAATGGGCTGTGTTTTTGCTGTGGTGACTCCACTCATGCTATCTCTGATTGTCCTAAGCGCACTAAGCAGTTCGCTAGGTCTGTCACCATTGGTACTGTACAGCCTAAGTTTCTTTTGTCCGTTACTCTGATTTGCTCTTTGTCATCCTATTCTGTTATGGCATTTGTGGATTCAGGCACTGCCCTGAATTTGATGGACTTAGAGTTTGCCAGGCGCTGTGGTTTTTTCTTGGAGCCCTTGCAGCATCCCATTCCTTTGAGGGGAATTGATGCTACGCCTTTGGCCAAGAATAAGCCTCAGTACTGGACCCAGTTGACCATGTGCATGGTTCCTGCGCATCAGGAGGATATTCGCTTTTTGGTGTTGCATAATCTGCATGATGTGGTCGTGTTGGGTTTGCCATGGCTGCAGGTCCATAATCCAGTATTGGATTGGAAATCAATGTCGGTGTCCAGTTGGGGCTGTCAAGGGGTACATGGGGATGTTTCATTGTTGTCAATTTGTTCCTCCACTCCTTCTGAAGTCCCTGAGTTTTTGTCGGATTACCGGGATGTATTTGATGAGCCCAAGTCTAGTACCCTACCTCCTCATAGGGATTGTGATTGTGCTATTAATTTGATTCCTGGTAGCAAGTTCCCTAAGGGACGACTTTTCAATTTGTCTGTGCCAGAACACGCCGCTATGCGGAGTTATATAAAGGAGTCCTTGGAGAAAGGGCATATCCGCCCGTCGTCGTCACCATTGGGAGCAGGGTTCTTTTTTGTGGCCAAGAAGGATGGTTCTCTGAGACCTTGTATAGATTACCGCCTTCTTAATAAAATCACGGTCAAATTTCAGTACCCTTTGCCTCTACTGTCTGATTTATTTGCTCGGATTAAGGGGGCTAGTTGGTTCACCAAGATAGACCTTCGAGGGGCGTATAATCTCGTGCGTATTAACCCCTTACTGACCTCGGACGTACTATACCGTCCGAGGTCAGCTCCCCTGCTTTGATGCAGGGCTCCGCGGTGAGCCCGCATCAAAGCCGGGACATGTCAGCTGTTTTGAACAGCTGACATGTGCCCGCAATAGGCGCGGGCAGAATCGCGATCTGCCCGCGCCTATTAACTAGTTAAATGCCGCTGTCAAACGCAGACAGCGGCATTTAACTACCGCATCCGGCCGTGCGGCCGGATATGACGTCATCGCTGACCCCCGTCACATGGTCGGGGGTCGGCGATGCTTCTGAATGGTAACCATAGAGGTCCTTGAGACCTCTATGGTTACTGATCGCCGGTGGCTGTGAGCGCCACCCTGTGGTCGGCGCTCACAGCACACCTGCAATTCTCCTACATAACAGCGATCTGATGATCGCTGTTATGTAGCAGAGCCGATCGGGCTGTGCCTGCTTCTAGCCTCCCATGGAGGCTATAGAAGCATGGCAAAAGTGAAAAAAAAAAGTTTTTAAAAATGTGAAAAAAATAAAAAAAACATAAAAGTTTAAATCACCCCCCTTTCGCCCCAATCAAAATAAATCAATAAAAAAAAAATCAAACCTACACATATTTGGTATCGCTGCGTTCAGAATCGCCCGATCTATCAATAAAAGAAAACATTAACCTGATCGCTAAATGGCGTAATGAGAAAAAAAATCGAAACGCCAGAAAAACGTTTTTTTGGTCGCCGCGACATTGCATTAAAATGCAATAACGGGCGATCAAAAGAACGTATCTGCACCAAAATGCTATAATTAAAAATGCCAGCTCGGCATGCAAAAAATAAGCCCTCACCTGACCCCAGATCACGAAAAATGGAGACTCTACGAGTATCGGAAAATGGCGCAAATTTTTATTTTTTTTTTTGCAAAGTTTGGAATTTTTTTTCACCACTTAGGTAAAACATAACCTAGACATGTGTGGTGTCTATGAACTCGTACTGACCTGGAGAATCATAATGGCAGGTCAGTTTTAGCATTTAGTGAACCTAGCAAAATAGGCAAGCAAAAAACAAGTGTGGGATTGCACTTTTTTTGCAATTTCACTGCACTTGGAATTTTTTTCCCGTTTTCTAGTACACGACATGGTAAAACCAATGATGTCGTTCAAAAGTACAACTCGTCCCGCAAAAAATAAGCCCTCACATGGCCAAATTGACAGAAAAATAAAAAAGTTATGGCTCTGTGAAGGAGGGGAGTGAAAAACGAAAACGGAAAAACGAAAAATCCCAAGGTCATGAAGGGGTTAAACAGGGCGATGAATGGAAAACAGCATTTAATATGCCCGAGGGCCATTTTGAGTACCTGGTGATGCCATTTGGCCTTTCTAATGCTCCCTCTGTGTTTCAGTCCTTTATGCATGACATCTTCCGATAGTATCTGGATAGATTCATGATTGTATATTTGGATGATATTTTGGTCTTTTCGGATGATTGGGAGTCCCATGTGAAGCAGGTCAGAATGGTGTTCCAGGTCCTTCGTGCTAATTCCTTGTTTGTGAAGGGATCTAAGTGTCTCTTTGGAGTTCAGAAGGTTTCCTTTTTGGGTTTCATTTTTTCCCCTTCTACTATCGAGATGGATCCTGTTAAAGTCCAAGCTATTTATGATTGGACTCGGCCTACATCTGTGAAGAGCCTTCAGAAATTTCTGGGCTTTGCCAATTTTTACCGTCGCTTCATCGCTAATTTTTCTAGTGTTGTTAAACCGTTGACTGATTTGACCAAGAAGGGTGCTGATGTGGTGAATTGGTCCTCTGCGGCCGTTGAGGCTTTTCAGGAGTTGAAACGTCGTTTCTCTTCGGCTCCTGTGTTGTGTCAGCCAGATGTTTCGCTCCCTTTTCAGGTCGAGGTTGATGCTTCTGAAATTGGAGCAGGGGCTGTTTTGTCTCAGAGAAGTTCTGATTGCTCTGTAATGAAGCCATGCGCTTTCTTTTCAAGAAAGTTTTCGCCTGCTGAGCGTAATTATGATGTTGGCAATCGGGAGTTGTTGGCTATGAAGTGGGCATTCGAGGAGTGGCGACATTGGTTTGAAGGAGCCAAGCATCGCGTGGTGGTCTTGACAGATCACAAGAATCTTACTTATCTCGAGTCTGCCAAGCGGTTGAATCCTAGACAGGCTCGTTGGTCGCTGTTTTTCTCCCGTTTCAATTTTGTGGTTTCGTACCTTCCGGGTTCTAAGAATGTGAAGGCTGATGCCCTTTCAAGGAGTTTTGTGCCTGATTCTCCTGGGGTTCCTGAGCCAGCTGGTATTCTCAGAGAGGGGGTAGTTCTGTCTGCCATCTCCCCTGATTTGCGGCGGGTGCTGCAGGAGTTCCAGGCTGATAGACCTGACCGTTGTCCAGCGGAGAAACTGTTTGTCCCTGATAGATGGACTAATAGAGTTATCTCTGAGGTTCATTGTTCGGTGTTGGCTGGTCATCCTGGGATTTTTGGTACCAGAGATTTGGTGGCTAGGTCCTTTTGGTGGCCTTCTTTGTCGCGGGATGTGCGTTCTTTTGTGCAGTCTTGTGGGACTTGTGCTCGGGCTAAGCCCTGCTGTTCTCGTGCCAGTGGGTTACTTTTGCCCTTGCCGGTCCCGAAAAGGCCCTGGACGCATGTTTCCATGGATTTTATTTCAGATATTCCTGTTTCTCAAAGGATGTCGGTCATCTGGGTGGTTTGTGATCGCTTCTCTAAAATGGTCCATTTGGTACCCTTGCCTAAATTGCCTTCTTCCTCTGATTTGGTTCCATTATTTTTACAACATGTGGTTCGTTTGCATGGCATTCCGGAGAACATCGTGTCTGACAGAGGTTCCCAGTTTGTTTCAAGGTTTTGGCGTTCCTTTTGTGCTAAGATGGGCATTGATTTGTCTTTTTCTTCGGCTTTCCATCCTCAGACAAATGGCCAAACCGAACGAACCAATCAGACTTTGGAAACCTATCTGAGATGCTTTGTTTCTGCGGATCAGGATGATTGGGTGACCTTCTTGCCATTGGCTGAGTTCGCCCTTAATAATCGGGCCAGTTCGGCTACTTTGGTTTTGCCTTTTTTTTGTAATTTTGGTTTTCATCCTCGTTTTTCTTCAGGGCAGGTTGAGCCTTCGGACTGTCCTGGTGTGGATTCTGTGGTGGACAGGTTGCAGCAAATTTGGACTCATGTGGTGGACAATTTGACCTTGTCCCAAGAGAAGGCTCAATGTTTCGCTAACCGCCGTCGCCGTGTTGGTCCCCGACTTCGTGTTGGGGATTTGGTTTGGTTATCATCTCGTTATGTTCCTATGAAGGTTTCTTCTCCTAAGTTTAAGCCTCGTTTCATTGGTCCTTATAAGATTTCTGAAATTCTTAATCCTGTATCATTTCGTTTGGCCCTTCCTGCTTCTTTTGCCATCCATAATGTGTTCCATTGGTCGTTGCTGCAGAGATATGTGGTGCCTATGGTTCCCTCTGTTGATCCTCCTGCTCCGGTTTTGGTCGAGGGGGAGTTGGAGTATGTGGTGGAGAAGATTTTGGATTTTCGTATTTCGTATTTGAGTACTTGGTCAAATGGAAGGGCTATGGTCAGGAGGATAATTCCTGGGTTGTTGCCTCTGATGTCCATGCTGCCGATTTAGTTCGTGCCTTTCATTTGGCTCGTCCTGATCGGCCGGGGGGCTCTGGTGAGGGTTCGGTGACCCCTCCTCAAGGGGGGGGTACTGTTGTGAATTCCGTTCTCGAACTCCCTCCTGTGGTCACGAATGGTACTTCGGTGAGTTCTGTCCGTGGACTCCCTCTGGTGGCTGTGAGTGGAGCTGCTGGTTCTGAGATTCCTTCCCCACCTGCCCTCGTTTAGGGCTAGGCTGGATTCTCTATTTAACTCCACTCAGATCATTACTCCATGCCAGCTGTCAATGTTCTAGTACTGGTTCAGATCTCTCCTGGATCTTTCTGAGGACCTGACTACTCCAGCAAAAGCTAAGTTCCGGCTTGTTCATTTGTTACTTATGGTTTTTCTTGCTAAGTTCTAGTCCAGCCTGCTTTCATGAAACTGCCTGGCTAGCTGGAAGCTTTGGGGGTGCAGAGTGGCACCACCGCACCGTGAGTCAGTGCGGGGGTATTTTTTGCACACTCTGCGTGGTTTTTGTAGTTTGTTGTGTTGACCGCAAAGACCCCTTTTCTGTCCTCAATCTGTTTAGTTAGACTGGCCTCTCTTTGCTAAAGCCTATTTCATCCTGTGTTTGTGATTTCCTCTTAACTCACAGTCAATACTTGTGGGGGGCTGCTTTTACCTTTGGGGAAATTTCTCTGAGGCAAGTGAGGCTTTGTTTCCTTTCTTTAGGGGTAGTTAGCTCTTAGGCTGTGAAGAGGCGTCTAGGCAGAGTCAGGCACGCTCCACGGCTATTTCTAGTTGTGTTGATAGGAGTAGGGTTTGCGGTCAGCAGAGTTCCCATTTCCCCAGAGCTCGTCCCGATTCCGTGTTTAACTATCAGGTCATTCCTGGTGCACCTAACCACCAGGTCCATAAACGATGGCATTTCAGATGGGCCTGCACATGTACCTTCTTGAGCAGGGGGACCTTGCGGGCACTGAAGGATTTTAAACCTTTAGGGTATGTGTCCACGTTCAGGATTGCATCAGGATTTGGTCAGGATTTTCCATCAGTATTTGTAAGCCAAAACCAGGAGTGGGTGATAAATGCTTAAGTGGTGCATATGTTTCTATTATACTTTTCCTCTAATTGTTCCACTCCTGGTTTTGGCTTACAAATACTGATGGAAAATCCTGACCAAATCCTGATGCAATCCTGAACGTGGACACATACCCTTACAGTGACTGTGGTGCCAGCTGCCTTGAGATCATTAGCAAGTTACCCCCGTTTAGTTTTAGGCTGATCTCTCACCTTCCTCATGATCAAGGATACCCCATGAGATGAGATTTTGCACGGTGCCCCAGATCGATGTCGATTGACAGCAATTTTGTATTGCTTCCATTTTCTTACTATTGCACCAACAGTTGTCTCTTTCTCACCCAGCATCTTATTTATGTTTTTATAGCCCATTCCAGCTTTGTGCAGGTCTATGATCTTGTCCCTGACATCCTTATAAAGCTGTTTGGTCTTGCTCATGTTGTAGAGGTTAGAGTCTGACTGATTAATTGAGTCTGTGGACAGGAGTCTTTCATAAAGGTGCCTATGTAAAACAGCTGTCTTTAAGGCAGGTAACAAGTTGATTTGGAGCATCTAACTGGTCTGTAGGACTCTTAATGGTTGGTAGAGGATAAAATACTTATTTCTCACTACAAAATGCAAATAAATTTATATAATTTATACAGTGTGATTTTCTGGATTTTATTTTTGATATTCTATCTCTCAATGTTAAAATTAACCTACCCTTAAAATTATAGACTGTTCATGTCTTTGTCAGTGGGCAAACTTTCAAAATCAGCAAGGGATTAAATACTTATTTCCCCCACTGTATACAGTATCATAGAATCAATGGTGCTCTAAAAATAAATGAATAATAATTGATAT
The DNA here is from genome assembly GCF_051348905.1 of Ranitomeya variabilis. Lineage (NCBI taxonomy): Eukaryota > Metazoa > Chordata > Amphibia > Anura > Dendrobatidae > Ranitomeya > Ranitomeya variabilis. The sequence continues at coordinate 326,100,689 of NC_135237.1, read as the reverse complement.
ATTTGGGGGGAATTTATCACTCTCTGTCCATTTTTTATTATAAAAAAAAGTCTGCAAAAAAGTTACACTGTTTTTTATATTTTGCACAGGCCTTGTAGCGCTTATAAAAAGCAGATGGGACTTGGCAGAGTGTAGCGCACAATCTGCATTGCCACAAATTTGCAATGTATAGAGTACTGTGCAAAAGTTTTAGGTATGTGTTAAATAAAAAAAAATATGCTAAGTAAGAATGCTTTTAAAAAGTGAGTGAACAAAAGAGAAACCTAAATCAAGTCAATATTTGATGTCACCACTAGTGATGAGAGAGCGAGCTCGCCACTGCTCCATACTCGATTGAGCATTGGAGTGCTCAGGCATGCACCATTCTCGAGTCCCCACTCGGCATATTTGGTGGCTGTTAGACAGCCAATAAACATGCAGGGATTGCCTGACATACACGGTAATGCCGTGGCCATATTGGATACTGGCTGTCACGGGGATACTGCAACAGAGAGGAGCCAGAAGACCGCAGCGTTTGATTGCTCCTATTCCTGCGCTGAAAAAAAGCACTTTACCTTCTTTTTAAATGGTGTTTATTTTTTTGCAGAGCAGGGGTTAATCGGCCATGTTCGAAGCTCTTGGAGTCTGAGGTCTCATATGAGCGCGGTTAGCCACTTCTATTCCCTATATAATCTGGGTCTTGATTCAAACCCATGTCAGAGCTAGCTTATGCTGCATGGCTTGGAGGAGAGATGTTTTTGGTGCATGAGTTTGGAGGAGTTATATGTGACTGTTGGGTAGGTTTGTAAGTGTGAAAATTCCCTTCTCTTTTCTTATTTTGGTTTATCCCCATCCTCCACTCTCGGGTGCATTCCTCTGTGATATGCGAGTGAATTTGTATGCCTGGTATTTATAGTTACCCCTTGTTCTTGTTGCTTTATTCATCGGGTTGGTGTACTGCGGTGTACAGCAGCTCCCCTCTTCCCTGAGTGGGGGAAGGGAACAGACGGAGGGCTGATTCAGGAGATAAGGCAAGGGTGGAGGCCCTGGCATCTTCACCTTCAGAAGTATTCCAGGGAATAGGGCAAGCAGGGGCGCCCCTGGTGCTAGGGACAGGGAAGGAGCCCTTGGTCCTGGATCACCTGACAGCGGAGTTGTGACACTGGCATTACTGTGATTGGCTGGCCGCATTGCATCATGGGGTTTTATATAAGACCCGGTGACACGATACTTTGCTCACTGTCCTCAGAAAGCAGTTCAGAGAGTGTTGTTATAGGAGGTTATGTGGAAGTTCGAGATGTAGAACATGCAATCATTCTGTAGTGACATGCACATTTTCTAACACTGACAACACAAAACAACATAAAATCCAACAACATATAAATTGTAAATCCAGGAATGTGGTGTATATGATCAAGTGGATTGAGTGCAATTTAATATACATTGTTGCTCTACACAGAATTTAAAAGTAAGAATCTCTGAACATATAAGGCCTCTTTCACACTTCCGTCGGGAGTGTCACGTCCTAATGCGTCGGCGAGACGTACCAACGGATGTTAGAAAATATTGGTAAAACGTATGCAACGCTTCCAGTATTTCGACGGAGGCGTCTCCAGAATTTGCATAGTGGAGCAGTAGGATTTTCTATTCTGGGACACGAGAGAGAGAGAGAGAGAGCCTTTTTCCCCGGGTCAGAGTATGCTTCCAGGCATGCTCAGATGTAAAAACTGAATCCGTCACTGGATTCCTGCATTTCACAGTGTCCGCAGGATCCACTGTCCATAGGCTCCCATTCTGTGGAACTACGCATGCCACAGGAGGCGTCGGGGGACGTTTTTCCACTGCAGACAAAAAACATTTCATGGAACGTTTTTTGGAAAAGACGGGCCGTCAAATTCCGCAGGATCCAGTGTACGACGGACAAAACGTGTGGCCATCTGTCGCGATACGTCGCTAATACAAGTCTATGAGAAAATGCAGGATCCTGCTAATTTTTTTGCAGGATCCTGTTTTCTCAAAAAATGACGTATCTCGACGGGACTACAAAGACGGAAGTGTGAAAGAGGCCTAACTGAAATTGTTGCTCTTTCCAGCTCTAATTGTGCCATTTCATTTGCATTCAAGCATTTCATTAATCATCACTAAAGACGCACAACATTGCTTAGGATAATTGGTATTTAGAGACTGGTGAACTCACCGAAGGGAGAAGAGATCATCAAGAGAATGTTGATTACCTTGATGGCTTTTTGGAGTTTTTACCTAGGAGCCTGCTATCCTGTGGGATTATATACCTGCAAAAAAAATCATGTCTCATTATTAGTGTTCAGATGGTTTTGTGTAACATCACAGCACATCACGCAGACACTATGGGGCCCCCGTGAGGCAGGGGGGCCCACCTGCCACCAGCGCCAACTCCCTCACCACCGCATTGAACTATACTGGCGTCTGCGGGTACAGTTCAAATCAATGATGGAGGATAGAACGTCAGCTGACGCTCCCTCTCCCATCATTCCCCGCTCTGCCTCTGACACTGCTGGTGCGCGATGACGTCATCGCATACTCACCGTGTGCCAGGCAGTGCAGCCGCTGAGACAGGAGCAGCGCGGGCACGAGGAGAAGTGAGAAGTGTTTTTTTTACTATATCAGTGAGTACTGGACTGTGGGGCCATTCTCGGGGGGGGGGGGAGATGCGGGCTGTATACTACATGGCTGTGCTATATGCTATGTGGGCTGAGTTATGCTACGTGGCTGTACTATATACTATGTGGCTGTGTTATATACTATGTGGCTCTGTTATATACTACGTGGTTGTGCTACATACTATGTGGCTGTGCTATATACTATGTGGGCTGTGCTATATACTACTTGGCTGTGCTATATACTACGTGGGCTATGTTATATACTATGTGGGCTATGTTATATACTACGTGGCTGTGCTATATACTACTTGGGCTGTGTTATATGCTACGAGGGCTGTGTTATATACTATGTGGCTGTGCTATATACTACGTGGCTGTGCTATATACTACATGGCTGTGTTATATACTACATGGGCTGTGTTATATACTACATGGGCTGTGTTATATACTACATGGCTGTGCTATATGCTACCCATTTTGCACTTTTACAAATGTTCTACGTTAATACTTTCTAACGTTTACTTTAAAAAGTTTTCCATTAAAAAATTGTCATATTCAATGTATGCAGTTTTTTCTTTGCAGCAAGTTCAGCTAACAATAAAATGCCTACTGGTAACTGAGGAAGAGAGAGCAGGTCACAAAAATTTGCATAAAAGGGGTTTACTTATATAAAGCCCCTCTGCTGTATGGTATTGTAGAATTTGCAATAGCTATCACTCATGTAAGTGAAATCTGGCATTGTACTATACCTATATTTCTCTGCTGTATCTGTGCATCATGAATCATGGTATGTGTTAAAGGGAGGGACCCACTGAGACTCTTTCACCCGGGGCCCTCAAAAACCTGGAGCCGGCCCTGCATCGGTCTGGTATGGTTTAGTGAATCCTACATTGAGCAAGGGGTTGGACACGATGACCCTTGAAGTCCCTTCCAACTCTAAAATTCTATAATTCTCTGAAGTGGTCCCACACTCGGACACTCTGAGGAACTCTTTTCTAATTATTGATTCTGGCCTCTCGCTATGCATGTTGCAATGAGAACATGAGGAACTCCTGTGTAGTGATGCCCAAATATATGAGTAGCCACAATCAGAAGATGACAGTGGAATACAGCAAATTGTGTCTCCAGAGGTAGATGATGATGAGATTGGCAGTTGGCAACAAGTGATGTTGTTAAGTCAACCAATCAGGAGGACAAGACTGTGGAAGTGGAAGATGAGATGGTGGACAATGACATCACAGACCCAACCTGGGAAGCTACCATGCAGAGTGAGACCAGCAGCGCAAAGGGGGATGGATCCACAGCACTGCAACTGGCAGGAAGAGGCAGTTGAGTGGCCAGATAGAGAAGGCGGGCAACTGTTCCCCAGATCACCCACACTCGTCAAGTTCCCATGCCAAGGTGTTCCCCAGTCTGGTGTTTATTTAAAGAAAGTGCGGATGATAAAAGAATGGTCATTTGCAACCTGTGATCAGCAGGGCCCTGAACACTACCAGTCTGACCAATACTAGCATGCTCAGGCAGATGTCATTAAAGCACCTGGATAGGTGGGCCATATACCTGGGGCCACAAACAGTGTCTGCGGGTGACACCACTGCCTCTTTCTCTGTGCTACATACTTGCCAATCCCCTGTCCATGACGCAGGCACGGATGCCTCCTGTTCTGCACCTGTCGTAGCACATTCGCAAGTACCATCAGCAACTACGTCCAGTTCCTTGTCCCAGTACAGTATTCAGCTGTCCCTACCCCAGGCTTTGGGACACAAGTGAAAATAACCAGCCACTGACCCACAGACCCAAACACTAAATGGCTGAATTTCCAATCTGCTTGCCCTGGAAATATTGCCATCCAGACTTGCGGACGCTGAGGCTTTCTGCAACCTCATAGCTGTGGCCATCCATTGGTACTCGGTCCCCAGCCGCCACTATTTTTCCCTGTGTGCCGACGACACCTTACACTGGCCCATGTCCCATAACATCACCCTTGCCCTGACCAATGCAGTTACTGCAAAGGTCCATTTAATGATGATATGTAGACAAGTGCTTGTGGCCAGGGATGCTACATTTCTCTGGTGTCACACTAAGTGAACCTTGTGGAGGTCAGGACGGAGTCGCACTCTGGGCCAGCACACATGCTACCGATGTCGTGGATTGCATGCCCTAGTTCCATCAGGGTTTCCTCCACCTTCTACACCAGTTCCTGAATCCCCTCCACCTCCATATCCTCCATCTCTGAATTGTCATCTCAGAGCACGTCATCCATATCAGTCTCAAGCTGGAAGCACTGCCTCGATGAAGCGGCAACAGGATCTGCTGAAACTAATTCATTTAGGTGACAATCAGCACAATGTCACAGAGTTGTTGAAAGGTATAAAAGACCAGACAGATCTGTGGCTCTCACCACTGAACCTACAACCATGCATGGTAGAGTGTGATAATGGCCTGGCCTGGTGGTGGCTCTGAAACTTGGCAATCTAGTACGTGTACCATGCCTGACCCAAATGCTCAACTTAGTTATTCAGTGGTTTCTGAAAACCTACCCAGGTTTGCCTGAGCTACTTGTTAAAATACGCCACGTGTGCACCTATTCCCACAACTCAGCTACAGTTGTCGCCGGTCTGGCGGTGCTGCAGCAACGCATGCAAGTGCCAGCTCACCGACTGGTGTGCGTCATGACCACACTCTTGAACTCCACCCTACACGTGTTTGCAAGGCTTTGTGAGCAGCAGAGGGCAGTAATTGAATACCTGCTACAACATGCCAGTCAGTATTCCAGGCAGCCATCACACATAACAACCAATGAGTGGGCATGTATGTCTGACATCTGTGAAGTTCTACAAAACTTTGAGGAATCAACAAAGATGGTGAGCTGTGATGATATCAGAACGAGTGTAACCATCCCGCTTCTGTGTCTATTCAAACACTCACTGCTTAAAATTAAAGATGAAGTTTTGCATGTGGACCAGGTGGAGATGAGGAAGAAAGTGCCCAGGGTGATACTACCCAGCCCAGCCTCATCTCATCTTCCCAGCGTGTATTGGGTGATAATGAGGAGGATTAGGAGGAACAGGAGATGGTTGCCTGCACTACAGAGGGTACTATCCACACTAGCTTCATCCCAACTGTTCAGTGTGGATGGGCTGACGAGGTGGAGGATGAGGGGAAGGAGGAGTAGATGGAGAATTATCTTCCTGGTGGGGACAGGGAAGTCTTGCCTGTTGGAAGTCTGGTACACCAACCCAACAAACAAGGCAACACGAACAAGGGTAACTGAAAATAGCAGGCATACAAATATTCACTCACATATAACAGAGAAATGCACCAGGGAGTGGAGAACGGGGAAAATCCAAAGTAAGAAGAGGTAAGGGAATTATCACATTTACAAACCTAGTCACAGATAACGCCTCCAAACTCCTTCTCATATAAACATCTCTCCTCCAAGCCATGCAGCATAAGCTAGCTCTGACATGGATTTCAATCAGGACCCAGATTGAAAAGAGGATGGGAGTAGCTAACGTGCTCAGCTGATAGTTCAGACTCCCAGAGCTCCCAACATGGCAGATTAACCTCTGTTCTGCTAATAGAAATTACCATCATTTAAAAAGAATGTGAAGTGCTTCTTTTCAGCACATGAGTAGGAGTAATCAGACGCTGCGGTCTTCTGGCTTTTCTCTGTTGCGGTAACTCCGTGACATATACACTCTGAACAATGGTCTTGGAAAGTTGTATTTTTTAATGTAAAAGCAGATAAAGTAGTTATGTTTGCATCACAGGTACTTCCCTTGATGATCTGTCTCTTTTACTGTTAATTGTAGTCAGTTTTACATTTAGAAATATTGCCACGAAAACTGAGGTATAGACTCAAGTCATAAAACCAGTTGCTGCACAGCAACGAATTATAACAAACTCTATGCACTTCTATCTAAAGACAAGCTGAGCAATGACCAACCGTATGTGTGGGTTTCTCTCAATGTATTGTTAAATCTTTGACTTTTTTTATTATGCCATTGGCAAAGCTTGTGTCTTGTAGTTTCATTGGCACCATATTATGGCACCTCTGTTAACCTTTGACTTTTCTATTGATTTTTGGGCTAGGACATGCCTGCCATTGTCTTTTCTTCTCTTTATAGTGTCAATATACCATAAGAATAATATTTGGAATTGAGAGTTGGTATATTTGAATGGCTAACTGAAATTGCAAGCTTTCGAGACTACTCAGGCCTCTTCATCACGCATAGACTATGCCATAAGTGCATCTCAGGGTTAAGTCAATATGCCACCAGAACTCTGGGAGCCCTTCGCACACACCCCTGTGTCTAATCTTTCTCTAGCTGTCTCGGATTCCAAGCTATTTGAGACTGGCTCTCCAGAACCACTTAGCCGACCCAAGTAGACTCTCCATATCGGTCCAGCCCCAACGAACCCGTTGAGACGTCAGTAGTCCCATTTGGACCTCCCACTAGGAAGTTATGACCCATCTTAGATATTGGGAATTATTTCAGCTAGGAGGTCAAGGGAGGAGATTTCAGTCCAACCCAGAGGGGGAGGGGATGAGCTAGGGGTTAAATGCTAGCTACACACAATCATGACACATGCATGGAGAGCCCAACACACAGGCACTCCATGCATTTGTCATGACTGTGACACAGCCGCGACACATGCAGCCGATCACATGTTCGGCCGGCGCAATCCAGGAAGCTGGATTTCCTCTGCAGCTTATTCGGCAAGTGCTATAGCTGGCCGAATAAGAGCGAACCCAAGCAAATTCACTCATCTCTACTCCTGAACACCAAAATGTGCAGGGAACTGCATCTGGTCTTGTTGACTTGATGAAAAAAGATAAAACAGTTGGAGACAACATAATTGACAGCAAAATATCTACGATACATGACTAAATACCTACAATGGAGGCCTTCTCGTTGATGATTGGGTGTTCCTGTATTGAAAATATTACCCTGACACTCAGAGTGGAATCTACATGTCATACAGCAATCAACCTTCATTTCTTCATCTACATGTACAAAGTATAGTCTCGATTCATCAGCTCAGGTGCTTTTCCTGCTCGATGTTTCCATACATGAACGAATCTCTTTTGGAACAAAAACAACTCTGTTGCATCTTGTTTGACGTGACAAAAAAAGAAAATGCGAGACCTACAAGAAGTAAGTAAAAGCAATAGTTTTCCTAAAAAAAACAATGTAATAAAAATAAAGCTCAAAAAGTATTACCACTTCAGCAAATAAAAAAAAAGTTTCTCTTTATTCCATACTACAAAATACTTTTTTTACATTGTTTTCAATATTTCTGCTTATTCTTATTCAATAGAAAACTCAATTGTTACATGGAGTGGATAAAACTCTGTCCTGGTGACCTGATGATCTCACTGGTGCATGGCTTCTTACAGGACTGATCTCTGATGACTAGTGTTGAGCATTCCGATACCGCAAGTATCGGGTATCGGCCGATACTTGCGGTATCGGAATTCCGATACCGGGATTCCGATACTTGCCGCGTATCGGATACCGGAATCGGAAGTTCCAAGATTCAAAATGCAGAAATTCAGCCAATGAGAATGATTCCAAGTGTGGGCACATCCTGTTTAGCATGGAGGGCATGAAACTACTGGCAAGGCTGTGATTGGCTGCTGAAATGATGTCATGATGCAGTTTAAAAGTCGCTGGCGCCATTTTGCGATCACTCTGCTGTGAATTCAGTTAGTGACAGGACGCTGTTTGCTGACTGAGGGACAGTTTAGAGATAGCGATTTGCTTCTTTGTGCTTTCCAAAGGCTAATTTAGCAACCGCTGTGTTCACCTACTATTCACCTTGCTTTTGCCTTGTAGCGCTGTTTTCACAGCGATCTGCAAGGTCTGTGTGTGTATGTGTGTGAGTGCAGCCCACTCTCTAGTCTGAGTGCAGCCACATAGGCCATCCATAGCTGGTTGTATTCAGTTCAGGGAGGGTGGTTCATTGCCTCATACTGTTCTTTTTTTTTTTTTTTTTTCAAGTAGTGTAGTCTGCTGCTAATTTATTCAAAAAAATCCTATTAGTGTCTTTCCACCTGTCTCCAGCTAATTTGTGGAAAAACACTACATAGGATAACGTAGAGGAGGGTTTTTGGGCCTTGCAGCGCCGTTTACGGCTGTCTGCACGGTCTCCGTGTGACTGCAGCTCGCCCTGTAGTCTGTGAGCAGCCATAGCCTGGTTGTCTCCAGCTCAGGGTTGTTCACTGCGTCATACCGCCAAATCAATTTTCATTTTGTTTTAAGTAGTGCAGGCTGCTGCACATTTTTTCAAAAAATTCCTATTAGTGTCTTTCCACCCGTCTCCAGCTAATTTGTGGAAAAACACTACATAGGATAACGTAGAGGAGGGTTTTTGGGCCTTGCAGCGCCGTTTACGGCTGTCTGCACGGTCTCCGTGTGACTGCAGCTCGCCCTGTAGTCTGTGAGCAGCCGTAGCCTGGTTGTCTCCAGCTCAGGGTTGTTCACTGCGTCATACCGCCAAATCAATTTTCATTTTGTTTTAAGTAGTGCAGGCTGCTGCACATTTTTTCAAAAAATTCCTATTAGTGTCTTTCCACCCGTCTCCAGCTAACTTGTGGAAAAACACTACATAGGATAACGTAGAGGAGGGTTTTTAGGCCTTGCAGCGCCATTTACGGCTGTCTGCACGGTCTCCGTGTGACTGCAGCTCTATCCGTTGTCAGTTCAGCCCCCAAAAAATAAATAAATAATAAAGTTCACCAAACACACCAGTTACACCACTTTACATTTGTGTAGGCCACATTAGCTCATATTAAAGTCTAGTCCACACTTTAGAAAATTAGTGTTTCTTATACCTGTTAGGAGGAGTTGCTCAGGAATAAGCACACAAAGCCGTTAGTACTTTTCTGCTTATCTTTATCAGTCAACCAAGATGAAGAAGGCAGTGAGTAAGGCACGTGGGCGTGGGCGCGGAGCAGGGAGGGGACGTGGGGATTCTGTGCCTGCTGCGGGCACCGGTGACTCATCAGCACCCACATTCACCAGGCAACAGTCGTTCATGCGCAGCTTTGTGTCAGAGCGCCGTACACCGCTGCTGCGTGAAGAACAAATTGAAGCCGTTGTCGGATGGATGGCAGCTAATGCATCAACTTCAATTAGTGCCACATCCTCTCAGACACAGAGCACTGGAGAGCAGCCATCTGTCTCTTCACCACCTGCCAAATTGCCCAGGCAGACAGAGAGCCCAGGACAGGAGCCGTCTCTACTTCTGTTCTCTGAATCTCTTGGCTTGGAAACAGGGGGCCAGCCAAGCAGCATTGGAGAAATGGAAGAAGAGGCAGGGTGCAGTGATGCCCAACAGCTTTTTCTCTCTTCCTCTGAAGAGGCGGGTGGGCCAGTGGCTCCGGTCACCACATCGCAGGCCGCATCAGCTGATGATGACACTCAGGTGCCACTTACTGGTGCGTGCTCTGCTGCTGAGACTACCCAGGAGGAGCAGTTGGGGGCAGAGGGTAGTGTAGATGATGAGGTCCTTGACCCAGCTTGGCGTGAGGGACAGGAAGGTGGTGGGAGCAGCTCTGAGGAAGAGATTCCCCGTACGGCCCAAAGAGGGAGAGGGAGGGGGAAGACTGCGGATCCTGCAGCCTCCGCTTTGGCACCCGTTAGGAGCATGTCTCTTCCAAAAGCCAAAAAGGGCGCTCCCAAGACTTGCAGTGCCTGGTCCTTTTTTGACACAGTTGCAGATGACATTTGCTATGTCAGATGCAAGGTGTGTCATCAAAAAGTCAAAAGAGGGAAAAATGTCAGCAACCTCAATACCTCCAACATGTGGAAACATGTGCGCAACAGGCACCCGGCGGAGTTAGAAAAACACACTGAAGAGCTAGGCCAACCAACAGCGGCAGCTACCACCTCTTCAGCTCGTGTTGCCTCTTCCTCTAGCTCACACGCAGCTGGTTCGGCTTCCTCCCAGGATCGCCGTGGAAGAACCTCTGGCCCTGTTGTCCAGAGACCCGCTGTAATTCCACCCGCAGCACCACTTTCCCAGTCATCCACACACTCTCAGCCCACTCTACAGCCATCGGTAGTACAGGCATGGGAGAAAAGGCGGCCTTTCTCGTCAAACCACCCACGAGCACAGGCTCTGACTGCAGGCATTGCCAAACTTCTTTCACTGGAAATGCTGTCATTCAGGCTGGTGGAGACTGACAGCTTCCGTGACTTGATGTCATTGGCAGTCCCACAGTACAATGTGCCCAGCCGCTTTTACTTCAGCAGGCAAGCCGTCCCTGCCCTGCACAAGCATGTGGAGGGACACATAAAACACGCGCTACTGAACGCCGTCAGTAGCAAGGTCCACCTCACCACCGATGCGTGGACCAGTCAACATGGACAGGGGCGATACCTGTCCCTCACTGCCCATTGGGTTAATGTCGTTGAGCCGGGTACAGACCGTGCGAGTGGCGCAGGACGTGTCCTGCCCACTCCAAGGATTGCAGGAATCCATTCTGTACGCATTGACTCCTCCTCTTACACCAGTTCCTCAGAATCATCGCTGCAGGAGCCGTCACAGTCCACCTCCACATGGACCCGTGATGAACGTGTACCTGTTACGACCGACATGAGCACAGCCGTGGCCAAACGTCAACAGGCCGTGTTGAAATTAATTTTTTTGGGGAATCGTAGCCACACAGCGCAGGAGCTCTGGAATGCCATCAAGCAGGAGAGCGATGTGTGGTTTGTGCCAGCGAATCTCCAGCCAGGCATGGTAGTGTGTGATAATGGCCGAAATCTGGTGGCAGCTCTGGGCCTCGGCAACCTCACTCACATCCCATGTCTGGCACATGTGCTCAATTTGGTCGTGCAGAGCTTTTTGAGGGACTATCCGGATCTTGATGCACTGCTGCACAAGGTCCGCCTAGAGTGTGCTCACTTGCGGCGTTCCAGCACGGCAAAAGCGGGCATTGCGGCTCTGCAGCGCCGACACCGCCTGCCGGAACATCGCATCATATGTGACCTACCTACCAGGTGGAATTCCACGTTACATATGTTGGAGCGGTTGTGTGAGCAGCAGCAAGCTGTAATGGAGTACCAGCTGCTTCAGGCGCAAAGAAGTCGCAGTCAGCGCCGTACAGACTTCACAACCACAGAGTGGGCCACTATGAATGACGTCTGCCAGGTTTTGCGTCCCTTTGATTATTCCACGCGGATGGCGAGTGCAGATGATGCACTAGTCAGCATGACTGTCCCCCTTATCTGCCTGCTTGAAAAATCACTGCAAGCGCTAAGGGATGATGTTGTGGAAGAGGTGGAGGATGAGGATTCACCATTTCCATCATCTTCTGGACAGTCAGCGCCACGTGGTTCCTCACAAACGCGTAGGCAGGGGACAGTTTGTGAGGAGGATGAGGAGGAGTCAATGGAGGAGGAAGACATCCGTCCAGAGGAGGGAGTTACCGAATTGTCCAGTACTCAGTGTGTACAGCGAGGGTGGGGTGATGACGAGCGGGCAGAGACCACGCCTCCAGCAGGGGACAGCGTTTCTTGGGCAGTTGGCAGTCTGCAGCACATGGTGGATTACATGCTGCAGTGCCTGAGAAACGACCGCCGCATCGCCCACATTCTCAACATGTCTGATTATTGGGTGTTCACCCTCCTCGATCCTCGCTACCGGGACAACGTAGAAAGCCTCATCACACCGTTGAACCGGGAGCGAAAAATGCGGGAGTACCAAGACACACTGGTCAATTCCATCATCTTCTCCATTCCAACTGAGAGAAGTGCTGCTAGTGCATTCCAAAGCAGCTCAGTGCGTCCAGGCAGTGGTGGAGGCTCTGCACAAAGAGGGAGCAGAAGCAGTGCCTCTGCCCAAGGCAAGACCAGTATGGCCCAACTGTGGCACAGTTTTCTGTGCCCCCCACAAAAGTCTACACCATCACAGACGGCTCCAGTCAGCAGGAGGCAACGGTTCCGTCAGATGGTGACAGACTACATGTCTTGCCCTCTTGCTGTACTCCCAGACGGCTCTTCCCCTTTCAAGTTTTGGGTCTCAAAGCTGGATACATGGCCAGAGCTAAGCCAGTATGCATTGGAGGTGCTGTCTTGCCCTGCGGCCAGTGTATTATCGGAACGTGTCTTTAGTGCTGCAGGTGGTGTACTAACTGACCGTCGCATGCAACTATCCTCCGATAACGTTGACCGGCTTACTTTCCTGAAAATGAACAAGGCCTGGATCTCGCAGGAATTTGCCACTCCTCCTCCTGATTAAATAATTAGGTCACTGTATACGTTATCCAGGTCTCCTGTTGTGTTCATCTTTCTACCACCTGAACTTAAATTCCTGGGCTCCAACACCGCCAGTTGAGGCTCAGAAGTGCCGTCTGCACAGTCAAAACATACGACCCAGTGTTATTGGGTTTCAGTAACGTCAGCTGATCCCCAGCTGTGTAGCCGGCAATGTGTCATGCGACCGCCACGCTGACACAACAACTGAAATGTAAGGGAATCTGTCCCCCCCCCCAAGGCGTTTGTTACTGAAAGAGCCACTTGTGCAGCAGTAATGCTGCACAAGGAAAAGGTAGCTATTTTGGTTTAGCTCCTTGCACACGCAGAACTTAACACTTATAAAATGTGTCCACTGATACCGTAAAACCGTCCCGGAGGTGGGACTTTCCTTCGTAATATGACGCAGCACAGCCGTCATTCCTACCCCCCCGGCGCTGCGCCCCGGCTCCTCAGCGTTGTTTGATTCCGTCCCGGAGCCTGCGCTGTTATGTTATCCCGTGGCCAGGCACACTTAGCGCTGCCCGTCTTCTGGCATTATTTGGTGTCAGGATGGCTGCGCCTGTGCGGCCGCGCTGGCCGAGAGCCCGCCTCGCAGTGTCTTCTGATTTAATCCCACTGGGGGCCTGGGATCCATGGACATGCGCATTGCATATCTGAACCTCCACCTCTCACTCATCTCCCTATGGCTTCTTCAGACTGTTCGGTGTCAGCTGGTCCCTAATAGCATGCCACGGTCGTGACACCGCACAGTCTTAAGAAGCCGTAGGGAGGGGAGTGAGAGGCGAGGATATGCACTGCGCATGGCCATGGATCCCAGGCCCCCAGTGGGATAAAATCAGAAGACACTGCGAGGCGGGCTCTCGTCCAGCGCGGCCGCACAGGCGCAGCCAGCCTGACACCAAATGATGTCAGAAGATGGGCAGCGCTAAGTGTGCCTGGCCAAAGGATAACTTAACAGCGCAGGCTCCGGGACGGAATCAAACAACGCTGAGGAGCCGGGGCGCGGCGCCGGGGGGGTAGGAATGACGGCTGTGCTGCGTCATATTACGAAGGAAAGTCCCACCTCCGGGACGGTTTCACGGTTTCAGGGGACACATTTTATAAGTGTTTAGTTCTGTGTTTGCAAGGAGCGTGATGAAAAGAGCCACCTTTTCCTTTTGCATCTTTTGTGCTGCACAAGCTGGCTCTTTCAGCTACAAACGCCTTGGGGGGGGGGTTAAAGGTTCCCTTTCGACTTTCTCAGGCTTCGGCCTACATTGTGTTCCTCTGCTTTTCCACCTGTCCCTGGGCTCCAACACCGCCAGTTGCCGTCCAGAAGTGCTGTACGCACAGTCAACAGTCCCTCCTCTGTTATTGGGGTTCAGTAACGTCAGCTGTTCCCCAGCTGTGTGTGTGGCAATCCCTCCTACCTCCTCCACCTCCCCCTCCTGTCCCTGGGCTCCAACACCGCCAGTTGCCGTCCAGAAGTGCTGTACGCACAGTCAACAGTCCCTCCTCTGTTATTGGGGTTCAGTAACGTCAGCTGTTCCCCAGCTGTGTGTGTGGCAATCCCTCCTACCTCCTCCACCTCCCCCTCCTGTCCCTGGGCTCCAACACCGCCAGTTGCCATCCAGAAGTGCTGTACGCACAGTCAACAGTCCCTCCTCTGTTATTGGGGTTCAGTAACGTCAGCTGTTCCCCTGCTGTGTGTGTGGCAATCCCTCCTACCTCCTCCTCCTCCACCTGTCCCTGGGCTCCAACACCGCCAGTTGCCGTCCAGAAGTGCTGTACGCACAGTCAACAGTCCCTCCTCTGTTATTGGGGTTCAGTAACGTCAGCTGTTCCCCTGCTGTGTGTGTGGCAATCCCTCCTACCTCCTCCTACCTCCTCCTCTTCCACCTGTCCCTGGGCTCCAACACCGCCAGTTGCTGTCCAGAAGTGCTGTACGCACAGTCAACAGTCCCTCCTCTGTTATTGGGGTTCAGTAACGTCAGCTGTTCCCCAGCTGTGTGTGTGGCAATCCCTCCTACCTCCTCCTACCTCCTCCTCCTCCACCTGTCCCTGGGCTCCAACACCGCCAGTTGCTGTCCAGAAGTGCTGTACGCACAGTCAACAGTCCCTCCTCTGTTATTGGGGTTCAGTAACGTCAGCTGTTCCCCTGCTGTGTGTGTGGCAATCCCTCATACCTCCTCCTCCTCCACCTGTCCCTGGGCTCCAACACCGCCAGTTGCCGTCCAGAAGTGCTGTACGCACAGTCAACAGTCCCTCCTCTGTTATTGGGGTTCAGTAACGTCAGCTGTTCCCCTGCTGTGTGTGTGGCAATCCCTCCTACCTCCTCCTCCTCCACCTGTCCCTGGGCTCCAACACCGCCAGTTGCCGTCCAGAAGTGCTGTACGCACAGTCAACAGTCCCTCCTCTGTTATTGGGGTTCAGTAACGTCAGCTGTTCCCCTGCTGTGTGTGTGGCAATCCCTCCTACCTCCTCCTCCTCCACCTGTCCCTGGGCTCCAACACCGCCAGTTGCCGTCCAGAAGTGCTGTACGCACAGTCAACAGTCCCTCCTCTGTTATTGGGGTTCAGTAACGTCAGCTGTTCCCCTGCTGTGTGTGTGGCAATCCCTCCTACCTCCTCCTCCTCCACCTGTCCCTGGGCTCCAACACCGCCAGTTGCCGTCCAGAAGTGCTGTACGCACAGTCAACAGTCCCTCCTCTGTTATTGGGGTTCAGTAACGTCAGCTGTTCCCCTGCTGTGTGTGTGGCAATCCCTCCTACCTCCTCCTCCTCCACCTGTCCCTGGGCTCCAACACCGCCAGTTGCCGTCCAGAAGTGCTGTACGCACAGTCAACAGTCCCTCCTCTGTTATTGGGGTTCAGTAACGTCAGCTGTTCCCCAGCTGTGTGTGTGGCAATCCCTCCTACCTCCTCCTACCTCCTCCTCTTCCACCTGTCCCTGGGCTCCAACACCGCCAGTTGCTGTCCAGAAGTGCTGTACGCACAGTCAACAGTCCCTCCTCTGTTATTGGGGTTCAGTAACGTCAGCTGTTCCCCAGCTGTGTGTGTGGCAATCCCTCCTACCTCCTCCTACCTCCTCCTCCTCCACCTGTCCCTGGGCTCCAACACCGCCAGTTGCTGTCCAGAAGTGCTGTACGCACAGTCAACAGTCCCTCCTCTGTTATTGGGGTTCAGTAACGTCAGCTGTTCCCCTGCTGTGTGTGTGGCAATCCCTCCTACCTCCTCCTCCTCCACCTGTCCCTGGGCTCCAACACCGCCAGTTGCTGTCCAGAAGTGCTGTACGCACAGTCAACAGTCCCTCCTCTGTTATTGGCGTTCAGTAACGTCAGCTGTTCCCCTGCTGTGTGTGTGGCAATCCCTCCTACCTCCTCCTACCTCCTCCTCCTCCACCTGTCCCTGGGCTCCAACACTGCCAGTTGCCGTCCAGAAGTGCTGTCCGCACAGAGCCAAACACCTCGCCAATGTGTTAGTGGGGTTCAGCACCGCCAGCTGTTCCCCTGCTGTGCAGCCGGCAACGTGTACTGCGACCGCCACGCAGGCACAACAAGTTAAATTTAAGGGAACCTGTCCCCCCCCCCCCCCAGGCGTTTGTTACTGAAGGAGCCACCTTGTGCAGCAGTAATGATGCAAAGGGAAAAAGTGCCTCTTTTCGTGGTGCTCCTTGCACATGCTGATCCTAACACTTATGAAAAGTGTCCCCTCCTACCGTGATACCGTCCGGTTGGTGGAACTTTCCTTTGTGATGTGACGCAGCACAGCCGTCATTCTTACCCCCTTGGCGCCGTGCGCCGCCTCCTCAGCGTTGTTTGAATCAGTCCCGGAGCCTGCGCTGTTAGGTTAGCCCTTGGCCATGCACACATTTTGCGCTGCCCGTCTTCTGACATCATTTGGTGTCAGGCTGGCTGCGCCTGTGCGGCCGCGCTGGCCGAGAGCCCGCCTCGTACTGTCTTCTGATTTAATCCCACTGGGGGCCAGAGATCCATGGACATGCGCAGTGCATATCTGAACCTCCACCTCTCACTCATCTCCCTACGGCTTATTCAAACTGTGCGGTGTCAGCTGGTCCCTAATAGCATGCCACGGCCGTGACACCGCACAGTCAGAAGAAGCCGTAGGGAGATGAGTGAGAGGTGGAGGTTCAGATATGCACTGCGCATGTCCATGGATCTCAGGCCCCCAGTGGGATTAAATCAGAAGACAGTACGAGGCGGGCTCTCGGCCAGCGCGGCCGCACAGGCGCAGCCAGCCTGACACCAAATGATGTCAGAAGACGGGCAGCGCAAAATGTGTGCATGGCCAAGGGCTAACCTAACAGCGCAGGCTCCGGGACTGATTCAAACAACGCTGAGGAGGCGGCGCACGGCGCCAAGGGGGTAAGAATGACGGCTGTGCTGCGTCACATCACAAAGGAAAGTTCCACCTACCGGACGGTATCACGGTAGGAGGGGACACTTTTTATAAGTGTTAGGTTCAGCACGTGCAAGGACCATAATTAAAAGAGCTAAGTTTACCTTTTCCAGCATTAGTGCTGTACACGATGGCTCTTTCAGCTACAAACGCCTGGGGGGGGGGGTTAAAGTTTCCCTTTCAACTTGCTCCAGTGCAGGCTTCGGCCTACACTCTGCTCCATCTCCTCCTCCTGCTGACCCCGGGCTCTAACACCGCCAGTTGGGGCCCGGTACTGCTAGCTGCACAGAGAAAAACACCAGCCAATGTGTCAGTGGGGTTCAGCACCGCCAGCTGTTCCCCTGCTGTGCAGCCGGCATCGTGTCCTGCAAAAGCCACGCAGACACAAGAACTGAAATTGAAGGGAACCTGTCCCCCCTCCCCCAGGCGTTTGTAAGTTTTTAAGGCCACCTTGTACAGCGGTAATGCTGCATGTGTGCAAGGTGGCTCATAAACGTATTCTCCTCGCACATGTGGAACTGAAAACACGTCTGAAATGTGTCCTCTGTGTGACCATTTAACCGTCCCGGGGGTGTGACTTTCCTTTGTAATGACACGCTGCAACCCCCTTGGTAGCGCTGCCCGTCTTCTGGCATCATTGTTTGGCTGCCTGCGCCTCTGCGGCCGCCCTGACCCACACAACGCCCCTCGGTGTCTTATTTCTTGGGACTGCGAGGGTGTGATTGATGGGCATGAGCAGTGCATCAGTTCACCTGTCCCTCATCTACTTCCGCCTTCTTCAGACTGTGCGGCTTCATGGCCGTGGCATGCGATAAGGGATCAGCTGACGCCGCACAGTCTGCAGCGGGTGTAAGGACCCGAGTGCGAGAGGCGAACATATGTGCTGCGCCAGGCCATGAATCCCAGCCCCGCAGTGTTTTAACAATGTTAAGACACCGCGGGGCTGGGATTCATGGTCATCGCGAACCGCAGCGGCCGACATTAAATGAGGTCAGAAGATGGGCAGCGCTAACAGCGCTAGGTGTCATGATCTCAATGGCAAGAGAACATAGCATAAGCATATATAGGAACTAGCTCTTGGAAGATGGGAACTGAGCTGACCATGAACTAAACCTAACGCACAACTAGCAGTGGCCGGGTAGCATGCCTACGTTGATTCTAGATGCCCAGCCCAGCCGGAGGACTAAATAAAGCTAGCAGAGGAAAATATTAGTCCTAGCTCACCTCTAGAGAAATACCCCGAAAGGAGACAGAGGCCCCCCACATGTATTGGCGGTGAGTTGAGATGAAATAACAAACGTAGTATGAAAATAGGTTTAGCAAATTTGAGGTCCACTTACTACATAGCAGAAGACAGAAAGGACACTTTCATGGTCAGCTGAAAACCCTATCAAAAAACACCATCCAGAAATTACTTTAAAACTCTGGCATTAACTCATAACACCAGAGTGGCAATTCCCGTTCACAAGAGCTTTCCAGACACAGTAACGAAACTACAGCTGTGAACTGGAACAAAATGCAAAAACAAACATGGACAAGAGTCCAACTTATCTAGTAGTTGTCTAGGAGCAGGAACAAGCACAGAGAGGCTTCTGATAACATTGTTGACCGGCAAGCAACTAACAGAGCAGCAAGGTTATATAGCGACTCCCACATCTTGATGGGAACAGGTGAACAGAGAAGATGAAGACACCAGTTCAATTCCACCAGTAGCCACCGGGGGAGCCCAGAATCCAAATTCACAACAGTACCCCCCCCTCAAGGAGGGGGCACCGAACCCTCACCAGAACCACCAGGGCGATCAGGATGGGCCCTATGAAAGGCACGAACCAGATCGGAGGCATGAACATCAGATGCATTCACCCAAGAATTATCCTCCTGGCCGTATCCCTTCCACTTGACCAGATACTGGAGTCTCCGTCTGGAAACACGAGAGTCCAAAATTTTCTCCACAACGTACTCCAACTCACCCTCAACCAACACCGGAGCAGGAGGCTCAACGGAAGGCACAACCGGTACCTCATACCTGCGCAATAATGACCGATGAAAAACGTTATGAATAGAAAAGGATGCAGGGAGGTCCAAACGGAAGGAAACAGGGTTAAGAATCTCCAATATCTTATACGGGCCGATAAACCGAGGCTTAAACTTAGGAGAAGAGACCCTCATAGGGACAAAACGAGAAGACAACCACACCAAATCCCCAACACAAAGCCGAGGACCAACACGACGGTGGCGGTTGGCAAAAAGCTGAGTCTTCTCCTGGGACAACCTCAAATTGTCCACCACCTGCCCCCAGATCTGTTGCAATCTCTCCACCACAGCATCCACTCCAGGACAATCCGAAGATTCCACCTGACCAGAGGAAAATCGAGGATGAAACCCCGAATTACAGAAAAACGGGGACACCAAAGTGGCAGAGCTGGCCCGATTATTGAGAGCGAACTCCGCCAATGGCAAAAAAGCAACCCAATCATCCTGGTCAGCAGACACAAAACACCTCAGATATGTCTCCAGGGTCTGATTAATCCGCTCGGTCTGGCCATTCGTCTGAGGATGGAAAGCGGACGAAAAAGATAAATCTATGCCCATCCTAGCACAGAATGCCCGCCAAAATCTAGACACGAATTGGGTCCCTCTGTCAGAAACGATATTCTCAGGAATACCATGCAAACGAACAACATTTTGAAAAAACAGAGGAACCAACTCGGAAGAAGAAGGTAACTTGGGCAGAGGAACCAAATGGACCATCTTAGAAAAACGGTCACACACCACCCAGATGACAGACATCTTCTGAGAAACAGGCAGATCTGAAATAAAATCCATCGAGATGTGCGTCCAAGGCCTCTTAGGAATAGGCAAGGGCAACAATAATCCACTAGCCCGAGAACAACAAGGCTTGGCCCGAGCACAAACGTCACAAGACTGCACAAAGCCTCGCACATCTCGTGACAGGGAAGGCCACCAGAAGGACCTTGCCACCAAATCCCTGGTACCAAAAATGCCAGGATGACCTGCCAACGCAGAAGAATGAACCTCAGAGATGACTCTACTGGTCCAATCATCAGGAACAAACAGTTTATCAGGTGGGCAACGATCAGGTCTCTCCGCCTGAAACTCCTGCAAGGCCCGCCGCAGGTCTGGAGAAACGGCTGACAATACCACTCCATCCTTAAGGATACCTGTGGGCTCAGAGTTACCAGGCGAGTCAGGCTCAAAACTCCTAGAAAGGGCATCCGCCTTAACATTCTTAGAACCCGGTAGGTATGACACCACAAAATTAAACCGAGAGAAAAATAATGACCAGCGCGCCTGTCTAGGATTCAGGCGCCTGGCGGTCTCAAGATAAATCAAATTTTTGTGGTCAGTCAATACCACCACCTGATGTCTGGCCCCCTCAAGCCAATGGCGCCACTCCTCAAAAGCCCACTTCATGGCCAAAAGCTCCCGATTCCCAACATCATAATTCCGCTCAGCGGGCGAAAATTTACGGGAAAAGAAGGCACAAGGCCTCATCACGGAGCAGTCAGAACTTTTCTGCGACAACACTGCCCCAGCTCCGATCTCAGAAGCGTCGACCTCAACCTGAAAAGGTAGAGCAACATCAGGCTGACGCAACACAGGGGCAGAGGAAAAACGGCGCTTAAGCTCCCGAAAGGCCTCCACAGCATCAGGGGACCAATCAGCAACATCAGCACCCTTCTTAGTCAAATCGGTCAATGGCTTAGCAATATCCGAAAAACCAGCAATAAATCGACGATAAAAGTTAGCAAAGCCCAAAAATTTCTGAAGACTCTTAAGAGAAGAGGGCTGCGTCCAATCACAAATAGCTTGAACCTTGACAGGATCCATTTCAATGGAAGAGGGGGAAAAAATATATCCCAAAAAGGAAATCCTCTGTACCCCAAAAACACACTTAGAACCCTTCACACACAAAGAATTAGACCGCAAAACCTGAAAAACCCTCCTGACTTGCTGGACATGAGAGTCCCAGTCATCCGAAAAAATCAGAATATCATCCAGATACACAATCATAAATTTATCCAAATAATCGCGAAAAATATCATGCATAAAGGACTGGAAAACTGACGGAGCATTAGAAAGACCAAAAGGCATCACTAAATACTCAAAGTGGCCCTCGGGCGTATTAAATGCGGTTTTCCACTCATCCCCCTGCCTGATTCGCACCAAATTATACGCCCCACGAAGGTCAATCTTAGAGAACCACTTAGCCCCCTTTATGCGAGCAAACAAATCAGTCAGCAACGGCAATGGGTATTGATATTTAACAGTGATTTTATTCAAAAGCCGATAATCAATACATGGTCTCAAAGAGCCGTCTTTTTTTGACACAAAGAAAAAACCGGCTCCTAAGGGAGATGACGATGGACGAATATGTCCCTTTTCCAAGGACTCCTTTATATATTCTCGCATAGCAGCATGTTCAGGCACAGACAGATTAAATAAACGACCCTTTGGGTATTTACTACCCGGGATTAAATCTATGGCACAATCGCACTCTCGGTGCGGAGGTAACGAACCAAGCTTGGATTCTTCAAAGACGTCACGATAGTCAGACAGGAACTCAGGAATTTCAGAGGGAATGGATGATGAAATGGAAACCACAGGTACATCCCCATGAGCCCCCTTACATCCCCAGCCCAACACAGACATAGCTCTCCAGTCGAGGACTGGGTTGTGAGATTGCAGCCAAGGCAATCCTAGCACCAAATCATCATGTAGATTATACAGCACCAGAAAGCGAATAATCTCCTGGTGATCCGGATTAATACGCATAGTTACTTGTGTCCAGTATTGTGGTTTATTATTAGCCAATGGGGTGGAGTCAATCCCCTTCAGAGGAATAGGAGTCTCCAAAGGCTCTAAATCATACCCACAGCGTTTGGCAAAGGACCAATCCATAAGACTCAAAGCGGCGCCAGAGTCGACATAGGCGTCCGTGGTAATAGATGACAAAGAGCAAATCAGGGTCACAGATAGAATAAATTTAGACGGTAAGGTGCAAATGGAAACAGATTTACCAAGCTTTTTAGTGCGCTTAGAGCATGCTGATATAACATGAGTAGAATCACCACAATAGAAACACAACCCATTTCTCCGTCTAAAATTCTGCCGCTCGCTTCGGGACAGAATTCTATCACACTGCATACTCTCTGGCGACTTCTCAGTGGACACCGCCAAATGGTGCACTGGTTTGCGCTCCCGCAAACGCCTATCGATCTGAATAGCCATTGTCATGGACTCATTCAGACCCGCAGGCACAGGGAACCCCACCATAACATCCTTAATGGCATCAGAGAGACCCTCTCTGAAAGTCGCCGCCAGGGCGCACTCATTCCACTGAGTAAGCACAGACCATTTACGGAATCTTTGGCAGTAAATTTCCGCTTCATCTTGCCCCTGAGATAGGGACATCAAAGTTTTTTCTGCCTGAAGCTCCAAATGAGGTTCGTCATAAAGCAACCCCAAGGCCAGAAAAAACGCATCCACATTGAGCAACGCAGGATCCCCTGGTGTCAATGAAAAAGCCCAGTCTTGAGGGTCGCCCCGGAGCAAGGAAATCACAATCCTGACCTGCTGTGCAGGGTCTCCGGCAGAGCGAGATTTCAGAGACAAAAATAATTTGCAATTATTTCGAAAATTCTGAAACCCGGATCTATTCCCCGAGAAAAATTCCGGCAAAGGAATTCTCGGCTCAGATACAGGTGCATGACAAACAAAATCTTGCAAATTTTGTACCTTCGTGGCGAGATTATTCAAACCTGCAGTTACACTCTGAAGATCCATTACAAACAGGTGGACACAGAGCCATTCAAGGGTGAAGAGGAGGTAAGAAGCAGCTAGACAGCAATTAAGGGCTAGGCAGCAAAACTCTGAGGGGGAGAAAAAAAAAAAAAAAAAAAAAAAAAATTCCCTTCAACACTTCTTTTCCTCCTGCTTCAGCCCAAACAATTAACACTTTGCGGGCCGGTCAAACTGTCATGATCTCAATGGCAAGAGAACATAGCATAAGCATATATAGGAACTAGCTCTTGGAAGATGGGAACTGAGCTGACCATGAACTAAACCTAACGCACAACTAGCAGTGGCCGGGTAGCATGCCTACGTTGATTCTAGATGCCCAGCCCAGCCGGAGGACTAAATAAAGCTAGCAGAGGAAAATATTAGTCCTAGCTCACCTCTAGAGAAATACCCCGAAAGGAGACAGAGGCCCCCCACATGTATTGGCGGTGAGTTGAGATGAAATAACAAACGTAGTATGAAAATAGGTTTAGCAAATTTGAGGTCCACTTACTACATAGCAGAAGACAGAAAGGACACTTTCATGGTCAGCTGAAAACCCTATCAAAAAACACCATCCAGAAATTACTTTAAAACTCTGGCATTAACTCATAACACCAGAGTGGCAATTCCCGTTCACAAGAGCTTTCCAGACACAGTAACGAAACTACAGCTGTGAACTGGAACAAAATGCAAAAACAAACATGGACAAGAGTCCAACTTATCTAGTAGTTGTCTAGGAGCAGGAACAAGCACAGAGAGGCTTCTGATAACATTGTTGACCGGCAAGCAACTAACAGAGCAGCAAGGTTATATAGCGACTCCCACATCTTGATGGGAACAGGTGAACAGAGAAGATGAAGACACCAGTTCAATTCCACCAGTAGCCACCGGGGGAGCCCAGAATCCAAATTCACAACAGCTAGGCCAGGGGATAACACGACAGCGCAGACTCCTGTACAGCAAATAACAACGCTCAGGAGGCTGCACCCAGCACCAAGGTGGGATTCTTGACATCTGTGCTGCGTCTCATTACAAAGGGAACTCGCGCCTCCAACACAGTTTGACTGTATAAAGGGCTAAATGTTATACGTGTTTCATTCAGCGTGTGCAAGGAGCAAAATTAAAAGAGCAACCTTTGACTTGTGCAGCACTACTGCTGCATAAGCTGTGGCTCTTCTACTTTGTAACCCCTGAGGGGGGGTTAAAGGTTACCTTTGAAATTGGTTCAAGTAGGCTTTGGCCTACACTCTGCTCCCCCTGCAGAGCCCGGGCTCCAACACCGCCAGTTGGGGCCCGGTACTGCTAGCTGCACAGAGCCAAACACCAGCCAATGTGTCAGTGGGGTTCAGCACCGCCAGCTGTTCCCCTGCTGTGCAGCCGGCAACGTGTCCTGCAACAGCCACGCAGGCACAACAGACCCAAAGCTGCCGCCAGTGCAGGCTTCGGCCTACACTCTGCTCCATCTCCTCCTCCTGCTGACCCCGGGCTCTAACACCGCCAGTTGGGGCCCGGTACTGCTAGCTGCACAGAGAAAAACACCAGCCAATGTGTCAGTGGGGTTCAGCACCGCCAGCTGTTCCCCTGCTGTGCAGCCGGCATCGTGTCCTGCAAAAGCCACGCAGACACAAGAACTGAAATTGAAGGGAACCTGTCCCCCCTCCCCCAGGCGTTTGTACGTTTTTAAGGCCACCTTGTACAGCGGTAATGCTGCATGTGTGCAAGGTGGCTCATAAACGTATTCTCCTCGCACATGTGGAACTGAAAACACGTCTGAAATGTGTCCTCTGTGTGACCATTTAACCGTCCCGGGGGTGTGACTTTCCTTTGTAATGACACGCTGCAACCCCCTTGGTAGCGCTGCCCGTCTTCTGGCATCATTGTTTGGCTGCCTGCGCCTCTGCGGCCGCCCTGACCCACACAACGCCCCTCGGTGTCTTATTTCTTGGGACTGCGAGGGTGTGATTGATGGGCATGAGCAGTGCATCAGTTCGCCTGTCCCTCATCTCCTTCCGCCTTCTTCAGACTGTGCGGCTTCATGGCCGTGGCATGCGATAAGGGATCAGCTGACGCCGCACAGTCTGCAGCGGGTGTAAGGACCCGAGTGCGAGAGGCGAACATATGTGCTGCGCCAGGCCATGAATCCCAGCCCCGCAGTGTTTTAACAATGTTAAGACACCGCGGGGCTGGGATTCATGGTCATCGCGAACCGCAGCGGCCGACATTAAATGAGGTCAGAAGATGGGCAGCGCTAACAGCGCTAGGCCAGGGGATAACACGACAGCGCAGACTCCTGTACAGCAAATAACAACGCTCAGGAGGCTGCACCCAGCACCAAGGTGGGATTCTTGACATCTGTGCTGCGTCTCATTACAAAGGGAACTCGCGCCTCCAACACAGTTTGACTGTATAAAGGGCTAAATGTTATACGTGTTTCATTCAGCGTGTGCAAGGAGCAAAATTAAAAGAGCAACCTTTGACTTGTGCAGCACTACTGCTGCATAAGCTGTGGCTCTTCTACTTTGTAACCCCTGAGGGGGGGTTAAAGGTTACCTTTGAAATTGGTTCAAGTAGGCTTTGGCCTACACTCTGCTCCCCCTGCAGAGCCCGGGCTCCAACACCGCCAGTTGGGGCCCGGTACTGCTAGCTGCACAGAGCCAAACACCAGCCAATGTGTCAGTGGGGTTCAGCACCGCCAGCTGTTCCCCTGCTGTGCAGCCGGCAACGTGTCCTGCAACAGCCACGCAGGCACAACAGACCCAAAGCTGCCGCCAGTGCAGGCTTCGGCCTACACTCTGCTCCATCTCCTCCTCCTGCTGACCCCGGGCTCTAACACCGCCAGTTGGGGCCCGGTACTGCTAGCTGCACAGAGAAAAACACCAGCCAATGTGTCAGTGGGGTTCAGCACCGCCAGCTGTTCCCCTGCTGTGCAGCCGGCATCGTGTCCTGCAAAAGCCACGCAGACACAAGAACTGAAATTGAAGGGAACCTGTCCCCCCTCCCCCAGGCGTTTGTACGTTTTTAAGGCCACCTTGTACAGCGGTAATGCTGCATGTGTGCAAGGTGGCTCATAAACGTATTCTCCTCGCACATGTGGAACTGAAAACACGTCTGAAATGTGTCCTCTGTGTGACCATTTAACCGTCCCGGGGGTGTGACTTTCCTTTGTAATGACACGCTGCAACCCCCTTGGTAGCGCTGCCCGTCTTCTGGCATCATTGTTTGGCTGCCTGCGCCTCTGCGGCCGCCCTGACCCACACAACGCCCCTCGGTGTCTTATTTCTTGGGACTGCGAGGGTGTGATTGATGGGCATGAGCAGTGCATCAGTTCGCCTGTCCCTCATCTCCTTCCGCCTTCTTCAGACTGTGCGGCTTCATGGCCGTGGCATGCGATAAGGGATCAGCTGACGCCGCACAGTCTGCAGCGGGTGTAAGGACCCGAGTGCGAGAGGCGAACATATGTGCTGCGCCAGGCCATGAATCCCAGCCCCGCAGTGTTTTAACAATGTTAAGACACCGCGGGGCTGGGATTCATGGTCATCGCGAACCGCAGCGGCCAACATTAAATGAGGTCAGAAGATGGGCAGCGCTAACAGCGCTAGGCCAGGGGATAACACGACAGCGCAGACTCCTGTACAGCAAATAACAACGCTCAGGAGGCTGCACCCAGCACCAAGGTGGGATTCTTGACATCTGTGCTGCGTCTCATTACAAAGGGAACTCGCGCCTCCAACACAGTTTGACTGTATAAAGGGCTAAATGTTATACGTGTTTCATTCAGCGTGTGCAAGGAGCAAAATTAAAAGAGCAACCTTTGACTTGTGCAGCACTACTGCTGCATAAGCTGTGGCTCTTCTACTTTGTAACCCCTGAGGGGGGGTTAAAGGTTACCTTTGAAATTGGTTCAAGTAGGCTTCGGCCTACACTCTGCTCCCCCTGCAGAGCCCGGGCTCCAACACCGCCAGTTGGGGCCCGGTACTGCTAGCTGCACAGAGCCAAACACCAGCCAATGTGTCAGTGGGGTTCAGCACCGCCAGCTGTTCCCCTGCTGTGCAGCCGGCAACGTGTCCTGCAACAGCCACACAGGCACAACAGACCCAAAGCTGCCGCCAGTGCAGGCTTCGGCCTACACTCTGCCCCATCTCCTCCTCCTGCTGACCCCGGGCTCTAACACCGCCAGTTGGGGCCCGGTACTGCTAGCTGCACAGAGAAAAACACCAGCCAATGTGTCAGTGGGGTTCAGCACCGCCAGCTGTTCCCCTGCTGTGCAGCCGGCATCGTGTCCTGCAAAAGCCACGCAGACACTTGCTCTTGTACCTTCTGCTCCCCATCCTGGTTCCAGTACCATCAGCTGGTTCCGGGCAGAGCCTTTGGCTTAGGTGCCTCCCTCTGGGTATCCGAGTTCCACCAACGTCAGGTGGTCCTTGGTAGTGCTTTCAGGCACGGGTACCTCCTGCTTAGTAACCGGGTTCCAGTAACGTCAGCTGGTCTTCGGTAGTTCCATTGGCTCTTGGACCTTCGGCTACCCATCCGGGTTCCAGCACCGTCAGCTGGTTCTCGGCAGTGTCTTTTGCTCTTGTACCTTCTGCTCCCCATCCTGGTTCCAGTACCGTCAGCTGGTTCCGGGCAGAGCCTTTGGCTTAGGTGCCTCCCTCTGGGTATCCGAGTTCCACCAATGTCAGGTGGTCCTTGGTAGTGCTTTCAGGCACGGGTACCTCCTGCTTAGTAACCGGGTTCCAGTAACGTCAGCTGGTCCTCGGTAGTTCCATTGGCTCTTGGACCTTCGGGTAGCCATCCGAGTTCCAGTTCCATCAGCTGGTTCTCGGCATTTTCTCAGCCTTCTTGTACCTTCTGCTACATTTCCAAGTTCAAGAGACTAAACACGATGACCCGGAAGACCACCCCTAAGATGACGACGACACCAGAGACGACAACCACCGTGATGACGACGACCCTGGAGACGATGACCCCGAAGACCACCCCGATGACGACGACCCCGGAGACGACGACCCTGAAGACCACCCCGATGACGACGACCCCGGAGACGACGACCCTGGAGACGACGACGACCTGGAAGACCGAGAAGCAGAAGAACAAGAGGCTGCAGAACAAAGAGCAGAAGAACATTAAGCATAACACTAAATATCAGAGCAAAAAATATTATCTAAATTATAAGCAGAAGAAGACTAAGCAGTGTATGGGGGTGAGTCCGTTCCTCCTCGTGGTGCCCCTGGATAAAGCCTGATGCTGCAGGCCAAACTGAACGCGGACAAATGTAACTCTTTTGTGACAGGCAGAACGGAAGGTGTAATCTTCAAACTTTTATAGATAACAACTACGGGAATGCCTGTCACAAATAAGAATATGATGAAGAAGTAGAATATGATGAAGATAATAGTAAAATAAAAAGAATATGAACAATGTAAGAAAAAAAATAATAGGTAGAAGATGAAGAAGAAGATGAATAAGGTGAAGAAGTTGATGTCAAAGAAGCTGATGATGAGGATAATGAAGAAGAAAGTGTGGGAGAAGTAAAAAAGAAGGTGAAGGGCGTGGAAGTAGTGAAACATCAATATCTGACAAAATAAAAAAAAATTAACATAGTCAAAATCTTTCTACCGCCGAACGTCATAAAAAAAAACAAAAAAAAACTGCTATTCTATTACATTGGGCTAAACCTCTGTGCCTTTAATGTCTCCGCCACGTCCCCCAATACATCCTACATTATTCTTAGTTGTTTTCCTTCATGTAGAATGAACCTACAAGTTTATAAAGTGTTTATTTTAATTCCGATATTTTCGTCCCATTGACTTGCATTGGGATCGGGTATCGGTATCGGATTAGATCCGATATTTTGATGGTATCGGCCGATACTTTCCGATACCGATACTTTCCGATATCGGAAAGTATCGCTCAACACTACTGATGACTGTAAGGATCTTTTCAGCTCTGTCTGGAAAGCACGACAGATTTTCATCCAGTAGAAGTAAATCATGAAGATACTGAAGGACAGCAATGAGATCTGTAGAAAACTATGACCATTGTTTACTAAAAGTACGTTGGAAGTTTGCAAATTTTTATTTAAACATTTTTTTCTAAAACCAATTTTAAAGCTCAGTTGAATTTATAAAGCCAGCAATATTTTTTTAATCTGTGGAACAAAATTCCAAAACCTAAACCTATTTTTCTTCAAAGCTGCGTGCCTTTGTAATCTATAGTCAATCATTACCTCTCAGATCACTGACTATGAGTACTTAATTATATTATTTATGAAATCTATCCATACAATTAAGGGGGTTGTCCACTACTCGGCTCCACTAAAATCCCTATATTTCTCTCCAGCATTGTCGGCAATGGCTTTACTGGGGCTCATAACAGCCAAATCACTGTCCCCTCCTTCTCATGGAATTAACATCTAGAGGAGGTGAGAAAGCAGCCACAGCCCTGAATTCCTCTGGATCAGTGGTGTATTACCAATGGTGACAGGCAGCGCAACCCCTATGGGGCCTGTGAGATGGGGGCCTGGTGTCAGCTCTAACACCTGGTTCCTCCCACCCACCATCGCACGTTTAACTGTGTCTGCATCCTGGATGCCGATACAGTTGAAAATAATGATGAAAGAGGGAGCATGAGCTGACACTTCCTCCTCCATAATTCTTCCTCGGCGTCTGACATCTGAGTGCAGCAGGCACGATGATATCACTAAATGGCGCCCGGTGAGATGTGCGGCACTTCAGAATTCTCGCTGCATAGACCGGAGCAGTGGGAAATGAGGAGAAGTGAGTATTGTATTTTTTTATTTTTTAAATAAGTGAGTACATTGCAATGGCCATAATTCTGTATGGAGGACTTTGAGGAGTGCAGTACACTGTACCGAAAAGTATGGGGAGCGCATTATACTGTTTGGAGGACTAAGGGTAGTGTAGTATACTGTATGGAGGTCTACAGGGAGAACATTATAATGCATGGAAAACTATGGGGAGTGCTTTATACTGTATGGAGGACTATGGAGAGTGCATTACATGTTTTTGAGGAATATGGTGTCCATCATACTATAGAATATAGTATATACATATGTAGTATGTATGTATGTATGTAGTATGTATGTAGTATGTTGTATGTATGTAGTATGTATGTAGTATGTTGTATGTATGTTGTATCT
Organism: Ranitomeya variabilis; assembly: GCF_051348905.1. NCBI lineage: Eukaryota > Metazoa > Chordata > Amphibia > Anura > Dendrobatidae > Ranitomeya > Ranitomeya variabilis. Next base: position 326,070,441 of record NC_135237.1, on the reverse strand, counting down.
ATGTTGTATGTATGTAGTATGTATGTTGTATGTATGTAGTATGTATGTTTTATGTATGTAGTATGTTGCATGTATGTAGTATGTATTGTAGCAGGCATAGCCCGATGGGACTTGTAGCCCCATCGGACGATGCCTGCACACACAACCCCCGAGAGGCCCGCACAGACCCCCGGCAGCCCACACAGACCCCTGTCAGGCCCGCACAGACCCCCGACAGGCCCACACAGACCCCCGGCAGCCCCGTACAGACCACTGGCAGGCCCGTACAGACCCCCAGCAGGCCCGCACAGACCCCCGGCAGGCCCGCACAGACCCCCCACAGTCACGCACAGACCCTCCCCGCACACACAGTCTCCGCCCATGCACCGCCCACATTCCATTATAGCGCATCATGACATCATTTCAGCAACCAATCACAGCCATGCCACTAGTTAACATGGCTAACATGCCTAACAGGGGCGCCCCCAGAAGAAGCTGGAGGCGAAATGCGCATCGGGGTGAGGGGACACCAGGAGTATCCACGCTGTAGGTAATTATCAACCGTTTACACTATATTGGTGACGCCATATTACTTTAAATAGCACCATATACTGGGAAAAACTTTTTGGCATGTATCCCTAGGGCCATTATGCAGTGATTACAGATAGGAATTTTTTCATGCCCCTGTATGTTAATTTTAACACAAGGCATATCTGTGGATGAGGACTGCTTTGAGATATTGGGCCTGGTTACATTATTGTATAGATAATCTGTTGGATATCTGATGGACTAGACGTGCCTGTTAATTAATTCTTTTTGATATGATTTGGTTGGTAATATAATAAAATAGCTTATGTGATCAGTAATTATATGTGGGGAATTTTCCTATTCTAGTGAATCTGGCGTCCCCTAGACAGCATTTTGCTTTTTTAATATTGTCTTTATTATATGTTGTCATTTGTGGCTTTAATAAAAATATTGTTCTTTTAATGTAGTATGTGGGATCTCTTCTTTGTCCCTAACATTTGACAATGTGGGATTTGGTTTTTGCATTTTGATGAAGTGCCCTCAAAATATTCGTAGGACATAGTTTGATTAGATTTTTTGTGGTACTGTAGTATTTTTTGGAGTGTCTTATACAATTTTTTGACACCATTTTGCTGGCCAAAAAAATATTTAGCTGCCAAAAAAATATTTAGCTGTGTTTACACTGTGTTTTGTCTTCCACACAGATCGCATATCATTGCGCTAAAAATTTCAGGCCTCCATAGAATTTTTTTTGTTGTGTCATAGCCTATTTATTGACACAATTTTGGTGGCAAAAAAAATACAGGCTACATAATGAACATTGTGGTATCTCCGTCAAATGCCTCTTCTATCTGTGGGCTAAAAATTGTTGCATTTGAGGGCTCCATTCAACTGTTTTTGCTTTGTCTTACCCTAATTCTATACAGTATTTTTCTGTAAAAAAAACAAAAATACAGGCCACATATTGAACAGTGTGGTACCTCTGTCAGACGCCTGATCTATCTGTGGGCTACAAATTTGGGCATTTCAGGCCTTCTTTCACTTTTTTTGCGGTGTGTTACCCTAATTCTATACAGTATTTTTCTGTAAAAAAAACAAAAGTACAGGCCACATATTGAACAGCGTGGTAACTCCGTCAAATGCCTCTTCTATCTGTGGGCTAAATTTTTTTGGCATTTGAGTGTTACATTGAACTGTTTTTGCTGTGTCTTACCCTAGTTATTAACAAGTTTGGTAAAAAAAAACCCAAAACAATTGTTACCTATAGTCCAGATATTTTAAACTGTGGTTTTTATGCACACTGATCACATATAAGTTTGCTCCAAATTCAGCCATTTATAATCAACGTGGAAAATATTGTAGTCTATTTAAAATGGGCAAGGTGCATGGCAAGGAATAGGGAAGTGAACATGATGCTGATGGTGCATACAGAGGCCAAGGCCGTGGGCAAGCTGAAATTGGACCACAACAAACACCCACATCTTCTCGCTCGACCTTCCTGTCTCAATTACTAGGGGACCGCAGCACACCACTATTGAACTCAGAGCAGTATCAAAGATTGTTGGTTGGATAGCGGATAATGCTTCCAGTCACTTTGCCACCACTGCCACGTCTTCCACACGGTCAAGTCTGAGTAGCCGTGAGTCTGGACCCCATATTACTTATCCTGATTCTCCTTCCTCCCACCATGCCGAGTGCATGGAGACAACTAAGCCCACACTTGGACACTCCGAAGAGTTGTTCCCTTTTCCATTTATATATTTGGGCCTCTTACCCAGTCCACTTGAAGTGGGGCAAGATGAGATCGCATGTAGCGATGCCCAAATATTTGAGCAGCCACGGTGACACGAAGTTGACGGTGGGAAAGTGTCACAAAAGGTGGACAATGCTGAGACACAATTGCCAGAAAGTCAGGAGGAAGACCAGGGTGAGGATGTGGAAGATGAGGTAGTGGATGATATAATAACTGACCCAACCTGGCAGGATATGCAGAGCGAGAACAGCAGCACACATGGGGAAAGAGGCGTATCACCCCAACAGGCAGGAAGAAGCAGTGTGGTGGCCGCAGACAGAAGGCAGGCAACCATTCCCCGTAATAACCAACATGACGGAAGTTGCCATTCCATCTTTTAGGTCTTCCCGAGACTGGTTGTTTTTTAAAGACTCTGCCGATAACCCCAAACAGGCCATTTGCACCACCTGCCATGCCCACATCAGCAGGGGTAGCAAAACTACCAGCCTGACCATCACCAGCATGATCAGGCACATGGCAGCAAAGCTCCCGACTTTGTGGGCCGAACCCCAGGCTCCAGGAAGTGTCTGCGGGTGACACCACTGCTTCTTCCACTGTTGTGCATGAAAGCCAATCCATGGTACATACAAAAATGCCTCCTGCCCTGCACCTGTCGTTGCCCACAGTCAACTAGCACAATCATCAAGTACGTCCACATCCTTACACCAGCACGTGTCCCACAACATTACCCGTGTCCTCAACAATGCTGTTACTGGGAACGTCCACCTAACCACGGACACGTGGATAAGTGCTTGTGGGCAGGGCTGGTACATCTCACTGATGGCATACTGGGTTAACATAGTGGAAGCCAGGACCCAGTCAGACCTTGGAATGGAACACATCCTCCCAACACAGAGGATTGCGGGCCCTACATCAATCAGGGTTGCCCCCCACAGTCTACAGCTCTGCACCTCTTCCTCCTCTTCAGCCTCCATCTCTGAAATGAGCACATCAGTAACAAGCTGTAAGCACTGCAGCACTGCCTCAGCCAAGCGGCAACAGGCTGTGCTGAAGCTAATATGCTTAGGTGACAAACTGCACAATGCTGAAGAGTTGTGGACAGCTCTGAAAGAGCAGTTAGATTTGTGGCTGACACCGCTGAACCAACAGCCAGGCATGGTCATGTGTGACAATGGCCGGAACCTGGTGGCTGCTCTGAGGGGAGGTGAGCTCACACACACCTATGATGCCTGGCCCATGTGCTTAACCTCGTCATTCAACTGTTTCTCAAAAGCTACCCGGAGCTGCCGGATCGGCTTGTGAAAGTACGCCACCTGTGTGCCCATTTTAGAAAGTCAGCTACAGCTTCAGCCACCCTTGCCATGCTTCAGCAGCGTTTGCAGCTTCTGGCTCACCAACTGGTGTGCGATGTCCCCACGCATTGGAACTCTACACTGTATATGTTGGAAAGGATATGTGAGCAGAAGAGGGCAGTTGTAGACTACCAGCATCAACAAGGCTGTCATTATTCAGTTCAGACTCCACACATAAGACATCAGGAGTGGACATGGTTGTCAGACATATGTACCATCCTACAAAACTTTGAGGACTCCACCAAGATGATGAGCGCCGATGACGCCATAATTAGCATCACCATCCTGTTTCTCTGAACTCTGAACAGCTCTCTGCTCACAATGAAAGAGGATGCATAGCAGGCGGAGCATGAGGACATGGAGCAAGGAACCATACAGGGTGATTACACTCAGCACAGCCTCATGTCATCCCAACGTGGATTGGTAGACAATGAGGAAGAGGAGGAGGAAGAACAGGAGCTACTTTCATGTGCTATAGATGGTACTACAAGCACAACTGTCATACCACCTGTTCAGCGTGGATGGCCTGTGGACAGGGAGGAGGACAGCATGGTCAGTCATCCTGTTGGTGAGGATACAGAAGTCTTGCCTGTTAAAGGTCTGGCATGCATGGCTGACTTTATGCTGCTCTGCGTTTCCCAAGACCCTCACATTAAGAAAATGTTCGGTGACATTCATTACTGGTTGGTGACACTTCTAGATCCATGCTACAAGAACTTTCAATCTCTTCTTCCAGAGGCAGACAGGTGTACTAAAATGGTGCAGTACCAGAGGGCCCTTGTGGAATTATTGTAAAAATTACCATCTTAAAACACTGGCAGCAGATGTCACAGTTCGCTGGACAACCAAGGAGTACAGGCGAGAGAGACACAACTCCAATTCAACATAGGCAGGGGAACACTGGCAAAGTTCTGGGAGAGTTTTCTCAGAACCTCCCATCGCCTGGGCCCAGAGGTGCATGGTAATGTCACAAGGAGTGCAATGTTTGGGAAGATGCTGAGGGAGTACCTTGCTGACTGTACCAACGTCCTCTGTGATTCCTCTGTGCCTTTTAATTATTGGGTATCCAAGCTGGACACGTGGCATGATCTGGCTCTCTACACCTTGGAGGTCCTGGCCTGCCCTGCAACTAGCATTTTGTCAGGGTGGGTTTTTAGTGCTGCTGGGGGAATTATAACTGATAATCTCATCCGCCTGTCAACTGAAAATGATGACAGGCTGACTCATAAAAATGATCAAGGGCTGGATTGGGCCAGATTTCTCTACACCACTGAATTATAACAGCGAAACATAACCTCCAGTACAGTGGCATTTTTGGGAGGTGAATTCCTATACGCTACCTGATTTTGGCTATTTGGTGTTCTGCTCCTCCTTCTCCTCATCATCCACCACCACTAGAACACCAGGGTGAATGTGTTCCGTGATGCTACAGCCACTCTAGTTTTTTGCAAGGGTGTTTATGATGCCAGTAAAAAATGAAAAAAAAATATGTATCCCCAGGGAAATATGTTTGTCAGCCCATACACTTAGTGTATGGGATTTCCAAGTATAAGAGACCTGCTCCTTTAAATTTGGAAAAGATTCATATGAGGGCATCCTCCACATCTCTTTAGACACCACCACTAGAACACCAGGGTGAGCGTATTGCGTGATGCAACAGCCACTCTAGTTTTTGGCAAGGGCAATTATGATGCCCGTAAAAATAATTTAAAAAAAAAGCTGATGCGTACCCCCCCCAGGGGGAAATGTTTATCAGCCCATACACTTAGTATATGGGCATTACAAGTATAGGAGACCCGCTCCTTTATTATGGGAACATTTTTTATGAGGCCATCCTCCACATCTCTTTCAAGGGGAATTGGAGTGCCTCCTAATTTTTTGAAGGAAGGCCTTGCATTCACTGCACAGGCAAACACTATGGGAGACCCATTTCCTAATAATGGGAAGATTGTTTTCAGGAGGCCCACCTCTACCCCTCTTCCAAGGGTTATTGGGGTGCGTGTAACTTTGTAGCATGGCAGGTCTTGCATTCAATGCATAGGCTAACAGTATGGCAGTATTAAAAGAAAAAACTGTAACTTTGGTTTCGTGTTATAGGTTATTGTGGTGCGTCTATATTTGGAGCAGGCCTTGCATTCACTTCACGGGCAAACAGTATGGGCGTACCAAATGAATAATGTGAACTTGGTTTTCATGTGGCCATCCAGTACTTGGGTTCAAAGGCTTATTGGGGTGCGTGTAACTTTGGGGCAGGGCAAGCCTTTCATTCAATGCATGAGCAAACAGTATGGGAGTACCAAATGAATAATGTGAACTTGGTTTTCATGTGGCCATCCAGTACGTGGGTTCAAAGGCTTATTGGAGTGCGTGTAACTTTGGGGCAGGGCAGACTTTGCATTCAATGCATAGGCGAACACTATGGGAGACCCACTTTCTTATAATGGGAACATTTTTTCAGGAGGTCTTCCTGTACGTCTCGTCAAAGGGGTATTGGGGGGCGTCCCAATTTTTGGCAGCCCAGCCACTCACCGCATAGGCAATAACAGTATAGGAGACCCACTGTTTAATAATGGCCCTTTAAGAATATTAATGCCGCCTGATGCCCCTATAAAAATAGGGTTTATGACTTTAAGAGTCCCTCCTTCATAAAGGATACAAGATGTGTCTGATGATGTGTCACACATCACATGGCCAGCTAAGGTTGGTAAATGTTGAAATGACATTTCCCAGTGAATGCATTTGTATTGGTTGAAAGCAATGCTAAAGTTGAAAAACGCATCAAAAACGCTACGTGTGAATATAGCCCAAGTGGTGGAGGTACTTTTTTTGGGTTCTTTATTTTGCCTTACATACAAATTATTACCCTGGAAAGGATGTTCCTTAACATATTTCCTGGGAAAATCTATTTTGGTTACAGCTGTGACCTAGGAGTCAGAAATGCTTCCAGGGGTCTTCCCCATTATGTTCCCGTGTCATTTGAGCACTGTTCCCATCGATTTCAGACATTTTTAGACCCTAAAAGGACCAACAGGGGGGATTGCGGCAAAAATCCTGGGGATTCCCATAGACTTACATTTGGCTTGGTGCTTGGGTCAAGTACCCGAGTATTCCAGTTTGCTCGAGCCGAGCATTTAGTACTCCCCCAAAATAGTGAGTATGTGACATAGTGAATGGCTGAAGTGGCGAAAATGGTGAATGGATAGAACTAAATTGGTGAAGGACTTTACCAATACCAAAGTAAAAATAACATTTATAATAATGAACTGGTGCAGTTATTAGAAAGATCAGTGAAGTAAGATAAAGCCACAAAGTACCATAGATAGATGACCTTCCAAGTCAATTTATTTCTTCTGCTTCAGCTGTATAGAAGTCTGCTATATAGGGTAAATAAGCACATTTTGGCACATGTGACATAAAAACAACCAATGAATAGAAGAAGATAAACAAAAAATGGGATAATTAAAAACAACTACCAACCAATCGAAGACAAACGTATAATATATATATATGTTTTTTCTTGATTATATAAATAGGTGGAATACAAGAAACCCAGAGAACAGAGAGACAAAGATATTGTTATCAATGGGTATTGAGGCAATGTCACAACATCCATTGATGCATTATAACGCAACATCAACAAGAATGCATACATACAGGGTGTTAGGGCTAGCGGAACGCACCAAATTATAAGAGAGATGGTATAAGGTGCGTTCGCATCCCGGGGTCCACCGTGCAGAGATGGAACCTGCTGCTGAGTAATGACGGACTATATGGCGGTACAATGTGGATACACACACGGGTTAACTTCACCCTGTGTGAAGGAAGCAAACCCTGTTGCATCACAGGGCCGCGGTACCGCACCAAGAACGCAAGCAAGGAGACTCAGGACTCTCTCCCAAGACACAGGATTAGAGTACGTTCAGACCAATTGCGCTCGACACCGCAACTGGGGTTTCAGAGTAACTGAAAATATAATTTAAATGCACAAGAGTGAGTGCTGTGCCGCTTTGGCCACTAACCACCCAGACTTGGGATAGGAAAGCGCCCTAATAGCGCACGGCGCCCCACTGGCGGTCACAGCAATTGACGCTGTATCGTGTCTTTAGTACTGATGGCTCTGTCGGGCGCTAGATAGCAAACATCCACCTTACACAAGCAGTCATACACAAGGATTTCGATGATTAATGAGCGACTTTCACACATCAACACACACACAATTTCAAGTATATACTAGCGCATGGCCGTGCGGTCATGCAAACCTTTTATAGCTGCAGCAAGTACAGGACCTTCCCAGAAGGACTACTGGGAGGCTGCCACAGAAGTTGAGCACCTTCAGGACCTTCCTAAAGGACCAATGGGATTTGCTGCAGTATCTAAGCATGTGACCCTTGATCTCCAACGAGAGATCTTACCCTGGGCATGCTCAGTATGTGAAAAGCAGGACTTAGTCCCAGAAAGACCTGCTCGCTGCTGAACATTGCTGGCTACATGGACAGCGCCTGGAAGGGCAGTAGTAACCAGTCATCCAGTATCAGCCTGAGCTAGATGCTGGGACCGACGTCTCCGCTGAGCAGACTCCACTGCGGCTGGAGAAGAATGGGACACTGCAGCGGAGATGGTTCGAAATTACCCCTGTGCTGAGGCGGGAACTCGACACCTAACACAGAGGTAGTTAAAGAACAAGGTACTCAAGATTGAAAAGCTAGATAGGAAGAAATGGGCCAAAACTGTTATGGTCATTTAGGCCCAAGGGAGCGACTGTATTCAACTTATAAGTCCTCTTGGATTCCTTTTGAGACAACATTTGTTTCCAATTTCCACCACGTGATCCCAAAAAGACTATCGATCCCTTTCATCAACAATTTAGATGAATCACATCGGTGACTCACTTTGAAGTGGTGAGGGATGGGTTTTAACCCCTTCATGACCCAGCCTATTTTGGCCTTAATGACCTTGCCATTTTTTGCAATTCTGACCAGTGTCCCTTTATGAGGTAATAACTCAGGAACGCTTCAACGGATCCTTGCGGTTCTGAGATTGTTTTTTCGTGACATATTGGGCTTCATGTTAGTGGTAAATTTAGGTCGATAATTTCTGAGTTTATTTGTGAAAAAAACGGAAATTTGGCAAAAAATTTGAAAATTTTGCAATTTTCACATTTTGAATTTTTATTCTGTTAAACCAGAGAGTTATGTGACACAAAATAGTTAATAAATAACATTTCCCACATGTCTACTTTACATCAGCACAATTTTGGAAACAAATTTTTTTTTTGCTAGGAAGTTATAAGGGTTAAAATTTGACCAGTGATTTCTCATTTTTACAACAAAATTTACAAAACCATTTTTTTTAGGGACCACCTCACATTTGAAGTCAGTTTGAGGGTTCTATATGGCTGAAAATACCCAAAAGTGACACCATTCTAAAAACTGCACCCCTCAAGGTGCTCAAAACCACATTCAAGAAGTTTATTAACCCTTCAGGTGTTTCACAGCAGCAGAAGCAACATGGAAGTAAAAAATGAACATTTAACTTTTTAGTCACAAAAATGATCTTTTCGCAACAATTTTTTTATTTTCCCAAAGGTAAAAGGAGAAACTGGACCACGAATGTTGTTGTCCAATTTGTCCTGAGTACGCTGATACCTCATATGTGGGGGTAAACCACTGTTTGGGCGCACGGCAGGGCTCGGAAGGGAAGGAGCGCCATTTGACTTTTTGAATGAAAAATTGGCTCCAATCTTTAGCGGACACCATGTCGCGTTTGGAGAGCCCCCGTGTGCCTAAACATTGGAGCTCCCCCACAAGTGACCCCATTTTGGAAACTAGACCCCCCAAGGAACTTATCTAGAAGCATAGTGAGCACTTTAAACCCCCAGGTGCTTCACAAATTAATCCGTAAAAATGAAAAAGTACTTTTTTTTCACACAAAATTTCTTTTAGCCTTAATTTTTTCATTTTCACATGGGCAACAGGATAAAATGGATCCTAAAATTGGTTGGGCGATTTCTCCTGAGTACGCCAATACCTCATATGTGGGGGTAAACTACTGTTTGGGCACATGGTAAGGCTCGGAAGGGAAGGAACGCCATTTGACTTTTTGAATGAAAAATTATCTCCATCGTTAGCGGACACCATGTCAGGTTTGGAGAGGCCCTGTGTGCCTAAACATTGGAGCTCCCCCACAAGTGACCCCATTTTGGAAACTAGACCCCCCAAGGAACTTATCTAGATGCACAGTGAGCACTTTAAACCCCCAGGTGCTTCACAAATTAATCCGTAAAAATGAAAAAGTACTTTTTTTTCACACAAAATTTCTTTTAGCCTCAATTTTTTCATTTTCACATGGGCAACAGGATAAAATGGATCCTAAAATTTGTTGGGCAATTTCTCCTAAGTACGCTGATACCTCATATGTGGGGGTAAACCACTGTTTGGGTGCACGGCAAGGCTCGGAAGGGAAGGCGCGCCATTTGACTTTTTGAATGGAAAATTAGCTCCAATCGTTAGTGGACACCATGTCGCGTTTGGAGAGCCCCTGTGTGCCTAAACATTGGAGCTCCCCTACAAGTGACCCCATTTTGGAAACTAGACCCCCCAAGAAACTAATCTAGATGCATAGTGAGCACTTTAAACCCCCAGGTGCTTCACAGAAGTTTATAACGCAGAGCCATGAAAATAAAAAAAATATTTTTCTTTCCTCAAAAATGATTTTTAGCCCGGAGTTTTTTATTTTCCCAAGGATAATAGGAGAAATTGGACCCCAAATGTTGTTGTCCAGTTTGTCCTGAGTACGATGATACCCCATATGTGGGGGTAAACCACTGTTTGGGCGCACGGCAGGGCTCGGAAGGGAAGGCACGCCATTTGGCTTTTTGAATGGAAAATTAGCTTCAATCATTAGCGGACACCATGTCGCGTTTGGAGAGCCCCTGTGTGCCTAAACATTGGAGCTCCCGCACAAGTGACCCCATTTTGGAAACTAGACCTCCCAAGGAACTAATCTAGATGTGTGGTGAGCACTTTGAACCCCCAAGTGCTTCACAGAAGTTTATAACGCAGAGCCATGAAAATAAAAAATTATTTTTCTTTCCTCAAAAATGATTTTTTAACCCACAATTTTTTATTTTCCCAAGGGTAACAGGAGAAATTGGACCCCAAAGTTGTTGTGCAGTTTCTCCTGAGTACGCTGATACCCCATATGTGGGGGTAAACCACTGTTTGGGCACATGCCGGGGCTCGGAAGGGAAGTAGTGATGATTTGGAATGCAGACTTTGATGGAATGGTCTGCGGGAATCATGTTACGTTTGCAGAGCCCCTGATGTGCCTAAACAGTAGAAACCCCCCACAAGTGACCCCATTTTGGAAACTAGACCCACCAAGGAACTTATCTAGATGTGTGGTGAGCACGTTCAACCCCCAAGTGCTTCACAGAAGTTTACAACGCAGAGCCGTGAAAATAAAAAATCATTTTTCTTTCCTCAAAAAAGATGTTTTAGCAAGCAATTGTTTATTTTCACAAGGGTAACAGGAGAAATTGGACCCCAATATTTGTTGCACAGTTTGCTGTGAGTACGCTGATACCTCATATGTGGGGGTAAACCACTGTTTGGGCGCACATCAGGGCTCGGAAGGGAAGTAGTGACATTTGAAATGCAGACTTTGATGGAATGGTCTGCGGGCGTCACGTTGCATTTGCAGAGCCCCTGATGTGCCTAAACAGTAGAAAGCCCCCCTAAGTGACCCCATTTTGGAAACTAGACCCCCCAAAGAACTTATCTAGATGTGTGGTGAGCACGTTCAACCCCCAAGTGCTTCACAGAAGTTTACAACGCAGAGCCGTGAAAATTAAAAATCATTTTTCTGTCCTCAAAAAAGATGTTTTAGCAAGCAATTTTTTTTTCACAAGGGTAGCAGGAGAAATTGGACCCCAACAGTTGTTGCCCAGTTTGTCCTGAGTACGCTGGTATCCCATATGTGGGGGTAAACCACTGTTTGGGCGCACGTCGGGGCTTGGAAGGGAGGGCGCACCATTTGACTTTTTGAACGCAAGATTGGCTGGAATCAATGGTGGCGCCATGTTGCGTTTGGAGACCCCTGATGTGCCTAAACAGTGGAAACCCCTCAATTCTAACTTCAACACTAACCCCAACACACCCCTAACCCTAATCCCAACTGTAGCCATAACCCTAATCATAACCCTAACCCCAACACACCCCTAACCACAACCCTAACCCCAACACACCCGTAACCCTAAATCCAACCCTAACCCTAATCCTAACCCTAATCCCAACCCTACCCACAACTGTAACCCCAACACAACCCTAACCCTATCCTTAACCCTAACCACAAGCCTAATCTTACCCCTATTTCCAACCCTAGCCCTAATTCCAACCCTAAGGGTACCGTCTCACATAACGATTTACCAACGATCATGACCAGCGATACGACCTGGCCATGATCGTTGGAAAGTCGTTGTGTGGTCGCTGGGGAGCTGTCACACAGACCGCTCTCCAGCGACCAACGATGCCAAGGTCCTGGGTAACCAGGGTAAACATCGGCTTACTAAGCGCAGGGCCGTGCTTAGTAACCCGATGTTTATCGTGGTTACCAGCGTAAAAGTTAAAAAAAAAAAAACGTACATACTCACATTTCGGTGTCCTTCAGGTCCCTTGCCGTCTGCTTCCCGCTCTGACTGAGTGCCGCCGTACAGTGAGAGCAGAGTGCAGCGGTGACGTCACTGCTGTGCTGTGCTCTCACTTTCCGGCCGGCAGACAGTCAGAGCGGGAAGCAGACGGCAAGGGACCTGAAGGACACCGAAATGTGAGTATGTACGTTTTTTTTTTTTTTTACTTTTACGCTGGTAACCACGGTAAACATCGGGTTACTAAGCGCGGCCCTGCGCTTAGTAACCCGTTGTTTACCCTGGTTACAAGCGAACGCATCGCTGGATCGCTGTCACAACGATCCAGCGATGACAGCGGGAGATCCAGCGACGAAAGAAAGTTCCAAACGATCTGCTACGACGTACGATTCTCAGCAGGGTCCCTGATCGCTGCTGCGTGTCAGACACAGCGATATCGTATGGATATCGCTGGAACGTCACGGATCGTACCGTCGTAGCGATCAAAGTGCCACTGTGAGACGGTACCCTAACTCTAATTCCAACCCTAACCCTAAGGGTATGTGCCCACGTTGCGGATTCGTGTGAGATTTTTCTGCACGATTTTTGAAAAATCTGCAGGTAAAAGGCACTGCGTTTTACCTGCAGATTTACAGCAGATTTCCAGTGTTTTTTTTGTGCGGATTTCACCTGCGGATTCCTATTGAGGAACAGGTGTAAAACGCTGTGGAATCCGCACAAAGAATTGACATGCTGCAGAAAATACAACGCAGCGTTTCTGCACGGAATTTTCCGCACCATGGGCACAGCGGATTTGGTTTTCCATAGGTGTACATGGTACTGTAAACCTGATGGAAAATTGCAACGAATTCGCAGCGGCCAATCCGCTGCGGATCCGCAGCCAAATCCGCTGCGGATCCGCAGCCAAATCCGCTGCGGATCCGCGGCCAATCCGCTGCGGATCCGCGGCCAATCCGCTGCGGATCCACAGCCAAATCCACACATGCCATAACCCTAACCCTAACCCTACCCGTAACCCTAACCCTACCCCTAACCCTAGTGGAAAACGAAAAAAAAAATATATATATATATTTTCTTTATTTTATTATTCTCCCTACCTATGGGGGTGATAAAGGGGGGGGGTATTTATTATTTTTTTTATTTTGATCGCTGTGATAGAACCTACCACAGCGATCAAAATGTACTTGTAAGGAATCTGCCGGCTGGCAGATTCGGCGGGCGCACTGAGCATGCGCCCGCCATTTTCCAAGATGGCGGCGCCCAGCGAGGAGACGTCCGGACACCGGGAGGATCGGTAAGTATGAAGGGGTGGTGGGGGGGTGTATTGGAGCACAGGGGGGGTGATCGGACCACAGGGGGGAGCGGACAGGAGGACGGGGGAGCCGGCAGGTGGACGGAGGGGACCGGACCCCATAACGGAGCACTGGGGGGGCGATCGGTGGGGTGGGGGGGGGGTCACTTCAGGTTTTCCAGCCATGGCCGATGATATTGCAGCATCGGCCATGGCTGGATTGTAATATTTCACCTGTTTTTTAGGTGAAATATTACAAATCGCTGATTGGCAGTTTCACTTTCAACAGCCAATCAGAGCGATCGTAGCCACGGGGGGGTGAAGCCACCCCCCCTGGGCTGAAGCACCACTCCCCCTGTCTCTGCAGATCGGGTAAAATGAGAGTTAACCCCTTCACCCGATCTGCAGGGACGCGATCATTCCATGACGCATACGCTGCGTCATAGGTCGCATTGGCACCGACTTTCATGACGCAGCGTATGCGTCAAAGGTCGTGAAGGGGTAGTTGAGATGTCATCCACTTCCCTAACAGCTTCCATGTCCAAAATGTGTTCTCAGACACGGTGGCGTAGTTCTCTTGATGTCATCCTGACATAAATTAAATCACATGGGCATGTACCATAATATACAACACCTTTTGTAGTGCAGTTGATGCTATGTGTGATAACATATTTTCTGTTTTTTTGAAGAGTCATAGAAGTCCTTGGCCGGAATAATATATCTGCATGCAATGCATTTTCCACATGTTGTACATACACGCTCTGGTTGGACCCTGAGAATTGAATAGATATTTGCCTTTATCTGCTTTATAACTGCTGTTTACAAGTTTATCCTGAAGATTTTTGGACCTTCTGTAAATAATAGATGGAGTATTGTCAGTGATTTTAGTAATAGTGCTGTCCAGTCGTAACACCGCCCAATGCTTGGCAAGAGCCTTATAGGCCTTACTACTCCTTGAGTGGAAATAAAATATACATCGCACCTTAGTATCAGCATTTTTGGAAGGCCTCTTCTTCAGTAGGTCAGTCCTTTTGCTCATGCATGCCCATCTGTAGGCCCGGCAGATAGATTGTGGTCCATATCCACGATCCGTGAACCACTGATGTAGGTCCATGGCTTGTTTTTGAAAAGTGGAATTATCCGAGCATATTCTCTTGGCTCGCAAGAATTATCCCACAGGGATATTCTGGATCATATGTTTCTGATGTTGCGAGGAGGCATGTAGAAATGTGTTGGTAGATGTAGCTTTATGAAAAAGGTCTGTTTGTAAGTATCCATGCTCGTCAACCTGGATGACAATATCCAGAAAATCAATGTGAGTTTTACTCATCTTGTGTGTCAATTTAACATTGATGTTATTGGAATTAAACTCAAATAGAAATATTTCTAGCTATTCATGAGTGCCATGCCATATAATAAGAATGTCATCAATGTATCTTCCCCCAAAAATTGCCTTGTCACATGTCACCAGTTCAGTCTGAAAGATAACCCTCTCACACAGCCCCAGGAAGAGATTAGTATATGAGGGTGCACAAGACGCCCCCATAGCCGTCCCCTGGAGCCGCAGCTAGAGGGTCTCCTTGCACATAAAGAAATTGTGCGTGAGCACAAATTCCAAGGCAGTCAGGATAAAGTCACAGACATCACCATCCAGGCCACTAGTGTCCAAAACGAATCTTGTTGCAATAAGGTCATCTTTGTGATGATAGAGGTGTAAAGTGACTAAATGTCACAAGTCACTAACACATATCTGGTTCAAGCTGGATGCCATCAAGTCTCTTAAGAACATCAGTGGTGTCACGCAGGCAGGATGGTAATACTTCAACAAGTGGCCTTGGATAGTGATTGATGAGTTTGCAAAGTGGATCACAGATACTATTCATTCCTGATACTATGGGTCTACCTGGAGGTGTCGTTAGATCCTTATGAATCTTCAGAAGAAGATAGATGTTTGCTATTGTTGGTTCCTCAATCCAGAGTCAGAGTTTATGTTTATCAGAAAGTATGCCACCACTTGTCTTATTCCACCATATACGTGTCTGACGATTAAGTCGATTTTTAAAAAAATTTTAAAAGCAGTCTTCTGAACCGATTCCTGCACTTGTGGAACCCCTTTGGAGAAAACATTCCGGGCACATAAGAGGCAGGAGGCATCTCTGCTTCTAATATCCATCAAAGCCAAGGATTTCTCTATAAATAACATGTATATGTAATACCAAAGAAGAAGCCTGGTATATATATATACAGTTAGGTCCATATATATTTGGACAGAGACAACATTTTTCTTATTTTGGTTATAGACATTACCACAATGAATTTTAAACAAAACAATTCAGATGCAGTTGAAGTTCAGACTTTCAGCTTTCATTTGAGGGTATCCACATTAAAATTGGATGAAGGGTTTAGAAGTTTCAGCTTCTTAACATGTGCCACCCTGTTTTTAAAGGGACCAAAAGTAATTGGACAGATTCAATAATTTTAAATAAAATGTTTATTTTTAGTGCTTGGTTGAAAACCCTTTGTTGGCAATGACTGCCTGAAGTCTTGAACTCATGGACATCACCAGACGCTGTGTTTCCTCCTTTTTGATGCTCTGCCAGGCCTTCACTGCAGTGGTTTTCAGTTGCTGTTTGTTTGTGGGCCTTTCTGTCTGAAGTGTAGTCTTTAACAAGTGAAATGCATGCTCAATTGGGTTGAGATCAGGTGACTGACTTGGCCATTCAGGAATATTTCACTTCTTTGCTTTAATAGACTCCTGGGTTGCTTTGGCTTTATGTTTTGGGTCATTGTCCATCTGTAGTATGAAACGACAACCAATCAGTTTGGCTGCATTTGGCTGGATCTGAGCACACAGTATGGCTCTGAATACCTCAGAATTCATTCGGCTGCTTCTGTCCTGTGTCACATCATCAATAAACACTAGTGACCCAGTGCCACTGGCCACCATGCATGCCCAAGCCATCACACTGCCTCCGCCGTGGTTTACAGATGATGTGGTATGCTTTGGATCATGAGCTGTACCACGCCTTCGCCATACTTTTCTCTTTCCATCATTCTGGTAGAGGTTGATCTTGGTTTCATCTGTCCAAAAAATGTTTTTCCAGAACTGTGCTGGCTTTTTTAGATGTTTTTTAGCGAATTCCAGTCTAGCCTTTTTATTCTTGATGCTTATGAGTGGCTTGCACCGTGCAGTGAACCCTCTGTATTTACTTTCATGCAGTCTTCTCTTTATGGTAGATTTGGATATTGATACGCCGACCTCCTGGAGAGTGTTGGTCACTTGGTTGGCTGTTGTGTAGGGGTTTCTCTTCACCATGGAGATTATTCTGCGATCATCCACCACTGTTGTCTTCTGTGGGCGCCCAGGTCTTTTTGCATTGATGAGTTCACCAGTGCTTTCTTTCTTTCTCAGGATGTACCAAACTGTATATTTTGCCACTCCTAATATTGTAGCAATTTCTCGGATGGGTTTTTTCTGTTTTCGCAGCTTAAGGATGGCTTGTTTCACCTGCATGGAGAGCTCCTTTGACCGCATGTTTACTTCACAGCAAAACCTTCCAAATGCAAGCACCACACTTCAAATCAACTCCAGACCTTTTATCTGCTTAATTGAGAATGACATAGCGAAGGGATTACCCACACCTGTCCATGAAATAGCCTTGGAGTCAATTGTCCAATTACTTTTGGTCCCTTTAAAAACAGGGTGGCACATGTTAAGGAGCTGAAACTCCTAAACCCTTCATCCAATTTTAATGTGGATACCCTCAAATGAAAGCTGAAAGTCTGAACTTCAACTGCATCTGAATTGTTTTGTTTAAAATTCATTGTGGTAATGTCTATAACCAAAATAAGAAAAATGTTGTCTCTGTCCAAATATATATGGACCTAACTGTATATATATATATATATATATACACGGTACAGACCAAATGTTTGGACACACCTTCTCATTTACAGATTTTTCTGTATTTTCATGAATTTGAAAATTGTAAATTCACACTGAAGGCATCAAAACTATGAATTAACACATGTGGAATTATATACTTAACAAAGAAGT
Organism: Ranitomeya variabilis; assembly: GCF_051348905.1. Lineage (NCBI taxonomy): Eukaryota > Metazoa > Chordata > Amphibia > Anura > Dendrobatidae > Ranitomeya > Ranitomeya variabilis. The sequence continues at coordinate 326,052,837 of NC_135237.1, read as the reverse complement.
GTGAAACAACTGAAAATATGTATTATATTCTAGGTTCTTCAAAGTAGCCACCTTTTGCTTTGATGACTGCTTTGCACACTCTTGGCATTCTCTTGATGGGCTTCAAGAGGTAGTCACCGGGAATGGTCTTCCTACAATCTTGAAGGAGTTCCCAGAGATGCTTAGCACTTGTTGGCCCTTTTGCCTTCACTCTGCGGTCCAACTCACCCCAAACCATCTTTATTGGGTTCAGGTCTGGTGAGTGTGGAGGCCATCTCATCTGGCATAGCATCCCCATCACTCTCCTTCTTGGTCAAATAGCCCTTACACAGCCTGGAGGTGTGTTTGGGGTCATTGTCTTGTTGAAAAATAAATGATGGTCCAACTAAACGCAAACCGGATGCAATAGCATGCCATTGCAAGATGCTGTGGTTGCCATGCTGGTTCAGTATGCCTTCAATTTTGAATAAATCCCCAACAGTGTCACCTGTAAAGCACCCCCACACCATCACACCTCCTCCTCCGTGCTTCACGGTGGGAACCAGGCATGTAGAGTCCATCCGTTCACCTTTTCTGCGTCGCACAAAGACACGGTGGTTGGAACCAAAGATCTCAAATTTGGACTCATCACAATAAGGACCGATTTCCACTGGTCTAATGTCCATTCCTTGTGTTCTTTAGCCCAAACAAGTCTCTTCTGCTTGTTGCCTGTCCTTAGCAGTGGTTTCCTAGCAGCTATTTTACCATAAAGGCCTGCTGCACAAAGTCTCCTCTTAACAGTTGTTGTAGAGATGTGTCTGCTGCTAGAACTCTGTGTGGCATTGACCTGGTCTCTAATCTGAGCTGCTGTTAACCTGCGATTTCTGAGGCTGGTGACTCAGATAAACTTTTCCTCAGAAGAAGAGGTGACTCTTGGTCTTCCTTTCCTGGGGCGGTCCTCATGTGAGCCAGTTTCTTTGTAGCGCTTGATGGTTTTTGCAACTGCACTTGGGTACACTTTTAAAGTTTTGCCAATTTTTTGGACTGACTGACCTTCATTTCTTAAAGTAATGATGGCCACTCGTTTTTCTTTATTGATCTGCTTTTTTCTTGTCATAATACAAATTCTAACAGTCTATTCAGTAGGACTATCAGCTGTGTATCCACCAGACTTCTGCTCAACACAACTGATGGTCCCAACCCCATTTATAAGGCAAGAAATCCCACTTATTAAACCTGACAGGGCACACCTGTGAAGCGAAAACCATTTCCGGTGACTACCTCTTGAAGCTCATCAAGAGAATGCCAAGAGTGTATAAAGAAGTCATCAAAGCAAAAGGTGGCTACTTTGAAGAACCTAGAATATAAAACATATTTTCAGTTGCTTCACACCTTTTTGTTAAGTTTATAATTACACATGTTAGTATACAAGAATACACCAGCGCTACCTCACCAGAGTCACTAAGCCGCAGGAACCGAGATAGAAAGGGGCATTTGCTGTCAGATAGAAAATAAAATATAGAAACAACTGGATCCGCGCTGCAGTGCTAGTAAAGCATAAAGCCGGGCAGCGCAGCATTTATCCCTCTGTATATTTTGACTGTTACATTGTGCACTATTTGAGCGAAGTATTGTGAAGTCTTTTCGGTATACACTCAGTGTACATTTCTTTATGCTTTACTAGCACTGCAGCGCGGATGCAGTTGTTTCTATAATTCCACATGTGTTAATTCATAGTTTTGATGCCTTCAGTGTGAATTTACAATTTTCATACTCATGAAAATACAGAAAAATCTTTAAATGAGAATGTGTGTCCAAACTTTTGGTCTGTACTGTATATATATATATATATATATATATATATATATTATATATATATATATATATATATTTTACACATACACTGTTCAAAGAAATAAAGGGAACACTAAAATCTCACATCCTAATTATCACTGAATGAATTATTCCATTTGTAAATCTTTATTCATTACATACTGGAATGTGTTGAGAACAATAAAACCTAAAAATTATCAACGTAAATAACAACCAATATCTCACGGAGGTCTGGAGTTGTAATGGTGCTCAAAATCAAAGTGGAAAATGAAGTTACAGGCTGATCCAACTTCAATAGAAATGCCTCAAGAGAAGGAAATGATGCTCAGTAGTGTGTGTGGCCTCCACATGCCTGTATGACCTCCCTACAATGCATAGGCATGCTCCTGATGAGGCGGTGGATCGTCTCCTGAGGGATCTCCTCCCAGACCTGGACTAAAGCATCTGCCAACTCCTGGACAGTCTGTGGTGCAATGTGACGTTGGTGGATGGTGCAAGATATGATGTCCTAGATGTGTTCAATCAGATTCAGGTCTGGGGAACGGGCGGGCCAGTCCATAGCTTCAATGCCTTCATCTTGCAGGAACTGCTGACACACTCCAGCCACATGAGGTCTGGCATTGTCCTGCATTAGGAGGAACCCACCGCTAATAGCACCAGCATATGGTCTCACAAGAGGTCTGAGGATCTCATCTCTGTACCTGATGACAGGCTACCTCTGGCAAACACATGGAGGGCTGTGCGGCCCTCCAAAGAATTGCCACCCCACACCATTACTGACCCACTGCCAAACCGGTCATGCTGAAGGATATTGCAGGCAGCAGATTGCGCTCCATGACATCTCCAGACTGTCAGATGTTCTCAGTGTAAACTTGCTTTCATCTGTGAAGAGCACAGGGCGCCAGTGGCGAATTTGCCAATCCTGGTGTGCTGTGGCATGATTAAGGGAGCTTAGTCTCCAGAAACGCGTTGAGATTCTTACCCATATGGCTCGTGCTGAAGTCTGCATCCTCTATGCTTAAAAGTTTGTGAATAAAGAAAACTCTTTTTTACGGATTCGGCGAAGATGGACATTCTTTTCTTTTTTGGATTCTATACGCCTGGACACAGCGGGTCCGTGCTCCCGAAGATTGGTTTATGCATCACGGGTGAGCTGGTTTATATTCCTTCTTTCGTGCTATGGCAAATGCCAAGCGTCCTGCACGGTCTTGGGCTGTGAGCACAACCCCATCTGTGGATATCGGGCACTCAGACCATCCTCAAGGAGTCTGTTTCTAACCATTTGTGCAGACACATACACATTTGTGGCCTGCTGGAGGTCATTTTGCAGGGCTCTGGCAGTGCTCCTCCTGTTCCTCCTTGCACAAAGGCTGAGGTATCGGTCCTGCTGCTGGGTTGTTGCCCTCCTACGGCCACCTCCACATCTCCTGGTGTACTGGCCTGTCTCCTGGTAGCACCTCCAGCCTCTGGACACTCTGCTGACAGACACAGCAAACCATCTTGCCACAGCTCGCATTGATGTGCCATCCTGGATGAGCTGCACTACCTGAGCCACTTGTGTGGGTTGTAGAGTCCGTCTCATGCTACCACGAGTGTGAAAACACAACCAACATTCAAAAGTGAGCAAAACATCAGCAAGAAAGCATTGGTACTGAGATGTGGTCTGTGGTCCCCACCTGCAGAACCACTCCTTTATTGAGTGTGTCTTGATAATTGCCAATAATTTCCATCTGTTGTCTAGTCCATTTGTACAACAGCATGTGAAATTGATTGTCAGTGTTGCTTCCTAAGTCAACAGTTTGATTTCACAGAAGTTTGATTTACTTGGAGATATATTCTGTCGTTCAAGTGTTCCCTTTATTTTTTCGAGCACTGTACATTATATATATATATACACATACATATACAGCTCTGGCAAAAATTAAGAGACCACTGCACAGTTGTATAGAAATCAGCTTCTCTACATGACAGACATTCCATTCCAGTGTCAGTTGAATTCCGACGAGAGTACACCTCATTCTACTTAATGCGCCTCTGGTTGGGTGATCACCTGAACCAAATCTTATTTAATGAGGGAAAGTATAAAAAACACTGCTGTGGTCTTCACAATCCTCTTGCAATAGGACAAGCTGGATGGTAAAACAAGCGCTAGGAATAGCCTAAAAGTAATTTGAATGAAAAAATAACTTTTAACCATACAAAGGAGAGCCAGGCTGAAGTTTGCCAAAGACCATGAGGTTTGTGAAATTTGGTGGAGGATCGGTAATGATCTGGGGATGCCTCAGCAAGGCTGGAATTGGGCAGGTTAATCTTTGCAATGGACGTATGAATCAAGCCGCAGACAAGGTTATCCTGGAAAAACAGTTGATACCTTCTGCTCAGGCAATGTTCTCCAACTCTGAGGACTGTTTTTTTCAGCAGGACAATACGCCATGCCACACAGCTAGGTCATTTAAGGTGTGGATGAAGGACCGCCACATCAAATCCCTGTCATGGCCAGCCCAATCTCCAGACCTGAACCTTAATGAAAACCTCTGGAATGTAATCAAGAGGAAGATGGATAGTCACAAGCCATCAAACAAAGGAACTGCTTAAATTTTTGTACCAGGAGTGGCATAAGATCACCCAAAAGCAGTGTGAAAGATATGAAAGCATGAAAGCTGTGATTAAAAATCATGGTTATTCCACAAAATATTGATTTCTGAACTCGTCCCGAGTTAAAACATTAGCATTGTTGTTTCTAAATGATTATGAACTTGTTTTTTTGCATTATTTGAGGCCTGCAAGCAATGCATTTTTGTTATTTTGACCATTTCTCATTTTCAGAAAATAAATACAAAATGTATTGCTTGGAACTTCGGAGACATGTTGTCAGTAGTTAATAGAATAAACGAACAATTTACATTTTACTCAAAGAGAAAAATCAGACAACCTGAAAATTTTTGCAGTGGTCTCTTAATTTTTGCCAGAGCTGTATGTATGTATGTATGTATGTATGTATGTATGTATGTATGTATGTATATATATATATATATATATATATATATATATATATATATATATATATATATATATATATATACAGTGGGGCAAAAAAGTATTTAGTCATTCAGCAATAGTGCAAGTTCCACCACTTAAAAAGATGAGAGGCGTCTGTAATTTACATCATAGGTAGACCTCAACTATGGGAGACAAACTGAGAAAAAAAAATCCAGAAAATCACATTGTCTGTTTTTTTTATCATTTTATTTGCATATTCTGGTGGAAAATAAGTATTTGGTCAGAAACAAACAATCAAGATTTCTGGCTCTCACAGACCTGTAACTTCTTCTTTAAGAGTCTCCTCTTTCCTCCACTCATTACCTGTAGTAATGGCACCTGTTTAAACTTGTTATCAGTATAAAAAGACACCTGTGCACACCCTCAAACAGTCTGACTCCAAACTCCACTATGGTGAAGACCAAAGAGCTGTCAAAGGACACCAGAAACAAAATTGTAGCCCTGCACCAGGCTGGGAAGACTGAATCTGCAATAGCCAACCAGCTTGGAGTGAAGAAATCAACAGTGGGAGCAATAATTAGAAAATGGAAGACATTCAAGACCACTGATAATCTCCCTCGATCTGGGGCTCCACGCAAAATCCCACCCCGTGGGGTCAGAATGATCACAAGAACGGTGAGCAAAAATCCCAGAACCACGCGGGGGGACCTAGTGAATGAACTGCAGAGAGCTGGGACCAATGTAACAAGGCCTACCATAAGTAACACACTATGCCACCATGGACTCAGATCCTGCAGTGCCAGACGTGTCCCACTGCTTAAGCGAGTACATGTCCGGGCCCGTCTGAAGTTTGCTAGAGAGCATTTTGATGATCCAGAGGAGTTTTGGGAGAATGTCCTATGGTCTGATGAAACCAAACTGGAACTGTTTGGTAGAAACACAACTTGTCGTGTTTGGAGGAAAAAGAATACTGAGTTGCATCCATCAAACACCATACCTACTGTAAAGCATGGTGGTGGAAACATCATGCTTTGGGGCTGTTTCTCTGCAAAGGGGCCAGGACGACTGATCCGGGTACATGAAAGAATGAATGGGGCCATGTATCGTGAGATTTTGAGTGCAAACCTCCTTCCATCAGCAAGGGCATTGAAGATGAAACATGGCTGGGTCTTTCAACATGACAATGATCCAAAGCACACCGCCAGGGCAACGAAGGAGTGGCTTCGTAAGAAGCATTTCAAGGTCCTGGAGTGGCCTAGCCAGTCTCCAGATCTCAACCCTATAGAAAACCTTTGGAGGGAGTTGAAAGTCCGTGTTGCCAAGCGAAAAGCCAAAAACATCACTGCTCTAGAGGAGATCTGCATGGAGGAATGGGCCAACATACCAACAACAGTGTGTGGCAACCTTGTGAAGACTTACAGAAAACGTTTGACGTCTGTCATTGCCAACAAAGGATATAGAACAAAGTATTGAGATGAAATTTTGTTTCTGACCAAATACTTATTTTCCACCATAATATGCAAATAAAATGATAAAAAAACAGACAATGTGATTTTCTGGATTTTTTTTTCTCAGTTTGTCTCCCATAGTTGAGGTCTACCTATGATGTAAATTACAGACGCCTCTCATCTTTTTAAGTGGTGGAACTTGCACTATTGCTGACTGACTAAATACTTTTTTGCCCCACTGTATATTAGTAAAAAATAGGAACAGCAAACAGTTCAAAATCTAAAATAACAGTTACAAACTGCTACTTCCCAAGTCACACCATCACTAATTGGACTAGAATTATATACTTAGATAACCGTATGTATTTTGAAGTCAACATTTAAACCCCTTGGCTTAAGGGTATTCAATTCGTAAATCCACATTAACTCTTTCTTCTTGAGGATTTGCTCTCTTTTGCCCCCTCTTCTCTGGATTGGTACAGCATCTATGATTTTACATTTAAGTTCTTTTTCAGTGTGTTTATTATTTCGTAAAATGCTTCGGGACTGGAAGATCCGTTCTCTTTTTCCTTATGGTATATCGGTGTTGATTCATCCTGGTCTTAAATTCACAGGTTGTCTTAAATTGAGTTGACTTTAGAGGTGAGCAAATCAAATCATAGGACCATGGGTCAGCAGCAATGATAGTGGTCCTTGGACACTGGACAGCAGTTCTGTGAACCATCTCCTGTTGAAATCCCCAATGCCTCTTCTGACTTGCAGGCCCTGTGCCATGTCATTGATTGGGAGTGACGCATGCATGGCCTACTAATAAGAAGAGGCACCATAGATTTTGGCAGGTAGGAGGAAGTTCATGGGATTCCTTTACAGCAACCATGGACCAGGGTCGTGCAAGTCAATCCGCTTATCTCTAGTTAACTTACATTGCAGATGAACACAATCCATTTTTTTCACATTCAGAATAAGTAAAGAATTACGTTCTCATTTAATATGAGAAAAAAATCACTTATTTTATTCACATCATGCCTTCACCAATAAATGCTAAAGCAACTGCAGGAGCAGGAAGACACCCAACTAGAAGCTATCCTTTGCTCATAGAGGAAGGAAATCGGCTATAAAAGGTTTACCACATAAATCAATGGGGTGGGTCATAAACAAATCAAAGGAAATAAAGGGATTAATCTCTAAGTGTAAAGTTTACATAACTATTTAGTCCTCTTAATTGCAGTGACATTAATATAAATAGATACGGTAAGTAAAAAATATTACTATCAATTGTTTACTCCATGAGAGAAATAAAAGCAAATAACAGGGGAAATACCTTGTGTAAGACTGAGCTAAAAACTACTCAGGATACGTGAGTAATAACTCATTGGGGTTTATGATTTTCTGATGAAATGTGGTTTTGAGTTACAGTACAACTGAATCACAAAGTGCTCAGTCTTGACCTGATAAAAGGCAGCACTAACCAAGTTCACTCATTTTACAGTCACCCACTAATTGTAAAACAGAGTTGATACAAAATGCAACACTTTTATTGCACAGAAAACTGCATTGTGGCCAGCCATGGTTAAAGGCAATGTGCACCTCTACAGCCCTTGTGATTCCTCCTTCTGAAGTAGAAATTAAGCTTTACAAATAGCCTTCATAAAAAATTGACCTCTGTTTAATATATACAGTACAACCTACACTAAATGGCCTCTGTATTTGAGACACCCATTTAGTAGTGTGTTGGACCTCCTTGGCCTTCAAGGAGGTAACATATCATGGTATAGATTCCATTAGATGCTAAAGTGCAGTGTAACGAAGGTGGGGGTGGACCCACTGTGTCACGGGCCGGGCTTACAGTGGAGGGGCGTAACTAAGTGACTACCTAGTGTTCGCTCAAGCCTGATGGTGAAGATCGGCTTAGCCGCAGGTAGTCACAAGGTACCACTTCAGCGCAGTCGCCGGGTCTGCAGCAGCTGACCAGAGGGTCAGAGTCACATGTTCATGGTACAGGAGGACAAAGGCAAAATGAAACAATCCGGGGTCAGGGCAAGCAGTCCAGGATCATAGTACAATACCAAGCTCAGGAGCGAAGAGGTCAGACAGAACGGGTATGCAACCCGCTTGTGCCTACGGATAGGCAGAGGAAGACAAACCCTTTAGGACACAGTATGGTTACATTCCTGTAGGATCTGGCAGGGCCCCCCTATAACCAGGTGGAGATTCTCTAGGATCAAAGCTGGCAGTCAGCACAAAGCAGGTCACAGAGATGGTCTGATGCTGAGAAAGCAGAGTGGTGAACGCAGTGAGTAGGGCAACGATGAGTAGGTGTGCAAGAAGCCAGCATGACGTCCAGAAATATTGAGACTAAACTAAATTAAATTTGTGTAATATCACCAGCGTGCTACAGTTGTACCCAAAAGCAGTAAATGTATAAAAGGAAGAAAAAAGAAAGTACAAAAATAGTGCACTCTTTGTTACTCTCTCATGGCGGATTGTGGGTCACATATCACAAGTGACTGCTCTGCTTGCTAATAGTCCCTGTTAAGTCGTCCATATTTACATCTGTTTTTTACTACTAGGCAGGTTGTGCGGTGTGGTCCTTTATTTCGGACTTAGGGCGCAGGGATTTATGTGCTGGTACCATCTTCATACCGTGCTATTGTTATATATACATCTTTTTCATTTGTTATCAATACTCTGCACAATTGTATAGTATCCGGGGGAGTGCCGTGGTATTATGGCCTATATGTATTATAGTACGGCCAGGGTGATTTTTGTGAGAATATATTATATATTAGGTCATATTGTTTAGTCTTATGTGGGTTACTGCCGTATTAGGGGCTATTGTGTATAGCATAATCATGCTTTTTAAATGTTTTTAACCGTAAGTGTTCATGTCACTTTTTTGTTACTCAATAAAGCTGTGTTCATATTTATGCCAGATTCGTATTGTGGTGATCCCCATATATAGGACCTAGTCTGTTTTTCTTTAGTATGTTCATCATTGCGTAGGTCCTGGTGGTATCCCACTGTCCGTGGTGCCCCCTCATAATTAATTCATATATTGTTCAGAAGAACAGCGTACTTTGATTAAAAAGTTGATTGGAGAGGGTAAAACTTATAAAAAAGTGCAGACAATGAGAGACTGTTCAGCTAAAATGATCTCCAATGCTTTAAAATTGAAAGCCAAACCAGAGAGACGTGAAACAAAACGGAAGACTACCATTAGAATGGATGGAAGAGTAGCCAGAATAGATAGATAAAGGCTCAGCCAATGATCAGCTCCAGGATGATCAAAGACAGTCTCAAGATACAGTTGTGCTCAAAAATTTACATACCACACCAGGATTTTTGCTTTCTTAGCCTTTTATCAGAGAATATGAATGATAACACCAAAACCTTTTCTCCACTCATGGTTAGTGGTTGGGTGAAGCCATTTATTGTCAAAATGCTGTGTTTTCTGTTTTCAACTGAACCTGTGAGTACTGTGAAAGTTAGAAGACGCCTGTGTGAAGCTAATCTCTTAGCAAGGAGTCCCAGCAAAGTCCCACTGTTAAAAAATAAGATATGTACTGAAGCAGATACAATTTCCCAAACAACATATCAACTGGCCTAAAGACAAATGGAGAAACATTTTGAGGACTGATGAAAGTAAAATTGTTCTTTTTGGGTACAAGAGCCGCAGACAGTTCGTCAGATGCCCCAATACTCATTCAAGCCACAGTACACTCTGAAGACAGTGAAGCACGGTGGTGCAAGCATCATGATATGGGCGTGTTTCTTTTACGATGATGCCGGACATACAAACGTGGTCAAAATTGTTGGTACCCCTCATTTAATGACAGAAAAACCCACAATGGTCACAGAAATAACTTGAATCTGACAAAAGTACTACTAAAAAAATCTATGAAAATGAACAAATGAAAGTCAGACATTGCTTTAAAACCATGCTTCCACAGAAATGATGGTACCCTTAACTTAATATTTTGTTGCACAACCTTTTGAGGCAATCAATGCAATCAAACCATTCCTGTAACTGTCAATGAGACTTATGCACCTCTCGACAGGTATTTTGGCCCATTCCTCAAGAGCAAACTGCTCCAGTTTCATGTTTGAAGGTTGCCTTTTCCAGATGGCATGTTTCAGCTCTTTCCAAAGATGCTCAATAGGATTTAGGTCAGGGCTCATAGAAGGCCACTTCAGAATAGTCAAATGTTTTCCTCTTAGCTATTCTTGGGTGTTTTTAGCTGTGTGTTTTGGGTCATTATCCTGTTGCAAGACCGATGATCTGCGATTCAGACCAAGCTTTCTGAAACTGGGCAGCACATTTCTCTTTAGAATCCCTTGATAGTCTTGAGATTTCATTGTACCCTGCACAGATTCTAGACACCCTGTGCCAGATGCAGCAAAGCAGCCCCAGAACATAACAGAGCCTCCTCCATAATTCACAGTTGGGACAGTGTTCTTTTCTTGATATGCTTCATTTTTCCTTCTGTGAACATAGAGCTCATGTGCCTTGCCAAAAAGTTCCATCTATCCATAGGACATTCTCCCCAGCAGCTTTGTGTCTTGTCAACATGTAGTTTGGCAAATTCCAGTCTGGCTTTTTTATGATTTTTTTCAACAATGGAATCCTCCTTTGTCATCTCCCATGAAGTCCACTTTTTTGGAAAAAAAATGTATGTGGTCAATTTAAGAAGCGCTATGACTATAGATTAGTGGTAAATAAAATCCACCTGAGGAAGGTAGCAGTCCGATGCCAAAACGTGTAGTGGTTTAACAAAAGGTTTGTCTACCACTAATCTATTGCAGTGTGCTCTATAGCCATAGCGCTCCTTAAATTGACCACATACATATTTTTTCCAAAAAATGTTGATATTCCCCTTGAGGGATTGTGCCTGGAGCAGCTTGGGGCCATAGAGTTCATCTCCAGAAAACAGGACAGCCCTTCCAGGTGAGGCTAAACCCCCACCTTTCATTGAAACAACCCAATTAAACCACCTGGTGCTTCTCATGATGCGCGCTTCCATGTTTATTGTCTTATGAAGTCCATTTTGGCTCATACAACGATGGATGGTGCGATCTGACACTGATGTTCCTTGAGCTTCAAGTTCACCTTCAATCTGTTTAGAAGTTTTTCTGGGCTCTTTTGTTACCATTCGTATTATCCGTCTCTTTGATTTGTCTTCAATTTTCCTCCTGCGGCCACGTGCAGGGAGGTTGGCTACATGGATATTAAATTTCTGTATAATATATGTAACTGTAGTCACAGGGACATCATGCTGCTTGGAGATGGTCTTATAACTTTTACCTTTAACATGTTTGTCTATAATTTTCTTTCTAATCTCCTGAGACAACTGTTTCCTTCACTTCCTCTGGTCCATGTTGAGTGTGATACACACCATGTCACCAAACAGTACAGTGAGTATCTGTAGCCCTATATACAGGCCGACTCACAAATTCCAAGATAGTAGACACCTGTGATGCTAGTTAGTTGACACACCTTGATTTAACATGTCCCTTTTGTCACATTATTTTCAGGGGTACCATCATTTCTGTCCAGGCCTATTTCATGAGTTTTATTTATTTATTTTTTTAATTCTGTGGAAGCATGGTTGAAAAGCAACATCTGACTTTCATTTGTTCATTTTCATAGATCTTTTATTTATTATTAATATTGTCAGATTCAAGTTATTTCTGCAACCATTGTGGGTTTTTCTGTCATTAAATGAGGGGTACGAACAATTTTGACCACATGTGTATTTACCGCATACCAGGGATCATGGACCAATTTGCATATATAATACTTGAAGAGGTCATGTTGCCTTACGCTGAAGAGGATATGCCCTTGAAATGGGTGTGTCAACAAGATGACCCTAAACACACCAGTGAACAAGCAAAACCTTGGTTCCAGACAAACAAAATTGAGGTTATGGAGTGGCAGCCCAATCCCTGGACCTAAATCTGATAGAACACTTGGGAGATGACATTAAAAATGACGTTTTTGAGGTAACGCTAACAAATACCAAAAAACTGTGGGATGTAATCCTGGGCTGGAATAGCAGTTGAGAGGTGCTAGAAGTTGGTTGACTTTATGCAACATAAATGTAGTTAAAATTATACACATTTCTCTTCATGCTTTGAATTAGAAAACAACAGTGTACAATGTTCTCAATGCATGGAAATAAAAACTAGTATAAAGATTTTGTGATTAACATATGTTTTTTAACACACTTATTTTGAATACTACTGTATATATTGCTGAAGCCACTGGCTTCCTACTTGCCTGGATTGTGTAAATCACTTGATCCGACAAACCCTGAGACAGTAGGATCTGCTTCTCAGGATTCAAGCAGTCAGGTATAATAGTCCTAAACTGTGATGCCAGAGGGGTTCCCGAGATAGAAGGGGAACAGGATCTTCCAGAACCATTTGACTCCAAAAATGTAATCAGTTCCTCTTTGGCCAAAAGGCAAAGATCAGGATAATTGTGGCTCGGACTTCTTGAATCTTTCTTAGGACCTTTGGGATCAATGGAAATATATTTTTGTCCCATCTTTGAGATAAGGCGTCTACCTCATCTGTATTGTCTTCTGGGTTTAGAGAAAATAAATTTGTTACTTTTGCATTCTTCCAGGATGAGATCACATCTACCAGAGGAATATGCCAACACAAGGTCAGCTGCTGGAATACTGCTGTATTTAGTTCCCACTCTGAGGACCATATTGTTTCTCTGCGGAGAAAATCTGCCATTGTGTCCTGCGAACCCTTCAGGTGAACTTCTTTCTCTCCCCAAAAGAAAAATCTTCAAAGCTAAAGTTTGAAGAAGATGCTATCTCGGGCCCCCCTGATCATGAAAAAAATAAAAAAGAGACCGCTGTGACATTGTCTTGACAGAATCATGACAGTCATGTCGGTCCTTAAGATGAGCCTGGCACCTCTGTAGTGTGTCCCATACTGCCCACAGTTCTCTGTAGTTTGAGGACCTGGCACGAACTTTTGGTGACAATGTCCCCTGCAGAAACTGACCCTCTACCTTGGCCCCAAACCTTGCTGACTTGTGTTGGTAGTGATCAAGACGCATGGAAAAAGGATCCAACGCACTCCCCTCTGAAGGTATTTTTAGAGCCGTCAAATAATTTTTTACTTCTGTAGATAGGCCTATTTTCTTGTCGAGCCCTAAAGGTCACCTGTCCCAGGTGGACAGCACTGCCTTCTGAAGAATTATTGAATGGGACTGGCACAACCATACACTGGGTATACAGGATGTCATTAACCCCAGCATACTTATCGTGAATCTGATTGAAGCCCGCTTCTTTTTCTGGAAAGACCGAACTTTGTTCCCGACTTCCTCTTGCTTTATTGGAGGCAGAAAAGATGTTCTCAGGTGAAAGTCCAAAAGGACCCCCAGAAAAATTTTGTTGCCCTGGACCTAGATTTGACTTTTCCCAGTTTATGATCCAGCCTAATCTAGCGGTTATACAGATTCTGTCATTAAGAGATCATTGAACCAACCGCACATTCAGCGTCTCCCACTCCCACACTACCTCCTCATCCCATCCTCTCTCTGTTGGAGTCCCCCAAGGCTCTGTTCTAGGACCCCTACTCTTCTCAATCTATACACTTGGCTTGGGACAACTCATAAAGTCCCATGGATTCCAGTACCACCTCTATGCTGATGACACTCAGATCTACCTCTCTGGCCCAGACGTCACCGCTCTGCTGTCCAGAATCCCAGAGTGCCTATCAGCCATATCCTCCTTCTTCTCCTCTCGCTTCCTCAAACTCAATGTGGACAAATCTGAACTCATCATCTTTCCTCCATCCCATAGATCTTCCTTACCTGACCTATCTATCACAATCAATGACATCATGCTTTCCCCCGTACCGGAAGTCCGCCGCCTCGGAGTAACCTTTGACTCTGCCCTGTCCTTCAAACCACACATCCAAGCTCTTTCCACCTCCTGTCGCCTCCAGCTCAAAAACATCTCCAGAATCCATCCTTTCCTCAACCGTCAATCTACTAAAATGCTTGTGCATGCCCTCATCATCTCCCGCCTTGACTACTGCAACATCCTTTTCTGCAGCCTCCCTGCTAACACCCTTGCACCTCTCCAGTCCATCCTTAACTCTGCTGCCCGACTAATTAATCTCTCTCCTCGCTACTCCTCTGCTTCCCCCTCTGCAAATCTCTTCACTGGCTCCCATTCCATCAGTGTATCCAGTTAAAATTACTAATACTGACCTACAAAGCCATCCATAACCTGTCTCCTCCATATATATCTCTGAACTAATCTCCCGATATCTTCCCTGACGTAATCTCCGGTCCTCTCAAGACCTCCTTCTCTCCTCCACACTTATTCGCTCCTCATCCAATCGCCTCCAAGACTTCTCACGAATATTATTATTATTATTATTATTGTTTATTTATATAGCACCATTAATTCCATGGTGCTGTACATGAGAAGGGGTTACATCAAAATACAAATATCACTTACAGTAAACAAAACTAACAATGACAGACTGGTACAGCGGGAAGAGGACCCTGCCCTTGCGGGCTTACAATCTACAGGATTGTGGGGAAGGAGACAGTAGGTCAAGGGTTGCAGTAGCTCCAGTGGTGTTGAGGTGGCCGTGTAGTCTTTACAGGCTGTAAGCTTCTTTGAAGAGATGGGTTTTCAGGTTTCTTTTGAAGGATCCAAAAGTAGTGGATAACCGGATGTGTTGGGGCACTGAATTCCAGAGGATGGGTGATATTCGGGAGAAGTCTTGGATGCGATTGGGTGAGGAGCGAATAAGCGTGGAGGAAAGGAGGAGGTCTTGGGAGGACCGGAGATTACGTGAGGGAAGATATTGAGAGATTAGTGTGGAAATATACGGAGGAGAAAGATTATGGATGGCTTTGTAGGTCAGTGTTAGTAATTTAAACTGGATACGCTGAGAAATTGGGAGCCAGTGAAGGGATTTGCAAAGAGGGGAAGCAGGAGTGTAGCGAGGAGAGAGATTAATTAGACGGGCAGCAGAGTTAAGGATGGACTGGAGGGGTGCGAGAGTGTTAGAAGGTAGGCCACAGAGGAGTATGTTGCAGTAGTCGAGGCGGGAGATGATTAGGGCATGCACGAGCATTTTGGTAGAGTGTGGGTTGAGGAAAGGACGGATTCTGGAAATATTTTTGAGCTGGAGGCGACAGGAGGTGGCGAGAGCTTGGATGTGCGGTTTGAAGGACAGGGCAGAGTCAAGGGTTACTCCGAGGCAGCGGATTTTGGGGACAGGGGAAAGTGTGATTTCATTTATTTTGATAGGTCAGGTAGGCAAGATATGCGAGAGTGAGGAAAGATAATTAGTTCAGATTTGTCCACATTGAGCTTGAGGAAGCGAGAGGAGAAGAAGGAGGATATGGCTGATAGACACTTTGGGATTCTGGAGAGCAGGGAGGTGACATCTGGGCCAGAGAGGTAGATCTGAGTGTCATCGGCATATAAATGGTACTGGAAGCCATAGGACTTTATGAGTTGTCCCAGGCCGAGTGTATAGATTGAGAAGAGTAAGGGTCCTAGGACAGAGCCTTGAGGGACACCAACAGAGAGGGGGCGAGATGAAGAGGTAGTATGGGAGTAGGAAACGCTAAATGTGCGGTTGCCCCCATCCTCTGGAATTCTTTGCCCCAACACGTCCGACTATCAACCATATTCGGATCCTTCAGATGGAACCTGAAAACCCATCTCTTCAGGAAAGCCTACAGCCTGCACGACCCCGCTGCCTCCTCATCACTACTGAAGCTACCGCCTCACCAACGCCGGAGCTGCAGCAACCCTCAACCTATTGTCTCCTTCCCCATAATCCTGTAGAATGTAAGCCCGCAAGGTCAGGGTCCTCGCCCCTCTGTATCAGTCTGTCATTGTTAGTTTGTTTACTGTAAGTGATATCTGTAACTTGTATGTAACCCCTTCTCATGTACAGCACCTTGGAATCAATGGTGCTATATAAATAAATAATAATAATTGAAGTGAAGGTAGATTATTCATTTCCATCTCAGAAAGTCAACTATCTCTGTCGTTAACTTTGTGAAGATCCCAGGGGCCGGGGATAGACCGAACGGGAGGCTCTAGAATGGAAAGTGATGAACTGCATTTTGATCTTCTATAGCCAATCTTACGAACTGCTGGCAAGAGGGATGAATAGCCACATGGTATTATGTGTATTTCAAAATCCAAGATGTATATTCCTGAATATCTTCCTATTAACAGAAATGATGATCTTATTGTTTCCATTCTGAATCTCCTGTACCTGACCCACTGATTTAAGGGCTTCAAGGTGATGATGGTACGAAACTTCTTTTATTGAGAAGAGACTTGAGTAGAGGGCCTGGTACCATTCCGACTTGGGGACAGGACTGACTGCTTCAGTTGTTACTAGCTTTCCAATATCTATTCTGAGCTTTTGACGGGACTTTAGAGATTGATGGGTTGTTAGCATATTTTTTTTGGTGGGAGCTGGGTAAACTCTATTCTGTAACCTTCCGCAATTGTTTGAAGAACCCATTGATTCTGAGTAATCTTCTGAGATCCCTCCTGAAAAAAAACGAAGCCTCTTCATTACTTCTCTGGCATTAAAGTCTCCCTGTGCTAAAACCTACATTGAACTGGGCACCTCTACCCTGACTTCCTTTGGTGTAACTTCACCTTACGGTTCACCCTTTCCCTTAAACCAGGGGTGTCAAACTGCATTCCTCAAGGGCTGCAAACAGGTCATGTTTTCAGGATTTCCTTGTATTGCACAGGTGATCATTTAATCACCTGCACAGAATGATTCCAGCACCTTGTGCAATGAGAAGGAAATCTTGAAAACACGCATGGTTTGAGGCCCTCGAGGAATGCAGTTTGACACCCCTGCCTTAAACTACTGTCTTTGGGACGGACGAGATTTATGAAATGAAGGGAATCTTCTCACCCTTTCTTCTGGAAACCACCTTTTATTATCAGAGGACTTCTCTAAGATCTTATCAAGCACTGGGCCGAACACCTGCAAACCCGAGAAAGGAATTGAACATAATTTGTTCTTAGAAAGGTTATCCCCTGACCAGGTTTTAAGCCAGATAGCTCACTGGGCTGAATTGGAAAGGACATTCTTCCTATCGGTGAATCTCACTGACTGTGCTGCTGCATCTGCCTTAAATCCTGTCGCCATCTTAAGCAATGGATGGGATTCTAGAAAGATTTTTCTTGGTGTATTGGACTTTAAATGGGTACCCCATTCATCAATCCACAAGTTCATAGACCTAGCACCTGAGGTGGCAGCTATATTGACCCTAATAAGGGAGGTAAAAACTTCCCAGACCTTTTTAAGCAACCGTCCACCTTTGTGTCCATAGAGTCTCTGAAGCAAACGGGATTGATGTCTTTTTTGCCACTCTGAATAAATTCCAAAAATAGATGTCCCTGTAGCCAAAGACATTAACCTCCTCTGGTTCAAAGGGAAGGTGGATTTTGAAATCTTTAGGGAAAACTAGCCTCTTCTCTGCATCCTCACACTTCTCCATTATCCTAGCCTTAATGTGTTTATTAACTGGAAAGACCTTATTCCTTTGGGTCCTAAAAGCACCAAACACTTCATCCTGCAACCAAGTGAGTCACCGGTGCCTGCTCAATTTTCATTGTACTCCGAACTGCACGCAGAAGATCGTCCAAAGAAAAATAGTATTTTTTCCTTCTTCTTAGAGACCCTGCAGATTTTATGATATGATCTGTATTGTCTGAGGGAAACTAGGATGGAAACTGTGTTTTGCACTTCGTCGCATCTAACAGGTTATTTGTGGTTATAGCTCATCCCTGTTACTCCTTCTCGACAAGACATAGTTACATCATATGTCGGTTTCCTGAGTTTTATGCCGACTCGCAAGCTGAGCCCGCATCTTTTACACATATGATGGCTGAATTATTTAGCCATCATCTGTCTCTAACAACTGCAGGTGGAGCAGAGCTGTGCCCGGGGCGGTTAACCAGTTAAATGAGGATGTCAATCTTTGACAAGGGAATTTAATGCGCGCAGGCAGGGAGGACATGTCACATGATCGCAGGTTGCTGATGGGCTGCCACGACAGACGGAGGTCTTTCTGCTTGTCATGACCGGTCTCTTGTGAAATTTAAAATATCAGCACAGCAATTCAAATTCGGTGTGCCAGAGTGGCCTCAAACTCTCTAAATGCTCATATAAATCGAACACCGTGTCTGCGAATTGAGATACTGATTTGGCTTTTATCCTAAGTCATATTGCACGACTCGTTAAAGGGTTGATTGTGACTTGTAGGATCGCTACTTCCAACAGGTGGCGCTATAGAGTTAAGTCCTCTTTTTCTCAAAAGAGTCAATTTACATATAAATCGAAACACCCAACAAATGTATTCTTCAAATAGAAATATTTTATCCAATAAAGTGCAAACCTTACAGTCCTGCAAAGATACATACAAAATGTAGCTCACTTTCGGTGCATACTGCTGTCTCAAGCAGACATTGCTATAGGTTCACATGAGAAAACCCTACATGCTGAGACACTACAAGGAGAAACAGAACGCTTGCACACCTGTTCGAAGTTTGGGTGTAACTTTTCCCTTCTTCACGCAAGGTAGCTTTGGAAAACACAATACCTTGTGGAGTGCTTTGGGGACCATCGTACTTTGTGGGGGGCTGCAGGGATCATCATATGGTCTATTGTAGGTGCAAATTCTTTTCAATCAACAAGTAAAATGCATCATATGAGCACTACACATTCTGAAAGTCTTGCTATGAATGAGAGGGTTATGTGAAAGAAACAAGCTTTTATTCAATACTGGTATATAACGTAGCATATTAGTGGTACATAATGAGACGTAGTGCATATCTTCCGAACAACAGTTAGTAATAGCGAAGAGCTTTGTTTCAATGCCAAAATGTAAAACAGACTTTAATAAAGAAAGTCTACAGCAAAGCTGCAGAGGGTATGAGAAGTCATTCTTTCGTTGAATATAGGTCACATATGACGATTGTTCAAGTCTTCTTTTCATAGTTGGAAGGATGATAGAAGCACACAAGTTGTAGGTGCATACTGCTTTTAAATTCATTCAGCAGCTGCTCTAATAACCTGAGGAGAAGAACATACATTCACATTCAGTATCATACATTTAATCATACATATCAGGAGCAAAGTGGCTCATGGATTAGCAGCATAGCCTTTCAAGCGCTGTGATCCTGGGTTCAAATACCGCCAAGGACAACATCTGCAATGAGAAATTTTCTATTCGTGTTTGCAGTGTGGGATGAAGCTGGAGTACTTGGAGGTAACCCACACAAAAACATACTGATAGGGAATGTAGATTATGAGCCTCAATGGGGACAATGATGCTAATTCGGTAAAGTGTTGCGAATTATAATGGTGCTATATAATCAAGTAAATAGAATAAAAATAAAAAATACAGAATTACAATTACAGGTGGGCTCCCTTGTAATTCTATTAGCAACAAAGATGTGTAGGGAAAATGGAAACCCCTCCTAATATACCGTTTTTTGGACTATAAGATGCACTTTTAATAAAGTGTGTGCGTTTTAAATTGCAGAGACAGCTTCCTATAATACAGTGGGGAAAAAAAGTATTTAGTCAGCCACCAATTGTGCAACTTCTCCCACTGAAAAAGAAGAGAGAAGCCTGTAATTGACATCATAGTAGACCACAACTATGAGAGTCAAAATGAGAAAACAAATCCAGAAAATCACCCTGTCTGATTTAGCAAGATCTATTTAGCAAATTATGGTGGAAAATAAGTATTTGGTCACCTAAAAACATGCAAGATTTCTGGCTCTCACAGACCCGTAACTTCTTCTTTAAGAGGCTCCTCTGTCCTCCACTCATTACCTGTAGTAATGGCACCTGTTTGAACTTGTTATCAGTATAAAAGACACCTGTCCACAACCTCAAACAGCCACACTCCAAACTCCACTATGGTGAAAGACCAAAGCGCTGTCGAAGGACACCAGAAACAAAATTGTAGCCCTGCACCAGGCTGGGAACTGAATCTTCAATAGGCAAGCAGCTTGGTGTGATGAAATCAACTGTGGGAGCAATAATAAGAAAATGGAAGATATACAAGACCACTGATAATCTCCCTGGATCAGAGGCTCCATGCAAGATCTCACCCCGCGGGATTGAAATGATCACAAGAACAGTGAGCAAAAATCCCAGAACCACACGGGGGGACCTAGTGAATGACCTGCATAGAGCTGGGACCATCGTAACAAAGGCTACCATCAGTAACACTACACCGCCAGGGGCTCAGACCCTGCAGTGCCAGACGTGTCCCCCTGCTTAAGCCAGTACATGTCTGGGATCGCCTGAAGTTTGCTAGAGAGCTTTTGGATTATCCAGAAGAGTATTGGGAGAGTGTCATATGGTCTGATAAAACCAAAGTAGAACTGTTTGGCAGAAACAAAACTTGTCGTGTTTGGAGGAGACAGAATGCTGAGTTGCATCCAAAGAACACCATACCTACTGTGAAGCATGGGCGTGGCAACGTCATGCTTTGGGGCGGTTTCTCTGCAAAGGGACCAGGATGACTGATCCGTGTATATGAAAGAATGAATGGGGCCATGTATTGAGAGATTTTGAGTGCAAACCTCCTTCCATCAGCAAGGGCATTGAAGATGAAACATGGATGGGTCTTTCAGCACGATAATGATCCCAAGCACACTGCCACAAAGGAGTGGCTTCGTAAGAAGCATATGAAGGTCGTGGAGTGGCCTAGCCAGTCTCCAGATTTCAACCTCACAGAAAACCTTTGGAGGGAGTTGAAAGTCTGTGTTGCCCAGTGACAGGCCCAAAACATCACTACTCTAGAGGAGATCTGCATGGAGGGATGGGCCAACATACAACCAACAGTGTGTGCCAACCTTGTGAAGACTTACAGAAAACGTTTGACCTCTGTCTTGCCAACAAAGGATATATAACAAAATATTGAGATGAACTTTTGTTAATGACCAAATACTTATTTTCCACCATAATTTGCAAACTAAATCTTGCCAGATCAGACAAGATGATTTTCTGGATTTATTTTCTCATTTTGACTCTCATAGTCTACCTAGTGGTCTACCTATAATGCCAATTAGAGGCCTCTCTCATCTTTTTAAGTGGGAGAACTTGCACAATTGGTGGCTGACTAAATACTTTTTTCCCCCACTGTAAATAAGACACAATGTCCTTCTGACACTGATCTCTCTGATCTGTGCAGGGCAAGAGAGAAAACTACCTTTCATGTAATCAGTTACATGCCTGAAATGAACTCCAAAGTGATTTAGCAGAGTTTGTGTCACAGTGTATGTATTAACCCTGTATAGACTGTGTGTTTAGACTTGGATCTAATCCTTATAAAAACAGAGGAAATGGTTGAGGAGGTAAGAGTGGCTGGGACCATAGGAAGTAGTGACCATGCTATTTTATAATTTTGGATAATTAGAGGAGGAAGACCTGTGATGGCTCAGACTTCAAGATTCGATTTCAGAAAGGCAGATTTTAAGGGACTCAGAAAGAGAATCGGAGGGATCCAATGGCTGGATATCTTTTAGGACAAAAATATCCAGGAAGGATGGGAAATCTTGACAAATGAGATTCTCAAAGCACAATACGAAGCATTTAAGGAAATGAACATGGAACTTAAACACATGCTAAAAAGGAAGAAAGAAATGTTTATCAAATGGAAAGAGGGAGGCATATCTAAAGAAGAATATAATGCTGTCTGCAGAACCTGAAGGGCATGAATCAGATTATCTAAAACCGACAATGAATGAAGGCTTGTAAGAGACGTAAAAAGCAATAAAAAAGGATTTCGGTGATATGTTAAAAGTAAAAGAAAAGTCAAAGATGCTATAGGATTTTTAAAGGATGAAAATGATGAAATGGTAAGAAAGGATGTTGAGAAGGCTGAACTTTTAAATTCCTATTTTGCATCTGTTTTCTCTCAACTGATCTTCACTGTCCTTTTAAAGGAATAGAAGAATCCAGGATATCTATAAATCGAAAGATAATGAGGAAACACTTAGCTAACATAAAGGAATTCAAGTCTCCAAGTCCAGATGAATTACACCCCAGAGTACTGAAGGAGATACCAGAAGAAATTTCGGAACCACGCTCCATAATCTTTGAAAATTCTTGGAGAACAGGAGAAGTCTCAAAAGACTGGAGAAGAGAAAATGTTATTCCTATCTTCAAAAAGGGGAAGAAGATGGACCCAGGGAACTATAGGTCAGTGAGTCTGACTTCTATACCAGGAAAGATCTTTGAACAAATTATTAAACAATATGTATGTAAGTACCTGGATAAGAATGAAGTGATTAACCAGAGTCAGCATGGGTTTGTAACTAATAAGTCATGTCAGACTAACTTAATTTCCTTCTATGACAGAATCACTGACTGGGTGGATCAGGGAAATGCTGTAGATATAGTATATCTTGACTTCAGCAAAGCATTTGACAAAGTATCTCACACCATCCTTATTATAATATAATAATATAATCATTATTTTTATATAGCGCTAACATATTACGCAGCGCTTTACAGTTTGCATACATTATTATCACTGTCCCCGATGGGGCTCACAATCAAAATTCCCTATCAGTATGTCTTTGGAATGTGGGAGGAAACCGGAGTACCCGGAGGAAACCCACGCAAACACGGGGAGAAAATACAAACTCCTTGCAGATGTTGTCCTTGGTGGGATTTTAACCCAGGACTCCAGCGCTGCAAGGCTGCAATGCTATCCCCTGAGACACCGTGGAAGAAATGACTAAGAATCGACAAGGCAACTGTTAAGTGGATTCATAACTGGCTTAGTGATGGGACCCAAAGAGTGGTCATAAATGGCTGCACATCCAGTTGGCAGAATGTCTCAAGTGGGGTACCACAGGGTTCTGTCCTGGGCCCTGTATTGTTCAACATCTTTATCAATGATTTAGATGAAGGAATTGAGGGTACACTGATTAAATTTGATGATGACACAAATTTAGGAGGGATAGCTAATACTAGAGAAGAGAGAGGATTCAAAAATATATAAATAAACTGGAGCAGTGGGCAGCAACTAACAGAATGGTTTTTAACAAGGAAAAATGCAAACAAAATACAAAGTACTACATCTGGGCAATAAAAATGAAAAAAGCATATACAGAATGGGAGGAATAGGGCTAAGCAACAGTGAAAAAGACTTGGGTATACTAATAGATCATAAACCGAATATGAGTCAACAGTCTGATGCAGCAGCAAAAAAGGCAAATGCAATTCTGAGATGTATTAACAGAAGCATACAGTCTAGATCACGCAAAGCCATTATTGCCCTCTACTCCTCTTTGGTCAGACCTCATCTGGAATACTGTGTCCAGTTTTGAGCACCACAATTTAAAAAGGACATCAACAAACAGGAGCAAGTTCAGAGAATAGTGACCAGAATGGTGACAGGTCTGCAAACCATGTCCTATGAGGAACGGTTACAGGATTTGGGAATGTTTAGTTTGCAAAAAAGAAGACTGAGAGGAGACTTAATAGCTGTCTACAAATATCTCAAGGGCTGTCACATTGTAGAAGGATCATCTTTATTCTCATGTGCACAAGGAAAGACTAGAAGCAACGGGATGAAACTGAATTGGAGGAGACACAGATTAGATATTAGAAAACTTTTTGACAATTACAGTGATCAATGAGTGGAACAGGCTGCCACGAGAGGTGGCGAGTTCTCCTTCCATGGAAGTCTTCAGAGGCTGAACAAACATCTGTCTGGGATGATTTAGTGAATCCTGCATTGACCAGGGGGGTTGGACCGGATGACCCAGAAGGTCCATTCCAACTCTACTATTCTATGACGTAACTAAGCTGAGTGTGTTGTAGCTGGGCTGTGTGTGTGGATGTAGCTGATCTGAGTGTGTGTAGCAGATCTATGTGTGCATAAAGAAGAGCGGAGTATGCATGAGCTGTACATGCAACAGTACTGTTTATGTATGTGCTGCGGAGAACAGACAGTCTGCGTGCTGAAAAGCTATATGTATATAATACACGTGCAGTAGAGAAACACTAACAATAGATCTCTTACCTCCCTATTCTACCCTAGTGCACTAAAATTAGTGGTATTGGACACCTCCATTTCTTTACACCAGAAGTTTTAAACCAACAACAAAAAAGGAAAGTAATGGTCTTATTGAAAATTATAACATTTTATTGAGAATACTCATAAGAACAGGTATATAGATTAAACAATCTTATATATGAGGACAAGATGAAATAAAAGGCTTAGTGGGAACAGAAAAGAAATAACCCATCCATACGTACATCTAATGTAGAGGATATGGGAAGTAAATCGTGGACAGAGTGTAAATATATTAGTATAAAGAAATGCTAATCATAAATGTCCCACTAGGAAGGGTCAGTCAGGCAGGGTTAAAATTCTGTTGCTGAACCCTTCAATTATGGAAAAAAAACTAAAAACTAAAAATTTAGTAGTAATAGTTTGCCATCTGTTGCTATTAAGCAAGTGAAAAATGAACATAAAATGCAGCAAATATTATCCAGACTCAACCCACATGTTATACGTCAGAGAAATAAAAATGCTTCTGAGCAGGAGACATGAGAGGATGACCATTAACACAGTTTTTTGGGGTTTTCATCATAGTCTATATAATATCATTCAATAATTAATCTCCAGATTAAAAATATGAAGTTAGAAGAAGTTTTTTTTAGCAAACTATATAAGAGTCAAATAATGAAATATGCTTACTTTTTGTCACTCCCATTTGAAAGCTGGGGAATGGCCTCCAGTGCTTGGTCAAATGTACACCTGAGATGTAAGCAGAAAGGACATAAATCTTAAAATACAATGGGCAGTAACATGGATTTCTGGTGGCAGTGCCTGGGGTCAGTGCAATCTCCACATCCTATATAAGGGGGTTGTCCAGTCTAGGAAGAAAAGTCATTCTGAATGAAGAATCGTGAATGTGTGCAATTCCTCCACTGTCACTATTTCCCTATATCCCTGTGCAAATGGGTGGTCATGTGACTGTACGTTTGTGATTTGCATACTTGAGGCCTGTTGCCGACTAGACTTTCATCCGCTAGATCATTGAGAAGCAGTGGAGAGTCGAGCTACTACATGATAGCAATTATGCAAGTCACAAACACTCACATGATGACCCACTCGCATGGGGAATACAGGGCAATCGTGACAGTGTGCACGTCAGAATTCAGCGGTCTGCAGGCTTTTCTTCTTAGACTGGATAAACCCTCTAAGCCTATGTAAGTAACCTTTACTTTATATGAGTTGACTGTTACAGATTTGCCCAGTTTAAAAATATTAAACTTAGACACCACACTCTCCATCTGCTGTTCCAGCGCCGAGTCTCCGGGACCAAGTGGCTACGGCAGCATAACACTGATCTCAGCAGCCATGTGGATATAGACTGCACAAGACCACTGAGCCCAGTGACTGGCTGCAGCCATCACGTGCTGTAGTTGGGACATCTGAATAAACAATAATTGGGAGCAGTGCTGGAGATAGCAGAGATCTGAGTTATACTTAATCTTAGCTGTTGCTGTGGAAGGCATGGTGTCAATCACTGCGGTCTTTCTATGGATAATGGAGTGGACTTCAAAACAGTGCTGGAATCATCATCATGCTATATTTTAAAATTGATGGCCTTCCAGGACAGCAAATATATCCTGTGTTGTTAGGTGGTTAAAGGGATTGTCCAGGCTTTTCATAAAAGTCTACCGTCACGCTATGTGACTGCAGACTTGCGAATCCTCATATCACGCACTGCAAGCATTCTCTAATGTCAATGGCCAGACTGAGCGGTCATGTGACCACAAGTATGCGATATGCACACTTCCAACCACATCCTGACTAGACTGTGAGGCTTCGCTCAATACAAGTGACTTGAGCAAGGCCGCGCACGTCTAGTCAGAATGTGGCCAGGAGTATGCAAATTGCGTACTTGCAGTCACGTGACTGCTCTGTCTCACCGCAGACACCAGAGAATCCTCATAGCGGATACCGCTCGCGATGTGAGGATTCACAAGTCTGAAGTAACATCCTGATAGAGCACACACTGCTTAAAATGAGTGCGGACACTTTGGCAGTACAATCAGAAATGCACAAGAGGACAACAGAGAAAGAAAGGCAAAAAAATAACTCATTTATAATAAAAACTATTGTGTGCATAACTAATTATACCTGGGATAAAAAAGTCCCAATTGCCTAAGCATCACCTGGTAAACAGATTGGGAACTAATGCTGGGTTTAGATGGCATGATTCCCAACTGCTAAACAACAATGTGCTGCCAAGAATGATGATTTTTGTAAGCTGGCTGAAAAATCATGGCACAAAACGAATAAGTACATTGTTATTTCATTGGGCGTTTGCCAACCTGTCTAAATGGGCCTATATGAGCATTTCTACAAATACTAGATCATCAATTTCTATCTATCTATCTATCTATCTATCTATCTATCTATCTATCTATCTATCTATCTATCTAGCAGAACTAAATTTAATAAATATCTATAACTGCCTAAGGCAGGATTGTGATCATAATTTGATTTTTGTAAGGGTACTTTATATCAAGGTGGGGTCATGATAATCTCAAAGCTAAACTTGACTTAGATATTTATTTTGCTACATTTAGTTGGCAGACTGTGAAACTTACCTGATCTCATCGGTCAAATAAATAGATACAACGTCTTTCAGTGCACATATCTCCAGGCGTGCCTAATAAAAGAAAGCACAACTTTGTAATTTAGAGACACAAAAAGTACCCAAGAAGCTCTAGTGCAGTCACATAGCTGGGCTTGGATTTTTTTTTTTTTTTTTTACTAAGAAGAGGCTTCCTTCTTGCCACCCTACCCCACAGACTAGATATATGAAGAATACGGGAGACTGTTATATGCAGTACACAACCAAGTGCTTGCCAAAAATTCTTGCAGCTACTTTAATGTTACCGTAGGCCTCCTGGCAGCCTCAATTTTCTTCTTATTTTTTCATCAATGTTTCAAAGACAACAAGTTTTAGGTAATGTCACTGTTGTGCCAAATTTAAGCCACTTGATGACCATCTTTCACAATGCTCCATGTTAGATCTAATGCATTGGAAAGGTTTTGTATCCTTCTAATGACTGATAACGTTCAACAATGAGATCCCTTTGCTATGTTGTAAGCTGTTTAAAGGGGTTGTCGGTCCAAATTGATAAGTCTGCAGTCACTCTGTCTGACTGCAGACCTATGAATCTCCCCAGCGCATGCAGTGTGCACTGTGGGAATTCACCAGTTTCAGACCTGGGACTGGAGGATATGTATGAGTTAGTCATATTGTTGGCCAGTGGGCGCAGCCTTCCTCCATACACTTGTACTCAGCAAGGCCATGCCGTGTCTAGTGATGCGGATGGGCAGTGGCCATGACCGACTAGATGTAACAGTCTTGCTTCATACAAGTGTATGGAGCGAGGCCGCACCCACTGCCCGGGAGTAGGTATAACTCATACATAGTCTCTGGTCCCAAGTCTGAAACCGGCAAATCCCAACAGTGCGTGCGCTGGGGGATTCATAAGTCTGCAGTCACACAGAGTGATTGAAGACTTATCGATTTGGACCGGACAACTCCTTTAAGGATCATGGCTTTTGCTGTAAAATGCAACTAAGAATTTGTCAGGAAAAATAGAACAGCTAAGCTTTATATGGGGTTAATCAGAATAATGTTAAATGATGGCAAGGGTGTACTGACTACTATTTAACATGATTTAAATGTAATTGAGTATTTCTGAACACAACCACTTTCCATCTATAAGAGGGCGTTCACACAGCCACATTACTTTAGTTTAGATATTTTTATCTTCTTTTAAAAATTATTTTTTTGCTTCTGAATAGATTTCTATAAAATATGGGTGATATAATTTCTTTACATTGCAAAAAAAACTGTCATTTTAACGGGGGTATGTAGACCTTTTATTGCAGTTGACTTCAGTTCTTGCTTGTTTGTGGGTCTTTCTGCATTATGTTTTGTCTTCAGCATGTGAAATGCATGCCCGATGGTGTTGAGATCTGGTGACTGATTTGGCAATTGCCGAATGTTTCACTTGTTTGCCTTAAAAAAAAAAACAAAAAAAAAAAACTCCTGTGTTGCTTCTGCACTATCGTTGGGATCATTATCCATCTGTACTGTGAGGCATCAACCAATCAACTCTGCTGAATTTGGCTGAATCTGAGCAGAAAGTATATCCCTGTACACTTCAGAAGTCATCCATCTGCTTCTGTCTTTAGTCACATCATCAATAGTGTTGAGCATTCCGATACTGCAAATATCGGGTATCGGCCGATATTCGCTGTATCGGAATTCTGATACCGAGTTCCGATACTTTTGCGATATCGGATACCGGAATTGGAAGTTCCTATAGTGCAATTATGCACTATACAGTTAGTCCTCGGTTTACGACGGTCTCGGGTTATGTCGTTTCGTGTTTACGACGCTTTATACGACGCCTCATTCCGACTTCCGACGTTTTGCGTCGTAAGTCGAACTACGTGCAGGGGCGGAACAATAGAGTCCAGTACTGTACACTGTACCCGGTTATAGAGGAAACCGAGTCTCCTGTACGCCATAACACCCTTCATTATGGCTCCCAAACGTAAGCTAGACTCATCTGATACCAGTGCATCAAAGAAAAGGAAGGCCATCACCATGAAGGTGAAAGTGGATATCATAAGGCTATCAGATAAGGGGGAAACACCAACAGAAATTGGCAGGTCATTAGGACTTAGTCGTTCGACTGTCGCTACGATTATCAAGGATAAAGATCGTATCCTTGAACATGTGAAAGGATCTGCTCCTATGAAGCAGCGGAGTGGGCTTATTATTGAGATGGAAAGATTATTGGTGCTTTGGTTGGAAGACCAAAATCAACGCCATATCCCTGTGAGCCTTATGGGTATTCAGGAGAAGACTAGGCGACTGTTTGAGGCGTTGAAAAGAGAAAAGGGGGAAGGAAGTGAAAGTGAAGAATTTGTGGTGAGTAGGGGTTGGTTTATGAGGTTTAAGGATGGTGCCAATTTCCATAACACTAAAGTGCAAGGTGAAGCGGCTAGTGCTGATGAGAAAGCAGCAACTGAGTTTCCTAAAGCATTGGCTGAGATAATTGAGGAGGGTGGTTACTGTGCTCAACAAGTGTTCAACGTGGATGAGACAGGCTTGTTTTGGAAACGTTTGCCTAACCGTACGTACATCGCCAAGGAGGAGAAGTCAGCACCAGGTCATAAAGTCGGCAAGGAGAGACTGACTTTGCTTCTTGGGGGCAATGCTGCTGGCAACTACAAACTGAAGCCCATGCTGGTGTATCAGGCTGAGAATCCAAGGGCACTCAAGGGCATTTCAAAGGGTCAACTACCAGTCATCTGGAAGTCTAATAGGAAGGCATGGGTGACACTTGCAGTGTTTGATGACTGGTTCACCAACCATTTTGTGCCAGGCGTGGAGCGGTATTGTACCTCCAAGGATATCCCCTTTAAGGTGTTGCTAATTCTGGACAATGCCCCTGGACACCCTGCCCGTCTGGATGACTTTAACCCTAATGTCAAGGTGGTTTACCTTCCACCTAATACCACTGCCCTAATACAGCCTATGGACCAAGGAGTCATTGCTACACTCAAGGCCTACTACCTCTGAAGGGTCATTGGTAATGCTTTAGGAGCAACTGAAAAGAATAAGGATTTGACTCTAAAGGCCTTTTGGAAAACATACAACATCCTTGATGCTGTGAATAACATTGCTGATTCCTGGGATGAGGTTAAGCAGACCAGTATGAATGGTGTGTGGAAAAAACTGTCCCCAGTTTGTGAATGATGTCACAGAGGTCCAAGAGTCAGTGACTAGTGTCATAAAGAACGTTGTTGATATGAGTAAGACAATGAATCTGGAGGTGGAGGATGATGTCACAGAGCTACTGGCATCTCATGGAGAGGAGTTATCTGCTGAGGACCTTATTCAACTGGAGAAGCAGATGATAGAGGAAGACATACCAACCCCAGAACGTAAGAGATTTACAAGGCAGGGCTTGGCAGGAGGTTTTGCCCTGATACAGGAAGGATTGCCAAGGTTTGAGGCTGAGGATCCCAACATGGAAAGGTACACTAGGGTTGCCAGAGGAGTCATGGATTCCCTTAGGTGTTACAAGGAGATCTTGGAGAAGAATATGGTCTCCTTCCAAACTAACCTGCAGCAGTACTTCAAGAAGGTAGAGAGGCCTGCAGCAGATCCTGCAACAGATCCTGTACCTGTACCCTCTACCTCAGCTGCCCCTCTTGACTCACCTGCCCCAGTATCTCCAGCACCTTTTGCAGCTTCCTCCCAATAAGCCTGTTCCCTCTTTGGAATTGCTATCTTTGTTTATTACAGTACTGTACACTGTTTATTACTGTTACAGCACTTACAGTACAGTACTTCATTATTAAACGTACTGTACAATATTTTACTGTACCTATGTTTATTGATAATTATGTAGGGTACTGTGTTAGGATAGGTGTTTGGATAGGCTAACTGTTTGCAGCACTGTACTGTTATTACAGTACTGTATGAACGTATGGTCCGACTTACGTCGAAATTCAGTTTATGACGACGCGTAAGAACGGATCAATGTCGTAAGTCGAGGACTACCTGTAATGGAGTGTGGGCAGAGACTGCGTGTGTGTGTGCGCGCGGGCGGGGTCTGTGCGTGACCGTGGGGGGTCTGTACGTGCCTGCCCGGGGTCTGAGCAGGCACGCAGAGCCCTGCCAGCCCCGCACAGAGCCCCGGCAGGCACGCACAGAGCCCCGGCAGACCGCACAGAGCCCCCGGCAGCCCGCACAGAGCCCCCGGCAGCCCGCACAGAGCCCCCGGCAGCCCGCACAGAGCCCCCGGCAGCCCGCACAGAGCCCGGCAGACCTGCACAAAGCCCAAGCAGCCCGCACAGAGCCCCGGCAGCCCGCACAGAGGCCCGGCAGCCCGCACAGAGGCCCGGCAGGCACGCACAGACCCCCGGCAGCCCGCACAGACCCCCAAGAGGCCCGTACATATCCCCGGCAGGCCCACACAGACCCCGCCCGCACACACAGACACGCACAGTGTCCGCTCACACTCTTCCCCCCTCCGGAACAGGAAGGACAAGGACAGAAAGGGCTTATTTACATTCCGATATTTGTGTCCCATTGACTTGCATTGGTACCGGGTATCGGTATCGGAGATATCCGATATTTTTTGGATATCGGCCGATCCAATCCGATAACGATACTTCTGGATATCGGAAGGTATCGCTCAACACTAATCATCAATAAACACTAGTGACCCAGTGCCATTGGAAGCCACATATGCCCATGCCATCACACTGCCTCCGTCATATTTAAAAGAGGATGTTGTGTGATTTGGACCCTGAGCCGTTCCAAGCCTTCTCCCTACTTTTTCCTTCCCATCATCCTGGTACAGGTTGATCTTTCTTCTTCTTCTTTATTTGTTTTATATAGCGCTAACATATTCCGCAGCGCTTTACAGTTTGCACACATCATCATCACTGTCCCCAATGGGGCTCACAATCTAAATTCCCTATCAGTATGTCTTTGGAATGTGGGAGGAAACCCACGCAAACACGGGGAGAACATACAAACTCCTTGCAGATGTTGTCCAAGGTGGGATTTGAACCCAGGACCTCAGTGCTGCAAGGCTGCAGTGCTATCCATTGAGCCACGGTGCTTTGTTTCATTTGTCCAAAAAATGCTTTTCCAGAACGGGCTGGATTTTTTAGATGTTTTTTCTCCCGCAAGTCTAATCTGGCTTTTCCATTTTTAAGGCCGATTAATGAATTGCTCCTTTGAACCCTTTGTATTTGCTCTCATCAAGTCTTTTCTTTATGGCAGACTTAGATTCTGAAACACCTACTTCCTGGAGAGCTTTCTTCACTTGGGTGAATTGGGTGGAAAGGATTCCAAGATCATCCACATCTTCCTTGGACATCCAGAGTTTCTTGAGCTCACCATTTTGCTCTTTTTGCAGAATGTACCAAACTGTTGATTTCGTCACTCTTAAAGCGAACCTGTCACCCCCAAAATCGATGGTGAGGTAAGCTTACCGGCATCAGGGGCTTATCTATAGCATTCTGTAATGCTGTAGATAAGCCGCCGATGTTACCTGAAGGAGGAGAAAAAGACGTTAGATTATACTCACCCAGGGGCGGTCCCGCTCCGATGGGCGTCTCAGGTCCGATACAGCGCCTCCCATCTTCATTCCATGACGTCCTCTTCTGGTCTTCACGCTGCTGCTTCGGCGCAGGCGTACTTTGTCTGCCCGGTTGAGGGCAGAGCAAAGTACTGCAGGGCGCAGGCGCCGGTAAGGTCAGAGAGGCCCGGGCGCCTGCGCACTGCAGTACTTTGCTCTGCCCTCAACAGGGCAGACAAAGTACGCCTGCGCCGAAGCCGCGGAGACCAGAAGAGGACGTCATGGAATGAAGATAGGAGGCGCCGGAGCGGACCTGAGACACCCACTTGACCACGGACCGCAGCGGGACCGCCCAGGTGAGTATATTATAACCTCTTTTTCTCCTCTTTCAGGTAACATCGGGGGCTTATCTACAGCATTACAGAATGCTATAGATAAGCCCCTGATGACGGTGAGCTTACCTCACCAGCGATTTTGGGGGTGACAGGTTCCCTTTAACATTTCTGCTTTCTCTATGATGGATTTCTTACTGGGTTCCAGCTTAATGATGGCCTGTTTCTCTTCCATTAGCTCCTATAACTTCATCTTGAGGGATCATAGCAACAGCTTCCAAATGCAAAGCCTGGAATCCGTTCCAGACCTTTTAGATGCTTAATTGAGGATTTATTAATGAGGGAGTATCCCATGAAGCCTATTAAAGAAGTTTTAAAGATATTTGTTTAATTCTCTTTGGGCCCTTAAAATGAGGCAGCCACATATTAAAGCGTTGTGATTCATAAATCCTTACTCCAATTAGGATGTGAATACCCTCAAATTAAAGCTTAGAGTCTGCACTTTAAGCCCGTATTGATTATTTAACTGTATCTTGAATATGTCTAAGTAAAAACAGCTAAAATGAAAAAAATTGTGTCACTGTCCACATATTTCTGGACCTAACTTTATACATACATCTTGAACGGGATGCTTTTATAGAATAGTTTTATTAACTAATATGTACACTTCTGAAAAAAATAAAGGGCACATTTAAACAACACAATGTAACTCCAAGTCAATCACACTTCTGTGAGATCAACCTGTCCAGTTATGAAGCAACCATGATTGTGAATCAATTTCTTCTGATGTTGTGCAAATGGAACAGACCACAGGTAGAAATTATAGGCATTTAGTAAGACAACCCCTATAAAAAGGAGTGGTTCTGCAGGTGGTGATCACAGACCATTTCTCTGTTCTCATCCTTGTTGGCCGTTTTGGTCACTTTTGAATTTTGTTATTGCTCTCATCCCTAGAGGTATTGTACAGTAGCAAGAGGCGGTGTTTACAATGAACAGAAGATGCTCAGGTAGTGCAGCTCATCCAAGATCGCACATCAATGTGAGCTGTGGTAAGAAGAGTACCTGTGTATCAGCACAGTGTCCAGAGCATAGAGCAGATACGAGGAGACATGGAGGGGGCTGTAGGAGGGCAACAACCTAGCAGCGGGACCGCTACCTCTTCCTTTTGTGCAAGGAGTAACAGGAGGAGTAGTGCCAGAACCCTGCAAAATTACCTCCATCAGGCCACTAATATCCATGTGTCTGCTCAAACTGTCAGAAACAGACTCCATGAGAGTGGTATGATGGCCCAACATCCACAAGTGGGTGTTGGGCTTACAGCCTAACACCTTGCAGGGAAATTAGCATTTGCCAGAGAACACCAAGATTGGCAGATTCAACACTGGTGCCCTGAGCTCTTCACAGATGAGAGCATGTTCACACTGAGCACATGTGATAGACGCAACAAAGTCTGCGGACGTCATGGAGAAAGTTCTGCTGCCCGCAGCATCCTCCAGCATGACCAGTTTGGCAATGGCTCAATAATGGTGTGGGGAGACATTTCTTTGGAGGACAGCACATCCCTCCAAGTGCTAGCCAGAGGTCCCGGGATGATATGCTCAGACCCATTGTGAGACCATATGCAGGTGCACTGGGTCCTAGGTTCCTTCTGGTGCATGACAATGCTAGGCCTCATGTGGCTGGAGTGTGTCAGCAGTTCCTGCAAGATGAAGGCATTGAAACTATGGACTGGCCCGCCCATTCCCCAGACCTGAATCCGACTGAACACATCTGGGACATCATGTCTCGCACCATCCACCAACGTCACGTTGCACCAGACACTGTCCAGGAGTTGGCGGATGCTTTAATCCAGGTCTGGGAGGAGATCACTCAGGAGAACATTCGCCGCCTCATCAGGACCATTCCCAGGTATTGTAGGGAGGTCATACAGGCACGTGGAGGCCACATACACTACTGAGCATCATTTCTTTGTCTTTCATTTTCCATATAATTCTAAATCCAGACCTCCAAGGGATATTAATTTTGATTTACATAGATCATTTTTATGTTTTATTGTTCTCAACACATTCCACTATGTAATGAATAAAGATTTGCCACTGGAATGTTTAATTTAGTGATATCAAGCATGTATTTTAATGTTCCCTTTTTTTATGAACAGTGTATTTAAACCCTTTCATGACCTCATTTTTTAACTTTCTTCCATGAATCGTTTTTTATGGTTCACGGATAGAACTCATATCATTAAAATGGCCATCTGCTTGAGCCCTTAGAGTCTCTATAACTTTATTAAAAAAATTTACTTTTTCAATTGGACAGTGTTTTTAATTTCAGAACATGAGCATTTTTGTTGGTACTGCCTCATTAGTTAGAAGTTGCTTTTCAACATTACCACAGTAACAAAAATGGAATATAGGGGATTTACCTGCAAAGCTCCATTTCTACTAAAGGATGACGCGCATTGCATTAGGCGACACAGCTCCTCCCCTACGGCTTCCACGATCCTTGCCATTACTCGCGGGACCAGTTGTTTAGAAATTGAGAAGACCTGAAATCATCAATGAAAATGAATGTCAGAAGTTTCATTTAGGCTGGGTTCTGACAGCTGTACTAAAACTGGGGCCACTTTTTTATATGGGAAACATTCATAGAAAGAAATAAGTGAGTTCTGGCCAGTCAAAAGTATGAAACAAACCTACCTCCGCATGTACAGCAATCATGCTCACTAATGCTTCCTTCAAGTAATGTCTCACACCTGGTAAGGATAACAAGGAGTCACTTACACAGTACTTTTTTCACTGTCATTTGTTATAAAATACTGTACAGCACTTTCTGGTTTACCTCCTGGACCCTACAAACTTCCGGTCCGATGGGTGTCGCAGGCGACGCCGCCCTCCTGCTTCTTCATCGCTCCCTGGCATCGCGCTCTTGCGCAGGTGTAATTATTTGCCCTGTTGAGGGCAGAGCAAATTACTGCAGTGCGCAGGCGCTGGGAAAGGTCAGAGAGGCCCAGCATCTGCGCACTACAGTACTTTACGCTGTCCTCACCAGAGCAGATAAGTACGCCTGCACAGGAACGCGATGCCGAGGAGCGATGAAGAAGCAGAAGGGCGTCATCGCAAGAAGATGGGAGGCGCCGGACCCAGACCTGCGACACCCATTGGACCGGACAGCACCGCCTTCCGGGGTGAGTATAATAAAAATGATTTTTCTTCACTTGCAGGTCAGACCTGTGGCTTATCTACAGCATTATAGAATGCTGTAGATAAGCCCTGAAAGGCAGTGGGCGCATCTTATATCAGTCACAACTGCTGACAGGTTCCCTTTAAAAATAGAATCACAATGGGCAAAAGGACTACATAACAGGGATAATGGTTACAGGCAATATAATATGTATGGTGACAATAGTTTACAGAAATGTGCCATAAATGAAAATCAGGATAATCTAAATACACATATATTCATAATGAGCCAAATATTATGGTAAATAAACATAAATAAAATATTATGGTAAATAAACAGAGATAAATGTAATGTATATTAAATATTAAATAAGCAGGGCCATGTGGACCAGGGTTTAAGATGAAAAGGGCATAACTCTAAGGATGATCCACAGTCTTTAAAAAGAAGGCTAAAAAGTGCATAGAGCCATAAGAAATCTACATGAACCGGATTACAAATGGTAGGCATAGTTATATACAGTACAAGAATGGACTCATAGCAGAATGTGCCTTTAAACCTGTAAAGGCATCAGCCCCAACGCACGTTTTGGTGCTGCAGGTTCCATCTACTCTAATTTAGTAACAATTTCCTTATATACTTATCATATACAGTCATGGCCAAAAGTATTGACACCCCTGCAATTCTGTCAGATAATACTCAGTTTCTTCCTGAAAATGATTGCAAACACAAATTCTTCGGTATTATTATCTTCATTTAATTTGTCTTAAATGAAAAAACACAAAAGAGAATGAAGCACAAAGCAAAACATTGATCATTTCACACAAAACTCCAAAAAATGGGCCAGACAAAAGTATTGGCACCCTCAGCCTAATACTTGGTTGCACAACCTTTAGCCAAAATAACTGCGACCAACCGCTTCTGGTAACCATCAATGAGATTCTTACAATGCTCTGCTGGAATTTTAGACCATACTTCTGTGGCAAACTGCTCCAGGTCCCTGATATTTGAAGGGTGTTTTCTCCAAACTGCCATTTTTAGATCTCTCCACAGGTGTTCTGTGGGATTCAGGTCTGGACTCATTGCTGGCCACCTTAGAAGTCTCCAGTGCTTTCTCTCAAACCATTTTCTAGTGTTTTTTGAAGTGTGTTTTGGGTCATTGTCCTGCTGGAAGACCCATGACCTCTGAGGGAGACCCAGCTTTCTCACACTGGGCCCTACATTATTCTGCAAAATTTGGTGGTAGTCTTCAGACTTCATAATGCCATGCACACGGTCAAGAAGTCCAGTGCCAGAGGCAGCAAAGCAACCCCAAAACATCAGGGAACCTCTGCCATGTTTGACTGTAGGGATCGTGTTCTTTTCTTTGAATGCCTCTTTTTTTCTCCTGTAAACTCTATGTTGATATCTTTGCCCAAAAAGCTCTACTTTTGTCTCATCTGACCAGAGAACATTCTTCCAAAACGTTTTAGGCTTTTTCAGGTAAGTTTTGGCAAACTCCAGCCTGGCTTTTTTATGTCTCGGGGTAAGAAGTGGGGTCTTCCTGGGTCTCCTACCATACAATCCCTTTTCATTCAGATGCCGACGGATAGTACGGGTTGACACTGTTATACCCTTGGACTGCAGGGCAGCTTGAACTTGTTTGGATGTTAGTCGAGGTTCTTTATCCAACATCCGCACAATCTTGTGTTGAAATCTCTTGTCAATTTTTCTTTTTCGTCCACATCTAGGGAGGTTAGCCACAGTGCCATGGGCTTTAAACTTCTTGATGACACTGCGCCCGGTAGATACAGGAACATTCAGGTCTTTGGAGATGGACTTGTAGCCTTGAGATTGCTCATGCTTCCTCACAATTTGGTTTCTCAAGTCCTCAGACAGTTCTTTGGTCTTCTTTCTTTTCTCCATGCTCAATGTGGTACACACAAGGACACAGGACAAAGGTTGAGTCAACTTTAATCCATGTCAACTGGCTGCAAGTGTGATTTGGTTATTGCCAACAACTGTTAGGTGCCACAGGTAAGTTACAGGTGCTGTTAATTACGCAAATTAGAGAAGCATCACATGATTTTTCAAACAGTGCCAATACTTTTGTCCACCCCCTTTTTTATGTTTGGTGTGGAATTATCTCCAATTTGCCTTTAGGGCAATTCTTTTTGTGTTTTTTCATTTAAGACAAATAAAATGAAGATAATAATACCAAAGAATTTGTGTTTGCAATCATTTTCAGGAAGAAACTGAGTATTATCTGACAGAATTGCAGGGGTGTCAATACTTTTGGCCATGACTGTATGGTATGCCAATTGCTCAGATTTTTGACTATTTACCCTGCTATGGTATAATTAAAATTTGATGGAAGTCTAGAAGGTGGGCTGTATAAATGTGGAAGTAAGCAGGTTCCAGTATATAAACAATGTGATGATGAATGGAGAATTGGATGCGATAGATGAACTACAGGAGGAAATTGGTACTGTTCTGGATAAGTTTTGATTTCTCTGCTGGAAACATTGTACAGAGTCACCCTGGTGGAAAAAGATATATCTGTCTATTGGGAGAATGCAAAATTTTGATTGAAAGTGCATTAAAATACATAAATTACTAATATCTGTAATCACCTCTTAGTAGTAATAGTAAGCTTTAGAACACTATGAATAAATACAAATTTTTATATGTTGGGACAACGTATACCAAGGTGTGTGTAAAATAGCAGTAACTTGCAGGCTGCTGATCTATCTCCTTTAAATCTTTGCTTGGTAAACCTTGGAGTGATTGGCTCATCAGTAGTTTCAAAGGCAGCTTCA
The DNA here is from genome assembly GCF_051348905.1 of Ranitomeya variabilis. Lineage (NCBI taxonomy): Eukaryota > Metazoa > Chordata > Amphibia > Anura > Dendrobatidae > Ranitomeya > Ranitomeya variabilis. Next base: position 326,014,074 of record NC_135237.1, on the reverse strand, counting down.
ACATACATAAAACGTCTGTCCAGCACATCTATAAAATCTAGACTTTAATGAAAAAATAGATACACATGGCCATTGTATGAGGTTTTAAAAAGTGTGCAGTGTTTCAAAGTATACAGGCATACAGGTTCTTTATCACATCAGTGTATGATAAAGGACTTGTGTAGTTTGAAATATGTTGCATGTCTGAAGGTTTTTGCTGAGTGCTGAAAGTTGAAAGATAAACATCACTTGGACCAATGTTATTTAATAGAGCTATTCAGATAACTGTTCTTTTTCAAAAAGGACTGACACTCACTAAATTATAATATCAAAGTGTTAATTTATTTCAGTTCTTCAATACAAAAAGTGAAATTCATATTATATAGAGTCATTACAGAGTGATCTATTTCAAGTGTTTATTTCTGTTAATGTTGATGATTATGGCTTACAGCCAATGAAAACCCAAAAGTCGTTAACTCAGTAAATTAGAATAATTAACAAAACACACCTGCAAAGGCTTCCTAAGTATTTAAAAAGGTCCCTTAGTTTGTTTCAGTAGTCTCCACAATCATGGGGAGGACTGCTGACTTGACAGAAGTCCAGAAGGCAGCCATTGACACACTCCACAAGGAGGGTAAGCCACAAAGAGTCATTGCTAAAGAAACTGGCTGTTCACAGGGTGCTGTATCCAAGCATATTAATGGAAAGTTGAGTGGAAGGAAAAAGTATGGTAGAAAAAGGTGCACAAGCAACTGGGATAACCGCAGCCTTGAAAGGATTATTAAGAAAAGGCCATTCAAAAACTCTGGGGAAATTCACAAGGAGTGGACTGCTGCTGGAGTCATTGCTTCAAGAGCCACCACACACAGACGTATCCAGGACATGGACTACAAGTGTCGCATTCCTTGTGTCAAGCCACTAATGACCACTAGACAACGCCAGAAGTGTCTTACCTGGGCTAAGGAGAAAAAGAACTGGACTGTTGTTCAGTGGCCCAAGGTACTGTTTCCAGATGAAAGTAAATATTGCATTTCATTTGGAAATCAAGGTCCCAGAGTCTGGAGGAAGAGTGGAGAGGCACACAATCTAAGCTGCTTAAGGTCTAGTGTGAAGTTTCCACAATCAGTGATGTTTGGGGAGCCATGTCATCTGCTGGTGTAGGTTCACTTTGTTTTATCAAGACTAAAGTCAACGCAGCCGTCTACCAGGAAATTTTAGAGCTCTTCATGCTTCCCTCTGCCGACAAGCTTTTGGGAGATGGAAATTTCATTCTCCAGCGAGACTTGGCACCTGTCCACACTGCCAGAAGTACCAATACCTGGTTTAAAAACAACAGTATCACTGTGCTTGACTGGCCAGGGAACTCACTTACCTTAACCCCATAGAGAAGAAGAGAGACACCAGACCCAACACTGCAGATGACCTGAAGGCTGCTATCAAAGCAACCTGGGCTTTCATAACACCTCAGCAGTGCTACAAGCTGATCGCCTCCATGCCACGCCGCATTGATGCAGTAATTGATGCAAGTGGAGCCCCATCCAAGTATTGAGTGCATTTACTGAACATACATTTCAGTAAGCCAACATTTTGGATTTTAAAATAATTTTTCAAGCTCTTGTTATAAAGCAGGGGTGGGGAATCTTTTTCTGCCAAGGGTTATTTGGATATTTATACCGTCCTTCGGGGGCCATACAAACTCCGCCCACAAAGTACATCCTGACTCTGGCACTGGTGTCAGGACGTAATCTTTCATTGCATGCCCTTCAGTGTTCAGTAGTGAACACAGCATGTGTGTGCTAACAGAGCAAGAAGAAATTAATGAACTGGTTGTAACCAAAATACACCTCCCTGCCCAAGAATGCGGTTCCTGAGAATCTGCTTGGGGGCCTGATAAAAGGTCATCGAGGGCCGTACATGGCCCTAGGGCCTGAGGTTCCCCACCCCTGCTATAAAGTATTCTAATTTACGGAGATAATGACATTTGGGTTTTCACTGGCTGTAAGCCATAATCATCAACATTAACAGAAAAACACTTGAAATAGATCACTCTGTAATAACTTTATATACGAGTTTCACTTTTTGTGTTGAAAAACTGAAATAAATTAACTTTTTGATGATATTCTAATTTGGTGAGAAGCACTTGTATAACGTTTCCGTCTAGATGACCTTCATCAGATATACAATAGCAACAAATAATTTCATAAATGTCTGAAGATTAGACTGCCTGGTGCAGTATCGCGGTGCGACGTCTGTCGCAATAGTTGTCTGCCTGTATAATGTAAACTGTTATTTAGTGTATTAGGCTCCTCCTCCCATCCTTTGCCTATTTCCTCTTTACCTAGTTCTTTCATCTTCCAAGGGGAAAGGAATCTATAAGTGAGTGGATGCGAGGGAAGGGTAGAGGGATAGGATAGAGGAAAAATGGGAAAAAACAGAATGGTAATAGAAAGCAGCTCTATGTACTGACTTCATGGATAGTCTGTGATTGATTTGTATTACAGAAAATAAAAAATATAGCTTCAAATTTGTTATCTTTGCTCAAACTCTTCCCGACAATAATCTAGTCACAAGGTGTTCTACTGCTAAAACTTCTATTAATCAGATGTGAGAGAACCAGGCAGTAAGTGGTAAATTTCTCTGTAGCACTGCACATTTCACACTGAAATCAGTGGTCCTTTAATATAACAGCCACTTTAAAGGGAATCTGTCAGGCCTCCCCTGTAACCCCAGAACACTTCCCAACATGCGGAGAGCGCTTCTCTAAAGCCGGCAAACGTACACCCAGCTTCAGAGGATCAAGCAGTGAGGGAAAGCCGTGCGCATGCGCGAGGAATGTATAGCGCTGGCGTTGACGGCAGTGCCTGTAAGTTATGTTATCATGCCCACAGGGGCATGATAACATGCTAAGTGGGCCGACTAGTCTGGGGACACCAACGCCCCTCGACTAGTCATAGCCTTCATTTACATATCATAAACAGACTTCAGAAATACTTTTTCTAAAGATCTGTTTATGTGTACAATGTAATAAAAGGTACTGTAAGGCTACGTTCACATTTGCGGTGTGCGCCGCAGCGTCGTCGCCGCAACAAAACGCATGCGGCGTGCGGCCCTATCTTTAACATTGGGGCCGCATGGCGCCGCATGTACATGCGTTGTCATGCGGTTCGGTGCGTTGTACGCCACATGCGGCGTTAGGGCGCACCTGTCAGGGCGCGGCAAACGCAACATGTTGCATTTTTTGGGCGGCGCAGACTTTGTAAAAAACGCATGCGTCGTGTTTGCGTCGTCGATGCGCCTTTTTTCCCATTGACTTGTATTGACAACGCAGACGACGCAAGTACTTGCGTCGTGGTGCGTTGTACAACGCATGCGTTTTCCAATAAAATATGCAAAACATTGTCTAGACTTTGTCTAGACACTAAAAAAACACTATATATATATAAAAAAAAGGGGGGTTGTCATTGTCTTTCACAAGGCTATCCACACAACACACAGAGAAGACACTGAGAGGAGCAATCTGCTTTCCAAACCTGTAAGTATATATTTCTCTTTGCATATTTTTTATTCTGTGTTTTATTTTTTTATTTTGATTTAATTTGTGCAATGTTTGGTCTGTGCTATTGTACGGTTATGGCACTGTGGGTTGTTAGTGAAAAATTGTGTTTTTTAATCTGGTTTTGATGTACTTCTGGCGTTATATGATGGCGTTTCTTGTCACCGGCCTTGCTTGGTTTTGGATTGGTTTTAGGGATTTTGGGTTGTTCTGGTGTCATGCGGTTGTTCAATGTCTTTAATTTGGCTCATTTTTTCTTGGTAAGTTTCTGTTGCATGTCTTTTTATGGTTTCTATTGTTGGGGGTAACCGTATGGCGTTTTCTTGGCTCATGTCTTGCTGTATTTTATTATGCTGTTGGCTTTTTTTTTTCTTTCCTTGAGTGTCTTTTCTTGCTGGTGGGGGGGCTACATTTATGATGTTTCATTTGTATTGTGTTGTTCTGTGCTGCTATGCCATTCTCTTTTCAATTGTATTTTCCCTTTTTTTGGGGGGGTTTTTATCTATGGTTTTACATCGTTTTCCGTATGGCTTCCGTATGTATCTCCTTTCTTGAATGTTTCCATTGCCAAGTGTGTAGTATGGCCTTTATTTATTTATTTTTTTTGGTGGGGCCCTTTTTTTTAAATTTAATGTGTTTTCTTTTCTATTTGACTATGGTTTTTCTTTTGGTTGCTGTATATTGTAACAGCGGTTGTCCCGTAATGTTTATTGCTTATTATCTAGAATGGTATTTATCGCCTTTTTCTGATGTATTTTGGTGGATGTCACCAGATGGTGTTGTTTTGGATCATGTCTTGTTGTAATTGTAAATTATGGCGTTCATTAGTTTGCTATTTCATTGTGCTTTTTTTTTTTTCCTGTAAGGTTTTTTTTTAAAGTTTTTATCTTTAAAAATTTTGACATAGGTGTCTATTTTTGCTTAATTTTGTTTGGGTCTATTCTTGTATTGTTTCTTCGATTGTATTCTCTTGCAATGTATGGCGTTGTGGTGTCGCTTTTTGAGTTTGCATTGTCCTATCAGTCAACAGTCAATTGTGGTTGTTTTAATGTTTTGGGCCTATTTTATTGTATGTGGCATTGGATGTGATTTTTTCCTCATTTATTCATTGCAGAACAAACTTGCCAGAATGCTAAGTTCTTCTGAGCATAGCCAATCGGCGCGGGGGAGTGCGGTGAGTAATTATGTCCAGTTGCTTACTATTCGCTGCCATTTGTAGCATTGACAATAATTTTGTTAAACAATTTTTCCAGGCTTCTTCAAGTGAGGGAGAAGGCACACAGCGGGAGCAGAGAGATCGGGGCCAAGATGTGGCGTCAGGCCGGCGAGTGAGTATTTATTTTTTTTTAATCTTTTTTTTTGAGTAGCATCCTGCTGTGAGGAACATTAAGGCCCCGTCTCACATAGCGAGATCGCTAGCGAGATCGCTGCTGAGTCACTAGTTTTGTGACGCAACAGCGACCTCAGTAGCGATCTCGCTATGTGTGACACGTACCAGCGACCAGGCCCCTGCTGCAAGATCGCTGGTCGTGTCGGAATGGCCTGGACCTTTTTTTGGTCGTTGAGGTCCCGCTGACATCGCTGAATCGGTGTGTGTGACACCGATCCAGCGATGTCTTCACTGGTAACCAGGGTAAACATCGGGTTACTAAGCGCAGGGCCGCGCTTAGTAACCCGATGTTTACCCTGGTTACCAGCGTAAATGTAAAAAAAAACAAACAGTACATGCTCACCATCTGATGTCCGTCAGGTCCCTTGCCGTCTGCTTCCTGCTCTGACTGAGCCGCCGTAAAGTGAGAGCACAGCAGTGACGTCACCGCTGCGCTCTGCTCTCACTGTACGGCGGCTCAGTCAGAGCAGGAAGCAGACGGCAAGGGACCTGACGGACACCGAAAGGCGAGTATGTACTGTTTGTTTTTTTTGGTAACCAGGGTAAACATCGGGTTACTAAGCGCGGCCCTGCGCTTAGTAACCCGATGTTTACCCTGGTTACCCGGGTGCTGCAGGGGGACTTCGGCATCGTTGAAGACAGTTTCAACGATGCCGAAGTCGTTCCCCTGATTGTTGGTCGCTGGAGAGAGCTGTCTGTGTGACAGCTCCCCAGCGACCACACAGCGACTTACCAACGATCACGGCCAGGTCGTATCGCTGGTCGTGATCGTTGGTAAATCGCTATGTGAGACGGGGCCTTTACATTTGAGGAGCATCCTGGTTTCACTAGGGATGTTTACTAAGCTTAATTACATTATAGCTTGTCAGGGCAGCAAGTATTGGGGGAAGGTAAAATAAAGTTGAACTCCCTGCACACAAACATTCCTAAATACAGGTGTAGAAAACATCAATATACATACATCAAATGGCAAAGGATAGGGCAAAGGTACCTATCATGCCAGGTGCTGGTGGTTGTTAATATTTGCATATTTGTAACCTATTTGTTTTCTAATTTTTCTAGGTTTCACAACGGGACCAAGGAGATACCGGAATTGATGTTGACCTCCTGATCTCCAGCATCCAGGAGCGTGGCCCGTTGTCGGACAGCCGTGACCCTCGGCACATGGACCAGGTGGTGTCGAGGCGTTTGTGGGCAGAGGTGGCAAAGTCGCTGTGGGATGGCTTTGACAGTGCCTCAGCGAAGGCCAAAGGCAACTTTAGTGAGTATTGCAGAGACGCTGCTATGACCCATCTTGCCAGGATAAACACAACCGTGTGTGATGCGATCAACGCCTAAACTTTGCACACGGTTGTTTTATCCTTTTAAAATGCTAAATATCTAACCATTTTTTTGTCTTTACATTCACAGTGAAAAAGTTGAGGACCAGATGGCGATCCATGAAGGACCGTTTCAATAAGGGGATCCGTGCTGCGGAGGAGCAAGCTCGGAGTGGTGCTGCTGCGTCCAAGTCGGTGCCCTATAAATATAACAGGGCACTACAGTTCTTAAGACCGGTCCTTAGCCGCCGACAGTAAGTATTTTCTCAACATACCATATTGCACAGCCACATTGTACATTGCCCAGACACATAGCATATTGCACAGCCACATAGTACATTGCCCAGCCACGTACATTGTGCATCCACATAGTAGATTGCCAGGCCACTATATCGCAGCCACATAGTACACGTTCTAGCCACGTATCCACATAGTATATTTCCAAAGGAACATAGTGTATTGGCCATCCATGTAGTCAGCGTAGCATATTGGCCATCCTTTTACCCTAGTGTAATGGTATATAGCCCATTAGTAATTTTTTTGGTTAGGCGTGAGTCATTGTAGTCCATGACAGGTTACGTTCTGAGTCAGGGTAGTTCTGATCGCAGGAATAATGATGACGTCTGGATCACATGATCCTAACGTCATGGCCGTTTTTGCGATCAGATCAGCAAAGTGACTGTTGTTTTTTTTTTTTAAAGTTTTTCTTGACTTTAAATTTTATACTATTTTGGCGGCATAGGCAGCATCAAGAAAGATTTTTTGTCAAAAATTTTTGGAAACGATGACAGAGGTATGCATTGGCTTTGTCAGTGGGAATGACCAGTCATTTTCTGCCGTAGGTATGTCCATGATTGTTATCGTCAGCCCTAATGGTCAGCTGGCGATAACAATCAGCAATTTATTATAGGCCACACAGACTGAGAGACAGGGGATTGTAATGTATTGATGTGTCATGTAATGTTAATTTTATTACAGGAGTTGGCGTATGTGATAGGTAATTAATTGAAGGCTAATTCTTTCCTTATCTTTTCACAGGACACACAGCAGCACCCTCGAGCGAGCTCGCCCCGCAGGAGCGGCCCTTCATGAATCGCCATCTGACCCGTCACAGCCCTCCCACAGCGACAGCAGGCTTGCACCACCATCTGGAGAACCGGCAGCCGGTCCATCAGGTGTTCCCCTGCCCGAGGCCTCTGGCGCACCTTCGTTTGGGAATTCCCGACAGCGCCAGCGGGCCTCGGACAGGCCAGCCATGCCCGAATTTTTGCATTTGAGCACGGTTTTCCAGAACTGTTTCAAGGCGTTGAGCGATAAAATGGACACTCGTCTGTCCAGTATCGAACGGCGCCTTGAAAATATGGAAGCCGAGCTCTCAAATCCGGCCAAACATTTTTTAAGTAGTATTGGTAAGGGCATGGTGGAACACCTTACGCCGGAACTCCAGATTTCGGTGATGCAATCCTGCAACAATGCCTTTGTGAGGGCTCTGCAGCAGGCTCGGGTCATGCAGTCAGCGACACTGCCCGTAGTGCCGTCGCTGGCTAGCATGACTCCGACTCCTGCTGCAGAGCCACTCCAGCCACCCCACCCTGGTCCAAGTGCCGAGCGACGCCACCACAGGCACCATAGCAGTGTGCCGCTGACTCCTGCTCCTGCCAGGCCCTCATCCTCCCGCAGCCATCATTCTGGGGGAGCTGCCGCAGGAGGCAAAAAAAGAAAACACAAAAGAAAGAGGACACGCACTGAGGCTCTGGCTGCTCCAATACAACCAACAAGTACACGTCGGGGCTCTAGCCGCAGCAGGAGCAGCCAGAGCCAACCAAGAACCTCACAAAGGCTCGTGTTGCCTCCTCCCTCCCCTACCGAGGTGGCGGTTTCCTCCCCATTATACCCTGCGGAGGGTTTAGACCTGCCATCCAGCCTCCTGGACTATAGGTCAACATCCTCCTCGTCGTCATCATCCTCATTTTCCGCTCCCCATTCCCAAAAAGAAACATACCATTCCCCCATGGTGGCACAGGTTGATACCCCCTAAGTTTATTTCCCCTTTTTTTTTTCTGTTTCCCCCCAATAAAAAAATTTTGTTTTCAAACAACAATATTTGCTCTTATTTTCCAGTATACTTCTCAGCAAGTCACACCGTGCGCCGTCTACACATATTTTGTGCTTCAAACACCTCATATGCAATGTCAGACACTATTTTTATTTTGCCTTTTTTGGTGTGTCTCTCATTGCTGTATGAGGTGTTCACAAACAATAAAGTGTATGAGGTGTTTTCAATCACTAAGGGTACGTGTCCACGCTCAGGATTGCATCAGGATTTGGTCATGATTTTACATAAGTATTTGTAACCCAAAACCAGGAGTGGGTGATAAATACAGAAGTGGAGCAGATGTTTCTATTCTACTTTGCCTCTAATTGTTCCACTCCTGGTTTTGGCTTACAAATACTGATGAAAAGCCGGATTACTCACCGGTAATGCTCTTTTAATGAGTCCACGACAGCACCCCACATGAGAGAGAGGGATCCGCCCCATAGGAACAGGAAACCTACAGAATAAAAGGAGGCGGTCCCCTCTCCTCCTCAGTTTAGTTTACAGAGTACAAAAAGGGAACCGCAAAAGCTTTAGTATTAATTCTTATTCAGCAACATAAATATCTTAAACTCTATACAACCATTATTTGTGAATTTAAAAGGAAGAGCTGTGCATAACTTAGGGAGGGTAGTAAATGGGTGCTGTCGTGGACTCATTAAAAGAGCATTACCGGTGAGTAATCCGGCTTTTTACCCTTCGCCACGACAGCACCCCACATGAGAGATTTTCAGAGATTCATTATTTGGGTGGGATTACTGTATTAAGAACAGCTCTACCAAAGGTTAGATCAGAAGATGTAGATAGATCAAGTCTATAATGGTTGTAAAAGGTAGAAGGTGTAGACCAAGTTGCGGCCTTACATATTAAATGGATCGGTACATCTGCTTGTTCCGCCCAGGAGGAAGCCATGGCTCGTGTTGAGTGCGCTTTAATACCCGCTGGAGGAATCTCGCCTTTTGATGTATAGGCCAAGCAGATAGCATCTCTAATCCATCGAGATATGGTAGCTCTCGTGACCCCATGTCCTTTCTTGTGGCCCTGAAAGGAGATAAACAGAGCCCTACTCTCCCTCCATGTCTGACACCTTTCTATATAGGTCAGGATGGCTCTTCTGACATCTAAGGTGTGGAATTTATGCTGTTCTGGAGTTACAGGTGAATCAAAAAAGGAAGGGAGAAATATCTCTTGGGACCTGTGGTAGGTGGACGCTACCTTAGGGAGGTATGAGGGGTCTGGTTTTAGGACTATCCGATCATGGAATATCAGTAAGAAGGGTGGGTCTACTGATAGGGCCTGGATGTCGCTAACCCGTCTAGCTGAGGTTAGGGCTACCAAGAGGGCTACTTTATATGTCAGGATTTTTAAAGGTATTGAATCTAGTGGCTCAAATGGGGAGCTGGTTAAGGCCTCTAGCACTAGATTTAAATCCCACGGAGGTAGACGGGGAATATGGACCGGTTTACTACGTTCACAAGATTTTATGAATCTGGAGATCCACCTATTAGCTGCTATATTGCATCCATATAGGGCTCCTAATGCCGAGACCTGAACTCTTAAGGTGTTTACAGATAACCCCAACTCTCGGCCTTTTTGCAAGAACTCTAGAATAGGTGTGACTGGAACTTGCTTAGTGAACGGTACCGTGTAAAAGTCTAAGAATTTATTCCATACCCTACTATATATCAGGGTGGTAGATCTTTTCCTGCTCAATAAGAGGGTGTTTACTAGTTCTGCTGAGAACCCTCTTGATCTTAGTAGTTGCCTCTCAAATTCCACGCCGTCAAGTGAAGACCTTTCACTTGCGGGTGGAAAAAGGGGCCTTGGGACAGCAGCTTCTTGTCTGATGGGAGAATCCATGGATCGCATAGGCACATGGTCTGGAGACAAGAGAACCATGGTCTTTTCGGCCAGAATGGTGCAATGAGGATTACTCTTGCTTGTTCCCTCCTGATCTTTCTGATCACTAGTGGAATCAGAGACATCGGAGGAAAGGCGTATGCCAGCTGGAACCTCCAAGGATGGTGGAGAGAGTCTAACATATCTGGGTGATCCATGGCGTTCAGGGAAGCGAACCTTCTTACTTGCCGGTTGTCTCTTGTGGCAAATAGGTCGATTTGTGGTATCCCCCATGATTCTGTTATCATACTGAATATGGATCTGTTTAAGGTCCATTCCCCTTGACGTAACTCGTTTCGGCTGAGGTAGTCTGCCCTGATGTTTTCTACACCTCTGATGTGCAGGGCTGTTAGGGATGTTAGATGAGTCTCTGCCAGCTGGAAGATGTCTGCAGCTATGGTCATTAGACTTCCTGACCTTGTACCACCCTGACGGTTCACATATGCCACTGTGGTGGAATTGTAAGAGTAAATTCTTACATTTGCTCCTTGAATCTGCGGAAGAAAGTGATTTAAGGCATATTCTACTGCTTTTAACTCCTTCCAATTGGAGGAATATGACAATTCTGCCTGGTCCCAAGTATCTTGGGCCAGACTGTCTTTCATATGTGCTCCCCACCCAATAGGGCTGGCGTCGGTGGTAATTATTTTAGATGGGTCTATTATCCATGGCACACCCTCTGAGAGGTGGTCCATGTCTAGCGACCAGGATAGTGATTCTAAGATATCTTTGGAAAGAGTTATTCTGCTTTCTAGATGTCCGTCTTTTCCCTGAGCCGACAATACCTCATACTGTAATTGACGAGTATGAAATTGTGCCCATGGTACAGCAGGGATACATAATGATAATGACCCCAGTAAAGACATGCCCTTCCTTAATGTCATGTAGGGGTTGCGTATTGCGTCTGATACCCTTGATTGTATAGTCAGTTTCTTTGCCTGGGGGAGGAAGCATCTCTGACTTACGGAGTCTAGCTGGATTCCTAGAAATGTCTGGACGGTTTCTGGATTCAGCCGGGATTTTTCGAAGTTGACGATCCAACCTAACTCCTGTAGGGACGAGATCGTATTAGATAGACGAGTTTTACACTGAAGCATAGAGTTTCCCACCACTAGAAAGTCATCTAGGTAGGGTATTATCAAGGTATCTCGTTGACATAGATGAGCCATCACTTCTAATATCACCTTAGTGAAGATGCGGGGAGCCATAGAAAGCCCAAATGGCATTGCAACATACTGAAAGTGTCGAACCTGTCCTTCCAGGGTGACTGCTACCCTTAGATACTTTTGATGTTCGGCATGTATGGGAAGATGATAATAGGCATCCTTTAAGTCTATTCCGGCCATGACACACCTAGGAAACAAGAGTTTTATGGTTGAACTAATGGATTCCATTTTGAAGGTATGATTACGCAGGAAGGCGTTTAATCTCTTGAGATTTATGATGGTTCTAAATGAACCATCAGGCTTATTGATCAAGAATAAAGGGGAATAGAACCCCTTCCCTTCTTGATCCTGGGGAACTTCTATCAGGACTTTTTTAGACAGAAGAGATAGGATCTCTGATTCCAGAGCCCTTTGTTGGTCTTGACCTTTTGGAGATGTTACTATAAAGGAATCCCAAGGGATTCGGTCAAATTCCAATTTTAGGCCGTATTGTACAATGTCCAGAATCCACTGGCTGGATGTTATTTGTTCCCACCTGGGGAGGAAGAATTTTAATCTGCCGCCCACCTCCTGGTTAGCGGTATTTGCGTTTCGGGTTATGGGACCCGCTAAAAAAGGCACCTTTTTGCTTCGGGTCCTTCGACTCCCATCGCTCCCTTTGTTCGAACGGCTTGTTCCTGGTAAAGGGACGTCTTCTGAAGGCTCTCCTGTAGGATGGAAGATACTGGTTAGGGAAGCCTTTTTTCCTTTCTCTTGCTTTACTCAGGAGTTCATCCAGCGCTTTTCCGAAAAGGAACTCACCCTGGCAGGGGATCGCACAAAGTTTTGCTTTGGCCTGTGCGTCCCCTTTCCAGTTCTTTAGCCAGAGTGCTCGCCGGGCTGTGTTCACTAGGCCGGCTGACCTGGCTGCTAGGCGTAGCGAATCCACAGAGGCATCAGCCAAGAATGCTACTGCTTCTTTGATTAGAGGGAATTTCGGCAGGATTGACTCTCTCGAAGTTCTACCTCTAATCTGTTCCTCCAGTTGCTCCATCCACACTAGTAGTGACCTCGCAGTGCAGGTACTAGATATGGCGGGCCTGAACGCCCCCGTGTTGGCTTCCCACGACCTTTTTAGTAAAGCTTCTGCTTTACGGTCCAGCGGGTCTGTCAGGACTCCTGAATCCTCCACCGGTAAGACCGACTGTTTGGTTGTGGAGGCTACAGCGGCATCAACCTTCGGCACCTTTGACCAGGTATTTAGCTCCTCGTCGCTGAAGGGATAGCGTCTTTTAGAGGATGATGGTAGAAAACCTCTATTTTGCTTATCCCACTCTTTTTTTTACTATTTCTTTAATAGTTTTTATGACGGGGAAGGACCTACGTTTCCTCTGTCCTAACCCCGCGAACATGATGTCCTGAGCCGATTTACTTTCTTTCTCATCTGAGCACCCCATCGTGCTTCTGACAGATTTTATTAAATTGTCCACACTGCTGTTGGGAAGACAAAGTCCCCCTTCAGTCTCGGATGAGCTCGGCTGGGATTCCACTTCACCTGAGGATATACATACATCCTCTGACTGTGAACTGACTGGAGATTTGGACCTACTAAGCTGACGGGTACTGGTGGTACTTGTCTGCGCCAACCCCTGCATTTCTTCCCGGATTATAGCTCTGACATCTGATGGAGTCATTATGTTTTCCTGCCGTAAGGTTTGCATGATACACTCCAAACACAGTTTTTTAACATAATCATCCGGGAGGGGCTGCGTACATAAAGCACATTCCTTGTGCTTGGACTTGTGTGTCCTTTTCTTAGTCTAGAGGAAAGATACAGGAGGAACATATATCAGCATATAGGAAGAGACTCTTTCAAAAACTCACCCAGTGAAGCTGACAGGTACCGGTTCTGGAGGCGGATTTCGTTTGGTGGTAGAACCCTTCTCTGGAGGTCGACCACCACTCTTTGTGCTGCTCCTAGCGCTTCTCTCCTTGCTAGGAGAACGCTGTTGCACTGCGGGCAAGTGCGCATCGTCGGCCGGTGAAGCCATCTTACACACACCGGCCCGACGCTAGCGCTGCATTTTTAAATCTGCCGCCCATTCTCCTGCCTCCCCGGACCAACCCGGAAGTGCTCCAGCGACTTCCGGGTTAGACGCGCCGCTCTCACTCACCATGCGGCGGCTAGGGATATTAAGCCGGCCGCAGCAGCGCGCGCGTCCTCACGGTCCCGGGCGGACCCACGGTGACCGGACCCGGACCGTGGATGCTTGGCCAGACGAGGGGGGAGGCTGCAAGCAGGGGCTCCCCCGCCGCTGCTTCTGGAACCGCAGCCCCTGCCGTTCCCTCAGATACCGACGCAGGCGGGTGCATGGCCCAGGGATCCTCTTCATCTGTAGGTAAGCTGGGTCCCTGTAGGAACAGGAAACCTAAACTGAGGAGGAGAGGGGACCGCCTCCTTTTATTCTGTATGTTTCCTGTTCCTATGGGGCGGATCCCTCTCTCTCATGTGGGGTGCTGTCGTGGCGAAGGGTAAAAAATCGTGACAAAATCCTTATGCAATCCTGAACGTGGACACATACCGTAAAGGTACCTTCACACTTAACAATGCTGCAGCGAAACATACAATGATGCAGATCACTGCAGCATCGCTATTTGGTCGCTGGAGAGCTGTCACACAGACAGCTCTCTCCAGCGACCAACGATCAGGGGAACGACTTCGGCATCGTTGAAACTGTCTTCAACGATGCCGAAGTCCCCCTGCAGCACCCGGGTAACCAGGGTAAACATCGGGTTACTAAGCGCAGGGCCGCGCTTAGTAACCCGATGTTTACCCTGGTTACCAGCGTAAATGTTAAAAAAAACAAACAGTACATACTCACCATCTGATGTCCGTCAGGACCCTTGCCGTCTGCTTCCTGCTCTGACTGAGATCCGGCCATACAGTGAGAGCAGAGCGCAGCGGTGACGTCACTGCTGTGCTGTGCTCTCACTGTACGGCGGCACTCAGAGCAGGAAGCAGACGGCAAGGGACCTGACGGACATCAGATGGTGAGTATGTACTGTTTGTTTTTTTTTTTACATTTACGCTGGTAACCAGAGTAAACATCGGGTTACTAAGCGCGGCCCTGTGCTTAGTAACCCGATGTTTACCCTGGTTACCAGTGAAGACATCGCTGGATCGGTGTCACACACACCGATTCAGCGATGTCAGCGGGACCTCAACGATCAAAAAACGGCCCAGGCCATTCCGACACGACCAGCGATCTCGCAGCAGGGGCCGGGCCGCTGGTACGTGTCACACATAGCGAGATCGCTACTGAGGTCGCTGTTGCGTCACAAAACTTGTGACTCAGCAGCGATCTCGCTATGTGAGACGGGGCCTTAAGGGTATGTGTCCACGCTCAGGATTGCATCAGGATTTGGTCATGATTTTACATAAGTATTTGTAACCCAAAACCAGGAGTGGGTGATAAATACAGAAGTGGTGCATATGTTTCTATTATACTTTGCCTCTAATTGTTCCACTCCTGGTTTTGGCTTACAAATACTGATGAAAAATCGTGACAAAATCCTGATGCAATCCTGAACGTGGACACATACCGTAAAGGTACCTTCACACTTAACAATGCTGCAGCGAAACATACAATGATGCAGATCACCGCAGCATCGCTATTTGGTCGCTGGAGAGCTGTCTGTGTGACAGCTCTCCAGCGACCAACGATGCCGAGGTCCCCGGGTAACCAGGGTAAACATCAGGTTGCTAAGCGCAGGCCGCCGCGCTTCCGATGATTACCCTGGTTACCAGTGTTAAATGTAAATAAAACAACAGTACATACACTCACAATTGCGTACCCCGGCGTCCGCTTCCCTGCCCTGACTGAGTGACGGCCCTAACAGCAGAGCGGTCACATCACCGCTGTGCTGTGCATTCACTTTCCGGCCGGCGCTCAGTCAGTGCAGGAAGCGGACGCCGGGGGACGCGAAGATGAGTATATGTCCTGGTTTTTTTTTAACTTTCACACTGGTAAACAGGGTAAATAACAGGTTACTAAGCGCCGCCCTACGCTTAGTAAGCCGATATATACCCTGATTACCATTGTAAAACATCGCTGGTATCGTTGTTTTTGCTGTCAAACACAACGATACACGGCGATCTGACAAACAAATAAATATGTTATATGGTATGGTATAAATTTTGTCATTGAAGCAGGGTAGAAAACTGAAGAAAATTTTTTTTATTAAAACACAACATTTTAAAAACAAAGGGTTCCAAGTTTTTTAGATAAGGCACATTACATTGGTGAACTATTTTTAGCATAGTCACACCAGAATACAGTCCAACAGTTTACTACACCATTGTATCTTGCCATGACACACGGCCAACATCTGACACAAAATAGGCCGCAAAACGATCCCTCATCTGCGCAATTTCCACACTTCCTCAGCGGATGATCATGGAAATCGGGCAATGGGTTGGCTATGGTTTCATCGAGATCCACGTTCAGTCTCTCTTTGGCCAGAATATAATTGTGGAGAACCACACACGCCTTCACCACCTCATCCACTGTCTCAGTTTTCAGATTAATGGCGGATCCTAATATCCGCCATTTGGAGACAAGGATGCCAAAGGCGCACTCCACAGTCCTTCTGGCCCTGGACAGTCTGTAATTGAACACCCTTTTTGTATGGTCCAAGCCCCGACTGGAGTAGGGTTTCAATAGGTTGGCAGACATTTGGAATGCCTCATCCCCAACCACCACAAATGGCATCGCAGGGCCTTCGGTGTGGGGAAGAGGTCGTGGCTGTGGGAAATTAAAATTGTTCCCATATAATTTTTGGCCCATATCCGACTCTTTAAATGTGCGCGAGTCATTTGCACGGCCAAACGCACCAATGTCCACTGCGAGAAAACGGCAGTCCGCACCGGCAATTGCCATCAGCACAGTGGAAAAGTATTTTTTATAGTTGTAGAAAAGGGATCCACTTTTCCCTGGCTTGGTAATCCGAATGTGCTTGCCATCCACCGCGCCAATACAGTTTGGAAACGAACACACTTGGTCAAATTTCTGTGCGTTGTACTCCCAGATTTCGCTTGTAGGGACGGGTAAAAATTCCTCCCGGAGATTATCCCACAAAGCGCGGCATGTCTCAGCAATAATTCCGGAGAGAGTGGAGACTCCAATCCGGAACTGAAATTGAAGGGATCTCAAGGTCTCTCCGGTAGCCAGGAAACTGCCAAGAAGATAAAGAAATTACATTAAAGTACATTGTAATTTAGAAAAGTACATTGACCATACCACCCCCAAAAAAAATAAAAAAAATAAAATAAAAAAAAAAGGGAAGAACATATCTCAGTCATTCAAACAGCTACGTACCGTAGAGTCACCAGCAGCCGCTCCTCTGCGGAAATAGCTCTCCGGAGCTGCGTGTCCTGCCTGCTAATGGCTCCTTCCACCCGACGCAGAAGATACCGGAAGCTCTCCTGAGACATCCTGGTGTATTCGAAATATTTCTCCAGGTTGTCATTCAGTTCGCCAAACAAGCTATGGTAGGCTCCACGGCTCTCCCGGACTTCCAAGATAGGGTGTATCCAAAAGCGGCGACGACTCCATCTCCGTTTTTCCCTTTCCCTTTGATGAAAACAGGCGACAGCATAGGCATGAGCCAAAGCAAATTCCATCTCCATATCCATGTAGATACTGTCCATGGGACGCTCCATCATGAATACCAGCAAAATGGGAGGAATTCATGTCTGCCAGGGTATATATACACAATTACATAAACACCAACCCTCTTCTAGCCATTGGTGGTCCTTATCTATTGTGTAGACACTTTTTTTTGTGGGTGGGATGAAGAATGACTCACTGCACAAAAAAACGCATGCGGCGCAAAACGCTGCGTTTTTTGTTGAAAACGCAACTGCGTTTCAAAAAAACGCAGCGTTGTGCGCCGCATGCGTTGAACGCATGCGGCGCAAAACGCAGCGTTGTGCATGCGTTTTGCTGCGTTTTTGTTTGCGTTGTGCGTTGCGGCGCCGACGCTGCGGCGCACACCGCAAATGTGAACGTAGCCTTAGGCAGGTTATTTACATATGTAGACACCACTGCTGGTGGTTCAGGGGACCTGACAGGTTTCCTTTAAGTGAAAATCCCTTTAAAAGGGTTGTATGGTCTAAAATGAAAAGTCTGCAATCTTTTGAATTTCCCCAGTGCAAGCACTATGCGCTATGACTGTGAACGGCGGAGATGTGATGCATGCGATATGCATACTCCCTGGCAGAAGCCATCTAGTGGGTGTGGCCTCGCTCTATACAAGTGCATGGAGTGAGGCCATTCCCACTATATAGCTAGGAGGCTGTCTCGAAAACCAATTTTTGTGCATTTTAAATGCATTTTTTTGTGTGTTTTATTGTGCTTATTTTTTTCTTTCCAAAGCCTCACTGGATTTCAATGACGCAAAAAATTGCAGTAAAAAAATGAAAAGATTTCACGTGCTGCATTAAAAAAAAAAAAAAAAGCACCTCAAGTAAAACTACATAGAATAAATTTATAGAAACTTCATTCATTTTCCACTAATGTAAAATGCCACTAATGTGTTTTTTTGGGATAAAAAATAAAATGCTACATGTGAAAAAGCCCTTAGTTTCATCCACATACATGATTTTTTTTGCATATAACAAACATAAGTGGAAATCTGCACGGATTTGATGCTGAAACGCTCCAGATTAAAGTCTAGAAATACATTCATAAAATCTTCACCAATCCCATAACGTTAAAATACCCTAAATCTTAGAGATATTGAAATTTTGTAGAAAAAAAACAAACACTTTCTTACTAATGACTACTGTCCAATTGTCAGATCAAAGGTTTCATGTAATGTTTGCCAAGTACAAATTTGTGTTCCATCTCGGAGAGCGTAGTGTTATTAGGTAAATGTTCTACACAGGAGTTACAGTATTGTTACATAAGAGGACAGCAGTCATGGAACTTGGGACGGATAAGCACTACTCCAGCACTCCTCTTCTTCACTTATGGTTACCCCTGAGACATTTCTGTAGTACTACGGGTTTCATGCAATACCGTGTGAGGAGTCTTGTGGGTAGGCTTTAAAGAAGTTCATTAATAAGAAAACTTTCACATTAAGAAAATACTTAAAAGTGCACGCATAGTCTCTGATACAGCAGAAATAGAATATCATAAAGTAAATATACAGTGGGTACGGAAAGTATTCAGACTCCTTCAAATTTTTCACGCTGTTTCATTGCAGCCATTTGGTAAATTGAAAAAAGTTCATTTATTCTCATTAATGTACACTCTGCACCCCATCTTGACAGAGAAAACAGAAATGTAGTAATTTTTGCAAATTTATTAAAGAAGAAAAACTGAAATATCACATGGCCATAAGTATTCAGACCCTTTGCTCAGTATTGAGTAGAAGCACCCTTTTGAGCTAGTACAGCCATGAGTCTTCTTGGGAATGATATAACAGGTTTTTCACATCTGGATTTGGGGATCTCTGCCATTCTTCCTTGCAGATCCTCTCCAGTTCCGTCAGGTTGGATGGTGAATGTTGGTTAGACAGCCATTTTCAGGTCTCTCCAGAGATGCTCAATTGGGTTTAGGTCAGGGCTCTGGCTCGACCAGTCAAGAATGGTCACAGAGTTGTTCCGAAGCCACTCCTTTGTCATTTTAGCGGTGTGCTTAGGGTTATTGTCTTGTTGGAAGGTGAACCTTCAGCCAAGTCTGAGGTCCAGAGCACTCTGAAAGAGGTTTTCATCCAAGATATCTCTTTACTTGGCCGCATTCATGTTTTCTTCAATGGAACCAGTCGTCCTTTCCCTGCAGCTGAAAAACACCCCCATAGCATGATGCTGCCACGTTTTACTGTTGGGATTGTATTGGGCAGGTGATGAGCAGTGTCTGGTTTTCTCCACACATACCGCTTAGAATTATCACCAAAAAGGTCTATCTTCGTCTTATCAGACCAGAGAATCTTATTTCTCATAGTCTGGGAGTCCTTCATGTGTGTTTTTTTAACAAACTATGCGGGCATTCATATGTCTTGCACTGAGGAGAGGCTTCCGTCGGGCCACTCTGCCATAAAAGCCCGACTGGTGGAGGTCTGCAGTGATAGTTTACTTTGTGGAACTTTCTCCCATCTCCCTACTGCATCTCTGGAGCTCAGTCACAGTAACCTTCGGGTTCTTCCTTACCTCTCTCACCAAGGCTTTTCTCCCACGATTGCTCAGTTTGGCTGAACGTCCAGGTCTAGGAAGACTTCTGGTGGTCCCAAACTTGTTCCATTTAAGGATTATGGATGTCACTGTGCATTAAGGAACCATGAGTACTGCAGAAGTTCTTTTGTAACCTTGGCCAGATCTGTGCCTTGCCACCATTATGTCTGTGAGCTCCTTGGCCAGTTCCTATAACCTCATGATTCTCATTTGGTCTGACATGCACTGTGAGCTGTGAGGTCTTATATAGACAGGTGTGCGCTTTTCCAAATCAAGTCCTATCAGTTTAATTAAACACAGCTGGACTCCAGTGAAGGAGTAGAACCATCTCAAGGAGGACCACAAGGAAATGGACAGCATATGACTTAAATATGGGTGTCTGAGCAAACGGTCTGAATACTTATGACCATGTGATATTTCAGTGTTTCTTTTTTAATAAATATATGCAAAAATGTCTACATTTCTGTTTTTTTTTCAGTCAAGATGGGGAGCAGAGTGTACATTAACGAGAAAAAAAATGAACTTTTTTGAATTTACCAAATGGCTGCAATGAAACAGAGTGAAAAATTTAAAGGGGTCTGAATACTTTCCATACCTACTGTACAATAGTGTGCTGAAAGGGGACCTGTCATGTTGAAGTTGGTATCTGATCTGCAGGCAGAGGGTTATAGAACAGAAGGAGCTGATCAGATTGTTGTAGATTTTTGTGGGAAAAGTATGAGTAAAACTTGTATTTTATGAATCCTTCGTATTTGTATGCATATAGGTCCAATGGGCAGTCCTACTCCGTGACTGACAGTCTTCCCTGTAAGACTATGTACGCAAAGATAACTGTCAATCACTAGTAGGACCGCCCACCGGACTTGTACAAACACCAGGGATTTCAATGTTTAAAACACAGGTTATCCTAAATCTTTTCCATATCATTTTAGTCAGATCCTCCTCTGTGCCATGCTCTATGCAGATCGGGCTACATGGAAAACTGGACAGGTTACTTTAAAATACGTTTATTTTCAGAAAAAAATACACAACATTTAACAGTTTTTACTCTTTAAATTCTCATATGGTTTAGTTACTTATAAGCTGCAGACATACATCAATCAACCATAACATTTAAGGGGGTTTCCCATGGATAAAGTACATTTTAATTAATAGATCTTATAACAATAATAATTTCCAGTATTGGACAAATTAAAAAAAAAAATGTTCCTGTGCTGAGATAATCTTATAAATGTGCTCCTGCTGTGTACTGTGTAATGGCCGTGTCTGACCGTACAGGGACATGGTCTGATCATATCACAGCTCCTGGGCAGGGGAGGAAACAAAGGAGAGTATACTATACAGACATTACCACAGAGGATCACATTAATGTTTTACCACACAGAAAAAATGTTCCTGCATGGTCAGACACAGCCATAACACAGTACATAGCAAAGACACAAGAACTTTTTTTTAGCACATCCAATTGTCGATCTTATTTATAATTCCAAGATCTATACATAAAAATGTACTTTGTGGGGGAAAACTACATTAGGGCTGTGCTTCCACAAGGCGATTTAACTGCAATTTTGTCACTTTTTTTTTGTAATGTTAAGTACATAAAACACATTAATTTTTATTACATATTGTCGCATAACAAACAGCAGCTAACTGCGCTACCAAAACTCCGACCACCTGTGGACACATTTTAGTTAACAGCCTTGCAGCCATTGGCTTGCCATGTGTGAGTGGAACTTTGGTCTCATGGCAGTAGTATTTAGACCAGGTACAGACATATCATTGTTGCAACCTGTGCAGCAGCACAACGGCCCAAGGGGTAAAGGACTTTTTTTATCTTTCTATTATGGGCCTAAGAACTAACAGGGAGGTAGTTATTAATTACCTGCCTGTTCTGCCCACCGTCAATCTCTGCTGGCTCACAGTGGTCACCGACCACTCCTGCGGCTTCCGCTGACGTCACATCCACAGAGCAGCGGCTTCTCTTGCACTCTGCACTGTTGATGGGGCGTGATATCATACTTATTGACAGTTGGCTCATTGCTGCCTAACTTCAGGAAGTCGGCTGTCAATCAGCATGACAATGGCAAATCACGATTCCTGGACAGACAAGCCTGGAAGAGGAACAGCTGCTCTGTTGATGCAGAAGAATAATTGGCAGGAGTGGTCCGTGACCACTCTGAGGTGGCACAGGGTTGAACAGACAGCTAGTTAGCAACTATCTGCCTGTTTGTTTTAACAATGGGCCTAAGAACTAACAAACAAAAAAACAAACAAACATAAAATGGTTCTGGAAATCCCCTTTAAGAAGGCTGGACAGAATGGACTAAGGAAAAGTCTAAGTGTAAGGAAAGGGGATAGGGAGAAATACAGGCAGAAAACTAGTTATGAAGCTTTCTAGTTAAAGTTTTAGTTCATCCTAGCACTGAATTCACAACTACACCAAAGCTCTGTTCTGATACAGACATCGCTCAGATATAAATAAAAATTAGAGATAGAGATTACACACAGAAGACTTGTGAAAAATGTAGGATACATCTACTGTATATACCCGAGTATAAGCCAACCCGAGTATAAGCGGACCCCCCTAATTTTGCCACAAAAACTGGGAAAACTTAATAACTCGAGTATAAGCCTAAAGTGGGAAATGCAGCAGCTACTGGTAAAATTCAAAAATAAAAATAGATACCAATAAAAGTAAAATTAATTGAGACATCGGTAGGTTAAATGTTTTTGAATATCCATATTGAATCAGGAGCCCCATATAATGCTCCATACACTTCATGATGGGCCCCATAAGATGCTCCATACAAAATACGCCCCATAAGATGCTCCATATAATGCTGCACAAAGGTTAATAATGGCCCCATAAGATGCTCCATAGAAACATTTGCCCCATACAATGCTGCATAAAGGTTGATGGCCCCATAAGATGCTCCATAGATTATGCCCCATAAGATCCTCAATACATTATGCCCCATAAAATGCTCCATAGATTTTGTCCCATAAGATGCTCCACAGATTATGCCCCATAAGATGCTCCATACATTATGCCCCATAAGATGCTCCATACATTATGCCCCATAAGATGCTCCATACATTATGCCCCATGAGATGCTCCATACATTATGCCCCATAAGATGCTCCATACATTATGCCCCATAAGATGCTCCATACATTATGCTCCATATGCTGTTGCTGCGATTAAAATTTAAAAAATCACATACTCACCTCTCTTCGCTCAGGCCCCCGGAACTTGCGAGTCACCTTCCCCGTGCCGCTCTGTCTTCCATCCTCCGCAGTGACTGTTCAGGCAGAAGGCAGCGCACACACTAACTACGTCATCGTGTCGTCTGACCTGAACAGTCACAGCCAGAGGACGGAAGACAGAGCGTCGCGCAGCGGTGGAACGGGGCGAAGTGAATATCGCGCAATGCTCACACTCCCCCGATATACTCACCTGCTCCTGGCACGGTCCCTGGCAGCGTCTCACTGTCAGATGGTCTCCGGGAGCTGGCGGCATCTTCCTATGTTCAGCTGTCACGCACCGCTCATTAATGAATATGCGTCCATATTCATTGCTTTAATGAGCGGTACCACGTGACCGCTGAACACAGGAAGAGCTGCCCGGAGACCATCGGACATGCAAGGACCGCGCCAGGAGCAGGTGAGAATGTGACAGCCGCCGCTCCCCCTCTCCCGCCGACCCCCTGAGACAACGACTCGAGTATAAGCTGAGAGGTGCACTTTCAGCCCAAAAAAGTGGGCTGAAAATCTCAGCTTATACTCGAGTATATACGGTATATACACCTCTGGCAAAAATTAAGAGACCACTGCACTGTTTGTCTGATTTTTCGCTTTATAGGTATACAGTTAAGTCCATATATATTTGGACAGAGACAACATTTTTCTAATTTTCGTTATAGACATAATCACAATGAATTTTAAACAAAACATTTCAGATGCAGTTGAAGTTCAGACTTTCAGCTTTCATTTGAGGGTATCCACATTAAAATTGGATGAAGGGTTTAGGAGTTTCAGATCCTTAACATGTGCCACCCTGTTTTTTTAAAGGGACCAGAAGTAATTTGACAATTGACTCCAAGGCTATTTCATGGGCAGGTGTGGGCAATCCCTTCGTTATGTCATTCTCAATTAAGCAGATAAAGGGCCTGGAGTTGATTTGAGGTGTGGTGCTTGCATTTGAAAGGTTTTGCTGTGAAGCAAACATGTGGTCACAGGAGCTCTCCATGCAGGTGAAACAAGCCATCCTTAAGCTGCGGAAACAGAAAAAACTCATCCGAGAAATTGCTACAATATTATGAGTGGCAAAATCTACAGTTTGGTACATCCTGAGAACGAAAGAAAGCACTGGTGAACTCTCATCAATGCAAAAAGACCTGGGCACCCATGGAAGACAACAGTGGTTGATAACGCAGAATAATCTCCATGGTGAAGAGAAACCCCTTCACAACAGCCAACCAAGTGAACAACACTCTCCAGGAGGTAGGCGTATCAATATCCAAATCTACCATAAAGAGAAGACTGCATGAAAGTAAATATAGAGGGTTCACTGCACGATGCAAGCCACTCATAAGCATCAAGAATAAAAAGGCTAGACTGGACTTTGCTAAAAAACATATAAAAAAGCCAGCACAGTTCTGGAAGAATATTCTTTGGACAGATGAAACCAAGATCAACCTCTACCAGAATGATGGAAAGAGAAAAGTATGGTGAAGGTGTAGTACAGCTCATGAAAGCATACCACATCATCTGTAAAATACGGCGGAGGCAGTGTGATGGCTTGGGCATGCATGGCTGCCAGTGGCACTGGGTCACTAGTGTTTATTGATGATGTGACACAGGACAGAAGCAGCCGAATGAATTCTGAGGTATTCAGAGACATACTGTGTGCTCAGATCCAGCCAAATGCAGCCAAACTGATTGGTCGTCGTTTCATACTACAGATGGACAATGACCCAAAACATAAAGCCAAAGCAACCCAGGAGTTTATTAAAGCAAAGAGGTGGAATATTCTTGAATGGCCAAGTCAGTCACCTGATCTCAACCCAATTGAGCATGCATTTCACTTGTTAAAGACTAAACTTCAGACAGAAAGGCCCACAAACAAACAGCAACTGAAAACCACCACAGTGAAGGCCTGGCAAAGCATCAAAAAGGAGGAAACACAGCGTCTGGTGATGTCCATGAGTTCAAGACTTCAGGAAGTCATTGCCAACAAAGGGTTTTCAACCAAGTACTAGAAATTAATATTTTATTTAAAATTATTTAATCTGTCCAATTACTTTTGGTCCCTTTAAAAACACGGTGGCACATATTAAGGAGCTGAAACTCCTAAACCCTTCATCCAATTTTAATGTGGATACCCTCAAATGAAAGCTGAAGGTCTGAACTTCAACTGCATCTGAATTGTTTTGTTTAAAATTCATTGTGGTAATGTCTATAACCAAAATTAGAAAAATGTTGTCTCTGTCCAAATATATATGGACTTAACTGTATTTTTGAGTAAAATGTAAATTGTTATTTTATTCTATAAACTACAGACAACATGTCTCCGAAGTTCCAAGCAATACATTTTGTATTTATTTTCTGAAAATGAGAAATGGTCAAAATAACAAAAAATGCATTGCTTGCAGACCTCAAATAATGCAAAGAAACCAAGTTCATAATCATTTAGAAACAACAATACTAATGTTTTAACTCCGGAGGCGTTCAGAAATCAATATTTTGTGGAATAACCATGATTTTTAATCACAGCTTTCATGCGTCTTGGCATGCTTTCCACCAGTCTTTCACACTGCTTTTGGGTGACTTTATGGCCACTCCTGGTACAAAAATTTAAGCAGTTCTTCTTTGTTTGATGGCTTGTGACTACCCATCTTCCTCTTCATTACATTTCAGAGGTTTTCAATGGGGTTCAGGTCTGGAGATTGGGCTGGCCATGACAAGGATTTGATATGGTGGTCCTTCATCCACACCTTGATTAACCTAGCTGTGTGGCATGGCACATTGTCCTGCAGCAAAATCCAGTCCTTAGAGTTGGGGAACATTGCCTGAGCAGAAGGAATCAACTGCTTTTCCAGGGAAACCTTGTATGCGGCTTGATTCATACATCTTTTGCAAAGATTAACCTG
Source organism: Ranitomeya variabilis (assembly GCF_051348905.1). NCBI lineage: Eukaryota > Metazoa > Chordata > Amphibia > Anura > Dendrobatidae > Ranitomeya > Ranitomeya variabilis. Next base: position 325,988,306 of record NC_135237.1, on the reverse strand, counting down.
CTCAATTCCAGCCTTGCTGAAGCATCCCCAGATCATCACCAATCCTCCACCAAATTTCACAGTGGGTGCAGGACACTGTGGCTTGTACACCTCTCCAGGTCTCCATCTAACCATTAGATGACCAGGTGATGGGCAAAGCTGAAAATTAGACTCATCAGAGAAGATTACCTTACTTCAGTCCTCTATGGTCCAATCCTTATGGTCTTTGGCAAACCTCAGCCTGGCTCTCCTTTGCTACTCATCGATGAAAGGTTTTTTCTAGCTTTACATGACTTGAGTCCTGCCTCTAGGAGCCAGTTATGAACTGTTCTTGCCGTGCACTTCACCCCAGCTGCCATTTCCCATTCCTTGTGTAGGTCACTTGATATCATCCTGCGGTTGCAGAGTGACATTCGAATAAAATGACGGTCATCCTAGTCATTAGAGAGTCGTTTTCACCCTCTGCCGGTCTGTAGCATTGTGGTCCCCAATGTCTGCTGCTTGAACTTGTTGTAATGGACTGCCGTCTTAGAAATTTTAAGGATGGAGGCAACATGACGCTCACTGTGTCCCCCTGCTAATAAAGCCAGAACTGAGCCCTTCTTTTCCTTACTCAAGACTTTTCTTTTCAACTCCTTTGGCATGGATAAAAGTTATTTTTTCATTCCGATTACTTTTGGGATATTACTAGCACTTGTTTTGCCATCCAGCTTGTCCCATTGCAAGAGGATTGTGAACATCACAGCAGTGTTTTTTTTATACTTTCCTGTGTTAATTAAGATTTTGTTACGGTGATCACCTAATCAGAAGCACATTAAGTAGAATGAGGTGTACTCTGGTGGGAATTCAACTGACACTGGAATGGAATGGCTGTCAGACAAGTAGAGAAGCTGATTTTTATAAAACTGTGCAGTGGTCTCTTCATTTTTTCCAGAGCTGTATATAAAGCTGAGTGTATGTATGTGTGTATGTATGTATGTATGTATGTATCAAGTCACGCCCACTTCATAGCCCCACCCACTCCGCATAGCCACACTCCCTCTACACGCAAAGCCCCATCCACATGGCCCACATTGTTAGCGCACACGGGCGGAGACACATTCACCTCGAAAGCCACCCTGCAAAACTCACCGGCTGCAACGTCCCAGCCGCTGCGAGCCACAATCAGGGCCGCCGCCTTCAGAGTATCAGTGAGCAGCAGGTGGAAGCCACATCTAGCTCCGTCGTGTATAGAATGGAGTTGCTCCTGTGAGGCATCACGTCAAGGGAAAGGGAGGAGTCTCATGGATTACACTGCTGTGCTCATAAAAGGAAGTTGCTGTGCACGTGTAAGGGGAAGAGAGGAGTGAGGGGAAAATGAGAGGAGTGAGGTGAAAATGAGAGAAGTGAGGGGAAAATAAGAGGAGTGAGGGGAAAATGAAAGGAGTGAGGGGAAAATAGTGGAGTGTTCAGAAAATGACATGTGTGAGGTCAAAATGACAGATGTGAGGGGGGAAATGACAGAAGTGAGGGGGAAAATGACAGATGTGATGGGAAAATGAGAGAAATGAGGTGCTGCTGCAGTATGAGGCTGTGTATAGAGAAGAGTGAGGCACTGCAGGTGGAGACTGTGTATAAGGTCACATTCACATGTTCAGTACTTGGTCAGTATTTGACCTCAGTATTTATAATCCAAAACCGCGAGTGGGATAAGAATACAGAAGTGGTCACGTGTATACTTTTCCTCTGATTGTTTTACTCCAAGTTTTAGCTTACAAATACTGAGGTAAAAATACTGACCAAATAAAGTGTGATCGAGGTCTAAAGGAGAAAAGTGTGGCGCTGCAGAAGAAGTAGGTTGTGTATACGATGCGCTTTATTGCAATTAGTGCAATTTCTCTCGGGATCAAGTGTTTCCAAATGTATATGGAAGAGGAGTGTGAGGTGCTGCAGGAGGAGGCGACTATAAAGGAGAAAAGCTGTGTGGCAGAAAAATGCTGTGTATAAAGGAGGAGCGTGAGGTGAAGGAGGAGGCTGTGCACAAAAAAGGAGCATGAGGTGCAGGGGCAATAAGGCCCCTAACTGCGGCCGCTAGAAGTCGTATCGGCAGTCGTTAAGGGGTTAATATTGTGTTAAAAAAAACCTTTTGCTTCAACAAAATGGCGCCGGTTGTCTTCCTTGTACCAGTGCGGGAGTGTTGCTATGTTCAACAACGACAATTTCCATTTCTTGTGTGCGTTCCCACACTGGTCCTCGGAACACAGTGGGCTGCGCATGTGCAGATTGAGAGAATTGCTTGCCGATAGATGCTATTGCGCATGCGCCAGCACCATTTTGTTGAAGAAAAAAATGTTCTTTTTTGAAGACCACAATACTAAATGCGCAGGTGCAGTATTTAACCTTCATGACCGTGGAATTTTTCGTTTTTCCGTGTTCGTTTTTCACTCCCCTCCTTCCCAGAGCCATAACTTTTTTATTTTGCAGTCAATTTGGCCATGTGAGGGCTTATTTTTTGCGGGACGAGTTGTACTTTTGAACGACATCATTGGTTTTACCATGTCGTGTACTAGAAAACGGGAAAAAAATTCCAAGTGCAGTGAAATTGCAAAAAAAGTGCAATCCCACACTTGTTTTTTGCTTGGCTTTTTTGCTAGGTTCACTGAATGCTAAAACTGACCTGCTATTATGATTCTCCAGGTCATTACGAGTTCATAGACACCTAACATGACTAGGTTATTTTTTACCTAAGTGGTGAAAAAAAATTTCAAACTTTGCTAAAAAAAAAATAAAAAAAATTGCGCCATTTTCCGATACTCGTAGCGTCTCCATTTTTCATGATCTGGGGTCGGTTGAGGGCTTATTTTTTGCGTGCTGAGCTGATGTTTTTAATGATTCCAATTCGGTGCAGATACGTTCTTTTGATCGCCCGTTATTGCATTTTAATGCAATGTCGCGGCGACCAAAAAAACGTAATTCTGGCGTTTAGATTTTTTTCTCGTTACGCCGTTTAGCGATCAGAATCGCCTGATCTATCGATAAAAAAAAAGCATTAACCTGAACGTGGTGATACCAAATACAGTGGGGCAAAAAAGTATTTAGTCATTCAGCAATAGTGCAAGTTCCACCACTTAAAAAGATGAGAGGCGTCTGTAATTTACATCATAGGTAGACCTCAACTATGGGAGACAAACTGAGAAATAAAAATCCAGAAAATCACATTGTCAGTTTTTTTTATCATTTTATTTGCATATTATGGTGGAAAATAAGTATTTGGTCAGAAACAAAATTTCATCTCAATACTTTGTAATATATCCTTTGTTGGCAATGACAGAGGTCAAACGTTTTCTGTAAGTCTTCACAAGGTTGCCACACACTGTTGTTGGTATGTTGGCCCATTCCTCCATGCAGATCTCCTCTAGAGCAGTGATGTTTTTGGCTTTTCGCTTGGCAACACGGACTTTCAACTCCCTCCAAAGGTTTTCTATAGGGTTGAGATCTGGAGACTGGCTAGGCCACTCCAGGACCTTGAAATGCTTCTTACGAAGCCACTCCTTCGTTGCCCTGGCGGTGTGCTTTGGATCATTGTCATGTTGAAAGACCTAGCCACGTTTCATCTTCAATGCCCTTGCTGATGGAAGGAGGTTTGCACTCAAAATCTCACGATACATGGCCCCATTCATTCTTTCATGTACCCGGATCAGTCGTCCTGGCCCCTTTGCAGAGAAACAGCCCCAAAGCATGATGTTTCCACCACCATGCTTTACAGTAGGTATGGTGTTTGATGGATGCAACTCAGTATTCTTTTTCCTCCAAACACGACAAGTTGTGTTTCTACCAAACAGTTCCAGTTTGGTTTCATCAGACCATAGGACATTCTCCCAAAACTCCTCTGGATCATCCAAATGCTCTCTAGCAAACTTCAGACGGGCCCGGACATGTACTGGCTTAAGCAGTGGGACACGTCTGGCACTGCAGGATCTGAGTCCATGGTGGCGTAGTGTGTTACTTATGGTAGGCCTTGTTACATTGGTCCCAGCTCTCTGCAGTTCATTCACTAGGTCCCCCCGCGTGGTTCTGGGATTTTTGCTCACCGTTCTTGTGATCATTCTGACCCCACGGGGTGGGATTTTGCGTGGAGCCCCAGATCGAGGGAGATTATCAGTGGTCTTGAATGTCTTCCATTTTCTAATTATTGCTCCCACTGTTGATTTCTTCACTCCAAGCTGGTTGGCTATTGCAGATTCAGTCTTCCCAGCCTGGTGCAGGGCTACAATTTTGGTTCTGGTGTCCTTTGACAGCTCTTTGGTCTTCACCACAGTGGAGTTTGGAGTCAGACTGTTTGAGGGTGTGCACAGGTGTCTTTTTATACGGATAACAAGTTTAAACAGGTGCCATTACTACAGGTAATGAGTGGAGGAAAGAGGAGACTCTTAAAGAAGAAGTTACAGGTCTGTGAGAGCCAGAAATCTTGATTGTTTGTTTCTGACCAAATACTTATTTTCCACCATAATATGCAAATAAAATGATAAAAAAACAGACACTGTGATTTTCTGGATTTTTATTTCTCAGTTTGTCTCCCATAGTTGAGGTCTACCTATGATGTAAATTACAGACGCCTCTCATCTTTTTAAGTGGTGGAACTTGCACTATTGCTGAATGACTAAATACTTTTTTGCCCCACTGTATGTGTAGATTTGATTTTTTTTTATTGATTTATTTTGATTGGGGCGAAAGGGGGGTGATTTAAACTTTTATATTTTTTTTATTTTTTTCACATTTTTTTAAACTTTTTTTTAACTTTTGCCATGCTTCAATAGCCTCCATGGGAGGCTAGAAGCAGGCACAGCACGATCACCTCTGCTACATAGCAGCGAACAGCAGATCGCTGTAGTAGAAAATCAGGTGTGCTGTGAGCGCCGACCACAGGGTGGCGCTCACAGCTACCGGCGATCAGTAACCTTAGAGGTCTCAAGGACCTCTATGGTTACAATGGAGAAGCATCGCCGACCTCCGATCATGTGACGGGGGTCGGCGATCCCGTCATTTCCGGCCGCCCGGCCGGATGCGGTAGTTAAATGCCGCTATCTGCGTTTGACAGCGGCATTTAACTAGTTAATAGCGGCGGGTGAATCGCGATTTCACCCGCCACTATTGCGGGCACATGTCAGCTGTTCAAAACAGCTGACATGTCCCGGCTTTGATGCGGGCTCACCGCGGAGCCCTGCATCAAAGCAGGGGAGCTGACATCGGACGTACTATACTGTCCGATGTCAGTAAGGGGTTAATATAGGAAGCACATCACTGAAGGTTCAGTGACCTGTCATTTAAGCCCAGAATGATCATGACGAGGCCAGAGCACCAAAAAAGATCCGCATACTAGCACACCACAGCATCTCATTAAGGCTACTTTCACACATCAGGTTTTTTGCATCAGGCACAATCCGGTGAATGTTGGAAAAAACGGATCCGGCGCAGATTGTGAAAAACTGATGCGACTGATCCGTTTTTTCGACGGATCCAACTAGCATATCCAGATAATTGGATGAAAAAAATTTGGAGCATGCTCAGTTTAAAAAAACAGAATCTGGCACCGGAATCCGTCATTTTTGGGATCCGGCACCTTCAGGCCCCCATAGGCTTCCGTTCTAGCAAACAGCCGGAAGGGCCGGATCCGGCGCTTCAAGCTTTTTCGCTGGAGACAAAAAAAAAAAATGTCGCTATGGACATTTTTTCCAGAAACGGCGGATTTGCCGGATATGGCGAAAACCGGACGAAACGCAAGGTCATCCGGCGCAATCCGGCACGAATACAAGTCTATAGGAAAAAAAACAGATCCAACAAAAACGCAACATTCGCCGGATCCGTTTTTTTTTAAATTAGCCGGATTGAGCCTGACAGCGAAAACCTGATGTGTGAAAGTAGCCTAACTTAAAACTTCTAAACAAAGATTAAAAAAAGAAATATAACACAGATTTCTCCAACCCAGGTATCATTTTAAGGCCTCTTTCACACTTCCGTTTTTACAATCTGCACAGGATCCGTCAAAATGTTGAAAAGACGGATCCTGTGCTGATTGTAAAAAACAGATGCACTGGAGTCATATTTTTGACGGTTCCAGTGCATCCTAGAAGGCTATGTGCACACGTTGTGTATGCGTCTTCGCCGCGGTTTTTCGCGGCGAAAACACATACACAACACAACACAACCCATGATAAAAATAAAAAAAACATTAAAAAAATCATGATATTCTTACCTTCCGGCAGCCCCCGCAGCCTTTGCGATGCTCCGTTCCCAGTGATGCATAGCGTGACAATGACCTGTGATGACATAGCGGGCTCGCGAGACCGCTATGTCATTGGGTCATTTCGCTATGCATCACTGGGAACCGGAGCTGTCGGCAGCATCGCGAGCATCGGGGGGAAGGCGCAATTTTTTTTTAGTAAAGTTTGGAATTTTTTTTCACCACTCAGATAAAAAAAATAACCTAGATATGTTTGGTGTCTATGAACTCGTAATGGCCTAGAGAATCATAATGGCAGGTCTGTTTTAGCATTTAGTGAACCTGGCAAAAAAGTCAAACAAAAAACAAGTGTGGGATTGCACTTTTTTGCAATTTTCACTGCACTTGGAATTTTTTTCCCGTTTTCTAGTACACGGCATGGTAAAACCAATGGTGTCATTCAAAAGTACAACTTTTTTTATTGATAGAAAAATTAAAAACTAATGGCTCTGGGAAAGAGGGGAGCGAAAATTGAAAAACAAAAAAAGCTCCGGTCATTAAGGGGTTAAACAATCCATATGTTCGACTTTTCAAGACTGCACTTGAATGCATGCCAAGTGACGATTACAAAGTTGTAATCAGAACTGACAAAACACCACAAGGTGAGCATCAGCGGCGTTTCAATGCCCCCACATTTGATGAGGCAGCTATTTTGATTGTGGGTAATGAGTTTCACAGCCGTGACATTGTGCTTCAGAAAAGGAACAATGGTTTGCAACGGGTGGCACAAACTCATAGTACCGTATTTTCCGGATTATAAGGCGCACATAAAATGTTGAGAATTTCTCAGAAATAGAAAGTGCGCCTTATAATCCAGTGCGCCTTATATATGAACCAAGAGAGAGGTTCATACAGGATCCTTTACCTCTATCGTGGGCGGCAGGGGTCGGCGGCGGCATACCACAGCACCACCACTATTGGTATATATAAGACCAACTGGCTGCGGGCCCGAAGTGAAAGTGAAAGTACAAATAAAGTGCACGCTTATATTACGCCCCTAATTGGCACCTGGTTCCACAGCACAATCTAGCTCCAACAGTATTAAAGGGAACCTGTCACCCCGTTTTTTCAGATTGAGCTATAAATACTGTTAAATAGGGCCTGCGCTGTGCGTTACTATAGTGTATGTAGTGTACCCTGATTCCCCACCTATGCTGAGAAATACATTACCAAAGTCGCTGTTTTCGCCTGTCAATCAGGCTGGTCTGGTCAGATGGGTGTGTTCACAGCGCTCTTTTCTTCCCCAGCTTTCCGTTGGTGGCGTAGTGGTGTGCGCATGTCCAAGTTCCGAATTCCCTGCGCCCACGTGAAGACACAGCGCGCGATCTGCGCTGTCATCCCTTTCATCGGTGGGGGCGGCCATCTTCCTGGGGCCGCGCGTGCGCAGAAGAGTGCTCTGCAGCGTGTCTGCTGCACGGGGCTTCAGGAAGATGGCCGCGGGATGCCGCGCGTGCGCACAAGAGATCGCGGCGGCCATCTTTCCAAAGCCGAGTTTGCATCTCGGCTTTGGGAAGATGGCCGCCGCGATCTCTTCTGCGCACGCGCGGCATCCCGCGGCCATCTTCCTGAAGCCCCGTGCAGCAGACACGCTGCAGAGTTGATGAGGCTGGCGTGCAGGGGTCCCGTGACGTTCCTATACAGCAGGTGGGGCGGAAGAGCTTTGGCCGCAGGGTGGATGTGACCGGCGTGCAGGGTTGCTGTGATACTTACAGCTCTGTGCGCAGGATCCTTGCAATATATCTGTGCTTTAGCGTTAACTATATCCACTACCCCAAAAAATGCCTCCTGTTAAGAGACATGCTTATGATGCAGGTTTCAAGCTTAAAGCTATAAGTTATGCAGTACATGGTTTACTATGCGGTCGACTCTGGGAAAATGCCTGCTGGGGGCATCGCATGCGCAGATAGAGAGCTATATGGTAATAAGGGGTAATGGCTTGTTGGACGAGGTGGGATTGAAGGGTTCATAGAGTAAAAGTACGGTAAACGTTTTGATTTGCAATTACAGCTGAACCAGTTTCAAGTTATTGTTAAAAAGTGTAATAAATCTTGACTTGCAGTCTGAGCAATGGTTTATTTAACGGTAATGTGCTGCGCCTTATAATCCAGTGCGCCTTATATATGAAACAAAATTGCTTATGAGGCGCTCATAGAAAGTGCGCCTTATAATCCGGTGCGCCTTATAATCCGGAAAATACGGTAATCATTTACCGTAGTTAATGTGTGTTGCAAATCTGTAGTGTTGAATATATGATGTGAAATGTTTTCATGTGCAATACAATCATTATAATTTGTTATAACGAACCACAGTTAGTTACTATGCCCGGGCAACGCTAGTGTCATATAATAACCAAAAATAGTGTTATTTCTCATGCATGCACGCACGACAGTTTAGTCTAAAAAGTGACCTGAACGCATTACCAATTTCCGAATATGCAATAATGCAGCATAAAGCTCCTGATTTGTTGCCGGCATGTATAGCTAACCAATGCATTGTTACTCGCCTGTTCTAGTTCTAGTATCATGCTCTTCGTCCACCACTTGCCACGACTGGCACCTTCTGCTATGAACATAAGGTTACTATCATAACAGGCCACGCACCTCTGATGTCACTCCTCACTCCCTAGGGTCTTCCAGGCCAGTTCAGGTGGCAAAACAAAGTATTCAGGTAGCTAGCTAGATTCTCACTCGTACCACCTCGCTGAGCTTCACCATCTGCTACATAATTGCCTCCTTAGTAACCCAGTGATTCTGCTACAACCAGTCTCCTCCTTGGATCCACTCCTCTAAGGCCTCTTTCACACTTCCGTCTTTGAGCTCCCGTCGAAATCCGTCGATTTTTGAAAAAACAGGATCCAGCAAATTTTTCTGCTGGATGCTGTTTTTTCTCATAGACTTGTATTAGTGACGGATTGTGAAGGATGGCCATCTGTTGTGCACTGGATCCGTTGGAAAATTGCTGTCCGTCGGGCGGGGACAACGCACAGAGGAACGTTTTTTTTTGTACGTTGGAAAATCGCTCAGCTACGGATCCTGCGCTGCCCGTCGTTGGCTATAATGGAAGCCTATGGACGCAGGATCCGTCGCTGACTGTCAAAAGCAGGAATCCAGCGACGGGTTCCGTCTTTTGAAATTGAGCATGTGTGGAAGAATTTCCAGTCAGGGAAATTCTCTCTCTCTCGCTCGCTCTCTCTCTCTTTTTACTATTGATGCTGCCTACAGTACAGACCAAAAGTTTGGACACACCTTCTCATTTAAAGATTTTTCTGTATTTTCAGGACTATGAAAATTGTACATTTACACTGAAGGCATCAAAACTATGAATTAACACATGTGGAATTATATACTTAACAAAAAAGTGTGAAACAACTGAAATTATGTCATATTCTAGGTTCTTCAAAGTAGCCACCTTTTGCTTTGATGACTGCTTTGCACACTCTTGGCATTCTCTTGATGAATTTTTTTTTTTTTATTATTTTTAACCTGGCTTGTGTTGTGTATGTGCTTTTGCAGCGGAAAACCGCTGCGAAGATGCATACACAACAGGTGCACATAGCCTCGACGGGTCTGTCAGAAAAACAGGCCCAGAGCACCCGTTTTTTACAATCTGCACAGGATCCGTCATTTCAACATTTTGACGGATCCTGTGCAGATTGTAAAAACGGAAGTGTGAAAGAGGCCTAATTCGCAGAAAGGACCCAGGGATGAGAAGGCACTAGAACAAAATGGGTGCACATAGGTGTCAGTGCACATGGGCACACATCAGGCCAAGTTCAAGCAGTGCTTGTGTCAAACTGTCAATCATAAGTGGGGTAGGCCTCAACACACAAAATGAGAGGGTGTAACAGTGTACTGAGCTTTTGGCCAAAATCAAGAGTGCACTGAAGTCCCTTCGTTTGCATATGAATTAAAAGTATTTTTCCCAGTCACTGTATCACTAAAAAAGTAAAGTTCTAGCATGATTTTTACAGGGGCCAACTCCCTTATAGCACTGTATAGATTGTTTAATATTTATTTTAAGGGTGGCAGACTCCCTTTAAGCGAGCCTCCTGTCAAACCTAGCTCTGCTACAACATCATGACCAGTTCATCTCCCTGCATCATCATCTGTCCGTTCTGCACTCCATCTGCTCATCGGGAGGACCAAAGGCTTTTGAGGAAGTGAGATATAACACGTATAAGTAGAATTTTTGTTAAACAAAGAGGGCAGACAGAAAGGAACTTTTTTCTTTTCATCGTAACCAACAAAATAAAAAGGTCCACACTATCCTTGTCAGTATGTAAGCACAAACCAAAGGAGCACAGATAATCACATACACAAAACACTGTGCACTTTTGCAGCCAAGTGCTTGGTTGTAGTGTGAAGTTATACAATAATTCTCATTATGCAGCTTCTGATACATTTTGGTGGCTATACAAGTAGGAAATGAATGTGCAGCACAAGCATGGCAGAGTTCTCAGGCCCCATTAACAGCTAGAATTCCCTAACCTTTAGGAGCCATGTATTCACCAGGTGGTCACCGCCGCTACCTGTTTATGATGAGGTCACGTCTGAGTGAAGTGTCCCCACCCACACATCCCAGTAGCAGCACTTCGCCTACTTGTCTGTGTCTGTACTGGGATTTCCCCAGGCCTGAAATAATAAGAATAACAACTTTGCTACTTGCTCCATTTCTCTGTTCCAGTAAATCGTAACCAACAGCTAATCCAACAAGCAGAAAGGAAAGACGTATAATGGAGAAACAAATAGACCAAACCCGGCATGTGACTCCTTCTTCTCATCTCTTCAATGCAAAGGAAACAACAAGGTTGTGGCTAAGAAGTGGCATGTGTTCGCTGCAAAACATTGATTCACTATTTGCTACACAACATGACTACATCAGAATACAAGAATGGGTTACACTGTGATTTCATGAATTACGGGACCCTAGATCATATAATGCTTTCAGTAAATCCTTGTCACATAGCCTGGTTGACAGTAATTAGACTTTTCATTATGGAAATCGGGTGATCTAGGTGGCGAACAAATCTGCACGAACACGCTGTAAGCCTCGATACCCATCTGTCATCATTTCTTTTTCTTTAATTTTCACTCTAATTTTGGGGGCTAATGGGGTTGTGCACCTGAAATCTTTTTTTGTTTTTTTTTTCTTCATTAAAACCCCGGATGGTGTAATAATAAAAAAAAAAGTCATGCCGTTTAATGCTGCTAAGATCCCACGCCATCCTTTTCTTGCAGTATTAGAATGCAGCGGGATGCGTTTGATCAGATGAACATAATTTATTTATTTTCCAGCATTCTAAGGGGTTTCTAAAATCACAATGAAATTCAGGGGTGGTGGAAAACCCCTTTAAGCCTTCATGCCTTCTAAGTCGTATTAACTGAAAGCTGCAGGAGATAAAGAGAAAATAGGGTTAATGTATTCAGTTTTTTTCTATTGAATTTGATTGCATATTTTACCACTATATGAAACGTCCAGCGTCTTGTGCCAGTACACACGGATTCATAGCATTCCATGTATGAGGGAGTATACAGCTCCGCGGCACCTGCACCTACCCTGTGCTGCTGTCCGATAGGGAAGCAGAACTCTTTATCAGCTCATTAGGAATTGGCAACTACAGTGGGGAAAATAAGTATTTGATACACTGCCGATTTTGCAAGTTTTCCCACCTACACAGAATGGAGGGGCCTGTAATTTTTATCTTCGGTACACTGCACCTGTGAGAGACAGAATCTTAAGAAAAATCCAGAAAATCACATAGTATGATTTTTACATAATTAATTCATATTTTATTACATGAAATCAGTATTTGATCACCTACCAAAGAGCAATAATTCTGGCTCTCACAGATTTGTTAGTTTTTCTTTAAGAAGCCCTCCTACTCTGCACTCATTACCTGTATTAATTGCACCTGTCTGAACTCGATACCTGTATAAAAGACACCAGTCCACTCAATCAATCACACTCCAAACTCTCCACCATGGCCAAGACCAAAGAGCTAAGGAAACCAGGGACAAAATTGTAGACCTGCACAAGGCTGGGATGGGCTACAGGAGAATAGGCAAGCAGCTTGGTGAGAAGGCACAATTATTGCAAAATGGAAGAAACACAAGATAATTGTCAATCTTCCTCCATGCTCCATGTAAGATCTCGCCTTGTAGGGTAAGGATGATTCTGAGAAATGTCAGGAATCAGCCCAAAACTACACAGGAGGACCTGGTCAATCACTGAAGAGAGCTAGGATCACTGTCTTAAACATTACCATTAGTAACACACTATGCCATCATGAAATAAATTCCTGCAGGATATGCAAAGTCTCCCTGCTCATGTCATCACATGTCCAGAGGAGGCTTGGGAGAAGGTCATATGAGACCAAAATAGAGCTTTTTGGTATCAACTCCACTCCCCATGTTTGGAGGAAGAAGGATAAGTACAACCCCAAGAACACCATCCCAACCATGAAACATGATGGGGGAAACATCATATTTTCGGGGTTTTTCCGCAAAGGGGACAGGATGACTGCACCATATTGAAGGGAGGGAGGCATTTCTTTTTCAAGTCACGTTTCTTTTTCTTAATCAAGTGTGATTTGCTGCTGTTTTTGCACCAAATTCATCAAAATGGCACACGGCTGATGAATTTTAGCAAAGTGAAAAATTGACTTTTTTCTCTTTAACCATTTTTGCAACTTTTAGAGAAAAAAATCAGGGCAATTTTTACAACATTTTTCAAAACATGCAAACATTTCTGGTGTACATAAAATGACTCCAGGTGAAATCGTCTGGAAACCCTAGACCACAATCACACTGGAAAGCTAAAAAACAAACCCAAAAAACAAAAAAGGTTGAATACATATAAAATAGTCTTTAAAAAAAGTGCAAATGGAAAGATAAAGTCGGTACAAAAAAAAGGCGCAAAGCACCAAAAACTCGACAAAAAAGGCATCAAAGCAACAATGAATCAAGTCCAAAGAGGCAAAACCGTAATGACTTGAAACTGGGAGTAAAATAAAAAGATAATAATGTCTAATCAGACAGCAAATCTTATGTTCTTCTAAAGTATTGTGGCCTGAAGACCTGTTCACATGCTGCATACTTGCACTACCCATTTTACTTTCAAGTTTTCAGGTATGGTTCGAAAATTGCTCAGAAATCATTCTACAGCAATGTTCAGAAAGCACATGCAAACTTTGAGAATTGACAGAAGTTTCATTCACTTTTCATTCATATTTAATGCACAATTTTGGAAACATTTTTGGAACGTGCCCACATAGTTAACCACACTTCCTGTTTTTCAGCATTAACGTTACATATTGCCTATCGGTGTTTGCACTAAAATTAGAATGAAAGGGTGATAAAAATAAAGTAGGTACTTTTCTGACGTGAAGAGCAGATCGGTAAAGTCTTTTTTTCCAAAACATTATCATGTGGTGCACCTTTTCCTATTCCTCCATTTATTGTAAAAGCCATCATTCTTAAGAAACAGACGCAAACAGCGGTTTATACAATAAACTGACATTTGAGAAGAGAAATAAAGAAGCAATAAAGCATAAGCCTTTTATTCATCCATGCAAGAAAGACTAACCGTTATGTAGCCCATATTCACTCTGACTAATGACTGATTGGGGTCCTGCCTGTCCCTCCATTAAACGTCAGAACAACTGAACAATGTTTGCATGATGTTAAAAATGATCCAACAGTGTTATGACGTTCCCTTACAATGCGAAATATGGTGCCGCTGGGTATTCAAAGTGTATAGCAATGTGCCCTTTCACCTAACGAACTAAGAGCTCTTGGATGCATGATCAGTCACGGTCGTCACTGCCAGTACTCTGTGTAGTGATATGAACCCGCCCATACCCATTCAGTCTTTACTGTCTTCTATTAAATTTGTCACACAATATTTTGTCACTACTCTAAAGCCCATACTTATCTGCAGGAAAACTAAAATAGAATTACACTGTCAGCTGCCAGAGGGGGAAGGAGACTGATTCTACTCAGAGCTCATCCACAGCTGCATAGATTGGCAAGAGCCAATGGTGACATGTTGAAATAATGAAAATGCACCTGTTAGAAACATGACAAATTATTTTAAAATAGTTCTTATACTTATGTTTGTTTTGAGAATTCATGAGATAGCCTTTTTAACTAAATATGCTTTAAAACACCTATAACAATTTTAAATCACGTACATAAAAAAGGGGGAGTGGAAACTTAGAACATCATACAGTGGGGAACATCATAAGATGGAAAGTTCTATATGGAAAACACATTAAATATGGCTATAGTAGAAAAGATCAATAAACTCTAAGATAAATAAAATGGCTGAGCATTAGACATACAACGCAATATTAATTGCAGTCCTTAAATCAATTTATATAAGAAGTAAAGGGACACAACCTAGGAATATAGAATAACAAAATATCCCCAATCAAGGTCATGGAGATATGGGAATGGTGCAATGTACACTCCACTGATCAAAAAAAAAAAAACTAATTTATTAAGGAATTAAAATACAAAAATAGACAGGACTAAAAAGCAAGTTACCTACAAAAGGCCAGCACTGGGGAAGTATGTTAGATCAAAATACCAGGCATAATGCAGCCAGAATCAGTATGAAAACTATATAAAGAGCATTATAGTCTGAATAGTTATATCTTGTGGTTAGAAGAAGAAGAGGCATGGACAGTGTGAGCAGCAAGAGGCAAAAGGTGCCGTGCAACTAAATAAATAGATATATGCATGTGGTGGGAATACCAAAGCGGTACCTTCACTAATTAAACAAGCAGTATTGCAAAAGTGGCAGAACACCTATGCTATAAATGGTGTACGAGCAAAAATATGAGATAATGAGAGGTGACATAAAGAGCTTTTTTGCATGTTATGCATGGGCCCGTGGATTGTACAGGGTAAGCCTCCAGTGCAGACGTTTTACATGCACTGGTTTATGTGATTCATCCTAACATTCCCCACTAACTATAAGGCAACAAACAATTCTTTACTCTGCACTTACACTAGTATCACTTATATTTTATTAGTGACGCTTTTTTGGCAATCTGCCTCCTTCTTATGCATAACTTTATTTGGCACTTATTGAACAGAGCGGATGATGACGTCGCATTATCGCTCTTACAAATGTCAATCACGCCCAGGGGAGGCGAGAGGACACTAATTAAGAGGTGAGGGAAAAAAATTCAAAGAAAAGAAGAATTACCAAAATTTGTCTACTGCTCTAAATTGTTGTTTTGGTGATGCATACTTTTGCTGTTCTATCCACGCATAAAGGATTTGCAAACATTCCCTACAGCTGAATTACTTTATTTTCGTGGAAATTATCTGGATTTCTGCAAGGTCCATTCAAATCCATGTGACAGCCACAAAAGTATCTATAACAAATCTGTGGCATATGAACATAACCTAAGGCTGTGTTCTTGCCGATTACAATATTAAACATGTAAAGGAGGGGTTTGCAGCAAATTTTTAGATGCAGAATTTAGCATACAGCAGGATTTTGTTTGTGTTCCGGATTTGCCATTGATATTCATAGGGGATAATATTAGAAATGCAATGCAAGAAAGGTAAATTACTCAGTATATTGTATGTATTTGCCATGTCTCATGGGAGAGAAGGATCTTTGAAGCACTTGGCCTGGATAGGGGTTCTGAAGCAGCACAGCCAGAAAGCATTGGCGCAGCAGAGTGATCCAATTTGAATAGCAATGGCTGATGAGAGAGGTCACAGACTGCTCCTGCTGGTGATTCTGCTGCTAGACCTCAACAGAGCAGCTATTCCTCTTTCAGGCTCCTCTGTTAACAGGCCGTCACTGCTGACATTATGCTGATTGACAGCTGGCTCACCAGTTAGGCAAAGGATAGCCGACTGTCAATCAGCATGACATCGGCAGTAGTGCCCAGTCAATAGCGTAGTGAAGAAGAGAAGCAGCCGGTCCGTTGACGTGACGTCAGCCAAAGCCGCACAATCGCAGGCAGGAGCAGTCTGTGACCACTCTAGGCCAGCAGAGATCGCCACCGGGCTGAACAGGAAGGTAACAATACTTATTAATACAGTATTAAAGAAATAAACTAGGTCTGGATAACCCCTTTAAGGAGCAGAAGTGATTCATCAAAGTAGACTTTTCTAAAAAAAAAACAACCGGTGAAGCACAGCTGTGACATAAAAGGTGTTGCGCTAAAACTAGACCAATGGTATAGCAAGGCCAACTCAGTGAAGTAGAAGAGTTGAGAGAGAACAGAGTGCAATGCAGTGCTGACAAAGCAATTAGACACCTTTACCAAAAGTATTCTAACAGAGCGGGGTTTGACACCGTTACGGCAGAACTGGCAAGTGGGGTAGAGGAGTTACCCGGTGACACAAGAGCTGGGTTTGTCAAAGGTTTCAGGCTTAAATGGCTAGTGGTGTATCAGTGTGTATGCCAACTACCTAAATACTCATTCAGCTTCTCACTGCCTGAGCTTGACTATATTCCCAGGGAGAGTGACTTCTAATTGCTGAGGCACCCTGACGTGCAGAAGAATAGAGTGCGCCAGCGAGAAGATGATGCCGCACTTGGGGCTGGATTCATTAGAGGTGAGTAACTGTATCATCAATGTATAAAAACTAAAATTATACTCATAGGGGAATGTAGGAGACAAAAAAGGTTATAAATAAAAAAGAGCAAGTAGGGTATTCCTTTCAGTGAACAATTTAGTAAACTATCTCCTGGATAATAGGACGTGCAAAATTCTCATCAGTACAATGTCACGTGCACAGACATTTGCCATGATGTGCAGGAACCTGAGGTTCACTTTAGCTAACCAGAATATCTTTTTCTGCTCTACTCTAGAGAAGTGCAACTCTTGTGGGACAGAACTGTCACACCTCATACATACGGTTTTCACATGGCTGCGGCGTTTCCAATAATACAGAAATCTATGGGAATAAAGACTGTTCTACTGTAAAGCACATTTTTCTCTCACGGATACTGGCACTGAACATATGACAGATAGCCAAAGATCTACCTCCAGCACCACGCCACTACTCTGGTGTTTCCCAAGTGGTTTTCACATGCAATGGTCACATATCGGACAGTTTCAAGCCTTTTCCTGCGAGAGTTGTCTGCTATTTTAACACAATTCACAGCCAGTTAACACAGGAAATATACAGTGAATTCATCGTACCTCACCACAACCATGTTTTAACCAAAAACCTAAACAGTCTGAGTTATTTTTGTACCAGATACTGCACAATATTCTGCAATACATCTTGGAAATATATCAACCTATATGACATGTTATCTTCATTCATTGGTTCTAATTCTAAGGAGGACATTGGTAGAAGCAATACCAATGTGTTAAAAGTATATTTCTAATCAAGGACTAATGTGTTTACCCCTTGGCGTCAAGGCGATTTTTGATCATTTTCTCCCTTTTACTTTCTCCCCTTCTTCCCTTTTTTATTTCTCTGTTGACATATAAGGGATTTATTTTTTTTTTCAGGTCGAGTAGCAGTTTTGAATGAAACCAATCGTTTTTCCATTCAATACACTAAAAGACGGGGAAAAAAATCCAAGCGGGGTGAAATGATGAAAAAAAAAAATGCAATTCTGCCATAGTTTTTTGGATCTTGGTTTTATGGTGTTCACTGCATGGTATAAATGACCTAACTGCACGATCCTTCAGGTCAGTACGATTACTACAATATCAAACTCACACAGATTTTTTATTTTATTTTAAGTGGTAAAAAAATAATACAGCCGTTTAGAAAAAAACATACATTTGGTGTCTTTTGTCTTTATCTGAAACCTGTAACAATTTTATTTTTCCATCGATGGGAGCTGTGTTGTGACTTATTTTGTGTGACAAACTGGCAGCTTTAATAATACCAATTTGGGGTGGATACAACATTTTGATTGCTTCTTATTTTATTTTTATAGGGAAAAATGGTGCCAGAAAATTCTGTCAATTTAAATTGTTTTCTCTTTATGGTGTTTACTGTATGAGTTGATCATTTTTATATTTGGATAGACCGGATTTTAACGAACATGATGATAGCCGATATGTTTATTTTAAAACATTTTTACATTTCCCTCAATATTGCTCCATTCATTCTTAAAGAAGCACTCTTCCCATCAAAATGTTTATCATATTAATATATTGCAGTGATCACACTATATAGCACTGTGCACTTACAATTGCTCATTTTGCCTTTCTACCCAGATAATTCTTCTCTTTTCCATTTGGTCTATGAAATCACACGATTAATAATTGACTAGCTGAATCCTTCTAAGCTCTATGTAGGAAAAGGAAGTCAATTTTCCCTGCATATGTAATAAGTGACGGGCAGGGGGAGTACCTAGGTCAGGAGTTGAAGAGGGGAATGATAAATGCAAGGACAAGAGACTTTCTGTTTCTACATAGAACTGAGAAATTTGTATGCACATCCTCAATTGGCGATTTGAGGAAAGATGATGAAATGCAAAGTATAAAGTTTAAAAATAAATCTTTATTATGTTTTTAAATAAAAAATGGAATATTTTCATCAAGCAACAGGAATAAAAAGGAGAACGGGAGCATGGAATCACGAAATATCAAAAATGGCATGCTCATAGAGTACTCAAAATTAAAAAAAAAAAAAAGCCTTAAAAAAAAAAACAGAATATATATCCAATGACAATAATTCATACCAATTCATAAATAAGTGAATCATCAAGTGCATCTGTAAACATTCATAATGAATTGAAAACATCCCAAATGGATAAAATTAACTCTGTGTCAAAAAGGTCACATGACTAAAAAATAGTGAACATGTATCTTATAAAAGAGTTTTGCCAACGCAATGTTCAAGTAGGTGTAAAACACAAGATTAAATGAATTTGAGGACGTGCATACAAATTTCCTGAACAGACCGTTTTTGCCCTATTTTTGATAAGACTGTGTTAATTTATATAACTGAGAAAAGAGAAGGATTAGCTGGATAGAAAGGCAAAATGAGCAATTGTAAGTGCACAGTGTTATATACACAGTGCTATATAATATGATGACTGCAATATATTAGGAGGCTAAAACCTTTGATGGGACGACTTCTTTAATGGGACTGCTGGAGATAGTCGAGCACTGGTCTTGGCTGGTCTTCATGGCACACCCATAAGAATGAATGGAACAGAGGTTTGGATGATTGAACTCCGCAGCATTCACACAGGGCTTTTCTGAACCCAGTTATTGGAATCGTTGTGGGTCCCAGAGGTCAGATTATCTCCCGCCCACCAACTGGCGTTTGGTAAGTTATTCCCTATCTCAAGGATAGGGGATAACCTCCAAACTTGAGAATACCCCTTTAAGTTGCCCTTCTGCCACATCAGGCTCCACTGTTTAGACTGGATCACTCTGCTGCACCAATGCCATCGGTCCTTATGAGTTAAGAGAAACTTATGCCACCAATAAATATATTACAGGTTAAATTCATAATGGCATCTGAAACCATCAATAGTGCTATGCTATGACCAATTTTATACAGTACCCAAAAAACATACAAGCGTTTTAATAAAAAAGGATCCATGAAATCATCTCAAGTCCCCATTGCAGAGGGAAAGCAACTTGTCCATAGATCAGAGAGTTCAGTTTCCTTCTCCGGCCCTCATATCTAAAACAGATGTGTAGTGCAGGACGTAGAGAACTGAGTGGCCATATTACGGCAGCACAATGTTCTGGTTGGACCCTGTAGCTGATTGCTGCTGACAATACAGAGGTATATTTTCCTGCCCGTTAGGATCATCCTGGATTCCTTTAGAAAATATCCTCAGTGATCACCCAGAGAAGCTGTATCATAATTGGCATTACAAAGTTGAAAGTAAGAAACACTTCTTCCTCTTGGTAAAACGCTGCAGTCAATCAGCGACCACAGAGTGGCTGCAGCGCTCATTTATTTACTTCTTCCGAATGCTGGTCCATGTAGATGCAGCGAGTATGGAAGAGAGATGCTCGTCCAGGAGGTGGGTATCAATTTTTTCAAGACGGGGTTGTCCAGTGGTGGACAAACCGCTCAAATTTATTTTGTTATTACAAAAAATGCAAATAAACAAGAGTATAAATAAAAAATGCATTGTAATCTCTACCTTTTATGCAATAATGAGCTCAAAGGTTAAAACACATGGGTGAATTACCTGTGGGAGTAAGGCAGTCTTTCCAATCAAAGTACCCAGCATAAATGCCAGGCTCCAGAGATCCAACTATGGGGTCAGCTTTCATTTCTATAAATTTTTCAAATAAACTTTGATCCAGTTCTTTCAAAGACTCGGTGCTGGCCTATAACACAAAAACCAAACAATTAACTGTTGGGTTGCTTCCTAATACCAAAAAGAACTTAAACATAGAGAATGCACATAGCCCATACACAGATGTGTTTCCAGTTTTTCCAAATTTGATAGATGCTACATTTTCTGAATAGGTATGTTTTATTGCTGGAGAGAGTCTTCTTTATTTGCTACACATGATATTTCCTACTACTTGATATATGTGATGTCTATTACTGAAACCCATTTTCGTTTTTTGCTCCCCTTCTTCCCAGAGCCATAACCAGGGCCGTATTTAGGGTTTCTGCTGCCCTAGGCACTTTTAGTGCTGCCTCCCCCTTTGGTGAGTATGACACTATCGGCAGTGACTTTAGCAAGAATCGCTGATGTGAAAGTCGCCTTTTGCAGCAGATCCGTCAGTTTTTCTGCATGTGCCGCGTAACGGATCACTTATAGCAACACTGCGTTCAGCCTCATTCATTCCCTATGGGATTTGCGGCACTTGCCATGATCTGGCAAATGCGTTACCATACCTCCCAACTTTTGAAGAAGGGAAGGAGGTATAAAATGTGCCGCGGCAAATTTTAGGCCACGCCTCTGACCACACCCATTTCACAACTAGTCACACCCATATCCACGTCCCAACCACAGCCATTGAGCACTGCTGATCACACTGTTTTATATACAATAATTATAAACGAAACAATATGGCCACAGTGCTCCATACTGTATAATGGCCACACATGATGCTCCATTCTGTATAATGACCACACATGATGCTCCATACTGTATAATGGCCACAAATGATGCTCAATACTGTATAATGGCCACACATGATGCTCCATACTGTATAATGGCCATTGGCCACACATGATGCTCCATACTGTATAACGGCCACACATGATGCTCAATACTGTATAATGGCCACACATGATGCTCAATACTGTATAATGGCCACACATGATGCTCAATACTGTATAATGGCCACACATGATGCTCCATACTGTATAACGGCCACACATGATGCTCCATACTGTATAACGGCCACACATGATGCTCAATACTGTATAATGGCCACACATGATGCTCAATACTGTATAACGGCCACACATGATGCTCCATACTGTATAATGGCCACACACAGTACTCCATACTGTATAATGACCCCCCCCTCCTGTATGCATGGCTCATATTCCCCCCAGTATGCATGGCTCATATTCCCCCCCCCTGTATGCATGGCTCATATTCCCCCCCTGTATGCATGGCTTATATTCCACCTCCCCCTGTACGCATGGCTCATCTCTCCACCCCCCCTGTATGCATGGCTCATCTCTCCACCCCCCCCCCCTGTATGCATGGCTCATAATTCCCCCCCCTGTATGTATGGCTGATGGCTCATATTCCCCCGTATGCATGGCTCATAATTCCCCCCACCTGTATGTATGGCTGATGGCTCATATTCCCCCGTATGCATGGCTCATAATTCCCCCCCCTGTATGTATGGCTGATGGCTCATATTCCCCTGTATGCATGGCTCATAATTTCCCCCCCCCCCCGTATGCATGGCTGATGGCTCATAATTCCCCCCCCTGTATGCATGGCTGATGGCTCATATTCCCCTGTATGCATGGCTCATAATTCCCCCCCCCCCCATATGCATGGCTGATGGCTCATATTCCCCTGTATGCATGGCTCATAATTCCCCCCCCCCTATGCATGGCTGATGGCTCATATTCCCCTGTATGCATGGCTCATAATTCCCCCCCCCCCATATGCATGGCTGATGGCTCATATTCCCCTGTATGCATGGCTCATAATTCCCCCCCCCCCCCTATGCATGGCTGATGGCTCATATTCCCCTGTATGCATGGCTCATAATTCCTCCCCCCTATGCATGGCTGATGGCTCATATTCCCCTGTATGCATGGCTCATAATTCCCCCCCCATATCCCCATATGCATGGCTGATGGCTCATATTCCCCTGTATGCATGGCTCATAATTCCCCCCCCCCGTATGCATGGCTGATGGCTCATAATTCCCCCCCGTATGCATGGCTGATGGCTCAAATTCCCCTGTATGCATGGCTCATAATCCCCCCCCCTGTATGCATGGCTGATGGCTCATAATTCCCCCCCCCTGTATGCATGGCTGATGGCTCATACTCCCCGGTATGCATGGCTCATCTCTCCACCCCCTCCCCCGCTTCTTCTCCCATCTTGCATGGCTCGGGCGGCTTACCTTCCTCCTTCATCCCCCCGCCACCTGTCCTCCGTCCATCATACTCACCTGTCAGCTGTACCACACACCGCGCGGATGCGCCGACATCCTCCCTCTGGCTCTGTCCCGCCGCAGCGCCTTCTTCCTGAGTGAGCGGTCATGTGGTACCGCTGATTAAGGTCATGAATATGCGCATATTCATGACCTTAATCAGCGGTACCACGTGACCGCTCACTCAGGACGCGCTACAGATGCTGAGACCAAGCATCGCTGGAGCAGGGTATCGTCTTCAAGGAGGGTGGGTGGGACTCGGAGGCGGGAGGTGGGGGGGGCTTTGCGGTCGGTCGCGTTTGTGACCTGGGACTAAAAAAAACAAAAAAACCCTTGCTCAGGTGCCGCCCCCCGCAATGTCGCCGCCCTAGGCACATGCCCTCGAGTGCCTAGTGGCAAATACGGCCCTGGCCATAACTCTAATATTTTTATCATGAGCCCCGCCCTTACCACTGATTGTGCGTAGGCCATAAGGCCTCTTTCACACTTCAGTTGTTTGGCGTCAGTCTAAATCCGCCATTTTCCTCAAAAAACGGATCCGTTTTTTTTTTTTTTCGACGGATCCGTTTTTTCCCCCATAGACTTGCATTAGCGACGGATTGTGACGGATGGTCGTCCGTTCCATCCGTCATGCGACGGATCCGTCAAAATTTGGCGGACGTCATCTAGACATTGACGGTCATTGCAACGTTTTTTGTCTGCGTTGAAATGGCGGATCGCGACGGATCCGTCGCGTCCGTCATTTCATAGAATGGCCACCTATGGGCGACCGTCATTTCGGCGGATCCGTCGTCCCAATCCGTTTTTTCAATTTTTTTCAATTGCGCATGCTCCAAAAAGTATATACAACCCCCGAGTAACGGATCCGTCAAAAAAACGGATCCGTTACATCCGTTTTTTCAACTATTGTGACGGATCCGTCGATCCGTCATTATGTCGGAAGTGACTGATGCTAAAAAACTGAAGTGTGAAAGAAGCCTAAACTGTCAATGTACAAAAAATCTGCCAATAAGTGTTGTGGACAGGTTACATAGAGCTCAGCGATCAGGAAACATGTACCATAGATCTGAAGCAAATAAAACTGTGATTTTATCCAAAGTGCAGGAAACAACCCAGTAAGTGACACACAAATAGTTCTTTGTTTTTCGGTTTCTTGTTTGTTATTACAAAACATGGAGGTTTATTTAACCCCTTCATGACCCAGCCTATTTTGGCCTTAATGACCTTGCCGTTTTTTGCAATTCTGACCAGTGTCCCTTTATGAGGTAATAACTCAGGAACGCTTCAACGGATCCTAGCGATTCTGAGATTGTTTTTTCGTGACATATTGGGCTTCATGTTAGTGGTAAATTTAGGTCGATAATTTCTGAGTTTATTTGTGAAAAAAACGGAAATTTGGCGAAAATTTTGAAAATTTCGCAGTTTTCACATTTTGAATTTTTATTCTGTTAAACCAGAGAGTTATGTGACACAAAATAGTTAATAAATAACATTTCCCACATGTCTACTTTACATCAGCACAATTTTGGAAACAAATTTTTTTTTTGCTAGGAAATTATAAGGGTTAAAATTTGACCAGTGATTTCTCATTTTTACAACAAAATTTACAAAACCATTTTTTTTAGGGACCACCTCACATTTGAAGTCAGTTTGAGGGTTCTATATGGCTGAAAATACCCAAAAGTGACACCATTCTAAAAACTGCACCCCTCAAGGTGCTCAAAACCACATTCAAGAAGTTTATTAACCCTTCAGGTGTTTCACAGTAGCAGAAGCAACATGGAAGTAAAAAATGAACATTTAACTTTTTAGTCACAAAAATGATCTTTTAGCAACAATTTTTTTTATTTTCCCAAGGGTAAAAGGAGAAAATGGACCAAGAACGTTGTTGTCCAATTTGTCCTGAGTACGCTGATACCTCATATGTGGGGGTAAACCACTGTTTGGGCGCACGTCAGGGCTCGGAAGGGAAGTAGTGACATTTGAAATGCAGACTTTGATGGAATGTAAGCCCCCCCGCTCAGACAAAAGAATTATAGCGGGGGTCCCATGTCCACATAGGCCTAGCTCATTCATTTTAGCCATTAGATATTAGGGGTCAATTTGAGGTCAGAGTATTTTCAGTTAATTTTATGTTAAAGCAGCCAGATCTGGTTCTGGCTGGCTTTTTTGCCCACCTAAAGTGTTATGTTTGATTGGTTGTCAATCAGTTGCTGGGCAGATTTGATTATTATATATACCTGAGCGCCGGTGTTGGATACTCAGTTCACCGGCGCTTGAAGAAAAGAAGAGACCTCATCGAGAAATGGAGAAGCTCCTGCAGGAACTCCTATCAAGAGCTGGCGAGGAAGACGGGGAGGATTGGCTGAGGAGCTGCTTGGCTATAAAACCTCCCTTAGCAGCCTCCGAAGCCATCGCTCCTCCTCCGGTTCCAGTACCTCCGACGCCAGAAGCAAGGCATGAAGTTGGAGCCCCGGCACCTGAGAGCTCTCCAGCGAGGACCAGGAGGCAGAGGGCGGCTTCCTCACCGGCTCCGGCTCCTGTGGCATCTGGGCTCGGTATGTCAGCTACAAGCAGGAAGTCACGTCGCAGCTGCGCGTCGAAATCTCGCAGCCCTCCGCGGGATTTCGGAGAGCGTCGGCTGGGAGTGCCGTCCACGTCATCAGGAGCGGCCGGAAGAGCCAGAAAGGGCACCGGCCGTAAAAGCGCTGCGGTGCCCCTCTCCACTGGCGCCCGGTCGGCTCTTGCATCTACTGCACAGGGCTCGAGGTCCGCTCCGCCTCCCTTGTCGTCGGATGAAGAGGAGGTTCGTGTCCCAGGATCTGCCAGGCAGCCGCGCTCACCCCATTCTGCGGGCTGGAGCGCAGGCTATGAAGGAGAAAGAAGACCGGACAACCAAGCTGCGAGGGGTGAGACTCCTAATATCCCATTGTCTGTCCCTCAGAATCAGTTAAGAGATTTAATTAAATCTGTAGTAGCCGAGGCATTAGGCGAGGCTAGTAATTTATCTAGGGCAACAGCTTCTCCTGCTTCTTTTCGCTCAGAAGCTCCTGCCCTTAGTGTACCTCCTTTGAATCCTTTCAAGGAGGCTTTACCTTTGTGAGCTTTCCCCACTGGGATTCCATTTGAGCCCCTCAGTTAAGGAGCTCATTTGGAATAATCAATTTGTTGATCTATTCTCATTATTGCCAAGTAGGGATCACCACCCTAAGTTAGAGAAGAAAGATGAGAAATCTGATCATGATGACCCTAAGCGTAATATTAGGTCTTTTAATAACTGGGTCCAAGCGTTTGCTATATATGCTTCTGTGTTGGGAGAGAAATCACCTCACCTTTGTAGTTGTCTTTTCCAACACGTTGACATCATACTAGAAGCTTATAAAAACTTTGGTGGCTCTGCTTGGCTCAGTTATGATGAGGCCTTTAGACATAAGCTGTCAGTTCACCCCGAGCTAAAATGGGGCTCTAAAGACATTGGATTATGGATCAGTCTCATGCTTCCTATGAGGAATGCTGTTGCTAGGCAGCCTTCTTCTTCCGTCACCAAAAAAGGCGTTTGTTTTGCTTACAATGATTCTTCCTGTAAGTGGAACAATAATTGCCGTTTTCGACATGAATGTTCGTTTTGTGGGAATTCCCACCCCATGTCCAAATGCTTTAAGAAGCAGGCTGCCCAGCAATCCTCTAAAGAATCAATTTCAAAGGGCCCCATCACCAGTGAAGCTGGAAAACATGTTCCACTGGCTAAGCAAATACCCAGACAGGGAGATCAGTAGTTTACTGTTTAACGGTTTTTCTTTTGGTTTTCATGTTCCACAATTCAAAGGTTCCGGTTGTGTTTTAGTTAAAAATCTCCCATCCATTACTGAATTCCCTGATGTTGCTAGGGAAATTTTTTTTTCTGAATTAGAACTTGGCAGAGTTGCCGGCCCCTTTTTATCACCTCCGTATTCAAATTTTCGCCTGTCCCCTCTGGGTATTGTTCCCAAAAAGGACCCGGGTCCTTTCCGGATGATTCATCATTTATCTTATCCAGTGGGCCAATCCCTGAATGATGAGGTAGACAAGACAATGTGTTCTGTTACCTATTCATCGTTTGATGGCGCATTGGATATGCTTAGAAAATTCGGTCCTGGTGCCCTTTTATCCAAATCAGACATTAAATCTGCCTTCAGACTGCTCCCAGTTCATCCGGATGGGTTTAATTCATTGGGTTTTCAGTTTGATAATTGTTTCTTTTTTGACAAATGCCTTCCCATGGGTTTTTCATTATCCTGCTTTTATTTTGAAAATTTTTCCTGTTTTTTACATTGGGTTTTGGAGTCTAGCGGTTGTAATGCGGGTATTTTACATTATTTAGATGATTTCCTTTTTGTTGGCCCAGCCCATTCTTCAGCTTGTGAAAATACTCTTTCTAGGTTTATTGAATTGTGTTCATTTTTTGGAATTCCAATCGCCCACGAGAAAACTGTGGGCCCTTCTTGTCTCATTGAATTTTTGGGCATCATGATCGATTCAGTAAAAATGGAAACCGTCCTGCCTTTAGAGAAAATTGACAAACTTCGTAGTTCTCTTGAAAACTTATTGGCAAAGGACAAAATCACTCTTAAGGAGCTTCAGGCCCTGCTTGGGCTATTGAATTTTTCCTTAAGGGTCATTCCAATTGGAAGGGTCTTTTCCAGGTCGCTTTATGAAGCTACTAAGGGGCATTCTTCTCCCAATTCTCATATCAGACTGTGTTCTGATATGAAAGAGGACGCAAGAATCTGGCTAGCATTTCTAGCAGGTTTTAATGGCAGGTCTATTATTCAATCCCCTTTTGTATCTTCAGATTCTATCCCCCTTGTTTTTTCCGCAGACTCCACTCTAGGGGTGGCCTGCTTGTTTCAATCGCACTGGATATCCCGGAATTGGCCTGTAAATTGGGTTTTTAAAGACTTAAACAAAAACCCTCTTATTATTGAACTGGTATCAATCCTTCTGTGTATTTGCTTATGGGGCCATGGTTTACAAAATTCCAGGGTTCTATTACATTCCAGGAATCAAGCAGTAGTTTTTTCAATCAATACACTGTCATCTAGGAATGTAGTTGCAGCAAAGATTCTGAGAAAATTGGTATTGGAGTGTTTAAACTGCAATATTTGGTTAAAAGCAGTTTCAGGAATTGGTAAAGCTAGTCATTTGACTGATTTTATTTTGCAGCGTCAGTGGTTTGATTTTTATCTACAGGTTCCATTGGCAGACAAAGAGGCATACGATTGCCCCCTTTCAATTCAGGACATGATTCCGATATAATTCCCTATTTTATTCAGAATTCCTTATCTAACAGATCATGGGCTGATTATTCAGCCGCATGGAGGAAATGGGTCAATTTTTCTGCTCTTTTTGGTTTTGATGCCTCTGCTCCTGACCCGAATTCGGCTTTAAGATTTGCTGAGTCCCTGGGTCAAACAGGGATTATCTTACTCCGCAGTAGCCAAATGCTTTGCGGGAGTCTCTTTCTTTTTAAAATTACATGGCGGGACTGCGTTGACGGATTTTTTCTCAGTAAAGCAATTTTTGAAAGGGCTGAAAAGGGAAAGTTTTTTTCCGGATTCAAGGTGCCCTATTTCTATTTCTTTATTGATTGACATTTGTTCTGCCCTTATACATGTTTGTACGAACTTTGAAGAAGCACTTTTGTTTAATTCCATATTTTCTATCTCCTTTTTT
Source organism: Ranitomeya variabilis (assembly GCF_051348905.1). Taxonomy (NCBI): domain Eukaryota; kingdom Metazoa; phylum Chordata; class Amphibia; order Anura; family Dendrobatidae; genus Ranitomeya; species Ranitomeya variabilis. Next base: position 325,959,801 of record NC_135237.1, on the reverse strand, counting down.
GGGGCCCTTAGGGTTGGTGAGGTAGTATCAGCCAAAAAATCTGTTTCATCCGCGCTCTCGATTTCGGATATCAAAATTTTTGACTCGTTTATTCTCCTGTTTATTAGGAAGTCTAAAACGGATCAGCTGGGGAGAGGAGCGGAGCTAAGATTGAATTCGTTTCCTGAATCTAGAATTTGTCCTGTAGCTAATCTATCTAAATGGATCATGTTGAGGCCCCCAGCTGAAGGCTCCTTATTTATTCATAGGGATTCTTCCCCGGTGACGGTTTTTCAATTTAGTTTTATTTTAAAGAAGTGTTTGGCATTTTTGGGTAAAAGTCATCTCAAAATCACTTCCCATTCCTTCAGAATCGGCGCGGCTACTGAAGCCTCAAGAGCTGGCCTATCTGATGATAAAATCAAAAGAATGGGTAGATGGGATTCGAAAAGATTCAGAATTTACGTTCGGCCCGATCTATATCCCGATTAATTTTTATTTCCCTTATATCCTACAGTTATTTGGATCGTTGGGCATTCATTTGTCTTCTGGGCCCAGAAGAGGGCCAGCCTTCGATCATATTCTGAGAATTTGTCGTTTCATTCTTCTAAAGTTCAAGTTTTTTGGCACGGCATTCGCGGCCTGAATTGGCTTTCCTTGGTCTCTGAGGTAAAGAGTTGTCTGGAGAGGTTCCCTCACCCGGATTTAATTATAGTTCATCTCGCTGGGAATGATTTGGGAAGAATCAACACTTTGAATCTTCTGGCCGCTATTCGGTCAGATCTCACTTATTTAAGACAGATTTTTCCAGTCTCTGGTATTGTTTTTTCGGAAATCATTCCCAGGCGTGCTTGGCAATGTAATCGGCTTTCATTTTTGGATGAGATCCGGAAGAGGGTTAATTTCTCCATGAAGAAGTTCTTACCTCTTATTTCTGGGTTTTCTTTTAGACATACAGACTTAGAGGGCTTTTTGCCAGGGATGTTCAGAGATGATTTAGTTCATTTGTCCGATATCGGACTTGATATATTTAATCTTAACATGGGCAATATAATCGAAAAATGGCTGTGTGGTTTGGGGGGGGCCTCGGCTCTCTGAGCCTTGGCCTCTTGGGGTAAAAATCACCCAATTTTGGGTGGATTTGGTTTATGGAAGTTATGGAAATTTGGACTTATGAACTTATGGATATTATTTATTTGGTTATTTAATTATTTGGAATTTGTAACTCAAAATAAAACCTCACGGCCATTTATTCCAACCAATAATGGTGTCTTGTGTTTATTATATTTATAGTTATAGGCCTTATGGGGACATGTAAGCCCCCCCGCTCAGACAAAAGAATTATAGCGGGGGTCCCATGTCCACATAGGCCTAGCGCATTCATTTTAGCCATTAGATATTAGGGGTCAATTTGAGGTCAGAGTATTTTCAGTTAATTTTATGTTAAAGCAGCCAGATCTGGTTCTGGCTGGCTTTTTTGCCCGCCTAAAGTGTTATGTTTGATTGGTTGTCAATCAGTTGCTGGGCAGATTTGATTATTATATATACCTGAGCGCCGGTGTTGGATACTCAGTTCACCGGCGCTTGAAGAAAAGAAGAGCCCGCCCTCCCTCCCTTTTTATTGTCATTTCTCCTGTCGTTTGGTTTTATTTGTGGGTAAAAATCACCCAATTTTGGGTGGATTTGGTTTATGGAAGTTATGGAAATTTGGACTTATGAACTTATGGATATTATTTATTTGGTTATTTAATTAATTATTTGGAATTTGTAACTCAAAATAAAACCTCACGGCCATTTATTCCAACCAATAATGGTGTCTTGTGTTTATTATATTTATAGTTATAGGCCTTATGGGGACATGGTCTGCGGGCATCACGTTGCATTTGCAGAGCCCCTGATGTGCCTAAACAGTAGAAACACCCCACAAGTGACTCCATTTTGGAAACTAGACCCCCCAAGGAACTTATCTAGATGTGTGGTGAGCACTTTCAACCCCCAAGTGCTTCACAGAAGTTTATAACGCAGAGCCGTGAAAATAAAAAATAATTGTTCTTTCCTCAAAAATTATGTTTTAGCAAGTAATGTTTTATTTTTGCAAGGGTAACAGGAGAAATTGGATCCCAACAGTTGTTGCCCAGTTTGTCCTGAGTACGCTGGTACCCCATATGTGGGGGTAAACCACTGTTTGGGCGCACGTCGGGGCTTGGAAGGGAGGGAGCACCATTTGACTTTTTGAACGCAAGATTGGCTGGAATCAATAGTGGCGCCATGTTGCGTTTGGAGACCCCTGATGTGCCTAAACAGTGGAAACCCCTCAATTCTAACTTCAACACTAACCCCAACACACCCCTAATCCTAATCCCAACTGTAGCCATAACCCTAATCACAACCCTAACCCCAACACACCCCTAACCACAACCCTAACCCCAACACACCCGTAACCCTAATTCCAACCCTAACCCTAATCCTAACCCTAATCCCAACCCTAACCCTAATCCCAACCCTAACCACAACTGTAACCCCAACACACCCCTAACCCTATCCGTAACCCTAACCACAAGCCTAATCTTAACACTATTTCCAACCCTAGCCCTAATTCCAACCCTAACTCTAATTCCAACCCTAACCCTAAGGCTATGTGCCCACGTTGCGGATTCGTGTGAGATTTTTCCGCACGATTTGTGAAAAATCTGCAGGTAAAAGGCACTGCGTTTTACCTGCGGATTTACAGCAGATTTCCAGTGTTTTTTTGTGCGGATTTTACCTGCGGATTCCTATTGAGGAACAGGTGTAAAACGCTGCGGAATCCGCACAAAGAATTGACATGCTGCGGAAAATACAACGCAGCGTTTCTGCACGGAATTTTCCGCACCATGGGCACAGCGGATTTGGTTTTCCATAGGTGTACATGGTACTGTAAACCTGATGGAAAACTGCTACGAATTCGCAGCGGCCAATCCGCTGCGGATCCGCGGCCAATCCGCGGCGGATCCGCAGCCAAATCCGCACTGTGTGCACATGCCATAACCCTAACCCTACCCCTAACCCTACCCCTAACCCTACCCCTAGTTCTAACCCTAGTTCTAACCCTAGTGGAAAAAGAAAAAAAAATATTTTCTTTATTTTATTATTGTCCCTACCTATGGGGGTGATAAAGGGGGGGGGGGTATTTATTATTTTTTTATTTTGATCGCTGTGATAGAACCTATCACAGCGATCAAAATGTACTTGTAACGAGATTCGGCGGGCGCACTGCGCATGCGCCCGCCATTTTGGAAGATGGCGGCGCCCATGGAGAAGACGGATGCACACCGGGAGCCTCGGTAAGTATAAGGGGGGGGAGATCGGGGCACGGGGGGGGGGCGTCGGAGCACGGGGGGTGGCATAGGTGCACAGGGGGAGCGGACAGGAGGACGTGGGAGCGGAGCACAAGACGGAGGGGAGCGGAGCACAGATCGGTGGTTTGGGGGGGCGATCGGTGGGGTGGGTGGGGGGTCACATAAGTGTTTCCAGCCATGGCCGATGATATTGCAGCATCGGCCATGGCTGGATTGTAATATTTCACCAGTTTTTTAGGTGAAATATTACAAATCGCTCTGATTGGCTGTTTCACTTTCAACAGCCAATCAGAGCGATCGTAGCCACGGGGGGGTGAAGCCACCCCCCCTGGGCTGAAGTACCACTCCCCCTCTCCCTGCAGATCGGGTGAAATTGGAGTTAACCCTTTCACCCGATCTGCAGGGAAGCGATCATTCCATGACGCCACATAGGCGTCACAGGTCGGGAAGGGGTTAAAATCTGTCTGTTGTGGACTTATCTAATCCTTGAGAGCTTTTGATTTGCCTGGGTTTATTGCCCACTATCTGATGTTTGCCTGGTATCTCTGATTTATCTTATCCCGAAAGCTGGTCACTAGAGGGCGAGGCTGAAACCAGTTACATAGTGTAAATCACTATATAAGGCCAGAGAAACAAGACTAAGACAGAAGCAGAAAGTTGGGTACCTGTACTTATACGTGTACAGTGATACCTGTATAAGTGGGGATGCCCATGCAGTGCTGAGAATTTCCCAAGGGTTCTCTGTCTTGGTGTTGCTTCTCTGATATTCCAGATGGATGATGTTTAGAAGCTCCTTAATGATGATGATGTGAATATATGTAGGTAATCTTTATATGTAGTTAATCTTTGTATGTATTTAACCTTTGTATGTTAAAATATACAAAGCTGTACGCAATCATATTATTCCTTTAATTTTGCACTTTGAAATAAAATTGCATTATATTGCAAGTAGTAGCCTTCTTTAAAGCCATATCCGAACCTTAGTGTTAAAAACGTGGCAATAGACCAAGAAAAAAACTAACTGAGCACAGACCCTACAACAAGAAAATAGTAATAGTACATGTAAAAACATATAGGGTACTTACTTGATAAAAAAAAAAGCATAAAAGCCTTTTGGGGCTCTATCCTGCTCTGTCCTTAATCACATTGACATCATAAGACACATGGCACTGGGCTGTTGGGTACACTGTGACATGGTGGGATGGCTTTTATGTTTTTTTGATCAAAATAGCGTTAACCAAGTAGATTATGTTATTAAAATGTACCATTATGATTTACTTGTTGCAGGGTCTATGCTCATTTTGTTTTTTTTCTTGGGTTTTGACTGTGACATGGCCACAGTGTGAACGTGCTCTTACACTTATACCACATATACCATTTTATAGTCTGGCTCAGGTTTTTGGTTTTGCTCGTATATGGGGTAGCAAATCCCTGGTGACAGACTCCCTTACGAAGTTGTTAACTGGGCTGTTACACCAACCCAAATGATCACCGCAGTTCTGGCTTCTCAAATCTCTAGCAATCAGCTGACATTGCGTCTAGCCAGGAAAAATGTACCATTAGTGGTTATGCAAATGAATGTCGCACAAGAATCAGTCAAATTATGCTGAATTCTTGACTGTGATTTTTGTAGACCTGAAACAGCAAGACTACAGTACTTGGGTACAATAAAAAAATAAAATAAATGAATATACAGTACAGTATTATAATGCTAGCGAAATGCAAAGCTATGAACTATGTATATTATATATGTCACTAGAAACCACAAGCAGCCATTGTACTTGAATTTCAATTTTGCTATATACGAATAAAAGATGCTATAGAAGAAATTAATCTATTTCATTGTAAAACGTGTGCTTAATGCATATATGTACACGGCCTTTTACACAATAAACACATATCTGCTAAAAAATATTATGGCTTTGATCCTAACCCTGATAGGTCGTCAAAGATAACATGTAAAAATAATAAATTACCATGATAAGTAATGTCGCCCACTCTGACATTTTCATTCTTTGAAAAAAAAAAAATCCCATATGTAACTCATAAAGGAAAACCAACGTGACAGAGATTTGATTCTTCTCTTTCTTTGCCGATAACGATCTTAAGGGTAAGATGCTGACGCAAAATATTTGCCTGCCAAATACCTTAAGTAGAAATCTGATGGCAGGAAATGGATTAGTACTTTGCAGAATCTGTAAGACTTTTTGTTATTTGGAACTGTTACCTGTGGTGCTAAGTGTGGGAGAGAAGGGCTGAAGCACTGAAATCATTTTGTAATTGTTAAAAAAAAAAGCTAAGTACATACACCCGGCCAGTTAAAGGGATTGTACCAAGTTTGCAAGTTATTCCTCATACACGGAGGACCTACAGCAGGAACTCCCAAGGACTCTGGCTCTGAAGATCCCCGGGTATCTCTGGCGGTCCCATTAAAAAAAGAATCAAGTGGAGGTGCTCATGATTGACCACCACTCCATTCACACCTGGTTCTCAGGACCAGTGGGAGTTCCAGCGGCCAGCGATAAGGAAAAGATCCCCTATCCCATGGGTAGAGGACAATTTCCAAACTTCTTCTTTAACAACCGACACGTTCCTAGCCAATTAACTTCTTAGTGACTCCCATTACACCTTTTTATGTTCCACTTATTCTGCTATGTCTACTAATGTAAGAAAGTAAATTACTATTTAATTATGGCACATTGCAACCTTTAAAAATCTACCGCTTCTCTGTTAATATTTTCCTTTTGCGATTAAATTGGCAAGAAATATATTAAGACTTCTTCCATACACTTTTCAGGGGAACATGCAATTTCAACCCTATTTATCAAAAATGTCTAATTAAACTCGTTTCTTGCTGTAAAGCAACTGGCTGCAGCAAAAGCTCTTACTGAAGTAGGTGCCCGGTAGTGCTAAATCCTGTACATTTAGGCAAGTCCTCCGAGGCTCAAACTGCAAGATTTGTTGTATATCCCTGACACAATGGTTTTATTACCTTCATCATTCGGGTATTAGGTTAAATGTTCACTACAGTGTCTACAAGTAACTTCCAGACTTGGATGACGATCGCAACACAAGGGATGAGAGGCAGCTTTAGTGTCTGAGCACATCCTGGCGATTACATCTCATCTACTAGAAATACTTACAATGTCAGACTATGACTTATTTAACACACTCAAATGGTCACTGTTGTTTCAACACATCATTATACAATGGCCTTAGTAATGACTAGCAAAATTGCAAATTAATTTGATTATCTGAAATTACGCAATACATGATTGGAACAGACAGCAAGGAAGTTTCCGCACTTATAGTACTGGCAGAACACTCAGAAAAGTAACTGCTCAATAAGAATGAAGGGATGGCAAGAATGAATACATCAGCTTCTGCACAGTCTCTTGACAAAATCTATTTTAATATAACATATGTGGCAACTTTACATTTTTAAAGAAGACATTTCACCAATTTTTTTTATGTTGAACTGGACTCAGAATGTAGTAGTGGATGCAGGATGGAAAATATATGTTTTCGTGCACGCCTCCACCATAGCTTAAAGCAGGTTTCTCAGCATGTAAAATTCTCCTGAATGCAGCCGAGTTTAGCAGTGACATATTGCAAACCGTTCTATAAACTTTCATGTCATAGCACCGCCACCTCAGCTGTACTGCCCCTCAGTAATTACATTTATGTCTGCTGTGCAAAGGGGAACTTGTACACGCTCTGCAGTGAGATCAAGGCTGTCATTATGTCTCACACAGGAGTAGTCCATAACAGACAGACGAGCTAGTACAGTAAGACAATGTGTGAGTGAGTGGGGGTATACTACAAAGGAAGTAACAGTGTTATGAAATAAAGAAGGAGAACTGATAGAACTCTTTGTAATGTGACAGCTAAACTCAGCTGTGCTGCACCTCACCCCACACTGACTCATGTAGAAGGCTACACCAGGAGATTAGAGTTGTATAATCACACATACAACCTGCTCTAAGCTATGGTCGGGGCATGTTCTTATGTTCTTCTTTCCATTGAGTGTCGCTGCCTGCTTATGGTTGATCGGGATGAAGTGCATGCCCTCAGTGAAAACTATCTGATAACACCCACTTGATCTTAATGAAAATTAAATCATTAGGAACCAAATACTTTGGTTGCTAATATCTTTGCAATGGAGAGCCAAAATAAAAAAAAAGCAACACCATTTTAATCTGCTCTGCATCCACTATTACATTCTGTGTCCAGTTCAACATAAAACAAATTGGTGAAAGGACCTCTTTAGTTTAGTTTTTTGTTGAAATCACAGATATGCTTTAATGTGTTATATACTGGTGGTGTAGAGACAAAATTAAAGGGCTACTCCCCCCAAAAAAACAAAACAAGTTAACACCTATCCTCAGACCGCTGGCACTCAAGGATCTGGAATTAGGAAAATGGGACACATGCTCAAACTTCTCTGCATTCATTGCCTGTGGGATTGCCGAGAACATCGATAGGCCATTTCTGGAAGTCCCATGGACAATAAATGTAATGGAGGTCGAGCATGCACACTTCCACTCCATTCAAGATAGGACTGCAGACCTCAGTCTCAATTCACCAAGGGACTCAAAGATCAGATCTCCAGCGAGCGTCAAGTTATCTATCGCCTATCCTCTGGGTAGACGATTTTTTGGGTGGGGGAGAGTGATGGAGAGGTGCAGTAAATTACACTTTAAGAAAACAGACTCAAGAAAGAAACAAAGGCCAACAATATGAAGGTAATACCTTTGTTATGTTCTCAATACTCTGGAAGCCATGTTTCTCAAAATGGTCAGCAATGTTTAGCAATGTATGTCTTTCCAGATAGTTACAATTGCTCAGAACAATTAGGAGCTTTTTCTCCTGAAACAGAAATATGGAAGAAAGATTAACAAATGTAATATTAAAGAATGTTACGCAATATTAAAATATGCTGAAGCCTAAAAGAATCTCTTATATAGGGACCTCCAAATCCATAAAAGGCCCTTTAACATGATGTATAAACCATTTCATGATCACTACATAAACTATTAAAAGAGAATCTGTAAGTATGATCCACCCCCTAAACTACTAAAGCAGTGTTTCTCAACTCCAGTTCTCAAGACCCACCAACAGGTCATGTTTTCAGGATTTCCTTAGTATTGCACAGGTGAGAATTTCATCACCTGCTCAAGCATTAATTCCATCACCAATGCAATGTTAAGGAAATCCTGAAAACATGACCTGTTGGTGGGTCTTGAGGACCGGAGTTGAGAAACACTGTCCTAAAGGGTGGCTGAAATGAAAAGTGTGCAGTCATTTTATGTGAAAGTCCGTGATGTGCACATTTTCACATATCCCCATACTTGCGGTCACATGCTGACTAGACACATCTGGCTTCTCTCAATAGACGACAAATGAGTTTAGTTGGCATGTCACCACAAGTATGCAAATCCCATATATACATGTCCGGCCTCGTTCAATTTGCCTGTATTGAGCGAGGCCGTGCACATCTAGTCGGCACATGACTGAATCTATGCAAATCACATACTTGCTGTCACATGCCTGCTGCTCCCAGCACCGGAGAATCCTTACACTGCGCAGTGCATGACCTATGAGGAGTCACAAGTAGCCAGTCTAAGAGTGACAGCAAGGCAAGTACCCCAGGGCCGGACATCCCTTTTAATAGTTAAGCCTGGACATTGACATGGATCATTATTTAGATCTTAACTATTATAGTTCCAACAGCAATAGCAATATCAGATCTGCTGGTTATGCCATCATGTTAAAGGGTTTTTATAAAATCTCTAGTTATTCCCGATCAATAATGTAGGAGATAAGTTGCTGAGAATGGGAATCCTTAACCCTGAGAAAAAGGAGCGGAGTGTGGTCAACTTCTCATGCATTCTGGGGCTTCCCAGTCGGACCCCCACTGGTTAGCAAATTATCCTCTATACCTCTTCAAAATCATAAAACCTGTGGTAGCCAACAGTAATGCTGAAAGAAATCAGAAACATTTTGCAAGATCAGAAGTACAATCTGAGACCTGGTGCCACGGTTCTTTCTAAAACCAAGGCATCTACAGCTTTCATCTCATATTCTATAAGTTACTCAACAACTTTAAAATGTAAACTTAATCTTAAGCCCCCCATACACTTCAGATAACTGTTGGCTTAACGACGGTTCAGCAGATTGTTCGACAAGCAACTATCTCGCCTGACACTACCATGCGCAGGAGTCCCTGGTCTGGTGAGTGCTCCTATGTTCTCTATTGAAGAGCTGCTGCCAGATACTTCTGGCGGGGGTCTTATCTTTAAGGAACAAAAGGATTGGCACTCCGAAAATTGGACATGCTGGATCCTTATCTCACCTGAAAATACAAGGCCTCCTTACACATTAATTAGACTGTCTGACGAGCCCATCACTATTTGTGGCTTCAGCTGATGTATGTATTAAAGCATTAGTTAATAGTAATAAACACTCCCCTCCCTGCTCTATCTGCAAGATGACAAAAAATGGCTACCCCAGCTGAAATTGGAGCAGGTCAGTTGGAAATTAACCTGTTTTTTCTGCTTTTTACATATGTGTAAAAGATTCTGCTGTATGACAGACAGTGGGGACAAGACCATCTTTCGATTACTGACACCATTTATATCTAGGATTACTGATTCTTTAAGACCACCAGAAAGAACAACCCCTAATGAGGTTGTCCAACAATTCCTTCAAATGCCTTCCTTTTCAAGTCAGTGATAGCAATACATCCCTTCTGCAAAGTATACAGACAACCAAGTGACCACTCTTCAGATCTGACAAAACAATGGCACCTTTCTCGGGGAGAGAACGCAAATAAAATTTATAAACTTCAGGAATAATAATTTCACAGATCCTTAAGTCACAATAGATTTACAGGACATAAAATATATGTATTTTACCACCATATGGTCTGAGTCAACAAGTACTGTATATCTAAATCTCTGATACAATAAAAAAGAAAATCAGCAAAACTAACAATAAAAACGTACAGAGGATATTGTGGGTTCTTCGTTAAGACTTCCAAATAAGTCAGGAGATGAAATATCTGCTGACGCACTAAGAAATAAAGAAGCAATGGTGAGAAATACAGGAAAGCAACAAACCGGACTTTTCTTACAAGTAAACATTTAATCGCAAAGAAAGGTCCTGGAAAGTGATGACTGCAGAGTGACAAGTATTTCATAACCATACCACACTTTTCTAGGTATGTAGTATTTACAGCCGAACTATTTAGAAGAAATGTACGCGTTCTTCTATTTATCCACAGCTATCAATAACACTGGCGGCCGTTACAGATGGTTAATCACTGAAATACACTGAATGCAATAACGAATGGTGTAGTTTACCTGGTATGCAGGAGAATAAACTCTCACACCTAAACAGTTAGCTGTGAAATGACTTAGGAACAAAGTAATGTATCCAGTAGGACTATATGGAAAACGTAAGCATATTTTGGTATCTGTAGTGGAAGAGGTTCTACATCGATTTTTTATTTTTTTTTTCAGTTACATTATTTTTTTGTATTTTTGGTTTGCAGTTTTAAATTTGCGCCTTCATAAAAAGATATTCCCATCTCAGACAATTCTATCCCTTTTATAAGTAATTGTATTATTGTCTGATCGATGGGGTTTTCGCCTCTGGGACGTGAAGGTTTCTAGAGAGCATAACCCAATCTCGTACCTTAGAGAAGGAATCCTGGCAGCTGGAGGGCAAGTGTACTTGTGTAAGAGCGCATTGGCTGGAAGCACACCCCAGCACTTTAGATTGACAGCCGGAACTGCAGTGCAACAGTGCGGAACAGATTGTCAATCAAAGGCACCTTCCTAAAAATCTTACCCTGTCTAGCGTATGAGCACTACACACAGAATTGCAAATGCATTGATTGACATGCCATCAATGAGATTATTAATGGTTGTCTGAGGAATGCTCTTCCCCACAGAAAGCACTTGGGCCTGAAAATCATCAAAATCCCTTGCTGTCAGCTCCATTTGTGTTTACCGAACAATGACGTCTCAGATAAGCTCCATAGGAGGTAAGGGGGAGACACTGCAGGCTATGGTATCACCATGAGGCCAAGTAGGCTGCTCACCATAGCAGTGTTGAAAAATGCCACATCTGGGATGTCATCAGTCCGTAATTATACATACAGCAGATCTTGATAATATGCATTCAGTGTGGCAGAACATTCCTCAAACAACCATTAATAATCTCATTGACAACATGCCAAGGTGTGTAAGTGTGTGTATTTCGGCATATGGAGCTCATACTCAATACTGAATAAATTAAGATATTTTGATAATCTTTTCGATATCATTAACATGTCAATTAATCCTGTCATTTCCACAAATCCATCACTTTTCCTTATTGATGCTGCAATTTCAATGTTGAGGGGCGTAAATGGTAACATGATACATGTCCTGTAGGCAGAGGTGATATGCAAGTCTCCAACTTTAGTTACATACTGCATTGTATCCACATCTCCTTCGGGTTTGTTACTCAGGTATTCAAGGGTAGCTATGAAAGCCTAGTTAGGAAAAAAAGATAATTCGATAAATGGCAGTGTCAATATTAATTTAAAAAAAAGAGATACCGGTATATATTAATTATTGAAGCAATAAATGTAAACGACAATTTAATGGTAACATATTCTACTGTGTAAAGTAAAATGATGGAATATATTACTATTCCTTACGCTGAAATAATGAAATAATTTCCACAGACCTGGATTATGTTAATGCAGAGCATGCACACCTTGTCTTGTGTTTTCTGCTGCTGAAAAATCTGGGAAGAAAAATTGTAAGCTATTTTTTACAAGAAAATAAAGTAAAATACAGACAGTAGGATAAAGACAGGAATAAAAAAGTTTTGCAGACTAAGAATAAAAAGTCAAATTGTAATTCCCCCATATTCACAGCACAAGTCAGGGGGCCGCGTAGATGCGATTTGCATATTTGTGATTAAGTGCAGCTGGCAGTCACAGAGTTAAAGAAAAAAAACACTCCAGGTCAGTATGATTAAGATGATACTTAACTTGTTTTTTTTTTTTTATTATTATTATTATGTACCGTAAGTATTCGAAAAAGGAACTGAGGAAATTTGTAAAATGTTAAAAAATGTACTATATGTTAGCATTTACTGAGCCCCATAACCTTTTTTATTTTTCCAGCCCATGGACTTGTGTGCGAGTTTGCTTTTCTGCATGGCAACTTGACGTTTTAATAATGCCATTTTGGGCTACATACAATGTTTTGATTTAGGGACGTGCAGCAAATGAGAAAGCACAGTACTGACATTCTGATTTCGTTCTCTTTGCATCATTTTCCATACAAGTTCATTCATTTTAGATTTCGGTAGATTAGACTTTAATGAACATGGAGATTCTAAATATGCTCATCAGACTCTCCCCCTCCCCATGTTTTTTTTTTAAACTTTATTTCTTTGTCACTTTAGGAGATTGAAATTGGAGGAAACAGTCAGAATGAAATTCTCCTATGAACTCCAGCCACATAGAGCAACGCCCGGCTGACATAACAACCTGTCAGAAACTTGTGTTCATGTCACAGGGTGAAGGGGTGTTGGATAGCCGGTACATAAACACACAGGCAATAGCAATTTAAATGGCACTGATAGTAATTAAATGCCACGGTCATCTGCTGTTACAGGCAGATGCCAACTGTGTAACAAAGCTGGCATCTGCTGTGTGCGGCGCAGGCCCAACTCCTGAGCCTGAACCATACACCGGCATCCAACGTGTGAGGCACATATACATCTCCTGCTGGGAAGGGGATAAAAAAGGTCTCTTGACAATAAGTTGCTCACAAACTGTGCTCTTGCCTGGAGCCCTAGTGAGAGCAGTCATGTCTTACCATACTATTACAGGGAAGATTACACAGTGGCCATTTAAATCAATAATTTATGAAAGAAATACTTTGCTTGCCTAAGTGGATGCGGTAAAACAAATCTTTGCATCTGCTGCAGCAGCAGCAACACAACCAAGCTGGCTACCAAATAATCCTATAATACCAATGACATCCAAACTGTAAAGATAACAGCTGCGCCCAGTGTATGCGATCCCAAAGATATACCTGATGTCTGTATATCTCCAGCAGGATCCGAATGACAACAGGCATTTATTGTTACCATTGGGAAGTGTTACCAGTGCTTCACATGCCGATGTGAAAGATGATAGTGTTCCCTATAGGTGTTGGTGGGCTATATGATGAAAAAAAACAAACATCTCCTGGCAAAACAAGTCAAATGTGAACAGGAGCCAGCTGCTGTGATTGCAAATGTGAACGAACAAATGCAGCAGCACGCCGAACGCATGAGGAATTCTTCAACATTGAACCTATGGCCAATTTGTGGTCTAAGCGCATCAATTCTACAAGTGTAGTCCATACAGCAGTAATGCAGTAGAAAATTCATACAGTCACTGTTCACATCTAATTTACAGCAGCATTTTGCTATTCTACTGTAGTGACAGCAGCTAGCACCTGTTCACATTAGACTCCATTTGTCAAGAGGTGCTGGTCACTTTTTGTAGCATATCTTTTGAGGATAGCGACTGCCTTTTTGGCTGTGCACTCCTCATGTGTCTAAGGCCTTATTCAGGGATGAGTGAGTTTTCTCGAACATAAAAATAGAAACTGATTATTTTGTTCATCAGTGTTTTGGATTAGATTTTCATCAGTTTTTGTCCTCAGTAATTTTCTCATATGCCAAAAAACAGAAATATAAAAAAAAAATTGATTAGCGTCTCTTACGTATTACCATTGGAATGTTAAAAATAGGGAACAAGTACGACCATGTGTGCGTCAGTGATTTTTTAAGATCCCATAGGTTTGTATTGGTAATTTTGATCAGTGACTCGGACCATTGAGTGTAACTTTGTGAACGTGTGAATGTGGCCTTATGTGTGTTGATAGGGTCATGTGCATGGACAGCGGCTGTTACCATTCTCTTTTAGATGGCGCCGAGCTGCATTTACCTGGCAGGACTCGTGCACGAGTGGCAGATATTGCACACTTGTTATATTCTAATGGACAATACCGTTTAATCATACATGTGTCCTAGCAGGTAAGAGTAGATGTGATACTGATCACCTCCCAGTGCAAAAATGCCAGACAATCCCATTGACGGATCACACTGAGCTGCCAGCCATTCTCCGCTATAGAGGGAGGTGCAAGTGTTGTAGCAGATTTTCTATTTGCCAATCAGCATGTAAAAGGTTAACAATGAAATAACAGAAAAACAATTAACAGATTAACCATTTGCGGTAGTGAGAAGATGCAGGTAAACAGTATGCACATTACAACACAAGAGAACCCTCATGAATTGGAATACTTACATTTGCTTCAGCAGGCTTACATTCTATGATGCCTTTCAGTGACTGCAGTGCCTGGGTAACACTCTGCTCAAACTGTGATGGCTACAAAATTGTAAAAGAAAAAAAAATTACATTATTATAAAAATAAAACATGCACATTGTTAGGCCGGATTCACACATCAGGTTTGATCAGATACGTGAGTAATGGTCCCTGTTCGTTTCAGTTTTGGTCAGTTTTTACAATAATTTCTTGTGGGAAATTACACATTTTTAGTTTCTCCTACCCAATGAACAGGAAAAATACATTACATGAATGATATCCGTGTGATATCCATTTTTTTTATGGGGCCAATGGCAATATTAACCCACAACATAGATCAAAGTAGGATATGTCTGGGGGTTTTTTGAGGTCACATGAAAAAGCAAATTTACAGAAATGGGTCCAAGATGTAACCGCAAAAATCAATGTATAGGGGTACCCAAAAATATAATTATGTGTGAAAACAATGAAGGTTGGTCACCACTGAGGCAATGGCCTGGGATACTGAAGCTCTATAATGCATCCCCACATTCAAGGAATTACTGAAAGCATTATTCTCTACAGCAGTGTTCCCCAAGTTCGGTCCTCAAGAGCCACCAACGGGTCATGTTTTCAGAATTTCCTTAGTATGGCCTAGGTGAGAAATCCATAATCTAGACAGGCAACAATTCCATCACCTGGGCCATACTAAGGAAATCCTGAAAACACGACCTGTTGGTGGCTCTTGGGGAACACTGCTCTACAGTGTGGCTCACTCGAGGGCGCAGTTAGGGATAAAAGTATAAAAATGATGGACATTCTGCTTTGCCTGTGTGGGTGGGGGAAGCTTCACAGGATAGAGGAGGATTAGGACTGCCCCTATTCAATAACACCAAGCCACCATTCTTAAAATGCTATTGAAAATTGAATGAAGTACCACGCATAATCTTTCATCACAGTGTGGAGAAATGGCAGTCAGTAAATCAGTATGGGACACATCCCAGCGATCAGACATTTAAGACCCATACTCAGGGTATGTCATAATCAACTCTCATCTGAGGGAACTAGAGGATAGAGCGTACTGCACATGACCTCCTATTGGACACGTACAACAATTAGATCTCAACTTACCAAAGACGTTAAACCCTCATTGTCGACCACCCAGTCTTCTTTGTCAGCCAATTTCTTCACCTCTAAAAAAGCAATTATTTAGTTAATTAACATTTCTTTAAATCAAATCATTTGTATTGAAAAACTCCAAATACAAATTTCCCACCTTACAAAAATGTGCTGAAAAACTCGGCTTACACACGAATATATACGGTAATACATACGCAAAGTAACTTCAATTTCCAAACCCACCCTAAACCCAATTCCCAACATTCCAGAGAAGACCATTTTCATTTTCAGAGCAGTTCTAGAATAACGAAGTATAAAAACTCGTAGAAGGGGGGAGAAGAAGAAAAAAAAGAGGACTAACAATTAAGGGATAGCAATGTATATATTCCTTCTATCTCTAGTTAGAAGATTTGTGGGCAACCATGGAGCTAATGAACATTTTTAATTGGTAACATAAAATCTATTAATTTTCGCTTTTAAAAACATGTTATTGGGTAAAGGAATAAGGGCTGCACAGATGGAGAACTGGATAATTGCTTAAAGAGGACTTGTACACAGATCAAAAGGGTCCAATTTTTGGTATTATCTTATTCTCACTGCTCCACTGATTATTTCAGTTTCAGTTGTTTTTTTTAGGGAACCCGTCACCATTTAAATGCCGACAGCAGGCACCATGTTATAGAGACGGGGTACACAGTAGATTGATATATAGTTTTATGAGAAAAGATTCAGTATAAGCTGTGTTTTATTCATTTAATCCTCCGCTCTTTCTGACATTTTTGGTCCAGTGGGCGGTCCCATCAGTGACTTATAGATATCTCTGCATGCACACATATACAAAGAAAGTGGTCAGTCACTGATAGGACCGCGCACCAGACCAAACTTCTCAGAAAGAGCAAGGATTAAATGAGCTAAACACAGGTTATACAAAAGTGTTCTCACAAAACATTATATCAATCTCCTCCACTCCTCCGGCTCTATAACATGGTAGCGGCAGATTGGACTGCCTTTTCATGGTGATAGGTTCCCTTTAAATCCACCATACGGATCCAGATATTTGGGCCTTTTTACTTTGTTCTAATTCTTATGGTCTTTACTAAAGGACATCACTCTCAGAGTTCTCTAGGGATGTGCCTTTAGGCGGCTCTCCATTATTATCCCAAGTCATATTGCAAGACTCGTTAAAAGGTTGATTGTGACTTGTAGGATCGCTACTTCCAACAGGTGACACTTGGAAGAGGCAATTTGCATACATTATTATCCTGTGAGCAATACGTTTCCCTTGGTAAAGATCATATAAATCATAAAAATTAGCTCTAAATAAAAAACTCATATCTCTGAAACTATGGTGAATGTTAAAAAATAAACAAAAACCAGAAAACTCAGTGGAGGAGCTGGACTTATATAAGAGCACAAACTAGCCACTTTTGACTTTGTGACAGATCATCTTTATTTTAAAATGGCTGCATGTGAAAATTCATTGTTGGCCAAGCCATCTCAAAACAAAGAAATGTAGTTGTAAGTAGCATCCAAATTAACAGACATCTAGCTTGGATGCAATGTTTCTCCATGGTTGACGCATAATTTTTAACCAATCCCAAATAAATTTATGTAATTTCAGATAATTTTGTTACAGTAAAAGCTTAGATGTTTAATAAGCTAAGAAAAAAAAAAAATGATGCAGCCCTCCAAGAGTAAGTGATATTGTTTAATAAGCCTCTTCGTATGTCAATATATATATATATCCTAGATGGTGGCCCGATTCTAACGCATCGGGTATTCTAGAATATGTATGCGTAGTGTATAGCACAGCCCACGTAGTATATTGCACAGCCACGCAGTACACTGCGCAGCCCACGCAGTACATTGCGCAGCCCACGCAGTACATTGCGCAGCCCACGCAGTACATTGCGCAGCCCACGCAGTACATTGCGCAGCCCACGCAGTACATTGCGCAGCCCACGCAGTACATTGCGCAGCCCACGCAGTACATTGCGCAGCCCACGCAGTACATTGCGCAGCCCACGTTGTACATTGCGCAGCCCACGTTGTACATTGCGCAGCCCACGTTGTACATTGCGCAGCCCACGTTGTACATTGCGCAGCCCACGTTGTACATTGCGCAGCCCACGTTGTACATTGCGCAGCCCACGTTGTACATTGCGCAGTCCACGTTGTACATTGCGCAGTCCACGTTGTACATTGCGCAGTCCACGTTGTACATTGCGCAGCCCACGTTGTATATTGCGCAGCCCACGTTGTATATTGCGCAGCCCACGTTGTATATTGCGCAGCCCACGTATATAGCAATGTGGGCATGATAACCCGGTTAAAAAAAAAAATAATTAAAATATGTACGCTGTATAGTTGACCGATGCACAGTGACACCATCTGCAGCAAGTTGATGCTGCAGCTCTCTGGAGGTGGTCTGAGGATTGTCCTTGACTGATCTCACCATTCTTCTTCTCTGCCTTTCTGATGTTTTTCTTGGCCTGCCACTTCTGGCCTTAACAAGAACTGTACCTGTGTTCTTCTATTTCCTTACTATGTTCTTCACAGTGGAAATTGACAGGTTAAATCTCTGAGACAGCTTTTTGTATCCTTCCCTTGAACAACTATGTTGAATAATCTTTGTTTTCAGATCATTTGACAGTTGTTTTGAGGAGCCCATGATGCCACTCTTCAGAGGAGATTCAAACAGGAGAACAACTTGCAAGTGGCCACTTTAAGTAGCTTTTCTCATGATTGCATACACCTGGCTATGAAGTTCAAAGCTCAATGAGGTTACAAAACCAAAAAAAGTACTTTAGTAAGTCAGTAAAAAGTAGGTAGGAGTATTTTAAACAAGAAAATGATAAGGGTGCCCATACTTATGCACCTGTCAAATTTTGTTTGAATGCAGACTGCATATTTTCTGTTCAATAAACCTCATTTCAAGGCAGAAACATTACTTTTTCCAACAGTTATTAGATATATGAAACTGAAATAGCTGTTGCAAAAAAAACAATTTTTATAAAACATTAAGCTTATGATTAAAAGGGGTGCCCAAACTTTTTCATATAACTGTATACTATGTGGCTGCTATAAACATACATACATACATATTCTAGAATACCCGATGCGTTAATACAGCCAAAACAGTATATAACACAGCTCACGCAGTAAATAGCAGCCACGCAGTATATAGCACAGGCGACGTAGTATATAACACAGCCCACGCAGTATATAACACAGGGCACGTAGTATATAACACAGCCCACGCAGTATATAACATTGCCCACATAGTATGTAGCACAGCCCACGCAGTATAACACAGCCCACATAGTATGTAGCACAGCCCAAGCAGTATATAGCAGCCCACGCAGTATATAGCAGCCCACGCAGTATATAGCAGCCCACGCAGTATATAGCAGCCCACGCAGTATATAGCAGCCCACGCAGTATATAGCAGCCCACGCAGTATATAGCAACCCACGCAGTATATAGCAACCCACGCAGTATATAGCAGCCCACGCAGTATATAGCAGCCCACGCAATAAATAGCAGCCCACGCAGTAAATAGCAGCCCACGCAGTAAATAGCATCCCACGCAGTATACAGCAGCCATGTAGTATCTAACATTGCCCACATAGTATATATCACAGCCCAAACAGTATGTAACACTGCCCATGCAGTATATAGCAGCCATGTAGTATATAACATTGCCCTCATAGTATTTAGCAGTGTGGGCACCATATCCCTGTAAAAAAAAATAATTAAAATAAAAAATAGTTCTATACTCACCCACCGGGATCCACCGAAGCTCCACCGAGCCGCGCGCGCCTGCGGCCATCTTCCGTTCCCAGGATGCATTGCGAAATTACCGTGAGACCGCTAAGTCTTCTGGGTAATTTCGCAATGCATCTCTGGGAACGGAAGATGGCAGCGGGCGCGAGCGCATCGTCCGACAACGGAGGGTGAGAATAGCCGTTTTTTTGTTTTTTTTTATTATTTTTAACATTACATGTTTTTACTATTGATGCCGCATAGGGAGCATCAATAGTAAAAAGTTGGGGACACACAGGGTTAATAGCAGCGGTAACGGAGTGCATTACCCGCGCCATAACGCGGTCCGTTACCGCTGGTATTAACCCCGTTTTGCGGTGACTGGAGGGGAGTATGGAGCGGGCGCCGGGCACTGACTGCAGGGGAGTAGGGAGGGACTAATCGGACTGTGCCCGTCGACAATTGGTCGCGGCAGCCATGACAGGCATCTGGCGAGACCAATCAGCGACTCGGGATTTCCGTGCCGGAAGTTGCAGACAGAAAGACGGAAGTACCCCTTAGACAATTAAATATATAGATACAGTACAGACCAAAAGTTTGGACACATCTTCTCATTTAAAGATTTTTCTGTATTTTCATGACTATGAAAATTGTACATTCACACTGAAGGCATCAAAACTATGAATTAACACATGTGGAATTACATACTTAACAAAAAAGTGTGAAACAACTGAAATTATGTCTTATATTCTAGGTTCTTCAAAGTAGCCACCTTTTGCTTTGATGACTGCTTTGCACTCTCTTGGCATTCTCTTGATGAGCTTCAAGAGGTAGTCATCGGGAATGGTCTTCCAACAATCTTGAAGGAGTTCCCAGAGATGCTTAGCACTTGTTGGCCCTTTTGCCTTCACTCTGCGGTCCAGCTCACCCCAAACCATCTCGATTGGGTTCAGGTCTGGTGACTGTGGAGGCCAGGTCATCTGGCATAGCACCCCATCACTCTCCTTCTTAGTCAAATAGCCCTTACACAGCCTGGAGGTGTGTTTGGGGTCAGTGTCCTGTTGAAAAATAAATGATGGTCCAACTAAACGCAAACCGGATGGAATAGCATGCCGCTGCAAGATGCTGTGGTAGCCATGCTGGTTCAGTATGCCTTCAATTTTGAATAAATCCCCAACAGTGTCACCAGCAAAGCACCCCCACACCATCACACCTCCTCCTCCATGCTTCACGGTGGGAACCAGGCATGTAGAGTCCATCCGTTCACCTTTTCTGCGTCGCACAAAGACACGGTGGTTGGAACCAAAGATCTCAAATTTGAACTCATCAGACCAAAGCACAGATTTCCACTGGTCTAATGTCCATTCCTTGTGTTCTTTAGCCCAAACAAGTCTCTAATGCTTGTTGCCTGTCCTTAGCAGTGGTTTCCTAGCAGCTATTTTACCATGAAGGCCTGCTGCACAAAGTCTCCTCTTAATAGCTGTTGTAGAGATTTGTCTGCCGCTAGAACTGTGTGGCATTGACCTGGTCTCTAATCTGAGCTGCTGTTAACCTGCGATTTCTGAGGCTGGTGACTCGGATAAACTTATCCTCAGAAGCAGAGGTGACTCTTGGTCTTCCTATCCTGGGGCGGTCCTCATGTGAGCCAGTTTCTTCGTAGCGCTTGATGGTTTTTGCCACTGCACTAGGGGACACATTCACAGTTTTCCCAATTTTTTGGACCGACTGACCTTCACTTCTTAAAGTAATGATGGCCACTAGGGTTGAGCGACTTTTCATTTTTTGAGATCGAGTCGGGTTTCACGAAACCCGACTTTCTCAAAAGTCGGGTCGAGTGAAATCGGCCGATCTTATTGAAAAGTCGGGGTCGGGGATCGGCCAAAACACGAAACCCAATGCAATTCAATGGGGAAGCATACTTTTTTAATATTTGCTTCAGCGCGATAATGTTGAAAAGCCGGTAATTCAATTGCTGGCTTTTCATTTCTCCTCCCTAAACCCGACATGATATGAGACATAGTTTACGTACAGTAAACCATCTCATATCCCCTTTTTTTTTTGCATATTCCACACTACTAATGTTAGTAGTGTGTATGTGCAAAATTTCGCTGTAGCTATTAAATTTAAGGGTTAAATCGCGGAAAAAATTGGCGTGGGCTCCCGCGCAATTTTCTCCGCCAGAGTGGTAAAGCCAGTGACTGAGGGCAGATATTAATAGCCAGGAGAGGGTCCATGGTTATTGCCCCCCCCGTGGCTAAAAACATCTGCCCCCAGCCACCCCAGAAAAGGCACATCTGGAAGATGCGCCTATTCTGGCACTTGGCCACTCTCTTCCCACTCCCGTGTAGCGGTGGGATATGGGGTTATGAAGGGTTAATGCCACCTTGCTATTGTAAGGTGACATTAAGCCAGATTAATAATGGAGAGGCGTCAATTCTGACACCTATCCATTATTAATCCAATTGTATGAAAGGGTTAAAAAACACACACACATGATTAAAAAGTATTTTAATGAAATAAACACACAGGTTGTTTTAATATTTTATTGCTCTCTCAATCCACCTGAAGACCCTCGCTTGGAAAAATAATAAACCATCAATATACATACCCTCTGATGAACTGTCACGTCCCACGAGGTAAATCCATCTGAAGGGGTTAAAATAGTTTACAGGCAGGAGCTCTGCTATAATGCAGCTGTGCTCGTGCCTGTAAACCCCGGCGATTGAAGGAAATGTAGGTCAATGACCTATAGTTACCTTCAGTCGCGGTGATGTGCCCCCTGGTGGATGTCCTCATATGACCGAGCGTGGGAAAAAGTTCCCAGGCTGCAGTTCATCAGAGGGTATGTATATTGACGCCTCTCCATTATTAATCTGGCTTAATGTCACCTTACAATAGCAAGGTGGCATTAACCCTTCATTACCCCATATCCCACCGCTACAAGGGAGTGGGAAGAGAGTGGCCAAGTGCCAGAATAGGCGCATCTTCCAGATGTGCCTTTTCTGGGGTGGCTGGGGGCAGATGTTTTTAGCCACGGGTTTAATAAGTGTGATTTCTTGCCTTAGAAATGGGGTTGGGACCATCAGTTGTGTTGCGCAGACGTCTGGTGGATACACAGTTGATAGTCCTACTGAATAGACTGTTAGAATTGGTATTATGGCAAGAAAAAAGCAGCTAAGTAAAGAAAAACGAGCGGCCATCATTACTTTAAGAAATGAAGGTCAATCAGTCCGAAAAATTGGGAAAACGTTGAAAGTGTCCCCAAGTGCAGTGGCAAAAACCATTAAGCGAAACAAAGAAACTGTCTCACATGAGGACCGCCCCAGGAAAGGAAGACCAAGAGTCACCTCTGCTTCTGAGGATAAGTTTATCCGAGTCACCAGCCTCAGAAATCGCAGGTTAACAGCAGCTCAGATTAAAGACCAGGTCAATGCCACACAGTTCTAGCGGCAGACAAATCTCTACAACAGCTATTAAGAGGAGACTTTGTGCAGCAGGCCTTCATGGTAAAATAGCTGCTAGGAAACCACTGCTAAGGACAGGCAACAAGCATTAGAGACTTGTTTGGGCTAAAGAACACAAGGAATGGACATTAGACCAGTGGAAATCTGTGCTTTGGTCTGATGAGTCCAAATTTGAGATCTTTGGTTCCAACCACCGTGTCTTTGTGCGATGCAGAAAAGGTGAACGGATGGACTCTACATGCCTGGTTCCCACCGTGAAGCATGGAGGAGGTGTGATGGTGTGGGGGTGCTTTGCTGGTGACACTGTTGGGGATTTATTCAAAATTGAAGGCATACTGAACCAGCATGGGTACCATAGCATCTTGCAGCGGCATGCTATTCCATCCGGATTGCGTATAGTTGGACCATCATTTATTTTTCAACAGGACAATGACCCCAAACACACCTCCAGGCTGTGTAAGGGCTATTTGACCAAGAAGGAGAGTGATGGGGTGCTACGCCAGATGACCTGGCCTCCACAGTCACCAGACCTGAACCCAATCAAGATGGTTTGGGGTGAGCTGGACCGCAGAGTGAAGGCAAAAGGGCCAACAAGTGCTAAGCATCTCTGGGAACTCCTTCAAGATTGTTGGAAGACCATTCCCGATGACTACCTCTTTGAAGCTCATCAAGAGAATGCCAAGAGTGTGCAAAGCAGTCATAAAAGCAAAAGGTGGCTACTTTGAAGAACCTAGACTATAAGACATATTTTCAGTTGTTTCACACTTTTTTGTTAAGTATGTAATTCCACATGTGTTAATTCATAGTTTTGATGCCTTCAGTGTGAATTTACAATTTTCATAGTCATGAAAATACAGAAAAATCTTTAAATGAGAAGGTGTGTCCAAACTTTTGGTCTGTACCGTATATTTATTAATGTGCCATAATTTAAAGTATTTATAAAAGATCCTCACAATACCATGACTAAATTTAATCCAGCAGTTTAAAAAAATATATGTCACAGAATGAAAATACTTAGATACGGGGGCTGCTCACGTACCTTCGGCGGTATACTGCAAGGTGACCTTGACACACGTCTCTCTTAGTTCCAATATGAGGTCTTGTATAGACTGCAGGATATCGTTGGGGATCTCAAGAGCAGTAAGCGATTCATACGTATGCCTACCCAAACCAACACATACAGGATTGATTAAAAAAAATGTTCGTATATACTGTATATTCATGGGTAACATATATCATAAATATAACAATTATAGCTTTAGGTAAAAAGTGATGATGTAAATGAAGTATTTGAAATTTTGACGCCGCAAGTGCTGGATGACCATTTCTTAGAATCTGTGCAGCCATGTACGGCATATATACTGTGCACAGGGCATCTTATAGCGGAGTCTGACCACAACCTCAGGAGCGGTAAGCACTTTCACCAAGATTGCTCATAAACTTCTATGAACTGCAAGTCGTCTCAGAAGAACTTGCAGCAGAATGCCTGTGTCTGTTTCTAACTCCTCCTCACCACTACATAGAATTTTAGAAGCACCAACTGTCATTTCTTATCTCAGTAATGGGAAAATCAGTCTTCACTCAATACTGCTTTTACTGAATTTACCAATGAATTGACTGAAAGATCAGTCCAGGAGGAGAAAGAAGTAGATTTCTCTGATAAGATATATCACAAAGTTGCTTATTGTCATGTATACTGTTCATTTATGAAATAAAAATTAAAACAAAAGGTTACTCTTTAAATACTTGGAAATAAATAAAGAACAAGTGACAAGCTATCCTCCTGGCTATCACAAAGGATATGCTCTGAGATTTCTGTCCATGTTTATTAATTCCAGCTAATGCTACTTGACGTTTCCCTATGAAATGGATTCAGTTATGCAAAGCTAATATTATACTATTTTTAAATTACAAGGACAATGGACGGAACTATCTAATGAGTAACTGTCATTATAATTTTTATTACCGAACCCAATAGTACACATGAAAATAAAAAACGTTGTAATATATCTTATCAGAGAAATCTGCTTCTTTCTCATCCCGGACTATTCTATCTCAAAATTCTAAATTCAGTGGTAAAATCTGTATTCAGTGAAGACAAATTTTAAAATTACTGAGACAGAATCTTATCAGTAACAACTGTCATCTTCCTCATAGTTTGTAAGCTTGCGAGCAGGGCCCTCATTCCTACTGGTATCTGTTTTGAACTGTGATTTCTGTTATGCTGTAATGTCTATTGTCTGTACAAGTCCCCTCTATAAGTTGTAAAGCGCTGCGGAATATGTTGGCGCTATATAAATAAAAATTATTATTATTATTATTATTATCTTCTATAAAGTGGGGAGGATGAGGATGAGGAGGAGAGAGGAGCACTACCTACAGCTCCTCCCCCCTCTCCACAACTAGGAGATGACAGTTGCTACTGGCAGAGGAGAAGGGAGGAGCTAGAAGCAGCGCTCCTCACCTCTCCTGTCTGTATAGAATCTTATCAGTAGTAACTTCAATCTTCTATACCAGGGGTGGGCAATTAATTTTCCCAAGGGGGCACATGAGAGACCGTGACTGTTGTGGAGGGCGAAACCAATAGGCTGATATTAATTCTACTCAATATTAAAATTGATATATTATAATTATTATATTATTGATAATTATATTAATATTATTTGTATCACTTAATATTGAGCAGAATTAAGTATGCTGGCCCCCTATATATCATTTGAACCCGAGTACAACCCCTTCTGTGTATCTTATGAACCCCCCACAGCCCCTTATTTACTGTAAGAGCCCCACACAGCCTCCCTATATACTGCATGAGGCCCACACAGCCTCCCCATATACTGAATGAGCCCACACAGCCTCCCCATATACTGCATGAGCCCCACACAGCCTCCCCATATACTGCATGAGCCCCACACAGCCTCCCCATATACTGCATGAGGCCCACACAGCCTCCCCATATACTGCATGAGCCCCACACAGCCTCCCCATATACTGCATTAGCCCCACACAGCCTCCCCATATACTGCATGAGGCCCACACAGCCTCCCCATATACTGAATGAGCCCACACAGCCTCCCCATATACTGCATGAGCCCCACACAGCCTCCCCATATACTGCATGAGCCCCACACAGCCTCCCCATATACTGTATGAGCCCCACACAGCCTCCCCATATACTGCATGAGGCCCACACAGCCTCCCCATATACTGCATGAGGCCCACACAGCCTCCCTATATACTGCATGAGGCCCACACAGCCTCCCTATATACTGCATGAGGCCCACACAGCCTCCCCATATACTGCATGAGCCCCACACAGCCTCCCCATATACTGCATGAGCCCCACACAGCCTCCCCATATACTGAATGAGCCCACACAGCCTCCCCATATACTGCATGAGGCCCACACAGCCTCCCCATATACTGCATGAGCCCCACACAGCCTCCCCATATACTGCATGAGCCCCACACAGCCTCCCCATATACTGAATGAGCCCACACAGCCTCCCCATATACTGCATGAGCCCGACACAGTCTCCCTATATACTGCATGAGCCCCACACAGTCTCCCCATATACTGCATGAGCCCCACACAGTCTCCCCATATACTGCATGAGCCCCACACAGTCTCCCCATATACTGCATGAGCCCCACACAGTCTCCCCATATACTACATGAGGTCCACACAGCCTCCTCATATACAGCATGAGCCCCACACAGCCTCCCCATATACTGAATGAGGCCCACACAGCCTCCCTATATACTGCATGAGGTCCACACAGCCTCCCTATATACAGCATAAGGCCCACATAGCCTCCCTATATATTGCATTAGGCCCACACAACCTCCCTATATTATTATTATTATTATTATTATTTATTGTTATAGCGCCATTTATTCCATGGCGCTTTACAAGTGAGGAGGGGTATACATAATAAAAACAAGTACAATAATCTTGAACAATACAAGTCATAAATGGTACAGTAGGAGAGAGGACCCTGCCCGCGAAGGCTCACAATCTACTATATACTGCATGATACACCCAAAGTCTTCCCATATACTGCATGAGGACTCCATAGCCTGCCCATATACTGCATGAGCCCCACACTGCCTCCCCATATACTGTATCAGGACCCCCATAGCCTCCCCATATACTGCATGCGGCCCCCATAGCCTCCCCATGTGCAGCATGTCACTCCCATGGCCTCCCCATGTGCAGCATATCACCCCATAGCCTCCCCATGTGCAGCATGACACCCCCATAGGTGCCCCATGTGCAGTACGACACCTCTATAGCCTCCCCATGTGCAGCATGTCACCCCCATAGCCTCCCCATGGGCAACATGTCACCCCCATAGCATCTCCATGTACTGCATGATAGCCTCCCCATGTGCAGCATGTCACCCCCATAGTCGTCGCATATGCCTACCCAAACATCCCATACACATGAAAAAAAGAACACCACATACACAGCACAGACGTCATTGCGTCAGCTGTTTCACACACTGATTGGTGGAGGAAGTGGCCCGAGGCCCCTCCTCCACTAATGCAGTCAGCGACTCAGCGCCCGCCTATAGAGACAGCAAGCGGGCAGGCACGGTGCGGCCCGTGGACCTCTGGGGTTTCCAGCCCCACGGATGTCTCAGACCGCGGGCCTGACTGAGACAGCCAGAGGGCCTGATGTAGCCCGCAGGTCACACTTTGCCCACGTCTGTTCTATACAGTGGGTATGATAAGGAGGAGAGAGGAGCACTACGTAAAGCTCCTCCCCCCTTTCCATAACTAGGAGATGACAGTTGCTACTGCCAGAGGAGAAAGGAGGAGCTAGAAGCAGCGCTCCTCACCTCTCCTGTCTGTATAGGATCTTATCAGTAGTTACTCCAATCTTCTATACAGTGGGTAGGATAAGGAGGAGAAAGGAGCACTACCTACAGCTCTTCCCCCCTCTCCACAACTAGGAGATGACAGTTGCTACTGCCAGAGGAGAAAGGAGGAGCTAGAAGCAGCGCTCCTCACCTCTCCTGTCTGCATAGAATCTTATCAGTAGTAACTTCAATATTATATTTCTGTTATGTAATAATCTGTCTACACTGAATACAGATTTTACCTGTGAATTGAGATTTTTGAGAATTAATGATCAGTCCTGGAG
This sequence comes from Ranitomeya variabilis, assembly GCF_051348905.1. NCBI lineage: Eukaryota > Metazoa > Chordata > Amphibia > Anura > Dendrobatidae > Ranitomeya > Ranitomeya variabilis. The sequence goes on along the minus strand of NC_135237.1, from coordinate 325,931,624 downwards.
AAGAAGGAAGCCGGTTTCGCTAATAAGAAAAATTACAGTTTCTTATTTTCACGTATACTATTGATTTATGAAATAATTAAATTGGCGATTACTCTTTACATATGGTATCCTAGTTGTGGCCGAGCAAATCAGTGCACCTTCCCATCCCCTTGTTATTTGTATATTTCTCTACCCCCTTCTTCTATGGTGGACAGTGCTGACTCTTGTAAACTGTGCGGGCACAACTACTCGAATGACCGCATGCTATCCCATTCTCATGAAGCGCACCCCAACAAACTCTCTCCATCTATGGCCCATTTAGTAAAGTAAATGATAAACTTGAGCTTCTGCGGTGATGATGCAGGTAATTGGGATTTGCAGTTCCCCGTGTCGTTCTGCTCCACGAAAGAACTGAAACTAACAGCTGTGGTTCTTAGCGCAAATCACTGCCTCTGATTCCAGGGTTTAACCCTTTGATTACTACAGTCTATGACTGCAGCATGATTAAAGGGGATTCCTCTCTTTTGAACAGGTCATCAGGCTTCCCAATGACGTGATCGCAGTGCATACAGGTGTCCCAGAAAGGACCCAGTGGTTGACCGCTCAGTAAGCCTGCTATTAGGGATTGCCCTAACAACAACCTGTGTCATACTTGCTAGCTAATACATTATAGGTTTGCAATAAAGAGTTAAAATATTTGCAATCATGTTAAAAGTCTTACCATGTAATAATAATTAAAAAAAGTCAAAAATGTAAAAAAATAAGGTCAGGCGAGTTTGCTGGCCAATCAAGTTCTGTTGTTTTTAAACCAGGTATTGGTACTTTTGGCAGTGTGAACAGGTCGAAAAAAATCAATATTAAACAAGGGTAACCATTAAAGTACTAAATCATATAATACCCCATAAAACCACTTGTATTAGTCAAATGTTAAAATACCACCCTGTGGTAATCCCATGTAAACAAAACACACTGTGAACAAACTGATATGAGGATTTGGTATTCCTGCACTGATACCTAGACTGGTACCTGCCTGTCTGCGGGGGTTGGCGCCCTGGCCCGATGAATAGAGGGCAATGGGGGGAGCAAAACAGTGGAGTATAAACTTTACACGTCCCTAAGATGCTCCCTGCCTGTCTGCGGAGGTTGACACCCTCTTGGACGCAATATGGCGCCCCCGCTCCTCGACGGCTAACCCTATAAGCCCTATGGGTCCCTAAACTGATATGGGAATGCTATACTACTGCTGATAACCCTAAATTACCCACACCTTAGGGCCCAGAGATACTACACACAAATCGATGCCAGGTGGTAGGTCACCAAAGTGTCTCAGTCCAAATGGCCTGGTCTGACCGTACAAAACCCTATATCATATACATCCGACCTACTCTGATGGCTATTACACCCTCTAGAGTCCCTAACCGGACAACCCTGCCTACCAGCGGAGGTTGGCACCCTCTTGAGCGCAAAATGGCGCCCCCGCTCCTCGGCGGCTGTCCCTGTTGACCCTGACTGAATCCCTGCAAAAGTTGGGGATCCTATAAAGAAGGTGGTGCCTCAGGGACTGTACTAGTGAGCCATAACCACGGATATATATATATATACCTCGGTCAGACCATAGATAAAGCCAGGATTGATCAAAAACACATAAATCAGACAGTCAAAAACTAGGGTATTTTTACACCTCTAACCAGACTTAATTGCAACTATTTCACAAAACAGAGGGGGAGGTGTAACAACTCCACTCCCCAAATATACATATATAGATACAGATGTATTTATAGCAGCATATTTAGCCTAGTTCAGATAAATCTTATATTCTAAATTGCATAATAATCATTGATGTACACAAATTTAACTTAGTGCAAATCCATACCCTGGTTATAAATTCACAAATGGTGAAAAAACAGTAAACAGTTAAAAAACACTGATACATTTATCTGTGTTCAGGTCTCGCCTCTACGCGTTTCCCCCCCATGATATGGTTCCTCAGGAGGCATATGGGAAAAATGACATTCCGTGTGCTTAAATCACATCAGAGATATGTGCTGTGCCTGATTGCAGGTGTAGGGATTACACTGACCAAGACGTCATTAAATAGCCCCCGCCCTTAGGGTAAAAATCAAGAGGCTAGTTCATACTTATACGTTATTGCTATTGAGTTGTCCCAATACCGGGGAGAGTCTCCGGGCTCCAGATTCTCTGGCTGAGCGTTGTGGCCGCCATTATCCCTGTATATTTACTGGCGTCCTTACAATGCGCACGCGCTGTTTCCAGACCCTAGAGGTCTATTTTCACTTTTACAACAGCGCATGCGCTCCCGGCCTCCATTTTGTTGTGGATACTTTTACATCGCAGTCGGCCCCTGCCTACCGGTTGTCCGGTTAGGGACTCTGGAGGGTGTAATAGCCATCAGAGTAGGTCGCATGTATACGATATAGGGTTTTGTACGGTCAGACCAGGCCATTTGGACTGAGACACTTTGGTGAACTACCACCTGGCATCGATTTGTGTGTAGTATCTCTGGGCCCTAAGGTGTGGGTAATTTAGGGTTATCAGCAGTAGTATAGCATTCCCATATCAGTTTAGGGACCCATAGGGCTTATAGGGTTAGCCGTCGAGGAGCGGGGGCGCCATATTGCGTCCAAGAGGGTGCCAACCTCCGCAGACAGGCAGGGAGCATCTTAGGGACGTGTAGAGTTTATACTCCACTGTTTTGCTCCCATTGCCCTCTATTCATCGGGCCAGGTTTTAATTGACCCACTCATTACAAGGGGTTTGGGTGTTGTGTCAGTTTTTATTCCTATTTTTTGGTTTAAATAAAAGTATTGTAAATATTAGTTTTTGTTATATATTTTTTGTAAACACTAATTTGGATCATCAGGTTCTATACTTCTCCCAGGAATACCATATCCTCATATCAGTTTGTTCACGGTGTGATTTGTTTACATGGGATTACCACAGGTTGGTGGTATTTTAACATTTGACTAATACAAGTGGTTTTATGGGGTATTATATAATTTAGCAGTGTGAACAGGTGCCAATTCCTGCTGGAAAATGAAATTTCCATTTTCAAAAAGCTTCTTGGCAGAGGGAAGCATAAAGTGCTCTAAAATTTCCTGGTAGACGGCTGCGCTGACTTTGGTCTTGATTAAACGTAGTGGACCTACACCAGTAGATGACATGGCTCCCCAAACCATCACGGATTGTGGAAACTTCACACAACGCCTCAAACAGCTTGGATTGTGTGCCTCTCCACTCTTCCTCCAGACTCTGGGACCCTGAATTCCAAATAAAATGCAAAATTTACTTTCATCAGAAAACAACACCTTGGACCACTGAGCAACAGTCCAGTTCCTTTTCTCCTTGGTCCAGGTAAGACACTTCTGGCAGTGTCTATTGGTCATGAGTGGCTTGACGCAAGGAATGTGACACTTTGTACCCCATGTCCTGGACACGTCTATGTGTGGTGGCTCTTGTAGCAATGACTCCAGCAGCAGTCCACTCCTTGTGAATCGCCCCCAAATTTTTGAATGGCCTTTTCTTAACAATCCTTTCAAGACTGTGGTTATCCCGGTTGCTTGTGTACCTTTTTCTACCACACGTTTTCCTTCCACTCAACTTTCCATTAATATGCTTGGATACTGCACTCCGAACAGTCAGTTTCTTTAGCAATGACCTTCTGTGGCTTACCCTCCTTGTGGAGTGTGTCAATGACTGCCTTCTGGACATCTGTCAAGCCAGCAGTCTTCCCCATGATTGTGGAGCCTACTGAAACAGACTAAGGGACCTTTTTAAACGCTTAGGAAGCCTTTGCAGGTGTTTTTGTTAATTATTCTAATTTACTGAGATAATGACTTTTGGGTTTTCATTGGCTGTAAGCCATAATTAGCAACATTAACAAAAATAAACACTTGAAATAGATCACTTTGTTTGTAATTACTTTATTTAATATGAGTTTTACTTTTTGTATTGAAGAACTGAAATAAATTAACTTTTTGATGATATTCTAATTTTGTGAAAAACGCCTGTACCTCTAGAGGGGTGATGTTCGGAGTACTGATGATAATACTTCTGTGCTTTTGGAGCTATATTTATTTTAAAAGTCCATTGGCAGTAATAATTTTTGCATGCTGGTTAGAATGAAAATTAGCATGAAAAACTTAAAAAGTAATTTTATATTTATTAAAAAAATCTCTTTTTTAGTTTATCCTTTAGTCCCCATAGGGAACTTGAACCTGCAAGTGTCAGATGGCTTGTCCTGAATATTGCAATACCACAAGATATATCTTTGTGTGGAAACTTCCTGAAGAAGAAGCCATGAGCTTCGAAACGCGTTGAATAAACCACCTGAACACCTTACAACTATATCTGGATTCATTATTTGTCACAGCAGCGCAGATTTTATCCACATTCATCTATTATAACGTCTCTAAGAGGTCGCAGCGCCGACCTGTGGATCTGCAGCAGCTGACAAATTACACGCCTTTACTTTGCACCATCAGGTGAGCAGTTCTCTCATAATTCTTTAAGAGCAGTCCTGAGGATAAGACCCTATATGCGCTTTTTTGTCTCCTATTCTTCTATACTAATACCACAATATTGCAATATATCATAAAAATCATGCTCTCTTCCACAGGAGAAGAGTCATAGCAGGGCCCCAGCTGCAAGGGCAAACCCTCGGCACCCCTCAATAGAGTCGTAGGGGGCTGAGAGACATGCAGAACGGCGTGCACACAGACCGTGCTCTGTAAATGGCTCTGTCAGAGACTGACAGTGGCATTTAAAAGGTTAGCAGCAGCGGGTGGAGATCAGCTCCACTCACTGCTGTTAGAGTCCGATGCTGACTGTCTATCACAGCCACTGTCTATCAGGTATAATGCAGGCTCCTGAGCCCGTATCAAACATGGGGACCAGACACACCATGTATCGGTATGTCCACTCTCAAGAGAGATTAATGCCACTCACCTAGCCTGATTTGACAGGTCCTGATTTGCTCAGTACAAGCAACAGCTGTCAGCTAGTTCAGGCAAGCAGAGACAAAATACACAGACCTGATGAGACTGGTGTACTTGCTTTAAAAATCCATGTAAAAATGACTTTATAATTCTGATAATACAATGAGCATTTTATGAGCCTAGCTAAAGAGTGAGAGGGCTCATGAGTCCAAGAGATGTATTTATTTAATGTCTGTACTTTAATTTATGGCTGCGGAAATAATGGGAAAATAATTCTGATCATTAAGACCTAAATAGGCCTGATCATTAGAGGTAAAAGGCTAACAAAATAAATAGAATACTCAGCTTACCTCACAGTCTGAACAACATGAGCCAACCAAGGTCCAGATAAGTCAGCCTTCGGTCCCCAACCTCCGTAAATTGACAAATCATCTTGACTAAGAGTAGTTGGGAGTAAAGCTCCACGGATAAGCTTCACCAAACACTGCATCACTTCTTGGATCATTTTCTAAGTCACAGAAAATACATAACAAAAATTATAATAGCTTGTCAATGTGTCTCCTGCTGGGATTAATGGACTACAGAATACCAGAAGCTGGGTCAGAACTTCGGTTACGCTCATATTACCTTTTACCCTCAAGTCAATGGCTCAGTTGGGGCTTATATCTGAAGCCCTGGAGAATGGGATGCAGGAGTATGCATTAACAGGGCCATTGACTGTAATGATGCAGAAGGAATCACTGTGTGCTCCGTCGGTCATTATTTTGGCTCCATCTTCAGCCTGCTTCAAAAAATGCAGATACAGCCGAAAATTGTGTCTCACAGAACACAAAAAAGAACTCCAACTGCATTATTACAGACAAGGGTCTTATTAGGGCATGCACTCAAATTCAATTTTCCGGGGCTTCAGCCATAGACTGCAGGAAAAAGTGAGCACACCACAGATGAACACTGGCCAAATTCACTAATTATTACATGGTTGAAAAATCATACAAAAACTATGGGGTGGTTTCAGTCCTCCCCTGCGGGCATTTGTCAACATACATAACTGGACATGTGGAGTTTCAATGTCTGATTGTTTGTTCACACTGGAGACACGTTGCTGTCAAGTAGCATCACATTCCCAAATGGGAAGATGGATGCTTGGGAGAGCCGAGCATGCAAGTGTCAGAAGTCAGGCTGCACGACTACTATTGTAGGTGCACCTTTAGCTTCATAGTGTTACAATCATCTGGAATTAAAAAAATTATATAAAGCAATACTTTATTAAGATATCTTTTCATTACCAGAAATTAAATATTTAAGTTCAGGTAAAGTAAAATGCAAGAGAAACCACTGGTTTAAAGGGAACCTGTCAGCAGGATTGTGCACAGTAACCTACAGACAGTGTCAGGTCGGCGCCGTTATACTGATTACAATGACACCTTGGTTGATGAAATCTGTCTTGTGGTTGTTGTTTAATCTTTATTTTCAGTTTTGAGTTAATGATATGGTCATGCTCCGGGGTGGCCCGTGGGGGGGGGGGGGGGTCTTTAAGTGGTGCTCTGCTTAGCTATTCATACTGATGGCTTAAGGCAGGTCACTGATCCCTCAGTGACTTGCCCCCTATTTTCCATACTGATTATTATTATTATGTGTTGAAAAATAAGAAAAAGAAAATGACCTTCAGAACGCCGGCGCCTGCGCTGCAGCATCATTGCATGTATAATGTGCATTAATTGTTTTATGCATGGATTATGAACAAAAAAATTCTCCCAAAATGGCGCCTGCCGCGCCTGCGCATTGAATGGCGGTCCAAACATCCAGTGTTTGCCATGCTGTCATGTGCATGACAGTGTGGCAAACACTGCTTCTGATCGGCGGTAAAGTCATTACCGCCGGTCAGACACCCGCGGTTCCCACGCTCTGGTCACTGGCGTCGGCTGATGGGACTACTGCTCCCATCAGCCTACTCTTGCTACCTGCAATAACTGCATGAGCAGGTTGTGGCTGATGGGAGTTTTCAAGCCTGCGCAATAAATAATTTTAAAAAAAAACTGCCGTGGGTTTCCCTGTATTTTTGATAACCAGCCAGGCAAAACTCACAGCTTCGGGCTGCAACTCTCAGCATTAGAAGGCTGCTTATCAAGAATAGAGGGGTCATACGCTGTTTTTTTAATTATTTAAATAAATTTAAAAACACGACTTGGGGTCCCCCAATATTTGACAACCAGCCTTGCTAAAGCAGACATCTGGGCTGGTATTCTCAGGCTGGTAAGAGACAATCGATGCTGCCCTCCCCCCAGCCTAAAAATATCAGCCCGTCTCCTATAGACCCCAGACGCCTCTCCATTACTAACTCATGGGCTTGATGTCATTGCATAATACAAAGGTGACATCAACCCCACAAATATGAACCCCACTTGCCACCGCTACAGGACAAGTGGGAAGAGCCGGGCAAAGGGCCAGAATTGGCGCATCTAATAGATGCACCTCTTCTGGGTGGCTGTGGGCTGCTATTTTTAGGCTGGAGGAGGGCAATATCGATGGCCCCTTACCAGCCTGAGAATACCAACCCCCAGCTGTCTGTTTTAGCAAGGCTGGTTGTCAAATATGGAGAGGGGACCCCATGTCGTGTTTTTAACTTTATTTAAGTAATTTAAAAACAGAGTAGGGACCCATGTATTCTTGATAAGCAGCCTTGTGAACTCTGATAGCTGTGGGTTGCAGCCCCCAGCTGTCAGTTTGTCTGGTTATCAAAAATACAGGGGAACTCAAGGCTTTTTTTTTTTATTATTATTTATTTAGAACGTAGGCGATGGCTGATTAATACTCCTATTAGGCGCCGCCTGCTCTTGCTGTTATTAGCTGCAGCAGGCTTATGCTGATGAGGGCAGTAATCCCATCAGCAGACACAATTGACTGGAGGCACTGCGGGCTCTCGCAGCTGTCTGACTGGCAGTAATGATTTTACAGCTGATCAGAAGCAGTGTTTGCCGAGCGGTCATGCACATGATAGGGCGACAAACACCTGGTGTTTGGGAGGCGAACGTGAACAGTAACACAGACTTCATGGTACAACAGTAGGTGTTCGGTATGTATGTCGAACTTAGGGTACCGCCACATTAAGCGACGCTGCAGCGATAGCGACAACGATGTCGATCGCTGCAGCGTCGCTGTTTGATCGCTGGAGAGCTGTCACACAGACCGCTCTCCAGCGACCAACGATGCCGAGGTCCCCGGGTAACCAGGGTAAACATCGGGTTGCTAAGCGCAGGGCCGCGCTTAGTAACCCGATGTTTACCCTGGTTACCAGCGTAAAAGTAAAAAAAACAAACAGTACATACTCACCTGCGCGTCTCTCATCGTCTGCTTCCTGACACTGACTGAGCTCCGGCCCTAACAGCACAGCGGTGACGTCACCGCTGTGCTTTCACTTTCACTTTAGGGCCGGATCTCAGTCAGAGCAGGAAGCAGACGCTGGGAGACGCGCAGGTGAGCATGTACTGTTTGTTTTTTTTACTTTTACGCTGGTAACCAGGGTAAACATCGGGTTACTAAGCGCGGCCCTGCGCTTAGTAAGCCGATGTTTACCCTGGTTACCAGTGTAAAACATCGCTGGTATCGTTGCTTTTGGTGTCAAACACAACGATACACGGCGATCGGACGACCAAATAAAGTTCTGGACTTTATTCAGCGACCAGCGACATCACAGCAGGATCCTGATCGCTGCTGCGTGTCAAACTAAACGATATCGCTAGCGAGGACGCTGCAACGTCACGGATCGCTAGCGATATCGTTTAGTGTGACGGTACCTTTACTGTTCGGTTTCGTCCATCCCTAGCAATAAATTGTTCAGTGCACAGACTGCTGTTGTTTTTCAGCAGCACAACTTCTGTTTACAAAGGATCATGTGCTGCCGAGAACAAAAGGCAGCCTGTTTACACTGCAAGATTATTGTCAAATGAGAATTCTTAAAGGTGTTGTCCAGTCTAAAGCACCAAGTCTGCAGTCACTCTTTCTGACTGCAGACTTGTGAATCCTCACATTGCGCACACACATAGCTGTGAGGAATCTAAGAATCTCTGGGGTCAGCGATGGGAATGGTCACATGACCGCAAATATACAATATGCATACTCCCAGCTAGAATCTGACTAGAATATTTTCGGCCTTGTGCAATACACTTGCAATGAGCATGACAGAAACAGTCTAGCAGGAGTTTAGCTGGGAGAATGCATATTTGCATACTTGCGACCACATGACTGCTGTTCCCAGCGCTGACACCAAAGAAACCTCACAGTGCTCAATGCACATAGAGAGACTGCAGACTTGTAATTTTAGACCGGACAGCCCCTTTGAGAAAGCTTATTCATGATACTCTTTGAATGTAAATGCACCTTAAGACTGGTCTCTTTAAAGGGAACTAGTACTTCCCTACCATGGCTTTAAGGCTTTGTGCTCGGCCAGACAGACTGTGTTCTACACTGATGAGGGACCACCACCCCAAAATTGGCGGTCTGTAGAGGATTTTCTGGCTTGTCGTTTATTCCTGGTTATGTAGGAAGGTTCACTAAATGATCGGACACTGACTTATACGGTAGCCGGCTCTCCGAGGTGTTACTTATGAAATAGGTCTCTCGCAGAACACAATAACCTAATTTGCATAGATCTTACTCATATTTTAATTTACACTTCTCTTCTGTGTTTGCCCTACATTTTATCCCTCAGACGAAAAATACTGATATATTTCCATTGCACATTAAGGTCACCATTGGTATCCTAATTTCGTCAAAATAAAATTACTGTGCATAATGCTTGGACTCCTTTTTTAAGTGAAAAATCAGTACAATTGTTAGGATTACACACAGTTATACTTGACGTTTTCATTGACTTCTTACCTTAAAATCATTGGGCCTTTGTTTTGTATTTTTTCTGTATTTTTCCATCTGGCCAGATTTTTCTGCAGTCTAATAGGAATACACAAATTAATGTATGTTAAAAAATCTACATTGAAAGGCTTTGAACAATCACTTTTTGTTCAGAAATAATAAACTGATAGCTTTAGGCTATGTGCACACGTTCAGGATTTCTTGCAGAAAATTCCTGAGAAAATTCTGAGATTTTCTGCAAGAAATCCGCAAGAAATCTGCATGCGTTTTTTGCGCGTTTTTGGTGCGGTTTTTTTGCGGATTTTTCCGGACATTTCCCAATGCATTATATAGTGGGAAATCTGCAAAAAATCCGCAAAATTAATGAACATGCTGCGTTTTTTACCGCGATGCATTTTTTTCACGGAAAAAAAACGCATCATGTGTACAAAAATTGCGGAATTCATTAAAAATGATGGGATGCATAATGTATGCAGATTTTTTACGATTTTATAGCATTTTTATTGGGAAAAAAACGTGAAAAAAACGCGAAAAATCTGCAACGTGTGCACACAGCCTTAATCTACCAGAGAACATGGCAAGAGTTCGATTTTCCTTTACCCCTGCTTCTGAGAGGATGTAGGATGAATCGTAGGAGAGATCAGTCTGGGCTGGGGAGCAGAATGGTAATTTCTACGGATATTACCCTACTATCGAGGACACTGTTGTATCAATCTAATGTTTGGGTGGTCATACACATAGGCAGATCCTGCTCATTTTAGTAACTTCTGATGCTAAACCTATGATCTGCAGATGAATATCTCATGTCTATGGGCTTTAGTTACTAAAGACTGATATACATTACAATTCCTCCACGGAGATCGAAGCGGATCATCATCATCTAGCACCATCTGGGCAGCACAGTGGCTCAGTGGTCACCAGGATCCTGGGTTCAAATCCCACCACGGACAACATCTGCAAGGAGTTTGTATGTTCTCCCCATATTTGCATGGGTTTCCTCCCATACTCCAAATGGAGGGATAGGGAATTTAGATTGTGAGTTCCAAAGGGGACAGTGATGACATTGTCTATAAAGCGCTGCGGAACCTGATGGCGCTATAAGCAAAACATAATAACAAATAAGCTTTATATCTGTTTGAAGGGGAGCAGAGGATTTGAAACTACTATATGCATAAAAAACCTCAATTTTTTAAAGACAGACCATAATAAAGCCATAGCAGTAATCATTGTGGCTGCACTCTTTGATGTCACTTTAAATTAATGATTTATGACCATATGGCCAATTATACACCATGTTCCAAATTATTATGCAAATGATATTTTTCTCGGATTTTCCTAAATGGTGGGTGCAAATGACAGTCAGTCTAATAAAAGTCATCACCCGTTAGATTATACATCACATTTTATTGAAGAAACCTCCCAATGATAACAGTATAATCTCCAAAATGAATAAAAACTCAAAATGTACTTGTCCAAATTATTAGGCACAGTAGAATTTCTATACATTTGATATGTTTTAAAGAACTGAAAATGCTCATTTGTGGAATTTGCAGCATTAGGAGGTCACATTCATTGAACAAAAAAGCTATTTAACTCCAAAACATCCTAACAGGCCAAGTTACATGTTACCATAGGAACCCTTCTTTGATATCACCGTCACAATTCTTGCATCCATTGAACTTGTGAGTTTTTGAAGAGTTTCTGCTTGTATTTCTTTGCATGAAGTCAGAATAACCTCCCAGAGCTGCTGTTTTGACGTGAACTGCCTCCCACCCTCATAGATCTTTTGCTTGATGATACTCCAAAGGTTCTCTATAGGGTTGAGGCAGGGGAAGATGGTTGCCACACCATGAGTTTATCTCCTTTTATGCCCAGAGCAGCCAATGACTCAGAGGTATTCATTGTCATGCATGAAGATGATTTTGCTCCTGAAGGCACGTTTCTGCTTTTTATACCAAGGAAGAAAGTTTTCAGCCAGAAACTCTATGTACTTTGCAGAGGTCATTTTCGCACCTTCAGGAACCTTAAAGGGCCCTACCAGTTGTTTCCTTATGATTCCGGCCCAAAACATGACTCCTCCACCTCCTTGCTGACGTCACAGCCTTGTTGGGACATGGTGGCCATCCACCAAGCATCTACTACTCCATCCAACTGGACCATCCCGGGTGGCTCCACACTCATCAGCAAACAAGACTGTTTGAAAATTAGTCTTCATGTATGTCTGGGCCCACTGCAACCGTTTCTGCTTGTGAACACTGTTTAGGGGTGGCCGAATAGTAGGTTTATGAACCAAAGCAAGCCTTTGAAGAATCCTACACCTTGAGGTTCGAGGGACTCCAGAGGCACCAGCAGCTTCAAATACCTGTTTGCTGGTTTGCAATGGCATTTTAGCAGCTGCTCTCACAATCCGATGAACTTGCCTGGCAGAAGCCTTCCTCATTATGCCTTTATCAGCACGAACATGTCTGTGCTCAGATTCAGCCACAAATCTCTTAACAGTACGATGATCACGCTTAAGTTTTCAGGAAATATCTAATGTTTTCATCCCTTGACCAAGGCATTGCACTATTTGATGCTTTTCGGCAGCAGAGAGATCCTTTTTCTTTCCCATATTGCTTGAAACCTTTGGCCTGCTTAATAATGTGGAACATCATTTTTAAGTAGTTTTCCTTTAATTGGAATCACTTGGAAAACTAATTATCACGTGTTTAAGATTGATTTCAGTGATCCATTGAGCCCTGAGACACAATACTATCCATGAGTTTATTTGAAAAACAAAACAATGAAATCTTTATGACACTTAAATCCAATTTGCATAATAATTTGGAACACACTGTATCATACCATAAATAAGGAAAATCCTTCTTAACTTCTGACACTCCCCTTGAGAAAGCACATTCGCAAAACGCGCATCGAGGCATCTGTGGTACCGTAAACGGGCATTAATACCGCATTATGGGTAGGTCTTTATTTACTAACCATATGGTTGTCCTGAACGGCTTTAGCAATCTGCACTTTACTCTTTAGACTGATATATTGCTACATACTTACCCATAGCCTGTTACTATTCCACCCCACCACTTATCTTGCTTGAGTATTGCCCTCTTGTTTATTTCTCCTCATATGTTTCATGTTACCCTTGATTCATGATATTTTATTATGTGCATTAAACTTTTTGAAAAAAAATTATATTTTTTAACATACTTCTCTTTAGTGGTGTGTTTGGCTACTTTGTATCCATTTTCTAGGCTGTGCATAATAAAGCCATTGCAGTAAGTAATCATTATGGCTGCACTCTTTGATGTCACTTTAAATTAATCATTTATGAGCATATGGCCAATTATATAATACCATAAATAAGAAAAATCCTTTTTAGTAACTTCTGCCTCAGACAAGTGTATAACTATGAAGCATGGCTAATATAAGCTTTGGGAGGATGCCCAGCAGAGATGAAAATGCAGAACTCAGCTATTTGGAATGAATGTACTCGCCTGTAACTAAAATAATGAAAAAGTGGCTCCTGCCACAACAAAAAATAGAATGTTCGGATCTTACTAGAGTTCTGCTTAAAATATAAAGACAATTGTAAATTATAATTCCTTAACATGAAAAAAAAAACCCTCATCTGAAACCGGCGTGTAAGTAGCGACATCTCGTGATCAGCACATGCCAAATGGAAAGTATACTAATTTTTTTCAAGTAGGAAACTTTTACATTAGCTGCATAACTCAGTTTCTGGACGCATCTCTTAAAGCTGCACATCATATTTTTAGTAGGTATGACTAAAAGGGGAAGTCCAGATTAAGGTAATTTTTGTACAGAGACAAGGTTAAGAAACCCTAGAACTAGAAACTAGGAGCATTGATGCAAATAAGTCTAATGGAGGTGATAAATTAGTTTTCCTCTCATTTGATCCGCAATATGTCAGTATTTATCATGTAACAAAAAATTAACTGAGAAGCAAATGGAGAAAACTTATACACATCATTTAAATGAAAGAAGTCGTCCACTACTTTGAGATTGACGACTATAGGATAAGTCATCAACATCTGATCAGTGGTTTTTTTTGACACCCGGCAAGCCCACAAATCAACTGTTAACAGCTCTGGAGGCGGTCAGTTCTGAAGAATTCTACAATGCCAGTAAAGCATAGCTCTAACATTGTGTAGTGGCCGTTCCCAGGTACTGTAGCTCAGCTCCTACTGAAGTGATCCCACACCGATCTGATGCTAATAAGAAATAACATATCCTTAGGATAAGTCATCACTATCACATCAGTGGTGGCCCGACACCAGCACTCCAATACATAAGCAATTATCAGCTCTAGTGGGGGCTGGTAATGAAGAAGCATTCAAAGCCAGCACATAACAGCTATGTACAGTGTGTAGCGGCCACTTCCAGGTACTCCAGCTTGGCTGTCCTATTCCTGTGACCCTCACTGATCTAATGCTAATAACATATTCTTAAGAGGGGTCATCAGTATCCCATCAGTGGAGGCCAGACACTTGGCATCATCAGAGATCAGCAGATATCAGCTCTGGTGGGGGCCCAGATGTGTAAAGTTTACAAAGCCAGTACTGAACAGCTCTGTACACTGTGTAGTGGCCACTTCCAGGCATTGCAGCTCAGCTTCCCTATTCAAGTAACCTTAACTGATCTGATGCTAATAACGTATCCTTAAGATTGGTCATCAATATTGCATAAGTGGTGGCCCGATACCCAGCAATGTACGAAGCCAGTACAGCACAGCTCCATACACTGTGTAGTGGTCGCTCCCAGGTGCTCCAGCACAAGTGACTTCCACTGAACTGATAGGGTAGATCTCAAATCTCACAATAGTGAGCAACCCATTTAACATATGGCAAAACATTAATATGGCTACATTTGGTGTACTGAAAACAATATTTCATTGTAAGATACAGATCTGTCACACCAAAAAATACCTGTATCATGGACACTTTAATCTAAATATCTACATAATCTATTAGATTGCTAAGTACAGGTCTGTAAATGTCTGTTAGAAAGTAAACACAGCCTGAAACTTCTCCAATACTTCAATTAAGATAATGATAGATTAGTAGTGTAACCCTTTCCTGCACAGACATAACCAAACTATTCTGTGGTTAGCCCAACGGATTCACTTTTTGACTTCATGTCTTAAAAAGGATGCAGCACAGAAACCAGTTATTACAACTGAAAACGGTCTGTAGTAGAGGTGCAAGTGATCTCTTTTTCACAGGAGCCTTTGTCGTTTTTGATACTTTGCAAACTTTTGAATTGTTTTACTGTTGATACTGGCAACCAATAATAGGAGAACGTGACAACCGTTATCAGGACTCAGTGTCTGCTGTCTCTAAAGAACAAATGTAATGAATAAGCAAAGAAAAAAGACTAACACGTAAGTCTATGTTCACATATAGTTGTTTGTGTACTGTAACCTAGGACGCATTCACCAAAAATGTAATCAGAGAAATAAAACGATTCTATAAAGATTAGGAATACATACAGTCATGCCAAAAGTGTTGGCTTACCTCAATTGTTCCGGCGTCTGGCTACCTGAACTCCTGCACTGATTAGAACTGCTTCACCTTCCTATTAAACAGTGCAAGATTTTCCTTGCTCTGTCACTGCAATGGCTAATCAGTTCAGTTCATCTCTTGGAGCTCTCAATCCAAAATTGTCTCAGCTGTTCTGTGTTGGCCACTCCACTCTGGCACTTGAGAGTCGCCAGTGATAGTTTTTTCCCACTTCCTGGTTTGGACTTGAAAGAGAAGTTCAGTGTTTGGAGTACAAGGTTAGAGAGTTTTTCAGGGGGTTTCTGCATGGAGTTGATTTGCGTGTTTATCTCCTATTCATCCAGTTTTCCACGCTGTTGTTTTGTGAGTGCATTTGTATGGTTGTAGGTTTCTTTGATTCCTGTCTGTTTACCCAGTCTGTCTGGTTAGTGCTTTCCAATACATTTTGACCTCACACCTCCCTAGATGGGGGGGGCAGATAAGGGTTAAGATAGGAGCATAGCAAGGAACGAGACCCAGGCATCTTCACCATCCGGGGTAATCCGGGCGACAGGGATAGCCTAGGGTGCCCTAGTTCAAAAGATCGGGTAGGTGCCCATAGTAAATTGTCATTACTTGACACATGTGTTTTATTATACACGTTTGTTTCCTTTGTGTATATTATAACAACACAAAAACAGAGGACAAAAGGGCAAATTGGACACAATTTCACACGAAACCTCAAACATGGGCAGAACAAAATTGTTGGACCCTGAACTTAATATTTGGTTGCATACAATTTAGAAAAAATAACTGCAATTAACCGCTTTCTATAACCAATAACAAGCCTCTTACATCTCTCAAATGGAATTTTGGACCATCTTTTGCAAACTGCTCCAGGTCTCTCATATTTGAAGGGTGCCTTCTCCCAGCAGCAATTTTAAGATCTCTCCACAGGTTTTCAATGGGATTTAGATCAGGACTCATTGCTGGTCACTTCAGAACTCTCCAGCTCTTTGTTTTCATCCATTTCTGGGTGCTTCTTGAAGTATATTTGGGGTCATTGTCCTGCTGGAAGACCCATGACCTAGGACACAAACCCAGCTTTCTGACACTGAGCACTACATTGCAACCAAAAAATCTTTGGTAATCAGATTTCATGATGCCTTGCATAGAGTCAAGGCAACTATTTCCTGAGGCAGCAAGACAATCCCAAAACATCTTTGGGCATCCACCATATTTGACTGTAGGTACTGTATTGTTTTATTTGTAGGCCTCATTCCATTTTCGGTAAACAGTAGAATGATGTTCTTTACCAAAAAGCTCCATCTTGGATTCATCTGTCTACAAGATGCTTTCCCAGAAGGATTTTGGCTTATTGAAGTCTAGCTTTATGTCTCTGTGTCAGCAGTGGGGTCCTCCTGGAGTCTACTTACATAAAGTTTCATTTAATTCAAATGTTGACGGATGGTTCGAACGGACACTGATGCACCCTGAGCCTGCACGACAGCGTAAATTTCTGGACTATCCTGCCGGAACATAAAGATCTCTGAAAATTGACTTGTACACTTGATATTATACAAAAATTTTGGTTCACAAGTCCTCAGACAGTTCTCTTCTCTTTGTGTTCTCCATATTTAGTGTAACACACAGGCTCAATGCAAAGATTGAGACAACTTGTCCCCCTTTTTATCTGGTTTCAAAAGTGATTTTCATATCGTCCACACCTGTTACTTGCCACAGGTGAGTTTGAACTAGCATCACATACGTACTTGAAAAAGTTGTTTTCCTCACAATTTTGGAAAGGTGCCAACAAATTTGTCTGGCCCATTTTTGGGAGTTTTGTGTGAACAACAAAACATGCGTACAACAAAACGTGTAAATGCAATAATTTTCTGGG
Source organism: Ranitomeya variabilis (assembly GCF_051348905.1). Lineage (NCBI taxonomy): Eukaryota > Metazoa > Chordata > Amphibia > Anura > Dendrobatidae > Ranitomeya > Ranitomeya variabilis. Next base: position 325,914,426 of record NC_135237.1, on the reverse strand, counting down.
AGAAATGCTTCATTTTCTGGAACAATTCCAACACTTTAGGTTGTGACTGTATGCAGTGTCATGTGCACGTACTTATTCCATTGATGACCAGGCAATTTTTTAATTTTTGCACTTTATTGTTTTTTCCTCCCTCCCCTTTTTATTTTTTTCTTTGAAATGTATAGTTTTTTATTTCATATTTTGTGATTTAAAAAGTTCTGAACTTTGTACAATTTTTATTCCTTTGCAATTGAGTAGACTTTTTTTTAGATCCTTAGCTTCGTTATATTTCAATCGATGGACTTGTCTGAGGGCTTGTTTTTTTTGCATGACCCTCACGGTTTTGTTAATCGCAATTTTATTAATCCAATTTTATAGTACATAAGACATTTTGATCACTTTTTGTTGCATCTTTGGGGATGGTTGGCAAAAGAAAAATCTCAATTCTGGTGTCTCAATTGTTTTTCTTTTTACGATGCTTACAGAAAGGGAAAATTAATTTTCATAGATAAGACTTTTTAAGGATGAAAGAAAACCAAATAGATTTCCTTTTCTTTTTTTGAACTGGAAAAACAGAATATTCCAACAATAAATATATTTTGCATTCCACCCACACCCAGACTCATAATAAAACAGGTGGTCAGGAACAATGTCCCCACCCCTGTACGTATTCTCCCAAAAGGAACTTATATAAGGCCACGTTCACACTTTGCGGGTTCCTCTGCGGGTTAATCCCGCAGCGGAATTGATAAATCTGCAGGGCAAAACCGCTGCGGTTATCCCTGCAGATTTATCGCGGTTTGTTCCGCGGTTTCCGCTGCGGGATTACTCCTGTACTATTGATGCTGCATATGCAGCAATATGCAGCATCAATAGTAATGTAAAAAATAATAAAAATTGGCCTTATACTCACCCTCTGACGTCGCGATCTCCTCGGCGCTGCACGCGGCTGTGCCGACAAGGACCTTCGTGACGTCACGGTCATGTGACCGCGGCGTCATCACGGTCATGTGACCGCGACGTCACCACAGGTCCTGTTCGGCACAGCAACTGAGACCGGACGCCGCGGGCAGCGCAGAGAGGTGAGTATAGCATTATTTTTTATTTTAATTCTTTTTTTTACACCAAAATATGGTTCCCAGGGCCTGGAGGAGAGTCTCCTCTCCTCCACCCCGGGTACCACCCGCACATTATCCGCTTAACTTCCCGCAACGTGGGCACAGCCCCATGCGGGAAGTTAGCGGATCAATGCATTTCTATGGGTGCAGAATCGCTGCGATTCTGCACCAAGAAGTGACATGCTCCTTCTTTTTTTCCGCAGAAAAGCCGCAGCATGTGCACAGTGGGTTTTGTTTTCCATAGGGTAACATTGTACTTTACCCTGCATGGAAAACTGCTGCGGATCTGCAGTGTCAAATCCGCTGCGGATCCGCGGCAAAACCCGCAAAGTGTGAACATAGCCTAAGAGGAGGACAACGGGAGTATATATAGAAAAGTAACAATTTTATTGAGAAACAATTAAAAACACACACATTTAAAAGACACCAAATGAATGTACCAGGAATCCATATTATATCCCATATTAACAACCAACCATTGGAATGTATAAAGAGACTGATGTGCGGTAACTCCATGTAATCCTACCAAGTGGACCCAGTTCCCAATGACCACCCTATATCAGCAGTAATACATATAAGTCTGTGCAACTATGAAGTTAGAAAAGGTGCCAATACAAGAACCTGATCCACAATGGAGAATAACATGGAGAGTGCCAGGAGGAGCAGCAAGAGTAACAAGCCATGCGGCGTCAGAAAATCCACCTCCCAGAGCACAAGCACAATCACAATCTTACCCACATGAGGATCCCTGGACTGAGCGTCACCCCCAACGCACGTTTCGCTGCTATCCTAGCGGCTTTCTCAAGGGGAAGTGTACTTGGGAACTGGGTCCACTTGGTAGGATTACACGGAGTTTACCGCACATCTTCTCTTTATACATTCCAATGGTTGGTTGTTAATATGGGATATAACATGGATTCCTGGTACATTCATTTGGTGTCTTTTAAATGTGTGTGTTTTTAATTGTGTTTCTCAATAAAATTGTTACTTTTCTATATATACTCCCGTTGTCCTCCTCTTATATAAATAAATATATTTTATTTTTGCATTTTTTATAATACTGAAAACATATTTAATTTATTATATCTCTCGTGATCATATCGTATACACACACACACAGTGGCATGTAAAAGTTTGGGCACCCGTGGTCAAAATGACTGTTTTTGTGAACAGATAAGCAAGATGAAATGATCTCTAAAAGGCCTAAAGTTGACACATTTCCTTTGTATTTTAGGCAAAAATAAAAATATATATAATTGTTTTCATGTTAAGTCCTTTCTGACTTTGGATGTGACATATTTTACCAGGAACAGAATATTACGCCATAACGATCGCCCGCACACAAGGGCGGGGTGTGCGGGCGATCGCTGCTGGGTGTCTGCTGATTCTGACAGCGGACACCTGGCACTAAGTGCCAGGAGTGGTCACAGACCACTCCCGGCACTTTAACCCCCAAAATGCTGCGATCGAACACGATCACAGCATTTCAGAAGCTGGCAGAGGGCTGACAGACCTTTGGATTGGAGATCACCTGGCGTGACGCTCACCGGGCACCAGATCTAGCAAACTTGCTGATCATGCCCAGTGCATGATGAGCAAGTTTGTTTGTCAGTGCAGAGCTGACATTTTCTACAACATGAAGATGCGGTTTCATCTGCATGCTGTAGAGGCGATCAGCAAGCAAAAAATGATAGTCCCATAGTGGGACAAAGTAAAAAAGTTAAAAAAAAAAATTGTAAAAATGAAGGAGAAAGAAAAAAATTATAAAAAGATGTCGTATCTCTAAATAAATATTTGAATGAAAAAAAAAAACAGCAAACAATAAAAGTGCACATCTTTGGTATTGCTGCGTCTGCAACGACCCGACCTATAAAACTGTCCCACTAGTTAATCCCTTTAGTAAACACCATAAAAAAAATAAAAAATAAGGCAAAAAACAATGCTTTATCATCATACTGCCAAACAAAAAGTGGAATAAAACGCAATCAAAAAGACGGATATAATTAAACATGGTACCGCTGAAAACGTCATCTTGTCCCACAAAAAAACAAGCCTCCATACAGCTCAATCAGCGGAAAAATAAAAAAAGTTATAGCTCTCACAATAAAGCGATGCAAAAATAATAATTTTTTCTATAAAATTGTTTTTATTGTATAATAGTGCTGCCAAAATATTTAAAAAAATATATAAATGAGGTATCGCTGTAATCGTACTGACCGAACAATAAAACTGCCTTATCAATTTTACCACATACGGAACATAACATCCCCCTCCTCACAAAAGAAATTCCTGAATTGCTGTTTTTTGTTCGTTCTGCCTCACAAAAATTGTAATAGAAAGCGAACAAAAAATGTCATGTGCCCGAAAATGGTACCAATAAGATAAAATGTCAACTCGTCCTGCAAAAAACAAGCCATCACATGAGTCTGTGGGCCAAAATATGGAAAAATTATAGTTCTCAAAATGTGGTAATGCAAAAACTATTTTTTGCAATAAAAAGCGTCTTTTAGCGTGTGACAGCAGCCAGACATAAAAACCCGATATAAATCTGGTATTGCTGTAATCGCACTGACCCGAAGAATAAAGTCGCCTAATCACTTATACCGCACAAGGAACGGCGTAAAAAATAAATAAAACCAATTCTTCACCTAGTGTTCATTTTTTTCATTCTGCCTCCAAAAGATTGCAGGAAGGCTTGATGCACATTTATCCTGCGCTCTGCGTTGAGCGCTTACACCGGGGTTTCCATGTAAATCTCTGAAATATGTGATTCAGACGGAACCTCTGGCGGAAGATTCCCTATAATGTGGCAGATGGAGGCACTGTGGGCGCCATAGGCCCTATGATCCAGCGGTGTCCGTCATTTTAAGTGTGCATAAAAGTGCCATCGGCGAGAGTATTGTGCACTTCTGAAAAAAAGGACACCATTAAACAGAGGCCAGACGGAGTCCAGAGTAACTCTGCTGCCTCATTATAGTGAATGGATCCCTTGGGGGTTTCATCTGAATCACGTCACTCAGAGATTTACATGGAAACCCCAAAGTACGTGCTCAGCGTAGAGCGCCAGATAAATGTGATCCCAAACGTTATGTAAAATGTTCCCAATAAAAGCTTCAACTCAATCCACAAAAAAAAGCAAGTCCCCACTCAGGGCTGTCATCTGTTAACCCCTTCACCCCCAAGGGTGGTTTGCACGTTAATGACCGGGCCAATTTTTACAATTCTGACCACTGTCCCTTTAGGAGGTTATAACTCTGGAACGCTTCAACGGATCTTGGCGATTCTGACATTGTTTTCTCGTGACATATTGTACTTCATGATAGTGGTAAAATTTCTTCGATATAACTTGCGTTTATTTGTGAAAAAAACGGAAATTTGGCGAAAATTTTGAAAATTTTGCAATTTTCCAACTTTGAATTTTTATGCCCTTAAATCACAGACATATGTCACGCAAAATACTTAATAAGTAACATTTCCCACATGTCTACTTTACATCAGCACAATTTTGGAACCAAAATTTTTTTTTGTTAGGGAGTTATAAGGGTTAAAAGTTGACCAGAAATTTCTCATTTTTACAACACCATTTTTTTTTAGGGACCACATCTCATTTGAAGTCATTTTGAGGGGTCTGTATGATAGAAAATACCCAAGTGTGACACCATTCTAAAAACTGCACCCCTCAAGGTGCTCAAAACCACACTCAAGAAGTTTATTAACCCTTCAGGTGTTTCACAGGAATTTTTGGAATGTTTAAATAAAAATGAACATTTAATTTTTTTTCACACAAAATTTATTTCAGCTCCAATTTGTTTTATTTTACCAAGGGTAACAGGAGAAAATAGACTGCAAAAGTTGTTGTACAATTTGTCCTGAGTACGCTGATACCCCATATGTGGGTGTAAACCATTGTTTGGGCGCATGGCAGAGCTTGGAAGGGAAGGAGCGCCATTTGACTTTTCAATGCAAAATTTACTGGAATTGAGATGGGACGCCATGTTGCGTTTGGAGAGCCCCTGATGTGCCTAAACATTGAAACCCCCTACAAGTGACACCATTTTGGAAAGTAGACCCCCTAAGGAACTTATCTAGATGTGTGGTGAGCACTTTGACCCACCAAGTGCTTCACAGAAGTTTATAATGCAGAGCCGTAAAAATAAAAAATCATATTTTTTCACAAAAATGATCTTTTCGCCCCCAATTTTTTATTTTCCCAAGGGTAAGAGAAGAAATTGGTCCCCAAAAAATGTTGTGCAATTTGTCCTGAGTACGCAGATACCCCATATGTTGGGGTAAACCACTGTTTGGGCGCATGGCAGAGCTTGGAAGGGAAGGAGCGCCATTTGACTTTTCAATGCAAAATTGACTGGAATTGAGATGGGACGCCATGTTGCGTTTGGAGAGCCCCTGATGTGCCTAAACATTGAAACCCCCTACAAGTGACACCATTTTGGAAAGTAGACCCCCTAAGGAACTTATCTAGATGTGTGGTGAGCACTTTGACCCACCAAGTGCTTCACAGAAGTTTATAATGCAGAGCCGTAAAAATAAAAAATCATATTTTTTTACAAAAATGATCTTTTCGCCCCCAATTTTTTATTTTCCCAAGGGTAAGAGAAGAAATTGGTCCCCAAAAAATGTTGTGCAATTTGTCCTGAGTACGCAGATACCCCATATGTTGGGGTAAACCACTGTTTGGGCGCATGGCAGAGCTCGGAAGTGAAGGAGCGCCATTTGACTTTTCAATGCAAAATTGACTGGAATTGAGATGGGACGCCATGTTGCGTTTGGAGAGCCCCTGATGTGCCTAAACATTGAAACCTCCTACAAGTGACACCATTTTGGAAAGTAGACCCCCTAAGGAACTTATCTAGATGTGTGGTGAGCACTTTGACCCACCAAGTGCTTCACAGAAGTTTATAATGCAGAGCCGTAAAAATAAAAAATCATATTTTTTCACAAAAATGATCTTTTCGCCCCCAATTTTTTATTTTCCCAAGGGTAAGAGAAGAAATTGGTCCCCAAAAAATGTTGTGCAATTTGTCCTGAGTACGCAGATACCCCATATGTTGGGGTAAACCACTGTTTGGGCGCATGGCAGAGCTTGGAAGGGAAGGAGCGCCATTTGACTTTTCAATGCAAAATTGACTGGAATTGAGATGGGACGCCATGTTGCGTTTGGAGAGCCCCTGATGTGCCTAAACATTGAAACCCCCCACAAATGACACCATTTTGGAAATTAGACCCCCTAAGGAACTTATCTAGATGTGTTTTGAGAGCTTTGCACCCCCAAGTGTTTCACTACAGATTATAACGCAGAGCCGTGAAAATAAAAATTCTTTTTTTTTTTCACAAAAATGATTTTTTAGCCCCCAGCTTTTGTATTTTTACAAGAGTAACAGAATAAACTGGACCCCAAAAGTTGTTGTCCAATTTGTCCTGAGTACGCTGATACCCCATATATGGAGGGTAACCACTGTTTGGGCGCATGACAGAGCTCGGAAGGGAAGGAGCGCCATTTGGAATGCAGACTTAAATGGATTGGTCTGCAGGCGTCACGTTGCATTTGCAGAGCCCCTGATGTACCCAAACAGTACAAACCCCCCACAAGTGACCCCATATTGGAAACTAGACCTCCCAAGGAACTTATCTAGATGTGTTGTGAGAACTTTGAACCCCCAAGTGTTTCACTACAGTTTGTAACGCAAAGCCGTGAAAATAAAAATTCTTTTTTTTTTCACAAAAATGATTTTTTAGCCCCCAGCTTTGTATTTTTACAAGGGTAACAGAATAAATTGGACCCTAAAAGTTGTTTTCCAATTTGTCCTGAGTACGCTGATACCCCCTATGTGGGGGGTAACCACTGTTTGGGCACATGACAGAGCTCGGAAGGGAAGGAGCGCCATTTGGAATGCAGACTTAAATGGATTGGTCTGCAGGCGTCACGTTGCATTTGCAGAGCCCCTGATGTACCCAAACAGTACAAACCCCCCACAAGTGACCCCATATTGGAAACTAGACCTCCCAAGGAACTTATCTAGATGTGTTGTGAGAACTTTGAACCCCCAAGTGTTTCACTACAGTTTGTAACGCAAAGCCGTGAAAATAAAAATTCTTTTTTTTTTCACAAAAATGATTTTTTAGCCCCCAGCTTTGTATTTTTACAAGGGTAACAGAATAAATTGGACCCTACAAGTTGTTGTCCAATTTGTCCTGAGTACGCTGATACCCCCTATGTGGGGGGTAACCACTGTTTGGGCACATGACAGAGCTCGGAAGGGAAGGAGCGCCATTTGGAATGCAGACTTAAATGGATTGGTCTGCAGGCGTCACGTTGCATTTGCAGAGCCCCTGATGTACCCAAACAGTACAAACCCCCCACAAGTGACCCCATATTGGAAACTAGACCTCCCAAGGAACTTATCTAGATGTGTTGTGAGAACTTTGAACCCCCAAGTGTTTCACTACAGTTTGTAACGCAAAGCCGTGAAAATAAAAATTCTTTTTTTTTTCACAAAAATGATTTTTTAGCCCCCAGCTTTGTATTTTTACAAGGGTAACAGAATAAATTGGACCCTACAAGTTGTTGTCCAATTTGTCCTGAGTACGCTGATACCCCCTATGTGGGGGGTAACCACTGTTTGGGCACATGACAGAGCTCGGAAGGGAAGGAGCGCCATTTGGAATGCAGACTTAAATGGATTGGTCTGCAGGCGTCACGTTGCATTTGCAGAGCCCCTGATGTACCCAAACAGTACAAACCCCCCACAAGTGACCCCATATTGGAAACTAGACCTCCCAAGGAACTTATCTAGATGTGTTGTGAGAACTTTGAACCCCCAAGTGTTTCACTACAGTTTGTAACGCAAAGCCGTGAAAATAAAAATTCTTTTTTTTTTCACAAAAATGATTTTTTAGCCCCCAGCTTTGTATTTTTACAAGGGTAACAGAATAAATTGGACCCTACAAGTTGTTGTCCAATTTGTCCTGAGTACGCTGATACCCCCTATGTGGGGGGTAACCACTGTTTGGGCACATGACAGAGCTCGGAAGGGAAGGAGCGCCATTTGGAATGCAGACTTAAATGGATTGGTCTGCAGGCGTCACGTTGCATTTGCAGAGCCCCTGATGTACCCAAACAGTACAAACCCCCCACAAGTGACCCCATATTGGAAACTAGACCTCCCAAGGAACTTATCTAGATGTGTTGTGAGAACTTTGAACCCCCAAGTGTTTCACTACAGTTTACAACGCAGAGCCGTGAAAATAAAACATATTTTTTTCCCACAAAAATGATTTTTAGCCCCCCAAATTTTTATTTTCCCAAGGATAACAAGAGAACTTGGACCCCAGAAGTTGTTGTTCAATTTGTCCCGAGTACGCTGATAACCCATATGTTGGGGTAAACCCCTTTTTGGACGCACGGGAGAGCTCGGAAGGGAAGGAGCACTGTTTTACTTTTTCAACGCAGAATTGGCTGGAATTGAGATCGGACGCCATGTCGCGTTTGGAGAGCCCCTGATGTGCCTGAACAGTGGAAACTCCCCAATTCTACCTGAAACCCTAATCCAAACACACCCCTAACCCTAATCCAAACGGTAACCCAAACACACCCCTAACCCTAATCCCAACGGTAACCCTAACCCTACCCCTAACCTCACCTCTAACCGTTTAATGAACATTTTCTGACAGTCATAAGTGCCACGTATTTAAGTGCCACGTATTTAAGTGCCACATATAAGTGCCACGTGTTTCAGTGCCACGTGTTTCAGTGCCACGTGTTTCAGTGCCACGATATTTCAGTGCCACGTATTTCAGTGCCACGTACTATAAATACTATAACTATGTGGTTATACGTGGCACTGAAATATCGTGGCACGTAAATACGTGGCACTTAAGTACGTGGCACTTAAGTACGTGGCACTTAAATACGTGGCACGTAAATACGTGGCACGTAAATACGTGGCACTTAAGTACGTGGCACTTAAGTACGTGGCACTTAAGTACGTGGCACTTAAGTACGTGGCACTTAAGTACGTGGCACTTAAGTACGTGGCACTTAAGTACGTGGCACTTAAGTATGTGGCACTTAAGTACGTGGCCACTGAAATATCGTGGCACTTATATACGTATATAAACGTATATTTTAGTGCCACGTATTTCAGGTTAGGGGTAGGGGTAGGGTTAGGGGTAGGGTTTTTTTTTTTTGTTTGTTTTCTTGTGTTTTTCTATAAAAACGCATGCGTCTAAAAACGCATGCGTTTTACCACGTTTACATGCGTTTTTTCACACATGCGTTTTTTTAAAAAACGCATGCAGATAAAAACGCAAGTGTGAAACCAGCCTAAAAGACGCTTTTTATAGCAAAAAAGTTTTTGCGTCTCCACATTTTGAGACCTATAATTTTTCCACATTTTGGTCCACAGAGTCATGTGAGGTCTTGTTTTTTGTGGGACGAGTTGACGTTTTTATTGGTAACATTTTCGGACACGTGACCATTTTTGATCACTTTTTATTCCGATTTTTGTGAGGCAGAATGACCAAAAACCAGCTATTCATGAATTTCTTTTGGGAGAGGCGTTTATACCGTTCCGCGTTTGGTAAAATTGATAAAGCAGTTTTATTCGTCGGGTCAGTACGATTACAGCGATATCTCATTTATATAATTTTTTTATGTTTTGGCGCTTTTATACGATAAAAACTATTTTATAGAAAAAATAATTATTTTGGTATCGCTTTATTCTCAGGACTATAACTTTTTTTTATTTTTTGCTGATGATGCTGTATGGCGGCTCGTTTTTTGCGGGACAAGATGACGTTTTCAGCGGTACCATGGTTATTTATATCCGTCTTTTTGATCGCGTGTTATTCCACTTTTTGTTCGGCGGTATGGTAATAAAGCGTTGTTTTTTGCCTCGTTTTTTTTTTTTTTTTCTTACGGTGTTTACTGAAGGGGTTAACTAGTGGGGCAGTTTTATAGGTTGGGTCGTTACGGACGCGGCGATACTAAATATGTGTACTTTTATTGTTTTTTTTATTTTATTTAGATAAAGAAATGTATTTATGGGAATAATATTTTATTTTTTTTTTTCATTATTTTGGAATATTTTTTTTTTTTTTTTTTTTACACATTTGGAAAAATTTTTTTTTAACTTTTTTACTTTGCCCCAGGGGGGGACAATACAGATCGGTGATCTGCCAGTTTGCATAGCACTCTGACAGATCACCGATCTGAGGAAAGTGCAGGCTGCTTCACAGTGCCTGCTCTGAGCAGGCTTCTGTGAAGCCACCTCCCTCCCTGCAGGACCCGGATCCGCGGCCATCTTGGATCCGGGTCTGGGAGCTGCAGGGAGGGAGGTAAGACCCTCGCAGCAACGCGATCACATCGCGTTGCTGCGGGGGGCTCAGGGAAGCCCGCAGGGAGCCCCCTCCCTGCGCGATGCTTCCCTGCACCGCCGGCACATCGCGATCATGTTTGATCGCGGTGTGCCGGGGGTTAATGTGCCGGGGGCGGTCCGTGACCGCTCCTGGCACATAGTGCCGGATGTCAGCTGCGATAGGCAGCTGACACCCGGCCGCGATCGGCGGCGCTCCCCCCGTGAGCGCCGCTGATCGCGTATGACGTACTATCCCGTCGGCGGTCATACGGGCCCACCCCACCTCGACGGGATAGTACGTCGGATGTCAGGAAGGGGTTAATGGAAATATAGGGGGATTCCACGTTACTGGTAGTACAAAGGATCTGGAAAAGTGAAATAGCTCCTCACCCGCCTAGAAATTCATCAAATTCTGTGCCCCCCTCCCTTCTGAGCCCCACAGTATCTAAACCACATATAGCGTCCACATTTGCATTTCTGAAGAAAATAGAGCCTGCCTAACAAACAGGTGCTTGCCTCCAGAAGCACGGGCTGGGCATAACGTACTACTGACTGCAACATACTGGTCACTGGAGCATACTGCTCTCTACAACGGCAGTTTGCAATTTTCACTTTGCAATATTCATTGCTGCTTGTTTCTGGAAAATACCCATGGAATCAAAATCAGCACAACACCAGTAAATAAATTCCCAAATGGGGTATAATTTCCAAAATGGGGTCACTTGAGGGAGGATTCTGCTCTTCTAGCAATTAGTGGCTCTGAATATGGAATCCACAAACTCTTCTAGAAAAATCTGCGCTCCGGGAGGGAAATAGTGCTCCGTTCCTCCCGAGTCTCTCCGTACGGCTAAGTAGTACTGTACAGCCACATTTGGGGTATTGCCAAGTTCAGTAGAAATTGTGGGACACATTTTGGTGCCATTTTTACCCACTTCTTGTGTGAAAATGTAAAATCCGGGGCTAAAACTAAATTTTGATGGTAAAAATGTAGTTATTTTTCTTTCACTCCCACTTCAATGGTATAAAATTCTGTGACACATCCGTGGTGTTAATATGATCACTGCACCCATAGATGAATTCATTGAGAGGTGTAGTTTGTAAAATGGGGTCACTTATGGGGGGGTTCTGCTGTTCTGGCACCTCATGGGCTCTCCCAGTGGGTCAGGGTAGCTGCAAACCATAACAGTAAAATCTGGCGCTCCTTGCCTTCTGAGCTTTGCACTGCGCCTGGAAAATATTTCCCGATTACATGCAGGTTCAAGGTGCTTACTATGCATCTGGTCTATTTTCCAAAATGGGTTCACTTGTGGGGGATTTTCCACTGTTTAGGCACATCAGTGGCTCTCTAAATGGGGCATGACGTGCGCTAATGATTCCAGGAAATTTTACGTTCAGAAAGTCAAATGACGCTCCTTCCCTTCCAAGCCCTGCCGTGCGCCCAAATAGTATTTTTCTTCCTCATATGGGGTATCGGCATACTCAGGAGTAATTGCACAATAAATTGTATGGTGCAGTTTCTCCTGTTACCCTTATGAAAATGCAATATTTTGTGCTGAATACATTTGTGGTGAAAATTAGATTTTTTTATTTTTACAGCTCAACAAAAAATTTAAATTTTTTTGCTAAAAAACATTTTTGTGGGAATTTTTTTTCAAATTTTCCCGGCTCAATGTTAAACTTCTGTGAAGCCCCTAAGGGATCAATGTGCTCACCGCACAGCTAGATCAGTTCTCTGAGGGGTCTAGTTTCCAAAATGGTGTCACTTGTGGAGGATTTTCACTGTTTAGACACATCAGGGACTCTCCAAACGCGGGATGGCGTTTGCCAATTGTTGCAGCAAATTTTACATTTAAAAAGTCAAATGGCGCTCCTTCCCTTCCTATGATGCGGTGGCCTCTGGGAAATCCCATCCCAGGCTGGTGCTGCAGGTTCGGCAGTGCTCTGTGGTGCGGGAGATGCCCCGACATTTTGTGAAAGCCCGGAGGCCCCACACATCCATTGCTGTGATGCGGTGGCCTCCGGGAAATCCCATCCCAAGCTGGTGCAGCAGGTTCGGCAGTGCTCTGTGGTGCAGGGCATGCCCCGGCATATTGGAAAAGCCTGGAGGCCCCGCACGTCCATTGCTGTGATGCGGTGGCCTCTGGGAAAATGGCCGCCGGGGCAGCACATGCTCAGATTGAGATTTCGGGAACGAGATCTTGTCCCGTTACATTACTTGTTAAGTATCAAAGAAATATTACCACTATTATGAAGTAAAATGTGTCACGAAAAAAACAAGTCTCAGAAACAGCGGGATCCATTGAAGCGTTCCAGATTTATTACCTCATAAAGGGACAGCGGTCTGCCATCTGTTAACGGAAATATAGGGGACTTCTGACCACGGGGTCAGAATTGGAAAAATTGGCCTGGTCATTAACGTGCAAACCACCCTCGAGGGTAAAGGGGTTAAAAATTACAAAAGAAGAAATGGGCCTATGCAAAAGTTGGCACTCTCGGTGATCTGTGTGCTCAGATAACTTTGATCAAGGTTTCAGACCTTAATTAGCCTGTTAGGTTTATGGCTTGTTCACCATCATCGCTGATAAAGGCCAGGTGATGCAAATTTCCTGGCTTTATAAATGCCCAGCATCCTCTAACCTTGTGCCAAAAAAACAGCAACCGTGGGTTCTTTCAAGTAGCTGCCTGGCATTCTGAAAATGATGGGAGGCCCATAAAGCAAGAGAAGGATATAAGAAAATAGCAAAGAATTTTCAAGTTACTGGTTCCTCAGTTTGAAATATAATTAAAAAGTGGCAGTTAACAGGAAAAGTGAAGGTCAAGATAAGGTTTGGAAGACCAAGCAAAATTTGTTGTTAGGAATACGATAGGAACAGGAGAAGATGCGATGAACACTACACTACACACATCCTGCTAATGGTTTAGAGAATTGCATTTTGGTAAAGAAATACTTTTCTTGCATAAGTTTTTAATTAATACCTCACTAAAAAGACTTCCATTTACATACGATATCCAGAGTTTCCAGAAGTTTGGCAACTGGGAAACCACCGCTTTTGTTAATTTCTCCACAAACTCAGACTGAGGGGGGGATTTATACTTCCAAGCTGGAAAAGGACAGAGAAAAACAACAAGTGCATACATTAGTAATTCTCGCTGTAAGAGCTGCAAGATCTACTACACCCAGCTTCCTGTTTGTCAATATCCACATACCCCCTGACCGCTAGCCCAAGGAGGAGTAGGTTCTAGCCTATAGGAGTGCTCTGACCCTGGACTCCACAAAGGACATTTCCTCTTTACTCTATGACATGTCAGAAGTTGTTTAACCCCTTCTGCTGTGGATTTTTTTCACTAATTCCTGTCTTCTAAGAGACATATAGTGGAACAAATAGTTTTGAATGTCACCATTTGATTTACCATAAACTGAACCAAAAATGAGAAAATACTTTGTAAGGTAAAAATGGAAAAAAAACAATTATTGCTTGGGCTTCTTTTTTATACAGCATTCACCGTGTGGCAAAAATGATACATAACCGATATTCTTTTGGTCAGTAAGATAACTGCAATACAAAACATCTATAGATCATGCTTTCTACTATGTTTTTCTACTTTAAAAAAAAAAACAAACTAAAAAAAAAAAATATTGAGAATTGATGCCATATCCTGCGATCTATTACTCTTATTTTTCCAGTGATGGAGATATGTGAGGACTTGTGTTTTGCATAGCGAGCTATAGTGTTTATTGGTACCTTTCACACAGCCCCTATTAACATGGAATGTTTTTGTCATGCAAAAAATATCGTACAAAAAGTAATTTCAGCACTTTATCCCACCTTTAATATTACCCATAATCTATACAAATCCATTGAGAAACAAACTGAAATCATTTTGAGGAGGAAAATAAAAATTAGGTGCATAAGTGTGAATACCCTATTATAATTGGGCATGTGGTTGTGTTCAGAATTAGCCAATCATATTTAAAGGGAACCTGTCACCAGGTTTGGCCGATATATAAGATATGTCCATCACCTTTCAGGGCTGATATACAGCATTCTATAATGCTGCATATCGGCCCCCAACCCCACCTGTATGAACTGAAAAATAAGTTTTATTATACTCACCTGCAGGGCGGTCCGGTTCGATGGGTGCCGCTGGTCTTGGTCCGGCGCCTCCCATCTTCTTGCGATGCCGCCCCCCTGCTTGCTTCTTGTGGATGACGCATCCCTGCATCATCCACCCAGGCTCCCCGGAATTGCGCTCCTGCGCAGGCGTACTTCTCCCTGTTCAGGGCAGAGCAAAGTACTTAAGTGTGCAGGTACCAGGGCTCTTTGAGCTTTTTCGGCACCTGCGGACTGCAGTACTTTCCTCTGCCCTCAACAGGGAGAAGTACGCCAGTGCAGGAGCGTGCTGCTAGGGAGCCCGTGTGGATGATGCAGGGTCGCGTCATCCACAAGAAGCAAGCAGGAGGGCGGCTATCATAAGAAGATGGGAGGCGCCAGTCCAAGACCAGCGACACTCCTTGGACCGGACCGCCCCCCAGGTAAATATAATAAAACTTATTTTCCATTTCTTCCAGGTCGGGTTGGGGGCTTATATACAACATTATAGAATGCTATATATAAGCCCTGGAAGGTGATGGCTGTATCTTATATCGGCCAAAACTGCAGACAGGTTCACTTTAAAGATGGTCATCAAGACGCTACTTAAATTTCGCACAACACTGACATTACCTAGAACTGGATGTCCCTCAAAAATTGTTAAAAAGACAAGAACTTATTACCAAGGCCTGCCACATTTTTGGACTTGTCTCCCATTGAGCACATCTGGGACATTATCAATCTGCAGTTGCAAATGGAGCTGTCAGCAGTGGATCTTGATGATTTGTGTGCCTAAGGTCAATCAGTGTGGCAGATCATTCCTCAGACAACCATTAATAACCTCACTGATAGCTGCCAAGGTGTGTTAGTGCGTGTATTCCTGCATGTGGCTCTCATAGTTGATATCGAATAAATCAATGCGTTTTGAAAATTTTGTTTCTATTTTATCTGCACCATGCAACAGGTATCCTGCTAAAGGTGAGCCAAAGGCTGCACCATTGTGGAACATACCACAAGAAGCACAGGCCTATTTGTGGCTCTTCCTAAACTTCAATATAATCCTACAAATAATGGGAAGCAAATGCCAAGTATTGAAAAAATATACTTCTTTATTAAATAATCTCATTAAAATGGTAATTAACAGAGATGCAGGTGCAAAATATACTACTTTTTGCAGGTCAGTATCAAGCTGGTTGCTTTAGGTCCTTAATCCAAAAAAATCACCATATCATACTAATTGAAGTATATGTATACAGGAGGTTAAATACCTATAAGTGTACATTAAGCATATATTATGATACTCAAACAGACCAACAGTAAATACGTCTTTCCAAGTAACAAATTAACATATAAATGACTCTATTCATACATAATGCTGCATAAGTGCTCAGTGCATATATTCACATATAAAGGTGACTTCTTGAGCTGGTGTTCAAAAAAGTGCCTAGTGCATAATCACATTCTAATAAGCTATATATTGCATAGTGCAAACTAGATTTTAAAGTTCTCCAGTGAATACAACAGTATCTGCCAGTGCAGACTCTGTTTGTAAAGTGCATAAGTATAAAAAGCAGCAGGATGTTTTAGGACATGATCTAGAGAAAGAGCCTCATGCGAAAGTAACTATACATAAGAAATAAGGAAAGCATATGTATATTGATTCATGACCTGCAAAGCAGTCCAGAGCCCAAAGGCGCGTTTCGCATTTGCTTCTTCCTGGGGATGTGTCTGTGAATATTTTGCACCTGTATCTCTGTTAATTACCATTTTAATGAGATTATTTAATAAAGATGCATATTTTATTTTTTCAATACTTGCCATTTACTTCCCATTATTTGTAGAATTACATTGTGGAACAGAATTGTTCAGCAATCGGCCATAGCAGCAGGTGGAATGTAGCCCACATGTGGCCGACTGAATGATCTATTGTAAAGGATCTTTACTTTTCCTTATGTATTACATAATAAGATCTGACTAAGGCTACATTCCCACCATGAGTTTTTGGTGAAATTTTGATTTTGCTGAGTTTCACCACCTATTTTTATTGCGTTTTTGACACTGCATTTTTGTCTCTGTTTGATGTGCCATAGAAACACACTAAAAATGCATGTGCGTTTTTTTACTCGTGGAATTATCGCACCGAATACAAGTCTATGGGGAAATTATGCACAAAAAACTCAGTGTAACCGCAAGAGAAATCGACATGCTGTGGATTTGAAAAACGCACTGCAGGTCAGTTTACGCAGTGTTAAAAAGCACAGTGGGCCTGAGATTTCTAGAAATCCCATCCACTTTGCTATAACTGTAAGACACTGCATTTTTCACACAGCAAAAACATGCAGCATGAAAAACGCACCAAAAGCGCATAGTGGGAACAAAGCCTAAAGATCTGGTTCTTACAGTCATTTCGTCCAGACTGGAAACTGCTGCCTCTCTTTAATGATGGAGTCTGGCTGAGTCGGGAAATTGGAGATGGACGTCCATCACTGTCGACATCAAGCATCGGACTCTGTAGAGTAGCAATCCCTGTTTAAAAGTAAATAAATACATTTTGTTAGTATTATACGACAATTTTTACATTACAATCCAAATATATCTTTATACTAAAATATCCAATTAAATGTTATATAAAATACGAAGTTCACAACAAACTGTAATACTTGGACTAACGCTTTGAAATATGTAAACTGTGCAAAAACACAGCACAGACAATGAAACAATGGACAGCTTCTTTACAAACACATTGCGACAGTTCCAATCATAGAAATTCACTAATTTGTAATTGCTTATGTGATGACAAATCTACAATTAATTTGAGGAACCCTTAAAAAAAATGTGAAATGAATGTATCGTATGCTACAGTGCCACAAGAGGGCGACATAACACTACTTTAAAGGCAAAGTCAATTCTAGTAACCTACCAAACATGTACAGTATACCCATTTTTTTAACACAAATTATTACAACCATATTATTCTTTACCCAATTATGTAACATGCAGTTTGCTTCCCATCTGCATAGGAGACTCCTGCACCCAGAGATTCCCTCTCTTCCCATACCCTAATTTACCATTGCTATACTAATTATTTTTTATGGCATCAGTTATATCTGAGCTCCAATATAAGAGCTGAAATTGCAGTAGTTACAGGTCATAGTTGAGAGGGAGAAGCAGAGGAAAAATCAAATCAAAACAAATCAATTTGGGCCACTCTTTTTTTTAAAAGAGCTATAAAGAAAAAATCACCAGAATTTTAAGCTAAGCAGCAAAACCCCCCTACTCTCCGTGTTTTGTACACTTTAGGCCAGATTAATCATTTGATTTTTTTTTTTAATTTATTTATTTATTTTTTTAAGTACGGTAATTTATCTTTTTTGTCTTGTGGCATTCACTGACTTTTTTATTGCAACAAAATATTTAAACTGGCTCACGTGGCTCAGGAATTTTGCGCATAATCAACAGAGGTCTTTATTTTTGGAGTTAACCTGCTTTGTGACTTCTTTAGCGCAAGAAGACGTATGTTCGGTTTAAAAAGTCTCAAAATTGGTGAAAAATTTCTGGGTGTGCATAAAATCACTTCAAGGGGTGACATTACTGCAAAAATTAAGACTTGTTAAAATGTCGTAACAGTGAATCAACCTAAAACAACTGGAAACTCTAAAGCTCGCCCACGATGGTGAACTTAAAAAAACAAGTGAAAACGTAAACAATTGCTTATTCAAAGGAAAATAAGGTACAAATGAAAAACAGGGGAACAACACTAAAAAGTACATAAAAAAGGCACCCATGCAATAATGAATATGGCTCATAATGATTCACTATGCAGTTTGAAGTGTCTAGAAAAGGTGATGGTGGCAAAGCACAGGCATAAAGTGTGTCAGATTTACACTATTACTTGATGCAAAATATTCATGTAAAACAAGTCACCCACGGGTATGGCTGGTCAGATTTATCGCAGTGCCTGCACCACTGTCATATATTTGCCAGTTTTGGTCTGCCTCTCTAGTTTTACCATCGGCGATAATGTAAAAACTTTGATACAGGGTGGCATTGCTTCAATATTAGACTGAAAAGCAGCCAAGAGGGCAAAGCCGAATAAAGTCTGTTACATGGCATACCTGTGGTCATTGTCAGGCCCACTGCAGCCAGGGTTAGGCCCTCTGCCGCCAGGGTCAGGCCCTCTGCCGCCAGGGTCAGGCCCTCTGCCGCCAGGGTCAGGCCTTCTGCCGCCATGGCAACTCCACCATACAACTGCATCAAAGTGGCATAGACCTCTGTAGAACTGCTTAGGGGATGCAAATCAGTATTGATCACAATATCTGAGGGGTTAAAAGGCTGTTAAAGAATTAATTGATAGGAACTATACTGTTAGCTGGGTAGAAAGGCAAAAGAAGCAATTGTAAGTACACCATGCTATATAATATGATGGCCGCAATACATTACGAGGATAAACACTTTGATCAGAGTGCTTCTTTAAGTCTGTGCCCTGACTTTTCCTGCTGCTTTGTGTCCCCCACCAGCCTCTTAGTTTCCCCTTCAGCAGCTCCTGATGGGATGCAGTGGTAAAGTTCCGTCTGAGCAGAAAGAAACACTCTCCAAGCTCTTTTCTGGACTGAATAGGACACCAGCAGCCAAACAGACGACCCTCACGGGCCCATTTTAACCTAATAAATTGTTGTTGATAACCCCCTAAATTCCCCGACAAGTAATGTAACCAGCTTTCTAATAGGTTTAAGCAAGAGACTCTCGGGCTGGGTCCACACGTTTTCATCTCATGCACAGGCCCAAAACTGTCAACCATTGTGGATATTACCTGCGCAAATCCACCACATTTCTGACCAATGTGAATAAACTTTAAAAATGCTGGTAGACAACCCCTTTCAGAAGCATTTGTTTCACCCCCAGCTTTCCCAGACACATCTATAAGTAAGAAAAGACATTTCAAGTACTTATGTTTTCAGGGAATTTAGTTCTTCACACTTTAT
The DNA here is from genome assembly GCF_051348905.1 of Ranitomeya variabilis. Lineage (NCBI taxonomy): Eukaryota > Metazoa > Chordata > Amphibia > Anura > Dendrobatidae > Ranitomeya > Ranitomeya variabilis. The sequence goes on along the minus strand of NC_135237.1, from coordinate 325,894,882 downwards.
TAATTTTACAGCTAGGTAAGAAAAAAAAAAAACCCAAACATGAAAAGAGTCACCAAGCAGGGTAGCTGCGGCTGCCATACCTTATTACAGGTGCGTCTAAGGCCACGTGGGTGAGAAATACAGAAGTGGTGACGTGTTTCTATTATACTTCTCCTCTGATGGTCCAACTCCTGGTTTTGGCTACAAATACTGAGGTAAAAAATACACCAAATACTCAGTGTGTGAACGTGGCCTAAGGACTTGGCTCACTAAGACACATATATTTGATACTTTAGTAAAAAAAAACTGAATGTGCAGGGACACACCTTATTGACAAATGGTGTGATAACATCCAGCTATCAATTTAATCATACATTTCCAAGATTAAATAAAAGAGAAATAATAACAATAAAAAAATTAAATAATAGCAGAATGGCACTACTAAAAAAAACTGATATTTCATGGTGAATGGAAGTATCTCCCAAAAACGCCCCCCCCCCCCAAAAAAAAAAAAAAAAAACAGGTTGAATGCTACATTTACACGATTATTACCTCCATTCCATATGAATTAAAACTTCTATGAAGCGCCCAGAAGATACAGCCATTCAATGCCCAAGTGTGACCGTGTGACAATCGGACCCGCAGCTCAATCATATAGCAGTACAGCAATTATGTACACAGAGTAATAACAGCTTTTTGATTGTTTCCAGGTTCTTTATTCCAGGGCCAAGGACCTTTTAATGAAAATGACTGCCATGGCATGCGACAAAGTTACTAAGAAGGACACACAAACATAATAAAGACCAAGAACAGTTTGGGCATGCTCATCCGGAATATGTCCTTCCAAAGAGTCACAGTACACATTGTAAGGGAAGCATAAACTAAAATCCAGTGGATGGGTCTTCTCTGGTCATACATACTGTCAAACACTGGGAGCTTCCTACATAAAGGCGGTCTGTTGTGAGTGCAGGTGAAGAACTGCATCCTCTTCATGGAAGTATCTCATACTGAGCTTTCTCACAGCCTACAATAGTAAGAGGGAATTGTGATAGTAGCCTTGGGCCTTTCTGAAGGCCCTCAGACTTCCTTACCACCCTTAAATACCTTTGAACATTTTTCCTGCACACAGCGGGTCCTTGTCCTGTGCTGCAGTCCGACCACCCACTGTTGCTTGTTGACCAAACATGTAGTACTTGGGAGCTCGGCGGATACAACTAGGGTATAGGATTCCGTCTCTACGTAAGGAGAATAATCTGCACACACATATTTCACTCTTCTGAGATAAGAAAACAGGGCAGCATAACAAGAGCGGCTAAAATTATACTTATGTCAACAATGAGAAATGTTATTTGATTTTCTCCTGGGCCCAGAAGCTCCGTCACTGTCAGACTAGGCAGAAAATCCTCTAGGCGATATGAAGAGAGAAAACATTGGTTTAATTGTATTAGTAAAAAAAAAAAAAGTACTCTAACCTAAATTTTCACACGTGGAGACGAATTATAATATCTGTAGTTAAATCTCCCCCCACAGATAAAAATAAAAAAAGATCTCGCCAAGAAACACGTAGCAACATAAGAGCATGTGCACGCAACATCTTTCTCAGGCGGGTGAACCCGTCAAGTTATTTAAAAAAAATAAGCTTCAGGTAGCACAGGCATTTTTTTTCTCAAGAGTCATTATTAGCGATTTTTTTACCATTTTTTTTTGACCGCCAGTGGTTTTTTTAACCGTTTTTCCAGTTTTCATAAAGATGGAAATAAAGTAAAATAATACCATTTTAAATTCTTTCCACTGGCGCCAGATTAAAACATTCTTTTTTTGTCTCAGCTGCGGACAGTATTATTAAACGTATGCACAGAAGGGGGCACTGTCACTATGCCGAGACACAAAAGGGGCATTATCACTGTGTGGAGACAGCGGAGGGGCTTACTGTATGAGGAACAAAAGGAGAGTACAATTATCGTGCAGAGGGGGCATTATCACTGTGTGGAGACAGCGGAGGGGCTTACTGTATGAGGAACAAAAGGAGAGTACAATTATCGTGCAGAGGGGGCATTATCACTGTGTGGAGACAGTGGAGGGGCTTACTGTGTGAGGCACAAAAGGAGAGTACAATTATCGTGCAGAGGGGGCATTATCACTGTGTGGAGACAGTGGAGGGGCTTACTGTGTGAGGCACAAAAGGAGAGTACAATTATTGTGTAGAGGGGGCATTATCACTGTGTGGAGACAGTGGAGGGGCTTACTGTGTGAGGCACAAAAGGAGAGTACAATTATTGTGCAGAGGGGGCATTATCACTGTGTGGAGACAGCGGAGGGGCTTACTGTATGAGGCCCAAAAGGAGAGTACAATTATTGTGCAGAGGGGGCATTATCACTGTGTGGAGGCAGCGGAGGGGCTTACTGTATGAGGCACAAAAGGAGAGTACAATTATCGTGCAGAGGGGGCATTATCACTGTGTGGAGACAGTGGAGGGGCTTACTGTATGAGGCCCAAAAGGAGAGTACAATTATCGTGCAGAGGGGGCATTATCACTGTGTGGAGACAGTGGAGGGGCTTACTGTGTGAGGCACAAAAGGAGAGTACAATTATCGTGCAGAGGGGGCATTATCACTGTGTGGAGACAGTGGAGGGGCTTACTGTATGAGGCACAAAAGGAGAGTACAATTATCGTGCAGAGGGGGCATTATCACTGTGTGGAGACAGTGGAGGGGCTTACTGTGTGAGGCACAAAAGGAGAGTACAATTATCGTGCAGAGGGGGCATTATCACTGTGTGGAGACAGTGGAGGGGCTTACTGTGTGAGGCACAAAAGGAGAGTACAATTATTGTGTAGAGGGGGCATTATCACTGTGTGGAGACAGTGGAGGGGCTTACTGTGTGAGGCACAAAAGGAGAGTACAATTATCGTGCAGAGGGGGCATTATCACTGTGTGGAGACAGTGGAGGGGCTTACTGTATGAGGCCCAAAAGGAGAGTACAATTATTGTGCAGAGGGGGCATTATCACTGTGTGGAGACAGCGGAGGGGCTTACTGTGTGAGGCACAAAAGGAGAGTACAATTATTGTGCAGAGGGGGCATTATCACTGTGTGGAGACAGTGGAGGGGCTTAGGCCGCCGTCACATATGCGAGTTTTACGGACGTAAGAGCGCAGAAACTACGTGCGTAAAACTCGCATAACATACGGCACAATGCTTCTCAATGGGTCTCGTCCTATCAGCCGTATATTACGGATCCGTAATATACGGCGTTCTACGGCCGTACAAAATCGCAGCATGCTGCGTTTGTCAGCGTATTGCGCAAATAATACGCCAATGAAAGTCTATGGGGGCGAGAAAAATACGGATTCCACACGGACTAGCAGTGTGACTTGAGAGAAATACGCAGCGGTGTTAGTGAAAAGTCGGTAATTCAATTGCCGGCTTTTCATTTCTCCTGCCTAAACCCGACAGGATATGAGACATGGTTTACATACAGTAAACCATCTCATATCCCCTTTTTTTTTGCATATTCCACACTGCTAATGTTAGTAGTGTGTGTGTGCAAAATGTGGGCGCTGTAGCTGCGAAAATAAAGGGTTAAATGGCGGAAAAAATTGGCGTGGGCTCCCGCGCAATTTTCTCCGCCAGAATGGTAAAGCCAGTGACTGAGGGCAGATATTAATAGCCTAGAGAGGGTCCATGGTTATTGGCCCCCCAGTGGCTAAAAACATCTGCCCCCAGCCACCCCAGAAAAGGCACATCTGGAAGATGCGCCTATTCTGGCACTTGGCCACTCTCTTCCCACTCCCGTGTAGCGGTGGGATATGGGGTAATGAAGGGTTAATGCCACCTTGCTATTGTAAGGTGACATTAAGCCAGATTAATAATGGAGAGGCGTCAATTATGACACCTATCCATTATTAATCCAATTGTTTGAAAGGGTTAAAAAACACACACACACATGATTTAAAAGTATTTTAATGAAATAAACACAGCGGTTGTTTTAATATTTTATTGCTCTCTCAATCCATTTGCAGACCCTCGCTTGGCAAAACAATAAACCCACAATATACATACCTTCTGCTGACCCGTCACGTCCCACGAGGTAATCCATCTGAAGGGGTTAAAATAATTTACAAGCAGGAGCCCTGCAAATGCAGCTGTGCTCATGCTTGTAATTCCCCGGCGAATGAAGGAAATGTAGGTCATTGACCTACATTTCCTTCAGTCGCGGTGATGCGCCCCTGCTGGATGTTCTCATGAACTGCAGCCTGGGAACTTTTTCCCACGCTACAGGTCATATGAGGACATCCACCAGGGGGCGCATCACCGCGACTGAAGGAAATGTAGGTCAATGACCTACATTTCCTTCATTCGCCGTGGAATTCCAAGCACGAGCACAGCTACATTTGCAGGGCTCCTGCTTGTAAATTATTTTAACCCCTTCAGATGAATTACCTCGTGGGACGTGACGGGTCAGCAGAAGGTATGTATATTGTGGGTTTATTGTTTTGCCAGGCGAGGGTCTGCAAATGGATTGAGAGAGCAATAAAATATTAAAACAACCGCTGTGTTTATTTCATTAAAATACTTTTAAATCATGTGTGTTTGTGTTTTTTAACCCTTTCAAACAATTGGATTAATAATGGATAGGTGTCATAATTGACGCCTCTCCATTATAATCTGGCTTAATGTCACCTTACAATAGCAAGGTGGCATTAACCCTTCATTACCCCATATCCCACCGCTACACGGGAGTGGGAAGAGAGTGGCCAAGTGCCAGAATAGGCGCATCTTCCAGATGTGCCTTTTCTGGGGTGGCTGGGGGCAGATGTTTTTAGCCACGGGGGGGGGGGGGGGGGGGGGGCAATAACCATGGACCCTCTCTAGGCTATTAATATCTGCAGTCAGTCACTGGCTTTACCATTCTGGCAGAGAAAATTGCGCGGGAGCCCACGCCAATTCTTTCCGCCATTTAACCCTTTATTTTCGCAGCTACAGCGCCCACATTTTGCACACACACACTACTAACATTAGTAGTGTGGAATATGCAAAAAAAATGGGGATATGAGATGGTTTACTGTATGTAAACCATGTCTCATATCCTGTCGGGTTTGGGAAGGAGAAATGAAAAGCCGGCAATTGAATTACCGGCTTTTCACAGATATCGCGCTGTAGTAAATATAAATACAGACTATATATATATATGCGTCTCAATGACACATATATATATATATATATATATATATATATATATATATATATATATATACATATATATATATATATATATATATATATATATATATATATATATATATATATATATATATATATATATATATCTCTATATATATACTGTATATATGTTTTCCCGAACATTTGAGCACATAAATCCATTAGATGTCGGTTTTGCAAGCCTGCGAGAAAATATCGCAGTGCGGATGCCATTCGGATTACATACGGAGGATGCCATGCGCAAAATACGCTGACACACCCTGCCTACGGATCACTATTTTGGGAACATTTCTCCGTATTACGGCCGTAAAATACGGACCGTATTGTCTTACGCCGAGTGTGACGCCGGCCTTACTGTATGAGGCACAAAAGGGGAGTACAATTATCGTGCAGAGGGGGCATTATTTGTCTAGTGCCCTGGTTATCGCAGGTGGGGACTTTGAGGATGGAGCTGGAAAAGAGATGAGACAAAAATACCTGTCTGTTACATTCTGCAGAGATGAGTTATGGATAGAAGAAATAGTCATGGTGGTCTGCGCTGAATATACAGGGGGTACATACGTAGGCATACAGTGTCTATTTATTTTTTTAGCATTAGAAGAGGATAGGTAAATGAGGCCTTATTCAATGGCCACAAATCACCTCATCATACCCAGACGGACCTTCTTTTGGGGAGTTACGGTAGCATAGATTACTGCAGGTATATTCAATAAAACCATGCGTGTTAAGTACCCTTGTTTAGCAGTATTATTGGTAATATCAGTCTTAGGGCTTGTTTCCATTTGCGAGAAACACGTCTGTGTCTCGCATGTGGAAACCAAGCTCTGGTGCCGGCACTCCAGAGCGGAGCGTGCGGCTCCATGTGTTCCTATGCGGCCGCACGCTCCGCTCCCAAGTGCCGGCACCAGAGCTTGGTTTCCACATGCGAGACACGGACGTGTTTCTCGCAAATGGAAACAAGCCTTAAGGTAAATTTTGACTTACTACAATGTTAGGCAGGGTAATTTTTATTATAGAAACCACCATCTTGGGATGGAGGTGTGGGAAACAGTATAGGCCTGTATGTTTTCAAGTGCCTGGGCTGAATTTCAGTCTCAGTTCGGCCCTGATTGTACTTCCAGGAACATGATAAATGCCAACCAATGCTGACTGACATATGCAAGTGTTCTCAGGACATTTAATGGACATTAACCAAATTAATTAGTCTTTTGATTTTATTCAATATAATAAAAAAACAAATGAACCTAAAATACATTTAAGGTCCCCTTTATACGTGAGCCTAAAAACACGTCCTTGTGGGACTTTCAGTTTTCGCCATCCGTGTGTGCTTTTTTTCAATATCCGTTTGCACTCTGCGTGTACATGTGCATAATCCGTGTGCCACGTACCAGAATAAAATGCAGAATAGAAATTACGTATTTTTAAGTGATGTGCAAAGATAGATACTAGATAGATAAAAATAGATAGATATTAGATATAGATAGATAGATAGAAAGAAGGATGATGATGATAGATAGATAGATAGATAGATAGTAGTGCATTCTATTAAGCCACATAAATAAATAATTAAATGAAAAAAATGACGTAGGGATTGCAACTATATTTTGAAACTGACAAAGGTAAAGCAGACAGCCAATATTATCAGGTTGGGATGGTCCTTCCTAGCCCAAAAATACCAGCCCGCAACGGCTCCAGGAGTGAAGCATCACATGAGATGCTCCAAATTTGGAATTCGCCTTGACTCTTCCCAATTGCCCTGGTGCAATCTGGGTAATGGTTTTGGGGTTGACGTCAGATTTGAATTGTCCAAAAACAGGTGATATCAAGCCCCGGTGTTAGTAATGGAACGGTATCTATCAGACACCATCATTATTAACCCAGAAATAAGACTCCCTGACACTTTCCCTCGTTCACCACTTTATTAAAAAGAAAAAATCCTACACAGGTCCGACATAGTCCACTGAATTCGAGGTAGTCCAAAGATTCCGATGAGCTAAGTTTATGGAGCCTTGTTCTGACAAAGCCTTTGGCTACAGCCACTTTTGGGTCCTGCTGTGCAGGCCAAGACCCAGCAACCCTGAACAGTGGTGACGTCAGTAAGATTACCTCTGCACAGTCGTCAGGTCACGCAGAAGGCCTGAAGTTCTGTTCACAGTCGCTGGGCCTCGTGCTGCACAGTGGGACCCAAAACTGGCTGTAGGCAAAGGCTAAGTAGCATCAGAAAGAGGCTCCATAGCTTTGTTCATTGGAATCGCTGGACTACGTCAGATTCAGTGGACTACATCGTACCTGCGTGGAGTTTTCTTCTTTTTGAATAAAGTGGTGAACAAGGGGAAGTGTGGGGGAGTGTTTAGTTCAATAAAGTATTTTTGTGTATGTGTGTGTTTTGGTTTTTTTTTCTGATTACCGGGTTAGTAATGGGAATATCTGATAGACACATCTCCATTACTGACACCAGGGCTTGATGCCGATGTTTTTGGACAATTCACAGCTGACATCAACCCCAAAAACCATTACCCCGATTGCCTACTGCCAGGGCAATCAGAAAGAGCCAAGGCGAAGCGCCTGATTTGAAGCATCCAAGCCTGATAATATATCAGCTCACCGCTGTCTGTTTTACCTTTTTGTTGGTTTAAAAAAATTGAGGGGACCCCATGTCATTTTTTTCATTTAAGTACCGTATGTATTTATGTGTCTTAATAGAAAGCACATCACTTAAAAAGCTGAAATTTCTATCCTGCATTCTATTCCAGTACATATCACATGAAAGGCACATGGATGTCATCCGTGTGTGGTACGTTTTTTACATGGACGCATAGACTGATACAGGTCCGTGAGATCCCTGCTACCAGTAAAAATCGGACGTGTCTCAGTGTGGCTCACACACGGTCCATGTGCAAACACAGACACTTGCGCAGCCCCATCTACTATATAATTGTCTAAGAGTCTCTTCCGTCTGTCTGTCTGTCCTTCTGTCTGTCTGTCATGGATATTCATTGGTCGCGGCCTCTGTCTGTCATGGAATAAAACTCGCTGATTTGCCACGACCAATCAGCGACGGCCACAGTCCGGCGGAAAAATGGCCGCTCCTTACTCCCCGCAGTCAGTGCCCGCTCCGTACTCCCCTCCAGTCTGCCCTCACACAGGGTTAATGGCAGCGGTAACGGACCGCGTTATGCCGCGGTGTAATGCACTCCGTTACCGCTGCTATTAACCCTGTGTGACCAACTTTTTACTATTCATGCTGCCTATGCAGCATGAATAGTAAAACGATCTAATGTTAAAAAGAATAAAAAAATTAAAAAATCGTTATATACTCACCGTCCGTCGGCCCCCGGATCGACAACAGGCCTTTCCCGCTCGCGACGCTCCGGTAACCGGTCCATGCTGCGATCTCGACCGCTACGTCATCATCTCGCGAGACCACAATGCACTCTTGAGACCGGAGCGCACGAGCAGCGTCGGTAACCGCTTCGCTTGGATCCGGGGGCTCCGGAAGGTGAGTATATAACTATTTATTTTATTTCTTATTTTTAACAGGGATATGATGCCCACATTGCCATATACTACGTGGGCTGGGCAATATACTACATGGGCTGGGCAATATACTACGTGACTATACAACGTGAGCTGCGCAATATACTACGTGGACTGCGCAATATACTACGTGAGCTGCGCAATATACAACGTGGGCTGCGCAATATATAATGTGTGCTGCGCAATATACAATGTGGGCTGTGCAGTGTACTGCGCAATGTACTGTGTTGGCTGCGCAATGTACTGCGTTGGCTGCGCAATGTACTGCGTGGGCTGCGCAATGTACTGCGTGGGCTGCGCAATGTACTGCGTGGGCAGCGCAATGTACTGCGTGGGCTGCGCAATGTACTGCGTGGGCTGCGCAATGTACTGCGTGGGCTGTGCTATACACTACGCATACATATTCTAGAATACCCGATGCGTTAGAATCGGGCCACCATCTAGTAGATTATAACTAGCTGTTTCCAGCAAGCTAACGCTCGGCATGCTCATTTCTATCTAATTAACGCTGCTAGTGATTAAACTAAAGTAAATAATGACAACAATCAATAGCGCTTACGCAGGTGGTAAATTAACTTAAAATGAAGTTAATAACAATAATAATAATTAAAAATCAGGATAATAATAATGCATTTTATACACAGTGTAAAATCAAAAGCAAACTGGATTCGTGTGGTAACGTGTGAGGATGGAGCCTCGTGTGGTAATGTGTGAGGACGGAGCCTCGTGTGGTAATGTGTGGGGACAGAGCCTCGTGTGGTGGTAATGTGTGGGGACAGAGCCTCGTGTGGTAATGTGTGGGGACGGAGCCTCGTATGGTAATGTGTGGGGACAGATCCTCGTGTGGTAATGTGTGAGGACGGAGCCTCGTATGGTAATGTGTGGGGACGGAGCCTCGTGTGGTAATGTGTGGGGACGGAGCCTCGTGTGGTAATGTGTGAGGACGGAGCCTCGTGTGGTAATGTGTGAGGACGGAGCCTCGTATGGTAATGTGTGGGGACAGAGCCTCATGTGGTAATGTGTGAGGACGGAGCCTCGTATGGTAATGTGTGGGGACAGAGCCTGATGTGGTATTGTGTGAGGACGGAGCCTCATATGGTAATGTGTGAGGACGGAGCCTCATGTGGTAATGTGTGGGGACAGAGCCTCGTGTGGTTATGTGGGGGGACGGAGCCTCGTATGGTAATGTGTGGGTACGGAGCCTCGTGTGGTAATGTGGTGGGGGCGGGATTATGTGTGGTAATGTGGTGGGAGGCGGGATTATGTGTGGTAATGTGGTGGGAGGCGGGATTATGTGTGGTAATTTGGTGGGGGGCAGGATTGTGTGTGGTAATGTGTGTGGTAATGTGGTGGGGGCGGGATTATGTGTGGTAATGTGGTGGGGGGCGGGATTATGTGTGGTAATGTGGTGGAGGCGGGATTATGTGTGGTGATGTGGTGCGGGTTGTGTGTGGTGATGTGGTGGGGAGCGAAGCTACAGTGCAGGGTGCGGGATTAGCGAGTAATCACGATGCCTCATATATATATAGATGGACCCCACTTAGCCACTATACAAATCAAAAATCATACCTGCACTATACATTTTACTGTTTTCGCTGTTCCAGAAAAAATCTTTTTCTTTAGTACGTAAATGCTCCTTGCTACACCGTTGGTGTAGCCAGGGACTCTGGGAACTATTTATCCCACCAAATTAGCATCAGACATACTTTCTCCTAGCTTGATTGACAGTGCTTGCTTGCCCAGAGTGAGTGCTGTTTTAATAAGGAACTATATTTTCCACACACTTTGTGTAAATCAATAGTATAGGCGATTATAAGAAACTTTGTAATATATCTTATCAAAGAAATCAGTTTCAATCCCCAACTGACACTCCTACCCCTCCCCCACCTCCTGAACTTGTCATCCACTGTGAAAAATCAGCTCACGTCCATCTTTCTCAGAGATGATGGACGGAGGTATTACATGACACAGACCATAATCCTCTATGACATGAGGAGGAGGGGGGAAAAGAATCGAGCTGCGGCAATGGGAACGGGCAGAGGCAATGGGAATAGGCAGAGGTAGACAGATTGACATGTTACGGGACTCTATCAAGTGTTTTACCTCACGTCAAGCTTGATTCAGATCAAGGCAGCTCAGCTCTGCTGTATAATGGTCTCTATGTTGCTACAGCATGTCTCTGTGAGCTATAAAATGAATGGAGAGCAGGAATCCCTCTGGCTGTGCTCTGTATAGTAGAGTTGACTGAAGCCTATCATCTGCTCCCGCGGGAGTGCAAATTACAGATAGAGCATGCAGATTTGAGAATGCAGAATATAACTCATGTAATGGCCATAAAGAGTGTTATTTCTCATGTACACATACAGGACAGCTTATTCTGAAAAGCTACTAGACAGCGAATACCCTTTAACTAAATCTCGCAAGCACAACGCCACTCTTGGAGCCCAGTGCCGTGCGCATAGTGTCAGTGTGTGCATGCTCTCCTTCCTCGCTCCTGACTGCAGCAGCCGCTCGCTGCATTGATACAACAGCCAGTGTAGCGAGCAGCTGTCACAGTCAGGAGAGCACATACACACGCACAAAGGCCTCGTTCATGCTTGTGTCACATATGTGTCCCAGCACTCTTTTTCAGGGACAGAACATGTCCCAGTTATAGTCCATAGCATGGGTTTCAAACACGCGGCCCACGAGGCCCCTGTGGCTCTGTGCGGCCCTCAGGCACCTGAGACAATCGCGTCCAGTGAGTAAGTAGCCCGTTCAACGTCAGCGCTTCTTTTCAACTGAATGTGCATAAGCGGACGCATGCAATTTAAATGTCTTGTGGCACAGAGACTAGCTCTCTGCACCGCAATACTAATACCAACCACTGGCCAATCACGGCACGGAAGCACATGACATCATTGCTATGCGCCCCTGCATTGGAAGAGGACGCTGTTTGCCAAGGGAGCGAGGTCAGGTGAGTAGATTTTTTTTTTATGTGTATGTAAAGAACAGCGGAATGGAGGACATTGTTACTAGAAGGGAGAAAAGGATGGGGACATTTCTATAAGATGGGACCAGGATGGGAAGATTACTATAGGACAAGGGACATTATTACAGGATTGGGAACCATTATTACAAGTTGATGTACATTATTACAGAACAGGAGACATTATTACAGGGCGGGGGACATTATTACAAGATTGAGGACATTATTACAGCATTGGGGACCACTATTACAAGTTGAAGGACTTTATTATAGGATAGGGGACATTATTACAAGCTCGTGTACATTATTACAGCACGGGGGACATCATTACATTACATTATTACAAAACAGTGGCATTACTACAAAACAGGTGACATTACAAGCTTGGGGGCATTATTACAGGATTGAGGACCACTATTACAAATTGAAGGACTTTGTTACAAGACGGGGGACATTATTACACAGCAGGGCACACTATAGGCTTGGGAGCATTATTACAGGCTTGGGGACCACTATTACAAGTTGAAGGACATTATTACAGGACAGGGGACATAATTACAGGACAGGGACAATATTACAGGATGGGGGACATTATTACAAAAATGGGACATTACAGGCTTTGGGACATTATTACACAACAGGTGACATTATAACAGGATTGGAGACATTATTACAGGATGGTGGCAAGAATTACTATAAGGGGCGAATTGTAAAACTACTGTATGAGGCTAATTGGCGGTAAAAAAAGGAAAAACAATATAAAATAAAGAATGAAAAAATAATGTACCATAATGCGTATTACAAACACCATTAAAAAGAAGAAAAAACAGCCGCCCCAAAAAACGATGATCAACAAGTCATATTGAAAAATAATGGTATCACTAAAATGTAATCTTCTCCTGCAAAGAATGGGGCTCTTCATATTAAATTTTTTTCTATGTGCGGCCCATTTACCCAGCTGAGTTTGAGACCCCCTGGTCTACAGGGCTGTTCATATTTCCTTGTCTTTTGCAGGCCGAATATGCCACAAAATACTCAGGGACATATGTCCATTTTTGATCTGACTCATGAATCAAAATTACGCATAAAAGACTATGGGTGAGTGAAAATCACGGACATCACAACGATGGGATCCCTGTGCCGTCTGCTGGTTACCATTGTAATGAATAGGAGAAGCTTTAAAGCTATGGGCTGTTTTATCAGGCAAAATAGTACACAGAGTCCATAGGGAAGCCAAGGGTGCAACGCGGAGCCCTGTTTTACACATTAAGTAAAAACTTCTTTTTTTCTGGACCCAAAAAGCAGTAAAATCTATAGTACAGGCTTGATTCCTATAGGAGTTAAGTCCACTATTTGTACCAGCAGTTTATTTGGAGGTTTGAAGGTGACAGTCTCCCTTTAACAATAGAAAAAAATGAAGTAGTGTATTACATTTTTAGTGTATTACTTAAACCATGGATTATTTATTTTGCTCATTATATAGAGCCAACATATTCTATAGCAATTCTATATCACTTTACAGAGATTAACATCGCTGTCCCCATTGGAGCTCACAATCTAAATTCCCTGTCAGTATGTCTTTGTAGCGTGGGTGAAAATAGAGTACCAGGAAGAAAACCACACAAACACGGGGAGAACATACAAACTCCTTGCAGATGTTGCTATTGGTGGGATTTGAGCACAGAACCCTAGCAAAGCAACAGAGTTAACCACTGAGCCACCATGCTGCCAATGCTCAACCGGATTCATCAAGATGGCCTCAGATGCAGCAGGCGACATCATGTTCAACCTGCAAGAGGTTGAGCAAGGAATAAGCACAAGTGTATATATATATATATATATATATATATATATATATATATATATATATATATATATATATATATATATATATATATATATATATATATATATATATATATATTTTTTTTTAAACAAAGGGTGAAAGTTCCCCCATTCTTAGTTACTCTTGGGAATCACTGGAGCCGGACTCCAATACCACAATTTTGTATAGAAACAGCACATTACAGTAGATGAATAGTTGTCATCTGGGGGCATTGAATTCTACCACTCCCACGTCTACCCCCAGCCCTCCCTGGAATTCTAATTTTGGGCAGTTTTCACAAAAATCCCGTCCCATTTGGCCAAAGTGTCCTGGGAAATCTGAGACACTTGGCAGTTATGTTATGTTTGTCGTACTGTATAATTTTCTGCATTGGTTCTTTCATGAATTATCACAGTACTTTTTGCCAAAGTGTCAAGTTATTCTTAGTTTTCTTTGCCACAGACTACGTCCACCTGAGGGTATTGGTTTCTGTGGCCAAAAATGCCTATACAGGATTCCTTGTCTCCTGTCCCTCCCTACATATTTAGCCCAGTACTCCAGCTGTCGGTCATCTGACCAGAACATGAGCTGTTGGTTGCACCGGACCATGACTGCACACATTACAGCAACAGGGAATAGAGCACGTTTGGTGGCAGAAATAAAGTTTCTTGTACAGAGGATCTCAGTCTACACATCTGTGCACAAAAAAAAATAAAAAATATATCAACAAAGTGTACTCGCGTACCACTCTATAGAAGCAATGTAACATATAAGGCCATCCCTCTGTACAAGCAATGTGATGAGTAAGCTCCCCCCTCTGCACAAGCCATGTGACGTGGAAGCTCGCCTCTAGGTACAAGAAATGTGACATGTAAGCTCACCCCTCTGTACAAGCAATGTGACATGTAAGCTCACCCCTCTGTACAAGCAATGTGACATGTAAGCTCACCCCTCTGTACAAGCAATGTGACATGTAAGCTCACCCCTCTGTACAAGCAATGTGACGTGTAAGCTCACCCCTCTGTACAAGCAATGTGACGTGTAAGCTCACCCCTCTGTACAAGCAATGTGACATGTAAGCTCACCCCTCTGTACAAGCAATGTGACATGTAAGCTCACCCCTCTGTACAAGCAATGTGACATGTAAGCTCACCCCTCTGTACAAGCAATGTGACATGTAAGCTCACCCCTCTGTACAAGCAATGTGACATGTAAGCTCACCCCTCTGTACAAGCAATGTGACATGTAAGCTCACCCCTCTGTACAAGCAATGTGACGTGTAAGCTCACCCCTCTGTACAAGCAATGTGACATGTAAGCTCACCCCTCTGTACAAGCAATGTGACGTGTAAGCTCACCCCTCTGTACAAGCAATGTGACATGTAAGCTCACCCCTCTGTACAAGCAATGTGACATGTAAGCTCACCCCTCTGTACAAGCAATGTGACGTGTAAGCTCACCCCTCTGTACAAGCAATGTGACGTGTAAGCTCACCCCTCTGTACAAGCAATGTGACATGTAAGCTCACCCCTCTGTACAAGCAATGTGACATGTAAGCTCACCCCTCTGTACAAGCAATGTGACATGTAAGCTCACCCCTCTGTACAAGCAATGTGACATGTAAGCTCACCCCTCTGTACAAGCAATGTGACATGTAAGCTCACCCCTCTGTACAAGCAATGTGACATGTAAGCTCACCCCTCTGTACAAGCAATGTGACGTGTAAGCTCACCCCTCTGTACAAGCAATGTGACATGTAAGCTCACCCCTCTGTACAAGCAATGTGACGTGTAAGCTCACCCCTCTGTACAAGCAATGTGACATGTAAGCTCACCCCTCTGTACAAGCAGTGTGACATGTAACCTTACCCCTCTGTACAAGCAATGTGACATGTAAGCTTACCCCTCTGTACAAGCAATGTGACATGTAACCTTACCCCTCTGTACAAGCAATGTGACATGTAAGCTTACCCCTCTGTACAAGCAATGTGACATGTAACCTTACCCCTCTGTACAAGCAATGT
Organism: Ranitomeya variabilis; assembly: GCF_051348905.1. Classification (NCBI taxonomy): domain Eukaryota; kingdom Metazoa; phylum Chordata; class Amphibia; order Anura; family Dendrobatidae; genus Ranitomeya; species Ranitomeya variabilis. The sequence continues at coordinate 325,879,329 of NC_135237.1, read as the reverse complement.
GACATGTAAGCTCACCCCTCTGTACAAGCAGTGTGACATGTAACCTTACCCCTCTGTACAAGCAATGTGACATGTAAGCTTACCCCTCTGTACAAGCAGTGTGACATGTAACCTTACCCCTCTGTACAAGCAATGTGACATGTAAGCTTACCCCTCTGTACAAGCAATGTGACATGTAACCTTACCCCTCTGTACAAGCAATGTGACATGTAAGCTCACCCCTCTGTACAAGCAATGTGACATGTAAGCTTACCCCTCTGTACAAGCAATGTGACATGTAAGCTCACCCCTCTGTACAAGCAATGTGACATGTAAGCTCACCCCTCTGTACAAGCAATGTGACATGTAAGCTCACCCCTCTGTACAAGCAATGTGACATGTAAGCTCACCCCTCTGTACAAGCAATGTGACATGTAAGCTCACCCCTCTGTACAAGCAATGTGACATGTAAGCTCACCCCTCTGTACAAGCAATGTGACGTGTAAGCTCACCCCTCTGTACAAGCAATGTGACGTGTAAGCTCACCCCTCCGTACAAGCAATGTGACATGTAAGCTCACCCCTCTGTACAAGCAATGTGACATGTAAGCTCACCCCTCTGTACAAGCAATGTGACATGTAAGCTCACCCCTCTGTACAAGCAATGTGACATGTAAGCTCACCCCTCTGTACAAGCAATGTGACATGTAAGCTCACCCCTCTGTACAAGCAATGTGACGTGTAAGCTCACCCCTCTGTACAAGCAATGTGACATGTAAGCTCACCCCTCTGTACAAGCAATGTGACGTGTAAGCTCACCCCTCTGTACAAGCAATGTGACATGTAAGCTTACCCCTCTGTACAAGCAATGTGACATGTAACCTTACCCCTCTGTACAAGCAATGTGACATGTAAGCTTACCCCTCTGTACAAGCAATGTGACATGTAACCTTACCCCTCTGTACAAGCAATGTGACATGTAAGCTCACCCCTCTGTACAAGCAGTGTGACATGTAACCTTACCCCTCTGTACAAGCAATGTGACATGTAAGCTTACCCCTCTGTACAAGCAGTGTGACATGTAACCTTACCCCTCTGTACAAGCAATGTGACATGTAAGCTTACCCCTCTGTACAAGCAATGTGACATGTAACCTTACCCCTCTGTACAAGCAATGTGACATGTAAGCTCACCCCTCTGTACAAGCAATGTGACATGTAAGCTTACCCCTCTGTACAAGCAATGTGACATGTAAGCTCACCCCTCTGTACAAGCAATGTGACATGTAAGCTCACCCCTCTGTACAAGCAATGTGACATGTAAGCTCACCCCTCTGTACAAGCAATGTGACATGTAAGCTCACCCCTCTGTACAAGCAATGTGACATGTAAGCTCACCCCTCTGTACAAGCAATGTGACATGTAAGCTCACCCCTCTGTACAAGCAATGTGACATGTAAGCTCACCCCTCTGTACAAGCAGTGTGACATGTAAGCTCACCCCTCTGTACAAGCAGTGTAACATGTAACCTTACCCCTCTGTACAAGCAATGTGACATGTAAGCTCACCCCTCTGTACAAGCAATGTGACATGTAAGCTCACCCCTCTGTACAAGCAATGTGACATGTAAGCAGGCTCCAACAGACAGGTGGATGTCCTCCAGTGCAAATTGGCACTAATTTTAAAGACCTCCTTCTCAGGAAACCAGACATTTCATAGGTGTTTCTAGAGCCCAAAACCACAGTCCAGAAGATATCAGAAACTCGGCTTTGTCTACAAGCATATGCTTTCCATTCCGGATTTTATATTGCATGCCATTTTCTTCCATCGAGCAGTCTATATTAAATTCTATAAAGAAACATTTCATAAATACCTAACAAGGCCAGAAAAGTCAAAACAGAAATTAAAACTTTAGACCAGTAAATTTTTTCTCATTACCAGAATGGCAGACTAAAAAGTCACATATTAAAAATAATAAAAACGGAGGAAAAATATAATTTGAAAGCATTGATAAGTGACTGAAAGTTTGGGTTTTCTGCCGCTGACACAATTACATTTGAATTTGCGTCCACCTATTAATGCTAAGCATAGCTCACACTGTCAGGAGAATATTTTCGCTAAGCCTGGGGATGTGGTTTAGACATGAAATGGCTCCCAGCTGGAAGAAGCCTTTTTCCAGATGTACAGTAAGTGAGGGCAAAGGAAAGGGAGCCAGCTGCTGGGATAACAAGACTCCTTTGACATCGGCGTAACTGCCTGTGTCTAATGCTGTAAATGCATATAAGCCTATTCAAGGCAATAGAAATGGAGTCGTACGCTGTGTGCACGTAGAGTACTATCAGGTCCTAGTACATAGGAAAACCTATGGAATTAAAAAAAAAAATTTGATGTTGCCTCTAAATTACAAATATGATTCAGCATTTTAAAAGTAAGCTTTGATACAGAATTTGCATCTACCCAGATATTGTCCCGTGCATCCTTGCAGACAAGGCAGGGTAGGTATGTAAGCAGGGCAGGCACAATATGAGGAATCTTATCAGCTGCCTCATCACTATGTAAATCTACGAGGTTACGAAAAATACTGAACTGTTTTCAAACTGCAGGATTGTTAGGAATCCTGCTGGCGGATGTAAGTAGGGGGTTAACATGGAGCTTTTTTCCTGGCAGGAAAGGAGCACAATCCTTGGGCTACTTTTAGACGTGGTTGAAAAGGTGAATATTGCAAACTAGTTGAAAAATACCATTCAGCGAACACTTTATATATATTATGAAATTTAAGGAAATTTATTTTTTCTTCCCTAAACTAACAATAGTGATAAGGTAAGTATTCACATTCAGCTTTTATTTCCTTCACTGGTGTATACTTTTAATGGAAATCGTTTTGGTGCTCTTGCCCAGAATGACCATGTACAGAATGTGAAAAGAGGGACCGCATATGTGAGGATCACACTGGCTGAACCGCCACTGATCAGACTTTTAATCACATAGCAAAACATTAAAATCAACACCAGGTAAGAAACTGAAAAGCACTATGGAATATTAAAGGGAACCTGTCATCAAGTTTCCCATTAATAAACTGCTGCCAGTTATGTTAGGATCCAAACAATCCATTCAGTGCTTCTCCTAAGAGGCAGTGTTTCTCCTTGCAGAGTGTGACATACTGGCATGGCAAGGAGGCTTATTCACCGAGCAATGCTCCTGCCAAATCAGTTCTCATACTTTGCACTGACGAGGGGCAATAACCCGAATCACCATGTCTGCAAATTTAGATTCTGATTTGGCTTTTATCCTAAGTCATATTTAAAGTCCCGTTAAAGGGTCAATAGTGACTTGTAAGATTGCTGCTTCCAAGAGGTGGCGCTATAGAGTTCAAGCCCGCTTCCGCTCTGAAAAGGCAATTTTATCGGTGTCAGCCGCTGGCCGGAAGTACTCACTTGCGGAGCTGCACTGTCTACTAGTAGTGGCCGGGGCTTGGTACTGCACATTCAACTCCTATTCAAATCAATAGGAGGTGGATGTGCAGTACCAAGCCCTGGCCTCTACAAGCAGACGGAGCAGCCCAGCAAGTGACTTCTTCCGGCTGGTGGCCGCGGACACCGATATCAGCTGCTCGGTGTTCAAAAGAGATCAGCATTAATGCTATGCATAGCAGGGCTGAAGCCCTGCAATGTGTAGCTGTGTAGCACAGGCGATCGGGAAATCGCAGCTTCAAGTCTCCTAAGGGGACTATTGAAGCAAGTAAAAAGAAAATGTTGTAAAATAAATTTAAAAAGTTAAAAAAAACATAAAAAGTTAGAATCACCCCCTTTTGCCAAAATCAAATTAAAACAATAAAAAAATACACATTTGGTAATGCGGAGTTCAGAAATGTCTGATATATCAAAATATAAAGCAAATTAATCTGATAGGTAAATGGCGTAACGAGAAAAAATAAATTAAAAATCAAGAATTGCGTTTTTATGGTTGCCACAACACTGCAATAGAATGCAATAACAGGCGATCAAAACATCCTATCTACCCCAAAATGGTAGCAATAAAAATGTTAGCTTGGCCCGCAAAAAATAAGCCATCGCCTAGCATCAGATCATGAAAAATGAAAATGCTACAAGTCTTGGAAAATGGCGCCATTTTTTTCTTATAAACTTTGGGTTTTTTTTTCACCACTTAAATAAAAACAACCTAAACATTTTTGGCATCTGCAAACTCATAATGACCTGAAGATTAATAATGGCAGGTCAGTTTTACCATATAGTGAACATTCTAACTAAAAAAAAAAAAAAAACAATTGTAGAATTCAACTTGTTTTGCAATTTCACCGCACTTGGAATTTTTTTTCTCGTTTTCCAGCACACTACATGGTAAAATTAATAGTGCCATTTATACTTGCAACTCATCCTGCAAAAAAACAAGTCCAGTTATATTGACAGAAAAATTTAAAAGTCATGGCTCTGGAAAAAAGAGGAGCACAAAATGAAAACCCAAAAACGGGAAATCGCAAGATGGTGTAGGGGTTAAATTAACTAAAAAAAAAATGGTAAAAAATGAAGAAAAATATAGAAAAATTTTAAAAATATAAAAAGAAAAGTTGAAATCATCTAAATTTTGCCCCCATTAAGCCCATCAGTAATGCAAAACAAAAATCAAAACGCTAGAATTGCGTTTTTATGGTCAACTCATCTCCTAAAAAAATAAGTAATCAAAGCATCACCAAAAAATAGGCCCTCACTCACCTACAGCAACAGAAAAATAATATTATGGGTCTCGGAAAATGGCGATACAATGGACAATTTAGTTGTTTTTTTTTTATAGTAGTCGCTGCAGGGTGTAGGGCTGACACCTGCCCTTGATCATGGTGGCACTAAGCGCCAGCCTGCATGACCAGGGCGCCGTATATATACGGTGGTGTGCGGGAATGCAGCTCCCACTGCACCATGTCGGGAATGGGTAACAGATGACTTTTCCCCAATTTTAGCATGTTAAACTGGTTACATCATGGAATAGTGGCTGCAAAGCCGAATAAAACTTATTTTTTAATTTCTCATCTCTGTTGCAGAGATATTAGCTTTTACAGTCTATATCAGGGGTCCCCAACCTGTAGCTTGGGAGCCACATGTGGCTCGCGGTCCCATGAATTGTGGCTCGCCCATGAATTGTGGCTCGCGGCTGTCTGCCAGCTTGGTGCATTAGCTCCAGATTTAGTAAACTGGTATGAAGAGCACATCTCAAAATGGTGAACTTTGTGAGTAGTCCTGCAGAGAGGAGCAGACCTGGGTACACATCTACTGGTCTTGGGGGTTTAGAGATCATTTAATTATGGTACGCTGGAGGCAGGATGATACTAACGGTCAGAGGAGGTGCTTGAAGATGGATGTGACTGTTGGGAGTGTGTGATGGGAGAATGCTGAATGTGGTGGGAACCTCTGGATCTTGGTATACTGCTTCGGGGTGATTTGGTTATCATTATACCCGTAGGCTAAGTGCACACGTTGCATAAATGCCGCGGAAATTTCCGCGGCAATTCTGCAACTCCTGCCACGGGTATATCACATGCGGAATTCGCATGCGTTTTCCCGCTAAACCCTAGCATTTTGCAAACGCTAGCGTTTTGCAAGCGATCTGTAGCATCGCTTGGAAAACCGATTGACAGGTTGGTCACACTTGTCAAACATCCTGTCTCCACTATGCGTGCAGGGGCGCATCTGGTGGCCCTGCGTAACCGGACATTCGGCACGTCTTTCCAGACAGCAGCATTTCTATTTATCTTGCGGAGACGCTCCGTCTCTGCAAGATAAATAACACAGTCTATCTATAGGAAGCGGTGATTCTGCATGTGTTCAATGAACACATCCGGAATCACAGCGCGTACAACAGGAGGCAGCGCTTTGGGCGGAGCGTGGTATCCGCTGCGTCCAAAGCGCTGCCAATACGCCCCTTGGACACATACCCTTACAGGTCACAATTAATATCCCTTGAAAGACATTTTATTATTTTCAGCATTTGGGTGGTACTAATAGTAGGACTAAAATAGCAACCATGTTCTAACAGATCCCCACAGTTTTAGAACCATCAGTGTGTAGGACAGATAAGGTCATACACTTGATCATGCGATAACACAGGCAATATTCACTCAATCATGAAAGTGTAAAGTAAAGTGCAAATGTTTTAGTAAAATAAAGAAACAAATATATAATTCTGGTACCTCCATCATCATACTGCCCTGCATACATGTAATTTTTAATGCATAACTAAGGCTACTTTCACACTGGCGTTAACTGCATTCCGTCACAATGCGTCGTTTTGCCGAAAAAACGCATCCTGCAAAAATGTTTGCAGGATGCGTTTTTTCACCATTGATTAACATTAAGCGACGCATTGTGACGAATTGCCACACGTCGCACCCGTCGTGCGACGGATGCGTCGTGCAGTGGCGGACCGTCGGGAGCAAAAAACGCTACATGTAACGTTTTTTGCTCCCGACGGTCCGCTTTTTCCGACCGCGCATGCGCGGCCGGAACTCCGCCCCCACCTCCCCGCACTTCCCCGCACCTCACAATGGGGCAGCGGATGCGCTGGAAAAATGCATCCGCTGCACCCGTTGTGCGGCGGAGACAACGCTAGCGTCGGGGACCTTGGCCCGACGCACTGCGACGGACCGAGCCCGACGCTAGTGTGAAAGTGGCCTAACTCTGTTCAACTAAACAACAACAAAAAATGTCAGAATTGCTTTTTATGCTCATTTGGACTCCATATTTTTTTTTGTTCTACTATATCGATGCAAAATAAAATAAGGTTTTTGGAACTTGGGGAAAAAAAAACACCGTGGGAAAAAAAAGGATGCAAACTGGTAATGAACCCCTTCATCATAATGATAGGAATTTATTAATACAACAAATATCCTATAAAAATGTAAAAGAAAAAGTATAACTAAAAAAAACAAGTATAATAAAGTATAGCTAGATAGCTACTCTCCACAGTCTAACATACAAACATTCTATACTAGTTAAGTTTTGCTTTACAAATAGTCCCGTGACTTTGTATTACTTACTTGGCCCTGTTTTTAGAGCATTTAAAATGTATCATGAAACATAAATTTTGAAGTAGAACAGTGTATAGAAAGAGTTTACATAAAACAAGAAACATATAGTAGAACACAGCATACAAAATCGCGGTGGTTTTACCATCTACTACGTTCTAATCTTACCGGTTTCCATTTTATTTTTTTCCCCCCGATTTTGTTAAGTTTACAGGACGTTACAGGAAAACAAACATGTGAGTGAAATAGATTCCTCATTTTAATCAAACAGTCAAGGCTCCCCTTTAAATAATTACACTTTAAGTGGTTTCTTTCTCCACTTCAGCTCAAGCTTGCAACTATCATCTTGATTGTACTTTTGTTTGTTTGAACAGACCAGTTTCTAAACTCTCCTACTCTTTGTTCTCCTTCCCAGACCACCATAGGTTTTTTCTGTAATTTGGGGAGTCTCACCCAGCCCATGGACACACACAGACTGTAAAATGGTTCTTTTACTGCAGCTCCTTGAGCCAATTTCAGCACTGTCTGGGATTAGTCCTGGGCTATAACCTCTGCAATTCATCACTGGACTGTCCAATAAAAGGAGGAGGATAAAGATAAGAGATGTCTTTGTAAATGACATGTCCATGTCTAGGACCAAACCCCTAATAGGAGCTCCATAGCAATGCATGCCAGGAGGAGCTGACAGCCGGGATTTACTGGATGGACTGCAGGTTAAGTTGTCCTACTCTTTCCAGTGACCTCTTGGAATTTACTATTGTGTAGACCCATCATAAAAATAGAATATGCATCACATTAATGGATAAGGAATGATTCAGTCCCATCTTCCACAAGACTAATTTGTTAGGTTTTCCTTGTCATCTTATATTCCTGTTTAAAGAGTTTGCTTGGTTTAGACAACGCGTTCCATTGCCCTATAAGGGTGCACTGAAAGTGGCGCTCACCTTGGAAGACCCATACAACAACTGGGCGCTTCCCCCCTGAGAAATGATTGCTGACTGCAAGCAACACACATTAGCAATGCAACATGCACTCTAACACTCTTTTCACACATAGCATTTTTCGGATTGAAAAATGCAGCATTTTACAGCAGGATCAAAATGAATGAGATTTTTAAAATCTCATTCAAACGGTGTGATTTTTTGTTCCTTATGTTTATTCATTGCAATTTTTGCTTTCTTGTAAATGCAACATGTAAATTCTTTAAGTGGTTTTAATGTTTGTTTTTTTCCCCCGATGCGCTCAATGAGACGGAGCATCAAAGACGCAAATGTTGGTGTAGAATTGCAGTTGCATTTTTCTGGCGATTATGTTTTTCTGAGCAAAAAAAAAAAGGCAAAAACAATATATAGACTGTACAGAGATTCATGCTTATATAGGAACACAAGCAAAGGCCGGCTTTCATTGGAAAATAGTTATAACATCAGTATGTTTAGCAATGTGGAGACCCACCCAAACCTCATACAAATGTGGCACTGGGTTGGATTTGAACTCAAGAACCAAGTGCAGCAAGGTAACGGAGCAAAATGGTGATTTACCCTGCAGCCCATGCATACGTAAAATGTATACATACACAGAGACACATACACAAACATATATATTATTATTTTTTCCCCTCTCAATCGCCAAAATTGATCTCAAATTAGCTGAATTTGTAATCAAATGCAGGTGGGTTCTCCTCAGGAACACATAGCATAAATGGTTCATTTTCTTTTTGCTGCATTTGTTTTGTGCAACAAATCCACTGCATGTATGGAAGGTACATTTCTTCCTACAGCCGCTTACTTGCAGTCATAGGGGTGTTGCAGTGGGCTGTAACAGTCAGCACCCACTACACAATGACGGTGCCTTAATCGCTCTTTAGCACATGGATTGACAGCCTGCTCTGCAGTGTACGTGTGCAGAGCAGGCTGTCAATCAGTGTGCAGGGGGGAGGGGATTACAGTGCCCTCACAATTTAGTGAGTGGTGACATACAACAGCCCTCTGCACTGCCCCAATGACTGGAATGTAGTGGCTGCAGGGGGAATATAACCTCATTTTCTCCCTCTAGCCGCTGTTCCAGTAACACAGCAAAACACATAAAAAACTATTTAAATGCAGATTACCACTATAGTTTAAGGTAAATAGCGTTATGGAGGAGGTGACAGGTTCCCTTTAAAGAAGAAACAGAATACTGTTTGCTTGGCTCACACTATGGATTACTTTAGATCAGATGGGCCGAAATATAAACAAACAATATAAGTGTGGCCGCTTAGTTCTGGGGGTCAACGTAAAATACCATATTTGTAACAGTTGGCAAGCCCCTTAAAGAGGTTATCCAGGACTATATTATGTTTTAACTATGAACTGAAAAATGAATGGGCAGGTAACCAATGGCTCCTGCCAGCGATTACGCTGCTCCACGTCAATAGAGAAGCTCTTCCTCTTGTGGCTACTCAGTCGACGGGGCGTGACTATTGACGTCAAGCTTATTGACAGCTGGTTTCCCACAAATTAGGTGGCAGGGAGCCGACTGACAAGCATGATATGGGCAGACTCTCACCATGAACAGTGCAGAGTGCAAGAGACGCTGCTGCTCTGCTTGACGTGATGCCAGAGGAAGTCACTTTTACGCTGGCAGGAGCGATCTGTGATAGTCCAGGAGAACCCCTTTATGGCACTGTTCACACTCTGCATTCTCGGAGTTTTTGCAAAAACTGGGTAAGTTCACCATATTTTTACAGTGTATTTGGAAAATTGCAGGAAGAAACCACTACAAAACTCATTGTGTGAACACGACCTTAAAAAGGCAGCACAACATAGTACAATAATTAAGTGGAGCACTGTCCTAGAAAGTCATCTTGCAAAATACCGTACTACGTGGACTTTCTTTTACGTGTTAATCTGAAAAACAACCTAGAGTAGATTGCATTTAATTTCTGCAAATTGAAGGGTAATTTTAGCTTGCTTCCCTAGAGTAAACATGGCTAACAACATGAAAGTTCTCCACAGTCTCCAGTTATAGCATAAACACCCGTCTTAGGAAGACATACAAACCTAATTAAAAAGGGAAAGAACGTGAAGAACTTTTACGCTGGTATCTGTAAGCGTTTTACTGGAAAAAAAGATGGGTTAATGAGTGTTTCCATATTATCATAGCCTTGCTTGCCTTTTAGTTCTTTCACGTAGCCCTCTTTACAGCTGTGCATGAGCTGTAGAATCCATTTGTGCTGAGCTCCAATACACTTCCAAGCCGGGTCACCCGGAGCGTGGAGTTCGGAAAGATATCTGCAAGAAAAAAAAAAGGGGGGATCAAAGATCAGCTGCTGACTAGAACAACAAAGCTCCACAGACATCGGCACCGCATGGAAGATTTTATTTTTCTGTTTTTTTGGAGATGCTAATATTTGAGATATTTAAGTATTAGATCAACACTACTTTGTGGTCCGCGGTAAAGCCAGATAACACTAGAGCAACCAGTTGTGACATAACGCATACTTCGGAATTACCGTACTCAGACACAGCTTCCGTAATAAAGTGTTATTAACCAAATGTGTTCCAATAATGAAGTGACCATTTCAAAAGCATAAAATAGCATACAACAATCATAAAAAGTGTTAAATACATTTATTGGCTTTTGTAAAGTGAAAAAAAGCAATATGTTTACATGGTTAAAATTTCTTTAAAGCGTAACTTCTATCCCTTTACACCACATCTGGACGTGGTCTAATAAGATTTCTGCAGCTTACTCCATACTGCCAAAATCCGCAGCAGTAAAATCCGAAAATGAGGTTTTTAGCATCCAATAAAGAAGAACATAAAATCCATATTGAATTCGGGGTTAATATTTTATGCAAATGTGAATAAAGTATCACAATTTGTGGAGCCGGAGTCTCTTCATTTTGCACTTTCCACACCTTGACAGGGCGCTTCCGGACTCCGAACACCGTCAAGATGCAATGCCGGTGAGCGGGATTTTATTTCATCGTTAATATTTTATGTTTCTACAATGCTAAAGATGAAATCTGCAGCGAAATGCACATGCAGATTTTGGTGTAGAGGACTAAGATGGCCAACACTTTGGGTATGTGCACATTAAGTATTTGCAGCAGACATTTCTGCACCAAAAACGTGTGTCTTAGCAGGAAAATCTCTGCATAAAATACACACGCATAACTAAGCCGCATGTACCTTAGATTTCTTATTCACTTTGCTGGTACTATAAAATGCTGTGCAAAAAAATTGGCAAAAAAGCAACATGTGAAAAAGCCATTAAAGGAAACAGACCAGCTGACTCAAACTGCCTGAACCATGGTTGGCTCTTGCATTGCAAACATCTAAATTTTACTCTGAAATGCTGCAGCTTTAGTTAAAAGGAGCACCAGGGACAAAGTGACTAGTCCAAGAGGTACGAGGTATGCCTCCGCTGGCCTCTCCTCGGATAGACTGACGATATCACCCTATACACACCGAGTGAGAGGGCTGTCAGTCTAGAAAAAGGTCATGGAGATCCCTTGGAGGACCTGCTTCTTGGACCAGTCACCTCATTCCAGGCCTCGCATTCAACTATGCTTTTCTCTGAAATACCCCAGAATTTCACACAGATGTCTAGAATACAGGTGGTCTCCGATTCATACCACGCGTGCTTCAGGCATCATGAATCAGCTCCTCCGAGTGAAATGCTGAGGACTGCAGCAACTGCTATGCAGACTAAGAACCTGTCCAAGCTGCACCTGGTCGGCTACCTAAACTTCAGGAACATTCCTACCTGCAGATATAAATTGTTTACTTAACTGACAGTTACAGAGCAAATATGGGAAGCCAGAATTTCCTTTAGGCTTGATTTTGAGTCTCCACCTCTGCTTATGGATCCTGTTCTTTAAAATGGAGTTGATGCATTTTTATATATCTTTTTGTTTAGACCTCCACTTTTGTCATCACATAAAAGGTAGAAATGTATTAAAAATATGAGAGATGTCAAATACAATACTTTTAAGTTAAAGTGGTTGTCCACTATCTAGGATAGGTCTTCAATGTCTGATCGACCGGGCTCCAACACCTCCGCCAATCAGCTGTTATTGGTGTCGACAGCGGCCGGAATTACTCACTTGCGGAGCTGGTCATCTTCTCATAGTGGCCATCGCAAGGTACTACACATCTGCGTCCTACTGATTTGAATAGTAGGCAGCTGTGTAGTACCCTTCGCCGGCCACTGCCAGAAGACTGAGCAGCTCTGCCAGTGAGTAGTTTCGGACAGCGGCTGCCATCTCCGATAACAGCTGATCGGCGGGGATCTCGGACTTATCCCAAAAATAGGTCATCAATCAAAAAGTAGTGGACGTTTTTAACTGAGTAAAGACTAATTAAACCTTTGTCACCTACTAAGCTGATCCCTCAGTACACAGTTGGTACCTAACTGAATACAGCTGGTATTATATGAAGTTTGAAAGTGTAGCAGAAGTATTTTCAGAGGCTAGGCTAAAAACCATTCCCCATGCAAAATGGGCATGAGGATTTGATATAATGCAGCAAGATTGTTATTATAGGGTGTTTTCAGATCCACAAAGAAATACAGAACTTGTACCTGATGTAACGTTTCTGATCATGCAAAGTGGAAGGGGTTTCCAAAAGTTTAGCCAACAGTAGTTCCCTTAATGCTTCAATCCTGGTTTCTACTTCAGCATAAACTAGAGAATGACAACAAAGAATTTCATGGTTACTAGTACATTATATTAAGAAGTAGACAAACAGGAGAAAACACACTGTAAATTGTGTAAATCTTCCCATTGCTTTCTCGGCTCATAAGGAGTAGATTGGATTTAATATATATGGGATATAACAATAAACCTATAGAGAGGGCACTCACAGTAAATGCTCCGCCATCAAAAAATGTCATGAAAACCAAAAAGAAGATGGACACCAAAGCTAAAAGATAACAATTTTATTAAGAACCATTAAAACAGTACAAAAGGGACACAAATAAGTATAAGAAATAGAGAATGATGCAATAGAAAGGCAACACTAGTGCCGCGTACGATACCCAGCTAAGGAGCAAAAGGATAGGTATATAATTATACCACAACAGTATATGTAGCGAACTGCTGTAGGTAAATTGTAATAATCATAACTATTGGTAGTAACACACAATCGACCAAATATCCAATAACAATACAATAATTGCTCATTAATAATAAGCAAGAGCAGGGGGATAATGAGTGTGCATATGACTCCAAATATAGATAAATAAAGTGCATAATGCAAGATACATTGTATACTCAGCACCCCGAGGAAGCAGCATTTGCGAAACGCGCGTCGGGGCTCCTCTTTCCGCGTACGGCCGCAGGGTGGGATTATTCGTGTGTGCATACACCATCTCTACTTAGTAAGTATAATATGGCTTGATTCATGTATGTCTGTGGGATTTTTTCCTGATATATATGCACACTTGTGCTGAGTATACAATGTATAACAAGCCAAATTTTGGTAATTTTGTTAGTTCTCTTGGAGAGAAGTTCAATAAAGATGATCTGTCACTTGTATAAAAAAATAATAACATTTGTTGCTTTTGAAGCGCACCATGTAAAATCGCAGACTGCAGGTCAACTGGACGTTTCTTCATAGTCTTCTTGGGGGGGTGTGCTTTTACCTATCCCTCCCAGACACTGCCAATCAGAGTTCAGCAGCATCTGAGACTCAGAGTTCTAGACCAGCTGTTGAGCTCTGATTGGCAGAGTCTGGGAGAGAGGGGTGAAAGCACACACCCCCAGGAAACACCTAGTTGGTCTGCGAACAAAAATTACCACATACTGCGCTCCAAAAGCAACAAATGTGAATATTTCAGAGGGAAGAAGCATAAAACAGAAAACAAGCAGAAGCAGCAGAAATAGGGGAGCTTTGGGACTGTACAATGCATTTAACATAGTTTTTTGAGAAAGTGACATGTCCTCTTTAAGGGGCTATTCCTAAGATACAAAGTGATGGTATATTGCTAGGGTTTGCAACTACTTTCTGATTGGTGGAGGAATGACTGCCAAGATCACCACCAATCTGGGGAGTGCAGGGGACACAGCACTGCTTTAGAGCTGGGCCCATTGTACAGTTGCTTCTTGAACAGCTGTGCACCTGGTCACAAGTGCAAAGGGACATGCAGTATTCCTTTACATAGCAAGTGTCCTTCTCATTCTCTCAAACAATCATATGAAAATTAAAAAAAAAAAACAAAAAAAAAAAAACAGGATGTCTCACCTTTCTTAAACACGTCTACTTCAGTCTTTCCAAACAAAGATTTTGCTTTTTCATAATCATTAATAACTACGTCATAATCACCCTAAATTAAAAGGAAAATGCCTGTGTCACAAATGTAGCAAATATAGATACATGTCCTTTTTTTTAACATTGATTTCAAAATGAAAAGCAAAATATAAAAAAATTAACATAAGCTCCTCTACTGTCCACTCAGGTGGACTGTCAAGTTTCTCCCCATTTGTGTGTGTATGGATAAGACCCATCAGTAGTGATGAGCGAATATACTCGTTGCTCGAGTTTTCCCGATCACGCTCGGGTGACCTCCGAGTATTTATGACTGCTCGGAGATTTAGTTTTCATCGCAGCAGCTGAATGATTTACAGCTACTAGCCTGGTTGATTACATGTGGGGATTCCCTAGCAACCAGGCAACCCCCACATGTACTCATCCTGGCTAGTAGCTGTAAATCATTCAGCAGCCGCGATGAAAACTAAATCTCTGAGCAGTCATAAATACTCGGAGGTCACCCGAGCGTGCTCAGGAAAACCCGGGCAACGAGTACACTCGCTCATCACTACCCATCAGTCTAGCTGAGCAGACGGGAAGAAGCCCGTGGAGACATACCTCTGTGACTAGTCACCTCATCACTGGCCGCAAGTCAACTAAGTGTTTCTCTGTTACATCCCAAGGTATCAGAATAGAACATACGTTTCGAACGCAGGTCTCTGATACACGCCGTCTGTAACTCAGGCAGCATGAACCAGCTGACGGGTTCCCTTCCTTTATATGACCAATATGGCAAATCTTAAGCTTTTGTAGCTAATATAAAGACACAGTGTTGTATACAAACATCATTCACTAGTAAACTAGTATAGTAGAAGGGACTGTATCCTCAAGGATTTGGCATTATTATCAGGAACCTGTCACATTGAATAAGCTGCCTGCTTTGCCAGAAGAATGTTATAAATGTTGTAGAGCAGGAGAAGCTGAACAGATTAATATATAGGTCCTGGGGATAAAAATGTAGTATAACTTGGATTTTAGTTTTAGAAATTCCTGTTCATTCGGGACTTAACAGTCAAGTGGGTGGTCTCAATAAGTGATTGACAGCTATTTCTGAATACAAGGTCAAACAGCATAGGTTTTGCGTTAAAGGGGTTTTGCCACAAACAAAGTTAACTTTGATCAATAGATTTTTGAATAACAATATGTTCAACTAATGGATGTGACGATATAATCTTATATACAGCGGGTAAAGTAAGTATTGAATACCTTAACAATTTTCTAAGAAAATATATTTTCTAACGGTGCTATTGACATGAAATACTCTCCAGATGTCGGTAATCCACACAGGCAAATAAATCAAATCATAGATGTCCATAAATTAAGTTA
The DNA here is from genome assembly GCF_051348905.1 of Ranitomeya variabilis. Lineage (NCBI taxonomy): Eukaryota > Metazoa > Chordata > Amphibia > Anura > Dendrobatidae > Ranitomeya > Ranitomeya variabilis. The sequence goes on along the minus strand of NC_135237.1, from coordinate 325,863,701 downwards.
TGTGTAATAATGAATGAATACTGAAATTTATTTAATACTTCGTACAAAAGTCTTTGTTGGTGAAGAGAGATTAAAGACACCTCCTGTTTGGAGAAACTAGTCACATGCATTGCTCAGGTATTATTTTTTTCCCTTCTTCCACACAAACACTCTTCATATCCTGAAGGTTCCGTGGGCTCCTTTTATGAACTCCAAAGATTTAAGTTCCTTCCATAAATTTTCTATTGGATTCAGGTCTGGTGATTGGCTGGGCCATTTTAGAAGCTATATTTTCTCTCTCTGAAACCAATTGAGAGCTTCTTTGGCTGTGTGTTTGGGATCATTGTCCACCCTCATTTCATCTTCATCATCCTGGTAGTTGGCAGCAGATTTTTATCAAGAATGTCTAGGAACATTTGGCTAACTGAAAAGATGGTAACAAATTGCAAGCTTTCGAGACTACACAGGTCTCTTCATCAGGCAAAGACTAAAAAAAATTCTGAAGAATCACATATTTATGCAGTGCATGTGTAGTCTCGAAAGCTTGCAATTTGTTACCATCTTTTCAGTTAGCCATTAAAAGGTATCGACCACTGAGGACTCTCAATTCTAAATATTTTTCTATCTACTGGCTAACACGGTACCAAGATATATATCTTTCCTGTAGGAACATTTGTCCATTCATCCTTTCTTCAACTACATGAAGTTTTCCAGTGCCAAATGCTGAAAAACAGGTCCACACCATGTTCCCACCTCTAAACTTCACTGTTCGCATGGTATTTTAACATGGTGTGTATTTTGGCATTCGAAGAGTTCAATCTTGGTCTTATCTGACTAGACTATATTCTGCTGGTATGTCACAAGCTTGATGTTGTTCAGCAAACTTTAAACGCACTTGAACATGCTTTTTTTCAGCAATGGAGTCTTGAGTGGTGAGCATCCATACAAGCCATGGAGGTGGAGTGCATTACTTATAGTTTTCTTTGAAACAATTGTACCTGCTGATTCCAGGTCTTTCTGTAGTTCTCCACAGGTGGTCCTTGGCTATTGGACAACTCTTCTAATAATTCTTTTCATTCCCCTGTCTGAAATCTTGAAGGGAGAACTAGGTCATGGCTGCTTTATGGTGAAATTATGTTCTTTCCACTTCTCAATTATCACCCCAACATTGCCCCCCTGGAACCTTAAGTAGTTTAGAAATTCTTCTGTAACCAATGCCATCAGTATGTTTTGCAACAATAAGGTTGCCAAGGTGTTGACACCGCTCACTAGTTTTACCCATCATAAGAGGTTTCTTATGTGGCACCTTGGTAATGACAACTTTTTTATAGGCCATCAATTGAACCAGTTGATATTATTTTTCACTAAGTGGCAGGATTGATTTCTAATTACTGATAGATTTCAGTTGGTGTCATGACTTTCCATGGCTTTTTGCACCTCTCTTGCTTCATGTGTTCAATACTTTTTCCTTGGGTCCATTCTCATTTGTACTCATAATGTATGGACATTTATGGTTTGACTTCTTTGTCTGTGTGGATTTGATGGGTTGTTACCAACACCTGGCGAGAATTTCATGTCAACAGCACCTCTGCAATATATTTACTTAGAAAATTGCTGACATGTTCAATACTTATTTCACCCGTTGCATGTGCCCCTGCTCTGTGCTGTGTAATGGCTCTGTCTAACAATGCAGGGACATGGTCTGTGCATTCCATGGTTCCTGCGCAGGGGAGGATGCAAAAGATTATACAGACATTACAGCATGGGATCACAGTTGATTCTCTTTTGCTTCCTCCCCTGCCCAGGAGATATGGTATCATCAGACCTTGCTGCATGGCCAGACACAGCCATTACAAAGTACACTGCAGGGGCACATTTATAAGATTATCTCAGCATAGGGACATTATTTTTAAACACATCCAATTGTGGATCTTATTTTTATTCCAAGATCTATTGATTGAAACATACTTTGTTTGTGGGAACATGACTTTAATGATTAAGACACACCCCACCCGACAACTAAGCCATGAATAAGCCAAGATTTCAATTAATAAAATGTTAATTGAAAGTTAAAGTGAATCTTCTCTTACAAATGTGTATCAAAATCTGTTCAGTTCCTCCAGCTTTGGCAAAAAACTTTAAATATTCAAATATATATGTATATACAATACATTAGCATTTTATGGTTGTTTTCCATAAACTTACCTTTTGAATGTTCTTCTCAATGTTGAGGGGAAGGTTGAATAAAAATTTAAATCGCTGTAGAACATTCAGTGCATTTCGCGTGGAGTCTGCTTTATCTTTCCTGCCCAGCACTTCTTGAAATAGAGTATCTGCCGTGGTACTTGCACCTGACAACAGAAGGCAGTGTCTTTCATACAGCTGTCAAAATCTCAAACCCAAGGTTGGAAAGAATCAATCTCTTCTTTCCTTCCAAAAACCGATTACGACGCAGTTGGCTTATGACAAATGAACCGCAGCCAGAGATATTTTTATTATTTTCTGGACTAACCATCCCTTGAGTGCGTCATGATTGTTAACAATTCACTCCTCACAAGTCTTGGTGTAACACACAGTTTCTCCAAAAGGTTACAAAGGTGCTATTGTGATTACTTTATACAGGAGGCCTTTTATATATACAGATATATATATAGCTTGTAAATAGCACACATTTCTCTACCCGTGAATTAACCTAATTATTCCTTCACCCCAAAGAAAATAGGAGAAAAAACTGGAAACGTTTTGATCCCTGCTAGCAGAAAGTCTCTACATTATCTGGTCTACTGACCATACTTTAAGCAAAGAAGAAGAAATTACATCAGTCTCGCTGGGTGGCTTGCGTGCCATATACTCAGCACTGTGGGTGGCCCTGAGGAGTTGAGAGCACTGGCTAAAATAATTGTTTAATACAAGTACAAAGTTAAAACTCTGCAGGAACCTTCAACTCTAAAATAAAAATCCTCACCCAAACAAAGCTAATGTTTCCCTTCACAAGTGTAAATAGCGGTGTGAAAAATTGAGAAAAAATAAAGGAAAAAGTCAAGTCTCAGATAATAAAACTGAACGCTGAAAGCAAAGCACTAATTCAGCACACGACAGCCATGAGTGACCCTGGTGTAAGATTATCACTGAGGAGTTGTGTCTTCATGTATTGTTCACAGCCATTCAATAGTCCAGAGACTTTACCTAGTCTGTCCAATCCCATATCGTGCAACCGATCAGACGTGTACTGTGCATTATATATACTGGTTATATCACCAGATCTCCAGAGCTGGGGATGCTCTCATCTGCTCCAGTGACTACACACAACTAGAGAGGTTTCAGACAACCATTTTGCCATTAAAGCCGGAATGTCAAACTCAAATACACAGAGGGACAAAATTAAAACTTGAACAAAATCGAGGGTCGACCTTGATATTTATTTAAAAAGATGCGTACAATTGAGGAAGTTTCATCAATCATCTTTCCAGCATATCATTCAACACCCCCCCAACAGATCTTTCCATCAAAGTCCATACCTGCCCATTCTCCCCAGTCCCGCAAGCTCGCTGTCTTGGGGTAACCCTTGACTCTCTCGTTCAAACCACATATCCAAGCCCTTTCCACTTCCTGCTGACTCCAACTGAAAAATATTTCCCGGATCTGCACATTCCTCAACCAAGAATCTGCAAAAGCATTAGTGCATGACCTCATCATCTCTCTGCTTGAACACTGCAATCTCCTGCTTTGTGGCTTCACCTCTAACACTCTCGCACTCCTGCAATCTATTCTAAACTTTGTTGCCCGAATAATACACCTATCCCCCGCTATTCCCTGGCCTTTCCTCTCTGACAATCCCTTAACTGGCTCCCCATTGTACAGAGATTCAAGTTCAAAACCCTAACCATGACATACAAAGCCATCCACAACCTGTCTCCTCCATACTTCTGTGACCTAGTCTCCCGGTACTTACCTGCACGCAACCTCTGATCTTCACAAGATCTCCTTCTCTACTCTACTCTTACTTACTTTTCCCACAATCGGATACAAGATTTTTCCCCGTGTATCCCACCTACTCTGGAATACTCTATCCCAACATATCAGACTCGTCTACAGTGGAAACCTTCAAAAGGAACCTGAAGACCTACCTCTTCTGACAAGCCTACAAACTGCAGTAACTCTTGTTTCACCAAACTGCTGCATGACAAGTTCTACCCTCTACCCTACCCTCATTCTAAAAACTACACCCCTCAAGGTGCTCAAAACCACATTCATGAAGTTGAATAACCCTTGGTGTGCTTCATCGGAATATATAGAAAGTGTGGAAGAAAAAAAATGAACATTTAATTTTTTTTCACAAAAATTTCACTTTAGACCCAATTTTTTTTTATTTTCACAAGGGTAACAGGAAAAAATGGACACCGATATGTGAGGGAAAACCACTGTTTGGTGCATGGCAGGGCTCGGAAGGGAAGGAGCGTCATTTGACTTTTTGAATGCAAAAATTTGGTGGAATAATTAGCGGGTTTGGAGAGTCGTTAATGTGCCTAAACAGTGGAAACCCCCCACAAGTGGCAACATTTTCTAAACAAGACCACTCAGGGAACTTATCTAGATGTGTGGTGAGCACTTTTAACCCCAAGGTGCTTTACAGAAGTTTATACCATTGAGCCATGAAAATTAAAAAATAAAAATAAAAAAATCCCACAAAAATGTTTTTTTTTTTTTTTTTAGCCAAAAGCTTTGCATTTTGATAAGGGTAACAGGAGAAATTTGTTGTGCAATTTCTTCTGAGTACGCAGATACCCATATGTGGGGGAAAACTACTGTTTGGGGCATGGCAGAACTCAGAGAGGAAAAAGTGACGTTTTGGAATGTAGACTTTGATGGAATTGTGTGTAGGTGTCATGTCGTATTTGAAAAGCTGCTGGTATGCCAAAACAGTGGAAAACCCCCACAAGTGGCCCCATTTTGGAAGCTCGACCACTCAAGGAATTTATGTAGATGTGTGGTGAGCACCTTGAACCCCCAGGTGCTTCATAGATTTTTACAACATTGAACTGTAGCAGGAGAAAATGGACCCCAAAATTTGTTGTGCAATTTCTACTGAATACAACGATACCCCATATGTGGTCGAAAACTACTTTTGAGGCACAGTGCAAAGCTCAAAAGGGAAGAAGCGCCATATTGGATCCAGATTTTGCTGGAATGGTTTGAGGATGCCATGTTACATTGGCAGAGCTCCTGAGGTGCCAGAACAGAAGAACCCCCCCATATATGACCTCATTATACAAACAACGCTCAATATTTAATTCATCTATGGGTGCAGTGATCATATTGACACCCCATGTGCCTCACAGATTGTTATACTATTGGGCAGTGAAGAATGAATAATTACATTTTTATAATAAAAATGTTGTTTTAGACCCAAGTTTTTAATTTTTGTAAGGGCTAATAGAAAAAATGGACCTCAGTTTGTAAAAATTTATTCTGAATGCGCAACTACCCTACATGTAAGCAGGAAATAATTTTCAGGCACAGTACAAAACTCCAAAGGGAAGGAGCTATATTATAGTGCAGATTTTACCGTTCTATTTTGCGGGTGCCATGACCCACTGGGAGAGTCCTGAGCTGCCAGAACAGCAGAACTCCTCATAAGTAACCCCATTTTACAAAATACACCTCTTGAAGAATTAATCTAGGTTGCAGTGGTCATATTGACACCAGAGGTCTGTCACAGAATTTTATCCAATTGGGCTGTGAAGAAAAAGGAATTACATTTTTATTACAAAATAATTTGTTTTAGCCCCAGATTTTACATTTTCACAAGGAGATCAATTTACCGGGGTAAGTGCGCTCCCATTTTTTTTCCTTTTTTTTTTTTTCTCTTTTTGATTCCATAACTTTTTTATTTTTCTGTCAATTTGGACATGTGAGGGCTTATTTTTTGCGGGACGAGTTGTACTTTTGAACGACATCATTGGTTTTACCATGTCGTGTACTAGAAAATGGGAAAAAAATTCCAAGTGCGGTGAAATTGCAAAAAAAGTGCAATCCCACACTTGCTTTTTGCTTGGCTTTTTTGCTAGGTTCACTAAATGCTAAAACTGACCTGCCATTATGATTCTCCAGGTCATTACGAGTTCATAGACCCCTAACATGACTAGTTTATTTTTTACCTAAGTGCTGAAAAAAAATTCCAAACTTTGCTAAAAAAGAAAAAAAAAATTGCGCCATTTTCCGATACTCGTAGCGTCTCCATTTTTCATGATCTGGGGTCGCTTGAGGGCTTATTTTTTGCGTGCCGAGCTGGCATTTTTAATGATACCATTTTGGTGCAGATACGTTCTTTTGATCGCCCGTTATTGCATTTTAATTCAATGTCACGGCGACCAAAAAAACGTAATTCTGGCGTTTCGGATTTTTTTCTCATTACGCCGTTTAGCGATCAGGTTAATGCTTTTTTTTTTATTGATAGATCGGGCGATTCTGAACGCGGCGATACCAAATATGTGTAGGTTTGATTTTTTTTTTTACTGATTTATTTTGTTTGGGGCGAAAGGGGGGTGATTTAAACTTTTATGTTTTTTTTATTTTTTTCACATTTTTTTTCACTTTTTTTTTTTTTTTTACTCCATGGGAGGCTAGAAGCAGGCACAACTCGATCGCCTCTGCTACATAACAGCGATCATCAGATCGCTGCTATGCAGCAGAAAATCAGGTGTGCTGTGAGCGCCGACCACAGGGTGGCGCTCACAGCTACCGGCGATCAGTAACCATAGAGGTCTCAAGGACCTCTATGGTTACAATAATGAAGCATCGCCGACCCCCGATCATGTGACGGGGGTCGGCGATGACGTCATTTCCGGCCGCCCGGCCGGATGCGGTAGTTAAATGCCGCTGTCTGCGTTTGACAGCGGCATTTAACTAGTTAATAGCGGCGGGTGAATCGCGATTTTACCCGCCGCTATTGTGGGCACATGTCAGCTGTTCAAAACAGCTGACATTTCCCGGCTTTGATGCGGGCTCACCGCGGAGCCCTGCATCAAAGCAGGGGACCTGACGTCGGACGTACTATCCCGTCCGACGTCAGGAAGGGGTTAAAGAACTGAAAATGCTCATTTGTGGAATTTGCAGCATTAGGAGGTCACATTCACTGAACAAAAAAGCTATTTAACTCCAAAACATCCTAACAGGTCAGTTACATGTTAACATAGGAACCTTTCTTCTTTGATATCTCCTTCACAATTCTTGCATCCATTGAACTTGTGAGTTTTTGGAGAGTTTCTGCTTGTATTTCTTTGCATGAAGTCAGAATAGCCTCCCAGAGCTGCTGTTTTGATGTGAACTGCCTCCCACCCTCATAGATCTTTTGCTTTATGATATTCCATAGGTTCTCTATAGGGTTGAGGTCAGGGGAAGATGGTGGCCACAGCATGAGTTTATCTCCTTTTATGCCCATAGCAGCCAAGGACGCAGAGGTATTCTTTGCAGCATGAGATGGGGCATTGTCAGCATGAAGATGATTTTGCTCCTGAAGACACGTTTCTGCTTTTTATACCATGGAAGAAAGTTGTCAGTCAGAAATTCTATATACTTTACAGAGGTCATTTTCACACCTTCAGGAACCTTAAAGGGCCCTACCAGCTGTTTCCCCATGATTCCGGCCCAAAACATGACTCCTCCACATCCTTGCTGACGTCGCAGCCTTGTTGGGACACGGTGGCCATCCACCAACCATCCACTACTCCATCCATCTGGACCATCCAGGGTTGCTCGACACTCATCAGTAAACAAGACTGTTTGGAAATTAGTCTTCATGTATGTCTGGGCCCAATGCAACCGTTTCTGATTGTGAACACTGTTTAGGAGTGGCCGAATAGTAGGTTTATGCACCACAGCAAGCCTTTGAAGAATCCTACACCTTGAGGTTTGAGGGACTCCAGAGGCACCAGCAGCTTCAAATAACTGTTTGCTGCTTTGTAATGGTATTTTGGCAGCTGCTCTCTTAATTCAATGGTCTGGCAGAAACCTTCCTTATTATGTCTTTATCTGCATAAACTCTGTCTGTGCTCTGTTTCAGTCATAAATCTCTTCACAGTATGATGATCACTCTTAAGTTTTTGTGAAATATTTAATGTTTTCATACCTTGTCCAAGGCATTGCACTATTTAACACTTTTCAGCAGCAGAGAGATCCTTTTTACTTCCCATATTGCTTGAAACCTGTGGCCTGCTTACTAATGTGGAACATCATTTTTAAGTAGTTTTCCTTTAATTAGAGTCACCTGGAAAACTAATTATCACATGTGTTTAAGATCGATTTCAGTGAGCCCTGAGACACAATACCATCCACGAGTTTATTAGAAAAAAAAAAAAAAATTAAATCTTTATGACACTTAAATGCAATTTGCATAATAATTTGGAACACGGTGTACTTAGTACGTCTATGGTCAGTAAGTACCTGCCGACCAAGACATACTGAGTAGGTCCAAGGTCGGTAAGGCGTTAAAGGGAACCGGTCATGTAAAAAAAAAAAAGTTATTAGAGGGAATCGATCAGAAGGTTTTTGCTACCTAATCTGAGAGCAGCATATGGTGTAGGCAAAGAGAAGCTGAATCCAATGATGTATCACTTAGATTACTGAGTGCAGCAGTTGTGACACATTCATAATTTGTAGATTTAGCATGAAGCAGAGCGGAGAAAGCTGCCCCTGCACACAAAAGGCTTTCTGTGTACACAATCTATAGACAATGAGCTGCCTATCACAGAAGAGGGTGTCGAAACAGTGCTCATGTGGCCAGCTAGTCACAGGAATGAAAATGTCATGATGATAAAACCTGATAAAACCTTCATTGTAAGTAAACAACAGCACACAGCTTGATAAATGACACATCGTTGATATCTTTTTTTCAAACCCTACCTTACGCTGTCCTCAGATTACATAGCAAAACCTGCTGTCAGATTCCCTTTATCCTACAGGTTAATAGTGTTCTGAAGCTGCCCAGCGCCCGCACTGAAAGTCTGGCTGCCAGGAAGAAAAGAACTTAATTCCCCCCGGCAGCCTCAGGCTTTCAGTCATAAGGGTGCGGCTGATGCGGCTTCAGTCACTACTGCGTCAGTGCTGATCTCGCTGTCAGTCAGTGACGGGATGTGGTTAGAGCTCACTATGTACTGAGCAGTGACTGAAGCCATGCCGGCCGCGCCTCAATGACAGAAAGCCCAAGGCTGCCTGGGGGAAGAAACTTCATTTCCTACAGCAGCTGGACATTCAGTGCAGTGGCCGCATGGCTTTAGAAGGGTATTAATCTCATATTTGCAGCTTAATAGCATCTTTAGATATGACAGGTTACCGTTAAAGAGGACCTGACACGAGGTCAAAGCTGCTCAGTATATCATTTTTATTTTTAAACCCGTCATACAGTTTCAGAGATATGGGCCTTTTTATGTAGTGTTAATTTTGATGGTCTTTACCAAGATTCACTGAGGGTGTGTACGTAAACTATAAAAAGCAGCGCTGCATAAGGAACCTCATAGCTCTATAGCTGTATAGCGGATTCATAAAAAAACAAAAAGTGGAATTACTTGGGAGAAGTGGGAGGAAAACAAGAGCAAAAAATGGCTACTTGTGACCTGACTACGCAGATACTGTACCTATACCTATATCTTGAAGCAAACTATCCGTCACGAATAGAAATGCATTGAAGCTGATTTCCTTAGATCACACAGTAGTCTGGAATGGTTGTTATTCTCTCACGCTCTCAGCTAGGAGATACATTCACTGACAGCAAGCACTGACAGCAAGCAGACATTCCAATGAGGATTAGTAACACGGCATATACCAAAGCTGCAGGACTTGTCCATATACATCAATTCTGCTTTATTTCATATAGAACCAGAAGTTGACTGTAAATGACATTTCTGTTCCATACACAATGCAGGTGCCATTCCAGCTAGCTGCGTCTACTGGGGAACTTTCTCAGTAAGTCATAGACTGAGCCCAGAGCTAGAAAAGTCAAACAAACTTAGGAAGTTATTATATCAATATTACAGTGGAAAAAAAGAGGACTCCATCTCTTCTACATACCTTGGCACAAGGGTACGACACAAAAATAGTGCTGCTTTCATTACATGGGGACTGTAAAGTCAGAGACACTCCATCATCGGATCTTACAGGTTTCGCATTATGAGTTTGACTCACTGCTTTTTAAGTGAATTTCTAGGTGGAAGAATGATGTTTGCAGGAGAGGAATGAAAGGAAGCAGTTTAGCTGCGAAGAGATGTTTTCTAGGGAACAGAACACTTACTTTTCAGAACTTTCTCCAATTTTTGCGTCATTGACCCTTCCACTTTTTCCGTGCCATCCGCCTCCAGTTTTTGATGGATTGCTGGAAAACAGAGGATCATTAGAGGGTGTTTGCCAGATAACAAGGCTCCTGCTACAACTGCACATACAGTAAGTAACACATCAAATTCAGCCTGCAAAAAGACGGAAGATTTCAGTGCTCCGTGACTTAGTGAGCGACCGGAGTTACTATACAGATGTGGCTTTCCTTAACGTGTCCTTAAAGGAGTATTCCCATCTCCATGATCCTAATCCCAGTATGTAGTAGGTGTAAAAATATGAAAATTAACAAATACCTCCAACTAGAAAGGTAGTATAGTTTTCCTGATAAGCTATGTCGCTTTCTTCATGGAGGGCATTGCAGTTTCGTAGGTATCCATGGTTGTGACCACTCATATAGTGACAGTTAGTTGGTTGCTAGTGGTAGTAACCATGGATATCTAAGCTACTGGAATGCCCTGCATTGAGAAAGCAACATAGCTTATCAGATTAACTATACTACATTTCTAATTGGAGGTATTTGCTAATATTATTATTACTACATCTACTACATATTGGGATAGGATGTTGGAGATGAGAATATCCCTTTAAACCTGACATATTCCAAGACATACGCATCTGATATTAAACAAGAAAAGAAAAAAGTATACGCCTCTAACCCGTATTTTTTGGCGTATAAGATGACTGGGCGTATAAGACGACCCCCAACTTTTCGGGGGTCATCCTATACACCGGGTGTCGTCTTATACGGCGTGTGTAGGGAGCGGTCCCAGATGGATCCCAGGGTCTGGAGGAGAGGAGACTCTCCTTCAGGCCCTGGGATCCATATTCATGTATCACGTGACCGTGACGTCACAAAGGTCCATCGCGGCGCGCGATGCATCCTTGGGAACGGAAGCCGCGGCATGCATCACGGAGAGCCGGGAGAACTCCGGGGGCCGTCGGAAGGTAAGTACAGTACAGACCAAAAGTTTGGATACACCTTCTTATTTAAAGATTTTTCTGTATTTTCATGACTATGAAAATTGTACATTCACACTGAAGGCATCAAAACTATGAATTAACACATGTGGAATTATATACTTAACAAAAAAGTGTGAAACAACTGAAAATAAGTCTTATATTCTAGGTTCTTCAAAGTAGCCACCTTTTGCTTTGATGACTGCTTTGCACACTCTTGGCATTCTCTTGATGAGCTCCAAGAGGTAGTCACCGGGAATGGTTTTCACTTCACAGGTGTGCCCTGTCAGGTTTAATAAGTGGGATTTCTTGCCTTATAAATGGGGTTGGGACCAACAGTTGTGTTGAGCAGAAGTCTGGTGGATACACAGCTGATAGTCCTACTAAATAGACTGTTAGCTGCTTTTTTCTTGCCATAATACAAATTCTAAGTAAAGGAAAACGAGTGGCCATCATTACTTTAAGAAATGAAGGTCAGTCAGTCCGAAAAATTGGGAAAACTTTGAAAGTGTCCCCAAGTGCAGTTGCAAAAACCATCAAGCGCTACAAAGAAACTGGCTCACATGAGGACTGCCCCAGGAAAGGAAGACCAAGAGTCACCTCTGCTTCGGAGGATAAGTTTATCCGAGTCACCAGCCTCAGAAATCGCAGGTTAACAGCAGCTCAGATTAGAGACCAGGTCAATGCCACACAGAGTTCTAGCAGCAGACACATCTCTACAACAACTGTTAAGAGGAGACTTTGTGCAGCAGGCCATCATGGTAAAATAGCTGCTTGGAAACCACTGCTAAGGACAGGCAACAAGCAGAGGAGACTTGTTTGGGCTAAAGAACACAAGGAATGGACATTAGACCAGTGGAAATCTGTGCTTTGGTCTGATGAGTCCAAATTTGAGATCTTTGGTTCCAACCACCGTGTCTTTGTGCAACGCAGAAAAGGTGAACGGATGGACTCTACATGCCTGGTTCCCACCATGAAGCATGGAGGAAGAGATGTGATGGTGTGGGGGTGCTTTGCTGGTGACACTGTTGGGGATTTATTCAAAATTGAAGGCATACTGAACCAGCATGGCTACCACAGCATCTTGCAGAGGCATGCTATTCCATCCGGATTGCGTTTAGTTGGACCATCATTTATTTTTCAACAGGACAATGACCCCAAACACACCTCCAGGCTGTGTAAGGGCTATTTGACCAAGAAGGAGAGTGATGGGGTGCTACGCCAGATGACCTGGCCTCCACAGTCACCAGACCTGAACCCAATCGAGATGGTTTTGGGGTGAGCTGGACCGCAGAGTGAAGGCAAAAGGGCCAACAAGTGCTAAGCATCTCTGGGAACTCCTTCAACATTGTTGGAAGACCATTTCTGGTGACTACTCATCAAGACAATGCCAAGAGTGTGCAAAGCAGTCATCAAAGCAAAAGGTGGCTACTTTGAAGAACCTAGAATATAAGACATATTTTCAGTTGTTTCACACTTTTTTGTTAACTATATAATTCCACATGTGTTAATTCATAGTTTTGATGTCTTCAGTGTGAATTTACAATTTTCATAGTCATGAAAAAACAGAAAAATCTTTAAATGAGAAGGCGTGTCCAAACTTTTGGTCTGTACGGTATATCCATATTTTTTTTTTCTTATTTTTTGTTTTTACACGAATATGGATCCCAGGGCCTGAAGGAGAGTCTCTTCTCCTCCAGACCCTGGGAACCATCCGGGACTGCTCCCTGCACCATATGCGGCAACTTCAGAGCTCCGCACCCGGCGTATAAGACGACCCCCGACTTTTGAGATGATTTTCATGGGTTAAAAAGTCGTCTTATACGCCGGAAAATACGGTACTTCAATGAAAGCCATCCGTTGGTCCACCATTGATATTTATTGAATGAAGTAAGTGACATTGTATTGAAGTGGTATTATTATAAATCGGAAAACCAACACAAATTCAGGGATTACACATTTTCGACAGATTAAAAAGAGTTACATATAATTTAAAGATTTATTTTTAGTTTCAGAAAACTCTTGTCTCTAAGTGCAGTTAATAAAAAAACAACAACAAAAAACTTTGGCCTTAACTCACCCATTCTGGTTCCATTGAGCTCAGTGGCTCTGCCTGAGAAAACTGTACGAGTTGCTGAGCTCGCAGAATGGCTGTGGATATTGGGAGCAATGGCAGAGACTGAGTGCTGGAAAAGCACTATTTTTTTTTTACAGCAAACCACACATAGGGACAGGATCTTCCAAATCCGGAAAGCCACAAAAAAAAAAAAACAAAAAAAAAAAACCTGTGGTTTTGGACTACTACAACAAAAAGTTAAAATTAAAAATCAGCCCCCCAAGGTTAAAGGATTGTTTTTCCCAAATCAATAAGTATCACCTATGTCTAGAGTAGATGAGAAGTGTATGTTTACAGGGGATCCAACCATCATTCATGAGAACAGGGGTCTCATCTCTTTCCCGTGTGAACAGAGCAGCTGGGGGCATTTTTTAGAATTATGACACACTTTTAAAAGTGGATAAAGAACAAGCTACTGTAATAAAGTAGCTAGTATACAAAAGCAACAGTGATTATGTCAAATGACAGTTCCATTGGTGCCCTTCCAGCTGCTGAGGTCTCACACTGCTCAGTACAAGCCGCAGCTGTCAGTAGGACTGGGTGGAAGGAGACTGAATACACTTGGACTTATCAACTTTCATTTTTCAACTGGACTCATAAAAACCTCAATTTAATATCAGGAGTTGCAGCCATTTGGACACGCATTTTCAAAGTAAGTACACCAGTATTGTCAAATTTAAGGGATCTATTAAAAAAACAGTATAATAAAAACAAGCATTACTATGCCACCCAGCTACATGATTTATTTGGGTGGCTTGTCTCTAGAACATATATTTTCACTGGGTTACATCAAACTATGGAGTGCAAAAAGAAAACCAATAAGTAAAAATACTTCCTAAAGCATTACATCTACCCCAAAGACACACTGAGCTGTCTTCTGTTCCTTCACACACATCAATAAAACTCAATGAGGGATGACATGTAAACTTGACATTGCTGCATGCCCGGGCGCTCTGTTACGATTTATTAGTTCTACGAATCATCAATGGAACATTGCAAATCACGGAGTATAGCGATCACACATAGAGCAAAATAGAAGGCAGAATACTGACGATCACAACACTACATGTCCATTCTCAGAACAGCCTTGCCCTAAGGACTCACAGAGACTCAAGGTACCTTCTGAGAAACTGAAAAAAAAAATAAAAAAATCATTCTTAACAACTCCCTTCGTTGAGAACATAACTAGCCATGTCAGCAATTACTAAAAAAAAAAAAAAAAAAAAAATCAGTACTTGTGAGGGAAATCCTGGTACATCACAGAGACCATACTGGATCAAAACTTCAGACATTTCAAAACTATACAAATTAGGGGTTATAAAGAAAAGAAACACTGAATAATGTATTATAACAAAGATGACAGTCACCTTATCATTTCCCCGTGGTTCCCATGTCAAGGAATTCCCATTCCCTATCTCGCTGACATCTGAGTTTCTACACCCATCAATGCTGTGTCGACATGATGTGTGACCGCTGCAGCCAGTCACTGTTGACATCACTGAGACCGCTCTCTTCTGCCAGGGATTGGTTGCAGTAGACACATGTCGTGTCGACAAGTTGTCGCTAGAGAGCAGAGACATCCGATGATCAGAAGTCCCTGTCATCACTCAGAGGAGGAACAACTGCACTAGGTCTTGACATACTTATAGTTTAAATCTATGGTATATGTTAAGCACTGTGCAAAAAAAAAGTTATTTAATGTCAAATATAAAGCAGAAATCGGAATTCTGCTAGCTTCAATTGGGAACGCCTGACAGAAGTCACATTAACCCCTTGAGCTGAATGACTGCCCCATTTCTCAAATCTGACCAGTGTCCCTAGGTGGTAACTCTGGAACGCTTCACAGATCACAAGGATTCGAAGATTGTTTCCGTTGTGAAACATCGGACGAGTGCTATCCAATGCTTTATCAGATTGCACTGGGACCAATGTTATCCAACGGAGCAGTGCTGATAAGCGTTTTCGGTCACTGACAGAATCCCTAATGGTGGTTTTAATATTTGGGCAAGTGGTAGTGCTTGGAAAGGAAAGCTATTTGATTTTTGTAGTGAAAGTTTTGACACCATATTGCAGTTACAGAATCTCCGAAACGCCAACAGTTGACCTAATTTGAGAAATAAAACTCCACAATGAATTCATCTAGGGGTGTGATGAGCATTTTTAACCCACAAACTAAATCACAAAATGTTATAAAAATGTAGCCAAGAAAATGAAAAATGTATGGATTATCTACTAAAATGTTACGTTCGCCTCAAAATTTAAATTCACACAAGGGGTAATAGGAGAAAAGGACAACACAATTTATTATGCAGTTTTTACCATATGTGGCAACAGGGAGTCTCCGAAATATCCGAATTATGTACGACCTCTAGTTACAAATGTTGGATGTTCAAAAACAAACAAAAAAAACAGTAATTAGACTTACTGGTAATTGTATTTCCAGGAATCCATCCTGACAGCACACTGGAGGACGTCCTTCTTATCCATGATGGGACAGGAAACACGAGAGGTTAAAAGGACCCTCCCCCTACCACCCTTCAGTGTTTTTCCAAAGTAACACATCTGGATGGATGCAAAAACAAGTTTTATTACAACAAAATAATCAATCATACAAATGTTACATCACATAAGTATAAAGATCAAACAATAGGGAGGAAACTAACAGTGCTGTCAAAATGGATTCCTGGAAATACAATTACCAGTAAGTCTAATTACTGTTTTCCAGGTCACCACCTGACAGCACACTGGAGAAATACCAAAGGAGAATGGTATTTAGGGTGGGACCACTGCTTGAAGTACCTTTCTACCAAAGGCCAACTGAGGCGAAACTACATCTAACTTATAGTGTTTAGAAAAGGTACTAAGATTAGACCATGATGCAGCTCTACAGATCTGGTCTGCCGTAGCCCCCCCTTTCTCCGCCCATGATGTGGCCATGGCCCTAGATGAGTGGGCTTTAAGATTAACTGGGGAATTCAGACCTTTAGCTTTGTAGGCTAAATCAATTGTAGATTTTATCCACCGTGCGATAGTCGCTTTAGACGCTTTTTTCCCCTTATTTGAACCCCTGAACTGAACGAACAAGTTATTGTCCCGTCTCCAGGGTCTAGATAAATCAAGGTACCTGAGTACTGACTCTCTTACATCAAGGTTATGGAAAAATCTTTCTTTTTGTTTTTTAGGGAATTGGCAAAATGACGGTAAAACAATCTCCTGATTCATATTAGTATCAGAGACGACCTTAGGGAGAAAGGCCGGATCAAGCCTTAGTACTATTTTATCATCAAAGATCTGTAAATACGGGTTCTGTACCGAAAGAGCCTGTAGTTCCCCCAATCTTTTTGCCGATGTGATCGCAACTAAAAACGCGGTTTTAAGAGAGAGTTTGTTAATATCTATGTCTCCAGTTATATCCCAGGACTGATCACACAGAAAATTCAGGACCAGATTAAGATCCCACGGCGGGACTGATTTCCTAATGAATGGCCTTAGCCTCTGGACTGCTCTAGAGAATCGACTAATCCAGGGGTGGGTAGATAGAGAAAAATCAAAAAATACACTTAGGGCCGCTATCTGGACTCTTAATGTACTTGGTCTAAGACCTTTTTGAAATCCTGACTGCAAGAAGTCAAGAATTTTTGGGATATCTGGATGGTCAGTATCAACTGTCATCTCCCCACAGAATCCACAAAATGTTTTCCATATTTTTGTGTAGATGGCAGATGTCACCGGCTTTCTGCTGGCTTGAAGGGTAGAAATGACGTCATCTGAAAGACCTTTTGCCCTCAAGACCTTCCGTTCAGGATCCAGGCTGCCAACTGAAGTGCTCCTGGGTTCTGGGGTAGAACTGGACCTTGTAGAAGAAGATCCTCTCTCTCTGGTAACAGGAGGGGTTCTTCCACTGATAATTTTTTTAACAATGGAAACCAACTTCGTTTCGGCCAGTGAGGAGCTATGAGGATGACTTTGGCCCCGTCCTCGCAGATTTTCCTGAGTGTTCTTGGAATCAATGCCAGAGGTGGAAACGCATACAGAAGACCGTTGTTCCAGGGTTGTGACAGGGCATCGATCGCAGCTGGACTTTCCCAGGGGTTTAGGGAGTAAAAGGTTTTGACCTTTGCGTTTTGCTTTGTAGCAAATAGATCCACAGTCGGCTTCCCCCAACGATGACAAAGATCCCTGAATACTTCGCTGTTTAGTTCCCACTCTGTAGGGGATACACTTTTCCTGCTCAGGAAATCCGCCAACTGGTTCTTGGATCCCTCCAGATGTACAGCCGAGATTGACCGTACCGACTTCTCTGCCCACTTGAAGATCTGTTCCGCCAGATCTTGTAATGCCAAATGTCTTGGGCCCCCCTGATGTCGAAGGAAGGCTACAGTCGTCGTATTGTCCGAGAAGATTTTTACATGCTTGTTCTTCAGCAAATGTTGTGCCGCCGTTAAGACCTTCCAAACCGCATGCAACTCTCTGTGGTTTGATGACTTCTTGCTGTCCTTTCTTTCCCAACGACCTTGGAAATATCTTCCCAGGACATGACCTCCCCAACCTTCCTGACTTGCATCTGTCGTGACTGACACACTCGGGGTTTGAAGCCATGGTACTCCCAGCCGGAGATTTTTGGAGAGAGTCCACCACACCAGAGATCTCTTGATCTGAAAAGAAAGATTCAGTCTTTGATTTAGAGAGTTTTGTCTTCTGTTCCAGCTCCTCAGAACTCCCTGCTGAAGCTGTCGGGAATGAAACTGGCTCCATCTCACGCAAGGGATGCAGGCCGTCATTAACCCCAGGTATATCCACAAATCATATCCGTCATTAACCCCAGTATTATCATCCCGTCTCTGATTGTATTTCGGCCTCGGGAGAAATGATGGACCTTTTTTACTATACCCTTTAGCATGTCTTCCGGAAGGTAGGACATTCTTGTTTCTGAATCGAGCATGACTCCTAGGAATTTTATTCTGGATTTCGGTATTAGATCTGATTTCTTCCAATTTATAATCCATCCGAGACTCTCTAGTGTGGAAATGAGGAATTGACAGTTGATCCTGAGCTGGTGTACTGACTCTGCCGCTACCAAAAAGTCGTCTAAATAAGGGATTACCATCAAATCCTGATTTCTCAGATATGCGACCACCTCTACCATAAGTTTTGTAAAAACTCTGGGAGCCGACGCCAGGCCGAAGGGGAGACAGCGAAATTGAAAGTGGTAGATCTTCCCTTCCATGTTTACCGCGAACCGCAGGAACTTTTGGTGGTTTAAGTAAATGGGAACATGGTAATATGCACTCTTTAGATCTAGAGTGCATATCACCATACCCCTTCCCAACAGAGGAATGGTAGACCGAATTGACTCCATTTTGAATCTTTTGTATACCACCCAATTGTTTAGGTGCTTCAGATTTATTATCATTCTCGACTCTCCCGATGGTTTTGTTATCGAGAAGAGATTCGAGTAATGACCTCTGTACTCTTCTTGAGAGGGGACCGGAACAATTGCCGCCATTTTTAGGAGGTCCTGTATATCCGACCACATGGGGGATGATGATTTTAGATGTGTGCTGGACACCAGAAATCTTTCGGGCGGAAGGGAGGAAAATTCGATTTTGTACCCCTGGGACACCACCTGTAACACCCAAGGACTTGTTGTTATTTCCCTCCAACCTTCTAGGAATCCGGCTAGACGACCCCCTACTCTGATGGCGTCATTTTCTATGGTAGCTAGACCTCGGACCTGAGTAACTCGAGTCCTTGGTTTTGGGTCTACTGTCTCCCCCTTTCTGGTAGCTCCATCTACCTTGCTTCCCTTTACCCCTGTAATCCTGTTTCTGATTATAGCGGGGTCTCCGAAAAGGCTGGAATTTTTTAGGCTTTTCTTCGGGGAACCCCTTTTTTACATCTGAGGCTTTCTCTAAGATATCGTCGAGGACCGGTCCTGAAGACCCTGCCCCCAGAGAAGGGTATGGAACACAATTTATTTTTGGAGTGCATATCACCCGACCAGTTTTTGAGCCAGATAGCTCTTCGGGCTGCATTAGAGAGAGATTGACCTCTAGCCGCAAATCTAACAGTCTCCGCGGACGCGTCTGCCAAAAAGGTGGTAGCCAATTTTAACAGAGGCAGAGATTTCAGGATAGTATCTCTAGGAGTTTTGGCTATTAATTGATCCTGAAGATCATTTAGCCACAGGTCCATGGAGCGAGCCACTGATGTTGCTGCAATATTAGCCCCGATAACCGCCGAAGAACTCTCCCAGGCCCTTTTTAAAAGGCCATCTGCCTTTCTGTCCATGGGCTCTTTTAGATTGGAAGAGTCCTCAAAAGGGATTGAGGTTCTTCTAGACACTTTAGCCAATGGAATGTCTATTTTAGGAATATCGACCCATTCTTTAACTTCATCCGGGTCAAACGGCAAGCGGAGTCGGAAATCTTTAGGGATAGTCAATCTCTTCTCCGCCTCATCCCATTCATCCAAAATCATGGATCTGATATGGGAATTTACTGGAAACACCTTCGCAGTCTGTGAGCGCAGGCCACCAAACATTTCATCTTGAACCGAACAAGATGGTTGTGGATCCTCAATTTGCATAGTATGCCGCACAGCCTCCAACAGTTCTCCTGTGTCTGCTGCAGAGAATAAGTATTTTCTCCCTCTCTCCGGAGGGTCTCTGCTCTCCTCTTCCTCTTCTATATCCGATACAGCAGATAACGAGTCTCCTGAAGAGTAATCGACCCTCTGCCTTTTGCTCGGTCTCTCTGAAGGTGAGGCTTGAGGTAGTACCAGACCTGATACAGAAGCCTGGACCTCCTCTCTTATCATGGCTCTCATATTTGACATAAGAGAAGCCTGCTCCTCTCCTATGATTCTGCAGGTGCACGCTTCACATAGGGGTTTCTGCCAGGTATCTTTCAGCTTGGCTGCACAAATAGGACACTTTTTGCTTTTGCCCAGCTTCTTTAACAATTTTTCTGGTAATGAGGCCGCCTATAGAAAAATAACAAACTCTAGCAAAATGCCCCATTTTTTTTTTTTTTTTAAATACCGGGCCCCTGCTCTACTTACTAGCGCCGTGGACTCCTGCCCTTCTCTAGCTGCGTCCTCCATGATGCACTGGAGATCGCTTACTGCACATACCTTATATTTCTGTTCGTCTGTTCATCTGTACAGCGCTCCTGCGCTCACTACCGCTTCCTGTTGCGGAGACGCCGCCCGCCCCCCTCAGCCGCAAACCGGAAGTGACGTGCGGCCGGAAAGAGAGGATGGTGCGAGGATTTGCTTCCCCATGCCGGCCGCATGGAGACGCCGACATCCGCAGAGGCCACCGGTGGGATCGCATGCACCAGGGGGCGCGACGGAAGAATCGAGAGCCCCCGACAGGGAGAAGCGATCCTCATACCAGGAGCAGCGCTACACTGGTAGGCAGAGGGACCCTCGGGTGGGTGTCGGCCAGCGGGTGCCTCATGGAGGGAAGGGTGAGGCAAAGCCCCCCCGATCCACATCCCCCCGCACAGAACGGTAGCTTCCTCTCACCGTTCCTATCCATAATGGGACAGGAAAAACACTGAAGGGTGGTAGGGGGAGGGTCCTTTTAACCTCTCGTGTTTCCTGTCCCATCATGGATAAGAAGGACGTCCTCCAGTGTGCTGTCAGGTGGTGACCTGGAAAACCCTATTCTACTCATCTCACCACTGACCACTCGGCCGGATCTCTTCTTTCCAGCGTCGTGCATGGCATCTCCAGTCTGTTCACTGTAGACCAGGAATCCCAGCCTTGGCCACGCCAGGGCTCACAGCAGGTGTTAGGGTTTGTTTTTTTTTTTTAAAGGGAAGGTGCCACCAGTTTTCTTGTAGTTTGTTTTTTTGTGAAATTAAGCTTAAAATAGTAAATAAAATGTACTAATGCAATGTTTGCACTGTTTGCAAACATTTTTATATGAAAAATATTATATATTTTCTTACAAATATATATATTGACCACTAGGGGGAGCATTTTCCGTTTTAGACCTCAAGCAGCTATAGTGAGACTTACCAGCTTTACTGTTAGCTGGAAAATCTGGGCAGTAACTGCTGACATCAGCATTTCCCTCCCCTTTTGGGTGGTCTAACATCCCTGGGGCAGAATGAAGAGCAGCATCACAGGGCAGAGCCATTTTGTGTGTGACTGCCCTGTGATCTGCTATCACCAGCAGTTACTGCATCAGAAGCCCAGTTAGTTTCTGTGGTGTGTATGGAGCAGCATTGTCTGTGCAGAGCTGTCTGTGACTCATCCCTCAGTAAGATAAGAAGGAGCTCCAGGTCTGCAGTGAATGGCCAGGCATTGTGGAGGGAGGGGAGAGATACATTGTATGGCAGAGAGGTGTCAGGTGTCACCTCTCTCTGCAGGCTGGGAATGGAGCTCCTGTGATAGAGAGTAAGTGGAGCTGGGCAGAGAGCACTGGGCTATAATAAAATGGCTGCTAGTCACACCTACAGCAGTGAGTTGTGCAGCCCACAGAGGCGTGCCCAGCTCACTGCTAACACCTCTCCAATGTTAAAGATAGGAGATAATAGACCGGCGCTGACCCTATGTCCATGGGGTGCTGTAAAATGACACTGTTAGTGCCCTGCTACTGCTGCAAAACCAAGATGTCAGCCCCCAGTTCCTTCTTTAAACACATATAACACACGAAATCTGTTTCACATGCATTTAAAACTTGGTTATAGCAGCATGTTATGCTACATTACAGTGATTTATTAATGATCTACAAACGCGGTACCTTACCTTTAACCCCGGCCTTTTCCACCTTACATACATATCCAGGTTACAAATACCATTACAGAACGTATCTAGTTCGTAACCCGGGTTCCACCATACCCTATATGTGGGTGTACAATACTACAGGGATCAGATGGGAAGGAGCATTATTGTTCTACCAGTAACATGGAAACCACTTATATTTCCACTGACAGATGACGGCCCTAAGAGAAGATTTCAATTTTTGTGGACAATGAAGATTTTTGGGGTACCATTTTGTGATACATTACATTTTTGATCACTTTCCTTATAAAGCTAGGTTCAGATTCATCCCGTGCTCTATGCCGAGCATACATTGGGGATTTCATCTACATCCCCCAAAAAAGCGATTAAGACAAAAACCCAATAGAACTATTCACTATAATGAGGCAGATGGAGTCACTTTGCACATTTAGTCATGCACACAATGGATTTCAACCACACTTTTGCCCTCTAAAATGATAAGACACCAGTAGAACAGAGGCCAAACTGAGTGAAAAGTACCAAAATGATGTTTCTGTACACATGTTCAGTCTTTTATTACCTATGGTTCAGGCTTTTATTGCTTCTTTTAAAACACTTCAGGGTCCGGAAACCGTGAAGCGGCTAAAAGTAGCACATTTATTAAACAACAAATAAAAAATATATGCCGATTGCAGAGCTGCCAGAAAAACTAGCAAAATCGCCAGTGAAGCCACTTTAGGAAAAAGACCACCGGCTTTTTAACTTTTCTCCCCCAACACAGCTGTTTAAGGGTTGTTTTTTGCAGGACGAGTTGATGTCTTCAATTATACCATATTTTCTTTTCTTTTTTTAACATACACATTTTTCATTGCTTTTTATTCCATTTTCCCATGAGTCAGAATGATGACAAGCTACATTTTTGGCATTTTTTTTTTATAGATTATTTATTCTGCACAACAAAAACCGGAAAAAGTAAAGTGAGAGTTTTATAGTTCGGGTTGTTACGGCTGCGGTGATACCAGTGATGTGTATGATTCTTGTTTACACAAAAGCTGAATTTTAGTGGCGTCACTGCTTTTTTTATTTTTACTTTTTTTTTTTTAGTTTTCTTTTTTATTAGTCCCACTATGGGACATGAATATGTTTTCACTCTGATTGTTGGTCTCATACACTGTAGCACTCTTGTACTGCAGTGCCCGAAATTGGTACTGGTTAATGGCAGGGTCTAATAGGGATAAAGAGGGCGCCTTCTCCCTTTTTTAAATATCTAGATGCCACAATGATTAACAGCAGCATCTAAGGTGTTAATCGGCCCCACTCAATTACAAAACCGATGGGGACCATTGCCACAGGGTGTCTGTTGTCTCATACAGTCAACATCTGGCATTTTCGTCGGTCGGGACATGTGCGATTCATGTAATCCCCAGCACTGGAAGAAAATAGCACTGAGGATTAAGTCATTTTAATGACCACCATTAAAAGGCATTTCGGCACTCATTTAATGGGTTAACGTGGGCTTGTCACTTGGCATAAACGGGTAGTTTTTTACTGGGTCTAAATATCACTGATCTCCTGAATTTGGTGTATTTCTTTTGCTTCTGCATGTCTACAAGACAAAAAAAATACATATTCATAGCAAATGACAGGTAGACTTTGAAGGGGTATTCTCAAGTCTGCTGGAGGTCCCACCGATTCTGAGAACAGGGCTCTCAAGAGCATGGTGTAGATTAAGTGGTGGTTGGTCATGTGCACCGCCTCTCTACTTATTCTTACGGGAGAGCCGAAGACCAGTTGGGCGCAGCGTTCAGCTATCTTCAGCAGTCCCAGTAAAAGTGAATGGAAAGACAGTGCACATGTTCGACTACTGCTCCACTCATAAAGGCACAGTTTTCAGGATCAGTGGGGTCCCAGCAGTCAGACCCCCAGAGATCGGAAGAGAGTACCCCTTTAAGTCACACTAGCGATTGAGTAGAATGCATAAAATGAATGCAGTTACTTTCATCTTGGCTCTCATGATGCATCGCTCTGCTGTAACACGAAACCAGACTAATTTGGAATTGAGAGTGAAAGTGGAATTGGGAACAACACATCCTATAAAATAACATAACTGAAAACATAACAGAAAATCAGAGCAAAATAACTCGACATTTAATGCAATTTTACATTGCAAAAATATTTCACTAAACTGAAAACTATGCAAAGTTTATAGAAGTGAATGAATAATGAACCCTTCTACTGACCACTCTTGGTTGAGTAATAGGGAAGAAAAAAGCCAGATACCCTTTAATAGTAAAATAATAATATGTCAATTTCAGATTTTCCTGTTCAATCCTGTGGGAATCGCTTGCATCCGAAATTCGAACTGTCAAACAGGCAATTATATAATCCCACTGAAGTTTGCCGTTTAATTAATTTGAAAGGAACTGATCTGAAAATAAATAGATCACCCACGGCATATGGCACTAATGTGGCAGCTAATTAAAACTTTCCTGTTCTGCAGTAGAGAGCGGCGATATTAGATGTACGCCTGTTGACACTACAAATTATTGTATATACGTGAATGTAAAAACTGGCAGACACACAGTAAGCCTTTTGACTGGACTACTGTAGAAACAACCACAAACAATATTTCCACATTTCTAATATTATAGTAGAAGCCATGGGATTTTAATTACCGGTACATGAGAAGTAAAGAGCTTATAAATGGCAGCAAATTTAAAGAAGTCTGTCAGCCCAAAATGTCAGTATAAACTAGGCACTTAGCCATGTAAGAGATGTGGCCCCTACAAAAATCGCACATAGTGTGTTCTAATTGCTGCATCCATTCAGCAGATACAGGAGTTTAATCCCTTCTGCCAAGTAGGGTATTCGGTGCACCCTTGGTGTGGCCAAGAGGCCCAGCGCACTATTCCTCCCTCTGGTTTTGCATTCCCTGCCTCCCTCTCTGTTGATTGACAGCACTGGCATATCTGGAGTGAAAGCTGTCTGCAGAGAAAGCTCAGACTAGAACTGTCAATCACCAGAGAGGGAGGCGGGGCATGCAAAACCAGTGGGTGGAAAAGTGCACGGAGCCTCTTGGCCATGCCATGGGTGTTATATCCTATACAAGGCTATGTATTTAGTGTATACTGCCAGTTTGGGCTGACTCCCTTTAATCACATAGATCTGCTTACAAATATGAGAATATGGAAGCACACAAAGAACAGGATTTAAAAAATCCAGTATACAATCACTAATAATTAGAAACTGTGCCACTAGGAACAACATATACCAATATGCCAGCATAAAAAGACACTTTTTAAACTAGAAGTGCTTGGCATGATCAGACATTGGTGGAATGCCAGTAGAGTATGCCACCAGTGTACTAATGGCAAGTGCTCACCTGCTATGACCCACCTTCTAGGAAAGTACAGTGCTACTTCATTTATGTTCAGATTTTTACAGCCAGCCACATGGACAACTATACTGGTCATTCATCACCTAAGGTAGGCTAAAGTCGCCTTTATTCTAGTGATCAATGGGAATAAAAGCAGACGGACTCTGGAGTGTCAGACGCTTATTGGCATATCGTGGCAATATACACTAATCGATGGAATGAGAAAATCACTTTAATCAGTAAAAGCCTTTCTAACAGAACATGGTCCAAGGTGATATTGTGTACTGGAGCAGACGATGATATCCATCATTTTTATTACTGCACAAGCTACATCTGTATACAACTCTAAATTGGGTTTAGGCTCAATGTATCCATGTAATATACAGTATATCATCAGGCCCTACATCTGCCATCATTCATAGGGCCCGGGCATTATATATCCTACTCTACACCATGGAATGTACATATTTCAAAGTTCTGAAAGAGTGGTAACCATAGATAACATTGGAATACAAAATACTTATCAGTTTGGGGGCCTCCAAAAGAACGAAGAGTACGCCCTAAGCCTCTCACCCAGCCAACCAACCAGTAAACTACTCTGCAATGATAAAGGCCATGAACACCAAAAAAAACTGTCTGTGGATGGGTGCTTGTTCTTTTTAGAGAAGATATGGATTAGCTAAAATTCTAAGTCACGTGGCAAGGCTCATTAAGGGGTTGGACATAGTGTTACATGGTAGCCACCTCCTATAGGTGGGACTAAAGAGCCCCCTTCATTCTCACTGTAGGAGAGAACATTTACAATTAAACAAGAGAGTTACTATCTACTAATCAAACACTTATTTCATAGCATTCCTGCTCTTGAATTCCTAGATTATGGGGTCGGCCCTGTAGAATATTTTCTCGGGAAGTCTAACGCCAGTCGGCAAATGAACGCTGTAGAGCAGACGTAACTGAAAAATAGCGCCTTGACTTAAACAGCAGCAAATCAACTTTGTACTGGTGAGAAGAAATATTTATCTTACGAGGTGGTGTCGCTTCCCAACATTTGTAATGTTAGAAAGTATTCAGCATACAACAGATTCAGGATTGTGGCTACCAAGTGACTTATTTAACTGGATGCCAAACAATGTCATGAATAAGGAAACTTTCTTACACAAGGGCAGCACAGGCACATTTTTGAACCCATATTACAGCTGCAAATCGCAGTCCGGGCCCAAGACTAAGGACCTGAACTGACAGCTCTTTAGGGATCTACGAAGCAGTTAGCTCGTGCCAACAGACTATGGTGAGGCAGGGGCCATAACATGGGTGCAAACGTGCACTAGTACTAAAATCATGTGAGACTTTGGTACACATTTGTATTGTGGCTTGTGATTATACTTCATAGGCCACACTCACTCGTTCATTATTTGGTCAATATTTTTTTACCTCAGTATTTGTAAGCCAAAATTCAGGAGTGCAACGATCAGAGGAAAAGTATAATAGAAACACGTCACCACTTCTGTATTTTTTTAACTCACTCGTGATTTTGGCTTACAAATGCTGAGGTAAAATACTGACAAAATATTGAAGGTGTGAACGTGGCCATATTGTGACATAGCATGATGGGCACCAGCAGCCCTTACGGACAGCACCTACTTATAATGCATGTCCAATGGGTTCTCCTGAAAAATCGCCACTATTTACATTCAAAAAACGAATCTACCATGAAACTCCTGAAGGAGCCTCTGACAAAGGTAAGTACCGAAGATTAATGGAACAAACAGAAATTTCTGAAGAGAGAAAAGAATGTTTCACGGAACAAAAAAAATGGAGGGATGTCTAAAATATATTTAGACTTTCTATGCCAATTCTGGGCTCCTACAAAGAAAGAAAAAGCAAAGTGAAGTCACTTACTGAGGTATTAAATTGGTGGATTTTAAAGCTTATCCAAGAACATAAGGCAATTAGTTACTAACACATGAGGCTATGTTCACATGCCCAGTAATCACCTTTGAGAATGGATCCTATCACCTTTGAGAATGGATCCAGCAGTAATCAGCTGGAAATAAAGTTGTGCAGACAAAACTTTTTGGTACATTTTCATAAAACTGATGATTTCAGCTGAATCAGTTTTTTTTTTTTTTGCTTGTTTGTTTTTAGTTTTTTTATTAACATTGAAGTCTATGGACAACAGATTCGTTAATTAGCTATCTGTTTTCTTCCAATGATCCAGTAAGAAAAAAAAAAAATGGATCCTTTTCACAAGGAAGAAAAACAGAAAAAAATACTAGCATTTGGGCATACACAGGGCTCAGACGGAAGAAGCACTACTTGACTTTTGCAACGCCAATTTGCCTTGAATAGCTTGCGGGTGCCATTTGCACAGCCCCTAATTTGTTAGCATAGCAGGAAACCCTCAAAATTAGGAAATTCCACCTGGAAATTAATTTGTGTGCCTAAGGGTACTGTCACACACTGGCACTTTGATCGCTACGACGGTACGATCCGTGACGTTCCAGCGATATCCATACGATATCGCAGTGTCTGACACGCTACTGCGATCATGGACCCCGCTGAGAATCGTACGTCGTAGCAGATCGTTTGAAACTTTATTTAGTCGCTGGATCTCCCGCTGTCATCGCTGGATCGTTGTGTGTGACAGCGATGCGTTCGCTTGTAACCAGGGTAAACATCGGGTTACTAAGCGCAGGGCCGCGCTTAGTAACCCGATGTTTACCGTGGTTACCAGCGTAAAAGTTAAAAAAAAAAAAATGTACATACTCACATTCCGGTGTCCTTCAGGTCCCTTGCCGTCTGCTTCCCGCTCTGACTGACTGCCGTCCGGAAAGTAAGAGCAGATCACAGCGGTGACGTCACCGCTGTGATCTGCTTTCACTTTACGGCGGCACTCAGTCAGAGCGGGAAGCAGACGGCAAGGGACCTTAAGGACACCGGAATGTGAGCATGTACGTTTTTTTTTTTTTTTTACTTTTACGCTGGTAACCAGGGTAAACATCGGGTTACTAAGCGCGGCCCTGCGCTTAGTAACCCGATGTTTACCCTGGTTACCCGGGACCTCGGCATCGTTGGTCGCTGGAGAGCGGTCTGTGTGACAGCTCTCCAGCGACCACACAACGACTTTCCAACGATCACGGCCAGGTCGTATCGCTGGTCGTGATCGTTGGAAAGTTGCAGAGTGTGACAGTACCCTAATGACTATTCCGGCCTTAAAGGTGTTTTCCATAAATTAGCACTGTCCAGTGGATGTTGAACTGGGGAAATGCCGGCGGGGTGCCCAATACATTGTACCCAAATTGTGCTTCTGGAGGAAATGATCATTAAATAGGTTCTCGCTGCTACACCAATGAGCTCAGAAAGGAGGGGCCATTTGGCTTTGAGAATGCTGATTTAACTAGATTGTTTTTTGGAAGCCATGTTGTTTTCCAGCCTAACGTGGAAAAATCCAATGTTTCCATCGACAGATGACAGACCCGAGCTTTATTCCACTTTTTTGTGTCATTATAATGTAAAAACAGCATTTTGCCGTGTGTTTCTAATTGATCTTTTTATGGTTTTCACTGTAAGGGATGAATAATTTATGAGTTTTATATTTCAGGTTGTTAAGGACGCGACGATACCAAACGTATATGTATCTGTTTATTTTTACACAAAAAGGTGTTTTTAAATATTAAAAAAAAATCACTGTAAACTATTTTACTATTTTAAACACTTTTTTATTAGTTTTTTAGGTTTTTCCCTGGTCATCCATATGGGAATTGAACACAGAATAGTCTTATTGCTAATAGCTCTTGTATTACAGAGTATTAGACGTGCCAGATTAAGATCCTATTATGGTAGGACCTAATAGGCACTGTACTTGGCAGACCCAGAGATCACCGTTTGACCTCCATTTGTAATGACAACCATTAACACCCCACGATCGCGATGCAAGGTGGTCGATGCAGTTAAAAAGGTATCGATTCACTCCTAAATGTAGAGATCACAACTAACCGCAATACTTAGAGGGTAAAATGACCAGTATTGGACCCAACACTGATCCTATCTGTTGCTGCAGGAGCTCAGCTGTCAGATAACCTTAGCTACAGCGTAGGACACACCTCCCGTGCCCGCATGATTACTAGGATATAGTGGTAAGACCAATTGCGAGATAAGTTTCACGAGTAGAAGGTACCAGTAAGTCCAACATCAGAAAGCGCTTAAAGAAATTGTCTAGAGACAAAAAGTTTCTTGGATGTTTACCAAAAAGAAAATATTTGAATATATATTAATGTAAATGAAATCCACACTGATGTACCAATTTTGTACCCATATTAACACTTCGTTACTCCATTTCGGCCTTTATTTCTACACACTCAGAGCATCTCCCCCTTCTTGTGTCCCGGCTCATACAAATATAAAAAAGGGATATACTAATGAACTGAACCTGACAGCCAACCACTTTCGTCATGTGCTGACACAACAGGATGGGGAGCACTAGATTGGGGAGTCAAAATGAATATTGAAGTGGAGAGGTCAAGATGTTGAGAGGGAATCTGAATCAGTAAATCAGTGCAGATTTTAGAATTAATGTGAATCTGACAACTGATACATGCTGTTGGATCCACAGGCAACATATAGCAGACGCTGGCTGTATGATCTCAGGTATGTTTGACTCTGCAACGTTCCTGCGAGGTGCACTGGAGACAGGTGGGTGGCCCCAGCGGTTTCTCCACACCTGCTGCCCTAGCTTGACAGATCTCTCCGTATATTCGCATGTAGGCAGAGACCTGTCAATCCAGGCATTTCAGAGTCAAATATATTTGGCTGAGATCATACAGTGTCTAATAAATGCTGCTTGTGGTGGTCAGGTTTTCTTTAAAGAACATTAACTATATCAATCATTTTCCATTTGACAAAAAGTCAAACTTTTTTCCCCCCCAACAACCCATTAAAGGGACTCTTGACAGCACAGAATTACTGTTCAAACTAAGTCCCGTCGCTCAGTGCTTCATGGCAGAGCCAATCATTTAAATACACCTTCCCACCTGCTTGCTGTCCCTGTATTGCTACCATCCCCCATTATTTGATTGACAATTCTGGCTTCATACAGCAAGAAGGTCAAAGATAGAAGGAAAACAAGCAGCTAAAAGGTTGTAGCTAAATGTTTGGCCCTGTCATGATGCACAGGGTGCTTGTACTTGGTTTGAACAAGACCAGACTAATTGCCAGACTAATCTAGTTTTCTAGTCTAATCATAATCCTAGGATTAATTTAATTTCCTTTTATGATGGAATCACTGACTAGGTGGATCAGGGAAATGCGGTAGATATAGTATATCTCGATTTTAGCAAAGCATTTGATAAAGTATCTCATACTATCCTTATTAAAAATGACCAAATATGGGATTGACTAGGGTACGGTTAGATGGATTTATAACTCACTCAGTGATCGTACTGAGAGAATGATAATAACTGGTTACACATCCAATTGGAAGAGTGCTTCAAGTGCGGTACCACAAGGCTCTGTCCTGGCCCCGTTGTTGTTCAACACTTTTATAAATGATCTAGATAAGGGAACTGAAGGTAAACTAATCAAATTTGCAGACGATGAAAAGCTAGAAGAGATAGCTAACAATAAAGACAGATAAATGATTCAGAAGGATCAAGATAAGCTTGAACAATAGGAAGCGACTAAAGGTACCTTCACATGAAGCGACGCTGCAGCGATAGCGACAACGATGCCGATCGCTGCAGCGTCGCTGTTTGATCGCTGGGGAGCTGTCACACAGACCGCTCTCCAGCAACCAACGATGCCGAGGTCCCCGGGTAACCAGGGTAAACATCGGGTTGCTAAGCGCAGGGCCGCGCTTAGTAACCCGATGTTTACCCTGGTTACCAGCGTAAAAGTAAAAAAAACAAACAGTACATACTCACCTGCGCGTCCCCCAGCGTCTGCTTCCTGACACTGACTGAGCTCCGGCCCTAACTGCACAGCGGTGACTGTTGTGAGTTTGGTTTCTGGGCTCCCCCGGTGGTTTCTGGTGGTACTGCACTTGCGTGCTTCATCTCCTCTGTTCACCTGTTTCCATCAGGATGTGGGAGTTTTCTATTTAACCTTGCTCCTCAGTCATTTCTATGCCGGCCAACAATGTTACCAGAAGCCTTTCTGTTGCATGTTCCTGCTCCTAGACTACTATCAGCTAAGTTGGACTTGTAGTCCTAAGTTTGTTTTGCATTTTTGTTCCAGTTCTCTGTGATTGATTATTTCTGAGGCTGGAAGCTCTTGTGAGCTGAAATTGCCACTCTGGTGTCATGAGTTGATATTAGAGTCTTAAAGTAATTTCAGGATGGTGTTTTGAAAGGGTTTTCAGCTGACTGTGAAGTTCCCTTTTCTGTCTTCCTACTATCTAGTAAGCGGACCTCAATTTGCTAAACCTATCTTCATACTTCAAATGTCAATTTCCTCTGAAATCACCGACAATATATGTGGGGGCTACTGTCTGCCTTTTGGGGAAAATTTCTCTAGAGGTAAGCCAGGTCTGTATTTTCCTCTGCTAGGGTCAGTCAGTTCTCCGGCTGGCGCTGGGCGTCTAGGGATAAAACGTAGGTACGCTACCCGGTCACTGTTAGTTGTGCGGTAGGTTTAGCTCACAGTCAGCTCGAGTTCCCATCTTCCAAGAGCTAGTCCTTTTTGTATGCTTTACTATGTTCTCTTGCCATTGAGAACCATGACAGTTTGGCCGGCCAAGGGTTAAAATAATTGGCAGAAGAAAGGAGAGAAAAGAACTCTGCAGAGAATTTTTTTTTTTTTTTTTTTTTTTTTTTTTTTTAAAAGGACTGAGTTTGCTCATTAGTTGATTCACTTGCATCTCTGCTTACTGCAGCCTTCGTCTCTCTCTCCTTCTAATCCTTGAATGGTTCTGATTTCACCTGATTAATATGGATCCTCAGAGTTTAGCTACAGGTTTGGATAATCTCGCTGTGAAGGTTCAAAGTTTACAGGATTTTGTTATTCATGCTCCTATATCTGAACCTAGAATTCCTTTACCTGAATTTTTCTCCGGGGATAGATCTCGCTTCCAGAATTTCAAACATAATTGTAAATTATTTTTGTCTCTGAGATCTCGCTCCGCTGGAGATCCTGCACAGCAGGTCAGGATTGTAATTTCCTTGCTCCGGGGCGACCCTCAGGACTGGGCATTTGCTTTGGCACCAGGGGATCCTGCGTTGCTCAATGTGGATGCGTTTTTCCTGGCTTTGGGGTTGCTTTATGAGGAACCTCATTTAGAGATTCAGGCTGAAAAAGCCTTAATGGCCCTGTCACAAGGGCAAGATGAGGCTGAAATATACTGCCAAAAATTTCGTAAGTGGTCTGTGCTTACTCAGTGGAATGAGTGCGCCCTGGCGGCGAATTTCAGAGAGGGTCTCTCTGATGCCATTAAGGATGTTATGGTGGGGTTCCCTGTGCCTACAGGTCTGAATGAGTCCATGACAATGGCTATTCAGATTGATCGGCGTTTGCGGGAGCGCAAACCTGTGCACCATTTGGCGGTGTCTACTGAGAAGGCGCCAGAGATTATGCAATGTGATAGAATTCTGTCCAGAAGCGAACGACAGAATTTTAGGCGAAAAAATGGGTTATGCTTCTATTGTGGTGATTCAACTCATGTTATATCAGCATGCTCTAAACGTACTAAGAAGGTTGATAAGTCTGTTTCAATTGGCACTTTACAGTCTAAGTTTATTCTATCTGTGACCCTGATTTGCTCTTTATCGTCTATTACCGCGGACGCCTATGTCGACTCTGGCGCCGCTTTGAGTCTTATGGATTGGTTCTTTGCCAAACGCTGTGGGTTTGATTTAGAGCCTCTGGAAGTTCCTATACCTCTGAAGGGTATTGACTCCACGCCATTGGCTAGTAATAAACCACAATACTGGACACAAGTAAATATGCGTATTAATCCGGATCACCAGGAGATTATTCGCTTCCTTGTGTTGTATAATCTACATGATGTGTTGGTGCTTGGATTGCCATGGCTGCAATCTCATAACCCAGTCCTCGACTGGAAAGCAATGTCTGTGTTAAGCTGGGGATGTCAGGGGACTCATGGGGACGTACCTTTGGTTTCCATTTCGTCATCTATTCCCTCTGAGATTCCGGAATTTTTATCTGATTATCGTGACGTTTTTGAGAAGCCTAAAATTGGTTCACTACCTCCGCACAGAGAGTGCGATTGTACTATAGATCTGATTCCGGGCAGTAAGTTTCCAAAGGGTCGTTTATTTAATCTATCTGTGCCTGAACATGCTGCTATGCGGGAATATATTAAGGAGTCCTTGGAAAAGGGACATATTCGTCCTTCGTCATCTCCCTTAGGAGCCGTTTTTTTCTTTGTATCTAAAAAAGATGGCTCTTTGAGGCCGTGTATTGATTATCGGCTTTTGAATAAAATCACGGTTAAATATCAGTATCCTTTGCCACTGCTTACTGATTTGTTTGCTCGAATAAAGGGGGCCAAGTGGTTCTCTAAGATTGATCTTCGTGGGGCGTATAATTTAGTGCGAATTAAGCAGGGGGATGAGTGGAAAACCGCATTTAATACGCCTGAGGGCCATTTTGAGTATTTAGTAATGCTTTTTGGTCTTTCAAATGCCCCTTCAGTCTTTCAGTCATTTATGCATGACATTTTCCGTGAATATTTGGATAAATTTTTGATTGTGTATCTGGATGATATTTTGATTTTTTCGGATGACTGGGACTCTCATGTCCAACAGGTCAGGAGGGTTTTTCAGGTTTTGCGCTCTAATTCCTTGTGTGTAAAGGGTTCTAAGTGCGTTTTTGGGGTTCAAAAGATTTCGTTTTTGGGGTACATTTTTTCCCCCTCTTCCATTGAGATGGACCCTGTCAAGGTTCAGGCTATTTGTGATTGGACGCAACCCTCTTCTCTTAAGAGCCTTCAGAAGTTTTTGGGCTTTGCTAATTTTTATCGTCGATTTATAACTGGTTTTTCTGATGTCGCTAAACCGTTGACTGATTTGACTAAGAAGGGTGCTGATGTTGCTGAGTGGTCCCCTGCTGCTGTGGAGGCCTTTCGGGAGCTTAAGCGCCGCTTTTCTTCCGCCCCTGTATTGCGTCAGCCTGATGTTACTCTTCCTTTTCAGGTTGAGGTCGACGCTTCAGAAATCGGAGCTGGGGCGGTTTTGTCGCAGAAAAGTTCCGACTGCTCCGTGATGAGACCTTGTGCGTTCTTTTCTCGTAAGTTTTCGCCCGCTGAGCGAAATTATGATATTGGTAATCGGGAGCTCTTGGCTATGAAGTGGGCTTTTGAGGAGTGGCGTCATTGGCTTGAGGGGGCTAGACATCAGGTGGTGGTATTGACCGACCACAAGAATTTGATTTATCTTGAGTCCGCCAGGCGCCTGAATCCTAGACAGGCGCGCTGGTCGTTATTTTTCTCTCGGTTTAATTTTGTGGTTTCTTACCTACCGGGTTCTAAAAATGTGAAGGCGGATGCCCTTTCTAGGAGTTTTGAGCCTGATTCCCCTGGTAATTCTGAACCTACAGGTATCCTTAAGGATGGAGTGATATTATCTGCTGTTTCCCCAGATTTGCGACGGGTCTTGCAGGAGTTTCAGGCGGATAGACCTGATTGTTGCCCGCCTGGTAGATTGTTTGTTCCTGATGATTGGACCAGTAGAGTCATCTCGGAGGTCCATTCTTCTGCGTTAGCAGGTCATCCTGGAATCTTTGGTACCAGGGATTTGGTGGCTAGGTCCTTCTGGTGGCCTTCCCTGTCACGAGATGTGCGAGGTTTTGTGCAGTCTTGTGATGTTTGTGCTCGGGCCAAGCCTTGTTGTTCTCGGGCTAGTGGATTGTTGTTATCCTTGCCTATTCCGAAGAGGCCTTGGACTCACATCTCCATGGATTTTATTTCTGATCTCCCTGTTTCTCAGAAGATGTCTGTCATCTGGGTGGTGTGTGACCGTTTCTCTAAGATGGTCCATCTGGTTCCCTTGCCTAAATTGCCTTCCTCATCCGAGCTGGTTCCTCTGTTTTTTCAAAATGTGGTGCGCTTGCATGGTATTCCGGAGAATATCGTTTCTGACAGGGGAACCCAATTCGTGTCTAGATTTTGGCGAGCGTTCTGTGCTAGGATGGGCATTGATTTGTCTTTTTCGTCTGCTTTCCACCCTCAGACTAATGGCCAGACCGAGCGAACTAATCAGACCTTGGAGACTTATTTGAGGTGTTTTGTGTCTGCGGATCAGGATGATTGGGTTGCCTTTTTGCCCTTGGCGGAGTTTGCCCTCAATAATCGGGCTAGTTCTGCCACCTTGGTTTCTCCTTTCTTCTGTAATTCGGGGTTTCATCCTCGTTTCTCTTCCGGTCAGGTGGAGTCTTCGGATTGTCCTGGAGTGGATGCTGTGGTGGAGAGGTTGCATCAGATTTGGGGGCATGTGGTGGACAATTTGAAGTTGTCCCAGGAGAAGACTCAGCATTTTGCCAACCGCCGTCGTCGTGTTGGTCCTCGTCTTTGTGTTGGGGACTTGGTGTGGTTATCTTCTCGTTTTGTCCCTATGAAGGTTTCTTCTCCTAAGTTTAAGCCTCGGTTCATCGGCCCGTACAAGATATTGGAGATTCTTAACCCTGTGTCCTTTCGTTTGGACCTCCCTGCATCTTTTTCTATTCATAATGTCTTCCATCGGTCATTGTTGCGCAGGTATGAGGTACCGGTTGTGCCTTCCGTTGAGCCTCCTGCTCCGGTGTTGGTTGAGGGTGAGTTGGAGTACGTTGTCGAGAAGATCTTGGACTCCCGTGTTTCCAGACGGAGACTTCAGTATCTGGTCAAGTGGAAGGGCTACGGTCAGGAGGATAACTCTTGGGTGACAGCCTCTGATGTTCATGCCTCCGATTTGGTCCGTGCCTTTCATAGGGCTCATCCTGATCGCCCTGGTGGTTCTGGTGAGGGTTCGGTGCCCCCTCCTTGAGGGGGGGGTACTGTTGTGAGTTTGGTTTCTGGGCTCCCCCGGTGGTTTCTGGTGGTACTGCACTTGCGTGCTTCATCTCCTCTGTTCACCTGTTTCCATCAGGATGTGGGAGTTTTCTATTTAACCTTGCTCCTCAGTCATTTCTATGCCGGCCAACAATGTTACCAGAAGCCTTTCTGTTGCATGTTCCTGCTCCTAGACTACTATCAGCTAAGTTGGACTTGTAGTCCTAAGTTTGTTTTGCATTTTTGTTCCAGTTCTCTGTGATTGATTATTTCTGAGGCTGGAAGCTCTTGTGAGCTGAAATTGCCACTCTGGTGTCATGAGTTGATATTAGAGTCTTAAAGTAATTTCAGGATGGTGTTTTGAAAGGGTTTTCAGCTGACTGTGAAGTTCCCTTTTCTGTCTTCCTACTATCTAGTAAGCGGACCTCAATTTGCTAAACCTATCTTCATACTTCGTATGTCAATTTCCTCTGAAATCACCGACAATATATGTGGGGGCTACTGTCTGCCTTTTGGGGAAAATTTCTCTAGAGGTAAGCCAGGTCTGTATTTTCCTCTGCTAGGGTCAGTCAGTTCTCCGGCTGGCGCTGGGCGTCTAGGGATAAAACGTAGGTACGCTACCCGGCCACTGTTAGTTGTGCGGTAGGTTTAGCTCACAGTCAGCTCGAGTTCCCATCTTCCAAGAGCTAGTCCTTTTTGTATGCTTTACTATGTTCTCTTGCCATTGAGAACCATGACAGGTGACGTCACCGCTGTGCTTTCACTTTCACTTTAGGGCCGGCGCTCAGTAAGTGTCAGGAAGCAGACGCTGGGGGACGCGCAGGTGAGCATGTACTGTTTGTTTTTTTTACTTTTACGCTGGTAACCAGGGTAAACATCGGGTTACTAAGCGCGGCCCTGCGCTTGGTAACCCGATGCTTACCCTGGTTACCAGTGTAAAACATCGCTGGTATCGTTGCTTTTGCTGTCAAACACAACGATACACGGCGATCGGACGACCAAATAAAGTTCTGGACTTTATTCAGCGACCAGCGACATCACAGCAGGATCCTGATCGCTGCTGCGTGTCAAACTAAACGATATCGCTAGCGAGGACGCTGCAACGTCACGGATCGCTAGCGATATCGTTACAAAGTCGTTTCGTGTGAAGGTACCTTAACAGAATTGTATTTAAAAAGGGAGAAATGCAAGATTATACATCTGGGCAAGAAAAAGAAAAATGACATCTACAGAATGGAAGTAATAGAAAGAAGCAACAGCCAAGTGAAAAAGACTTGGGTATACTTATAGATCACAGACTGCACTTGAGTCAACAGTGTGATGCAGCACAAAAAGGCAAACACAGTTCTAGGTTGTATTAAGAGAAGCATAGAGTCTAGATCACGTGAAGTAATTATTCCCTTCTACTCCTCCTTGGTCAGGCCTCATCTGGAATACTGTGTCCAGTTCTGGGCATCACATTTTAAAAGACATTGAAGAACTAGAAAAATTTCAGAGAAGAGCTACCAGGATGATGAGCGGACTACAAACTATGTCCTACGAGGAATGGTTAAAGAATCTGTGAATGGTTAGCTTGCAAAAAAGAAGCCTAAGAGGAGACTTAATAGCTGTCTACAAATATCTGAAGGGCTGTCACGGTGTAGAGGGATTATCATTATTCTCATTTGCGCATGGAAACACGAGAAGCAATGGAATCAAACTGAAAGGGAGAAGATGCAGATTAGATATTAGAGATTATGTTTTGACAGTGAGGGTGATCAATGAGTGGAACAGGCTGCCACCAGAGGTGGTGAGTTCTCCTTCATTGGAAGTCTTCAAACAGAGGCTGGACAGACATCTGTGAGATGGTTTAGTGAATCCTGCATTGAGCAGGGGTTGGACACGATGACCCCGGAGGTCCCTTCCAACTCTAACATTCAATGATTCTATGAACAGTCATTCTGTGCTGACAGAATCCCTTTAATACTTTTCACAATGCAGTTTTGGAATATACTGTAAAAGACAGGCTGTCACTAAAATCAATATTGTAATATAAGCAAATCTGTATATTTGCCAAATTCCTAACATTTATAAAGATTTTAATTTTATATAGATTGTAAAATGGTGTTTAAAATGAGAATATCCCCTTTAACTCCCACCTATAGGGCCAGCACTGTCAAAGACAGGAGATTATCAGCCACAGGATCTACCACGTAAGCCCATCAGTCACTGAAGCTCATTTGTAGTTTGATAATGGAGTTCCTATGTTTATCAAGGTCTCAGCCACTCATTGATTTTTGCTGTCTATCAGGAGTTGTGACTTCTGGACAGAAAATAAACCTTGGAACTTATCCTGGTTGCAATCAACTGGAGTCACAACTCTTGGTTTGTAATGAAGAAGTTACTTGAGTCCGGAAATTTAGAAATGTTTACACAGAAAGTGAAAGGTCAGGCTGGTCACCTATCCAGGATTAATTTCCTGACAAACAACATGGTTTTATCAGATCTACCTTGTATTCTGGCTTGTCAACTGCCTTGTCAATCTGATAGTTACGTTACTAAGGGTACTGTCACACAGTGCAATTTTGATCGCTACGACGGCACGATCCGTGACGTCGCAGCGATCGTATGATTATCGCTCCAGCATCGTAGACTGCGGTCACACGTTGCAATCACGGCGCTGGAGCGATGCCGAAGTCCCCGGGTAACCAGGGTAAACATCGGGTTACTAAGCGCAGGGCCGCGCTTAGTAACCCGATGTTTACCCTGGTTACCAGCGTAAACGTAAAAAAAACAAACAGTACATACTTACATTCCGGTGTCTGTCCCCCGGCGTTCTGCTTCTATCCACTGTGTAAGCACCATAGCCGGAAAGCACAGCGGTGACGTCACCGCGTCACCGCTGTGCTCGCTTTCCGGCCGGCCGGCGCTCACAGTGCAGAGAAGCTGAGACGCCGGAGGACAGACACCGGAATGTAAGTATGTACTGTTTGTTTTTTTTACGTTTACGCTGGTAACCAGGGTAAACATCGGGTTACTAAGCGCGGCCCTGCACTTAGTTACCCGATGTTTACCCTGGTTACAAGCGAACACATCGCTGGATCGCTGTCACACACAACGATCCAGCGATGTCAGCGGCTGATCAAGCGACGAAAGAAAGTTCCAAACGATCTGCTACGACGTACGATTCTCAGCAGGGTCCCTGATCGCTGCTGCTTGTCAGACACTGCGATATCGTAACGATATCGCTAGAACGTCACGGATCGTACCGTCGTAGCGATCAAAATGGCACTGTGTGACGGTACCCTAAGAGGGCATTCCCATCTTCAATATCCTATATGTTGTAGACTAATAGTAATATTCACAAATACGTTCAATTAAGAATGTAGTACAGTTCTTCTGATTCACTGTGTCTCTTACCCATGTGCAGGGGATTGCAGTAGCTTAAGTATCCATGGTTATGAACAATCATATAGTAACAGTTTGTTGCCAGTGGTCGTAAACATGGATATTTAAGCTACTGCAGTGCAGTACACATGAGGTGAGCGAAATAGCGAATCTGAAGAACTATATACATTTCTGTAATTGGAGATAGTTGCTAACATTATTATCATTACACCTACTACATATTGGGAAAAGATCTTGAAGAAGGGAATACCTCTTT
Organism: Ranitomeya variabilis; assembly: GCF_051348905.1. Lineage (NCBI taxonomy): Eukaryota > Metazoa > Chordata > Amphibia > Anura > Dendrobatidae > Ranitomeya > Ranitomeya variabilis. The sequence continues at coordinate 325,823,590 of NC_135237.1, read as the reverse complement.
AAACTATGTTAGTATATTAAAAAGGAAGCCATCATAAAAAAATGACCTATAATTTAAATCAGAATTTTGCGTTACATAAATTTGTAAATAAAAATTGGCAATGTTTTTTTGTTTATTTAAAAAAGTGAAGGGTTTTTATTCACACTCTTACTTCCTGTCCTCTCAGGAAGTATTTTCAGCAGGCTCCTTATCATCAGAGGCAGGATTATAATGACAGGTAACATCTCTATACACAGCTGATAACACAGGATCCAGCAATCACAAAGGATCCAGCAATCACAATAGCTAATTTCACAACTGACCCTGACTCCCCTCCATACACAATAACATTTACACAGACTTATTAATTGCTTCAATACAAAATATAAGGTCATGGTCTGAACATTGCGAATATGTACAGTTTCAGTTATATGCTAAAAAACAAAGCCCAAGTGGCCAGAGTGAAACTTGCAAAAGTTGTATTGCTTATTTTTAATATAGATTGTGATAAGTAAAAAAACAAAACATTTTAAAAACATTACATTTAAACACAAAAACCCAACTTTTTTTTGATTCGCACTTCTGATACACAAAAAAAGCCGCAGGAATTGGCAGCACTTTGGACGCATCGTATGTTGACATGTGGACGCTGCCCAAGTACGCAGCGTCCACCCCGCAGTGTTCACCGATCGTGTGCACATACTCTCCCAATTTCAGCAAAGTGGATGAGAGTAATAGAAATCTCACACCCACTGTGCATTTTTTTATGTAAACGGATCTGTGGTGCGTTTTTGAAAACCGTAACATATCAATTTCTCTTGCGGGTACGCTGAGCTTTCCGTGCTTATTTTCCATAGAATTGGATCCGGAAAATTTACAGAAAAAAAAATGCATATCGTGTTTAGTGGGGGAGTTTTACACTAAAAGCACATGTGGTCCACACATGACTATATCAACGAAGGATGGTCAGAGCCAAATACCAGGAAGAATCAAAAAGAAAGTAGCTTTATTGTAAACATATCATACCAAAAAAAGCAAACAGTGCCAAAACCACGATAAAAACGCATTGAAAAAACGCAATAAAAAAACTGGAGCATGTCAATTCTGCGCATTTTTGCAGTGGTTTTAAAGCCAAAGAAAGCAATGAAAAGCGAAGAGACACTGTAAAAATTAGTAAATAAATAAATAAATAAATAAACTGGCTTACTAACTGCACAGCCCTTCTCCAAGCTTCACATACATTAAAGGGAATCTGTCAGTAGGCTCTACCATTATAAGGTGCTTACATGGGCATGTACGTCATAAGAAGCGGAATAACAGGATACCTTGATATCTGCAATGTGATGCATTCCGCAGTTTGGTTATATATAAGTGAGCTTTTAAGAGCTATGGGACAGACACTGATCTCCCCGAGAATCGGTCTACAAAGCTTGTTTGGAATAAAAGGGGGCTTTACCAGTGTGAGACATGTAATGACTGACACTTTGCTCTCACAGCTAGATCACTGAGATAATTACACAGAGTACAGCAGAAGTGAACTTTTATTACAGTCATTTTCAGAGGCACTTGTCCTCTCCTAGTCCTGTCAGCCCTGCTGCAGAGCTGTGCTGGATTATAACTAACACAGTATAGTAGAACTGAACATTATCTCATTACAAACACAATAAGCACATTTGCGGGTGTCTTCTCACAGAGCTGTGATCTCTGCTGTACTGCCTTTCACCCACACTGACTGCTCGTGAGATGGAAGCTGAAGCACTATGAAAGGACAAATTATACCGCAAATGTTTTTTGCAATGAGACAAACTTCACTTCTGCTGTATCATGTTAGCTTTGCTGTACTATGCCATTTCCGATCTTACTCTAAGGCTGTGTGTGATTAGGAGAGTAGACTGTCAGTCATTACATGGCTCACATTTGTAACACCTCCTTTCAAGGAGATCTTATAATGTGGATTTCTCTGGAAAAACATATCAGATCGCAGCTATCAAGGTGTCATTTTATACAGTTTCCAATGACCTGCATACCCTTATATATGGCTTAGGAAGGTTGATCCTACTGACAGATTCCTTTTAATAACACTTCATACCTGTAATAGCTTACACTGTGGTGTATTCACAAAAGAATAAAAACTGTACACTCCCATAATTCGACTTTGATCATCTATGCATTCTCTTAATATATGGATATGAATATCTTTCAAAAGGTGTTATGGGGATTTGTCCAAAAATACCTTTCAAAATGATAATAGTGATATTAAAAGTAATACTTCAGATGTTTACCTGCTAATGCATCCTGAGCCTCGAAGAAAGTGCTAAGTCCTCCTTTCACATAAGCTACGTTCCCCTCATTTTTCTTGCTTGCTTGTTTTTTCAAGTTGTTGGCTCCTATTTTGAGCTGTTCAAAGCTAGAATCATAAAGATAAAACATAAAAAATAATTCATTATATGATTAAGATGGCACAACTGCATTATTGCAGAACCATACAGGATGGAATACCCAAATGAGCCCCATATACTCTAAATGATAGATGATCAGCAATCTAGAAAGTAAACCTGCAGAATGATCACCATGGAACCAATCTTGGTTTACAAGAACTGTTGGCAGGTGCCCAGCAGTTAAGCCTCTTCCACCATGCTTGCCGTGGGCAGGTTGTTAGAAGGCGCACATGGGATTATCGGTGCATCTCCCATGTTAGGCTTCTTATACAATGTGCTGCTGTACATGGACTTGAATCTATAACTGATTTGCACAACAATCGTCAGGGAATTGATTAGCTAATGCACATGTATGATCTTGGCACAATGCATATGTGCACTATGATCAGGACATGGTTATACTGAGAGTTCCCTTGCTGAAAGGGAATCTATCACAAGATTTGCTACAGTTTTGATAAAATCACTTTTGTTTGCTGCTGATCTAGCAGTTCTCTGAATGCTGAGCTCTGTATAACCCCACCCACACCTCTAATTGGCAGCTTTCTGTGTACTCTGTGCATAGGCAAAAAGCTGCTAATCAGTAGTGGGCAGAGTTAGATAGTGCTCATGAATATTGAGGACTACATGGCAGCAGGTTTACTAGTTCTCTACTAATAATCTCCTGATGAGAAAACTGTGATTTTATCAAACTATAGTAAGCCGCCCAGTAAGTGGCATTGCTGGAATCAGGGTCTCTCTCTCTAAATCATATTGCTCTCAGATTGAGTGGTAAAAAACTGGTGACAGATTACCTTTAAGCCTGTTTTTTACAATAAAACAGATGGAATTAACTGTTTGGGAACAGGGAGCTCCAGTGTTAATAGGGACTGGACTTCATTAAAAGAACCTTGCATTTGAGTGTGAAATAATAAAATAGCTCCAGCATGCCAAATCACCTTAGAAGTCCATTTTTGCTAATTATGGAAATTTGACCAGTCTCGCTGTAATGAGACATTTTGGAAAATATATGATATTTGGATTGTAGAAGTGAGCACAGTGTTACAAGGCTGCTACGTAAGAAAAAATAACGTACGTCACCATGAATAGTGGATAGTTGATACTAGCAGATTACGCAGATGGGCCGCCAAGGACAAGATGGAAGGGCTTGTTACAAGTATGTACAAATATTAACAAAATACAGACACTAAAGACAATGCCAAAACTTTCAGAACCTAGAAAAGTGAAAGAGTTGTTTCCGCAGTCTGCAATGTCTGCTAAACCAGGAAAGTAGCCTTTCAGGTCTCAAGCAAGACATTTCCTTCAAGGAAAAAACATGGGCAAGCAAAACAAAACAGAAGTGCCCAGAATACATTCAACATCACGTTTTCATAGGTTAAATACAGGCCAAGAGAGTGGAAAGGTGGAGGAACCCACAGATGTTAGAGAAAAACACAAGCACAGCTCGGGTATATGGGGGATTTTCTACTTATTTACAATGGGTTCTTCGATATTTTTAGGCATTAGGATTTTTTTCCTTCAGTGGTGATTTGAGCAGTCAATTTCATGTCACTGCTGCCAAAACACTGAGGTGAGAGCAGACATTGGACCCGGGGTAGATGAATACCTGCTCTGGCTGTTATGTTACATTTATAAAAGTATTTGGGCTACACTTTTCTTAAAGTAGAAAACCCCTTTAACTCTATAATCATCTTATTAATAGGAATATACAGTGCACTTTTGCTACAATGAGTAGCCACTTATCAGGACCTGCCACCGTTGGGAACAGAATAGTTTTATAAAACCATCGATAGGCCCCCACCTTCCATGGCAATCCTCAATTAGGTCGCAGTGGTCCAGGAAGGCCTTACAGATAAGGCCCCTTTCTCTGTGGAAACTAATGTGTCATGATCAGCACTGATTGTATGTCTAGTGAATAAAGCAGCTGGGACCCATCTTAGCTGGCTGTCGGATGTATACAATATGAGGTTTTCTGTGTTGCGGAGGTTCTAATCCCCGGCGAGCCGGCGGAAGGGTGCGCTTGTCATTTGCACCATCTTGTGTACTTGCTGGCAATTTACTATATGTTGTTGACTGTTGGTGATCCAATAAAGTCTCACGGGAGTGTGGTACTCTCACCTTGTGTTCAGTGGGATGAGCCTTGGCCTGTGTGTTCTTTCTAAAGAGAGCCTCATCAGTCTCCACAAGGGTTAGTTTAAATATCACACACTACTCTATCCAGAACAATTTTACACTTAGAACAAACACACAAGACGGGTCATCACAGGTCCTCCATTTACCTTGCAGAAGAGTGATTTTCTATCAGATACCATGTAGCAGAAAACTTCTCACTATTGAAGTCTCCACTCTTCCCAGGAAACAGCACCTCAATGTCTGAGTATGGAACTTTTCCCCTACAAAAGTAGAAACATGAAGATTAAAAAGAGCACAGGGAACGGTTGTAGAATTTAGGCCAAACAGACATGTATATATACATGTGCATAAATACTTTCGATTTCTCTGAAAGATAAAAGGGTTTATACTACTTTTAAAAGCTTTCACATTCTGCTGCTAGCATCCTCCGCCGGACTCTTGCCTGATTGGCAGCAGCAGTCTTGTGATTAACCCTATTGGAAAAGGAAGCAATCCTAGATGCAGGATTATCTATTTTTCTGGTGATAACCCCTTTAAAAGGTTTGATAAAATTAATAACACTCTGAATCCCAATTTTGGGCTCTGGAAGTGCCGGGTGACACGCATTATGGCGGCATTTAGTGCCCCATCAGGGAGATCACCCAGCCTTTTCCTAGTAAGGAGGGTTAAAGGGTAACACTTCTCCATGTGGAGAGCGCAAAATCAGCTCGGGGAGACTTACAGTATATGTCAATAATGTCATGCAATGCTCCCTAGGAATTTAAATATGCCAATAGACTATTTAGAGAGGAAGAGGGCAGGAACTCAAGTGCCACCTATTAGATGTAGCAATCCTAAAAGTCAATATTAACCATTTAAAAAGGGCCTTAACCATATGACTTTGGATAAGAAGCCAAAACTAGACACAAGTAGAAGACACTTGTGTACAGGTGTTTGCCTCTCATCAGTGCTACCATGTCATAAGCCTATCATCCAGCCAAATTAGATCTCCTGATTTGCACTGATGAGAGGAAAACACTCTGAAACACGTGTATGCAATTGGAGCTTCTGCTTTGGCTTCTTATTCTAAATCACATGGTAAGTTTCGATATTAACCTTTAGTATTGCTAGCTCTGATAGGCAGGCCTAGAGGTCCAGTCTTTCTTCTCTAAAGAGGCTATTTCCAGCTTTAATAAGCAATTTAAAAAGGTAAAAGAAGCCTACTTATCCTTTTCCCCTTTTTTGCATCATTGCATAGCAGCATTACTCAGCGGATGTGTAAGTCAGGGGCCTGGGGCAGCCAAGTGATACCCTTTGTCAAATCTAGAAGTTAATACGATAAAATGGTAGAAAAGAACCATCTGATTCACTATCACATCTGAATAATTCCAAAATGAGAGATTATGTGATATAACAGAGCTCTTCACATCAGAAGACAATTTGCTGGAATGCTCCACTTTGCATCCATAGCAGAAAATTAGATTAAAGAATTTGTGCATTACTCGCAGACAAGTGAACTCAAGTTTCTCGGCTTCCCATGTGGCCCTGGGAAATGCAATGGGAGAAAAGTAACCTGGATTACAGCGCAGATCTGTCTGGCTGAGATCATACACTGGAGATCAGGCCTCCCACATATACATGTTTTCATAGCTCACTGCTGACATGTTCCTCACTGAGAACTTTAACACTCAGGAAAGAAAGGATATGCTACAAGGGGCAATGGGACCGCTGCGGCCAGATCATGTAATGAGCAAAGACAAAATAGGAATCCTATTAACTCCTAACACTGAGCCGGAACGTGCATTTTAATAGAGCGTGGGAGTCATTACGATGATTGACATATAATGAATGCAGGCGAGAATAGTTCTCTCTCCTAAGCGACTTGTCAAATGATGGAAACTAAAGGGGCTGCGGAATTAGAGAAATTAACTATACATGTCACTGTCCCTGTAAGTGCATGTAATAAGCATTGTGCTGCCTTTTCTAACAATTATTTATCATATCAGGACTCTTTTCATAGAATAGTTTGCAATAATAATGTAATTTTGCACTTTGTAGTTGAAAATCATCTCTTAGGGCGTTACTCGGTTATTGGCCAGTGCTAATATTATGCTTATGTGTTAATATTAAAAGTTCACTTATTTAGGGGGAAAAAAAATAACTAGAAGATGCACTTTTTCCCTCCAAATATTTTTGGGGAAAATGGGGGTGCGTCTTGTAGTCGTAATGTACTTAAAATTAGAGTGGTGGCAGCAGGATTCAGGCGATTCTTGCGGTGGTCCGAACACTGCAGGGCGATGATCTCACTCCCATCCCAGGCTGGTGCGGCAGGTTCAGCGGTGCTTGGCGGTGTTGGGGTTCCGGCAACATTTTTTTTTTTGAAAGCCCAGAGCCCCCACACATCCAATGTCTCGATGTTGTGGCCTCCGGGAAAATGGTCTGGGATGGGATTTCCTGGAGACCACCGCATCGCAGCAATGGATGTACGGAGGCTCCGGGCTTTCACAAAATGTTGGCGGAGGCCCCGCACCACCGAGCACTGGCGAAATTGCCGCACCAGTCTGGGTCATATCATCACCAGGCCACCAAACACCTACGTGAACCGGTCCACCAGCGCTGACGATATCCCCAGGGTAAGTTGAATTCGGACTATAAGACGGACCCCCACTTGATGCATTCTTTTTTCCCTACTTTCTTTCTGAAAATTTGAGGTGCGTCTTATAGTCCGGTGAGTCTTATAGTCCAAAAAAATATGGTACAATTTTGGCAAAAAAATGGCAAAAAAGTGAATCAGCTAGTGCGTAAATCATTGAACAAGGCTGTTAAATTGTTAGAGCCTAGTAAATAATTTAGCAACAGCACAAATAAAATAATGCACAAGTTAGCCATGGCTCCTGACAAAATTATAGTGTAGACCTGGTTGAAGATACCTAGGATTATAAAGAACTTTACCGAGTTACACATTATGAGGATATTAAAGATTAGTTTTCAGGAGTCCACTATAGATGAGATATTCTTTTGCCATGTCCTCAATTTTAGATTAGTGTAGATCCCAGGGGTTGAACAACCACCAATCAGTAGAATAAAGGAGATGCTGATCCAGTAAAAATGAGTTACATTTATTTCATTAGTAATAAGTACCAGACACAGCTGCAGTGCTTGTGAAAACAATAGCTTCATTATTTACTTTCCAAAAAACTCTTTTTTTAAATAATTTAGCATCTACATTGTGGCGATATTAGCAAAGTATCTGCCACCTAATGAGTTAACTTTTTAAAGTCCAAGTTGATGTTATCAAAAAGTTTTCACTGAGGTGTGTACTTTCCATATATGATGCTGATCAATCTTAAGCAGGCAGCTCCGATCTCCTGGTCTAACAACCAGTCAGTGAGGGGGGAGGGACAGCACAGCTGAGTTTGGCTGTGGCACATCACAAACTCTTATATCAGTTCTCCTGCTCTCATAGCAGTCACCTCTGCTGTACTTCCCGCCCCCAACACTGCCTGTTTGGAGATGAGAGCTCAAAGTATCAGTATCACACTTATGTCTATTGTGCTCTACTTGAAATCACTCTGCAGTGAGAGCTAAGCCGGGTGTCACTATATCTTAAGAGTAGTCCAGAACAAGTAGGTTACTCCTGTGCGAGATATAATGATCTGATCTCACTGCTGAGTACTTACAAGTTGCTAACAGATTAAGACAAGCTGAAAAAAGGGGTTTGGAATGTGACCCCGTTAACTCAGCTGCACTACCCCTCCTTCCACATGAAGTAGGTTAGACCAGGAGATCTGAGCTGCATGCGTCATTACGTTTCACACACTGAGAAACCTGCTCTAAGCTATAGTAGTGGTGTGTTTTTCTTTCCTTTGAGTGTTGTAGCCTGCTTATGATTTTTCAGCATCGTACAGGAAGAAATACACGCCTCCAGTGAAAACGCTCTGCTAACACCAACTAAAAAAAAAAACAAAAAAAGTTAACTTGTTAGGATCCAATACTTTGAGAAGATCTCCGGAACGGAGAGGCGAAATTAAAAAAAAAAAACACAAGATAAATATATATGCTTTATTCAGCTCTGCAGCCACTATAACATCCTGTGTCCAGTTCAACATGGAACATTTGGTGAAAGGTCCTCTTTAACCACCGAGACAACTTGATGATTTTTTTTTAATTCTTTAATTTTTTCTGTCCTGTCTTCCAATTTTGTTTTTTATTTTTCCCACTGACAGCTGTTTGAAGACTTTTTTTTGCGAAATAAGCTGTAGCTTTTAATGGCACCATTCATTTTACCATTTGATGTATTCAAAATCAGGCGAAAAATTCCAAATGGGAAAAAAATTAGTTTCCATTTTAGGGATTCACGTTTCTTGTGTCAAAACAGTGTGACGTTTATTTCCATAGGTTGCACAGCACCAGAAAACAAAACCATAAAGGAAAAATCCCAAGCCTTGTCCAGGTGCTAACTAAACAACACAGAACATGGCTCCTCATACACAGCAGAGCTATTCCCAGTTTGGTCAAACAAAACTGCTATCATCCACAGCAACCTCTGATACTTACAGTTTGGTGCACACGACCTGTGCTCCACTCAGAGAGATTCTGGCTTGTCTCTCTGCAGCGCCAATACAAATCCAGTCTGGTCAGCTTCCCCCACTAAGGTGAACACCTAGCCTGGTTATAGGCAGACCCAGCCAGGTACACCTAATTAGAACCTGTAGTGCTAGGAATTAACCCTAGCCTATTTGGATTTGTTACACCCCATTGTTTTGGGGGTTTTGATTTTATGGTTTTCATGGTATGGTAAAAATGACTTGGCAGCATAATTCTCCAGATCAATATTATTACAGCAATACCAAATTTGTTTGTATTTAGATGTTGAAAAAAAATAGTTTGTGTCAACATTTTATGAGGCCCATAATGGTTTTATTTTTCCATCAATAGAGCTCTGCGTGAGGGCTTATTTTTAGCGTCCAGAGCTGATTGTTTTATTAATACCAATTTGGGGCACATACAACATTTTTATTATTTGCCTTTTTCCTGGGAGGTGAAGTCCCTGCAAAAACTACAATTCAAGTGTTTTGATTCTTTTTCTATTTACAGTGTTTACCGACTACAAGCTGTAATACCACAGTATTGCAATATATAGTGAAAATTGGGGTCTTCCTAGAAGGTAAACCTGTGGCTGAGCTTCACAGGAGTACCAAGATTCAAGTTCGCAGTGATGGGGCTTTCAGCAGGTTTAAGGCTGCTATAGTAACCCATTGGTGCCTGACATTTCCATCAAGAGAGGTTGTTGGCAGCGGGTGAGTATGAGCACCAGCAACTGCACCTTTTAAATATCTCCGACTGCTGTTGTTAGTCACAGATGCTTAGTAATCTATTATTGAATTTTAGAGCCAAACAACAACAATTAAAAGTTATACATTTTATTCAGTTATTTAAAAGCATACCCCAAAGAGAAGCAAGCAAATATATAACTAACAATATGTAATATGTTAATGATGTAATATACAAGTCAGAAGTTGGGTTATACAAACATATCACAATCTCTGATGATTGTCTGGAGCACCATCAAATCCATTATCATCAAATGGAAAGAACATAGTATGACAACAAACTTGCCAAGAGAGGGCCGCCCACCAAAACTCTCAGCCCAGGCAATGAGGGCATCAATCAGAGACAAAAGATAACCTAAAGGAGATGCAGAGTTCCCAACCAGAGACTGGAGTAACTGGCCATATGACCTCAATAAGCCGTACACTCCATAGAGGTGGCTTTTATGGAACAGTTGGCAAAAAAAGCATTTACTTACAATTTTTGAGTGTAAGGCTGGTTTTGAAACTCCTCAACTGTATGGAGGAAAGTGCTGTGGTCAGATGAGACCAAATTTGAACTTTTTGGCCACCAAAGGTAAACGCTGTATCTGATGCCAAACCAACACAGCTCATCACTCTAAGAACACCATCCCCACAGTGAAACATGGTGGTGGCAGCATCATGCTGTAGGGATGTTTTTCGGCTGCTGAGACAGGTCCGAATCGAGGGGAAGATGGATGGTGCAAAATACAGAATTATTCTTTAGCAAAACTTGTTTCAGTCTTTCAGTGATTTGAAACTGGGAAGGACGTTCACCTTTCAACAAGGCAATGACCAAAAGCATACTGCTACAGCAACACTCCAGTGGTTTAAGGGGAAATGTGTAAATGTTTTGGAGTGGCCAAGTCAAATCTCAGACCTTAATCCAATTGAGAATCTGTGGTCAAACTTGAAGATAGATGGTTTCCTCTGGTGACCAGCAAACTTGAAGTAGCTACAGCAGTTTTGCCTCGTGAAAAATTACTCCCCATCTAATAAACTATGTTTTAATTCGTTTTCAAGATCTTGTTCAGTGAATAAAAACAGGTTTGCTTGAATTCAGAGAGATGGATAAACCATATAGGTCTTTTCATAGCTAAAGATTTGCAACAATTAACAATTCTTAAAAAAAACCAAAAACTATGGACACCCTTGAGATGGGAAAAAAACAAACTGATTTTTTTCTTACAATAATGTTACTTTTAGTTAATAAAATCGCAATAAGTTTCAGTCTGCAGTCTTTATTCCTTCATTAATTTTTAGACCACTGAAATGCAGTTTACAGCCTGATCCAAGGTTCAGATGTTTCCCTTGTGGGAGTATCTCTCACAGTAATATAGGCTGGATGTGAGAAATGAGTATCCAGGGTGCTGTGGTCTTTATTGTCATTCATGCATCAGTATTGCTCTAATGCTGTATTTATTTCCTTCCCATATACTTTCTAAACCTCTCCTTCCCACTGCCATCTTTTACACTGACAGAAGGGAGGGGAAGAGCAGAGAGAGCAGTCAGGACCAGGAGCAGAAGCCCTGACTGGTTTATATGAGTTTTCAACAAGCACCGAGTTAGATAAAAGGACTCACAGAAACTCTTCAGCAGCAAAATGGTAGAACATTATTAAACTAAACTATTTAGAAAGTTGTTTAAGTCTCCATTTAGTTAAAGAATTAACAATATAAAAAATTCCATGAGAAGGAGTACAAAGCCATTACTATTGCAATAAGCTCAGCTCAGGGCTGTTATCAATCACACATTTCGCTGTCCAGAGACAACTAAATAAAAGGCTAAAATGTAACTTCTACTAGTAAACTGAAGTCCTGATTCTATTAGTATGTGCACAGCAATATTATAATAGGCGTTATGTGCAAAAACAAACTGCTGCTTACAAATAATGCAAACTATTAAAAAGCAACTCACAAGATAATGTTTTTCTTTTCTTTTTCAGATAGCTCACTCTTTTTTTTTTCCCCTTTGATTGTCCAGCACTCAGAGAGACATGAAAGTTAACTTTTTTAGGCTGTGTGCACACATTCCGGATTTTTCGCGTTTTTTTCGCTATAAAAACGCGATAAAACCGTGAAAGAAAAAACGCATCCATTAAGCATCCTATTAATAGAATGCAATCCGCAATTTTTGTGCATATGTTGCGTTTTTTTCCGTGATAAAAATGCAGCATGTTCATTAATTTTATGGATTTCTGCTATTTAACCCCTTTCTGCCATTGAACGTACTATTCCGTCCATGTGGGGTGGGCCCTAATTCCCAAGGACGGAATAGTACGTCCAGCACGATCGGCCGCGCCCACGGGGGGAGCGCGGCCGATCGCGGCCGGGTGTCAGCTGCCTATCGCAGCTGACATCCGGCACTATGTGCCAGGAGCGGTCACGGACCGCCCCCGGCACATTAACCCCCGGCACACCGCGATCAAACATGATCGCGGTGTGCCGGCGGTACAGGGAAGGGGCTCCCTGCGTGCTTCCCTGAGACCCCCGGAGCAACGCGATGTGATCGCGTTGCTGCGAGGGTCTCCTACCTCCTATCCCTGCAGGCCCCGGATCCAAAATGGCCGCGGGGCTGCATCCGGGTCCTGCAGGGATTACTTCCGGGTGCCGTGCAGACTGCAGATGAAAGCTGCAGCCTGCACGGCTGTAAGTGAGATCGGTGTTCTGACAGAGTGCTGTGCACACTGTCAGATCACCGATCTGTAATGTCCCCCCCTGGGACAAAGTAAAAAAGTTAAAAAAAAAAATTCCCACATGTGTAAAAAAAAAAAAAAAGAAAAAAAATTCCTAAATAAAGAAAAAAAAAAATATTATTCCCATAAATACATTCCTTTATCTAAATAAAAAAAAATCAAACAATAAAAGTACACATATTTAGTATCGCCGCGTCCGTAACGACCCCACCTATAAAACTATATCACTAGTTAACCCCTTCAGTGAACACCGTAAAAAAAAAAAAAAAAAAAAAAACGAGGCTAAAAACAACGCTTTATTCTCAAACCACCAAACAAAAAGTAGAATAACACGCGATCAAAAAGACGGATATAAATAACCATGGTACCGCTGAAAACGTCATCTTGTCCCGCAAAAAACGAGCTGCCATACAGCATCATCAGCGAAAAAATAAAAAAGTTATAGTCCTCAGAATAAAGCGATGCTAAAATAATTATTTTTTCTATAAAATAGTTTTTATCGTATAAAAGCGCCAAAACATAAAAAAAATGATATAAATGAGGTATCGCTGTAATCGTACTGACCCGAAGAATAAAACTGCTTTATCAATTTTACCAAACGCGGAACGGTATAAACGCCTCCCCCAAAAGAAATTCATGAATAGCTGGTTTTTGGTAATTCTGCCTCACAAAAATCGGAATAAAAAGCGATCAAAAAATCTCCCGTGCCCGAGCATGTTACCAATAAAAACGTCAACTCGTTCCGCAAAAAACAAGACCTCACATGACTCTGTGGACTCAAATATGGAAAAATTATAGCTCTCAAAATGTGGTAACGCAAAAAATATTTTTTGCAATAAAAAGCTTCTTTCAGTGTGTGACGGCTGCCAATCATAAAAATCCGCTAAAAAACCCGCTACAAAAGTAAATCAAACCCCCCTTCATCACCCCCTTAGTTAGGGAAAAATAAAAAAATTAAAAAAATTTATTTATTTCCATTTTACCATTAGGGCTAGGGTTAGGGCTAGGGTTAGGGCTAGGGTTAGGGCTGGGGCTAGGGTTAGGGTTAGGGCTGGGGCTAGGGTTGGGGCTGGGGCTAGGGTTAGGTTGGGGCTAGGGTTAGGGCTAGGGTTAGGGCTACAGTTAGGGTTGGGGCTAAAGTTAGGGTTAGGGTTTGGATTACATCTACGGTTGGGAATAGGGTTGGGATTAGGGTTAGGGGTGTGTCTGGGTTAGAGGTGTGGTTAGGGTTACCGTTGGGATCAGGGTTAGGGATGTGTTTGGATTAGGGTTTCAGTTATAATTGGGGGGTTTCCACTGTTTAGGCACATCAGGGGCTCTCCAAACGCGACATGGCGTCCGATCTCAATTCCAGCCAATTCTGCATTGAAAAAGTAAAACAGTGCTCCTTCCCTTCCGAGCTCTCCCGTGCGCCCAAACAGGGGTTTACCCCAACATATGGGGTATCAGCGTACTCGGAACACATTGGAGAACAACTTTTGGGGTCCAATTTCTCCTGTTACCCTTGGGAAAATACAAAACTGGGGGCTAAAAAATAATTTTTGTGGAAAAAAAAATATTTTTTATTTGCATGGCTCTGCCTTATAAACTGTAGTGAAACACTTGAGGGTTCAAAACTCTCACAACACATCTAGATGAGTTGCTTAGGGGGTCTACTTTCCAAAATGGTGTCACTTGTGGGGGGTTTCTACTGTTTAGGTACATTAGGGCCTCTGCAAACGCAATGTGACGCCTGCAGACCATTCCATCTAAGTCTGCATTCCAAATGGCGCTCCTTCCCTTCCGAGCCCTCCCATGCGCCCAAACGGTGGTTCCCCTCCACATATGGGGTATCAGCGTACTCAAGACAAATTGGACAACAACTTTTGGGGTCCAATTTCTCCTGTTACCCTTGGGAAAATACAAAACTGGGGGCTAAAAAATAATTTTGGGGGGAAAATTTTTATTTTTTATTTTCACGGCTATGCGTTATAAACTGTAGTGAAACACTTGAGGGTTCAAAACTCTCACAACACATCTAGATGAGTTGCTTAGGGGGTCTACTTTCCAAAATGGTGTCACTTGTGTTTTTTTTTTTACTGTTTAGGTACATTAGGGCTCTGCAAACGCAATGTGACGCCTGCAGACCATTCCATCTAAGTCTGCATTCAAAATGGCGCTCCATCCCTTCCGAGCCCTCCCATGCGCCCAAACAGTGGTTCCCCCCCACATATGGGGTATCAGCGTACTCAGGACAAATTGGACAACAACTTTTGGGGTCCAATTTCTCCTGTTACCCTCGGGAAAATACAAAACTGGGGACTAAAAAATAATTTTTGTGGGAAAAAAATGTTTGTTTTATTTTTACGGCTCTGCATTATAAACTTCTGTGAAGCAGTTGGTGGGTCAAAGTGCTCACCACACCTCTAGATAAGTTCCTTAGGGGGTCTACTTTCCAAATTGGTGTCACTTGTGGGGGGTTTCAATGTTTAGGCACATTAGTGGCTCTCCAAACGCAACATGGCGTCCCACCTCAATTCCTGTCAATTTTGCATTGAAAAGTCAAACGGCGCTCCTTCTCTTCCGAGCTCTCCCATGCGCCCAAACAGTGGTTTACCCCCACATATGGGGTATCAGCGTACTCAGGGCAAATTGTACAACAACTTTTGGTGTCCAATTTCTTCTCTTACCCTTGGGAAAATAAAAAATTGGGGGCGAAAAGATAATTTTTGTGAAAAAATATGATTTTTTATTTTTACGGTTCTGCATTATAAACTTCTGTGAAGCACTTGGTGAGTCAAAGTGCTCACCACACCTCTAGATAGGCTCCTTAGGGGGTCTACTTTCCAAAATGGTGTCACTTGTGGGGGGGTTTCAATGTTTAGGCATATCAGGGGCTCTCCAAACGCAACATGGCGTCCCATCTCAATTCCAGTCAATTTTGCATTGAAAAGTCAAATGGCGCTCCTTCGCTTCCGAGCTCTGTCATGCGCCCAAACAGTGGTTTACCCCCACATATGGGGTATCGGCGTACTCAGGACAAATTGTACAACATCTTTTGGGGTCCATTTTCTCCTGTTACCCTTGGTAAAATAAAACAAACTGGAGCTGAAGTAAATTTTGTGTGAAAAAAAAGTTAAATGCTCATTTTTATTTAAACATTCCAAAAATTCCTGTGAAACACCTGAAGGGTTAATAAACTTCTTGAATGTGGTTTTGAGCACCTTGAGGGGTGCAGTTTTTCGAATGGTGTCACACTTGGGTATTTTCTATCATATAGACCCCTCAAAATGACTTGAAATGAGATGTGGTCCCTAAAAAAAAATGGTGTTGTGAAAATGAGAAATTGCTGGTCAAATTTTAACCCTTATAACTCCCTAACAAAAAAAATTTTGGTTCCAAAATTGTGCTGATGTAAAGTAGACATGTGGGAAATGTTACTTATTAAGTATTTTATGTGACATATCACTGTGATTTAATTGCATAAAAATTCAAAGTTGGAAAATTGCAAAATTTTTAAAATTTTTGCCAAATTTCCGTTTTTTTCACAAATAAACGCATGTAATATCAAAGAAATGTTACCACTATCATGAAGTACAATATGTCACGAGAAAACAGTTTCAGAATCACCGGGATCCGTTGAAGCGTTCCAGAGTTATAACCTCATAAAGGGACAGTGGTCAGAATTGTAAAAATTGGCCCGGTCCATAACGTGCAAACCACCCTTGGGCGTGAAGGGGTTAATGCATTGGGAAGCTCCGGAAAAAAAAAAGCCCAAAATCCGCACAAAAAGAGGGAGAAAAATGCGCAAAAAACGCGTGCGGATTTCCAGCAGAAAAAGTCCGGTTTTGTTAAGGAAATTTCTGCAAATAATCCTGACGTGTGCACATAGCCTTATGCTTGGAAAAATTACTTCAAATAATGTAACATAGTAGTTACACCATTTTATTTTCAACTCATGAATAGTAAACTCTTATCTAGAAGTAAACACACACTTTACCATCAGAAATTAATCACCTTTTGGAATTACCGTAAATCAATGATCTGTCAGTGGAAATGTAAAAGATTTTTCATTGGCTCATATAATTAATTATATAATAAAAATATTAAAAAAAAGGTTAGAGTTTTATAATTTTTAACATTTAGGCTGTGTGCACACGTCGCTTTTTTTTCGTGTTTTTTTCGCGTTTTTTCGCTATAAAAAATGCAAAAAAAGCTCACATTAAGCATCCTATTTATTAGAATGCAAGCCGCATTTTTTGTGCACATGCTGCGTTGTTTTCCTGAGCAGAAACGCTTTCCAGAAAAAACGCAGCATGTTCATTAAATTTGCGGAATCACGGGGATTCCGCACACCTAGGAATGCATCGATCCGCTTACTTCCCGCATGGGGCTATGCCCACCATTCGGGAAGTAAGCAGATCATGTGCGGTTGGTACCCAGGGTGGAAGAGAGACTTTCCTCCACGGACTGGGCACCATATAATTGGTAAAAAAAAAAAAAGAATTAAAATAAAAAAGTGATATACTCACCTTCTGATGGCCCCCGGAGTCTTCCCGCCTCTCAGCGGTGCACGCGGCCGCTTCCGTTCCCATGATGGATGCTTTGTGTGAAGGACCTGCAATGACGTCGCGGTAGGTCGCTGCATAGGCAGCATCAATAGTAAAAAGTTGGTCACACTTGTCAAACACTATGTTTGACAAGTGTGACCAACCTATCAATCAGTTTTCCAAGCGATGCTACAGATCGCTTGGAAAACGCTAGCATTCTGCAAGCTAATTATGCTTGCAAAACGCTAGGAATATGCATGCTAATTCCGCATGCGATATACCCACTGCAGGAGTTGCAGAATTGCCGCGGAAATTTCCACGGCAATTCTGCGACGTGTGCACTTAGCCTTAAAGTAGACAAGTCCATTGAGTTCAATCTATAGCCTAACATGATGATCCAGAGAAAGACAAACACCCCATGGTGCAGATGATAATTGCCCTATATTAGGGGAAATATTCCTTCCCGAATCCACATATGGCAATCAGACTAGTTTCCTGAATCCACGTTCCATCATAGAATCGAATACTCATAACCTGTAATATTATATTTTTCAAGAAAGCATCCAGACCCTCCTTGAACGTTTTTAGCTAATCAACCATTCCAACATCATGTGGCAAAAAGTTCCATAGTCTCACTGCTCTTACAGTAAGGAATCTGAATCCGTGATTATGATTAGACATAGAAGATGCCCCCTTGTCATCATTGCAGGCCTAAGTGTAAAAACATTATTACCGGATTTGACTTTTGCAAAACATTGTGAGAAAGTTTATGAAAAACTGCACCAAAATTTGTGTAAAAAAATTTGCTAAAAAATAAATTAGTCACTCTGCAGCAGAATTGGCATGCTATTGATTAGAAAACCTGTGGCAATTCCAATTTCCAAGTGGGAATTGACCTTTACTAAGTTATTCAGTTTGGAAAAATATACACTAAGGGGCGATCTATTATACAAATATATAAGGGGACATTGCAGAGATCTTTCTAATGATCTTTTATAACTAGGCCTGCAATGACAAGGGGGCGACCTCTACGTCTAGAAGAAAGATGGTTTAATTTGCATGTAACGTGGATTCTACGTCGCCTTACAGTAATATACAAAAGGTCTGCAGTGTGCCAGAACCACAGCAATATAGTAACAAAACTCAACTTATGGAAATGCTCCAGTAGATGGCAATGTTATACCAAGAAACAGGGAAGACCCCGGCCGTGGGAAGATCTAGTTTGGACAATAAGTGGGTGGCTGAAGAATGACTTGGAACCTAATTTACTTTTCAGAATTCATTTTTATTACTGGATCTGATCTCGTGCTGACCCGGCACAATATACAGAGCAACAAACACTGCTTGGACTTCATAGTGTATGGGGAGAGTTGCTCTGTATCTGAGTGTCGGCATCTTTATAATTTGGCAGAAGAAAAAATAAAATGTGTGCTGGGCCTGCAGTCGTAAGGCACAGATGTCTCAGTGCACATAGGATTTTACAAAAGGGAATCGAGACAATGGTCAAATAAAACCGGAAAGGCCAGAGTCTAAATGTTCCCAAGAGCAAAACATAATAATGTAGTAAAAAGGAAGAATAAATATATGATTTATTGAAGAGTACAACTGTGCGATAAAACACGGCCACCAGATTTCAGCAGGCAAATTTTTCCACGATGAGCACACGCCGTGCAAATTCTTTAAGGGAAACGAATGTAAAAAATGGAACAAAAATGCATTTATTTTACGCAGCTCCTTCCTGCCAATATATCAGGATTTGCAGCAGAATTTTCACATTTTCACACCTGTACACTCAGCTGAGCCGAGCGTGCATGTGTCCTTATGGGAAGAGGAGACTGAACTGAGGGAGCCTGTAATTAAATTAATGAAGCATGCCAGAGCCTGGCAGTGTGATTGCAGTTTCACTCTGAAAAGGTATATTTTTCTCTGGCGTCTCCGGTCCAATTCATCATAGCATTTGCACCAGTTTTTTGGTGTGAACTCCTCTCAATTAATGACCTTGCGATTTGCAACAAATTCATGGAAAAAAAAATGCTATTTATTTTTTTCAAGTTGTCTTTTGTTTTCTAATGATTTTAACGTCAGTATGGCTTTTCCAGATGTTTCAGACAGGTTTCTGAATTGCGACTTTATTCAACAGTCGCAAAATTTGGGGCAACTCTACTTTCGTCCCCACCTACTCCCCTCCTGATGTGATGTTCGCTAGATTAAAAGACACGCTGTTTAAAAAAAAAAAAAAAAACCCACATTTTGCATTTATGTGTGAAAAGTCGCAAAAACGGTTAAAAGGCAGCAAGTCAAATTTGGGCTTATTGAAAAATTAATGAATCATGTGTGCCATTTTGTTGGATTAGGCACACAAAATGTCCGGGAAAACCAAAAGTCAAAAGAACCCTGCAAATGATGAATCTGGCCCATAGTTTGAAAAGCTGGTCGTGGACTCTAGGGAGAGACCCGACTAATGAGCTCCCCCAGCAAGCTTCTCCCTGAAAAACTGCAGTTAATTAATAGGTCGCTCTCATGTGTGTACATAGTGAGAGACCTCGTAATGAACCAGAGAAGGATGGGGAGAAGCCAGGTGGGCGACGTCACAAGTCTAGTTAGGTCCCTCTCTAAAGTCCCTAGCCAGCTTTTCAAACTATGGGCCTGATTGATCATTTGTGGAGTTTTTTGTCACTTTTCTTTGTTGACTTTTGGTTTTCGCGACCAGCTTCTCTTTGAAACACCACAGCATTTGACAGGTTCATTTTTTTAACATACAAAAGAGCCTCAGGTATTGGAGAAAGATAAAAAGTGGCAAATTATGGTGCACACCATAAATTATGTCTTTTTTCATGCAAGTTTGTGGAGTAAACACAATAACTGATGGTCTTCACATTGTTTCAGAGTAAAACATTGAACCAAAAAAGCAGGACACAGATGGATGTGTAAACTAGGTGGTTACCTTACATCCACCAGGCTAGGCTTGATTGACAGGTCTCTAACCATTAGCATATTTGCAGTATCATTTCTAACTTTACAGCCTCGTGCACACGCTGAGTATTTGATGAGTTTTTTACCTCAGTATTTGAAAGATAAAACCAGGAGTGGGTGATAAATACAGAAGTGGTGACGTGTCTCTATTCTACTTTTCCTGTTTAATGTTCCTCTCCTGGTCTTGGCTTACAAATACTGAGGTAAAATACGGACCAAATGCTCAACGTGTGCACGTGGCCTAAAAAGATCTTTGCCACTGCGTAGCCTGTCAGAATTTTGTGATGTCTGTTCTTAGGGGAATATAAATTTATGGACAGTTTTCCGCTTTGTTTTTTGTTTTGTTTAGTTGTTTTTTTATTTTTGATCGTATTTATATACAGATACATACTATATAATACATACAGACATACATATATATGTATTGCTGAGCTGTGAGAGAAAGATGAAAACTCTTTCTATTGCAGAGTTTCTAAAAAAAACAACAAAAAAAAACGGCATGCATGTGGAGAAATGAAAACAATAAAACGCTGCTAAGGGCTCCATCGGGAAGAGTTAAGGTTGAGATCCCCAGACTTGGGCCACCCAGCTAGTCTACAAATGCACTGTCCTGCGCTCCCAATGGATTTCCTATCAGTCAGTTTTGGGACATTTTACATAAACATTCCCCTTGAAATGACTAAGGGCTCCTTTACCTTCAAGCAGGGTGTTTCCTTGGTTTTCATTTTAAGACATTCATCAGACGAATATCTGTGTATTTGATTTCGCTCGCCCTCGTTGGGGAGAAACCGCATTGGTTTCAAACTATTTCTGTTCCTCAGTTTCAAAGTCAAAGAGAAGGAAATAGATTTTCTGACGGCGCTCAGCGTAAGCAAAATCAAAAAGGGATTAAGAATTTGCTTTGTGTATACAATGTAAGTTCTAAATACGACTAGGGTAATCCGAGTCACGTCTTGGAAGGGGAAGGTGATTTGAAATTATTGGTGTGCCAAGTGTTCAATCAGGAACACGCACAATCGGAGATTTCAACTAATGCCGAGCCTAAATTTATTTACATCTACCACAAATACCCCAGCTGACGAGATCAGAATGAAAGAAAAATCTATCACAACCACCAATTTATTTATTCTTTATTTATTTTACCTTTTTTAAGAACAACAATCTTTAAATATCAATAGAAAAACATACAAAAATTATATATATATATATACATATATATATATATATATATATATACACACACACACACCACATTTGGAAATAACTTAGAGCACTTACCTATTTTAGAATCCATCAACTAAGTAAGAACTTAAAGGAACAATCTTCATTTGGACAATTGACTTTAATATGATTAAATTCTACGTATACAGTTGAAAAAAATATTTTATTCTAATTTCTCCTTTCCAGTCTTATCAAAATGAAAGCAAACTTCAACTGCTTTCTCCCATGGGAGCGTTGCACTGTCTGCTACTCAGAATCCGAGAAGCAAGGAGCACAACTGTTTACATCTCTGTAAGGTCTTTAGACCTTTTATTGGCACGGTACTCCGATTAAGGACGAGAACAAGTGGAACTGAATTTTGCTTTGATCGTGACTAAACAGAAAAAAATCGTTCCACGTACTATTGGTACAAAGAATAATTATGATATAAAAAGTATAATAAAATAATATGTAAATGATACGCAACATTGTATGAGCAATTAAATAATAATAAAGAAAGAAATTGTGGATATACTAACCATATCTTTAGGGTTTTTATTCAGCACATTCTGATACACAAATATATGAATCCATGACTTCTTAAAAATATGGGAATACAATCCCGACAAACATACATCTATTAAACCAGATCTGGAAAACCAGACACATTATGGATGGCTTTAGTATACAATACAACTCACAAATATAGGTACGTTTATTTAAAGGGGATATTATTTCTTTGTTGTTGTTTTTACTCTTTGTGTCATTTTATTTATATTTAAAAAGTCTTGCTTAAAAAAAACAAAAAAAACACAAACATATTTTTGCTAAGAAAAAAGTAAGTTCAGAATGGGTGAGAAATGTACATAAAATAAACACTGTACACCATTCCCCCATTGCTCCCATTCCAGTGATTCCTAGTCTCCAGCAAGTCTAAACTTATTGGCGCATCAATAATATCCAGACTCGGGGACGTGACCACTTTAATAAATGACTAGTGGATTTATTTTTTTTATTAAAATCTTTTCAGAACATTTTGTAAAAACACATGTACCACTGGACAAGCTCATTTCTGAAAGTACAATAAGCATCAGTGAAACAATAATAAGATATATAAATGAAAAGACAACAACAAAAGTACATCAGAAAAGTAACGCCTTTGAAAGGAGCTGTACATTTAGGGACAACCCTTCTATAGTAAATGCCTACTCTACTGAAGTGACATAATGAGTGCTGCAATCTATTAGTGCAAGCGACTGAGGAACTGAAAAAGCGGTGGTCACTGATGGGCTGCAGCCTTCACAGTCCCCTCAGACTCTCCTACTGATAGATTGCGGCGCTCACGTGACATATACACTTTTCTCATCAAACTATGTATAACTTCCTTTTTTTTGGTCCTTTTTTACTTATTTTTATACATTTTACGCAGCTTAACCCTTGGCAGTAGTATCTTGCATATTATGTAAATATATTGACTTTTGCTAGTTACGTGTTCTTTGTAGGCCCTGATAAAGGTCATTCTGTCTGAAATGTTGGCCTGTTTTCTTGTACAGACTCTTTGTTGCACTACATAAAGTTTGTGTGTTTTCGCCTGCAAGTTTTCAGTGCCGTGTATATATATATATACACACACACAATGTCATGGGATTAGAAATGGACACAGAGCTTGGAGCGGCACTGATGTTAGAGGTATGGTTTTTTTTATTTTGTTAGGCACATTAGGATTATTAAAAATGGATGTTTGAGTAATGGACAACCCCTTTAAGCTTCATTTTACATAAGTTTTCTTAAAACCTTCCTGACATTAAAATATGCCACCTAACCTCCTACTTCACCAGAGTTCTTGATCCTCCGATAGCTGTACCCATCTTCACTCCTTGAAATAACATCCTACTATTGGTCCCATTGGTACAACTGCTGATTGACATGAGCTCACGTACCTCTGAGTCCAACCCCACTGTTTCCATCACTATGTAATTCAGTTTCTCCCAAGTCTAGGGGACTCATTAAGTAACTCTTGTATAAAGACGAATCAACTGAGCTTCACATTTTGATGCTGGTGCAAATTGGACTTCACAAGCGGTGGTCTCTTCTTTCATGTATTCCAGCCCATTAGACATTTGGAAAATCCATCAACTTTCACATTTTATTAGCTCCCTTCTGCCAGTTCTTACAATATGAATATCTACTTGAGCTGATTTGCTTCGATAAAGAACCTTTTAGACACAACCTTTCGATATCCTACTTCATCCTGCAATCACCTCATGACCAACCACCACCCAAAAATATCTTACTGTGGGACGTAGATTTGGGTCTTTAACCTCAGAACAAAGGCAAAGTATTTCCTCTTATCACATAAGGTACTGATCAGCTCCCACATTCAAGAGTCCCGACTATAAAATCCTATGTCTACATGCAACCCTACTTGCAGGAGATGTGGAGAGGCGGAGGCTTGATTCCTTCACATTTTTTGGTCTTGCAAACGCCTTATCCCTATCCTTAGGGATGTTCAGCAGGTAATTTGAAAAATCACAGATTGGACAGTACACTTTACCCTTTGCTGCTCTTGCCCCATAACGGAGATTCCCACACCGATCTACAAACATTCCATTTTACGTCATCTTCAAATGACAACAAGAGCACATACAAATCTATTATAGAAGAGGGAGAAATCTCCTAAATCTCTCAGGTTTTCTAAAATTAACAACTTGATGCACATGGAAGACAAATCCCCTTTCATTCACAATTCCTGTAGACTGTGAGCCCTCGCGGGGGCAGGGTCCTCCCTCCTCATGTACTTGTGTGTGCCTTGTTTTACTCATGTTTATTGTACTTGTCTATATTTGCCCTGTTCACATGTAAAGCGCCATGGAATTAATGGTGCTATAAAAATGTATAATAATAATAATAATAATAATAAAATTCTCATGATTTCAAACTAATGGGTGGAATTTCAATAGACACAGGAACATACCGTATATACTCGAGTATAAGCCGACCCGAGTATAAGCCGACCCCCCTAATTTTGCCACAAAAAACTGGGAAAACTTATTGACTCGAGTATAAGCCTAGGGTGGAAAATGCAGCAGCTACCGGTGAATTTGAAAAATAAAAATAGATGCTCCATACCGTTCATTATGGCCCCATAGCTGTGCCATATAGTGCTCTGCATCATTCATTATAGCCCCACAGCTGTACCATAGAAAGCTGTGCCATATAGTGCTCTGCACCGTTCATTATTGCCCCATAGCTGTGCCATATAGTGCTCTGCACCGTTCATAATTGCCCCATAGCTGTGCCATATAGTGCTCTGCGCCGTTCATTATTTCCCCATAGCTGTGCCATATAGTGCTCTGCACCGTTTACTATTGCCCCATAGCTGTACCATATAGTGCTCTGCACCGTTCATAATTGCCCCATAGCTGTGCCATATAGTGCTCTGCACCGTTCATTATTGCCCCATAGAATGTGCCATAGAAAGCTGTGCCATATAGTGCTCTGCACCGTTCATTATTGCCCCATAGCTGTGCCATATAGTGCTCTGCACCGTTCATTATTGCCCCATAGCTGTGCCATATAGTGCTCTGCGCCGTTCATTATTGCCCCATAGCTGTGCCATATAGTGCTCTGCACCGTTCATTATTGCCCCATAGGATGTGCCATAGAAAGCTGTGCCATATAGTGCTCTGCACCGTTCATTATTGCCCCATAGCTGTGCCATATAGTGCTCTGCACCGTTCATTATTGCCCCATAGGATGTGCCATAGAAAGCTGTGCCATATAGTGCTCTGCACCGTTCATTATTGCCCCCATAGCTGGGCCATATAGTGCTCTGCACCGTTCATTATTGCCCCCATAGCTGGGCCATAGAAAGCTGTGCTGCTGCTGCAATAAAAATAATAAACAACATACTCACCTCTCTTGCTTGCAGCTCCTCGGCGTCCGGTCCCGGCGTCTCTCTGCACTGACTGATCAGGCAGAGGGCGGCGTGCACACTATATGCGTCATCGCGCCCTCTGACCTGAACAGTCAGTGCGGAGAGAGAGACGCCGGGAAGATGGAGCGGCGCCCGGCGTGTGGAATGCGGACAGGTGAATATGACATACTTACCTGCTCCCGGCGTCCCGCTCCTTCCCCCGGACAGCTGGTCTTCGGTGCCGCAGCCTCTTCCTCTGTCAGCGGTCACCGGCACCGCTGATTAGAGAAATGAATAGGCGGCTCCGCCCCTATGGGAGTGGAGTCCATATTAATTTCTCTAATGAGCGGTCCCACGTGACCGCTGAACAGGGGAAGAGCTGCGGCACCCGGAGACGTGGGACGGGCAGGGGGAGCGCCAGGAGCCCCGGAAGCAGGTAAGTATACCTCAGCGCCCTCTCCCCCTCACCCGCCGACCGTGACTCGAGTATAAGCCGAGAGGGGCACTTTCAGCTGAAAATCTCGGCTTATACTCGAGTATATACGGTAATCTTCCTTCGGGACTCTGAAAGATAGACTAGGCGACTATAGGTATCAAGGCCGGTCGTCATTTCCTGATTCATCCCTGCTTTAACCTATCCCTTTTTTTTCCCCCTCTCTCATTGCTTGTACCTCCTGGAAATGTAGACATAAATTAAAAAAACAAGTGTTCCCATTGGACTTAATAGTAGGGCATGCCCCTTTGAAAGTCTGACACTGCATAACATAGCCTATTGACAAGATGAATGGTAACAGCCTATTGTCCATTTGTTATTATATTGTCAAGAGGCAGAATTCTAAAAGATTCTTCCAAACTTCATGTTTTGGGAAGATATAAGTATTTACTAAAGCTGACATGTTAAAGAGAATCTGTCAGCAGCTTTTTTCTATGCCATCGGAAGGCAGGAAGAGTTTGAAGACTGATTTCAGTGATGTGTCATTTATTAGGTGGATGCTGTTTTTTCAATACAATGAGTCTTAGCAGATTATCACTGTCGGCCTAGCTGCCCGTGTGGTTCCTGGTAAAACCAAACAGCACTGATTACGGTCAATATACAATGTACACAGAAAGCTGCCAATCAGGGGTGTGTCCGGGGTCAGCTTTCTGAGCTCTGCTACAGGTTACATCTGAAAACTCTGACCGTGTCAAAACGGCTGAACCCAGTAAACTAAGTGGCACATGATTATCGCTGGAATCAGGGTCTCTAATAATACATTATGCTGCTCTCAGCGGAGGTAGCAAAAACCTGCGTACAGATTCCCTAAAAGGCCCCTTTCACACATCAGTTTTTTTGCTATCAGTCGCAATCCGTTGAATTTTGAAAAAAAACTAATCCTACGAATGATGCCGCCGAATCCGTTTTTTCTCATACACTTGTATTAGCGACGGATTGTGTTTCATCCGTCGATCGCTGGATCTGTCGAAAATTGTTTGTCCGGCGATCGAAGACAACGGACAAAGTAACAATTTTTGTGTACGTCGAAAACATGGACAATGACGGATATGTCGCCATCCGTCGTCTGCTCAAATGGAAGCATATGGGCGACGGATCCGTCAAAATGACAGAATCCGGCGACGGATTAAGTTTTTTTTTTTTTTTAACTGAGCATGCTCCGATTTATTTAGCCAGATCCGCAAGTCGGATCCGTCGAAAAAACGAATCCGTTGCATTATTTCTTCACAATCTGCGACGGATCGGTCGATCGGTCGAGCCAACGGATTGTGACTGACGGCAAATAACTGATGCGTGAAAGGGGCCTAAGGGAGCCGACAGATCCTTCAGAGGACAACTCTTTTAAATCAGGCCAATGACACTCATTTTACCTTCTGTACATCACCTCCATAGTGGACACGTGTGGCTGCACGAGAGGTGTAAGGAGAGCAGTACCTTGATGTCAGACTCTCCTCCGTGTAAAGTATGTATAGTGAGTTATGTCATCACTCTGTACACTCTGGGAAGAGATACAATCTGGAGGACACCAGGAGAAGTGGCGAAGGGCCAGGACATTAAATGCTAGATTTCAACGAGTGATTAATTTGTTAAACACATGACACATCCAACTACAGATGCCGATGCCAAGTGGATGGTTAGAGATCTAGTCTCAGACACCCACAAAGCCTCTTCTGACTGTTCAGAGGATTACTTTATACAAGGGCTTCACTCATTTTATTTTATGAGCTGAATGTGATTTATGAAAAAAACAAAACAGTTTAGGTCGTTGATATACTCGTGACTAACTAAAGTGCCAAAATGTCTTAAAGGGAACCTGTCACACTGAACATGAAGTCTAATTTGTGAGCAGCAGGAATCAGAGCAAGAGGAGTTGAGCAGACTCATCTACAGTACTGTGGAAGAAGAGGAGCTGAGCAGATTCACATACAGTATTGTGGAAGAAGAGGAGCTGAGCAGATTCATCTACAATACTGTGGAAGAGAAGAGCTGAGCAGATTCACACACAGTATTGTGGAAGAAGAGGAGCTAAGCTGATTCATCTACAGTACTGTGGAAGAAGAGGAGAGGAGCAGATTCACATACAATATTGTGAAAGAAGAGGAGCGGAGCAGATTCATCTACAGTATTGTGGAAGAAGAGGAGAGGAGCAGATTCACATACAGTGCTGTGGAAGAAGAGGAGCTGAGCAGATTCATGTACAGTACTGTGGAAGAAGAGGAGTGGAGAAGATTCATGTACAGTACTGTAGAAGAAGAAGAGCTGAGCAGATTCATGTACAGTATTGTGGAAGAAGAAGAGCTGAGGAGATTCACATACAGTATTGTCGTTATAATAGATGAATGTGGATAAAATCCACGCTGCTGTGACAAATAATGGATCCAGATATGGTTGTAAGGTGTTCGGGTGGTTTATTCAACGCGTTTTGAAGCTCATGGCTTCTTCTTCAGGAGGTTTCCACACAGAGATATCTTTGTGTGGAAACTTCCTGAAGAAGCAGCCATGAGCTTCGAAACGCGTTGAATAAACCACCCGAACACTTGACAACCATATCTGGATCCATTATTTGTCACAGCAGTGCAGATTTTATCCACATTCATCTATTATAACGTCTCTAAGAGGTCGCAGCGCCGACCTGTGGATCTGCAGCAGCTGACAAACTACACGTCTTTACTGTGTACCACCAGGTGAGCAGTTCTCTCATAATTGATTAGAAGCAATCCTGAGGATAAGACCCTATTTGCGCTTTTTTTGTCTCCTACTTTTCTATACATACAGTATTGTGGAAGAAGATTGAGTACGTTATATTTAATGAGTGGTCCTAGTTCGTGATTTAACACCATTAGTGACCACCAATATGTGTTTTTACTGACCTGTGATATAAGAGACTAGCATCCCCCGATAGATGACAATACTGTAGCTGTCAATTGTACATTATAGCTTCTATATGGTTAACAGTTTGGGGGCTCCCTTTTTATCCCCATTGTCACCCTAAGATCTTAATCCTGTGGTGCTGATGTTTGCCATGGCAGTTCACGGCCAAATAACGGCCTTAGAGTCTGATGGCTATAGCAGCCTGTTCAGAAGTTAATAAAGATAAATAATAATAATAAAGTGGTAAAGATGAACTTTCTTATTCCTGTCATGACACTTTGCATTCATTCCAGAAAAGAACCTGAAGGGTTAATGAACTACCTGAAAGCAGGGCTGTGGTTTTTAAAATGGTATCACTTTTGGGTGTTTTCCAATATTTAAGACCCTAAAAGTCCCCCTCAAAACTGAACAAGTCCCTAAAAAAAATACATTTTTTAAATTTCCTTGAAAAATTGCTACTACATTTTTAAACCTTCTAAAACGCTAAGAAAATAAAATAACATTTTACAAATGGTGCTGATGTAAAGCACAAGTGGGAAATGTTATTTATTAAATGTTTTTGTGTGTCATCACTATGGATTAATGGGATAATCATTAAAAGTTTGCAAATTGCAAATTTTCTACAATTTTTGTAAAATTTCTCATATTGTTATGAATTACCCGCCAACATATCAACCAAAATTTACCATTGTCATAAACTACAATATGTCTCAAAATAAATGGGATATATTGAAACATTCTAGAGTTATTACCATATAAAGTGACACTGGTCAGATTTTTAAAAAAACTGGCCCGTCACTAAGGCTCCCTCATTGCTTCACTAAAGTGGTCCAACTTTTAGGCAGTTCTTATCAAGAGTTTTTGTGGAGATTCTCTGCGGTGCTGGATGGTGGAAACATTTTTGGATTATAAGACGCATTTCTTCCCCCAAATTTGGGGGGAAAATGGAGGTGTGTCTTATAATGCGGATATACCTTACTGATACCGTTGCTGCAGGCTGGGATGAGGGGATGTCCGGCGGTGGTCCGGGGTGTCCGATGCTGCTGCTGATGTCTCCAGTACTGCGGAGGCTCTGCTGACATTTTGTGACAGGCCAGAACCCCTGCAGTTCCATGGTTTCTTGTGCGGTGGACTCTGGCAAAATGGCCGCCGGGGGGCGGCGCATGCGCAGATGGAGATCTCAGCACAAAGATCTCAGGAGGTAAGATCTCCATATGCGCATGCGCTGCACCCCCCCAGCGGCCATTTTCCCAGAGTCCACAGGAAACCATGGAACTGCGGGGGCTCTGGCCTTTCACAAAATGTCGGCAGAGCCCCCGCAGCACCGGAGACACCGGCAGCAGCACCGGACACTCCGCAGAACCACCGGGCACCCCCGGAGCGGCATCGGACACCCGCAGCAGCATCGGACACCCCGCAGAACGGCGTCGCGCTACACATTGGAACTCCCCCTCATCCCAGCCTGCGGCATCACGCCACTCCTGCCTCCTCCAGGGACCCCGCTTCACCACAGCCACCACCCCCGGTAAGCAATAAGACGCATGGATTATAAGATGCACCACCATTTTATTAAAAAAAAAAAAAATCCTATTTTTCTACTCAAAATTTGAGGTGCGTCTTATAATCCGGAGCATCTCATTATCTGAAAAATACGCTATATGTCTCGACGGAAAAAATGTCTATATATAAAAATAAAGAAACTCGTTGCCTAAAACCCATATTGCTTTATTTTTTATTTTACTTAAGGTATAAACTAGGTATTATTCTTTGTAAACTTGGATCGATTTCACCTGTCGCGCTCAGGGTGTATAATTGAGTCAAGGATGCGATCCATACGGGGTCCTCGTCAGAGATGGTTTTAACTCACTGTGCTATCGTGATTCACTGCAGCCGCTAGGAGAATGGGGGGAAGGGGGATTTTTCGCTCGTAGAGCAGAGAGAAGGCTCACGAGCGCCCACTCCACGATGAGGTATGCAGAAGAGGGTCATTAAAGAGAACATCTCAGACAGAGTTCTGCGAGATGGAGACTCCTTTATGTTTGATAACTAAGTGTTGTGTCCAGAATTATACTTTTTCTATTGGGTGTATGGATCACTTTCAGCATTGTCAGTTCTGTCCAGGATGCCGAGATGGTCAGAGGCGATTAGCATTGCCGACATTCCTGATCGAGGTATTAATGAAAATATATACAAATAAAACTGTCTACCTGGCAGCATCAGATGGTACAATGCTGAGAGGAGGCTCCTAGCAGAGAGGAATCACAACTTTTAGGCAGTGGAGACATAGACTTGACCATCACAAAATGCGCCACATTTACCAAAGTGGCTTATGCGGCTTTATAATTCTGGCACGTTGTTAGGCTGTCTAGTCTGTTACACAACTTATTAGTTGGCTAAATTTGTGCCAATCATTTGTGACATATTTGCGCCTTTTAAAACATTCCCCACTTACTGGAAAGTCACCCCTAGGAATTCTGGTGAAATATAGATTGAAAAACATGCTATGAAATGGGGCAAAAAAGTCAGCATATAGGACCCCTCTGGAGTCTTCCCACCCCTTCGTAAATGAAAAGGGACCTCTCTGTGAATGGGTAGGTAAAAGCCACAGGGGGCTGCACACTGGACTCTTCTCACTGTACATGGCGGGTCTTCCCTGGACCGCAGAAAACAGTTGTTAGTAATGAGTCAGCCAGTCTGTATTCCCTGCTAGCTGCGGTTCAGACAACACGAGCATTCTTAAACGTCAAAGCTCTCAATGCACCTTTTATCTGCAGAAAATGTGATTAAAACGCAGCAATTTTACCAGGTTTTGTAAAATTGTGGCAAAAAAAAGCCGGATTACTCACCGGTAATGCTCTTTTAATGAGTCCACGACAGCACCCCACATGAGAGAGAGGGATCCGCCCCATAGGAACAGGAAACCTACAGAATAAAAGGAGGCGGTCCCCTCTCCCCCTCAGTTTAGTTTACAGAGTAAAAAAGGGAACCGCCAAAGCTTTAGTATTAATTCTTATTCAGCAAAATATCTTAAACTCTATACAACCATTATTTGTGAATTTAAAAGGAAGAGCTGTGCATAACTTAGGGAGGGTAGTAAATGGGTGCTGTCGTGGACTCATTAAAAGAGCATTACCGGTGAGTAATCCGGCTTTTTACCCTTCGCCACGACAGCACCCCACATGAGAGATTTTCAGAGATTCATTATTTGGGTGGGATTACTGTATTAAGAACAGCTCTACCAAAGGTCAGATCAGAAGATGTAGATAGATCAAGTCTATAATGGTTGTAAAAGGTAGAAGGTGTAGACCAAGTTGCGGCCTTACATATTAAATGGATCGGTACGTCCGCTTGTTCCGCCCAGGAGGAAGCCATGGCTCGTGTCGAGTGCGCTTTAATACCCGCTGGAGGAATCTCGCCTTTTGATGTATAGGCCAAGCAGATAGCATCTCTGATCCATCGAGATATGGTAGCTCTCGTGACCCCATGTCCTTTCTTGTGGCCCTGAAAGGAGATAAACAGAGCCCTACTCTCCCTCCATGTCTGACACCTTTCTATATAGGTCAGGATGGCTCTTCTGACATCTAAGGTGTGGAATTTATGCTCTTCTGGAGTTACAGGTGGATCAAAAAAGGAAGGGAGAAATATCTCTTGGGACCTGTGGTAGGTGGACGCTACCTTAGGGAGGTATGAGGGGTCTGGTTTTAGGACTATCCGATCCTGGAATATCAGTAAGAAGGGTGGGTCTACTGATAGGGCCTGGATGTCGCTAACCCGTCTAGCTGAGGTTAGGGCTACCAAGAGGGCTACTTTATATGTCAGGATTTTTAAAGGTATTGAATCTAGTGGCTCAAATGGGGAGCTAGTTAAAGCCTCTAGCACTAGATTTAAATCCCACGGGGGTAGACGGGGGATATGGACCGGTTTACTACGTTCACAAGATTTTATGAATCTGGAGATCCACCTATTAGCTGCTATATTGCATCCATATAGGGCTCCTAATGCCGAGACCTGAACTCTCAAGGTATTTACAGATAATCCTAACTCTCGGCCTTTCTGCAAGAACTCTAAAATAGGTGTGATTGGAACTTGCTTAGTGAACGGTACTGCGTGAAAGTCTAAAAATTTATTCCATACCCTACTATATATTAGGGTGGTAGATCTTTTCCTGCTCAATAAGAGGGTGTTAACTAGTTCTGCTGAGAACCCTCTTGATCTTAGTAGTTGCCTCTCAAATTCCACGCCGTCAAGTGAAGACCTTTCACTTGCGGGTGGAAAAAGGGGCCTTGGGACAGCAGTTCCTTGTCTGATGGGAGGATCCATGGATCGCATAGGCACATGGTCTGGAGACAAGAGAACCATGGTCTTTTCGGCCAGAATGGTGCAATGAGGATCACTCTTGCTTGTTCTCTCCTGATTTTTCTGATCACTAGAGGAATCAGAGACATTGGAGGAAAGGCATATGCCAGCTGGAACCTCCAAGGATGGTGGAGAGAGTCCAACATATCTGGGTGATCCATGACGTTCAGGGAAGCGAACCTTTTTACTTGCCGGTTGTCTCTTGTGGCAAATAGGTCGATTTGTGGTATCCCCCATGACTCTGTTATCACACTGAATATGGATCTGTTTAAGGTCCATTCCCCTTGACGTAACTCGTTTCGGCTGAGGTAGTCTGCCCTGATGTTTTCTACACCTCTGATATGCAGGGCTGTTAGGGATGTTAGATGAGTCTCTGCCAGCTGAAAGATGTCTGCAGCTATGGTCATTAGACTTCCTGATCTTGTGCCACCCTGACGATTCACATATGCCACTGTGGTGGAATTGTCCGAGTAAATTCTTACATCTGCTCCTTGAATCTGCGGAAGAAAGTGATTTAAGGCACATTCTACCGCTTTTAACTCCTTCCAATTGGAGGAACATGACAATTCTGCCTGGTCCCAAGTATCTTGGGCCAGACTGTTTTTCATATGTGCTCCCCACCCAATAGGGCTGGCGTCAGTGGTAATTATTTTAGACGGGTCTATTATCCATGGCACACCCTCTGAGAGGTGGTCCATGTCTAGCCACCAGGATAGTGATTCTAAGACATCTTTGGAAAGAGTTATTTTGCTTTCTAGATGTCCGTTTTTACCCTGAGCCGACAATACCTCATACTGTAATTGACGAGTATGAAATTGTGCCCATGGTACAGCAGGGATACATGATGATAATGACCCCAGTAAGGACATGCTCTTCCTTAGTGTCATGTAGGGGTTGCGTATTGCGTCTGATACCCTTGATTGTATAGTCAGTTTCTTTGCCTGGGGGAGGAAGCATCTCTGACTTACTGAGTCTAGCTGGATTCCTAGAAATGTCTGGACGGTTTCTGGATTCAGCCGGGATTTTTCGAAGTTGATGATCCAACCTAACTCCTGTAGGGACGAGATCGTGTTAGATAGACGAGTTTTACACTGAAGCATGGAATTTCCCACCACTAGAAAGTCATCTAGGTAGGGTATTATCAAGGTATCTTGTTGACGTAGATGAGCCATTACTTCTAATATCACCTTAGTGAAGATGCGGGGAGCCATAGAAAGCCCAAATGGCATTGCAACATACTGAAAGTGACGAACCTGTCCTTCCAGGATGACTGCTACCCTTAGATACTTTTGATGTTCCGGATGTATGGGAAGATGATAATAAGCATCCTTTAAGTCTATTCCGGCCATGACACACCTAGGAAACAAGAGTTTTATGGTTGAACTAATAGATTCCATTTTGAAGGTATGATTACGCAGGAAGGCATTTAACCTCTTGAGGTTTATGATGGTTCTAAATGAACCATCAGGCTTATTGATCAAGAATAAAGGGGAATAGAACCCCCTCCCTTCTTGGTCTTGGGGAACTTCTATCAGGACTTTTTTAGACAGAAGAGATAGGATCTCTGATTCCAGAGCCCTTTGTTGGTCTTGACCTTTTGGAGATGTTACTATAAAGGAATCCCAAGGGATTCGCTCAAATTCCAATTTTAGGCCGTATTGTACAATGTCCAGAATCCACTGGCTGGATGTTATTTGTTCCCATCTGGGGAAGAAGAATTTCAATCTGCCGCCTACCTCCTGGTTAGCGGTATTTGCGTTTCGGGTTATGGGACCCGCTAAAAAAGGCACCTTTTTGCTTCGGGTCCTTCGATTCCCATCGCTCCCTTTGTTCGAACGGCTTGTTCCTGGTAAAGGGACGTCTTTTGAAGGCTCTCCTGTAGGATGGAAGATACTGGTTAGGGAAGCCTTTTTTCCTTTCACCTGCTTTACTTAGGAGCTCATCCAGTGCTTTTCCGAAAAGGAACTCACCCTGGCAGGGGATCGCACAAAGTTTTGCTTTGGCCTGTGCGTCCCCTTTCCAGTTCTTTAGCCAGAGTGCTCGCCGGGCTGTGTTCACTAGGCCGGCTGACCTGGCTGCTAGGCGTAGCGAGTCCACAGAGGCATCAGCCAGGAATGCTACTGCTTCTTTGATTAGAGGGAATTTCGGCAGGATTGACTCTCTCGAAGTTCTACCTCTAATCTGTTCCTCCAATTGCTCCATCCACACTAGCAGTGACCTTGCAGTGCAGGTGCTGGATATGGCGGGTCTGAACGCCCCCATGTTGGCTTCCCACGACCTTTTTAGTAAAGCTTCCGCTTTACGATCCAGCGGGTCTGTCAGGACTCCTGAATCTTCCACCGGTAAGACCGACTGTTTGCTTGTGGAGGCTACAGCGGCATCCACCTTCGGCACCTTTGACCAGGTATTTAGTTCCTCGTCACTGAAGGGATAGCGTCTTTTAGAGGATGATGGTAGAAAACCTCTATTTTGCTTATCCCACTCTTTTTTTACTATTTCTTTAATAGTTTTTATGACGGGGAAGGACCTACGTTTTTTCTGTCCTAACCCCGCGAACATGATGTCCTGAGCCGTTTTACTTCCTTTCTCCTCTGAGCACCCCATCGTGCTTCTGACCGATTTTATTAAATTGTCCACACTGCTGTTGGGAAGACAAAGTCCTCCTTCAGCCTCGGATGAGCTCGGCTGGGATTCCGCTTCGTCTGAGGATATACATACGTCCTCTGACTGTGAACTGCCCGGAGATTTGGACCTACTAGGCTGACGGGTACTGGTAGTACTAGTCTGCGCCAACCCCTGCATTTCTTCCCGGATTATAGCTCGGACATCTGACGGAGTCATTATGTTTTCCTGTCGTAAGGTTTGCACGATACACTCCGAACATAGTTTTTTGACATAATCATCCGGGAGGGGCTGTGTACATAAAGCACATTCCTTGTGCTTGGACTTGTGTGTCCTTTTCTTAGTCTAGAGGAAGGATACAGGAGGAACATATATCAGCATATAGGAAGAGACTCTTTCAAAAACTCACCCAGTGAAGCTGACAGGTACCGGTTCTGGAGGCGGATTTCGTTTGGTGGTAGAACCCTTCCCTGGAGGTCGATCACCACTCTTTGTGCTGCTCCTAGCGCTCCTCTCCTTGCTAGGAGAACGCTGTTGCACTGCGGGCAAGTGCGCATCGTCGGCCGGTGAAGCCATCTTACACACACCGGCCCGACGCTAGCGCTGCATTTTTAAAACTGCCGCCCATTCTCCTGCCTCCCCGGACCAACCCGGAAGTGCTCCAGCGACTTCCGGGTTAGACGCGCCGCTCTTACTCACCATGCGGCGGCTAGGGATATTAAGCCGGCCGCTGCAGCGCGCGCGTCCTCACGGTGCCGGGCGGACCCACGGTGACCGGACCCGGACCGTGGATGTTTGGCCAGACGAGGGGGGAGGCTGCAAGCAGGGGCTCCCCCGCCGCTGCTTCTGGAACCGCAGCCCCTGCCGTTCCCACAGACACCGACGCAGGCGGGTGCATGGCCCAGGGATCCTCTTCATCTGTAGGTAAGCCGGGTCCCTGTAGGAACAGGAAACCTAAACTGAGGGGGAGAGGGGACCGCCTCCTTTTATTCTGTAGGTTTCCTGTTCCTATGGGGCGGATCCCTCTCTCTCATGTGGGGTGCTGTCGTGGCGAAGGGTAAAACGCATTGTGTGAACACACGCTTACAAGTTCAGTACAGCTCATACAAGCGCTCTCCCATCAAACATAAAATTCTAAAAGGAAAATAAGACCACATCCATTTGCTACATAACAGGAACACATACCTTTCTTTTTCAACGCCCAGTGGACTAGCAGGTCTTTGAGACAGAGGAGATATTCCTTTATTTCGGTCTGTGCGCAGGTCATAATACTTATGTTCTTCCACCCATACTGCTGACTGATCCAATATACCTACAACAACAAGACAAGTAAGAAACATGCAACCCGCACAAGCACAGCTTACTCCCTCTACCCGGCCACCATTGTCCAATTCCTGACTATCACAGTTTACTGTACAATTGTGGGTGGATTACTTCGAGAAGTCCATTAAAGGGGTTGTCCACTTACTGGAAAACCCTTGTTTAAACAAAGTCCCCTTTATGAAGTAAAAACACCTTGCACACAACTCTGAACGCTGTCCCAGGGATGTCAGCACTGGGTCTTCCGTGACACTGTATACCACGCAAGCCCTGGAGCCAATCAGCAGCCACTATTGTAGTGCTCAGCTTTTACTACTTCCACTTGTCTGAGGTTTGTCTCAAGGTGTGGACCTTGGAGAAGTGGAAAAAGTGAAAAGGCTGCTGATTGGCTGCAGGGCTCATATGACAACATCATGCGAGCCGTGGGAGACACGGCGGCAACATTGCTGGAATGGCGTCGGTATGGGAAAGGAGTGGAAGAGTTTTTATTTTACAAAGGGGACTACTTCATTTAGAAAGGAGTTGTCCATGTACTGAACATCCTCTCTGACCTTTCCCGGCACCTGCGCACTGCAGTACTTTGTCTGCCCTCAACAGGGCAGACAAAGTACACCTGCGCCGGAGCCGCAGCGTGACTACAAGGAGGACGTCATCGTAAGAAGATGGGAGGCCTCGGACCACGACGCCCATAGGACCGGACCGCACCGGGACCGCCCCTGGGTGAGTATAATCTAACCTCTTTTTCTCATCTTTTAGGATACATCGGGGGCTTATCTACAGCATTACAGAATGCTGTAGATAAGCCCCTGATGCCGGTGGGCTTAGCTCACCTTCGATTTTGGGGGTGACAGATTCCCTTTAAGGGTGTCAACATTAGGAGTATTCATAAAGGGAACCAGTCATCAAGGTTCTTTCCAAAACAGGCTCCTACTGATCCATTCCATGCGCCCCTCCATACCCCCAAAAATTATCTTTAATCACTGCTCTCCTACATGTTACTTGGTGCTGAGAGGTCCAATGGGTATGTACGGACCTCAGCACTTGCAGTTAGATCGCTTACCCAGCCGCTCTGCCTTTGATTGAGGTGGTCTGGATAGCGAGCTCACAGCATGCGCCGAGGTTGGTCTGTACAATGTACATACCCAGCGGACGGCTCAGCGCTGAGTACCATGCAGCAAAGCAGTGAATAAAGATAATTTAATAATAGAGGTATGTCGGGATGCAGAGGCATATGAAACCGAGGATAAGAATCCTAATTAGGAGATGAATAAGGCAACAGTTTAGTAACGGGAAACCGGATGACAGCTTTCCTTTAAACAGGGTACTTGGGTTAAGGGAACTTCACTTTTAGAGCAGTGTCGCTGCAGGTTATCGGAATTCAAAACAGGCCATTTGTCCACAGATTAATGCTCAAAGCCAAGACCCCAACTATGCAGTTGAGTTGACATTTTTTTTTTTTTTTAAAAGACACACACCCCAGCTGAAAAGGAAGATTTTGAATCAGTATCTCATTGAACACAAGAACAATTAATTAATTAACAACATTTTGACAAGACTGAGTTCCATGGTACATTTTAACAACCCATAACATGAAAGTATGGTTAATAATATACAGTGGCTTTTTACCTATTTTGTTACATTACAACCTGTGTTTAAATATTTTGTAATCTGATGAGTGTGTGATGCTTCAGCACTAAATAGTCTAAGTTGGTGAAGTGAGAAAAATACAGGCATGAATTAAATTTACGGAATCAAACAACTAAAAATTGGCATGTGCATATGTATTCACCCCTTTTGCTATGAACACCATAAATCAAGAGGCACCACTAACCAAACATCACCATGAAGACCAAGGAGATCTCCGAACAAGTCAAGAACCAAGTTGTTGGGAAGTACAAATCAGGGTTGGGTTATAGAAAAAATATCCCAATCTCTGATGATCCCTTGGAGCACCATCAAAAATCCATTATCATCAAAAGGAAAGAACATGGTACCACAACAAACCTGCCAAGAGAGTGCCGCCCAACAAAACTCAGCCCGGGCAAGGAGGACATTATTTAGAGATGCAGAACAGAGACCAAAGGTAACCCTGAAGAAGATACAGAGTTCCCACGCAGAGACGGAAGTATCTGTCCATACGACCACAATAAGCCATACACTTCATAGAGGTGGCCTTTATGAAGAGTGGGCAGAAAAAAGCCTTTACTTACACACAAAAATTGTAAGGTTCGTTTTGAGTTTGCCAAGACACGCGAGAGACTCCTCAAATGTATGAAATGTATGGAGGAAGGCGCCCTGTGGTCAAATTGGCACTATTTGGCCACCAAGGTAAACATTATGTCTGGCACCAAACCAACACAACCCATCGCCCCAAGAACACCATCGGCAGAAGAGACAGGGAAGATGGACCGAGTCTAAGTGAAGACGGATGGTGCAAAATACAGAGATATATTTGAGCAATACCGATTTCAGTCTGTCAGCGATTGTAGACTGAGACAGAGGTTCACTTTCCAAAAAGAAAATGAACCGAAGCTTCTCACGCCCTGCTCAGTGTGTTCCGGCTGGTGTGGAGAGCTGGCGCATCCCCGCACCAGGGCAAGTGGGAAGAGGCGGGCAAAGAACTGACACATCTAATAGCCGCGCCTTCTCTGGGTCAGATGCAGGCTGTTATTTTTAGGCTGAGGGGGCAAAATCTATAGCCCTTTCCCAGTCTGAGAATACCAGCCCACAGCTGTCTGCTCTAGCTTGGCTGGTTGTCAAAAATAGGGGGTACTCCACCCACTTTTTAAAATTACTAAATGGAGTGGTGACCCCTTTATTTTTTTGATAAGCCAAGATAACACTGACAGCTGCAGCCCGCAGCTGTCAGTTTTGCCTGCACTGGTTGTTAAAAATAGAGGGCACGGTAAGTCATTTTTTGTTATTAACTTATTGCACAGGCGCTAGCTGGTGAAAACTCATTATCGAACACCTGCTCTTGTTGCTAATAGCGAGAGCAGGCGTACGATGATGAGAGTAGTCCTCTTATCAGCCGAAACATGTGATCGGTGGTAACCAGTTTAACGCCGATCAGAAATGCTGTCTCACATGCTGTCATCTGTATGAAGAAGTCTGTGTTCAGGGACTGTGCACGCACACAAGGTGTTCCGTATGGACCCCGAACTTTACCGTTTGGGTTAGCCCATCACCACTGATAAGTAAAGCTTTGCTGTTCTGTCTGTAGCCCTCACCTTTGTTGTGTAAAGTTAGACTTACTTGTGGCTGTCAATTAAAATTTTGCAGTCTAGACTTTAGCTTTGCTCCCATGAATTTCATTGGGATTTACTCATATTTGCAACATTGTCTAGGTAAATTACATTTTTTGGGTGTGCAAAATAACAAATCTTGTTTGACTGTAATCACTAATCCATATTTGTAGGAGTATTTTATATTATGGCATCGCATAGAAAATGTTGATTCCGAAAGGAAACTAAGTTTTGAGACAAATTTGTTGGGGTGTACTCATTATATATATGTTATAAATCTACACACACACAGAAATAGAAATATAAAAGCAGCACTTGCATTTTTCCATCAAAAGTTAAGTGCAAAACCCACTCTTACAAACAAAAACTCAACAACAAAAATTTTTTTTTAAAAAAAGGGCAATTCCCCAATGAGTGATGATTTTAATCAGCCTGTGATTTTTCGGATCAAAATGGCTCAGCCGTTCTCAAGCAATACATAAGGTGAAGTGAACACATATGTAAAGAGCCATCAATAAAGGTGTTACAAGCATATTAATCAGCTAATTAAGGCAAAACCAATACACGCAGTATAATATAAGTACATGCACACTGTATATAAACACATGCACACCAAATTAGAAATAAATGCTTAAATTAATTTCATATGGCCTGCAGTGCATAAGAAAGGGTTAACTCATGCTCGCTTCTGGGAGGTCCTAACAAAGATACACTGCCCCACTGCTGTAGGGAGATAAACATTTGGATTACCTCTGCTGGATACTCTTTCTGCTGTGTAAGTATCTGGTAGAAGAAGTATTTTTTGTTACAAGAAAAGACATTGCCCTGACACTCTGCAGGGGTGGGCTCACAACGCAGGGTCTGCTGGAGGTTTGGGTCAGGGGGATTTTCAGACATATGCCTGTGATGGATGCCTCCGGGATGCAGGGGCATATACCTCCTATAGGCTTCTGTATTAGCAAATGTAGTATAGTATATAATATGGTTTTCTTGCAGGATGCCAGAGTTTGTAAGAGTGCAGCAGCTCTTCAAGTCCATACAGTCAATAAAGGTATATTCACATATACTATCCCAATGGAGGGGAAAGGGCGCTCATTTGGCCTCTGTTGGGTGAATGGAGGCCAGTGCATAGAATTGATGCAACAAGGAAGTTGGCATTAAAGGGGTTGGTACTTTGTTTTCAGAAATATATCGAGGGCCTGATTTTGTGTCAGTTACTAATATACAAGTATTAGGGTATGTTTCCACGGTCAGGATTGCATCAGGATTTGACGCAGGTAAAATCTGCACCTGAGGTCACTGGCAGGTCACCTGCGTTTTTCATGCGGATTTGTGTGTGTTTTTGTAAGCTCAATAAAGATATACAAAAAAAATAAAAATTGTGATGTCATTTCTTGTCCAACCTCTTCATTTACATACTCCATTGAAGAATATACACACACAGCTAGATAGATAGATAGATAGATACGTTAGATGGATACCATAGATAAATAGATACAATACATATCTATCGTATCTGTCTATCGTATCTATCTATCATATCCATCTATGGATCTATCGTATTTATCTATGGTATCTATCTATCGATATATCTATCTATTATCTACCGATATATCTATCTATAAATATATCTATATATAGATATATCGATAGATATATTGATAGATAATAGATAGATACGATAGATATCATATCTATCTATTGTATCCATATATTGTATCTATCTATCAATATATCTATATAAATATATCTATCAATATATAGATATATATATCGATAGATATATCGATAGATAGATAATAGATAAACAGATAATAGATAGAGACGATAGATGATGCGATAGATACGATAGATGGATCACACAAGCGAGGAACTCGGACGAGTCTCGCATCTTAATACCCGGCACTGCCGCCGGCACTCGGGAGCGGAGCGTGCAGCTGCATGTGTTTCTATGCAGCTGCACGCTCCGCTCCCGAGTGCCGGCGCAAGTGCCTTGTATTAAGATGCGAGACTCGTCCGAGTTTCTCGCATGTGTGATCCCGGCCTTAAATAAAGA
Organism: Ranitomeya variabilis; assembly: GCF_051348905.1. Classification (NCBI taxonomy): domain Eukaryota; kingdom Metazoa; phylum Chordata; class Amphibia; order Anura; family Dendrobatidae; genus Ranitomeya; species Ranitomeya variabilis. The sequence goes on along the minus strand of NC_135237.1, from coordinate 325,781,437 downwards.
CACACACATGAAATCTGCGTTAGGCCGGGGTCACACTAGCGAGAAACTCACACAAGTCTCTCGCTTCAATACCCGGCACTGCCACTGGCACTCGAGAGCAGAGCGTGCGGCTGCATGTATTTCTATGCAGCTGAACGCTCCTGTCCCGAGTGCCCGCGGCAATGCCGGGTATTGACCCCGGCCTTAAACACAATATGCTTAGTTTAGAAAAAAAAAAAATTAAAATGGCGTGGGCTCCCGCGCAATTTTCTGCACCAGAGAGGAAAAACAAGCGCCTGGGGGACTGATATTTGTAGCCTGGGAAGGGGTTAATACCATGGAGCTTCCCAAGCTATGAATATCAGCCCGCAGCTGTCTGCGTAGCCTTTACTGGCTATAAAAATAAGGGGACTCCCCTATATTTTATAGCCAGAAAGGCTACGTAGACAGCTGTGGGCTGATATTCATAGCCTAGAGAGGGGCCATGGATATTGCCCCCCCACCCCTCCCCCCCCGGCTACAAATACCAGCCACCCCAGAAATGGCACTTAGCCCCTCTCTTCCCACTCCCCTGTAGCGGTGGGATATGGGGTAATAAGGGGTTAATGTCACCTTGCTAATATGAGGTGACATTGAGCCCGGCTATTAATGGAGAGGCATCAATAAGACGCCTATCCATTACTAATCGTATTGTAGTGAAAGTGTAAAAAAAAAAAGACACAGCCAGAAAAAAGTATTTTATTATTCTTAATTTCACCATACCTACCATACTTGAGCGCCTGCAAAGAAAGTAAAAATAATAAACCAACCGTCTACTTATTTTCCGCCGTAGTCCAATTGATAACGAATGTCCCACGACGATCTCCCCTATAGAACAGTGACATCAGGTGAGGTCACCGCTCTATAGGCCCTCCAGTGACACACTGACAGGAGACAATGGCTCCTGCAGTGTATCACTGAGGTTACCTTAGTTCAGAGTCTCACTTTATGGCAAAGCTGTGTGGGAATTTTGCCACACAGCAGTGCCACAAGTGAGACTAGGGACTATTTTCTCACAGGGGCGGAGGAATACATTGTGGAAGGATACCTTCCATCATTGTATTCCTGGAGCCCCTGGAGAGTGGTCACATCAGCTGATGTGGCTGCTCTCCACAGGAGATCGTCGGGGGGCACTCGTTTTAATTGGATATCTGTGGATCAGGGAGTATATTGTTTATTATTTTATTATTTGTTACAGGTAACAATGGCTTTGGGGATCAAGGTGACAAGGTGATGGTGAGTATGTACTCTATGTTTAATGTACTGTATGTCTATATGTATGTATTGTATGTACTGTATGTATGAATGTTATGAATGTTGCATGTTCTGTATGTATGTACAGTATGTTGCATGTTGTATGGTGCATGTCGCATGTTGTATGGTGCATGTCGCATGTCATATGTTGCATTCGCATGTTGCATGTCGTATGTCGCATGTTGTATGTTGTCGCGTGTCGTATGTCGCATGGTGCATGTCGTATGTCGCATGGTGCATGTTGCATGGTGCATGTAGTATGTCGCATGGACGTATGTTGCATGGTGTATGTTGGATGTTGCATGGTGTATGTTGGATGGTGTATGTTGAGTGTTGTATGTGCACATAGTCTAGACGAGTCTGGCTCTGCTACATCTGGATGCCTGACATCCAGATGTAGTAGAGTCTGTAGATGATCGCCGGAGATAACTCTCCAGCGATCACCTACACTGCAGCGTTCTCACAATCAGCTGATCAGCTGTTTGTGAGAACCAGACTAGCGACCGGAGATAACTTATCTTATCTCGAGAACTGCCGTGCATGTGACCGGGAGTTATCGTGAGAACTGCAGTAGACAAGGGACTTCCAGCGGTGGGACAGGTGAGCCGGCAGACATACGTAGTAAGCTGCGTTTACGCAGTTTCTACGCATGTGACTGATCATTAGGTGCGGTAAAACCACATCTAATGTTAGTCTATGGTAAATTTACGGCGCGGCGACGGAGCGTCCCCGCATTGTAAACAGACATGCTGCGTTCTGAAAAGACACGCCGCATGTCCGTTTACGAGGGTCTGCCGCCTGAGTGTTTTACCGCATAGCGGAGACGGGATTTCATGAAATCCCCTCCACTATGCTGTAACATCTGGACGCTGCGTGTTTGACGCTGTGGCTCTACGCAGCGTCAAAAACACAGCGTTTCCTGATCGTGGAAACATACCCTTACAGTTTCTCCAGCTTACTTACGGCGTCCTTTATCCCCATATCCAGTACTTTTATATTGATGGCCTGTCCTTAGGTTTTCTCCATCAGATCAGTGGGGGTGTGACACCCAGATGTGATCAGTTGCACAGCACAGCTCTATCAAGTGTATAGTTGCCGTAGCTGGATACTGCACATCCACCCATATTTGAATGAATAGGAAATGACCTGCAGTACCCCGCTGCGGCCACTATGCAGATGATGGCGCTGTGATGTTCCACTCAACAACTAAGCACATCCTGCGTCACCGGGAACAGCTGGATCAGTGCGGCTGCCAGGTGTCGCACCTCCACTGATCGGATATTGATATAGGCCATCAATATAAAAATATACTGGACAATCCCTTTAACAACCCAGGAATTGTTCATTATTGAGCTGTAACTTTTTCTTCCCCTTTTTCCTAGACCCATAACTTTTATTTTTCTCTCAATATAGTTGTTTTTTGAGGGATAAGTTATAGTTTTGAATAACACTATTTATTTTACTGCAGACTTGGGCAAAGTGCGGCCCACGGGCCACATCTGGCCCTCTGACAGCCTCAGTGCAGCCCATGAACCGCAACAGCCAAGGGGCTGGAAAACAGATGCCCACGAGCCACACCGTGCCCTCCCGCTCACTGTCTCCATCTGCGCCGACTTCGTTGGTGGAGGAGGGGCCTCCATTTCATCTCGTCAGCTGTGTACTGCGGAGAGTACCAGAGAAGAAACAAAAGCAGAGCGCTGGGGAATGGGACCGAGGTGAGTATGTGGTGCTCTTTTTTTGCATGGGTATGGGATGTTTGGGTGGACGGAGGAGGCTATGGGGGTGTCGTGCTGCACATGGGGAGGTTATGGGGGTGTCGTAATGCACATGGGGAGGCTGTGAGGGCCTCATCCTGCACATGGGGAGGCTGTGAGGGCCTCATCCTGCACATGGGGAGGCTGTGAGGGCCTCATGCAGTATATATAGGAGGGTGTGGGGGGCTCATGCAGCATATATAGGGAGGCTGTCAGAAATTGACAACGTCATTTAAGTGGCTGAACTACAGCAATTGCAGCAAACTCCGACTGCTGTAGCTACAGGTAGATAACAGCTATGTAACACAGCCATCATCTGCTTGGTATGAAGCAGGTTCAGCTCCGGAGCTTGCTTCATACATTCCTTGTGGACCTAAAAATGAACGTATTAGGGAGTTAAGGTGTTAAAAGGGAACCCGCCATGAGATTTCTGCTTCCCGAACCACAGGCAGCCTGAGCCAGACACCGGCTGCATTATTTCAGCCTGAGACTCTGAGGCATTTAGGAGAAAACATACTTTCAAGAGCTGGTCAGGGATTGTGCATCCTGGATGAGCAGTCAGGAGAAGGTCCCTGGTGGTCTCGCCATGCCCTACTCCCCTAGACTGACAGATCTCTCCCTATACACACATAGTCAGACCTGTCAATCTAGCTGAGCGCGGCAGGGAGAAGCTACTGGGGTGAAGTTGTAAGGGACCGGCCTCGGACTGGTGAACTGAAAGGTGAGCCTGTCTGCTGGCTTTCCAAAGTAGGCTTTCTCTGATATGCTGCTGGTTAAGAAGTAAAACGTACATGGCTGCAAGAAAGCAGCTAGTGTCTGATTCATACTGCCCGTGGTTCGAGGATTCCTTTAAGAAAAGGGTATAAGCCTTCCTAAATCTAAATCATACCTCCCTGAGGAAGCATTGCGAAACATGCGTTAAAGGGTGAGGTGGAGGACAAGCAGTGCATTTTGACTCTACAGGCTTGTTAAAGCTTTTATTTTTCTTATATTGATGTGCCCTCCTCATGTATGAACTTTGTATACCTTTATGTGATTTATTCTTGGTATTCCGTCATTCATTATTATTTGAACTCTATATATTCTTATGAATTAAGTGCTGCATGTTTTTATTGAGCGCCGGCACTTTGTTTCATTTACACATACGTATTTATAGATGGGGATACCAAGCACTTTTTGATCATCAACAAGGTCCATAGCAGTGGTGGCAAATCTACGGCCAACGTGCCAGAGAGAGCATGCAGAGCCTTTGCTGTGGGCACGCACGCCCTCGCCTCAGCACTAGCGCCTGCAGTCCGGTGGTGCAGTGCACAGGGCACACCAGGATCATCGCACACCAAACCAGAAGTGCACTGCCCCGAATCTCTTTCTGCATGTTTCTATTTAAAATGAAGATTATTTTGTAACGTACAGGGCCTGAAGTTATGAAGCAGCATTACCTTCTTTAGCCCAGCGGGGTGTGGAAGCAGACTCCCCGTTCTGCTTGGTCCTCCTCCTAGTAAGTACAGCCTCTGCAGAACATCTGCACACACAGGGCTGGGATCTCCCTGAAGTAAGTACTCAAAGGCCATCAATTCAAGCAATTGTTTGTGTTATTACAGTAGCAATAACAGGAGAAGGCTCTGTCAGAGATTACTTGTTGCGATTTAGTGTGTTGGCTGATCTGTGCAGCCTCAGATTTCTCACCAGCACACTGCACCGACCAGGGAGCTCCCAGCACAGACACGAAATCTCTTCTTGTACTTGCTAACACTGTGTCCTGTCACTGCTGCTCTGATTATTCCAGGCTGACCTTTGATCCCATCCCCCTCCTACATTGAAGGAAATATATCCTGCGTGCTATGCACAGATACTCAAAGATGCCCCTGCCTGCTCTCAATAAAAGATTATTTTAATATTTAATTATTGGTCTCGTGCTGGATTTGTGTAGGTGTTATTATATTTCCCTAAATCTAGCCACACCTGTAGGTTTCACAGCTTTATATTTCTTATTTTATAAGACACAGCCCTAAAAAACAAAATAATATTGCCTTAACTTTAGATGCAGCAGCTGTCTCAACTCTGTTGTCGGAAAACCCGGGGGCAGGTGCTCCTTCCCTGTCCCTAATGCTAGGGCCGCTATCCCTGCTTCCCAGATTACTTCTGATGGTGAAGATACCGGGGCCACGTACCTTGCTGACCTCCTGAATCAGCCCTATATCTGAAGTAGTGAGTATTAGTGTATGTATATACACAAACCAGACTAATAAGGGAGAACGTACAGGGATAAATGAAATGCCAAACATACAAATATGCACTAACAGACAGTAAAGAGGAACAACGGGCAGAAAAGGAAGGAGCACCAAATAGGAGAAGATTAGGATTTGCACACAACTGAAACACCAAGCAAAAATCGCAGATCCACACTCCACATGCCTCTACCAACAACTGATACCTCCACACCAGGCAGTACAAGATTAACACTGGCAATTCACATTGCTAGAGGCAAGTATATATAGGAGAGGGAAGTGGCCAATACTGAACAGCTGAGATCATCCAAGCAGGAAAGCTTCAGAGACTCTAATCCATGCACTGCTAACAGAAATGTGCACCATTTAACATGAAGGAGAAATGCTTCTAATCAGTGCAGGAGTACGTGAAATCAGATGCTGAGGTCTTCTGGACCCTCTCCATAGCGGTAAACCCGTTACAGCAGCTAGGTACTGTACGTATCAATTACATGTAATCCCTTAAGGATGAAGCCAATTTTTCCTCTCTTTTTTTCCAAATAGCGATATATTTTTTTAATTTTTCCACCCACATACATGTAATCATTTTACCATATATAGTAAGAGAAAGTGTAAAGAAAACAAATCCTGGGGACTTGCAATCAAACAGTGTTGCAGTATGTAGTAAAAAGGACTGTTTTCTATGACGCAAAGCTTATGGCTAGATGTCACAGGAGAAATAACAAGAAAGGCATGGGGCCTTCAGCTGGTCCTCATCCGTCAATACAACACGTCAGCTCCCTACGGTGGTGTCACCTGAATCACCAGATCGAATCACTGCACTTAAATGCCAATTCAAGAGGTTAACGGCAGCGAATAGTGGTAGCATCAGCTGCTGCAGGTAAAAGCAGTTGCCAGCTAGTATAGCGGCATGTGTAGAGCCCACTGCAAACCCTCTGACACAATTCTGTGACGTAATGGTATATCATGGAATGTTAAGGGGTTAATATTAATAATTTCACTTCTATTGTCTTTCTGTTCAATCAATTAAAAATGTGAAAACTAGATAAATGAAACTTATAGCATTGCATCAGTATTTGTTTGTGCTTACATGTGCAGCATAAGTGATTATTAAAGAATATTTAATTCCCCCCCCCTTTCCAAACGGCTCCCCTACTGCAGACTACATTTCTGAAAGTGCCTCAGATTATAGAGACGAGCCTCATTGCACTGTGCTTGCTCTTCTCCCAGTCCTATCAAAGAACAGCAGTGGTAGATCAGTCTGAGACTGAAACTGTAGCTAATAATATAGGCAGTCTCCCCTGGCTTCAGCTTGTGATAGGTTTCTCCCTGTCAATTCTTACAAGTTTGAAGCTGAAAATAATGTCATTATATATATCACTGGAAGTCAGAAACTGACCTCATGTCTATGTCTTTTTGTGAATTGAATATGTTCTTTAATGTTTAGTGACTGGTACTTCTGCGCTCGCTCTGCTTTGTCTATCACACAGCAGAGAAGAACAGTCATGAGGTAGGATAGTTGTACCATATTCGACAGCAGCATGGGCACAGTTCCCCTGCCCACCCTGTGCAATGAGGTCGATACAACTCTGTATGTGCAGTCTCATTTCCCAATAACACTGCTAGAAGAATAGCAGATATCTATGGTTGTATCCAAGGGCAATAAAGAAGGCTAAGGGTATGTTCACACGTTCCTGATTTCAATCCTTTTTTTCAAGACTAAAAACCGCAGCTCTTGGCAGAAAACGCAGGTGCGTTTTTGGTGCGTTTTTTGATGCGGTTTTTAGTGCGGTTTTTAGTGCGGTTTTCTCTGCAGATTGTCTGTGTTTGACACAAATAAAGCTTTAACTGCAGTGGGGAAAAAAAAAAAAAGAAATGATGTCATTTCCTTGTCCAACCCTTTTCTTCTTCCATCCTCCATTTTGGGACTAAACACCAAAATGAGTGGACGTGTTTTGAATGACAGCGCTCCGCAGAGTGCTGAGCGTAGGCCAGATCACAGCCCGTGGATCCAGCTCTATCCAGCTATTTAAGTCTACGTTCACATTTGCGGTCTGCGCCGCAGCGTCGGGCGCCGCAGCGTCGCCGCATGCGTCATGCGCCCCTATATTTAACATGGGGGCGCATGGACATGCGTCGCACTTGCGTTTTGCGCCGCATGCGTCACTGCAGCGCACGCATCCGGGCGCAGAGGACGCAGCAAGTTGCATTTTTGCTGCGTCCAAAATCAATCAAAAAAAGGACGCATGCGGCGCAAAACACAGCGTTGTGCATGTGTTTTGCTGCGTTTTTGTTTGCGTTGTGTGTTGCGGCGCCGACGCTGCGGCGCACAACGCAAATGTGAACATAGCCTAAGTGCCACGTATTTAAGTGCCACGTATCACGTATTTCAGTGCCACGTATTTCAGTGCCATGTATTTCAGTGCCACGTATTTCAGTGTCACGTATCACGTATTTCAGTGCCACGTATTTCAGTGCCACGTATTTCAGTGCCACGTATTTCAGTGCCACGTATTTCAGTGCCACGTATCACATATTTAAGTGACACGTATCACGTATTTAAGTGACACGTATTTAAGTGCCACGTATTTTAGTGCCACGTATCACGTATTTCAGTGCCATGTATTTAAGTGCCACGTATTTAAGTGCCACGTATCACATATTTAAGTGACACGTATCACGTATTTAATTGCCACGTATTTAAGTGCCACGTATCACGTATCCCACGAAGATCTTCCATGGAGAACAGACACATCCAGAGATATGTCTGCTCTCCACGGCTGCAGCAACACACTGACAGGAGCCATAGTTCCTGTCGGTGTGTCACTGCGCATGCGCGAGCGAGTTTACCGGCGGTCATTGACCCCGGCACTCTCGCTTAACAGCATTGCTGCGTGGGAAAGTTCAACGCAGCTGTACTGCCGTTAACCGAGACGCCGGAGCCATTGAACTCCGGAACAGTACGCGATACACTGCCAGGAGCTTCGCTCCTGGCAGTGTATCGCCGGAGAGCAGCCGATCGGCGTGGGACACTAGTTTTATGGATTCTGCGGACAGGGAGTATGAATTTGATTTTTTATTTTGTGATTTTTTCCTGGAGGATCGAGGGCTTCGCCTACAAGTGTGCTGTTGGTGAGTATATACTCTGTGTTATATGTTGTATGTACTGTACTGTGTGTCATGTATGTGTATTGTGTGTGTTTTGTGTAACTTTACAACTGTGCTAAGTCGCCGGACACAGGGACAACTCTCCCATCCTAATACCGGATGGGAGTAGTAGTCCCATACGGCGACTTAGCACAATGGTGGCACTAGCGTCGCATGGGGACACGCACACACACACGCACACACACACACACACACACACAGACACACACACACATACCAAATCAATCAAACGGCCGACACGATCCCCATGCGACGGTATGCCTCCATGTCTCTCCGCCCAAGCACTTCCGCCCACGCACTTCCGGCCGCTTCCCCGCACTTCCGGCTGCAGCGGTTCTGCACCACAAACCGCAATAAAACCCGCAGATATATTTTTGATCTGCGGGTTTTACTGCGGGTTTGACCTCACAATGGAGGTCTATGGGTGCAGAACCACTGCTGTTTCGGGCAAAGAAGTGACATGCTCCTTCTTTTTTCCCACAGCTATTCAGCGCGGCTTTTTTTTTGAAATTCAGGATCATGTGCACAGTGGTTCCTGTTTTCCATAGGGTACATTGTACTGTACCCTGCATGGAAAAAAGCTGCGGAACCGCAGCGGCAAAACCGCTGCGGTTCCGCGGTAAAAAACGCACTGTGTGAACATGGCCAAAAGCCTCTGACATGCAGATTTTCAGGGGGTTTCCTTTCTTCTTTTTAGTGTGTTTACTCCTGGTGCAGTCACAAGGGTAATTTCTATCTCTACATTTGTAACCATGCACAATATATACAAGATATTTGGACAGATATAAACAGATTACCAATTTTGTCAGGCTTGACCAGCTTAAAAAATACGGTGGAAGTCCCCTTTCCTCCAGACTTGGTAGTAACGATGATGTCCCCTTTATCATTCTTGTCTTGACCAACCCGGCAGACTATTTTGCTGGCAGATATCCACTCAGCTGTTAGCAGACAATTGTGTCCACAGATGGTTAACCCTGTAAAAGAACACAAAAATCAGAAATGTCAATGTTCTATATGGTAAGATTTATCTGGGCACGCTGTATGCTCTAGATATATATATAGGGTCACTTAATATATTAGTTCTTCATCCATCTCATATATGCCTGTGCAATCTACATACTACATATATTATCAGAAGAATTACTACAGTGTTAAGACCTGGCAGGGTGTTTTCTCAGTGCGATATACAGAGCTTATATAGGCCTATGAGGATGTCGAGGTCAGGTCAGGAGAACCGCCACCGGTCCGTGCATGGAGTTCAATAATCGGTTCATAGATGTATGGAAAATAATATATCCACATACTGCTAACTCAAAACAGTCATGCAAACAATACCACCAGACACTGACCAACTAATACCGCCACAGCAGTAGAATCATTTCATACATCTTACAATGTATCCAGAAATGTATAAAAAAAAAAAAAAGAAACAATCCAAGGGTTTCTGTATTAAAAATGCATTTAAAAGTCTGCACCAAAAATGCATAAAGAAAGTGGAAAATGCAGCAAAAACAAAGGGAAAAAAGCAGTAAAAACACAATAGAGCAAACTGTTATTGTCTATAAAAAGATGGCAGAAAAAAGCAGTGTTTTTTTCCTTGGTTACATGGCCATAGAACTGTGAGTTATTTTACAATGGCTAACATATGAAACAAACTCTTCGCATAGGAGCAGAGTCCTGCTGATCACTTAGCAGATAGGTATTACATGGCAATCATACAGATAAATCCCTGCCTGGGTGTTACATGGAGAGCTCAATTCCAACACAGCCAATTGTTCTCTTCTAAAGAGAATCCGTCACCTGGGTTTTTCCTATCTCGAGCTCCAGAGATAGCAGAGTGTAGCGCTCGGCTGATCTACCGCGCTCCTATTAGAATGAATGGAGGGCCAGTTCACATGATCGACCTCCAGTCCATTGAGCCGGAGCTGTTCTGACCCTCTATTCTTAGCACTGGTGGGGGCCTTGCGGTTGGACTGCCAGCAATCGGAACGTTATCCCCTATTCTTTAGATAAGGGATAACTGTCAAACTGGAGAACATGACTTTAAGTTAATTAAAAGGGATTTTGATGGTCTTGAGTAGTGGAGGGGTTAATATCTTTACTAGAAGTCTAGGGTTGAAACAGAGTGAATTGGTCAATTCCTGGTGGTGTAGGATAGGGAAGGGAGTATTATTAAGACTAGGGATGAGCGAATGTGCAGGTGTTATGTTCGAGTCCCTGCGGCTGTTTGACAGCTGAAACACATGCAGGGATTAACAAACAGCCGCGAGACATGCAGGAACATATTATTGGAGCACTCCGAAGCCACTCGGTTAGCACCCGAGCATGCTCAGATAACACCTTATCCCAGCACATTCGCTCATCATCAATTAAGACGACTGGTGACTGCGCGCAGTAAAAGGTTTTACGGTAAATTCCTTTGTGGTCTATGGCACTAAAGAGGTTAACCCCATAGACAGAGACATGGTAAATTTGAGAGAAAAAAAAAAAAAAAAAAAAAATTCTATAAATCTATAAAATTCAACCTATACTTCAGTAATGTTCATGGAGGAATGATTCCTGGAAAACTATTTTCCAAGAAGTAAATGCATCATATTAATGACTGTGGGATAAAATCGGCCAGAGTTTAAAAAAAAAAAAAAATCGTTGGCATTGAACAAGCCCACGTTTCTGACCACCACCTCCACTATGGAAATGACAGATTAACGACCGAATGAGCTCAATGTGCTTTAGGTGTGACAGGTTCGGGTTGCAAGTACGCAGGACTTCCTGCAGAGTGATTTCAGCAAGGCTCCATAAATGGGAACCCGACACTGTATACTGGGGAGAAATGAAGGCTTATGTCAGTTACCTTGTTATTACTGTACTTGTCAAATTACTTCTCTTTCCTGCCGCCTGATGAGAGATCATTGCTTTCATATTCTGGTAAGACAATGCCCATGTGTACGGCACGGTTCCTGCCTGGCAGTAACTGCAGGGTATTACTGGAAGGCCCATAGGAAAGAGCGGAGTAATAAACGCCAGGTTATGGGCAGCGGCTATGAGAGCACTGCAGCGGAGGCGTCATCCTGCCTCTGACCACTAGGGAACGCTCTACTGTGGAGTAATACTGTCTGTGCTCTGCGTTCCCAGTGTGTGTCTATACACATAGCAGGAAAGCTGCTCTCCTTATTACACATGGCAGAATTTAGGACAAATGTGTTCAGGATCCCTTTTTAATCCCGTGTATGGTCTGTTACCGTCCTCTGGAGCTGCAATATGTGAGGGCAAGCCCTCATGCAGCTCAGTAGATAACAAAATGAAACCGTTCCACCTCTCTGAAAATAACGGCAATTAAAACAACAACAAAAATAAGACACTGTATGCGAGTCCCGACAGTTTGCTATGTGCAACGTGCACACTGTCACGATTCCCAGCATTCATGGAGTGAACGGGTGTCCATAACACTGCATGCTTGTGGTCAGGTGCTGACTAGGCTCTCCACTGCTGGAATATTGAGAAGGAAAAAAAGATTGTAGCCGACACATGATTACAAAGTATTGCAATAATGCAATCATGTGACCGCCCACCCGGAGGTATAACACAGGGGAATCGTGACAGTGTGTGGACTGTGCACTGTCACAATTTGGCAATCTGCAGTCACATCTGGACTATGAAGGCGCTATATAAGTGAGTAAAATATATAAATACTAGAATTGTTGTTGTTTTGATCATTCCGCCTTCAAAAATTGGTAATACAAAAAATAAATGTATCAAAAAGTCACATGTACGACGCAATAATACCAATAAAATCTACAGCTTGGCATGCAAGCAATAAGTCCTCACACACCTCTATTGAGGGATAAAAAGGAAAACCTCTACGTCTTAGAAGAGGAAGACACAAAAACTATTCTTTCCGATAAGGAAGTAATTAAAGTTAGAGAATACGTTATATGTACCCCAAAATGGTGCGCGGAGAAATACAACTCGAGCAGCAAAACAAATAAGCCCTCGTTTTTTTTCATTCCTTTTGTCGGAGAGCCACAATTTTATTTTTCCACTGAGCAGCCCCACGTTTATGAGGATTTGTTTTTACAGAGTTCATAAGTAACCCAACTAGGATTCTTTAGGTCAGTACAATTATAGCAATACTAAACTTTTAAGGTTTTTTTTTTTTTTTTTATCTTTTAGTGGTTAAAAATTCTAAACTTTGTAAAGACACACACACACAAAAAAAAGATGTGCTCGTGTGCTCATTTTCCGAGACCTGTAACTTGTTATTTTTCTACTGATGGAGCAGTGCGAGGACTGGCAGTAAGCTGTAGTTACCCTGGATATCATTTTAGGGTACCATAAGGTTTTCATGGATTTTTATTGCATTTTTTGGGGGGAAGTGCTTTTTTTTCTTCCTTTTTGCTGTTTACTGTAATGTTTAAATAATGTTATATTTTAATAGATCAGACATGAACATGACGACATTAAATATGTTTACTTTCTATTTCGTTTAACCCCTTAACGACATATGATGTACAGGGCAAGTCATATGCCGCCTCTTTGCTTCTGATGCAGGCTCGAAAGCTGAGCCCGCATCCTTCCCGGCAGATGATGGCTGTGCCATGTAGGAAAAAGAGAATGCGCAAAAACGAAACATAACTCAGCTGTTAAAAGGTTCATTTTTTTTATTTGAAAGGGAAAATGAAGCGATTGAAACTTTTTTTTTTTTTTTTTACATCTTTTCAATTTGTATAGTTTATAGTCCCCTTAGGGGACCTGAACCTGTGCTTAATACTTGATCGCTCATGATGTATACTGCAATACTATTGCATTGCAGTATATAGAGTAACTGACATTCTCCTATGAAGGAGGACTAGGATCCCTCGCCCCCGGCGGCCATGATAACCCATCAGCTCCCCTGCAGTAGCGTTGTGGAGAAGGGACGATAGCAGACAGTACAGTGAACACATATGGACATGGTCTATTATGTTTTATTATTTTTGCACAATTACAAGGTTTGAAAAAAAAAAAAATTGTTTTTGCATCGTATCCTGAGAGCTAGAAATGTTACTCTTTTCTATCAACGGAGCTGTGTGACGAGTTGTAATAATAATAGTGTAATTGATATATTATCTTTATTCTGATATTAGCAAGTTAATATCGCTTGTTATGTTTTACTTCTTTTAAGTAAAAAAAAAAAAATTTTGGGAGAAGTTTTTTTTCCTCACTTGTCACCGGTGTGCAGTCCATATGCAAACAGTTTTTTAACATTAATCATTAACATAATCATTAAGGTCATGTGCACACGCTGCGGATTCCATTGCGGAATTTTCCGCAGCGGTTTTGATAAATCCTCAGTGCAAAACCGCTGCGGTTTTTACTGCGGGTTTATCGCGGTTTTTATTGCGGTTTCCGCTGCGGGTTTACACCTGCAGTTTCCTATTGAGCAGGTGAAAAACCGCTGCGGATTCCGCACAAACAATTGACATGCTGCGGAAAATAAACCGCGGCGTTTCCGCGCGGTTTTTTCCGCAGCATGTGCACTGTGGATTTCATTTCCCATAGCTTTACATGGTACTGTAAATGCATGGGAAACTGCTGCGGACCCACAGCAAAATCCGCAGCGTGTGAACATACCGTTACATAGTTACATAGTTATTAAGGTTGAAGGAAGACTTTAAGTCCATCTAGTTCAACCCATAGCCTAACCTAACATGCCCTAACATGTTGATCCAGGGGAAGGCAAAAAAAAACCCATGTGTTAAGAGTAAGCTCCACCATGGGGAAAAAAAATTCCTTTCCGACCCCACATACGGCAATCAGACTAGTTCCCTGGATCAACACCCTATCAAGGAATCTAGTGTATATACCCTGTAATATTATACTTTTCCAGAAAGGCATCCAGTCCCCTCTTAAATTTAAGTAATGAATCACTCATTACAACATCATACGCAGAGAGTTCCATAGTCTCACTGCTCTTACAGTAAAGAATCCGCGTCTGTTATTATGCTTAAACCTTCTTTCCTCCAGACGTAGAGGATGCCCCCTTGTCCCTGTCACCGGTCTATGATTAAAAAGATCATCAGAAAGGTCTTTGTACTGTCCCCTCATATATTTATACATTAACATAAGATCACCCCTTAGCCTTCGTTTTTCCAAACTAAATAGCCCCAAGTGTACAGTTTCCTATTTTACAGAACTGCAATGTAGCCATAAAATTCAAAGTCTACACTGTGGCTTCAAGCACCCTCCGACTTCCTTTTGCATACCCATAAGCTTGAATGGGTGAGTCTCATTGGATTTACAGAAGAAACTAGCGATTTGCTTCACACGCAGATAAGCACTGCCCCACTCAATAACACTTATCTGAACGGTGTCTGTTTTTTTTTTTTCCATGTATAGCACTTGGACCGAAAATATGGTTGTGTGAACGAGTCCTAACTGATACATCTGCAGGTTCCATCTCACAGGCAAAATTATAATACAGCAGAGCTGTGCGAGCCGCCGCTGCTATCGTGTTTGTAATGAGACAAAGTTTAGCTCTGCTGTTCTGTGCTAGTGAGTTATAATCACACACAGCTCTGCTGTTCTGTGCTAGTGAGTTATAATCACACACAGCTCTGCTGTTCTGTGCTAGTGAGTTATAATCACACACAGCTCTGCTGTTCTGTGCTAGTGAGTTATAATCACACACAGCTCTGCTGTTCTGTGCTAGTGAGTTATAATCACACACAGCTCTGCTGTTCTGTCCTAGTGAGTTATAATCACACACAGCTCTGCTGTTCTGTGCTAGTGAGTTATAATCACACACAGCTCTGCTGTTCTGTGCTAGTGAGTTATAATCACACACAGCTCTGCTGTTCTGTCCTAGTGAGTTATAATCACACACAGCTCTGCTGTTCTGTGCTAGTGAGTTATAATCACACACAGCTCTGATATTCTGTGCTAGTGAGTTATAATCACACACAGCTCTACAGTGAGATCAGGAGAGCAGACATTACACTGATAACGCCTCCATTCATTGATAATAATCTCTGGAGGCAGACTCTCAGGGAGATCCATGTCCAGCCCATAGCCCGGAAAAGCATTTACCTATAAGAAAATAGCCGGATTACTTACGGTAATGCTCTTTTAATGAGTCCATGACAGCACCCACTGGAGAGAGATAGGGATCCGCCCCAAGGAACAGGAAACCTACAGAGACATAAAAGGGGGCGGTCCCCCTCTCCTCCTCAGTTTAATTTCAGAGTACCCGGAGGACCGCCAGTATTAGTCAACCATTACAATGTATCATCAGAATATAAACTTCATAGAAGTAATTACATTGGCTTTTATTAGGGAGGGATGTGACTGGGTGCTGTCATGGACTCATTAAAAGAGCATTACCGTAAGTAATCCGGCTATTTACCCTTCGCCATGACAGCACCCACTGGAGAGATTTCCAGAGACCAACACCTAGGGGGGGGACCACCGTGCTGAGGATAGTCCTGCCAAAGTGTAGGTCAGAGTCGGATGACAGGTCAAGCCTGTAGTGATTATAGAAAGTGGAAGGAGCCAACCATGTTGCAGCCTTACATATATCCTCGATTGGCACGTTCCCTTTTTCGGCCCAGGAAGAAGCCATGGCTCTGGTGGAATGTGCTTTGATGCCCTCCGGAGGTTCTTCATTTTTCATGGAATAGGCCAACCGGATAGCGTCTCTTATCCACCTGGATAATGTTGCTCTTGTGACTCCATATCCTTTCTTTTTGCCCTGGAAGGATATGAACAGAGCCCTACTCTGCCTCCAACTACTAGTTTTCTCAATATATTGCAAAACTACTCTCCTGACGTCTAGAGTATGAAATTTTTGTTCTTCAGGAGTAGACGGGTCTTTAAAGAAAGTAGGAAGATGTATCTCTTGTGACCTGTGGAACTTCCCTGCTACCTTAGGAAGGTATAAGGGGTCTGGTTTTAAGATTAGTCTGTCATGAAATGTGAGAAGGTAAGGTTGATCTATCGACAAGGCCTGAATGTCGCAGACTCTCCTAGCCGATGTTAAGGCTACCAAGAAGGCTGTTTTTAGCGACAAGTGTTTCAAAGATGCTGTGTCTATAGGCTCAAACGGAGATTCTGTTAGAGAGTCTAAGACTAGGTTTAGATCCCAAGGAGCTACCCTAGGTATGTGGACTGGAGTAACTCGTTCACAGGCCGTGATGAAGCGGGATACCCATTTATTACCAGCAATATTATGGCCATAGAGGGCACCCAGAGCGGACACCTGGACCTTTAGTGTATTAACCGACAGACCTAACTCTTTCCCTTTCTGTAGAAATTCTAGTATAGATTTTATTGGGACTTCAGAGGGGTTTGAACTAGTATGGAACTGAAGAAACTTCTTCCATATTTTGGTGTAAATTTTTGTTGTAGATGGTTTCCGGCTAAGCAGGAGTGTATCAATTAGGCCTTTTGAAAACCCACTGGAATTTAATATCTGCCTTTCAAATTCCAGGCCGTCAGGTGGAGGCTGTCCACCTGAGGGTGGAAGAAAGGTCCCTGAGAGAGAAGGTTTGGGATTGAGGGAAGGACCCAAGGATCCGTCACCGACATCGACCGCAGGCACGAGAACCATGGTCTCTTGGGCCAGAATGGTGCTATCAGTATTATCCTGGCCTGCTCTTCCCTGATCTTCCGTATTACTTGTGGAAGCAGAACTATCGGAGGGAAAGCATATGCTAGCTTGAATTGCCAGGGTGTTTGAAGAGCATCTAGAATGTCCGGGTGATCTGCACGGGACCGAGATGCGAATTTCTGGACTTGTTTGTTCTGTTCTGTAGCGAACAGGTCTATCTGGGGCTTGCCCCATAACAATGTTATTTTGTGGAAAATGTGAGGATTGAGACACCATTCTCCTTGATGAAGAGTGTGTCGACTTAGAAAGTCTGCTTGTTGATTGTTCTCTCCTTTGATGTGGACTGCCGAGAGGGACAACAGATGCTTTTCGGCCAGGATTAAGGTATTGTTTGCGGAAGACATTAGAGCGTCTGATCTTGTGCCGCCTTGTTTGTTTAAATACGCCACTGTCGTAGTGTTGTCTGAACAGATTCTGACGTGGCTTCCTCGTAGCTGTGGGAGAAATTGACGCAGTGCATAGTTTACCGCATTCAATTCTTTCAGGTTTGATGAATATAAATCCTCATTTTTATCCCAGGTTCCCTGGCAGAATCTATCTCCCATGTGTGCGCCCCACCTGTGGGGACTAGCGTCCGTAGTTATCGTGTGGGATGGTGATATTACCCAAGGGACACCCCCTGCTAGGTTGTTTTTATCTAGCCACCACACTAAGGAAGATAAGACTTTCTCAGATAAAGTTATTTTTGATTCAAGGTGCCCCAGAAATTTTCTCTGTTCCCGAAGTATCTGGTGTTGCAACGTTCGGGTATGAAGTTGTGCCCACTGAACGGCTGGAGTACAGGAGGAAAGGGATCCTAGTAAGGACATTCCTACCCTCAGGGACATTTGAGGTTTGTGCATGGCCGCCACTACTTTCCCCTCTATAAGAGATATTTTTTCTTGGGGAAGTAGACATTTTTGTTTTATGGAATCTAGATTGAACCCTAAAAATGTCTGAAGAGAAAGTGGGATGAGTCTGGATTTTTTATAGTTGACGATCCAGCCCAGGTTTTCTAAGGACGAGACAGTGTCAGCTAATCGTTCTGCACACTGAAGGGACGAATTTCCTACAACTAAAAAATCATCTAAGTAGGGAATGATTAAGGTGTCCCTCTGGCGAAGGTAGGCCAATACCTCTAACATTACCTTCGTGAAGATCCTAGGTGCCGTGGAGAGACCAAAGGGCATGGCTGTATACTGGAAATGGTGAATCTCCCCCTCAAGAGTTACTGCCACTCTTAAGTATTTTTGATACCTGCTATGGATAGGGAGATGGTAGTAGGCATCTTTTAAATCAATGCCGCCCATTTTGCAATTTGGATAAAGGAGTTTAATGGTAGATCTAATAGACTCCATTTTAAACGTATAATTTTTAATAAACGTATTGAGTTTTCTAAGATTTATAATTGTTCGAAATGAACCATCGGGTTTAGGGATTAAAAATAACGGAGAGTAGAACCCTCTACCCTCTTGTCCCTTTGGCACCCTAACTAAAACATTTTTAACTATGAGACTTCGAATTTCCAGTTCAAGGGCCCTCTGTTGCACTGGTGAGGAGAGGGCTGTTAAAATAAAAGTCATGGGGAATTTGGAGGAATTCTATCTTCATTTCTTCCTTAACAATATTTAGAACCCAGGAACTTGACGTAATTTTTTGCCATTGGGGAAAGAAAAATTTTAACCTACCCCCTACTGGGGTGTCTGGTGTTTTAAAATTTATTGTCTCTACGGAAGGGGGGGCCTTTAAACATAGTGCCACCCTGTTTTCCCTCTCTTGTGGCCCATCGTGACGATCTTTCATTTGTGTTCTTTTCCCGAACGGTCTCTTCCTAAAGGTCTTCCTATAGAAAGGAATTGAGGGGTCAGGGAAGGCTTTTTTCCTCTCCTTTGCTTTTTAGAGGATCTCGTCTAATGCTTTCCCAAACAAAAACTCACCCTCACATGGAATAGCACAGATCTTAGCCTTTGACTGTGTATCCCCCTTCCAGCTCTTCATCCATAACGCACGTCTGGCATTATTAATCAGACCGGCTGATCTTGCTGCAAGGCGAAGAGAGTCAGCTGAAGCATCGGCCATGAATGCTGCTGCACCTCTAATTAGTGGTATCGCATCCCGCAATTTTTGTCTGGAGACCCCCTGTTCGATCTGTTGATCCAACTGATCAATCCAAACAAGCATGAATCTAGCTGTGCACGTGCTGGCAATTGATGGCTTAAATATGCCCGTGGAAGCTTCCCATGATCGTTTTAGTGACGATTCTGCCTTCCGATCTAGAGGATCAGAAAGTAGGCCCGCATCCTCGACTGGTAGAGCTGACTGTTTTGAAGTGGAGGCGACTGCAGCGTCCACCTTAGGAATTTTAGTCCATGAAATTAACTCCTCATCATTAAAGGGGTACTTCCTTTTGGAGGCTGACGGGAGAAAACCTCTCTGGTCCTGTTTCTCCCACTCCCTCTTTATCAGTGCCTTAACCGCAGGAATTACTGGAAAGGCTCTTCTCTTCCTCTCTGCCAACCCTGCAAACATGATGTCTTGTGCAGTTTGGTCGTCTTTTGCATCCTCACAACCTATTGTATTCCTGATGGATTTTACTAGGTTGTCCACCCCATCAAGGGGAAAACAAGCTCGACCCTCAATGTCCGATTGTGTCGAGGAAGAGGATGACGCCTGCGAGGAGTCTGAGTGGATAACACCTTCCTCCTCGGACTCAGAGCTGGATACTGCCTTTTCTTTACCGGATTTTTTAGGGGGGGTACTGGCTTGTGAGATGGCCTGTAATTCTTCTCTAATTATGGCCCGTATATCTGTGACCGACATAGATGGACTCTGCATTGTTTCAGTCATACATTGATTGCAGAGTTTTTTGGGGTGGGAATCTGGGAGAGGCTCGTCACATAACGCACACTGTGCTTAGATTTTTGTCTCTTTTTGGCCTGGGTGAAGAAGACACTTGTGGAAAAGAGTGTCAGCTTTGTAGGCAGAGGGGAATTACACTCACCCAGTGAAGCTGTACGGTACCGAATTAGGAGGTTGCGTCTTCCTGGATCTTGAATCCTTGGTCTCGCTCCTGTGGCTGGCATCTGAGGACCTTCTGCTGGTTGGCTCACCTGCTGGGTCCACTGTTTTGCCTGGGGACGACATGTTGCATCGCCTGTGCGTTTGCAACTACCCCCTTTTTATAGGCCAAGATCCGGTCAGTTTTTTTTTTTTTTTTTCTCAGTACCCCACAGCGGTGTACTGCGCATGCGCGAAACCGCGCTTTCCCTCACCGCTGTGTGGGTGACCCGGAAGTGCTCACCCGGCCCGGGGCAGTATGGGGATTTTTACACCGCTTCCACGCACGCGCGGCCGCCATCTTGCCCGGCCTGCGCTATGGAGCGGTGTGCCGGCTGCCGCTGCAGCTGTGCCTCAGATCCCGGACCTCATACCTGCCGGTCCGCGTCTGGAGCTCCTTCAGGGCCGCACCTCTGCTGCGTTGCCTCGTGGAACCGAGCGGCCTCTTCCGGACCAGGCGTTCCACATGCCGGCCAGACGAGGGGGGAGCCGTCTAGCGGAGTCTCCCCCGACGCTGCTTCTGGACCGCATCCCCTGCCGTTCTCGCGGAAACCGCACAGGCGGATGCTTCTAGCCCAGGTAAGCTGTAGCTCGGAGAATCCAGAGATCCTGTCCCCTGGGAACAGGAAACCTAAACTGAGGAGGAGAGGGGGACCGCCCCCTTTTATGTCTCTGTAGGTTTCCTGTTCCTTGGGGCGGATCCCCATCTCTCTCCAGTGGGTGCTGTCATGGCGAAGGGTAAAACATGGATTTCTTTGGAATAAGACATCACAGATATCAAGGTATCATCTTATTCAGCTTCCTATGACCTGCATGCCCATATAGATGGCTTACATTGTAGATCCTACTGAGAGATTCCATTTAACAGCCTTCACTCTGAGGAATAAATAATTGAAATATGTTTACAGTTTGTGACATTTTTTTATCACTGTAATTTTAATAGTATTTGTTAGTCCCACAAGGTGACCTGAACAGCTCCTATTGAAGAGAACAAGAGCCGAGCTACAGTACCAGGCAATGGTCATTACACAGTGAGCGGCACTGTGGTTTCCAAATGTGCTGTTTACATCTAGCTGCCACAGGACCTCCACACAGCTGATCGCGTGGGGCGGGGGACAGGCGTAGTTACTGGGTTTCGGACCACCACTTATCTGATATTGACCTATCCAGTTTGGTTATTAGTAGAGTTGGAATATTCAGCATAAGAGAATACAGATCTGTTTTCAGTAGTTTCAGTCACAGTCAAGTTTGGGTTTTTCCAATATGCAATGTTCCAATAATTTATCAATATCATTATTAGCCTATAGGGGTTAATAAATATGAGGGACCTATCTAAGGGATTTTATTATGAAAATCTGCTATACGGTTTCAGAGATATTGGCCTTTTTATTTAGCGCTAATTTTTAGGATCTTTACCAAGGAGGCAGATAATAACGCAGTGCAGCCTATAGACATGTCCCTAAGAAGTTACACAAAGGAACACCCAGGGGAGCAGCAGAATTAAAGGGAACCTGTCACCCTCAATATCGAAGGTTAGCTAAGCCCACCGGCATCAGGGGCTTATCTACAGCATTCTGGAATACTGTAGATAAGCCCCCGATGTATCCTGAAAGATGAGAAAAAGAGGTTATATTATACTCACCCAGGGGCGGTCCCGCTGCGTCTGGTACGGGGCCTCCCATCTTCTTATGATGACGTCCTCTTCTGGTCTTCACGCCGCTACTCCGGCGCAGGCGTACTTTGTCTGTCCTGTTGAGGGCAGAGCAAAGTACTGCAGTGCGCAGGCGCCGGGAAAGGTCAGAGAGGCCCAGCGCCTGCGCACTGCAGTACTTTGCTCTGCCCTCAACAGGAAGACAAGAAGAGAACGTCATCGTAAGAAGATAGGAGGCGCCGGACCGGACTGCGACGCCCCCCGCAGCGGGACCGCCCCTGGGTGAGTATAATCTAACCTCTTTTCCTCATCTTTCAGGACACATCGGGGGCTTATCTACAGAATTACAGAATGCTGTAGATAAGCCCCTGATGCCGGTGGGCTTAGCTCACCTTCCATTTTGGGGGTGACAGGTTCCCTTTAAGAAGACATTTCACAGGCTTTGCTCAACCAACTTTGTGATTGGACTGAATAGAAACGTTCTAGTGTTCTGTGTGCACAGCTCCTATGCAGCCCTATGTGTTTCCATGGTTACACAGAGCAGCAGAAGGACTGGAGACACAAAAAGGAAGATATGTTTGTAATCAAGACGGCTCTAATGCTTTTTGTTATTGGAAACACAGGGAAGCCATGAACAGACTGGATGCTGAAGCCACAGACGTGGTATTTCCTCTGATGATCATATGTGAAGATTAGACTTGGACCAGAGAGCACCGATGTCCAGTGACCAGACACAATCAGACCGGCACCGATCACCACCCCGCCCCCCGTGTCTGTATGATGCCGGCTCCATGACAGCACGGTACGTTACCTATTAGATCCGAGGGGCCGCTGCCCAGGTTCTCCCCTCTGATGGTCACCTTAGTCCAGGACGTCCCTTCTTTGGGAGAGATGCCGGTGACGAGCGGAGGCTGCCGCACCCGGGACATGACTGCAGCGCAGCGACAGGTTCTATGCAAGTACTAGGTAGCGGCGACTTCCTTTCCTCCGGATTCAGGACCTTGATGACGTCAGGATCACATGACCCTAACGTGCAATGTGACAGTATCCGGCCAATCACAACCCGGCCACAGCCGCTGGCTGGCTGCAGATGTCTAGAAGGACCTGGATGACGTCTTCGTCACGTGACCGGACCGCTTTCCGTGAGACCGCGCAGGCGCGTAGACTATTGCCTTGTCAGTCACTCGCGGAAGGATTTGCGCTTTCTTGTGCAGGCGTGCCGCCGTATATAAGGGGAATGTGTGTATAGCAGAGAGAGATAGGACACTTGTAGCTGTCAGTGTGTGGCCAGCATGCTCTCATCTTTTCCAGCAGGAGGCTGCAGCTGTACCTGCACCTTATCTACCCTATGATCACTCATAACTACATACAGTTTATCACAACTATGAAAGAAACGCTGTCCTTCTCACCCGTGATAGTAACCACTCACAGACCAGCTTTCATTGTACTAGAGCTGCTTGAAAATATGAAAGCTGAGCTGTGATTGGCTGCCGTGGGCGACAGAGATCGTTAAATGACCACTGATAAGGCTCGTTATTAATGCTCCACTGAGAGAACTCTGGTCAGGACGGGTGGGTGACCTAGTCCTGGGTGGAGATGAATACGCACCGTCCGTGTTCTTGCAGTACAACCAGAGTCAGCAGGAGCGACACCGTCCGACAGGTACAAACTGGGGCTGATATTCAGTCCTGGCATTTGAAATCACACAGGCCCAAGCTGTCCCCGTCCCCGTCCCCAAACACCAGATGGAATATATTACTAATATTACCCTGGATGGAGGAAAGGAAGATTTCCTACAAGACCAATATTTCTAATGATACCCGCGGCCTGCTGGGTAAGTGACGGAGTCAGCGACTTTGTGCTCCATCACAACTCTTAGCAGTATGGGTGTCTTGAGAACACAGATTCTGCTAACCATGTAGCAGGCAAGGTGACCCACGACCAGACAGGCCCTTCAGGCATTTACCAGATGGCCAGTCCGGCCCTGCCGTCCGATAATCCACACGGTGCAAATCACAACAGTATGCAGTAAAGACTGCGCTCTAATGAGAGTCCAAAGACACAGAAAGAGGTGTCAGGCTGGTTTCCTGATTGAGTAAACCGTGAAAAAAAAGGAAAATCCAGCAACCGCAAAAGGAATAAAACATCACATTTATTGGTAGATTAAAACATGAAAAAGAAAATTTTAAAAACTATGATAATATAACAGTCGACGTGTTTCGAGCTACACTGGCTCTTAATCATGACAGCTAGCATGCAGGATCTATGGAAATATATAGCATAGGAAATAGGTGTGGAATAGACAAATCACAAATGTGCTTTATTGCTAACCCTATGTGTGCCCAGGAGAAAAGGAGGAGGGAAGAGGGAGTGTGGGGACTCAAAGAACATATTTCACAAAAATAAGTCTGCTCAATCCCAAACAATACATATATTGATAATAAATATATCTACGGTTATATATTTATACCAGCATTTCTCATTTTTCTTATACACTTTATATACTGTATATATACGCACACACACACACACACACACACACACACACACACACACACACACACACACACACACACACACACACACACACACACACACACACACACACACACACACACACACACAGGGTCCTCTTCCCTCTGTACCAGTCTGTCATTGTTAGGCTTGTTTACTGTAAGTGATATTTGTATTTTGATGTAACCCATTCTCATGTACAACACCATGGAATTAATGGTGCTATATAAATAATAATATATATATATATATATATATATATATATATATATATATATATATATATATATATATATATATATACATACACACATACATACAGCTCTGGCACAAATTAAGAGACCACTGCGACATTTTAAGGTTGTCTGATTTTTCCCTTTATAGGTATATTTTTGAGTAAAATGTAAATTGTTCTTTTACTCTATAAACTACTGACAACATGTCTTCGAAGTTCCAAGGCAATACATTTTGTATTTATTTTCTGAAAATGAGAAATAGTCAAAATAACATAAAAATGCATTGCTTGCAGACCCAAATAATGCAAAAAAACAAGTTCATAATTATTTAGAAACGACAATACTAATGTTTTAACTCAGGAAGAGTTCAGAAATCAATATTTTTTGGAATTACCATGATTTTTATTCACAGCTTTCATGCGTCTTGGCATGCGTTCCACCAGTCTTTCACACTGCTTTTGGGTGACCTGATGCCACTGCTGGTACAAAAATATGAGCAGTTCTTCTTCGTTTGATGGATTGTGTCTATCCATCTTCCTCTTGATTACATTCCAGAGGTTTTCAATGGGGTTCAGGTCTTTATATTTGGCTGGCCATGACAGGGATTTGATGTGGTGGTCCTTCATCCACACCTTGATTGACCTAGCTGTGTGGCATGGTGCATTGTCCTGCTGGAAAAACAGTCCTCAGAGTTGGGGAAAGAGTTGCCAGAGAAGGAATCAACTGTTTTTCCAGGATAACCTTGTATGCGGCTTGATTCATACGTCCTTCGCAAAGATTAACCTGCCCAATTCCAGCCTTGCTGAAGCATCCCCAGATCAACACCTGGTCATCTAATGGGATATCCCTGCCCAGGAGATGTGGTATGCTCCGTACATGGTCAGACACAGTCAATTTTTAAAATGAACTTTCGTTTGTGGGAAATCCCCTTTAATGTGACCGGCTTCCTCTTCCTGTAGACAAGTCGCGTATCTGCCTTCAGGATCAGCCGAATGATTCACAGCACCTGCGCGTAATTCGCACAGGCGCAGTAAATCAGACCGCCACCATCTTTGTGCAGACAGCAGCGGTCACATTAAAACTGCTCATGCACTCCTCCTGTACAAAGATGACAGCAGTCAATGAATCATTCGGCTGATCCCGGTGGCGGCGTGTTCGCGACGGTGTTCCGCTGGTGGTAACGCGCAAGAGGTTGCATGAGTGTTAGTGTGAATGTGAGTGTGTGTGTGTGGTTTGCGTACGGCATATAGAGTGTGTGTGTGGTGCAACGGTGTTCCGCTGGTGGTACCGCGCAATAGGTTGGTACCAGCAGCTATTTCCATATTGAGACACCCATCACTTACAGTTAGGTCCATATATATTTGGACACAGACAACATTTTTCTAATTTTGGTTATAGACATTACCACAATGAATTTTAAACAAAACAATTCCGATGCAGTTGAAGTTCAGACTTTCAGCTTTCATTTGGGGGTATCCACATTAAAATTGGATGAAGGGTTTAGGAGTTTCAACTCCTTAACATGTGCCTCCCTGTTTTTAAAGGGACCAAAAGTAATTGGACAGATTAAATAATTTTAAATAAAATGTTCATTTCTAGTACTTGGTTGAAAACCCATTGTTGGCAATGACTGCCTGAAGTCTTGAACTCATGGACATCACCAGACGCTGTGTTTCCTCCTTTTTGATGCTCTGCCAGGCCTTCACTGCGGTGGTTTTCAGTTGCTGTTTGTTTGTGGGCCTTTCTGTCTGAAGTTTAGTCTTTAACAAGTGAAATGCATGCTCAATTGGGTTGAGATCAGGTGACTGACTTGGCCATTCAAGAATATTCCACTTCTTTGCTTTAATAAACTCCTGGGTTGCTTTGGCTTCATGTTTTGGGTCATTGTCTATCTGTAGTATGAAATGATGACCAATCAGTTTGGCTGCATTTGGCTGGATCTGAGCACACAGTATGGCTCTGAATACCTCAGAATTCATTCGGCTGCTTCTGTCCTGTGTGACATCATCAATAAACACTAGTGACCCAGTGCCACTGGCAGCCATGCATGCCCAAGCCATCACACTGCCTCCACCGTGTTTTACAGATGATGTGGTATGCTTTGGATCATGAGCTGTACCACGCCTTCCCAATACTTTTCTCTTTCCATCATTCTGGTAGAGGATGATCTTGGTTTCATCTGTCCAAAGAATGTTCTTCCAGAACTGTGCTGGCTTTTTTAGTTGTTTTTTTTAGCAAAGTCCAGTCTAGCCTTTTTCTTCTTGATGCTTATGAGTGGCTTGCACCGTGCAGTGAACCCTCTGTATTTACTTTCATGCAGTTTTCTCTTTATGGTAGATTTGGATATTGATACGCCGACCTCCTGGAGAGTGTTGTTCACTTGGTTGGCTGTTGTGAAGGGGTTTCTCTTCACCATGGAGATTATTCTGCGATCATCAACCACTGTTGTCTTCCGTGGTGTTATGACCCCAATGGCGAGGGTCTCAGAAATATCAGCAAGTCTGCAAAGTACAAAAATCCAGCTCATAGGGCAGTGGTAACTGGGTTGACCATATATCTACTCCTAACGCCAACCCTAGAAGTAGCCGGGGAACATGCCTACGTTGGTCGCTAGATGTCTCGCGCCAGCCGGAGAGCTAACTACCCCTAGAAGAGGAAAACAAAGACCTCTCTTGCCTCCAGAGAAAGGACCCCAAAAGTAGGATACAAGCCCCCCACAAATAATAACGGTGAGGTAAGAGGAAATGACAAACACAGAGATGAACTAGGTTTAGCACAGAGAGGCCCACTTACTAATAGCAGAATATAGTAAGATAACTTATATGGTCAACAAAAACCCTATCAAAAATCCACGCTGGAGATTCAAGAACCCCCGAACCGTCTAACGGCCCGGGGGGAGAACACCAGCCGCCCTAGAGCTTCCAGCAAGGTCAGGATACAGATAATATACAAGCTGGACAAAAAATGCAAACAATAACGAATTGCAAAAAGCAGAAAAGCAGACTTAGCTTAATCAAGCAGGAACCAGGATCAGTGGACAAAAGCACTACAGATTAGCTCTGATATCAACGTTGCCAGGCATTGAACTGAAGGTCCAGGGAGCTTATATAGCAACACCCCTGACCTAACGACCCAGGTGAGCATAAAAGGAATGACTGACAAACCCAGAGTCAAATCACTAGTAGCCACTAGAGGGAGCCAAAAAGTAAATTCACAACAGTACCCCCCCCTTAGTGAGGGGTCACCGAACCCTCACCAAGACCACCAGGGCGATCAGGATGAGCGGCGTGAAAGGCACGAACTAAATCGGCCGCAACCATTAATCGGCATGCACATCAGAGGCGACCACCCAGGAATTATCCTCCTGACCATAGCCCTTCCACTTGACCAGGTACTGAAGCCTCCGCCTGGAGAGACGAGAATCTAAGATCTTCTCCACCACGTACTCCAACTCGCCCTCAACCAACACCGGAGCAGGAGGCTCAGCAGAAGGAACCACAGGCACAACGTACCGCCGCAACAAGGACCTATGAAATACGTTGTGAATGGCAAACGACACCGGAAGATCCAGGCGAAAGGATACAGGATTAAGGATCTCCAATATCTTGTAAGGACCAATGAATCGAGGCTTAAATTTGGGAGAGGAGACCTTCATAGGAACAAATCGAGAAGACAGCCATACCAAATCCCCAACACGAAGTCGGGGACCCACACCGCGGCGGCGGTTGGCAAAACGCTGAGCCTTCTCCTGTGACAACTTCAAGTTGTCCACCACATGATTCCAGATCCGCTGCAACCTATCCACCACAGAATCCACCCCAGGACAGTCAGAAGGCTCCACATGTCCCGAGGAAAAACGAGGGTGGAAACCAGAGTTGCAGAAAAATGGCGAAACCAAAGTGGCAGAACTAGCCCGATTATTAAGGGCAAATTCAGCCAACGGCAAGAAGGTCACCCAATCATCCTGATCAGAAGAGACAAAACACCTCAAATACGCCTCCAGAGTCTGATTAGTTCGTTCCGTTTGTCCGTTAGTCTGTGGATGAAAAGCGGACGAAAACGACAAATCTATGCCCATCCTACCACAAAAGGATCGCCAGAACCTGGAAACAAACTGGGATCCTCTGTCCGACACAATATTCTCAGGAATGCCGTGCAAACGAACCACGTTCTGGAAGAACACAGGAACCAGATCAGAAGAGGAAGGCAGTTTGGGCAAAGGAACCAGATGGACCATCTTGGAGAAACGATCACATATCACCCAGATGACAGACATGCCCTGAGACACCGGAAGATCCGAAATGAAATCCATAGAGATGTGAGTCCAAGGTCAATTCGGGACAGGCAAGGGCAAGAGCAACCCGCTGGCACGAGAACAGCAAGGCTTAGCTCGAGCACAAGTACCACAGGACTGCACAAATGACCGCACATCTCTTGACAAGGAAGGCCACCAAAAGGACCTGGCCACCAGATCTCTGGTGCCAAAAATTCCCGGGTGCCCTGCCAACACTGAGGAATGAACCTCGGAAATGACTCTGCTGGTCCATTTAGCAGGCACAAACAATCTGTCAGGTGGACAAGAGTCAGGCCTACCAGCCTGAAATCTCTGCAACACACGTCGCAGATCTGGAGAAATAGCTGACAGGATAACTCCTTCCTTAAGAATACCCACAGGTTCAGCGACTCCAGGAGCATCAGGCACAAAGCTCCTAGACAGAGCATCGGCCTTCACATTCTTAGAACCTGGTAAATACGAAACCGCAAAGTCAAAACGGGAGAAAAACAATGACCAGCGGGCCTGTCTAGGATTCAGGCGTTTAGCAGACTCGAGGTACATCAGATTTTTGTGATCAGTCAAGACCACCACACGATGCTTAGCACCCTCGAGCCAATGACGCCACTCCTCAAATGCCCACTTCATGGCCAACAACTCCCGATTGCCCACATCATAATTTCGCTCTGCCGGCGAAAACTTCCTAGAGAAAAAGGCACAAGGTCTCATAGTAGAGCAACCAGGGCCTCTCTGCGACAAAACGGCCCCTGCCCCAATCTCCGAAGCATCCACTTCAACCTGAAAGGGAAGTGAGACATCAGGCTGGCACAAAACAGGCGCTGAAGTAAACCGGCGCTTCAACTCCTGGAAAGCCTCCACGGCAGCAGGAGCCCAGTTAGCCACATCAGAGCCTTTCTTGGTCATATCCGTCAACGGTTTAACAACGCTAGAAAAATTAGCGATAAAACGACGGTAGAAGTTAGCAAAACCCAAGAACTTCTGAAGACTCTTAACTGACGAGGGTTGAGTCCAATCATGAATAGCTCGAACCTTGACTGGGTCCATCTCCACAGCAGAAGGGGAAAAAATGAACCCTAAAAAGGGAACCTTCTGTACACCAAAGAGACACTTTGAGCCTTTAACAAACAAAGAATTTTCACGCAAAATCTTGAAAACCATCCTGACCTGTTCCACATGCGAGTCCCAATCATCAGAAAAAACCAGAATATCATCCAGATAAACGATCAAAAATTTATCCAGATACTTCCGGAAAATGTCATGCATAAAGGACTGAAAAACTGAAGGTGCATTAGAGAGCCCAAATGGCATCACCAAGTACTCAAAATGACCTTCGGGCGTATTGAATGCGGTTTTCCATTCATCTCCTTGCTTAATGCGCACAAGGTTGTACGCACCACGAAGGTCTATCTTGGTGAACCACTTGGCACCTTTAATCCGGGCAAACAAGTCTGACAACAACGGCAAAGGATACTGAAATTTGACAGTGATCTTATTCAAAAGCCGATAGTCAATACAAGGCCTCAAAGATCCGTCCTTTTTAGCCACAAAAAAGAATCCCGCACCAAGAGGGGAAGAAGAAGGACGGATATGCCCCTTCTCCAGAGACTCCTTGATATATGAACGCATCGCGGTATGTTCAGGTACCGACAGATTAAACAGTCTTCCCTTAGGAAACTTACTGCCTGGAATCAAATCTATTGCACGGTCACATTCCCTATGAGGAGGCAATGCACTTGACCTAGACTCGCTGAAGACATCCTGATAATCAGACAAATACGCCGGAACTTCCGAAGGCGTAGAAGTAGCAATAGACACGGGCAGGGAATCTCCATGAATTCCATGACAGCCCCAACTTGACACTGACATTGCCTTCCAGTCCAAGACTGGATTATGGGTCTGTAACCATGGCAACCCCAAAACAACCAAATCATGCATCTTATGCAGAACAAGAAAACGTATCACCTCCCGATGTTCAGGAGTCATGCACATGGTAACCTGTGTCCAAAACTGTGGCTTATTTTCTGCCAATGGCGTAGCGTCAATACCCCTAAGAGGGATAGGATTTTCTAATGGCTCAAGAACAAAACCGCAACGCTTGGCAAATGACAGATCCATAAGACTCAGGGCAGCACCTGAATCTACAAACGCCACGACAGGATACGATGACAGTGAGCAAATCAAAGTTACAGATAGAATGAACTTAGGTTGCAAATTACCAATGGCGACAGGACTAACAACCTTAGTAAGACGCTTAGAGCATGCTGAGATAACATGTGCAGAATCACCACAGTAGTAACACAAGCCATTCTGGCGTCTATGAATTTTCCGCTCATTTCTAGTCAGGATTCTATCACATTGCATTAAATCAGGTGCCTGTTCAGACAACACCATGAGAGGATTTGCGGTTTTGCGCTCCCACAACCGCCGGTCGATTTGAATAGCCAGGGCCATAGAATCATTCAGACCTGTGGGAATGGGAAAACCCACCATCACATTCTTAATGGCTTCAGAAAGGCCATTTCTAAAATTTGCAGCCAATGCACACTCGTTCCACTGGGTCAGCACGGACCATTTCCGAAATTTTTGGCAATACACCTCAGCCTCGTCCTGGCCCTGAGACATAGCCAGCAAGGCTTTTTCTGCCTGAATCTCAAGATTGGGTTCCTCATAAAGCAAACCGAGCGCCAGAAAAAACGCATCAATATCAGCCAATGCCGGATCTCCTGGCGCCAGCGAGAAAGCCCAATCCTGAGGGTCGCCCCGTAAAAAAGAAATAACAATTTTCACTTGCTGAGCGGAGTCTCCAGAGGAACAGGGTCTCAGGGACAAAAACAATTTACAATTATTCCTGAAATTTCTAAACTTAAATCGGTCTCCGGAAAACAGTTCAGGAATCGGTATCTTAGGTTCTGACATAGGATTTCTGGTAACATAATCTTGTATGCCCTGCACACGAGCAGCAAGCTGGTCCACACTTGTAATCAAGGTCTGGACATTCATGTCTGCAGCAATCACAAGCCACTCAAAGGTAAAGGGGAAAAGAAAAAAAAAAAATGAGAGAGAGAAAAAAAAAACTCAGAACTTTCTTTCTTATAATCCCACTTCTGCAATGCATTTAACATTTAGTACTGGCCTGGCAAACTGTTATGACCCCAATGGCGAGGGTCTCAGAAATATCAGCAAGTCTGCAAAGTACAAAAATCCAGCTCATAGGGCAGTGGTAACTGGGTTGACCATATATCTACTCCTAACGCCAACCCTAGAAGTAGCCGGGGAACATGCCTACGTTGGTCGCTAGATGTCTCGCGCCAGCCGGAGAGCTAACTACCCCTAGAAGAGGAAAACAAAGACCTCTCTTGCCTCCAGAGAAAGGACCCCAAAAGTAGGATACAAGCCCCCCACAAATAATAACGGTGAGGTAAGAGGAAATGACAAACACAGAGATGAACTAGGTTTAGCACAGAGAGGCCCACTTACTAATAGCAGAATATAGTAAGATAACTTATATGGTCAACAAAAACCCTATCAAAAATCCACGCTGGAGATTCAAGAACCCCCGAACCGTCTAACGGCCCGGGGGGAGAACACCAGCCGCCCTAGAGCTTCCAGCAAGGTCAGGATACAGATAATATACAAGCTGGACAAAAAATGCAAACAATAACGAATTGCAAAAAGCAGAAAAGCAGACTTAGCTTAATCAAGCAGGAACCAGGATCAGTGGACAAAAGCACTACAGATTAGCTCTGATATCAACGTTGCCAGGCATTGAACTGAAGGTCCAGGGAGCTTATATAGCAACACCCCTGACCTAACGACCCAGGTGAGCATAAAAGGAATGACTGACAAACCCAGAGTCAAATCACTAGTAGCCACTAGAGGGAGCCAAAAAGTAAATTCACAACACGTGGGCACCCAGGTCTTTTTGCATTGATGAGTTCACCAGTGCTTTCTTTCTTTCTCAGGATGTACCAAACTGTACATTTTGCCACTCCTAATATTGTAGCAATTTCTCGGATGTTTTTTTTTTCTGTTTTCGCAGCTTAAGGATGGCTTGTTTCACCTGCATGGAGAGCTCCTTTGACCGCATGTTTACTTCACAGCAAAACCTTCCAAATGCAAGCACCACATCTCAAATCAACTCCAGGCCTTTTATCTGCTTAATTTAGAATGACATAACGAAGGGATTGCCCACACCTGTCCATGAAATAGCCTTGAAGTCAATTGTCCAATTACTTTTGGTCCCTTTAAAAACAGGGTGGCACTTGTTAAGGAGCTGAAACTCCTAAACCCTTCATCCAATTTTAATGTGGATACCCTCAAATGAAAGCTGAAAGTCTGAACTTCAACTGCATCTGAATTGTTTTGCTTAAAATTCATTGTGGTAATGTCTATAACCAAAATTAGAAAAATGTTGTCTCTGTCCAAATATATATGGACCTAACTGTATATATTTATACAATTGCCTTGTAATGTTTTCATTTCCTGTTCTGTCCGTATGTCACCATATCCCAGAATTCCAAGCGGAGGAAGTTCACCGACCACCATATTGGGACACCCAAGTGATGGGTGTCTCAATATGGAAAACTGCTGCTGGTAACAACCTATTGCGCGATACCACCAGCGGAACACCGTAACACCACACACATACACTCTATGCCGTACGCACCACACACACTCACACACTCATGCAGCCCCTTGTGCGGGACCACCAGCGGAACACCATCGCGAATACGCCGCCGCCAGGATCAGCCGAATGATTCAGTGACTGCTGCTATCTGTCTGCACAAAGACGG
This sequence comes from Ranitomeya variabilis, assembly GCF_051348905.1. Taxonomy (NCBI): domain Eukaryota; kingdom Metazoa; phylum Chordata; class Amphibia; order Anura; family Dendrobatidae; genus Ranitomeya; species Ranitomeya variabilis. The sequence goes on along the minus strand of NC_135237.1, from coordinate 325,747,847 downwards.
CGGTGGTCTGATTTACTGCGCCTGCGCGCATTACACAAATACAGGGGTGAATGTGTCTGACCATGTATGGAGCATACCACATCTCCTGGGCAGGGGAGGAAGCATAAGACAATACTAACATTACAGCAGGGGATCACAGTGGATTCATTTTGTGAGGTAAAATATTTCACTGACGGGTCATTCCATAGTAGCTTACGTTACAACACAATATAGTAACTTACGTTACAAAGATGATGGTAACTTACCTGACAATAAGTTTAATCCAATGGATGGTAACATATTGTAACGCAAGTTACCATCAGCTTAGTAACGGAAGTTACTATACTGTGCGGTAACGTAAGTTATCTATATTTCTTGTAATAAAAACTGTTGCTTTTAACTTGAGAGGTTAAAATTAATTTTTTTAAGTTGCTGGGATTATAGTGTTTTAATACAATAAAAATAGTGCTTCTCCTCTGTTTACCAGAACAGAAAATTTGGCAGACTCATGAAGGACAATTGCCTTTACTTTTTTTGTAACGTAAGTTACCAAGTAATAACACTGTATTTTGTATTTAATTTTATTGTTGAAAAATCAAACTGAGTTGAAATCTTTTGAGAATAGTTTAATGTACAATATACATTCACTCCTTTTTGTGCCTGCCTTCAAAGAACAGTCTGTAGCCAGTTTTTGACTTGTGAATGTAACGTAAGTTACCATGGAATGACCCTGACTGTTTTTAAAAAATATTTTACCTCACAAAATGTATCCTCTGCGATCTCCTACTGTAATGTCAGTATTGTCTTTTGCTTCCTCCCCTGCCCTTGTCCTCCTCACTCCCCCATGTCCAGCCACTAGCACATCCTCGCAGAAACCTCGCACACCTAGATATTCACAGACTCTCAGATTCACTTCTACCTCTGTCCTCCATATCTTCACTCCATGACATGGACAGCGCCATCACTTTCTATAATGCCACCCTCACATCAGCCATAGACTCAGTCACCCCTCTCATGCATGGCAAAGTGCGACAAATCAATAGGCAAGCCTGGCACAACAATCTCACCAAAAAATTTCAACAAGCATCCAGGGTCGCGGAGCGGCGTTGGAAGAAAACACGCCTGCCAGACAACTTCACTGCTTTCAAACAAGCTATACTTGCCTTCAAATTAGCCCTCACCTCTGCTAAACAGACCTATTTCACAAACCTTGTATCTTCATTATCCTACAACCCAAAACAACTGTTCAGCACATTTAACTCTCTCCTCTGTCCACCACTGCCACCTCCAACTCCCCTCATCTCTTCTGAGGACTTTGCCACCTACTTCAAAAATAGGTCGACCAAACAAGGCAAACCTTTACTGTTCCGCAACTCCAACCACTCCATATACCAGACCTCTGCCCTTCCCTAATAACCTCCCTCTCCAACATCACTGAAGGAGAGCTTACTCACCTCCTTTCCAGATCACACTTCGCCACCTGTGCATTTGACCCCATCCTTCCTACCTGCTCCCCAACCTCACTAACACGCTCATTCCAGCCTTAACCCATCTCTTCAACCTATCGCTTTCTTCCTGTATCTTCCCCTCTGCCTTCAAACATGCCACCATCACACCCATCCTCAAAAAAACAAACCTTGACCCAACTGCTATGCCCAGCTATCGCCCCATATCTCTGCTCCCATTTGCTTCAAAACTCCTTGAGCAGCATGTCCATGCTCAACTTTCCTCCCACCTCTCATCTAACTCTCTCCTTGACAACCTCCAATCTGGCTTCCGCCCCCACCACTCCACCGAAACTGCCCTTACCAAAATTACTAATGACTCACAGCCAAAGCCAACAGACAGTTCTCCATCCTCTTCCCCCACCAGTCCTCTGCCTTCGACACAGTCGAACACTGCCTACTGCTACAGAATTTAATATGCAAATTGCCTCTTCAGAGAAAAAAAGGACTTGAACTCTATAGCACCACCTTTTGGAAGTTGCGATCCTACAAGTCACAATCAACCCTTTAACGAGTCTTGCAATGTGACTTAGGATAAGAGCCAAATCAGTATCTCAATTCGCAGACATGGTGTTTCGGGCTGTTGGCCCTCATCAGGGCGAAGCATGAGAACTGATTTGGCTAGGTAAGAGGCTCTGGACTGAGGTCTAAGGGGTAAGGTTTCTCACTGGAGAGTGACATACCAGCCTGTTGTGAATTTGGATTCTGGGCTCCCCCGGTGGCTACTGGTGGAATTGAACTGGTGTTTTCATCTTCTCTGTTCACCTGTTCCCATCAAGATGTGGGAGTCGCTATATAACCTTGCTGCTCTGTTAGTTGCTTGCCGGTCAACAATGTTATCAGAAGCCTCTCTGTGCTTGTTCCTGCTCCTAGACAACTACTAGATAAGTTGGACTCTTGTCCATGTTTGTTTTTGCATTTTTGTTCCAGTTCACAGCTGTAGTTTCGTTACTGTGTCTGGAAAGCTCTTGTGAACAGGAATTGCCACTCTGGTGTTATGAGTTAATGCCAGAGTTTTAAAGTAATTCCTGGATGGTGTTTTGATAGGGTTTTAAGCTGACCATGAAAGTGTCCTTTCTGTCTTCTGCTATGTAGTAAGTGGACCTCAAATTTGCTAAACCTATTTTCATACTACGTTTGTTATTTCATCTTAATTCACCGCCAATACATGTGGGGGGCCTCTGTCTCCTTTCGGGGTATTTCTCTAGAGGTGAGCTAGGACTAATATTTTCCTCTGCTAGCATTATTTAGTCCTCCGGCTGGTGCTGGGCATCTAGAATCAACGTAGGCATGCTACCCGGCCACTGCTAGTTGTGCGTTAGGTTTAGTTCATGGTCAGCTCAGTTCCCATCTTCCAAGAGCTAGTTCCTATATATGCTGATGCTATGTTCTCTTGCCATTGAGAACATGACACCAGCCCTGGCTTGTCAAGGTAAGGAGGCTTATGCAGTGCTACTCTGGGAAATTTGATATGCAAATTGCTTCTTCAGAGAAATAGAGGACTTGAACTCTATAGCGCCACCTGTTGAAAGTAGCGATTCTACAAGTCACAATCAACTCTTTATCGAGTCTTGCAATATGACTTAGGATAAGAGCCAAATCAGTACCTCAATTCGCAGACACAGTGTTTTGGGCTGTTGGGCCTCGTCAGTGCGAAGCATGAGAACTGATTTGGCTAGGTTTCACCTGGTCTGGTCCCTGTACCTTCGCGTGGTCCCCCTCGGGACTCCCGCTCTGTGCCGGCTCCATGCTGTCATGACACGGTCTCTGTTTCCCCTCCCTCCTGGGCTTCCTGGCATGCAGCCAGCAGGCTCTCGGGTGGTGTGCTTACGGTCTTTTAAAGAGACAGCGCACATTTTTCCAAAAAGTGCTTCTGACCAATGGTGTGTTAATGATCACTATTTCTATCCCATCCACCATAGGGAGGGTGCCGAAGCAACAAGTATCCTCAGTAGCTAACTTCCGGTTCTTTCTAGCATGTGCTTCTGTTTCTGAAGTTCTCTGCCAGTGCACGCTTACACTGTTTGTCTCCACAGACAATCTGCTACCCTTTACCTTGATTTCCTGGACGATCTCCAATCGGCTTACTCCAGTTCCATCTCGTCCCGCTATTCAGTCACCTGAACCTCGGGACAACGTCAGTAAGGCTGGAACCCGCTTCTACCCGTACACCTGGTACCCACCGGTTAGCTCTACGTCATCCGCTAACCCTGCTTGTCCGTCTGTCTCGCTGGGTCAGCTACCACGAGTCCAGGGTCTAACTGGAGGTAGCACCCATATCCCCCAGGCATCCCATTCTGACCCTGTTTGAGGGGTCTTACCACAGGTGTCTGGGGCTCACATAGTCACGCCCCCTTCGGAGCCCCCTGGACCATGGTCCCGAGGTTCCACGTTTAATTACAATAAAAACGAATGTGAACTTCACCAACTGCGCCTCCGTTTCCATTCGTTACAGAGAGACTCTGGACTGAGGTCTAAGGGGTAAGGTATGTCACTCTCCACAAGGAGAAACCTTCAGACAGAACCTGAAAACCCATCTCTTCAGGAAAGCCTACAGCCTGCAATAACCATTCTGCTGCCTCACCACCACCCGAGCTGCCGCCTCACCACCACCAGAGCTGCTGCTTATCCCATAGAATGTAAGTCCGCAAGGGCAAGGTCCTCTCCCCTCTGTACCAGTCTGTCATTGTAAATTTGTTTACTGTAAACTATATCTATAACTCTGTATGTAACCCCTTTCTCATGTACAGCACCATGGAATTGGAGAGCCCGCTAGGGCCGTGGGGTACCCGGGCCAGGTCCGGTGGCCATTAAAGGGGTAGTCATGGTGGCAGTGACATGGTCCGTGGCCCTGGACGTCCAAGTTAAAGGGAAAGTCTTTAAAGGGGTTGTTTTGAAAGAGAATAAAGAATGCTCATGACGCCATCTCTGGTATTCGGTCAGGGATGACCGACGCTGCTTAAAGGGGTCCACTGGGGATGGTGTTATTGCACCAGGGATGGTATGGCTTCCCACAGGTGAAGCTTAATCCCCAGGGATCCCAATGTAGTGGGCAAAGATGATAGATGGTGTAGTGCCAGAAAGAATTGAAGGACACAAGTCTTTAACTTTTACTGATGAATTTCCAGTACACAGGTTACAGGTGGTCGTTGGAATCCAGGCAGCCTGGAAGCGACTGGGAATCCCTTTATGCAGGTGGGGTTGGAAGCCTTCCTTACTGCGCTGTAATATGCGTCCCATGCTGCCTGAGGCTTCTCACAAGGTCCTCTCTCTCTGTCCTAGGACAGTACCCGCATGGCAGGCAACGCAAGCCTTTTTACCGTTGTCCCTACTTGCCTCGACTCCGGGCTCTATATGCTGCTGTGCCTTTGGGTGTAGTTGTGGACAGGCGACTTGAAATCTCCTGCGCTCTGGTTTCTGCTGTGGAGCATACAGTCCCACACAGCCTCGGACTCCCGGTGTCCGGTTCCTGCGCTTCAGCGTGGAGGGATAACAGTCGCAGCTTCCCTCCAGCTCCTCACTTCTCTTGTGCTCCTTCTCCTCTCACACTCTCCTACAGACTGCTCTGTCAGGAGCTGCAGAACCATGTGTCTGCTCAGCTCCAGCTCTCTTCTTGACTGACTAGCTAACTCCTCCAGCCAGAATATATCCAGGAAAGCCACCCTAAAACCTGGTCTATAGCTCCCCCTTCTGGCCTGGAGTCAGAACAGTGTTGTATGTACATGTTACCCGTTAAGGGATCCTTGTTGCTTCCAGGCATTTAACTATATTGTATCGTCTTGTATTTTGTATATTGGGCTATCATGCCCGTACTATCTATGTGAGTGAGTTGTATTTATAAAGATTTTTTGTACTTTATTTAAATTATCTTGTCTTATCTCATTTTGAATATCCCTTTTGACAATTATATCAAGGTTAGTTCTGCCAGCCTGAAAAGTCATTATAGCAAATTCTTCTATTTTCCAAAGACATTTTTTCCAGTTACTTTAGCCTTTCATTTGGGTTTTCATCAAATCTCGTTCTGCAGGTGATGAAAGTCACATAATTGCAGCGCTGAAAAGCACAATGGCGTCACAGCTCTGTCAGTGCAGCCATTCCAGATATTCCGAATACTGCAATCCTAATAAACATATTTTAGTGGAACCCAATTTGTCATCACTTTCTGACACTTCTAAAGGCCATGTTTAAATAATAATCTCTTTAAGACAGAGAAAAAGAATTTTTCTGATATTATTAATTGTTAACAAGCAGGTTAAGTGTGTATGTACATACACTGCCAATATCTGACTGATCGAAGACAGATGTTAAAAAAAACAAAATCAAGCCAATAGACCTAGGCAGAATGCTGGCATTACTCTTCAGCAATGGAATCAATTTAATTCATATATGATGAAAACTACAAAATACTAACAGATTTTTACATTTAATACAGTTAAGTGCCTCATTATTGTGCATCTTGAAACAGCCACATCACTAGTTTTCAGAGAGTCCTGTATTTCAGCTGATGTTATTTGTGGGTTTTTCTTTGCATCCCGAGCAATTTTCCTGGCAGTTGTGGACAACATATTTGTTGGTCTACCTGTCCATGGTTTTGGTTTTACAGAGCCCCTGATTTTCCATTTGTTAATTACAGTTTGAACGCTGCTGACTGGCTTTATCAATTCCTTGGATATCTTTTTGTATCCCTTTCCTGTTTTATACAGTTCAACTACCATTTCCGTAGATCTGTTGACAATTCTTTTGCTTTCCCCATGACTCACAATCTAGAAACGTCAGTGGCTGGATGAAAGATGCAAGAGTCTGTCTGGATCCCAGAAACTCACTCAGCTTTTATGCACACACTGATTACAAGCAAACAGGTCACAGGTGAGGATGTAACCTTTAGTAGGCATTCAAACCCATTTGTGTCAACTTCTTTGCATGTTATCAGGCCAAAATCACCAGGGTGTGTGAACTTTTGATCAGGGTCATTTGTATGTTTTGGGTTGTCATTATGATTTAAAAAGAGAAAACAAAGTAGTTTGACAATAAATGGCTTCACCCAACCACTAACCATGAGTGGAGATAAAGTTTTGGTGTTATCATTCATATTCTCTGAAAAAAGGCCAAGAAAGCAAAAATTCTGCTGGGGTATGTAAACTTTTGAGCACAACTGTATACAGCTCTGGCAAAAATTAAGAGACCACTGCACAGTTTTCTAAAAATCAGCTTCTCTACATGTCTGACAGCCATTCCATTCCAGTGTCAGTTGAATTCCAACCAGAGTACACCTCATTCTACTTAATGTGCTTCTGATTAGTTGATCACCTGAACCAAATCTTATATAATGAGGGAAAGTATAAAAAACACTGCTGTGGTCTTCACAATCCTCTTGCAATAGGACAAGCTGGATGGCAAAACAAGTACTAGGAATAGCCCAAAAGTATTTTAATGAAAAAATAACTTTTAACCATGCCAAAGGAGTTGAAAAGAAAAGTATTGAGTGAGGAAAAGAAGGGCTCAATTCTGGCTTTACTAGCAGAGGGACACAGTGAGCGTCATGTTGCCTCCATCCTTAGAATTTAGAAGACGGCTGTCCATTACAACAAGGTCAAGCTGCAGACATTGGGGACAACAAAGCTACAGACCGGCAGAGGGCGAAAGCGACTCTCCACTGACCGGGATGACTGTCATCTTATTCAAATGTCACACAGCAACCGCAGGATGACATCAAGTGACCTACAAAAGGAAAGGCAAATGGTAGCTGGGGTGAAGTGCACGTCAAGAACAGTTCATAACAGGCTCCTAGAGGCAGAGCTCAAGTCATGTAAAACTAGAAAAAAGCCTTTGATCAATGAGAAGCAAAGGAGAGCCAGGCTGCCAAAGACCATAAGGATTGGAAAATAGAGGACTGGAGTAAGGTAATCTTTGATGAGTCTAATTTTCAGCTGAACCCCATGGAAAACCTCTGGAATGTAATCAAGAGAAAGATGGATAGTCACAAGCCATCAAATAGAGAAGAACTGCTTAAATTTTTGTGCCAAGAGTGGCATAAGGTCACCCAAAAGCAGTGTGAAAGACTGGTGGAAAGCATGCCAAGACGCATGAAAGCGGTGATTAAAAATCATGGTTATTCCACAAAATATTGATTTCTGAACTCTTCCTAAGTTAAAACATGAGTATTGTTGTTTCTAAATGAATAGGAACTTGTTTTCTTTGCATTATTTGAGGTCTTAAAGCACTGTTTCTTTTTTATTATTTTGACGATTTCTCATTTGCTGCAAATGAACACAACATTTTTAGCTTTGAATTTTGGAGACATGTTGTCAGTAGTTTATAGAATAGAATAACAAGTAACATTATACTCAAAAATATACCTATAAAGAGAAAAATCAGAGGAACTGAAACTTTTGCAGTGGTCTCTTAATTTTTGCCAGAGCTGTTTATATCCCCCATCATGGTATATATTTCTTATCCTGGGCCTCTTCCTGGTATATATATCCCCCATCCTGGTAAGTATGACCCTTATCCTGGCCCCCATCCTGGTACATATATCCCCTAACCTGGTATGTATGTTCCCTATCCTGGTATATACAGCGGATTTGGAAAGTATTTAGACCCCTTGAGGGTATGTGCACACGTGACGGATTTGGCTGCGTATCCGCAGCGGATTTGGCCCTGCTGATCCGCAGCAGTTTTCCATGCGGTGTACAGTACCATGTAAACCTATGGAAAACCAAATCCGCTGTGCACATGCTGCGGAAAATTCCAGCAAGAAACGCAGCGGTTTATTTTCCGCAGCATGTCAATTCTTTGTGCGGAATGTAAAAACGCAGGCGAATTCTCAAAATCTGCAGAAAACCCGCAGGTAAAACGCAGGTCATTTTACCTGCAGATTCTGTTGTATCCGCGAGGAAAAATCCGCAATGGAATCCGCAATGTGTGCACATACCCTTTAATTTTTCACTCTTTGTTTCATTGCAGCCATTTGGTAAATTTAAAAAAGTTCATATTTTTTTTCTCATTAATTTACACTCTGCACTCCATCTTGACTTTTGAATTTTTTAAAATTTATTAAAAAAGAAAACTGAAATATTACATGGTCATAAGCATTATGTTCCTTATCCTGGGCCCCATCCTGGTATATGTCTCCTGTTCTGCAGCTGTTCTTAAAATGCATTAAAAAAAATCAACAATTAGGTTGCCGTCACACTAGCAGTATTTGGTCAGTATTTTACATCAGTATTTGTAAGCCAAAACCAGGAGTGGAACAATCAGAGGAAAAGTATAATAGAAACATTTACCACTACTGTATTTATCACCCACTCCTGGTTTTGGCTTACAAATACTGAGGTAAAATAGTGACCAAATACTGCTAGTGTGACGGCAGCCTTATACTCACCTCCCTTCCACTGCCCCTATGTGCGGCATCCTCTTCTGAAGCTGGCAGATGACTTCAGCGTGCAAGCGACAGGTGCCCATGATGTCACCTCCGATTGGCCGGCAAAGTGTATTGGCGCACACGGACCCAGCAGTTCTCTGCACCGCAATACACTTCATCTGACTGTGCATCCAACGACTGACATCGGTGGGCCACTCACCTGCACGGGCCCGGTTGCGACCTCTGCGACCGCAGTCATTACGCCCCTGGTTAAAAGTGAAGGAATGTTTTGACAACCTGAGGCCCCATTCTGATGATATTATTGATGATATATCAAGAGAAAATTAACAAAAAAACTAATAAGTAATAACAAATACTATTTTTATTAAATGGAATCACAGCAGAAAACTATTGTAACCTCATTGCTAGAAAGCTGTATGACTTACTATAAAGCAATTAGGCCGGCGTCACACTGGCGAGTTTTACGGACGTAAGAGCGCAGAAACTACGTCCGTAAAACTCGCATTACATACGGCACAATTATTCTCAATGGGGCTGCTCCTATTAGCCGTATATTACGGTTCAGTATTATACGGCTTTCTACGGCCGTACAAAATCGCAGCATGCTGCGTTTGTCAGCGTACTGCGCAAAAAAATCGCCAATGAAAGTCTATGGGGGCGAGAAAAATACGGATTCCACACGGACCAGCAGTGTGACTTGCGAGAAATACGCAGCGGTGTTAGTGAAAAGTCGGTAATTCAATTGCCGGCTTTTCATTTCTCCTGCACAAACCCGACATGATATGAGACATGGTTTACATATAGTAAACCATCTCATATCCCCCTTTTTTTTGCATATTCCACACTACTAATGTTAGTAGTGTGTATGTGCAAAATTTCAGCGCTGTAGCTGCTGAAATAAAGGGTTAAATGGCGGAAAAAATTGGCGTGGGCTCCCGCGCAATTTTCTCCGCCAGAGCGGTAAAGCCAGTGACTGAGGGCAGATATTAATAGCCAGGAGAGGGTCCATGGTTATTGGCCCCCCCGTGGCTAAAAACATCTGCCCCCAGCCACCCCAGAAAAGGCACATCTGGAAGATGCGCCTATTCTGGCACTTGGCCACTCTCTTCCCACTCCCTGTAGCGGTGGGCTATGGGGTAATGAAGGGTTAATGCCACCTTGCTATTGGAAGGTGACATTAAGCCAGATTAATGATGGAGAGGCGTCAATTATGTCACCTATCCATTATTAATCCAATTGTAGGAAAGGGTTAAAAAACACACACACACATGATTGAAAAGTATTTTAATGAAATAAACACAGCGGTTGTTGTAATAATTTATTGTTCTCTCAAATCCATTTGCAGTCCCTCGCTTGGCAACATAATAAACGCACAAGATACATACCTTCTGATGTTCTGTCAGGTCCAACGAGGTAATCCATCTGAAGGGGTTAACTAATATTACAAGCAGGAGCCCTGCAAATGCAGCGGTGTGCTCCGTGCCTGTAATTCCCCGGCGAATGAATGAAATGTAGGTCATTGACCTACATTTCCTTCAGTCGCGGTGATGCGCCCCCTGGTGGATGTCCTCATATGACCTGGAGCGTGGGAAAAAGTTCCCAGGCTGCAGTTCATGAGAACATCCACCAGAGGGCGCCTCACCGCGAATGAATGAAATGTAGGTCAATGACCTACATTTCATTCATTCGCCGGGGAATTACAAGCACGGAGCACAGCTGCATTATAGCAGGGCTCCTGCTTGTAATATTAGTTAACCCCTTCAGATGGATTACCTCGTTGGACCTGACAGAACATCAGAAGGTATGTATCTTGTGCGTTTATTATGTTGCCAAGCGAGGGACTGCAAATGGATTTGAGAGAACAATAAATTATTACAACAACCGCTGTGTTTATTTCATTAAAATACTTTTCAATCATGTGTGTGTGTGTTTTTTAACCCTTTCCTACAATTGGATTAATAATGGATAGGTGACATAATTGACGCCTCTCCATCATTAATCTGGCTTAATGTCACCTTCCAATAGCAAGGTGGCATTAACCCTTCATTACCCCATAGCCCACCGCTACAGGGAGTGGGAAGAGAGTGGCCAAGTGCCAGAATAGGCGCATCTTCCAGATGTGCCTTTTCTGGGGTGGCTGGGGGCAGATGTTTTTAGCCACGGGGGGGCCAATAACCATGGACCCTCTCCTGGCTATTAATATCTGCCCTCAGTCACTGGCTTTACCATTCTGGCGGAGAAAATTGCGCGGGAGCCCACGCCAATTTTTTCCGCCATTTAACCCTTTATTTCAGCAGCTACAGCGCTGAAATTTTGCACATACACACTACTAACATTAGTAGTGTGGAATATGCAAAAAAAAGGGGATATGAGATGGTTTACTGTATGTAAACCATGTCTCATATCATGTCGGGTTTGTGCAGGAGAAATGAAAAGCCGGCAATTGAATTACCGGCTGTTCACAGATATCGCGCTGATTGAAATCTAAATACAGAATATATATATATGTGTCACAATGACATATATATATATATACTGTATATATGTTTTAATGAACATTTGAGCACATAAATCCATTAGATGTCGGTTTTGCAAGCCTGCGCGAAAATCTCGCAGTACGGATGCCATACGGATTACATACGGAGGATGCCATGCGCAAAATACGCTGACACACCCTGCCTACGGATCACTATTTTGGGAACATTTCACCGTATTTCGGCCGTATTACGGCCGTAAAATACGGACCGTATTGTCCTACGCCGAGTGTGACGCCGGCCTTAGACTGAGGACAGTACCTGACCACCTCTCTTCATCTGAAATGTGCTCAAAGCATGAACATGGTTCATTCTCTCACATTCTACATAATTCTCAAAGGAATGAAATGTCAAAAGTCTTCTTCAACACATCGCATCAACAGTATCAAGCCTATTTCTACATCGTCTGCCAGAAAATACTGGGACGAGAACAAGCTAAACAATGCTGAAATTCCAACTGATATTAGAGCTAGCGCAAGTTTATTTTTAAAACAATAAAAGCACGACTTGTCTGTCCAGATGAGAAAAATGGTGCTAAAAAAATGAAATTTGTAATATCACATAGACTCCGTAATAAAATATATCTAGGGAATACCCTTTGTGGAACATTTTGAGAAGGTCATAGGTGAACCACAAAATGGGACATTCATGTTTTTGTATTTATTTCCTATTGATTATAGAGCAGTCACATATTGTTATTACATAAGTCCTGTCCTTAGTGAGCCTCGTAATTTAACTATTGCTGCTCTGTATTCCCTAGAAGTGTGCATATAGAGAACAGGGCCCTGTGGACTGTAAGCACGCTAGGGGTCAGGGCTCTCTCCACCCTCTGTACCGTAGTCATTGTTAATTCATTTATTGTAATCTATATTTGTATTTTGTATGGAAACCCCTTTTCACATGTACAGCACCATTGAATGAATGGTGCTCTAATAAAAATAATAATAATGGCACAATTTATAATCAGGCCCTTCTGTGTATTGACTCATAGTATGACATGCCCCCATTATTTGCGGTCAAGCATATCCAATGTTGGTGCACTTACCCAACTCATCCTTTCTATGAGAAATGATCGATGGTAGCTTCCCTAAGTTTGATTTCCTCCTCCCTTGTTTGTTAATATTACAAAGCATGTAGAGCGGGACAGTCCTATCTGGACACAAAAAAATCGCATACGAAATGTTCACAGCACTCTCTCCATGATCGGCTTAAAAATTCACCAGACTCGGGAATCCCACATGGTCTTTGTAGACAATATACTGAAATAACAGTCTTGTCCTGACACTCACTGGGGTAACATTCTGTACATTAATAGCATTTTTAAAATCATATACAAAAAATGCCATACCTAGATAAAAAGCCAATTGGCCCCAAAGATGTTATATATGTACACTTCCAATATTTTACCATAAACCAAGGGTGGGGAACCTCAGGCCCGTGGGCCATTTACGGCCCTCAATGAACTTTTATCCAGCCCTGAACAGATTCCTGGGTACCGCAATACTTGGACCTACAGCTGTATTTTGATGGCCGCCAACACATTAATTTCTTCTTGCTCTGTAAGCACACACTTCTTAATGCTTCTGTTGCTATACCCACGATCTGTAAACCTCTGCCCAAGGTCACTGGCCTGTCCCTCAAACAGCGCATCCGAGGTGCAGATTCTCTGAGCCCGAAGAAATTGACCAGTTGGAATAGCGTTAATCGTGGAACTCAGATGTGCAGAGGATGCATGTAATAATGCATTTACAGATGTTTCCTTACGGTACATATCAGTATGTATCGATACATCCTCCTGTACTCTCAGCTCCACGTCAAGAAAGGACACCATTGTTTGGTCATAGGTATAGGTCAGTCTGATGTTGGATTCGTTGCGATTCAGACCCACCATAAATGCTTCTAAATCTGTGGCAGAACCCTGCCAGATAAACAAGATATCATCTATAAATCGAAACCATCCAAGGACTTGGGGAGCAGCATAGTCAGGGCAGTCTAGGGGTGCACCTTGTTAGGCGGATCTTGCCGAACACTTCACCTGAAGTCAACATTTAATTGACTTAGTTTAGGCCATGGGTGCACAGCCTTTATTTTGCCTAAGGGCTACATAATCATATTATTTTACTTCAAGGGTCAAAATAAAACTTAGAGCACCACTCAACACTTTGGAAGTTCTCTACTCCTAGTGTCATAATTACCAGCCGCTGTCTTCATCTTTTATCAGCTCCACTCTTAAAGACCACGCTTAATGACCAAAACAAATTTATCATATTTGTTATGCCTCTATTTAACCCCTTAGTGACTGGGCTATTTTTTTTTTTTTTAATCTGACCAGTGTCACTTCATGTGGTTATATCTCTGGAAAGCTTCATCGGATCCCAGTGATTCTGAGATGGTTTTTTCTTGACACATTATACTTTATGATGATGATACATTTTTGGTTGATATAATTTGCTTTAATTTATAAACATATTAGAAATTTGACAACAGTTTTAACAAATTAGTAATTTTCAAACTTTGAATGATTTTATCCCTGTTATCCAGATAGTCATACCACACGAAAACATTAATAAATAACATTTCCCTCATGTCTGCTTTACATCAGCACCGTTTGTAAAATGTTGTTTTATTTTGTTAGCATTTTAGAAGGTTTAAAAATGTAGCAGCAAGTTTTTCATTTTTTTCAATGAAATTTACAAAACTTATTTTTACGGTTCAGTTTTGAAGTGACCCCCAAGTCTTACATATTGGAAACCCCCCAAAATTATGCAATTTTAGAAAACGCTCAAAGTATTCAAAACTGCATTGACGTAGCTCATTAACCATTCAGGTTCAGGTGCTTTTCAGGAATTAATGCAAATTGACATGAGAGGAGTTAAAAAAATTATTTTTACCACCCAAATTTTGATAACTTTTGAACAGGCCACTGTAGGCGGCAGACTCTAAGGGTACTGTCACACAGTGCAATTTTGATCGCTACGACGGCACGATCCGTGACGTCGCAGCGTCGTATGATTATCGCTCCAGCGTCGTAGACTGCAGTCACACTGTGCAATCACGGCGCTGGAGCGATGCCGAAGTCCCCGGGTAACCAGGGTAAACATCGGGTTACTAAGCGCAGGGCCGCGCTTAGTAACCCGATGTTTACCCTGGTTACCAGCATAAACGTAAAAAAAACAAACAGTACATACTCACATTCCGGTGTCTGTCCCCCGGCGTTCTGCTTCTCTCCACTGTGTGAGCACCATAGCCGGAAAGCACAGCGGTGACGTCACCGCGTCACCGCTGTGCTCGCTTTCCGGCCGGCAGGCGCTCACAGTGCAGAGAAGCTGAGACGCCGGAGGACAGACACCGGAATGTGAGTATGTACTGTTTGTTTTTTTTACGTTTACGCTGGTAACCAGGGTAAACATCGGGTTACTAAGCGCGGCCCTGCGCTTAGTTACACGATGTTTACCCTGGTTACAAGCGAACACATCGCTGGATCGGTGTCACACACAACGATCCAGCGATGTCAGCGGGTGATCAAGCGACGAAAGAAAGTTCCAAACGATCTGCTACGACGTACGATTCTCAGCAGGGTCCCTGATCGCTGCTGCATGTCAGACACTGCGATATCGTAACGATATCGCTAGAACGTCACGAATCGTACCGTCGTAGCGATGAAAATGGCACTGTGTGACAGTACCCTTAGGCCGTTATTTGGCCATGAATTGACATGGCAAACATCAGGACCACAAATCATGATCTCAGGGTGCCAATGGGGTTAAAGTGGGAGTTCCCACACTCTCTTAACCATTTAGATGCTGTAGTCACGATTGACAGCAGCATTTAAGGGGTTAAAAGGTCATGGTCGGTGCCAACACTGTTCATGGCTGATGCAGCAAGTTGTCAGCTATAGTGCACAGCTGATCACTGCTGTATTGTCATCTGTATGGGGATGCTAGTCTCTTATTTCTCAGCTAAGGAAAAAGACGTATTGGTGGTCAGGTAATAACTTTCTTAGAAATTGTACTATATTTATGCCTATGATGGTTTGCTTACTTTGAAAAAGAGCTTTCTTTAGCTGACATATATTAGAAATTTTACAAATAGGAAAAAAAGGTGGAAAAAAGTTTGCTTCAATTTCCTATGTAATCATTTTTTAAATTTTTTTTTAACTAATGCAGTGCGCATGCACCGGTGCTCTTTGGCCTTTCCCCGCGCATGCGCATTGCAGTACTTTGCACTGCCCTCAGCAGGGCAGAGAGAATTGTGCTGGCTCCAAGGTCACTTTGAGGATGATGTAGAATGTGTTATCCACACAAAGCAAGAACAGAGGAAGAGCCAGATCAAGAACAGTGACGCCCATGGGTGAGTATAATATTTTTTGTTTTATAGCGAGCACATTGGTGGCATACATGTGTATTTATGTGTGTATGTACATACAGTATATGTATATACAGCATTCTAGAATGTTTACAGGTGCTGGCCCTACTTTATATGGAAAAACCTGGTTACAGAGGGGTTGGCGGTATTATACCTTACTTGCTGAATGAGATAGTAAATTTGTCATAGGCTTACAGCAAAACAACGGGGTAAAGCACGAAAATGAATGGTATATATCCTGAAAGCGCTGCCCAAGCCCTATTCCAGGGTACCATTAGAACATTACACAAAAAATGACCTGACAGATTCCCTTTAACAGATGACGGACCTGAGTGGGGACTTGTTTATTATGGAATCGGGTGAAGCTTTTATTGGTAGCATTTTGGGGTACAGAATATTTTGAATCAGTTCATATTTATCTTCTGCTCTAAGCTGAGCACATGCGTTGGGGTTTCCATCTACATTTCTAAAATAGGTGATTCAGATTAACATCTTCACGACCTTAGACGTATCTATCCATTCTAGCTAGGAAGGATTTCTCTACCTTGGATGTCCTCGCGAGTTTGCGCACACAGAGTCTGTATATGCTCAATCGCCACCAGGTGTACAGCGAATATGACAGCTGATACCCGGCTCTCAATGCCAGGAGCTGTGCCCGCACTGCTAATGGCAGCTTAATCCTTTAAATGCTGCAATCAATATCGATCGCAGCATTTAGTAGACGTTAGGGGCCAATCGTTACCATGGTGACCCAACGTCATCATGACGACTTCCGGGTCACCAGAGCTAGCAAGCTAGTTAGACCATGCGCAGTTCATAATCTAACTAATTTGTGTCTGCACTGACAGTTATAAAGGATAGCAATGCTCCTGCATTGCAATGCTTTATAACAGTGATCAGAGCTATGAAAGTCCCTTAGAGTGACTAAGTAAAAAAGTGAAAAAAAAATTGTAAAAAATATATATTGTGCCCATGAATTAAAAAAACCACATACCGGTATTTGGTATCGCCGTGTCCGGAACCACTCGAACTATAAAACTTTTCTACCAGTTAACCACTTCAGTGAACACCGTAAAAAAAATAAATGAAAAAAGAGGCAAGAAGCAATGCTTTTTCAACATACCAGTGAACAAAAAGTGGAATAAAACACGATCAAAAACACAAATGAAAATGGTACATAAGACAACATCATATTGTCGTACAAAAAACAAGCTGTCAAACAGCTCCATAGATAGGTGGAAAAATAAAAACGTTATAGCTCTCAGAATACAGTGATGCAAAAATAATTATTTTTTCTATCAAATAATTTTTATTGTGAAAAAGCAACAAAAAATAAAAAATGTATATAAATGTGGTATTGCTGTAATCGTTCTGACCCGAAGAATAAAGCTGCCTTATCAATTTTGCTACATGCGGAAAAACTGCAGGAGAAACAGCACAACAAATCGTACTATGTATTTTCTCCTGTCACCCTTGTGAAAATGCAAAATTTAGGGCTAAGGAAACATTTTTATGAGAAAAATGTGACTCTTTTTTTCACGGCTCTACATTATAAACTTTTGTGAAGCACCTGGTGGTTCAATGTGCTCACCATACATATAGATACATTCCTTGAGTGGTCTAGTTTCCAAGTTACTTGTGGATTTTTTTTTTTACTGTTTAACCCCTTCATGACCCAGCCTATTTTGGCCTTAATGACCTTGCCGTTTTTTGCAATTCTGACCAGTGTCCCTTTATGAGGTAATAACTCAGGAACGCTTCAACGGATCCTAGCGATTCTGAGATTGTTTTTTCGTGACATATTGGGCTTCATGTTAGTGGTAAATTTAGGTCGATAATTTTTGAGTTTATTTGTGAAAAAAACGGAAATGTGGCAAAAAATTTGAAAATTTCGCAATTTTCACATTTTGAATTTTTATTCTGTTAAACCAGAGAGTTATGTGACACAAAATAGTTAATAAATAACGTTTCCCACATGTCTACTTTACATCAGCACAATTTTGGAAACAATTTTTTTTTTTGCTAGGAAGTTATAAGGGTTAAAATTTGACCAGTGATTTCTCATTTTTACAACAAAATTTACAAAACCATTTTTTTTAGGGACCACCTCACATTTGAAGTCATTTTGAGGGTTCTATATGGCTGAAAATACCCAAAAGTGACACCATTCTAAAAACTGCACCACTCAAGGTGCTCAAAACCACATTCAACAAGTTTATTAACCCTTCAGGTGTTTCACAGCAGCAGAAGCAACATGGAAGTAAAAAATGAACATTTAACTTTTTAGTCACAAAAATGATCTTTTAGCAACAATTTTTTTATTTTCCCAAGGGTAAAAGGAGAAACTGGACCAGGGACGTTGTTGTCCAATTTGTCCTGAGTACGCTGATACCTCATATGTGGGGGTAAACCACTGTTTGGGCGCACGGCAGGGCTCGGAAGGGAAGGAGCGCCATTTGACTTTTTTAATGAAAAATTGGCTCCAATCTTTAGCGGACACCATGTCGCGTTTGGAGAGCCCCCGTGTGCCTAAACATTGGAGCTCCCCCACAAGTGACCACATTTTGGAAACTAGACCCCCCAAGGAACTTATCTAGAAGCATAGTGAGCACTTTAAACCCCCAGGTGCTTCACAAATTGATCCGTAAAAATGAAAAAGTACTTTTTTTTCACAAAAAAATTATTTTAGCCTCAATTTTTTCATTTTCACATGGGTAACAGGATAAAATGGATCCTAAATTTTGTTGGGCAATTTCTCCTGAGTACACCAATACCTCACATGTGGGGGTAAACCACTGTTTGGGCACATGGTAAGGCTCGGAAGGGAAGGAGCGCCATTTGACTTTTTGAATGGAAAATTATCTCCATCGTTAGCGGACACCATGTCGCGTTTGGAAAGCTCCTGTGTGCCTAAACATTGGAGCTCCTCCACAAGTGACCCCATTTTGGAAACTAGACCCCCCAAGGAACTCATCCAGAGGCATAGTGAGCACTTTAAACCCCCAGGTGCTTCACAAATTGATCCGCAAAAATGAAAAAGTACTTTTTTTTCACACAAAATTTCTTTTAGCCTCAATTCTTTCATTTTCACATGGGCAACAGGATAAAATGGATCCTAAAATTTGTTGGGCAATTTCTCCTGAGTATGCCGATACCTCATATGTGGGGGTAAATCACTGTTTGGGTGCACGGCAAGGCTCGGAAGGGGAGGCGTGCCATTTGACTTTTTGAATGGAAAATTAGCTCCAATCGTTAGCGGACACCATGTCGCGTTTGGAGAGCCCCTGTGTGCCTAAACATTGGAGCTCCCCTACAAGTGACCCCATTTTGGAAACTAGACCCCCCAAGAAACTTATCTAGATGCATAGTGAGCACTTATAACCCCCAGGTGCTTCACAAAAGTTTATAACGCAGAGCCGTGAAAATAAAAAAATAATTTTTCTTTCCTCAAAAATGATTTTTAGCCCAGAATTTTTTATTTTCCCAAGGGTAATAGGAGAAATTGGACCCCAAATGTTTTTGTCCAGTTTGTTCTGAGTACGATGATACCCCATATGTGGGGGTAAACCACTGTTTGGGCGCACGGCAGGGCTCGGAAGGGAAGGCACGCCATTTGGCTTTTTGAATGGAAAATTAGCTCCAATCATTAGCGGACACCATGTCGCGTTTGGAGAGCCCCTGTGTGCCTAAACATTGGAGCTCCCGCACAAGTGACCCCATTTTGGAAACTAGACCTCCCAAGGAACTAATCTAGATGTGTGGTGAGCACTTTGAACCCCCAAGTGCTTCACAGAAGTTTATAACGCAGAGCCATGAAAATAAAAAATAATTTTTCTTTTCTCAAAAATGATTTTTTAGCCCACAATTTTTTATTTTCCCAAGGGTAACAGGAGAAATTGGACCCCAAAAGTTGTTGTCCAGTTTCTCCTGAGTACGCTGATACCCCATATGTGGGGGTAAACCACTGTTTTGGCACACGTCAGGGTTCGGAAGGGAAGTAGTGACGTTTTGAAATGCAGACTTTGATGGAATGCTCTGCGGGCGTCAGGTTGCGTTTGCAGAGCCCCTGATATGCCTAAACAGTAGAAACCCCCCACAAGTGACCCAATTTTGGAAACTAGACCCCCCAAGGAACTTATCTAGATGTGTGGTGAGCACGTTCAACCCCCAAGTGCTTCACAGAAGTTTACAACGCAGAGCCGTGAAAATAAAAAATCATTTTTCTTTCCTCAAAAAAGATGTTTTAGCAAGCAATTTTTTATTTTCACAAGGGTAAGAGGAGAATTTGGACCCCAATATTTGTTGCCCAGTTTGTTGTGAGTACGCTGATACCCCATATGTGGGGGTAAACCACTGTTTGGGCACACGTCAGGGCTCGGAAGGGAAGTAGTGACATTTGAAATGCAGACTTTGATGGAATGGTCTGCGGGCGTCACATTGCATTTGCAGAGCCCCTGATGTACCTAAACAGTAGAAACACCCCACAAGTGACCCCATTTTGGAAACTAGACCCCCGAAGGAACTTATCTAGATGTGTGGTGAGCACTTTCAACCCCCAAGTGCTTCACAGAAGTTTATAACGCAGAGCCGTGAAAATAAAAAATAATTGTTCTTTCCTCAAAAATTATGTTTTAGCAAGCAATTTTTTATTTTCACAAGGGTAACAGGAGAATTTGGACCCCAATATTTGTTGCCCAGTTTGTTGTGAGTACGCAGATACCCCATATGTGGGGGTAAACCACTGTTTGGGCACACGTCAGGGCTCGGAAGGGAAGTAGTGACATTTGAAATGCAGACTTTGATGGAATGGTCTGCGGGCGTCACATTGCATTTGCAGAGCCCCTGATGTACCTAAACAGTAGAAACACCCCACAAGTGACCCCATTTTGGAAACTAGACCCCCGAAGGAACTTATCTAGATGTGTGGTGAGCACTTTCAACCCCCAAGTGCTTCACAGAAGTTTATAACGCAGAGCCGTGAAAATAAAAAATAATTGTTCTTTCCTCAAAAATTATGTTTTAGCAAGTAATTTTTTATTTTTGCAAGGGTAACAGGAGAAATTAGACCCCAGCAGTTGTTGCCCAGTTTGTCCTGAGTACGCTGGTACCCCAAATGTGGGGGTAAACCACTGTTTGGGCGCACGTCGGGGCTTGGAAGGGCGGGAGCACCATTTGACTTTTTGAACGCAAGATTGGCTGGAATCAATGGTGGCGCCATGTTGCGTTTGGAGACCCCTGATGTGCCTAAACAGTGGAAACCCCTCAATTCTAACTTCAACACTAACCCCAACACACCCCTAATCCTAATCCCAACTGTAGCCATAACCCTAATCACAACCTTAACCCCAACACACCCCTAACCACAACCCTAACCGCAACACACCCGTAACCCTAATTCCAACCCTAATCCTAACCCTAATTCCAACCGTAACCCTAATCCCAACCCTAACCACAACTGTAACCCCAACACACCCCTAACCCTATCCGTAACCCTAACCACAAGCCTAATCTTAACCCTATTTCAAACCCTAGCCCTAATTCCAACCCTAACTCTAATTCCAACCCTAACCCTAAGGCTATGTGCCCACGTTGCGGATTCGTGTGAGATTTTTCCTCATGATTTTTGAAAAATCTGCAGGTAAAAGGCACTGCGTTTTACCTGCGGATTTACAGCAGATTTCCAGTGTTTTTTTGTGCAGATTTCACCTGCGGATTCCTATTGAGGAACAGGTGTAAAACGCTGCGGAATCCGCACAAAGAATTGACATGCTGCGGAAAATACAACGCAGCGTTTCTGCACGGAATTTTCCGCACCATGGGCACAGCGGATTTGGTTTTCCTTAGGTGTACATGGTACTGTAAACCTGATGGAAAACTGCTTCGAATTCGCAGCGGCCAATCCGCTGCGGATCCGCGGCCAATCCGCTGCCAATCCGCTGCGGATCCGCGGCCAATCCGCTGCGGATCCGCTGCGGATCCGCTGCCGATCCGCTGCGGATCCGCTGCGGATCCGCTGCCGATCCGCTGCGGATCCGCTGCCGATCCGCTGCGGATCCGCTGCGGATCCGCTGCCGATCCGCTGCCGATCCGCTGCGGATCCGCGGCCGATCCGCTGCGGATCCGCGGCCGATCCGCTCTGTGTGCACATGCCATAACCCTACCCCTAACCCTAACCCTACCCGTAACCCTAACCCTACCCCTAACCCTACCCCTAACCCTACCCCTAGTTCTAACCCTAGTTCTGACCCTAACCCTAGTGGAAAAAGAAAAAAAAATATTTTCTTTATTTTATTATTGTCCCTACCTATGGGGGTGATAAAGGGGGGGGTTTATTTATTATTTTTTTATTTTGATCGCTGTGATAGAACCTACCACAGCGATCAAAATGTACCTCTAATGAATCTGCCGGCCGGCGGGCACACTGAGCATGCGCCCGCCATTTTGGAAGATGGCGGCGCCCATGATGGAGGCGGACGGGGACCGGGAGCCTCGGTAAGTATAAGGGGGGGGGAGATCGGGGCACGGGGGGGGCGTCGGAGCACGGGGGGGTGACATAGGAGCAGGGGGGGGAGCGGGCAGGAGGACGGGGGAGCGGACAGCAGGACGGGGGAGCCGGCAGGCGGACGGAGGGGACCGGACCCTATAACGGAGCACTGGGGGGGCGATCGGTGGGGTGGGGGGGGGTCACATTAGTGTTTCCAGCCATGGCCGATGATATTGCAGCATCGGCCATGGCTGGATTGTAATATTTCACCAGTTTTTTAGGTGAAATATTACAAATCGCTCTGATTGGCAGTTTCACTTTCAACAGCCAATCAGAGCGATCGTAGCCACGGGGGGGTGAAGCCACCCCCCCTGGGCTGAAGTACCACTCCCCCTCTCCCTGCAGATCGGGTAAAATAGGAGTTAACCCCTTCACCCGATCTGCAGGGACGCGATCATTCCATGACGCCACATAGGCGTCATGGGTCGGATTGGCACGGGTTTTCATGACGCCTATGTGGCGTCATGGGTCGGGAAGGGGTTAAGTATATCAGGAGCTCTCCAAACGTGACATGGCGTCGGCTCTTGATTCCAGTCAGTTTTCCATTCAAAAAGTCAAATAATGCTCCTTCCCTTCCGATCCCTGCCATGAATCCAAACAGTAATTTTCCCCCACATGTGGAGTATTGGCGTACTCAGGATAAATTGCACAACACTTTTTGTGGTCAGTTTTCTTCTATTACCTTTGTGAAATTGAATATTTGGGGCTAAAGTAAAATTTATGTGAAAAGTAAATTTTTTTTCATTCCACTTCTTGAATGTGGTTTTCAGGACTTTTAGGGGTGCTGTTTTTAGAATATTGTTACTTTTGGGTATTATGTGTCATATAGGCCCCACGAAGTTACTTCAAGTGTTATGTGGTACCTAAAAAATGTAAATTTTGTTGGAAAAATTTGAAATTGATTAACTTTTAATTCCTCTAACTTCTTAACAAAAAAAAAAAATCTTTCAAAATTTGTGCTGATGTAAAGTAGACATGCAAGAAATTTTATTTATTAACCATTTTGTGTGATATAACTTGCTAATAATATTTTTTCACAATTTTTTTCATTCTTTTTGTGTTTTTTTAATATTTTTACTTTTTTTAAAAACTTTTTTTTACCTTGTCCCTCTACTGGACTTTAACTTTTATTTCTCTGATGATGGTTCTAATGCATTGCAATATTGTGACACTGACAAAACACCTTTTGACTCAGCTTATAGCCACTGAAGGTGACAAACCATAAGGTCAGTATTTGAATTCCTGCTGTCATGGCAAGTTGGCAACTATCAGCAGCTAACATCGCATTGCGGATGTACTGATACGGTGAGAGAGTGACGCCCTCCTTCACCTAACCTCCTAAACGCTGTGATTGCTATCGATTGCAGCATTTAGAGGGTTAAAGAGTCAGGGCTGGGGGTGGCACTAGCTGTTACAGCAGGAGCTCGGATGCCCGGTAAGCTGAGCTCCCAGCGTTGATATGTGTCACTTTTACTGAGCAGGAAATTATCATTAAAGGACTACTTGGCCTGCTTCCAGATAGTCCAACACCATCCCCACCAGTGATTGGGAGCTTTCTGCCTATGCAGTGTACTATACACAGACAGCTGCCAATCAGTGGTGAGCACTGCCAGATCTGCAGCAGATAAAACAGTTTTTAATCCAAATTGCACCTGGTAAAGTAAGTGATAAATAGTTGGAATCATAGTATCTGTCCCTACATCACGCTACTATCAGATGGCATAGCAAAAACCTGGTGACCGATTCCCTTTAATCATTTCATATATCTGCCACTGATGGGTACTTATCTTGCTCAAGCAGAGATGAATTAATAACTTGGATTTTGTCGGTATTGCCCAGTGTGCCCCAGGGAATGCAGCAGAAAATATAATTAAGCTTTCCTTATTTTCCTGAGACTAGCATCAAATCACTAAGGCTTAAAGAAAATCAGCAAGAGCTGACAAGTTAAAAGAAATGTAAAAAATATGAAAATAAACACTGAGGACCTCGCTGTCTATAGACAATGCAGAAAGCCGTATACAAGCCGCCAGCCAGATCTGCTTCTTATTAAAGAAAATAGCCCTTCTCCACAGGCATCTGCCATGCCATGTTGATTTTGTATGTGTGCCCATGCTTATAGTACTTGGAGACTCCTGCCGTAGCAGTTTATTTCTAGCTGGAATTGTAGTGATTCAGAAATCAGCACTCACAGTATGAACACGTTATTCTAAGTGCTCAATTTATCATTGAGTAAAAAATCCCAAACATGCAGAGTCAAGAAGCACTTCCCAGACAAGGTGTAAGTAATAACTTGTCAAGATCTGAAGGATATTGGGGAATGCTAAAAGTGTAGTGCTGCCCATATTAACCAATCACAATGATTGCATGTACTGTATGACAGCACAGTGGCTCAGTGGTTAGCACTGTTGCCTTACATCATTGGGATCCTGGGTTCAAATCCCAACAAGGACAACATCTGCAAGGAGTTTGTATGTTCTACATGTGTTTGCATGGGTTTCCTGGGGGTTCTTGCCACATTCTAAAGACATACTGATAAGGAATTTAGATTGTGACCCCAATGGGGACAGTGATAATAATGTCTATATAATGCTGTGGAATATGACGGCTCTATTTAAATGGGTAAAATAATTAAATGTAATATACCTTCATCTACATCTGCACCCCACTGTATATTCCATCAAAAATAAAGGCTGAAATAGTGCATAATGCAGCACTATTTAGTCCAACAAAATGATGCACTATATTGGGTTTCCATCATGATGTCATAAAGGAAGATACATAATCCAATTTATAACATGTAAAACTTGACAGGATCCAAAAGAACGTCATTAAACGGGATCTGTCATTTCATCAAAATATGAAATAAATGTACACGCGTGTAGCTCTGCATCTTATTACGCCTTGATTAAGCAAATTGCCTCTTCTGAGAAAAAGAGGACTTAACTCTATAGCGCCACCTGTTGGAAGTAGCGATCCTACAAGTCACAATCAACCCTCTAACGAGTCGTGCAATATGACTTAGGATAAAAGCCAAATCAGTAGCTCAATTCGCAGACACGGTGTTTCGGGCTGTTGGCCCTCGTCAGTGCGAAGCATGAGAACTGATTTGGCTAGGTGAGAGGCTCTGGACTGGGGTCTAAGGGGTAACGTTTCTCCTTATGGAGAGTGACATACCTTGATTGTCATTCACTCTTTTTCAGTGAGAGGATACTGGGCCTGAGTGATATGCCAGGAGTAGACCTTTTGCAACTTAAAACCTTACTGATGTGACACCAGCCCTAAATAGAAACCCTTCATCTCTGTATGACCTGTGACAGGAGAGCGTTGAAGTATTCACGCAGCAGCACAATGAGAGCCAGAGAGGAGATCGAGCCGACAGCGGAACAAAGCGAGCCAGAAAGGAGAGATGTCAGGAGCACAGTGAAAGCAGAGATATTTAACTGAGAGGCATTAGCATGAATATTTATGGTTATTGTTTCCTGTTTGATCCTGTAAGGGTTCATACTTATTTTTGAGAAAAACTGATGAGTGCTGTCAGATAAAAAATTGGATTGCACTCTGACCAATGTTAACCTAAGAATTACTACTCATCTGCCATTTTTTTTCTCAGCTCAGATCAGGCTGAAAAAAAAAAAATCACAGAAACAGGAGAAAATCCAACTCAACGAATGTGTGAACAAACTTCTTTCTTTATTCACCAAAAGTGCTCAGTGGAGAATACAACCGAATCAGCAATGTAAGTTACATGATATAAGACATTGACATGTTTCAGACGACTGCACACCCTTAATCATGATCATGATTAAGTAAAAGGAAAGCACCATCCCTGTTTATTGTGATATGTCTGTTTCTCTTTATTAAAGAAAGTGTTGTCCACCTTTGAGGACAATTTTCTGTTTTTACATAAATGTATGATTTGGTACTTAATGACCAAGCCAATTTTTACAATTCTGGCCACTGTCACTTTATGTGGTTATAACTCTGGAACGCTTTAACGGATCCAGCTGATTCTGAGATTATTTTTTCATAACATATTGTTCTTCATGTTAGTAGTAAAATTTCTTCTATAAAACTTGCGTTTATTTATGGAAAAAACAGAAATATGGTGAAAATTTTGCAATTTTTAAACTTTGAATTTTTATGCCCTTAAATCAGAGAGATTTGTCACACAAAAATACTGAATAAATTACATTTCCCACATGTCTACTTTACATCAGCACAATTTTGGAAACAAGTTTTTTTTTGTTAGGAAGCTATAAGGGTTAAAAGTTGACCAGCGATTTCTCAATTTTCCAATAAAATTTACAAAACCATTTTTTTAGGGACTACCTCACATTTGAAGTGAGTTTGGGGGGTCAATATAACAGAAAATACCCAAAAGTAACACCATTCTAAAAACTGCACCCCTCAAGGTGCACAAAACTACATTCAAGAAGTTTATTAACCCTTCAGGTGCTTCACGAGAGCTAAAGCAATGTGAAAAGAAAAAATTAACATTTTACTTCTTGCACAAGTTTCTTTGGAACCAATTTTTTTATTTTCACAAGGGTATCAGGAGAAAACAGACCACAAAATTTGTTGTGCAATTTCTCCTGAGTACGCCGATACCCCATATGTGAGGAAAACCCACTATTTGGCTGCATGGCAGGGCTCAGAAGTTAGGGAGCACCGTTTGGCAATTTTTGAACGCAAAATTGGCTGGAATGAATGGTGGCACCATGTCACGTTTGGAGACCCCCTAATGTACCTAAACAGTGGAAACTCCCCAATTCTAACTCCAACCCTAACCCCAACACACCCCTAGCCCTGGTCCCATCCCTAACCATAACCCTAACCACAACTCTAATCCCAACACACCCCTAACCCTGATCCCAACCCTAACCATATCCCTAACCACAAACCTAACCCCAGCACACCCCTAACCCTAATCCCAACCATAACCCTAACCACAAACCTAACCCCAACACGCCCCTAACTTTAATCCCAACCCTAACCATAACCCTAACCACCACCCTAAACCCAACACACCCCTAACCCTGATCCCAACCCTAACCATATCCCTAACCACAAACCTAACCCCAACACACCCCTAACCCTAATCTCAACCATAATCCTAACCACAAACCTAACCCCAACACACCCCTAACCCTAATCCCAACCATAACCCTAACCACAACCCTAATCCCAACACACCCCTAATCCCAACCCTAACCATAACCCTAACCACAAACCTAACCCCAACACACCCTTAACCCTAATCCCAACCCTAACCGTAATCCCAACCATAACCCTAGCCCTAACTTTAGAGCAATTCACTTTAGTCCAACCCTAACCCTAACTTTATCCCAACTCACTTTAGCCCAACCCTAACCCTAACTTTAGCCCAACCCTTACCCTAACTTTAGCCCAACTCACATCAGCCCAGCTCACTTTAGCCCAAGTCTAACCCTAATGGAAAAATGTATAAATATATTTTTTTATTTCATTATTTTTACCTAACTAAGGGGGTATTAAAAGGGGGGTTTATTTACTATTTTTTATTGTGATCACTGTGATAAGGTCTATCACAATGATCATAATGAACCAATAAGAAAAATTTCCTATTGTTGCTGGGTGCCGGCCGGCAGATCTCGGCAGGTGCACTGTGCATGCGTCCACCATTTTCTCTCGGAAGAAGACTCCGATGGCCCGGGGGACATCATGAGGGAATGTACGGACTCCGGAAGTATCGGAGGGATTGGGGGACCCTATTTCTCTCTCCTCTGATGTGCGATCACATCAGAGGAGAGATTGTTGTGAAATTGGATTCTGGGCTCCCCCGGTGGCCACTTGTGGAATTGTACTTGTGTGCATCATCCCCTCTGTTCACCTGCTCCTATCAGGATGTGGGAGTCGCTATATAACCTTGCTCCTCTGTCAGTTTCATGCCGGTCAACAATGTAATCAGAAGCCTTTCTGTGCATGTTCCTGCTACTAGACAACTCCCAGCTAAGTTGGACTTTTGTCCTTGTGTGTTTTTGCATTTTGTTCCTGTTCACAGCTGCTGTTTCGTTACTGTGTCTGGAAAGCTCTTGTGAGCGGAAATTGCCACTCTGGTGTTATGAGTTAATGCTAGAGTCTTAAAGTAATTTCTGGATGGTGTTTTGATAGGGTTTTCTGCTGACCATGAAAGTGCCCTTTCTGTCTTCTTGCTATCTAGTAAGCGGACCTCGATTTTTGCTAAACCTATTTTCATACTACGTTTGTCATTTCATCTAAAATCACCGCCAATATATGTGGGGGCCTCTGTCTGCCTTTTGGGAAAATTTCTCTAGAGGTGAGCCAGGACTATATTTTCCTCTGCTAGGATTAGGTAGTTCTCCGGCTGGCGCTGGGCATCTAGGGATAAAAAAAACGTAGGCATGCTACCCGGCCACTTCTAGTTGTGCGGCAGGTTTAGTTCATGGTCAGTATAGTTTCCATCTTCCAAGAGCTAGTTCTCATATATGCTGGGCTATGTTCTCTCGCCATTGAGAATCATGACAGTTTGACCGGCCAAAAAAAAGGGTTAAATTACTGGCTGAGAAAGGAGAGAAAAAAGAAGTCTGCTACAATTTTTTATTTTTTTTTCCCTCTAGTTCTGAGTGTGCTCTTAATTGAATCACTTGCTAGTCTGCCTATACTGCAGCCTTCCTCTCTTTCTCTCCTTCTTATCCTTGAATGGCTCTGTGTTCACCTGTTTCAAATGGATCTTCAGAGTGTAGCTACAGGTTTGAATAATCTCGCCACAAAGGTACAAAATTTGCAAGATTTTGTTGTTCATGCACCTATGTCTGAGCCTAGAATTCCTTTGCCTGAATTCTTCTCGGGGAATAGATCTCACTTTCAAAATTTTAAAAATAATTGCAAATTGTTTTTGTCCCTGAAGTCTCGCTCTGCCGGAGACCCTGCACAGCAGGTCAGGATTGTAATTTCCTTGCTCCGGGGCGACCCTCAAGACTGGGCTTTTGCATTGGCACCAGGGGATCCTGCGTTGCTCAATGTGGATGCGTTTTTTCTGGCCTTGGGGTTGCTTTATGAGGAACCTCATTTAGAGCTTCAGGCGGAAAAGGCCTTGATGTCCTTGTCTCAGGGGCAAGATGAAGCTGAAATATACTGCCAAAAATTCCGAAAATGGTCTGTGCTTACTCAGTGGAATGAGTGCGCCCTGGCGGCGATTTTCAGAGAAGGTCTCTCTGATGCCATTAAGGATGTTATGGTGGGGTTCCCTGTGCCTGCGAGTCTGAATGAGTCCATGACGATGGCTATTCAGATCGATAGGCGTCTGCGGGAGCGCAAACCTGTGCACCATTTGGCGGTGTCTACTGAGAAAACGCCAGAAAATATGCAATGTGATAGAATTCTGTCCAGAAGCGAGCGGCAGAATTTTAGACGAAAAAATGGGTTGTGCTTCTATTGTGGTGATTCAACTCATGTTATATCAGCATGCTCTAAGCGTACTAAGAAGCCTGACAAGTCTGTTTCAATTAGCACTTTACAGTCTAAGTTTATTCTATCTGTGACCCTGATTTGTTCTTTGTCATCTATTACCGCGGACGCCTATGTCGACTCTGGCGCTGCTTTGAGTCTTATGGATTGGTCCTTTGCCAAACGCTGTGGGTATGATTTGGAGCCATTGGAGGCTCCGATACCTCTGAAAGGGATTGACTCCACCCCATTGGCTAGTAATAAACCACAATACTGGACACAAGTGACTATGCGTGTTAATCCGGATCACCAGGAGGTTATTCGCTTTCTGGTGCTGTATAATCTACATGATGTTTTGGTGCTGGGATTGCCATGGCTGCAATCTCATAACCCAGTCCTCGACTGGAGAGCTATGTCTGTGTTAAGCTGGGGATGTAAAGGAACTCATGGGGACGTACCTTTGGTTTCCATTTCATCATCTATTCCCTCTGAGATTCTTGAATTCTTGTCTGACTTTCGTGACGTTTTTGAAGAACCCAAGGTTGGTTCACTACCTCCGCACCGGGAGTGCGATTGTGCCATAGACTTGATCCCGGGTAGTAAATACCCTAAGGGTCGTTTATTTAATCTGTCTGTGCCTGAACACGCGGCTATGCGAGAATATATAAAGGAGTCCTTGGAAAAGGGACATATTCGTCCTTCGTCATCTCCCTTAGGAGCCGGTTTTTTCTTTGTGTCTAAGAAAGACGGCTCTTTGAGGCCGTGTATTGATTATCGACTTTTGAATAAAATCACGGTTAAATATCAATATCCGTTACCACTGCTTACTGATTTGTTTGCTCGTATAAAGGGGGCCAAGTGGTTCTCTAAGATTGATCTCCGTGGGGCGTATAATTTGGTGCGAATCAAGCAGGGGGATGAGTGGAAAACCGCATTTAATACGCCCGAGGGCCATTTTGAGTATTTGGTGATGCCTTTTGGTCTTTCAAATGCCCCTTCAGTCTTCCAGTCCTTTATGCATGACATTTTCCGCGATTATTTGGACAAATTTATGATTGTGTATCTGGATGATATTCTGATTTTTTCGGATGACTGGGACTCTCATGTCCAGCAGGTCAGGAGGGTTTTTCAGGTTTTGCGGTCTAATTCCTTGTGTGTGAAGGGTTCTAAGTGTGTTTTTGGGGTTCAAAAGATTTCCTTCTTGGGATACATTTTTTCCCCCTCTTCCATCGAGATGGATCCTGTCAAGGTTCAGGCTATTGGTGATTGGACGCAACCCTCTTCTCTTAAGAGTCTTCAGAAATTTTTGGGCTTTGCTAACTTTTATCGTCGATTTATTGCTGGTTTTTCTGATGTTGTAAAACCATTGACTGATTTGACTAAGAAGGGTGCTGATGTTGCTGATTGGTCCCCTGATGCTGTGGAGGCCTTTCGGGAGCTCAAGCGCCGCTTTTCTTCCGCCCCAGTGTTGCGTCAGCCTGATGTTGCTCTTCCTTTTCAGGTTGAGGTCGACGCTTCTGAAATCGGAGCTGGGGCGGTGTTGTCGCAGAGAAGTTCCGACTGCTCCGTGATGAGACCTTGTGCTTTTTTTTCCCGTAAATTTTCGCCCGCCGAGCGGAATTATGATATTGGGAATCGGGAGCTTTTGGCCATGAAGTGGGCTTTTGAGGAGTGGCGTCACTGGCTTGAGGGGGCCAGACATCAGGTGGTGGTATTGACTGACCACAAAAATTTAATTTACCTTGAGTCTGCCAGGCGCCTGAATCCTAGACAGGCGCGCTGGTCGTTGTTTTTCTCTCGGTTTAATTTTGTGGTGTCTTACCTACCGGGTTCTAAGAATGTTAAGGCGGATGCCCTTTCTAGGAGTTTTGAGCCTGACTCCCCTGGTAATTCTGAGCCCACAGGTATCCTTAAAGATGGAGTGATATTGTCTGCCGTTTCTCCAGACCTGCGGCGGGCCTTGCAGGAGTTTCAGGCGGATAGACCTGATCGTTGCCCACCTGGTAGACTGTTTGTTCCTGATGATTGGACCAGTAGAGTCATCTCTGAGGTTCATTCTTCTGCGTTGGCAGGTCATCCTGGAATCTTTGGTACCAGGGATTTGGTGGCAAGGTCCTTCTGGTGGCCTTCCCTGTCACGAGATGTGCGAGGCTTTGTGCAGTCTTGTGACGTTTGTGCTCGGGCCAAGCCTTGTTGTTCTCGGGCTAGTGGATTGTTGTTACCCTTGCCTATCCCGAAGAGGTCTTGGACGCACATCTCGATGGATTTTATTTCGGATCTGCCTGTTTCTCATAAGATGTCTGTCATCTGGGTGGTGTGTGACCGTTTCTCTAAGATGGTCCATCTGGTTCCCTTGCCTAAGTTGCCTTCTTCTTCCGAGTTGGTTCCTCTGTTTTTTCAAAATGTTGTTCGTTTGCATGGTATTCCGGAGAATATCGTTTCTGACAGAGGGACCCAATTCGTGTCTAGATTTTGGCGGGCATTCTGTGCTAGGATGGGCATAGATTTGTCTTTTTCGTCTGTTTTCCATCCTCAGACTAATGGCCAGACCGAGCGGACTAATCAGACCTTGGAGACATATTTGAGGTGTTTTGTGTCTGCGGATCAGGATGATTGGGTTGCTTTTTTGCCTTTGGCGGAGTTCGCCCTCAATAATCGGGCCAGCTCTGCCACCTTGGTGTCCCCGTTTTTCTGTAATTCGGGGTTTCATCCTCGATTTTCCTCCGGTCAAGTGGAATCTTCGGATTGTCCTGGAGTGGATGCTGTGGTGGAGAGGTTGCATCAGATTTGGGGGCAGGTGGTGGACAATTTGAAGTTGTCCCAGGAGAAGACTCAGCTTTTTGCCAACCGCCGTCGTCGTGTTGGTCCTCGGCTTTGTGTTGGGGACTTGGTGTGGTTGTCTTCTCGTTTTGTCCCTATGAGGGTTTCTTCTCCTAAGTTTAAGCCTCGGTTCATCGGCCCGTACAAGATATTGGAGATTCTTAACCCTGTGTCCTTCCGTTTGGACCTCCCTGCATCCTTTTCGATTCATAATGTTTTTCATCGGTCATTGTTGCGCAGGTATGAGGTACCGGCTGTGCCTTCCGTTGAGCCTCCTGCTCCGGTGTTGGTTGAGGGTGAGTTGGAGTACGTTGTGGAAAAGATCTTGGACTCTCGTGTTTCCAGACGGAAACTCCAGTATCTGGTCAAATGGAAGGGATACGGTCAGGAGGATAATTCTTGGGTTACTGCCTCTGATGTTCATGCCTCCGATCTTGTCCGTGCCTTTCATAGGGCTCATCCTGATCGCCCTGGTGGTTCTGGTGAGGGTTCGGTGCCCCCTCCTTGAGGGGGGGGTACTGTTGTGAAATTGGATTCTGGGCTCCCCCGGTGGCCACTTGTGGAATTGTACTTGTGTGCATCATCCCCTCTGTTCACCTGCTCCTATCAGGATGTGGGAGTCGCTATATAACCTTGCTCCTCTGTCAGTTTCATGCCGGTCAACAATGTAATCAGAAGCCTTTCTGTGCATGTTCCTGCTACTAGACAACTCCCAGCTAAGTTGGACTTTTGTCCTTGTGTGTTTTTGCATTTTGTTCCTGTTCACAGCTGCTGTTTCGTTACTGTGTCTGGAAAGCTCTTGTGAGCGGAAATTGCCACTCTGGTGTTATGAGTTAATGCTAGAGTCTTAAAGTAATTTCTGGATGGTGTTTTGATAGGGTTTTCTGCTGACCATGAAAGTGCCCTTTCTGTCTTCTTGCTATCTAGTAAGCGGACCTCGATTTTTGCTAAACCTATTTTCATACTACGTTTGTCATTTCATCTAAAATCACCGCCAATATATGTGGGGGCCTCTGTCTGCCTTTTGGGAAAATTTCTCTAGAGGTGAGCCAGGACTATATTTTCCTCTGCTAGGATTAGGTAGTTCTCCGGCTGGCGCTGGGCATCTAGGGATAAAAAAAACGTAGGCATGCTACCCGGCCACTTCTAGTTGTGCGGCAGGTTTAGTTCATGGTCAGTATAGTTTCCATCTTCCAAGAGCTAGTTCTCATATATGCTGGGCTATGTTCTCTCGCCATTGAGAATCATGACAAGAGATAAATTAAATGGAAAATCTGACAATTTTTTTTTTGCGGTTGCTGTTATACCATTAATAACGGTGATCGTAACACTTGGGTCGGTAAAAACCGACCAGAATCATGTTCGCTGGGGGTCTCAGCTACCCCTGGTAGCTGAGACCCCAGAGAAATTCTGATTCGGGGGGCGCTATACACTTATTCCACAGCGCCGTTAAAAAGTGACGCTGTGGTTTAAGTACCCTTAACTGACTCCATTAAAAGGCGTATCAGCAGTCGTTAATGGGTTAAAACATTTTCACCATTTGACTTCTACAATGGGGAAAATAAGTATTTCATAGACTGCCAATTTTGCATGTCTACCCACCTACAAAGAACGGAGAGATCTGTAATTTTCATTGCAGGTATACTTCAACTGCGAGACACAAAATCTAAAAAAATCCCAAAAATCTTATTGTATGATCTACTATATAATTGTCTAAGGGTCACTTTCGTCTTTCTGTCCGTCCTTCTGTCTGTCTTTCTGTCTGTCACAGATATTCATCTGTCATGGAAATCCAAGTCTCTGATTGGTCGTGGCAAAACGCCCACGACCATTGCCACGACCAATCAGCGATGGCCATAGTCCGGTGGCAAAATGGCCACTCTTTCCTCACCGCAGTCAGTGCCCGCTCCATACTCCCCTCCAGTCATCCAGTCAGCCCTCACACAGGGTTAATGCCAGCGTTACCGGAGCGCGGTGTAACGCACTCCGGTTACCCAGCTATTAACCCTGTGTGACCAACTTTTTACTATTGATGATGCGTATGCCTAAGATCTAATGTTACAAATAAGAATAATAAAAAAAAGGTTATTCTCACCCTCCGACATCGCCCGCTGTCCTCACCAGTGCAAGCGGCAGGTTCCGGTGCCAAGGATGCTATGCGAGAAGGACCTGCCATGACATCACGGTCATGTGACCGCGACGTCATCACACGTCCTGCGCTCATACCAATCCTGGGACCGAAAGCTGCCACGTGCACCGCATACAGGTGCCAGGACTTCAAGGGGCCTTCGGAGGTTGAGTATATGTTTATTTTTTATTTTAAGTCTTTTTTAACCACGCATATAGTGCCCACATTGCTATATACTTCGTGGGCTGTGTTACATACTGCATGGGCTCTGTTATATACTACATCTCTGTGCTATATACTAACGTGTCTATGTTATATACTGCGTGGCTGCTATATACTGCGTGGGCTGTGTTATATATTACGTGGCCAGTGTTTATATACTGCAGGGGCTTGCTGTATACTGCATGGCTGCTATGTACTGCATGGGCTGTGCTATATATTACGTGGCCAGTGTTATATACTACGTCGCCTGTGTTATATACTGCATGGCTGCTATATACTGCGTCGGCTGTGTTATATACTGTTTGGGCTGTGTTACACACTGCGTGGCCACTGTTATATACTGCGTGGCCTGTATTAACGCAGCAGGTATTCTACAATATGTATGTATGTATATAGCAGCCATATAGTTTATAGCACAGGCCACGTAGTATTTGTCTGCTATATACTACATGGCTCCTATATACTACATGGCCTGTGCTATATACTATGTGGCTGCTATATACATACATACATATTCTAGAATACCTGATGCGTTAGAATCGGGCCACTATCTAGTTTTTACATAATTTAGCATTTTATTGGCTGAAACAAGTATTTGATACAATAGAAAACAGAATTTAATATTTGGTACAGAAACCCTTGTTTGCAATTACAGAGGTCAGATGTTTCCTAAAGTTCCTGAGCAAGTTTGCACACACTGTGGCAGAGATTTTGAGAAAAGGAAAAACTACTTGAACAATAATATAAACAATCAAAATTGTTCCACATGATTTAATTTTGTTTAGGGACAGCAAATTTTGACAAGACACAAAATTACAATACATGATAAAATAAAAGACAATTAAAAAGAGGAAGCAGGGATTTGGGCCAATTCTTCCATACAGATCTTCCCCAGATCTTTCAGGTTTCTAGGCAGTCGCTGGGCAACATTGAGTTTCTACTCCCTCCAAAGATTTTCTATTGAGTTCAGGTCTGGAGACAGTCTAGGCCATGCTATTGCTATGCCACTGTTTGTGTTTCGGGTCATTGTCATGCTGAAAGACCCAGCCACAACCCATTTTCAATGCTTCTACTGAGAGAAAAAGGTTATTGGCCAGAATCTTGCGATACATGACCCCATATATTCTCCCTTCAATACGGTGCAATCGTCCTGTCCCATTTGCAGAAAAGCACCCCCAAAGTATGATGTTTCCCCCATCGTATTTCACGGTTGGGACGGTGTTCTTGTTCTATTTTGGTCTCATTTGACCACATGACCTTCTCCCATGCCTCCTCTGGATCATCCAGATGGTCACTGGTGAATTTCAAACAAGCCTGGACATGTGATGGTGTGAGCAAGGGGCTTTGCATGCCCTGCAGAATTTTAATCCACGATGGCGCAATGTGTTACTAATGGTAGTGTTTTAGACTGTGGTCCCAGCTCTCTTCAGTTCATTGACAAGGTCCTCGGTGTAGTTCTGGGCTGATTCCTGACCTTTCTCACATCATCCAAAAACTTGCTTGGATGTCACGAGTGTGTCACGTCAACCCAGGAGATCTGGGGGTAGAAGATAAATGTGTATTCCATTTAGCCTGTGTGTTTGGATCTCATATTATATTCATTTGGTTTCTGTGATGCTAGTCATAACTCATGGACAGGCAGTGAGTCAGTGAAGTCAGACGTTCTGGGGTCAATGCCAAAAGAGAGCATAGTAAAGCAAGGGAAAATATGAAGTCGTAAGTCAGATAACATGTCATGGTCGGAATACCAGAGTGGATAAGCAAAACGGGCAATAACAGAAGAGTAGTCAGAACACGGTCCAAAGGTCAGCAGCAGAATATCAGATGCAAAGGAGCAATAGCAAATGGGTAGTTAGAGCAAGGTCCAAAGGTCAGCATCAGAAGACAAGAACTCACAGCACAGGGATCAGGCAAACACACACCAGAGAGCACAAGCTGTCATGGTTTGGACAGGGTTATTGCCCTGCCCTCTCAGGGTTAATTGTTGTGGCCTCCTTTTGGATCTGGGAGGGATATTTATACCCACGCTGGACTAGGATTCTCTGTCAGTTATAGTTCTGGCTGTGTGTGATTCCCTGGTGTGCCTGTGCATTCTGTGTTGTTTGCTCTCCATGCCTTATCTGATCTGTTTAATCCTCTCTGCTTCCCTGCTCTGTGTTTCTATCCATTCGCTTACTCGGCTTTCTGACCTCCGGCTTCCACCTGACTATCCTTCTGTCTCACCCTCCAGTACCTCGCTTATTCCCTGGTTATTGACCTCGGCACGTTTGACTACTCAACAGCGCCATTCGTCTCCTTGCACCCTGGCGCCTTGCTCTGCCCCTGGCCACTCCCCCTCGGTCACATGGTTCAGGTCCTGCTTGCTATCCGGTGAGTTCTCAGTTGTTCCGCTCTGGGCTCCCTTATTGCAGCGAGTAGCCTCCTAAGCAGTAATTACACCCAGAAGCCTTGACACACGCTTAGAAGATGCTTTTGACTGGCAGTGAGCTGGGCCAGACAGCTCACCTAAATAGCAGGGCAATTACCAGAACAGGGAGCACCTGTGGAAATCTCTGCACCTCCCAGTCTCAGAAAGGTCAACTAAGCTGTCAATCAAAGCACTGACAGCTCAGCACGCCCAAGCACAGGATAGGATGACAGAGCTGTAGATCACTGAGTCCCAGACACTCTGAGCAGAGGAATCATGACAGTTTCCTTTGGTACTGAAGTGGTTAAAGACCCTTTCTATGCTGGTCAGAAACATGCAGCTGCTTCTTGATCTGGTTGTTAACTCTTCCTATAAAACCTGGTCATACCGTCTTTGTCTTGCCAGTGAAACCTTTGCTTACTAGCTCCTTGGAGATCGTGTTGCTACTGGAGATTGTTGTGAGCTGCTTTTGGCTGTATGCTTTCCACATTATTCCATTCCCATTTGGTTGGTACATTCCTATCCTTCCCTTTATACCTCTCTACCTTTAGTGAGTGTTTGTATGTTTGTTGCTTTCTTTTACTCCTGTCTGTCCTATGTGTTTATACACTAATAAATCTGTCCCAGGCCTCCTGGGGGAGGGGGAGGAGACAGCTTAGAACATTAACAGGACCATATTAAGGTCAAAGACTCGGGCCTCTCTACGTTTTAGAGTACCCCTGAGACAAGGATAGTTAGGGTCCCAGTTCCAGGGACAGTTTGAGGCCCCCCTTTCTTACTGGAGACCATCACAGCATAACATTTTCATTAGCTTTTTCTGGATCTTGACATGGATCCCGTCCCTAAGGTGTCATCACAACAGGTAGCTGAACTGGAACCTAAAGTAGCGCTCCCGGATAGTTTTTCTGGGGGTCGGGATAAATTTGTTGCATTCCAGGAAGCCTGTAAGCTCTTTTTCAGGTTTTGTTTATGGCCATCTAGGAGTGAGGTACAGAGGGTGAGGATTGTTGTACCCCTCCTCCAAGCAGACCATTAATCCTGTCCCTGCTGACTCCCATCCAACTCATTGACACTCCGGTAGGTTGATGGGTTTTTGAGGCTCAAGGCTTGGTGTATGATGATCCTGACTGTGTCTCTCTTACTGACTCTAAGCTATGTATGCTCCAGCAGGGAGACCGGCCGGCAGAGGGATTCTGCTCAGAGATTGTGTAGATGTGCAACCGACATCTGTTGGAACGACGCTGCTTTTAGGATTCAGTTTTGTCAGGGCCTGTCTGAAACATTAAAATTCACACTAGCGCTTTACAAAACTTGTGAGTCGTTGGAGGCCACCATGGATTTGCCCATATGCATTGATAGATGCCTCAGGGGTAGACCTATTGTGACTACGCCCATCATGGTACTTTCTAAAACTGAGGTTCTCCCTGTGTGCTCTGAAGTACCCGTGCAGTTACGAGGGGCTTCCCCTTGGTATGAGTCTCTTACGGTTCGCTGCAAAATGGGGTTGTGTTTTTTCTGTGGTCAAAAGGGGCATTTCATTGGGGTTTGTCCTTTACCAAATGCACAAAAAGTTGTCGGAAAACCTCCAGTCCCAAGTTGTGTGAGGTATAACAATCTGGGTGTATATATCTCTTCCGCTTGTGTATATCAGTTTTTCTTACCCGTGGAAGTAGATATTGGTATGAAAACTGAGAAAATATATATTGTAAAGTGGGGCGGGAGCGAATATGGTGGATGCTCGGTTCGCATGGGACCATGGTTTTACTTCTAGTACTCTGGCAAAGCCCATCCCCATATTGGCAATTGACTCTGCACTTCTCTTTCAGGGAAATTTGATGCCAGTAGTGCATGGTGTGACCCTGCGCATAGGGGCTCTTCACCTGGAGTTTCTTTCTTCTTATATCTTGGAAGGTCTCCCTACTCCTTTAGTGTTAGGTCTTCCCTAGAAACTAAGCATAATTCGGTCATAGACTGGCAGACCAGAAAGATAATTAAGTGGAGTGATTTTTGCAAGAGTAATTGCCTAGGTGCTACTATTTTTAGTATCTCTACTAAAATGATTCCATCTTTTCTGTCCAATTTTGAGGAAATGTTCTCTGAAGATGGGTGTCAAGAACTGCCTCCCCATCGTTGTCTGTGTTATGACTCAGCTGTCGGGTGACCCAGGACCAGGGGCTCCTACCCTGTCCCTAACACTAGTGTATGCCCTAGCTCGCCCTATTCCCCAGATTACTTTTGAAGATGAAGATGTCGGGGCCACCAACCTGACCTTATCTAATGTGTCCTCCCTTCTTCTGTACCCTTTCCCCACCCAAGGAAGAGGGTATCAACCGTGCACCGCAATACACCAACCAGGTGATCAAGGCAACATGAACAAGGGCAACTGAAGATTCCAGGCATATAAATATTCGCTCACATTTAACAGAGGAATGCACTGGGGAGTGGATAATGGGGAAAAACCAAAGTAAGAGGAGGAAAGGGAATTATCACACTTACAAACCCAAGCAACAGTCACAGATAAATAAACACACAAAACTCCTTCTCATATAATGACCAAGCAACTCTCCTCCAAGCCATGCAGCATATGCTAGCTCTGTGTTTCAGGCATTACCCAGATTATATAGGGGATAGGAGTGGCTAACCAAGCTCAGCTGAGAGCTCAGACTCCCAGATCTCCCAACATGGCCTATTAACCCCTGTTCTGCCAAAAGAAATGAACAGCATTTAAAAAGAAGGTGAAGTGCTTCTTTTTAGAGCAGGAGTAGGAGCAATCAGATGCTATGGTCTTCTGGCTCCTCTCTGTTGCGGTAGCCCCATGACAGTACCCCCCTTCTACAAGGGACCTCCGGTACCTCAGGACCAAGTTTATCGGGGTGTGCCACGTGAAAAGACCAGATCATTATGGCTGCATTGATGTCATATGCTGGTACCCACATCCTCTCCTCAGGAGTGTACCAGATACAGAAGCAACTGACGAACTAAACGAGAATCCATTATTTTCGCTATCTGAAATTCTAAGTTTCCATCTACAATGACAGAAGATGGTGGTAGCGGTGACGGTACCGAAGATGCAACAAATTTTTTGAGGAGAGATCGTTGAAACACATTATGGATCCTAAAGGTAGATGGCAAAGCAAGGCGGAATGCTACGAGATTGGAGATGGCTACGATCTTATAAGGATCGATAAACCTGGGACCTAGTTTCCAAGATGGAACCTTCAACTTAATGTTCCTAGAGGACAACCACAAGTCAACAACGCACATCTCCGATCTGCCACACTCTTATGTTTGAACCCCATCTTCCTCAAGTTATTAGTAACCCCCTGCCACACGGACGTAATAGATGATTAAAAACGTTCTTCAGGTAATCCAGAAGAATGATTCTTATTAAATGAGCTGATCTGAGGATGAAACCCGTATGTCCCAAAGAACGGTGACTTACAGGTAGACTTATGACAAAGATTATTTACTGCAAATTCGGCTAGCGGTAAGTAGGAAACCTAATCCTACTTATTCTGAGACAAAACACCTAAGATAAGTCTCCAGATTCTGGTTGACCTGTTCAGTTTGTCCATTAGACTGCGGGTGAAATGCAGAAGAGAACGACAGATGGATCCCCAGATGGGTGCAAAACGCCCTCCAAAACTTGGAAACAAACTGTACCCCCGGTCAGAAACAATATCTGTCATGATCCCATGTAATTTTACAATTTCCCTGATGAAAATTTGCGCCAAGCTAAAGCTGTAAATGCAATGAAATGATACATTTTACTGAATCTATCTACCACCACCAAAATTACAGTATTCCCTGCCGACACGGGTAGATCCATGATAAAATCGATAGACAAGTGAGTCCTAGGTCTACTGGGAATCTCCAACAGTTGGAGAGACCATGACGGACGAGTATGAGAGGTTTTAGAATGCACACAGACACTGCAGGTGGCTATGAACTCCCGAACATCCTGATGTACTCCTGGCCACCAAAAACGTAGAGTAAGAAGATCAGCGGTGGCTTTATTACCAGGATGGCCAGCCAAGACCAAATCATGATGTTCACTAAGGACTCTTAGATGAAAATTCACAGGTACAAACGTTTACCTAATGGACAGGCAGCAGGGGCATCCCCCTGAGCATCAACAACCTCTTTTTCAAGATTGGAGTAAATAGACGATATAATCACCCCTTTTTCTAGAATAGGTACCGGTTCACAATTATTTCCTCCCCCTGGAAAACAACAAGATAAGGAATGCGCCTTAATATTTTTGTTCCCCGGCCTATAAGTGACAAAAAAGTTAAACCTGGTGAACAACAATACCTATCTTGCCTGTCGAGGCATTAGACGTTTTGCAGATTCTAAATAAACAAGATTCTTATGATTTGTGATCACCATAACTGGATGAACTGCTCCCTCCAAAAAATGACGCCACTCTTCAAAAGTCCACTTGATTGCCAAGAGTTCCTTGTTACTTATGTCATATTTTTTCTGCAGATGACAGTTTAAAAAAAAAAAATATATGCATATGGACGCCATTTACGAGGAGACGCACCCTGCAACAATACAGACCCCAATCCCAACTCAATTAACGCAACCACAGATACAACAATCACTGTATACCAATTGATTATAACTAAATATAAGATATTCTTATTGTATTTCTATAACCACCAGTGATACGTGTTCTGTGGAGAGAAGTGTGGATACCCACTAACCAAAGATAGCAACCACAGCCAATATGGAGCCACCCAGAGATAACACCAAGCAGGAGTGAGATATAAAATGCCTTTATTTAAATTGGCAGCAATATAACATATATAATACATATAATATATAGAAATTGTGCGCACACATAGGAATAAAAATTATAAGAATTAGAATACTAAAAGCAATAGGGGAGTTTATACAGGCTGACCCTTTTATATTGGGATATCAGGTTAATAAAACCTCCAAGACTAAAAAATGCATAAGAACATGCGGGCATGTGAAATTCATTGATTACTACTGATAGTATAGGGGGTGATGTAAGGACCGTTAAAGTGCCATGTGATAAATAAATAAAAAGATTATATACTGTAAAATTAAGTGATATGTACGTGACACTATTAATTCATAATATGTGTGCAAAAGTAGGCAAAATAAGGTGCAATGTGCAATACTGTGCCAAAGCCACAGGGTATATAATGACAGTATCCGCAATAGGTGCACAATATAATAAAGATACTACAATATTTAGTTGTAATGTAATGTACTTGCTCACAGAACACGTGTTAAAGGATGTGCAAAAAAATATACAAAAAAATATGCAAAAAAATGGCAAAAATCAAATATACAAACCAGTGCAAAACTCATAGGTTATACAATTATAATATCCGCACCAAGTACACAGTTTTGCGGACATAGATAGTAACAGGCTTGCTGAAAACCGCACCATATACCGCAGTGCCTATTTGAGAGATCTCATGAGACTATCACATCCACAACCATAGTCCAACCATAGGAGGAATGCAGTATTGCAATATACCTGTATAAGGGGTCAGCCGGGTCCCATGCAGCGCACCCCGACGCGCGTTTCGGACCTAATCCTTCGTCAGGGGATTGCTTTTAGTATTCTAATTCTTATAATTTTTATTCCTATGTGTGCGCACAATTTCTATATATTATATGTATTATATATGTTATATTGCTGCCAATTTAAATAAAGGCATTTTATATCTCACTCCTGCTTGGTGTTATCTCTGGGTGGCTCCATATTGGCTGTGGTTGCAATCCCAACTCAGACACGTCAACCTTGATGATAAAATGTTGAGTCGTGTCAGGATTTATGAGGATTGGCATAGATGCAAAACACCTCTTCAAGGTATTGAATACCTCCTTGGCTAGACTAGACCACATCCCCCTCCTAGTCATATCTGTCAGAGGTTTGGCTACTACCGAAAAGTTTTTGATAAACTTACGGTATTAGTTGGTGAAACCTAAGAATCTTTGTAACGCCTTCAAATCCTCAGGACAATCCCAACTGTGAAAACCAGTGGATGATAATACATATCTTAGAACAGGGATCTCCTCAACCTTGAACATACATTTCTCCGGTTGGACAAATAATTTATTGTCTCTGAGTATTTGAAAGACCTGCCTGACATGTACCTGATGTGACTCAAGGTCAGATGAATAAATTAATATGTCATCAAGATAGATCACCACAAATCTACCTACCAGGTGACTAGAGATGTAATTTACAAACTGCTGAAAGACAGCTGGCGTGTTTAAACCCAAATGGCATCACCAGGTTCTCATAGTGTCCCTCAGGCATATTGAAAGCTGTTTTTCACTCATCCCA
This sequence comes from Ranitomeya variabilis, assembly GCF_051348905.1. Lineage (NCBI taxonomy): Eukaryota > Metazoa > Chordata > Amphibia > Anura > Dendrobatidae > Ranitomeya > Ranitomeya variabilis. The sequence goes on along the minus strand of NC_135237.1, from coordinate 325,704,182 downwards.
CTCTTTAATGCAAATTAGATTATATGCCCCCCTGAAATCCAGTTTTGAAAACAATTTTGCTCCTACAATCTGATTAAAGATGTCCAGGATGAGTAGGAGCAGATATCGATCCCAGACTGTGATCAGATTGAGTGCACGAAAATCTAGGCAGGGGCATAACCCCCATCTTTCTTCTTAACAAAAATAAACCCCTCAGCAATGGGGAATGAGGATCGTCTGAAATGACCTTTTGCCAAACTCTCCGCGATATAGTCCTTCATGACTTGCCTCTCTGGACCAGAGATATTATACAGTCTGTTGTTAGACAGATTGGCCCCAGGAACAATGCAGTCATAAGGACAATAGTGAGGAAGTTGTTGGCACCCATGCTGAGAACACATCCCCAAAGTCAGACAGGTATATAGGCACAGATTGAGTATCCACCCTAGCATGCCAGGTACTCAAGCAGTGTCCTTGACAATACTCACTCCACTTTACCACTTCCTGAGTCTGCCAATCTACTACAGGATTGTGTAGAGTGAGCCAAGGAAGTCCAAGAACCACGTACCTTCTAGCACAAAACAGTCAATTACTTCAGAGTGCATGGCCCCTACCTGAATATGTAAACCTTGGACGACTTGAGTAAAACACCCGTCTCAAGGGGGCAGAGTTGATGGCAATTATGGGTATGGACCTGGACAGAGTATGCGGATTGAGGCCCAGGACCTGGACAAAACTAGCGTCAATCAGTTAAACTCCGCCACACTGTCCATAAATGCAGACACAACCACCTTAATTTCATCCAGCTGAATCTCAGCTGGCAGAAAAAATTGTGTCCTACCCATGGAAGTGATAAGTACACCCAGGTTGCTAACCTCCCCGCAATCCGAGCCTCTTAGTTTTCCGGCGGTTGTTTTACTCTGAGGTCGGGAATGACACGTGCCCACAAAATGGCCCATTTTACTGCAGTAAAAACACACTTCACCTTTGCACCGAAAAACAGACTGTTTTCTAGGAAGAGATGCCGCACCCACCTGCATGGATTCCTCAGATGACTCAGACCCGATCTCCCTTGGCCCAGAACCTCCCACACATTGGGATGTTTCCCTATGTCTATGGCAAAGACGGCAATCAACCCAGATAGCCAGATACATGACTCCCTCAAGGGAACCTGGATTCTCATACAGGGCTAAGGCATCTTTCACCGTTACTGATAGCCCCTCACAGAACAGGCTATGGAGTGCAGGGTCATTCCACTTAGTGTGTATGGACCACCTCCAAAATTCTGAGCAATACTCATCCACTGGCTGATCCCCCTACTGGAGCTGGCGCAGTGTGGACTCAGCCAAGGAGATGCATTTGGGGTCTCTGAATATGAGACTCAGCGCCAGAAAAAATTCCTAAACCATCTGAAGTGACTGGGAGTCAGACAGGAGAGAAAGCGCCCATGCTTGGTAGTCTCCCTGAACCAACAAGACTATAATCTTCACACTTTGCTCCTCTGTACCTGAGGAAACAGGATGTAACCTAAGGTACAGTTTACAGGCCTCCCTGAAAACAACAAACTTTTCACTCCACCCTGAGAACCTGTCAGGCAAAGCAATCTTGGGCTCCACTACTGTTTGCCTGGGAGACATGGTTCCTACACATGTATTAGGATGCTGTAAAACAGTACATAAATCCGCTACCTCCAGACTGAGTTGCTGCAGTTGCCCTGTCAGAGCAGTAATAGGATCCATAATAGATAAAAAAAATCGTTTTAGTCAGAGCTAATGTCACAACTCAGCTGTTGGGTGACCCGGGACCAGGGCTCCTACCCAGTCCCTAACATTAGGGCGTGCCCTATCTCACCCTATTCCCCAGTTACTTCTGAAGGTGAAAATGCCGGGGCCACCAACCTTGCCTTATCTCCTGTATCCACCCTTCATCTGTACCCTTCCCCCACCCAGGGATGAGGGGAGCAACTGTGCACCACAGTACACCAACCAGACTAATAAGACAACACGAACAAGGGCAACTGAAAGTTCCAGGCATACAAATAGAGAGTCTAGGATGGGGAAAAAAACAAAGTAAAGGCCCCGTCTCACATAGCGAGATCGCTAGCGAGATCGCTGCTGAGTCACAAGTTTTGTGACGCAACAGCGACCTCCATAGCGATCTCGCTATGTGTGACACGTACCAGCGATCAGGCCCCTGCTGCGAGATCGCTGGTCGTGTCGGAATGGCCTGGACCTTTTTTTGGTCGTTGAGGCCCCGCTGACATTGCTGAATCGGTGTGTGTGACACCGATCCAGCGATGTCTTCACTGGTAACCAGGGTAAACATCGGGTTACTAAGCGCAGGGCCGCGCTTAGTAACCCGATGTTTACCCTGGTTACCAGCGTAAATGTAAAAAAAAACAAACAATACATACTCGCCTTCTGATGTCCGTCAGGTCCCTTGCCGTCTGCTTCCTGCTCTCACTGACTGCCGGCCGTACAGTGAGAAGTGAGAGCACAGCAGTGACGTCACCGCTGCGCTCTGCTCTCACTGTACGGCCGGATCTCAGTCAGAGCAGGAAGCAGACGGCAAGGGACCTGGACACCGAAAGGCGAGTATGTACTGTTTGTTTTTTTTGGTAACCAGGGTAAACATCGGGTTACTAAGCGCGGCCCTGCGCTTAGTAACCCGATGTTTACCCTGGTTACCCGGGTGCTGCAGGGGGACTTCGGCATCGTTGAAGACAGTTTCAACGATGCCGAACTCGTTCCCCTGATCGTTGGTCGCTGGGGAGAGCTGTCTGTGTGACAGCTCCCCAGCGACCACACAGCGACTTACCAACGATCACGGCCAGGTCATATCGCTGGTCGTGATCGTTGGTAAATCGCTAAGTGAGACGGGGCCTTAAGAGGAGAAAAGGGAATAATCACACTTACAAACCCAAACAACAGACACAGGTAAATCCAACAAACTCCTTCTCAAATAACCACCAATCAACTCTCTTTCAAGCCATGCAACATAAAGTAGCTCCGATGATGTGTTTGTCAGTACCCAGACTATATAGGGGATAGGTTATCTTGGATTTCCTTTCATCATTTTTGGTGGTCAAGGTTGCGTAATAATGTAGTTAACTTTGTGTCAACTAATTACAATTTTGCTAATTAGTACTGTGACTTTCAAATGTAGAGAAATTTATTGAAATGACAGTGACTTTATAAGGTTTATAAAATTAGAAGTACACTATTAGAAGATTACAGTTCCTTAAAGGGGTTGTCCAGCCTTGGTGAAACTTTTTGCAAGTATTGCAATTTGCTGAATTTTAGCATTGCGTAATACACACACTGTAAGAGTTTGATTCTGCTTGCTGGTTCCAGTCATCACTGCAAGATTGTGATTTGCATACTTACAGTCATGTATCCGCTAGATTTGAATCCACTTCTCTCAATCTTCCATTGAGAGAAGTGGATGAGAATCTAATCAGCACATGACCACATGTATGCAAATCGAATACTTATGGTCATGTGACAACCACTGGAACATGCAGGTGGAGCCGAATTCTAACAGTGTGTATGCTACATACTCCAGAAGGCTTTAAAGCACTACTCCAGTGGGGTTTTTTTTATTGCACTGCTGCAGTGGTGCTTTAAATGTAATTCCCCTGCCCCTTGTCTCATACTCACTTGTTGCTGCCTTCATTCTTTCCAAGTGCTGCTCCCGTCATTCTCCGGAGAAAATTGACATGCCGGCAGCTCCAGTGAAGCTTCACGGAGCGCACTGGAGATCACTTTTCAATACATCTCTGAGATCTTGATACTGGCATTTAGCCCTTGTGATGTAGCTTCTGACTTCTGACTAGTCAGAAGTTATGGGCACAAGATGACACTGTAGCGCCCCCACTGCCGCAGGGCCGAGGGGTACCCGGTACCGGGCCTCTGAGTCTCTGTCCTGGGGTTGTCACGGTGGCTAGACCCGGTCCGTGACCCTGCTGAGGGGCGCCCAATGAAAGGTGTGGGTGGTGATGATGTTATGGTGCGGTGCAGGTCGCAGTAAATAACGAGGACACCAGGTTGCAGTCTCTTTACCTCTTTACTGAAGGCTTCAGGATCCTCAGTCCGGAATACGGTTAACCGGGCTGCGCAAGTCCGGCCGGTCCGATGGCACCTCCAGAGTTCCCTTTGCAGGTGGAAATATGTGCCTACCTTCTAGCGCTTGTGTGTTGTGGTCCTCCCCTGCTGTGCTTACGGGATAGTCCCCACAACTGGTGTCTGTTTCTGAAGTTCCCTCACAACTCGATTATGATGTTCTTCTTCGTCCCCCAGATGATATGGCTAGGACGCACCCGTATGACGGGTAGGCTCGGAGCTCTTCCTGGACCCTAGTGTCGCCCCTCTCATGTTGTTGCCCCCTATGTCTTCTTAGGAGATTTGGGTGAGACAGCCCCCCTATAACTGACTGTCCTGCCGTAGGTTTGAAGTTAGGCCTGGAGCTCTATACTTCCTCGGTGTTCCGGCCACCGGCTGCATGCCTCAGTAGGATGTTGCGTCGTCTTACAGCACGACTCCTACTGGTGTTTCTCCTTGTTGCGTTGATCTCGTTTCTCACTCAGCACAATAAACCTCGCTTCTTGTCCTTTCTTAGGGTACCGCCGCGATCAGGTGCAGGCGCAGTCCCATAACGTTCTCTCTGTTCGCTAGGCCTCTGTCAGGATCCCACCCCTGACAGGGACCCCCCTGAATCTTCCCCTGCAACACCCTCTGCCACAGGATGTTGCCTGGTTCCAACCTAGTCAGCTTTCTCCCTAACTTCCTATCCAACCCCCAGTTTTACCAGACTGTGAGGAGTGTCCTAATACATAGCGCCCTTAGCTCCCCCTGGAGGCCAGACTGTGAAGTGTATTGGTGTCTGTGATACCTGGTCAGGTGAACTCCTTCAGTGCCATCAGACGTACCATAGCCCCCCTTAGCGGCGGAGCATCAGTACTGCAACGACCAGGACTCTGGGGCGCTGCACTCCCCCCCCCCGGTTAAATCCAGTACTCCTGGACTGGGAAGAAAACAACAATACATGTCAGCAAAAAGACATACAATTTTGAAATGCAATAACAATAAGCAGATTTGAACAGAGCTTCCCTTTATGGGAGGTGAGGGCACTTGAACATTACAAACATGGTTAAATACTTTAAATAACATACTATAAATAACTTTTCTGACCCAACCGGGTATTCTACTAAGTGCAAATTTTTGAACAATAATTTAACGTTGCCTTTAAGGACGTACACGCTGAATCCACTAAAGACCTTCTTATAAAACACTATAAGGCTAATCAACTTCTCCTTCATTTTCCATCTTTACATCTCAGGACCGCCTGTCTATCTGCCCCAGGCCTACTGCCTCTCGTTCTGTTGCAGGACCGCCCCTTTCCGCCCGGGCCTTCTGCCTTTCTGCTACTATACACAGTATAGAACGTATCATCCATCTCTCAGTTCAGGATCACCGAGCCATCTCTGTATGGCTCCTAGGAGGACTCACCGACTAACCCCGTACGGGTTCACTTCCTGTCCTCATTCTCTAACACATTATTAAACATTCCTTACAATTAACTAGCTAACTACATATAACTGCTACATGTCAGCATTATTACTTCTTCTGTTAAAGTATCATCATTCTCTAAGTGCTATCGATGAACGTCCCCTTTAAGAAGGGACCAAGTCTCTGAGGTAGTGCAACTTCTCAAGCTGCAAGTCCGTATGCAGTAAGGACTCCGGTGCTGTTTCCAGGAACAGTTTCTTCGCAAAGAGTCCTTTCTTTTGTAAAACCAGTGGAGGGCACCTTTAAGAAGGTGCAAACTATTTACAATGAGTTTGTAATCATGCAGTGTTCATGATCCAGCAGTTCTTTTCAACAATGATAAGATGAAAAACAAAAAGAAAAGCAGAAGAAGGGATCCCGGGTAAACAAAGGGATCCCTTTAAGAGTTAACCCTAGTCGGGTTGTAGCAGCAGAGAAAACACAAAAAGGACAAACAGTTAACTATATACAAATGATGAAGCATTCTTGCTTACTCAGTTTCTGGCTGAGCAGGAGGCGGCCTCCCCCTCCCAGGCCTCACCGGACAAACGGGTCGCGATGGTGTAGCAAAGACCGGTCCCAGTAACGATAGGATCCCCCGTTGGGACACCCTCCTCATTCGTGGGTGAGCACGACCCGTAGCGATACGGTGGGTCTGAATTCCCTGGGGTTCCGCAGGGGCAGGTTGCGGCACCTTCCCTGCAGGAGACTCGTCTTCCGACGTTCCGGCAGCGGCCTGGAGTGCGACGCACCGCTGGACGCCCCGAGCTATCCAGCTAACCTCCCTCCTCCACCGAGTGTAAGTCACTGCATCTCCGGGCTCCAGGTCGCGACCGTACCTTCCCCCGCAGGGTTCCACCTCTTCCCGATCCACACGGACCCGCAGTGGCTCTCCGATTTCTTGTATAACTCCCCGTCCTTCCCGGGAGTTGAAGAACACCACCACACCCCAATGTGACGGGGGAACCTCCTCGACTTCCGTCAGATCGATCTGGGCCGCAGGTTGGGGTCTATTCCTCCATGCCATCATCAGGCGCCGCAGATGTTCTGCCTCCGGCAGGATCCTCAAGCCCTGCGCCTGCAGCTCGCACTCTGCCGCGGCCAGGATTGAGGAAGCAGGGGACACCGGAGTTAGGCGGACCTCCGTAGGCTGACCCAGCCGAGCGGTCACACGAGCATCGGCCTCCCGGCGGCATGCTATCTGCCGGGCCTCGGCTGCGGCCACACACTCATCAGATGGCAGCCAGTTGGGTCTGCCCGTCGGTGGCTCCGTAAGGGCCAGTCCCTGTAACGATGGCACGTCTGGGGCTGTGTCGGGTGGTGCAGCCTCATGCTGGGTCGCGTCGTCCCCACGCGGTGCTCCCGGCGTCGCCATCTTTGCTTCCTCTCCAGTGTCTTCTTCCTGCGGTCTCTTTCGTGGGCGGCCCCGTCTCCATGGTCTCCACCCTCCAAAGAGGATGAGAAGGCGGACCTCGGCTGCTGACGGACACGTCCTCAGGATGCAAAAATGTTTAGACTGAGCGGCCATTGTCTTTCGCGCTCTTTAGCTGGTCCACGCCTACTCCACGCCCCTCTTCTCCTCCTGCGCTCTCCTCAGCGCTGTAATGGCGGCTGGTCTTTGGCGGCAAATGGCAATCCACAGTCTTTGCAATAAGTCACAGTCCAAGTATAATAAATCACAGTTCCAAGGCACACATGACCTGATTCTTCAGGCTTAAGTAGATCCTGTTCGTGACGCCAAGTTGTAGCGCCCCCACTGCCGCAGGGCCGAGGGGTACCCGGTACCGGGCCTCTGAGTCTCTGTTCCGGGGTTGTCACGGTGGCTAGACCCGGTCCGTGACCCTGCTGAGGTGCGCCCAATGAAAGGTGTGGGTGGTGATGATGTTATGGTGTGGTGCAGGTCGCAGTAAATAACGAGGACACCAGGTTGCAGTCTCTTTACCTCTTTACTGAAGGCTTCAGGATCCTCAGTCCGGAATACGGTTAACCGGGCTGCGCAAGTCCGGCCGGTCCGATGGCACCTCCAGAGTTCCCTTTGCAGGTGGAAATATGTGCCTACCTTCTAGTGCTTGTGTGTTGTGGTCCTCCCCTGCTGTGCTTACGGGATAGTCCCCACAACTGTTGTGTCTGTTTCTGAAGTTCCCTCACAACTCGATTATGATGTTCTTCTTCATCACCCAGATGAAATGGCTAGGACGCACCTGTATGACGGGTAGGCTCGGAGCTCTTCCTGGACCCTAGTGTCGCCCCTCTCCTGTTGTTGCCCCCTATGTCTTCTTAGGTGATTTGGGTGAGACAGCCCGCCTATAACTGACTGTCCTGCCGTAGGTTTGACGTTAGGCCTGGAGCTCTATACTTCCTCGGCGTTCCGACCACCGGCTGCGCGCCTCAGTAGGATGTTGCCTCGTCTTACAGCACGACTCCTACTGGTGTTTCTCCTTGTTGCGTTGATCTCGTTTCTCACTCAGCACAATAAACCTCGCTTCTTGTCCTTTCTTAGGGTACCGCCGCGATCAGGTGCAGGCGCGGTCCCGTAACGTTCTCTCTGTTCGCTAGGCCTCTGTCAGGATCCCACCCCTGACAGGGACCCCCCTGAATCTTCCCCTGCAACACCCTCTGCCACAGGATGTTGCCTGGTTCCAACCCAGTCAGCTTCTGATTAACTTCCTTTCTAACCCCCAGTTTTACCAGATTGTGAGGAGTGTCCTAATACATAGCGCCCTTAGCTCCCCCTGGAGGCCAGACTGTGAAGTGTATTGGTGTCTGTGATACCTGGTCAGGTGAACTCCTTCAGTGCCATCAGACGTACCATAGCCCCCCTTAGCGGCGGAGCATCAGTACTGCAACGACCAGGACTCTGGGGCGCTGCAACACCGTGGGACCAGAGCGTTGTCGGTAAAAGGTGAAACTGCTGGAAGGTGAGTGTAAGAATGAGGGCAGGTTGCTTACATTTAAAGTGCCACTCCAGTGCTGAAAAAAGCAAGATGCTGGAGTGATGCTTTAATGCTTCCTGAAATTTACAAGGTTCTGTTGAAAAAAACGGATGAGAATCTAGTTGGCCCATGATTGCAAGTATGCAAATAACATTCTTGCAGTCAAGTTATGGCATCTGGAACCGCAAAAGCAGAAAAGCTGATCTGAATTTCAACAGTTTTTATGTCACACTAGGTGCATTTGGCAAACTGCAATGGTTGGCCAAAAATTACACCAGGACTTGAAAACCCCTTTAATATATTTGAATACTTTCATCTTGTAACCAATCAAATTGCCCCGCTGTTTCTATCTATTCCATCCAATATAGTAAAAATATATATCTTGCCAGCTCCCTGCTGCAATTGGACGACACAGAACCCCAATTGTCTGTTTAATGAGAGTTTTATCACTGCTACTGAACAATATGTCATACATATATGGAGATCATATTTAATAGTGCCTTTAATAGGCACTTGATCAATAAAGGTGTTTTTCACCTTATCTTTATTTTAACAAATATGTTGAGGACACTCTGAGCTTTCCTCACAGACTGCACAGCCCTTCTGTTCTCAAAAACGCTGCTTATAGAGGAGCATATAATCCAACTGTCCATCATAACTTCTGCAAGCGCAGTGTCTTTCAGTTGGAGGAGTCTGAGTGACACACCTGCTCACATGTCCTCCATCAATTGACATTTTGAGATGGGAATGCTGTGCAGTCTGTGAGAAAGGCAGCACTAACAATTGGATGGCACTTCACAAAAGAGGATTTCAGCATTAAACCTATAATACTTCTATATAATCAAGTGTCACATGGTTGTCCACCTTTGGCGACTTTTTTTTCTTACGTAAACATTTATTTTTGTCTAAAAATCATTGTTGCAATTGGGTTTCATTATAGCCTCTTTGTTGCTCTGTCTTTTGCAGGCTGCAGAATTGGTTTTACTGAGAAACTAGCAGTGAGCTCATTTTGAAGGGCCAATGGTAGAGTTTCTTACCCTTTCCTTTTGTCTTTATTTGAGCTTCTTTCAGCTGATTTATGACCACAGACCACATCAAAGTTGAAATTGCAGGAAAACAAAGACTCTGTAAAAGCAAAACGGTGCCTAATTTTAATAAAACCAAATTACAAAAATTTTTTTTAGCCCAAAATGCATTTATAATTGTCCCCACATGTGGACAAAAAAATGTGGATAATTCTTTTTATTTTCTGTGGCCTGAAAATGATATATTGTAGTACACTGATAGTAGTTCTGTGCATCCTTGGTTGTAATATCAACTTTTATTGATTATTTCATGCCTGTATCGTTAATGGAAATAAGAGCTACCTCACTGCTTTGAGGTTAAAGTTCTAGCATGTCCACATACCATAAATGCAACCTATGCTGGTAATTATCGGTAGAATTCATGAAAACCAAGCTGGGATTTGAGACTTATATGCAGTCTGGTCAAATCCTAGAACCAGATGAAAAACCCACAATCATTCAACTTAGATTTAAAGTGGTTGGTAAAAAATGTAAACTGTATATACAAATGTGATTCAACAAATGGTCACCAGCTTCTACAGATAGTATGTACAAAGTATTTTGTTTCCAAAATCTGTTATAGTAAATGCACATGCCTATTCCACTGAAGCAATATTAAGCCACAATGTGAGATTAAATCCTACTGTTTTTCTTGGCATACCGTTTCATAGAATAAACATCATCAAAACACCCTTAAAATAGTGTATATATATATATATATATATATATATATATATATATATATATATGCACACACACACATATATATCTATCTATATATATATATATATATATATATATATATATATATATATAAAAAACATTAGTTTCCTTTTTAACTGGATACAATCTTTCAAAATACTTCCACAAATGTGGGACTTTGATTGCAAGCAAGGTTTGTTATTTTTCGTACAAAAAAAAGTAATTTTCCTAACTTTTTCAAACAAATTCATTCAACGTTGCAAAAGTGAGTGCATTCCAAAGAAAGTATTAGAAGTAAAACTAAAGTTTAGACATTAGCTAATCTTTAAGTGCATGTTGACTAAAAAAGCCCATTACTTAACGAAGAAAACCCCTTTTCCTTTCATGCAGTCAGCAATGGCACTACATGGAAGAGAAATGTCACAAAACCTGAGAAAGAAAATGATTTCTTTACACAAGAGAGAAGAAGGCTACCAAAAAAATCAACAAATTTTAGTTATCAGAGTATTGTAGCAAAAATTATACAAAAATGTAACAAAGAAGAACATTCTTGGGACTCTATACTCTGAAGTTATGAGACTTACATACGGTAAATGTTTTTGGAACTAATGGCTTCAAAGCTCTATGGCATTGCAAAGGTGAAGACTACAAAGAAAAATTCAGGACTCCTACAGTAAAACATGGGCTTGGCAATGTACTTACAGTTGTGCTCAAACGTTTACATACCCCGGCAGAATTTGTGCTTTCGTGGCCTTTTTTCAGAGAATATGAATGATAACACCAAACCATTTTCTCCGCTTATGGTTAGTGGTTGGGTGAAGCCATTTATTGTCAAACTACTGTGTTTTCTCTTTTTAAATCATAATGGTAACCCAAAACATCCAAATGACCCTGATCAAAAGTGTACATACCCCATTTCTTAATACCGTGTACTGCCCTCTCTAACCTCAAGTACAGCTTGAAGTCTTTTGTGGTAGTTGTGGATGAGGTTCTTTATTTTCTCAGCTGGTAAAGCTGCCCATTCTTCTTAGCAAAAAGCCTCCAGTTCCTGTAAATTCCTGGGCTGTCTAACATGAACTGCACGCTTGAGATCTCAATGATATTGAGGTCATGAGACTGAGATGGCAACTCCAGAAGCTTCACTTTGTTCTGCAGTAGTCAGTGACAAGTCGACTTGGCCTTGTGTTTTGGATCATTGTCATGTTGGAACATCCAAGTACGTCGCATGCGCAGCTTCCAGGCTGATGATTAAACATTTGCCTCCAGTATTTGCTGATAACGTGCTGCATTAATCTTTTCTTCAACTTTGACCAAGTTTCCTGTGCCTTTGTAGCTTACACATCCCAAAAAAATCAGCGATCCACCTCCATGCTTTACAGTAGGAATGGTGTTCCTTTCATTATAGGCCTTGTTAACCTCTCTCCAAATGTAACGTTTATTGTTGTGGCCAAAAACTTCAATTTTGGTCTCATCGCTCAAAATTACTTTGTTGCAGAAGTTTTGAGGCTTGTCTTCATGCTGTTTTGCATATTGTAGGCAAGATACTTTGTGGCATTTGCGCAGTAATTGCTTTCTTCTGGTGACTCAACCATGCAGCCCATTTTTCTTCAAGTGCCTCCTTATTGAGCGTCTTGAAACAGCCACACCGCTAGATTTCAGAGAGTCCAGTATTTCAGCTGATGTTATTTGTGGGTTTTTCTTTGCATCCTGAATAATTTTCCTGGCATCTGTGGACAAAATGTTTGTTGGCCTACCGGACTGTGGTTTTGTTTTTACAGAGCCTCTGATTTTCAATTTGTTAATCACAGTTTGAATGCTGCTGACTGGCATTATCAATTCCTTGGATATCTTTTTGTATCCCTTTCCTGTTTTATACAGTTCAACTACCTTTTCCCGTTGATCCATTGACAATTCTTTTGCTTTCCCCATGACTCACAATCCAGAAACGTCAGTGGCTGAATGAAAGATACAAGAGTCTGTCTGGATCCTAGAAACTCACTCAGCTTTTATGCACACTCACTAATTGCAAGCAAACAGGTCACAGGTGAGGATGTTAAATTTAGTAGCCATTCAAACCCATTTGTGTCAACTGTGCATGTTATCAGGCCAAAATCACCAGGGTATGTGAACTTTTGATCAAGGTCATTTGGATGTTTTAGGTTGTCATTATGATTTAAAAAGAGAAAACACAGTAGTTTGACAATAAATAGTTTCACCTAACCACTAACCATGAGTGGAGAAAAAGTTTGTCTGTTATCATTTATATTCTCTGAAAAAAAAGACCAAGAAAGCTAAAATTCTGAAGGGGTATGTAAACTTTTGAGCAGAACTGTATGTGGAGCTTCATGAATGAGTACCCCTGGTGTTGGGGAGCTACATTTCATTGATGGTATTATGAATTCACAAATTGTTTTAGTTTTTCCCTTCCCTTCATCCAAGATCCATAATTGTTTTATTTTGCTGCCAATATGGCTATGGGAGGGCCTGTTTATTGTGGGATGAATTATACTTTTAAATGACACCATTCATTCTACTACATATAGTGTACTGGAAAACGGGAAAAAAATTGAAGTGTGTTGAAATGGAAAAAAAAAAGTGCAATTTCACAATTGTGTTCTTTTTTTTTTAATTTACCATGTTCACTATATGTAAAAAGCTGACCTGGCAATATGATTATCCATGTCAGTACGTGTACAAAGATACCAAATGCATAGTTTTCTTTATTTAAGTGGTGCATAAAAATTTGTGAGAATTTTTATTTTTTTGCTTTGTCACCATTTTCAGATACTTGTATCATCCTCATTTTTCGGGATATGGGACTGAGTGAGGGATTTTCAGATACTTGTATCATCCTCATTTTTCGGGATATGGGACTGAGTGAGGGCTTATTTTCCTTTGCTCTGAACTGATACCATTTTAGCATAGCTATGATGTTTTGATCGCCTCTTATCACATTTATTGCAATGTTGCAGCTGCCAAAAAAACATAATTTGGGCATTTTACATTTTTTCTTGTTAATTTGTTTACGATTTGATTAATTTATTTTATGTTTTGATAGATCGGACTTTTACAAACGCAGCAATGCCAAATGTGTATTTTTTTAGTATTTTTAATGGGGCAAAAGGGAGTGATTTGAACTTTTGTGCTTTTTTAAAATGTTCTCCATATTTTTAAAAACTTTTTTTCCCCACTATTTGCTGCATTTAATAGTCTCCTTAGGAGACTTGAAGCTTTGACCATCTGATCGCTGGGGTTATGCATAGCAGTGCTTCAGCACTGCTATGTATATAAAAAATCACGACCTAATATGAATGTCAGCAACGGGCTGGCTTTCACAGGAGGATCGCAATGACATGTTGACGTCATATGTCGTGAAGGGGTTAAAGGTGTTGTTCCCTTTCAAAAAAATTTCTTTCATATGGTGAGATAGCTATAAAAAAGCAAACCTACTGTTATAATAATAATAATTTTATTTCTATAGCGCCAACATTACATTTTATATATATAGCAGCACATTACATTTTAGAGGGGACTTGTACAGACAATAAAAGACATTACAGAATAACAATAATCACATAAAACAGATACCAAGAGGAGTGAGGACCCTGCTCACAAGCTTACAGTCTATGAGGAAATAGGGGGGACACGAAAGGTCGATGGTAACAACAACAAACCTAGCATTATTTACTCTTCCCAGCTCCAGTCTTTGTTGTTTGGCAGCAGTGTTAAAGTGCTGCAGCCAATCAGTGAGCCCAGGTGCTCTGTCCATGTAGACAATCCACTGAGCGCAATGATTGGCTGCAGAGACCAGGGGCGTAGCTGAGGTGGGATACTATTTTTCCTGGTAAAAGAATTCGGTCACTGTGAAAATGAATGTGGAAGTGCAGTTGGCACAAGGTGTAAAACAAACATGGATAGCAGCTATGTTTTCTTTATTGGTTAGGTGGTTGGGGGGACATGTCTTCAGTTTTGTGCCACTAATGATTATATGGGTAGGTATTAATAAATAATTAGTCTTGAATATTTCTAGCCGGCAAAAAAAAATCCTGCTGCTATGGACACAAGTATTAACTTTGACAAGTCCACATGTTAAGTTTTATCAGAAGAGTTCTAGAGTTATGGAAATCACAGGATCGATAGACATGTTAATGATATGCAAATTATGAAAAAATGGAAACAAACTGCACTTGGGCATAAAAATCATCAAAACCCGCTGCTGTCAGCTTCCTGTGCAATTGTCAACCAAAGATGTCTCAGATGTGCTCGATGGTAGTCAAGAAGCTGCAGGCCATGGTAGCATAAGCAACATGTGTGCCTAAGTCCATTCAGTATGGCAAGAAAGTTCTCATACAACCATTAATAACCTCATTCAGGCTCGGACTGGCCCATAGGGTAACAGGGGAATCCCCCGGTGGGCCCCTGTGCAGATCTGGGCCCCCAACCCCACTATATGGGCATTATTTGGCATAATTAAATTGATTTACTCTGTACATAAAAAAGAAGCATATCATCATTCATAGATATATAGGTAAATTTGTGAACAACGGTAGTGTAATATTTGTATACAGGTAAAAGTGGGCCCCAGGAGTCAATGTTACTGGTGGACACTTAGCACTCCAGTCTGACACTGACCTCATTGATAACATGCCAAGGTGTGTAAGTGCCAGTATTTCTGAACCTGGTCCACATATTCGATACTGAATTCATCTAAATGATAGCAATCAAAAAGAAGAACGCCAAAGCACTCACCGGTCTTGCAGTTCAACAAGTCTTTATTATTTCATGTACAAAAAATGGAAATTCTTCACGGCACACGGGAGGACAAAGTGCAGGGTGCGGCGGACGAGACAATCGTGTTGCGATTTGTTGCTGGCGTTTGTTTTCCTTGTCTTTTGGTCTTCTGCGCATGCTCCACGCGTCGTTGGTTGTCCTGACTACATCTCGGGACTTGCCGGATGTGACGCTAGCACCCTGTGATGAACACACTCACATGACTTCCGGCTTCTTTCCGGTTATGCTGTAGTGTGCGGGTAAGTGGCGTAATGGCTTCCCGTACCTTCCACTGGCTATATGCGGTTCGGTGGCACATGTTAGTATCTGTTGATTGTTTCAGGGCTGTTTTGGTGCCTTTTCGCATGCGCGCACAGCAGATTCCTATCAGTCCGTTAGCAGGCAGTCTCTGATTGGGTCCCTTATACTTATATACCATCTGGCCAGTGCCCAAACCATCCCCCAGACGAAGCATTTCGGTGCGAAACGCGCGTCGGGTGTTGGTGGGCCTTCCTGCAGTGTTTTTCCATCGGTAACTATACCATTACTTCTCTCTGTGTATATCTATGTATGTTGCTATTTGGCGGTATTACATGTGATCACTGGCACAGTGACCTTATTGTGTGGTCATACTTATGTCTGTATTATGATGTTGTTATAATGATGGTAATTCCTGTTTGGATAGCTCTCCATGTTCCTGTATTTGGGAGTATGCCCTCACTGCTACTATAAAGATGTTCTTTTGTATTTAATAAAATTATTCATATTCATATACATTTGCCTAGTGTGAAGTTTACTATTTGGTGTTTTTCTGATTTTTGCTTCATGGCTTTAATGCATGGATATTATTAGGTGTTGTTGTAAAGTTATTTTTGTCTGAACAGTAGTTTACATGACGGTTTACATTATTGTCGGAAGCACATCCTGTTTACATGAGAAAATGTGCTGCCGACAAACGAGTTGCCATCAATAAAAATGTGATCGCTTGTCGTTGCATTGCAGGATATGTTTACATTGGGCAATGATAGGGAACGAATGAATCGAGATCATTACCCTATGTAAAAATCTCAATAAGTAAATGATTTAATTATTTTGGGTTGAATCACTGTAACGAATATCTTTTATTGCAGTGACTTGTTTTCACGTTAACATTTCAGCCTTTATTTTCTGTGCCGAAAAGTCTTTTAAGATCCACCAAAATTCACTAAAAGGTAATACTTTGTATAGGCAGGAAACGAATCCTCTAGATGTACTATGTAAACATGTGCAGTCATCAGCTCCTCTAGGTGTAGGGAATGGTGCACCGACAGCAGCTGGAACACCTACCCACTCAGCAACCAGCGCTTCTCAATGTACTATTGTGCCAGTTTGCCTTGTGAATGATAGCAGGTTAATTGGTATTTTTAAAGAGCGTCCTTCAAGTAATTACTACCAATTATTCCAACGTGCACACAAACAGTGGTGCAAGTCATTACAAGTATGGGCCTTGAAGTATATGTATATCTTAATTTCCTCCATCCATTCTTCATTACCTTCCATCCTACTGACCACAAGCCAGCTGCAGTGATGAAGAGTAGGGGGTTGGGAGCGCCTGTACACACTCATCCCCCCCAACCCTGCCCTTCACTCTAGTGACAGCTCCTGAGCCTTGCGTGCGAGTGAGTCTAGCTGGTGCTGTGTGGTCTGGGTGTGTGGTCCCAAAGCCTTTGGAAATGCTGCTAACAGAGTAGTGGAGAAAGAGAGCTCCAGTGTTTACACTGATTCCTTGCTCATGGCGGAACTGTGCCCAGTGTTTCTCCTGAGCTTCAATCCGCTGTTTCAATCCTTCACAGCTGCAGAACACTCTGAAGCCTGCACTTCACTTTCATATTGCCTGCATGTTTACATTGCTCTTTGCTAATGTCTTCTAAAAGCATGACTGCCATACTTTTACCGTGCTGCACCGCCATTATTCAAAATTTATTTACACTATTACATTGTGCTTTCAAATATCGGCCATTTATACCCAGACCAAGTGCGCTCTTCTGCTATACTCCTTTTTTTTATATATAATTTTCCGTGGAAATCAACTTGTAAAGAAAACTTTCAAAAGATAGACGCTTACGTAATATCATAATTTATAAAGCATAAATATTTATGTTGTCATTTGAGAATTTTAGTCTTTATTGTATTTCTGCAGCCTTTTATTCTAGGGTAAATTCATCACTGATGACTGAGATCTTTCCTTTGGTTTGGATGTCTGTTATTAACAGAAAATTGGAAGGGGAGCTTTTTACTCTGTAGTTAGGGTTTTTTTTTCTCTCTTCTTCATTTCAGCCAAGTGGAGCAGGAAAATGCAAGAATTCATCTAATGAACGGCCAACACTAACAAAACTGTGATTTAAGTGATAACATTGTCAGACATCAGAAGAACAATTCTGATATTACTCCGGTCACTATTGAATCAAATATCACATTTTAAATGTTAATTTTACTTGCAAATGTTAAAAAAGTGTAATTTTCACTAACTTGGTCAAACACACGCAGGATTTTTGAGTCTTTTTAATACTAACAGCATCTAATTCATTGTCTGCGTTACCACACAGCTTAACCCCTTAGACCACGTTCACATGTTTAGTATTTGATTTGTTTTATTTTCCTCAGTATTTAGTTTTGGCTTACAAATACTGGTGAAAAAACTTCACCAATGTGTGCATGTGACCTTAGAGTCAATTTTGACCTTAATGAACTGGCCAGATTTTTTAAATCTGACCAGTGTCACTTTATGTATCCAGGTGTCACTTCAACGTATCCCAATGATTCTGATACTGCTTTTTCATGACACATTGTACTTTGTTAGTGAAACTGAACCCCACAATTTGTTGCACAATTTCTTCCAAATGCGGTGAGGCCCCATATCTCCTTAGAAACTTTTGTTTGGCCACATGGCAGGGTAGAGCAGGAAGTGTTGTTATTTGGCACTTGGAGCACAGATTTTGCTGGAATAGTTTGCAGGCACCATTTGAGGAGCTCTGAAGGTGGCCAAACAGCAGAAAACCCCTGCAGTGACTATTTTGGAATATCCATGCCATGTTTTATTCTGTAAAATTACAAATATGCCAGTTTAGTGTTCATACACTGTGCCCCCATATAATAAGGTGCCCCCATATAGTGTTGTGCCCCTATTCATTGTGTCCAGCTTGTGCCTCTGGATACACACACCCCATAAATTGTTAATTAAGCTCTTCCCGCTACATTAATGCAAACATGTGGCTGCTTAGACACAATGGGGCTCAGAAAGAGGGAAGCATTTGGATTTGGGAGCTCAGGTTTCATTGAATTTGATCTGAGAGGATGAGAGCTGTCGCTTTTCCAGAGTCTTTCTTCCGCCAGTAACGTGACAACCCCTATATTTCTAGTGACAAATGACAGACCAGAGTGGCAGCTGGTTTTGTGCAGGATTAGTTAGGGAATTTTATTCCTAACATTTTGGGGTACATAACATTTTTTTGATTGCTTTCAGTATAAAGCTGGGATCACATTCTTGTGTTCCACGCCGAGCTCTTACGTTGGGGTCTCCATTTAAATCTCCCAAAAATGCGATTCAGACAAAACCTATTGAACCACTTTATAATGAGGCAGATGAAGAGACTTTGGATTCTGTTTGACGCCTGTTCCAGTGGTATCCATCTTTTTAAATATGCACAGAAATTGTAGTCGACAACACTTGTGCACTAAAAATAAGTCTAAAATAATGGTACACCACTACAGAGACCAGATGGAGCCCAAAGTGACACCAACTGTGATTTGTGGGATTTACACGGAGGCCTTGAGGTAGGGGCTCAGAGGAGAGTGCAGGGTAAATGTGAACCGAGCCTTATGCCGATTTTTGGGAGATAGAATGAATAAATAGACAGAAATACAAAAATATTTTTGATTTTTATACAGTTCACATGCAGAATAAGTGATTAGACTGAATTATTCTTCGGGTTGGTGCAATTAGGGTGACACCAGATTGTCTTGATTGATTGAGATATGAGGGTCAATCGTTGCTCTCGTCAGCTGGTCTGGCTATTTTTAGTGGTCGCATGGACCACTGAAGGCCTGCATTCCTTCCCCTTGGGTATAATACTACTCAGACAACACAGGATGAGGATGGCACAATGTGGCAATACTTTATTGAACCACCAACAGTCAATAAAATATAGTACTGTCCCAGCAAGTACATAAGATGGGGTAAATGCCAGTCTCACCCCTCTGCTGACTCACTGGAATTAGAACATCTGTGACTTTGGAGCTTCCAGGGCTAACTACTCCAACCAATAGCACCCCACTTTTGTGGGGCACCCCCACAGATTAGACAGCTGCAAGCTTAGGAAGCTGACAGTCCATTGAGGTATGTCAATAGGTGTCCTGATTGTCCCAACCTTGGTTCTCCAATCCTCTACATGTGTTCAGTGATGAGCGGTGGAAAAAATCTGTATTCCTTTGGTGGCAGCCATGGTGCCTTGGCTGCTGTCCTCTAGAGTCTCTCTGGAAACAGAGGCAGATCCAGCTATTTTAGTTCACAGGTCTAAGTCAGGCATTTTTTCACAGGATTTGGTGCAAAATGGGAGGAGGTCATCTCTCATTGTTCAACTGTTCAATTAACCTGCATATTTTGTCCTGTAATGTTTTCAGAACAACAAGCTGCATGGACTGATACAATGAGTAATCAACATATTAATAAACATTGATTGTTCAATTAAGGTGCGCCTATGTCCCTCAAGGATAACAGAACAATAAGCTGTAGGGGCTGATACAATAGATAATCAGCAGCCATTCAACAAAGCAACAATCCAACATCAATCCAACCTACAATAAGAGTCAACTTTTAGTCTAATATGAACAATAGCTGATGTTCCTGGGCCTACTGAATAATATGTCTGGCATAATTAAGAATAAACGTGGCATTGTAACACAGATTTCTGTAGTTTTTTTATGTTTTGCTGCAATCACACATTAATAATTCTTTTTTATAAATAATGTTTTTCCATTGTCATATTCTTAGAGCAGTAACTTTTTTATTTCTTGGCGAACAGAGCTGTGTGAGGATTTACTGTTTGAGGGACGAGTTGAAGATTTTCTGGTACCATTTTGGGGCAGATATAATTTTTTTGATCACTTTTTATTCAGATTTTTCAGACACTGAACAAAAATCAGCAATTCAGTTATTGTTTTTATATTTATTTTTTCCCTGATTCACCGTGCTGTAAAAGAGATAAGGACTAGGGTTGAGCGAAACGGGTCGTTCATTTTCATAAGTCGCCGACTTTTGGCAAAGTCGGCGTCTCATGAAACCCGACCCGATCCCTGTGCGGGGTCGGCCATGCGGTACGCGATCTTGGCGCCAAAGTCGCGTTTCGTATGACGCGTTTAGCGCAATTTTTTCAGCCAATGAATGAGCGTGGGCAGAGTGATGACATAGGTCTTAGGGGAGTGAACGCCTTTCGTCATGTTATCGCTTGTGCGCAGTAGGGATTTGGAATGTGCAATACGAAATTTTCTGTGCTGGGACGGAGGGGGAGAGAGAGAGAGAGAGAGAGAGAGAGAGAGAGAGAGAGGAAAAAAAAAAAAATTCCTTCATTGGGTTTCGTGTTTCGGCCGAAACCCGACTTTTCACGGTGGTCAGCCGATTTCACTCGACTCGACTTTTATGACAGTCGGGTTTCACAAAACCCGACTCGACCCTAAAAAACTAAAGGTCGCTCAACCCTAATAAGGACGATTTATTCTTCGGGTCAGTACGATTATAGCGATACCACTTTAATTTAGTTTTATTATGCTTTGCTACTTTTACACACTAATACCAATATTTTACAAAAACGAATTTGATTAAGTATCACCATATTCTGAGAGCGGTAACTTTTTCTCAAATAAGTCATATTAGAGCTTGTTTTTTACAGGACGGTTTGTCATTTTCATTGATACCATTTTTTTTTACATATGGTTTTTTAATCACTTTTTATTACATTTTTTGTGTGTCAGTATGTTGAAAAAGCAAAATTTTTGGCGTGTTTTTATTTTATTTTTATAGTGTTCACTGTACGGAATAAGTAACGTGCCAGTTTTAGAGATCAGGTCATTCCGAATGCAGCAATACCAATTATGTCTAGTGTTTTTGTTTGCTTTAGTTTTTAGTGGTAAAACATCTTTTCGTGAATTTTGTGCACTGTTTTGTGTGTTTTTTAAACTTTTTTTTGCATATTTTAGCATTTTTTTACTTTTTCACTTAGTCCCACTGTGGGAAATGAATATTATTGAAATTGATAATAAAAAGTGGAGGGTCTCTGTCACAGGCCTCACCTCTCTGTGGGCTAAAAATTGGGGCATTTTTTGAGCTCAATTGAACTGTTGTTGCTGTGTCTTAGCCTAGTTATTAACACTGTGAAGGAACAAATTATGAAAGGTTCTCCATTTTGTGCTAGATTTTCCATTTTGTGTTTTTGACTCTATTTTCTTGTTGCTTTAAGATAAATTCTGTTATTTAATTAGGTAAAAGGTTACAGCTGCCATGAAGTAACTTTATCTTGTTGTTCACAAGCCTGTTATTCAACTAGGCTATGGTTTATAATTGGTATAAAGACCTTGAGTCTTCTGACTCGAGCCAGATAGATTCGGGGGTGTATTGCTATACAAGACTGAGGCACCTGTTAGAAAGGCACATACTATGCCAAGAAGTTATGGCCATATATGTAGTTTCCGGTTTTTCTGTATTCTTATGGGTTAAGTTTTTCCTGCATTCTTATAGGTTAAAAACTGTGAGCGTGTTCTTATGCTGATTGGTTGAAGTATAATTTCTATGACTATGAAAACTCATACACAATAAACGGGGGCCAGAGATCTGCTCGATCCCCCATACAGAGGCACACGTCTCCGTCTGGTCATTTTCAGTTGCCGGCAACGCCTTGTAGATTAATTTGGAAATCACTGAGTTAACCGTGAAGGATCAATTTAGATCCTCCCTCAACAACACAAGTCTGCTTACCAAAAAAGGTGTTACCTACAGGCCAGATATTTTAAACTGGTTTTCCCGCACACAGGTCACATATAAGTTCACCCCAAAGTCAGTCATTTTTAGTGAACGTGCAAAATATTGTAGTCCATTTAAAATGGGCAAGGCGCATGCCAAGGGATGGGGAAGTAGACGTGATGGTGATGGTGCATGCAAAGGGCGAGGCTGAGGACGTGGGCAAGCTGAAATTAGGCCACAACAAGCACCCACATCTTCCTACTCGACCATCCTGTCACAATTACTAGGGGACCCCAGCAGCACATCACTATTGAACCCAGAGCAGTGTCATAAGGTTGTTGGTTGGATAGTGGATAATGCTTCCAGTCACTTTACCGTCACCGCCACTCTGCCTTCCACACAGTCAAGTCTCAGTAGCCGTGTGTCTGGACCGCATGTTCATCACCCTGATCCTCCTTCCTCCGACCATGCAGAGTGCCTGGAGGCAACTGATCCCACACTTGAACACTCCTAAGAGCTCTTCACTTTTCCATTTAGAGATTCGGGCCTCACTCCCAGTCCACTTGAAGCAGGGAAAGAGGAGATCGCATTTAGCGATGCCCAAATATTTGAGCAGCCACATTCACAAGAAGGCGACGGTGGGGACATGTCACAACAGGTGGACGATGATGAAACACAATTGCCAAAAAGTCAGGAAGAGGACAGGGTGCAGAAGTGGAAGAGGGGGTGGTGGATGATATAGTAACTGACCCAACCTGGCAGGAGGACATGCAGGGCGAGGACAGGGGGAGGGAGGCGTAGCACCCCAACAGGCAGGAAGAAGCAGTGTGATTGCCACAGACAGAAGATGAGCAACTCATTCCTGTAACACCAACACGACTGAAGTTGCCAGTACAAGTGTTAGGTCTTCCCGAGTCTGGTTGTATTTTAAAGACTCTGCCAATAACCCCAAACAGGCCATTTGCACCACCTGCCATGCCTGCATCAGCAGGGGTAGCAAAACTACCAGCCTGACCACCACCAGCATGATCAGGCACATGGCAGCAAAGCACCCGACTTTGTGGGCTGAACACAAGGGTCCAGGAACACTGTCTGCGGGTGACACCACTGCTTCTTCTGCTGTTGTGCATGGAAGCCAAACCCCTGTCCATGGTGCCTGCGAAGATGCCTCCTACCCTGCACCTGTCGTTGCACACACTCAACTAGCACCATCATCAAGCACGTCCATGTCCTTGTCCCAGCGTAGTGTTCAGTTGTCCATACCCCAGTCCTTGGAATGCAAGTGAAAATATGCTGCCAACACCCCACAGGCCACCCTACTAAATTCACACATTTCTCGTCTGCTTGTGCTCAAAATGTTACCTTTTAGGCTCTTGGAGATGGAAGCTTTCTGCAACCTGATTGCAGTGGCCGTACCAAGGTACTCGGTTCCCAGCCGCTACTATTTCTCCGGGTGTGCCATCCCCGGATCACACAAGGACGTGTCCCACAACATTATCCGTGCCCACAACAATGCTGTTGGAAAGTCCACCTAACCACGGTGGTGAAAGTCCACCTAAGCACAAGTGCTTGCGGGCTCTCTGATGGCACACTGGGTTAACATAGTGGAAGCCAGGACCTAGTTGGACCTTGTGATGGAACACGTCTTCTCGACACCAAGGATTGTGGGCAATACGTCAATCAGGGTTGCCTCCACAGTCTACAGCTCCTGCACCTCCTCCTCCTCTACAGCCTTCATCTCCGAAATTACCACATCAGTCACAAGCTGGTAGCACTGCAGCACTGCCTCAGCCAAGCGGCAACAGGCTGTGCTGAAGCTAAAATGCTTAGGTAACAAATTGCACAATGCCTAAGCACTGTGGACAGCTCTAAAAGAGCAGGCAGATCTGTGGCTGACACCACTGAACCTACAGGCAGGCATGGTCATGTGTGACAATGGCCAGAACTTGGTGGCAGCTCTGAGGCGAGAGGAGCTCACATAGGTACCATTCCTGGCCCATGTGCTTAACCTCATCGTTCAATGTTTTCTCAAAAACCTACCTGGAGCTGCCACATCTGCTTGTTAAAGTACGCTGCCCATTTTAGAAAGTCAGCTACAGCTTCGGCCACCCTTGCCGTGCTTCAGCAGCGTTTGCAGCTTCCGGCTCACCGACTGGTGTGTGATGTCCCCACGCATTGGAAATCTACACTGCAGATGTTGGGAAGGTATTTGTGAGCAGAAAAGGGCAGTTGTTGACTACCAGCATCAACAAGGCTATCAGTATTCAGTTCAGACTCCACACATAACACCTCAGGAGTGGACATGGACATCAGACATATGTACCATCCTCCAAAACTTTGAGGAGTCCACCAAGATGGTGAGCGGCAATGATGCCATAATTAGCATCACCATCCCACTTCTCTGTGTTCTGAAATGTTCTCTGCTCACAATCAAAGAGTATGCATTACAGGCGGAGCATGATGAGATGGAGCAAGGAATCATACAGGGTGATTACACACAGCCCAGCCTCATGTCATCCCAACGTGGATTGATTGACAATGAGGAAGAGGAGGAAGAACAGGAACTACTTTCATGCGCTATAGATGGTACTATACCATCTGTTCATACCGTCTGGTCAGTGTAAATGGCCTGAGGACGAGGAGGAGGAGAGCATGGTCAGTCGTCCTGTTGGTGAGGACACAGAAGTCTTGCCTGTTAGCAGTCTGGTACGTATGGCTGACTTTATGTTGCACTGACTTTCCCGTGACCCTCATTTTCTCAAAATTTGGGATGACAGCCATTACTGGTTGATGACACTTCTATGCCCACGCTACAAGGAGAACTTTCAGTCTCCTCTTCCAGAGGCAGACAGATGTACTAAAATGGTGCAGTACCAGAAGGCCCTTGTTGCGGAATTATTTAAAAAAATTCCCATCTGAAAACGTTGGCAGCAGAGGTTACAGTTCGTTGGACATCCAAGGAGTACAGGTGAGAG
This sequence comes from Ranitomeya variabilis, assembly GCF_051348905.1. Taxonomy (NCBI): domain Eukaryota; kingdom Metazoa; phylum Chordata; class Amphibia; order Anura; family Dendrobatidae; genus Ranitomeya; species Ranitomeya variabilis. The sequence continues at coordinate 325,679,222 of NC_135237.1, read as the reverse complement.
AGACATAACTCCATCCAATCCAGGTGAAATGTTCAAAACGATATCTTTATTTTCCAAATGCAATGTTTCAACCACAAGGGTCTTTTTCAAGCTTGAAAAAGACCCTTGTGGTTGAAACGTTGCATTTGGCAAATAAAGATATCGTTTTGAACATTTCACCTGGATTGGATGCTGTCCTTCACTGCTTTTTCGGTATGTACACTTTCCATGGGGTCCAGTGGAATTAGGATGTGCATCTACGTGTCTGCTGTGCTGTCGGCTACTTGCTATTTTGTTGAGAGACATAACTCCAGTCCAGCAGAGGCAGCAGAATATTGGCAAAGTTCTGGGAGAGTTTTCTCAGACCCTCCAGTCGCATTGGCCCTGAAGTGCAGGCTACTGTCACAAGGAGTGCAAAGTTTTGGAAGGTGCTGAGGGAGTAACTTGCTGACCGTACCAATGTCCTATGTGATTCCTCTATGCCTTATAATTATTGGGTATCCAAGCTGGACATGTGGCATGAACTGGCTCTCTATGCCTTGGAGGTCCTGGCCTGCCTTGCCGCTAGTGTTTTGTCAGAGCGGGTTTTTAGTGCCACTAGTGGAATTATAACTGTCAAATGAAAATGCTGACAGGCTGACTCTTATAAACATGAGCAAGGGTTGGATTGGGCCACACTTCTCTACACCACCGAATGAGAACAGAAAAACATAACCTCAAATCCAGTGTCATTTTTTGAGAGGTATATTCCCATGCACCTCTTCACACCCACACATGGGTACGTTTGTTCCAAGGGTTATTGGGGTACGTGTAACTTTGGGGCAGGGAAGGCCTTGCATTCAATGCATAGGCTAACAGTATAGCAGTAGAAAATTAATAATAATGGGAACTTTGGTTTCATGTGACTATCCAGTACGTTGGTTCAAAGGGTTTTTGGGGTGCGTAAAACTTTGGGGTAGGCCTTGCATTCACTTCATGGGCAAACTTTCTGGTAGTGAAAAAAAACAAAATAATGGGAACTTTGATTTCATGTGGGCATACAGGACGTCTGTTTTTTTGGTTATTGGGGTATGTCCAAATTTTGAGCAGGCCTTGCATTCACTTCATGGGCAAACTTTCTGGGAGTAAAAAAAAATCATAATAATGGGAAATTTGGTTTCATGTGGCCATCCAGTACATTGGTTTAAAGGGGTGCATGTAACTTTGGGGCAGGGCAGGGCAGGCCTTGCATTCAATGCATAGGCAATAACAGTATAGGAGACACACTTTGTAATAATGGGAACAACAAAGCATAGCCGGCTGATGGCTCTCAAAGAATAGTGAGGACCAACTGCTGTCCCTTTAAGAATATTAAAGTCCGCCTGATGGCCCTCCTCCTTTAACAGTCCCTCCTTCATAAATGAAGTAGGATGTGTCTGATGATGTGTCACTCCACATGGCCAGATAATGTTGTAAAATGTTAAAATGACATTTCCCAGTGAATGCATTTGTCTTGGTTGAAAGCAATGTTAAAGTTGAAAAACGCATCAAAAACGCTACTTGTGAACATAGCCCAAGTGGTGAAGGAACATTTTTTGGGGGGTTATTTATTTTGCCTTACATACAAATCATTACCCTGGAAAGGATGTTCCTTAACATATTTACCAGGAAAATCAATTTTGGTTTCGTTTTTGGTATATTTTATTGTGTGCTCGGAAAAATGGTGTAAAACTCTGACAGCATTGTTCACAGCAGTGACCTGGGAGTCAAAAATGCTTCCAAGGGTATTCCCCATGATGGTCCCATGTCATTTAAGCACTGTGCCCATCCATTTCTGACGTTTTTAGACCCCAAAAAGGGGGGGGGTCATGGCAAAAATGCCTGGATTTCCCATAGACTTACATTGGGTTCGTTGCTCTGGTCGAGCACCCGAGCATTCCAATTTGCTCGACCCGAGCAATGAGCACCTAAGCATTTTAGTGCTCGCCCATCACTAGATATGAGATAAATAGAGGATAGATAGATAGATAGTTAGATAGATAGATAGATAGATAGATAGATAGATAGATAAAATAAATGGAAAATAAATCAGGCAGCACTCCTGCCTGATTTTTTTCCATTTATATTTTGCGGTCTAAATACTTTCCGTACCCACTGTATAAGCTGATATTATCAGGATGGCAAGGTCCATGGTTATTGGGCCCTTCACAGCAAAAAAATGCTATCCCATAGCCACCCCAGAAGTGACACATCACATGAGATGCTCCAATTCTGGTGCTTTGCCTTCGCTCTTCCCGATTGCCCTGGTGCATTGACAATTCAGATAATGGGGATTGGGGTTGATGTCAGCTTTAAATTTTACAATAACACAGCTGACATCAAACCGTGTGAAAATGGACTCCGTGTGTATCACAAACACGGACATGTGAAAAGGGCCTAAATGGAATCTATCAGCAGATTTTTGCTACCTCATCTGAGAGCACCATGGTGTAGAAAAAGAGAATAAATGTATCACTTTTAGATTTAGAATGAAGCAAAGCTGAGAAAGTTGTCGCCACCCCCACCAGGCTCTGTATATACAATGTCTATAGACAGTGAACTGCTTATCACAGAAGGGGGTAGAGTCGGATCAGAAGACATGTGCTGGTGTGTCCCAGCAATTATAAGCTACTGGTGCAAACACAATTGTTGCAAGTAAACAAATCAACTCAGCCTAATAAAAGAGGCATCAATTAAATCTGCGTTTTTACCTTTACAGCATGCTGTCTTCAGATTACATAGCAAAAATCTACTGATAGATTCCTTTTAAGGCTGGATTCAGGCAACTGTGTTTCATGGTCTGTGCACAGAATGCAATGCCTGGATTGACTGCGGCTATCCTCACTTTAAGTCCTCTTTTGCACATCATATTTACGATACTGGAAAAACAGTACCGATACTCTCTGTATCCGTTTATGCCTTCTGTGTGCACCATCAGTGTGACACTTACCGGCATCTGGGAAAAGCAATACAGTTAGTGCTGTTCCCAGGCTTTGGGTGCTGAAACGATCTCTCATTATTCTTGTTTGGTCTCCCTACAACTATCGAGACTAGGCAACGTTGATGGTGGTTGTAGTCAGCACCTCGCGTCTGTGTATCATGTGTATTAAATAAATGCTAAAAAAAAACAACAACTTGGGGTGAATCTTATTTGTCCTAACTAGCTGAGGGAAATCAGACAGCTGGGGGCTGTTATTGTTCTGGGAAGGGGCCAATAGCCATATAGGTTCCCAGCCTATTAATAACAGCTCATACCTGTTTGCTTAGCTTTACTGGTTTGTAACAAGGAGGCCCCCCAAAAGACATTAAATGGGGTCCTCCCTATTTTTACTAACCAGCATAGGCTAAACAGACAGCTGTGGGCTGATATTAACAGGCTGGAAAGGAGCCATGGATATTGCCCCCCTCCCAGACTAAAAACACCAGCCTCCAGCCACCATAGAAATGGTGCATCTATTAGATACACCAATTGTCTCTTCCGACTTGACCTAGTGCATACGAAACTGCGGTAATATTTTTGGGTTGATATCAGTTGTTTTATGTTCGCTGACATCAAGACCAGGGGTTAGTAATGGAGAGGCGTCTGTCAGACACCCCCATTACTAACCTCATGCTTAAAATTCATAAAGACACACTCAGAGAAAAGTCCTTTAATTGTAGAAATCACCTCCCCGACAATTACCCTCTTTTACCCATTTTTTAGGATAAAAATAAAAAAAATCCTCACCTGCTGCCGGCAATCCAATAATGATGAGGTCCCACAACGATCCCCATCTCTGCTACATCTGCATGGTATGGTGAACAGTAATATCAGTAATGTGACCACTCACTACGCCAGCTGTAACACACTGAGCTTAGTGTGAGAACGCGGCTGCAGTGACGAGCGGTGATACCGGAGGTCACAGGCAGCAGTTACCACGTTAAGCTCTGTGAGCAGGCCTATGAACTGCGGTAACCTTACTGATGTCACCACTCGCAGTGTGAGACATCAGTAAGGTTAAAGCAGTTCACAGTCCAACCCACACAGAACATGAGAACTGCTGCCTGTGAAAAAGGTCTTTTTTTACATTTTAAAAATTACAAAAAAGAAAATGGGCAAATGTTTGAGCACCCTTGGAGATTTGTGTGCTCACATAGCTTTGACCAAATGTTTACATACTCCGGCAGAATTTTTGCTTTCTTGGCCTATGAATGATAACACAAAACCTTTTTCTCCACTCATGGCTAATGGTTGGGTGAGGCCATTTATTGTCAAACTATTGTGTTTGCTCTTTTTAATTCACAAAGACAACCCAAAACATCCAAATGACCCTGATCAAAAGTTCACATACCACATTTCTTAATACCGTGTATTGCCCCATTTAACATCAATGACAGCATGAAGTCTTTCGTGGTAGTTGTGGATGAGTTTCATTATTTTCTCAGCTGGTAAAGCTGCACACTCTTTTTGGCAAAAGTCTCCAGTTCCTGTAAATTTCTGGGCTGTCTAGCATGAACTGCGTGCTTTAGATCTCCCCAGAGTGGCTCAATGATATTGAGGTTAGGAGACTGAGATGGCCACTCCAGAATCTTCACTTTGTTCTGCTGTAGCCAATGACAGATCAACTTGACCTTGTGTTTTGGATCGTTGTCATGTTGGAACGTCCAAGTACATCCCATGCGCAGTTTCTGGGCAGATGAGCGCAGATTTTCCTCCAGTATTTGCTGACAACGTGCTGCATTCATCTTTCCTTCAACTTTGACCAAGTTTCCTGTGCCTTTGTAGCTCACACATCTCCAAAACATCAGCAACCCACCTCCATGCTTTACTGTAGGAATGGTGTTCCTTTCATCATGGGCCTTGTTGAATGCTCTCCAAATGTAACGTTTATGGTTGTGGCCAAAAAGTTAAATTTTGGTCTCATCACTCCAAATTACGTTGTTCAAGAAGTTTTGAGGCTTGCCTCTGGTATGTTTTGCGTATTCTAGGTGTGATATTTTGTTGCATTTGTCCAGTAATCGCTTTCTTTTGGCAACTTGACCATGCAGCCCCTTATTCTTCAAGTGCCTCCTTATTGTACATCTTGAAACAGCCATACCACTGGTTTTCAGAGAGTCTTGTATTTCAGCTGATGTTATTTGTGGGTTTTTCTTTGCATCCCGAACAATTTTCCTGGCAGTTGGGGACAATATTTTTGGTGGTCTACCTGACTGTGGTTTTGTTTTTACAAAGCCCTTGATTTTCCATTTGTTAATCACAGTTTGAAAGCTCCTGACTGGCATTATCAATTCCTTGGATATCTTTTTGCATCCCTTTCCTGTTTTATATAGTTCAACTACCTTGTCCCGTAGATCCATTGACAATTCTTTTGCTTTCCCTATGACTCACAGTCCAGAAACGTCCCTGGCTGAATGAAAGATGCAATAGTCTGTCTGTATCCCAGAAACTCACTCAGCTTTTATGTACACACACTGATTACAAGCAAACAGGTCACAGGTGAGGATGTTACCTTTAGTAACCATTCAAACCCTTTAGTGTCAACATTTGTGCATGTTATCAGGCCAAAATCACCAGGGTATATAAACTTTTGATCAAGTTCATTTGGATGTTTTGGGTTGTCATTATGATTTAAAAAGAGAAAACACAGTAGTTTGACAATAAATGGCTTCACTCAACCACTAACCATGAGTGGAGAAAAAGTTTTGGTGTTATCATTCATATTCTGTGAAAAAAGGCCAAGAAAGCAAAACTTCTGCTGGGGTATGTAAACGTTTTAGCACAATTGTATTTTTCTCTGCAGTACACCTTTCTTTTATGTGTTTTTAATTACTGTATGCATATAATTTCTAAAGATTTATTGTTTTGTACTTTGTAATTTTGAGAAGTTTTTTCTTATTGGTTTATAAAGCCAGAGGGCAGAGATTAGAGGAATGACAAAAAGGTTCCTTTCACCATAAATGGGTACCAGCCGTAGAAATAGCAGAGCTGAGGGAGGTGTAATTCCCCTAGGCAGTTGGAAGGAGTGGGCTAAATAAAGGCAACGTGTAAACCAGAGTTTTAGAGAAGTACTGACCAGGAAGGAACATGGGGTAACTATTGTAGTGGAAGATAAAGAAAATAGAAACAGAACTAGAAAGGTAGAGAAGAACTCTCTTACTCGTGTGTAATAACAATACCATTGAAAAAGCTGTGTTTGTTATCTACAAGGAAAGACCCTCTCTGTTCCACAGAAGCAATGTAGAATATAGAAAGTATTGTGTCTATCAATTGTTGAAATCCTTTTGAAATCCTGTTTGAAATATTGCAGTAAAGAAGTTTTCTTTTTAAAATGGTTGCTGGTCTTGCATACTTTTAAAGTCTATGTACAACCAAACCACTTTTATCCGGAAAGGGGTAAGCAGCAAACCCCAAGATAACACACATATACTCAGGGTAACGTAAAAGGTTTTTTTGGTATCTCAAAGCAAACCTCACAGTGATGGGTCCCTTGAAGGTGTGCAACTCCATTCAACACAGGACCATACTGAGCCTGGCTCCTATATTCCAGAACCCTGTTCTTGGAATCGATAATAGTCCAAGCCAAGGGCATAATTATAGTGGGGGCAAGGGTTGCAGACCCATGTGAGAAAGTATATGAGAAGGAAATAAGAGCAGGATAGAAGTTGTTCTACTACAGTATATGAGCTATGGAAGACAGCAGGAACCTGGATTCACATATACCTCGCATCCAGCCTATATTACTGTAAGAGACACTCCCACAAGAGAAAAATCTGGAAACTGGATCAGACTGCAAATGCATATCAGGGATTATGAAAAAGAATGATGGAATGAATATTGCAGACTGAAACATAGTGCAATCTAATTAGCTAAAGGTAACTACTAACATATGTAAAAATATTTTTTTCTGTGTCAAAGGTGTACTTGGCCTTTAGTGCTGAGATCACATTTGCGTTAGAGGCTCCTCAGCAAATTATATTCAATTTAACAGAAGGAATATTGTTTGTTGCAACAATATTTTTCACATGATGGATACCAAAGTGGAACGCTATTCCATTCTATGACAGAACCAGTACTGAGTGTTTTTATTTTTCATCTTCAAATTGCCTCTTCTGAGAAAAAGAGGACTTAAACTCTATAGCGCCACCTGTTGGAAGTAGCGATCCTACAAGTCACAATCAATCCTTTAACGAGTCGTGCAATATGACTTAGGATAAAAGCCAAATCAGTATCTCAATTCGCAGACACGGTGTTTCGGGCTGTTGGCCCTCGTTAGTGCGAAGCATGAGAACTGATTTGGCGAGGTGAGAGGCTCTGGACTGAGGTCTAAAGGGTAACGTTTCTCCTTATGGAGAGTGACATACCAGCTGGCTTGTCAAGGTAAGGAGGCTTATTCGCCGTGCAATGCTGCTCTGGAGCATTTATTTTTCATCGAAATTGTCTAAATAACTCACTGTTGTGAGGAAGGAATAAAGCTGCGTCTTCCTAAATATTTCTTCCCAAAATCAGGGTGATGATTTCCCTTGTGTTTACTTAATTTCAAGTCTCAAACAGCTCTACAATATTTGTAAAATGTCTTGTTATGCTCTCACTACAGCTGCAAATTTGTGGGCTTATTGATCTTACCTAATATCACTATATTTCCTATGATGCTGTTAGTCAGAAGATAAGGATTGAGTTTGCCAGAGTGATATGGACATCAAAATGCACATGTCATGCTCAAATTTTTTATATGTTGTTCTTCCTTTTTTTGTCAGAATATGCATTGTTTTTTATGATACAAAGATGCTTTGTCATGATTTTATATTATAAGAAAAAGAGAAAGTATAATATAATCGATAAAATGCAAACTGAAAAATGTGTTCATTATCACCTCTGTTATTTTTCTTGGCCATGTAGCCTCTGGCTAGGTACATTCATATTAAGAAGAATGTAGATTGCCTGGAAATAGTGTGCACAAGATATCCTTGTTCACAGAAAAAATGTCAGACCATCATAAGGATACAGACTCGCTAGGAAATGAACAGTTCTGTAGACATAACACAAAGGAACACAAGTCCTGTTCTAGGTAATTGTCAATTAAATAAATAAATCACAGCAGGGTGCTCGGGGATAATATTAAATAGCAACTTCAGTAAACTGTAAAAATGAATAATGCAGATAAATTCTCTCTACCCCCACTAAGCCTTCTGCTTAAAAATATATATTCTTTATTATGTACACATTAATGTAAATATTCTCTGATAATCTACATCTACTGTGGTTGCCCCAGGTAAAATGGATCATAAAAGTTGGATTGTGCAATGGCATAAAATTAAGTTAACAAGGTTGTTATATTGGACTTTACTGTTAAAATTATATTTCCATGAATTTAGTGTGTCAATCATGTACATGAACAATTGGCATGAGGCCAGCTAACTGGAATATCAGTTTAAACATTTTTTTTTACTTGTCAAAAAATAAATTTATGGGAAAACCTTTATACTGGTTTCAATATTTATTTACATTTTTATTTATCTCTGTACATACTGTGTTTGCATTTTGCTTTATAGGAGGGACTTATTATAGAAGACTGTTGGTCATTACATGTCTCACACTGGTAACTCCCCTTTCATTTAAAATAAGCTCTGGGAGGCAGATTCTCATGCAGATCTATGTCCGGCCCATAGATCTTAACAGCACATTTACATATAAAGAAAAACATATTTTTCTAGAATAAGACTGCATTGCAGGTATCAAGGCATCATTTTATTCAGCTTCCTATGACCTACATGCCCATATAGACGACTTAGGAGGGTTTATCGTACTGACAGTTTCCCTTAGACAGTACCATGTTATCATTCTGTTGCTCAGCTTACTTTTCCTTTTGTTTTGTTGCTCTGTAATGCACAGATCAGTTTATGTACAGAGCCCAACAGAGCATGGCTCACATAAGCAAGACAGTCAGTTTCCCTTTACTATTTAAGGTGTATTATAATGCACTGACATCGGCATGTAGCAGCCACCACCATAGATTTCTCTGGTGGGTTGGTGGGGTTGACTTGTTGTGAACAGTGTGCCCATGCCTCTTGAGGAAGCTACACACGAAAAACAGTGTTGGGGTCAGTGGCCGATGCACTGCTGGATTCTAAAATAGGTATTTGTCACTTCTAGATCTATTATGTCTCTGTGAGTCTGTCACTTATGCAATTAATGTTGGCACTATACCATACACACTGATAGTAATTTTTCTTTGATGTCCAATATAGTATGTAGCTGCAACTTGCGATGTTATACAATGGGTTCGGAAAGCATTCAGACCCCTTTAAATTTTTCACTCTTTGTTTCATTGCAGCCATTTGGTAAATTCAAAAAAAGTTCATTTTTTTTCTAATTAACCCCTTTACCCCCAAGGGTGGTTTGCACGTTAATGGCCGGGCCAATTTTTACAATTCTGACGACTGTCCCTTTATGAGGTGATAACTCCGGAACACTTCAACGGATCTTGACGATTCTGAGATTATTTTCTCGTGTCATATTGTACTTCACGTTAGTGGTAACATTTCTTCAATATAACTTGCGTTTATTTGTGTTAAAAATGGAAATTTGGTGAAAATTTGGAAAATTTTCAAACTTTGAATTTTTATGCCCTTAAAACAGAGAAATATGTCACACAAAATAGTTATGAAACAACATTTCCCAAATGTCTACTTTACATCAGCACAGTTTTGGAACCCAATTTTGTTTTCATTAGTAAGTTATAAGGGTTAAAAGTTAACCAGTGATTTCTCATTTTTACAACAAAATTTACAAAACCATTTTTTTAGGGACCACCTCACATTTGAAGTCACTTTGAGGGGTCTATATGGCAGAAAATAACCAAAAGTGGCACCATTCTAAAAACTGCACCCCTCAAGGTACTCAAAACCACATTCAACAAGTTTATTAACCCTTCGGGTCAGTGGCATAACTACAAAGTTATGGGCCCCAGTGTCAACTTTCAAATGGGGCCCCCATGCCAAAATATTTTAAAGGGAACCTGTCACCTACTTTATGTACCCAAACCTATGACTACCTGTCCCTGCAGCTTCCTAGTACATCCCTAATCATCCCTGTCTGACCTAATACTGTCCTATAATCGCTTAGAAAAATAATTTTGTAACTTACATGTTCCTATGCTAATTAGGGTGATGTCTTCGAAGTGCAGGCGTTCATGTCCTCCTGGCGTTTGAAATCTGTGTGCTGTTTCTTCCTGGTATGACGCTGCAGCGTGTCATTTCCAGTCCTGTGCAGTGTGGGGGTGTATTGGTTGTACTGGTCGGCTCTCGAGCGTACGCACTGCACATTCTGAAGCTGGCGAGTACACCCAATACTCCCCCCACAATGCACAGGACCGGAAATGACGCGGATGCGTGTTAGCACACAGATATCAAATGGAATTGGAGGGAGGGAGGACATGAACGCCCAGAGCTGGGCGGGCCCCTAAGCACTCCGGGCTCTGTCGCAGCTGCGACCCCTGTGACCATGGTAGTTACACCCCTGGACATGGGTCTTTTTGCAGCGGACAAGGGGGTAAATATTGTGTACCATGTAAAGTAACCTGTTTTGCTGACTACTAGGAAGGAAGTCGGCCATGCTGAAAGAAACCATTTACATATGAGAGCCGGCGCCTCAACTTTGAGGCTAAAAACAGAAATGTAGTAAATTTTGCAAATGTATTAAAAAAGAAAAACTGAAATATCACATGGTCATAAGCATTCAGACCCTTTGCTCAGTATTGAGTAGAAGCACCCATTTGAGCTAGTACAGCCATGAGTTTTCTTGGGAATGATGCAACAAGTTTTTCACACCTGGATTTGAGGATCCTCTGCCATTCTTCCTTGCAGATCATCTCCAGTTTTGTCAGCTTGGATAGTGAACGCTGGTGGACAGACATTTTCAGGTCTCTCCAGAGATGCTCAATTGTGTTTAGGTCAGGGCCCTGGCTGGGCCAGTCAAGAATGGTCACAGAGTTGTTCTGAAGCTCATCACCTGCCCAATACAATCCCAACAGTGAAACATGGTGGTGGCAGCATCATGCTATGGGGGTGTTTTTCAGCTGCAGGGACAGGACGACTGGTTGTCATTGAAGGAAACATGAATGTGGCCAAGTACAGAGATATCCTGGATGAAAAGCTCATCGTGAGAGCTCTGGACCTCAGACTTGGCCGAAGGTTCACCTTCCAACAAGACAATGACCCTAAGCACACAGATAAAATAACAAAGGAGTGGCTTCAGAACAACTCTGTGACCATTCTTGACTGGCCCAGCCAGAGCCCTGATCTAAACCCAATTGAGCATCTCTGGAGAGACCTGAAAATGGCTGTCCACCAACGTTCACCATCCAACCTGATGGCACTGGGGAGGATCTGCAAGGAACAATTTCAGAGGATCCCCAAATCCAGGTGTGAACAATTTGCTGCATCATTCTCAAGAAGACTCATGGCTGTACTAGCTCAAAAGGGTGCTATTACTCAATACTGAGCAAAGGGTCTGAATACTTATGACCATGTGATATTTCAGTTTTTCTTTTTTATTAAATTTGCAAAATTTTCTACATTTTTGTTTTTTTCAGTCAAGATGGGGTGCAGAGTGTAGATTAATATGAAAAAATGAACTTTTTTGACTTTACCAAATGGCAGCAATGAAACAAAGAGTGAAAAATTTAAAGGGGTCGGAATACCTTCCGTACCCACTGTATTTCTAATGTCAACATGTACAATTGCTTCTCACTAAATTAGAATATCATCAAAAAGTTAATGTATTTCAGTTCTTTAATACAAAAAGTGAAACTCATTATATAGCGTCATTACAGAGTGAACTATTTCAATTGTTTTTTTCTGTTGCTGTTGATGATTATGGCTTACAACCAATGAAAACCCTAAAGTCATTATCTCAGTAAATTAGAATACTTTAGAACACCAGCTTGAAAAATGATTTTAAAATCCGAAATGTTGGCCTACTAAAATGTATGTTCAGTAAATGCACTCAATACTTGGTAGGGGCTCCTTTTTCATCAATTACTGCATCAATGTGGTCTCCTTGGCCTAAGAAAGATGCTTCTGGCCACTGTTGGTCATGCGTAGCTTGACACAAGGAATGCGACACTTGTAGCCCATGTCCTGGATACGTCTGTGTGTGGTGACTCTTGAAACAATGACTCCAGCAGTAGTCCACTCCTTGTGAATCTCCCCCAAATTTTTGAATGGCCTTTTCTAAACAATCCTTTCAAGGCTGCGGTTATCCCGGTTGCCTTTGCGCCTTTTTCTACCCCACTTTTTCCTTCCACTCAACTTTCCATTAATATGCTTGGATACAGCACTCTGTTAACAGCCAGCTTCTTTAGCAATAACCTTTTGTTGCTTACCCTCCTTGTGGAGTGTGTCAGTAACTACCTCTTGGACATCTGTCAAGTCTGCAGTCTTTCCCATGATTGAAACAGACTTAGGGACCTTTTTAAATGCTTAGGAAGCCTTTGCAGGTGTTTTTTGCTAATTATTCTAATTTACAGAGATAATGACTTTTGGGTTGTCATTGGCTGTAAGCCATAATCATCAACATTAACAGAAATAAACACTTGAAATAGATCACTCTGTTTGTAATGACTCTATATAATATGAGTTTCACTTTTTGTAGTGAAGAACTAAAATAAATTAACTTTTTGATGATATTCTCTTTTATTGAGAAGCACTTGTATGTGAATGCACGCGTTTATTTTAATTGAATGGCTAATATGCCATTAGATTCGTGTGACATGACTGCAGTTTAATAGACATGTCTACATATGGTGTATTCATGCTATTTTATATATGGCAACTTAATATTTGGTTGCACACCCTTTGGAATAAATGACTACAATCAATCGCTTCCTATAACCATTAACAAGCTTCTTACACCTCTCAACTGGTGTTTTGAACCAGATCTCTCATATTTGATAAGTTTCTTCTCCCAACAGCAATTTTAAGATCTCTCCACAGGTGTTCAATAGGTTTTAGATCCTGACTAATTGATGGCCACTTCAGAACTCTTCAGCGTTTTATTTCTATCCATTTCTGTTTTTTTTTAAAGTATTTTGGGGATAATTGTCCTGCTGCAAGACTCATGACAGTGGGTCCTACATTGTGACCAAAAATCTGTTGGTAATCTTCAGATTTCATGATGCCTTGCACATAGTCAAGGTACTCAGTGCCAGAGGCAGCAGAAAAACTCCAAAATATCAGTGAAAGCCCACCATATTTGACTGTAGGTACTGTGTTCTTTTCTTTGCAGGCCTTATTCCATTTCCAGTAAACAACAGAATGATGTGCTTGAGCAAGAAGCTCTATCTTGATCCCATCTATCCACAAAATGCTTTCCCAGAAGGATTTTGGCTTACTCTAAAGCCCCCGTCACACTAAGCGAGGTCGCTAGCGAGATCGCTGCTGAGTCACAAGTTTTGTGACGCAACAGCGACCTCAGTAGCGATCTCGCTATGTCTGACACGTAACAACGACCAGGCCCCTGCTGTGAGATCGCTGGTCATGTCGAATGGCCTGGACCTTTTTTTGATCGTTGAGGTCCCGCTGGGTAGCACACATCGCTGTGTTTGACACCTTACCAACGACCTCGTTGACTACAACGTCACACAGGACGTCCCTCGTCGAGGTCTGAATCGTCATAATAGCTGCCATGTGACAGGGTCACAACGACCAACAACATCGTTGTACAGGTCGCTACAGGTCGCCGCATCGCTGCTGCGTCGTTGGGAAGATCTCACTGTTTGACACCTCACCAGCGACCACATAGCGACGCAGCAACGATCCCTGACAGGTCGTATCGTTGTCGGGATCGCTTTAGCGTCGCTAAGTGTGACGGGGCCTTTAGACATTTTGGCAAACTGCAGTCTAACTTTTTTATGTCTCTGTGTCAGCAGTGGGGTTCTCCAGGTTACCTTTTAGCCATAACTATATATAGGAATATATATTCAGTGAGTGAAATAAGTATTGAACATGTCACTAATTTTCTAACTAAATATATAACTAAAGGTGTTAGTGTCATGAAATTCTCACCAGATGTCGATAACAATCCGATCCACACAGGTAAATAAATGAAACCACAGATATCCATAAATTGTTATGTGTAATAATGAGAAAAGGCACAGGGTTAAAGTATTGAACACATGAAGAAAGAGAAAGTCATGACATCAGCTGAAATCTATCAGTAATTAGAAAGCAATCCTGCCACTTAGTGAAAAATAATATCAGCAGGTTCAGCTGATGGTCTACAGAAACGTGTCTCATTACCAAGGTGCCACACAAGAAACATCATTTCACCCATTCATGACCAGGTTTAAAGGGACACTGTCACCTGAATTTGGAGGGAACAATCTTTACCCATAGGGGCGGGGTTTTCGGGTGTTTGATTCACCCTTTCCTTACCCGCTGGCTGCATGCTGGCTGCAATATGGGATTGAAGTTCATTCTCTGTCCTCCGTAGTACATGCCTGCACAAGGCAATCTTGCCTTGCGCAGGCGTGTACTATGGAGGACAGAGAATGAACTTCAATCCCATATTGCAGCCAGCATGCAGCCAGCGGGTAAGGAAAGGGTGAATCAAACACCCGAAAACCCCGCCCCTATGGGTAAAGATTGTTCCCTCCAAATTCAGGTGACAGTGTCCCTTTAAGGCAAGATTTCAGACAGATGAGTGAAAATAATTATCAGAAGAGTTGTCCAATAGCCAAGGGCCTCCTGTGGAGCACTACAGAAAGATCTGGAATCAGCAGGTACAATATGCACGCTCACCATACAAGATTATTTTGCTGAATAAAAGCACGTTCAAGCTTGTTTAAAGTTTGGTCAATGTTTAGACAAACCTGTGAAATACTGCGAGAATATAGTCTGGTCAGAAGTGACCAAAATTGAATTCTTTGGAGGACAAAAGGCACTGCATATCACCCCCAATACATCGTACCAGCAGTGAAGCTTGGAGATGAGAACATCATGGTGTGGGGCTATTTTCATCATATGGCACTGGAAAACTTCATATAATTGAAGAAAGGATGAAAAGACAAATGTAAATAGACATTCTTGATAAAAATCTGCTGCCACCTACCAGGATGATGAAGATGAATTGAGAGTGGACATTTCAGCAAGACAATGATACCAAACACACAGCCAAGTAAACTCTCAATTGGTTTCAGAAAAAGAAAATAATGCTGCTAGAATGGCCCAGCCAATCACCTGACCTGAATCCAATAGAAAATTTATGGAAGGAACTGAAGCTTAGGATTCATAGAAGGATCCCCCAGAATCTTCAGGATTTGAAAGTGTTTGTGTGGAAAAAGGGAACAAAATCACACCTGAGCAATGCATGTGACTAGTTTCTCCATATAGGAAGCGTCTTGAAGCTGTCATTAGAAAAAAGGCTTTTGTACTACTAGTTTCTCCATACAGGAGGAGGTGTCTTGAAGCTGTCATTAGAAAAAAGGCTTTTGTTCGAAGTATTAAATACATTAGATTAAGAGTGTTCAATACTTTTTCCCTGTGTTATTTCTCATTATCACATATAACTTTATGTATGGTTTGATTTCCTTGTCTGTGTGGATTGAATGGGTTGTTACTGACATAGGTTGGTTGAGAATTTCATGTCAATATCACCTTTAGAAATATATTTACATAGGAAGTTGATGACGTGTTGAATATTTATTTTACCCGCTGTACAAGTATTAAACTGTATAGATACATTTTCATAGTAAAATCTATACATACTATGGTATTACTAAAAGATCTTGATCATCAAGATATTCTTAGTCAAGTGCACAGCACAGATGAAAAAATACCAAGAAATAATTATGGTATTAAAAGAGCCCCTGAAGTCTTTGCGCCAACAGTTCCCATGAAATAATGAGAATTTTGAATATTGGCATCTAGGTAAGGTGATTCAGAACTTTTTGGAATGTGTACGATCAATATTCAAAGTGATGAAAGACGCCAAAGTATTTAAGAAAATACTCTTGTCGTTACAAGCTGAAATGTATTAGCACAATATGTACAACACTGAAACAATACTGATAACATCATGTGTCCACCTTGTGGCACATTCCCATGCTTTCTCAGGATAAGGCACAGCAATATCACACAGCTTTTTTTTTTGCTTCCGGAATAGGTTCAGTCAAGTATTCCACATCAAAAACAACAGTCTGTCTTTTGTATTATTAAATAATCTTCAGAAGCTTGAAACAATTCTGGTTGCTTTCATTCTTGGCTCATATAAGAACACTGGGATCCAGCGAGTCTGTGCACTACTGACCTACAGGCATTGTATTCCGAAACAAAACCTACAAAAACACACATTCATTATTTTGTGCAACTAAAAATACTCATTTTTTCAGAGATTACAGTGTTAATATTCAGGAAGTGATGGGAGCGGTGACATTTCTTTTCAACATGCTTTTTTTTTTTTTAATGCTCTTCACACAATGAAATACTATGTGCATGTACTATTGGCCATATTTCTACTTCTGCTTGTGATCAGCTTAAAAAGTTTGTGTTAGTGTTGGAAAAACAAATAGAAATGTTTTTTTCAAAAGTTGAATCATTCATTCACGTTGATGATAAAAATCACATTTGTAGCTGTATGAATGTATGAGGAGGACATATAGTTTTAATGATTAGACACTTCCCGATGTATTAAAAATATTGTCCATGTCAGCAGTGTTGAATGTCCATCAGTTCAATTATTTTTGTTGCAGAATGCCTAATAGAAAAATAGAGAACATGGCCCCATTATTAGAGACACCTTTCTAGTGCCTCGTCATTTAGCCTTCTCATCAATTCATTGTGGCATAAAAGAAATTAGGTGTGAATTATTCGGCACAAATATTGTCCACATAGACAGTATAGCTTCTTGTAGTTCCATAAATGAGGTGGAAGGAATGACATGCTGGAACATCTGATTCTGCCTTGTTCCAGAGATGCTCTAAAGGATTAAAGTGATATTCTCAGTTTTTTACATAGTGGCATCCTGATTAGTCTACCACTGATGACTATGCCTTGTTCAAATTTCTTATTGTATTGTGGACACTGAAACTGATTCACAGAAAACTTGTGCTAGGTGTCGGGATTCTTCCTCTGCACAGGATAGATCCTAAGCCTTATCTTCTCCTGTGGTCTCCCATTCAGTCCCGACCGCAATAGATACTGCTCAGCAAAAACATTGATCCCAGCATCTTGCTCAGACTCAGGCTGTGCGTGTTATTACTACTGCCTCTCCAAGTTCAGCTATGGTAACTAACAATTGACAGCGGCTAGCAGCCTTTCTTGAGGCTAAGTCCAGGATTCGCTCTACTGAGCATGCTCGTGAGGTGGCGACCTCTCATTGGTGGTCGCTTGTCATCTGCTCAAGTTCTGTGCCAACTTCAGATTGGTCCGCAGCCAAGGTCCTTTCAGACTGAACTTAAATGTGGGCTATAAACGGATCTTTGGGGCTCCCTGTGGCGTGCCAAGATCATTTTTGATGCTGTGTGTGTATTGGTGGGACAGTTACCACCCCGTATGCATGTGTGCTGCTACTAGCACGGTGAGTCTGGTTTCTTCAGGCAGTGTAGGGTGCGAACTCCCGCTTGAGCTTAGCAACTGCATCGAGCGGCTGATGTCGCAAGGGCCATTTTGCACAGGTCGTGTGACCGGGCAAGGTCAATCACCAGCATAGTGCTGGGTGAGTTATAGGAACCCCAAGTAGCATATATTCTGTTGTATGCCTGTGACCTTTAACAGGATACAGTCCTCAGTTTTATACAGCGAGGCAGCAGCTCTGTAGAGTAACAGAGCTGGTTTATATGTTTGCTGTGCACACAGTATAACTCTTAACACCGTGTGAGGCTGTCCCCATTCAGCTACTTTCCATTCACCATTGTTTACACTAGCTGCAGTTTCCCATATCTGCATGGTGGACCCCGGGTTGCGAAAGTTCTTTATTTAATATTTTATTTAGTAGGTTCCACAATCCTATCAACTTGTTTGCTTGATTTTATGCTGCACTCTAGGTCACGTGTCTAAAATCTATTCTGGGAAGCTCCAATTGAGGAAAGGCTGATGTAAGGGTGGTGTACAATGGCTATCACGTACCCCTGAAGACACCAATCGCGCCAATGTGAATAATGTCCTGTGTCTTTGTATATATTGTGATGTGGTTATGTATAGTGTATAAAGTAATGTAGTGTACAGTATAGAATATCATAGGGTTAGACATAGTTTAGAGCTTAGGACATAAGATTTGTAGGATAGGATAGTTGACTGTAGTTAGGTAATGACATTAGGGTAAGGTAAGAGTTAATGTCATGAGTAGCACTTAGTGGGAGGGGCTTAGTGTTAGGGAAAGAGACCAATTCCTGTAATTAAGCAGATAGGGGACAAGTTCAAGTTTAAATAGGAAGTGTTTGTTAGCAGTGCTGCTGTTGTGGGTAAACTACAGAAAAGGAGAAAAAGCAGTAGGACCACCTTGAAGTGACTGAAGAGACAGAGAGGCCTTCCACAGAAATAGGGGTCATTGGGTAGGACAACATGTCACGAGAAATCCTGAGCTTGCAAAACACCAAAGGTAACGGAACTAAGCAGAACTGAGTTTGTGGGACTAGTGGGAGTCCTGAGACGTAGATTCAGGGTGCCAGTAGTGGAAGAAATAGGATGCAGAATCGAAGAGCAAGTAGAGAGACTTGCTGATCAGGACTGTGGCGACAAGCTAGGCTGTGACGAAGTAGGATGAAACAGTGCGCTTCACAGGCCTTGGAGTAGACTACAGTGGAAGGATACTGTATGTATGAAAATGCCTTACATTGTGAAGGAAATGTGCATAAGACTTTTTCCCCGCTACCCCTTGTTTATAACCCTTACCAAATTACCGTTCTGTAAAGACTATGTTTTAGAATGGAAGTCACCTTGATTGAACGCTGAAACCTATGGTCCTGGCCGGCCAACACCATCACCTATAGGTGGCCTGTACGAGCACAAGGCCCTCACAGTACCAACACCCAGCCAAGACCCACTCTTTCATGTAGCGCACTGGGGTGTCACAGGAGAAGACGATTGCCTCGTTCACAGTTGTCGCCCTGCACCACGCTATATTACTAAGCATTTTCTTATGCGGGATTTACACATGCAGCTTTTTAGACAAAGCCATGAGTGGTAAAAAAATATGAAAATGTTTAATGGACATAGTTAAGACTTCACCTCTTTTTATATCCACTCCTGCTGTCCAATCAAAATTGAAGTGAATCCAGTCAATTGGGTTTAATAAAAGCTGTATAATTTGGAAAGTCTAAATCAATACAGTAATATATTTTAATACAGTCCCATGGATTTCAGTACCACCCTTATGCTGATGACACTCAGATCTACCTCTCTGGCCCAGACGTCACCTCTCTGCTGTCCAGAATCCCGGAGTATCTATCAGCCATATCCTCCTTCTTCTCCTCTCGCTTCCTCAAACTCAATGTGGACAAATCTGAACTCATCATCTTTCCTCATCTCATAGATCTTCCTTACCTATCTATCGCAATTAACAACATCACGCTTTCCCTCTTACCAGAAGTTTGCTGCCTCGGGGTAACCCTTGACTCTGCCCTGTCCTTCAAACCGCACATCCAAGCTCTTTCCACCTCCCGTCGCCTCCAGCTCAAAAATATCTCCAGAATCCATCCTTTCCTCAACCGTCAATCTACTAAAATGCTTGTGCATGCCCTCATCATCTCCCGCCTCGACTACTGCAACATCCTTTTCTGTGGCCTCCCTGCTAACACCCTTGCACCTCTCCAGTCCATCCTTAACTCTGCTGCCCAACTAATTCTTCTCTCTCCTCGCTACTCCTCTGCTTCTCACCTCTGCAAATCTCTTCACTGGCTCCCATTCCCTCAGCGTATCCAGTTCAAATTACTAATACTGACCTACAAAGCCATCCATTAACTGTCTCCTCCATATATCTCTGAACTAATCTCCCAATATCTTCCCTCACATAATCTCTGGTCCTCCCAAGACCTCCTTCTCTCCTCCACACTTATTCACTCCTCATCCAACCGCCTCCAAGACTTCTCCCGAATATCCCCCATCCACTAGAATTCTGTGCCCCAACGCGTCCGACTATCAACCACATTTGGATCCTTCAGACAGAACCTGAAAACCCACCTCTTCAGGAAAGCCTACAGCCTGCACTGACCCAGCTGCCTCCTCACCACTACCGGAGCTACAGCCTCACCAACATCGGAGCTCCTGCAACCCTTAACCTATTGTCTCCTTCCCCACCATCCTATAGAATGTAAGCTCCGAAGGGCAGGATCCTCGCCCCTCTGTACCAGTCTGTAATTGTTAGTTTGCTTACTGTGATATCTGTAATTTGTATGTAACCCCTTCTCATGTACAGCACCATTGAATCAATGATGCTATATAAATAAATAATAATAATAATAATAATACAGGGTGGGCCATTTATATGGATACACCTGGGTGGGCCATGTATATGGATACACCTAAATAAAATGGGAATGGTTGGTGATATCAACTTCCTGTTTGTGGCACATTAGTATATGGTGGGGAAAACTTTTCAAGATGGGTGGTGACCATGATGGCCATTTTGAAGTCGGCCATTTAGATGTATCTTTATAAATGGCCCACCCAGGTGTATCCATATAAATGGCCCACCCTGTATATGTTGACCTCAAGAAATATTTTTGTGCCAAATTATTTATATATTTCAAGAGAGTATCTGTAGATCATAACTAGAGATGAGCGAGCAATAAAATGCTCAGATGCTCGTTACTTGAACCGGGCAATTCCTTTTGCTCAAATACTCATTGCGAGTAATGAGTATAATGGGAATCAATTGTTGGAAATCGGAGCATTTTTCCGGCAGATCCTACAAGGAGGTATGAAGGGCAATAAAAATGTTGAAATGGATGGAAAAAGTACTGAATGGAAAGAAAACAGCATGGGGAAGACCTCTGGAAGCATATCTGACTCCCAGATAGCTGCTTAGAACAATGGAGTCACACTTTTACCCCACTGTAACCCCTTTACCACCTTAGACGTATGGTTATGTCTAAGTTGGCCTCCCCCCGTTTGCTGTGGGCTCCGGCAATGAGTCTGCAACTTTTTCAGCACATATCAGCTGATTTCAACAGGTGACATCTGCCCCTAACCGCTGCGGGTGGAATCTCCCACATGTTAAATGCTGCTATCAATCTCTGGCAATGGCATTTAGCACGATCGCACCAGAAGTGTGTCACTAATCCCATCGGCACCCCTGTCACATGACTGTGGGCCACCACTGGGCTGGAATGACAACCCGGAGTCTGCAAAAGACCCCTGTGGTTGTCATTGAAGTCCTGCTCTGTGTAGCACAAGCGATCAGATGATCGCAGCTTCTAGTCTCTCATGGAGACTATTGATGCAAGTAAAACGTTAAAAAAAGTTTCACCCCCTTATTCCCCCATTCAAAATAAAATAATAAAAAAATACACATATTTGGTAACGCTGCGTTCAGAGTCACCCGATCTATCAATATATAAAAATAATTAATCCAAGAATGAGAAAAAAAATTAAAATGCCTGAATTATGTTCTTTTGGTCTCTGCAACATTGCATTAAAATGCAATAACGGGCGATCAAAAGATCATATCTACATATCTACACCAATGAGTTATCAATAGTGATGAGTGAGTATACTCGTTACTCGAGATTTCCCGAGCAGGTTCGGGCGTCCTCCGAGTATTTTTTAGTGCTCGGAGATTTAGTTTTCATCGCCGCAGCTGAATGATTTACATCTGTTAGCCAGCATAAGTACATGTGGGGATTTCCTAGCAACCAGGCAACCCCCACATGTACTTATGCTGACTAGCAGCTGTAAATCATGCAGCTGCGTCAACAAAATTAAATCTCCGAGCACGTACAAATACTCGGAGACCCCCCGAGCATGCTCGGGAAATCTCGAGCAACGAGTATACTGGCTCATCACAAGTTATCAATAAAATCATCAGCTCGACACACAAAAAATAAGCCCTTACCCAGCCCCAGATGACTAAAAATGAAGACGCTATGGGTCTCAGAAAATGGTGACTTTTTTTTTTTTTTAGAGAAACTTTGGATTTGTTTTCCCCACCAAAATAAAAGAAGCTATACATGTTTGGTAATGACCTGGAGAATGATAATGGAAGGTCAGTTTTAGCATTTAGTGAACATAGTAAAAAAAGTACACTATATGGCAAAACCAGTGGTCTCGTTCAAAAGTATTATTATTATTTATTATTATAGCGCCATTTATTCCATGGCGCTTTACATGTGAGGAGGGGTATACATAATAAAAACAAGTACAATAATCTTAAACAATACAAGTCACAACAGGCACAGGAGGAGAGAGGACCCTGCCTGCGAGGGCTCACAATCTACAAGGGATGGGTGAGAATACAGTAGGCGAGGGTAGAGCTGGGCGTTCAGCGGTTTGGACGATCGGTGGTTACTGCAGGTTGTAGGCTTGCCAGAAGAGGTAGGTCTTCAGGTTCTTTTTGAAGATTTCCATGGTAGGCAAGAGTCTGATATGTTGTGGTAGAGTGTTCCAGAGTAGGGGTGATGCGCGAGAGAATTCTTGTATGCGATTGTGGGAAGAGGAGATAAGAGGGGAGTAGAGAACGAGATCTTGTGAGGATCGAAGGTTGCGTGCAGGTAAGTACTGTGAGACGAGGTCACAGATGTATGGAGGAGACAGGTTGTGGATGGCTTTGTATGTCATGGTTAGGGTTTTGTACTGGAGTCTCTGGGCAATGGGGAGCCAGTGAAGGGATTGACAGATGGGAGACTATAACTCATCCCGCAAAAAAAGAAGCCCTCACATGGCCATATTGATGGAAAAAAAAAGTTATGGCTCTGCGAAGAAGGGGAGCAAAAAACGGAAACTTAAAACCGGAAAACCCAAGGTGGTGAAGGGGTTAAGGACTGACAATAAAACATGCAAAATCGACGAGAAATTGGAGTTTACAGGAAAAAAATGTTAAGAAACATTTTTTCCTGTATAATGATTTGTTTATAAGATAACATTTAAACATTATTTAGAGCAAATTATAATTTAAGCAATCCAAAAATGATTTTTTTATAAAAATAATGGAAATTTCAATATATTTTCTATAGGAAGCAAGAAGTGCCAAAAATTAGGGAGTCAGAGGGACTCAGATGCACTCTGTATTAGACATAAAGGAGGGCCTCATATGCATTCTGTTCAAATTGTAATGTACTGGTACTCCTAGACTCATAAAGGCTATGAACTGAGTTCAAATCCTGCCAAAAAGTACAAGCAGGGTGTGAGGCAGTGAGGAGGATCATATGCGAGGGTCGATATGTATCCCCCACGATGCGCATAGAAGCATTTTGAGGCCACTGGAGTACATTGCAGTCACAGGCATAGCTGTAATTGCTGTATAAAATAAAAGTAAGTTTGGTCTTGGGCAAGCTATTTTCCCAAGGCAGATTTAAGAAAACCCGGCATGAGCTTTTGTTTTTGGAGCAAACTACAGGATGGTAGTGGGGCAGTTTGCTCCCTCCAGACTGGGTCTTACAAGAAGCCCATGGCCAGAGATTACATTTAAAAACCCTGCAGCAAGGGTTGGGTGTGTCATTCTTGGTTTGCAAACTGCAGAGCACATGGCTCTGCAAGACTCAGCCGTTGTGAAGTAACACAGAGCCAAGCGAAGCCAAAAGGCCTGGCACCCCTTAGTTTCGAGTCACGGCTACAATCCGGAGGATACCATTTGTTTTCCATTTGTGAGCACGTTGGACATTAAAGACACTTTGTTTTGAACTTTCCTGTGGTCACTGCCTGTTATTACACTGCACCAACCCCGCTGCACTACATATGATTTTAGAATGCGGGCAATGTGAACCGAGGCATACTCAAAGCCTGCTGCATGTCGGTTGTTAGGCCTGCAACACCGCAGCCCAAGTCTGCCAGTAATAATGTAGGAGCTTTTGAAGCAGTTGGTCCTCACTCAGTAACGGAAGCAGAAAAAGCAGCAGCAGCAGCACTTTCAGCGGCAGCAGCATAAGCAACTGCAGTTACAGCAGCAGCAGCTGGAGCAGCAGCAACTGCAGCAGGAACAGCACAATCATCATCATCAGCTGTTGTATCAGCACCAGCAAAAGACTGAAAAGGCCCCCTTCATAACACTGCAGGGTCTATGTCACTATGTGTCTTGCCCTTTGGACTACATGGGGCACCAGCCACTTTCCAGAGGCTGATGGACACAGTGCTAGAACCCCATCGGACGTATGCGTCAGCGTACTTGGATGACATCATCATCTTTAGTACTGACTGGTATACTCAGTGTGCTCAGAACCTCGGGCCTGACAGCGAATCCCAAGAAATGTGTGATAGGGCTTGAGAACATCTGGTACTTAGGATAAGTTATCGGCTATGGGGTTATAAAACCCCAAATAAATAAAATCGAGGCCATGCAGAACTGGCCCCGACCTGTTACCACCAAACAGATGGCTCTGCAAGGCTCAGCTAATGCAAAGTAACACAAAGCCAAGCGAAGCCAAAAGGTCTGGCACCCCTAACCCCTCAGCATGACACAGTGATGCAGTCACCCATGGCAACCATTCTCGGATACGGACTGTCCTAAGTCCCGGCTGCGATCCAGAGGATACCATTTGTTTTCCATTTGTGAGAATGTTGGACATTAAAGACACTTTGTTATGAACTTTCCTGTGGTCACTGCCTGTCTGTCACACTGCACACACCCCACTGCACTACAAGGGTCATCCATACACCCTTGAAGTCACCAACTGTAGTGCCTCGTACAAATATTGTGAACAAAATGTAGTTGTGTTACCCCTACACTCATAAAAAGCTCTGCACACAGTGTAAATCCTGCCAAAAAGTACATTCAGGTTCATCTATACACACTTGAAGGCACCAACTGGAGTGCCTCATTAAAAAAAATTAAGAAAGTGTAGTTGTGGTACTTCTACGCTCAAAAGTTAGTGTTGTCTGATGGGAATGTTTTCAACATATTTTCCACAATGGACTTCTGGTGAAGCACCATTTTAGAAGACCTCTCCACCTCAGGAAAAAGAGATACAATGTTCTTCTTGTAGCATGGGTCTAGAAGTGTGAATGACCAGTACTCTTTTTTGGCCAAGATTAATGTAATGCAAGGGTCATGGGAAAGGCAGCGTTAAGTAAAGTCGGCTATATGTACCAAGGTCCCTACAGCCACCAAGATGACTACTCTCCATCTCATCCTCCTCCTGACTAGAATACTGACTGGTGTGTTGGAGCTGGTATTCCACAACTGTCTTCTACTGCTTAAAAAGCCTTGTCAGTCTGTGCAGTGTAGAGGTTCAGCGCATGCTTGCGTTGCACAACATGCGATGCTGCAGCACTGCCAGAGCGGCAGCAGCTACAGCTGACTTGGTGAAATGGGCACTAATACAGCATAGCTTGACCAGAAGTCTGTGAAAAATTCTCACGGTGATCTGCTGTGAAGACACTGAGCTTGAACTGTGGTGACCTCATCACTAGCGTTGGTAAAAGTCAGATGTATTCCATATAAATGAACCATTTTGGACTTTTACCTGGGCGATTTGGTAAATCTTTACATTTACCAGCATGTGTTGGTAAAAGTAACTTTGAGTCACAGGTGGCTTACGCTTTTTATTACACCCTTCTCAGCTACATTTACCAAGACGCCATGGTAAATGTGCACATTTACCAACTGCGCTTGGTTAAAGTCAGATGTTCCATCTTCACACCAGATATTTCTGACTTTTACCAATGCTGTTGAGAAATGTTAACATTTACCAAGACTTCACCGGTAAAAGTCCAATTTTACTTTTCATTTTGAGCTTTTACCGACGGCCTCGGTGAATGTCCAGATTGACCGGTAAATCCTAGGTTTTACCGTCCTTCTGACTTTTACAGTAACATATACATATATATACACACACATTTATTCTTTGTATATATATAGATATATATTCTATCTATTCAATTCTAATCTGTCACTTTATGATTATACTGTATGCGGCAGATCATTTGTTGGCTTTTCTTCTATCTATGTAATATAAATACATAAAGTATACCAGTGGACAGTGGGTACGGAAAGTATTCATACCCCTTTACATTTTGCACTCTTGTTTCATTGCAGCCATTTTGTAAAATAAATGTACACTCTGCACCACAACTTGACTGAAAAAAAACAGAAATGTAGTAATTTTTGCAAATTTATTAAAAAACAAAAACTGAAATATCACATGGTCATAAGTATTCACACGCTTTGCTCAGTATTGAGTAGAAGCGCCCTTTTGAGCTAGTACAGCCATGAGTCTTCTTGGGAATGATGCAACAAGTTTTTCACACCAGGATTTAGGAATCCTCTGCCATTCTTCTTTGCAGATCCTTTCCAGTTCCATCAGGTTGGATAGTGAACGTTGGTAGACAGCCATTTTCAGGTCTCTCCAGAGATGCTCAATTTGATTTCGGCTGGGCCAGTCAAGAATGGTCACAGAGTTGTTCTAAAGCCACTCCTTTGTTATTTTAGCTGTGTGCTTAGGGTCATTGTCTTGTTGGAAGGTGAACCTTCGGCCAAGTCTGAGGCCCAGAGCACTCTGGAAGTGGTTTTCATCCAGGATATCTCTGTTCTTGGCCACATTCATGTTTCCTTCAATGACAACCAGTCGTCCTGTCTTTGCAGCTGAAAAACACTCCCATAGCATGATGCTGCCACCACCATGTTTCACTGTTGGGATTGTGTTGTGAATTTGTTTTTGGGCTCTGTTGTGAATTTGTTCTTGGGCTCCCTCTGGTGGCCTTTAGCTATATGGCTGGTCTTGGCTGGGTTCAGCTGTTTCATTTTTGCTGCTAAGCGGGGCCTATTTAAGCCAGCTGGACCTTTACTTGTTGCCTGCTGTCGGTGTATTCAGTCCTGATTCATTGCTCTCCTGAATATTCCTTGTGACCAGTCTTCTGCTAGGAGAAGCTAAGTTTGCTTGTTTATTTGCTCATGATTTCCTTGAAAACGTTTCTCAGTATATTATGAGTTCAGTCCAGCTTGCTTTTATGTGATTTTTTGCTCGCTGGTTAGTTCTGGGGTGCTGAGGTGCTCCCCCCACATCGTTAGTTGGTGTGGGGGTTCTTGCATCCTGAGCGTGGATATTTTTGGATAGGGTTTTTTACTGACCGCATAGACTCTTTGCTGTCCTCTGTCTATCTAATGATTAGCGGGCCTCCTTTGCTGAATCTGTTTTCATTACTGCGTTTGTGCCTTCTCCTTTACTCACCGTTATTATTTGTGGGGGGCTGTTCTATACTTGGGAATTATTTCTCTGAGGCAAGTGAGGCTTTGTTTCCCTTTAGGGGTAGTTAGTTTCTCAGGTTGTGAAGAGACGTCTAGGATTTCTAGGTACGTTCCACGGCTGCTTATAGTGTGTGCGGTTAGGATCAGCATTGCGGTCAGTCTAGTTACCACATCCCCAGAGCTCGTTCTATGTTCCTACTTAGCTGGTCAGATTTGTGATCCTAAGCCACAAGGATCATAACAGTACAGCAGGCCCGAAAGTGTTAAATGCAGCAGAAGAGGGAGAAGAGAAATCCTAAGGTCATTTTTTTTTTCCCTCTGCACTGTGTTCAGCTTCTCTCCTCTCCTTAATCTCTGGGTGGTTCTGAATGCAGCTACTGATATGGACATTCAGAGTCTGTCTTCTAGTGTGGATCATCTCACTGCAAGGGTACAGGGCATTCAGGATTATGTAATCCGCAGTCCTATGTCAGAGCCTAAAATACCTATTCCTGAGCTGTTCTCCGGAGATAGATCTAGGTTTTTGAACTTTAAGAATAATTGTAAGTTATTCCTTTCTTTGAGACCTCGCTCATCTGGTGACTCTGTTCAGCAAGTTAAAATTGTTATTTCTTTGTTACGTGGCGACCCTCAAGATTGGGCATTCTCTCTGGCGCCAGGAGATCCTGCACTGCTAAATGTTGATGCGTTTTTTCTGGCGCTTGGATTGCTTTATGAGGAACCTAATCTAGTAGACCAGGCAGAAAAGGTTTTGCTGACTCTCTCTCAAGGTCAGGATGAAGCAGAGGTTTATTGCCAGAAGTTCAGGAAGTGGTCAGTGCTCACTCAGTGGAATGAGTGCGCCCTGGCGGCGATTTTCAGAAAGGGTCTTTCTGAAGCCCTTAAAGATGTTATGGTGGGGTTCCCCACGCCTACGGGTCTGAATGAGTCAATGTCTTTGGCCATTCAGATTGATTGGCGTTTGCGGGAGCGCAAACCTGTGCCCAATCTGGCGGTATTTTCTGAGCAGAAACCTGAGCCTATGCAATGCGACAGGATTCTGACCAGAGTTGAACGGCAAAACTACAGACGTCAGAACGGGTTGTGCTTTTACTGTGGTGATTCTGCTCATGTTATCTCAGCATGCTCTAAGCGCACAAAAAACTTCGCTAAGTCTGTCACCATTGGTACTGTACAACCTAAATTCATTTTGTCTGTTACTTTGATTTGCTCTCTGTCATCCTACTCAGGTATGGCTTTTGTGGATTCAGGTGCTACCCTGAATGTGATGGATTTGTCATTTGCCAGGTGCTGTGGTTTTATCTTGGAGCCTTTACAATTCCCTATTCCACTAAAGGGAATTGACGCTACACCATTGGCCAAGAATAAACCTCAGTACTGGACTCAATTGACCATGTGCATGGCTCCTGCACATCAGGAGGTGATTCGCTTTCTGGTACTACATAATTTGCATGATGTTGTCGTATTGGGCCTGCCATGGCTGCAGGCTCATAACCCAGTTCTGGATTGGAAAGCAATGTCTGTGTCAAGTTGGGGTTGCCAGGGAATTCATGGCGATGCTCCTTTGGTATCAATTGCTTCTTCTACTCCTTCTGAAGTCCCTGAGTTTTTGTCTGACTACCAGGATGTATTTGATGAGCCCAAATCCAGTGCCCTACCTCCTCATAGGGATTGTGATTGTGCCATAAACCTGATTCCTGGTAGTAAGTTACCTAAGGGACGACTTTTTAATTTATCTATGCCAGAACATGCCGCTATGCGGAGTTATATTAAGGAGTCCTTGGAGAAGGGACATATTCGCCCGTCCTCGTCTCCTTTGGGTGCGGGGTTCTTTTTTGTGGCCAAGAAGGATGGTTCTCTGAGACCCTGTATAGATTATCGCCTTCTAAATAACATCACGGTCAAATTTCAGTACCCCTTGCCACTGTTGTCCGATCTGTTTGCCCGGATTAGGGGGGCCAGTTGGTTCACCAAGATAGATCTTCGAGGTGCGTATAATCTCGTGCGCATAAAGCAGGGCGATGAATGGAAAACAGCATTTAATACGCCCGAAGGCCATTTTGAGTACTTGGTGATGCCTTTTGGGCTTTCTAATGCCCCCTCTGTGTTTCAGTCCTTCATGCACGACATCTTCCGAGAGTATCTGGATAGATTTATGATTGTGTACCTGGATGATATTTTGGTCTTTTCTGATGATTGGGAGTCTCATGTGAAGCAGGTCAGGATGGTATTTCAGGTCCTGCGTGCCAATGCCTTGTTTGTGAAGGGCTCTAAATGTCTCTTCGGAGTCCAGAAGGTTTCCTTTTTGGGCTTTATTTTTTCTCCTTCTGCTATTGAGATGGATCCAGTCAAGGTCCAGGCTATTCATGACTAGACTCAACCTACATCTGTGAAGTTCTTGGGTTTTGCTAATTTCTACCGTCGCTTCATCACTAATTTTTCTAGTGTGGTTAAGCCTTTGACGGATTTGACCAAGAAGGGTTCTGATGTGACGAATTGGTCCCCTGTGGCCGTGGAAGCCTTTCAGGAGCTGAAACGTCGGTTTTCTTCGGCTCCTGTCTTGCGCCAGCCCGATGTCTCTCTTCCCTTTCAGGTCGAGGTTGATGCTTCTGAGATTGGAGCAGGGGCTGTCTTGTCGCAGAAAAGCTCTGATAGCTCTGTGATGAGACCATGTGCTTTCTTTTCAAGAAAGTTTTTGCCTGCCGAGCGGATTTATGATGTTGGTAATCGAGAGTTGTTGGCAATGAAGTGGGCATTTGAGGAGTGGCGACATTGGCTTGAGGGAGCCAAGCATCGTGTGGTGGTCTTGACGGATCACAAGAATTTGACTTATCTCGAGTCTGCCAAACGGTTGAATCCGAGACAGGCTCGATGGTCGCTGTTTTTCTCTCGTTTCAATTTCGTGGTTTCATATCTTCCGGGTTCGAAAAACGTGAAGGCTGATGCCCTTTCTAGGAGTTTTGTACCTAACTCCCCGGAAGTTTCTGAACCGACTGGTGTCCTCAAAGAGGGGGTGATTTTGTCTGCCATCTCTCCTGATCTGCGATGGGTGTTGCAGGAGTTTCAGGCCAATAGACCTGACCGTTGTCCACCGGAGAGACTGTTTGTTCCGGACAGATGGACCAGTAGAGTTATTTCAGAGGTACATTCTTCGGTGTTGGCGGGTCATCCTGGGATTTTTGGTACCAGGGATTTGGTGGCGAGGTCCTTTTGGTGGTCTTCCTTGTCGCGGGATGTGCGTTCCTTTGTGCAGTCCTGTGGTATTTGTGCTCGGGCCAAGCCTTCCTGTTCTCGTGCCAGTGGATTGCTTTTGCCTTTGCCTGTCCCGAAGAGGCCTTGGACGCATATTTCCATGGATTTTATTTCGGATCTTCCTGTCTCTCAGAAGATGTCTGTCATCTGGGTAGTTTGTGATCGTTTTTCTAAAATGATCCATTTGGTACCCTTGCCTAAGCTGCCTTCCTCTTCCGATTTGGTGCCACTGTTTTTTCAGAATGTGGTTCGTTTACATGGTATTCCGGAGAACATTGTGTCTGACAGAGGATCCCAGTTTGTGTCTAGATTTTGGCGGTCCTTTTGTGCTAAAATGGGCATTGAATTGTCTTTTTCGTCGGCCTTCCATCCTCAGACGAATGGTCAAACCGAACGAACTAATCAGACCTTGGAGGCTTATTTGAGATGTTTTGTTTCTGCTGATCAGGATGATTGGGTGACCTTTTTGCCATTGGCTGAGTTCGCCCTCAATAATCTGGCTAGTTCTGCTACTTTGGTTTCACCTTTCTTTTGCAATTCTGGTTTTCATCCTCGTTTTTCCTCGGGTCAGGTTGAGCCTTCTGACTGCCCTGGGGTGGATTCTGTGGTGGATAGGTTGCAGCAGATTTGGAACCATGTGGTGGACAATTTGACCTTGTCCCAAGAGAAGGCTCAGCGCTTTCCTAACCGCCGTCGCTGTGTGGGTCCCCGACTTCGTGTGGGGGATTTGGTATGGTTGTCTTCTCGTTATGTCCCGATGAAGGTTTCCTCTCCTAAGTTCAAGCCTCGTTTCATCGGTCCTTATAAGATTTTGGAAATCCTCAGCCCTGTGTCATTTTGTTTGGACCTTCCTACATCATTTGCCATTCATAATGTGTTCCATCGGTCATTGTTGCGGAGATATGTGGTGCCTGTGGTCCCTTCTGTTGATCCTCCTGCTCCGGTCTTGGTCGAGGGGGAGTTGGAGTATGTGGTGGAGAAGATCTTGGATTCTCGTATTTCGAGACGGAAGCTTCAGTACTTGGTTAAGTGGAAGGGCTATGGTCAGGAGGATAATTCCTGGGTTGTCGCCTCCGATGTCCATGCGGCCGATTTGGTTCGTGCCTTTCATTTGGCTTGTCCTGATCGGCCTGGGAGCCCTGGTGAGGGTTCGGTGACCCCTCCTTAAGGGGGGGTACTGTTGTGGATTTGTTCTTGGGCTCTGTTGTGAATTTGTTCTTGGGCTCCCTCTGGTGGCCTTTAGCTATATGGCTGGTCTTGGCTGGGTTCAGCTGTTTCATTTTTGCTGCTAAGCGGGGCCTATTTAAGCCAGCTGGACCTTTACTTGTTGCCTGCTGTCGGTGTATTCAGTCCTGATTCATTGCTCTCCTGAATATTCCTTGTGACCAGTCTTCTGCTAGGAGAAGCTAAGTTTGCTTGTTTATTTGCTCATGATTTCCTTGAAAACGTTTCTCAGTATATTATGAGTTCAGTCCAGCTTGCTTTTATGTGATTTTTTGCTCGCTGGTTAGTTCTGGGGTGCTGAGGTGCTCCCCCCACATCGTTAGTTGGTGTGGGGGTTCTTGCATCCTGAGCGTGGATATTTTTGGATAGGGTTTTTTACTGACCGCATAGACTCTTTGCTGTCCTCTGTCTATCTAGTGATTAGCGGGCCTCCTTTGCTGAATCTGTTTTCATTACTGCGTTTGTGCCTTCTCCTTTACTCACCGTTATTATTTGTGGGGGGCTGTTCTATACTTGGGAATTATTTCTCTGAGGCAAGTGAGGCTTTGTTTCCCTTTAGGGGTAGTTAGTTTCTCAGGCTGTGAAGAGACGTCTAGGATTTCTAGGTACGTTCCATGGCTGCTTATAGTGTGTGCGGTTAGAATCAGCATCGCTGTCAGTCTACTTACCACATCCCCAGAGCTCGGTCTATGTTCCTACTTAGCTGGTCAGATTTGTGATCCTAAGCCACAAGGATCATAACAGGATTGTATTGGGTAGGTGATAAGCAGTGCCTGGCTTTGTCCACACATACCGCTTAGAATTATCACCAAAAAGGTCTATCTTTGTCTCATCAGACCAGAGAATCTTATTTCTCATAGTCTGAGAGTCCTTCATTTGTTTTTGTA
Organism: Ranitomeya variabilis; assembly: GCF_051348905.1. Lineage (NCBI taxonomy): Eukaryota > Metazoa > Chordata > Amphibia > Anura > Dendrobatidae > Ranitomeya > Ranitomeya variabilis. The sequence continues at coordinate 325,646,552 of NC_135237.1, read as the reverse complement.
TAAAACTCTATGTGGGCTTTCATATGTCTTACACTGAGGAGAGGCTTCTAACAGGCCACTCTGCCATAAAGGCCTGACTGGTGGAGGGCTGCAGTGATAGTCAACTTTGTGGAACTTTCTCCCATCTCCCTACTGTATCTCTGGAGCTCCGCTACAGTGATCTTGGGGTTCTTCTTTACTTCTCTCACCAAGGCTCTTCTCCCACAATTGCTTAGTTTGGCTGGATGGCCAGGTCTAGGAAGACTTCTGGTGGTCCTAAACGTCTTCCATTTAAGCATTATGGAGGCCACTGTGCTCTTATAAACCTTGAGTACTGCAGAATTTCTGTTGTAACCGTGGCCAGATTTGTGCCTTGCCACAATTCTGTCTCTGAGCTCCTTGGCCAGTTCCTTTGACCTCATGATTCTCATTTGGTGTGACATGCACTGTGAGCTGTGAGGTCTTATATAGACAGGTGTGTGTCTTTCCAAATCAAGTCATATCAGTTTAAATAAAAACAGCTGGACTCCAGTGAAAGAGTAGAAGCATCTCAAGGGAGATCACAAGGAAATTGACAGCTTGTGACTTAAATATGAGTGTCTGAGCAAAGGGTCTGAGTACTTATGACCATGTGATATTTCAGTTTTTCTTTTTTGATAAATATCCAAAAATGTCTACATTTCTGTTTTTTTTCAGTCAAGATGGAGTGCAGAGTATACATTAATGAGAAAAAAATGAACTTTTTTGAATTTACCAAATGCACTGTGATCTGGGAGGTCTTCTATAGACAGGTAGGTGTCTTTCGAAATCAAGTCCTATCAGTTTAACCCCTTCACCCCCAAGGGTGATTTGAACGTTAATGACCAGGCCAATTTTTACAATTCTGACCACTGTCCCTTTATGAGGTTATAACTCTGGAACGCTTCAACGGATCCTGGTAATTCTGACAGTTTTCTCGTGACATATTGTACTTCATGATAGTGGTAAAATTTCTTTGATATTACCTGCGTTTATTTGTGAAAAAAATGGAAATTTGGCAAAAATTTTGAAAATTTTGCAATTTTCCAACTTTGAATTTTTATGCAATTAAATCACAGTGATATGTCACACAAAATACTTAATAATTAACATTTCCCACATGTCTACTTTACATCAGCACAATTTTGGAAACTATTTTTTTTTGTTAGGGAGTTATAAGGGTTAAAATTTGACCAGCGATTTCTCATTTTTACAGCACCGTTTTCTTTTAGGGACCACATCTCATTTGAAGTCATTTTGAGGGGTCTATATGATAGAAAATACCCAAGTGTGACACCATTCTAAAAACTGCACCCCTCAAGGTGCTCAAAACCACATTCAAGAAGTTTATTAACCCTTCAGGTGTTTCACAGGAATTTTTGGAATGTTTAAATAAAAATGAACATTTAACTTTATTTCACACAAAATTTACTTCAGCTCCAATTTGTTTTATTTTACCAAGGGTAACAGGAGAAAATGGACCCCAAAAGATGTTGTGCAATTTGTCCTGAGTACGCCGATACCCCATATGTGGGGTAAACCACTGTTTGGGTGCACCGCAGAGCTCGGAAGGGATGGCGCGCCATTTGACTTTTCAATGCAAAATTCACTGGAATTGAGAAGGGACGCCATGTTGCGTTTGGAGAGCCCCTGATGTGCCTAAACATTGAAACCCCCCACAAGTGACACCATTTTGGAAAGTAGACCCCCTAAGGAACTTATCTAGATGTGTGGTGAGCACTTTGACCCACCAAGTGCTTCACAGAAGTTTATAATGCAGAACCGTAAAAATAAAAAATCATATTTTTTCACAAAAAATATCTTTTCGCCCCCAATTTTTTATTTTCCCAAGGGTAAGAGAAGAATTTGGACCCCAAAAGTTGTTGTACAATTTGTCCTGAGTACGCTGATACCCCATTTGTGGGGGTAAACCACTGTTTGGGCACATGGGAGAGCTCGGAAGGGAAGGAGTGCCGTTTAACTTTTCACTGCAAAATTGACAGGAATTGAGATGGGACGCCATGTTGCATTTGGCGAGCCACTGATGTGCCTAAACATCGAAACCCCCCACAAGTGACACCATTTTAGAAAGTAGACCCCCTAAGGAACTTATCTAGAGGTGTGGTGAGCACTTTGACCCACCAAGTGTGTCACAGAAGTTTATAATTCAGAGCCGTAAAAATAAAACAAAAATTTTTTCCCACAAAAATTATTTTTTAGCCCTCAGTTTTGTATTTTCCCGAGGGTAACAGGAGAAATTGGACCCCAAAAGTTGTTGTCCAATTTGTCCTGAGTACGCTGATACCCCATATGTGGGGGGAACCACTGTTTGGGCGCATGGGAGGGCTCGGAAGGGATGGAGCGCCATTTGGAATGCAGACTTAGATGGAATGGTCTGCAGGCATCACATTGCGTTTGCAGAGCCCCTAATGTACCTAAACAGTAGAAACCCCCCACAAGTGACACCATTTTGGAAAGTAGACCCCCTAAGGAACTCATCTAGATGAGTTGTGAGAGCTTTGAACCCCCAAGTGTTTCACTACAGTTTATAACGCGGAGCCATGCAAATAAAAAATATTTGTTTTCCACAAAAATTATTTTTTAGCCCCCAGTTTTGTATTTCTCCAAGGGTAACAGGAGAAATTGGACCCCAAAAGTTGTTCTCCAATGTGTTCCGAGTATGCTGATACCCCATATGTTGGGGTAAACCCCTGTTTGGGCCCACGGGAGAGCTCGGAAGGGAAGGAGCACTGTTTTACTTTTTCAACGCAGAATTGGCTGGAATTGAGATCGGACGCCATGTCGCGTTTGGAGAGCCCCTGATGTGCCTAAACAGTGGAAACGCCCCAATTATAACGGTAACCCTAACCACACCTCTAACCATGACACACCCCTAACCCTAATCCCAACCCTATTCCCAACCGTAAATGTAATCCAAACCCTAACCCTAACTTTAGCCCCAACCCTAACCCTAACTTTAGCCCCAACCCTAACCCTAACTTTAGCCCCAACCTTATCCCTAACCCTAATCCTAACTGTAGCTTTAACCCTAGGCCCAACCCTAGCCCCAACCCTAACCCTAACCCTAGCCCTAACCCTAGCCCTAACCCTAAACCTAGCCCTAACCCTAACCCTAATGGGAAAATGGAAATAAATACATTTTTTAAATTTTTTAATTTTTCCCTAATTAAGCGGGTGATGAAGAGGGGTTTGATTTACTTTTATAGTGGGTTTTTTAGCGGATTTTTATGATTGGCAGCCGTCACACACTGAAAGACGCTTTTTATTGCAAAAAATATTTTTTGCGTTACCACATTTTGAGAGCTATAATTTTTCCATATTTGAGTCCACAGAGTCAAGTGAGGTCTTGTTATTTGCAGGACGAGTTGACGTTTTTGTTGGTAACATGTTCGGGCACGGGAGATTTTTTGATCGCTTTTTATTCTGATTTTTGTGAGGCAGAATGACCAAAAACCAGCTATTCATGAATTTCTTTTGGGGGAGGCGTTTATACCGTTCCGTGTTTCGTAAAATTGATAAAGCAGTTTTATTTTTTGGGTCAGTACAATTACAGTGATACCTCATTTATATCATTTTTTATGTTTTGGCGCTTTTATACTATAAGAACTATTTTATAGAAAAAATAATTATTTTTGCATCGCTTTATTCTGTGGAGTCGAACTATAACTTTTTTATTTTTTCACTGATGATGCAGTATTGTGGCTCGTTTTTTGCGGGACAAGATGACATTTTCAGCGGTACCATGGTTATTTACATCCGTCTTTTTGATCGCGTGTTATTCCACTTTTTGTTTGGCGGTGTGAGAATAAAGCGTTGTTTTTTGCCTCGTTTTTTTTTTTACGGTGTTCACTGAAGGAGTTAACTAGTGATATAGTTTTATAGGTGGGGTCGTTACGGACGCGGCGATACTAAACATGTGTACTTTTATTGTTTGATTTTTTTTTTATTTAGATAAAGAAATGTATTTATGGCAATAATATATTTTTTTTTTCTTTATTTAGGAATTTTTTTTTTCTTTTTTTTTTTTTTACACTTGTGGAAAATTTTTTTTTTACTTTTTTACTTTGTCCCGGGGGGGACATCACAGATCGCTGATCTGACAGTTTGCACAGCACTCTGTCAGATCACCGATCTGAGTTCCAGTGCTGCAGGCTTACCAGCGCCTGGTCTGCACACGGAAGTAATGCAGGACCCGGATGCAGCCCCGTGGCCATTTTGGATCCGGGGCCTGTAGGGATAGGAGGTAAGAGACCCTCGCAGCAACGCGATCACATCGCGTTGCTCCGGGGGTCTCAGGGAAGCCCGTAGTGAGCCCCCTCCCTGCACGATGCTTCCCTGTACCTCCGGCACACCGCGATCATGTTTGAAAGTGGTGTGCCGGGGGTTAATGTGCCGGGGGCGGTCCGTGACTGCTCCTGGCACATAGTGTCGGATGTCAGCTGCGATAGGCAGCTGACACCCGGCCGCGATCGGCCGCGCTCCCCCCGTGAGCGCGGCCGATCGCGCTGGACGTACTATTCTGTCCTTGGGAATTAGGGCATACCCCACATGGACGGAGTAGTACGTCCAATGGCAGAAAGGGGTTAATTAAACACAGCTGGCCTCCAATGAAGGAGTAGAACCATCTCATGGAGGATCACAAGGAAATGGACAGCATTATTATAATTTATTTATATAGCATGTGACTTAAATATGAGTGTCTGAACAAAAGGTCTGAATACTTATGACCATGTGATTTTTCAGTTTTTCCTTTTTATTAAATTTGCAAAAATTTCTACATTTCTGTTTTTTCAGTCAAGATGGGTGCGGCGTGTACATTAATGTGAAACAAATGAACTTTTTTGAATTTACCAAATGGCTGCAATGAAACAGAGTGAAAAATTTGAAGAGAGTCTGAATACTCTCCACACCCATTGTATATGTGTGTCACTGACATATATATCTATGTATTCTATATGTATTTATCTATTCTATCTATTCTATTCTAACCTGTCAGTGTGATTTTATTGTACACCGCATATGAATTGCCGGCATTTCAAAGGACACGGGTGCGTAAACATCAGACAGCACTTGCATGGCCCGTGTGGTGTCTGATGTTTTCTCGCACCCATAGGCTTACATTGGTGAGACTCAGCCAATATATGCATAAAATTCAGCATGCTGCGATTTTACATGCACATAGAATACACCCGAGAAAAAATACAGTGATGTGAGCTGCCCCATAGATTCACACTGGTCCGAGTGCTATGCAATGTTTTCTTGCATAGCACTCTTCCATATTCCACGCTAGTGTGACCCCGGCCTAAATCTGATGTGTCTTCTTGGTGTTATTTCTAGGTCATCCTGACTTGCACATCTCTTCTTCACCACATATATGCCAATGAGCGATAACATTGGGGTAGGAGGGGCTACAATCTGGATAGCCAACCTAAAAAGTAAGGAAGTTAGTGATTATAAAAGTAAGGCTCATTGGGCCTCACATCCTGGTTTCATCAGTGCCAGTGGAGGCATAAAGGTTCCTGCATTGGAAAATATCATATAGACATGAGTATATCATCAATAAAGTACCATGTGCAATTACATTCAATGGTTCATCAAGTTACAATATTAAAGGGCCCTGACACAAGGTTTTACCCATATAAAGTATACCCAGCATCTTTCAGCCCTTTGTTACAGCATTCTACTATGCTGTATACATGTCCCCAATCTGCTCTGCAAGGCACAAAAAATACCTTTCATTATTCTTACAGATTACACAGTCCGGTCCGATGGGCGTCGCTGGACTTGATCTGTTGCCTCCTCTCTTGTAACAATCGTCATCAGTACTACAGTACTTTGCTGTACCCTTGGCAGGACAGAGAGAAGTATGCCTGTGCAGGAGCGCAATGGAGGACACTGTGTGGATGACGTTGGATGCGTTATCCATACAAAGTAAGAAAGAAGGACGGTGATTGCAAGAAGAGAGAAGGTGCCGGCTCAAGACCAGTGACCCCATTGGCTGGCCCATTGGACTGGACCGGACATTGGTTACATAATGCTGTAACCAAAGTCTTACAGGTGCTGGCCCTACTTTACATGAGGAAATAATTTCTGTGATGACTATTACAAATTGAGAATATTGCAACTTAAGATCCAAGCTCTTTGGAAAACTAGTTAGCAGCACCAATGCCTTCAAGTTGTCAGCTCAAATAGAAAAGATGAATATCATAAAAGGAAAAACTAATATGGATGAAGGCAGTGCTTATAAATGGGAGTAATAAAAAAAATTGCTGGAAGTTACTTTCTACATAGAGTACAGGAAATTCTTCAGGTTGTTGCCACCCTCGAATGTTGTCCAAAGGAGCAGATAATCCTGACACAGCTAAAAGCAGCTCAGGACATGTAGTATCCCATTGTACTCTTCTGTAGAGAGGCGTTACTAGATGGCAAATCAGGGCATGCGCAAAATGTCTACACTGACTGGCCAGATCTTCTAACCAATCTGATGTACTTTGGATCTTGACAGTCTATGATATTGTATATCGAATGCTGCTTGTAGGACAGAATATTGTTTTGCCTCCAGCACGCTATGTACTAAGAGGGTTAATTTAAATTTAGACATGGGCTGGTTTTATGTGAGCACCCATAGAGTGGGAGGGTGCTCACTGTATCCTTTCCTGCAGAGCCGACACCGGCAATACCTGGACATGAGAGACAGCCTTGGTGGTGTCATGGGAGAGGTGGAACTCCCATGTGGCTCCAGGGGGAGCTAAAGCTGCTGTGTGTGTTACTTGCAGTGAAGCCTGCAGGGAAAGGACTCGGATGGACTATCTTTGTTTTGTTTCACTGTTATGCCATAAGGATCTGTTTATTTGGCTGAACCATGCTAAGGTTTATGCTGTCTAAAATAAACCAGCAGGTGAACTACTATCAGAACCGTTCCTATGTCTACCTATGAAAATATTAAAATTATTTAAAAAAACACACGTTAGAGGTTCTATATAGTGTGATTCCTATTCCTTCACCAAATGTAAACTTGTATGAGAAATTCTTAATTGGTTACTTGGGAAAACTTGATCTTGCAAAATGTACTGTGGACTAGAAAACATTAATTAAAAGTAGTGGTAAGTCCTGACAGGCTATATTTAAAGTACTTCATTAAAAAAACATGCATTTATCATACTTTTTCCTGATGTTGCCGAGTCACAGAGTTAAGCTACTAAGTGTTATTTTTTGCAGTTCTCTGTAAGGGATAGATACGCAGATCACCGTAAATGTTGTAACTAAGACTTAACAACATTGAAGCATGAAAATCCTTATTTTCAAATAGTAAATATTCTAAGAGTAACAGCATTTTCCATTTATATGTTTCCTATAAACCAATACCATCATGTTAAAGCAGCGTTAAACTGTCCTAAGTGTTCTTGTTTTATCGCTTTGGTAATATTTATGTAGATTAACATTCTAGGGTCTTTAGTCAGGAAGTTTATATAGAAAACAACTCTGGCAGCTGCAGAATTCATTACAATTTTAAAGGCATAAAGTGGCATTTAAAATTTTGGGCACCCCTGGTCAAAATTACTGTTATTGTGAACAGTTAAGCAATTTGAAGATTAAATAATCTCTAAAAGGGTTAAAGTTAAAGATGACACATTTCCTTTGTATTTTAGGCAAAGAGAAATATATTTTCATTGTTTACATTTTAAAAATTACAAAATGGACTTATGCAAACGTTTGGGCACCCTGCATGGTTTGTGCCTAGTTGTGTCCTCTTATGCAACTATCACAGTTTGTAAATGCTTTTTGCAGCCAACCAAGCATTTTTCAATTCTTGTTTAAGAGATTTCCATCCATTCTTCCTTTGAAAATTCTTCCAGTTTTATGAAATTCATGGGTCGTCTTGAGACCTAGCCACAGATTTTCAATGATGTCAGATCAGGGGACTTTGAAAGCAATTGTAAAACCTTTATCATGCGCCTTTTGAGGCAGTCTATTGTGGATTTTGACGTGTGTTTACGATCATTATCCCATTGTAGAAGCCATTCTCTTTTCAACTTCAGCTTTTTTACAATTTAATCCATTCTTCCCTCTACCCGTGAAATGTTTCCCATGCCATTGGCTGCAATACAACCCCAAAGCATGAATGATCCACCCCAAAGCTTAATAATTGGCAAGATTATTTTTTCCTTAAATTCTGTGCCCTTTTTTCTCCACACATACATTGGATAATTGTGGCCAGAGAGTTCTATTTTAACCTCATTGGTCTACTGTTTCGGAAATGCATCAGGATTGTTTAGATATTCTTGTGCATATTTCTGACTCTGAATTTTACGGTGAGGATGCAGGAGAGGTTTTTTATTACTTTTCTATGAAGACAATATTTGTGCAGGTATCTCTGAAAAGAGCAATGTACCACAACTCCAGAGTTTTTAAATATTTCTGAAGGTCTTTTGCATTCAAGAAGGTTTTCTTTTTTGCCTCCCTTGCAATCCTATGAGCAGCTCTCAAATACATTTTGTTTGGTCTTACAGACCTTATCTTGACCTCCACTGTTCCTATGAACTGCTATTTCTTAATTACATTTCGACATGAGGAAAGGGCAACTTGAAAATACTTTGCTATATTCTTATGGCCTTCTGCTTCGTGGACTTCCACCATTTTCATAGTGCTAGGTAGCTGCTTAGAAAAAAACATGGCTTCTGTGTTTTTGGCACAAGGGTAGAAGAGGCTGGGTTTTTATAAAGCTGGGAAATTTGCATCACCTGACCTTTCTTAACGATGACAGTGAACAAGGCATAAACCTAACAGGTTAATTAAGGTCTGAAGCCTTGGTCAAAGTTATCTGTCACAAAAAACTTTTGCATGGGCCCATTTTTCTTTTTGTAATGTTTACCTAAAATATAAAGGAAATGTGTCATCTTTAACTTTAGCCCTTTTAGAGATCATTTCATCTTCAGATTGCTTAACTGTTCATAATAACAGTAATTTTGACCTGGGCTTCCCAAACTTTTACATGCCACTATACTAAATAGGTCCCTATTTGGTTCAGTATTTTTTTAATGTATTTTTACATACAGTAATTTACACTATAAAAATGTAAGAATTTAGTTTAATTTACATCTTAATATTTATTAACGAAATATTAATGTAATATTAAAATTCAGCATTCCTATAACATTATTTGCAGGAAGTTAAATTAGCTTATTTGCTTTGATGAGATGTAATAAAATTATGTCATAAAATTGTTGGTAAAAATGCTGTACATTTTCAAAGTCTTTAGAATTCTTTTTTTGCATTCTATATATTACATTTTTACTTGTTTGCCAAAATATGATTAGCATTTCATATATTGTAGCATGGCTAAAGGGTGTGTAGTCGACGGGAGGTATGTGCCACATAAGTGCCTTGTTGCTGTAATGTAGCCCGGAGTATTTCTTTATTGTATATAACCATGTATATATATCTGCTTCAGGACCTGTGGTGATGTCAGACCACATGGCTAATCATGTGATGGGTTACTGGGTGTGGTTAGCTCTATATAAGACAGGCAAATGCTTAACACAGGGGATATACACTCACCGGCCACTTTATTAGGTACACCATGCTAGTAACGGGTTGGACCCCCTTTTGCCTTCAGAACTGCCTCAATTCTTCGTGGCATAGATTCAACAAGGTGCTGGAAGCATTCCTCAGAGATTTTGGTCCATATTGACATGATGGCATCACACAGTTGCCGCAGATTTGTCGGCTGCACATCCCAAAGATGCTCCATACAAGGCAGGATGGATCCATGCTTTCATGTTGTTTACGCCAAATTCTGACCCTACCATCCGAATGTCGCAGCAGAAATCGAGACTCATCAGACCAAGCAACGTTTTTCCAATCTTCTACTGTCCAATTTCGATGAGCTTGTAAAAATTGTAGCCTCAGTTTCCTGTTCTTAGCTGAAAGGAGTGGTACCCGGTGTGGTCTTCTGCTGCTGTAGCCCATCTGCCTCAAAGTTCGACGCACTGTGCGTTCAGAGATGCTCTTAGGCCTACCTTGGTTGTAACGGGTGGCGATTTGAGTCACTGTTGCCTTTCTATCAGCTCGAACCAGTCTGCCCATTCTCCTCTGACCTCTGGCATCAACAAGGCATTTCCGCCCACAGAACTGCCGCTCACTGGATTTTTTTTCTTTTTCGGACCATTCTCTGTAAACCCTAGAGATGGTTGTGCGTGAAAATCCCAGTAGATCAGCAGTTTCTGAAATACTCAGACCAGCCCTTCTGGCACCAACAACCATGCCACGTTCAAAGGCACTCAAATCACCTTTCTTTCCCATACTGATGCTCGGTTTGAACTGCAGGAGATTGTCTTGACCATGTCTACATGCCTAAATGCACTGAGTTGCCGCCATGTGATTGGCTGATTAGAAATTAAGTGTTAACAAGAAGTTGGACAGGTGTATCTAATAAAGTGGCCAGTGAGTGTATGTGTGGAGGTGAAACCCTCCTGAGTGTGTTAAAGCTACAAGAGTGAGCCTGGTGGACTGGACACTTTATTTTTCTTTTCCTGAACTTAAGGCTATTTTGTTTGCTGTTATTTTTCCATGTGGTTTATGATGCAATAAACCCTCTGAACTTTAAAGGAACGTGCCTCCTGAGTGTCAGCCGTCGCACCTGAGTGAGTGAAATCCCTACAATTGGTGGTAGACGTGTGGGCAGCGTTCCCAGCGGAGACGAAAAGTCTGTTATTGAATGTCCTGGGTCAAGTCTGTTGTAAGCCAGCCGGGGAAAATGGAGGAACTGCTGAAACACTTGGTCCAGTTGCAGTCACAGCAGGAGCAACGGCAGCAGGCACAGCAAGAGACCAACAGGCTGTTGCAGTCACAGCAGCAAGAGACCAACAGGCTGTTGATGCAGCAGATACAACAGGGCCAGCAGGAGCAACGGCAGCAGATGCAACAGAACCAGCAGGAGCAACGGCAGCAGATGCAGCTTCTGGCAACCGCCATCCAGGGCAAGTCGAGTGCCCCAACCCCAGGTTTGGCTGATGACACCCACGTCCGGAAGACGGTAAGATGCGCATTGCAGAAAATGACCCCCGGGGATGATGTTGAGGCCTTCCTGACGGTGTTTGAGAGGGTCGCCGAGAGGGAAAAACTCCCGCCAGAGCAGTGGGCAGAGGTACTGGCGCCATACCTGACGGGAGAACCCCAGAAGGCGTACTATGATTTGACCTTGCAGGATGCCAAAGAGTATCACAAATTGAAAGTCGAGATTCTCGCACGTTTGGGGATGACACTGACTGTCAGGGCACAGCGAGTTCACAGCTGGGCCTATCACCGGGACAAACCGCCTCGCTCTCAAATGTTTGATCTGTTGCACCTGGTCCAGAAATGGCTGCAGCCAGAGTCGTGTACACCTGCACAGATGGTGGAATGGGTGATGATGGATCGGTTTGTGCATTCCCTCCCGAGGTCCATACAGACTTGGGTTGCCCAGGGTGATCCCCAGAATGCCGACGAGCTGATCAGACTGGTTGAGAGATACCAAGGGTTGGAAGGCTCCTCCGGGAGGCAACCCATGCCGTTCTGGGGGTCCCAGAAGGGAGCTGAGTCCCAAAAAGGGGTGGCGCGTCCAAGGTCACAAAGGGCGGGGGAGGTGGTGCCAAAGGTCCCTACGGGTGATGTTATTTGTTGGAGGTGCCACCGGCCAGGACATATAGCTGCCTGTTGTTCCCAGACCACTGAGCAGATGGACTGCAGCATGGGACGCCATTGTTCATACTATGCGTATCCAGCCTGCAGTGTGAACTCTCCACCCAACGAGGGACCTCAAGCGGGTCCCGTAAAGGTGAACGGTCGAGCAGTAACGGCACTGTTAGACTCAGGGAGCCTGGTGACCCTGGTGAGGGCCACTTTTCCTCTCCACCTGCTCCCGGGAAAGAAGGTTGGAGTGCGGTGCATACATGGTGATGCAAAGGACTACCCTTTGGCCAGGGTGGACATTGAAACGGAATGTGGCACTGAGTCCCACATAGTCGGCATCATGCAGGACTTGTTGCACCCTATAATTATTGGCCGGGATTTCTGTTTGTTTTGGGATTTGTGGGGAAAAGGTTCTGAGCTCCCTAGCAAGAGTAGGGAACCAATGAACCCTGGAAGGGTGTCGCCACACCCGGAGTCAGACAGGTTTCCTTTTTGTGTTCTGGTTGGGGATGAGGAGGAAGTGTCCCCTGCATCTGACATTATGGAGTTAGAGGTAACCGGTGAAAATTTTGGGACTGCCCAACATAGGGACCCCACTCTGAGGGAAGCCTTTAATAATGTCACAGTTATTGACGGGGTGGTACAGGAACCGGGCGCAGACACAAGATTTCCCCATTTTCTGATGAGTGGGGAGTTGTTGTACCGGGTCACGAAAATAAGGGAGGAGTTAGTAGAGCAGTTGATAGTGCCGGGTCCGTACAGACGGAAGGTGTTGGACATGGCCCATTCCCACATCTTGGGTGGAAACCTAGGGGTGGAAAAAATGCAGGAACGGGTTGTGCAGAGGTTCTATTGGCCTGGGTGTCACCGGGAAATAGTGAACTATTGCAAGTCCTGCCCTACATGTCAGCTAACTGCTCCCACTCCTCCTCATTTCCGGAACCCCCTTGTGCCACTGCCCATTATTGAGGTGCCGTTCGAGAGAATTGCCATGGACTTGGTCGGTCCCTTAGTTAAATCAGCCTGGGGCCATCGATCGGTATATATTAGTCATCCTGGACTATGCCACACGCTATCCTGAGGCAATTCCTCTGAGAAATTCTTCCTCGAAGAATATAGCCCGCGAGTTGGTCCATGTCTTTTCCCGGACAGGTCTGCCGAAAGAGATCCTGACTTACCAGGGGACACCTTTCATGAGCAAGGTGATGAGGGAGTTATGCAAAGCCCTGAAAATCTCCCAGTTGAGGACCTCGGTGTATCAACCCCAGTCAGATGGCCTTGTTGAGAGATTTAACAAGACACTGAAGAGCATGCTGAGAAAAGCTATAGAGAAAGATGGTAGAGACTGGGATTGTCTCTTACCCTACCTGATGTTTTCTATTCGTGAAGTTCCACAGGCCTCCACAGGATTCTCACCGTTTGAGCTTCTATATGGCCGACATCCACGAGGACGAGGATATAGCCAAGGAAACCTGGGAAGCCGAAGTCACGCCCCACAGAAGCGTCATTGAGCATGTGGCCCTGATGCAGCAGAGGATTGCAAAGGTGATGCCTATTGTGAAAGAACACCTCCTCCAGGCACAAGAAGCTCAGGCCAGAGTCTACAACCGGTCTGCAAGAGTGAGGCAGTTCAATCCGGGAGACCGAGTTCTTGTGTTAGTTCCGATGGTGGAGAGCAAGTTCTTGGCCAAATGGCAAGGGCCATATGAGGTTGTTGAGAAACTTGGTGAAGTAAATTATAAAATTCACCAACCAGGAAGACGGAAACCATTCCAAGTATACCATGTCAACCTCATCAAGCCCTGGCAAGATAGAGAGCCGACAGTAACTCCATTGTTGTTAAGCAATCCAGAAGGTGAGGTTGGAGCGGTTACTATAGCAGATACGCTATCGAAGACCCAGAAACAGCAGTGCCGGGAGTTACTCCAGAAAAACAGGGACCTGTTTTCAGAGTTGCCAGGACACACGAAGGTCACAGAGCACGAGGTCTTAACAGAGCCACATGTGCGGGTGAACGTGAAGCCCTATCGTATTCCTGAGGCTCGTCGAGAAGTTATCTCTAAGGAAGTGGAGCGTATGTTGAAGCTTGGAGTCACTGAGGAATCCAAGAGCGGTTGGTCGAGCCCAATTGTCCTGGTCCCAAAACCTGATGGAGAGTGGAGGTTTTGCAACGACTATTGGAAGTTGAATGAGGTCTCCAAGTTTGACGCTTATCCCATGCCCCGCGTTGATGAGCTCATCGAAAGGCTTGGGCACGCCAGATATATATCCACCTTGGATTTGACAAAGGGGTATTGGCAGATCCCCATGGCACAGGAAGCCAAGGAGAAGACGGCCTTTTCGACACCTGATGGATGCTTCCAGTATGTCCGGATGCCGTTTGGCCTACAGGGAGCTCTGGCGACCTTCCAGAGGGCTATGGATAGAGTCCTTGCACCCCATAAGGCCTACGCTGCTGCGTACCTAGATGATATCGTCATCTTTAGCCCGGACTGGGAGAGTCATCTGGAGAAAGTCCAAGCGGTGTTTGATGCCCTAAGAGAGGCGGGATTTACAATAAACCCGAAGAAGTGTGCCTTGGGTAAGGAAGAAGCTAAATACCTAGGCTATATAGTGGGTCGTGGAGAAATAAAGCCCCAAATCAGGAAAGTGGAGGCAATCCAAACATGGCCGAAACCACTCTCCAAAAAGCAAGTTAAAGCCTTTCTGGGAATCGTGGGATATTACAGGAGGTTCATCCCGAACTTCGCCACAGTGGCTGCGCCTCTGACTGATCTGCTAAAGGGGACAAAATCGGTGATGGTTAAATGGTCCGAAGAGACAGAGTCAGCCTTCCAAGAGTTGAAAGGGGCTCTATGTAAGCAGCCCGTTCTGATGGCCCCAGACTTTAATAAAGAATTTATTTTTCAGACAGATGCCTCAGATGTTGGGATAGGAGCAGTCCTTTCCCAAGAGCTACATGGGGAGGAGCATCCTGTTCTCTATCTGAGTAGAAAGCTGTCTTCATCTGAGAAGAACTACTCAGTCGTGGAAAAAGAGTGTTTGGCCATAAAGTGGGCGGTGGACACGTTACGGTACTATCTGCTGGGTCGTAAATTCAGACTAATATCTGACCATGCCCTACTTAGATGGATGAGGGAAACAAAGGGTAGAAATGCTAGGGTCACCCGTTGATTCTTAGCCCTGCAGGACTTCAGTTTCCATGTGCAACATAGGGCCGGAAAGCTGCACGGTAATGTGGATGCCCTATCAAGAATCCCTTGTTTAGTGGGGAAAAGTGCCAAGCCCCACGGCTTTAGGCAGAGGGGGGAGGTATGTAGCATGGCTAAAGGGTGTGTAGTCGACGGGAGGTATGTGCCACATAAGTGCCTTGTTGCTGTAATGTAGCCCGGAATATTTCTTTATTGTATATAACCATGTATATATATCTGCTTCAGGACCTGTGGTGATGTCAGACCACATGGCTAATCATGTGATGGGTTACTGGGTGTGGTTAGCTCTATATAAGACAGGCAAATGCTTAACACAGGGGATATACACTCACCGGCCACTTTATTAGGTACACCATGCTAGTAACGGGTTGGACCCCCTTTTGCCTTCAGAACTGCCTCAATTCTTCGTATCATAGATTCAACAAGGTGCTGGAAGCATTCCTCAGAGATTTTGGTCCATATTGACATGATGGCATCACACAGTTGCCGCAGATTTGTCGGCTGCACATCCCAAAGATGCTCCATACAAGGCAGGATGGATCCATGCTTTCATGTTGTTTACGCCAAATTCTGACCCTACCATCCGAATGTCGCAGCAGAAATCGAGACATATCAGACCAAGCAACGTTTTTCCAATCTTCTACTGTCCAATTTCGATGAGCTTGTACAAATTGTAGCCTCAGTTTCCTGTTCTTAGCTGAAAGGAGTGGTACCCGGTGTGGTCTTCTGCTGCTGTAGCCCATCTGCCTCAAAGTTCGACGCACTGTGCGTTCAGAGATGCTCTTAGGCCTACCTTGGTTGTAACGGGTGGCGATTTGAGTCACTGTTGCCTTTCTATCAGCTCGAACCAGTCTGCCCATTCTCCTCTGACCTCTGGCATCAACAAGGCATTTCCGCCCACAGAACTGCCGCTCACTGGATTTTTTTTCTTTTTCGGACCATTCTCTGTAAACCCTAGAGATGGTTGTGCGTGAAAATCCCAGTAGATCAGCAGTTTCTGAAATACTCAGACCAGCCCTTCTGGCACCAACAACCATGCCACGTTCAAAGGCACTTAAATCACCTTTCTTCCCCATACTGATGCTCGGTTTGAACTGCAGGAGATTGTCTTGACCATGTCTACATGCCTAAATGCACTGAGTTGCCGCCATGTGATTGGCTGATTAGAAATTAAGTGTTAACAAGAAGTTGGACAGGTGTACCTAATAAAGTGGCCAGTGAGTGTATGTGTGGAGGTGAAACCCTCCTGAGTGTGTTAAAGCTACAAGAGTGAGCCTGGTGGACTGGACACTTTGTTTTTCTTTTCCTGAACTTAAAGGGGTTGTCCACTACTTTCAATTAACCCCCCAATGTATCCCCCCAGGGCCCCTGATGAATTGTGCAAATACCTTTTGTTGCCGTTTTTGCCTGTGAGCGGCGCTGTAGCGGCGGCTGAGTCCGGGTCACGTGATCCCCAGGCTGCAGCCACCGCTTATTTCCGCCGACGTCACGTCAATTTCCAGACTCTGGAAATTGACGTGACGTCAGCAGCAGGTGTGTCCCAGCCGCACAGTCAGAGCAGTCACTCATCAAGAGTGACTGGGCTGTGGGCGGGGCTGGTGGCTGACTGCGGGGCTGTGCTGGGGCAGGCGGGGCTAGGCAGGGATGATGAAGGTGCGGGCGCTGGGGTCTGTATGTACGTGCCGGCGCCGGTGCTCTGCGTGCCAGCGCCGGTATGTGGGTACGGCGCCAGGGCTCTGCGCTGGTATGTGGGGGTGGGGGCCGGCGCCGGTGCTCTGCGTGCCAGCGCCGGTGCTCTGCGTGCCAGCGCCGGTATGTGGATATGGCGCCGGGGCTCTGCGCCGGTATGTGGGGGCCGGCGCCGGTGCTCTGCGTGCCAGCGCCGGTATGTGGATACGGCGCCGGGGCTCTGCGCCGGTATGTGGGGGTGGGGGCCGGCGCCGGTGCTCTGCGTGCCAGCGCCGGTATGTGGGTACGGCGCCGGGGCTCTGCGCCGGTATGTGGGGGTGGGGGCCGGCGCCGGGGCTCTGCTGCCGGTTCTGGTATGTGCTGGGTCTGCTGCGGGGGGTGGGGTGGTCTTTGGTGTGTGTGTGTGTGTGTCTCTCTGTGTGCAGGCATGTCCGATGGGACTACAAGTCCCATCGGGCTCTGCCTGCTACAGTGACAGTGAGTGACACATTAGCCAATGATGGGACAGTAGTAGTCCCATCATCCGGCTAATGTGTTGAATGTAAAAAAAAATGAAAAAAAAAACACATATACAGTACATACATACATAGAACACATACAGGACATGCGCCATGCGACGACATGCGCCATGCGCCGACATGCGCCATGCGCCGACATGCTGCATGCGACGACATGCGCCATGCGACAACATGCGCCATGCGACGACATGCGGCATGCGACGACATGCGACATGCGACATGCGACGACATGCGCCATACGACGACATGCGGCATGCGACGACATGCGCATACAGTACATACATACAGTACATACATACATACAGACATACAGTACATACATATAGACATACAGTACATAAAACATAGAGTACATACTCACCATCACTTGTCACTTTGATCCCCGAAGCCATTGTCATCTGTAAAAAATATTAAAATAATAAACAAACACTATACTCCCTGATCCGCAGAAATCCAATTAAAACGAGTGTCCCACGACGATCTCCCGTGGAGAGCAGGAGCATCAGCTGACGCAACCACTCTCCAGGGGCTCCAGGAACACAATGTGGGGAGGAAGGTATCCTTCCACAATGTATTCCCCACAATGTATTCCTACGCCCCTGTGAGAAAATAGTCCCTAGTCTCACTTTATGGCATGCTGTATGAGGAAGTTCCCACGCAGCTTTTTGCCATAAAGTGAGACCAGTGAACTTTAGTAACCTCAGTGATGCACTGCAGGAGCAATTGTCTCCTGTCAGTGTGTCACTGAGGGTCCTATAGAGCAGTGACATCACCCGATGTCACTGCTCTATAGGGGAGATCGTCGTGGGACACTCGTTATTAATTGGACTACAGCGGACAGGTAGTATACGGTTTATTATTTTACGTTTTTTGCAGGCGCTGAAGTATGGTAAGTATGGTTAAATGAAGAATATTAAAATACTTTTTCCTAATGTTTGCGTGTTTTATTAACCCTTTATTAGTATTGGATTAATAATGGATAGGCGTCTTATTGACGCCTCTCCATTATTAACCTGGCTTAATGTCACCTTACAATAGCAAGGTGACATTAACCCCTTATTACCCCATATCCCACCGCTACACGGGAGTGGGAAGAGAGGGGCTAAGGCTGGTTTCACACTTGCGTTTTTATCTGCATGCGTTTTTAAGAAAAACGCATGTGTGAAAAAACACATGTAAACGCGGTAAAACGCTGCGTTTTTTAGACGCATGCGTTTTTGCATGTAGAAAAAAAGCTGCGTTTTGCCGCGTTTACATGCGTTTTTTTCATGCGTTTGCGTTTTTAAAACGCATGCTGAGAAGTGTGTGACAGCTACCAATCATCAAAATCCACAAGAAAACCCACTATAAATAGATATAGCCTGGTTAGGGGTAGGGTTAGGGCCTAACCCTAACCCTAAACGTGACAGAAATACGTGGCACTTTAATACGTGACACTGAAATACGTGGCACGTGGCACTTACATACGTGGCACTTAAATCCGTGGCACTTAAATACATGGCACGTGGCACTTAAATACATGGCACTGAAATACGTGGCACTTATATAGGTGGCACTTAAATCCGTGGCACTGAAATACGTGGCACTGAAATTTGTGGCACTTAAATCCGTGGCACTGAAATACGTGTCGCGTGGCACTTACATACGTGGCACTTACATACGTGGCACTTAAATACGTGGCACGTGGCACATACATGGCACTTACATACGTGGCACGTGGCACTTACATACGTGGCACGTATATACATGGCACTTATATACGTGCCACTGAAATACGTGGCACTGAAATATCGTGGCACTATGACTGTCAGAAAATGTTCATTAAACGGTTAGGGGTGAGGTTAGGGGTAGGGTTAGGGTTAGGGTTTGGATCCCTTTATCACCCTGATGGTGGTGGGTGGTTTTTCAGTGTTTTTTCAGTTTTTTCCCATAAAAACGCATGCGTTTTTAACGCAAACAAACGCATGTGCTTAAAAACGCATGCGTTTACATAGACAGCAATGCATTTTTTTGCCACAAATAAACACATGCGTTTTTTTGCGGCAAAAAAACGCAGCTAAAAATTACTACAGGTTGCATTTCTGCAAATGAACGCGTGCGTTCAAAAACGCATGCGTTGCCGAAAACGCGTCAAAACGCATGCGAAAAAACGCACGCGTTTTTAATGTTAAGTGTAGAAAAAAACGCATGCGTTTTTTTGCGCTAAAACGCAGCGTCCAAAAACGCAAGTGTGAAACCAGCCTCAGTGCTGGAATGCGCCATTTCTGGGGTGGCTGTGGACTGGTATTTGTAGCCGGGGGGGGGACCAATATCCATGGCCCCTCTCTAGGCTATGAATATCAGCCCGCAGCTGTCTGCGTAGCCTTTCTGGCTATAAAATATAGGGGGACCCCACATCATTTTTTTTTGGGGGGGTCCCCCTATTTTAATAGCCAGTAAAGGCTACGCAGACAGCTGCGGGCTGATATTCATAGCAGGCTACAAATATTGGCCCCCGGCCGTCGGCTTTCCCCCTCTTGCGCAGAAAATTGTGCGGGAGCCCATGCCGTTTTTTTCAGTTTTTTATTAAATTAAACGCTCATTAAGGCCTGTTTCACACTTGCGTCGGCACGGGTCCATCGCTATGCGTTGGGCCGACGTACCGACGCACGTTGTGAAATTTGTGCACGTCTTGGGCAGCGGATGCAGTTTTTCAACGCATCCGCTGCCCATTCTGAAGTCCGGGGAGGAGGGGGCGGAGTTTTGGCCGCGCATACGCGGTAGAAAATGGCAGACACGACGGACGTGCCAACGGTCCGCCAAAACACGACGCATCCATTGCACGATGGACGCAACGTGTGGCCATCCGTCGCGATCCTTCACTAATACACGTCTATGGGTAAAAAACGCATCCTGTGAGCACATTTGCAGGATCCGTTTTTTTCCCATAAGACGGATTGCGAAAAACGCAAGTGTGAAAGTAGCCTTATAGAAACATCTGCCTTTCTATTATATATCTATGGATATATCTATCTATAGATATATTTATCTATAGATATATCTATAGATACATAGATGTATCTATCCATATATTTGGGTGCTTTCACACATCAAGTTTTTGCCGTGAGGCACAATCCGGCGAGTTTTGAAAAAAACGGATCCATTTTTTTCCATCGGATCCGTTTTTTTCTCATAGAGTTTCATCCGTTTTTTGCCGGATCTGTCAAAAAAGCTGTTTCCGCCGGATGGAAAACACATACAGAGGAACGTTTTTTCTGTCCGGCGAAAAAACGCACAGCGACGGATCCGGCAAAAAAACGTATGAAACTGAGCTGTGAAATGATGAATCCGGCCTTGGAATCCATTTTTTCATGCATGTTTCCATTCAAATCATGCACATTTTCCGTTTATTTACTTATTTCCAAAAACGGCATTAAAACCGCGCATAAACCGCACCAAAAAAAGCATCAAAACTGCACCAAAAACTGCATCAAAACTGCACCAAAAACTGCATAAAAACCTGGTGCAGTTTTGGTGTGGTTTTGATGCAGTTTTTGGTGCGGTTTTGATGCAGTTCTTGGTGCGGTTTCGGTGCGGCTTTTTCCGCAGCATGTGCACAACAAGTCTGCGGCTCCCATTGACTTACATTGGTTGTACACTACACTGCGGATTTGATGCAATTCAGTGCAGCAAAAAACGCTGCGGATCTGCAATCAAATCCGCAACGTGTGCACACAGCCTTAGTATTTAGTGAACCTAGCCAAAAAGCCAAGCAAAAAACAAGTGTGAGATTGCACTTTTTTGCCATTTCATTGCACTTTGAATTTTTTCACATTTTCTGTTACACGACATGGTAAAACCAATGGTGTCGTTCAAAAGTAGAACTTGTCCCGCAAAAGATAAGCCCTCACATGGCCATATTGACGGAAAAATTATGGCTCTGGAAAGAAGGGGAGCGATAAACGAAAACAAAAAAGCTCCAGGGGTGAAGGGGTTTAGAAACATGGATATGGACATACCTATGGAAATAGACATAGATATATAGATATATCTGTATCTATCTATCTATCTATCTATCTATCTATCTATCTATCTATCTATCTATCTATCTGTCCATCTATCTATCTATCTGTCCATCTATCTGTGTGTAATGGAGTGTGGGTTGGACAGAAATGACATTACAAATCTTTTTGAAGCTAGAGGAGGGAGAGGAGGGAGGGGTTGGGTGTGTTTTGGAGTGGGTGTAGTACGTTCGTGCTTAGTAGCAGTGCAATGCATCATGGAACTTGTAGTATTAGAGCACAATAACTGAGGAGAAAGGAAGTTGTCGATTAACCCCATTAGAGCTGAATCCAGCACTAAAGATGTGCTGCTACAGCATGATAAAAGGTAATATTGCTAAAATAAACACAGTAGATGTTTTCAGTGGCCCATAATAGCAAGATTTATGAAAAAAGAAAAAAAAAAAGGTTATAGTAGTGGACAACTTCTTCAAGGCTATTTTGTTTGCTGTTATTTTTCCATGTGGTTTATGACGCAATAAACCCTCTGAACTTTAAAGGAACGTGCCTCCTGAGTGTCAGCCGTCGCACCTGAGTGAGTGAAATCCCTACAATATATATATATATATATATATATATATATATATATATATATATATATATATATATATATATTATTTTGCAATGTCATACAATAGCACTGAGTGTATATTTTCTGTTTTCCTGAGGTTGTTGAAGCAGAATACAGTAACTGAAAGAGTAATAAAGAACAATTTTATTTCTTTTACATTTCTTAACTGTTTGTAATTTACGGTAACATTCTGTAAAAGATTAGAACCCAGTCGAACACTGACTTTAACTTGAGAATAGTAAGAGGGAAATAGCAATATCTCAGATATTTTTAAATATAAGCATTTTTTTGAGAATCTTCATCATCATTTTAAAACTTTTACAATTTTATGACCATTTGTATGTTACATTTATATATCACACACCCATATATTAAAACTTATTATCCAATGAATTAGATATACCTGTAAGTCCAATTCTAGCATGTATAAAAGGACATTATACATGGGGAACACACACACTGATCTGGTTAAATTGATCTTGTTACAAACTGTGGCAAATTCTTTTGCACTACATTTTGGGCCTTCATTTGCATTGGCAGACATCGAAATATTGATACTGAAACTTTCTAGATGATGCTACACAAAGAAATATAAATATAGTCATAAGTAATATGTTAAATAATTATTTTAAAATTTTTACATAAAAAATAACTATTGTACAATATTTTCATTTAATACTGCTTTAAAAGCCTCAAAATCAAGAGATATATATAGATAGGAATATTATATTCTACAGGGGGGCCATTTATATGGATACACCTAAATAAAATGGGAATGATTGGTGATATCAATTTCCTGTTTGTAGCACATTAGTATATGTGAGGGGAAAACCTTTTCAAGATGAGTGGTGACCATGGGACCATGGCTGCCATTTTGAAGTTGGCCATTTCGGATCCAACTTTATTTTTGCCAATGGGAAGAGGGTCATGTGACATATCAAACTTATTGAGAATGTCACAAGAAAAACAATGGTGTGCTTGGTTTTAACGTAACTTTATTCTTTCATGAGTTAGTTACAAGTTTATTACCATTTATAAGATGTGTTCAAAGTGCTGCCCATTCTGTTGGATTGTCAATGCAACCCTCTTCTCCCATTCTTGACACACTGATAGCAACACCACAGAAAAAATGATAGCACAGGCTTCCAGTATCTGCTGTTTCAAATGATAATGTCTGTAAAGCGCTGCAGAATATGCTGTGGAATATGTTGGTGCTATATAAATAAAGAGATTATTATTATGCTGCACCACTCATATCTTCACAGCATAGACAATTGCCTTCAGATGACCCCAAAGATAAAAGTCTAAGGGGGTCAGATCAGAAGACCTTGGTGGCCATTCAACTGGCCCATAACGACCAATCCACTTTCCAGGAAATTGCTCATGTAGGAATGGTCAGACATGACACCCATAATGTGGTGGTGCACCATCTTGGGTGACATATCCAAGCATTCTTACATGGACAGTTTCCTGGAAAGTGGATTGGTCATTGTGGGCCAGCTGAATGGCCACCAAGGTCTCCCGATCTGACCCCCTTAGACTTTTATCTTTGGGGTCATCTGAAGGCAATTGTCTATGCTGTGAAGATACGAGATGTGCAGCATCTGAAACCACGGACACTGAAAGCCTGTGCTAGCATTTCTTCTGCGATGTTGCTATCAGTGTGTCAAGAGTGGGAGAAGAGGGTTGCATTGACAATCCAACACAATGGGCAGCACTTTGAACATATTTTATAAGTGGTCATAAACTTGTAAGTAACTCATGAAAGAATAAAGTTACATTAAAACCATGCACACCATTGTTATTCTTGTGGAATTCTCAATAAGATTGATGTGTCACATGACCCTCTTCCCATAGACAAAAATAGAGTTGGATCCAAAATGGCCAACTTCAAAATGGCCACCATGGTCACCACCCATCTTGAAAAGTTTTTCCCCTCCCATATTCTAATGTGCCACAAACAGGAAGTTGATATCACCAACCATTCCCATTTTATTTAGGTGTATCCATATAAATGGCCCACCCTGTATATTCTATAGGGCATATTTACATATAGAACTTAAAGACAATGCAAATGTAATGTATGTAATATATATAATTAATGTGTATATATATATATATATATATATATATATATATATATATAGTACAGACCAAAAGTTTGGACACACCTTCTCATTTAAAGATTTTTCTGTATTTTCATGACTATGAAAATTGTACATTCACACTGAAGGCATCAAAACTATGAATTAACACATGTGGAATTATATACTTAACAAAAAAGTGGGAAAAAACTGAAATTATGTCTTATATTCTGGGTTCTTCAAAGTAGCCACCTTTTGCTTTGATGACTGCTTTGCACACTCTTGGCATTCTCTTGATGAGCTTCAAGAGGTAGTCACCGGGAATGGTTTTCACTTCACAGGTGTGCCCTGTCAGGTTTAATAAGTGGGATTTCTTGCCTTATAAATGGGGTTGGGACCATCAGTTGTGTTGAGCAGAAGTCTGGTGGATACACAGCAGATAGTCCTACTGAATAGACTGTTAGAATGTGCATTATGGCAAGAAAAAAGCAGCTAAGGCTACGTTCACATTTGCGGTCGGCGCCGCAGCGTCGGGCGCCGCAGCGTCGCCGCATGCGTCATGCGCCCCTATATTTAATATGGGGGCGCATGGACATGCGTCGCACTTGCGTTTTGCGCCGCATGCGTCCCTGCGGTGCCCGCGTCCGGGCGCAGAGGACGCAGCAAGTTGCATTTTTGCTGCGTCCAAAATCAATGAAAAAAAGGACGCATGCGGCGCAAAACGCAGCGTTGTGCATGCGTTTTGCTGCGTTTTTGTTTGCGTTGTGCGTTGCAGCGCCGACGCTGCGGCGCACAAAGCAAATGTGAACGTAGCCTAAGTAAAGAAAAACGAGTGGCCATCATTACTTTAAGAAATGAAGGTCAGTCAGTCTGAAAAATTGGGCACACTTTGAAAGTGTCCCCAAGTGCAGTGGCAAAAACTATCAAGCGCTACAAAGAAACTGGCTCACATGAGGACCACCCTAGAAAAGGAAGACCAAGAGTCACCTCTGCTTCTGAGGATAAGTTTATCCAAGTCACCAGCCTCAGAAATCGCAGGTTAACAGCAGCTCAAATTAGAGACCAGGTCAATGCGACACAGAGTTCTAGCAGCAGACACATCTGTATAACAACTGTTAAGAGGAGACTTTGTGCAGCAGGCCTTCATGGTAAAATAGCTGCTAGGAAACCACTGCTAAGGACAGGCAACAAGCAGAAGAGACTTGTTTGGGCTAAGGAACACAAGGAATGGACATTAGACCAGTGGAAATCTGTGCTTTGGTCTGATGAGTCCAAATTTGAGATCTTTGGTTCCAATCACCGGGTCTTTGTGCGACGCAGAAAAGGTGAACGGATGGACTCTACATGCCTGGTTCCCACCATGAAGCATGGAGGAGGAGGTGTGATGGTGTGGGGGTGCTTTGTGTTGTGAATGCCGTTCTCGGGCTCCCTCCTGTGGTCATGAGTGGTACTTTGTGAGTTCTGTTCTTGGGCTCCCTCTGGTGGCTTTGAGTGATACGGCTGGTCTGTAGCTGGCTCCAGCTGCCTCGTTTTCTGCTATGCTGGCTGCCTATTTAACTCCACCTGGACCTTTACTTGTTGCCTGCTGTCATTGTATTCAGTACTGGTTCAGATCTCTCTGGGACTTCCCTTGTGACCTGTCTCCTCCTGGAGAAGCTAAGTTCATGCTAGTTCATTTTTTGCTCATTGCTTTTTGAAAATGTTTCTCAGTATATGATGATTTCAGTCCAGCTTGCTTATATGCTATTTTCTTGCTTGCTGGAAGCTCTGGGGTGCAGAGTTGCGCCCCTCACATCGTGAGTCGGTGTGGGGTTTTTTTGTATTCTCTGCGTGGATAATTTTTGTAGTATTTTATACTGACCGCACAGATTCCTTGCTATCTTCTGACTATTTAGTTATTAGCGGGCCTCATTTGCTAAAACCTGTTTTCATTTCTATGTTTGTGTTTTCCCCTTATCTCACCATTATTATTTGTGGGGGGCTGTCTATACTTTGGGGTAAGTTTCTCTGAGGCAAGTGAGGCTTTGTTTCTCTCTAGGGATAGCTAGTTCTCAGGCTGTGAAGAGGCGTCTATGCCGAGTCAGGAATGCTCCACGGCTGCCTATAGTGTGTGTTGATAGGATCAGGGTTGCGGTCAGTAAAGTTCCCACAATCCCAGAGCTTGTCCTTTATTTCTGGTTTACCTATCTGGTCATTTCATGTGTTCCTAACAACCAGGACCATAACAGTACAGCAGGCCTGTAAAGTGTTAATGCATCGCAAAAGAGGGATAAGAGAAGTCCTGAGCTCATTTTTTTTTCTCCTCTGCAGTGTGTTTAGCCTCTCTCCTCCCCTTAATCTCTGGGTGGTTCAGGACTCAGCTGCAGATATGGACATTCAAAGTCTGTCCTCTAGTGTGGATCATCTCACTGCAAGGGTACAAAGCATTCAGGATTATGTAGTTCACAGTCCTATGTCAGAGCCTAAAATACCAATTCCTGAGTTGTTCTCTGGAGATAGATCTAAGTTTTTGAATTTTAAAAATAATTGCAAATTGTTTCTTTCTCTGAGACCTCGTTCCTCTGGTGACCCTGTTCAGCAAGTTAAAATTATTATTTCTTTGTTACGTGGTGACCCTCAAGATTGGGCATTCTCCCTGGCGCCAGGAGATCCTGCATTGCTAAATGTGGATGCGTTTTTTCTGGCACTTGGATTGCTTTATGAGGAACCTAATCTAGTAGACCAGGCAGAAAAGATTTTGCTGGCTCTCTCTCAGGGTCAGGATGAAGCAGAGGTTTACTGTCAGAGGTTTAGGAAGTGGTCTGTGCTCACTCAATGGAATGAGTGTGCCCTGGCAGCGATTTTCAGAAAGGGTCTTTCTGAAGCCCTTAAGGATGTTATGTTGGGGTTCCCCATGCCTGCGAGTCTGAATGAGTCAATGTCTTTGGCCATTCAGATTGATCGGCGTTTGCGGGAGCGCAAACCTGTGCACCATCTGGCGGTGTTTTCTGAGCAGAAGCCTGAGTCTATGCAATGTGACAGGATTCAGACCAGAATCGAACGGCAAAATCACAGACGTCAGAATGGGTTGTGCTTTTACTGTGGTGATTCCACTCATGTTATCTCTGATTGTTCTAAGCGCACAAAAAGGTTCGCTAAGTCTGTCACCATTGGTACTGTACAGCCTAAATTCATTTTGTCTGTTACTTTGATTTGCTCTCTGTCATCCTACTCAGTTATGGCTTTTGTGGATTCAGGCGCTGCCCTGAATTTGATGGATTTGTCATTTGCCAGGCGCTGTGGTTTTATCTTGGAGCCTTTGCAATTCCCTATACCACTAAAGGGAATTGATGCTACGCCATTGGCCAAGAATAAGCCTCAGTACTGGACTCAAGTGACCATGTGCATGACTCCTGCACATAAGGAGGTTATTCGCTTTCTGGTGTTACATAATTTGCATGACGTTGTCGTGTTGGGTCTGCCATGGCTGCAGGTCATAATCCAGTCCTGGATTGGAAAGCAATGTCTGTCAAGTTGGGGTTGTCAAGGGGTACATGGCGATGTTCCTTTGGTGTCGATTGCTTCTTCTACTCCTTCTGAAGTCCCTGAATTTTTGTCGGATTACCAAGATGTAGTTGATGAGCCCAAATCCAGTGCCCTACCTCCTCATAGGGATTGTGATTGTGCTATAAATTTGATTCCTGGTAGTAAGTTACCTAAGGGTCGACTTTTTAATTTATCTGTACCAGAACATGCCGCTATGCAGAGTTATATAAAGGAGTCTTTGGAGAAAGGGCATATTCGCCCGTCCTCGTCACCTTTGGGTGCAGGGTTCTTTTTTGTGGCCAAGAAGGATGGTTCTCTGAGACCCTGTATAGATTATCGCCTTCTAAATAAAATCACGGTCAAATTTCAGTACCCTTTGCCTCTGCTGTCCGATCTGTTTGCTCGGATAAGGGGGGCCAGTTGGTTCACCAAGATAGATCTTCGAGGAGCTTATAATCTTGTGCGTATAAAGCAGGGCGATGAATGGAAAACAGCATTTAATACGCCCGAAGGCCATTTTGAGTACTTGGTGATGCCTTTTGGGCTTTCTAATGCCCCGTCCGTGTTTCAGTCCTTTATGCACGACATCTTCCGAGAGTTTCTGGATAGATTTATGATTGTGTACCTGGATGATATTTTGGTCTTTTCTGATGATTGGGAATCTCAAGTGAAGCAGGTCAGGATGGTATTTCAGGTCCTGCATGCCAATGCCTTGTTTGTGAAGGGCTCTAAATGTCTCTTCGGAGTCCAGAAGGTTTCCTTTTTGGGCTTTATTTTTTCTCCTTCTACTATCGAGATGGATCCAGTTAAAGTCCAGGCCATTTATGACTGGACTCAACCTACATCGGTGAAGAGTCTTCAGAAGTTCTTGGGCTTTGCTAATTTTTACCGTCGCTTCATCACTAATTTTTCTAGTGTGGTTAAGCCTTTGACGGATTTGACCAAAAAGGGTGCTGATGTGACGAATTGGTCTCCTGCGGCCGTTGAGGCCTTTCAGGAGCTGAAACGTCGGTTTTCTTTGGCTCCTGTCTTGCTTCAGCCGGATGTCTCTCTTCCTTTCCAGGTCGAGGTTGATGCTTCTGAGATTGGAGCAGGGGCTGTCTTGTCGCAGAGAAGCTCTGATGGCTCTGTGATGAGGCCATGTGCTTTCTTTTCTAGAAAGTTTTCGCCTGCCGAGCGGAATTATGATGTTGGTAATCGGGAGTTGTTGGCAATGAAGTGGGCATTCGAGGAGTGGCGACATTGGCTTGAGGGAGCCAAACATCGCGTGGTGGTCTTGACGGATCACTAGAATTTGATTTATCTCGAGTCTGCCAAGCGGTTAAATCCTAGACAAGCTCGATGGTCGCTGTTTTTCTCCCGTTTCGATTTCGTGGTTTCGTACCTTCCGGGCTCAAAGAATGTGAAGGCTGATGCCCTTTCTAGGAGTTTTGTGCCTGACTCTCCGGGAGCTTCTGAACCGGCTGGTATCCTCAGAGAGGGGGTGATTTTGTCTGCCATCTCCCCTGATTTGCGGCGGGTGCTGCAGGAATTTCAGGCCGATAGACCTGACCGTTGTCCACCGGAGAGACTGTTTGTCCCGGATAGATGGACCAGTAGAGTTATTTCCGAGGTTCATTCTTCGGTGTTGGCAGGTCATCCTGGGATTTTTGGTACCAGGGATTTGGTGGCTAGGTCCTTTTGGTGGCCTTCCTTGTCGCGGGATGTGCGTTCCTTTGTGCAGTCCTGTGGGATTTTTGCTCAGGCCAAGCCTTGCTGTTCTCGTGCCAGTGGATTGCTTTTGCCTTTGCCTGTCCCGAAAAGGCCCTGGACGTATATTTCCATGGATTTTATTTTGGATCTTTCAGTCTCCCAGAGGATGTCTGTCATCTGGGTGGTTTGTGATTGTTTTTCTAAGATGGTCCATTTGGTGCCCTTGCCTAAGCTGCCTTCCTCCTCTGATTTGGTTCCGCTGTTTTTTCAGAATGTGGTGCGTTTGCTTGGTATTCCGGAGAACATTGTGTCTGACAGAGGGTCCCAGTTTGTGTCCAGATTTTGGCGGTCCTTTTGTGCTAAGATGGGCATTGATTTGTCTTTTTCTTCGGCCTTCCATCCTCAGACGAATGGCCAAACCGAACAAACTAATCAGACCTTGGAAACTTATCTGAGATGTTTTGTTTCTGCTGATCAGGATGATTGGGTGACTTTTTTGCCATTGGCTGAGTTCGCCCTCAATAATCGGGCTAGTTCTGCTACCTTGGTTTCACCGTTTTTTTGTAATTCTGGTTTTCATCCTCGTTTTTTCTCAGGGCAGGTTGAGCCTTCTGACTGTCCTGGGGTGGATTCTGTGGTGGATAGGTTGCAGCAGATTTGGAACCACGTAGTGGACAATTTGACGTTGTCTCAGGAGAAGGCTCAGCGCTTTGCTAACCGCCGTCGCTGTGTGGGTCCCCGACTTCATGTGGGGGATTTGGTATGGTTGTCTTCTCGTTATGCTCCTATGAAGGTTTCCTCTCCTAAGTTCAAGCCTCGTTTCATCGGTCCTTATAAGATTTCAGAAATCCTCAACCCTGTGTCATTTCGTTTGGACCTCCCAGCATCTTTTGCCATTCACAATGTGTTCCATAGGTCATTGTTGCGCAGGTATGTGGTGCCTGTGGTTCCTTCTGTTGATCCTCCTGCTCCGGTGTTGGTCGAGGGAGAGTTGGAGTATGTGGTGGAGAAGATCTTGGATTCTCTTATTTCAAGACGGAAGCTTCAGTACTTGGTTAAATGGAAGGGCTATGGTCAGGAGGATAATTCCTGGGTTGTTGCCTCTGATGTTCATGCTGCCGATTTGGTTCATGACTTTCATTTGGCTCATCCTGATCGGCCTGGGGGCTCTGGTGAGGGTTCGGTGACCCCTCCTCAAGAGGGGGGGTACTGTTGTGAATTCCGTTCTCGGGCTCCCTCCTGTGGTCATGAGTGGTACTTTGTGAGTTCTGTTCTTGGGCTCCCTCTGGTGGCTTTGAGTGATACGGCTGGTCTGTAGCTGGCTCCAGCTGCCTCGTTTTTTTCTATGCTGGCTGCCTATTTAACTCCCCCTGGACCTTTACTTGTTGCCTGCTGTCGTTGTATTCAGTACTGGTTCAGATCTCTCTGGGACTTCCCTTGTGACCTGTCTCCTCCTGGAGAAGCTAAGTTCATGCTAGTTCATTTTTTGCTCATTGCTTTTTGAAAATGTTTCTCAGTATATGATGATTTCAGTCCAGCTTGCTTATATGCTATTTTCTTGCTTGCTGGAAGCTCTGGGGTGCAGAGTTGCGCCCCTCACATCGTGAGTCGGTGTGGGGGTTTTTTGTATTCTCTACGTGGATAATTTTTGTAGTATTTTATACTTACCGCACAGATTCCTTGCTATCTTCTGACTATTTAGTTATTAGCGGGCCTCATTTGCTAAAACCTGTTTTCATTTCTATGTTTGTGTTTTCCCCTTATCTCACCGTTATTTGTTGTGAATTTGGATTCTGGGCTCCCCCGGTGGCTACTGGTGGAATTGAACTGTGTCTTCATCTTCTCTGTTCACCTGTTCCCATCAAGATGTGGGAGTCGCTATATAACCTTGCTGCTCTGTTAGTTGCTTGCCGGTCAACAATGTTATCAGAAGCCTCTCTGTGCTTGTTCCTGCTCCTAGACAACTACTAGATAAGTTGGACTCTTGTCCATGTTTGTTTTTGCATTTTTGTTCCAGTTCACAGCTGTAGTTTCGTTACTGTGTCTGGAAAGCTCTTGTGAACAGGAATTGCCACTCTGGTGTTATGAGTTAATGCCAGAGTTCTAAAGTAATTTCTGGATGGTTTTTTGATAGGGTTTTCAGCTGACCATGAAAGTGTCCTTTCTGTCTTCTGCTATGTAGTAAGTGGACCTCAAATTTGCTAAACCTATTTTCATACTACGTTTGTTATTTCATCTTAATTCACCGCCAATACATGTGGGGGGCCTCTGTCTCCTTTCGGGGTATTTCTCTAGAGGTGAGCTAGGACTAATATTTTCCTCTGCTAGCATTATTTAGTCCTCCGGCTGGTGCTGGGCATCTAGAATCAACGTAGGCATGCTACCCGGCCACTGCTAGTTGTGTGTTAGGTTTAGTTCATGGTCAGCTCAGTTCCCATCTTCCAAGAGCTAGTTCCTATATATGCTGATGCTATGTTCTCTTGCCATTGAGAACATGACAGTTTGACCGGCCCCTAAAGGGTTAAAATCCTTGGCTGAGAAAGGAGAGAAATAAGAAGTCTGCTGAGATTTTTTTTTTTTTTTTTTTCTCCTTCTAATCTTTGAATGGCTCTGTGTCCACCTGTTTGTAATGGATCTTCAGAGTGTAACTGAAGGTTTGAATAATCTCGCCACGAAGGTACAAAATTTGCAAGACTTTGTTTGTCATGCACCTGTATCTGAGCCGAGAATTCCTTTGCCGGAATTTTTCTCGGGGAATAGATCTGGGTTTCAGAATTTTCGAAATAATTGCAAATTATTTTTGTCCCTGAAATTTCGCTCTGCCGGAGATCCTGCACAGCAGGTCAGGATTGTGATTTCCTTGCTCCGGGGCGACCCTCAAGACTGGGCTTTCTCATTGACACCAGGGGATCCTGCGTTGCTCAATGTGGATGCGTTTTTTCTGGCCTTGGGGTTGCTTTATGACGAACCTCATTTGGAGCTTCAGGCAGAAAAAACTTTGATGTCCCTATCTCAGGGGCAAGATGAAGCGGAAATTTACTGCCAAAGATTCCGCAAATGGTCTGTGCTTACTCAGTGGAATGAGTGCGCCCTGGCGGCGACTTTCAGAGAGGGTCTCTCTGATGCCATTAAGGATGTTATGGTGGGGTTCCCTGTGCCTGCGGGTCTGAATGAGTCCATGACAATGGCTATTCAGATCGATAGGCGTTTGCGGGAGCGCAAACCAGTGCACCATCTGGCGGTGTCCACTGAGAAGTCGCCAGAGAGTATGCAGTGTGATAGAATTCTGTCCCGAAGCGAGCGGCAGAATTTTAGACGGAAAAATGGGTTGTGTTTCTATTGTGGTGATTCTACTCATGTTATATCAGCATGCTCTAAGCGCACTAAAAAGCTTGATAAATCTGTTTCCATTTGCACCTTACCGTCTAAGTTTATTCTATCTGTGACCCTGATTTGCTCTTTGTCATCTATTACCACGGACGCCTATGTCGACTCTGGCGCCGCTTTGAGTCTTATGGATTGGTCCTTTGCCAAACGCTGTGGGTATGATTTAGAGCCTTTGGAGACTCCTATTCCTCTGAAGGGGATTGACTCCACCCCATTGGCTAATAATAAACCACAATACTGGACACAAGTAACTATGCGTATTAATCCGGATCATCAGGAGATTATTCGCTTTCTGGTGCTGTATAATCTACATGATGATTTGGTGCTAGGATTGCCTTGGCTGCAATCTCACAACCCAGTCCTCGACTGGAGAGCTATGTCTGTGTTGAGCTGGGGATGTAAGGGGGCTCATGGGGATGTACCTGTGGTTTCCATTTCATCATCTATTCCCTCTGAAATTCCTGAGTTCCTGTCTGACTATCGTGACGTCTTTGAAGAATCCAAGCTTGGTTCGTTACCTCCGCACCGAGAGTGCGATTGTGCCATAGATTTAATCCCGGGTAGTAAATACCCAAAGGGTTGTTTGTTTAATCTGTCTGTGCCTGAACATGCTGCTATGCGAGAATATATAAAGGAGTCCTTGGAAAAGGGACATATTCGTCCATCGTCATCTCCCTTAGGAGCCGGTTTTTTCTTTGTGTCAAAAAAAGACGGCTCTTTGAGACCATGTATCGATTATCGGCTTTTGAACAAAATCACTGTTAAATATCAATACCCATTGCCGTTGCTGACTGATTTGTTTGCTCGCATAAAGGGGGCCAAGTGGTTCTCTAAGATTGACCTTCGTGGGGCGTATAATTTGGTGCGAATCAGGCAGGGGGATGAGTGGAAGACCGCATTTAATACGCCCGAGGGCCACTTTGAGTATTTAGTGATGCCTTTTGGTCTTTCAAATGCTCCGTCAGTTTTCCAGTCCTTTATGCATGATATTTTTCGCGATTATTTGGATAAATTTATGATTGTGTATCTGGATGATATTCTGATTTTTTCGGATGACTGGGACTCTCATGTCCAGCAGGTCAGGAGGGTTTTCCAGGTTTTGCGGTCTAATTCTTTGTGTGTGAAGGGTTCTAAGTGTGTTTTTGGGGTACAGAGGATTTCCTTTTTGGGATATATTTTTTCCCCCTCTTCCATTGAAATGGATCCTGTCAAGGTTCAAGCTATTTGTGATTGGACGCAGCCCTCTTCTCTTAAGAGTCTTCAGAAATTTTTGGGCTTTGCTAACTTTTATCGTCGATTTATTGCTGGTTTTTCGGATATTGCTAAGCCATTGACCGATTTGACTAAGAAGGGTGCTGATGTTGCTGATTGGTCCCCTGATGCTGTGGAGGCCTTTCGGGAGCTTAAGCGCCGTTTTTCCTCTGCCCCTGTGTTGCGTCAGCCTGATGTTGCTCTACCTTTTCAGGTTGAGGTCGACGCTTCTGAGATCGGAGCTGGGGCAGTGTTGTCGCAGAAAAGTTCTGACTGCTCCGTGATGAGGCCTTGTGCCTTCTTTTCCCGTAAATTTTCGCCCGCTGAGCGGAATTATGATGTTGGGAATCGGGAGCTTTTGGCCATGAAGTGGGCTTTTGAGGAGTGGCGCCATTGGCTTGAGGGGGCCAGACATCAGGTGGTGGTATTGACTGACCACAAAAATTTGATTTATCTTGAGACTGCCAGGCGCCTGAATCCTAGACAGGCGCGCTGGTCATTATTTTTCTCTCGATTTAATTTTGTGGTGTCGTACCTACCGGGTTCTAAGAATGTTAAGGCGGATGCCCTTTCTAGGAGTTTTGAGCCTGACTCGCCTGGTAACTCTGAGCCCACAGGTATCCTTAAGGATGGAGTGGTATTGTCAGCCGTTTCTCCAGACCTGCGGCGGGCCTTGCAGGAGTTTCAGGCGGATAGACCGGATCGTTGCCCACCTGATAAACTGTTTGTTCCTGATGATTGGACCAGTAGAGTCATCTCTGAGGTTCATTCTTCTGCGTTGGCAGGTCATCCTGGCATTTTTGGTACCAGGGATTTGGTGGCAAGGTCCTTCTGGTGGCCTTCCCTGTCACGAGATGTGCGAGGCTTTGTGCAGTCTTGTGACGTTTGTGCTCGGGCCAAGCCTTGTTGTTCTCGGGCTAGTGGATTATTGTTGCCCTTGCCTATTCCTAAGAGGCCTTGGACGCACATCTCGATGGATTTTATTTCAGATCTGCCTGTTTCTCAGAAGATGTCTGTCATCTGGGTGGTGTGTGACCGTTTCTCTAAGATGGTCCATTTGGTTCCTCTGCCCAAGTTGCCTTCTTCTTCCGAGTTGGTTCCTCTGTTTTTTCAAAATGTTGTTCGTTTGCATGGTATTCCTGAGAATATCATTTCTGACAGAGGGACCCAATTCGTGTCTAGATTTTGGCGGGCATTCTGTGCTAGGATGGGCATAGATTTATCTTTTTCGTCCGCTTTCCATCCTCAGACGAATGGCCAGACTGAGCGGACTAATCAGACCCTGGAGACATATCTGAGGTGTTTTGTGTCTGCTGACCAGGATGATTGGGTTGCTTTTTTGCCATTGGCAGAGTTCGCTCTCAATAATCGGGCCAGCTCTGCCACTTTGGTGTCCCCGTTTTTCTGTAATTCGGGGTTTCATCCTCGATTTTCCTCTGGTCAGGTGGAATCTTCGGATTGTCCTGGAGTGGATGCTGTGGTGGAGAGATTGCATCAGATCTGGGAGCAGGTGGTGGACAATTTGAGGTTGTCCCAGGAGAAGACTCAGCTTTTTGCCAACCGCCACCGTCGTGTTGGTCCTCGGCTTTGTGTTGGGGACTTGGTGTGGTTGTCTTCTCGTTTTGTCCCTATGAGGGTCTCTTCTCCTAAGTTTAAGCCTCGGTTCATCGGCCCGTATAAGATATTGGAGATTCTTAACCCTGTTTCCTTCCGTTTGGACCTCCCTGCATCCTTTTCTATTCATAACGTTTTTCATCGGTCATTATTGCGCAGGTATGAGGTACCGGTTGTGCCTTCCGTTGAGCCTCCTGCTCCGGTGTTGGTTGAGGGTGAGTTGGAGTACGTTGTGGAGAAAATCTTAGACTCTCGTGTTTCCAGACGGAGACTCCAGTATCTGGTCAAGTGGAAGGGATACGGCCAGGAGGATAATTCTTGGGTGAATGCATCTGATGTTCATGCCTCTGATTTGGTTCGTGCCTTTCATAGGGCCCATCCTGATCGTCCTGGTGGTTCTGGTGAGGGTTCGGTGCCCCCTCCTTGAGGGGGGGGTACTGTTGTGAATTTGGATTCTGGGCTCCCCCGGTGGCTACTGGTGGAATTGAACTGTGTCTTCATCTTCTCTGTTCACCTGTTCCCATCAAGATGTGGGAGTCGCTATATAACCTTGCTGCTCTGTTAGTTGCTTGCCGGTCAACAATGTTATCAGAAGCCTCTCTGTGCTTGTTCCTGCTCCTAGACAACTACTAGATAAGTTGGACACTTGTCCATGTTTGTTTTTGCATTTTTGTTCCAGTTCACAGCTGTAGTTTCGTTACTGTGTCTGGAAAGCTCTTGTGAACAGGAATTGCCACTCTGGTGTTATGAGTTAATGCCAGAGTTCTAAAGTAATTTCTGGATGGTTTTTTGATAGGGTTTTCAGCTGACCATGAAAGTGTCCTTTCTGTCTTCTGCTATGTAGTAAGTGGACCTCAAATTTGCTAAACCTATTTTCATACTACGTTTGTTATTTCATCTTAATTCACCGCCAATACATGTGGGGGGCCTCTGTCTCCTTTCGGGGTATTTCTCTAGAGGTGAGCTAGGACTAATATTTTCCTCTGCTAGCATTATTTAGTCCTCCGGCTGGTGCTGGGCATCTAGAATCAACGTAGGCATGCTACCCGGCCACTGCTAGTTGTGTGTTAGGTTTAGTTCATGGTCAGCTCAGTTCCCATCTTCCAAGAGCTAGTTCCTATATATGCTGATGCTATGTTCTCTTG
This sequence comes from Ranitomeya variabilis, assembly GCF_051348905.1. Taxonomy (NCBI): domain Eukaryota; kingdom Metazoa; phylum Chordata; class Amphibia; order Anura; family Dendrobatidae; genus Ranitomeya; species Ranitomeya variabilis. The sequence continues at coordinate 325,610,136 of NC_135237.1, read as the reverse complement.
CCATTGAGAACATGACAGTTATTATTTGTGGGGGGCTGTCTATACTTTGGGGTAAATTTCTGAGGCAAGTGAGGCTTTGTTTCTCTCTAGGGATAGCTAGTTCTCAGGCTGTGAAGGGGCGTCTAGGCCGAGTCAGGAACGCTCCACGGCTGCCTATAGTGTGTGTTGATAGGATCAGGGTTGCGGTCAGTAAAGTTCCCACATTCCCAGAGCTTGTCCTTTATTTCTGGTTTACCTATCTGGTCATTTCATGTGTTCCTAACCACCAGGACCATAACAGCTTTGCTGCTGACACTGTTGGGGAGTTATTCAAAATTGAAGGCATACTGAACCAGCATGGCTACCACAGCATCTTGCAGCGGCATGCTATTCCATCTGGTTTGCGTTTAGTTGGACCCTCATTTATTTTTCAACAGGACAATGACCCCAAACACACCTCCAGGCTGTGTAAGGGCTATTTGACCAAGAAGGATAGTGATGGGGTGCTACGCCAGATGAATTGGCCTCCACAGTCACCAGACCTGAACCCAATCGAGATGGTTTGGGGTGAGCTGGACCGCAGAGTGAAAGCAAAAGGGCCAACAAGTTTAAGCAGCTCTGCAAACTCCTTCAAGATTCTTGGAAGACCATTCCCGGTGACTACCTCTTGAAGCTCATCAAGAGAATGCCAAGAGTGTGCAAAGCAGTCATCAAAGCAAAAGGTGGCTACTTTGAAGAACCTAGAATATAAGACATAATTTCAGTTGTTTCACACATTTTTGTTAAGTATATAATTCCACATGTGTTAATTCATAGTTTTGATGCCTTCAGTGTGAATGTACAATTTTCATAGTCATGAAAATACAGAGAAATCTTTAAATGAGAAGGTGTGTCCAAACTTTTGGTCTGTACTGTATATAATATAAAGTATATATATAATCTCAGTTCACTTGCATAATGAGGGTTGGAATAAGACCAAATATCATGTTTCTGTCTAAACTATGTGTATATAAATGTAAATTAACTCAAGTCTGACGTTGCAGTGCCGTTTCATAATGCAGATTCTATTACATATATTTTTTCCATTTCAATCCATAGCATGTTCCCTGCTTTTCCTCTTTCATTCTTCTCCTCTTCTTACACTGAGTTTGAGAATGAAATGCTGCACTGCTGAGAAAATGCCATGAAAATATAACCCAGTGTGTTCCGTAAAAATAAATAAGCAAGGCCACCCAAAAATTCAATTAGTGCTAGTGTAGAATGCAGGAAATGGCTGGAGATCCGTCAAAGGCAGCCCTAGGCTAGATCCAGGATACGGAACAGTGACAGGAAGACTTGGAGCAGGGAATCAGTCTCAGTGTGAAGATGGCTCTACTCCAAGGAAAACTGCATGCTAATAGGTTAATACTGATTTCCTGAAACATCCAGCCTGGGTATTACAAGCTGGAATTCACATTCAGACCTAGGCAATGACTGATTCTCAGACTTTGCTTTTACGGTGATGAAATAACACTAGAAAGTTCACGTCGCATTAGATATTTCATGTTTTAAGCTTATTAAACATTCAGAGTACAAACTGTGCAGATATCTTCAAGCCACCTGAATAAGCAGCAAGCAAGGGTTGAGAAACTGATTTGTATTTTAATATGTCCCCGTGAGAAGTTTCCCAAACTTGGATGGTCCTGTATTGGCTAATATTGCTTCTAACCAATTCTTGTTTATTTTTTTTATATTTTTTCTAGTAGGATGTGTGAATTTGTAATATTTGGTTGTGAAAGCTGTCCTGTCAATTCTCCTTCGCGATCATCAAGCAACCATCCAAAGCCATGTTAGTGTTGGCATTATGTCTTTTTAATCAGGTTCCCTGCATTTTACTCATCATGATTATCTGCAGTTTGTGTCACTGCATCAGTCCTACCAGTGGATGGTGGAAATACAGGTGGCAAGTCTGTGACTTCTAAGAGTGCTCGTCATAGACAGGTTTCAGATAACGGTGGCCATTTTCAGAGGATGCAAGGGAGCTTTAAAATAGAAGAACGTCAGCATGATAATTTAAAATATGGGTCTGTTGACTCTACATTTAACATATGAAGTGAATTTTACGATTTGTACTGATGGCTTTCTTTAATTTGTAGTAGTTCAGTCAGTATTTGCCGAGTATACACATAGCGCATGCATAATCTTGCATCCAACACTAAAGGTTGTACATTTGTCTCTCAAATGTACCATTATTTAAAATTGTTGAGCTCTACATTGTCAATGTCTTCGTGTTGTCAGTCATTCTATCAATTAGGTCTACACAGTCAGTGAATCCATCTCCATCACAGAAGCAACACAATGTTCTGGTCAACTGTAATTCATTAGTTTGTTATCATTATGGCATGCCAATACAGAACGCTCAGTTACTCCATAGTTCTTAAATTGAGTGACTGCATTGCTCATAAGAAGCGATTTCATCAGCCTGGCATGCGGGGGTGGCATCCCGGTCACCTCTACAAGACTAAAAAAATTTTAGCGCATTGGAAATTGAACAGCAAATATCTGTAATATAACTGTATAAACATAACTATAAATTACAAATACCAGTGTGCACTGGGAAGTATTGGATAAACTATTGTAGCTTGGTTTTCCTTTAAGCAGGGCTGTCATTCAGTTTGCTGCTGTTGCCCTCTGTCTCAAGCCATCCACCTGGCACTCAGCATTTTGGGCAATTTGCTCTTTCTACCTCTCTACCTTACACGCAGGTCATTTTTACTAATCAACAAAGATTTTAGCACTTACAGTATGTATTATTGTCTTACAAATACATATTGATGAACAAGCAGCATGTATAGTACTGTAGATTCTCTGTTTTGGGTACTTCTGATATCACTGGTCACAAGTGAAAAATAATGTTAGGCCGGGTTCACATTGCTTTAACAGCAGCCCGTTCAACACATGCGTTAATGGGCTGCTGTTAACGCAAGTGCCGATATGTCAGCGCGCTAGCGCAGATAGAGCTAGCAGATGCTCTATCTGCGCTAGCAATGACGGACCCGGACACGCGGCAGCCCTCATCCCAGGGTCCGTCACTCAATAATGGCACATTGCTAGCACACGGCCATTGTAGGCGTGCGCTAGCAATGTGTCCGACATAGGACATAATGGCGACATTAACGGACTGCGTTACACCGCGTTATGCCACGGTGTAACGTAGTCCATCTAACGGACGCCTATTACGTAATGTGAACCCAGCCTTAATGATTGTTCCATTCATAGGTTTACCTAAATTTTAACATAATATGTTATGTGCATTCTTCTTATTCTAATTTTTGGTTGTTTGCTTCTATTGACTCCTCAATCCCTGCCACCACTTGATTGATGTGGACGATACATCCTATGTCATCCACACATCACTGCAAATCTTGCTCTTGTGTTGTTGAAGTACAGCCATGTGCAGGCGCAATTTGCTCTGCTACCACTGCCGCATGCACATTACAGGACTTTGTTCTGCCCTTAGTAGTACAGAGAAAAGCACGCCTGCGAAGGCCGATGCTTCAATTTTCAGACGCTTGATTTGAAGTGCTATGTGGATGATGTAAGATGCATCATCCACATCAATCAAGGCAGGAGAATGCAATTGCGGGGATAGAGAAAGTGCCAGGCAAAGGTCAAAAATGCCTATAGGACCATACTGCGTCGAATAACATACAGTCTGGGTGAATTATAATGAGTATTTTTTTAATATCCAGGGAAAGTATGGGGACTTATATACAGATTGCTGGACTGCGGTACAAGGGGAGTTAAAGGTAGTAACTTTAATTTATATTGGGAAAACCTGCTGACAGTTTCGCTTTACGCCACCGAGAGATGACATATTGAAGTTTATACACATGACTAGTGTTGAGCATTCCGATACTGCAAGTATCGGGTATCGGCCGATACTTGCTGTATCGGAATTCCGATACCGAGATCCGATATTTTTGTGATATCGGGTATCGGTATCGAAACAACATTAATGTAAAAATGTGTAAAAGAGAGAATTAAAATAAAAAATATTGCTATACTCACCTCTCCGACGCAGCCTGCACCTTACCGAGGGAAGCGGCAGCGTTCTTTGTTTAAAATTCGCGCTTTTCTTTCCTTTACGTGAGTCCCGGTGTAACAGGCCAGATTATACCCCCAGGCCAGACTATACCCGGGGTTAAAGTGGCCTAGGCTAGATTATAGGCCAAACTATACCCCGGGGTATAAAATAGCCTAGGCCAAAGTATACCCCTCCAGGCCAGATTATACCCCCCAGGGTAAGCTGAGGGAAAGCTGCTCATTCTTCTAGGTCACAGCTCCCCCTCCCATCGGGCACTGCTCCTTTTCAAGCTCCTCCACCTCTGGTGACGCCAGGGATCTCCCTTTCTAAGCCCCACCCCCTCCCTATAGTCACATGTGACATGAAATCTTCAGCCCTGCTCGTGCCAGCTCGTTGTCTTGGCGCCTTGGATATGCTTGGAAAAGGGCTTTGTATACCTAGGGGGCACTGACGAGCACTGAGGGGTGGGTGGGGAACCCCTTTACTGGTTGCTATGGGATATAGCATGATCACTCTATCCTAGCAACACCTTGGATACGCTTGGAAAAGGGGTTTATCTATCTTGGGGGCACCATTGCAGCACTGCGGGTGGGTGGGGAAACCTTTTACTGGTTGCTATGGGATTTTACATGATCACTCTATCCTAGCAACGCCTTGAATACGCTTGAAAAAGGGGTTTATCTACCTTGGGGGCACTCTCGCAGCACTTAAGGATAGGTGGTTAACCCCTTAGGTGGTTGCTATGGGATTTTACATGACCACTTTATCCTAGCAACGGCTTGTATACGCTTGGAAAAGGGGTTTATCTACCTTGGGGGCACCCTTGCAGCACTGTGGGGAAGCCGGGGAACCCTTTTACTGGTTGCTATGGGATTTTACATGACCAATTTATCCTAGCAACCAGTAAAAGGCTATAGTCTGGCCTGAGGGTATAGTGTGGCCTGTTATAGTTTGGCCTAGGCTGTTTTACATCCTTAGGTATAGTTTGGCCTAGGCCAAAATATACCCAGGGTTAAATGTAGCCTAGGCCACTTTAACCCTGGGGGTATAATGTGGCCTGGAGGGGTATAGTTTGGCCTAGGCTATTTTACACCCCGGGGTATAGTTTGGCCTAGGCCATTTTATGCCTGGGTATAGTTTGGCCTAGGCCAGTTTATACCCCGGGGTATACTCTGGCCTAGGCCAAATTATACCCGGGGTTAATCTGGGACGGGGTTACTTTGGCCTGTTACACCGGCTTGTGATTGGTTGCGTGCCGCCCATGTGACCAGGACGCAACCAATCACAGCAAGCCGTGACGTAATTTCAGGTCCTTCAGGATTTTAAAATTACGTTCCGGCGTTGTGATTGGTTGCGTCGCAGTCACATGGGCGACGCAACCAATCACAGCAAGCCGTGACGTAATTTCAGGTCCTTAAGGATTTTAAAATTACGTCCCGGCTTTGTGATTGGTTGCGTCGCAGTCACATGGGAGACGCAACCAATCACAAGCCGTGACGTCACGGGAGGCTGGACACGCGTGCATTTTAAAATGGGCGCGTGTCCAGCCTCCCGTGACGTCCCGGCTTGTGATTGGTTGCGCCGCGATCAACCAATCACAAGCTGGGAGGCTGGACACGCGCGCATTTTAAAATTTTAAAATGCGCGCGTGTCCAGCCTCCCGGCTTGTGATTGGTTGACCGCGGCGCAACCAATCACAAGCCGGGACGTCACGGGAGGCTGGACACGCGCCCATTTTAAAATTTTAAAATGCGCGCGTGTCCAGCCTCCCGGCTTGTGATTGGTTGATCGCGGCGCAACCAATCACAAGCCGGGACGTCACGGGAGGCTGGACACGCGCCCATTTTAAAAAGCGCGCGTGTCCAGCTTCCCGTGACGTCACGGCTTGTGATTGGTTAATGGCGGCCATGTTGCCGGGACGCGGACCAATCACAGCAAGCCGTGACGTAATTTTGTCACGGCTTGCTGTGATTGGTCCGCGTCCCGGCAACATGGCGCCGTGACCAATCATAAGCCGGGACGTCACTGGAGGCTGGACACGCGCGCTTTTTAAAAAGCGCGCGTGTCCAGCCTCCCGTGACGTCACGGCTTGTGATTGGTTAATGGCGGCCATGTTGCCGGGACGCGGACCAATCACAGCAAGCCGTGACGTAATTTCGTCACGGCTTGCTGTGATTGGTCCGCGTCCCGGCAACATGGCCGCCCTGACCAATCACAAGCCGGGACTTCACGTAACCAAGTAAAAGCGTGAATTTTAAACAAACAACGCTGCCGGTTCCCTCGCTGAGGTCCAGGCTGCGTCGGAGAGGTGAGTATAGCGATATTTTTTATTTTAATTCTTTCTTTTACACATTTATATGGATCCCAGGGCCTGAAGGAGAGTTTCCTCTCCTTCAGACCCTGGGAACCATCAGGAATACCGTCCGATACTTGAGTCCCATTGACTTGTATTGGTATCGGGTATCGGTATCGGATTGGATCCGATACTTTGCCGGTATCGGCCGATACTTTCCGATACCGATACTTTCAAGTACTACACATGACATGTCAAAAACAAACAATACTTCATGTAGTGGAGACAAAGAAAATTAAAATAGTTCATGTCATATTAATTTGTATGAATGTCTAATAATATATAAAGATTAAAAAGCAAGACTGGAAAGGGACAAATTACTGAACATGTGAGCTATAAACATGCTTGGCTTTTATCCTTGACTTCCGTCCTCATGTTTATCTGAATAGATGCATGTTATATATCCATTTGTGTAACTTATCAAGTAACAATCATGTTGCTTATTTAGTCATCCATATCCCACCATGGTTTTTGAAAATTTAGAGTTGAAAAGGTCTTGGTAGTGTGGATCCATTCCACTTACATAACTATGACAATACAAAAGAAAACCTTTCAATATGTCTGTCTATGAGTCATAATTCAGATATTAGATCTGAATTTTTCATTGATGTGTCAGGTACATGTACATAGTAAATAGTAAAAAAGTATAAAATTCACTAACCAATACTAGATGACACCAGCGCTCACCACTGGATAAATAAATTCCACCCTAAGGGAAAGAAAAGGGGGAAATAGCAAAGATGTGTGTGGTAGGAACACAGGAGAGAAGAGTAACCACCCCCAGCTGCTGGAATCTAAACAGAATATGTGCCAATTCTGTAGAAAACCTGAATCAGTGCTTACAAATAAGATACCGCGCTTGGAGGAAACAACTGTGGCGCTAGGGAATAATCGGCAAAATAAAGCCCCTATAACTAGTCGTTTGGTACCTTCCCTATTGGACAACACAATCCACATGTGGCTCAGAGAGTACTACAGTCAATAGTCACCCGTATCTAGTCCATACGTAACACTGTTGAGTGTGACAATGCTGCTTACCTCCGGTAATGTGGATGAATCATTTCGTCCTAAGATCTATCCCGGTTAGTCCGGCCATGTCGCGCTGGACAGGCGGGCGAATGGATATAAGCGGTTGTAAAACTGGTGGTAACGGCTGGAGGTAAGAAGCACCTCAGCTGTGTATTGACAGGGAGCCCCAGCTGTAGGCGTCCCTGGATACCTGCTGAGAAAAAAATGGCTGTCGGTACTCAAACGCGCGTGCTCAAGAGTGATGTCACTAAAGCTAAGGAGCGCTGCTTAGACCAAAAAGATATCAACGCGTTTCGAAGGTATATGACCTTCTTCATCAGGGTTAGAACCCATATTGTGGTTGCTTCTATATATAGTATCGGCGGCAACCTGTGTGTCTCCGCCCCCCAGCACTGAAACCGCTCAATCCCACCCCAGCCATTCATTCTATCTGTGTGTTTGTGTATCTTAATGCAGCTAATGGTCGGCATTGAATAAACCTGGCTGAATCAATATATGCTATTCCTTCTCAAGACAAATACTTGTGTTCAATACATATTCATAAATTTTAAATAAAAGCATACATATACTTGTTCCCTGAATTTGAAAACTCCACCTATTTGTTAAAACTAGCTTTATTGCATATTCCTTAAATTCAAAGTTTTCCCACCTACAAAGAATGGAGAGGTCAGTCATTTTTATCGTAGATAAGATACACTTCAATTGTGAGAGACAGAATATAAAATAAATCCAGAAAATCGCATTATATGATTATTACATAATGTATTTGAATTTTATTGCATGAAATAAGTATTTGATACAATAGAAAAACAGAACTTAATATTTGGTTGTTTGCAATTACAAGTAGTTCTTGACCAAGTTTGGACACGCTGCAGCAGGGCTTTGGCCCACTCCTCCATACAGATGTTCTGGAGATCTTTCAGGTCTAGAGACTGGCTAGGACACTCTAGGAACTTGAAATGCTGTGTGTTTGTCGAGTAATTGTCATGCTTTGTAGACCCAGCCACAACCCATCCTCAATGCTGTTACTGAGGGAAAGAGGCTGTTGGTCACAATCTCACGATACATGACTCCATCCATCCTTCCTTAAATACAGTGCAATCGCCCTGTCCTTTTGCAGAAAGGCACCCCCAAAGTATGATGTTTTCCCCACAATGCTTCACAGTTGGGACAGTGTTCTTGGGGTTGTACTCATCCTTCTTCTTGTTCCAAACACGGCGAGTGGAGTTGATGGCAAAAATTTCTACTTTGGTCTCATCAGACAGTAGCTCTGGCATCTCTGCCCTCTGCCCCTTTTTCCCGGCTGAGACACCAACTTACTCACTGCCGTGGCCTCCGTTCCTCATTTCCTGTTTTGGCTGCTAGTGCTCAGGGTGCGTGCACTCAGTGCAGATCCCCGGGCACTGTACTTAAGGCACGCACAGTCCTTTCCTTGGGACAGCACGCACCGTTCTAAAGTGTCCCAAATCGTGGCTGGGAGACACTCATTATTTAAGTCATCTCCACCTGAAGGAAGGTGCCTGTGCAACGTTATAAGTTTGTTTCTAAACACTCTTGTTAGTTCTTAGGTTCAAGTGCTCAGTTTGCTGTATACCTGCCTGTCTATCAGCCATGCCCGCTTGCCCATCTACCAGCTGTTCCCACCTGCTTGTCTACCAGCCGTGCCCACCTGTCTGTCTATCAACATTATCCACCTGCCTGTTTATCAGGCGGTCCAGGTTGTACTTGCCAGTTCTCATCTCTACATCAGCCAATCCAGTCACACCTGTCAGTGCTCATCTGTACATCAACCATTCCCGTCTGCATCCGTGGTTCCCGTGTCCTTATAGTGCCTGCCTGCATCTACTGGACTTTCCTTCAGGCAGTCCCAGCTATCCATCCCTAGGAGGTCAGCTTCCATTTACCCAAGGTCAGTCCTGGTGTAGCAACTAGTCCACCTCCTTTGTCTCTTCGGATCACGGTATTGTATGCCGCTGTATGTACGAGATTGGATCAGGTGAGGGTCCTAGTTACACCCCCAGGCTTTCCATGGGCCCCTGCACAGTGGTTCTACCACCCAGCCCATTACGCTGACCACAAGAACTTCCTCCATGCCTTCTCTGGATAATCCAGATGGTTATTGGGCTTGAACATATGCTGGTGTGAGCAGGAAGACCTTTCATGCCCTGCAGGATTTTAATTTAAATTGCCATAGTGTGTTACTGGGAAACTGGACAGCAAAAAAGAATGTTTGCCATGTTTTATGGTAGTTAGCCTTGGTATTTTCTCAAGACTGCTCCAACTAAAAATGCTTTTAACAGTTTTTTATATATATATATTTATCAAATTAAAACATTTATTTTTACTCATGATGACTCTCTGTTGATTCCTCCAAGAATTTCCTTCATCTAAACGGGAGCGCCTTCCAGGATTCTCCATCCATACGTAGTGTGTTACTAACGGCAATGTTTGATACTGTAGTCCCAGCTCTCTTCAGGTCTTTAACCAAGTCCTCCCGTGTAGTTCTTGGCTGATTCCTGACCTTTCTCACAATCATCCTATTCCTTACCCCACAAGGCAAGATCTTGCATGAGGCCTCAAACCGAGGAAGATTGACAGTCATCTTGTGTTTCTTTTATAATAATAGTGCCAACAGTTGTTGCCTTTTCACCAAGTTGCTTGCCTACTGTCCTGTAAACCATCCCAGCCTTCTGCAGGTCTACAGTTTTGTCCTTTGTTTGTGTCCTCAGACAACTCTTTGGTCTTGGCCATGGTGGAGATGCTGGAATGTGATTGATTGAGTGTGTGGACAGGTGTCTTTTATACAGTTAGCGAGTTCAAACAGGTGCAATTAATACAAGCAATGAGTGCATAGTAGGAGGGCTTCTTAAAGAAAAACTAACAGGTCTGTGAGAGTCAGAATTCTTGCTTGTTGGTAGGTGATCAAATACGTATTTCACGCAATAAAATGCAATTTAATTATTTAAAAATCATACAATGGGATCTTCTGTTTTTTATTTTTAGATTCTGTCTTTCACAGTTGAAGTGTACCTACGATAAAATACTACATACCTCTCTATTCTTTGTAGGTGGGAACATTTTCTCCACTGTATATGTATGTGGAGGTCATGAGAGATAGTGTTCTAATATGTAGGGGCATACTGTTCTGACCTGTTACAGCTGCAACCAAATACTGACCGTAGCAAGCAACACATTAGACACATTAGAACTAAAATGAGTACTGTTGGTTGCATATGTAGCACTAAAAGGGAAGCATTGGTAAGGTGTTCTTACATTATTTTAAATTTTAAATGTGGGATAGAAAACCCCTTTAATAAAGTCTTTAAAGAGCAGCTAAACTTTAAAAAAAAAATTTAAATAATTTTATCCAGCATGTAAAGCTGAAATCTTGCAAATCACGGTGGCTCAGTGGTTAGCACTGCAGGCTTGCAGAGCTGGGGTCCTGGGTTCAAATCTCACCAAGGACAAAACGTACAAGGAGTTTGAATGTTCTCTCTGTATTTGCTTGGTTTTCCTCAGAAGTATCCGGTTTCCTCCCACACCCCAAAGACATACTGATAGGGGATTGTGAACCCTAATGTGCTGCGGAAATTAATTGTGCTGTATAAGCGAATAAAAATCAATCAATCATGTAAGTTTCTTCCAAACCCCTGTTTTTCTCCAGTTTATTTGTCTGTCTTTAACTGAACATACTCATTTGGAGTACAGATGATGGCAGTGAAAGAGTGATCTCAGTACACGTGTAGCACTAACACTGGGGATAAACCTGCTGCATGAGGCTGTTCTGACAAGAACAACACTCAGAAGAGGAGGCAGGTGCTGACCCTTTCACTGCCAAGATCAGTACTCCTTATTACAACCCCTGGCAAAAATTATGGAATCACCGGCCTTGGAGGATGTTCATTCAGTTGTTTAATTTTGTAGAAAAAAAGCAGATCACAGACATGGCACAAAACTAAAGTAATTTCAAATGGCAACTTTCTGGCTTTAAGAAACACTAAAAGAAATCAAGAACAAAAAATGTGGTAGTCGGTAATGGTTTCTTTTTTTTAACCAAGCATAGGGAAAAAATGATGGAATCACTAAATTCTGAGGAAAAAAATATGGAATCATGAAAAACAAACAAAAACACTCCAACACATCACTAGTATTTTGTTGCACCACCTCTGGCTTTTATAACAGCTTGCAGTCTCTGAGGCATGGACTTAATGAGTGTCACACAGTACTCTTCATCAATCTGGCTCCAACTTTCTCTGATTGCTGTTGGCAGATCAGCTTTGCAGGTTGGAGCCTTGTCATGGACCATTTTCTTCAACTTCCACCAAAGATTTTCAATTGGATTGAGATCCGGACTATTTGCAGGCCATGACATTGACCTTATGTGTCTTTTTTCAAGGAATGTTTTCACAGTTTTTGCTCTATGGCAGGATGCATTATCATCTTGAAAAATGATTTCATCATCCCCAAACATCCTTTCAATTGATGGGATAAGAAAAGTGTCCAAAATATCAACATAAACTTGTGCATTTATTGAAGATGTAATGACAGCCATCTCCCCAGTGCCTTTACCTGACATGCAGCCTCATATCATCAATGACTGTGGAAATTTGCATGTTCTCTTCAGGCAGTCATCTTTATAAATCTCATTGGAATGGCACCAAACAAAAGTTCCAGCATCATCACCTTGCCCAATGCAGGTTCGCAATTCATCACTGAATAAGACTTTCATCCAGTCATCAACAGTCCACAATTGCTTTTCCTTAGCCCATTGTAACCTTGTTTTTTTTTTGTTTAGGTGTTAATGATGTATTTCGTTTAACTTTTCTGGATGTAAATCCCACTTCCTTTAGGCAGTTTCTTACAGTTCAGTCACAGACATTGACTCCAGTTTCCACCCATTCATTCCTCATTTGTTTTGTTGTGCATTTCCTGTTTTGGAGACATATTGCTTTAAGTTTCCGGTCTTGACGCTTTGATGTCTTCCTTGGTCTACCAGTATGTTTACCTTTAACAACCTCCCCATGTTGTTTGTATTTGGTCCAGATTTTAGACACAGCTGACTGTGAACAACCAACATCTTTTGCAACATTGTGTGATGATTTACCCTCTCTTAAGAGTTTGATAATCCTCTCCTTTGTTTCAATTGACATCTCTCCTGTTGGAGCCATGATTAATGTAAGTCCATGAATGAATGAATGAATGAACATCCTCCAAGGCCGGTGATTCCATAATTTTTGCCAGCGGTTGTAGTACTTTCTTACATCAATGCAGCTAAAAGCAAGCAAATAAATTGGGGAAATGCAGGCATTTGGAATCCACTTTTATTAATTATTTTTGTTATAGCGATGAAGAGAAATCCACTAAAAAAGTAGTTTGCAAAGTTTCATAACTTTCCATGCCGGACAAAATTATAAAAAAATAAATAAAAGTTTGGTTGCTCTTTTAAGTTTCAAAACTCATGACATATTTTTTGTATTGTTTAAAAATAAGCCTTTGTGTATAAAGCATAAATTGTGTAATATAAATGTAACATTTCATCCATAATTCTATGCCACAGAAACATATTTTTATATAATCCTGTAATTATAAGAGTGATTCGAGTTTACACATTCGCATTGTGGTCCTTTGTATGCATTTTGTGCCTTCTCTTTTGCCTAGTGATTAAACTTGTGCAGAAAGTGGTATGAAATGTTTGCTGCAGACCGCGGCTTAGAGACACATCTGAAAAACCTCTTCCAATTCTGTTTTATATTTCCAGTATATAAACCAAAATGACAGAATATTGGCTCTGATCCTGTGTGAACCATTTTGTAATTCATAAAAATATGGTTTTCAGATGCAAATAAAAACTGTAATATAAATTAGGAAAGCGTACATCTGAAAATCATATCAGATTACACTAATCTAACATAATTACTACTGCTTGCAAAACGATACTATAGTCAAAAGAAAAATAGGAGTGACAGTCGAATGAAAATTGTGATGCATGAAAAATTATAACATTTAGTGATTTTACATACTGTATCTATAGAATATGGAAGGTTGTGTGATATCCCCGCTTATTGTCTATTACATTAAGCAATATATAGTATCCTGACAGACTCATGGTCCTGACAGACTCATGGACTTATCTGTGACACAGATGTGTGAATGCGGCCTATTGCTACAGTTAAGGCTAGCTTTACACTGGCGTCGGAGGTCTGTCTGATTTTTGTTTGAATGTCCATCATTTTAAATAAAAAAATGCTGATTTTTCTTCCTTTAGAAATGACTAAATCTGTAACCTAATGCAGGCTCTAAAGTCTGAGCCTAGCCTTAGAAGGGTAAGAATTATCATATTTTTATACAGTCCAAATACAAGAATTAAGAGCCCAACAAAAGGTCAGTATAAAGGTTGTATTTGTATGTACAGTAAATGAATTAATAGTGTAAGAGTATGCATTGAAAAGTGGTTGTAGTCTACACAACTTTATACTTTTGCAGTGTTGAGGAGCCAATACATCCCTGAGGGTCAGCAACGAGGGTTCGAGAAAAATTAAACACTAATTTAGGGCCATGGTAGACATTGAGACATACGGAGAAAGTAAGCTTGGCTGGCCTACAATAGTATGGAGAGCTGAGTAGAAGTGAGAGTTGTTCAGAAAGAGGACATGAGAATCAGAATTCAATCAGCAGGATGGTGATTTATGCAAGCTCTGCCCTATAAGCGATCAATCGGGGGTCAGATGTTGTATATTCTAAATGCACACCAATAGAGATGGCATAGGCACACAGCACATAATGTTTTACAGTGGATATAAAAATTCTATACACCCCTATTAAAATGCCATGTTTTTACAATGTAAAAAGATCCAAGAAGAAGAATTTCAGAACTTTTTCGATGTTTCAAGGGGTTTTCCACTAATCAGACAACCCATTTTGAATCCCTATGTTTCTCCCAGTTATATAACACGTATACTCATCTACTGTGCCAGCGCAGTTCCAGCGGTGTCGGCACTGGCTCTCCCGGGGCTCGCTTGACATTGTCATATGAGACAATCACTACGACCAATTAGCACTATCCTAACTCTCTCCTGGTTTATACTTAGCAGTGACAGTCAAAACACGGAACCCTTGCCTGAGTGGTCCCGTGTATGGGGTAGTCGGGAAAAAGAGCTATCGACTGGACAATTGGATTAAAAATAACATAAAAGATCTGGTCAATGCCTTGTCTACACATAAAAATAACAAAAAACTAACTGGCACATCCAAACTACAGTAGTCTGAATAAATGCATACAGGGAACTGCTACCTCCATATACAGTACAATATACAAAAAAAAGGTTGCACTCTATCGTGCTAAATTCATTTCAACTACTCTATGGCCATGAGTCTTTGTTAGTGCCCTTCTGATACACACCATTAGCATGCATAGACATAGATATGATTTGGTAATGATTGAAAACAAGTATAAAAATGCACAGCCTGCCATAACATTAAATTCATGTGAAGGTATTAGGAATGTTCTCAATGCCTTTATGATCAGGACATTTTTTCTTTTGCACTTTAACTTTTTCCTCCCTGTCTTTCAAAAGCCATAACTTTTTTATTTATCCATCAACTAAACCATATCAATGTTTTTTTTGGTTTTGGATGAAACCGAAAAACACCAGTCCAATTGAATGTTGAAAGCCGACGTTTTACACATTCTCTGAGCTGAGAATGGCCAAATCCCACTCCTTGGCAACAAAAAACAGCTGCCTGTGAGACACCGCAGACCACCATATCTGGTGGCCCAATGGTGCACCCCTGCTAGCTACACCTGGGGCAAATGCCACGCCTGCGCATCCCAGTCCTACAGACAAAAAACTGACCAGCACAACCCAACTAATGTGAATAGGTGCTAGCTGACATAAGAATTCTAAAAAAATATATAGCTGCACTTTGGAATGTTTAGAATGGTACATGTAGAAAATTGGAACTGCATTACTGACATAGAACACTGGTTAAGTGCTATATAATGTACATGTGAAATTTTGAAAACTTGAAAATTCAATATTGGTATAGGAAAATTTTCAGTAAGAAGAAGGTACTTAGCACATAGATTGGCCAAAGTACAGTATATGTGCCCAACATCAATGTGTACCTTATAGTTGGGTCCCTGTTCTGATAAGATTCCTCTCTTGGACTAAAAAGCCTACAATATATGGGACAGAAAGGAACCAGCTCGTTAAAACCAACTTGCTGGTTCCTTCTTGCCCCATATATTGTAGGCTTTTTAGTCCAAAAGAGGAATCTTATCAGGACAGGGGCCCAACTATAAGGTACACATTGACGTTGGCCAATTGGCCAATCTATGTGCTAAGTACCTTCTTTTTACTGTAAGTCTTCCTACAGTAATACTGCATTTCCAATTTTTCAAATTTTCACATGTACATAATATAGCACTTAACAATGTTCTATGGCAGTAATGCAGTTCCAATTTTCTAGATGTACCATTCTAAACAATCCAGTGTGCAACCCAACCCTAGATACACCCCGGCCCAAGCAATGACACTACTACCATGTTTCACAGATGCTATGACATTTTTATGCTGTTATGTAGTGTTTTCTTTGTACAAACATAATGATTCTCATTTAAAAATACAATACATTGCAATAGCCTTGTGGCTTGTACAGGTGATCTTACCAAATTGCAGACTGTAAGCAAAGTTCTTTTTGGAGAGCAGGTTCTTTCTCCTTGCAATCCAGCCAATCAAACCAATGTTGTTCAGTTTCCTACTCACGTGAACTCAGGAACATTAGCAGCTAATGTGAGCAAGCTTTTAGATGTTTAGAAGCTAGCTTGGATTTCTCTGTGACCTTGCAGAAGATTATATGCCTTGCTCTTGGAATAATCTTTAATTTTTCAACCATTTCCAAGGAGGGTTAGGCTGCTTTCACACACTACCTATTTGATCAGTTTTTTACATCAATATTTGTAAGCCAAAACCAGGAGCGGGTTAAAAATGCAGTTTTGGTGCACGTGTTTCTCTTATACTTTTCCTCTGATTGTTCTCCTCATGGTTTTGGTGTAATAATTATAGGGGATAAATCAGGAGACTCTTTGCGTGGAACAAGACAACTACAGGACACAGTTTTATAAGTGGTAAAGTCTATATTATCACACGGTGATTCAAACAGGTGCAGAGAGAAACTCAGGTCCACAACACTTGGAGTAAATATTAAATGCAACTTAGCAGTCTATAGGAAACTTCAGAGGAAAATGCAATCACGCAGAAAGTCTATGAAGCACAATTATTCTTGAGGATACTTGACACAAATAAGTCCTTGCTTAGTCCAAAACACAGATAGATATGCTTATAAGGCAGTTCAAATAATATCTTAGCTCAACCAGGGAGGCCTGGGTGATAGTCTCAGGTTCTTGCAGAGCAGCAACAGCTTACATGTCCAGCAAATGCAGATGGAAGTAAACACGAGCAGCAGATGAAGGAGGATTACTGGAACTGGTGTATGCAGCAGGAACTCAGAACTGAGTAGCAGGATCTCCACACAGGTTCACAGGAGCAGGTGCAGGAGCAGGTGCAAAGCCAGGGAGTCATCAGAAGTCAGGAGCTGGATGCAAGGCAGAATACTCTAGCACAGACTGAAGGCTGGGGTGGAGTTTTATAGCAGGAAGACACAGTGCACATGAGACCAAAGACACCATCTTGGAAAAGGACAGTAATGCACAAAAGGTAATAAAAAATGTTCAGAGTCCTGACATTACTCCCTCCTTAGAAGCGGCCTCAGGACAATCCTGGACCTGGTTTCTCAGGGAATCTCTGATGAAAACGAGAAATCTTCTGTTGGGCATTGATGTTTTCCACAGGTTCCCAAGAGTCTTCCTCAGGGGGATATCCCTGCCATCTTATCAGATATTGGAGCCGATTCCTGCGAATCCTGGAATCAACAATTTCCTCCACCACAAATTGTTCTTGCCCATCAAACACCACAGGCTGCAGACGTGGCACAACACGTCCCTGGAAGGTATTAGGAGATACAGGCTTTAGTAAAGATACATGAAAAACTGGGTGTACTTTCATAGTCCTAGGCAGCTTCAGCCGGCAGGCCACAGAGCTCACAATACCGTTGATCTTGAAAGGGCCAATGAATTTCTGTCCAAGTTTTTGTGAAGGAACGTTTAACTTCAGATTCTTAGTTGCTAACCACACAGAATCTCCTACCTTGAACATGGGTGCAGGTTTACGGAATCTATCAGCCGATCTCTTATAACGTTCTTGAGCTGTGGTCAGGGATTCCTTCAGAACCTCCAGATTTTGCCTCATCGCAATCAGCCTTTCCTCCACTGCCGGAACCGGAGAATTAATTGGAGACCTAGGTAAGATACACGGATGATAACCCAGATTGGCAAAGAAAGGTGTAAATTTAGTGGAGGCGCTGTGAGAATTGTTATATGAAAATTCGGTTAACGGCAGCAACTCCAACCAATCATCCTGGAGATGGCTGACATAGCATCTTAGATATTGTTCCAGCTTCTGGTTGGTACACTCAGTCTGACCATTTGTCTGGGGATAGTAAGTGGAAGAGAGACAGACATTAATATTGAGTGCAGAGCAAAACCCCTTCCAGAATCTTGAAGTGAACTGCACTCCACGGTCAGAGGTGATCTCATCTGGCACCCCATGCAACCGAAAGACATTCTGTATAACCAAGTTCACTGTATCTTTAGCTGAGGGGAGGCCGGTGCACGGAACGAAATGAGCAGCTTTAGTCAAGCGATCAACTACCACCATGATTGCATTCATGCCCCCGATGTAGGCAGCTCCACAATAAAGTCCATTGATATAGACCCCCAAGGGCGGGACGGAACAGGTAATGGTTGTAGAAGACCCATAGGTGCCACATGAGGAGTCTTGTAACGAGCACATACCTCGCAATAGAGAACATAGTCCTTGGTATCCTTCAGGCAAGTTGGCCACCAGAAGAATCGGCTCAGGAACTCTTGTGTCTTCTGTACCCCCTGTGACCAGCCAACTTGGAGTCATGTTCCAACTTGAGGATCTGCAGACGGATGACCTCAGGGACGTAGATACGTCGATCTCTGAACCACATGCCACCCTTAAAGACAAGATTAATATCCTCAGGTGGGTTGGCCAGAAATACATCACCGTCATAGGCCTCTCTGCACTCGTTCCACAAGTCCTGATCGTGGATAACTCCAATGAAATTGTCATCAGATAGAATGTGAAACAGATCTTAAGCCGATCAAAAGCTTCTTGAGCCTGTGATGACCACTTAAAGGGCTTTTCCTTCTTTGTCAAGAAAGTAATGGGACAGACAATATCAGAAAAATTTCGAATGAAGCGTCTGTAGAAATTTGCAAAACCAATAAAACGTTGGACCTCCTTAAAGTTCTTGGGTACCGGCCAGCCAAGGATAGCCTGAATCTTACCAGATTCCATGTTCAGCCCCTGGGGAGAGATGATATAACCTAAGAACTGTATCTCAGAACGATGGAACTCGCATTTCTCCGGCTTAATATACAGATGGTTCTCTTTCAGACGTCTTAAAACAATTTTGACATGTTCTTTATGTTCCTGTAGAGAGTCAGAAAAGATTATTATATTGTCCAAATAGATCACTACAAACTGGTCCAACAAATGTCTGAAAATGTCATTAGCAAGGTGTTGAAACGTTGCAGGGGCGAAGGGCATCACAAGAGATTCAAAGTGTCCATACCGGCATCTGAATGCTGTCTTCCACTCATCCCCTGGACGAATACGCACCAAATTATAAGCCCCACGAAGATCCAGTTTAGAGAACACCTTAGCATGGTGGACTCTTTCCAGTAATTCGGGAATCAGAGGCAAAGGGTAACGGTTTCGTACGGTTACCTTATTGAGTTCCTGATAGTCAACACAGGGTCTCAGGGTCCCATCCTTCTTCTTTACAAAAAAGATAGGTGCCCCTGTTGGTGAGGAAGAAGGATGTATGAAGCCTTTGGCCAGATTTTCATCAATATACTCCTTTAAGGCTTGAAGCTCAGGTGCCGCCAAAGGGTATACGTTACCAAAAGGAATAGCTGCCCCAGGAAGCAACTCAATGGGACAGTCATAATGCCTGTGTGGAGGAAGCTGATCTGCATTCTTCTTTTCTCAGATGTCAGAGAACTCTTTATATGCTGGAGGTAAAGAAAATACCTGTACATGTGGTTCCGTAGCCGTGGACTCAGGGACAGCTTCTGTTAACGCTGAGTTGCTCCTTGTTGGAAAGATAATCTCCTTGGTCTCCCAGTTGATAATTGGGTTCTGAGAACGTAACCAAGGAATGCCTAAAATCACAGGAAAATGAGAAGAAATCAGCAAGAAAGAAAGTTGCTCCTGATGATTAGGCTCCAACAAAATTTCAAGGGGTACGGTTTCCTGATCCACAGGCCCAGAGATTAAAGGTGACCCATCCACTGTTTCCATGGTAATTGGAGAGGCTCTTTGCTGAATTTCAATACCATGTTCCTTGGCAAATGCGATATCCATGAAATTGCCACCTGCACCAGAGTCAATCATAGCTGCACTGGAAATCCACTGTCCTGAACACAGGATCTTAATAGGGAGAGAACAGTGAGAGTTCTTTTCCTTAAGATCCTTGGGGGGTGAAGTCATAGAAAGTGAATGGAATACAGCGTTTAAAGGCAGGCTAGCTACATTCAGAAATGTCAGATTCATCATCACAGTTTTCATACTCCCCTACTGCTGCTAGCACCTTGTTAGGCCATCTAGGACACTTAGGACAATTGATTAAGAAGTGGTCAGACTGGCCGCAGTAGAAACATAGACTTTCACGAAGGCGATGCTCCCGGCGCTCATTGATCTCGCGCCTCTGAACGGAATCAATTTGCATTCACCTCCCGAGATGTTTTACCTGCAGGCTCTTTGGAAGGAAGGGAAAAGTTAGAAATATGGTTATATGCAGCAATCTTCTCCTGCCTACGCTCAGTAAGGTGAATGTCAATGCGCACACAATGCTGTATAAATGTCTCTAGCTCTTGTGGTGACTCAGAGCGAGCTAGTTCATCTTTTATGATACTAGACAGACCCCTTTTAAAAATAGGCAATTGTGCATAACTGTCCCAATTGGTATCTACCGCTAATCTCCTGAATTCAGTAGCATACTCAATAACAGAATGTTTAGCTTGGCGTAAAGACAATAAAGCGGATTCAGCGGTTGCACGGTGATTAGGGTCATCAAACATTAATGCCATAGCGGCCAAGACATCATCCAAGTTATTTAACCGTGGGTCACGAGACTCAATCATCGGATTCGCCCAGGCGAGTGCTCGTGCAGTCAGCAGCATTATTACACACAATACTTTGGATCTATCATTAGGAAAATGGTCAGCATGCACATCAAAATATAGCATACATTGATTCACAAAGCCACGAAATTTGTTGCGATCACCATTAAATCTGAATGGGGGCAACTTAGGTGGGCTAGCTGGTGGCGGTTGCCCAGAGGGAAAAGTCGCTTGTGCAGCTATTTGCGTGCTTATGTCCTGAAAAGCCCGTCCATACTGGGACTCTATGCCAGCAAGTTTGTTTTCCTGGGCTGCCATGCGGGTGCTTAAGTCCTGCAAAGTCTGTCCAAACACTTGTTGATTGTGTTCAAAGCTTCCAAACTTCTTTTGCAGACCTTCCACATCTTTCTGCAGTGATCTAATTATGGAAAACACCTGCTCTAGTCTGCTTTCTGCAGTCATTGTTCCAGCAGTCTCCTTTTTTTTTTTAGGCTAGAGTATCCTGTAATAATTATAGGGGATAACTCAGGAGACTCTTTGCGTGGAAAAAGACAACTACAGGACACAGCTTTATAAGTGGTAAAGTTTATATTATCACACGGTGATTCAAAAAGGTGCAGAGAGAAACTCAAGTCCACAACACTTGGAGTAAATATTAAATGCAGCTTAGCAGTCTATAGGAAACTTCAGAGGAAAATGCAATCACGCAGAAAGTCTATGAAGCACAATTATTCTTGAGGATACTTGACACAAATAAGTCCTTGCTTAGTCCAAAACACAGATAGATATGCATATAAGGCAGTTCAAATAATATCTTAGCTCAACCAGGGAGGCCTGGGTGATAGTCTCAGGTTCTTGCAGAGCAGAAACAGCTTACATGTCCAGCAAATGCAGATGGAAGTAAACACGAGCAGCAGATGAAGGAGGATTACTGGAACTGGTGTATGCAGCAGGAACTCAGAGCTGAGTAGCAGGATCTCCACACAGGTTCACAGGAGCAGGTGCAGGAGCAGGTGCAAAGCCAGGGAGTTATCAGAGGTCAGGAGCTGGATGCAAGGCAGAATACTCTAGCACAGACTGAAGGCTGGGGTGGAGTTTTATAGCAGGAAGACACAGTTCACATGAGACCAAAGACACCATCTTGGAAAAGGACAGTAATGCACAAAAGGTAATAAAAAATGTTCAGAGTCCTGACATTTCGCTTAGAAATACTGATTAAAAATACTAACCAAATACTGAACGTGTCAGCATGTTCTTTAAATTCTTTAATTTGTACAGTTGTGTGAAAAAGTGCTTGCCCCCTTCCTGATTTTCTATTCTTTTGCATGTTTGTTACCCTTAAATGTTTCAGATCACCAAACAAATTTAAATATTAGGAAAACATAACACAAATAAACACAAAATGTAGTTTTTAAATGAAGATCTTTATTATTATGGAAAAAGAAATCCAAATCTACAGGTCCCTGTGTAAAAAAAAGGATTGCCCCCTAAACCTAATAACTGGTTGGGCCACTCACACTCTGGAGGAATTTTGTCCCACTCATCTTTGTAGAATTGTTGTAATTCAGCCACATTGGAAGATTTCCGAGCATGACCTGCCTTTTTAAAGTCATGCCACAGCATCTCAATCAGATTAGAGTCAGGACTTTGACTAGGCCATTCCAAAAGTCTTAATTTTGTTTCTCTTAAGCCATTCAGAGGTGGACTTGCTGGTGTGTTTTGGATCATTGTCCTACTGCATAACCCAAGTGTGCTTCAACTTGAGGTCACAAACAGGTTGCAGGACATTCTCCTTCAGGATTTTTGGTAGACAGCAAAATTCGTCGTTCCATTTACCACAGCAAGTCTTCCAGGTCCTGAAGGAGCAAAACAGCCACCGACCATCACACTACCATCACCATATCTTACTGTTGGTATGATGTTCCTTTTCTGAAATGCCGTGTTACTTCTACACCATATGTAATGGGACATACACCTTCCAAAAAGTTCAACTTTTGCCTAGTCAGTCCACAGAATATTCTTCCAAAAAGTCTTGGTAATCATCAAGATGTTTTCTGGCAAAACTGAGACAATCCTTTATATTGTTATTGCTCAGCAGTGGTTTTCATCTTGGAACTCTGCCAAGCAGGCCATTCTCTTTCTTATGATGGAGTTATGAACACTGACCCTAACTGAGGTAAGTGAGGCCTGCAGCTCTTTGAATGTTGTTGTGGGGTCTTTTTTGACCTCTAGGATGAGTCATCGCTGCACTCTTGGGGTAATTTTGGGTGGCCGGACACTCCTGGGAAGGTTCACCACCACTGTTTCATGTTTTCACCATTTGTGAATAATGGCTCTCAATGTGGTTAGCTGGAGTACTAAATATTTACAAATGTCTTTATAAAGTTTTCCAGACTGATAGATCTCAATTACTTTGCTTCTCATTTGTTCCAGAATTTCTTTGGAACATGGCATGATGTCTAGCTTTTAAGGACCTTTTGCTCTACTTCCCTTTGTCAGGCAGGTCCCAATTAAGTGATTTTGTGATTGAGAAATGGTGTGGCAGTAATCAGGCCTGGGTGAGGCTAGGGAATTTGATCTCAGCTTCCCAATAATGTGATAAACCACAGTTAATTCATGTTTTAAGTGGGGGGGAGGGCAATCACTTTTTCCCATAGGGGTCTGTATGTTGTATTTCTTTTTCCCTTCATAATAAAGACCTTCATTTAAAAACTGCATTTTGTGTTTACTTGTGTCATCTTTGTCTAATATTTACATTTGTTTGGTAATCTGAAACATTTAAGGCTATGTGCACACGTCAGGATTTCTAGCAGAAATTTTCCTGACAAAAACCGGACATTTCTGCCAGAAATCCTCATGCGTTTTTTTCGTGTTTTTTATTACCGCGTTTTTGACGTGTTTTTTGTGCATTTTTTCATGCGTTTTTTTCAAATGCATAGAATTGCGGGAAAAACGCGGAAAATCCGCAAAATTAATGAACATGCTGCTTTTTTTACCTCGATGCATTTTTTTCACTGGAAAAGAACGCACCATGTGCAGAAAACATGCAGAATGCATTCTAAATGATAGAATGCATAATGTATGCGTTTTAATGAGTTTTTATAGCGTTTTTATCTTGAAAAAACACGAAAAAAACGTGAAAAAACCTGAACGTGTGCACATACCCTAAGTGTGACAAACATGCAAAAGAAAAGGAAATTAGGAAGGGGGCAAACACTTTTTCAAATTACTGTATATAACCTTACTGATTGGATTCATGGTCTCCAAACTCTTTAGAAATGGTTTTGCAACTGAAAACAATCTGATGAGCGCCAATAACTCTTCTTATGAGGTCTTTCAAAATAATCTTTCTTCATGTCATGATCCATTTCCACAAATATGTTGTGAAAATCAGACTTTGATGGACTCCTGTTCTTTAAACAAGTCATGTCACCTAAGAGTAGCAGCTGCAAAACTTGTCTGGCAGTGGCTCTCTGATAGAGAACAAAACAGCACTCAGCCAAGCGAGCACTCTTGTGTATGGGAGAGATGACAGAAATGATTTCTGGTCAAACGATGGTTCATTTCATAGCCATTTAATGTATATGTGGGCTATAGAATGCTGAATGTTATGTATCCTGTGGAATACTGAGGAATATATTTAATCTTTGGGGCATGGCTGAAGGACATACACATGGTAGTGTCACCCCTCTGTGCATTATAAGGATCCATGATTAAGAGAAATAGATATAATATCCAAACTCGCAGACATAACTATTACCCCCTCTTCTTGCAGTGTTACTGCAACAAACGTTGGGTTGGTACATCTGTGAGTAGTCTCATTGTCACATGTGTAATATGAACAGTTCAAGTTGGTTGTGGCAATAATTCAGAAAGAGAAGCTCAGGTAAAATATAAGATACTTGACATTTAATCATTAAACCTTGTTACTGTTGGCCTGTGACTGAGTGGGCCAAGTGAGTAATAGTATATGGCATGAGCAGAGAACCCTGCCAAGTGGTCCTCTTATTGTGCATTAATGTCTGTCTGCTAATTTAGCCTTAAGCCTATGGATTTTAAAAAATAGTAGAAATATTAGTGGTAGTTTCATCTATCTTTGTTATGATGGAGGGAGTCCATTTATTGTCAGCCTGTTTTTAATTTTCTGCGAGTGAAGCAGGACGCATACTTTTACTTATTATTAGACTTCTTTTCTTTTTTATGAAAGTAATATGATTTTTTTATTTTATTTGCCGAGTTTAATACACTTTTAATACATACATTGATATGTAGTGATACATTGAGTCTTGACGCTATTGTTTGAATGTTCTTTGCCAGCAATCTATTAGTTAAAGAAAGCAATGCTTAACATCTGGTGAACAGTTTCTCATTTCTGTATTGGGCAAGGCTGAGTTCAGGAATAAGTTGCCAGTTGTTTACTTTGTGCCAGTCTTTATCCCTCCCTCAAGTGTAAATGTGTTTCCTATACAATGGAAGCATTCTACTTCATTAAATCACATTCTAGATCTTGATTGCTGGCCGACATTGAATCTAAAGGGACTAATTCAACAAACAGTTTGTCCAGAAATCTTGTGTAAAATTATTTGAAACATTGCAAAATATTCATACAATTCATAGTTGCACCAAAATTTTGCATTGTTTGTCATGTAATTTTTATTGGTGAACCATTTAAGGACCTGTTTATTTTGGGCCTAAAGGACAAAGGGATTTTTTAAATAATTTTATCATCATGATAGCCATAACTTATATTTTTTGTCGATGTAGCCCTATGAGGGTTTGTCATCAGTTTTAGGTATGTACAACTTATTGATTACATTTTACCAATTCATTCTGGGGTGCATTTAAAATAAAAAAAATATTCAGCCATTTTTTGTAAATTTAGCAAAGTTCACCCTGTAGCTTAATTGTATATTGTGAGGGGTTGACTCACTCAGCTGCTTGCAGAGGTAAACACAGGAACGCCTCTTGTGGTAAATCACCTGCTGGTTTATTATAGCACAGCACAAGCCATAGCAGGGTTGAACAAAGTTAACATGGCCTTTCTGGCTTAATGGCAAAACAAAAAAAAGATGAAGTTCAATAGAGTCCATTTCCTGCAGGATTCACCCACAGGTAACACACAAAAGTCCCAGCTCCTCCTGTAGCCACAAACAGTGGCTCAATATTTAACGCCTCAGCCTCTGCCTTGAAGTGGAGATATGGTGAGTAGACGTCCCTCCCATCTTTGACCTACTCACTTAAAAACCTGTCGCTTATCATGGCTGATTATCCCTTCAGCACACAGCATGCTGGAGAAAAACGTATGGGTTTCTAGATCACGGAAGAAAGCAATCTTCATGACACATATCTTGCTTCAGATACAGTGCCAGTGATCCTGTCACAATATACATTTTTTTTTTGTTTTACTACTTTTGCACAATAAAACTACTTAAAGAGAACCTACCAGCAGTCTTAGGCTGCTTTTTTTATTTAAGAAATCAGTAGGCACCTCTAGATTGCTGATTTTTCTAAATATAAGTTAGCAAAATTTGCTAGAAGTGCTCCGAATGCCACCCTAAAGGACAAGACTTTTTAGCAAAGGTTAGGTTTGAATTTCTGGGTTGTAGGATCCCACCATGTAGTTCAGAATCCCCAAACCTCCTGTGCTCCTCCTTAGTGGGAAAGCGAAAAGCTTGATTTAGATGGAACCTCAAAGGCATCTTTGAATATAATTAAACACATGGGGTCCGTCTTTTATGTCAGCCTGATAATGCATCTACCCTTTTGATACACTTTCCTCTCTCTACTACAACAGTGTTTCTTAACTGTTTTTAAGCCAAGTATTCCATAGTGACAAAAAGTTCCAGCAACAAATTATTAGTGTTAACAAAATGTGGATTTAATGACATGATCAGGAGCCTCCATCTGAAGTTTTGTAATATTTGAGTGAGAGAATTTTGTCAGACCCTCTTATAAGTTATTGGCAGTCTGTCTGGACACTGTGGTGCACATGGTGTAAGGGATCCAACAATGTGGCATGACAAATGCAGCCAAACATGGAGTAGTAAGTTATTTAATACATGCCCCAATCTAAGGAATAAGTACTGTACATGTGACTCCAAAATGAGTGACGACCATACAACAGACATCTTAAATAAAACAGACCCACTGTCTTAAAACAGACCCTCATCCTTGTATATAAACTGTAGGCCAGATATCCCCTGTATGTAGATTCCCTTTCTACAGAGCCAAACCTGACCGCCTCTATGCAGACTGTGATACATGAGGGGAGAGATATGTGTCACAAAGGTTGCTTTCCTACGTGATGTGAAAGCCATAAGTGTTTTCTCCAGCATGATATGTGCTGAGAGCAATCCAGTCACTATATGGGCATGGCTTTCATACTGAAGCTCCTGTGAGAGCTTCCACATGTGTTGTCCCAGAGGAACTGGGCAGGACTGTATATGAACTTTTTATTTTCATTTGAGCCAGACAGGCTGTTTTTCTGTTATCAGTTTGGGTTTTTGGTTTATGATGCAATAAACCACCTAGAAACTTTAACCACATGTGTGCCTGTATCTACCTCGAGGAGCAGCTAAGTGAACCAACCTTCCACTAGACCCATATTTCTAATACCTATATGGAGCGCCCCCAGATGCAGGGCCGCGGGGTACTCGGTACCGGGCCTCTCTGTCTCGGTCCTGGGGTTGTCACGGTGGCTAAACCCGGTCCGTGACCCTGCTAAGGGGCGTCCAATGAAAGGTGTGATGGTGGTACGTGGTGCAAGGCGCGATGAATAACGAAGACACAGGGTTGCAGTCTCTTTACCTCTTTACTGAAGGCTTCAGGATCCGCAATCCAGAGTACTACTAACAGGGCTGGCTGAGACCGGCCGGTCCGAAGGCACATCCAGAGTTCCCTTTGCAGGTGGAAATCAGTGCCTACCTTCTAGCGCCTGTGTGTTGTAGTACCTCCCTGCTGAGCACCACGGGATAGTCCTCACAACTGTTGTGTCTGTTTCTGATGTTCTTTCTCACAACTCGTATCTGTTCTGATGTTCTTCTCCGTCCCCCAGATGATATGGATAGGACGCACCCGTATGACGGGTAGGCCTGGAGTTCTTCCGGGACCCTAGCGTCGCCCCTCTCCCACAATTGCCCCCTATGTCTGCTTAGGTGTTTTAGGTGAGACAGCCAACCTATAATCAACTGTCCTGCCGCTGTTTGAAGTAATGCTTGGAGCCCAATACTTCCTCGGCGTTCCGGCCACCGGCTACGCGCCTCAGTAGGATGTTGCCACGTTCTTAGGGCACGACTCCTACTGGCTTTATTTCCTTTTTGCTGTAATCTCGTTTCTCACTTCTCCACAATAAACCTCGCTTCGTTTCCTTTCTTAGGATGCCACCGCAACGGGTGCAGGCGCGGCTCCGTAACGTTCTGTTCGCTAGGCCACTGTCAGGATCCCACCCCTGAGAGAGACCCCCCTGAATCTTCCCCCGCAACACCCTCTGCCACAGGATGTTGCCTGTATCCAACCCAGTCAGCTTCTGACTAACTTCCTATCCGGCCCCCAGTTTTACCAGATTGTGAGGAGTGGCCTAATACATAGAACCCTTTGCTCCCCCTGGTGGCCAGAGTGTGACGTGTAATGTGTGACTGTGATACCTGGTCAGGTGAACTCCTTAAGTGCCATCAGACGTACCATCACTCCCTTTAGTGGCGGAGAGTCAGTACTGCAACGACCAGGACTCTGGGGCGCTGCACTCCCCACCGGTTAAATCCAGTACTCCCGGACTGGGAAGAAAACAACAATACAAGTCAGCAAAAGACATACAAAATTTTGAAATGCAATGAACAAGTAAATATAACAGTGCTTCCCTTTATGGGAGGTGAGGACTCTTGAACGTTACAAACAAAACATGGTTAAATATTTTAAATAACATACTATAAATAACTTCTATTACCCAGCCGGGTATTCTACTAGGTGCAAATTCTGAACAATAATTTAACTTTTCCTTTAAGGGCATATAGGCAGGACCCACTAAAGGCTTACTATAAAACTCTGAAATATAAATTAACTTTTTCTTTATTTCTCTCTTCTAAGTGCAACATTCTTCTTTTTACTCTCTGATTTTTCATATGCAGGACCGCCTGTCTATCTGCCCAGGCCTACTGTCTCTTTTCTTAGTACAGGATCAATTAACCATCTCTCTATGGCTCTCAGGAGGACTCACTAGCTAACCCCTACGGGTTTACTTTATTGAAATTCGGCTTTCAACTCTTTCCTGTCCTCATTCTCTAGTAACATTATTAAACATTCTCTATAACTATCTAGCTAACTACATATTACTTCTATGTAAAACATTATTACCATCTACTTTCTTTAAGGCAACATTATACTTTAAGTACAACTGGTGAACGTTCCCTTTAAGAGAGAACTAAGTCTCTTTGAGGTAATGCAGACTCTCTCTATCTGCAAGTCCAGTTAAGGCAAGAGCTTCCATGCTGTACTCAGGAACAGTTTCTTCAAAAAGCTCTCTCTTTTGTAAAACCAGTAAAGGGCACCTTTAAGAAGGTGCGAACTATTTACAATACAGTTTGTGAACCATTCACCGTCCATGATTTGGCAGTCTCTGTAACATGGATGAACAAAAGCAAAAATATAAAAACAAGAGCAAAAAAATAAAAAGCAATAGGAATCCCGGGTAAACAAAGGGATCCCTTTAAGAATAACCTGGGTCTGGTATTAGCAGCAAAAAGCAGGGAAACAAACAGTTAACGAACTATATACAATTTCAGCAGTTTAGGCTCATAAATCAGGAGGTGGTTTTCACCAGGGCTTTACCTCACAGGTAGCCCTCTGGGGCTTAGAAAGGCTTGGCCCCAAGTCCACCCCTCTCAGCCGAGGACGGGTGGAACTCAAGGTCACACGTTGGGTCGGGACCGCCGGATGATCCATAATGCAGGCGGTAGTCGGCTCCTCAACAAGGGGTCCGGTCTCCTGGGCCTCAGGGGCGGCCGGAAGAGCCGCACACCGCTGGACATCCTGAGCCCTCCAACCAGTCCCTCGCTGCCACCGGGTGTAGACTACGGCATCTCCAGGCTGCAGGTCGCGGTCCGCGTCAATCTCCCCATAGCAGGGTTCCACCTCGCCCCGGGCGACATGCACCTTCAGCGGCTCCCCGATCTCCTGAATAACTCCCCGTCCTTCCTGGGAGTTAAAGGTGACCACTACACCCCAATTTGGGGTGTTCTGTTCTGTTTGCTAGGCCACTGTCAGGATCCCACCCCTGACAGAGACCCCCCTGAATCTTCCCCCGCAACACCCTCTGCCACAGGATGTTGCTTGGATCCAACCCAGTCAGCTTCTGACTAACTTCCTATCCGGCCCCCAATTTTACCAGATTGTGAGGAGTGGCCTAATACATAGAACCCTTTGCTCCCCCTGGTGGCCAGAGTGTGACGTGTAATGTGTGACTGTGATACCTGGTCAGGTGAACTCCTTAAGTGCCATCAGACATACCATCACTCCCCTTAGTGGCGGAGCGTCAGTACTGCAACGACCAGGACTCTGGGGCGCTGCACATATATACTCCAATTTTATATACAGATTGCACCTACAGTGGGGAAAAAAAGTATATGATACACTGCTGATTTTGCAAGTTTTCCCACCTACAAAGAATGGAGAGGTCTGTAATTGTTATCATAGGTACACTTCAACTGTGAGAGATAGAATCTTAAAATAGAATCCAGAAAATCACATTGTATGAGTTTTACATAATTAATTAGCATTTTATTGCATAAAATAAGCATTTTATACAATAGAAAAGCAGAACTTAATATTTGGTACAGAAACCCTTGTTTGCAATTACAAAGGTTAGATGTATCCGGTAGATCTTGACAAAGTTTGCACACACAGCAGCCCACTCCTCCATACAGATCTTCTCCAGATTGTTCAGGTTTTGGGGCTGTGGCTGGGCAAGATCGAGTTTCGGCTCCCTCCAAAGATTTTCTATTGGGTTCAGGTCTGGAGACTGGCTAGGCCACTCCATTACCTTGAAATGCTTCTTACAGAGCCACTCATTAGTTGCTCTTTCTGTGTGTTTTGGGTAATTGTCATGCTTGAAGACCCAGCCATGACCCATCTTCAATGCTCTTACTGAGGGAAGGAGGTTGATGACCAAAATTTCACAATACATGACCCTATCCATCCTCCCTTCAATGCAGAAAAGCACCACCAAAGTATGATGTTTCTCCCACCATGCTTCATGATTGCGATGGTGTTCTTGGGGTTGTTCTCATCTTTCTTCTTCCTCCAAACACAGCAAGTGGAGTTGATTCCAAAAAGTTCTATTTTGGTCTGATCTGAACACATGACCTTCTCCCATGCCTTGTCTAGATCATTCAGATAGTCATTGGTGAACTGCAAACACTCTTGGACATGTGCTGGCGTGAGCAGGGGGACCTTGTGTGCCTTGCAGGATTTTAATCCATGATGGTGTAATGTGTTACTAAAGGTAATATTTGAGACTGTGGTCCCAGCTCTCTTCAGGTAATTGTTCAGGTCTTCCCATGTAGCTCAGGGCTGATTCCTGACCATTCTCAGAATCATCCTTACCCCACAAGGAGAGAGCTTGCATGAAGCCCCAGACCGAGGAAGATTGACAGTCATCTTTTGTTTCATACATTTTCTAATAATTATGCCAACAGTTGTTGTCTTAAAAATAACTAACAGGTCTGTGAGAGCCAGAATTCTTGCTGGTAGGAAAGTGATCAACTATTTATTTAATGCAATAAAATGCAATTTAGTTATTTAAAAATCATATCATGTAATTTTATGGATTTTATTTTTTGATTCTGTCTCTCACAGTTGAATTGTACTTACGAAAAAAAATTACAGACTTCTCCATTCTTTGTAGGCAGGGAAACTTGTTAAATCTAAAGTGTATCAAATACTTATTTTCCCCGCTGTATGTACTCAGAGAGTTATCACTGTTATCCATGCTGTTACATAGGACTGCAAGTAACCTTCACTACATCATCTGTATTCAAAGAGTTATCACTATGTTATATGTGGTGCTACACAGGACTACAGGTAATATCTACCACATTATCTGTATGCAGAGAGTTATCACTGTTATTTATGGTGTTACTTAGGACTGCAGGTGACATCTACTACATTATCTATATTCAGTGAGTTATCACTGTGAGTTATGTGTTGCTACATAGCACTGCAGGTAATATCTGCTACATTATCTGTACTCAGAGGGTTATCACTGTGTTTCCTTTGATGCTACATAGGACTGCATTATCTGTACTCACAATTTTCACTGTGAGTTATCTGTGTTGTTACACAGGACTGCTGGTCACATTTGCTACATTTACAGAAAGGGTAATGTGTAAATGGTTAAAGTCTGAAAAAAGGGGTACAGACTTCAAAATGTTGCTTGGTTTGTCTAAACTTTTTTGCTGTGGTTTGCTGTATGCACTGTATTCCTATATCTCCATGAAGGCAGATTTCAAATGTTAATAAGTGGGAATTAATTATTATTATTATTATCATTATTATTATTTATTATTATAGCACCATTTATTCCATGGCGCTTTGCATGTGAGGAATTGTTGGGTTCTACTGAGAGCAAGGCTGGATTTTGTTTTTCAACAACAAATTATACACCCTAGAGCCCCATATCCCCTGGGGTATGTGTACTGCAAGTTGAGAAACATTGCTCTACAGTTCTGGTCTCTTCATTTTCTATGGATAGGCATTAGATTGTCCAATGTAACCAGTGAACAACCAAATTTCTCAGGATTACAACTACTGCTATCTCCTGATCTCCATTGTGTCAGACCTGCAGAGGAAATAGTCTCAGAGAAAATATTCCTAGGAACTCTCGTTCACAATAATCTATAAGGCTTCCGATAACCTGATGAGCTAGCAAAACGCTCCTTCTTCAAGTGCAATGATCTTTTGTGGTGCAGACTTAGCGTATAGGCACCGAATCATAATTTCCACTTCTTTTAAGTGACTTTTGTCTTGTGGTAGTCATTGCCTTTTTTACACCAAATTGTTTAAAATTGAAAACTCAGGTTGATGATTTTCAAGGATGCTCTTTATTTGGCTTTTACCTTTATAGAGCAAAAAAGTCGTATTTTCCTTTGAAATTTTGCCTCGTAAATGTTCATCAATGGAAAATAAAAGTACTGCGCTAGGGTTTCTGGAGTACGACTGCAGAAAAAATTGTGCAATATTTGGAAAAGTTGCAAATGATAAATTAAGCTAAAACATCTGGATAACGAAAACCACTCTTACATTGTCAGACCGAAAAAAGACGTAATCAAGTAAAGTCAACTTAAAAATAGACTCAAATCGTGAATAAGGCAAAAATATACAAAGCAATATTAGAACCATTTGCGTCAGAAAAAAATTGCAAAATCAACTAGATGGGTATTTCCTGAAGGAACTACAGATAGTGCTTTGGAATGGTGCCCAGGCTGCCCCTGCAAGACTTTCACACTTGGTTACCCCTCAGGCGCTGGTTTGGTAGTTGTAGCCCCTCAGGGTTGAGGCCACTCTGGGTCCGATTTGGTGGGCCGGGTCACTCTGGGTCCGATTTGGTGGCCCGGGTCACTCTGGGTCCGATTTGGTGGCCCGGGTCACTCTGGGCCCGATTTGGTGGCCCGGGTCACTCTGGGTCCGATTTGGTGGGCCGGGTCACTCTGGGTCCGATTTGGTGGGCCGGGTCACTCTGGGTCCGATTTGGTGGGCCGGGTCACTCTGGGTCCGATTTGGTGGGCCGGGTCACTCTGGGTCCGATTTGGTGGCCCGGGTCACTCTGGGTCCGATTTGGTGGCCCGGGTCACTCTGGGTCCGATTTGGTGGCCCGGGTCACTCTGGGTCCGATTTGGTGGCCCGGGTCACTCTGGGTCCGATTTGGTGGGCCGGGTCACTCTGGGTCCGATTTGGTGGCCCGGGTCACTCTGGGTCCGATTTGGTGGCCCGGTTCACTCTGGGTCCGATTTGGTGGCCCGGGTCACTCTGGGTCCGACTTGGTGGCCCGGGTCACTCTGGGTCCGATTTGGTGGCCCGGGTCACTCTGGGTCCGATTTGGTGGGCCGGGTCACTCTGGGTCCGATTTGGTGGGCCGGGTCACTCTGGGTCCGATTTGGTGGGCCGGGTCACTCTGGGTCCGATTTGGTGGGCCGGGTCACTCTGGGTCCGATTTGGTGGGCCGGGTCACTCTGGGTCCGATTTGGTGGGCCGGGTCACTCTGGGTCCGATTTGGTGGACCGGGTCACTCTGGGTCCGCTTTGGTGGCCCGGGTCACTCTGGGTCCGATTTGGTGGCCCGGGTCACTCTGGGTCCGATTTGGTGGCCCGGGTCACTCTGGGTCCGATTTGGTGGCCCGGGTCACTCTGGGTCCGATTTGGTGGCCCGGGTCACTCTGGGTCCGATTTGGTGGCCCGGGTCACTCTGAGTCCGATTTGGTGGGCCGGGTCACTCTGGGTCCGCTTTGGTGGGCCGGGTCACTCTGGGTCCGATTTGGTGGGCCGGGTCACTCTGGGTCCGATTTGGTGGGCCGGGTCACTCTGGGTCCGATTTGGTGGCCCGGGTAACTCTGGGTCCGATTTGGTGGCCCGGGTCACTCTGGGTCCTAGTTGGTGGCCCGGATCACTCTGGGTCCGAGTTGGTGGCCCGGGTCACTCTGGGTCCGATTTGGTGGGCGGCGCCACTCTGGGTCCGATTTGGCGGGCGGCGCCACTCTGGGTCCGATTTGGCGGGCGGCGACACTCTGGGTCCGATTTGGCGGGCGGCGACACTCTGGGTCCGATTTGGCGGGCGGCGACACTCTGGGTCCGATTTGGCGGGCGGCGACACTCTGGGTCCGATTTGGCGGGCGGCGACACTCTGGGTCCGATTTGGCGGGCGGCGACACTCTGGGTCCGATTTGGTGGGTGGAGTCACTCTGGGTCCGATTTGGTGGGCGGAGTCACTCTGGGTCCGATTTGGTGGGCCGGGTCACTCTGGGTCCGATTTGGTGGGCCGGGTCACTCTGGGTCCGATTTGGTGGCCCGGGTCACTCTGGGTCCGATTTGGTGGCCCGGGTCACTCTGGGTCCGATTTGGCGGGCGGCGCCACTCTGGGTCTGATTTGGCGGGCGGCGCCACTCTGGGTCCGATTTGGCGGGCGGCGCCACTCTGGGTCCGATTTGGCGGGCGGCGCCACTCTGGGACCGATTTGGCGGGCGGCGCCACTCTGGGTCCGATTTGGTGGCCCGGGTCACACTGGGTCCGATTTGGTGGCCCGGGTCACTCTGGGTCCGATTTGGTGGCCCGGGTCACTCTGGGTCCGATTTGGCGGCCCGGGTCACTCTGGGTCCGATTTGGCGGGCGGCGCCACTCTGGGTCCGATTTGGTGGGCGGCGCCACTCTGGGTCCGATTTGGCGGGCGGCGCCACTCTGGGTCCGATATGGCGGGCGGCGCCACTCTGGGTCCGATTTGGCGGGCAGCGCCACTCTGGGTCCGATTTGGTGAGCGGGGCAATAATTATAATAAGACTACAGATAGTGCTTTGAAATTGTGCTGTGCTATCACTTTAAGAGCTGATATTATCTGGCAAAACTGTGCTGGTGTGGTCATGTACAGTTCGCAGGCGTTGGCATAGTAACTGGGCCAGACTGCGCATATCAATGAGCTAATCAGCCAGGTGGCAAGTGGCAGGTACATTTCAAATTGCCTCAGAAACCCGGCCATTATAACCTATGGGAAAATTTCCCTATTGAAATGCATTACAATGAGGGGAAAAAACATTTTCAAACGCAAATTGCGCCAAAACTACAAATCCGATCGACACGAAAAATACTTAGCACACCTCTTGGGGACGCTGGCTTCGAAATGACACCTCACTGGAGTCTGTGAGTGAAGCGGTTCGGGCCGCATTACGTGCGGACTGAATAATAATAAGAAGAATAAGAAGAAGTTATCCACGATGGAATAACAGTATAGTGCTTTGTTCCAAAGCACTATAATAATAATAATAAGAAGAAGTTTACCACGATGGAATAACAGTATAGTGCTTTGTTCCAAAGCACTATAACTAGATGGGTATTTCCTGAAGAAACTACAGATAGTGCTTTGGAATGGTGCCCGGGTTGCCCCTGCAAGACTTTCACACTTGGGTGCCCCTCAGGCCCCTCGGACCGATTTGGTAGGCAGAGTCAATCTGGGTCTTATTTGGTGGGTTGGGTCAATCTGGGTCTGATTTTGTGGGCGGGGTAAATCTAGGTCCGATTCGGTGGGCGGGGTCACTTTGGGTCCGATTTGGTGTTCGCGGTCACTCTGGGTCTGATTTGGTGGGCAGGGTCATACTGGGTCCGATTCGGTGGGCGGAGCCACTCTGGGTCTGATTTGGTGGGCGGGGCACCTCAGAGACCGATTTGGTGGGTGGGGTCACTCAGGGTCTGATTTGGTGGGCTGGGCACCTCAGGGTCCGATTTGGTGGGCGGGGTCACTGGGTCCGATTTGGTGGGCGGGGTCACTCTGGGTCCGGTGGGCGGGGTCACTGGATCCGATTTGGTGGGTGGGGTCACTCTGGGTCCGATTTAGTGGGCGGGGTCACTCTGGGTCCGATTTGGTGGGCGGGGTCACTCTGGGTCCGATTTGGTGGCCCGGGCCACTCTGGGTCCGATTTGGTGGCCCGGGTCACTCTGGGTCCGATTTGGTGGGCCGGGCCACTCTGGGTCCGATTTGGTGGCCCGGGCCACTCTGGGTCCGATTTGGTGGCCCGGGTCACTCTGGGTCCGATTTGGTGGCCCGGGTCACTCTGGGTCCGATTTGGTGGCCCGGGTCACTCTGGGTCCGATTTGGTGGCCCGGGTCACTCTGGGTCCGATTTGGTGGCCCGGGTCACTCTGGGTCCGATTTGGTGGCCCGGGTCACTCTGGGTCCGATTTGGTGGCCCGGGTCACTCTGGGTCCGATTTGGTGGGCCGGGTCACTCTGGGTCCGATTTGGTGGCCCGGGTCACTCTGGGTCCGATTTGGTGGCCCGGGTCACTCTGGGTCCGATTTGGTGGGCCGGGTCACTCTGGGTCCGATTTGGTGGCCCGGGTCACTCTGGGTCCGATTTGGTGGCCCGGGTCACTCTGGGCCCGATTTGGTGGGCTGGGTCACTCTGGGTCCGATTTGGTGGCCCGGGTCACTCTGGGCCCGATTTGGTGGCCCGGGTCTCTCTGGGTCCGATTTGGTGGCCCGGGTCACTCTGGGCCCGATTTGGTGGCCCGGGTCACTCTGGGTCCGATTTGGTGGCCCGGGTCACTCTGGGCCCGATTTGGTGGCCCGGGTCACTCTGGGTCCGATTTGGTGGCCCGGGTCACTCTGGGTCCGATTTGGTGGCCCGGGTCACTCTGGGTCCGATTTGGTGGCCCGGGTCACTCTGGGTCCGATTTGGTGGCCCGGGTCACTCTGGGTCCGATTTGGTGGCCCGAGTCACTCTGGGTCCGATTTGGTGTCCCGGGTCACTCTGGGTCCGATTTGGTGGCCCGGGTCACTCTGGGTTTGATTTGGTGGCCCGGGTCATTCTGGGTCCGATTTGGTGGCCCGGGTCACTCTGGGTCCGATTTGGTGGCCCGGGTCACTCTGGGTCCGATTTGGTGGCCCGGGTCACTCTGGGTCCGATTTGGTGGGCCGGGTCACTCTGGGTCCGATTTGGTGGGCCGGGTCACTCTGGGTCCGATTTGGTGGGCCGGGTCACTCTGGGTCCGATTTGGTGGGCCGGGTCACTCTGGGTCCGATTTGGTGGCCCGGGTCACTCTGGGTCCGATTTGGTGGCCCGGGTCACTCTGGGTCCGATTTGGTGGCCCGGGTCACTCTGGGTCCGATTTGGTGGGCCGGGTCACTCTGGGTCCGATTTGGTGGCCCGGGTCACTCTGGGTCCGATTTGGTGGCCCGGGTCACTCTGGGTCCGATTTGGTGGCCCGGGTCACTCTGGGTCCGATTTGGTGGCCCGGGTCACTCTGGGTCCGATTTGGTGGGCCGGGTCACTCTGGGTCCGATTTGGTGGGCCGGGTCACTCTGACTGACAGCAGGATAAGGGAATGGCTGATAACAGAGAATAGACTGACAGCAGGACGGGGAATGGCTGATAACAGAAAGAATAGACTGACAGCAGGACAGGGGAATGGCTGATAACAGAGAAAAATAGACTGACAGCAGTACGGGGAATGGCTGATAACAGAGAGAAATAGACTGACAGCAGGACGGGGAATGGCTGATAACAGAGAGAATAGACTGACAGCAGGACAGGGGAATGGCTGATAACAGAGAGAATAGACTGACAGCAGGACGGGGAATGGCTGATAACAGAGAGAAATAGGCTGACAGCAGTACAGGGAATGGCTGATAACAGAGAGAAATAGACTGACAGCAGGACAGGGGAATGGCTGATAACAGAGAGAAATAGGCTGACAGCAGTACAGGGAATGGCTGATAACAGAGAGAAATAGACTGACAGCAGGACGGGGAATGGCTGATAACAGAGAGAATAGACTGACAGCAGGACAGGGGAATGGCTGATAACAGAGAGAATAGACTGACAGCAGGACGGGGAATGGCTGATAACAGAGAGAATAGACTGACAGCATGACAGGGGAATGGCTGATAACAGAGAGAAATAGACTGACAGCAGTACGTGGAATGGCTGATAACAGAGAGAAATAGATGGGTATTTCCTGAAGGAACTACAGATAGTGCTTTGGAATGGTGCCCGGGTTGCCCCAGCAAGACTTTCACACTTGGGTGCCCCTCAGGCGCTGGTTTGGTAGTTGTAGCCACTCTGGGTCCGATTTGGTGGGTGGGGCCCCTCAGGGGCCGATTTGGTGGGCGCTGTATACTGCGGGGCTCTGCGCTGTATACTGCGGGGCTCTGCGCTGTATACTGCGCGGCTCTGCGCTGTATACTGCGCGGCTCTGCGCTGTATGCTGCGCGGCTCTGCGCTGTATACTGTGGGGCTCTGCGCTGTATGCTGCGGGGCTCTGCGCTGTATGCTGCACGGCTCCGCGCTGTATGCTGCGTGGCTCTGCGCTGTATAATGCGCGGCTCTGCGCTGTATACTGCGGGGCTCTGCGCTGTATACTGCGCGGCTCTGCGCTGTATGCTGCGTGGCTCCGCGCTGTATGCTGCGTGGCTCTGCGCTGTATAATGCGCGGCTCTGCGCTGTATACTGTGCGGCTCTGCGCTGTATACTGCGCGGCTCAGCGCTGTATGCTGCGCGGCTCCGCGCTGTATGCTGCATGGCTCTGCGCTGTATAATGCGCGGCTCTGCGCTGTATGCTGCGCGGCTCCGCGCTGTATGCTGCGCGGCTCCGCGGTGTATGCTGCGCGGCTCCGTGCTGTATACTGCGCGGCTCTGCGCTGTATACTGCGCGGCTCTGCGCTGTATACTACGGGGCTCTGCGCTGTATACTGCGGGGCTCTGCGCTGTGTACTGTAATAATAATAAGTGGTCATATACAGTTCGCAGGCGTTGGCATAGTAACTGGGCCTGACTGCGCATATCAATGAGCTAATCAGCCAGGTGGCAAGTGGCAGGTACATTTCAAATTGCCTCAGAAACCCGGCCATTATAACCTATGGGAAAATTTCCCTATTGAAATGCATTACAATGAGGGGAAAAAACATTTTCAAACGCAAATTGCGCCAAAACTACAAATCCGATCGACACGAAAAATACTTAGCACACCTCTTGGGGACGCTGGCTTCGAAATGACACCTCACTGGAGTCTGTGAGTGAAGCGGTTCGGGCCGCATTACGTGCGGACTGAATAATAATAAGAACTAGATGGGTATTTCCTGAAGGAACTACAGATAGTGCTTTGGAATGGTGCCCGGGCTGCCCCTGCAAGACTTTCACACTTGGGTGCCCCTCAGGCGCTGGTTTGGTAGTTGTAGCCCCTCAGGGTTGAGGCCACTCTGGGTCCGATTTGGTGGGCCGGGTCACTCTGGGTCCGATTTGGTGGGCCGGGTCACTCTGGGTCCGATTTGGTGGGCCGGGTCACTCTGGGTCCGATTTGGTGGCCCGGGTCACTCTGGGTCCGATTTGGTGGCCCGGGTCACTCTGGGTCCGATTTGGTGGCCCGGGTCACTCTGGGTCCGATTTGGTGGCCCGGGTCACTCTGGGTCCGATTTGGTGGCCCGGGTCACTCTGGGTCCGATTTGGTGGCCCGGGTCACTCTGGGTCCGATATGGTGGGCCGGGTCACTCTGGGTCCGATTTGGTGGCCCGGGTCACTCTGGGTCCGATTTGGTGGCCCGGGTCACTCTGGGTCCGATTTGGTGGCCCGGGTCACTCTGGGTCCGATTTGGTGGCCCGGGTCACTCTGGGTCCGATTTGGTGGCCCGGGTCACTCTGGGTCCGATTTGGTGGCCCGGGTCACTCTGGGTCCGATTTGGGGGCCCGGGTCACTCTGGGTCCGATTTGGGGGCCCGGGTCACTCTGGGTCCGATTTGGGGGCCCGGGTCACTCTGGGTCCGATTTGGTGGGGCCGGGTCACTCTGGGTCCGATTTGGTGGGCCGGGTCACTCTGGGTCCGATTTGGTGGGCCGGGTCACTCTGGGTCCAATTTGGTGGCCCGGATCACTCTGGGTCCGATTTGGTGGGCCGGGTCACTCTGGGTCCGATTTGGTGGGCCGGGTCACTCTGGGTCCGATTTGGTGGGCCGGGTCACTCTGGGTCCGATTTGATGGTCCGAGTCACTCTGGGTCCGATTTGGTGGGCCGGGTCACTCTGGGTCCGATTTGGTGGCCCGGGTCACTCTGGGTCCGATTTGGTGGGCCGGATCACTCTGGGTCCGATTTGGTGGCCCGGGTCACTCTGGGTCCGATTTGGTGGCCCGGGTCACTCTGGGTCCGAGTTGGTGGCCCGGGTCACTCTGGGTCCGATTTGGCGGGCGGCGCCACTCTGGGTCCGATTTGGCGGGCGGCGCCACTCTGGGTCCGATTTGGCGGGTGGCGCCACTCTGGGTCCGATTTGGCGGGTGGCGCCACTCTGGGTCCGATTTGGTGGGCCGGGTCACTCTGGGTCCGATTTGGTGGCCCGGGTCACTCTGGGTCCGATTTGGTGGCCCGGGTCACTCTGGGTCCGATTTGGTGGCCCGGGTCACTCTGGGTCCGATTTGGTGGCCCGGGTCACTCTGGGTCCGATTTGGTGGCCCGGGTCACTCTGGGTCCGATTTGGTGGCCCGGGTCACTCTGGGTCCGATTTGGTGGCCCGGGTCACTCTGGGTCCGATTTGGGGGCCCGGGTCACTCTGGGTCCGATTTGGGGGCCCGGGTCACTCTGGGTCCGATTTGGGGGCCCGGGTCACTCTGGGTCCGATTTGGTGGGGCCGGGTCACTCTAGGTCCGATTTGGTGGGCCGGGTCACTCTGGGTCCGATTTGGTGGGCCGGGTCACTCTGGGTCCAATTTGGTGGCCCGGATCACTCTGGGTCCGATTTGGTGGGCCGGGTCACTCTGGGTCCGATTTGGTGGGCCGGGTCACTCTGGGTCCGATTTGGTGGGCCGGGTCACTCTGGGTCCGATTTGATGGTCCGAGTCACTCTGGGTCCGATTTGGTGGGCCGGGTCACTCTGGGTCCGATTTGGTGGCCCGGGTCACTCTGGGTCCGATTTGGTGGGCCGGATCACTCTGGGTCCGATTTGGTGGCCCGGGTCACTCTGGGTCCGATTTGGTGGCCCGGGTCACTCTGGGTCCGAGTTGGTGGCCCGGGTCACTCTGGGTCCGATTTGGCGGGCGGCGCCACTCTGGGTCCGATTTGGCGGGCGACGCCACTCTGGGTCCGATTTGGCGGGTGGCGCCACTCTGGGTCCGATTTGGCGGGTGGCGCCACTCTGGGTCCGATTTTGCGTGCGGCGCCACTCTGGGTCCGATTTGGCAGGCGGCGCCACTCTGGGTCCGATTTGGTGAGCGGGGCAATAATTATAATAAGACTACAGATAGTGCTTTGAAATTGTGCTGTGCTATCACTTTAAGA
The DNA here is from genome assembly GCF_051348905.1 of Ranitomeya variabilis. Taxonomy (NCBI): domain Eukaryota; kingdom Metazoa; phylum Chordata; class Amphibia; order Anura; family Dendrobatidae; genus Ranitomeya; species Ranitomeya variabilis. The sequence continues at coordinate 325,568,432 of NC_135237.1, read as the reverse complement.
GCTGATATTATCTGGCAAAACTGTGCTGGGGTCATGTACAGTTCGCAGGCGTTGGCATAGTAACTGGGCCTGACTGCACATATCAATGAGCTAATCAGCCAGGTGGCAAGTGGCAGGTACATTTCAAATTGCCTCAGAAACCCGGCCATTATAACCTATGGGAAAATTTCCCTATTGAAATGCATTACAATGAGGGGAAAAAACATTTTCAAACGCAAATTGCGCCAAAACTACAAATCCGATCGACACGAAAAATACTTAGCACACCTCTTGGGGACGCTGGCTTCGAAATGACACCTCACTGGAGTCTGTGAGTGAAGCGGTTCGGGCCGCATTACGTGCGGACTGAATAATAATAAGAACTAGATGGGTATTTCCTGAAGGAACTACAGATAGTGCTTTGGAATGGTGCCCGGGCTGCCCCTGCAAGACTTTCACACTTGGGTGCCCCTCAGGCGCTGGTTTGGTAGTTGTAGCCCCTCAGGGTTGAGGCCACTCTGGGTCCGATTTGGTGGGCGGGGTCACTCTGGGTCCGATTTGGTGGGCGGGGTCACTCTGGGTCCGATTTGGTGGCCCGGGGTCACTCTGGGTCCGATTTGGCGGGCGGGGTCACTCTGAGTCCGATTTGGCGGGCGGGGTCACTCTGGGTCCGATTTGGCGGGCGGGGTCACTCTGGGTCCGATTTGGCGGGCGGCGCCACTCTGGGTCCGATTTGGCGGGCGGCGCCACTGTGGGTCCGATTTGGCGGGCGGCGCCACTCTGGGTCCGATTTGGCGGGCGGCACCACTCTGGGTCCGATTTGGCGGGCGGCGCCACTCTGGGTCCGATTTGGCGGGCGGCGCCACTCTGGGTCCGATTTGGCGGGCGGCGCCACTCTGGGTCCGATTTGGCATTCGGCGCCACTCTGGGTCCGATTTGGCATTCGGCGCCACTCTGGGTCCGATTTTGCGGGCGGCGCCACTCTGGGTCCGATTTGGCGGGCGGCGCCACTCTGGGTCCGATTTGGCGGGCGGCGCCACTCTGGGTCCGATTTGGCGGGCGGCGCCACTCTGGGTTCGATTTGGCGGGCGGCGCCACTCTGGGTCCGATTTGGCATTCGGCGCCACTCTGGGTCCGATTTGGCATTCGGCGCCACTCTGGGTCCGATTTGGCGGGTGGCGCCACTCTGGGTCCGATTTGGCGGGCGGCGCCACTCTGGGTCCGATTTGGAGGGCGGCGCCACTCTGGGTCCGATTTGGCGGGCGGCGCCACTCTGGGTCCGATTTGGCGGGCGGCGCCACTCTGGGTCCGATTTGGCGGGCGGCGCCACTCTGGGTCCGATTTGGCGGGCGGCGCCACTCTGGGTCCGATTTGGCGGGCGGCGCCACTCTGGGTCCGATTTGGTGAGCGGGGCAATAATTATAATAAGACTACAGATAGTGCTTTGAAATTGTGCTGTGCTATCACTTTAAGAGCTGATATTATCTGGCAAAACTGTGCTGGGGTCATGTACAGTTCGCAGGCGTTGGCATAGTAACTGGGCCTGACTGCGCATATCAATGAGCTAATCAGCCAGGTGGCAGGTGGCAGGTACATTTCAAATTGCCTCAGAAACCCGGCCATTATAACCTATGGGAAAATTTCCCTATTGAAATGCATTACAATGAGGGGAAAAAACATTTTCAAACGCAAATTGCGCCAAAACTACAAATCCGATCGACACGAAAAATACTTAGCACACCTCTTGGGGACGCTGGCTTCGAAATTACACCTCACTGGAGTCTGTGAGTGAAGCGGTTCGGGCCGCATTACGTGCGGACTGAATAATAATAAGAATAAGAATAAGAAGAAGTTATCCACGATGGAATAACAGTATAGTGCTTTGTTCCAAAGCACTATAATAATAAGAAGTTTACCACGGTGGAATAACAGTACAGTGCTTTGTTCCAAAGCACTATAATAATAAGAACTAGATGGGTATTTCCTGAAGGAACTACAGATAGTGCTTTGGAATGGTGCCCGGGCTGCTCCTGCAAGACTTTCACACTTGGGTGCCCCTCAGGCGCTGGTTTGGTAGTTGTAACCCCTCAGGGTTGAGGCCACTCTGGGTCCGATTTGGTGGGCCGGGTCACTCTGGGTCCGATTTGGTGGGCCGGGTCACTCTGGGTCCGATTTGGTGGGCCGGGTCACTCTGGGTCCGATTTGATGGTCCGAGTCACTCTGGGTCCGATTTGGTGGGCCGGGTCACTCTGGGTCCGATTTGGTGGCCCGGGTCACTCTGGGTCCGATTTGGTGGGCCGGATCACTCTGGGTCCGATTTGGTGGCCCGGGTCACTCTGGGTCCGATTTGGTGGCCCGGGTCACTCTGGGTCCGAGTTGGTGGCCCGGGTCACTCTGGGTCCGATTTGGCGGGCGGCGCCACTCTGGGTCCGATTTGGCGGGCGGCGCCACTCTGGGTCCGATTTGGCGGGCGGCGCCACTCTGGGTCCGATTTGGCGGGCGGCGCCACTCTGGGTCCGATTTTGCGGGCGGCGCCACTCTGGGTCCGATTTTGCGTGCGGCGCCACTCTGGGTCCGATTTGGCAGGCGGCGCCACTCTGGGTCCGATTTGGTGAGCGGGGCAATAATTATAATAAGACTACAGATAGTGCTTTGAAATTGTGCTGTGCTATCACTTTAAGAGCTGATATTATCTGGCAAAACTGTGCTGGGGTCATGTACAGTTCGCAGGCGTTGTCATAGTAACTGGGCCTGACTGCACATATCAATGAGCTAATCAGCCAGGTGACAAGTGGCAGGTACATGTCAAATTGCCTCAGAAACCCGGCCATTATAACCTATGGGAAAATTTCCCTATTGAAATGCATTACAATGAGGGGAAAAAACATTTTCAAACGCAAATTGCGCCAAAACTACAAATCCGATCGACACGAAAAATACTTAGCACACCTCTTGGGGACGCTGGCTTCGAAATGACACCTCACTGGAGTCTGTGAGTGAAGCGGTTCGGGCCGCATTACGTGCGGACTGAATAATAATAATAAGAACTAGATGGGTATTTCCTGAAGGAACTACAGATAGTGCTTTGGAATGGTGCCCGGGCTGCCCCTGCAAGACTTTCACACTTGGGTGCCCCTCAGGCGCTGGTTTGGTAGTTGTAGCCCCTCAGGGTTGAGGCCACTCTGGGTCCGATTTGGTGGGCGGGGTCACTCTGGGTCCGATTTGGTGGGCGGGGTCACTCTGGGTCCGATTTGGTGGGCGGGGTCACTCTGGGTCCGATTTGGCGGGCGGGGTCACTCTGGGTCCGATTTGGCGGGCGGGGTCACTCTGGGTCCGATTTGGCGGGCGGCGCCACTCTGGGTCCGATTTGGCGGGCGGCGCCACTCTGGGTCCGATTTGGCGGGCGGCGCCACTCTGGGTCCGATTTGGCATTCGGCGCCACTCTGGGTCCGATTTGGCATTCGGCGCCACTCTGGGTCCGATTTGGCGGGCGGCGCCACTCTGGGTCCGATTTGGCGGGCGGCGCCACTCTGGGTCCGATTTGGCGGGCGGCGCCACTCTGGGTCCGATTTGGCGGGCGGCGCCACTCTGGGTCCGATTTGGTGAGCGGGGCAATAATTATAATAAGACTACAGATAGTGCTTTGAAATTGTGCTGTGCTATCACTTTAAGAGCTGATATTATCTGGCAAAACTGTGCTGGGGTCATGTACAGTTCGCAGGCGTTGGCATAGTAACTGGGCCTGACTGCGCATATCAATGAGCTAATCAGCCAGGTGGCAGGTGGCAGGTACATTTCAAATTGCCTCAGAAACCCGGCCATTATAACCTATGGGAAAATTTCCCTATTGAAATGCATTACAATGAGGGGAAAAAACATTTTCAAACGCAAATTGCGCCAAAACTACAAATCCGATCGACACGAAAAATACTTAGCACACCTCTTGGGGACGCTGGCTTCGAAATGACACCTCACTGGAGTCTGTGAGTGAAGCGGTTCGGGCTGCATTACGTGCGGACTGAATAATAATAAGAATAAGAAGAAGTTATCCACGATGGAATAACAGTATAGTGCTTTGTTCCAAAGCACTATAATAAGAAGAAGTTTACCACGGTGGAATAACAGTACAGTGCTTTGTTCCAAAGCACTATAATAATAAGAACTAGATGGGTATTTCCTGAAGGAACTACAGATAGTGCTTTGGAATGGTGCCCGGGCTGCTCCTGCAAGACTTTCACACTTGGGTGCCCCTCAGGCGCTGGTTTGGTAGTTGTAACCCCTCAGGGTTGAGGCCACTCTGGGTCCGATTTGGTGGGCCGGGTCACTCTGGGTCCGATTTGGTGGGCCGGGTCACTCTGAGTCCGATTTGGTGGGCCGGGTCACTCTGAGTCCGATTTGGTGGGCCGGGTCACTCTGGGTCCGATTTGGTGGCCCGGGTCACCCTGGGTCCGATTTGGTGGCCCGGGTCACTCTGGGTCCGATTTGGTGGCCCGGGTCACTCTGGGTCCGATTTGGTGGCCCGGGTCACTCTGGGTCCGATTTGGTGGCCCGGGTCACTCTGGGTCCGATTTGGTGGCCCGGGTCACTCTGGGTCCGATTTGGTGGCCCGGGTCACTCTGGGTCCGATTTGGTGGCCCGGGTCACTCTGGGTCCGATTTGGTGGCCCGGGTCACTCTGGGTCCGATTTGGTGGCCCGGGTCACTCTGTGTCCGATTTGGTGGGCCGGGTCACTCTGGGTCCGATTTGGTGGGCCGGGTCACTCTGGGTCCGATTTGGTGGGCCGGGTCACTCTGGGTCCGATTTGGTGGCCCGAGTCACTCTGGGTCCGATTTGGTGGCCCGGGTCACTCTGGGTCCGATTTGGTGGGCCGGGTCACTCTGGGTCCGATTTGGTGGCCCGGGTCACTCTGGGTCCGATTTGGTGGCCCGGGTCACTCTGGGTCCGATTTGGTGGCCCGGGTCACTCTGGGTCCGATTTGTTGGCCCGGGTCACTCTGGGTCCGATTTGGTGGCCCGGGTCACTCTGGGTCCGATTTGGCGGCCCGGGTCACTCTGGGTCTGATTTGGCGGCCCGGGTCACTCTGGGTCCGATTTGGCGGGCCGGGTCACTCTGGGTCCGATTTGGCGGCCCGGGTCACTCTGGGTCCGATTTGGCGGCCCGGGTCACTCTGGGTCCGATTTGGCGGCCCGGGTCACTCTGGGTCCGATTTGGCGGCCCGGGTCACTCTGGGTCCGATTTGGCGGCCCGGGTCACTCTGGGTCCGATTTGGCGGGACGGGTCACTCTGGGTCCGATTTGGCGGGACGGGTCACTCTGGGTCCGATTTGGCGGGCAGAGCCACTCTGGGTCCGATTTGGCGGGCGGAGCCACTCTGGGTCCGATTTGGCGGCCGGGGCCACTCTGGGTCCGATTTGGCAGGCGGGGTCACTCTGGGTCCGATTTGGCGGGCGGCGCCACTCTGGGTCCGATTTGGCGGGCGGCGCCAATCTGGGTCCGATTTGGTGGGCGGCGCCACTCTGGGTCCGATTTGGAGAGCGGCGCCACTCTGGGTCCGATTTGGCGGGCGGCGCCACTCTGGGTCCGATTTGGCTGGCGGCGCCACCCTGGGTCCGATTTGGCGGGCGGCGCCACCCTGGGTCCGATTTGGCGGGCGGCGCCACTCTGGGTCCGATTTGGCGGGCGGCGCCACTCTGGGTCCGATTTGGCGGGCGGCGCCACTCTTGGTCCGATTTGGTGGGCGGCGCCACTCTGGGTCCGATTTGGCGGGCGGCGCCACTCTGGGTCCGATTTGGCGGGCGGGGGCACTCTGGGTCCGATTTGGCGGGCGGGGGCACTCTGGGTCCGATTTGGCGGGCGGGGGCACTCTGGGTCCGATTTGGCGGGCGGGGGCACTCTGGGTCCGATTTGGCGGCGGGGGCACTCTGATCCGATTTGGTGGGCTGGGTCCGATTTGGTGAGCGGGGCAATAATTATAAGACTACAGATAGTGCTTTGGAATTGTGCTGTACTGTCACTTTAAGAGCTGACAAAACTTGTGACCTGGTGGGCTGATGTAGAGTTTATAGGCGTTGGCAAAGTAACTGGATCTCACTGCGCATATCAATGAGCTAATCAGCTAGGTGGCAGTTATTTTTAGAAATTGCCTCAGAAATCAGGCCCATTATAAACGTATTGGAAAATTTCCCTATTGAAACGCATTGAGACACTTTTTTCAAACGCAAATTGCGCCAAAACTACAAATCCGATCGACACGAAAAATACTTAGCACACCTCTCAGGAACGCTGGCTTCGAAATGACACCTCACTGGAGTCTGTGAGTTTAGCAGTTCGGGCCGCATTACGTGCGGACTGAATAATAATAAGAACTAGATGGGTATTTCCTGAAGGAACTACAGATAGTGCTTTGGAATGGTGCCCGGGCTGCCCCTGCAAGACTTTCACACTTGGGTGCCCCTCAGGCGCTGGTTTGGTAGTTGTAGCCCCTCAGGGTTGAGGCCACTCTGGGTCCGATTTGGTGGGCGGGGTTACTCTGGGTCCGATTTGGCAGGCGGCGCCACTCTGGGTCCGATTTGGCGGGCGGCGCCACTCTGGGTCCGATTTGGCGGGCGGCGCCACTCTGGGTCCGATTTGGCGGGCGGCGCCACTCTGGGTCCGATTTGGCGGGCGGCGCCACTCTGGGTCCGATTTGGCGGGCGGCGCCACTCTGGGTCCGATTTGGCGGGCGGCGCCACTCTGGGTCCGATTTGGCGGGCGGCGCCACTCTGGGTCCGATTTGGCGGGCGGCGCCACTCTGGGTCCGATTTGGTGGGCGGCGCCACTCTGGGTCCGATTTGGCGGGCGGCGCCACTCTGGGTCCGATTTGGCGGGCGGCGCCACACTGGGTCCGATTTGGCGGGCGGCGCCACTCTGGGTCCGATTTGGCGGGCGGCGCCACTCTGGGTCCGATTTGGTGGGCGGCGCCACTCTGGGTCCGATTTGGCGGGCGGCGCCACTCTGGGTCCGATTTGGCGGGCGGCGCCACTCTGGGTCCGATTTGGCGGGCGGCGCCACTCTGGGTCCGATTTTGCGGGAGGCGCCACTCTGGGTCCGATTTGGCGGGCGGCACCACTCTGGGTCCGATTTGGTGAGCGGGGCAATAATTATAATAAGACTACAGATAGTGCTTTGAAATTGTGCTGTGCTATCACTTTAAGAGCTGATATTATCTGGCAAAACTGTGCTGGGGTCATGTACAGTTCGCAGGCGTTGGCATAGTAACTGGGCCTGACTGCACATATCAATGAGCTAATCAGCCAGGTGGCAGGTACATTTCAAATTGCCTCAGAAACCCGGCCATTATAACCTATGGGAAAATTTCCCTATTGAAAAGCATTACAATGAGGGGAAAAAACATTTTCAAACGCAAATTGCGCCAAAACTACAAATCCGATCGACACGAAAAATACTTAGCACACCTCTTGGGGACGCTGGCTTCGAAATGACACCTCACTGGAGTCTGTGAGTGAAGCGGTTCGGGCCGCATTACGTGCGGACTGAATAATAATAAGAACTAGATGGGTATTTCCTGAAGGAACTACAGATAGTGCTTTGGAATGGTGCCCGGGCTGCCCCTGCAAGACTTTCACACTTGGGTGCCCCTCAGGCGGTCCGATTTGGTGGGTTGGGTCAATCTGGGTCTGATTTTGTGGGCGGGGTAAATCTAGGTCCGATTCGGTGGGCGGGGTCACTTTTGGTCCGATTCTGTGGGCGCGGCCACTCTGGGTCCGTTTCGGTGGGCGGAGCCACTCTGGGTCCGATTTGGTGGGCGGGGCACCTTAGGGACCAATTTGGTGGGTGGGGTCACTCGGTCCGATTTGGTGGGCTGGGCACCTCAGGGTCTGATTTGGTGGGCTGGGCACCTCAGGGTCCGATTTGGTGGGTGGGGTCACTCTGGGTCCGATTTGGTGGGCGGGGTCACTCTGGGCCCGATTTGGTGGAAGGGGTCACTCTGGGTCCGATTTGGTGGAAGGGGTCACTCTGGGTCTGATTTGGTGGAAGGGGTCACTCTGGGTCCGATTTGGTGGGCGGAGCCACTCTGGGTCCGATTTGGTGGGCGGGGTCACTCTGGGTCTGATTTAGGGGGCGGGGTCACTCTGGGTCCGATTTGGTGGGCCGGGCCCCTCGGGGTCCGATTTGGTGGGCCGGGCCTCTCGGGTTCCGAATTGGTGAGCGGGGTAATCTACTATCTAATTATCTAAGGGCACTTCCGTCTTTCTGTCTCACAACACCGCTACGTCATCATCTCGTGAGACCGCAATGCACTCTTGGGACCGGAGCGCGCAACAAGCATCGGGTACCGGCCACTCCAGGTGCAACAAGCATCGTGTACCGGCCGCTCTAGGAGGTGCAACAACCATCAGATACCTGCCGCTCCAGGAGGTGAGTATGTAACTTTTTTATTTTAATTCTTTTTTTTTTTAACAGGGATATGCAGTATACTATGTGACTGGACAATATACTACGTGACTGGGCAGTATAACTACGTGGCTCTGCGCTGTATACTGCGTGGCTCTGTGCTGTATACTGCGTGGCTCTGCGCTGTATACTACGCGGCTCTGCGCTGTATACTACGCGGCTCTGCGCTGTATACTGCGTGGCTCTGCGCTGTGTACTGCGCGGCTCTGCGCTGTGTACTGCACGGCTCTGCGCTGTGTACTGCGCGGCTCTGCACTGTGTACTGCGCATTCTGCGCTGTATACTGCGCGGCTCTGCGCTGTATACTGCGCAGCTCTGCGCAGCTCTGCGCTTTGTACTGCGCGGCTCTGCGCTATATACTGCGTGGCTCTTCGCTGTATACTACGCGGCTCTGCGCTGTGTACTGCGCGGCTCTGCGCTGTGTACTGCGCGTGTCCGTGCTGTGTACTGCGCGTGTCTGCGCTGTATACTGCGGGGCTCTGCACTGTATACTGCGGGGCTCTGCGCTGTATACTACGCGGCTCAGCGCTGTATACTGCGCGGCTCTGCGCTGCATACTGCGTGGCTCTACGCTGCGTACTGCGCGGCTCTGCGCTGTATACTGGGTGGCTCTGCGCTGTGTACTGCGCGGCTCTGTGCTGTGTACTGTGCGGCTCTGCACTGTGTACTGCGCGGCTCTGCGCTGTGTACTGCGCGGCTCTGCGCTGTGTACTGCGCGGCTCTGCGCTTTATACTGTGCGGCTCTGCGCTCTGTACTGCGCGGCTCTGCGCTGTGTACTGCGCAGCTCTGCGCTGTATACTGCGCGGCTCTGCGCTGTGTACTGCGCGGCTCTGCGCTGTGTACTGCGCGGCTCTGCGCTGTGTACTGCTCGGCTCTGCGCTGTGTACTGCGCGGCTCTGCGCTGTGTACTGCGCGGCTCTGCGCTGTGTACTGCGCGGCTCTGCGCTGTGTACTGCGCGGCTCTGCGCTGTGTACTGCACGGCTCTGCGCGGTATACTGCGCGGCTCTGCGCTTTATACTGTGCGGCTCTGCGCTCTGTACTGCACGGCTCTGCGCTGTCTACTGCGCGGCTCTGCGCTGTGTACTGCTCGGCTCTGCGCTGTGTACTGCGCGGCTCTCCGCTTTATACTGCGCGGCTCTGCGCTTTATACTGCGCGGCTTTGCGCTGTGTACTGCATGGCTCTGCGCTGTGTACTGCGCGGCTCTGCGCTGTGTACTGCACGGCTCTGCGCTGTGTACTGCACGGCTCTGCGCTGTGTACTGCACGGCTCTGCGCTTTATACTGCGCGGCTCTGCGCTGTGTACTGCACGGCTCTGCGCTGTGTACTGCGCGGCTCTGCGCTGTGTACTGCACGGCTCTGCGCTTTATACTGCGCGGCTCTGCGCTGTGTACTGCACGGCTCTGCGCTGTGTACTGCGCGGCTCTGCGCTGTGTACTGCGCGGCTCTGCGCTGTGTACTGCACGGCTCTGCGCGGTATACTGCGCGGCTCTGCGCTTTATACTGTGCGGCTCTGCGCTCTGTACTGCACGGCTCTGCGCTGTCTACTGCGCGGCTCTGCGCTGTGTACTGCTCGGCTCTGCGCTGTGTACTGCGCGGCTCTCCGCTTTATACTGCGCGGCTCTGCGCTTTATACTGCGCGGCTTTGCGCTGTGTACTGCATGGCTCTGCGCTGTGTACTGCGCGGCTCTGCGCTGTGTACTGCACGGCTCTGCGCTGTGTACTGCACGGCTCTGCGCTGTGTACTGCACGGCTCTGCGCTTTATACTGCGCGGCTCTGCGCTGTGTACTGCACGGCTCTGCGCTGTGTACTGCGCGGCTCTGCGCTGTGTACTGCACGGCTCTGCGCTTTATACTGCGCGGCTCTGCGCTGTGTACTGCACGGCTCTGCGCTGTGTACTGCGCGGCTCTGCGCTGTGTACTGCGCGGCTCTGCGCTTTATACTGCGCGGCTCTGCGCTTTATACTGCGCGGCTCTGCGCTGTGTACTGCGCGGCTCTGCGCTGTGTACTGCGCGGCTCTGCGCTGTGTACTGCACGGCTCTGCGCTTTATACTGCGCGGCTCTGCGCTGTGTACTGCACGGCTCTGCGCTGTGTACTGCGCGGCTCTGCGCTGTGTACTGCACGGCTCTGCGCTTTAAACTGCGCGGCTCTGCGCTGTGTACTGCACGGCTCTGCGCTGTGTACTGCGCGGCTCTGCGCTGTGTACTGCGCGGCTCTGCGCTGTGTACTGCATGGCTCTGCACTTTATACTGCGCGGCTCTGCGCTGTGTACTGCACGGCTCTGCGCTGTGTACTGCGCGGCTCTGCGCTGTGTACTGCACGGCTCTGCGCTTTATACTGCGCGGCTCTGCGCTGTGTACTGCACGGCTCTGCGCTGTGTACTGCGCGGCTCTGCGCTGTGTACTGCGTGGCTCTGCGCTTTATACTGCGCGGCTCTGCGCTGTGTACTGCGCGGCTCTGCGCTGTGTACTGCGCGGCTCTGCGCTGTGTACTGCGCGGCTCTGCGCTTTAAACTGCGCGGCTCTGCGCTGTGTACTGCACGGCTCTGCGCTGTGTACTGCGCGGCTCTGCGCTGTGTACTGCGCGGCTCTGCGCTTTATACTGCGCGGCTCTGCGCTGTGTACTGCGCGGCTCTGCGCTGTGTACTGCGCGGCTCTGCGCTGTGTACTGCACGGCTCTGCGCTGTGTACTGCGCGGCTCTGCGCTGTGTACTGCACGGCTCTGCGCTGTGTACTGCGCGGCTCTGCGCTGTGTACTGCACGGCTCTGCGCTTTATACTGCGCGGCTCTGCGCTGTGTACTGCACGGCTCTGCGCTGTGTACTGCGCGGCTCTGCGCTGTGTACTGCGCGGCTCTGCGCTTTATACTGCGCGGCTCTGCGCTGTGTACTGCGCGGCTCTGCGCTGTGTACTGCGCGGCTCTGCGCTGTGTACTGCACGGCTCTGCACTGTATACTGCGTGGCTGTGCAATATACTACGTGGACATGCATATTCTAGAATACCCGATGAGTTAGAATCGGGCCACAGTCTAATAATCATAAGACTACGGATAGTGGTTTGGAATTGTGCTGTACTGTCACTTTAAGAGCTGATATTATCTGACAAAACTTGTGACCTGGTGAGCTGATGTAGATTTCATAGGAGTTGGCATAGTAACTGTGTCTGACTGCGCATATCAATGAGCTAATCAGCCAGGTGGCAGTTATTTTTAGAAATTGCCTCAGAAACCAGCCCATTATAAACGTATAGGAAAATTTCTCCATTGAAACGCATTGAAAGACTTTTTTCAAACACAAATTGCGCAAAAACTACAAATCCGATCGACACGAAAAATACTTAGCACACCTCTCAGGAACGCTGGCTTCGAAATGACACCTCACTGGAGTCTGTGAGTTTAGCGGTTCGGGCCGCATTACGTGCGGACTGAATAATAAGAATAAGAAGAAGTTTACCACGGTGGAATAACAGTATAGTGCTTTGTTCCAAAGCACTATAATAATAATAATAAGAAGAAGTTTACCACGGTGGAATAACAGTATAGTGCTTTGTTCCAAAGCACTATAATAAGAAGAAGTTATCCACGATGGAATAACAGTATAGTGCTTTGTTCCAAAGCACTATAATAAGAAGAAGTTATCCACGATGGAATAACAGTATAGTGCTTTGTTCCAAAGCACTATAATAATAAGAATAAGAAGAAGTTATCCACGATGGAATAACAGTATAGTGCTTTGTTCCAAAGCACTATAATGATGAATCGGGGTCATACACTTTGATTATTTAGTGGGGAAGACATTTAACTTTTTCCACACCAAACTCATCAAGCTACTGTACTTTCATTTTCCTGATTTCTACATTTTCAGCACAAATTTTATATGAACAGACTTTTTTGATTAGCCCCCCTCTACTATATCATGTCCTAAATCCAAATTTCTTTGGATTTACTATGTGTGGAGTTAAAAAAGCCATGGCCACTGGTCACAAGAGCAGAAGAAATTCAACTTTTATATTGATAGATCCCACTTCACCACATGTCAGGACTGATTTATACATCCGCAAAGCATGACCCGAGAATGGACTAAAATGTATGGGCAAAACAGGGTCTCCCAATGTGAACTCAACAGCTTCAAAGTCATAAAAAAGCGGGCAAATTTGGACCCAGAAGCCAACAGCTAGTGCTTCTTGGTCCACACTGGTAGCATGATTTGTTAATGTGTGAAACTGGTTGACAGATGGTGAAGTGGGATCCCCGAAATAAAATTTGCATTTTGTCTGCTCTAGAGTTCAGTGGCCATGTTTTTCTTAACACCACACAGAGTAAACACAAAGAAATAAGATACAATTTTCATTTGTATCACATGAAAACTTGTATTTTGATCCTCTTGGGCATTAATAGAAGATCAGTTTGGTCAGCTGAACTAGCTAAATAAAACAGCTTGAGATCGGTGTAGCTCACCCTACCTCACCATTTGTAGCTATGTGGACTATACATTGGCCATTGTTGAATCAGATTTATACCAACTCTCTACTTATATAAAGCACGGTGGCATTATATAAAGCACGGTGGCATTTTAAATTTTTGGTTAGGCAAGTTTTATTTTTATTTGCTATGCTTGTTTATATATCCCATCATATTCCACATCGCTTTACAGACATCATCATCATCACTGTCCCCGTTGGGGCTCACAATCTAAATTAATGCTAAATCGCAATTTACTTAATCTTAATTCAAGATAATATAACTCACATCTATTATTTCTAGTGTCTCAGTACAGACAGGGAACAGAAATGCCTTACCACTAGTGTTGAGCATTCCGATACCGCAAGTATCGGGTATCGGCCGATACTTGCAGGTATCGGAATTCCGATACCGAGATCCGATACTTTTGTGGTATCAGGTATTGGTATCGAAACAACATTAATGTGTAAAAGAAATAATTAAAATAAAAAATATTGCTATACTCACCTCTCCGACGCAGCCTGGACCTTACCGAGGGAACCGGCAGCGTTCTTTGCTTAAAATGCACGCGTTTACTGCCTTCCGTGACGTCACGGCTTGTGATTGGTCGCGTGCCGCCCATGTGGCCGCGACGCGACCAATCACAGCAAGCCGTGACGTAATTTTCAGGTCCTGAATGCCTAATTCTAGGCATTCAGGATTTGAAAATTACGTTACGGCTTGTGATTGGTCGCGTCGCGGTCACATGGGCGACGCGACCTATCACAAGCCGTGACGTCACGGGAGGCAGGAAACGCGCGCATTTTAAAATTATGTCACGGCTTGTGATTGGTTGCGTGCCACCCATGTGACCGCGACGCGACCAATCACAGCAAGCCGTGACGTAATTTTCAGGTCCTGAATGCAGAATTAGGCATTCAGGACCTGAAATTACGTCACGGCTTGCTGTGATTGGTCGCGTCGCGGTCACATGGGCGGCACGCAACCAATCACAAGCCGTGACGTAATTTTAAAATGCGCGCGTTTCCTGCCTCCCGTGACGTCACGGCTTGTGATTGGTCGCGTCGCCCATGTGACCGCGACGCGACCAATCACAAGCCGTAACGTAATTTTCAAATCCTGAATGCCTAGAATTAGGCATTCGGGACCCGAAAATTGCGTCACGGCTTGCTGTGATTGGTCACGTCGCGGCCACATGGGTGGCACGCGACCAATCACAAGCCGTGACGTCACGGAAGGCAGTAAACGCGCGCATTTTAAGCAAAGAACGCTGCCGGTTCCCTCGGTAAGGTCCAGGCTGCGTTGGAGAGGTGAGTATAGCAATATTTTTTATTTTAATTCTTTCTTTTACACATTAATATGGATCCCAGGGCCTGAAGGAGAGTTTCCTCTCCTTCAGACCCTGGGAACCATCAGGGATACCGTCCGATACTTGAGTCCCATTGACTTGTATTGGTATCGGGTATCGGTATCGGATTAGATCCGATACTTTGCCGGTATCGGCCGATACTTTCCGATACCGATACTTTCAAGTATCGGACGGTATCGCTCAACACTACTTACCACTATGCCCAACCATTACATACTGTAATGTTGCCTTTTTTTCAAGTCTGCCAGATTTTAGTGTTACTGTTCTGCTAAAACTGCCTGCTAAAAAAATGAGCTGGCAAATAGAGTAGGTTTCCAAAATTGCTACTTATACATTGGCTTGAGAGAATATCCCTTTGGCTTTTTATCTATTTTGCAACAATATAAACTGTGTTTAAATATTTTTGTAATCCAATGTGTGTGTGATGCATCAGCACTAAATAGTCTAATTTGGTGAAGTGAGAAAAAGTGTCACATGGTCTGTCAGTATATACACACCTTTTCTGAAAGGCCACAGAGGCTGCAGCACCATTAAGCAAGAGGCATCACTAACCGAAAACCACCATGAAGACCGAGGAGGTCGCCAAACAAGTCAGGGACAAAATTGTAGAGGCGTACAAGTCAGGGTCGGGTAATAAAAAAAAATATTCCAATCTCTGATGATCCTCCAGAGCACCATCAAATCAATTATTTTCAAATGGAAAGAAAATGGTATCACAACAAACCTGCCAAGAGAGGGCCACCAACCAAAACTATCAGCTCGGGCAAGGAGGACATTAATTAGAGAGGCAGCACAGAGACCAAAGGTAACCCTGAAGCAGCTGCAGAGTTGCCAAGCAGAGACTGGAGTATCTGTCCATACGACCACAGTAAGCCGTACACTCAATTGAGATAGCCTTTATGGAAGAGTGGCCAGAAAAAGTCTCTACTTACACACAAAAATTGTAAGGCTCATTTTAAGTTTGCCAAAAGACATGTAGGAGACTCCCCAAATGTATGGAGTAAGGTGTGTTATGGTGCTGGTGGTTAGGTGCACCCAGAATGACCTGATGGTTAAACACAAAATCGGAACGAGCTCTGGGGAAATGGGAACTCTGCTGACCGCAAATCCTACTCCTATCGACACACACTAGAAATAGCCGTGGAGCGTGCCTGACTCTGCCTAGACGCCTCTTCACAGCCTAAGAACTAACTACTCCTAAAGAAAGGAAACAAAGCCTCGCTTGCCTCAGAGAAATTCCCCAAAGCTAACAGCAGCCCCCCACATGTATTGACTGTGAGTTAAGAGGAAATCACAAACACAGGATGAAATAGGTTTTAGCAAAGGAGGCCAGTCTAACTAAACAGATTGAGGATAGAAAAGGGATCTTTGCGGTCAACACAAAAAACTACAAAAAACCACACAGAGTGTGCGAAAAATACCCCCGCACCGACTCACGGTGCGGTGGTGACACTCTGTGCTCCCAGAGCTTCCAGCTAGCGAAACAATATCATGATAGCAAGCTGGAATGGCAAATAGAAAATACAAAATGAACAGCAAGTGAATTAACAGGACTTAGCTTTTGCTGGAGCAGACAGGTTATCTGCAAGATCCAAGAGAGGACTGAACCAATACTAGAACAACGACAGCTGGCAAGGACTAACGATCTGAGTGGAGTTAAATAGAGCAGCCAGTAGCCACAAACGAGAACAGCTGAAAAGGAACCTCAAGCACTAGTAGCTCCACTCACAGCCACCAGAGGGAGCCCACAGACAGAACTCGCCGAAGTACCATTCATGACCACAGGAGGGAGTTCGAGAACGGAGTTCACAACAAAGGTGCTGTGGTCACATGAGACCAAAATTGAACTTTTTGGCCACCAAGGTAAACTCTATGTCTGGCGCCAAACCAACAAATATCATCACCCCCAAAACACCATAGCAAAACATGGTGGTGGCAGCATCAAGCTGTGGGAACGTTTTTTGGCAGCAGGGATAGGGAAAATGATCCGAGCTGAGGGAAGATGGATGATGCGAAATGTAGAGATATTCTTCAGCAAAATCTGTTTCGGTCTGTCAGTGATTTGAGGCTTAATCAAACCCCGACCTTAATCCAATTGAGAATCTGTTGTCAGACTTGAAGATTGCTGTTCATCAGAGGAAACCATCTAGCTTGCAGGAGCTGGAGGAGTTTTGCCTTGAGGAATGGGCAGAAATCCCAGTGGCAAGATGTGGAAAACTTATAGAGACTTATCCAAGAGACTTGCAGCTGTGACTGATGCGAAAGGAGGCTCTACAAAGTACTCACTTTAGGGGATGAATAGTTATGCACACTGAAGTTTTCAGTTATTTTTTCCTATTTGTTGTTTGTCTCACAATAAAAAGAAAACCAAATGTAAAAATTCTCCAAATAAACTTCCAGGTTCTGAGATAGCAGAATGCGAAAAATGCCAAGGGGGAGGAAGGGGGAGTGAATACTTTCGAATGCTAATGTCGCTAAAAACATATATGCACAGTAAACTTGAGCAACTGAATATTCCATTTATTAATTTATAGTAAAAAATACACAAAATATAACAAATGCATAATGAAAGAGGCAGCATTTATGTGCTTATACTTCCCAAAGATGCAAATTTTAAGGTATAGACAAATAGTATAATATGTGAGTGTTTGGTTTGTTAATCTAAATGATCAGATTATATTGATGATCTCTACCTTACTAGAGGTAATCTGTCATCACGTTTTTGCTATCCCATCTGAGAGCAGCATTATGCAGGGACAGAGATTCTGATTTTAGCTATGTATCACTTACTGAGTTGCTTGCTGCAGTTTTGATAAAATCACTGTTTCACCAGTTCTCTGATTGCTGAGCCCTGTTTACTCCCCACCCACCCACTGATTGTGTACTGACTGTACGCACTGTGCATAAACAGAAAACTGCCAATCAGTGGTGGAGGCAGGGTTGGCAGCAGGCCAAGTAGTCCTCTAATGATAATCTCCGGCTGATAAAACAGTAATTTTTTAAAAACTGCACAAAGCAGCCCAGTAAGTGATACATTGCTGAGGACCACATCTAAGAGCAACAAAATGTATCAGAAACCTCTGGTGACAGATTACCTTTAAGATAAATATGAGATCAATGTCGATCCAGCAACCAGCATTCCACAAATCAGCTGTTTTTAACTTTTGGAGAAGATGGATGTAAAAAGTGAACAAAACTGAAGAGAACAGATATGTTTTCTGTATTGTGGCCAATGTTGGGTACCGCATCTTAGCTCCTATTCATTTCAAAAGGAGCTGATGTGCAGTGCCTGAGAATGGCCGCTACACAATAAACAGAGATGACCTGTTTGGCTCTATTCACAGTTACAGGGTTACAAACAGCTAACCAGTGAGTGTGCCAGGTGTCGGACCCCCTCCAATAGGATATGATGACCTTGAAGAAGAAGATTGAAGCTTGAGAAACTGACAGATTATGGCAATGCCACATTAAAAATTATTTACCTCTTCCAAAAGACTCATTTTTTTCTGCTGATATTTTGCCTATGGAGATTGCATGGCTTTATGCCTCATTTTATACATCACACACATTTTATATGATGGGACTAAAATGGCCAAACTATCTTTTTTTCAGTTTGTGTGTATGTAGGATATTATTTTTTTCAATTACACTATTACAGCACAAATATTACATTCAAAATAGAATAATTTTCTTTTGTGGCTCAACTGCCACAACTGTTATGTAAATAAACCTCTGTTGTTCAGGATAAAATTTAAAAAAAAAAATATATATATATTTTTAATATTTTAAAGTTTTTGGTACGTGTGAATACCTTTTTATGGTGGAACAATTTTATGTTTTACCATGGAAAAAAGTCTTGTCATGTACACATTTTATATATATTTCAGTTTCGGTAACTAATGGTGATTTAAAGTGCTGTGCTCCCCTTACCAATGGATGTGCTAATTGTAAAATAATAATGTAATTTCCCTCTGCGAAATTATCTAATGATTTGGACTGTAGATAAACGACAAAATTGCTACAGATTAGGTCATCCTTAAAAAGAGCCCCGCAGACCACCCACATCTTTGTTTGTATATAGCTCTCTGGAGCTGAAAAAACACAAGTTTGACAAAACGTTCACTTACATTGGAATCAGGAAAAGTAATTTAGTGACATAGGAAATTAAAACCAGGTATACCAATAAAATGATGTCAGAATCAGTTCTTTCTTTAAAAAAAAAATAATTATGTATATATCCCAAAAACAAGGCAAAATGAAGACAACTTCTAAATGGATAAAACAGTCTAATGCCTAAAAAGAGGAGGTGCTGTACATCCACTTCACCGTTAAAAATTCCATAAAACGTTATTATAAATCCATTAAAACTTTATGCATAGTGTCTAGTAAAAGAAACTCTCACGTGTTTCCGGTATTGCACACACCCTTCACCAATAAGTCCACGACTAAAGGCGAAAGCAATGCCAGAAACGCGTCACTGATTCTTTTACCGGACACCATATATAAAGTTTTAATGTACAATATTTTTTATTTCAGTTTGGGGAATTTTTAATGGAGAAGTGGATGTGCCTTTTTTTAAATAATACTCTTGGTCAGCAGTCGTTTTAGCACCCACTACAATTTGACCCGAGTCTTTACATCCTCGTGGTGAGTCTCGAGACTTTTTTCCACTTATTTAATTGCGCCAACATTGGTTTCATCCTCCACTCCTTTTGTAAAAATGTGTTACACTTTTAGGTAACAATATAATTTGTGAAGAATATACAGATATTTATGGAAAGGACTGCATCCGATTCAGGCTGATGGATCAAAGTACAGGAGAATCCTCCAGTTGGTCAAGACTTTGATACAATAATGCTCCCCACAGGTTCACAGAATAGTTTAATCACAACAACCACATTATTATGACACTTTAGTCATTGAGGGAAATTTACTAAGATCGGTGTTTCATTCTCTGGTCTGGATATGAAATGTACGGAGATAAAATGCACTTATTTTGTTACGAGGCGCATGCCTCTTAACCAACTGAAAGAGTCGTCCACTGCCAGACAACCTTAGTTTAATCAATTCAGAACCGTAACTAAAATAAAAACTTTATATATTTCCATTCTGCAGTGACACTGTTCCAGTGATCTTAGCGGTAACATGACATTGCTGTGTCATGTGCCAGATGCAGCCAATGAGGAGCTGCTCAGTAGTGTACAAACTATTTGGCCATGTTCACACGTTGCGGTTTTTACCGCGGACCTGCAGCAGTTTTCCATGCGCTCTACAGCACCAAGTAAACCTATGGAAAACCAAATCCACTGTGCACATGCTGCGGAAAAAACACGCGGAAATGCAGCGTTGTTTTTCCGCAGCATGTCAATTCTTTGTGCGGAACTGCAGCGTTTCTGCACCCATTGACTTGCATTGAGTCAGGCACTTCTGCAGCAAAACTGCAGATGTAAAAAAGATCTGCGGTTTAGCTGAGGAGGAAAAACTGCAGTTCAGGAGGAGGGAAGAGTGTGGGCGGAGTGTGGGCAGCGTGTGGGTGGAGTGTGGGTGTGTATGTGTGCGTTTGTGTGCGGGTGGAGTCTGCGAGCTCTCCGTGCTGGGTCTGCGGGCTGACCGGGTGGTTTGCGAGCTGTTCGGGGGTCTGCCGTCTCTCCGTGCCGGGTCTGTGGGCTGTCCGGGTGGTCTGCGGGCTGTCTGGGTGCTCTGCGGGCTTTCCAGGTGGTCTGCGGCCTGTCTGGGGGGTTTGCAGGCTGTCTGGGGGTCTGCTGGCTGTCCGGGTGTGTGCATGTGTGTGTGCAGGCATCGTCCAATGGGACTACAAGTCCCATCGGGCTATGCCTGCTGCAGTGACAGTGATTGACACATTAGCCAATGATGCGACAGTAGTAGTCCCATCATCTGGCTAATGTTTTGAATGTATAAAAAAAACACAAACATACTACATACATACAACATACTACATACATACAACATGCAACATACTACATAGAGGCAACATACTACATACATGCAACATACTACATACATACAACATACTACATACATACAACGTACTACATACATGCAACATACTACATACATACAACATACTACATACATACAACATACTACATTATTGTTATTAATTGGACTGCATCGGACAGGGAGTATACGGTTTATTATTTTTAATTTTTTGCAGGCGATCGAGTATGGTTAAATTAAGAATATTAAAATACTTTTTTCTGGCCGTGTCTTTATTTTTTTTTTAACTCTTTCACTACTCTAGGATTAATAATGGATAGGCGTCTTATTGACGCCTCTCCATTATTAAGCCGGCTTAATGTCACCTTACAATAGCAAGGTGACATTATCCCCTTATTACCCCATATCCCACAACTACTTGGGAGTAGGAAGAGAGGGGCTAAGTGCCGGAATTGGCGCATCTCACAGATGGGCCATTTCTGGGGTGGCTGGGGACTGGTATTTGTAGCTGGGGGGGGGGCAATATCCATGGCCTCTCTCTAGGCTATGAATATCAGCCTGCAGCTGTCTGCGTAGCCTTTCTGGCTATAAAATATAGGGGACCCCATGTCATTTTTTTTGTGGTCCCCCTATTTTAATAGCCAGTAAAGGCTACGCAGACAGCTGCGGGCTGATATTCATAGCCTGGGAGGGGCCATGGGTATTACCCCCTTCTCAGGCTACAAATATTGGCCCCCGGCCGTCGACTTTCCCCCTCTGGTGCCATTTTTTCAGGTTTTTTTTAAATTAAACGTTCAGTAAGAAACATAGAAATATAGATGGATATCTATGGATATATGTATAGATATATCTATAGATATAACTATGGCTATATTGATCTATAGATATATTTATAGATAGATAGATATATCTATAGATACATAGATATATCTATCCATATATCCATCTGGCTACTTTCACACATCAGGTTTTTGCCGACAGGCACAATCCGGCGAGTTTTGAAAAAAGGATCCGTATTTTTTTTTTCGCCGGATCCGTTTTTTTCTCATAAAGTTGTATTAGCGCCAGATTACGCCAGATGGACACACGGTTCATCCGTTTTTTGCTGGATCCGTCAGAACAGCTGTTTCCAGCGGACGGAGAAAACATACAGAAAAAGTTTTTTCTGTCCGACAGAAAAAACACCCAGCGATGGATCCGGCGAAAAACATATGAAACTGAGATGTGAAATGATGAATCCGGCCTCCGATTCCGGTTTTTCATGCATTTTTCCATTGAAATCATGCACATTTTCCATTCTCTCTCTCAAAAAAACAGATCAGTTGCATCAGTTTTTCACTATTTGCAACGGATCTGTTTTTTCAAAAATTCTCCGGATCCTGCCTGATGGATAGATGTAAATAGATATATGGATAGCTAGGCTACTTTCACACATCAGTTTGTTTCTGTCAGGCAGGATCGAGCGAATGTGTGTACATAGCCTTTAAGCACGTTCATGTCCTTCAATTTACTTAAAAGTAAAATCTCATTGCCAGCATAGTTTTTCATCTCCATTTTCTGGGGTAAAAAATTTGTTGGGTTGTAGAAGGCACGGCCTCTCCCATTAAAGCACACCCACTTTTTTTTTTTAAAAAAAGTTAGCTATGTCCACTGAATAGGAAAACTAAAATGCAGCACAATGGAAAGAGTGAAATCGTTGCAGTGATGAAAAGTGCACTTTTCATTAAAACTGGTTATTTATTTCGTATGGCGAATACCACAAAAAATAAATTGAAACATGACAAAAATGATGCTTTTTCATCATACTGACACACAAAAAATCAGATCTAAAGAGATCAAAAAGACATTAGTAAGCAAGAATGGTATAAATGAGAACACCAAATCATCCCTGAAAAAAAAAATTAAAAAGTTACAGCTCTCAGAATGCAGCAGATGGGACAGGGGGGAAAAGTACGGAAAATATTGCTTGACTTTGTCTAGAAGGCCTATAGGGAAGAACCGGATACCCATGCTAGGGCCTAAAGAAAGAGAAGGGAACATTGTGATGGAACTTTATAAGTTTGCGGACACTCCTAGCATCGGAGATTAGCTAGATATTATAGGGATGTATAGGAGAAGTAAAAATAGCGGCACTCATAGGTCCTGGATTCCAGGACTAGTAGAAGCACAGGAGAGTGCCGCACTTGTCCTCCTTCCCTCACTGCAGACAGTTTTAAACATGTTTTTCTGAATAAAGACATTGAATTTTACAGGGCCAGTGAGTGCCACGATTTTTTCTTCTCATATACATGTTTGCACCTTATAATGTGAGCACCCGGTACCTGTAGGCTTGATTGGTCAGTCCAAAGTTTGGTTTAAGAACAAGTTAAAATACAGTTTGAATGGTGCCGGCTTTCCTTTTCTTTTTGTCTCCGCTAATATAGAGAATTTACTATAAGAATCCTAGTGTGCTGTTATCACCATTGTATATTGCGTAATGTATTTGTACTGTTTAGATTTCATATTCTTTCCACTGTGCCCATTTCCACATCAGGGAAATAAACAGTTAAATTGGTTACTTCCACCTTGTTCATATCTGCGTGTTGCATCCTGTGACTTGTGTATAAAGTCACCACTCTTCAGATTGTCTGGCTTATTTTATGCTTTATGGGTGAGCTTTGTTCTGATGATCCATAGACTTACATTGTAAAAGCCATTGTAAAAGACAGTCTGTAGAGCTGTAATGTCACTGAGAAGCGGAGCAGAATGCAGCTGGATCCTGGAGGTGAGTAAATGAGTATATTATTACACTATATCACATTTGTAAGATAGCACTTATTGCATGTGTTGGGGGACACTCGCTTCGCAACGAGATTAAAGCACACAGGAACATTTTCTCACAAAAACAGGGCAGCATGGTGGCTCAGTGGATAGCACTGCACCGCTGGAGTCCTGGGTTCTTGTCCCACATTGGACAACATCTGCAAGGGGTTTGTATGTTTTCCCCGTGTTTGCGTGGGTTTCCTCCCACATTCCAAAGATATACCGATAGGGAATTTAGATTGTGAGCCTCATCGGGGACAGTAAAGGTAATGTGTGCAAAACTGTAAAGCGCTGTGGAATATGTTTGCGCTATATAAAAATAAAGATTATTACTATTGTTATTATAAAAACAGTCTATTTTGGTTTATTCAAGCATCATAAACCGCTGTAGGCCGTGTTACCCATCAGAGACCTCATATAGTCCTTAACACTTCATAGTATACGGCTTTGAAATGCAGTCACTAAACACGCCGGACCTCTTTGTCCAGTTACCGTGGGCGACCGCATGCCAAACAGTTCATTAATGTCCATGGAACACAACAGGCACCAACACACAATATTAGGTTTCAGTCTCTAAACATGCTGGATCTTACTCCGTCCAGTTACCATGGGTGACCCCACAGTTCATTAACTGACCCCCTGTCAGTGCACACAGTTCCCCATGCTCTGGGTTACCTTCCAGGAGCTCCTGCTCCACACACTGACTCCTGTCAGTATTCTCTCTCCCAGTGAAGCTGCAAAACTGGGATCACCGTCCCGGACAATGCCTTGCTCACCAGGCCACCTGACAGTTCCAAATCCTCAGACGGACGATATCTCCCCAATGCAGTGCCATCACAGACTCTGCAAACATGGCCTCTCCATGCGCTCTTCAGGACATCCGTCCCCCCTGGGACAGTCCCACACACAGGCCTCCAGGTCCAAGGACTCACCATGTGCTCTTCAGGAAGTCCATCCCCACCTGGGACCCTCCAACACATAAACCTTCCAGGACCTTACACACTCTCTCTTGTGAAGAGACCTCAGTCACTTTATGTAGCTGCAACCACCCCTAAAGGTGCGAGGTGTGTGTGTGGTTAGTCAGACCCACCCAGCTCTCCAACTAACCCTGTAAGCCTTCCTTTAAACTAAACAAATACAATGCTCATAGGACTATAGGTCCCAGAGCAACAACATTACTGGCTTACAGTGCAGAGGATCTCCTTTGCGACACATACCGGTCATTTACAACAATACCGGTCACTGTCTCACCTTCACAGTTATGCCTGTGACTGCCATGCACTCCCATGGCTTCAGTACACCTCCGTGAATATCCAGAGGAGCACATACAATGCCCCCTAGCTGTAACAGGGGTCACTGCCTCACACATACATGTAGTGGCATGTAAAGGTTTGGGCACTCCAGGTCAAAATTGCTGTTATTATGATAGTTAAAGTTAAGAAAGTTGAAGTTGGAATGATCTCTAAAAGGCCTAATGTTAAAGAGGACAGTTTTCTGGAGCACCCCAGCCAGGGCATAGAGGTACTCGGTACTACTGGGTCCCATAGTCATTAAAGGGGTGGTCATGGTGGCAGCGATCTGGTTCATGGCCCTGGGCATCCAAATTAAAGGAAAGGTCTTTAAAGGGGTTTTCAGAAATAAGAATGTTCGTGACACCACCTGTGGTATTTGGTCTGGGATGACCAATGCTGCTTAAAGGGGTCCACTGGGGGGTTGATAGGGCAGCAGGGATGGTATGGCTTCCCACAGGTGAAGCCAGGTCCCCAGGGCTCCGGGTGTAGCAGATAAAGATGGTGTAGTAAGAAACAGAGGACACAATGTTACAGTCAGAACAGTGTTGTATGTGCTGAATACCTGTTAAAGAGATCCTTCCTCGCTTCCAAGCATGACATCACTTTGCCCGAAAGGAAAGCAATGCCACTGTAACAACAGGTTACCTGGGTTGTTACACTCCCCCCCACGCCTGTTAAATCCAGTACGTCCGGACTGGGAAAACAAAAGCAACAATAACAGGTTAGATTTTGCAAACATTTTTGGAAATGCATTTCAACAGATACGAATAACTTTTCTTCCCTTTATGGGAGGCTATTTTCTTGAACATTACAGTAACTATATATAAAGTGCAAAACATGAGCTTTAATAAAAATATAGAACTCTCTGTAATACCAATTATTACCTGCGCATATATTAACTGTCTGACATATAAATTACTATTCATTCCCTTACTGGTAAACTTTTTCTATCAGTATCAAATACTATCACTTTTACTAAGGTGCAACAAAGTCAACAGTGAAAAGTGCAAACATTCAAGTACTTCACATTATATCAGTAACAGTGTCATTCAGCAAATTGTGAGATCTCTCTCACCAACAACAGCAGTGATGCGGCAGACCCGTTCTAAACCCCCAACGTAGGTCTTGGGTGGACAGCAAGGCAAAAGTGGTCTCCTTTCTGGATTGCTTCTTCGGCCATGCCAAACGGTTTTTCTTCTCTGTCCTTTAAGACAAACAACTCTTTAGTGCAAACAACCATAAACAGTTTCTTCATTGGTCTCATGTAAAACCAGTGGAAAGCACCTTAAGAGGTGCCAACTATTTATTACAATTGAAAGTTTGTGGACCATTCACTGTCCATGGCCTCAGTGTCCCTTTAATCAAATTAACTTTTGAACAGTCTTTTTAAACTTTTTAAACAGAAACAGTGCTCTCTTACTGCTTCCTTCTCAGCCAGTGGTAGTCACTGAGGCTAGCATAGTCCCCACCTGACACGCGTTGAACTGACAGCGTGGAAAAATGTTCAGAAACTTTCCCCCACTAATGAGTTCATTTCCGGTCAGGCGGGGAGGCTGCGCAGTCAGCTTTTCATTCATTCCTCCGTGGTTTACTGCCCAGCCGGTAGCATTATAACAGCTCAGGGTTGTAAACTACTGTATTTAACCCCTTGAGATGGATTGCAATGTGGGACTTGACTGTACAGCGGACAGGTATAGGATATTGTTGCTTTTGTACTCTGGATTTTTTTTACAGAGGGACAAGGGCTTCGCTTAGTTTAAGAGTGTAATAAATATGTTAAATCTGTGTTTCATTATTTCATTAAAAGACTTAAAGAAGTTGTCCACTACTATAACCTTTTTTTTTTTTCATAAATCTTGCTATTATGTGCCACTGAAAACATCTTACTGTGTTTATTTTAGCAATATTACCTTTTATCATGCTGTAGCAGCACATCTTTAGTGCTGGATTCAGCTCTCATGGGGTTAATCGACAACTTCCTTTCTCCTGAGTTATTGTGCTCTAATACTACAAGTTCCATGATGCATTGCACTGCTACTAAGCATGAACCTACCACACCCACTCCAAAACACACCCCAACCCCTCCCTCCTCTCCCTCCTCTATCTTCAAAAAGATTTGTGATGTCATTTCTGTCCAACCTCCTCTTTTACATCTGTCCAACCCACACTCCATTACACACATAGATAGATAGATAGATAGATAGATAGATAGATAGATACAGATATATCTATATATCTATGTCTATTTCCATAGTTATGTCCATATCCATGTTTCTAAACCCCTTCACCCCTGGAGCTTTTTTGTTTTCGTTTATCGCTCCCCTTCTATCCAGAGCCATAATTTTTCCGTCAATATGGCCATGTGGGGGCTTATCTTTTGCGGGACAAGTTCTACTTTTGAACGACACCATTGGTTTTACCATGGCGTGTAGCAGAAAATGTGAAAAAAATTCAAAGTGCAATGAAATGGCAAAAAAAGTGCAATCCCACACTTGTTTTTTGCTTGGCTTTTTGGCTAGGTTCACTAAATGCTAAGGCTGTGTGCACACGTTGCGGATCTGATTGCAGATCCACAGCATTTTTGCCGCACTGAATTGCATCAAATCCGCAGTGTAGTGTACAACCAATGTAAGTCTATGGGAGCCGCAGACTTGTTTTGCACATGCTGCGGAAAAAGCCGCACCAAAACCACACCAAGAAATGCATCAAAATCGCACCAAAACTGCAAAACTGCAAAACTGCACCAGGTTTTGATGCACTTTTTGGTGCAGTTTTGATGCAGTTTTTGGTGCAGTTTTGATGCTTTTTTTGGTGCGGATTATGCGCGGTTTTAATGCCGTTTTTGGAAATAAGTAAATAAACGGAAAATGTGCATGATTTGAATGGAAACATGCATGAAAAAATGGATTCCAAGGCCAGATTCATCATTTCACAGCTCAGTTTCATATGTTTTTTTGCCGGATCCGTCGCTGTGCGTTTTTTCGCAGGACAGAAAAAACGTTCCTCTGTATGTGTTTTCCATCCGGCGGAAACAGCTTTTTTGACGGATCCGTCAAAAAACGGATGAAACTCTATGAGAAAAAAACGGATCCGGCGGAAAAAAATGGATCCGTTTTTTTCTAAACTCGCCGGATTGTACCTCACGGCAAAAACCTGATGTGTGAAAGCACCCAAATATATGGATAGATACATCTATGTATCTATAGATATATCTATCTATAAATATATCTATAGATAGATATATCCATAGATATATAATAGAAAGGCCGATGTTTCTAAGGCCTCTTTCACACCAGCGCCGTGCACTGCACATCGCAATGCGTCGTTGTGGAGAAAAAACTCGTCCTGCAAAGTTGTTTGCAGGATGCGTTTTTTCTCCATAGACTTTTATTAGCAACGCAGCGCAACGGACCCTTACCGATGCTAGTGTGAAAGCAGCCTAAGGCTACTTTCACACTTGCGTTTTTAGCAATCCGTCTTTTTGGGAAAAAAACGGATCCTGCAAATGTGCTCGCAGGATGCGTTTTTTACCCATAGACGTGTATTAGTGAAGGATCGCGACGGATGGCCACACGTCGCGTCTGTCGTGCAACGGATGCGTCGTGTTTTGGCGGACCGTTGGCACGTCCGTCGCGTCTGCCATTGTCTACCGTGCATGCGCGGCCAAAACTCCGCCCCCTCCTCCTCGGACTTCAGAATGGGCAGCAGATGCATTGAAAAACTGCATCCGCTGCCCACGACGTGCACAAATTTCACAACGTGCGTCGGTACGTCGGCCCAGCGCATAGCGATGGACCCGTGCCGACGCAAGTGTGAAACAGGCCTTAATGAGCGTTTAATTTAATAAAAAACGGAAAAAAACGACGTGGGCTCCCGCACAATTTTCTGTGCCAGAGTGGGAAAGCCGATGGCCGGGGGCCAATATTTGTAGCCTGCTATGAATATCAGCCCGCAGCTGTCTGCATAGCCTTTACTGGCTATTAAAATAGGGGGACCCCCCAAAAAAAATTACGTGGGGTCCCCCTATATTTTATAGCCAGAAAGGCTATGCAGACAGCTGCGGGCTGATATTCATAGCCTAGAGAGGGGCCATGGATATTGGTCCCCCCCCCGGCTACAAATACCAGTCCGCAGCCACCCCAGAAATTGCGCATCTGTAAGATGCGCCAATTCCGGCACTTAGCCCCTCTCTTCCCACTCCCGTGTAGCGGTGGGATATGGGGTAATAAGAGGTTAATGTCACCTTGCTCTTGTAAGGTGACATTAAGCCGGGTTAATAACGGAGAGGCGTCAATAAGACGCCTATCCGTTATTAATCCAATACTAAAAAAGGGTTAATAAAACACACACACATTAGGAAAAAGTATTTTAATATTCTTCATTTAACCATACTTACCATACTTCAGCGCCTGCAAAAAACGTAAAATAATAAACCGTATACTACCTGTCCGCCGTAGTCCAATTAATAACGAGGGTCCCCCGACGATCTCCCCTATAGAACAGTGACATCGGGTGATGTCACTGCTCTATAGGACCCTCAGTGACACACTTACAGGAGACAATGGCTCCTGCAGTGCATCACTGAGGTTACTAAAGTTCACTGGTCTCACTTTATGGCAAAAAGCTGCATGGGAACTTTCTCATACAGCATGCCATAAAGTGAGACTAGGGACTATTTTCTCACAGGGGCGTAGGAATACATTGTGGGGAATACATTGTGGAAGGATACCTTCCTCCCCTCATTGTGTTCCTGGAGCCCCTGGAGAGTGGTTGCATCAGCTGATGCTCCTGCTCTCAACGGGAGATCGTCGAGGGACACTCGTTTTAATTGGATTTCTGCGGATCAGGGAGTATATTGTTTGTTTATTATTTTAGTATTTTTTACAGATGACAATGGCTTCGGGGATCAAAGTGACAAGTGATGGTGAGTATATACTCTATGTTATATGTACTGTATGTCTGTCTGTCTGTATGTATGTACTGTATGTATGTACACGTACTGTATGCCCATGTCGTCGCATGCCGCATGTCGTCGCATGCAGCATGCCGTCGCATGGCGCATGTCATCACATGGCGCATGTCGTCGCATGCAGCATGTCGTCGCATGGTGCATGTCATCGCATGCTGCATGTCTCGCATGTCGCATGTTGTCGCATGGCGCATGTCGTCTCATGGTGCATGTAGTTGCATGGCACATGTCGTCGCATGGTGCATGTCGTCGCATGCTGCATGTCGCATGTTGTTGAATGGCGCATGTCATCGCATGCTGCATGTCGCATGTCATCGCATGGCGCATGTCGCCGCATGGCGCATGTCGTCACATGGCGCATGTCGTCGCATGGCGCATGGCACCGCATGGTGAGTGTCGTTGCATGGTGCATGTCGTCGCATGGTGTGTGTTGTATGTATGTATGTATGTATGTACTGTATATGTATATGTGTATTTTTTTTATTTTTATTACATTCAACACATTAGCCGGATGATGGCACTACTACTGTCCCATCATTGGCTAATGTGTCACTCACTGCCACTGTAGCAGGCAGAGCCCGATGGGACTTGTTGTCCCATCGGACGATGCCTGCACACAGAGACAGACACACACACACACACACACACACCACCCCCAGCACATACCGGTCCGCACAGCGCCGGCGCCCGGGACCGCACAGCGCCGGTGCCCGGGACCGCACAGTGCCGGCGCCTGGGACCGCACAGCGCCGGCGCCCGGGACCGCACGGCGCACGGGACCGCACAGCGCCGGCGACCGCACAGCGCTGGCGCCCGGGACCGCACGGCGCCGGGGACCGCACAGCGCCAGGGACCGCACAGCACAGGTGCCGGGGACCGCACAGCAGCGGCGCCCGCCCGCACATCCCTGCCTAGCCCCGCCCACCCCCAGCACAGCCCCGCAGGCAGCCTCAGCCCCGCCCACAGCCCAGTCACTCTTTATGAGTGACTGCTGTCTGTGGAGCCTGGGGACACGCCTGCTACTGACGTCACGTCAATTTCCAGAGTCTGGAAATTGACGTGACATTGGCGGAAATGAGCGGCGGCTGAAGCCTGGGGGTCACGTGACACGGACTCAGGCACCAGCATAGCGCCGCTCACAGGCGAAAACGGCTAAAGAAGGTATTTACACAAATCATCAGGGGCCCCGGGGGGATACATAGGGGGGTTAATTGAAAGTAGTGGACAACCCCTTTAATTCTTAGTGTGGGTGTATTTTTAACCCTTCCATACTATTGGATTAATAATGGATAGGTGTCTTATGGACAACTCTCCATTATTAACCAGGCTTAATGTCACCTTACAATAGCAAGGTGACATTAACCCTTTATTACCCCATATGCCAATGCTACAGGGCAATGGAAAGAGAGAGGCTAAGTGCCGGAATAGGCGCATCTTACAGATGCGCCTTTCCTGAGGCGGCTGGGGGCAGATTTTTTTAGCCAGGGGGGGCAATAGCAATGGTCCCTCTCTAGGCTATTAATATCTGCCCTCAGTCACTGGTTTTCCCTCTCTGGCAGAGAAAATTACACAGGAGCCCACGTCAGTTTTTTCCTGTGAATTAATCCTTTAATTTAACACCTACAGCTTCCAAATTTTACACACACACTACTAACATTATTAGTCAGGGACATATATAAATCAAACTGATATGCAATGGTTTACTGTATGTAAACCATGTGTCATATCCTGTTGGATTCTGCAATGATTTTACAGAACCCGACAATTGAATTATCGGCTATTCTGCTATCTAACTCTCTATGAAATATTAAGATCTATATATGTGTGTCAATGACATACATATATATATGCCTATACTATGTGTAGACATTTATTTTATCTATTCTATTTTAACCTTTATCAGTGTGATTTTACATTACACTGCACTGAATTGTCGGCTTTTCTAAAGGACACCGATGTGTATTTCTCGCAAGTCACACTAATGGTCCATGTGGTGTGCAAGTTTTTCTCACACACATAGACTTTCATTGGCGAGTCTCGGATGTAGTATGGTGCAAATCGCAGCATGCTGTGATTTCTCTCGCACGTATAATACCGAGTATAATTACCGAGAAAAGAATGGATAATAGGAGCTGCCCCATAGATTAACATTGATCTGAGTGCTATGTGATTTTTTTATCGTATAGCACTTGTCCATATTACGATCTAGTGTGACTCCAGCCTTACCCTTGTGAAAGTAAACAAATCTGAGTCTAAAGGAAATTTTTTGTGAAAAGAAGTTAAATGTTTATTTTTTTCTTCCACATTCCATTAATTCCTGTGAAGCATCTCAAGGGTTAATAAACTTCTTGAAGGTGGTTTTGAGCACCTTGAAGTGTGCAGTTTTTAGAATGGTGTCACTTTTGAGTCATATAGGCCCCTCAAAGTCACTTCAAATGTAATGTGGTCCGTAAAAAATGGTTTTGTAAATTTTGTTGTAAAAAGAAGAAATCGCTGGTCAACTTTTAACCCTTATAACTTCCTAACAAAAAAAAACCTGTTGTTTCAAAAATTGTTCTGATGTAAAGTAAACATGTGGAAAATGTTATTTATTAGCTATTTTGTGTGACCTAACTTTGTGATTTAAGGGCAAAAATTTTAAAAGTTTCAAAATTGGGTAATATTTCTAAATTTTTGCCAAATTTCTGATTTTTTCCACATATAAACGTAAGTCATATCAAACAAATTTTTACCACTATCATGATGTACAATATGTCATGAAAAACAGTCTCAGAATCAGTGGGATCCATTTAAGTGTTCCAGAGTTATGACCTCATAAAGTGACATTGGTCAGAATTGAAAAAAAATTGGCCTGGTCAGGAACGTGAAAACAGGCTGACGGGGTTCAAACACTAATAATTTGGTACATGCCACATACTCCTCTTCACTCCAGCTTCCCCTGTAGGTGAGACTCCTCCAGTCAACAGTTTTCAGATTTCAAAACTCTTCACTCAGCTAAACTTTACTCCCAGTCTATAGGCTTTCACTATTCCAAAACCTGAGGCATAACGCTAATACAGTAGACACAAACCTTCAGTATACGATTGATTGATTGTATGTAACATACAAGGGTGATCTATATTTATTAGTTTTCCATTTTGTGACCTTCATAGTTTTACCTGATTATAACTGAAATATTTTTCATTTGCACATTTACTCAAATACCCAACATTGTAAAGATTTCTCATGAATTTGCATTCTTAAAATGCTTGAAGAAATTTGAAACCTATAGATAAGAATCAGTACATTTTGAAAATTTCTGCTAAAACATTCTGAAACAATAAAATACTTGCTCCAGTGTTTCAGCGATTTCAGCAGCTGGGACCCCACCAATCAAAACTTTTGACTTGTCACAATGACATGTCAAATCTTTTAAAAGAGGCAATGTCACCTGGTCAAAAGTAAAACCGTATGGCGGATTTAAAAAACAAAAGACAGAATACTCATGGGAGCAGCAATAAGAAAATAAATGCAAAACTGGCCACTTCTGATCTGGTGACAGGTCCTCTTTAAATAGATTTTTCATTTAAAGTAGAACTTCAGGCTAAACTATAAAAAAAAAACCTTTAGATTATCCTAAAATGATTTCCTTCACATCTGTTTAGTTTAAATTCATTTTTACTCAGTAGTCCCATATTCTCAAGGGACCTTGCCTCTTTTACGCAATTTTGCATATAATTCAAAATGCAGAAGCAAGTTAATAAAAATTGCATTAGAGTGTTATTGTAACACATGTTATTGTTAGCACTTTGGATCTGTTAATTCACTTATTGTCCAGTGCGTACAAATCCAGAACACTTATCATGAAATGCAAGGGTTACCTCTATCCAAAATATAAAAATAATTGCATTTATAAGTAATTTAGAAATGATATAGATAATATATATATATATATATATATATATATATATATATATATATATATATATACACCCCATGTTCCAAATTACTATGCAAATGACCTAATTTTCTCGGATTTTCCTAAATGGTTGGTGCAAATGACAGTCAGTCTAATAAAAGTCATCACCCGTTAGATTATACATCGAATTGTATTGAAGAAACCTCCCAATGATAACAGCATAATCTCCAAAATGAACAAATACTCAAAATGCACTGTTTCAAATTATTAGGCACAGTAGAATTTCTAAACATTTGATATGTTTTTAAGAACTGAAAATGCTCATTTGTGGAATTTGCAGCATTAGGAGGTCACATTCACTGAACAAAAAAGCTATTTTACTCCAAAACATCCTAACAGGCCAAGTTACATGTTAACATAGGACCCCTTCTTTGATATCACCTTCACAATTCTTGCATCCATTGAACTTGTGAGTTTTTGGAGAGTTTCTGCTTGTATTTCTTTGCATGAAGTCAGAATAGCTTCCCAGGGCTGCTGTTTTGATGTGAGCTGCCTCTCACCCTCATAGATCTTTTGCTTGATGATACTCCAAAGGTTCTCTATAGGGTTGAGGTCAGGGAAAGATGGTGGCCACACCATAAGTTTATCTCCTTTTATGCCCATAGCAGCCAATGACTCAGAGGTATTCTTTGCAGCATGAGATGGTGCATTGTCATGCATGAAGATGATTTTGCTCCTGAAGGCACGTTTCTGCTTTTTAAACCATGGAAGAAAGTTGTCAGAAACTCTATATACTTTGCAGAGGTCATTTTCACACCTTCAGGAACCTTAGAGGGCTCTAACAGCTGTTTCCCTATGATTCCGGCCCAAAACATGACTCCTCCACCTCCTTGCTGACGTTGCAGTCTTGTTGGGACCATCCACTATTCCATCCATCTGGACCGTCCAGGGTTGCTCGATACTCATCAGTAAACAAAACTGTTTGAAAATTAGTCTTCATGTATGTCTGGGCCCACTGCAACCGTTTCTGCTTGTGAACATTGTTTAGGGGTGGCCGATTATTAGGTTTATGAACCAAAGCAAGCCTTTGAAGGATCCTACACCTTGAGGTTTGAGGGACTCCAGAGGCACCAGCAGCTTCAAATAACTGTTTGCTGCTTTGTAATGGTATTTTGGCAGTTGCTCTCTTAATCCAATGAATTTGTCTGTCAGAAACCTTCCTAATTATGCCTTTATCTGCATGAACTCTGTGTTCTGTTTCAGTCACAAATCTCTTCACAGTATGATGATCACTCTTAAGTTTTTGTGAAATATCTAATGTTTTCATACTTTGTCCAAGGCATTGCACTATTTAACGCTTTTCAGCAGCAGAGAGATCCTTTTTATTTCCCATATTGCTTGAAACCTGTGGCCTGCTTAATAATATGGAACATAATTTTTAAGTAGTTTTTCTTTAATTAGAATCACCTGGAAAACTAATTATCACATGTGTTTAAGATTGATTTCAGTGATCCATTGAGCCCTGAGACACAATACCATCCACGAGTTTATTTGAACAAACAAAACAATTAAATCTTTGACACTTAAATCCAATTTGCATAATAATTTGGAACACAGTGTATACAGTATATATATATATATATATACACATATATATATATATATATATATATATATATATATATATATATACTGTATATATATCAAACATGCTACTAAAAACTCCTGTCTATAATAAAAGAAAATGGCCACTATAACAAAGGAGAAGGCTATATAGCTGTAAGCAAATAATACACAGTGACTAAATTCACTCCCCCAAGAAGAAGCATGAGCGAAACGCGCATGTGGGACAGGGGAGACAGCATGCCATTGTGGCGTCCATGCTCTCAGCAGTATGGACTAAGGTAATATGTATTATAGGGTGCCAAGGAAATGCATGGTAAAAATTAAGTAGCAAGTTTTTGAAGGTCTTACCTTCTAATATTGTTCCCTTTTTGGTTATAGATATTTTATAATTTTCTCTTTTTAAGATGAGTCAGTTATCATTTACTGGTTGCTCAATGGCACATCATATTGCAGTTTTAAATGTTTGTTTAGTATTTATCATCATGCATATCCCGCATTATGTATGGCATGTTATGCCATTTACCGATCAGATTAATTATATTTACGCGAAAAACTGAACTGACTGCTACTAAGTACTGATACATGTACAATGTACATAATTGTGTAATGCATATTTTACTGTAATAGAATGCTCACTGCCATTATATGTTTTCTGAATTATAAATAGTATATCCAGTTAAAGATATGATGACAAACTGAGTGGTTATTGTGTGTACAATATTGTGGAAAATGAGAAACATGGAATAATTCACATGCCTTGAGCAAGAGGTAAATCTAAATTTAATGTCAACATATTTTACATGGTGAATCCTTATGCCAAAAGGAACAAAGACTTACCAATTTGCAAAGTTCAGTATTACTTATTCGCACTCTGCTTGCCAAATGTTGGCAGGATTCATGGATCTTCTCTGGCGTCTCTGAGTAGAGAATAGTAAGCTGGGTTACCATCACAGAAGTAAATTGTTCCTTTGGGAGTTGAGCTCCTCTGTACCGACATTTTGTTGTGTATGTATACATTACAACCATATCTATTGGATCTATTCCTTTTCAGACACATGAGCAACTGTTTGATATTTATCTTTGGGATATGCAAATTTGTGTTCCCACTTTTTGTATAAAAGTAGTCTGGGATGTTGTTTAGACCCATATAGATATGGGAATTGACCATTCAATGCCCACTAGTCAGAGGATGCAATATTTATATTTCAGTGTAAAGTGATTGCATATGCTGGAGATCTGTTCCAATTACAAGACAGGGTATAAATACCTACGCTAGGTTGTCCTTTTACTGCCTGCTGTTCTCGCTGTGTGTGTGTGTGTTTTTTATGATTTGAATCACCTCCGTTTTAATAATAGTTTGTTTTGTCTGTTCAAATTTATTTGAAATAAAATGTTTTCTATTTTATCTTATAAGTGTGTAACACTCGTGATCTACATGCAATTTAATTGCTGCATGATCTATATGGTTCTAAGTGACTAAAAACAGTTGTGCTCAAAAGTTTACATACCCCGGCAGAATTTTTGCTTTCTTGGCCTTTTTTCAGGGTTGTCATTATGATTTAAAAAGAGAAAACACAGTAGTTTGACAATAAATGGTTTCACCCAATCACTAACCATGAGTGGATAAAAAGTTTTGGTGTTATCATTCATATTCTCTGAAAAAAGGCCAAGAAAGCAAAAATTCTGCCGGGGTATGTAAACTTTTGAGCACAACTCTTTTTTAGTCACTTAGAACCATACAGATCACAATTTAGATGGTGAGCCCCATCGGAGACAGTGATGATAATGTGTGCAAAACTGTAAAGCGCTGCGGAATATGTTAGCGCTATATAAAAATAAAGATTATTATTATTATTTAACTGTATATATATATATATGTATAAAATCACTGTGTATTGTTTACCTACTGCTATATAGTCATCCTGTCCTTTGTTATGTTGGCCATTTTCTTTTACTATAGACAGACTTTTTTAGTAGCATGTTTGTTCTATAAGGAATATTCTGGCCAATACATTTTTAAGACTGGCTCAGAATGTTGTAAAAAATAATTCCATCACTTTGTGGGTCGCAAACTAATTTATGCTTCCTGGATGTTCTTAACACTGTGGAAATGAATACTTAGTCCATCACTGCCCACAATGGGGAGGAATGTTGACAGTGTTTTAATGATGTGGGTTGATTGCAGGCTATATTTTCCTTTTCTATACAGGCCATTCTGCCTTTCTACCACTAGATGTCAGTGAAGAACACAGTCTGTCATTTTTCAGTCTTTCTTGATCACCTACATATTCATTTTTGGGAAAAGATCTTTTTACTCCAGCACGGGTCCCTGGAATCTGCTTTTCATTATGTAATTAGTCAAGAAGTAGTTTGGTAAGCCACAGACATTTTTTAGACTTTGATAAAAACGGAACATGTGAATTTAAGAGCAGTGGTTGTAGAAACGCAAAGTATCTGTAGTCTAGATGGATGCTATTCACATTTGCAGAATGAATTCTGTGATATTGTACATCACAATTATACCGTGTGCTAATTTGCCAAATAATCAAGAAAACATTATAAAAGAAAATCTTGTTGTACGGTGTATAGTATGTATTTTATTTTGCAGTTACAATTACACCTTTCACATACATAAAAAATGATAATAATAGGTCTTATTCATTTATGAAGCTCAGACTACTGCGCCCCCCTATACAGTTACACAAGCACGGTGCAGACAGACAGAGGCTGAAAGAAGACACCTTGGGCCTCCATCTGTTGATTTGGACCCTATGGTAATGTTATAATATGCATCGCACAACGTATCCTGTAGGCTGCGTGCACAGACGTAGTGAGAACCTAGCCTAACAGACAGCAGGGGATAGATGGAGAGGAATATGACTGCAGCGCCATATTACACAGGGTTTGGCTACTCACAGCATACTACGAGAAGTGACCCAAAATATTACTGAGACAACATATTCTCTATAGCTGCACACAAGAGAGGAACTTTACAGTATATACAAAAAACAAAAACAAAAAAACAAACAAGAAAGGCCTGTATTCACCCAAATAACCAAAGCAAGTGATAGTGAATAAACATTTTTTTTCCTGCTCATTTGCACAAACAATGTAATAGTGGCTGCAGAGCGGAATAATTTTATAATTTTTTTTAATCTTCTTTTCTTCATTGTGCAGATATTAGCAATCAAAGTATTTGGCACCTAATTAGTGAACTTTTGTTAAGTCAAAGTGGATGTTATCATATATTTGTCACTGTGTGTATTTCTTACCCCTGTATGTTGCTGACCAATCATAAACAAGCACAACACAGCAGAAAAAGAACCCTCCCCCACCGTAGCTTAGGTTTCTCGATGTGTGAGATGTGATTATACAGCCCTGATCTCCTGCTCTAACCTAGTGCAACATTAGACAGTGCTGTGAGATTGGCTAACACTTTTCAGATAAAGTCCCTGTGGGGGAAGGAGCAGCGCAGCTGAGTTTACCTGTTTCACATTGCAAACTCTTCTATCAGCTCTCCTCTTCTCATAGCCCTGTATGCTCTGCTGTACTGCCCCTCCCAGGACACTGCCTGTCCAGAGATAAATCTCACTTATGTCTTTCATGTTCAAAAGCAATTTTTCAGCACAACAGACGTGTGAATACTGACAAAGCTGTGGGCAGAATGCAGGTTTGAAGTTCTTTTCCAGTGTTTTGGTGGCACCTTTTTCTTTAGCCTTTTCTGGACATTTCTCTTAAAGAGAATTTGGCACCAGGTTTTACTACCTCATCTGAGAGCAGAAAAATGTAGAGGCAGAGACCCTTATTCCAGTGATGTATCACTGATCACAGTTTTCTCTGCTGTATATGTAGAAGTGCTCTGCATGCTGAGCCCTGTAAAATCCCACCCACACCACTGATTGACAGCTTTCTGCATATATTGGACATTGACTGAAAGCTATTAATCAGTGGTGGG
The DNA here is from genome assembly GCF_051348905.1 of Ranitomeya variabilis. NCBI lineage: Eukaryota > Metazoa > Chordata > Amphibia > Anura > Dendrobatidae > Ranitomeya > Ranitomeya variabilis. Next base: position 325,529,671 of record NC_135237.1, on the reverse strand, counting down.
GATGGGGTTACACAGAGCAGTTGACTAGGAGGTGCACAAAACCTAGTCATGTAGTGATAATCTCCTGCTGATAAAACACTGATATTATTGAAACAGCAACAAAGAGTCTAATGAGTGACACATCACTGGAATCCGGCTCTCCACCCCTACACCATCCTGCTCTCAGATTACATAGCAAAAACCTGCTGATATATTCCCTTTAGCTTTATTAACCCCTTAGTGACAGAGCCAATTTGGTACTTAAAGACCAAGCCAATTTTTACAATTACAATTCTGACCACTGTCACTTTATGAGGTTATAGTTCTGGAACACTTCAACAGTTCCCGCTGATTTATTTATGAAAAAAATGGAAATATGGAGAAAAATTTTTAAATTTTGCAATTTTCAAAGTTTGAATTTTTATGTCCTTAAATGAGAGAGATATTTCACACAAAATAGTTAATAAATATAATTTCCCACATGTCTACTTTACATCAGCACAATTTTGGAAACAACATTTTTTTTGCTAGGAAGTTATAAGGGTTAAAAGTCGACCAGCGATTTCTCATTTTTACAACAAAATTTACAAAACCATTTTTTTTATGGACCATCTCACATTTAAAGTCACATTGAGGGGTATATGTGACAGAAAATACCCAACAGTGACACCATTCTAAAAACTACACCCCTCAAGGTGCTCAAAACTACATTCAAGAAGTTTATTAACCCTTTATGTGCTTCACAGGAACTGAAGCAATGTGGAAGGAAAAAATTAACATTTACCGTATATACTCGAGTATAAGCCGACCCGAGTATAAGCCGACCCCCCTAATTTTGCCACAAAAAACTGGGAAAACTTATTGACTCGAGTATAAGCCTAGGGTGGAAAATGCAGCAGGTACCGGTGAATTTCAAAATTAAAAATAGATACTCCATACCATTCATTATGGCCCCATAGATGCTCCACATAAAGCTGTGCCACATATAATGCTCTGCACCGTTCATTATGGCCCCATAGATGCTCCACATAAAGCTGTGCCATATATACAATGCTCTGCACCATTGCCCCATAGATACTCCACATAAAGCTGTGCCATATATACAATGCTCTGCACCGTTGCCCCATAGCTGTGCCATATATATAATGCTCTGCACCGTTGCCCCATAGCTGTGCCATATATATAATGCTCTGCACCGTTGCCCCATAGCTGTGCCATATAGTGCTCTGCACCGTTGCCCCATAGCTGTGCCATATAGTGCTCTGCACCGTTGCCCCATAGCTGTGCCATATATATAATGCTCTGCACCATTGCCCCATAGCTGTGCCATATAGTGCTCTGCACCATTGCCCCATAGCTGTGCCATATAGTGCTCTGCACCGTCCATTATTGCTCCATAGCTGTGCCATATAGTGCTCTGCACCATTGCCCCATAGCTGTGCCATATAGTGCTCTGCACCATTGCCCCATAGCTGTGCCATATAGTGCTCTGCACCATTGCCCCATAGCTGTGCCATATATATAATGCTCTGCACCATTGCCCCATAGCTGTGCCATATAGTGCTCTGCACCATTGCCCCATAGCTGTGCCATATAGTGCTCTGCACCGTTGCCCCATAGCTGTGCCATATAGTGCTCTGCACCATTGCCCCATAGCTGTGCCATATAGTGCTCTGCACCATTGCCCCATAGCTGTGCCATATATATAATGCTCTGCACCATTGCCCCATAGCTGTGCCATATAGTGCTCTGCACCATTGCCCTATAGCTGTGCCATATAGTGCTCTGCACCATTGCCCCATAGCTGTGCCATATAGTGCTCTGCACCGTCCATTATTGCCCCATAGCTGTTGCTGCTGTTGCAATAAAAAAAAAAAAAAAAACATACTCACCTGTCTTGCTTGCAGCTCCTCGGCGCCATCTTCCCGGCGTCTCTCCGCACTGACTGATCAGGCAGAGGGCGGCGCGCACACTATATGCGTCATCGCGCCCTCTGCCTGAACAGTCAGAGCGGAGAGACGCCGGGAAGATGGCGCGACGCCCGGTGTGTGGAACGAGGACAGGTGAATATGACATACTTACCTGCTCCCGGCGTCCCGCTCCTTCCCCCTGCCTGTCTTCGGTGCCGCAGCCTCTTTCTCTATCAGCGGTCACCGGCACCGCTTCATTAGAGAAATGAATAGGCGGCTCCGCCCCTATGGGAGGTGGAGCAGCCTATTCATTTCTCTAATGAGCGGTCCCACGTGACCGCTGTACAGGGGAAGAGGCTGCGGCACCGAAGACAGTGTGACAGGCAGGGGGAGCGCCAGGATCGCCGGGACTAGGTGAGTATATGACAGTGCTCACCCGCCGACCCCACCACCGATCATGACTCGAGTATAAGCCGAGAGGGGCACTTTCAGCCCAAAAATTTGGGCTGAAAATCTCGGCTTATACTCAAGTATATACGGTAACTTTTTTTTACAAACATTTTACTTCAGAACAAATTTTTTTTATTTTCACAAGTGTAAAAAGAGAAAATGAACCACAAAAGTTGTTGTGCAATTTCGTCTGAATATGCCGATAGCCCAAATGTGGGGGTAAACCACTGTTTGGGCACACGGCAGAGCTTGGAAGAGAAGGAGCGCCGTTTGACTTTTTCAATGCAGAATTGGCTGGAATTGAGATCGAACGCCATGTCGCGTTTGGATAGCCCCTGATGTGCCGAAATAGTAGAAAACCCCCACAAGTGACAAGATTTTGGAAACTGGACCCCTTAAGGAACTTATGTAGATGTGTGGTGAGCACTTTGAATCCCCAAGTGCTTCACAGAAGTTTATAACATAGAGCCGTGAAAATAAAAAATCGTATTTTTTCCACAAAAATTATATTTTTGCCCCAAAATTTTTATTTTCACAAGGGTAACAGGAGAAATTAGACCACAAAATGTATTGTGCAATTTCTCCTGAATATGCCGATACCCCATATGTGGGGGTAAACCACTGTTTGGGCGCACGGCAGAGCTTGGAAGGGAAGGAGCGCCGTTTGACTTTTTTAATGCAGAATTGGCTGGAATTGAGATCGGACGCCATGTCGCGTTTGGAGAGCCCCTGATGTGCCGAAATAGTAGAAAACCCCCACAAGTGACAAGATTTTGGAAACTAGACCCCTTAAGGAACTTATGTAGATGTGTGGTGAGCACTTTGAATCCCCAAGTGCTTCACAGAAGTTTATAACATAGAGCCGTGAAAATAAAAAATCGTATTTTTTCCACAAAAATTATATTTTTGCCCCCAAATTTTTATTTTCACAAGGGTAACAGGAGAAATTAGACCACAAAATTTATTGTTCAATTTCTCCTGAATATGCCGATACCCCATATGTGGGGGTAAACCACTGTTTGGGCGCACGGCAGAGCTTGGAAGGGAAGGAGCGCCGTATGACTTTTTTAATGCAGAATTGGCTGGAATTGAGATCGGACGCCATGTCGCGTTTGGAGAGCCCCTGATGTGCCTAAACAGTGGAAAACCCCCACAAGTGACACCATTTTGGAAACTAGACCCCCCAAGGAACTTATCTAGATGTGTGGTGACTGTGAGCACTTTGAACCCTTAAGTGCTTCACAGAAGTTTATAATGCAGAGCCGTGAAAATTAAAAATGATTTTTTAGCCCCCAATTTTTTTATTTTCCCAAGGGTAACAGGAGAAATTGGACCCCAAAAGTTGTTGAATTTGTCCTGAGTACAATTATGCCCTATATGTGGGAGAAAACCACTGTTTGGGCACACGTCGGGGCTCGGAAGGGAAGTAGTAATGTTTTGGAATGCAGACTTTGATGGAATGGTCTGTGGGCGTCATGTTGCATTTGCAAAGCCCCTGATGTGCCTAAACAGTAGAACCCCCCATAAGTGACCCCATTTTGGAAACTAGATCCCCCATGGAGCTTATCTAGATGTGTGGTGAGCCCTTTGTATGCCCAAGTGCTTCACAGAAGTTTATGACGTAGAGCCGCAAAAATTATTATTTTTTCCCACAAAAATGATTTCTTAGCCCCCAATTTTTTGTTTTCCCAAAGGTACCAGGAAAAACTGGACTCCAAATGATGTTTTCCAATTTGTCCTGAGTATGCTGATGCCCCATATGTGGGGGTAAATCACTGTTTGGGCGCACGGCAGAGCTCAGAATGGAGGGAGCACCATTTGACTTTTTGAATGCAAAATTGGCTGGAATCAATGGTGGAGCCATGTCGCGTTTGGAGACCCCCTGATGTACCTAAACAGTGGAAACCCCCCAATTCTAACTCCAACCCTAACCCCAACACACCCTAACCCTAATCCCAACCCTAACCAAAACCCTAATCACAATCCTAATCCCAACCCTAACCATAATCAAAACCCTAACCCCAACACACCCCTAACCCTAATCCCAACGCTAACCATAACCCTAATCAAAACCCTAACCCCGACACACCCCTAACCCTAATCCCAACAATAACTATAACCCTAACAACAAACCTAACCCTAATCCCAGCCCTAATCCCTATACACCCCTAACCCTAATTCCAACCCTAACCATAACCCTAATCCCAAACCTAACCCTAATCCTGACCCTAACCCTAATCCCAACCCTAATCCCAACTCTAACCCTAACTTTAGCCCCATCCCTAGCCCTAACCCTAACTTTAGCCCCAACTCTAACCCTAACTTTAGCCCAACTCACTTTAGCCCAACTGTATCCCTAATTGTAAAATGGAAATAAATACATTTTCTTTATTTTATTATTTTTTCTTAGCTAAGGGGGTGATAAAGGGGGGGGTTTATTTACTTTTTTTTATTTTGATCACTGAGATAGAGTCTATCACGGTGACCAAAATGAACCAATAAGAAAAATCTTCCTATTGTTGCCGGGTGCTGGCCGGCAGGTCTCGGCGGGTACCCCTGGCAGCCGAGACCCTGAGATCTGCCGGGTGCCAGCAGATCTGGCGCACTGCCCATGCTCTCGCCATTTTCTTCCCAGAAGAAGATGGCGGCGCCCATGGGGGAATGCACGAGGGCCGAGGAGTAGGGTTGAGCGAAACGGGTCGATCATTTTCAAAAGTCGCCGACTTTTGGCTAAGTCGGCGTCTCATGAAACCCGATCCGACCCCTGTGCTTGTCGGCCATGCGGTACGCGACTTTCGCGCCAAAGTCGCGTTTCAATGACGCGAAAAGCGCCATTTCTCAGCCAATGAAGGTGAACGCAGAGTGTGGGCAGCGTGATGACATAGATCCTGGTCCCCACCATCTTAGAGAAGGGCATTGCAGTGATTGGCTTGCTGTCTGCGGCGTCACAGGGGCTATAAAGGGGCGTTCCCGCCGACCGCCATCTTACTGCTGCTGATCTGAGCTTAGGGACAGGTTGCTGCCGCTTCATCAGAAGCAGGGAGAGCGTTAGGCAGGGTCCACTAACCACCAAACCGCTTGTGCTGCAGCGATTTCCACTGTCCAACACCACCTTCGGTGTGCAGGAACAGTGGAAGCTATTTTTTTTTTTTTTTCCCCTCAGCGCTGTAGCTCATTGGGCTGCCCTAGAAGGCTCCGTGATAGCTGTATTGCTGTGTGTACGCCACTGTGGAAACCAACTGCTTTTTTCAAAGCACATATCCTCTTGTTCCTTCCTTTCTGCACAGCTATCTTTTTTGTTTGTCCACACTTTTTATTTAATTTGTGCATCAGTCCACTCCTATTGCTGCCTGCCATACCTGGCTTACATTACTGCAGGGAGATAGTAATTGTAGGACAGTTTTTTTTTTTTTTTTGTTTTTTTTTTGTGGGAGATTAAGATTGGCATTTCTGCTACAGTGCCATCCCTGTGTGTGCCATCTCTCACTGAGTGGGCCATAGAAAGCCTATTTATTTTTTCCGTGATTTGTGTTCTAAAATCTACCTCAACACAGAAACACTACATCAATCAGTGGGAGAAAAATATTGGCCTCAGTCAGGGCTTGTGTGCCACTGCTGTGTGTGCGCTATCTCTCATTCAGTGGGCTATAGCAAGCCTATATTTTTTTTTTTTTTTTTTTTTTAATATTATTTGGTTTCAAAAGTCTCCCTGAAAAAAAAAAAAAACCTAAAAAAACAGTGGGAGAGTAATATTGCCCTTTCAGCTTGTGTGCCAGTCTTGACTCCTGGGTGTGCCACCTCTCTCCCTCTCATTCAGTGGGCCATAGAAAGCCTATTTATTTTTTTTTTTAAATATTATTGGGTTTCTAAAGTCTCCCTGAAAAAAACAAAAAATACATAAAAAAACAGTGGGAGAGTAATATTGCCCTTTCAGCTTGTGTGCCAGTCTTGACTCCTGGGTGTGCCACCTCTCTCCCTTTCATTCAGTGGGCCATAGAAAGCCTATTTATTTTTTTTTTTAAATATTATTGGGTTTCTAAAGTCTCCCTGAAAAAACAAAAAAAACCTAAAAAAACAGTGGGAGAGTAATATTGCCCTTTCAGCTTGTGTGCCAGTCTTGACTCCTGGGTGTGCCACCTCTCTCCCTCTCATTCAGTGGGCCATAGAAAGCCTATTTATTTTTTTTTTTAAATATTATTGGGTTTCTAAAGTCTCCCTGAAAAAAACAAAAAATACATAAAAAAACAGTGGGAGAGTAATATTGCCCTTTCAGCTTGTGTGCCAGTCTTGACTCCTGGGTGTGCCACCTCTCTCCCTCTCATTCAGTGGGCCATAGAAAGCCTTTTTTTTTTTTGGTTTTTTTAATATTATTTGGTTTCTAAAGTCTCCCTGAAAAAAACAAAAAAAAACATAAAAAACAGTGGGAGAGTAATATTGCCCTTTCAGCTTGTGCGCCAGTCTTGACTCCTGGTTGTGCCACCTCTCTCTCTCTAATTGTGGGCCATAGAAAGCCTTTTTTTTTTTTTTAAATATTATTGGGTTTCTAAAGTCTCCCTGAAAAAACAAAAAATACATAAAAAAACAGTGGGAGAGTAATATTGCCCTTTCAGCTTGTGTGCCAGTCTTGACTCCTGGGTGTGCCACCTCTCTCCCTTTCATTCAGTGGGCCATAGAAAGCCTATTTATTTTTTCCGTGATTTGTGTTCTAAATTCTACCTCAACACAAAAACACTACATCAATCAGTGGGAGAAAAATATTGGCCTCAGTAAGGGCTTGTGTGCCACTGCTGTGTGTGCTATCTCTCATTCAGTGGGCTATAGCAAGCCTATTTTTTTTTTTTTTTTTTTTTTTTTAATATTATTTGGTTTCTAAAGTCTCCCTGAAAAAAAAAAAAAACCTAAAAAAACAGTGGGAGAGTAATATTGCCCTTTCAGCTTGTGTGCCAGTCTTGACTCCTGGGTGTGCCACCTCTCTCCCTCTCATTCAGTGGGCCATAGAAAGCCTATTTATTTTTTTTTTTAAATATTATTGGGTTTCTAAAGTCTCCCTGAAAAAACAAAAAATACATAAAAAAACAGTGGGAGAGTAATATTGCCCTTTCAGCTTGTGTGCCAGTCTTGACTCCTGGGTGTGCCACCTCTCTCCCTTTCATTCAGTGGGCCATAGAAAGCCTATTTTTTTTTTTTTAATATTATTTGGTTTCTAATTCTCCCTGAAAAAAAAAAAAAAACCTAAAAAAACAGTGGGAGAGTAATATTGCCCTTTCAGCTTGTGTGCCAGTCTTGACTCCTGGGTGTGCCACCTCTCTCCCTCTCATTCAGTGGGCCATAGAAAGCCTATTTATTTTTTTTTTTAAATATTATTGGGTTTCTAAAGTCTCCCTGAAAAAACAAAAAATACATAAAAAAACAGTGGGAGAGTAATATTGCCCTTTCAGCTTGTGTGCCAGTCTTGACTCCTGGGTGTGCCACCTCTCTCCCTTTCATTCAGTGGGCCATAGAAAGCCTATTTTTTTTTTTTTTAATATTATTTGGTTTCTAATTCTCCCTGAAAAAAAAAAAAAAACCTAAAAAAACAGTGGGAGAGTAATATTGCCCTTTCAGCTTGTGTGCCAGTCTTGACTCCTGGGTGTGCCACCTCTCTCCCTCTCATTCAGTGGGCCATAGAAAGCCTATTTATTTTTTTTTTTAAATATTATTGGGTTTCTAAAGTCTCCCTGAAAAAACAAAAAATACATAAAAAAACAGTGGGAGAGTAATATTGCCCTTTCAGCTTGTGTGCCAGTCTTGACTCCTGGGTGTGCCACCTCTCTCCCTTTCATTCAGTGGGCCATAGAAAGCCTATTTTTTTTTTTTTTTTAATATTATTTGGTTTCTAATTCTCCCTGAAAAAAAAAAAAAAACCTAAAAAAACAGTGGGAGAGTAATATTGCCCTTTCAGCTTGTGTGCCAGTCTTGACTCCTGGGTGTGTCACCTCTCTCCCTCTCATTCAGTGGGCCATAGAAAGCCTATTTATTTTTTTTTTTAAATATTATTGGGTTTCTAAAGTCTCCCTGAAAAAACAAAAAATACATAAAAAAACAGTGGGAGAGTAATATTGCCCTTTCAGCTTGTGTGCCAGTCTTGACTCCTGGGTGTGCCACCTCTCTCCCTCTCATTCAGTGGGCCATAGAAAGCCTTTTTTTTTTTTGGTTTTTTTAATATTATTTGGTTTCTAAAGTCTCCCTGAAAAAAACAAAAAAAACATAAAAAACAGTGGGAGAGTAATATTGCCCTTTCAGCTTGTGCGCCAGTCTTGACTCCTGGTTGTGCCACCTCTCTCTCTCTAATTGTGGGCCATAGAAAGCCTTTTTTTTTTTTTTTTTAATATTATTTGGTTTCTAAAGTCTCCCTGAGAAAAAAAAATAAATAAATTAGGTGGGAGATTAATATTGACATTAGTGCTTGAGTGACAGTCCTGCGTGTGTGTCATCTCTGTGATTTTGTGCCACAGAAAACAGAGTGTGTAACATTGTGCCTGATTTTCCTTGTGGTCTCACCAACCTGTTAAGGGATATTGAAATCATACTGAAGTTATAGCTCACCGTGTAAGTTGTTTGATAGCAACAAATAAAGTTACTTTGGTTAAGATTTTAAAACAATGAGGAAGTCTGGTGCAAGAGGTCGTCGTGGGCGTTCATTGTCAGCTGGTAATGATGGTAGTGGTAGTGGAGCATCAGGTGGTCGTGGGGATAAAAATATTCCACCTAAGTCTGGAGCTGTGGAGCCAGTTTCGTCGTCAGGCTACACAAGGCCTCGAACGCTCTCTTTTCTGGGAGTAGGAAAACCGCTTTTAAAGGCGGAGCAGCAACAGCAAGTTTTGGCTTACATTGCAGACTCAGCCTCTAGCTCTTTTGCCTCCTCTTCCGAAACTGGTAAATGTAAAAGCAGCGCGTCGCTTGTGGATGTTCACGGTCAGGGACAAGTCGCTTCCTTGTCCTCCTCAGCAAAAACTACAACAAGAGAGAAGGATGCAGCAGGCGACACAACGGGTCACTCCATGGAGCTCTTTACACATACCGTCCCTGGCTTAGAAAGTGAAACATTTAACAGGCCATGCCCATTACAAGTATATTCTGACATGGAGTGCACTGATGCACAGCCACAGCCAGAGTACTATGCTGCTCCTTTGACTCAGACCACCACATTGCCCTCTCAGGGTACAGATCCACAATCAGACCCTGATGAGACTATGTTGCCCCGCCACGAACGCTATACCACCGACCGACACAGTGACACAGACGAAGTTGCACACGAGCTCGAAGAGGAGGTAATAGATGACCCAGTTATTGACCCCGATTGGCAGCCATTGGGGGAACAGGGTGCAGGCGGCAGTAGTTCAGAAGCGGAGGTGGAGGAGGGGCCGCAGCAGGCATCAACATCGCAACAGGTTCCATCTGCCGGGCCCGTATCTGGACCAAAACGCGTGTCAAAGCCAAAACCTGTTGGAGCACAGCGTTGCCATCCGGTTAAAGCTCAGTCTGCAATCCCTGAAAAGGGATCAGAGTCTAGGAAGAGTGCAGTCTGGCATTTTTTTAAACAACATCCAACTGATCAGCGCAAAGTCATCTGTCAAAAATGTTCAACTAGCTTAAGCAGAGGTCAGAATCTGAAAAGTCTAAATACTAGTTGCATGCATAGACACTTAACCACCATGCATTCTCAAGCCTGGACTAACTACCAAACGTCCCTCAAGGTTGTAGCACCCTCGGCCAATGAAGCTAGTCAGCAACGCAACATCCCTTCCGTCACTGTAAGGCCACCATTTTCCGCACCACCGGCAGTATCTGTGCAGGTTTCTTTGCCAGCCAAAAGCAGTCAGGGTCAGGGAATCACCAGTTTTGTAGGAGGAAATATTGCATGTAGGGCACCGGCGGAAACAATACCGTCTCCAACCGTCTCTCAGTCTGCCATGTCCACCGGCACACCCGAAAGTTCCACGATCTACAGCTCTCCAGTCCAGCTCACCCTACATGAGACTCTGGTTAGAAAAAGGAAGTACTTATCCTCGCATCCGCGTACACAGGGTTTTAACGCCCACATAGCTAGACTAATCTCGTTAGAGATGATGCCCTACCGGTTAGTTGAAAGCGAAGCTTTCAAAGCCCTGATGGAGTACGCTGAACCACGATACGAGCTACCCAGTCGACACTTTTTTTCCAGAAAAGCCATCCCAGCCCTGCACCAGCATGTTAAACAGCGCATCGTCCATGCACTCAGGCAATCTGTGAGTACAAAGGTGCACCTGACTACAGATGCATGGACCAGTAGGCATGGCCAGGGACGTTATGTGTCCATCACGGCACACTGGGTGAATGTGGTGGATGCAGGGTCCACAGGCGACATCAATTTAGGGACAGTTGTGCCTAGCCCACGGTCTAGGAAACAGTTGGCTGTAGGCGTTCGCACCCCCTCCTCCTCCTCCTCGTCCTCCTGCAGAAGCTACAGCTCTTCCACAGAACGCAGTCGGCCAACCACTCCATCGGCAGATGACACTGTTGCACACCAGTTGTCCCATTATGGGCCAGCTACTGCCAAGCGTCAGCAGGCTGTATTGGCTATGAAGTGTTTGGGCGACAACAGACACACCGCGGAAGTTCTGTCCGAGTTCTTGCAACAAGAAACGCAGTCGTGGCTGGGCACAGTAGATCTTGAGGCAGGCAAGGTAGTGAGTGATAACGGAAGGAATTTCATGGCTGCCATCTCCCTTTCCCAACTAAAACACATTCCTTGCCTGGCTCACACCTTAAACCTGGTGGTGCAGTGCTTATTGAAAACTTATCCTGGGTTCTCCGACCTGCTCCTCAAAGTGCGTGCACTTTGCTCACATATCCGACGTTCGCCTGTACACGCCAGCCGTATGCAGACCTATCAGCGGTCTTTGAACCTTCCCCAGCATCGCCTAATCATAGACGTTGCAACAAGGTGGAACTCAACACTGCACATGCTTCAGAGACTGTGCGAACAGAGGCGTGCTGTTATTTATTTGTGGGAGGATACACGGGCAGGCAGTAGGATGGCAGACATGGAGTTGTCAGGTGTGCAGTGGTCGAAGATACAAGACATGTGTCAAGTCCTTCAGTGTTTTGAGGAATGCACACGGCTGGTTAGTGCAGACAACGCCGTAATAAGCATGAGCATCCCCCTAATGCGTCTGCTGATGCAAAGTTTGACGCACATAAAGGAGCAGGCGTCTGCACCAGAGGAAGAGGGAAGCCTTGATGACAGTCAGCCATTGTCTGGTCAGGGCAGTGTACAGGACGAGGTAGCGGGCGAAGAGGAGGTGGAGGACGAGGAGGATGATGGGGATGAGTATATTTTTAATGCGGAAACTTTCACGGGGGCACAGGAAATTGGTTGCGTGTCACGGCCGGGTTCTGGTTTTTTGAGGGACACAAGTGACGTAGATTTGCCTGCAACTGCCCCTCAACCAATCACAACCGGAGATTTGACAAGTGGAACTTTGGCCCACATGGCGGATTATGCCTTACGTATCCTACAAAGGGACACACGCATTACGAAAATGATGAACGATGACGATTACTGGTTGGCCTGCCTCCTTGATCCACGCTATAAAGGCAAATTGCAAAATATTATGCCACATGAGAACTTGGAACTAATATTAGCAACCAAACAATCAACTCTTGTTGACCGTTTGCTTCAGGCATTCCCAGCACACAGCGCACGTGATCGTTCTCACACGAGCTCCAGGGGGCAGCAGACTAGGAGTGTTAGGGGTGCACACATCAGAAGTGGCGTTGGACAGAGGGGTTTTCTGACCAGGTTGTGGAGTGATTTTGCTATGACCGCAGACAGGACAGGTACTGCTGCATCAATTGAAAGTGACAGGAGACAACATTTGTCCAGTATGGTTACTAACTATTTTTCATCCCTTATCGATGTTCTCCCTCAACCGTCATTCCCATTTGATTACTGGGCCTCCAAATTAGACACCTGGCCAGAATTGGCAGAATATGCATTGCAGGAGCTTGCTTGCCCGGCAGCAAGTGTCCTATCAGAAAGAGTATTCAGTGCTGCAGGGTCAATATTAACCGAAAAAAGGACTCGTCTGGCTACCCAAAATGTTGACGATCTAACATTCATTAAAATGAACCACAACTGGATTTCAAAATCTTTTGCCCCACCTTGCCCGGCCGACACCTAGCTTTCCTATGAAAAGCTCTTGCCTGTGAATTACTTTTCTAATGTCTAATTTGCTGCTGCAGATTGTACAGCATACGACATGTTTACACCTCCCTAAATGGCCAAACTCCCCACACGGGGCCGTGGTATCGCGACTTGGCGCAAGCACCCGTGAGACTGCTGTTTGTCTGAAGAGGTGGGTGTGCTCGCTTTTGGTTGACGGCATTGCTACTGGGTCCCTCATAGTACAATGTAGTGTCTCTGGCGGTGGTGGTGCGCACCCAACGTCAGACACACCGTTGTAACATGAGTGGCCCTGGGGCGGTCCCGCCGGCCTCAAGAGAGTTCCCCCCTACCCCAGCTCAAACTGGGCTCTACTACGTGCAAAATTATGTCGCACAGCTCCACCAATCTTTAGTCTATTCGCTGACATCATTCAATGTCTGGCACTGACAATACAAATTTGTAGACATCTATGATGCAACTTAAAGTAGTCTGTGTCTGTGTCCTATATTGGCACCATTAAATAGTTACTGCCAAATTACTATGTCAGAAACACAGCAGATGAGCCCACCCCTGTACCTAAGTATGCCATCTTTTTTTTTGTTTTGGTTGTTTTGCGAGACATTAACATCTATTTATATTTTGGGAGTACTGGGACAGACACTCCTTGCACTACTCCTCCACTCAGCACCAAGCTGCCTGCCCGTGTATCCATGTAACCGCTGTAAAACTGCCATGAGCCTATTGTTTGTTATTTTAGGCCTTTGATAGCCTGTCTGCGGTCCCTACTCCTCCACTGACCACCAAGCTGCCTGCCCGTGTATCCATGTAACCGCTGTAAAACTGCCATGAGCCTATTGTTTGTTATTTTAGGCCTTTGAAGCCTTTCTGCGCTCCCTCCTTCCACTAGTCCTCCACTGACCAGACCACTGCTGCCCGTGTACCCCTGGAACCAATTTTAAAGTGCCTACAGCCAGCCCATTTTATTGTGTTAGGCCTTCGAAGCCTGTCTGCGGTCCCTCCTTCCACTAGGCCTCCACTGACCAGACCACTGCTGCCCGTGTACCCCTGGAACCAATTTTAAAGTGCCTACAGCCAGCCCATTTTATTGTGTTAGGCCTTCGAAGCCTGTCTGCGGTCCATACTTCCACTAGTCCTCCACTGACCAGACCACTGCTGCCCGTGTACCCCTGGAACCAATTTTAAAGTGCCTACAGCCAGCCCATTTTATTGTGTTAGGCCTTCGAAGCCTGTCTGCGGTCCATACTTCCACTAGGCCTCCACTGACCAGACCACTGCTGCCCGTGTACCCCTGGAACCAATTTTAAAGTGCCTACAGCCAGCCCATTTTATTGTGTTAGGCCTTCGAAGCCTGTCTGCGGTCCATACTTCCACTAGTCCTCCACTGACCAGACCACTGCTGCCCGTGTACCCCTGGAACCAATTTTAAAGTGCCTACAGCCAGCCCATTTTATTGTGTTAGGCCTTCGAAGCCTGTCTGCGGTCCATACTTCCACTAGGCCTCCACTGACCAGACCACTGCTGCCCGTGTACCCCTGGAACCAATTTTAAAGTGCCTACAGCCAGCCCATTTTATTGTGTTAGGCCTTCGAAGCCTGTCTGCGGTCCCTCCTTCCACTAGGCCTCCACTGACCAGACCACTGCTGCCCGTGTACCCCTGGAACCAATTTTAAAGTGCCTACAGCCAGCCCATTTTATTGTGTTAGGCCTTCGAAGCCTGTCTGCGGTCCATACTTTAAATACTCCTCCACTCAGCACCAAGCTGCCTGCCCGTGTATCCATGTAACCGCTGTAAAACTGCCATGAGCCTATTGTTTGTTATTTTAGGCCTTTGATAGCCTGTCTGCGGTCCCTACTCCTCCACTGACCACCAAGCTGCCTGCCCGTGTATCCATGTAACCGCTGTAAAACTGCCATGAGCCTATTGTTTGTTATTTTAGGCCTTTGAAGCCTTTCTGCGCTCCCTCCTTCCACTAGTCCTCCACTGACCAGACCACTGCTGCCCGTGTACCCCTGGAACCAATTTTAAAGTGCCTACAGCCAGCCCATTTTATTGTGTTAGGCCTTCGAAGCCTGTCTGCGGTCCATACTTCCACTAGGCCTCCACTGACCAGACCACTGCTGCCCGTGTACCCCTGGAACCAATTTTAAAGTGCCTACAGCCAGCCCATTTTATTGTGTTAGGCCTTCGAAGCCTGTCTGCGGTCCATACTTTAAATACTCCTCCACTCACCACCAAGCTGCCTGCCCGTGTATCCATGTAACCGCTGTAAAACTGCCATGAGCCTATTGTTTGTTATGTTAGGCCTTTGATAGCCTGTCTGCGGTCCTTACTTTAAATACTCCTCCACTCACCACCTAGCTGCCTGTGTATCCATGTAACCGATGTAAAACTGCCATGACTGCCTACTGTTTGTTATTTTAGGCCTTTGATAGCCTGTCTGCGGCCCCTACTTGCAATACTCCTCCACTGACCACAATGCTGCCTGGAGTGCCTGCCTGTGTATCCATGTAACCGATGTAAAACTGCCATGACTGCCTACTGTTTGTTATTTTAGGCCTTTGATAGCCTGTCTGCGGCCCCTACTTGCAATACTCCTCCACTGAGCACAATGCTGCCTGGAGTGCCTGCCTGTGTATCCATGTAACCGATGTAAAACTGCCATGACTGCCTACTGTTTGTTATTTTAGGCCTTTGATAGCCTGTCTGCAGCCCCTACTTGCAATACTCCTCCACTGACCACACCAATGCTGCCCGTGTACCCCTGGAACCTATTTAAAAGTTCATAGAGCCTAGTTATATATTTTATTTACTATTAATAAGGCCATGATGGACTACGCTGTACCACGCTACAAGCTAACCAGTCGACACTTCTTTTGCGAGAAAAGCCATCCCAACCCTCCACCAGCATGTAGAAGACCGCATTGTCCATGCACTCTGGCAATCTGTGAGTACAAAGGTGCACCTGACAACAGACGCATGGACCTGTAGGCATGGCCACGGAAGATTACGTGTCCATTACGGCGCAATGGGTTAATGTGGTGGATGCATGGTCCACAGGGGACAGCCTACTAAGTCTGTCTGCAGTCCCTAATTCAAATTGTCCTCCACTGTCTAAATCGGAACTTCCACCTTCTGGCTTTCGGCCTATAGTATCAGAAATTAAACTGCATTTGGCCTTCAACTTTGGTTAGGGCCTACTAACGGCTTCTGCCCCTCCCTGGTGTTGCCCTCAACTAAATAAAGCTGAGCTTCAACCTTCCGGCTCTCATTAAGTGGTTTTAAAAAAAAAAAAATTGGTGGTTAGGGCCTACTAACGGCTTCTGCCCCTCCCTGGTGTTGTCCTCAACTAAATAAAGCTGAGCTTCAACCTTCCGGCTCTCATTATGTGGTTTAAAAAAAAAAAATGGTGGTTAGGGCCTACTAACGGCTTCTGCCCCTCCCTGGTGTTGTCCTCAACTAAATAAAGCTGAGCTTCAACCTTCCGGCTCTCATTAAGTGGTTTTAAAAAAAAAATGGTGGTTAGGGCCTACTAACGGCTTCTGCCCCTCCCTGGTGTTGTCCTCAACTAAATAAAGCTGAGCTTCAACCTTCCGGCTCTCATTAAGTGGTTTTAAAAAAAAAATGGTGGTTAGGGCCTACTAACGGCTTCTGCCCCTCCCTGGTGTTGTCCTCAACTAAATAAAGCTGAGCTTCAACCTTCCGGCTCTCATTATGTGGTTTTAAAAAAAAAAAAAATGGTGGTTAGGGCCTACTAACGGCTTCTGCCCCTCCCTGGTGTTGTCCTCAACTAAATAAAGCTGAGCTTCAACCTTCCGGCTCTCATTAAGTGGTTTTAAAAAAAAAATGGTGGTTAGGGCCTACTAACGGCTTCTGCCCCTCCCTGGTGTTGTCCTCAACTAAATAAAGCTGAGCTTCAACCTTCCGGCTCTCATTATGTGGTTTTAAAAAAAAAAAAAATGGTGGTTAGGGCCTACTAACGGCTTCTGCCCCTCCCTGGTGTTGTCCTCAACTAAATAAAGCTGAGCTTCAACCTTCCGGCTCTCATTAAGTGGTTTTAAAAAAAAAAAAAATGGTGGTTAGGGCCTACTAACGGCTTCTGCCCCTCCCTGGTGTTGCCCTCAACTAAATAAAGCTGAGCTTCAACCTTCTGCTCCAAATTACCATTTTAAAAAATGCAATAGGCTTTTCCGGCCTACTAAAGGTGTCTGCCCCTCCCTGGTGTTGTCCTCAACTGAACAAAGCTGAGCTTCCACATTCTGGCTTTCGCCCTATACTATCAGATATTAAACTGCATTTGGCCTACTAGTGTGGTTAGGCCCTTGAAACAGTGTCTGCTGCTCTTGGGTTTGCTACTCCACTGAACAAAGCAATGCCGCCTGTTTAGTCCTGTTACCAATTTTGAACTGCATGTAGCCTACTTTATTCTTTGGCCCTATATCTGTTTCCTCCTCATCCTGCCCATTGCCCAGCCACTGCTAAATGAGTCTGCTGGTACATTGACCTAGACCACTACATTCCCCTTGTACTCTACACAGCCAGAATCTGTCCCTGCTGAAAGTAAGG
Organism: Ranitomeya variabilis; assembly: GCF_051348905.1. Lineage (NCBI taxonomy): Eukaryota > Metazoa > Chordata > Amphibia > Anura > Dendrobatidae > Ranitomeya > Ranitomeya variabilis. The sequence continues at coordinate 325,512,558 of NC_135237.1, read as the reverse complement.
TTCCCCTTCCCGCATGTTATACCACCTTACACAGGGACAAAGAGGAAGGTGCAGATGAAAGTGCAGGTTCCTTCATCAGGTGGGGGGGCATACTCGTTGGCGACGTCACTGGCACAGGGCCCCTCAGAGTACGCAAAAGTGTCGCTGCTGGTGGGAGGCGCCCCCGCCATGCAAACACACCGCCGTACTTTGAGGGGCCCTGTGCCAGTGGCAATGCGAACGAGTGGGCCCCCCCTGCTTGCTCAGGATCACAGCACTTGCAACTTTTAAATACTTACCTTTCCCTGCAACACCGCCGTGACGTAGTCCGCATTTCCTGGGCCCACGAAAAACTTGAGCCAGCCCTACTCCCCCCACAACTTTCCCCCAATTCCCTATGCCCAACTATTATTATACAGTTAATTAAGATTGGCAAGCTTCAGAAACAAGAATGGATGTTTTTGGCATTAAAATGGGCACTGTAGGTGTTTTCCTGGCCTCCACTCACTGCCGACTATGCTTCCCCATTGACTTGCATTGGGTTTCGTGTTTCGGTCGATCCCCGACTTTTAGCGATAATCGGCCGACTGCACTCGACTCGACTCTGGACAAAATCGGGTTTCCCAAAACCCTACTCGATCTTAAAAAAATGAAAGTCGCTCAACCCTACCGAGGAGCACCAGGTGGTACCGGGGGGGATCGGGGATCCTATTTCTCTGTCCTCTGATGTGCAATCACATCGGAGGACAAAGAAATTAAATGGCAAATTGCGCTTTTTTTTGCGGTCACCGGTAAATGGTTAATTACCGGCAATTGCAACCTGGGGTCGGTAAAAACCGACCCGAATCATGTTTTCTGGGGTCTCGGCTACCCCTGGCAGCTGAGACCCTGGAGAAAATCCGACTCTGGGGGGCGCTATACACTTTTTCCACAGCGCCATTAATTAACGGCACTGTGGTTTAACCCCTTCCCGATGGCTGCAATATCATCGGCCATGGCTGGAAAACCTAATCTGTCCCCGCCCACACCCACCGATCTCCCCAGTCCTCCGTTATGTGGTCCGCTGTCATGGTTCCCAATGGCAAGGGAACGTAAGAAACATATAAATAACGAACGAGCTCTCGGGTGATGGAAACTCGAGTTGACCATGAGCTAAATCTACCACACAACTAATAGTAGCCAGGGAGCATACCTACGGCTTCCTAAATGCCACGCGCCAGCCGGAGGACTAACTACGCCTGGTAGAGGAAGAAACAGACCTGGCTTACCTCTAGTGAAATTCCCCAAAGATGATAGCAGCCCCCACATATATTAACGGTGATTTCAGGGGAAAAGACATACACAGTATGAAAGTAGATTTAGCAAAGAGAGGTCCACTTACTAGATAGCAGAAGGATACAAAAGAGGACTTCACGGTCAACTGAAAACCCTTTCAAAAAACCATCCTGAAATTACTTTAAGACTCCTGTGTCAACTCATCACACAGGAGTGGCAATATCAGACCACAAGAGCTTCCAGCAACAGAAAATGACAAAACTGTACACTGGACAATCATACAAAAACGATAAGGACAATAAGTCCACTTAGCTGATCAGCAGACTAGTAGCAGGAACATGCAACCGAAAGACTCTGGTTACAATGATGACCGGCAAGGAAATGACTGGAGAGCAAGGCTAAATAGGAAACTCCCAAACACTGATGGAAGCAGGTGAACAGAAGCAGCAAAGTGCAAACAAGTCACCAGTACCACCAGCAACCACCAGGGGAGCCCAAAAAGCGGATACACAACAGTACCCTCCCCTTAAGGAGGGGGCACCGAACCCTCACAAGAACCGCCAGGGCGATCTGGATGAGCCCTATGAAAGGCACGAACCAAATCCGAGGCATGAACATCAGAGGCAGTTACCCAAGAATTATCTTCCTGACCATAGCCTTTCCATTTAACCAGATATTGAAGTCTCCGTCTGGAAATACGGGAGTCCAAGATCTTCTCTACGACGTACTCCAATTCACCCTCCACCAACACAGGAGCAGGAGGTTCAGTAGAAGGAACCACCGGTACCTCATATCTCCGCAACAACGACCGATGGAACACATTATGGATAGCGAAAGATGCCGGGAGGTCCAAACGAAAGGAAACAGGGTTAAGAATCTCCAAAATCCTATAAGGACCGATGAACCGAGGCTTAAATTTGGGAGAAGAAACCCTCATAGGGACAAAACGGGAAGACAACCACACCAAGTCCCCAACGCGAAGGTGGGGACCAACACGACGACGACGGTTAGCAAACTGCTGAGTCCTCTCCTGGGACAATTCCAAATTATCCACCACTTGTCCCCAAATCCGATGCAACTGATCCACTACCGCATCCACTCCAGGACAATCCGAAGATTCAACCTGACCAGATGAAAAACGCGGATGAAACCCTGAATTGCAAAAGAAAGGAGAAACCAAAGTGGCAGAACTAGCCCGATTATTAAGAGCAAACTCCGCCAACGGCAGAAAGGCAACCCAATCATCCTGATCCGCAGACACAAAACACCTCAAATAAGTCTCCAAAGTTTGATTAGTTCGCTCCGTCTGGCCATTGGTCTGAGGATGGAATGCAGACGAAAAGGACAAATCAATGCCCAACCTGGCACAGACTGCCCACCAAAATCTAGACACGAACTGGGTACCCCTGTCAGAAACGATGTTTTCCGGAATACCATGCAAGCGAACCACATTTTGAAAAAACAGAGGGACCAACTCAGATGAGGAAGGCAACTTAGGCAATGGCACCAAATGAACCATTTTAGAAAAACGGTCACACACCACCCAGATGACAGACATCTTCTGAGAAACAGGGAGATCCGAGATAAAGTCCATAGAGATGTGCGTCCAAGGCCTCTTAGGAATAGGCAAGGGCAACAACAACCCACTAGCCCTAGAACAACAAGGCTTGGCCCGAGCACACACATCGCAAGACTGCACAAAAACACGCACATCTTGAGACAGGGAAGGCCACCAGAAGGATCTAGCCACCAAATCTCTGGTGCCAAAAATTCCCGGATGACCTGCCAGAGTAGAAGAATGAACTTCCGAGATGACTCTAGTGGTCCAATCGTCAGGAACAAACAGTCTACCAGACGGACAACGATCAGGTCTATCCGCCTGAAATTCTTGCAAAGCACGTCGCAGATCTGGAGAGACAGCAGACAAAACCACCCCATCCTTAAGGACATAAGCAGGTTCAGAATTCCCAGGAGAGTCAGGCTCAAAACTCCTAGAAAGAGCATCTGCCTTCACATTCCTAGAACCCGGTAAGTACGAGACCACAAAATCAAACCGGGAAAAGAACAACGACCAACGTGCCTGTCTAGGATTCAGGCGCCTGGCAGACTCCAAATAAATTAAATTCTTGTGATCAGTCAAAACTACCACCTGATGTCTGGCACCCTCAAGCCAATGACGCCACTCCTCAAATGCCCACTTCATGGCCAAAAGCTCCCGATTACCCACATCATAGTTTCGCTCGGCGGCCGAAAATTTTCGCAAAAAGAACGCACAAGGTCTCATCACTGAGCAGTCGGAACTTTTCTGCGACAAAACCGCCCCCGCTCCGATCTCGGAAGCATCGACCTCAACCTGAAAGGGAAGAGAAACATCAGGCTGGCGCAACACAGGGGCAGACAAAAAGCGGCGCTTAAGCTCCCGAAAGGCCTCCACAGCAGCAGGGGACCAATTGGCAACATCAGCACCCTTTTTAGTCAAATCCGTCAGAGGTTTAGCAACGCCAGAAAAACCAGCTATAAATCGACGATAAAAATTAGCAAAGCCCAAGAATTTCTGAAGACTCTTCAGAGAAGTAGGCTGCGTCCAGTCGTAAATAGCCCGAACCTTGACAGGGTCCATCTCAATAGAAGAAGGGGAAAAAATGTACCCCAAAAAGGAAATTTTTTGAACCCCAAAAACACACTTTGAACCCTTTACACACAAAGAATTCTCCCGCAAAACCTGAAAAACTCTCCTGACCTGCTGAACATGAGACTCCCAGTCATCAGAAAAAATCAAAATATCATCCAAGTACACAATCATAAATTTATCCAAATATTCACGGAAAATATCATGCATTAAGGACTGAAAGACCGAAGGTGCATTAGAAAGGCCGAAAGGCATTACCAAATACTCAAAATGGCCCTCAGGCGTATTAAATGCGGTTTTCCACTCATCCCCCTGCTTAATTCGCACCAAATTATACGCCCCACGAAGATCAATCTTAGAGAACCATTTAGCCCCCCTTATGCGAGCAAACAAATCAGTCAGCAAAGGCAACGGATACTGATATTTGACTGTAATTTTATTCAGGAGTCGATAATCAATACAAGGCCTCAGAGAGCCATCCTTTTTAGAGACAAAGAAAAAAACGGCTCCTAAAGGTGATGAAGAAGGACGAATATGTCCCTTTTCCAGGGACTCCTTAATATACTCGCGCATAGCAGCATGTTCAGGTACAGATAGGTTAAACAAACGACCCTTTGGAAATTTACTGCCAGGAATCAGATCTATGGCGCAATCACAATCCCTGTGAGGAGGGAGTGAACCAATTTTAGGCTCTTCAAAAATATCACGATAATCAGACAAAAATGCCGGAATCTCAGATGGAATAGATGACGAAATGGACACCAAAGGAGTGTCCCCATGAGCCCCCCGACATCCCCAGCTTAACACAGACATAGCTTTCCAGTCAAGGACTGGGTTATGAGACTGTAACCATGGTAATCCAAGCACCAAAACATCATGTAAATTGTACAACACAAGGAAGCAAATCACCTCCTGATGGTCTGGAGTCATACGCATAGTCACTTGCGTCCAGAACTGTGGTTTATTACAAGCCAAAGGTGTAAAATCAATACCCTTCAGAGGTATAGGGACTTCCAGAGGCTCTAAATCAAACCCACAGCGCCTGGCAAAGGACCAGTCCATAAGACTCAGAGCGGCGCCAGAGTCCACATAGGCATCCACGGTAATAACTGATAATGAACAAATCAAGGTTACAGACAAAATAAATTTGGACTGTAAAGTGCCAATTGAAATAGACTTGTCAACCTTCCTAGTACGTTTAGAGCATGCCGATATAACATGAGCAGAATCACCACAATAGAAGCATAACCCATTTTTACGCCTATAATTCTGCCGCTCGCTTCTGGACATAATTCTGTCACATTGCATTTTCTCTGGCGTCTCTTCAGAAGATACCGCCAAATGGTGCACGGGTTTGCGCTCCCGCAAACGCCGATCAATCTGAATTGCCATTGTCATGGACTCATTCAGACCCGTAGGCGCAGGGAACCCGACCATAACATCTTTAACGGCATCAGAAAGGCCCTCTCTGAAATTTGCCGCTAAGGCGCACTCATTCCACTGAGTAAGCACAGACCATTTACGAAATTTTTGGCAGTATATCTCAGCTTCATCTTGCCCTTGAGATAGGGCTATCAAAGCTTTTTCAGCTTGAATCTCTAAATTAGGTTCCTCATAAAGCAACCCTAAAGCCAGGAAAAACGCATCCACATTGAGCAACGCAGGATCCCCTGGTGCCAATGAAAATGCCCAATTTTGAGGGTCACCTCGCAGCAAAGAAATTACAATCTTAACCTGCTGAACAGGATCTCCTGAGGAGTGAGGTCTGAGAGAAAGGAATAATTTACAATTATATTTGAAATTCAGAAACCGAGATCTATCTCCGGAAAACACCTCTGGTGTAGGGATTTTAGGTTCAGAAATAGGAGTATGCATAACAAAATCTTGTAAATTTTGAACCTTCGTAGCAAGATTATTTAAACCTGCAGCCAAACTCTGGGAATCCATCTTTAAACAGGTGAGCTCAGAGCCATTCAAGGATTATAAGGAGAGAAAGGCAAAGGCTGTAATAAGAGCTGAAATACAACTGATCCAACTATGGAGCAAGCATAGGGAAAAAGAAAAAAAAAAGAAAAATTTACAGACTTCTTTTTTCTCTCCTTTCTTCTGCCAATAAGTTTAACATGGCCGGTCATACTGTCATGGTTCCCAATGGCAAGGGAACGTAAGAAACATATAAATAACGAACAAGCTCTCGGGTGATGGAAACTCGAGTTGACCGTGAGCTAAATCTACCACACAACTAATAGTAGCCAGGGAGCATACCTACGGCTTCCTAAATGCCACGCGCCAGCCGGAGGACTAACTATGCCTGGTAGAGGAAGAAACAGACCTGGCTTACCTCTAGTGAAATTCCCCAAAGATGGTAGCAGCCCCCACATATATTAACGGTGATTTCAGGGGAAAAGACATACACAGTATGAAAGTAGATTTAGCAAAGAGAGGTCCACTTACTAGATAGCAGAAGGATACAAAAGAGGACTTCACGGTCAACTGAAAACCCTTTCAAAAAACCATCCTGAAATTACTTTAAGACTCCTGTGTCAACTCATCACACAGGAGTGGCAATATCAGACCACAAGAGCTTCCAGCAACAGAAAATGACAAAACTGTACACTGGACAAAAATACAAAAACGATAAGGACAATAAGTCCACTTAGCTGATCAGCAGACTAGTAGCAGGAACATGCAACCGAAAGACTCTGGTTACAATGATGACCGGCAAGGAAATGACTGGAGAGCAAGGCTAAATAGGAAACTCCCAAACACTGATGGAAGCAGGTGAACAGAAGCAGCAAAGTGCAAACAAGTCACCAGTACCACCAGCAACCACCAGGGGAGCCCAAAAAGCGGATACACAACAGTCCGCCCCCCTAGGTCATCCTGCCCGCTCCCCCGTCGTCCTGTCCGCTCCTCCCGTGCTCCGATGCCACCCCCGTGCTCAGATCCCCCCCCCCATGCTCAGATCCCCCCCCTCATACTTACCGAGCCTCCGGGCGTCCGTCCGTCTTCTCCATGGGTGCCGCCATCTTCCAAAATGGCGGGCGCATGCGCAGTGCGCCCGCCGAATCTGCCGGCAGATTCGTCCCAGGTATATTTTTATCACTGCGATATAACCTATCACAGTGATCAAAATAAAAAAAATAGTAAATGACCCCCCTCTTTATCACCCCCATAGGTAGGGACAATAATAAAAAAAAGAAAATATTTTTTTTTCTTTTTCCACTAGGGTTAGGGTTAGAACTAGGGTTAGAACTAGGGTTAGGGTTAGGGGTAGGGGTAAGGTTAGGGGTAGGGTTAGGGCATGTGCACACAGTGGGGATTTGGCTGCGGATCCGCAGCGGATTGGTCGCGGATCCGCAGCGGATTGGCCGCGGATCCGCAACGGATTGGCCGCTGCGAATTCGTAGCAGTTTTCCATCAGGTTTACAGTACCATGTACACCTATGGAAAACCAAATCCGCTGTGCCCATGGTGCGGAAAATACCGTGCGGAAACGCTGTGTTGTATTTTCCGCAGCATGTCAATTTTGTGCGGATTCTGCAGCGTTTTACACCTGTTGCTCAATAGGAATCCGCAGGTGAAATCCGCACAAAAAAACACTGGAAATCCGCTGTAAATCCGCAGGTAAAACGCAGTGCCTTTTACCTGCGGATTTTTCAAAAATGGTGTGGAAAAATCTCACACGAATCCGCAACGTGGGCACATAGCCTTAGGGTTAGGGTTGGAATTAGAGTTAGGGTTGGAATTAGGGCTAGGGTTGGAAATAGGGTTAAGATTAGGCTTGTGGTTAGGGTTATGGATAGGGTTAGGGGTGTGTTGGGGTTACAGTTGTGGTTAGGGTTGGGATTAGGGTTAGGGTTGTGATTAGGGTTATGGCTACAGTTGGGATTAGGGTTAGGGGTGTGTTGGGGTTAGGGTTGGAGTTAGAATTGAGGGGTTTCCACTGTTTAGGCACATCAGGGGTCTCCAAGCGCAACATGGCGCCACCATTGATTCCAGCCAATCTTGCGTTCAAAAAGTCAAATGGTGCTCCCTCCCTTCCAAGCCCCGACGTGCACCCAAACAGTGGTTTACCCCCACATATGGGGTACCAGCGTACTCAGGACAAACTGGGCAACAACTATTGGGGTCCAATTTCTCCTGTTACCCTTGTTAAAATAAAAAATTGCTTGCTAAAACATCTTTTTTGAGGAAAAAAAATGATTTTTTATTTTCAAGGCTCTGCGTTGTAAACTTCTGTGAAGCACTTGGGGGTTGAACGTGCTCACCACACATCTAGATAAGTTCCTTGGGGGGTCTAGTTTCCAAAATGGGGTCACTTGTGGGGGGTTTCTACTCTATAGGCACATCAGGGGCTCTGCAAATGCAACGTGACGCCCGCAGACCATTCCATCAAAGTCTGCATTTCAAATGTCACTACTTCCCTTCTGAGCCCTGACGTGCGCCCAAACAGTGGTTTACCCCCACATATGGGGTATCAGCGTACTCACAACAAACTGGGCAACAAATATTGGGGTCCAATTTCTCCTGTTACCTGTTATGATCCTTAGTGGTTGAGGATCACAAATACTCCAGCTAAGTAACAAACATAGGACAAGCTCTAGGGAGGTGGCAAACTGGACTGACCGCAAATCTGAACCTATCCAAACACACTAGAAGTAGCCGGTGAACGTGCCTAAAAATCCTAGACGTCTCGAGCCAGCCTGAGGAACTAACTACCCCTAGAGAGAAAGAAAGACCTCTCTTGCCTCCAGAGAAATAATCCCCAAAGATATAGAAGCCCCCAACAGATAATAACGGTGAGGTAAGAGGAAGGCACATACACAGGGGTGAAAGCAGATTCAGCAAATGAGGCCCACTAATACTAGATAGCAGAAAATAGAAAAGGGAATCTATGCAGTCAGTAAAAAACCCTTACAAAATATCCACACTGAGATTTCAAGAACCCCCACACCAACTCACGGTGTGGGGGGAGAAACTCAGTCCCCTAGAGCAACCAGCAAGCGAGGAAATCACATTTTAGCGAGCTGGACTAAAAACATAATAAACACTGATAATCAAAAAATGATCAAACAAAAACTTAGCTTGTCTTGGAGAGACTGGGAGCAAGGTAGACACAAGGAATCTGAAGAGCACTGAATACATTGATAGCAGGCAAGGAACTGAGTCTCCAGGTGAACTAAATAGGAAACCAACCAAGGATAACGAACCAGCTGATGCAGCCAACCTGCAGAAAGACAACACTACACAGTACCGCTTGTGACCACTAGAGGGAGCCCAAAAATAGAATTCACAACAGTTACCCTTGTGAAAATAAAAAATTGCTTGCTAAAACATCTTTTTTGAGGAAAGAAAAATGATTTTTTTATTTTCACGGCTCTGCGTTGTAAATTTCTGTGAAGCACTTGGGGGTTGAACGTGCTCACCACACATCTAGATAAGTTCCTTGGGGGTCTAGTTTCCAAAATGGGGTCACTTGAGGGGGGGTTTCTACTGTTTAGGCACATCAGGGGCTCTGCAAACGTAACATGATGCCCGCAGACCATTCCATCAAAGTCTGCATTCTAAATCGTCACTACTTCCCTTCCGAGCCCCGGCATGTGCCCAAACAGTGGTTTACCCCCACATATGGGGTATCAGCGTACTCAGGAGAAACTGGACAACAACTTTTTTTTTTTTTCTTCTCACTCTCTATACATTTAGGAGGCCGTAATGGCACAATATAAATAAAAAACGTAGAGTTAGGACTGCCCCATTTTGAGATTGCCGTGAAGTGGCGGGGTAGCTCAAAGAATTGATCAATTATTTGCTAAATATCTCATATTTGAAATACAGTCAGAATTTATTATGTACATGTGCACATTAGATATTGCGTTTTGGCCTTCAGCAGTGCTGGCTTCTCTCCTCTTTTTGCTTCTGTATTGGCATGTGGCTGACCACCACTGTTGCCGCGCACGCTGGGTCATATGCGCCATTCTGTCTGGGTTCACTATGATTGATAGGCTGCTGTGCACACACACACAGCAGCCCTGCCCTGCCTCAGGCTCTAGTTAATTAGGCAGCTGTGCCTCAGCCAGTTTCATCCTTTAACTTTGGTGTTGGTTTGGCAGTGTGGAGGCCAGATCTGATATGTCCGCACAGGACCTGATAGGCCTCTATCCGCGCTCGCCTTCCTGGCACTAAGGGAGTGATTCTGTCAATGCTCCAGGTACAGTTTGTCATGTAATGTTATGTAATGTGGTTTGTCCTTTTTTTTTTTTCTCACTCTCTATACATTTAGGAGGCCGTAATGGCACAATGTAAATAAAAAACGTAGAGTTAGGATTGCCCCATTTTGAGATTGCCGTGAAGTGGCGGGGTAGCTCAAAGAATTGATCAATTATTTGCTAAATATCTCATATTTGAAATACAGTCAGAATTTATTATGTGCATGTGCACTTTAGATATTGCGTTTTGGCCTTCAGCAGTGCTGGCTTCTCTCCTCTTTTTGCTTTAACAACTTTTGGGGTCCAATTTCTCCTGTTACCCTTGGGAAAATAAAAAATTGTGGGCTAAGAAATCATTTTTGAGAAAATAAAAATTATTTTTTATTTTCATGGCTCTGCGTTATAAACTTCTGTGAAGCACTTGGGGGTTCAAAGTGCTCACCACACATCTAGATTAGTTCCTTGGGAGGTCTAGTTTCCAAAATGGGGTCACTTGTGGGGGAGCTTCAATGTTTAGGCACACAGGGGCTCTCCAAACGCGACATGGTGTCCGCTAATGATTGAAGCTAATTTTCCATTCGAAAAGCCAAATGGCGTGCCTTCCCTTCCGAGCCCTGCCGTGCGCCAAAACAGTGGTTTACTTCCACATATGGGGTATCATCGTACTCAGGACAAACTGCACAACAACGTTTGGGGTCCAATTTCTCCTATTACCCTTGGGAAAATAAAAAATTCCGGGCTAAAGATCATTTTTCAGGAAAGAAAAATATTTTTTTATTTTCATGGCTCTGTGTTATAAACTTCTGTGAAGCACCTGGGGGTTCAAAGTGCTCACTATGCATATAGCTAAGTTCCTTGGGGGGTCTAGTTTCCAAAATGGGGTCACTTGTAGGGAAGTTCCAATGTTTAGGCACACAGGGGCTCTCCAAACGCGACATGGTGTCCGCTAACGATTGGAGCTAATTTTCCATTCAAAAAGTCAAATGGCGCGCCTTCCCTTCCGAGCCTTGCCGTGCACCCAAACAGTGGTTTACCCCCACATATGAGGTATCGGCGTACTCAGTAGAAATTGCCCAACAAATTTTAGGATCCATTTTATCCTGTTGTCCATGTGAAAATGAAAAAATTGAGGCTAAAAGAAATTTTGTGTGAAAAAAAAGTACTTTTTCATTTTTACGGATCAATTTGTGAAGCACCTGAGGGTTTAAAGTGCTCACTATGCTTCTAGATAAGTTCCTTGGGGGGTCTAGTTTCCAAAATGGGATCACTTGTGGGGGAGCTCCAATGTTTAGGCACACAGGGGCTCTCCAAACCTGACATGGTGTCCGCTAGCGATGGAGATAATTTTTCATTCAAAAAGTCAAATGGCGCTCCTTCCCTTCCGAGCCTTACCATGTGCACAAACAGTGGTTTACCCCCACATGTGAGGTATCAGTGTACTCAGGAGAAATTGCCCAACAAGTTTTAGGATCCATTTTATCCTGTTGCCCATGTGAAAATGAAAAAATTGAGGCTAAAATAATTTTTTTGCAAAAAAAAGTACTTTTTCATTTTTACGGATTAATTTGTGAAGCACCTGGGGGTTTAAAGTGCTCACTATGCTTCTAGATAAGTTCCTTGGGGGGTCTAGTTTCCAAAATGGGGTCACTTGTGGGGGAGCTCCAATGTTTAGGCACACGGGGGCTCTCCAAACGCGACATGGTGTCCGCTAAAGATTGGAGCCAATTTTTCATTCAAAAAGTCAAATGGCGCTCCTTCCCTTCCGAGCCCTGCCGTGCGCCCAAACAGTGGTTTACCCCCACATATGAGGTATCAGCGTACTCAGGACAAATTGGACAACAACGTTCGTGGTCCAGTTTCTCCTTTTACCCTTGGGAAAATAAAAAAATTGTTGCTAAAAGATCATTTTTGTGACTAAAAAGTTAAATGTTAATTTTTTCCATGTTGCTTCTGCTGCTGTGAAACACCTGAAGGGTTAATAAACTTCTTGAATGTGGTTTTGAGCACCTTGAGGGGTGCAGTTTTTAGAATGGTGTCACTTTTGGGTATTTTCAGCCATATAGAACCCTCAAATGTGAGGTGGTCCCTAAAAAAAATGGTTTTGTAAATTTTGTTGTAAAAATGAGAAATCACTGGTCAAATTTTAACCCTTATAACTTCCTAGCAAAAAAAAAATTTGTTTCCAAAATTGTGCTGATGTAAAGTAGACATGTCGGAAATGTTATTTATTAACTATTTTGTGTCACATAACTCTCTGGTTTAACAGAATAAATTTTCGCCAAATTTCCGTTTTTTTCACAAATAAACTCAGAAATTATCGACCTAAATTTACCACTAACATGAAGCCCAATATGTCACGAAAAAACAGTCTCAGAATCGCTAGGATCCGTTGAAGCGTTCCTGAGTTATTACCTCATAAAGGGACACTGGTCAGAATTGCAAAAAATGGCCAGGTCATTAAGGTCAAAATAGGCTGGGTCATGAAGGGGTTAAGTACCCTTAACTACCACCGTTAAAAGGCGTATCGGCGGTCATTAAGGGATTAAACAATGAAAAAACCACTAGCAGGTTTTAAAGCAAAGACACTGGCAAAACACTCAAAAAAAATTGCCAAGCATCTTCTAGCATCTTTTGATCCTTCCCAATGACTTGTATTGTAAAGTATAGAACATCTTCAGAGCTGAAGCCCCCTGAAGATTGAAAAGCTCACTTCTTTTAACCGCTTGGCATCTTTTAACCTGAAGTGGTTAAAAGATGCTCAAAAAACTGAACATGTGCATAGCAAGTCAGTTTTACACAATAGTGTGTATGTTCATCCTTTTGAGCATTTTCTAGGGGCCTTTTCATGTGTGTTTGAGTGGAATCTGCCTGAACAAGACATATGCATATAACCCAAGACATTTTTAATCATTATTTATTGAAAAGTTGTCTTAATTATTCATTTAATATCCTAGAAAGAAAAAAAATGGTTGCATATGTGCTCATAACCTGGTTTGTATAACAGGTTTTGGGAAGGGTTTTCACTTTTAAGAATCGATCAAGATCATTGCTTACATGAAGAAATTAGATAATAGGATGATAAAGTAATAAAACACCTTGACCACAAACCCTTATATTGCATGTGTAGTAATGCAGGATTAATTACAAATACATCATAACACTAGTGGGGCAAGGAATAGATACATTTGGAGCATTACAATTTTGCCTATTTTCTCTTCATAATATATTGCTAATATCTATTTACTCATTTTATGTAATACTAGGAAATATCAATGCCGATTTTATTTAATGACATGCAAGGTACATATAATCTCTCACTTTACAAACCACCATCTAACCACAGGCCATGTTGTATAAAAAACATATTTTAACTGTGGCCCAGCTGTGAGGTTGGAACATTAATAATCTGAAAAGAGGAAAAACTAGCGATTGAAGCATGTGTAGACAATTGAAAAAGAATATCCAAAACTGAACCCCTCAATGGTCAGACATGTCTGAGTAATGACCGAGTAATTATTTTTTTATCCTCGCATATAAAAGAACTATTACTTTTGAATTGCCCCGTTTATATAGCTGTACGAAGTCTTGTTTTTTGCAGTGATGAGTTGATTTTTTTGCCATTTTGGGTTGAATAAAGTTTAATAATTAGCTTTTTTTTTCACCTGTGCACTCTATTAAAGAGAATGAATATTCATTGCTCTCCACACCCATGGGAGTGAAGAGCAGTGAATATTCATTCTCTTTAATAGAGAGAAAACATGCTTGCCCAAGAGTAGGAGCTGGCTGCTGTGGTTAACAGTGTGCCCGCTAATAAACGGAATGAATATTCACTTTTCTCCACTCCCATAGTCCGTGGTGTGGGGAGCAGGGCATATTACGGCAGCTGACCTCAGCGTGTGGGGCACATAGCAGTGACATCATGTGCTGCTTACACGCTAAAATCAGTTGATGGCATCAGCACAGGACGCAGCGCTGTGAGGGAGAGAAAGGATGATGAGAAGAATCATTTATTTTTTTTGTGTGCACTATGATGGGGCAACGTATGCCAGGATAGGGATCTTGGCCATGTATACTAGGATGGGGATAATGGCCATGGATACCTGGATGGGGATGGTGGCCATGTATACCAGGATGTGAAAGGAAGCCATGTATACCTGGATTCGGGGCCATATATACCTAGGTGGTACTATATATACAAGGAAGGGGATCATAGATACTAGGATGGGGACATATATATGCCATGATGGTGGATATTAGTACAGAATTGTGGGACTTTACCCCTATAACAGTATCAGCAGCAGTTCCCCCCTCCCATAACAGTGCGTCATGACAAGAGACAAGCGAATATTTTAAAGTTCGGTTCAGTTATGTTCGCCAAACTTCCGATGTTCGTCGAACATAGCTGAACACCATTCAATTCAATGGGAGGCAAAACCAAACATGTAGACAACATCTTCAGGGGGCCCAAAAATGGCCAAAACATCTCAAAGTGGAGGCAGACACCAGGAAAGTGGCATCAATTAACCCATCAATTGCGCTATAAATAAATAAAAAAAATTGATGTGGGTTTCCCTGTATTTTTGATAACCAGCAAGGCAAAACTGACAGCTGCGGGCTACAACCCTCAGCTGTCAGCTTTATCATGGCTAGTTTTCAAGAATAGATGGGTCCCCCACAGCTGTCAGTTTTGCCATAATGGTTATCAAGAATAGAACAGACCTCTTGTTATTTAAAAAAAAATAAATAAATCATTATTTATAGCACACGTGCCGGCAGAGGAATGGAGATAAGCAAACCTTTCAAGGTTTGCTTCGGTTCGGCGAACATCCCAACACCTTCAGGGGGGCCAAAAAGCTGCCAAAACACCTCAAATTAGGGACAGGCAATAGGAAAAGTGGTATCAATTGATCCAGAATACAAATAGTATAATTCGCAACATGGATGCATGGCACAGGGCCTGCACAAGGCTTGGGTCAGCATTTCTAGCGTAAATATTGATCAGTAACAGGTAGATGAGTGACAGGTGTAGGCCTGGTGCTCTGAAAGACCTGCCAAATTCAGGCAACACACATGAAGTAGACCCAACTTGGAGTCCAAACTTTTCTAAAAATTAGGGGCAGGCACCAGAAAAAGTGGCATCAATTGAACCACAGTAGAAATGTAATAATGGCACAGCATCAGTCAGGCATGGGACATTTATCAGACAGGATCCGGGCCAGCCTTTACAGCTTTAAATTTAAGTTCAAATTAAGAGGTGGGTGAGAAACCAGTGGAGGCCTGCTGTGCTGAGAGCCCTGATGCCTCATGCAACAGCTTAAATTGCTTTTTTGCTCAGCCATGCTCAGGTGCCACAAATCTCAGTTTCGTAGACTACTATTGGTAGAAACATTTAAGGATAGTAACACAGGTAGTTGACAGATCAATTCAGCGACAGTAGAAATTTGATAATGGCATAACAGCAGTCACCCATGGGCCATGCATGAGCTATCAGGGTCTGAGCCAGCATTTAGAGCTTTGAACTTATGTTTAAATTAAGACGAGGTGGGTGACTGGTGTAAGCCTGCTGTGCTGGGAGCCCTGATACCTCATGCAACAGCTCAAACTGTTTTTCTGATCAGCCATACTCAGGTGGCACAAATTTCAGCTTCTTAGACTACTATTGTTATAAACATTTAAGGATAGATGTTTTTACATTGATGAATTTACGTTCCCGGGGTTGGAAGTTTATAACTGCGATGCACACTGTGTGCCTCACTGCTGTCTTAGGGAAAACCACTCTTAAAATTGTGTACAAGCGTGTTTTGATACTCCAGCATGCGCGTGTACCTTTAAAGGGGAGAAGCATTTAGCAAAATTTACTCTTGTACTGTGGATCTAACAGAGTGGCAATCAAGTAGTCAGTACTATTTTTAACCTTAAGAATACAGGTATCATGTTGCAGCAAGAAGGCGCTCATGTGTCAGGCATTTCCATGAGGTCCAAGTCCATAGTGTGCTGGTGGTGTGTTTGCTGAATTTTATCCCGCTGCCTAATCTAAGAACATATTACAGATTATTGGTTTAACTAATGTTGGTCATACACATTAGATAAAAGTGTACCATACACAAGAATTAAGTGAGATTGATTTTGAGGGCAACCATGGTGAGTCATACATGACGTTACCTCTATCCTAACCTGCACCTGCCCCCTTTTTCCAAAATAAACAGGCTTAACACCAACGTGGATTAAATTGGCCACATCAGCCTTTTATTATAACAAACAACAAATATAACGCATTAATCCTAATAACATTGGAGGATGGTCCTCAAAGCCACTGAGTGAAAGGGTCACTGACACAGTATATGAGGGGAGATATGTGTCAGTTGATGTAAAACCAGAATATTTTCCTCCAGCACACTACAGGTTTTGAGGAGTAAATTAAAGTTGCATACATGGGCTAGTTTTAGTGGACACCTATAGAGTGGGTGGGAAAGTGTCCAACCTATCAGCACCTGCAGAGTCCAGACCAGTCACATGGTCTGGGTTTAAATGGCTGGCCTTGAGAGGCAGTCTGTGTTGTTTTTGGAGAGGAAAGCGGTGGCTCCAGGTGGAGCTGAAGACACATGGGAGTCTGAGAGGGTGAATCCCTGAGACAACTGAACTTTGGTATACCTTATCTTTTTATTTTCCCCTTATGCCAGAAAGGCTCTGTTTACTTTGCTGAACTCTGCAGTGGTTTATGCTGTTCCACAGTAAACCAGCAGGTGTTTTACCATGAGAAGCATTCCTGTGTCTACCTTGGAAAGCAGCTGAGGGAGTCAAGCCCTCACACCTGCAACTGGCAGTATATAAATATATAACCACAACTGCTCAGGTTGAATTTTACCTCTACCTGTTTTATCAACAGCTCAGAGACACCTGGTAACCAACCTGACTTTCTTAAACATAGCCCACTAACCATAGGCCCTTTCAGCCCTTAACAGTGGGGGTACACTACCAGCTACCACTTAATTGAGTCCATTTGGGGGTTCCAGAACCGTATGTGCCCCCAACTGTTGCTCCACCAATCACATCCACCAACTTAAAGCACCTTCCCCCCTTTTGGCACCAACATAAATGTTGTGTATCCCTCAAACATTTATGTCCCTCCAGAACTTCAAACCAAGCTTGATACCCTTCTGTATGATTCGACACCATATATCTAATCTAGACCTACTGCATTCAGATTTAATCTGTCCCATCTCCAGTATTCGCTCTCACTTGATTCCAAGTCCACGTGCCTCATAGCCACTGCCCCATTTCTTGCCATAAATCGATCCACCGCTCCATTGAGTTTTATCCCAGCCTTGTTGATCCTGTCACCAGATCTAGCTAGAGATAATATTGGACCAAACCGTAATTACTTTTGAAAACATTGCCCATAGCTTCAATAGATCAAATTTGATGTATCTAATCAATTTTCGCACCAGCCTCCTCCCCAAATCATTACCTCCAATGTGCAGTACCAATAGAGTGGGGAAAAAAAGTATTTAGTCAGCCACCAATTGTGCAAGTTCTACCACTTAAAAAGATGACATAGGTCTGTAATTGACATCATAGGTAGATCACAACTATGAGAGTCAAAATTGAGAAAACAAATCCAGAAAATCAACTTGTCTGATTTGGCAAGATTTATTTTGAATATTATGGTGGAAAATAAGTATTTAGTCACCTAAAAAATGCAAGATTTCTGGCTCTCACAGACCTGTAACTCCCCTTCCCGACATGTGACGTAATAGTACGTCACATGTCGGGACCCCCGCTTTGATGTGCGCTCCGGCGGTGAGCGCACATCAAAGTCGCGACATGTCAGCTGTTTTTTACAGCTGACATGTGCGCGCAATAGCGGCGGGTGAAATCGCGATCACCCGCCGCTATTAACTAGTTAAATGCCGCTGTCAAACTCAGACAGCGGCATTTAACTACCGCATCCGGCCGGGCGGCCGGATATGAGCGCATCGCCCACCCCCGTCACATGATCGGAGGTCGGCGATGCTTGTACATTGTAACCATAGAGGTCCTGGAGACCTCTATGGTTACTGATCGCCGGTGGCTGTGAGCGCCCCCCTGTGGCCGGCGCTCACAGCACACCTGCATTTTAGCTACATAACAGCGATCTGATGATCGCTGTTATGTAGCAGAGCCGATCGGGCTGTGCCTGCTTCTAGCCTCCCATGGAGGCTATAGAAGCATGGTAAAAGTAAAAAAAAAAAGTAAAAAAAAATGTGAAAAAAATAAAAAAAATATAAAAGTTTAAATCACCCCCCTTTCGCCCCAATCAAAATAAATCAATAAAAAAAAAGCCCAACCTACACATATTTGGTATCGCCGTGTTCAGAATCGCCCGATCTATCAATAAAAAAAAAGCATTAACCTGATCGCTAAACGGCGTAATGAAAAAAAAAATCGAAACGCCAGATTTACGTTTTTTTGGTCGCCACGACATTGCATTAAAATGCAATAACAGGCGATCAAAAGAACGTATCTGCACCGAAATGCTATCATTAAAAATGCCAGCTCGGCACGCAAAAAATAAGCCCTCACCCGACCCCAGATCACGAAAAATGGAGACGCTACGGGTATCGGAAAATGGCGCAATTTTATTTATTTATTTTTTTGCAAAGTTTGGAATTTTTTTTCACCACTTAGGTAAAAAAGAACCTAGTCATGTTAGGTGTCTATGAACTCGTACTGACCTGGAGAATCATAATGGCTGGTCAGTTTTAGCATTTAGTGAACCTAGCAAAATAGGCAAGCAAAAAACAAGTGTGGGATTGCACTTTTTTTGCAATTTCACTGCACTTGGAATTTTTTTCCCGTTTTCTAGTACACGACATGGTAAAACCAATGATGTCGTTCAAAAGTACAACTCGTCCCGCAAAAAATAAGCCCTCACATGGCCAAATTGACAGAAAAATAAAAAAGTTATGGCTCTGGGAAGGAGGGGAGCGAAAAACGAAAACGGAAAAACGGGAAAAGCTCCGGGGGTGAAGGGGTTAAGAAGCTCCTCTGTCCACCACTCATTACCTGTAGTAATGGCATCTGTTTGAACTTGTTTTCAGTATAAAAGACACCTGTCCACAACCTTAAACAGTCAAAGCCATACTCCACTATGGTAAAGACCAAAGAGCTGTCGAAGGACCCCAGAAACAAAATTGTAGCCCTGCACCAGGCTGGGAAGACTGAATCTGCAATAGGCAAGCAAGCAGCTTGGTGTGATGAAATCACCTGTGGGAGCAATAATAAGAAAATGGAAGTATACAAGACCACTGATAATTTTCCTTGATCTGAGTCTCCATGCAAGATCTCACCCCGTGGGGTTAAAATGATCACAAGAACAGTGAGCAAAGTCCCAGAACCCCACAGGGGGACCTAGTAAGTGACCTGCATAGAGCTGGGACCACCATAACAAAGGCTACAATCAGTAACACTCTACGCCACCAGGGACTCAGATCCTGCAGTGCCAGACATGTCCCCCTGCTTAAGCCAGTACATATACAGGCCCATCTAAAGTTTTCTAGGGAGCATTTGGATTATCTAGAACAGTTTTGGGAGAATGTCATATGGTCTGATAAAACCAAAGTACAACTGTTTGGTAGAAACAAAACTCGTGGTGTTTGGAGGCAACAGAATGTGGAGTTGCATCCAAAGAACCCCATACCTACTGTGAAGCATGGGGGTGGCAACATCATTCTTTGGGGCTGTTTCTCTGCAAAGGGACCAGGACGACTGATTCGTGCACATGAAAGAATGAATGGGGCCATGTATCGTGAGATTTTGAGTGAAAACCTCCTTCCATCAGCAAGGGCATTGAAGATGAAATGTGGATTTGTCTTTCTGCATGATAATGATCCCAAGCACACTGCCAGGACAATGAAGGAGTGGCTTCGTAAGAAGCGTTGGAAGGTTCTTGAGTGGCCTAGCCAGTCTCCAGATCTCAACCCCATAGAAAACCTTTGGATGGAGTTAAAAGTTGCCCAGTGACAGGCTCAAAACATCACTGCTCTAGAAGAAATCTGCATGGAGGAATGGGCCAACATACCACCAACAGTATGTGCCAACCGTGTGAAGAGTTACAGAAAACGTTTGACCTCTGTCATTGCTAACAAAGGATACATAACAAAATATTGAGATGAACTTTTGTTAATGACCAAATACTTATTTTCCACCATAATTTGAAAAATACATCTTGCCAAGTTGATTTTCTGGATTTGTTTTCTCAATTTTGACCTCATAGTTGTGGTCTACCTATAATGTCAATTGCAGGTCTCTCTCATCTTTTCAAGTGGGAGAACTTGCACAACTGGTGGCTGACTAAATGCTTTTTCCCCACTATATATCTAGGGCTTGATCTAGCCTCACAAACCGATGACATTCTGGAAGAAATTAACTCCAAACCATCCCCGATTACTGATCCACTGGAGAATGGTCTCCTCCCTTGAAATTCCCAGGTTCCTGCCCGAAGGTTGAACCAAAACCTACAGTGCCGCCCAGAACACAAAGGAATGGCCCATAATCCACACTAGCTGAGGCCCAGAGCCCGCAAAAGTAGAAATAATCTTTTTTTTTTTTTGCAAAATACAAATACTTATATCCGGTTAGGCAGCACATAAGACTTGAATCTTACCGATTCACAACTACCAATTTGCTTCACCAACTCATCACTGAGCCTGCTCCTCGCAGTCTCAGTATCGGCCCCAATTCTAAAAGAATGACCATTATAATCCATTGGTGACACCCCTCAACTGCAGACAATGCCTAAAAACGGCAACAAATTGAAAGCGAGACAAGTACAAGCCATCTTCGTAGACCAACAGAGAAGTGCCAAGCCCTCCCCCCGGTTTTCCAAATTCCAACAAGCATTTTACTGGGCACATTGCTGACCCTGTAGCAAGAAAATCACCACTCTACTCCCTTTTCCTGCCTGTCTTAGATGAATGAACCACAAACTTGATTCGATCATCATACTGTATATGTCTACGTCTTCCTTTAACAAACCTCCTCTTTTGCTTTTTGAGCGACTGACGGATTCCCCAACCTTAATGCTGTGAAGCAGGTCAAAGAAAAAATGAGTTTTAATAGGCGTATCTCAAATAGGGACTTACAAACTTCCTCCACTTTCATTCCTAAGAGTAATAACAGTTCATGTGAAACTGGCCGACTTCTATATACCTTCCAGTCCTTCCTCCATCCTCTTAAAGCCTGCACCACTAGAAAGGATTTTGTCGTATCCGTCACACCTCTAAACTTAAAACCAAATGCTAAGCCAGCCATAAACCTGTTAATTTTGCGACCAACCACTCGTCTTCCCAGCAATGACCTTCCAATAACAACAAACCTTCCTCACCAACACTATCACCCAATGATCCCTTACAGTACTCCCAGACCTTCCAAGTTAGAGAATATGCTGACCATGTCCCACCTGATAAGATGAGGAAATCTGTCCCATTGCCACTCAAATGGCAGATACCACAACTCCATTGAGCATCTCACCCATTGCTTCTGCCAAGGATGCCAATTCTCAAAATCACTCCCACTGTGAACAGGAGAAATGAAGTCAGCAATTGAGTTAACACCTGGGATGAATTTCGCCACTGTATACCCTAACCACTGGGGGAGATTATGCCAATAAGAAATTGATTGCGGACACAACCCCCATATTATCACAGAAAAATTAACATTTTTAATTTTTATTCCTGAACCTGTCACCCTAGATTGCCAATGCCACTACAATGAGAAATAGCTTGAGTAATGTTAGATTTTTCACCTAACCTTGCACATATCATCTCTCTGGCCATTTGTCAAAAGCCCAACTACCATGGCAGTATGCTCCATAGCAATTCTGTCCGGTCTCATCCGTGAATAGCTCCAATTTTCCAGCATTGATCACCGGCTCCATCCACAATGATTTCCCATTACACATTCCTAAAAATTCAGCCCAAACTTGCATGTCATTTCTTAGTTCCTTTTTAAATCTCACAAAATAATGTGGGGCCCTGACCTCAGCCATTGCCATCGCTAACCTCAGGCAGAAAACCCTAGCCATTGGCATAATTCGACAGGGGAAATTAAGTTTGCTGAGCAACGTTACTTTGCAAAATTTCTTAACCCTCTCTACCTCTGCCATGAGATCCTCTAACTTTCCTGACAGTATCCTACATTCCATGGCTGTCGCAAGTATCAATAATAATGATGGAAAAACACAATTCTGTAACCAGCCCTTTTGTTTTTTCTCTCCCAAAGGAACACCAAACCTGTGGGCTATTCCCTCCATAGTATGCAACAACAAGGGACACTCAAAAGAGTCCACTGGGTCTATGCACAAAAAATTATCCAGATAGTCTATAAGAGATTTTACCCCAGAAATATCCTTTATTCCCCACTAGAAAAGGTGCTAAAAGATTCACAAGCAGCACAAGACAGTGAACATCCCATTGAGAGACAGTGGTCAGCAAAGAAGTCCCCTTTCCAAAAACAGCCCAACAGGAGCCTACTATCTGGGTGTGTGAGGCTTGACGGAAGAAAAAACAGGATGTGGACCCACTGGACTGTGACGAAGACCCTCCCACGGACAAGCTGACCAGATAGACTGCCCCCTATACAGGGAAAGTTAGGGGCAGGCCCGTGGGGGACTATCGCCACAGCAGCTGGGAGATCAAGATGGACAAGAAAGTAGTCCACAGAGACTCCGGACTAGCGAGCGTGAAAGAGACACTGAAAGGGCAGATTAGGCAGGAACACAGAACTAGTGAGAACAGAGAGGACATGAAACTGGCAGGCGTACAGAGACACAGGGCTGGCGGGTATGCAGAGATACAGGACTGGTGGATATGCAGAGGCACCGGACTAGCGGGTATGCAGAGATACAGGACTGGCGGATATGCAGAGACACAGGACTGGCGGATATACCTAGACACAGGACTGACTGGTTGGTATGCAGAGACACAGGACTGGCTAGTATGCAGAGAGACAGGACTGACGGGTGTGCAGAGACA
This sequence comes from Ranitomeya variabilis, assembly GCF_051348905.1. NCBI lineage: Eukaryota > Metazoa > Chordata > Amphibia > Anura > Dendrobatidae > Ranitomeya > Ranitomeya variabilis. The sequence goes on along the minus strand of NC_135237.1, from coordinate 325,489,453 downwards.
CAGGACTGGCGGATATGCAGAGACACAGGACTGGTGGGTATGCAGTGACACAGGACTGGTGAGTATGCAGAGAGACAGGACTGATGGGTATGCAGAGACACAGGACTGGCGGGTATGCAGAGACACAGGACTGTCAGGAATGCCGAAACACAGGATGGGCAGGTATGTGGAGACACAGGACTGGATCTAAGGAAAGCAAGGAAGACAAGAAGGTGAACGTGCGGCCCAGAACACTTGAAATCACAAATGATCATCAGGCACAGGAAAGAGGAAGGAAGCGATTAATGAAGTGATGCTGCGCAATACTTCCGGGTGAGAGTCCTCCAAGGTATTAGAGAGGACAAGAAGGAAGTGCCAGAAGAAAGTTAGAAGTGTGCGTGCGCAGTACTAAACCCGGCGTGCGCGCTCATCCGACGGGCAGCAGGAGCTGGGAGCGAGCGCTGAGAAGAGGACGCTGCAGCCGAGGAGTCGCATGTTGTGAATTCTGCTCTTGGGCTCCCTCCGGTGGTTGTTAGTGGTAGTGCAGTTGTCTTGGGGTTGTAATCCAGGGCAGGTGTTTCTGCTGATTGCAGCTCTACTAGGTATTTAGGTGTGCAGGATCCATTACTCCTGGCCAGTTGCCCATTGTTCTTGGAGGGATTGCATCTCTCTCTGGTTCCTCATGCTCTGCTGCCAATTCAACTAAGATAAGTGTCTGGTTTTTTGTCTCTGTGCACACAGGATTTTAATACTGACCGCTTAGAAGTCTGTCCTATCCTTTTCTATTTAGCTAGAAGTGCCTCTTTTGCTAAATTCTGTTTTTCTGCCTGCGTGTGTCTTTCCTCTTATACTCAGTCAATATTTTTGGGGGGCTGCCTATCCTTTGGGGTTCTGCTCTGAGGCAAGATAGAATTCCCATTTCCACCTATAGGGGTATTTAGTCCTCCGGCTGTGTTGAGGTGTCTCGGACATGTTAGGTACACCCCACGGCTACTTCTAGTTGCGGTGTCAGTTTAAGGTTTGCGGTCAGTACAGGTACCACCTACTCCTGAGAAAGTCTCTCATGCGGCTCCAAGGTCACCGGATCATAACAGTACAACTGGCCAACAATGAGTTAAATGCATCTCAGAAGAAGGGAATAAAGGTGTTGAGCCATTTTTTTTTCTGTAGCCTGTTTTTTCTTTCCTTCCCTCTTTTCCTCTGGGTGACTGAGGAGACTTGTGCTAGCATGGATGTTCAGGGATTAGTTTCTCGTGTAGACCAGCTTGCTGCTAGGGTACAGGGCATTTCTGATTATATTGTTCAGACTCCGCTTTTAGAGCCTAGGATTCCTACTCCTGATTTGTTTTTTGGGGACAGGTCCAAATTTTTGAGTTTTAAAAACAACTGTAAACTGTTTTTTGCTCTGAAACCTCTTTCCTCTGGTGATTCCATTCAGCAGGTTAAAATTGTCATCTCCCTGTTGTGTGGCGACCCTCAGGATTGGGCATTTTCACTGGAATCTGGGAATCCGGCCTTGCTTAATGTAGACGCCTTTTTTCAGGTTCTAGGATTATTATATGATGAACCCAATTCTGTGGATCAAGCGGAGAAGACCTTGTTGGCCCTGTCTCAGGGTCAAGAAGCGGCAGAATTGTATTGTCAGAAATTTAGAAAATGGTCTGTGCTGACTAAATGGAATGATGATGCTTTGGCTGCAATTTTCAGAAAGGGTCTTTCTGAATCTGTTAAAGATGTTATGGTGGGGTTTCCCACGCCTGTTGGTTTGAATGATTCTATGTCTCTGGCCATTCAGATTGATCGGCGCTTGCGGGAGTGCAGAACTGTGCGCGCTGTGGCGTTGTCCTCAGAGCAGATGCCTGAGCCTATGCAGTGTGATAGGATTCTGTCTAGAACGGAACAACAAGGATTCAGACGTCAGAATAGGTTGTGTTTTTATTGTGGCGATGCTTCTCATGTCATTTCAGTCTGCCCTAAGCATACAAAGAGAATCGCTAGTCCAGTTACCATCAGTACTGTACAACCTAAATTTCTGTTATCTGTGACCTTGATCTGCTCATTGTCATTGTCGTCATTTTCTGTCATGGCGTTTGTGGATTCAGGCGCCGCTTTGAACTTAATGGACTTTGAATTTGCCAGGCGTTGTGGTTTCCCCTTGCAGTCTTTGCAGAGCCCTATTCCTTTGAGGGGCATTGATGCTACACCTTTGGCTAAAAATAAACCCCAGTTTTGGACACAGGTGACCATGTGCATGGCGCCAGCCCATCGTTTTCTGGTGTTGCATAATTTGCATGATGCTATTGTGCTGGGTTTTCCATGGTTGCAGATACATAATCCTGTGTTGGATTGGAAGTCTATGTCTGTGACTAGTTGGGGTTGTCAAGGGGTTCATAATGGCGTTCCTTTGATGTCAATCTCCTCTTCCACCTCTTCTGAGGTTCCAGAGTTTTTGTCTGATTTTCAGGATGTATTTCATGAGCCCAAGTCCAGTTCCCTTCCACCGCATAGGGACTGTGATTGTGCTATTGACTTGATTCCAGGCTGTAAGTTTCCCAAGGGCCGACTTTTCAACCTGTCTGTGCCTGAACATACTGCCATGTGGAGTTATGTTAAGGAGTCTTTGGAGATGGGACATATTCGGCCATCTTCTTCACCGTTGGGAGCGGGATTTTTTTTTGTTGCTAAGAAGGATGGCTCCTTGAGACCCTGTATTGATTATCGCCTCTTGAATAAGATCACGGTCAAGTTTCAATACCCTTTACCTTTGCTTTCTGATTTGTTTGCCAGGATTAAGGGGGCTAGTTGGTTTACTAAGATTGACCTTCGGGGGGCATATAATCTTGTTCGTATTAAGCAGGGTGATGAATGGTAAACTGCGTTTAATACGCCCGAAGGCCATTTTGAATACCTTGTGATGCCATTCGGACTCTCTAATGCTCCATCTGTTTTTCAGTCCTTCATGCATGATATCTTCCGGAATTATCTTGATAAATTAATGATTGTATATTTGGATGATATCTTGATTTTTTCTGATGATTGGGAGTCTCATGTGAAACAGGTCAGGATGGTATTTTAGATCCTTCGTGATAATGCTTTGTTTGTGAAGGGGTCTAAGTGTCTCTTTGGAGTGCAGAAGGTTTCTTTTTTGGGCTTCATTTTTTCTCCCTCATCTATAGAGATGGATCCGGTTAAGGTTCAGGCCATTCATGATTGGATTCAGCCGACATCCGTGAAGAGCCTTCAGAAATTTTTGGGCTTTGCTAATTTTTATCGCCGTTTCATTGCTAACTTCTCCAGTGTGGTTAAACCCCTGACCGATTTGACGAAGAAAGGCGCTGATGTAACGAATTGGTCCTCTGTGGCTGTCTCTGCCTTTCAGGAGCTTAAACGCCGATTTACTTCTGCCCCGGTGTTGCGTCAGCCGGATGTTTCTCTTCCGTTTCAGGTTGAGGTTGACGCTTCTGAGATTGGGGCAGGGGCCGTTTTGTCTCAGAGGAATTCTGTTGGTTCCTTGATGAAACCGTGTGCCTTCTTTTCCCATAAGTTTTCGCCTGCTGAACGCAATTATGATGTCGGCAATCGGGAGTTGTTGGCTATGAAGTGGGCGTTTGAGGAATGGCGACATTGGCTTGAGGGAGCCAAGCACCGTATTGTGGTCTTGACCGATCATAAAAATCTGATTTACCTCGAGTCTGCCAAACGGCTGAATCCTAGACAGGCTCGATGGTCCTTGTTTTTCTCCCGTTTTGATTTCGTGGTCTCGTATCTTCCGGGTTCTAAGAATGTTAAGGCTGATGCCCTCTCTACGAGTTTTTTGCCTGATTCTCCTGAGGTACTGGAACCGGTCGGCATTCTGAAGGAAGGGGTGGTCTTTTCGGCCATTTCCCCTGATTTGCGACGGGTTCTGCAGGAATTTCAGGCTGACAAACCTGACTGCTGTCCAGTGGGCAAACTGTTTGTTCCTGACAGATGGACTAGTAGAGTGATTTCTGAGGTTCATTGTTCTGTGTTGGCAGGCCATCCTGGTATTTTTGGTACCAGAGATTTGGTTGGTAGGTCCTTTTGGTGGCCTTCTTTGACGCGTGATGTGCGTTCTTTTGTGCAGTCCTGTGGGACTTGTGCGCGGGCCAAGCCTTGTTGTTCCCATGCTAGCGGGTTGCTTTTGCCTTTGCCAGTCCCTGAGAGGCCCTGGACGCATATTTCTATGGATTTTATTTCGGATCTTCCGGTTTCCCAGAGGATGTCGGTTATCTGGGTGGTTTGTGACCGGTTCTCTAAGATGGTTCATTTGGTGCCTTTGCCTAAATTGCCTTCCTCTTCTGATTTGGTTTCGTTGTTTTTTCAGCATGTGGTTCGTTTGCATGGTATTCCAGAGAATATTGTGTCCGACAGAGGTTCCCAGTTTGTTTCTAGGTTTTGGCGGGCCTTTTGTGCTAGGCTGGGCATTGATTTGTCTTTTTCTTCCGCATTTCATCCGCAGACAAATGGCCAGACCGAGCGAACTAATCAGACTTTGGAAACTTATTTGAGATGCTTTGTGTCTGCTGATCAGGATGATTGGGTGGCTTTCTTGCCATTGGCCGAGTTCGCCCTTAATAATCGGGCTAGTTCGGCTACCTTGGTTTCGCCCTTCTTTTGTAATTTTGTTTTTCATCCTCGTTTTTCTTCGGGGCAGGTTGAGCCTTCTGATTGTCCTGGTGTGGATTCTGTGGTTGACAGGTTGCAGCAGATTTGGGCTCGTGGTGGACAATTTGGTGTTGTCGCAGGAGGAGGCTCAGCATTTTGCTAACCGTCGTCGGTGTGTTGGTTCCCGGCTTCGGGTTGGGGATTTGGTCTGGTTGTCTTCTCGTCATGTTCCTATGAAGGTTTCTTCCCCTAAGTTTAAGCCTCAGTTTATTGGTCCTTATAGGATTTCTGAGATTATCAATCCGGTGTCTTTTCGTTTGGCCCTTCCGGCCTCTTTTGCCATCCATAATGTTTTCCATAGATCTTTATTGCGGAAATATGTGGTGCCCGTTGTTCCCTCTGTGGATCCTCCTGCTCCTGTGTTGGTTGATGGGGAGTTGGAGTATGTGGTTGAGAAGATTTTGGATTCTCGCCTTTCGAGGCAGAGGCTTCAGTACCTTGTTAAATGGAAGGGTTATGGCCAGGAGGATAATTCTTGGGTTTTTGCCTCTGATGTCCATGCTGCTGATTTGGCCCGTGCCTTTCATTTGGCTCGTCCTGATCGGCCTGGGGGCTCTGGTGAGGGTTCGGTGACCCCTCTTCAAGGGGGGGGTACTGTTGTGAATTCTGCTCTTGGGCTCCCTCCGGTGGTTGTTAGTGGTAGTGCAGTTGTCTTGGGGTTGTAATCCAGGGCAGGTGCTTCTGCTGATTGCAGCTCTACTAGGTATTTAGGTGTGCAGGATCCATTACTCCTGGCCAGTTGTCCATTGTTCTTGGAGGGATTGCATCTCTCTCTGGTTCCTCATGCTCTGCTGCCAATTCAACTAAGATAAGTGTCTGTTTTTTTGTCTCTGTGCACACATGCAGTGTGCTTTGCAATTCAGTGCAATTCATTGTGTTTTTGTCCAGCTTAGACTTTGTTTGGATTTTTCAGTCATGCTGGATTCTCAGGAGTTGCAGATATACTTGCTATGTCTTTAGTTAGATGTAGTATATTTGTATTTTCTGCTGTGGATATTTTTAGGATTTTAATACTGACCGCTTAGAAGTCTGTCCTATCCTTTTCTATTTAGCTAGAAGTGCCTCTTTTGCTAAATTCTGTTTTTCTGCCTGCGTGTGTCTTTCCTCTTATACTCACAGTCAATATTTGTGGGGGGCTGCCTATCCTTTGGGGTTCTGCTCTGAGGCAAGATAGAATTCCCATTTCCACCTATAGGGGTATTTAGTCCTCCGGCTGTGTCGAGGTGTCTAGGACATGTTAGGTACACCCCACGGCTACTTCTAGTTGCGGTGTCAGTTTAAGGTTTGCGGTCAGTACAGGTACCACCTACTCCTGAGAAAGTCTCTCATGCGGCTCCAAGGTCACCGGATCATAACAGACGCGCCGGGATGCCGAGGACAGGTGAGTATAGCGGGGCGCAGGGAGCGGTGGCGGTAGCAGCGTGACAGGGTGCACCAATAACAGTCTGAAGTCCACCTCAATGTCAGTTTTTGCTAGCAATGCCCATTTTCCAAATAACCGTACCCATTGAATTGCTGCATCAAATGACGTGTAAACTGTTGAACACAACTCTGGCTCTATGCCAACATTCACCAATGTGCCCCTTGGAAATGGTAAGTGGTGAATCAGCCAAAATATATTTGGTTCCTTTTGTTGGCACAACCCCTAAAGGTGACACCCTAAAATTCTCAAGAAGAGCTACATCACTTCACCTAAAAGAAACCTCCTTTTTCAAATTTTCTGTCTCTAGTTCAGGAAATTGCAGCGCTGAGTTCAAGTTTTTTGTAGAACACTTAACTTTTTTATCCACAAATGGAATCCTGAAACCCTCCTGAAAACCCTCTTCTAACAATATAGCTGTCACCCTATTGGGATGTCTATTTAGACAGCATTGCAATTCTGCCAGCTGAACCGGTGTGACACTCCTTTTTTCACAACTATCCCCCTTTCTGTTTTCCCCACCAGAAGCATTTTGATGCACTGTGCCCACCACCACCACAGAAGGAGGATTCATACTTGAATTTGAACTTGGCTCCAAATCTACAAGCACCTTCATTAATAAGAAGCACACCCTTCTTTGCACAGCCACCGAGTGCCCTAACTATCCTCAACCCCTGGTGTTCCACAGATAGGATTGTCTCGCTTGACCTGGCCGATTAGGAGCATTAACCTTAAGCCATAAGGTGATATCTTTATGGTCCCAATTAATGGTGGACCACACCACCTTTTCCTGATGAAAACAACCATCCTTGTCCCCCCATAGACACTATGTGTCTTTCCTATTGCATCAATACAGCTGAAGAAAGCCGAACAATTTTTGAGTTCCTTCTCCCCAATGACACTAGTCAAAAATGGCGAACCTTTGCAACCAATTGGTGAAGATCTGTGGAATTAAGTGGTACCTTCTTTTCTCTTCATCTTCTTTTTAGTGTCACCCTTTTTAAGTCTATCCAGGTTAAATCATTCTAAAGGTAAATGTGAGAAAATACCCACATACTCATTTTCCATATCTTTTCTCTAAGTTCGTGTTTTAACTGTGCCCCTAGTGGCTCCTCAAAACATACATAGACTTCACCCTTTGCTGCATCATCTAACCTAGTCATATCCCCTTTCTCCTTATCCCTCACTGACAGTACTGAAAATGCAGAAACGTCTACATTGGCATTTGCCACCGTGGGCCCTGGTCCCGATGCTAAAACTCCAATCCAAGTGCCCCCTAAAGCCAATCTTGGGATACCTGCTGCAATCCCCAAACCTGAACTTCAAACGCCCATTCACGCTGCTGTCAGTGATACAGCCTTGCAACCCCGAGACCAAAATACCGCCGCTAATTCATGTAAGCCTTGTAATAACATGCCCACATCTCCGATGACCCCCCAGTCTTAATCCCTTACCCACTCCCCCCTCGCATTCCTCCTATCCCAGGTATCGGATGACTATAAAATACATTTTGTGGGCTCTCACCTAACTGCCTTGGTGCTGTGTCTCCAGATCCTGATGCCTGGAGATGATGGTCCTCCTCTGGTGCTGTGTAGGAACTCCTCTCTGATCTAGCAGAGCCCCACTACCAGGAGGTGAGCTCGATGCAAGCACATCTATACTTTACCATTATTGGCGGGGCGAGCCGACTGCTGCCCGATAATGACATTGCCCTGAAATATCACAGGACCGTTGCTTGGGGAAAGCACAGCCATGTTGTAGCTGTTGGGGGCAGGGACAGCCGACTGCCACCCATACTCATCCTGAGGCTGAGAGGCCCTTGTCTGAGACCCCAACTCCTGCTCTACACAGAGTACTTCACTGCGCACACTACGCTGGGGGGGGGGTCCGTCTCTGAATCCTGTGGATCCACCACTCCTACTCTGGTCCTCAATAATGTCACCATTAAGAGGGAGGCCGACTACTTCCCCCTTTGTAGGCCCAGCCATGCTGCTGGATTCCTCCCAGGCCTGGAATGGAAGGAGGCGGCAGGCCGGCTCACGACCTGGTCTGGAGGGTCCCTGGAGGGGTTCCTTAAGTGGTGCCAGACCCTGGGGGTTTCCTTGCAACTTAGGCCCAGGCTATTAATATCAACCCATAGCTGTCTGGTTAGCCTTTGGTGGTTTGAATTTATAGCTAGACCCTACATAATTTTTTTTCTGGGGTTCCCCATAACTTCACCAGTAAAGGAAGGCTAAGCAAAAAGCTGTGAATTGTTATTGTCCCTTTTACCAGATAATTAAAGGGAACCTGTCACTAGGTTTGCCCGATATGAGATACAGCCATTACCTTTCAGGGCTCATATACAGCATTTTATAATGCTGTATATCTGCCCCCTACCCGACTTGGAAGAACTGAAAAATAATTTTTATTATACTCACCTGCAGGGTGGTCTGGTCCGAGTGGTGTCGGTCTTCTTGGTCCGGCACCTCCCATCTTCATGCGATGCCGCCCTCCTGCTTGCATCGTGTGGATGACACATCCCTGCGTCATCCACACAGTCTCCTCCACACTGAGGAGCGCAGGCGTACTTCTTGTTGAGGCCAGAGCAAAGTACTGCAGTGCTCAGGTGTCAGGGCTCTTTGACCCCCTTTGCTCTGGCCTCAACAGGACAGAGAAGAAATTATAGAATGCTGTATATCAGCCCTGAAGGGTGATGGCTGCATCTCATATCGGCCAAACCTGGTGACAGGTTCCCTTTAACAACAACCCCCAGCTGTGGGCTTTCCCTCTGTTGGTTATGAAAAATACATTGAAATCCAAGGTATTACCGGCATTTTGTTTAATTCTTTATTTTACACAGAATGTACACAGAGGGTACTTAATACAACTGCCATCATTGTCGCTTGGTTGCGCTGATCTCAGGGAGATCAAGTGACAATGATGAGAGCTGCCTTAAGCAGAAGGCATCTGGGAGCAGCGCCTACTGTACCACTTCTTTCCAGGCGCCGGTATGTGTCACATGGACGGCACACGGATGTGAAAAACGGACACACGGACAGCAAACGGATACACGAATGTCACACAGATGTCACATACATACATACGGATGGCACACGGGTACGGACCAAAGATGTCACCAGTACTGTTTGTTCCTGAACAGTAACAACCAGGATGTATGAAGGTGTAGAGTCCACAGGCATGAGATAAGAGTCTTTTCTGCAATGATTCTCATTCACTTTGCTGGCATCCGGAAACCCTTCAGATTTTGTGACAAACATGTGCAGAAATGTGACAAATCTGTAATGTGTGCACATGTCCATATTCACTATATGAGTCTGAGCATATGTAGATGAAATCTCCATTAAGACTGAGATACTAAATTGCGTACAGTACTGGGGATCACTGCAAACAACAGTGCTGAAGTTGGGCGCAGTAAGTAACATGAGTCCATATTGGGTGAATGATGAGAAGGAATTTGATTTATAGTGTTAATAATGGCTGATTTTCCCTGTGAGGATAAGTTGTTGTCACTTATAGTTATTCTTTAAAAGTGTTTTCCAGTATTAAATGGGTTGTTGCATCTTCTTAAAAGTGTAAATTTGCAAAGTGTTAGTAAAAAAAGCAACTTTGCAATTTTCCACTTATTACAAATCCTCTCCATTCTTAAAAATAGGTGGTTTTAAAGTTTATTGTTTATTGCTTGTTGACTAGGTTAGGCTGGTTTCACACTTGCGTTTTTGAACGCATGCGTTTTTTAAAAAAAACGCATGGTGCAAAAACGCATGTAAACGCATGTAAACGCTGCGTTTTTTAGACGCATGCGTTAAACGCGTGTGTCAAAAAAACGCAGCGTTTACACGCGTTTACATGCGTTTTTGCATGCGTTTGCGTTTTTTTGAACATTTTTCCAAAAAAAAAAAAAAAAAAGATAACCAGACACAACCAATGGGAATAGAGAGGCCGTATATGATTGTCTCTCAATATATAGACCCTAGGGGGACAGAAATTTTCAGAGCTTGCTACTGTTTCCGGTGTCACGATGGATCTTTCTATGGATAACTTTTATTTCAAACTGGAGTTCAGCTTCAAGATTTTCCTTGCCTGTGTTTTTGCTTGGGAGCAAGACCGAAACCGCCAAAGATGGAGAAGGAGACAGCGTCGGCGTTTTTGGAGGCACCCCATCATTGAAGTGCGTGAGAGCCGTGGAGCATATCACACGCTCTATGCGGAGCTGAATGCCAACCCGGAGAAATTCCAGGATTATACCAGAATGTCTCAAGATTCTTTCCGGGATTTACTGGCTCGTGTTGAAGGATCCATAAGGCGACAGGACACACGGCTCCGTAGAGCGATTCCACCTGAGGAACGTCTGTTAGTGACATTGCGGTACGTTCCAAAACTAAACCAATGACCGTCAACTTTGTTGTTATGACATGTTTTCTATGTTTTTTTTTTTTCTTTTTTTTTTTAAAAAACACCATTAGAGCCGATTTTAAATTTTTTTGTTTTTGTTTCTTTTTCTTCTAGATTTCTTGCCACAGGAGAGAGTTTATCTTCCCTGCACTTCCAATACCGCCTTGGAATCTCAACCCTCTCCGGAATTGTTGTGGACACCTGTCGTGCGTTATGGAATGCACTCTGTGAGGAGTTTATACCCGTACCCACCGTGGACATGTGGCGGGAAATTTCAACTACATTTTTGAACGTGTGTGATTTCCCAAACTGTTTAGGGGCGGTGGATGGAAAGCACATCCGCATTGTCAAACCTGCCAGAACCGGATCTGAGTTTTATAATTATAAAAAATATTTTTCGGTAGTGCTTATGGCAATAGCGGATGCGGAGTGTCGCTTCATCGCCGTGGATATTGGAGCTTTTGGCCGTGGCAATGATTCCCAAACCTTCAAGAGCTCGGATATGGGCCGTCGGTTGTATGGCAACAATTTTAATTTTCCCCCTCCACAGCCTCTCCCCAACACTCAAGGCCCACCGCTGCCATTTGTTATGGTTGGGGATGAGGCCTTCCAGATGTGTGAAAATCTCCTGAAGCCCTATTCTAGTAGGGACTTGGACCACACTAGAAGAATATTCAACTACAGACTGACCAGGGCCCGAAGAACCGTAGAGTGCAGCTTTGGCATTCTTGTTGCTAAATGGCGCATTCTTGCAACAGCCATCAATCTAAAAGTGGAAACAGTGGACGAGGTGGTCAAAGCCTGTGTGGTGCTAGACAATTATATAATGGCTAAGGAGCGACCCCACATTGAACTTGATGAACCTGTTGCACACCCATTGCCTGATTTTCAGCATCACCCGATGCGGTCAACTGCAGCCGTTGGTCTTATGCGGGACCAATTTGCGGCCTATTTTGTGTCCGATATTGGACGTGTGTCATGGCAGGACAATGTTGTGTAAATGTCCTGTTGTATGTTTATGTTTACCAATTATTAAACACTGATACAAATTTTTCTAATTAATAAACTTTTTTGTGTTCACCATGTCTACTATCTTTTTCCTCTCTAAACAAAGGTTGACCAAAGATGGGCAGTAGATATGTATATCATATTTTGTAATCCAAAACCAGGAGTGGGTGATAGTTGTTGAGGTAATAAATTTTAATTTTTCATCGTAATTTACCTCTGTTGCACTCCCTATTTTGGTTTTCAAAGAATGATATAAACCACGGGCCCCATACTTATAATAATGGTACAAAATGTTTATTTATTAATTCTAATATTGTTGACGTCATTGCGTCAAGACTGTCACGGTCTCTATATCCATCAAGTCAAGTGTAAGCAATAATAAATTCATGATAAACATATACATGATCATGAATTCACAATTTCTGACACCTGGCCTGGTGAGCATAGATATGTAGAGTGTGAGAACAATTGTCCCATCTGTTTGACAACCATTGTCACATAATGTGCTATATAGAATATGGTGAATATACAAGGCAGTAATCAACTTAATCGGTCAGGTATATATTTTGACATCTGACCGGTTAAGTTGAGTTCTGAACTTGATTTCCACCATTTTCTCTTTGTACAGTGACACTACACTAGGTACAAAAATAAGAGTATGGAAATAAATACTATTTTTTTGGCCAACTCATATCTGTATACTAAAGAAACACATATAGATGTTGTCTGGTATTTTATACTACTGGAGATATGTGTAGGCCAAAAGAATAAGTGTGTGACGAAGTTTATTGTTGTGTATTGAGAGCGGTGAAAGACACAATAAACCAAACATAATTGTTTCAAATAAACTTTTTTTTTATTGAGGAAAAAAAAAACAAATTTATTTTTTGGTACCGCGCCGGGTTGAACCACGCCGGCTTGGGGTTGAGTGACGTAACTGGGGGGTATTCAGAACTGAAGCCTGGCTCACCGTGGAGGAGGCAGAGGTGGCAGGAGAATGGGCAACAAAACTTGAAGGGTCTGGAAGTTCGGGGATGGGGCTTAAAACATGAGGGGCTTGAGACACACTGGAAGGTTGAGACACATCGGTAGGTGATGGGGGAGGAATAATCAAAGTTTTTTGTTTTTTATGCGTTTTGCCAGTTTTACGTTGGGTTTTCCGGGTTGGGGGAAGTCTTCTTGGGCTATGTTGTAAAGTGTGGGCGGGAGACACGTCAGGACCCGTCTCCACACAGTCAGTCTCCATTGTGGAGCGCTCGGCAATGTCTGAGTCCAATGGGGGGAAAGATAAACTCCCGCCTGGGTCCTGGTGCCTCGTTGGGGGGGGGGGGGAAACAAAAACCCTTCCAGGATCCTGGTGCCTCGTTGGGGGGGGGGGAAACAAATCCCATACCATTGTCCTGCTGCATTGCTGGTGGGGGGGAACAGAAAGCCATGGATGGATCCTGCTGCATCAGGGTGGGTCCTGCCTGGAAAGGTATGGCTTGGTCGTGCTGCATCATGGGGGGCCCGGTGCGATACGCCATGGATGGGTCCTGCTGCATCGGGGGGTGTCCTGCCCGGAAAGCAACTCCTCGGTCCTGCTGCATCGGGGTTGGTCCGGTCAGATATGCCAGGCCTCGGTCCTGCTGCATCGGGGTGGGTCCGGTCCGAAATGCCAGGCCTCGGTCCTGCTGCATCGGGGTGGGTCCGGTCCGAAATGCCAGGCCTGGGTCCTGCTGCATCTGGGGTGGGCCGGTCCGATATTGCATGGATGGGTCCTGCTGCATCGGGAGGGTGCCGGGCCGATAAGCCACGCCAGGGTCCTGCGTCATGGTGGTGTCAGCGGAGGAGGTCCAAGCCGGAGCAGCGGTCGTCACGGTGGTGGCGGTGGGATGTCCAACAGCACTCGTCATCGTGTTGGCGCTGTAGTGGAGTACACCTGTAGAGGGAATAGAGGTGGCCGTGCAGTGGTATGCAGCAGAGGTAGGAATAGTGTTTACTTGTGACAGTGACGGCACAGTTGGATATGCCGCCACATTACGACTCTGACTCTGCTGCATAGCCTGCACAAAAGCAACATTGCAGGCCTGCATCACACTCAGCTGGAGATCAGGGCTAAGGTGTTCCGACATGCCCTCTAGGATTTGATTGAAAAAATGATGAGCTGGCTTCTTGAGGTCGGCTTTAAATTGATCAACGCTTTTGGCGACATCCTGGATGCGGCAATTTAAGAGATTATGGGTCACATCCATTCTGTCACCTAAAGCCTTGATAGCTTCATGTAAAACCGAGCTCAAGTGTAAAAACTCGGGCATGAGGGACCTATCCGAAGCCCTCTGTCGCTGCCGGGATGAGCCCGCAAAAATGGGTGCAGCGAAAGAGGACTGCGAAAGGGGAAGACCTGATGGGCCAGCCCCCTGGTCTCCAGTGAGTGTGGAAGACCCACCTGGTGCTGCGCTGCTGGATGGCTGGGACGGGTCCGTGGCTGCCGGCTGAAGGACCGCTCCAGAACCTGTGGCAACAGTCGTGCAGTGTGTGCTGTGAAAAAAGAAAACAGAAAATTAATACCAAACTATAACAAGACGGTACATCCTGTGGAATTAAAAGTGACAGATTATGTCAATGCAACACAACCGGAGGCATGTGAGAAATACTTACGTTCTCATGAGAAGGACCGGTCTCAGGAAGGCCAACACACGGTGGTATTTGTAGAGCCGGTGCCTTGCTCCGGAACCACTAGCTGCACTCTTCTCTGCACGTAGGTCCTTGTTGAAGCGGTCCTTCATGGAACGCCAACGTGTCCTTACTTTCTCCACTGTGAAATAACAATAAAATATAATGGTCAGAATAAGGACTTTTGGCCGTGCTCTCGTGACTGTGTGTGATGACAGAAACTACGAAAAGTTTCTTTCATCACACACAGTCAAGAGAGCATGGCCAAGGTCTGTTGCTTCACACTACCGTGCAATACTTACCAAATGCATTACGGACCCGTGGCGGGGAATTCTCCCAGCCATCCCACAACGCTTGGGCCACCTCACTCCACAAACGACGGAGAACACTATTGACGGCGTGCTGTTGATCCCGGCTGTCCCACAACGGGACTCGCTCCTGGACCAGACTGATCAGCAGGTCATTATCAATCCGGTCGTCGTCCCGTTGTGAAACCTAAAATTAAAACAAAATCATTTAAGTTTGCTCAACCACATTTGGAAAAAATAAGACACGAAGATGAGAAAGGGCAGGAATATGAAAGACAACTTTCAGAAAAGGATGATATAAGAAATATGTATAGAAAAACAAGGGTACAGAAAGGAAGTTAAAAGAATATTACAATAAGGACAGTCTGCCTGGTATACATACCCGCTGCCGTCTTCCACCTGGACCTTGACTCCGCTGCTCAGTACCTCTCTGTCCCTCAGTTGAAGTGCTCTATAAAATTTTAAAAAAAAAATTGCCTCATGTGTCGATGTGACAGTCAATACTTACCAAGCTGACGGACAAAAAACATACCTCGCTCACGTGATCCACTTCTGATTGACGTGGCTGGAACTCCTCATCAGACGAGGAAACCGGAGAAGACATTCTGATGCGTGTTGAAAGAAAAAAAATAGAAGAAATTAGGACATGTAGATCCAAAAAATTGAAAATGAATGCATTGGCTAGGATATACTCACATTGCTCTGTGTCTTGTCCAACAATGCGTCCGGGCAGGGTGCTGTCTTCTTTGGAGTCTGATGAGAAGTGACCAGAAACTTCCCCCCACCTTCCTTTTATAACCCTGCTGCTATGGGGGAGTCTTATCAGTGTCTAGACATCTTTATCTACACTTAATTCAATGGTGCCAAAAAAACCGCATGCGTCAAAAAAACGCATGCAAACGCATGTAAAAAAAAACGCATGCGTCCCCATTGACTCCAATGCATTTTTTTGTCCAAAAAAAACGCATGTAAACGCATGCGTTTTTTTGGAAAAAAAAAACGCCCCTCAAAATACTACAAGTTGCATTTTATTAAATGAACGCATGCAGTTAAAAAACGCATGCGTTCACAAACGCGTGCAAACGCGTACACCAAAAAACGCATGCGTTTTCAATGTTAAATATAGGAGAAAAAACGCATGCGTTTTTTTGGTAAAAAACGCTGCAGACAAAAACGCAAGTGTGAAACCACCCTTAGGTAGCTGCCTGTTAGGCTCACCAGGTGAGGTGGATCTTCTAAGCCTCAGGTCCGGGTGGGTATGCGAACCCCAGGCTGTGATGTAGCGAACTGGAAGGCAAGTGGGAATTGAGGATTTGGAACACTAGAGATCTCAGGACAGGTCCAGAGAGGACGCAAGAAAGTCTGAAGCAATGAAGGCAGCAGGTATGCAGAGTCACAAGGCAGATACCGACCAGGAACTGATGGAGGAGCACAGCAAGCAAACAGAACCAGGACTAGGAGTCAGTACCAAGACACAGGTGTGTTCCTTAGTGGACCTTAAATAGGCCTAGACAGATGATGTCATGTAAGCATGCTGGGTCACATGTAAAACCCTATGTGGACCACAGCAAAGGGTAGTTGCCATAGTGTAAGGTGATGAAGCCCTGCCAAGCTAAGGCAGGTGGGTAGCATTGCCAATGTAGTTTGACTGATTCGTGGAGGTACTCATTGTACTCAATAACTATTTTTGAAAAACTGAACGGGAAAAAATCTTTGATTTTTTTTAAATTACCAAACTGAACAAGTTACACCTCTTTCTATGAATATCCCAAACTAGGAACACCATTTTAAATCTTGTACTGGATACACAATAAACGTCTGTAACATGACAATTACATTTTACTGTTTCCTGAGTTATCACTTTAAACTATAGCCTCTATTAAAATGTGTACAGGGAACATTTACAAAGCACAGGTAAGCCTTGTAAAACAAACTACAGAGAAGATGACAAAATTGTCTGCTGGCGCTAACTACCTGCTAACAGCTGACCTCACTTAGCTTAATAAACTAGTTTGTTGAGATTTTTGGGTAGTTTGGTGCAAGGTAATAATACTCAACATTTTGTTTTTTGAACATTTTTTCACCACCCACTGCATACATGCGTTGTAGTGATACTTAGGTTTCATTTACAAGTTCACACTTTTCTCATATATGAAAAAACGGTCCTATTTCCTTTAGGATTTTGGATGTGATTTTCATCAGTATTTGGTCAGTTTGTCAGTTTTTACCATCAGTGTTTCATCAGCTTTTCTTGTATGCACAAAAAGTAAAGAAAATGTAGCAGTTCCTCAAGTTTCTCTTAGCAAACAGTCAGGAAAAAAGGGACAGCATTAGGGTGCAAGTTGGAAGCCATCCATGTGCTGGCCAAATTGTTCATGAACCAAAAAACTTGACTCAACACACAAGCCTTTCTTTCTTTTTTTTGTGGAAACTCGGTCTGCAAAAAAACACAGACTAAAATGTGTCCCTGTTCTATCTGTGAAGACATGATGCCTAAGGGAACATATTTTTGTTCATGTGTTGTCCATGTGCAGCACAAGGACCCAATGTGTGCAATAGTATTGTCCAATTTACTGACCACACTTAAGGCCGGGATCACACATACGCGAGATACAGCCGAGTCTCGCAGGTGAAAACCCAGCTCTGGCTCCAGCACTCCGGAGCGGAGAGTGCAGCCGCACAGCAATACATGGAGCTGCATGCTCCGCTACGGAGTGCCGGCGCCAGAGCTGGGTTTTCACCTGCGAGACTCGGCTGTATCTAACGTATGTGTGATCCCGGCCTTAGTCTGTAAATAGCAGATAGCTCCTGCACCTGTCGCTATGAGGATGGTACATGGAATTGCACATGGAAGAAGTCAAGTCCACAATCTGTGGCCATGACTGGTCCAAAACAATCCACTGTGTAATCACCTTTACAGTCTAGTGATGTCTTTGCCATTGCTCCTGGTGTCTTATATTGGCTGTGACACTGACATAATTTCGACCACCAATCATTGACCAGAATGGCTTCACCAATGTGAACAGAACACCCCTCTCAGAGCCATTGAGCTTGCTGATTAGCTGCCATAGAGTCTACCTGGTGCCAATGCCAGGCCCTGGGAGCAGCAGCAGTGACTCACCGGTGGACCCGGAGAAGGCGAGTTCAGCACAATTTGTGTGTTTTATCTCTTACTTTGTCCAGGGACAAAAATTAGCTGAAAGATTACAACCTTTTAAGCGGACGATGTAAACATAGCCTTAGTTGTAGGACTCAGCGTACAAAGGTAACTTATTTTGCAAAGTACTGTCTCATGTAGATGAAAAAATCAGCGTTTATTACAAAACATCAAATAAATCTTTGCCATGCCAAAATCCTTATTATAAAAGTACTCCATCCATTTTATGTGAAATAAACATCGGATTTGGGGCTGAATACTTTCTCTTAAATCTCCATCATCTCTTCTAACACACAAATTTGCCAATTTTGTTGAAATGTGCTCCATGTTCTGCACAGTAATATTGGTTTATATTAGACATAAATATTTGAATTCTGCAGCAGGATGCCTGCGTACCACATCAAGAAGCTGTCTTTAAGTGCTGAAATCATTTTTGAAGAAGTTGATGAAATGTCTGAAAGCCCGGGATTGTCTGCAATGCTTTGATCAGCAGCTAAAAAGAAAGATCTAGTGGTGTAAAAGTATTCTTTTTTTAATTCGTTATTTCTATAAGACCATAGCATCATTTACATCATTCCTCCCCCCACATTTCCACATTTTATTAAACTCTGTAAACTCCTATGACTTTCATTCTGTTAGGCTATGTGCACACGTTGCAGATTTCCTGCAAAACTGCAGCATTTTTTTTCCACGCAGAAACTCTGCAGATCTGCAAGTGATTTACAATGTAAATCAATGGCAAAATAAATGCTGTGCTAATGATGCGGAAAAATCTGCACGGAAAACGCAACAGATTCAAAAAAGGAGCATGTCAATTCTTTTGTGCAGATCTGCAGCGTTTCTGCACCCATTCCATAATATAAATCCGCAGGGGTAAAAACACATAAAATCCACACAGAATCCACAGGAAAACTGCTAAAATCCGCAAGAAAAGCGCATCAAATCTGCACCTGCGTTTGCTGCCAAGAGATGCAGAATCCACACAGAAAATTCCAGAGGCAAATCTGCAACGTGTGCACATAGCCTAAAACTATGGTGCCGTCTTAGAAGCTGATCCTGCTTCATACCAGGCAGATGGATAACAATACGAATTGGATGAAAAAGTTATTTCTGGATGTAAAACTGATGATTTTGCATATGTTCATGTGAACTCAGCCAAAGCAATCAAGTCACCAAGCGGGACTAAAAAATAAAGTAAAAATTAAAAAAAGTTTACAAAATATTAAAGAAATAAAAACATATATAAAAGTTTAAATTATCCCGTTTTACCCCCAAAAATAAAGAAAAAAAAAAAAAAAGTATATATACAGCATAAATACGGTAAAAAAAAAAAAAAATATATATATATATATATATATATATATATATATACATATATATATATATAAATCCAAACGAAGAGGAATGCAGCAACACTTCCGTTTTGTGATGAAGAAACCTTAGTCCTTTATTTCCAATGTAAATTTATGGACAAGGTAAACAGGGCAGGGACAGTGCAAGTGAAAAAGACGACGGCCGTTTCACGTTAACCACGCTTCCACGGGTCCATTGATGCACATAGCCTAACAGAATGAAAGGGCCGATGTCCTTTTTACTTGCACTGTCCCTGCCCTGTTTACCTTATCCATGAATTTATATCATTCTTCTATTTGGACTGATATATATATATATATATATATATATATATATATATATATATATATATCATCAAATTTCTCAGATTTCATGTCCAAAAAAGCTCAATTGAGTTAATTATGTGCTCATGCTTTGGGGCAGGGCTATGGGGGCCTCTTCATGTGGTGCTCTGCTTAGGTATTCATGTGTATGGCTTCTGACAGGTCACTGATCCCTCACTGACTGCCCTCTAGTTTACATAATGAATATTATATTTATCTTGGGGGAAAAAAACCCTCTACAGGCAGGGGCCAGCGGTGGCACCTGCACTACAGCCTGATTGCATATATATTGTGCATACTGTTATTTTGTTGCTGTTCTCCTGATAAAGATATTTAAAAAAATCTGTTTAAAAATGCCGCTGGCCGCGCAGCTACTGTGCAGGCACCGGCAGCGCCATCTTGCTAGAGTAAAAAAAGTTATTCTCCAAGATGGCGCTGTGGGCGCCTGTGCAGTAGCACCTATCGGCAATCGCCAAGAGCTGCTGTTGCTGGAGGGAAAAAAAAATCCTCCTCCAAGATGGCGCCTGCGCATTAGCATTTATAGGATCACCGAACTCTGCTACTGAGCAGGTGCGCCCGGCGCCCTTTTCAAATGGATTTTTTTTTATGACTATCAGGAGAACAATAAACAAATTAATTTTACACACAGTACATATGTAATCAGGCTGCAGCACAGGCCCCTGCCCGCAGAAGGGTTTTTTCTCCCAAGATAAATGTAATATTTATTATGTAAATTAGGGGGCAGGTCAGTGAGGGATCAGTGACCTGCCAGATGCCATACTAATGAATACCTAATGACAGTGCAGCGCCCCAGAGTCCTGGTCGTTGCAGTACTGTGGCTCCGCCACTAAGGGGAGCCACGGTGCGTTCGATGGCACTGAAGGAGTTCCTCCAATCAGGTATCACAGACACCAATATGTTTCACAGCTGGGCCTCCGGGGGGAGCTAAGGGTGCTATTCATTAGGCCACTCCCCACCATAGTGGGTAAACTGGGGGTCAGGCAGGAAGTTAGTAGAGAAAGCTGACTGGATCGAACGAAGCAACACCTAGTGAGAGAGGGTGTTGTGGAGGAAGAGACAGTAGGGTCTCTGCCAGGGGTGGGATCCTGGCAGAGGCTTGGCATTGAAAGAACGTAACGGGACCGTGCCTGCTCAGAATAGCGGCGGTGCCCTAAGAAAGGATTAGAAGCGAGATAGATTGTGCTGAGTGAGAAACGAAATCAAGCAGAAGGAGAATACCAGCAGGGGTTTTGTTGAAAGAGGCAGTACCTTGCTGAGGCGCATTACCGGTGGCCGGAACGCCGAGGGAGTGGAATAATATACAGCTTTAAGCCATACTCCAAACAGCGGCAGGACAGTCAGTCTCAGGCGGGCTGTCTACCACATATCACCTATGAAGTCTTGGGGGGCAATTGCGGGAGAGGGGCGTCTCTAGGGTCCCGGAAGAACTCCAGGCCTACCTGACAAACGGGTGCCGTTCTTACTGTAACATCAGGAAGGGACGGAAGATTAGCAGAAGATCAGTTAATCGAGTTGTGAGGGAACTTAAGAAACAGACACAACAGTTGTGGGGTACTTTCCGTAAGCACAGCAGGGAAGGACTACAACACAAAGCGCTAAGAAGGAAGGCACTGATTTCCACCTGTGAGGAGAACTCTGGAAGTGCCATTGGACCGGCCGGACTTGCGCAGCCTGGTGGACCGGATTCTGGACTGAGGACCGAGAGATCTCCAGTAAAGAGGTAAAGAGACTGCAACCTGGTGTCCTCGTTATTTACCGCGACCTGCACCCCACAACTGCACCGCTACACCACCGTTAACAGCACCTATTTGCAACGGACGTCCCCCACTGACAGACAGGGCCACGGACCGGGTCTAGCCACCGTGACAACCCCAGGACTGAGATCCCAGAGGCCCGGCTCCGGGTACCCCTCGGCCCTGCGGCGGTGTGGGGGCGCTCCAACAGCACCACATGAAGACCCCCCACAGCCCCTCCCTCGAGCATATTATTAACTCAAAACGGAAAATAAAGATTAAACAACAACCACAAGACGGATTTCATCACTCAGGCATCATTTTAGTCAGTATAACGGCACCAACCTGACACTGTCTGTAGGATACTGTGCACAATCCTGCTGACAGGTTCCCATTAAGGTGCATTTGAAGTGATTTTTGGTCTAAAATCCAGGCAATCACCCAATGCACAAGCAAAATGTTCGTTGAGTGCAATGATTTTTAAGCTTTCTTAAATATCATTGTTCTCAGCAGCATGTCATTCTTGGTTTTTTAGAGAGTGCAAACTTAGACTAAACAGTTTTAAAATATGCCTGATGTATTACAGTGGCTCATGTGGTTTGATAAATTTGGTATATTTTAAGACTGTTCAGTTTACACCACCTATTAATTGGATTGTTTTGTGCCAGAAATGTGTACCGGCAATTTAGCTAATTTTTGGTGCATGGCGTTTGTTAGGCATAGTTCCTTTTTAGAGAAGGTGCAGAAATGTATAAAACACATACATACGATGCAAGTCATGAAAGGCATTTTTTGCACACCTTATTTAGCTTCATAAATATCCCCCACTGTGTTTTTAATGATTTGTTTTTTGGTTGTATAAGACATTATCAAAATGTGGCCAGCTGAATTGCCCTTGGGAATATTTGCCTCCTTCTTCTTTGAGCCTATACTTAAGTGACAATAAACCATATTTATATACATTATCTGCTATTGTATACAGCTTTGGGGCTTTTTGACACTTTTCACTCTGAAACTTCTTTTTGGCAAGAACATTGTACAGCTATTCGACCTCATGGACCCATTAGGATGGGGTGGCCAACACTCATAGTGTAAGGTAGTTACTACTCACACAGTAGGTCTGCACGGGCTGCAAAAAAACCGACCTCTGAAACAGCAGCAAGAATAGAATGCTAAACCAGATACTGTATAATGAGAAAGTTAAAGCTCCCAAAGAAGTAGGAAATGAAAAGTTTGATGTTTTTCCAGCCATAAACTTTTACTCGATTTACAATCATATAAAGGGCACAGTTTGTTAGCTGAAAACGTCAAACATTTGCAGAAGTTAAGGCTTTATCTTGTTACAGTGTGAGCCAGACAGCCTCAGGGTCATGGTTTGGCAGACATTGGTGTTAAGACAATTAAAAGGTTAATTAAGAAGGCAAATCGTTTTGAAACACATCCAAAGACTTGCTTGTTAAATGAAAGCAACCCAAACACAGTGGATAATATATTTGTTACAGGATGGTTTTTAATTTGTCGCTTTTTTACCAGATATTTTTTCTAAACAGAATATTGTGCCATAGAAATATGAAAACTCAGTAAAAATGTTGATCCTCCAATACAGACTGAGTCAGTTTTTGTGAATGACAGGTTAGTGCATTGTCTGAGATGGAATGAGCCAGATGCCAGATGAATTAATTCCAGAGGCCCACCTTCCATCTATGCTGTATGTTCAGTTTTAGGTTGTCCATTACATTACATTTGCTGCAATTCAGTTTCAATCACTAAAGCAAGCATTTCTTTAAATACCTTCTGCTGTCATCTCAGCCACTGAGTGGCGCTATCCGTGCACTCTCAATGCTCATCACATGACCTTGGATGCCTCCTGTGCTGATATCTTGTGATGTCACATCAACCTCTGGGTTCTGGAAGTTGACTTTGCATCATAAACTTGTGACCCAGCCTCCCTGAGACTCACTATGATTGACTGATGACTCTTCTATGAAGGCCATATTTGTACAGGTGTCTCTGAACAGTAGAACAATGTACCACAACTCCAGAATCTGCTAAATCTATCTGAAGGTCTTTTGCAGTCAAGCAGGGGTTCTGATTTGCCTCTATAGCAATCTGAGCAGCTCTCACTTAAATTTTGCCTGGTCTTCCAGACTTTATCTTGGCCTCTACTGTTCCTGTTAAATTCAATTTCTTAATTACATTTTGAACTTAGGAAAGGGCAACTTGAAAATGCTTTGCCATCTTATTATAGCCTTCTCCTGCTTTGTGGGACTCCAGCATTTTCATTTTCAGAGTACTAGGCAGCTGCTTAGAAGAACCCATGGCTGCTGGCTTTGGCACAAGGTTAGAGGAGGCTGGGTTTTTTAAAAGCTGGGAAATTTGCATCACCTGGCCTTTCTTAAAGATATGGATTTCTTTTTGCAGAAAACTGTTGTAGAGAGAAAATACAGGAGTGCTAACTAAGCGCAACAAAAGATGTATAAAAATAGAAATGTGGGTGATATATATGTGGTCATCTGGAAGCGTAGTGCAGTAGGCACAACACTAGATTGCACTTAGCACGTGAATGGGATCCTCAACTGTGGTATGCTGCCAATCCGTAATGCATGGGACTGTGCTGGTCCTGTAGTGGCCACAGGTCCAAGTAGTTGTATATGTATAAAAATTACAGAGGCGCTTTCGTTTGAAGGTTTAATCCCAGTGTGTGGTCCAATCTGGTTTCCACCTTTAATAACCAAACTGGTGGGAATACTTTGTTATTCCAAAAGGTTTGGCTTATTCACAAAGGTTACAAGTAAAAAAAACCCTACATGTCCATTAAAAAGGATTGCTAGAAATGACAAGTATCATAAAAAGTGGGAACATGTAGCATGGGTACGCAACGTGTTTCTGCTCATAAAGTGCCTTCATCAAGGTGTATAGCTATACACCTTTCCTAACGATGATGGTGAACAAGCCATAACCCTAACAGGTAATTAAGTTCTGAAATGTTGGTCAAAGTTATCTGATCACACAAATCTCCAAAGGTGCCCAAACTTTTGCATCGGCCTATTTTCCTTTTTGTAATTTTTAAAATATAAAAAATGAATATATATATAATTTTTTTTGCCTAAAATATAAAGTAAATGTGTCATCTTTAATGTTAGGCCTTTTAGAGATAATTTCATCTTCAACTTGCTTAACTGTTTACAATAACAGTAATAACTAGTGTTGAGCGATACTTTCCGATATCGGAAAGTATCGGTATCGGAAAGTATCGGCCAATACCGTCAAAATATCGGATCCAATCCGATACCGATACCCGATCCCAATGCAAGTCAATGGGACAAAAATATCGGAATTAAAATAAACCCTTTATAAACTTGTAGGTTCATTCTACATGAAGGAAAACAACTAAGAATAATGTAGGATGTATTGGGGGACGTGGCGGAGACATTAAAGGCACAGAGGTTTAGCCCAATGTAATAGAATAGCAGGTTTTTTTTTTTTTTTATGACGTTCGGCGGTAGAAAGATTTAGACTATGTTAATTTTTTTTTATTTTGTCAGATATTGATGTTTCACTACTTCCACGCCCTTCACCTTCTTTTTTACTTCTCCCACACTTTCTTCTTCATTATCCTCATCATCAGCTTCTTTGACATCAACTTCTTCACCTTATTCATCTTCTTCATCTTCTACCTATTATTTTTTTGGTTACATTGTTCATATTCTTTTTATTTTACTATTATCTTCATCATATTCTACTTCTTCATCATATTCTTATTTGTGACAGGCATTCCCGTAGTTGTTATCTATAAAAGTTTGAAGATTACACCTTCCGTTCTGCCTGTCACAAAACAGTTACATTTGTCCGCGTTCAGTTTGGCCTGCAGCATCAGGCTTTATCCAGGGGCACCACGAGGAGGAACGGACTCACCCCCATACACTGCTTAGTCTTCTTCTGCTTATAATTTAGATAATATTTTTTGCTCTGATATTTAGTGTTATGCTTAATGTTCTTCTGCTCTTTGTTCTGCAGCCTCTTGTTCTTCTGCTTCTCGGTCTTCCAGGTCGTCGTCGTCTCCAGGGTCGTCGTCTCCGGGGTCGTCGTCATCGGGGTGGTCTTCAGGGTCGTCGTCTCCGGGGTCGTCGTCATCGGGGTGGTCTTCGGGGTCATCGTCTCCAGGGTCGTCGTCATCACAGTGGTTGTCGTCTCTGGTGTCGTCGTCATCTTAGGGGTGGTCTTCCGGGTCATCGTGTTTAGTCTCTTGAACTTGGAAATGTAGCAGAAGGTACAAGAAGGCTGAGAAAATGCCGAGAACCAGCTGATGGAACTGGAACTCGGATGGCTACCCGAAGGTCCAAGAGCCAATGGAACTACCGAGGACCAGCTGACGTTACTGGAACCCGGTTACTAAGCAGGAGGTACCCGTGCCTGAAAGCACTACCAAGGACCACCTGACGTTGGTGGAACTCGGATACCCAGAGGGAGGCACCTAAGCCAAAGGCTCTGCCCGGAACCAGCTGACGGTACTGGAACCAGGATGGGGAGCAGAAGGTACAAGAGCAAAAGACACTGCCGAGAACCAGCTGACGGTGCTGGAACCCGGATGGGTAGCCGAAGGTCCAAGAGCCAATGGAACTACCGAGGACCAGCTGACGTTACTGGAACCCGGTTACTAAGCAGGAGGTACCCGTGCCTGAAAGCACTACCAAGGACCACCTGACGTTGGTGGAACTCGGATACCCAGAGGGAGGCACCTAAGCCAAAGGCTCTGCCCGGAACCAGCTGACGGTACTGGAACCAGGATGGGGAGCAGAAGGTACAAGAGCAAGTGTCTGCGTGGCTTTTGCAGGACACGATGCCGGCTGCACAGCAGGGGAACAGCTGGCGGTGCTGAACCCCACTGACACATTGGCTGGTGTTTTTCTCTGTGCAGCTAGCAGTACCGGGCCCCAACTGGCGGTGTTGGAGCCCGGGGTCAGCAGGAGGAGGAGATGGAGCAGAGTGTAGGCCGAAGCCTGCACTGGCGGCAGCTTTTGGGTCTGTTGTGCCTGCGTGGCAGTTGCAGGACACGTTGCCGGCTGCACAGCAGGGGAACAGCTGGCGGTGCTGAACCCAACTGACACATTGGCTGGTGTTTTTCTCTGTGCAGCTAGCAGTACCGGGCCCCAACTGGCGGTGTTGGAGCCCAGGGCTCTGCAGGGGGAGCAGAGTGTAGGCCGAAGCCTAATTGAACCAATTTCAAAGGTAACCTTTAACCCCCCCTCAGGGGTTACAAAGTAGAAGAGCCACAGCTTATGCAGCAGTAGTGCTGCACAAGTCAAAGGTTGCTCTTTTAATTTCGCTCCTTGCACACGCTGAATGAAACACGTATAACATTTAGCCCTTTAAACAGTCAAACTGTGTTGGAGGCGTGAGTTCCCTTTGTAATGAGACGCAGCACAGATGTCAAGAATCCCACCTTGGTGCTGGGTGCAGCCTCCTGAGCGTTGTTATTTGCTGTACAGGAGTCTGCGCTGTCGTGTGATCCCCTGGCCTAGCGCTGTTAGCGCTGCCCATGTTCTGGCATCATTTAATGTCGGCCGGTGCGGTTCGCGATGACCATGAATCCCAGCCCCGCAGTGTCTTAACATTGTTAAAACACTGCGGGGCTGGGATTCAGGGCCTGGCGCAGCACATATGTTCGCCTCTGACACTCGGGTCCTTACACCCGCTTCAGACTGTGCGGCGTCATCTGATCCCTTATCGCATGCCACGGCCATGAAGCCGCACAGTCCGCAGAAGGCGGAAGGAGATGAGGGACAGGCGAACTGATGCACTGATCATGCCCGTCAATCACACCCTCGCAGTCCCAATAAATAAGACAACGAGGGGCGTTGTGTGGGTCAGGGCGGCCGCAGAGGCGCAGGCAGCCAAACAATGATGCCAGAAGACGGGCAGCGCTACCAAGGGGGTTGCAGCGTGTCATTACAAAGGAAAGTCACACCACCGGGACGGTTAAATGGTCACACAGAGGACACATTTTAGACGTGTTTTCAGTTCCACATGTGCGAGGAGAATACGTTTATGAGCCACCTTGCACACATGCAGCATTACCGCTGTACAAGGTGGCCTTTAAAACGTACAAACGCCTGGGGGAGGGGGGACAGGTTCCCTTCAATTTCAGTTCTTGTGTCTGCGTGGCTTTTGCAGGACACGATGCCGGCTGCACAGCAGGGGAACAGCTGGCGGTGCTGAACCCCACTGACACATTGGCTGGTGTTTTTCTCTGTGCAGCTAGCAGTACCGGGCCCCAACTGGCGGTGTTGGAGCCCGGGGTCAGCAGGAGGAGGAGATGGAGCAGAGTGTAGGCCGAAGCCTGCACTGGCGGCAGCTTTTGGGTCTGTTGTGCCTGCGTGGCAGTTGCAGGACACGTTGCCGGCTGCACAGCAGGGGAACAGCTGGCGGTGCTGAACCCCACTGACACATTGGCTGGTGTTTTTCTCTGTGCAGCTAGCAGTACCGGGCCCCAACTGGCGGTGTTGGAGCCCAGGGCTCTGCAGGGGGAGCAGAGTGTAGGCCGAAGCCTAATTGAACCAATTTCAAAGGTAACCTTTAACCCCCCCTCAGGGGTTACAAAGTAGAAGAGCCACAGCTTATGCAGCAGTAGTGCTGCACAAGTCAAAGGTTGCTCTTTTAATTTCGCTCCTTGCACACGCTGAATGAAACACGTATAACATTTAGCCCTTTAAACAGTCAAACTGTGTTGGAGGCGCGAGTTCCCTTTGTAATGAGACGCAGCACAGATGTCAAGAATCCCACCTTGGTGCTGGGTGCAGCCTCCTGAGCGTTGTTATTTGCTGTACAGGAGTCTGCGCTGTCGTGTGATCCCCTGGCCTAGCGCTGTTAGCGCTGCCCATGTTCTGGCATCATTTAATGTCGGCCGGTGCGGTTCGCGATGACCATGAATCCCAGCCCCGCAGTGTCTTAACATTGTTAAAACACTGCGGGGCTGGGATTCAGGGCCTGGCGCAGCACATATGTTCGCCTCTCACACTCGGGTCCTTACACCCGCTTCAGACTGTGCGGCGTCATCTGATCCCTTATCGCATGCCACGGCCATGAAGCCGCACAGTCCGCAGAAGGCGGAAGGAGATGAGGGACAGGCGAACTGATGCACTGATCATGCCCGTCAATCACACCCTCGCAGTCCCAATAAATAAGACAACGAGGGGCGTTGTGTGGGTCAGGGCGGCCGCAGAGGCGCAGGCAGCCAAACAATGATGCCAGAAGATGGGCAGCGCTACCAAGGGGGTTGCAGCGTGTCATTACAAAGGAAAGTCACACCACCGGGACGGTTAAATGGTCACACAGAGGACACATTTTAGACGTGTTTTCAGTTCCACATGTGCGAGGAGAATACGTTTATGAGCCACCTTGCACACATGCAGCATTACCGCTGTACAAGGTGGCCTTTAAAATGTACAAACGCCTGGGGGAGGGGGGACAGGTTCCCTTCAATTTCAGTTCTTGTGTCTGCGTGGCTTTTGCAGGACACGATGCCGGCTGCACAGCAGGGGAACAGCTGGCGGTGCTGAACCCCACTGACACATTGGCTGGTGTTTTTCTCTGTGCAGCTAGCAGTACCGGGCCCCAACTGGCGGTGTTGGAGCCCGGGGTCAGCAGGAGGAGGAGATGGAGCAGAGTGTAGGCCGAAGCCTGCACTGGCGGCAGCTTTTGGGTCTGTTGTACCTGCGTGGCAGTTGCAGGACACGTTGCCGGCTGCACAGCAGGGGAACAGCTGGCGGTGCTGAACCCCACTGACACATTGGCTGGTGTTTTTCTCTGTGCAGCTAGCAGTACCGGGCCCCAACTGGCGGTGTTGGAGCCCAGGGCTCTGCAGGGGGAGCAGAGTGTAGGCCGAAGCCTAATTGAACCAATTTCAAAGGTAACCTTTAACCCCCCCTCAGGGGTTACAAAGTAGAAGAGCCACAGCTTATGCAGCAGTAGTGCTGCACAAGTCAAAGGTTGCTCTTTTAATTTCGTTCCTTGCACACGCTGAATGAAACACGTATAACATTTAGCCCTTTAAACAGTCAAACTGTGTTGGAGGCGCGAGTTCCCTTTGTAATGAGACGCAGCACAGATGTCAATAATCCCACCTTGGTGCTGGGTGCAGCCTCCTGAGCGTTGTTATTTGCTGTACAGGAGTCTGCGCTGTCGTGTGATCCCCTGGCCTAGCGCTGTTAGCGCTGCCCATGTTCTGGCATCATTTAATGTCGGCCGGTGCGGTTCGCGATGACCATGAATCCCAGCCCCGCAGTGTCTTAACATTGTTAAAACACTGCGGGGCTGGGATTCAGGGCCTGGCGCAGCACATATGTTCGCCTCTGACACTCGGGTCCTTACACCCGCTTCAGACTGTGCGGCGTCATCTGATCCCTTATCGCATGCCACGGCCATGAAGCCGCACAGTCCGCAGAAGGCGGAAGGAGATGAGGGACAGGCGAACTGATGCACTGATCATGCCCGTCAATCACACCCTCGCAGTCCCAATAAATAAGACAACGAGGGGCGTTGTGTGGGTCAGGGCGGCCGCAGAGGCGCAGGCAGCCAAACAATGATGCCAGAAGACGGGCAGCGCTACCAAGGGGGTTGCAGCGTGTCATTACAAAGGAAAGTCACACCACCGGGACGGTTAAATGGTCACACAGAGGACACATTTTAGACGTGTTTTCAGTTCCACATGTGCGAGGAGAATACGTTTATGAGCCACCTTGCACACATGCAGCATTACCGCTGTACAAGGTGGCCTTTAAAACGTACAAACGCCTGGGGGAGGGGGGACAGGTTCCCTTCAATTTCAGTTCTTGTGTCTGCGTGGCTTTTGCAGGACACGATGCCGGCTGCACAGCAGGGGAACAGCTGGCGGTGCTGAACCCCACTGACACATTGGCTGGTGTTTTTCTCTGTGCAGCTAGCAGTACCGGGCCCCAACTGGCGGTGTTGGAGCCCGGGGTCAGCAGGAGGAGGAGATGGAGCAGAGTGTAGGCCGAAGCCTGCACTGGCGGCAGCTTTTGGGTCTGTTGTGCCTGCGTGGCAGTTGCAGGACACGTTGCCGGCTGCACAGCAGGGGAACAGCTGGCGGTGCTGAACCCCACTGACACATTGGCTGGTGTTTTTCTCTGTGCAGCTAGCAGTACCGGGCCCCAACTGGCGGTGTTGGAGCCCAGGGCTCTGCAGGGGGAGCAGAGTGTAGGCCGAAGCCTAATTGAACCAATTTCAAAGGTAACCTTTAACCCCCCCTCAGGGGTTACAAAGTAGAAGAGCCACAGCTTATGCAGCAGTAGTGCTGCACAAGTCAAAGGTTGCTCTTTTAATTTCGCTCCTTGCACACGCTGAATGAAACACGTATAACATTTAGCCCTTTAAACAGTCAAACTGTGTTGGAG
Organism: Ranitomeya variabilis; assembly: GCF_051348905.1. Classification (NCBI taxonomy): domain Eukaryota; kingdom Metazoa; phylum Chordata; class Amphibia; order Anura; family Dendrobatidae; genus Ranitomeya; species Ranitomeya variabilis. Next base: position 325,459,002 of record NC_135237.1, on the reverse strand, counting down.
GCGCGAGTTCCCTTTGTAATGAGACGCAGCACAGATGTCAAGAATCCCACCTTGGTGCTGGGTGCAGCCTCCTGAGCGTTGTTATTTGCTGTACAGGAGTCTGCGCTGTCGTGTGATCCCCTGGCCTAGCGCTGTTAGCGCTGCCCATGTTCTGGCATCATTTAATGTCGGCCGGTGCGGTTCGCGATGACCATGAATCCCAGCCCCGCAGTGTCTTAACATTGTTAAAACACTGCGGGGCTGGGATTCAGGGCCTGGCGCAGCACATATGTTCGCCTCTGACACTCGGGTCCTTACACCCGCTTCAGACTGTGCGGCGTCATCTGATCCCTTATCGCATGCCACGGCCATGAAGCCGCACAGTCCGCAGAAGGCGGAAGGAGATGAGGGACAGGCGAACTGATGCACTGATCATGCCCGTCAATCACACCCTCGCAGTCCCAATAAATAAGACAACGAGGGGCGTTGTGTGGGTCAGGGCGGCCGCAGAGGCGCAGGCAGCCAAACAATGATGCCAGAAGACGGGCAGCGCTACCAAGGGGGTTGCAGCGTGTCATTACAAAGGAAAGTCACACCACCGGGACGGTTAAATGGTCACACAGAGGACACATTTTAGACGTGTTTTCAGTTCCACATGTGCGAGGAGAATACGTTTATGAGCCACCTTGCACACATGCAGCATTACCGCTGTACAAGGTGGCCTTTAAAACGTACAAACGCCTGGGGGAGGGGGGACAGGTTCCCTTCAATTTCAGTTCTTGTGTCTGCGTGGCTTTTGCAGGACACGATGCCGGCTGCACAGCAGGGGAACAGCTGGCGGTGCTGAACCCCACTGACACATTGGCTGGTGTTTTTCTCTGTGCAGCTAGCACATCTGGGCCCCAACTGGCGGTGTTAGAGCCCAGGGTCAGCAGGAGGAGCAGGGGGAGCGGAGTGTAGGCCGAAGCCTGCACTGGAGCAAGTTGAAAGGAAACCTTTAACCCCCCCCCCCCAGGCGTTTGTAGCTGGAAGAGCCATCGTGTACACCACTAATGCTGGAAAAGGTAAACTTAGCTCTTTTAATTATGGTCCTTGCAGATGCTGAACCTAACACTTATGAAATGTGTCCCCTCACAGCGTTCAACCGTCCGGTAGGTGGAACTTTCCTTTGTCATGTGACGCAGCACAGCCGTCATTTTTACCCCCTTGGCGCCGTGCGCCGCCTCCTCAGCGTTGTTTGAATCTGTCCCGGAGCCTGCGCTGTTAGGTTACCCCTTGGCCATGCACACATTTCGCGCTGCCCATCTTCTGACATCATTTGCTGTCAGGCTGGCTGCGCCTGTGTGGGTGCGCTGTCCGAGATTCAGCCTCGCGGTGTCGTGTAATGTAATCCCACCGCGGGCCTGGGATCCGTGGCCATGCGCAGTGCATATCCTCACCTCTCACTCCCCTCCCTACGGCTTCTTCAGACTGTGCGGTGTCACGGCCGTGGCATGCTATTAGGGATCAGCTGACACCGAACAGTCTTTAGAAGCCGTAGGGAGGGGAGTGAGAGGCGAGGATATGCACTGCGCATGGCCACGGATCCCAGGCCCGCGGTGGGATTACATTACACGACACTGCGAGGCTGAATCTCGGACAGCGCACACACACAGGCGCAGCCAGCCTGACAGCAAATGATGTCAGAAGACAGGCAGCGCAAAATGTGTGCATGGCCAAGGGGTAACCTAACAGCGCAGGCTCCGGGACAGATTCAAACAACGCTGAGGAGACGGCGCACGGCGCCAAGGGGGTAAAAATGACGGCTGTGCTGCGTCACATGACAAAGGAAAGTTCCACCTACCGGACGGTTGAACGCTGTGAGGGGACACATTTCATAAGTGTTAGGTTCAGCATCTGCAAGGAGCACCACGAAAAGAGGCACTTTTTCCCTTTGCATCATTACTGCTGCACAAGGTGGCTCCTTCAGTAACAAACGCCTGGGGGGGGGGACAGGTTCCCTTAAATTTAACTTGTTGTGCCTGCGTGGCGGTCGCAGTACACGTTGCCGTATACACAGCAGGGGAACAGCTGGCGGTGCTGAACCCCACTAACACATTTGCGAGGTGTTTGGCTCTGTGCGTACAGCACTTCTGGACGGCAACTGGCGGTGTTGGAGCCCAGGGACAGGTGGAGGAGGAGGAGGTAGGAGGAGGTAGGAGGGATTGCCACACACACAGCAGGGGAACAGCTGACGTTACTGAACCCCAATAACAGAGGAGGGACTGTTGACTGTGCGTACAGCACTTCTGGACGGCAACTGGCGGTGTTGGAGCCCAGGGACAGGTGGAGGAGGAGGAGGTTGGAGGAGGTTGGAGGGATTGCCACACACACAGCAGGGGAACAGCTGACGTTACTGAACCCCAATAACAGAGGAGGGACTGTTGACTGTGCGTACAGCACTTCTGGACGGCAACTGGCGGTGTTGGAGCCCAGGGACAGGTGGAGGAGGAGGAGGTTGGAGGAGGTTGGAGGGATTGCCACACACACAGCAGGGGAACAGCTGACGTTACTGAACCCCAATAACAGAGGAGGGACTGTTGACTGTGCGTACAGCACTTCTGGACGGCAACTGGCGGTGTTGGAGCCCAGGGACAGGTGGAGGAGGAGGAGGTTGGAGGAGGTTGGAGGAGGTAGGAGGGATTGCCACACACACAGCAGGGGAACAGCTGACGTTACTGAACCCCAATAACAGAGGAGGGACTGTTGACTGTGCGTACAGCACTTCTGGACGGCAACTGGCGGTGTTGGAGCCCAGGGACAGGTGGAGGAGGAGGAGGTAGGAGGAGGTAGGAGGGATTGCCACACACACAGCAGGGGAACAGCTGACGTTACTGAACCCCAATAACAGAGGAGGGACTGTTGACTGTGCGTACAGCACTTCTGGACGGCAACTGGCGGTGTTGGAGCCCAGGGACAGGTGGAGGAGGAGGAGGTTGGAGGAGGTTGGAGGGATTGCCACACACACAGCAGGGGAACAGCTGACGTTACTGAACCCCAATAACAGAGGAGGGACTGTTGACTGTGCGTACAGCACTTCTGGACGGCAACTGGCGGTGTTGGAGCCCAGGGACAGGTGGAGGAGGAGGAGGTTGGAGGAGGTTGGAGGAGGTAGGAGGGATTGCCACACACACAGCAGGGGAACAGCTGACGTTACTGAACCCCAATAACAGAGGAGGGACTGTTGACTGTGCGTACAGCACTTCTGGACGGCAACTGGCGGTGTTGGAGCCCAGGGACAGGTGGAGGAGGAGGAGGTTGGAGGAGGTTGGAGGAGGTAGGAGGGATTGCCACACACACAGCAGGGGAACAGCTGACGTTACTGAACCCCAATAACAGAGGAGGGACTGTTGACTGTGCGTACAGCACTTCTGGACGGCAACTGGCGGTGTTGGAGCCCAGGGACAGGTGGAGGAGGAGGAGGTTGGAGGAGGTTGGAGGAGGTAGGAGGGATTGCCACACACACAGCAGGGGAACAGCTGACGTTACTGAACCCCAATAACAGAGGAGGGACTGTTGACTGTGCGTACAGCACTTCTGGACGGCAACTGGCGGTGTTGGAGCCCAGGGACAGGTGGAGGAGGAGGAGGTAGGAGGAGGTAGGAGGGATTGCCACACACACAGCAGGGGAACAGCTGACGTTACTGAACCCCAATAACAGAGGAGGGACTGTTGACTGTGCGTACAGCACTTCTGGACGGCAACTGGCGGTGTTGGAGCCCAGGGACAGGTGGAGGAGGAGGAGGTTGGAGGAGGTTGGAGGGATTGCCACACACACAGCAGGGGAACAGCTGACGTTACTGAACCCCAATAACAGAGGAGGGACTGTTGACTGTGCGTACAGCACTTCTGGACGGCAACTGGCGGTGTTGGAGCCCAGGGACAGGTGGAAAAGCAGAGGAACACAATGTAGGCCGAAGCCTGAGAAAGTCGAAAGGGAACCTTTAACCCCCCCCCAAGGCGTTTGTAGCTGAAAGAGCCAGCTTGTGCAGCACAAAAGATGCAAAAGGAAAAGGTGGCTCTTTTCATCATGCTCCTTGCAAACACAGAACTAAACACTTATAAAATGTGTCCCCTGCAACCGTAAAACCGTCCTGGAGGTGGGACTTTCCTTCGTAATGTGACGCAGCACAGCCGTCATTCCTACCCCCCCCCGGCGACGCGCACTGGCTCCTCAGCGATGTTTGATTCTGTCCCGGAGCCTGCGCTGTTATGTTATCCCGTGGCCAGGCACACTTAGCGCTTCCCGTCTTCTGGCATCATTTGGTGTCAGGATGGCTGCGCCTGTGCGGCCGCGCTGGCAGAGAGCCCGCCTCGCAGTGTCTTCTGATTTAATCCCACCGCGGGCCTGGGATCCATGGACATGCGCAGTGCATATCCTCGCCTCTCACTCCCCTCCCTACGGCTTCTTAAGACTGTGCGGTGTCACGGCCGTGGCATGCTATTAGGGACCAGCTGACACCGAACAGTCTGAAGAAGCCATAGGGAGATAAGTGAGAGGTGGAGGTTCAGATATGCACTGCGCATGTCCATGGATCCCAGGCCCCCAGTGGGATTAAATCAGAAGACACTGCGAGGCGGGCTCTCTGCCAGCGCGGCCGCACAGGCGCAGCCATCCTGACACCAAATGATGCCAGAAGACGGGCAGCGCTAAGTGTGCCTGGCCACGGGATAACATAACAGCGCAGGCTCCGGGACGGAATCAAACAACGCTGAGGAGCGGGTGCGCGGCGCCGGGGGGGTAGGAATGACAGTTGTGCTGCGTCACATTACGAAGGAAAGTCCCACCTCTGGGACGGTGTTACGGTATCAGTGGACACATTTTATAAGTGTTAAGTTCTGCGTGTGCAAGGTGCTAAACAAAAATAGCTACCTTTTCCTTGTGCAGCATTACTGCTGCACAAGGTGGCTCTTTCAGTAACAAACGCCTTGGGGGGGGGGGGGACAGATTCCCTTACATTTCAGTTGTTGTGTCAGCGTGGCGGTCGCATGACACATTGCCGGCTACACAGCTGGGGATCAGCTGACGTTACTGAAACCCAATAACACTGGGTCGTATGTTTTGACTGTGCAGACGGCACTTCTGAGCCTCAACTGGCGGTGTTGGAGCCCAGGAATTTAAGTTCAGGTGGTAGAAAGATGAACACAACAGGAGACCTGGATAACGTATACAGTGACCTAATTATTTAATCAGGAGGAGGAGTGGCAAATTCCTGCGAGATCCAGGCCTTGTTCATTTTCAGGAAAGTAAGCCGGTCAACGTTATCGGAGGATAGTCGCATGCGACGGTCAGTTAGTACACCACCTGCAGCACTAAAGACACGTTCCGATAATACACTGGCCGCAGGGCAAGACAGCACCTCCAATGCATACTGGCTTAGCTCTGGCCATGTATCCAGCTTTGAGACCCAAAACTTGAAAGGGGAAGAGCCGTCTGGGAGTACAGCAAGAGGGCAAGACATGTAGTCTGTCACCATCTGACGGAACCGTTGCCTCCTGCTGACTGGAGCCGTCTGTGATGGTGTAGACTTTTGTGGGGGGCACAGAAAACTGTGCCACAGTTGGGCCATACTGGTCTTGCCTTGGGCAGAGGCACTGCTTCTGCTCCCTCTTTGTGCAGAGCCTCCACCACTGCCTGGACGCACTGAGCTGCTTTGGAATGCACTAGCAGCACTTCTCTCAGTTGGAATGGAGAAGATGATGGAATTGACCAGTGTGTCTTGGTACTCCCGCATTTTTCGCTCCCGGTTCAACGGTGTGATGAGGCTTTCTACGTTGTCCCGGTAGCGAGGATCGAGGAGGGTGAACACCCAATAATCAGACATGTTGAGAATGTGGGCGATGCGGCGGTCGTTTCTCAGGCACTGCAGCATGTAATCCACCATGTGCTGCAGACTGCCAACTGCCCAAGAAACGCTGTCCCCTGCTGGAGGCGTGATCTCTGCCTGCTCGTCATCACCCCACCCTCGCTGTACACACTGAGTACTGGACAATTCGGTAACTCCCTCCTCTGGACGGACGTCTTCCTCCATTGACTCCTCCTCATCCTCCTCACAAACTGTCCCCTGCCTACGCGTTTGTGAGGAACCACGTGGCGCTGACTGTCCAGAAGATGATGGAAATGGTGAATCCTCATCCTCCACCTCTTCCACAACATCATCCCTTAGCGCTTGCAGTGATTTTTCAAGCAGGCAGATAAGGGGGACAGTCATGCTGACTAGTGCATCATCTGCACTCGCCATCCGCGTGGAATAATCAAAGGGACGCAAAACCTGGCAGACGTCATTCATAGTGGCCCACTCTGTGGTTGTGAAGTCTGTACGGCGCTGACTGCGACTTTTTTGCGCCTGAAGCAGCTGGTACTCCATTACAGCTTGCTGCTGCTCACACAACCGCTCCAACATATGTAACGTGGAATTCCACCTGGTAGGTAGGTCACATATGATGCGATGTTCCGGCAGGCGGTGTCGGCGCTGCAGAGCCGCAATGCGCGCTTTTGCCGTGCTGGAACGCCGCAAGTGACCACACTCTAGGCGGACCTTGTGCAGCAGTGCATCAAGATCCGGATAGTCCCTCAAAAAGCTCTGCACGACCAAATTGAGCACATGTGCCAGACATGGGATGTGAGTGAGGTTGCCGAGGCCCAGAGCTGCCACCAGATTTCGGCCATTATCACACACTACCATGCCTGGCTGGAGATTCGCTGGCACAAACCACACATCGCTCTCCTGCTTGATGGCATTCCAGAGCTCCTGCGCTGTGTGGCTACGATTCCCCAAAAAAATTAATTTCAACACGGCCTGTTGACGTTTGGCCACGGCTGTGCTCATGTCGGTCGTAACAGGTACACGTTCATCACGGGTCCATGTGGAGGTGGACTGTGACGGCTCCTGCAGCGATGATTCTGAGGAACTGGTGTAAGAGGAGGAGTCAATGCGTACAGAATGGATTCCTGCAATCCTTGGAGTGGGCAGGACACGTCCTGCGCCACTCGCACGGTCTGTACCCGGCTCAACGACATTAACCCAATGGGCAGTGAGGGAAAGGTATCGCCCCTGTCCATGTTGACTGGTCCACGCATCAGTGGTGAGGTGGACCTTGCTACTGACGGCGTTCAGTAGCGCGTGTTTTATGTGTCCCTCCACATGCTTGTGCAGGGCAGGGACGGCTTGCCTGCTGAAGTAAAAGCGGCTGGGCACATTGTACTGTGGGACTGCCAATGACATCAAGTCACGGAAGCTGTCAGTCTCCACCAGCCTGAATGACAGCATTTCCAGTGACAGAAGTTTGGCAATGCCTGCAGTCAGAGCCTGTGCTCGTGGGTGGTTTGACGAGAAAGGCCGCCTTTTCTCCCATGCCTGTACTACCGATGGCTGTAGACTGGGCTGGGAGTGTGTGGATGACTGGGAAAGTGGTGCTGCGGGTGGAATTACAGCGGGTCTCTGGACAACAGGGCCAGAGGTTCTTCCACGGCGATCCTGGGAGGAAGCCGAACCAGCTGCGTGTGAGCTAGAGGAAGAGGCAACACGAGCTGAAGAGGTGGTAGCTGCCGCTGTTGGTTGGCCTACCTCTTCAGTGTGTTTTTCTAACTCCGCCGGGTGCCTGTTGCGCACATGTTTCCACATGTTGGAGGTATTGAGGTTGCTGACATTTCGACCTCTTTTGACTTTTTGATGACACACGTTGCATCTGACATAGCAAATGTCATCTGCAACTGTGTCAAAAAAGGACCAGGCACTGCAAGTCTTGGGAGCGCCCTTTTTGGCTTTTGGAAGAGACATGCTCCTAACGGGTGCCAAAGCGGAGGCTGCAGGATCCGCAGTCTTCCCCCTCCCTCTCCCTCTTTGGGCCGTACGGGGAATCTCTTCCTCAGAGCTGCTCCCACCACCTTCCTGTCCCTCACGCCAAGATGGGTCGAGGACCTCATCATCTACACTACCCTCTGCCCCCAACTGCTCCTCCTGGGTAGTCTCAGCAGCAGAGCACGCACCAGTAAGTGGCACCTGAGTGTCATCATCAGCTGATGCGGCCTGCGATGTGGTGACCGGAGCCACTGGCCCACCCGCCTCTTCAGAGGAAGACAGAAAAAGCTGTTGGGCATCACTGCACCCTGCCTCTTCTTCCATTTCTCCAATGCTGCTTGGCTGGCCCCCTGTTTCCAAGCCAAGAGATTCAGAGAACAGAAGTAGAGACGGCTCCTGTCCTGGGCTCTCTGTCTGCCTGGGCAATTTGGCAGGTGGTGAAGAGACAGATGGCTGCTCTCCAGTGCTCTGTGTCTGAGAGGATGTGGCACTAATGGAAGTTGATGCATTAGCTGCCATCCATCCGACAACAGCTTCAATTTGTTCTTGACGCAGCAGCGGTGTACGGCGCTCTGACACAAAGCTGCGCATGAACGACTGTTGCCTGGTGAAAGTGGGTGCTGATGAGTCACCGGTGCCCGCAGCAGGCACAGAATCCCCACGTCCCCTCCCTGCTCCGCGCCCACGCCCACGCCCACGTGCCTTACTCACTGCCTTCTTCATCTTGGTTGACTGATAAAGATAAGCAGAAAAGTACTAACGGATTTGTGTGCTTATTCCTGAGCAACTCCTCCTAACAGGTATAAGAAACACTAATTTTCTAAAGTGTGGACTAGACTTTAATATGAGCTAATGTGGCCTACACAAATGTAAAGTGGTGTAACTGGTGTGTTTGGTGAACTTTATTATTTATTTCTTTTTTGGGGGCTGAACTGACAACAGATAGAGCTGCAGTCACACGGAGACCGTGCAGACAGACGTAAACGGCGCTGCAAGGCCCAAAAACCCTCCTCTACTTTATCCTATGTAGTGTTTTTCCACAAGTTAGCTGGAGACGGGTGGAAAGACACTAATAGGATTTTTTTAAATAAATTAGCAGCAACCTACACTACTTGAAAAAAAAAGAAAATTGATTTGGCGGTATGACGCAGTGAACAACCCTGAGCTGGAGACAACCAGGCTATGGCTGCTCACAGACTACAGGGCGAGCTGCAATCACACGGAGACCGTGCAGACAGCCGTAAACGGCGCTGCAAGGCCCAAAAACCCTCCTCTACTTTATCCTATGTAGTGTTTTTCCACAAATTAGCTGGAGACGGGTGGAAAGACACTAATAGGATTTTTTAAAATAAATTAGCAGCAGACTACACTACTTGAAAAAAAATTAAAATTGATTTGGCGGTATGACGCAGTGAACAACCCTGAGCTGGAGACAACCAGGCTATGGCTGCTCACAGACTACAGGGCGAGCTGCAATCACACGGAGACCGTGCAGACAGCCGTAAACGGCGCTGCAAGGCCCAAAAACCCTCCTCTACTTTATCCTATGTAGTGTTTTTCCACAAATTAGCTGGAGACGGGTGGAAAGACACTAATAGGATTTTTTTAAATAAATTAGCAGCAGACTACACTACTTGAAAAAAAATTAAAATTGATTTGGCGGTATGACGCAGTGAACAACCCTGAGCTGGAGACAACCAGGCTATGGCTGCTCACAGACTACAGGGCGAGCTGCAATCACACGGAGACCGTGCAGACAGCCGTAAACGGCGCTGCAAGGCCCAAAAACCCTCCTCTACTTTATCCTATGTAGTGTTTTTCCACAAATTAGCTGGAGACGGGTGGAAAGACACTAATAGGATTTTTTTAAATAAATTAGCAGCAGACTACACTACTTGAAAAAAAATTAAAATTGATTTGGCGGTATGACGCAGTGAACAACCCTGAGCTGGAGACAACCAGGCTATGGCTGCTCACAGACTACAGGGCGAGCTGCAGTCACACGGAGACCGTGCAGACAGCCGTAAACGGCGCTGCAAGGCCCAAAAACCCTCCTCTACTTTATCCTATGTAGTGTTTTTCCACAAATTAGCTGGAGACGGGTGGAAAGACACTAATAGGATTTTTTTGAATAAATTAGCAGCAGACTACACTACTTGAAAAAAAAAAAAAAAAAAAAAGAACAGTATGAGGCAATGAACCACCCTCCCTGAACTGAATACAACCAGCTATGGATGGCCTATGTGGCTGCACTCAGACTAGAGAGTGGGCTGCACTCACACACACACACACACACAGACCTTGCAGATCGCTGTGAAAACAGCGCTACAAGGCAAAAGCAAGGTGAATAGTAGGTGAACACAGCGGTTGCTAAATTAGCATTTGGAAAGCACAAAGAAGCAAATCGCTATCTCTAAACTGTCCCTCAGTCAGCAAACAGCGTCCTGTCACTAACTGAATTCACAGCAGAGTGATCGCAAAATGGCGCCAGCGACTTTTAAACTGCAGCATGACATCATTTCAGCAGCCAATCACAGCCTTGCCAGTAGTTTCATGCCCTCCATGCTAAACAGGATGTGCCCACACTTGGAATCATTCTCATTGGCTGAATTTCTGCATTTTGAATCTTTGAACTTCCGATTCCGGTATCCGATACGCGGCAAGTATCGGAATCCCGGTATCGGAATTCCGATACCGCAAGTATCGGCCGATACCCGATACTTGCGGTATCGGAATGCTCAACACTAGTAATAACATTGATTAGGGGTGCCTAAACTTTGCAAATTCAGCGTGCCGATCTGGGCGCTGAATTTGCAGAATGGGCAAAACAAAAATTGAAACAGGACCCTCAGTTTATACAGAACATTATGCTCAGTGATGAGGCGAACTTTTTTGGGTGGGCCATTTATATGGATACACCTAAATAACATGGGAATGGTGACAGTTTTCTTGTGTAGTGTATCTTGCATTGAAATCTGCTGCAATGACCCGGGTACTGCGTTCACCAGACATCAACACAATTTCTATCCGCTGCTCACCTGTTAACCTCTGTGACATGTCAATGGCTGTAAACAAAGAGAAACTTGTAAATAACTCATGAAAGAATAAAGTTACGTTACAACCAAGCATACCATTGTTTTTCTTGTGAAATTCTCAATAAGTTTGATGTGTCACATGACCCTCTTCTCATTGGAAAAAATAAAGTTAGATCCAAAATGGCCAACTTCAAATTGGCCACCATGGTCACCACCCATCTTGAAAAGTTCACCCCCTCCCATATACTAATGTGCCACAAACAGGAAGTTGATATCACCAACCATTCCCATTTTATTTAGGTGTATCCATATACATGGCCCACCCTGTACATATGATTATCTATTTTTGCACCCAAAAAAATTACGATAAACATTTCGTCAACGTGCTAGGAAGACTTTATTAGGCATGCTCATAACCTCACATGACCAGGGTAAAAATTATTTTATAAAAAACAACCATGGGTCGAAAGTCAAGCAATTACAGTTCCAGATGTCAACAAACACAGGAATACAGATGCTCATCCAGTATTGAAAACCAAACCAAAATACATACACAAAAATAACAAAAAGACAAAGTAAAAAACAAACGTGTTGAACATAAGTCACACAGTCTGCAGTGAACATGTGATGTCCCTGAAGTAAGAAGATTTGTTACAATAGTATTTTTAAAAGAAGGACACATACATTATTGTCACAAGCTAACGCTCCTCTGCGGAAATACTTGGTGCATGTTGGTATGCCGGCATCTTATTGCCCTACACATGACCAAATATATCCAGGCTCATCCGACAGTACAAAAAAACTTATCGGGATGAAAGCGTAGCTCTTGATAAAGATGATTGAAGTGACCTTTTGTGTCCCATTTTGTGAGTAGTGAATGGATCTAGTATTGGCACGGCCTCCTTTGGCCTACTATAATTGGGTACTGCTCACCATACTGGCGAGATAAGACCCAGTGGAAAAGGACTCGCTTTGTTGTGTTGAAGGTCAGGTTGAATGACATGTTGCACACTGCAAAGTAAACCAAACCAGCCTTCAAGGGTATTATTGAGGGAATATCCCAACAAGATATATGGTCTCCCAGTGTGGTTCCTTGAAAAATGTGTTTTTATAGGTTTCCAAACAAGAAAACTAGTTGGTTATTGGTGCATTTGATTGAAAAAGCATGATGGAAATCACATGCCAGACGGATGCCATTCACATTAAATATGGTCGCATGCGGGGGGAAAAAAATTGCATAATCGCATTACACTCGCATAACAAATGGAAGAACAAACATATAACACTTGTCTGATCCTTCTGCATTCAAATTGGACTGATTTTTTATCCTTTCATATGACTGCAGCCTTACAGTGAGAGCTTGTGACTGTTACCTCTGACTACTAATCAGTTAGAAGTTGCCATCACAAGATGTTTCCATGGGACCAGAGCGGTGCCGATGAAAGGTGGGTAAAGATGGTGGATAAGTATAAGGCCAGAAGCACACATTAAACTACGGATAGTGACCCTATGTTACTAACCACTCCAGCACTGAATAAAAAGTGGTGCTTTACATATAAAAAAGCCAAACATGATACTCGCTTGTGCAGCCAATTTATTAGGCCTCAAAGTTCCCAGCGGTGTTTTTCGGTGTATTCTAGCCTTCAGTAGTAACTTAGCTTTCCTCATGGTCCATACAGCCTGATCAGGTGTAGAGGTCATATGGGACAAAACAATTTTTACAGATTTTTTTTAAAGAGGCATCAGTTGCTGAAGGTATGACTGCCTCATTTCCCAATGTTCCATAGGACAGGCTCTGCCAGAGATCATACTACATGTCTTACAAAGGGGTAAAAATACTCTTCTTAGCAATTTTGAGAAGCATTTTTAGCCAAGAAGGAGTACATAATTTGCAAAAGCTCAAATCTATAGTACAAAGATGAACAGATGAATGTACATCTACATACATACAACAGTCTTCGGCAAAGCATGGCCTACGTGCTACATCCAGTCCCCACGGGCCAACTGTCCGGAAATTTAGCGGCGGTGACATGTGTTCCCATGTATGTTCCCATATATATATAAAACCCATGTACAATATATACACGCACATGTATATGTAGAAAGAAATATGTGCACACATGTACTATGTATTTACATATATATACAGTACATAACTATAGAGACATACTGTATGTAGAGTAAGATATCTCTATACTATATATTTATAGTAAAATAAATATACTATGAAATATATCAGAAGAGGAAAAGATGAAAGCTTTATTCCTATGGTCGTGCAGTGGTTGGTGCTGGTGCTTCCTGTTCAAATGTTTTTATTAGAATTTTTATTAATTAACACTCAAACAATCAAAGATATACTGTAATAGTAATAATATGAATATTGTGAATGTTGGGGGAGACAGAGGAAAAATCAAGAGTTGGGATGTTGAATACTGATGTGATCTATCACTCTTTCACACGTCCTGATATCTCCGGTATCGGAAAAACAGTACTGGATATCAGAGCCCGTCTGTCCGTGTGAACACAGTTAGCACGGCTACTTGCACGGTGATTGTTGTTTGTTTTTTAATGTATTTATTAAAAGTTATATTTTATCTTCTACATCTCTAATTGTTTTAGGGGTTTTTTTCTGACAGCACTTTTGTATCTATTTCAAATAAAAGACTTAATACTTGCTGTATGTTTATTTACCATACAACTAAAGGATTGGTAATAGATAGGTGTCTTATAGACGCTTCTCCATTACTAAGCCGTGGGCTTGATGTCACCAAACAATACAAAGGTGACATCAACCCCACAAATATGAACCCCACTTGGCACCACTACAGGGCAAGTGGGAAGAGCAGGACAAAGCGCCAGAATTGTCACATCTAATAGATGTGCCTTTTTGGGTGGTTGCAGGCTGCTATTTTTAGGCTGGGGGGCAATATCACCTTCCCATCCTGAGAATACCAGCCCCCAGCTGTCTACTTTAGCTTGGCTGGTTCTCAAAAACGGGGGGGGGGGCCCCATGCCATTTTTATAAATTATTTCTTTAAATAATTTAAAGAAAACAGCATGGGAGCCCCTCTATTTTTGATAACCAGCCTTGCTGAAGCTGACAACCTGCCCATGCCATTTTTTTTATTTATTTATAGCGCAGGTGGTGGCATATGTGTAGCAACCGAGTGCCACATTAGTACCACTTGTACTGGCACCTGGGAAGCAGTGGTACTGTTCACGCTGCTCCATGGCTCAGGGTGCTGAAGACAGCTCTCATCATTCTCCCCTGCTGGCACTGTGATCAGCGTTAGCAGGAGACAATGATGAAAGTTGTATTCAATGGATACCAGCGAGAGCAGGCGGTGGTTGATGAGAGTATTCATCAGCCACCACCTGCGCTATAAATAAATAAAAAAATGGCATGGGCAGGTTGTCAGCTTCAGCAAGGCTGGTTATCAAAAATAGAGGGGCTCCCATGCTGTTTTCTTTAAATTAGTTAAAGAAATAATTTATAAAAATGGCATGGGGTCCCCCCCGTTTTTGAGAACCAGCCAAGCTAAAGTAGACTGCTGGGGGCTGGTATTCTCAGGATGGGAAGGTGATATTGCCCCCCAGCCTAAAAATAGCAGCCTGCAACCACCCAAAAAGGCACATCTATTAGATGTGACAATTCTGGCGCTTTGTCCTGCTCTTCCCACTTGCCCTGTAGTGGTGCCAAGTGGGGTTCATATTTGTGGCGTTGATGTCACCTTTGTATTGTTTGGTGACATCAAGCCCACGGCTTAGTAATGGAGAAGCGTCTATAAGACATCTATCTATTACCAATCCTTTAGTTGTATGGTAAATAAACATACAGCAAGTATTAAGTCTTTTATTTGAAATAGATACAAAAGTGCTGTCAGAAAAAAAACCCTAAAACAATTAGAGATGTAGAAGATAAAATATAACTTTTAATAAATACATTAAAAAACAAACAACAATCACCGTGCAAGTAGCCGTGCTAACTGTGTTCAAACCTGCACCAAATGCCCTGGATTCAATGTCTGCCTAACAGTGGAGGATGGCACCCTAAAACATAAGTGAGTGATGGCGCCCCCACTCCTCGACTGGTGCCCCTAAAGCTCCTAAATAACCCTATGCTGGTGATTCATACAACTACTCCATTATGAAAGCACAAGAGAATAAAGAGAAAACAGTTGCTTAAAATAGGACTAATAAAAAAGACAAATGAAGACACATGTGCTAGAAAAGGTGAACAATGTTATTCTGATAAAGTGACATGTGCATAAACAGATGTAAAGTACCTAGCTATGCTGTTCCCTGCTGATGTCAATCCAGCCTGTCAGCGAAGGTTGGCACCCTAATTGTCAGCGGATATGGCGCCCCCACTCAACGATGGCTAACCTTGGGAATCCCATATGATAAATAAACCAATCCACAGGTAGACTCAAAGCAAGAATTATAGGATAGCAGAAACAACAATGTACTGTTATATCTTCATGATGGAAACTAGACCAAGTGAATCATCTATCCAAAAAACATAGTAACTGGAGGGGAAAAATATGTCAGCAAGTGTTTTGGAATAATGAGTGAAAATTTGAAATATTTGGCTTTAATTTCTTCACCAACGTTTTGCCACTTTTGCACACTAAAATATATTTTTTACATAATATGCTGTATTTTTCAGACTATAGGATGCACTTTACTATAAGACACACCCAGAGAGAGATTTGTGTCGCTGCATAATTCTCTCAGTGATCAGGAAAGATGCTGTCTCCTCAACTAGGGGGATCTGTCACTTTTTGTTAGCAGTTTGTTTTACATTGTCACATTCTGAGAGCCATAACTTTTTATATTTTTGCTGATAAAGCCATTGGGGCTTGTTTCTGTGAGAAAATACATATTTTCCATTGTTTAATTTAGGGAACATAAAACTTTTTTAAATCAATTTTTGTGTGCAGCACAAATATTTTAAAAGCTGTATAGTTTGAGTCAGGTGCGGAGATGTAAAAAAAGTTTAGATAAAACATGTTTTGAAGTAAAAAGAAAATATATATTTTAAATTTTTATACTTTTCCATGTTTTATACTTTTTTCCACATTTTTTACTAATTACACAAGGGGACATGACCATGCAGTATATATTTCTCTGCTAATGTAGTGCATTTTATTACAATATACCAGCCTGTCAGAATTGACGTTCTCAGTCAAACAGAAGGGAAAATAAGCATTTGATACACTGCCAGTTTTGCAAGTCTTCCCACCTACAAAGATTGGAGAGGTCTGTAATTTTTATCATAGGTACACTTCAGCTGAGAGAGACAGATTAAAAAAAAAAATCCAGAAAATCGCATTGTATCATTTTTACATAATTAATTTGCATTTTATTGCATGAAATAAGTATTTGATATTAAGATCTGTTTTTCTATTTTCTTTTGTATTTGGTACCAAAACCTTTGTTTGCAATTACAGAGGTCAGACGTTTCCTGTAGTTCTTGACCAAGTTTGGACATACTTCAGCAGGGATTTTGGCCCACTCTGCCATATAGATCTTCCTCAGATCTTTCAGGTTTCGGGGCCATCGCTGGGCAACATTGAGTTTCAGCTCCCTCCAAAGATTTTCTATTGGGTTCAGGTCTGGAGACTAGCTAGGCCTTTCCAGGACCTTGAAGTGATTCTTACAGAGCCACTGCATAGCTTCTCTGGTCATGTGTTTCAGGTCATTGTCATGCTGGAAGACCCAGCCATGAACCGTCTTCCATGCTCTTACTGAGGAAGGAGGTTGTTGGCCAAAATCTCCTGATACATGACCCCATCCATCCTCCCTTCAAAACAGTGCAGTCATCCTGTCCAATATATAGACACGCACCCCCAAAGTATGAGGTTTCCCCCACCATGCTACATGGTTGGGATGGTATTTTTGGGACTGTACTCATCCTTCTTCTTCCTCCAAACACGGCGAGTGGCGTTGGTATCAAAAAGTTCTACTTTGGTCTCATCTGACCACATGACCTTCTCACATGCTTCCTCTGGATCATCCAGATGGTCACTGGCAAATTCCAAACAGCCCTGGATATGTCCTGGCATGAGCAGGGGACTTTGGAGGATTTAAATCCATGACGGCGTATTGTGTTACTAATGGTAATGTTTGAGACTGTGGTCCCAGCTCTCTTCTGGACATTGACCTGGTCCTCCCAAATAGTTCTGATTCCTGACCTTTCTCAGAATCATCCTTACCCCATGAGGTGAGAACTTCCATGGAGCACCAGACGGAGGAAGATTGACAGTCTTGTGTTTCTTCCATTTTCTAATAATTGTGCCAACAGTTGTTACCTTCTCACCAAGCTACTTGCCTGTTGTCCTGTAGCCCATAGCTCCCTTGTGCAGGTCTACAATTTTGTACCTGGTGTCCTTAGACATCTCTTTGGTCTTGGCCATGGTGGAGAGGTTGGTGTGTTATTGATTGTGTGCACAGGTGTATTCGATATAGGTAACGAGTTCAAACAGGTGTAATTAATACAGGTAATGAAGGCAGAGTAGGTGATCAAATACTTATTTTATGCAATAAAATGCAATTTAATTATTTAACCCCTTTACCCCCAAGGGTGGTTTGCACGTTAATGACCAGGCCAATTTTTACAATTCTGACCACTGTCCCTTTATGAGTTTATAACTCTGGAACACTTCAACGGATCTTGGCGATTCTGACACTGATTTCTCATGACATATTGTACTTCATGATAGTGGTAAAATGTATTCGATATAACATATTATAACTAGCCCCAACCCTAACCCTAGCCCTAACCCTAGCCCTAACCCTAACCCTAGCCCTAACCCTAGCCCTAACCCTAGCCCTAACCATAATGGGAAAATGGAAATACATTTTTTTAATTTTATTATTTTTCGCTAACTAAGGGGGTGATGAAGGGGGGTTTTATTTACTTTCATAGCATTTTTTATAGCGGATTTTTATGATTGGCAGCTGTCACACACTAAAAGACGCTTTTTATAGCAAAAAAGTTTTTGTGTCTCCACATTTTGAGACCTATAATTTTTCCATTTTTTGGTCCACAGAGTCATGTGAGGTCTTGTTTGTTGCGGGACGAGTTGACGTTTTTATTGGTAACATTTTCGGACACGTGACAGTTTTTGATCTCTTTTTATTCTGATTTTTGTGAGGCAGAATGACCAAAAACCAGCTATTCATGAATTTCTTTTGGGGGAGGCGTTTATACCGTTCCGCGTTTGGTAAAATTGATAAAGCAGTTTTATTCTTCGGGTTAGTACGATTACAGTGATACCTCATTTATATCATTTTTTTATGTTTTGGCGCTTTTATATGATAAAAACTGTTTTATAGAATAAGTAATTATTTTGGCATCGCTTTATTCTGAGAACTATAACTTTTTTATTTTTTCTTTGATGATGCTGTTTGGCAGCTCGTTTTTTGCGGGACAAGATGACGTTTTCAGCTGCACCATGGTTATTTATATCCGTCTTTTTGATCGCGTGTTATTCCACTTTTTGTTCGGCGGTATGATAATAAAGCGTTGTTTTTTTCCTCTTTTTTTTTTTCCTACGGTGTTCACTGAAGGGGTTAACTAGTGATATAGTTTTATAGGCGGGGTCATTACGGACGCGGCGATGCTAAATATGTGTACTTTTATTGTTTTCTTTTTTTTATTTAGATAAAGAAATGTATTTATGGGAATAATATTTTTTTTTCTTTATTTAGGAATTTTTTTTTTTTTTTTACTTATGTGGAAATTTTTTTTTTTACTTTTTTACTTTGTCCCAGGGGGGGACATCACAGATCGGTGATCTGACAGTTTGCACAGCACTCTGTCAGATCACCGATCTGACTTACAGCGCTCCTGGCTTACCAAGCGCCTGCTCTGAGCAGGCACTTGGTAAGCAACCTCCCTCCCTGCAGGACCCGGATGCCGCGGCCATCTTGGATCCGGGCACCTGCAGCGAGGAGGAGGTAAGAGACCCTCACAGCAACGCGATCACATCGCGTTGCTCTGGGGGTCTCAGGGAAGCACTCAGGGAGCCCCCTCCCTGCGCGATGCTTCCCTGTACCGCCGGAACACCGCGATCATGTTTGATCGTGGTGTGCCGGGGGGTTAATGTGCCGGGGGCGGTCCGTGACCGCTCCTGGCACATAGTGCCGGATGTCAGCTGTGATAATCAGCTGACACCCGGCCGCGATCGGCCGCGCTCCCCCCGTGAGCGCCGCCGATCGCGCTGGACGTACTATCCCGTCGGTGGTCATACGGGCTCACCCCACCTTGACGGGATAGTACGTCCAATGTCAGAAAGGGGTTAAAAATCATACTATGCAATTTAATGGTTTTTATTTTTAGATTCTGTCTCTTACAGTTGAAGTGTACCTACGATAAAAATTACAGACCTCTCCATTCTTTGTAGGCTTGAAAACTTACAAAATTGGCAGTGTATCAAATACTTAATTTACCCTCTGTATCATTTTTTTTACATATGAGTTTTTGACCAATTTTTATTCCATATATTTTACCTGTGCTATGAAAATACTACATTTTTTTTTTATTTTTATTTATTTTCCTTTTACCGTGTTCATTTTACGAGTTAAATCAGACAGTTTATAGCTAGGGTCATTCTGGATGGGACAATGAAAATTATGTGAAATTTTTTGTTTACTTATGTTTTTATATGAAAATTGATTTTTTGTGGTGAAACATTTGACGATTACTTTTTGGTACATTTTTAACCACTTCACTCGGAAGCCTGTTTTCACCTTCCTGACCAGGCCAATTTTTACAATTCTGACCACAGTCAATTTATGAGGTCATAACTCTGGAACGCTTCAAAGGATCCCAGTGATTCTAAAACTGTTTTCTTGTGACATATGGTACTTCATAATAGTGGTAAAATTTCTTTGATATGGTTTGCGTTTATTTGTAAAAAAAATGGAAGTTTGACACAAATTTTGATAATTTTGCAATTTTCAAACTTTTAATTTTTATGCCCTGAAATCAGAGAGTCACATAGCTCAAAATAGTTAATAAATAACATTTCCCACATGTCTACTTTACATCAGCACAATTTTGGAAACATAATTTTTTGTAAGGAAGTTATAAGGGTTAAAAATTGACCAGCAATTTCTCATTTTTATAACAAAATTTGCAAAACCATTTTTTTTAGGGACCACCTCACATTTGAAGTGACTTTGAGGGGCCTATATGACAGAAAATACCCAAAAATGACACCATTCTAAAAACTGCACCCCTCAAGGTACTCAAAACCAAATTCAAGAAGTTTATTAACCCTTCAAGTGCTTCACAGGAACTTTTGGAATGTGGAAGAAAAAATAAACATTTACTTTTCTTTCACAAAGAATGGACCATACATTTTGTTGTGCAATTTCTCCTGAGCATGCCAATACCCAATATGTGAAGGAAAACCACTGTTTGGGCGCACGGCAGGGCTTGGAAGGAAAGGAGCGCCATAGGACTTTTTGAATGTAAAATATGCTGGAATAATTAGGGGTTGCCATGTCACGTTTGGAGAGCCCCTGATGTGCCTAAACAGTTGAAACCCCCCACAACTGACACCAATTTGGAATCTAGACCCCTTAGGGAACTTATCTAGATGTGTATTGAGCACTTTGAACCCACAGGTGCTTCACAGATGTTTATAAAGTTAAGCCGTGAAAAAAATAAATGTAGCATTTTCGTAAGGGTAGCAAGAGAAATTGCTCCATACAATTTGTTGTGCAAATTCTCCTGAGTACACCGATACCCCATATGTGGGGGAATACTACTGTATGGGCACATGGCAGGACTTGAAATGGAAGGAGCGCTATTTGACTTTTTGAATGCAAAATTTGATGGAATAATTAGCGGATGCCATTTCACATTTGAAAAGCCCCTGATGTGCCTAAAAAGTGGAAACCCCCCACAAATTACACCATTTTGGAAACTAGACCCCTCTGAGACCTTATCTAGATGTGTATTGAGCACCTTGAACAACTAGGTGCTTCACAGAATTTTATAACGTTGAGCTGTGAAAATTACAAAAATCATATTTTTCCCACAAAAATCTTTTTTGTATTTTCACAAGGGCAATAGGAGAAAATGGATCCCAAAGTTTGTTGGGCAATTTCTCCTGAGCGCACCGATGCCCCATATGTGGTCGAAAACTACTTTTGAGGCACAGTGCAAAGCTCAGAAGGGAAGTAGCCCCATATTATTGTGCAGATTTTGCTGCACTTGTTTGAGGGTGCCATATTACATTGGCGGAGCCCCTGAGGTGCCAGAACAGCCGAAGCCCCCATAAGTGACTGCATTTTACCAATTAAACCTCTCAATGAATTCATCTTGGTTTGCAGAGACATATATTGACACCACAGGTGTGTCACAGACGATTATACCATTGGGCGGTCAAGAAAAAATGATTTATGTTTTTGCCACCAAGATTGTGTGTTGGCCCCAAATTTTACATTTTCATACTGGGAAATGGGTAAAAATGTCTGCAGAATTTGTCCCACAATTTCTGCTGAATGTAGAAATACCCCAAATGTGGATGTACAGAATAACTTTGCCATATGGTGTGACTAGGGAGGGACTGAGCGCTATTTGCCTCCTGGAGCGCAGATTTTCCTAAACTAGTTTGCAGATTCCATAAAAAGAGCCTTTAAGTGCTAGAAAGGCAGAATCTTCCCTCAAGTGACCACATTTTGGAAATTATATCCCCTTGGGAATTTTTCTACAGATGTAGTGACGATTTTCACTCCATGGGTGGTTTACAGGCAGCAGTGGATGTTGCTGAGTAGGGATGAGTGAGTAGTGAAATATTCGGACTCGCTATACTCGTACAGGGTATACAGTAATACTCGGGTATTCGGTACGAGTAGCGAGTCCAATGTTAGTCAATGGAAAATGCAAGTAATTGCTGGACCCTACAAAGCAGCCTGCCCTGAGATTACGCACCCCAGTCACCACACAAGATAGCGGTGCTGGTTGTGTGTCGGTTGTGCAGTACCGTGCCTCCTTTTGGCTGTGAACACAGCACCGCAACAGCACAAAAAAAGTGCCCTGCAGGGGTAAATGTGACCCCAAAAATAGCTGGGAAAACTATCACTACTCAGTCCCTGACCTTATACTTTCAGCTCTGAAAAGAGCTTTTGGGTTTTTTCTGGATGATTTGCACAAACAAACACAACTCTCCCTAGCAGCTGCTCACACTCTCCCTAGACTAGCTGTGATCTGTATGCAATGTGCAGAAAATGGCTTTACTGCGATCTTTGGGAGGCAGAATGAAAAAATCAACAGCATGTGAAGAATTGGTTTTATTCATTTTTTACACCATTCCTCGTGCAGTATAATTGATTAGGTGACTTTATTATTTGAGCTGGTGCGTTTACAGCAATATCAAATTTATATGGGGTTTTTATGTGTGGCTGCTGTCACACACTAAAAGATGCTTTTTATTGCGAAAACTAGTTTTTGCATCACCACATTTTGAGAGCTATAATTTTTTCATATTTTTGCCGACAGAGTCATGTGAGGGCTTGTTTTTTGCGGGACGAGCGGATGCTTTTATTGGTATCATTTTTGGGCCTATGACCTTTTTTAATCACTTTCTATTCTGATTTTTGTGAGACTGAATTAACAAAAACCAGCAATTCAGGAGATGCTGTTTGTTTGTTTTTTTATACCGTTCCGTGTGTGGTAAAATTGTTATGACCGCTTTATTCTTTGGGTCAGTAAGATTACAGTGGTACCTCATTTATATTTTTTTATGTTTTGGCGCTTTTACACAATAAAAACTATTTTATAGAGAAAAAAATATTTTTGCATCACTTTATTCTGAGAGCTATAACTTTTTATTTTTCTGCTGATGGAGCTGTATAATGGCTTGTTTTTTTTGCGGGATATTGATATTTTTATCAGTACCCTTTTTGATCATGTTTTATTGCACTTTTTGTTTGGCGGTATTTTGCAGAGTATCAGCTCAGGATCTGACTGGCAGGGAAGGAGGCATGCGCTCACAAGCCACCATCACTGCAGGACCCGTAAGGACCCCGCAGCCATCTTGGGGCCAGGGGTCTCCATAAAGACCATCAGGACAACGTATCGGGATGTCCTGATGGAACGTGCATCAAAGGTGTTAAATGACAGTGGCATCAAAGGGGTTAAATGCCCGCAATCTGTGCTAGCACTGATCATGGGCGTTGCTGCGGGGTGTCAGCTGTCACATACATCTGACACATGCACCAGATTGCCGCGGCGATCAGCGTGAGGCTGCTGTTTGAGGGAAAGCAATTTCCACATAGCAGTACTAGTACGGCGCATGTCGGGAAGGGATTAATATTTATACAAGTTTTTTGAGCTTTTTCTTTACTATTTTCTTTAGTCCCACTATGGGACTTCAACTTTCACTTGTTTGATTGCTGGTCTAATACACCATAGCGTACAAAACCTATCAGTATATACAGTCATCAAAACCAACACTTTTCATCAAGAAAGTCTTAACCATGATTAAGACCTTTTGGTCGAAACGCATTGGTTTTGCTGACTGGGTTATCCTGTCTATATTAATGTTCCTGAAATAAATTTGAAGATTTTAGTCCACTCACAGAGTGCCAGATATCTTTTTCATCATTAACATCTGACAAGCTCATGTGCCCGCACACCTGAAGGAGGATTATACTTTTAGAATGATTAGCTGGAATATCTATTCTTTGTCAGTGTTACACTAACAGAAGGCCTGTTAAACCTTGCTAATGGCATGGCTTAACACGCTACTGTATCTTCATCACAGGGTCCCAAGGGAGTGAAAGAGATATCCCTCCATCTCACAACCACCCAGGCGCCTCAGTCTCATGTACATGCATTTGTGGGAACTTCTTTCCAACAGCGCTGTACATGTACGGTGGATTTTGGTAAAGTATAAATGTATACAATAGTGGTGTAGGATATACAGTGGGTACGGAAAGTATTCAGACTCCTTTAAATTTTTCTTTGTTTCATTGCAGCCATTTGGTAAATTCAAAAAAGTTTATTTTTTTCTCATTAATGTACACTCTACACCCCATCTTCACTGAAAAAAAGCAGAAATGTAGTTATTTTTGAAAATTTATAAAAAAAACCTGAAATATCACATGGTCATAATGGAGCGCCCCCACACCGCCGCAGGGCCTAGGGGTACCCGGAGCCGGGCCTCTGGGTCTCAGTCCTGGGGTTGTCACGGTGGCTAGACCCGGTCCGTGGCCCTGTTTGTCAGTGGGGGACGTCCGGTAGAATAAGTGATGATGATGATGCAGTAACGGTGGTGTAGCGGTGCAGTTGTGGGGGTGCAGGTCGCGGTAAATAACGAGGACACCAGGTTGCAGTCTCTTTACCTCTTTACTGGAGATCTCTCAGTCCGCAGTCCAGAATACGGTTCACCAGGCTGCGCAAGTCCGGTCGGTCCGATGGCACTTCCAGAGTTCTCCTCACAGGTGGAAATCAGTGCCCTCCTTCTTAGCGCTATGTGTTGTAGTCCTTCCCTGCTGTGCTCACGGAAAGTACCCCACAACTGTTGTGTCTGTTTCTTAAGTTCCCTCACAACTCGATTCACTGATGTTCTTCTCGTATTCCATCCCTCCCTGTTATTCAGGTTGGAACGGCACCCGTTTGTCAGGTAGGCCTGGAGTTCTTCCGGGACCCTAGAGACGCCCCTCTCCCGCAATTGCCCCCCAAGACTTCATAGGTGATATGTGGTAGACAGCCCGCCTTAAACTGACTGCCCTGCCGCTGTTTGGAGTATGGCTTGAAGCTGTATGCTATTCCACTCCCTCGGCGTTCCGGCCACCGGTAATGCGCCTCAGTAGGATGTTGCTCCGGTCCTACAGCATGACCCCTACTGGTATTCTCCTTTTTGCTTGATCTCGTTTCTCACTCAGCACAATCTATCTCGCTTCTAGTCCTTTCTTGGGCACCGCCGCTATGCTGAGCAGGCACGGTCCCGTTACGTTCTTTCTAATGCCAAGCCTCTGTCAGGATCCCACCCCTGACAGAGACCCTACTGTCTCTTCCTCCACAACACCCTCTGCCACAAGGTGTTGCTTCGTTCAATCCAGTCAGCTTTCTCCTCTAACTTCCTGCCTGACCCCCAGTTTACCCACTATGGTGGGGAGTGGCCTAATGAATAGAACCCTTAGCTCCCCCCGGAGGCCCTGCTGTGAAACATATTGGTGTCTGTGATACCTGGTCAGATGAACTCCTTCAGTGCCATCGAACGCACCATGGCTCCCCATAGTGGCGGATCCACAGTACTGCAACGACCAGGACTCTGGGGCGCTGCACTCCCCCCTGGTTAAACACAGTACTCTGGGACTGGGAAGAAAACAACAATACAGGTTAGCAAAAAGACATACAATTTTCGTTGAGTGCAAAACAATAAGTATACTTGAACAGGCTTCCCTTTATGGGAGGTGAGGACACTTTAACGTTACAAACATAATTAAATATCATAGCAACAGGCTACAATTAGCTCTCATTACCCAACCGGGTATTCTACTAGGTACAAACATTATTGACCAATAATTTAACTTTGCCTTTAAGGATATACACTCTTAATCCGCTAAAGACCTTCCTATAATCACATTATAAGGTATTTTAACTTTGCATTCGCCTTCTTTGGAATCTGCAGGACCGCCTGTCCTAACGGCACCAGACCTACTGCCTCTCCTTTCTATTACAGGACCGCCCTGTTCAGCCAGGGCCTACTGCCTTTTCAACTACTATACACAGTATAGAACATAACTTTTCTTTCAGTTTGAGAACACTGAGCCGGCTCTACTTGGCTCCTATAAGGACTCACTCACTAACCCCTACGGGTTCACTTTCTGTCCTTAGTAACACATTATTAACTTTCTATGGGGACTCAGGGTTTACCTTCTATCCTCACCTTCGTTATTACTTCCTTTCTTTCAACTATGCAGGACTCTAATTCCTCCCCTACGGGCTCTCTGCATCTTTCTTTTTAAAGAACATTATCTAGGTTTCACATTTCAAACAGATTAAACACACATAACTTTTCTTTATGCAAAAACAGTTACATTTCTTCCAGAGCATCAACATATTACTGTTCTAAAACAGTATCACTTTTCAAGTTCAGGTCAAACATCCCCTTTAAGAGGGGATCAAGTCTTTCTGAGGTAGCTCGTCTTCTCAGCCTACCAGTCTTTGCTCAGCAAAGGTTCCAGAACGGTGTCTTCGCAAAGAGTCTTTAAGTAAAACCAGTAGAAAGCGCCTTTAAGAAGGTGCAAACTATTTACAAGAAAGTTTGGATCATGCACTGTTCATGATTTCTCAGTTTGTAAAACTTGTGCAAAATGGTAGGAAAAGCAAACAATAGGGATCCCGGGTCAACTAAGGGATCCATAAAGAGTTAACCCTGAGCGGGTTTAGCAAACAGTTCACAAACAGTTAACGGGAAAACTATTTACATTTTCAGGTTTCCGAGGTTTACTCTTGTTCAGGTGGCCGGGGGTCCGGGCCTCCGGCTGCTGTGGCGCCGGTGCCCGTGGCCCGAACGTGAAGGTGAACTCGGCTGGCCAACTCGGTGGCTGCTACCAGGCGCACCATTGCAATGGTGACAAGGTCGGGTGTTATGGTTCTCAATGGCAAGAGAACATAGCCCAGCAAACATAGGTACTAGCTCTTGGAAGGATGGAAACTAAACTGACCATGAACTAAACCTGCCGCACAACCAACAGTAGCCGGGTAGCGTTGCCTACGTTTTTTATCCCTAGACGCCCAGCGCCGGCCGGAGGACTAACTAATCCTGGCAGAGGAAAATATAGTCCTGGCTCACCTCTAGAGAAGTTTCCCCGATAGGCAGACAGAGGCCCCCACATATATTGGCGGTGATTTTAGATGAAATGACAAACGTAGTATGAAAATAGGTTTAGCAAAATTGAGGTCCGCTTACTAGATAGCAGGAAGACAGAAAGGGCACTTTCATGGTCAGCTGAAAACCCTATCAAAATACCATCCTGAAATTACTTTAAGACTCTAGTATTAACTCATAACATCAGAGTGGCAATTTCAGATCACAAGAGCTTTCCAGACACAGAAACGAAACTACAGCAGTGAACTGGAACAAAATGCAAAAACAAACGAGGACTAAAGTCCAACTTAGCTGGGAGTTGTCTAGCAGCAGGAACATGCACAGAAAGGCTTCTGATTACAATGTTGACCGGCATGGAAGTGACAGGGGAGCAAGGCTAAACAGCGACTCCCACATCCTGATGGAAACAGGTGAACAGAGGGGATGATGCACACCAGTTCAATTCCACCAGTGGCCACCGGGGGAGCCCCAAATCCAATTTCACAACAGTACCCCCCCCTCAAGGAGGGGGCACCGAACCCTCACCAGAACCACCAGGGCGATCAGGATGAGCCCAATGAAAGGCACTGACCAGATCGGAGGCATGAACATCAGAGGCAGTCACCCAAGAATTATCCTCCTGACCGTATCCCTTCCATTTGACCAGATACTGGAGTTTCCGTCTGGAAACACGGGAGTCCAAGATTTTTTCCACAACGTACTCCAACTCGCCCTCAACCAACACCGGAGCAGGAGGCTCAACGGAAGGCACAACCGGTACCTCATACCTGCGCAACAATGACCGATGAAAAACATTATGAATAGAAAAAGATGCAGGGAGGTCCAAACGGAAGGACACAGGGTTAAGAATCTCCAATATCTTGTACGGGCCGATGAACCGAGGCTTAAACTTAGGAGAAGAAACCCTCATAGGGACAAAACGAGAAGACAACCACACCAAGTCCCCAACACAAAGCCGAGGACCAACCCGACGCCGGCGGTTGGCAAAAAGCTGAGTCTTCTCCTGGGACAACTTCAAATTGTCCACTACCTGCCCCCAAATCTGATGCAACCTCTCCACCACAGCATCCACTCCAGGACAATCCGAAGATTCCACCTGACCAGAAGAAAATCGAGGATGAAACCCCGAATTACAGAAAAAAGGAGACACCAAGGTGGCAGAGCTGGCCCGATTATTGAGGGCAAACTCCGCTAAAGGCAAAAAAGCAACCCAATCATCCTGATCTGCAGACACAAAACACCTCAAATATGTCTCCAAGGTCTGATTCGTCCGCTCGGTCTGGCCATTAGTCTGAGGATGGAAAGCAGACGAGAAAGACAAATCTATGCCCATCCTAGCACAGAATGCTCGCCAAAATCTAGACACGAATTGGGTTCCTCTGTCAGAAACGATATTCTCCGGAATACCATGCAAACGGACCACATTTTGAAAAAACAGAGGAACCAACTCGGAAGAAGAAGGCAACTTAGGCAGGGGAACCAAATGGACCATCTTAGAGAAACGGTCACACACCACCCAGATGACAGACATCTTCTGAGAAACAGGAAGATCCGAAATAAAATCCATCGAGATGTGCGTCCAGGGCCTCTTCGGGATAGGCAAGGGCAACAACAATCCACTAGCCCGAGAACAACAAGGCTTGGCCCGAGCACAAACGTCACAAGACTGCACAAAGCCTCGCACATCTCGAGACAGGGAAGGCCACCAGAAGGACCTTGCCACCAAATCCCTGGTACCAAAGATTCCAGGATGACCTGTCAACGCAGAAGAATGAACCTCAGAAATGACTTTACTGGTCCAATCATCAGGAACAAACAGTCTACCAGGTGGGCAACGATCAGGTCTATCCGCCTGAAACTCCTGCAAGGCCCGCCGCAGGTCTGGAGAAATGGCAGACAATATCACTCCATCCTTAAGGATACCTGTAGGTTCAGAGTTACCAGGGGAGTCAGGCTCAAAACTCCTAGAAAGGGCATCCGCCTTAACATTCTTAGAACCCGGCAGGTAGGACACCACAAAATTAAACCGAGAGAAAAACAACGACCAGCGCGCCTGTCTAGGATTCAGGCGTCTGGCGGACTCAAGATAAATTAGATTCTTGTGGTCAGTCAATACCACCACCTGATGTCTAGCCCCCTCAAGCCAATGACGCCACTCCTCAAAAGCCCACTTCATGGCCAAAAGCTCCCGATTCCCAACATCATAATTCCGCTCGGCGGGCGAAAATTTACGCGAGAAAAAGGCACAAGGTCTCATCACGGAACAATCGGAACTTCTCTGCGACAAAACTGCCCCAGCTCCGATTTCAGAAGCGTCGACCTCAACCTGAAAAGGAAGAGCAACATCAGGCTGACGCAACACAGGGGCGGAAGAAAAGCGGCGCTTAAGCTCCCGAAAGGCCTCCACAGCATCAGGGGACCAATCAGCAACATCAGCACCCTTCTTAGTCAAATCAGTCAATGGTTTAACAACATCAGAAAAACCAGCAATAAATCGACGATAAAAGTTAGCAAAGCCCAAAAATTTCTGAAGACTCTTAAGAGAAGAGGGTTGCGTCCAATCACAAATAGCCTGAACCTTGACAGGATCCATCTCGATGGAAGAGGGGGAAAAAATATATCCCAAAAAGGAAATCTTTTGAACCCCAAAAACGCACTTAGAACCCTTCACACACAAGGAATTAGACCGCAAAACCTGAAAAACCCTCCTGACCTGCTGGACATGAGAGTCCCAGTCATCCGAAAAAATCAAAATATCATCCAGATACACAATCATAAATTTATCCAAATAATCACGGAAAATGTCATGCATAAAGGACTGAAAGACTGAAGGGGCATTTGAAAGACCAAAAGGCATCACCAAATACTCAAAGTGGCCCTCGGGCGTATTAAATGCGGTCTTCCACTCATCCCCCTGCTTAATTCGCACCAAATTATACGCCCCACGGAGATCTATCTTAGAGAACCACTTGGCCCCCTTTATGCGAGCAAACAAATCAGTCAGCAGTGGCAACGGATATTGATATTTAACCGTGATTTTATTCAAAAGCCGATAATCAATACACGGTCTCAAAGAGCCATCTTTCTTAGCCACAAAGAAAAAACCGGCTCCTAAGGGAGATGACGAAGGACGAATATGTCCCTTTTCCAAGGACTCCTTTATATATTCTCGCATAGCAGCATGTTCAGGCACAGACAGATTAAATAAACGACCCTTAGGGTATTTACTACCCGGAATCAAATCTATGGCACAATCGCACTCCCGGTGCGGAGGTAATGAACCAAGCTTAGGTTCTTCAAATACGTCACGATATTCAGTCAAGAATTCAGGAATCTCAGAGGGAATAGATGATGAAATGGAAACCACAGGTACGTCCCCATGCTTCCCCTTACATCCCCAGCTTAACACAGACATAGCTTTCCAGTCAAGGACTGGGTTATGAGATTGCAGCCATGGCAATCCAAGCACCAACACATCATGTAGGTTATACAGCACAAGAAAGCGAATAATCTCCTGATGATCCGGATTAATCCGCATAGTTACTTGTGTCCAGTATTGTGGTTTATTACTAGCCAATGGGGTGGAGTCAATCCCCTTCAGGGGTATAGGAGTTTCAAGAGGCTCCAAATCATACCCACAGCGTTTGGCAAAGGACCAATCCATAAGACTCAAAGCGGCGCCAGAGTCGACATAGGCATCCGCGGTAATAGATGATAAAGAACAAATCAGGGTCACAGATAGAATAAACTTAGACTGTAAAGTGCCAATTGAAACAGACTTATCAAGCTTCTTAGTACGCTTAGAGCATGCTGATATAACATGAGTTGAATCACCGCAATAGAAGCACAACCCATTTTTTCGTCTTAAATTCTGCCGTTCACTTCTGGACAGAATTCTATCACATTGCATATTCTCTGGCGTCTTCTCAGTAGACACCGCCAAATGGTGCACAGGTTTGCGCTCCCGCAGATGCCTATCGATCTGGATAGCCATTGTCATGGACTCATTCAGACCCGCAGGCACAGGGAACCCCACCATAACATCCTTAATGGCATCAGAGAGACCCTCTCTGAAATTCGCCGCCAGGGCGCACTCATTCCACTGAGTAAGCACAGCCCATTTACGGAATTTCTGGCAGTATATTTCAGCTTCGTCTTGCCCCTGAGATAGGGACATCAAGGCCTTTTCCGCCTGAAGCTCTAACTGAGGTTCCTCATAAAGCAACCCCAAGGCCAGAAAAAACGCATCCACATTGAGCAACGCAGGATCCCCTGGAGCCAATGCAAAAGCCCAATCCTGAGGGTCGCCCCGGAGCAAGGAAATCACAATCCTGACCTGCTGAGCAGGATCTCCAGCAGAGCGAGATTTCAGGGACAAAAACAACTTGCAATTATTTTTGAAATTTTGAAAGCAAGATCTATTCCCCGAGAAAAATTCAGGCAAAGGAATTCTAGGTTCAGATATAGGAACATGAACAACAAAATCTTGTAAATTTTGAACTTTCGTGGTGAGATTATTCAAACCTGCAGCTAAACTCTGAATATCCATTTTAAACAGGTGAACACAGAGCCATTCCAGGATTAGAAGGAGAGAGAGAGAGAGAAAGGCTGCAATATATGCAGACTTGCAAGAGATTCAATTACAAGCACACTCAGAACTGAAGGGAAGGGGAGAAAAAAAAAAAAAAAAAAAAAAATCTTCAGCAGACTTCTCTTTTCTCTCCTTTCTCTGTCAATTAATTTAACCCTTTTTTGGGCCGGTCAAACTGTTATGGTTCTCAATGGCAAGAGAACATAGCCCAGCAAACATAGGTACTAGCTCTTGGAAGGATGGAAACTAAACTGACCATGAACTAAACCTGCCGCACAACCAACAGTAGCCGGGTAGCGTTGCCTACGTTTTTTATCCCTAGACGCCCAGCGCCGGCCGGAGGACTAACTAATCCTGGCAGAGGAAAATATAGTCCTGGCTCACCTCTAGAGAAGTTTCCCCGATAGGCAGACAGAGGCCCCCACATATATTGGCGGTGATTTTAGATGAAATGACAAACGTAGTATGAAAATAGGTTTAGCAAAATTGAGGTCCGCTTACTAGATAGCAGGAAGACAGAAAGGGCACTTTCATGGTCAGCTGAAAACCCTATCAAAATACCATCCTGAAATTACTTTAAGACTCTAGTATTAACTCATAACATCAGAGTGGCAATTTCAGATCACAAGAGCTTTCCAGACACAGAAACGAAACTACAGCATTGAACTGGAACAAAATGCAAAAACAAACGAGGACTAAAGTCCAACTTAGCTGGGAGTTGTCTAGCAGCAGGAACATGCACAGAAAGGCTTCTGATTACAATGTTGACCGGCATGGAAGTGACAGAGGAGCAAGGCTAAACAGCGACTCCCACATCCTGATGGAAACAGGTGAACAGAGGGGATGATGCACACCAGTTCAATTCCACCAGTGGCCACCGGGGGAGCCCCAAATCCAATTTCACAACAGTCGGGTGC
This sequence comes from Ranitomeya variabilis, assembly GCF_051348905.1. Classification (NCBI taxonomy): domain Eukaryota; kingdom Metazoa; phylum Chordata; class Amphibia; order Anura; family Dendrobatidae; genus Ranitomeya; species Ranitomeya variabilis. The sequence goes on along the minus strand of NC_135237.1, from coordinate 325,426,779 downwards.
TCCTGGGACCAGGTCCGGAGTAGTGAGTGTCGCGGCTCCAGACATACACCGCCGAACGTTCCGTGCATACCACCCGAGCGGGTTCTGGTGGCGGTTGTAGGTCACCTGATCCCCCTTTTGCAACGGTTCTCCGCCTCGGCCACAGCAGGGAGTCCTTACGTTACAGTGCGCAACAAAAACATCAGTATCCAATCCCGGCTCATGTATGAGGCCCCATCCCCTTTTTACATGGTAGGCCAACACAGTTCCCCGCCTGACCGCGTCTCGGTCATCCCATGCCGGAGGGGATTGTTGTACTTTCAATGGACCCATCAACTCGACCTCTTTCCGTCCTTCCCAATGTAGGATCAAGCACTGTCTATATTGTTCCCACGTAAGCACCGCAAGAGTGAATCCGTTCTCCCGGGATCCATCTGTCCCAACCCAGGGGTTGTCCCACCGAAGAACTACCCCGTCTGGGCTCACATCCACAGGTTCCCCCATTCTAGTCGGCAGCGGTGGCACCATCCTTCCCAGGGCATCGGGGGGTAATACCATTAACCCCGCCGAGAAGCGTCGACCCTCACTGAGATGGGGGCCGATCGTGGAAGCGGGCTCGTGGGGGGGCGCAGGGGCGCTCTCCGTACCTGCGCCTGATGTGGTTCCATCGATGCCGATCTGGTCCATTAACAAGGGTGCTGGAATCGGCCGTAGCCCGGACCGCGGCTCCTCCGATGCGGTCCCCGAACGCTGTTCCGCTCGTTGTGGTTCCTCCTCCGCTGACTCCGAGGCCAGGATTGGGGGACTCGGCTCCGCTATCTGTTCCAAAGGCTTCGGATCCGCCGGCTGTAGAGGACACGGGTCCACCTCTAGTGAACGAGGGTAAGCCGGGACTGCTCCTTCCCCGTTCCGGCACTCGCTGTTCTTCATCATGATCTGCTGATCGGTGGCAATGCATGCATCTGACTCCGCCATTTCTCCGAGGTCGGGCTTCTTCATCACCCGCTTCCCGCCGTTGCAAATCAGGAGGTTGTCCTCTGCTTTGGGGCAGGTCATCTCCTTGCAGCCAGAAGCGCAGGGGGCGGTATCCATTTATCGCGCCATTCTGGTAGTCTCCTCCCATAGCACGCCCTCCTTCTTCTCCGAAGTAGCAATGGCGGCGGCTTTTGGCGGGAACTTCTCTTGGTCAATGGTAGCACACAGTCTTTGCAATAAAGTACAGTTCAAGCACAACAAATCACAGTTCCAAGGCACACATGACCTGATTCTTCAGGCTTAAGTAGATCCTGTTCGTGACGCCAAGTTGGAGCGCCCCCACACCGCCACAGGGCCTAGGGGTACCCGGAGCCGGGCCACTGGGTCTCAGTCCTGGGGTTGTCACGGTGGCTAGACCCGGTCCGTGGCCCTGTTTGTCAGTGGGGGACGTCCGGTAGAATAAGTGATGATGATGATGCAGTAACGGTGGTGTAGCGGTGCAGTTGTGGGGGTGCAGGTCGCGGTAAATAACGAGGACACCAGGTTGCAGTCTCTTTACCTCTTTACTGGAGATCTCTCAGTCCGCAGTCCAGAATACGGTTCACCAGGCTGCGCAAGTCCGGTCGGTCCGATGGCACTTCCAGAGTTCTCCTCACAGGTGGAAATCAGTGCCCTCCTTCTTAGCGCTATGTGTTGTAGTCCTTCCCTGCTGTGCTCACGGAAAGTACCCCACAACTGTTGTGTCTGTTTCTTAAGTTCCCTCACAACTCGATTCACTGATGTTCTTCTCGTATTCCATCCCTCCCTGTTATTCAGGTTGGAACGGCACCCATTTGTCAGGTAGGCCTGGAGTTCTTCCGGGACCCTAGAGACGCCCCTCTCCCGCAATTGCCCCCCAAGACTTCATAGGTGATATGTGGTAGACAGCCCGCCTTAAACTGACTGCCCTGCCGCTGTTTGGAGTATGGCTTGAAGCTGTATGCTATTCCACTCCCTCGGCGTTCCGGCCACCGGTAATGCGCCTCAGTAGGATGTTGCTCCAGTCCTACAGCATGACCCCTACTGGTATTCTCCTTTTTGCTTGATCTCGTTTCTCACTCAGCACAATCTATCTCGCTTCTAGTCCTTTCTTGGGCACCGCCGCTATGCTGAGCAGGCACGGTCCCGTTATGTTCTTTCTAATGCCAAGCCTCTGTCAGGATCCCACCCCTGACAGAGACCCTACTGTCTCTTCCTCCACAACACCCTCTGCCACAAGGTGTTGCTTCGTTCAATCCAGTCAGCTTTCTCCTCTAACTTCCTGCCTGACCCCCAGTTTACCCACTATGGTGGGGAGTGGCCTAATGAATAGAACCCTTAGCTCCCCCCGGAGGCCCTGCTGTGAAACATATTGGTGTCTGTGATACCTGGTCAGATGAACTCCTTCAGTGCCATCGAACGCACCATGGCTCCCCATAGTGGCGGATCCACAGTACTGCAACGACCAGGACTCTGGGGCGCTGCAATAAGTATTCAGACCCTTTACTCACTATTGAGTGGAAGTTGTTATGATCTGGTGGCCTAGGAGCAGCATGGACGAGCTCTGGAGTAGGTGGCCTCTATACTGACCACAGACCCTGAACTTAACACCGCAACTAGAAGTAGCCGTGGGATGTTCCTGTCACTCCCTAGACACCTCGTCACAGCCGGAGGACTAATTACCCCTAAAGAAAGAAACAGGAAAACTATCTTGCCTCAGAGAAAATCCCCAAAGGAAAGACAGCCCCCCACAAATATTGACTGTGAGAGGAGAGGGAAATTACAAACGCAGACTGAAAACAGAATTTAGCAAAGGAGGCCACGTTACCTAGAAAGAAAAGACAGGACAGAGTACTGTGCGGTCAGTATTAAAATACTACAAAAATCCACCACAGAGAATACAAAAATCTCCACACCTAACTAAAGGCATGGAGGGTAACTCTGCGACTCCAGAGCTTCCAGCTTGGCTGAATAAATCCTTACACAGACAAAGCTGGACAAGAAAAAACATAGCAATTCACTGGACTATAAAGTCCACCGCATGTGGACTGCAAAAACAAAGCCAGGACTTATCTTTGATGATTTGGACAATCCAGCAGGAGAAACAAAGCAGAGATGTGAATCCTCCAGAAAAACAATGGACAACTGGCACTCACTAAAGGGTGAAGCCAGACTAAATAGCCCCGCCCAAACTGGAAGCACCTGATGACTGCTGTGAAGGACAAACAGCAGCACTACCACTTATAACCACCGGAGGGAGCCCAAGAGCAGAACCCGCAACAGAATTCACAACAGGAAGTACACTTTTGAGCTAGTACAGCCATGAGTCTTCTTAGGAAAGGTGTAACAAGTTTTCCACCCTTGGATTTGGGGATCCTTTGCCATTCTTCCTTGCAGATCCTCTCCAGTTCCGTCAGGTTGGATGGTGAACGTTGGTGGACAGCCATTTTCTGGTCTCTCCAGAGATGCTCAATTGGGTTTAGGTCAGGGCTCTGCTGGGCCAGTCAAGAATGGTCACAGAGGTGTTCTGAAGCCACTCCTTTGTTATTTTAGCGGTGTACTTAGGGTCATTGTCTTGTTGGAATGTGAAGTCTGAGGTCCAGAGCACTCAGGAAGAGGTTTTCATCCAGGATATTTCTGTACTTGGCCGCATTCATGTTTCCTTCAATGACAACCAGTCATCCTGCCCCTGCAGCTGAAAAACACCCTCATAGCATGATGCTGCCACCACAATGTTTCATTGTTGGGATTGTATTGGACAGGCGATGAGCAGTGCCTGGTTTTCTCCACACATACCACTTATAATTATCACCAAAAAGGTCTATCTTTGTCTCATCAGACCAGAAAATCTTATTTCTCATAGTCTGGGAGTCCTTTGTGTGTTTTTTTTTTTAGCAAACTCTATGTGGGTTTTCATATGTCTTGCACTGACGAGAGGCTTCCATTGGGCCACTCTGCTATAAAGGGCTGACTGGTGGAGGGCTGCAGTATAGTTGACTTTGTGGAACTTTCTCCCATCTCCCTACTGCATCTCTGGAGCTCAGCCACAGTTCTTGGGGTTCTTCTTTACCTCTCTCACCAAGGCTCTTCTCCTCTGATTGCTCAGTTTGGCTGGACGGTCAGGTCTAGGAAGACTTATGGTGGTCCCAAACTTCTTCCATTTAAGGATTATGGAGGCCACTGTGCTCTTAGGAACCTTGAGTACTGCAGAAATTCTTTTGTAATCTTGGCCGGATCTCTGCCTTGCCACAATTCTGTCTCTGAGCTCCTTGGCCAGTCCCTATGACCTCATAATTCTCATTTGATCTGACATGTACTGTGAGCTGTGAGGTCTTATATAGACAGGTGTGTGCCTTTCCAAATCAAGTCCCATCAGTTTAATTAAACACAGCTGGGCTCCAATGAAGGAGTAGAACCATCTCAAGGAGGAGCACAAGGAAATAGACAGGATGTGACTTAAATATGAGTGTCTGAAGCAAAGGGTCTGAATACTTATGTCCATGTTATATTTCAGTTTTTGCTCTTTTATTACATTTGCAAAAATTTCTACATTTCTGTTTTTTTTCAGTCAAGATGGGGTGCAGAGTGTACATTAATGTAAAAAAAAAATAACTTTTTTGAATTTACCAAATGGCTGCAATGAAACAAAGAGTGAAAAATTTAAAGGGATCTGAATACTTGCCGTACCCACTGTATAAACTGTACTATCATTCTTAGCAATTTACTACTTTGCACATAAAGAGTGATTCTCTCATCAAAATAAAGATCTAAAATAAATGAAAATGAGCACAAACCCTATTTTTTTTAAAATCCTTCTATAATCCAGCATTATAAATATAGACTGTGATTATATAGGGTATTTACCCTATTTTTATAAAATTAACTGCCCCTGCATTGCTTATGATTTGACCAGTTATAATTTCTAATTAACAACCTTTACACATACACTCAACACTACAGATTTCCCGTGAACATCCAGAGATACTGAAAATGTCAATTATAGAGCCCTTATTGCCTAAAGGTGTATCCGTTCTACCAAACCCAAGTTTCTGTCAATTTGAATTAACTGGTTTAGGTGTATCCAATAAAAACTAGGATAAAAAGGTTCTTTATAGAGGTATTAAGCCCGGAACCCTTTTACGATTGCTGCATATATTCAGCCACCACCCTGTTGATCTGCTATTACATTATTGTTTTTAAAGGTATAATAAAGGCGGCGCCCGGCACCAAGAAGATGTGAGTGACAGCTGTGTGGCGTCTGAAGCAGGGGGGAAACGCCGGCCTCCTTGACTGAAGATCAGGTATTTCTGACAAATTAAAAAACGGATTATTTCTCTAGTTACAGCACCCAGAACTAAAAGAGCCACCTTGTCAGAATGCAGCATTACTGCAGCACAAGGTGGCTCTTTTAGTTTGAAAGGACTGGGGGGGTGACAGGTTCCCTTTAAGAACTGGAGAATGAAGAGGGAAGAAGAAAGAAAATACTCCTCTCATGTCAAATATTGAGTTGTTTTTCGGCCATTTAATTCATGATATTTGTCAAAACAGTGTAAAATGGATCTGTCACCAGATTGAAAAAGCAAGCTGCATACGTTATTAAAGTATATAACATAAGCCTTACGAGGTTGGTTTATTTACTTTGAAAAACCATGTCAGTATGGCTCTTTTAATTTTAAAATGTATGCGTCTACCTATTGTCCCGATCCATTTTTGGATTCATGGCAGCTCTGGTTCCACTATGTTTTAAATGTAGCTTTTTTCTTTTCAGGCCAACGGGCGATAATGTCAGTTTCCCCTGCTGGCAGCCTGCTGCAATTGCAGTGTGGCTAGGTCAGCTGATGTAGGTGGTGACTACTCCCACCATCCTTTAAATGGTCACCTGATGCATCAGCTGAATGTTGGTGATAGAGTTTCTCTATGGAGACCAGCCTTGCAGGTGCAGCTCTCTGGTGTCAGCTACTTCTGGAGTTTGGAGTCCTGTTTCTGTGTAATCTGCAGTGTAGAGATTGGCCGCACAGTCTAGAAGCTATGTGTTGTGTTTATACCTTGTCTGTCTTGTGTTTGTCACCACCCCCTGTGTTGTGCCATCTACAGTTGTGAGGATAGCGCCCTTGCTGGTCAGTGCACTAGCCATGGCAGTGTGAGGTGACAGCAAGGGATGAGCTTCATGATGGTGGTGGGAGGAAGGACCTGCTTAGGGCATTAGGGTAGTGCAGGGACAGGCTCAGGTTGGAGCTCAGGAGGTGTCATATTTATCATTCCCTACCAGTAGGGCCTTCGTTTCCCCTATACCATCCCATTGTTTGTGTGTTGTGCCATCCGCTGACTGACCCCCTGGTAGGATTGTGACACCTATTCTGATTAACAAGCTAAATCGGTGTCCCTTCTCCCTATTGACTCTCCATTCACCTATGTGATTGACAGCCTCATCAGTGTCCCTTCTCCCTATTGAATATCTATTCACCTATCCTGATAGACAAGCTCCTCAGTGTTTCTCTACCCTGTTGATGAAGTCTTATACTATGTTTTATTGTACAGGGTGGTCTATTTATATGGATTCACCTAAATTAAATGGGAATGGTTGGTGATATAAATTTCCTGTTTGTGGCACATTAGTATATGGGAGGGAGAAAACTTTTCAAGTTGGGTGGTGACCATGGCGGCCATTTTGAAGTCAGCCATTTTGGATCCAACTTCATTTTTTTCAATGGGAAGCGGGTCATGTGACACATCAAACTTATTGAGAATTTCACAAGAAAAACAATGGTGTGCTTGGTTTACCATAACTTTATTCTTTCATGAGTTATTTACAAGATTCTTTTTGTTTACAGCCATTGACATGCCGCAGAGGTTAACATGTGAGGAGCGGATAGAAATTGCGTTGCTGTCTGGTGAACGCAGTACACGGTTCTTTGCAGCCGATTTCACTGCCAGACACCCTATGAGACCACCCATCTCCCATGCTACTGTTAGCAAACTGCTTGCCAAATTTCGTGAAACAGGTTCAGTGTTGGATTTACCAAAATGTAGATGCAAGAAAACTGTCACTAATGAAGAAACATCAGTGGCTGTCCTAGCTTCATTCAGCAAGAGCCCACAGCGTAGCACTCGCCGCATGTCACTGGAGAGTGGCATCTGTCGAATATCCCTTTGGCGGATATTAGCTACTCACAAATGGCACCTTTACAAAATCCAGCTGCTGCAGCATCTCAATGAGGATGGCCCAGATCGGCGCACTGAATTTGTAGAATTGGGTAAAGCAAAAATTGGAACAGGACCCTCAGTTTACACATTAGTCAATTGGCAATTGCCTATGCTGTGAAGATACGAGATGCGCAGCATCTGAAACAACGGATACTGGAAGCCTGTGCTAGCATTTCTTCTGTGGTTTTGCTATCAGTGTGTCAAGAGTGGTAGAAGAGTGTTGCATTGACAATCCAACACAATGGGCAGCACTTTGAACACATTTTATAAGTGGTCATAAACTAGTAAATAACTCAAGAAAGAATAAAGTTATGTTAAAACCAAGCACACCATTGTTTTTTGTGAAATTCTCAATAAGTTTGATGTGTCACATGACCCTCTTCCCATTGGAAAAAAATAAAGTTGGATCCAAAATGTCCAACTTCAAAATGGCCACCATGGTCACCACCCATCTTGAAAAGTTTTCCCCCTCCCATATAATAATGTGCCACAAACAGGAAGTTGATATCACCAACCATTCCCATTTTATTTAGGTGTATCCATATAAATTGCCCACCCTGTATATCACTTGAAAGAAACTTAAAATACAAAATGGCTTCAAGAACATTTCTACAAATCCCCACCAGTGGAAGCAGACCCTGTCCCTTCATACAACATGTGGAAATGCATAAGATGCATGGGCAGCACGGTGGCTCAGTGGATAGCATTGCAGCGTTGGTGTCCTTGGTTCTAATCCCACCTTGGACAACATCTGCAAGGAGTTTGTATGTTCTCCCCGTGTTTGCGTGGGTTTCCTAAGGGTACTCAGGTTTCCTCCCAAATACCAAAGACATACTGATAGGGAATTTAGATTGTGAGCCCCATCGGGCACAGTGATGATAATGTGTGCAAACTGTAAAAGCGCTGTGGAATATGTTAGGGCTATATAAAAATTAATAAAGAATAAAGATAAGATAGTTATGCACTCACATATTTGTTGTGCCAACATATTCTTCTCCTTGCCTCCTCCGATGACACTGGGTATATTATCTTTGCACAAAATTTGAAAGATCTTAAAGTGTTTAGGTATACACTGTGTGCAGAATTGTTAGGCATATATTCCAATTTCAAGTTGTATAAATTTGAATGCTCTTTGGGTGAAGCAGATCAGGTGATGTGTATTTGTGTAATAAGGAACGGTGTGGACTATGGATGCAACTCCTTTTACCACAGTGTGCAGAATTATTAGGCAGCTTGTTTTCCTCACGGAAATGTGCTCAAAAATAATTTTAACTGAGTCTGAAAAGTAAAAAATTGTTAAAAATCTTGCAGAGGAATGCAGCACTCTTGAAATTGCTAAGATCCTCCAAAGTTTTGTTGCGAATAGTCAACAGGGTCAGAAAAAAGGTGCTTAGAAAAAAAAATACAATCATTAACTGCCATAGACTTGAGAAGAATCAAATGAGAAGCGACCAGGAGCACATTATCCTCCAGTGCTGTCATATTCCAGTACTGCAACCTTCTGGAGTGCCCAGAAGTACAGGGTGCTCTGTGCTCATAGACATGGCTGTGGTTAGGGAGGCTGAACCCTGACCACTACTGAACAAAGCGCATATGTTGAAATATCAAGACATAGCCAAGAAATATCTGAAGACAGATTTTTCAAAGGTTTTATGGACTGATGAGCTGAGATTAACTCATGATGGATCTGATGGATGGGCCGGATCAGTAATAGACACAGATCTCCACTTCTACTCTAATGCCAGCAAAGTGGAGGTGGGATACTGCTATGGGTTGATACTATTAAAGATAAGCTAGTTGGATAATTTTGGGTTGAAGATGGACTCATAATTAACTCCCAAACCCTCTGCCAGTTTTTAGAAGACATCTTATTCAGGCGTTGGTACAGAAAAAACTCTGCATCTTTCAAGAAAACCATGATTTTTATGCAGGATAATGCATGAAAGTACTCAACTGCTTATCTAGCCAGGAAAGGCCTTAAAGATGAATGAATATTGACATGGCACCTGAGCTAAATCCTATTGAGAACTTTTGGGCACTTCTTAAATGGCAGAGTTATGGTGAAAGAAAACGGTACACTTCTCTGTGTCTTGGAGACTGTGGTGGGTACTGCCCAAAAGTTGACCGTCATCAGATTAAGCAACTGACAGGCTCCATTGATGGAAGGCTTATGGCTGTTATTGAACATAAGCGTGGTCATATTGGTCACTGATCCTTTTTTGACTGATCAGAAATGTAATTTTGTGCATTTTGTCAGTTGTTTGGTTACTATTCTAACTTTATCAAATTAAAATAAACAATTGGGATTTACAGTATTCATTTATTTGCACACCAACAGTTGCCCAATAATTAAGCACACATATATATTCTCCTAAGAAAGGCAAAACTTCACTTTTACCTTCATAAAGGGGTTGTCCATTACTCAGACAACCCTTACTCAATCACTATGCTTCCACAAAAGTAAAATAATAGCATCTATACTCACTTCCACTTATAGGGCCGTTCCAGTGGTGTCGGCACTGGCTTTACTTACAGGAAATCAGTGGTTGCTTCAATGTCCCCTCCTTCAAACGTAACTGACATCGGGAGGACGTGAGAGCTGCAGCATTGCTGGAACAGCCCCATCATTGGAGGCGAATATAGATGTATTCTTTTACTTGTGGGAAACAGTGATTGAGAAGGGGATGTCCGAATAGTGGACAACCCATTCAAATATTCAGATTTATTAACCTTTTTGATTGACAGACAGCGCAGTTCAATAATAAAATTAATCATCAGAATTACAAATTGCTTAATAATTGTGCACAGTGTAGTCTAAAGTTGTTTCAAATCCTCCATACCCCTTGCAGCCAAGATACCACACACATGTTCCCGCACTCGAACTTGTATCTCCCTTGATGCGAGGTCCACATACACTTTTAGGCAACTGAAAGATGCTTAGTAGTGTAGTTAGCCATCTGTTAACTCAGACATAGAGTAGTTGAATAAATAATCTTAACAACTGACAAAATTTCCCCATAAAAGAAATATCTCAATTTTTACTCGGTTCTAGCTGTAGCTGTCAGGCTGAATGGGTGAAATCAGAATGCAGTTGGACACATGAGCTCACTTACTCTTTCTTTCTTTTAGTTATACTGTACAGCACCATCATATCATTATCATTATTTATTTCTAAAACATAATTAATTCCATGCTGCTGTACATGTGAAGGGGTTACACAGAAATTACATATAAATTACAATTAACAAACAATGATAGACTTGGGGAGGACCCTGTCGGGGTTTACAGATATCATCATTCATCATCACTGTCCCCACAGGGGCTCACAATCTAAATTTCCTATCAGTATTGGAGGAAATTCACACAAACACAGGGAGAACAATGTCCCTGAACTCAGAAACTCAGCACTAAAATGCAACAGTGCCACTTGCAACTCAACGCAACTCAATGGCTGAGCCACTGTGCTGCCCCTTTAGTTGACTCACAAAATTCTCATTATAATATTGTCATTTTAAAGCCATTCTGACATGGATTTTGAAAACAAGTACACCAGTCTCTTCTTTGAATTTCATTCCATCACCATTTTCAAGATGTCTGTTTGCTGTCAATGAATGGGAATGGGAAAATGTTGAGGTTGAAATTCGAAAGTAACCTAATGCTTTTGATGACCAACAGTTTTCTACAATTATATTAAGTATAGACATGCTACCAAAATTAATACATTACAGCAAACACAATAGACAGGATGGGAAAGAAAGTTTAGACTGGATAAAAAATATATCACATATTAAGAAATATTAGCGGGCCGTAGACAAATAAGGCTCTGACACTAACGAAAACAACCCAGTTTCTTACATCAGTGCCATAGACTTTAAAGGGAATCTGTCTGTAGGATCTCCAATGCTAAGCCATCTATATGGGCATGCAGGTCATAGAAAGCTGAATAAAATGATTCTTTGATATCTGCGATCAGGTGTCCAATTCCAGAGAAATCCACTTTTTTCTTATATGAAGATGAGCTGTTCAGGACTATGGGCTGGACCCTGACCTGCATAAGAATCTTTCTCCAGAGACTATTTTACATGAAAGGAGGCATTACCATTGTGAGATATGTAACTAAGTGCACAGTAGAACTGAACTTTGTCTTATAACAAATGTGTTAGCAGCTGTAGCTCTCACAGCTCTACTGTATTGTAACAATATTGCAACACTGACTGTGAGATGAAAGCTGAAGCACTGCAGTTCAGGAGAGCAGACCGCGGCCATTACACATCACACAAGTAGCTGCCTCTTTTATTTATAATTAGCTCTGGAGGCAGAGTTTCAGGGAGCTCAGTGTCCGGACCATAGTCCTCAATTGCTCATTTACATATAAGCAAACTATGGATTTCCCTGGAATAAAAAATTAGATTGCAGATATCAAGGTATCATTTTGTTCAGCTTCCTATGACCTACATGGCCATATAGACGGGTAAGGAGGGGTAATACTACTGACAGATTTCCTTTAAATAGAGCAGCAATAGCACATGCAGGATCAACATTTTCACCACAGACCTAGCATCTGTCAGCTAACCAGTTAATAAGTTAAAAAAGTTTTTGGCCATGATACCCCTTCAATGCTTTGGTAATTAGGACACATAAGATATCTACATTGAAATTTTTGTTTATTTGTATTACTAATTCAATTCTGACTCCAAAAATTGCCAATTAGGTTAATCAGATCCCAGTTTTGTTCACATATGTCAGCAGGCTTAATTTTAGTATAGTGGTAATCCTTACAATAACAAGAAATGAGTATAGCGGAGCTGGTGTTAAGAGGACCCCGCTGAGTGTGATACAATTCATGGTTTCATTTCTTTTGTGCTTCAAAGAAAGTTTTACAACAATATCATTTCCATAAAATGCTGTACTGGATAATGCCACAAAGTCCCTTTGATTGAGCCGAGCTTGTCACCAATGCTGTTATATCCTGTCGTTCTTTTAAAAATAACCATTCTTTTCCTTCACACAGAAAACCTCAAACTGAGCAGGAAATATTTTTCTAAATAAGTGTAAAGAATATGTACCTCTGCTGTTTTAGTCTAGTGTAGAGATGTGGTAGAACTTCAGTTTGGCAATGAGTAATTTGAAACAAATATTCTGGGAGAATATAGGCAGAATTTATCTGGAGCAATGTGCGAAAAGGATTTCACATTAAAGGAAACCTGACATTTTGCGGGTAATGACATGGTAATAACAACATTGTGCTTGTCATTAAACTACGGTATGTGATTTGGAGTTTTGCCATACTTATAAATGAAAAACTTGCCTCCTTGTGTGTAAAACCATTATTCCCAGTCATCGGTGTGGTGCAGCATCCTGGCCGAGTCGCCAAGTCATGTTCCAAAAACACGCCCATTCCCGATCACTCCACAGCCTGGTAATGTCAGCGCGGACGGAATTGAAATGCAGTGCATACCCTTTTAGGGTCTTGGCTCAGAATACCCTTTTTACGAGCAGATAGACAAGGTGTATGCACATCAGCCTCACTAAACATACTGCACATGAATGTAAACATGTCTGCATTGACGCTACCAGGTTGTGGAGCGATCAATCAAATGGAATGGGAGTGTTTTTAAAAGATGTACCTCCTCGATGAATCAGGGCAGCGGTTTTACACAAAAGGAGGCAAGTTTTCAATTTATAACCATGTGAAAACCACAAAACATATAGTTTAGTTGCCAACACAATTGTTATTAGTTACCATGTAATTACCTGTCAGAACCAAGGATCAGGTTTATGGACGATTTTCTTTTTTCTTCCGTTCTGCTCTGTAGACGGGGGTGGGACTGCTGACATCATGCTGAGTGACAGACGACGCCCCATTGCCTAACTACGGGAAGCCGGGTGTCAGCCAAAATGATGTTGCAAGTCACGCCCTGTTGACACAGCTGCCCAGAAGAAAAAGAGCTGTTCTGTTGATGTGTGGCAGCTGAATTGCTGGCAGGAGCGATTGGTGACTGCTTTGAGCCATTGCCAGGTAAAACAGGCAGGTAGTTAGCAACTACCTGTCATTTAGTTTTTAGGCCTATAGTCCTGGATAACCTCTTTAAATCCCCAGAATATAGTGATTTGCTTCCTCATTGATGCCAGCAGTAAACTACATTTTAAAGTAAGCCTTTCTCTGAGTAGATATCAGTTCTTGTCTATAATTTGATATGAGCTTTCATTGATCACATGTATTCACCTGCAACCTGGATGTCATATTCATATTCCTGTGTGGCATACTTACACTCCAAAATTCAGGATATTTAAAAACTACCCCAAGAATTACCTTAACATATCAATGAATTCCCTACTTCATTTCATTTTTAGGTCCATCCCGACAAAATACAAGATAATTGGTCAGTATATTTATGGTAGAGATTTAGCAAAGGCTATCATGACCTGAGATGAGATGGATGGTCAGGTTTGGCGTACAGTTAAAAAAAGTTTCAGTGCAGGTACCAGAACAGTACCAGAGCCCGAACCCAAACACGGACCCCGTTCACTTGAATGGGGGAAGAAAATCCAGTGTTTGCCATGCTGTCATGTGCATGAGACTGCGGTAAACACTGCTTCTGACCGGTGGTAAAATCATTACAGCGTAGCGGTGACATCATTGAGGTTACCGCCGGTCACTGAGGCTGCGTTCCTGAACTGCGGGGACCTTTGTGAGATCACCGCTATCACAGGTTGGACCAGATGACCCAGGAGGTCCCTTACAACTCTATCATTCTATGATTCTATGATTCTGATTTAAAAAATGTCTCACGGTGCAATGGTAAGTTCAACATAGTTCACCGTGAGAATTTTTATCACCGTGATAGCGTTGATCTCACCTAGGTCCCCGCAGTTCAGAGTCCCAGCTGAGAATGCAGCCTTAGAGACCAGCGGTAACCTTGATGATGTCACTGCTAGTCACTGAGGCTGAGCTGGCAGCAGTTAATTCCCCAGTGATTCTCAGCCTGGATGGTCGCCTCTTTGCACCTTCCAAGTTGAAAACTGTTTATCCTCAGGCATGGATTACGGCATGGAACAGAACTTCGGACAGATGAGGGATATGGTTGTTTTTTGAATGGGTGTTAGGTGAGTGTAACTGTGTTTGTTATTTCGAAATAAAAATGAAAAACTTTATATAAGGACTTTATATTTGCTGAGTGTATATTTACAATGCAAAAGAGGATTAGTAATGGAGAGGCGTCTAAAGCTGGAGTTACACTAAACGACTTACCAACGATCACGACCAGCGATACGACCTGGCCGTGATAGTTGGTAAGTCGTTGTGTGGTCGCTGGGCAGCTGTCACACAGACAGCTCTCTCCAGCGACCAACAATCAGGGGAACGACTTCGGCATCGTTGAAACTGTCTTCAACGATGCCGAAGTCCCCCTGCAGCACCCGGGTAACCAGGGTAAACATCGGGTTACTAAGTGCAGGGCTGCGCTTAGTAACCCGATATTTACCCTGGTTACCATTGTAAAAGTAAAAAAAAAAAAACACTACATACTCACATTCTGATGTCTGTCACGTCCCCCGCCGGCGTCCACAGGGTTAAAACTGCTTTCGGCAAGAGCGCTGCTAATATGCATGCGCTGCTGCCGAGAGCTTCCCTGCACTGAATGTGTCAGCGCCGGCAGTAACAGCGGTGACGTCACCGCTGTGCTCTGCTTTACGGCCGGCGCTGACACAGTCAGTGCAGGGGAGCTCTCGGCAGCAGCGCATGCATATTAGCAGCGCTCTTGCCGAAAGCAGTTTTAACCCTGTGGACGCCGGGGGACGTGACAGACATCAGAATGTGAGTATGTACTGTTTTTTTTTAACTTTTACAATGGTAACCAGGGTAAATATCGGGTTACTAAGCGCGGCCCTGCGCTTAGTGACCCGATATTTACCCTGGTTACAAGTGAACACATTGCTGGATCAGTGTCACACACGCCGATCCAGCGATGACAGCGGGTGATCAGCGACCAAAAAAAGGTCCTGATCATTCCCATCGACCAACGATCTCCCAGCAGGGGCCTGATCGTTGGTCGCTGTCACACATAACGAGATTGTTAGCGGGATCGTTGCTACATCTCCAAAAGCGTGATATCGTTATGTGTGACTCAGCCTTAAGTCATGGGCTTGATGTCACCAGACAATACAAAGGTGATATCAACCTCACAGGGCAAGTGGGAAGAGCCAGGCAAAGCACCAGAATTGGTGCATCTAATGGATGCGCTTTTTCTGGCCGGCTGCAGGCTGCTGTTTTTAGGCTGGCCCCTTACCAGCCTGAGAATATCAGCCCCCAGCTGTCTGCTTTAGCTTGGCTGGTTGTCAAAAATGGGGTGACCCCTGCCTTTTTTTAATTATTTAAATAATTTAAAAAAAGTGTGGACCCTTCTATTCTTGATAACCAACCTTGCTAAAGCTGAAGAACATAAAGAAACAGAAGAGCACTCACCGTCCATGCAAAAACGTCCGTTCTTTATTGATTTATGGCTTCACAATAAAATAGCAGAGCATGGCAGGGAGAAACAGTGGAGAAGGACGACGGCCATTTCGCACTCCTGTGCTTCTACGGCGGACCCGTAGAAGCACAGGAGTGTGAAACGGCTGTCGTCCTTCTCCACTGTTTCTCCCTGCCATGCTCTGCTATTTTATTGTGAAGCCATAAATCAATAAAGAACGGACCTTTTTGTATGGACGGTGACTGTGAGTGCTCTTCTGTTTCTTTATGTTCTTCATCATTTGCAACAGTTGGTTTTTCTGGAATGAGCACCCGTAGTCCAGAGTGGCTGGAGCACGCTTTTTAGCTTAGGGGAAGTGCAACGGGTGTATTAGCTGATTGTGCGCACCTTTTTTTCCTCTCTTCAGTGCTTGCTAAAGCTGACAGCTGAGAGTTGCAGCCTGCAGCTATCAGTTTTGCCTGGCTTGTTTTCAAAAATATAGGGGAAGCCATGCCGTTTTTTAAAAATAATTATTTATTTATTGTGCAGGAGGCGACTGATGAATACTCCCATCAGCTGCGCTGTTATTAGAGGCAGCAGGCGGCTGATAGGAGAAGTAGTCCCATTGGCTGACGCCAATGACCGGAGGTAAACTTTTTACCTCTGATCACAGCTGCGGCCTCACTTTGTCATTTGACAGCATGGGAGCTGTGGCTCTCTGACCAGCGGTAATGATTTACAGTAGCGCTGGTCACAATAATAGCTGAGGAGTCACACTGACATCTGACAGTGTCCCTACAGCACTCTGACCGACAGTAACAATCTTACCACGATCAGAATCGCCAGTGAGATCACAGCCTTAGCAGAAACTCGATCATTTACCAAATTTTGCAGAAAATGCTCGGGAATCCGAACACGAATTTGAATATGCAACATTCATGTCAACTTTTAGATTGGCAAACGTTTTCCGAGCAAGTTCGCTCATCTATGACCATGACTCACAACTTACCATCCTGATTACTTGTCACTGAACGGTATCTCACTTAAGAGAATTAAGATGACATTTCACAAGCCATTGACTAATGTCAAGTCAAATTACACTTTTTTTGTCCCATGTAGTAGCACAACAATACTATTATGTGCCACAACATCCTAGTTTTGATAAAGTGCAACCTCTACTAGATCTGTTATATGTGCACGTAGCTCTATTAATGACAAATCCAGCAATACTTTTGCATGGCTAGTCCGTTCCTTTGTTACTGAGAAATCAATGTTTGAATTAATTTGAAAATAAGGCTGAAAGACTATGGTAGATCTGAAGACTCTGTCACTCCAGCTGTACAGTATTTCCCACCCAGCGCCACCTGTGACTGCTTGAATGACATTTTGTATGCAATGTGACTTCAGGCAAAGGAGTTATCAGTCAAGCAAGAGGAGGTGGTGCTGGGAAGAGATTAGAGTTGGAGTGACAGAGGCATCACCTCTACAATAGCTCTATGACCTCATTTGCATATCAATTCAGATGCAGACTTCTCAGTAACAAGAGGAATGGACTGGTCATGTAAATGTAACACCCCAGGTAGCCGGTTGTTACAGCGATGTTGCCTTCCTTTTGGGGAGGGCGATATCACGCATGGAGGCAAAGGGGATTCTCTTTACCAGGTAAGCTCACACATGCAACACATTCTGAATCCAGGCCAGGAGGGGAGCTCAGGACCCGGACTCAGGGGAGCTTCCCTCAAATATGGACATATGTCCTGGTCTGGAGGAGGAGTTACCCAGTCTGGGAGAGACAGTGGACAGAGACAGTTGGTCTCCAGGAGGGAGAGATATAGGAAGGATCTCTGGAACAGACAGGGAGGCCAGCAGCCACGTGGAGCTGCAGCCTCTGGGAAGAGAACCTGAAGGGTTGTTGCATGCAGTGGAGGATTGAGGAAAGAGTACGGGAGTGGAACACGGCTCAGAGGGGAACAGTGGTCGGACACCCTCAGAGGCAGAGCGCAGCAGCCGGGTACTGGGAGCCCGAGGCCTTGGTGGAACTGTAGGACCCTTGGCAGAACTGGAGGACTAAGAACTTTATGTGATTGGCCCACACCACACCTGAGACGCAGCAGCACCTGAAGAGCCCGGGCCTCTTCGCACCATACCCCCGGCATTTGTTCAGGCTACTATGCCCATTCCCCTACTGGCTGCACAGGGATTTTATCCTTGCTCATAGCTCTGGCCCTCCTAGGTTTGCTGCATCTCTGACAGCTTTGTCCCACTGCCCTTTGACCATCAACAGGTAGTATTCCTTTGGATGACTTTGCATATCTTGACTTTCATCCATGGTGTATTTGTATGCATTGTCAGTATACACACTTATCTCATTGAGGTCAGGACAGCTAGTACTAGAGGCACCTTATACCAGGAGGTGCTGACTTGAGTATAGGGGATATTCATCTGTATGTATTCATATGATGTTGCTGGCATATTGATGGGGTGTTTTCATTGCAATTTTGGGGTATGATGTGTGTTATGTTTTAGATGTTTTTAATATGTGTGCCGAGATGTAATAAAGGTGTTCTTTTTGATACATTTACATATATGTTTTTTATTCTTGTGAGTGTGCACACCATATGAGTCTATCTTTTCTGGTTTGGGGAACAGTGGCCGGACACCCTCAGAGGCAGAGCGCAGCAGCCGGGTACTGGGAGCCCGAGGCCTTGGTGGAACTGTAGGACCCTTGGCAGAACTGGAGGACTAAGAACATTATGTGATTGGCCCACACCACACCTGAGACGCAGCAGCACCTGAAGAGCCCGGGACATGATAGAGTCCCTGTAAAACGGCTCAAGCTGCCCGTCATGCAGGTACCTGTCTTAGGACAGGGGGAAAAGAGGACTTTGTTAAACAGCTTCAAGCAGCAGGGACCTCATAGGACAGCGCTAGTTGGAAAGACTTATGAACTTCACCTGGGAGAGGATTCCCCAATTGCCTCCAAGCCGGCCAGACCCTAACTACACCTGTACCTGGTACCCTGGACTGAGGCCTGCTACATCTACAGTAAACCAGGTAAAGACTTTGCAACTTGTGTCCTCCACTTATTCGTCTGCATACACCAACATCGCCACACACTTTAGGGCCCCTCGGGACCCTGCTTCACCTGTGGGAAGCGTTACCAACATTGCTTTGACAACATCCCCCAGAGGACCCCTTTAAAGCAGCATCGGTCCCCCTATTGACCGAACACCACAGGTGGCGTCAGAACAGACTTTACCACAATTCCCCTTAAAAGACCTTTCCCCTTTAATTGGACGCCCAGGGCCATGGACCGGGGTCACAGCCACCGTGACATCCCCTTTAAGAGCGACCGGACCCTATACCGAGTACCCCACGGCCCAGGCAGGGCGCGCCATAAAGATATTTCTAGACTTGTCTTTGAAAGAGCTACAGGCACATTTAAATAGTTTGAGATACTAAATGCTGCTTGCAGATTCCCTTTAAGGCAGAATAATTCTGGAACATGATTGAACAGGTAGTAGAAGTTTTAATTCTTTTTATGTAAAAAATAAATCTAATAATAAAATATTAAAATGGACAACCTAAATTTTAGTGTCATGGTTTGTTTGGAAGTTTTGGCTGCGACCTCAGGCGTTAAGACTTTTCAGCCTCTCTGTGGCTGTATTAGGCAGGCTTCACACTAACGTTCAGCATGGCAGCGGACGGCAGCCTACTTCCACCGTGAAGCCCCATCCACTGCTGCGCCTCTTCCTTCAGCACCGCCTACGTCTGCATGCATTCTGCATACCCTATCTTTAACATTGGTATGCAGCCAATGCGGATATATGCGGATGACTCCGCATGCGTCGTCTTGATGCTGCGCTGACCTTCGTCAAACGCAACATATTAGGATTTTGTTGCGGTCAGCGCAGCTTCAAAACAACGCGTGAGGAGGCATCCGCATACATCCGCATGGCCTGCATACCCATTGTTAAAGATAGGGTACTCAGAACGCATGCAAATGTAGGCGAAGCTGAAGGAAGAGGCGTGGCAGTGGATGGGGCTTCACGGAGGAATAAGGCTGCCGTCCGCAGCCATGCCGAACGCTAGTGTGAAGCTAGCCTTAGGGCTTTATTTGGCCGCAGCTGGACTCTGGTCTTTGTCAGTTATACTTCTGCCCTTGGCTGTGTAGTTTGACCCTCGTGTGCTTGTGTCTGCTCTTGTGTGTTATCCTGTTACTGACCTGGTTCTGTCCCCCGTTTTTGCTGTTGTCTATTGATTCTGTACTGCTCATTCGTTCTGCCTGGTTTCTGACTTCTGCTCCAGTTTGACTACTTATTCTGCCTGTCCCTCTGGTATTTTTGCTGCCCTATCCGGTTTCTGACACTTGGCTTGTATTTGATTCCTCTTTTGTACCTCGCTTCTGTACCTCGCTGACCTCTCGGTTTTGACCTTGGCTCTCCTGATCTTCTCTTTTGCTTTGTCGGTGCCCGCCATCCACCGCTGGTTTCTCCGGGAGCGCTGCGGCTTGCTCCGCCCCCAGTTCCACTTCCTGCAGTCACATGCCACAGGTTCTGCACGCCAGCGGTTGCGCCCCATCCCAGTAAGCTTTCCGTGCGCTGCATTGCCTCACTTATCCAGGACATAGCGGAACATGTGCACTGAGTTAGCCTTACCAGTCACGGTGTTACGCACATTTAGGTGACGTAGGTTCCTGATGTGTTGCTTGTATGGCTATCAAATGGAAATATGTTGCATATAATAAAAACTGGAGTCTATTGATTTCTGAGATGAAATTCATAATCCACCAATAAAAAAATAAAAAAGCTAGGCACCAGCTATTAAACACGTTATGTCAATTTCTATTTCAAACAACTTCACACCTTGTAATAAAAGCAGTCCAAACTCCAGCTTTTTTGCTTACTTCTTGGCCAGTCATTTGTTTCAATGACTCATTATGTCATTAATATGAGCACTTCATTAATAATAGTTTTGAACGGTGCATAAGGTAGTGAATGGTTATATGGTAGTAAGGAAAAAAGCTAAGTATGAGGAAAGTTCGCTCAGTAACACTGTGTAATGCTTAAAAGGGTGTTTTCAAGTTTAAAAGTTATTTCTGTCCTTGCCAGTGGCGGACACTGACAGCTTTGGGCCCCTGTGCAAGAAATGTGTCTCTGCCCCCCTCCCTGCCCAGCATCATACCTCCCAAATTTTGAAGATGGGAAAGAGGGGTAAAGCTTGCGGCGCGCAACGCGCGCTGCGGCAAATTTTAGGCCACGCCTCTGGACACACCCATTCATAACTAGTCACACCCATATGCACGTCCCAACCACACCCATTTAGCACTGCTGATCACACTTTCATAAAGAATAATTATAAACAAAAAAATATGGCCACACAGTGCTCCATACTGTATAATGGCCCCATATGATGGTCAATACTGTATAATGGCCACACATGATGCTCCATACTGTATAATGGCCACACATGATGCTCCATACTGTATAATGACCGCAGATAATGTTCCATACTGTATAATGACCCCACATGATGCTCTATACTGTATAATGACTGCACATGATGCTCCATACTGTATAATGACCGCACATGATGCTCCATACTGTATAATAACTGCACATGATGCTCCATACTGTATAATGACCGCACATGATGCTCCATACTGTATAATGACCGCACATGATGCTCCATACTGTATAATGACCGCACATGATGCTCCATACTGTATAATAACTGCACATGATGCTCCATACTGTATAATGACCGCACATGATGCTCCATACTGTATAATGGCCACACAGTGCTCCATACTGTATAATGACCGCACATGAGGCTCCATACTGTATAATGACCGCACATGATGCTCCATACTGTATAATGACCGCACATGATGCTCCATACTGTATAATGGCCACACATGATGCTCCATACTGTATAATGGCCACACATGATGCTCCATACTGTATAATGACCGCACATGATGCTCCATACTGTATAATGGCCACACATGATGCTCCATACTGTATAATGACTGCACATGATGCTCCATACTGTATAATGACCGCACATGATGCTCCATACTGTATAATGGCCACACAGTGCTCCATACTGTATAATGACCGCACATGAGGCTCCATACTGTATAATGACCCCAGATAATGCTCCATACTGTATAATGACCGCACATGATGCTCCATGCTGTATAATGACCGCACATGATGCTCCATACTGTATAATGACCGCACATGATGCTCCATACTGTATAATGACCGCACATGATGCTCCATACTGTATAATGACCGCACATGACGCTCCATACTGTATAATGACCGCACATGATGCTCCATACTGTATAATGACCGCACATGATGCTCCATACTGTATAATGGCCACACATGATGCTCCATACTTTATAATGACCGCACATGATGCTCCATACTGTATAATGACCGCAGATAATGCTCCATACTGTATAATGACCGCAGATAATGCTCCATACTGTATAATGACCGCATATAATGCTCCATACTGTATAATGACCACACATGACGCTCCATACTGTATAATGACCGCACATGATGCTCCATACTGTATAATGACCGCACATGATGCTCCATACTGTATAATGGCCACACATGATGCTCCATACTGTATAATGACCGCACATGATGCTCCATACTGTATAATGACCGCACATGATGCTGCATACTGTATAATGACCACACATGATGCTCCATACTGTATAATGACCGCACATGATGCTCCATACTGTATAATGACCGCACATGACGCTCCATACTGTATAATGACCGCACATGACGCTCCATACTGTATAATGACCGCACATGATGCTCCATACTGTATAATGGCCACACATGATGCTCCATACTTTATAATGACCGCACATGATGCTCCATACTGTATAATGGTCACACATGATGCTCCATACTGTATTTCAGACTTGACATCACTCCTTTAATGCGTATTTACACTTTCAAAAGAACACTAAAGTGCAGGACTCTGCTTTATAATCATTTTTCTACATCACTCAAGTAGCTTTTTCTGCCAGTAACTCACAGTATGACAGCACGAATGTCATCTATGTGGGAGTGAGCGCCATAAGAACTCACAGTATTAGCTCTCAAATTAAAGACGGTAGTCAAGAGTGTCGAGCAGGATGCCACATTGTTTAGTGTAGCCAGCAGCACAGACTTGGGGCGTTCAGTACTGTGGGTTATAGGCAAAAATCACTACTAGATTGTTTCAGAAAAATAATTTTGTATTCACTACTACAATCATTTTCTTATGAGAGTGTCACTACGCTTTCATAATTATGCAACATGTTACCTTCTTGTTAACACGCTGTATGCAACAGTAAAAATCCCAAACATAACTCTGAAATTTAGGCCTCATTCAGTCATCCGTGCTTCTTCAAGTTTTCAAAAAACGGCCCAAGTTTCACCAGTGTTTTGTCAGAGTCAATTTTTTTCTATCAATATTTCATCAGTAATTTTCACATATGAAAAACTAAATAAACTGCAAAGCTTCTCCTATACATTGCAATGGTAATCACAGACGGATGCTGCCATTTGTGTACTGTCCATGATTCTCACAGACCCATACACTTGCATGAGTTTGATTCATGGCTTGGATCTAAAATGGACATTCCTCCATGACTTTTTTTGCCAAAAACACAGATATGTGAAAATCACGGACAGAACATGTACAGTGGGGAAAAAAAGTATTTAGTCAGCCACCAATTGTGCAAGTTCTCCCACTTAGCTGGCGTCACACTAGCGTGTTTTACAGACGTATGAAAAGCGCAGAAAATATGCATTGCACACGGTACAATGATTCTCTATGGCCCAGCTCCTATCTGCCGTAATTTACGCATCCGTATTTTACGGTCTTGTAATAGCCGTAGACAATCGCAGCAAGCTGCGTATTGCGCAAAAAATCCGCCAATGAAAGTCTATGAGGGCGAGAAAAATACGGATTACACACGGACCAACAGTGTGACTTGCAAGAAATACGCACCCGGTGTTCAATCGAAAAGCCGGCAATTCAGTGCGGTGTACAGTAAAATCACACTGACAGGTTAGAATAGAATAGCTAAAATAAATGTCTACACATAGTATAGGGAGATATATATATATATATATATATATATATATATATACATATATATATGTCAGTGAGACATATATATATATATATATATATATATATATATATATATATATTTTATTTTTTTTTATACAGAGCTAGATAGCAGAAAAGTCGGTTATTCAATTGCCGTCTTTTGCTATCTCCTTCCCAAACCCGACATGATATGAGACATGGTTTACATACAGTAAACCATTTCATATCCCTTTTTTTTTTGCATATTCCTCACTACTAATGTTAGTAGTGTGGGGGGGAAATTTTGGGGCTCTAGCTGTTAAAATAAAGGGTTAAATCGCAGAAAAAACTGGCGTGGCCTACCGTGCAATTTTCTCTGCCAGAGTGGGAAAGCCAGTGACTGAGGGCAGATATTAATAGCCTTGAGAGGGACCATGGTTATTGGCCCCCTCCTGGCTAAAAACATCTGCCCCCAGCTACCCCAGAAAAGGCACATCTGGAAGATGCGCCTATTCTGGCACTTGGCCACTCTCTTCCCACTCCCGTGTAGCGGTGGGTTATGGGGTAATAAAGGGTTAATGTCACCTTGCTATTGTAAGGTGACATTAAGCCAGGTTAATAATGGAGAGGTGTCAATAAGACACCTATCCATTATTAATCCAATAGTAATAAATGGTTAATAAAACACACACACATTATGAAAAAAGTATTTTAATGAAATAAAGAGACACATGGTGTTGTAATAGTTTATTATACTCTCAATCCAATTGAAGACCCTTGTCACCCGAAACAAAGTTAAAATAAAAAAACAACAATATCCCATACCTTCCGTCGTTCAGTCTTGTCCCACGCTGTAAATCCATCTGAAGGGGTTAAATATTTTTACAGCTAGCAGCCTGCTAATGCAGCTTTGCTCCTGACTGTAAAATCTGGGGAATTAATGGAAGCAGGGGAACGTAGCTACCTAGACTTGAGGTGCTGCGCACCCTGCTGGCATAGCCTCATATGAACTCGAGCGCGGGAATTGTTCAGAATATTTTCTCACGGGAGTGGGAAGAGAGAGGCTAAGTGCCAGAATAGGCGCCTCTTCCAGATGTGCTGTGGTTGTGGAAGTGATATGATGATGAACACAATAGTCTGGGACTATACAAATCATCAGGAGGAATGCACATAACCTCATCTAAAGTGGTACTGGAGATGGGCAGAAATCAAGAAAAATTTGTTTAAGAACTAACTAGCAGGGTGTGGATCTGTGCTATGGCACCTCCAGTGCTCTGTTGCTTGCTAGCTTGTCATGGAGATCAATGACTAGTGTAGAAGTCCTTGGCAACATGTAATTAAGCTTTTTCCAACACATGGGACTCAGATGCCTTGTTGGGTGTTTTTCAAGTCAATATGCCTGGAAATGTCTGCATCAAAATAAACATTACATTACAATAGTTTAGAGCACTCTGAAATATGCCATGTTAAAGGCTTTCTAAATGGTAATGGAAAAATAAGATGAAATAGTTAAGAATCAAATAATAAGTACTGTTAAGGAATTAAAGCAGGCTATACAGTACACTTTAGATAGCTGTAGCTTAGTGTTGTTTAGACTCCTAAAACCCTGTCTGAGCTGTATATTATTTCAGTGGGGAGAGGAGAATAAATGGTTGTCAAATTTTACTGCAATAAGCTCTATCTTATGCACCTCGTTCCAAATTATTATTGAAATTAAATTTAAGTGTCAGAAAGATGTAATTTTTTTTTGTTTTTCAAATAAACTCATGGGTGGTATTGTGTCTCAGGGTTCTTTGGATCATTCAAATCAATCTCAAATACCTATGATAATTAGTTTCCCATGTGAGCCCAATGAAAGGAAAACCACTTAAGAAGAATGTTCCACATTATTATGCAGGCCACAGGTTATAAGCGATATACGAGAAAAAAAAAGGATTTCTCTGTTGCCGAAAATCGTCAAATAGTGCTATACCTTGGACAAGATATGAAAATTTTACATATTTCGTGAAAACTTAATCATGATTATTGTTCTGTGAAGAGATTTGTGGCTGACGGGTTCATGCAGATAAAGGCATAATGAGGAAGGTTTCTGACAGACAAATTCATTGGATTAGGAGAGCAGATGCTAACATACCATTATAAAGCAGCAAACAGGTATCTGAAACTGCTGGTGCCTCTGGAGTCCTGTGAACTTTAAGGTGTAGAATCCTCCAAGGGCTTGCAATTGTGCCTTATTTTACTATTTGGCCACCCCGAAACAGTTCTCACAAGCAGAAACAGTTGTAGTTGGCCCAGACATACATGAAGACTAATTTCAAAACAGTCTTGTTTACTGATGAGTGCTGTGTAACCCTGAATGATACAGATGGATGGAGCAGGGGATGGTTGGTGGATGGCTACCATGTGCTAACAAGGCTACGATGTCAGGAAGTAGTTGACAGTCATGTTTTGGGCCAGAACCATGGAGAGAGAGAGAGAGCTGGTAGGCCCCTTTAGAGTCTCAGAAGATGTGAAAATTACCTCGGCAAAGAATATAGAGTTCTAACTGACCACTTTCTTCCATGGTATAAAAAGAAAAACCTTGCCATCCATACCAAAATCATCTTCATGTATGGCAATGCACCATGTCATGATACAAAGAATACCTATGAGCCATTGGCTGCTATGGGCATAAAAAGAGAGACGCTCATGTGTGACCACTGTCCCCCTGACCTCAACTCTATTGAGAGCTTTTAGAGTTTCTTCAAGCCAAAGATCTATGAAGAGAGTAGGCAGTTCACTTCCAAACTACAACTCTGGGAGGCTATTCTGACATCCTGCAAAGAAATTCAAGCAGAAACTAACCAAAAATTCACAAGTCCAATGGATGCAAGAATTGTGAAGATATATCAAAAAGGGTCCTATGTTATTGTAAGGCAGCCAGGGTGGTAGTCGTAGCAATGGGCTATTCTGTTCCCACACCCTGGCACCTCACAGATAAAATACAAAGTCTTTTCTGTAGCCTGTGTGAGAGTGTGTAAGGAGGTTGCTTTCCCTGCTCCTTGCCTGGAACCACTTAGCCAGACAGCTGGGTTGTTGGGGGGAAGACTTTCTGCCCTGGACAGAGGGGACAGGTTGACTGCTGGGAAAAGAGAGGGGAGTGGTCAGAAAAGTGCGAGAGAGAGAGCGCGCCAGAGAGGGGACAGCGTGCCAGAGAGAAAACAGGCTGCAGCGCCTCGCTCCCCATGACAGAGTGCTCCCCGTGAGGGCACTGAGGCTGAGATACCCACCAGAGTGACGGCTGGATGTGAGGGTGTAGATTTGGAAGCCTCCAGAATCAGAGAACGTGACTGTGCAGCCCTGGTGACCGCAGTGACAAGCAAAGAATCCCTGGTGACCGCAGTGACAAGCAAAGAATCCCTGAGTGTGATAAGTGTTGTGAATCCGCTTTTGGGCTCCCCTGGTGGTTGCTGGTGGTACTGGTGACTTGTGTGTCTTTGCTGTCTCAGTTCACCTGCTCTCATCAGTGTTTGGGAGTTTCCTATTTAGCCTTGCTCTCCAGTCATTTCCTTGCCGGTCATCACTGTAACCAGAGCCTTCGGTTGCATGTTCCTGCTACTAGTCTGCTGATCAGCTAAGTGGACTTTGTCCTTTTGTTTTGTATCTTTTGTCCAGTTTGCAGTTTTGTTATTCTCTGTAGCTGGAAGCTCTTGTGGGCTGAAATTGCCACTCCTGTGTCATGAGTTGACACAGGAGTCTTAAAGTAATTTCAGGATGGTTTTTTGATAGGGTTTTCAGTTGACCGTGAAGTCCTCTTTTGTATCCTTCTGCTATCTAGTAAGTGGACCTCTCTTTGCTAAATCTACCTTCATACTGTGTATGTCTTTTCCTCTAAACTCACCGTCATTACATGTGGGGGGCTGCTATCATCTTTTGGGGTATTTCCCTAGAGGTAAGCCAGGTCTGTTCCTTCCTCTACCAGGGGTAGTTAGTCCTCCGGCTGGCGCGTGGCATCTAGGGTTAATCAGGTATGCTCCCTGGCTACTATTAGTTGTGTGGTAGATTTAGCTCACGGTCAGCTCGAGATTCCATCACCCAGAGCTCGTCCGTTATCTTTGTGTTTTGATGTTTCCCTGCCATTGGGAATCATGACAGTATGACCGGCCCGTGTTAAAGTTACTGGCAGAAGAAAGGAGAGAAAAAGAAGTCTGTAGAGTTTTTTTTTTTTTTTTCCTATGTTTGCTCCATAGTTGGATCAGTTGTATTTCAGCTCTAATTACAGCCTTTGCCTTTCTCTCCTTCTAATCCTTGAATGGCTCTGATCTCACCTGTTTAAAGATGGATCCTCAGAGCTTGGCTGCAGGTTTAAATAATCTTGCTACTAAGGTTCAAAATTTACAAGAATTTGTTATACATACTCCGATGTCTGAACCTAAGATTCTTACACCAGAGGTGTTTTCCGGAGATAGATCTCGGTTTCTGAATTTCAAATATAATTGTAAATTATTCCTTTCTCTCAGACCTCACTCCTCTGGAGATCCTGTCCAGCAGGTTAAGATTGTGATTTTTTTGCTGCGAGGTGACCCTCAAAACTGGGCATTTTCATTGACACCAGGGGATCCTGCGTTGCTCAATGTGGATGCCTTTTTTCTGGCTTTAGGCTTGCTTTATGAGGAACCTAATTTGGAGATTCAAGCTGAAAAAGCTTTGATAGCCCTATCTCAAGGGCAAGATGAAGCTGAGATATACTGCCAAAAATTTCGTAAATGGTCTGTGCTTACTCAGTGGAATGAGTGCGCCCTAGCGGCAAATTTCAGAGAGGGCCTCTCTGATGCCGTTAAGGATGTTATGGTCGGGTTCCCTGCGCCTACAGGTCTGAATGAGTCCATGACAATGGCTATTCAGATTGATCGGCGTTTGCGGGAGCGCAAGCCTGTGCACCATTTGGCGGTATCTTCTGAAAAGTCGCCAGAGAATATGCAATGTGACAGAACTCTGTCCAGAAGCGAGCGGCAGAATTACAGGCGTAAAAATGGGTTATGTTTCTATTGTGGTGATTCTGCTCATGTTATATCAGCATGCTCTAAACGCACAAAGAAGGCTGACAAGTCTATTTGCACTTTACAGTCTAAATTTATTCTGTCTGTAACCTTGATTTGTTCATTATCAGTTATTACTGTGGATGCCTATGTGGACTCTGGCGCCGCCCTGAGTCTTATGGATTGGTCCTTTGCCAGGCGCTGTGGGTTTGATTTAGAGCCACTGGAAGTCCCTATACCTCTGAAGGGTATTGATTCTACCCCTTTGGCTAGTAATAAACCACAATTCTGGACGCAAGTGACTATGCGTATGACTCCAGACCATCAGGAGGTGATTCGCTTCCTTGTGTTGTACAATTTACATGATGTTTTAGTGCTTGGATTACCATGGTTACAATCTCATAACCCAGTCCTTGACTGGAAAACAATGTCTGTGATAAGCTGGGGATGTCGGGGGGCTCATGGGGATGTACCTTTGGTTTCCATTTCGTCATCTACTCCCTCTGAGATTCCAGCATTTTTGTCTGATTATCGTGATGTTTTTGAAGAGCCTAAGATTGGTTCTCTCCCTCCCCACAGAGATTGTGATTGCGCCATAGATCTGATTCCTGGCAGTAAATTTCCAAAGGGTCGTTTGTTTAATTTATCTGTGCCTGAACATGCTGCTATGCGAGAGTATATTAAGGAGTCCCTGGAAAAGGGACATATTCGTCCTTCTTCATCTCCTTTAGGAGCTGGTTTTTTCTTTGTGTCTAAGAAGGATGGCTCTCTGAGGCCTTGTATTGATTATCGACTCCTGAATAAAATTACAGTCAAATATCAGTATCCGTTGCCTTTGTTGACTGATTTGTTTGCTCGCATAAGAGGGGCTAAGTGGTTCTCTAAGATTGATCTTCGTGGGGCGTATAATTTGGTGCGAATTAAGCAGGGGGATGAGTGGAAAACCGCATTTAATACGCCTGAGGGCCATTTTGAGTATTTAGTAATGCCTTTCGGCCTTTCAAATGCACCTTCGGTCTTTCAGTCCTTTATGCATGATATTTTCCGGGAATATTTGGATAAATTTATGATTGTGTATTTGGACGATGTTTTGATTTTTTCTGATGACTGGGAGTCTCATGTTCAACAGGTCAGGAGGGTTTTTCAGGTTTTGCGGACTAGTTCTTTGTGTGTAAAGGGTTCAAAGTGTGTTTTTGGGGTTCAAAAGATTTCTTTTTTGGGGTACATTTTTTCCCCTTCTTCTGTTGAGATGGACCCTGTTAAGGTTCGGGCTATTTGTGACTGGACGCAGCCTACTTTTCTTAAGAGTCTTCAGAAATTCTTGGGCTTTGCTAATTTCTATCGTCGATTTATAACTGGGTTTTCTGGCGTTGCTAAACCTTTGACAGATTTGACTAGAAAGGGTGCTGATGTTGCCGATTGGTCCCCTGCTGCTGTGGAGGCCTTTCGGGAGCTTAAGCGCCGCTTTTCGTCTGCTCCTGTGTTGCGCCAGCCTGATGTTTCTCTTCCCTTTCAGGTTGAGGTCGATGCTTCCGAGATCGGAGCAGGGGCGGTTTTGTCGCAGAAAAGTTCCGATTGCTCAGTGATGAGACCTTGTGCGTTCTTTTCTCGTAAATTTTCGGCCACCGAGCGAAACTATGATGTTGGTAATCGGGAGCTTTTGGCCATGAAGTGGGCGTTTGAGGAGTGGCGTCATTGGCTTGAGGGTGCCAGACATCAGGTGGTGGTTTTGACTGATCACAAGAATCTGATTTATCTGGAGTCTGCCAGGCGCCTGAATCCTAGACAGGCACGCTGGTCGTTGTTTTTTTCTCGGTTTAATTTTGTGGTCTCATACTTACCGGGTTCTAAAGATGTGAAGGCAGATGCTCTTTCTAGGAGTTTTGAGCCTGACTCTCCTGGGGATTCTGAACCTGCTGGTATCCTTAAGGATGGGGTGGTTTTGTCTGCTGTCTCCCCAGACTTGCGACGTGCTTTGCAAGAATTTCAGGCAGATAGACCTGATCGTTGTCCACCTGGTAGACTGTTTGTTCCTGATGATTGGACCAGTAGAGTCATCTCGGAAGTTCATTCTTCTACTCTGGCAGGTCATCCTGGAATTTTTGGTACTAGAGATTTGGTGGCTAGGTCCTTCTGGTGGCCTTCCCTGTCTCGAGATGTGCGTGTTTTTGTGCAGTCTTGTGATGTTTGTGCTCGGGCCAAGCCTTGTTGTTCTAGGGCTAGTGGGTTATTGTTGCCCTTGCCTATTCCGAAGAGGCCTTGGACGCACATCTCTATGGACTTTATTTCTGATCTCCCTGTTTCTCAGAAGATGTCTGTCATCTGGGTGGTGTGTGACCGTTTTTCTAAAATGGTCCATTTGGTGCCATTGCCTAAGTTGCCTTCCTCATCTGAATTGGTCCCTCTGTTTTTTCAAAATGTGGTTCGCCTGCATGGGATTCCGGAAAACATCGTTTCTGACAGGGGAACCCAGTTCGTGTCTAGATTTTGGCGGACATTCTGTTCCAGGTTGGGAATTGATTTGTCTTTTTCGTCTGCATTCCATCCTCAGACTAATGGCCAGACGGAGCGAGCTAATCAAACTTTGGAGACTTATTTGAGGTGTTTTGTGTCTGCGGATCAGGATGACTGGGTTGCCTTTTTGCCGTTGGCAGAGTTTGCTCTTAATAATCGGGCTAGTTCTGCCACTTTGGTTTCCCCTTTCTTTTGCAATTCATGGTTTCACCCTTGTTTTTCATCTGGTCAGGTGGAATCTTCGGATTGTCCGGGAGTTGATGCTGAGGTGGATCGGTTGCATCGGATTTGGGGACAAGTGGTGGACAATTTGAAGTTGTCCCAGGAGAGGACTCAGCAGTTTGCTAACCGCCGGCGTCGTGTTGGTCCTCGCCTTCGTGTTGGGGACTTGGTGTGGTTGTCTTCCCGTTTTGTCCCTATGAGGGTTTCTTCTCCTAAGTTTAAGCCCCAGTTCATCGGTCCTTATAGGATTTTGGAGATTCTTAACAATGTGTCCTTTCGTTTGGACCTCCCGGCATCTTTCGCTATCCATAATGTATTCCATCGGTCGTTGTTGCGGAGGTATGAGGTACCGGTGGTTCCTTCTACTGAACCTCCTGCTCCTGTGCTGGTAGGGGGTGAATTGGAGTACGTTGTGGAGAAGATCCTGGACTCCCGTATTTCCAGACGGAGACTTCAGTATCTGGTTAAATGGAAGGGCTATGGTCAAGAAGATAATTCTTGGGTAACTGCCTCTGATGTTCATGCCTCGGATTTGGTTCGTGCCTTTCATAGGGCTCATCCAGATCGTCCTGGTGGTTCTCGTGAGGGTTCGGTGCCCCCTCCTTAAGGGGGGGGTACTGTTGTGAATCCGCTTTTGGGCTCCCCTGGTGGTTGCTGGTGGTACTGGTGACTTGTGTGTCTTTGCTGTCTCAGTTCACCTGCTCCCATCAGTGTTTGGGAGTTTCCTATTTAGCCTTGCTCTCCAGTCATTTCCTTGCCGGTCATCATTGTAACCAGAGCCTTCGGTTGCATGTTCCTGCTACTAGTCTGCTGATCAGCTAAGTGGACTTTGTCCTTTTGTTTTGTATCTTTTGTCCAGTTTGCAGTTTTGTTATTCTCTGTAGCTGGAAGCTCTTGTGGGCTGAAATTGCCACTCCTGTGTCATGAGTTGACACAGGAGTCTTAAAGTAATTTCAGGATGGTTTTTTGATAGGGTTTTCAGTTGACCGTGAAGTCCTCTTTTGTATCCTTCTGCTATCTAGTAAGTGGACCTCTCTTTGCTAAATCTACCTTCATACTGTGTATGTCTTTTCCTCTAAACTCACCGTCATTACATGTGGGGGGCTGCTATCATCTTTTGGGGTATTTCCCTAGAGGTAAGCCAGGTCTGTTCCTTCCTCTACCAGGGGTAGTTAGTCCTCCGGCTGGCGCGTGGCATCTAGGGTTAATCAGGTATGCTCCCTGGCTACTATTAGTTGTGTGGTAGATTTAGCTCACGGTCAGCTCGAGATTCCATCACCCAGAGCTCGTCCGTTATCTTTGTGTTTTGATGTTTCCCTGCCATTGGGAATCATGACAGATAAGTAACTACCCAGAGTGTGTGTGACAGCGTTAATACAGGGAGACTGTCAGCCTGGTGCATAGAGGCTCTTGCAGAAGCGGAGACTGTGCTATTTCCTGGTTTCACTTTCACTTTGCAAAGAACAGATTGCAGAGAGACTTAACCCCGGACCTTCCAGGAGACACAGAAGAGACTTCAGGATCCCAAGCCCTGCTGGTGACTGTATCCACATTGGGAAAAGGACCCTCCAGTCAGGACCTCCCTGGGCTGATAAGTTACAAAAACACTCGTTAACCCTTTGATTCCGTTTAACTGTTTACTGTTTTACTTGACTATTAACCCCGTTTACTCACTGCGAGGAGAATTTTACCCCTGTTAATAAATCCCCTTCAGCAGTTGGTCTGTCTGTTCCGTGGTGACATACGCAACCCTGCACTCTATTACACTTGGCGTAGTCGGCAGGATGTCACACGGTAGCACGGAAGGGGCAGACCAAGCAGTTGAGGGAGGCCCCAGGTCTAGCATCTCCCTGGGTGCCATGTTAGCTAACCTACCAAAATTTTCAGGGAGTAATGTCATGTTGTGGGGTTGGACGGAGCGCATCCGAGGGATGATGCGGATACATCCTATGACACCGGCACTGCAGGCGGAAATAGCTGTGATGGCCCTAGAGGGGGATGCACGGGACTCTGTTATGCTAAGACCCCCCCAGGCGAGAGATACCCTGGACAAAGCATTACGTATACTTGAGGAGACGCATGGGGACCCCACTGACGTAGGGGAGCTGCGCATGCGACTGTTCCGCCGGGTACAAAGAGAGGGGGAGACCGTGACGCAATATATGAACGCACTGCAGGAGCTTCATACTGCCATTATACGGAAGGACGGCATAGGTGTGGGGTCAATTGACGTTGTACTGCGAGACCAACTGTTGACAGGCTTGCGAGATGTATTGATGAAACAGGCCCTGCGAGAGCGCATGCGTGTAAAGCTAGATATGGTTTTCTCTGAGGTCGGGAGTGAGGCACGCACACGCGAGCAAGAGCAAGGGGTGGTAGTGCCAGTGGGAAAGGTATGGAGCAGGGAGGTAACAGCCCCTCAATGGGTAGAAGACTTGAAGAAGGAGCTTAAGCGAGTCCGTGAGGAGGTGGCTGAATATAAGAAGATCCCTGCTGCAGAAACCGCCCTCCAAAGTGAGACTAGTGCCGTTCGGCGAAGAAGACTGCCTAGATGCTACAACTGCGGAGCATCCAGTCAAAATGAAGAGGAGGCAATGTGGACCCGGGATTCCCAGCCGAAGATAAGAAGAATCTGGGAGGAGATTGAGAGTCTGGGGAAAGCCCTTACTGCTGTTTTGGGGACCAGCGGCATATCCCGAGGTAATGTGCGGAAGCCGCCAGAAAGAGATATAGGAGAGGTGCGCCACATAAAGAAGGCTTCGTTGGCGGCCCCAGAGTGTAACTCCGTATCCTGGGATGAAGAGCAACCGCAGATGAGAGATGTCCCCTGCCGAGGTCGACGATCCAAACTGAAGCGCCCTCCAGACAGACGCAGACGTGAGTGCTGGACGTGCAGAAAGGTGGGACACATGTCCAGAAATTGCCCTACCCGAGAAGAGTGGTGGCAGAGATCCGCTCACCCCTCTGAGGGTCCTGCTAACTGGAGGGAATGTCGCCCCTGGAGGGAATGGTACGGCAGGAAGAGAAGAGTTCCACCTAGGACAAGACAGTACCACAATGTCGGACGCCAAGGAGAGGTGGAGAAGGTGTCAAGCATCTCTGGTGAGACTCAGACCGGCAGGAAGAAAGTGACGTTCTCTCGAGAAGACCACCAAAGTGCTTTACTACCCTGTCCAGCACGAGTTCCTGAAGAAGGAGAGAAAGTGCCAAGTGTTCCTGCGACACTCGTTTTCAATGTCCGAGCCGATGAGGAGGAGGAATCACTGATGTCGTCCCCTGAGGTGAAGAATGTGCTGGCTGTCAGCTCACCAGTTCCTGATCGGACAAGGGAAAAGGAGCAGCTGTGTGAGACAGGGCGTGTGGTTGAGAATACCTGGGAAGTGATGCCCGCAGAGCCCGGCGCAGATGACAAAGAGTCCGGCCTGCATGGTCTTAATTCATCTGACTCAAGGTTTGACAAGAATGCTCCTGTCAAAGAGAGGGGGAGCTATGAAGAAGAATTGCGTGTACTAAGCCCCCAAACTGAGGAGCCTGAACAAGAAGTCCCTAAAGTTTCCGATAACGACAAGGAGGAGGATGAATCATCTACGCAGACATCTGCTAGCGGCAAAGCTAAGAAGAAGAAGAAGAAAAAGAAGAAGACAGCAGTTGTTGATGACGCAGAGAAAGCATATCTCAACCTGACTGATGAGCAGCTCCTAAACCATTTAGTCTTGGAGTATCTACAAGAAGAAAGGCAGAAGGAGATGCGAGAATCGCAGGTATCTGACTCCCCTCCGAAGAACAAAGAGAAGCACGAAGAGTCCTCGCCCGTGGAATGGCGAGCTTTAAGAGAGGGGGAATGTAAGGAGGTTGCTTTCCCTGCTCCTTGCCTGGAACCACTTAGCCAGACAGCTGGGTTGTTGGGGGGAAGACTTTCTGCCCTGGACAGAGGGGACAGGTTGACTGCTGGGAAAAGAGAGGGGAGTGGTCAGAAAAGTGCGGGAGAGAGAGCGCTCCAGAGAGGGGACAGCGTGCCAGAGAGAAAGCAGGCTGCAGCGCCTCGCTCCCCATGACAGAGTGCTCCCCGTGATGGCACTGAGGCTGAGATACCCACCAGAGTGACGGCTGGATGTGAGGGTGTAGATTTGGAAGCCTCCAGAATCAGAGACAGTGACTGTGCAGCCCTGGTGACCGCAGTGACAAGCAAAGAATCCCTGGTGACCGCAGTGACAAGCAAAGAATCCCTGAGTGTGATAAGTAACTACCCAGAGTGTGTGTGACAGCGTTAATACAGGGAGACTGTCAGCCTGGTGCATAGAGGCTCTTGCAGAAGCGGAGACTGTGCTATTTCCTGGTTTCACTTTCACTTTGCGAAGAACAGATTGCAGAGAGACTTAACCCCGAACCTTCCAGGAGACACAGAAGAGACTTCAGGATCCCAAGCCCTGCTGGTGACTGTATCCACATTGGGAAAAGGACCCTCCAGTCAGGACCTCCCTGGGCTGATAAGTTACAAGAACACTCGTTAACCCTTTGATTCCGCTTAACTGTTTACTGTTTTACTTGACTATTAACCCCGTTTACTCCCTGCGAGGAGAATTTTACCCCTGTTAATAAATCCCCTTCAGCAGTTGGTCTGTCTGTTCCGTGGTGACATACGCAACCCTGCACTCTATTACAAGTGCAGAGTACTCACTTCAATTGCTAGAGTCCCCTCGGTCTCTGTCACTCCAGCTTCAGATTTCCAGGTTCCATAAAACACTGCAGAGTCACAGTCCTTTTCAAACAGTTTAACTTTACTGATAACATGGGAACTGATCACTTTGGCAGCACAACTCACACAGAGCCGAATATCTTGACTTACCCTGCCATCCGGTCAGATTCCATTTCCTTCTGTTCTCCCGATGTAACAGGCCAGATTAACCACCCACCCAGAATATACCCAGGTTAAAGTGGCCTAGGCCAGATTATACCCCGGGTATATTCAGGCCTAGGCCAAATTATACCCCGGGGTATAAATTGGCCTAGACCAGTTTATACCCCTCTGGGCCAGAATATAGCCCAGCTTCTGTAGATCAGATTTTTCACGCTTTTGAGAACCATTGCATGATATACTTAATAACGGGGCCCCAGGCAGCACACAGAGGCCCTAGGCAGCGCACATGGGAGTAGAAACAGTGCATGGGGCCCCAGACAGTGCAAGGGGCCCCAGACATGGCACAGGGGCCCCAGACATCACACAGGATTGAGTGATATACTCAAGAACAGGGCCCCAGGCAGCGCATAGGAGGGCAGAGACAGCGCATGGGGCCCCAGACAGCACAAGGGGCCCTAGATATGCCACAGGTCCCAGACATTGCACAGGGGTCCCATACATTGCACAGGGGCACCATACATTGTACAGGGGCCCCAGACATTGCACATTGCATAGGGGCCCCAGACATCGCACAGGGTCCCTAGACATCACATAGGGGCCCCAGACATCACATAGGGGGTCCCAAACAGTGCACAGGGTGTCCTAGACAGAGTACAAGGTGGCACAGACAGCACACAGGGGAGCAGAGATAGGGGCCCTGCACGCTGTCTCTGCACCTCTGTGCGCTGCCTGGGGCCTCTGGGTGCTTCCAGGGGCCCCTGTATTCTGCCTGGGGCCCTGTGCGCTGCACGGGGCCCCTGTGTGCTGCCTGGGGCCCTGTGTACTGTCTGGGGCCCTGTGCGCTGTCTATGTCCCCCAATGCACTGCCTGGTGCCCCCGTGTGCTGCCTGGGGCCCCGTATGTTGCCTGGGACACTGTTCGCAGTCTCTGCCCCCCCATGTACTGCCTGGGGCCCTGTGTGCTGCCTTTTGCCCCATGTGCTGCCTGGGGCCCTGTGAGCTGCCTGGTGTCCTATGCGCTGCCTGGGCCCCCCGTGTGCTGCCTGGGGCCCCATGTGCTGCCTGGGACCCTGTTTGTTGTCTCTGCCCCCCTATGCTGCCTGGGGCTCCGCTCGCTGTCTCAGCCCCCGTGTGCTACCTGGGGCCCTGTATGCTGCCTGGGACCCAGTTCACTGTCTCTGCCCTCCCCATGTGCTGCCTGGGGCCTCAATGTGTTGCCTGGGACCCTGTTATTGAGTATATCACTCAATGGTTCTCAAAAGCCTGAAAAATCCGATCTACAGCAGTTGGGGTATATTCTGACCCGGAGGGGTATAATCTGGCCTAGGCCACTTTGACCCCAGGTATTTTCTGGGTGGGGGGGTTAATCTGGCCTGTTACACCAGCAATCCCTTTTATAGAAATAAAAAAATGACCTGTTCTGAGAATGGCAAAACTACACTATATTAGAACACATTTGGTATATGCAGCGGGAGTATTTTGAAGTGCCCAAGGCAGACATGGTTATACAGATAACAATGATTACCAGGACAAAATTTAGAATGATCATTTAGCATGTTTACGCACAGTGGTTATCACTATGGTCAGGGAAAGATTGTAATCAGTCAATGACTATCCTACTGCAAGGCAGAGATGTGATTACTGTTAAGTGTCCCTAAATACCTTCTGCAGCCACGCTCTTATTACATCTAAATCATTGATGTTCTGTGGTTAGCACCCTAATACGGGTATGGTGACATTGTATTGCTGCTAAATATGAAAATATAAACATTATGAATAAGATTATACCAAGAATTGATCTAAACTTTAACTTTTTTGTTACAGTTCATGCATTATTATTGACTTACCTAGGTTGAAAAAAAGACCTAGGTCCATCAAGTTCAACCTTCCTCCAACAGTTCTACATTTTTTTATCAGTAAGGACTCAGGAAATCATCCAGCCCTATTGTAAAAGCAGTTATAGTGTCCACCATTACTATCTCTTGTGGTAGGGCATTCCATAGTCTCATTGCTCTAACTGCAAAGGACCTTTTCCTATTTAGCTACCGCAATCGCCTTTCTTCCACTTCTAATGAGTGCCCCCCAGTCCTTACTATGATCTTTTTAAGGAATAAGTGAGTGCCGGTCCATTGTATTGACCACACATGTATTTATACATTTAAATGAGATCTTCTCTGAGACATCTTTTTTCTAAGCTGAACAAGCCCAACTTTTCCAACCTCTCATTATATGAGAGGCCTTCTGTCCATTATAATGATCTAGATGCCCGCCTTTGAACTGACTCTGACTATCTAACTTCTGACTATCCTTTTTAAAATGTGGAGCTGAAAAATGGATCCTATATTCTAGATGTGGCCTCATCAGTGATTTATAGGGGGAAACAATAAGTTGGGATTCTGCAGCTACTGACATACCCCTGACATTATGTGCACTCTAGATGGTAAAACAAATCTGTAGAATATTTTAATGCCCTGTACAAATGCCCAAGAAAACAGAGCCCACAAATTTTCCCCATAGAAAGTAATAATGTCCTCTGTGTGCCACTTTGACAGTTATAATAACCAGAGTGCCCCTATAACTATAAGTGCCCACTTAACATTTAATAATGTCTCGAGTCTCCCCCTGTACAACTCCCCTCTACATAGTATGATGCTCTCCTACACATAATATAATACCTCCACACAGTATACTGACCCCTTAGGAGCCCCCAAACTATTTGATGGCTCCAACACTGTATGATGGCCCACACACTGTAATCCACATACCGTATGATGGCAGCTAAATAGCCTCCATGTAGTATAATGCACACCATAGTCATCCATATAGTATAATACATCTCACAGTCCTCCATATAGTATAATGCACCCTATAGGCCTCTATATAGTATAATGCACTCCCCATAGGCCTCCATACATTATAATGCACTCCCCATAGGCTTATATACAGTATAATGCACTCCCCATAGACCTTCATACAGTATAATACACTACCCATAGGCCTCTATATAGTATAAGCCTTTATATAGCAAAATACACTTCCCTAGTGTTAGGGTTGGCGGAACGCACAAAATATATATATTTATTAGAAGAAGTTGGTGCGTTCGCAACCCGGGATCCACCGTGCAGGAAAGCACCTGCAGCTAGATATGGCGGTACAATTTAGTAATATAAACAGACTCTGTTACTTCACAGAGTCTGTTAGCAAGGATAACGCTGTGCCCTGTTTGGCTCACAGAGGAACACAGCTACTTAGTAGAGCAGATGGTGGTCATGCAGTCAAATGCAAACATGGAACTCCTCGCCGGAGGTGCCAGCATTCTAGGGGCTTATTTCAGCCGGGTCCCTGAATACACACACAAACATGACCACACTGGCGCTGAGCTCGTACATAAATTGACACTAGCGCATGGCTGTGCGGACATGCGCACCTCTTATAGCTGCAGCAAGTACAGGACCTTCCTAGAAGGACCAATGAGAGACTGCCACAGACGTTGAACACCTTCAGGACTTTCCTAGAGGACCAATAGGATTTGCTGCAGTACCTGAGCATGTGACCCTTGATCTCCAATGAGAGATCTTACCCTGGGCATGCTCAGAAGGGGAAAAGTAGGGCTTAGTCCCAAAGACTTCTGCTCGCTGCTGACCAGTACTGGCCACAATGGCAGAAGCTGGAAGGACAGCAGTAACCCTTCGCACAGTGTCAGACTGAGCATGACGCTGGGACCGACGCCTCTGCTGAGCAGGCTCCTCTGCGGCAGGAGAAGAATGGGAGACCGCAGCGGAGATGGCTAGAGATTCCCCCTGTGCAGAGGCAGGAACTCGACCCCTAACACCTAGGTCTCTATAGTATAATGCACTCCCCATTTGCCTCCATACAGTATAATGCACACTAAATAGAAAAAAAGTACTATGCTCACTTCTTCTCGTTCCTCCTCTGCTCCGAGCGCCCGCTCATCTCATCACAGCGGGCGCCATGTACTGATGTCACAGTGCCCACTCTCAGTGTCTACGTCAGAGATGTCAGATGCAGGGGAGGAATGATGGGAGAGGGAGTGTGACTCTCCACCATCATTGCTTTCAGCTGTATCTTCATTCTGTCAGTACAGTTGAATTGGTGATGATGGGAGGGGGGCCCTTCCCTGGCGCAGAGTTTAACTATATCGGTGTACTGCTACACCGGTACGGTTACAGTGATGTAGCTCTGGGTAGAACCTTCAGAACACGGGCCAAGGGGTGACCACCCCCTCCCCCCGGGAACTACGCTACTGGGAATGCTCATTTCTGATCATTGTATAATGCAAACCGCTCATTGCTTCGTTGCTGATAATCTTGCAGTGTAAACCGCTCGTTCCCGATAGACGTGCAGTTTAAACAGGCTACCAATCACATGACAAATGAGCTAAACACTTGTTTGCTGGGTGAAGTTATTTTTCAGTGTGCTTGTTCCCTATAATTATGTAGTGTGCAGCGGTTGTTGAACATGATCACGCAGTGTAAACTGCTCATTTTCAATAGTCATGCAGTCTAAACAGGCTGCTACTCACCTGACAACTGAGCAAAACAGTTGTTTCTCACGTGAAATGATCTTTCAGTTTTTTCATTCCTGACAAACCATGCATTACAGATTATTGTGCTGTCTAAACCGCTCATTCTTGATAATTCTGGAGCCTAAGGCTGCCTTCACACATCAGCTTTTTGCCCTCAGGCACAATCTGTCGAATGTTGAAAAAATGGATCCATCGCAGATTGCGAAAAACTGATGCGACGGATCCGTTTTTCACGGGATCTGACTAGCTGTTCCGGAGAGAGAGAAGAGAAGAAGAGAAGAGGAGAGGAGAGCAGAGAGAGAGAGAGAGAGAGACCCCAGACTGGAAAACGCATGCTTAGTTGAAAAAAACAGAATCAGTCACCGGATTCCTTCAATTGATGGATCCAGCGCCATAGGTTTCCATTATAGCAAACAACGTTTTTTTCGACGGACACAAAAAACGTTACTATGTTCTCTGGCCGCCAGAAAAACAGTTTTCGACTGATCCGGCAAAAAACGGATGAAATGTGAGGCCATCCGTCGCTAATGTTAGGGCCTTGTTTTTTGCTCATGTTTATAGTATTTGTCTACATTTGCCCCTTTTCACATGTAAAGCGCCATGGAATAAATGGCGCTATAAAAATGTATAATAATAATAAGAATACAAGTCTATGAGAAAAAAAGGATCCAGCGGCAACTTTTGCCAGATGCGTTTTTTTCAAAATTCGCCGGATTGAGCCTGACGGCAAAAAACTGATGTGTGAAAGTAGCCTTAACAGGCTGCCAATCACCTGATTAATGAGCAAAGCAGGGTGAAATGATTTTTCACTTGTCGTGTGAAAAGATTTTTCACTTTGCCTAAAAACTCATCATTTTCAGCAGAACATCATCCTGTGTAAACAGGATCTGAGCTGCCGAGAACAATGGCAGTTGAAGCTCACTGAACGTCCTATTACTAATCGCTCTGTGCTGTGCGCATATGAAAGCGGGTTGACCTGTCTATACAGGCTATGTTTGTCGGCGCAGACATTTAGATGATTGGCAGTTGTTTAACACTGCGCATCGCCAATTGTAAATGCATCTTTATTTTTACTAAAAACAAAATGCAGACGCAATAGAAGAACAATAATTTATGTTAGTTTACACGTGTTCTCCCTTCTGTACAGATAAGGTATTTTGCACTAGTGTTTCATATTTGATTTACAGTTCCTACGTGCTTATCTCCTCAGGTGGGATAATACATATTGACAATTAACATAGCACACCCCATTCTATAATTGCTGTTATTCCCTTATCTTATTTAAATACATGCACTAGATATGAACTTCTTAACATTCTTACACCTTGCTAATAGAAAAATGCAGATAGTATTGAATATCCTAAGCTTATCTCACAAGTTCTCCAAACAGGTGTGCTGCTTGATAAAACGTGATATAAACAGTTTCTAGATAGATGTACCAATAAGTAAGATATTAAAAATGCAGCAGCAAACAATGAGATTTAGATAATTTGGGCAGAAGTGTTGAAAAACATATGTAGACTTTTTTTAAGGGATTGTCTCATGAAAGTATTCCCCATCCCTGTAAATATAATTGAAGGTGTCCTTGGCATAATACACTGCTTGCATGAGTCAGAAGAAATGCCTATAAACCTAGAGGTCTCAAGCATCCTAATATTGCATGAATGTAATACTACATTTCCAGGACAACAGCCATGGAAAGCGTAATAACTGACAGGCTGCAGCTACATTGTAAAATTTGGTTGTGTTACAGTAGTACCAACAGCAGAGCACATGGAGATTGACTAAGCATCCCAGTGACAATCCCTTTCATGAATAATTTCTGTTATTGTACCTACATCTTGTCATCTGGATATGACTTCTTTTGCAGTTTTAGATGAGTACTTATCTGGGTCTTTAAGTGAAAAATTACCAGTAGAAATATTTTGGACACCCGTGTCTTTCTTCAGGCTCATTTCTGTTACACACCTGTCCCTGGTCTAGGCTCTCCTCCATCTACATTGGATCGTTGATTTTTTTTATGCTCCATGTAAGGCTTTGCAGGTGGCTCCATATGATGAACTGCTTGGGCCTATTTAAGGGCTTCTAAAACACAAACCCGAGTCTTGGTATGGGAACCTGAGACTAGACTTTCAGTTTATTTTTCCTCAGCATAATGGCTGTGGGATGCAGGACATCTCCTGTACACCAGCGGCTTCTAGTGTCTCTGCCTACTTATCTGTGACTTCTAGAGACTTTGGACTTCAGTGGGCTACCGGCCTTTTAGACCTCTTCTTTGTATTCAATAAATAAATAAACAAAACCCACTGACACTCAACACTGTAATTGGAACTTAGCTGCATTGTTTGGTGGACAACTGCCAACCGTTGTCAAAAACGAATTAAAAGATAAAGAAAATGTCACTGTCACAAGCCCATCTGAAGCAACCATACTGGGGGCAATTGCAATTACAATTCATTGGCTCTAAGCACCTTTTGGTCTTAATATCTGTTCTTTGTATTCCTCTGTGGTTTTCAGGATGTCTTCCTGGCTTCCATGGTTGCTGAGTGTTGAGCGATACCTTCCGATATTCGAAAGTATCGGTATAGGATTGGATCAGCCGATACCGGCAAAATATCGGATCTCGCCGATACCCGAAACCAATACAAGTCAATGGGACACAAATATCGGAAGGTATCCTGGATGGTTCCCAGGGTCTGAAGGAGAGGAAACTCTCCTTCAGGCCCTGGGATCCATATTCATGTAAAAAATAAAGAATTAAAATAAAAAATATGGATATACTCACCCCTCCGGCGGCCCCTGGACCTTAGTGATGTAACCGGCAGCCTCTGTTCCTAAGAATGCAGAGTGAAAGACCTTCGATGATGTCGCGGCTTGTGATTAGTCGCGTGACCGCTCATGTGACCCCTCACACGACCAATCACAAGCCGCGACATCATCGCAGGTCCTATACTCACTGCATTCTTAGGAACGGAGGCTGCCGGTTACATCGCTAAGGTCCAGGAGGGGTGAGTATATCCATATTTTTTATTTTAATTCTTTATTTTTTACATGAATATGGATCCCAGGGCCTGAAGGAGAGTCTCCTCTCCTCCAGACCCTGGGAACCATACACTGGGAACTTCCGATTCCGATTTCCGATATCACAAAAATATCGGAACTCGGTATCGGAATTCCGATACAGCGAATATCAGCCGATACCCGATACTTGCAGTATCGGAATGCTCAACACCATGCTGACTTTCCAATTACTCTGCAGTGTTATCTACCTACGGTTTCCAGCATTGCCCCACCTGCCTGCAGTTTCCTGATGTCCTTCACCTGCCTGCGGTTTCCTGCACTGCACCGCCTGCATTTGGAAGCACTATTTTTCAGGACAGGGTAGGATGCAACAAAAGAGATTTAGTGACAGTAGAATACTTTACAGGGCTAAGAAATTTTTTTTGCTGCCATCTACTGTTTTTACAGACAAAAACCCTACGAAAAAGAAAAGCTCAAGCCCAAACAAGTTATTACTAATGTCAGAATATGCTGTCTATGCGCACTGTTGAAGTGGTATCTTTTCTGCACAGCATTTTATGATTTGCTCTATAGCACTTTATAAATGACCTGTGGCAATTATTTTTAAAATAAAAAAAATTCTCTCTCTTCTTATAAGTTTACACCTCAACTAACAT
The DNA here is from genome assembly GCF_051348905.1 of Ranitomeya variabilis. Classification (NCBI taxonomy): domain Eukaryota; kingdom Metazoa; phylum Chordata; class Amphibia; order Anura; family Dendrobatidae; genus Ranitomeya; species Ranitomeya variabilis. The sequence goes on along the minus strand of NC_135237.1, from coordinate 325,382,198 downwards.
GGGCCATATTGACCAAAAAATTAAAAAGGTATAGGTATGGGAAGAAAGGAAGCAAAAAGCAAAAACGCAGAAATGGAAAAAAACGAGGTCTTGAAGGAGTTCTGATTCTGATATTGTTTTGGGAGCAGAAACTGCAGGTCCAGAAAAGGACTTGTTTTTGACAATAATGAAAGACAATTACCGTTCACAACTGGTGCAGGACCCAACAAGAGGAGGGGCACTTCTAGGTCTAATTTTAATCAATAGGTCAGACAGAATATAAAATGTTGGAGTTAGGGGTCACTTAGGTAATAATGATAAAATAATAAGTTTTCAGGTGTCCTTTAATATAGCCCTTTTGTAGAAGGGCTACAAGGGCACTAAACTTCAGGAAGGCAAATTTCCAACAGCTAAGAGATCTTAATGCCACAAAATGGGATGTTTCATTGCAGCCATTTGGTAAATTCAAAAAAGTTCATTTTTTCTCATTAATGTACAGTCTGCACCCCATCTTGACTGAAAAAAAAACAGAAATGTAGTAATTTTTGCTAATTTATTAAAAAAGAAACACTGAAATATCACATGGTCATAAGTATTAAGACCCTTTGCTCAGTATTGAGTAGAAGCCCCATTTTGAGCTAGTGCAGCCATGGGGTCTTCTTGGGAATGATGCAACAAGTTTTTCAGCCACAGTGATCTTGGAGTTCTTCTTTACCTCTCTCACCAAGGCTCTTCTCCTAAGATTGCTCCGTTTGGCTGGACTTCTTCCATTTAAGCATTATGTAATCTTGGCCAGATCTGTGCCTTGCCACAATTCTGTCTCTGAGCTCCTTGGCCAGTTCCTTTGACCTCATGATTCTCATTTGGTCTGACAAGCACTGTGAGCTGTGAGGTCTTATATAGACAGGTGTGTGCTTTTCCAAATCAAGTCCTATCAGTTTAATTAAACACGGTTGGCCTCCAATGAAGGAGTAGAACCATCTCAAGGAGGATCACCAGGAAATGGACATCATGTGACTTAAATAAGAGTGTCTGAGCAAAGGGTCTGAATACTTATGACCCGGTGATATTTCAGTTTTTCCTTTTTATTAAATTTGCAAGCATTTCTACATTTCTGTTTTTTTCAGTCAAGATGGGGTGCAGAGTGTACATTAATGTGAAAAATGAACTTTTTTGAATTTACCAAATGGCTACAATGAAACAAAGAGTGAAAAATTTAAAGGGGTCTGAATACTTTCTGTACCCACTGTTTGGTACATAATAATGTTGAAATGTAAAATGGCGGTAGTCGTGTGAGTGGTCCACCATTTTCACTCTGGGGCAAGTTGCAGAGAATTTTATGTCGTTGGTGGGTGTGTGTTACATTGTACATACAGTACATATTAGTCCTTACCATATAATCTAAATTACTATAGGTCACACTCCGTATATATAATTTCAACACAGAACCAATTAAGGAACAAGGAGCGTATATATAAAATCACTGAAGTTTATTCAAAATTATAAATATAAAATATTGAACAAGTATATTCTGGATGCCTCAAGCCAAGCTAGCGGATCAGCACAAGCTAATACACCAAAAAATCCTAAAGTATTCAACAATCTTCATATGGAAAAGAGTCCAAACAACCAAAATACATAATGGAATTACTCCTATCACATATATAGTACTAGTCCTATACTAGTTGTTCTGCCCATATCAAGAGTGCACCTAATTAGACTCCTTAATAAAGTGCATAGTGCTTTTTCTATTGCCTAAAAAATGCATATCTTTAATGAATACCTGGATAGCGTGTCAGCTTTCCTGTATTTCACAGAACAACTAGTATAGGACTAGTACTATATATGTGATAGGAGTAATTCCATTATGTATTTTGGTTGTTTGGACTCTTTTCCATATGAAGATTGTTGAATACTTTAGGATTTTTTGGTGTATTAACTTGTGCTGATCTGCTAGCTTGGCTTGAGGCATCCAGAATATACTTGTTCAATATTTTATATTTATAATTTTGAATAAACTTCGGTGATTTTATATATACGCTCCTTGCTCCTTAATTGGTTCTATGTTGAAGTGTGTTACATTGTACCTGTAACTGCTGCTTCCATTGTTGGTTCCATTGCACTTAGTGCAGTTCCGCTCCTATTAACTATTTTATTCAATAAGCCAGACCAGTCCTTGAAAACAATGTCCATTTCATATTCATCCAAACTGGTGAACATGGGGTAAAAGGTTATGCATTCTGTTTCTCCATCTTCCACACAATACACCGCCTTCATTCTCAGAATTACAGTCTTTACCTTGTACCTGACAACAGGTACCCTGTTATGTTGGGCTGGTGGTTAGGAGCACTAGAAATGACCAGATGAGCAAACTAGCAATACAGGACGAGCTCTGGGAAGTGGGAGCTCTGCTGACCGCAACCCCTAATCCTATCACAACAACTAGAAATAGCCGTGGAGCGTTCCTGACTCTGCCTAGACGCCTCTTCACAGCCTAAGAGCTAACTACCCCTAAAGATAGAAAATACAGCCTACCTTGCCTCAGAGAAATTCCCCAAAGAAATAGGCAGCCCCCACATATATTGACTGTGAGTTAAGGTGGAAGTCACAAACACAGGAATGAAATAGGTTTCAGCATAGGAGGCCAGACTTAACTAAACAGACTGAAGATAGAAAAGGTATCTTTGCGGTCAGCATAAAAAACTAACAAAAAACCACGCAGAGTGTGCAAATGAAACCACCGCACCGACTCACGGCGCGGTGGTGCCACTCTGCATCCCAGAGCTTCCAGCTAACAAGATTAAATCATAATAGCAAGCTGGACAAAAACACAGTGGTAACAAATAAGCTAGCAGGGACTTAGCTTTTGCTGAAGTAGACAGGTCAACTGAAAGATCCAAGAGAACTGAACCAGTACTAGGACATTGACAGCTGGCATCAAGTAACGATCTGAGTGGAGTTAAATAGAGCAGCCAGCTAAGGCCTGAACGAGATCAGCTGGAGAAGGAATCTCAGAACCAGCAGCTCCACTCACAGCCACCAGAGGGAGTTCATGAACAGAACTCGCCGAAGTACCATTCATAGCCACAGGAGGGAGCTCGAGAACAGAATTCACAACAGTACCCCAAGAGACATTGGGAGATGTTTTAATTGCCTGAGTTTTCTTAGTCTAGTGTCATACAGGTCCATGTGTATCGCTATGATCTCAGTACTGCTCGATGAGACTAAGCTCCCTCTTTTATTAGTCACAGCAGGTCGCTGCCTTTCCCTAAGGTCCCCCTTTTCTGCTGGACCGTACTTTTCCCGGACTTATAAACTTTTCATCTTGGCAGGGGTCCTTACGTGCCTGTGATGTCCTGCCACCTCCATAACTAGCTTATTTCCATGCTGAGACTTGTAGTTCTACATCCCATTCACCTGTGCTTCTTCTGTCACTTCTTCTGCAGCTCAGAGTCTACTCCGCACTCTGCTACTTCAACTCCGACTAACTACTTCCTATATTCCTATAGCCTTCCCACTGGTTCTCCCTATAGAGTTTCCCTTCTACACTCCCTGGGGATGGCCTTGAGGTTAACCCTCCCGGAATCTGACACAAACACACTAGCCATAAGGATAAAATCCAATCTTTATATAACATAGGCAGAAATGTAACTGGACAGGACTTCTGTCAGCCTCTCACAGAGACACCATGTAAAGCACCCGAGAGTTAAAGTAGAGCAATCAGCAGTAATGTACATAACATAAAATGCTCACCCATAAAGTTATATGCTCATGTGTGTGAGTCCCCAGCCCTGATGCGCATTTCGCATGGGCTTCCTCTGGGTGTTGTAATGGAATGTGTGTAAATTATATCTGCATCTTCAGGGCCGGACTAGCCATTTGATATTTTTTGACAAAAGCCAGAAGGGCAGGACCTTGTAGTGGGCCACTCAATCACCTCCACTCTCTCTTCAGCAGAATGGATACCAGGCACCATTAACTTGACATGTGCACACAATCGCGCTGCACAGCCGAAAACAGCAGCACCAGGGGATGCACGTTGTGCTGGGTTGTGTCACCCCTTGGTCCTACTTATTTCAGTTGTGTCACGTGATCGTGTGCTCTAGGCAAGTGTGACATGCAAAAATAGTGCTAATTGCTCTTGCTTCAAAAGCATCCAGAAACTAGAGGGGTTAACACAGTCAGAGGAGACAGGGAGTGGTTAGCAGAGCCCCAGGGGGATTGTGGAAAACTTGTTTACTGTTCTGGCAGCAGCCAAAGGGATGAGTGGTGTGTTTCTGTGATCTGTCTCACAGAAGTTCAGGCAAGTGAACCATAGGGACACAGGATTCCATTACCTCCCTGTACTGCTAGCTGAGGAAGTCTAACAGGATCGGGAAGATAAGGACTGGAAGAAGTTGTGTTACAGGGATAATCTTCCTCAGCAAACCCCCCTCTTTCCTCCATTGCACTGTGGTAGAAGGAATGCTGTGTACTACTGTGCTTTTGTAAAGAGTCTTGATCTGTGCTGAGCTGTGCTATCAAAATAGACTGTTAGTCAATGTGCCTCTAAAAAGCGCCTGTACTGTTTATAAAACCTGTGTTAAGAGGCTTGAATTGTACTGGATGTGCTGCAACATTAAACTACACTGTTCATGTTCATGAGGACTCTATCAATTGTATCTGTGTGAGCAAGTGGATCCATCCTGTGCCTGAGGAAGCTGCAGTGCATGGTCGCCCTGAGTAACGGTTCCTCCAGAGTTCCAAAGAATTCATAAGACCTGAAAATAATGATACACTGGCGCTGCACTTGGCAAGACCAGAGGGGGACTGAAATGTAACGGGTAGCAGGAGAAGGAAAACAAAAAATATATATATATTGAGATGAGCAGCTGGTGAGGTAACGGGGTCTGTGCTGCCCCACGTCTGAAAGTAGATACTGAAGTACAAATAAATAGGTCACCTGCGCTTGTGAAATAGTAGTACTAAAGGTCCTAGAAATTAGCAAACACAGTAGTACAATAATCAGTTTGGATCCTCAAAGGATTGTGTACATATAAGTCCGGACAAGACCTCCCCGAATAGTCCACCCGATGTTAGCCCGTACTTCAAGCGAGCTTACTATTTAAATACATGTACTCACTGTATGTGATAGCAGGAGTGAGCACCGCGTGGAGGATACCAGCCGTCCTGCTTGAGAGCGATGTTGTGCTTGATTTGGTAGGTGTAGACTATAGCATGGGGCTGCGGGGCAGTGTGGAGGCCGACTAGGCTGAGAGAATCTCCGCTCGCTCAGCACTGTGTGTGAGCGGGGACCGCGTACTCCTGGCGTGCCCCGGCCGGAAGCAACGCCGGAGCCGTAGCGGTGTTTGTTGGGGGCGTGGTACCTGATGTGACGTCACAGGGTAGGAGGGCGGGCTTTAGACAGGGCAACCAATCCGACGCGTTTCGAAGGATACACTCCTTCGTCAGGGATGGAGTTCCCTGTCTGGCCCGACCTTATATGGACTACGCCTTCCTTGATCCTAGCCAGCCTGGACAGCCTGCATATTGATTCACCCACGTGTTACTTTTTGCAGCACTATATTGTGGTATAAATTAAAATATGACATGTATGTTCTGCGCTTATGTCAAGCTTGAGTGGTGATAGATAGGACCACTTGGTTACTCTTTAAGTGGAACCATGAAAGACTGTACCAGAGTTTACTGCTTAGAGATACACCATTATGTCCCATATTGCTAAAGAAAGGAAAGGGGAGGGGGAAGATTAGGTAGAGAGGGGGTTAGTGGTCATAATGTTATGGCGATTAAAAATCATAATTTATTTCAAGTGAAAATAATTCATAAGACCTGTCTGGCCCCTATCTGAACCTAGCGGCATACATGTAACACAAGCTAATGTTGTCAGTGTAAGTCTATGAGAGCTTCTTTCTGGCTCTCATAGACTTACATTGACGCCCCCCGAGGAAGCATTAATAGCGAAACGCGCGTCGGGGCCTCTCTCCCACGTCTGGCTTATAGGTTGGTACTACTGTTATTACCTAATTATTGTCCCTTCTTCCTCACTTATTTGATATGTATATGTTCTGGTGTTAGAGGTTCTAGTCCAGGGCAACGGACCCTGTGCAAGATTTGGCTAAATTGGTTGTGGCTCCCTATACTATATTGAATTGACTGGATTTCCACCATCTATATTACTTCTTATTGCACTTGCATTTTTGTGTGAGCCATCATTTGGCTTCAAAATTGTGTTCTTATTTTCTATTGCCCTGCTACCTCTTTATTTATATTTAAGTAACACCATCGGCGGGACAACTTTTGTTATCTTGTTTTTGTATTTGTACTTCAACCTTGCCTGGCGTGACACTTAGGCTTCTTTCACACTTCCATCGGTACGGGGTCGTCACAAAGCGTCGGTGCGACGTACCGACGGAAGTGTTTGCTTTCACATTTCCGTCTGCGTTGCTGAGCAGGAAAGATCGTGAGAGCGATATTTCCTGTTGGGCATGCGCAGTGTTAAACACTGGATGCGACGTACGGAAAAACATTCCCTTGAATGATTTTCCGAGACGACGGTCCGCCAAAACCCGACGCATCCAGTGGACGACGCATGCAACGTATGGCCATACGTCGCAATGCATCGCTAATGCAAGTCTATGGAGAAAAAACGCATCCTGCGGGCAACTTTGCAGGATGCGTTTTTTCTCCAAAACGACGCATTGCGACGTTGGCCAAACGACGGAAGTGTGAAAGTAGCCTTAGGTGTCACTATCTCTGTTATTACCATTTTTTGTATGTATTTTAATGATCATTTTTCTCTGAACTATTTATTATTAAAGTGATTACATTTAATAAAATTCTGCTTCGTGATTCACTTTTCTTTGCTTTGGGTAATATAGACTCACATTGAGTAGTGACCTCCAGCTCTGCCAGCAAACACCAGAGCAATCCAGCAGGTCACAAACTGCTGGAGACTTAGGGTACGTTCACACAGGACTTTTTTGCTGCTTTTTTTTGCTGCTTTTTTTTATGCTAATTTTCAGCTGCTTTTTACAGTACCAGTAAAGCCTATGAGATTTCAGAAATCTCATGCACACACGTTGGTTTTTTGTTTGATCAGTTTTTTCTGCTTTGCTGCTTTTTTTGGACATAGGGCATGTCACTTCTTTCAGCGTTTTTGCTGCGTTTTTGCAGCGTTTTTTCACCCATTGACTTGAATGGTTGATGAAAAAAACGCTGCAAAAATGCTGAAAAAACGCATGTAGCATTATTTGCTGCGTTTTTTGTGCAGAAAATCATGGCCAGCAGGAAGGGATCTCACAGCCAAGAGCTTAGGGGTGTGGTTAGTGAGGTGTGAAGAGCCATTGTGAGCCATTGTGAGGTGTGAAGAGTAGTGTTGAGCATTCCGATACTGCAAGTATCGGGTATCGGCCGATACTTGCTGTATCGGAATTCCGATACCGAGATCCGATATTTTTGTAGTATCGGGTATCGGTATCGAAACAACATTAATGTAAAAATGTGTAAAAGAAAGAATTAAAATAAAAAATATTGCTATACTCACCTCTCCGACGCAGCCTGCACCTTACCGAGGGAAGCGGCAGCGTTCTTTATTTAAAATTCGCGCTTTTCTTTCCTTTACAAGAAGTCCAGGCTTGTGATTGGTTGCGTGCCGCCCATGTGGCCGGGACGCAACCAATCACAGCAAGCCGTGACGTAATTTCAGGTCCTTCAGGATTTTAAAATTATGTTCCGGCGTTGTGATTGGATGCGTCGCAGTCACATGGGCGACGCAACCAATCACAGCAAGCCGTGACGTAATTTCAGGTCCTTAAGGATTTTAAAATTACGTCCCGGCTTTGTGATTGGTTGCGTCGCAGTCACATGGGAGACGCAACCAATCACAAGCCGTGACGTCACGGGAGGCTGGACACGCGCGCATTTTAAAATTTTAAAATGCGCGCGTGTCCAGCCTCCCGGCTTGTGATTGGTTGACCGCGGCGCAACCAATCACAAGCCGTGACGTCACGGGAGGCTGGACACGCGCCCATTTTAAAATGCGCGCGTGTCCAGCCTCCCGTGACGTCACGGCTTGTGATTGGTTGCGTCTCCCATGTGACTGCGACGCAACCAATCACAAAGCCGGGACGTAATTTTAAAATCCTTAAGGACCTGAAATTACGTCACGGCTTGCTGTGATTGGTTGCGTCGCCCATGTGACTGCGACGCATCCAATCACAACGCCGGAACGTAATTTTAAAATCCTGAAGGACCTGAAATTACGTCACGGCTTGCTGTGATTGGTTGCGTCCCGGCCACATGGGCGGCACGCGACCAATCACAAGCCTGGACTTCTTGTAAAGGAAAGAAAAGCGCGAATTTTAAATAAACAACGCTGCCGGTTCCCTCGGTGAGGTCCAGGCTGCGTCGGAGGGTGAGTATAGCAATATTTTTTATTTTAATTCTTTCTTTTACACATTAATATGGTTCCCAGGGCCTGAAGGAGAGTTTCCTCTCCTTCAGACCCTGGGAACCATCAGGAATACCGTCCGATACATGAGTCCCATTGACTTGTATTGGTATCGGGTATCGGTATCGGATTGGATCCGATACTTTGCCGGTATCGGCCGATACTTTCCGATACCGATACTTTCAAGTATCGGACGGTATCGCTCAACACTAGTGAAGAGCCATTGTGAGGTGTCCTGATTGTGATCTATTGTGAGGGAGTTCCTGGTAGTGAGGTGTGAAGAGCCATTGTGAGCCATTGTGAGGTGTGAAGAGCCATTGTGAGGTGTCCTGATTGTGATCTATTGTGAGGGAGTTCCTGGTAGTAAGGTGTGAAGAGCCGTTGTGAGCCATTGTGAGGTGTCCTGATTGTGATCTATTGTGAGGGAGTTCCTGGTAGTAAGGTGTGAAGAGCCATTGTGAGGTGTCCTAGCAGCTGAAAATTGGCATAAAAAAAGCAGCAAAAATCTGCAGCAAAAATCTGCAGCAAAAAAGTCCTGTGTGAACGTACCCAAAAAACGCACCAAAAACGCACCAAAAAAACGCACCTAAATTAGCATAAAAAAAAGCAGCAAAAAAAAGCAGCAAAAAAGTCCTGTGTGAACGTACCCTTATGGAGTTTCTCATAGAACAGATGAAGACGGCAGCTGGTGACTAAAAGACTAGCGACAGGAATCTTAGGTTACTGTGACCACTCTGGTGGTAAAATAAAACAAAACACTGGAGTGCTGCTTTAATTTTTATTGCACTAAACATTTTAATTTATATCTGTTCTTTGCAGTGTTGTGCTATTAATATTAGTTTATTAATTTGTAAAGCAATATAAAGATTTTAGTGTTTTCTGGAGTGGTGCAGATGCATTTGGAACACCCGCCAGGGCCATGGGGTACTCGGTACTGGGTCTGGTACTTAAAGGGGGGTGTCATGTGGCAGCAACCGGCTCCATGGCCCTGGCACCCATGTTAAAGGGAATGCCATTAAAGGGTTTTGGTGAATAAAGTTTATGTTCGTGACGCCACCTGTGGTTCTTGGTCAGAGGTGACCAACGCTGCTTAAAGGGGTCCACTGGGGTGATGTTATGGCAGCTAAGATGGTATAACTTCCCACAGGTGAAGTTGGGTCCCCTGGGCTCCCGGTGTGTAGCTGGAAATAGTGGGTAGCGTATAAAGAAATGGAGGACACAGGTTTGCAGTCTCTTTACCTGGTTTACTGAAGACTTCAGGCAGCCACAGTCCAGGGTCCCAGATTACAAGTACAGGCAGGGTCCAGCAGGCTTGGAAGCGAGTTAAGAGTCCCCCTTTACCAGGTGGAGTTGAAAGCCTTCCTACTAGCGCTGTGGTGTAGTCCCTTACTGCCTGTGGCTTCTGTCAAGGTTCTCACTGTTCTCTCTGTCCTCCTTAAAGGTGGGATACTAACCAGTATGACAGGTGGCTCGAGCCTTTTTACAGGGTCTCTATCACGACCCGGGCTCTATGTGCCACTGTGTCTCCTGGGTATTAGAGCGGACAGGTGACGTGAAGTCCAGCTGTCCTGCCAGTTTCTGCTGTAAGTCTTGGAGTCCCTCACAACCTCAGTCTTCTGGCTACCGGTGTCTGCACTCTGCAGGGAGGTAGCCCAATCGCAGCTGTCCTCCCCAGTTGTCACTCTCCTGTGCTTCACTCTCTTCAACTCCCTCTATAAGTTTTCTATGGGATTAAGGTCTGGAGACTGGCTAGGCTTCTCCATGACCTTAATGTGCTTCTTTTTGAGACACTCCTTTGTTTCCTTGGCTATATGTTTTGGGTCATTGTCTTGCTGGAAGACCCAGCCATGACCCATTTTTAAAGTCCTGGCAGAGGGAAGAAGGTTGTCACTCAGGATTTTACGGTACATGGCTCCATCCATTCTTCCATTGATGTTATGAAGTAGTCATGTGCCCTTAGCAGAGAAACACCATCAAAGCATAATGTTTCCACCTTCATGCTTGACAGTGGGGATGGTGTTCTTTGGGTCATAGGAAGCATTTCTGTTCCTCCAAACATGGAGAGTTCTGTTAATGCAAAAGACCTCAATTTTTTTCTCATCTGACCACAACACCTTCTCCCAATCACTCACAGAGTCTTCCAGGTGTTCATTGGTACACTTCAGACTGGCCTGCACATGTGCCTTCTTGAGCAGGGGGGCCTTGCGGGCACTGCAGGATTTTAAACCTTTACGGTGTAATGTGTTACCAATGGTTTTCTTGGTGACTGTGGTCCCAGCTGCCTTGAGATCATTAACAAGTTCCACCTGTTTAGTTTTAGGCTGACCTCTCACCTTCCTCGTGATCAAGGATACCCAACGAGGTGAGATTTTGCATGATGCCCCAGATCGATGTCAATTGACAGTCATTTTGTAGTTCTTCCATTTTCTTACTATTGCACCAACAGTTGTCTCCTTCTCACCCAGCATCTTACTTATAGTTTTGTAGCTCATTCCAGCTTTGTGTAGGTCTATGATCTTGTCCCTGACATCCTTATAAAGCTCTTTGGTCTTGCCCGTGTTGTAGAGGTTAGAGTCTGACTGATTAATTGAGTCTGTGAACAGGAGTCTTTTATAAAGGTGACTATGTAAGACAGCTGTCTTTAATACAGGTAACAAGTTGATTAATAGCTGGTCTGTAGGAGCCAGAACTCTTAATATTTGGTAGGGGATCAAATACTTATTTCTCACTGCAAAATGCAAATAAATTTATATAATTTATACAATGTGATTTTCTGGATTTTATTTTTGAAATTTTATCTCTCAATGTTAAAATTAACCTACCCTTAAAATTATAGACTGTTCATGTCTTTGTCAGTGGGCAAACTTACAAAATCAGCCAGGGATCAAATACTTATTTCCCCCACTGTATATACTATATACTACAATAGTGTTCTACAAACCAATAAAATATTGTTTTCTAAAATATAACTTGAGATTGCACTTGCTTGTAAGCCAGCTGCCATGATGCTGGTGCACAGATCCTTTCTAGTTAAAAACTACATCCATAATCCACAGTACATTAAGACCAATAAATATATGCATATCCTCTGGGAGAGTTCAAAGCCTTCCAACACAGTTGGTCAAAGGAAAACCCCATTTACTAGTTTGTTTGGAAGTACCTCCAACAAACAAGAGCATGGCTTGTATTTTGCTTCACAATGTTTGCTTTAAAAGACAATATTTATGCCTCTTTTGAAATTACATGAATATAATTTACAGTGTCAAGTATAGATCTAAGGTGAAAATAACATGAAACCATATCCATATAACATAAAGCATAAAATAAAATATGCAATATAAAATAATTAGCTGCAGGATAAAAGCTTAGCTCTATATCCACCAAAACGTTTATCGTCAGTGTAAAAGACAGCTAAACATCCGCCTACAAATCTTTTATACCAAAATAAATATTTTCTATGCTTTGATTTATTGGTAAAAAAGTTTAGTTTATAGCAGTAATCATCATATACTGCAATAAAGCAAAAAACTTTTTTTTAAATTAGTTCGGAGGTCTGTCTTCTAACCCCACTGTCAAACACATAGGGGAGGCCACAGCATGCAAGAATAAAAAATATATGGATTCTTATGGTAGCCACTCTCTATTAAAACTTGTGTTAAGTTAATTTTGTTAAGTTAATTTTATAATTTCACTTTTATTGCTTTTTTTTTTATTTTGGGAAAGTTTAACAAACAGGCAATCTCTGCATGTGTTGCGGCTGTCGAACAGGCGGGAGACATGCGGCCACCGCAACTCAAGCATAGTATTAGAGCATGCCGAAGGCCCTCTGTTAGTACTCTAGCATGCTCAGATAACACCTTATCCCAGCATGCTCGCTTATGACTAATCAGCAGCTCTCATTCATGATGACTTGATATGAGCGGTCACCACCTAATACTATAATTTCCTTGCCAACTTGTTTGACTAAAAATATTTCCATCAGCAATGAATTTCAGAAGCCAGACATTTAGCCATCACTTGATTGACATGTCAGCTTTTTCTCCTAAGAGGCTATTGTATTAAGAAAACCAACATTTCTTAAACCAACACTAAACCTAGAAAGGAATGTTGGAGTTAAGTAAGAAATCTTGTTGTCCTCACTGTAGGTCTACAGCATTTTCTGTATAACTCTGAAAATGTCAGTTATGTATAAATAGTGTAGAGAAAAGATGGGTTAGTCTCCTGATGACCTGTTGTATTTTCAGCTGGTCAAACAGGTGGGACTTTGCTATCTGTTGTCCTACTATAATGGCTTCTGCAGCAGTAGTGTTACCTGTCCTGACTCCAGCTCTGGCTCCTCTTACTCCCTGACCTTATTAGCTGGCCCAGGCAGCATGCTGCCTGAGTATTTAAGTAATTGGCATGTGAGCCACAACTTTGGTTTATTACATTACTATTCTATGCTGCATATATACAACTTTACTGTGCACCATCAGAACCACTCTATTCTGCACATTGCTGTAATCTTCTACTGCAGTCTACTCTGTTGTTTACCTACAGTGAGACACCAGACCTATTCAACTCTGCTACAACCACAGCTCATCCAGATCGAGGGCTTCAAGAATCCACCTCACCAGGTGAGACATAATACTGTGCTTATCAATTCATACAAATTTCTGCAAAGAACAGTAACATACAGAGAAGAATTATTTCTATATTTTTCAGTTTTAATTTAAATATGAAATAAAACAGAAAATAAGAAGACAAAATGAAGGATTGCCTGAATTATATACAGTGCCTTGCGAAAGTAATCGCCCCCCTGGAACTTTTCAACCTTTTCCCACAAATCATGCTTCAAACATTAAGATACCAACTGTACATTTTTGGTGAAGAATCACCAACAAGTGGAACACATTTGTGAAGCTGATCAAAATTTATTGGTTATTTTAAATTTTTGTGGAAAATCAAAAACTGAAAAGTGGGGCGTGCAATATTATTCGGCCCTTTTACTTTCAGTGCAGCAAACTCACTCCAGAAGTTCATTGTGGATCTCTGAATGATCCAATGTTGTCCTAAATGCCTAATGATTAGTGTTGAGCGATACCGTCCGATACTTGAAAGTATCGGTATCGGAAAGTATCGGCCGATACCGTCACAGTATCGGAATCCAATCCGATACCGATACCCGATACCAATACAAGTCAATGGGACTCATGTATCGGACGGTATCCCTGATGGTTCCCAGGGTCTGAAGGAGAGGAAACTCTCCTTCAGGCCCTGGGAACCATATAAATGTGTAAAAGAAAGAATTAAAATAAAAAATATCGCTATACTCACCTGTCCGACGCAGCCGGGACTTCAGCGAGGGAACCGGCAGCGTTGTTTGTTTAAAAATCGCGCTATTACTTGGTTACGTGAATTCCCGGCTTGTGATTGGTCAGGTCGGCCATGTTGCCGGGACGCGGACCAATCACAGCAAGCCGTGACGAAATTACGTCACGGCTTGCTGTGATTGGTCCGCGTCCCGGCAATATGGCCGCCCTGACCAATCACAAGCCGGGACGTCACGGGAGGCTGGACACGCGCTCATTTTAAAATGGGCGCGTGTCCAGCCTCCCGTGACGTCACGGCTTGTGATTGGTTGCGCCGCGATCAACCAATCACAAGCCGGGAGGCTGGACGCGCTCATTTTGAAATGGGCGCGTGTCCAGCCTCCCGTGACGTCACGGCTTGTGATTGGTTGCGCCGCGATCAACCAATCACAAGCCGGGAGGCTGGACGCGCTCATTTTGAAATGGGCGCGTGTCCAGCCTCCCGTGACGTCACGGCTTGTGATTGGTTGCGCCGCGATCAACCAATCACAAGCCGGGAGGCTGGACGCGCTCATTTTGAAATGGGCGCGTGTCCAGCCTCCCGGCTTGTGATTGGTTGACCGCGACGCAACCAATCACAAGCCGTGACGTCACGGGAGGCTGGACACGCGCCCTTTTTAAAATGAGCGCGTTTCCAGCCTCCCGTGACGTCACGGCTTGTGATTGGTTAATGGCGGCCATGTTGCCGGGACGCGGACCAATCACAGCAAGCCGTGACGTATTTTCGTCACGGCTTGCTGTGATTGGTCCGCGGCCCGGCAACATGGCCGCCCTGACCAATCACAAGCCGGGACTTCGCGTAACCATGTAAAAGCGGGAATTTTAAACAAACAACGCTGCCGGTTCCTGCGCTGAGGTCCCGGCTGCGTCGGACAGGTGAGTATAGCGATATTTTTTATTTTAATTCTCTATTTTACACATTTTAACATTAATGTTGTTCCGATACCCGATACCCGATACCACAAGAGTATCGGAATCCCGGTATCGGAATTCCGATACAGCAAGTATCGGCCGATACCCGATACTTGCAGCATCGGAATGCTCAACACTACTAATGATGATAAATATAATCCACCTGTGTGTAATCAAGTTTCCGTATAAATGCACCTGCTCTGTGATAGTCTCAGGGTTCTGTTTGAAGCACAGAGAACATCATGAAGACCAAGGAACACAACAGGCAGGTCCGTGATACTGTTATGGAGAAGTTTAAAGCCGGATTTGGATACAAAAGGATTTCCAAAACTTTAAACATCCCAAGGAGCACTGTGCAAGCGATCGTATTGAAATGAAAGGAGTATCATACCACTGCAAATCTACCAAGACCTGGCAGTCCCTCTAAACTTTCATCTCCAACAAGGAGAAGACTGATCAGAGATGCAGCCAAGAGGCCCATGATCACTCTGGATGAACTGCAGAGATCTACAGCTGAGGTGGGACAGTCTGTCCATAGGACAACAATGAGTCGTACACTGCACAAATGTCACCTTTATGGAAGAGTGGCAAGAAGAAAGCCATTTCTCAAAGATAAATAAAAAGTGTTGTATAAAGTTTGCAACAAGCCCCCTGGGAAACACATCAAACATGTGGAAGAAGGTGCTCTGCTCAGATGAAACCAAAATTGAACTTTTTGGAGTAAAGGCAACATAGCTCATCACCCTGAACACACCATCCCCACTGTCAAACATGGTGGTGGCAGCATCATGGTTTCATGGTTTGGGACTGCTTTACTGTAGCAGGGACAGGGTAGATTGTTAACATTGATGGGAAGATGGATGGAGCCAAATACAGGACCATTCTTAAAGGAAACCTGTTAGAGCCTACAAAAGACCTGACACTGGGATGGAGATTTGCCTTCCAACAAGACAATGATCCCAAACATAAAGCAAAATCTACAATGGAATGGTTCACAAATAAACGTATCCAGGTGTTAGAATGGCCAAGTCAAAGTCCAGACCTCAATCCAATCGAGAATCTGTGGGAAGAGCTGAAAACTGCTGTTCACAAACGATCTCCATCAAACCTTACTGAGCTCAAGCTGTTTGCCAAGGAAGAATAGGCAAGAATTTCAGTCTCTCGATGTACAAAACTGATAGAGACATACCCCAAGCGACTTGCAGCTGTAATCACAGCAAAAGGTGGTGCAACAAAGTATTAAGTTAAAGGGGCCGAATAATATTGAACGCCCCACTTTTCAGTTTTTGAATTTCCACAAAAATTTAAAATAACCAATAAATTTTGTTCAACTTCACAATTGTGGTCCACTTTTTGTTGATTCTTCACCAAAAATTTACATTTGGTATCTTTATGTTTGAAACATGATACAGTGGGGCAAAAAAGTATTTAGTCAGTCAGCAATAGTGCAAGTTCCACCACTTAAAAAGATGAGAGGTGTCTGTAATTTACATCATAGGTAGACCTCAACTATGGGAGACAAACTGAGACAAAAAAATCCAGAAAATCACATTGTCTGTTTTTTTATCATTTTATTTGCATATTCTGGTGGAAAATAAGTATTTGGTCAGAAACAAAATTTCATCTCAATACTTTGTAATATATCCTTTGTTGGCAATGACAGAGGTCAAACGTTTTCTGTAAGTCTTCACAAGGTTGCCACACACTGTTGTTGGTATGTTGGCCCATTCCTCCATGCAGATCTCCTCTAGAGCAGTGATGTTTTTGGCTTTTCGCTTGGCAACACGGACTTTCAACTCCCTCCAAAGGTTTTCTATAGGGTTGAGATCTGGAGACTGGCTAGGCCACTCCAGGACCTTGAAATGCTACTTACGAAGCCACTCCTTCGTTGCCCTGGCGGTGTGCTTTGGGTCATTGTCATGTTGAAAGACCCAGCCACGTTTCATCTTCAATGCCCTTGCTGATGGAAGGAGGTTTGCACTCAAAATCTCACGATACATGGCCCCATTCATTCTTTCATGTACCCGGATCAGTCGTCCTGGCCCCTTTGCAGAGAAACTGCCCCAAAGCATGATGTTTCCACCACCATGCTTTACAGTAGGTATGGTGTTTGATGGATGCAACTCAGTATTCTTTTTCCTCCAAACACGACAAGTTGTGTTTCTACCAAACAGTTCCAGTTTGGTTTCATCAGACCATAGGACATTCTCCCAAAACTCCTCTGGATCATCCAAATGCTCTCTAGCAAACTTCAGACGGGCCCGGACATGAACTGGCTTAAGCAGTGGGACACGTCTGGCACTGCAGGATCTGAGTCCATGGTGGCGTAGTGTGTTACTTATGGTAGGCCTTGTTACATTGGTCCCAGCTCTCTGCAGTTCATTCACTAGGTCCCCCCGCGTGGTTCTGGGATTTTTGCTCACCGTTCTTGTGATCATTCTGACCCCACGGGGTGGGATTTTGCGTGGAGCCCCAGATCGAGGGAGATTATCAGTGGTCTTGAATGTCTTCCATTTTCTAATTATTGCTCCCACTGTTGATTTCTTCACTCCAAGCTGGTTGGCTATTGCAGATTCAGTCTTCCCAGCCTGGTGCAGGGCTACAATTTTGTTTCTGGTGTCCTTTGACAGCTCTTTGGTCTTCACCATAGTGGAGTTTGGAGTCAGACTGTTTGAGGGTGTGCACAGGTGTCTTTTTATACTGATAACAAGTTTAAACAGGTGCCATTACTACAGGTAATGAGTGGAGGAAAGAGGAGACTCTTAAAGAAGAAGTTACAGGTCTGCGAGAGCCAGAAATCTTGATTGATTGTTTCTGACCAAATACTTATTTTCCACCATAATATGCAAATAAAATTATAAAAAAACAGACAATGTGATTTTCTGGATTTTTTTTTCTCAGTTTGTCTCCCATAGTTGAGGTCTACCTATGATGTAAATTACAGACGCCGCTCATCTTTTTAAGTGGTGGAACTTGCACTATTGCTGACTGACTAAATACTTTTTTGCCCCACTGTATGTGGGAAAAGACTTAAAAGTTCCAGGGGGCCGAATACTTTCCAAGGCACTGTATATATAAATATATAAGGTAAATAAATATATATATATATATACTGCTTAAAAAATAAATTAATTAATAAAAGGAACACTAAAATCCCACATCCTAAATATCACTGAATGAAATATTCCAGCTGTAAAATGTTATTCATTACATAGTGGAATGTGGTGAGAACAATAAAACCTAACAATGATCAACGTAAATCACAACCAATATCCCACGGAGATCAGAAGTTGGAATGATGCTCAAAATCACAGTGGAAAATGAAGTTACAGGCTGATCCAACTTCAGTGGAAATGCCTCAAGACAAGGAAATAATGCTGAGTAGTGTGTGTGACCTCCACGTGCCTGTATGATCTCCCTACAATGCCTGGGCATGCTCCTAATGAGGCGGTGGATGTTATGCTGAGGGATCTCCTCTCAGACCTGGAAAAAAGCATCAGTCAACTCCTGGAAAGTCTGTGGTGCAACGTGGCGTTGGTGGATGGAACGAGACATGATGTCCCAGATGTGCTCGATTGGATTCAGGGCTGGTGGATGGACGGGCAGGCCAGTCCTTAGCATCAATGTCTTCATCATGCAGGAACTGCTGACACACTTCAGCCACATGAGGCCTAGCATTGTCATGCATCAGAAGGAACCCAGGGCCTACTACACCTGCATATGTTCTCACAAGGGGTCTGAGGATCTCATTTCGGTACCTAATGGCATTCAGGCTTCCTCTGGCGAGCACATGGAGGGCTGTGCAGCCCTCCAAAGAAATGCCACCCCACACCATTACTGACTCACTGCCAAACCGGTCATACTGAAGGATGTTGCAGGCAGCAGATCACTCTCCACAGCATGTCTAGACTCTGTCACGTCAGTCACATGTGCTCAGTGTGAACCTGCTTTTATCTGTGAAGAGCACAGGGCCCCAGTGGCAAATTTTCCAATCCTGGTGTTTCTGTGGCAAATTCCAAGCGTCCTGCACGGTGTTGGGTTGTGAGCACAACCCCCATCTATGGATGTCAGGCACTCAGACCATCCTCATGGAGTTGGTTTCTAACCGTTTGTGCAGACACATGCACATTTGTGGCCTGCTGGAAGTCATTTTGCAGAGCTTTGGCAGTGCTCCTCCTGTTCCTCCTTGCACAAAGGCTGAGGCAGTGGTCCTGCTGCTGGGTTGTTGCCATCCTATGGCCCCCTCCATATCTTCTGGTGTACTGGCCTGTCTCCTGGTAGTGCCTCCAGCCTCTGGACACTACGCTGACAGGTACAGCAAGCCTTCTTGCCACAGCTCTCATTGCTGTGCCATCCTGCATGAGCTGCACTACCTGAGCCACTTGTGTGGGTTGTAGAGTCCGTCTCATGCTAACACAAGTGTGAAAGCACAACCAACATTCAAAAGTGACCAAAACTTCAGCCAGAAAGCATTGGCACTGAGATGTGGTCTGTGGTCCCCACCTGCAGAGACACTCCTTTATTGAGTGTGTCTTGATAATTGCCAATAATTACCTTGACAAGCCAGCTGGTATGTCACTCTCCATAAGGAGAAACGTTACCCCTTAGACCCCAGTCCAGAGCCTCTCACCTAGCCAAATCAGTTCTCATTCTTTGCACTGACGAGGGCCAACAGCCCGAAACACCGTGTCTGCGAATTGAGATACTGATTTAGCTTTTATCGTAAGTCATATTGCACGACTCGTTAAAGGGTTGATTGTGACTTGTAGGATCGCTACTTCCAACAGGTGGCGCTATAGAGTTAAGTCCTCTTTTTCTCAGAAGAGGCAATTTGAATATTTAATTTCCCAGAGGAGCATTGTATGGCGAATAAGCCTCCTTACCTTGACAAGCCAGCTGGTATGTCGCTCTCCATAAGGAGAAACATTACCCCTTAGACCCAGTCCAGAGCCTCTCACCTAGCCAAATCAGTTCTCATGCTTTGCACTGACGAGGGCCAACATCCCGAAACACCATGTCTGCGAATTGAGATACTGATTTGGCTTTTATCCTAAGTCATATTGCACGACTCGTTAAAGGGTTGATTGTGACTTGTAGGATCGCTACTTCCAACAGGTGGCGCTATAGAATTAAGTCCTCTTTTTCTCAGAAGAGGCAATTTGAATATTTAATTTCCCAGAGGAGCATTGCACGGCGAATAAGCCTCCTTACCTTGACAAGCCAGCTGGTATGTCACTCTCCATAAGGAGAAACGTTACCCCTTAGACCCCAGTCCAGAGCCTCTCACCTAGCCAAATCAGTTCTCATGCTTTGCACTGACGAGGGCCAACAGCCCGAAACACCGTGTCTGCGAATTGAGATACTGATTTAGCTTTTATCGTAAGTCATATTGCACGACTCGTTAAAGGGTTGATTGTGACTTGTAGGATCGCTACTTCCAACAGGTGGCGCTATAGAGTTAAGTCCTCTTTTTCTCAGAAGAGGCAATTTGAATATTTAATTTCCCAGAGGAGCATTGTATGGCGAATAAGCCTCCTTACCTTGACAAGCCAGCTGGTATGTCGCTCTCCATAAGGAGAAACATTACCCCTTAGACCCAGTCCAGAGCCTCTCACCTAGCCAAATCAGTTCTCATGCTTTGCACTGACGAGGGCCAACATCCCGAAACACCATGTCTGCGAATTGAGATACTGATTTGGCTCTTATCCTAAGTCATATTGCACGACTCGTTAAAGGGTTGATTGTGATTTGTAGGATCGCTACTTCCAACAGGTGGCGCTATAGAATTAAGTCCTCTTTTTCTCAGAAGAGGCAATTTGAATATTTAATTTCCCAGAGGAGCATTGCACGGCGAATAAGTCTCCTTACCTTGACAAGCCAGCTGGTATGTCACTCTCCATAAGGAGAAACGTTACCCCTTAGACCCCAGTCCAGAGCCTCTCACCTAGCCAAATTAGTTCTCATGCTTTGCACTGACGAGGGCCAACAGCCCGAAACACCGTGTCTGCGAATTGAGATACTGATTTGGCTTTTATCCTAAGTCATATTGCACGACTCGTTAAAGGGTTGATTGTGACTTGTAGGATCGCTACTTCCAACAGATGGCGCTATAGAGTTAAGTCCTCTTTTTCTCAGAAGAGGCAATTTGAATATTTAATTTCCCAGAGGAGCATTGTATGGCGAATAAGCCTCCTTACCTTGACAAGCCAGCTGGTATGTCGCTCTCCATAAGGAGAAACATTACCCCTTAGACTCAGTCCAGAGCCTCTCACCTAGCCACATCAGTTCTCATGCTTTGCACTGACGAGGGCCAACATCCCGAAACACCATGTCTGCGAATTGAGATACTGATTTGGCTTTTATCCTAAGTCATATTGCACGACTCGTTAAAGGGTTGATTGTGACTTGTAGGATCGCTACTTCCAACAGGTGGCGCTATAGAATTAAGTCCTCTTTTTCTCAGAAGAGGCAATTTGAATATTTAATTTCCCAGAGGAGCATTGCACGGCGAATAAGCCTCCTTACCTTGACAAGCCAGCTGGTATGTCACTCTCCATAAGGAGAAACGTTACCCCTTAGACCCCAGTCCAGAGCCTCTCACCTAGCCAAATTAGTTCTCATGCTTTGCACTGACGAGGGCCAACAGCCCGAAACACCGTGTCTGCGAATTGAGATACTGATTTGGCTTTTATCCTAAGTCATATTGCACGACTCGTTAAAGGGTTGATTGTGACTTGTAGGATCGCTACTTCCAACAGATGGCGCTATAGAGTTAAGTCCTCTTTTTCTCAGAAGAGGCAATTTGAATAATTGATAATTGCCAATAATTTCCATCTGTTGTCTATTCAATTTTCACAACATCATGTGAAATTGATTGGTAAACAGTGTTGCTTCCTAAGTGGACAGTTTGATTTCACAGAAGTTTTATTTACTTGGAGTTATATTCTGTTGTTTAAGTGTTCCCTTTATTTTTTTGAGCACTGTATATACTGTTGTAGATTGGCTCACTCTGCTGCATCTGGAGGTAGACACAGGTATGCTGTATCTTTGAATCTTCTGTTGGTTTATTATATGTGTGGCATAAACCATCATGAAGTGAAAATAAACACAGCCCTTCAGGCAAAACAAGAAAACAAAACAAAATGGTATACAGTGTCTGCATCTGCGGGGAACACAACCACACGCTGGTTCAGTTTTTACCTTGTCAGGAAACAGAGCTGGAGATCCTCTCTCCAGCCCTACTGAACACTGACTGCCTCTGGAGGCCGACTATTAAAGCTCCAGCCCACACCCTAGGGTGGAGATAAGGTGGACAACCTCCCAACTGCTCCATGGTTGTCCACAAAAATCAAGCCCTTGGAAGAAATGGCTACTTAACCCCTCGCAACACTTAATGTGCTGGAGGAAAAACTTCTGGGTTTTAAATCAGTGAAGCCATTAGCCTCAGCGAAACAGATCTCCCCTCCAGCACCTTTATATATATATATATATAAATTGAAAGAAATAAAAATTTGATCCCTTGCTGATTTTGTTAGTTTGCACACTGACAAAGACATAAACAGTCTATAATTTTAAGGGTAGGTTAATTTTAACATTGGGAGATAGAATATCAAAAATAAAATCCAGAAAGTCACATTGTATAAATTATATAAATTTATTTACATTTTTCAGTGCGAAATAAGTATTTGATTCTTTTGGCAAACAAGACTTAATACTTGATGGCAATGCCCTTGTTGGCAAGCACAGTAGTCAGACTTTTGTGTAGTTGATGATTAGGTTTGCCCACATGTCAGGAGGAGTTTTGGTCCACTCCTCTTTGCAGATCATCTCTAAATCAGTAAGATTTAGAGGCTGTCACTAGGCAACTCAGAGCTTCACTACCTCCATAAGTTTTCTATGGGATCAGTGCCTGCAGCAAAGCATCACTGCAGCTAAGCTTCGAGAAGCTGCAGTTATTTAAACGGCTGGGAATTAACATCCATTTCCTCTCTTCACACAGGTACAACCTCTGTTGGCTGTCATCTGCTGTTTACCATCCTACAACATTCCCTTTAATGGTACAACCTCTGTTTGCTGTCATCTGCTGTTTACCATCCTGCAACATTCCCTTTAGTGGTACAACCTCTGTTTGCTGTCATCTGATGTTTACCATCCTGCAACATTACCTTTAATGGTATATAACAGTGCCTGCTGAATCCTTGCTAAATTCATCTGTTGCATTGTTCTCAATAGTCACTGCTGTATATTCATGCTGGGGTCACATGAGATGTTATCTGGTGCAATGTGTTATAGCATATACAGCTCTAGCAAAAATTAAGAGACTACCACATCAAAAACCTGTCATGGGCAACCCAATCTCCCGACCTGGACCCCATTGAAAACCTTTGGAAAGTAATCAAGAGGATGATGGATAGTCACAAGCCATCAAACAAAGAACTGCTTACGTTTTTGCACCAGAAGCAGTGTGAAAGACTGATGGAAAGCATGCCAAGACGCATGAAAGCTGTGATTAAAAATCATGGTTATTCCACAAAATATTGATTTCTGAACTTTTCCTGATTTAACCCCTTCCCGACCTTTGACGCCACGTGGGCGTCATGAAAGTCGGTGCCAATCCGACCTGTGATGCCTATGTGGCGTCATGGAGGGATCGCGTCCCTGCAGATCGGGTTAAAGGGTTAACTCCAATTTCACCCGATCTGCAGGGACAGGGGGAGTGGTACTTCAGCCCAGGGGGGGTGGCTTCACCCCCTCGTGGCTACGATCGCTCTGATTGGCTGTTGAAAGTGAAACAGCCAATCAGAGCGATTTGTAATATTTCACCTATGAAAATGGTGAAATATTACAATCCAGCCATGGCCGATGCTGCAATATCATCGGCCATGGCTGGAAAACCTAATCTGCCCCCCCCACCACCACCGATCGCCTCCCCAGTCCTCCTTTCTGCCCCGTACTGTGGTCCTCTCCCCTCCGTCCTCCTGTCCGCTCCCCCATCCTCTTGTCTGCTCCCCCGTGCTTCGATCCACCCCCCGTGCTCCGATCTCCCCCCCTCATACTTACCAAGCCTCGCGGTGTCCGTCCATCTTCTTCACGGGTGCCGCCATCTTCCAAAATGGCGGGCACATGCGCAGTGCGCCCGCTGAATCTGCCGGCCAGCAGATTTGTTGCAGTTAGGTTTTATCACAGTGATCAAAATAAAAAAAGTAGTAAATGAACCCCCCCTTTATCACCAGCATAGGTAGGGACAATAATAAAAATAAAGAAAATATATATATTTATTTCTTCCCCCACTAAGGTTAGGGTTAGGTCTAGGGTTAGGGTTAGGGTTAGGGTTAGGGTTAGAGCTAGGGTTAGGGTTAGGATTAGGGTTAGGGCAAGGGTTAGAATTAGGGTTAGAACTAGAGTTAGGGTTAGATTAGGCTATGTGCACACATGGTGCGGATTTGGCTGTGAATCCGCAGCGGATTGGCCGCTGCGGATTCGTAGCAGTTTTCCATCAGGTTTACAGTACCATGTAAACCTACTGAAAACCAAATCCGCTGTGCCCATGGTGCGGAAAATACCACGCGGAAACGCTGTGTTGTATTTTCCGCAGCATGTCAATTCTTTGTGCGGATTCCTTTTTACACCTGCTCCTCAATAGGAATCCGCAGGTGAAATCTGTACAAAAAACACTGGAAATCCACTGTAAATGCGCAGGTAAAACGCAGTGCCTTTTACCTGCGGATTTTTCAAAAATGGTGCGGAAAAATCTCACACGAATCCGCAATGTGGGCACATAGCCTTAGAGTTAGGGTTGGAATTAGGGTTAGGGTTGGAATTAGAGTTAGGGTTGGAAATAGGGTTAAGCTTAGGCTTGTGGTTAGGGTTAGGGTTAGGGGTGTGTTGGGGTTAGGGTTGTGGTTAGTATTGGGATTAGGGTTAGGGTTGGGATTAGGGTTAGGGGTGTGTTGGGTTAGGGTTGTGGTTAGGGGTGTATTGGGGTTAGGGTTATATCTAGAGTTGGGATTAGGGTTTTGGGTGTGTTGGGGTTAGTCTTGGAGTTAGAATTGAGGGGTTTCCACTGTTTAGGCACATCAGGGGTCTCCAAACGCAACATGGCGCCACCATTGATTCCAGCCAATCTTGCGTTCAAAAAGTCAAATGGTGCTCCCTCCCTTCCGAGCCCCGACGTGTGCCCAAACAGTGGTTTACCCCCACATATGGGCTACCAGCATACTCAGGACAAACTGAGCAACAATTATTGGGGTCCAATTTCTCCTGTTACCCTTGTGAAAATAAAAAATTGCTTTCTAAAACATAATTTTAGAGGAATGAAAAATTATTTTTTATTTCCACGGCTCTGCGTTATAAATAGTGTTGAGCGATACCGTCCGATACTTGAAAGTATCGGTATCGGAAAGTATCGGCCGATACCGGCAAAGTATCGGATCTAATCCGATACCGATACCCGATACCAATACAAGTCAATGGGACTCAAGTATCGGATGGTATCCCTGATGGTTCCCAGGGTCTGAAGGAGAGGAAACTCTCCTTCAGGCCCTGGGATCCATATTAATGTGTAAAAGAAAGAATTAAAATAAAAAATATTGCTATACTCACCTCTCCGACGCAGCCTGGACCTCACCGAGGGAACCAGCAGCGTTCTTTGCTTAAAATGCGCGCGTTTACTTCCTTCCGTGATGTCACGGCTTGTGATTGGTCGCGTGCCGCCCATGTGGCCGCGACGCGACCAATCACAGCAAGCCGTGACGTAATTTTCAGGTCCTCAATGCCTAATTCTAGGCATTCAAGATTTTAAAATTACGTTCCGGCTTGTGATTGGTCGCGTCGCGGTCACATGGGCGACGCGACCAATCACAAGCCGTGACGTCACGGGAGGCAGGAAACGCACGCATTTTAAAATTACGTCACGGCTTGTGATTGGTTGCGTGCCACCCATGTGACCGTGACGCGACCAATCACAGCAAGCCGTGATGTAATTTCAGGTCCTGAATGCAGAATTAGGCATACAGGACCTGAAATTACGTCACGGCTTGCTGTGATTGGTCGCGTCGCGGTCACATGGGCGGCACGCAACCAATCACAAGCCGTGACGTAATTTTAAAATGCGCGCGTTTCCTGCCCGCCCGTGACGTCACGGCTTGTGATTGGTCGCGTCGCCCATGTGACCGCGACGCGACCAATCACAAGCCGGATCGTAATTTTAAAATCCTGAATGCCTAGAATTAGGCATTGAGGACCTGAAAATTACGTCACGGCTTGCTGTGATTGGTCGCGTCGCGGCCACATGGGCGGCACGCGACCAATCACAAGCCGTGACGTCACGGAAGGAAGTAAACGCGCGCATTTTAAGCAAAGAACGCTGCCGGTTCCCTCGGTGAGGTCCAGGCTGCGTCGGAGAGGTGAGTATAGCAATATTTTTTATTTTAATTCTTTATTTTACACATTAATGTTGTTTCGATACCGATACCCGATACCACAAAAGTATCGGATCTCGGTATCGGAATTCCGATACCCGCAAGTATCGGCCGATACCCGATACTTGCGGTATCGGAATGCTCAACACTAGTTATAAACTTCTGTGAAGCACTTGGGGGTTCAAAGTGCTCACCACTAGTGTTGAGCGATACCTTCCGATACTTGAAAGTATCGGTATCGGATAGTATCGGCCGATACGCGAAAAATATCGGATATCGCCGATTCCGATACCCGATACCAATACAAGTCAATGGGACTCAAGTATCGGAAGGTATCCTGGATGTTTCCCAGGGTCTGAAGGAGAGGAAACTCTCCTTCAGGCCCTGGGATCCATATTCATGTAAAAAATAAAGAATTAAAATAAAAAATGTGGATATACTCACCCGTCCGGCGGCCCCTGGACCTTACCGCTCATGTGACCGCTCACGCGACCAATCACAAGCCGCAACGTCATCGCAGGTCCTAAACTCCTCATTCTTAGGAACGGAGGCTGCCGGTTAACAGCGGTAAGGTCCAGGGGCCGCCGGACGGGTGAGTATATCCATATTTTTTATTTTAATTCTTTATTTTTTACATGAATATGGATCCCAGGGCCTGAAGGAGAGTCTCCTCTCCTCCAGACCCTGGGAACCATACACTGGGAACTTCCGATTCCGATTTCCGATATCACAAAAATATCGAAACTCGGTATCGGAATTCCGATACCGCAAGTATCGGCCGATACCCGATACTTGCGGTATCGGAATGCTCAACACTACTCACCACACATCTAGATAAGTTCCTTGGGGGGGTCTAGTTTCCAAAATGGGGTCACTTGTGGGGGGTTTCTACTGTTTAGGCACATCAGGGGCTCTGCAAATGCAACGTGACATCCGCAGACCATTTCATCAAAATCTGCATTTCAAAACGTCACTGCTTCCCTTCCGAGCCCCGACGTGTGCCCAAGCAGTAGTTTACCCCCACATATGGGGTACCAGCATACTCAGAACAAACTGGACAACAACTATTGGGGTCCAATTTCTCCTGTTACTCTTGCGAAAATAAAAAGTTGCTTGCTAAAACATAATTTTTGAGGAATGAAAAATTATTTTTTATTTTCACGGCTCTGCGTTGTAAACTTCTATGAAGCACTTGGGGGTTCTAAGTGCTCACTACACATCTAGATAAGTTCCTTGGGGGGTCTAGTTTCCAAAATGGGGTCACTTGTGGGGGGTTTCTACTGTTTAGGCACATCAGGGGCTCTGCAAATGGAATATGACGCCCGCAGACCACTCCATCAAAGTCTGCATTTCAAAACATCACTATTTCCCTTCTGACCCCTGACTTGTGCCCAAACAGTGGTTTACCCCCACATATGGGGTATCAATGTACTCAGGACAAACTGGGCAACAACTATAGGGGTCCAATTTCTCCTGTTACCCTTGTGAAAATAAAAAATTGCTTGCTAAAACATCATTTTTGAGGAAAGAAAAATGATATTTTATTTTCACAGCTCTGCGTTGTAAACTTCTGTGAAGCACTTGGGGGTTCAAAGTGCTCACCACATATCTAGATAAGTTCCTTGGGGGGTCTAGTTTCCAAAATGGGGTCACTTGTGGGGGGTTTCTACTGTTTAGGCACATCAGGTGCTCTGCAAACGTAACATGATGCCCGCAGACCATTCCATCAAAGTCTGCATTCCAAAACGTCACTACTTCCCTTCCGAGCCCCGGCATGTGCCCAAACAGTGGTTTACCCCCACATATGGGGTATCAGCGTACTCAGGAGAAACTGTACAACAACTCTTGTGGTCAAATTTCTCCTGTTACCCTTGGGAAAATTAAAAAATTCTGGGCTAAAAAAATATTTTTGAGGAAAGAAAACACATTATTTTCACGGCTCTGCGTTATAAACTTCTGTGAAGCACTTGGGGGTTCAAAGTGCTCACCACACATCTAGATAAGTTCCCGTGGGGGTCTAGTTTCCAAAATGGGATCACTTGTGGGGAGTTTCTACTGTTTAGGCACATCAGGGGCTCTGCAAACGCAACGTGATGCCCACAGAGCATTCCATCAAAGTCTACATATCAAAACGTTACTACTTCCCTTCCGAACCCCGACGTGTGCCCAAACAGTGGTTTACCCCTACATATGGGGTATCAGCATACTCAAGAGAAACTGGACAACAATGTTTGGGGTTCAATTTCTCCTGTTACCCTTGGGAAAATAAAAAATTGTGGGCTAAAAAATCATTTTTGAGAAAAGAAAAATTATTTTTTATTTTCATGGCTCTGCATTATAAACTTCTGTGAAGCACTTGGGGGTTCAAAGTGCTCACCACACATCTAGATTAGTTCCTTGGGAGGTCTAGTTTCCAAAATGGGGTCACTTGTGGAGGAGCTCCAATGTTTAGGCACACAGGGGCTCTCCAAACGCGACATGGTGTCCGCTAATGATTGGAGCTAATTTTCCATTCAAAAGGCCAAATGGCGTGCCTTCCCTTCCGAGCCCTGCCGTGCGCCCAAACACCAGGGACCAGGGACACTGGTCAGAATTGCAAAAAACGGCCAGGTTATTAAGGTCAAAATAGGCTGGGTCATGAAGGGGTTAAAACATTTGTATTGCTGTTTCTAAATGATAATGAACTTGTTTTCTTTATTATTATTATTATTTTCTCATTATTTGAGGTCCGAAAGCACTGGGTTTTCTTGTAATTTTGACCATTTTTTTCTTTGTCAGAAAAAAAATACAAAATTTGTTGCTTGGAAATTCGGAGACATGTTGTCAGAAGTTTATAAACTAAAATAACAATTTAGATTTTACTCAAAAATCTACCTATAAAGAGAAAAATCAGGGAAACTGAACATTTTGCACTGGTCTCTTAATTTTTGCCAGAGCTGTATAATATAACCGGAGATCAGTGATATACTGTTTAAAATATACTGTATGTGCAAATTGCCTCTTCAGAGAAAAAGAGGACTTGAACTCTATAGCGCCACCTATTGGAAGTAGCGATCCTACAAGTCACAATCAACCCTTTAACGAGTCTTGCAATATGACTTAGGATAAAATATATGTGAGCGCTTTCTAGTGGTCTTTGAAATGGCGACCTTTTTTATGTGATTACACTTATACAGCTACACTTTAACACTGTCTGATATAAAATAATATATGCAATTGTAGTTAGCTGGCAAAAATAAACTGTGTAACTGTTCCTTGTAGATTCGGGTTTCAGAGAAACACACTTGACACTTTTATTGCAAATGTTATTTTAAAATTTACAGTGTGAGTAAGACCTTGTCCTGCTTACTCACTGGCAAGTGGCAGAATACTTACAGTTTAAGCGCTCTATCGATAACATTTACGAGATGAGATAAAGACCTCATAATCATTAATTACTAAAAATATTCCTGTGTTCACTGAGCTAACACCTCGTTATCAGTGTCAAAAGAAAACAGTGGCAGTTTCTGTGTTCTATAGACAGCGAATACAACTGGGTGTGTGCTGCCACTTAGATGAAGAACAGATAACATTTTTAAAACATCATCAAGTCACTACATTTAAAGGGCTATTATAGTTTTATAGTAAGTAGAATACACAATCAGCTCACCTGTATAGGAAGTCTAAAAATTATCATCTAACAAATCTAACCGCATGCAGCTTCTCCCTGTCTGTTTTCCCTGAATGGCCCTGATAAAGGCCATCCTGACCGAAACGTTGGCCGGTTTCCCTGTACAGATATTTTCACTGCACTTATATCAATAAATTTTGTGTGTTTCACCTACAAGTATACCAGTGCCATAGTATTTATATGATAAACATTCTGGTTTCCACCACGTAGCACGAATAACTACTCTTAACTGTTGAGTGCCCACCATATTACTTCTACTAACAAATTTTTAAGGCATCTTACTAGTATGAACACTAATCTATCGACATTAATGCTCATGGACTTGTATTGGACAACTCTCCTTAATTTTTAAAGGAGCAATATTCAAAACCCTGTTGAACTGATAAAGTTATTGCTTAATTGTATGACTTTAAATTAAAGCTAAAATGAAATCTGTCACCGGATTTTTGTTAGCCCATCTGATAGCAGGATGATAAGGAGCAGAGACCTCTACTTCTGTGACATATCACTTACTGATCTGCTTGCTGCAGTTTTGATAAACTCACTGAATTGTTTCTGCCTGCAGATCTACCAGTTCTCTGAATGCTGAGCTCTGTATAACCTCAACCACACCATTGATTGCCAACTATCTGTATATAGACAGAAAGCTACCAATCAGTGGTAGGGGAGGGTTTACAGAGCTCATGAGTATAGAGAACTATATGGCGCAGATTTACAAGTTCTCTACGGATAATCTCCTCCTGATAAAAACAGGGATTTTTTTATCAAAATTACAGCAAGCAGCACAGCCAGGAATATATCATTGGAAACAGGATCTCTACATTATGCTGTGCTGAGATTAGGTGGCCATTGGCTGTCATTTTTCTGAACTGCTAAGGGCCATCAAAAGGTTAAAGAAATAAAAAAATATTTATACTTACCTTACTGCTCACCTCTCCAGCTCCTCCGCTCCTAACATCACTTGTCCGTTGCTCTTCTTATCTTATCATAACTGTAAGTACTGAAGTTATAGTTATGTGCATGCGTGCACAATGTCAGAACCTTTCCCAACATCATCAAAACCGATACTTCTGGCAATAATAAGATACTGAGAGGAATAGACAGGTGAAGCAACTGGAGAGATGGGCTTTAAAGGTGAGTATAAGGATTTTCTATTCTTTAAATTATTTTCAGAACACCATTGGTTCCATCATGCTGTACCTGAGAAGAGATTACATACAAGATACAAATATGATGTACAATAACAAATTATATTGTGGTACCGTACTAGCCAGAAAAATCAATGTGAATACTTTTCTATCCAATGATGGGCAGAAAATGGGCAGAAAAGTATTCACAAAGAAACAAATATAAAATATGTTTATCAAACTAACAATGACATACTGGTATAGAAAAGAGAGGATTCTGTCATTGCAGGCTTACAGTCTACAGGATAATGGAAAGAGAAAGTAGGTATGGGGTTGCGTCAGTTCCAGTGGTGGTGAGGTGGCAATTTATGAGTGTGAAGTAGAGAATGATGTTTTGGGAGGACCAAAGGTTTAATGTTGGAACGTATTAGGCGATTAGTTCAGAAATATATATGGAGGAGACAGAATATAGAAGGTATTGTAAGTCAGCGTTAATTTGAATTGGATACGTTGCGAAATTGGGAGCCAATGAAGGGATTTGCAGAGGGAAGAAGCAGAGAAGCAGCATGGAGAGTGGTGAATTAGGGATTGGAAAGGTGCAAGAGTGTTAGCAGGAAGGCCACAGAGGAGGATATTACAGTAGTCCAGGCAGGAGATAATGAGGGTAAACATTTTAGTAGCGCAAGCCAAAAGACGCATCAGGGTGGACGCCACTCGGACAAAGGAGCTTTATTACCATGTAAGTTCACTACCTATTAGATTGATTTTTATGACTTACTATATATGGGTCCATTATAATATGAGCACCTTATCATATATACTCTGTTATAGATAAGGACCTGTTTCATAACCTCTCAACAAATTGAGGATTGCACTGGCACTTTACTTTCTTTTTCCACAACTAGACTCACTATTGAGTTGTTTGAGTTAGGGTTTTCTGATAGGATTATGAGTATACTGTGTTGATTTTTTTGCCCTCCTTCCCACACTGTAATATATCTTGGGTGCGCGTCCCTTTTTTTATCTGTGTTTTTAGTGATACTTTTTCATTGTTCTGATACCCCTGTTGCTGCTGTTAGCATTTTCAATAAAGTCATTTATGATATTATTACTATATATATTGTACTGGGACTTCTGGGTCGGTTTGTTTCTTTTCTCCTTCCAGATCAAAGGTATAGATTGAAAAGTGTAGGAGTCCCAGAACAGAGCATTGAGGGACACCAATAGAGAGAGTGTGGGGTGTTGAGGTAGTATGGGACTGGGAGACACTAAATGTGCAGTTAGAAAAATATGAGGAGATCGAGGAAAGGTCAAGGTCTTGGATGACAAGGGGAGAGAGGATTTGTAGAAGGAGGGAGTGGTTGACTGTGCCAAAAGCAGAGGACAGATGTAAAAGGAGGAGTATAGAGAATTATCTGTTAGCTTTGGCAGTAAGTCGTTTTGATGAAGTCCGTTTCGTTGGAGTTCTGGTAATGGATGACAGTCTGTAGCTTGTCAAAGAGAGAGTAAGGGTACTGTCACACAGTCACACTTTGGACGCTACGACGGCACGATCCGTGACGTCGCAGCGTCGTATGAGTATCGCTCCAGCGTCGTAGACTGCGGTCACACGTTGCAATCACGGCGCTGGAGCGATGCCGAAGTCCCCGGGTAACCAGGGTAAACATCGGGTTACTAAGCGCAGGGCCGCGCTTAGTAACCCGATGTTTACCGTGGTTACCAGCGTAAAAGTAAAAAAAACCAAACAGTACATACTCACATTCTGGTGTCTGTCCCCCGGCGTTCTGCTTCTCTGCACTGTGTAAGCAGCAGAGCCGGAAAGCACAGCGGTGACGTCAGACGTCACCGCTGTGCTCGCTTTCCGGCTTGCCGGCGCTCACAGTGCAGAGAAGCTGAGACGCCGGGGGACAGACACCGGAATGTGAGTATGTACTGTTTTTTTTTTTTTTACTTTTACGCTGGTAACCACGGTAAACATCGGGTTACTAAGCGCAGCCCTGCGCTTAGTTGCCCGATGTTTACCCTGGTTACAAGCAAACACATCTCTGGATCGCTGTCACACACAACGATCCAGCGATGTCAGCGGGAGATCCAGCGACGAAAGAAAGTTCCATACGATCTGCTACGACGTACGATTCTCAGCAGGATCCCTGATCGCTGCTGCGTGTCAGACACTGCGATATCGTATGGATATCGCTGGAACGTCACGGATCGTACGGTCGTAGCGATCAAAGTGTGACTGTGTGACAGTACCCTTAGATAAGAGATGGGAGGAAAGCTCAGCATGGATATGCTGTTTGAGGAGTCTGGAGGTGAACAAGAGCAGTGATAAAGGATGATAGCTGGACATAAATGTCAGGTCTAGGGATGGTTTCTTGAAGATAGGTGTGATTGTGGCATGTTTGGAAGCAGAAAGGAAGGTACCAGAAGTTACTGGTCGGTTGAAGAGATGTATTAAGACTGGGATATGTGTGGTGGTGAGTTTGGAGAGGAAGTGTGATGGCATGGGGTCAAGTGCACAAGTGGAGAAGGGAGATTCCGAGAGATAAGAAAGCTCTGTTTTTGTGATGGTGGAGAGGAAGGATATGGGGAGGGGCAGTGGTCTGTTAAACATAAGGGTTGTGGTGGTTGTGCAGTAAAGACTTGCCTTGCTTGGTCAATCTTATTTTTGAAATGTGACAAAGTCTTCTGCAGAAAGGAGGGAGGTTGTAGGGGGCGTTGGTGGGCAGAGGATGGAGTTAAGTGTGTTGAATGACTGGGGGGGTTGTGGGATAAAGAAGATGTGAGGGTTGTGAAGTAGAACTGTTTAACTGAGGTGAGGGCCGATTTGAATGTGAAAGTTGTTTTTTTGAATGTGGTGAAGTCTTCTTGTGAATGTGTTTTCTTTCAGTGCTGCTCCTCAACAATGAGACACTTGCTGAAGATTTTTAGTGAGATTTTTGCGCCGTGGTTGTCTATTGATTTGTTGCACTCTGCCTTACATGAGAGGAATGACCGAGTCAACAGCTGATGCAAGAGTGGCATTGTAGAAAACGGTGGCACTGTCTGTGTCATGAAGATATGGATGACAGTGGTAGAATAGAGTCAGAGAGTGTGTGATTGTCTAGGTGTGGGAGGTTTCTGCAGGGGTGCACTAGTTGCTGGACTAAGGGGCAGGTCTGGAGGACAGGGATGAAAAAGTGGGTAGCTGATAGTCGGATGGGGGAGAGGTTAGGTTGTGAGGTTAGATAGGGAGTAGAGGTAGGTAAAGATAAGGTCTAATGTACAGTATTTCCGAGTTTGTATGTGACTGCTGGGGACCATTGGGTAAGACCAAAGGATGAAGTGAGCAACAGGAGTTTGGAGGCTGCCGGATGGTGGGTGTCAGTGGAGATGTTGATGTCACCCATGGTGGGAATGTCAGCAGAAAGAAAGTATAAGAGTCCGGTGGAAAATTTGTCAATAAAGGCAGTGGCTTTGATCGGGGATCGGTATGTGGTGGCCACTTGTAGGTTAGAAGGAGAGAAAATATAAATAGAAAGTACTTCAAAAGAAGGGAAGACAAGGGAGAGTAGATGTAGGATTGGGTTGAAGGTGCAGTTCTTGGAAAGGAGAAGACCCATTCCTCCACCATTAATAAATATATAGATCAGAGCAGCACAAACGTTGTACAAAGTCTGGAAAAGTTGACAGAAACTACTAAATATACAGTGCCTTGCGAAAATATTCGGCTCCCTGGAACTTTTCAACCTTTTCCCACATATCATGCTTCAAACATAAAGATACCAAATGTAAATTTTTGGTGAAGAATCAACAACAAGTGGAACACAATTGTGAAGTTGAACGAAATTTATTGGTTATTTTACATTTTTGTGGAAATTAAAAAACTGAAAAATGGGGTGTGCAATATTATTTGGCCCATTTAACTTAATATTGGCCCATTTAACTTAATACTTTGTTGCGCCACCTTTTGCTGCGATTACAGCTGTAAGTCGCTTGGGGTATGTCTCTATCAGTTTTGTATATTGAGAGACTGAAATTCTTGCCCATTCTTCCTTGGCAAAAGCTCGAGCTCAGTGAGGTTTGATGGAGATCGTTTGTGAACATCAGTTTTCAGCTTTTCCACAGATTCTTGATTGGATTGAGGTCTGGACTTTGACTTGGCCATTCTAACACCTGGATACGTTTATTTGTGAACCATCCAGATTTTGCTTTATGTTTGGGATCATTGTCTTGTTGGAAGACAAATCTCTGTCCCAGTCTCAGGTCTTTTGCAGACTCCAACTGGTTTTCTTTAAGAATGGTCCTGTATTTGGCTCCATCCATCTTCCGATCAATTTTAACCATTTTCCCTGTCCCTGCTGAAGAAAAGCAGGCCCAAACCATGATGCTGCCACCACCATGTTTGACAGTGGGGATGGTGTGTTCAGGGTGATGAGCTGCGTTGCCTTTAAGCCAAATATATCACTTGGCATTATTGCCAAAAAGTTCAATTTTAGTTTCATCTGACCAGAGCACATTCTTCCACATGTTTGGTGTGTCTCCCAGGTGGCTTTTTTCTTACCACTCTTCCATAAAGGCCAGATTTGTGCAGTGTACGATTGATTGTTGTCCTATGGACAGACTGTCCCAGCTCAGCTGTAGATCTCTACAGTTCATCCATAGTGATCATGGGCCTCTTGGCTGCATCTCTGATCAGTCTTCTCCTTGTTTGAGATGAAAGTTTAGAGGGACAACTGGGTCTTGGTGGATTTACAGTGGTATGATACTCCTTCCATTTCAATATGATCACTTGCACAGTGCTCCTTGGGATGTTTAAAGTTTTGGAAATAATTTTGTATCCAAATCCCGGCTTTAAACTTCTTCACAACAGTATCACCGACCTGCCTGGTGTGTTCTTGGTCTTCATGATGCTCTCTGTGCTTCAAACAGAACCCTGAGACTATCACAGAGCAGGTGCATTTATACTGAGACTTGATTACACACAGGTGGATTATATTTATCATCATTATGCATTTAGGATAACATTGGATCTTTCAGAGATCCACAATGAACTTCTGGAGTGAGTTTGCTGCACTGAAAGTAAAGGGGCCGAATAATATTGCACGCCCCACTTTTCAGTTTTTGAATTTCCCCAAAAATTTAAAATAACCAATAAATTTTATTCAACTTCACAATTGTGTTCCACTTGGTGTTGATTCTACATCAAAAATTTACATTTGGTATCTTTATGTTTGAAGCATTATATGTGGGAAAAGATTGCAAAGTTCCATAAAGCCTAATACTTTTGCAAGGCACTGTATATACAAAATTCGGACAATTGGATTAACCCTTTCTGTCATTAGACTTTCTATTCCGTCCATGTGGGCTGGGCCTTACTTCCCATGGATGGAATAGTACGTCATAGGCGATTGGCCGCGCTCACAGGGGGAGCGCGGCCGATCGCCGCCGAATGTCAGCTGATTATTACAGCTGACATTCGGCACTATGTGCCAGGAGTGGTCACTGACCGCTCCTGGTACATTAACCCCCGGAACACTGCGATCAAACATAATCGCAGCGTTCCGGCAGCAGAGGGAAGCATTGCGCAGGGAGGGGGCTCCCTGCATGCTTCCCTGACACCCTCGGAGCAACACGATGTGATCGCATTGCTCCGAGGGTCTCCTACCTCCTCCTACCTGCAGACCCGGATCCAAAATGGCCGCAGGGGGCCTTCTGGGTCCTGCAGAGAGGTGGCTTGCATGTGATCTGTCACTATAACATGATGTCCCCCCCTGGGGCAATGTTAGAAAGTAAAAAAAAAATATTTACACTTGTAAAAAAAAAATTCTAAATAAAGAAAATATATATATATATTGTTCCAATAAATACATTTCTTTGTCTAAATAATAAAAACAATAAAAGCACACATATTTAGTATCGCCGCGTCCGTAACGACCGGACCTATAAAACTGTCCCACTAGTTAACCCCTTCAGTGATCACCGTAAAAAAAGACGCAAAAAACGCTTTATTATCATACCGCCAAACAAAAAGTGGAATAATTATTTTTTATATAAAATAGATTTTATCGTATAAAAGCGTCAAAACACAAAAAAAGATATAAATGAGGTATTCCTATGATCGAACTGACCTGAAGAATAAAACTGCTTTATCAATTTTATCAAACGTGAAATGGTATAAACACCCCCCCAAAAGAAATTCATGATTTGCTGGTTTTTGTTCATTCTGCCTCACAAAAATCGGAATAAAAAATGATCAAACAATGTCACATTCCCGAATATGGTACCAATAAAAATGTCAACTCGTCCCGCAAAAAACAAGACCTCACATGACTCTGTGGACCAAAATATGGAAAAATTATAGCTCTCAAAATGTGGAGATGCAAAAACTATTTTTTGCAATAAAAAGTGTCTTTTAGTGTGTGACAGCTGCCAATCCTAAAAATCCACTAAAAAACCCACTATAAAAGTAAATCAAACTCCCCTTCATCACCCCCTTAGTTAAAATTTTAAAAATGTATTTATTTCCATTTTCCCATTAGGGTTAGGGTTAGGGCTAGGGTTATGGTTAGGGCTAGGGTTAGGGTTAGGGTTGGGGCTAGGGTTAGGGTTAGGGCTAAGGTTAGGGTTGGGGGTAAAGTTAGGGTTAGTGTTGGGGCTAAAGTTAGGGTTAG
The DNA here is from genome assembly GCF_051348905.1 of Ranitomeya variabilis. Classification (NCBI taxonomy): domain Eukaryota; kingdom Metazoa; phylum Chordata; class Amphibia; order Anura; family Dendrobatidae; genus Ranitomeya; species Ranitomeya variabilis. The sequence goes on along the minus strand of NC_135237.1, from coordinate 325,344,637 downwards.
GGTTGGGGCTAAAGTTAGGGTTAGGGCTACAGTTAGGGTTAGGGTTGAGGCTGCAGTTAGGGTTAGGGTTGGGGCTAAAGTTAGGGTTAGGGTTGGGGCTAAAGTTAGGGTTGGGGCTAAAGTTAGGGTTAGGGTTTGGATTACATTTAGGGTTGGGATTAAGGTTTGGATTAGGGTTAGGGGTGTGTCAGGGTTAGGGGAGTGGTTAGGGTTATGGTTGGGATTAGGGATAGGGTTGTGATGGAGTTAGGGGTGTGGTTAGGGTTGGGATTCGAGTTAGGGTGTGTTGGAGTTAGGGATGTGGTTGGGATTAGGGTTAGGGGCATGTTCGGGTTAGGGGTGTGGTTATGGTTATGGTTAGGGTTGGGATTAGGGTTAGGGGTGTGTTTGGGTTAGGGTTTCAGTTAGAATTGGAGGGTTTCTACTGTTTAGGCACATCAGGGCTCTCCAAACGAGACATGGCTTTCGATCTCAATTCCAGCCAATTCTGCGTTGAAAAAGTAAAACAGTGCTCCTTCCCTCTCGAGGTCTCCCGTGCGCCAAAACAGGGGTTTACCCCAACATATGAGGTATCAGTGTACTCAGGACAAATTGGGAAACAACTTTTGGGATCCAATTTCTCTGGCTACCCTTGGGAAAATAAAAATTTGGGGGGCTAAAAAATCATTTTGTGGGAAAAAAATGATTTTTTATTTTCACGGCTCTGCGTTATAAACTGTAGTGAAACACTTGGGGGTTCAAAGTTCTCACAACACATCTAGATAAGTTCCTTGGGGGGATCTAGTTTCCAATATGGGGGTCACTTGTGGGGGGTTTCTACTGTTTAGGTACATCAGGAACTCTGCAAACGCAATGTGACGCCTGCAGACCATTCCATCTAAGTCTGCATTCCATACAGTGCTCCTTCCCTTCCAAGCTCTGCCATGCCCCCAAACGGTGGTTCCCCACCCACATACGGGGTATCAATGTACTCAGGACAAATTGGACAACAACTTTTGGGGTCCAATGTCTTCTGTTACCCTTGAGAAAATACAAAACTGGGGGCTAAAAATAATTTTTGTAGGAAAAAAAATATTTTCACGGCTCTGCGTTATAAACTGCAGTGAAACACTTGGGGGTTCAAAGTTCTCACAACACATCAAGATAAGTTCCTTGGGGGGTCTAGTTTCCAATATGGGGTCACTTGTGGGGGGGTTTCTACTGTTTAGGTACATCAGGGGCTCTGCAAGCGCAATGTGATGCCTGCAGACCATTCCATCTAAGTCTGCATTCCATACGGCGCTCCATCCCTTCCAAGCTCTGCCATATGCCAAATGGCAGTTTTCTCCCACATATGGGGTATCAGTGTACTCAGGACAAATTGGAAAATAACTTTTGGGGTCCAATTTCTATGATTACCCTTGGGAAAATACAAAACTGGGGCTAAAAAAATAATTTTTGTGGAAAAAAAAAGAATTTTTATTTTCACGGCTCTGCGTTATAAACTGTAGTGAAACACTTGGGGGGGTTCAAAGTGCTCACAACACATCTAGATTAGTTCCTTAGGGGGTCTACTTTCCAAAATGGTTCACTTTTTGGGGTTTCAATGTTTAGGCACATCAGGGGCTCTCCAAACGCGACATGGCGTTCCATCTCAATTCCAGTCAATTTTGCATTGGAAAGTCAAACAGCGCTCCTTCCCTTCCGAGTTCTGCCATGCATCCAATCAGTGGTTTACCCCCACATATGGGGTATCTTCGTACTCAGGGCAAATTGCACAACAACTTTTGGGGTCCAATTTCTTTTGTTACCCTTGGGAAAATAAAACATTGGGGGCGAAAATATCATTTTTGTGAAAAAATATGATTTTTTTATTTTTACAGCTCTACATTATAAACATTTGTGAAACACTTGGTGGGTCAAAGTGCTCACGAAACATCTAGATAAGTTCCTTAGGGGGTCTACTTTCCAAAATGGTGTCACTTGTGGGGGGCTTCAATGTTTAGGCACATCAGGGGCTCTCCAAACACGACATGGCGTCCCATCTCAATTCCAGTCAATTTTGCATTGGAATGTTAAACGGAGCTCCTTCCCTTCCGAGCTCTGCCATGCGCCCAAACAGTGGTTTACCCCCACATATGGGATATCAGCATACTCAAGACAAATTGCACTACAACTTTTGTGGTCCAATTTCTTCTGATACCCTTGGGAAAATAAAAAATTGGGGTCAAAAAGATCATTTTTGTGAAAAAATATGTGTTGGGGTTGGCGGAACGCACCCAATATAAATATATTTATATTCCATAAATGAGAAGAAACGGGACCCGTAGAAGTGCAAGCACAGCGTGAAATGGCCGTCGTCCCCGTTCCCCCCTGCTCACACGAGCTTCGGCTCCGTCGTTCCCGGCCATGAATTTTATCTGGATATTTTGCCAATAAAAGCTTGAATTTTGAAGACTGGTGAGTGCCCTCGTTTTCTTCTCATTTATGGAATACACATATGGTCACTTTTTTCGGAGGAGCACCCGAAGTCAAGCATTGTAAGGCTGTATCAACCACTGCTGAGCACCCGTGCAGAGGGTAGCGGTCTGGAGACGACCCTAACGAAATAGGCTGTGCCGCCCGCTTTATGCTATTACTGTGGAAATATATATATTTATGAGACAGTAGGTGCGTTTGCAACCCGGGGTCCACCATGCAGGAGAGAAACCTGCTGCTACTGCTGCTAGTTACAGGTGGTACTATATGGCGGTATAAGCGAACTCTGTTACTTCACAGATTCACTAGGAAAAGAGAACGCCATGCCCTGTTAACCTCACAGGAGATCACAGCTACCTAATAGAGCCAACAGTGGTTATGTAGTCAGAATAGCACACAAGCAACTCCTCTACAGTGGAGCTGGAATTCTAATGGCTATACGCCAGCCCTGAATCCACATACACAAAAACTCCTCACCGGAGGTGCCGATATTCTAGGGGCTTATTTCAGCCAAACCCTGACCACATACAACCATGACCACACTGGCGCTGAGCCCATAACATAGGTTTGAAATTAGCGCATGGCCATGCAGCCATGCGATTCTTTTATAGTTTTAGCACTCAAAGACCTTCCTAGTGGTCCAACAGGAGCCGCTTCAGGACCTGCGCATGTGACCCCTGACCTCCAATGGGAGTTCGTCCCGTGGGCATGCCCAGTATGGGAAAAGCAGAACTTAGTCCCAGAAAGATCTGCTCATCACCGCTGGCTATAAAGGCAGAGTCTGGAAGAACAGTAGCAACCAAGTCGCCCAGTATTAGCCTGAGTCAGACGCTGGGACCAACATCTCCGCTGAGCAGGCTCCACTGTGGCTGGAGAAGAATGGGAGACCGCAGCAGAGATGGCTCAAGATTTCCCCTGTGCAGAGGTGGGAACTCGACACCTAACATTACCCCCGTCCCTGGACCTCGCTATGCTTGAAGGCAACAATGAGCTGCAGAGCTCGAATGTGCTCAACAGGTTCCCAGGACGTGTCCTCTGGGCCATAACCCTTCCAGTCCACCAAATAAAATTTTTTGCCACGTACCACCTTGCACCCCAAAATAGCGTTCATAGACGAACCCGATGTCCGGCAGATGACTCGGAAAACCGAGACATGTATACGGGCTTTAAGAGGGACACATGAATGGTGTCAGTCTTACCTAGGCGTGGAGGAAGGGCCAGACAGTAGACCACAGGGTTAACCTGTTTGAGGACCTGGAAGGGACCCAAGTAGCGAGGTGAAAACTTAGTGGACTCGCAGCCTGATGTTATGGGTGGAGAGCCACACTAAGTAGCCAGGAGCAAAGTTCGGAGCAGGGCACTGATGTTCATCGGCGGAGGACCTCATTCTCTCCTTGGAGGCCTGGATGGTATCCTGAGTGCGGTCCCAAATGTCCCGTGCCTCCACAGCCCAGTCTGCCACCCTGGAGTCGGCGGAAGACACGGGCAGAGGCACAGGAACCCGCGGATGCTGGCCGTAATTAAGTTGGAAAGGAGTCTGACCAGTGGAGTCAGGTATGGCGTTAAGTGCAAACTCCGCCCATGGTAGCAAGGATGCCCAGTCATCCTGCCTGGCAGAAACAAAATGTCGTAGATATGTGACCAGGGTCTGGTTGGCCCTCTCTACCAACCCATTCGTCTCGTGATGATATGCTGAAGAGAGATTCAACGCAAAATGACAAAGCTCTCTCCAGAATTGAGACGCAAACTGGGGACCCTGGTCACTGACAATTTTGTCCGGCATACTGTGTAGGCGAAAGATATGTTTGATAAACAATGCCGCCAGAGCCCGTGCAGAAGGTAGCCGTGGAAGAGGCACCAAGTGCACTATTTTGGAAAAATGTCTTGGGTAAGCCCACCACAAAATCCATCCTGACCATCTCCCAGGGCCTGTCCGCCACCGGCAGGGGGTGAAGCAACCCAGCTGGCTGTTGACGAGGAGACTTGTTCTTGGCACAGTCTGCGATGTCACGGGCTATATGCGGCCACCAGTATGTCCTCGCCAGTAGCTCAGATGTCCTTTTGGTCCCAAAATATCCACCCACCCTGGACGATTGAGCCCAAGAGAAATCCTCCGGATGCAAACTTGATGGTACAAAAGTCTTGCCCGGAGGCACAGACTCTATCGAAACCGGGGCCACAGTTCTCAGGCTCTCAGAAGGGACAATAAGCTGAGGCTCCTCTTCCTCCTCCTCAGATGATACAACGGAGCAAGAGAGAGCGTCAGCACGAATGTTCTTCTCCCCACAAAGAAAATGGAGGGTGAAATGGAACTGGGAGAAAAACAAGGACCATCTGGCCTGGCAAGAATTTAACCGCTGGGCTTTCTGTAAATAGACCAAATTCTTGTGGTCTGTGAATACTTAGAAGGGAAAGAGAACCCCCTCCAAAAGATGTCTCCACTCTGAGAAGGCCAACTTCATTGCTAGCAACTCTCTGTCCCCGATGGAATAATTCCTTTACGCTGGTGTGAAGGTCTTGGAAAAGAAGAAGCCAGGATGCATCCGACCTTGAGCATCCTTTTGGAAGAGGACTGCTCCAGCACCAACGGATGAGGCATCCACCTCCATTATAAATGGCTTATGTATATAGCGATTTAGGATGGGAGTGCTAGCAAAATGAGATTTAATAGAAGTGAAGGCCTTGGAGACCTCCTCAGACCACAATTTGGGATCTGCTCCCTTCTTGGTGAGGGCTACCAAGGGAGCTACCAAAGTTGAGAAATGAGGGATGAACTGGTGATAATAGTTAATGAACCCCATAAAGAGCTGCACTGCTTTAAGAGATTGGGGGTCTTGCCAGTCCATCACAGCCTGTAGTTTGGCAGGATCCATAGCCAATCCCTGAGCGGAGATGATTTGGCCCAGGAAAGGTAAGGACTCCTGCTCAAACACACATTTCTCCAACTTGGTGTAGAGGGAATTTGTTCGTAAGAGGTCGAAGACTCTGCAAACATCTCTCCGGTGGGAGTCAATATCTGGAGAGTAGATGAGAATATCATCCAGATAGACTACGACCAAGGTGGAGAGCATATCCCAGAAGATATCGTCAACAAAGTCTTGGAAAACGGCTGGGGCACTATAGAGCCCAAAGGGCATCACTAGATTTTCATAGTGCCCATCCCTGGTGTTAAAACTGTCTTCCATTCGTCCCCCTCACGGATGAAAATCAGGTTGTAAGCACCCCGCAGATCTAGTTTAGTAAATACCCGTGCTCCCCGAAGCCTATCAAAAAGCTCAGATATGAGGGGCAGGGGATACTTATTCTTAACGGTGATGGCGTTAAGACCCCTGTAGTCTATGCATGGACGTAGTTCCCCGTTCTTCTTCTGCACGAAGAAGAACCCAGGCCCTTCAGGTGACTCTGACTTTCTAATGAATCCTCTTGCCAGATTTTCCTGGATGTACTGTGACATTGCCTCCGTCTCCGGGAGAAATAATAGATAGACTTGGCCCCAGGGAGGCTCAGCACCAGGCAAGAGGTCAATAGGACAGTCATAGGGGCGGTGAGGCGGAAGGGTCTCTGCAGCCCTTTTGGAGAACACATCAGCATAGGGCCAATGCTGCTTGGGCAGAGTGGAAAAATCTGTGGGTACCTCTATTGTAGCAACCTGAACGCTCTCCCTCTGACATCTACCCCCACAAGATTCACCCCATCCCAAAATTCTGCCTGTGGACCACTCGATATGAGGAGAGTGGTACCGTAGCCAAGGCATCCCTAACAGGACCTCATCAATTCCCTCAGAAATGATGAGCAGAGATATAATCTCCTGATAAGATGGAGACATGAACAGAGTGAAAGGGATGGTCTGGTGTCTTATCTGTGAGGGCAGTGTCGATCCATTCACCACTCGTACGGTTACTGGTTGAGCTAGCATTACCAGCGAAGGCAGAAGACATAAAATTGCCCTCTGCCCCAGAATCCACGCAGAGCTCTACCGAGTGAGTGAATGAACCTATTGTAATTGTCCCCTTCAAGGACAATTTGGAGGCAAACGTCACCGTGTCTAGTGTACCTCCACCTACTACCACTAGATGCTGACGTTTCCTCGACCGCTCGGAACATCAGGTGGAAAGATGTCCTGACTGCTGGCAAACATGGCACACCTTGAGTGCACGAGCGGTCCGGGACTTAGATCCCGCTGATGACACTTCCATGGCCTCATGTGACTCAGGGACCAGGACCGGAGACTCCAAAGTTTTGGCGAAGGTGGGAGCCAGCCGAAAGCTCTGCCTACACTGGACCCGCTCTAACTTCCGCTCATGAAAACGGAGGTCAATACGAGTAGACACAGCTATTAACTCCTCCAGTGTGGCGGGAATCTCCCTAGAGGCCAGAGTGTCCTTCACGTGGTCAGCCAGCCCCCTCCAAATTATAGGGATAAGGGCTTTATCCGACCACTCCAGCTCAGATGCTAGGGTGCGGAAGTGGACGGCAAAATGGCTGACCAAGGATGAGCCCTGAGTCAATGCCAACAGTTGGAGAGCCGTATCATGGGTGACTCGAGGCCCTAAAAAGACCTGTTTCAGAGTGTTCAGTAATAGCGGAGCACTCTGCACAACATGATCACCACGCTCCCACAGCGGCGTAGCCCATTCCAGCGCCCTGTCTGACAGGAAAGACACAATAAATCCCATCTTTGCCCTCTCTGTGGGGAAACGTGCGGCCAGGAACTCAAGGTGTATAGAGCACTGGCTCACGAAACCCCTACAAGATTTACTATCACCAGAACATTTTTCTGGCAGCGGGAGGCGAGATAGAGTCGAAACAGGGGTGGCAGTGGACAAGGTTGCTGCAGCTACGCTAGCAGCCTGAACAGCAACAGCGGTAACATCCACAGCTGAGGTTGTGCACTCGAGAGCCGCCAACCTACCTTCCAGCTGCTGGATGTACCGCAAGGATTGCTGTTTGTCCGCCATTTATTAGCCAGACTAGTGCTAGTATTCTGTAAGGGTTGGCAGAATGCACAGAATATATATATATATATATGAGACAGTAGGTGCGTTCGTAACTCTGGGTCCAACGTGCAGGAGAGAAACCTGCTGCTAGTAACAGGCGGTACTAAATGGTGGCATAAGCAAACTCTGTTACTTCACAAATTCACGAGGAAAAGAGAACGCAGTGCCCTGTTAACCTCACAGGAGATCACAGCTACCTAATAGAGCCAACAGTGGTCATGCAGTCAGAATAGCACACAAGCAACTCCTCTCCGGTGGAGCCGGAATTCTAATGGTTATACGCCAGCCCTGAATCCACATACACAGAAAACTCCTCACCGGAGGTGTCGGTATTCTAGGGGCTTATTTCAGCCCAACCCTGACCACATACAACCATGAACACACTGGCGCTGAGCCCATAATATAGGTTTAATACTAGCACATGGCCGTGCGGCCATGAGAACCTTTTATAGTTTTAGCACTTAAGGACCTTCCTAGTGGTTCAACAGGAACTGCTTCAGGACCTGCGCATGTGACCCCCGACCTCCAATGGGAGGTCATCCCGTGGCCATGCCCAGTATGGGAAAAGCAGAACTTAGTCCCAGAAAGATCTGCTCGCTGCTGATCAGCGCTGGCTACAAAGGCAGAACCTGGAAGAACAGTAGTAACCAGTTGCCCAGTATCAGCCTGAGTCAGACACTGGGACCGACGTCTCCGCTGAGCAGGCTCCACTGCAGCTGGAGAGGAATGGGAGAACGCAGCGGAGATGGTTCGAGATTTCCCCTGTGCAGAGGCGGGAACTCGACACCTATATAACAATATGATTTTTTATTTTTACAGCTCTACATTATCAACTTCTGAACCACCAAAGTGCTCACCACACATCTAGATAAGTTCCTTAGGGGGTCTACTTTCCAAAATGGTGTCACTTGTGGTGGGTTTCAATGTTTAGGCACATCAGGGGCTCTCCAAACGCGACATGGCGTCCCATCTCAATTCCAGTCAATTTTGCATCGGAAAGTCAAATGGCGCTCCTTCCCTTCCGAGCTCTGCCATGCGCCCAAACAGTCATTTACCCCCACATATGGGGTATCAGCGTACTCAGGACAAATTTCACAACATTTTGGGTCCAATTTCTTTTGTTACCCTTGGGAAAATCAAAAATTGGGGCCGAAAAGATCATTTTTGTGAAAAAATATGATTTTAAATTGTTACAGCTTTACATTATCAACTACTGTGAAGCACATGGTGAGTCAAAGTGCTCACCACACATCTAGATAAGTTCCTTAGGGGTCTACTTTCCAAAATGTTGTCACTTGTGGGGGGTTTCAATGTTTAGAAACAACATATAAACGAGCGGGCACCGTCCACCTTATAATAAAATGAGGGGATCACCATATGCATACTCAATATAGTACACCAAACAAGAGAACATGTATGCATAAGAATTGGGATCACCACAACAATATTGGAAAAGTATAAACAATCTTTATTTTGTAACAAAACACATACAAAAAATATTGAAAACATTTAAAAACCCATAGCATAGTTTTGGGGTACTGGGTCCACATCAAATAACAGATGAATGCTCAAAATAAATGTGAATTACAACGCAGCCAGATACTACACATGATATAAATGCACACAAGTAGATAACCTAGACCAGTCCATACAAGAAGGTTGCAGAACCAATAACCCTGTGTGCTAATATGATTGGCAAATACATAAGAGCCTCTATATCCTAAACTCCTGTCTTGTATATATTTGCAGGGAGGGGAGAGAGGGCAAATCAAAATGTGTTTGTCCTAAATGATGGAAATACATGGGCAAAATGCCTTCAACCCACTCCAACCCCTCAACAGAAGGAGGGCTCTTACCTAACCTTCCAGGGTGAAATACCCTGCAACCCTAAGATGTCCGGTCTATCCGATAATCAAAGGCTGCGTGCATACAAAGACCCACGCGTATCGACGCTGCACGCGTCTTCCTCAAGGTCAGTATTGTTACAAGTGGTACAATTACAAGTTTAAGTAGAAAACAAGAAATGTTATAACTCATACCCGGTGTGTACAGCAATGGCGATACCAGTTCAACCTGTCGGTGTATCAAGAATACTACTGCGCAGGCGTTAGAGGTTTCCCCTGCTCACAGCTTAGACACAGTGCGCATGTGTTAGGCGCCATTCGGATTATCCCCATGGAGCTTGTAAGTATTCACTTCCGCCCAAAGGTACGGTATCCTCTTAGGTTCTAACAGGGCGGTCCCACACCGAAGCAGTGCATGCTCACCGCTCTGTAGGCATACAAATCGGCTTGCTGCGCAGGCGCTCATCACGCTTACCCTGGCCAGGGCACACACCTCCCACGCACTACACTCGCACTTCAGATGTTCATTCGCTGCATACTCATATGCTACCATGTTAAAGCCAGTGATTCTCCCATGGGTACAAAACTATATCTTATGGGCCACAGGCTAACCACAGTGGTAATATTAATAATTCTGAATCAAATATCATAATAAAGGAGGGGGCATCATAACGCTAGTAGGCTATAAAAGTACACAAGGAACAGTGCCATTAGAAAACACCCCCTCCGGCTAGTGTATCAATACATCATTATGAATGTTGCATATCAGGTAATAATACTAAAAACGAACATTAGCAGAAATTTTCATACATAGTGTTGGCAATCTACATGTCTGTACTGTCCAGAAAGCAGGACCTGCGAAGCTCCCAGTAATTGTTAGTAGATTGTTCCAAATATTTTGCTTCTCTTAGGATGGTCCACTCTTGTCCTTGTTCCTGTAGAGTTGTAAATAACAGCCCGGATTCCCTCTAGGGGCTACCTGAAATGAAAACAGCAAAATAAGGGGCAAAATAAAACAAGGTAACAGACTAACAGACAGCCTGAGGTAATGCCGATTCCCCGATCATCTATGGGTGGTGCTATACATGGTTGTATTCATGACACCCACAAAAAGAGCATAGGAACAATTTCCTAAAGCTTTTTGTAGAAGCCCGTGTATAGCAACTCCTCGTTCATGCCTCCCGGTGCCAAACTTTTGAGTTCGTATATTAAGCGGGACTCCCTTCTCAATAATTCATCTGTTATCTTGCCCCCCCTAATGTTCGGTGTTACCCCCTCTAGGCCCATCACACGAAGGGTCCTATGGCTACCACCATGGAATTCCAGAAAGTGTGCTGCTACGGACGTAATCTGTTTCCCCTTTTCCCTGTCTGTTTTTGCTGTGGTAATATTTGACATGTGTTGTTGTACCCTCCGGCGCAATTCTTGAGTAGTTTGCCCCACATAGATTTTTTGACAACCACAGACAAGGGCATACACCAAATTCCGTGTCCGACAATTAAAGTACACTTTTGATTTCACTTGGAATGGCAGAGATGGGACAGAAGTCCCCAAACCAGCTAGCATGAATGGACACACAGAGCAGCTACCACACGGAAAGGAGCCAACAATAGTTTTACCTGAGCCTGTTCTTGTAGTCGGCCGTCTGTAGTGACTCCTTGATAGACAGTCCTTCAAGTTCATTGCTCTCCTAGCCACCACCCTTGGCTTTTGCAAAATCATTGTCCTTAGCCTTACATCACTCAGTAAAATGCCCCAATTCGTTTCCATAATGTGAAAATTTCTTTTGTTTGGGTTTCAATGTTTAGGCACATCAGGGGCTCTCCAAATGCGACATGGCATCCTATCTCAATTCCAGTCAATTTTGCATTGAAAAGTCAAATGGCACTCCATCCCTTCTGAGCTCTGCCATGCGCCCAAACAGTGGTTTACCCCCACGTATGGGGTATCAGCATACTCAGATCAAATTGTACAACAACTTTTGGGGTCCAATTTCTCCTGTTACTCTTGGTAAAATAAAACAAATTGGAGCTAAAATCAATTTTATGTGAAAAAAAGTTAAATGTTCATTTTTTTTAAACATTCCAAAAATTCCTGTGAAACACTTGAAGGGTTAATAAACTTCTTGAATGTGGTTCTGAGCACCTTGAGGGGTGCAGTTTTTAGAATGGTGTCACACTTGGGTATTTTCTATCATATAGACCCCTCAAAGTGACTTCAAATGTGATGTAGTCCCTAAAAAAAATGGTGTTGTAAAAATGAGAAATTGCTGGTCAACTTTTAACCCTTATAACTCCCTAACAAAAAAAAAATTTGGTTCCAAAATTGTGCTGATGTAAAGTAGACATGTGGGAAATGTTACTTATTAAGTATTTTGTGTGACATAACTCTATGATTTAAGGGCATAAAAATTCAAAGTTGGAAAATTGCTAAATTTTCAAAATGTTCGCCAAATTTCCATTTTTTCACAAATAAACACAGTAATATCAAAGAAATTTTAAAACTAACATGAAGTACTATATGTCCTGAGAAAACATTGTCAAAATCAATGGGACCCGTTGAAGCGTTCCAGAGTTATAACCTCATAAAGGGACAGTGGTCAGAATTGTAAAAATTGGCCCGGTCATTAACGTGCAAACCACCCTTGGGGGTAAAGGGGTTAAGGACTACTGTCTATAAATTGCAAACTAGCATTTATTAAATAACAATATCACATCATATAGTGAAAGTAGCAGCAGTACATTTAAATATAATGTATTACATGTATAAAGAGGATATGTGAATTAGGCCTTAAACTGATGATATAAAGGGAGTCTGTCAGCCCAAACTAACAATATAAACTATACATATAACCTTGTGATGGATACAGCCCCTACAAAACCCGCAACTATACTGTCCTGCGGAAACTGAAGTTTAATCAAATACAATAATTAGGTTGTTTGTTGCACTCTTGGTGTGGCCAAGAGACGAAGTGCATCATTCTGCCCACTGGTCTTATATGCCCCGGTCTTGTTCATTGGTGATTGTCAGTGTTGGCTTGCCTGAGTTTTCTGTGCAGACAGTGTTTTCTCCAGACAATCAAGAGCTCTCCGTCACTAGTGAAGGAGGTGGGGCATACAAATCCCGAGGGATGGTCAATGCACTGAGCTTTTTGGTCCCACCGTGGGTGCAGCGACCATCCTAATTAGCATGTTTTATAAACCTTTAGTCTCTATAGAAGAGAGGCAGTGATTACAACAGTAAAGGTACAATTTTTATAGAGCTTTATTCTCTACCAGGCTAGGCCAGACTACTACTATATAGTTTGGGCTGACAAACTCGTTTTAAACAAGAACATACTTAACATACACTGTAACTTCATACTGTTGTAAACCAACAATGCTATTGATCATTCCCTTACTTTACAATCACCTTGGATTTTTCCAACATCCAGCTCAACATTAGCTTTTACTTCTACTTTCTACGCATTAGCAGAAGTAGCTGTTAGTAGTTCTATTCAGTTTCTATACATTCCATCTAGACTTATTTTCAACTAACTTTAGAACCAATGTGCAATAGATAACAAGAATAAATCTAATAATTACAAAGTCATAAATAGAAAATTGAAATAAAACTAATTGCTATGCTATTTTGTTATATCTGTATCTACATATATTGATGTTTCAGATTTTTCTCACCACTAGTAAAATGACAACACAGTGAAAAGGCAACCAATGGGTTAATGACAAAAACTTTTATATCTTCATGCAACAATATTTTCTTTAAAAACAAGCTTATTTCGGAGACCACACACGTATACATGCAGACGAGGTCAATCATGGGTGAACAGCAAATGGCTATATGATGATAGACATATCTGTGTGTGTATGCATATATTCTATAGACTGGTTTTTAAGATCCTGGAATCCTGAAATATACACTATAAATAAGAGTAAAATACATTTATTACTTATTAATCATGTATTTTCAATAGGGACTAACTCCTCGCTGCTAATAGGAAAAACAGGTAACTCATTTACTGTTCAGATGAGCAGATCAATTCGCAGATGATTGAGTTCAAGTACAAATTCCTCAAATTTGAGGGTTAATTTTGTGATTGTCAAAAGAAAAGTTTCCTGATATCATTTTTCACACTGCAGAAGTATCAGAGAGTGGGATAATGTTGTTTTGTGTAGCCAAGCGGACTTCACCATAATGTCCAGCAGCTATGACAACACACCCTAGTTTATCAAGTAGATCATCTTACCTTTTACAGCGATTGTTAGTACACCACTGGGTCATCAGAGATTTGTGGTTCCCAGTGAAGTACAGTTGTGCACAGGACTGGCAGTATGTATGATAGAGTTTTCATCTATCTCCAGATTCACTGGGTTAGCAGATTAGTCAGATCATATTGAAAGGCAAAGTTTTATTTTTGTGGTCTTTCTCAGGGGACAGGTATCCCTTAAGTTTGGTTGGTTAGATGTATAGCAATTTTACTTGCCAATTGTGACAGAAGTGAACAACCACCTAAAATACTTAGATCTCCTGCCTCTTCTCCATTGGCAGATGTTGGAGAAGATAAGAATCAGGCTGTTGGATTTTAATTATGCAAGCCTTTTGTTCTTGGAGTGATAAATTACTGCTATAAATAAGATTTGGGTAGTGGCTTTGTAGGGTAATAGCAGGAATGCAGGACGCAGTGACGAGCAGGAGGCAGAACAAAAGTTAAAGGGAGCCTGTCACCCCCAAAATCGTGGGTGAGGTAAGGCCACCGGCATCAGGGGCTTATCTACAGCATTCTGGAATGTATATAAGCCCCCCGATGTATCCTAAAAGATTAGAAAAAGACGTTAGATTATACTCACCCAGGGGCGTTCCCGCTGCTCGTCTGGGTCCGTCGCCTCCCATCTTCATCAGATGACGTCCTCTTCTGGTCTTCACGCTGCGGCTCCTGCGCAGGCGTACTTTGTCTGCCCTGTTGAGGGCAGAGCCAAGTACTGCAGTGCGCAGGTGCTGGGCCTCTCTGACCTTTCCCGGTGCCTATGCACTGCAGTACTTTGCTCTGCCCTCAACAGGGCAGACAAAGTACACCTGCGCAGGAGCCACAGCGTGAAGACCAGAAGAGGATGTCATCTGATGAAGATGGGAGGCGCCGGACCTGGACCAGCAGCGGGAACGCCCCTGGGTGAGTATAATCTAACGTCTTTTTCTAATCTTTTAGGATACATCGGGGGCTTATCTACAGCATTCCAGAATGCTGTAGATAAGCCCCTGATGCTGGAGGGCTTACCTCACCCGCGATTTTGGGGGTGACAGATTCCCTTTAACAGATTTTATATATGTAAATGTCTCAACAGTGAGTACTCCATGCAGGGAGACAGGGGGTGTAAACATACAGGCCCACAATATATATATATATATCAACTCAAATATATACATATTCAACTCAAAAAGATTTCCTGGATCCGTACATTCCTCAACCAAGAATCTGCAAAAACCCTAGTCCATGCCCTCATCATCTCCCGCCTTGACTACTGCAACCTCCTGCTCTGTGGCTAACACTCTTGCACCCCTCCAATCTATTCTAATCTCTACTGCCTGTCTAATCCACCTGTCCCCCCGCTATTCCCCAGCCTCTCCCCTCTGTCAACCCCTGCACTGGCTCCCCATTACCCAAAGACTCCAGTTCAAAACCCTAACCATGGTATACAAAACCATAAAGTAAAGGAACAAAGTTCAGCTCACCATACCGACATTCCCCAGGTTTCGGAGCACGGAGCCGCTGTGTCAGGGAGCAGGTAAACAGGAAAAAGGAAGGAGATCCAGCTCAACGATATAGTGAAAAGTCCATAGTTTTATTTCACTTCAAAAATAGCATCATGTAAGGACAAAACATCAGCATACAAAAGAGTTAAAAACCAAGATCAACGCGTTTCCGGTGACTAAGCACCGTTAATCATGATGATCGTTGAGCTGGATCTCCTTCCTTTTTCCTATACAAAACCATCCACAACCTGTCTCCTCCATACATCTGTGACCTTGTCTCCCTGTACCTACCTGCACGCAACCTCCGATCCTCACAAGATCTTTTTCTATAGTCCCCTCTTATCTCCTCTTCCCACAATCGCATACAAGATTTCTCCCGCTCATCCCCCATACTCTGGAACTCTCTACCCCCATCAGGCTCTCGTCTACCATGGAAACCTTCAAAAACAACCTGAAAACCTACCTTTTCCGACAAGCCTACAACCTGCAGTAACCACCGATAGAACAAACCGCTGAACAACCAGCTCTACCCTCGCCTACTGTATTTTCACCCATTCCTTGTAGATTGTGAGCCCTCGCGGGCAGGGTCCTCTCTCCTCATGTACCAGTCGTGACTTGTATTGATTAAGATTATTGCACTTGTTTTTTATTATGTATACCCCTTCTCACATGTAAAGCGCTATGAAATAAATGGCGCTATAATAATAAATAATAATAAAGTAATTGCAATGGGTGAAATAACAGGTTAACTTATCAGTCTCTGGTTCCTGGATGATGGTGGCAGGAAAATCCCACGATGGCGCCGCAGGTGGCATGTGATGTGTCTGAGCCGATCCTGGAGAAAAGTGAAACACTGTCTCTGTACGGCGGCGAAGTATCCTGATTAGTGTTGAGCATTCCGATACCGCAAGTATCGGGTATCGGCCGATACTAGCGGTATCGGATTTCCGATACCGGGATTCCGATACTTGGCGCGTATCGGATACCGGAATCGGAAGTTCAATGATTCAAAATTCAGAAATTCAGCCAATGAGAAAGATTCCAAGTGTGGGCACATCCTGTTTAGCATGGAGGGCATGAAACTACTGGCAAGGCTGTGATTGGCTGCTGAAATGATGTCATGATGCAGTTTAAAAGTCGCTGGCGCCATTTTGCGATCACTCTGCTGTGAATTCAGTTAGTGACAGGACGCTGTTTGCTGACTGAGGGACAGTTTAGAGATAGCGATTTGCTTCTTTGTGCTTTCCAAAGGCTAATTTAGCAACCGCTGTGTTCACCTACTATTCACCTTCCTTTTGCCTTGTAGCGCTGTTTTCACAGCGATCTGCAAGGTCTCTCTGTGTGTGTGTGTGTGAGTGCAGCCCACTCTCTAGTCTGAGTGCAGCCACATAGGCCATCCATAGCTGGTTGTATTCAGTTCAGGGAGGGTGGTTCATTGCCTCATACTGTCCTTTTTTTTTTTTTTTTTGAAGTAGTGCAGGCTGCTGCACATTTTTTCCAAAAATTCCTATTAGTGTCTTTCCACCCGTCTCCAGCTAATTTGTGGAAAAACACTACATAGGATAAAGTAGAGGAGGGTTTTTGGGCCTTGCAGCGCCGTTTACGGCTGTCTGCACGGTCTCCGTGTGACTGCAGCTCGCCCTGTAATCTGTGAGCAGCTATAGCCTGGTTGTCTCCAGCTCAGGGTTTTTCACTGCGTCATACCGCCAAATCAATTTTCTTTTTTTTCAAAGTAGTGTAGTCTGCTGCTAATTTATTTTAAAAAATCCTATTAGTGTCTTTCCACCCGTCTCCAGCTAATTTGTGGAAAAACACTACATAGGATAAAGTAGAGGAGGGTTTTTGGGCCTTGCAGCGCTGTTTACGGCTGTCTGCACGGTCTCCGTGTGACTGCAGCTCGCCCTGTAGTCTGTGAGCAGCCGTAGCCTGGTTGTCTGCAGCTCAGGGTTTTTCACTGCGTCATACCGCCAAATCAATTTTCTTTTTTTTCAAAGTAGTGTAGTCTGCTGCTAATTAATTTAAAAAAATCCTATTAGTGTCTTTCCACCCGTCTCCAGCTAATTTGTGGAAAAACACTACATAGGATAAAGTAGAGGAGGGTTTTTGGGCCTTGCAGCGCCGTTTACGGCTGTCTGCACGGTCTCCGTGTGATTGCAGCTCTATCCGTTGTCAGTTCAGCCCCAAAAAAATAAATAAATAATAAAGTTCACCAAACACACCAGTTACACACCACTTTACATTTGTGTAGGCCACATTAGCTCATATTCAAGTCTAGTCCACACTTAAGAAAATTAGTGTGTCTTATACCTGTTAGGAGTAGTTGCTCAGGAATAAGCACACAAAGCCGTTAGTACTTTTCTGCTTATCTTTATCAGTCAACCAAGATGAAGAAGGCAGTGAGTAAGGCACGTGGGCGTGGGCGTGGGCGCGGAGCAGGGAGGGGACGTGGGGATTCTGTGCCTGCTGCGGGCACCGGTGAGTCATCAGCACCCACTTTCACAAGGGAACAGTCGTTCATGCGCAGCTTTGTCGCCGAGCGCCGTACACCGCTGCTGCGTGAAGACCAAATTGAAGCCGTTGTGGGATGGATGGCAGCTAATGCATCAACTTCCATTAGTGCCACATCCTCTCAGACACAGAGCACTGGAGAGCAGCCATCTGTCTCTTCACCACCTGCAAAATTGCCCAGGCAGACAGAGATCCCAGGACAGGAGCAGTCTCTACTTCTGTTCTCTGAATCATCTCTTGGCTTGGAAACAGGGGGCCAGCCAAGCAGCATTGGAGAAATGGAAGAAGAGGCAGGGTGCAGTGATGCCCAACAGCTTTTTCTGTCTTCCTCTGAAGAGGCGGGTGGGCCAGTGGCTCCGGTCACCACCTCGCAGGCCGCATCAGCTGATGATGACACTCAGGTGCCACTTACTGGTGCGTGCTCTGCTGCTGAGACTACCCAGGAGGAGCAGTTGGGGGCAGAGGGTAGTGTAGATGATGAGGTCCTCGACCCATCTTGGCGTCAGGGACAGGAAGGTGGTGGGAGCAGCTCTGAGGAAGAGATTCCCCGTACGGCCCAAAGAGGGAGAGGGAGGGGGAAGACTGCGGATCCTGCAGCCTCCGCTTTGGCACCCGTAAGGAGCATGTCTCTTCCAAAAGTCAAAAGGGGGGCTCCCAAGACTTGCAGTGCCTGGTCCTTTTTTGACACAGTTGCAGATGACATTTGCTATGTCAGATGCAAGGTGTGTCATCAAAAAATCAAAAGAGGTCAAAAAGTCGCCAACCTCAATACCTCCAACATGTGGAAACATGTGCGCAACAGGCACCCGGCGGAGTTAGACAAACACACTGAAGAGCTAGGCCAACCAACAGCGGCAGCTACCACCTCTTCAGCTCGTGTTGCCTCTTCCTCTAGCTCACACGCAGCTGGTTCGGCTTCCTCCCAGGATCGCCGTGGAAGAACCTCTGGCCCTGTTGTCCAGAGACCCGCTGTCATTCCACCCGCAGCACCACTTTCCCAGTCAACCACACACTCCCAGCCCAGTCTACAGCCATCGGTAGTACAGGCATGGGAGAAAAGGCGGCCTTTCTCGTCAAACCACCCACGAGCACAGGCTCTGACTGCAGGCATTGCCAAACTTCTGTCACTGGAAATGCTGTCATTCAGGCTGGTGGAGACTGACAGCTTCCGTGACTTGATGTCATTGGCAGTCCCACAGTACAGTGTGCCCAGCCGCTTTTACTTCAGCAGGCAAGCCGTCCCTGCCCTGTACAAGCATGTGGAGGGACACATAAAACACGCGCTACTGAACGCCGTCAGTAGCAAGGTCCACCTCACCACCGATGCGTGGACCAGTCAACATGGACAGGGGCGATACCTTTCCCTCACTGCCCATTGGGTTAATGTCGTTGAGCCGGGTACAGACCGTGCGAGTGGCGCAGGACGTGTCCTGCCCACTCCAAGGATTGCAGGAATCCATTCTGTACGCATTGACTCCTCCTCTTACACCAGTTCCTCAGAATCATCGCTGCAGGAGCTGTCACAGTCCACCTCCACATGGACCCGTGATGAACGTGTACCTGTTACGACCGACATGAGCACAGCCGTGGCCAAACGTCAACAGGCCGTCTTGAAATTAATTTTTTTGGGGAATCGTAGCCACACAGCGCAGGAGCTCTGGAATGCCATCAAGCAGGAGAGCGATGTGTGGTTTGAGCCAGCGAATCTCCAGCCAGGCATGGTAGTGTGTGATAATGGCCGAAATCTGGTGGCAGCCCTGGGCCTCGGCAACCTCACTCACATCCCATGTCTGGCACATGTGCTCAATTTGGTCGTGCAGAGTTTTTTGAGGGACTATCCGGATCTTGATGCACTGCTGCACAAGGTCCGCCTAGAGTGTGCTCACTTGCGGCGTTCCAGCACGGCAAAAGCGCGCATTGCGGCTCTGCAGCGCCGACACCGCCTGCCGGAACATCGCATCATATGTGACCTACCTACTAGGTGGAATTCCACGTTACATATGTTGGAGCGGTTGTGTGAGCAGCAGCAAGCTGTAATGGAGTACCAGCTGTATCAGGCGCAAAAAAGTCGCAGTCAGCGCCGTACAGACTTCACAACCACAGAGTGGGCCACTATGAAGGATGTCTGCCAGGTTTTGCGTCCCTTTGATTATTCCACGCGGATGGCGAGTGCAGATGATGCACTAGTCAGCATGACTGTCCCCCTTATCTGCCTGCTTGAAAAATCACTGCAAGCGCTAAGGGATGATGTTGTGGAAGAGGTGGAGGATGAGGATTCACCACTTCCATCATCTTCTGGACAGTCAGCGCCACGTGGTTCCTCACAAACGCGTAGGCAGGGGACAGTTTGTGAGGAGGATGAGGAGGAGTCAATGGAGGAGGAAGACATCCGTCCAGAGGAGGGAGTTCCCGAATTGTCCAGTACTCAGTGTGTACAGCGAGGGTGGGGTGATGACGAGCGGGCAGAGATCACGCCTCCAGCTGGGGACAGCGTTTCTTGGGCAGTTGGCAGTCTGCAGCACATGGTGGATTACATGCTGCAGTGCCTGAGAAACGACCGCCGCATCGACCACATTCTCAACATGTCTGATTATTGGGTGTTCACCCTCCTCGATCCTCGCTACCGGGACAACATAGAAAGCCTCATCACACCGTTGAACCGGGAGCGAAAAATGCGGGAGTACCAAGACACACTGGTCAGTTCCATCATCTTCTCCATTCCAACTGAGAGAAGTGCTGCTAGTGCATTCCAAAGCAGCTCAGTGCGTCCAGGCAGTGGTGGAGGCTCTGCACAAAGAGGGAGCAGAAGCAGTGCCTCTGCCCAAGGCAAGACCAGTATGGCCGAACTGTGGCACAGTTTTCTGTGCCCGCCACAAAAGTCTACACCATCACAGACGGCTCCAGTCAGCAGGAGGCAACGGTTCCGTCAGATGGTGACAGACTACATGTCTTGCCCTCTTGCTGTACTCCCAGACGGCTCTTCCCCTTTCAAGTTTTGGGTCTCAAAGCTGGATACATGGCCAGAGCTAAGCCAGTATGCATTGGAGGTGCTGTCTTGCCCTGCGGCCAGTGTATTATCGGAACGTGTCTTTAGTGCTGCAGGTGGTGTACTAACTGACCGTCGCATGCGACTATCCTCCGATAACGTTGACCGGCTTACTTTCCTGAAAATGAACAAGGCCTGGATCTCGCAGGAATTTGCCACTCCTCCTCCTGATTAAATAATTAGGTCACTGTATACGTTATCCAGGTCTCCTGTTGTGTTCATCTTTCTACCACCTGAACTTAAATTCCTGGGCTCCAACACCGCCAGTTGAGGCTCAGATGTGCCGTCTGCACAGTCAAAACATACGACCCAGTGTTATTGGGTTTCAGTAACGTCAGCTGATCCCCAGCTGTGTAGCCGGCAATGTGTCATGCGACCGCCACGCTGACACAACAACTGAAATGTAAGGGAATCTGTCCCCCCCCCCCAAGGCGTTTGTTACTGAAAGAGCCACCTTGTGCAGCAGTAATGCTGCACAAGGAAAAAGGTAGCTATTTTGGTTTTGCTCCTTGCACACGCAAAACTTAACACTTATAAAATGTGTCCACTGATACCGTAAAACCGTCCCGGAGGTGGGACTTTCCTTCGTAATATGACGCAGCACAGCCGTCATTCCTACCCCCCCGGCGCCGCGCCCCGGCTCCTCAGCGTTGTTTGATTCCGTCCCGGAGCCTGCGCTGTTATGTTATCCCGTGGCCAGGCACACTTAGCGCTGCCCGTCTTCTGGCATCATTTGGTGTCAGGCTGGCTGCGCCTGTGCGGCCACGCTGGCCGAGAGCCCGCCTCGCAGTGTCTTCTGATTTAATCCCACTGGGGGCCTGGGATCTATGGACATGCGCAGTGCATATCTGAACCTCCACCTC
This sequence comes from Ranitomeya variabilis, assembly GCF_051348905.1. NCBI lineage: Eukaryota > Metazoa > Chordata > Amphibia > Anura > Dendrobatidae > Ranitomeya > Ranitomeya variabilis. Next base: position 325,323,174 of record NC_135237.1, on the reverse strand, counting down.
TCACTCATCTCCCTATGGCTTCTTCAGACTGTTCGGTGTCAGCTGGTCCCTAATAGCATGCCACGGCCGTGACACCGCACAGTCTGAAAAAGAAGCCGTAGGGAGGGGAGTGAGAGGCGAGGATATGCACTGCGCATGGCCATGGATCCCAGGCCCCCAGTGGGATTACATCAGAAGACACTGCGAGGCGGGCTCTCGGCCAGCGCGGCCGCACAGGCGCAGCCAGCCTGACACCAAATGATGTCAGAAGATGGGCAGCGCTAAGTGTGCCTGGCCACGGGATAACATAACAGCGCAGGCTCCGGGACGGAATCAAACAACGCTGAGGAGCCGGGGCACGGCGGCGGGGGGGGGTAGTAATGATGGCTGTGCTGCGTCATATTACGAAGGAAGGTCCCACCTCCGGGACGGTTTCACGGCTTCAGGGGACACATTTTAAAAGTGTTTAGTTCTGTGTTTGCAAGGAGCATGATGAAAAGAGCCACCTTTTCCTTTTGCATCTTTTGTGCTGCACAAGCTGGCTCTTTCAGCTACAAACGCCTTGGGGGGGGGGGTTAAAGGTTCCCTTTCGACTTTCTCAGGCTTCGGCCTACATTGTGTTCCTCTGCTTTTCCACCTGCCCCTGGGCTCCAACACCGCTAGTTGCCGTCCAGAAGTGCTGTACGCACAGTCAACAGTCGCTCCTCTGTTATTGGGGTTCAGTAACGTCAGCTGTTCCCCTGCTGTGTGTGTGGCAATCCCTCCTACCTCCTCCAACCTCCTCCTCCTCCACCTGTCCCTGGGCTCCAACACCGCCAGTTGCCGTCCAGAAGTGCTGTACGCACAGTCAACAGTCCCTCCTCTGTTATTGGGGTTCAGTAACGTCAGCTGTTCCCCTGCTGTGTGTGTGGCAATCCCTCCTACCTCCTCCAACCTCCTCCTCCTCCACCTGTCCCTGGGCTCCAACACCGCCAGTTGCCGTCCAGAAGTGCTGTACGCACAGTCAACAGTCCCTCCTCTGTTATTGGGGTTCAGTAACGTCAGCTGTTCCCCTGCTGTGTGTGTGGCAATCCCTCCTACCTCCTCCAACCTCCTCCAACCTCCTCCTCCTCCACCTGTCCCTGGGCTCCAACACCGCCAGTTGCCGTCCAGAAGTGCTGTACGCACAGTCAACAGTCCCTCCTCTGTTATTGGGGTTCAGTAACGTCAGCTGTTCCCCTGCTGTGTGTGTGGCAATCCCTCCTACCTCCTCCAACCTCCTCCAACCTCCTCCTCCTCCACCTGTCCCTGGGCTCCAACACCGCCAGTTGCCGTCCAGAAGTGCTGTACGCACAGTCAACAGTCCCTCCTCTGTTATTGGGGTTCAGTAACGTCAGCTGTTCCCCTGCTGTGTGTGTGGCAATCCCTCCTACCTCCTCCAACCTCCTCCAACCTCCTCCTCCTCCACCTGTCCCTGGGCTCCAACACCGCCAGTTGCCGTCCAGAAGTGCTGTACGCACAGTCAACAGTCCCTCCTCTGTTATTGGGGTTCAGTAACGTCAGCTGTTCCCCTGCTGTGTGTGTGGCAATCCCTCCTACCTCCTCCAACCTCCTCCAACCTCCTCCTCCTCCACCTGTCCCTGGGCTCCAACACCGCCAGTTGCCGTCCAGAAGTGCTGTACGCACAGTCAACAGTCCCTCCTCTGTTATTGGGGTTCAGTAACGTCAGCTGTTCCCCTGCTGTGTGTGTGGCAATCCCTCCTACCTCCTCCAACCTCCTCCTCCTCCACCTGTCCCTGGGCTCCAACACCGCCAGTTGCCGTCCAGAAGTGCTGTACGCACAGTCAACAGTCCCTCCTCTGTTATTGGGGTTCAGTAACGTCAGCTGTTCCCCTGCTGTGTGTGTGGCAATCCCTCCTACCTCCTCCAACCTCCTCCAACCTCCTCCTCCTCCACCTGTCCCTGGGCTCCAACACCGCCAGTTGCCGTCCAGAAGTGCTGTACGCACAGTCAACAGTCCCTCCTCTGTTATTGGGGTTCAGTAACGTCAGCTGTTCCCCTGCTGTGTGTGTGGCAATCCCTCCTACCTCCTCCAACCTCCTCCTCCTCCACCTGTCCCTGGGCTCCAACACCGCCAGTTGCCGTCCAGAAGTGCTGTACGCACAGTCAACAGTCCCTCCTCTGTTATTGGGGTTCAGTAACGTCAGCTGTTCCCCTGCTGTGTGTGTGGCAATCCCTCCTACCTCCTCCAACCTCCTCCAACCTCCTCCTCCTCCACCTGTCCCTGGGCTCCAACACCGCCAGTTGCCGTCCAGAAGTGCTGTACGCACAGTCAACAGTCCCTCCTCTGTTATTGGGGTTCAGTAACGTCAGCTGTTCCCCTGCTGTGTGTGTGGCAATCCCTCCTACCTCCTCCAAGCTCCTCCTCCTCCACCTGTCCCTGGGCTCCAACACCGCCAGTTGCCGTCCAGAAGTGCTGTACGCACAGTCAACAGTCCCTCCTCTGTTATTGGGGTTCAGTAACGTCAGCTGTTCCCCTGCTGTGTGTGTGGCAATCCCTCCTACCTCCTCCAACCTCCTCCAACCTCCTCCTCCTCCACCTGTCCCTGGGCTCCAACACCGCCAGTTGCCGTCCAGAAGTGCTGTACGCACAGTCAACAGTCCCTCCTCTGTTATTGGGGTTCAGTAACGTCAGCTGTTCCCCTGCTGTGTGTGTGGCAATCCCTCCTACCTCCTCCAAGCTCCTCCTCCTCCACCTGTCCCTGGGCTCCAACACCGCCAGTTGCCGTCCAGAAGTGCTGTACGCACAGTCAACAGTCCCTCCTCTGTTATTGGGGTTCAGTAACGTCAGCTGTTCCCCTGCTGTGTGTGTGGCAATCCCTCCTACCTCCTCCAACCTCCTCCAACCTCCTCCTCCTCCACCTGTCCCTGGGCTCCAACACCGCCAGTTGCCGTCCAGAAGTGCTGTACGCACAGTCAACAGTCCCTCCTCTGTTATTGGGGTTCAGTAACGTCAGCTGTTCCCCTGCTGTGTGTGTGGCAATCCCTCCTACCCCCTCCAACCTCCTCCAACCTCCTCCTCCTCCACCTGTCCCTGGGCTCCAACACCGCCAGTTGCCGTCCAGAAGTGCTGTACGCACAGTCAACAGTCCCTCCTCTGTTATTGGGGTTCAGTAACGTCAGCTGTTCCCCTGCTGTGTGTGTGGCAATCCCTCCTACCTCCTCCAACCTCCTCCAACCTCCTCCTCCTCCACCTGTCCCTGGGCTCCAACACCGCTAGTTGCCGTCCAGAAGTGCTGTACGCACAGAGCCAAACACCTCGCCAATGTGTTAGTGGGGTTCAGCACCGCCAGCTGTTCCCCTGCTGTGTATACGGCAACGTGTACTGCGACCGCCACGCAGGCACAACAAGTTAAATGTAAGGGAACCTGACCCCCCCCCCCCCCAGGCGTTTGTTACTGAAGGAGCCACCTTGTGCAGCAGTAATGATGCAAAGGGAAAAAGTGCCTCTTTTCGTGATGCTCCTTGCACATGCTGAACCAAACACTTATGAAATGTGTCCCCACACAGCGTTAAACCGTCCGGTAGGTGGAACTTTCCTTTGTCGTGTGACGCAGCACAGCCATCATTTGTACCCCCTTGGCGCCGTGCGCCGCCTCCTCAGCGTTGTTTTAATCTGTCCCGGAGCCTGCGCTGTTAGGTTAGCCCTTGGCCATGCACACATGTTGCGCTGCCCGTCTTCTGACCTCATTTGGTGTCAGGCTGGCTGCGCCTGTGCGGGTGCGGTGGCCGAGATCCCGCCTCGCAGTGTCGTCTAATGTAATCCCACCGCGGGCCTGTGATCCGTGCCCGTGCGCAGTGCATATCCTCTCCTCTCACTCCCCTCCCTACGGCTTCTTCAGACTGTGCGATGTCAGCTGGTCCCTAATAGCATGCCACGGCCGTGACACCGCACAGTCTGAAAAAGCCGTAGGGAGGGGAGTGAGAGGAGAGGATATGCACTGCGCACGGGCACGGATCACAGGCCCGCGGTGGGATTACATTAGACGACACTGCGAGGCGGGATCTCGGCCAGCGCACCCGCACAGGCGCAGCCAGCCTGACACCAAATGATGTCAGAAGACGGGCAGCGCAAAATGTGTGCATGGCCAAGGGCTAACCTAACAGCGCAGGCTCCGGGACAGATTAAAACAACGCTGAGGAGGCGGCGCACGGCGCCAAGGGGGTAAAAATGATGGCTGTGCTGCGTCACACGACAAAGGAAAGTTCCACCTACCGGACGGTTTAACGCTGTGAGGGGACACATTTCATAACTGTTAGGTTCCGCATGTGCAAGGACCATAATTAAAAGAGCTAAGTTTACCTTTTCCAGCATTAGTGCTGTACACAATGGCTCTTTCAGCTACAAACGCCTGGGGGGGGGGGTTAAAGGTTTCCTTTCAACTTGCTCGAGTGCAGGCTTCGGCCTACACTCCGCTCCCCCTGCTCCTCCTGCTGACCCTGGGCTCCAACACCGCCAGTTGGGGTCCGGTACTGCTAGCTGCACAGAGAAAAACACCTCGCCAATGTGTCAGTGGGGTTCAGCACCGCCAGCTGTTCCCCTGCTGTGCAGCCGGCATCGTGTCCTGCGACCGCCACGCAGACACAACAGACCCAAAGCTGCCGCCAGTGCAGGCTTCGGCCTACACTCCCCTCCCCCTGCTCCTGCTCCTCCTCCTCCTGCTGACCCTGGGCTCTAACAAACCGCCAGTTGGGGCCCAGATGTGCTAGCTGCACAGAGAAAAACACCAGCCAATGTGTCAGTGGGGTCCAGCACCGCCACCTGTTCCCCTGCTGTGCAGCCGGCAACGTGTCCTGCAAAAGCCACGCAGACACAAGAACTGAAATTGAAGGGAACCTGTCCCCCCTCCCCCAGGCGTTTGTACGTTTTAAAGGCCACCTTGTACAGCGGTAATGCTGCATGTGTGCAAGGTGGCTCATAAACGTATCCTCCTCGCACATGTGGAACTGAAAACACGTCTGAAATGTGTCCTCTGTGTGACCATTTAACCGTCCCGGTGGTGTGACTTTCCTTTGTAATGACACGCTGCAACCCCCTTGGTAGCGCTGCCCGTCTTCTGGCATCATTGTTTGGCTGGCTGCGCCTCTGCGGCCGCCCTGACCCACACAACGCCCCTCGGTGTCTTATTTATTGGGACTGCGAGGGTGTGTTTGATGGGCATGAGCAGTGCATCAGTTCGCCTGTCCCTCATCTCCTTCCGCCTTCTTCAGACTGTGCGGCTTCATGGCCGTGGCATGCGATAAGGGATCAGCTGACGCCACATAGTCTGAAGCAGGTGTAAGAACCCAAGCGAGAGGCGAACATATGTACTGCGCCAGGCCATGAATCCCAGCCCCGCAGTGTTTTAACTATGTCAATACACTGCGGGGCTGTGATTCATGGGCATCGCGAACCGCACCAGCCAACATTAAATGAGGTCAGAAGATGGGCAGCGCTAACAGCGCTAGGCCAGGGGATAACACGACAGCGCAGACTCCTGTACAGCAAATAACAACGCTCAGGAGGCTGCACCCAGCACCAAGGTGGGATTCTTGACATCTGTGCTGCGTCTCATTACAAAGGGAACTCTCGCCTCCATTACACAGTTTGACTGTATAAAGGGCTAAATGTTATACGTGTTCCATTCAGCGTGTGCAAGGAGAAAAATTACAAGAGCAACCTTTGACTTGCGCAGCACTGCTGCTGCATAAGCTGTGGCTCTTCTACTTTGTAACCCCTGAGGGGGGGTTAAAGGTGACTTTTGAAATCGGTTCAATTAGGCTTCGGCCTACACTCTGCTCCACCTGCAGAGCCCGGGCTCCAACAACGCTAGTTGCTGTCCGGAAGTGCTGGCTGCACAGAGCCAAACACCTCGCCAATGTGTCAGTGGGGTCCAGCACCGCCAGCTGTTCCCCTGCTGTGTAGCCGGCAACGTGTCCTGCAAAAGCCACGCAGACACAACACACCCAAAGCTGCCGCCTGTGCAGGCTTCGGCCTACACTCCCCTCCCCCTGCTCCTCCTCCTCCTGCTCCTCCTCCTGCTGTCCCTGGGCTCTAACACACCGCCAGTTGGGGCCCAGATGTGCTAGCTGCACAGAGAAAAACACCAGCCAATGTGTCAGTGGGGTCCAGCACCGCCAGCTGTTCCCCTGCTGTGCAGCCGGCAACGTGTCCTGCAAAAGCCACGCAGACACAAGAACTGAAATTGAAGGGAACCTGTCCCCCCTCCCCCAGGCGTTTTTACGTTATCCAGCCACCTTGTACAGCGGTAATGCTGCATGTGTGCAAGGTGGCTCAGAAACGTATTCTCCTCGCACATGTGGAACTGAAAACACGTCTGAAATGTGTCCTCTGTGTGACCATTTAACCGTCCCGGTGGTGTGACTTTCCTTTGTAATGACACGCTGCAACCCCCTTGGTAGCGCTGCCCGTCTTCTGGCATCATTGTTTGGCTGGCTGCGCCTCTGCGGCCGCCCTGACCCACACAACGCCCCTCGGTGTCTTATTTATTGGGACTGCGAGGGTGTGATTCATGGGCAGGATCAGTGCATCAGTTCGCCTGTCCCTCCTCTCCTTCCGCCTTCTTCGGACTGTGCGGCTTCATGGCCGTGGCATGCGATAAGGGATCAGATGACGCCGCACAGTCTGAAGCGGGTGTAAGGACCCGAGTGTGAGAGGCGAACATATGTGCTGCGCCAGGCCCTGAATCCCAGCCCCGCAGTGTTTTAACAATGTTAAGACACTGCGGGGCTGGGATTCATGGGCATCGCGAACCGCACCGGCCGACATTACATGATGCCAGAAGATGGGCAGCGCTAACGGCGCTAGGCCAGGGGATAACACGACAGCGCAGACTCCTGTACAGCAAATAACAACGCTCGGGAGGCTGCACCCAGCACCAAGGTGGGATTCTTGACACCTGTGCTGCGTCTCATTACAAAGGGAACTCTCGCCTCCATTACACAGTTTGACTGTATAAAGGGCTAAATGTTATACGTGTTCCATTCAGCGTGTGCAAGGAGAAAAATTACAAGAGCAACCTTTGACTTGCGCAGCACTGCTGCTGCATAAGCTGTGGCTCTTCTACTTTGTAACCCCTGAGGGGGGGTTAAAGGTGACTTTTGAAATCGGTTCAATTAGGCTTCGGCCTACACTCTGCTCCACCTGCAGAGCCCGGGCTCCAACAACGCTAGTTGCTGTCCGGAAGTGCTGGCTGCACAGAGCCAAACACCTCGCCAATGTGTCAGTGGGGTCCAGCACCGCCAGCTGTTCCCCTGCTGTGTAGCCGGCAACGTGTCCTGCAAAAGCCACGCAGACACAACACACCCAAAGCTGCCGCCTGTGCAGGCTTCGGCCTACACTCCCCTCCCCCTGCTCCTCCTCCTCCTGCTCCTCCTCCTGCTGTCCCTGGGCTCTAACACACCGCCAGTTGGGGCCCAGATGTGCTAGCTGCACAGAGAAAAACACCAGCCAATGTGTCAGTGGGGTCCAGCACCGCCAGCTGTTCCCCTGCTGTGCAGCCGGCAACGTGTCCTGCAAAAGCCACGCAGACACAAGAACTGAAATTGAAGGGAACCTGTCCCCCCTCCCCCAGGCGTTTTTACGTTATCCAGCCACCTTGTACAGCGGTAATGCTGCATGTGTGCAAGGTGGCTCAGAAACGTATTCTCCTCGCACATGTGGAACTGAAAACACGTCTAAAATGTGTCCTCTGTGTGACCATTTAACCGTCCCGGTGGTGTGACTTTCCTTTGTAATGACACGCTGCAACCCCCTTGGTAGCGCTGCCCGTCTTCTGGCATCATTGTTTGGCTGGCTGCGCCTCTGCGGCCGCCCTGACCCACACAACGCCCCTCGGTGTCTTATTTATTGGGACTGCGAGGGTGTGATTCATGGGCAGGATCAGTGCATCAGTTCGCCTGTCCCTCCTCTCCTTCCGCCTTCTTCGGACTGTGCGGCTTCATGGCCGTGGCATGCGATAAGGGATCAGATGACGCCGCACAGTCTGAAGCGGGTGTAAGGACCCGAGTGTGAGAGGCGAACATATGTGCTGCGCCAGGCCCTGAATCCCAGCCCCGCAGTGTTTTAACAATGTTAAGACACTGCGGGGCTGGGATTCATGGGCATCGCGAACCGCACCGGCCGACATTACATGATGCCAGAAGATGGGCAGCGCTAACGGCGCTAGGCCAGGGGATAACACGACAGCGCAGACTCCTGTACAGCAAATAACAACGCTCGGGAGGCTGCACCCAGCACCAAGGTGGGATTCTTGACACCTGTGCTGCGTCTCATTACAAAGGGAACTCTCGCCTCCATTACACAGTTTGACTGTATAAAGGGCTAAATGTTATACGTGTTCCATTCAGCGTGTGCAAGGAGAAAAATTACAAGAGCAACCTTTGACTTGCGCAGCACTGCTGCTGCATAAGCTGTGGCTCTTCTACTTTGTAACCCCTGAGGGGGGGTTAAAGGTGACTTTTGAAATCGGTTCAATTAGGCTTCGGCCTACACTCTGCTCCACCTGCAGAGCCCGGGCTCCAACAACGCTAGTTGCTGTCCGGAAGTGCTGGCTGCACAGAGCCAAACACCTCGCCAATGTGTCAGTGGGGTCCAGCACCGCCAGCTGTTCCCCTGCTGTGTAGCCGGCAACGTGTCCTGCAAAAGCCACGCAGACACAACACACCCAAAGCTGCCGCCTGTGCAGGCTTCGGCCTACACTCCCCTCCCCCTGCTCCTCCTCCTGCTGTCCCTGGGCTCTAACACACCGCCAGTTGGGGCCCTAGGAAGACAAGCTTGAATAGGTCCCCATCCGGGTTCCAGTACCGTCAGCTGGTTCTCGGCAGTGTCTTTTGCTCTTGTACCTTCTGCTCCCCATCCTGGTTCCAGTAACGTCAGCTGGTTCCGGGCAGAGCCTTTGGCTTAGGTGCCTCCCTCTGGGTATCCGAGTTCCACCAACGTCAGGTGGTCCTTGGTAGTGCTTTCAGGCACGGGTACCTCCTGCTTAGTAACCGGGTTCCAGTAACGTCAGCTGGTCCTCGGTAGTTCCATTGGCTCTTGGACCTTCGGCTACCCATCCGGGTTCCAGTACCGTCAGCTGGTTCTCGGCAGTGTCTTTTGCTCTTGTACCTTCTGCTCCCCATCCTGGTTCCAGTACCGTCAGCTGGTTCCGGGCAGAGCCTTTGGCTTAGGTGCCTCCCTCTGGGTATCCGAGTTCCACCAACGTCAGGTGGTCCTTGGTAGTGCTTTCAGGCACGGGTACCTCCTGCTTAGTAACCGGGTTCCAGTAACGTCAGCTGGTCCTCGGTAGTTCCATTGGCTCTTGGACCTTCGGGTAGCCATCCGAGTTCCAGTTCCATCAGCTGTTTCTCGGCATTTTCTCAGCCTTCTTGTACCTTCTGCTACATTTCCAAGTTCAAGACCCGAAAGACGATGACCCGGAAGACCACCCCTAAGATGATGACGACACCAGAGACGACAACCACCGAGATGACGACGACCCTGGAGACGATGACCCTGAAGACGACCCCGATGACGACGACCCCGATGACGACGACCCCAATGACGACGACCCTGGAGATGACGACCCTGGAGATGACGACGACAACCTGGAAGACCGAGAAGCAGAAGAACAAGAGGCTGCAGAACAAAGAGCAGAAGAACATTAAGCATAAGACTAAATATCAGAGCAAAAGATATTATCTAAATTATAAGCAGAAGAAGACTAAGCAGTGTATGGGGGTGAGTCCGTTCCTCCTCGTGGTGCCCCTGGATAAAGCCTGATGCTGCAGGCCAAACTGAACGCGGACAAATGTAACTGTTTTGTGACAGGCAGAACGGAAGGTGTAATCTTCAAACTTTTATAGATAACAACTACGGGAATGCCTGTCACAAATAAGAATATGATGAAGAAGTTGAATATAAAAAAGATAATAGTTAAATAAAAAGAATATGAACAATGTAAAAAAAAAAATATATATATACGTAGAAAAGAAGAAGATGAATAAGGTGAAGAAGTTGATGTCACAGAAGCTGATGATGAGGATAATGAAGAAGAAAGTGTGGGAGAAGTAAAAAATAGGGTGAAGGGCGTGGAAGTAGTGAAACATCAATATCTGACAAAATAAATAAAAAATTAACATAGTCAAATTCTTTCTAACGCCGAACGTCATAAAAAAATTAAAAATACTGCTATTCTATTTGATTGGGATAAACCCCTGTGCCTTTAATGTCTCCGCCACCTCCCCCAATACATCCTACATTATTCTTAGTTGTTTTCCTTCATGTAGAATTAACCTACAAGGAAAGAAAGGGTTTATTTTAATTCCGATATTTTCGTCCCATTGACTTGCATTGGGATCGGGTATCGGTATCGGATTGGATTCCGATACTGTGACGGTATCGGCCGATACTTTCCGATACCGATACTTTCCGATATCGGAAAGTATCGCTCAACACTAATCCTGATCTTATTACTCATGGTCTTGTGATCCTGGAACGAGGTGCAGAACGGGGAAAGGTCTGCTGCATAGCCATAGAAGCGCAAAGTGGAGGCCGCAGTCTCACCGCTGCGAACCGCGCACTATGCCGGATCAGCGTTGCAAAGAGAATCAGCAGATGTCCGAAACACCGACCGGTAAGTGCTGTTATGGTCAGGGATTAACAGAGAGTTAGTCCCTGGTAATGCACAGTCTCTATGCGTGGGGGACGGTACGCTGAGGAGCAGGCCTGTAAGTTGGCGTCGGTCAGAAGAGAAGGAGTGAACCTTTTCTTGTAGCACACCCTGGGTCCCCACCAAAAGCCCTGTTTTCACGCGCGTAGCCTCCTTTATATCACACCGCCCCTAAGCAGTCAGGTGCAAAGGTCCCCTCTGGTCAGAAAGTGCTTCCCCTGGCAACAATGGTGATAGTCCCGACAGTTCCGGCCCGGAAACCCAAGAGAGACTACTGTTCTGGTCCATCTTCCTACAGCCTACTCCCCTCTTCTTAGTGAGAATACATACATTAGAATCGTGCATTCCAGTGTATAGGATGAGTGTTAGGGGTCGAGTTCCCGCCTCTGCACAGGGGGAATCTCGGGCCATCTCCGCTGCAGTCTCCCATTCTTCTCCTGCCGCAGTGGAGCCTGCTCAGCGGAGACGTCGGTCCCAGCGTCTCGCTCAGTCTGACTCTGTGCAAAGGGTTACTGCTGCCTTTACAGCTTCTGCCATTGTAGCCAATACTGGGCAGCGGCGAGCAGATGCTTTTGGGACTAAGTCCTGTTTTTCCCCTTCTGAGCATGCCCAGGGTAAGATCTCTCATTGGAGATCAAGGGTCACATGCTTAGATACTGCAGCAAATCCCATTGGTCCTCCAGGAAGGTCCTGATGGTGCTCAACTTCTGTGGCAGCCTCCCATTGGTCCTTCTGGGAAGGTCCTGTACTTGCTGCAGCTATAAAAGGTTCGCATGACCACACGGCCATGTGCTAGTATCAATCTAAGTTATGTGCTTTGTGCCAGTGTGGTTATGTGTGTATGTATTCAGGGACCCGGCTGAAATAAGCCCCTAGAATACCGGCACCTCCAGTGAGGAGATTGTGTGTTGTGTATGTATTCAGGGACCGGTCTGAAATAAGCCCCTAGAATACTAGCTCCTCCGGTGAGGAGATTGTGAGTTTGCATGACCACTGACTGCTATCAGTTCGGTAGTTAGCTTGCGCTCCTGTGAGTCTAACAGGGAGCAGTGCTTTCCTTTCATGGTCACTCTGTGAAGTAACAGAGCTACTTATACCGCCAAATAGTGCCACCATTCACTAGCAGCAGGTTCCCCCTGCACGGTGGACCCCAGGCTGCGACGCACCAATAATAAACATCTATATTTACTCGGTGCATTCCGCTAGCCCTAACAATGAGTCAGTAGAAATAGTTATTATCCAAAGAGTTTGCCCATCAACTATCCATTGTGTATAGCCAATCTTTCTTATAGTTGCCTGTCATTCTCGAATATTGACATACCATTGTTCCATGTAGTTTTTTTTTTAAGTAATGCCAATTTTACTTAAATATTATTTCGGATTTAAGAAATGTGAAGATTGTTCCAGCTCCTTTCCGATTAAAAATCCTTTATTGATCCATATCCTTAAAAATCATCCCTGCACAAAAGGGAATGTGAACAGCGACAAAAACCTGCTAATAGCTATGCGTTTCGATCTAAAAGATCTTCATCCATTCATTTAGATCGAAACACGTAGCTATTAGCAGGTTTTTGTCGCTGTTCACATTCCCTTTTGTGCAGGGATGATTTTTAAGGATATGGATCAATAAAGGTTTTTTAATCGGAAAGGAGCTGGAACAATCTTCACGTTTCTTATGTCTTCAGCTGTTGCTACGTCTGGGTCAGGACGGGTTCACGTGCTCCTGTGGTCTGTTGGGGAGCTGACTGGGCCTTTGGCCCCCGCATTTTATTATTTCAGATTCCCCAGTAACATTTCAAAAGGATTCAGGTACTGCTTTAATTTGGTATTTGAAGAACATACTATTATATTACTGATTCTTATGTTGTATGGTCAACTTTAAAACAGAGGATGGTTAGACATTATCCTTATGCAGCCTTAAATGCACAAGTCTCAGAGTAAAATGTGGCCCAGAAATACTTGAAAAATACCATTAGGGAACGGGTTGTATTCTTAAGTTTAGGTTACAACTACACAATGACTTTGGCTGCGTCTGAGAACAGGTCAGAGAACAGGTGGCAATAGTTTGCTCTGTTTAGTTCAGGAGTGCACAGCATTTTTTGGTCCAAGGGCCACATTGCCATACTGAACTGATCCCAATGGGCACAATTCTGCTCCAAAAAAATCGGTGTGAACACATGCTAACTTAAACTGAGTTTTTTGGAGCAGAAACTTGGCAAATCCTCCACATAATCTTTGATCTCTATGTTTTGATATTTTTTAAGGTTTAATTTAGCAATGAAACACATTATGGATTGCTACATGTGTACAAGATCAGAGCCACAGTCAGTACATGAGTGCAGCGCCAGAAAAGAAACTGGGATAGCAAGGGGTAGTGTGTTAGGAGTCGAGTTCCTGCCGCTGCACAGGGGGAATCTCGAGCCATGTCTGCTGCAGTCTCCCATTCTACGTCAGCCGCAGTGGAGCCTGCTCAGCGGAGACGTCGGTCCCAGCGTCTCACTCAGTCTGATACTGTGCAAAGGGTTACTGCTGCCTTTCCAGGCTCTGCTGTTGTAGCCTGCACTGGTCAGCGGTGAGCAGGCTTTTCTGGGACTAAGTCCTGCTTTGCACACACTGAGCATGCCCAAGGTAAGCCCTCTCATTGGAGGTCAGGGTTCACATGCTCAGGTACTGCAGCAGCTATCATTGGTCCTTTAGGAAGGTCCTAAAGTTGCTCAGGTACTGTAGCAACCTCCATTGGTTCCCTAGGAAGGTCCTGAAGCTTCTGCAGCTATAAAAGGTTTGCATGGCCGTGCGCTAGTATCACTTCATGTAATGAGCTTGTTATTTGTGGTCGCGCCTGTATGTGTGTATTCAGGGACCCAGCTGAAATAAGCCCCTAGAATCCCGGCACCTTCAGTGAGGAGTTTGCATGTATGTGTCCAGGGACCCAGCTGAAATAAGCCCCTAGAATACCGGCACCTCTGGTGAGGCGTTTGCATGTATGTATTCAGGGACCCGGCTGAAATAAGCCCCTAGAATACCGTCACCTCCGATGAGGAGTGTTTGTATGCTTTTCTGGGTGCGTGACCACTGACTGCCATCAGCTCAGCAGTTAGCTGTGTTCCCCTGTGATGCTAACAGGGCACAGCATCTTATTTCTAGTGACTCTGTGGAGTTAAAGGGCCACTGTCACCCCCTCCAGCCGTTATAAACTAAAAGAGCCACCTTGTGCCGTCTGACCTCCGATGCAGTCTTGCAGACTGCGCCTGTGCAGCCGCCCTGCTTGTGATTCCCAGCCCCGTACTCTGCATAGTGCATAACACACTGCGGGGCTGGGATTCACAAGGTGGGTGGCCGCACAGTCTGCAAGCCTGGCTGTGACGTCAGACGGCCAGAGCTCACTGCGCCTGCACCAGACAGTACTACACAGCGCAGGCACCCGATTTCATGTGAAAACAGCGTGGAGGGGGTGGCACCCGGTGCCCCTGAAGATTTGAGTGATGGCAGTGTGGCGTTTCAAGCAGGGGTGTGAGGACCTGCCTCCCTGGCGAAAGACAGGTATTTTGGAGAAGTTATAAAACGCTTTATTTTGGGAATACATGCACCAAAAACTAAAAGAGCCACCTTGTTAGAATGCAGCATTACTGCTGCACAAGGTGGCTCTTTTAGTTTATAACGGCTGGAGGGGGTGACAGTGGCCCTTTAACAGAGTTCGCTTATACCGCCATATAGTGCCGCCATTTGCCAGCAGCAGGTTCCACTCCTGCACGGTGGACCCCGGGTTGCGAACGCACCTATTTATACATATATATATATACTCGGTGTGTTCTGCCAACCCTAACATACGGTTTCTCCTTGCTGAGAGTGACATGTCAAGCCTGGCATGCCAAGGTGAGAAGACTTTTAAGCCCTGCAATGCTTCTCTGGGAAATTAAATATGCAAATTGTCTCTTTAGAGAGGAAGAGGACTAGAACTCTAGTGCCACCTATTGGAAGCAGCACTCATAAAAGTTAATATCAACCCTTAACGAACCTTGCACATGACTTAGGATAAAAGCCAAACCAGAGTCTCAGTTGCAGAATTGCAGACATTGTGTTTCAGGGCACTGCCCCTCGTCAGTGCAAAGTGTGAGATCTGGTTTGGCTAGGTGAGAGGTGTCTGACACAGTGTCTGCAAATTGAGATTCTGGTTTGGCTTTTATCCTAAGTCATGTGGAAAGGCTCATTAAAAGGTCGATATTGACTTTTAGAATTGCTACTTCCAACAGCTGGCACTAGAGTTCTAGTCCTCTTACTCTCTAGAGACAATTTGCATATTTAATTTCCCAGAGGAGCATTTCAAGACTTAAAAGTATCCTCACCTTGGCATGCCAGGCTTGAAATGTCACTGTCTGCAAGGAGAAAAGTTACTCCTTGGATCCTGGTCATACACCTCTCACATAACCAAACCAGATCGTTTACTTTGCACTGATGAGGGCCAGTACTCAAAAACACAGTGTCTGCAAATTGAAATGCTGGTTTGGGTTTTATCCTAAGTCATACGGCAAGACTTGTTAAAGGGTCGATATTGACTCTTAAGATAGGTGGTAGTGATGGGCAGTCTGGCTGTATTTGGTGATTTGGTTCCACTCACCAAAACTAGTCAGCTATTTTGGATCCTAAATAGATCCTTATTAAATGTGTTCACAATAGAACGCATATCTAGGATGACATTAATGTGGCCAAAACCCTGCCCAGCCATGGCTAAAACCTTGCCTACTTGCAGCCAGCCAATTAAATTGACGAGTGGACAGAGTTTAGGTTGAGTGAGCAGAGTTTGGGTTGGGTTGGGTGGGCGGGGTTATGTCTGCAGAACACCGGAATTTTACGCCGAGTGAGAGTCTTTGAGAGAATTTACTGGCTCTCACCCAGGTGCTGTCTCCCATTGTTCACAGCAGGGGGCTGGCTCTTTGTCTCGGTTCACAACCCGTCACTAATAGCTTGCACTATCGTTGTAGTCCTCTTCCTCTCTGAATACACAATTTGCATAGAAAAGAACCTATGATGAATAAATAAGACAGTACAGCATTTAATAAGACAAAAACAAAGGGCATTACAAATCTTGAAAGCCGATAATATAGAAATAGTATTTCATGAGTGCAAAGATCTCAAAAAATAATGTAAAAAAATAAATCAAGCTAGCAAAGTCAGACACTACGGGTTATGGAAAATGGCACATTTTTTTTTTACCAAACTTTGGATTTTTTTTCACCACTTAAATAAAAAAGAACCTAGACATGTTTGGTGTCTATGAACGCGTAATGACCTGGAGAATCATAATGGCAGGTCAGTTTTAGCATTTAGTGAACATGGTAAACAAAAATCCAAAAAACAGTAGAATTGCACTTTTTTTGCAATTTCACCGCACTTGGAATTTTTTTTCCTGTTTTTGAGTACACAATATGGTAAAACCAATGATGTCTTTCAAAACTACCAGTCGTCCTGCAAAAAACAAGCCCTCACATGGCCATATTGACGGAAAAATAAAATAGTTATGGCTTTGTGAAGAAGGGGAGCGAAAAACAGAAATGCTAAAACGAAAAAGGGCTCCGTCATGAAGAGGTTAAAAAAGAGCTGGATGATTTCCTCAGTAGACATAACATTGTGGGTTATAGTTAAATTAGTGACAAAATGTATAATAGGTGGAGAAAGTTTGAACTTGATGGACCAAGGTCTTTTTTCAACCTTTGTAACTATGTAACCACAGTCACTGCATGAGTCCAGCACCAGAACCACAGTCAGCATATGAATGCAGCGAATGAAGCAACATCATTACATGTATACAGCACCAATCTTGGTATAACGATCACTTGTAATGTCAGGTCAGACCCATATACATTTGTATTGCATGATACTACAATTCCCAGTATGTGGTTGACAATAGTAAGGAGATACTGGAAGTTGTTGTTACCAACCATCAGACTGCAGACATATAGGAATCGCAATGCTGATGAGACGTTGGCAGTATTATTATTATTATTATTTATTGTTATAGCGCCATTTATTCCATGGCGCTTTACATGTGAGGAGGGGTATACATAATAAAAACAAGTACAATAATCTTAAACAATACAAGTCATAAGGCCTCTTTCACACTTCAGTCTTTTGGCGTGAGTCTGAATCCGCCATTTTCCTCAAATAGCGGATCCGCCATTTTTTTTGGTGGATCCGCTATTTTCCCATAGAGTTGCATTAGCGACAGATTGTGGCGGATGGTCGTCCGTTCCATCCGCCATGCGACTAATCCGTTGAAATTTGGCGGACGTTGTCTAGACATTGACGGACATTGTAACGTTTTTTGTCTACCCCTAATTGGCAGTTTGCGACGGATCTGTCGCAACCGCCATTTCATAGAATGGGTGTCTATGGGCGACGGATCCGTTGCGAACCGTCATTTGTCGGATCCGTCGCCACAATCCGTTTTTTTCAATTGAGCATGCTCCAAAAAGTAGATACTTTGCCCAGATAACCCCAAAACTATATAAACAGGACAGGTGGGCTTCATTCCTCAATGTGCCATCAAGAGAGAACACAGACCCTGCCAGCAAGAGAGACAGACCCTGCCAGCAAGAGAGACAGACCCTGCCAGCAAGAGAGACAGAGCAAGACAGACCCTGCCAGCAAGACAGACCCTGCCAGCAAGACAGACCCTGCTAGCAGCCAGCAAGACCCTGCCAGAGACTGCCATGTGAGTACTGCCATCCAGCATGAGTTCTGCCAGTGTGTGTGTGTGTGTGTGTTTGTGCCCGCCTTGCATGTTTTTATTTTTCACACTGTGCTGGTATTTTGAATGGCTGTGCTGTGACATGTGTGTGGTGTGTGTATAAATGCTGTGTGATGTGTGTGCCCGACTGCCCGCCTTGCATGTTTTTATTTTTCATACTGTGCTGGTATTTTGAATGGCTGTGCTGTGACATGTGTGTGGTGTGTGTATAAATGCCGTGTGATGTGTGTGTCCTGCATTATTGTTATTTTTCATACATTAACATACTGTACTGGTATTTAAAATAAAGAGCTGTGTAGCTCCTACTTTCCAACAAAAAGAAAAAGAAAAAAAAATTGTAATAAAATTCCACCAAACTGTCCGTAGTATGATTTCAAGATAAATTTAAAACTGGGTCTACATTCAATAAAGGTGTTTGAGGTACTATATACAAATGCGGAATGCAAACCTTTGGTCTAGAAAATTTTATCTGGTTTTAGAAAATAGTAACTGTAGGGTAACCCTAATTATCATTTTTGGGTATTGGTATTTTAACTTTGAATGAGGGAAATTTTTTATAAGGTTGAAACTGTGTCTGGAGGAGGGGGTGAGGTAGGTTTTGCAAAATGCGCATGGCGCATATCAAGTTTGAAGTAGTTTTGGTGTTGCTTTCAAGGAATTTGGGGGGGAAACAGGAGGTGGAGGGTTTTGCAGCTTGTGCATCAAGCATATCAAGTTTGAAGGGAACAGTTAACACTAGGGTTGAGCGACCTTAGCTTTTTTAGGATCGAGGTGGGTTTTGTGAAACCCGACCTTCTCGGATGTCGGATCGTATGGAATCGGCCGATTCTACTGTAAAGTCGGGTTCCGGACCTGGAACACGAAACCCAATGTATGTCAATGAAATTATTTTTTTTATTCTCTCTCTCTCTCTCTCTCTCTCTCTCTCTCTCTCTCTCTCCCCTCCGTGCAAGGCATATGTTATTTTTTGACTCCGGAAATTACTACGTCCGAAAACGTAACATAGCACTATGATGCCGCAGGAGCCGGAACCTATGTCATCACGCTGCCCACAATTAATTGGCTCAAAAAAATGGCGGGGAAGGCGTCATTCGAAACGCGACTTTGGTGCCAAGTTCGCGTTCCACGTGGCCGACCCACACTGGGATCGGATCGGGTTTCATGAGACGCCGACTTTGCCAAAAGTCGGCGACTTATGAAAATGAACGACCCGTTTCGCTCAACCCTAGTTAACACTATTTTTTTTTTTTGTGGGGAATCAAAATGTATGTTGGCATACCAATACATAATCATTCTAATTAAAACTGTGTTTAAATTGGAAGATTCTTGGGACCAAGCAAGGAACCCAAGAGAAACGCAGCAAGGACCCAAGACAGAAGCAGCCAGGCCCCCCAAGTTTTGCAAACATATGTAAGTATAAAGTCCCGAAAGCTTTATCTATCCTTTTGTATAGTAGCTTAGAACTCTCTTTATACTTGCAGATTCTTAGGGACCCAAGACAAACGGGACCCAAGACAGACGCAGCAAGGACCCAAGACAGACGCAGCAAGGACCCAAGAGTTTGGAAAACAGATGTAAGTATAAAGTCCCGAAAGCTGTATCTATCCTTTTGTATAGTAGCTTAGAACTCTCTTTATACTTGCAGATTCTTAGGGACCCAAGACAAATGGGACCCAAGACAGACGCAGCAAGGACCCAAGACAGACGCAGGACCATAATGTCTTCTTCTGAAAGCCCCCCTCACATCGTCAGCCACTTTGAGGTGATTTTTTTTTCTTCATAAAATTTTTTGGGTACATCTCTGGTAACATATGTTTTTGAACCCTATATGTATTTATTCTGTTTTCACAGGAAGCTGAAGCAGAGGGGCTTCCAGAAGGAGACGGGCAGGGTAGAGAAATGAGAGGAGTAAGTTTTGCAGAGACAGATCCTCACATAAAACACACTACACCCAACACAAACATTCAGCACAGCCCACACACAGTACATATGCCTCCATCCAAGCACATAATTTATTTATTTATTTATCTATTTTTTTTATTAGTATTCACAATCCGGGGCTCGACGTAGAGTTCCTCAGAGCACCTCCCATAGTCGTCGGAATGCTAATCACGGCGGTCACCGAAGAGTAAGTTCTTTTTTGGTTTGGTGTTTAGTAAACTGTAAAATTCATGTGGTATAATCTTTCCCTTTTTATTCTTATTTTTTTGTTAAGGCTTCACAGCGTGCTCCCGAACAGTCTGAGGAAGAGGAGGGCATTGATGTGGACACCCTCATTCAAGCGGTCCAAAGTCGGGAGCCGCTGTGGAACATGTCGGACCGCCACCATGCTGACCAGTTCGTCACCCGACGGCTATGGGAGGAAGTGTGCTGTGCTGTTCTGGATAACTGGGAGGAACTCGATGCTGGGGCCCAGGATCTAGCGAGTAAGTATTCACACTTCATTAACTTGTGTTAGCATGATTTAATGTGTTGTATAGTAACCAATTTTTGCTTTATCTTTCCAGGTAACAGGGTTATCGTGCGGTGGCGGTCACTCAGGGTTCAAGAGGGAGTTTAACAAGGAGATGCAGGCCCCGAGTGGATCTAGAGGACGCAGAAGCAGGTATAAATATGCCAGAGCCCTGTCGTTCCTCCGGTCGACGTTGCTGAGCAGAAGGTAAATATTCAACACCACATGTTTTAAGTCAAACTGTTAAAATGTGTAACCTGTTATGGACCTGGTGGTTAGGAGCACCCGGAATGACCTGATGAGTAAACTAGTAATCGGAACAAGCTCTGGGAAAGTGGGAACTCTGCTGACCGCAAACCCTACTCCTATAACACAAACTAGAAATAGCCGTGGAGCGTACCTAACTCTCCCTAGACGCCTCTTCACAGCCTAAGAGCTAACTACCCCTAAAGATAGAAATAGAAGCCTAACCTTGCCTCAGAGAAATTCCCCAAAGGTAAAGGCAGCCCCCCACATATATTGACTGTGAGTTAAGAGGAAAGTCACAAACACAGGAATGAAACAGGTTTTAGCAAAGGAGGCCAGACTTCACTAAAATAGTCAGAGGATAGCAAAGGGAACTATGCGGTCAGCACAAAAGACTACAAAAACCACGCAGAGTAAGCAAAAAGACTCCCCACACCGACTCACGGTGTGGAGGTGCCACTCTGCACCCCAGAGCTTCCAGCTAGCAAGGGAATATCATGATAGCAGCTGGACTAGAAATTAGCAGTACTAAGAAATATATTCAGGAAGCAGTAACAACAAATGAACCAGCAAAGACTTAGCTTCTGCTGGAGCAGACAGGTCCTCAGAGAAGTCCAAGAGAGATCTGAACCAATACTGAAACATTGACAGCTGGCATCAAGTAACGATCTGAGTGGAGTTAAATAGAGAAGCCAGCAAGCAATAAATGAGAGCAGCTGACAAAGCCAACCTCAGTGACCAGCAGTTCCACTCAAAGCCACCAGAGGGAGTCCAAGAGCAGAACTAACCAAAGTACCATTCATGACCACAGGAGGGAGTCCGAGAACGGAATTCACAACAGTAACCTTCATATTTTTTTGGCAGCAAGGGCAATTGTAATATCAAGATACAAATTTATTTTTTTTTCTTCTTTAACAGCACTGTCTGCAGCACTCAGGAGCCTGCATCAGAGTTGCACCCCTCTGGTGCGATCTCTCAGGAGTCCACCACCGGGGACCACGTTGACCCCTCTGTATCTGTACCTTCCTGTTATGACCCCAATGGCAGAGGGTCTCAGAAATAAATATCAAGTCTGCAAACACAAAAAAACAGCTCATAGGGCAGTGGTAACTGGGCTGACCGTATATCTAATTCTAATCCTAGCACCACAAATAGCAGCAGCCGGGGAACGTGCCTACGTTGGTTCTAGACGTCTCGCGCCAGCCGGAGAACTAACTAACCCTAGAAGGGAAAAGATAGACCTTTCTTGCCTCCAGAGAAAAGACCCCAAAAGTTGGATAGAAGCCCCCAACAAATAATAACGGTGAGGTAAGAAGAAAAGACAAACGTAAGAATGAACTAGATATTTAGCAAAGAGAGGCCCACTGACTAATAGCAGAATATAGTAAGATGACTTATACGGTCAGCAAAAACCCTATCAAAATTTCCACGCTGGATATTCAAGAACCCCCGAACCGTCTAACGGCCCGGGGGGAGAATACCAGCCCCCTAGAGCTTCCAGCAAAATCAGGAATCACATTTAGTACAAGCTGGACAGAAAATAAGAGCAATGCAAATAGCCAAAAAACAAAGAAGCAGGACTTAGCTTAATTTTGCAAGATCCAGGACCAGCAGACAGGAGCAAACAGAAAGGAACTGATTACAACGATGCCAGGCACTGGACTGAGAATCCAGGAAGTTAATATAGCAACACCCCTGGACTAACGACCCAGGTGGGTGCCAAACTGAGGAAAGACAATCCCAGAGTCATATCACTAGTGACCACAAGAGGGAGCCAAAAAAGTCTAATTCACAACACCTTCCCTTTTGTGTGATCCTTCGGCCCCATCCACCAGTGCTGGAGCAGCAGGGTGGACTACGTCACTTGAAGCTGCAGGTGACGAGTTAGAGTTCCCTTTACCCCACCCCTCTGACACTGCCGCAACATCTAGACCACCTTTGGGGTCAGGACGGCAGCGCCAGAGAGGTCAGGAAAGGAGCTATGCGCCTGAGTTTTTGCATCTGAATGCAGCCTTCCAGAATGCCATCAAGCTTTTGGGTGAGCAAACATCTGCTGGGTACAGTATGCTTAACAAAAGCATACTTGAACTCAGCAGTCATCTGGATAGGATGCATTCAGATGCAAACCAGTCACCAAGACACTGTTTTTTTCAGTCGGTCCTCAAGCACATGGAAAATCTAACTCCTGACCTGCAGATGCATGTGATGCAAGGCTGCCACACTGCTCTAGCGCAGGCGATGTCCCAAGCCCCTCCACCTACCCTTCATGTTTCAACACCTTTCCCCTCTCAAGCCTCCATCTATCCTCCCGTCCATCCTCCTCCCGTCCATCCTCCTCCCATCCATCCTCCTTCCGTCCATCCTACTTCTACTCCTTCGCCATTCCTTCCTTCCCCCCTCAGTATTTCCCAGTACCTACCTTCCCCTTTCCATTCTTCCCCTTTAACTTCACCATTCCCAATCCCACCAACACCTTCACCATACCTCCCACAGACCACATCTGTACCTCAACTCCCTGCCCAACCTCATGTTTTCACCACCCATTCCACTTCTGTTCCTCCCCGTGATGTCCTGTCCCCCACTATCGACGTGGTCCGCCCTGTCAGCCCCTGCACTATTATCTCCACCCCAAATTATGAGAACTTGTAAATAAATAAAACTTTTTTTTGGTTTAAAAACAATTTTATTGTCTTTCCTTTTTTTTTTAAAACTGTATTAAAACCATCAAGGTTATGGTAAAAGTAACAGTAGAAAATGTGTAAAGGGGTACCGGTTCAAAACATACAATACTATGAGGTTAAAGTCCAAAGGTTTTGTAACAAAACAAAAAACATGGTATATTTACAAGTGTGGAAAAAAAATTTTTTTACACCATTTCGTACTGCCAGTCAACTGATCCTTGAGGAGACATGAAGTAGTCTGCAAAATTGTCCCGCATTCTGAAGACTGCTACTGGACTGCGAAAACTTGAGTTTTGGTAATCCTGCAAGGTGGTTTCTGACACATTATCCTCAAGGGAAACATGTTCTTTGGATAAAACAAAATTGTGAAGTACCACGCAAGCCTTCACCACATCATCAACAGTTTCAGTCTGCAGTTTAATTGCAGTTAGTAGGATTCTCCAATTAGCAGTTAAGATGCCAAAGGCACATTCCACAACTCTTCGTGCTCTGGTTAAGCGATAATTAAAATTTTTCTTCCTCTGGGTCAGTCCACTACTTCCATAGGGTTTAAGCAAGTGTGGGGAAAGCTGGAAGGCATCATCTCCAACGCACACAAATGGTAATGGTGAACCGGTGGTTCCAGGGAGAGGTCTAGGCGGTGGAAAGTCGAATGTCTCTCCATACAAACGACGCCCCATTGGTGAAGTTTTAAAAATCTGGGAGTCATTTGCGCGTCCATACGCACCGATATCCACAGCGATAAACTTGCAGTGTGCGTCGGCTATGGCCATCAATACAATTAAGAAGTACTTTTTGTAGTTGTAAACTTCTGATCCAGAGCCAGAAGGTTTGACAATCCTTATATGCTTCCCATCGACTGCTCCGACACAATTTGGGAACTGGCATATTTGTTTAAAATTGTGGGCAATCTCCAGCCACCTCTCCTGTGATGGCTTTGGAATGTATTCTGCTTGTAAGCACTCCCACAATGCCCGGCAGGTCTCTCTGATGATCCCTGAGATTGTGGATATCCCAAGCCTGAACTGGAAATGTAGGGATGAAAACGACTCTCCAGTTGCAAGGAATCTCTTAACAAAAGGAAAAGACAATAATTAATAAAAACTTCAAAAAACAACATTACAGTTATAAGTCTGATGAAGGAGAATCATTAAAAAAAAAAATTACTTACCAAATAGTCACCATGAGATGCTCCGCTGGTGATATGGAGAAGCGCATCTGGGTGTCTCGTCTCCGTATAGATTCCTCCACATGGCCCAACAAAATTTCGAAATTTTCGGCTTTCATTCTCACATAGCTAAAGAATTTTTGAGGATTTTCCTTCAATTCAATGTAAAGTGTGGAATAAACACCACGGGTCATGCGTTGGGCTGTGATAGGATGGATCCACAGCCTTCTCTTCCGCCGCTGCCGCAGGATGCGCAGTCTTTCTTCCTCCTTGTCTCGAACGATGACTGCCAACCGATTAGCCTCCAAAGGGAAATCCGCACATATCTTCACAATATTCGCCAGCACCCCTTCCATCTTTGCCACTTTCTCTACAACCTTTCAAAGATGTGGTGTAAATACACAGTATATATAGTTTTCCAGTAGTTTCCAGTAGCCAATCACATTGAGATCCTCCCTTTTTAAAAAACAGATCCGTAAAAAACGGTTACAACAGATGGAAAAATGGTCGCAACGGTACTAACGGATCCGTTTTTGTGACGGATCAACTGATCCGTCACAAAAACGGATCCGTTAGAACCGTTTTCTCAACAATTGTGAAGGATCTGTCGATCCGTCACAATGTCGGAGCTGACAGACGCCAAACAACTGAAGTGTGAAAGAAGCCTAACTTGTACAGGAGGAGAGAGGACCCTGCCCGCGAAGGCTCACAATCTACAAGGGATGGGTGAGAATACAGTAGGTGAGGATAGAGCTGGTCATGCAGCGGTTTGGTCGATCGGTGGTTACTGCAGGTTGTAGGCTTGTCGGAAGAGGTGGGTCTTCAGGCTCTTTTACCCCAAATAAACATTACATCCAGGTACCTTATAGATTACATCGCCTCTGATTGGAGTCGCTCCTATGTAGCACAAAAGCCATGATAAGATTTCACGCCCAAAGCTTCTCTCTACACACTTACTTCTTCTTTGTCTTCTGCACTGCTTCCCGACACAGTAACTTTAAAAATAAAAGTATCATTACATTGCTCCATAAATAAAAATATCTCTTGTGTTCTGCTCCTGAATAGTTAATTGCCCCTCACTGTGTTTCCTGCACAAAATATCTCAACCTCACACTGCCCCTCTCCAAAAAAACCTCCCACACTGCCCTTGTCTAAATACCTCCCACAGTGCCCTTCAAAATACCCCCAACACTGCACCTTTCCAAGTCCCCCCCTGCCCCTCAGTATGCTATGGTCCCTTTGACACCCCCCCTAATTGCCTCATAATGTCCCAAATTGCCACATTATGTGCCCTTGTACCTTCTCCTCTCCTGGCCCCCTCATCTAAAATAACAAGACATTTAATCTCCAACCTTTTCTGGAGCACTTACCAGAGCCCAAAGTTTCTTTGACTGTGTGGCCCTGGCAGCAGTGTGATGAAATCAGCAGCGTGATGACCTCATCATGCTGCTGCATGTCAGAGCATGGTCTGATGACTCTCCACTGCCCCTATCCCGATGCCGCATTATTCAAATGTATCCACGTCTGAGAGAAGCAAATACATTTGAATACAGGAAGAAAAAGCTCACACATCCCGTACAACTCAGCAGGCAAGCCTCCCGTATGTTGTGCAGGTCTGGTGTAGCTGCTTCATCATGGTGTCATACAAATAAAGAGTGTTGCACTGCGATACCTAGTGTACTGTAAAAAGCAAGTCTAACAAAATACAACTCAACTGGATTTTTTGTTACTTGCTTGTCAAAGTCATGGTGTACTAGCTGTCACAGTAGATATATCAGAGGTGTATCTAAATTTTCTGACAAAACTGAGAGAAGCAGGAAGAATGTTGTCACATGAAGCTAAGCATGAAAATCGCATATGACAGTACTGACAGTGAGTATATTACACGCTGTTAGAATTGGCTACAGGGCTTTGTTTTATAATTAAAGTGCTTGTCCAGGTTTGACATAAAAGTCTGTGGTCACTCTATGTAACTGTAGGCTTCTGATTTCTTACAGCGTGTAACGGAGGCCAGGGGGGTAGTCATGGCTAACAGTGGCTGTTCTGTCACACCCTGGACTTCCTTTAAGTACCATGTAATGACAGGCAGAGTCCGAATCCAGTTTCAACAAAACAACTTTACTCAGTTCATCCAGTTCAGTCACAGAAACAGCACAAGGTTCCTTGCAGAACATCAACATTCCATTAACTGTACTGTCCTTCACTTCTCCAGTAATATCTCAGGGTCGTACCATCTCCTTCAGTACTGCAGCTTCTTGACTGGCCAGACTAACTTGCTTCAGGAGTTCCCCATCCATTTTGCCCTGGACATTTAGGGTAGTTCCCATGAAATTAGCTGTTACCATGTTGATGCTGCCCTGTATTCCTCCTCCACCGTGTGACTGTCAGCCCATAGGCCCTGGACAACTGGGCTCTTCCCCAGCCCCTACTACTAACTCCAGGAAGTTCCCCAACTACTCCCAGTTGCCTCCTATCTAGCTAAATCCTATTGGTCTAACTTATTCCTATCTTACTCTACTGTGCCCCCCCCAAGTGGGCTAAATCCTATACTTTCCCTATATCTACTTGACACATTAACATCTGTACATTGCATTACACAGTAAGACAAAATTATAAAACATCTCAAATATACATGGCATTCCACAGTATCTCATGTCAGATATGCCAGCCTTACAGGGACATGTGCAAGGAGTGTGGGGCATGAACTAGCCTCCATACACAGGTTTGAGATAAAAGTCTGCAGTCATTCTTTGTGACTGCAGGTTTGATTTCTTACAGCGCATGTACTGAACTCTTTTAGGATTCTTCTTTGCAGGGTGGCAAGAGTGGACAGTCATGTCAGCACACGTATGCGATTTGTATACTTCTGGCCACATTCCGACTAGACATGTTCGGTCTTGCTAAATTCGTTAAGTGAGGCTATGCATGTCTTGTCAGCACGTGACCACGTGTATGTAATGTCACGATCCATGTTTGGATCTGTGGCAGATCTGGTTTTCCTTTGATTAAAACCTTTTTTCCTTTCTGGTCGTCGGGGGTTAATGTAGTTTTCCCCCCAGTGGCCGCTGGTGTTATTGCATTGCATTGCTGCTGGGTCAGCTGATGTTGGTGGAGACCACTCACACCATCCTTCATAAGGTCACCTGGTGCATCAGCCGACTGTTGGTTATACAGGTCCTTTGGATATCAACCTTGCTGGAAAAGGAGATTGCTGAGTGCTGTTGTTCTTCAGCTGAATTCTTGTCCCTTTGTTGCAGGGCGAGTGAGGGCTGAGGTATCCAGCTCGGCGACAGGTTGAAGGAACCTGTATAGGGACATCAGGAAGATTAGGGCACATCCTTAGAAGAGCTCAGGAGGTGTCCATTTCCCCATTCCCTATCGCAAGGCCCACCGTTGTTAAAGTGTGCCCGGTGTACCCTTGTGTGTGTTTTGCCATTTTGTGAGCGACCACCCGTTGGGTTGTGTCAAGCCAGGACTATCACTTCGTGACATGTAAATTGTCAGCATGAGAGAATCCTGACAGTGTGCAGTGCGCAATATGAAAATTCAGAAGTCTGCAGTCACATAAAATTATTGCAGACTCATCACAAACCCCTTTAATGCTCCTAACATAAATACAAATATGAGAATTAGTATCACAAAAAAAATTACATCCAGGTACCTTTTTAGATGAACAACTCCAGAGACAACATCTCTTTCTTTTTATCTTCATTTTGTCCAGACGCCATGATGACTCTTCTCATCCACAGATTGTCTCTTCTCTGGTCTTGTGCAGCACATCCTCACACGATGCCCTTAAAGATAGCAGTGTCATTATAATGCTCCTGAATTAAAATATCTACCCTACGCTGTGCCCCGGAATAAATATTTTCCCCCCACTGTATACTCACTATATTCTCTGCACAAAATATTACCCCTACACTGTCCTTCTTATGGCACATGCCATCCACACTTCTCTCTCCTTTCAATATTGGGGCTCTTCTTCCCTCTGTATCCTCCCTATAGGGCCCAGTCTCTATACTATGCCCCATCACCACACTCCCCCTTCCTGGCTGTGACCTTACATTTTTCCCCCATGATTCCCCCCACACTACGCCGTCTTTAGTCTGTGCCCCCTCCTACTCCGCCTCATATTGTCTCCTCACATTGTTCCCCTCAATAATCTCCTAATGCCCTTCACCTTCCCTCTTAATGCTGTCCCTCCAGTTTCCTCACAAATCTCTCCGACTCCCCATACTGTGCCGTTGTTTCAGATGCTGGGGTCTTCTGAAGGCAATTGTCTATGCTGTGAAGATACAAGATGTGCACCATCTGAAACAATGGACATGGGAAGCCCGTGCTAGCATTTCTTCTGCGGTGTTGCTATCAGTGTGTCAAGAGTGGGAGAAAAGGGTTTCATTGACAATCCAACACAATGGGCAGCACTTTGAACCCATTTTATAAGTGGTAATAAACATGTAAATAGCTCATGAAAGAATAAAGTTACATTAAAACCAAGCACACCATTGTTTTTCATGAGAATTTCTTAATAAGTTTGATGTGTCACATGACACTCTTCTAATTGGAAAAAATAAAGTTGGATCCAAAATGGCCAACTTAAAAATTGCCATGGCCATAGTTACCACCCATCTTGAAAAGTTCCCCCCCCGTATACTAATGTGCCACAAACAGGAAGTTGATATCACCAACGATTCCCATTTTATTTAGGTGTGTACATATAAATTGCCCACTCTGTACAATAGGATGTCTCCACAGCTCTTCTTTATGCAATAGGATGGCCCTACAGCTGCTCTACATACAATAGGATTGCCCTACAACTCCTCTAAATACAATAGGATGGCCCCATAGCTTCTCTGCATACAATAGGATGGACCCTCAGCTCCTCTATACACAATCTCCTACCTCCACAGCACCTATACATACAATAGAATGGCCCCACAGCTCCTCTATACACAATAGGATGGTCTTACAGCTCCTCTACTGTATATACAAAATGAATGCCTCACAGCTCCTCTATATTAAAAAATATGGCTTCATAGCTTATACAGTATGTATGCAATAGGATGGCCTCACAGCTCCACTATGCGCAGGATAATGGTTCCACAGCTGCTCTATATTCAATAGAATGGCCTCAATGCTTCTCTATATAAAAAGTATGACCCCACAGCTCCTCTACACATTATATTGTGGACCCACAACTCCTCTATACATAATAAAAGAACTATAGGGTGATCATATTGTAACAATATGATATCTCCAGAGCTCCTTCATATGTTATTTTGGCCTCATAGGCAGACACAGAGCACTCACCTCCTCCCTGCTTCCCGGCAGTGCATGGAGAGTCAGGCATGCTGCATGATATCATTCGGTAGATATGGTCACTCATGGTGTCTTGTGATGCTCTGGTAGAGCAGTAGATGCTACAGTGGCACTGTAAGGTTGCTAGCTGCGGGTCGCAACAAATTGCCTCACAAGTCACATGTGGCTTTCAGGACACGTTTTTGAAACCTCTGCGAATGATACATGATACAGCAAAGTAGCCGCAAACTATAGCTTGTTCTACTACCATGATTTACTGTTTACTGGCAGCTACATGGAATTTTATCTTTCTGTGAGAAGGAGCAAAAGAAAACTGCTCTGTACTGAAGTAATGAAGAACCAAAATCTTATCAAGTATGAAGGAAAACACTGACTCATTTACGGTTCTTAGAAAACTAATGGTATGATAGATATGAGTAAAACTTTGGTATTGACTTTAAAAGGTAGAGCAGTGATTTTTCTTTAGCATCTTGGTTTTACTTACTACTATTTCAATGTTCTAAGGGAGATCGGCTCTAGTATTTTACACAGTGAAATTGCTGATTGCTGCATTTACTGGAGATTTAAATGAATTTTTCTGCTGACATATAAATGCATGAAGTACTTATTATTGTTTAGTTTTTTCTTGATATTGTTAACAATGTATCATCGTCATTCCCTCTGTATTAGATCCATACTATACTTTCACAATTTTTTTTTTTTACATTTGTAGTTCTGATGAAGGCCTAATTGTGTGGCCGAAACATCAAGTGTTCAATCAGTGTATGTACCCAAACATCATTAAAATTATTTGTATTTTTTTCTCGCGTGAATTGGGAGTGCCGAATTTATTTTTGCATATTTTGGAGTAGTATCCTATTCGTGCACCCCTTAATATTGGAGTGCAGCGCAGCCCTTTTTTCACATCCAAACTAGATATTGCCTTATCTGGCCAATGGGCCATTCACAACACTTGATATACCCATTGTGTGTGATGTTGCATTTTTTTCAGTGGGCAATGTGCAATTTGCTATATGTAATATGGATATCCTGAGAAAGGAAATGATATTGCTAATTATGCTTGATGTTATTTTTTATTAGTGGGCAATGCACAATTTGGATACATTTAAAAGGGACATCCTGAGAAAGGAATTTGTTATTGCTAAATTGACACACTCAGCCCCTGTTCACGTTTCACCAATTATAACATTTTTATCTGTTGGAATAAACTTATATTGGGATAAAAGCAATATTATTACATTCTTCTTATAATCGTACTGATCGCACCTGGAATCAATGGTATTATTTGCATACTAATGATTTAATTATTTCCAATACATCTTCTTCTATGGTACAGGGGTGCCACTATATATAGCTCTGGCAAAAATTAAGAGACCACTGCAAAATTTTCAGTTTGTCTGATTTTTCTATTTATAGGTATATTTTTGAGTAAAATGTAAATTGTTCTTTTATTCTGTAGTTCAGAAATCAATATTTTGTGGAATAATCTTGATTTTTAATCACAGCTTTCATGTGTCTTGCCATGCTCTCCACCAGTCTTTCACACTGTTTTTGGGTGACCTTATGCCACTCCTGAAGCATCCCCAGATCATCACCGATCTTCCACCGCATTTCACAGTGGGTGAAATACACTGTTACTTGTATGCCTCTCCAGGTCTCCGTCTAACCATTAGATGACCGGTGCTGGGCAAAGCTGAAAATTAGACTATGATCTGGGGATGCTTCAGCAAGTCTGGAATTGGGCAGGTTAATCTTTGCGAAGGATGTATGAATCAAGCCGCATACAAGGTTATCCTGGAAAAACAGTTGATTCCTTCTGCTCAGGCAATGTTCCCCAACTCTGTAGACTGTTTTTTTTTTAGCAGGACAATGCGCCATGCCACACAGTTAGGTCAATCAATGTGTGGATGAAGGACCACCACATCAAATCCATGTCATGGCCAGCCCATTCTCCAGACCTGAACTACATTGAAAACCTCTGGAAAGTAATCAAGAGGAAGATGGATAGTCACAAGCCATCAAACAAAGAAGAAGTGCTTACATTTTTGTACCAGGAATGGCATTATGTCACCCAAAAGCAGTGTGAAAGACTGGTGGAAAGCATGCCAAGACGCATGAAGGTTGTGTGATTAAAAATCATGGTTATTCCACCAAATATTGATTTCTGAACTCTTCTTGAGTTAAAACATAATTAGTATTGTTGTTTCTAAATGATTATGAACTTGTTCTCTTGCATTATTATTTGAGGTCTGCAAGCAATGCATTTTTTTGTTATTTTGACCATTTCTCATTTTCAGAAAATAAACGCAAAATATATTGCTTGGAACTTCGGAGACATGTTGTCAGTAGTTTATAGAATAAAAGAATAATTTACATTTTACTCAAAAATGTACCTATAAAGAGAAAAATCAGACAAACTGAAAATTTTGCAGTGGTCTCTTAATTTTTGCCAGAGTTGTATATATTTTTATATATTAATATATTAATATTGTATTTCACCCACTGAGCCTTTTTGCACCTGTGTGCTTATATTTGAATAGGATGTTTCGGATTAAAATATGTGTCAGCCACAATGTCCCATAGAGGCATCTTTGTTTTATATCAACTTCATTGCTGTTTTAAATTAAGTTTGAATAAAGATTACATATTCTTAAAATTTCTATCTATGGATTTTGTAATTAATTCAGAGGATTCTTTACCCTGAAATAGGTTGAGCTATATAATTAGCTAAATAGAGGTCTGCAGGCCAAATTTGAACATTATGAATTCTGCTGTTTAAAGGGTTGGTTATATGTTTTATGTTCAGGAGTGCATAACTCCACATTCAATTTCTTTATTGCTAGGAGGGTGAGAGGTGCTCCTGCTTAAATGACATTTAAGATCTACAGTACATACTCATTGTGCTACTGGCCCAAATACTGCACATTCTATTGGAAAGAACTCGTAAGTGCTACAGGTGTTCGGCCACTTCTCTTTCCAGTAGACCTGGGTTAGGAGCTGTAAACAATACAAAATATAATTGTAATTATCAGCATGAGTCACATTTTAAGAAATAGTAATTCACAAAAGAGCTTGTTTTTATAAGAACTTTTCAACAATGCTCATCAATTAATATTGGACCAAACCTTTTAAAGGTACAGCTTATATCTATACAACTTTGATGCCCCAATACCAAAATTACCCTAGCATCGTTTGTTTAGTGAATAGATTTTTGATTAGACAACCCATTGTCACCACACATATCCTCAATAAGTCAAGTAGACCTCTATCAATCTAACCTAACTGATATTACCAATTGAAAAGCTGAGCTTTCTAAACCTCTTTTGAGTGTTCTTTTAGGAGCCATTGGCCTGTGAAAAATGGTTACATTTAGTTATAATTCTCATTTAAATAAATGAAAATAAACAATTGAGATTTTCATTTAGTTACATAATAATTCTGCATACTAATAGTTGCTCAATAATTCTGCACATATAAATATTCTCCTAAGAAAGGCAAAACCTCACTTTTACGTTCTTAAAAATTCAGGTTTCAGGATTATTAACCTTTTGGATTGACCGACATCACTGACAGTAGTTGTTTAATGATAAAGTTAATAATCAAAATTACAAATTGGCTAATAATTGTTCACATGTTGCATAATGACTGAGGTCTGTGTGCTTTATGTCATTTTACAAAATAACACAACCATGGGCAGCATAGAGTAGCAATCTGGCTACACATGAACCGTAATTTGGCATCACTCCTGAGTGTCTCTTCCCAGCACTGCAGCAGGTGATTGACATGTCTCTCTCTATGTACATGTGAGGGTCGTGCCTGTCAATCTCATTTAGGAGCTTCGGGAAGAGCCAAACTTGACTAGTCCCTGGCTATGGTACTGGCCGGCTCTTTGCAGTATATTTTATAAGTAAAATATACCTGGCAGCAATCATACAGCTGAGCTCCCGTTCATGCTGAGCAAAGTTTGGGTAGCTTGAATTGTTTTACAGGATTCCTTTAAATTCACAGAGCATTGCTTAGACTACATACAATTATATGCATTTTTCTGCAGGAAGCAGGACTAAATTTGCTGTTTCTAAATTCTAGTGTTTTTTGCAATAGCAATTCAGTATGTTAAATATCTTCATGAATTGAAAAATAAAATGAATTTAAGCATTATAGTAATTTTCACTTATAAAATGGATGAGTTGTATTAAATGAAACTCCATTTAAGGGACATTGTATGGTTGTAGCCTTCAGGGTACTTTGAATTCAAATTGTCTGAGCAGTGGTACTTGGCTGAAGAACATTGTTAAATACTGCTCTAGCATGCAGTATAGTTCCAATATGTGGTAGAGGAAATACATTTCATTATAATATTACAATAGCACACATAATCTTTAGTTATCATTAATATCTTTAACTGAACCTTTGGATTGCTAACACCACCTTGTGTAAACCAGAACACAGGTGCACTGCCAATAGTTTGGAGTTAGTTAAGGCTAGTTTAGAAGCAGGTACACCTTACGTCATATAGTGAACTAGCCAAGTGTTATCTCAAATAAGAAACAGGGTGGAAACATATCTTATTTTAATGTAAACATTACAACAATTTTACATCTATTCAATATTTAAGAGTTATTAGAGATGATTGAACAATTTTAATTTAGAATTTGACAGATTTGATAATCTTTGCCAAAAACTTTGATTTACAGTGAAAAAATTCCCCGTAAATTTGGATACTCTAATTTCCCTGAAAATTGGTGAACACTCTGAGGTATCCTAGTACTGCATTGAATCCCTTTTGAGCTTTTTAATGCAAACACAGGCTTTATAATGTCCACATGGCTGCAACCTGTCTGGCTATGTAAAAATAGATGGTAACCAGTGATAAAACCCCCCCAGCTATTTAACAACATACTGCAGTATCAGATTTGTTAAGATACCTAAATTGTAGAAATGGTCCAAAAATTATCCCTTTTTGAGGTGCAAAAATAAACATTTAGGGGACTTTAAAAAGCTTTTTCCTTTGTTAAATGAAGAAGTAAAAGCATTTTTGCTAGACATCCAAAAATTATCTGTTCATTTTGGCAGCAAAACAGGTGTAATCAACATATTTTAAAATGTTAGCGCATGCCCTCATCATCTCTCGCCTTGACTACTCTCCAGTCTGTCCTTATCTTTGCTGCATGACTAATCGATCTTTCGCCTTAGTATTTCTCCACTTCTCCACTCTGCAAATATCTTCATTGGCTCTCAATTTCCCAACGTATTCAGTTCAAACTATTAACATTGACCTACTAAACCGTCCATAATCTGTCTCCTCCGTATGTCTCTGAACTAATCTCCCATTACCTGCAAACATGTAATCTCTGGTCATCTCAAGACTCCTCCACACTTATACGTTTCTCACTCAATCACCTCTAAGACTTCTCCCGAGCATCCCCCATACTTTGGAATTCTGTGCCCCAACATGTCCGATTATCCACCAGTTTTGGAATTTTCAGGTGGAACTTGTAAACGCATCTCTTCAAGAAAGCTTACAGCCTGCAATAACCCTGCTGCCACCTGACCACCACCAGAGCAGCCACAACCCCCTCAACCTAGTGTCTCCTTCCCCATTATATGATAGACTGCAAGCCTGCTAGGGCAGGGCCCTCTCCTGTCTACACCAGTCTGTCATTGTTAGTTTGTTCACTGTAATTTATATTTGCATTTTCTATGTAAACCTTTCTCATGTATAGCATCATGGAATCAATGGTGCTACGTAAATAAATAATAATAGTCATAATAATAATATTTGAAACTAAAGAAGTAATGGCTTCTCAAGTAGTAGTGACAAAATTATATTTTGGATTGATCTGTAAAAAGTTTGTTATTTTAAATTCAAAATGTAAATTGCAAATGCTTTTTATAAAGTATTTCAAAAGGAAGCAATCAGGAATATTTTAGCTGTTTTTTAAAGAGAAGAGATAAGAGCTTGTTGTCAACAAACCTTATGTGACTGGGGTGGCTATGCAGTGGGTTAAGGAGCAGAACAGAATCAGTTGTCATTGATGGAATACACAGACTGAAACTGATGGTGTTTTGGGCATAGTTTAAATTATCCTGCTATGACAAATCATGTAACATATATACCAGTATGCAATTCACTTCCTTTCAACTGACATGCTAGCCAGATGCAAAGTAGGCCCAAAGTGTGACCAGAGATTCACACTACTAGTACTGGGACAGTTGCTGCCTAACATGCTAATGGTGCTGTCGATAGTCTTGAACATTGCTGTGATATGGGTAGTTTTTACTTTCACGATAACACATCTGTTTGGTTTATCATATATTTGCCCACAAATAATACATTTAAGTCCTTTAACAAAAATTGTTATCAGCCACACCTAACCAACTCTGGAAAACTATGAAATCAACTACACATGAAAGACTGGGTTCACGCGATGGCCTACAGGGCTAACCAGCCTTTACTGCATTCTAACTCTAATCTATCGATACACGAGTAAGCATTATATTGGGGGAAACAATAGCAATGTCGATACAGTATATTATGACATCAGAACACAGCGATGCAACTTAATACGATATCTATTCAACATCCTATTAATGTACACTGTCCTTGCTCCCTTGTAGGTAAATGATGGCTGATAAGTAATGCTTAGCCTTTATGTCTCAGCTTAATAGGCGCCACTCTCAGTACTAGGCCCGTCCTCATCATATATAGTCTCTGTAAGAACCAAAGATCATTACTCTGGCCCCATCGATGGTCAGCGGTATTTTAGGGTAGGTCACAAATCCTAGATAAGTGAGTCAGTGGGTATACAGTGTGCTCATCACACTGGAAGTCTCTGTTGCCTGAAGCACGGCCCTGACTCACACCTTGTACTGTACATCAAAGTGAAAATAGCGAAAATAGTGGCCCACAGGAACAGTCCTTTGCTACAGCTGGATCATCTCCCGAGTCTGGTTCAGATCTGGTTACTGTCTTCTACAGTTGCTGCTTACTGACTTCTAATCACACTGCTAATGGTCTTCTACTAGTGCTGCTTTCTTTCTTATAATGGTGCTGCTTACTGTCTTCTACTGGCACGGGTCACAGTCTTCCTCACAGCTCAGGTCTTCTCCATCATACGTCCACCCTTCTGTAATGATTGTTGCTGTAAACCCATTTTGCGGCCACAATACCTGCCTGGTACAGGTTCTGGTGCCAACTGCTTCTGGGAAAGGCCAGCATACCGTCTATAATACCTGACTGTGTATTAGGTGTGAATCCTACCTCCGCCGCTTCTCTGGAGTTGCCATCATTTTCACCAGTGTACTACAAATGTCTTCCTGTAGGCAAAAGACGCTGTCTCCCTGGCACCTCTGCTTCCTGTGCCAAGGCTTCGCCTTGCTTTGGGTGAGGTTCTCATCATCCACTCCCCATCCTGTTTCTTTCAGGTCTCCGCCCATCCTCTGCAGTCACTCTGAGATGGATGGCCCTTCTTGCTCCACTTCGCCCTTTGGGGGTGAGCATTCTTTACCAGGGATTGGCTTTAAAAGGTGTGATGCAAACTCCGGTACGTGTAACCTTCGGATGACTGGGTGAATCTTTATGCCCTTTCTCTTCACCAAGGCCCATGATAGGTGGGGCCTTCCACTTGTGCTGCACCACTGTCCTTCAGGAACTGTCCTACGTCCTTCAGGACATTCATTCCAAATGTCACGATGGGTCCACTTCTGATGGGGTCTTTCACTAGTATGATCCCCTTCTTTCCTAATTTCTTCCAACAGACACGCATCTCCATCATTACCTATCTCAGTGGCAGGGGTGTTAACTGGTTGGCAGCCATCAGTCTGATAATTGGGCCCTCTCTGGATCGGGTCATGTTGTGGAAGTGTTGACGGACATATGTTTCTGGCTTAAATAAATAATAAAAAAAATGGTGTGATGTCCCCTCATTTTTGACAACCAGCCTTGCTAAAGCAGACAGCTGGAGGCTGGTATTCTCAGGCTGGTAAGTGAGGTTAATATTTGTGGGGTTGATGTCACCTTTGTATTGTCAGGTGACATCAAGCCCTACGGCTTCCTCCAAAGCCCTCATTCTCCTGTAATAAAACAAAAATGCAAAAAACAACAAAATCCCTCACCTCTCAGTCATTCTGTCCCTCGCCGTAATCCATGTCTGTTTTCAACCTGGACGGTGCCAAAATGCGACCATCCAGGCTGAGAACCACTGGTGACTGAACTGCTGCGAGTGCAGCCTTAGTGACT
The DNA here is from genome assembly GCF_051348905.1 of Ranitomeya variabilis. Classification (NCBI taxonomy): domain Eukaryota; kingdom Metazoa; phylum Chordata; class Amphibia; order Anura; family Dendrobatidae; genus Ranitomeya; species Ranitomeya variabilis. The sequence continues at coordinate 325,285,654 of NC_135237.1, read as the reverse complement.
GATAGTGACATCATCGAGGTTACCTCCGGTCACTGAGGCCCCGTTCCTAGCCAGGCTGAACTGCCAAGACCTTGGTGACTTCACCTCTAGCACCGTGAGAGTTTTTCTCATGGTGCTAGCGGGGATATCACCAAGATCACGGCAGTTCAGCCTGGCTGGGAACGGAGCCTCAGTAACTGGAGGTAACTTTGATGATGTCATAGCCAGTCACTAAGGCTGCGCTCTCAGCAGTTCAGTCACCAGTGGTTTTCAGCCTGGACGGTCGCAATTTGGCATCATCCAGGTTGAACTTTTTTTCCCCCAGACATGGATTAAGCGTGGGACAGAATGACAGAGAGGTGAGGGATTTTGTTGTTTTTTTATTTTAGTTTTTTTTACAGGAGAATGAGAGTTTCGGGGGAATAGGCGTTTGGTGAGTATAACTGTGTTTGTTATTTTTAAATAAAAAAGGAAAACTGTGTTTTGTTTTATTTCTAATAAAGGACTTTATTCTGGCTGTGTTTTCATTTACCATACAACTTTAGGATTAGTAGTGGATATGTATCCTACAGAGGCTGCTCCATTACTAAGCCGGGGTCTTGATGTCACCTGAGAATACAAAGGTGACATCAACTCCACAAATATTATCCTCACTTGCCACCACAACAGGGCAAGTGGGAAGAGCTGGGCAAAGCAACAGAATTTGTGCATCTAATAGATGTGCCTTTTCTGGGTAGCCGCAGGCTGCTATTTGTAGGCCGGGGGAGCAATATCCATGGCCCCTTACCAGCCTGAGAATACCAACCCCCAGCTGTCTGCTTTAGCAAGTCTGTGTTAGGGGTCGAGTTCCCGACTCTGCACAGTGGGAATATCAGGCCATCTCTGCTGCAGTCTCCCATTCTTCTCCTGCCGCAGTGGAGCCTGATCAGCGGAGACGTCGGTCCCAGCGTCTCGCTGAGTCTGACTCTCTGCAAAGGGTTACTGCTGCTTTTCCAGCTTCTGCCATTGAAGCCAGTGCTGGGCAGCAGGGAGCAGATGCTTTTGGGACTAAGTCCTGCTTTTTCCCTTCTGAGCATGCCCAGGGTAAGATCTCTCATTGGAGATTGAGGGTCACATGCTTAGATACTGCAGCAAAACCCATTGGTTCTCCAGGAAGGTCCTGAAGTTTCTCAGGCTCTGTGGCAGCCTCTCATTGGTCCTTCTAGGAAGGTCCTGTACTTGCTGCAGCTATAAAAGGTTTGCATGGCCGCAGGGCCATGCGCTTGTATCAAATCTAAGTTATGTGCTTTGCTCCAGTGTGGTTACGTTTGTATGTGTTCAGGGACCCGGCTGAAATAAGCCCCTAGAATACCAGCACCTCCGGTGAGGAGATTGTGTGTTTGGATTCAGGTCCCCGGCTGAAATAAGCCCCTAGAATACCGGCTCCTCCGGTGAGGAGATTGTATGATTGCGTAACAACCAACTGCTATCTGCTCGGCAGTCGCTGTGTACTCCTGTGAGGTTAACAGGACACAGTGCTTTCTTTAGGCGACTCTGTGAAGTAACAGAGTTCGCTTCTACCACCATGTAGGGCCGCCATTTGCCAGCAGCAGGTTCTCTCCTGCACGGTGGACCCCGGGCAGCGAACCAAATAACATCTCTCTATTTACTTGGTGCGTTCCGCCAGCCCTAACAGTCTGGTTGTCAAAAATGGGGGTGGATCCCACACCGTTATTTTAAATTATCTATTTAATTAATTAAAAAATACAGTGTGGGGACCCCTCTATTCTTGATAACTACATGTATCAAGAATAGCCCTAACAGCCAGCCAGCCAGCCCTAACAGTCTGGTTGTCAAAAATGGGAGTAGACCCCACACCGTTATTTTAAATTATCTATTTAATTAATTAAAAAATACAGTGTGGGGACCCCTCTATTCTTGATAACTATATGTAGTTTTTCTGAAGCTGACAGCTTAGGGTTGCAGCCCCCAGCTGTGAGTTTTGCCTGGCTGGTTAACAAAAATACAGGGGAACCCAAGCCGTTTTTTTTAAATTATTTATTTACAGCGCAGGAGCCAGCTAATGAATACTCACATCAGTCGCTCCTGCTCTCTCAGCAGGTGTAGGATGATGGGAGAAGTTGTCCCATCAGCTGACATCAGTGAACGGAGGTAAACACAGCTGAGCGCTCACGCTGTCTTTTGACAGCATGGGAACTGCAGCTCTCTGACCAGTGTGGATGGTTTCACCACAGATCATAAGCAGTGTTTGCCCCGCTGTCATGCACATGACAGCATGACAAACACCCGGCGTTCGGGCAGCCGAACCGAACAGTAATACGGACTTCCTGGTGAAGTCCGTGCTCAGTGTGCATTCCCAAACAGTAGGTGTTCGGTACGGACACCGAACTTTACTGTTCAGGTTCTCCCATCTCTACTGCGGTGACATTCTAAAATTTCTACTGTGGGTAAATTAATCAGTCAGCTACCTGTGTAACTATCCATACATTTTTATAACATTTGTTGTCTGCCAAGCTGATATTTGTGCCATATGAGTGTGGCTGAATGAAAATCCAGCTTCAGCTGTTGCATGAGGTATCAGGGTTTCCAGCAAAGAAGGATTACACCAGTCCCGCTCTCACCTCGTCTTCATTGAAACTTCAATTCAAAGCCCTAACTGCTGGTCCAGACCCTTATATCTCATGCATGGCCCATGACTGACTGCTGCTGTGCCATTATCACTTTTCTACTGTGGGTAAATTGATGTCACTTTTCCTGTTGTCTGCCTCTAATTTTTTAAATGTTTGGACTACAAGTTGGGTCTCCTTCATGTGTGTTGCCTGAATTTGGTAAGGCTTTCAGAGCAACAGGCCTACACCTGTCAATCATCCACATGTTATTGATCAATGTTTAAGCTAGAAATGCTGGTCCAAGCCCTGTCCCATGCATCCATGCTGCACAATTATACTATTTGTACTCTGGGTGAATTTCTGCCACTTTCCCTGGTGTCTGCCCCTAATTTGAGGTGTTTGGGAAGCTTTTTGCCCCCCCCCCCCTTAAGGTGTTTTCTATTCATTTTAAATCAATGGGGATGGGGGACGTTCAACGAACCATTCGACGAACATCGGGACATTCGCCAAACTGAACCGAACTTTGAAAGGTTCTCTCATCTCTAATAGTGACATGACAAATTGAAAAAGAAATCACCAAGATTCCTTAAACCTAACAAAACCTATGGCTTGCCTCATAATATAAACAAAAGAACCTTATAGGCTTTAGAAATGGCAACACAATTAAAATTGTAGTGTTTTAATTTTTAAAATTTTAAAAACAATAAAACAAAAACTTATATACACTTGGTAACATTGTACTTACCTGAAGCGGAATTAAGTTATCGCGACTGCATAGTGATTACACTAAAGCATGATCTGGTGAGGTGAACTTACTAAACCCTATATGTGGGTGAGCAGCATAGACCAGAGATGATGGTGCAGCAGAGTGAGCAATGATAATGAGCCTTGAACATGTGGATCGTCAAGGACCAGTACAGTATGGAATGGAATAAAGCAGTCAAGTAGAGTAGGTATTCCCATATGAAGCTAAGCCAGATATGCAGATACACATGAAAAAAGTCACTGTATCGGAAGCTGGTGTCTTCCAAGACGGGTGTAGTTAGTCACGGTACGGATAACAGTATTTTCAGAAATGACAGGAGTAAATACAGCCTGGTATCTAACAGCAGGACAGTGGTTAATAGCAGCGATACATGCAAACTAGAACTTGTAACAAGGAAATGGTTACAATTTTTTAGTTTTTAAAGCTGCATTGTTGTTATTAATGTATATTAATATAGGAAAGTGTTTTGGTCTTGTTAATTGTATTCACTGCTGATGTATGAAAGCGATTGCCATATGAATTCTATGTGCATGGAATACTAATGACAATACTGTACAGATGAAAAATTATCTTTTTTTTTTCAGGATGAAAATTGGACGATTTTTCTATGTTCTTGTTAACTTAGGCTGGCTGCAGCTCAACCCATTCGAACCAATGGGTTGTCCAAGCTTGGGTTCTAGTCTGCAATCATTCTGTGACTGCAGACTCGTGAATTTTCACATTACACGCAGCACGCGCTGTCAGGAATCTCCGCTGTCAGTGCTGGAACTAGGCGATCATGAGACCATAAACATGATTTGCATACTTCTGGACAGATTCTGATTAGACGTGTCTAGCCTTGCTCAATTCACTTATACTGAGCGAGGTCACACATATCTAGTTCGAATGTGACTGCATGTACAGTATGCAAAACGCATACTTGCACCTGCTCACTCCCAGTGTCAGCAATGGAGAATCCTGGCAGCATTATATCATGCACACTGTGAGAATTCACTAGTCTACAATCACATAGAGTGATTGCAAACTTGAACCCCGAACCTGGACCACCTCTATAATATGTACTCTATGACTAGTACATTTTCTTGTTTTCATTACCTGAGCTTTTTTAAAAAAATGTATAGTAACCAAACCTTGTTACAGAGATGTTTGCAGTGTTCCTTGCTATTCATGATGCTCAGATTTTCCAGGAAACTGACTCATCATCCTTGGACAAGCTAGATACAATTACTCAAAATGCCTACAATGTTGAGTTATGTTATGTTACCTTGGTACTTGCAGAATTAGATTTGCAAGTTGTTTCTAGTATATATTCATATTTTGGTAATTCCATCTGTTTATCTATATTTAATTATATTTCATAATTTCATTCTCTTTTTTTTGCAAACACATTACTCAGTTTTTAATTGTAGGAGCCTCAAAGTTCCATTGTTGAGCACTAAGCAGTGACTAGGGGAAATTTCAAAATTCAGCATAAAATCCCATAGCTTCATGGGCAGCCTTATACAGTTATATGAAAAAGTTTGAGCACCCCTATTAATCTTAAGCTTAATGTTTTTAAAAAATTGTTTTTTTTGCAACAGCTATTTTCAGTTTCATATATCTAATAACTGTTGGACACAGTAAAATGTTTCTGCCTTGAAATGAGGTTTATTGTTGTGAATTTACCTTTTGGCTCCCTCTAGTGGCTACTAGTGATTTGACTCTGGGTATGTCATTCATCCCTTGTATGCTCACCTGGGTCGTTAGGTCAGGGGTGTTGCTATATAAGCTCCCTGGACCTTCAGTTCAATGCCTGGCAACGTTGATATCAGAGCTAATCTGTAGTGCTCTTGTCTACTGATCCTGGTTCCTGCTTGATTAAGCTAAGTCTGCTTTCTTGCTTTTTGCTATTTGTTTTTGTTTGCATTTTTGTCCAGCTTGTATATAATCTGTTTCCTGACCTTGCTGGAAGCTCTAGGGTGGCTGGTGTTCTCCCCCCGGGCCGTTTGAATCTCCAGCGTGGATTTTGATAGGGTTTTTGTTGACCATATAAGTTATCTTACTACATTCTGCTATTAGTAAGTGGGCCTCTCTTTGCTAAAATCTAGTTCATCTCTGTGTTTGTCATTTCCTCTTACCTCACCGTTATTATTTGTGGGGGGCTACTATCCTCCTTTTGGGGTCTATTCTCTGGAGGCAAGAGAGGTCTTTGTTTTCCTCTTCTAGGGGTAGTTAGTCCTCCGGCTGGCGCGAGACATCTAGCGACCAACGTAGGCATGTTCCCCGGCTACTGCTAGTGTTGGCGTTAGGAGTAGATATATGGTCAACCCAGTTACCACTGCCCTATGAGCTGGATTTTTGTACGTCGCAGACTTACTTGTTTCTCTGAGACCCTCGCCATTGGGGTCATAACAGTTTGCCAGGCCCGGATTAAATGTTAAATGCATTGCAGAAGCGGGATTATAAGAAAGAAAGTTCTGAGTTTTTTTTTCTCTTTCTCATTTTTTTTTCTTTTCCCCTTTACCTCTGAGTGGCTTGTGTTTGCTGCAGACATGAATGTCCAGACCTTGATTACAAGTGTGGACCAGCTTGCTGCTCGTGTGCAGGGCATACAAAATTATGTTATCAGAAGTCCTATGTCAGAACCTAAGATACCGATTCCTGAACCGTTTTCCGGAGACCGATTTAAATTTAGAAATTTCAGGAATAATTGTAAATTGTTTTTGTCCCTGAAACCCTGTTCATCTGGAGACTCCGCTCAGCAAGTAAAAATTGTTATTTCTTTTTTACGGGGCGACCCTCAGGATTGGGCCTTCTCGCTGGCGCCAGGAGATCCGGCATTGGCTGACATTGATGCGTTTTTTCTGGCGCTCGGTTTGCTTTATGAGGAACCCAATCTTGAGATTCAGGCAGAAAAGGCCTTGCTGGCTATGTCTCAGGGCCAGGACGAGGCTGAAGTGTATTGCCAAAAATTTCGGAAATGGTCCGTGCTGACCCAGTGGAACGAGTGTGCATTGGCTGCTAATTTTAGAAATGGCCTTTCTGAAGCCATTAAGAATGTGATGGTGGGTTTTCCCATTCCCACAGGTCTGAATGATTCTATGGCCCTGGCTATTCAAATCGACCGGCGGTTGCGGGAGCGCAAAACCGCTAATTCCCTCATGGTGTTGTCTGAACAGACACCTGATTTAATGCAATGTGATAGAATCCTGACTAGAAATGAGAGGAAAATTCATAGACGCCAGAATGGCTTGTGTTACTACTGTGGTGATTCTACACATGTTATCTCAGCATGCTCTAAACGTCTTACTAAGGTTGTTAGTCCGGTCGCCATTGGTAATTTGCAACCTAAGTTTATTCTATCTGTAACTTTGATTTGCTCACTGTCATCGTATCCTGTCATGGCGTTTGTGGACTCGGGTGCTGCTCTGAGCCTTATGGATCTGGCATTTGCCAAGCGCTGCGGATTTGTTCTTGAGCCATTGGAAAATCCTATCCCTCTTAGGGGTATTGATTCTACGCCATTGGCAAAAAATAAACCGCAGTTTTGGACACAGGTTACCATGTGCATGACTCCCGAACATCGGGAGGTAATACGTTTTCTTGTTCTGCATAAAATGCATGATTTGGTTGTTTTGGGTTTGCCATGGTTACAGACCCATAATCCAGTCTTGGACTGGAAGGCTATGTCAGTGTCAAGTTGGGGCTGCCATGGAATTCATGGAGATTCCCTGCCCTTGTCTATTGCTTCTTCTACGCCTTCGGAAGTTCCGGCGTATTTGTCTGATTATCAGGATGTCTTCAGCGAGTCTAAGTCCAGTGCACTGCCTCCTCATAGGGAATGTGACTGTGCAATAGATTTGATTCCTGGCAGTAAATTTCCTAAGGGGAGACTGTTTAATCTGTCGGTACCTGAACATACCGCGATGCGTTCATATATCAAGGAGTCTCTTGAGAAGGGGCATATCCGTCCTTCTTCTTCCCCTCTTGGTGCGGGATTCTTTTTTGTGGCCAAAAAGGATGGATCTTTGAGGCCTTGTATTGACTATCGGCTTTTAAATAAGATCACTGTCAAATTTCAGTATCCTTTGCCGCTGTTGTCAGATTTGTTTGCCCGGATTAAAGGTGCCAAGTGGTTCACCAAGATAGACCTTCGTGGTGCGTACAACCTTGTGCGCATTAGGCAGGGCGATGAATGGAAAACCGCATTCAATACGCCCGAAGGTCATTTTGAGTACTTGGTGATGCCATTCGGTCTCTCTAATGCACCTTCAGTTTTTCAGTCCTTCATGCATGACATTTTCCGGAAGTATCTGGATAAATTTTTGATTGTTTATCTGGATGATATTCTGGTTTTTTCTGATGATTGGGACTCGCATGTGGAGTAGGTCAGGATGGTTTTTGAGATTCTGCGTGAAAATTCTTTGTTTGTAAAAGGCTCAAAGTGTCTCTTTGGTGTACAGAAGGTTCCCTTTTTGGGGTTCATTTTTTCCCCTTCTGCTGTGGAGATGGATCCAGTCAAGGTCCGAGCTATTCATGATTGGACTCAACCCTCGTCAGTTAAGAGTCTTCAGAAGTTCTTGGGTTTTGCTAACTTCTACCGTCGTTTTATCGCAAATTTCTCTAGCATTGTTAAACCGCTGACGGATATGACCAAGAAAGGCTCTGATGTAGCTAACTGGGCTCCTGCTGCCGTGGAGGCTTTCCAGGAGTTAAAACGCCGGTTTACTTCGGCGCCTGTTTTGTGCCAGCCTGACATCTCACTTCCTTTTCAGGTTGAGGTGGATGCTTCGGAGATTGGGGCAGGGGCCGTTTTGTCACAGAGAGGCCCGGGTTGCTCTACTATGAGACCTTGTGCCTTTTTCTCTAGGAAGTTTTCGCCGGCAGAGCGAAATTATGATGTGGGCAATCGGGAGTTGTTGGCCATGAAGTGGGCATTTGAGGAGTGGCGTCATTGGCTCGAGGGTGCTAAGCATTGTGTGGTGGTCTTGACTGATCACAAAAATCTGATGTATCTCGAGTCTGCTAAACGCCTGAATCCTAGACAGGCCCGCTGGTCATTGTTTTTCTCCCGTTTTGACTTTGTGGTCTCGTATTTACCAGGGTCTAAGAATGTGAAGGCCGACGCTCTGTCTAGGAGCTTTGTGCCTGATGCTCCTGGAGTCGCTGAACCTGTGGGTATTCTTAAGGAAGGAGTTATCGTGTCTGCTATTTCTCCTGATCTGCGACGTGTGTTGCAGAGATTTCAGGCTGGTAGGCCTGACTCTTGTCCACCTCACAGATTGTTTGTGCCTGCTAGATGGACCAGCAGAGTCATTTCCGAGGTTCATTCCTCGGTGTTGGCAGGGCACCCGGGAATTTTTGGCACCAGAGATCTGGTGGCCAGGTCCTTTTGGTGGCCTTCCTTGTCAAGGGATGTGCGGTCATTTGTACAGTCCTGTGGTACTTGTGCTCGAGCTAAGCCTTGCTGCTCTCGTGCCAGCGGGTTGCTCTTGCCCTTGCCTGTCCCGAAGAGACCTTGGACACACATCTCTATGGATTTCATTTCTGATCTTCCGGTGTCTCAGGGCATGTCTGTCATCTGGGTGATATGTGATCGTTTCTCCAAGATGGTCCATTTGGTTCCTTTGCCTAAGCTGCCCTCTTCTTCTGATCTGGTTCCTGTGTTCTTCCAGAACGTGGTTCGTTTGCACGGCATTCCTGAGAATATTGTGTCGGACAGAGGATCCCAGTTTGTTTCCAGGTTCTGGCGATCCTTTTGTGGTAGGATGGGCATTGAGTTGTCGTTTTCATCCGCTTTTCATCCCCAGACTAACGGACAAACGGAGCGAACAAATCAGACTCTGGAGGCTTATTTGAGGTGTTTTGTCTCTTCTGATCAGGATGATTGGGTGACCTTCTTGCCGTTGGCTGAATTTGCCCTTAATAATCGGGCTAGTTCCGCCACCTTGGTTTCGCCATTTTTCTGCAACTCTGGTTTCCATCCTCGTTTTTCCTCGGGACATGTGGAGCCTTCTGACTGTCCTGGGGTGGATTCCGTGGTGGATAGGTTGCAGCGGATCTGGGGGCATGTGATGGACAACTTGAAGTTGTCACAGGAGAAGGCTCAGCGTTTTGCCAACCGCCGCCGCGGTGTGGGTCCCCGACTTCGCGTTGGGGATTTGGTATGGCTGTCTTCTCGATTTGTTCCTATGAAGGTCTCCTCTCCCAAATTTAAGCCTTGCTTCATTGGTCCGTACAAGATATTGGAAATCATTAATCCTGTATCCTTTCGCCTGGATCTTCCGGTGTCGTTTGCCATCCACAACGTATTTCATAGGTCCTTGTTGCGGCGGTACGTTGTGCCTGTGGTTCCTTCTGCTGAGCCTCCTGCTCCGGTGTTGGTTGAGGGCGAGTTGGAGTACGTGGTGGAGAAGATCTTAGATTCTCGTCTCTCCAGGCGGAGGCTTCAGTACCTGGTCAAGTGGAAGGGCTATGGTCAGGAGGATAATTCCTGGGTGGTCGCCTCTGATGTGCATGCGGCCGATTTAGTTCGTGCCTTTCACGCCGCTCATCCTGATTGCCCTGGTGGTCTTGGTGAGGGTTCGGTGACCCCTCACTAAGGGGGGGGTACTGTTGTGAATTTACCTTTTGGCTCCCTCTAGTGGCTACTAGTGATTTGACTCTGGGTATGTCATTCATCCCTTGTATGCTCACCTGGGTCGTTAGGTCAGGGGTGTTGCTATATAAGCTCCCTGGACCTTCAGTTCAATGCCTGGCAACGTTGATATCAGAGCTAATCTGTAGTGCTCTTGTCTACTGATCCTGGTTCCTGCTTGATTAAGCTAAGTCTGCTTTCTTGCTTTTTGCTATTTGTTTTTGTTTGCATTTTTGTCCAGCTTGTATATAATCTGTTTCCTGACCTTGCTGGAAGCTCTAGGGTGGCTGGTGTTCTCCCCCCGGGCCATTAGACGGTTCGGGGGTTCTTGAATCTCCAGCGTGGATTTTGATAGGGTTTTTGTTGACCATATAAGTTATCTTACTACATTCTGCTATTAGTAAGTGGGCCTCTCTTTGCTAAAATCTAGTTCATCTCTGTGTTTGTCATTTCCTCTTACCTCACCGTTATTATTTGTGGGGGGCTACTATCCTACTTTTGGGGTCTATTCTCTGGAGGCAAGAGAGGTCTTTGTTTTCCTCTTCTAGGGGTAGTTAGTCCTCCGGCTGGCGCGAGACATCTAGCGACCAACGTAGGCATGTTCCCCGGCTACTGCTAGTGTTGGCGTTAGGAGTAGATATATGGTCAACCCAAGTAAGTCTGCGACGTACAAAAATCCAGCTCATAGGGCAGTGGTAACACCACTGCCCTATGAGCTGGATTTTTGTACGTCGCAGACTTACTTGTTTCTCTGAGACCCTCGCCATTGGGGTCATAACAGTTTATTGTACTAACAGAAAATGTGCAATCTGCATTCAAACAAAATTTGACAGGTGCATAAGTATGGGCACCCTTATAATTTTCTTGTTTTAAATACTCCTACCTACTTTTTACTGACTTACTAAAGCACATTTTTTGGTTTTGTAACCTCATTGAGCTTTGAACTTCATAGCCAGGTGTATGCAATCATGAGAAAAGCTACTTAAAGTGGCCACTTGCAAGTTGTTCTCCTGTTTGAATCTCCTCTGAAGAGTGGCATCATGGGCTCCTCAAAACAACTGTCAAATGATCTGAAAACAAAGATTATTCAACATAGTTGTTCAGGGGAAGGATACAAAAAGCTGTCTCAGAGATTTAACCTGTCAATTTCCACTGTGAGGAACATAGTAAGGAGATGGAAGAACACAGGTACAGTTCTTGTTAAGGCCAGAAGTGGCAGGCCAAGAAAAACATCAGAAAGGCAGAGAAGAAGAGTGGTGAGATCAGTCAAGGACAATCCTCAGACCACCACTAGAGAGCTGCAGCATCAACTTGCTGCAGATGGTGTCACTGTGCATCGGTCAACTATACAACGCACTTTGCACAAGGAGAAGCTGTATGGGAGAGTGATGCGAAAGAAGCTGTTTCTGCAAGCACGCCACAAACAGAGTCAGCTGAGGTATGCAAAAGCACATTTGGAGAAGCCAATTTCTTTTTGGAAGAAGGTCCTGTGGACTGATGAAACCAAGATTGAGTTGTTTGGTCATACAAAAAGGTGTTATGCATGGCGGCCAAAAAACACAGCATTCCAAGAAAAACACTTGCTACCCACAATAAAATTTGGTGGAGGCTCCATCATGCTTTGGGGCTGTGTGGCCAATGCCGGCACCGGGAATCTTGTTAAAGTTGAGGGACGCATGGATTCCTCTCAGTATCAGCAGATTCTTGACAATAATGTTCATGAATCAGTGACAAAGTTGAAGTTACGCAGGGGATGGATCTTTCAGCAAGACAATGATCCAAAACACCGCTCCAAATCTACTCAGGCATTCATGCAGAGGAACAATTACACTGTTCTGGAATGGCCATCCCAATCCCCAGACCTGAATATCATTGAACATCTGTGGGATCATTTGAAGAGGACTGTCCATGCTCGGCGACCATCAAACTGAACTGGAATTGTTTTGTAAAGAAGAATGGTCAAAAATACCTTCATCCAGGATCCAGGAACTCATTAAAAGCTACAGGAAGCGACTAGAGGCTGTTATTTTTGCAAAAGGAGGATCTACTAAATATTAATGTCACTTTTCTGGTGAGGTGCCCATACTTATGCACCTGTCAAATTTTGTTTGAATGCAGATTGCACATTTTCTGTTAGTACAATAAACCTCATTTCAAGGCAGAAACATTACTGTGTCCAACAGTTATTAGATATATGAAACTGAAATAGCTGTTGCAAAAAAAACAATTTTTATAAAACATTAAGCTTAAGATTAATAGGGGTGCCCAAACTTTTTCATATAACTGTAAGATATAAATACCTTTTTACACTGAAAAAAATTGTTTATTTACCACTTTAATGCAAAATAAGGTGTGGAAACACAAGAGTCAGTGGGAGCTCTCATCCGCTGGATCGGCTGTCTCTAGAGAGACCTCAAAGACCAGGGCTCATCCCACTGAACACCCGCACTCCTTCAACCCTTAACCCCTTTCTGACATTAGACGTACTATCCTGTCGAGGTGGGGTGGGCCCGTATGACCACCCACGGGATAGTATGTCATATGCGATCGGCCGCGCTCACGGGGGGAGCGCGGCCGATCGCGGCCGGGTGTCAGCTGACTATCGCAGCTGACATCCGGCACTATGTGCCAGGAGCGGTCATGGACCGCCCTGGCACATTAACCCCCGGCACACTGCGATCAAACATGATCGCAGTGTTCCGGCGGTATAGGGAAGCATCGCACAGGGAGGGGGCTCCCTGCATGCTTCCCTGAGACCCCCGGAGCAACGCAATGTGATCGTGTTGCTCCGAGGGTCTCTTACCTACTCCTCGCTGCAGCAGGCCCGGATCCAAAATGGCCGCGGCATCCGGGTCCTGCAGGCGCCGGGAAGCCAGGAGCTGCGCATGTCAGATCGCCGATATGACACAGTGCACAGCAAAGTGTCAGATCAGCGATCTTACACTATAACATGATGTCCCCCCTGGGGCAATGTTATAGTGTAAAAAAAAATATTCACATGTTTAAAAAAAATTAAAAAAAATTCCCCAAAAAATTCCAAAAAAAAAATAATATATTGTTCCTATAAATACATTTCTTTATCTAAATAAAAAAACAATAAAAGTACACATATTTAGTATTGCTGCGTCCGTAACGACCCGACCTATACAACTGTCCCACTAGTTAACCCCTTCAGTGAACACCGTAAAAAAAAAAAAACGAGGCTAAAAACTGCGCTTTATTGTCATACCGCCAAACAAAAAGTGGAATAACACGCGATCAAAAAGACGGATATAAATAACCATGGTACCACTGAAAACATCATATTGTCGCACAAAAAACGAGCCACCATACAGCATCATTAAAGAAAAAATAAAAAAGTTATAGTCCTCAGAATAAAGCAATGCAAAAATATTTTTTTTTTCTATAAAATAGTTTTTATCGTATAAAAGCGCCAAAACATAAAAAAATGATATAAATGAGGTATAGCTGTAATCATACTGACCCGAAGAATAAAACTGCTTTATCCATTTTACCAAACGCGGAACGGTAAAAAAACGCCTCCCCCAAAAGACATCAACTCATCCCACAAAAAACAAGACCTCACATGACTCTGTGAACCAAAATATGGAAAAATTATAGCTCTCAAAATGTGGTAACGCAAAAAATATTTTTTGCAATAAAAAGCATCTTTCAGTGTGTGACGGCTGCCAGTCATAAAAATACTCTAGAAAACCCGCTATAAAAGTAAATCAAACCCCCCTTCATCACCCCCTTAGTTAGCGAAAAATTAAAAAATTAAAAAATGTATTTATTTCCATTTTCTCATTAGGGTTAGGGCTAGGGTTAGGGCTAGGGTTAGGGTTTCGGCAATGGATAGGGCTAGGGTTAGGGCTAGGGTTAGGGCTAGGGTTAGGGTTAGGGCTAGGGTTATGGTTAGGGCTAGGGTTAGGGTTAGGGTTGGGGCTAGGGTTAAGGCTACAGTTAGGGTTAGGGCTAAAGTTAGGGTTAGGGTTGGGGATAAAGTTAGGGTTGGGGCTAAAGTTAGGGTGAGGGTTTGGATTACATTTACGGTTGGGAATAGGGTTGGGATTAGGGTTAGGAGTGTGTCAGGGTTAGGGTTGTGGTTAGGGTTACCATTGGGATCAGGGTTAGGGATGTGTTTGGATTAGGGTTTCTGTTATGACCTGGTGGTTAAGGGGCCACAGTGATATGACCTGGTGGCTAAAACGCAACATGGAATGAGCTCTGAGAAGGTGGTATCTCTACTGACCGCAGTCCCTAATCCTAACAACAACACTAGTAATAGCCGTGGGATGTTCCTGACTCTCCCTAGACACCTCTTCACAGCCTAAGAACTAACTACCCCTAAAGAAGGAAATAGAAAGCTATCTTGCCTCAGAGAAAACCCCAAAAGGAAAGACAGCCCCCCAGAAATATTGACTGTGAGAGGAGAGGGAAATGACGTACACAGAAATAAAATCAGATTTCAGCAAAGGAGGCCAATACTAAACTTGATAGACAGAGAGAAAAGGATACTGTGCGGTCAGTATTAAAAACTACAAAATCCACGCAGAGTTTACAAAAATGAACTCCACACCGACTCATGGTGTGGAGGGGCAAATCTGCTTTCCCAGAGCTTCCAGCTAGCCTGAATATTACATAATGACAAGCTGGACAAAAAGAGACATATTTGCAGAGCAATAGAGTCCAAGCAAATGGACAAACAAGAACTAGCAACAACTTATCTTTTGCTGACAAGGACAGGCCATATGAGAAATCCAAGGAGAGAACCAAATCCAACCAAGAACATTGACAGCTAGCATGAACTAAAGCCCAGAGCAGGTTTAAATAACAAACCCAGGCAAGGCGATTAGTGAAGGCAGCTGCTACAGCTACCTAAAGGAGCAGCAGTTCCACTCGAAACCACCAGAGGGAGCCCAAGGGCAGAACTCACAAAAATACCATTAGCAACCACAGGAGGGAGCTCCAGAACGGAATTCACAACAGGTTTCAGTTATAATTGGGGGGTTTCCACTGTTTAGGCACATCAGGGGCTCTCCAAACGCGACATGGCGTCCGATCTCAACTCCAGCCCATTCTGCGTTGAAAAAGTAAAACAGTGCTCCTTCCCTTCCGAGCTCTCCCGTGCGCCCAAACAGGGGTTTACTCCAACATATGGGGTATCAGCGTACTCAGGACACATTGGACAACAACTTTTGGTGTCCAATTTCTCCTGTTAACCCTTGGGAAAATACAAAACTGGGGGCTAAAAAATATTTTTTTGTGGAAAAAAAGGATTTTTTATTTTCACCGCTCTGCTTTATAAACTGTAGTGAAACACTTGGGGGTTCAAAGTTCTCACAACACATCTAGATAAGTTCCTTGGGGGTCTAGTTTCCAATATGGGGTCACTTGTGGGGGGTTTCTACTGTTTAGGTACATTAGGGGCTCTGCAAACGCAATGTGACGCCTGCAAACCAATGTCAGGACTCTGAACATTTTTTATTCCGGTACACAAGAACGTTAAGGAGGTCCAACGTTTTATTGGTTTTGCAAATTTCTACAGATGCTTCATTCGAAATTTTTCTGATTTTGTCCATCCCATTACTTTTTTGATAAAGAAGGAAAAGCCCTTTAAGTGGTCATCACATGCTCAAGAAGCTTTTGATCCGCTTAAGATCTGTTTCACATCAGCACCGCTGTTGATACACCCAGATCCAACACTTTCTTTCATTGTGGAGGTGGACGCTTCTGATAATGCTTTGGGGGCTATTCTCTCCCAAAGAACTGGAGAGAAGGGTCTGCTACATCCTTGTGCTTTCTTTTCCCATAGACTAACCTCAGCAGAGAAGAATTACGACGTGGGAGACAAGGAATTGCTGGCTATTATTGCGGCTTTCAAAGAATGGAGGCATCATCTGCAAGGAGCTGCACAACAGATCATAGTGCTAACTGACCATCGCAATTTAGAGTTCCTTAGTTCCGCTAGATGTCTTTCTCCTCGTCAGGCTCGTTGGAACTTATTTTTAAATCAATCTAACTTTGTTATCTCGTACCGTCCAGGTTCTCGTAATGGGAAGGCTGATGCTTTATCCCGAATCCATGCTGCGGATTCCGTACCTGGAGCCCTGTCCAAGACCATTCTATCTGATGCCAATTTCATCGGAGTTATCCACGATCAGGACTTGTGGAAGGAGTGCAGGGAGGCCTATGACGGTGATGTATTTCTGGCCAACCCACCTGTGGATATTAATCTTGTCTTTAAGGGTGGCATGTGGTTCAGAGATCGACGTATCTACGTCCCTGAGGTCGTCCGTCTGCAGATCCTCAAGTTGGTACATGACTCCAAGTTGACTGGTCACAGGGGGGTACAGAAGACACAAGAGTTCCTGAGCCGATTCTTCTGGTGGCCAACTTGCCTGAAGGATACCAAGGACTATGTTCTCTCTTGTGAGGTATGTGCTCATTACAAGACTCCTCACGTGGCACCTACGGGTCTTCTACAACCATTACCTGTTCCATCCCGCCCTTGGGGGTCTATATCAATGGACTTTATTGTGGAGCTGCCTACATCAGGGAGCATGAATACAATCATGGTGGTAGTTGATCACCTGACTAAAGCTGCTCAGTTTGTTCTGTGCACCGGCCTCCCCTCAGCTAAAGATACAGTGAACTTGGTTATACAGAATGTCTTTCGGTTGCATGGGGTTCAGGATGAGATCATCTCTGACCGTGGAGTGCAGTTCACTTCAAGATTCTGGAAGGGGTTTTGCTCTGCACTCAATATTAATGTCTGTCTCTCTTCCGCTTACCATCCCCAGACAAATAGTCAGACTGAGCGTACCAACCAGACGCTGGAACAATAGCTAAGATGCTATGTCAGCCATCTCCAGGATGATTGGTTGGAGTTGCTGCCGTTAGCCGAATTTTCATATAACAATTCTCAGAGCGCCTCCACTAAATTTACACCTTTCTTTGCCAATCTGGGTTATCATCCGTGTATCTTACCTAGGTCTCCAATTAATTCTCCGGTTCTGGCAGTGGAGGAAAGGCTGACTGCGATGAGGCAAAATCTGGAGGTTCTGAAGGAATCCCTGACCACAGCTCAAGAACGTTATAAGAGATCGGCTGATAGATTCCGTAAACCTACACCCATGTTCAAGGTAGGAGATTCCGTGTGGTTAGCAACTAAGAATCTGAAGTTAAACGTTCCGTCACAAAAACTTGGACAGAAATTAATTGGCCCTTTCAAGTTCAACGGTATTGTGAGCTCTGTGGCCTGCCGGCTGAAGCTGCCTAGGACTATGAAGGTACACCCAGTTTTTCATGTATCTTTACTAAAGCCTGTATCTCCTAATACCTTCCAGGGACGTGTTGTGCCACCTCCAAAGCCTGAGGTGATTGATGGGCAAGAACAATTTGTGGTGGAGGAATTTGTTGATTCCAGGATTCGCAGGAATCGGCTCCAATATCTGATAAGATGGGAGGGATATCCCCCTGAGGAAGACTCTTGGGAACCTGTGGAAAACATCAATGCCCAACAGAAGATTTCTCGTTTTCATCAGAGATTCCCTGAGAAACCAGGTCCAGGATCGTCCTGAGGCCGCTTCTAAGGAGGGAGTAATGTCAGGACTTTGAACATTTTTTATTACCTTTTTGTGCATTACTGCCCTTTTCCAAGATGGCGTCTTTGATCTCATGTGCACTGTGTCTTCCTGCTATAAAACTCCACCCCAGCCTTCAGTCTGTGCTAGAGTATTCTGCCTTGCATCCAGCTCCTGACCTCTGGTGACTCCCTGGCTATGTACCTGCTCCTGTGAACCTGTGTGGTGATCCTGCTTCTCTGCTCTGAGTTCCTGCTGCATACACCAGTTCCAGTAATCCTCCTTCATCTGCTGCTTGTGTTTACTTCCATCTGCATTTGCTGGACATGTAAGCTGTTTCTGCTCTGCAAGAACCTGAGACTATTACCCAGACCTCCCTGGTTGAGCTAAGATACTATTTGAACTGCCTTATAAGCATATCTATCTGTGTTTTGGACTAAGCAAGGACTTATTCGTGTCAAGTATCTTTAAGAATAATTGTACTTCATAGACTTTCTGCATGATTGCATTTTCCTCTGAAGTTTCCTATAGACTGCTGAGCTGCATTTGATATTTGCACCAAGTGTTGTAGACTTGAGTTTCTCTCTGCACCTGTTTGAATCACCGTGTGATAATATAGACTTTACCACTTATAAAACTGTGTCCTGTAGTTGTCTTACTCCACGCAAAGAGTCTCCAGAGTTATCCCCTATAATTATTACAACCAATCCAACTAAGTCTGCATTTCAAATGACGCTCCTTCCCTTCTGAGCTCTGCCATGCGCTCAAACGGTGGTTCCCCCCACATATAGAGTATCAGCGTACTCAGGACAAATTGGACAACAACTTTTGGGGTCCAATTTCAACTGTTATCCTTGGAAAAATACAAAACTGGGGACTAAAAATAATTTTTGTGAAAAAAAAAAGATTTTTTATCTTCACGGCTCTGTGTTATAAACTGTAGTGAAACACTTGGGGGTTCAAAGTTCTCACAACACATCTAGATAAGTTCCTTGGGGGGTCTAGTTTCCAATATGGGGTCACTTGTGGGGGGTTTCAATGTTTAGGCACATCAGTGGCTCTCCAAACGCAACATGGCGTCCCATCTCAATTCCTGTCAATTTTGCATTGAAAAGTCAAACGGTGCTCCTTCCCTTCCGAGCTCTCTCATGCGCCCAGTGGTTTACTCCCACATATGGGGTATCTGCGTACTCAGGACAAATTGGACAACAACTTTTGGGGTCCAATTTCTTCTCTTACCCTTGGGAAAATAAAAGATTGGGGGCGAAAATATGATTTTTTATTTTTACGGCTCTGCATTATAAACTTCTGT
This sequence comes from Ranitomeya variabilis, assembly GCF_051348905.1. Lineage (NCBI taxonomy): Eukaryota > Metazoa > Chordata > Amphibia > Anura > Dendrobatidae > Ranitomeya > Ranitomeya variabilis. Next base: position 325,266,786 of record NC_135237.1, on the reverse strand, counting down.
GAATCACTTAATTTGTCAAAGTGCTCACCACACATCTAGATAAGTTCCTTCGGGGGTCTACTTTCCAAAATGGTGTCACTTGTGGGGGGTTTCAATGTTTAGGCACATCAGTGGCTCTCCAAACGCAACATGGCGTCCCATCTCAATTCCTGCCAATTTTGCATTGCAAAGTCAAACGGTGCTCCTTCCCTTCCGAGCTCTCTCATGCGCCCAGTGGTTTACCTCCACATATTGGGTATCGCCGTACTCAGGACAAATTGTTCAACAACTTTTGGGGTCCATTTTCTCCTGTTACCCTTGGTAAAATAAAACAAATTGGAGCTGAAGTAAATTATTTTGTGAAAAAAAAGTTAAATGTTCATTTTTATTTAAACATTCCAAAAATTCCTGTGAAACACCTGAAGGGTTAATAAACTTTTTGAATGTGGTTTTGAGCACCTTGAGAGGTGCAGTTTTTAGAATGGTGTCACACTTGGTTATTTTCTATCATATAGACCCCTCAAAATGACTTCAAATGAGATGTGGTCCCTAAAAAAAATGGTGTTGTGAAAATGAGAAATTGCTGGTCAACTTTTAACCCTTATAACTACCTAAAAAAAAAATGTTGGTTCCAAAATTGTGCTTATGTAAAGTAGACATGTGGGAAATGTTACATATTAAGTATTTTGTGTGACATATCTCTGTGATTTAATTGCATAAAAATTCAAAGTTGGAAAATTGCAAAATTTTCAAAATTTTCGCCAATTTTCCATTTTTTTCACAAATAAACGCAGGTAATATCAAAGAAATTTTACCACTATCATGAAGTACCATAGGTCATGAGAAAACAGTGTCTGAATCACCAGGATCCGTTGAAGCGTTCCAGAGTTATAACCTCATAAAGGGACAGTGGTCAGAATTGTAAAAATTGGCCCGGTCATTAACGTGCAAACCACCCTTGGGGGTAAAGGGGTTAATGACCGCCAATACGTCTTTTAACTGACCTGAGGTATAAGAGAAAAGCATCCCCATACAGGTGACAGTCCAGCAGCTGTCAGCTGTACACTATAGCTGACAACTTTCTGCATCAGCCACGATCAGTGTTGTCACCGTCCACATCTGTTTAACCCCTTAGATGCTGCTGTCAAATAATGACTATATCATATAAATGGTTAACAGTGTGTGGGGCTCCCTCTTTAACCCCATCTGCACCCTAAGATCATAATTGTGTGGTCCTGATGTTTGCCATGGCAATTCACGAGCAAATAGTGGCCTTAGAGTCTGCCACTTACAGTGACCTGTTAAAAGTCACTGACATTTAGGTGGTGAAAATTAACTTTTTCATTCCTATCATGCCACTTTGTATTAAATCCTGAAAAGCACCTGAAGGGTTAATAAACTACCTGACAGCAGTTTTCAATATGTCAGGAGGTGTTGTTTTTAAAATGGTGTCACTTTTGGGGGTTTTGCAATTTATAGGACCCCTAAAGTTACTTCAAACATGGATAGGTCCCAAAAAAATAATTTTGTAAATTTCCTTGAAAAAATGAAAAATTACTGCTACACTTTTAATCCTTCTAAAATGCTGACAAAATAAAATAACATTTTACAAATGTTGCTGATGTAAATCAGACATATTATTTATTAGATGTTTTGCTATGGTATGACTATCTGAATTAAAAGTATAATCATTCAAAGTTTGAAAATTGCAAATTTTTTACATTTTTGTCAAATTTCTGATATTTTTTAGAAATAAATACAAAGCATATCAACTTAATTTACCATTATCATAAGGTATAATGTGTCATGAAAAAACAGTCTCAAAATCACTGAAATTTGTTGAAGCGTTTCAGAGTTATTACCACATAAAGTGACTCTGGTCTGATTTTTAAAATATGGCTGTCACTAAGGCCTCTTTCACACTTCCGTCATTTGGCATCTGCTGCAATCTGTCATTTTGGGCAAAAAACGGATCCTGCAAATGTGTTAGCAGGATGCGTTTTTTGCCCATAGACTTGTATTAGCGACGGATGGCCACACGTCGCGTCTGTCATGCGACGGATCCTTGAACTTTTTTTGTCCGTCGCATCCGCCATTTTTGACCGTGCATGCATGGCCGAAACTCCGCCCCCTCCTCCCCGGACTGCAGAATCGGCAGTGGATGCGTAGAAAAACTGCATCCGCTGCCCACATCGTGCAAAACTTTCACAACGTCCATCGGTACGTCGGCCCGACGCATTGCGACGGACCGGTACCGACGGAAGTGTGAAAGCGGCCTAAGGGGTTAAAATGGGCAGAATACCACTCAGACATCACAGGAGGAGGGTAAAACAGTGTGGCGGTAATGTATTGAACCACTGACAGACAATAACATATAAAACAGTCCCAGCAAATACACAAGATGATGCAAATGTCAGAGTCTCATCTTCCGCTGGGTCGCCGAGATTAGAGCATTTGCGACTTTGGAGCTTCCAGGGTCGAATACCCCCACCAGTGGCATCCCGCTTTTTGCAGGCACCCACAGAAAGGAGGTAATGACAAGCTTAGGAAGCTGACAGTCCAATAAGGTACATGGCCAGGTGACCTGATTGTTCCAATCTGGCTTCTCCAAACGTCTCCATGGGTTTAGGTGGCAGGATAGTCCCAGCCTGGCTTATCTGAATGTCTCCATGGGGCCAGGTGACCAGATGGTCCAATCCTGGCCTCACTGAACATCTCCATGGGGCAAATGACCAGATAATCTCAAACTTCCTTCTCTGAATGTCTCTATGGATTCAGTGATGGTCAATGTATCATATCTGTATTCCTCCAGCTGGGGCCATGGCCCCTTAAGCTGACTACCTGCAGAGTGTCTCAAATCTGTATCCCTCCGATTGGAGCCATGGTGTCCTGGCTGCTGTTATGTAGAGTGTCTCTGTAGAAGTATAAAAGTCCTTTTTTATACCTACATCTGTCTTTCAGGCCATCATCCACAGATCAGGGGGAAGGTGGGATGATTAATCGTTTGAGTATTTAATCAATAGTTTGTTAATCACTGTTCTCAGATCAACAAGCTACATGGACTCTCTGTTGAAAGGGTAATCAGCATATTAGCAAATATCGATTGTTCAATGACCCTGCATCCCTGTCCTCCAAGGATAGCAGCACAATAAACTTTATGATCTGATATAAGAGGTATGCAACAGCCATTCAACATTTCATAAATATAAATTCAATCTACAACAAGAGTCAATGTTCAGACTCAAATAAGGATTAGTCTGTGTCTCCTGACGTACTGAAAAATATGTCTGGCCTAATTAAGAATAAATGCTGTGCCGTCACATAAGGCAAGTAAACAGTATTCATCAAAAGTTTCCTACAGAAGCAGCTCAGTGCTTGAAATTCCATGGGGCTGGTGGAGGAAGCTGTGCTTAGGAGATCAACGTGTAGAAAGGGTGAAAGGTACCTAAATCTTTAGGGAAGGCAGATTACACATGTGTTAGTGTGTGCACAAGTAGAATGCAGGAACAGAGATGTACCAGTAAAAAAGATCCAGGCAGAGAGCTAAATCATGAGTCCACAGAATTCACATTCTGTCATGGGGTTACCTGTTATGAGCTTCCCAGAACTTCCAGCTTAACTGAATAAATCCATACTGACAAGCTGGACTAGAAAAAACATAGAAAGTGCAGAAAGATTAAGTCCACAACAAGTGGATTGCAAAAGAACAAAGCAAGGACTTATCTTTGCTGAACTGGTCAGAATATCAGGGAAATCCAAGCAGAGATGTGAATCCAACCAGGAACCATTGACAACTGGCACAGGCTGAAGGATAGAACCAGGCTAAATAGTCGAGCCAGAAAGACAATCAGTGGAAGCAGCTGCTGACTACTAAATCCAAGGAGCAGCAGTACCACTTAAAACCACCGGAGGGAGCCCAAGAGCAGAACTCGCAAAAATGCCACTTACAACCACCGGAGGGAGTTTAAGAGCGAAATTCACAACAGTTACCGCAACAGAGATGAGCCAGAAGACCACAGTGTCTGATTGAAGCACTTCACCTTCTTTTTAAATGGTGTTAATTTCTTTTAGCAGAACAGGGGTTGATCGGCCATGTTGGAAGCTTTGGGAGTCTGAGCTCTCAGATGACATCAGTTAGCCACTCCTATCCCTTATATAATCTGAATCCTGATTGAAACACAACTTCAGAGCTAGTGTATGCTGCATAGCTTGAAGGAGAGGTGTTTTGGTGGTAATATGAGAAGGAGTTTGGAGGTGTTATCTGTGACTGTTGCATGGGTTTGTAAGTGTGATAATTCCCTTCCCTCCTCATACTTTAGTTTTTCTTTGTCCTCTACTCCCTGGTGCATTCCTCTGTTATACTGTATGTGAGTGAATATTTGTATGCTTGGTATTTTCAGTTGCCCTTGTTCGTGTTGCCTTGTTCATCGGGTTGGTGTAATGTGCTGCACGGCAGCTCCCCTATTCCCTGGGTGGGGGAAGGGAACACACAGAGGGCTAATTCAGGAGATAAAGAAAGTGTGGAAGCCTGGGTATCTTCACCTTCAAAAGTATCCCTGGGAATAGGGTCAGCTAGAGCACCCCCTAGTGTTAGGGACAGGGAAGGAGTGCCTGGTCCAGGGTCACCCGACAGCTGAGTTGTGACATTAGCTCTTACCGTAACCATTTTTTTTCATCCATTAGGTATCCTATTACTGCTCTGACAGGGCAACTGCAGCAGCTCAGTCTGGAGGTGGCAGATCTATGCACTGCTGTTTTACATCACCCTAATACATCTGGTGTAGGAATCATGTCTCCCAGGCAAACTGTAGTGGAGCCCAAGATTGCTTTGCCTGACAGGTTCTCTGGGGGGCTTGACAAGTTTGTGGTTTTCAGAGAGGCCTGTAAACTGTACTTTAGGTTATGTCTAGTGATGAGCGAATATACTCGTTACTCAAGATTTCTCGAGCACGCTCGGGTGTCCTACAAGTATTTTTTAGTGCTCAGAGATTTAGTTTTCATCGCTGCAGCTGAATGATTTACATCTGTTAGCCAGCATAAGTACATGTTGGGGTTGCCTGGTTGCTAGGGAATCCCCACATGTAATCAAGCTGGCTTAGAGATGTAAATCATTCAGCTGAGTTGAGGAAAACTAAATCTCCGAGCACTAAAAATACTCAGAGGTCACCCCACTAGTTATGTCCTGTTTCCTCAGATACAGAGGAGCAATGCGTGGGGATAATAATCTCGCTCCTTCAGGGGGTCTCCCAAGCCTGGGCATTTTCTCTCCCACCTGACTCCCAGTCACTTTAGACAGTGGAGGAATTTCTTTGATGCTGGGCCCTATCTACAACGATTCCGACCGTGTCTCCTTGGCTGAGTCCACACTGTGCCAACTTCAGCAAGGAGACCGTCCAGCAGAGGATTATTGCTCTGAGTTTCGGAGGTGGGCCATGAACACTAAGTGTAATGACTACACACGCCGTAGCCAGTTCTGTGAGGGGCTTACAGTATGGGTGCAGGATGCCTTACCCATGCATGAGACTCCAGCCTCCCTTGAAATGGCCATATCGCTGGCAATCCAGATTGATTTCTGTCTTCATCAGAGACATAGGGAGAGACCCCTGGGAGGTTGGGGGTCAAGGGAGATCAGGACTGAGTCATCTGAGGAACCCATGCAGGTGGGTATGGCAACTCGCTCTGGAAAACTTTCTGTTGTTCGGTGCAAAGATGAGTGTGTTTTTACTGTAGTAAAAAGGGCCATTTCATGGGCACGTGTCCTTTCCGACCTCACAGTAAACAGCCACTGGAAAACCAAGAGGCTCGGGTATTCTCATCACCTCCATGGGTAGGACACAATTTTTTCTACTAGCTGAAATTCACCTGGGTGAAATTAAGGTAGATGCATCTGCATTTCTGGCCAGTGGGGCAAGGTTTAACTTGATCAAGGATAGATTCTTCCAGGTTTGAGGATTCAATCCATATAATCTGTCCAGACCCATACCCATAATCGACATCAACTCAGCCTCCTTGAGACAGAGGTATTTTACTAAAGTCGTCCGAGGTTTACATCTTCAAGTAGGAGTTATGCACTCTAAGGTAATAGACTGTTATGTGCTAGAGGGTCTGCCCTCACCTGTGGTTATTGGACTTCCTTGGCTCACTCTACACAATCCAGTGGTAGATTGGCAGACTCAAGAAGTGGAGTGAGTATTGTCAAGTACACTGCTTGGGTACCGGCTTGCTAGTGTGGAAACCCAGTCTGTGCCGAAATACCTGACTTTGGGGATGTGTTCTCGGAGCAGGGGTGCCAAGAACTTCCTCCCCATCATCCTTTTGACCGCACCGCTATTCTTGTTCCTGGGGCCAACCTGCCTTGTCCAGAGAGGCAAGCCATGAAGGACTATATCGTTGAAAGTTTGGGTCATATCAGACCATCCTCATTAACCATTGCCACGGAGTTATTTTTTCTAAAGAAAAAGATGGGCATTATGCCTATGCTTAGATTTCTGCAAACTCAATATGATCACGGTCCGACATCCTTATCCACTCCCTCTCATCCCGAACCTCTTTAATCAGATTGTAGGAGCAAAGTAGTTTTCAGCTGGAGTCAATTTTGTGGAGTCTCGCTTTGTTCAGACCCACGGTCTGATTGGTAGGACGCTGGCGAGACCCAATTATATTCATGCAATTGATTCTCTCCCTCTCATCCAGAGGAGATTGACCCAAGTTGCAGACAATATTAACCTGCATATAGGGACTCTTCATGAACAGTCCCTGTCATGCTTCTTCTTGGAGAGTATGCCAACTCCCATCATCTTAGGCCTTCCCTGGTTGAAGAGACACAATCCAGTCATAGATTGGTGGTCCGGGAAAGTAATGAGTTGGGGCCAGTCTTGTAAGGACTGCTGCCTGGGAGCTAAGGTCTCTGCTGTAATTCTTGAATCTACTCCTTCCTCTCCACTGGAGGCAGATAAAGTGCTACCAGGGAATAGGGGCAGGATTCCACCCTCACCACAAGTAAACCCAGAGTCTCGGGGTCTTCTCAGGAAGAGGGATCAGGGGAGGCTTGCGGTTCCTCCTGAATGTAGTGAGGGTATGAGTTTGGTGACACGGGGGATGCTTCTGTTGTCAGTTCCTCAAGGAAATTACTGTCTGTTGGCAAACGTACAAGTGGAAATAAACGTTCCGGACCCATGTGTGAATGATTACGTGTGGGTGTCCACTAAAAACATCAAGTGGATGTGCGCATCTGGGACCTGTTGTTCTAAGGTGATCAGGCCGTATCAGATATTGGTCATTCTCAGCCTCAGGACCTTCCAGTTGGAGTTAATCCCTGTAATGCAAGTACAGAATGTATTCCACAGGTTGTCACTCTGGAGGTTTATTGCGCCTCAGGAGCCTACGTTATTTCTGTCACCATTGTGGTGTTTGCTGTAAACCTGAGGATCAGGGGACTACAGAGGTGAATCCTAATTGGTTAAGGCATCTTCACCGTATGTCATTTGTGATGAAGTCCGGTGTTAAGGGTCCAGAGGTCCCTCATTGAAAGGGGGGAACTGTCATGATTCATTTTTGGCTTTGTAGCAGCTCTGGTTCTGCTATAATTTAAATGTAGCTTTTTTTTGGGGGGGGGCAACAAGGGTTAATGTCAGTTTCCTTGTAGGCAGTGGTTTTGTTGCTGGTCAGCTGATGTGGGTGCTGACCACTCCCTCCATCATTTAAATAGTCACATGACGCATCAGCTGACTGTTAGTAATAGAGCTATTCTATGAAGACCAGCCTAGGAGCTCTCTGGTGCCAGAGTTTTATCTGCTACTTCTGTGGAGTTCGGTTTTCTGATTCCATGTCCTCTGCTATGTGGAGTTTGGCAGCGGAGGCAGAAGCTAAGTTTCTTGATCCCTTTCCTTCTCTGTCTCGTGCTTGTCATTACTCCCTGTGTCATACCATCTGCAGTGGTGAGGCTAGCATCCTTGCTGGCCAATGCACTAGCCAGGGTATAGTGAGGTGACAACTAGGAACTAGGCATGTGATGCCCATGGGGGAAAGAACCCATATAGGCTGCTATGGGAGCTTAGGGATAGTCACAGGTTGTGGATAGGAGGTGGTCCATCCCTCGCTCCCTACTGTTAGGGCCTTCCTCTCCCTTTTCCATTTGATTGTTGGTGTTTGTTGTGTCGTCCATTTACCTGTGTTGGACATGACATGTGGTTCATATTTGTGGGGTTGATGTCACCTTTGTAATGTCAGGTTACTTCAAGCCTACGGCTTAGTAATGGAGATGTGTCTATAAGACACCTATCCATTAGTAATCTTACAGTTGTATTGTAAATAAACACAGCAAAAATAAAGTATTTTATTGAAAATAAAACAAAACACTCCTTTGCATTTTTATTAAAAAATAACAGACACAGTTATACTTACCTAACACCCATTCTACCAAAGCCCTCATCTTCTGTAATAAAACAAAAATAAAAAAGAACACTTTTTCTCACCTGTCAGTTGTTCTGTCCCACACCATATTCCATGTCTGTGGGACAAATAGTTTTCAACTTGGATGGTGACAAGACGAGACCATCCAGGTTGAGAGCCAATGGGAATGAGCTGCTGTGAGTGCAGCATTAGTGACTAGCGGTTACGTCATCGAGGTTACTGTAGGTCACTGAGGCTGTGTTCCCAGCCAGGACAATGAACTGTGGTGACCTCAGTGAGATCACCGCTAGCACAGTTAGAAAAAGTCTCATGGTGCAGAGGTGAGTTCACCTCAGTTTATCAAGAGAATTTCACTGCGGTGAATTTGAACTGCAGTGAACTTGCTTCTGCACCGTAAGACTTTATCTCACTTTGCTAGCGGTGCTCACCAAGGTCACCACAGTTCATTGGCCTGGGAACCGTGGCTATCTGACCGATGGTGATGATTTTACTGCCGGTCAAAAGCAGTGTTTGCATCGCTGTCATGCACATGACAGAGTAACAAACACCCAGTGTTCAGGGGAGCCAAACCCGAACAATAACACGGACGTCCTGGTGAAGTCTGTGTTCAGTGTCCATGCCTGAAGAGTAGGTGTTCGGTATAGATGCCAAACTTTACTGTACAGGTTCACCCATCTCTACTCTTGTTATCAGATTATCCTATCTGATCCTACTGAGGTCTTTAATGGTAGAATGGAAAAATTGCTCACCACAACCTTGCAACTTGGAATTCTAACAAAGAAGGAGTTTGACTTCCTCACCACTCTTCACCCCATGCTACCCATGTTTTACATGTTGCCTTAGGTGCATAAATCTATACAATGTCCCTCAGCCAGGCCTATTGTGTCGGGCATTGGCAGCCTATTTGAGCATCCATGTACTTATTTTGACTATTTTTTTTACAGCCTTTTGTCCACATTTGCAAGAGAAATTCATCTGAATTGATCCAGAAATTGGAAAGCATTTTGGTGCCTACACATACCATCCTTGTGACTTTGGATGTTGAGTCCTTATACATGATTATCGATTACGGCAAAGGTATTGATGTTGTTTCCTATTTTTTGAACATGCAGACATCCAGAGACAAGTCATGACTCCTTCCTACTTGATCTATTGAGGTTTGTCCTTGAGAGGAGTTACTCTACCTTTGAGCGTATTTCTTACAGGCTGGTGTCCAGCATAGCTATGGGGGAAAGGTGCGCCCCATCATATGCAAATCTATTTATGGATTGGTGGGAGGAGACCCACATATACAACTTACCAATGTTTCAATTCCATGTGCAGAGATGGTTTTGTTACATCGACAACATCTTTTTTTGGACTGGTACGTTGGATGACTGTAAATTATTCATTGGTCAACTGAATGCTAAACTCTTGCAACATCAGACTTACCTCCCAAGTCTCCTCTTCTGCAGTGGACTTTCTTGATCTGAAGATCTCTCTGACATGCTTAACGACCACTGTATTCTGGAAGACCACATGTCACGGTTCCACCCCTCAGGGTGTCTGAGATGCCGTTACAGACAGCTTGGCTGTCCAATCTGGTATAGGGGTATGCTTAAGCTGACAGTACTTTCATTGACAGCTTGGCCATCCAATCTGGTATAGGGGTATGCTTAAGTTGACAGTACTTTCATTGACAGCTTGGCCATCCAATCTGGTATAGGGGTGTGCTTAAGCTGTCAGTGTGTTGATTGGCATCTCTATTATCCAATCTGAGATGGTGAGGTGTTGGCTGTCTACAGGTGTTCACTGTTCCAGGTAATTGCCATGCTTTTTAACTGAGCTGTGCCTCCCAGAACTCTTTCAGACGTACAATCAGCCTGTGAGATTTGTGCTTCCCTTTTTCTTGAGTTCTGTATGCTTGATCTGTTGCCTGACCTTGGACTTTGATCTGACCATCCACTTGTTTAACCTCTTCAGCTCTGATCTGTTATCCTCCCAGTACTCTCACCTCGGAACGTTACCTGACTATTCTTTTGTCTCTTCCTTCTGTTTATGACGTACCCTCCTGGCTTCTGACCTTGGACTCCTTGACCACTCTGACTCAGGGCTTGACTGTGAGAAGTGACTAGCATCACACTACGGCTACCAATAACTTGTAACACAATACAAGTTTTCATCCTGTACATCTGAGGAAAGGCATACCCAAGGGCCAGTTCTTGCAGTTGAAGAGGATCTGCTGCTCTACCACAGATTTTCTGACCTGAGCGCAAGATCTCACTGATAGATTTTTGGCCAGTGGATACCAGCATAGGGTTGCTTTGCAGTTATGCCAACACTCACATCACAGTGATAGGTGCAAGATCTTGGAGCCTTGCAAGCGACAACCATTATAGACTATAAGTTTGATCAATCCATTTAATAATCAACAGAGTGACAACTATGACATCCTTTAAAAAAGTTGGCGCATCCTTTTCAAGTTATACTGCATTTGCATGGTATTGCTCCTATTTACTATTCTAGCTTGAGAATTTCCCCTGACACCATTTGAGTATTCTATCTATCTATCTGGGAGTGTGCGCTGTTTAGTGTGCACGGGTGCCAATTATGGTAATGTTGAGGGTAAAAACGCTAATACTGACTGAGCTAGTACATAGCTGTCTTTTTTGAAAAAACTGACCGTCACATCCATACATAGACTAAGTGTGAACAGGTGCTGAACCTAGAGTAACCAACTCATATATATATAGTCAAGTAATAAAGGCAGCACACTGCAGCGCTAAAACATGCAAACATGAAACATGAAAACTGAACTGCAATACTGCACTAGAAATATGAAAAATGAGAGCGTTTAGCGCATAAAAATGGCCAATTTTATGTGTACCTGATAGCCACTTTACGGCATCTCTCGTATATCAGGTCCTACGCTTGCCTACCTCGCTGAGAATAAACGTCTCCATGTGAATAGGTACCTGTGAAAACCTCTTCCTAGACTCACATTCTCTCTCTCTGTGGAGGGGTACCGGACCTGCTGCGATTAAAACACCTGGGCTAGGAGGAGGAGTGCTCAGTCAGAAGGCTAAATAATATATTTGAAAAAACTTGCCCTTTACGGCATCTCTCGTATATCAGAATGTGAGTCTAGGAAGAGGTTTTCACAGGTACCTATTCACATGGAGACGTTTATTCTCAGCGAGGTAGGCAAGCGTAGGACCTGATATACGAGAGATGCCGTAAAGGGGCTATCAGGTACACATAAAATTGGCCATTTTTATGCGCTAAACGCTCTCATTTTTCATATTTCTAGTGCAGTATTGCAGTTCAGTTTTCATGTTTCATGTTTGCATGTTTTAGCGCTGCAGTGTGCTGCCTTTATTACTTGACTATATATATATGAGTTGGTTACTCTAGGTTCAGCACCTGTTCACACTTAGTCTATGTATGGATGTGACGGTCAGTTTTTTCAAATATATTATTTAGCCTTCTGACTGAGCACTCCTCCTCCTAGCCCAGGTGTTTTAATCGCAGCAGGTCCGGTACCCCTCCACAGAGAGAGAGAATGTGAGTCTAGGAAGAGGTTTTCACAGGTACCTATTCACATGGAGACGTTTATTCTCAGCGAGGTAGGCAAGCGTAGGACCTGATATACGAGAGATGCCGTAAAGGGGCTATCAGGTACACATAAAATTGGCCATTTTTATGCGCTAAACGCTGTCATTTTTCATATTTCTAGTGCAGTATTGCAGTTCAGTTTTCATGTTTCATGTTTGCATGTTTTAGCGCTGCAGTGTGCTGCCTTTATTACTTGACAGTACATAGCTGTCTGTCTCCACCTGTTTCTCAACGCTCTCAGCTTGTACAGTGACATTCGGCCTGCGTCATGGCCGGGTGCGCATGCACATTGTTGTTTTGCAATCATGGCAATGCTGACACAATTATCGCTATTGATTGTGCAAGCGCATGTTTACACCTCTCCAAGGCAACCCTGCCATTGCTTGCAGCTGGAACAGTGACTTTTGGTTTGTGCTATGGCTAAGGTGCGCAAGCGTGGTGAGGCTTTGCATTTGACTTCTGCTTGTTCTACTCATGCTGTGCACAATCATATGACTTCCGGTCTGCAGTGTGGCCGGGCACACATGCTGTAGCTAGTTTGAGCTGATTTCTGGCAATCTCCTTCTATTTTGTCATTTTGCATCATGATCTTATTCCATTCTCAATTAGTTCACGCCACGCTGCTGATACCAACTAAATCTAAATTGCTTATTCAATCTATTGCCTGTGAGTAAGCTACACTTGTTTGTGGCGGTACACATTGGGTTTCTTCCCCTGTCTAACCTAATCATGGACACAGGTTTTATATGAGCTCTCATGTTTTGATGGATTATTTGGTGCACATTTTGGTTATCCTTGCATATAGAGCCTTGGTTCTCTAAGGCTACGTTCACATTTGCGTTGTGCGACGCAGCGCACAACGCAAACAAAAACGCAGCAAAACGCATGCACAACGCTGCGTTTTGCGCCGCATGCGTCCTTTTTTTCATTGATTTTGGACGCAGCAAAAATGCAAATTGCTGCGTCCTCTGCGCCCGGACGCGTGCGCCGCAGTGACGCATGCGGCGCAAAACGCAAGTGCAACGCATGTCCATGCGCCCCCATGTTAAATATAGGGGCGCATGACGCATGCGGCGACGCTGTGGCGCCCGACGCTGCGGCGCTGACCGCAAATGTGAACGTAGCCTAATGCATTATCTCTGTCATTATTGAGAGCATTTTGGTCATTTTTCTCATAGCTTAATATTAGGATAGTTTTTGCTGAGATATTTGGTCCTTCTTCAATTGCTGCACATTATCAGCTGCATTAAAGCATTACTGAGTACTTGCACTTTACTTGAACCTTTTTTAGGTAGACACATTGGTGAATATTTTTCCTTTTTTCCTGACATTATAAATTGTGCGATTTTTTTCATATTTGATCTTGTGAGTGTATTAGCTATATATATGATCCATTATTTAGGAAATTTGCAGTCTTATATCTGTTTGTATTGCATTAGTTAGGGTTTACCACGACTCCATAAAGGATTGATTGTTTGTTTTCATGTGGCCTTGTTTGGCTTTTTAATTGCTTTTAATTCACTTGTTTGTATACATACTGTGTTAACAAAATAATTGTCCATTTTTGTGAGATCCCTAGTTTTTGCATATCTTTTTTTTCATTGTTCTCACTTATGGGCCTGACCACTGAGAGCTTAACAACCACAAGCATGTTCAAGTACATGTCATCTTAGCACCCGACTTAGTGGGCCGAACACCTGGATTCACAATTGGTGCCAGCGGCTGACACCACTGCCTCTTCACCTGTGCTAGATGTTTACCAATCTCCAGTCCATGGCACTGGCACAGATACCTTCAGCCCTGCGCCTATCCTTGCACATTCTAAGGCACCATCATCAGACACTTCCATTTCCTTGCTCCAGTACAGCATTCAGCTAACCCTACCCCAGGCCTTGGAACTAAAAGAAAGTTCCCAGGCACCCACCCACAAGCCCAAACGCTAAACAGGCACATTTTCAGGCTGCTTGTTGTGGAAATGTTGCAGTTTAGGTTTGTAGACAGAGATTTTACGCCGACTCATGGCGGCAGTCATTCCTCGGTACTCGGTCCTCATCCACCACTACTTTTCCCAGGGTGATGTCCCCACCTTGCACCAACACATGTCCAGGACCATCAACTGTGCCCTTACCAAAAGACTTACTGGGGTTATCCACTTAACGACCAACACATGGACAAGCACTTGTGGCCAGGGATGTTACATTTCCCTGATGGCACACTGGGTGAACATTGCGGAGGCTGGGTCCAAGTCCCACCCTGGCATGGCACATGTGCCACTGATGCCAAGGATTGCTCTCCCTACTTCTATAAGGGTTTCCTCCACCTCATACAACAGTTCCTGCATCCCATCTTGCTTTTCCTCATCCATCCATCTCTGATTTGTTATCTCAGAGCAAATAGTCCACATAAGCCAGAAGCTGGAAACTCTGCAACACTGGCTCAGCGGCAACACGCTCTGCTCAAGATAATTTGTCTAGGAGACAAACCACACACCGTGGCAGAGTTATTGAAAGGAATAGCAGACCAGACAGATCTCCGACTCTCGCCACTGAACCTACAACCAGGTATGGTAGTGTGTCATAATGGGTGTAACCTGGGGGCAGCTGTGAAGCATTGTAAGCTCACACACATACCATTCTTTGCCCACATGATCAACTTGGTAGTTCAGCAGTTTCTGAAAACCTAACCAGAGCTTCTGGTTAAGGTATGCTGCATCAGCTCCCATTTCCGCAAGTCAGGTACATTTACCACCGCTTGGGTAGTGCTGCATCAGCGTATGCAAGTGCCAGCTCACCGACTGGTGTGCAAAGTGACCACATTCGGGAACTCCACACTGCACATGCTGCTAAGGCTTTAGTGAGCAGCAGAGGCCAGATGTTGAATACCAGTTCCAACACACTCATCGATATTCTGGTCAGTGGGTATGGATGTCTGACATTTGTGCTTTTCACCAAGACTTTGAGGACTCCACAAAGATGGTGAGCTGAGATGAAGCCATGATTAACGCAATAATCACGCTTCTGTGCCTACTTAAACAGTCGCTGCTCACAATTAAACATGAAGCTTTGCATGCAGACCAGGTGGAGATGGAAGAAGAGATAAGACAGGGAGATACTACCCAGCCCAGCCTCATCTCATCTGCTCAGTGTGGATTGGCTAACATTGAGGAGGTGGAGACTGAGGAAGAGGAACAGGAGCGGGTTGCTAGCACAACAGAGATTAGTGGGTAAAGCAGAGGCAGAGGTGCACTTTCAAAGTCCTGGGCCAATTATATCACACGCTCCCAGTGTCCAGGCACTGATGACCTAGTATTTTTTACATGGAGGGAAAGGTTTTTAAAGATGGTCAAGCAATGCTTGGCCTACATAACCAGTGAACTCCCTAATTCCTCTGCGACCTTCAACTATTGGGTCTCAAAGCTGAACACCTGGCATGAGCAGTCCCTCTATGCCTTGGAGGTGTTGTGCTGCCCAACTTGTTGTCTGAGCAGGTTTATAGTGCCACTGGGTGGGTGGTCAGAACAGACAGGTGCTTTCACCTGTCAACAGAAAATGCTCACAAGCTCACTGTGATGTAAATTAACAAAGCCTGGATTATCCCTGACTTTTCCACACCACCAGATGACAGCAGTACATAAAGTGTTTTAAATCTTCAATATTTATATAATGCCCTCCAGTTGTTGCCTTTAAGGGCATATGGATGACCCTCCTTATAATGTTTTTCTGGCTTTGCACTGTGCGCAAAGCCTTTATGAGTGTAGTAATAGCACAACTACACTTTCTTAATATTTTAATGAGGCCCTCCAGTTTTTCCTTCAAGGGTCTATGGATGACCTTCCTTATAATTTTTTTCTGGCTTTGCACTGTGTGTAGAACTTATGAGTGTTGGAGTACCACAACTATACATTGTTAACAATATTTGAATGAATACTACAGTTGGTGCCTTGACAGATGTATAGATGACACTGCATGTAATTTTTTCCTGGCTTTGCACTTAGTGCATAGTCTTTATGAGTCTAGTAGTACAACTAAATGACTATTTGAACAAAATGTGTATGGGGCCCTTCTTTATGTTTAATACAGGATGTCCAATTTTTTAAAAAAAATTTAATTTTGGCTTACTTATATTATTTTTTTTAAATACGTTTTTAAATCTTGCCTTACATGCAAGTCATTACACAGGAAATAATGTTTCTTAACATTTTTGTTTCCTGTAAACTCGTATTCTTCTTCAATTTTGAATGTTTTATTGTCAGTCCTTAAAGTGGATTAAAAGTGGGACACCATTGTTCACAGCAGCAATCTGGGAATCAAAGATGCTTCCAAGAGTCTTCCCCATGCTGTTCTCAATCCACTCAGAAATTTTTCCATCCATTTCAACATTTTCCTTCCCCCCTAGACCTCCTTGTAGGGTCTGCAGAAAAAACGCTGGGATTTCCCATTGACTCCCATTATATTTGTTACTCAAAATGAGTATTAGGAATTGCTCGGTTCGAACAATGAGCATCCGAGCATTTTAGTTCTCACTCATCACTAATTATTAACAGTCTGAGACTGTCACCCCCATTTTGAATGTGCTTTTGCGCAGCAGTAGTACACCGTAATCAGGTTAGGCTTTTTGCCATCACTATGAGTAATGAGCTGTGTATTCTTACCTCCTATCCCTAAACAGAACAATGCTAAAATTCTGAAATGGACTGCTTGACCAGTATTGATCTTAGGGCCCAGTCAGATGCTGTATTACTAGCTCGATGATCATATCGCAATCTTGGCACTGGCCGTGGCTCTCTTGACTTGAGCGTGACAGCATGTATTTCTTTAGGTCAGGTCAAAGCCGACAGCGAGTCTGAGGATTGCAATGCTATCCTCACACAGGTAATACAGCCGTCTGCTGCGCCCTTACAGTGGCTTTGGTAGCACCCCTAACTGGTTACTCTAGACCAAATGATGTGATGGCTGCAAAGCATTATAAGGAAGCCTTTGTGGCTGTGCCTGGCATCACTAGTCTGCTCATTGGTTGCTGCTGTCTTCAGCAGTATGTGAAATATCACCAGCCATTTTTTTGTGATTCTTGTGAAGAAAATCACAAATTGTTTGAATTCATGATGATCTGCGAATTTCAGGAAATTCAACTGAAAGTCGATTTGGAGCAGATCAATCTAGTTTTAATGAATTATTTATATAGGTTAAAAGTTTGTCAATGGACTTTGCTGCATTGGTATGATTGTCTCGTTGCCTCAAATGACTATAGTTAGGTAATTTCTGTAATTTCTCAAAGCTAAACGATATGAGCTTCTTGTTTAAACTGTTTGTATTAAAGGTTAGTGAAATATAACTTGGCACAGCATAAAACCTGAAGCCTTGAGCAATGGAAAAAGTAATAAAATAGTATGAGACATCATTTTTGTTATACACTCTGACGTTTGCAAAAAAATAAAAACACATCTGGTCCTGGAAACAGAGAGGGGTGACTTTATGCACTTTTTTGTAGATTTATATTGGCCAAATAAATTAGGCTATATTATATATTTGCCTATAATATTTACAGATCCTATGATAACAATGCTTCCTTAACTCCTTCCATTCCTTAATTGCAAAACTTTTCATTGGTTCATTTTTTTAATCCCCTTTTTCGAAGAGTCCTAACTTTTTTTTGTGTGTCAAAATATATATAAATAGGTTTTATTGTGGGACAAGTAGTGGTTTTAACTAAATTATTTGGTTTACCATACAATGTGCTAAAAAATGTTAAAAATCCAAGTGTGGGTGAAATGGTTAATAAAAAAAAATTACTTCTGCCATTGTTTTTTTACTTCAATTTTTAATGGCATTCAGCATGCAGTAAAAATTACCTGACACAAAGATTTTCAAGGTAAGTATGATTATGATGATCCCAAAATTACCTTTTTTTTATTTGAATGGTTTCAAAAAAATTCTAAATTTGCAAAATTTGTGTGGTAGTTTTCTGAGACTAATGATAATGTTTTTATTTTTCCTTTGCTGAGCTATTTGGTGGATTGTTTGTGTGCAGAGTTATAGTTTGTATATAGGAAATTTTTTCGCTTTTTATTGCATTTTGGGGAGGCGCTAAGTAAAAAAAAAAAGGTGACCAAAACATTTCTGTTATGTATTTTTTTCTTTACAGCTTTTACTATTTGGGTTAAATAATTTAAGATTTTCTTAGAACAGACACAGCAATATCTAATATGAAATTCCTTTTTCATTTTGGATTTTTTTAAATTATGTTTTAATTTTTTTAGTTTTAGTTTTTTTTTCCCTAGAGTATTTGCTGCTGCGATCATTTGGTCACTTGTGCTATATTCTACAATACTGTAGTGCTGCAGTGCGTAGGTATTGATAAATAGTTGTAATTGAATATGTCTAGCTGACAAAAATAAGCCCAGTTGCTGTGGAAACAGGTATTAACTCTGACAAGTAAACGTGCTAATTTTTAGCATAATCAGTTACGCCAGTTTGAAATTGTAATTTAGAAATGTTAACTATGTCAGGTGAAGCTTGGAACTTCACCAAAAACTTTCCAAAAGCGTCATGTTTATGCAAGGTAGTGCGCTCACCTCAAGTGTCTTATTGCCCTGCAAAAATTCTCTGAACTCAAAAAATCATTGAAAGAATGAAAATTTAAAAGAAATGTGTCATGATCCAGACTGGATTTTGAGTCCTGCTTTGCCTTTTTCCTGGTCTGATCATGTCAAGATTTAACCTTTCTTAGCCTCTGTTTAGGTTGGCTATTTATTGCCACTGCTTCCTGCAGGCAATGTCAGTTATAGTTTTTTTCCTAGTGCTGCTGGAGCTAACTCTGATTGCTCTGCTTTGTACTGCTGCATTTGCTGTCTGAACCCGTGTCTCTGTTTTCCCCTAATCCCGTCTTGACTCCGTGTTTCCCTTAAGTGTGCTGACTCCCTGGTTTTGACTTGGCTTGTATCCCGACCTGTTTTTGTCTTTTGTATTTTGGCTTATCCACTCCTGACCATTACTGACTCCCTGGCTTGTCTCTGACCGTGAGTTTGGTTATTCCTTTGGTACTGTGCTACAGTCTACAATTTTTCCCAGCTTGTTTGACTATTCTGCTGCCACCTGTGGTAGCCTCACTGCTTCACTGCAGGCCAGCTCTGTTTAGGTGCAGTCCTGCTTCCACTCTACTGCCATCTAGTGGAGCCTGCACCTACCTGCATTGTAGCAGCATGACAAAATGAGATGGTAATTGAGTTGTGCTTTGCAGAACAGTATAACAATTTTTTTTTCATAATGGATTAGAATTACTTTTTGATTGATGCATTCAATGTATTGCATTAAAAGGTGATTATATTGGATACAATAGCATTTGAAAACATAGTTTTTTAGGTTAGTGTAACACCCCAGGTAACCGGTTGTTACAGTGATGTTACCTTCCTTTCAGGGAGGGTGATATCATGTGTGGAGGCAAAGAGGATTCTCTCTACCAGGTAAGCACACACATGCAACACATTGTGAATCCAGGCCAGGAGGCGGAGCTTAGGACCCAGATTCAGAGGAGCTTCCCCAGCTTTAAGTGTTCTGGTCTGGAGGAGAAGTTAGTTAGTTGGTCCAGGGAGACCAAGGAGAGCAGTGTCAGAGAGACTGAGACAGAAGGAAGTCTGTGAGGCAGACATTGGAGCCGAGCAGCCAGGACTGAGCTGCGGCTCCTGGGAAGGAAGAGAACCTGAAGGGTTGTTGTATGCAGTGGAGCATTGAGGAAAGGAGCACAGGAGTGGAAAAAGGGCTCAGAGGGGAACTGTGACCAGACACCCTCAATGCCGAAGTGCAGAAACCAGGCACCAGGAGCCCGAGGCTTTAGTGGGACTCTAAGACACATAGCAGAATCAGAGGGCACTAAACTACACGTTAACTGCCCACACCAAGCCTGAGGTACAGCAGTACTCTAAGAGCCCGGGTCATGGTAGAGACCCTATAAAAAGGCTCAAACTGCCTACAGTGCAGGCAGCTGTTCCAGGACAGGAGAGAGAGGATACCTTGCCAGTAAGCTACAAGTAGCAGGGGCTTCGCCATCTTAGCACAAGTAGGAAAGGCTCACGGACCTCACCTGGGAGAGGGGTCACCTTTCCCTCCAAGCCGGCCGGACCACATCACCACCTGTGCCTGGTACCCTGGACTGTGGACTACTACCACCAGTAAACCAGGTAAAGACTTTACAACTTGTGTCCTCCACTTATTCATCGGCATACAACATCCTTGCCACACACCTTGGGAGTACTTGGGACCCCGCTTCACCTGTGGGAAGCGTCACCATCCAGCTGCCATACCATCACCCCAGAGGACCCCTTTAAGCGGCATCTGTCCCTACTGACTGAGAACCACAGGTGGCGTCACAAATAGACTTTATTAAACCCTTAAAAGACCTTTCCCCCTTTAATTGGGCGCCCAGGGCCACGGACCGGGTCATAGCCACCGTGACATCCCCTTTAAGACCGAACCTGGCACCGAGTATCCCCATTGCCATGGTGGGCTCATCCCTAGGCCAACTATATATCAAAACCCCTTGTATACAGTGAAATTAATGATCACCACCAAGCACCAATATGGTGCCAATAGATGGCCGTCCCTTATGTTGGAATCCGAAAGCAGTGTGATGTAAGGTCAGATAGCCTGATTCCAGAGATGTATCACTTACTGTTTTGCTTGCTGTAGTTTTGATAAAATCCCTGTTTTCTCTGCTGTAGATGTAGCAGTGTACAGTATGTTAAGCAGTGTATAAGCCCACCTACACCAATGATTTGCAGCTTCCTGTGTTCACTGTACATTGTCAGCAAGCAGCCAATCAGTGATTGGGACTGGGCTACAGAGATTATTGTCCTGCCTGGAGTGTTACACCTAGTGGTGCAGTAATAATTTCCTGCTGATAAAACACTAATTGTATTGAACTGACAGCAAACTGCAGAGTGATTAACACATCCCTGGAATCATGCTGCTCTCAGATTAAATAGCAAAAACATGGTGATGGATTCCCTTTATGTTCTTCATTTTAAGTTTCACAGTTCAGGTTATATTTTTGATATTTGTTTGGCAAAATATTTAATGAGCTATTGCAAGTTTGTATACGTCTCAAAATCATTAAATGGGTTGTCCACTACTTGACAACCTCTGAGTTAATTGCTACAGAGAGTAAAAATAAAAAAAAATACTTACCATCTGGACTGGCGCTGCATCTTTGTACTCAGTCTTGCACCCTCTGACTGTCTCTTGTCATCAGCAAGCAGCAAAAGCATCACATGACCGCTGCAGCCGATCAACAATCATTGATCAGCTTAAGTCTTTAAATTTCATATGACGCTCTTGCAAGATGTTGATGCCAAGAGACGGATATGGGGTGCAGGGCTGAGTATGGGAAAGTAATACCATTCTAGGAGCTAATCATGTTATTTATTTTTAACCACCCTTGACGAGTTAATAAGTGGTTGTCCATTGATGGACACCCCTTTCATTTTTAAGAGGCAGTATTAGGCTAGTTTCACACTAGCGTTTATCCGGGCTGCGGAGGGATGCGGACTTCCTCCGTGAAGCCCCGCCCACTGCCGCGACTCTTCGTTCAGCTCCTCCTACGGCTGCATGTGGCGTGTGCACCCTATCTTTAACATTTAACCTTACTTCTACAGGTCTTAGATCACATATAACGGAATGGTTTCATAAAATAAGAACTTCTCATTGGAAAACACTCTTCAGAGCATATTCCTTGGTTGCACTACGATGAACCGACACACCTGTCTTGTGAGAAAATATGAGTAAGCGTGATCATAAGTTAAGTCTCCAGGTAGGATAAGAAAAGCCCAGATGTTGAAGAACAGATGTTTGGCTGACAACACAGGACAATGAAATGCATTTACAGAAGCAATAAATTGGAATTAATTTTCCAAAAAGTTACAATTTTAATGAGTGGAATAAAAACTTTCATCTTTTCAATTTTCAGGCATAATGAAAAAAAAAAGCTGACTGGCAGACAGGAACTTGGAGCAGAACAGATTGTCTGTAAATGTTTTCCAGGTTTCTTTAGAATTTTCATTTGTATGAACGGGTTAAACGGAAAGTTTGAAACAAATGTAGTAAACAGATGGAGAAAAAGTCTGTGAACTTGACCATTCATGTGAGCAATCTTCTTTCACTAAACATAAAGTGTTAATAAATAAATTTAGAAGAAGCATCAAATATACATAGTGAAAATATTGCCCTAGATTATTATTAAATTTAAGAAAATGGGCATATGGTTTATAAATAGTCTTATGTTTTCTGGAAGATACATAATACTTGGGTATGATTTTGGAGGAACAGATCTAAAGCAACACTCTGTGAGACCATATAGGTAAACTATCGCCACTGCGTGCTGTTTGGGATTATGCTGGTAGGGCCCTTTAAGGTTCTTGAAGGTGTGAAAATGACCTCTGCAAAGTATATAGAGTTTTTGACTGACAAGTTTCTTCCATGGTATAAAAAGCAGAAACGTGCCTTCAGGAGCAAAATCATCTTCATGCTGACAATGCACCATCTCATGCTGCAAAAAATACCTCTGAGTCATTGGCTGCTATGGGCATAAAAGGAGATAAACTCATGGTGTGGCCACCATCTTCCCCTGACCTCAACCCTATAGAGAACCTTTGGAGTATCATCAAGCAAAAGATCTATGAGGATGGGAGGCAGTTCACATCAAAACAGCAGCTCTGGGAGGCTATTCTGACTTCATGCAAAGAAATACAAGCAGAAACTCTCCAAAAACTCACAAGTTCAATGGATGCAAGAATTGTGAAGGTGATATCAAAGAAGGGTTCCTAAGTTAACATGTAACTTGGCCTGTTAGGATGTTTTGGAGTTAAATAGCTTTTTTGTTCAGTAAATGTGACCTCCTAATGCTGCAAATTCCACAAATGAGCATTGTCAGTTCTTAAAAACATATCAAATGTTTAGAAATTCTACTGTGCCTAATAATTTGGAACAGTGCATTTTGAGTTTTTATTCATTTTGGAAATAATGCTGTTATCATTGGGAGGTTTCTTCAATAAAATTCGATGTATGCCTTTTTTTAGACTGACTGTCATTTGCACCGACCATTTAGGAAAATACGAGAAAAATGTCATTTGCATAATAATTTGGAACATGGTGTATACTAGGCATCTCTATGCACATGTATAATCTGCTTCTGGGTTCACTGACTGCAATACAGCTCAAGATTACTAAATTCTCCTATTTCCATCTGTGGTCTGTGGCTCTTCGCTAGCACTGCTACCTACAAACTTGAGCTTGCAGCTTCCAGTCTTGGAAAGAGCCAATCACAAGAAGGAAATAGTTTAATTTATGCCCTGAGCAGAGAGTTGTGGCCCAGCCCTCCGAGAAGGAGGAGCTATGGAGCAATGAAGACGGAGGAGAAAGGTGAGTATTAAAGCCTGGACAGTCCTGCTGAATCGGGAATAGTCAAAGACAAACTTTCATCTTTGTAGTCTGCTACTTTCTGCTGCATCTCTAGGTATAAATATATTTTGCTTTAAGCTGCAAACATTTGAGATTTCCCTTTAGCACATCGATAGCCATCAAAAAAGAAAATTCAATCAGTTTTAATTTCTCACCTTTCACTTGCTCAAAATCTGCAAATAAAGGTTTTTCTGCACAAAAATGAAAAAAATATTTAGTTTCTATCACCTAGCTGTATCAGAATTGCAAAGCTCAGAGTCTCCAGATAAAATGAAACAATTCAGATTGATTAAAGGCTGCCTTTGGATTACCGAATCAACAATCCTTACAGGCACCTGTCAAAATGTCAAACACTTTCAGATTACAGAAATTAATCCATGAATGTAAATCAGTTACCAAGTGAACACTATAAACAACCTTTTTAATCCAAAGCCTGGAGCTGGTTTCACCTAAAAGCTAATAATTACTTTTCACAGGCGATACCAGACATAAAGCGAAAAGAGCAGTGCAATAAAATTGCTATAGCAACTAGAATCTCTGCTCAGATTCTAGCATTTCATCCGCATAGAAGATTTCAAGAATTAGGGTAAATTTATTCAAATGCATAAAAAATCATTCTAGTTTTATCCAAAAAATTGGACCATTTTCATCCATATTGTCATCCATATGTAATTCGTGTGCTATCTGTAAGTCCATTTTGCATCAACTTTTTTTTAACGTAGTTGACCAATTTGAACATGAAGAGGAAGTTCCGGCTGCAGCTGATCCTGGACTTCCTCTTCATGTTCAGTTTGTCTGAAGGCTGAGACAGTGACGCCAGTGCTGATTGGGTGCCGGGCATCATGTGTCATTCCACCGCATCACCGTGAGTGCCGACCCTGTGATAACGGCGCCAGCACGGGAGGTGAGTACAGGCTTTATTATTTTATCTGGGCCAATCATTTAGTTTAACACAGGGTTGTCCTAGTAGTGGACAACCCCTTTAACCTTTTACCAAAATCTATATACTGAATCAATCTTTTTAGGCCATGCTTAGTTATTTGGAAAGGACTCATAATTAGTGTTGAGTGATACCTTCCGATATCGGAAAGTATCGGTATCGGAAAGTATCGGCCGATACCGTCAAAGTATCGGATCTAATCCGATACCGATACCCGATCCCAATGCAAGTCAATGGGACGAAAATATCGGAATTAAAATAAACCCTTTCTTTCCTTGTAGGTTCATTCTACATGAAGGAAAACAATAATAATAATAATAATGTAGGATGTATTGGGGGAGGTGGCGGAGACATTAAAGGCACAGAGGTTTAGCCCAATCAAATAGAATAGCAGGATTTTGGGGGTTTTTTATGACGTTTGGCGTTAGAAAGATTTTGACTGTTATTTTTTTTTTTTTGTCAGATATTGATGTTTCACTACTTCCACTCCCTTCACCTTCTTTTTTACTTCTCCCACACTTTCTTCTTCATTATCCTCATCATCAGCTTCTTTGACATCAACTTCTTCACCATATTCATCTTCTTCTTCATCTTCTACCTATAATTTTTTTTTTTTACATTGTTCATATTCTTTTTATTTAACTATTATCTTCTTCATATTCAACTTCTTCATCATATTCTTATTTGTGACAGGCATTCCCGTAGTTGTTATCTATAAAAGTTTGAAGATTACACCTTCCGTTCTGCCTGTCACAAAAGAGTTACATTTGTCCGCGTTCAGTTTGGCCTGCAGCATCAGGCTTTATCCAGGGGCACCACGAGGAGGAACGGACTCACCCCCATACACTGCTTAGTCTTCTTCTGCTTATAATTTAGATAATATCTTTTGCTCTGATATTTAGTGTTATGCTTAATGTTCTTCTGCTCTTTGTTCTGCATCCTCTTGTTCTTCTGCTTCTCGGTCTCCCATGTCGTCGTCGTCTCCAGGGTCGTCGTCTCCAGGGTCGTCGTCTCCGGGGTCGTCGTCATCGGGGTGGTCTTCAGGGTCATCGTCTCCAGGGTCGTCGTCATCTCAGTGGTTGTCATCTCTGGTGTCGTCGTCATCTTAGGGGTGGTCTTCCGGGTCGTCGTCTTTAGGGTCTTGAACTTGGAAATGTAGCAGAAGGTACAAGAAGGCTGAGAAAATGCCGAGAAACAGCTGATGGAACTGGAACTCGGATGGCTACCCGAAGGTCCAAGAGCCAATGGAACTACGGAGGACCAGCTGACGTTACTGGAACCCGGTTACTAAGCAGGAGGTACCCGTGCCTGAAAGCACTACCAAGGACCACCTGACATTGGTGGAACTCGGATACCCAGAGGGAGGCACCTAAGCCAAAGGCTCTGCCCGGAACCAGCTGACGGTACTGGAACCAGGATGGGGAGCAGAAGGTACAAGAGCAAAAGACACTGCCGAGAACCAGCTGACGGTACTGGAACCCGGATGGGTAGCCGAAGGTCCAAGAGCCAATGGAACTACCGAGGACCAGCTGACGTTACTGGAACCCAGTTACTAAGCAGGAGGTACCCGTGCCTGAAAGCACTACCAAGGACCACCTGACATTGGTGGAACTCGGATACCCAGAAGGAGGCACCTAAGCCAAAGGCTCTGCCCGGAACCAGCTGACGGTGCTGGAACCAGGATGGGGACCTATTCAAGCTTATCTTCCTAGAGCCCCAACTAGCGGTGTTGGAGCAAAGGGTCAGCAGGGGGAGCAGAGTGTAGGCCGAAGCCTGCACTGGAGGCATTTGTAGGTCTGTTGTGTCTGCGTGGCTGTTGCAGGACACATCGCCGGCTACACAGCAGGGGAACAGCTGGCGGTGCTGAACCCCACTGACACATTGGCGGGTGTTTTTCTTTGTGCAGCCAGCACTTCGGGGCACCAACTGGCGGTGTTGGAGCCCAGGCTCTGCAGGGGGAGCAGAGTGTAGGCCGAAGCCTAATTGAACCAATTTTAAAGGTAACCTTTAACCCCCCCTCAGGTGTTACAAACTAGAAGAGCCACGCCTTATGCAGCAGTAGTGCTGCACAAGTCAAAGGTTGCTCTTTTAATTTTGTTCCTTGCACAAGCTGAATGAAACACGTACAACATTTTGGCCCTTATACAGTCAATCTGTCTTGGAGGCGGGAGTTCCCTTCGTAATGAGACGCAGCACAGCTGGCAAAAATACCACCTTGGTGCTTGGTGCGGCCTCCTGAGCATCGCATTTTGATGTACAGGAGTCTGCGTTGTTGCGTTATCCCTTGGCCATGCGCTGCCCGTCTTCTGACATCATTTCATGTCGGCTGGTGCGGTTCGCGATGCCCATGAATCCCAGCCCCGCAGGGTCTTTACAGTGTTTCACACTGCGGGGCTGGGATTCATGGCCTGGCGCAGTACATATGTTCGCCTCTCACTCGTGTCCTTACACCTGCTACAGACTGTGCGGCGTCAGCTGATCCCTTATCGCATGCCACGGCCATGAAGCCGCACAGTCTAAAGAAGGCGGAAGGAGCTGACTGACAGCCTGGCGAAGATATGCACTGCTCATGCCCGTCAATCACACCCTCGCAGTGAAAATAAATAAGACACCGAGGGGCGTTGTGTCGGGCAGGGCGGCCGCAGAGGCTCAGCCAGCCAAACAATGATGTCAGAAGAAGGGCTGTGCTACCAAGGGGGTCGTTGCGTGTCATTACAAAGGAAAGTCACACCTCAGGGACGTTTTAATGGTCTCAGGGGACACATTGTAGACGTGTTCTGTTCCACGTGTGCAAGGAGAATAAGTTTATGAGCCACCTTGCACACATGCAGCATTACTGCTGTACAAGGTGGCTGTAAAACATACAAACACCTGGGGTGGGGCGACAGGATCCCTTCAATTTCAGTTCTTGTGTCTGCGTGGCTTTTGCAAGACACGATGCCGGCTACACAGCAGGGGAACAGCTGGCGGTGCTGAACCCCACTGACACATTGGCTGGTGTTTTTCTCTGTGCAGCTAGCAGTACCGGGCACCAACTGGCGGTGTTAGAGCCCAGGGTCAGCAGGAGGAGAGGGAGCAGAGTGTAGGCCGAAGCCTGCACTGGCGGCAGCTTTGTGTCTGCATGGCTGTTGCAGGACACGTTGCCGGCTACACAGCAGGGGAACAGCTGGCGGTGTTGAACCCCACTGACACATTGGCGAGGTGTTTTTCTCTGTGCAGCCAGCACTTCGGGGCACCAACTGGCGGTGTTAGAGCCCAGGCTCTGCAGGGGGAGCAGAGTGTAGGCCGAAGCCTAATTGAACCGATTTTAAAGGTAACCTTTAACCCCCCCTCAGGGGTTACAAACTACAAGAGCCACAGCTTGGGCAGCAGTAATGCTGCACAAGTCAAAGGTTGCTCTTTTAATTTTGCTCTTTGCACATGCAGAAAGAAACACGTATAACATTTAGGCCCTTAAGCAGTCAAACTGTTTTGGAGGCGTGAGTTCCCTTTGTAATGAGACGCAGCACAGCTGTCAAAAATCCCACCTTGGTGCTGGGCGCGGCCTCCTGAGCGTCGTTATTTGCTGCACAGGAGTCTGCGCTGTCGTGTTATCCCTTGGCCTTGCGCTGTTAGCGCTGCCCATCTTCTGACATCATTTAATGTTGGCCGGTGCGGTTCGCGATGACCATGAATCCCAGCCCCGCAGTGTCTTTACATTGTTAAAACACTGCGGGGCTGGGATTCATGGCCTGGCGCAGTACATATGTTCGCCTCTCACACTCTAGTCCTTACACCTGCTTCAGACTGTGCGGCGTCAGCTGATCCTTTGTCGCATGCCACGGCCACGAAGCCGCACAGTCTGAAGAAGGCCGAAGGAGATGAGGAACAGGCGAACATATGCACTGCTCATGCCCATCAATCACACCCTCGCAGTCAAAATAAATAAGACACCGAGGGGCGTTGTGCGGGCCAGGGCGGCCGCAGAGGCGCAGCCAGCCAAACAATGATGCCAGAAGACGGGCAGCGCTACCAAGGGGGTTGCAGCGTGTCATTACAAAGGAAAGTCACACCTCAGGGACGGTTTTATGGTCACAGAGGACACATTTTAGACGTGTTCAGTTCCACGTGTGCAAGGGGAATAAGTTTCTGAGCCACCTTGCACACATGCAGTATTACTGCTGTACAAGGTGGCTGTGAAACATACAAATGCCTGGGGGAGGGGGGACAGGTTCCCTTCAATTTCAGTTCTTGTGTCTGCGTGGCTGTTGCAGGACACGATGCCAGCTACACAGCAGGGGAACAGCTGGCGGTGCTGAACCCCACTGACACATTGGCGAGGTGTTTGGCTCTGTGCAGCCAGCACTTCTGGGCCCCAACTGGCGGTGTTAGAGCCCAGGGTCAGCAGGAGGAGTAGAGGGAGCAGAGTGTAGGCCGAAGCCTGCACTGGCTGCAGCTTTAGGTCTGTTGTGTCTGCGTGGCTGTTGCAGGACACGTTGCCGGCTACACAGCAGGGGTACAGCTGGCGTTGCTGAACCCCACTGACACATTGGCTGGTGTTTTTCTCTGTGCAGCTAGCACATCTGGGCGCCAACTGGCGGTGTTAGAGCCCAGGGTCAGCAGGAGGAGCATAGTGTAGGCCGAAGCCTTCACTGGAGCAAGTTGAAAGGGAACCTTTACCCCCCCCCCAGGGGTTTGTAGCTGAAAGAGCCATATTGTACAGCAATAATGCTGGAAAAGGTAAACTTAGCTCTTTTAATTATGGTCCTTGCAAACGCTGAACTTGACACTTATGAAATGTGTCCCCTCACACCGTTAAACCGTCCGGTCGGAGGGACTTTCCTTTGTCATGTGACGCAGCACAGCTGTCATTCTTACCCCCTTGGCGCCGTGCGCCGCCTCCTCAGCGTTGCTTGAATCTGTCCCAGAGCCTGTGCTGTTATGTTAGCCCTTGTCCATGCACACATTTTGCGCTGCCCATCTTCTGACATCATTTGGTGTCAGGCTGGCTGCGCCTGTGGGGCTGCACTGGCCAAGATCCCGCCTCGCTGTGTCATCTAATGTAATCACTCTGCGGACCTGTGATCCATGGGCATGCGCAGTGCATATCCTTGCCTCTCACTCCCCTCCTTCCAGCTTCTTCAGACTGTGCGGCGTCATGGCCGTGGCATGCTATTAGGGATCAGCTGACGGCGCACAGTCTGAAGAAGGCTGAGAGAGATGAGAGAGAGGCGGAGGTTAAGATATGCACTGCGCATGTCCATGGATCACAGGCCCGCAGTGGGATTAAATCAGAAGACACTACGAGGCGGGACCTCGTCCAGCGCGGCCGCACAGGCGCAGCCAGCCTGACACCAAATGATGTCAGAAGATGGTCAGCGCAAAATGTGTGCATGGACAAGGGCTAACATAACAGCGCAGGCTCCGGGACAGATTCAAACAACGCTGAGGAGGCGGCGCACGGCGCCAAGGGGGTAAGAATGACAGCTGTGCTGCGTCACATGACAAAGGAAAGTCCCTCCGACCGGACGGTTTAACGGTGTGAGGGGACACATTTCATAAGTGTCAAGTTCAGCGCGTGCAAGGAGCACCACAAAAAGAGCCACTTTTTCCTTTGGCATCATTATTACTGCTGCACAAGGTGGCTCTTTCAGTAACAAACGCCTGGGGGGGGTGGCTTCCAGGTTCCCTTAAATTTAAGTTGTTGTGTCTGCGTGGCTGTTGCAGGACACGTTGCCGGCTACACAGCAGGGGAGCAGCAGGCATTACTGAACCCCACTAACACATTGGCGAGGTGTTTGGCTCTGTGCGGACAGCACTTCCGGACAACAACTAGCGGTGTTGGAGCCCAGGGACAGCAGGATGAGGAGGTGGAGGAGATAGGAGGGATTGCCACACACACAGCTGGGGAACAGCTGACGTTACTGAACCCCAATAACAGAGGAGCGACTGTTGACTGTGCGGACAGCACTTCCGGACAACAACTAGCGGTGTTGGAGCCCAGGGACAGCAGGATGAGGAGGAGGAGGAGGTGGAGGAGATAGGAGGGATTGCCACACACACAGCTGGGGAACAGCTGACGTTACTGAACCCCAATAACAGAGGAGCGACTGTTGACTGTGCGGACAGCACTTCCGGACAACAACTAGCGGTGTTGGAGCCCAGGGACAGCAGGATGAGGAGGAGGAGGTGGAGGAGATAAGAGGGATTGCCACACACACAGCTGGGGAACAGCTGATGTTACTGAACCCCAATAAAAGAGGAGCGACTGTTGACTGTGCGGACAGCACTTCCGGACAACAACTAGCGGTGTTGGAGCCCAGGGACAGCAGGATGAGGAGGAGGAGGTGGAGGAGATAGGAGGGATTGCCACACACACAGCTGGGGAACAGCTGACGTTACTGAACCCCAATAACAGAGGAGCGACTGTTGACTGTGCGGACAGCACTTCCGGACAACAACTAGCGGTGTTGGAGCCCAGGGACAGCAGGATGAGGAGGAGGAGGTGGAGGAGATAGGAGGGATTGCCACACACACAGCTGGGGAACAGCTGACGTTACTGAACCCCAATAACAGAGGAGCGACTGTTGACTGTGCGGACAGCACTTCCGGACAACAACTAGCGGTGTTGGAGCCCAGGGACAGCAGGATGAGGAGGAGGAGGTGGAGGAGATAGGAGGGATTGCCACACACACAGCTGGGGAACAGCTGACGTTACTGAACCCCAATAACAGAGGAGCGACTGTTGACTGTGCGGACAGCACTTCCAGACAACAACTAGCGGTGTTGGAGCCCAGGGACAGCAGGATGAGGAGGAGGAGGTGGAGGAGATAGGAGGGATTGCCGCACACACAGCTGGGGAACAGCTGACGTTACTGAACCCCAATAACAGAGGAGCGACTGTTGACTGTGCGGACAGCACTTCCGGACAACAACTAGCGGTGTTGGAGCCCAGGGACAGCAGGAGGAGCAGAGGAACACAGTGTAGGCCAAAGCCCGATTGGAGAAAGTCGAAAGGGAACCTTTAACCCCCCCCAAGGCGTTTGTAGCTGAAAGAGGCAGCTTGTGCAGCACAAAGGATGCAAAAGGAAAAGTTGGCTCTTTTCATTATGCTCCTTGCAAACACAGAACTAAACACATATTATAAAATGTGTCCCCTGATACCGTGAGACCGTCCCGGAGGTGGGACTTTCCTTCGTAATATGACGCAGCACAGCCGTCATTCCTACCCCCTTGGCGCCGTGCGTCGGCTCCTCAGCGTTGTTTGATTCCGTCCCGGAGCCTGCGCTGTTATGTTATCCCTTGGCCAGGCACACTTAGCGCTGCCCATCTTCTGACATCATTTGGTGTCAGTCTGGCTGCGCCTGTGCGGACGCGCTGGCCAAGAGCCCGCCTCGCAGTGTCATCTAATGTAATCCAACCGCGGGCCTGGGATCCGTGGCCATGTGCAGTGCATATCCTCGCCTCTCACTCCCCTCCCTACGGCTTCTTCAGACTGTGCGGCGTCACGGCCGTGGCATGCTATTAGGGATCAGCTGACGGCGCACAGTCTGAAGAAGGCGTAGGGAGATGAGTGAGAGGCGGAGGTTCAGATATGCACTGCGCATGTCCATGGATCTCAGGCCTGCAGTGGGATTAAATCAGAAGACACTGCGAGGCGGGATCTCGGCCAGCGCGGCCGCACAGGCGCAGCCAGCCTGACACCAAATGATGTCAGAAGACGGGCAGCGCTAAGTGTGCCTGGCCAAGGGATAACATAACAGTGCAGGCTTCGAGACAGAATCAAACAACGCTGAGGAGCCGGCGCACGTCACCGGGGGGGTAAGAATGACGGCTGTGCTGCGTCACATTACGAAGGAAAGTCCCACCTCCTGGACGGTTTTACGGTATCAGTGGACACATTTTATAGGTGTTAAGTTCTGCGCGTGCAAAGAGCAAAACAAAAATAGCTACCTTTTCCTTGTGCAGCATTACTGCTGCACAAGGTGGCTCTTTCAGTAACAAACGCCTTGGGGGGGGGACAGGTTCCCTTGCATTTAAGTTGTTGTTTCAGCATGGCGGTCGCAGGACACATTGCTAGCTACAAAGCTGGGGATCAGCTGACGTTACTGAAACCCAATAACACTGGGTCGTATGTTTTGACTGTTCAGACGGCACTTCTGAGCCTCAACTGGCGGTGTTGGAGCCCAGGAATTTAAGTTCAGGTGGTAGAAAGATGAACACAACAGGAGACCTGGATACTGTAGACAGTCACCTCATTATTTAATCAGGAAGAGGAGTGGCAAATTCCTGTGAGATCCAGGCCTTGTTCATTTTCAGGAAAGTAAGCCGGTCAACGTTATCGGAGGATAGTCGCATGCGACGGTCAGTTAGTACACCACCTGCAGCACTAAAGACGCGTTCCGATAATACACTAGCCGCAGGGCAAGCCAGCACCTCCAATGCATACTGGCTTAGCTCTGGCCATGTATCCAGCTTTGAGACCCAAAACTTGAAAGGGGAAGAGCCGTCTGGGAGTACAGCAAGAGGGCAAGACATGTAGTCTGTCACCATCTGACGGAACCGTTGCCTCCTGCTGACTGGAGCCGTCTGTGATGGTGTAGACTTTTGTGGCGGGCACACAAAACTGTGCCACAGTTGGGCCATACTGGTCTTGCCTTGGGCAGAGGCACTGCTTCTGCTCCCTCTTTGTGCAGAGCCTCCTCCACTGCCTGGACTCACTGAGCTGCTTTGTAATGCACTAGCAGCACTTCTCTCAGTTGGAATGGAGAAGATGATGGAATTCACCAGTGTGTCTTGGTACTCCCACATTTTTTGCTCCCGGTTCAACGGTGTGATGAGGCTTTCTACGTTGTCCCGGTAGCGAGGATCGAGGAGGGTGAACACCCAATAATCAGACATGTTGAGAATGTGGGCGATGCGGCGGTCATTTCTCAGGCACTGCAGCATGTAATCCACCATGTGCTGCAGACTGTGAACTGGCCAAGAAACGCTGTCCCCTGCTGGAGGCGTGATCTCTGCCCGCTCGTCATCACCCCACCCTCGCTGTACACAATGAGTACTGGACAATTGTGTAACTCCCTCCTCTGGACGGATGTCTTCCTCCTCCATTGACTCCTCCTCATCCTCTTCACAAAGTGTCCCCTGCCTACGCGTTTGTGAGGAACCACGTGGTGCTGACTGTCCAGAAGATGATGGAAATGGTGAATCCTCATCCTCCACCTCTTCCACAACATCATCCTTTAGCGCTTGCAGTGATTTTTCAAGCAGGCAGATAAGGGGGACAGTCATGCTGACTAGTGCATCATCTGCACTCGCCATCCGCGTGGAATAATCGAAGGGACGCAAAACCTGGCAGACGTCCTTCATAGTGGCCCACTCTGTGGTTGTGAAGTCTGAACGGCGCGGAGTGCGACTTCTTTGCGCCTGATGCAGCTGGTACTCCATTACAGCTTGCTGCTGCTCACACAACCGCTCCAACATATGTAACGTGGAATTCCACCTGGTAGGTAGGTCACATATGATGCGATGTTCCGGCAGGCGGTGTCGGCGCTGCAGAGCCGCAATGCGCGATTTTGCCGTGCTGGAACGCCGCAAGTGAGCACACTCTAGGCGGACCTTGTGCAGCAGTGCATCAAGATCCGGATAGTTCCTCAAAAAACTCTGCACGACCAAATTGAGCACATGTGCCAGACATGGGATGTGAGTGAGGTTGCCGAGGCCCAGAGCTGCCACCAGATTTCGGCCATTATCACACACTACCATGCCTGGCTGGAGATTCGCTGGCACAAACCACAAATCGCTCTCCTGCTTGATGGCATTCCAGAGCTCCTGCGCTGTGTGGCTTCGATTCCCCAAAGAAATTAATTTCAAGACGGCCTGTTGACGTTTGGCCACGGCTGTGCTCATGTTGGTCGTAACAGGTAAACGTTCATCACGGGTCCATGTGGAGGTGGACTGTTACGGCTCCTGCAGCGATGATTCTGAGGAACTGGTGTAAGAGGAGGAGTCAATGCGTACAGAATGGATTCCTGCAATCCTTGGAGTGGGCAGGACACATCCTGCGCCACTCGCATGATCTGTACCCGGCTCAACAACATTAACCCAATGGGCAGTGAGGGAAAGGTATCGCCCCTGTCCATGTTGACTGGTCCACACATCGGTGGTGAGGTGGACCTTGCTACTGACGGCGTTCAGTAGCGCGTGTTTTATGTGTCCCTCCACATGCTTGTGCAGGACAGGGACAGCTTGCCTGCTGAAGTAAAAGCGGCTGGGCACATTGTACTGTGGGACTGCCAATGACATCAAGTCACGGAAGCTGTCAGTCTCCACCAGTCTGAATGACAGCATTTCCAGTGACAGAAGTTTGGCAATGCCTGCAGTCAGAGCCTGTGCTCGTGGGTGGTTTGACGAGAAAGGCCGCCTTTTCTCCCATGCCTGTACTACCGATGGCTGTAGACTGGGCTGGGAGTGTGTGGATGACTGGTAACGTGGTGCTGCGGGTGGAATTACAGTGGGTCTCTGGACAACAGGGCCAGAGGTTCTTCCACGGCGATCCTGGGAGGAAGCCGAACCAGCTGCGTGTGAGCTGGAGGAAGAGGCAACACGAGCTGAAGGGGTGGTAGCTGCCGCTGTTGGTTGGCCTAGCTCTTCAGTGTGTTTTTCTAACTCCACCGCGTGCCTGGTGTGCACATGTTTCCACATGTTGGAGGTATTGAGGTTGCTGACATTTCGACCTCTTTTGACTTTGTGATGACACACCTTGCATTTGACATAGCAAATGTCATCTGCAACTGTGTCAAAAAAGGACCAGGCACTGCAAGTCTTGGGAGTGCCCTTTTTGGCTTTTGGAAGAGACATGCTCCTAACGGGTGCCAAAGCGGAGGCTGCAGGATCCGCAGTCTTCCCCCTCCCTCTCCCTCTTTGGCCCGTTCGGGGAATCTCTTCCTCAGAGCTGCTCCCACCACATTCCTGTCCCTCACACCAAGATGGATCAAGGACCTCATCATCTACACTACCCTCTGCCATCAACTGCTCCTCCTGGGTAGTCTCAGCAGCAGAGCACGCACCAGAAAGTGGCACCTGAGTGTCATCAGCGGATGCGTCCTGCGATGTGGTTACCGGAGGCACTGGCCCACCCGCCTCTTCAGAGGAAGAGAGAAAAAGCTGTTGGGCATCACTGCACCCTGCCTCTTCTTCCATTTCTCCAATGCTGCTTGGCTGGCCCCCTGTTTCCAAGCCAAGAGATTCAGAGAACAGAAGTAGAGACGGCTCCTGTCCTGGGCTCTCTGTCTGCCTGGGCAATTTGGCAGGTGGTGAAGAGACAGATGGATGCTCTCCAGTGCTCTGTGTCTGAGAGGATGTGGCACTAATTGAAGTCAATTTGTTCTTCACGCAGCAGCGGTGTACGGCGCTCTGCGACAAAGCTGCGCATGAAGGACTGTTCCCTGGTGAAACTGGGTGCTGAGGAGTCACCGGTGCCCGCAGCAGGCACAGAATCCCCACGTCCTCTCCCTGCTCCGCGCCCACGCCCACGTGCCTTACTCCCTGCCTTCTTCATCTTGGTTGACTGATAAAGATAAGCAGGAAAGTACTAACGGCTTTGTGTGCTTATTCCTGAACAGCTCCGAGTCCTAACAGGTATAAGAAACACTAATTTTCTAAAGTGTGGACTAGACTTTAATATGAGCTAATGTGGCCTACAGAAATGTAAAGTGGTGTGTTTGGTGAACTTTATTATTTATTTATTTTTGGGGGGCTGAACTGACAACAGAGAGAGCTGCACTCACACGGAGACCGTGCAGACAGCCGTAAACGGCGCTGCAAGGCCCAAAAACCCTCCTCTACTTTATCCTATGTAGTGTTTTTCCACAAGTTAGCTGGATACGGGTGGAAAGACACTAATAGGAATTTTTGGAAAAAATGTGCAGCAGCCTGCACTACTTAAAACAAAAGGAAAATTGATTTTACGGTATGACGCAGTGAAGAACACTGAGCTGGATACAACCAGGCTATGGCTGCTCACAGACTACAGGGCGAGCTGCAGTCACACGGAGACCATGCAGACAGCCGTAAACGGCGCTGCAAGGCCCAAAAACCCTCCTCTACTTTATCCTATGTAGTGTTTTTCCACAAGTTAGCTGGATACGGGTGGAAAGACACTAATGGCAGACGCGGTACTGAATAAGGTGCGCGTCTCTGACTGGGGAGCACCCATAGAGAGCAGCACGAAAAGGATGTCAGTGCCAGTTCCCCCCTAGCATCACTCCCCCTTAGTGATGCACTAATTGGAAGACCCCCAGCCGGCCAGTGGTCACTAGAGGGGAGGGGTCCTACGGCCACTCCTACAGGGGTTAAATCCAGGTGTCCGGCCGGGAACTTCCTCTTTTCCTCCCGGCGGACACCTGGAAGCTTTTGTCTGTACCCCTGCAATAATGTCAGACCCCCTGGTTGAGGCCCTGCTGAGGGGAGCGGCACAGAAAGGTGAGCACTGTCTTCAGGCCATTTTTCCCAGGGTCAGGGCTCAGCTTTCTGTCCCCTCTCCTCCCCCCCTGCTCACAATGCCCTCACCCGGTCAATTTCCCCTGCACCTCCAGGTCCCTGCGTGTCCGGCTCGCCCCCGACGCTGACCGGCCCCCCCCGGCTGCGGGTTGCTCTGCGCTGTGTGCCGGGGGTCCGGCGAGCGGAGCTGCCCAGTTTCCTATGCCGGAGCCCCTTTTTGTACCGCAGCGGTCTGCCCGGATTCCTACGCCGGAGCCACTCTCGGCATCGCAGCGGTCCGAGGCCCTCCCTGCTGCGGGTGTGCAGGCGACTTCCCAGAGGAGGCGGGGTCAGGCTGGGCGACGCACCCGCCGTAAAAATGAGCGCAGTCCCCCGTCGGAGGGGGCGGCGGGTCGCGCCGGTCCGCGTGCGGCGCCGCCACTTTCCCCCGCTGCGTGGGGGTGCAGCGACGGGCGGCTAGAGGCATCGCCCCATTCCCCGGCCGCTCCGGTGATGCTGCGGGCGGTGCATGGGGAAAGGCGGACCGCCCGCTTACCCCGCGCCCCAGAGCGGCTCCAGGTCGGGGAGCGGGCCGCCTCGCAGCTGCCGGCGACGTCCGACGCCCTCCTCGGGCTCGGTCCGTCGCTCCGAGCAAGCTCCGCCCACATACTTCCGGTCCCCGCCCACAGACTTCCGGTCACCGCATCAAAGCGCTGAAAACAGCGCTAGCCTAGCCAGTCCTCCATTACCTTCCCTGCGGGCACATATATGCCACCCGCAGGGGGTAGCCTGGAGACTGGCATTAACGCCACACGGTCTCCAGAGCGCGCTGATCGGTCGCACCAGACCAATCAGAGCGCTGATTGTTTACCTGGCCTTACCTCCAGCCTACCCCCGGCAGACGCAGCACTGATGCCTGCTCGGGGGTATCAGGGGTCAGGCCGTGGAGGTTACAGCGCAGCTGAAGAGTGCATTGTTCGGTCCAAAAGGACTGAGCAAGGCGCTCAAGAGTTGCACAGCGGGAATCACTGTGAAATATCAGTAAACGCACCAAACACGGACATATTTACACCTCCCCCCACTGCCCAAAATCCTAATAAACAGTATACGTTTGCCGCCGCCCTGTCAAATTCCAGCAACGGGATAGAATACGGTTACCTCCTAACCCCCCCACACTCCTAAGTAGCACTACGGAACCGTATACTGCCATTAATCCCCCTCGTAATAATGTTAGAAACCCCCCCCATTACACCGCTGAGCAACAATGGACGAAGGCGTAGACGCCAAACGTCCTCCCAATCCTCCTCGGACAACTCCCATCACCATTCTCGCTACCCCTGTAAACACCCCTCCCGTCACCGTCGCAGACACAGCTCCCATAGGAGCCGCCGCAGACCGCGGGCCTCAGGATGGCTGTCATCAGCAACATCCGAGGGGTCCGAAGTATCGCAGAGCCCGGATAGAAGTCGCGCACGTGGCAAATCCTCTAAATCGCGGGCACCCTCTAGGGCTTTCAGCCGGGGAGAACAATCCCCCGCGGCTTCCAGCCACAACAACCACCACGCTGTCGCTGAAGACAGAGCCATCAATCCGCCACTACGTGGTAGTAATCGGGCTCCAACGCAAGATACTCAGCATCAGTCCCTCGCTGTAGCGGGAGCCAGAGTTTCCCCGTCCTGCGACATCACCCTGTCATCATCTGCGGGGGGTCCTCCAGGATCGGAGTACACTCGTCCAGAGTCACACAGCAGTGAGTGTTCCAAGGGTGGCAAGGAAATGTTACAAGTAGGGTTGAGCGAAACGGGTCGATCATTTTCAAAAGTCGCCGACTTTTGGCTAAGTCGGCGTCTCATGAAACCCGATCCGACCCCTGTGCTTGTCGGCCATGCGGTACGCGACTTTCGCGCCAAAGTCGCGTTTCAATGACGCGAAAAGCGCCATTTCTCAGCCAATGAAGGTGAACGCAGAGTGTGGGCAGCGTGATGACATAGATCCTGGTCCCCACCATCTTAGAGAAGGGCATTGCAGTGATTGGCTTGCTGTCTGCGGCGTCACAGGGGCTATAAAGGGGCGTTCCCGCCGACCGCCATCTTACTGCTGCTGATCTGAGCTTAGGGACAGGTTGCTGCCGCTTCGTCAGAAGCAGGGAGAGCGTTAGGCAGGGTCCACTAACCACCAAACCGCTTGTGCTGCAGCGATTTCCACTGTCCAACACCACCTTCGGTGTGCAGGGACTGTGGAAGCTATTTTTTTTTTTTTCCCCTCAGCGCTGTAGCTCATTGGGCTGCCCTAGAAGGCTCCGTGATAGCTGTATTGCTGTGTGTACGCCACTGTGGAAACCAACTGCTTTTTTCAAAGCACATATCCTCTTGTTCCTTCCTTTCTGCACAGCTATCTTTTTTGTTTGTCCACACTTTTTATTTAATTTGTGCATCAGTCCACTCCTATTGCTGCCTGCCATACCTGGCTTACATTACTGCAGGGAGATAGTAATTGTAGGACAGTCCCTGTTTTTTTTTTGTTTTTTT
This sequence comes from Ranitomeya variabilis, assembly GCF_051348905.1. Classification (NCBI taxonomy): domain Eukaryota; kingdom Metazoa; phylum Chordata; class Amphibia; order Anura; family Dendrobatidae; genus Ranitomeya; species Ranitomeya variabilis. The sequence continues at coordinate 325,227,427 of NC_135237.1, read as the reverse complement.
TGTGGGAGATTAAGATTGGCATTTCTGCTACAGTGCCATCCCTGTGTGTGCCATCTCTCACTGAGTGGGCCATAGAAAGCCTATTTATTTTTTCCGTGATTTGTGTTCTAAATTCTACCTCAACACAAAAACACTACATCAATCAGTGGGAGAAAAATATTGGCCTCAGTCAGGGCTTGTGTGCCACTGCTGTGTGTGCTATCTCTCATTCAGTGGGCTATAGCAAGCCTATTTTTTTTTTTTTTTTTTTAATATTATTTGGTTTCTAAAGTCTCCCTGAAAAAAAAAAAATACCTAAAAAAACAGTGGGAGAGTAATATTGCCCTTTCAGCTTGTGTGCCAGTCTTGACTCCTGGGTGTGCCACCTCTCTCCCTCTCATTCAGTGGGCCATAGAAAGCCTATTTATTTTTTTTTTTAAATATTATTGGGTTTCTAAAGTCTCCCTTAAAAAACAAAAAATACATAAAAAAACAGTGGGAGAGTAATATTGCCCTTTCAGCTTGTGTGCCAGGCTTGACTCCTGGGTGTGCCACCTCTCTCCCTCTCATTCAGTGGGCCATAGAAAGCCTATTTATTTTTTTTTTAAATATTATTGGGTTTCTAAAGTCTCCCTTAAAAAACAAAAAATACATAAAAAAACAGTGGGAGAGTAATATTGCCCTTTCAGCTTGTGTGCCAGTCTTGACTCCTGGGTGTGCCACCTCTCTCCCTCTCTTTCAGTGGGCCATAGAAAGCCTATTTATTTTTTTTAAAAAATATTATTGGGTTTCTAAAGTCTCCCTTAAAAAACAAAAAATACATAAAAAAACAGTGGGAGAGTAATATTGCCCTTTCAGCTTGTGTGCCAGTCTTGACTCCTGGGTGTGCCACCTCTCTCCCTCTCATTCAGTGGGCCATAGAAAGCCTATTTATTTTTTTAAAAAAATATTATTGGGTTTCTAAAGTCTCCCTTAAAAAACAAAAAATACATAAAAAAACAGTGGGAGAGTAATATTGCCCTTTCAGCTTGTGTGCCAGTCTTGACTCCTGGGTGTGCCACCTCTCTCCCTCTCATTCAGTGGGCCATAGAAAGCCTATTTATTTATTTTTTTAAATATTATTGGGTTTCTAAAGTCTCCCTTAAAAAAAAAAAAAACATAAAAAAACAGTGGGAGAGTAATATTGCCCTTTCAGCTTGTGTGCCAGTCTTGACTCCTGGGTGTGCCACCTCTCTCTCATTCAGTGGGCCAAAGAAACCTTTTTTTTTTTTTTCCTTGATTTGTGTTCTAAAATCTACCTCAACACAAAAACACTACATCAATCAGTGGGAGAAAAATATTGGCCTCAGTCAGGGCTTGTGTGCCACTGCTGTGTGTGCTATCTCTCATTCAGTGGGCTATAGAAAGCCTATTTTTTTTTTTTTAATATTATTTGGTTTCTAAAGTCTCCCTGAAAAAAAAAAAATACCTAAAAAAAAAAAACAGTGGGAGAGTAATATTGCCCTTTCAGCTTGTGTGCCAGTCTTGACTCCTGGGTGTGCCACCTCTCTCCCTCTCATTCAGTGGGCCATAGAAAGCCTATTTGTTTTTTTTTTTAAATATTATTGGGTTTCTAAAGTCTCCCTTAAAAAACAAAAAATACATAAAAAAACAGTGGGAGAGTAATATTGCCCTTTCAGCTTGTGTGCCAGGCTTGACTCCTGGGTGTGCCACCTCTCTCCCTCTCATTCAGTGGGCCATAGAAAGCCTATTTATTTTTTAAAAAAAATATTATTGGGTTTCTAAAGTCTCCCTTAAAAAACAAAAAATACATAAAAAAACAGTGGGAGAGTAATATTGCCCTTTCAGCTTGTGTGCCAGTCTTGACTCCTGGGTGTGCCACCTCTCTCTCATTCAGTGGGCCATAGAAAGCATTTTTTTTTTTTTTCCTTGATTTGTGTTCTAAAATCTACCTCAACACAAAAACACTACATCAATCAGTGGGAGAAAAATATTGGCCTCAGTCAGGGCTTGTGTGCCACTGCTGTGTGTGCTATCTCTCATTCAGTGGGCTATAGAAAGCCTATTTATTTATTTATTTTTTTTCTTATTATTTGGTTTCTAAAGTCTCCCTGAAAAAAAAACATAAAAAAACAGTGGGAGAGTAATATTGCCCTTTCAGCTTGTGTGCCAGTCTTGACTCCTGGGTGTGCCACCTCTCTCCCTCTCATTCAGTGGGCCATAGAAAGCCTATTTATTTTTTTAAAAAAATATTATTGGGTTTCTAAAGTCTCCCTTAAAAAACAAAAAATACATAAAAAAACAGTGGGAGAGTAATATTGCCCTTTCAGCTTGTGTGCCAGGCTTGACTCCTGGGTGTGCCACCTCTCTCCCTCTCATTCAGTGGGCCATAGAAAGCCTATTTATTTATTTTTTTAAATATTATTGGGTTTCTAAAGTCTCCCTGAAAAAAAAAAAATACATAAAAAAACAGTGGGAGAGTAATATTGCCCTTTCAGCTTGTGTGCCAGTCTTGACTCCTGGGTGTGCCACCTCTCTCCCTCTCATTCAGTGGGCCATAGAAAGCCTATTTATTTATTTTTTTAAATATTATTGGGTTTCTAAAGTCTCCCTGAAAAAAAAAAAAATACATAAAAAACAGTGGGAGAGTAATATTGCCCTTTCAGCTTGTGTGCCAGTCTTGACTCCTGGGTGTGCCACCTCTCTCCCTCTCATTCAGTGGGCCATAGAAAGCCTATTTTTTTTTTTTTTAAATATTATTGGGTTTCTAAAGTCTCCCTTAAAAAACAAAAAATACATAAAAAAACAGTGGGAGAGTAATATTGCCCTTTCAGCTTGTGTGCCAGTCTTGACTCCTGGGTGTGCCACCTCTCTCTCATTCAGTGGGCCATAGAAAGCATTTTTTTTTTTTTTCCTTGATTTGTGTTCTAAAATCTACCTCAACACAAAAACACTACATCAATCAGTGGGAGAAAAATATTGGCCTCAGTCAGGGCTTGTGTGCCACTGCTGTGTGTGCTATCTCTCATTCAGTGGGCTATAGAAAGCCTATTTATTTATTTATTTTTTTTCTTATTATTTGGTTTCTAAAGTCTCCCTGAAAAAAAAAAAAAAAACATAAAAAAACAGTGGGAGAGTAATATTGCCCTTTCAGCTTGTGTGCCAGTCTTGACTCCTGGGTGTGCCACCTCTCTCTCTCATTCAGTGGGCTATAGAAAGCCTATTTTTTTTTTTATTTTTTTTTTATATTATTTGGTTTCTAAAGTCTCCCTGAAATAAAAAAAAAACTTAAAAAAACAGTGGGAGAGTAATATTGCCCTTTCAGCTTGTGCGCCAGTCTTGACTCCTGGGTGTGCCACCTCTCTCTCTCTAATTGTGGGCCATAGAAAGCCTTTTTTTTTTTTTTTTTTTAATATTATTTGGTTTCTAAAGTCTCCCTGAGAAAAAAAAAAAAATAAATTAGGTGGGAGATTAATATTGACATTAGTGCTTGAGTGACAGTCCTGCGTGTGTGTCATCTCTGTGATTTTGTGCCACAGAAAACAGAGTGTGTAACATTGTGCCTGATTTTCCTTGTGGTCTCACCAACCTGTTAAGGGATATTGAAATCATACTGAAGTTATAGCTCACCGTGTAAGTTGTTTGACAGCAACAAATAAAGTTACTTTGGTTAAGATTTTAAAACAATGAGGAAGTCTGGTGCAAGAGGTCGTCGTGGGCGTTCATTGTCAGCTGGTAATTAGTGTTGAGCGATACCGTCCGATACTTGAAAGTATCGGTATCGGAAAGTATCGGCCGATACCGGCAAAATATCGGATCCAATCCGATACCGATACCCGATACCAATACAAGTCAATGGGACTCATGTATCGGACGGTATTCCTGATGGTTCCCAGGGTCTGAAGGAGAGGAAACTCTCCTTCAGGCCCTGGGAACCATATTAATGTGTAAAAGAAAGAATTAAAATAAAAAATATCGCTATACTCACCTGTCCGACGCAGCCGGGACTTCAGCGAGGGAACCGGCAGCGTTGTTTGTTTAAAATTCGCGCTATTACTTGGTTACGTGAATTCCCGGCTTGTGATTGGTCAGGTCGGCCATGTTGCCGGGACGCGGACCAATCACAGCAAGCCGTGACGAAATTACGTCACGGCTTGCTGTGATTGGTCCGCGTCCCGGCAATATGGCCGCCCTGACCAATCACAAGCCGTGACGTCACGGGAGGCTGGACACGCGCTCATTTTAAAATGGGCGCGTGTCCAGCCTCCCGTGACGTCACGGCTTGTGATTGGTTGCGCCGCGGTCAACCAATCACAAGCCGGGAGGCTGGACGCGCTCATTTTAAAATGGGCGCGTGTCCAGCCTCCCGTGACGTCACGGCTTGTGATTGGTTGCGCCGCGGTCAACCAATCACAAGCCGAGAGGCTGGACGCGCTCATTTTAAAATGGGCGCGTGTCCAGCCTCCCGTGACGTCACGGCTTGTGATTGGTTGCGCCGCGGTCAACCAATCACAAGCCGAGAGGCTGGACGCGCTCATTTTAAAATGGGCGCGTGTCCAGCCTCCCGTGATGTCACGGCTTGTGATTGGTCAGGGCGGCCATATTGCCGGGACGCGGACCAATCACAGCAAGCCGTGACGTAATTTCGTCACGGCTTGCTGTGATTGGTCCGCGTCCCGGCAACGTGGCCGACCTGACCAATCACAAGCCGGGAATTCACGTAACCAAGTAATAGCGCGAATTTTAAACAAACAACGCTGCCGGTTCCCTCGCTGAAGTCCCGGCTGCGTCGGAGAGGTGAGTATAGCGATATTTTTTATTTTAATTCTCTCTTTTACACATTTTAACATTAATGTTGTTGTGATACCCGATACCCGATACCACAAGAGTATCGGAATCCCGGTATCGGAATTCCGATACAGCAAGTATCGGCCGATACCCGATACTTGCAGCATCGGAATGCTCAACACTACTGGTAATGATGGTAGTGGTAGTGGAGCATCAGGTGGTCGTGGGGATAAAAATATTCCACCTAAGTCTGGAGCTGTGGAGCCAGTTTCGTCGTCAGGCTACACAAGGCCTCGAACGCTCTCTTTTCTGGGAGTAGGAAAACCGCTTTTAAAGGCGGAGCAGCAACAGCAAGTTTTGGCTTACATTGCAGACTCAGCCTCTAGCTCTTTTGCCTCCTCTTCCGAAACTGGTAAATGTAAAAGCAGCGCGTCGCTTGTGGATGTTCACGGTCAGGGACAAGTCGCTTCCTTGTCCTCCTCAGCAAAAACTACAACAAGAGAGAAGGATGCAGCAGGCGACACAACGGGTCACTCCATGGAGCTCTTTACACATACCGTCCCTGGCTTAGAAAGTGAAACATTTAACAGGCCATGCCCATTACAAGTATATTCTGACATGGAGTGCACTGATGCACAGCCACAGCCAGAGTACTATGCTGCTCCTTTGACTCAGACCACCACATTGCCCTCTCAGGGTACAGATCCACAATCAGACCCTGATGAGACTATGTTGCCCCGCCACGAACGCTATACCACCGACCGACACAGTGACACAGACGAAGTTGCACACGAGCTTGAAGAGGAGGTAATAGATGACCCAGTTATTGACCCCGATTGGCAGCCATTGGGGGAACAGGGTGCAGGCGGCAGTAGTTCAGAAGCGGAGGTGGAGGAGGGGCCGCAGCAGGCATCAACATCGCAACAGGTTCCATCTGCCGGGCCCGTATCTGGCCCAAAACGCGTGTCAAAGCCAAAACCTGTTGGAGCACAGCGTTGCCATCCGGTTAAAGCTCAGTCTGCAATCCCTGAAAAGGGATCCGAGTCTAGGAAGAGTGCAGTCTGGCATTTTTTTAAACAACATCCAACTGATCAGCGCAAAGTCATCTGTCAAAAATGTTCAACTAGCTTAAGCAGAGGTCAGAATCTGAAAAGTCTAAATACTAGTTGCATGCATAGACACTTAACCACCATGCATTTTCAAGCCTGGACTAACTACCAAACGTCCCTCAAGGTTGTAGCACCCTCGGCCAATGAAGCTAGTCAGCAACGCAACATCCCTTCCGTCACTGTAAGGCCACCATTTTCCGCACCACCGGCAGTATCTGTGCAGGTTTCTTTGCCAGCCAAAAGCAGTCAGGGTCAGGGAATCACCAGTTTTGTAGGAGGAAATATTGCATCTAGGGCACCGGCGGAAACAATACCGTCTCCAACCGTCTCTCAGTCTGCCATGTACACCGGCACACCCGAAAGTTCCACGATCTCCAGCTCTCCAGTCCAGCTCACCCTACATGAGACTCTGGTTAGAAAAAGGAAGTACTTATCCTCGCATCCGCGTACACAGTGTTTTAACGCCCACATAGCTAGACTAATCTCGTTAGAGATGATGCCCTACCGGTTAGTTGAAAGCGAAGCTTTCAAAGCCCTGATGGAGTACGCTGAACCACGATACGAGCTACCCAGTCGACACTTTTTTTCCAGAAAAGCCATCCCAGCCCTGCACCAGCATGTTAAACAGCGCATCGTCCATGCACTCAGGCAATCTGTGAGTACAAAGGTGCACCTGACTACAGATGCATGGACCAGTAGGCATGGCCAGGGACGTTATGTGTCCATCACGGCACACTGGGTGAATGTGGTGGATGCAGGGTCCACAGGCGACATCAATTTAGGGACAGTTGTGCCTAGCCCACGGTCTAGGAAACAGTTGGCTGTAGGCGTTCGCACCCCCTCCTCCTCCTCCTCCTCGTCCTCCTGCAGAAGCTACAGCTCTTCCACAGAACGCAGTCTGCCAACCACTCCATCGGCAGATGACACTGTTGCACACCAGTTGTCCCATTATGGGCCAGCTACTGCCAAGCGTCAGCAGGCTGTATTGGCTATGAAGTGCTTGGGCGACAACAGACACACCGCGGAAGTTCTGTCCGAGTTCTTGCAACAAGAAACACAGTCGTGGCTGGGCACAGTAGATCTTGAGGCAGGCAAGGTAGTGAGTGATAACGGAAGGAATTTCATGGCTGCCATCTCCCTTTCCCAACTGAAACACATTCCTTGCCTGGCTCACACCTTAAACCTGGTGGTGCAGTGCTTATTGAAAACTTATCCTGGGTTCTCCGACCTGCTCCTCAAAGTGCGTGCACTTTGCTCACATATCCGACGTTCGCCTGTACACGCCAGCCGTATGCAGACCTATCAGCGGTCTTTGAACCTTCCCCAGCATCGCCTAATCATAGACGTTGCAACAAGGTGGAACTCAACACTGCACATGCTTCAGAGACTGTGCGAACAGAGGCGTGCTGTTATTTATTTGTGGGAGGATACACGGGCAGGCAGTAGGATGGCAGACATGGAGTTGTCAGGTGTGCAGTGGTCTAAGATACAAGACATGTGTCAAGTCCTTCAGTGTTTTGAGGAATGCACACGGCTGGTTAGTGCAGACAACGCCGTAATAAGCATGAGCATCCCCCTAATGCGTCTGCTGATGCAAAGTTTGACGCACATAAAGGAGCAGGCGTCTGCACCAGAGGAAGAGGAAAGCCTTGATGACAGTCAGCCATTGTCTGGTCAGGGCAGTGTACAGGACGAGGTAGCGGGCGAAGAGGAGGTGGAGGACGAGGAGGATGATGGGGATGAGTATATTTTTAATGCCGAACCTTTCCCGGGGGCACAGGAAATTGGTTGCGTGTCACGGCCGGGTTCTGGTTTTTTGAGGGACACAAGTGACGTAGATTTGCCTGCAACTGCCCCTCAACCAATCACAACCGGAGATTTTACAACTGGAACTTTGGCCCACATGGCGGATTATGCCTTACGTATCCTAAAAAGGGACACACGCATTACGAAAATGATGAACGATGACGATTACTGGTTGGCCTGCCTCCTTGATCCACGCTATAAAGGCAAATTGCAAAATATTATGCCACATGAGAACTTGGAACTAATATTAGCAACCAAACAATCAACTCTTGTTGACCGTTTGCTTCAGGCATTCCCAGCACACAGCGCACGTGATCGTTCTCACACGAGCTCCAGGGGGCAGCAGACTAGGAGTGTTAGGGGTGCACACATCAGAAGTGGCGTTGGACAGAGGGGTTTTCTGACCAGGTTGTGGAGTGATTTTGCTATGACCGCAGACAGGACAGGTACTGCTGCATCAATTGAAAGTGACAGGAGACAACATTTGTCCAGTATGGTTACTAACTATTTTTCATCCCTTATCGATGTTCTCCCTCAACCGTCATTCCCATTTGATTACTGGGCCTCCAAATTAGACACCTGGCCAGAATTGGCAGAATATGCATTGCAGGAGCTTGCTTGCCCGGCAGCAAGTGTCCTATCAGAAAGAGTATTCAGTGCTGCAGGTTCAATATTAACCGAAAAAAGGACTCGTCTGGCTACCCAAAATGTTGACGATCTAACATTCATTAAAATGAACCACAACTGGATTTCGAAATCTTTTGCCCCACCTTGCCCGGCCGACACCTAGCTTTCCTATGAAAGGCTCTTGCCTGTGAATTACTTTTCTAATGTCTAATTTGCTGCAGCTGATTGTACAGCATACGACATGTTTACACCTCCCTAAATGGCCAAACTCCCCACACGGGGCCGTGGTATCGCGACTTGGCGCAAGCACCCGTGAGACTGCTGTTTGTCTGAAGAGGTGGGTGTGCTCGCTTTTGGTTGACGGCATTGCTACTGGGTCCCTCATAGTACAATGTAGTGTCTCTGGCGGTGGTGGTGCGCACCCAACGTCAGACACACCGTTGTAACATGAGGGGCCCTGGGGCGGTCCCGCCGGCCTCTAGAGAGTTCCCCCCTACCCCAGCTCAAAATGTGCTCTACCACATGCAAAATTATGTCGCACAGCTCCACCAATCTTTAGTCTATTCGCTGACATCATTCAATGTCTGGCACTGACAATACAAATTTGTAGACATCTACGATGCAACTTAAAGTAGTCTGTGTCTGTGTCCTATATTGGCACCATTAAATAGTTACTGCCAAATTACTATGTCAGAAACTCAGCAGATGAGCCCACCCCTGTACCTAAGTATGCCACCTTTTTTTTTGTTTTGGTTGTTTTGCGAGACATTAACATCTATTTATATTTTGGGAGTACTGGGACAGACACTCCTTGCACTACTCCTCCACTCACCACCAAGCTGCCCGTGTATCCATGTAACCGCTGTAAAACTGCCATGAGCCTATTGTTTGTTATTTTAGGCCTTTGAAGCCTGTCTGCGGTCCCTCCTTCCACTAGTCCTCCACTGACCAGACCACTGCTGCCCGTGTACCCCTGGAACCAATTATAAAGTGCCTACAGCCAGCCCATTTTTTTATGTTAGGCCTTTGAAGCCTGTCTGCGGTCCCTCCTTCCACTAGTCCTCCACTGGCCAGACCACTGCTGCCCGTGTACCCCTGGAACCAATTATAAAGTGCCTACAGCCAGCCCATTTTTTTATGTTAGGCCTTTGAAGCCTGTCTGCGGTCCCTCCTTCCACTAGTCCTCCACTGGCCAGACCACTGCTGCCCGTGTACCCCTGGAACCAATTATAAAGTGCCTACAGCCAGCCCATTTTCTTATGTTAGGCCTTTGAAGCCTGTCTGCGGTCCCTACTTTAAATACTCCTCCACTGACCACCAAGCTGCCTGCCCGTGTATCCATGTAACCGCTGTAAAACTGCCATGAGCCTATTGTTTGTTATGTTAGGCCTTTGAAGCCTGTCTGCGGTCCCTACTTTAAATACTCCTCCACTGACCACCAAGCTGCCTGCCCGTGTATCCATGTAACCGCTGTAAAACTGCCATGAGCCTATTGTTTGTTATTTTAGGCCTTTGAAGCCTGTCTGCGGTCCCTCCTTCCACTAGTCCTCCACTGACCAGACCACTGCTGCCCGTGTACCCCTGGAACCAATTATAAAGTGCCTACAGCCAGCCCATTTTCTTATGTTAGGCCTTTGAAGCCTGTCTGCGGTCCCTACTTTAAATACTCCTCCACTGACCACCAAGCTGCCTGCCCGTGTATCCATGTAACCGCTGTAAAACTGCCATGAGCCTATTGTTTGTTATTTTAGGCCTTTGAAGCCTGTCTGCGGTCCCTCCTTCCACTAGTCCTCCACTGACCAGACCACTGCTGCCCGTGTACCCCTGGAACCAATTATAAAGTGCCTACAGCCAGCCCATTTTTTTATGTTAGGCCTTTGAAGCCTGTCTGCGGTCCCTCCTTCCACTAGTCCTCCACTGGCCAGACCACTGCTGCCCGTGTACCCCTGGAACCAATTATAAAGTGCCTACAGCCAGCCCATTTTCTTATGTTAGGCCTTTGAAGCCTGTCTGCGGTCCCTACTTTAAATACTCCTCCACTGACCACCAAGCTGCCTGCCCGTGTATCCATGTAACCGCTGTAAAACTGCCATGAGCCTATTGTTTGTTATGTTAGGCCTTTGAAGCCTGTCTGCGGTCCCTACTTTAAATACTCCTCCACTGACCACCAAGCTGCCTGCCCGTGTATCCATGTAACCGCTGTAAAACTGCCATGAGCCTATTGTTTGTTATTTTAGGCCTTTGAAGCCTGTCTGCGGTCCCTCCTTCCACTAGTCCTCCACTGACCAGACCACTGCTGCCCGTGTACCCCTGGAACCAATTATAAAGTGCCTACAGCCAGCCCATTTTTTTATGTTAGGCCTTTGAAGCCTGTCTGCGGTCCCTCCTTCCACTAGTCCTCCACTGACCAGACCACTGCTGCCCGTGTACCCCTGGAACCAATTATAAAGTGCCTACAGCCAGCCCATTTTCTTATGTTAGGCCTTTGAAGCCTGTCTGCGGTCCCTACTTTAAATACTCCTCCACTGACCACCAAGCTGCCTGCCCGTGTATCCATGTAACCGCTGTAAAACTGCCATGAGCCTATTGTTTGTTATTTTAGGCCTTTGAAGCCTGTCTTCGGTCCCTCCTTCCACTAGTCCTCCACTGACCAGACCACTGCTGCCCGTGTACCCCTGGAACCAATTATAAAGTGCCTACAGCCAGCCCATTTTTTTATGTTAGGCCTTTGAAGCCTGTCTGCGGTCCCTCCTTCCACTAGTCCTCCACTGACCAGACCACTGCTGCCCGTGTACCCCTGGAACCAATTATAAAGTGCCTACAGCCAGCCCATTTTCTTATGTTAGGCCTTTGAAGCCTGTCTGCGGTCCCTACTTTAAATACTCCTCCACTGACCACCAAGCTGCCTGCCCGTGTATCCATGTAACCGCTGTAAAACTGCCATGAGCCTATTGTTTGTTATTTTAGGCCTTTGAAGCCTGTCTGCGGTCCCTCCTTCCACTAGTCCTCCACTGACCAGACCACTGCTGCCCGTGTACCCCTGGAACCAATTATAAAGTGCCTACAGCCAGCCCATTTTTTTATGTTAGGCCTTTGAAGCCTGTCTGCGGTCCCTCCTTCCACTAGTCCTCCACTGACCAGACCACTGCTGCCCGTGTACCCCTGGAACCAATTATAAAGTGCCTACAGCCAGCCCATTTTCTTATGTTAGGCCTTTGAAGCCTGTCTGCGGTCCCTACTTTAAATACTCCTCCACTGACCACCAAGCTGCCTGCCCGTGTATCCATGTAACCGCTGTAAAACTGCCATGAGCCTATTGTTTGTTATTTTAGGCCTTTGAAGCCTGTCTGCGGTCCCTCCTTCCACTAGTCCTCCACTGACCAGACCACTGCTGCCTGTGTACCCCTGGAACCAATTATAAAGTGCCTACAGCCAGCCCATTTTCTTATGTTAGGCCTTTGAAGCCTGTCTGCGGTCCCTACGTTAAATACTCCTCCACTGACCACCAAGCTGCCTGCCCGTGTATCCATGTAACCGCTGTAAAACTGCCATGAGCCTATTGTTTGTTATTTTAGGCCTTTGAAGCCTGTCTGCGGTCCCTCCTTCCACTAGTCCTCCACTGGCCAGACCACTGCTGCCCGTGTACCCCTGGAACCAATTATAAAGTGCCTACAGCCAGCCCATTTTTTTATGTTAGGCCTTTGAAGCCTGTCTGCGGTCCCTCCTTCCACTAGTCCTCCACTGACCAGACCACTGCTGCCCGTGTACCCCTGGAACCAATTATAAAGTGCCTACAGCCAGCCCATTTTCTTATGTTAGGCCTTTGAAGCCTGTCTGCGGTCCCTCCTTCCACTAGTCCTCCACTGGCCAGACCACTGCTGCCCGTGTACCCCTGGAACCAATTATAAAGTGCCTACAGCCAGCCCATTTTCTTATGTTAGGCCTTTGAAGCCTGTCTGCGGTCCCTACTTTAAATACTCCTCCACTGACCACCAAGCTGCCTGCCCGTGTATCCATGTAACCGCTGTAAAACTGCCATGAGCCTATTGTTTGTTATGTTAGGCCTTTGATAGCCTGTCTGCGGTCCCTACTTTAAATACTCCTCCACTCACCACCAAGCTGCCTGCCCGTCTATCCATGTAACCGCTGTAAAACTGCAATGAGCCTATTGTTTGTTATTTTAGGCCTTTGATAGCCTGTCTGCGGCCCCTACTTGCAATACTCCTCCACTGACCACAATGCTGCCTGGAGTGCCTGCCTGTGTATCCATGTAACCGATGTAAAACTGCCATGACTGCCTACTGTTTGTTATTTTAGGCCTTTGATAGCCTGTCTGCAGCCCCTACTTGCAATACTCCTCCACTGACCACACCAATGCTGCCCGTGTACCCCTGGAACCTATTTAAAAGTTCATAGAGCCTAGTTATATATTTTATTTACTATTAATAAGGCCATGATGGACTACGCTGTACCACGCTACAAGCTAACCAGTCGACACTTCTTTTGCGAGAAAAGCCATCCCAACCCTCCACCAGCATGTAGAAGACCGCATTGTCCATGCACTCTGGCAATCTGTGAGTACAAAGGTGCACCTGACAACAGACGCATGGACCTGTAGGCATGGCCACGGAAGATTACGTGTCCATTACGGCGCAATGGGTTAATGTGGTGGATGCATGGTCAACAGGGGACAGCCTACTAAGTCTGTCTGCAGTCCCTAATTCAAATTGTCCTCCACTGTCTAAATCGGAGCTTCCACCTTCTGGCTTTCGGCCTATAGTATCAGAAATTAAACTGCATTTGGCCTTCAACTTTGGTTAGGGCCTACTAACGGCTTCTGCCCCTCCCTGGTGTTGCCCTCAACTAAATAAAGCTGAGCTTCAACCTTCCGGCTCTCATTAAGTGGTTTTAAAAAAAAAAAATGGTGGTTAGGGCCTACTAACGGCTTCTGCCCCTCCCTGGTGTTGCCCTCAACTAAATAAAGCTGAGCTTCAACCTTCTGCTCCAAATTACCATTTTAAAAAATGCAATAGGCTTTTCCGGCCTACTAAAGGTGTCTGTCTGTGTGCCCCTGCCTGGTGTTGCCCTCAACTAAATAAAGCTGAGCTTCAACCTTCTGCTCCAAATTACCATTTTAAAAAATGCAATAGGCTTTTCCGGCCTACTAAAGGTGTCTGTCTGTGTGCCCCTGCCTGGTGTTGTCCTCAACTAAATAAAGCTGAGCTTCAACCTTCCGGCTCTCATTAAGTGGTTTTAAAAAAAAAAAAGGGTGGTTAGGGCCTACTAACGGCTTCTGCCCCTCCCTGGTGTTGCCCTAAACTAAATAAAGCTGAGCTTCAACCTTCTGCTCCAAATTACCATTTTAAAAAATGCAATAGGCTTTTCCGGCCTACTAAAGGTGTCTGTCTGTGTGCCCCTGCCTGGTGTTGTCCTCAACTAAATAAAGCTGAGCTTCAACCTTCCGGCTCTCATTAAGTGGTTTTAAAAAAAAAAAATGGTGGTTAGGGCCTACTAACGGCTTCTGCCCCTCCCTGGTGTTGCCCTCAACTAAATAAAGCTGAGCTTCAACCTTCTGCTCCAAATTACCATTTTAAAAAATGCAATAGGCTTTTCCGGCCTACTAAAGGTGTCTGTCTGTGTGCCCCTGCCTGGTGTTGTCCTCAACTAAATAAAGCTGAGCTTCAACCTTCTGCTCCAAATTACCATTTTAAAAAATGCAATAGGCTTTTCCGGCCTACTAAAGGTGTCTGTCTGTGTGCCCCTGCCTGGTGTTGTCCTCAACTAAATAAAGCTGAGCTTCAACCTTCTGCTCCAAATTACCATTTTAAAAAATGCAATAGGCTTTTCCGGCCTACTAAAGGTGTCTGTCTGTGTGCCCCTGCCTGGTGTTGTCCTCAACTAAATAAAGCTGAGCTTCAACCTTCCGGCTCTCATTAAGTGGTTTTAAAAAAAAAAAATGGTGGTTAGGGCCTACTAACGGCTTCTGCCCCTCCCTGGTGTTGCCCTCAACTAAATAAAGCTGAGCTTCAACCTTCTGCTCCAAATTACCATTTTAAAAAATGCAATAGGCTTTTCCGGCCTACTAAAGGTGTCTGTCTGTGTGCCCCTGCCTGGTGTTGCCCTCAACTAAATAAAGCTGAGCTTCAACCTTCTGCTCCAAATTACCATTTTAAAAAATGCAATAGGCTTTTCCGGCCTACTAAAGGTGTCTGTCTGTGTGCCCCTGCCTGGTGTTGTCCTCAACTAAATAAAGCTGAGCTTCAACCTTCCGGCTCTCATTAAGTGGTTTTAAAAAAAAAAAATGGTGGTTAGGGCCTACTAACGGCTTCTGCCCCTCCCTGGTGTTGCCCTCAACTAAATAAAGCTGAGCTTCAACCTTCTGCTCCAAATTACCATTTTAAAAAATGCAATAGGCTTTTCCGGCCTACTAAAGGTGTCTGTCTGTGTGCCCCTGCCTGGTGTTGTCCTCAACTAAATAAAGCTGAGCTTCAACCTTCTGCTCCAAATTACCATTTTAAAAAATGCAATAGGCTTTTCCGGCCTACTAAAGGTGTCTGTCTGTGTGCCCCTGCCTGGTGTTGTCCTCAACTAAATAAAGCTGAGCTTCAACCTTCCGGCTCTCATTAAGTGGTTTTAAAAAAAAAAATTGGTGGTTAGGGCCTACTAACGGCTTCTGCCCCTCCCTGGTGTTGCCCTCAACTAAATAAAGCTGAGCTTCAACCTTCTGCTCCAAATTACCATTTTAAAAAATGCAATAGGCTTTTCCGGCCTACTAAAGGTGTCTGTCTGTGTGCCCCTGCCTGGTGTTGTCCTCAACTAAATAAAGCTGAGCTTCAACCTTCCGGCTCTCATTAAGTGGTTTTAAAAAAAAAAAATGGTGGTTAGGGCCTACTAACGGCTTCTGCCCCTCCCTGGTGTTGCCCTCAACTAAATAAAGCTGAGCTTCAACCTTCTGCTCCAAATTACCATTTTAAAAAATGCAATAGGCTTTTCCGGCCTACTAAAGGTGTCTGCCCCTCCCTGGTGTTGTCCTCAACTGAACAAAGCTGAGCTTCCACATTCTGGCTTTCGCCCTATACTATCAGATATTAAACTGCATTTGGCCTACTAGTGTGGTTAGGCCCTTGAAACAGTGTCTGCTGCTCTTGGGTTTGCTACTCCACTGAACAAAGCAATGCCGCCTGTTTAGTCCTGTTACCAATTTTGAACTGCATGTAGCCTACTTTATTCTTTGGCCCTATATCTGTTTCCTCCTCATCCTGCCCATTGCCCAGCCACTGCTAAATGAGTCTGCTGGTACATTGACCTAGACCACTACATTCCCCTTGTACTCTACACAGCCAGAATCTGACCCTGCTGAAAGTAAGGTTCCCCTTCCCGCATGTTATACCACCTTACACAGGGACAAAGAGGAAGGTGCAGATGAAAGTGCAGGTTCCTTCATCAGGTGGGGGGGCATACTCGTTGGCGACGTCACTGGCACAGGGCCCCTCAGAGTACGCAAAAGTGTCGCTGCTGGTGGGAGGCGCCCCCGCCATGCAAACACACCGCCGTACTTTGAGGGGCCCTGTGCCAGTGGCAATGCGAACGAGTGGGCCCCCCCCTGCTTGCTCAGGATCACAGCACTTGCAACTTTTAAATACTTACCTTTCCCTGCAACACCGCCGTGACGTAGTCCGCATTTCCTGGGCCCACGAAAAACTTGAGCCAGCCCTACTCCCCCCACAACTTTCCCCCAATTCCCTATGCCCAACTATTATTATACAGTTAATTAAGATTGGCAAGCTTCAGAAACAAGAATGGATGTTTTTGGCATTAAAATGGGCACTGTAGGTGTTTTCCTGGCCTCCACTCACTGCCGACTATGCTTCCCCATTGACTTGCATTGGGTTTCGTGTTTCGGTCGATCCCCGACTTTTAGCGATAATCGGCCGACTGCACTCGACTCGACTCTGGACAAAATCGGGTTTCCCAAAACCCTACTCGATCTTAAAAAAATGAAAGTCGCTCAACCCTAGTTACAAGAAATGGAGCTAACTTCAGCGGTAAAGGAATTAACTACTGCAGTCACACGGAGACCGTGCAGACAGCCGTAAACGGTGCTGCAAGACCCAAAAAACCTCCTCTACTTTATCCTATGTAGTGTTTTTCCACAAGTTAGCTGGATACGGGTGGAAAGACACTAATAGGAATTTTTTGAAAAAATGTGCAGCAGCCTGCACTACTTAAAACAAAAGGAAAATTGATTTGACGGTATGACGCAGTGAAGAACCCTGAGCTGGATACAACCAGGCTATGGCTGCTCACAGACTACAGGGCGAGCTGCAGTCACACGGAGACCGCGCAGACAGCTGTAAACAGCGCTGCAAGGCCCAAAAACACTCCTCTACTTTATCCTATGTAGTGTTTTTCCACAAGTTAGCTGGATACAGGTGGAAAGTCACTAATAGGAATTATTAGAATAAATGAGCAGCAGACTACACTACTTGAAAAAAAATAAATAAATAGAACAGTATGAGGCAATGAACCACCCTCCCTGAACTGAATACAACCAGCTATAGCCTATGGCTGCACACAGACTAGAGAGTGGGCTGCACTCACACACACACACACACAGACCTTGCAGATCGCTGTGAAAACAGCGCTGCAAGGCAAAAGCAAGATGATTAGTAGGTGAACACAGCGGTTGCTAAATTAGCCTTGGAAAAGAACTATGAAGCAAATCGCTATCTCTAAACTGGCCCTCAGTCAGCAAACAGCGTCCTGTCACTAACTGAATTCACAGCAGAGTGAGCGCAAAATGGCGCCAGCGACTTTTAAAATGCAGCATGACATCATTTCAGCAGCCAATCACAGCCTTGCCAGTAGTTTCATGCCCTCCATGCTGAACAGGATGTGCCCACACTTGGAATCATTCTCATTGGCTGAATTCGTGCAAATTTGTGCAGTTTGAATCCTGGGAACTTCCGATTCCGGTATCCGATACGCGGCAAGTATCGGATCTCGGTATCGGAATTCCGATACCGCTAAGTATCGGCCGATACCGATACTTGTGGTATCGGAATGCTCAACACTAGTTATTAGGGAACACAAAAATATGACTTGTTTAGAATCAGCCAATGGACTCAACTCTAGACAAGCTAGATTTTCTTCTCTAGATTTGATTTTGTTCTACTAAAACTATTAGACCTGTTACTTAAAACATACAGGCCAACATACACTCACAAAGTTTCTGTCTGCTTATAGACTCTAAAACTGTTTCTATTCCTTCTGAAGGTATAGTGAAGTCTTTTCTCTCTCTAGATTTTTTAGAGGACTGTATAGATCCCAAGATATCCCATAGCGCTATCCCTATTGAAAATGATTCATCCTTCTCCAGTTTGGTCTAAATAAAGATAGTTGGAGCGCTGACTTCAAAAATTAAACATGATTTTATTGATACAATGATAAGTAACATAGATAATCTTATACATAAAAATTAATGAGGAAGGAAAAGATAGGACCCACAATAGAAGCCCTGGGAATAAGAGGTAAGTGTATGTGTTGAGTTCCCGCCACTGCACAGGTGGAATCTCAAACCATGACCTCTGCGGTCTCCCATTCTTCCCCAGCCGCAGTGGAGTCTGCTCAGCAGAGATGTCTGTCCCAGTGTCTGGCTCAAGCTGATACTGTGCAGCTGGTTACGGCTGCTGCCCCAGGTTCAGCCTTTGTAACCAGCATTAATCAGCAGCTAGCAGACATTTCAGGGACTAAGTCCTGCTTTTCATCTACTGAGCATGCCCGTGGGATGACCTCTCATTGGAGGTCGGAGGTCACATGCTCAGGTCCCGTAGTGGCTCTGATTGGACCACTAGGAAGGTCCCGAAAGGCTACATCTATAAAAGGATCGCATGGCCACTTGGCCATGCGCTAGTATAAACCTGTAATCGTGTGTGTGTGGTTGTATGCCTGTTCTGGTGATTGCTCCTTAATCATTCCCATTCCTAGAGTTGTTGAATGTTCATGAATGTTGGAGCTACCTAGCGCCTTACAGTGCTATCCTTAACACAAGAGTACGATCCTTACTGCGCCTAACCAGCGGCCACCAGCGTGGCGCTGTGCGCAATTAGAGCGCTTTCCTAACCCTTGTAAGGGTATTTAGTGGCGTCCGCCAGTACGGCGCTGTGCGCACTCTGTGTGGTAATCTTTAATTAGTCCTGACAACCGGTCAGTGTAGGGTGGGAACGCCCGCTTGATCTCAGCATCTGACTCAGGGCATCCTTAGGTGCGGGCTCAAAAGCCACCGAGGGTCAGAGCGGGATCAATCACCAGCATAGTGGGAGTGAATTTCAGGGATCCCACTAGCATCCATCTGCTACACCCTGTGACTGCTAACAGGGCACAGTGTTTCCTTAGTTTCTCTGCGACTATGTGAAGTAACAGAGTTCGCATCAGTTCATACCGGGTGACGGAACCCGAGTTTAGTCCAGCGTAGTACCGCCATATAGTGCCACCATTACCTAGCAGCAGGTTCCATCTCTGCACGGTGGACCCCGGGCTGCGAACGCACCTTTTATTATCTTTATATTTATTTGGTGCGTTCCGCCAGCCCTAACAGTATGCACCCTTATAACTTGGGTACAGGCAGTACATTTATTTTATGCCCCTGCTTTCCACATTATCAGTTTATAATTAATGGTAGATCCTCTCAGCACAAGCACTTTTATTGTTGCAATATTACTACATAAGCACTAGGAGAGTATATGTTTACATGATCTTCCAATACTGTATACTTATGTCATTTGTGGAACTGCCTCTCACCCCAACCCTCTATTCCCAGGGTTTCTATTGTGTATCCTTTCTTTTCTTTCCTCAATAATTTTTGCGTATAAGATTATGTATGTTACTTATCATATTATCAATAAATTCATATTTAATTTTTGAAGTCAGCACTCCAATTATCTTTATTTATATCTTTTAGGAGTTTCTTCTATAATTTTTATCCTCATTTTTTGATCAAGACTGCACTATTGATTATGTTCATTATATTAATCACGACTTGTCTTATAATCAATTACCCTGTGAATTATTTAATATTCTAGCTTGGTCTATGTATTCTTAAGCAGTCCCATGATTCTGCTCTGGCAACTCACTCTGGAGTTAACAACAATCCAACCAGTAACTAAATTCTTAGTGGCCATCCATCGTTAGGGACTGTAGGCTATATGATCTTGTTTGTGAAATTTTCGCCAGGGCCGAGATGTCCCGTACCCAACTCTCTTAATTTCTCCATCTGTTACTAGCCCATACGAGTCCTTCGACCCACCTCCACAGTATATGGACTTCATTACCAACCTCACACTCCCAAAAAGGAAGACTGTTAACAGTGTGATGGTGGACAGGTCCAATAAGCAGTGTAATATTACCCCTCTGTCTGGGTTGCTTGTTCATCTACAAATTTTGGAGGGAATTCTGTAAAATGATTAATATTATTTTTCCTTTTTTTTCTGCCTCCATCCAGACACCAATGGCCAAAGAGAATGTGTTAGTTAGATGTTTAATCAATATCTTCGGTGTCATACATTTGGTAGAGCTCTCACTCTTATATTTGGGATGTCCTTCCCTCATTCCAAATTGTTAGCTAAATAGTGGAATATTCTCCATCACTTTACAATGCCAGCTCAAACATGCCTATTTGAATTTTGGGCTTCGCTCGCTACCACCACCACGTCCATCGCCATGTCATTATGGGGCCCTAACTTGACATTTTCAGAGGGCCAGCAGGTGCCTTGTAACCTGAGTTTGGGAAGGACCCTCAAGTGGCCCTGTATCATATATTTGGAAGAGCTCTCACTCCTATATTTGGGAGGACCCTCCCTCATTCCAAATTGTTAGCTAGATAGTGGAATACATATTCCCTATGACTGTAGAATGTCAGAATGTAGAGATTTGAGAGCTCCACAGTTCATTTTGGCCACCAGATCCCAATGGAGCCACTGTCATAGTGGACGAAGCCGCTTTAAGGTGAATATATTACAGGAGTTGGGGGAGCTGTATGCTCAATGTCAGTAAATTGGATTCTACCAGACATCAAAAGCATTAGAATTAAATTCTGAATACAGTGTATGCAAGCAAGGGCTTGTATTGTGGTCAGTCTGTCAGGCCTGAAACCCATGTCAGGAACATGTACAAGCCTCATTTTACTTGGAAGCAGCCTCCACAAGGGAAAGAGACAGGAGTGCCACTGACAAATCTGCACAAGCTTACACAATTCTTCTGGAAACTGCACAACCAGGCAGAATGAATCTTTTGCATGGTTTTGAGCAACAATGGAGTAATTGCAGGATATGTCCCAGAGAGTGATAAGGTCTGTGGAGTGTATTACTCAGGTGACAAGGCAGTGCTACAAAGCTCAAGTAAAGGCCTTAGTGTGGCAATGACCATGCTCCAATATGTGTAAGCCTGTGGCCTGAATAGGTCTGTGGAGCATATTAACCCAGTCTCAGACATGCTTAAAATGTACAGAAACTGGGCAATACCCCAACACTATTTTCTGTTAGGACCCAAATTTAGAAAATTTAAGGGAAGCGACAGTTTAATAAAGATACACAAGTCGCATTAAAGGTACCGTCACACTAGGCGATATCGCCAGCGATCCGTGACGTTGCAGCGATCTGGATAGCGATATCGCTGTATTTGACACGCAGCAGCGATCTGGATCCCGCTGTGAAATTGCTGGTCGCTGCTAGAAGGTCTGCACTTTATTTGGTCGCTAGGTCGCCGTGTATCGCCGTGTTTGACAGCAAAAGCAAGGATACCAGCGATATTTTACACTGGTAACCAGGGTAAACATCGGGTTACTAAGCGCAGGGCCGCGCTTAGTAACCCGATGTTTACCCTGGTTACCAGCGTAAAAGTTAAAAAAACAAACAGCACATACTCACCAGCGCGTCCCCCAGCCTCTGCTTCCTGACACTGACTGAGCGCCGGCCCTAAACTGAAAGTGAAAGCACAGCGGTGACGTCACCGCTGTGCTGTTAGGGCCGGAGCTCAGTCAGTGTCAGGAAGCAGAGGCTGGGGGACGCGCTGGTGAGTATGTGCTGTTTGTTTTTTTAACTTTTACGCTGGTAACCAGGGTAAACATCGGGTTACTAAGCGCGGCCCTGCGCTTAGCAACCCGATGCTTACCCTGGTTACCCGGGGACCTCGGCATCGTTGGTC
Source organism: Ranitomeya variabilis (assembly GCF_051348905.1). Classification (NCBI taxonomy): domain Eukaryota; kingdom Metazoa; phylum Chordata; class Amphibia; order Anura; family Dendrobatidae; genus Ranitomeya; species Ranitomeya variabilis. The sequence goes on along the minus strand of NC_135237.1, from coordinate 325,205,918 downwards.
GCTGGAGAGCGGTCTGTGTGACAGCTCTCCAGCGACCAAACAGCGACGCTGCAGCGATCGGCATCGCTGTCGCTATCGCTGCAGCGTCGCTTAATGTGACGGTACCTTTAGGAGCCTGGAAAAGCCAGCAATGGTATTTGTCCAGAACAGGACAATGTAAAGTGGTAGCGAATATGTATGCTCTATCTAACTAACAATTTGTGAACAAACATACTGTATATGCTGACAAGGGACACTGAACGCTGTGCAGGGACAACGAACTGGATGTGGTTGCTGACTGTTGCGTCTGTGTAACTGCAGGTTGTGAGCAGGAAGCATCAACGCCTGCTTCCTGGACAGCAGATTGTGAAGGCCGTAAAACAGGGGGAAGGGCCTGTGGTTTCAACCTCACACACAGATCTTGTACACAAGCATTTCACCCACCTACTGGGGTGCTGCATGTGTGAGCAGTATATGGCATATGTTAACCTCTTCATGACCCAGCCTATTTTGACCTTAATGACCTGGCTGTTTTTTGCAATTCTGACCAGTGTCCCTTTATGAGGTAATAACTCAGGAACGCTTCAACGGATCCTAGCGATTCTGAGACTGTTTTTTCGTTACATATTGGGCTTCATGTTAGTGGCAAATTTAGGTCGATAATTTCTGAGTTTATTTAAAAATTTTCACAATTTTTATTTTTATTCTGTTAAACCAGAGAGATATGTGACACAAAGTAGTTAATAAATAACATTTCCCACATGTCTACTTTACATCAGCACAATTTTGGAAACAAATTTTTTTTTTGCTAGGAAGTTATAGGGGTTAAAATTTGACCAGTGATTTCTCATTTTTACAACAAAATTTACAAAACCATTTTTTTTAGGGACCACCTCACATTTGAAGTCATTTTGAGGGTTCTATATGGCTGAAAATACCCAAATGTGACACCATTCTAAAAATTACACCCCTCAAGGTGCTCAAAACCACATTCAAGAAGTTTATTAACCCTTCAGGTGTTTCACAGCAGCAGAAGCAACATGGAAGTAAAAAATGAACATTTAACTTTTTAGTCACAAAAATGATGTTTTAGCAACAATTTTTTTATTTTCCCAAGGGTAAAAGGAGAAATTGGACCACGAACGATGTTGTCCAATTTGTCCTGAGTACGCTGATACCTCATATGTGGGGGTAAACCACTGTTTGGGCGCACGGCAGGGCTCGGAAGGGAAGGAGCGCCATTTGACTTTTTGAATGAAAAATTGGCTCCAATCTTTAGCGGACACCATGTCGCGTTTGGAGAGCCCCCGTGTGCCTAAACATTAGAACTCCCCCACAAGTGACCCCATTTTGGAAACTAGACCCCCCCAAGGAACTTATCTAGAAGCATAGTGAGCACTTTAAACCCTCAGGTGCTTCACAAATTGATCCGTAAAAATGAAAAAGTACTTTTTTTTCACACAAAATTTCTTTTAGCCTCAATTTTTTCATTTTCACATGGGCAACAGGATAAAATGGATCCTAAAATTTGTTGGGCAATTTCTCCTGAGTACGCCGATACCTCATATGTGGGGGTAAACCACTGTTTGGGTGCACGGCAAGGCTTAGAAGGGGAGGCGCGCCATTTGACTTTTTGAATGGAAAATTAGCTCCAATCGTTAGCGGACACCATGTCGCGTTTGGAGATCCCCTGTGTGCCTAAACATTGGAGCTCCCCTACAAGTGAACCCATTTTGGAAACTAGACCCCCCCAAGGAACTTATCTAGATGCATAATGAGCACTTAAAACCCCCAGGTGCTTCACAGAAGTTTATAACGCAGAGCCGTGAAAATAAAAAATAATTTTTCTTTCCTCAAAAATGATTTTTAGCCCGGAATTTTTTATTTTCCCAAGGGTAATAGGAGAAATTGGACCCCAAATGTTGTTGTCCAGTTTGTCCTGAGTATGATGATACCCCAGATGTGGGGGTAAACAACTGTTTGGGCGCACGGCAGGGCTCGGAAGGGAAGGCACGCCATTTGGCTTTTTGAATGGAAAATTAGCTCCAATCATTAGCGGACACCATGTCGCGTTTGGAGATCCCCTGTGTGCCTAAACATTGGAGCTCCCCTACAAGTGAACCCATTTTGGAAACTAGACCCCCCCAAGGAACTTATCTAGATGCATAATGAGCACTTAAAACCCCCAGGTGCTTCACAGAAGTTTATAACGCAGAGCCATGAAAATAAAAAATAATTTTTCTTTTCTCAAAAATGATTTTTAGCCCACAATTTTTTATTTTCCCAAGGGTAACAGGAGAAATTGGACCCCAAAAGTTGTTGTCCAGTTTCTCCTGAGTATGCTGATACCCCACATGTTGGGGTAAACCACTGTTTTGGCACACGTCAGGGTTCGGAAGGGAAGTAGTGACGTTTTGAAATGCAGACTTTGATGGAATGCTCTGCGGGCGTCAGGTTGCGTTTGCAGAGCCCCTGATGTGCCTAAACAGTAGGAACTCCCCACAAGTGACCCCATGTTGGAAACTAGACCCCCAAGGGAACTTATCTAGATGTGTGGTGAGCACTTTGAACCCCCAAGTGCTTCACAGAAGTTTATAACGCAGAGCCGTGAAATTAATAAATGTTTCCTTTCCTCAAAAATATTTTTTTAGCCCAGAATTTTTTAATTTTCCCAGGGGTAACAGGAGAAATTTGACCCCAAAAGTTGTTGTCCAGTTTCTCCTGAGTACGCTGATACCTCATATGTGGGGGTAAACCACTGTTTTGGCACACGTCGGGGTTCGGAAGGGAAGTAGTGACGTTTTGAAATGCAGACTTTGATGGAAAGCTCTGCGGGCGTCAGGTTGCGTTTGCAGAGCCCCTGATGTGCCTAAACAGTAGGAACTCCCCACAAATGACCCCATTTTGGAAACTAGACCCCCAAGGGAACTTATCTAGATGTGTGGTGAGCACTTTGAACCCCCAAGTGCTTCACAGAAGTTTATAACGCAGAGCCGTGAAAATAATAAATGTGTTTCCTTTCCTCAAAAATATTTTTTAGCCCAGAATTTTTTAATTTCCCAAGGGTAACAGGAGAAATTTGACCCCAAAAGTTGTTGTCCAGTTTCTCCTGAGTACGCTTATACCCCATATGTGGGGGTAAACCACTGTTTGGGCGCACGTCAGGCCTCGGAAGGGAAGTAGTGACATTTGAAATGCAGACTTTGATGGAATGGTCTGCGGGCATCATGTTGCATTTGCAGGGCCCTGATGTGCCTAAACAGTAGAAACACCCCACAAGTGACCCCATTTTGGAAACTAGACCCCCCAAGGAACTTATCTAGATGTGTGGTGAGCACTTTCAACCCCCAAGTGCTTCACAGAAGTTTATAACGCAGAGCCGTGAAAATAAAAAATAATTGTTCTTTCCTCAAAAAAGATGTTTTAGCAAGCAATTTTTAATTTTCCTAAGGGTAACAGGAGAAATTTGACCCCAAAAGTTGTCCAGTTTCTCCTGAGTACGCTGATACCCCATATGTGGGGGTAAACCACTGTTTGGGCGCACGTCAGGGCTCGGAAGGGAAGTAGTGACATTTGAAATGCAGACTTTGATGGAATGGTCTGCGGGCATCATGTTGCATTTGCGGAGCCCTGATGTGCCTAAACAGTAGAAACACCCCACAAGTGACCCCATTTTGGAAACTAGACCCCCCAAGGAACTTATCTAGATGTGTGGTGAGCACTTTCAACCCCCAAGTGCTTCACAGAAGTTTATAACGCAGAGCCGTGAAAATAAAAAATAATTGTTCTATCCTCAAAAATTATGTTTTAGCAAGTAATTTTTTATTTTTCCAAGGGTAACAGGAGAAATTTGACCGCAATAGTTGTTGCCCAGTTTGTCCTGAGTACGTTGGTACCCCATATGTGGGGGTAACCCACTGTTTGGGCGCACGTCGGGGCTTGGAAGGGAGGGAGCACCATTTGACTTTTTGAACGCAAGATTGGCTGGAATCAATGGTGGCGCCATGTTGCGTTTGGAGACCCCTGATGTGCCTAAACAGTGGAAACCCCTCAATTCTAACTTCAACACTAACCCCAACACACCCCTAACCCTAATACCAACTGTAGCCATAACCCTAATCACAACCCTAACCCCAACACACCCCTAACCACAACCCTAACCCCAACACAGCCGTAACCCTAATCCCAACCCTAACCCTAATCCTAACCCTAATCCCAACCCTAACCACAACTGTAACCCCAACACACCCCTAACCCTATCCATAACCCTAACCACAAGCCTAATCTTAACTCTATTTCCAACCCTAGCCCTAATTCCAACCCTAACTCTAATTCCAACCCTAACCCTAAGGCTATGTGCCCACGTTGCGGATTCGTGTGAGATTTTTCCACACCATTTTTGAAAAATCTGCAGGTAAAAGGCACTGCGTTTTACCTGCGGATTTACAGCGGATTTCCAGTGTTTTTTTGTGCGGATTTCACCTGCGGATTCCTATTGAGGAACAGGTGTAAAATGCTGCGGAATCCGCACAAAGAATTGACATGCTGCGGAAAATACAACACAGCGTTTCCGCATGGAATTTTCCGCACCATGGGCACAGCGGATTTGGTTTTCCATAGGTGTACATGGTACTGTAAACCTGATGGAAAACTGCTACGAATTCGCAGCGGCCAATCCGCTGCGGATCCGCGGCCAATCCGCTGCGGATCTGCGGCCAATCTGCTGCGGATCCGCAGCCAAATCCGCACTGTGTGCACATGCCCTAACCCTACCCCTAACCCTAACCCTAATCCTACCCCTAACCCTACACCTAACCCTAACCCTAGTTCTAACCCTAACCCTAGTGGAAAAAGAAAAAAAAATATTTTCTTTTTTTATTATTGTCCCTACCTATGGGGGTGATAAAGGGGGGGGTCATTTGCTATTTTTTTTATTTTGATCACTGTGATAGGTTATATCACAGTTATCAAACTATACCTGGAACGAATCTGCTGGCCGGCAGATTCGGCGGGCGCACTGCGCATGCGCCCGCCATTTTGGAAGATGGCGGCGCCCATGGAGAAGACGGATGGACACCGGGAGCCTCGGTAAGTATAAGGGGGTGGAGATCGGGGCACGGGGGGGCATCGGAGCACGGGGGGGTGGCATAGGAGCACGGGGGAGCGGACAGGAGGACGGGGGAGCGGAGCACAAGACGGAGGGGAGCGGACCACAGATCGGTGGCTTGGGGTGGGCGATCGGTGGGGTGGGGGGGTGTCACATCAGTGTTATCAGCCATAGCCGATGATATGGCAGCATCGGCCATGGCTGGATTGTAATATTTCACCAGTTTTTTAGGTGAAATATTACAAATCGCTCTGATTGGCAGTTTCACTTTCAACAGCCAATCAGCGCGATTGTAGCCACGGGAGGGTGAAGCCACCCCCTGGGCTGTAGTACCACTCCCCCTGTCCCTGCAGATCGGGTGAAATTGGAGTTAACCCTTTCACCCGATCTGCAGGGACGCGATCATTCCATGACGCCACATAGGCGTCATGGGTCGGATTGGCACATGTTTTCATGATGCCTACGTGGCGTCATGGGTCGGGAAGGGGTTAACAGAGGTATTATGTAGAATTTCCCTTTATATAGGGATGTGTGGGTAAGATTTTCGAACTACCAGCATATATAGAGCATGTTTTATTACTCATTATTATTCTGTGTAAGGCTGAAACCTGAAGAAGTGAGTGGAGCATATTAATGCATTGATGTTCCATAATGTCCAAGTACAGACACGAAAATCAACAACAGGCTTACCAGATATACACTGAAAGAAACCGTGATGGGAACCTCACAATACATTTTGCAGTTATTATCATTGTTTGAGATAGGGAGTATAAGTTTCACCATTGCACAATGGGCAAAGTTCTCAAAAAAATACCCAAGGGGTCTGTATCAGACAATCTGAAAAATGCCATAATAGGAACATCACAATACATTTTGCAGTTATTACAAGAGGTAGAGAAAAGGAGTAAAAGTTTCAACATTGCACAATGTGCAAAGTTTTCAAAAAATTACCAAAGGGGTCTGTATCAGACAAGCTGAAAGAGGCCTTGATGGGGACCTCACAATACATTTTGCAGTTATTACAAGAGATAGAGATAGGGAGTACAAGTTTCATCATTGCACAATGTGCAAAGTTTTCAATAAGAAAAAAACATTATCCATGTGGGGTATGGATAAATGACCACTAAGTACTTGTTGCAGAAGCAGGAGGAGGAAGCTGAGGAGAAGGATGAGATGATTTCCTGAACAAAATGGGTTTGGATGGTAAGTAATGGATGTTATGACTACTTCCAAAAAAACAATTGGGCTGCATTTACATTACGTTGCTGTAATCCGTAGGGCTTACAAAGTCGGAGGAAATCCAGCTCTTGTTCAATTTTAGAGGAGTCAGCCTGACAGCATTTTTTGTTGACAGCCGTGTGCATTTATCCGTTATGATTGCACCAGCCAAACTAAAAACCAGCTCAGACAACACTCTTGCAGCAGGGAATGGCAGCACCTCCAAAGTGTACAAGGAGAAGTCAGGCCAAATGTGCAGCTTGGGTAACCAATAGTTAAAGGGCACTAAAGAATCAGGAAGGATGCTGGTATGATCACTTAAGTACTCCTTCACCATCTTGGTCAACTTCTCTCTCCTCGTCACAGGTACACCCACAGATAATCCTTGCTGATGTGAATGTTTTATGAAAATTTCCCAGTTGGTGGACATTTTTCCCCCTACTGAGTTGCACCTGGTGTGCGTGGCCCCCCTGTAATCCTTGTAGGTCAAAAGAGCCAGCACCTCTGTCAGAAGCGTTGTCTGAGGGTAATCTTTTTAGCAAGTCTTCCACAATGGCCCTCTGGCATGCATGCACTGAAAATGGCAGACTACAAAGAGTCAAACATTCAGTGTGCTAACCAGGAAGAATTCTAACCATCCTCTCCTCCTCACTATGCATAGCCTCCTCCTTCTCCTCTTTAGGCCATCCATGCTGAACAGGCATGAAGCTGGGATTGGGAGTCCCCTCTGTAGCTCAAACCAAAAACTTCTGTTACTCCTCATCCTCCTATTCCTTGTCAACCAATGTGGCTTGAGAATACTGTGTGAGGCTGAGCTCTGTGGTATCAGCCACTGTGAAATCTTGCTCTATAGCCACCTGCTCATGCATGGAACGTGTATCAGCTTGCCGAGCTTTAAAGCCGCCACCAAGTTACACCTATCGCACACAACCAGACCTGGTTGAAGGGTCAGTGGGGAGAGCCACTGATCAGTCTGTTCTTTTAGCCCTTTCAACAACTCGGCTGCGTTGTGAGCTTTATCACCTCAACAGATGAGCTTCATCAGAGCGTGCTGCCGCTTCGCCAAGGCAGTGCTGCAGACTTCCCAGCTGGTGAGTGATGGGGAGGCTAGTTCCACTGAGGATGAGGAGGAGGAGAGAAAGCAACTGAAATACAAGGAGACTGAAACCCTGATGGAAGTTGGGCCCACTTTTGTTGGTGTGAGTAAGTTGTGTGATGTCTGTTATGATCCTTAGTGGCTGAGGATCACGAATAGACCAGCAAGTGAATAAACTAAGGACAAGCTCTAGGGAGATGGTAACTGGACTGATCGCAAATCTGAACCTATCAAACACAACTAGAGGTAGCCGGTGAACGTGCCTAAAAAATTCCTAGACGTCTCGAGCCAGCCTGAGGAACTAGATACCCCTAAAGAGAAAGAAAGACCTCGCTTGCCTCCAGAGAAATAATCCCCAAAGATATAGAAGCCCCCAACAAATATTAACGGTGAAGTAAGAAGAAGGCACATACGTAGGGATGAAATCAGATTCAGCAAAAGAGGCCCACTAGTACTAGAAAGCAGAAAATAGCGCAGGGGTCTATGCGATCAATAAAAAACCCTTACAAAATATCCATCCTGAGATTTCAATAACCCACGCACCAACTAATGGTGTGTGGGGAGAAACTCAGTCCACTAGAGCATCCAGCAAGCGAGGGAATCACATTTTAGCAAGCTGGACAAGAAAACATGATAAACACTGCTGATCAAAAAATGAGCAAACAAAACTTAGCTTGTCCTGGATGGACTGGGAGCGAGGTAGTCAGAAGGAATCTGAGTAGCACTGATTACATCGACAGCCGGCAACAAGTGGAAGTAAAACAGAGCTATATAGGAACCTCCCAGAGGATAACGAACCAGCTGATAGCCAGAGACCAGCAGGATAACAAACAAAGCCACCAGGGGGAGCCCAAAGCAAAAGTCACACCATTCCACCAGTGACCACAAGAGGGAGCCTGAAAACAGAGTTCACAACAGTACCCCCCCCTTAAGGAGGGGTCACCGAACCCTCATGAAAACCCCCAGGGCGATCAGGATGAGCCACATGGAAGGCACAAACCAAATCGGCCGCATGAACATCAGAGGCGACAACCCAAGAATTATCCTCCTGACCATAGCCCTTCCACTTGACCAAATACTGGAGCCTCCGTCTAGAAACACGAGAATCCAAGATCTTCTCCACCACGTATTCCAATTCTCCCTCAACCAGCACCGGGGCAGGAGGCTCAACCGGAGGAACCACAGGTACCACATACCTCCGCAACAACGAGCGATGGAACACATTATGAATAGCAAATGATGCCGGGAGGTCCAGACGGAATGACACAGGGCCAAGGACTTCTAGAATCTTATAAGGACCAATAAACCGAGGCTTGAACTTAGGAGAGGAGACCTTCATAGGAACGAAGCGAGAAGACAACCACACCAAGTCCCCAACACAAAGTCGGGGACCCACACAGCGACGGCGGTTGGCAAAGAGCTGAGCCTTCTCTTGTGACAACTTCAAATTGTCCACCACATGATTCCAAATCTGATACAACCTATCCACCACAACATCCACTCCAGGACAGTCAGAAGGCTCCACCTGACCCGAGGAAAAACGAGGATGAAACCCCGAATTACAAAAAAAAGGAGAAACCAAAGTAGCAGAACTAGCCCGATTATTAAGGGCAAACTCGGCCAACGGCAAAAAAGTAACCCAGTCGTCCTGGTCAGCAGAAACAAAACATCTTAAATAAGTCTCCAAGGTCTGATTAGTTCGCTCAGTTTGGCCATTCGTCTGAGGATGGAAGGCCGACGAAAAAGACAATTCAATGCCCAACTTAGCACAAAAGGTCCGCCAAAATCTAGACACAAACTGGGATCCTCTGTCAGAAACAATGTTCTCAGGAATCCCGTGCAAACGAACCACATTTTGAAAAAACAGTGGAACCAACTCAAAGGAGGAAGGCAACTTAGGCAAGGGCACCAAATGGACCATCTTAGAAAAACGATCACACACCACCCAGATGACAGACATTCTCTGAGAGACAGGGAGATCTGAAATAAAATCCATGGAAATGTGCGTCCAAGGCCTCTTCGGGACAGGCAAAGGTAACAGCAAACCACTGGCACGAGAACAGCAAGGCTTAGCCCGAGCACAAATTCCACAAGACTGCACAAAGGAACGCACATCCCGCGACAAGGAAGGCCACCAAAAAGACCTGGCCACCAAGTCTCTGGTACCAAATATTCCAGGATGGCCCGCCAACACCGAAGAATGAACCTCGGAGATGACTCTGTTGGTCCATCTATCCGGGACAAACAGTCTCTCCGGTGGACAGCGGTCAGGTCTATCTGCCTGAAACTCTTGCAGCACACGTCGCAAATCTGGGGAGATGGCAGACAAAATCACCCCTTCTCTAAGGATACCAGCCGGCTCTGAATCTCCAGGAGAGTCAGGCACAAAACTCCTAGAAAGAGCATCAGCCTTCACATTCTTCGAACCCGGCAGGTACGAGACCATGAAATCAAAACGAGGGAAAAACAACGACCAACGAGCCTGTCTGGGATTCAGCCGCTTGGCCGACTCGAGATAAATCAAATTCTTGTGATCAGTCAAGACCACCACACGATGTTTAGCTCCCTCGAGCCAATGTCGCCACTCCTCAAATGCCCACTTCATAGCCAACAGCTCCCGATTACCGACATCATAATTCCGCTCGGCAGGCGAAAACTTTCTTGAAAAGAAAGCACATGGCTTCATCACAGAGCCATCGGGGCTTCTCTGCGACAAAACAGCCCCCACTCCAATCTCGGAAGCATCAACCTCCACCTGGAAGGGAAGTGAGACATCTGGCTGACATAAGACCGGAGCCGAAGAAAACCGACGCTTCAGCTCCCGAAAGGCCTCCACAGCCGCAGAAGACCAATTAGTCACATCAGAACCCTTCTTGGTCAAATCCGTCAAAGGCTTAACAACGCCAGAAAAATTAGCTATGAAGCGACGGTAAAAATTAGCAAAACCCAAGAACTTCTGAAGACTCTTAACAGATGTAGGCTGCGTCCAGTCATGAATAGCCTGAACCTTGACTGGGTCCATCTCAATAGTAGAAGGAGAAAAAATGAAACTCAAAAAAGAAATCTTCTGGACTCCAAAAAGACATTTTGAGCCCTTCACAAATAAAGCATTGTCACGCAGGACCTGAAAGACCATCCTGACCTGCTTAACATGAGACTCCCAATCATCCGAAAAAACCAGAATATCATCCAGATACACAATCATAAACTTATCCAGATATTCACGGAAGATGTCATGCATAAAGGACTGAAAGACTGAAGGAGCATTAGAAAGTCCAAAAGGCATCACCAAGTACTCAAAATGGCCTTCAGGCGTATTAAATGCAGTTTTCCATTCATCACCCTGTTTTATACGCACAAGGTTATACGCACCACGAAGATCTATCTTGGTGAACCAACTAGACCCCCTAATGCGAGCAAACAAATCAGTTAACAATGGCAAAGGATACTGAAATTTGACCGTGATTTTATTCAAAAGGCGATAATCAATACAAGGTCTCAGGGAACCATCCTTCTTAGCCACAAAAAAGAATCCTGCACCAAGAGGGGATGAGGACGGGCGAATATGTCCCTTCTCTAAAGACTCCTTTATATAACTCCGCATGGCAGAATGCTCCGGCACAGATAAATTGAAAAGTCGTCGCTTAGGAAACTTACTACCAGGAATCAAATTTATAGCACAATCACAGTCCCTATGAGGAGGTAGAGAATTGAGTTTGGGCTCCTCAAATACATCCTGGTAGTCTGACAAAAACTTAGGGACTTCAGAAGGAGTGGACGAAGCAATTGACACCATAGGAGCGTCACCATGAATTCCCTGACAACCCCAACTTGACACCGACATAGCTTTCCAATCCAGGACTGGATTATGAGTCTGCAACCATGGCAGACCCAACACGACGACATCATGCAAATTATGCAGTACAAGAAAGCGAATCACCTCCTGATGAACAGGAGTCATGCACATGGTCACTTGTGTCCAGTACTGAGGTCTATTCGTAGCCAATGGTGTAGAATCAATTCCCCTTAGTGGAATAGGGAATTTTAAAGGCTCCAAATCAAAACCACAGCGCCTGGCAAATGACAAATCCATCAGACTCAGGGCGGTACCTGAATATACAAAAGCATTAACCGGGTAAGATGACAGGGAACAAATCAGGGTAACAGACAAAATGAACTTAGGCTGTAAAGTACCAATGGTGACAGATTTATCAACCTTATTTTTGCGCTTAGAGCATGCTGAGATAACATGAGCTGAGTCACCACAGTAAAAGCACAACCCATTTTGCCGTCTATAATTTTGCCGTTCACTTCTGGTCAGAATTCTGTCACATTGCATAGATTCAGCTGTCTGCTCAGACGACACCGCCAAATGGTGCACAGGTTTGCGCTCCCGCAAACGCCGATCAATCTGAATGGCCAGAGTCATTGACTCATTCAGACCTGCAGGCGTAGGGAACCCCACCATGACATTCTTAATGGCTTCAGAAAGACCTTCTCTGAAATTTGCAGCCAGGGCACACTCATTCCACTGAGTAAGCACCGACCATTTCCGAAATTTCTGGCAGTACACCTCTCCTTCATCTTGCCCCTGCAAGAGGGCCAATAACGTTTTTTCAGCCTGGTTCTCAAGATTAGGTTCCTCATAGAGCAATCCAAGGGCTAGAAAAAACGCATCTACACTAAGCAATGCAGGATCCCCTGGCGCCAATGCGAAGGTCCAATCTTGAGGGTCACCACGCAAAAAGGAAATGATAATCTTAACTTGCTGAACGGCATCACCAGAGGAACAAGGTTTCAATTAAAGAAACAACTTACAATTGTTCCTAAAGTTCAGGAACCTAGATCTATCTCCAGAAAACAACTCCGGAATAGGTATTCTAGGCTCTGACATAGGACTGTGAACAACAAAATCCTGAATACTTTGAACCCTAGCAGCAAGATGATCCAGACTGGAAGCCAAGCTCTGGACATCCATGTCAGCAGCTGAACTCAGAGCCACACCAAGATTAAGAGGAGGAGAGAAGCTAGCCACAGCAGCTAGACACACGGCAAAAAAAAAAAAAATTCTCAAGGCTTCTTTTCTCCTGCTTCTGCCATGCAATTAACACTTGGTGGCCAGCTGTACTGCTATGATCCTTAGTGGCTGAGGATCACGAATAGACCAGCAAGTGAATAAACTTAGGACAAGCTTTAGGGAGATGGTAACTGGACTGATCGCAAATCTGAAACTATCAAACACAACTAGAGGTAGCCGGTGAACGTGCCTAAAAAATTCCTAGACGTCTCGAGCCAGCCTGAGGAACTAGCTACCCCTAAAGAGAAAGAAAGACCTCGCTTGCCTCCAGAGAAACAATCCCCAAAGATATAGAAGCCCCCAACAAATATTAACGGTGAAGTAAGAAGAAGGCACATACGTAGGGATGAAATCAGATTCAGCAAAAGAGGCCCACTAGTACTAGAAAGCAGAAAATAGCGCAGGGGTCTATGCGATCAATAAAAAACCCTTACAAAATATCCATCCTGAGATTTCAATAACCCACGCACCAACTAATGGTGTGTGGGGAGAAACTCAGTCCACTAGAGCATCCAGCAAGCGAGGGAATCACATTTTAGCAAGCTGGACAAGAAAACATGATAAACACTGCTGATCAAAAAATGAGCAAACAAAACTTAGCTTGTCCTGGATGGACTGGGAGCGAGGTAGTCAGAAGGAATCTGAGTAGCACTGATTACATCGACAGCCGGCAACAAGTGGAAGTAAAACAGAGCTATATAGGAACCTCCCAGAGGATAACGAACCAGCTGATAGCCAGAGACCAGCAGGATAACAAACAAAGCCACCAGGGGGAGCCCAAAGCAAAAGTCACACCATACCACCAGTGACCACAAGAGGGAGCCTGAAAACAGAGTTCACAACAGATGTCCCAGCTTCTGACTCTGTCCCAGACTGCACCAGGTTAACCCAGTGTGCCATCAGGGAAATGTAGTGTCCCTGTCCATAACAACTTGTCCACGTGTCTGTGGTTAGGTGGACCTTCCCTGTGACTGCGTTGGCCAAAGCACAGCTCTTATTGTGTAACATGGGCTTATGTAACATGGGGACGGCACACCTGGAAAAATAGTGGCGGCTGGGAATCGAGTGCCATGGAGCTGTCACCATCCAGAGGTCGTGGAAAGACTCAGTTCCCACAAGTTGAAACACCTACATTTCCAGGGCCTGCTTCATGTACAGCAGTTTGGGAAGGCCGTAACAAAGGGGAAGGGGCAGTGGTTTCACCTTCTGAACACAGATTTTGCACCCAGGCATTCCACCCACCTACTGGGTGCTTGGCTCACATGTGCTTTTGCATGCTGGTGGCGCTCAGGTTGGAAGAGGCTCAGCCTCTTGGCTACTGATATTGGACCGTGTGGAAGACTTCATGGTGCTGGTTGTCAACACACTGGAGCCTTTGTCTGCCATCCAACCTATAACATCCTCGCACTTGTCTGGGTTCGTCAGTGGAGTAGCGCGCTGACCAAATTTTGACAGGAAGCTAGAATGAAATACAGTCACCTTCTGATCTCTCATACGGCCTTGGCGGGCACCACCACATCCACATCCATTAACTTCACCCTTTCCCATATTAAATTCGTTGTACTTTAAAAAAAAATATTCCTAGCTTTATTTTTCACAAGTACCCTCACAGAAGTGTTATGTACAATTTCACTGTATCTAGCTATGTGTGGCTATTTTTTTCAGATATTAGCTTTATTACACATGGCAACAGCAGACTCACAAAAATTACAGGTAAATAGTTACATTTGCGTATCACAGCAGGCTTTGCACCAGTCACACAACTTCTAGATAAAGATACGCTATTTATTAAACCAATAGAAAATTAGATTTGTATATCGTCTTGCCGACACACTAGAACAGCAGACTAATAAACATTATTGCCACTGGTAAATTGTAACGTTTGCTTATCCCTGCACAGAATGCGCCAGTCGCACAACTCCTAGATAAAGATACGCTATTTATTAAACCAATAGAAAATTTGTGTTTTTTATATTGCCTTGCTAACACACTGCAACAGTGGACTGATGAAAATTATTGCCACTGGTAAATTGTGACATTTTCTTATCTATGCCCGGATTGCGCCAGTCGCACAACTGCTAGGTAAAGATGCGCTACTTTTTAACCAATAGAATTTTTTTGGGAATTTTTTAGATCACCTTTATGAGACACGCCAACAGGAGACTCAGGAAATTTTCTGCTTAATAGTGACTTTTCTTTAGCTCAGCAAGTTTTGCGCCAGTCGCACAACTGCTAGATAAATGTTACCTATTTAAGCAATGGGCAATGAATATTATTTAGCAATTAGCTTTTAAAAAGGATTTTACTATATACTGGCACTGAGGAATATTATTTAGCTGTAAAAAAAGCAAATTCTGCTACACAGGAATATTATGTAGCTCCCCAAAAAATTGGTTTTGTATATGCTGGTACTAACTGATATTATTTGCCTCTAAAAAGAGCTGATTTGTAAATTATGGTAGTGGAAGAAAGCCTACCTATCTGTCCCTAATCACACAGTCTGCTTATAATCCTAAAATATACAACATACAATGCAAAATAGCAGAGATATACCAGCATGTACTTGCAATGATGATGTGAACTGATAACACCCAGGTGCATGCCTTTCACTCTCCCTACATATTACGTTTTTCCACCTAACAAATAACTTCTCTTCACCCTCAGTAGCTCTTAAAAGAGCTTTTTGGAATCAATAAATCTCCCTATATGCTCCTTTCACTCTCCTTATGCTCACACTACTCTCCGCCTACGCTGTTTCCGGCTGCAATGTACACAAGATGGCGCCGGCAGGGATTAAACATCCCCTATGATGCTGTAAAGCCAGTCAATAACAGTAATGCCAAACCAAAGATGGTGCATTACTGTGATTGGCAAGTTAGCCAGCATGTTCATTGGCTGCAAATAAAGCGCCAAACATGCTGGGTGGGTCACTCGAATATACTGAGGCGAATACCAAATTACTCGCCGATTAACAAATAGCCCGAATAGAGTACTATTCGTGTAAGTAACGAATAGTGATGAATTTATTCGCTCATCACTAAAAGTAACATTAATGCTTAAACCTTATTAGTAGGTTTAATTTTTTGTTTCCAGATATATCTGGTCTTAAGGGTCAGTAGGTCACTCTTAAAAAGGGGTTACTGTCACATTTCCATCGGGACCTGATACTGTAACATCTGAATCTGTCACCAGTTGCCGCTGTATTCATTCTGCAAGCGGCATTGGTGATAAGGGACATGTTGGGACCAGAAGATTTGAGTGAATCAGGATATGTGCAGATACTGTCTAGGGTGGATGGGACATATAGTGCAGTCCAGTCTCGCAATATGTGTGAGTGTGTGTGCTGTGAGCTGGAGTAATCAGCTTTCTACATTGGACAACACTACACCCAACTAACCCACCCATCCTCCTGATGGAAGCTGTCAGATATGGTTCTGCTTGCCTCGTTTACACACCTGGATCTTCTGCTTCTGTTTAATAGTGAATTTTCCTGTTTCTGACCTCAGCTCATTAACTGACCATGCTCTTCCTGGCTTTGACCCGATTACCTGACCATTCCTACCAGTCTCCACCACCAAACACACCAGCTGTCCCCAAGCACTCAACCCATGTGTTCCGGTGTAATACCAGATCCTTGTACAGGAGTTTGAAGGGTGAAGGACAGGGATACAGTGTAGCTATTGTTAATTCTGTTCATGGTAGTTATTTTTAGAGTGGCCAGGCAACTGTAGGGGGAACGAATAGACAGCGGGTACCTGTGTGCCGGATCTGGAACTTGAGCTGCTGCATCCACTGTTCCTGGAGGGAAACTTGAAGGAAGCAGACCTTCCCCTGCAGCCTGAGGGAAGCCTGAGTGAGCCTGACCTTCCTCCTGACCAATGGGTGCGGGGAGAGCTGTTATGATGACCTGGTGGTTAGAAGCACCCAGAATGACCTGATGAGCAAACTAGTAATACAGGACAAGCTCTGGGAAGTGGGAGCTCTGCTGACCGCAACACTAATCCTATCACAACACACTAGAAATAGCCGTGGAGCGTACCTGACTCTGCCTAGACGCCTCTTCACAGCCTAAGAGCTAACTACCCCTGAAGATAGAAAACAAAGCCTAACTTGCCTCAGAGAAATTCCCCAAAGAAATAGGCAGCCCCCGACACATATTGACTGTGAGTTAAGATGGAAGTCACAAACACAGGAATGAAACAGATTTCAGCAAAGGAGGCCAGACTTAACTAAACAGACGGAGGATAGAAAAGGTATCTTTGCGGTCAGCACAAAAATCTACAAAAACCACGCAGAGTGTGCAAAAGAGACCCCCGCACCGACTCACGATGCGGAGGTGCCACTCTGCATCCCAGAGCTTCCAGCTAGCAAAGCAAAATCATGATAGCAAGCTGGACAAGAAAACAATGATAAACAAATAAACTAGCAGGGACTTAACTTCTGATGGAGTAGACAGGTCATCTGAAAGATCCCAGAGAAATCAGAACCAGTACTAGGACATTGACAGCTGGCATCAAGTAACGATCTGAGTGGAGTTAAATAGAGCAGCCAGCAGGGCCTAAACGAGGTCAGCTGAGGAAAGAACCTCAGAACCAGCAGCTCCACTCACAGCCACCAGAGGGAGTCCATGGACAGAACCCGCCGAAGTACCATTCACAACCACAGGAGGGAGTTCGAGAACAGAATTCACAACAGAGAGCCATAAAAACAGTGGAGTTATAAAAGGAAGAAGCATGCAAAACGAGTCAGAGTGGCATCAGCGCAGAGCAGTGAGGAACGTGCTCTGCTTCCTCAACCAGGGAGTACCAGGGCAGTGACAGGCCATGCTGCAGCAGACCTAATGAACGGGGACTGATGCGTTGAGGGAAGTAGTGTGTCTCCCTCCTCAGAAGCGGCATCAGGATGATCCTGGACCTGGTTTCTCAGGGAATCTCTGATGAAAATGAGAAATCTTCTGTTGGGCATTGATGTTTTCCACAGGTTCCCAAGAGTCTTCCTCAGGGGGATATCCCTGCCATCTTATCAGATATTGGAGCCGATTCCTGCGAATCCTGGAATCAACAATTTCCTCCACCACAAATTGTTCTTGCCCATCAATCACCACAGGCTGCGGAGGTGGCACAACACGTCCCTGGAAGGTATTAGGAGATACAGGCTTTAGTAAAGATACATGAAAAACTGGGTGTACCTTCATAGTCCTAGGCAGCTTCAGCTGGCAGGCCACAGAGCTCACAATACCATTGATCTTGAAAGGGCCAATAAATTTCTGTCCAAGTTTTTGTGAAGGAACGTTTAACTTCAGATTTTTAGTTGCTAACCACACAGAATCTCCTACCTTTAACATGGGTGCAGGTTTACTGAATCTATCAGCCAATCTCTTATAACGTTCTTGAGCTGTGGTCAGGGATTCCTTCAGAACCTCCAGATTTTGCCTCATCGCAGTCAGCCTTTCCTCCACTGCCTGAACCGAAGAATTAATTGGTAGGTAAGATACACGGATGATAACCCAGATTGGCAAAGAAAGGTGTAAATTTAGTGGAGGCGCTCTGAGAATTGTTATATGAAAATTCGGCTAACGGCAGCAACTCCAACCAATCATCCTGGAGATGGCTGACATAGCATCTTAGATATTGTTCCAGCATCTGGTTGGTACGCTCAGTCTGACCATTTGTCGGGGAATGGTAAGCGGAAGAGAGACAGACAATAATATTGAGTGCAGCGCAAAACCCCTTTCAGAATCTTGAAGTGAACTGCACTCCACGGTCAGAGATGATCTCATCCGGAACCCCATGCAACCGAAAGACATTCTGTATAACCAAGTTCACTGTATCTTTAGCTGAGGTGAGGCCGGTGCACGGAACAAAATGAGCAGCTTTAGTCAGGCGATCAACTACCACCATGATTGTATTCATGCCCCCCGATGTAGGCAGCTCCACAATAAAGTCCATTGATATAGACCCCCAAGGGCGGGATGGAACAGGTAATGGTTGTAGAAGACCCGTAGGTGCCACTTGAGGAGTCTTATAACGAGCACATACCTCGCAAGAGAGAACATAGTCCTTGGTATCCTTCAGGCAAGTTGGCCACCAGAAGAATCAGCTCAGGTACTCTTGTGTCTTCTGTACCCCCCTGTGACCAGCTAACTTGGAGTCATGTACCAACTTGAGGATCTGCGGACGGACGACCTCAGGGACATAGATACGTCGATCTCTGAACCACATGCCACCCTTAAAGACAAGATTAAATGGTCAGCATGCACATCAAAATATAGCATACATTGATTCATAAAGCCACAAAATTTGTCGCGATCAACATCATATCTGAATGGGGGCAACTTAGGTGGGCTAGATGGTGGCGGTTGCCCAGAGGGAAAAGTCGCTTGTGCAGCTATTTGCGTGCTTATGTCCTGAAAAGCCCGTCCATACTGGGACTCTATGCCAGCAAGTTTGTTTTCCTGGGCTGCCATGCGGGTGCTTAAGTCTTGCAAAGTCTGTCCAAACACTTGTTGATTGAGTTCAAAGCTTCCAAACTTCTTTTGCAGACCTTCCACATCTTTCTGCAGTGATCTAATTATGGAAAACACCTGCTCTAGTCTGCTTTCTGCAGTCATTGTTCCAGCAGTCTCCTTTTTTTTTTTTAGTCTAGAGTGTTGTGAATTCTGTTTTTGGCTCCCTCTGGTGGCTACTGGTGGTACTGGTTGACTTTGGTCTTGTGTTTCCAGTGCACCTGTTTTCATCAGGAAATTGGGAGTTTCCTATTTAGTCTGGCTTCTCAGTCACTCTAGTGCCGGCAATCAATGTTACCAGAGCATCTCTGTTGCTTGCTACCTGCTCCAAGTCTGCAATTCAGCTAAGTTGAAATCTTTGGCTTTTTTGTGTTTGTTTTGTCCAGCATGCATTTATATTTCTCGTGCTGCTGGAAGCTCTAGTGATCTGAAATTACTACTCCGGTGTCATGAGTTGATAACGGAGTTAAGGTAGTTTCAGGATGGCTGCTTAGGGTTTTGAGGTAACCGCGAAGTCCTCTTTTGTATTTTCATCTATCTAGTCAGAGGGCCTCACTTTGCTGAATCTATATTCATACTGCGTTTGTGTTTTCCTCTTACCTAACCGTTATTACATGTGGGGGGCTTCTATAACTTTTGGGGTTTCCCTGGAGGCAAGCCAGGTCTGTGTATTCCTCTTCTAGGGGTAGTTAGTTTTCCGGCTGGCGCGAGGTGTCTAGGGATACAACGTAGGCACACCCCCTGGCTACTTTTATTTGCGTGTTAGGTTCAGCATCGTGGTTACCTGAGATACCATCTTCCTAGAGCTAGTCCGTTTTTGCCCATGTCCCTGCCATTGGGAATCATGACAGTATTGCCGGCCAGAATGTATTAAAGGTATTGGCTAAAGAAGGAGAGGAAAAAGAAGTTTCTGACACTTTTTTTTTTTTTTTTACTCAGAGGTTCTGTCTAGCCATAATTGCAATCTGCTGTTTTTTTTTTCTCTCCTCTTAACCCCGGAATGGCTCAGATCTCTGCTGTTGAGAAATGGATATCCAGAGTTTAGCTTCTAATCTTAATACTCTTGCCTCTAAGGTTCAAAATATCCAAGACTATGTTATACATGCTCCTATGTCTGAACCCAAGATCCTTATACCTGAGTTCTTTTCTGGAGATAGATCTCGCTTTTTGAATTTTAAGCACAATTGTAAATTGTATCTTTCTCTGAGATCTCGTTCCGCTGGAGACCCCGCTCAGCAGGTTAAAATTGTTATTTCCTTGTTGCGGGGTGACCCCCAGAATTGGGCATTTGCATTGGCACCAGGGGATCCTGCGCTGCTCAATGTGGATGCGTTTTTTCTGGCACTGGGGTTGCTCTATGAGGAACCTAATTTGGAGATTCAGGCTGAAAAGGCCTTGCTAGCCCTCTCTCAAGGGCATGATGAAGCTGAAGTATATTGTCAAAAATTTCGAAAATGGTCTGTGCTTACTCAGTGGAATGAGTGCGCCCTGGCGGCGAATTTCAGAGAAGGTCTCTCTGACGCCGTTAAAGATGTCATGGTGGGGTTTCCTACGCCCACAGGTCTGAATGAATCCATGACTATGGCTATTCAGATTGATCGGCGTTTACGGGAGCGCAAACCTGTGCACCATTTGGCGGTGTCTTCTGAGCAGACACCGGAGATTATGCAATGTGATAGAATTCTGTCCAGAAGTGAATGGCAGAATTATAGGTGTAAAAATGGGTTGTGCTTCTACTGTGGTGATTCTGCTCATGTTATATCAGCATGCTCTAAACGCACAAAAAAGGTTGATAAGTCTTTTGCAATTGGCACCTTACAGTCTAAGTTTATTTTGTCTGTAACTTTGATCTGTTCATTATCAACTATTACTGTGGATGCCTATGTGGTTTCTGGCGCTTCCTTGAGTCTTATGGATTGGTCAATTGCCAGACGTTGTGGGTTTAGCCTAGAGCCTTTGGAAGTTCCTATCCCTCTGAAGGGTATCGACTCCACACCTTTGGCTAGGAATAAACCACAGTTCTGGACACAAGTGACTATGTGTATGACTCCTGACCATCGGGAGGTTATTCGCTTCCTTGTGTTGCATAACTTGCATGATGTCTTAGTGCTTGGATTGCCATGATTGCAAACTCATAATCCAGTCCTTGACTGGAAAACAATGTCTGTGTTAAGTTGGGGATGTCGGGGGGCTCATGGGGAAGTACCTTTGGTTTCCATTGCTTCATCTACTCCCTCTGAAATTCCGGCATTTTTGTCTGATTATGGTGATGTTTTTGAGGAGCCTAAACTTAGTTCTCTCCCCCCTCACCGGGATTGCGATTGTGCTATAGACTTGATTCCGGGCAGCAAGTTTCCCAAGGGTCGTTTGTTCAAACTATCTGTGCCTGAGCATGCTGCTATGCGAGAGTATATTAAGGAGTCCTTGGAAAAGGGACATATCCGTCCATCCTCATCCCCTTTAGGAGCAGGTTTTTTTTTCGTGGGTAAAAAAGATGGCTCCCTGAGGCCCTGTATTGATTATCGCCTGTTGAATAAGATTACAGTCAAATACCAGTATCCTTTGCCACTATTGACTGATTTATTTGCTCGTATTAAAGGGGCAAAGTGGTTCTCTAAGGTTGATCTTCGGGGTGCGTATAATTTGGTGCGGATCAAGCAGGGAGATGAGTGGAAAACTGCATTTAATACGCCCGAGGGCCATTTTGAGTATTTGGTAATGCCTTTTGGTCTTTCTAATGCTCCTTCAGTCTTTCAGTCCTTTATGCACGATATTTTCCGTAAATACCTGGATAAGTTTATGATTGTGTATTTGGATGATATTTTGATTTTTTCGGATGACTGGGAGTCGCATGTTCAACAGGTTAGGAAGGTTTTTCAGGTTTTGCGGTCCAATTCTCTGTTTGTAAAGGGTTCAAAGTGTATCTTTGGGGTTCAGAAGATCTCCTTTTTGGGGTATATTTTTTCCCCTTCTTCTGTTGAGATGGATCCTGTCAAGGTTCGGGCTATTTGTGATTGGACGCAGCCTACTTCCCTGAAGAGTCTTCAGAAGTTCTTGGGCTTTGCTAATTTCTATCGTCGATTTATAACTGGGTTTTCAAGTGTTGCTAAACCTCTGACTGATTTGACTAAGAAGGGTGCTGATGTTGCCAATTGGTCCTCTGCGGCTGTGGAGGCCTTTCGGGAGCTTAAGCGCCGCTTTTCTTCTGCCCCTGTGTTGCGCCAGCCTGATGTTTCGCTCCCTTTTCAGGTTGAGGTTGATGCTTCCGAGATTGGAGCGGGGGCGGTTTTGTCGCAGAAAAGTCCCGATTGCTCAGTGATGAGACCATGTGCATTCTTCTCTCGAAAGTTTTCGCCCGCCGAGCGAAATTCTGATGTCGGTAATCGGGAGCTCTTGGCTATGAAGTGGGCATTTGAGGAGTGGCGTCATTGGCTTGAGGGTGCTAGACATCAGGTGGTGGTCTTGACTGATCACAAGAATCTGATTTACCTTGAGTCCGCCAGGCGTCTGAATCCTAGACAGGCGCGCTGGTCATTGTTTTTCTCTCGGTTTAATTTTGTGGTTTCATACTTGCCGGGCTCGAAAAATGTGAAGGCAGATGCTCTTTCTAGGAGTTTTGAGCCTGACTCCTCTGGTGATTCTGAGCCTACGGGTATCCTTAAGGATGGAGTGATTTTGTCTGCTGTCTCCCCAGACTTGCAACGTGCTTTGCAGGAGTTTCAGACTGATAGGCCTGATCGTTGTCCGTCTGGGAGATTGTTTGTTCCTGATGAGTGGACCAGTAGAGTCATCTCAGAGGTTCATTCTTCTGTGTTGGCGGGCCACCCTGGAATTTTTGGTACCAGAGATTTGGTGGCCAGGTCCTTCTGGTGGCCTTCCCTGTCTCGGGATGTGCGTACCTTTGTACAGTCTTGTGATGTTTGTGCTCGGGCCAAGCCTTGCTGTTCTCGGGCTAGTGGATTGTTGTTGTCCTTGCCTATTCCGAAGAGGCCGTGGACGCACATCTCTATGGACTTTATCTCGGATCTCCCGGTTTCTCAGAAAATGTCCGTCATTTGGGTGGTGTGTGACCGTTTTTCTAAGATGGTTCATTTGGTACCCTTGCCCAAATTGCCTTCTTCATCGGAGTTGGTTCCTTTATTTTTTCAGAATGTGGTTCGCTTACATGGTATCCCGGAAAACATCGTGTCTGACAGAGGATCTCAATTTGTGTCTAGGTTCTGGCGAGCGTTCTGTGCCAGGATGGGCATTGATTTGTCTTTTTCATCTGCGTTCCATCCTCAGACTAATGGCCAGACGGAGCAAACTAATCAGACCTTGGAGACGTATTTGAGGTGTTTTGTGTCTGCTGATCAGGATGATTGGGTCACCTTTTTGCCGTTGGCAGAGTTTGCCCTCAATAATCGGGCCAGTTCTGCTACTCTGGTTTCTCCTTTCTTTTGCAATTCAGGGTTTCACCCTCGTTTTTCGTCTGGTCAGGTGGAGACTTCGGATTGTCCTGGAGTGGATTCTGTGGTGGATAGACTGCACCGGATTTGGAGTCATGTGGTGGACAATTTGAAGTTGTCTCAGGAGAAGACTCAGCAGTTTGCTAATCGTCATCGTCGTGTGGGTCATCATCTCCGTGTTGGAGACTTGGTGTGGTTGTCTTCTCGTTTTGTCCCTATGAAGGTCTCTTCTCCTAAGTTCAAACCTCGGTTCATAGGTCCTTATAAGATTTTGGAGATTCTTAATCCTGTATCTTTTCGTTTGGACCTTCCAGCATCTTTCACCATTCATAATGTCTTCCATAGGTCGTTGTTGCGGAGGTACGAGGTACCGGTTGTTCCTTCTGTTGAGCCTCCTGCTCCTGTGCTGGTGGAGGGTGAATTGGAGTATGTTGTGGAGAAGATTTTGGACTCTCGTATTTCCAGACGGTGACTTCAATATCTAGTTAAATGGAAGGGATACGGTCAGGAGGATAATTCTTGGGTGACTGCCTCTGATGTTCATGCCTCTGATTTGGTTCGCGCCTTTCATAGGGCGCATCCAGATCGCCCTGGTGGTTCTCATGAGGGTTCAGTGCCCCCTCCTTAAGGGGGGGGTACTGTTGTGAATTCTGTTTTTGGCTCTCTCTGGTGGCTACTGGTGGTACTGGTTGACTTTGGTCTTGTGTTTCCAGTGCACCTGTTTTCATCAGGAAATTGGGAGTTTCCTATTTAGTCTGGCTTCTCAGTCACTCTAGTGCCGGCAATCAATGTTACCAGAGCATCTCTGTTGCTTGCTACCTGCTCCAAGTCTGCAATTCAGCTAAGTTGAAATCTTTGGCTTTTTTGTGTTTGTTTTGTCCAGCATGCATTTATATTTCTCGTGCTGCTGGAAGCTCTAGTGATCTGAAATTACTACTCCGGTGTCATGAGTTGATAACGGAGTTAAGGTAGTTTCAGGATGGCTGCTTAGGGTTTTGAGGTAACCGCGAAGTCCTCTTTTGTATTTTCATCTATCTAGTCAGAGGGCCCCACTTTGCTGAATCTATATTCATACTGCGTTTGTGTTTTCCTCTTACCTAACCGTTATTACATGTGGGGGGCTACTATAACTTTTGGGGTTTCCCTGGAGGCAAGCCAGGTCTGTGTATTCCTCTTCTAGGGGTAGTTAGTTTTCCGGCTGGCGCGAGGTGTCTAGGGATACAACGTAGGCACACCCCCTGGCTACTTTTATTTGCGTGTTAGGTTCAGCATCGCGGTTACCTCAAAACCCTAAGCAGCCATCCTGAAACTACCTTAACTCCGTTATCAACTCATGACACCGGAGTAGTAATTTCAGATCACTAGAGCTTCCAGCAGCACGAGAAATATAAATGCATGCTGGACAAAACAAACACAAAAAAGCCAAAGATTTCAACTTAGCTGAATTGCAGACTTGGAGCAGGTAGCAAGCAACAGAGATGCTCTGGTAACATTGATTGCCGGCACTAGAGTGACTGAGAAGCCAGACTAAATAGGAAACTCCCAATTTCCTGATGAAAACAGGTGCACTGGAAACACAAGACCAAAGTCAACCAGTACCACCAGTAGCCACCAGAGGGAGCCAAAAACAGAATTCACAACACTAGAGTATCCTGTAATAATTATAGGGGATAACTCAGGAGACTCTTTGCGTGGAACAAGACAACTACAGGACACAGTGGTATAAGTGGTAAAGCCCATATTATCACACGGTGATTCAAACAGGTGCAGAGAGAAACTCAAGTCCACAACACTTGGTGCAAATGTCAAATGCAGCTCAGCAGTCTATAGGAAACTTCAGAGGAAACTGCAATCACGCAGAAAGTCTATGAAGCACAATTATTCTTGAGGATACTTGACACGAATAAGTCCTTGCTTAGTCCACAACACAGATATATATGCTTATAAGGCAGTTCAAATAGTATCTTAGCTCAACCAGGGAGGTCTGGGTAATAGTCTCAGGTTCTTGCAGAGCAGAAACAGCTTACATGTCCAGCAAATGCAGATGGAAGTAAACACGAGCAGCAGATGAAGGAGGATTACTGGAACTGGTGTATGCAGCAGGAACTCAGAGCAGAGTAGCAGGATAACCCCACAGGTTCACAGGAGCAGGTATATAGCCAGGGAGTCACCAGAGGTCAGGAGCTTGATGCAAGGCAGAATACTCTAGCACAGACTGAAGTCTGGGGTGGAGTTTTATAGCAGGAAGACACAGTGCACATGAGACCAAAGACGCCATCTTGGAAAAGGGCAGTAATGCACAAAAAGGTAATAAAAAATATTCAGAGTCCTGACAAGACGTAGGAGAATTGCACATGCAGTTTTTCCGCCATGTCCAAAAGGAGGGGGATACTGTGATGCAGTACATGAACGTGTTACAGGAGATCCATGCTGCAATTCTTAAGAAGGATGGCACAGGTGTAGGACCCCCTGACATATTGCTGTGAGACCAGTTGGTGATGGGCCTTAGAGATGAGCTGCTTGGACGGGCTTTGCATGAGCGCCTGCGAGCTAACCTATGCATGACTTTAGCAGACATTGGGGCAGAGGTGTGCATAGGCAAGCAGGAGCAGGGATCACAGCCTCAACAGGGATGATCCAGAGCTGTGAGGTATCCACCCCAAACGAGGAACAGCTGAAGTGGTCCTGCGACTTACGGCGGGGATTGGAGAAAATATGGGAAGAAGTAGAAAGCTTGAAGGAAGCCCTCGCTGCCGTTTTGGAGTCCCGCATCATACCTCGAGGCAACTCGCGGCGAAAGATGAAAGAAATTTGAGGAGAGTTACGTAGCATAAGACGTACCCCAGCAGTTGCCTCAAAATTTGCTTCCAGGTCAAGGAGTGAAGAGCGAACACAGATGGGATATGCTTCCCTCAGAGGCCGATGATCCAGACTGAAATGCCCACCAGACAGATGCAGAAGTGAATGCTGGACGTGTGGAAGGCTGGGACACCTGTCCAGAAGTTGCCCTACCTGAGAGAGTCGATGGAGAAGGTCCGCTCATCACTCCGAAGGTCCTGCCAATTGTAGAGAACACCACCAACGGGAGAGATGATATGGCAAGAAGAGAGGAGCTGCACCCAGAGCCAGACAAAGCCACAACATCGGATGCCGAGAAGAGGTGGAGTAGGTCGTCTGTTTACGGTGAGATGTCTGTGTTGGTCAAGCTCGTGGAGGCAAGTCAGGAGAAATTCCCACTTGGATCCGAAGATTCTGTCCATGAGACTCAGCCCAAAGGGAAAGAAGGGACATCCACCCAAGTAGTCCACCAGAGGGTATCGCTACCTTGCCTACCACAAGTTCACGAAGGAGGGGAGAAAGTGCCAAGTGTTCTGTAAACGTACCCTCCTACGGTTCCAGGTTGTGAGGAGGAAGAATCACTTGCTCCGTTTTCCAAAGTGGGAAGTTTGCTGCCCACCAGCCCACCGGATTCTGACCAAATAGAAGAGGTGCAAAGTGTAAGTGAGACCTTACCTCCTTCAGCTGTGGATTATGAAGAGGGAGAGTAACTTGACCCACCATATGTTGACCCAGAAGAGGAAAAGGCCCCAGGGATTGCTGCTCCAAGGAATCTGGATGAACTCCCATACTCTACAACTCAACCTGAAGTTTGGAGTATCCCTAATGAGCCTTAATGGCAGAATGTGGTGAAAGGGAGGCAGGAGTGGATGCAGAAATTGTGGGCATCTGTCCTCCCTCAGAAGAGAATAGTGCAATATCAAGAGTTCTTGCCTGTGGAATGGCGAGCTAAAGGAGAGGGGCAGTGTAGGGGGACAAAGAGACAGCAGATATCTGCGTGTCAGGTCTGGAACTTGAGAGAATGCATCCACTGTTCCCAGGAGGAAACTTGAAGGTGGACCTTCCCCTGCAGCCTGGGGGAAGCCTGAGTGAGCCGGACCTTCCTCCTGACCAAGGGGACAGGGATAGCCAGAAAAGCATGCACAGCAGTGGAGGTATAAAAGGAAAAAGCATGAGAAACTAGTCAGTGTGGCGCAAGTGCAGAGCAGTGAGCAGCACGCTCTGCTTCCAAGACCAGGGAGTGGTGGGGCTGTGAAAGGCCGTGGTGCAGCAGACCTGAAGAATGGGAATTGCAGCATTGAGAGAAGCAGTGTGCCCAGTAGCAATCCAGAGAGAGGGATTGCAGCAGAGCAGAGCCGTGCAGAGCAGAGCCAAGCTGGGAGTTGCAGCAACCTTACAGAGGAGTGATCCGGCCTGAAGCTCAGTGCCATGCAGATCAGCATCGCCTGCCATCAACAGCAGGGACCAGGGAGAGCGGGATGTGCAGTGTGTGTCCAGTGACTGCCAGAGAACTGGGTGCCGTACACTATGTGGCAGTGAGTACCGCACACGTGCTGCCCAAAAGGGACCTCATATGAGACTGACACTTGCGCCCTAACGTTGGCAGCGAGTAGTTGCCTTGACACTTTTTACCTGACTTCATCCGTGAAGAATAGTTGTGGAGCCACGTTGGGCTCAGACAGTACCGTGACCTACGCTCCTTCGGCCACAGTAGTATATGGACTAGGGGTTGCGGAAGGGGCCGGAGATGGGGTTTATTGCATACAGGATCTCCTTGAAAGATACACCGCGCCAGCCGTTGCCGACACTATTGAGTTCACAGCAGGAGTTACAATTAAAGGACTTCCAGATACACGTGTTACCGAACTGCCGTTATCTGAATCTCCTAACCGTCACTGCGTCCCACGTTCCTGCTTGAACCTTACACAACTACAAACAGTGCTTCCCATTGCATGGTGATTTTGCAGGACTGATAACAGCAACTGAATCAGGAGCTGAGAGGGAGGGTGAGTTATGCAGATAACTGCTGTATAAAAATAAATGTGCTGGAGAATGGTGTCGAGTATCTCAGGAATTAAATCCTCAGCCTGGAATTTATTTAATGCCAGGCTGTGATGGTTGATCACTTTGGCAACATGCTATACACTATGTAAGATAATATATTGACAGCCAGGGCTGGCTCCAGGTTTTTGAGGGCCCCGGGCAAAAGAGTCTCAGTGGGCCCCCCTCTTTAACACATACCATGATTCATGATGCACAGATACAGCAGAGAAATATAGCACAGCCAACTAGCATATAACACAGCCCACGTAGCATATAGCACAGGCCACGTAATATATAGCACAGGCCACATAGTATATAACACAGACCACATAGCATATAGCACAGCCCACGTAGTATATTGCACAGCCCACGTAGCATATAGCACAGCCACGTAGCATATAGCACAGGCCACATAGTATATAGCACAGGCCATGTAGTATATAGCACAGGCCACGTAGTATATAGCACAGGCCACGTAGTATAAAACAGCCCACGTAGCATATAGCACAGCCCACGTAGCATATAGCACAGCCCACGTAGCATATAGCACAGCCACGTAGTATGTAGCACATCCCACATAGTATATAGCACAGCCCACGTAGTATATAGCACAGCCACATAGTATATAGCACAGCCACGTAGAAAATAGCACAGCCACGTAGTATATAGCACAGCCTACGTAGTATATAGCACGGCCCATGTAGTATAAAGCACAGCCCATGCAGTGTATGACACAGCCCACGTAGTATATAGCACAGCCCACGTAGTATATAACACAGCCCACGTAGTGTATAACACAGCCCACGCAGTATATAGCACAGCCCATGCAGTGTATAACAAAGCCCACGTAGTATATAGCACAGCCCACATAGTATATTACACAGCCCACGTTGTATATAACACAGGCCACACAGTATATAACACAGCCCATGTAGTATATAACACACCCCACGCAGTGTATAACACAGCCCACGTAGTATATAACACAGCCCACGCAGTATATAGCACAGCCCGGAAGGCAGTATATAACACAGCCCATGCAGTAATATAACACAGCTCATGCAGTAATATAACACAGCCACGCAGTATGTAACACAACCACGCAGTATATAACACAGCCCATGCATTATATAACACAGCCCACGCAGTATATAACACAGCCCACGCAGTAATAAAACACAGCCCACGCAGTAATATAACACAGCCCACGCAGTAATATAACACAGCCCACGCAGTAATATAACACAGCTCATGCAGTAATATAACACAGCCAAGCAGTATATAACACAACCACGCAGTATATAACACAGACCATGCATTATATAACACAGCCCATGCAGTATATAACACAGCCCACGCAGTATATAGCACAGCCCACGCAGTATATAACACAGCCACCCACGTATTATATAACAGAGCCACCCACGTAGTATATAGCACAGGCCCGGGCCGTGACGTAGTATATAACACAGCCCACGTATGTAGTATATAACTCAGCCAGCCATTTTGTATATACAGACAGTCTAGGACTACAAGTCACAGCATCGCTAACATACCATATTGTTGCACACTGCACAAGTCCCAGACAGAAAAAAGTTGCACATAGCAGAGACCAGGCATGATGATCAACTGTTACTCCCAGGCTCACAGCAGGCTGCATCCCCCCCGCCCCCGCAATGCGTTGGGACCACCAGGAACTTGGAACTTGGGAAGACACACTTCGCCGTTACTTGCTTCCGTTGTGGACACAGGGACAGACAGGGACAGGGTCGCACCGTCTGTGCACCTGACTGCAGTGCTGCTCCTGCTGCCTCCTGCTCGTCTTTCTGCTTGGCTCTGCACCTGCACTGCTGCTGGACGCCTGGACCTGGACGGTGGAGGACGTGGATGACACATCTCTTCTCTGAGCTCTTAGGATGACGAGCTCTCACACGACCGGAAGTGACAGGCCAGATGGCCTGGAAGTGACTCTGCGAGCGTATCCATGGTGACGGTCCCGGTCCCGGAGGTGAGTATTCCTGCAGCTGCGCAGCGGGGCGGTGATGATGGATGTGCTCCGCCTCCGAGTCCTGACTGGGAGACTGTCACACTGTGTCACACATCAGAACAGCGTCAGTGGGGCCCCCCCAGGAGCACATAACGGAAGTGTGTCTGTGTGGAGTGTGTGAGTGTACCAACCGTTACTACCGTAAATGGGCCCCCCCATCTCGCCAGGGCCCCGGCACTTGCCCGGGTACGCCGGGTGCTGACGCCGGCCCTGTTGACAGCAGATTAATCTCTGCACTGTCCAGCCATTTACACCACTTACAACTGGTATTTCTTATATCTTATGATGTTAGCATCTTGTCTGTCAGCTTACAAAGTGAAAGTAAAATGTGCTCCAGCTACACACATACAATAAGTGAACAGGAACGTCCTGTATTTTTTTAATAATGCTTTGCTGGCAATGCTATTGCTGGAGACAGAAACTCATGCACTATTAAACAATAGCAAATAGTAGTTGATGCAATATATACAATAATAAGCATTATTCCAGCACCGTCACTCAACAACTATTTATCCTTTTAGTACCATAGTGGTTCTGAATTCTTCAAACTTGGCTCTTGGAAGTGGTTTTGTCATAACATCAGCCATAATCTTGTCAGTCTCGCAATAGACAAGCTCAATTATGCCATGTTCTATCAAATCATGCAGGTGATGATATTTAATGTCAATGTGTTTGGTTCTGGCATTGATCTTATCACTGCATGCAAGGTTGATGTATTCTGGGTTGTCTTAATAAATCACCATTAGTGTTGAGCGATACTGTCTGATACTTGAAAGTATCGGTATCGGAAAGTATCGGCCGATACCGGCAAAGTATCGGATCTAATCCGATACCGATACCCGATACCAATACAAGTCAATGGGACTCAAATATCGGACGGTATCTCTGATGGTTCCCAGGGTCTGAAGGAGAGGAAACTCTCCTTCAGGCCCTGGGATCCATATTACTGTGTAAAATAAAGAATTAAAATAAAAAATATTGCTATACTCACCTCTCCGATGCAGCCTGCACCTTACCGAGGAAACCGGCAGCCTTCTTTGCTTATAATGCGCGCGTTTACTGCCTTCCGTGACGTCACGGCTTCTGATTGGTCGCGTGCCGCCCATGTGACGGTGATGCGACCAATCACAACAAGCCGTGACGTAATTTCAGGTCCTGAATGCCTAATTCTAGGCATTCAGGATTTGAAAATTACGTCACGGCTTGTGATTGGTCGCATGCCGCCCATGTGACCGCGACGCGACCAATCACAACAAGCCGTGACGTAATTTCAGGTCCTGAATGCCTAATTCTAGGCATTCAGGATTTGAAAATTACGTCACGGCTTGTGATTGGTCACGTCGCGGTCACATGGGCGGCACGCGACCAATCACAAGCCGTGACGTAATTTTCAAATCCTGAATGCCTAGAATTAGGCATTCAGGACCTGAAATTACGTCACGGCTTGTTGTGATTGGTCGCGTCGCGGTCACATGGGCGGCACGCGACCAATCACAAGCCGTGACGTAATTTTCAAATCCTGAATGCCTAGAATTAGGCATTCAGGACCTGAAATTACGTCACGGCTTGTTGTGATTGGTCGCGTCACCGTCACATGGGCGGCACGCGACCAATCAGAAGCCGTGATGTCACGGAAGGCAGTAAACGCGCGCATTTTAAGCAAAGAAGGCTGCCGGTTCCCTCGGTAAGGTGCAGGCTGCGTCGGAGAGGTGAGTATAGCAATATTTTTTATTTTAATTCTTTATTTTACACATTGATATTAATCCCGATACTGATTCCCGATATCACAAAAGTATCGGATCTCGGTATCGGAATTCCGATACCCGCAAGTATCGGCCGATACTCGATACTTGTGGTATCGGAATGCTCAACACTAGTGTTGAGCATTCCGATACCGCAAGTATCGGGTATCGGCCGATACTTGCGGTATCGGAATTCCGATACCGGGATTCCGATACTTGGCGCGTATCGGATACCGGAATCGGAAGTTCCATGATTCAAAATTCAGAAATTCAGCCAATGAGAAAGATTCCAAGTGTGGGCACATCCTGTTTAGCATGGAGGGCATGAAACTACTGGCAAGGCTGTGATTGGCTGCTTAAATGATGTCATGATGCAGTTTAAAAGTCGCTGGCGCCATTTTGCGATCACTCTGCTGTGAATTCAGTTAGTGACAGGACGCTGTTTGCTGACTGAGGGACAGTTTAGAGATAGCGATTTGCTTCTTTGTGCTTTCCAAAGGCTAATTTAGCAACCGCTGTGTTCACCTACTAATCACCTTCCTTTTGCCTTGTAGCGCTGTTTTCACAGCGATCTGCAAGGTCTCTCTGTGTGTGTGTGTGAGTGCAGCCCACTCTCTAGTCTGAGTGCAGCCACATAGGCCATCCATAGCTGGTTGTATTCAGTTCAGGGAGGGTGGTTCATTGCCTCATACTGTCCTTTTTTTTTTTTTTTTTGAAGTAGTGCAGGCTGCTGCACATTTTTTCCAAAAATTCCTATTAGTGTCTTTCCACCCGTCTCCAGCTAATTTGTGGAAAAACACTACATAGGATAAAGTAGAGGAGGGTTTTTGGGCCTTGCAGCGCCGTTTACGGCTGTCTGCACGGTCTCCGTGTGACTGCAGCTCGCCCTGTAGTCTGTGAGCAGCCGTAGCTTGGTTGTCTCCAGCTCAGGGTTGTTCACTGCGTCATACCGCCAAATCAATTTTCATTTTGTTTTCAAGTAGTGTAGTCTGCTGCTAATTAATTTAAAAAAATCCTATTAGTGTCTTTCCACCCGTCTCCAGCTAATTTGTGGAAAAACACTACATAGGATAAAGTAGAGGAGGGTTTTTTGGCCTTGCAGCGCCGTTTACGGCTGTCTGCACGGTCTCCGTGTGACTGCAGCTCGCCCTGTAGTCTGTGAGCAGCCGTAGCTTGGTTGTCTCCAGCTCAGGGTTGTTCACTGCGTCATACCGCCAAATCAATTTTCATTTTGTTTTCAAGTAGTGTAGTCTGCTGCTAATTAATTTAAAAAAATCCTATTAGTGTCTTTCCACCCGTCTCCAGCTAATTTGTGGAAAAACACTACATAGGATAAAGTAGAGGAGGGTTTTTGGGCCTTGCAGCGCCGTTTACGGCTGTCTGCACGGTCTCTGTGTGACTGCAGCTCGCCCTGTAGTCTGTGAGCAGCCGTAGCTTGGTTGTCTCCAGCTCAGGGTTGTTCACTGCGTCATACCGCCAAATCAATTTTCATTTTGTTTTCAAGTAGTGTAGTCTGCTGCTAATTAATTTAAAAAAATCCTATTAGTGTCTTTCCACCTGTCTCCAGCTAATTTGTGGAAAAACACTACATAGGATAAAGTAGAGGAGGGTTTTTGGGCCTTGCAGCGCCGTTTACGTCTGTCTGCACGGTCTCCGTGTGACTGCAGCTCTATCCGTTGTCAGTTCAGCCCCAAAAAAATAAATAAATAATAAAGTTCACCAAACACACCAGTTACACCACTTTACATTTGTGTAGGCCACATTAGCTCATATTCAAGTCTAGTCCACACTTTAGAAAATTAGTGTGTCTTATACCTGTTAGGAGGAGTTGCTCAGGAATAAGCACACAAAGCCGTTAGTACTTTTCTGCTTATCTTTATCAGTCAACCAAGATGAAGAAGGCAGTGAGTAAGGCACGTGGGCGTGGGCGTGGGCGCGGAGCAGGGAGGGGACGTGGGGATTCTGTGCCTGCTGCGGGCACCGGTGAGTCATCAGCACCCACTTTCACAAGGGAACAGTCGTTCATGCGCAGCTTTGTCGCCGAGCGCCGTACACCGCTGCTGCGTCAAGACCAAATTGAAGCCGTTGTGGGATGGATGGCAGCTAATGCATCAACTTCCATTAGTGCCACATCCTCTCAGACACAGAGCACTGGAGAGCAGCCATCTGTCTCTTCACCACCTGCAAAATTGCCCAGGCAGACAGAGATCCCAGGACAGGAGCAGTCTCTACTTCTGTTCTCTGAATCATCTCTTGGCTTGGAAACAGGGGGCCAGCCAAGCAGCATTGGAGAAATGGAAGAAGAGGCAGGGTGCAGTGATGCCCAACCGCTTTTTCTGTCTTCCTCTGAAGAGGCGGGTGGGCCAGTGGCTCCGGTCACCACCTCGCAGGCCGCATCAGCTGATGATGACACTCAGCTGCCACTTACTGGTGCGTGCTCTGCTGCTGAGACTACCCAGGAGGAGCAGTTGGGGGCAGAGGGTAGTGTAGATGATGAGGTCCTTGACCCATCTTGGCGTCAGGGACAGGAAGGTGGTGGGAGCAGCTCTGAGGAAGAGATTCCCCGTACGGCCCAAAGAGGGAGAGGGAGGGGGAAGACTGCGGATCCTGCAGCCTCCGCTTTGGCACCCGTAAGGAGCATGTCTCTTCCAAAAGTCAAAAGGGGGGCTCCCAAGACTTGCAGTGCCTGGTCCTTTTTTGACACAGTTGCAGATGACATTTGCTATGTCAGATGCAAGGTGTGTCATCAAAAAATCAAAAGAGGTCAAAAAGTCGCCAACCTCAATACCTCCAACATGTGGAAACATGTGCGCAACAGGCACCCGGCGGAGTTAGACAAACACACTGAAGAGCTAGGCCAACCAACAGCGGCAGCTACCACCTCTTCAGCTCGTGTTGCCTCTTCCTCTAGCTCACACGCAGCTGGTTCGGCTTCCTCCCAGGATCGCCGTGGAAGAACCTCTGGCCCTGTTGTCCAGAGACCCGCTGTCATTCCACCCGCAGCACCACTTTCCCAGTCAACCACACACTCCCAGCCCAGTCTACAGCCATCGGTAGTACAGGCATGGGAGAAAAGGCGGCCTTTCTCGTCAAACCACCCACGAGCACAGGCTCTGACTGCAGGCATTGCCAAACTTCTGTCACTGGAAATGCTGTCATTCAGGCTGGTGGAGACTGACAGCTTCCGTGACTTGATGTCATTGGCAGTCCCACAGTACAGTGTGCCCAGCCGCTTTTACTTCAGCAGGCAAGCCATCCCTGCCCTGCACAAGCATGTTGAGGGACACATAAAACACGCGCTACTGAACGCCGTCAGTAGCAAGGTCCACCTCACCACCGATGCGTGGACCAGTCAACATGGACAGGGGCGATACCTTTCCCTCACTGCCCATTGGGTTAATGTAGTTGAGCCGGGTACAGACCGTGCGAGTGGCGCAGGACGTGTCCTGCCCACTCCAAGGATTGCAGGAATCCATTCTGTACGCATTGACTCCTCCTCTTACACCAGTTCCTCAGAATCATCGCTGCAGGAGCCGTCACAGTCCACCTCCACATGGACCCGTGATGAACGTGTACCTGTTACGACCGACATGAGCACAGCCGTGGCCAAACGTCAACAGGCCGTCTTGAAATTAATTTTTTTGGGGAATCGTAGCCACACAGCGCAGGAGCTCTGGAATGCCATCAAGCAGGAGAGCGATGTGTGGTTTGAGCCAGCGAATCTCCAGCCAGGCATGGTAGTGTGTGATAATGGCCGAAATCTGGTGGCAGCCCTGGGCCTCGGCAACCTCACTCACATCCCATGTCTGGCACATGTGCTCAATTTGGTCGTGCAGAGTTTTTTGAGGGACTATCCGGATCTTGATGCACTGCTGCACAAGGTCCGCCTAGAGTGTGCTCACTTGCGGCGTTCCAGCACGGCAAAAGCGCGCATTGCGGCTCTGCAGCGCCGACACCGCCTGCCGGAACATCGCATCATATGTGACCTACCTACCAGGTGGAATTCCACGTTACATATGTTGGAGCGGTTGTGTGAGCAGCAGCAAGCTGTAATGGAGTACCAGCTGTATCAGGCGCAAAAAAGTCGCAGTCAGCGCCGTACAGACTTCACAACCACAGAGTGGGCCACTATGAAGGATGTCTGCCAGGTTTTGCGTCCCTTTGATTATTCCACGCGGATGGCGAGTGCAGATGATGCACTAGTCAGCATGACTGTCCCCCTTATCTGCCTGCTTGAAAAATCACTGCAAGCGCTAAGGGATGATGTTGTGGAAGAGGTGGAGGATGAGGATTCACCACTTCCATCATCTTCTGGACAGTCAGCGCCACGTGGTTCCTCACAAACGCGTAGGCAGGGGACAGTTTGTGAGGAGGATGAGGAGGAGTCAATGGAGGAGGAAGACATCCGTCCAGAGGAGGGAGTTCCCGAATTGTCCAGTACTCAGTGTGTACAGCGAGGGTGGGGTGATGACGAGCGGGCAGAGATCACGCCTCCAGCTGGGGACAGCGTTTCTTGGGCAGTTGGCAGTCTGCAGCACATGGTGGATTACATGCTGCAGTGCCTGAGAAACGACCGCCGCATCGACCACATTCTCAACATGTCTGATTATTGGGTGTTCACCCTCCTCGATCCTCGCTACCGGGACAACGTAGAAAGCCTCATCACACCGTTGAACCGGGAGCGAAAAATGCGGGAGTACCAAGACACACTGGTCAGTTCCATCATCTTCTCCATTCCAACTGAGAGAAGTGCTGCTACTGCATTCCAAAGCAGCTCAGTGCGTCCAGGCAGTGGTGGAGGCTCTGCACAAAGAGGGAGCAGAAGCAGTGCCTCTGCCCAAGGCAAGACCAGTATGGCCCAACTGTGGCACAGTTTTGTGTGCCCCCCACAAAAGTCTACACCATCACAGACGGCTCCAGTCAGCAGGAGGCAACGGTTCCGTCAGATGGTGACAGACTACATGTCTTGCCCTCTTGCTGTACTCCCAGACGGCTCTTCCCCTTTCAAGTTTTGGGTCTCAAAGCTGGATACATGGCCAGAGCTAAGCCAGTATGCATTGGAGGTGCTGTCTTGCCCTGCGGCCAGTGTATTATCGGAACGTGTCTTTAGTGCTGCAGGTGGTGTACTAACTGACCGTCGCATGCGACTATCCTCCGATAACGTTGACCGGCTTACTTTCCTGAAAATGAACAAGGCCTGGATCTCGCAGGAATTTGCCACTCCTCCTCCTGATTAAATAATTAGGTCACTGTATACGTTATCCAGGTCTCCTGTTGTGTTCATCTTTCTACCACCTGAACTTAAATTCCTGGGCTCCAACACCGCCAGTTGAGGCTCAGACGTGCCGTCTGCACAGTCAAAACATACGACCCAGTGTTATTGGGTTTCAGTAACGTCAGCTGATCCCCAGCTGTGTAGCCGGCAATGTGTCATGCGACCGCCACGCTGACACAACAACTGAAATGTAAGGGAATCTGTCCCCCCCCCCCAAGGCGTTTGTTACTGAAAGAGCCACCTTGTGCAGCAGTAATGCTGCACAAGGAAAAAGGTAGCTATTTTGGTTTTGCTCCTTGCACACGCAAAACTTAACACTTATAAAATGTGTCCACTGATACCGTAAAACCGTCCCGGAGGTGGGACTTTCCTTCGTAATATGACGCAGCACAGCCGTCATTCCTACCCCCCCGGCGCCGCGCCCCGGCTCCTCAGCGTTGTTTGATTCCGTCCCGGAGCCTGCGCTGTTATGTTATCCCGTGGCCAGGCACACTTAGCGCTGCCCGTCTTCTGGCATCATTTGGTGTCAGGCTGGCTGCGCCTGTGCGGCCACGCTGGCCGAGAGCCCGCCTCGCAGTGTCTTCTGATTTAATCCCACTGGGGGCCTGGGATCTATGGACATGCGCAGTGCATATCTGAACCTCCACCTCTCACTCATCTCCCTATGGCTTCTTCAGACTGCTCGGTGTCAGCTGGTCCCTAATAGCATGCCACGGCCGTGACACCGCACAGTCTGGAAAAGAAGCCGTAGGGAGGGGAGTGAGAGGCGAGGATATGCACTGCGCATGGCCATGGATCCCAGGCCCCCAGTGGGATTACATCAGAAGACACTGCGAGGCGGGCTCTCGGCCAGCGCGGCCGCACAGGCGCAGCCAGCCTGACACCAAATGATGTCAGAAGATGGGCAGCGCTAAGTGTGCCTGGCCACGGGATAACATAACAGCGCAGGCTCCGGGACGGAATCAAACAACGCTGAGGAGCCGGGGCACGGCGGCGTGGGGGTAGTAATGATGGCTGTGCTGCGTCATATTACGAAGGAAAGTCCCACCTCCGGGACGGTTTCACGGCTTCAGGGGACACATTTTATAAGTGTTTAGTTCTGTGTTTGCAAGGAGCATGATGAAAAGAGCCACCTTTTCCTTTTGCATCTTTTGTGCTGCACAAGCTGGCTCTTTCAGCTACAAACGCCTTGGGGGGGGGTTAAAGGTTCCCTTTCGACTTTCTCAGGCTTCGGCCTACATTGTGTTCCTCTGCTTTTCCACCTGCCCCTGGGCTCCAACACCGCTAGTTGCCGTCCAGAAGTGCTGTACGCACAGTCAACAGTCGCTCCTCTGTTATTGGGGTTCAGTAACGTCAGCTGTTCCCCTGCTGTGTGTGTGGCAATCCCTCCTACCTCCTCCAACCTCCTCCTCCTCCACCTGTCCCTGGGCTCCAACACCGCCAGTTGCCGTCCAGAAGTGCTGTACGCACAGTCAACAGTCCCTCCTCTGTTATTGGGGTTCAGTAACGTCAGCTGTTCCCCTGCTGTGTGTGTGGCAATCCCTCCTACCTCCTCCAACCTCCTCCAACCTCCTCCTCCTCCACCTGTCCCTGGGCTCCAACACCGCCAGTTGCCATCCAGAAGTGCTGTACGCACAGTCAACAGTCCCTCCTCTGTTATTGGGGTTCAGTAACGTCAGCTGTTCCCCTGCTGTGTGTGTGGCAATCCCTCCTACCTCCTCCAACCTCCTCCAACCTCCTCCTCCTCCACCTGTCCCTGGGCTCCAACACCGCCAGTTGCCGTCCAGAAGTGCTGTACGCACAGTCAACAGTCCCTCCTCTGTTATTGGGGTTCAGTAACGTCAGCTGTTCCCCTGCTGTGTGTGTGGCAATCCCTCCTACCTCCTCCAACCTCCTCCAACCTCCTCCTCCTCCACCTGTCCCTGGGCTCCAACACCGCCAGTTGCCGTCCAGAAGTGCTGTACGCACAGTCAACAGTCCCTCCTCTGTTATTGGGGTTCAGTAACGTCAGCTGTTCCCCTGCTGTGTGTGTGGCAATCCCTCCTACCTCCTCCAACCTCCTCCTCCTCCACCTGCCCCTGGGCTCCAACACCGCTAGTTGCCATCCAGAAGTGCTGTACGCACAGTCAACAGTCGCTCCTCTGTTATTGGGGTTCAGTAACGTCAGCTGTTCCCCTGCTGTGTGTGTGGCAATCCCTCCTACCTCCTCCAACCTCCTCCTCCTCCACCTGTCCCTGGGCTCCAACACCGCCAGTTGCCGTCCAGAAGTGCTGTACGCACAGTCAACAGTCCCTCCTCTGTTATTGGGGTTCAGTAATGTCAGCTGTTCCCCTGCTGTGTGTGTGGCAATCCCTCCTACCTCCTCCAACCTCCTCCAACCTCCTCCTCCTCCACCTGTCCCTGGGCTCCAACACCGCCAGTTGCCGTCCAGAAGTGCTGTACGCACAGTCAACAGTCCCTCCTCTGTTATTGGGGTTCAGTAACGTCAGCTGTTCCCCTGCTGTGTGTGTGGCAATCCCTCCTACCTCCTCCAACCTCCTCCAACCTCCTCCTCCTCCACCTGTCCCTGGGCTCCAACACCGCCAGTTGCCGTCCAGAAGTGCTGTACGCACAGTCAACAGTCCCTCCTCTGTTATTGGGGTTCAGTAACGTCAGCTGTTCCCCTGCTGTGTGTGTGGCAATCCCTCCTACCTCCTCCAACCTCCTCCAACCTCCTCCTCCTCCACCTGTCCCTGGGCTCCAACACCGCCAGTTGCCGTCCAGAAGTGCTGTACGCACAGTCAACAGTCCCTCCTCTGTTATTGGGGTTCAGTAACGTCAGCTGTTCCCCTGCTGTGTGTGTGGCAATCCCTCCTACCTCCTCCAACCTCCTCCTCCTCCACCTGTCCCTGGGCTCCAACACCGCCAGTTGCCGTCCAGAAGTGCTGTACGCACAGTCAACAGTCCCTCCTCTGTTATTGGGGTTCAGTAACGTCAGCTGTTCCCCTGCTGTGTGTGTGGCAATCCCTCCTACCTCCTCCAACCTCCTCCTCCTCCACCTGTCCCTGGGCTCCAACACCGCCAGTTGCCGTCCAGAAGTGCTGTACGCACAGTCAACAGTCCCTCCTCTGTTATTGGGGTTCAGTAACGTCAGCTGTTCCCCTGCTGTGTGTGTGGCAATCCCTCCTACCTCCTCCAACCTCCTCCAACCTCCTCCTCCTCCACCTGTCCCTGGGCTCCAACACCGCCAGTTGCCGTCCAGAAGTGCTGTACGCACAGTCAACAGTCCCTCCTCTGTTATTGGGGTTCAGTAACGTCAGCTGTTCCCCTGCTGTGTGTGTGGCAATCCCTCCTACCTCCTCCAACCTCCTCCTCCTCCACCTGTCCCTGGGCTCCAACACCGCCAGTTGCCGTCCAGAAGTGCTGTACGCACAGTCAACAGTCCCTCCTCTGTTATTGGGGTTCAGTAACGTCAGCTGTTCCCCTGCTGTGTGTGTGGCAATCCCTCCTACCTCCTCCAACCTCCTCCTCCTCCACCTGTCCCTGGGCTCCAACACCGCCAGTTGCCGTCCAGAAGTGCTGTACGCACAGTCAACAGTCCCTCCTCTGTTATTGGGGTTCAGTAACGTCAGCTGTTCCCCTGCTGTGTGTGTGGCAATCCCTCCTACCTCCTCCAACCTCCTCCTCCTCCACCTGTCCCTGGGCTCCAACACCGCCAGTTGCCGTCCAGAAGTGCTGTACGCACAGTCAACAGTCCCTCCTCTGTTATTGGGGTTCAGTAACGTCAGCTGTTCCCCTGCTGTGTGTGTGGCAATCCCTCCTACCTCCTCCAACCTCCTCCAACCTCCTCCTCCTCCACCTGTCCCTGGGCTCCAACACCGCTAGTTGCCGTCCAGAAGTGCTGTATGCACAGAGCCAAACACCTCGCCAATGTGTTAGTGGGGTTCAGCACCGCCAGCTGTTCCCCTGCTGTGTATACGGCAACGTGTACTGCGACCGCCACGCAGACACAACAAGTTAAATGTAAGGGAACCTGACCCCCCCCCCCCCCAGGCGTTTGTTACTGAAGGAGCCACCTTGTGCAGCAGTAATGATGCAAAGGGAAAAAGTGCCTCTTTTCGTGATGCTCCTTGCACATGCTGAACCTAACACTTATGAAATGTGTCCCCACACAGCGTTAAACCGTCCGGTAGGTGGAACTTTCCTTTGTCGTGTGACGCAGCACAGCCATCATTTTTACCCCCTTGGCGCCGTGCGCCCCCTCCTCAGCGTTGTTTGAATCTGTCCCGGAGCCTGCGCTGTTAGGTTAGCCCTTGGCCATGCACACATGTTGCGCTGCCCGTCTTCTGACCTCATTTGGTGTCAGGCTGGCTGCGCCTGTGCGGGTGCGCTGGCCGAGATCCCGCCTCGCAGTGTCGTCTAATGTAATCCCACCGCGGGCCTGTGATCCGTGCCCGTGCGCAGTGCATATCCTCTCCTCTCACTCCCCTCCCTACGGCTTCTTCAGACTGTGCGATGTCAGCTGGTCCCTAATAGCATGCCACGGCCGTGACACCGCACAGTCTGAAAAAGCCGTAGGGAGGGGAGTGAGAGGAGAGGATATGCACTGCGCACGGGCACGGATCACAGGCCCGCGGTGGGATTACATTAGACGACACTGCGAGGCGGGATCTCGGCCAGCGCACCCGCACAGGCGCAGCCAGCCTGACACCAAATGAGGTCAGAAGACGGGCAGCGCAACATGTGTGCATGGCCAAGGGCTAACCTAACAGCGCAGGCTCCGGGACAGATTCAAACAACGCTGAGGAGGGGGCGCACGGCGCCAAGGGGGTAAAAATGATGGCTGTGCTGCGTCACACGACAAAGGAAAGTTCCACCTACCGGACGGTTTAACGCTGTGAGGAGACACATTTCATAAATGTTTGGTTCCGCATGTACAAGGACCATAATTAAAAGAGCTAAGTTTACCTTTTCCAGCATTAGTGCTGTACACAATGGCTCTTTCAGCTACAAACGCCTGGGGGGGGGGGTTTAAAGGTTTCCTTTCAACTTGCTCGAGTGCAGGCTTCGGCCTACACTCCGCTCCCCCTGCTCCTCCTGCTGACCCTGGGCTCTAACACCGCCAGTTTTTGCCCAGATGTGCTAGCTGCACAGAGAAAAACACCAGCCAATGTGTCAGTGGGGTTCAGCACCGCCAGCTGTTCCCCTGCTGTGTAGCCGGCAACGTGTCCTGCGACCGCCACGCAGACACAAGAACTGAAATTGAAGGGAACCTGTCCCCCCTCCCCCAGGCGTTTTTACGTTATCCAGCCACCTTGTACAGCGGTAATGCTGCATGTGTGCAAGGTGGCTCAGAAACGTATTCTCCTCGCACATGTGGAACTGAAAACACGTCTGAAAGGTGTCCTCTGTGTGACCATTTAACCGTCCCGGTGGTGTGACTTTCCTTTGTAATGACACGCTGCAACCCCCTTGGTAGCGCGGCCCGTCTTCTGGCATCATTGTTTGGCTGCCTGCGCCTCTGCGGCCGCCCTGACCCACACAACGCCCCTCGGTGTCTTATTTATTGGGACTGCGAGGGTGTGATTGATGGGCAGGATCAGTGCATCAGTTCGCCTGTCCCTCCTCTCCTTCCGCCTTCTTCGGACTGTGCGGCTTCATGGCCGTGGCATGCGATAAGGGATCAGATGACGCCGCACAGTCTGAAGCGGGTGTAAGGACCCGAGTGTGAGAGGCCAACATATGTGCTGCGCCAGGCCCTGAATCCCAGCCCCGCAGTGTTTTAACAATGTTAAGACACTGCGGGGCTGGGATTCATGGGCATCGCGAACCGCACCGGCCGACATTACATGATGCCAGAAGATGGGCAGCGCTAACGGCGCTAGGCCAGGGGATAACACGACAGCGCAGACTCCTGTACAGCAAATAACAACGCTCGGGAGGCTGCACCCAGCACCAAGGTGGGATTCTTGACACCTGTGCTGCGTCTCATTACAAAGGGAACTCTCGCCTCCATTACACAGTTTGACTGTATAAAGGGCTGAATGTTATACGTGTTCCATTCAGCGTGTGCAAGGAGAAAAATTACAAGAGCAACCTTTGACTTGCGCAGCACTGCTGCTGCATAAGCTGTGGCTCTTCTACTTTGTAACCCCTGAGGGGGGGTTAAAGGTGACTTTTGAAATCGGTTCAATTAGGCTTCGGCCTACACTCTGCTCCACCTGCAGAGCCCGGGCTCCAACAACGCTAGTTGCTGTCCGGAAGTGCTGGCTGCACAGAGCCAAACACCTCGCCAATGTGTCAGTGGGGTCCAGCACCGCCAGCTGTTCCCCTGCTGTGTAGCCGGCAACGTGTCCTGCAAAAGCCACGCAGACACAACAGACCCAAAGCTGCCGCCAGTGCAGGCTTCGGCCTACACTCCCCTCCCCCTGCTCCTCCTCCTCCTGCTCCTCCTCCTGCTGTCCCTGGGCTCTAACACACCGCCAGTTGGGGCCCAGATGTGCTAGCTGCACAGACAAAAACACCAGCCAATGTGTCAGTGGGGTCCAGCACCGCCAGCTGTTCCCCTGCTGTGCAGCCGGCAATGTGTCCTGCAAAAGCCACGCAGACACAAGAACTGAAATTGAAGGGA
The DNA here is from genome assembly GCF_051348905.1 of Ranitomeya variabilis. Taxonomy (NCBI): domain Eukaryota; kingdom Metazoa; phylum Chordata; class Amphibia; order Anura; family Dendrobatidae; genus Ranitomeya; species Ranitomeya variabilis. Next base: position 325,161,933 of record NC_135237.1, on the reverse strand, counting down.
ACCTGTCCCCCCTCCCCCAGGCGTTTTTACGTTATCCAGCCACCTTGTACAGCGGTAATGCTGCATGTGTGCAAGGTGGCTCAGAAACGTATTCTCCTCGCACATGTGGAACTGAAAACACGTCTGAAAGGTGTCCTCTGTGTGACCATTTAACCGTCCCGGTGGTGTGACTTTCCTTTGTAATGACACGCTGCAACCCCCTTGGTAGCGCGGCCCGTCTTCTGGCATCATTGTTTGGCTGCCTGCGCCTCTGCGGCCGCCCTGACCCACACAACGCCCCTCGGTGTCTTATTTATTGGGACTGCGAGGGTGTGATTGATGGGCAGGATCAGTGCATCAGTTCGCCTGTCCCTCCTCTCCTTCCGCCTTCTTCGGACTGTGCGGCTTCATGGCCGTGGCATGCGATAAGGGATCAGATGACGCCGCACAGTCTGAAGCGGGTGTAAGGACCCGAGTGTGAGAGGCCAACATATGTGCTGCGCCAGGCCCTGAATCCCAGCCCCGCAGTGTTTTAACAATGTTAAGACACTGCGGGGCTGGGATTCATGGGCATCGCGAACCGCAGCGGCCGACATTACATGATGCCAGAAGATGGGCAGCGCTAACGGCGCTAGGCCAGGGGATAACACGACAGCGCAGACTCCTGTACAGCAAATAACAACGCTCGGGAGGCTGCACCCAGCACCAAGGTGGGATTCTTGACACCTGTGCTGCGTCTCATTACAAAGGGAACTCTCGCCTCCATTACACAGTTTGACTGTATAAAGGGCTGAATGTTATACGTGTTCCATTCAGCGTGTGCAAGGAGAAAAATTACAAGAGCAACCTTTGACTTGCGCAGCACTGCTGCTGCATAAGCTGTGGCTCTTCTACTTTGTAACCCCTGAGGGGGGGTTAAAGGTGACTTTTGAAATCGGTTCAATTAGGCTTCGGCCTACACTCTGCTCCACCTGCAGAGCCCGGGCTCCAACAACGCTAGTTGCTGTCCGGAAGTGCTGGCTGCACAGAGCCAAACACCTCGCCAATGTGTCAGTGGGGTCCAGCACCGCCAGCTGTTCCCCTGCTGTGTAGCCGGCAACGTGTCCTGCAAAAGCCACGCAGACACAACAGACCCAAAGCTGCCGCCAGTGCAGGCTTCGGCCTACACTCCCCTCCCCCTGCTCCTCCTCCTCCTGCTCCTCCTCCTGCTGTCCCTGGGCTCTAACACACCGCCAGTTGGGGCCCAGATGTGCTAGCTGCACAGACAAAAACACCAGCCAATGTGTCAGTGGGGTCCAGCACCGCCAGCTGTTCCCCTGCTGTGCAGCCGGCAACGTGTCCTGCAAAAGCCACGCAGACACAAGAACTGAAATTGAAGGGAACCTGTCCCCCCTCCCCCAGGCGTTTTTACGTTATCCAGCCACCTTGTACAGCGGTAATGCTGCATGTGTGCAAGGTGGCTCAGAAACGTATTCTCCTCGCACATGTGGAACTGAAAACACGTCTGAAAGGTGTCCTCTGTGTGACCATTTAACCGTCCCGGTGGTGTGACTTTCCTTTGTAATGACACGCTGCAACCCCCTTGGTAGCGCGGCCCGTCTTCTGGCATCATTGTTTGGCTGCCTGCGCCTCTGCGGCCGCCCTGACCCACACAACGCCCCTCGGTGTCTTATTTATTGGGACTGCGAGGGTGTGATTGATGGGCAGGATCAGTGCATCAGTTCGCCTGTCCCTCCTCTCCTTCCGCCTTCTTCGGACTGTGCGGCTTCATGGCCGTGGCATGCGATAAGGGATCAGATGACGCCGCACAGTCTGAAGCGGGTGTAAGGACCCGAGTGTGAGAGGCCAACATATGTGCTGCGCCAGGCCCTGAATCCCAGCCCCGCAGTGTTTTAACAATGTTAAGACACTGCGGGGCTGGGATTCATGGGCATCGCGAACCGCACCGGCCGACATTACATGATGCCAGAAGATGGGCAGCGCTAACGGCGCTAGGCCAGGGGATAACACGACAGCGCAGACTCCTGTACAGCAAATAACAACGCTCGGGAGGCTGCACCCAGCACCAAGGTGGGATTCTTGACACCTGTGCTGCGTCTCATTACAAAGGGAACTCTCGCCTCCATTACACAGTTTGACTGTATAAAGGGCTGAATGTTATACGTGTTCCATTCAGCGTGTGCAAGGAGAAAAATTACAAGAGCAACCTTTGACTTGCGCAGCACTGCTGCTGCATAAGCTGTGGCTCTTCTACTTTGTAACCCCTGAGGGGGGGTTAAAGGTGACTTTTGAAATCGGTTCAATTAGGCTTCGGCCTACACTCTGCTCCACCTGCAGAGCCCGGGCTCCAACAACGCTAGTTGCTGTCCGGAAGTGCTGGCTGCACAGAGCCAAACACCTCGCCAATGTGTCAGTGGGGTCCAGCACCGCCAGCTGTTCCCCTGCTGTGTAGCCGGCAACGTGTCCTGCAAAAGCCACGCAGACACAACAGACCCAAAGCTGCCGCCAGTGCAGGCTTCGGCCTACACTCCCCTCCCCCTGCTCCTCCTCCTCCTGCTCCTCCTCCTGCTGTCCCTGGGCTCTAACACACCGCCAGTTGGGGCCCAGATGTGCTAGCTGCACAGACAAAAACACCAGCCAATGTGTCAGTGGGGTCCAGCACCGCCAGCTGTTCCCCTGCTGTGCAGCCGGCAACGTGTCCTGCAAAAGCCACGCAGACACAAGAACTGAAATTGAAGGGAACCTGTCCCCCCTCCCCCAGGCGTTTTTATGTTATCCAGCCACCTTGTACAGCGGTAATGCTGCATGTGTGCAAGGTGGCTCAGAAACGTATTCTCCTCGCACATGTGGAACTGAAAACACGTCTGAAAGGTGTCCTCTGTGTGACCATTTAACCGTCCCGGTGGTGTGACTTTCCTTTGTAATGACACGCTGCAACCCCCTTGGTAGCGCGGCCCGTCTTCTGGCATCATTGTTTGGCTGCCTGCGCCTCTGCGGCCGCCCTGACCCACACAACGCCCCTCGGTGTCTTATTTATTGGGACTGCGAGGGTGTGATTGATGGGCAGGATCAGTGCATCAGTTCGCCTGTCCCTCCTCTCCTTCCGCCTTCTTCGGACTGTGCGGCTTCATGGCCGTGGCATGCGATAAGGGATCAGATGACGCCGCACAGTCTGAAGCGGGTGTAAGGACCCGAGTGTGAGAGGCCAACATATGTGCTGCGCCAGGCCCTGAATCCCAGCCCCGCAGTGTTTTAACAATGTTAAGACACTGCGGGGCTGGGATTCATGGGCATCGCGAACCGCACCGGCCGACATTACATGATGCCAGAAGATGGGCAGCGCTAACGGCGCTAGGCCAGGGGATAACACGACAGCGCAGACTCCTGTACAGCAAATAACAACGCTCGGGAGGCTGCACCCAGCACCAAGGTGGGATTCTTGACACCTGTGCTGCGTCTCATTACAAAGGGAACTCTCGCCTCCATTACACAGTTTGACTGTATAAAGGGCTGAATGTTATACGTGTTCCATTCAGCGTGTGCAAGGAGAAAAATTACAAGAGCAACCTTTGACTTGCACAGCACTGCTGCTGCATAAGCTGTGGCTCTTCTACTTTGTAACCCCTGAGGGGGGGTTAAAGGTGACTTTTGAAATCGGTTCAATTAGGCTTCGGCCTACACTCTGCTCCACCTGCAGAGCCCGGGCTCCAACAACGCTAGTTGCTGTCCGGAAGTGCTGGCTGCACAGAGCCAAACACCTCGCCAATGTGTCAGTGGGGTCCAGCACCGCCAGCTGTTCCCCTGCTGTGTAGCCGGCAACGTGTCCTGCAAAAGCCACGCAGACACAACAGACCCAAAGCTGCCGCCAGTGCAGGCTTCGGCCTACACTCCCCTCCCCCTGCTCCTCCTCCTCCTGCTCCTCCTCCTGCTCCTCCTCCTGCTGTCCCTGGGCTCTAACACACCGCCAGTTGGGGCCCAGATGTGCTAGCTGCACAGAGAAAAACACCTCGCCAATGTGTCAGTGGGGTCCAGCACCGCCAGCTGTTCCCCTGCTGTGCAGCCGGCATCGTGTCCTGCAAAAGCCACGCAGACACTTGCTCTTGTACCTTCTGCTCCCCATCCTGGTTCCAGTACCGTCAGCTGGTTCCGGGCAGAGCCTTTGGCTTAGGTGCCTCCCTTTGGTATCCGAGTTCCACCAACGTCAGGTGGTCCTTGGTAGTGCTTTCAGGCACGGGTACCTCCTGCTTAGTAACCGGGTTCCAGTAACGTCAGCTGGTCCTCGGTAGTTCCATTGGCTCTTGGACCTTCGGCTACCCATCCGGGTTCCAGCACCGTCAGCTGGTTCTCGGCAGTGTCTTTTGCTCTTGTACCTTCTGCTCCCCATCCTGGTTCCAGTACCGTCAGCTGGTTCCGGGCAGAGCCTTTGGCTTAGGTGCCTCCCTCTGGGTATCCGAGTTCCACCAACGTCAGGTGGTCCTTGGTAGTGCTTTCAGCACAGGTACCTCCTGCTTAGTAACCGGGTTCCAGTAACGTCAGCTGGTCCTCGGTAGTTCCATTGGCTCTTGGACCTTCGGGTAGCCATCCGAGTTCCAGTTCCATCAGCTGGTTCTCGGCATTTTCTCAGCCTTCTTGTACCTTCTGCTACATTTCCAAGTTCAAGAGACTAAACACAATGACCCAGAAGACCACCCCTAAGATGACGACGACACCAGAGACGACAACCACCGTGATGACGACGACCCTGGAGACGATGACCCCGAAGACCACCCCGATGACGACGACCCCGGAGACGACGACCCTGAAGACCACCCCGATGACGACGACCCCGGAGACTACGACCCTGCAGACGACGACGACCTGGAAGACCGAGAAGCAGAAGAACAAGAGGCTGCAGAACAAAGAGCAGAAGGACATTAAGCATAACACAAAATATCAGAGCAAAAAATATTATGTAAATTATAAGCAGAAGAAGACTAAGCAGTGTATGGGGGTGAGTCCGTTCCTCCTCGTGGTGCCCCTGGATAAAGCCTGATGCTGCAGGCCAAACTGAACGCGGACAAATGTAACTGTTTTGTGACAGGCAGAACGGAAGGTGTAATCTTCAAACGTTTATAGATAACAACTACGGGAATGCCTGTCACAAATAAGAATATGATGAAGAAGTTGAATATGATGAAGATAATAGTAAAATAAAAAGAATATGAACAATGTAACCCAAAAAATAATAGGTAGAAGATGAAGAAGAAGATGAATAAGGTGAAGAAGTTGATGTCAAAGAAGCTGATGATGAGGATAATTAAGAAGAAAGCGTGGGAGAAGTAAAAAAGAAGGTGAAGGGCGTGGAAGTAGTGAAACATCAATATCTGACATAAAAAAAAAAAAAAAAACATAGTCAAATTCTTTCTAACGCCGAACTTCATAAAAAAAAATAAAAAATCCTGCTATTGTATTAAATTGGGCTAAACCTCTGTCCCTTTAATATCTCCGCCACGTCCCCCAATACATCCTACAATATTCTTAGTTGTTTTCCTTCATGTAGAATGAACCTACAAGTGTATAAAGGGTTTATTTTAATTCCGATATTTTCGTCCCATTGACTTGCATTGGGATCGGGTATCGGTATCGGATTGGATTCCGATACTGTGACGGTATCGGCCGATACTTTCCGATACCGATACTTTCCGATATCGGAAAGTATCGCTCAACACTACTCAACACTAATCACCATCAGTTGGGTTGATGGCTTACCAAGAACACCAAACAATTGGTTTAACCAAATACCTCTTGACTTGCGTGTGCTGCAGACTCTTACTCTGCTTTTGTAGATGACAAGGCTACAGGTACCTGTTTTCTGCTAGACCAAGAAATTGAACTTTCTACAAGAGTGAACAATTAGCTGTTTGTTGGTTAACAATCACTCAGGTCACCAACCCAGTCTGCATCCACATAGCCTGTGAGTTTTTTATCCTTAAATTTATGTCTTTCAAATATTGAAAACTCTCTTAATGTTATTCCAGTCTTTTTTCCAATTTTTGCTGCGGAATCTGGTCAAGCTGCTATGTATAGAAGTGCCCCCACTGCCTGTGTTCTCTTTGTTAGGTAACAGTTCATCTTCTGGTTCCAATTTTAACCCCTTCATGACATGCACATGTTGTGTCCCTTCCTTTGATGTGAGCTTCATTGTTCTGCTTTGAACAGCTGATATGTACCCCTAACAGCCACGTGTGGAATCAAAGCAACCTGGGCTTCCATAACAGCTCTGCCACAGGCTCATCATTTCCATTCCACACCACTTTAATGCAGTAATTGATGGAAAAGGAGCTCCGACCAAGCATTGAATGCAGTTACTGAACATACAGTTCAGTAGGGCAACATTTCGGATTTTAAAATCATTTATCAAGCTGGTGTTATAAGATAATCTAATTTGACATAATGACATTTTCCCACGCTGATGAGTTCATTTTAGTTCAGTTCGATGGGGAGCACAGCTTCGGTGACGTCACCGCTAGTCACCGAAGCTCCGCTCCCAGCGTTTCATTCATTCATTCACCAATAGTTTACAGCCGGGAGTGGTCGCATTAGCAGCGCTCCCGGTTGTAAACTGTAAATTCCCCTAGATATGGATTACTGCATGGGATTGACTGTATGCCGGACAGGTATGGTATATTGTTGGTTTATTTTTTTACATTTTTTCCAGCAGATAGAGGGCTTCGTTTGAAATGGCAGAGTAATAAAGATGGAAAAAATGTGTATTTTTTTTCATTAACCCCTTCAAGTCGCGGCCCTTTTTCGTTTTTGCGTTTTCGTTTTTCACTTCACTCCTTCCCAGAGCCATAACTTTTTTATTTTTCAGTCAATATGGTCTTGTGAGGGCTTATTTTTTGCGGGACGAGTTGTACTTTTGAACGACACCATGGGTTTTACCATGTCTTTTACTAGAAAACAGGAAAAAAATTCCAAGTGCGGTGAAATTGCAAAAAAAGTGCAATCCCACACTTGTTTTTTGTTTGGCTTTTTTGCTAGGTTCCCTAAATGCTAAAACTAACCTGCCATTATGATTTTCTAGGTCATTACGAGTTCATAGACACCTAACATGTCTAGGTTATTTTTTATCCAAGTGGTGAAAAAAAATTCCAAACTTTGCTTAAAAAAAAAAAAAAAAAGGGCCATTTTCCGATACCCGAAGCGTCTCCATTTTTCGTGATCTGGGGTCGGGTAAGGGCTTATTTTTTGCATGCCAAGCTGACGTTTTCAATAATATCACTTTTGTGCAGATACATTCTTTTGATCGCCCGTTATTGCATTTTAATACAATGTCGCGGCGACCAAAAAAACGTAATTCTCACGTTTAGATTTTTTTTTCGCTACGCTGTTTAGCGATCAGGTTAATGCTTTTTTTATTGATAGATCAGGCGATTCTGAACGCGGCGATACCAAATACGTGTAGGTTTGATTTTTTTTATTGTTTTATTTAGGATGGGGCGAAAGGGGGGTGATTTAAACTTTTATATTTTTTATATTTTTTTTCATATTTTTAAAAACATTTTTTTTTTACTTTTGCCATGCTTCAATAGCCTCCATGGGAGGCTAGAAGCTGGCACCACTCGATTGGCTCAGCTAAATAGCAGCGATCATCAGATCCCTGCTATGTAGCTGAATTGCAGGTGTGCTGTGAGCGCCGACCACAGGGGGGCACTCACAGCAGGCCGGCATTAGTAACCATAGAGGTCTCAAGGACCTCTATGGTTACCATCCTGATGCATCGCCGAACCCCGATCATGTGACAGGGGTCGGCGATGATGTCAATTCCAGCCGCCCGGCCGGAAGCACCGGTTAAATGCCGCTGTCTGCGTTTGACAGCGGCATTTAACAGGTTAATAGCGGAGGGTGAATAGCGATTTCACCCGCCGCTATTGCGCGCACATGTCAGCTGTACAAAACAGCTGACATGTCGCGACTTTGATGTGGGCTCACCGCCGGAGCCCACATCAAAGGGGGAGACACGACATGCGCAGTACATGTACGGCGCATGTTGTGAAAGGGTTAAAATACTTTTTTGTAACTGTGTGGTGTGTTTGATTAACCCTTTAAAAACTACAGGATTAGTAATGGATAGGTGTCTTATTGACAGCTCTCCATTACTAAGCCAGCTTAATGTCACCTTACAATAGGAAGGTGACATTAACCCCTCATTACCCCACTTTCCACCGCTACAGGGCAAGTGGGAAGAATTGGGCAAAGCTCCAGAATTGGTGCATCTAATAGATGCGCCTTTTCTGAGCAGCTGCAGCTGCTTATTTTAGGCTGGGGAGCCCATATCCATGGCCCCTTGCCAGCCTGAGAATAGCAGCCTGCACCTGTGAGTTTTGCCAGGTTGGTTCTAAAATATAGGGGGACCCCACGTTGTTTTTTTCATTCATACCAGCATGAGCAGGGGAGAATGGATGACAGCCGCTTCAGCACCACAAGCAGGGGAACAGCGCTTAGTTCCCAGCGGCCGTCCGTGTGGTCCTGATGCGGCACATGGGTGGCACACGGTTGCAACATGTGTGCCACATGGATGTATCACACGGATACACGGACACGGACAATGTTTACCGGTACCGGAAATATCAGGATGTGTGAAACCAGCCTAAGGCTCTCTCACATTTGTCATGCGCTCTGCACTGAGCGCTTACACCAGGGTTTCCATGTAAAATACTGAAAAACTGAAAAACTCTGAAATACATAATTCAGACGGAACCCCTGATAGATGATTTCCTATAACGAGGCAGATGGAGGCACTGTGGAAGCCATAGGACCTGTGGTCCGTCGGTTTCTGTCTTTATATTCTAGCATAAAAGCATAAAAGTTTTGTGTACTTCTGAAAAGAACGACACCACTGAACAGAGGCAAGAATAAGTCCAGAGAAACTCTGCTGCTTCATTACTGTGAATGGATCCCTTAGTTGTTTCATCTGTCATGTCACTCAGAGATTTAGATGGAAACCCCAAAGTAAGTGCTCAGCGTAGAGCGCTGGATAAATGTGATCCTAAATGTTATGTAAAATGTTCCCAATAAAAGCTTCAATTGAATCCACAAAAAAGCAAGTCTCCACTCAGGTCCGTCATCTATCAATGGAAATATAGGTGCATCCATGTTACTGGTAGTACAAAAGGCTCTGGAAACGTTAAATGGCTCCTTGCCCCTCAAAAGAAATTCAGCAAATTCTGCTCTACCAAAATTCAAATGCCACCCTCCCTTCTGAGCCCTAGTGTGCCTAATCCACATTTAGTATCCACATATTTGGTATTTCTGTAATGATGAGAGCCCGCCTAATTTACGGGTTCATGTCTCAAGAAGCATGAGCTGGGCACCACAAACTATTGGTTACTACAACATACTGGTAGCTACAATGGCAGTTTGCAATTTTCACACAGCAACTGCTTATTTCTGGAAAACTCACATGGAGTCAAAATCATCACTACACCTGTAGATAAATTCTCAAAGGGGTATAATTCCCAAAATAGAGTAGCTAAAGGGGGATTCTGCTTTTCTAGCACTTAAGGGCTCTGTATAAAGAGCCCACAAATTAAGAAAATCTGCGCTCCAGGAGGCAAATAGTGCTGCGTCCCTCCCGAGTCTGTATTTCTACATTCAGCAGAAATCTTGGGACAAATTTTGGTGCCATTTTTACCATTTTCCCAGTATGAAAATGTAAAATTTGGGACTAATACACAATCTTGGTGGAAAAAATGTTTTTTCTTCACTGGCCAATGGTATAACATTGTGACCTACCTGTGGTGTCAATATGATCACTGCACCCCTAGATAATAATAATCTTTATATAGCGCTAGCATATTCCGCAGCGCTTTACAGTTTTGCGCACATTATCATCACTGTCCCCGACAGGGCTCACAGTCTAAATTCCCTATCAGTATGTCTTTAAATCCGCAGCGTTTAATCCGCATCCGCAAGTGGTGGAAAAAACGCATATAAACGCGTACAAACGCAGCGTTTTTTAGACGCATGCGGTTAAAAAAACACCGCGTTTGTACGCGTTTATATGCGTTTTTTCCTGCGTTTGCGTTTTTGGTGCGCATGATGAGAAATTTCACAAGAGAAAAATCAAGATAACCAGACACCGCCAATGGGACTACAGAGGGCGTGTATTATGGGATTTCTTTATATACACGTAGACCCCTGAACAGCTGTAATCTTCAGATTTTGCTCCTGTATCCTGTGTCATGATGGATCTTCACATGGAGAGCTTTTATTTCAACTTGGATTTAAGCATCAAGCTGTTTCTTGCCTGTGCTTTTGCTTGGGAGCAAGACAGAAATCGCGAAAGATGGAGAAGGAGACAACATAGGCATTTTTGGAGACACCCCATTATCGAACTACGTGAGAGCCGTGGAGCTTATCACACGCTGTATGGCGAGCTTAACCCCTTCCTGACATCAGACGTACTATCCCGTCGAGGTGGGGTGGGCCCGTATGACCGCCGACGGGATAGTACGTCATCACCGATCAGCGGCGCTCACGGGGGGAGCGCGGCCGATCGCGGCCGGGTGTCAGCTGCATATCGCAGCTGACATCTGGCACTATGTGCCAGGAGCGGTCATGGACCGCCCCCGGCACATTAACCCCCGGCACACCGCGATCAAACATGATCGCAGTGTACCGGCGGTATAGGGAAGCATCGCGCAGGGAGGGGGCTCCCTGCGGGCTTCCCTGAGACCCCCGGAGCAACGCGATGTGATCGCGTTGCTGCGAGGGTCTCCTACCTCCTTCCTGGCTGCAGGTCCCGGATCCAAGATGGCCGCGGCATCCGGGCCCTGCAGGGAAGGAGGTGGCTTACCGAGTGTCTGCTCAGAGCAGACACTTGGTAAGCCTGCAGCCCTGCACAGCAGATCGTCGATCTGGCAGAGTGCTGTGCACACTGCCAGATCAATGATCTGTGATGTCCCCCCCTGGGACAAAGTAAAAAAGTAAAAAAAAAAATTTTCCACATGTGTAAAAAAAAAATAAAAAAAAAATTCCTAAATAAATAATAATAAAAAAAAATATATTATTCCCATAAATACATTTCTTTATCTAAATAAAAAAAACAAAACAATAAAAGTACACATATTTAGTATCGCCGCGTCCGTAACGACCCAACCTATAAAACTGCCCCACTAGTTAACCCCTTCAGTAAACACCGTAAGAAAAAAAAAAAAAAAACGAGGCAAAAAACAACGCTTTATTACCATACCGCCGAACAAAAAGTGGAATAACACACGATCAAAAAGACTGATATAAATATCCATGGTACCGCTGAAAACGTCATCTTGTCCCGCAAAAAACAAGCCGCCATACAGCATCATCAGCAAAAAAATAAAAAAGTTATAGTCCTGAGTATGGTTGAGCGACTTTCATTTTTTTAAGATCGAGTAGGGTTTTGGGAAACCCGATTTTGTCCAGAGTCGAGTCGAGTGCAGTCGGCCGATTATCGCTAAAAGTCGGGGATCGACCGAAACACGAAACCCAATGCAAGTCAATGGGGAAGCATAGTCGGCAGTGAGTGGAGGCCAGGAAAACACCTACAGTGCCCATTTTAATGCCAAAAACATCCATTCTTGTTTCTGAAGCTTGCCAATCTTAATTAACTGTATAATAATAGTTGGGCATAGGGAATTGGGGGAAAGTTGTGGGGGGAGTAGGGCTGGCTCAAGTTTTTCGTGGGCCCAGGAAATGCGGACTACGTCACGGCGGTGTTGCAGGGAAAGGTAAGTATTTAAAAGTTGCAAGTGCTGTGATCCTGAGCAAGCAGGGGGGGGCCCACTCGTTCGCATTGCCACTGGCACAGGGCCCCTCAAAGTACGGCGGTGTGTTTGCATGGCGGGGGCGCCTCCCACCAGCAGCGACACTTTTGCGTACTCTGAGGGGCCCTGTGCCAGTGACGTCGCCAACGAGTATGCCCCCCCACCTGATGAAGGAACCTGCACTTTCATCTGCACCTTCCTCTTTGTCCCTGTGTAAGGTGGTATAACATGCGGGAAGGGGAACCTTACTTTCAGCAGGGTCAGATTCTGGCTGTGTAGAGTACAAGGGGAATGTAGTGGTCTAGGTCAATGTACCAGCAGACTCATTTAGCAGTGGCTGGGCAATGGGCAGGATGAGGAGGAAACAGATATAGGGCCAAAGAATAAAGTAGGCTACATGCAGTTCAAAATTGGTAACAGGACTAAACAGGCGGCATTGCTTTGTTCAGTGGAGTAGCAAACCCAAGAGCAGCAGACACTGTTTCAAGGGCCTAACCACACTAGTAGGCCAAATGCAGTTTAATATCTGATAGTATAGGGCGAAAGCCAGAATGTGGAAGCTCAGCTTTGTTCAGTTGAGGACAACACCAGGGAGGGGCAGACACCTTTAGTAGGCCGGAAAAGCCTATTGCATTTTTTAAAATGGTAATTTGGAGCAGAAGGTTGAAGCTCAGCTTTATTTAGTTGAGGGCAACACCAGGGAGGGGCAGAAGCCGTTAGTAGGCCCTAACCACCATTTTTTTTTTTAAAACCACTTAATGAGAGCCGGAAGGTTGAAGCTCAGCTTTATTTAGTTGAGGACAACACCAGGCAGGGGCACACAGACAGACACCTTTAGTAGGCCGGAAAAGCCTATTGCATTTTTTAAAATGGTAATTTGGAGCAGAAGGTTGAAGCTCAGCTTTATTTAGTTGAGGGCAACACCAGGGAGGGGCAGAAGCCGTTAGTAGACCCTAACCACCATTTTTTTTTTTTAAAACCACTTAATGAGAGCCGGAAGGTTGAAGCTCAGCTTTATTTAGTTGAGGACAACACCAGGCAGGGGCACACAGACAGACACCTTTAGTAGGCCGGAAAAGCCTATTGCATTTTTTAAAATGGTAATTTGGAGCAGAAGGTTGAAGCTCAGCTTTATTTAGTTGAGGACAACACCAGGCAGGGGCACACAGACAGACACCTTTAGTAGGCCGGAAAAGCCTATTGCATTTTTTAAAATGGTAATTTGGAGCAGAAGGTTGAAGCTCAGCTTTATTTAGTTGAGGGCAACACCAGGGAGGGGCAGAAGCCGTTAGTAGGCCCTAACCACCATTTTTTTTTTTTAAAACCACTTAATGAGAGCCGGAAGGTTGAAGCTCAGCTTTATTTAGTTGAGGACAACACCAGGCAGGGGCACACAGACAGACACCTTTAGTAGGCCGGAAAAGCCTATTGCATTTTTTAAAATGGTAATTTGGAGCAGAAGGTTGAAGCTCAGCTTTATTTAGTTGAGGACAACACCAGGCAGGGGCACACAGACAGACACCTTTAGTAGGCCGGAAAAGCCTATTGCATTTTTTAAAATGGTAATTTGGAGCAGAAGGTTGAAGCTCAGCTTTATTTAGTTGAGGGCAACACCAGGGAGGGGCAGAAGCCGTTAGTAGGCCCTAACCACCATTTTTTTTTTTTAAAACCACTTAATGAGAGCCGGAAGGTTGAAGCTCAGCTTTATTTAGTTGAGGACAACACCAGGCAGGGGCACACAGACAGACACCTTTAGTAGGCCGGAAAAGCCTATTGCATTTTTTAAAATGGTAATTTGGAGCAGAAGGTTGAAGCTCAGCTTTATTTAGTTGAGGGCAACACCAGGGAGGGGCAGAAGCCGTTAGTAGGCCCTAACCACCATTTTTTTTTTTTAAAACCACTTAATGAGAGCCGGAAGGTTGAAGCTCAGCTTTATTTAGTTGAGGACAACACCAGGCAGGGGCACACAGACAGACACCTTTAGTAGGCCGGAAAAGCCTATTGCATTTTTTAAAATGGTAATTTGGAGCAGAAGGTTGAAGCTTAGCTTTATTTAGTTGAGGACAACACCAGGCAGGGGCACACAGACAGACACCTTTAGTAGGCCGGAAAAGCCTATTGCATTTTTTAAAATGGTAATTTGGAGCAGAAGGTTGAAGCTCAGCTTTATTTAGTTGAGGACAACACCAGGCAGGGGCACACAGACAGACACCTTTAGTAGGCCGGAAAAGCCTATTGCATTTTTTAAAATGGTAATTTGGAGCAGAAGGTTGAAGCTCAGCTTTATTTAGTTGAGGGCAACACCAGGGAGGGGCAGAAGCCGTTAGTAGGCCCTAACCACCATTTTTTTTTTTTAAAACCACTTAATGAGAGCCGGAAGGTTGAAGCTCAGCTTTATTTAGTTGAGGACAACACCAGGCAGGGGCACACAGACAGACACCTTTAGTAGGCCGGAAAAGCCTATTGCATTTTTTAAAATGGTAATTTGGAGCAGAAGGTTGAAGCTCAGCTTTATTTAGTTGAGGACAACACCAGGGAGGGGCAGAAGCCGTTAGTAGGCCCTAACCACCATTTTTTTTTTTTAAAACCACTTAATGAGAGCCGGAAGGTTGAAGCTCAGCTTTATTTAGTTGAGGGCAACACCAGGGAGGGGCAGAAGCCGTTAGTAGGCCCTAACCAAAGTTGAAGGCCAAATGCAGTTTAATTTCTGATACTATAGGCCGAAAGCCAGAAGGTGGAAGCTCCGATTTAGACAGTGGAGGACAATTTGAATTAGGGACTGCAGACAGACTTAGTAGGCTGTCCCCTGTGGACCATGCATCCACCACATTAACCCATTGCGCCGTAATGGACACGTAATCTTCCGTGGCCATGCCTACAGGTCCATGCGTCTGTTGTCAGGTGCACCTTTGTACTCACAGATTGCCAGAGTGCATGGACAATGCGGTCTTCTACATGCTGGTGGAGGGTTGGGATGGCTTTTCTCGCAAAAGAAGTGTCGACTGGTTAGCTTGTAGCGTGGTACAGCGTAGTCCATCATGGCCTTATTAATAGTAAATAAAATATATAACTAGGCTCTATGAACTTTTAAATAGGTTCCAGGGGTACACGGGCAGCATTGGTGTGGTCAGTGGAGGAGTATTGCAAGTAGGGGCTGCAGACAGGCTATCAAAGGCCTAAAATAACAAAAATAACAAACAGTAGGCAGTCATGGCAGTTTTACATCGGTTACATGGATACACAGGCAGGCACTCCAGGCAGCATTGTGGTCAGTGGAGGAGTATTGCAAGTAGGGGCCGCAGACAGGCTATCAAAGGCCTAAAATAACAAACAATAGGCTCATTGCAGTTTTACAGCGGTTACATGGATAGACGGGCAGGCAGCTTGGTGGTGAGTGGAGGAGTATTTAAAGTAGGGACCGCAGACAGGCTATCAAAGGCCTAACATAACAAACAATAGGCTCATGGCAGTTTTACAGCGGTTACATGGATACACGGGCAGGCAGCTTGGTGGTCAGTGGAGGAGTATTTAAAGTAGGGACCGCAGACAGGCTTCAAAGGCCTAACATAAGAAAATGGGCTGGCTGTAGGCACTTTATAATTGGTTCCAGGGGTACACGGGCAGCAGTGGTCTGGTCAGTGGAGGACTAGTGGAAGGAGGGACCGCAGACAGGCTTCAAAGGCCTAACATAAAAAAATGGGCTGGCTGTAGGCACTTTATAATTGGTTCCAGGGGTACACGGGCAGCAGTGGTCTGGCCAGTGGAGGACTAGTGGAAGGAGGGACCGCAGACAGGCTTCAAAGGCCTAACATAAAAAAATGGGCTGGCTGTAGGCACTTTATAATTGGTTCCAGGGGTACACGGGCAGCAGTGGTCTGGTCAGTGGAGGACTAGTGGAAGGAGGGACCGCAGACAGGCTTCAAAGGCCTAAAATAACAAACAATAGGCTCATGGCAGTTTTACAGCGGTTACATGGATACACGGGCAGGCAGCTTGGTGGTCAGTGGAGGAGTATTTAAAGTAGGGACCGCAGACAGGCTTCAAAGGCCTAACATAAGAAAATGGGCTGGCTGTAGGCACTTTATAATTGGTTGCAGGGGTACACGGGCAGCAGTGGTCTGGTCAGTGGAGGACTAGTGGAAGGAGGGACCGCAGACAGGCTTCAAAGGCCTAACATAAAAAAATGGGCTGGCTGTAGGCACTTTATAATTGGTTCCAGGGGTACACGGGCAGCAGTGGTCTGGCCAGTGGAGGACTAGTGGAAGGAGGGACCACAGACAGGCTTCAAAGGCCTAACATAAAAAAATGGGCTGGCTGTAGGCACTTTATAATTGGTTCCAGGGGTACACGGGCAGCAGTGGTCTGGTCAGTGGAGGACTAGTGGAAGGAGGGACCGCAGACAGGCTTCAAAGGCCTAAAATAACAAACAATAGGCTCATGGCAGTTTTACAGCGGTTACATGGATACACGGGCAGCTTGGTGGTGAGTGGAGGAGTAGTGCAAGGAGTGTCTGTCCCAGTACTCCCAAAATATAAATAGATGTTAATGTCTCGCAAAACAACCAAAACAAAAAAAAAGGTGGCATACTTAGGTACAGGGGTGGGCTCATCTGCTGAGTTTCTGACATAGTAATTTGGCAGTAACTATTTAATGGTGCCAATATAGGACACAGACACAGACTACTTTAAGTTGCATCGTAGATGTCTACAAATTTGTATTGTCAGTGCCAGACATTGAATGATGTCAGCGAATAGACTAAAGATTGGTGGAGCTGTGCGACATAATTTTGCATGTGGTAGAGCACATTTTGAGCTGGGGTAGGGGGGAACTCTCTAGAGGCCGGCGGGACCGCCCCAGGGCCCCTCATGTTACAACGGTGTGTCTGACGTTGGGTGCGCACCACCACCGCCAGAGACACTACATTGTACTATGAGGGACCCAGTAGCAATGCCGTCAACCAAAAGCGAGCACACCCACCTCTTCAGACAAACAGCAGTCTCACGGGTGCTTGCGCCAAGTCGCGATACCACGGCCCCGTGTGGGGAGTTTGGCCATTTAGGGAGGTGTAAACATGTCGTATGCTGTACAATCAGCTGCAGCAAATTAGACATTAGAAAAGTAATTCACAGGCAAGAGCCTTTCATAGGAAAGCTAGGTGTCGGCCGGGCAAGGTGGGGCAAAAGATTTCGAAATCCAGTTGTGGTTCATTTTAATGAATGTTAGATCGTCAACATTTTGGGTAGCCAGACGAGTCCTTTTTTCGGTTAATATTGAACCTGCAGCACTGAATACTCTTTCTGATAGGACACTTGCTGCCGGGCAAGCAAGCTCCTGCAATGCATATTCTGCCAATTCTGGCCAGGTGTCTAATTTGGAGGCCCAGTAATCAAATGGGAATGACGGTTGAGGGAGAACATCGATAAGGGATGAAAAATAGTTAGTAACCATACTGGACAAATGTTGTCTCCTGTCACTTTCAATTGATGCAGCAGTACCTGTCCTGTCTGCGGTCATAGCAAAATCACTCCACAACCTGGTCAGAAAACCCCTCTGTCCAACGCCACTTCTGATGTGTGCACCCCTAACACTCCTAGTCTGCTGCCCCCTGGAGCTCGTGTGAGAACGATCACGTGCGCTGTGTGCTGGGAATGCCTGAAGCAAACGGTCAACAAGAGTTGATTGTTTGGTTGCTAATATTAGTTCCAAGTTCTCATGTGGCATAATATTTTGCAATTTGCCTTTATAGCGTGGATCAAGGAGGCAGGCCAACCAGTAATCGTCATCGTTCATCATTTTCGTAATGCGTGTGTCCCTTTTTAGGATACGTAAGGCATAATCCGCCATGTGGGCCAAAGTTCCAGTTGTAAAATCTCCGGTTGTGATTGGTTGAGGGGCAGTTGCAGGCAAATCTACGTCACTTGTGTCCCTCAAAAAACCAGAACCCGGCCGTGACACGCAACCAATTTCCTGTGCCCCCGGGAAAGGTTCGGCATTAAAAATATACTCATCCCCATCATCCTCCTCGTCCTCCACCTCCTCTTCGCCCGCTACCTCGTCCTGTACACTGCCCTGACCAGACAATGGCTGACTGTCATCAAGGCTTTCCTCTTCCTCTGGTGCAGACGCCTGCTCCTTTATGTGCGTCAAACTTTGCATCAGCAGACGCATTAGGGGGATGCTCATGCTTATTACGGCGTTGTCTGCACTAACCAGCCGTGTGCATTCCTCAAAACACTGAAGGACTTGACACATGTCTTGTATCTTAGACCACTGCACACCTGACAACTCCATGTCTGCCATCCTACTGCCTGCCCGTGTATCCTCCCACAAATAAATAACAGCACGCCTCTGTTCGCACAGTCTCTGAAGCATGTGCAGTGTTGAGTTCCACCTTGTTGCAACGTCTATGATTAGGCGATGCTGGGGAAGGTTCAAAGACCGCTGATAGGTCTGCATACGGCTGGCGTGTACAGGCGAACGTCGGATATGTGAGCAAAGTGCACGCACTTTGAGGAGCAGGTCGGAGAACCCAGGATAAGTTTTCAATAAGCACTGCACCACCAGGTTTAAGGTGTGAGCCAGGCAAGGAATGTGTTTCAGTTGGGAAAGGGAGATGGCAGCCATGAAATTCCTTCCGTTATCACTCACTACCTTGCCTGCCTCAAGATCTACTGTGCCCAGCCACGACTGCGTTTCTTGTTGCAAGAACTCGGACAGAACTTCCGCGGTGTGTCTGTTGTCGCCCAAGCACTTCATAGCCAATACAGCCTGCTGACGCTTGGCAGTAGCTGGCCCATAATGGGACAACTGGTGTGCAACAGTGTCATCTGCCGATGGAGTGGTTGGCAGACTGCGTTCTGTGGAAGAGCTGTAGCTTCTGCAGGAGGACGAGGAGGAGGAGGAGGAGGGGGTGCGAACGCCTACAGCCAACTGTTTCCTAGACCGTGGGCTAGGCACAACTGTCCCTAAATTGATGTCGCCTGTGGACCCTGCATCCACCACATTCACCCAGTGTGCCGTGATGGACACATAACGTCCCTGGCCATGCCTACTGGTCCATGCATCTGTAGTCAGGTGCACCTTTGTACTCACAGATTGCCTGAGTGCATGGACGATGCGCTGTTTAACATGCTGGTGCAGGGCTGGGATGGCTTTTCTGGAAAAAAAGTGTCGACTGGGTAGCTCGTATCGTGGTTCAGCGTACTCCATCAGGGCTTTGAAAGCTTCGCTTTCAACTAACCGGTAGGGCATCATCTCTAACGAGATTAGTCTAGCTATGTGGGCGTTAAAACACTGTGTACGCGGATGCGAGGATAAGTACTTCCTTTTTCTAACCAGAGTCTCATGTAGGGTGAGCTGGACTGGAGAGCTGGAGATCGTGGAACTTTCGGGTGTGCCGGTGTACATGGCAGACTGAGAGACGGTTGGAGACGGTATTGTTTCCGCCGGTGCCCTAGATGCAATATTTCCTCCTACAAAACTGGTGATTCCCTGACCCTGACTGCTTTTGGCTGGCAAAGAAACCTGCACAGATACTGCCGGTGGTGCGGAAAATGGTGGCCTTACAGTGACGGAAGGGATGTTGCGTTGCTGACTAGCTTCATTGGCCGAGGGTGCTACAACCTTGAGGGACGTTTGGTAGTTAGTCCAGGCTTGAAAATGCATGGTGGTTAAGTGTCTATGCATGCAACTAGTATTTAGACTTTTCAGATTCTGACCTCTGCTTAAGCTAGTTGAACATTTTTGACAGATGACTTTGCGCTGATCAGTTGGATGTTGTTTAAAAAAATGCCAGACTGCACTCTTCCTAGACTCGGATCCCTTTTCAGGGATTGCAGACTGAGCTTTAACCGGATGGCAACGCTGTGCTCCAACAGGTTTTGGCTTTGACACGCGTTTTGGGCCAGATACGGGCCCGGCAGATGGAACCTGTTGCGATGTTGATGCCTGCTGCGGCCCCTCCTCCACCTCCGCTTCTGAACTACTGCCGCCTGCACCCTGTTCCCCCAATGGCTGCCAATCGGGGTCAATAACTGGGTCATCTATTACCTCCTCTTCGAGCTCGTGTGCAACTTCGTCTGTGTCACTGTGTCGGTCGGTGGTATAGCGTTCGTGGCGGGGCAACATAGTCTCATCAGGGTCTGATTGTGGATCTGTACCCTGAGAGGGCAATGTGGTGGTCTGAGTCAAAGGAGCAGCATAGTACTCTGGCTGTGGCTGTGCATCAGTGCACTCCATGTCAGAATATACTTGTAATGGGCATGGCCTGTTAAATGTTTCACTTTCTAAGCCAGGGACGGTATGTGTAAAGAGCTCCATGGAGTGACCCGTTGTGTCGCCTGCTGCATCCTTCTCTCTTGTTGTAGTTTTTGCTGAGGAGGACAAGGAAGCGACTTGTCCCTGACCGTGAACATCCACAAGCGACGCGCTGCTTTTACATTTACCAGTTTCGGAAGAGGAGGCAAAAGAGCTAGAGGCTGAGTCTGCAATGTAAGCCAAAACTTGCTGTTGCTGCTCCGCCTTTAAAAGCGGTTTTCCTACTCCCAGAAAAGAGAGCGTTCGAGGCCTTGTGTAGCCTGACGACGAAACTGGCTCCACAGCTCCAGACTTAGGTGGAATATTTTTATCCCCACGACCACCTGATGCTCCACTACCACTACCATCATTACCAGCTGACAATGAACGCCCACGACGACCTCTTGCACCAGACTTCCTCATTGTTTTAAAATCTTAACCAAAGTAACTTTATTTGTTGCTGTCAAACAACTTACACGGTGAGCTATAACTTCAGTATGATTTCAATATCCCTTAACAGGTTGGTGAGACCACAAGGAAAATCAGGCACAATGTTACACACTCTGTTTTCTGTGGCACAAAATCACAGAGATGACACACACGCAGGACTGTCACTCAAGCACTAATGTCAATATTAATCTCCCACCTAATTTATTTATTTTTTTTTTTCAGGGAGACTTTAGAAACCAAATAATATTAAAAAAACCAAAAAAATAAATAGGCTTTCTATGGCCCACTGAATGAGAGAGAGGTGGCACACCCAGGAGTCAAGACTGGCACACAAGCTGAAAGGGCAATATTACTCTCCCACTGTTTTTTTTTTTTTTTTTTTTTTCAGGGAGACTTTAGAAACCAAATAATAAGAAAAAAAATAAATAAATAAATAGGCTTTCTATAGCCCACTGAATGAGAGATAGCACACACAGCAGTGGCACACAAGCCCTGACTGAGGCCAATATTTTTCTCCCACTGATTGATGTAGTGTTTTTGTGTTGAGGTAGATTTTAGAACACAAATCAAGGAAAAAAAAAAAATGCTTTCTATGGCCCACTGAATGAGAGAGAGGTGGCACACCCAGGAGTCAAGACTGGCACACAAGCTGAAAGGGCAATATTACTCTCCCACTGTTTTTTTATGTATTTTTTGTTTTTTAAGGGAGACTTTAGAAACCCAATAATATTTAAAAAAAAAAATAAATAGGCTTTCTATGGCCCACTGAATGAGAGGGAGAGAGGTGGCACACCCAGGAGTCAAGACTGGCACACAAGCTGAAAGGGCAATATTACTCTCCCACTGTTTTTTTATGTATTTTTTGTTTTTTAAGGGAGACTTTAGAAACCCAATAATATTTAAAAAAAAAAAAAAATAGGCTTTCTATGCCCACTGAATGAGAGGGAGAGAGGTGGCACACCCAGGAGTCAAGCCTGGCACACAAGCTGAAAGGGCAATATTACTCTCCCACTGTTTTTTTATGTATTTTTTGTTTTTTAAGGGAGACTTTAGAAACCCAATAATATTTAAAAAAATAAATAAATAGGCTTTCTATGGCCCACTGAATGAGAGGGAGAGAGGTGGCACACCCAGGAGTCAAGACTGGCACACAAGCTGAAAGGGCAATATTACTCTCCCACTGTTTTTTTAGGTATTTTTTTTTTTTTCAGGGAGACTTTAGAAACCAAATAATATTAAAAAAAAAAAAAAAAAAAATAGGCTTGCTATAGCCCACTGAATGAGAGATAGCACACACAGCAGTGGCACACAAGCCCTGACTGAGGCCAATATTTTTCTCCCACTGATTGATGTAGTGTTTTTGTGTTGAGGTAGAATTTAGAACACAAATCACGGAAAAAATAAATAGGCTTTCTATGGCCCACTCAGTGAGAGATGGCACACACAGGGATGGCACTGTAGCAGAAATGCCAATCTTAATCTCCCACAAAAAAAACAAAAAAAAAACAGGGACTGTCCTACAATTACTATCTCCCTGCAGTAATGTAAGCCAGGTATGGCAGGCAGCAATAGGAGTGGACTGATGCACAAATTAAATAAAAAGTGTGGACAAACAAAAAAGATAGCTGTGCAGAAAGGAAGGAACAAGAGGATATGTGCTTTGAAAAAAGCAGTTGGTTTCCACAGTGGCGTACACACAGCAATACAGCTATCACGGAGCCTTCTAGGGCAGCCCAATGAGCTACAGCGCTGAGGGGAAAAAAAATAAAAAATAGCTTCCACAGTCCCTGCACACCGAAGGTGGTGTTGGACAGTGGAAATCGCTGCAGCACAAGCGGTTTGGTGGTTAGTGGACCCTGCCTAACGCTCTCCCTGCTTCTGACGAAGCGGCAGCAACCTGTCCCTAAGCTCAGATCAGCAGCAGTAAGATGGCGGTCGGCGGGAACGCCCCTTTATAGCCCCTGTGACGCCGCAGACAGCAAGCCAATCACTGCAATGCCCTTCTCTAAGATGGTGGGGACCAGGATCTATGTCATCACGCTGCCCACACTCTGCGTTCACCTTCATTGGCTGAGAAATGGCGCTTTTCGCGTCATTGAAACGCGACTTTGGCGCGAAAGTCGCGTACCGCATGGCCGACAAGCACAGGGGTCGGATCGGGTTTCATGAGACGCCGACTTAGCCAAAAGTCGGCGACTTTTGAAAATGATCGACCCGTTTCGCTCAACCCTAGTCCTGAGAATAAAGCGATACCAAAATAATTATTTTTTCTATATTTTAGTTTTTATCGTATAAAAGCGCAAAAACATAAAAAAATGATATAAATGAGATAACGCTGTAATCGTACTGACCCGACGAATAAAACTGCTTTATCAATTTTACCAAATGCGGAACGGTATAAACGCCTCTCCCAAAAGAAATTCATGAATAGCAGGTTTTTGGTCATTCTGCCTCACAAAAATCGGAATAAAAAGCGATCAAAAACGGTCACGTGTCCGAAAATGTTACCAATAAAAACGTCAACTCGTCCCGCAAAAAACAAGACCTCACATGACTCTGTGGAGCAAAATGTTGAAAAATTATAGGTCTCAAAATGTGGAGACGCAAAAACTTTTTTGCTATAAAAAGCGTCGCTGGTTTCACACTTGCGTTTTTGTCTGCAGCGTTTTTTGCACAAAAAAAGCATGCGTTTTTTCCCTATATTTAATATTGAAAACGCATGCGTTTTTTTTCTGCATGCGTTCATTTTCAGAAATACAACCTGCAGTATTTTCTTGCGTTTTTAAGCACATGCGTTTGTTTGCGTTAAAAACGCATGCATTTTTATCGAAAAAAAACAGAAAACACACTGAAAAGCCACCCACCACCATCAAGGTGATAAAGGGATCCAAACCCTAACCCTAACTCTACCCCTAACCTCACCCCTAACCGTTTAATGAACATTTTCTGACAGTCATAGTGCCACGTATTTCAGTGCCACGTATTTCAGTGCCACGTATTTCAGTGCCACGTATTTCAGTGCCATGTATTTCAGTGCCACGTATCACGTATTTCAGTGCCACGTGTTTCAGTGCCACGTATTTCAGTGCCACGTATCACGTATTTCAGTGCCACATATTTTAGTACCACGTATTTCAGTTGCACGTATTTCAGTGCCACGTATTTCAGTGCCACGTATTTCAGTGCCACGTATTTCAGTGCCACGTATTTCAGTGCCACGTATTTCAGTGCCACGTATTTCAGTGCCACGTATTTCAGTGCCACGTATCACGTATTTCAGTGCCACGTGTTTCAGTGCCACGTATTTAAGTGCCACGTATCACATATTTCAGTGCCACGTATTTAAGTGCCACGTATTTAAGTGCCACGTATTTCAGTGCCACGTATTTCAGTGCCACGTATCACGTATTTCAGTGCCACGTGTTTCAGTGCCACGTATTTAAGTGCCACGTATCACGTATTTCAGTACCACGTATTTCAGTGCCACATATTTCAGTGCCACGTATTTCAGTGCCACGTATTTCAGTCACGTTTAGGGTTAGGGTTAGGGGTAGGGTTAGGGTTAGGGTTAGGGCTAGGGTTGGAGGTAAAGTTAGGGTTGGGGCTAAAGTTAGGGTTGGGGCTAAAGTTAGGGTTAGGGTTTGGATTACATTTACGTTTGGATTAGGGTTGGGATTAGAATTATGGGCTTGTCAGGGCTAGGGGTGTGGTTAGGGTTACCGTTGGGATTAGGGTTAGGGGTGTGTTTGGGTTAGGGTTTCAGGTAGAATTGGGGAGTTTCCACTGTCCAGGCACATCAGGGGCTCTCCAAGCGCGACATGGCGTCCAATCTCAATTCCAGCCAATTCTGCGTTGAAAAAGTAAAACAGTGCTCCTTCCCTTCCGAGCTCTCCCGTGCGCCCAAAAAGGGGTTTACCCCAACATATGTGTTATCAGCGTACTCGGGACAAATTGAACAACAACTTCTGGGGTCCAAGTTCTCTTGTTATCCTTAGGAAAATAAAAATTTGGGGGGCTAAAAATCATTTTTGTGGGAAAAAAAAGATGTTTTATTTTCACGGCTCTGCGTTATAAACTGTAGTGAAACACTTGGGGGTTCAAAGTTCTCACAACACATCTAGATAAGTTCCTTGGGAGGTCTAGTTTCCAATATGGGGTCACTTGTGGGGGGTTTGTACTGTTTGGGTACATCAGGGGCTCTGCAAATGCAACGTGACGCCTGCAGACCAATCCATTTAAGGCTGCATTCCAAATGGCGCTCCTTCCCTTCCGAGCTCTGTCATGCACCCAAACAGTGGTTCCCCCCCACATATGGGGTATCAGCGTACTCAGGACAAATTGGACAACAACTTTTGGGGTCTAATTTATCCTGTTACCCTTGTGAAAATACAAAACTGGGGGCTAAAAAATCATTTTTGTGAAAAAAAAAAAGAATTTTTATTTTCACGGCTTTGCGCTATAAACTTTAGTGAAACACTTGGGGGTTCAAAGTTCTCAAAACACATCTAGATAAGTTCCTTGGGAGGTCTAGTTTCCAATATGGGGTCACTTGTGGGGGGTTTGTACTGTTTGGGTACATCAGGGGCTCTGCAAATGCAACGTGACGGCTGCTGACCAATCCATTTAAGTCTGCATTCCAAATGGCGCTCCTTCCCTTCCGAGCTCTGTCATGCGCCCAAACAGTGGTTCCCCCCCACATATGGGGTATCAGCGTACTCAGGACAAATTGGAAAACAAATTTTGGGGTCCAATTTATTCTGTTACCCTTGTAAAAATACAAAGCTGGGTGCTAAAAAATCATTTTTGAGAAAAAAAATAAAAATTATTTTTACGGCTCTGCGTTATAATCTGTAGTGAAACACTTGGGGGTTCAAAGCTCTCAAAACACATCTAGATAAGTTCCTTAGGGGGTCTACTTTCCAAAATGGTGTCACTTGTAGGGAGTTTCAATGTTTAGGCACATCAGGGGCTCTCCAAACGCAACATGGCGTCCCATCTCAATTCCAGTCAATTTTGCATTGAAAAGTCAAATGGCGCTCCTTCCCTTCCAAGCTCTGCCATGCGCCCAAACAATGGTTTACACCCACATATGGGGTATCATCGTACTCAGGACAAATTGCACAACATTTTTTGGGGTCCAATTTCTTCTCTTACCCTTGGGAAAATAAAAAATTGGGGGCAAAAAGATAATTTTTGTGAAAAAATATGATTTTTTATTTTTACGGCTCTGCATTATAAACTTCTGTGAAGCACTTGGTGGGTCAAAGTGCTCACCACACATCTAGATAAGTTCCTTAGGGGGTCTACTTTCCAAAATGGTGTCACTTGTAGGGAGTTTCAATGTTTAGGCACATCAGGGGCTCTCCAAACGCAACATGGCGTCCCATCTCAATTCCAGTCAATTTTGCATTGAAAAGTCAAATGGCGCTCCTTCCCTTCCAAGCTCTGCCATGCGCCCAAACAATGGTTTACACCCACATATGGGGTATCATCGTACTCAGGACAAATTGCACAACATTTTTTGGGGTCCAATTTCTTCTCTTACCCTTGGGAAAATAAAAAATTGGGGGCGAAAAGATCATTTTTGTGAAAAAATATGATTTTTTATTTTTACGGCTCTGCATTATAAACTTCTGTGAAGCACTTGGTGGGTCAAAGTGCTCACCACACATCAAGATAAGTTCCTTAGGGGGTCTACTTTCCAAAATGTTTTCACTTGTAGGGGGTTTCAGTGTTTAGGCACATCAGGGGCTCTCCAAACGCAACATGGCGTCCCATCTCAATTCCAGTCAATTTTGCATTGAAAAGTCAAATGGCGCTCCTTTCCTTCCGAGCTCTGCCATACGCCCAAACAGTGGTTTACCCCCACATATGGGGTATCAGCGTACTCAGGACAAATTGTACAACAACTTTGGGGGTCCATTTTCTCCTGTTACCCTTGGTAAAATAAAACAAATTGGAGCTGAAATAAATTTTGTGTGAAAAAAAGTTAAATGTTCATTTTTATTTAAACATTCCAAAAATTCCTGTGAAACACCTGAAGGGTTAATAAACTTCTTGAATGTGGTTTTGAGCACCTTGAGGGGTGCAGTTTTTAGAATGGTGTCACACTTGAGTATTTTCTATCATATAGACCCCTCAAAATGACTTCAAATGAGATGTGGTCCCTAAAAAAAAATGGAGCTGTAAAAATGAGAAATTGCTGGTCAACTTTTAACCCTTATAACTCCGTCACAAAAAAAAATTTGGTTCCAAAATTGTACTGATGTAAAGTAGACATGTGGGAAATGTTACTTATTAAGTATTTTGCGTGACATATGTCTGTGATTTAAGGGCATAAAAATTCAAAGTTGGAAAATTGCAAAATTTTCAAAATTTTCGCCAAATTTCCATTTTTTTCACAAATAAACGCAAGTTATATCGAATAAATTTTACCAGTAACATGAAGTACAATATGTCACGAGAAAACAGTGTCAGAATCGCCAAGATCCGTCAAAGCGTTCCAGAGTTATAGCCTCATAAAGGGACAGTGGTCAGAATTGTAAAAATTGGCCCGGTCATTAACGTGCAAACCACCCTTGGGGGTGAAGGGGTTAATGCCAACCCGTAGAAATTCCATGAATATACAAGGATGTCGCAAGACTCGTTCCAGGATTTGCTTACTCTTGTCCAAGGAGCCATACGGAGACAGGACACCCAGCTCCATTGAGCGATTCCACCAGAGGAACGTCTGCTGGTTACATTAAGGTACGTTCCAAATCTAAACCAATGACAGTCCAAATTTTGTGTTTTCTGACATGTATGTTTTGGATATTTTCCTTTCTTTAGCGTAACCACACCATAAATAGAATAGTTTGTAATTTTTTGGGGGTTTCTTTTTCTTACAGATTTCTGGCAACCGGAGAGAGTTTATCATCCCTCCACTTCCAATACCGTCTTGGAATATCCACCCTGTCCGGAATAGTTGCGGACACCTGTCGGGCTTTGTGGAATGTACTCCAGGATGAGTTTATACCCCTACCCACTGTCGACATGTGGCTTTAAATTTCGGAAAAATTCTGGAGTGTGTGTGATTTCCCCAACTGTTTAGGAGCGGTGGATGGAAATCTGCATTATCAAACCTGCCAGAACAGGATTGGAGTATTTCAACTATAAAAAATATTTTTCTGTTGTGCTCATGGCAATACCTGATGCGAACTGTCGCTTCATCGCCGTGGACATTGGAGCTTTTGGCCGTGGCAATGATTCCCAGACTTTCAAGAACTCGGATATGGGCCGCCGTGTGTATGGCAAAAATTTCAATTTTCCCCTGCCACAACCTCTCCCCAACACTCAAGGTCCACCGATGCCATTTGTTATGGTTGGGGATGAGGCCTTTCAGATGTGTGAAAACCTACTGAAGCCCTATTCCAGTCGGGACTTGAACCACACTAAAAGGATCTTTAACTACAGACTGACCAGGGCCCGAAGAACTGTAGAATGTACCTTTGGCATTCTGGTCTCTAAATGGCGCATTCTTGCATCAGCCATAAATCTAAAAGTGGAAACAGTCGACGAGGTGGTCAAAGCCTGAGTGGTTCTGCACAATTATATAATGGCTAAGGAGCAATTCAACATTGAACTGGATGAACCAGTTGCACACCCACTGCCTGATTTCCAGCATCACCCGCTGTGGTCAACTGCAGCAGTTGGTCACATGCGGGACCAATTTGCTGCCTTTTTTAATTCAGATATTGGACGTGTGTCATGGCAGGACAATGTTGTGTAAATGTCCTGTTGTAATTCGATCTGTACCAGTAATTTTCTGCAATGATAATAATATTTCTCATTAATAAACTTTAGTTTTGGTTGTGTTGACCGTGTCTCCTATGTTTTTCCTCTACAAACCAAGGCTGTCCTAAAACTAGCAGTATTTGGTCTGTATTTAATATCAGTATTTGTAATCCAAAACCAGGAGTGGGTAATAAAGGCAGAGGTGCTAGTTAATATGTTAATATCATAATTTACCTCTAATTGTTCCACTCCTTGTTTTGGCTTACAAATACTGATATAAAACACTGGCCACATACTGCTAGTGTTATGGCAGCCATGTTGCTTAAGCTTGTTGACGTCATTGCGTCCTGATTCTGTTCTGCTGTATCCATTGGAGACAGACTGAAGAGACAATCACTTTCACACTAAAGAGATCTATACTCATCAAGTCAGGTGTCAGAAATAATGAATTCATGATGCACATATAACAGCTTCATGAATTCACTATTTCTGACACCTGTGCAGGTGAGCATAGATATGCCGTGTGTGATCACCATCGTCCCTTCAATTTGTGTGTAATAGATTATGTACACAGAAGAGAAAATGGAGGTTATACAAGGCAGTTCTCTACTCACCAGGTCAGGTGTCCTAACTAATGAGTTTTTTGACACCTGACCTGTTCAGTAGAGTTCTGCACCGTATGCCCTCCATTTTCTCTTCTGATTGCAACACTAGTCACAGACAAAGCAGAAAGAAGAGATTATGGAGATAATACAAGTATACATTTTTTGGCCCACCTCATATCTCTATACTAAAGACACACAAAACTGCAGTCTTTTTTTTATAACTACTGGAGATATGATGTGGCCAAAAAATAAAGTGTGTGGTGAAGTTTCTTATTTGGCGCACGGGGTGTGTTGCCAGCAGCGGAAGACACAATAAACCAAACATAATTGGGAAAAAATCAATTTTTTTTTATTTTTTAACAACCAAAAAATTTATTTAACTGCGCTGGCTTGGGGTAGAGTGATGTAAACGGGGGGCGTGAAGCACTGAGGCCTGGCTAACCGTGGACGACGCAGAGGTGGCAGGAGAAGGGGCAATGAAACTAGTAGGGTCTGGAAGTTCGGGGATGGGGCTTGACACATGAGAGGCTTGAGACGCACTGGAAAGGTGAGACAAACCTGACATTACAGACACATTCGGAGGTGAAGGGGGTGGAATACTAAGAGTCCTCTGTTTTTTTTTTGTTTTTTTTGGGGGGGGTTTGCCGGGTTCTGGGAAGCCTTGGTGGGCTCATATGGCATGGCGTAGTGCTGGGTGACCTGTCAGGGTCCGGCTGCACCATGACAGAGTCCATAGTGCTCGTAGAGCGTGCAGCCATGCCAGAGTCCATAGTGCACGTAGAGCGTGCAGCCATGCCAGAGTCCATAGTGCTCGTAGAGCATGCAGCCATGCCAGAGTCCATAGTGCTCATAGAGTGTGCAGCCATGCCAGAGTCCATAGTGCTCGTAGAACTTGCAGCCATGCCAGAGTCCATAGCACTTGTAGAGCATAAGGCCATGCCAAGGTCCTGCGTCGTCGTGGTGGTGGCGGTATGCAAGGCCATGCCAGGATCCTGCTGCATCGTGGTGGTGGTGGTACAGAAGGACTGCCAGGGTCCTCCTGCATCGTGGTGTCAGTGGAGGAGGTCCAAGCAGGATCAGCGGTTGTCATGGTGGTGGCGGTGGGATGTCCAACTGCACTCGGCATGGTGGTGGTGCTGTAGTAGTGTCCGGCAGTGCTAGGAATAGAGGTGGCTCTGCAGTGGTATGCAGCAGAGGTCGGCATTGAGGTTAATCGTGACAGTGAAGGCACAGGTGGATATGCTGACACTGCTGGAAATACTGACTCTGCTGCATAGCCTGCACGTAAGCAGCAGTGCAGGCCGGCATGACACTCAGCTGGAGATCAGGAGTAAGGTGTTCCGACATGCCCTGCTCAATTTGGTTAAAAAAATGATGTGCTGGCCTCTGGAGGTCGGCTTTCACTTGGGTTGACCTCCTGGATACGTGCATTCAAGAGGTAATGTGAAATATCCATTCGGTCACTCAAAGCCTTGATTGCGTCTTGTAAAACCGAGCTCAAGTGCAAAAACTCGGGCATGAGTGACCTGTCCGATGCCCTCTGCCACTGCCAGGAGGAGCCCAAAAAAAGGGGCAGTGGAAGAGGACTGTGAAAGGGGAAGACCTGATGGACCAGCTCCCTGGTCTCCAGTTAGTGTGGAAGACCTACTTGCTGCAGCGCTGCTGGATAGCTGGGATGGGTCCGTGGCTGTCGGATGAAGGACCGCTCCAGAACCTGGGCCAACAGTTGTGCTCCATGTACTGTGAAAAAAGGAAAAAGAAAATTAATACCAAAAATTAACCAGATGCAAAATCCTGTGGAATAGAAAAATACAGATTATGGCAATACAATACAACCTAATGCACGTGATAAATACTTACGTTCTCTGGGCAAGGACTGGTCTTAAAAATACCAGAACTCAGTAGTATTTATATCTTCTGATCCTTGCTCCTGAACCACTGGGAACACGGCTCTCTTGACGCAGGTCCTTGTTGAAGCGGTCCTTCATCGAACGCCAACGTGTTTTGACTTTGGCCACTGTTAAAAAAAAAAATTATGGTCAGAAAAAGGACTTTTGGCCGTGCTCACACAACTGTGTGTGATGACAGAAACTCCTGAGAGTTTCTTTCATCACACACAGTCGAGTGAGCACGGCCAAGGTCTCTGCTGCTTCACACTGCAGTGCAATACTTACCAAATGCATTTCGGACCCGAGTCGGGGCATTGTCCCAGCCATCCCACATCTCTTTGGCCACCTCATTCCATAGGCGCCGGATCGTGACGTTGTTTGAGTGCAGTGGATCCTGGGTGTCCCACAACGGGACTCGCTCCTGGACCAGGGAGATGAGGAGGTCATTTTCAATTAGGTCATCCTCCCATTGTGGAACCTAAAAATTAAATAAAGTCATTAAAGTTTAGTGAATTAACATAAGGAAAAAAAGAAAAAAGTTGCTGAGAAATGGCATGAATAGGAAAGTCAACATACAAAAGGATTCCAGATGAAAAAAGTTAAGAAATAGGAATGGAAACAAAAGAAGATTCAATGATATTACACTGAGGATACAGTAAACAGTCAGCCTTGTATACGTACCCGCTGCCGTCTTTCCACATGACCTTGAGTCCGCTGCTCCTGCCCAGTCTGTGCCGCAGTTGAAGAAGAGCTCTAAAAAAATGAAAAAATTCAAATTGTCACATGTGTAGATGTGACAGTGAATACTTACCAATCTGACGAGGCAAGTACTCACATCACTGACATGCTCGACTTCCGACGGCCCAGGACGAAACTCCTCATCAGAAGAAGAAGCAGAAGACATTCTGATGCATGTAGAAAGAAAGAAATGGCAGAAATTAGGACATGTAGAGACAGAAAATAGAAAATAAAGGCATTGGCTAGGATATACTCACATTGTTCAGGGTCTTGTTTTCCTCCAAGATGTAGCCTGTGTCTCGTCTGCTTCAGTGTCTGCTGAGTAGTGACCTGCAAATGTCCACTCCCTCCCTTTATCACCTTGTATGTGGGGGGTGGCTTATCAGTGTCTAGACATGTTTTTCTCTTTTGAAACACATGCGTTCACGAACGCAAGCAAACACATGTGCTTATAAACGCATGCGTTCATAGAAGCCAGCAATGCGTTTTTTTCCCACAATCCTTGAGTAATCGACCGCATGCGTTTCCAGGCGGCAAATTGACGCCTCTAAAAATTACTACATGTTGCATTTCTGCGCCAAGCCGCAAACGACGAGACAACGCATGCGTCGTCAAACGCTGCAAAACGCGAAAAATAAAAAACGCATGCATCCCTAATGTTAAATATAGGAATACACAATGCATGCGGATATATGCAGTATAAACGCTGCGGACACAACCGCAAATGTGAAACCAGCCTAATATGGCACTCCTTCCCTTCTGAACTTTGCACTGTGCCTCAAAAGTAGTTTTTCAGCACATATTATTGTTCTTATTTTTATTTGTTTATATAGCACCATCGATTCCAAGGTGTTGTACATGAGAAGTGGTTACATACAAATTACAGATATCACTTACAGTAAGCAAACTAACAATGACAGACTGATACAAAGGGGAGAGGACCCTGCCCTTGTGGGCTTACATTCTACGAGACATATAGGGTATCGTTGTACTCAGGAGAAATTGCACAACAAATTTTGGGGTCCATTTTCTCATTTTACTCTTGTGAAAATGTAAATTATGGGGTTAAAAAACATTTTTGTGGGAAAATTGTGATTTATTTTATTTTCACAGCTCAGCATTGTAAACTTTTATGAAGCACCTGAAGATTCAAGGTGCTCACCACACATCTAGATAGGTTTTCTGAGGGGTCTAGTTTCCAAAATAGTGTCACGTTTGGGGGGTTTCCACTGTTTAGGCCCATCAGGGGCTCTATTAACACAACAAGGTGTCCGCTAACTATTCCAGCAAATTTTGCATTCAAATTGACAAATGGCGCTCCATCCTTTCTAAGCCCTACCTTTCACCCAAACAGTAGTTTTCCTCCACATATTGGGTATCAGCATGCTCAAGAGAAATTGAACAACAAATTGTATGGTGCAATTTCTCCTGTTACCCTTTTAAAAATGCAAAATGTGGAACTAAAAAACATTTTTGTGGGAAAAATGTGTTTTTTTTATTTTTATGGCTCAATGTTATAAACTTTTGTGAAGCACTTGGGGATTCAAGGTGCTCGATAGATATCTAGATAAGTTCCCAGAGGCGGTTTAGCTTCCAGAATGGTGTCACTTGTGCAGAGCTTCCATTGTTTAGGCACATCATGGGCTCTCCAACACAACAAGGCGTCCGCTAATTATTCCAGCAAATTTTGCATACAAAAAGTCAAAACAGTAGTTTTCCTTCACATATTGGGTATCGGTGTACTCAGGAGAAATTGCACAACAAACTGTATAGTGCAATTTCTCCTGTTACCCTTATAAAAATGCAAAATTGGGAGCTAAAAAAACATTTTTGTGGGAAAAATTAGATTTTTTTTTATTTTTATGGCTCAACGTTATATACTTCTGTGAAGCACTTGGGGGTTCAAGGTACTCAATACACATCTAGATAAGTTCCCTGAGGGGTCTAGTGTCCAAAATGGTGTCACTTGTGTGGGGTTTTTACTGTTTAGGCCCATTAGGGCTCTTTACTGTTTGGCATCTGCCAATTATTCCAGCAAATTTTGCATTCAAAAAGTCAAATGGCGCTCCTTTCCTTCTCAGTCCTGCTGTGCGCCAAAACAGTAGTTTTCCCCCTCATATGGGGTATCAGCATGCTCAGGAGAATATGCACAACAAATGTTATTGTCTGTTTTCTCCTGTTAACCTTGTGAAAGAAAAAAAATGGGTCTAAATTAAACTGTTTGTGAAAAAAGTTCAATGTTTATTTTTTCTTTCCATATTCCATTAATTCCTGTGAAGCACCTGAAGGATTAATAAACTTCTTGAATGTGGTTTTGAACACCTAGAGGGGTGCAGTTTTTATAATTATGTTTATAATTATTAGGTATTTTCTGTCATATAGGCCCCTCAAACTCACTTCATGTTAGGGTTGGTGGATTGCGCTAAATAAAATAAATAATAAAGTGCAATCGCAACTCGAGGTCCACTGTGCAGAGATGGAAAACTGCTGCTAGTAAACTATGATGGAGCACACGGCAAGCAATTGCCTGTACACACAGGGTAAACGTTACTCAGTGAGAACAGAATTGTTAAGTTCCAGCTTCTGTTACTCCACAGAGAGGAACAGTACAGAAATGAAAGAGTTGCTCTGCAACTGAGCTGTGTCACTCACACACAGAAACAAAAGAGCAGCTCTGCACTGAGTTGTGTCACTCGCACACAGAAATGAAAGAGAAGCTCTGCAACAGAGCTGTCACTCGCACACAAAAGTGAAAGAGAAGCTCAG
Source organism: Ranitomeya variabilis (assembly GCF_051348905.1). Taxonomy (NCBI): domain Eukaryota; kingdom Metazoa; phylum Chordata; class Amphibia; order Anura; family Dendrobatidae; genus Ranitomeya; species Ranitomeya variabilis. Next base: position 325,127,652 of record NC_135237.1, on the reverse strand, counting down.
CAACTGAGCTGTGTTGCTCGCACACAGCAACAGAACAGATGAACTGCAACTGAGCTGTGTCACTCGCGCACAGAAGCCCGTTAACGCATGTGTTGAACGGGCTGCTATTAACGCAATGTGAACCTAGCCTTAGGCTCCAGAGTGCTGAGCTGCACCTGAATATTACTGGTTACTAAGCTGGAGAGCCAGCAGTAACCAAATGAACAGCATGAGCCTGAGCAAGACGCTGGGACTGATGTCTATGCTCAGCACCACTTGCAGTGGCTGAAGCTGAATGGGAGACTGCAGAGATAGATAAGGCTTGGGATCTATCCCATGCAGTGGGGGAATCCTGATGCCTAACACTTCAAATGTAATGTGGTCCCTAAAAAAATAGCAAAATGTTCAACATTTTCCCCAAATTTCGGATTTTTTTCACAATAAATTGTAAGTCATATCAAAGAAATTTTACCACTATCATGAAGTAAAATATGTCACAAAAAAAACAGTCTCAGAATCAGTGGGATCCATTGAACCGTTCCAGAGTTATGACCTCATAAAGTCACAGTGGTCAGAATTGGCCTGTCAGGAAGGTGCAAACAGGCTATGGGGTGAAGCCTGGTTTAATAACACGAGAATATCCCTTAATAAATGTTTCTAAAACTTAAATTAAGGCTAGTCATGTCAAGTTAACTTTTGAGCAGAGAAAGTAAAAAAGGTATTTTAATCTACTGTTACCTCTTATGATATAATGTTTTTTCTGGCATGTTATGTCACTTTACATCTACAGGTTTTAATTTTATTTGAGGTAGTTAATAAAGCTATAAACTGGAAGGTCACAGGCACTGATCAATTTAAAAGATTTTTACGGACTCATTGACGCTGTTGTAATATTTTTCAGACAGTATCAGATGATGAGATGGTTTGACAAAAGCAGTATTGATCTATGTCATTGGTTATTATAATTCTACATTTGTAGTACATGTGCAATAAAGGTGTCATCATAATCCTAGTTTATGGTGTACATAGAAGAAGAGGGCCTCAAAGCAAAGAACCACTGCTTAAAACTACCATACGGAATTCCAAGCGACCAGTGACAGGTGATTGATGTGGTAAAGTTTATTTGCAAAATAACTGAATTTTTTTAACATCTGATTTTTTTTTTGTCTTCAAACCAAAACATCACTACATGGGCCATGTCTGTCTGTCTTCTGTTTATCTGGCATATTACTTTTCGTTTCTTAATTATTTCTCTGTATTACAGGTTGAGCACCAAAGGGTAAAATTAAATAAATAGGAACTTAAATATCATATATTACCTGATCATTTCATTTACAAGAGAAAGCAAGAACCTGACTCTTGCTACATTGCAAACGCATTTTTTCATAATTATATTCAAGACATATATGATTATATTTTACACTTGTATTATATTTTACTGGCAACCTACAAACCAAAGGCACTCTTAGAATTAGGCCGAATATATTTGAAGTACCAAAAGAATAAAAAAGCAGCAGCTAACTACAATTTTGCAGTAATGTCCTTATGACTGCTCCAAATAATGGTAAAGGGTGTGAAAATGGTCACATACAGGAAGTGAAGAAAATCTCACATTTTTTATTGCTAAATACATAAAGTATAGATTATGTAGATTAAATCCTAACCACTTTAGTAAGCAAATAATCCATGGAGTTCACTGAATCAGTGTAATGAAAGCATTGTCAGCCATGGTTAATTTGGGGTAATCTCTTTTTGCCTTCTAGGTCTGAACTGCTTTGCTGAATGAAGAATTGGAAAAACATATGACAGCACGGGCAATATAAATTAAGCTTTTGTGCACAAACATCATTATTCCTGACAGCAGAAACTAACACTCATTTACTAAATAGTATAATTTAGGACGCTTTATTTATTAGTGTAATTTAAACACTCCTTAGCAGGCAAGTCACCACCCGAAAAGGGTGAAATATATATATATATAACATGAATTCTTCATAATTGCTTCTTCACACACAGTCACTTTTGTAAATCTTGTATAGAAGTTTATTACGCTAAATGAAACATACATAGATCCAGAAAAGAATATAAAAAAAGTAAGGTCCTGACATTCAAATAACACCAATAAGTTAGTTACATCATTTAGAACTAAAGAATAAGAATTATATCACATAGTGTATTTGTCAATTATGTCAACCAACCAATATTAACAATAAAACTGCTCTTTATTCAACACCATCGTCTCCATTGAATACCTTCTTGACCAGCAGCACAGCAGAATTATCTGTATATCCTTTTGTACTTAAAATATAGCCATAGACATTCATGAATTGATTAGAGAGGTGGTTTGTGACTTTTTCTGTTGAGGTCTAGGGGCTTTAGTGGGCAAAATGGCTACTTTGAATAGATGAATGACTGTTAGCTGTCGCTCATTATTCTGATAGGTGAAGATCACAGGGTTGGATTCCTCACCAACCTGTCAGACATTTAAGGTATGTCCACAGGATGCTTAATATCTTAGGTGGGAATCCGTCTATAAGGATCATGGCAGTGAGATGGCATTTCTGTTTCCTGAAAATAGTATAGGTAGACTTATCTTGTGGATTTTAATAAATTCATTATTTAGTCATTAAATATTGTCTTCTGTGTGTCATTTACAGAATGACTAAAACAGAAAAAATGACAGACCGTGCCCTAGGGTTCACCAGACAGCTGACCTATTTATCTATTTTGTACCGCAGCTTGTTTTCTCTACATGTAATCTGAGGATGTATACTATATAGTCTTAAACTATGAAGAGGTGTTTGCTTCGGTGCATTCAGGTCCAGTTTGGTGACATTAACTATTATATAAACTATGCTTGTTAGGGTAAGAATGTTCAACTTGTGCAACATGAAGTTTAAAGTTCAGAAGTTCTGACTAACTTCCTTAGCAAACCAATGTAGAGCGCTGCATGCTCAGTACCACCCACTGATAATATTACTTACATAGCCTTTGGGTGCTTTCTTTACTCTGGATTAGATAACTTCAGTGTGTATGTATAAGTACTAGTGAGTAATAGAAAACAATATATTGCTCATTGTGAAGTTTGTTATGCTGCTGCCAATACATCGAAGATATCAGGCCAAGATTAGCAAGACAAACAAATTATTCAGCATGCACATGCATGAGACACACACTGGAAGTTACCTTTGTTTCACAAACATTTATCCTGCAATACTCCGCAATCTCCGTCAGAACCCAGCAAATTAGCACAAAGGCTATGTGCTGTGGATTAAGAAAAGTACATTGCTTAACATGTGCAAGTTCATGGTGTTCAGAGGAATCTCAAATACTTGTGTCACCTAAAATGTATTTCTAGACAATCTAAAGAAATCAAACATTCAAGCTGGCCACACATTAAATGGCTGCCAGCCAGATGATGCTACAGCCAATCGTTCAGCCAATTCTCCCATACACAGAAGAATTCGTTCGGTTGAGTGCTCCTGTGTTCTCTATGACAAAGCAACGCTAATCGACATGTCAGTCTTCGGGAGTCAACTGGTGCCCCATACACATTAGACCGTTGGCTAATATTGACGTAGGTCGAATGTGTATGAGAGCCTTTTGTTTTGTAGACAATCAGGAAAATCATATTAAATTTAACTGTTTCAATTGCAATTCAATTGCAGTCCAGGACTTTACCGTTGTTCTTGATATGTCATAATATTAAAGGGGTTGCAAGAGATTATAATAAAGGATCAAACATAGAGTCATAACTAGAGTCCTGTGTGCCAAAGGGCAAAATTTGGACCTGCCTCCACTCACATTAGCATGCTGCTCAGTATTGTCATCTTTTTCTAAGACACACTTCTAAATGATATAGTTATATAGTCTCTGAATAACAAATCGCATAAGCAGACTATTACTGAACAAAGTCCACAATACCAAAATCAACATTACTGGTAATACCACTTACAAGAAACAAATCATGTTGCCACACCGTGACCATATATTACCACCACACAGTGTCTGAATATTACCACCACTCTGTTGTGTAACAAAATCCACTACACCAAGACCAAAATTACATATAATACAACATACAAAGAACAATACTGCCACACTATGACCATGTATTACCACCAGATAGTGACAGAATAATACCACAGTACTGAAAGTTAATAATAAACACTACACTACTTGTAATAACACCAATACTACCCTGATGCAAAGTCTGTCTGGTAGAAGGCCACCACTGTTACGAGATAACCGAAGCGGTGTGATACATCCTATGATTGGTCTGTCACCAGATGGCACAACACGCAGGGGAAACCAGTGAAAGTTTAACATCGGTGGGCCCTGTCGCTAGGGAACAAGGGAATGGACACCTCCTGCACTCACCTGAGGATGTGCCCTGATCTTACTATCATCCCCATATGGTTCTTTCACCCCGTCGCCAAGTAAGATACCTAATCCCTCACTTGCCCTGCTCCTATTCCTAAGTAGGGAACTGGCAAGTGAGAACACTGGTTCCACAGCTGCACTAAAACAACACGAGGTAAGGTAAGACAGACACGGAAAGGGATAAGGTATTAAGAATACCACAGTTAGCTTTCTGCTGCAAGGCACCACACAGCAACATAATGACACCAGATAAGTCGAACACAGCTGTAGAATCACTGCTCCCAGAAAGCTCCTTCTCCCAGCAAGGTCGCTGCAGAATGAACTAACACCAACAGTCAGCTGATGCATCAGGTGACCTCTTGAAGATGGTTGGAGTGGTCATCACCCACATCAATTGACCCAGCAGCAATGCAATTACACCAGCAGGCCTCCGGGGAAACTGCATTAACCCCCGATGACCTGAAAGGAAAAAAGTTTTAATCTGAGGGAAACCAGATCTGTCATAAATACAAAAATAGATCGTGACAATCAGTATGTACAGTACATGCAACTTCAGATGCTCACAGGTGACATCTCCAATTGAAGCAATTTCTTTTCTTCTTCACCCGCTATGGCTTCTTCCAGCCATGATTCGTTTCTGCAAAATGTAACACACAGATATCTATGCCTGTAACCTTCTTTCTGATCCTGACCACATAATCCCCCAATTTTACAGTAACAGAATATCCCTTTTGTCCCATAATAAAAGTATACCAAAAAAATAAAACAAAATACAGTGGTAATGTTGTCCTATGTGTCAAATTTGCATCCAGATACAGTAGAATTTCCTCCACTGTGGAACCCTTATAGTAATATAGTCCAACTAGTATGTCCCCATACAGGTGTAACGTACTTGTTTGTGTCCCAGATATAGTAATGATATTCCAATTTGTGGCCCCCATACATTAATATTGTCACCCTATGTTGTCCTTCGGTATATAATACTATTGTCCCAGATATATTAAAAATGTCCCTCTATTCTGGACCCAATTAGTAATTGTCACCTTATATTGCCTCATATCATTAATACTGTGCCCCTATTTGCCCCCCAAATAGTAATAATGTTTTACCATTCTGGCCCCCATATAGTAATAATGTCCTATTTTTCCCTCATGTAGTACTCCACACTTCAATATGTAGCCCTCATTGTACCCCCATAGTTTGCCCCAGCGGTGCACCACTACCATTACAAATAACAACCAAACCTCTCTCCTGTCCCCAATCCCATGCCAAGTGGATCCATCTTCTTCATTTTTCTTCAGGCTCACTGTTACACACTTGTCCCGGATCTGTGCCTTGCCTCCTTCCTCCGTTAGCTAAAATCTAATGTACTGCATGTCAGGCCTTGCAGATGGCTAGTCGTGATCCCATGTGAGCATCAGCCCAGGCCTATATAGGGTTCACTGAAACTGTGGTTTCCTGATGTCCTCTGCCTGGACCACTGGACTATTGTAGGCCCAGAGCTGCAGAGAACACCACTGTCATATTGCATGCAGTGTAATGATGTCACGCCACTCTTCCATTAGTGTTCCCAACTACGATGTTGATGTGACACCACCATGGTTTGCAATTACGAGCCTGTGATAGGCCAGAGAGCCATAGGTGTAGAGTAACTTCCAGGAAAGTTGTCAGGAACACTATGCTCCACAATGGATTTCAACTGCAGGTGTGTCCAAAATTGCAACTCCTGTTGAAAATAACACTGGTCCTGATGAGAGCTCTCACTAGCCGGCCGGTCGCGCAAAAGAACTACCAACAGAAATGATGCAATTATCATTGATAAATTCCTTATTAATTACTCAGTATTAGCCCGACATCTTAAGGGTAACATTTCTCCTTCAGGAAAGCACCAAGCTGACTAATGGAGACTTATAGACCAGTCAATCTGGAGCATTTTTATTGGAACATTTTGCTAAATTATCGCCTTACTAATACTCTAGCAGACAAACTGAACTTACCAATAAATATATTGACAATGCAAAATACAAAAAATAAATAAAGAAAATTTGATGTAAATAACATGTCATTTTCTCATAATACCTTCTATCAAACTGCTCATAGATTTGAGAAAAATTATGGCAAAAAATGGCCATATTCTTTCGTTCAAACAACTGAGGAAAACAAAGTTTTGAGCCCACAGATTAGCTTTCTTATATCATACAATTAAATATGCCAAATATCTTTATATACTTTTTTGGAGGTACTAGCCAAAAGTAGAGTCAAAGTACCACTTAGTAGTTTTTATTGGTCACATTAAATCTCATGGTCATGACCAGCTTAGTACAGGGTACACCTGAAATATTGCAGACTGCAATATCTTATCTTGGAGCTAATTACAGTTATATATTGATGGTTGTTTCAGTTTATGAAAGTCAATACCATTTGGCCTATATTTGACAATTGTTCATTGCAATCTAGCATCTGCTAAAGTCTGAAATGATTTTTTATTATTTTTCCAATTACTGTGTGCCAACCAGTAAAAAAGAACAAAGAAACAAACAACCAAAAAAAAACAAAACACTTAGCTATCACATCACGCACAATAATGATACAAACACATTTTTATTTCTTAATTCACCATCTTGCTCTGTCTCTCTATTGAACATTATATTATATTATAACATTTATTGTAACATTGACGTATTTGCTCACCTTTGTTTGCAATTACAGAGGTCAGGAATTTCCTGCAGTTCCTCACCAAGTTCGTGCACACTTCAGCAAGGATTTTGGCCCACTTCTTCATACAGATCTTCTCCAGAGCTTTCAAGTTGCAAGGCTGTCCCTGGGCAACAGTGAGTTTCAGCTACCTCCAAAGATTTTCTTTTGGGAATAGGTCTGGACACTTGCTAGGCCACTCTATGACCTTGAAATCCTTCTTATGGAGCCACTCCTTAGTTGTCCTGACTGTGTGTTTCTGGTCATTGTCATGCTGAAAGACCCAGTCATGACCCATAGTCAATGCTGTAACTGAGGAGGTTATTGTCCAAAATCTCCTGATACATTACCCCATCCATCCTCCCTTCAATATAGTGCAGTCGCCCTCACCTCTTTGCAGAAAAGCACCCCCAAAGTATAATGTTATCCCCCCTTATGCTTCATGTGGGGACGGTGTTCATGGGTTTGTACTCATCCTTTTTCTATCTCCAAACATAGCGTGTGTAGTTGATGCCAAAAAAATCTATTCTGGTCTCATCTGACCACATGACATTCTCCCATGCCTCCTCTAGATCATCCAGATGGTCATTGACAAACTTCAATCAGGCCTAGACATCTGCTTGTGTGAGTAACGTGCCCTGCAGGATTTTAATCCATGACAGCGTAGTGTGTTACTAATGGTAATGTTTAAGACTGTGGTTCCCGCTCTCTTCAGAGTCATTGACCATGTCCTCCCATGTAGTTGTGAGCTGATTTCTGATCTCACGAGGCTAGATCTTGCATGGAACCCCAGACTGAGGAAGAATGACAATCATTTTGTATTTCTTCCATTTTCTAATAATTGTTCCAACAGTTGTTGCCTTCTCACCATGCTGCTTGCCTGTTGTCCTTTAGCCCCTGTCAGCCTTGTGCAGGTCTACAATTTTGTCCCTTGTGTTCTTAAACAGCTCTTTGGGCTTGGCCATGGTGGAGAGGTTGGAGTGTGATTGATTGAGTGTGTAGACAGGTGCATTTTATTCAGATTACGAGTTTAAACAGGTGCAATTAATACAGGTAATGAGCGCAGAGTGGGAGGGATTCTTAAAGAAAAACTAACAGTTCTGTGAGAGCCAGAATTCTTGCTGGTTGGTAGCTGTTCAAATACTTATTTCATGCAAAAAAATTCAATTTAATGATTTAAAAATCATAGAATGTGATTTTTTCTGGTATTTATTTTTAGAAACTGTATCTAACAGTTGAAGTGTACCTACGATAAAATTACAGACCTCTCAATGTTTTGTAGATGGGAAAACTTGCAAAATCGGCAGTGTATCAAATACTTATTTTCCCCACTGTATATTGGTGAAATCATGAAGCCAGTGTCTGATATATGATGCCTGTGGATTGGCATGTATTAGCTGTCAGGTCACCTCTGAGAGGTGCATGCCTCTTAATGGATCAAGCGAGGTGTGAAGTGGTGTTCACCACTGTGGGCGCAAATATTATTCCATTTGGGACTGGAGAAAGATTTGTGGTGTAACAGTGTAAGGAGTGACACAGCTCTTCATGAACATGCTCCTTCACACCCCTATTCTACCCCAGGTGTCCCCACTTTGTCAGAGATGGGCAAAAATGGCATGGGCCAAAAGTCTCAACATTTTTGCACAATCTCATATTACTCAAAAATTTGACGCCATTTAAAAAAAATTTTATGACAAATTTCTGGTGTCAAAACTGTGATGAATCAGAGCCATAGTCTTGATAATAACATTTGTCTTTGTTTTGTGTATTCAGATTGTATGCAGACCGAAGTATCTGTACGTTACCGGATAACACAAACTCTGTACAGTCAAGTCCTGCAGTCATACCATCTTCTATTTGTCCCTACATCTTGCTAATTTACCTCTTGTGAGATACCAATAAATAGAATAGAAGACGGTATGGCTTTTGATTTGTTTATTGCCTGCTATTGAGATGTATATTTTTCTAATATAGCCTAAATAAAATGGGAATGCTTGGTTCTGCAAATTCAGCACGCCAATCTGGGTCTTCCTCGCAGCAGCTGGATTTTGTAAGGGTGCCATTTGTGAGTAGCTAATATTCGCCAAAGTGATGTTTGACTGATGACAGATCGGTGAGCTGAATTTGCAGAATGGGCAAAACAAAAATTGGAACAGGACCCTCAGTTTACACAGAACATTATGTTCAGTGATGAAGCAAACTTTTTTGGGTGGGCCATTTATATGGATACACTTAAATAACATGGGAATGGTGACAGTTTTCTTGCGTAGGATGTCTTGCATTGAAATCTGCTGCAATGACCCGGGTACTGCGTTCACCGGACATCAAGACAATTTCTATCAGCTCCTCACGTGTTAACCTCTGCGACATGTCAATAACTGTAAACAAAGAGAAACTTGTAAATAACTCATGAAAGAATCAAGTTACGTTAAAACCAAGCACGCCATTGTTTTTCTTGTGACATTCTCAATAAGCTTGATGTGTCACATGACCCTCTTCTTGTTGGAAAAAATGAAGTTGGATCCAAAATGGCTGACTTCAAAATGGCCGCCATGGTCACAACCCATCTTGAAATGTTTCCCCCTCCTATATACTAATGTGCCACAAACATTGAAGTTGATATCACCAACCATTCCCATTTTATTTAGATGTATCCATATACATGGCCCAGCCTGTAGATGCAGTGGAGCATGACAGATACAACGCCACTCTCTTCTGCAAAAGAAGGTGAGCAGTACGGATGACATTGTGGAGGCACTATGAATGGAACAAGTGACCAACACCTGCCAAACATGCACTCTATTTGGCATTTATGTCTCAATGGAACTTTATTAGCATCCCTCACTTTCTATTGCAGAAGTAATTTGTGCTATACAAATTTTTTAAAGGACAAATACTGTCATGGCTGTCAGGATCACACTCAGTCGGAGCAGCCTTTGGAAGTGGGGAATCACCAGAAATAATACACAAGACACGTCTTGTATAGTGTATCACTGGGAAGTCTCTGAAGCACGCCTGCCTTCAATGTGCTATCCCTTCTTTATATAGTTGTATCGGTAGGTTCAGTGGTTATACAAGTTTTGCATGTTTAAACAAAGAGACAAAACAGGAAAGAAAGAAAAAACAGTTTTGTGGGCGGCAGTTTCACAACAAACAGTACAAAGGCAATTCCACAGACAAGAAAAACAGGATTTCATACTATAGCTAAAATGTCCTTGAATGGACAGGTCAATATTTATCACAAATTCTTTTTTGTGGTTCATTGAGGTTACCATTTTTGTTCTGCTCTTCACAATCCCCCCTTTGACATATTCCATTCAAAACCTTGTCATATAGACGATCATTTTAGTCATTCTTTTTGTGATATTACAAAAAAAAAAAAAAAAACTTTATATTCTCGCATCCATTACACAAAATTTATTTGTGCATACCGAGATACCCTTGAGTACAACCTTGAATAATACATATATAATTACAATAACCATAACTGTATGTATTAGGCTTTGCATAATCCCGGTAACCCACCCACCGATCCCTCTGAACCAATTGGCCGGGTTAAGAAAAGAAAAGGTATCTGACCACCAGCTATCCTTATTTTGGTCATTGTCTTTGTCATACTGATCCCTGAGTCGTTGTACGTCTTCTAATTTAAATCTCATACTCATAGTACTATTTGGGTCTATATAATGACAGCAGGTGGGTCCGATGATTTGACACATACCCCCTTGTGAGGCAGTTAGGTAATCCAATACCAGGGTATGTTGGTTAGTGACTATTATAAGCTGATTCTGTACAGCTATACTAGTATTTAATATGTCCAATATATCCCAAATCTGGTCATCTAGATAATCCGTGGCTCTAACTAATTTATCCCACATCTGTGTTAACATTATTAACATCAATATCATGAGTCTTATACTGCTTTTTTGCAATGGCTTGCATGTATCCATGATGCCTTTCCTTCAAGCTTGACTGCTGTTGGAGTTGTTAACAGGACTTGGAAAGGTCCGTCAAATCTCGGTTCCAGAGTCTTTCTGGTGTGTCTTTTCACGTAGATTTGATCACCAGGTTCCAACTTGTGGCCTCCTTCGAGATTTTCTGGATCTGGAAGGGAAGCAAAAACTTGCGAATGCACTTTAGTTAAACGTTTTTGTAATTCTTGTACATAAGCAGTTAAAGTCTCAGTATTCAACATCAGTTGTTGTGGAAAATAACAACCCAAATTTGCTGCTCTACCAAAAAGAATCTCATGTGGTGACAGCTTAGCCTTCCCCCTTGGGGCGTTTCGGATGGAATACAGGGCAAGTGGTAGACACTCGGTCCAAGGCTTTCCTGTTTCTGCCATGGCCTTCTGGATTTTTAATTTTATTGTTCCATTTAATCTTTCCACTTTACCTAAACTCTGTAGGTGATACGGAGTGTGAAACTGGTTTTCTACTCCCAACATTTTCATAACATTCTGGAATATTTCCCCAGTAAAATGGGTACCCCTATCTGACTCGATCACCTCAGGCATGCCGTAACGGGGTATCAGTTCATGTGCTATTTTAATGGCAGTCGTTTTTGCTGAGGCTTTACGAACTGGATAAGCCTCTGGCCACCCTGAGAACATGTCCACACACACAAGCACATATTCGTATCCATTGTACCTAGGAAGTTGGATGTAGTCGATCTGGAGTCTTTGAAAGGGATACAGTGGTCTTACATGATGCTTGGTTGGGGTTTTAATTGTCTGACCTGGATTGTGTGCCAGGCATATAGCGCATGCAGCACACATGTTCCGAGCAAAATTACCAAAGCCTGGAGCCAACCACCTTTCTTTTACCTTGAGCGTCATACCATTTGCCGACACATGCATGGGTAGGTGGAGGTCACTTGCCACTGCGGGGTACCAGGCTCTGGGTAAACACAACAAAGTTCCTTTTTTCCATAATCCTTGCTGATCTTCTGCCCCTTTTTTCTGCCACTGCCCTCGTTCTTCGTCGTCTACCTGTTTCTGAGCTTCCTTCAATCTCTCCTCATCATCTTCAGAGCTATCTAGTGTGTGGGCATGATGTAAGGGTTTACGTGCTGCCTGTTTTGCTGCCTTGTCGGCTTTATCGTTACCCCTGGCTTCCTCGGTGTCGAGTCTCACATGTGCAGCTACCTTTATCACCGCTATTTCTTTAGTTTCTTGTGCTGCCTCCAGAATCTGTCTAATGAGGGAGGCATGTTTAACAGGTTGGCCTGAAGCAGTCATATAACCTCTGGCTCTCCATATTACGCCAAAATCGAAAATAATGCCGTGTGCATATCTAGAATCAGTGTATATGTTTGCTGTCTGATCTTTGGCTATTTTTAGAGCTTCAACCAATGCCGTAAGTTCTGCTTCTTGTGCAGACTGATTAGCAGGGAGAGGTTCTGCTTTCAGCACTTCATGCTGAGTTACTACCGCATAACCTGTATGAAATTGTCCATTCATATCTGCATATCTACTGCCATCTATGAAAAGTTCAAATGTAGCATTACAGAGTGGCTTGTCACGTACATTACATAAGCCCTGAGTCTCTTGTTCCATTAATTGTACACAATCATGCATTGACTTTGATGGGTCAAAGGAGTTGGAGAGTGCAGTTTCCTCAGGTATGGTACCCCCCTCAGACTCTAAAGGGAGCAAAGACGCGAGATTAAGAGTCTGAATCCTGGCAAAGGAAATGTTGGGCGGCAGTAGTAGGGAACATTGGAGACGGAGGTGTCTGGCCATTGAAATATGTTTAGGTTGGACCTGGTTAAGAATGCCATGTACATCATGAGTGGTCTGAACTAGAAGTGGGTGATCAAGAACAATCTCAGAAGCTTTATCTAATAACAGTGAAATTGCGGCTACTACTCTTACACAAGAAGGTGCGGCTCTAGCTACAGGGTCCAGATGAGCTGATATGTATGCCACCGGTCTCTGTTTGTTTCCATGTTTTTGTGTGAGCACCCCTGTAGCATGTGAGGATATCTCAGCTGCCATCAATTGAAAAGGTTTAGTGTAGTCTGGGAGTCCCAAAGCCGGAGCTGATACCAGTGCTGTTTTCAAAGAGGAAAATGACTGTTTAGCCTCTTCACTGAGTGAATATGGTGTGTTGGCAATACAGTCATATAAAGGCTGCATGAGTTGACTTGCATGTATGATCCACTGTCTACAGTGTGAAACAATACCTAGGAAAGCACGCAGCTGTTTGTGATTCCTGGGTTCAAGCATGTTACGCATGGCTTCCGTACGTTGAGGTGTGAGGTGTCTGATGCCCTGTGATATGCAGTGACCTAAAAACACGACTGTTTGTTGACAAGCCTGGAGTTTCTGTCTATTTACTTTACAGCCTTCTTGCGCTAGGAAAATTAAGAAATTAACAGTTGAGGTAACTGCCGTCTGCTCATCAGGGCAACAAATAAGTAAGTCATCTACATACTGTAGAATGACTACTCCTGGTTCTGGGGTGAAATTTTTCAGCACGGTCTGCATTGCTTCAGAGTACAAAGTTGGTGAGTGTACCATACCTTGTGGCAATCTTGTCCATGCTAATTGTTTACCCTTGAATGTAAAGGCAAACAAATGCCAACAGTTCTTATGTAGTGGCACAGAAAAAAATGCGTTTGATAAGTCAATTACCGTAAAATATGCAGCGGTGCTGGGAATTTGAGACAGTAAGGTATGAGGATTCGGTACCACAGGGGTGACCGGTGCCAAAACCTTATTGATTTCCCGTAAGTCGTGCACCATGCGATATTTCACCATAGTTTCTTTGGAGGACACTTTCTTTTTAACAGGATATAAGGGTGTATTGGCGGGTGACCTGATTTCTACCAAAACACCTTGTAACACATAATCCTGAATTTGTTGAGAAATCGCCTGTTCTTGCTGGGCGCTGATGGGGTATTGCCTAAGCTGAGGTAAAATGGTTCCCGGGGCAGTTTCTAACAGTATAGGAGCTACTGATAAAAACCCTACATCAGTGTCTCCTTTTGCCCATAGGCTGTCAGGAACCCGAGACAAGTCAATTTTTGCTTGTTGAGTGTAAATTTTGGGAAAATCCTCCATTGCCTGTTTTCTAACATATGGTTCCAGAGTTTCTGCATCTTCAGGGATGGTCAGCATAACTGTGCCATCTTCTCTAAAATGGATGTTTGCATGCATTTTACTTAAGACATCAGTACCCAACAAGCAGGTAGGTGCACCTTTAGCAAATAAAAATTTGGATACAAAAGTTTTAGGGCCAAAGCTCACATTTAAAGGTTTTGTAAAGGGCAACGCCTGAATTTTACCATCATACCCTTCTGCATATGTAACCTTTGAGGATATATTGTCAGGATATGGTAAAAAGTCCTGATTTAAAATGGAGGATGTTGCTCCCGTATCTATCAGAAAAGGTACATTTTTACCCTCAACCTCAACTTGTATTATTGGTCTTCTAGAAGGAAGAGAGACCTGCATAACTTTCAGTCATTCTGAGCTGTCTGTTTGATCAGGCACTGGGTTATTTATCCTATTTTTGGGTACAAAGGTTCCTGAATCTATATCTGCTTTTCTCTTCCTACATTCCCTTTGGAAATGTCCTGGCTTCTTACAGTAATGACAAGTAAACTTTTGATTAGCAGAGCCAGTATTAGCCTGTGCAATTCTTACTGGCTTAGAATTTTCTCTTAAGTCCATTTCTATCCCTACAGCTTTCTGTCTAGCCAGGTGTGGGTCTTCCAAGGTTCTCCAATCAGGGGTTGCGGCCTTAAGCTTTTCCTTCACTTTTGGAGACAATCCATCTATAAAGGTTTTTGTAACTAACCTCATCATTCCTGGAGCGGTTAGATCCATGCCTTCATCTCTGAAATTATTTTCTACACTTAGATAATATTCGTCTACTGATTGTCCAGATTTCTGAGCCACCACTCCCGTTGTTCCTCTCTGCCTCTGTCTCTCCCTCATGAAAACCATTAAGTGATCTACAAATTGCGTACCTGATTCTATCGTTTGTAAGGCACCATCTCCTGCTTGGGGCCTATGTACCTGTAGATTTGCTAATAGCTCCTGGAAGAGTCCAGGAGTCATTTTCATTCTACATAATTCTTCTCCATCTGCCCAAACTCCTGCGTGAGTCTGCATAATTTGCTGTATATATTGTGCAAATCTAACTGGACACTGGGTGGGATCTGGTGCGCTATGCAAGAGAGACATGCCTTCAGCGGGGGACCAAGGGAAATATTGTCGAGTTTGGTGGTATCTAGTTCCCATTACTCCGTCAGCACCAGGTTCCCTAAAGGGTCTTGGTACTACCCTAACAGGGGCAAGTACAGCGCCATGTCTAGATGTACCACAGGCTAGGCAATCATTTCTCCAGTCTGGATTTTGTTGTCCACAGTGCGGACATACCCATCCTCCTGGTCCGGCTAAACTTTGAGGTGGTGTTTGGAGAAAAGATGGGGCATGTGGGTTAAGGTATGGGGGTGGGGTATTTTTAGATTCCACATTTTGTTTTTCTCCACAGCCTGCGGGTCTAATACACCACTTTTTACTCTGTTGATTATATGTCCATCCCTCATTTTCTGCTACCCTAGAGACATCAATCAATGCTTGGATCTGATCTATCCATTTCTTGTCTCTGATTATGCCTTTTTTTCTTTCCTGAATTCCTTCCCATAGTTTTCTACTAAAAGCTTCTGCCCTAGTAACTCCAAACTTACTAAAAATCTTTCTCAGCCCCTTAGTGGCATCTTCACCACTTCTCTCCTTTATGATAGTATAGATATCTAATTCTTCTGGTTCCGACTTTGTTTGCTTATTCCCCATTTTCTTATCCTGAGCTTTCTTGCCCTAGGTGGCGTTTGGTTATGAGAATACCTCGTTACCTTCTTCCTAAGGAGCTAGGATGTCTTTTCTTGCCCTAGGTGGCGTTTGGGTATGAGAATACCTCGTTACCTTCTTCCTAAGGAGCTAGGATGTTTAAACTGTGTTGATGTAAGAAAATCCTGATTCCTACACCTATAGCAAACAACACAAATGCAACCAGACAGAAAAAGAAAAAGAACATACAACGTATCTTGTCCCAGGCTAATTTATCTGTCCTGGGCTCATACTATCATACACAACGTATTCTTGTCCCAGGCTAATTTATCTGTCCTGGGCTCATACTATCATACACTTATCCGTCACCAGGTTTTTGTCAAAGACAGGATCAGAGATTGAACCATAGGTGCGGAGGTCTCCCCGAAAGGACGCAACCACGTTGCCCAGTGGGACAGTCACTTCTTCTGTTTCAACACCCTGGGCGGCTTATAGGGCTATTCCCAACTTCCACACACCTTTTATTCACATTCACTCTCATTCAATGCCGTACTCCGTGAGGTGATCAATTCCTAAATAGTTCAAGAACCCGAGCTATAGGTATCCTCCTCTACTAGAACTACCCGCTAAAGAACACGACACAGAAAATCTTACGGACAGTGCAGGGCAGATATAAGAGATCTAACAGTGTCTCTTACCTGGCCAGGTTTTTGTTCATCTGCCATCCATTATCCCAGATTTTCTTTTCGTTCGTATTCTGCCGGTGTTCTTGAAGGAATACACAGACCTCGGGTCCCTGTTCAGGCGCCAGGAAATGTCAGGATCACACTCAGTCGGAGCAGCCTTTGGAAGTGGGGAATCACCAGAAATAATACACAAGACACGTCTTGTATAGTGTATCACTGGGAAGTCTCTGAAGCACGCCTGCCTTCAATGTGCTATCCCTTCTTTATATAGTTGTATCGGTAGGTTCAGTGGTTATACAAGTTTTGCATGTTTAAACAAAGAGACAAAACAGGAAAGAAAGAAAAAACAGTTTCGTGGGCGGCAGTTTCACAACAAACAGTACAAAGGCAATTCCACAGACAAGAAAAACAGGATTTCATACTATAGCTAAAATGTCCTTGAATGGACAGGTCAATATTTATCACAAATTCTTTTTTGTGGTTCATTGAGGTAACCATTTTTGTTCTGCTCTTCACATGGCCAAAAGTGTTGGCATCCTTGAACTTAATCCAGAAAATGAACAATTTTTCCCAGAAAATTATTGCAATTACACATGTTTTGTTATGCACATGTTTATTTCCTTTGTGTGTATTAGAAAAAAAAACAAAAAATAGAAAAAAAATGGCAGATTGAACCCCCAAAAATGGGCTGGACAAAATTGCTGGCACCTTTCCAAAGTTGTGGGTAAATGACTTTGTTTCAAGCATGTGATGCTTATTCAAACTCACATGTGACAAGTAACAGGTGTGGGCAATAGGAAAATCACACCTGCAACCAGATAAAAAAGGGAATAAGTTGACTCAGTCTTTGCAATGTGTGTCTGTGTGTGCCGTACTAAGCATGGAGAACAGAGAGGAGAAGATAACTGTCTGAGGACCTGAGAACAAAATTATTGCATAATATCAACAATCTCAAGGTTATATGTTGTGAATTAGACTTTTTGGCTCCCTCTTGTGGTTACTAGTGATATGACTCTGGGATTTTCTTCCCTCAGTTTGCACCCAGCTGGGTCGTTAGTTCAGGGGTGTTGCTATATTAACCTCCTGGATCCTTAGTCCAGTGCCTGGCATCGTTGTAATCAGACTCATTCTGTTTGCTCCTATCTGCTGGTCCTGGTTCGTGCAAAATTAAGCTAAGTCCTGCTTCTTTGTTTTTTGGGTTATTTGCTTGCTCTCATTTTTGTCCAGCTTGTACTAAATGTGATTCCTGACCTTGATGGAAGCTCTAGGGGGCTGGTGTTCTCCCCCCGGGCCGTTAGACGGTTCGGGGGTTCTTGAATTTCCAGTGTGGATATTTTTGATAGAGTTTTTGCTGACCATATAAGTTATCTTTCTATATTCTGCTATTAGCTAGTGGGCCTCTCTTTGCTAAATACCTAGCTCATTCTTATGTTTGTCTTTTCCTCTTACCTCACCGTTATTATTTGTTGGGGGCTTGTATCCAACTTTTGGGGTCTATTCTCTGGAGGCAAGAAAGGTCTTTCTTTTCCCTTCTAGGGTTAGTTAGTTCTCCGGCTGGCGCGAGACGTCTAGAATCAACGTAGGCACGTTCCCCGGCTGCTGGTATTTGTGGTGCTAGGATTAGATATATGGTCAGCCCAGTTACCACTGCCCTATGAGCTGGTTTTCTGTGTTTGCAGACTTAGCAATTATTCCTGAGACCCTCTGCCATTGGGGTCATAACAGTATGCCAGGCCAACATTGAATGTTTAATGCATTGCAGAAGTGGGATAATAAGAAAGGAAATTCTGAGTTTTGTTTTTTTTCTTTCCTCTCTTCCTCCCCTTTACCTTTGAGTGGCTTGTGCTTGCTGCAGACATGAATGTCCAGACCTCGATTACAAGTGTAAACCAGCTGGCAGCTCGTGTGCAGGGCATACAAGATTTTGTTACCAGTAGTCCTATGTCTGAACCTAAAATACCTATTCCGGAATTATTTTCTGGAGACCGATTTAGGTTTAGGAATTTCATGAATAATTGTAAATTGTTTCTTTCTCTGAGACCCCGTTCATCTGGAGATTCAGCTCAGCAAGTTAAAATTGTTATTTCTTTTTTACGGGGCGACCCCTCAGGATTGGGCTTTCTCCTTAGCGCCAGGAGATCCGGCATTGGCAAATATTGATGCGTTTTTTCTGGCGCTCGGATTGCTTTACGAGGAACCCAATCTTGAAATTCAGGCAGAAAAAGCCTTGCTGGCTATTTCTCAGGGCCAGGATGAAGCTGAAGTGTATTGCCAAAAATTTCGGAAATGGTCCGTGCTTACTCAGTGGAATGAGTGTGCTCTGGCCGCAAATTTCAGAAATGGCCTTTCTGAGGCCATTAAGAATGTGATGGTGGGTTTCCCCATTCCTACAAATCTGAATGATTCTATGGCGCTGGCTATTCAAATTGACCGGCGTTTGCGGGAGCGCAAAACCGCTAATCCTCTGGAGGTGTTGTCTGAACAAACACCTGATTTAATGCAATGTGGTAGAATTCAGACTAGAAATGAGCGGAAAAATCATAGACGTCAGAATGGGTTGTGTTTTTACTGTGGTGATTCTACACATGTTATATCAGCATGCTCTAGACGTCTAACAAGGGTTGTTAGTCCTGTCGCCATTGGTAATTTGCAACCTAAATTTATTTTGTCTGTGACTTTGATTTGCTCTTTGTCTTCTTACCCTGTTATGGCGTTTGTGGATTCAGGTGCTGCCCTGAGTCTTATGGATCTGTCATTTGCCAAGCGCTGTGGTTTTGTTCTTGAACCGTTGGTAAATCCTATTCCTCTTAGAGGTATTGATGCTACGCCATTGGCGGAAAATAAACCGCAGTTTTGGACGCAGGTGACCATGTGCATGACTCCTGAACATCGGGAGGTGATTCGTTTTCTTGTTCTGCATAAAATGCATGATTTGGTCGTTTTGGGTCTGCCATGGTTACAGACCCACAATCCAGTCTTGGATTGGAAGGCAATGTCTGTGTCAAGTTGGGGCTGTCAGGGAATTCATGCTGATTCCCCGCCGGTGTCTATTGCTTCCTCTACTCCTTCGGAAGTTCCTGAGTATTTGTCTGATTATCAGGATGTATTCAGCGAGTCCAGATCCAGTGCTCTGCCTCCTCATAGGGACTGTGACTGCGCCATAGATTTGATTCCAGGTAGTAAATTTCCCAAGGGAAGATTATTTAATCTGTCTGTACCTGAGCATGCCGCAATGCGTTCGTATATCAAGGAGTCTCTGGAGAAGGGGCATATCCGTCCTTCCTCTTCCCCTCTTGGTGCGGGATTCTTTTTTGTGGCCAAGAAGGACGGATCTTTGAGACCTTGTATTGACTATCGGCTTCTGAATAAAATCACTGTTAAATTTCAGTATCCTTTGCCTCTGTTGTCGGACTTGTTTGCCCGGATTAAAGGTGCCAAGTGGTTCACCAAGATAGATCTTCGTGGTGCGTACAACCTTGTGCGCATTAAGCAAGGAGATGAATGGAAGACTGCATTTAATACGCCTGAAGGTCATTTTGAGTACTTGGTGATGCCTTTTGGGCTCTCTAATGCTCCCTCAGTGTTTCAGTCCTTTATGCATGATATTTTCCGGAAGTATCTGGATAAATTTATGATTGTTTATCTGGATGATATTCTGGTTTTCTCTGAAGATTGGGACTCACATGTGGAGCAGGTCAGGATGGTCTTTCAGGTTTTGCGTGAGAATGCTTTGTTTGTTAAAGGCTCAAAGTGTCTCTTTGGAGTACAGAAGGTTCCCTTTTTGGGGTTTATTTTTTCCCCTTCTGCTGTGGAGATGGACCCAGTCAAGGTCCGAGCTATTCATGAGTGGACTCAACCCACGTCAGTTAAGAGTCTTCAGAAGTTCTTGGGTTTTGTTAAACCTTTGACGGATATGACCAAGAAAGGTTCTGATGTTGCTAACTGGGCTCCTGCAGCCGTGGAGGCGTTCCAAGAGTTGAAGCGCCGGTTTACTTCGGCGCCTGTTTTGTGCCAGCCTGATGTCTCACTTCCCTTTCAGGTCGAAGTGGATGCTTCTGAGATTGGGGCAGGGGCCGTTTTGTCACAGAGAGGCCCTGGTTGCTCGGTAATGAGACCATGTGCTTTCTTCTCTAGGAAGTTTTCGCCTGCTGAGCGGAATTATGATGTTGGCAATCGGGAGTTACTGGCCATGAAGTGGGCATTTGAGGAGTGGCGTCATTGGCTCGAGGGTGCTAAGCATCGTGTGGTGGTCTTGACTGATCACAAAAATTTGATGTATCTCGAGTCTGCTAAACGCTTGAATCCTAGACAGGCCCGCTGGTCATTGTTTTTCTCCCGTTTTGACTTTGTGGTCTCGTATTTACCAGGTTCAAAGAATGTGAAGGCTGATGCTCTTTCAAGGAGCTTTGTGCCTGACTCTCCTGGAGTCGCAGAACCTGTTGGTATTCTTAAAGAGGGAGTTATTTTGTCAGCCATTTCTCCTGATTTGCGACGCGTGTTGCAGAGATTTCAGGCTGGTAGACCTGACTCTTGTCCACCTGACAGACTGTTTGTTCCTGATAAGTGGACCAGCAGAGTCATTTCCGAGGTTCATTCCTCGGTGTTGGCAGGTCATCCGGGAATTTTTGGCACCAGAGATCTGGTGGCTAGGTCCTTTTGGTGGCCTTCCTTGTCACGGGATGTGCGGTCATTTGTGCAGTCCTGTGGGACTTGTGCTCGAGCTAAGCCTTGCTGTTCTCGTGCCAGCGGGTTGCTCTTGCCCTTGCCTGTCCCGAAGAGGCCTTGGACACACATTTCCATGGATTTCATTTCTGATCTCCCGGTGTCTCAGGGTATGTCTGTCATCTGGGTGGTATGTGATCGCTTCTCGAAAATGGGCCATTTGGTGCCTTTGCCTAAGCTGCCTTCCTCTTCCGATCTGGTTCCTGTGTTCCTTCAGAATGTGGTTCGTTTACACGGCATTCCTGAGAATATTGTGTCTGACAGAGGATCCCAGTTTGTTTCCAGGTTCTGGCGATCCTTTTGTGCTAGGATGGGCATTGATTTGTCGTTCTCGTCTGCCTTTCATCCTCAGACTAATGGACAAACGGAGCGAACTAATCAGACTCTGGAGGCTTATTTGAGGTGTTTTGTTTCGGCAGATCAGGATGATTGGGTGACCTTCTTGCCGTTGGCTGAGTTTGCCCTTAATAATCGGGCTAGTTCCGCTACTTTGGTTTCGCCATTTTTCTGCAACTCTGGTTTCCATCCTCGTTTTTCCTCGGGACATGTGGAGCCTTCTGACTGTCCTGGGGTAGATTCTGTGGTGGATAGGTTGCAGCAGATCTGGAATCATGTGGTGGACAACTTAAAATTGTCACAGGAGAAGGCTCAGCGTTTTGCCAACCGCCGCCGCGGTGTGGGTCACCGACTTCGTGTTGGGGATTTGGTGTGGCTGTCTTCTCGATTTGTTCCTATGAAGGTCTCCTCTCCTAAATTTAAGCCTCGCTTCATCGGTCTATACAAGATATTGGAAATCCTTAATCCAGTGTCCTTTCGCTTGGATCTTCCGGTTTCGTTTGCCATTCACAACGTGTTCCATAGGTCTTTATTGCGACGCTACGTTGTGCCTGTGGTTCCTTCTGCTGAGCCTCCTGCTCCGGTGTTGGTTGAGGGCGAGTTGGAGTACGTGGTTGAGAAGATCTTGGATTCTCGTCTCTCCAGACGGAGGCTTCAGTATTTGGTCAAGTGGAAGGGCTATGGTCAGGAGGATAATTCCTGGGTGGTTGCCTCTGATGTGCATGCGGCCGATTTAGTTCATGCCTTTCACGCTGCTCATCCTGATCGCCCTGGTGGTCTTGGTGAGGGTTCGGTGACCCCTCCTTAAGGGGGGGATACTGTTGTGACTTAGACTTTTTGGCTCCCTCTTGTGGTTACTAGTGATATGACTCTGGGATTTTCTTCCCTGAGTTTGCACCCAGCTGGGTCGTTAGTTCAGGGGTGTTGCTATATTAACCTCCTGGATCCTTAGTCCAGTGCCTGGCATCGTTGTAATCAGACTCATTCTGTTTGCTCCTATCTGCTGGTCCTGGTTCGTGCAAAATTAAGCTAAGTCCTGCTTCTTTGTTTTTTGGGTTATTTGCTTGCTCTCATTTTTGTCCAGCTTGTACTAAATGTGATTCCTGACCTTGCTGGAAGCTCTAGGGGGCTGGTGTTCTCCCCCCGGGCCGTTAGACGATTCGGGGGTTCTTGAATTTCCAGTGTGGATATTTTTGATAGGGTTTTTGCTGACCATATAAGTTATCTTTCTATATTCTGCTATTAGCTAGTGGGCCTCTCTTTGCTAAATACCTAGCTCATTCTTATGTTTGTCTTTTCCTCTTACCTCACCGTTATTATTTGTTGGGGGCTTGTATCTAACTTTTGGGGTCTATTCTCTGGAGGCAAGAAAGGTCTTTCTTTTCCCTTCTAGGGTTAGTTAGTTCTCCGGCTGGCGCGAGATGTCTAGAATCAACGTAGGCACGTTCCCCGGCTGCTGGTATTTGTGGTGCTAGGATTAGATATATGGTCAGCCCAGTTACCACTGCCCTATGAGCTGGTTTTCTGTGTTTGCAGACTTAGCAATTATTCCTGAGACCCTCTGCCATTGGGGTCATAACAGTTATAAGTCCATCTCTAGAAATCTTGATGTTCCTTTGTCCACGATACGCAACATAATCAAGAAGCTTACAACATATACACTGTGGCTAATTTCCCTGAATGTGGACGGCAGAGAAAAATTGAGGAAAGGTTACAATGCAGGATAGTCTGAATGATGGATAAGCAGCCTCAATTAAGTTTCAAAGAAATTCAAGCTGTCCTGCAGGTTCAGGGTGCATCAGTTTGAGCAGGAATTATCTGTCGACATTTGAATTAAATGAAATGCTATGGCAGGAGACCCAAGAGGATCCCACTGCTGACATGTAGACAAAACAAGATCAACTGCAGTTTGACAAAATGTATGTGAGTAAGCCAGAATCCTTCTGGAAAAGCGTTGTGTGGATAAATGAAACAAAGATAGAGCTTTTTGGTAAAGCACATTGTTCTACTATTTTCCAAAAATGGAATGAGACATACAAATAAAAGAACACAGTACCTACAATAAAATATGGTGGAGGTTCAAAAATACTTTGGGGTTGTTTTGCTGCTTCTGGCACTGGATGCAAGGAATCAAAAAATCTGAAGTTTACCAAATGATTTAGATTTTGATTCACAATGTAGTGCCCAGTGTCAGAAAGCTTGATTTGCATCCTAGGTCATGGGACTTCCAGCAGGAAAATGAGCCAAAACATACTTCAAGAAACAACCAGAAATAGATGGAAACAAAGCACTGGAAAGTTCTGAAGTGACCATCAATGAATCCTGATCTGAATCCCATTTAACACTTGTGGAGAGATCTTAAAATTGCTGTTGGGAGAAGGCACCCTTCAAATATGAGAGACTTGAAGCAGTGGTTCAAAATTCCACTTGAGAGGCGCAAGTAGCTTGTTGATGGTTATAGTAAGCGATTGATAGCAGTTATTTATTCTAAAAAGTGTGCAACTAAATACTAAGTTGAGGGTGCCAACAATTTTGTCCAGCCTATTTTGTGAGTTTTGTGTGAAATGATGTCCAATTTGCCTTTTTTTCTCAGTTTTTTTGTTGTTATTCCAATACACACAAAGGAAATAAACATTAGTGTACCGAAACATGTGTAATAAGTACAATAATTTTCTGGGAGAAATACTTAATTTCCTGGAACAATTTTAGGATGCCAACACTTTCGGCCATGACTGTCAATGTTAATACGTCACTTCATGCAAAAATTGCTGCTACATTCCTAGTTTTAGTCTAGCTATAAATGTTTCATTTTGATCCCAAATGGGTTAATTAATAAAACATCAGTCCAGTCTGAAATCTTTATTAAAATACAGAGATATTTTGTCAGCATAGCATCTCATCAAAATAACGTTTGACTATTCTTTCTGCTTAATACATATTCGTAATTTGATGCTCCTGGGCCTAGCATCTTAGTCTTCCTGTGGAGCTCAGACACATGCTGGGCTTCATAGGCAAATTGAAATAACATTTATGATGGTGAGTCACTTCTCAGTGACAAGCCGTGAGCTGGTGAAATCAAGGAGTCTGGGGTCAAAAGCCAGGAGGGTACGTCATAAACAGAGGGGTGCGACAAAGGTGTAGTTAGGTCACAGTCCAGGGTCAGAATTCCAAGAAGGTAGCAGATCAAAATAAAGGGACTAGGCAAATGAATGGTCAAAGTCAAATCCAAGGGCGGGCAACAAATATCAGAATATAAGAACTCAGCACAGAGCAAACACACACTACTTAAGCTAAGCTACAACTGGCAATGTTCTATTCATTGCCAGCCAGATAAATAGCCAGCTAATCACCCAGAACGTGTGGCAGCAAGAGGAAACCCCACAGAACTGGCCACAAAGGACAGCTGAGCTGTTATTCACAATACTGACAGCCCAGCAAGCTCCTGATCCTATAGGGCAGCTGAGCTGTCACTCACGGTGTCCTTAGGATACTGTGATTGGTGCAATTGTGACAACAGTATATACTGCAGTATATAGTGTGACGGATCAAATGATCAGATATTTAAGTATCGTAGGGAGACTAAAAAATAAATAACAATTAAAAATTTAAATAATAAAAAAAATAAAAAATAAAAAAGTATACCACTGTTCCATCTTCTAACATAGATTATTTTATTATTTTAGAAACCAAACATATATGATATTTTCGTGTACGAAAAAGTCATATCTATCAAAACTATTTAATCTGTAGGTTAAAATTTTGAACAGAAAAAAAAAGAATTTCAACTTTTTGCTTTTTGACTGTCACATTTCCCTCTAAAAAATAATAAAAAAGCAATATGTTAGAGGTCAAGTTCCCACCTCTGCACAGGGGGAATCTCGGGCCATCTCCGCTGCGGTCTCCCATTCTTCTCCTGCCGCAGTGGAGTCTGCTCAGCGGAGACGTCGGTCCCAGCATCTCGCTCAGTCTGACTCAGTACAGAGAGTTGCTGCTGCTTTTCCTGCTTCTGCCATTGAAGTCAGTGCTGGGCAGCAGCGAGCAGACGCTTCTGGGACTAAGTCCTGCTTTTCTCGTTCTGAGCATGCCCAGAGTAAGATCTCTCAGTGGAGATCGAGGGTCACATGATCAGACACTGCAGCTAAGGTCCTGTAGGTGCTCACGCTCTGTGGCACCCTCTCATTGGTCCTTCTTGGAAGGTCCTGTACGTGCTGCAACTATTTAAGGCTCGCATGGCCGCACAAGTATTGCTTTCATTTATGTACTTTGCGCCAGTGTGGCCTTGTATGAGTGTGTTCAGGGACCCGGCTGAAATAAGCCCCTAGAATGCTAGCACCTCCGGCGAGGAGTTTGTATGCTTGTGTGTTCAGGGACCTGGCCGAAATAAGCCCCTAGAATGCTGGCACCTCCGGCGAGGAGTTTCGTGTGCATGCAAGACCACTGACTGTTCTTGTTTAGACAGTTAGCCTGTGCCTCTGTGGTGTCTAACAGGGCTCAGTGCTTTGAGTTCACGGCTGCTCTGTGAAGTAACAGAGTTAGCTAACACCGCCATTTAGTTCCGCTATTTGCTAGCAGCAGGTTCTCCTGCATGGTGGACCCCGGGCTGCGAACGCATCTATCCTAATAAAATATATACATTCATTAGGTGCGTTCCGCTAGCCCTAACACAATCAAAATGTTACCGAAATGTAATCAATAAAAACGTTGGCTCAGTGTGGCAAAAACAAGCCCTCATGTAAAATTTAAAAAAAAACCAGAACCATATTTTATTTTTTTTTCACAGGACAATGAACACCATAAAACCGAAATGCAAAAAATAATGGCAGAATTGAATTTTTTTCACCATTTTACCCCACTTAGATTTTTTTCTCCAGTTTTCCAGTACATTATATAGTAAAATGAATGGTTTCAATCAAAACTGGATATGTCCCCACCAAAAAAAGCCCTCATATACAGTGGGGCAAAAAAGTATTTAGTCAGTCAGCAATAGTGCAAGTTCCACCACTTAAAAAGATGAGAGGCGTCTGTAATTTACATCATAGGTAGACCTCAACTATGGGAGACAAACTGAGAAAAAAAAATCCAGAAAATCACATTGTCTGTTTTTTTATCATTTTATTTGCATTTTATGGTGGAAAATAAGTATTTGGTCAGAAACAAAATTTCATCTCAATACTTTGTAATATATCCTTTGTTGGCAATGACAGAGGTCAAACGTTTTCTGTAAGTCTTCACAAGGTTGCCACACACTGTTGTTGGTATGTTGGCCCATTCCTCCATGCAGATCTCCTCTAGAGCAGTGATGTTTTTGGCTTTTCGCTTGGCAACACGGACTTTCAACTCCCTCCAAAGGTTTTCTATAGGGTTGAGATCTGGAGACTGGCTAGGCCACTCCAGGACCTTGAAATGCTTCTTACGAAGCCACTCCTTCGTTGCCTTGGCGGTGTGCTTTGGATCATTGTCATGTTGAAAGACCCAGCCACGTTTCATCTTCAATGCCCTTGCTGATGGAAGGAGGTTTGCACTCAAAATCTCACGATACATGGCCCCATTCATTCTTTCATGTACCCGGATCAGTCGTCCTGGCCCCTTTGCAGAGAAACAGCCCCAAAGCATGATGTTTCCACCACCATGCTTTACAGTAGGTATAGTGTTTGATGGATGCAACTCAGTATTCTTTTTCCTCCAAACACGACAAGTTGTGTTTCTACCAAACAGTTCCAGTTTGGTTTCATCAGACCATAGGACCTTCTCCCAAAACTCCTCTGGATCATCCAAATGCTCTCTAGCAAACTTCAGACGGGCCCGGACATGAACTGGCTTAAGCAGTGGGACACGTCTGGCACTGCAGGATCTGAGTCCATGGTGGCGTAGTGTGTTACTTATGGTAGGCCTTGTTACATTGGTCCCAGCTCTCTGCAGTTCATTCACTAGGTCCCCCCGCGTGGTTCTGGGATTTTTGCTCACTGTTCTTGTGATCATTCTGACCCCACGGGGTGGGATTTTGCGTGGAGCCCCAGATCGAGGGAGATTATCAGTGGTCTTGTATGTCTTCCATTTTCTAATTATTGTTCCCACTGTTGATTTCTTCACTCCAAGCTGGTTGGCTATTGCAGATTCAGTCTTCCCAGCCTGGTGCAGGGCTACAATTTTGTTTCTGGTGTCCTTTGACAGCTCTTTGGTCTTCACCATAGTGGAGTTTGGAGTCAGACTGTTTGAGGGTGTGCACAGGTGTCTTTTTATACTGATAACAAGTTTAAACAGGAGCCATTACTACAGGTAATGAGTGGAGGAAAGAGGAGCCTCTTAAAGAAGAAGTTACAGGTCTGTGAGAGCCAGAAATCTTGATTGTTTGTTTCTGACCAAATACTTATTTTCCACCATAAAATGCAAATTAAATGATAAAAAAACAGACAATGTGATTTTCTGGATTTTTTTTTCTCAGTTTGTCTCCCATAGTTGAGGTCTACCTATGATGTAAATTACAGACGCCTCTCATCTTTTTAAGTGGTGGAACTTGCACTTTTGCTGACTGACTAAATACTTTTTTGCCCCACTGTACCTTGGTCGACAGTAAATAGCATAATAATAATTTCAGCATCAGCCATCGAGAAATTATAGTTAGTACCGCCATAAGATTTTTTTTCACGTATAAATGATCCCAACCCTGTTTTTCCCAAAATCCGGTATTGGGTGAGGCTAGAGTGTTACGAAACCTACTCAGGTACAGTACTAAGACAGGAATGTAAATGTTTCACTGATTATAATCAAATGTTTATTTGCTTTAATAGATGTATATGAAAGAGAATGTGCTTTTATAGGTATGAAATTGCAGTGTTACAGTATCCCGGGGTGGCCTGAAGCAATATGGAGAAATACTTTCTGACTAAGACAGCCAGTTTATGTTGCTGCCCTGAGCTGTAAGCATTTCTTAGAACTTGGGTGACTCTTCTCCCGCTTTGTATTGGTAGCATGTGACCTTTGTTTCTTTAGTCTAAGGAAAATGATTATTTTACTGAAAGAATTGAAAAAATAGGGTAAAGTGCAGACATGATAAATAGATATGAGATAGATAGATAGATAGATAGATAGATAGATAGATAGATAGATAGATAGATATGAGATAGATAATGGATAGATAGATATTAGATAGATAGATAGATAGATAGATAGATAGATAGATAGATAGATAGATAGATAGATAGATAGATAGATAGATAGATAGATATGCGGCGCCCCAGTGTCCTGGTCGTCGCAGTGATGTCATTATCCTTTCAGGGGAGAAGCGATATCATGTCTGAAGGCAATGAAAGACAACCACATTCAGGTATCACACACATGCAACATGTTCACACTCCAGACCAGAAGGGGGAGCTCTAAGCCTGTTTAGGGTGAACTCCCCTATTTAACATCCTGATCTGGAGGGAAAAGGGGTTCAGTTCCTGTCAGGCAGACAGAAGGAGAGGAGCTCTGCTGGCAGGAAGTGCTGCAACTCCTGGGAAAAGACACTAAAGGTGAACATACTGCAGAGAGTGTGCAGGAAAGCAGAGCACAGGAGAGAAATACCAGGTACTACAACACACAGGGGCTAGAAGGAAGGCTACTGATTTCCACCTGGATAAGGGGACTCTGGAATTGCCTTCAGACCGACTGGACTCTGCCTGCCCTGTCATCTGGCTCTCCGGGCTAAGGATACCATCTGAAGTCTTCAGTAAACAAGGTAATAGACTGCAAACCTGTCTCCTCATTCTTTACTGCACCTTGCCCATATATAAACTCTTTTACTGGACACCCCTGAGGGTCACGGACCGGGTCAGCCACCGTGACATCCCCCGAACCGCAGGACCCAGTGCCGTGTACCCCATTGCCCTACTCTGGGGGTGATCCAGATAGATAGATATGAGATAGATAATGTGTAACGCTCGCACCGAGACTGGTTGGCGCGGGCGCCTGGCCCCACTGGACCACAGACCAAACTTCCCTGGAAGGGGCGTAACTAAGTAGCTTCCTAGGTGTTCGCTGGAGCCTCTGATGGTGAGGTCAGACATGTGCAATAGGAAGCTACCAGGTACCACTCCAGGGTGGAGTCGGACTGTGGATGCTGTTCCCACCGGGGACTTCCGGTGCCGCGGGTCCCAGTGCGCTCATATAACAGAGTGCATTCTAGGCAGCAACTGACACACTCAGCTAGGCGCAGGAGCGCTGCTAGGACTACAGATACTATCAAGGTAACATGCTGCTTCATTTAACATGTGTGCACTTTTGCCCACACTGCCACCAATGTTTAACCGTATACATTCATTGCAGACTTATACTCGTCGGGACGGCTACATTTACCCCCACACCATTATTACAATCCACAGGTACCATATACACAACACCTGGGTGCCTCTCTTCCTATCTCCCTTTACATCTTTGTTAACCCTATCTATTCTCTGCAGGTTATTCTATCCCTATATGGGATCCTACTATAGTTACTTCTAGTTGTACTCCTAAAGGTAAAACTCTTTTTATGGTTGTATGCCTCTACCTTTACATATGCCTATATAGCGCAATTCTAGTATGCATTTATTTACCTCATACCTTGGTCTTTTTAGTTCTTCTACCATATCACATGCCTATATCTTCCTTCCTCCATATAGCTTCTTTTTCAGCTATCTATACATAGTATTCACTATGAACATGAGGTTCCTTCACTCCACCTTGGATTTCAACTTTTTGTTTGGGCATCTGGTGCCTATTGTTTGCTATAGACCCACTGTGGCTCTTCTTGTTTCTGGGGCCTGTTTTATTTGTTTTGTATGTATATTTTTTTCTTTTGAATTTATTTTGTATATACGTTGTTAATGCTGTTTATATCATGTGCTTATACATGTTTTATTTCTTTTAGCGACCAATTTTGATAAAGGCTCGGGAAGAGTCGAAACGTCAGCTTAGACTTCTGGTCGCCCTCTACATCATTGAGTTTTTGTCTAATGTAATACAAATAAATATTTTCCCTTTTTTGCATGATATACTCTCAGAGTGTGCAGTATATATTGTTCACACCCACCGGGGACAAGACACAGGCAGGCACAGCTGTGACACTGTCTGACGGACGGGTATGGCAGAGGCCCTGATGGGCAGACTGGCTTGACAGAGATACAGGCAGGCAGACGGGCGCGGCTGGCATTCAGGCAGACAGTGCTGATACTCTGGTAGGAACTGGTATACAGGTGGATGTATGGAAACAGGTAAGAACCTGTTCAGACTGGAGAACATAAAGAAACAGGTAGAGACCCATACGGCAAGTTGCTGCATAAAGGTAGAGCAAGAGTGGATGCAAAGCAGAATCACAGGAGGCGGAGTAAGAGCAGGAGGTGGAGCTAAGAGTAGAGAAGGAGAAGGCAGAGCTAAGGGCAGAGAAGGAGAAGGCAGAGCCAAGAGCGGAGACGCTGGAGGCGGAGCCAAGAGCGGAGACGCAGGAGGCAGAGCCAAGAGCGGAGACGCAGGAGGCAGAGCCAAGAGCGGAGACGCTGGAGGCAGAGCCAAGAGCGGAGACGCTGGAGGCAGAGCCAAGAGCGGAGATGTTGGAGGCGGAGCCAAGAGCAGAGATGCTGGAGGCGGAGCCAAGAGCCAGAACCGCAGGAGGTAATGCCAAGAGCCAGAGAGTGCAGAACCACAAGTTGTGGCGAGGAAAGCTGAGAGGCACAGAGCCACAGGTTGTGGCAGAACTGAGCAGAGTAGCGCAGAACCATGGGTAGTGACGAACAGAGCAGAGAGATGCAGAGCCACTGATAGTGGCAAGCAGAGCAGAAAGATAAGGCGGAGGTACACACAGCAGAGTGGGAAATGACAAGTGACAAAGAAGGAAGAGGAACGGACATAGACTAGAGTACAGACAGGAACGGACACGGATACACAAACAGAACACAGATGAAGGCCTGCTAATTGCAGCCCTCAGAGACAGGAAACAGATATGACCTGGCAGCTCAGTAGCAAGTGCTAACTGAGGGAAATAGTTTGCTCAGGCATCCTCCAATGGGTGAGGATGCCTTAAGTATCAGAGTCCTCTAGGCCATTGGCCAGGGACACCTTAGGGACGTGCACACAGTCTCAATAAGAATCCGGAGTGGCTGGCGCCACCCCCCTATGCACACAGCCAGGAAGTGTACATAGAGCAAGCGGCCATGAAGCACATGGCATGGAGCCGGCAGCAGACAGATCTCACAGCATGGCACTGGGTGAGTGAGTTGATGTAACAGGCAGGTGGGGAATGGAAGGCCATGCAGTGATGCCGGCAGGGTTGTTACATAATGGATGGATAGATAGATAGATAGATAGATAGATAGATAGATAGATAGATAGATATGAGATAGATAATGGATAGATAGAGAGATAGATATGAGATGGATGGCCAGATAGATAGATATGGAATAGATAGATATGAGAGATAGATAGATAGATAGATAGATAAATAGATAGATATGATAGAATAAATAGATGAGATAGATAATAGATAGATGGATAAATATATAGATATGCGATAGATAGATATGCGATAGATAGATAGATAGATAGATAGATAGATAGATAGATAGATAGATAGATAGATAGATAGATAGATAGATATGGGATAGATATATATGGGAGAGATAGATAGATATTAGATAGATAGTTATGTCCCCTATTAATAAAAGTGCAAATGCTCCCTTTAACCAGGTGGGTGTTCACTACTGAACTCTGTGGGCGAGGCCATGTTTTGATTGGCCAGCATCAAGGTTCACCAGCGCGGCTTTTGATTAGCCAGGGCTGGTGCAACGTAATCTGTGCATCCTGCTTATCTCTAGTTGGGACCTGTAGATTTTGTTTTTTGTTCCTTCATTCACAGTTGTAGCCACCAGAGCGTTCTTATTTTTACGTAGCTTCACTATACGATATCTAGCTTTTTGTGTCTGCAATGGCTCATACTCATCTGTGATTAAAACATCGCTCTGTTGATCCAGAAAAGTATGACTAGTGTCATGCGAGTACGATGCGATTTTTCTCACATAGCAAACGTATGACCCGCGTACGCAGTGCGTATTTTTTCTCTGCAACTATTATTCTTCAATAATTTACGCAGACACCTGCAGAAAACAAAAAACACAATATTTATTCAAAGTGTGAACCCGGCCTTAGGGCTCAAACTACACAATAACAATCTTCTCTGATTATTGCTGCATTTTTTAGGCCTTTTCTCCCTTATTTGATGCCTTTTTGGTGTACAGGTGAAGCTGGGTTTTAATAAGTTTTTTATAGTACAGAAAAGCTTTGATTCTGCACTTAAAAAAGTATCTGCAGTTTTTTTACATGCATTTTTTAAGCTCCACATAGAAGCCTCCAGAAGAAAAAAAAGCACCAAGAATGCACAGTTCAGTAGCGTGCTTAGACATACGGTGGGTGCAGTTTTCACGAAATCACATCCACTTTGCAAAAAAACCCAGAAAAAACACAGCATTTACGCTACATATGAACACGATGATTCCATGAAATCTCTGAGGAGATATGGGAGCGATGAAGACGTTGGAGAGGTGAGTATAGAAGCAATGACCTGAACCCTCAAAGTGGGACAGTCCCGCTGAATCTGGGAGACTTGGGAGCTAAGCACACAGTGATCACTGTGTAGAATTTCAGTTCCTGGGCCCCATCTTTAATGGCTGCCTCTCAGTAACCACTATGTTCATGATAATGTCGCAAAGCAGAGATAAGTGCAAGTACAAGTGATGTTACAGTACTTAGAAATTTAAAACAATAAAATCATAGAACAAATTTATTTCACACAGTGAGTAGTGTTGAGCGATACCTTCCGATATTCGAAAGTATCGGTATCGGATTGGATCGGTCGATACCGGCAAAATATCGGATCTTGCCGATACCGATACCCGATACCAATACAAATCAATGGGACACAAATATCGGAAGGTATCCTGGATGGTTCCCAGGGTCTGAAGGAGAGGAAACTCTCCTTCAGGCCCTGGGATCCATATTCATGTAAAAAATCTAATATATGAAGCTAAATGTGTGTATGTATGTGTGTATGTGTGTATGTATGTCCGGGATTGGCATCTGAACCGTCGCAGCTACAGCCACAAAATTTTGCACAGTCACACGTCTGGACCCCGAGAGCGTCATAGGCTATATTGTGAGGTGAAATTTTAACCCCGCGCTTTCCAATTCACCAAACAATTTTGCCCCTATCTACATAATGGGGAAAAAATGAAAGGAAAAGTGTTGGAGGCAAATTAACAGCTGCCAGATGTGAACAAGGGGGACTTAAAGAATGAGAGCGATGGTGCCAAAGAGTATATACTGTACAGTTGCTAAGGTGGGGCCCCGACATGGGATAATCACCACACCACCACGGGGATATGAACACACACACAAAATGCGCCACACACTACCACGTGCTCGAACACATATACCAACCTCAGCGTACATTTCACCACACATACACCAACCTCGCCACATAAAAGTTGAAACACAAAAATCACCGCTCAAAACTCGCCACGCGCAAAACTCTCCACATGCAAAACTCGCCACACGTGCAAAACTCACGTCATGGAAAACTCGCCACACGCAAAACTTGCACACGCGGGAAAAATTGCCACATGCACAAAAGTTGCAACACATGCAAAAGTTGCCTCACACAAAACTTGCACATACTCAAAAGGCACCACACATAAAACTCGCCACGCGCAAAACTTGCTGCACACAACTTGCTACACTAACCTGCCACATGGAACTCGACACACAAAAAGTTGCTACACGCATGTCGCCACACAAAACTCATCTCACAAAAGTCGCTACATGCATGTCGCCACACGCAACTCAACACACACAACTTGACACACGAAACTCGCCCTAAAACACACACAAGTCTGGTATTATCCTTCAAAAATAAAAATCTGATTAATAAGCTGACAAACTACAAGAGCAACAAATGTACCATATAGGAATCCGGCAGCTGTCAGTCACATGACCAGTCTATTATGTGTATGTGTGAGCTAATATATACTGCCAGGGGGTGGGCTTACTGTTGGCTGGGGATTTATCAGGCTGCCAATTTAGCTTACAAATACTGAGGTAAAAATACTGACCAAATAACGTGTGAACGAGGTCTAATACAGGAGGAGATGACATACAGATATATACTATATACAGGAGGAGATGACACACAGGTATATACTATTTACAGGGGAGATGACACACAGGTATATACTATATGCAGGAGGAGATGACACACAGATATATACTTTATGCAGGAGAGATGACACACAGGTATATACTATATAGAGGAGGAGATGACATACAGGTACATACTACATACAGCAGGAGATGACATACAGGTATATACTATATACAGAAGGAGATGACACACAGGTATATACTATATACAGGAGCAGATTACCTACAGGTATATAGTATATACAGGAGGAGATGACATACAGGTATATGTTATGTATAGGAGGAGATGACATACAGGTATATACTATATACAGGAGGAGATGACACACAGATATATACTATATATAGGTGAGATGACACACAGGTATATACTATATACAGGAGAAGATTACATACAGGTATATACTATATACAGGGGAGATGACACACAGCAGGTATATGCTATATACAGGGGAGATGACATACAGGTATATACTATATACAGGAGATGACATACAGGTGTATACTATATATAAGGGAGATGACAAACATGTATATACTGAGGTGAAAATGAGAGGTGTGAGGTGAAAATGAAAAGGTGTGAGTGCAAAATGAGAGGAGTGAGGGAAAATAGTGGAGTGATCGGAAAATGACAGATGTGAGGTCGAAATGACAAGTGTTAGGGGGGAATGAGAGGAGTGAGGGGGAAAATGAGAGGTGTGAGGGAGAAAATGAGAGATGTGAGGGGGAAAATGAAAGATGTGATGGGGAAAATGAGAGGCGTGATGTGAAAATAAGAGAAGTGATATAACTAACCACAGATATTTACTATGCCCAGGCAACGCCGGGCTCTTCAGCTAGCTTAGATTTACAATCTCCATGCTTTTCTCATGGTCAACATTATGTGGCCTGTTCAAGAGTTGGAACAGCCAAAAATCTGTTTGTCTTTGCACCTGAAGGAAAAACTAAGAATGTCGTTTATCAAAAGGCTCTCGAATAAGTAGTAGAAGATTACTTCACATTACTTGGCCAATTTAGTTAAATCTGTGTGGAATATCTCTGGTGTTGAAATATATGTTGTAAAATGCTTCTATTAGCTTAGTTTTTGCCTTTTAATAATTACATTTCTATGTGCCAGAGCTTGTTTTTAACCTGCGAGACTCAGCCGTATCTCGCTGTATTGTGACTCCGGCCTTAGAGAGATACCCTTTAGTCCGCTCTGTGATGAGCACATTGTTTTAGGGGTTAAATTGCCTGGATGAAGGAATGTTCAGCATTACAGGTGATGTCCACTGTCTGACAACCTCTGTATTCCCCAGTAAAATAACTAAACCTATACTCATCTCTGGTGCTGGAGCCATTCCTGTAGTGTCAGAACTGGCTCTCCTGGGGATTGCGTGACATTGTTATGTCACGCAATCCCTACAGCCAATCAGCACTAGCTTCACTCTTATATACTATGGAGAAATTGACATCCGGAGGAAGTGAGAGAACATCAGCTGTTCTCTCGCTTCTTCTGGATGTCTTAATTTTGCCAGAAGGAGGGGTAAGTGAAGCCTGTGTTGATTTGGTGCAGAAAATGCATGACATAACAATGTCATGCAATCCCCTGGAGAGCCAGTGCTGTATAAATGTTATTACTTCACTGGGAGGGGGAAAGGGATTCATAAAGTGTTGTCATGGTAGTGGACAATCCCTTTAAGAGAAACATTGTCCTACGGAATTACAAACAGGACATTAATATAATATATATTTATAACACAGTAAGAATAATTGACTTGTGCTAGTTATTGCCATTTAATTGGTGTTACAACTTAGGACAAAATCAATTTCTTAAACACATAAATTAATTTCTGGCTATGAAAGAGTTAGTGATTGCTATGGCAGAAATTGTTTACATACTTTGGCACCTGGAGAGAAGGTGCTTTGTCATACACCCACACAATGCGTGCAGGCAAATTTCTTTTCTTCCTTTGTGCTTCACCTGAAAAAACACTGATCTTTCTTTATCAGTTTAATTTGCTGCTTAAGATAGCAAAGGTGGCTTGGCCATGTGAGTTTTATGATTTGTTTCTGTGATATTTTTTAAGGGTTCATTCTCTTCTGCAAGAAAAATGGACTAGTGCAATCCGATAAAAAATCGGATTGCTCTCTGAGCAATGTTAATCTATGAGTCCCTGCTCGCATGCAATTTTTTTTCTCAGCTCAGATCGGACTGAGGATAAAATGTCCTCGTATCTCGGACGAGACTCGCCAATGCAAGTCAATGGGTGTGATAGAAAAATGCGAGTGCAGTCTGATTTGTACACACCCACGTTCTTGAAAGCCCAACATTTCATCTGTTGCATACAGTAAAATCACAGCGTGACAAGTCAAAATAGAATAGATGGAATGGATATATAAACATAGAATAGATAAATATAAAGATGTCATTGACATATATAATTACTACAGTGTGTGTGTGTGTGTGTGTGAAGCTTACTGTACGTGTTTCTGATTAATAAATGAATAATTTTCTGAAAAAAATGGCATGGGTACCCCCGACATTTTATTTACCAGCAGAGGTAAAGCAGGCAGCTGGGGCCTGATGTTTAAAGCCTGGGAATGGGTTAATAGCCATAAAGCTTCCCAGGCTATTAATATCTCACAGTTGTAAACTTAGCCTTTACTGGTTATTAAAATGGGGGGACCCCCCAAAAATGATGTTGGTCACCCTATAATTAATAACATGGATATTGGCCCCTCCCAGATTAAAAACATCAGCTCTCAGCTGCCCCAGAAATGCCGCATCTACAAGATGCGCCAAATCTGACATTTAGCTTCCCATTTACCTTGTGGTGGTGGCAAGTGGGGTGATAGTTTTGTGGTTGATGTCACCTTTGTATTGTCAGGTGACATCAATCCCAGGTGTTGGAGAACCCATAGTCAAATTGTTAAAAAACAGAACAAAGTCCTTTAGTTGAAATAATGGCACAGACTCCTTTATTGAATTAAAAATAAAAAACCCACTTATACTCACTTTTACGCCCAATTCATTGAAGCCCATGTCCCCTGTAAAAGAGCTTAAAAAATAAACTATCATTTTTCTTACCTTTCCAATGAGAAGATAATAATATAATAATCCATTTGTCCATAGATGACTCTAGCACTGCTACATCTAGTTGTCACACTGAACACTTGACTAATGCGAGCGTTCAGCATGCTAGGCAGCAGAGACAATGAGCTGATGCATGTGCGTATATGGGTCTGCATATTTGAAGTGTGCCTTCTCCCAACAGCAATTTGAGATTTCTCCACAGGTCTTCAATGGGATTTAGATCCAGCCTCTTTAGATTATTAAATTAGGTTTAAATTAGATTGCTGGCACCTTCAGAGCTCTCAAGTGTTTTTTTCCATCCATTTTTGGGGGCTTCTGGAAATATGTTTAGGGTCGCTGTCCTGCTGTAAGACCGATGATTTAAGATGCAAGCCCAGCTTTCTGACACTGGGCATTTTGGCAAACTGAAGTCTAGCTTTTTATGTCTCTGTGTAAGCAGTGGGGTGATCCTGGGTATCCTGCCATAGCGTTTCATTTCATTCAAATGTCTACAAATAGTTCGCACCGACACTGATGCACCCTGAGCCTGCAGGACAGCTTGAATTTCTTTGGAACTTGATTGGAGCTGCTTATCCACCATCTGGACTATGTTGCGTTGCAATCTTTCATCAATTTTTCTCTGCCATCCACATCCAGGGAGATTAGCTATAGTGCCATGGGTTATAAACTTCTTGATTATGATGTACAACATGGATAAAGGAACATCAAGATCTCTGGAGATAGACTAATAACCCTGAGTTTTGTTGATATTGCAAATATGCAAATATTGAGTCAAAATCTCCCTTTTTTATCTGACGTCAGATGTGCTTTTCTTAATGCCCATGACTGTTACTTGCCACAGGTGAGTTTGAATGAGCATCACATGCTTGAAACAAAGTTGTTTTCCCACATTTTTGGAAAGGTGCCAACAATTTTGTCTGGCCCATTTTGGGGGTTTGATGGAAATTATGTCCAATTTGCCTTTTTTTCCCAGTTTTTTTTCTGTTGTTCCAGTACACACAAAAAGGAAATAAACATATGTATAGCAAAACATGTATAATAATTGCAATAATTTTCTGGGAGAAATACTTCATTTTCTGGTACAATTTCAAGGATGGTAACACTTTCAACTATGACTATACAAGATATTAACTATTTGCATTGCATTTGATGTGGATAGTTACTACTTATTGGTGTGTATAACTATAGAGGTTGTGGATCTGTTCACTACAATCAAATATTTTATTCCAATTGTCTGTTTTATATTTTTGTATATTACATTTTTAGTGTTCCTTAATATTTGTGCACTTTTTATTTATAAAGGATATTGTTATTTATTTTATTTTTATCCTGGTTATATTGTTTGTATAATTGTTTGATATATACATATGTTTATATGCTAGAAATCATAGAAATATAATAAACAGAGATGAGAGAGCACTAAAATGCTTTTGTGGTCGTTGCTTAAACCAAGAAATTCCTAGTGCTCGGATGCTCGTTTCAAGTAACGAATATAATGACAGCCAATGGGATAGACAAGCTTTTTTTCTGGAAGACCGTACAAAGAGGTCTGGCGCAGTGAAAATGTTGAAATAAATGGGAAAAGTGCTGAATGGAAGGAGAACAGCATGGGGAAGAACTCTGGAAGCATACAGCTCTGGCAAAAATTGAGGGACCACTACACCAAAACCGTGTCATGGGCAGCCCAATCTCCAGATCTGAACCCCATTGAAAATCTCTGGAATGTAATCAAGAGGATGATGGATAGTCACAAGCCATCAAACAAAGAAGAACTGCTTACATTTTTGTGCCAGAAGCAGTGTGAAAGACTGGTGGAAAGCATGCCAAGACGCATGAAAGCTGAGATTAAAAATCATGGTTATTCCACAAAATATCATGGTTATTCCACAAAATATTAATTTCTGAACTCTTCCTGAGTTAAAACATTAGTATTGTTGTTTCTAAATGATTATGAACTTGTTTTCTTTGCATTATTTGAGGTCTGAAAGCCCTGTTTTGTTTTTTTTAATTTTGACCATTTTTCTTTGTCAGAAAAAAAATTCTAAATTTATTGCTTGAAAATTCGGAGACATGTAGTCAGAAGTTTATAGAATAAAAGCACAATTTACATTTTACTCAAAAATATACCTATAAAGAGAAAATCAGAAAAACTGAACATTTTGCAGTGGTCTCTTAATTTTTGCCAGAGCTGTATCTGACTCCCAGATTGCTGCTGAGAACAATGGTGTCACACTTTTATTCCACTTTAACAATAAAACATTAAGAACATTTTTCCTGTATAATGACTTCCATATAAGGTAAAATCTAAAAAGGATTTTAAAAAATTATAATTTAGGTAAACCAAAATTGACTTTTTGATTAAAAAATAGGAAATTGCAGTTTAATTTATGACGGAAGCAAGAAGTGACAAAAATTAGGAACTCAGAAAGACCCTATATTACACATAAAGGAGGTCCTCATACACATTCTGTTCAAATTGTCATGTATTGGTACTCCTAGACTCATAAAGGCTATTCATTTTTGAGGATTATATACTAATGATATGTACTAAAGACTATGGAATAGTCTATGGGCGAGCAATATAATACAGATAAGGGTATGTGCACAAGTTGAGTAAAATTTCAGGACCATTTCTGCATCTTTTATCAGGAGAAACGCCGCTGCAAAAATTGCATTTTTGCTATGTTTTTGGTGAGTTTTTGCCTGCATTTTTGATTGATTTGAGTAAAGTAAATGGTTATAAACGCATGGCAAAAATGCACAGAGAATTGACATGCTGCAGATTATTTTCTGCACCAAATCTGCAAGTCAAAAATGCTTAACATGGCCATGACACTTTGGCCGGAGTCACACTAGAGCGTAATACGGACGAGTGCTATGCCATAAAAATTCGCATAGCACTCGGCCCAATGTTAATCTATGGGGCAGCTCCTATCATCCCTTGTTTTCTGGGCCGTATTATACGTTCGAGGGAAATCGCAGCATGCTGCGATTGTCATCGTATTACGCCTGAAATATTCCAATGCAAGTCTATGGGTGCAAGAAAAACTCGCACACCACACGATATAAAAAATATATAGAAGATATTTTCTATAGAAAAGCCAGCAATTCAGTGCGATGTAATGTAAAATCACACTGACAGGTTAAAATAGAATAGATAAAATAAATGTCTACGCATAGTATAGATATATATATGTCATTGACACACATATATACAGTGCCTTGCGATAGTATTCGGCTCCCTGGAACTTTTCAACCTTTTCCCACATATCATGCTTCAATCATAAAGATACCAAATGTAAATTTTTGGTGAAGAATCAACAACAAGTGGCACACAATTGTGAAGTTGAACGAAAGGTATTGGTTATTTAACAT
Organism: Ranitomeya variabilis; assembly: GCF_051348905.1. Classification (NCBI taxonomy): domain Eukaryota; kingdom Metazoa; phylum Chordata; class Amphibia; order Anura; family Dendrobatidae; genus Ranitomeya; species Ranitomeya variabilis. Next base: position 325,086,398 of record NC_135237.1, on the reverse strand, counting down.
TTTTGTAGAAATTCAAAAACTGAAAAGTGGGGCGTGCAATATTATTCGGCTCCTTTAACTTAATACTTTGTTGCACCACCTTTTGCTGTGATTACAGCTGCAAGTCGCTTGGGGTATGTCTCTATCAGTTTTGCACATCGAGAGACTGAAATTCTTGCCCATTCTTCCTTGAAAAACAGCTCGAGCTCAGTGAGTTTTGATGGAGATCGTTTGTGAATAGCAGTTTTCAGCTCTTTCCACATATTCTAGATTGGATTGAAGTCTGGACTTTGACTTGGCCATTCTAACACCTGGATGCCTTTATTTATGAACCATTCCATTGTAAATTTTGCTTTATGTTTGGGATCATTGTCTTGTTGGAAGACAAATCTCTGTCCCAGTCTCAGGTCTTTTGCAGACTCCAACAGGTTTTCTTCAAGAATGTTCCTGCATTTGGCTCCATCCATCTTCCCATCAATTTTATCCATCTTCCCTGTCCCTGCTGAAGAAAAGCAGTCCCAAATCATGATGCTGCCACCACCATGTTTGGCAGTGGGGATGGTGTGTTCAAGGTGATGACCTGTATTGCCTTTATGGCATACATATCGTTTGGCATTGTTGCCAAAAAGTTCGATTTTGGTTTCATCTGACCAGAGCACCTTCTTCCACATGTTTGGTGTGTCTCCCAGGTGGCTTGTTGCAAACTTTAAACAACACTTTTTATGGATATCTTTGAGAAATGGCTTTCTTCTTGCCACTCTTTCATAAAGGCCAGATTTGTGCAGTGTATGACTGATTGTTGTCCTATGGACAGACTGTCCCACCTCAGCTGTAGATCTCTGCAGTTCATCCAGAGTGATCATGGGCCTCTTGGCTGCATCTCTGATCAGTCTTCTCCTTGTTTGAGATGAAAGTTTAGAGGGACGGCCGGGCCTTGGTAGATTTGCAGTGGTATGATACTCCTTCCATTTCAATATGATCACTTGCACATTGCTCCTTGGGATGTTTAAAGTTTTGGAAATCATTTTGTATCCAAATCCAGCTTTAAATCTTCCACAACAGTATCACAGACCTGCCTGTTGTGTTCCTTGGTCTTCATGATGCTCTCTGTGCTTCAAACAGAACCCTGAGACAATCAGAGAGCAGGTGCATTTATACGGAGACTTGATTACACACAGGTGGATTATATTTATCATCATTCTGCCGCCTTCAACTCAAAAATATTTCATGGATTCGTACATTCCTAAACCAAAAATCTGCAAAAACCCTAGTCCATACTCTCATCATCTCTCGCCTTGACTACTGCAACCTCTTGCTTTGTGGCCTCCCCTCGAACACTCTCGCACCCCTCCAATCTATTCTAAACTCTGCTGTCCGACTAACCCACCTGTCCCCTGCTATTCCCCAGCCTCTCCCCTCTGTCAATCCGTTCACTTGCACCCCATTGCCCAGAGACTGCAGTACAAAACCCTAACCATGACAAACACAGCCATCCACGACCTGTCTCCTCCATACATCTGTGACCTCGTCTACTGGTACTTACCTGCACTCAACCTCCGATCCTCACAAGATCTCCTTCTCCACTCCACTCTTATCTCCTCTTCCCACAATCGCAGACAAGATTTCACTCGCGCCTCACCCCTACTCTGGAACTCTCTACCACAACATATCAGACTCTCGCCTACCATCGAAACCTTCAAAAAGAACCTGAAGACCCACCTCTTCTGACAAGCCTACAACCTGCAGTAACCGCCGATCGACCAAACCGCTGCACGACCAGCTCTACCCTCGCCTATTGTATCCTCAGTCATCCCTTGTAGATTGTGAGCCCTCGCGGGCAGGGTCCTCTCTCCTCCTGTACCAGTTGTGACTTGTATTGCTTAAGATTATTGTACTTGTTTTTATTATGTATACCCCACCTCACATGTAAAGCGGCATGGAATAAATGGCGCTATAATAATAAATAATGATAATAATAATTTAGGACAACATTGGATCATTCAGAGATCCACAATGAACGTCTAGAGTGAGTTTGCTGCACTGAAAGTAAAGGTGCCGAATAATATTGCACGCCCCACTTTTCAGTTTTTGAATTTCCCAAAAAATTTAAAATAACCAATAAATTTGGTTCCACTTCACAATTGTGTTCCACATGTTGTTGATTCTTCACCAAAAATTTACATTTAGTATCTTTATGTTTGAAGCATGATATGTGGGAAAAGGTTGAAAAGTTCCAGGGAGCCGAATACTTTCACAAGGCACTGTATATATTTATATTTCATACAGAGCTAGGTAGCAGAAAAGACGGTAATTCAATTGTCGGCTTTTGCTATATCATTACCGAACCCGACAGGATATAAGACATGGTTTACATACAGTAAACCACTGCATATCCGTTATATATTTTTATATATCCCTCCCTAATAATGTTAGTAGTTTGTGTGTGTAAAATTTTGGAGCTCTAGGTGTTAAATTAAAGGTTTAATTCACGGAAAAAACTGGCTTGGGCTTTAGACTATATATATGGTTACACAAATATTTGAGCCCATGAATCCATTATATGTCCATTTTGCAAGCCGGCGAGAAAATTTTGCCATACGGATGACACACGGATACTTTTTGGAGAAAAAATTGCATCCTCGCATTGAATACAGATGACATACGGATAACTTTTCAGGAACATTTCTGCTTTTCTCGGCCGTGAAAAACGGACCGTATTTTTATACGTTAGGTGTGACACCGACCTTTAGGTTTCTCATTCACTTTGCTGGCATCAGGTTTTTTCTCAGGTTTTATCACAAATCAGCGCAGAAAAAATGCGACAAAAAAGCACAAAATCTGCAACGTGTGCACACAGTCTAAAATTTTGAACAGGTTTTTTCAGGCTTATATAGCAATGAAATCTACTCAAGAATTTGTAAAACGCTATGCATCAGCAACATAATACCGATAAATTTTAAAACAAGTTTTTTTGAGGCTTATATAGCAACAAAATGTACTCCAGACCACAGAATAGTCTAATGCTGCGATCTAAAAAGACGCGCCGCATGTCGGGAATCGCAGGGCCGCCGGATGCGTGTTACCACGCATAGTGGAAACGGGATTTCATAAAATCCCCTCCACTATGCTGTAACATCTGGATGCTGCGTGTTTGACGCTGCGGCTCTACGCAGCGTTTCCTGAATGTGGAATCATACCCTAAGGATGACCAATGTAATGCTAATGCAGATATGTGCACATGTTGAGTAAAATTTCTGCACTATTTTTGCATCTCTTGGCAGGAAAAAATGCAGCTGCAAAAACAAGTTTGTTTTCGATGCACTTTTGCTGCATTTTTTATTGTTTTCAGTGAAGTCAATGGTGAAAACCGCTGGGCACAAATGCACAGAAAATTGAAATGTTGTAGATTATTTTCTGCACCAAATTTGCAAGTCAAAAATACTTTATATGTGCATGATACTTTAAGTTTCTCATTCACTTTGCTGGTATCAGGTTTGTGACAAATCCGAGCTGAAAAACATGCAACAAAAATGCAGCAAATCTGGCATGCGTGCACACAAGCTAAAATTTTAAATACCTTTCTTCAGACTTAGGCTGGAGTCACACTAGCGAGTTTTACGGACGTAAGAGCGCAGAAAATATGTCCGTAAAACTCGCCAAACAAACGGCACAATTATTCTCAATGGGGCTGCTCCTATCAGCCGTATATTACGCATCCGTAATATACGGTCTTGTACGGCCGTAGAAAATCGTAGCGTGCTTTGTCAGGGTTTTGCGCAAATAATACGCCAATGAAAGTCTATGGGGGCGAGAAAAATATGGATTCCACACGGACCAGCAGTGTGACTTGCGAGAAATACGCAACGGTGTTAGTGAAAAGCTGGTAATTCAATTGCCGGCTTCTCATTTCTCCTTCCCAAACCCGACATGATATGAGACATGGTTTACATACAGTAAACCATCTCATATCCCCCTTTTTTTGCATATTCCACACTACTAATGTTAGTAGTGTGTATGTGCAAAATTTGGTTGCTGTTGCTGCTCAAATAAAGGGTTAAATGGCGGAAAAAATTTGCGTGGGCTCCCGCCCAATTTTCTCCGCCAGAATGGTAAAGCCAGTGACTGAGGGCAGATATTAATAGCCTGGAGAGGGTCCATGGTTATTGGCCCCCCCTGGCTACAAACATCTGCCCCCAGCCACCCCAGAAAAGGCACATCTGGAAGATGCGCCTATTCTGGCACTTGGCCACTCTCTTCCCACTCCCGTGTAGCGGTGGGATATGGGGTAATGAAGGGTTAATGCCACCTTGCTATTGTAAGGTGACATTAAGCCAGGTTAATAATGGAGAAGCTTTCCTTTCAGCACCCGGGGATTACAGGCACGAGCGAGTGCTTTAGCGCAGCTCCTGCCTGTAAATTGATTTAACCCCTTCAGAAGGATTTACATCGTGGGACCTGACAGATCCTCGGATGGTATGTATATTGTGGGTTTATTATTTTGCCAAGCGAGGGTCTTCTGTTGGATTGAGAGAGCAAGAAAATACTAAAACAACCTGTGTGTTTATTTCATTAAAATAATTTTTAATAATGTGTGTGTGTGTGTTTTAACCCTTTCATACAATTGGATTAATAATGGATAGGTGTCATAATTGACGCCTCTCCATTATTAACCTGGCTTAATGTCACCTTACAATAGCAAGGTGGCATTAACCCTTCATTACCCCATATCCCACCGCTACACGGGAGTGGGAAGAGAGTGGCCAAGTGCCAGAATAGGCGCATCTTCCAGATGTGCCTTTTCTGGGGTGGCTGGGGGCAGATGTTTGTAGCCAGGGGGGGCCAATAACCATGGACCCTCTCCTGGCTATTAATATCTGCCCTCAGTCACTGGCTTTACCATTCTGGCGGAGAAAATTGCGCGGGAGCCCACGCCAATTTTTTCCGCTATTTAACCCTTAATTTTAGCAGCTACAGCAACCAAATTTTGCACATACACACTACTAACATTAGTAGTGTGGAATATGCAAAAAAAAAAGGGGGATATGAGATGGTTTACTGTATGTAAACCATGTCTCATATCCTGTCGGGTTTGTGAAGGAGAAATGAGAAGCCGGCAATTGAATTACCGGCTTTTCACATATATCGCGCTGAATTAAATATAAATACAGAATATATATATATATATGTGTCTCAATGACATAAAACATATATACAGTATATATATATATATATATATATATATATATATATATATATATATATATATATATACACTCACCGGCCACTTTATTAGGTACACCATGCTAGTAACGGGTTGGACCCCCTTTTGCCTTCAGAACTGCCTCAATTCTTCGTGGCATAGATTCAACAAGGTGCTGGAAGCATTCCCCAGAGATTTTGGTCCATATTGACATGATGGCATCACACAGTTGCCGCAGATTTGTCGGCTGCACATCCCAAAGATGCTCCATACAAGGCAGGATGGATCCATGCTTTCATGTTGTTTACGCCAAATTCTGACCCTACCATCCGAATGTCGCAGCAGAAATCGAGACTCATCAGACCAAGCAACGTTTTTCCAATCTTCTACTGTCCAATTTCGATGAGCTTGTACAAATTGTAGCCTCAGTTTCCTGTTCTTAGCTGAAAGGAGTGGTACCCGGTGTGGTCTTCTGCTGCTGTAGCCCATCTGCCTCAAAGTTCGACGCACTGTGCGTTCAGAGATGCTCTTAGGCCTACCTTGGTTGTAAAGGGTGGCGATTTGAGTCACTGTTGCCTTTCTATCAGCTCGAACCAGTCTGCCCATTCTCCTCTGACCTCTGGCATCAACAAGGCATTTCCGCCCACAGAACTGCCGCTCACTGGATTTTTTTTCTTTTTCGGACCATTCTCTGTAAACCCTAGAGATGGTTGTGCGTGAAAATCCCAGTAGATCAGCAGTTTCTGAAATACTCAGACCAGCCCTTATATATATATATATATATATATATATAAAACGGACACTTGAGCACATAAATCCATTAGATGTCGGTTTTGCAAGCCTGCGAGAAAATATCGCAGTACTGATGCCATACGGATTACATACGGAGGATGCCATGCGCAAAATACGCTGACACACCCTGCCTACGGATCACTATTTTGGGAACATCTCTCCGTATTACGGCCGTATTACGGCCGTAAAAAATGGACCGTATTGTCTTACTCTGAGTGTGACTCCAGCCTTATAAAGCAATAAAATCTACCAAAGAATATGTAAAAGTCTATTGGTGCGCAATATACTACACAAACATTTTTGAACAAGTTTTTTGAGGCTTTTATAGCAACGTACTGTACACAAGAAGATGTAATACCTTATGGATGAGCAATATAATACTGATACATTTTTTTACAAGTTTCTTGATGGTTATATGCTAACGAAATGTACTCCAGACCACATAATAGTCTATAGGTGAGCAATATAATACCAATAAACGTTTTGGCACTTATGTTAGGCTTATACAGCAACAAAGTATTCCCAAAAATATGTAAAAGTCTATGAATGAGCAATATAATACCGAGAAATTTTTGAACACATTTTTTGAGGCTTAGATAGCAACAAACTTTACCCAAGAAGATGTAATTGTAATGACCAGGCCGAATGTTCCCTGCTATCCACCTCCACACGGTGTCCGCAGCCGAAGGAATTATGACACACACCGGTCTTGGGGATAACAGTTGCTTTTACTTCAGCAGGAATGGGAATTATAACTTGAAACAAATAAGGAACAGTCTCTCATGGGTAGTCCACGGCAATTATAGTTCACACTTAGATGCTGAAATGTGATTGGGGTCTGAAGCTTTAAGAGCACTCGGCAGTGTCTTTTGATAGCTTACAGAAGGAGGTAAATGCGGCAGTGAGAGGTTACAGACCTGTACTCGTGGTTAACTCCACAGTGTGTCATGGCACTAGCACAGGTACTTATAGGTGAATGTAAAAACTGAGGAGATTCCAGTCAGAAAGACTTTAGAATGATGTCTGTACAGGTTTTAGAGGGAACCCAGGCTCTTAGGCCTGCAGGAGATCTTGTAGTGAAAACGACCACCACGTGTGTTCTGCTCTCCCTGAGGGCATTCCTCAGACTAAAGAACATTCTAGACTTGTATGGAAAACAGCTCCTCCTATTGACCATGTGACTAGGAGCTGGCCAATAGGACAATAGATTCACATCTTAGATCCTTACAAAACAATAATTATGAGCCATTGTACACTTTCACCATTAGATGATGCCAGAACACAGCAAATGAGAAATGCATTGCATCTAAAATGGAGGTGACTAGAAATGGAGAATTACAGCTCACAAATGCAGGGAATAATGTAGAGGGGCAGTTAGAGAGTGAGCTGTAATGTACAGAAGCTACTCACAATGCAGGATTACTTAAAGAGAATGACACAATCTTGACTGGGTCACTACATACTTCCCCTCTGAAGATAAGCCATCCTCGGAGACTGTGCGAGTGGAGGACTACTAAACAAGGAAATATACAGGTAATGTAAAGCAACACCAAAGCAAGCATACTCAGATATATGGGAGAACAAAATGCAATAAACAACTGCAAAACACATAGTTGGAAGTGCCTGTGTGGAATAGAGTCTCTTTCTGCAATATACTATTGTCCATATGAAAGGCCAGCCAATCACAGTAATGCCACAACCAACATTACAGTGACTCACCGGCAATCCCCGCATGCTTATTGGCTGCATAACAGGCACCAAAGATTTGTGTGTTTATAGGAACTGGAGGCTTTTTGCCAAGTAGAGTGGGCAGCTTTACCATCTGAGTAAATAAAGAACCTCATCCACAACTACCACAAAAGACTTCAAGCTGTAATTGATGTTAGAGGGGGCAATACATGGTATTAAGAAATGGGGTTTGCGAGCTTTTAATCAGGGTCTTTAGGATGTTTTGTGTTGTTATTATGATTTAAAAAGAGAAAACACAGTAGTTTGACAATAAATGGCTTCACCCAACCACTAACCATGAGTGGAGAAAAAGGTTTTGGTGCTATCATTCATATTCTCTGAAAAAAAGGCCAAGAAAGCAAAAATTCTGCTGGAGTATGTAAATTTTTAAGCACAACTGTACTTTGAAGTTATTAATCTAAGCCTCCTTATTCACAGCCCATTTTATAGTCCAGGTAGTGAAAACACGGCACTCATACAAAATAGGATGGGAGGTGCTCAAGTAGGGCGTCCAGCCCCAAACAGTCCAAAAATAGAAAAGAACTTGGCACTCAAATGGTATTGTGGCTACTGTTGAGTGATACCTTCCGATATTTGAAAGTATCGGTATCGGATTGGATCGGCCGATATCCAAAAAATATCGGATATCGCCGATACCGATACCCGATACCAATACAAGTCAATGGGACACAAATATCGGAAGTGATCCTGGATGGTTCCCAGGGTCTGAAGGAGAGGAAACTCTCCTTCAGGCCCTGGGATCCATATTCATGTAAAAAATAAAGAATAAAAATAAAAAATATGGATATACTCACCCTCGGACGGGCCCTGGCTGTCACCGCTGCAAGCATCTGCCTCCGTTCCTAAGAATGCAGAGTGAAGGACCTTCGATGACGTCGCGGCTTGTGATTGGTCGCGTGACCGCTCATGTGACCGCTCACGCGACCAATCACAAGCCGCGACGTCATCGCAGGTCCTACACTCACTGCATTCTTAGTAACGGAGGCTTTCGGTTGCACCGCTAGGTCCAGGGTCCGTCGGAGGGGTGAGTATATCCATATTTTTTATTTTTATTCTTTATTTTTTACATGAATATGGATCCCAGGGCCTGAAGGAGAGTCTCCTCTCCTCCAGACCCTGGGAACCATACGCACCGCACACGCCTGGGAGCTTATAGGAACTTCCGATTCCGATTTCCGATATCACAAAAATATCGGAACTCGGTATCGGAATTCCGATACAGCGAATATCGGCCGATACCCGATATTTGCAGTATCGGAATGCTCAACACTAATTGTGGCTTGAAAAGACAAATTGTTTATTGTGCATCCATAAAGCAAAAAGGTTGAACATTTTTGGTCCACATCCGGACCTTCATCAGAACAATTTTACTGGTATAGTCGTAATTTATCAATGTCCTGCCGTTTGCAGATCCAATGGTTTTTAGGTTGCCTGGATGCTCAGGAATGTCCTGTGTGTGCCAGCGCAGAATGGTATGCAACCGAGGTCACTGGAGGATAGTCCTGTGCTATGATTTTGTACTTCAGTCCTGAGTTCAATTTTCAGTTTGTAAATTGTCGACAACATAGTGACCAGACACACTCCTTGCATAGCTGGATCTCTATAATGTAGTAGTAGTACAATAGATTCTACAGTACATCCACATTTTATGTACAATTCATTATTTATGTAAACTGTAAACTATTCTTCAAAGATTAACATAAATGTATTATAGTTATAGGCAGACATTCAGTTATATGATTGTTCGAGCAATCCATGGTACAGCCAGGTTCACCACAGTGAGAGCATTTTGTGCTCTTTTATACAGTAAAATCACAACTACAGTATCGTTATCTGTGATGTCTTTATTTCACATTAAGAGAAAACAGTTCTTATATCTATAAGATGGAATATGTATAATAATAAGTCTGCTAATCTATAAATTCTGATAAATTAGCATTTGTTCCATAAGAGAATAAATGACACGGTAATATGAATGTGCTCTTTTGATATATTTTCTTTTTAAGAAAATTTTGGATAGTATTTCCTGTATTTCTTTACCCATTAAAGTACATTTTAAGTACTGTTCTACGATTGTCAAAATATCTAGAGAAATAGAGGAAAGACTGTTGTCAGGCAATGTAAAGATAGAATAAAAGAATCTTACTTGGAAAAAAACCTGATATGGAGAACACTGAATGGAGAAAACACTTGTACTGCTGAAATTTTTAAGCTTTGATATTCCATTTGTGCCTCTTGCAAGCCATTAATTATTTCTTTTTTTAAAAATGACTAAAGAATATCTGAATATTACTTTAACACTAAGGCCGGGGACACACACAACGTATAAAAAAACGGTCCGTTTTTCACGGACGAGAATCGCACAAATGTTTCCAAAACAGTGATCCGTGTGCAGTGCGAGGATGCGATTTCCTCGCATCAAATGATCCCTTTGACATCCGTGTGACATCCGTATGGCATCCGTATGCCGATATTTTCTCGCAGGCTTGCAAAACCGACATCTAATGGATTTATGTGCTCAAATGTTCGGGAAAACATATATACAGTATATATATATATATGTCATTGAGACACATATATATATATTCTGTATTTATATTTCATTCAGCGCGATATCTGTGAAAAGCCGGTAATTCAATTGCCGGCTTCTCATTTCTCCTGCCTAAACCCGACAGGATATGAGACATGGTTTACATACAGTAAACCATCTCATATCCCCCTTTTTTTTGCATATTCCACACTACTAATGTTAGTAGTGTGTATGTGCAAAATTTGGCCGCTGTAGCTTGTAAAATAAAAGGTTAAATGGCGGAAAAAATTGGCGTGGGCTCCCGCGCAATTTTCTCCGCCAGAGTAGTAAAGCCAGTGACTGAGGGCAGATATTAATAGCCTGGAGAGGGTCCATGGTTATTGGCCCCCCCCCGTGGCTACAAACATCTGCCCCCAGCCACCCCAGAAAAGGCACATCTGGAAGATGCGCCTATTCTGGCACTTGGCCGCTCTCTTCCCACTCCCGTGTAGCGGTGGGATATGGGGTAATGAAGGGTTAATGCCACCTTCTATTGTAAGGTGACATTAAGCCAGATTAATAATGTAGAGGTGTCAATTATGACACCTATCCATTCTTAATCCAATTGTCTGAAAGGGTTAAAAGACACACACACACATTATTCAAAATGATTTTAATGAAATAAACACACAGGTTGTTTTAGTATTTTATTGTTCTCTCAATCCATCAGAACACCCTCGCTTGGCAAAATAATTAACCCACAAGATACATACCTTCCGATGATCTTTCACGTCCAACGAGGTAATCCATCTGAAGGGGTTAATTATTTTACAGCCATGAGCTGCGCTAAAGCACTCACTTGTGGTTGTAATCCCCGGGGAATGAAAGGAAATCTGAGTGATCTGTACTTACATTGAGTTGCGGTGAGGCGCCCTCTGGTGGATGAACTCATATGAACTCGAGCGTGGGAACTTTTCCAAGGCTCCAGTTCACGAGAACATCCACCAGAGGGCGCCTCACCGCAACTCAATGTAAGTACAGATCACTCAGATTTCCTTTCATTCCCCGGGGATTACAACCACAAGCGAGTGCTTTAGCGCAGCTCATGGCTGTAAAATAATTAACCCCTTCAGATGGATTACCTCGTTGGACGTGAAAGATCATCGGAAGGTATGTATCTTGTGGGTTAATTATTTTGCCAAGCGAGGGTGTTCTGATGGATTGAGAGAACAATAAAATACTAAAACAACCTGTGTGTTTATTTCATTAAAATCATTTTGAATAATGTGTGTGTGTGTCTTTTAACCCTTTCAGACAATTGGATTAAGAATGGATAGGTGTCATAATTGACACCTCTACATTATTAATCTGGCTTAATGTCACCTTACAATAGAAGGTGGCATTAACCCTTCATTACCCCATATCCCACCGCTACACGGGAGTGGGAAGAGAGTGGCCAAGTGCCAGAATAGGCGCATCTTCCAGATGTGCCTTTTCTGGGGTGGCTGGGGGCAGATGTTTCTAGCCACGGGGGGGGGCAATAACCATGGACCCTCTCCTGGCTATTAATATCTGCCCTCAGTCACTGGCTTTACTACTCTGGCGGAGAAAATTGCGCGGGAGCCCACGCCAATTTTTTCCGCCATTTAACCCTTTATTTGAGCAGCTACAGCGGCCAAATTTTGCACATACACACTACTAACAGTAGTGTGGAATATGCAAAAAAAGGGGGATATGAGATGGTTTACTGTATGTAAACCATGTCTCATATCATGTCGGGTTTAGGCAGGAGAAATGAAAAGCCGGCAATCGAATTACCGGCTTTTCTATAGAACACCGCTGCGTATTTCTCGCAATGCACACGCATGCTCCGTGTGTAATTTTTTCGCACACCCATAGACTTGCATTGGCGAGTCTCAGCCGAGATACACTGACAATCGCAGCCTGCTGCGAGTTCCCTCGGATCCGAAATACGGTGGAGAAAATATCGGATGATGGGAGCTGGACCATAGATTAACATTGGGCCGAGTGCTATGCGATTTTTTATCGCATAGCACTCGTCCGTATTACGGTCTAGTGTGACCCCGGCCTAAAGGTGTGAGAGCCCTAGATTTCTTTTTTGTAGTATACATTGGGCGGTGTAGCCTTCTCCAGGATTCAAGACCCTTATTTAAACTCCCAACTCAGATTAGGTGCTAATTGCGAGCTATACCTGGTTTCCATTCCCTCTCCATGCAGAAGAGGCTGGTTTGGCACATGGAGCAGTGGGACATAAGTGATAGGGAGCATCCATATTTAGGTACACCTTGATGTGTTCGGAGGCTTTTATGCTCTTTGATCAAAAACTCTAAGTACCTTTTAAGTTTTTGACATTTAATATTGAAGTTCATGTATTTATCAATTGCAATGTGCTGCTGATGCCTAGTGTATTATTTCTACAGCAAATTTGCTTTTGAGACATTTCCTATAAAGTAAATTCATCAGCAATTCCTGTGATATCCACCGGCCCAAGCTTTGCAGTGCCAGCAGGGTGTCGCTAAATTGGTACATCTTACAAGATCATAGAAATATAATTCTAAAGGTTTCCTCTAAGCACACTACCATTTGTCATGATTGTGATGATGAAGGGATGACTGCTGAGAAGTGATCTCTACAAAGAAATAATAAACAGGTCAATATAAACCTTAGTGGTCAGTCTGAAAACCTAAAGTTTTTAGTTTTTTAAAATATATTGTATGTTAAATAAAAACACCAAAAATTCATAAAAATACAAAAATGTGATTAGCTCACTAAGTAATTTTCTGAAGATAGATTTCCTGTAAATACGTTATTTTGTATTTTGGCTTGTAGATCTTACATACATTTATATTTCAGTCTGTTTTGGTACATGTCATTGGAAATTAATCTGACTATTAAAGCTTCAATTTTATGATAATCTCTTAATTCCGAAAATAATTCATATTCTTTCATCATAGAAATCAACAATGCATAAATAAGCAGATTACAATTGTATGCAAAGCACTTGCAGGTAAATACACGGGTGTGAACAGATCATCAATCAAAAATGGATAGTGCATTTAGACTAGATGGCACCCAATCTGTCTGTGCCTAGGAGTTGAAGAACATGTTACTGCTTGCAAAGTATGACAAATAACAATCCTAATTTCTTCATTATTTCCCTATCAACTCACTTGTCTAATTTGACTTACTGACATCGGTTTCTTTCATTTATGCCAATTTCTTATAACAGAGAAGAAAAGAGAATAGTTGGAGATGAAAGCGTACTTTAACAGTATAAACTCTAAGTCCTCTAGTGGAACAAAAGTAAAGACAATTAAATTAATGTATATACAATAGCTCAACATTATCTATTTTTTATATTTTTTATTTTTGTAAATAGTCAAGAAAAATTTTAGCACGAACATGATCAAAATCACTCCACAAAAAGGTAGCATATTATTTAAATATTATGTGAAACGCATGAAACGCAAATAAAAAATGGTGGCATGTTTACTTTTTGGTAAAAACAATAAATTAGGAGTATGGCAAAATTTGGCCCAAACCCCTAGAACCTATATGTCACAGTGAATAAGGACCCTTATGACAATAACAATGTTGAAAAAAAAAAGTTACAACTCTAAAATGTGTCACACCTTTATATTTGTTAATGGGTATCTGTCAGTAGGCTCAACCCTCCTATGCCATCTATATGGGCATGTAGGCCACTGGAAGCTGAATAAGATGATACCTTGATATCTGCAATCTGATGTCTTATTCCAGAGAAATCCATCTTTTTCTCAATATTTTAAATAAAAGGGAATTAACAGCGTGATACAAGTAACTAACACAGAACAGCACTTTGTCTCATAACAAACCCATTGGTAGCTGCAGCTCTCACAGCTCTGCTGTATTGTAACAATATTTTAACACTAACTGCCTGTGAGCTGGAACAGAGGTGTCAGGTATAATCACACACAGCTCTGCAGCGAGATCAGGAGAGCAGAGAGCGGCCGTTGCACATCATGCTGGTAATGCTCCCTTCAAGTATATAATAAACTCTGGAGGCAGATTCTCAGTGAGATCTGTGTCCGGCCCATAGCTGATCAAATTCATTGTATGTACTAATTGACTATGTCCAGTTGAGGTAAAGTATCTCAACACATGAGATTGCCAGAATTGTATGTGGCTAGTGTTATAATGTTCTCTTACTGTGGAATGGTGTATTTCCTATATAAAGGCTTGTGCACACATTGCAGTTAGTGCGTTTTGGGTGCATTTTTGCCATGCAGATTTGCTAGCAAAACCTGAAGCAATCCTGATGCAAGCAAAGCGAATCCTGAAGTGTCATGCACACGTTGCTTATTTGTGACTAGCAGATTTAATGCAGAAAGTAATCTGCAGCATGCTAATTCTCTGTGCGTTTTTGCCGTGCGTTTTTCACTATTGCCTTCACTCAACTCAGTCAAAACTGCATGGCAAAAATGCACCAAAATGCAGCAAAAACGTGCATTTTTGCAGCTGCGTTTTTTCATGCCAAAAGCTGCGTTTTTAATGCCAAGTGATGCTGAAATGGTGCAGAAATGAACACATCCATTTACTAAATGTATGCACATAGCCTAAAACACAAAATCAAATCTGTGCTATCTAAAAGGTTCTTTCAATGGCAAATGAAAGGTTTTGCAGTAATTCAGTGTATTTTTCACTTATTTTTAAAACCCCTTTTAACCATTTGTAATGCTTTCTGGCTTAACTTATTTTAGAAAGGCGTCATGTATTTTCACCACAACCAAATGGTATAACAGTATTAGTAATTAATAACCCTAGAACGCATATTGGGGGCCTTTTAGGCCCCCATGCTTACATTTTTGCTATTATCTGCAAAATTACTTTAGTTAGAATTTTGAAACTCCAGGTATTCCTCAAGTATGTCGTTGTTGATAATATCCAGTTGTTCATATAATTTTTTTCATCGGCATTATGGTGTAACAATGCTTGTTTGGTGAAAACTACATCTGTATGAATTGGGGGCCTTTTAGGCCCCCGCTATTTTTAACATGTTCTCAGTAGTGTTTGTGTCTCAAGTTACTTTATTTGTACTCAGTAATGCTGGTGGAGGGGCCAGGGTGTGGATAATAACATGTGAGGATGTCATGTGATTTTTGGAGGGAGTGATAAGGCCATGATCACCTCAGGTCCTTCAGAACACAGTAATGAGCTGTCTGGGGTCTGAAATAGTGGGATCTGGGACCTGGGATCTGGGGTCTGAAATAGTCAAAACTCTTGCTGTTCCAATATTCAATTCAGGTAGAAACATTACCATGGACAATTATTTCACCAATGTTGAACTAGGCAATTTTCTGCTTGCAAAAGCTATTACACTTGTTGGTACTATAAAGCAAAACAGACGAGAAATTCCAGCAGCACTCAAACACAATCGTCAGCGAGCACTTTATGAGAGTGTCTTTGGATTCAATAACAAAGCGACTTTGGTATCTTACAAGGTGAAGAAGGAGAAATCTGTAATTTTACTCAGTACCATGCATCACGATTGCAGTGTTGACAGCAATGACAAAAAATTGAAACCAGAAATCATCCTGCATTACAATACAACAAAAGGAGGTGTAGATAAAATGGATGAGATGGTGGGAGAATATTCGTGTAAGAGGCAAACAAAACGATGGCCTGTAGTACTATTTTCAAATATGCTTGATGTAGCAGCCCTAAATTCATTCATTATTTATACAGAAACTCATCCGGAATTTCATGCACAGAGGAAGGACAGGAGACGCATATTCTTGAAGGACCTTTGTCATGAACGTGTAATGCCTCACATGATAGAGCGAAGCGACTTGAAATGCTTGCCAAAGCAAACTAAAGAAGCAATGAAACGGTGTGGCGTACAGTTTCAGATTATTCCAGAGCCAGGAGAAAGAAAACGAAAGCGTTGTTTCATGTGTCCAAGGAACATAGAGAGGAAAACTGAGCGATATAGTTCCTCTTGTAAGGAAACTGTTTGCAAAGAACACACCTCTGAAAAAATAACATGTCAGAATTTTTTGGAAGACTAATATAATAGAAAAGAAAGTTAGAATAAAAATGTACCTGCAGCTAGTTTGCTATAGATTTCTATGCGTTTTTGTGTGTTTTCATGTCTTTGTGTGAAATTTTGGAAAAAAAAGATTTTTTGGTGTTTTCTGTGAAAAATTATAATTAAAATTTTGTCCACTATTCATATTTTATTGAGCAATTTTGAAATAAACTTGTGAAAGTTATTTAAGTGTGTTTTTCTACATTATGTGCATGGCCTAAAAGGCCCCAATACGTTAATATGTATATTTTTAACGTCATGCGTTCTAGGGTTAAATCATATATCTAAATATACAGGTATCATGGTTTCCTTTCAGGGGATATAAATTTGTCCAAATCATGTAATGGTCAAACACGTGCAGTTTTGTTACTTATGCAATGTTGCTAATTTACTACAATTTTCTAACTTTCAATGAACTTAGCTAGTCAGTCTTAAAGGGAATCTGTCAGCAAGATTTCAACCCCCACAAAATAGTTATATGCACATGTCCCTTTCATCTCTGAGAGAGGATTAGAAGCCACATCCAGAATCCCCTAAGTGGTGACATCTAGTACTCTCCTCACAGTAGTGACATCTAGCATCCACCATTACCAGTACAATGACAGCTAAAGATTTTCTGCAAAAATCACACAGAATCTTTGTGCTGCCCTCACATATAGGCAGTGTACTTGGATCAAAGTATTACCACCTTACCTCATTAGGGATTGTTGCATTTAGCACTTTCACATCTAGGTCCAAGTACCCCTCTAACTCACAATAGGGTTCAGTACTTGAGCAATCAAAGATTAGCAGTTCCCAGTGGAGCACAGTTTGTATGGTAGAAATATTTTCCATTTCCACAGTCAGTGGGTTAGGCTGGAGTTACATTACCGTAGAAAACAGACGAGTGCTATGCGAAAAAACATTGCATAGCACTCAGACCAGTGGTAATCTATGGGGCAGCTCACATCACCATTTATTTTCTCAGGGGTATTCAACGTGCATGTGAAATCACAGCATGCTGCGATTGGCCCAGAGACTCAGCCGAGACTCGCCAATGCAAGCTTATGGGTGCGAGAAAAAAAATCGCATACTCTGCTCTGACCATACGAGTGCTGTCTGATTTTTACGCACCGATCTCCTTTGAAAAGCCATCAATTCATCTTCCGCGTACCGTAAAATCACAGCGTGACAGGTTAGAATAGAATAGATATATACACATAGAATAGATATATAGATAATAGATGTATATATGTATATTACATAGATAGATAGACAGAAGAAAAGCTGGCAATTCAGCAGCCACGTACTGTAAAATCACATCAGGACCTGACAGGATAGAATAGATAGATTACATAGAGTATACACACATAGAATAGATAGATACAGTATATAGTTCTCAGTGACATATACAATTATTAAAATGTGTGTGCAGCTTACTGTACATGGATTTAATTAATAAAAGATTATTTTTCTGAAAAAAATGGCGTGGGTTCCCGCATTATTTTTTAACCAGCAGAGGGAAAGCCGATGGCTGGGGGGTGATATTTATAGCCTGTGAAGGGTGTAAAACCCATGGAGCTTCCCAGGCTATTAATATCAGCTCACCACTGTATAGCTAGCCTTTACAGGCTATTAAAATGGGAGAATCTCAAAAAAATTATGTAGGGTCCCCCTATAATTAATAAGCAGCAAAGGCTATGCAAACAACTGTGGGCTGATATTAATAGCTTAGGAAGGGCCATGGATGCTAGCAATATGTAAAACACATGGATCAGCTGCTGCAGGACATGGGTCCAAGGACCGAGGATAACGGTGAAACCGGGTGTATGTTTCCAAATCTGTGCTGCTAATAAAGATGGATGGTAGACGATATTCTTCAAAGCTAACATTCAGCACTTTTCCCATAAATTTGAACATTTTCACTGTCCCCCAAGACCTCTTTGTAGGGTCTGCTGCGAAAAAAGCTGGCTTTCCCTTCGACTCCCATTATACTCATTACTTGAAATGAGCATGCGAGTATTAGCAATTGGTCGGTTTGAGCAATGAGCACCCAAGCATTTTAGTGTTCTCTAATCCTCAAATCTTTAGTGAGATTTATTGTGACTAGGTTTACTTTAGATTTACGGTTTAAGGGCAAAAGATAATAATGTCAAATTAATTCATACAATTAAATGTTTTATGTCTTGGTAATAGCAAGGAAGGTAAAATAACTTTGATTTGTTATATGCAAGTGAAATGGTAACTGTACTAATCCAGATTTATGTAAACCAAAAATGTGACAGGCATTCTAAACCTTAGGAGTTAGATACAATTTAATCACATAAATGAATAAAGCAATATTTCTTTTATGACAGTAAGCGACTGCCAAGCATTCCTATAGAGGAATGTACTTGTGATTGTGAATACTTATATAGATCTTTTTTATAGATCAGGCTTCATTATTGTTTTCATGGCA
The DNA here is from genome assembly GCF_051348905.1 of Ranitomeya variabilis. Taxonomy (NCBI): domain Eukaryota; kingdom Metazoa; phylum Chordata; class Amphibia; order Anura; family Dendrobatidae; genus Ranitomeya; species Ranitomeya variabilis. Next base: position 325,067,644 of record NC_135237.1, on the reverse strand, counting down.
GCGTTATTTTTTTTACTTTAATGACAGAGGTTCAGAGTAATTTCTTCACCAGTTCTGACCTGTTTCCATGTTTTGGTTATATGGCTTTTCAGGTTTCATATAAATAAAGCTTAATTATTGTATAATTAAGTGTTCATCATCTTTCTAATGTGCTTTTAAAATTTTCTGTCAATTTTTGAAAAGGTGTAACTATCGCAGTCACAGAGGGTGCGACTGTGACCTTGATAGTGCGAGAGTGGGGCCCACCAATGCCAGTGACTATTTCATATGGATGTACATCTTTGGACGCACATTCAGCTAAAATGTATTGTGGCGCACAGACCAACATGACCCCTGCAATATACATATCAGGGGCCAGCAGCTGGCATCAGCTTGACCTGTTACGGGTGGTGCATTGCATTGATGTTATTCGCTACCCTTGCCAGCTTCTGCACTATATATAGAAGAGGATACCGCACATTGTTGGAGGATGGTAAAAATAATTGTTTGATTCTTTTTAAAATGTGCTGTAGAAAAACAAGGGACATTATTATTGGAATCGGCTGAAGATGAAGGACATTATACCAGGAAGGGGCACATGATGGCGGAAAATGTTATAGGATGGGGTCCGGGATGGAGGGGCGCATTATTACAGGAAGGAACAAGGAGATGGACATTATTACTGCAAGTGGCCCAGGATGGGAGACATTGTACCAGATATACAGTAAAGGGCCCAGGATGGAGGAATTTATACCAGAAAGGGGCTCAGGATGGGGTACATTATACCAGGAAGTTGCCGAGGATGTGGGACATTGTTATAGGATGAAGGAGCATTGTAACAGATTGTACATGGGAAGGGATGTGTCGAATTCACTCACCTCTGGGGAGGGGAGAGAATGACCGAGCAGGGATCGGCTGTCTGGTGCCACCACTTGCCCCTGGTAAGTCAGGGAACTGCGCCGAGAGCAAATAGTCGGCGGAGAGGCTTCCCTTATAGGTACGAGTTATTGAGGAGCTCCCAGTGAGGGGGGATATGTATCACCAGTCCAGGCTGGGGATACATATGTAATCCTCCCGACCATCACTGGCAGAGTTCCTCACTAACACAGTATGGTATACTGCCACCAGTTCCTCATTAGATATAAGCCCCGTCCGACAACAGGCTTATTTCGGGTCAGAAACCAACCCCGGGGTAGCGTATAATAACCAACCGAGTGTGCGGACGTGGGGATTCATGAATCGATATAAAAGAGCAGCCCAAGACTAATTTTATATTTAATTTCCGAAAGGGGCACTAGAAACATACAGGTATATATACTGTATATATATGTATATATATATATATATATATATATATATATATATACATATATATACAAGAACAAATATACAAGTATACAGTCAGGAGTGTAGTACAAGGGTAGGGTACAGATAGATTACAATTACCATGTTATGTAGCATGTGACCACAGGGAGGTGCTGATGAATCACAGGTCCAAATCTTTTGTTATGCAATTCCCTGGCCGCGTCTCCTGCCATTAGAAAAATAGTTCAAAATGAGGAGCTGTCTATTATCCCCTAGGCTGCCCTCTCCCACATGCTGCGTTAACCCCTGGGCTGTGCAGCCTATCTCCTCCCTTATCTGAGAGCATGGTTTTCCCATATCTAGAACCATGGATGCTCATAACTTTCTGCCTGAAGCTATAAATGGGACAGCGGCAGTGCCACTGGGTTCTGCTAGATTTTATCTGTGCGGTTAGACCAAATACGGCTACCGTATTTAGTTCCCGGCAGCTATGCTTTATAACTCAATAACACAGAGTTTTAGAGGTGGCTGCATGGTATGGGCTTGTGGGGAAAGGAATGCAGATTCCAATTATGTGCTCAGCTAGGTTCAGAGATATTGCATTCTTTTATTATAGGTCACTTTCTAGATTCAATATCTCAGAGCCTGGTGCTGTTGAGCTGGGGGGTCTGCTGTGCCAATATGTCTGAGTCCAACAAAGGAAGCCAGTTGGCTGGTCACTGCACAAAAGTTCACAATCCTGTGATAATTGTTGGGGGGGGGACACCCCTGGAGAGAGCTTAAAAGACCTATTTGCTTGAGCTAATTAAAAAAAGGCCATTGGCCTGAGGGAATGCTAAGGGTGGGGGCATTGTTTGGAGCAAGTATTTTTGGGCCAAACTGTATCTGATAGGGAATTCCATCAGATATCAAAATGATATCAATTGGATATAATTTTCCCATGTCTCACAAGCATTATTACAGGAAGGGGCCATGATGGGTGACAATGTTACAGAAAAAGATATGACAGGGAGCTTAATTACATGGGGGGGGGCAAATTCACATGCTTTTATAAGTTCTATAATGCTACAAGGCCCATATATCTGACCAACATGCAGGTGTGGGCCCCGGTCCAAATTTTGCACTGAGATCTATCGGACTCTAATTATGCAACTGCTTCTTTTTACACTGAGGTGGAAACAATGCACCTTTGTATTAAATTGCTCTATGAGCTTACTTATATTGCACTAACTGCACATACTTATAACATGTTCTTATTGTTTGCTAAAACATAATAGATTAGACAATTTAGGGGTTATGCTCATTATGAACATATATGGCATATCCATAATGCCATTAACTTCTGATAGATTTAAATACATTTCTGGAACCTAAACCTGTCTTACTGTTGCAATAAATAAATCTATCTATCCACTTGTATGGGAGTTCTTAAAAGAGTTAAACACGTTTGACCAATATGCCTTGGCTGGATACAATTCAAACAATTCTCAATTTTGGAGAGTTTTAGGTATGTAGAAATTACCATTACATATAACAAAGACCTCTGATTTCTAAAATGTCATCCCAAATGGAAGTTACTATTTGGGTTACCACTCTCAATTAGTGTTGAGCATTCCGATACTGCAAATATCGGGTATCGGCCGATATTTGCTGTATCGGAATTCCGATACCGAGTTCCGATATTTTTGCGATATCGGAAATCGGAATCGGAAGTGTGCGGTGCGTATGGTTCCCAGGGTCTGGAGGAGAGGAGACTCTCCTTCAGGCCCTGGGATCCATATTCATGTAAAAAATAAATAATAAAAATAAAAAATATTGATATACTCACCCCTCCGGCGGACCCTGGCGCTTAGCGGTGCCTCCGTTCCTAAGAATGCAGGGAGTGAAGGACCTTTGATGACGTCGCAGCTTGTGATTGGTCGCGTGAGCGGTCACATGAGCGGTCATGCGACCAATCACAAGCCGCGACGTCATCGAAGGTCCTTCACTCTGCATTCTTAGGAATGGAGGCAGATGCTTAGATCATTGAGAGCCAGGGCCGTCGGAGGGGTGAGTATATCAATATTTTTTATTTTTATTCTTTATTTTATACATGAATATAGATCCAAGGGCCTGAAGGAGAGTTTCCTCTCCTTCATACCCTGGGAACCATTCCGATATTTTGTGTCCCATTGATATGCATTGGTATCGGGTATCGGTATCGGCGATATCCGATATTTTTTGGATATCGGCCGATCCAATCCGATACCGATACCTTTGCATATCGGAAGGTATTGCTCAACACTACTCTCAATGGATAATGTATAGAACAATCTTCAGGCACTCAACATCAAGAAATCACAATTGCAAATTAGGTATATTAGCAAAATTTACAAACTCTGCTGTTTGCAATAAACCAATCAAACATGTGCAATACATGCCGCAAAACACAACTAATATAAAAAGTCCAGATGAGTGGATAAATTCACTGAGAATCGAGTTTGAATTTAATTTCCTGAAATTTGAAATTTCACGCAAAATCGAAGAATTTGAGCTTCGTGGTTTGCAAAAAATAACCTTGCCTGGCTACATTTCCCACACTGCTGACGTGAGAATGATCTCTTAAAGTGAGATCTCAGTGATTACCTGTCCCTGACCTAATAAATATGAGCCAGGTGCATGCATAGAGGAATTACATTGAACACAGAAGTCAGATATATGCTCCTCTCTCAGCAAAAGCTGGCACACAACTGATTTTATTAGTACAAACAAAAGATCATATATCAGGCAGGAAAAAGGCATCACTCATCTCCTGAACAACTATCATGTCAGTCTGTGATTGGTCCATGTTAGGTCTGCTCCATATATGGTCGACTCTTCAGTGTATCTACTTCACTTTCCAAAAATTCCTTCCAGGGCATCGTTCAAGGATGCAGATGCCATCTTGCCACACCACATCTGAGCTAGCTTATGTAAGTTTATTAACTGATCTCATTAGCCATTCTCTCCTTCACAATGAAACATTAAAGAGAATGCTAATGTCATTTTGTGTTGCTGTGTGGGCCTCAGAGTCAGCAGAGTCAGTTTCCATCTCCAGAGTCACTGGGTAATTTTCTCTTTTCTGTAGAGTGTAAACTCTTCTAGGCAAAGGAGTTCTCTCTCTCACCGGTAAAGTATAAGGGTACCGTCACACAGTGCCATTTTCATCGCTACGACGGCACGATTCGTGACGTTCTAGCGATATCGTTACGATATCGTTGTGTCTGACACGCTACTGCGATCCGGATCCCCGCTGAGAATCGTACGTCGTAGCAGATCGTTTGAAACTTTCTTTCGCCGTCTAGTGTCCCGCTGTGGCGGCATGATTGCATCGTGTGACACAGGTTGTATACGATGTGCGCACAGTAACCAACGGCTTCTACATCACAAATACGTCATGAAATTATAGCTCCAGCGCCGTGTATTGCAACGTGTGACCGCAGTCTACGACGCTGGAGCGATAATCATACGACGCTGCAACGTCACGGATCGTGCCGTCGTAGCGATGAAAATGGCACTGTGTGACGGTACCCTAAGTTCTTATGATCAGTGGGGTCTTTTCTCTCTCTCCTATACAGTGTACGTTTTTATTGTCTGTAGTTAGCTCTTAAGGTTTGCAAGAAATTCTCTCTTTCCTCTCCCATATACAGTGCCTACAAGTAGTATTCAACCCCCTGCAGATTTAGCAGGTTTACACATTTGGAATTAACTTGGCATTGTAACATTTGGACTGTAGATCAGCCTGGAAGTGTGAAATGCACTGCAGCAAAAAAGAATGTTATTTCTTTGTTTATTTTTTTTTTAAATTGGGAAAAGTTTTTTCAGAGGGTCATTTATTATTCAACCCCTCAACCCACCAGAATTCTGTTTGGTTCCCCTAAAGTATTAAGAAGTAGTTCAGGCACAAAGAACAATGAGCTTCACATGTTTGGATTAATTATCTCTTTTTCCAGCCTTTTCTGACTATTTAAGACCCTCCCCAAACTTGTGAACAGCACTCAAACATGGTCAACATGGGAAAGACAAAGGAGCATTCCAAGGCCATCAGAGACAAGATCATGGAGGGTCACAAGGCTGGCAAGGGGTACAAAACCCTTTCCAAGGAGTTGGGCCTACCTGTCTCCACTGTTGGGAGCATCATCCGGAAGTGGAAGGCTTATGGAACTACTGTTAGCCTTCCACGGCCTGGACAGCCTTTGAAAGTTTCCTCCCGTGCCGAGGCCAGGCTTGTCCAAAGAGTCAAGGCTAACCCAAGGACAACAAGGAAGGAGCTCCGGGAATATCTCATGGCAGTGGGGACATTGGTTTCAGTCAATACCATAAGTAACGTACTCCACCGCAATGGTCTCCGTTCCAGACGAGCCCGTAAGGTACCTTTACTTTCAAAGCGTCATGTCAAGGCTCGTCTACAGTTTGCTCATGATCACTTGGAGGACTCTGAGACTGACTGGTTCAAGGTTCTCTGGTCTGATGAGACCAAGATCGAGATCTTTGGTGCCAACCATACACGTGACGTTTGGAGACTGGATGGCACTGCATACGACCCCAAGAATACCATCCCTACAGTCAAGCATGGTGGTGGCAGCATCATGCTGTGGGGCTGTTTCTCAGCCAAGGGGCCTGGCCATCTGGTCCGCATCCATGGGAAGATGGATAGCACGGCCTACCTGGAGATTTTGGCCAAGAACCTCCACGCCTCCATCAAGGATCTTAAGATGGGTCGTCATTTCATCTTCCAACAAGACAACGACCCAAAGCACACAGCCAAGAAAACCAAGGCCTGGTTCAAGAGGCAAAAAATCAAGGTGTTGCAGTGGCCTAGTCAGTCTCCTGACCTTAACCCAATTGAAAACTTGTGGAAGGAGCTCAAGATTAAAGTCCACATGAGACACCCAAAGAACCTAGATAACTTGGAGAAGATCTGCATGGAGGAGTGGGCCAAGATAACTCAAGAGACCTGTGCCGGCCTGATCAGGTCTTATAAAAGACGATTATTAGCTGTAATTGCAAACAAAGGTTATTCCACAAAATATTAAACCTAGGGGTTGAATAATAATTGACCCACACTTTTATGTTTAAAATTTATAAAAATTTAACTGAGCAACAAAACTTTTTGGTTTGTAAGATTTATGCATCTGTTAATAAATCCTGCTCTTGTTTGAAGTTTGAAGGCTCTAACTTATTTGCATCTTATTAAACCTGCTAAATCTGCAGGGGGTTGAATACTACTTGTAGGCACTGTAAGTACTTTGAGAGCAATTACAGACTTTTCAGTATTGAAACTCACACAAATTTATTCACCGCAAATCAAATTCGGTGAATGTGAATTTTAAAAAAATTTGCTCATTTCAAATAATAAGTTGGTTCTCCAAATCCAAAACAAAATGCTACTTTTAAAGACTACAGCAATCTCAGAATTATTTAACCCGTTCATGAGAAGTGTTTTTAGTAGATCACCTTTAACTATTATGACCTGCTGAAATGTGATACATAGCCAGCCACCAGCTTTAGCCAGGATTCTTGAGGAATTTTAGCTCATTCCTCATGGCAATGGCCTCTAATGTTCTTAGATATGCATGCCGCACTTGCCTTCCTAAAATCCTACAAAAATGTTTCCATGGTTTTCAAGTCAGGTAACTGTAGAGGCATCTTCAGAATCTTCCAGTACTTGTTCGGAAATAAAGTCACTCACATATCTTCCACCACAACTCCCAATGATGATTAATTTCAGGGCAGTGTTAGAAGCTGTGGGGCAGTACTGTTGTCACTCACTTCTTCTATCTCCGCCTCCTGGTTATGTGTTGTTTCACAGTTAGAAGCTGAAACAACAGGCAAAGAAACAGAGTGCTGTTGCTGCACTCACATCTCCCACACATTTAGAGGGGAGCGTTGCAAGAAGCCCTGGTAAATTGAACTGCAAACTGATGACATCTTACTCCAGGAGGGGTCATAGAAGCTTCAGGGAAGTGACTTCAGCCCCAGCCTACTGTGATGTCCCATTTGAGACTCCCCTCAAATGAAGCATCACAGGAAGTAAAGTAAAACGAAAACTCTTAGGGATTACCTTGATATGGAGAAGTGTGGGGTATGTTATAATAAATCTAATTACAAAAGTGATTGGGGTGTAAAAATGATTAGAAAGAACATTTTATATACTTGATCCAAGCCTTAATCTTTGCCTGCATAACACTGTACAAGACTTCATGGAAATACTTGCATAACAGAACAAAACAACCTAGCTAAAAAGAATGGGGTTGTACTTTAAAGTGTAGCTGGTGTTCTAATTTTTATTTAAAAAACAACATGAAAATAAGCATGTTTGCAACATATCTTTCACCTCCAGGACTGATTATTCATTTTCAAGATTCTCAGTTTTGGGATTAAATCTGTATTCAGTGAAAATAAGAGATGACAGTTACTACTGATAAGATTTTCTGTACTTGGGAGAGGGAGTGGGGACTATTTCTCTAACTCCTCCCTCCTCTACATAGCATCTTATAAAATCAAAGAATTGACATAAACTGTGTGTACAGCATATGGTGAAATATAAAGTCAAATGACTAATAATTAAGGGCATATACAGTATTAGGGGATTAAATACAATGCTAACTAAGAACACAAACACCAGATCAAACATGGAAACAAATGGCAGTAAGCCAGTAAGTTTAAATATATATAGTCTCATGGAGCAATGCGAGGGCAGTGCACAAATAACAGCATATAAACACATTAATAGCAATACCAGTTTCAGAAAATAGAACCATGCACATATCCATAAATGTTCTCTCTTGCAGCAATGGTGCAGGAGAGAACTGATGGTGGTTCTGATTATATATTCCTGTACTGATGGTAGTTTTGGTAATGCATTTCTGTACTGATTGTGGTTGTAGTGCTGTGTTCCTGTACTGATGGTGGTTCTGGTGATGTATTCCTATAGTGATGGTGGTTCTTGTGCTGTATTCATGTATTAATTATGGTTTTGGAGATGTATTCATACAGTATACTGTAGGTAGTTCTAGTACTGAATTCATGTATTGATGATGGTTCTGGAAATGTATTTGTGTACTGATGATGGTTGTTATGATGTATTCCACTACTGATGGTTGTTCAAGTGATGTATTTATGTACTCATAGTGATTCTGGTGCTATATTTCTGCATTGTTATTGTTTATGATCCTGTATACATATAACAATTTATATGAAATCAGAAAAATAGAGCAAAAAAGTCCACATGTACATAATTATATAAAAAAGTTATAGACAATATTTTATTAGAAACAAACATATAACACAATATATCAATACAAAAGAATATATGAGTGCGTTACAAACACACTACAAAACAGGAGAAAATACAGTAGGGAGGAAGCATGACGGAAAAAATTGAGCGAGAAGGGCACTATTAGTATTTCCTTATCTCATCTGAGTATGCCAAACAGATACCTATTACTTCACAAAGGGCCCAAAAGGTATCCCATGCATATTAACAGCACATATTTTAGGTGAAGTGTAAAGTAGGCTTACCCATTGTTATTGATCACAGGGAGTACCCCCTCCTTCTCACCGCCCCCGAACGCACGTTTCGCTAAATAGCTTTTTCAACAGGGTTCAGTTTGCAGCTTGTCCCATGTTGTTTAAATAATGACAGAACCGGAAGTAGCGCCGGACGAACGGCGCATGCGCGGTGGTGTCCGGCGCGCGTCACTGCCGCCCCCTCTGCAGCTGGGCGTGTGTGTGGGCGGAAAACCTCCATGTGACGTCAAACAACACACACGCCCCGGCCAATAACAGCTGGAGCGGCCAGAGCGAGCAAACCGGACCACAGCGGGCATGCGCACTGCCAGCAGCCATATTAAAAAAGACCACGGTGGCGGCCATCTTTGAGAAGACCAATGGGGAGCTATCAACTCTCATAATGTGATAGTGCTTACGACTGCATTTATGCATGTGATATACATCATTACATTATACAAATATTGTATAAAAACAACTCAAGGGGACTTTTTAGAAAAAAGAGAGGGCCCCTAATGTTAAAGTGACATCATAAAATTATTCGTTTTAACTAAAGTGACAAGTGCAATACTACAAGTGTGTACATTAAAAAGTAAAGCCACATAAGCAGAACAACAGTGGTGGCTTCATATTCATCCTATATGATTGTGATGTGGGAGAGTCCGTTGTAGCTCATGTGGCATCCGAAACCGTGGTCACATATGAAGAAACTAAAAATAACAGAAGAAATAGAACAAACACAAGACAATTAATAACATATGTGTTAAAAAATGATGGCTCAATTCCAGAGAGAGAACCAAAGTGCACAAGTGGCTTATATTTCCAATGCCGCACAGGCGCAACGGGCTATATATAACGGGCATGTGTGTTGTTTGACGTCACATGGCGGTTTTCCGCCCACACACACGCCCAGCTGCAGAGGGGGCGGCAGTGACGCGCGCCGGACACCACCGCGCATGCGCCGTTCGTCCGGCGCTACTTCCGGTTCTGTCATTATTTAAACAACATGGGACAAGCTGCAAACTGAACCCTGTTGAAAAAGCTATTTAGCGAAATGTGCGTTCGGGGGCGGTGAGAAGGAGGGGGTACTCCCTGTGATCAATAACAATGGGTAAGCCTACTTTACACTTCACCTAAAATATGTGCTGTTAATATGCATGGGATACCTTTTGGGCCCTTTGTGAAGTAATAGGTATCTGTTTGGCATACACAGATGAGATAAGGAAATACTAATAGTGCCCTTCTCGCTCAATTTTTTCCGTCATGCTTCCTCCCTACTGTATTTTCTCCTGTTTTGTAGTGTGTTTGTAACGCACTCATATATTCTTTTGTATTGATATATTGTGTTATATGTTTAATTGTTTCTAATAAAATATTGTCTATAACTTTTTTATATAATTATGTACATGTGGACTTTTTTGCTCTATTTTTCTGATTTCATTTCCATTTGGAGCAGTCCTGGTGACTCCACTGATTGGATGCCCTGGGGGTATCCTGGGAGAGCTGAGTGTCTTCGCTCTCATTTACGGTGTACTTTAGTGCTTCATGATTGTGTTATTAATATAACAATTTATAGCCTATCAGATAATGTGATACCTGGCTATGTTAATAAAGTATTGTGCTGTCTGACAAGTTAGGGGTTACTACAATTGTATTTATATTAGGAGCATTAGTTTTAAAATTAAGTACTGTTGCATGCTAAATCTTAATACGTAATATACTCACTGTCATTATTTGTCTGTGCTTACTGGTTCCAGCAGTTATCACTAGGGTTGAGCGAAACGGGTCGTTCATTTTCAAAAGTCGCCGACTTTTGGCTAAGTCGGCGTCTCATGAAACCCGATCCGACCCCTGTGCTTGTCGGCCATGCGGTTCCCGACTTTCGCGCCAAAGTCGCGTTTCAATGACGCGAAAAGCACCATTTCTCAGCCAATGAAGGTGAACGCAGAGTGTGGGCAGCGTGATGACATAGATCCTGGTCCCCACCATCTTAGAGAAGGGCATTGCAATGATTGGCTTGCTGTCTGCGGCGTCACAGGGGCTATAAAGGGGCGTTCCCGCCGACCGCCATCTTACTGCTGCTGATCTGAGCTTAGGGAGAGGTTGCTGCCGCTTCGTCAGAAGCAGGGATAGCGTTAGGCAGGGTCCACTAACCACCAAACCGCTTGTGCTGTAGCGATTTCCACTGTCCAACACCACCTTCGGTGTGCAGGGACAGTGGAAGCTATTTTTTTTTTTTTTCCCTCAGCGCTGTAGCTCATTGGGCTGCCCTAGAAGGCTCCGTGATAGCTGTATTGCTGTGTGTACGCCACTGTGGAAACCAACTGCTTTTTTCAAAGCACATATCCTCTTGTTCCTTCCTTTCTGCACAGCTATCTTTTTTGTTTGTCCACACTTTTTATTTAATTTGTGCATCAGTCCACTCCTATTGCTGCCTGCCATACCTGGCTTACATTACTGCAGGGAGATAGTAATTGTAGGACAGTCCCTGTTTTTTTTTTTTTTTTTTTTGTGGAAGATTAAGATTGGCATTTCTGCTACAGAGCCATCCCTGTGTGTGCCATCTCTCACTGAGTGGGCCATAGAAAGCCTATTTATTTTTTTCCTTGATTTGTGTTCTAAAATCTACCTCAACACAAAAACACTACATCAATCAGTGGGAGAAAAATATTGGCCTCAGTCAGGGCTTGTGTGCCACTCCTGTGTGTGCCATCTTTCATTCAGTGGGCCATACAAAGCCTATTTATTTTTTTGTTTTTTTTAATATTATTGGGTTTCTAAAGTCTCCCTGAAAAAAAAAAAAAAACATAAAAAAACAGTGGGAGAGTAATATTGCCCTTTCAGCTTGTGTGCCAGTCTTGACTCCTGGATGTGCCACCTCTCTCTCTCTAATTGTGGGCCATAGAAAGCCTATTTATTTTTTTGCTTTTTTTAATATTATTTGGTTTCTAAAGTCTCCCTGAAAAAAAAAAAAAAACATAAAAAAACAGTGGGAGAGTAATATTGCCCCTTCAGCTTGTGTGCCAGTCTTGACTCCTGGGTGTGCCACCTCTCTCTCTCTAATTGTGGGCCATAGAAAGCCTATTTATTTTTTTGCTTTGTTTAATATTATTTGGTTTCTAAAGTCTCCCTGAAAAAAAAAAATACATAAAAAAACAGTGGGAGAGTAATATTGCCCTTTCAGCTTGTGTGCCAGTCTTGACTCCTGGGTGTGCCACCTCTCTCTCTCTAATTGTGGGCCATAGAAAGCCTATTTATTTTTTTGCTTTGTTTAATATTATTTGGTTTCTAAAGTCTCCCTGAAAAAAAAAATACATAAAAAAACGTGGGAGAGTAATATTGCCCTTTCAGCTTGTGTGCCAGTCTTGACTCCTGGGTGTGCCACCTCTCTCTCTCTAATTGTGGGCCATAGAAAGCCTATTTATTTTTTTGCTTTGTTTAATATTATTTGGTTTCTAAAGTCTCCCTGAAAAAAAAAAAAACATAAAAAAACAGTGGGAGAGTAATATTGCCCTTTCAGCTTGTGTGCCAGTCTTGACTCCTGGGTGTGCCACCTCTCTCTCTCTAATTGTGGGCCATAGAAAGCCTATTTATTTTTTTCCTTTTTTAAATATTATTGGGTTTCTAAAGTCTCCCTGAAAAAAAAAAAATACATAAAAAAACAGTGGGAGAGTAATATTGCCCTTTCAGCTTGTGTGCCAGTCTTGACTCCTGGGTGTGCCACCTCTCTCTCTCTAATTGTGGGCCATAGAAAGGCTATTTTTTTTTTTTTATTAGTATTTGGTTTCTAAATTGTCCCTGAAAAAAACATTTTATCTTATTTGGTTTCTAAAGTCTCCCTGAGAAAAAAAAAAAAAAATTAGGTGGGAGAATAATATTGACATTAGTGCTTGAGTGACAGTCCTGCGTGTGTGTCATCTCTGTGATTTTGTGCCACAGAAAACAGAGTGTGTAACATTGTGCCTGATTTTCCTTGTGGTCTCACCAACCTGTTAAGGGATATAGAAATCATACTGAAGTTATAGCTCACCGTGTAAGTTGTTTGACAGCAACAAATAAAGTTACTTTGGTTAATTTTTTAAAACAATGAGGAAGTCTGGTGCAAGAGGTCGTGGCCGTGGGCGTTCATTGTCAGCTGGTAATGATGGTAGTGGTAGTGGAGCATCAGGTGGTCGTGGGGATAAAAATATTCCACCTAAGTCTGGAGCTGTGGAGCCAGTTTCGTCGTCTGGCTACACAAGGCCTCGAACGCTCTCTTTTCTGGGAGTAGGAAAAACGCTTTTAAAGCCGGAGCAGCAACAGCAAGTTTTGGCTTACATTGCAGACTCAGCCTCTAGCTCTTTTGCCTCCTCTTCTGAAACTGGTAAATGTAAAAGCAGCGCGTCGCTTGTGGATGTTCACGGTCAGGGACAAGTCGCTTCCTTGTCCTCCTCAGCAAAAACTACAACAAGAGAGAAGGATGCAGCAGGCGACACAACGGGTCACTCCATGGAGCTCTTTACACATACCGTCCCTGGCTTAGAAAGTGAAACACTTAACAGGCCATGCCCATTACAAGTAGATTCTGACATGGAGTGCACTGATGCACAGCCACAGCCAGAGTACTATGCTGCTCCTTTGACTCAGACCACCACATTGCCCTCTCAGGGTACAGATCCACAATCAGACCCTGATGAGACTATGTTGCCCCGCCACGAACGCTATACCACAGACCGACACAGTGACACAGACGAAGTTGCACACGAGCTCGAAGAGGAGGTAATAGATGACCCGGTTGTTGACCCCGATTGGCAGCCATTGGGGGAACAGGGTGCAGGCAGCAGTAGTTCAGAAGCGGAGGTGGAGGAGGGGCCGCAGCAGGCATCAACATCGCAACAGGTTCCATCTGCCGGGCCCCTATCTGGCCCAAAACGCGTGTCAAAGCCAAAACCTGTTGGAGCACAGCGTTGCCATCCGGTTAAAGCTCAGTCTGCAATCCCTGAAAAGGGATCCGATGCTAGGAAGAGTGCAGTCTGGCATTTTTTTAAACAACATCCAATTGATCAGCGCAAAGTCATCTGTCAAAAATGTTCTACTAGCTTAAGCAGAGGTCAGAATCTGAAAAGTCTCAATACTAGTTGCATGCATAGACACTTAACCACCATGCATTTTCAAGCCTGGACTAACTACCAAACGTCCCTTAAGGTTGTAGCACCCTCGGCCAATGAAGCTAGTCATCAACGCAACATCCCTTCCGTCACTGTAAGGCAACCATTTTCCGCACCACCGGCAGTATCTGTGCAGGTTTCTTTGCCAGCCAAAAGCAGTCAGGGTCAGGGAATCACCAGTTTTGTAGGCGGAAATATTGCATCTAGGGCACCGGCGGAAACAATACCGTCTCCAACCGTCTCTCAGTCTGCCATGTCCACCGGCACACCCGCAAGTTCCACGATCTCCATCTCTCCAGTTCAGCTCACACTACATGAGACTCTGGTTAGAAAAAGGAAGTACTTATCCTCGCATCCGCGTACACAGGGTTTTAACGCCCACATAGCTAGACTAATCTCGTTAGAGATGATGCCCTACTGGTTAGTTGAAAGCGAAGCTTTCAAAGCCCTGATGGAGTACGCTGAACCACGATACGAGCTACCCAGTCGACACTTTTTTTCCAGAAAAGCCATCCCAGCCCTGCACCAGCATGTTAAACAGAACATCGTCCATGCACTCAGGCAATCTGTGAGTACAAAGGTGCACCTGACTACAGATGCATGGACCAGTAGGCATGGCCAGGGACGTTATGTGTTCATCACGGCACACTGGGTGAATGTGGTGGATGCAGGGTCCACAGGGGACATCAATTTCGGGACAGTTGTGCCTAGCCCACGGTCTAGGAAACAGTTGGCTGTAGGCGTTCGCACCCCCTCCTCCTCCTCCTCCTCGTCCTCCTGCAGAAGCTACAGCTTTTCCACAGACCGCAGTCGGCCAACCACTCCATCGGCAGATGACACTGTTGCACACCAGTTGTCCCATTATGGGCCAGCTACTGGCAAGCGTCAGCAGGCTGTATTGGCTATGAAGTGTTTGGGCGACAACAGACACACCGCGGAAGTTCTGTCCGAGTTCTTGCAACAAGAAACGCAGTCGTGGCTGGGCACAGTAGATCTTGAGGCAGGCAAGGTAGTTAGTGATAACGGAAGGAATTTCATGGCTGCCATCTCCCTTTCCCAACTGAAACACATTCCTTGCCTGGCTCACACCTTAAACCTGGTGGTGCAGTGCTTATTGAAAACTTATCCTGGGTTCTCCGACCTGCTCCTCAAAGTGCGTGGACTTTGCTCACATATCCGACGTTTGCCTGTACACGCCAGCCGTATGCAGACCTATCAGCGGTCTTTGAACCTTCTCCAGCATCGCCTAATCATAGACGTTGCAACAAGGTGGAACTCAACACTGCACATGCTTCAGAGACTGTGCCAACAGAGGCGGGCTGTTATGTTTTTGTGGGAGGATACACATACACGGGCAGGCAGTAGGATGGCAGACATGGAGTTGTCAGGTGTGCAGTGGTCGAAGATACAAGACATGTGTCAAGTCCTTCAGTGTTTTGAGGAATGCACACGGCTGGTTAGTGCAGACAACGCCGTAATAAGCATGAGCATCTCCCTAATGCGTCTGCTGATGCAAAGTTTGACGCACATAAAGGAGCAGGCGTCTGCACCAGAGGAAGAGGAAAGCCTTGATGACAGTCAGCCATTGTCTGGTCAGGGCAGTGTACAGGACGAGGTAGCGGGCGAAGAGGAGGTGGAGGACGAGGAGGATGATGGGGATGAGTATATTTTTAATGCGGAACCTTTCCCGAGGGCACTGGAAATTGGTTGCGTGTCAAGGCCGGGTTCTGGTTTTTTGAGGGACACAAGTGACGTAGATTTGCCTGCAACTGCCCCTCACCCAATCACAACCGGAGATTTGACAACTGGAACTTTGGCCCACATGGCGGATTATGCCTTACGTATCCTAAAAAGGGACACACGCATTACGAAAATGATGAACGATGACGATTACTGGTTGGCCTGCCTCCTTGATCCACGCTATAAAGGCAAATTGCAAAATATTATGCCACATGAGAACTTGGAACTAATATTAGCAACCAAACAATCAACTCTTGTTGACCGTTTGCTTCAGGCATTCCCAGCACACAGCGCACGTGATCGTTCTCACACGAGCTCAAGGGGGCAACAGACTAGGAGTGTTAGGGGTGCACACATCAGAAGTGGCGTTGGACAGAGGGGTTTTCTGACCAGGTTGTGGAGTGATTTTGCTATGAACGCAGACAGGACAGGTACTGCTGCATCAATTGAAAGTGACAGGAGACAACATTTGTCCAGTATGGTTACTAACTATTTTTCATCCCTTATCGATGTTCTCCCTCAACCGTCATTCCCATTTGATTACTGGGCATCAAAATTAGACACCTGGCCAGAATTGGCAGAATATGCATTGCAGGAGCTTGCTTGCCCGGCAGCAAGTGTCCTATCAGAAAGAGTATTCAGTGCTGCAGGTTCAATATTAACCGAAAAAAGGACTCGTCTGGCTACCCAAAATGTTGACGATCTAACATTCATTAAAATGAACCACAACTGGATTTCGAAATCTTTTGCCCCACCTTGCCCGGCCGACACCTAGCTTTCCTATGAAAAGCTCTTGCCTGTGGACTACTGTGAATTACTTTTCTAATGTCTAATTTGCTGCAGCTGATTGTCCAGCATACGACATGTTTACACCTCCCTAAATGGCCAAACTCCCCACACGGGGCCGTGGTATCGCGACTTGG
This sequence comes from Ranitomeya variabilis, assembly GCF_051348905.1. Taxonomy (NCBI): domain Eukaryota; kingdom Metazoa; phylum Chordata; class Amphibia; order Anura; family Dendrobatidae; genus Ranitomeya; species Ranitomeya variabilis. The sequence continues at coordinate 325,051,020 of NC_135237.1, read as the reverse complement.
CGCAAGCACCCGTGAGACTGCTGTTTGTCTGAAGGGGTGGGTGTACTCGCTTTTGGTCGACGGCATTGCTACTGGGTTCCTCATAGTACAATAAAGTGTCTCTGGCGGTGGTGGTGCGCACCCAACGTCAGACACACTGTTGTAACATGAGGGGCCTTGGGCCTGTAACGCCGGCCACAAGAGAGTTCACCCACCCCCAGGTCAAACATTGCTCTACCACTTCCACAGTTATCTCTCACACTTCCACCAATGTTAAGTCTATGCGCTGACATCCTTCCATACCTGCCACTGACAATACCATTGTGTTGACATGTATGATGGTACTTAACATAGTCAGGGGCAGTGTCCTCTATTTACCACAGTAAATACTTTGCGCAAACTTAGTAGGTCTGAAACAACGCAGAGGATCCCACCCCTGAACCTAATGATTGCACCCTTTAGTGTTTTTGTTTTGTTTTAATGCGAGACATTCACATTTAGTTGTTGTTTTGGACTACTAACTGGCAGACACTCATTACAATCGGCCTCCGTTGACCAGACCACTGCTGCCCGTGTACCCCTGTAACTAATAATAAAGTGCCTACAGCCAGCCCAATTTAATTATGTTAGGCCTTCGAAGCCTGTCTGCGGTCCCTCCTTCCACTAGGCCTCCACTGACCAGACCACTGCTGCCCGTGTACCCCTGTAACTAATAATAAAGTGCCTACAGCCAGCCCAATTTAATTATGTTAGGCCTTCGAAGCCTGTCTGCGGTCCCTCCTTCCACAAGGCCTCCACTGACCAGACCACTGCTGCCTGTGTACCCCTGGAACCAATTATAAAGTGCATAGAGCCTATTTTTTAATTTAATTTAATATTAATAAAGCCAGGATGAACTACGATATACCACGCTATGAGCTACCCAGTTGACAATTCTTTTGCGAGAAAAGCCATCCCACCCCTCCACCTGCATGTTAAAGACCGCATTGTCCTTGCATTCTGTCAATTTGTCAGTCCAAAGGTATACCTGACAACAGACACATGGACCTGTAGGCCTGGCCACGGAAGGTTACGTGTCCTTTGTGGCTCAATGGGTTAATGTATTGGATGCATGGTCCACACAGGGGACAGCCTGCAAAGTCTGTCTGCAGTCCCTAATTCAAGTTGGCCTCAACTGAATAAAGCTGAGCTTCTACCTTCTGGCTCAGATTAACTGCTGTTTTTTAAAAAAATTGGCTTTTCCGTCCTTCTAAAGGTGTCTGCCCCTGCCTGGTGTTGTCCTCAACTGAATAAAGCTGAGCTTCAACCTTCAGTTCCAAACATACAACCAAAAACTGGTACAATACAAAAAGTGGCCTCCAGCTACAAAAACTTTCTCCTACAAGTAGTTAAATGACAGTTTTTTTTCCAGTGAAAACACAGATATGGCATCCAACGAGTGTTGTCCTGTCTCATCTTCTTTATATTATTGCCAAGAAGCTGCAACTGAATAAAGCTGTGCTTCAACTTTCTGTTCCAAATTACCATTTTTAAAAATGCAATTGGCTGTTCCGGCCTACTAAAGGTGTCTGTCTGCCCCTGCCTGGTGTTGTCCTCAACTGAATAAAGCTGAGCTTCAACCTTCAGTTCCAAATCACCATTTTTAAAAATGCAATTGGCTGTTCCGGCCTACTAAAGGTGTCTGTCTGCCCCTGCCTGGTGTTGTCCTCAACTGAATAAAGCTGTGCTTCAACCTTCTGTTCCAAATTACCATTTTTAAAAATGCCATTGGCTGTTCAGGCCTACTAAAGGTGTCTGTCTGCCCCTGCCTGGTGTTGTCCTCAACTGAATAAAGCTGAGCTTCAACCTTCAGTTCCAAATTACCATTTTTAAAAATGCAATTGGCTGTTCCGGCCTACTAAAGGTGTCTGTCTGCCCCTGCCTGGTGTTGTCCTCAACTGAATAAAGCTGAGCTTCAACCTTCAGTTCCAAATTACCATTTTTAAAAATGCAATTGGCTGTTCCGGCCTACTAAAGGTGTCTGTCTGCCCCTGCCTGGTGTTGTCCTCAACTGAATAAAGCTGAGCTTCAACCTTCTGTTCCAAATTACCATTTTTAAAAATGCAATTGGCTGTTCCGGCCTACTAAAGGGGTCTGCCCCTGCCTGGTGTTGTCCTCAACTGAATAAAGCTGAGCTTCAACCTTCTGTTCCAAATTACCATTTTTAAAAATGCAATTGGCTGTTCCGGCCTACTAAAGGTGTCTGTCTGCCCCTGCCTGGTGTTGTCCTCAACTGAATAAAGCTGAGCTTCAACCTTCAGTTCCAAATTACCATTTTTAAAAATGCAATTGGCTGTTCCGGCCTACTAAAGGGGTCTGCCCCTGCCTGGTGTTGTCCTCAACTGAATAAAGCTGAGCTTCAACCTTCAGTTCCAAACATACAACAAAAAACTGGTACAATACAAAAAGTGGCCTCCAGCTACAAAAACTTTCTCCTACAAGTAGTTAACTGACAGTTTTTTTTCCAGTGAAAACACAGATATGGCATCCAACGAGTGTTGTCCTGTCTCGTCTTCTTTATATTATTGCCAAGAAGCTGCAACTGAATAAAGCTGTGCTTCAACCTTCTGTTCCAAATTACCATTTTTAAAAATGCAATTGGCTGTTCCGGCCTACTAAAGGTGTCTGTCTGCCCCTGCCTGGTGTTGTCCTCAACTGAATAAAGCTGAGCTTCAACCTTCAGTTCCAAATTACCATTTTTAAAAATGCAATTGGCTGTTCCGGCCTACTAAAGGTGTCTGTCTGCCCCTGCCTGGTGTTGTCCTCAACTGAATAAAGCTGAGCTTCAACCTTCTGTTCCAAATTACCATTTTTAAAAATGCAATTGGCTGTTCCGGCCTACTAAAGGGGTCTGCCCCTGCCTGGTGTTGTCCTCAACTGAATAAAGCTGAGCTTCAACCTTCTGTTCCAAATTACCATTTTTAAAAATGCAATTGGCTGTTCCGGCCTACTAAAGGTGTCTGTCTGCCCCTGCCTGGTGTTGTCCTCAACTGAATAAAGCTGAGCTTCAACCTTCAGTTCCAAATTACCATTTTTAAAAATGCAATTGGCTGTTCCGGCCTACTAAAGGGGTCTGCCCCTGCCTGGTGTTGTCCTCAACTGAATAAAGCTGAGCTTCAACCTTCAGTTCCAAACATACAACAAAAAACTGGTACAATACAAAAAGTGGCCTCCAGCTACAAAAACTTTCTCCTTCTCCTACAAGTAGTTAACTGACAGTTTTTTTTCCAGTGAAAACACAGATATGGCATCCAACGAGTGTTGTCCTGTCTCGTCTTCTTTATATTATTGCCAAGAAGCTGCAACTGAATAAAGCTGTGCTTCAACCTTCTGTTCCAAATTACCATTTTTAAAAATGCAATTGGCTGTTCCGGCCTACTAAAGGTGTCTGTCTGCCCCTGCCTGGTGTTGTCCTCAACTGAATAAAGCTGAGCTTCAACCTTCAGTTCCAAATTACCATTTTTAAAAATGCAATTGGCTGTTCCGGCCTACTAAAGGTGTCTGTCTGCCCCTGCCTGGTGTTGTCCTCAACTGAATAAAGCTGTGCTTCAACCTTCTGTTCCAAATTACCATTTTTAAAAATGCCATTGGCTGTTCCGGCCTACTAAAGGTGTCTGTCTGCCCCTGCCTGGTGTTGTCCTCAACTGAATAAAGCTGAGCTTCAACCTTCAGTTCCAAATTACCATTTTTAAAAATGCAATTGGCTGTTCCGGCCTACTAAAGGTGTCTGTCTGCCCCTGCCTGGTGTTGTCCTCAACTGAATAAAGCTGAGCTTCAACCTTCAGTTCCAAATTACCATTTTTAAAAATGCAATTGGCTGTTCTGGCCTACTAAAGGTGTCTGTCTGCCCCTGCCTGGTGTTGTCCTCAACTGAATAAAGCTGAGCTTCAACCTTCAGTTCCAAATTACCATTTTTAAAAATGCAATTGGCTGTTCCGGCCTACTAAAGGTGTCTGCCCCTGCCTGGTGTTGTCCTCAACTGAATAAAGCTGAGCTTCTACCTTCTGCCTCTTATTAACTGCTGTTTTTTAAAAAAATTGGCTGTTCCGGCCTACTAAAGGTGTCTGTCTGCCCCTGCCTGGTGTTGTCCTCAACTGAACAAAGCTGAGCTTCCACATTCTGGCTTTCGCCCTATACTATCAGATATTAAACTGCATTTGGCCTACTAGTGTGGTTAGGCCCTTGAAACAGTGTCTGCTGCTCTTGGGTTTGCTACTCCACTGAACAAAGCAATGCCGCCTGTTTAGTCCTGTTACCAATTTTGAACTGCATTTAGCCTACTTTATTCTTTGGCCCTATATCTGTTTCCTCCTCATCCTGCCCATTGCCCAGCCACTGCTAGATGAGTCTGCTGGTACATTGACCTAGACCACTACATTCCCCTTATACTCTACACAGCCAGAATCTGACCCTGCTGAAAGTAAGGTTCCTCTTCCCGCATGTTATACCACCTTACACAGGGACAGAGAGGAAGGTGCAGATGAAAGTGCAGGTTCCTTCATCAGGTGGGGGGGCATACTCATTGGCGACGTCACTGGCACAGGGCCCCTCAGAGTACGCAAAAGTGTCGCTGCTGGTGGGAGGCGCCCCCGCCATGCAAACACACCGCCGTACTTTGAGGGGCCCTGTGCCAGTGCCAATGCGAACGAGTGGGCCCCCCCTGCTTGCTCAGGATCACAGCACTTGCAACGTTGAAATACTTACCTTTCCCTTCAACACCGCCGTGACGTAGTCCGCATTTCCTGGGCCACGAAAAACTTGAGCCAGCCCTACTCCCCCCACAACGTTTGCCAAATGACCCCCAATTCCCTATGCCCAACTATTATTATAAAGTTAATTAAGATTGACAAGCTTCAGAAACAAGAATGGATGTTTTTGGCATTAAAATGGGCACTGTAGGTGTTTTCCTGGCCTCCACTCACTGCTGACTATGCTTCCCCATTGACTTGCATTGGGTTTCGTGTTTCGGTCGATCCCCGACTTTTAGCGATAATCGGCCGACTGCACTCGACTCGACTCTGGACAAAATCGGGTTTCACAAAACCCGACTCAATCTTAAAAAAATGAAAGTCGCTCAACTCTAGTTATCACATAACCACCCATATGCAATATTCACACTTATGGTCTCTTGCCAACTAGCTTATTTTACTGTTTGTGTCAATGAATCCGGGGGCTGTAGTTTTTAGGAAAGACAGCTAGTTGACACATGACTACAAGTGTGCAAATCGCATATGAGTGCTTTACATGGCGAATTGCAAACTAATTAAGCTATCTAGATGAGAGGGTGGCAAATCAAATTTTTGCCCTGCATGCAGGAAAACTGCTGAAACAAAAAGAGAAAGAAGGAAAAGAACTAGTGATGAGCGAGTATACTTGTTGCTCAGGTTTCTCCGAGCAAGGTCAGGTGGTCTCCGAGTATTTCGTCGTGCTCGGGGATTTAGCTTATGTTGACACAGCTGCATGATTTGCAGTTGCTAGACAGCTTGAATACAAGTGGGGATTGCTTAACCCCTTAAGCCCCGAGGGTGGTTTGCATGTTAATGACCGGGCTAATTTTTACAATTCTGACCACTGTCCCTTTATGAGGTTATAACTCTGGAACGCTTCATTGGATCTTGGCAATTCTGACACTGTTTTCTCAGGACATATTGTACTTCATGATAGTGGTAAAATTTCTTCGATAATACCTGCGTTTATTTGTGAAAAAAACGGAAATTTGGCAAAAATTTTGAAAATTTCACAATTTTCCAACTTTGAATTTTTATTCCCTTAAATCACACAGAGTACTTAATAAGTAACATTTTCCACATGTCTACTTTACATCAGCACAATTTTGGAACCAACATTTTTTTTGTTAGGGAGTTATAAGGGTTAAAAGTTGACCACCAATTTCTCATTTTTACAACATCATTTTTTTTAAGTGACCACATCTCATTTGAAGTCATTTTGAGGGGTCTATATAATAGAAAATACACAAGTATGACACCATTCTAAAAACTGCACCCCTAGAGGTGCTCAAAACCACATTCAAAAAGTTTATTAACCCTTCAGGTGTTTCACGGGAATTTTTGGAACATTTAAATAGCAATGAACATTTAACTTTTTTTCACACAAAATTTATTTCAGCTCCAATTTGTTTTATTTTACCAAGGGTAACAGGAGAAAATGGACCCCAAAAGTTGTTGTACAATTTCTCCTGAGTATGCTGATACCCCATATGTGGGGGTAAACCACTGTTTGGGCGCATGGCAGAGCTTGGAAGGGAAGGAGCGCCATTTGACTTTTTAATGCAAAATTGACTGGAATTGAAATGGGATGCCATGCTGCGTTTGGAGAGCCCCTGATGTGCCTAAACATTGAAACCCCCCACAAGTGACACCATTTTGGAAAGTAGACCCCTTAAGGAACTTATCTAGATGTGTGGTGAGCACTTTGACCCATTAAGTGATTCACAGAAGTTTATAATGCAGAGCCGTAAAAACAAAAAAATCATATTTTTTTGCAAAAATGATATTTCACCCCCAATTTTTTATTTTCCCAAGGGTAAGAGAAGAAATTGGACCCCAAAAGTTGTTGTGCAATTTGTCCTGAGTACGCTGATACCCCATATGTGGGGTTAAACCACTGTTTGGGCGCATGGTAGAGCTCAGAAGGGAAGGAGCGCCGTTTGACTTTTCAATGCAAAATTGACTGGAATTGAGATGGGACGTCATGTTGCGTTTGGAGAACCCCTGATGTGCATAAACAATGAAACCCACCACAAGTGACAGCATTTTGGAAAGTAGACCCCCTAAGAACCTTATCTAGATGTGTGGTGAGCACTTTGACCCACCAAGTGCTTCACAGAAGTTTATAATGCAGAGCCGTAAAAATAAAAAATCATATTTTTTCACCCCCAATTTTTTATTTTCCCAAGGGTAAGAGATGAAATTGGACCGCAAAAGTTGTTGTGCAATTTGTCCTGAGTACGTTGATGCCCAATATGTTGGGGTAAACGACTGTTTGGGTGCATGGCAGAGCTCGGAAGGGAAGGAGCGCCGTTTGACTTTTCAATGCAAAATTGACTGGAATTGAGACGGGACACCATGTCACATTTGGAGAGCCCCTGATGTGCCTAAACATTAAAAACCCCCACAAGTGACACCATTTTGGAAAGTAGACCCCCTAAGGAACTTATCTAGATGTGTTTTGAGAGCTTTGAATCCCCAAGTGTTTCACTACAGTTTATAACGTAGAGCCGTGAAAATAAAAATTATTTTTTTTTTCCACAAAAATTATTTTTAGCCCTCCAAATTTTTATTTTCCCAAGATTAACAAGAGAAGTTGGACCTAAAAGTTGTTGTCCAATTTGTTCTGAGTACGCTGATACCCCATATGCTAGGGTAAACCCCTCTTTGGGCGCACGGGAGAGCTCGGAAGGGAAGGAGCACTGTTTTACTTTTTCAACGCAGAATTGGCTGGAATTCAGATCAGACTCCATGTCGCGTTTGGAGAGTCCCTGATGTGCCTAAACAGTGGAAACTCCCCAATTCTAACTGAAACCCTAATCCAAACACACCCTTAACCCTAATCCCAACGGTAACCCTAACCACACCCCTAACCCTGACACACCCGTAACTCAAGTCCCAACCCTAATCCCAACCGTAAATGTAATCCAAACCCTAACCTTATCTTTAGCCCCAACCCTAACCCTAACTTTAGCCCCAACCCTAAACCTAACTTTAGCCCTAACCCTAACTTTAGCCCCAACCCTAACCCTAACTTTAGCCCAAACCCTAGCCCCAATCCTAACCCTTACCCTAGCCCTAACCCTAACCCTAGCCCTAACCCTAGCCCTAACCCTAGCTCTAACCCTAGCCCTAACCCTAGCCCCAATCCTAACCCTTACCCTAGCCCTAACCCTAACCCTCGCCCTAACCCTAGCCCTAACCCTAGCTCTAACCCTTACCCTAGCCCTAACCCTAACCCTAGCCCTAACCCTAGCCCTAACCCTAGCTCTAACCCTAGCCCTAACCCTAACCCTAACCCTAGCCCTAACGGGAAAATGGAAATAAATACATTTTTTTTATTTTATTATTTTTCGCTAACTAAGGGGGTGATGAAGGGGGGTTTGATTTACAAAAGACGCTTTTTATAGCAAAAACGTTTTTGCGTCTCCACATTTTGAGACCTATAATTTTTCCATATTTTGGTCCACAGAGTCATGTAAGGTCTTGTTTTTTGCGGGACGAGTTGCCGTTTTTATTGGTAACATTTCAGGCATATGACATTTTTTGATCACTTTTTATTCAGATTTTTGTGAGGCAGAATGACCAAAAACCAGCTATTCATTAATTTTTTTGGGGGGGGCATTTATACCGTTCCACGTTTGGTAAAATTGATAAAGCAGTTTTATTCTTCGGGTCAGTACGATTACAGCGATACCTCTTTTTTTATGTTTTGGCTCTTTTATATGATAAAAACTATTTTATAGAAAAAATAATTATTTTGGCATCGCTTTATTCTGAGGAAGATAACTTTTTTAATTTTTTGCTGATGATGCTGTATGGCAGCTCATTTTTTGCAGGACAAGATGACGTTTTCAGCGGTACCATGGTTATTTATATCCGTCTTTTTGTTTGCGTGTTATTCCACTTTTTGTTCGGCGGTATGATAATAAAGCGTCGTTTTTTGCCTCGGTTTTTTTTTTTTTTTTACGGTGTTTACTGAAGGGGTTAACTAGTGGGACAGTTTTATAGGTCGGGTCGTTACAGACGCGGCGATACTAAATATGTGTACTTTTATTGTTTTTTTTTTATTTAGATAAAGAAATGTATTTATGGGAATAATATATATATTTTTTTTCTTTATTTAGGAAATTTTTTTTTACACATGTGGAAATTTTTTTTTCACTTTTTTACTTTACTTTGTCCCAGGGGGGGACATCACAGATCACTCTGTCAGATCAGCGATCTGACTTCCAGAGCTGCAGGCTTACCAGAGCCTGCTCTGAGCAGGCGCTTAGTAAGCCACCTCCCTGCAGGACCCGGATGCAGCCCCGTGGCCATTTTGGATCCGGGGCCTGCAGGGAGAGGAGGTAAGAGACGCTCTGAGCAATGCGATCACATCGCATTGCTCCAAGGGTCACAGGGAAGCATGCAGGGAGCCCCCTCCCTGCGCAATGCTTCCCTATACCGCCGGAACACGGCGATCATGTTTGATCGCGGTTTGCCGGGGGTTAATGTGCTGGGGGCGGTCCGTGACCGCTCCTGGCACACAGTGCCAGATGCCAGCTGCAATAGTCAGCTGACACCTGGCCGCGATTGGCCGCGCTCCCCCCGTGAGCGCGGCCGAACGCATATGACGCACTATCTCGCCACTGGGAATTAAGTCCCAGGTCACCATGACGGGATAGTACGTCATATGGGATTAAGGGGTTAACAAACAGGCAATCCCCACATGTATTCAAGCTGTATAGCAGCCACAAATCATACAGCTGCGTTGACATAAACTAAGTCCTTGAGCACTCCGAAATACTCGGAGACCACCTGAGTATGCTCGGAGAAACTTGAGCAACGAGTATACTCGCTCATCATTAAAAAGAACCACTTTCTTTGCTAAATTGCTTTAGAAGCCTTTATATTGCCTAGGAAGTTGGGATACATCCTGCTTCTCCCATTGATGAAAATATACAAGACAAACAATGTGATAAATATTTCCTTTCTTTTCTTTAAATTCTATTAAAGATGTATATTAAAATGTTACCAGTATTGTGATCTGCCAACTTCATAATCCATGCATACTCCAAGACAACTATTAGCTGTGTACTCCACAAATCTGGCCTTTATGGAAGAGTGGCAAGAAGCCCATTTTTTAATTCAATTTACAAGAAGTCCTATTTGCAGTTTACAAAAAGCCATGTAGGGGACACAGCTAGCATGTGGGAAAAGGTGCTAGGGTCAGATGAGACCAAAGAAGAACTTTTGGGCTAAATTCAAAATGCTATGTGTGGTCGAAAAAACTCCCTAAAACACCGTCCCCAAGCTTAAACATGATGGTGGAAACAAATCATGCTGTGGGGATGCTTTTCTTCAGTCAGGAGTAGGACTTGAGAGCTGGTCAGAGTTGATGGTAAGATGGATGCGGTTAAATGCAGTGCGATCCTGAAGGAATACTTGTTAAAGACTGCGAAGGACTTGTGACTGGGGAGTAAGTTCACCTTCCAAAAGAACAATGCAATAACCCTTATTATACTGCCAGTGGCACAATGGAATGATTTAGATCAAAGCACATTCATGTGTTTGAATGGCCTAAAGTTCAGACCTAAATCCCACTGGCAATTTGTGGCAAGACTTGAAAATTGCTGGTCGCAGATGATCTCCACCTAATTTCTTTGAGCTAGTTTGCAAAGAAGAATTGGCAACAATTTCTGCCTCTAGATGTGCAAAGCTGGTAGAGACATATCCCAAAGACAGTACTTGCAGCAAAAGGTGGTCCTGCAAAGTATTGACTGAGGGGGGCTGGATACAAATGCATAACACAAATTTCATATTTATGTTTTTAAAATAATTAGGATAGGAAACCATATATCAATTCCCATACACTCCACAAATACTTGCTACTTTTTGTTGGTATATCACTTAAAATCCCCAAAAAATCAATTCATATTTGTGGGTATAATGTGAAAAAATGTGGAAAATTTCATAGGCTGTGAATACTTTGTAAATTTAGAGTTTAAAAGTTTGGGGACCCCTTGTCAAAATGACTTTTATTGTGAACAGCTAAGCAAGTTGAAGATGAAATGATTTCTACAGTTAAAGATGACACATTTCCTGTGTATTTTTGGTAACAAAAATGTATATTGTCATTTTTTAAATTTTAAAATTGCAAAAAGGAACATTGTCCAATGCAAGCATTTGGGAACCCTTGGAGATTTGTGTGCTCAGATAATTTTGACCAAAGTTTTAGTCTCTAAATAGCCTGTAAAGGTTATGACTTTTCCCCTATCATCCTTAAGAAAGGCCACTTGATGCAAATTTCTCGGCTTTATAAAAATCCAGCCTTCTCTATCCTTGTGCGAAAAACAGAAGCTGTGGGTTCTTCTGAGCAGCAGCTTAGCAATCTGAAAATGAAAATGGCGGAGGCCCACAAAGGACAAGAAGATAATAATAAGATAGCAAAGAGTTTTTAAGTTGTCCTCTCCTCAGTTTGAAAGGTAATTAAGATATGAAAATGTCTGAAAAGCCAAGAAAAATTTCAGTGAAAGCAGTTCACAGGATTGCTAGAGAGGCAAATCAGAACCTCTGCTTGACTGCAAAAGACCTTTAGAAAGATTTAGCAGACTCTGGAGTTTTGGTACATTGCTCTACTGTTCAGAGACACCTACACAAATTTGGCCTTCATGCAAGAGTCATCAGAAGAAAACCTCTCCTGCATCCTAACCATACAATTCAGAGTCAGAAGTATGCAAAAGAACATCTAAACAAGCCTGATGCATTTTGGAAACAAGTCCTGCAGACTAATGAGGTTAAAAATAGAACTCTTTGGCACAATGATAAAAGGTATGTGCGGGAGAAAAAGGGCACAGAATTTCAGGAAAAGAACACCGCACCAACCATTAACCCCTTCCCGACCTGTGACACAGCGTATGCATCATGAAAGTCGGTGCCAATCCGACCTGTAACGCATATGCTGTGTCACAGAATGATCGCGTCCCTGCAGATCGGGTGAAAGGGTTAACTCCAATTTCACCTGACCTACAGGGACAGAGGGAGAGGTACTTCAGCCCAGAGGGGGTGGCTTCGCCCCCCCCGTTGCTACGATCGCTCTGATTGGCTGTTGAAATTGAAACAGCCAATCAGAGCAACTTGTAATATTTCACCTATGAAAAGTGGTGAAATATTACAATCCAGCCATGGCCGATGCTGCAATATCATCGGCCATGGCTGGAAACCCTGATGTGCCCCCCACCACCACCACCGATCTCCTCCCCAGTCCTCCGTTCTGTCCCATACTCCCCTCCGTCCTCCTGTCCGCTCCCCCATCCTCCTGTCTGCTCCCCCCGTGCTCCGATCCACCCCCGTGCTCCGATCCACTCATACTTACCGAGCCTTCTGGTGTCCGTCTGTCTTCTCCATGGGTGCCACCATCTTCCAAAATGGCGTGCACATGTGCAGTGCGCCCGCCGAATCTGCCGGCCTGCAGATTCGTTCCAGGTACATTTTGATCACTGTGATAAAACCTATCACAGTGATCAAAATAAAAAAAAATAGTAAATGAACCCCCCCTTTATCACCCCCATAGGTAGGGACAATAATAAAATAAAGAAAATATTTTTTTCCCACTAGGGTTAGGGTTAGCGTTAGATTTAGGGTTAGGGTTAGGGCTAGGGTTAGGGTTAGAATTAGGGTTAGAACAAGGGTTAGGGTTAGAATTAGGCTATGTGCACACGGTGCGGATTTGGCTGCAGATCCGCAGCGGATTGACTGCTGCGGATTCGTAGCAGTTTTACTTCAGGTTTACAGTACCTGAAGTACAGTACAGTTTTCCATTTGGAAAACCAAATCCGCTGTGCCCATGGTGCGGAAAATACCACGCAGAAATGCTGTGTTGTATTTTCCACAGCATGTCAATTCTTTGTGCGGATTCCGCAGCGTTTTACACCTGTTCCTCAATAGGAATCCACAGGTGAAATCCGCACAAAAAACACTGGAAATCCATGGTTATTCCGCAGGTAAAATGCAGTGCCTTTTACTTGCGGATTTTTCAAAAATGGTGTGGAAAAATCTCACACGAATCCGCAACGTGAACACATAGCCTTAGGGTTAGGGTTGGAATTAGAATTAGGGTTGGAATTAGGCCTAGAGTTGGAAATAGGGTTAAGATTAGGCTTGTGGTTAGGGTTATGGTTAGGGTTAGGGGTGTGTTGTGGTTAGGGTTGGGATTAGGGTTAGGGTTGGGATTAGGGTTTGGGGTGTGTTAGGGTTAGGGTTGTGGTTAGGGGTGTGTTGGGGTTAGGGTTGTGATTAGGGTTATGGCTAGAGTTGAGATTAGGAATAGGGGTGTGTTGGGGTTAGTGTTGGAGTTAGAATTGAGGGGTTTCCACGTTTTAGGCACATCAGGGGTCTCCAAACGCAACATGGCGCCACCATTGATTCCAGCCAATCTTGCATTCAAAAAGTCAAATGGTGCTCCCTCCCTTCCGAGCCCCGACGTGCACCCAAACAGTAGTTTATCCCCACATATGGGATACCAGCATACTCAGGACAAACTGGGCAATAATTATTGGGGTTCAATTTTTCCTGCTACCCTTGCAAAAATAAATTGCTTGCTAAAACATAATTTTCATTCCTCAAAAATTATTTTTTATTTTCATGGCTCTGCGTTATAAACTTCTGTGAAGCACTTGGGGGTTCAAAGTGCTCACCACACATCTAAATAAGTTCCATGGGGGGTCTAGTTTACAAAATGGGGTCACTTGTGGGGGGTTTCTACTGTTTAGACACATCAGGGGCTCTGCAAGCGCAACGTGATGCCCGCAGACCATTCCATCAAAGTCTGCATTTCAAAAGTCAGTACTTCCCTTCGGAGCACCGACGTGTGCCCGAACAGTGGTTTACCCTTAGATATGGGGTATCAGTGAACTCAGGACAAACTGGGCAACAACTATTTGGGTCCAATTTCTACTGTTACCCTTGTGAAAATAAAAAATTGCTTGCTAAAAAATAATTTTTGAGGAAAGAAAAATGATTTTTTATTTTCACGGCTCTGCGTTATAAACTTCTGTGAAGCACTTGGGGGTTCAAAGTGGTCACCGCACATCTAGATTAGTTCCATGGGAGGTCTAGTTTCCAAAATAAGTTCACATGTGGGGGAGCTCCAATGTTTAGGCACACAGGGGCTCTCCAAACGCGACATGGTGTCCGCTAACGTTTAGAGCAAATTTTTCAGTCAAAAAGCCAAATGGCGCTCCTTCCCTTCCGAGCCCTGCCATGTGCCCAAACAGTAGTTTACCCCCACATGTGAGATATCAGTGTACTCAGGAGAAATTTACCAATAAATTTTAGGATCCATTTTATCCTGTTGCCCATGTGGAAATGAAAAAAATGAGGCTAAAAGAAATTTTTGTGAAAAAAAAGTACTTTTTCATTTTTATGGATAAATTTGTGAAGCACCTGGGGGTTCAAAGTGCTTACTATGCATCTAGATAAGTTCCATTGGGGTTTAGTTTCCAAAATGGGGTCACATGTGGGGGAGCTCCAATGTTGCACACAGGGGCTCTCCCAACGCGACATGGTGTCTGCTAAAGATTGGAGCCAATTTTTCATTGAAAAAGTCAAATGGCGCTCCTTCCCTTCAAGCCCTGTCGTGCGCCCAAACAGTGGTCCTTCCCCACATATGGGGTATCGGCGTACTCAGGACAAATTGTACAATAACTTTTATCATCCAGTTTCTCTTTTTACCCTTGGGAAAATAAAAAAAATGTTGCTAAAACATCATTTTTGTGACTAAAAAGTTAAATGTTCATTTTTTCCTTCCATGTTGCTTCTGCTGCTGTGAAGCACCTGAAGGGTTAATAAACTTCTTGAATGTGGTTTTAAGTACCTTGAGGGGTGCACTTTTTAGAATGGTGTCACTTTTGGGTATTTTCAGCCATATAGACCCCTCAAACTGACTTCAAATGTGAGGTGGTCCCTAAAAAAATGGTTTTGAAAATTTTGTTGTAAAAATGAGAAATCGCTGGTCAAATTTTAACCCTTATAACTTCCTAGCAAAAACAAATTTGTTTCCAAAATTGTGCTGATGTAAAGTAGACATGTGGGTTATGTTATTTATTAACTTTTTTGTGTCACATAACTCTCTCGTTTAACAGAATAAAAATTCTAATTTTGAAAATTGCGAAATTTTCAAAATTTTTTGCCAAATTTCCATTTTTTCCACAAATAAACGCAAAAATTATCAACCTAAATTTACCACTAACATGAATCCCAATATGTCTCGAAAAAACATTCTCAGAACCGCTAGGATCCGTTGAAGCGTTCCTGAGTTATTACCTCATAAAAGGACTCCGAATTGCAAGGTCCGAATTGCAAAAAACGGCCAGGTCATTAAGGTCAAAATAGGCTGGGTCATGAAGGGGTTAAGGATGAGGGTGGATCAATCATGCTTTGGGGTTGTGTTGCAGCCCATGGCGCAGGGAACATTTCACGGGTAGAGGAAAGAAAGGATTTAATGAAATTTCAACAAATTCTTGATGCAAACATAACACCATGTGTAAAAAGCTGAAGTTGAAAAGATATATATATTTTTTGCCTAAAATATGAAGGAAATGTGTCATCTTTAACTTTAGACCTTTTAGAGATCAATTTCATCCTCAACTTGCTTACAATAACAGTAATTTTGACCAGGGTTGCCCAAACTTTTACATGCCACTGTATATATACTGTACATACATAGAAGGCATTGCTATGCGAGAAGATTTTAAATAACTTGGCAGGAATTACACCAGCTCATAAATGTTTATTTTTGATCACATTTTCTGTATATGCCTTTAAAGTATAAAGACATTTCCTTAAAGATAAGTGGTACAATATGTTCTTGGATATTTATACTCATAAAAGTATATTAAGACTGTAAAACCTTCCACTTTCATAACTACCCTGCATATATATATAATTAAACCTCAACACGTGCTAAACTTTATGGAAATCTCTTTAGATTATATATAATATTTGCAGTTTGTAATTTAAACCAAAATGTAAGATATCTACAAACTTTATGACCCTGGGTGAAGGTGTTATTCTTTACAAACAATTTCAAGCTGTTTTTTTAATACTACTTTGGGTTAAGTCGAAGTAAAACTCTATATGAATACAACTATAAAAAATAATAATAAAATACCGATTGTGTTGAGCTGCTTAATAAAATGTTAAATGCAAAAAAAGCATTAAATTTAAACTGTTGTGTTATTTATCTGATACTTTTCAATATATCTTCACAACACACTTGAGTAATTATTAAAAGCCCCTTCTACTATACTACACTAAATAGATCAGCACCCTTGACGAGTAGCATTTACTTTAGTGCTCCACCCAGGAAAATATCTGCATGTAGTTTGTATGTTCTCTGTCAGATCACCGCCGCTGCCCCTGCTGCGCGCTCATACTTACAATTCTACCGCGTTCCGGTGCTTCTGTTCTCCCTCCAGCGCCGGCTCCTCTGCTCGCACCTCCGGCTTCTGCTTCCTGTCGGGCGTGCGCGCACTAGGTTTCACTGCACACTCGCACACTGTCTTCTATGATCTGCCGCTCCTTCCGCTGTTCTCTATGCCCCTGGAGGACCTTGACCCAGAAGGTACGCTGCCGCTCTGCATATCAGGCCGCCTCTTCCTTTCGGCTGTGCCTGATTGTCATTTGTTTTCCTAGCAAGTGTCTCTGGCCCTCACGCTTCTCTGCGTGCTCTGCATTTTCTCTGTGGCCTAGTCTTTCGTCTCTAGCTACCGTTTCCTGTGCTTAACCATTTTCTGTATTTCCTTGTTCCCTTTCAGCTCCAGCCCTCCTGTGTCTCCGTTTCCTCGGTGCTCCTGCTCCTCCGTTCGTTCCTGCTGCCGTCGCCCTCCCCGCTCGTCCGTTGTCCTGTTTCCTCATCTATTCCTCTGGTTTGTGTCCCGTCAGTCTTTTGTCAGTCTGCCGTTTCCACGTCTCGTCCTCTTTCATGTTTTGCTTCCCGTCGTCCCTGCCTAGTCGTTTACCTTCCCTCCTTCGTTTGGCACCAGCTGCCGTACAGTAGTCTCCCCTGGGCCTGCTCCTAACGCTCCCTGTATTGGGGGTGGTCTACCTGGTCCACTCGCCCTGGGAAGGTTCGCTGTCGCAGTCCAGAGGGTTCACCACTTTAGTTCTCTTAGCCCGAAATCTGTTATGACCCCAATGGCGAGGGTCTCAGAGATATCAGCAAGTCTGCGAAGTACAAAAATCCAGTTCATAGGGCAGTGGTAACTGGGTTGACCATATATCTACTCCTAACGCCAACACTAGAAGTAGCCGGGGAACGTGCCTACGTTGGTCGCTAGATGTCTCGCGCCAGCCGGAGAGCTAACTACCCCTAGAAGAGGAAAACAAAGACCTCTCTTGAATCCAGAGAAAAGACCCCAAAAGTAGGATAGAAGCCCCCCACAAATAATAACGGTGAGGTAAGAGGAAATGACAAACACAGAGATGAACTAGGTTTAGCAAAGAGAGGCCCACTTACTAATAGCAGAATGTAGAAAGATAACTTATATGGTCAACAAAAACCCTATCAAAAATCCACACTGGAGATTCATGAACCCCCGAACCGTCTAACGGCCCGGGGGGAGAACACCAGCCACCCTAGAGCTTCCAGCAAGGTCAGGATACAGATTATATACAAGCTGGACAAAAATGCAAACAAAAACAAATAGCAAAAAGCAAGAAAGCAGACTTAGCTTAATCAAACAGGAACCAGGATCAGAAGACAAGAGCACAACAGATTAGCTCTGATATCAACGTTGCCAGGCATTGAACTGAAGGTCCAGGGAGCTTATATAGCAACACCCCTGACCTAACGACCCAGGTGAGCATACAAGGGATGAATGGCATACCCAGAGTCAAATCACTAGTAGCCACTAGAGGGAGCCAAAAGGTAAATTCACAACAGTACCCCCCCCCTTAGTGAGGGGTCACCGAACCCTTACCAAGACCACCAGGGCGATCAGGATGAGCGGCGTGAAAGGCACGAACTAAATCGGCCGCATGCACATCAGAGGCGACCACCCAGGAATTATCCTCCTGACCATAGCCCTTCCACTTGACCAGGTACTGAAGCCTCCGCCTGGAGAGACGAGAATCTAAGATCTTCTCCACCACGTACTCCAACTCGCCCTCAACCAACACCGGAGCAGGAGGCTCAGCAGAAGGAACCACAGGCACAACGTACCGCCGCAACAAGGACCTATGAAATACGTTGTGAATGGCAAACGACACCGGAAGATCCAGGCGAAAGGATACAGGATTAATGATTTCCAATATCTTGTAAGGACCAATGAAGCGAGGCTTAAATTTGGGAGAGGAGACCTTCATAGGAACAAATCGAGAAGACAGCCATACCAAATCCCCAACGCGAAGTCGGGGACCCACACCGCGGCGGCGGTTGGCAAAACGCTGAGCCTTCTCCTGTGACAACTTCAAGTTGTCCACCACATGATTCCAGATCCACTGCAACCTATCCACCACAGAATCCACCCCAGGACAGTCAGAAGGCTCCACATGCCCCGAGGAAAAACGAGGATGGAAACCAGAGTTGCAGAAAAATGGCGAAACCAAGGTGGCAGAACTAGCCCGATTATTAAGGGCAAATTCAGCCAACGGCAAGAAGGTCACCCAATCATCCTGATCAGAAGAGACAAAACACCTCAAATACGCTTCCAGAGTCTGATTAGTTCGTTCCGTCTGTCCGTTAGTCTGTGGATGAAAAGCGGACGAAAACGACAAATCAATGCCCATCCTACCACAAAAGGATCGCCAGAACCTGGAAACAAACTGGGATCCTCTGTCCGACACAATATTCTCAGGAATGCCGTGCAAACGAACCACGTTCTGGAAGAACACAGGAACCAGATCAGAAGAGGAAGGCAGCTTAGGCAAAGAAACCAGATGGACCATCTTGGAGAAACGATCAGATATCACCCAGATGACAGACATGCCCTGAGACACCGGAAGATCCGAAATGAAATCCATAGAGATGTGTGTCCAAGGTCTCTTCGGGACAGGCAAGGGCAAGAGCAACCCGCTGGCACGAGAACAGCAAGGCTTAGCTCGAGCACAAGTACCACAGGACTGCACAAATGACCGCACATCTCTTGACAAGGAAGGCCACCAAAAGGACCTGGCCACCAGATCTCTGGTGCCAAAAATTCCCGGGTGCCCTGCCAACACCGAGGAATGAACCTCGGAAATTACTCTGCTGGTCCATTTAGCAGGCACAAACAATCTGTCAGGTGGACAAGAGTCAGGCCTACCAGCCTGAAATCTCTGCAACACACGTCGCAGATCTGGAGAAATAGCTGACAAGATAACTCCTTCCTTAAGAATACCCACAGGTTCAGCGACTCCAGGAGCATCAGGCACAAAGCTCCTAGACAGAGCATCTGCCTTCACATTCTTAGAACCTGGTAAATACGAGACCACAAAGTCAAAACGGGAGAAAAACAATGACCAGCGGGCCTGTCTAGGATTCAGGCGTTTAGCAGACTCGAGGTACATCAGATTTTTGTGATCAGTCAAGACCACCACACGATGCTTAGCACCCTCGAGCCAATGACGCCACTCCTCAAATGCCCACTTCATGGCCAACAACTCCCGATTGCCCACATCATAATTTCGCTCTGCCGGCGAAAACTTCCTAGAGAAAAAGGCACAAGGTCTCATAGTAGAGCAACCAGGGCCTCTCTGCGACAAAACGGCCCCTGCCCCAATCTCCGAAGCATCCACCTCAACTTGAAAGGGAAGTGAGATGTCAGGCTGGCACAAAACAGGCGCCGAAGTAAACCGGCGTTTCAACTCCTGGAAAGCCTCCACGGCAGCAGGAGCCCAGTTAGCCACATCAGAGCCTTTCTTGGTCATATCCGTCAACGGTTTAACAACGCTAGAAAAATTAGCGATAAAACGACGGTAGAAGTTAGCAAAACCCAAGAACTTTTGAAGACTCTTAACTGACGAGGGTTGAGTCCAATCATGAATAGCTCGGACCTTGACTGGGTCCATCTCCACAGCAGAAGGGGAAAAAATGAACCCTAAAAAGGGAACCTTCTGTACACCAAAGAGACACTTTGAGCCTTTAACAAACAAACAATTTTCACGCAAAATCTTGAAAACCATCCTGACCTGCTCCACATGCGAGTCCCAATCATCAGAAAAAAACAGAATATCATCCAGATAAACGATCAAAAATTTATCCAGATACTTCCGGAAAATGTCATGCATAAAGGACTGAAAAACTGAAGGTGCATTGGAGAGCCCAAATGGCATCACCAAGTACTCAAAATGACCTTCGGGCGTATTGAATGCGGTTTTCCATTCATCTCCTTGCTTAATGCGCACAAGGTTGTACGCACCACGAAGGTCTATCTTGGTGAACCACTTGGCACCTTTAATCCGGGCAAACAAGTCTGACAACAGCGGCAAAGGATACTGAAATTTGACAGTGATCTTATTTAAAAGCCGATAGTCAATACAAGGCCTCAAAGATCCGTCCTTTTTGGCCACAAAAAAGAATCCCGCACCAAGAGGGGAAGAAGAAGGACGGATATGCCCCTTCTCCAGAGACTCCTTGATATATGAACGCATTGCGGTATGTTCAGGTACCGACAGATTAAACAGTCTTCCCTTAGGAAACTTACTGCCTGGAATCAAATCTATTGCACAGTCACATTCCCGATGAGGAGGCAATGCACTTGACCTAGACTCGCTGAAGACATCCTGATAATCAGACAAATACGCCGGAACTTCCGAAGGCGTAGAAGTAGCAATAGACACGGGCAGGGAATCTCCATGAATTCCATGACAGCCCCAACTTGACACTGACATTGCCTTCCAGTCCAAGACTGGATTATGGGTCTGTAACCATGGCAAACCCAAAACAACCAAATCATGCATCTTATGCAGAACAAGAAAACGTATCACCTCCCGATGTTCAGGAGTCATGCACATGGTAACCTGTGTCCAAAACTGCGGTTTATTTTCTGCCAATGGCGTAGCATCAATACCCCTAAGAGGGATAGGATTTTCTAATGGCTCAAGAACAAAACCGCAGCGCTTGGCAAATGACAGATCCATAAGACTCAGGGCAGCACCTGAATCTACAAACGCCATGACAGGATACGATGACAGTGAGCAAATCAAAGTTACAGATAGAATAAACTTAGGTTGCAAATTACCAATGGCGACAGGACTAACAACCTTAGTAAGACGCTTAGAGCATGCTGAGATAACATGTGTAGAATCACCACAGTAGTAACACAAGCCATTCTGGCGTCTATGAATTTTCCGCTCATTTCTAGTCAGGATTCTATCACATTGCATTAAATCAGGTGCCTGTTCAGATAACACCATGAGGGAATTTGCGGTTTTGCGCTCCCGCAACCGCCGGTCAATTTGAATTGCCAGGGCCATGGAATCATTCAGACCTGTGGGAATGGGAAAACCCACCATCACATTCTTAATGGCTTCAGAAAGGCCATTTCTAAAATTTGCAGCCAATGCACACTCGTTCCACTGGGTCAGCACGGACCATTTCCGAAATTTTTGGCAATACACTTCAGCCTCGTCCTGACCCTGAGACATAGCCAGCAAGGCTTTTTCTGCCTGAATCTCAAGATTGGGTTCCTCATAAAGCAAACCGAGCGCCAGAAAAAACGCATCAATATCAGCCAATGCCGGATCTCCTGGCACCAGCGAGAAAGCCCAATCCTGGGGGTCGCCCCGTAAAAAAGAAATAACAATTTTCACTTGCTGAGCGGAGTCTCCAGAGGAACAGGGTCTCAGGGACAAAAACAATTTACAATTATTCCTGAAATTTCTAAACTTAAATCGATCTCCGGAAAACAGTTCAGGAATCGGTATCTTAGGTTCTGACATAGGATTTCTGGTAACATAATCTTGTATGCCCTGCACACGAGCAGCAAGCTGGTCCACACTTGTAATCAAGGTCTGGACATTCATGTCTGCAGCAATCACAAGCCACTCAGAGGTAAAGGGGAAAAGAAAAAAAAAATGAGAGAGAGAAAAAAAAAAAAAACCTCAGAACTTTCTTTCTTATAATCCCGCTTCTGCAATGCATTTAACATTTAATACTGGCCTGGCAAACTGTTATGACCCCAATGGCGAGGGTCTCAGAGATATCAGCAAGTCTGTGAAGTACAAAAATCCAGCTCATAGGGCAGTGGTAACTGGGTTGACCATATATCTACTCCTAACGCCAACACTAGAAGTAGCCGGGGAACATGCCTACGTTGGTCGCTAGATGTCTCGCGCCAGCCGGAGAGCTAACTACCCCTAGAAGAGGAAAACAAAGACCTCTCTTGCCTCCAGAGAAAAGACCCCAAAAGTAGGATAGAAGCCCCCCACAAATAATAACGGTGAGGTAAGAGGAAATTACAAACACAGAGATGAACTAGGTTTAGCAAAGAGAGGCCCACTTACTAATAGCAGAATGTAGAAAGATAACTTATATGGTCAACAAAAACCCTATCAAAAATCCACACTGGAGATTCAAGAACCCCCGAACCGTCTAACGGCCCGGGGGGAGAACACCAGCCACCCTAGAGCTTCCAGCAAGGTCAGGATACAGATTATATACAAGCTGGACAAAAATGCAAACAAAAACAAATAGCAAAAAGCAAGAAAGCAGACTTAGCTTAATCAAACAGGAACCAGGATCAGAAGACAAGAGCACAACAGATTAGCTCTGATATCAACGTTGCCAGGCATTGAACTGAAGGTCCAGGGAGCTTATATAGCAACACCCCTGACCTAACGACCCAGGTGAGCATACAAGGGATGAATGACATACCCAGAGTCAAATCACTAGTAGCCACTAGAGGGAGCCAAAAGGTAAATTCACAACAGAAATCGTAACAGTACAATCAGGCCATGGATCCCGCTGGTACTTCCATTGCCACCCAAAAGGAACTGACGTTTCTACGGGAGAACCAAACCAGGATCATGTTTTTTTTTAAATCTATGGAATCCCGTTTAACTGCTCTTCAGCCCTCTGACCCGGGGAGTGCAGCCCAGCTGGCCAGTCTCCAGCAGGAGCTTGCCCAGCAACGTGTTACTCAGGGCCACATACTTAATTTTATGGCTTCGGTGGACAACTGTCTGCTCTCCCTACAAACTGCTGCCTCCGCTCCTGCCCAGATTCCTGCTTCACATCCACCTCTCCGTCTGGCTAAACCTCCGCGTTATAGTGGAGACCCCAAATTATGTCGGAGTTTTCTTAATCAGTGTCAGTTACACTTCGAATTACTGCCACAGCAATACCCCACTGACCGAGCAAAGGTGGCTTTTATTGTGTCTCACTTGGAGGGTGAGGCTTTGGCCTGGGTTAATCCCCTTTGGGAGCGAGACGATCCTCTCGTCTCCCAACTTTCTACTTTTTTGGAGACTTTTCGTAAGGTCTTCGATGAGCCAGGGCGACTAGCCTCTAGTACTGAGTCTCTTTTTAGTCTCCACCAGGGCACCCTTTCTGTCGGCCAGTACGCCATTCGTTTTTGTACTTTGGCTTCCGAGCTGGGTTGGAATAATGAGGCTTTGGTGGGAGCTTTTTGACGCGGTCTCTCTGGTCGAATTAAGGACGAGTTGGCGGGTAGGGACACTCCAACATCCTTAGAGGATCTTATTTCCCTTGCAACCCGTATTGATTTGCGTTTTCGGGAACGTCTCTGTGAATCAGCCAGGGAGAAGAGGTTTCCCCGACAAGCTCCGCCCTCTCGCAGTCCTCCTCGTTTTCTACAGGTCTCTCCTTCTACGACATCGAAACCTGAGCCCATGCAAGTGGACCATATCAAGCCGGCGGAACTGCGTCGCAAGGAGAGACTCGCACAGGGTCTCTGCTTTTATTGTGGCAGCGCCTCTCATCTCCTATGTTCCTGTCCAGTGAGGCCGGGAAACGCTTCCACCTAGGACAGGTAAGGGAGGCCTACCTAGGTGATAGTGATACCTCTCTACCCTTTACTCTCTCTGTCCTGTTGCATTTTGGTTCTAGTCGCTTTTCTGAGATGGCCTATATTGATTCCGGGGCTGCAGGGAGTTTTATTCAACTTGAGGCAGTCAGAAGGTTCCGAATTCCTGTCAGATCCTTGGAGTGTCCTCGGCAATTAGCTTCAGTTGACGGCCGGCCCTTGCAGGAGACCGTTACCCTGGTCACCGAAGTAGAGCTGCAAATCGGAGCTTTGCATCAAGGGAAGATAGCTTTTTACGTCCTGCCTTCCTTGTCTCATACGTTTCTCCTAGGTCTTCCTTGGTTAAGAAAACACGAGCCTGTTTTGGATTGGCAGTCTGGTGATGTCCTCCGATGGGGTCATTCCTGTCAGACCAGACTAGATGCCTGCGCCCTGTTCTTCCTATGAGGTCGTCTGTATCTACCACTCCACCAACGGGTTTGCCTTCGGCCTACCATTCCTTTGCAGATGTCTTCATATGACTGTCTGATCGACCTCGTTCCTGGTTCAACTACACCCAGGGGATGAATTTATGCACTGAATCCTCTTGAGTCTCAAGCCATGACAGAGTATGTACAGGAAAATTTGGCCAGGGGTTTCATCCGAAAGTCCTCCTCACCCGCGGGCGCGGGTTTCTTTTTTGATAAGAAGAAGGATGGAACCCTCCATCCCTGCATTGACTACCGAGGTCTCAACTCTATAACTATTAAGAACAAGTATCCACTGCCTCTTATTCCTGAATTCTTTGATCAGCTATGGGGAGCATGAGTCTTTACTAAGCTGGATCTTCGTGGGGCCTATAACCTAATCCGAATTCGTTCCGGAGATGAGGGGAAGACCGCTTTCAATACCAGAGATGGCCATTATGAGTACCTGGTCATGCCCTTCGGCTTATGCAATGCCCCCGCAGTTTTCCAAGAATTTATTAATGACATTTTCTGAGACCTTTTGTATTCTTGCGTGGTGGTATACTTGGACGATATTCTCGTTTACTCTCCTGATCTTTCTACTCACAGAAGCGACGTTCGTCGTGTTCTTCTGCGTCTGAGGGAGAATCGCCTTTTCGCCAAGATCGAAAAGTGCGCCTTTGAACTGTCGTCTCTTCCATTCCTGGGGTACATCATCTCCGACACAGGTTTGTGTATGGATCCGGAAAAGGTGTCCGCCGTGCTCAACTGGTCTCGTCCTCTTGGTGTCAAAGCTATCCAGTGATTCCTTGGTTTCGTGAATTATTATCGACAGTTCATCCCTCACTTTTCTTCTCTGACCAGACCCATTATCTCTTTGATTTGCAAGGGATCCAATCCTCACATCTGGTCTTCTGAAGCTGAAGATGCCTTTCTGTCTCTGAAACAAGCCTTCTCCACAGCTCCCGTACTTCATCGCCCTGAGGCTAATAAACCTTTTATTCTTGAGGTAGACGCATCTGCTGTAGGAGCCGGAGCAGTACTTTCTCAAAAGTCTTTGTCTGGGCGAATCGTCACCTGCGTTTTTTTCTCCAAAACTTTTTCCTCGTCTGAACGAAACTATTCTATTGGTGACAGGGAGTAGTTGGCCATCAAGTTGGCGTTGGAAGAGTGGAGGTACCTATTGGAAGGAGCTATTCACCCGTTCAAGATTTATACGGATCACAAGAACCTAGCCTATATTCGTTCGGCACAAAGACTTAATCCCCGGCAAGCCAGATGGTCTCTCTTCTTTGCTTGTTTTAATTTTGAATTACATTTTGTCCAGGCAATAAAAATCTTAAGGCCGATGCCCTCTCCAGATCCTTTTTGTCTACCGATTCGGAGGAAGAACCCACGCACATCTTGGAATCTTGGATCCCTCCAAAGTCATCGTAGTAGCTCCCATCAATCTGTCTTCTTTGCCTCCGGGCAAAGCCTTCGTCTCTGAGCGCTACAGGAGGCGGGCCTTACGTTGGGGACATGCCTCCAAATTTGCTGGTCATGTTGGTTTTAAGAAGACTCTCATGTTTGTGTCTCGCTACTATTGGTGGCCAACTCTTTCCCAAGATGTCCAAAGTTTTATTGCCTCCTGTCCGTCTTGTGCCAAGAACAAGATACCTAGGCAACGGCCCTGTGGACTTCTTCATCCGCTTCCAGTGCCTTCGGCTCCATGGCAACACATTGCAATGGATTTTATCACCGATTTACCTCGCTCTTCCAGCTGCACCGTCATCCTTGTGGTTGTGGATAGGTTCTCAAAAATGGCACATTTCATATCCCTTCCTGGTTTACCCTCTGCACCTGAATTGGCAAAAGTTTTTATTCACCATATTTTTCATATTCATGGCTTCCCTCAGCATATCGTTTCGGATAGAGGAGTTCAATTCACCTCTCGGTTCTGGAGAGCTCTTTGTGAATTTATGAACATCTCGCTTGACTTCTCTTCTGCCTACCACCCACAGTCCAACGGACAAGTGGAACGCACTAATCAGACTCTGGTGACTTATCTTCGTCATTTTTCTAATTCCCATCACAGTGACTGGTCCGATTTACTCTTTTGGGCTTAATTCGCATACAACAATCATCCCAGTGAATCTTCTTCCAAGTCGCCTTTCTTTGTCATCTACAGGCAACATCCTGGTGTACCTCTACCGGTTCCTCCTGTCTCGGGGGTGCCGGCGGCTGATCTTTTGTCCGGGGAGTTCTCCAGGATCTGGCAGGAGACCAAGACCGCTCTTGAATTTGTGCGTGACAGAATGAAAAGGCATGCTGACAAGAGGCGCTTAGATCCTCCATTATATCATCCTGGTGATAGGGTATGGTTATCCTCTAAATTTGTTCGTTTAAAGATTCCTTCACGTAAATTGGGTCCTCATTATATTGGTCCCTTTGAGGTCTTAACCCGCATTAATGATGTCTCTTATAAGCTAAAGTTACCTTCTTCGCTCCGTATTCCTAATTCTTTCCACGTTTCCCTCCTGAAACCACTTGTTCTCAACCGATTTCATGCCTCTACTGCTCATTCTCCCCAGCCTGCCTCCGCTAATGATGTTTTTGAGGTCAAGGACATCTTGGCCATGAAGAGAATGAGAGGGAGGACCTTTTTTCTGGTGGATTGGAAGGGTTTTGGTCCCGAGGAAAGATCTTGGGAGCCTCGGGAGAACATCCAGGCTCCCCAAGTTTTGGCTACATTTCTTTCCGGTCTTAGGAAGGGGGGATGTAAGGGGGGTACTGTCAGATCACCGCCGCTGACCCTGCTGTGCGCTCATACTTACCATTCTGCGGCATTCCGGCACGCTCCTGTTCTCCCACCAGCGCCGGCTCCTTTGCTCGCACCTCCGGCTTCTGCTTCCTGTCGGGCACGCGTGCACTAGGTTTCACTGCGCATGCGCACACTGTCTTCTATGATCTGCCGCTCCTTCTGCTGTTCTCTATGACCCTGAAGGACCTTGACCCGGAAGGTAAACTGCCGCTCTGCATATCAGGCCGCCTCTTCCTTTCAGCTGTGCCTGATTGTCATTTGTTTTCCTAGCAAGTGTCTCTGGCTCTCACGCTTCTCTGCATGCAATTTTCTCTGTGGCCTAGTCTTTCGTCTCTAGCTACCGTTTCCTGTGCTTAACCATTTTGTGTTTTTCCTTGTTCCCTTTCAGCTCCAGCCCTCCTGTGTCTCCGTTTCCCCGGTGCTCCTGCTCCTCAGTTCGTTCCTGCTGCCGTCGCCCTCCCCGCTCGTCCATTGTCCTGTTTCCTCATCTGTTCCTCTGGTTTGTCTCCCGTCAGTCTTTTGTCAGTTTCCCATTTCCACGTCTCGTCCTCTTTCATGTTTTGTTTCCCGTCGTCCCTGCCTAGTCGTTTACCTTCCCTCCTTCGTTTGGTACCAGCTGCCGTACAGTAGTCTCCCCTGGGCCTGCTCCTAACGCTCCCTGTATTGGGGGTGGTCTACCTTTTTGCAGGTGAAGCACGATGTGTTTGTCTTTCTGTCCTTATTGCTAAGGCAGACCTGACACCTCTTTCTTTTAGAATCAGGTGGTCTCACTGGGGTTGTGGCTGTTGTGGTTGATGTTGAGGCAGGGCTGGTTGAGGAGGATGCTGGTGATGATGCTCTTTGTGTTGTCCTGGGTGTGGACGAAGCACTTGTTGAGCTCTGGAGTTGTCGGACCAAGGCTGCAGCAGCTGGGTCTCGGGGCACTCGTTCCCTTTGGTCAATGTGCGCCTTGACAAGGGATCTTCCTAGTTCCTCAAGAAACATCCTCCGCTTGTTTTTTTTCTTTGAATTCCATCCTTGGTAAATGTGGGTCCACAACACAAATGAATTGCATGCTGACACATCAAGGATGTTGTAAAATACAACCATTGGCCATCTCCTAGTCATTCGCTGGCAAGTGTAGGTGGCAGTCAGCTTGTCCAGGTTGTCCACTCCTCCTTTGTTTTTGTTATAGTCCAGGATGATTCTGGGCTTTTTGTCACTTCCTGATGACACAGCTGCATCTTTGTGAAGTGTGGACATCAGTACCACATTCCGTCGTTTTTTGGGGCAGTATGAAACAGCAGTGGTGGTGTCTGTAAAAACAAACTTTGAGGAAAGTGGAGCCCTGTCCTTCATCTGCAACAATTCAGCGGGCAGCTCAGGTTTGGTTTTTTTCACTGTGCCCACCATGGTGATTTTCCTCCTGAGAAGTTCTTGTCCAAGGTCATAGCTGGTAAAAAAATTGTCACAAGTAATGTTGTGACCCTGCAATCCAGTAGTCATATCGAGGACTACACGTTTTCCTTGTTTTTTTTCAGGGATGCCTCTTGCAGACTTGCCAGTGTAAATCTGTAGATTCCATGCATAGCTAGTTTTTGCATCACAGGCTGCCCAGATTTTTATGCCGTATTTGCCTGGCTTACTTGGCATGTATTGCCGGAAGGGGCATTTTCCGCGGAAAGAGAGAAAACGTTCGTCTACTGTCACCTCTGGCTCTGGGTTGAACATCAGTGGAAGGAGCTGCACCCATTTCTCTCAAACATCCCTGATGGGAGCAAGTTTGTCAGATTTTGTTCTGGTGTCTCTGTTGTCAAATCTGAGGACTCTTGATATAATTTGAAACTTTTGAAGTGACATTGTTGCCCAGAAAATATTCCTGCCTGTCGATGCATCCCAGAGACTATCAGTGGCCTCATTGCAGGATGTGTACACTCCAGCAAGGAGAAGAACACCAATGTAGGCATCCAGGACATCATCATGAAGGTCATTCCACATGTTGCCGTGGACTTTTTTCCTTCAAGGTTTGTCATAGCAATATTGACTTTTTTTTATTGACAATGGCATAAACAGATCAAAACATGTCTTGATGTCACTTACTCTTGTCACAGCAAACCTTGTGATCCCAGGGGTCATTTTTATGACATTTGCAGCATCTGCCCTGCCATGTACATCTGGAGGTACTGAGCTCTAACTGATCTTGCCACTTTTGGATTTGAATCTTTCAGCGGGAGCAGCTTCAGCACCAGTGACCTCCTCATCAGACTGATCAGAACTGTCTGTGTCTTCCGGTTGATACTCCACATCATCTTCCTCCTCAGAAACCTGTTCATCTGTATCAGTTTGCTGCTGTGTGTCCTCTGATTCATTATCATCTAAGATATAATCCAGAATTTGGCTTACATCAAATCTTCTCCTCATTGTTGCATGTGTAAACTGGAGATTTATACTCTGCAAAGTACCAACTCTAAGCTGATTTGGCCATACATGCCTGGACATGTCTCTAACTCAAGTTGATGGAGGTAGAGCTGGCTGTGGGCTGTTGGTTTTTATTGTGTTTATGAGTTCAGTTTTGGGACTTATTATTGTTTTTTACTCTTATATTAGACCTGGGTCGAAATTGACCCCAACAACACAAATTTTATAATTTTAATAAGAGCATTTTACAATTTAGTAAAATAGTTTTATTTTATTGTATTTTGTTTTAAAATAAGTTCCTGAAAAAGTCAAAAAGTCTTGATGCAATAAACAAATGTATGTAGAATTTGTATGCATTTAAAACCTAAAACGGGTCGGTCACGACCCTAACACTAGAGGAAGGTTAAGTCAGTAAAACGATCCCTGTTTTTTTGTTACATCAGATGACAAATCCTTTTTTTTGGATGGAAAATGTACATAAAATAGTAGATTTTTTTTTTGTCTTAATTTTGTGTTGTTTAACTCTGATGTGCATATTTAGGTCTAATAGGTAGAAGTGTAACTTGAAAGCACATATCAATATATGTTACATAAGTGTTGTATTTTTATTGTTTGGGTATACATGTATTGTATTCATAGATTTTATATATTGAATCATATCCACTGGTACTAAACTAACAAACAAATCACAATAGTCTCTTGAGTAAACAGGTTCTTCTCTTTCAAATGACAAACCCAAACAGAAACTCCTTGTAGATTCACATCTTGGTCAGAGACAATGGGCAGTTGGCTACACAGGTGCATGATTTTGGCAAATAACAATAGTAGCTGAAAGACTAAATTGATCCAGCATAATATGCTCAATACAAAAGATCATGGACGTATTGTTGAAGAACCAGTGTCTTCATTTACCAATTGTATTTCCACGCCTTGGATTATGTTTTGTGACATCACAGGTGCAGACAGGGAACACATTGCATACAGGCAAAGCTAAACCTTGAACCAAGCAAAGTCACTAATATTTCATCATGAAAAGCATTATGTAAGCAGAAAATAAATGGTTTTTATAATGCGTAGGTCAGCAAACTTAAATTAAGGTTACATTACATTTTGTATGATCAGTTTACTTCAACCTCTTACAAATAAATCAGTCGGTACAATTAAAATTACTTGAATGTAAATAATATTTTTTACTTCTATATATATATATTCAGATAATGTGCATTCAAAAACTTGAGTTACCTTTCACTATAATGGTGTAACAACTTATAGCAAAAAGAAAGCAGAATGACACCTCATGGATGAACGAGAGCAGATCAGTGCCTCATGGGAAGCATAGCCATAAAGGGTAGCTATCCCAATCTTTCCTCACCTGGATGATTTGGGCCACAATTCTCATAAATACATTTATTTTTTTCTGGAACTCCTTTCACATTTAAAGTGACATGGAATAAATGGTGCTATAATAATAATAATAATAATAATAATAGCTACTGCCCTGATCACAGTGCAGTGGGCAGGGTCCCACCTTTACTACAGATACAAGTACAAAAAATGGGAAACAAATCTTCCACTATATTCAGATTAGAAAAAAAAATCACAAGCTTCTCTTTTTATCTCATACAAAGATCTTTATTAGTAATGAGCAAATATACCCGTTACTCGAGATTTCTCGAGCATGCTCAGGGGTCCTCCGGGTATTTTTTAGTGCTCGGAGATTTAGTTTTTCTTGCCACAGCTGAATGATTTACATCTGTTAGCCAGCATAAGTACATGTGGGGGTTGCCTGGTTGCTAGGGAACCCCCACATGTACTTATACCGGTTAACAGATGTAAATCATTCAGCTGCGGCAAGAAAAACTAAATCTCCAAGCACTAAAAAATACACGGAGGACCCCCAAGTGTGCTCGAGAAATCTCGAGTAACGAGTATATTTGCTCATCACTAATCTTTATTGATATAGGGAAAAGTATAAATATACCAAAACATGTAAAATAAAGGATAGATCGGGGCTGCATGGAAAAAGGCATTTTTATTAATCAGTTGAAATGTATTGTTTTATACTGATTTATAAACCTGTGATAATTCATGTAGCAACTTTCTAGATTTTATACTATTATGTTATTGTACTGTATATAATTTTGGATGTTTTATTACATTATATATTTTTCTCTAATAATAAAGACCTCTCCTACAGATGAATGGAGAAGACACTGTATACAATGGCTGAGGATTCTTTTCCCCATTCATTGTAGGGTTGACAGGCCATGTTGTCGATAAACATTAAACACCAAATACTTGAAGATACAATCAGTTATTCTTTTGGTATCTAATCCAAGCAAGTTGAATGATTGTAATTCTCATGTCACTATCTTCCATACCCAGCACCTGCACTAAATATGTGGAGATAGACTGTCTGAATATTTTTCTCGTAATGTTTTTAACCCCTTAACGACATAGACAATTTCTGTTTTTGCATTTTCATTTTTTCCTATCCTTCCTCCAAGATATGTTTTTCCCTGCCAATTTTGCCTTCCAGTATAGATTACATTACATGAAGGGGATTGGTACTTTTGGCATGTAAAGTTGTGTTTCCTAAAGTTGATTTATAATATACAGAAGAAATAATATTTTGTGCATTTATTCTCTTCAAGTGCCAAATCTAGTAATGATATTTCAGAATCAGACACAAAATGTGAATGGAGATTACATTCATTAGTGTTGACTAGTGTTGAGCATTCCGATACTGCAAGTATCGGGTATCGGCCGATATTTGCTGTATCGGAATTCCGATACCGAGATCCGATACTTTTGTGGTATCGGGTATCGGGTATCGAAACAACATTAATGTAATAATGTGTAAAAGAGAGAATTAAAATAAAAAATATTGCTATACTCACCTCTCCGACGCAGCCCGGACCTCAGCGAGGGAACCGGCAGCGTTGTTTGTTTAAAATTCGCGCGTTTACTTGGTTACGTGAAGTCCCGGCTTGTGATTGGTCGCGGCGGCCATGTTGCCGGGACGCGGACCAATCACAGCAAGCCGTGACGTAATTTCAGGTCCTTGCAGGATTTTAAAATTACGTTCCGGCGTTGTGATTGGGCGCGTCGTGGTCACATGGGCGACGTAACCAATCACAAGCCGGGACGTCACGGGAGGCTGGACACGCGCACATTTTAAAATGCGCGCGTGTCCAGCCTCCCGTGACGTCCCGGCTTGTGATTGGTCGCGGCGGCCATGTTGCCGGGACGCGGACCAATCACAACGCCGGAACGTAATTTTAAAATCCTGCAGGACCTGAAATTACGTCACGGCTTGCTGTGATTGGTCCGCGTCCCGGCAACATGGCCGCCGCGACCAATCACAAGCCGTGACGTCACGGGAGGCTGGACACGCGCACATTTTAAAATGCGCGCGTCCAGCCTCCCGGCTTGTGATTGGTTGACCGCGATGCAACCAATCACAAGCCGGGACGTCACGGGAGGCTGGACACGTGCCCATTTTAAAATGCGCGCGTGTCCAGCCTCCCATGACGTCACGGCTTGTGATTGGTTAATGGCGGAAATGTTGCCGGGACGCGGACCAATCACGGCAAGCCGTGACGTAATTTCGTCACGGCTTGCTGTGATTGGTCCGCGTCCCGGCAACATGGCCGCCCTGACCAATCACAAGCCGGGACTTCACGTAACCAAGTAAAAGCGCGAATTTTAAACAAACAACGCTGCCGGTTCCCTCGCTGAGGTCCAGGCTGCGTCGGACAGGTGAGTATAGCAATATTTTTTATTTTAATTCTTTATTTTACACATTTATATGGATCCCAGGGTCTGAAGGAGAGTTTCCTCTCCTTCAGACCCTGGGAACCATCAGGAATACCGTCCGATACTTGAGTCCCATTGACTTGTATTGGTATCGGGTATCGGTATCGGATTGGATCCGATACTTTGCCGGTATCGGCCGATACTTTCCGATACCGATACTTTCAAGTATCGGACGGTATCGCTCAACACTAGTGTTGACATATTCCATGAACAATGGTATGGAGGACACAGTGCTCTCTCAGATAAAGAGAAAATCGTCAATGTATCTGCCATTCCAAAGCACATTCTCACAAAAGTGGCTGTCAATACCAAAGATGACCTGTTTCTCTCACCATGCTATCATGAAATTGGCAAGCTAAGGTGAATATTTAGCCAGCAAAGAAATACTCTGCTTTTAGAATAAAGCTAATAACTAAACATAAAATAATTATATGACAAAAAAGTGACTGTAAGATGTATAACTTAAGATCGTCGCTGTATTTACGGTATCTCTATATTTATCTGTGCTTTTGAGGGTTTGTAAAGTTAGATTTTGTGGGATAGAGGTATAAGGAGCAGTATCATCACAATTTAGCCAGCTAAATTCCTGTATTCATTTTGTTGTATAAAGCTGAGGGAATCGCAAATATCATTGAGTAAATGAGAGTTCTTATGAATTAGGTGTTGGGGAATGCTATCTCGTCATTCTCCCAATTTTTCACAGACCGATCCTAACCCAGGAATAATCAGTTTAAAATGTAAAAGTGGAAATACTCTTATTTACCTTAGGTAATGTGGTCATTATGGGTACAACTGCATAGGGTATGATTTACATAATCCCTTTCAGACAATGTGAAAATTCTTAATGACACCACTTTATCTATAAATTTCACAATATTTTCTGCATGACCAGAGGTTGGATCATGTGTTAGTGTATTGTAGATAAATCAGTAAGTTGTAGCATTCTAATAGAAATCATCATCCAATTTTACAACACTGTCACCTTTATCTTACAACTTATAATAGTAATCTCCATTTGTTTAAAATCTGTCAAATCCTTCATATGTTTAGTAGACATGTTATTTTGTGAGCCAGTTCTTATTGAATCGTATATAGTTTTTGTAACTCGGTCTTCACTTTTTGTTTCTTAAAATGTAAAGGAAATCTGTTTTTTTCTATGTATTCTGAAGAAAGCAGGAAAAAGAGGCTGAAACACAGAATTCAGGGATATGTCACTTGTCAAGGTGCATACTGCTTTTTAGTAACTGAAGGATTTATCACTAAGAGATTAACATTGCTGGACTACACTAGTCCAGTAACGCCCTCTTCTGTGATAAGATGCTCACTGTCTAATGACTTTCAACACAGAGAGCCTGGTGTGGACGGGGTTAGATTTCTCAGCTCTGCTTCATTCTAAATCTAAAAGCTCTGATTTTGTCAGAACGGCTACACCGAGCAAACTAAGTGATACATGGTTGGATTCATCATGCTGCTCTCAGATGAGGTAGCAAAAACCTGCTGACAAATTCCCTTTAAAGAGGTAAATTACTTTTCATTATGTTGTAATTATGGAAATGGTAGTTAACAGTGATCCTCAACTAAAGATGAAAATTGGCTTATTATTCATGTGTTATGTCTATGTATAACCACCATAATTCTATGCACAGCACTTTATCTATTGTTATCTATTGTTAATATTAAGCTGTGTATGTATGGTTAATATCTAACTGTTTGACTTCTTGCATATTTTGTTTAATTTTTGCTTGTATCAGTTTTCATTATTGACTCTATAGTTGTTTTTTTCTCTGCCATTATCCACTGTGTTATTTTGAGATTAATGCTTTTTAAATGTATCAAATTGATTTAATTATTTTTAGTGTTTTTTTTACACTTTAGTCATTGATTGGAACCTCTAGAAACACCTATTTTAACAGTTATTTTTCAGTTTGAATTAATTATGTACGTTTTTTCACTGGCGAGCCTAGACTAGCTCACTGAGGAACCCATTAATCCCCTGGTGGACCCTTGAGCTGGAATGTATTGATTGTGATTGCATATAGTGCGACTGCGACTGGCCCAGGGAGAGGGCTAGTTGGTGTCACTGCTAGTTTCAGATCAGACTGTACAGTATGAAGCCCAATACCACGCCACCGTGAACCTCTTAGTGGT
Source organism: Ranitomeya variabilis (assembly GCF_051348905.1). Lineage (NCBI taxonomy): Eukaryota > Metazoa > Chordata > Amphibia > Anura > Dendrobatidae > Ranitomeya > Ranitomeya variabilis. The sequence goes on along the minus strand of NC_135237.1, from coordinate 325,015,715 downwards.
CCCTGACCTGAATGGGGCAGCGCCATGTGCAAACCACCATCACAGCAGCAATGCACCAGCAGGGCGGGTGGCCCGGTGCCTCACAGCACCCATGCTGTAAGACTGAGTCCCCACAACTACAAACCGCACTTCCCTTCAACAAAACACAGCAACAACCAGACCAACCGCCCTGCTGGTGCATTGATATTGGGAAGGTAGCTTTCCCACAGCGCTGATCCTTTCAGGTTAGGGACCAACTAAGAGGTTCACCGTGATGTGGCATTGGGCTTCATACAGTTTGATCAGAATGTCAAACTAAGAACCTCATGTTCAGTTTGTAAACTTTTGCCTAGCAGTGTTAGATCAGAGTATGAATATTGGGATGTGCGGTCCATGTCTTTTTCTACAGTTCTGGCATTACCTGTATAATGTCACAGTTGATTACTGTATTACCTGAACACTTACACTATGCATAGGGCAAGCAATTACTTATTGATTATTGGGTTCAGACTGCTGCGACCCACCCACACTGATAAACAGAATGGAGGACTTTTATTCCCATTAAAATGATGCATTATGTTCGACCACTGCTTCATTCATTCCTTAAGTAGCCGCCGAGTGCTGCACTCAGCTTTTTATGACAGCCCAATAGAGGTTGAAGGGAGTAGTGCTCAGACATCCAACCTGCCTTTTAGTTTTGAAGAGAGTATAAAAGTGTTTCATGTTCCAGTTCTTCTGATCGGTGCAGGTCCTAACAGTTGGATCCCCATGATCAATAAGTTATCACTTATTCGGTAGGTGATAATATGTTTTCACTGAAGAACCCTTTTATTATAAAACCACTGTAATACAGGTATCGTGTGCAAACAGTAGGTGTACAGGAGCCACCCATATTTTACCCTTACTATAATGGGGATAATGACTAACAGATATTTGCTTCAAGAATCAATTCTATCTGTGGGCCCTAGGCAATGCTCACTGGACTGATTAATGGTAATCAGTGGTTGGATGATCCTAGGGAAGTTATTTGAGAACAGGATCTGAAGACTGTTTTAATTTAGTATTTAAACAACTATATGAGGCATACAAAAATTACTTGAAGTCATGGTGGGAGGTATCTGATCTTCATTTAAGCTATTTGAAACTTGTCTCTTTTTCTGTTTTATGGTGATTTTGTGATTTTATTCTTTTGTCAATATGTTGGTTTTTGGATAGTAATATCCAATTCACAGGATTCAGAGATTAAAAAGCTGCGTTTAAATGATTAAAACAGAAGCTGACTGTCACACAGCCGGCATCTGCCTAGTATGAAGCAAGCTCAGCTCTTGATCTAATTTCATACAGTGGGTCTGGAAAGTATTCAGACCCCTTTAAATTTTTCACTCTGTTTCATTGCATCAATTTGGTAAATTCAAAAAAGTTCATTTTTTCTCATTAATGTACAGTCTGCACAACATCTTGACTGAAAAAAACAGAAATGTAGACATTTTTGCAAATTTATTAAAAAAGAAAAACTGAAATATCACATGGTCATAAGTATTCAGACCCTTTGCTCAGTATTGTGTAGAAGCACCCTTTTGAGCTAGTACAGCCATGAGTCTTCTTGGGAATGATGCAACAAGTTTTTCACACCTGGATTTGAGGATCCTCTCCAGTTCAGTCAGGTTGGATGGTGAACATTGGTGGGCAGCCATTTTCAGGTCTCTCCAGAGATGCTCAATTGGGTTTTAGTCAGGGCTCTGGATGGGCCAGTCAAGAATGATCACAGAGTTGTTCTGAAGCCACTCCTTTGTTATTTAAGCTGTGTGCTTAGGGTCATTGTGTTACGCTCTTGCCCAGACTGGATGGCGCGAGCGTGGGATTGCAGCCCCACTGTGCCACAAACCAGACTACCCTGGAAGGGGCATGACTAAGCAGCTATTTTGATGTACACTAAAGCCTCTGATAGTGAGGTCAGGCTTGTGCAGGCAGGTAACTGCCAGGTACCACTCCAGAGCAGTGTCTGGCTGTGGCAGCTGATCCCACTGAGGGACGAAACACTAGTGACAGGGGTGAGCTAGTACAGACTGGCACTACTGGTACTCTGGCGGGCACGGCTACCACTCTGGCAGGCAGGCGGGCATGGCTGGCACTCTGGCAGGCAGGTGGGCACAGCTAGCACTATTGGCGGGCACGGCTGACACTCTTAGCAGGCAGGAGGGCACGGCTGGCACTCTAGGCAGGCAAGTTGGGTACAGCTGGCACTCTAGGCAGTCAGGCGGGCACGGCTGGTGAAACTGGTTTGGGTAGGACAGGAACATAGGCAGGTACGAGTAGGGAACAGATAGGAACCAGCTCAGACTGGAGGGACAGGAACTGCTTCAGGAGACACAGGAACACAGGCAGGAATGACTAGGATAAGGAAGTAGGTAGGAACCAGTACAGACTAAAGGAGCAGAGCCACAGGGTGTGGAGCAGAGAGCAGAGCTGCAAGTTGCGGAGCGAAGGGCAGTGTTGTGAATTCCGTTCTCGGGCTCCCTCCTGTGGTCATGAGTGGTACTTTGTGAGTTCTGTTCATGGGCTCCCTCTGGTGGCTTTTAGTGTTACGGCTGGTCTGTAGCTGGACTCCAGCTGCCTCATTTCCTGCTAGGCCTGCTGCCTATTTAACTCCATCTGGACCTTTGCTTGTTGCCTGCTGTCGTTGTACTCAGTACTGGTTCAGATCTCTCTGGGACTTCCCTTGTGACCTGTCTCCTCGTGGAGAAGCTAAGTTCATGCTAGTCCATTTTTGCTCATTTCTATTTGAAAATGTTTCTCAGTATGTTATGAGTTCAGTCCAGCTTGCTTATATGCTATTTGATTGCTAGCTGGAAGCTCTGGGGTGCGGAGTTGCGCCCCTCACATCGTGAGTCGGTGTGGGGGTCTTTTTGTATTCTCTGCGTGGATACTTTTGTAGTATTTTTTACTGACCGCACAGATTCCTTGCTATCTTCTGACTATTTAGTTATTAGCGGACCTCATTTGCTAAAACCTATTTTCATTTCTATGTTTGTGTTTTCCCCTTAAACTCACCGTTATTATTTGTGGGGGGCTGCTTACACTTTGGGGAAAATTTCTCTGAGGCAAGTGAGGCTTTGTTTCTCTCTAGGGGTAGCTAGTTTCTCAGGCTGTGAACGAGGCATCTAGGCCGAGTTAGGAACGCTCCACGGCTGCCTATAGTGTGGTTTGATAGGATCAGAATTGCGGTCAGTAAAGTTCCCACATTCCCAGAGCTTGTCCTTATTTTTGGGTTTACTTATCAGGTCAGTTCATGTGTTCTAACCACCAGGATTATAACAGGGCAGAGCCGCAGGTTGTGGAGCAAAGGGCAAAGCCACAGGTTGCAGAGCAAAGAGCAAAGCCGCAGGTGGCGAGACAGGAGTGAACACAAGGAAACACACAGCAGGATAGGGAAGGCTACAGACAGGAAAATAAAAGGACACAGGTATAGGACTAAGTTCAGACAGGGTCAGGAATGGGACAAGGCACAGAAACAAGAATTCAGGTACGAAGCCCCCCTGGGTGGCTGAAATGAGAGACACAGGACATAGGTACAGGCCAGGATATGAAGCCCCCCTGGGTGGCTGAAACGAGAGACACAGCAAGACAGGAAATGGCAACTCAGCAGCAAGACACTAACTGAGTAAATACATTGCTCAGGCATCCCTCTAGGGGTGGGGAAGCCTTATGTACCTGAGGCCTCTTGGCAATTGGTTGGGGACACCTTAGTAAGGTGCACACAGTCTCTATAAGAAACAGGAAGTGCCGGGGCTGCTGCACTAAGCATACAGCCAGGAAGTATGTAACAAGCAAGGTCATGAGGCCCAGAGCATGGAGCCGACAGAGGACAAAACTCACAGCATGGCCCGGAGTCGTGAGTAAGAGGGGAGATGGGATGCCATGCAGTGATGCTGACAGGGATGTTACACATTGTCTTGTTGGAAGGTGAGCCTTCGGCCAAGTCTGAGGTCCAGAGCACTCTGGAAGAGGTTTTCATCCAGGATATCTCTGTATGTGGCCGCATTCATGTTTCCTTCAATGACAACCAGTCGTCCTGTCCCTGCAGCTGAAAATCACCCCATATAGCATGATGCTGCCACCACCATGTTTCATTGTTTGGATTGTATTGGGCAGGTGATGAGCAGTGCCTGGTTTTCTCCACACATACCGCTTAGAATTATCACCAAAAAGGTCTATCTTTGTCTCATCAGATCAGAGAATCTTATTTATCATAGTATGGGAGTCCTTCATGTGTTTTTTTAGCAAACTCTATGCGGGCTTTCATATGACTTGCACTGAGGAGAGGCTTCCATCGGGCCACTCTGCCATAAAGGGCTGACTGGTGGAGGGTTGCAGTGATAGTTTACTTTGTGGAACTTTCTCCCATCTCCCTACTGCACTTCTGGAGCTCATCCACAGTGATCTTGGGGTTCTTCTTTACCTTTCTCACCAAGGCACTTCTCCCACGATTATTCAGTTTGGCTGGATGGCCAGGTCTAGGAAGACTTCTGGTGGTCCCAAACTTCTTCCATTTAAGGATTATGGAGGCCATTGTGCTCTTAGGAACCTTGAGTACTGCAGAAACTCTTATGTAACCTTGGTCAGATCTGTGCCTTGCCACCATTATGTCTGTGAGCTCCTTGACCAGTTCCTATAACCTCATGATTCTCAATTGGTCCGACATGCACTGTGAGCTGTGACGTCTTATATAGACAGGTGTGTGCCTTTCCAAATCAAGTCCTAGAAGTTTAATTAAACACAGCAGGACTCCAATGAAGGAGTAGAACCATCTCAAGGAGGATCACAAGGAAATGGACAGCATGTGACTTAAATATGAGTGTCTGAGCAAACGGTCTGAATACTTATGACCATGTGATATTTCAGTTTTTCTTTTTTAATAAATTTGCAAAAATTTCTATATTTCTGTTTTTTTCAGTCAAGATAGGGTGCAGAGTGTACATTAATGAGAAAGAATTAACTTTTTTGAATTTACCAAATGGCTGCAATGAAACAAATAGTGAAAAATGTAAAGGGGTCAGAATACTTTCCGTACCCACTCTACATTTCTTAGCCAACTATGCTAAAAATATACGCCCTAGGTCGATAAGCAGAAAATTTAAATTGAGTTATACCTGGTTAGACCCACCCATTGAGCATGGCAAATTGAAATGCATGTTTCTTAATATCAATAAAAGTCTAAAATGCTTTTAAAATACGTAAGCTTCATCAAACTTTCATAATATTGAAATGCAAACCTGCAGGGTATTGGGGAATTTAATAGAAATGTAAAATGTACATGTTTATGAACAGGAAGTATCAAAATATAACATGGTCTTTGCTTAGGATTTTTTCTGCATTAATTTGTAAATATCATTTTAAAGTGGTTTGTTGCAATGCCATTGTGGACACTTTTATTATGGTATTTTCCCATTTCCAGGATCTGATTGGTTATTTCCATTACTATTAAAATACTTATTAACCTACCAAATTAAACTACACTATTGCCCTCCTCTCCACAAGGAAAATATATATATTATTTGGCTGGCTGTGTATTTTCACACCTGTTTTTATTTCTACTTTTTCAGCAGTGGAATGTTACGATGGTTCTGGTTGCATGCAATGTATTTCTGCAGAAAGTCTCAAGTTATATTCTACATGCTTTGCAGTGTTATAATATAGAATAAAGGGGCATTCAGGGGTAATGGGAACAGACTATAAGCTTTTGTATGACTGACCCTACTAGATACAAACTCCTTATTGCTGCCTTGCTGATGGGGGTAAAGGCTTTGAGAAACTAAAGTCCCACATTCTAATGATATAACAGCTGTTTCCTATACAATAAATGTTTAATTAATGTCTAATAGACTATACCTTTAAGGTAAAAAATTAAATATACTTTTTTCTTATTTTCACAGAAGAGTTTGACCACTGCTTGTATTAGATAGGGGTAATGGCACCTGAAGAGTGGAGCAGTAAAGCTTGTCTGTGGATGTGTATGAGAGACCACTGCACATGAGAGTGTGAATGGGAGCCAAGGCAAAGTATCAGGCCACAGCCTAAGCAAAGATGGAGCCTGTTGGTGAAGTAGTATGCCATTACAGAGCTATGTGATAGGATATGAGAAGTCTGGGAAGGTGAAGAAGGACTCTGCCATTGATGTTTCCCGAGTCAGACAGTTGTCACAGGCCACACATCCTGCTGGAAATTAGGCCAGAGACATGGCAGCTCAAGTAAGTTGCTGAGCGAAGGGCAGAAAAGCCGTTGCAGCGTAAGTGCGGAAAGGCCTTCAATGGGTGAAGTTATTTAAAAAATTGTGTGTGTCAGTTGTATTCAAGCAAAAAGACTGTACTTGTGAAAGTGATATACCTACATGTGATTAAACTATCACCTCTTAAATTGACTGTGCTTTGTGGTTTTCTTTTTGTACTTTACCTAAGTTGGGAGTCATTCTTTTGCTGGAAAGTACATCCTGATACATTTAAAGGGGGTGCACCACAGCACCACAAAAATTCAAAAACAAGAAATCATAAACTTGTGTGTGCACTACTGTCCTACACATACAAAGGACTTTGAGATATCTGTTCTCATGCTTGGGGAGGGTCAGTGAGGGTCCCAGCAGACAAACCCAAGTAACCGCACAATTATCACTTATTCTAAATTGGTAATAACAATATTTAATAGGAAAACCTCACTAAAGGGAACCTGTCCCCATGAAAATGCAGTCCAATCTGGCTGCAGTCACCATGTTATAGAGTTGGCAGAACTGAGCAGATTGATATACTGTATAGTTTTATGAGAAAAGATTCAGTATACGCTGTGTTTTATTCATTTAATCCTCTGCTCTTTCTGACATTTTTGGTCCAGTGTGAGGTCCTATCAGTGACTGATAGATATCTCTGAATGCACATATATACAAAGAAAGTGATCAGTCACTGATAGGACTTCCACCAAAAATCTCAGAAACAGCAGAGGTTTAAATGAATATGAAATAATATGAATAATGAAACTATATATCAATCTATTCAGCTCCTCTTGCTCTATACCATGCAGTCTGCATATTGGATGTCATTTTTATAGTGACAAGTTCCCTTTAAATGATAAAACTTGCCTCCTCCACTATTGGGAGCGCTGGACTATTCTATATATGGTTTTATGATAAGAGTTTAATAGGAACCATAAAGATAAATATACAGAAATCACCTCCAGTGGCCAGGGCTGCCACCAAGAATTTCAGGGCCCCATACTATCAAAACTTTTGAGTCCCCTCGAGTCTCCGCCCAGGCACCACCCCAGCTCCGCCTCCAGCCCTCAAACCTTTCACAGTCCCATCGCCCACTCTTGAAAAACTTCACTTCTGCATCATCTCATAACCAATCAGACATTAACAGTTCCAATTGAACACCATATCACATACAAAGTCATCATCTTTTGTTTTGGCCAAAAGATTTTTTAAGCCTGCCACCATGACAAAGTAGACCCTTTCGGCCAGTATATGCTCTACTCTAACCTATTAAACATTTCTTAAAATATCCAATACTCTTTGGGACAAACGGACGGACGTACAACTGGTTCCTACTCCCACATGGGTAAGCACATTGCACTTTTTATGAATGTATATACACAGCCTATGAATTTACTGTATATAAAATATATGTCCTCAGACCCTATGTCTAGACTGGATAGGGAGAACAATGTGTCTGCATCAATATGCCAATTGACGGATGGGCTATATATATTTTATGAAACATACTTACTCTGTCTAGGCTGGGATTTATTGTCATAGACATTGGGCTGGATGTCCATACTGAAAAGATCTATGTTTGTTAATGTCCTTCCAAACATGCTAGTTACATCTAATTGCACCTATGTTGATGTTCTACTTGCGTCCTCATCATTTACTCATCATAATCAGTCTACTGTTCTTTTAATATTTTTCAATAAAATGTACTTTTTAGCATCATCATGGTTGTCACTTTAGTGTTACTCTCCTTTGTTTGGGGCACAACACTCCAATTTTCATGTAGGATATATTATTGAGAGAGGTTCTCCTCTCCCAATGGGAGTATTAAACTGATGTATACCCATTGCATCGATCTTTGCAATACTCTTTTATTGTATATTTTTATTTCTTTTTCTTTAAAGGAATGTGTCACATACATTTTTTTTAAAATGACCAATAATATCACATAGAATGAACAAATACCATCACACCATGACCAGATGACATATTACCACCACATAGTCACCGAATAATACCACATACAAGGAATAAATACCACAACACCATGACCAAATCACATATTACCACCACATAGTGACCACATAATACCACATACAATGAACAAGTACAACCATGCCATGACCAACTCACATATTACCACCAAATAGTGGCTGATTAATACCACATACAAGGGAGAAATACTGTCACAGCATGACCAGACACATATTACTACTACATAGTGACCAAATTATATCACATAAAAATAACAAATACTGCCACACTTTGAATTCATCATTTGATGTCCCCAATTCTTCCCACACCTCAATACATCATCATTCACTGTCCCCCTTCCTCCACCCTCAATACATTATAATTTACACTCCCTACCATTACCTTCAATTCATCATCATTTGCTCCCCCATACACAATTCATCATTATTAGTGCTCCCCAACCTCAATACATCATCATTTGCTATCCCTCGTCCCCCACCCCAATTCATTATTATTAGCGATACCCCACCCTCATTTATTCCCCAGCACACCCATTTAATTAATTTTATTTCAAAATAAAGTTTTTCATGCTTACCTCTCATACGATCTCTTGCAAGTTCATCTCCACTTCTGGTATCCTAGCAAGCGGCATACGTACATGCCAGTGGGTACACAATTAGGTCATCACGTATGCACCATCACAAGCACGTTACAGAAGAGGCGGAGGGAGCTACCCTGGAGCTGCTCTGCCATTCTTTTTTGACAGCCACGCAGCACCAGGAAAGCTCCCTGGGCCGAGATGTGCGTCACCTTTGGCAGCATGCTGGCGCACAATACTTTATTATACCATGAAGTCCAGTGACCAGAAGCAAGAGAGTGGGGTGGCATGGACTGGGTCCAGGACCCCCCTCTTTGCTTATGCTCACAGGGTCATATACAGCAGTAAGGGTAATAATGCCCTGAAGGTGGCCCTGCCATTGACAGTTGTATGCAGACAAAATGGAACAAGTTAACACTTTGCTCAATATTGCATATTTTCAGTGCTATAAATGTCATATTACTGTACCTTGTATTTATCCACCATCAAAGAATTTTTGCTAATGGCAGTTCCACCCTTGTCCTTCCCTAAATTCTTCTAAGTTTTATTCTACTTAATTGCATCATATTTTATGCAATATATTTCATGGTTTTAATTGAAAATTCACAGTTAAAATCAGTAATTATTTTTTAACCCCTTAAGCCCCGAGGGTGGTTTGCACGTTAATGACCGGGCCAATTTTTACAATTCTGACCACTGTCCCTTTATGAGGTTATAACTCTGGAACGCTTCAACGGATCTTGGCGATTCTGACATTGTTTTCTTGTGACATATTGTACTTCATGTTAGTGGTAAAATTTCTTCGATATAACTTGTGTTTATTTGTGAAAAAAACGAATATTTGGCGAAAATTTTGAAAATTTCGCAATTTTCCAAATTTGAATTTTTATGCCCTTAAATCACAGACATATGTCACACAAAATGCTTAATAAATAACATTTCCCACATGTCTACTTTACATCAGCACAATTTTGGAACCAAAATTTTTTTTTGTGACGGAGTTATAAGGGTTAAAAGTTGACCAGCAATTTCTCATTTTTACAACACCATTTTTTTTTAGGGACCACATCTCATTTGAAGTCATTTTGACGGGTCTATATGATAGAAAATACCCAAGTGTGACACCATTCTAAAAACTGCACCCCTCAAGGTACTCAAAACCACTTTCAAGAAGTTTATTAACCCTTCAGGTGTTTCACAGGAATTTTTGGAATGTTTAAATAAAAATGAACATTTAACTTTTTTTCACACAAAATTTATTTCAGCTCCAATTTGTTTTATTTTACCAAGGGTAACAGGAGAAAATAGACCCCAAAAGTTGTTGTACAATTTGTCCTGAGTACGCTGATACCCCATATGTGGGGGTAAACCACAGTTTGGGCGCATGGCAGAGCTTGGAAGCAAAGGAGCGCCATTTGACTTTTCAATGCAAAATTGACTGGAATTGAGATGGGACGCCATGTTGCATTTGGAGAGCCCCTGATATGCCTAAACATTGAAACCCCTAACAAGTGACACCATTTTGGAAAGTAGACCCCCTAAGGAACTTATCTAGATGTGTGGTGAGAACTTTGACCCAACAAGTGCTTTACAGAAGTTTATAATGCAGAGCCGTAAAAATAAAAAATCATATTTTTTCACAAAAATTATCTTTTCACCCCCAATTTTTTATTTTCCCAAGGGTGAGAGAAGAAATTGGACCCCAAAAATTGTTGTGCAATTTGTCCTGAGTACGCTGATACCCCATATGTGGGTGTAAACCATTGTTTGGGCGCAGGGCAGAGCTCGGAAGGGAAGGAGCGCCATTTGACTTTTCAATGCAAAATTGACTGGAATTGAGATGGGACGCCATGTTGCATTTAGAGAGCCCTTGATGTGCCTAAACATTGAAACCCCCCACGAGTGACACCATTTTGGAAAGTAGACCCCTTAAGGAACTTATCTAGATGTGTGTTGAGCACTTTGACCCAACAAGTGCTTCACAGAAGTTTATAATGCAGAGCCGTAAAAATAAAAAATCATATTTTTTCACAAAAATGATCTTTTCACCCCCAATTTTTTATTTTCCCAAGGGTAAGAGAAGAAATTGGACCCCAAAAATTGTTGTGCAGTTTGTCCTGAGTACACTGATACCCCATATGTGGGTGTAAACCATTGTTTGGGCGCAGGGCAGAGCTCAGAAGGGAAGGAGCGCCATTTGACTTTTCAATGCAAAATTGACTGGAATTGAGATGGGACGCCATGTTGCGTTTGGAGAGCCCCTAATGTGCCTAAACATTGAAACCCCCCACGAGTGACACCATTTTGGAAAGTAGACCCCTTAAGGAACTTATCTAGATGTGTGTTGAGCACTTTGACCCAACAAGTGCTTCACAGAAGTTTATAATGCAGAGCCGTAAAAATAAAAAATCATATTTTTTCACAAAAATGATCTTTTCACCCCCATTTTTTTATTTCCCCAAGGGTAAGAGAAGAAATTAGACCACAAAAGTTGTTGTGCAATTTGTCCTGAGTACGACGATACCCCATATGTGGGGGTAAACCACTGTTTGGGTGCATAGCAGAGCTCGGAAGGGAAGGAGCGCTATTTGACTTTTCAATGCAAAATTGACTGGAATTAAGATGGGATGCCATGTTGCATTTGGAGAGCCCCTGATGTGCCTAAACATTAAAAAACCCCACAAGTGACACCATCTTGGAAAGTAGACCCCCTAAGGAACTTATCTAGATGTGTTTTGAGAGCTTTGAACCCCCAAGTGTTTCACTACAGTTTATAACGCAGAGCCGTGAAAATAAAAATTATTTTTTTTTCACAAAAATTATTTTTTAGCCCCCAGTTTTGTATTTTCACAAGGGTATCAGGATAAATTGGACCCCAAAAGTTGTTGTCCAATTTGTCTGGAGTACGCTGATACCCCATTTGTGGGGAGGGACCACTGTTTGGGCGCATGACAGAGCTCGGAAGGGAAGGAGCGCCATTTGGAATGCAGACTTAAATGGATTGGTCTGCAGGCGTCACGTTGCATTTGCAGAGCCCCTGATGTACCCAAACAGTACAAACCCCCCACAAGTGACCCCATATTGGAAACTAGACCCCCCAAGGAACTTATCTAGATGTGTTGTGAGAACTTTGAACCCCCAAGTGTTTCACTACAGTTTATAACGCAGAGCCGTGAAAATAATTTTTTTTTTTTTTTCACAAAAATGAAATTTAGCCCCCAGTTTTGTATTTTCACAAGGGTATCAGGATAAATTGGACCCTAAAAGTTGTTGTCCAATTTGTCCTGAGTACGCTGATACCCCCTATGTGGGGGGGAACCACTGTTTGGGCGCATGACAGAGCTCGGAAGGGAAGGAGCGCCATTTGGACTGCAGACTTAAATGGATTGGTCTGCAGGCGTCACGTTGCATTTGCAGAGCCCCTGATGTACCCAAATAGTACAAACCCCCCACAAGTGACCCCATATTGGAAACTAGACCTCCCAAGGAACTTATCTAGATGTGTTGTGAGAACTTTGAACCCCCAAGTGTTTCACTACAGTTTACAACGCAGAGCCGTGAAAATAAAACATATTTTTTTTCCCACAAAAATGATTTTTAGCCCCCCAAATTTTTATTTTCCCAAGGATAACAAGAGAACTTGGACCCCAGAAGTTGTTGTTCAATTTGTCCCTAGTACGCTGATACCCCATATGTTGGGGTAAACCCCTTTTTGGACGCACGGGAGAGCTCGGAAGGGAAGGAAGACTGTTTTACTTTTTCAACGCAGAATTGGCTGGAATTGAGATTGGACGCCATGTCGCGTTTGGAGAGCCCCTGATGTGCCTGAACAGTGGAAACTCCCCAATTCTACCTGAAACCCTACCCCTAACCGTTTACTGAACATTTTCTGACAGTCATAAGTGCCACGTATATAAGTGCCACGTATATAAGTGCCACGTATATAAGTGCCACGTATTTAAGAGCCACGTATTTAAGTGCCACGTATTTAAGTGCCACGTATTTCAGTGCCACAATATTTCAGTGCCACGATATTTCAGTGCCACGTATTTCAGTGCCACGTATTTCAGTGCCACGTATTTCAGGCACTGAAAAATACGTGGCACTTAAATACGTGGCACTTAAATACGTGGCACTTAAATACGTGGCACTTAAATACGTGGCACTTAAATACGTGGCACTTAAATACGTGGCACTTAAATACGTGGCACTTAAATACGTGGCACTTAAATACGTGGCACTTAAATACGTGGCACTTAAATACGTGGCACTTAAATACGTGGCACTTAAATACGTGGCACTTATATACGTGGCACTTATATACGTGGCACTTATATACGTGGCCACTGAAATATCGTGGCACTTATATACGTATATAAATGTATATTTCAGTGCCACGTATTTCAGTGCCACGTATTTCAGGTTAGGGGTAGGGTTAGGGGTAGGGTTAGGGTTTTTTGTTTTTTTCTTGTTTTCTTGTGTTTTTCTATAAAAACGCATGCGTTTTACCGCGTTTACATGCATTTTTTCACACATGCGGTTTTTTTAAAAAACGCATGCAGATAAAAACGCAAGTGTGAAACCAGACTAAAAGACGCTTTTTATAGCAAAAAAGTTTTTGCGTCTCCACATTTTGAGACCTATAATTTTTCCACATTTTGGTCCACAGAGTCATGTGAGGTCTTGTTTTTTGCGGGACGAGTTGACGTTTTTATTGGTAACATTTTCGGACACGTGACCATTTTTTATCACTTTTTATTCCGATTTTTGTGAGGCAGAATAACCAAAAACCAGCTATTCATGAATTTCTTTTGGGGGAGGCGTTTATACCGTTCTGCGCTTGGTAAAATTGATAAAGCAGTTTTATTCGTCGGGTCAGTACGATTACAGCGATACCTCATTTATATCATTTTTTTATGTTTTGACGCTTTTATACGATAAAAACTATTTTATAGAAAAAATAATTATTTTGGCATCGCTTTATTCTGAGGACTATAACTTTTTTATTTTTTTGCTGATGATGCTGTATGGCGGCTCGTTTTTTGCGGGACAAGATGACGTTTTCAGCGGTAACATGGTTATTTATATCCGTCTTTTTGATCGCGTGTTATTCCACTTTTTGTCCGGCGGTATGGTAATAAAGCGTTGTTTTTTGCCTCGTTTTTTTTTTTTTTTTCTTACGGTGTTTACTGAAGGGGTTAACTAGTGGGCCAGTTTTATAGGTTGGGTCGTTACGGACGCGGCGATACTAAATATGTGTACTTTTATTGTTTTTGTTTGTTTTTTTTAGATAAAGAAATGTATTTATGGGAATAATATTTTTTTTTTTATTATTATTTATTTAGGAATTTTTTTTTATTTTTTTTACACATGTGGAAATTTTTTTTTTTACTTTTTTACTTTGTCCCAGGGGGGGACATCACAGATCGCAGATCTGATAGTGTGCACAGCACTCTATTAGATCTGCGATCATCCTTTCATCGGAGCAGGCTGCAGCTTTCATCTGCAGCCTGCTCCGACCCGGAAGTGCTCCCTGCAGGACCCGGATACAGCCCCTCGGCCATTTTGGATCCGGGGCCTGCAGGGAGAAGACGTTCGGTACGAGGTGAGTACATCACCTTGTACCGATCGTCTCAGGGAAGCCCGCAGGGAGCCCCCTCCCTGCGCGATGCTTCCCTGTACCGCCGGTACACCGCGATCATGTTTGATCGCGGTGTGCCGGGGGTTAATGTGCCGGGGGCGGTCCGTGACCGCTCCTGGCACATAGTGCCGGATGTCAGCTGCGATATGCAGCCGACACCCGGCCGCGATCGGCCGCGCTCCCCCCGTGAGCGCGGCCGATCGCGTATGACGTACTATCCCGTCACCCGGAATTAAGTCCCAGGTCACCTTGACGGGATAGTACGTCATACGGGATTAAGGGGTTAAAGGAGGCTGACATAGTGCAATAGTCATTCTCCCATGGAATCCCAAAATTGGAGTTTCTGGCAACTCACTTTTTAGATTGGTTAAGCACACAAGGTGAAGGTTCCCACCAACAATATTTTCTGACATATCTCAATGACATATCAGAAGATATTTAAAGGTGAACACTCCCTTTAGGGTTAAGAAAGTAATGGCTATAATTCATTTTGTCAGATATATTTACAGCCCTGTGAATTTCTAGCATCATGTAAACCACCATTCTGCATTACTAAACATCCAAACATCAGTGATCCTGTTTGAAGTTATATAAATAGTGTGATTCTTCTACTTTTTGATGCAGGTGCATTGTATTATTTCTTTACTTAGTATTGTCCTACGTTATCCTTTCACAAACAGAGGAAAAGCTATAAGACTTACCTATAATTGGACTAAAGCAGCAAAATAAAAGAAGACACCTTTTAAAGTTGGTTGGAAATTGTTGAACAACTACAAAAGAGCATAGAATATGCTTTTATAAACATGATTACGGAATACTTTCATCATTGATTCCTACCTCTAAGACCATTTGCTTTGTGAACAGTAAATATAATAAATGGCTGAAAAAGTTTGCTTTGTAAGCTTAGTTTATTCTATGTTGTTGAGAGCATCTCAATCTTTCATGATTACTTAACCATGTTACAAATATTAACGCTTTCTTGCCACGGCAAGTTTTTTAAAAATTTTCCATCTATGCCTTTCAAGAGTCAGAAATGATATCTGATGACATGGCTATACAAAGGAATTTTTTCTACTGCAGAATGAGCACTGCATAGCAATCCGGCTATGACAAACATACAGGTCTGCTGGAGTCCTCTGGTTGTTATGCCAACCCATCAGTGACCCGCAATCACGTGACGGGGTTACCGATACGTGAGATTTCCAGCTCACTCACCGAAAGCACGAGTAAAATGCCACTGTCAGAGATTGAAAGTGGTATTTAACGGGTTAACAGCAGCCGCGGGTGGATCGCGATTCCACCTGCGGCTGTTGGAGACACCTGTCAGCTGTTCAAAACAGCTGACATGTGCTGGGAAAGATGTGGGCTCAGCGCTGGAGCCCACATGAAAGGGAGGGATTCTGACATGGGCGTACTATTACGCTCAATATCGGAATGGGGTTAAAGGTAATCTGTCCACAGGATTTCACCTGCCAAACTGTTTATATGCTCATGTAGTTCTCTCAAAGACAAGTCCAATGATATCTTTAAATAGCCAGTTTGTTCATCAATTACTAAAAAATTATCATTTGAATCAATAAGCAAATGAAGCTGAAGTGCTTTCAGCGTGTGGAAGCTCTTCATAAGGCCGGGGTCAGACTTGCGTGTGCAATGCGAGAAACTCACATGAGTCTCTCGCATCAATACCTGGCACTGCCGCCGGCACTTGGGACCGGAGTGTGCAGCTGAATGTATTTCTTATTAATATAAAAAAAATTACAAAAGCAATAAATATTAATGGCATAAAACTTCACAACACTTTTGAAATATAATAGCCCACTTTTACTTTTTCTGCATTAATGTGTGTTAGCTAGCCTATGCCTATGTATTTGACACATTTATTAACCTCTTACCGACATGTAGCATACTGGTACGTCATATGCTTCCTCCCTGCCTATGATGCAGGCTTACAAGCTGAGCACGCATCTTTGCTGGCAGATGATGGCTGTGATAAACAGCCATCATCTGACTAACAGTTGCGGGTTGAATGGCTCACCGGCTACAACTCACCAGAAGGGGGTTGCCTCATTTATAATATTGCCATAAAGTAAACCAAGACAAAACTGGTGTAAACGTGCAATTTCTCCAGAATGCATGTTATTCTTATAGTGTTCCTAATTATGCAATTTGTAGTATTTTCTAAAGCTTTAGAAATAATTTTTTTTTTTTGCATTTTTTATGTTTAAAATGTTTTTGATGAGAATAAATTGGAAAATTAAACAATAAAATAAAAATGTATTATTAGTTACTAACATTTACTATTTTTGATAATAATAATTATAATTATAATAATAATCATAATTGCTATTAATTTATTCTAATTTCTCTCAGATCTGCATTCTTAACATAACTAAAAACGTTTATGCTCATAATAAACTTTTTGGCATAAGATACATTCAGTACAGTTTTGCTTAGAGGCAGAGAATACAAGCAGATTATTAATTATGAATTGGAATGTAAAGATATATGTGTATAACATTATATTGAAAATTTTAATAAGAATACTATTCAAGTTTTGGAAATGTCAAGAACTTTCTCTTGCACATTGTATTGTAGCCTATATTGCTCACCTTGTATCAATCTTTCATGGCATATGCTCCTGGGTTTGATCGCCAAGTCTGAGAATTTTTTTTAACTTTATTATTTTCATTTTTGGATTCAAAGCTTTTATGATTTAGCATTGATAAAGTTCTCAATATGTTTACTTACACTTGTATTTCTTCTTGTGACATTGAAACCTCATTTCTGGATGCCTTAGGGGACATATTTGTATTATAAAAATTAGGCCATCAAATTTCTGTAGCACATTTTTGGCACAAATTTAGATTAGACAGTCTTAAAATGCACACTTTGCAATAGCTATTATTTTTTCATTCTCCAAAAACGACCTCATTTAGAGCCTTAATGCTGGATGGAGAGTGATGCTTCCCTTGTCTTTTTAGAATTCCACATAGGGGTTTCAGTTTGGTTCAGCTCTGGAGACATGCTTGGCCACTGAATAACCTTTCACATGGTTCACTGTCAGTCCATGCCCATGGTAGACCTGCACTTTCTGAACATGACATTGATCCAAAACACACATCTTTCGCATTTCTGAAGATCAGGGCGAAAGTGATTTAGTGGCTAAGTATATCGCCTAATCTGAACTCAATCATACACCAATGGGGAATTCTGAAGAGACAAGTTGAACATCACTCTCCATCCAGCATTCAGGCTCTAAAAAAGGATGTTTTTGAACAATGGAAAAGGATAGATCTTGCAAAATGTTTAAAACTTGTTAACTCCATGCCTAGAAGACTTCGTGCTGTCCTTAAAAATCAAGGAGGTCATACAAAACACTAGATATAGTAGTTTTTGATGTGGGGTGTATTCATTTTTGCATCAACTAATTTGAGTAAAATTGAAAACTTTGTAATGAATGTATTGTTATCCTTACTTGCATATTCTGGATTAAAAAATGTTATATGAAACTCAGTATTGTCAAAATTTTGGAAATTGCTTTTGTATTTAGGGGGATATTAATTAAAATCTTACTTTTTAAAGGTGGTGTACTCATTTATGCTGAGAACTGTGTATAGCATATATAGAAAGTAAAAAATAAAAGCAGAACTTTTCCATGCAAAGATGCATGCAATGCCCCCAGAATTATCACCAAAGCCTCTTGCATGCAAAATTCACTCCCATTTTTTGGAGTGTACATACTGTAGGAACACCAAACAGGATTGGGGTAATTCCTAGCACTGCAGGTATTAATTAGGGGTACCTGGCTAGCTATGTCTAGAGGGCCAGGCTGGGTGTTTACTTGCAGTCAACTAGGGAGCTGAGCAGTCTGGTGCTAGAGAAGAAAAAAGACTGTAAAATGGTAGATAGTCTACCGGAGTTATAGAGATATTAGAGCTGGTGAGTAACCAGCGAATGTGAATATTTAATTTGCTCATAGACAGCTGTACTTTTTTTGTGTTATGTTAGTGATATTGGGTGGTATAAACCATCATTGCTACTTTGTTGAATGATATCTGGCACTGGCAGCACATAAATAAAGAAAGATGAAAAATGTGACTTTAATACCTGTTCCTTCTATTTATCCTATACAACTCTATTACTATGGTCATCTTTTAGAGGGAAGTAATATAATTGCTTTTGAGTATGTAAAATAAAAGTGCCCTAGTGGCTTCACAAATTTGGCACAGCCCCAACTCCTTAATGTTCAATGTTTTCCATAAAAACTGGTACGCAATTTTTTTTTCCCATTTTTCTTTCTTAAGCAGGGTATGGAAAGTTCAGATTAGCAGAAATGAAACCATTCACACTCCCACTGTGTATTTGGCACAGAGTGATTACCATAAAACCACTTGTTGAGAATTATATTACTTTGGCACCACTACATCCAATATTCTGTCATGTCTATTTTAATATTACATATATTGCAACCAGATGACAAAGATCATTTCAACACATAAATGCAGAATTTACTTGGTAGATTTATATAGTACTTTCACTTGTATCATATATACTGTATATATGCAATGAAAAACAGAATGAAGACATGGAAACCTAATTCAAGAATACGTGCATATAACATGAGTGACATGAACCAAAGAGGACAAGAAATTACATAGTAGGACAGCACTAGTGATTCTTTGGATCTAAGCTACATTAGTCTTTACTTCAGTATTAGGTGGAGAATAAAATTAAGAAAATGTCTACTCATATGTATCGTTTAGTTTTTGAATAACACTGTCATAATCCCAGCTGGAACTAAAACTACAATCTACTAAAATTCAATCTGGAGCAAGTTCAGAGAAGAGCTACCAGGATGGTGAGTGGACTGCAAAGTATGTCCTACGAGAAACGGTCAAAGAATCTGGGAAAAATTAGCTTGCAAAAAAGAAGGCTAATAGGAGACTTAATAGCTGATTACAAATATCTGAAGGGATGTCACAGTGTAGAGGGATCATCCTTATTCTCATTTGCACATGGAAACATGAGAAGCAATGGAATGAAACCAAAAGGGAGAAGACACAGATTACATATTAGACAAAACTTTTTGACAGCGAGGATGATCAATCAGTGAAGCAGGCTGCCACGAGAGGTGGTGAGTAGTGATGAGCCACCTCCCTAGTGTTCAGGTTCGGTTCGGTTAGTCGAACAGGGAGATGTTCGACGAACTGTTCGTCGAATGTTTGACGAACACCGTCGAACCCCATTGAAACCAATGGCAGGCAAAAACAAACAAATACAAACACATGGAAAACACATAGAAAACACTTTAAAAGGTGTCCAAAAGCTGACAAACTGCTCAGAAGACACAACAAACACATGGAAAAGTCACAACTACATATAGTCATGCAAAAAGAAAAGAGGTGGAGAAGTAAAAGGAGGAGGAGACACAGATATAGGCATGTCATGCCCTTCTAAAATCAAGAAAGGCTGGAGTAAAAATCTAAACTCACTCTACCAACACCCAGACGTCTTGACAAAAAAAATTAAAAAAGAAATATCTTTAGGTAGAATGGCGGCGGGTCCATTCAGAACACTTTCCTTAGAAGATGTAGTGGTACTCCCATTGGGAGTTGTGCCAAAAAAAGAACCCAATACATTCAGACTAATCCACCATTTGTCATATCCAAGGGGCAGGTCAGTAAACAACAACATCAACGCGGAACCAAGTACAGTACTATGTACTGTACCTCCTTTGACGAGGTAATCAGGCGGGTCAAGAAGTTGGTAAGGGGCACCCTAATGGCCAAAACAGACATTGAGGGGGCGTTCCAGTTACTACCTGTGCCTCCAAATAGTGTCCTCCCATTGGGCTGCTTCTGTGAAGGAGCATACTACATAGATCGCTGTTTGCCCATGGGGTGCTCCATATCCTGCTCACTATTTGAGGCATTTAGTTGCTTCCTCGAATGTGTCGCCATGGACGTTTGTAAGGCGGCACATATTATCCATTACCTCGACGACTTCTTATGCCTGGGCCCAAAAGATTCGCCACAGTGAGAAAACACGCGGTAGTCCACCAGTGAGAAGGAGAGAGCTGGAGGGAGAGTGGACACCCCAGAGCCGAGGGGTTAGATTGAGAAAGAAAGAAGGCGGTGTAGCATGCTTCATGGGTGGGGTACTCTGCTGAGTAGCAGAAATTGCTACTAGGCCCAAAAGGATTTCCTGGGCCAGATGCCGTTACAAAATATTACTTAGGTAAACAAGCGGTGTAGCTTGCTTCATGGTTGTGTACGCTGCTTAGCACCAAATTCTACTAGGCCCAAAAGGATTTTCTGGGCCAGATGCTGTTAAAAAATAGTAGTTAGGTAAACAGGCAGTGTAGCTTGCTTCATGGGTAGGGTACGCTGCTGAGTAGCACCAAATTCTACTAGGCCCAAAAGGATTTCCCAGGCTAGATGCCGTTACAAAATAGTAGTTAGGTAAACAGGCGGTGTAGCTTGCTTCATGGGTGAAGTACGCTACTGAGTAGAAACAAATTCTACTAGGCCCAAAAGGATTTCCTGGGCCAGATGCCATTAAAAATAGTACTTAGGTAAACAGGCGGTGTAGCTTGCTTCATGGGTGGGGTACACTGCTGAGTAGCACCAAATTCTACTAGGCCCAAAAGGATTTCCCAGGCTAGATGCCATTACAAAATAGTAGTTAGGTAAACAGGCAGTGTAGCTTGCTTCATGGGTTAAGTACGCTGCTGAGCAGCACCAAATTCTACTAGGCCCTAAAAAGGATTTCCTGGGCCAGATGCCGTTACAAAGTAGTACTTAGGTAAACAGGCGGTAGGTGGCTGGGCTACTTTGCTGCCTAGCAGACACTTAAGCTTTGGAGCAGACCTCTGAATCCCAGGCCATAGTATGAGTAAACAACTCTGCAGACGACCCCACCCACCTGAAATTGACGATGGCAACGTCATGTAAAACTCAGCAAGCGGACTAAATAAAAGAGTCTCCATTTTTTCAAAAAAAGTCTGCCACAGACACCACTTAAGTGACATCAATTTCTAACTCTCTCCTTGACAACCTCCAATCTGGCTTCCACCCCCACCACTCCACCGAAACTGCCCTGACAAAAATGACTAATGACCTAGTCACAGCCAAAGCTAACAGACAGTTCTCCATCCTCCTCCTTCTTGAACTGTCCTCTGCTTTCGACACAGTCGATCACTGCCTACTGCTACAGATTCTTTCTTCCCTTGGCATCAAAGACCTAGCCCTGTCCTGGATTGCCTCATACCTATCCAACCGCACATTTAGTGTTTCCCACTCCCACACTACCTCCTCATCCCGCCCTCTCTCTGTTGGAGTCCCTCAAGGCTCTGTCCTAGGACCCCTACTTTTTTCCATCTATACCCTTGGCCTAGGACAACTCATAAAGTCCCATGGCTTCCAGTACCACCTGTATGCAGACGACACTCAGATCTACCTCTCTGGCCCAGATGTCACCTCCCTGCTGTCCAGAATCCCGAAGTGTCTGTCAGCCATATCCTCCTTCTTCACCACTCGCTTCCTAAAACTCAATGTAGACAAAACCGAATTCATCATCTTTCCCCCACCTCAGGTATCCCCCCTACCCAATCTATCTATTATGGTGAACGGCATCACGCTCTCTCCCGCTCCTGAAATCCGCTGCCTCGGAGTAACTCTTGACTCTGCCCTGTCCTTCAAACCTCACGTCCAAGCTCTTGCCACCTCCTGTTGCCTCCAACTTAAAAATATTGCCAGAATCCGTTCCTTCCTCAGTCCTCAATCTACCAAAACTCTTGTGCATGCTCTCATCATCTCCCGCCTCGATTACTGCAACACCCTCCTCTGCGGCCTCCCCGCTAACTCTCTTGCACCACTCCAGTCTGTCCTCAACTCTGCTGCCCGCCTAATCCACCTCTCTCCTCACTAGTCCCCTGCTTCTCCCCTCTGCAAATCCCTCCACTGGCTCCCAATCCCCCAACGAATCCAGTTCAAACTACTAACACTGATCTACAAAGCCATCCACAACCTGTCCCCTCCCTATATCTCTGAACTAATCTCCCACTATCTTCCCTCACGTAATCTTCGTTTATCCCAAGACCTCCTACTCTCCTCCACACTTATTCGTTCCTCACACAATCGCCTCCAAGATTTCTCCCGAATATCCCCCATCCTCTGGAATTCCATGCCTCAACACGTCCGATTATCCACCACCCTCGGATCCTTCAGACGGAACCTGAAAACCCATCTCTTCAGGAAAGCCTACAGCCTACAATAACCAAGCCGCCGCCTCACCACCGCCAGAGCCGCCGCCGCCTCACCCCTACCTTCTGTCTCTTCCCCACTATCCCATAGAATGTAAGTCCGCAAGGACAGGGTCCTCTCCCCTCGATACCAGTGTGTCACTGTAAACCTGTTTACTGTAAATGATATCTATAACTCTGTATGTAAGCCCTTTCTCATGTACAGCACCATGGAATTAATGGTGCTATATAAATAAATAATAATAATAATAATCAATTTCGCCAGAGTTTTTTAAAACGGTTGGTGAGGTGATTTTGAAAAATCATCAAGCTTTTAGTCTCCCCAAGATGACACAGGGGTAGAAAAGTCCTTGCGGATCCAGGATTTGTTCATCTTGATGAACGTTAGTCTGTCTACATTGTCACTGGACAGCCGCGTGCGCTTATCTGTCAGCACACCACCAGCAGCGCTGAACACACGTTCAGAGAGAATGCTGGCTGCGGGGCACGACAAGATCTCCAAGGCGTGAGTGGTGAGCTCAGGCCATTTTTCAAGATTGGAAGCCCAAAATGAGCAAGGGTCCAGTTCCACAGTCATGGCATCGATGTTAACTTGGAGATACTCTTGTACCATCCTCTCTAGGCGTTGGCTGTGCATCAAACTTCTTGTCTCCTGTGGCCTTGCAAAGGATGGTCTTAAAAAAATCTTGAAACGATTGGAAAAAATTGCTGTTACCACCAGATACGATGTTACTGTTACGGTTAGAGTGATGACTCGATAGTCCCATGGTTGGCAAGTTAGAACTCAGAGATTGACTACGTGCACCACAGGTATTTTGTGGAAAAGCAGATGTTAGATTCTGTAACAGTCTCTGCTGATAAAGCAAAAAGTCTCTGCTGATACTCCTGCATGCGTGAATCCCTTTCTATGGCAGGAATTATTTCGCCAAATTTGCTTTTGTACAGGGGATCTAAGAGTGTGGCAACCCAGTAGTCGGCATTAGGGTTGAGCGAAACGGGTCGATCATTTTCAAAAGTCGCCGACTTTTGGCTAAGTCGGCGTCTCATGAAACCCGATCCGACCCCTGTGCTTGTCGGCCATGCGGTACGCGACTTTCGCGCCAAAGTCGCGTTTCAATGACGCGAAAAGCGCCATTTCTCAGCCAATGAAGGTGAACGCAGAGTGTGGGCAGCGTGATGACATAGATCCTGGTCCCCACCATCTTAGAGAAGGGCATTGCAGTGATTGGCTTGCTGTCTGCGGCGTCACAGGGGCTATAAAGGGGCGTTCCCGCCGACCGCCATCTTACTGCTGCTGATCTGAGCTTAGGGACAGGTTGCTGCCGCTTCATCAGAAGCAGGGAGAGCGTTAGGCAGGGTCCACTAACCACCAAACCGCTTGTGCTGCAGCGATTTCCACTGTCCAACACCACCTTCGGTGTGCAGGGACTGTGGAAGCTATTTTTTTTTTTTTTTCCCCTCAGCGCTGTAGCTCATTGGGCTGCCCTAGAAGGCTCCGTGATAGCTGTATTGCTGTGTGTACGCCACTGTGGAAACCAACTGCTTTTTTCAAAGCACATATCCTCTTGTTCCTTCCTTTCTGCACAGCTATCTTTTCTGTTTTTCCACACTTTTTATTTAATTTGTGCATCAGTCCACTCCTATTGCTGCCTGCCATACCTGGCTTACATTACTGCAGGGAGATAGTAATTGTAGGACAGTTTTTTTTTTTTTTTTGTTTTTTTTTTTTGTGGGAGATTAAGATTGGCATTTCTGCTACAGTGCCATCCCTGTGTGTGCCATCTCTCACTGAGTGGGCCATAGAAAGCCTATTTATTTTTTCCGTGATTTGTGTTCTAAAATCTACCTCAACACAAAAACAGTACATCAATCAGTGGGAGAAAAATATTGGCCTCAGTCAGGGCTTGTGTGCCACTGCTGTGTGTGCTATCTCTCATTCAGTGGGCTATAGCAAGCCTATTTTTTTTTTTTTTTTTTAATATTATTTGGTTTCTAATTCTCCCTGAAAAAAAAAAAAAAAACCTAAAAAAACAGTGGGAGAATAATATTGCCCTTTCAGCTTGTGTGCCAGTCTTGACTCCTGGGTGTGCCAC
The DNA here is from genome assembly GCF_051348905.1 of Ranitomeya variabilis. Lineage (NCBI taxonomy): Eukaryota > Metazoa > Chordata > Amphibia > Anura > Dendrobatidae > Ranitomeya > Ranitomeya variabilis. Next base: position 324,990,911 of record NC_135237.1, on the reverse strand, counting down.
CTCTCTCCCTCTCATTCAGTGGGCCATAGAAAGCCTATTTATTTTTTTTTTAAAATATTATTGGGTTTCTAAAGTCTCCCTGAAAAAACAAAAAATACATAAAAAAACAGTGGGAGAGTAATATTGCCCTTTCAGCTTGTGTGCCAGTCTTGACTCCTGGGTGTGCCACCTCTCTCCCTTTCATTCAGTGGGCCATAGAAAGCCTATTTATTTTTTCCGTGATTTGTGTTCTAAAATCTACCTCAACACAAAAACACTACATCAATCAGTGGGAGAAAAATATTGGCCTCAGTCAGGGCTTGTGTGCCACTGCTGTGTGTGCTATCTCTCATTCAGTGGGCTATAGCAAGCCTATTTTTTTTTTTTTTTTTTTTTTTAATATTATTTGGTTTCTAAAGTCTCCCTGAAAAAAAAAAAAAAACATAAAAAAACAGTGGGAGAGTAATATTGCCCTTTCAGCTTGTGTGCCAGTCTTGACTCCTGGGTGTGCCACCTCTCTCCCTTTCATTCAGTGGGCCATAGAAAGCCTATTTATTTTTTGGTTTTTTTAATATTATTTGGTTTCTAAAGTCTCCCTGAAAATAAAAAAAAAAAATACATAAAAAAACAGTGGGAGAGTAATATTGCCATTTCAGCTTGTGTGCCAGTCTTGACTCCTGGGTGTGCCACCTCTCTCCCTCTCATTCAGTGGGCCATAGAAAGCCTTGTTTTTTTGTTTTTTTTTTAATATTATTTGGTTTCTAAAGTCTCCCTGAAAATAAAAAAAAAAAACATAAAAAAACAGTGGGAGAGTAATATTGCCATTTCAGCTTGTGTGCCAGTCTTGACTCCTGGGTGTGCCACCTCTCTCTCTAATTGTGGGCCATAGAAAGCCTATTTATTTTTTGGTTTTTTTAATATTATTTGGTTTCTAAAGTCTCCCTGAAAATAAAAAAAAAAAATACATAAAAAAACAGTGGGAGAGTAATATTGCCCTTTCAGCTTGTGTGCCAGTCTTGACTCCTGGGTGTGCCACCTCTCTCCCTTTCATTCAGTGGGCCATAGAAAGCCTATTTATTTTTTGGTTTTTTTAATATTATTTGGTTTCTAAAGTCTCCCTGAAAATAAAAAAAAAAAATACATAAAAAAACAGTGGGAGAGTAATATTGCCATTTCAGCTTGTGTGCCAGTCTTGACTCCTGGGTGTGCCACCTCTCTCCCTCTCATTCAGTGGGCCATAGAAAGCCTTGTTTTTTTGTTTTTTTTTTAATATTATTTGGTTTCTAAAGTCTCCCTGAAAATAAAAAAAAAAAACATAAAAAAACAGTGGGAGAGTAATATTGCCATTTCAGCTTGTGTGCCAGTCTTGACTCCTGGGTGTGCCACCTCTCTCTCTAATTGTGGGCCATAGAAAGCCTATTTATTTTTTGGTTTTTTTAATATTATTTGGTTTCTAAAGTCTCCCTGAAAATAAAAAAAAAAAATACATAAAAAAACAGTGGGAGAGTAATATTGCCCTTTCAGCTTGTGTGCCAGTCTTGACTCCTGGGTGTGCCACCTCTCTCCCTTTCATTCAGTGGGCCATAGAAAGCCTATTTATTTTTTGGTTTTTTTAATATTATTTGGTTTCTAAAGTCTCCCTGAAAATAAAAAAAAAAAATACATAAAAAAACAGTGGGAGAGTAATATTGCCATTTCAGCTTGTGTGCCAGTCTTGACTCCTGGGTGTGCCACCTCTGTCCCTCTCATTCAGTGGGCCATAGAAAGCCTTGTTTTTTTTTTTTTTTTTAAATATTATTTGGTTTCTAAAGTCTCCCTGAAAATAAAAAAAAAATACATAAAAAAACAGTGGGAGAGTAATATTGCCATTTCAGCTTGTGTGCCAGTCTTGACTCCTGGGTGTGCCACCTCTCTCTCTAATTGTGGGCCATAGAAAGCCTTTTTATTTTTTTCCTTCATTTGTGTTTTAAAATCAACCTCAACACAAAAACACTACATCAATCAGTGGGAGAAAAATATTGGCCTCAGTCAGGGCTTGTGTGCCACTCCTGTGCGTGCCATCTCTCATTCAGTGGGCCATAGAAAGCCTTGTTTTTTTGTTTTTTTTTTAAATATTATTTGGTTTCTAAAGTCTCACAGAGAAAAAAAAAAAAATAAATTAGGTGGGAGATTAATATTGACATTAGTGCTTGAGTGACAGTCCTGCGTGTGTGTCATCTCTGTGATTTGGTGTCACAGAAAACAGAGTGTGTAACATTGTGCCTGATTTTCCTTGTGGTCTCACCAACCTGTTAAGGGATATTGAAATCATACTGAAGTTATAGCTCACCGTGTAAGTTGTTTGACAGCAACAAATAAAGTTAGTTTGGTTACGATTTTTAAACAATGAGGAAGTCTGGTGCAAGAGGTCGTCGTGGGCGTTCATTGTCAGCTGGTAATGATGGTAGTGGTAGTGGAGCATCAGGTGGTCGTGGGGATAAAAATATTCCACCTAAGTCTGGAGCTGTGGAGCCAGTTTCGTCGTCAGGCTACACAAGGCCTCGAACGCTCTCTTTTCTGGGAGTAGGAAAACCGCTTTTAAAGGCTGAGCAGCAACAGCAAGTTTTGGCTTACATTGCAGACTCAGCCTCTAGCTCTTTTGCCTCCTCTTCCGAAACTGGTAAATGTAAAAGCAGCGCGTCGCTTGTGGATGTTCACGGTCAGGGACAAGTCGCTTCCTTGTCCTCCTCAGCAAAAACTACAACAAGAGAGAAGGATGCAGCAGGCGACACAACGGGTCACTCCATGGAGCTCTTTACACATACCGTCCCTGGCTTAGAAAGTGAAACATTTAACAGGCCATGCCCATTACAAGTAGATTCTGACATGGAGTGCACTGATGCACAGCCACAGCCAGAGTACTATGCTGCTCCTTTGACTCAGACCACCACATTGCCCTCTCAGGGTACAGATCCACAATCAGACCCTGATGAGACTATGTTGCCCCGCCACGAACGCTATACCACCGACCGACACAGTGACACAGACGAAGTTGCACACGAGCTCGAAGAGGAGGTAATAGATGACCCAGTTATTGACCCCGATTGGCAGCCATTGGGGGAACAGGGTGCAGGCGGCAGTAGTTCAGAAGCGGAGGTGGAGGAGGGGCCGCAGCAGGCATCAACATCGCAACAGGTTCCATCTGCCGGGCCCGTATCTGGCCCAAAACGCGTGTCAAAGCCAAAACCTGTTGGAGGACAGCGTGGCCATCCGGTTAAAGCTCAGTCTGCAATCCCTGAAAAGGGATCCGAGTCTAGGAAGAGTGCAGTCTGGCATTTTTTTAAACAACATCCAACTGATCAGCGCAAAGTCATCTGTCAAAAATGTTCAACTAGCTTAAGCAGAGGTCAGAATCTGAAAAGTCTAAATACTAGTTGCATGCATAGACACTTAACCACCATGCATTTTCAAGCCTGGACTAACTACCAAACGTCCCTTAAGGTTGTAGCACCCTCGGCCAATGAAGCTAGTCAGCAACGCAACATCCCTTCCGTCACTGTAAGGCCACCATTTTCCGCACCACCGGCAGTATCTGTGCAGGTTTCTTTGCCAGCCAAAAGCAGTCAGGGTCAGGGAATCACCAGTTTAGTAGGAGGAAATATTGCATCTAGGGCACCGGCGGAAACAATACCGTCTCCAACCGTCTCTCAGTCTGCCATGTACACCGGCACACCCGAAAGTTCCACGATCTCCTGCTCTCCAGTCCAGCTCACCCTACATGAGACTCTGGTTAGAAAAAGGAAGTACTTATCCTCGCATCCGCGTACACAGGGTTTTAACGCCCACATAGCTAGACTAATCTCGTTAGAGATGATGCCCTACCGTTTAGTTGAAAGCGAAGCTTTTAAAGCCCTGATGGAGTACGCTGAACCACGATACGAGCTACCTAGTCGACACTTTTTTTCCAGAAAAGCCATCCCAGCCCTGCACCAGCATGTTAAACAGCGCATCGTCCATGCACTTAGGCAATCTGTGAGTACAAAGGTGCACCTGACTACAGATGCATGGACCAGTAGGCATGGCCAGGGACGTTATGTGTCCATCACGGCACACTGGGTGAATGTGGTGGATGCAGGGTCCACAGGCGACATCAATTTAGGGACAGTTGTGCCTAGCCCACGGTCTAGGAAACAGTTGGCTGTAGGCGTTCGCACCCCCTCCTCCTCCTCCTCGTCCTCCTGCAGAAGCTACAGCTCTTCCACAGAACGCAGTCGGCCAACCACTCCATCGGCAGATGACACTGTTGCACACCAGTTGTCCCATTATGGGCCAGCTACTGCCAAGCGTCAGCAGGCTGTATTGGCTATGAAGTGTTTGGGCGACAACAGACACACCGCGGAAGTTCTGTCCGAGTTCTTGCAACAAGAAACGCAGTCGTGGCTGGGCACAGTAGATCTTGAGGCAGGCAAGGTAGTGAGTGATAACGGAAGGAATTTCATGGCTGCCATCTCCCTTTCCCAACTGAAACACATTCCTTGCCTGGCTCACACCTTAAACCTGGTGGTGCAGTGCTTATTGAAAACTTATCCTGGGTTCTCCGACCTGCTCCTCAAAGTGCGTGCACTTTGCTCACATATCCGACGTTCGCCTGTACACGCCAGCCGTATGCAGACCTATCAGCGGTCTTTGAACCTTCCCCAGCATCGCCTAATCATAGACGTTGCAACAAGGTGGAACTCAACACTGCACATGCTTCAGAGACTGTGCGAACAGAGGCGTGCTGTTATTTATTTGTGGGAGGATACACGGGCAGGCAGTAGGATGGCAGACATGGAGTTGTCAGGTGTGCAGTGGTCGAAGATACAAGACATGTGTCAAGTCCTTCAGTGTTTTGAGGAATGCACACGGCTGGTTAGTGCAGACAACGCCGTAATAAGCATGAGCATCCCCCTAATGCGTCTGCTGATGCAAAGTTTGACGCACATAAAGGAGCAGGCGTCTGCACCAGAGGAAGAGGGAAGCCTTGATGACAGTCAGCCATTGTCTGGTCAGGGCAGTGTACAGGACGAGGTAGCGGGCGAAGAGGAGGTGGAGGACGAGGAGGATGATGGGGATGAGTATATTTTTAATGCGGAAACTTTCACGGGGGCACAGGAAATTGGTTGCGTGTCACGGCCGGGTTCTGGTTTTTTGAGGGACACAAGTGACGTAGATTTGCCTGCAACTGCCCCTCAACCAATCACAACCGGAGATTTGACAACTGGAACTTTGGCCCACATGGCGGATTATGCCTTACGTATCCTAAAAAGGGACACACGCATTACGAAAATGATGAACGATGACGATTACTGGTTGGCCTGCCTCCTTGATCCACGCTATAAAGGCAAATTGCAAAATATTATGCCACATGAGAACTTGGAACTAATATTAGCAACCAAACAATCAACTCTTGTTGACCGTTTGCTTCAGGCATTCCCAGCACACAGCGCACGTGATCGTTCTCACACAAGCTCCAGGGGGCAGCAGACTAGGAGTGTTAGGGGTGCACACATCAGAAGTGGCGTTGGACAGAGGGGTTTTCTGACCAGGTTGTGGAGTGATTTTGCTATGACCGCAGACAGGACAGGTACTGCTGCATCAATTGAAAGTGACAGGAGACAACATTTGTCCAGTATGGTTACTAACTATTTTTCATCCCTTATCGATGTTCTCCCTCAACCGTCATTCCCATTTGATTACTGGGCCTCCAAATTAGACACCTGGCCAGAATTGGCAGAATATGCATTGCAGGAGCTTGCTTGCCCGGCAGCAAGTGTCCTATCAGAAAGAGTATTCAGTGCTGCAGGTTCAATATTAACCGAAAAAAGGACTCGTCTGGCTACCCAAAATGTTGACGATCTAACATTCATTAAAATGAACCACAACTGGATTTCGAAATCTTTTGCCCCACCTTGCCCGGCCGACACCTAGCTTTCCTATGAAAAGCTCTTGCCTGTGAATTACTTTTCTAATGTCTAATTTGCTGCAGCTGATTGTACAGCATACGACATGTTTACACCTCCCTAAATGGCAAAACTCCCCACACGGGGCCGTGGTATCGCGACTTGGCGCAAGCACCCGTGAGACTGCTGTTTGTCTGAAGAGGTGGGTGTGCTCGCTTTTGGTTGACGGCATTGCTACTGGGTCCCTCATAGTACAATGTAGTGTCTCTGGCGGTGGTGGTGCGCACCCAACGTCAGACACACCGTTGTAACATGAGGGGCCCTGGGGCGGTCCCGCCGGCCTCAAGAGAGTTCCCCCCTACCCCAGCTCAAAATGTGCTCTACCACGTGCAAAATTATGTCGCACAGCTCCACCAATCTTTAGTCTATTCGCTGACATCATTCAATGTCTGGCACTGACAATACAAATTTGTAGACATCTATGATGCAACTTAAAGTAGTCTGTGTCTGTGTCCTATATTGGCACCATTAAATAGTTACTGCCAAATTACAATGTCAGAAACTCAGTAGATGAGCCCACCCCTGTACCTAAGTATGCCACCTTTTTTTTTTGTTTTGGTTGTTTTGCGAGACATTAACATCTATTTATATTTTGGGAGTACTGGGACAGACACTCCTTGCACTACTCCTCCACTCACCACCAAGCTGCCTGTGTATCCATGTAACCGCTGTAAAACTGCCATGAGCCTATTGTTTGTTATTTTAGGCCTTTGATAGCCTGTCTGCGGTCCCTACTTTAAATACTCCTCCACTGACCACCAAGCTGCCTGCCCGTGTATCCATGTAACCGCTGTGAAACTGCCATGAGCCTATTGTTTGTTATGTTAGGCCTTTGATAGCCTGTCTGCGGTCCCTACTTTAAATACTCCTCCACTGACCAGACCACTGCTGCCCGTGTACCCCTGGAACCAATTATAAAGTGCCTACAGCCAGCCCATTTTCTTATGTTAGGCCTTTGAAGCCTGTCTGCGGTCCCTACTTTAAATACTCCTCCACTGACCAGACCACTGCTGCCCGTGTACCCCTGGAACCAATTATAAAGTGCCTACAGCCAGCCCATTTTCTTATGTTAGGCCTTTGAAGCCTTTCTGCGGTCCCTACTTTAAATACTCCTCCACTCACCACCACCAAGCTGCCTGCCCGTGTATCCATGTAACCGCTGTGAAACTGCCATGAGCCTATTGTTTGTTATTTTAGGCCTTTGATAGCCTGTCTGCGGTCCCTACTTTAAATACTCCTCCACTCACCACCAAGCTGCCTGTGTATCCATGTAACCGCTGTAAAACTGCCATGAGCCTATTGTTTGTTATTTTAGGCCTTTGATAGCCTGTCTGCGGTCCCTACTTTAAATACTCCTCCACTGACCAGACCACTGCTGCCCGTGTACCCCTGGAACCAATTATAAAGTGCCTACAGCCAGCCCATTTTCTTATGTTAGGCCTTTGAAGCCTGTCTGCGGTCCCTACTTTAAATACTCCTCCACTCACCACCACCAAGCTGCCTGCCCGTGTATCCATGTAACCGCTGTGAAACTGCCATGAGCCTATTGTTTGTTATTTTAGGCCTTTGATAGCCTGTCTGCGGTCCCTACTTTAAATACTCCTCCACTCACCACCAAGCTGCCTGCCCGTGTATCCATGTAACCGCTGTGAAACTGCCATGAGCCTATTGTTTGTTATGTTAGGCCTTTGATAGCCTGTCTGCGGTCCCTACTTTAAATACTCCTCCACTGACCAGACCACTGCTGCCCGTGTACCCCTGGAACCAATTATAAAGTGCCTACAGCCAGCCCATTTTCTTATGTTAGGCCTTTGAAGCCTGTCTGCGGTCCCTACTTTAAATACTCCTCCACTCACCACCAAGCTGCCTGTGTATCCATGTAACCGCTGTAAAACTGCCATGAGCCTATTGTTTGTTATTTTAGGCCTTTGATAGCCTGTCTGCGGTCCCTACTTTAAATACTCCTCCACTGACCAGACCACTGCTGCCCGTGTACCCCTGGAACCAATTATAAAGTGCCTACAGCCAGCCCATTTTCTTATGTTAGGCCTTTGAAGCCTGTCTGCGGTCCCTACTTTAAATACTCCTCCACTCACCACCACCAAGCTGCCTGTGTATCCATGTAACCGCTGTAAAACTGCCATGAGCCTATTGTTTGTTATTTTAGGCCTTTGATAGCCTGTCTGCGGTCCCTACTTTAAATACTCCTCCACTGACCACCAAGCTGCCTGCCCGTGTATCCATGTAACCGCTGTGAAACTGCCATCATGAGCCTATTGTTTGTTATGTTAGGCCTTTGATAGCCTGTCTGCGGTCCCTACTTTAAATACTCCTCCACTGACCAGACCACTGCTGCCCGTGTACCCCTGGAACCAATTATAAAGTGCCTACAGCCAGCCCATTTTCTTATGTTAGGCCTTTGAAGCCTGTCTGCGGTCCCTACTTTAAATACTCCTCCACTGACCAGACCACTGCTGCCCGTGTACCCCTGGAACCAATTATAAAGTGCCTACAGCCAGCCCATTTTCTTATGTTAGGCCTTTGAAGCCTTTCTGCGGTCCCTACTTTAAATACTCCTCCACTCACCACCACCAAGCTGCCTGCCCGTGTATCCATGTAACCGCTGTGAAACTGCCATGAGCCTATTGTTTGTTATTTTAGGCCTTTGATAGCCTGTCTGCGGTCCCTACTTTAAATACTCCTCCACTCACCACCAAGCTGCCTGTGTATCCATGTAACCGCTGTAAAACTGCCATGAGCCTATTGTTTGTTATTTTAGGCCTTTGATAGCCTGTCTGCGGTCCCTACTTTAAATACTCCTCCACTGACCAGACCACTGCTGCCCGTGTACCCCTGGAACCAATTATAAAGTGCCTACAGCCAGCCCATTTTCTTATGTTAGGCCTTTGAAGCCTGTCTGCGGTCCCTACTTTAAATACTCCTCCACTCACCACCACCAAGCTGCCTGCCCGTGTATCCATGTAACCGCTGTGAAACTGCCATGAGCCTATTGTTTGTTATTTTAGGCCTTTGATAGCCTGTCTGCGGTCCCTACTTTAAATACTCCTCCACTCACCACCAAGCTGCCTGCCCGTGTATCCATGTAACCGCTGTGAAACTGCCATGAGCCTATTGTTTGTTATGTTAGGCCTTTGATAGCCTGTCTGCGGTCCCTACTTTAAATACTCCTCCACTGACCAGACCACTGCTGCCCGTGTACCCCTGGAACCAATTATAAAGTGCCTACAGCCAGCCCATTTTCTTATGTTAGGCCTTTGAAGCCTGTCTGCGGTCCCTACTTTAAATACTCCTCCACTCACCACCAAGCTGCCTGTGTATCCATGTAACCGCTGTAAAACTGCCATGAGCCTATTGTTTGTTATTTTAGGCCTTTGATAGCCTGTCTGCGGTCCCTACTTTAAATACTCCTCCACTGACCAGACCACTGCTGCCCGTGTACCCCTGGAACCAATTATAAAGTGCCTACAGCCAGCCCATTTTCTTATGTTAGGCCTTTGAAGCCTGTCTGCGGTCCCTACTTTAAATACTCCTCCACTCACCACCACCAAGCTGCCTGTGTATCCATGTAACCGCTGTAAAACTGCCATGAGCCTATTGTTTGTTATTTTAGGCCTTTGATAGCCTGTCTGCGGTCCCTACTTTAAATACTCCTCCACTGACCACCAAGCTGCCTGCCCGTGTATCCATGTAACCGCTGTGAAACTGCCATCATGAGCCTATTGTTTGTTATGTTAGGCCTTTGATAGCCTGTCTGCGGTCCCTACTTTAAATACTCCTCCACTGACCAGACCACTGCTGCCCGTGTACCCCTGGAACCAATTATAAAGTGCCTACAGCCAGCCCATTTTCTTATGTTAGGCCTTTGATAGCCTGTCTGCGGTCCCTACTTTAAATACTCCTCCACTCACCACCAAGCTGCCTGCCCGTGTATCCATGTAACCGCTGTAAAACTGCAATGAGCCTATTGTTTGTTATGTTAGGCCTTTGATAGCCTGTCTGCGGTCCCTACTTTAAATACTCCTCCACTGACCAGACCACTGCTGCCCGTGTACCCCTGGAACCAATTATAAAGTGCCTACAGCCAGCCCATTTTCTTATGTTAGGCCTTTGAAGCCTGTCTGCGGTCCCTACTTTAAATACTCCTCCACTGACCAGACCACTGCTGCCCGTGTACCCCTGGAACCAATTATAAAGTGCCTACAGCCAGCCCATTTTCTTATGTTAGGCCTTTGAAGCCTGTCTGCGGTCCCTACTTTAAATACTCCTCCACTCACCACCACCAAGCTGCCTGCCCGTCTATCCATGTAACCGCTGTAAAACTGCAATGAGCCTATTGTTTGTTATTTTAGGCCTTTGATAGCCTGTCTGCGGCCCCTACTTGCAATACTCCTCCACTGACCACAATGCTGCCTGGAGTGCCTGCCTGTGTATCCATGTAACCGATGTAAAACTGCCATGACTGCCTACTGTTTGTTATTTTAGGCCTTTGATAGCCTGTCTGCAGCCCCTACTTGCAATACTCCTCCACTGACCACACCAATGCTGCCCGTGTACCCCTGGAACCTATTTAAAAGTTCATAGAGCCTAGTTATATATTTTATTTACTATTAATAAGGCCATGATGGACTACGCTGTACCACGCTACAAGCTAACCAGTCGACACTTCTTTTGCGAGAAAAGCCATCCCAACCCTCCACCAGCATGTAGAAGACCGCATTGTCCATGCACTCTGGCAATCTGTGAGTACAAAGGTGCACCTGACAACAGACGCATGGACCTGTAGGCATGGCCACGGAAGATTACGTGTCCATTACGGCGCAATGGGTTAATGTGGTGGATGCATGGTCCACAGGGGACAGCCTACTAAGTCTGTCTGCAGTCCCTAATTCAAATTGTGCTCCACTGTCTAAATCGGAACTTCCACCTTCTGGCTTTCGGCCTATAGTATCAGAAATTAAACTGCATTTGGCCTTCAACTTTGGTTAGGGCCTACTAACGGCTTCTGCCCCTCCCTGGTGTTGCCCTCAACTAAATAAAGCTGAGCTTCAACCTTCTGCTCCAAATTACCATTTTGAAAAATGCAATAGGCTTTTCAGGCCTACTAAAGGAGTCTGTCTGTGTGCCCCTCCCTGGTGTTGTCCTCAACTAAATAAAGCTGAGCTTCAACCTTCCGGCTCTCATTATGTGGTTTTAAAAAAAAAAAAAGGTGGTTAGGGCCTACTAACGGCTTCTGCCCCTCCCTGGTGTTGTCCTCAACTAAATAAAGCTGAGCTTCAACCTTCCGGCTCTCATTATGTGGTTTTAAAAAAAAAAAAGGTGGTTAGGGCCTACTAACGGCTTCTGCCCCTCCCTGGTGTTGTCCTCAACTAAATAAAGCTGAGCTTCAACCTTCCGGCTCTCATTATGTGGTTTTAAAAAAAAAAAAGGTGGTTAGGGCCTACTAACGGCTTCTGCCCCTCCCTGGTGTTGTCCTCAACTAAATAAAGCTGAGCTTCAACCTTCCGGCTCTCATTATGTGGTTTTAAAAAAAAAAAAGGTGGTTAGGGCCTACTAACGGCTTCTGCCCCTCCCTGGTGTTGTCCTCAACTAAATAAAGCTGAGCTTCAACCTTCCGGCTCTCATTATGTGGTTTTAAAAAAAAAAAAGGTGGTTAGGGCCTACTAACGGCTTCTGCCCCTCCCTGGTGTTGTCCTCAACTAAATAAAGCTGAGCTTCAACCTTCCGGCTCTCATTATGTGGTTTTAAAAAAAAAAAAGGTGGTTAGGGCCTACTAACGGCTTCTGCCCCTCCCTGGTGTTGTCCTCAACTAAATAAAGCTGAGCTTCAACCTTCCGGCTCTCATTATGTGGTTTTAAAAAAAAAAAAGGTGGTTAGGGCCTACTAACGGCTTCTGCCCCTCCCTGGTGTTGTCCTCAACTAAATAAAGCTGAGCTTCAACCTTCCGGCTCTCATTATGTGGTTTTAAAAAAAAAAAAGGTGGTTAGGGCCTACTAACGGCTTCTGCCCCTCCCTGGTGTTGTCCTCAACTAAATAAAGCTGAGCTTCAACCTTCCGGCTCTCATTATGTGGTTTTAAAAAAAAAAAAGGTGGTTAGGGCCTACTAACGGCTTCTGCCCCTCCCTGGTGTTGTCCTCAACTAAATAAAGCTGAGCTTCAACCTTCCGGCTCTCATTATGTGGTTTTAAAAAAAAAAAGGTGGTTAGGGCCTACTAACGGCTTCTGCCCCTCCCTGGTGTTGTCCTCAACTAAATAAAGCTGAGCTTCAACCTTCCGGCTCTCATTATGTGGTTTTAAAAAAAAAAAATGGTGGTTAGGGCCTACTAACGGCTTCTGCCCCTCCCTGGTGTTGTCCTCAACTAAATAAAGCTGAGCTTCAACCTTCCGGCTCTCATTAAGTGGTTTTAAAAAAAAAATGGTGGTTAGGGCCTACTAACGGCTTCTGCCCCTCCCTGGTGTTGCCCTCAACTAAATAAAGCTGAGCTTCAACCTTCTGCTCCAAATTACCATTTTAAAAAATGCAATAGGCTTTTCCGGCCTACTAAAGGTGTCTGCCCCTCCCTGGTGTTGTCCTCAACTGAACAAAGCTGAGCTTCCACATTCTGGCTTTCGCCCTATACTATCAGATATTAAACTGCATTTGGCCTACTAGTGTGGTTAGGCCCTTGAAACAGTGTCTGCTGCTCTTGGGTTTGCTACTCCACTGAACAAAGCAATGCCGCCTGTTTAGTCCTGTTACCAATTTTGAACTGCATGTAGCCTACTTTATTCTTTGGCCCTATATCTGTTTCCTCCTCATCCTGCCCATTGCCCAGCCACTGCTAAATGAGTCTGCTGGTACATTGACCGAGACCACTACATTCCCCTTGTACTCTACACAGCCAGAATCTGTCCCTGCTGAAAGTAAGGTTCCCCTTCCCGCATGTTATACCACCTTACACAGGGACAAAGAGGAAGGTGCAGATGAAAGTGCAGGTTCCTTCATCAGGTGGGGGGGCATACTCGTTGGCGACGTCACTGGCACAGGGCCCCTCAGAGTACGCAAAAGTGTCGCTGCTGGTGGGAGGCGCCCCCGCCATGCAAACACACCGCCGTACTTTGAGGGGCCCTGTGCCAGTGGCAATGCGAACGAGTGGGCCCCCCCCCTGCTTGCTCAGGATCACAGCACTTGCAACTTTTAAATAATTACCTTTCCCTGCAACACCGCCGTGACGTAGTCCGCATTTCCTGGGCCCACGAAAAACTTGAGCCGGCCCTACTCCCCCCACAACTTTTGCCAAATGACCCCCAATTCCCTATGCCCAACTATTATTATAAAGTTAATTAAGATTGACAAGCTTCAGAAACAAGAATGGATGTTTTTGGCATTAAAATGGGCACTGTAGGTGTTTTCCTGGCCTCCACTCACTGCCGACTATGCTTCCCCATTGACTTGCATTGGGTTTCGTGTTTCGGTCGATCCCCGACTTTTAGCGATAATCGGCCGACTGCACTCGACTCGACTCTGGACAAAATCGGGTTTCCCAAAACCCTACTCGATCTTAAAAAAATGAAAGTCGCTCAACCCTAGTCGGCATTACTTCGGATTCTGACAATCCGAGGGTCATGTTGCAGGTAGTGCAGCAAGAAGGCACTCATGTGTCTTGCACATCCAGGAGGACCAAGTCCTTGTTGTCTTGGTGGTGGCAAGGTGAGGTATTCATATGGAACCCAAAACAAATTATTTATTGTAATAGTCTAAAATGCCACCAACCTGTGGCTACACCAAAACATACAACAAAACACACCATGAAAAAACTAATGTTGGGGGGAGGAAAAAAAATCCCTAAATAGTAACTATACTGATGGCTGCCTATCAGTGGGTGTTGGCGCCCTAGGGGGAATGTTGCGGCGCCCCCACTCCACGGCGGCTTTCCCTGGGGTCCCTATAAATCCCTAGTATTGCAAATGGGTCCCTCTACCCACACAATATTTGATACACTAAAGGTACCCCTCAATTGCTAAACAAAATTGATCCTGCATATAGGCATTCCTATACCCCAACACCGTGAATATAAAAACAATGGAGAACATGTAGTGGACTATTGACAGGCATGAGTGATACCTAGCCACTCTAATTTGGACCACAGTCCACAAGCACCTATAACGTGGGTCACAAACAGCATTGTATCAATAGACTAGTTAATATGTCCAAGACTGGGCAACCTGCCCGATAGGTGATGATTAATAATATTGATATAAATACCAATGCCGTAGGCAAACAAAGCCCCTATTGATATTCAACGACCCTAAACAGATCTGCCCAATTGATACTCATCGTTATGTGCCTCGCCGTCAGTCCACTATCCTAAGTTGCCTCGACGCGTTTCGCCCCTCTGGCTCATCAGGAGGCCCGATATTTTGTGTCATGTGTCTCGATGATATAAGATAGAGATGAATTATGATGCCGTTTACCTCAACTTAAACAAGATCTTCACCAGGTTGCCCACTGTATAACCTTGCTCAATCCAGAGCATGATAATCCGATAAAAAATACACAGTGGGTAATAAAATGTGCATCAATGTTGGTCTTACGCAAGCAGAACTTTTACTCAGCGGATTCTTTAAATTGAGGAATTTTTATTCTTCAAGATTCCTAACACACAGGTCTGTGTAAATTCCCCCTATTCAGGAGGAGATAAACAAAGCCGAAGCAACATGAAAGGCCGTCTTGTTTTCTAGTCACATATACATTTTAAATTAACCCCTTAGTGACAGAGCCAATTTGGTACTTAATGACCGAGCCAATTTTTACAATTCTGACCAGTGTCACTTTATGAGGTTATAACTCTGGAACGCTTTATCGGATCCCGCTGATTCTGAGATTGTTTTTTCGTGACATGTTGTACTTCAAGTTAGTGGTAACATTTCTTCGATATTACTTGCGATTATTTATGAAAAAAATGGAAATATGGCGAAAATTTTTAAAATTTTGCAATTTTCAAACTTTGTATTTTTATGCCCTTAAATCAGAGAGATATGTCACAAAAAATAGTTAATAAATAACATTTCTCACATGTCTACTTTACATCAGCACAATTTTGGAAACAATTTTTTTTTTTGTTAGGGAGTTATAAGGGTTAAAAGTTGACCAGCAATTTCTCATTTTTACAACACCATGTTTTTTTTAGGGACCACATCACCTTTGAAGTGATTTTGAGGGGTCTATATGATAGAAAATAACCAAGTGTGACACCATTCTAAAAACTGCACCCCTCAAGCTGCTCAAAACCACATTCAAGAAGTTTATTAACCCTTTACGTACTTCACAGGAACTAAAACAATGTGGAAGAAAAAAATTAACATTTTACTTTTTTTTGCAAACATTTTACTTCAGAACCATTTTTTTTAATTTTCACAAGTGTAAAAACAGAAATTTAACCACAAATTTTGTTGTGCAATTTTTCCTGAGTACGCCGATACCCCATATGTGGAGGTAAACCACTGTTTGGGCGCACCGCAGAGCTTGGAAGTGAAGGAGCACCGTTTGACTGTTTCAATGCAGAATTGGCTGGAATTGAGATCGGACGCCATGTCGCGTTTGGAGAGCCCCTAATGTGCCTAAACAGTGGAAACCCCCCACAAGTGACACCATTTTGGAAACTAGACCCCCCAAGGAACTTATCTAGATGTGTGGTGAGCACTTTGAACCCCCAAGTGCTTCACAGAAGTTTATAACGTAGAGCCGTGAAAATAAAAAATCGCATTTGTTTTCACAAAAATGATTTTTTCGCCCACAAATTCTTATTTTCACAAGGGTAACAGGAGAAATTAGACCACAAAAGTTGTTGTGCAATTTCTCCTGAGTACGTCGATACCCCATATGTGGAGGTAAACCACTGTTTGGGCGCACCGCAGAGCTTGGAAGTGAAGGAGCACCGTTTGACTTTTTCAATGCAGAATTGGCTGGAATTGAGATCGGATGCCATGTCGCGTTTGGAGAGTCCCTGATGTGCCTAAACAGTGGAAACCCCCCACAAGTGATACCATTTTGGAAACTAGACCCCCCAAGGAACTTATCTAGATGTGTGGTGAGCACTTTGAACCCCCAAGTGCTTCACAGAAGTTTATAACGTAGAGCCGTGAAAATAAAAAATCTCATTTTTTCTACAAAAATGATCTTTTTGCCCCCAAATTTTTATTTTCACAAGGGTAACAGGAGAAATTAGACCACAAAAGTTGTTGTGCAATTTCTCCTGAGTACGTCGATACCCCATATATGGGGGTAAACCACTGTTTGGGCGCACCGCAGAGCTTGGAAGAGAAGGAGTGTCGTTTTACTTTTTCAATGTAGAATTGGCTGGAATTGAGATCGGACGCCATGTCACGTTTGGAGAGCCGCTGATGTGCCTAAACAGTAGAGACCCCCCACATATGACACCATTTTGGAAACTAGACCCCTTAAGGAACTTATCTAGATGTGTGGTGAGCACTTTAAACCCCCAGGTGCTTCACAGAAGTTTATAACGTAGAGCCGTGAAAATAAAAAAATCGCATTTTTTCTACAAAAATGATCTTTTTGCCTCCAAATTTTTATTTTACCAAGGGTAACAGGAGAAAATGGACCCCAGAAGCTGTTGTACAATTTGTCTTGAGTACGCTGATACCCCATATGTGGGGGTAAACCACTGTTTGGGCGCATGGCTGAGCTCGGAAGCAAAGGAGCGCCATTTGACTTTTCAATGCAAAATTGACTGGAATTGAGATCGGACGCCATGTCGCGTTTGGAGAGCCCCTGATGTGCCTAAACAGCAGAAACCCCCCAAAAGTGACCCCATTTTGGAAACTAGACCCCCCATGGAACTTATCTAGATGTGTAGTGAGAACTTTGAATGCCCAAGTGCATCACAGAAGTTTATAATGCAGAGTCGTGAAAATAAAAAATATATATTTTTTAACAATAAAGATTTTTTAGCCCCCAAGTTTTTATTTTCACAAGGGTAACAAGAGAAATTGGACCCCAAAAGTTGTTGTCCATTTTGTCCTGAGTATGCTGGTACCCCATATGTGGGGGTAAACCACTGTTTGGGCGCATGGCAGAGCTCGGAAGGGAAGGAGTGCCATTTTGGAATGCAGACTTTGATAGAATTGTCTGCGGGCGTTATGTTGCCTTTGCAGACCCCTAATGTACCTAAACAGTAGAAACCCCCAACAAGTGACCCCATTTTGGAAAATAGACCCCCCAAGGAACTTATCTAGATATGTGGTGAGAACTTTGAATGCCCAAGTGCTTCACAGAAGTTTATAATGCAGAGTAGTGAAAATAAAAAATATTTTTTTTCCCACAAAAAAGATTTTTTTAGCCCCCAAATTTTTATTTTCACAAGGGTAACAAGAGAAATTGGACCCCAAAAGTTGTTGTCCAATTTGTCCTGAGTATGCTGGTACCCCATATGTGGGGGTAAACCACTGTTTGGGCGCACGGCAGAGCTCGGAAGGGAAGGAGCGCCATTTTGCAATGCAGACTTTGATAGAATTGTCTGCGGGCGTTATGTTGCGTTTGCAGACCCCTAATGTACCTAAACAGTAGAAACCCCCACAAGTGACCAAATTTTGGAAACTAGACCCCCTAAGGAACTTATCTAGATATGTGGTGAGAACTTTGAAAGCTCAAGTGCTTCACAGAAATTTATAATGCAGAGTAGTGAAAATAAAAAAATATATTTTTTTCCAACAAAAAAGATTTTTAGCCCCCAAGTTTTTATTTTCACAAGGGTAACAGGAGAAATTGGACCCCAAAAGTTGTTGTCCAATTTATCCCGAGTACGCTGATGCCCCATATGTGGGGGTAAACCACTGTTTGGGCGCACGGCAGAGCTCAGAAGGGAGGGAGTACCATTCCACACACAGCGCCTTTGTCCTGGGTGTCGGCGTCTTTGTACGGAGGGGTTGACACCCAGGACCGGACGTGACGTCGGACAGGAAGAGGGAAGCCCCCGCCCCCCAGTGAAGCAGCATGGAGTCCTTCTGTGTGTGTGTGTGTGCGTGTGTGTGCGTGTGTGTGTCCCCATGCGACGCTAGTGCCACCATTGTGCTAAGTCGCCGTATGGGACTACTACTCCCATCCGGTATTAGGATGGGAGAGTTGTCCCTGTGTCCGGCGACTTAGCACAATTGTAAAGTTACACAAAACACCTACACACAATACACATACATGACACACAGTACATACAACATATAACACAGAGTATATACTCACCAACAGCACACTTGTAGGCGAAGCCCTCGATCCTCCAGGAAAAAATCCAAAAATAATAAACCAAATTCATACTCCCTGTCCGCAGAATCCATAAAACGAGTGTCCCACGCCGATCGGCTGCTCTCCGGCGATACACTGCCAGGAGCGAAGCTCCTAGCAGTGTATCGCGTACTGTTCCGGAGTTCAATGACTCCGGCGTCTCGGTTAACAGCAGTACAGCTGCGTTGAACTTTCCCACGCAGCACTGCCGTTAAGCGAGAGTGCCGGGGTCAATGACCGCCGGTAAACTCGCTCGCGCATGCGCAGTGACACACCGACAGGAACTATGGCTCCTGTCAGTGTGTTGCTGCAGCCGTGGAGAGCAGACATATCTCTGGATGTGTCTGTTCTCCATGGAAAATCTTGATACGTGGCACTTAAATATGTGGCAATTAAATACGTGACACGTGGCACTTATACGTGATACGTGTCACTTAAATACGTGGCACTGAAATACGTGATACGTGGCACTTTGATACGTGGCACGTGTCACTTAAATACGTGGCACGTGGCACTGAAATATGTGGCACGTGGCACTTTGATACGTGGCACGTGTCTCTTAAATACGTGGCACGTGGCACTGAAAGATGTGGCACGTGGCACTTTGATACGTGGCACGTGGCACTTTGATATGTGGCACGTGGCACTTTGATACGTGGCACGTGGCACTTTGATACGTGGCACGTGGCACTTTGATACGTGGCACGTGGCACTGAAATATGTGGCACGTGGCACTTTGATACGTGGCACGTGGCACTTTGATACGTGGCACGTGGCACTTTGATACGTGGCACGTGGCACTTTGATACGTGGCACTGAAATATGTGGCACGTGGCACTTTGATACGTGGCACGTGGCACTTTGATACGTGGCACGTGGCACTTTGATACGTGGCACGTGGCACTTTGATACGTGGCACTGAAATATGTGGCACGTGGCACTTTGATACGTGGCACGTGTCACTTAAATACGTGGCACGTGGCACTGAAATATGTGGGACACGTCGCACAAAAAAGTTACATGTAGTTTTTTTTGTGTCGACGGTCCGCCGAAGCACGACGCATCCGTCGCACGACGGATGCGACATGTGGCAATCCGTCGCAATGCGTCGCTAATGCAAGCCAATGGAGAAAAAACGCATCCTGCAAGCACTTTTGCAGGATGCGTTTTTTCTCCAACGACGCATTGCGACGGAAGCCAAAAAACGCTAGTGTGAAAGTAGCCTAACCCTAACCCTAGCCCTAACCCTAACCCTAAATTTAGCCCCAACCCTAACCCTAACTCTAACCCTAACCCTAACTCTAACCCTAACCCTAACCCTAACCCTAATTTTAGCCCCAACTTGTCTTCTCCTGCCGGCCGGCAGATGGCAGCAGATGGCGGGCGCACTGCGCATGCGCCCGCCATGATGAAAAAGCCGGCTGGCAGGAGAAGACAGAAGAGGACCCAGGGACCCCGGGTGAGTATGATAGGGTCCCCGAATCCCCCTATTTCTCTGTCCTCTGATGTGCGATCACATCAGAGGACAGAGAAATAACTGATCGCTTTTTTTTTTTTTTTTTTTTTTTGCGGTCGCCGGTAAACTGTTAATTACCGGCGATCGCAAAGCAGGGGTCGGTGCAAATCGACCCCGATCATGTTCTTTGGGGTCTCGGCTACCCCCGGCAGCCGAGACCCCAAAGAACATCCGGGTGCCGGGCGGCGGGCGCACTGCGCGTGCGCCCGCCATTTTTTCCCGGAAAAAAGATGGCGGCGCCCATGGGGAGACACGAGGAGCACCGGGGGAGGTAGGTAAGTATTGGGGGGCTATTGGGGGCCATCGGGGACCACATTTCTCTGTCCTCCGATGTGCGATCACATCGGAGGACAGAGAAATTAAACGGCAAATCGCGTTTTTTTTTTTTTTGTTGCGACCGCCGGTAAACGGTTAATTACCGGCGATCGCAACTCGGGGGTCGGTAAAAACCCCCCGAATCATGTTCTCTGGGGTCTCGGCTACCCTCGGCAACCGAGACCCCAGAGAAAATCCGACTCTGGGGGGCGCTATTCACTTTTTCCACAGCGCCGTTAATTAACGGCGCTGTGGTTTAAGTACCCTTAGCGGCCGCCGTTAAAAGGCGTATCGGCGGTCGTTAAGGGGTTAAAACTCATTTCCAATACAGATATGGTTCTCCTGGGCAAAGTACTTCTGAGGGTACTTACACTAGAGGAAACACGTGAATGATTGTTGCTCATTCAAACCTTTTGGGGTCATTGAATCCATTCTAAAAGTTCACTCACATTCTCTTTGGAGTATGGTTCTATCAAAATTACCTCTCCTAGGTTAGGTTTCACTACTTCGATCACTGTAAAACTTAGGTCTGTTGGATTATCCGGGTGTTGTGATCGCATATGTCTGGCTAGAGTAGTGTCTCTATTGTGCCTTATGTCCCCTAGATGTTCACCTACTCTCCTACGAATCTCTCGTTTTGTCTTCCCGATGTAAACTTTGGGACAGGGGCAAGAGGCCAGATACACGACCCCTGTTGATTTACAGTTAGAAAACTCACGCTGGAAAAATACCTTCCCAGTGGAGGAACTTGTGAAGGATTTATTAGGTTTCATCCACCTACATAGTTGGCAACTGCCACACTTGAAGAAGCCACAAGGTCTCCTCTCCAGCCACGTACCCCTTCCTTTCGGTTTCATATAGTGACTATGCACCAAAGAATCCTTGAGAGATCTTCCTTTTCTGAAAGTAATATCGGGACATGCCCCCAACAAATCCCTAAGGTCTGGGTCCATCTTGAGTATATCCCAGTGTTTATTTATTACTTCCCTAACTCTATGATGTTGGGAATCAAAAGTCCCTATGATCCGAATTTTCTCATCCTCTATTTTGCCCTTGTTCTTATGCAGTAGCTGTTGTCTATCTGCATTCGCCGCCGTACTGTAGGCTGAGTTCAAAATATGCGGCGGATAGTTTTTTTCCTTGAATCTGTTGAACATGTAACCTGCCTGGCTGTGGAACATTTTGATGTCAGAGCAATTTCGTCTGAGCCTTAAGAACTGGCCCTTTGGGATTCCCTTTTTTAGGGGAGTAGGGTGATGACTATGCCAATTAAGTAGGCTATTTGTACTTGTGGGTTTCCGGTAGATGCTTGTAGAGAGACCCCCATTAGATGTCCTCTTTATCATCACATCCAAAAAGGCCAGCTCATCTTTCTGGATTTCTGAGGTGAATTTTAGATTCATATCATTGATGTTAAGCTCTGCAATGAAGATATTAAACAGTTCCACAGTCCCCGTCCAGATGACAAAAACGTCATCGATGAATCTGAGCCATATGACTACATATTCATTCCACCAATTGGTGTCGCTCCCAAAAACTACTGTCTCCTCCCACCAGCCCAGGAACAGGTTTGCATACGATGGGGCACAGGGACACCCCATCGCAGTGCCCCTGAGCTGGTGGTAGTGCCTGCCGTTAAATTTGAACGAATTGTGGGTAAGTATGAAATCTATCAAAGACACAACAAAGGAATTATGGTCTCTACATACTACCGATCTTTTTTGAAGGTAATGATATACTCCCTTGATCCCTGCTTCATGCGGTATGCTGCTATAGAGGGCCTCAACATCAATTGATGCCAACAGAGATCCATTGTCAAGATATAAGCCCTCTATTTTCTGCAATAGATCCGTAGTATCCCTTAGATATGATGGGATGGAGACCACAAATGGCCGGAGGATTTCCTCTATATACAGACCGCAGTTTTGTGTAAGGGAGTCTACCCCAGATACAATGGGACGTCCCCTAAGGGGAGTTAGACCCTTATGTATCTTGTGTAGCGTGTAGAAGGTGGCCTGTATGGCTGTATGGGAAACTTGGGGAACAAAAAATCATATTCAGACTTGGATAGAAGCCCCCCGGAGAAGGCCTCATCCAAAATTAATTTAAGTTGAGTTTTGTACCCCTCAGAGGGGTCAGAGTTCAGGATTTCATAGGTCCTCTTATCCTGCAAAATGTTAGTACACATATCACAATATGTCTTGTGATCCATAATGACCAAGTTGCCACCCTTGTCAGATGCCTTAAACTGGTCATTGCTTTTCAGTGTCTCTAATGCCTCCCTCTCCTTAACACTAAGATTATAACTCGTGTTAGTATCAACATATTTGATCTTTCTGAGATCTCTTTCTACAAGTTGCAGAAAGATATCAATGTTCTTCGTATCTCCCTGAGGTGGCATTCTAACGCTCTTATTTTTGAGACTCGTGAAGGGACCCCTACCTGCCTTCGTTCTCTGCTCATTTTCCCCCAGAAGTCCAACCAAGGCTTCAAAACTCTCCATTGTCTCCTCCTGCAGCCCCTGCTGTAAACATTCCTCCCTATTGTTGTGCACAAAGAATTTCTTCCACTTTAATTTTCTGCAGAAGAGGTTCAAATCCTTGACCCATCCAAAGCAGTTAAAGCCGCCAGTCGGTACAAAATTAAGTCCCCTTTGTAGTACTCGATACTCATCACTAGAGAGGACGTGGGTGGATAAATTTATAATTTGTCCTCTATCTAACTGGATTTTGTCCTGAGGAAGTACCCCGTTTTCATACCTTGTTCTAAAAAAGAGGATGATGATGAAGAAGAGGAAGCTGCTGCCTGAGTCTCCCTTACAGTGGCCGATGGCATTCTTGACGTCCCCTCTCCATTCCTGTAACCTCCCCTCCCTTTTCTCCCATATTTGGCCCTTGGATGATGCCATCTTTGCTGTCTGAATGGCTGTGCACTATTGTTATAGCCTCCTCTTATGGAGGTCTCTGTTCTTTCTGTGTCTGAGGTATCGACGTCAGAAGAGGAGATTTCGCCTGATCTGCCTATTTGAAAGTTGAAAGCTTGCTTATCTGCAAAATTCCTAAGATCCTTCTGGAACTGTATCTGCTTTCTTTCTTTCAATAAAGCCTGATATTTTTCAACAGAGGTCTGTAACAGACCCTCCCTCCTGTTGAAATCTGGATCAGATTTGAATTTTAACACTTTTTCTATCAGGCTGTTCAGGTTATTCGTAGATTTTTCAAGAAGCTTTTTCTCCTCACATAGTAACAATTGCATAAAGCGTATCGACGAATCAATTGATTCTTTAAGCCAAAGTTCTAGAAGTTCAGGGGAGGATGTACGTGGGGAAGGGGAAATATTAATTCTGAGACCTCGGGGGATGATTCTGTTTTTAATATAATTTTCCAAAGTTCTGATCTTCTGATCTGATCTAATTTTCCAAAGTTCTGTGGTGGCAAGGTGAGAATCATGCTTCCTTTGTCTGCCCTCTCCCCCCAACCTCACACAACAGAAATATGATCAAGGTCTCCCTCATCTGATGAGTCTTCCATGCCCAGCGCCAGTTCGTCCTCCACTTCTTCCTCGCCTCCTGCACCTTCCTGAACAGTTTGACTTCTACCATATGCCCTTGGTAATCCCTCTCCCTAGCCTCCAATGCCAGCCGCCTTGGTGCTGCCAACCTTCTTGACCTTGGAGATATGATCCCTTCCGCATATGACTCCTTCTGTTCCTCCTCCTCCTCCTCTTGTTCCACCACCTGTCCCCGGACACTGTGTAAGGTGTGCTCCAGCATGTAAATCACCGGAATGGTCATGCTGATAATGGCATCGTCAGCACTAAACATCTTCGTTGCTATTTCAAAACTGTGCAGAAGGGTGCATAGGTCCCTGATCTGAGACCACTCCTGCAGCGTGATTTTCCCCACCTCTTGAGCTCGTTGGCCCAGGCTATACGTCATAACGTATTGCACCAGGGCTCGTCAGTGCTGCCACAGTTGCTGCAACATGTGCAGATTTGAATTCCACTATGTGGGCACATCGCATTTCAGCCAGTGAACTGGCAGGCACAACGACTTCTGTAGAGATGCAAGTCGTCGAGCTGTGGGATGCGAACGGCGGAAGTAAGCACACAGTGACCATGTCCTCTGCAGAAGCCCATCTAGTCCGGGATAGTGGGATAAAAATTGCTGGACAACCAGGTTCAAAACATGAGCCATACAAGGCACGTGTGTGGCATTGCCCCGGCGAAGGGCCGCTCCCAGGTTTGCTGCATTGTCGCACACAGCCTTCCCTGGCTGCAGGTTGAGCGGAGACAACCATTGATGGAACTCGGTCTCCAGAGCTGACCACAACTCCTCAGCTGTGTGACTCACATTTCACAGACATTTCAATGACAGCATAGTGAGGAGGTGTGCAGGATTCCTTCTGCGCAGTTACAACGCAAGTGGCATTACAAGACAGGCTTTGGGTGCAGGTGGAGGACCGAGAGGAGGTTGAGGAGGCAGAAGCAGTGGAGGAACTTCTAGATGCAGAGGATCGACGAGCAACTCGTGGGGATGGCAAGACTTGGACAGCAGCCCCTTTTCCTGATGTCGCCGTAGTTACCCAGTGCCCAGTCACCGACATGTAACGCCCCTGTCCATGTCTACTCGTCCAAGTGTCTGTGGTGAAATGCACCCTGTCACACACAGAGTTTCTCAAGGAAGCGGTGATGTTGTGTGCGACATGCTGGTGTAGCACAGGCACAGCTTTCTTTGAGAAGTATTGGCAACTGGGCATCTGGTACTGGGGCACTGCGACGGACATAAGGTCTCGAAAATCCTCTGTGTCCACCAGGCAGCATTTCTGTAGCCAAAAGCTTGCAGATGGAGAAATTCAATTTCTTGGCTTTGTCATGGCTAGGAGGAAATGGTCTTTTACTTGTCCACATCTGAGGGACTGAGGGCTAGCTGCCGTGCTTAGACGGAGTTGAGTAGGGTGTCCCTGGCAAACTGCTGGTCTGTGAGAAAGGTGCAGGCGGAGATGTTATGTTGCCTTGATCAAAATGTGGTGTCGATGTCGGAGAGCGCTCAACACCAGCAGGTGTTTCCACTTGCAAATGTCCTGATGACCTGCCAATCACACTGGCTGTTGCGGGTAAAGAGGTGGAAGGTCTGCATCCAAAACCAAGTGCGACTGCTGTCCCCACAGTCACAAAGGATGAAGAGAATGCGGATGCACTTGATGGGGCAGACGGTGGTTGACCCGGGCCACTAGGCCGCAATGTAGCACAGTGAGCTTCCCACTGCAACTTATGCCTCATATCCATGTGACGGTTCATGCATGAAGTACTCAAGCTAGTGATTTTTTGGCCTCTACTGAGACTTTGTTGACAAATCTTACAGACAACATGAGTTGGGTCATCCTTTGCGATGTCAAAAAATGCCCAGGCTATGCAAGGCTTAGAGCCCATGCGACCTGAAGAGCCACCACGACTTCTGGTCTGAGGCACAGTTGGGGTTGAGGATGCAGTTGTTCACGTGCTTCCAGTACTCCGTCTCTGTCCAGGAAGGCACACCGTTACCTTGTCATTAGACTCGTCACTAGCATCCTCCTCCACCTCCTCTGCTGACCTCATGGACTGGTGGACTGGGGGTTGACAGTAAGTGGGGTCTACAACCTCGTCATCATCATCCTGTGTGGTCTCACACCCGTCGTCCTCAGAGCCAACCTCTTCCTGCCCCGACCGAAAAGTCAAGTTTTCGTTCCAATCAGGTATCTCAGTCTCATCATCATCTTCCTCATTGTCTCCATCAACAGGAGTTACAGTTTGGGAACGAGGGTCTACATTATGCTCAGAACCTTCTTCATCTGGGCCTGGATCTGACTCACAAAGATTCTGGGCATCAGTGCAGATCATTTCTTCGTCTGGATTCACAGAAGCTCTGGAGCAGACCTCTGAATCCCAGGCTATAGTATGCGTAAACAGCTCTACAGACTCAACCATATCTGTAACCCCATGCTCAGACGGGCAGCTGGAGACTTGGGAGCTGTGAGGAAGCAAATGCGATTGGGGTGACAACTCTGAGGACTGGAGTAGTTGTGATGTTGAAGTTGACATGGAGGAGAGCCCACTTGAATGAGCACTTGATATCCGTTCAAGCACCTGCTGTTTTCGTGCCTCATCTGGAAATTTTTGGCGATGCTTGTAGCGATGGTCGTAAGAAAGGGATCATATCAGATTGTCCACGAAAAGAAGTAGACATCTTACTTTGGCTGGAAGATGGTCTTTCTTCTGCAGATGTTACTGTTGCTTTACCACCTACCCCACGGACACAACTTTTTTTTCCCTTTCCAACACGCCTATTCCCCTTTCCACCAGCAGCAGGCCAGACACTGCTACTAAGCCGAAATCCCCAAAACTATTAACTGGATTAGATGCAGTAAAAATTGAGATACACAGGCGGTGTAGATAGCTTCACAGGCGGGCTACTCTGCTGACGTGCAGACACTGCTACTAAGCCCAAAACCCCAACACTATTAACTGGATTAGATGCAGTAAAAATTGAGATACACAGGCGGTGTAGCTAGCTTCACAGGCGGGCTACTCTGCTGACGTGCTGACACTGCTACTAAGCCCAAAACTCCAACACTATTAACTGGATTAGATGCAGTAAAATTGAGACACACAGGAGGTGTAGCTAGCTTCACAGGTGGGCTACTCTGCTGACGTGCAGACACTGCTCCTAGACCCAAAACCCCAACACTATTAACTGGATTAGATGCAGTAACAATTGAGATACACAGGCGGTGTAGCTAGCTTCACAGGCGGGCTACTCTGCTGACGTGCAGACACTGCTACTAAGCCCAAAACCCCAAAACTATTAACTGGATTAGATGCAGTAAAAATTGAGATACACAGGCGGTGTAGCTAGCTTCACAGGCGGGCTACTCTGCTGACGTGCAGACACTGCTACTAAGCCCCAAACCCCAACACTATTAACTGAATTAGATGCA
The DNA here is from genome assembly GCF_051348905.1 of Ranitomeya variabilis. Taxonomy (NCBI): domain Eukaryota; kingdom Metazoa; phylum Chordata; class Amphibia; order Anura; family Dendrobatidae; genus Ranitomeya; species Ranitomeya variabilis. Next base: position 324,963,851 of record NC_135237.1, on the reverse strand, counting down.
GTAAAAATTGAGATACACAGGCGGTATAGTTTGTTTAACAGGCGGGCTACTCTGCTGACGTGCAGACACTGCTCCTAGGCCCCAAACCCCAAAACTATTGACTGGATTAGATGCACGTCCGGACTGGGACTAAAATTCAGCCCTGGCATTTGAAGTCACACAGGCCCACTTGTCGCATGGTGACTGTATATCTTTATACACTTGTAGGTTACAAGAACCGAGGGGAGTGTAACACGACTATATAACATATAATTACAGCTGTATCCAGCATTACAGCTCAGTCCCCATAGACTATAATACAGAACAGCCCCATAGAATGTAATGCTGCACAGCCCCCATAGAATGTAATACAGCACAGCCCCCATAGAATGTAATACAGCACAGCCCCCATAGAATGTAATACAGCACAGCCCCCATAGAATGTAATACAGCACAGCCCCCATAGAATGTAATACAGCACAGCCCCCATAGAATGTAATACAGCCAGCCCCCATAGAATGTAATGCAGCACAGCCTCCATAGAATGTAATGCAGCACAGCCCCCATAGAATGTAATGCAGCACAGCCCCCATAGAATGTAATGCAGCACAGCCCCATAGAATATAATGCAGCACAGGCCCATGGAATGGAATGCAGCCAGCCCCAAAGAATATAATGCAGCACAAGCCCATGGAATGGAATTCAGCCAGCCCCATAGAATATAATGCAGCACAGGCCCATGGAATGGAATGCAGGCAGGCAGCCCCCATAGAATGTAATGCAGGCAGGCAGCCCCCATAGAATATAATGCAGCACAGGCCCATGGAATGGAATGCAGCCAGCCCCATAGAATATAATGCAGCACAGGCCCATGGAATGGAATGCAGGCAGGCAGCCCCCATAGAATGTAATGCAGGCAGGCAGCCCCCATAGAATATAATGCAGCACAGGCCCATGGAATGGAATGCAGCCAGCCCCATAGAATATAATGCAGCACAGGCCCATGGAATGGAATGCAGCCAGCCCCATAGAATATAATGCAGCACAGGCCCATGGAATGGAATGCAGCCAGCCCCATAGAATATAATGCAGCACAGGCCCATGGAATGGAATGCAGCCAGCCCCATAGAATATAATGCAGCACAGGCCCATGGAATGGAATGCAGCCAGCCCCATAGAATATAATGCAGCACAGGCCCATGGAATGGAATGCAGCCAGCCCCATAGAATATAATGCAGCACAGGCCCATAGAATGGAATGCAGCCAGCCCCATAGAATATAATGCAGCACAGGCCCATGGAATGGAATGCAGCCAGGCCCATGGAATATAATGCAGCACAGGCCCATGGAATGTAATGCAAGCAGCCCCCATAGAATGTAATGCAGGCAGCCCCCATAGAATGTGCTTGTGCTTGGCATGCAGAGGCTCCCTCCCTGTCCCTGGTACCGTGGTATGTACCTGGCTGTAGTTCACCACCACAGCTCCTCGCACTGCACACCCGATGCTGGCTCAGTGGCTCCTATTAAGTCTTGCTGCAGCCACTATTGCGACACCTTTACACTCCTGTCTGGTGCTGCAGAGGTTAATGAGTTCTCCTACCCCCATCCTGGTCAGGTGACCGCAGCACCTGCACACATTTTCACTGTCCTGCGGTGCCTCATCCCGGAAGACACTGCAGTGAGTGCAGAGTGCAGACACATCGTTCTCTTCTCTGTCAGGAATTGATCATGTGACCTCCAGCCAGGCTCCAGCCCGGCTGCTGGTATTCTAATCCCGCCTACTCATGCATGTGACTGATCACATGCTCGTGAGTAGTGACATCACCGAAGGTCCTTTACCTTTATCGCAAGTTGTAACTATTTATAGTACTGACTTCCCTGACACCAATAACGGATCAAGCGGCCCACTACTGCCACCGGCCCTTCTGGCATTTGCCAGAACTGCCCTATGGCCAGTCCGGCCCTGGATGCAGTAACAATTGAGATACACAGGCAGTATAGTTTGTTTCAAAGGCGGGCTACTCTGCTGACGTGCAGACACTGCTACTAAGTCCAAAACCCCAAAACTATTAACTGGGTTAGATGCAGTAAAAATTGAGATACACAGGCGGTGTAGCTAGCTTCACAGGCGGGCTACTCTGCTGACGTGCAGAGACTGCTACTAAGCCCAAAACCCCAAAACTATTAACTGGATTAGATGCTGTAAAAATTGAGATACGCAGGCGGTGCAGCTAGCTTCACAGGCGGGCTACTCAGATGACTATCAGACAATGCTACTAGCCCAAAAGGATTGGCTGAGCTAGATTACACCAAATGCTGTGACAAACACTTGCACAGCACTGGCTGAGACCTGCCTGGCAAACAGTGCTATGAACTGCTGTAACCTACCCTGAAAAGGGCTGATATTACAACTAGTCCCGACTCCTCCCGACTCCCTAAACCTATCTCTCTGAGAATTTGCTCCAAAAAAACACTGTTAGTCTGTATAGCGCCCACCGCAGCAGCGGTGCTGTCTAACACTAAGCTGCAGCAGTGAGGAAATGGTGGCGATGGGGCAAATGGCTGGTTCTTATAGGGCAAGGACATGTGATATACACAGCCAATGACACATGCCCTTGCTTGTGTGCATCACATGCACAGCTCTGTGTGTGTGCGCACTGCTGATAGGCTGAGAGACTGCACCGCCCCTCTGTAAATGCAGGAAAGAAAAAAAAATGGAGATCGGCGTTATTTCAGCACAGATCTATCCCCCGCCCCCCCCCCCCCCCAACTATACACTGAAACAGTCCATTAACAAAAATAAACAGTTTTAATGTGCAAATCAAGCTAGGCTTTTGGTGAACGAACAGTTATCAAACAGAAACTCGAACAGTCGAATTTTAAGCAAATTGTTCGGGTTCGTCGAACGACTCGAGCACCGCCCAAAACAGCTCGAATTTGAAATTGGCGAACAGTTCGACTCGAATACCGCTCATCTCTAGTGGTGAGTAGAAATGGGAGAATATGTTTGGCTCCCTCCTTATTCGGCAAGCTATAGAGCTTACCGAATAAGGTGCAGAGGGAACCCTGATACCCGGATCGCTTCTGCTGATCAGCTGTCCGGAGCCACAGCTGCATGAGTTGTGGATGATTCACTGTCACAACACATGCATGGATAGCCTGTTTGTTGGGCTTTCTATGCATGCATTGTGACAGTGAATCAGCCGCGAGACATGCAGCTGTGGCACCGGACAGCTGATCAGCAGGCTTATGCGGTAAGTGCTATAGATTGCAGAATAAGAAGGGAGCCGAACATATTCGCTTTTCTCTAGTGGTGAGTTCTCCCTCAATAGAAGTGGTGAGTCACCCGCCAGGGCCTGGGGTACTCAGATCCGGGTCCGGTCACAATTAAAGGGATGGTCACAGTGGCAGCAACCCTGTCCATGCCCTGGGCACTCAAGTAAAAGGGGAAAGGTCTTTAAGGGGTATTTTGGAATAAAGTCTATTCGTGACGCCACATGTGGTTCTCGTTCAGAGAAGACCTGCACTGCTTAAAGGGGTCCTTTAGGGTGATGTTGTTGCAGCAAGATGGCGGCGCTTCCCACAGGTGAAGCGGGGTCCCCAGGGCTCCCAAGGTGTATGGCAAGGATGGTGGGTTGCCAGTAGATAATGGAGGACACAAAGTTGCAGTCTTTACCTGGTTTACTGAAGTAGAAGTCAGCCTCAGTCCAAGGTATCGGTAACAGGTGCAGAAGGAGTCCAGGCAGCCCGAAAACAAGTAGAAATCCCCTTGGCAGGTCAGGTTGGGAGCCTTCCACTATGCGCTGGTTTTCTGGTCCCTTGCTACCTGTAGTTGCTTGCAAGGTACTCCTTTCTCTTTCCTGTCTTGGGAAAGTACCTCTACTGTAGGCAGCTTGAGCTGTTCTCTTGGGGTCTCAGACACGGTGACTCCAGGCTCCAACTGCTGCTGTACCTCAGGCTTAGTATGAGCAATTTACGTATAGCCCTATGCCCTCAAGTTCTACTGTTGACCTTGCAGTTATCCACAATCTCGGGCTCCCGGTGCACGGTTTCTGTACTTTGGCTCACATGAGGCCCAATCGCTGCCTCCTTGAGCTCCTAATCACTCGTCTGAGCTCCTTTCCTGTCTCTTCTCTCACACAGACTGACTGACTCCTCCTCCAGACAGGATGTAATTCAGGGAAGTTCCCCTCAAGCAGGGTTTTGAGCTCCCCCTTCTGCCCTGGAGTTAGAATGTGTTGTGTGTACAGCTTACCTGCCAAAGGGATCCCACTTGTCTCCAGGCATGGCACAACCCTCCCCGAGAGGAAGGCAGCACCGCTGTGGTACATGAACTCTTGGGATGCCACAGAAGCCTTCAAACACAGGCTGGATAGATATCTGACTGATAGTTTAGTGAGGTCCTGGGTTCAAATCTCACCAAGGACAACATCTGCAAGGAGTTCGTATGGTCTCCCCGTGTTTGCATGGGTTTCCTCCAGATTCTCTGGTTTCCCCCCACACTCCGAAGACATACTGATAGGGAATAGAATGTGAGCCCCAATGGGGACAAGGATACAAATGTCTGGAGAGCGCATTGGAATTAGTGGCGCTATATAAGTGAGTGAAATCAGTCCTTCAGAGCAATACACTTTTCACTCCTACTAATGGATATTATTTGGCTTTGAGACTTGGGACCCAGTCTATTTATTTATTCCCTAGCATAGTACTTGAAAATGAGCTTTATTGACAAACCCTTTAGTATTTCTATAATATAGAAATAGTTTAAATTAATATAGTTTGTGTCTCTGTGTAGGTAAACCAGTTTTTCTTCAGGGCAAGCAAAGTTTCAATTTCCACTGAATGTCACATTTCAGTGAAGAACTTGCCTTATATAGTTGCATTTACGTAAATATAGTTATTTTGGTAATAGTTGTTGACAGATGAGGACGTTTCAACTATTTGTGATGTTGGAAGTTGAAAGAGGTTGTGCCACCATAAAGGATACATTTAATTATGCAGAAAATGAGTAAATAAATGTTTTTATAATTTTGCAATTAATAAAAATTATGCTGCATTAAAAAATAACAGCTTTTCATCTTCTGAATTGGGCCCCCCGATGTTATTCTGTCTGCGAGCTTCATCCGTCCATCCCAGTGGCCGATCAGCTGGCCGCGTATGCTTCCTGCACTCACACAGGTCTGACAGCGCTCGAAGGTGAAGCAGAACGACCTCATCCAGCTATCAGACATGTGTGAGTGCGGCTAGCGTGTTTGCTCTGTGAGCGCAGGGAGCTTCTCACATACGTTGTGCACATGCGTGGCCAGGTGATCGGCCACTGGGATAGACGGAAGAAGCTCGCAGACAGAATAACGTCAGGGGGCCCATTTCAGAAGATGAAAGGTTGTTATTTTTTGAATAGAGCATAATTTGTAATAACTGTAAATTGCAAAAACATTTATTTACTAATTTTCGGCTTATCTAAATGTATCTTTTATGGTGGCACAACCAAAACAGGAGGCATCAGATGATCTAAAATTAGAGTAAGTTTACAGGCTAAAAGATTTTTGCTGTCTGATAAAATTTTTAATAGGTAATAATAAAAATAGTAATATTTAATATGATTTATCTATAGAAACTTAGATTATTATGATATATTTAATAACAGGTAACAGAGATGAGTACATTTTTTTTATTTGAAATTGCAAGTTTTGTCAAATTTAAAAAAATAAATCAAGTTGCATGAAATCAGTTTCCCCGAAAAGGCATATGTTACACTCTAAAGTCTCCTAACACTATTTTGAACCCCTTTTAAGCTTTCGAGCAGAAACACAGCCTTAGTAAAGTTACGTGACCTCAACATAGCTAGCTGTGGGTAAATGGATTTTAATCAGGAGTTACCTACAGCCAGGGTTGGCGTCAGCATCCGGAAGCCCGGGCAAGTGTCGGGGCACTGAGCAGGTGGGGGGCCCACTTGCCATTGAGGACACCGAAGCGCAATGGGGGCCCTGTGCCAGTGCCGTTGCTGCGAGTGACCCCCCCACCCACTTGCCCAAGGCCCTGGCACTTGCGATGTTTACCTTTCCCTGTTCCACCACTGCGGCTTCTTTCGCGTCTCCTGACTGTGGTGTTTTAGGTTAGAGGGTGCGATGGTGTCACTAGTGTGCGCCCTATGCTTGAGCAGTAACAGTGCAGAGAGCTGGAAGACAGTGACGCTGAGGAATCGTGAGCAATATATGGGGCCCATCATATGGGGATTATCATATATGGAGCATTATATGGGCCCCATCATATACTGGAGCATCATATATGCGGTCCATTATATATGGAGAATAATATAGGACCCATCATACACTGGAGTCTATCATATACTGAAGAATTATATGGAGTCCATTCTAAATGGAGCATTATATGGGGCCCATCATTTACTGTATGGAATATTATATGAGGCCCATTATGTGTGGAGCATTATATAGGGTTCATTATACTGTATGGAGCATTATATGGAACTCATTATACTGTTTGAAGCATTATATGGGGCCCATTATACAGTATGGAGCAATATATGGGGATCATTACAAGGTGTGGAGCAATATATGAGGCATATTATATACTGTATTGAGCTATACATGAGGCTCATTATTCTGTATAGAGCAATATATGAGGCTCATTATACTGCATGGACAAAATAATGGAAACACCTGGAAACATCAACAAAAGTTAGTTTAATATGGTGTAGGTCCACCTTTTGCGGCGATTACAGCCTCAATTCTCCGAGGTATGGATTCATACAAGGTGTGAATTGTTTCCAAAGGAATTTTAGCCCATTCTGCAGTTAAAACACCCTCCAGTTCTTTGAGCGACGATGGCGGCTGAAATCGATGTCTAATCTCTAAAATCGACCATAAGTGCTCAATAATGTTGAGGTCTGGGGATTGTGGGGGCCAGATGAGATGCTCAACTTCATTAGAATATTTCTCGTGCCATGCTTTAACGATTCTAGCTGTATGAATTGGTGCATTATCATCCTGAAAGATGATCCCATCCAGGAACAGTGCTTGAACCATTGGATGCACTTCGTCGCCCAAACTGCCTAAATAATCTCGGCTGTTAATTCTTCCATGAAGGGATATCATTGGCCCGGCGGATCTCCACGAAATGGCACCCCAGACCATCACAGAACCTCCGCCATGTTTTATGGTTGGGAGAAGGCAGTCTGGATGGAATGCTTCTTCGGCTGTCTCCAAACGTACAATCGGCCGGAGGTCGGAAATAGGGTAAATGATGATTCGTCTGAGAATATCACATGTTTCCTCTGCTCGAGGGACCAATTCTGGAGTTTTCTACACCACTCTAAACGCTTGGAAACATTTGTCATTGAGAGCAGCGGTTTTCTAATTGCAGCTCTTCCATGGAATCCAGATTTGTGCAGCTCCCGATGAACAGTTTTCGTGGAAACTGGGTTCTGTAGGTGTTCATTGAGCTCAGCAGTGATTTTCGGAGCCATGGTCTTGCGATCCTCTCTCACAATTCGCTTTAGAGTCCGACAGTCTCTCTCAGTCAACTATGACTTTCGGCCAGATCTGTGCTTTGCTGCGGACGTTTTTCCTTCTCTTTCAAATGCAGTCATTACTTTGGAGACATACCTCTTGACACGCCAAGCATTCGGGCACTTTCTGTTACTCTAGCGCCTGCCATACGAGCACCAACAATTTGGTCTCTTTGAGGCCATGTTCACACATTGCGGTTTTTACCGCGGAACTGCAGTGATTTTGCCGCTGCGGGTCCACTGCCGTTTCCATTGTGTTTACATTAACATGTAGTGGAATGAACAAAGAGCTAGCACTCGATTCTAGATGGAAGTTGGCGGTGCAAGTGAACGGAGTCCCAAGACCCCCAAGAGCTCCAAGTGAATCAAATCACTGCACTCATCATAGTTCAAGTCAAATTTTGCTGAAGTGAATATTTTTATTGAAGGTGAAAATGAAGAAATAAGGCAACAAAAAATTAACGTTTCGGCCACTCGATGGCCTTGATCACAAATGATGCCTTAGTAGGTAATTCGTATAACGTCTTATGGTAATATAGTAGAAAATTCAAAATTAAAGGTGGCCCAGATTTCTCCCAGATAGTGACAGAAGGGGCTTTAAATTCAATAGAGACTGTCCAGGACAGTATCAATGGTCTTGAGACATCTGTCGTATGTGGGATTGTCTTGATAGTCTTAAGCCCATATCCTGTAATCCAGAGGGACCCAGGAGTGGGTAGTGGAAGTGAAGTTCTCCACACTAGGTTAAAACCCTTAGTGTATGGTGGATCTGCCTATTAGAGAATGGATTGGTGGCGCAGTGTGTGCGCAGTCCGGGGCCGAGGAGACCGTTTGGCTGGTCCTGTGGGAAGCGCCGACACAGCACGTGTCCTGGCGGTGATTGCCGCCTCCACCGCCAGGACACGTGCTGTGTCGGCGCTTCCCACAGGACCAGCCAAACGGTCTCCTCGGCCCCGGATTGCGCACACACTGCGCCACCAATCCATTCTCTAATAGGCAGATCCACCGTACACTAAGGGTTTTAACCTAGTGTGGAGAACTTCACTTCCACTACCCACTCCTGGGTCCCTCTGGATTACAGGATATGGGCTTAAGACTATCAAGACAATCCCACATACGACAGATGTCTCAAGACCATTGATACTCTGTCCTGGACAGTCTCTATTGAATTTAAAGCCCCTTCTGTCATTATCTGGGAGAAATCTGGGCCACCTTTAATTTTGAATTTTCTACTATATTACCATAAGACGTTATACGAATTACCTACTAAGGCATCATTTGTGATCAAGGCCATCGAGTGGCCGAAACGTTAATTTTTTGTTGCCTTATTTCTTCATTTTCACCTTCAATAAAAATATTCACTTCAGCAAAATTTGACTTGAACTATGATGAGTACATTAACATGTAAACCTATGGAAACCGCAAACCGCTGTGCACATGCTGTGGGAAAAACCGCGCAGAAACGCAGTGGTTTATATTCCGCAGCATGTCACTTCTTTCTGCGGAACTGCAGCGGTTCTGCACCCATAGACCTCCATTGTGAGGGTCAAACCCGCAGTTGAAAAAATATCTGCGGGTTTTATGCGGTTATGGGTGTAGAAACCGTTGCAGCAGGAAGTGCGAGGAAGCGGGAGGAAGTGCGTGGGCGGAAGTGCGTGGGCGGAGTGTGGTCCTGTATTCCGAAGTGACTGTCAGCATGGGGATCGATGTCGGTCGTTTGATCGATTTGGTATGTATGTGTGTGTATCTGTGTATGTGTGTATCTGTGTATGTGTGTGAAGTCTGTGTGTGCGTCTGTCTGTGTGTGTGTGTGTGTGTCCCCATGCGACCCAATTGTGCTAAGTCGCCGTATGGGATTACTACTCCCATCCGGTATTAGGATGGGAGAGTTGTCCCTGTGTCCGGCGACTTAGCACAATTGTAAGTAACACAAAACACAAACACACACAATACACATACACTATGTTCCAAATTATTATGCAAATGACATTTTTATCGGATTTTCCTAAATGGTTGGTGCAAATGACAGTCAGTCTAATAAAAGTAATCACCCGTTAGAGTATACATCGAATTTTATTGAAGAAACCTCCCAATGATAACAGTATAATCTCCAAAATGAATAAAAACTTAAAATGCACTGTTCCAAATTATTAGGCACAGTAGAATTTCTAAACATTTGATATGCTTTAAAGAACTGAAAATGCTCATTTGTGGAATTTGCAGCATTAGGAGGTCACATTCACTGAACAAAAAATCTATTTAACTCCAAAACATCCTAACAGCCCAAGTTACATGTTAACGTAGGAACCCTTCTTTGATATCACCTTCACAATTCTTGTATCCATTGAACTTGTGAGTTTTTGGAGAGTTTCTGCTTGTATTTCTTTGCATAAAGTCAGAATAGCAACCCAGAGCTGCAGTTTTGATGTGAACTGCCTCCCACCCTCATAGAACTTCTCATGATGATACTCCAAAGGCTCTCTATAGGGTTGAGGTCAGGGGAAGATGGTGGCCACACCATGAGTTTATCTCCTATTATGCCCATAGCAGCCAATGACTCAGAGGTTTCTTTGCAGCATGAGATGGGGCATTGTCAGCATGAAGATGATTTTGCTCCTGAAGGCACGTTTCTGCTTTTTATACCATGGAGGAAAGTTGTCAGTCAGAAACTCTACTGTATATACTTTGCAGAGGTCATTTTCACACCTTCAGGAACCTTAAAGGGCCCTACCAGCTGTTTCTCCATGATTCCGGCCCAAAACATGGCTCCTCCACCTCCTTGCTGACGTTGCAGCCTTGTTGGGACATGGTGGCCATCCACCAACCATCCACTACTCCATCCATTTGGACCATCCAGGGTTGCTCAACACTTATCAGTAAACAAGACTGTTTGGAAATTAGTCTTCATGTATGTGTGGGCCCAATGCAACAATTTCTGCTTGTGAACACTGTTTAAGGGTGGCCAAATAGTAGGTTTATGCACCACAGCAAGCCTTTGAAGGAGCCTACACCTTAAGGTTCGTTGGACTCCAGAGGCACCAGCAGCTTCAAATATATGTTTGCTGCTTTGTAATGGCTTTTTAGCAGCTGCTCTCTTAATTCGATGAACTTGCCTGGCAGCAATCTTCCTCATTATGCCTTCATCAGCACAAACACATCTGTCCTCGGATACAACCACAAATCTCTTAACAGTACGATGATCACGCTTAAGTTTTCGGGAAATTTCTAATGTTTTCATCCCTTCACCAAGGCATTGCACTATTTGATGCTTTTCAGCAGCAGAGAGATCCTTTTTCTTTCCCATGTTACTTGAAAACTGTGACCTCCTTAATAATGTGGAACATCATTTTTAAGTAGTTTTCCTTTAATTAGAATCACCTGGAAAACCAATTATCACATGTGTTTAAGATTGATTTCAGTGATCCATTGAGCCCTGAGACACAATACCATCCACGAGTTTATTTGAGAAACAAAACCATTAAATCTTTATGACACTTAAATCCAATTTGCATAATAATTTGGAACACAGTGTACAATAAACGTAACATACATGACACACAGTACATACAACATAGAGTATGTACTCTCCATACAGCACACTGGTACGCGAAGCCCTCGGTCCCCTAGGGAAAAAGTCCAAAAAAATAAACCAAATCCATACTCCCTGTCTGCAGAATCCAAAACCGAGTGTCCCACACCGATCGCTTGCTCTCCGGCGATACACTGCCAGGAGCGAAGCTCCTAGCAGTGTATCGCGTACTTTACCAGAGATCAGCGGCTCCGGCATCTCTATTTACGGCACTACAGCTGCGTGTGAACTTTCCCACGCAGTAGTGCCGTAAAGCGAGAGTACCGGGGTCAATGACCGCCGGTAAACTCTCGCGCATGCGCAGTAACACACCGACAGGTGCCGGAGCACCTGTCAGTGTGTTGCAGCAGCCGTGGAGAGCAGACACATCTCCGGATGTGTCTGTTCTCCATGGCAGATCGTCGTGGGACACTCGTTATGGGATTTCTGCGGACAGGGCCAGGTAGTATGAATTTGGTTTGTTTTTTTATTTCTGTTGCAGGTCGAGGGTCTTCAGATGGATTGAGAGTACAATAAAGTGTTTGTCAAAAAGTGGGTGTCTTTATTTCATTAAAATATTTTTTCTAGTGTCTGTGTTTTTTTTATAACCCTTTAATAGGATTAGTAATGGATAGGCATCTTATTGACGCCTCTCCATTATTAACTGGGCTTAATGCCACCTTACAATAGCAAGGTGGCATTAACCCCTCATTACCCCATATCCCACCACTACACGGGAGTGGGAAGAGAGGGGCTAAGTGCCGGAATTGGCACATCTTTTTGATGCGCCTTTTCTGGTGCGGCTGCGGGCTTCTATTTGTAGCCAGGGGGGGGCAAATATCCATGGCCCCTTTCCTAGGCTATGAATATAAGCCCACGGCTGTCTGCGTAGCCTTTCTGGCCTAAAATATAGGGGGACCCCAACACTTTTTTTGGGGGGCTCTCCCTATATTTGAGAGCCAGAAAGGCTACGCAGACAGCTGTGGGCTTCATATTCATGGCCTGGGAACAGCCAGGGGTATTTTAACCCCTTCCCAGGCCAAAAATATTGGCCCACAGCTGTCTGCCTAGCCATTCTGGCCTAAAAATATAGGGGGACCCTACGCAATTTTTTTCGGTGCCCCCTATATTTTTGTGCCAGAAAGGCTACGCAGACAGCTGTGGGTTAATATTCCTAGCCTGGGAACAGCCATGGGTATTTTAACCCCTTCCTGTGCCACAAATATTTGCCCACGGCTGTCTGCCTAGCCTTTCTGGCCTAAAAATATAGGGGGACCCTATGTAATTTTTTTTTTGGTGGTCCCCAAATATCTATTTTTTTCCTTTTAATAGGATTATGGATTTGTGTCTTATTGACGCCTCTCCATTATTAACTGGGCTTAATGCCAGCTTACAATAGCAAGGTGGCATTAACCCCTCATTACCCCATATCCCACCGCTACACGGGAGTGGGAAGAGAGGGGCTAAGTGCCGGAATTGGCACATCTTTTTGATGCGCCTTTTCTGGGGCGGCTGCGGGCTTCTATTTGTAGCCGGGGGGGGCAAATATCCATGGCCCCTTTCCTAGGCTATGAATATAAGCCCACGGCTGTCTGCGTAGCCTTTCTGGCCTAAAAATATAGGGGGACCCCAACACTTTTTTTGGGGGGGCTCTCCCTATATTTGAGAGCCAGAAAGGCTGCGCAGACAGCTGTGGGCTTCATATTCATGGCCTGGGAACAGCCAGGGGTATTTTAACCACTTCCCAGGCCAAAAATATTGGCCCACAGCTGTCTGCCTAGCCATTCTGGCCTAAAAATATAGGGGGACCCTACGCAATTTTTTTCAGGGCACCCTATATTTTTGTGCCAGAAAGGCTACGCAGACAGCTGTGGGTTAATATTCCTAGCCTGGGAACAGCCAGGGGTATTTTAACCCCTTCCTGGGCCACTAATATTGGCCCACGGCTGTCTGCCTAGCCTTTCTGGCCTTAAAATATAGGGGGACCCTACGCAATTTTTTTTCGTGGCCCCCTATATTTTTGTGCCAGAAAGGCAACGCAGACAGCTGTGGTTTAATATTCCTAGCCTTGGAACAGCAATGGGTATTTTAACCCCTTCCTGTGCCACAAATATTTGCCCACGGCTGTCTGCCTAGCCTTTCTGGCCTAAACATATAGGGGGACCCTATGTAATTTTTTTTTGGGTGGTCCCCAAATATCTATTTTTTTCCTTTTAATAGGATTATGGATTTGTGTCTTATTGACGCCTCTCCATTATTAACCGGGCTTAATGCCAGCTTACAATAGCAAGGTGGCATTAACCCCTCATTACCCCATATCCCACCGCTACACGGGAGTGGGAAGAGAGGGGCTAAGTGCCGGAATTGGCACATCTTTTTGATGCGCCTTTTCTGGGGCGGCTGCGGGCTCCTATTTGTAGCCAGGGGGGGGGGGCAAATATCCATGAACCCTTTCCTAGCCTATGAATATAAGCCCACGGCTGTCTGCGTAGCCTTTCTGGACTAAAAATATAGGGGGACCCCAACACTTTTTTGGGGGGGCTCTCCCTATATTTGAGAGCCAGAAAGGCTACGCAGACAGCTGTGAGCTTCATATTCATGGCCTGGGAACAGCCAGGGGTATTATAACCCCTTGCTGGCCCACTAATATTGGCCCACGGCTGTCTGCCTAGCCTTTCTGGCCAAAAAACATAGGGGGACACTACGCAATTTTTTTATGGGGTCCCCTACATTTTTGTGCCAGAAAGGCAACGCAGACAGCTGTGGTTTAATATTCCTAGCCAGGGAACAGCCAGGGGTATTTTAACCCCCTCCTGGGCCACTAATATTGGTCCACGGCTGTCTGCCTAGCCTTTCTGGCCTAAAAATATGGTGGGACCCAACGCAATTTTTTTTTTGGTGGTCCCCATATATATATTTTTTTCCTTTGAATAGGATTCTGGATTTGTGTCTTATTGACACCTCTCCATTATTCACCGGGCTTAATGCCACCTTACAATAGCAAGATGGCATTAACCCCTCATTACCCCATTTCCCACCGCTACACGGGAGTGGGAAGAGAGGGGCTAAGTGCCGGAATCGGCGCATCTTTTTGATGCGCCTTTTCAGGGGCGTCTGCGGGCTTCTATTTGTTGCCAGGGGGGGGGGGAAATATCCATGGCCCCTTTCCTAGGCTATGAATAAAAGCCCACGGCTGTGTGCGTAGCCTTTCTGCCTAAAAATATAGGGGGACCCCAACACTGTTATTAGTGTTGGTGCTGAGATTAGGGTTATGGTTTTGAAAGCTAGAGTGTTGAGTGTAGAGTGTATTGCAGGTTGCAAACAAGCTGTGGCACCGGCAATCCAGAGCTTATTGTGAGCCCACCCAGCAACACATGTAGCCGCACGCCCCGCTCTGGATTGACGGCGCCAGAGCTTGTTTTTAACCTGCGACACACGAACGTGTTTATTGGTGTTTGTGTTTTTTGTTTGTCCTTGGGTTCATGTAGGGGTTATTTTTAATTATATTCCAACTTTTGAAAACCATTTCTTTAACATTACTTTGCCGTTCGATATAGTATGAAATGACACTATTGTATTCATTGAAGGTTCGTGATTATCCGGCCCTTTGGGACCCTGCAGATGAGTCTTACAAAGACAAGTATTTCCGTGAGCTTGCATGGACCAAAATTTTGCGTGACATGTTTCCGGAATGGGACAACTATCCAGGGGCAACACAACTGCAAATTGGTAATTATAATTTTATTTAGTAATTAAAAATTGATTTTATTACAAATGTACTTTGATTATATATCTAAAAATTCCTTGTTTTTTCTTTACATTTTTTTTGTACAAAAAGATGTGAAGCAAAGGTGGCACTCCGTCAGGGACAGGTTTAATAAGTTCATCAATACCTGCGCTAGAAGTGGCTCATCACCAAGTAAAAAAACCTTCCCATTTAGCGACGAGCTCCAATTCCTTGTCACCAGCCGGACATTGCGGAGGTAATTTAGAAACCACAAATATACATGTAGCGTGTTTCCATGTGCACTTGCACAGTTGGCTGTGTATTCAACCCTGTGTCCTGCCACCGCGTTAAACACGCTGCATCAAAATGTGATAGTATAGTGAAGACAGGATTTTCATAAATCCCGTCAGCACTATGCTTCTAAATACAAAGGTGTCATACCTACCCTACGTAACCACACATGCGTTGTGTGTCTTGACACCACTTCCTTTTCTATTTAACTTGCGTTGGCGCTTCCACTCCACAAGATTATTTAGTTATAATATGTGGTGATAACGCATGACTTAGGCTGGAGTCACACATGGCGTAAGACAATACGCCACGTATTATACGTCCGTACTACGGCCGTAATACGGAGAAATGTTCCCAAAATATTGATCCGTAGTCAGGGTGTGTCAGCGTATTTTGCGCATGGCATCCTCCGTATGTAATCCGTATGGCATCCGTACTGCGAGATTTTCGCGCAGGCTTGCAAAACCGACATCTAATGGATTTATGTGCTCAAATGTTAGGGAAAACATATATACAGTATATATGTCATTGAGACACATATATATATATTCTGTATTTAGATTTCATTCAGCGCGATATCTGTGAACAGCCGGTAATTCAATTGCCGGCTTCTCATTTCTCCTGCACAAACCCGACAGGATATGAGACATGATTTACATACAGTAAACCATCTCATATCCCCCTTTTTTTTGCATATTCCACACTACTAATGTTAGTAGTGTGTATGTGCAAAATTTCAGCGCTGTAGCTGCTGAAATAAAGGGTTAAATGGCGGAAAAAATTGGCGTGGGCTCCCGTGCAATTTTCTCCGCCAGAATGGTAAAGCCAGTGACTGAGGGCAGATATTAATAGCCAGGAGAGGGTCCATGGTTATTGGCCCCCCCTGGCTACAAACATCTGCCCCCAGCCACCCCAGAAAAGGCACATCTGGAAGATGCGCCTATTCTGGCACTTGGCCACTCTCTTCCCACTCCCTGTAGCGGTGGGATATGGGGTAATGAAGGGTTAATGCCACCTTGCTATTGTAAGGTGACATTAAGCCAGATTAATAATGGAGAGGCGTCAATTATGACACCTATCCATTATTAATCCAATTGTAGGAAAGGGTTAAAAACACACACACACACACAAGATTAAAAAGGATTTTAATGAAATAAACACAGCGGTTGCTGTAATAATTTATTGTTCTCGCAATCCATTTCCAGGCCCTCGCTTGGCAAAATAATAAACGCACAAGATACATACTTTCTGATGTCAGATCACGTCCCACGAAGTAATCCATCTGAAGGGGTTAACTAATATTACAGGCAGGAGCCCTGCAAATGCAGCTGTGTGCTCGTGCCTGTAATCCCCGGGTGCTGAAAGGAAAGCTGGATCTGTACTTACATTGAGTCGCGGTGAGGCGCCCTCTGGTGGATGTTCTCATGAACTGCAGCCTGGGAACTTTTTCCCACGCTCCAGGTCATATGAGGACATCCACCAGGGGGCGCATCACCGCGACTGAAGGAAATGTAGGTCAATGACCTACATTTCATTCATTCGCCGGGGATTACAGGCACGGAGCACAGCTGCATTTAGCAGGGCTCGTGCCTGTAATATTAGTTAACCCCTTCAGATGGATTACTTCGTGGGACGTGATCTGACATCAGAAGGTATGTATATTGTGCGTTTATTATTTTGCCAAGCGAGGGTTTGCAAATGGATTGCGAGAACAATAAATTATTACAACAACCGCTGTGTTTATTTCATTAAAATCCTTTTTAATCATGTGTGTGTGTGTTTTTTAACCCTTTCCTACAATTGGATTAATAATGGATAGGTGACATAATTGACGCCTCTCCATTATTAATCTGGCTTAATGTCACCTTACAATAGCAAGGTGGCATTAACCCTTCATTACCCCATATCCCACCGCTACAGGGAGTGGGAAGAGAGTGGCCAAGTGCCAGAATAGGCGCATCTTCCAGATGTGCCTTTTCTGGGGTGGCTGGGGGCAGATGTTTTTAGCCACGGGGGGGCCAATAACCATGGACCCTCTCTAGGCTATTAATATCTGCCCTCAGTCACTGGCTTTACCATTCTGGCGGAGAAAATTGCGCGGGAGCCCACGCCAATTTTTGCCGCCATTTAACCCTTTATTTTAGCAGCTACAGTGCACAAATTTTGCACATACACACTACTAACTTTAGTAGTGTGGAATATGCAAAAAAAATGGGGATATGAGATGGTTTACTGTATGTAAACCATGTCTCATATCATGTCGGGTTTGTGAAGGAGAAGGAAAAAGCCGGCAATTGAATTACCGACTTTTCAATAACACCGCTGCGTATTTCTCGCAAGTCACACTGCAGGTCCGTGTGGAATCCGTATTTTTCTCGCCCCCATAGACTTTCATTGGCGTATTATTTGCGCAATACGCTGACAAACGCAGCATGCTGCGATTTTGTACGGCCGTAGAAAGCCGTATAATACTGAACCGTAATATACGGCTAATAGGAGCAGCCCCATTGAGAAGCATTGTGCCGTATGTAATGCGAGTTTTACGTACGTAGTTTTTGCGCTCTTACGTACGTAAAACACGCATGTGTGACCCCGGCCTCACATGAAAACAGGCGTTATCACTAGTGTTGAGCATTCCGATACCGCAAGTATCGGGTATCGGCCGATATTTGCTGTATCGGAATTCCGATACCGAGATCCGATACTTTTGTGGTATCGGGTATCGGTATCGAAACAACATTAATCTAAAAATGTGTAAAAGAGAGAATTAAAATAAAAAATATTGCTATACTCACCTCTCCGACGCAGCCTGCACCTTACCGAGAGAAGCGGCAGCGTTTTTTGTTTAAAATTCGCGCTTTTCTTTCCTTACGTGAAGTCCCGGCTTTGTGATTGGTTGCGTCGCAGTCACATGGGCGACGCAACCAATCACAGCAAGCCATGACGTAATTTCAGGTCCTTAAGGATTTTAAAATTACGTCCCGGCTTTGTGATTGGTTGCGTCGCAGTCACATGGGCGACGCAACCAATCACAAGCCGTGACATCACGGGAGGCTGGACACGCGCGCATTTTAAAATGCGCGCTTGTCCAGCCTCCCGTGACGTCCCGGCTTGTGATTGGTTGATCGCGACGCAACCAATCACAAGCCGGGACGTCACGGGAGGTTGGACAAGCGCGCATTTTAAAATGCGCGCGTGTCCAGCCTCCCGGCTTGTGATTGGTTGACCGCGAAGCAACCAATCACAAGCCGGGACGTCACGGGAGGTTGGACAAGCGCGCATTTTAAAATGCGCGCGTGTCCAGCCTCCCGGCTTGTGATTGGTTGACCGCGACGCAACCAATCACAAAGCCGGGACGTAATTTTAAAATCCTGAAGGACCTGAAATTACGTCACGGCTTGCTGTGATTGGTTGCGTCGCCCATGTGACTGCGACGCAACCAATCACAACGCCGGAACGTAATTTTAAAATCCTGAAGGACCTGAAATTACGTCACGGCTTGCTGTGATTGGTTGCGTCCCGGCCACATGGGCGGCACGCGACCAATCACAAGCCGGGACTTCACGTAAAGGAAAGAAAAGCGCGAATTTTAAACAAAGAACGCTGCCGCTTCCCTCGGTAAGGTGCAGGCTGCGTCGGAGAGGTGAGTATAGCAATATTTTTTATTTTAATTCTTTCTTTTACACTTTAATATGGTTCCCAGGGCCTGAAGGAGAGTTTCCTCTCCTTCAGACCCTGGGAACCATCAGGGATACCGTCCGATACATGAGTCCCATTGACTTGTATTGGTATCGGGTATCGGTATCGGATTGGATCCGATACTTTGCCGGTATCGGCCGATACTTTCCGATACCGATACTTTCAAGTATCGGACGGTATCGCTCAACACTAGTTATCACTACACAAGCAAAATAGTGGACATAAATGTTGACGTAGCAGCCTATTTGCTGCATGTAAAACTTTGCTCCTTCGCAGCCTTCTAAAATTGTATATAAATTATTGTTCTGTTTTTTTCTCACTGGACGGAAGTAAACATGTCAACAGCTGATGTGGATGACACCGACACAGAGGATGGAGCAGGCAGTTCCTCAGGAGCAGGAGGGACCATTTCTCCATCCATTACCACAGCTTCAGCTGCATCCACATCCACTTCAGCAGCAGCTGCATCCACATCCGCTTCAGCAGCTGCTGAAGCATCTGGTTCTGCAGAAGCTGTGATAATGGAGAAGAGAGCTGCCTATCCGGTGGCAGCAGAGAAAAGAAAAAAAAAGCCAAGAAGAACAATGATGATAAAACAGTGCAAATTGCAACGGACACCCTGGATTTATTAAAAAAATCTTCTTGCGACGACCATTGTGATTCTTTTCCATTGACTGTAGCAAGGAAGACTCGCTCACTGCCACCGGATAGGCAGTCTCTTTTTATGTCTATGGTCCAGATGTCCCTCACTGCTCTGGAGGACCCTGCTCCAATTGTGCCTTATAACGAGGTTCTAATGGGGGTCTTGGGACTGTTTAGGCCCCGACATAGAACACCGGAACCACCTTCAAGACCACAGTATTTTGGCAGCAGTCAACAAGGCAGTTATGCAGAGAGAGGAACAAATCAGCAACTGGGACCAATTTCACACACAGACCCTACAAATTACGTGTATTCTCCAGATTATACATATCTGCAGTAAAATCAAAATTGGCTAATGCTCCAGTTGCACGTTGCCTTGACAAGGGGCTGTTTACTTTCTTTCAAATTGAAAAATCTATTATTAAATTTAACAATATTTTGTGTTTGTTAAAAAAAAGTTGTTTTCCAAAAATTATTCTCTGGTTTTTAGACAATGGGGACAAGGCCTCTATGTCTGACGCTGTCCTGGGTATATGGGCACTGGATTATGGATTGGGGGTTGTGTTACTGTTATGTGTTCACTGCAGTATGAGATATAGAATAGTACATTTATTAAAACACACCCCTTTTGTTTGATCTACAAAGAAACAAAAGAAAGTAAGCCAAAAAAATTTCTTTATTTAAATTACAACCAAATGTTTTTTTTGCGTTACAAGACAAAAAAATATAATTAAACACAATTGTGTTGATTGTTGTCGATTCTGATTCATCGGGATCTTGACTTGTTTTCACAACAGTTTTCAGCGATGTAGGCAACTTTTTTTGGAGGGTCAGTGTAGATGCATCCTTCTCTGCTGGTCAGGCTGCCCAACACCAGTACAGGAGTATTGCCAGTGCACGGCACCTTCAGGACTCATGAAGTAGTCAGTGAAGGATTCTCTCACACGCACACCCGAGTTGGACGGCCTGCCCAGACCCCAGTTGACCACTGGATTAAATACTGGCTGCTGGTACTCCACATCTACGTCAGTGTTGTACTCACGAGCATAGTTGTGGAGTACACAGCAAGCCTTAATCACAGCGTCAACGGTGTCTGTGTCCAACTGGATGGCAGTGTGAAAGATCCTCCACTGACTAATCATGATCCCAAAGGTGCATTCCACATATCTGCGTGCACGACTCAGCAAATAATTAAAAATCCTCCGCCGGGCATTCAGTCCCCTTCGTGGGTATGGGCGCAGCAGGGTTGTCGTTAAGGGAAACGCCTCATCCGATACCATCACAAAGGGTACTGGATGTGTGGAACCCGGCAAAGGTCTTGGGGCTGGGAGCGTTCAGCCATCTTGAAGAATTTGCATCCCAATCTGTGACATTCGCAACACCCGAGAATCCCCAGTACTACCATAGCCACCAACATCAATGGCAACAAATTTGTAATGGGCATCAGCCACCGCCATCAGGACCACTGAAAAATACTTCTTATAATTAAAGAAGCGTGATCCTAATCGTGGTGGCTGCTGAACCCTTACATGTTTACCATCAACTGCACCTATGCAGTTTGGGAAATTGGCCACAGACTGAAAGCCTGCTGCAACCTGCAGCCAAGTCTCCTCGGTTGGGGAAGGCATCACCATGGGCTGCAACTTCTGCCAGATGATGGTACATGTGCACCTCACAATTTTAGAGATGGTAGATTTACCAACTCTAAATTGGAGGTGCAGGGATGTATAGCTCTCTCCTGTGGCCAAAAATCTGCAAAGAAACAAAAAAGAATATTAGAAGTGTCACACAAAAATTAAAGTAAACATGTCACAAGTTATGGCCGTTATAATATGCGTCCAGCACCATTCATGTGTTATGTAAAGCATTCAATAATGCTGGCATTAACACCCGGCACAACTGAAAGGGTGTAAACAAAAAAAAAAAATGGCCTGATGGGACTCGTGCACACACACATGCGAGATATGACCGAGTGTTGCATGGTAATCCCCGGACCTGCTGCATGCACTCTGTTGTGGAGCGTGCGGCTCCATGTATTGCTATGCGGGTGCACACTCCGCTCCAGAGTGCGGGAGGCAGGGCCAGGTATTACCATGCGACACTCGGCTGTATCTCGTGTGTGTGTGTGTGTGTGTGTGTGTGTGCTCCCCGCCTACCAGAGGGGTGGATGTGTGGGCATGTGTGTGTATGTGTGCGAGCAAGAGAGAGAGGGAGAGAGACACCTGACGCAACCGTGGGCTGAATTATAACAACACGGATGGCTTTCAGGGATAAAAGCACTACAGTAGGCGCAGTTACACGGTGGCATGTGATGCTGTCAAATCCCATTCTTCCCTGATGGCGCTGAAATCATGCAGAGCAGGCGAGAATGATGACAGCATCTTCATCACCTGCCGCCAGAGAGCATCGCTTCCTGTAACGCTTAATGCGTGTCATACAGAGGACATCAATGTGTGTTCTCCCTGTGCACGTGCGTGGAACACTATGTGGAACGTGCAAATGTTAACAATTTGGCATGTCAGCGTGTTTTGCCAATGGACACACGGCCGCCAAAAACAAGCTGACATGTGCATAGATGAGTGGGTCAGTGTCTCCAGGAGATATGAAAAATTTCATCACACATACTGGACACACAGACGTGTGAAAGAGCCCTAATGACATTCAAACTAAATAATTAGTTACTTACCGCAAGGTGATGAGCAGCCTTTCCTCTGCAGAGATGGCCTTCCTCATCACTGTGTCTTGCAGTGTCAAATGGGGTGCCAGGATGGTGAGCAGTCTGTCGAACGCCAGAATGGATAGCCGACAAAAAGAAAGAAATTTGTCAGGATATCTGAAAATTGTAAAAGACAAAAAAAAAAAAAAAGGGTTACACATGTAACATTGTTAGAAAAAACAGTGAAATTTGTCTTTCAATAGATTTCAACATACCTCCTCAAGTCATTGTAAAGGACATAAAAGTGCCCCTCCTGTGTGCGCTCTGCTACAAGAGGGTGCACCCACATTCTTTTCTGTGCACTCCTTCTCTGCCGCCGCTGCCTCTAAAATAAAAAAAAAAAAATATATATATATATATATATATATATATATATATATATATATATATATATATATATATATATATATATATATATATATATTGTTTAAAACACAACACTGAGAAAAATATGTCAAACATGCCTGGAAAGCAATGCGGAATATGTATGGGTACGTGTCCACGTTCAGGATGGCCGGCGTTATCGTCGGAGCGGCAAACCCGCTCTGTGCAAAGCCCCACCCCCTTCTGGGACGCGATGATGCCAGATGTGTTCATTGTACAAATCCGGGATCATCGCACCCCACGCATAGGGCTCTGTGTTATTCCTTGCGGCGGCGCAGCGTCGCCGCAAGGAACACGGACATGCTGCGATCTTAAAAGACGCGCAGCATGTCCAGAGTCGTAGGGCCGACGAATGCGTGTTATCACGCATAGTGGACATGGGATTTCATTAAATCCCCTCCACTATGCTGGAACATCTGGACGCTGCGTGTTTGACGCTGCGGCCCCACGCAGCGTCAAACACACAGCGTTTCCAGAACTTGGACACGTACCCTTAACCCAATATACCAAAAAAAAGAAAAAAAACAGACATCTGCTTACCTGACGTGTATGACGATTCAGGATTAGCAGCAGCAACCCCAGGATCGCAATCCAGTGTGGCGTGCGGAGCTGGATCTGCGGGCTGCGATCTGGCCTACGCTCAGCACTCTGCGGAGTGCTGTCATTCAAAACACGTCCACTCATTTTGGTGTGTTATTCCCAAAATGGAGGATGGAAGAAGAAAAGGGTTGGACAAGGAAATGACATAATTTCTTTTTTTTTTTTCCCCACTGCAGTTCAAGCTTTATTTGTGTCAAACACACAGACAATCTGCAGAGAAAACCGCATTAAAAACCGCACTAAAAACAGCATTAAAAAACGCACCAAAAACGCACCAAAAACCGCACCTGCGTTTTCTGCCAAGAGCTGCGGTTTTTAGTGCAGAAAAATCCGCAGGGAAATCTGCAATGTGTGAACATGGCCTTAAAATCCGAGAGGTCTGCCACTGGTATCAGGTTCTCATCAATGTTCTTACAATTATGCAAAACAAACAGTTAAATTACATGCACATATCACATAACACAAATAATCAACTACAAAACATTACCATATGTCACGGTTTGCATGTTTATCACATGTTCGAAGATTATGATGCCAAATCGTTAGGTGTTTCCATTATTTTGTCCAACCCCTGGCTCATTATACTGCATGCAGCATTATATGGGGTCCATTATTATGTATGGAGCAATATATGGGGCTCATTATTCTGTATTTAGCACTATGTGGTGCCCATAATACTGCATGGAGCAATATATGGGACACATTATACTATATGGAGTAAAATATGGTTCCCATAATCCGGTATGGAGCAATATATGGGGCTCATTATTCTGTATGGAGCGCTATGAGGTGCCCATAATTCTGTATGGGGCAATATATGGGGCTCATTATTCTGTATGGAGCAATATATAGGGCTCATTATTCTGTATGGAGCACTATGTGGTGCACATAATACTGTATGGAGCAATATATGGGGCTCATTCTTCTGTATGGAGCAATATATAGGGCTCATAATACTGTATGGAGGACTATACTGTCTGGTTTCTAAGCTATTGTAGAATTTACAATAGATATCACTCATGTAATGTAAGAAGTGAGTGAAATCTTTAACATTGCACTATACTAATATTTGTCTGCCATATCTGTGCATCATGAATTGTGGTATGTGATAAAGGAGCTCACTGAGCCTATTTTGCCCGGGGCCCACAAAAACCTGGAGCCGCATCTGCTTACAGCTTGTTTAATAACACTGCATTGACATAATTTTTATCGTTTTTAACCCCTTGGTGACGGAGCCAATGTGCAGCTTAATGCCGGGGGCAATTTTTACAATTCTGACCACTGTCAATTTATGAGGTTATAACTCTGGAACGCTTTAACGGATCCTGCCGATTCTGAGATTGCTTTTTCATGACATATTGTGCTTCATGATAGTGGTAACATTTCTTTGATATTACTTGTGCTTATTTATGAAAAAAATGAAAATATGACGAAAATGTTTACAATTTTGCAATTTTCAAACTTTTTTTTAACATATACACATATACAGTATATGCCATATACAAACAAGTACCGGTATATACAATATGCACACCATACAAAAAGGTGTATATATTAAAAAAGAAACAAATATATACAAAATTGAAACATATACATAATATCCAAAATGTCATAAATTTCTCATGCAAGATAGGCATACTAGCTCTTCTATGGTGAAATGTATCAGATGTATACATCGGAATGTGACATCTGATACATTTCACCATAGAAGAGCTAGTATGCCTATCTTGCATGAGAAATTTATGACATTTTGGATATTATGTATATGTTTCAATTTTGTATATATTTGTTTCTTTTTTAATATATACACCTTTTTGTATGGTGTGCATATTGTATATACTTGTTTGTATATGGCATATACTGTATATGTGTATATGTTAATACGTGCTGAATAGCAATTGGTACCGTATTTCGCGGCATATAAGACGCACCGGACCATAAGACGCACCCCAAATTTGGGGTGAAAATTGCAGAAAAAAAGATTTTTTATAAGATGGGGGTCCGTCTTATTGTCCGAATTTACAGTATCTTACCTGAGGGCTGGTGGTGGCAGAGCAGGGTCACAGGAGGCATGGTGGCGGCAGAGGTGGGGTGATGCGGTACGGCGTGCACCTGAGCAGGGTCCCTTCCTGCTTAGGTGGGCGACGCCACGGCCTGGTGTCCATGGGAGGGTGGCAGCAGTGGTTACCGACAGAGGTGCTGGGATGAGGAAGCACAGTGAGAGGTATGGCGTGAGAGGGGTCCCTTTCCCCGGTGAGGTGATGGAAGGATCTCGTGGGCACATGGACTGGAGATGATGGAGGTAGTGGTGTACATTGTGAAGCGAGTATTCCACAGGAGCTCAGATGTCTGAGCGCCGGGAAGCGGCAAGGACTCAGACATATGAGCGCCTGTGGAATACTCGCTTCACAATGTACACCACTACCTCCATCATCTCCAGTCCATGTGCCCACGAGATCCTTCCTGAACCTTGCTGCACCCATCCTGGGAAGCAAAAGGATACAGGATACAGAGTCCAAAGTCCCGGTGAGGTGATGCAGCAGCCGGTAATGCTTACCGTGGACCGTGGCGGTGGAGATGAGGAGGCGCAGTGAGCAGGGTCCCTTTCCCCGGTGAGTTGATGCTGCAGCCCCGGTAATGCACAGAGCCGGGTGAATCCTGTTGATATCGGTGGGCGCGGCCATCTTCCTGAGGCCGCGCGTTCGCAGATGGAGCTCTAGTGCCCGGGGCTTCAGGAAAATGGCCGCCGCGATCCCCATCTGCGCACGCGCGGCATCTCGCGGCCATTTTCCTAAAGCCCCGGGCACTAGAGCTCCATCTGCGAACGCGCGGCCTCAGGAAGATGGCCGCGCGCACCGATAACAACAGGATTCACCCGGCTCTGTGCATTACCGGGGCTGCAGCATCAACTCACCGGGGAAAGGGACCCCGCTCACTGCGCCTCCTCATCTCCACCGCCGCACCTCTGCCACAGCACCTCTGCCGCCGCACCTCTGCCGCCACGGTCCACGGTAAGCCTGCATTGCGCATATAAGACGCACCCCCCATTTTCCCCCCTTTTTTTGGGGGGAAAAAGTGCGTCTTATATGCCAAAAAATACGGTAGGTGTCACTTATTATTAAATGAACACTATTTGGTATTTGGTGCGATCGGCACTTCACTAATTATATCTGCCTGTTTTAATGCAGTTTTCACTTTAGTTTTAATATTAATATAATATACACACCATTGCTGCTTATTAGTAGTGATCGGCATCCTTATTTTAGGTCCTTCACACCTGTTCACAACATATACCTACTGCCCTTAGTTGTTCCCTTTTGC
Organism: Ranitomeya variabilis; assembly: GCF_051348905.1. Taxonomy (NCBI): domain Eukaryota; kingdom Metazoa; phylum Chordata; class Amphibia; order Anura; family Dendrobatidae; genus Ranitomeya; species Ranitomeya variabilis. Next base: position 324,937,395 of record NC_135237.1, on the reverse strand, counting down.
AAGATGGCGTTTTCGGCGTGCGCGCATGCGCACCACAGTGGGGTTTGCGGAACATTCCTTCTGGCATCCGGAAGTGAAAGAGCGGGAAGTGACGTCTAGAGGGGGTTTTCCCTCATCCCGTTCTGAGCACTAGGAGGGCCGGCGGTTATGCTCAGTGCATCCCCATTATGGTGGCGCGCATGCGCCATTAATGGCGCCAATTATTGGCCACAGCTGTCAATGGCCTTTAAATGGAGCCCAGTATACACACACAAATACGCCCCCCGAGGAAGCCAACGTGAAATGCGCGTCGGGGCTGCAGGACTGAAACTGGCACCAATCTATGGGTAAGACAGGCATGGGTGTATGTTCTCTTCCCAGCCCATTTGGGCTATTTGAGCAGTTACACTGAACACAGGGATTACTTAATAAGGCACTATGCATCCTTTAGGATATACCAGTTTTTTCTGACGTGTGTTCAGAATTGATAGGCCCTTGTCAGCTTTATCTACCCATGGTGTGATTCTCAGTGCTTTATGTCCCACGTACATTAGCTCTGCGTGTACCTTGTCTCTAAATTGTGTATCAATTTGTATTGTTATACTTGTTATATTTATAATAAAATTTGTTACAAGTTTTAGTAAAATATGTTGTTGGGTTGTTTCTACTCCGGTTAGTTGTAGGATATACTGAAGTTTATAACGCAGAGCCATGAAAATAAAAAATAATTTAAAAAAAAAAAAGATTTTTTTAGCCCTCAATTTTTTATCTTCCCAAAGGTAACAGGAAAAAATTGGACCCTAAAAGTTGTCCATTTTCTCCTGAGTACACTGATGCCCCATTTGTGGGGGTAAACCACTGTTTGGGTGCACAGCAGAGCTCAGAACGGAGGGAGCACATTTGACTTTTTGAACGCAAAATTGGCTGGAATCAATGGTGGTGCTATGTCGCGTTTGGAGACCGCCTGATGTACCTAAACAATGGAAACCACCCAATTTTAACTTCAACCCTAACCCCAACACACCCCTAACCCTAATCCCAACCCTAACCATAACCCTAACCCCTACACACCCCTAACCCTAATCCCAACCCTAACCACAACCCTAATCATAACTGTCATGATTCCCAATGGCAGGGAAACATCAGAACACAAAAATAACGGACGAGCTCTGGGTGATGGAATCTCGAGCTGACCGTGAGCTAAATCTACCACACAACTAATAGTAGCCAGGGAGCATACCTACGACTTCCTAGATGCGCGTGGCCAGCCGGAGGACTAACTACGCCTGGTAGAGGAAGGAACAGACCTGGCTTACCTCTAGGGAAATACCCCAAAAGATGATAGCAGCCCCCCACATGTAATAACGGTGAGTTAAGAGGAAAAGACATACACAGTATGAAAGTAGATTTAGCAAAGAGAGGTCCACTTACTAGATAGCAGAAGGATACAAAAGAGGACTTCACGGTCAACTGAAAACCCTTTCAAAAAACCATCCTGAAATTACTTTAAGACTCCTGTGTCAACTCATGACACAGGAGTGGCAATTTCAGCCCGCAAGAGCTTCCAGCTACAGAGAATAACAAAAACTGCAAACTGGACAAAAGATACAAAACAAAAGGACAAAGTCCACTTAGCTGATCAGCAGACTAGTAGCAGGAACATGCAACCGAAGGCTCTGGTTACAATGATGACCGGCAAGGAAATGACTGGAGAGCAAGGATAAATAGGAAACTCCCAAACACTGATGGGAGCAGGTGAACTGAGACAGCAAAGCACACACAAGTCCCCAGTACCACCAGCAACCACCAGGGGAGCCCAAAAAGCGGATTCACAACAGTACCCCCCCCTTAAGGAGGGGGCACCGAACCCTCACGAGAACTGCCAGGGCGATCTGGATGAGCCCTATGAAAGGCACAAACCAAATCCGAGGCATGAACATCAGAGGCAGTTACCCAAGAATTATCTTCCTGACCATAGCCCTTCCATTTAACCAGATATTGAAGTCTCCGTCTGGAAATACGGGAATCCAAGATCTTCTCTACAACGTACTCCAATTCACCCTCCACCAGCACAGGAGCAGGAGGTTCAGTAGAAGGAACCACCGGTATCTCATATCTCCGCAACAACGACCGATGGAATACATTATGGATAGCGAAAGATGCCGGGAGGTCCAAACGAAAGGACACAGGGTTAAGTATCTCCAAAATCCTATAAGGACCGATAAACCGAGGCTTAAACTTAGGAGAAGAAACCCTCATAGGGACAAAACGGGAAGACAACCACACCAAGTCCCCAACACGAAGGCGAGGACCAACACGACGACGGCGGTTAGCAAACTGCTGAGTCCTCTCCTGGGACAACTTCAAATTGTCCACCACTTGTCCCCAAATCTGATGCAACCGATCCACCACCGCATCCACTCCAGGACAATCCGAAGATTCCACCTGACCAGATGAAAAACGAGGATGAAACCCTGAATTGCAAAAGAAAGGAGAAACCAAAGTGGCAGAACTAGCCCGATTATTAAGAGCAAATTCTGCCAACGGCAAAAAGGCAACCCAGTCATCCTGATCCGCAGACACAAAACACCTCAAATAAGTCTCCAAGGTTTGATTAGTTCGCTCCGTCTGGCCATTAGTTTGAGGATGGAATGCAGACGAAAAAGACAAATCAATGCCCAACCTGGCACAGAATGCCCGCCAAAATCTAGACACGAACTGGGTTCCCCTGTGAGAAACGATGTTTTCCGGAATACCATGCAAGCGAACCACATTTTGAAAAAATAGAGGGACCAACTCAGATGAGGAAGGCAACTTAGGCAATGGTACCAAATGAACCATTTTAGAAAAACGGTCACACACCACCCAGATGACAGACATCTTCTGAGAAACAGGGAGATCAGAAATAAAGTCCATAGAGATGTGCGTCCAAGGCCTCTTCGGAACAGGCAAGGGCAACAATAACCCACTAGCCCTAGAACAACAAGGCTTGGCCCGAGCACACACATCACAAGACTGCACAAAAACACGCACATCCCGAGACAGGGAAGGCCACCAGAAGGATCTAGCCACCAAATCTCTGGTACCAAAAATTCCAGGATGACCTGCCAGCGAAGAAGAATGAACTTCCAAGATGACTCTACTGGTCCAATCATCAGGAACAAACAGTCTACCAGGCGGACAGCGATCAGGTCTATCCGCCTGAAATTCTTGCAAAGCACGTCGCAGATCTGGGGAGACAGCAGACAAAACCACCCCATCCTTAAGGACACCAGCAGGTTCAGAATCCCCAGGAGAGTCAGGCTCAAAACTCCTAGAAAGAGCATCTGCCTTAACATTTTTAGAACCCGGTAAGTATGAAACCATAAAATTAAACCGAGAAAAAAACAACGACCATCGTGCCTGTCTAGGATTCAGGCGCCTGGCAGACTCTAGATAAATCAGATTCTTGTGATCCGTCAAAACTACCACCTGATGTCTGGCACCCTCAAGCCAATGACGCCACTCCTCAAATGCCCACTTCATGGCCAAAAGCTCCCAATTACCAACATCATAGTTTCGCTCGGCGGCCGAAAATTTTCGAGAAAAGAACGCACAAGGTCTCATCACTGAGCAGTCGGAACTTTTCTGCGACAAAACCGCCCCCGCTCCGATCTCGGAAGCATCGACCTCAACCTGAAAGGGAAGAGAAACATCAGGCTGGCGCAACACAGGGGCAGACAAAAAGCGGCGCTTAAGCTCCCGAAAGGCCTCCACAGCAGCAGGGGACCAATTGGCAACATCAGCACCCTTTTTGGTCAAATCCGTCAGAGGTTTAGCAACGCCAGAAAAACCAGTTATAAATCGACGATAAAAATTAGCAAAGCCCAAGAATTTCTGAAGACTCTTAAGAGAAGTAGGCTGCGTCCAGTCACAAATAGCCCGAACCTTGACAGGGTCCATCTCAATAGAAGAAGGGGAAAAAATGTACCCCAAAAAGGAAATCTTTTGAACCCCAAAAACACACTTTGAACCCTTTACACACAAAGAATTCTCCCGCAAAACCTGAAAAACCCTCCTGACCTGTTGAACATGAGACTCCCAGTCATCAGAAAAAATCAAAATATCATCCAAATACACAATCATAAATTTATCCAAATATTCACGGAAAATATCATGCATTAAGGACTGAAAGACTGAAGGTGCATTAGAAAGGCCGAAAGGCATTACTAAATACTCAAAATGGCCCTCAGGCGTATTAAATGCGGTTTTCCACTCATCCCCCTGCTTAATTCGCACCAAATTATACGCCCCACGAAGATCAATCTTAGAGAACCACTTAGCCCCCCTTATGCGAGCAAACAAATCAGTCAGCAAAGGCAACGGATACTGATATTTGACTGTAATTTTATTCAGGAGTCGATAATCAATACAAGGCCTCAGAGAGCCATCCTTTTTAGATACAAAGAAAAAACCAGCTCCTAAAGGAGATGAAGAAGGACGAATGTGTCCCTTTTCCAGGGACTCCTTAATATACTCTCGCATAGCAGCATGTTCAGGTACAGATAAGTTAAACAAACGACCCTTTGGAAATTTACTGCCAGGAATTAGATCTATGGCGCAATCACAATCTCTGTGGGGAGGGAGTGAACCAATTTTTGGCTCCTCAAAAATATCACGATAATCAGACAAAAATGCCGGAATCTCTGAGGGAATAGATGACGAAATGGAAACCAAAGGTATGTCCCCATGAGCCCCCCGACATCCCCAGCTTAACACAGACATTGTTTTCCAGTCAAGGACTGGGTTATGAGATTGTAACCATGGTAATCCAAGCACCAAAACATCATGCAAATTGTACAACACAAGGAAGCGAATCACCTCCTGATGGTCTGGAGTCATACGCATAGTCACTTGCGTCCAGAATTGTGGTTTATTACAAGCCAAAGGCATAGAATCAATACCCTTCAGAGGTATAGGGACTTCCAGAGGCTCTAAATCAAACCCACAGCGCCTGGCAAAGGACCAATCCATAAGACTCAGAGCGGCGCCAGAGTCCACATAGGCATCCACGGTAATAACTGATAATGAACAAATCAAGGTTACAGACAGAATAAATTTAGACTGTAAAGTGCCAATTGAAATAGACTTGTCAACCTTCCTTGTACGTTTAGAGCATGCTGATATAACATGAGCAGAATCACCACAATAGAAGCATAACCCATTTTTACGCCTATAATTCTGCCGCTCGCTTCTGGACAGAATTCTGTCACATTGCATTTTCTCTGGCGTCTCTTCAGAAGATACCGCCAAATGGTGCACGGGTTTGCGCTCCCGCAAACGCCGATCAATCTGAATAGCCATTGTCATGGACTCATTCAGACCTGTGGGCGCAGGGAACCCGACCATAACATCTTTAACGGCATCAGAAAGGCCCTCTCTGAAATTTGCCGCTAGGGCGCACTCATTCCACTGAGTAAGCACAGACCATCTACGAAATTTTTGGCAGTATATCTCAGCTTCATCTTGCCCTTGAGATAGGGCTATCAAAGCTTTTTCAGCTTGAATCTCCAAATTAGGTTCCTCATAAAGCAACCCTAAAGCCAGAAAAAACGCATCCACATTGAGCAACGCAGGATCCCCTGGTGTCAATGAAAATGCTCAATTTTGAGGGTCACCTCGCAGCAAAGAGATTACAATCTTAACCTGCTGGACAGGATCTCCAGAGGAGTGAGGTCTGAGAGAAAGGAACAATTTACAATTATATTTGAAATTCAAGAACCGAGATCTATCTCCGGAAAACACCTCTGGTGTAGGAATTTTAGGTTCAGACATCGGAGTATGTATAACAAAATCTTGTAAATTTTGAACCTTGGTAGCAAGATTATTTAAACCTACAGCCAAACTCTGAGGGTCCATCTTTAAACAGGTGAGATCAGAGCCATTCAAGGATTAGAAGGAGAGAAAGGCAAAGGCTGTAATTAGAGCTGAAATACAACTGATCCAACTATAGAGCAAGCATAGGGGAAAAAAAAAAAAAATCTACAGACTTCTTTTTTCTCTACTTTCTTCTGCCAATAACTTTAACATTGGCCGGTCATACTGTCATGATTCCCAATGGCAGGGAAACATCAGAACACAAAAATAACGGACGAGCTCTGGGTGATGGAATCTCGAGCTGACCGTGAGCTAAATCTACCACACAACTAATAGTAGCCAGGGAGCATACCTACGACTTCCTAGATGCGCGTGGCCAGCCGGAGGACTAACTACGCCTGGTAGAGGAAGGAACAGACCTGGCTTACCTCTAGGGAAATACCCCAAAAGATGATAGCAGCCCCCCACATGTAATAACGGTGAGTTAAGAGGAAAAGACATACACAGTATGAAAGTAGATTTAGCAAAGAGAGGTCCACTTACTAGATAGCAGAAGGATACAAAAGAGGACTTCACGGTCAACTGAAAACCCTTTCAAAAAACCATCCTGAAATTACTTTAAGACTCCTGTGTCAACTCATGACACAGGAGTGGCAATTTCAGCCCGCAAGAGCTTCCAGCTACAGAGAATAACAAAAACTGCAAACTGGACAAAAGATACAAAACAAAAGGACAAAGTCCACTTAGCTGATCAGCAGACTAGTAGCAGGAACATGCAACCGAAGGCTCTGGTTACAATGATGACCGGCAAGGAAATGACTGGAGAGCAAGGATAAATAGGAAACTCCCAAACACTGATGGGAGCAGGTGAACTGAGACAGCAAAGCACACACAAGTCCCCAGTACCACCAGCAACCACCAGGGGAGCCCAAAAAGCGGATTCACAACACATAACCCTAACCCCAACACACCCATAACCCTAATCCCAACCCTAATCTCAACCCTAACTCTAATTCCACTAATCCCAACCCTAACCCTAATCTCAACCCTAACCCTAATCCAAACCCTAATCCCAACCCTAACCCTAATCCCAACCCTAATCCCAATGCACCCCTAACCCTAATCCCAACCCTAACCACAAACCTAACCAGAAATCTAACCCTAAACCCAACCCTAACTCTAATCCCATTAATCCCAACCTTAACCCTAATCTCAACCCTAAACCTAATCCCAACCCTAATCCCAACTGACGTTTAACCCTAAACCCAACCTTAACCATAACCCTAACCACAAACCTAACCCTAAACCCAACCCTAAGTCTAATCCCACTAATCTCAACCCTAACCCTAATCTGATCCCTAAATCTAATCCAAACCCTAATCCCAACCCTAACCCTAATCCCAACCCCAACCCTTAGAGTATGTTTCCATGGGACGTAATCTCTGTGCTTTGGACGCTGTGGATACCCAGCCCCGCCCAAAGTGCCAACCCCTGTTGTACGCGTGGTGATTCCGGAAGTGTTCATTGAACACATGCAGAATCACTGCATTGTATTCAGACTGTGTTATTTATCTTGCATAGGCAGAGCGTCTCTGCAAGATAAATAGACCTGCTGCAGTCTGGAAAGATGTGCTGCATGTCCGATTATGCAGGGCCACCAGATGCGGTCCTGCACACATAGTAGAGATGGGATTTCATAAAATCCTCTCCACTATGCTGTAACCTCTGGACATTGTGGATTGGATGTTGCGGCTCTAGGCAGAGTTCAAATCCGTAGCAAATAGTGAATGAAACCTTAACATGGCAACATACCCTAACCCTAAGTTTAGCTTCAACCCTAACCCTAACTTAACCCTAATGGGAAAATGGAAATAAATGCATTTTCTTTATTTTATTATTTTCCCCTTACTAAGGGGCTGATAAAGGAGGGGTTCATTTACTATTTTTTTTATTTTGATCACTGTGATAGGGTCTATCACAGTGACCAAAATGAACCAATAGGAAAAATCTTCCTATTGTTGCCGGGTACCGGCCGGCAGATCTCGGCGGGCGCACTGCGCATGCGCCTGCCATTTTTTTACCAGAAGAAGATGCCAGCGGCCGTGCGGGGAAGCAGGAGGATCCAGGGACACCGGGTGACACTGGTAAGTGTCGGGGGGCCATCGGAGACCCTATTTCTCTGTCCTCTGATGTGCAATCACATTGGAGGACAGAGAAATTTATTGTCAAATTGCGCTTTTTTTTGCAGCCGCCGTTATATGGTTAATAACGGTCGTTAAGGGGTTAAAGTGTAAAAATGGCTTTAAAATGATCCATATTAGGGGAGTATTAACTGGTTTGTTAAATTAAAAAGCAATAGTTTTTTAAAGGGAACCTGTCAGCAGGATTGTGCTCAGCAACCTACAGACAGTGTCAGGTCGGCGCCGTTATACTGATTAAAATGATACCTTGGTTGACGAAATCCGTCTTGTGGTTGTTTAATCTTTTTTTTTAGTTTTGAGTTCATGATATGCTCGTAATCTGGGGCGGCCTATGGGGGGTCTTCATGTGGTGCTCTGTTTAGGTATTTATCAGTATGACCTCTGACAGGTCACTGATCCCTCACTGACCACCCCCTAGTTTACATAATTAAAATTATATATATTTAAAAAAAAACAAAAATCACCTTCTGCAGCACAGGCGCCTCCGCCAGCGCCTGCGCAATAGCATGATCACATCTATAATGTGTATTTAATTATTTTTTGATGGTATAGAATAATTCATTTAAAAAAATCAGTCTGAAAATGGCGCCAGCGATCTGATAGCTGCTACTGCATAGGCACGGGCAGACCATCTTGCTAGAGAAAAAACAACTGCCTCCTCCAAGACGGTACCTCTGGCACCTGTGCAGTAGCATCTTTTAGATCACCAATAGCTGCTACTGTGCAGATGCTGGTGGCACCATCTTACTAGAAGAAAATATTGTCTCCACTAAGATGGCATCAGCCACGCCTGCGCAGTAGCACCTATCGGCAATCTGATAGATTCTACAGTGCAGGCGCCTGCTGCGCCATCTTGGAGGAGAAAAATTAATTGTTCATTTAAGGAGCGGAACAGGTTTGCTGTTTTCGAAAGTGAAGAAGCAATAGCTTCTCAGAAAGCCGTGTAAAAATGATCTTTTGTGAAAGCATATTCATGTTTATTTAAAGTGAACAGGGTAGGGTTACCAGTAGCAGAACATTATAGTGTAGCAAAACAACACAATGGACATGTAAGAGATGTGCGTGGGCGTCTATCGGCAATGGCAGCGGAAGTGACATGGAAAGTCGGCAAAGAACCTGATTCCTTTCGACAAATGCAAGGTTTTTTACAGTTGCTGAGGACAATCTGGTCCATTTTTGTGTGACAAAGCCACCTGCCAAGTTGAATATCCCCACAGATAGTACACTGAAGACTCGACCAAACAGTGCGCACATGGCAGATTGAGCCAATTCTTGCCATTGGTCCAATCAGCTGACCTAGACGCCTATAGGGTCGTAGCTCAAGGTATCTTTGAGAGAAAGGACACAGTCCAGAAACAACTGAATCTGGATGTCCAGGCAGTATGTCTCCATTTGATGAAGTGCATGCTTTTTGGCGCAGCAGCATTGAGTCTTTCAAGTCGTATAATATATAATTGCTGCTGCTGAAATGTGACACATTTAGTGACATCTTCAAAGCCAACAAATATCGCCTGCCAATTTCCAAGCAGTGGGTTACATGGTTACATACATAGTCATATAGGTTGAAAAAAGACGTAGGTCCATCAAGTTCAAACTTTCCCACCGATTGTACATTTTGTCACAACATTGTAAATCAAGCGGCACCCAGGCAGGCTGTCCTGCTTTTGCAATGCCAGAACAGCATGCTTTGCCACTTAAGTAGAACTGTTCAAATGACAAGACTTTTGCTGGCTGTGACTACCACTTTCCTCGAGCAGGTATGTTTGCTTAAGACATTATGCACAATTAAGCTCAGAACTTGCGCCATGTAGGGAGCATGAGTCACTTTGCCCAAATGTAAGGCAGTCAAAATGTCCAGGTGTGGCATCCCAGGAGTCCGGTTGCCACAGTGGCATTGCCTCCTTCACAGGGGATGATTGCATGCCTGGAAGCAAAAAGGGATTCCTTTAGCAAGTACGCTGGTATACAACACCTTTCCTGACTCCAGACCAGAAGGGGGAGCTCTAAACCTGGTTTCAGGGTAGTTACCTATAAGTTGCGGCCTGGAGGCGGGGTTAGAGAGTTCAGTGTGAGACAGTGAAGGGAGAGGAAGCATGTGAGGAGAACCTGGGAGTGGAGTGCGTCTGAGCTCACCCCAGGATTGAGTGCAACAGAGCGGACACCGGAGTCCGTAGTTGTGTGGGAACTACATGCCCCGCAGCCAAATCCGGAGGACAGGAGATTGCAGGTCTCCTGGCCATATTTGACACCCGAAGGCACAGCCGCATACCAGAGCCCAAAGTTACCACGAGGGAGTGACACCTGGAAAAGGCTCAAGCCGCCTGCCATGAGGGTAGTGTTTTACTAAGTGGACAGACTGAGAGAGGGACTTGAGGAGAACTACAAGCATCAGGAACCCAGAAAGCAGCGCAGTAGGGAGTCTACCAACCCCACCTGGCTAGGGCAATTCTGAACTGCTTCCAGGCTGCCCGGATCTCTAATACCACCTTTTACCTCTGCTTCAGACTGCACCTACAAATAAAGTTAAAGAAACTACAGACTCAGTGTCCTACAATTATTCTTGCATCCCAACATCCACAGCCCCTCATAGACTGTTCTGGTAGCCCTGAGGCCCCGCTCCACCTGTGGAGAGTCAAATCATCTCAGCTGCAACACCACCGGCCCCAGCAGTCCCCTTAAGCAGCGTCGGCCATCTCTAGCCGAACAACACAGGTGGCGTCATGAATAATCCCCTACAAACATTTTACTCATCCCTTTTATTGCGTGGGCAGGGCCACAGACCGGGTCACTGTTGCCGTGACCACCCATTTAAGAGCCGTCTGACCCAGTTCTGAGTGCCCCACGGCCCTAGCGGGTGTTGCACAGGCATTGCTCATGCCTGATTACATTTGTGGTGGAGCCATCCTGTAGGAGATTTTCTGGTTGATGCACCCCAGCATCTCATCTGCTGAATGGCTTTTGTCATACTTACACCGAAGCAGTAATATTTTTAGCAGCACTTTATCTCGCACAAAATGGGATCAAATTTGTTGAGCATGATTCAGAGGAAGTGTAAGAAGAGACAGATAACCACCATCACTTTGTGGTAGAACCAGATGTAGATCCCAGTCATGGAGGCTTCACCATCTTTCCTGGTTGTGGTGGTGTATTGCTGCCACTCCAAATTTTCACCTAATGGGCCATGAAAAACAAATACTATTCTTGTCCATAGTTGGTGCTCTAGGTGTCTAGGGTGAATTGAACTTTGGAGCTCTAAGAAAAGCCAAGAGAGTGGTCTTGGATGAAAACCTATTTTTCCTATTTAATCTGATAGCAGTATAATGTACAGGCAGATTCCAGTAATGTGCCACTCTCTAGGCTGATTATTGTAGTTTCAAAAAAATAAAAGCTTTATCAGCAGGAAATTATGACTAGAGGACTAGCTGTCTCATTCCATGTACTAACCACAAGGCACCACTAATCAGCAGCTTTTTGTCAATGTACAGCGGGGTTATATTAAGCTCAGCATTCATAAAACTGCTAGATCTGCAGCAGAGAAACCAGTAATTTTAACAAAACTACACCAAGCATTTCAGTGACACTTCGCTAGAATAAGAGTCTCTGTCCCTAAATCGTGCTGCTTTCAGGTTTTGTTACATAGCAAGAACCTGGTGACAGATTCTTACTCTAATGTATAGCTACAATACATGCAAATGACTCTCAGCTCAAACTCTGCTGTGAGATTGAGCCGAGTGTCATTTTGCTGTGATCTGATTTTCTCGTATGTGAAAATTGGATCACAGTTGTGGAGAAGATGGAGAACTTAATGTCTCCATCTTCCCCAATGTGTGAATTGGCGTATATGTTTCGCACTCACCACAGAATTGTATAGACTCGGCTTGAGGAAAAAAAACGCTAGTCGGCATTCCTCCATAGTATTACATTGGAGCAAGTGCTATCCCTTGAAACATCGGATAGCACTCGTCTGAGTTATACACTGGCCACTCGCTAGTGTGAGCGAACCCTAAGTGGTACGATGGTAGAGAAGATGGACTCTGCAGAACACAGACTCAAACTGATTGGGTCACTGCTGTGTCTTAGATGAGTGATGCCACATATATGCCATTATGCCTTCCACTTCCTCCCCATCATTACGATTGCCGGAGGCAAAGAATGTCAATTGGTAGTACTATTATGTGGCACCCCTGAAGGACCAGTTGCCACAGAGGTCCTGCATCTCAGCCAGAGGTGTGGTACCCCAACTCTCTGGTAAGGAGAGGACACTGTACAGAACCCTAACATCTGCACCCAACACCAGACCTCCCCAGGCCAGGGAGGGATTAGGTAGAAGGTGTGGGTGGAGATTGAGGAGTTGTCAGGGGAGACAGGAGAGAGGAGTTAAGGAGTTTGTGAGGAGAAGTGGAGCAGAGCAGCGTGTGGGTCTGCAGCTCCTGTGAGTGGAAGGGAAGAAAGGAAGAAAGCTCCCAGAAAGGGGAACTGTATCATGATCTAGTGGAAGGACTGCAGGACTCAACTGGAAACCTGGAGGCTGTGGCGTCCGTAAGAGCCACAGCCACATCCACCCAGAACAGGCTAAAAAGGCAGCCATATAGAACCCAGGGGACTCAGAGGATGTCGCCCGACCAGTTTTGTGGTTGCTGGCTTAGGATATTGTGGGTGAGATGCTGGGCAGGAAGAGTGGAAACCAGCGTAGAGAGATGGCTAGGAAGGGCTTATAAAAGGGGGGTTCTGGACAGCTACCCTAATCTGCTGGAGAGTTTCCTGGACCGCTCACCTGAAGGACACAATTCTTTCCTGCGACACCTGCCCTGTGCCACCACTGCCACCATCAGAACTCTACAAAACATCTTTAACTGCCCTGGGGACTAAGCTCTACCTGTGGGGAGCAGAACCATCACTGCCGCACTACCATCGCTCCCAGTGGCCCCTTTAAGCAGCGTTGGACAGCTCTGGCTGAGTACCACAGGTGGCATCACGAACATTCCCTTTATCCCCTTTATTTTCCAATATAAACTTTATTCCCAATTCACCAACATTTCTCTAAGACCTTTTATTGCATGCCCAGGGCAACGGACCTGGGCAGTTGCTGACGTGACCACCCCTTTAAGAACTGTGCTGACCCGGTGCCGAGTACCCCAAGGCCCAAGCTGGTGTTGCAATTGTACAGACAGCTGGTAGCAGTGGTGACAGTAGTGCTGCTGATCTAGCAGCTCCAGCAATTTAGGTGTGATACGTTGTTTTACACCATTTTTTTCCATTGCTGGTGCCACTTTTTCTTTTACCATATATATTTTGTACTCAAGTATACATTTTTCAATAAATTTTATCCACATTTATCCAACGCCTGATGAATAAAATGAATAAGAAATGCCTGATGGGGTACACGGGATGCCCAAAAAGCCTAGTAGAACAGTATTGTTGCGTCATGCATGGGTCTCAAATTTTACTTCTTAAAAAACTGTGCTACAATTGACCAGTACAGTTAAATATGCAGATTTCACAATATTTTCTATTTTTTTGTTAACATAATTGAATGAATACCCATACCCACAAAGAATATAAAAATATTCCAGAGAGGTACATGCCCAAAAATCAAAATGCGACAGCAGCCCACAGCACAGAATTATCATGTCAAGATACCCCAGAGAAAAGATAATCACTGTCTCTCACCATGTTTACTTCTCCATCTCTGTCTATGCGAAACTGAACCAATGCATGTGTATACAGATTAGGAAGAGATTAGGAAACACTGACCCTACTTTATGCTCTGGATCCAGTGGTCATGTGTTCATTTGGTCTAGGGAGGGAGCAGGAGACTAAGTCAGCTCTGCTATACAGACCTGAGGCTGAAATTTAACTGTAACTTGGGCGACTATACCAGCCCTAGTTACAGGGCAAATAAAAAATAAAAAGAATGTATTAATATGTTAAAATTCCCCCCAAAGGTCTTTTAATGGGATTCTGTCAGCAGGATTTCCCAATATAAACTAAAGCTTTTATCTTTAAGTCCTCTTGTACAATAGTCTAGCAATATGCATATAAGCCCCCAACTCCCCATGCATATCCAGAAATTACATTTTCACTGTAATGAGTTTCAGTCAGATGGGCATTGCTGGATGCCTCTTTTACCTCCACAGTTGCGTCCTTCTGCCTTGATTGATGTGGATGACGCAGTTTATGTCATCCACTCACTCTGTAATCTTGCAGTTGCGCAGTTCAAGCACAGGCTGCGCACTTTATTCTACTGCTACTGGTGCTTGTATATTACAGGACTAGACTGCCCTTAACAGGCCAGAGCAAACAGCTCCTGCATAGGCCTATGCTTCAACCTAGCTGGTGCGAGATTTCAGCACTGTGTGGATGATGTAGGATGCATCATTCACATCAATCAAAGCAGGAGGATGCAGTTGCGGGGAAAGAGGAGGTGCTGGGCAAAAGACAAGCAAAACCTATCAAAATAGACCATGTCAATCTGCATAAGACCCTGGAGGATGATATACTGTAAGTTACTTTTGAAATCTGCAGAACAAGTTGAGGGCTTTTATTCAGATAGTGGTTAAACGAATGTAGCTAGAGATGGGAACATACAGTATATACATAGTTACATATAGTTACATAGGTTGAAAAAAGACTCAGGTTCAACCTTTCTCTACCAATTATACATTCTTTGTGGAATTTTACTCAAATTTTGCAGAAATCCGAATTTTGGACAATACACATTTTTTGTAACTCGCTTTTCGTAGATGAAGCAAGTAGCGGCATCTGAGGTCACCATCTTGCTGAACACTAGAGGGCTAGCAGAAGGTTAGAAAGTAAAAAACACATATTCACCTCACCACTCAACTCTTCGGCCACTCCAGCCGCTCCCTGCTCAATGGCCGGTCCACCGCTCCTGCAATACATTGCATTCCTGGCCTGGACTTTACTCTAGGTCATGGCTTTCGATCATGAGTAGAATTTGGAGTTCAATGCCCATTCTCTGAGGCCTACACGGGGCCAGAAGCTCCGGCCCAAAGTGAATATGGGGACGGAGATTCAGCATGACAGAGGCATGGTGAACTAGACAGCTGGCAGGGAGGGCAGCATGAAAGGCAAGCCGTGAGGTTAGTATGTTATCTTTAATCTTTGTAACCTTTTTCTGTCTGCTCACCTCTTTGGCAACCCCCACAGCTCTCTACCCGCTCCTCTGTCACACCGAGTCTCCGGCCCAGTGTTCACTCTAACCAGTAGTTCTGGCCACAAGTAGGCCCCAGAGTTCACTATATTTAGACTATTACCACCAATCACAAAGATAAACCAAATATACCAAATATATCAATTTAATGGTAATCTTTATTATACACAATATTAAACACATATATTGCCACCCATAATATACCCCATACAACCCTTTTAAAAGGGCAGTGTGGATACAATAATGTTTACAGTACATCAATATTCAAAGATTTTAGTGGCAGGCAGACATATATATATATATAGAATATCAGTAATAGACAAAAAAATTCCAAACTATTAGAATCAGATATAAAAACCAGTACACTCAGTACATAATTTTAGACTAGTAGAATGAGTATACATACAACCAATATGTGCATATATGTTTACCTTAGCATTCAAAAAATTGACTGCATATATAAAGCCAAGATGTCTCTATATGGTTATCTTAGCACACAAAGGATGCCATATAGAAATCAAAATGTAATTTTAGAAGTATAAATAGTCAATCATCCTTAATTTGCCCATAAACAGCAATGACGCTTTACAGACATCATCATTGTCCCAGTTGGGGCTCACAATCTAAATTCCCTATCAGACTATGAAAATAGAGGGAGAACATACAAACTCCTTGCAGATGTTGTCCTTGGTGGGATTTGACCACAGGACTCCAGGGCTGCAAAGCAACAGTGCTAACCACTGAGCCATCATGCCACCAATCCCATCTAATGTGATACCTGCAAGGCACCATGGGAAAGCTTGCTCATCGGCATCTGAGGTCATGCGAGCCTTTTGTAACTGATGCAATCTTCTGCAACATGTAACATTGGGCCAGTCATTTTTTTTATTTGTGAAGATCAAATTGCTGGCTTCACTGGGAATTGCAAATTCAACATGAATTCTATTCATACTGATACATCTCTATGTCTTTTTTTCAGTTCATCCCTGAAAATTCAATAATTAGTTAAACCTATAATAAATAAAACACAAAATATTTTTCATATTTCTCTTATACAAATGAAAGTATGATATAATCCTCAACACTCCCTGATCACAAACTTTCAGAAATGTCTACTAGTACTCATAGATATAAATCCATTTAAATGATAATAAACAGGCAAACATCACCTATTTAATATAGGCACCAACTCAAGTAATTTAGAATTCTGTTTTGTAATGCTCGTGCTACACGGACCTTCCGGCACATGAAAAACATGTTGCAGAACAAATATCTGTGCACAGCCTTAGACTAATGTCTCATTTAGACTACAGCAATTTGAATCTAAAGTTTTCTGTAAAATAAGAACAATTTGTGAATCATTATGAATAAATGAGTGGGCTTTGGTGCACCATTGGCTTGCACTGATCTGACTCCTCAATTATCATCCTCCATTATTCCTCTTTGTGATGATTGACAGTGCTGCAAGAAGCACCGTGTGTATTGATTCATCAGCTGTGCACATATTGACATTGCAGAAGCTGAGAGCCCACAGTGTCAGTGCAGTCGTTCTCTGGTCCCCCCATCCTGTCTGCAGTGGCTGATTGCTGCACACAGGATGAAATAGCAGCAGGCAGCCAACGAAGACAGGAGAGAGACATGAGAGCACATTCACACTGAGGCTTTATTCACAAGCCAGCATTTTTTATCAGTATTTGTATGCCAAAACCAGGAGTGTCTCGTATACAAAGAACAGGTGTCAATCTTTCAATTATAATTTTTCCCTGTAAGTTTCACTCCTTGGTTTACCATATAAACACTGATGCAAAATATTGACCAAATACTAATACTAAATTCTTCAGCACGTTTTCCAATTAATTTATAGGCACTAACAGGGGTCACCGTTATTTCCCGCTAGGCCATAAGTCCTCCTTACAAAGTCACGTAATGCTCTACGGGCGCTCCTCACACGGGCCAGTCCCCGTCCCATCTGATGCACTGCCGCAGACTGAACCCTGTACCGTACGTCAGCATTGGAAGTAACAGCCTGGTAAGCTCACGCCTGCTGATCATCACAGTGGACGTAGACTCCAAAATGGCGTTACACATTCAATCTGCAGGGCTTTACCTTAACTAATAATAATCCAAAGATTCAATGGAGATAGGGAGATGCTGTATTTGCATAACTAATGTGACTGAATTTATTGAACTGTGATAAACTGCAATAACAGCGCAGCACCTGAATAACTGCATTCATTAACCCCTTTCCGACATCGGGTGTAAATGTACGCCGATGTCGGTCTTCCTCCCTTTGATGTGGGCTCCGGCGGTGAGCCCACATCTTTCCCGGCACATGTTTTGAACAGCTGACATGTGCTCGGAACAGCCGTGGGTGGAATCGCGATCCACCCGGGGCTATTAACCTATTAAATGCTGCTGTCAAACTCTGACAGCAGCATTTAACATGCTCTTCCTGCAATCGTGCATGGAAATCTGCCGATCAGTGAACTCCGTCACATGACCGTGGGTCACCGATGTGTTGGCATCACAACCAGAGGTCTCCTGCAGACCTCTATGGCTGTCACTGCTGGATTGCTATGAGCGCCTCCCGGTCGTTGGCGCTCATAGCAAGTGAGTAAATCTGCTACATACAGGTGATCTGATACACATATTTGGTATTGCCACGTGCAGAATTGCCCCAATCTATCAATAAAGAAAAGGATTAACCTGATCTTTAAACGGAGTAGCAAGAAAAAAGGTCAAAACGCCAGAATTACGCTCATTTGGTCACCGCAACATGGCATTAAAATGCAATAACGGGCGATCAAAAGATCGTATCTGCACCAAAATGCTATCATTAAAATGTCAGCTCGACAAGCAAAAAATGGATACACTACAGATATCGGAAAATTATAATTGGTATTTTTTTTTCACCACTTAGATAAAAAGAACCTAGACATTTTTGGTGTCTATGAACTCATAATGACCTGGAGAATCATAGTGGAAGGTCAGTTGTAGCATTTAATGGCAACAGGGTTCCAGCTTGGGGCTGCAGGATTCAGGCTGTGCTTAGGGACACAAGGAATGGATGGTAGGATACGACTCTGATGCAAGTGAGACAGCAGTGGGCAACTACTGGTTACATGGTTGGTCTGTAGTTGTGGTACAGTTCCATGACTCACTATTTTCTTACACTGAGTTGCAGAGCTGTCAGCCCTCACCCTGTGCTTCTTCTTTTCCTCACTGTCTTTTTCTAGCAGTAGAAGAAAGGCTATAAGTTCCCCAGTGCAGTTTATTCCTCCCTTCTTCTCCAAATTTCTCAGTCCTTTCCACTGCTTCAGCTTCTCCACATCAAGGTTGCAAAAAAGGGCAAAGGTT
Organism: Ranitomeya variabilis; assembly: GCF_051348905.1. Classification (NCBI taxonomy): domain Eukaryota; kingdom Metazoa; phylum Chordata; class Amphibia; order Anura; family Dendrobatidae; genus Ranitomeya; species Ranitomeya variabilis. The sequence continues at coordinate 324,918,828 of NC_135237.1, read as the reverse complement.
TCTGGAAGTTGTAGTCCAAGTCAATGCATCAAAATAGGTTTTATTGTCTGTTATTGTGAATCCCAGTTTGCTCCTAGCTGCAGCATTCTCTCTACACACTGCTTCCCCAACGAGGGCTACATACAGTTGCGCTCAAAAGTTTACATACCCCAGAAGAATTTTGCTTTCTTGGCCTTTTTTCAGAGAATATGAATGATAACACCAGAACTTTTTCTCCACTTATGGTTAGTAGTTGGGTGAAACCATTTATTGTCAAACTACTGTGCTTTCTCTTTTTAAATCATAATGACAACCCAAAACACCCAAATGACCATGATAAAAAGTTCACATACCCTGGTGATTTTCTCCTGATAACTTGCATAGAAGTTGACACAAATGGGTTTGAATGGCTACTAAAGGTAACATCCTCACCTGTGACCTGTTTGTTTGTAATCAGTGTGTGTGCATAAAAGCTGAGTGAGTTTCTGGGATCCAGACAGACTGTTGCATCATTCATCCAGCCACTGACGTTTCTGGATTGTGAGGCATGGGGAAAGCAAAAGAATTGTCACCGGATCTACGGGAAAAGATAGTTGAACTGTATAAAACAGGAAAGGGATACAAAAAGATATTCAAGGAATTGATAATGCCAGTCATCAGTGTTCAAACTGTGATTAGCAAATAGAAAATAAGGGGCTCTGTAAAAGCAAACCCACAGTCAGGTAGACCAACAAAAATGTCCACAACTGCCAAGAAAATTGTTCAGGATGCAAAAAAAAAACCACAAATAACATCAGCGAAAATACGGGACTCTCTGAAAACTAGCAGTGTGGCTGTATCAGGATGCACAATAAGGAGGCACTTGAAGAAAAATGGGCTGCATGGTCGAGTCGCCAAAAGAAAGCCATTACTGCACAAATGCTGCAAAGTAACTCACCTACATTATGCAAAATACCACAGAGACAAGCCTCAAAACTTCTGCACCAAGGTAATTTGGAGTGATGAGACCAAAATTGAACTTTTGGGCCACAACCATAAATGCTACATTTGTAGAGAGGTCAACAAGGCCTATGATGAAAGGAACACCATTCTTCCTATAAAGCACGGAGGTGGATTGCTGATGTTTTGGGTATGTGTGAGCTACAAAGGCACAGGAAACGTGGTCAAAGTTGATGGAAAGATGAGTGCAGCACGTTATCAGCAAATACTGGAGGCAAATTTGCACTCGTCAGCCCGGAAGCTGAAAATGGGTTTACCTGGACGTTCAGAATGACAGCGATCCAAAACACAAGGCCAAGTCGACCTGTCATTTGCTACAGCAGAACAAAAGAAGGTTCTGGGGTGTCCATCTCAGCCTCCTGACCGCAATATCATTGAACCAATCTGGGGACATCTCAAGCACGCAGTTCATGCTAGACAGCCCAGGAAGTAGAAGCTTTTTGTCAAGAGTGGGCAGCTTTACCATCTGAGAAAATAAAAAACCTTATCCACAACTACCACAAAAGACTTCAAGCTGTCATTGATCTTAGAGTGAGCAATGCAATGTATTAAGAAATAGGGTATGTGAACTTCTGATCAGGGTCTTTTGGATGTTTTGGGATGTCATTATGATTTAAAAAGAGAAAACACAGTAGTCTGACAATAAATGGCTTCACCCAACCACTAACTATGAGTGTAGAAAAAGTTTTGGTGTTATTATTCATATTCTCTGAAAAAAAGCCAAGAAAGCAAAAATTCTGCCTAGGTATGTAAACCTTTGAGCACAACTGTACACTGTATTATATTTATCAACTGTACATTGTATTATATTTATTATAATTGTAGAGACAACAAAGGATCAAAAGCAGCATTCAATTCACAGAGAATAACTTAAGTACAAATTGATTTTCCCTTTAAAATCTGCGCGATTTGTTGAATTTGAATATCAGCTGATACACTCATCGATACAATATACCTGTGAGTGCTGAAATCAAATTTATTATCTAAGACCAAATTAATACAGCTTCATAACAGACATAATTATTAACCCATTTGATACTAAAGTAAGGTTGAAAGGTTATTCACTGTAACTGATCCCCACATGGAAGGGCTGCTAATGTTTATCTAAAAAAAGAAGTGAAGTTTTTGGATTCCTAACCTTTGTTGTGAGGACTTAAATTTAGCCTTGAACGTCATATTGGCTCTCTTGAGACCATGTCATCTTCAAGTACATGTATAGTAGGAAAAAGAGTTCTGAAAAAAATGCATAGTATTTCTAGAAATTCATTGTCCCCATTGACATCTGAACAATATGCAGCAATAAATACTTTGTACACCTTATACAAGTACTTTACACAACTTGACATAGGATGAAAAGATGTATGTTACAGAAAGTCAACATTTACATTCTTCTATAAGAGAGTTGCAAAGAGTTATCCACAGTGATTGATGGCAACAGCAAATTCTCCTAAAAACACAATTTATGATAAATGTCGGCTTTTGCGTAAAACAATTTAATCTATTCCTTCATCTGTATTTTTAAGTGGCCACTTTTACTGAAAGGTTTTATTACTATTTTACTGTTAAGATTTACAAAATTATTAATCATCAGCTGTAAAATACATATTTTTGAAATTCAGCCAGTCTTATAAGATTTCTCTACTACTGTTTGCCAGTCACTAATTTCACACACGAGATACCAGCATTTGATAAACCTGAGTAGAGTCTTAAAGTAAGTCTTTCACCCCCGGGGTCCAGACTAAGACTGAAATTCTGCCATGCCATTTGAAAGCACACAAGCCCATGTTGTCTCCACTCTCTTTCCCAGATGGGGTCTCTATTACTAATATGACCCTTCATAGCGCAAACCAAGATTTACTAGAATATCTATATTTTTAAAAAGATTTCTGTATAAGATATAACACTAAAAATATCAAAACAATAAGACAACATAACCAACAAATACCACCAGACCACTGTACTAGGACTGATATTACCACCACACAAAGACCATATAATAATATTGGTTCCACATCAGTGCTCTGCAGACGACCATACATGTGTATACTGTACAGGCTCTCACCAGTGGTGTGCTCACTGGTTATAGTAATTCATTTTCACTTTTTTTCCATTTGAGGCCAGAATACCATGGCCTCTTCTTCCATCCATAATCATACCTGCAAAATTACATGCAGGTGACATTTATTTTCTACGACGATCCTCACATTTTCCTACCTCTACAGAAATCATATAGTGCTTTAACCAGTACCCAAGACAGTAATATTGACAGCCCTTTTCCCTGTACAGTTCCCTTCTTTTTGTGCCCCACAAAATTACAGTTCCCTCTTAGTGCCCCTATACACTAATAATGTTCCCTATTTCTTCATAGAAATACCCTATGCCTCCATACAGCTATACAGCACCTTACACAAACTATGTCACCCTTTGCCTCCTTTAATAATACGGTAATCCCCTCATTTTGGACTGCTGCCTGATCTAACTCCCCGGCCCTGCGAAGCTTTACATAGCGAAACGCACGTCAGGTGTAGTGGGTCCCTGGCTTCTTGCAATGCTGGTAATGCTACCTTTACAATCAGATCTATTGTGTCTGTTTTTGTTATAATGGTTCATCATATTCATGTGTCCTCTCTTGATCCAATGCTTTCTAGTAAAACTGTTTATCTCCCAGACCTGGATTATGGCATGGGAGAGAACGATGGAGAGGTGAGAGATGTTGTTTTTTTTATTTTTGTTTTATTACAGGAGACGAGGGATTCAGTGGAATTAGGCGCTAGGTGAGTATAACTGTTTATTATTTTTTAACTAAAAAGTAAAAGTGTTTTGTTTTATTTCAAATACATGACTTTATTCTGGCTTTGTCTTTATTTACCATATAACTATAGGATTAGTAATGGATGGGTGTTTTATAGACACCTCTCCATTACTAAGCCCTGCACTTGATGTCACCTTTGTATTGTCAGGTGACATCAACCCCACAAATATGAACCCCACTTGCCACTACAGGACAAGTGGGAAGAGCTGAGCACCTTTTCTGAGCGGGGGGACCTCACGCCATTTTATAATAATTTTATTAAATAATATAAAGAATCGGAGTGGGGACCCTTCTATTCTTGATAACCAGCCTTGCTGAAGCTGACAGCTGAAGGATACATCCCCCAGCTGTGAATTTTGCCTGGCTGATTATCAAAGATACAGGGAAACCCACACCAGTTTTTTTTTTATTATTTATTTACAGCGCTCGTGCCCGGTGATGAATACTCCCATTAGCCAATCCTGCTCTCACTGTTATTAGTGGCAGCAGATGTTGGCTCATGTGAGCAGTAGTCCCATCAGCTAACACCAGTGACCAGAGGTAAACTTTATACCTCCAATCACAGCTGCGCGCTCACGATGTCTTTTGACAGCGTGGGAACCGCGGCTGTCTGACCGGTGGTGATGATTTTACAACCAATCAGAAGCAATGTTTGGCGCTCTGTCATGCACATAACAGAGCAACAAACACCAAGTGCTCAGGGAGCTGAACCCGAACAGTAACACGGATTTCCTGGTGAAGTCAGTGTTTGGTGTCCGTGCCCGAACAGTAGGTGTTCGGTACGAACGCCAAACTTTATTGTTTGGGTTCGCCCATCTCTAACAGTGAATATTAGTGATGATATGTCATTTTTTAAGTAGCAAAAACAACGCTGACTGACACTAAGCCCTAGTGGGAAAAATGTAAAGGTGTCTGTAAGATACTTCAAATACTCATGCTATAATAAAGTGTTACAAAAAACAAAAATAATTTATTTAAAAAAAAAAAAAACTACTACCCTAAACCATCCCCCTGATCATTTTATTTACCAACTAGATCCCATGATCTAGTAATCCATCAAATCCGATGTAGTCCATATAGTGATAAGAAAAATGAAAGAAATCTCTGATATTTAGTTTCACATGCTTTATCTTAATGTTCACAGCTCTGTCCTCCTGTTTGTTGCAGACTTTAACCTTTCTTATTTCTATAGTAAATGGATTGTGGACCCCCGTAATTATGTTCTTTGGTGGGGCCTGTGTTCGCCAGTCCGTTAGGTTGCACTAAAGAGACATTTAGGCTACTTTCACATTAGCATCGTGCACTGCACGTCGCAATGCGATGTTGCAGTGCAACAACGCATACTGTGCAAGCGCCGCACAACGGGGGCAGCGGATGCTGTTTTTCAACGCATCCGCTGCTCCATTGTGAGGTGCGGGGAGGCGGGGGCAGAGTTCCGGCCGCGCATGCGCGGTCGGAAAAGACGGGAATGACGCACCAAAAAAGTTACAAGCAACGTTTTTTGGTGGCGACGGTCCGACGCAACACGACGCAACCGTCGCACAACGGTTGCGACGTGTGGCAATGCGTCGCACTGTGTCGCTAATGCAAGTCAATGGAGACTTTTCTCCAAAACGACGCATAGCGACATGCAGTGCACAACGCTAGTGTGAAAGTAGCCTTATCCTCCTTTTTGAGGAAGCTAACTTTTTTATTTGTTCCTCAGTAGTACTGCCTGTAAGACCTCTTACTCTAGCTACATATCCACAAAAAGAATGAGTACCTTCCAATAGATTATTTACTTCTCACAGCTTCACTAGCTTCCCAGCATGATGTTCCTCTACTGAAGGTAACAGATGAGAAGGAATATCCTCAAACAATTTGGAATTTTTTTCACAGTTATAAATATAGTTCTTACTCTATGGTATGTCTTTGATATGCATGTGGAGCCCGGTGACCACAATGGATACTAAACATGCTTACATCTTGGCAGCAAAGAGTCTTCTGTTTAAGGAGACTCAAACTCCATATTATTTGTACTATGTATTAAATATCCTGAATATTGTCATGGTTTCAGCTGTTATTTTCTTCCTGTTCTGTTCCTGTCCTGTCTCTGTTGTGTATCCTGGAAATTACATCATAGTCTGGTTAAATGTCTCTCAATTTCCGTTCTTGTTCATCCAAAAGGTATATGGTGGGGTTGAGGCCAGGGATGTGTATGCATCAGTCAAGTTCTTCCACACAAAACTTACCCAAGCATGACTTTAAGGATTATGTTTTGAGAACTAGTGCAAAATGAAAGAGGCCTTCCTCTAAACTGTTTCCACAAACTTAGAAGCATACAATTACCCAAAATATCTTGTTATGCTGAAACATTAAGATTTCCATTCACTGGAACAGTGGAGTTGAGCAAACCCCTGAAATCCAACCTTGCAGCATTGCACTCATATTATACCACCTCCACCAAATGTAAAAGTTGGCAAAATGCAGTCAGGAAGGTAATGTTCTCCTGGCATATGCCAAAGTCAGACTCTTCCATCACATGACCAGATTAAAAACCGTGATTTGTCACTTCACAGAATTTGTTTCCATTGCTCCAGAGTCTAGTGATGTCATGTTTTATTGTACATGACCAAAATAATACCATACACACAGTAAAGTATGATGGGAGCAGCATTAGGCTTTGGAGCTGTTGTCTGGCAGCTGGAACTGGAACTTTATCCATTAGGGAATTATGAACAGTTCCAATTATGAGTCAATAGTGCATCAAAACCATCAGGTCTCTGCCAAAAAGTTCACAATGAAGAAGAATTGTACCTTTCGTTACGACAACTATCCTAAGCATAATCCCAAATTAATAAAAGGTTGACTTTGCCAGAAGAATATTAAAGAATTGCAATGGAGCAGGCAAAGTCCAGACCTGAATCCAAATGAAAATCTGGGGGTTTATGCAAAGAGGGCTGTGCCTAGGATATACCCTTGCAATCTGACAGATTCGGAGTTCTACCGCAGTTAAGAATGGGCAAAGATTGCTAATTCCAGATGTTACATGCTGATAGACTCATACCCAAAAAGACTGAAAGCTGTCATGAATTTAAAGGGAACTTCAACAAAGTATTAACTCAAAGATGTGCATATTTATGCACATTATTTTAGTTTTTTCTTTTTCCATTTGAAAGATTTAATCAAATTTTCAGTTGAAATTAAACAGATTGTAGATGACAGTAAAGGTAAAAAAACACCAAGGTTACTTACTGGTAGCCGGTTTTTCCAGAACCCATGACGGCACACCTGAGAGAGGGGATCCGCCCAGTCAGGACAGGAAACTCTACTGAAAATAAAAGGGCGGTACCTCTCTGTCGCTTCAGTTGGTTTTCAGAGCATGAGAGGCCCCCCTGGTTAGTACACATGGCAATCCAACACCACATTATATTAACTAAACACACCCAAAACAATAGTGCACACCGAAGGGGTGATAAAGGGGGGGAATATATGGGTGCCGTCATGGGTTCCGGAAAAACCGGCTACCAGTAAGTAACCTTGGTGTTTTCCCTTCCCCCATGACGGCACACCTGAGAGACTTTTGTAGAATGAAACCTTAGGGAGGGACCACCGCTTGTAGCACCCTTCTACTAAAGGTTAGGTCAGCAGAGGAAGAAAGATCTAGCCGGTAGTGCTTGAAAAAAGTTGAGGGTGAGGACCAGGTAGCGGCCTTGCAAATTTGATCAATTGATACCTCAGCCTTTTCTGCCCAGGAGGTAGCCACGGCTCTGGTGGAGTGAGCCTTGATGCCTTCGGGAACCGGAGTGCCACCCACAGAGTAGGATAAACTAATGGCCTCCCTAATCCATCTGGCAATAGTACTTTTAGCTACCCCACACCCTCTTTTGCTACCCTGAAAGGCTATGAATAGGGTTTGGTCTTTCCTCCACTGACTAGTCATAGATATGTATTGTAACATAGACCTTCTCACATCTAACATGTGGAACTTTAGTTCCCCTGGATTTTTAGGATTACTACAGAATGATGGTAAAGTAATCTCTTGACTCCTATGGAACTTTTGAACCACCTTGGGGAGATAAGCCGGGTCTGGTCTTAGAACAATCCTGTCATCAAAAACCTGAGTATAAGGAGGGCATATTGACAGGGCCTGTAAGTCACTTACCCTACGTGCCGATGTTAAGGCTACTAGTAAAACTGTTTTAAGGGTAAGCAACTTAAGTGATAACTCCTGCAAGGGCTCAAAAGGCTGTTTAGTTAGGGCTTCTAAGACTAAATTTAGATCCCAAGGAGGGATTTTTGGGATAACGACCGGCCGAGATCTACTACAAGATTTTATGAATCGTGAGACCCATCTATTTGAGACAAGATTACAATTATATAGGGCCCCCAAGGCTGAAACCTGAACTTTAAGGGTGCTGGTTGCTAACCCAAGATGTAATCCTGCTTGCAGAAACTCTAGGATAGGACCTACTGGAGCCACCTCCCCCAAAGGTTCACCCAGGAATTCAAGAAATTTTTTCCATGTCCTACCATAGATCCTAGAGGTTATGGGTTTTCTGCTTTTCAACAGGGTGGAGATTAACCCTGGTGAGAATCCTTGGCGACTTAGTAACGCCCTCTCAAATTCCAGGCTGCGAGATGGAAGCCCTTCACCTGAGAGTGGGTTACTGGGCCCTGGGTTAGCAGGTCCGGAACCTCTGGCAGAATCCATGGGTCTGTTACCGACATCTGCCTTAGAAGGGAGAACCATGGTCTCCTTGGCCAAAAAGGAGCTATGAAGATGATTTTTGCCTGATCCTCTCTGATCTTCCAGATCACAGTTGGAATCATCACTATCGGGGGGAACGCGTAGGCCAGAGAAAACTTCCAGGGTATCAGTAGGGCATCTACTGCGAAGGGATGTTCTCCTGGATTCAAGGAGCAGAACTTTCTGACTTTTCTGTTGTGAGAGTTGGCAAACAAGTCTATCTCTGGTGTGCCCCAGGCTTGGACTATTTGTTGAAATATCTGGGGGTTTAAGGACCATTCCCCCTGCCTTAAGCCTCTGCGACTCAGGAAGTCCGCTTGAGTGTTTTCTATGCCTTTGATGTGCAACACCGACAGAGATGATAGGTGTTGTTCTGCTAGTTGAAAGAGTAGATTTGATGCATTCATGAGGCCTTTGGATCTCGTCCCCCCCCCTGATGATTGACATATGCCACCACTGCTCGATTGTCCGTCAGGATTCGAGTATGGCGACCCCGAAGTAAAGGAAGAAAATTTCTTAGGGATTTCTCCACTGCCCATAGCTCTTTTTCGTTTGATCCATAGTTTTTCTCTCGTATGAACCAGGTTCCTTGTACAGAGTGAGACCTCAGGTGAGCCCCCCAACCTGTACCGCTTGCGTCGGTCGTGATGATGTCTATGACCAGATTTTTCCACTGGACCCCCATTGTCAGGTGGTTTTTCACCGTCCACCAAACTAGGGAATCCCTTACGCCCAGAGAGAGACATAGATTTCCTTCTAAATGCCCTCTTAACAGTGTTTGAGCTGAGAGAACTTCCCACTGTAGTTGTCTTAAGTGGAATTGTGCCCATCCTACCGCAGGAATACACGATGTTAACGAGCCTAGTAGGGACATCGCCTTTCTCAGAGTCATTGTTGGCTGGCGTATTGCTGTACTGGCCAGGTTTATTATTTTGTCTACTTTGTTTTCTGAAAGGAGGCAGAGCTGACGTTCGGAGTCCAGTATTAACCCCAGGAAGGACTGTAATTTTACTGGCAGTAGTCTTGACTTGGGGATATTTATTAACCAGCCCAACTCCACTAGAGTTGATGTTACTACTGATAATTGATGAGAGCAGTGGGACTCTGACCTTCCTATTATAAGGAAATCGTCTAGATATGGGACGATGACTATATCCCGGGACCGGAGGTACAACATTACTTCCACCATTACCTTGGTGAAAACCCTGGGAGCTGTAGACAGACCGAACGGAAGGGCTGTGTATTGATAATGCTTTACCTGATTCTGAACATAGAGAGCTACTCTCAAGTATTTCTGATATTCCGGATGTATTGGTATATGGTAATATGCATCCCTCAAGTCTATTACTGCCATGAAGCAGTGTTGGAAAAGAAGTTTTATGGTCGTATTTATAGACTCCATCTTGAAAGAGTAGTTCTCTATAGATTGGTTGAGTTTTCTTAGGTTTATAATAGTTCTCCAAGAACCATCCGGTTTTTGGATTAAGAAGAGGGGGGAGTAAAACCCGTCTCCTTCCTCCCGTACCAGGACCTCCTGAAGAACCTTTTTGTGGATAAGTCCCAAGACTTCGGTTTCTAGGGCAGATTGTTCCTGCTGGGACTTTCTTCGGGGAGTTATTATAAAGTTTCGTCTGGGTGGACAGATGAATTTTATTTTGAGGCCGTCTCTGATAATATTTATGACCCAGGTACTGGGGGGAGATATTTACCCAGGCCGGAAAGAAGAGGGAGAGTCTTCCTCCTACTTCTGGCGTAATGTCATTGGGGGAATTTTTTTGCCGATGTAGAGGGCCCTTTAAACATATAGCCCGATCCTCTCTTATCCCTAAAGTCCCAGTTTTTTCTCTCCCCTGGGGGGCGACCTCTATTATATCTTCTCCTCCGAAAAAAAGGTTTTTTGGAGTCTTTAGGGATATTGGGAAAGACTTTCTTTTTATCTCCTGCATGTTCCAGGATCTCTTCAAGTTTTTTCCCAAAGAGAAGTTGGCCATCACATGGAATGGAGCACAGCTTGTGTTTAGATGGCAAATCCCCCGGACAACCTTTGAGCCAAAGGGCTCTTCTTGCCGCATTAGACAAGCTCGCTGCTCTGGCGGTTAGTCTTGCGGAATCCGCAGAAGAGTCTGCTAAAAAGGCTGCTGCTCCTTGCACTAAGGATATATTGGCAAGGATGTCGGTTCTGGGTACTTTGTCCCTTAGCTGATCCTCTATCTGCTGTAGCCAGACCATTAGAGCACGAGCCGTACATGTTCCAGCAATCGCTGGCTTCAGGCCCCCCGCTGAGGCTTCCCAGATATGCCTCAGAAAACCATCTGCTTTTTTATCAAGCGGGTCTCTAAGAACACCCGAGTCTTCTAATGGAAGGGATGATCTTTTTAGACATTTGGCTACTGCTCCGTCAATTTTTGGGACCTTTTCCCAGGGTTCAGAGTCTTTATCCTCAAAGGGATATCTCCTTTTGGATGAAGAGGGTAAAGAACCCATTTTTTCAGGTCTTTTCCACTCTTTCTCAATTAATGCTTTTATTTTTGTATTAACCGGAAACGTGCGTTTCCTCCTCTCTTCTAAGCCACCAAACATGACATCTTCTAGTGACCTAGGTGTCTTCTCCTCTTTAAGACCCATTGCAGACCTAACTGCTTTGACTAATTTGTCCACGTCCTCAGTTGGAAAGCATGGACGACCTCCTGAATCACTGTCCGAGGAGGAACCTGAAGAGTGGACCGAGGCCGGGGAAGTAGAGGGAGATCGGGATGTTTTATGACTCCCCTGTCTCTGAGAGGCATCTCTGCCTCGGTTCGTTAAGGGCCAATTTCAAGGAGTCTTTTATTTCAGCCTGTATTATGGCTTTAAGGCTAGTGGCGAAATTAGGGGTCTCCTCTTGTATCGTCTTACTAATGCAGTTAGCACAGAGATCCTTGTTATACTGAACTGCAAGCGGGTCTTTACAAAGGGCACAGTCTCGGTTCTTTGTTTTACCGCTAGCTTTCCTGGACCCCTAGTGATCAAAACAGAGAAAATGGACCCTGTTACCATAAGGGATACATTCACGTAGATCACTCACCACCACCAACAACCAAGGGTACCGATTTTGGAGGCTGGACTGATGCACGTGAAGCGTCCCTCTTGGACGCCGACGAATCTTGCCGGACAGAACGACCACTGTTCCTACCACTTGAGTGGCTGCTCCTGGTATGCTGGTGGCTCGGCAAGGCATCTGGTGAGAGCTCCTGCTGCTGCTGCTGTGAAGGCGGCTGCTGCTGCTGCTCCTGTTGTCCTACTTCCATGGTGAAGTGTTGAACATGAGCGCGTCTTCTGTGGTCCAGCACCCTTTTATGGGGGGACCACTGCACTCGCCGCCTCCTTCGGTGCCCAATAGTGGCCCCTCCCCTTCTCTGCCATGCCGCCGGAGTCCTTTTTTCACCGTCCGGCGTTTCTTCATGGGCGCCGCCATCTTGGATCCGGCACCTGCCCCTGACGTCACACGGGCACGCCCATTCCCAGCGTGCCTGGCGTGTGACGTCAGACGAGCGACCCGGAAGCGGCCGCCGCGCCTGGACACCGGCAGAGAGGGGAGAGCAGCGTGGCAGCCATGGAAGGAACCCGGTCCTCCAACCATGCTGCACAACGCCCGCACGGACGCAGCGACCCGGGGGACCTGCGGACGGCGCCTCCAGGACCCAAACCTCCGACGCACAGGCGCTGCCTGTTCTTCCACGCCGGGACGGGACCTGGGTAAGTCGAACCGCCGTGTTCAGCACAAGGGTCCCTGTCAGGACAGGAAACCCAACTGAAGCGACAGAGAGGTACCGCCCTTTTATTTTCAGTAGGGTTTCCTGTCTGACTGGGCGGATCCCCTCTCTCAGGTGTGCCGTCATGGGGGAAGGGAAAAAAGTTTTTAAATTTTAACAGAGGTGGATAGACCTTTTTTATTCAGTGTATATGTATACATATACAGCAAATATAAATTAATATGTGGTCTCTTGTAATCACGTCTCCCAAAATAAAAATAGATTGTGTGCATTCATGATCACATCAAGTGTTGCATGTTCTGCCTATTGTAAAGCAAAAAATGATGACCCATTGGGAATTTCATCTTCAAACATGCATTTGTTTTCACAGCAGCTCTCTAACAGAAATTCTTTTGCTCTGTACGTTTTGGCTTGAATGGAGCTTTTCTATCATCATTGAACCCAAGTAAATATGATCAAAGAATAACATTTACAGAAGCATTACATTTTTCACTGAACCTTCCCCTATGACGATGGTCCATTATTTAGTGTTATCTACAAATGCAATTTTCAGTGACAGTCCTCTGATATACCAAAGTCATGTGTGAGTTAACATGGGTCAGAACTAAGTTTACCTTCTTTTTTAAGATGTGCCAGTTTCCTTTCTATATTGTTTCTTGCCTTGTACAAATTCTTTTCAACTAATATGATACAATAAAGAACTAATTTAGAAGAATTTCATAGTATCCAAAATATCTCCATAATCTCTATGGTGTATATAATTTACACTATATATTGGTAATACATAATGTTTCTTTCAGTTTGCCTGGCTACTTATTTTTCTGTTCTTTCCATAAGTTCTTCAAATATCTATGCCAAAAAGAAAGAAAAGAAGAAAGCAGACTAGATGGATCAAGAGGCCATTTATGTTGTTTACGGTTCTAAATTGCAGGTACTCAGGGCCGGTTTTAGGCAAAGTGGGGCCCTAGGCAAAGTTTAAAATGGGGCCCCAAATGCTAACATATTGCACGTCACACAGAAGCATTTCGGTTGTATTTACCTGCGCTGATCTCAGGCCGCTAAACGAGTGTGATCGACAATACAGAAGTCGTTGGACGCTTGTTTCCCGGCCTCTTTCCACCATCTGAGAAAGAATGATGGGACAGAACCATCACTAATAGATCACTAACAGATCACCATACAGTATCATGTTATCAGCAGCACATCTACAGTTTATACTGGCGATGTGCTGCTGAGAACAATGATTTTTATTCCGGCATAAACAATCCAATCACCCAATGAATATGCAGCATTTTGCTTGTTTAGTATAATACACCCCATAGTCCTCCATATATTATATTGTGCACCACAGTCCTCCATATTGTAAAATGCACACCCCATAGTCCTCCATATAGTTTTATACTCTTCCCATAGTCCTCCATATAGTATACAGCAGAGCCCACAGTAGTATACAGCAGAGCCCCCAGTGGTATACAGCAGAGCCCCCAGTGGTATACAGCAGAGCCCCCAGTGGTATACAGCAGAGCCCCCAGTAGTGCACAGCAGAGCCCCCAGTGGTATACAGCAGAGCCCCCAGTAGTGCACAGCAGAGCCCCCAGTAGTGCACAGCAGAGCCCCCAGTAGTATACAGCAGAGCCCCCAGTAGTGCACAGCAGAGCCCCCAGTGGTATACAGCAGAGCCCCCAGTAGTGCACAGCAGAGCCCCCAGTAGTGCACAGCAGAGCCCCCAGTAGTATACAGCAGAGCCCCCAGTAGTATACAGCAGAGCCCACAGTGGTATACAGCAGAGCCCACAGTGGTATACAGCAGAGCCCCCAGTGGTATACAGCAGAGCCCCCAGTGGTATACAGCAGAGCCCCCAGTAGTGCACAGCAGAGCCCCCAGTAGTGCACAGCAGAGCCCCCAGTAGTGCACAGCAGAGCCCACAGTAGTGCACAGCAGAGCCCACAGTAGTGCACAGCAGAGCCCACAGTAGTGCACAGCAGAGCCCACAGTAGTGCACAGCAGAGCCCACAGTGGTATACAGCAGAGCCCCCAGTGGTATACAGCAGAGCCCCAAGTGGTATACAGCAGAGCCCCAAGTAGTATACAGCAGAGCCCCCAGTTGTATATGGAGCGCCCCCACACCGCCGCAGGGCCGAGGGGTACCCGGAGCCGGGCCTCTGAGTCTCAGTTCTGGGGTTGTCACGGTGGCTAGACCCGGTCCGTGGCCCTGTCTGTCAGTGGGGGACATCCGGTGCAATAAGGGGTGTTGTAACGGTGCAGTTGTGGGGTGCAGGTCGCGGTAAATAATGAGGACACCAGGTTGCAGTCTCTTTACCTCTTTACTGAAGATCTCCGGGTCCTCAATCCAGAATACGGCTCACCAGGCTGCGCAAGTCCGGCCGGTCCAATGACACTTCCGGAGTTCTCTTCACAGGAGGAAATCTGTGCCTTCCCCCTAGCGCTATGTGTTGTAGTCCTTCCCTGCTGTGCTTACGGAAAGTACCCCACAACTGTTGTGTCTGTTTCTGATGTTCCCTCACAACTCGACTAGATGATGTTCTGCTAATCCTCCGTCCCTCCCTGAGGTTCGGGTAGGAACGGCACCCGTTTGACGGGTAGGCCTGGAGTTCTTCCGGGACCCTAGAGACGCCCCTCTCCCACAATTGCCTCCCAAAACTTCATAGGTGATTTGAGTTAGACAGCCCGCCTGAGACTGACTGTCCTGCCGCTGTTTGGAGTATTGCTTGAAGCTGAATGTTATTCTACTCCCTCGGCGTTCCGGCCACCGGTAGTGCGCCTCAGTAGGATGTTGCTTCGGTCTTACAGCACGACTCCTACTGGTATTTCTCCTTTGCGTGATCCCGTTTCTCACTCAGCACAATCTATCTCTCTTCTAATCCTTTCTTGGGCACCGCCGCTACCCGGAGCAGGCACGGTCCCGTTACGTTCGTTCTCGTTGCCAAGCCTCTGTCAGGATCCCACCCCTGACAGAGACCCTACTGTATCTTCCCCTACAACACCCTCTGCCACAAGGTGTTGCCTGGTTCCAACCCAGTCAGCTTTCTGATCTAACTTCCTGCCTGACCCCCAGTTTACCCACTATGGTGGGGAGTGGCCTAATGAATAGCACCCTTAGCTCCCCCCGGAGGCCCGGCTGTGAAATGTATTGGTGTCTGTGATACCTGATCAGATGAACTCCTTCAGTGCCATCGGACGCACCATAGCTCCCCATAGTGGCGGAGCCACAGTACTGCAACGACCAGGACTCTGGGGCGCTGCACTCCCCCCTGGTTAAACACAGTACTCCGGGACTGAGAAGAAAACAACAATACAAGTTTAGCAAAAAAGACATACAATTTTTGTTGAGTGCAAATAACAATACGTATACTTGAACAAGCTTCCCTTTATGGGAGGTGAGAATACTTGAACGTTACAAAACATGGTTAAACATTAAACATTATAAATTACAGGCTATAAATAACTCCTGTTACCCAACTGGGTATTCTACTAAGTGCAAAAATTGCTGAACAATACTTTAACATTGCCTTTAAGGACATACACTCTGTATCCACCAAAGACCTTCCTATAATCACATTATAAGGTAAATTAACTTTTTTCATTCTCCTTCTTTGAATCTGCAGGACCGCCTGTCCTATCGGCACCAGACCTACTGCCTCTCCTTTCTGTTACAGCCAGGGCCTACTGCCTTTTCAACTTCTATACACAGTATAGATCATAACATAACTTTCAGTTTTAGAAGCACTGAGCCGTCTACGTATGGCTCCTAGGAGGACTCACTACCCAACCCCTACGGGTTCACTTTCTGTCTTCTGTAACACATTATTAACTCTTTCTTTTCAATAACTAACTTACTATGGAGGACTCAGGGTTTACCTTCTATCCCTAGTTTCTTATCAACATTCTCAACTATCTCCTTATAACATCAATCTTCATTACTATTTTCTTTCTGGAAACATCATCTGCATTTCTCTACATTTAACCAATCAAATACATATAACTTTTACATGTAAGAATTATCATCACTTTCGCTCATCAAGACATTATTGCTATCCATCAATCTTAAAGCAATACGATTCTTCAAATATACACGTGGATGTCCCCTTTAAGAAGGGACCAAGTCTTCAGGAGGTAGCATTTGTTCTCTAGCTACCAGTCCATACTCAGCAAAGGCTCCGGTGCGGTATCTTCGCAAAGAGTCTCTTTCTAAGTAAAACCAGTAGGAAACACCCTTAAGAAGGTGTGAACTATGTACAAGAAGTTTGTATCATGCACTGTTCATGATTGCGGCAGTTTTTTAAGACTTGTGCAAAAACTTAGAAAAAATAAACAAAACAACAAGGATCCCGGGTCAACAAAGGGATCCATAAGGAATTAACCCTGAACGGGTTTAGCAGCAACAGTAAACAAACAGTTAAAAGAAGAACTATTTACACTTTCTTAAAGCATTCATGCTTACTCTTTTTCAGAATCCCCCACGAGGCGCCACCTGGCGGGTGAACCCCTGCAGCCCAGGTTCCAGGTCCACTCCCGCTGCCAGGTACACCCCATGGGTTCGGGTCTGTTGCACAACCAGGTCGTGTGCGGTAATAAAGGTCTGTGTCCCCACTTCTCTCTGTGCTGGCACAGCAGGAACACCGGTCACTCGAGGAGGCACCTCCTTGGCCACTACAGTGGTGGTGGTGGTGGTGGCCAGACTGCAGGTCACAGTTTCCGTTAATGTACAGGTGGGGGTGACCAAGGTGGCCACCGACCGGTCACACGGGGACACTTTGGCTACAGGGGCCGGTTTTTCCGGCACCTTGGGCGGGGGTTCCATTGACCTCTTCTTGCGCACATTCAGAGCGAACCACCCCTTCTCCCCAAAATGTCTGGTGTAGATGACACTGTCTCCTGGGTAGAGGTCTCGATCGGGGTGGCTGTTGTGGATTCTGTTTGTGGGCTCCCTCTGGTGGTTACTGCTGGTACTGGGTGACTTTGGTGGGTTGCGGCCTTTGGTTTCCACCTGTCCATCAGAGGCTGGGTGTTTCCTATTTTACCTGGCCTTTCTGTCATTCCCTTGCCGGCTATCAATGTATTCAGATGTGCTCTGTTTGGTTCCTGCCTACCTGCTCCCAGATCTTTCAGGATAAGCTAAGTGTTGATTTTCAGTTGTTTGGTTTTTTTGTCCAGCTTGCTTATTATGTCTCTATGCTAGCTGGTAGCTCTAGTGGACTGAGGTTCTCCCCATGTGCCATGAGTTGGCACATGGGTTCTTGTAATCTCAGGATGGTTTTTTTGATTAGGGTTTTTTGCTGACCGCTCAGTCCCCTTTTGTATCGTTCTGCTTTCTAGTTTACAGCGGGCCTCAATTTGCTAAATCTATATATATCATCTCTATGTGTGTGCCTTCCTCTCATTTCACCGTCAATACATGTGAGGGGGCAACTATATCTTTTGGGGTTCATTCCTCTGGAGGCAAGTGAGGTCTTTATTTTCTCTGCAGTACTAGTTAGCTCTTAGGCTGGTGCGTGGCGTCTAGAACCAACGTAGGCACGCTCCCTGGCTATCTCTAGTTGCGTTTGTCAGGCGTAGGGCAGCGGTCAGCCCAGGTTCCATCACCCTAGAGCTCGTCCGTTATTTATTTGTACTTTGCTTTTCCTGTGCTATCCCTAGCCATTGGGGATTCATGACAGTATAGCCGGCCCACAAAGTGTTAATTGTTTGGGCTGAAGCAGGAGAATAAGAAGTGTTTAAGGGAAATTTTTTTTTTTTTTTCCCCTTCAGAGTTTTGCTGCCTAGCCCTTAATTGCTGTCTAGCTGCTTCTTACCTCCTCTTAACCCTTGAATGGCTCTGATCTTAGCTGTTTAACATGGATGTCCAGAGTTTGGCTTCCAGCCTGAGTAATTTCGCGGCAAAAGTTCAAAACATACAGGATTTTGTTGTTCACACTCCCATGTCTGAACCTAGAATTCCTATTCCAGAGTTCTTCTCTGGAGATAGATCTACCTTCCTGAATTTCAGGAACAATTGTAAATTGTTTCTTTCTTTAAAATCTCGCTCCTCTGGAGACCCTGCTCAACAGGTCAGGATTGTAATATCTTTCCTGCGGGGCGACCCTCAGAATTGGGCATTTGCATTGGCACCAGGGGATCCTGCATTGCTCAGTGTGGATGCGTTTTTTCTGGCATTGGGATTGCTCTATGAGGAACCCAACCTGGAGATTCAGGCTGAAAAGGCTTTATTAGCCCTCTCTCAGGGGCATGATGAAGCGGAAATATATTGTCAAAAATTTCGGAAATGGTCGGTGCTTACTCAGTGGAATGAGTGCGCCCTGGCTGCAAACTTCAGAAATGGTCTTTCTGAGGCCATTAAGGATATTATGGTGGGGTTCCCTACGCCTACAGGTCTGAATGAGTCTATGGCTATGGCCATTCAGATTGATCGGCGTTTGCGGGAAAGCAAACCCGTGCACCAGTTGGCGGTGTCTTCTGAACAGGCACCTGAGACTATGCAATGTGATAGAATTCAGTCCAGAAGTGAACGGCAAAATTACAGGCGGAAAAATGGATTGTGTTTTTATTGTGGTGATTCAGCTCATGTTATATCAGCATGCTCTAAACGCACAAAAAAGCTTGATAAATCTTTTGCCATTGGTACTCTGCAGCCTAAGTTCATTTTGTCTGTGACTCTGATTTTTTCACTGTCTTCCATTTCCGTTGATGCCTATGTGGATTCGGGCGCTGCCCTGAGTCTTATGGATTGGTCATTTGCTAAACGCTGCGGTTTTAGTCTGGAGCCTCTGGAAGTCCCTATTCCTCTGAAGGGAATTGACTCTACACCATTGGCTATGAATAAACCGCAGTATTGGACACAAGTGACCATGCGCATGACTCCCGTTCATCAGGAGGTGATTCGCTTCCTTGTACTGTATAATTTACATGATGTACTAGTGCTGGGTCTGCCATGGTTACAAACTCATAATCCTGTCCTGGACTGGAAAACAATGTCTGTGTTAAGCTGGGGATGTCAGGGGGTTCATGGTGATGCACCTCCGATTTCTATCGCTTCATCTACTCCTTCTGAGATCCCTGAGTTTTTGTCTGACTATAGGGATGTTTTTGAGGAGCCTAAGCTCAATTCGCTCCCTCCTCATAGAGATTGTGACTGTGCTATAGAATTGATTCCTGGCAGTAAGTTCCCTAAGGGTCGTTTATTTAATCTGTCACTGCCAGAGCATACTGCTATGCGGAATTATATTAAGGAGTCCTTGGAAAAGGGACATATTCGTCCATCTTCGTCCCCTCTGGGAGCAGGTTTTTTTTTCGTGGCAAAAAAAGATGGTTCCCTGAGGCCTTGTATAGATTATCGCCTTCTGAATAAGATTACAGTCAAATATCAGTATCCATTGCCATTATTGACTGACTTGTTTGCTCGCATTAGGGGGGCTAGGTGGTTCACTAAGATAGATCTTCGCGGTGCGTATAATCTGGTGCGGATAAAACAAGGTGATGAGTGGAAAACCGCATTTAATACGCCTGAGGGCCATTTTGAGTATTTGGTAATGCCTTTTGGACTCTCCAATGCTCCGTCAGTCTTTCAGTCCTTTATGCACAATATTTTCCGTGAATATCTGGATAAGTTTATGATTGTGTATTTGGATGATATTTTGGTGTTTTCTGATGACTGGGAGTCTCATGTTCTACAGGTCAGGAAGGTGTTTCAGGTTCTGCGGGCCAATTCTCTGTTTGTGAAGGGCTCAAAGTGTCTCTTCGGAGTCCAGAAGATTTCTTTTTTGGGGTACATTTTTTCTCCTTCTACTATTGAGATGGATCCCGTTAAGGTTCAGGCAATTTGTGACTAGACACAACCTATATCTGTTAAGAGCCTACAGAAGTTCTTGGGGTTTGCTAATTTTTATCGTCGGTTCATTGCAAATTTTTCCAGTATTGTTAAACCTTTGACTGATTTAACTAAAAAGGGTGCTGATGTTGCTAATTGGTCTCCTGCGGCTGTGGGGGCCTTTCAGGAACTTAAGCGCCGGTTTTCTTCTGCTCCTGTGTTGTGTCAACCAGATGTTTCACTTCCTTTTCAGGTTGAGGTTGATGCTTCCGAGATTGGAGCGGGGGCGGTTTTGTCACAGAGAAGTTCTGATGGCTCGGTGATGAAGCCATGTGCATTCTTCTCTAGAAAATTCTCGCCCGCCGAGCGCAATTATGATGTGGGTAATCGGGAGCTTTTGGCCATGAAGTGGGCATTTGAGGAGTGGCGTCATTGGCTTGAGGGTGCTAAACATCGTGTGGTGGTCTTGACTGATCACAAGAATCTCATTTACCTTGAGTCTGCCAGGCGTTTGAATCCTAGACAGGCTCGTTGGTCGTTGTTTTTTTCTCGTTTCAATTTCGTGGTTTCATACCTGCCAGGTTCAAAGAATGTGAAGGCAGATGCTCTTTCCAGGAGTTTTGTGCCTGACTCTCCTGGAGACTCTGGGCCTACTGGTATCCTTAGGGATGGGGTAATATTGTCCGCCGTATCCCCAGACTTGCGACGTGCATTGCAGGAGTTTCAGGTGGATAAGCCGGATCGTTGTCCACCAGAAAGACTGTTTGTTCCGGATGATTGGACCAGTAGAGTCATCTCCGAGGTCCATTCTTCTGTGTTGGCTGGTCATCCTGGAATATTTGGTACTAGAGACTTGGTGGCCAGGTCTTTTTGGTGGCCTTCCTTGTCTAGGGATGTGCGTACCTTTGTGCAGTCTTGTGAAGTGTGTGCTCGAGCTAAGCCTTGCTGTTCTCGGGCCAGTGGGTTGTTGTTATCCTTGCCCATCCCGAAGAGGCCTTGGACGCACATTTCCATGGATTTTATTTCTGATCTCCCGGTTTCACAGAAAATGTCCGTTATCTGGGTTGTGTGTGACCGCTTTTCTAAGATGGTTCATTTGGTGCCCTTGCCTAAGTTGCCTTCCTCCTCTGAGTTGGTCCCTTTATTTTTTCAGAACGTGGTTCGTTTGCATGGGATTCAGGAGAATATCGTTTCTGACAGGGGATCCCAGTTTGTGTCTAGATTTTGGCGGACGTTTTGTGCCAAGATGGGCATTGATTTGTCTTTCTCGTCTGCATTCCATCCTCAGACGAATGGCCAGACGGAGCGAACTAATCAGACCTTGGAAACTTATTTGAGGTGTTTTGTTTCTGCTGACCAAGATGACTGGGTTGCTTTTTTGCCACTGGCCGAATTTGCTCTTAATAATCGGGCTAGTTCTGCCACGTTGGTCTCTCCTTTTTTTTGTAATTCGGGGTTTCATCCTCGTTTTTCCTCTGGTCAGGTGGAGTCTTCGGATTGTCCTGGAGTGGACATGGTGGTGGACAGGCTACATCAGATTTGGAATCAGGTGGTGGACAATTTGAAGTTATCTCAGGAGAAGACTCAGCAGTTTGCTAATCGCCGTCGCCGCGTGGGTCCCCGACTTCTTGTTGGGGATTTGGTGTGGTTGTCTTCTCGTTTTGTCCCTATGAAGGTCTCTTCTCCTAAGTTCAAGCCTCGGTTCATCGGTCCTTATAGGATCTCGGAGATTCTTAACCCTGTATCTTTTCGTTTGGATCTCCCAGCATCGTTTGCTATTTATAATGTGTTCCATCGGTCGTTGTTGCGGAGGTATGAGGTGCCCGTTGTTCCTTCGGTTGAGCCTCCTGCTCCGGTGCTGGTGGAGGGAGAATTGGAGTATGTTGTCGAGAAGATCTTGGATTCTCGTGTTTTCAGACGCAAACTCCAGTATTTGGTTAAGTGGAAGGGTTATGGTCAGGAGGATAATTCCTGGGTGGTCGCCTCCGATGTTCATGCGACTGATTTGGTCCGCGCCTTCCATAGAGCTCACCCTGATCGCCCTGGGGGTTCTCGTGAGGGTTCGGTGACCCCTCCTCAAGGGGGGGGTACTGTTGTGGATTCTGTTTGTGGGCTCCCTCTGGTGGTTACTGCTGGTACTGGGTGACTTTGGTGGGTTGCGGCCTTTGGTTTCCACCTGTCCATCAGAGGCTGGGTGTTTCCTATTTTACCTGGCCTTTCTGTCATTCCCTTGCCGGCTATCAATGTATTCAGATGTGCTCTGTTTGGTTCCTGCCTACCTGCTCCCAGATCTTTCAGGATAAGCTAAGTGTTGATTTTCAGTTGTTTGGTTTTTTTGTCCAGCTTGCTTATTATGTCTCTATGCTAGCTGGTAGCTCTAGTGGACTGAGGTTCTCCCCATGTGCCATGAGTTGGCACATGGGTTCTTGTAATCTCAGGATGGTTTTTTTGATTAGGGTTTTTTGCTGACCGCTCAGTCCCCTTTTGTATCGTTCTGCTTTCTAGTTTACAGCGGGCCTCAATTTGCTAAATCTATATATATCATCTCTATGTGTGTGCCTTCCTCTCATTTCACCGTCAATACATGTGAGGGGGCAACTATATCTTTTGGGGTTCATTCCTCTGGAGGCAAGTGAGGTCTTTATTTTCTCTGCAGTACTAGTTAGCTCTTAGGCTGGTGCGTGGCGTCTAGAACCAACGTAGGCACGCTCCCTGGCTATCTCTAGTTGCGTTTGTCAGACGTAGGGCAGCGGTCAGCCCAGGTTCCATCACCCTAGAGCTCGTCCGTTATTTATTTGTACTTTGCTTGTCCTGTGCTATCCCTAGCCATTGGGGATTCATGACAGGTGGCCCTCCCTGAGATGCGACTCAACGTCCCGGCGGTTAACAAAGACCTCCGCGTATAACCCCGGTTCCTTAATAAAGCCCCAGCCTCCTCGGAGCTTAAAGGTGGTGATGATGCCCTGCCTGCGCGGGGCCTGGTGAGCGGTGGGGTCCTTGCGGGCCCGATCCTTTACTGCCAGGTCCTTCTGATGATAAGCCTCCATCCCAGCCCGGTACGCCTCGTCCTCTTCCTTCCATTGCTGTTCCAGCTGGGCCTGGTATGTGTCCCAGCTCAGGGCCTGCACCATCTCCCCTTCCCGCGTCTCCACCCCGGGGAATCCCATGAGGTCGGGTCCGGGGTTCACCCAGCGGTATACCGTGCGCTCCACACGGGTCTCGCAGGACAGGGTGATTGGTGTGATCGGGGCCTTCATACGATGTTCCATGCCCGTAGCTTCCTCCCAGGGCAACAGACGTTGGAGCTTATGAGTCCCAGGGGAAGGGGGCGCTGCAACGGGGCCCACTAACACACCCTCTGCTAGCGGGGCAGGATCAGCGGACTCACCAACCGGTGCGTGTTCACTTTCCGCGACAGGTCCCGCTGGTTCCTCCGGTGAGGTCTCCGATGTCCGGGAACTCTCTGCCGGCACCACTAAGTGCGGAGCCTGGACCCCCACATTCAGTTGGAGAAGTTGGTTGAATAAGTCCTCCATCTCGGCCCTCAGGAATCTGGTGTTGTCCACGGAAGACGGGCTGCTGTGCTCATCCGGGTAGTCGGGGGAGGTTTCCACTTCAACCCCACTGTCGGGTTCAGAGCTGCTGGCCATGGCGTCCTCCACGTCGGTCGCTTCCGGGTCTCTTTCCCGCTCTCTCCTTCGTGGGCGGTGTCGTTTTCTCGGTCTTCGCCCTCCATTGAGGATTAGGAGGCGGATCTCTGCCGCTGACGGACACGTCCTCACCGTGCAGAAATATTTAGACTGGGCGGCCATTGTTTTTCGTGCTCTCCAGCTTGCCTACGCCCACTCCACGCCCCTCTTCTCTTCCGGCGCTCTCCTCAGCGCTGCAATGGCGGCGGATTTTGGCGGAAAGTGGCGCAGCACACAGTCTTTGCAATAAAGTACAGTCCAAGCACAGTAAATCACAGTTCCAAGGCACACATGACCTGATTCTTCAGGCTTAAGTAGATCCTGTTCGTGATGCCAAGTTGGAGCGCCCCCACACCGCCGCAGGGCCGAGGGGTACCCGGAGCCGGGCCTCTGAGTCTCAGTTCTGGGGTTGTCACGGTGGCTAGACCCGGTCCGTGGCCCTGTCTGTCAGTGGGGGACGTCCGGTGCAATAAGGGGTGTTGTAACGGTGCAGTTGTGGGGTGCAGGTCGCGGTAAATAATGAGGACACCAGGTTGCAGTCTCTTTACCTCTTTACTGAAGATCTCTGGGTCCTCAATCCAGAATACGGCTCACCAGGCTGTGCAAGTCTGGCCGGTCCAATGACACTTCCAGAGTTCTCTTCACAGGAGGAAATCTGTGCCTTCCCCCTAGCGCTATGTGTTGTAGTCCTTCCCTGCTGTGCTTACGGAAAGTACCCCACAACTGTTGTGTCTGTTTCTGATGTTCCCTCACAACTCGACTAGATGATGTTCTGCTAATCCTCCGTCCCTCCCTGAGGTTCGGGTAGGAACGGCACCCGTTTGACGGGTAGGCCTGGAGTTCTTCCGGGACCCTAGAGACGCCCCTCTCCCACAATTGCCTCCCAAGACTTCATAGGTGATTTGAGTTAGACAGCCCGCCTGAGACTGACTGTCCTGCCGCTGTTTGGAGTATTGCTTGAAGCTGAATGTTATTCTACTCCCTCGGCGTTCCAGCCACCGGTAGTGCGCCTCAGTAGGATGTTGCTTCGGTCTTACAGCACGACTCCTACTGGTATTTCTCCTTTGCGTGATCCCGTTTCTCACTCAGCACAATCTATCTCTCTTCTAATCCTTTCTTGGGCACCGCCGCTACCCGGAGCAGGCACGGTCCCGTTACGTTCGTTCTCGTTGCCAAGCCTCTGTCAGGATCCCACCTGTCATGATCTCCATGGCCAGAGAACTAGCATAAGCCTCAATAGGAACAAGCTCTTGGAAGATGTAACTGTACTGACCATGAACTAAACCTACCGCATCATCTAGAAGTAGCCAGGTAGCATGTCCTACTTTTTATCCCTATATGCCCAGCGCCGGCCGGAGAACTAAATAATGCTAGCAGAGGGAAATATAAGACCTGACTCACCTCTAGAGAAATGCCCAAAAAGGAGACAGAAGCCCCCCACATATATTGGCGGTGATATGAGATGAAACAACAAACGCAGCAGGAAAATAGTTTTAGCAAATTTGAGGTCCGCTTTCTAGATAGCAGAAGACAGAAAGCATACTTTCATGGTCAGTAGAAAACCCTAACAAAACACATCCAGAAATTACTTTAGGACTCTGGCATTAACTCATAATACCAGAGTGGCAATTCCTGATCAACAAGAGCTTTCCAGACACAGTAACGAAACTGCAGCTGTGAACTGGAACCAAAATACAAAAACAAAACATGGACGAATGTCCAACTTATCTAGTAGATGTCTGGGAGCAGGAACAAGCACAGAGAGGCTTCTGATAACATTGTTGACCGGCAAGCATCTAACAGAGAAGCCAGGTTATATAGCGACACCCAGATCTAATCAGAACAGGTGAACAGGGAAGATGATGTCACAAGTTCAATTCCACCAGTAGCCACCGGGGGAGCCCAGAATCCAAATTCACAACAGTACCCCCCCCTCAAGGAGGGGGCACCGAACCCTCACCAGAACCACCAGGGCGATCAGGATGGGCCCTATGAAAGGCACGAACCAGATCAGAGGCATGAACATCAGATGCAGTGACCCAAGAATTATCCTCCTGGCCGTATCCCTTCCACTTGACCAGATACTGGAGTCTCCGTCTGGAAACACGGGAGTCTAGGATTTTTTCCACAACGTACTCCAACTCACCCTCAACCAACACCGGAGCAGGAGGCTCAACGGAAGGCACAACCGGTGCCTCATACCTGCGCAATAACGACCGATGAAAAACGTTATGAATAGAAAAGGATGCAGGGAGGTCCAAACGGAAGGAAACAGGGTTAAGAATCTCCAATATTTTATACGGACCGATGAACCGAGGCTTAAACTTAGGAGATGAGACCCTCATAGGGACAAAACGAGAAGACAACCACACCAAATCTCCAACACAAAGCCGAGGACCAACACGACGGTAACGGTTGGCAAAAAGCTGAGTCTTCTCCTGGGACAACTTTAAATTGTCCATCACCTGCCCCCAGATATGATGCAATCTCTCCACCACCGCATCCACTCCAGGACAATCCGAGGATTCCATCTGACCGGAGGAAAATCGAGGGTGGAACCCCGAATTACAGAAAAACGGGGACACCAAAGTGGCAGAGCTGGCCCGATTATTGAGGGCGAACTCCGCCAATGGCAAAAAAGCAACCCAATCATCCTGGTCAGCAGACACAAAACACCTCAGATATGTCTCCAGGGTCTGATTAGTCCGCTCGGTCTGGCCATTAGTCTGAGGGTGAAAAGCAGACGAAAAAGACAAATCTATGCCCATCCTAGCACAGAATGCCCGCCAAAATCTAGACACAAATTGGGTTCCTCTGTCAGAAACGATATTCTCAGGAATACCATGCAAACGAACAACATTTTGAACAAACAGGGGCACCAACTCAGAAGAAGAAGGCAATTTGGGCAGGGGAACCAAATGGACCATCTTAGAAAAACGGTCACACACCACCCAGATGACAGACATCTTCTGAGAAACAGGCAGATCTGAAATAAAATCCATCGAGATGTGTGTCCAAGGCCTCTTAGGAATAGGCAAGGGCAACAATAATCCACTAGCCCGAGAACAACAAGGCTTGGCCCGAGCACAAACGTCACAAGACTGCACAAAGCCTCGCACATCTCGTGACAGGGAAGGCCACCAGAAGGATCTTGCCACCAAATCCCTGGTACCAAAAATTCCAGGATGACCTGCCAAAGCAGAAGAATGTACCTCAGAGATGACTCTACTGGTCCAATCATCAGGAACAAACAACCTATCAGGCGGACAACGATCCGGTCTATCCGCCTGAAACTCCTGCAAGGCCCGCCGCAGGTCTGGAGAAACGGCTGACAAGATAACTCCCTCCTTAAGAATACCTGTGGGGTCAGAGTTGCCGGGTGAATCAGGCTCAAAACTCCTAGAAAGGGCATCCGCCTTAACATTCTTAGAACCCGGTAGGTACGATACCACAAAATTAAACCGAGAGAAAAATAATGACCAGCGCGCCTGTCTAGGATTCAGGCGCCTGGCGGTCTCAAGATAGATCAAATTTTTGTGGTCAGTCAATACCACCACCTGATGTCTGGCCCCCTCGAGCCAATGGCGCCACTCCTCAAACGCCCACTTCATGGCCAAAGAACTAGCATAAGCCTCAATAGGAACAAGCTCTTGGAAGATGTAACTGTACTGACCATGAACTAAACCTACCGCATCATCTAGAAGTAGCCAGGTAGCATGTCCTACTTTTTATCCCTATATGCCCAGCGCCGGCCGGAGAACTAAATAATGCTAGCAGAGGGAAATATAAGACCTGACTCACCTCTAGAGAAATGCCCAAAAAGGAGACAGAAGCCCCCCACATATATTGGCGGTGATATGAGATGAAACAACAAACGCAGCAGGAAAATAGTTTTAGCAAATTTGAGGTCCGCTTTCTAGATAGCAGAAGACAGAAAGCATACTTTCATGGTCAGTAGAAAACCCTAACAAAACACATCCAGAAATTACTTTAGGACTCTGGCATTAACTCATAATACCAGAGTGGCAATTCCTGATCAACAAGAGCTTTCCAGACACAGTAACGAAACTGCAGCTGTGAACTGGAACCAAAATACAAAAACAAAACATGGACGAATGTCCAACTTATCTAGTAGATGTCTGGGAGCAGGAACAAGCACAGAGAGGCTTCTGATAACATTGTTGACCGGCAAGCATCTAACAGAGAAGCCAGGTTATATAGCGACACCCAGATCTAATCAGAACAGGTGAACAGGGAAGATGATGTCACAAGTTCAATTCCACCAGTAGCCACCGGGGGAGCCCAGAATCCAAATTCACAACACCCACCCCTGACAGAGACCCTACTGTATCTTCCCCTACAACACCCTCTGCCACAAGGTGTTGCCTGGTTCCAACCCAGTCAGCTTTCTGATCTAACTTCCTGCCTGACCCCCAGTTTACCCACTATGGTGGGGAGTGGCCTAATGAATAGCACCCTTAGCTCCCCCCGGAGGCCCGGCTGTGAAATGTATTGGTGTCTGTGATACCTGATCAGATGAACTCCTTCAGTGCCATCGGACGCACCATAGCTCCCCATAGTGGCGGAGCCACAGTACTGCAACGACCAGGACTCTGGGGCGCTGCATATACAGCAGAGCCCACAGTAGTATACAGCAGAGCCCCCAGTGGTATACAGCAGAGCCCCAAGTAGTATACAGCAGAGCCCCCAGTTGTATACAGCAGAGCCCCCAGTGGTATACAGCAGAGCCCCCAGTGGTATAAAGCAGAGCCCCAAGTGGTATACAGCAGAGCCCCCAGTTGTATACAGCAGAGCCCACAGTAGTATACAGCAGAGCCCACAGTAGTGTACAGCAGAGCCCACAGTGGTATACAGCAGAGCCCCCAGTAGTATACAGCAGAGCCCCCAGTAATATACAGCAGAGCCCCCAGTAGTATACAGCAGAGCCCCTAGGGGTATACAGCAGAGCCCCCAGTAGTATACAGCACAGCCCCCAGTGGTGTACACCACAGCTCACATCCCCCCCTCCCCTCTCCTCTCCTCTCCTCCCCTCTCCTCTCCCCGTCCAGTAAAAAGAAAAAACAAACAAAACACAAGCTCCTCACCTCTCCACACGTGCCCGCGCTGCGCGCTGCTCCTGTGTCGGCGGCTGCAGCTGCTCTGCCTGGGACACAGTGAGTGCGCGCGCACCCGCTGTGTCAGAGGCAGAGAGGGAAATGATGGGAGAGGGGGCGTCAGGTGACGCTCTCTCCTCCATCATTGCTTTGAACTGTACCGGCAGACGCCGGTGCAGTTCAATGCGGCGGGGGAGTCGGCGCTGGCGGCAGGCGGGCCCCCTGCCTCACAGGGGCACCATAGCGGCTGCGTGATTTGCCGCTAGCTGGGGGCCCCTGGGGGAGTGGGGGCCCCAGGCAGCTGCCTGGTCTGCCTGCCCCTAACGCCGGCCCTGCAGGTACTAAAGCGTCACATGATTATTTTCTTTGCAGCACAAATTTCCCAAAATCTCACTGGTGCAAGAATGTTACATTTGTTGTTTCCCTCACAATCCATCCTCCGGTAGTTTGCTTTTTTATGGTTTTGAATGCGTGCTAGATACCAGCTACTCTTCTCTCTTCTTTCAGTGCAGCATAGGGCACAGATGAGAAGCAATGAGCTTCTGGTACCTATAGTGTTCCAGAAATAAGCAATGGTTATGTGATTAGTCCTATAGGATCACTCAATCTGCTTATGGATTAATGAAGGGAATACGTGGAGTGAAGCAAAAACATTGATTGCTAAATATCCCATTTCAGTAAGTATACTTTTATTTCTTTCTTCTAATACATTTGTGATTTTGTTTCCATTTTAATGTTGGATATATTGGAACTTTGCAAAAATAGGGCCACAGTGTAACGAGGCAGAAAACAGATGCTGAACTGTGCTGTAAGAGCTTCTAACATTCGTACATACAAGTGCTTCTCACAAAATTAGAATATCATCAAAAAGTTAATTTATTTCTGTTCTTCAATGCAAAAAGTGAAACTACTATATTATATAGTCATTATAAACAGAGTGATCTATTTCAAGTGTTTATTTCTGTTAATGTTGATGATTATGGCTTACAATCAATGAAAACACAAAAGTCATTATCTCAGTAAATTAGAATAATTTACAAAAAATACCTGCAAAAGTTTCCTAAGCATTTAAAATGGTCCCTTAGTCTGTTTCAGTAAGTTTCACAATCATGGGGAAGACAGCAGACTTGACAGATGTCCAGAAGTCAGTCATTGACACACTCCACAAGGTGGGTAAGCCACAAGAGTTCATTAGTAAAGAAGCTGGCTGCTCACAGAGTGCTGTATCCAAGCAGATTAATGTAAAGTTGAGTGGAAGGAAAAAGTGTGGTAGAAAAAGGTGCACAAGCAACCGGGATAAGCGCAGCCTTCAAAGGATTGTTCAGAAAAGGCCATTCAAAAATTTGCGGGAGATTCACAAAGAGTGCTGCTGGAGTCATTGCTTCAAGAGCTACGACACACAGATGTATCCAGGACATGGGCTACAAATGTCACATTCCTTGTGTCAAGCCAATCATGACCAATAGAGAACGCCAGAAGCATCTTACCTGGGCCAAGGAGAAAAAGAACTGGACTGTTGCTCAGTGGTTCAAGGTGTTATTTTCAGATGAAAGTAAATTTTGCAATTTCATTTGGAAATCAAGGTCCCAGAGTCTGGAGGAAGAGTGGAGAGGCCACAATCCAAGCTGCTGGAGGTCTAGTGTGAAGTCTCCACAATCAGTGATGGTTTGGGGAGCCATGTCATCTGCTGGTGTAGGTCCACTGTGTTTTATCAAGACCAAAGTCAGCGCAGCCATCCACCAGGCAATTTTAGAGTTCTTCATGCTTCCCTCTGCTGACAAGCTTTTTTCTTCACCAAGACTTGGCACCTGTTGACACTACCAAAAGTACCAATGCCTGGTTTAAAAGCAACAGTATCACTGTGCTTGATTGGCTAGCAAACTCACCTGACCTTATCCCCAAAGAGAACTATGGGGTATTGTCAAGAGGAAGATGAGAACCACCAGACCCAACAATGCAGACAAGCTGAAGGCTGCTATTAAAGCAACCTGGGCTTCCACAACACCTCACCAGCGCCAGAAGGCTGATCGTCTCCATGCCACACCACACTGATGCAGTAATTGATGCAAAAAGAGCCCTGACCAAGTATTGAGTGCATTTACTGAACGTATTATACATTTCAGTAGGCCAACATTTCAGATTTTAAATTCATTTTTCAAGCTGTTGTTATAAAGTATTCTAATTTACTGAGATAATGACTTTTGGGTTTTCATTGGCTGTAAGCCATAATCATCAACATTACCAGAAATAAACACTTGAAATAGATCACTCTGTTTGTAATGATTCTATATAATACTGTATATGAGTTTCATATTTTGTATTGAAGAACTGAAATAAATTAACTTTTTGATAATATTCTAATTTTGTGAGAAGTACCTGTATCTCACGTGCAAATCTGACAACTCAGTGCATACCTCCCAACTTGTGAAGAACAGAAAGAGGGACAAATTATGCTTTGCGGTGTGGTGTGTTATAGCCACGCCCATGGCCACACCCAAATCCATGCCCATTTAGAAATGTTTTCTACTCTGGCAGGAGGAGATGTCAGAGGGGTGCTTGGCAGTGAGGAACATTCAGCAGACACCCAAGACTGCTAGGTGCAGACCCAATGCAAGACTGTCAGCTGTATCCTGGACAGCTGGGGCAAGAGATGAACGGATCAATTCATTGATCTCTGGTCCAGCATCCAGATCAGTGGTACCTGGCAACTGGATGGGAGGCTGCAAATCTCTTACCTTCCGGCATCCCTGGAGTGGCTTTTGATGTTCCCGTGCTGTGTCCTGCTCATTTCTAGTTGGGACCTGTGGATTTATTTTTTCTTCATTCATTCATAGTTGTAGAAGCCAGAACTTTCTCATCTTTACGTAGCTTCACTATATAATATCTGTCTTTTTTAGTGTCTGTGAGGCCCTGTTCACACGCAGCATAAATACAGTGTTTTTATTTTCTGCAGGATCCATACCAAACTACACAATAACAATCTTCTCTGATTATTGCTGCATTTTATTAGGTCTTTTCCCTCTTATTTGATGTGTTTCTGGTGCAGATATGAAGCTACGTTTTTAAAGTCTTTTTTATAGTACAGAAAAGCTTTGATTTTGAGCTTAAAAAGTAGACCACATGACGTGATGCGACTGGCCAATCACTTTAATGCCAGCAACCAACTGTGTATAGCAGGCAATCCCAGTATGTTTATTCACTGTCTAACAGTCGCGATAGCATCCGTGATCTAAAAGCATGACGCTCGAGCACCTGTGATACTCAATCGAGTAACGTGCGCCCCCCGATGCTTGATCGAGTATTGAGCAGGGGCAAGCACACTCGCTCATCGCTAATCCGCATCAAAGTCACATCAAAAATGGGGGAAAAAGCATAAAAGAAACACAGCAAACATGCAATAATCACAGAAGATTGTTATTGTGTTGTGTGGTGAAGACTAGGGTTGAGCGAAACGGATCGTTCATTTTCATAAGTCGCCGACTTTTGGCAAAGTCGGCGGCTCATGAAACCCGACCCGATCCCTGTGTGGGGTTGGCCATGCGGTACGCGATCTTGGCGCCAAAGTCGCGTTTCGTATGACGCCTTTAGCGCCATTTTTTCAGCCAATGAAGGAGTGTGGGCAGAGTGATGACATAGGGGTTAGGGGCGTGCACGGCTATCATCATTTTATCGCTTGTGCGCAGTAGGGATTTGCAATGTGTAACACGAGATTTTCTGTGCTGGGACGGAGGGGGAATATGGGACGGAGGAGAGAGAGAGAGAGAGAGAGAGAGAGGGAGAGGGAGAGGGAGAGGGAGAGGGAGAGAGAGAGAAAAAAAAAAAAAAAATATTCCCAATTGACGTGCATAGGGTTTCGTGTTCCGGCCGATCCTCGACTTTTCGCAGTAATCGGCCGATTTCGCCTGACTCGACTTTTCAAAAAGTCGGGTTTCGCAAAACATGACTCGACCCTAAAAAGGTCAAGGTCGCTCAACCCTAGTGAAGACTAGGGTTGAGCGAAACAGATCGTTCATTTTCATAAGTCGCCGACTTTTGGCAAAGTCGGCGTCTCATGAAATTCGACCCGATCCCTGTGTAGGGTTGGCCATGCGGTACGCGATCTTGGCGCCAAAGTCGCGTTTCGAATGACGCGTTTAGCGCCATTTTTTCAGCCAATGAAGGAGTGTGGGCAGAGTGATGACATAGGGGTTAGGGGCGTGCACGGCTATCATCATTTTATCGCTTGTGCGCAGTAGGGATTTGCAATGTGTAACACAAGATTTTCTGTGCTGGGACGGAGGGGGAATATGGGACGGAGGAGAGAGAGAGAGAGAGGGAGAGGGAGAGGGAGAGGGAGAGGGAGAGGGAGAGAGAAAAAATAAATAAATAAATAAATATTCCCAATTGACGTGCATAGGGTTTCGTGTTCCGTTCGATCCTCGACTTTTCGCAGTAATCGGCCGATTTCGCCCGACTCGACTTTTCAAAAAGTCAGGTTTCACAAAACATGACTCGACCCTAAAAAGGTCAAGGTCGCTCAACCCTAGTGAAGACACTTGCAGAGGAAAAGTAATACAAAGAACGCTGCATTTACGCTATATGTGATCATGTCCTCAGCATTACATTTTTATTACATTTTTTATGTGCTTAATAGAGAAAAATATTAATCACGCCATTTTTTTACATAATTTACCATCATTTGCCGATTCCCTTAAATATTCTGATCACTATGTTGTGCGGTTTGTTACAAATTACAGGGACTCCAAATATGTCTGTTATTTACTGATTCATGATGTTTTTTTTTTTTTCAATCGCATTCAAAATACCAATTTTTTTAAATTATGAATTGTTTTTCACTATTTTTTAGTAATTTTATATTCTCCCTCTAGAATACAAATACATAGAAATACACTGCTAGGTGCAACGTATCAGTATAATCTGCCTGTGAAGTCAAAGTCTGCAATTCAGATCAAGTACACAAAATTCTCCCTATGGCTATGTTCACGCGTTGTGTTTTTGCACCATTTTTTGCTACAGTTTTTAATGCAAATTTTAAGCTACATTTTATAGTACCAGCAAAGTCTATGAGATTTCAGAAATCTCATACACACACATTGGTTTTATTTTCTTTCAGCATATTTGCACTGTTTTTTCACTCATAGGAAACAATGTATTAGGCTGCCGGCCCGTCACACTAGCAGTATTTGGTCAGTATTTTACATCAGTATGTGTAAGCCAAAACCAGGAGTGGAACAATTAGAGGAAAAGTATAATAGAAACATATGCACCACTTCTGCATTTATCACCCACTCCTGGTTTTGGCTTACAAATACTGATGTAAAATACTGACCAAATACTGAACGTGTGACTGCAGCCTAAGTGCAAAAATGCAGCAAAAACACAGGTATCAGTTTTGCTGCGTTTTGGGTAAAAAAACGAAGTTTAATCAGGTTTTTTTGGGCCACTAAACTTTATCAACATGCACAAGAGAAAGCAAAAACACAACAATAAAAATGCAGCAGACACGCAGCAAAAAAAAAAAAACCCACAGCAAAACCTGCTTTTTATAAGCAGCTTAAACACAGTTTAAAATTTGCATGAAAAAACCTCAGCAAAAATGCAACATGTGAACATAGCCTATGACTTCACCAGAGGTTGTGGCTCAATAGCTTTAGCTCTAGCCTATAATGTTGGAGGTTGTGGGTTTAAATATTGGGGAGACTTTAAAAAAAGAGAAAGTGTTAGGTATGAGGCGACCCGTGGACGTTTGGATTCTGCTATCCGACCTTTATTCCGTAGTTTGGTTCGGACACCAGATCTGTACTTGAACCAGAACCCGAACCCCATTGAAAACAATGGGGACCTGGACTTTTGAGTCTCTCTCCTCTCCCTCTCTACCCTCTCTCTCCTCTCCCACTCTCCGCTCTCTCTCCTCTGTCTCTTCCCTTGAAACTCTAAACATTGCAACAGACTTCCAGTAGAAGTTCGTGTTCGGCGTTTATCACCAGACAATAACTGTCTGATACAAACCCTGAAATGTTATGTTCAGGTTCACTCATCTCTAAAAATGAAATTTTTGTATTTGTTTTTTACTATTTTTAGTGGTTTTATAGGAACAAAAAAAATCAGACATTTTCTTCATCTCAGTATACAAGTACAAAGAAATGTACTGCTGTATACAATGTACATGTGTAATCTGCTTCTGGTTTCACTGCCTGCAATACATGTCAAGATTACAAAATCCTCGTATTGACGTCATCGTGGGCTGTGGCTCAAAGATGGAGCTGCTGCCTACAAAC
Source organism: Ranitomeya variabilis (assembly GCF_051348905.1). NCBI lineage: Eukaryota > Metazoa > Chordata > Amphibia > Anura > Dendrobatidae > Ranitomeya > Ranitomeya variabilis. Next base: position 324,883,651 of record NC_135237.1, on the reverse strand, counting down.
ATGAAGACACGTTTTCGAGTCCCAGGGAGACCCGATCACAGGAGAGGAGTGAATCTTATAATTTAATTTATACACTGAGCAGAGATGTCCCTCAAGGAGGAGCTATGGACCAATGAAAACATCGGAGAGAGGTGAGTATTAGAAGATGGGACAAAAGCCCTGACGTGGCAGGACTGAGACCTCAAAGAGGGACGGTACTGCTGAATCCGGGACGGTTGGGAGATATGCTCCGTGTGGGCACTCTGCCACTTAGGAACCACAGTGAAAGGAGTTCAAGAGCTTAGTTTGCACAACACGCTCAATGCGATTAGAATGATGCAATGATATTAAAGCCTCAGAGAGCACTTTGCAGGGGACATATGGGCAGGGAGGGGTTTTTGCCAGTTCTGACGTCTGCACTGCCCTCCTTAAAGCAGTCACAGTAAAAAAAAGGAACGGAGACTGCGCAGCACTGTCACTGTAGCATTATTACAGTGAGCCTTCTCAGGCTTAAACAATCTTGTCGGGAGGCTTATTTTGGCATTTGGCAGTATTGAATAGCTGACCTAATTTAGCACCATTTTGACACAAATTTCATTCACATCAAATTGATTCACTACAATTACCAACCAATCATGTCCCAGATGTGCATGATGGGAGACAAGTCCGAAGACATTGCAGGCCGTGGTAACACGTTTAAGCTATGTAGGCTGCTTATATTAGCATGACCCATATGCAACCTGGTATTGTTGTGTTTCAGGGGAAACTTTGGAAAAATGACCATGCCACTGGTTCCACACCAAATCAATATAATGCCAAGCTGTTAATGAGCTAAGGACCAGGCTATTGTACATTATGCCACACTACACCATCCTCCTGGGTCTAGAACAGGTGTGACGCTCCCTTTTGAAGGCCTTTTCATGGCGTGTCACATGTGATCTCTATTTCGGATCATTGGAGGCTGGAATGAAGGACTATTCTCTTCAGGGATGAGGCTCACTTTTGTCTTGGGTGGAATAAAATCTGGAGACTGATCTGGAGACACATGGACAGTGCCATGAAAAGACCTTCAAGAGGAAACATTACACTGGTCCTACTTCTGGAATGATGGTATAGAGTGACATAATGTACAGTAATCGGACCTCTGTAGCCTACATTCTAGGTACACTAACAGCTCATTACATTAATTTGGTCACATAATGGAACAATTTTTCAATACGACAATGCTAGGCTGCATGATGCTTGTGCCACCTTGAGCATCCTGAGTAGCTTAAACGACCTACCATGGCCTGCAGCATCTTTCAATTTTTTACAATCTCGCACATCTGCTTGATGCAAAAAAATATAGCCTGCAAAGAATATAGCCCTCATATGGCAATTTTGATGGAAAAATAAAAAAGTTATGGCTCTTGGTAGAAGAAGAGGAAAAAATGAAAACTCAAAAATAAAAAATAGGCATGTCAGGAAGGGGTTAAATAACTAATGACGGCTCTATCCATTTTTCAGACCAATGTAAAATTGAAGTGACGAGTCACATATTGCCTATGGAGATCTACATTATTAGAGCTGTGAAATCAGCATGTATTTTTCATTTTTTCCATACTTGGGTACATACATTGCTTGCTTATTGTCAAACTGATGATCATTGTCATCACACACAATGCCTGAGGCAGTAGAAACTATAAGATCATTATTCACAAAGAAGGAAAAATGTGAACAGGAGGTGAATGAGTTTTCTCAGTAAATATTTGGTAAATGTTAAGTGTTACATAGCAGGCATTTGATGAAAATTCATTGTTACTTGCAGTGTAGAATGCTTTCAACTCCCACATAAGCCTTACTGTAGTTGAACAGTATCTCAACCAGCCTAACTGGATTCATGTATACGTATGAGGAATATACTAACAGAGATTGGGAGTTGCCATGATCCACTTTTGTAAACAACACAAAATTTTCAGATTTGCCAAAAATAAATCTTATCATCCTCTATGCATAATATCTAATAGGGTGCCCTAACCATTTCATCACATTTATAGTTCAGCTGCCATTTTAACCCTGCGTCAGTTGCAGTAGCCCTGACCGCCACAGCTCACACGTTATTGTTTCCACCTCCTCTCCGAGGTGGCAGGGGATCTCGCCCCACCCAGTACCTTCCTAGCTTTAGGTTCTGCTTGAACCCCCCTCACTCAGTTTTACAGCTGTCCTTGAGGAGAGCAGGAGTGACCTCCATGGCCTCTCAGGGTCATTGTACCTGAAGGTTCTCACTTTTGTGAAGAGCAGAACAAAAATGGTTACCTCAATGAACCACAAAAAAAGAATTTGTGATAAATATTGACCTGTCCATTCAAGGACATTTTAGCTATAGTATGAAATCCTGTTTTTCTTGTCTGTGGAATTGCCTTTGTACTGTTTGTTGTGAAACTGCCGCCCACGAAACTGTTTTTTCTTTCTTTCCTGTTTTGTCTCTTTGTTTAAACATGCAAAACTTGTATAACCACTGAACCTACCGATACAACTATATAAAGAAGGGATAGCACCTTGAAGGCAGGCGTGCTTCAGAGACTTCCCAGTGATACACTATACAAGACGTGTCTTGTGTATTATTTCTGGTGATTCCCCACTTCCAAAGGCTACTCCGACTGAGTGTGATCCTGACATTTCCTGGCGCCTGAACAGGGACCCGAGGTCTGTGTATTCCTTCAAGAACACCAGCAGAATACGAACGAAAAGAGAATCTGGGATAATGGACAGCAGATGAACAAAAACCTGGCCAGGTAAGAGACACTGTTAGATCTCTTATATCTGCCCTGCACTGTCCGTAAGATTTTCTGTGTCGTGTTCTTTAGCGGGTAGTTCTAGTAGAGGAGGATACCTATAGCTCGGGTTCTTGAACTATTTAGGAATTGATCACCTCACGGAGTACGGCATTGAATGAGAGTGAATGTGAATAAAAGGTGTGTGGAAGTTGGGAATAGCCCTATAAGCCGCCCAGGGTGTTGAAACAGAAGAAGTGACTGTCCCACTGGGCAACGTGGTTGCGTCCTTTCGGGGAGACCTCCGCGCCTATGGTTCAATCTCTGACCCTGTCTTTGACAAAAACCTGGTGACAGATAAAGGACAGATAAATTAGCCTGGGACAAGATACGTTGTATGTTCTTTTTCTTTTTCTGTCTGGTTGCATTTGTGTTGTTTGCTATAGGTGTAGGAATCAGGATTTTCTTACATCAACACAGTTTAAACATCCTAGCTCCTTAGGAAGAAGGTAACGAGGTATTCTCATACCCAAACGCCACCTAGGGCAAGAAAAGACATCCTAGCTCCTTAGGAAGAAGGTAACGAGGTATTCTCATACCCAAACGCCACCTAGGGCAAGAAAGCTCAGGATAAGAAAATGGGGAATAAGCAAACAAAGTCGGAACCAGAAGAATTAGATATCTATACTATCATAAAGGAGAGAAGTGGTGAAGATGCCACTAAGGGGCTGAGAAAGATTTTTAGTAAGTTTGGAGTTACTAGGGCAGAAGCTTTTAGTAGAAAAAAATGGGAAGGAATTCAGGAAAGAAAAAAAGGCATAATCAGAGACAAGAAATGGATAGATCAGATCCAAGCATTGATTGATGTCTCTAGGGTAGCAGAAAATGAGGGATGGACATATAATCAACAGAGTAAAAAGTGGTGTATTAGACCCGCAGGCTGTGGAGAAAAACAAAATGTGGAATCTAAAAATATCCCACCCCCATACCTTAACCCACATGCCCCATCTTTTCTCCAAACACCACCTCAAAGTTTAGCCGGACCAGGAGGATGGGTATGTCCGCACTGTGGACAACAAAATCCAGACTGGAGAAATGATTGCCTAGCCTGTGGTACACCTAGACATGGCGCTGTACTTGCCCCTGTTAGGGTAGTACCAAGACCCTTTAGGGAACCTGGTGCTGACGGAGTAATGGGAACTAGATACCACCAAACTCGACAATATTTCCCTTGGTCCCCCGCTGAAGGCATGTCTCTCTTGCATAACGCACCAGATCCCACCCAGTGTCCAGTTAGATTTGCACAATATATACAGCAAATTATGCAGACTCACACAGGAGTTTGGGCAGATGGAGAAGAATTATGTAGAATGAAAATGACTCCTGGACTCTTCCAGGAGCTATTAGCAAATCTACAGGTACATAGGCCCCAAGCAGGAGATGGTGCCTTACAAACGATAGAATCAGGTACGCAATTTGTAGATCACTTAATGGTTTTCATGAGGGAGAGACAGAGGCAGAGAGGAACAACGGGAGTGGTGGCTCAGAAATCTGGACAATCAGTAGACGAATATTATCTAAGTGTAGAAAATAATTTCAGAGATGAAGGCATGGATCTAACCGCTCCAGGAATGATGAGGTTAGTTACAAAAACCTTTATAGATGGATTGTCTCCAAAAGTGAAGGAAAAGCTTAAGGCCGCAACCCCTGATTGGAGAACCTTGGAAGACCCACACCTGGCTAGACAGAAAGCTGTAGGGATAGAAATGGACTTAAGAGAAAATTCTAAGCCAGTAAGAATTGCACAGGCTAATACTGGCTCTGCTAATCAAAAGTTTACTTGTCATTACTGTAAGAAGCCAGGACATTTCCAAAGGGAATGTAGGAAGAGAAAAGCAGATATAGATTCAGGAACCTTTGTACCCAAAAATAGGATAAATAACCCAGTGCCTGATCAAACAGACAGCTCAGAATGACTGAAAGTTATGCAGGTCTCTCTTCCTTCTAGAAGACCAATAATACAAGTTGAGGTTGAGGGTAAAAATGTACCTTTTCTGATAGATACGGGAGCAACATCCTCCATTTTAAATCAGGACTTTTTACCATATCCTGACAATATATCCTCAAAGGTTACATATGCAGAAGGGTATGATGGTAAAATTCAGGCGTTGCCCTTTACAAAACCTTTAAATGTGAGCTTTGGCCCTAAAACTTTTGTATCCAAATTTTTATTTGCTAAAGGTGCACCTACCTGCTTGTTGGGTACTGATGTCTTAAGTAAAATGCATGCAAACATCCATTTTAGAGAAGATGGCACAGTTATGCTGACCATCCCTGAAGATGCAGAAACTCTGGAACCATATGTTAGAATACAGGCAATGGAGGATTTTCCCGAAATTTACACTCAACAAGCAAAAATTGACTTGTCTCGGGTTCCTGACAGCCTATGGGCAAAAGGAGACACTGATGTAGGATTTTTATCAGTAGCTCCTATACTGTTAGAAACTGCCCCGGGAACCATTTTACCTCAGCTCAGGCAATACCCCATCAGCGCCCAGCAAGAACAGGCGATTTCTCAACAAATTCAGGATTATGTGTTACAAGGTGTTTTGGTAGAAATCAGGTCACCCGCCAATACACCCTTATATCCTGTTAAAAAGAAAGTGTCCTCCAAAGAAACTATGGTGAAATATCGCATGGTGCACGACTTATGGGAAATCAATAAGGTTTTGGCACCGGTCACCCCTGTGGTACCGAATCCTCATACCTTACTGTCTCAAATTCCCAGCACTGCTGCATATTTTACGGTAATTGACTTATCAAACGCATTTTTTTCTGTGCCACTACATAAGAACTGTTGGCATTTGTTTGCCTTTACATTCAAGGGTAAACAATTAGCATGGACAAGATTGCCACAAGGTATGGTACACTCACCAACTTTGTACTCTGAAGCAATTCAGACCGTGCTAAAAAATTTCATCCCAGAACCAGGAGTAGTCATTCTACAGTATGTAGATGATTTACTTATTTGTTGCCCTGATGAGCAGACGGCAGTTACCTCAACTGTTAATTTCTTAATTTTCCTAGCGCAAGAAGGCTGTAAAGTAAATAGACAGAAACTCCAGGCTTGTCAACAAACAGTCGTGTTTTTAGGTCACTGCATATCACAGGGCATCAGACACCTCACACCTCAACGTACGGAAGCCATACGTAACATGCTTGAACCCAGGAATCACAAACAGCTGCGTGCTTTCCTAGGTATTGTTTCACACTGTAGACAGTGGATCATACATGCAAGTCAACTCATGCAGCCTTTATATGACTGTATTGCCAACACACCATATTCACTCAGTGAAGAGGCTAAACAGTCATTTTCCTCTTTGAAAACAGCACTGGTATCAGCTCCGGCTTTGGGACTCCCAGACTACACTAAACCTTTTCAATTGATGGCAGCTGAGATATCCTCACATGCTACAGGGGTGCTCACACAAAAACATGGAAACAAACAGAGACCGGTGGCATACATATCAGCTCATCTGGACCCTGTAGCTAGAGCCGCACCTTCTTGTGTAAGAGTAGTAGCCGCAATTTCACTGTTATTAGATAAAGCTTCTGAGATTGTTCTTGATCACCCACTTCTAGTTCAGACCACTCATGATGTACATGGCATTCTTAACCAGGTCCAACCTAAACATATTTCAATGGCCAGACACCTCCGTCTCCAATGTTCCCTACTACTGCCGCCCAACATTTCCTTTGCCAGGATTCAGACTCTTAATCTCGCGTCTTTGCTCCCTTTAGAGTCTGAGGGGGGTACCATACCTGAGGAAACTGCACTCTCCAACTCCTTTGACCCATCAAAGTCAATGCATGATTGTGTACAATTAATGGAACAAGAGACTCAGGGCTTATGTAATGTACGTGACAAGCCACTCTGTAATGCTACATTTGAACTTTTCATAGATGGCAGTAGATATGCAGATATGAATGGACAATTTCATACAGGTTATGCGGTAGTAACTCAGCATGAAGTGCTGAAAGCAGAACCTCTCCCTGCTAATCAGTCTGCACAAGAAGCAGAACTTACGGCATTGGTTGAAGCTCTAAAAATAGCCAAAGATCAGACAGCAAACATATACACTGATTCTAGATATGCACACGGCATTATTTTCGATTTTGGCGTAATATGGAGAGCCAGAGGTTATATGACTGCTTCAGGCCAACCTGTTAAACATGCCTCCCTCATTAGACAGATTCTGGAGGCAGCACAAGAAACTAAAGAAATAGCGGTGATAAAGGTAACTGCACATGTGAGACTCGACACCGAGGAAGCTAGGGGTAACGATAAAGCCGACAAGGCAGCAAAACAGGCAGCACGTAAACCCTTACATCATGCCCACACACTAGATAGCTCTGAAGATGATGAGGAGAGATTGAAGGAAGCTCAGAAACAGGTAGACGACGAAGAACGAGGGCAGTGGCAGAAAAAAGGGGCAGAAGATCAGCAAGGATTATGGAAAAAAGGAACTTTGTTGTGTTTACCCAGAGCCTGGTACCCCGCAGTGGCAAGTGACCTCCACCTACCCACGCATGTGTCGGCAAATGGTATGACGCTCAAGGTAAAAGAAAGGTGGTTGGCTCCAGGCTTTGGTAATTTTGCTCGGAACATGTGTGCTGCATGCGCTATATGCCTGGCACACAATCCAGGTCAGGCCATTAAAACCCCAACCAAGCATCATGTAAGACCACTGTATCCCTTTCAAAGACTCCAGATCGACTACATCCAACTTCCTAGGTACAATGGATACGAATATGTGCTTGTGTGTGTGGACATGTTCTCAGGGTGGCCAGAGGCTTATCCAGTTCGTAAAGCCTCAGCAAAAACTACTGCCATTAAAATAGCACATGAACTGATACCCCGTTAGGGCATGTTAGGGCATGTTAGGTTAGGCTATGGGTTGAACTAGATGGACTTACAGTCTTCCTTCAACCTTAATAACTATGTAACTATGTAACTATGTTACGGCATGCCTGAGGTGATCGAGTCAGATAGGGGTACCCATTTTACTGGGGAAATATTCCAGAATGTTATGAAAATGTTGGGAGTAGAAAACCAGTTTCACACTCCGTATCACCCACAGAGTTCAGGTAAAGTGGAAAGATTAAATGGAACAATAAAATTAAAAATCCAGAAGGCCATGGCAGAAACAGGAAAGCCTTGGACCGAGTGTCTACCACTTGCCCTGTATTCCATCCGAAACGCCCCAAGGGGGAAGGCTAAGCTGTCACCACATGAGATTCTTTTTGGTAGAGCAGCAAATTTGGGTTGTTATTTTCCACAACAACTGATGTTGAATACTGAGACTTTAACTGCTTATGTACAAGAATTACAAAAACGTTTAACTAAAGTGCATTCGCAAGTTTTTGCTTCCCTTCCAGATCCAGAAAATCTCGAAGGAGGCCACAAGTTGGAACCTGGTGATCAAATCTACGTGAAAAGACACACCAGAAAGACTCTGGAACCGAGATTTGACGGACCTTTCCAAGTCCTGTTAACAACTCCGACAGCAGTCAAGCTTGAAGGAAAGGCATCATGGATACATGCAAGCCATTGCAAAAAAGCAGTATAAGACTCATGATATTGATGTTAATAATGTTAACCTCAACGGAGGCATGGGAAAGATTGAATTCTCTAGCCCCTTTGAACAATAGATTCGTACAACATCATAGAAAATTAGTGCATGACTTGTTAAATAATACGCAACCCCTGGCAGATTGTTGGATCTGTACCCATTCACCAGTATCAGCCACAAGTATACCTTTTCTAGCAGTTCCCGTGTCAGCTGAAGAAATATTCGCTTGGCCTAATTGTTCAGACAACCTGGCCAACAACCAACCTGGCAATACTAGACTATGGAATACTACAATCGCCATACCATTTGTGGGATGGGTAGAATTTCCTTGGTGGCAGGGAAATCTTACAGGAAAAATAGGCAACTTACAATATTTAGCATTCAAGGGAGGAAAATGGGTACCTAGGAATAAGACTGGATTAACTGATTTAGGACAGGTCCCCACTGAAAATCTACAGCTCAGTTTCAGTACAACCACCCCTTCCTCTGATGCTTTCAAACCTACAGTATTGGAAAGATACATACATGATAGAAAATGGGAACATTCCGAGTTGTTCCCCCAAGGTGATGCAAACAGTTGTACAAGTAAGCCGGGGAACCTGGTTTGTAATGAATCCAATGAGTATGTCAACGGAATGCATGTATGTGGGAATCCCGCAGCCGGGTACTGTAGCCCCTTGGGACAAAAACCCTCTTGGTGTATGCTTCAGAATGTATCTAGTTTTGTGGATTTGGCTCACAGATTGGTATTGCAGCACTCAGCTTTGTGGGATCTGCCTGAGGGTACATTTTGGATATGCGGAGAAGGAGCATATAAATGGCTTCCCGTAGGTATAAAGGGTACTTGTACATTAGGACGCCTAACCCCGGCTACTTTCATAATTTCAAATAAACAAGTGAATATGCAAGCCGTGCCCAAGCACACATTGTATAAAAGAGCTGCAGATAACTCACCACGTCCCTCGGGGAGGCCGCATATAGTACAAATGGGAATTCCCAACAAAATTGCTAGTACCATTTTTATTTATCCTATGTTAACACAGATGTGGGATAAATTAGTTAGAGCCACGGATTATCTAGATGATCAGATTTGGGATATATTGGACATATTAAATACTAGTATAGCTGTACAGAATCAGCTTATAATAGTCACTAACCAACATACCCTGGTATTGGATTACCTAACTGCCTCACAAGGGGGTATGTGTCAAATCATCGGACCCACCTGCTGTCATTATATAGACCCGAATAGTACTATGAGTATGAGATTTAAATTAGAAGACGTACAACGACTCAGGGATCAGTATGACAAAGACAATGACCAAAATAAGGATAGCTGGTGGTCAGATACCTTTTCTTTTCTTAACCCGGCCAATTGGTTCAGAGGGATCGGTGGGTGGGTTACCGGGATTATGCAAAGCCTAATACATACAGTTATGGTTATTGTAATTATATATGTATTATTCAAGGTTGTACTCAAGGGTATCTCGGTATGCACAAATAAATTTTGTGTAATGGATGCGAGAATATAAAGTTTTTTTTTTTGTTGTTGTAATATCACAAAAAGAATGACTAAAATGATCGTCTATATGACAAGGTTTTGAATGGAATATGTCAAAGGGGGGATTGTGAAGAGCAGAACAAAAATGGTTACCTCAATGAACCACAAAAAAAGAATTTGTGATAAATATTGACCTGTCCATTCAAGGACATTTTAGCTATAGTATGAAATCCTGTTTTTCTTGTCTGTGGAATTGCCTTTGTACTGTTTGTTGTGAAACTGCCGCCCACGAAACTGTTTTTTCTTTCTTTCCTGTTTTGTCTCTTTGTTTAAACATGCAAAACTTGTATAACCACTGAACCTACCGATACAACTATATAAAGAAGGGATAGCACCTTGAAGGCAGGCGTGCTTCAGAGACTTCCCAGTGATACACTATACAAGACGTGTCTTGTGTATTATTTCTGGTGATTCCCCACTTCCAAAGGCTACTCCGACTGAGTGTGATCCTGACACTTTGAAGGTTCATACTTTCTGGGGTTTTTCATCACAATTGTTTATTTTGCTGGTTTTATGAATGAATAATGTAAATTTGTAGATATTTCATAGAAATAAGTTATGTTTTCTTACACATAAGAGGGTTTTCTTAGAAGTGGCCTCTCAGGCACATTGCACCCGAATACGTAATAATAATTTCTGATATGATATGATAGTATGATGCCAACCTTACTTTTCTCTCTGCCAATTTGTTTTTTCTGCTAAACTTTTAACACCTGAATCTCAGTGAATATGACTCCAGTAACTAAGTGCCTTTTTCTAATTTTAATGTTTAGTGATAGTTAAGTCCTGAAAACTGGAGGCTATTTGGAGGTGAATGTGAAATTTGGGTACTTATTGTTTTATTAAGTTTATGGTTATTAAATGTTTCTTTTGCATCTGATTTTGTGTACTCTCCTTTAATATATCCCTATGTAGGTCACTGATTACTTTTAGAGCCCATTGAGATAATTAGATATTATAGATGGTTTTCTAACCTGTGCTTGTCCGGCGCACTGCACCTGAACTTGGGAGTGCCAGAGATGTGCCTGACCCAGGGTTAAGAAGAACTAGGATCTAGGGCAAAGGTGCAATGGCAACCACAGCAGTTGGTGGTCTCTTTAATTAAATAGCAATTCATTGGTAAAAAATAAATATATGTTGATTCACCTTTAATTGGCTAATTTCCATGTGCTGCAGGTAGGCTTTACCTATGAATTTTTTTTATATTGATGATCTGTCCTCAGAAAATAGGAGCTATTCTGCAGTATCTTGTAGTGGCTGCTACACACTGAATGGAACTGTGCAGTGCAGTTCCATTCAATTTTTATGCACAATCACCGCTGGAGCAGTTAGCAAATGATCGTTAGGGATGTTGAATGTTGGACTGAGCATCAGTCAACAAGATCTGATGACTGTACAACCCTTTTAAATATACAAAAAAGAAGTACTTCTGTAAGTTTGGTCTTTTAAGAATATAAGGCCCCGAGTCATCATTGCCTTTGTGCCTTGTTTTTACTTAGTTTTGTGTGTTTTGTTTGCACCCAGTTAATTCTATGTATGCCTAAGTTCATTTTATATATATACTCTTTTTTTCCACTGGTGGTGGAAAAAAAAAATTTGATGCAACACCACCCCACTTCAGTCCCCCATCCAAGTTTAATTTTTGAATACACCAGCATTTTGGTTAAACTTTTACAACTTTTGGCCTTAAATTACAACTTTTGACACCAAAGGTTGAACAAGCAATTCAATACAAGAAAAAGCCCTATTTCAAATTTTACAACTAATGCTCAGCAGGCTGTCAGTCAGTGCGGAGGCGTTTTTAGCGCTGGCAGTCACAATGGACAGAGCGGTGACTGAGACTTCACCAACCGTCTTTAAACAAAAATGCAAATGATGAATTGGGGCCTAAATGCTTTGGCAATTTAACAATAAAAATAATCATACAAAAAACATACAGTGTGTCAGTTATGTTTTTCAGGAGGTAGGTACAGGTATCATCAGTGTTTTGGATCAGTGTGTCATCAGTGCTTGGTCCGTGGGAGGAAACTGTTGTTCTTGGTGACCCTTCACAATGTACAGATGACAGGATTGTGTTGTGATAACGATATATTGATATTGATTGGTCATATGGAGGGGTAGTGTGGAAGACTTTGGGATGTTTGTTGCAAAACTGAACACCAATGATATTGGTTTACAATTTACATGCGAGGTAAGCCCTTTCAAACTAGCCTTTCTAGATGTGTGCATTGAAAAGAGGGAGGTCAGGGGAATCTCACCAGATCCCATAGAGAACAAATGGCTACTAATTCCCTCTTGAGATAGGAGAGTAACCATCCAATCCCTGTCAAGAGAGTTATCCCTAAAGGGAATTCCAGAGGATATGCCATAATTGCTCAAACATGGAGGTGTTTCAGGAACAAGAGAAAGATTTTTACCCAGAGTCCTGAGAAAGGTATATAAAGAAGCTATAAAAAAGAGAGGAAGGACCTGCTTACCCCTAAATCCAAAAGGGATGATGACACAACCACTCACTTTATCACAAAATACTGTACAGCAACACAGCTAGTGATATCAGAACGGTCCTCCAGAAGCATTGGTCAAATTCGATGATGGACTCGGATGTTAAGGGACTAATTACCCCCTTCCCTCAAATCACCTATAGGAAGGGAAGATCCCTGAGAGACAGGCTGGTCCACAGCCACTGTCAACCCAGCAGTACACCTGGGTGGTTGGGAACACAGACACAAGGTTGTTTCAAATGTGGAGGCTGTAAAGCCTGTGCAGCTATCCTTTCTACAAAGGAATTCATGAGCAATGTCACGGGCACCATATACTCCATCCGGCACTTCATCAACTGCCACACTAAAGGGGTAGTGTACAAGGCTACATGTGAGTGCGGGATGGAGTATGTGGGAAAAACAGAAGCTAGTTCTGCAAAAGAGTGGGCAAACACCTACAAGACATTGCAAACAATAGATACACACCTGTGGCTAATCATATGAACCAAGTGTATCAAAGTGCTTTCATAAAAATCTTATTCGTAGGAATTGATAAGATCACACCCCCTTTGAGGGGTGGGCATTGGGACAAAAACATTCTCCAAAGGGAAACTTGATGGATATTTAAGTTGAAGACAGTACATCCCCTAGGACTTAATGAACCAATTTCCTATAACTAATTTTTTAAAAATCTACGGCAAGTTAGATTATAGAAGTCCGCATAATACACCAGCAAAACAGTCTCCACAATAGTTAGGGTTTTTAGAGCAGATAGGGCTCATACAGACCTTCTTCCGCTATTCAGGACATTTTTAGTCACTTACCCACTATAACTTTCCTGACCATAACAATTTTGGTTTAGGCATAGTAACATAGTAACATATTTATTAAGGTTGAAGGAAGACTTTAAGTCCATCTAGTTCAACCCATAGCCTAACCTAACATGCCCTAACATGTTGATCCAGAGGAAGGCAAAAAAAACCCAGGTGGCAAAGAGTAATATCCACATTGGGGAAAAAAATTCCTTCCCGACTCCACATACGGCAATCAGACTAGTTCCGTGGATCAACACCCCATCAAGGAATCTAGTATAGGGAAAGGGTAAAGGAACAGTGAGCCAGGGACATCCTCCGTTGAGTGGGGGCGCCACATTGCCAGGTTCTTTTGGGTGCCAATCTCCGCGTTAGCTAGCGGCCAGCTTGCTCTAGGGCAATTTCCCTATAAGAAAAATATAGGTAATTTGTGCAGGATGGTGATGTCTGGTATCTATATTATCTTTTTACTTTTTCCGTGAAAATGATGTTCATTTTCATGTCACAATTAATACCACATACAGCTGTGGCAAAAAGTAAGAGACCACCACATCAAAACCCTGTCATGGGCAGACCAATCTCCAGTCCTGAACCTCATTGAAAACCTCTGGAATGTAATCAAGAGGATGCTGGACAGTCACAAGCCATCAAACAAAGAACTGCTTAAATTTTTGTGCCAGAAGCAGTGTGAAAGACTGGTGGAAAGCATGCCAAGACGGATGAAAGCTGTGAACTTCTGTTAACATATCTCCGAATTTCCAAGCAATAATTTTTTTATTTTTTTTATGAACAAAGAAAAGTGGTCAAAATTAAAAAAACAGTGTTTTCAGACCTCAAATAATGAAAAGAAAACAAGTTCATAATCAATTAGAAACAACAATACTAATGTTTTAACTCAGGAAGAGTTCAGAAATCAATATTTTGTGGAATAACCATGATTGTTAATCACAGCTTTCCTGCGTCTTGACATGCTTTCCACCAGTCTTTCACACTGCTTCTGGCACAAAAATTGAAGCAGTTCTTCTTCTTCAGTGACTTTATTATCCCTACTGACACCCGCTAGCCAGCAGCCTCCAAGCTCCTGACCATTAACTCCTCCTTTGGACTCACTCAGTGGTCACCCACAGCCACCCACGCAGACGGACATACACTAGACCTCATCTTCACCCGCCTCTGTTCCTTATCTAATCTCACAACCTCTCCCTTCCCCCTATCTGACCACCATCTACTCACCTTCTCATCCTTGTCCTCCTCACCTGCCCCCCATGTCCAGCCATTAACACATCCTCGCAGAAACCTTGCACACCTAGACATTCACAGACTTTCAGACTCTCTTCTACCCCTGTCCTCCATATCTTCACTCCACGACACGGACAGCGCCACCGCTTTCTATAACTCCACCCTCACATCAGCCATAGACTCAGTCGCCCCTCTCATGCATGGCAAAGTGCAACAAATCAATAGGCAACCCTGGCATAAAAACCTCACCAAAAAACTCTGACAAGCATCCAGGGTCATGGAGCGGCGTTGGAAACAAAACACACCTGCCAAATGACTTCACTGCTTTCAGACAAGCTACACTTGCCTTCAAATTAGCCCTCACCCCTGCTAAACAAACCTATTTCACTAACCTTGTAACCTTGTAACAACTGTTCAGCACATTTAACTCTCTCCTCCGTCCACCACTGCCACCTCCAACTCCCCTCATCTCTTCTGAGGACTTTGCCACCTACTTCAAAAACAAGATCGACCAAACAAAGCAAACCTTTACTGTTCCACCACCCCAACCACCCCATATACCAGGCCTCTACCCTTCCCTAATAACTTCCCTCTCCAACATCATTGAAGGAGAACTTACCTCCTTTCCAAATCACACCTCACCACCTGTGCACTTGACCCCATCCCTTCCCACCTGCTCCCCGACCTCACTAACATGCTCATTCCAGCCCTAACCCATCTCTTCAACCTATCGTTATCTTCTGGTACCTTCCCCTCTGCCTTCAAACATGCCACCATCACACCCATCCTCAAAAAAGCTAACCTTGACCCCACTGCTAAGCCCAGCTATCGCCCCATATCACTGCTCCCGTTTGCTTCCAAACTCCTTGAGCAGCATGTCCATGCTCAACTTTCCTCCCATCTCTCATCTAACGCTCTCCTTGACAACCTCCAATCTGGCTTCTGTCCCCACCACTCCACCAAAACTGCTCTGACCAAAATTACTAATGACTTACAGCCAAAGCTAACAGACATTTTTCCATTCTTTTCCTTCTCGACCTGTCCTGTGCTTTCGACACAGTCGACCACTGCCTACTGCTACAGATTATTTCTTCCCCTTGGCATCAAAGGCCTTGCCCTGTCCTGGATCACCTCATACCTTTCCGACCGCACATTTAGCGTTTCCCACTCCCACATTACCTCCTCATCCCGCCCTCTCTCTGTTGGAGTCCCTCAAGGCTCTGTCCTAGGGCCCTTACTTTTTTCCATCTATACCCTTGGCCTAGGAAAACTCATAAAGTCCCATGGCTTCCAGTACCACCTGTATGCGGATGACACTCAGATCTACCTCTGTGGCCCAGATGTCACCTCTCTGATGTCCAGAATCCCGGAGTGTCTATCAGCCATATCCTCCTTCTTCAACTCTCGCTTCCTAAAACTCAATGTAGACAAAACCGAACTCATCATCGTTCCCGCATCTCGTGTATCCCCGCTACCTGATCTATCTATTATGGTAAACGGCACCACGCTCTCTCCCGCACCTGAAATCCGCTGCCTCGGGGTAACTCTTTACTGTGCCCTGTCCTTCAAACCGCACGTCCAAACTCTTGTCACCTCCTGTTGCTCCAACTCAAAAATATTGCCGGAATCCATCCCTTCCTTACCCCACAATCTACTAAATATCTTGTGCATGCCCTCGTCATCTGCCGCCTTGATTACTGCAACACCCTCCTCTAGGGCCTCCCCGCTAACTCACTTGCACCACTCCAGTCTGTCCTCAACTCTGCTGCCCGGCTAATCCACCTCTCTCCTCACTACTCCCCTGCTTCTCCCCTCTGCAGATCCATCCACTGGCTCCCAATTCCCCAACAATTCCAGTTCAAACTACTAACACTGATCTACAAAGCCATCCACAACCTGTTCCCTCTCTATATCTCTGAACTAATCTCCCACTATCTTCCTTCAAGCAATCTTCGATCCTCCCAAGACCTCTTACTCTCCTCCACACTTATTCGTTCCTCACACAACCGTCTCCAAGATTTCTCCCGAATATCCCCATCCTCTGGAATTCCACGCCTCAACACATCCGATTATCCACCACCCTTGGATCCTTCAGATGGAACCTGAAAACCCATCTCTTCAGGAAAGCCTACAGCCTGCAATAACCATTCTGCCGCCTCACCAACCGCCCGAGCTGGCGTCTCACCAACCGCCCAAGTTGCCACCTCACCAACCGTCCGAGCTGCCGCCTCACCACCACCAGAGCTGCCGCATCCCTGACCTTCTGTCTCTTCCCCAGTATCCCGTAGAATGTAAATCTGCAAGGACAGGGTCCTCTCCCCTCTGTACCAGTCTGTCATCATAAATTTGTGTACTGTAAATGATATCTATAACCCTGTATGTAACCCCTTTCTCATGTACAGCACCATGGAATTAATGGTGCTATATAACTAAATAAATAATAATAATAATAATAATTATATATAGTGACCATAGGCCATGGTGTTCTTAGACACAAACGCTGTTATAAACATCAAACACATGTTGACCAGATAGCAACCAGAGAAGACCGCAATAAAGTTCTTTCTTCTGACAATAAAATGTATGTAAAGAGGGCAGCAGGAATAAGGCTTGATGTTTTCTTCTGCACAATACACAGGCACATCCTTAGTTGCTATGGATGGCAGCATATTACTTGTGAGAAATGTTACAGATGAACAACAGGACAAAAATGAGTAACTCTATCTTCCTGGTATGGGTCAATGCGTTCCACAATTACCACTGTGTCCTAACTGCACTCTTTTGAACGGTGTAAGGGAGCTCTCACTTGCTACCAGCTTACTGACATGCCCCTGACTGGCTGACCCGATATTCCTTCAAGGCTTTTCTCCAGGTATAGCTAACATCACCGTTTCCTTTTGGTTTTCCAGTTCTTAAGTGTCAACACTTGACTGCTATGAGTAACTGTCACCACTGTAGAATTCTTACTGAGATTTGCACCATTTCCTTGTCCTGTCTGCCACACACACACACACACAGTGATGATAACTTTCCTCTGAGGATGCTCTTTCTTGTCTCTTGCTCAATCAACGCCAACTATCAAACCAGGTACTGGCACACTGGTCCCTAATAGGGTTGAGCGAAACGGATCGTTCATTTTCATAAGTCGCCGACTTTTGGCAAAGTCGGCGTCTCATGAAACCGAGCCGATCCCTGTGTGGGGTCTGCCATGCGGTAAGCGACTTTCGCGCCAAAGTCGCGTTTCAATGACGCTAAAAGCGCCATTTCTCAGCCAATGAAGGTGGATGCAGAGTGTGGGCAGCGTGATGACATAGTTCTCTGTCCCCACCATCTTAGAGAAGGGCATTGCAGTGATTGGCTTGCTTTCTGCGGCGTCACAGGGGCTATAAAGGGGCGTTCCCGCCGACCGCCATCTTACTGCTGCTGATCTGAGCGTAGGGAGAGGTTGCTGCAGCTTCTTTGGAAGCAGGGATAGTGATAGGCAGGGTACATAAAGCTACAAACCGCTTGTGCTGTAGCGATTTCCACTGTCCAACACCACCTTTTGATTGCAGGGACAGTGGAAGCTACATTTTTTTTTCCTCAGCACTGTAGCTCATTGGGCTGCACTAGAAGCCTCCCTGACCCTGATAGCTGTGTTGCTGTGCCTGTGTGTACGCCGCTGTGCAAACCAACTGCTTTTTTCAAAGCACAAATCCTGTTTTTCCTTCCTTTCTGCACAGCTATCTTGTGTGTTTGTCCACACTTTTGTGTGCAGCAGTCCTTTTTATAGCTGCCTGCCATACTTTTCTGAGATAACTGCAGGGAGATAAATATTGGCAAGTCTGCCTCCGTGCCATTGCTGTGTGTGGTATCTGTCTCTCATTGTGTGCCACCGAAAACACTGTGTAATACTTGGCCATTTTTTTTTTTTTTTTGGGTACATTCTCCCTTTTCCAAAAAAAAAAATTAGTGGGAGATAAATATTGGCAAGTCTGCCTCCGTGCCATTGCTGTGTGTGGTATCTGTCTCTCATTGTGTGCCACCGAAAACACTGTGTAATACTTAAATTAGTGGGAGATAAATATTGGCAAGTCTGCCTCCGTGCCATTGCTGTGTGTGGCATCTGTCTGTCATTGTGTGGCACCGAAAACACTGTGTAATACTTGGCCATTTTTTTTTGGGGGGGGGGTACATTCTCCCTTTTCCAAAAAAAAAATTAGTGGGAGATAAATATTGGCAAGTCTGCCTCTGTGCCATTGCTGTGTGTGGCATCTGTCTGTCATTGTGTGGCACCGAAAACACTGTGTAATACTTGGCCATTTTTTTTTTTTTTAGGGTAAATTCTCCCAGAAAAAAAAAAAAAAAATGGTGGGAGATTAAGATTGGCATTTCTGCTTGAGTGCTGGTCCTGTGTGTGCCATCTGTCTCAAATTATTGGGGCACAGAAAACCTAGTGTGTAACATTGGGCCTTATTTTCCTTTCAGTGTCAGGCACCTATAAAGGTATATATAAATCCTACAGAAGTTTGAGTTCACCTGATAAGTTGTTTTACAGTAACAAATAGCGTTACTTTGGTTATGTTTTGCAAACAATGAGGAAGTCTAGTGGAAGAGGTCGTGGCCGTGGGCGGTCATTATCAGCTGGTAATGATGGTAGTGGTGGTGGAGCATCAGGTGGTCGTGGTAAAAGCAGTACAGCACCTGTCTCGAGTTGTTGAGCCAGGTTCGTTGTCTGGCTACACAAGGCCTCGAACGCTCTCTTTACTGGGAGTAGGAAAACCACTTTTGAAGCCGGAGCAGGAGGAACAAGTATTGGCTTTCATTGCTGACTCTGCCTCTAACTCTTTCGCCTCCTCCTCGGAAAGTGCCAAATGTCAGAGCAGTGCATCGTCAGTGGATGCTCCCGGTCAGGAACAAGTCGCTTCCTTGTGTCCTTCACTAAAAACAACAGTGAAGGATGCGTCAGTCGACACAACAGGTTACTCCATGGAGCTCTTTACACATACCGTTCCTGGGTTACACAGTGAAACAGTTAACAGGCTATGCCCATTAGAAGTTGAATCGGACATGGAGTGCACAGATGCACAGCCACAGCCAGATTACTATGCTGTTCCTTTGACTCAGACCAGAACATTGCCCTCGCAGTGTACTGAGGCAGAATCAAAACTAGCGGAGACTATGGTGCTCCGTCACGAACGCAATACCACCGGCTTACACGGTGACACAGACGAAGTTGCACACAACATAGAAGAGGAGGTCATAGATGACCCAGTTGTGGACCCCGATTGGCAGCCATTGGGGGAACAGGGTGCAGGCGGCAGTAGTTCTGAAGCGGAGGAGGAGGAGCCGCAGCAGGCATCAACATCACAACAGGTTCCATCTACCGGGCCCGTATCTGGCCAAAAATGTGTGGCAAAACCTAAACCAGTTGGAGGACAGCGTGGCCATCTGGTTAAAGAAGCTCAGTCTGCAATGCCTGAAAAGGTATCCGATAGTAGAAAGAGTGCAGTCTGGCATTTTTTTAAACAACATCCAAATGATCAGCGCAAAGTCATCCGTCAAAAATGTTCAACTACCTTAAGCAGAGGTCAGAATCTTAAAAGTCTAAATACAAGTTGCATGCATAAACATTTATCCACCATGCATTTGCAAGCCTGGACTAACTACCAAACGTCCCTAAAGGTTGCAGCACCCTCGGCCAATGAAGCTAGTCAGCAACGCTACATCCCTTCCCTCCCTGTAAGCCGACCATTTCCCACACCACCTGCAGTATCTGTGCAGCTTTCGTCGCCAGGCCAAAGCAGTCAGGGAATCACCAGGTTAGTAGTAGGAAACACTGCATGTAGGGCACCGGCAAGAATACCATCTCCAACCCTCTCTCACTCACCCATGTCCACCGGCACCACCGCTAGTTCCACGATCTCCAGCTCTCCAGTCCAGCTCACCCTACATGAGACTCTTGTTAGGAAAAGGAAGTACTCATCCTCGCATCCGCGTACACAGGGTTTGAACGCCCACATTGCTAGACTAATCTCATTAGAGATGATGCCCTACCGGTTAGTTGAAAGCGAAGCTTTCAAAGCGCTGATGGACTACGCTGTACCACGCTACGAGCTACCCAGTCGGCACTTCTTTTCTAGAAAAGCCATCCCAGCCCTCCAACAGCATGTTAAAGACCGCATCGTCCATGCACTCAGGCAGTCTGTGACTACAAAGGTGCACCTGACAACAGATGCATGGACCAGTAGGCATGGCCAGGGATGCTACGTGTCCATCACGGCACACTGGGTGAATGTGGTGGATGCAGGCTCCACAGCGGACAGCAATATTGGGACAGTTCTGCCTAGCCCACGGTCAAGGAAAGAGTTGGCTGTAGGCGTTCGCCCCCCCTCCTCCTCTTCCTCCTCCTCCTGCAGAAGCGAGAGCTCGTCCACAGACCGCAGTCGCACATCCACTCCATCCGCAGCTGCCACTGTTGCACACCAGGTGTGCCATTATGGGACAGCTAGTGGCAAGCGTCAGCAGGCTGTATTGGCAATGAAGTGTTTGGGCGACAACAGACACGCCGCGGAAGTTCTGTCCGAGTTCCTGCAGAAAGAAACTCAGTCATGGCTGGGCACTGTACATCTTGAGGCAGGCAAGGTAGTAAGTGATAACGGAAGGAATTTCATGGCTGCCATAGCCCTTTCCGAACTGAAACACATTCCTTGCCTGGCTCACACCTTAAACCTGGTGGTGCAGTGCTTCCTGAAAAGTTATCCGGGGTTACCTGACCTGCTCCTCAAAGTGCGCAGACTTTGCTCGCATATCCGCCGTTCGCCTGTACACTCCAGCCGTATGCAGAACTATCAGCGTTCTTTGAACCTTCCTCAGCATCGCCTAATCATCGACGTTGCAACAAGGTGGAACTCCACACTGCACATGCTTCAGAGAGTGTGCGAACAGAGGCGTGCTGTTATGTATTTGTGGGAGGATACACGGGCAGGCAGTTGGATGGCAGACATGGAGTTGTCAGGTGTGCAGTGTTCAAAGCTACAAGACCTGTGTCAAGTCCTTCAGTGTTTTGAGGAATGCACACGGCTGGTTAGTGCAGACAACGCAATAATAAGCATGAGCATCCCCCTAATGCGTCTGCTGATGCAAAGTTTGACGCACATAAAGGAGCAGGCGTCTGCAGCCGAGGAAGAGGAAAGCCTTGATGACAGTCAGCCATTGTCTGGTCAGGGCCGTGTAGAGGACGCGGTAGCGGGCGAAGAGGAGGAGGAAGACGAGGAGGATGATGGGGATGAGTACTTTTTTACTGAGGAAGCTTCTCCTGGGCCAACAGAAATTAGTGGCGTTGCAAGGCCGGGTTCTGTTTTTGTAAGGGAGACAAGTGACGTAGATTTGCCTGTAACTGCCCCTCAAACCAGCACAACCGCAGATTTGCCAACTGGAACTTTGGCCCACATGGCGGATTATACCTTACGTATCCTCAAAAAGGACCCACGCATTATTAAAATGATGAGCGATGACGATTACTGGTTGGCCTGCATCCTTGACCCTCGCTATAAAGGCAAATTGCAAAATATTATGCCACATGAGAACCTCGAACAAATATTAGCAACCAAACAAGCTACTCTTGTAGACTGTTTGATTCAGGCATTCCCAGCACACAGCGCCGGTGATGGTTCTCACACGAGCTGCAGGGGGCTACAGGGCAGAGGTGTTAGAGGTGCACAGATCAGAAGTGGCGTTGGACAGAGGGGTTTTCTGACCAGGTTGTGGAGTGATTTCGCAATGACCGCAGACAGGACAGGTACTGCAGCATCTATTCAAAGTGACAGGAGACAACATTTGTCCAGTATGGTTACTAACTATTTTTCAGCCCTTATTGATGTTCTCCCTCAACCGTCATTCCCATTTGATTACTGGGCATCCAAATTAGACTGTGACAAAGACCTTATGGTCGAAACGCGTAGCTTTCTTCACTTGTGATATGGCATTGTCCCAGGAGTGTGTCCTCTACTATTTTATATGATGGATTAAAGTTTTACATTTTATCAAAGAAGCTGGAACATTTTTCTCTTTTACTTGGATTTGCATCACGTCGAGTCAGGACGAAGTTCCGTGCTTCTTGCATATATCGGTGAGCTGGCTTTTTTTCTTTCTTTGTACTTAACATTCAAATTAGACACCTGGCCTGAATTGGCAGAATATGCGTTGCAGGAGCTTGCTTGCCCAGCAGCTAGTGTGCTATCAGAAAGAGTATTCAGTGCTGCTGGTTCAATATTAACCGAAAATGGACTCGTCTGGCTACCCAAAATGTGGATGATCTCACCTTCATTAAAATGAACCACTCCTGGATTTCAAATTATTTTGCCCCACCTTTCCCGGCTGACACCTAGCTTTCCTATAAAAAGGTCTTGCTTGTGGACTGGTCTTACTGAGTGTTAAAATCTCTTAATTTGCAGCAGCTGTTTGACCAGCATACGACATGTTTACACCTCCCCCAATGGGAAAACTCCCCCCACGGGGCCGTTGTCTCACTCTCGACACTTGGCGCAAGCACCCGTTAGTTACAGTGCTGTTTGTCAGAAGAGGTGGGTGTGCTCGCTTTTGGTCGACGGCACTGCCACTGGGTCCCTCATAGTACAATGTAGTGTCTCTGGCGGTGGTGGTGCGCACCCAACTTCAGACACACCGTTGTAACATGAGGGGCCCTGGGGCGGTACCGCCGGCCACAAGAGAGTCCCCCCCAGCTGAAACTGTGCTCTACCACGTGCCAAATTATCTCGCACAGCTCCACCAATGTTTAGTCTATGCGCTGACATCATTCAATGCCTGGCACTGACAATCAATACCAATTTGTTGACATCTATGATGATAGTTACAGTAGTCTGGGTCAGTGTCCTATATTGACACCAGTAAATACTAATTTACTGCCAAATTACTTTGTCATAAACTCTGCAGATGAGCCCACCCCTGTACCTAAGCATGCCACCCTTTTTTTTATTTATAGTTGTTTTGCGAGACATTAACATCTATTTATTTTTTGGGAGTACTAACTGTGTCAGACACTTCTTGCAATACTCCTCCACTGACCACAATGCTGCCTGCCTGTGTATCCATGTAACCGATTTAAAACTGCCATGCCTGCCTATTGTTTGTTATTTTAGGCCTTTGATAGCCTGTCTGCGGCCCCTACCTGCAATACTCCTCCACTGACCACAATGCTGCCTGCCTGTGTATCCATGTAACCGATTTAAAACTGCCATGCCTGCCTATTGTTTGTTATTTTAGGCCTTTGATAGCCTGTCTGCGGCCCCTACCTGCAATACTCCTCCACTGACCACAATGCTGCCTGCCTGTGTATCCATGTAACCGATTTAAAACTGCCATGCCTGCCTATTGCT
Source organism: Ranitomeya variabilis (assembly GCF_051348905.1). Taxonomy (NCBI): domain Eukaryota; kingdom Metazoa; phylum Chordata; class Amphibia; order Anura; family Dendrobatidae; genus Ranitomeya; species Ranitomeya variabilis. Next base: position 324,859,817 of record NC_135237.1, on the reverse strand, counting down.
TGTTATTTTAGGCCTTTGATAGCCTGTCTGCGGCCCCTACTTGCAATACTCCTCCACTGACCACAATGCTGCCTGGAGTGCCTGCCTGTGTATCCATGTAACCGATTTTAAACTGCCATGCCTGCCTATTGTTTGTTATTTTAGGCCTTTGATAGCCTCTCTGTGGCCCCTACTTGCAATACTCCTCCACTGACCACAATGCTGCCTGGAGTGCCTGCCTGTGTATCCATGTAACCGATTTAAAACTGCCATGCCTGCCTATTGTTTGTTATTTTAGGCCTTTGATAGCCTGTCTGCGGCCCCTACTTGCAATACTCCTCCACTGACCACAATGCTGCCTGGAGTGCCTGCCTGTGTATCCATGTAACCGATTTTAAACTGCCATGCCTGCCTATTGTTTGTTATTTTAGGCCTTTGATAGCCTGTCTGCGGCCCCTACTTGCAATACTCCTCCACTGACCACAATGCTGCCTGGAGTGACTGCCTGTGTATCCATGTAACCGATTTTAAACTGCCATGCCTGCCTATTGTTTGTTATTTTAGGCCTTTGATAGCCTGTCTGCGGCCCCTACTTGCAATACTCCTCCACTGACCACAATGCTGCCTGGAGTACCTGCCTGTGTATCCATGTAACCGATTTTAAACTGCCATGCCTGCCTATTGTTTGTTATTTTAGGCCTTTGATAGCCTGTCTGCGGCCCCTACTTGCAATACTCCTCCACTGACCACAATGCTGCCTGGAGTGCCTGCCTGTGTATCCATGTAACCGATTTAAAACTGCCATGCCTGCCTATTGTTTGTTATTTTAGGCCTTTGATAGCCTGTCTGCGGCCCCTACTTGCAATACTCCTCCACTGACCACAATGCTGCCTGGAGTGCCTGCCTGCGTATCCATGTAACCGATTTAAAACTGCCATGCCTGCCTATTGTTTGTTATTTTAGGCCTTTGATAGCCTGTCTGCGGCCCCTACTTGCAATACTCCTCCACTGACCACAAGGTTGCCTGGAGTGCCTGCCTGTGTATCCATGTAACCGATTTTAAACTGCCATGCCTGCCTATTGTTTGTTATTTTAGGCCTTTGATAGCCTGTCTGCGGCCCCTACTTGCAATACTCCTCCACTGACCACAATGCTGCCTGGAGTACCTGCCTGTGTATCCATGTAACCGATTTTAAACTGCCATGCCTGCCTATTGTTTGTTATTTTAGGCCTTTGATAGCCTGTCTGCGGCCCCTACTTTCAATACTCCTCCACTGACCACAATGCTGCCTGGAGTGCCTGCCTGTGTATCCATGTAACCGATTTAAAACTGCCATGCCTGCCTATTGTTTGTTATTTTAGGCCTTTGATAGCCTGTCTGCGGCCCCTACTTGCAATACTCCTCCACTGACCACAATGCTGCCTGCCTGTGTATCCATGTAACCGATTCAAAACTGCCATGCCTGCCTATTGTTTGTTATTTTAGGCCTTTGATAGCCTGTCTGCGGCCCCTACTTGCAATACTCCTCCACTGACCACAATGCTGCCTGCCTGTGTATCCATGTAACCAATTTAAAACTGCCATGCCTGCCTATTGTTTGTTATTTTAGGCCTTTGAAAGCCTGTCTGCGGCCCCTACCTGCAATACTCCTCCACTGACCACAATGCTGCCTGGAGTGCCTGCCTGTGTATCCATGTAACCGATTTAAAACTGCCATGCCTGCCTATTGTTTGTTATTTTAGGCCTTTGTTAGCCTGTCTGCGGCCCTTACTTGCAATACTCCTCCACTGACCACACCAATGCTGCCCGTGTACCCCTGGAACCTATTTAAAAGTTCATAGAGCCTAGTTATATATTTTATTTACTATTAATAAGGCCATGATGGACTACGCTGTACCATGCTACAAGCTAACCAGTCGACACTTCTTTTGCGAGAAAAGCCATCCCAACCCTCCACCAGCATGTAAAAGACCGCATTGTCCATGCACTCTGGCAATCTGTGAGTACAAAGGTGCACCTGACAACAGACGCATGGACCTGTAGGCATGGCCACGGAACATTACGTGTCCATTAAGGCGCAATGGGTTAATGTGGTGGATGCATGGTCCACAGGGGACAGCCTACTAAGTCTGTCTGCAGTCCCTAATTCAAATTGTCCTCCACTGTCTAAATCGGAGCTTCCACCTTCTGGCTTTCAGCCTATAGTATCAGAAATTAAACTGCATTTGGCCTTCAACTTTGGTTACGGCCTACTAACGGTGTCTGCCCCTCCCTGGTGTTTGTCCTCAACTGAATAAAGCTGAGCTTCAACCTTCTGGCTCTCATTAAGTTCTGTGTTTTTAAAAATTGGTGGTTAGGGCCTACTAACGGTGTCTGCCCCTGCCTGGTGTTTGTCCTCAACTGAATAAAGCTGAGCTTCAACCTTCTGGCTCTCATTAAGTGCTATGTTTTTAAAAATTGGTGGTTAGGGCCTACTAACGGTGTCTGCCCCTCCCTGGTGTTTGCCCTCAACTGAATAAAGCTGAGCTTCCACCTTCTGGCTTTCGGCCTATAGTATCAGATATTAAACTGCATTTGGCCTTCAACTTTGGTTACGGCCTTCTAACGGTGTCTGCCCCTGCCTGGTGTTTGTTCTCAACTGAATAAAGCTGAGCTTCAACCTTCTGGCTCTCATTAAGTGCTGTGTTTTTAAAAATTGGTGGTTAGGGCCTACTAACGGTGTCTGCCCCTCCCTGGTGTTTGCCCTCAACTGAATAAAGCTGAGCTTCAGTCTTAGGCTTTTGGCCTAAAGTATCAGATATTATTATTATTATTATTATTATATATTGGCCTATTAGTGTGTTTGGGCCCTTAAAACAGTGTCTGCTGCTCCTGGGTTTGCTACTCCACTGAACAAAGCAATGCCGCCTGTTTAGTCCTGTTACCAATTTTGAACTGCATGTAGCCTACTTTATTCTTTGGCCCTATATCTGTTTCCTCCTCATCCTGCCCATTGCCCAGCCACTGCTAGATGAGTCTGCTGGTACATTGACCTAGACCACTACATTCCCCTTGCACTCTACACAGCCAGAATCTGACCCTGCTGAAAGTTAGGTTCCCCTTCCCGCATGTTATACCACCTTACACAGGGACAAAGAGGAAGGTGCAGATGAAAGTGCAGGTTCCTTCATCAGGTGGGGGGGGGCATACTCGTTGGCAACGTCACTGGCACAGGGCCCCTCAGAGTACGCAAAAGTGTCGCTGCTGGTGGGAGGCGCCCCCGCCATGCAAACACACCGCTGTACTTTGAGGGGCCCTGTGCCAGTGCCAATGCGAACAAGTGTGCCCCCCTGCTTGCTCAGGATCACAGCACTTGCAACGTTGAAATACTTACCTCTCCCTGCTCCACCGCCGTGACGTAGTCCACGATTCCTGGGCCCACTAAAACCTTGAACCAGCCCTACCCCCCACAAATTTGCCAAATGACCCCCAAGTTCCATTGAACAACTATTATTATAAAGTTAATTAAGATTGACAAGCTTCAGAAACAAGAATGGATGTTTTTGGCATTAAAATGGGCACTGTAGGTGTTTTCCTGGCCTCCACTCACTGCCGACTATGCTTCCCCATTGACTTGCATTGGGTTTCGTGTTTCGGTCGATCCCCGACTTTTAGCGATAATCGGCCGACTGCACTCGACTCGACTCGAAACTTGACAAAGTCAAGTTTCACAAAACCCGACTCGATCTTTAAAAAATGAAAGTCGCTCAACCCTAGTCCCTAATCCTCCTCGCTAACTACAGGCCGGCCCTACAGTTAACATGTCACCCCTGACTAACAGGAAACTGCAGCCTAAATGAGGGTAAAACATGAAATAAAATACAATTCACACACAATAAAACAACAGGGGTCTTCAGAGAGGTTGTTAACTATTTTCTCCACCTTTGCACATGTACTATTAGGCTATGTGCCCATGTCGCAGAATACAAGCAGATTTTTCCTCATCAAAACCGCACACCCTTGCCAGGGAAAACGCATGCGGATTTTGATGCATTTTCGATGCGTTTATGACTCGTTTTTCATGCATTTTTTCTTAGCTTTTTTAAAGCGTTTTAAAAGCATTTTTGAGCCCAAATAAAGTTGAGACAAAAAAAGGCTCCTATGAGGTAATTTCCTAGTCCAACTCCCCAACCAGCCTGAACAGCAGAGAAGATCTGATGCCTAAAAGGTAATAAAAAAATTACTTTGATTTAACCCTAATCCAAACCTTAGCCCTAACCCTAACCCTAGCCCTAACCCTAGCCCTCACCCTAACCCTGGCCCTAACCCTCACCCTAACTCTGGCCCTAACCCTCACCCTAACCCTGGCCCTAGCCCTAACCCTAGCGCGAAAATCATTACAGAACCCAACATGATATGACACATGGTTTAAATCCAGTAAACCATATCATATCAAAACAATATTTTGATGGAAGTGTTTAATAGATTTATTAGCTAGTGTTAGGAAGAATGGTGTACTCTAGGGGTTAAATTAAAGGCTATAATAGCAGAAAAAAAAAATTGTGGGCTCCCGTGCAATTTTCCCTGCTAAAGAGGGAAAGCCAGTGAGTGAGGGCAGATATTAATAGCCTAGAGAGGGACCATTGTTTTTCACCCCCCCGGCTAAAAACATCTGCCCCCAGCCACCCCAGAAAGGGCACATCTGTAAGATGCGTCAAATCTGGCACTTAGCCTCTCTCTTCCCATTGCCCTGTAGCAATATCTGGCATATGGGGTAATAAGGGGTTAATGTCACCTTGCTATTGAAAGGTACATTAAGCTGGGTTAATAATGGAGAGGTGTCAATAAGACACCTATCCATTATTAACCCTAGAATAGTAAAGAATAAAAAAAGACACATACACATCAATTAAATTTTTTTAATGAAATAATCACACCAAGTTTTTGACCAATTTTTTTATTGTGCTGATCCAAAAAACAAACAAACAAAAAAAAACAATATCCATACCTCTCTGCAGTACAGTCAGGTCTTACGCCGTAAATCCATCACAAAGGGTTAACTACTTTAAAACGTGGATCGGTGCTAATGCTACAGGCCCCTCTGTAAACCACTACAGAATAAATTAAATCATCTCTGCGCAGGCTCCCTGGCTGACTGGGAATGAACTGATTAGTGTGGGAAAATTTCCCATGCTCATGAGTTCACCTTCGATCAGCCGGGGAGTCCGCTGACTTCTTCTGCTCCCAACAAGTTCACCCGAGCTGCACTCGGGTAAACTCATTATACAATGAATGGGATCGCTTTACGTCCCCGTTCATTGTATCGGTGGCGGCAGTTTAGAGCAGCCACATGTTATGTTACAGCTCTAAACTTTAGATCATTGTTGGACACTCGTTTAAAATGGATTCTATGGAGGGTGGGTATCTTTTGTGGTTTGTTAATTTACTTTGCACGAGGGCTTCAGGGAATTGTGTCTAGGTGAGTATATAGGGGTTTTTTTTAGTTTATTTTAGGTGGCGATCGGCGGGGACATGTATGTATAATTTATTTCCACAGGTAACCACTGGCCACCAATGAAAATTTTATTTGGGGACAAATTTAAAAATAAATAAATAATGGGCAAAAAAAAAAGAAAAAAAGGGATTAAATTAATAATATTGGGCCATGGTTAAAAATTACAATAATAGAGGGGAGAAAATATTTTAGAAAATAAGGGGGCAATAAAAAATATTGGGTCGTGGCTAAAAAAAAAATAATAATAATTGTGTTTTTTTTAACAGCAGGAACAGTTCGATGGGAAATACTGCTCCCATCGAGCTGATCCTGCTGCCACTAAAGGGGAACAGACATAGGCCGACGGGAGTAGTAGTCTCATCGGCCTATGTCTAGTTACATACATACACACACCACAAATACAACACACACACACACACACACACACAGACACACACACATAGACACTTACCACACTGATCCATCCAGCGCCATGCGGTCATACTACTCCATGTTAGCAGCCATCATCCAGGAAGACGGGAATGATCTGGGATTCTCATCTTCCTGGATTATGGGATGCTCATGGGATGGCATAATGGGATTCCCATGATGTCACTTCTTATTAGCCGCAGTTTTGATTTACAAAACCACAGCAAATGCGCTTGAAACCCACAAACATTTTTAATATTTGCGGATTTCAAGCGTCCCAATACAAGTCTATGGCAGCGGAATTGCCGTGATTACGCAAAAAAGATGAACATGCTGCGTATTTTACTGCGATGCGATTCCGCTGTGGAAAAATACGCAGCATGGGCACAGCAATTGCGGAATGCAATTAAAATTAATGGGATGCATTTTGTTAGCGTTTTTTAAGCGTTTCTGCGGCGGAAAAAAGCAGAAACGCATAAAAAACGCAATGTGCGCACACAGCCTTAATCTTAGTCTGTACAATTGTATTTACATGTAATAGTGTTTGAAGAGCCAATAATACCCTTTATCTCCTAATTGACTGCATTAGCAGTTTTTTATTTTTTATGATATTTTTACTGTTCAATTGTCTACGAAGCATTTATATTTCAATTTTTCATATATTGGGCTCCTTGCACTATTTCTTATTAGTTGGCATTTGAACAGTTATAGTGCTATTCGTCTTTATGGAACGTTATAAATAGCCCCTATGAGTTTAGAATTAAGTACTGGTCTTTTAAATAAATTATTTTTATAGTAAAAGTTGCCCAGGATTCATTTTCTGTCTCCACGCTTATCTATATTATTAAAGGTCAATTTAGCAATAAGATATGGGTGAATCATAGTAGGCTGGTCATGGCCTAGAACAAGGAAGCACAATCTGTGGCATGGGGGCCACATGCGATTGTTGATACATTTTTGTGTGGCCTTCAACTATCTGGTTACAGACCTGCCTGACAGTGTCTGGTTGCAGCTTTTATGAATTTTAAATGTTAGGAAGTAGAAGTGTCGCAAGTAGCACTGCAGGAATGGGTATGGCCATGTAGGGATTGGTATGGCACATCATATGACCATGTTTGTGATCCTTTAATCATCCAGGTAAAGAGCAGACAAAGTAAACAAGTGGTCATGCATAAGGTCTGGCATAACCATTGTAGTTATTGGGAAAGGAATACACTTCACAGTGTCATTGCCTCCCATAACATAAAATGGAGAACGTTAAATCCATGTTCTATTCTTTTCTGGGTATTTGGATTTTGAAGAGGAAAGAAGAGGACTTCTATTCTCCTGATAGGTGAAAGTCCTAAAAATGGTTTCATCACTAGAGGTTGGCCTATTTACTGAAATGGAATTGAATTCTACTTGAATTTTACAAAAATCTATGTACTCCACATTATGTTTATTTGTAATTCATTCAGCGTGAATTGAGGAAAAAGTCAGCAAGGTGTCCGCCCTTTGCTAAATGGCAGAAGGCTTACAAATGGTAAAAAAAAATCTATACTTAACTCACCTCACTGCTCACCTCTCTGGCTACCTCACTGCTCATTATTACCTGATGTTCGGATCCTCATGACCTTCCCTTCTGCCATTATGTGCTTCATCTCTGGTGTTTTCACTTTAGAATGGAACTTACATCTGTTTCCAGGCCTCAAAGGTCACTGCACATTGTAAAGTCACTACACAACCTGTGACTTCACAACTTCACAACGGGGAGAGACTTTCAGAGCCTGGTTACAGCCTGAAGCCCTGTTCTAGAGTTTAAACATTGGAGATGAGGCTCCGAATGGTGTAAAAAAAGATGTCCTGAGGACCTAGATGGTAGGCAGTGAGCAGAGGGGCAGCCCGAGAGGTGAGCAGTGAGGTGAGCATTAGGGTTTCTTTTTTACATCTTACTTTATAATAAGGAACCTTAAATACACACAGAATAAATCCACTGCAAATTGAATTTTCCATAAATTTCCACTCGATTTGGCGAATTTTAATTTTGCCAGATCTGCTTATCTCTAATCAGCACCTGCTAAGACGTTTCCAATGTTTTACTGCTACCCATGGGGTTGGGTCAATGAGACAATGTAGCACTTGGACCATAAAAGGTTGTGCTCCCCTGCTCTAGTATCTGACCCTAATGTGCTGCTTCTAGTTAATACAAACACAATGTTATCTCAGCTTCTGTATACAGTAGAAGTATGAAAAACATCCCAATTTACAATGCTAATCTCTCTAAGCAAAGGCTCATAACTGAAATATTTTGTGTGCTTGCCCAAGCAACAATGCAAAATGAGCTTTTTTTTTATAAAAGTAAAACTATGTAAGAAATGTAAGAATCACTTTATAAATTGCATGTTTCAATAGAGCAACTTAGACACAGAACAAATTGTAACAGGTACTTTACATTCTTTCACTTTTTGATCAGCGATGGTGCCTTCGGGGTGTTCCTCTGAAAACTAGCATCTTTTACTTAGTCAGAAAGCTGGCAGCACAAACTAATAAACATTTAACCTTTATGACCACTGACATATGTGACAGTCTTTGGAGGTCTGTTTATTTAGAAGAGTGTAGACAATTACAGACTTGGGCAAGGGAGTTTTAGTATTTTTAAAGGGAGTAGTGAAAATACCAAGAAAAATGAAAAAATCGAATAGCAACTGTGTAATGATGACCCCTCTTACTACATGTCTACATGAAGACCTTCTAAGACGTGCAGCTGCATAGCGAAATAATAGAAACTTGTTTGCGTAACAGTGTGTAAACATCCTAGAAACCAAAATGTGGACACAGGAAAGAGCAAGATCTTTGTCATTGTTGAACAAGTTAACGAAACATACATCTACTATCTATTTCCTCTAATCAATGAGCAAGCAAGCCCAAAACAAAAGGTTGCTTGCCAATCTATCTAGTGAGGTGACTGATAACTGCATTAGATATATCAATTTTCTGGGACATGCGACCAATATGCCGCCAAGACAAAAGTGTCAGAAAACCCAGATTCCAGCTAATTGAATAATGCCTTGACAAGTGCTTTCTTCCCTCTCCAGTCTGTAAAATGGAGAATGTTAAGTGTACGGACAATAACTCTTTGAATTGAAGCTGAACAGTCAAACGCATCAATCATGGTTACAACACAAGAGCCAAATTAGCAGCGTGTCAAAGTGATGTGTATACAGATGTTACAGAGGGTTAAACAAATACGAGAATAAGAGGAAGGATGTTTATCTTACTAGAGACTTTACGCTGAGTATATGTGATATTCACCTTTTTTATGTCACCTTTGTTTGGCTTGTAGTTGTTCCATTTAAGCATATTATCTGGGACATAGTGACCTGCCTGAGTGACCTCAGTGACATAAAGTTGTCAGTGCTCTGCTGTTTTTTGAAAAAAATAAATAAATAAATAAATAAATATATATATATATATATATATATATATATATATATATATATATATATATATACAGGGTGGACCAAAAGTAGGTGGACAGCAAATAATAACATTTATTTTGATTTATAAATAAAATTATATTTACTAACACAAGCATAACATTGACAATTAAATTTTTTTCTGAACAATAATACAAAAGCCCTTAAATTTTATCAGCGCAGGTGCTCAAACTGTTTTCCATCACAATTTGTGCAGCTTTGAAGTTTGCCTCTTACGCTTCGACAAACATTTTTGCACAAGTCTCTTTGGGTATTAATTTCTTGAAATGCATCTCTTATGTAATTTTTCAAATCACTGACACTTTTTGGTTTTCGACTATAAACTTTGTCCTTCAGTACTCCCCAAAAGAAAAAATCCATTGGGGTCAAGTCTGGTGAACGTGCCGGCCAATCAAGTGGGCCTCATGGGCCAATCCATTTATTAGGAAATGTTTCATCAAGATACGCGCGGACTACTCTTGAATAATGTGGAAGGACCCCATCTTGTTGGAAATAAAGGTCATTTGAATTAGGCTGTTGCTGTAACTGGTGAACAACTTAAGTCATTAGAATTTCGAGATACTTATACACCCAAAGATACCACCCCAAACATTGACACCAGGCTCATTTAGTTGTTGCTCTAATGTTAAATGCATGTTCTCATTATACCAGTAAATTCAATTATGTCTGTTAATATGGCCAGATACTTTGAAAGAAGCTTCATCACTCCACATAATGTTATTTAAAATTACTGGATTTTCTTCAATTTCATTAAGCATAATCTCAGTAAATTGCAGCCGACTGGATCATCCTCTAATAAACCATGAATTAGACGTGGATGATAAGCTTTCCACCCAATAGATTTCAGGATTCGCATGATGGAAGCTTGTGAAATTCCCAATTCTAAAGAGACTCTTCTGGTGGACTTTTTTGGACTCTGAACAAATGTTTCAGCAACAAGTTGTTTATTATTTTCTGTACAGGCTGTTTTCGGTCGACCAGTTTTTGGAGCATTAAGGATTGAGCCCAGGGCCGGCCCGAGAGATTACAGTGCCCTAGGCGAAACTATTTTGTTGCGCCCCTACTACTTTTAACATACCTCCCAACTCTTGCGCGCAGCGGCAAATTTTAGGCCACGCCTCTAACCACACCCATTCATAACTAGCCACACCCATATCCACATCCCAACCACACCCATTTAGCACTGCTGATCACACTGTTTCATAAAGAATAATTATAAACAAAAAAATATGGCCACACAGTGCTCCATACTGTATAATGGCCACACATGATGCTCCATACTGTATAATGGCCACACATGATGCTCCATACTGTATAATGGCCACACATGATGCTCCATACTGTATAATGACCACACATGATGCTCCATACTGTATATTGGCCGCACATGATACTTCGTACCGTATAATGGCCACACATAGCTACTCCTACACACGCGGCTGCGCTCCGTACACATGCGCTCTGCTCCATACACCTCGTACATACGCGGCTCCGCTCCATACACCTCATACACATTTAGCTCCGCTCCATACACCTCATACACACACGACTCCACTCCGTACACCTCATACACATGGCTCCACTCCGTACACCTCATACACACACGGCTCCGCTCCATACACCTCATACACATTCAGCTCCGCTCCATACACCTTTTGCCTTTTGAAAAGATTTTTTATAATTTTTTCTATTTTTTCTCTGGCGCCCCCTTAGGGTCGGCGCCCTAGGCGGCCGCCTAGTTAGCCTATACGTTCGGGCCAGCCCTGATTGAGCCAGTGGCATCAAATTTGTCACAAATGCGGTAAATGGTTTGCCTCTTTGGGGCTTGAGTACAAAATGTTTCAACCCAATTTGCTCTAACTGTTTCAGCATTTTGACATTTCCAATACTCTAATAAATTCATTTTCTTTTATCTCTATTTAAATTATTTGCCATTATGGGCTATCTGAATTATCTCACCTGCTTGCGAGCAGGCCCCTTATCCCTCTTGGTATCTATTTTGAACTGTGATTTCTGTTATGCTGCAATGTCTATTGTCTGCACAAGTCCCCTCTATAATTTGTAAAGCGCTGCGGAATATGTTGGCGCTATATAAATAAAATTATTATTATTATTATTATCTGAAAAGAAAACAGATTTGGGGAGATTTATCTGTGAAAACTGGATCTGTGAAACTGACTCAGTTGTCCTTAACATCCAATCAGATTCCACCTTTCATTTTCCAAAGAGTCTGTGAAGAATGAAAACTGGAATCTGATTGGTTGCTAAGGGCAACTGAGTCATTTTCACTTTACACCATGTTTGATAAATTTCCCCTTCATAACTCTATTACGCATACTGTCCACCTACTTTTGGACCACCCTGTATATATATAAGAGGGAGAGAGAGAAAGAGCCACAAATGTTATAAATAAAAAATAAATAAAAATGACAATGTGAACACTGCTCTCCTAATCTACCCCTGTTGATCCATTGCTCAAGTTCCAAGTTGTTCCTACCCATTTTTATTCACGTTACCTCTGCAGCCAATCTAATGCCTAAGTGGTCACATGCCTGCCGTACTTGGTAGCATTACCAGTCACCACTGAGCTCTGTTACTAGCAGCATGGAACATGGCTGAGTAGGAGATTGTCAAAAAAGGCTGCCAGGGACCACTGGAGCATCATTGCTGAAACAAATCAAAGATAAAAAGATAAAAGAGGTGAGTAGTGTTTATTTTTGTTATATTGTTAATAAAGGCTCGTGCACGTGACCGTAATAATGGGATGAGTGCTACACATTGTTTTGACAGATAGCATTGATCCCCATGCTGTTCTATAAGACAATGCACATGTCTGAGTACAGTCTCATTTTCACTGACACACTGAATGGACAAAATGGAGAATTTTCTTTTTAATTCTTTACATCTGAGAAAATCGCCTCATGTTCTGATCAATCTCTGATCAGAGTGTGATTAGCATGACTGGACCGATTTTCTCAGATGAGAGAAAATTAATCATGTGACCCTAGCCTAATAGTAATAAGTAAAACGTCTGAAACTTGTTTTGTGCAGATCGGCTCAATTCAGCCAGTAGATTTGATTCACTCCAAATCAATAATGCCCCAATTGCCATGAAGATGTTTATTATGCACTGATGTCTCTCCAGACCTTATAGTATATTGCACATTATACTCACCTATCCTAGGCTCGGATCTGGCTTCTTATGTCACCTCTGCAGTTCCCCAGTCCTCTATCTGAGTGTTTGATTCCACTGATTGGTCTTAAGCGGTTACATGGGGACAACACACAGTACTGGACTAGTAATATACCTTGTAGGAAAGAAAAAGCACAGATGGTGTCTTATCTCATGATTTAAAGGAAGATTTGTCAGTAATGTAACTGCTCACCTGATGTAGAAGATTTATAGGCATATAGTGCCGGCTGCCGAAGATCCACCGGTCGACACGTGACCGTAGCCAAATCGCTGAATAGGAGGATTGACATTACCGGACTATGGAGCCGCAGCAGAGGGGTTAATGAGTCAGGTGAAGGTCTAGGACAGGTGAGTATAATGTGTTTCTTTAACTTTGCTGCCACCATTTTCCTGGATTTGTGATAGCAGAATTGCAAAAATGTTAGTTTTGAAAGAATATAAAATGTTTGTCACTTTTGTAACAAATTTGAATAAACATACCTTTTTCATTTGTTTTGCTGTTCTGCATTCAATATTGTGCTGCTGTTAATCTGTGCTGCTTGCCCATGTAGTAGCTGTAAGTGTAGTGCCCTACCACAGGGGAGTGACGATTGTTGTTGCAGAGGGTGCAACCACGCCCGTGGAAGAAGTGGGCCCACCAATGCTCTTTTCAGCTGGATGTGCATCATCAGACACATATACAGTTGAAATGTACTGTTTCACAGGGAGCCACCAGCTGCCTGATTTGCAATAACTATGCCAACACTGGCCTATCAGAGGCCAGCAGCTGAAATGAAGTGTGACCATCGTGGGCATGACGTCACTACCCAAAGCTGCCCTGCCCCCTACGGCCAGCTATAGAAGAGGAAGCTGCTCGCTGTGGGAGTAATGATAGCTAAGAAGAATAATTTATTTTTAATGTTTTAATTGTGTTGGAGAAGAGTGCCATTAGAGTAGACACAAAAGAAAGGGATCAGGATGGGGTACATTTTAAAGAAACGGACTAAGACGGGTGCAAATATTAAAGAAAGAGGCCAGGATGGTGGACATTATTGAAAAAAGGTGCCTAGAAAAGTGTCAGTACTGAGGACATTATTAAAGAAAGGGGCCAGGATGGGAGACATTATCATTGGTTGGGAGTCAGGATGGAGGACATTATCTAAGGATGGGGGCCAGGACGAGGGACATATTAATGAAAGGGGCCAGGATGTTGGATATTATTACAGGGTGGGGGCCAGGACGGAGGAGTATAATAGAGGATAAGAACCTGGAGCATTGTTACAGGATGGGAGACATTATTGTAGAAAGAGGCCAGGATGGCGGACATTAGTAAAGAATAGGGCTAATACTGGGGACATAATTAAAGAAAGGGACTAGTATAGGGGACATAATTAAATAAAGTGACTAGGATGGGGAACATTATTACAGGTTGAGGCCATATCAGGAGACATTATTAAAGATAGGGGCCAGGAAGGGGAACATTAATAAATGAAGGGGTCGGGACAGGGGACATTAATAAAGAAAATTGCCTGGATGAGGAACATTATTAAAGAAAGTGGCCAGGAAAGGGACATTATTAAAGAAAGGGTCCAGGATGAAGACATTTATAGAGAAAGGGGCCAGTTTGAGGATATTATTAACAAAAGGGGTCAGGACGGGGGAACACTATTAAAGAAAGAGGCAAGTATGGGGGAGATTATTAAAGAAAGAGGTCAGGGCAAGGAAGATTCTTAAAGAAAGGAGCCAGGATTGGGAACAATATTAAAGGATAGGGGCCAGAATAGAAGCCAGAATGTTGGAAATTATTACAGGATGGGGCCAGGGCAGGAGACATTATTACAGGATGGAGGCCATGACAGAGGACAATATTACATGATAGGAGACAGGAGCATTGTTAAAGGATAGAGAACATAATTATTGAAAAGGTCCAAGATGGGGGACATTATCACAGGATTGGTGCCAGAATTGGGGACATTATTACAGAATGTGGAACATTGTTACAAATAGGGGCCAAGATATGGATATTGTTACAGAATGTTGGATATTATTACAGGGTTGAGTCAGGATGGTGGGCTTTATTGCAAGATAGGGGCAAGGAAAGGGAACATTATTACAGCATGGGTGAAATAATTACTCTATGGGGGCCAGAATGAGGAGCATACATTATTGGTTTATGGTAGCAAGTGGGGGATATAATAACTATAGGAGCCCAATTGGGGAACATTATTAGTGTATAGAACCAAATGAGTGACAAACTGACAATATTACTGTATGGGGGCCAGAATGGGTGGACACTATTACTTCACAAAGGGGAAAATTGAAAGTATTTCCCATTGTGGTCAACACATTATTAATTATTAATTTATAAAGGCACAATATGGGATTTTCCAACTGTTTTAGGGCATAAAAAGGAATATTAGTATTGCATATAGCCACAAAAGGGGACATATGCATTAATATTGTACAGGAGCCACATAAGGGGACATTAAGTGAGTACATCACAACAATAGACAGACATCAATACTGTAAAATATTTTCTTTTTGTAGATACCGTGATAGGAACTAAAGGGAAGTATTGTTACAGTGCAGGGCAACAGGGTGGTACTATTTCAATTTTCTTCATGTAGCACATTGTAGAAGTGAGGTAAAAAGTGTGGAGGGTGCTTTAATGGTGATCAATCATAGATATGTGTGTTACTTTCTGCAGAGACGAGTCTTACCTGAAAAAAGCCATAGCGGTCTGAACTGGATGAAGAAGAAAAGTGAAAATTAATTACTTCAATTGTAGGCATTAGATGTATGTCACTGGATTTACTACATACATTATATGATCTACAGAACTCATGTGAATAATGGGTGGTAATATTAGTGTTTATACTGTGGTTTTGATAATGATCAGTATTGTGCAAGTATTCAATTCTTAGGTGTTGGTAATATGTGGTCTGGTCATGGTGTGGCAGTATTTATTCCTTGTATGTGGTTTATTGGTATATTGGTCTTGGTATAGTGAATACTGTTCAATAACACAATGGTGTTTTTAATCAAGACACTACATGCTGAGAATATATATTCATTGTGCTGCAGTATTTATTTGCTTTACGTGGTTTATTATTGGCATATTTATTATTGGGTAACAGTATGACTACTATTTAGAGGTACTACTTTGAAAATTATTTTATTTCTGTGTTTTCTATTAGATTTATATATTGTAAATGTAGTTTTTCTAATGGGGGCAAAGTGAACATATACGTTTTTATAGGATCTACTGTAGAACATTATAGTGCCCCGTAGATCTGACCAACATGCTCTTAGTAGCTCAGGTCCACAGAAGCCCATCATACTCTACTTACGCCACTGCCTTGCTACATACAGGTATCATGGGATTTGGATCACTGGGATCAATTTCAAACACTTGTGATAATTAGTTTGCCAGGTGAGCCCAATTAATGGCAAACTACTTTAGAAGGATGTTCCACATTATTAAGCAGGCCACAGTTGTAAAGCAATGTGGGAAAGAAAAAAGATCTCTCTACTGTTCAAGAGTAAAATAGTGCAATGCCTTGGTCAAGGTATGAAAACATTACATATTTTATGAAAACTTAAGTGTGATCACCATATGGTGAATTGATTTGTGGCTTTAAAAGAGCACAGATGGGTTCATGCAGATAAAGGTATTATGAGGAAGGTTTCTGCCAAACAAATTCATCGCATTAAAAGAGCAGCTGATAAAATACCATTATAAAGCAGCAAAAATGCATTTGAAGCTGCTGGTGCCTATGGTATCCACAAACCTCAATGTATAGAATCCTCCAGAGGCTTGCAGTTGTGAATATACCTACTATTTTTCCACCCTTAAACAGCACTTACAAGCAGAAATGGTTGTAGTTGGCCCAGACATACATGAAGCCTAATTTTAAAACAGTTTTCTTGACTGATGAGCGCGATGTAATGCTGGATGGTTCAGATGGATGGAAAAGTGGTTGGTGGGTAGATGGCCACAATGTACCAACCAAGCTGTGATGTCAGCAAGGAGGTGGCAGAGTCATGTTTTGCCCTGGAATCTTGGGGAGAGAGCTGGTAGGCCCCTTTTGGGTCACTACAGGTGTGAAACTGACCTCGGCCAAGTATATAGAGTTTTTGACTGAAGACTTTCTTCTATGGTACAAAGAGAAGAACTGTGCCATCTGTAGCAAAATCATCTTCATTCATGACAATGCACCTTCTCATGCTGTAATGAATACCTCTGAGCCATTGGCTATTATGTGCATAAAAGGAGATAAACTCATGGTGTGGCCACCGTCCTCCCGTGACCTCAACCCTATTGAGAACCGTTAAGCATTCTCAAGAAAAAGATCTGTGAGGGTGGGAGGCAGTTCACATCAAAACAGCAGCTCTGGGAGGCTATCCTGACATCATGCAAACAAATTTAAGCAGAAACTCAAAAAGCTAACAAGATCAAATAATATAATTATTGTGAAGGTGATATCAAGGAAGGGTTCCTATGTTATTATGTAACATGGCCTGTTAAGATGTTTATGATTGAAAAAGCTGTTGATTCCAGTAAATGTGACCTCTTAATGCTGCAAATTCAACAAATGACCATTTTCAGTGTTTTTACAACCTATAAAATGTTTGAAAACTGTTGTGCATAATAATTAGGAAAAGTGCATGTTATTTATTTATTTTTTTATACTGTTATCATTGGGAGGTTTGTACAATAAAATTATTTCATACCCTAGCAGTTGATGATTTGAACATTGTACTGACTCATTTGCATCGATCATTTAGGGAAATCAGAGAAAACAGCATTTGCATAATAAGTTAGAATGCGGTGTATAGGTAGAGGTTCCCATTACTACACACTTTGAACACTAGTTGACACGTATAATATGTGTATAGTTTAAATTAATAGCATGTATATAGAAAATGCTGTTTATTGTTAATCTATACAATAAATTTAATTTTTAGTGGTCAAACAACTCTTTTGAAGGGAACCTTCAGCCAGATCAGAAATCCTACCTGATGATATCTACTGCTCCTCATTTGCTTAGCTGACCTGGAATGACATCATCGGGTGATGTACATATGACATCATGCCAGGCTGGCTAATCAAAAGAAGAGCTGCAGATGCCAGAAGTTAGAAGGAGGTTCTTATGGCTTCCATCCAGGTCCTAGAGATTACTGACCTGGCCACTGGATTCGGTCCTGTGACTCCATTTGCAGCAACTCTGCTATTTAATATACCATATATGTAGACTATTTAATATCTAAATAGAAATATTTTATACAGATATGGAGAAATTTCAAATATAGCCAATCACCTCTTAGATATCCAGAGTTATAATTAATATAAATATAAACAGAAATGACACTGCTAATTAGTAAAATATTCTCCAATGTTGAATCACTACTTTCCATGAATTATTTTTTCAATGCATTTCTATGAAAGTAATTACAATACAGTGAGATATTAAACTGGTATTTAATGGTATTGCTGTAAGAAATAATTAGTCGTACTGTAAGCTATAGTTGGTGCTTTGATCTCTGCTATCACAAGCAAATTATATACAAGTCTGCCATGGACACCCATCATTAGCATTGCAGCTAAAGAAGTAATCTCAGATTTTCTTTGTATATTTTTATTTTACAAGATCATGTTCTAGATAATGGGCATTTATCAGCATATACAGCTCACCTGTATACTGATTTTATCATGTAAAGAACATCCTGATATTTTTGGGACAGTACACTTCAAGAGACATTCCATGGTATGATATAGCATGGTGCTGTGAGTGGTGGTCAAAAACATCACAGAGCAGACAATGAGCTGACAAAGGGACAGGTAATGGTCTGGGGGCTAGAACAGTCTGGCCTGGAAATGTTTTATATAGATTGCTGCTAAAGAGGGTTTGATGGAGTATACTCTTAGCCTGCTCAGAATAGACTGCTTGAGTTACGTCATGTCCATGTAATGGCACAGAACCAGTAGTAAGAGCTCACATCTGATGCAAGTTGAAGTCTTGCCCTGTAGAAGGGTTTAGGAAGACTTCTGTAGACCAGTAGAGATATGGTGAGGACTGGGCTACACTAATTTGAGTATGCTATGGGCTTATGTGAGTTAAGCTATGGGTTCAGGAGATGAAGTGGATTCTTTAAGCCGTAAGTCAGAGTGAGCAACACAGAAGAAAGGTGATATCACAGCAGGCAGGAATGGTCGAATGGCATATAGATAAGTAAGTACCCAAATAGCAGGGTATGCTATATGGCTGGTAGACAATTGGAGCAGGAAACACCAGAAGACACAGAGCCTGGCATGTAGACATACACAGCAAATGCTGCTGCATAGACAATCCAGGACTTCCATCAAACAAATTGTTAAAAACAAGGTAATCCTATTAACAGACAAATCGGGCCCTGGCTGGAAGGTAAGCAATAGTAAAGAATAGGCAAACTGAAAACTTGTTTGTAGAGAAGATACATATTGTTATAACAATGTTTATATTGTGAAAAGCACCTGAGAATAGTTTTTGTGCTTACAGCAGATGAAGGGTTAAGCAGCAGGTCTAAACCAAAAGTAAATGCAATTAGTTAGAAAACAAACAGGAGTTTTTTGAAAAGATGATTTCCATCTAAAATAAATTAATCGTGTGGCAAACTGTAAAGCACAGGGCAACTGTTTACAAGGTTTTCTGAATACTCAGAAACACACAGCTATCTGAATCGGCCTTTAAATGCCTAGGGTGGTGATGCCACAGGAGTTTGCTCTGCTACTTGAGAAACTCAATATGACCACACCAAAAGTTGGCGACCAAAGGAGAAGAGACTAGGTCTCCCTTTAGACGAGCCAGGTGAGTAACAGAGTAAATATGGAGAAGGCATGAAGGGTGGCTGAACAGTCCATAAGTAATACTGCCAACTAAGCCTTGTGCTAAATGTGTGTGTGGGTCATACACTTGAGAGCAGGGTCTGTTTCAAGAAGCAGAGCCCTTGAGAGAAGTTTCTCAGTTAAAGAGACAGTCTCTTAATAGTGGGGCATGTGTTAGATACTGTTACAAAGAGACTGGTGTGTTGGTGAGGTTTCTGTTGCAGAAACAGAGACCTGAGCAAGAAGAAAATACAAATTTATATATGTTTTATTAGCTTGGTTTATTTTGCAATGTTAAAGCATTCTCCCATGTATAAGTTATGAAACTAAAAGGCAAATTGTGTCTCTTAGGCCAGGGTCACACTTGCAAGTGCAATGTGAGAAACTCGTGTGAGGCTCTTGCATCAATACCTGGCACTGAGGACCGGAGTGTGCGACTGCATAGAAATACATACAGCTTAACGCTCCAGTCCCGAGTGCCGGCAGCAGTGCCAGGTATTGATGAGAGAGACTCACGCGAGTTTCTCGCATTGCACTCGCAATTGTGACCCGGCCTTAAAGTCAAAGTAACTAAAATGCATTATAGACTACTGTATCTGCACCTGTTCGGCCAAGTTGAGTTACCTGAATTTTATTGGTCTAAGATAGCCTTATTTTTGCCCTATACCTACTACGTAGATGTGAGCAGGCTGGCAGATGCAGTGACCGACAGGAGGCAAATCAAGGGTTAACAGATTTTAACAAAACAAAGTCTTACTCCACGCAGGGAGATAGGGAAAACATGAGGTAAAAATGCAGGCAGAATAGTGAACACGTGAGGTAAAATGCGGGCAGAATAGGGAATACCGGGGTTTGGTTGTGGAGAAATCAATGCAGATAAACAAAGAAAGTCATTCTCAATGAAGTCACTTATCCATTGGGCGTCCTCCTGACAGGAATGGTTCCGGAGTAAATAGTGGCGGCAACAGCTGTTGGTACAACGTGACGATATGTTCCTGGCTGGCAGTGTTGATTCTTTGAAACGTCCCGTGGAGTCCTCAATAAGGAGACTCTGGTGGCTGGCAATGTATAAGCCACAGTCCTGTCAATATTAAGCGAAGCTCGATGAGTATGCACAAGGGATTCAGGGAGCGGTACCCAGTCTCTGTCTCAGTCTCTGTCAGGTGGCACCCGCGCAGCACTGACCGTTAAAGAGCGATTGGCATCTCAGTGTGTGGGAGCCAACCTGCACACGGCCGGCTTCTCGTCAGAGTCCCTGCGGTAAATTTCCCTCATGGCCGAGCGACCGTCTCTGCAGCTAACGGTCCCTGAAGCAGGAGCTCTTCTTCTCTTCAGCCGCACGCTTTGCCTTTCCACCAACAACTCCTATACCTGTGCGCTGCTCTCACCCTGGTAATGCTTACACACGCCCCCTGTCAGCCCGTACATAGATCGATCCGCTTCCCTAAACTTTCCCCCGGACAGCAGAGGAGACAGCCCCGAAAGTTCCGGACCCGGCACAAGAAAGTCACCCCAGCCTGGTTTCTCTTCTTACATAGAGATGCCACCTTCTATTACTTAATACAATACAACAGCCATTCAGTCAATACAAGCAAATCATCATTATAAAGTACATATTTTATAACAGTTTTCTTCTAATGTACAGCATATTTAAAAAATAAAGCCAGTATACGTTAAAGGTGTTGTTTTGCCATAAGATAATGATGTCCCACCCTGCAGATAGGTCATCAATATTAGATAGGTGGGAACGCAATGCCTGACAAACCCAAAGATCTGCCGTTACCAGCTCCAATGGCAACTGGAAGTAAAAATTGTACTAACCTGAATAACTCACCTCTGTTCAATGTGCAATTGACAATAGCAGGGGGCTCCCCCACTGATCTCTTGTAGATCGCCTAGTGTATCCTAAGGATAGCTCATCAATATTATAAACCCAGACAACAATTCTAAGGAAAATGTTTAAACTTAGCAGGATTACATACAATGAACATCACTAAACTACCTATCATGCTTTTGTTATTAGTTCAATTATGTGTTTGATACAATTCTATAAATGTGCACTTCTACACTCATGTACACTCACACCGTCATTATTTGTTTTATGTTTATTGTTTAATCATACCAGTCCAAAAGAAAAAATATCAGAATATTAAGTAACGTAAAATATTTCAGATACCTGTAAGGTTCCTTTATTGTGAAAAACAATTAGCTAAGGTTAAGAGATATGGTGACAACCTTCTACAAGTCACACAGCTGTAACTTCCAGTGGCAGGTGTGTTCTCTATTATCTTGACACGTGTGGGACTACAAGGTAGGGCCATTAGCTATTCAGTAAAGTCAGTAAATGTTGGGCTTCATTACTTCTTCATTATGTTTGCCTAGTCGTCAGGATTCACATCCCAGTGATGTGTAGTGTATTTGTAGGTATTCTTGAATGCATATCAACCATAAATGTTGTGTTTTGTTAAACTCCTGAAATAGAAGCAAAATGATGTTAGAATAGAAACTCTAAAACCTCAAACCCTGAAATGTCATGTAAATATTGTCATTATGTATTTGCAATGGCTGACAAAATGAAATCTAAATTTGTCTTAACAAGTAACAGTAAGCACGGTTTTCCGGAAGTTGTGTAGCATGTGTGGGGACCATTAGTTACTTATTTAAAGAGAGCCTGGTATCTATTTTTTTTACATTAATGTAATGACATGTAGGTAAAAGTAATTTAATCCCGAGTAAATCCTTACCTTTCTTGTAGAAATCCATTTTGCTGTTTTAGAGAAATCCATAGTTGAAAATTTATGCTAATGACTTTCAAGCGCGGAGGGGGTGGTCACTGCACTTACGGCTCTCCTGTTCCTGACTGATAGGCCACTCATGTTCCAGTGAGTTGTTAGTCAGGGATAGGAGACAGGTTGCGAGCGAGTAAAAGTCAGGGAAGCAAGGGAAGTGCAAGTGCAGCGCTCGCCCCCTGCACTTGGAACTCATTAGCATAGAATTTCAACTATACATTTCAACAGCAAAATGGATTTCTGCAAGAAAGAAAAGGATTTAATCTGCATTAAAGCACCTTTGCATACATGCCATTAGATTAGGGCATACAATCCTGGTGACTGATTCTCCTTAAAATACAAGTAAATCTGCAATTCAGAAACAAAGGAAAGACCTACCCACAGGCCACTCAGAAGCACAAGCAGTCTAGCTCTATGAAGAGGAATATGCTGAGATCCTGGTCTGCGCATTCGCCCCCTCTGGCGGCACATGGCTTCAAGAAAATGGCCATTGTAAAAGCAATGTACTCCCCTCTGCCTCACCGCTGACACTGGGCACACAGCATTGCACCACTTCTGCCACCGCCAGCTTCCTGAGGAAGGAATCCTGCCTCCTATGATCTTGCTCCACCACCGCAATCCCCCGGTAAGCTACATTCAGACTATAAAACGCACCCCCAAAAGTGTGCCATATAGTTCAAAAAATATGGTACGTATTTAAGTTGGTCTATAGATAATTGTGAGGACCATTTCACTAGATTATAGCATTTGAAAGCACAAAAGCAGCACAAGACCATACAATTAGAGACTGGTTGTGTTGTAAAGGCTTGTGGACATAGCACTTTTATTCTCAGGCCCGAATTATTTCAATTAGTAATTATGTTCTTCTTAATATCCTAGACATGAAATGTGGTAATGTGAAGTCATCACAATCAACTCAGTTGATAGCTTTTGGAATACAGTAATTGGTCCAATGGCGGCCATATACTTTTGTACTCCAAGAAAATGAAACTAGCTGTATGTTTCAAACTAACTTAATTGTTAAGATGTGAAATTAGCTACATGTGAAATTAACAGAATCTCTACTGGACAGGGTATTCACTCCTGTCTCCTCATTATCAGTAAATGATCATTATGCCATTTTCTCTTTTCAGTCTGCTTTCACACTTGTATTGATTCAGTAATAGACGTCAGTGACTAGTTTTGATGTAAATGGAATGAAATTATTAGGGAGTAAATCTATATGTCTTTTTAAATCTGTTCTTAGGTTTGGCTTCAAAAATTGCTGAAATATTTCCCTAAGATTAGAATACTTTGATGTGATTGTCAATTATTGTAGCATGTATGTCTTTTAATTCAGAAGTTTATGAGAAAATGTGCCTTTCCTTGTAGAACAATTTGGTTCTTTTCTCATTGCTTGTGTACTACACTATTGTGAACAGCTATCAGTTAAGGGTTGCCGTAAACAGGTCTCCATCTAAATATACAACATTCACATCATTCATGAAGTATTATCTTCCTTTCCTCTTTGAAGGGTACATTTTATTTGACCTCTCTCATCACATCACATCACTCGAGTCAACATCCTCAATTACTAGTAAACTGCCTGCAGTCATTTCTGCCTTACTTGTGGAAGTAGTCTTCATTGTCTCCAGTGAGCAGTGTGATTTACTTCTAGATAGCATTCGTATTGTGCTAAGCAGTACCTCCTGTCTCTATTCTAAGCTGTCCATGTTACAATAGACAGCAGAGGAACAAGCAGACAAAGGCGACTGTCTTCCGAAACATTCTTAGATAGTGACATTACCATTGACATAATTGTTGCATGGTGATAAAGGAAATCTATGGCTTTACCCCAGCAACTCTTCACCTTATATAAGAATTACGGTGCATTTAACACTGCAAGATAATTGTGAATGAGATGCTTATTTCATGATTATCTTACGGAATGAACAGGCTGTAGATGAATGAGCGTTTTGCTCATTCATCTGGTGAAATTATCTTTTGTAAAAGTTTACCGATCAGCAGTTAATTTGTGCCGCTAGTCGGTCTGTATAAACAGGCTCTTACTTTCCATGACATTTGTCTTGTGATTACAACTTTAATTCATACTGGTAAAGAATATTGCAAAAAGTGCATATATTGATGAAGAATTCCTAATTTCTCTACAAAAAAATTAAAATGGTTACCTAGGATCAATTAAAAAATATGCCATGTTGGAAAAGCCATAAAATATTTTAAAAGTATTTTTTTACCTGGTAATTCCTCTTTACTCTGTAGCTCCTTGGAAGTCTTTGCTAATTTGTCTGCATCAATGGCATCACTATGACACACATGACCCCCTTAGCCAATCATTGACCTCATCATAGACACATGGCTGAGGACAGTGATTGGCTGCTGCAGCCAAGTAAACTATGATAGACTAGAGAACAAAAGCAGCAGCACTGTAATTATATGGGATTTAACAGGTAAGTAGAGGTTTTATCATTCAACATATTTAAACACCATTGGTTAATTTTTGCTGAACTTGAAAAATCAAATTAAACTTGGTGAAAATGTAGCTACCAATTGGAGGATTAAGGCAGAAGAATAATGGTATACCCCAAAACCCTGAATCACGATCCTTTCCTATCGTATAATGTCTGCTTATGAGGTAGATGTTGGCAGATATGCATCAGATACAGACTTGTGTGCTGGAGGAGTTTATACTTTTCTGACAGTAGATGGCAATGTTGTTACTGTTATATGATTAGTTGAATGTAAAGCATATACTTGTTGTACTTTGGTTTCACTTTCTCTCTGGTGAAAGGTCCTTCAGACTTCCTGTTATGCTGTATTAAGAAGCTGATGCATGTACCTCATGTTCTGTGTAGATAAAAGTTGAATTACCTCATATATTCTACTCTCACAAGTTTCTTCTGCGACCAAACTATGCAACAGGTTATGGGCCAAGCATAGAAGACAAAAATGATTTGGTGAATGCAAAAGAATACTTCAGAGCAATTCTCTCCAAACAATTAAGACAGGTGGGTTATGATTTGGTAGGATCCACTGAAGAACAAATATGTGTTGTCTCACCAATTATCCAGCATTGCTTCAACCAGTTCTATACAATATATATACAGCTCTGGCAAAAATTAAGAGATCGCTGCACAGTTTTATAAAAATCTGTGTCAGTTGAATTCCAACAAGAGTACACCTCATTCTACTTAATGTGCTTCTGATTAGGTGATCACCAGTACCAAATCTTATTTAATGAAGGAAAGTATAAAACACACTGCTGTTGTGTTCACAATCCTCTTGCAATAGGACAAATTGGATGGCAAAACAAGTGCTAGTAATATCCCAAAAGTGATAGGAATGAAAAAATAACTTTCAATCATGTCAAAGGAGTTGAAAAGAAAAGTCTTCAGTGAGGAAAAGAAGGGTTCAATTCTGGCTTTACTAGCAGAGGTATACAGTGAGCATCATGTTCCTCCGTCCTTAATATTTCTAAGATGGGAGTCCGTTACAACAAGGTCAAGCAGCAGATATTGGGAACAACAAGGCTACAGACTGGCAGAGGGCGAAAACGACTCGCCACTGACTGTTATCTTATTCAAATGTCACTCAGCAACAGCAGGATAACTTCAAGTGACCTACAAAAGGAATGGCAAATGGCAGCTGGGGAAAGTGCATGGCAAGAACAGCTCGTAACAGGCTCCTAGAGGCAGGGCTCAAGTCATGTAAGGGTAGAAAAAAGCCTTTCATCAATGAGAAGCAAAGGAGAGCCAGGCCAAAGTTTGCCAAAGATCATAAGGATTGGACCAAAAGAGGACAGGAGTAATGTAAATTTCTTTGATCAGTCTAATTTTCAGCTTTGCCCAACACCTGGTCGTCTAATGGTTAGACAGAGACCTGGAGAGGCGTACAAGCTACAGTGTCTTGCACCCACTGGGAAATTTGGTGGAGAATCGGTGATGATCTGGGGATACTTCAGCAAGGCTGGAATTGGGCAGGTTAATCTTGCGAAGGACGTATGAATCAAGCCGCATACATGGTTATCTTGGAAAAACAGTTGATTCCTTTTGCTCAGGCAATGCTCCCCAACTCTGAGGACTGGTTTTTCCAGCAGGACAATGCGCCATGCTACACAGTTAGGTCAATCAATGTGTGATGAAGGACCACATCATATCCCTGTCATGGCCAGCCCAATCTTCCGACCTGAACCCCATTGAAAACCTCTGGAATGTAATCAAGAGGAAGATGGATAGTCACAAGCCATCAAGCAAAGAAGAAGTGCTTAAAATTTTGTACCAGGAGTGACATAAGGTCACCCAAAAGCAGTGTGTAAGACTGTTGGAAAAGCATGCCAAGACGCATGAAAGCTGCAATTAAAAATCATGGTTATTCCACAAAATATTGAATTCTGAACTCTTCCTGAGTTAAAACATTAGTATTGTTGTTTCTAAATTATTATGAACTTGTTTTCTTACCATTATTTGAGGTCTGCAAGCAATGTTTTTTTTTGTTATTTTGACCATTTCTCATTTTCTGAAAATATATACAAAATTTAGTACTTGGAAATTCGATTGATAGGTATGTTAATGATGTGCAAATACTGGAAAGATAGAGACAACATTTTTGAAAATGTTTGATTTATTCAATATCAAGTACTGAGGATTGAGCGCTATGCACAGAAATACACATGCTTACACACCTTGGCAAGCTATCAATGAGATTATTAATGTCCAGTGATGCTGCATGTTATGGTATCATATTTAGACCATGCAAGGTGCAAGTGCATTCAGCATGGAAGAGCATTCCTCAGACAACCTAATAACATTAACTGAGTGTGAGAGAGAGAAAAAGAGAGATAGAGAGCAAGAAGAGTATTTGCATGAATTTAAGTTGTGTACATATTTTCATCCCTTCCATAATCAACATACTATAGCTAACAAAAAATCAGTATATACGTATGATGTTTATAGCATGCATTCCACTCACTGTACACTCTATATATAACTCTCTGAAGATGACCAACTTGGTAAATATTTTGTAATGCTCAGTACATCTGATAATAATCTGTAGGAGAGGGAACATCCATTAATTTAGAGCAATGATTATTGTGATTTGGCATTTCTGAGTAACAGTAACACTTATTGCACAGTCTAATTATATGAAATCTTATTGCGTATGTTTGATCAAAATTGACTGAGCATTAGTGATGAGCGAATATACTCGTTACTCGAGATTTCACAAGCATGCTCGGGTGTCCTCCGAGTATTTTTTAGTGCTCGGAGATTTAGTTTTTCTTGTTGCAGCTGAATGATTTACATCTGTTAGCCAGCATAAGTACATGTGGGGGTTGCCTGGTTGTTAGGGAATTCCCACATGTATTTATGCGGGCTAACAAATGTAAATCATTCAGCTGCGGCAAGAAAAACTAAATCTCCGAGCACTAAAAAATACTCGGAGGACACCCGAGCGTGCTCGTGAAATCTCGAGTAACGAGTATATTCGCTCATCACTACTGAGCATACATTAACATTAACAATATCAATAGAGGTATCTGTAAATATATATTTTCTTTCACAATACATTGACTATGATAGGCTTGCATTATATAATTAACGGTATCTGTGATATTCATCAATAGTTCCTTGGTTTCAACAAATATTAGATATTAATGGGCCTGATTGAGATTCTTTGCGCCGATCAAAGAAGATAACTGAGGGCCCAACCTCCATCAATACAGAACATATTCATGGATATTTATTTGAATCCATAAAGAAATTGGCCATAGTTTTAAGTTCCTCAAAGTCAACAGCAAATGACCTTACCTTCTGCTGTACCAATGGGGCCCTTTTGTACTAGGGTCCAAAATTATGTCAGGGCTCAGGCCTAATGGAACGTTCTATGCTTAAAGGGATTGTCCGGTCTAAAAAAAAGAAAAGTCTGCAGTCACTGTGTGATTCTAGACTGCCGAATTGTAACAGTGTGCAGTGTGCATACTGTAATCATTCCGCTGTACTGCCCATGCGTGTAGTCACTAGATTGCATATATTTGATTGTAACATACATGCCACCTAATCTAATCTGGAATCTCTCAGTTTCTGCATAGTGAATACAGAGGAATCGTGACACTGTGAGCATTGTACATCATTACAATCCAGCAGTCTGCATATAGTGACTGCAGACTTCTCTTGAGACCAAACGGCCCCTTTGAAGCTGGCTGGCTATATACATTAAATATGTCAGCAGAATAGTTGTCTCCCCAATAAACATGTTCATCGATCCTGACAGACATTGGATTTTTACTGACGTTGACAGGATTTAGCAAAAGTAAAATGTCTGTTGAGGATTTTAGTGTTTCTTACATCAGTACTACTAAAGCATCTGTACAACCTAGCACTACTGCATACTTTAATGCAAATTGTTACAACAAGCCTTAATCGTACATTGATTCATTAACATGTGCTAGAGATTTGAGCTCTGAAGGTTATAGAATTATTTACACTGGCTTAAAGGTTAATCTATAGTGTTGAGCGATACCTTCCGATATGCAAAGGTATCGGTATCGGATTGGATCGGCCGATACCCAAAAAATATCGGATATCGCCGGTACCGATACCCGATACCAATGCATATCAATGGGACACAAAATATCGGAATGGTTCCCAGGGTCTGAAGGAGAGGAAACTCTCCTTCAGGCCCTGGGATCCATATTCATGTGTAAAATAAAGAATAAAAATAAAAAATATTGATATACTCACCCCTCGGACAGCCCCTGGCTCTCACCGGTCCAAGCGTCTGCCTCCGTTCCTAAGAATGCAGAGTGAAGGACCTTCGATGACGTCGCGGCTTGTGATTGGTCGAGTGACCACTCATGTGACCGCTCACACGACCAATCACAAGCCGCAACGTCATCGCAGGTCCTACACTCACTGCATTCTTAGGAACGGAGGCTGCCGGTTACATCGCTAAGGTCCAGGGTCCGCCGGAGGGGTGAGTATATCCATATTTTTTATTTTTATTCTTTATTTTTTACATGAATATGGATCCCAGGGCCTGAAGGAGAGTCTCCTCTCCTCCAGACCCTGGGAACCATACACTGGGAACTTCCGATTCCGATTTCCGATATCACAAAAATATCGGAACTCGGTATCGGAATTCCGATACAGCAAATATCGGCCGATACCCGATACTTGCGGTATCGGAATGCTCAACACTATTAATCTATCTTTATCTCTTTCCCAACAACCTCTGTACTTAAACAGCGCATGTCAAGTGTAGGTGTATGGAGCAGGGTCAGGAGCTCAGCCTGTTCAATGCACATTACTTGCCGGTTTTATTGTACAGCTAGCACTTGTCGCTAGGAGCAGCGAGTGGAAAGGCAATATGGAGAAGGGGCAGGACAGCAGAGCCAAGTGCTAGGAGAGGAGAGCTGATAGAAGACTTTGCAATGTGACGCAGCTAAACTCAGCTGTGATGCTTCTCCCAGGGACCTTATCTGAAAGATGTAAGTCATACGTGTTCCAATCTCCCAACACTTTTTAATCATGCAGGAGATTAGACCCAGACTGAGAAACCTGCCCTAATTTATGGTGGGGGTGTGGTCATTTTCTGCTGAGTGTTGCTGTTAGCTTACAATTGTGCAACTCATACAGGAAGAAGTAGGACATGTCCCCAGTGAAAATTATCTAATAGCACCACTTGGAGCCAAAAGTTAACTCATTAGGTGCCAATATCTCTGCAATGGAGAGGCGAAATAATAAAACAAACAAAAAACATTTTATTCCGCTGTGCAGCCTCTATTACATTGTGTGCCCAGTTCAATATGAACAACATTTTGAAAAGTCATCTTTAAATACTATACTCGCACTGGTAAAATAAAAATAACAGACACTCACCTCCAGCTTTGGCAGCGTTCCAGTGATGTTAGCACCAATTTTTCTAGGATTTGCATGACATTGTTATGACATGTGCACACTGCAGTCAATCAATGGCTGCTAATGGGTTGCTTCGCTCACACTTACTTCGGACAAACCTTGGACGTCTGAAGGAAGTGTGAGAACAGTAGCACATTTTCAGCAACGTTGCAGCGTTCAGATTTCATAATAATACCATGCAAGCCCTGGAAGAACCAGTGACAACATCACTGGAATGGCACCAGAGGGGGAAGGTGAGTGACTGTTATTATTTTACGGGAATCTAATACTTAAGAAAGGTTTGTCAAAGTAGTGGACAGTCCCTTTTATCCATATGATAAAGACTGTAGACCAAAAAAACATTTAATAAAAAAGCAATCAATACATCATATGTTCCTGAAAATTATAAAATGAAAACTCTAACTTGCCATAAAAAACACAAGCTCTCACAGAGGTTCATCATCATCAATGGAAAAATAAAAAAATATGGATCTTAGAAGATGGTGACACAACAAAAATATTTTTTGTTAGAAGTATCTGATTTTTTTTAACTGATAAAAGTTAAAAAAAACTTTGCTAACTTAGTATCACAGTACTTGAACATACTTGAAGAATCATATTGCCAAGCTATTTGCTAGACAAAATTAAAAATGCTGTTGAGTTTTTCAATTTTTTTCACCATCCTAACATTTTACTATTTTACACTACTTGGAATTATTTTCTTTTTTTTCAGTAAATGATATGATAACTAGGATTGAACGGACCCGTGGATGTTCGGGTTCATAGAGTTCGGCTGAACTTGACACAGGACCCCGAAACCCATGTAAGTCAATGGGGACCCTAACTTCAGTGCTGTAAAATAGCTTTTCAAATGGTTTGAGTAATGTTTAGTC
Source organism: Ranitomeya variabilis (assembly GCF_051348905.1). Classification (NCBI taxonomy): domain Eukaryota; kingdom Metazoa; phylum Chordata; class Amphibia; order Anura; family Dendrobatidae; genus Ranitomeya; species Ranitomeya variabilis. Next base: position 324,828,851 of record NC_135237.1, on the reverse strand, counting down.
GGCTGCAAAATACAGTAAAATGTGGGTAAGAGCAGGACAATTGCCCTGCAAACAAATGTGGATAGGGAAATGATTTAAAGGGGCTCTTTCACCATAGCAATCATGGTAAAATAGGAAGTAGATGAATAACATAAACATTTTAACAGTGTCCCCACAGAGACTGTGGCTTGCTACTGCCAGTTCAAAAAATTTCACCCAAAGTGCATATTTCCACAACCTTTCCACAACAGCTCCAAAATTTCAGCTCCAGTGGCGTACATAACAGCCGCCGACGATGAAAAGCTGTTTGCATGATTTTGGACTGAGCTGGCCGTCCACCGCAAGGTTTACTAACAGTAGTCCATTTTAAAATTTCACTCACAGAACATGGGGCAGAGTACCTCCACAGAAGCAGCTTACAAATTTCACCCACAGACCATGGGGCAGAGTACTCCCTCAGAATCTCATTCAAAATTTCACCCACAAAGTATGGGGCAGAGTACCCCACAACTCCAAAATTTCTGCTCCAGTAGCGTATATTTCAGCAGCTGCTGATGAAAAGCTTGTAGTATGATTTTGGATCGAGCGAGGATTGCTAATGACAGTCCAGTTAAAATTTCGCCCACAGAACATGGGGCAGAGAATAGAGTCCTATATAAGCTTCTGTGTGCAATCATATACTAAGCTTCACACTCTCCATGGATTGGTAGGCTGTGAGTGGTTGTCTCATCAGTATTTTGCACCTGTGTTGCCGCCATCGTTACTACATGGGTCTCCTGCATCCTGAGTGCATTTGATTGGAGACCTGGGCACATAAACATCGCTGGCCTTTTTCTGCTCTATTAATTCTTGAATTTTTGGAGGATTTTTAGTCCTCTTTTTGTGGCTTTGCTGTTTAGTTAAGTGTTAGGGCTCACAAGCGTGAGGACCCTTGGCACGGGTTGCGACCTTGCATATTTTGGCCAAAATATCAACTGCACTTTATTTTTCGGGTTGCAGCCAGGCCCATTATTATAATTTAGTCTTGTAAACTGTGGTCTCTTTTCACATGGGATGCATTTGGATAGCGCTGGGCAGCCCGTCTGATCTAATAGTATGGGCATCACTAATAGGCTGTAAACCAGATGCTGTGCATCACCTGTTTGTGAACAGTGCCCTATACAAGCCTCTTGTGTGCAATCATATACTAAGAAATCACCCCCTCCATGGATTGGTATGCTGTGGGTGGTTGTCTCATCGGTAGTGTTGAGCATTCCGATACCGCAAGTATCGGGTATCGGCCGATATTTGCTGTATCGGAATTCCGATACCGAGATCCGATATTTTTGTGGTATCGGGTATCGGTATCGAAACAACATTAATGTGTAAAATAAAGAATTAAAATAAAAAATATTGCTATACTCACCTCTCCGACGCAGCCTGGACCTCACCGAGGGAACCGGCAGCGTTGTTTGCTTAAAATTCGCGGGTGTACTTCCTTACGTGAAGTCCCGGCTTGTGATTGGTCGCGTGCCGCCCATGTGGCCGCGACGCGACCAATCACAGCAAGCCGTGACGTAATTTCAGGTCCTTCAGGATTTTAAAATTACGTTCCGGCTTTGTGATTGGTCGCGTCGCGGTCACATGGGCGACGCGAACAATCACAAGCCGTGACGTCACGGGAGGCTGGACATGCGCGCATTTTAAAATGCGCGCGTGTCCTGCCTCCCGTGACGTCCCGGCTTGTGATTGGTCGCGTCGCCCATGTGGCCGCGACGCGACCAATCACAGCAAGCCGTGACGTAATTTTAGGTCCTTCAGGATTTTAAAATTACGTTCTGGCTTGTGATTGGTCGCGTCACGGTCACATGGGCGACGCGACCAATCACAAGCCGTGACGTCACGGGAGGCAGGACAAGCGCGCATTTTAAAATGCGCGCGTGTCCAGCCTCCCGTGACGTCACGGCTTGTGATTGGTCGCGTCGCCCATGTGACCGCGACGCGACCAATCACAAAGCCGGAACGTAATTTTAAAATCCTGAAGGACCTGAAATTACGTCACGGCTTGCTGTGATTGGTCGCGTCGCGGCCACTGTTGTGGATTCTGTTTGTGGGCTCCCTCTGGTGGTTACTGCTGGTACTGGGTGACTTTGGTGGGTTGCGGCCTTTGGTTTCCACCTGTCCATCAGAGGCTGGGTGTTTCCTATTTTACCTGGCCTTTCTGTCATTCCCTTGCCGGCTATCAATGTATTCAGATGTGCTCTGTTTGGTTCCTGCCTACCTGCTCCCAGATCTTTCAGGATAAGCTAAGTGCTGATTTTCAGTTGTTTGGTTTTTTGTCCAGCTTGCTTATTATGTCTCTATGCTAGCTGGTAGCTCTAGTGGACTGAGGTTCTCCCCATGTGCCATGAGTTGGCACATGGGTTCTTGTAATCTCAGGATGGTTTTTTGATTAGGGTTTTTTGCTGACCGCTCAGACCCCTTTTGTATCGTTCTGCTTTCTAGTTTACAGCGGGCCTCAATTTGCTGAACCTATATATATCATCTCTATGTGTGTGCCTTCCTCTCATTTCACCGTCAATACATGTGGGGGGCAACTATACCTTTTGGGGTTCATTCCTCTGGAGGCAAGTGAGGTCTTATTTTCTCTGCAGTACTAGTTAGCTCTTAGGCTGGTGCGTGGCGTCTAGAACTAACGTAGGCACGCTCCCTGGCTATCTCTAGTTGCGTTTGTCAGGCGTAGGGCAGCGGTCAGCCCAGGTTCCATCACCCTAGAGCTCGTCCGATATTTTGTATTACTTTGCTTGTCCTTTGCTATCCCTAGCCATTGGGATTCATGACAGTATAGCCGGCCCACAAAGTGTTAATTGTTTGGGCTGAAGCAGGAGAAAAATAAGTGTTTAAGGGAAATTTTTTTTTTTTTTTTTTTCCTTCAGAGTTTTGCTGCCTAGCCCTTAATTGCTGTCTAGCTGCTTCTTACCTCCTCTTAACCCTTGAATGGCTCTGATATTAGCTGTTTAACATGGATGTCCAGAGTTTGGCTTCCAGCCTGAGTAATCTCGCGGCAAAAGTTCAAAACATACAGGATTTTGTTGTTCACACTCCCATGTCTGAACCTAGAATTTCTATTCCAGAGTTCTTTTCTGGAGATAGATCTACCTTCCTGAATTTCAGGAACAATTGTAAATTGTTTCTTTCTTTAAAATCTCGCTCCTCTGGAGACCCTGCTCAACAGGTCAAGATTGTAATATCTTTCCTGCGGGGCGACCCTCAGAATTGGGCATTTGCATTGGCACCAGGGGATCCTGCATTGCTCAATGTGGATGCGTTTTTTCTGGCATTGGGATTGCTCTATGAGGAACCCAACCTGGAGATTCAGGCTGAAAAGGCTTTATTAGCCCTCTCTCAGGGGCATGATGAAGCGGAAATATATTGTCAAAAATTTCGGAAATGGTCGGTGCTTACTCAGTGGAATGAGTGGGCCCTGGCTGCTAACTTCAGAAATGGTCTTTCCGAGGCCATTAAGGATATTATGGTGGGGTTCCCTACGCCTACAGGTCTGAATGAGTCGATGGCTATGGCCATTCAGATTGATCGGCGTTTACGGGAGCGCAAACCCGTGCACCAGTTGGCGGTGTCTTCTGAACAGGCACCTGAGACTATGCAATGTGATAGAATTCAGTCCAGAAGTGAACGGCAAAATTATAGGCGGATAAATGGATTGTGTTTTTATTGTGGTGATTCAGCTCATGTTATATCAGCATGCTCTAAACGCACAAAAAGGGTTGATAAATCTTTTGCCATTGGTACTCTGCAGCCTAAGTTCATTTTGTCTGTGACCCTGATTTTTTCACTGTCTTCCATTTCCGTCGATGCCTATGTGGATTCAGGCGCTGCCCTGAGTCTTATGGATTGGTCATTTGCTAAACGCTGCGGTTTTAGTCTGGAGCCTCTGGAAGTTCCTATCCCTCTGAAGGGAATTGACTCTACACCATTGGCTATGAATAAGCCGCAGTATTGGACACAAGTGACCATGCGCATGACTCCCGTTCATCAGGAGGTGATTCGCTTCCTTGTACTGTATAATTTACATGATGTACTAGTGCTTGGTCTGCCATGGTTACAAACTCATAATCCTGTCCTGGACTGGAAAACAATGTCTGTGTTAAGCTGGGGATGTCAGGGGGTTCATGATTATGCACCTCCGATTTCAATCGCTTCATCTACTCCTTCTGAGATCCCTGCGTTTTTGTCTGACTATAGGGATGTTTTTGAGGAGCCTAAGCTCAATTCGCTCCCTCCTCATAGAGATTGTGACTGTGCTATAGAATTGATTCCTGGCAGTAAGTTCCCTAAGGGTCGTTTATTTAATCTGTCACTGCCAGAGCATACTGCTATGCGGAATTATATTAAGGAGTCCTTGGAAAAGGGACATATTCGTCCATCTTCGTCCCCTCTGGGAGCAGGTTTTTTTTTCGTGGCAAAAAAAGATGGTTCCCTGAGGCCTTGTATAGATTATCGCCTTCTGAATAAGATTACAGTCAAATATCAGTATCCACTGCCATTATTGACTGATTTGTTTGCTCGCATTAAGGGGGCTAGGTGGTTCACTAAGATAGATCTTCGCGGTGCGTATAATCTGGTGCGGATAAAACAGGGTGACGAGTGGAAAACCGCATTTAATACGCCTGAGGGCCATTTTGAGTATTTGGTAATGCCTTTTGGACTCTCCAATGCTCCGTCAGTCTTTCAGTCATTTATGCACAATATTTTCCGTGAATATCTGGATAAGTTTATGATTGTGTATTTGGATGATATTTTGGTGTTTTCTGATGACTGGGAGTCTCATGTTTTACAGGTCAGGAAGGTGTTTCAGGTTCTGCGGGCCAATTCTCTGTTTGTGAAGGGCTCAAAGTGTCTCTTCGGAGTCCAGAAGATTTCTTTTTTGGGATAAATTTTTTCTCCTTCTACTATTGAGATGGATCCCGTCAAGGTTCAGGCGATTTGTGACTGGACACAACCTACATCTGTTAAGAGCCTTCAGAAGTTCTTGGGGTTTGCTAATTTTTATCGTCGGTTCATTGCTAATTTTTCCAGTATTGTTAAACCTTTGACTGATTTGACTAAAAAGGGTGCTGATGTTGCTGATTGGTCTCCTGCGGCCGTGGAGGCCTTTCAGGAACTTAAGCGCCGGTTTTCTTCTGCTCCTGTGTTGTGTCAACCAGATGTTTCACTTCCTTTTCAGGTTGAGGTTGATGCTTCCGAGATTGGAGCGGGGGCGGTTTTGTCACAGAGAAGTTCTAATGGCTCGGTGATGAAGCCATGTGCATTCTTCTCTAGAAAATTCTCGCCCGCCGAGTGCAATTATGATGTGGGTAATCGGGAGCTTTTGGCCATGAAGTGGGCATTTGAGGAGTGGCGTCATTGGCTTGAGGGTGCTAAACATCGTGTGGTGGTCTTGACTGATCACAAGAATCTCATTTACCTTGAGTCTGCCAGGCGTTTGAATCCTAGACAGGCTCGTTGGTCGTTGTTTTTTTCTCGTTTCAATTTCGTGGTTTCATACCTGCCAGGTTCAAAGAATGTGAAGGCAGATGCTCTTTCCAGGAGTTTTGTGCCTGACTCTCCTGGAGACTCTGGGCCTACTGGTATCCTTAGGGATGGGGTAATATTGTCCGCCGTATCCCCAGACTTGCGACGTGCATTGCAGGAGTTTCAGGTGGATAAACCGGATCATTGTCCACCAGAAAGACTGTTTGTTCCGGATGATTGGACCAGTAGAGTCATCTCCGAGGTCCATTCTTCTGTGTTGGCTGGTCATCCTGGAATATTTGGTACTAGAGACTTGGTGGCCAGGTCTTTTTGGTGTCCTTCCTTGTCTAGGGATGTGCGTACCTTTGTGCAGTCTTGTGAAGTGTGTGCTCGAGCTAAGCCTTGCTGTTCTCGGGCCAGTGGGTTGTTGTTATCCTTGCCCATCCCGAAGAGGCCTTGGACGCACATTTCCATGGATTTTATTTCTGATCTCCCGGTTTCACAGAAAATGTCCGTTATCTGGGTGGTGTGTGACCGCTTTTCTAAGATGGTTCATTTGGTGCCCTTGCCTAAGTTGCCTTCCTCCTCTGAGTTGGTCCCTTTATTTTTTCAGAACGTGGTTCGTTTGCATGGGATTCCGGAGAATATCGTTTCTGACAGGGGATCCCAGTTTGTGTCTAGATTTTGGCGGACGTTTTGTGCCAAGATGGGCATTGATTTGTCTTTCTCGTCTGCATTCCATCCTCAGACGAATGGCCAGATGGAGCGAACTAATCAGACCTTGGAAACTTATTTGAGGTGTTTTGTTTCTGCTGATCAAGATGACTGGGTTGCTTTTTTGCCGCTGGCCGAATTTGCTCTTAATAATCGGGCTAGTTCTGCCACGTTGGTCTCTCCTTTTTTTTGTAATTCGGGGTTTCATCCTCGTTTTTCCTCTGGTCAGGTGGAGTCTTCGGATTGTCCTGGAGTGGACGTGGTGGTGGACAGGCTACATCAGATTTGGAATCAGGTGGTGGACAATTTGAAGTTATCTCAAGAGAAGACTCAGCAGTTTGCTAATCGCCGTCGCCGCGTGGGTCCCCGACTTCTTGTTGGGGATTTGGTGTGGTTGTCTTCTCGTTTTGTCCCTATGAAGGTCTCTTCTCCTAAGTTCAAGCCTCGGTTCATCGGTCCTTATAGGATCTCGGAGATTCTTAACCCTGTATCTTTTCGTTTGGATCTCCCAGCATCGTTTGCTATTCATAATGTGTTCCATCGGTCGTTGTTGCGGAGGTATGAGGTGCCCGTTGTTCCTTCGGTTGAGCCTCCTGCTCCGGTGCTGGTGGAGGGAGAATTGGAGTATGTTGTTGAGAAGATCTTGGATTCTCGTGTTTCCAGACGCAAACTCCAGTATTTGGTTAAGTGGAAGGGTTATGGTCAGGAGGATAATTCCTGGGTGGTCGCCTCCGATGTTCATGCGACTGATTTGGTCCGCGCCTTCCATAGAGCTCACCCTGATCGCCCTGGGGGTTCTCGTGAGGGTTCGGTGACCCCTCCTCAAGGGGGGGGTACTGTTGTGGATTCTGTTTGTGGGCTCCCTCTGGTGGTTACTGCTGGTACTGGGTGACTTTGGTGGGTTGCGGCCTTTGGTTTCCACCTGTCCATCAGAGGCTGGGTGTTTCCTATTTTACCTGGCCTTTCTGTCATTCCCTTGCCGGCTATCAATGTATTCAGATGTGCTCTGTTTGGTTCCTGCCTACCTGCTCCCAGATCTTTCAGGATAAGCTAAGTGCTGATTTTCAGTTGTTTGGTTTTTTGTCCAGCTTGCTTATTATGTCTCTATGCTAGCTGGTAGCTCTAGTGGACTGAGGTTCTCCCCATGTGCCATGAGTTGGCACATGGGTTCTTGTAATCTCAGGATGGTTTTTTGATTAGGGTTTTTTGCTGACCGCTCAGACCCCTTTTGTATCGTTCTGCTTTCTAGTTTACAGCGGGCCTCAATTTGCTGAACCTATATATATCATCTCTATGTGTGTGCCTTCCTCTCATTTCACCGTCAATACATGTGGGGGGCAACTATACCTTTTGGGGTTCATTCCTCTGGAGGCAAGTGAGGTCTTATTTTCTCTGCAGTACTAGTTAGCTCTTAGGCTGGTGCGTGGCGTCTAGAACCAACGTAGGCACGCTCCCTGGCTATCTCTAGTTGCGTTTGTCAGGCGTAGGGCAGCGGTCAGCCCAGGTTCCATCACCCTAGAGCTCGTCCGATATTTTGTATTACTTTGCTTGTCCTTTGCTATCCCTAGCCATTGGGATTCATGACAGGCCACATGGGCGGCACGCGACCAATCACAAGCCGGGACTTCACGTAAGGAAGTAAACCCGCGAATTTTAAGCAAACAACGCTGCCGGTTCCCTCGGTGAGGTCCAGACTGCGTCGGAGAGGTGAGTATAGCAATATTTTTTATTTTAATTCTTTCTTTTACACGTTAATATGGATCCCAGGACCTGAAGGAGAGTTTCCTCTCCTTCAGACCCTGGGAACCATCAGGGATACCGTCCGATACTTGAGTCCCATTGACTTGTATTGGTATCGGGTATCGGTATCGGATTGGATCCGATACTTTGCCGGTATCGGCTGATACTTTCCGATACCGATACTTTCAAGTATCGGACGGTATCGCTCAACACTACTCATCGGTATTTTGCACCTATGTTGCCGCCATCTTTACTACATGGGTCTGCTGCAACCTGATAGTGCATTTGTTTGGAGACCTGGGCAGGTGAACATTGCTGCCCTTTTTCTGCTGTATTAAGGCAGAGAACCACCACAGAAAAATTTCACCCACAGAGCATGGGGCAGAGTACCCCTGCAAAATGTTATTAAAAACTTCACCCACAGAGCAAGAGGCAGAATACTCCCACAGAAGCAGCTTACCAAATTTCACCTACAGAGCATGGTGCAGAGCACCCCCTCAGGATCCTAATAAAAATGTAACCCACAGAGCATTGGAACAGTACACTCACAGAAGCAGCTTTCTAATTTCACCCACTGATCATGGGGAACAGTACACACACAGCTTACTAATTTTAACCACAGAGCATGGGGCACAGTATCCCCACAGAAGTTGATTAAAAATTTCACCCCCAGACAATGGGGCACCATACCACCACATGCAGGGATGCAGCATACACACAGCAGCTTAAAGGCACAGTACTCCTACAGGTGAGGTTGCAGAGTACACACAGCAACTTTTTTCCAGAGTGCGCAGTCAGATTATGTCCCTCACTCTAGCTGAGTCCTGTCACCAAATTGATAAGAGCAGAATGGTGGCAGCACTCATAATCCGGTCTTTATACAGGCAGGGTCACATAGTGTGTCGGTCAATGACAGTCATGCCAAGCTCCAGAAGTGTCCACAGTCTAAAACAGTGTTCCTCAACTCCGTTCCTCAAGAGCCACCAACAGGTCATGTTTTCAGGATTTCCTGTTATGATCCCAATGGCAGAGGATCTCAGAGATTTCAGCAAAGTCTGCAAAACATAAATACCAGCTCATAGGGAAGTGGTAACTAGGCTGACCGTATATCTGATCCTAGCACAACCAACTAACAGTAGCCGGGGAACGTACCTACGTTGATCCTAGACGTCTCGCGCCAGCCGGAGAACTAACTAACCCTGTCAGGGAAAATAAGACCTCTCTTGCCTCAAGAAGAAAGACCCCAAAGTTATAGTACAAGCCCCCAACAAATAATAACGGTGAGGTAAGAAGAAAAGACAAACGTAAGAATGAACTAGATTTTAGCAAAGAGAGGCCCACTGACTAATAGCAGAAGATAGTAAGATGACTTATACGGTCAGCAAAAAACCCTGCAAAATATCCACGCTGAATATCCAAGAACCCCCGAACCGACTAACGGTGAGGGGGGAGAATATCAGCCCCCTAGAGCTTCCAGCGAAATCAGGAATCACATATTGTACAAGCTGGACAAAAATAAGAACAATGCAAATAAACAAAAATAAGAAAGCAGGACTTAGCTTATCTTGCAAGGAACCAGGACCTGAAGACAGGAGCAAACAGAAATGAACTGATTACAACGATGCCAGGCACTGGACTGAGAATCCAGGAAGTTTAAATAGCAACACCCCAGGCCTAACGAACCAGGTGAGTACCAACCTGGGGAAAGACAATCCAAGAGCCAACCACTAGTGACCACAAGAGGGAGCCAAGAAGTATAGTTCACAACATTTCCTTAGTATTGCACAGGTGACTGAATGCTTGCCTGTCCAGGTGATGTAATTATCACCTGTGCAATACTAAGAAAATCCTGAAAACATGACCTGTTGGTGGCTCTTGAGGACCGGAGTTGGGGAACACTGGTCTAAATGCTTGTTGATTGGCTGCACTGCAGCCTTTCAACAAGCTTTATTAGTCTGGTGAACCCAAACAGGAAACCAGACCTACATTACAAAGTCCGTGTTCGGGGTTCGGTATCGGACAGTAGAATTTTACCATTTCGGTTCGGTCTTCCCTAATGATAACATATTATACAGTGGGTATGGAAAACATTCAGACCCCTTTGCATTTTCACTCTTTGCTTCATTGCAGCCATTTGGTAAATTCCAAAAAGTTCATTTTTTTCTCATTAATGCACAATCTGCACCCCATCTTGACTGAAAAAAACAGAAATGTAGAAATTTTTGCAAATGTAATAAAAAAGAAAAACAGAAATATCACATGGTCGTAAGTAATCATACCCTTTGCTCAGACACTCATATTTAAGTCACATGCTGTCCATTTCCTTGTGATCCTCCTTGAGATGGTTCTACTCCTTCATTGGAGTCCAGCTGTGTTAAATTAAACTGATAGGACTTGATTTGCAAAGGCACACACCTGTCTATATAAGACCACACAGCTCACAGTGCATGTCAGACCAAATGAGAATCATGAGGTCAAAGGAACTGGCCAAGGAGCTCAGAGACAGAATTGTGGCACACATCTGGCAAAGGTTACAAAAAAATTCTGCAGTACTCAAGGTTCCTTAGAGCACAGTGGCCTCCATAATATTTAAATGGTAGAAGTTTGGGACCACCAGAAGTCTTCCTAGACCTGGCCGTCCAGGCAAACTGAGCAATCGTGGGAGAAGATCCTTGGTGAGAGAGGTAAAGACGAACCCCAAGATCACTGTGCCTGAGCTCCAGAGATGCAGTAGGGAGATGGGAGAAAGTTCCGCAAAGTCAGCTATCACTGCAGCCTTCCACCAGTAGGGCCTTTATGGCAGACTGACTAGACTGAAGCCTCTCCTCAATGGAAAACATATGAAAGCTCTCATAGAGTTTGCTAAAAAACACATAAAGGACTCCCAGACTATGAGAAATTAGATTCTCTGGTTTGATGAGATGAAGATAGACCTTTTTGGTAAAAATTGTAAGCGGTATGTGTGGAGAAAACAAGGCACTGCTTATCACCTGCCCAATACAATCCCAACAGTGAAACATGGTGGAAGCAGCATCATGCTATGGGGGTGTTTTTCAGCTGCAGGGACAGGATGACTAGTTGTCATTAGTGTTGAGCGATACCTTCCGATACTTGATAGTATCCCGATAAAATATCGGATATCGCCGATACCGATACCCAATACCAATACAAGTCAATGGGACACAAGTATCAGAAGCTATCCTGGATGGTTCCCAGGGTCTGAAGGAGAGGAAACTCTCCTTCAGGCCCTGGGATCCATATTCATGTAAGCCGGGACGTCATCGCAGGTCCTAAACTCCTCATTCTTAGGAACGGAGGCTGCCGGTTACATCGGTAAGGTCCAGGGGCCGCCGGACGGATGAGTATATCCATATTTTTTATTTTAATTCTTTATTTTTTACATGAATATGGATCCCAGGGCCTGAAGGAGAGTCTCCTCTCCTCCAGACCCTGGGAACCATACACTGGGAACTTCCGATTCCGATTTCCGATATCACAAAAATATCGGAACTCGGTATCGGAATTCCGATACCGCAAGTATCGGCCGATACCCGATACTTGCGGTATCGGAATGCTCAACACTAGTTGTCATTGAAGGAAACATGAATGCGGCCAGGTACAGAAATATCCTGGATGAAAACCTCTTCCAGAGTGCTCTGGACCACAGACTTGACTGAAGGTTCACCTTCCAACAAGACAATGACCCTAAGAACACAACTAAAATAACAAAGGAGTGGCTTCAGAAAAACTATGTGGCCATTCTTGACTGGCCCACGCCAGAGCCCTGACCTAAACCCAAGTGAGCATCTCTGGAGAGGCCTGAAAATATCTGTCCACCAACACTCACCATCCAACCTGACGGAACTGAAGAGGATCTCCAAGGAAGAATGGCAGAGGATCCCCAAATCCAGGTGTGAAAAACTTGTTGCATCATTCCCAAGAAGACTCATGGCTGTACTAGCTCAAAAGGGTGCTTCTACACATTACTGAGCAAAGGATCTGAATACTTATGACCATGTGATATTTCAGCTTTTCATTTTTTAATAAATTTGCAAAAATCTCTACATTTCTTTTTTTTCAGTCTTGATGGGGTGCAGAGTGTACATTAATGAGAAAAAGAAAGAACTTTTTTGAATTTACCAAATGGCTGCAATGAAACAAAGAGTGAAAAATTTAAAGGGGTCTGAATACTTTTAATACCCAGTGTATGATATAATGAATCAAATCATTCAAAACTAAGAGTTGTTACACAAAAAACAAAACAAGCCCTGATATGGCTACATCAACAGTAAAATAAAAATGTAGGGGAGGAAGACTAAAGTACAAAAATGAAAATTGGCAATTAATTGGGACTATAGGAGATAATGGGGATTAATTATGTTTGTTAGCCTAAAAATGAGCAAGAAGATGACTATATGCTTTTACATTCATCTCTTGCCATAATTTACGCTTGCTAAGTGTAAATTATGATATAAACTATATGGAAAAATATTGGCTAATCCTTTGCATTTGGGAAGGTGGAGCAGATAATGAATGAGATCAAGGGTGGAAATTTAGTCAGGTCTACAAAATTTTAAAGGTTGTAAAAATACATGTTGAAAATTTATAAATTCTTGTGTGTATGGTAAAGTGGAGTGTTTTCCCTTCTTTTAATCATACGGATTATGGAAGTCTGGCTATTTGCTGACTAAGGATAATAAAAAGAACATAATGGCACTTTTCATACAATTCCCTGTGTTATGGCAAGGTATCTTCTCAACAGGTGAGGTAATCTGACTTACCTTTTATTATCCTGGGTAACACATGCATTTATCTGGTCTGACAAGCAGCACAGAAGTTTAAAGTACTTAGAATATGTTTGTAAAACATGGACGAATCTCCTATATAATAAAAGTATTCTTTACTATGTGTACGGGATAAATGTGATCTGTATTACTAGCTTGTTAACTTCTGAGAATGGCATATGTTTATCTTCTTCTATTCCACCCAAAACTGAAAAAAGTCAAGTAGGACTATTCAGACCTAAAAGTCTTGCTCATTTTATCACCAAAGGATAATTCTCACATTAGAGCACAAAGAAGAAACAAGAAATGGAGAATCCAGTAATCTCATGAAAGAAACGACCAAAACATTTAATGTTCTTATCTTATGACTACATTAGACGACTGCAAGGTTGACCATTGCTGCTGAATTATCCGGTGTGGAGAAAAGCAAATCTTCAGCATTTTGCGGGGTTCATATGATCCTTGGAGTGACAGAACCTATTGTTAGGCCTAATCTCTTGCCTTATTATATTTTCTTAACATCATATTGTACAATTCAAAAGACTAAAGAAGAGAGATATTGTCCCAACGCAACACCGAAAAGTGTCATACAGCAAACCTGCTAGAAACACTGACGCTTAGCAATATGCCAAAATATTACAGGAAAAGAATACCAATTTAAGTCTTTTTACTGGTCATCCCCTTTGACCATTATCACTATATATATAAATGTCACTAATTGTTGAGATGGTATTGCATGCCTAAATGATGACTCTGGCAATAGCTGTTCCTAGGCCACAATAACAACTGAGAGAATTATTTTGATTGAAATGTCCATCAGATCATTGTGAAAAACTGTAAAAGGCTCTGAAAGGCTTCAACCAATCAATGACTGCTGATTGGCAGCAGCAGTCACAAGAAAAAGCGTACACCGGACCACCTGGAGACCCAGCGCCAATGGTATCAATTATGATTTTCTTTTTATTTTATAATGGGCAATTTAGCTATTAGGAAAGGGGTATCCATAGTGCACAACCCATTTAAATCCACAAAACATTCCCCTATTGTTTAAAAGTTTATTCAATATAACTGACACAGAAGCTTGCTTATTTCTTAAAGAGGTTATACATTACTCTGATAATCCCTTCTCAATCTCTGCTTTCCCCAGTAATATAATAACACTTCTCACCTCTGGCTCTAGTGCCATTCTACCAGTGTCAGCACTGGCTCTCTCGGGGATCACGTGACATCGTTATGTTACATGATCCCTGAGGCCAATCAATGGCTGCTTCACTCTCCCCGCCTTTGGATCAATCACATACATCTTGACAAAGTGAGAGCACAGCAGCTCTGACTTCCTCCAGATGCATGTGATTTGTTGCTATGTCACGCAATCCCTGGAAGAGTCAGTGCCAACACCACTGGAATGGCACCAGGAATGGAGGTAAGTATAAATGTCATTATTTCACTGGGGGAGAACATAGGGATTGAAAGTGGTTAAGAAACCACTTTAAAAAGTTTGGCCCACTAAGAAAAACTATCACATATCCACACAATAAGTATTGGATATATGGTGACTAGTACTCCCACTGATCACAATAAATGGGGCGCAGTGAATTCTGTTTGAATGGATCCATGGTAAGGCTTGTGCTCTCCCTTCAATGGCTATGGGACTGACGGAGATGGCTGGATACACGGTTTGGCTATCTGCCAAAGACAATGAATAGAGTAACTCTTTTAAGTGAGGGGAGCTTATACCTATAGTTCATTTATTGGATGACGCAACTACATGCAGTAATTGAGCTTGGGTGAGGCATCGTAAAGATACCCTGATCTAAATAGATTTCCTGGTGGCACTGAATCTCTGCCTAGCATTCTGAATGTGTGTGGTCATACATATGGTCAGCAATTTCCTCAGAGTGCTTACCACACCATAGTTCAGAATGTTTCATAAAGTAATTGAATTACATAATATAATTATAACACTAAATTCCTAATTAAGAAAAAAAACAAACAGGGAAAATATTGCTTCGTAAACAACTGTTTCAGGCATGAGGAAGTGTAATCCCTTATTACATGATGTAATGTTATGTAATTTACTTCTGACTAAGCAAAGAAAGATTGTAAATAATCTCGAGATCAACAAAAAGGTATTATTAGGGATTACTTACTTCCAACTGTATTGTTATGTGCTTGAGTAATGCTGATTTTTGGTGTGTCTGCATTTGTTTAGTATGTGCTACAATTTTGGGATACATACCTTAAACTAACCACTATTGATGACACCACATCGGTGTGCTTCGTAGTTCACTCACGATGAATAATCAACAGAATTTAGTCCTGTATAATACTGTAAGCATGGACCTTTTTTATTAGGAATTGGAAAATAAAGAATGGACCATCTGCTGCTGTACATCTAGAGAACAAATCGCCAAAGAAAGGGGATTCTTTACTGTAAGAGCAATGAAACTATGGAACTCTCTGCCAGAGGAAGATGTGATGGTTAATTCTATCTAACATAACTAACATATATTCTATCTAACATAAATAGAGCTTAATTTAATATAATATTACACGATATACAGTATGTATCAGATTATTAAAGTCAAGTCATTGATCCAACGATTTATTCCAAATTGCCATATTTAGAGTCATTTTTCTGTCCTAATGAGAAACAATTGGTCACCATTTTTTTCTTACTCCCTCTAGATCAACATTCCAGAATAGTTGAACTTGATTGTAAGCAGAGTAATTAAAGTATTATGTTATAATAATGAATAAAGGAGTGATTTTGTTTGGACCAATCTTCGTATATTCTGCTAGGGAATATGAAGGCAATGGAAGAATAGGAATAGATTGTCCACACATTATGTGAATGGTTTCGTCAGGGGGAAGACTCAGGAAGTGCCGAGTTGTCCTTTTAGAGATCAGTGATCAGAATGCTTACACATTGTAACAGAAATTCCCTTTTGTTATAATATTGAAAATGGTATGTGATCTGCAGGAAGGATGTTATAGAGCAGTAGGAGCTGATCAGATTGATATGCAATTTTTTAGGAAAAGTTTAAGTTTTATTCATTTAAATCCCAAGTGTTTGTATGCTTAAGAGTTCAGGGGGCGGTACCAGTCAGTGATTCACAGTTTTCTCTATATATTTGTGCATTTAAATATAGTTGTCAATCATTGAGTAAGATTGCCTATTGTCTACTGGACTCAATCATAAAAACACCAGGGATTTCAATTAATAAAATACCAGTTTTACTGAATATTCTAATAATATTAATAATATTACAGCAGGTTTTGGAACTCCAAATGTCCACCAGCTAGCGTGTTGCTCTCCTTTTGGTGGTTTGGGGACCTAGATTCTGCTTCCAGTTTCTTTTTAAGTTATCGTCAAAATAATAGTCTCAATGATAATTAAATGGTTAAACTACAAGTCTGCTGTCATGCTATGTGACTTCTTTGGTGCCGAGGCCAGGAACAGAAAGTCATGTGACCGCAAATATGTGATATTCATACATCCAGCCACATTCCTACTAGACTGTTTCCGGCCTCACTCAACACACTTTGCATTGGGCGAGGCTGCACCCATCTAGTCGAAATGTAGTCGGGAGTATGTGTATTGCATAGAGTGACTGCAGACTTGCCCTTGCCAGACAACCCCTTTAAGTAATATCGGTCATTCAATGTAATAAAGAACTACAGTACAACTCCATTCAGTTAATGCTCAAAAATAGCTGGGGTCCCAGACGATAAACCCCACTAATCATAATAATGTGGCACATGATAGTGATATGCCTTAAGAATTTAAGGCCGAAATATTCTTTTATATGTACCTTATAGTGTCAACTCAACCTCCAGTCATCAGTCTATTATACATAATAACAAAATATCTAATACCAATTTCATGACAAGTAGAGTGTGGCTCTTGGCTTTATCATTGTACTCGCTCCTTTGTCGGAAACAGTATGTTAAACAGATGTGAGTGCCCTCTGGCCCTTTACACTTTCTTAATGAGCTGCTCGTCACATTAGTGTAGTAATGTAAGAGGATGTACTGTCTTTATGTGGAGGTGTAAAGTTATATTGGAGCTAATGAAGTACAGTTTTGCAATTTAACACACCATTAAACACAATTTGAAACCACAACTATACATAGTGTATTCAATAGCCATTTCAGAAGTGTCAGTGCACTGATAAATGTCACTCTGAGTAAATTAGACCTTTAGGGTATTTGTGTTTGTCTTCCCTTCCGTGTCCTCTAGGTCAGATTTCCTTAGTTTGCTAGTAAAAAAGAAATATTTATAAAGACCATTTTATTTTCTCTGTTCTTGCATTGTAAAAACACAAACATGAGAACAAAAGGCCTATTCCTGGCACAATAAAAGCAGCTTACTATGTGTATCGTTACATGTACATATGCTCAGTGTTCTTATTTGCTTGCCATTTGTGAATTATTTTAAGTATGGGTTTGAGGTTAAGTTTATAAAACTGGGTTTGCCACATTTTTCTCCCCCAAAAAATGGGACAAAAGCAAGCATAGTACGTCAATTGCTGATCACAAAGCAAATATATATTCAAGCCATTTTTACTGAAAGTTTAAGATCAAACATGCTTAACAACTTTTCAGAGTGTCTCTTTATTCCCAAATAGTATGAGTATAGATGAGAGGATCATCCCAATGCAAATCAAGCTCAAATTAAATTCCCTGAAATTTGCAGGTCCCTGCAAATGTAATTAATTTGCAATTCTATTTGAAAGGATTGCAAAACAAATTCCCAATGCCATTTCACACTCTTTTGAGGTTACAGCAGCCAGAGAGCAAACTAATTGTGTCTGGCGCAAATCCATAGGCTTCCTCATAATGCTTTGAAGCTATCACATCTAGTGTTGAGCGATACCGTCCGATACTTGAAAGTATCGGTATCGGAAAGTATCGGCCGATACCGGCAAAGTATCGGATCTAATCCGATACCGATACCCGATACCAATACAAGTCAATGGGACTCAAGTATCGGACGGTATCCCTGATGGTTCCCAGGGTCTGAAGGAGAGGAAACTCTCCTTCAGGCCCTGGGATCCATATTAATGTGTAAAAGAAAGAATTAAAATAAAAAATATTGCTATACTCACGTCTCCGACGCAGCCTGGACCTCACCGAGGGAACCGGCAGCGTTCTTTGCTTAAAATGCGCGCGTTTACTTCCTTCCGTGACGTCACGGCTTGTGATTGGTCGCGTGCCGCCCACGTGGCCACGACGCGACCAATCACAGCAAGCCGTGACGTAATTTCAGGTCCTGTATGCCTAATTCTGCATTCAGGACCTGAAATTACGTCACGGCTGGGATGAAAAAGCAGCCCTGGCACACAACCCCCACCAGCCCACATACTAAAACAAACTCCCTATTGAAGCACAATGAAAAGTTCAGCAAATTTTATTTACTTGGTTATGCCGCTCACCACTCCTTTAAAGGTGTTGTTTGATAAGCCATGTGTGAATGGAGCTGCAGTGCACATTATTGACCACCGCTCAATTCATGGTGATGGTCCCGGCTATCAAACCCCTAGCAATTAGAAAGTTAGCCCATATTACAATAATGGGGATAACTTCCAAACTTGTGATAACCCCTTTAAACAGGTTGTTCAGGATTAGCTTTTATTTGCCCATAGGATTGAATACATAGAAAATAATAAACCCACCAATACTGACCCTCCCCAAGTTTAATGCCACCTCTCCTTCAACAGGACAGGAGAAGTGGTACTGTATAGCATATATATTGAATAATACAGATACTGAGGATTACACCCAGTATACAGGACAGGAGAAGTGGTACTATGCTTTGTATATATACAGAATAATACATACAGTGGGGGAAAAACGTATTTATTCAGCCACCAATTCTGCGAGTTCTCCCACTTAAAAAGATGAGAGAAGCCTGTAATTGACATCATAGGTAGACCACAACTATGAGTCAAAATGAGAAAACAAATCCAGCCACTAACCATGAGTGGAGAAAAAGTGTTGGTGTTATCATTCATATTCACTGTAAAAAGGCCAAGAAAGCAAAAATTCTGCCAGGTATTTAAACCTTTGAGCTCAACTGTATACACTGCACAGTACCACTTGTCCTGTCCTGTATACACACTGCACAGTACCACTTTTTCTATTCTGATCTAAAGTTCACATACTCAATTTCTTAATACTGTGTATTGTCCCCTCTAATATCAATGACAAATTGAAGTCTTTTGTTGTAGTTGTGGATGAGGTTCTTTATTTTCTCAGCTGATAAAGCTGCCCACTCTTCTTGGCAAAAAGCCTCCAGTTCCTGTAAATTCCTGGGCTGTCTAGCATGAGCTGCGCGCTTGAGATCTCCCCAGAGTGGCTAAATGATATTGAGGTCATGAGACTGAGATGGCCACTCCAGAACCTTCACTTCGTTCTACTGTAGCCAGTGACAGGTCGACTAGGCCTTGTGTTTTGGATCTTTGTCATGTTGGAACGTCCAAGTACATCCCATGCACAGCTTCCGGGCTGATGAGTGCAAAATTGCCTCCAGTATTTGCTGATAATGTGCTGCATTCCTTTCCTTCAACTTTGACCAAGTTTCATGCGCCTTTGTAGTTCACTTATCTGCTAAACAACAGCGATCCATCTCCATGCTTTACAGTAGGAATGGTGTTCCTTTCATCATAGGCCTTGTTGACCTCTCCCCAAATGCAACGATTATGGTTGTGGCCAAAAAGTTCAATTTTGGTCTCATCACTCCAAATTACCTTGTTCCAGAAGTTTTGAGACTTGTCTGTGTGCTGTTTTGCATATTGTAGGTGAGATACTTTGTGACATTTGCACAGTAATGGCTTTCTTCTGGCGACTCGACCATGCAGCCCATTTTTCTTCTAGTATCTCCTTATAGTGCATCTTGAAACAGCCACACTGCTAGTTTTCAGAGAGTCCAATATTTCAGTTGATGTTGTTGTGAGTTTCTCTTTGCATCCCAAACAATTTTCCTGGCAGTTTTGGACAACATTTTTGATCAGGGTCATTTGGTTGTTTTGGGTTGTCATTATGAAAAAGAGAAAACACAGTAGTTTAACAATAAATGGCTTCACCCAACCACTAACTATGAGTGAAGAAAAGGTTTTGGTGTTATCATTCATATTCTCTGAAAAAGACTGAGAAAGAAAAAATTCTCCAGGGGTATGTAAACTTTTGAGCACAACTGTATATACAGGACAGGACAAGTGGTACTGTGCAGTGTATATTGTAGTGTGGCGGTGTCCACGCTGTGCAGTGATGAGGCAGAGACCCAGGAAAGTTCAAAGTAAACGTAGGTTTAATGTCCAAAAACTCACAAACAAAAGAAACAGAATTCTCCGGATCGCAGCCAGGAAACAAAACTGTCAATAAATGCATCCGGTTGCAGAGGGTGACCGCACCACTGTATTATGCTGCTAGGTGCCGGGAGTTCGCTCTGCTGGGCTCTGTGTTCCCTCAGACAGGCAGGGCTTTTGCAGAGGTGTCTGCTCTACAGCATGTAAACTCCACATTGACACACCCAACCCTCTGCTGCAAGGGTATTTTACAATAAGCTGTGCCCGTAGGCCACTTGCAAGACCCAAACTGGAGGAAACAGACCGCCACCACTTCCTTCCTGCAGTCCGTTTCAAAAATAAAAGCCCATACTGGCTTTCCTGAACAATGCCCAGGTCAAATAGCTTGACCAGGTCCACGCTTACTTTTATTTTGCCCTGTAACTTACAGATGTCCTGCTGTGACCACATGGCACTCCAGCGGGTCTAATAGGACTCCATCCTCATCCTGGGGGATGCATATCAACCCTCGCATATGACACCAGTCACTGCCTCACATACCCCCCTTCTGTTCAAACTTGTGAGGTTGAACATTTGTCACTATACAGGGGGCCCATGACAGGGCATTCCTCTATTTTGCATATCTCATCCAGATGAGGGGTGAATGGTCCATTACCAAACAAAACTGATGCCCAAGCAAATAGCGTAGGGACTCCAATGCCCACTTAATAGCCTTGCACTCCTTCTCCACTACGCTATAATTTTTTTCTGCCGGGGTCAGTTTCCTGCTCAAGTAGGTGACTGGATACTCATCCCCATTGACCTCTTGTGACAGCACCGCTCCTACCTCTGAGGCATTGGTTTGCACGATAAAGGTTTTCTTGAAGTCGGGGCTGATGAGGACCGGCTGTCCACACAACGCCGACTTCAGGGTCTGGAATGCTTCCTCCACTTGCGGATTCCACCAGACCATCACCCTCATCTTACCTTTTAATAGGTACATTAGGGGTGCTGATTTCCCAGCAAAATTGGGTATAAACCGGCAGTATTACCCAATGATGCCAAAGAATGCCCTCGCTTGTTTAGCACTTAAGGGTTTGGGCCAGTTTTGAATGGCCTCATTCTTGTTTGCTTGGCACTTGATAACTCAGCAGCCGATCACGTAACATAAGTACTGGGCCTCCATGAGTCCTAGAGTGCATTTATTTGGATTTGATGTTAACTCCATGATTCTGAGAGACTCCAGCATTGCTTGTACCTGGGACAAGTGGGTATCCCAGTCGGTACTAAGATGACTTTGTCTTCCAAATAGGCCAGCGCGTAATCCCGATGAGGCATTAACACAATGTTCATCAGCCTCTGGAATGTGGCTGGAGACCTATGTAACCCAAAAGGCAAGACAACGTACTGGTAGAGACCCTCTGGTGTGATAAAAGTGGTCTTCTCTTTTGCTGATGCCGTTAACGGGACCTGCCAGTAACCCTTAGTGAGATCGAGTGTGGTGAAGTACTAGGCTTTCTCCAGTCTCTCAATTAGCTCATCCACCCATGGTATTTGATAGAGGTCAAACTTAGATACCTCATTTAATTTCCTGAAATCATTACAAAAACGTAATATCCCGTCTGGGTTTAGGATCAGGACAATGGGACTAGACCAATCACTCCTGGGCTTCTCAATGACCCCCAACTGAAGCATTTGCTTCACTTCGGCCACGATGGCCTGCCTTCGGGCTTCTTGCCCTTGGTACGGTTTCATCCATACCCTTGCCCGGGGCTCGGTGACGATGTCATGCTGTATCACAGATGTCTGCCCTGGTAGTTCTGAGAATGCGTTTGTATTCTGCTGCACCAGAACCTGAGCCTCTCACCTGCTGATTGGTAAGGGCATCATTTATTTTAACCTGACACCCTGCTGGGTCTCTGGCTGGTGCCAGAGGGACCCCATTGACACGTCCAGAGTCGCCTCCGTGACCAAACATTCCCGATCCTTCCAGGCTTTTAGCAGGTTCGCATGGTATAGTTGCTTGGGTTTCCTTTTTCCAGGTTGGTACACTCTATAATTCACCTCTCCTACCTTCCCCGTATCTCATATGGGCCTTGCCACTAGGCCATGAGCTTACTCTCTGGGGTGGGCACTAGTACCAACACCCGGTCCCCTTCTTTATGGGTTCTGAATTTGGCTCTTTTATTGTACATGTGGCTCTGCATGGCCTGGGCATCCACTAGATCCTCTTGTACTATGGGCTGTACTGCTGCAATATGGTCCTGCATGCTCGCCATGTGCTCGATTACACTCTTATGTGGAATGTGCTCCTGTTCCCACGTCTCCTTAGCTACATCCAGCAGTCCCCTCGGGTGCCTACCATACAATAGCTCAAATGGAGAGAACCCCATGGACGCCTGCGGTACCTCGCGGATAGCGAACATTAGATAGGGCAGTAACATATCAGAATCCCTCCTATCCTTGGCGACCACCTTTTTAAGCATAGAACTAAGGGTCTTATTAAATCTTTCCACCAACCCGTCGGTTTGTGGATGGTACACCAACGTACATAGCTGTTTAATCCGGAGCAGCTTACATAGCTCCCTGGTCACCTTGGACAAAAAAGGAATCCCATGACCTGTAAGGATCTCCTTTGAACATATCACACCTTGTAAATGTTTTTTGTAGCCAGCCAATAGTCTTTCAGTTCTTAGGATTTTCATCCATTCTTCACAGATTTTCAATGATGTTCAGATCAGAGGAACTGTAAGGGCTATTGTAAACCTTCAGCTCCCGCCTTTTGAGGTAGACTATTGCGTATTTTGACGTGAGCTTAGGATCATCAGTAGAGATGAGTGAACTTGTTCAGAAAATGTGCGCCAATCTCAAATTCTGCATGAAAATGGCACATTCGGATTCGTGTTCGGTTTCCCTAGCATTTTTCCTCAAAGTCTGCAAAATTCAGTCAAAGATTGGTAAATGATAGCGTTTCCACTAATGGTTTTGTTTTGATGATATCTAGGATAGTGGTGTTGTATGATGAGCGGGGGACACATATTTTATGAAGGCAGAGGGTGTGTCTAGGTCAGAGGAGCTGCAAAGTGTAATTTTTTTTCTTTAATAACTGAATGTGTGTACATTACAGACATCAGGGCACAGAAGCCATTCACAGCATCATAACACAAGGGCTTGTTGAATACACATGTCCCTCTCCATATGAAAAGCAGACATCTTGTTTTGCTGGTGCCATTTTCTCAGTGTAACAGCGCAGATAGGCCACTCCCATTGGTGCTGCAAGTGAACTTGTCATTTAGTTAGATAGGATCCTGTCCACATTTCCTACTCTAAAATCATTTGGGGTAAAACTGTGTTGCGGTCAAGAATCAGGAGGCGCCATTTGCTAATTAAAATCATTAGGCCTAATATTAGGGTTCATCCAGGAGGCCCTATTTGCTAATCCAAATCATATAGAAAAACACTTAAGGATATGAAACTTTTTTTAAAGGGCTAAAAAAAAAATCTTTATTGCAAATTATTAAAAACTAGATGGTGGCCCAATTCTAACGCATCGGGTATTCCAGAATATGTATGTCCACGTAGTATATTGCCCAGCCACGTATTATATTGCCCAGCTACGTAGTATATTGCCCAGCCACGTAGTATATTGCCCAGTTACATTCTATATTGCCCAGAGACATAGTATAATGCCCAGCCACGTCCAGCCCAGCACAGAGCCACATAGTATATTGCGCAGTTACGTAGTATATTGCCCAGTGACGTAGTATATTGCCCAGTGACATAGTATAATGCCCAGCCACGTAGTATATTGCCCAGCCACGTAGTATATTGCCCAGTTATGTAGTATATTGCCCAGTTACATAGTATATTGCCCAGTGACGTAGTATATTGCCCAGTTACATTGTATATTGCCCAGTGACGTAGTATACAGCACAGAGCCACATAGTTAATTGCCCAGTGACGTAGTATATTGCCCAGTGACGTAGTATATTGCCCAGTGACGTAGTATACAGCACAGAGCCACGTAGTATATTGCACAGCCCATGTAGTATATTGCCCAGCCACGTATGACACAGGTTAAAAAAATAAAAAATAAACATATACTCACCTTCCGCAGGTGCGTTGTAGCTCTGTCGCCTGTGTGAGGTGCAGGCGGCAGCTTCCGGTCCCAGGGTGTGATGACGTCGCGGTCACATGACCGTGCCGTGGTCACATGACCGTGACGTAACGGCAGGTCCTTCTGCCAGACCATCCTTGCCACCGGAACGTGCCGCTTGCATTGCGAGGAGCGGGAAAGGCGGCGTAGGTGAGTATATAATCATTTTTTATTTTTTTAATTATTTTTAACATTAGATATTTTTACTATTGACGCTGCATAGGCTGCGTCAATAGTAAAAAACTTGGTCACACAGGGTTAATAGCAGCGGTAACGGAGTGCGTTACCCGCGGCATAACGCGGTCCGTTACCGCCAGCATTAACCCTGTGTGAGCTGTGACTGGAGGGGTGTATGCGGGCGCCGGGCAGTGAGTGCGGGGAGTAAGGAGCGGCCATTTTCTTCCGGACTGTGTGCGTCGCTGATTGGTCGTGGCAATGGTCGTGGGCATTTTGCCACAACCAATCAGCGACTTGGATTCCATGACAGACAGAGGCCGCGACCAATGAATATCCGTGACAGACAGAAGGACAGACAGACAGACAGAAAGACGGAAGTGACCCTTAGACAATTATATAGTAGATATATATATATATATATATATATATATATATATATATATATATATATATATATACTGTATATATAACCAATATCATAATAGATCAACAAGAAAGGGATAAACAAGTACAGGAAACAAAAGAGAGGGTACACTTCAGTAGTATAGCGTATGATACACTGTATAGTCCATATGTAATCAGTTAATACAAATAAGAATTGTGCCAGAAAAAACATAGTGTCCATATGGCAAATCAGTAGAGGTGCTAACTAAAGCATGAATAAGTCATAATGACAATCCTGCATAGTAGCAATCTATCTAGCAACATATAGACCACACATTAAGGACTAAAAGTAAAGGTAACGTTACCTGCAGCGTATGGAACCAGGGACCCACCACACCTGCCTTGCATTTCCCAATCAAATACTTTGTCCAGGTTGAACTCCAAGTTGTGTCTCAATCTGGTGGATTGCCAGTTGTGGAAGGGGTGTCAGAGGCCTACTATACTTTTTCTACTCTGTGGAAATTGATGCCACTTTAGTGGTATGTGCCAATCATTTTTTGGAATGCGGAGACTCCAAGTTGAGTCTCCATCTAGGTGGGTTGCCTGTTTTGGAAGGCCTATTATATTATTTCTGCTCTGTGGAAATTGATGTCACTTTAGTGGTGCATGACAATGATTTTTTGAAATGTGGAGGGTCCAAATTGGGTCTCCATCTGGTGGTTTGTTTGTATTACAAAGGGTGTCAAAGGCCCATTATACTATTTCTGCTCTGTGGAAATTGATGTCAATTCAGTGGTATGTGACAACAAAGTTTTGAAATGTGGAGACGCCAAGTTGCGTCTCATCTGGTGGGTTGCCTGTACCAGAAGGGCTCCCAGACCGGCAGGCCTGCACATACCTTCAGTCAACTACATGTGTTACTATACTTACATTTTTCTAACAATAATGCTATACCAAGCTGATATTTATGCCAACTGAGTGTGGCTGTAAAAATAAGACAGTTTAAGCTTGAGGT
This sequence comes from Ranitomeya variabilis, assembly GCF_051348905.1. NCBI lineage: Eukaryota > Metazoa > Chordata > Amphibia > Anura > Dendrobatidae > Ranitomeya > Ranitomeya variabilis. Next base: position 324,803,102 of record NC_135237.1, on the reverse strand, counting down.
ATGAGGGCTCCCAGCAAAGAAGGCTTATACCGCTCGCTTACCCACATCGTCTTAATTGAAAAGCTCTAAATGCTGGCCCAGACCCTGATACCTCATGGATGGCCCATGGCTGACTGCTACTGTGCCATCAAATTTCTTCTGTGGGTCAATTGATACCATTGTTCATCGTGTCTGACCCTAATTTTTGTAAATGTTGGGACTCCAGCTTGGGTCTCCTTCATGTGTATTGCCTGAGTTTGTCAGACCTCTCAGAGCACCAGGCCTATACCAGTCACTCATCCACCTGGTACTGATCAATGTTTAAACTAGTAATGCTAGTCCAAGCACTGTCCCAGGCCCTGCCCCATAAAGCCATTTTGCACAATTATACTATTTGTACTCTGGGTCAATTGATGCCACTTTTCCTGGTGTCTGCCCCTAATTTCAGCTTTTTGTCCCACCTTAAAGTGTTGTGTATACATTTGGCTTTGCCTGATATTGAATTCAATGGGGTTCAGAGAACATGTTCGTCGAACCAAACCGAACCGAACCTTGAAAGGTTCGCTCCTCTCTAATCATCATTCATTTGTAGAAGCCATCCTCTTTTCAACTTCAGCTTTTTACAGATGGTGTTATGTTAGCATCAAGAATTTGTTGAAATTTCATTGTATCCACTCTTTCCTCTTACTGTGAAATGTTCCCTGTGCCATTGGCTGCAACACAACCCCCAAGCATAATTAATCCATCCCCATGCTTAATGGTTGGCAAGATGTTCTTTTCCTGAATTTTATGGTGAGGACACAGGAAAGGTTTTATTCTGATAACTTTTCCATGAAGTCCATATTTGTGCAGGTGTCTCTGAACAGTAGGACAATGTACCATAACTCCAGAGTCTGCTAAATCTTTCTGAAGTTCTTTTACAGTAAAGTAGGGGTTCTGATTTGCCTCTCTAGCAATCCTATGAGGAGGTCTCACTGAAATTTAGCTTGCTCTGCCAGATCTTATTTGACCTCCATTGTAGCCTGCTAACTTCCATTTCTTAACCACATTTCAAACTGAGGAAAGGGCAAATTGAAAATGCCCTTTCATCACCAGATCATCACCGATCCTCCACCAAATTTCAAATTTCCACTGTGGCTTGTATGCCTCTCCCAGTCTCCGTCTAACCATTAGATGACCAGGTGTTGATCTGGGGTTGCTTCAGAAAGGCTGGAATTGGGCAGGTTTTTCTTTGCGAAGGACGTATGAATCAAGCCGCATACAAGGTTATCCTGGAAAAACAGTTGATTCCTTCAACAGGCAAGGTTCCCCAACTCTGAGGACTGGTTTTTCCAGCAGGACAATGCCGCACAACTAGGTCAATCAAGGTGTGGATGAAGGACCACCACATCAAATTCCTGTCATGGCCAGCCCGATCTCCAGACCTGAACCCCATTGAAAACCTCTGGAATGTAATCGAGAGGAAGATGGATAGTCACAAGCCATCAAACAAAGAAGAACTGCTTAAATTTTTGTACCAGGAGTGGCACCCAAAAGTAGTGTGAAAGACTGGTGGAAAGCATTCCAATACACATGAAAGCTGTGATTAAAAATCATGGTTATTCCACAAAAAATTGATTTCTGAACTCTTCCTGGGTTAAAAAATGAACATTGTTGTTTCTAAATGGTTTGAACTTGTGGTTTTTTTGCATTATTTAAGGTCTGCAACAATGCTTTTTTTGTTATTTTGACCATTTCTCATTTTCAGAAAATAAATGCAAAATTTATTGCTTGGAGCTAACATGTTGTCAGTAGTTTATAGAATAATAGAACAATTTACATTTTACTCAAAAATATACCTAAAAAGAGAAAAATCAGACAAACTGAAAATTTTGCAGTGGTCTCTTAATTTTTGCCAGAGCTGTATATTGAGGCTGACTGTCAGTCAAGGTGAGGGGCATGGTAACAGTCATGGTTCTGTATTCTGACCCCATGACTGAAGCCGAATGCTGGCGGGGAGAATAAAGTTAATTTTATCCCCACCGCATTTGGCTGTATACAGGTGCTGGGCAGCATAATAACTAGCGAACTTGTTTGAAAAAGAATTGCCAAACATAAATTCGGCATGAATATGGAACATTCAGATCGGAAACATGAGCAAAGTTTTATAAAATGGGTAACATTCGGTAAAAAGTGTGAGAAAATATTTATGTTGATACTAAAGTATTTTCAGTACTTTGGCTATGATAATGGTGGTGTATCATGAGTGTGGGACACATGTTTCATGAGGGGAGGGGGTTTGCAGAGCTCAGAGGTGCGGCATGCTTGTAAACAGTATTTTTTCCCCCTAAATTTTTGTGTGTACATTGTGGCCAGCCAATCAGGGTGCAGGAAACATCCGCAATGTCCTGACACAACAGCTTATGTCATTGGCTGCTGAAATCATATGTCCCTCTCAATATAAAGGGCGGACATATTGCTTTAGAGCCATTTTGACACTGTAACAGCACAGAGAGGCTGCTCCTGCACTGTTAGCAGCTAGATTTTAGGTAATTAGCTAGGTGTTTGTTTCTTACTCATATAGTTCAGCTAGGCAGTGTCCTGTGTGGCTGCAAAATCAACTTTCCAGCAATAAATATATATATACAAATATACCGCTTTAAATCCATAAATGCCATATCCCACCTTGTCATTTAGTGCTATGGTGACATTGTTCTGTGATTTGAGCTGTTGTGCATAAAGAAATATTTTTTTGGGGGGCAGTTGCTACCGTGATTCACCATGCCATATCTCACCTTGTTATTTAGTGGCGGTGAAATTCCACACTGTGCATAGCTCATGCACATTAAAAAAATAATATTTTTTTCTGTTGCTAAATGTGATACAGGACGCAGTGTCCCACATTGTCATTTTGTGGCAGTGATATGTAGCTGTCTGCAGACCTAACTCACATTAAAAAAAATATCATTTTTTTCTGTTGCTAAACGTGATACAGCCTGCCATATTCCACATTGTAATTATGTGGTGTTGATGTGAAGCTGTCTGCAGATCTAACTCACATTAGAGAAAAGTGATACAAACCGCCGTATTCCACGTTGTAATTTTGTGGTGGTGATATGAAGCTGTCTGCAGACCTAATGCACAGTTAAAAAAATTATATACTTTTCTGTTGCAAAACATGATACAGCCTGCCATATCCCTATTTGTCATTTTGTGGCGGTAATATAAAGCTGTCTGCAGACTTCACGCAGAATAAAAAAATATACATTTTTTTTCTGTTGGTAAACGTAATACAGCATGCCATATTCCACATTGTAATTTTGTGGTGGTGATATGAAGCTGTCTGCAGATCTAACTCACATTAAAAAAAATTGTGCTGTTGTTGTTAAATGTGATACAGCCCGCTATATCCAACTTTTCATTTCGTGAGTTAGTGGCATTAAAATTGTTCTGTGTGCAGAGCTGAGCTGTTGCACATTAAAAAAAAATTAAAACGTAATACAGCAGCCAAGATCTGAGTTTGAAATTGTTTTGAACCTATCTTCTAGATCATGTGTATCTTTGGCAACTAATTTCTCACGCCATCTTTTATGCCTAGCTTGAGAAACACATCTATTACACCTATCTTCTGATGAGCATCAAATGCTTTCTGGTAATTGGTGTTGGGTAAATGACTAATCCTTGGAGATTGGATCCTGGATCTCATACCTCCCATAGCCACCCTGTTAGTGATCCTGTGGTACGTTCCAATTCCCTATTTGCCTACTGATTCACCATAATTCCTAGCCAAATAAATTTCTGATATAAGCAACTTTCATTATACGAGTGCAGTGATTCCTTTATCTTACGATTTATGGGACCCCTGGCCCCGTTCACTGGCACTGTGAATCACAGTGGTTGAGTGCTAGCTTTCTATGTTCTCTCCAATTCCCACCATCATCATGCCTCTTTTCCTGATCAGTTCATCTAACCAGCAGCAACTGTAAGAAAGAGGGCGTCCCAATGCCAGAGACAATTTTCTAGATCTCATCCACACTAGAAATATTTTTTTTGTATTACTAATGTTATACTGAATGGGAGATCTCAGTTTGAAATTGATTTGAGCATCTAGTCAATGTTATAAAGGCCTCATCAACAGGCCAAAAAAATCCTTCTGTTACTAACGTAATACAATAGAGGACATCTCACTTTGAATTGTTTGTAGCATCTAGTCAATGTTATGCAGGCCTCATTGGTTACTAACGTCATACAGTTGGGGAGATATAATTTTAAAATTGTTTGGAGCAGATCTTCTTTGTCATCCAGCCCTCATCCACACATAAGCAACTCTTTCTTCTGTTACTAACGTAATACAGTAGAGGAGATCTCAATTTGAAATTGTTTGGAGCATGTAGTCAATGTAATACAGGCCTCATCGACAAGCCTCCAAAATATTCTTCTGTTACTAATGTAATACAGTAGGGGACATCTCGCTTAGACACTGTTTGGATCATGTAGTAAATGTTGTACAGGCCTCGTCAACAGTCCCCCCAAAAAAATTTATGTTACTAATGTAATGCAGTAGAGGACATCTCACATAGAAATTGTTTGTAGCATCTAGTCAATGTTATACAGGCCTCATCCACTGTTCCAAAAAAATGTTGTCAGTCACTAGTATCATACAGTAGGGGTCATCTAATTAAAAAAATTGTTTGGAGTATATATTCTTTGTCATCCAGCCCTCATCCACACTTAAACAATTCTTTCTTCTGTTACTAACGTCATATAGTACTAGACAGCTCACTTTTAAATTGTATGTAGCATCTATTCAATGTTATACCTGCCTCATCCTCAGGCCCAAACAAATGTTGTCAGTTACTAACATCATACAGTAGGGGACATCTCACTTTGAATTTTTGGAGCAGATCTTCTTTGTCATACTGGTCTCATCCACAATGAAACCATTCTTTCTTCTGTGAGTAACATAATTCATCACAACATATTTCACCTTCTCATTTTGTGCCACTGAATTTCAGCTGTATGCAGAGGTGGTGCAGAGTAAAAAAATCTAATTTTTAGTTGCTAATAGTGTGCTCCTAGCACTATTTGAGCAATATGACTGGGAAAAGCAAGGTTGTGGTGGAAGGGGAAATAGGCTTGGTGTTCGATGTGTATGTGGGGTAGATGATAACATTTCTGAAAGCACTAGTGAACCAACAACATGATGTCCTATCCAAAGACAGCTGACAACTTCTGTTACTGGATGATGTCGTTTTTAGTGTGCTGCATTGTTCTTGCATAATTGCAGTCTGTGATATCTTTAGTGGGGCTTCTGTGCCTGCTGTTGCTGCTGCTGCTGGAGATGTCAACACTAATTTTGGGATATGTGAACAGTTCTGCTTGGGTGTCCAACTGTCCATCTGCTGGGTTGGGTGTGGTGGAAGACCTGTCGGTCCCTGTTATACTATTTCTACTGTCCTTAAATTGATGCCACTTTGTTGGTGTCTGCCACTAATCTTTGGAAATGTGAACACTCCTGGTTGGGTGTCCATCTGATGGTTTGAATGTAGGGGAAGACCTGTTGGTCCCTATTATACTATTTCTACTGTGGTGAAATTGATGTCACTTTGTTGGTGTCTGCCAATACATTTTTGGAAATGTGAACACTCCTGGTTGGGACTCCTTCATGTGTGTTGCCTGTAGTAGTAGGCCTCCAATACTGGCAGTTCTCCTCTCTCTTTGAGTCAACCACCCTTGTTACTATCCTTACATTTTCTGACAATATTAATCTATGAAACTGATATGTGTGCCACCTCAGTGTGGCTGAGCATAAATTTAAATTTTTTATTGTTTTATCACTTATATAGTGCCAATGATTCAACATTCGCTTTACAGACATTTACAGACATTACTGGCACTGTCAGCATTGGGACTCACAATCTAAATTTACTATCTGGATGTCTTTGTAATGTGGGTTGAAAAAAAAATACTGTGATTAAACCCTCACAAACATTTGGTAGAACATACAAACTCTTTGCAAATGCTGTTATCACACCGGGTGAAAGATAAGTAAGTGCACAACAATGGCTATAGGGAAGGGGGATCCCAAACACTAGAGAAGTGGGAATGGAGACCCCTAGGCAGATCTAAAATCACCCTGTCTGCCCTAAACATCCCTATATAGGTTCTGCACCTATTGCAACCCTAGCAACAGGCCCTACATAGGAAGAAGACGGGGTGTGCGCTATTCAGTCCCCACTAAAACTAGAGACAGAGAGGGAAGACAGGTGGGGAAACACTTAGCTTGAGAAGACAACCGAGATGTCACACCAGCAATCCTCCAAGCATCCTCAGGACAAGACACCAGCTGACTTCTAGAACGCCCAACAGGACTTAGTCAAGTATGAGCTATCACCCGCACCATACTGCAGCTATTGAATGTATTTAAACCTTCAGCCCAGGTGTGTGATTAGCAGCAGAAGGTGGAGGTAACTATTAGGTCCTAGAGGGAGAAGGACATAACAGAGATGCAAAAATCAAGAAGGTGCTTGAGCTAAAAACAAAGACCTTCTACTCCAGTATCCAGGATGACTCTCTGTCACATTTATATGTTCCAACCCCATGGATAGAGATGAACACCTTGGTCGCCTCAGAAAGACCTTTTTGAATCAGGGCTGCCTTCCAAGAACAATTCAAAACCAAATTACAAGAGCAACTAGAATATCAAGGAAGCACCTGCTACATTACAAAGCTAAAGAAGAAAATATTTGGGTACCTCTAGTAGTCACCTACAATCCAAATCTGGAGGTGCTAAGGGGAGGTGCATGGAAATTTCAACCTTTACTACAAAAAGATGCCCGCTTACAATCCATTTTTCCAGACATCCCACTACTGTGTTTTAGGCAGCCCCCAAATCTAAGAAGCATAATTGTCAGAAGCTCCCTGTCATCTCCAACAGCTGCAGGAAACTTTCTGTGCAAAAAGAAAAAAATGTAAAACCTGTCGATTTATAATGGCCACGGACAAGATAAAGATCCCCAATTCACATCAGGACTACAAGATACCAGGTACTTTCAGCTGCTTCACTTCTAATGTGGTGTACTTAATTGTTTGTACTTAATGTCCAACTGGGGGTCTGTATGTGGGGGAGACAGGGCAAAAGCTTAGAACAAGAATGAATTCTCATCGCCACACAATAAGAGAAAAAAGAGTGGATCTACCTGTGGCAATACATTTTTGTCTCCTCGATTATAGCATTATGGACATAAAATTACTTGTATTAAAATGTAACTTCAAATCTCAGAGAGACAGAAGAGTTTGGGAGTATAAGCTGATGATGACCTTTGACACTCTCAGTGCAGGAATGAATGTGTTGCTTGGATTTATGTCTTTTTACATCAACTAAGGAATTTGCTCCTCAGACCATGTGGGGTCATCATAACAGAACTAGACCCCAATCAGAGGACAATAAAGCATTCACACTCCTTATCTATGAACTGTTCAAATATTTATGGACATAACTGTTTATCACTCACATAATGGTAATTCTGCTTCACGTCACCTGTCTTATCTATTGCATTTTTTTGTGCTGTGTTGTGCATAAATATGTGATTCTTCAGAATTTCTATTAGTCTATGCCTGATGAAGAGACCTGAGTAGCCTCGAAAGCTGGCAATTTCTTACCATCATTTCAGTTAGCCATTAAGGGGTATCAACCACTGAGGACTCTCAGTTCTAAATATTTTTCTATCCACTGGCTAACATGGTACCAAGATATATATCTTTCCTGTGTCACACTTGACACACCTGTGACAGCTGTTCTTGGTGGGGGTAGAGCACAGGACTCAAGCGCTGCAAAGCTGCTAATGTTTTTGCATTGACAACTGAATGTTTCTGTGGTTGGAAGGCTATCACTGTGATGCAAACTGTGTGCCTCACGGTTTTTTTTGGGAAAATCAATGTCAAGATTGTCTTCCAGCATGTATTTATACTGCAGCATGGGCGCATCCCTTTCAAGGTGGGAAAGCAACTGGCAAAATTTACTTTTGTATTGTGGATAGAACACACTGGAAACCCAGTAGTCAGCACTAGGGTTGAGCGACTTTCATTTTTTTAAGATCGAGTCTGGTTTTGTGAAACCCGATTTAGTCCAGAGTCGAGTCGAGTGAAGTCGGCCGATTATCGCTAAAAGTCGGGGATCGACCGAAACACGAAACCCAATGCAAGTCAATGGGGAAGCATAGCCGGCAGTGAGTGGAGGCCAGGAAAACACCTACAGTGCACATTTTACTGCCAAAAACATCCATTCTTGTTTTCTGAAGCTTGTCAATCTTAATTAACTTTATAATAATAGTTGGGCACTGGAAATTGGGGGTCATTTGGCAAAAGTTGTGGGGGTAGGGCTGGTTCAAGGTTTTAGTGGGCCCAGGAAACATGGACTACGTCATGGCGGTGGAGCAGGGAGAGGTAAGTATTTCAACGTTGCAAGTGCTGTGATCCTGAGCAAGCAGGGGGGGCCCACTCGTTCGCATTGGCACTGGCACAGGGCCCCTCAAAGTACGGCGGTGTGTTTGCATGGCGGGGGCGCCTCCCACCAGCAGCGACACTTTTGCGTACTCTGAGTGGCCCTGTGCCAGTGACGTCGCCAACGAGTATGCCCCCCCACCTGATGAAGGAACCTGCACTTTCATCTGCACCTTCCTCTTTGTCCCTGTGTAAGGTGGTATAATATGCGGGAAGGGGAACCTTACTTTCAGCAGGGTCAGATTCTGGCTGTGTAGAGTACAAGGGGAATGTAGTGGTCTAGGTCAATGTACCAGCAGACTCATCTAGCAGTGGCTGGGCAATGGGCAGGATGATGAGGAAACAGATATAGGGCCAAAGAATAAAGTAGGCTAAATGCAGATCAAAATTGGTAACAGGACTAAACAGGCGGCATTGCTTTGTTCAGTGGAGTAGCAAACCCAAGAGCAGCAGACACTGTTTCAAGGGCCTAACCACACTAGTAGGCCAAATGCAGTTTAATATCTGATAGTATAGGCCGAAAGCCAGAATGTGGAAGCTCAGCTTTGTTCAGTTGAGGACAACACCAGGGAGGGGCAGACACCGTTAGTAGGCCCTAACCACCATTTTGTTTTTTAAAAAACACTTAATGAGAGCCAGAAGGTTGAAGCTCAGCTTTATTCAGTTGAGGGCAACACCAGGGAGGGGCAGACACCGTTAGTAGGCCCTAAACACCATTTTGTTTTTTAAAAAACACTTAATGAGAGCCAGAAGGTTGAAGCTCAGCTTTATTCAGTTGAGGGCAACACCAGGCAGGGGCAGACACCATTAGTAGGCCGGAACCAAAATTTTGTTTTTTAAAAAACACTTAATGAGAGCCAGAAGGTTGAAGCTCAGCTTTATTCAGTTGAGGGCAACACCAGGCAGGGGCAGACACCGTTAGTAGGCCGGAACCAGCAATGTGTTTAAAAACAGCAGTTAATCAGAGCCAGAAGGTAGAAGCTCAGCTTTATTCAGTTGAGGGCAACACCAGGGAGGGGCAGAAGCCGTTAGTAGGCCCTAACCACCATTTTGTTTTTTAAAAAACACTTAATGAGAGCCAGAAGGTTGAAGCTCAGCTTTATTCAGTTGAGGGCAACACCAGGCAGGGGCAGACACCGTTAGTAGGCCGGAACCAGCAATGTGTTTAAAAACAGCAGTTAATCAGAGCCGGAAGGTAGAAGCTCAGCTTTATTCAGTTGAGGGCAACACCAGGGAGGGGCAGAAGCTGTTAGTAGGCCCTAACCACCATTTTGTTTTTTAAAAAACACTTAATGAGAGCCAGAAGGTTGAAGCTCAGCTTTATTCAGTTGAGGGCAACACCAGGCAGGGGCAGACACCGTTAGTAGGCCGGAACCAGCAATGTGTTTAAAAACAGCAGTTAATCAGAGCCGGAAGGTAGAAGCTCAGCTTTATTCAGTTGAGGGCAACACCAGGGAGGGGCAGACACCGTTAGTAGGCCGGAACCAGCAATGTGTTTAAAAACAGCAGTTAATCAGAGCCGGAAGGTAGAAGCTCAGCTTTATTCAGTTGAGGGCAACACCAGGGAGGGGCAGAAGCCGTTAGTAGGCCCTAACCACCATTTTGTTTTTTAAAAAACACTTAATGAGAGCCAGAAGGTTGAAGCTCAGCTTTATTCAGTTGAGGGCAACACCAGGCAGGGGCAGACACCGTTAGTAGGCCGGAACCAGCAATGTGTTTAAAAACAGCAGTTAATCAGAGCCGGAAGGTAGAAGCTCAGATTTATTCAGTTGAGGGCAACACCAGGGAGGGGCAGAAGCTGTTAGTAGGCCCTAACCACCATTTTGTTTTTTAAAAAACACTTAATGAGAGCCAGAAGGTTGAAGCTCAGCTTTATTCAGTTGAGGGCAACACCAGGCAGGGGCAGACACCGTTAGTAGGCCGGAACCAGCAATGTGTTTAAAAACAGCAGTTAATCAGAGCCGGAAGGTAGAAGCTCAGCTTTATTCAGTTGAGGGCAACACCAGGGAGGGGCAGACACCGTTAGTAGGCCGGAACCAGCAATGTGTTTAAAAACAGCAGTTAATCAGAGCCGGAAGGTAGAAGCTCAGCTTTATTCAGTTGAGGGCAACACCAGGGAGGGGTAGAAGCCGTTAGTAGGCCCTAACCACCATTTTGTTTTTTAAAAAACACTTAATGAGAGCCAGAAGGTTGAAGCTCAGCTTTATTCAGTTGAGGGCAACACCAGGCAGGGGCAGACACCGTTAGTAGGCCGGAACCAGCAATGTGTTTAAAAACAGCAGTTAATCAGAGCCGGAAGGTAGAAGCTCAGCTTTATTCAGTTGAGGGCAACACCAGGGAGGGGCAGAAGCCGTTAGTAGGCCCTAACCACCATTTTGTTTTTTAAAAAACACTTAATGAGAGCCAGAAGGTTGAAGCTCAGCTTTATTCAGTTGAGGGCAACACCAGGCAGGGGCAGACACCGTTAGTAGGCCGGAACCAGCAATGTGTTTAAAAACAGTAGCTAATCAGAGCCGGAAGGTAGAAGCTCAGCTTTATTCAGTTGAGGGCAACACCAGGGAGGGGCAGAAGCCGTTAGTAGGCCCTAACCACCATTTTGTTTTTTAAAAAACACTTAATGAGAGCCAGAAGGTAGAAGCTCAGCTTTATTCAGTTGAGGACAACTTGAATTAGGGACTGCATACAGACTTAGCAGGCTGTCCCCTGTGTGGACCATGCATCCAATACATTAACCCATTGAGCCACAAAGGACACGTAACCTTCCGTGGCCATGCCTACAGGTCCATGTGTCTGTTGTCAGGTGTACCTTTGTCAGTGTAGGCCTATTGGAAGGAGGGACCGCAGACAGGCTTCGAAGGCCTAACACAATAAAATGGGCTGGCTGTAGGCACTTTAAAATTGGTTCCAGGGGTACACGGGCAGCAGTGGTCTGGTCAGTGGAGGCCTAGTGGAAGGAGGGACCGCAGACAGGCTTCGAAGGCCTAAAATAACAAACAATAGGCTCATGGCAGTTTTACAGCGGTTACATGGATACACGGGCAGGCAGCTTGGTGGTGAGAGGAGGAGTATTTAAAGTAGGGACCGCAGACAGGCTATCAAAGGCCTAAAATAACAAACAATAGGCTCATTGCAGTTTTACAGCGGTTACATGGATACACGGGCAGGCAGCTTGGTGGTGAGTGGAGGAGTATTTAAAGTAGGGACCGCAGACAGGCTATCAAAGGCCTAAAATAACAAACAATAGGCTCATGGCAGTTTTACAGCGGTTACATGGATACACGGGCAGGCAGCTGGTGATGAGTGGAGGAGTATTTAAAGTAGGGACCGCAGACAGGCTATCAAAGGCCTAAAATAACAAACAATAGGCTCATGGCAGTTTTACAGCGGTTACATGGATACACGGGCAGGCAGCTTGGTGGTGAGTGGAGGAGTATTTAAAGTAGGGACCGCAGACAGGCTATCAAAGGCCTAAAATAACAAACAATAGGCTCATGGCAGTTTTACAGCGGTTACATGGATACACGGGCAGGCAGCTTGGTGGTGAGTGGAGGAGTATTTAAAGTAGGGACCGCAGACAGGCTATCAAAGGCCTAAAATAACAAACAATAGGCTCATGGCAGTTTTACAGCGGTTACATGGATACATGGGCAGGCAGCTGGTGATGAGTGGAGGAGTATTTAAAGTAGGGACCGCAGACAGGCTATCAAAGGCCTAAAATAACAAACAATAGGCTCATGGCAGTTTTACAGCGGTTACATGGATACACGGGCAGGCAGCTGGTGATGAGTGGAGGAGTATTTAAAGTAGGGACCGCAGACAGGCTATCAAAGGCCTAAAATAACAAACAATAGGCTCATGGCAGTTTTACAGCGGTTACATGGATACACGGGCAGGCAGCTTGGTGGTGAGTGGAGGAGTATTTAAAGTAGGGACCGCAGACAGGCTATCAAAGGCCTAAAATAACAAACAATAGGCTCATGGCAGTTTTACAGCGGTTACATGGATACACAGGCAGCTTGGTGGTGAGTGGAGGAGTATTTAAAGTAGGGACCGCAGACAGGCTATCAAAGGCCTAAAATAACAAACAATAGGCTCATGGCAGTTTTACAGCGGTTACATGGATACACGGGCAGGCAGCTGGTGATGAGTGGAGGAGTATTTAAAGTAGGGACCGCAGACAGGCTATCAAAGGCCTAAAATAACAAACAATAGGCTCATGGCAGTTTTACAGCGGTTACATGGATACACAGGCAGCTTGGTGGTGAGTGGAGGAGTATTTAAAGTAGGGACCGCAGACAGGCTATCAAAGGCCTAAAATAACAAACAATAGGCTCATGGCAGTTTTACAGCGGTTACATGGATACACGGGCAGGCAGCTTGGTGGTGAGTGGAGGAGTATTTAAAGTAGGGACCGCAGACAGGCTATCAAAGGCCTAAAATAACAAACAATAGGCTCATGGCAGTTTTACAGCGGTTACATGGATACACAGGCAGCTTGGTGGTGAGTGGAGGAGTATTTAAAGTAGGGACCGCAGACAGGCTATCAAAGGCCTAAAATAACAAACAATAGGCTCATGGCAGTTTTACAGCGGTTACATGGATACACGGGCAGGCAGCTGGTGATGAGTGGAGGAGTATTTAAAGTAGGGACCGCAGACAGGCTATCAAAGGCCTAAAATAACAAACAATAGGCTCATGGCAGTTTTACAGCGGTTACATGGATACACGGGCAGGCAGCTTGGTGGTGAGTGGAGGAGTATTTAAAGTAGGGACCGCAGACAGGCTATCAAAGGCCTAAAATAACAAACAATAGGCTCATGGCAGTTTTACAGCGGTTACATGGATACACGGGCAGGCAGCTTGGTGGTGAGTGGAGGAGTATTTAAAGTAGGGACCGCAGACAGGCTATCAAAGGCCTAAAATAACAAACAATAGGCTCATGGCAGTTTTACAGCGGTTACATGGATACACAGGCAGCTTGGTGGTGAGTGGAGGAGTATTTAAAGTAGGGACCGCAGACAGGCTATCAAAGGCCTAAAATAACAAACAATAGGCTCATGGCAGTTTTACAGCGGTTACATGGATACACGGGCAGGCAGCTGGTGATGAGTGGAGGAGTATTTAAAGTAGGGACCGCAGACAGGCTATCAAAGGCCTAAAATAACAAACAATAGGCTCATGGCAGTTTTACAGCGGTTACATGGATACACAGGCAGCTTGGTGGTGAGTGGAGGAGTAGTGTCTGTCCCAGTACTCCCAAAATATAAATAGATGTTAATGTCTTGCAAAACAACCAAAACAAAAAAAAAGGTGGCATACTTAGGTACAGGGGTGGGCTCATCTACTGAGTTTCTGACATAGTAATTTGGCAGTAACTATTTAATGGTGCCAATATAGGACACAGACACAGACTACTTTAAGTTGCATCATAGATGTCTACAAATTTGTATTGTCAGTGCCAGACATTGAATGATGTCAGCGAATAGACTAAAGATTGGTGGAGCTGTGCGACATAATTTTGCACGTGGTAGAGCACATTTTGAGCTGGGGTAGGGGGGAACTCTCTTGAGGCCGGCGGGACCGCCCCAGGGCCCCTCATGTTACAACGGTGTGTCTGACGTTGGGTGCGCACCGCCACCGCCAGAGACACTACATTGTACTATGAGGGACCCAGTAGCAATGCCGTCAACCAAAAGCGAGCACACCCACCTCTTCAGACAAACAGCAGTCTCACGGGTGCTTGCGCCAAGTCGCGATACCACGGCCCCGTGTGGGGAGTTTTGCCATTTAGGGAGGTGTAAACATGTCGTATGCTGTACAATCAGCTGCAGCAAATTAGACATTAGAAAAGTAATTCACAGGCAAGAGCTTTTCATAGGAAAGCTAGGTGTCGGCCGGGCAAGGTGGGGCAAAAGATTTCGAAATCCAGTTGTGGTTCATTTTAATGAATGTTAGATCGTCAACATTTTGGGTAGCCAGACGAGTCCTTTTTTCGGTTAATATTGAACCTGCAGCACTGAATACTCTTTCTGATAGGACACTTGCTGCCGGGCAAGCAAGCTCCTGCAATGCATATTCTGCCAATTCTGGCCAGGTGTCTAATTTGGAGGCCCAGTAATCAAATGGGAATGACGGTTGAGGGAGAACATCGATAAGGGATGAAAAATAGTTAGTAACCATACTGGACAAATGTTGTCTCCTGTCACTTTCAATTGATGCAGCAGTACCTGTCCTGTCTGCGGTCATAGCAAAATCACTCCACAACCTGGTCAGAAAACCCCTCTGTCCAACGCCACTTCTGATGTGTGCACCCCTAACACTCCTAGTCTGCTGCTGTTATGACCCCAATGGCGAGGGTCTCAGAGGAACGTGGAAGTCTGCAGAATACAAAAATCCAGCTCATAGGGCAGTGGTAACTGGGTTGACCATATATCTACTCCTAACGCCAACACTAGAAGTAGCCGGGGATCATTCCTACGTTGATTCTAGATGACACGCGCCAGCCGGAGAATCTAGCTACCCCTAGTAGAGGAAAAACAAAGACCTTTCTTGCCTCCAGAGAAGGGGACCCCAAAGCTGGATAGAAGCCCCCCACAAATAATGACGGTGAGGTAAGAGGAAATGACAAACACAGAAATGAACCAGGTTTAGCACAGAGAGGCCCGCTTACTGATAGCAGAATAAAGAAAGGTAACTTATATGGTCAACAAAAACCCTATCAAAATCCACACTGGAAATTCAAGAATGTCATGATCTCAATGGCAAGAGAACATAGCATAAGCATATATAGAAACTAGCTCTTGGAAGATGGGAACTGAGCTGACCATGAACTAAACCTAACGCACAACTAGCAGTGGCCGGGTAGCATGCCTACGTTGATTCTAGATGCCCAGCCCAGCCGGAGGACTAAATAAAGCTAGCAGAGGAAAATATTAGTCCTAGCTCACCTCTAGAGAAATACCCCGAAAGGAGACAGAGGCCCCCCACATGTATTGGCGGTGAGTTGAGATGAAATAACAAACGTAGTATGAAAATAGGTTTAGCAAATTTGAGGTCCACTTACTACATAGCAGAAGACAGAAAGGGCACTTTCATGGTCAGCTGAAAAGCCTATCAAAAACACCATCCAGAAATTACTTTAAAACTCTGGCATTAACTCATAACACCAGAGTGGCAATTCCCGTTCACAAGAGCTTTCCAGACACAGTAACGAAACTACAGCTGTGAACTGGAACAAAATGCAAAAACAAACATGGACAAGAGTCCAACTTATCTAGTAGTTGTCTAGGAGCAGGAACAAGCACAGAGAGGCTTCTGATAACATTGTTGACCGGCAAGCAACTAACAGAGCAGCAAGGTTATATAGCGACTCCCACATCTTGATGGGAACAGGTGAACAGAGAAGATGAAGACACCAGTTCAATTCCACCAGTAGCCACCGGGGGAGCCCAGAATCCAAATTCACAACAGTACCCCCCCCTCAAGGAGGGGGCACCGAACCCTCACCAGAACCACCAGGGCGATCAGGATGGGCCCTATGAAAGGCACGAACCAGATCGGAGGCATGAACATCAGATGCATTCACCCAAGAATTATCCTCCTGGCCGTATCCCTTCCACTTGACCAGATACTGGAGTCTCCGTCTGGAAACACGAGAGTCCAAGATTTTCTCCACAACGTACTCCAACTCACCCTCAACCAACACCGGAGCAGGAGGCTCAACGGAAGGCACAACCGGTACCTCATACCTGCGCAATAATGACCGATGAAAAACGTTATGAATAGAAAAGGATGCAGGGAGGTCCAAACGGAAGGAAACAGGGTTAAGAATCTCCAATATCTTATACGGGCCGATAAACCGAGGCTTAAACTTAGGAGAAGAGACCCTCATAGGGACAAAACGAGAAGACAACCACACCAAATCCCCAACAGAAAGCCGAGGACCAACACGACGGTGGCGGTTGGCAAAAAGCTGAGTCTTCTCCTGGGACAACCTCAAATTGTCCACCACCTGCCCCCAGATCTGATGCAATCTCTCCACCACAGCATCCACTCCAGGACAATCCGAAGATTCCACCTGACCAGAGGAAAATCGAGGATGAAACCCCGAATTACAGAAAAACGGGGACACCAAAGTGGCAGAGCTGGCCCGATTATTGAGAGCGAACTCCGCCAATGGCAAAAAAGCAACCCAATCATCCTGGTCAGCAGACACAAAACACCTCAGATATGTCTCCAGGGTCTGATTAATCCGCTCGGTCTGGCCATTCGTCTGAGGATGGAAAGCGGACGAAAAAGATAAATCTATGCCCATCCTAGCACAGAATGCCCGCCAAAATCTAGACACGAATTGGGTCCCTCTGTCAGAAACGATATTCTCAGGAATACCATGCAAACGAACAACATTTTGAAAAAACAGAGGAACCAACTCGGAAGAAGAAGGTAACTTGGGCAGAGGAACCAAATGGACCATCTTAGAAAAACGGTCACACACCACCCAGATGACAGACATCTTCTGAGAAACAGGCAGATCTGAAATAAAATCCATCGAGATGTGCGTCCAAGGCCTCTTAGGAATAGGCAAGGGCAACAATAATCCACTAGCCCGAGAACAACAAGGCTTGGCCCGAGCACAAACGTCACAAGACTGCACAAAGCCTCGCACATCTCGTGACAGGGAAGGCCACCAGAAGGACCTTGCCACCAAATCCCTGGTACCAAAAATGCCAGGATGACCTGCCAACGCAGAAGAATGAACCTCAGAGATGACTCTACTGGTCCAATCATCAGGAACAAACAGTTTATCAGGTGGGCAACGATCAGGTCTCTCCGCCTGAAACTCCTGCAAGGCCCGCCGCAGGTCTGGAGAAACGGCTGACAATACCACTCCATCCTTAAGGATACCTGTGGGCTCAGAGTTACCAGGCGAGTCAGGCTCAAAACTCCTAGAAAGGGCATCCGCCTTAACATTCTTAGAACCCGGTAGGTATGACACCACAAAATTAAACCGAGAGAAAAATAATGACCAGCGCGCCTGTCTAGGATTCAGGCGCCTGGCGGTCTCAAGATAAATCAAATTTTTGTGGTCAGTCAATACCACCACCTGATGTCTGGCCCCCTCAAGCCAATGGCGCCACTCCTCAAAAGCCCACTTCATGGCCAAAAGCTCCCGATTCCCAACATCATAATTCCGCTCAGCGGGCGAAAATTTACGGGAAAAGAAGGCACAAGGCCTCATCACGGAGCAGTCAGAACTTTTCTGCGACAACACTGCCCCAGCTCCGATCTCAGAAGCGTCGACCTCAACCTGAAAAGGTAGAGCAACATCAGGCTGACGCAACACAGGGGCAGAGGAAAAACGGCGCTTAAGCTCCCGAAAGGCCTCCACAGCATCAGGGGACCAATCAGCAACATCAGCACCCTTCTTAGTCAAATCGGTCAATGGCTTAGCAATATCCGAAAAACCAGCAATAAATCGACGATAAAAGTTAGCAAAGCCCAAAAATTTCTGAAGACTCTTAAGAGAAGAGGGCTGTGTCCAATCACAAATAGCTTGAACCTTGACAGGATCCATTTCAATGGAAGAGGGGGAAAAAATATATCCCAAAAAGGAAATCCTCTGTACCCCAAAAACACACTTAGAACCCTTCACACACAAAGAATTAGACCGCAAAACCTGAAAAACCCTCCTGACTTGCTGGACATGAGAGTCCCAGTCATCCGAAAAAATCAGAATATCATCCAGATACACAATCATAAATTTATCCAAATAATCGCGAAAAATATCATGCATAAAGGACTGGAAAACTGACGGAGCATTAGAAAGACCAAAAGGCATCACTAAATACTCAAAGTGGCCCTCGGGCGTATTAAATGCGGTTTTCCACTCATCCCCCTGCCTGATTCGCACCAAATTATACGCCCCACGAAGGTCAATCTTAGAGAACCACTTGGCCCCCTTTATGCGAGCAAACAAATCAGTCAGCAACGGCAATGGGT
Source organism: Ranitomeya variabilis (assembly GCF_051348905.1). Lineage (NCBI taxonomy): Eukaryota > Metazoa > Chordata > Amphibia > Anura > Dendrobatidae > Ranitomeya > Ranitomeya variabilis. The sequence goes on along the minus strand of NC_135237.1, from coordinate 324,784,643 downwards.
ATTGATATTTAACAGTGATTTTATTCAAAAGCCGATAATCAATACATGGTCTCAAAGAGCCGTCTTTTTTTGACACAAAGAAAAAACCGGCTCCTAAGGGAGATGACGATGGACGAATATGTCCCTTTTCCAAGGACTCCTTTATATATTCTCGCATAGCAGCATGTTCAGGCACAGACAGATTAAATAAACGACCCTTTGGGTATTTACTACCCGGGATTAAATCTATGGCACAATCGCACTCTCGGTGCGGAGGTAACGAACCAAGCTTGGATTCTTCAAAGACGTCACGATAGTCAGACAGGAACTCAGGAATTTCAGAGGGAATGGATGATGAAATGGAAACCACAGGTACATCCCCATGAGCCCCCTTACATCCCCAGCTCAACACAGACATAGCTCTCCAGTCGAGGACTGGGTTGTGAGATTGCAGCCAAGGCAATCCTAGCACCAAATCATCATGTAGATTATACAGCACCAGAAAGCGAATAATCTCCTGGTGATCCGGATTAATACGCATAGTTACTTGTGTCCAGTATTGTGGTTTATTATTAGCCAATGGGGTGGAGTCAATCCCCTTCAGAGGAATAGTAGTCTCCAAAGGCTCTAAATCATACCCACAGCGTTTGGCAAAGGACCAATCCATAAGACTCAAAGCGGCGCCAGAGTCGACATAGGCGTCCGTGGTAATAGATGACAAAGAGCAAATCAGGGTCACAGATAGAATAAATTTAGACGGTAAGGTGCAAATGGAAACAGATTTACCAAGCTTTTTAGTGCGCTTAGAGCATGCTGATATAACATGAGTAGAATCACCACAATAGAAACACAACCCATTTTTCCGTCTAAAATTCTGCCGCTCGCTTCGGGACAGAATTCTATCACACTGCATACTCTCTGGCGACTTCTCAGTGGACACCGCCAGATGGTGCACTGGTTTGCGCTCCCGCAAACGCCTATCGATCTGAATAGCCATAGTCATGGACTCATTCAGACCCGCAGGCACAGGGAACCCCACCATAACATCCTTAATGGCATCAGAGAGACCCTCTCTGAAAGTCGCCGCCAGGGCGCACTCATTCCACTGAGTAAGCACAGACCATTTACGGAATCTTTGGCAGTAAATTTCCGCTTCATCTTGCCCCTGAGATAGGGACATCAAAGTTTTTTCTGCCTGAAGCTCCAAATGAGGTTCGTCATAAAGCAACCCCAAGGCCAGAAAAAACGCATCCACATTGAGCAACGCAGGATCCCCTGGTGTCAATGAAAAAGCCCAGTCTTGAGGGTCGCCCCGGAGCAAGGAAATCTCAATCCTGACCTGCTGTGCAGGGTCTCCGGCAGAGCGAAATTTCAGGGACAAAAATAATTTGCAATTATTTCGAAAATTCTGAAACCCAGATCTATTCCCCGAGAAAAATTCCGGCAAAGGAATTCTCGGCTCAGATACAGGTGCATGACAAACAAAATCTTGCAAATTTTGTACCTTCGTGGCGAGATTATTCAAACCTGCAGTTACACTCTGAAGATCCATTACAAACAGGTGGACACAGAGCCATTCAAGGGTTAAGAGGAGGTAAGAAGCAGCTAGACAGCAATTAAGGGCTAGGCAGCAAAACTCTGAGGGGAAAAAAAAAAAAATTTCCCTTCAACACTTCTTTTTCTCCTGCTTCAGCCCAAACAATTAACACTTTGCTGGCCGGTCAAACTGTCATGATCTCAATGGCAAGAGAACATAGCATAAGCATATATAGAAACTAGCTCTTGGAAGATGGGAACTGAGCTGACCATGAACTAAACCTAACGCACAACTAGCAGTGGCCGGGTAGCATGCCTACGTTGATTCTAGATGCCCAGCCCAGCCGGAGGACTAAATAAAGCTAGCAGAGGAAAATATTAGTCCTAGCTCACCTCTAGAGAAATACCCCGAAAGGAGACAGAGGCCCCCCACATGTATTGGCGGTGAGTTGAGATGAAATAACAAACGTAGTATGAAAATAGGTTTAGCAAATTTGAGGTCCACTTACTACATAGCAGAAGACAGAAAGGGCACTTTCATGGTCAGCTGAAAAGCCTATCAAAAACACCATCCAGAAATTACTTTAAAACTCTGGCATTAACTCATAACACCAGAGTGGCAATTCCCGTTCACAAGAGCTTTCCAGACACAGTAACGAAACTACAGCTGTGAACTGGAACAAAATGCAAAAACAAACATGGACAAGAGTCCAACTTATCTAGTAGTTGTCTAGGAGCAGGAACAAGCACAGAGAGGCTTCTGATAACATTGTTGACCGGCAAGCAACTAACAGAGCAGCAAGGTTATATAGCGACTCCCACATCTTGATGGGAACAGGTGAACAGAGAAGATGAAGACACCAGTTCAATTCCACCAGTAGCCACCGGGGGAGCCCAGAATCCAAATTCACAACACAAGAACCCCCGAACCGTCTAACGGTCCGGGGGGAGAACACCAGCCCCCTAGAGCTTCCAGCAAAGGTCAGGATATAGATTTGGAACAAGCTGGACAAAAATACAAAACCAAAACAAATAGCAAAAAGCAAAAGGCAGACTTAGCTGATATAACTGGAACCAGGATCAGTAGACAAGAGCACAGCAGACTAGCTCTGATAACTACGTTGCCAGGCATTGAACTGAAGGTCCAGGGAGCTTATATAGCAACACCCCTAACTAACGACCCAGGTGCGGATAAAAGGAATGACAGAAAAACCAGAGTCAAAAAACTAGTAACCACTAGAGGGAGCAAAAAGCAAATTCACAACAGTACCCCCCCCTTAGTGAGGGGTCACCGAACCCTCACCACGACCACCAGGGCGATCAGGATGAGCGGCATGAAAGGCACGAACTAAATCGGCCGCATGAACATCAGAGGCGACCACCCAGGAATTATCCTCCTGACCATAGCCCTTCCACTTGACCAGGTACTGAAGCCTCCGCCTGGAGAGGCGAGAATCCAAGATCTTCTCCACCACGTACTCCAACTCGCCCTCAACCAACACCGGAGCAGGAGGCTCAGCAGAAGGAACTACAGGCACAATGTACCGCCGCAACAAGGACCTATGAAATACATTGTGAATAGCAAACGACACAGGAAGATCCAGACGAAAAGATACAGGATTAAGGATTTCCAATATCTTGTAAGGCCCAATAAAACGAGGTTTAAATTTGGGAGAGGAGACCTTCATAGGAACAAAGCGGGAAGAAAGCCACACCAAATCCCCAACGCGTAGTCGGGGACCCACACCGCGGCGGCGGTTGGCAAAGCGCTGAGCCTTCTCCTGTGACAACTTCAAGTTGTCCACCACATGATTCCAGATCTGCTGCAACCTATCCACCACAGAATCCACCCCAGGACAGTCAGAAGGCTCCACATGACCCGAAGAAAAGCGAGGATGGAAACCAGAGTTGCAGAAAAAAGGCGAAACCAAGGTGGCGGAACTAGCCCGATTATTAAGGGCAAACTCAGCCAACGGCAAGAATGTCACCCAATCGTCCTGATCAGCAGAGACAAAACACCTCAAATAAGCCTCCAAAGTCTGATTGGTTCGCTCCGTCTGTCCATTAGTCTGAGGATGGAAAGCAGACGAAAACGACAAATCAATGCCCATCTTACTACAAAAGGATCGCCAGAACCTGGAAACGAACTGGGATCCTCTGTCTGACACAATATTCTCAGGGATGCCGTGCAAACGAACCACGTTCTGGAAAAACACAGGAACCAGATCGGAAGAGGAAGGCAGCTTAGGCAAAGGAACCAAATGGACCATCTTGGAGAAGCGATCACATATCACCCAGATAACGGACATGCCCTGAGATAGCGGAAGATCAGAAATGAAATCCATGGAGATATGTGTCCAAGGTCTCTTCGGGACAGGCAAGGGCAAGAGCAAACCGCTGGCACGAGAACAGCAAGGCTTAGCTCGAGCACAAGTCCCACAGGACTGCACAAATGACCGCACATCCTTAGACAAGGAAGGCCACCAAAAGGACCTGGCCACCAGATCTCTGGTGCCAAAAATTCCCGGGTGACCTGCCAACACCGAGGAATGAACCTCGGAAATGACTCTGCTGGTCCACTTATCCGGGACAAACAGTCTGTCAGGTGGACAAGACTCAGGCCTATCAGCCTGAAATCTCTGCAACACACGTCGCAGATCCGGAGAAATAGCTGACAAGATAACTCCATCTTTAAGAATACCAACAGGATCAGCGACTCCAGGAGCATCAGGCACAAAGCTCCTAGAAAGAGCATCGGCCTTCACATTCTTTGAACCTGGTAAATACGAGACAACAAAATCAAAGCGGGAGAAAAACAATGACCAGCGGGCCTGTCTCGGATTAAGGCGTTTAGCAGACTCGAGATACATCAGATTTTTGTGATCAGTCAAGACCACCACACGATGCTTAGCACCCTCGAGCCAATGACGCCACTCCTCAAATGCCCACTTCATGGCCAACAACTCCCGATTGCCCACATCATAATTTCGCTCGGCAGGCGAAAACTTCCTAGAGAAAAAGGCACAAGGTTTCATAACAGAGCAACCAGGGCCTCTCTGCGACAAAACGGCCCCTGCCCCAATCTCCGAAGCATCCACCTCAACCTGAAAGGGAAGTGAGACGTCAGGCTGGCACAAAACAGGCGCCGAAGTAAACCGGCGTTTCAACTCCTGGAAAGCCTCCACGGCAGCAGGAGCCCAGTTAGCTACATCGGAGCCCTTCTTGGTCATATCCGTCAAAGGTTTCACAATGCTAGAAAAATTAGCGATAAAACGACGGTAGAAGTTAGCGAAGCCCAAGAACTTCTGAAGACTCTTAACTGACGAGGGCTGAGTCCAATCAAGAATAGCTCGGACCTTGACTGGGTCCATCTCCACAGCAGAAGGGGAAAAAATGAACCCCAAAAAGGGAACCTTCTGTACACCAAAGAGACACTTTGAGCCCTTGACAAACAAAGAATTTTCACGCAAAATTTTAAAGACCAACCTGACCTGCTCCACATGCGAATCCCAATTATCAGAAAAAACCAAAATATCATCCAGATAAACAATCAAAAATTTATCCAGATACTTCCGGAAAATGTCATGCATAAAGGACTGAAAAACTGAAGGCGCATTGGAGAGCCCAAAAGGCATCACCAAGTACTCAAAATGACCTTCGGGCGTATTGAATGCGGTTTTCCATTCATCACCTTGCTTAATGCGCACAAGGTTGTACGCACCACGAAGGTCTATCTTGGTGAACCACTTGGCACCCTTAATCCGGGCAAACAAGTCAGAAAACAGCGGTAAAGGATACTGAAATTTGACAGTGATCTTATTCAAAAGCCGATAATCAATACAAGGTCTCAAAGATCCGTCCTTTTTTGCCACAAAAAAGAATCCCGCACCAAGAGGGGAAGAAGACGGACGAATATGTCCTTTTTCCAGAGACTCCTTGATATATGAACGCATAGCGGTATGTTCAGGTACCGACAGATTAAACAGTCTTCCCTTAGGAAATTTACTGCCTGGGATCAAATCTATAGCACAGTCACAGTCCCTATGAGGAGGCAGTGCACTGGACTCAGACTCACTGAAGACATCCTGATAATCAGACAAATACTCCGGAACTTCCGAAGGCGTAGAAGAAGCAATAGACACAGGCAGGGAATCCTCATGAATACCACGACAGCCCCAACTTGAGACTGACATAGCCTTCCAGTCCAGGACTGGATTATGGGTCTGTAACCATGGCAGCCCTAAAACAACCAAATCATGCATTTTATGTAAAACCAGGAAACGTATCACCTCGCGGTGTTCAGGAGTCATGCACATGGTAACCTGAGTCCAATACTGCGGTTTATTTGCTGCCAATGGTGTAGCATCAATACCCCTAAGAGGAATAGGATTTTCTAATGGTTCAAGACTCAAGAGTAAATCCACAGCGCTTAGCAAATGAGAGATCCATGAGACTCAGGGCAGCACCTGAATCTACAAACGCCATGACAGGATAAGATGACAGTGAGCAAATCAAAGTTACAGACAGAATAAATTTAGGTTGCAAATTACCAACGGTGACAGGACTAACAACCTTAGCTATACGTTTAGAGCATGCTGAGATAACATGTGTAGAATCACCACAGTAGTAGCACAAGCCATTCCGGCGTCTATGAATTTTCCGCTCATTTCTAGTCAGGATTCTATCACATTGCATTAAATCAGGTGTCTGTTCAGACAACACCATGAGGGAATTTGCGGTTTTTCTATCACATTGCACCGAATTAGGTGTCTGTTCAGACAACACCATGAGGGAATTTGCGGTTTTGCTCTCCCGCAACCGCCGGTCAATTTGAATAGCCAGTGCCATAGTATCATTCAGACCTGTGGGAATGGGAAAACCCACCATAACATTCTTAATGGCTTCAGAAAGGCCATTTCTAAAATTAGCGGCCAGTGCACACTCGTTCCAATGTGTCAGCACGGACCATTTCCGAAATTTTTGGCAATACACTTCAGCCTCGTCCTGCCCCTGAGACATAGCCAGCAAGGCCTTTTCTGCCTGAATCTCAAGATTGGGTTCCTCATAAAGTAAACCGAGCGCCAGAAAAAACGCATCAAGATCAGCCAATGCCGGATCTCCTGGCGCCAGCGAAAAAGCCCAATCCTGAGGGTCGCCCCGTAAGAACGAAATCACAATTTTAACTTGCTGAGCAGAATCTCCAGATGAACAGGGTCTCAGGGACAAAAACAATTTACAATTATTCACGAAATTCCTAAACTTAAACCTGTCTCCGGAAAACAGTTCAGGAATCGGTATTTTAGGTTCTGACCTAGGATTTCTGATAACATAGTCTTGTATGCCCTGCACACGAGTAGCCAGCTGGTCCACACTTGTAATCAAGGTCTGGACATTCATGTCTGCAGCAAGCATAGCCACTCTGAGGTAAAGGGGAAGGAGAAAAAAAAAACTCAGAATCTTCTTTCTTATAATCCCTCTTCTGCAATGCATTAAACATTTAATACTGGCCTGGCAAACTGTTATGACCCCAATGGCGAGGGTCTCAGAGGAACGTGGAAGTCTGCAGAATACAAAAATCCAGCTCATAGGGCAGTGGTAACTGGGTTGACCATATATCTACTCCTAACGCCAACACTAGAAGTAGCCGGGGATCATTCCTACGTTGATTCTAGATGACACGCGCCAGCCGGAGAATCTAGCTACCCCTAGTAGAGGAAAAACAAAGACCTTTCTTGCCTCCAGAGAAGGGGACCCCAAAGCTGGATAGAAGCCCCCCACAAATAATGACGGTGAGGTAAGAGGAAATGACAAACACAGAAATGAACCAGGTTTAGCACAGAGAGGCCCGCTTACTGATAGCAGAATAAAGAAAGGTAACTTATATGGTCAACAAAAACCCTATCAAAATCCACACTGGAAATTCAAGAACCCCCGAACCGTCTAACGGTCCGGGGGGAGAACACCAGCCCCCTAGAGCTTCCAGCAAAGGTCAGGATATAGATTTGGAACAAGCTGGACAAAAATACAAAACCAAAACAAATAGCAAAAAGCAAAAGGCAGACTTAGCTGATATAACTGGAACCAGGATCAGTAGACAAGAGCACAGCAGACTAGCTCTGATAACTACGTTGCCAGGCATTGAACTGAAGGTCCAGGGAGCTTATATAGCAACACCCCTAACTAACGACCCAGGTGCGGATAAAAGGAATGACAGAAAAACCAGAGTCAAAAAACTAGTAACCACTAGAGGGAGCAAAAAGCAAATTCACAACAGCTGCCCCCTGGAGCTCGTGTGAGAACGATCACGTGCGCTGTGTGCTGGGAATGCCTGAAGCAAACGGTCAACAAGAGTTGATTGTTTGGTTGCTAATATTAGTTCCAAGTTCTCATGTGGCATAATATTTTGCAATTTGCCTTTATAGCGTGGATCAAGGAGGCAGGCCAACCAGTAATCGTCATCGTTCATCATTTTCGTAATGCGTGTGTCCCTTTTTAGGATACGTAAGGCATAATCCGCCATGTGGGCCAAAGTTCCAGTTGTCAAATCTCCGGTTGTGATTGGTTGAGGGGCAGTTGCAGGCAAATCTACGTCACTTGTGTCCCTCAAAAAACCAGAACCCGGCCGTGACACGCAACCAATTTCCTGTGCCCCCGGGAAAGGTTCGGCATTAAAAATATACTCATCCCCATCATCCTCCTCGTCCTCCACCTCCTCTTCGCCCGCTACCTCGTCCTGTACACTGCCCTGACCAGACAATGGCTGACTGTCATCAAGGCTTTCCTCTTCCTCTGGTGCAGACGCCTGCTCCTTTATGTGCGTCAAACTTTGCATCAGCAGACGCATTAGGGGGATGCTCATGCTTATTACGGCGTTGTCTGCACTAACCAGCCGTGTGCATTCCTCAAAACACTGAAGGACTTGACACATGTCTTGTATCTTAGACCACTGCACACCTGACAACTCCATGTCTGCCATCCTACTGCCTGCCCGTGTATCCTCCCACAAATAAATAACAGCACGCCTCTGTTCGCACAGTCTCTGAAGCATGTGCAGTGTTGAGTTCCACCTTGTTGCAACGTCTATGATGAGGCGATGCTGGGGAAGGTTCAAAGACCGCTGATAGGTCTGCATACGGCTGGCGTGTACAGGCGAACGTCGGATATGTGAGCAAAGTGCACGCACTTTGAGGAGCAGGTCGGAGAACCCAGGATAAGTTTTCAATAAGCACTGCACCACCAGGTTTAAGGTGTGAGCCAGGCAAGGAATGTGTTTCAGTTGGGAAAGGGAGATGGCAGCCATGAAATTCCTTCCGTTATCACTCACTACCTTGCCTGCCTCAAGATCTACTGTGCCCAGCCACGACTGCGTTTCTTGTTGCAAGAACTCGGACAGAACTTCCGCGGTGTGTCTGTTGTCGCCCAAACACTTCATAGCCAATACAGCCTGCTGACGCTTGGCAGTAGCTGGCCCATAATGGGACAACTGGTGTGCAACAGTGTCATCTGCCGATGGAGTGGTTGGCAGACTGCGTTCTGTGGAAGAGCTGTAGCTTCTGCAGGAGGACGAGGAGGAGGAGGAGGAGGGGGTGCGAACGCCTACAGCCAACTGTTTCCTAGACCGTGGGCTAGGCACAACTGTCCCTAAATTGATGTCGCCTGTGGACCCTGCATCCACCACATTCACCCAGTGTGCCGTGATGGACACATAACGTCCCTGGCCATGCCTACTGGTCCATGCATCTGTAGTCAGGTGCACCTTTGTACTCACAGATTGCCTGAGTGCATGGACGATGCGCTGTTTAACATGCTGGTGCAGGGCTGGGATGGCTTTTCTGGAAAAAAAGTGTCGACTGGGTAGCTCGTATCGTGGTTCAGCGTACTCCATCAGGGCTTTGAAAGCTTCGCTTTCAACTAACCGGTAGGGCATCATCTCTAACGAGATTAGTCTAGCTATGTGGGCGTTAAAACCCTGTGTATGCGGATGCGAGGATAAGTACTTCCTTTTTCTAACCAGAGTCTCATGTAGGGTGAGCTGGACTGGAGAGCTGGAGATCGTGGAACTTTCGGGTGTGCCGGTGTACATGGCAGACTGAGAGACGGTTGGAGACGGTATTGTTTCCGCCGGTGCCCTAGATGCAATATTTCCTCCTACAAAACTGGTGGTTCCCTGACCCTGACTGCTTTTGGCTGGCAAAGAAACCAGCACAGATACTGCCGGTGGTGCGGAAAATGGTGGCCTTACAGTGACGGAAGGGATGTTGCGTTGCTGACTAGCTTCATTGGCCGAGGGTGCTACAACCTTAAGGGACGTTTGGTAGTTAGTCCAGGCTTGAAAATGCATGGTGGTTAAGTGTCTATGCATGCAACTAGTATTTAGACTTTTCAGATTCTGACCTCTGCTTAAGCTAGTTGAACATTTTTGACAGATGACTTTGCGCTGATCAGTTGGATGTTGTTTAAAAAAATGCCAGACTGCACTCTTCCTAGACTCGGATCCCTTTTCAGGGATTGCAGACTGAGCTTTAACCGGATGGCCACGCTGTCCTCCAACAGGTTTTGGCTTTGACACGCGTTTTGGGCCAGATACGGGCCCGGCAGATGGAACCTGTTGCGATGTTGATGCCTGCTGCGGCCCCTCCTCCACCTCCGCTTCTGAACTACTGCCGCCTGCACCCTGTTCCCCCAATGGCTGCCAATCGGGGTCAATAACTGGGTCATCTATTACCTCCTCTTCGAGCTCGTGTGCAACTTCGTCTGTGTCACTGTGTCGGTCGGTGGTATAGCGTTCGTGGCGGGGCAACATAGTCTCATCAGGGTCTGATTGTGGATCTGTACCCTGAGAGGGCAATGTGGTGGTCTGAGTCAAAGGAGCAGCATAGTACTCTGGCTGTGGCTGTGCATCAGTGCACTCCATGTCAGAATCTACTTGTAATGGGCATGGCCTGTTAAATGTTTCACTTTCTAAGCCAGGGACGGTATGTGTAAAGAGCTCCATGGAGTGACCCGTTGTGTCGCCTGCTGCATCCTTCTCTCTTGTTGTAGTTTTTGCTGAGGAGGACAAGGAAGCGACTTGTCCCTGACCGTGAACATCCACAAGCGACGCGCTGCTTTTACATTTACCAGTTTCGGAAGAGGAGGCAAAAGAGCTAGAGGCTGAGTCTGCAATGTAAGCCAAAACTTGCTGTTGCTGCTCCGCCTTTAAAAGCGGTTTTCCTACTCCCAGAAAAGAGAGCGTTCGAGGCCTTGTGTAGCCTGACGACGAAACTGGCTCCACAGCTCCAGACTTAGGTGGAATATTTTTATCCCCACGACCACCTGATGCTCCACTACCACTACCATCATTACCAGCTGACAATGAACGCCCACGACGACCTCTTGCACCAGACTTCCTCATTGTTTTAAAATCTTAACCAAAGTAACTTTATTTGTTGCTGTCAAACAACTTACACGGTGAGCTATAACTTCAGTATGATTTCAATATCCCTTAACAGGTTGGTGAGACCACAAGGAAAATCAGGCACAATGTTACACACTCTGTTTTCTGTGGCACAAAATCACAGAGATGACACACACGCAGGACTGTCACTCAAGCACTAATGTCAATATTAATCTCCCACCTAATTTATTTATTTATTTTTCTCAGGGAGACTTTAGAAACCAAATAATATTAAAAAAAAAACAAAAAAAAAAGGCTTTCTATGGCCCACAATTAGAGAGAGAGAGGTGGCACACCCAGGAGTCAAGACTGGCGCACAAGCTGAAAGGGCAATATTACTCTCCCACTGTTTTTTTAAGTTTTTTTTTTTATTATTTTCAGGGAGACTTTAGAAACCAAATAATATTAAAAAACCAAAAAAATAAATAGCCTTTCTATGGCCCACTGAATGAGAGAGAGAGGTGGCACACCCAGGAGTCAAGACTGGCACACAAGCTGAAAGGGCAATATTACTCTCCCACTGTTTTTTTATGTATTTTTTGTTTTTTAAGGGAGACTTTAGAAACCAAATAATATTTAAAAAAAAACAAAAAAAAAAAGGCTTTCTATGGCCCACAATTAGAGAGAGAGAGGTGGCACACCCAGGAGTCAAGACTGGCGCACAAGCTGAAAGGGCAATATTACTCTCCCACTGTTTTTTAAGTTTTTTTTTTTTTCAGGGAGACTTTAGAAACCAAATAATATTAAAAAAACCAAAAAAATAAATAGCCTTTCTATGGCCCACAATTAGAGAGAGAGAGGTGGCACACCCAGGAGTCAAGACTGGCACACAAGCTGAAAGGGCAATATTACTCTCCCACTGTTTTTTTATGTATTTTTTGTTTTTTAAGGGAGACTTTAGAAACCCAATAATATTTAAAAAAAAAAAAAAAAAAGGCTTTCTATGGCCCACAATTAGAGAGAGAGAGGTGGCACACCCAGGAGTCAAGACTGGCGCACAAGCTGAAAGGGCAATATTACTCTCCCACTGTTTTTTTAAGTTTTTTTTTATTTTCAGGGAGACTTTAGAAACCAAATAATATTAAAAAAACCAAAAAAATAAATAGCCTTTCTATGGCCCACTGAATGAGAGAGAGAGGTGGCACACCCAGGAGTCAAGACTGGCACACAAGCTGAAAGGGCAATATTACTCTCCCACTGTTTTTTTATGTATTTTTTGTTTTTTAAGGGAGACTTTAGAAACCAAATAATATTAAAAAAAAAAGAAAAAAAAAAGGCTTTCTATGGCCCACAATTAGAGAGAGAGAGGTGGCACACCCAGGAGTCAAGACTGGCGCACAAGCTGAAAGGGCAATATTACTCTCCCACTGTTTTTTTAAGTTTTTTTTTTATTTTCAGGGAGACTTTAGAAACCAAATAATATTAAAAAAACCAAAAAAATAAATAGCCTTTCTATGGCCCACTGAATGAGAGAGAGAGAGGTGGCACACCCAGGAGTCAAGACTGGCACACAAGCTGAAAGGGCAATATTACTCTCCCACTGTTTTTTTATGTATTTTTTGTTTTTTAAGGGAGACTTTAGAAACCCAATAATATTAAAAAAAAAAAAAAAAAAAAAGGCTTTCTATGGCCCACAATTAGAGAGAGAGAGGTGGCACACCCAGGAGTCAAGACTGGCGCACAAGCTGAAAGGGCAATATTACTCTCCCACTGTTTTTTTAAGTTTTTTTTTTATTTTCAGGGAGACTTTAGAAACCAAATAATATTAAAAAAACCAAAAAAATAAATAGCCTTTCTATGGCCCACTGAATGAGAGAGAGAGAGGTGGCACACCCAGGAGTCAAGACTGGCACACAAGCTGAAAGGGCAATATTACTCTCCCACTGTTTTTTTATGTATTTTTTGTTTTTTAAGGGAGACTTTAGAAACCAAATAATATTTAAAAAAAAACAAAAAAAAAAAGGCTTTCTATGGCCCACAATTAGAGAGAGAGAGGTGGCACACCCAGGAGTCAAGACTGGCGCACAAGCTGAAAGGGCAATATTACTCTCCCACTGTTTTTTTAAGTTTTTTTTTTTTTCAGGGAGACTTTAGAAACCAAATAATATTAAAAAAACCAAAAAAATAAATAGCCTTTCTATGGCCCACAATTAGAGAGAGAGAGGTGGCACACCCAGGAGTCAAGACTGGCACACAAGCTGAAAGGGCAATATTACTCTCCCACTGTTTTTTTATGTATTTTTTGTTTTTTAAGGGAGACTTTAGAAACCCAATAATATTTAAAAAAACAAAAAAAAAAGGCTTTCTATGGCCCACAATTAGAGAGAGAGAGGTGGCACACCCAGGAGTCAAGACTGGCGCACAAGCTGAAAGGGCAATATTACTCTCCCACTGTTTTTTTAAGTTTTTTTTTTTTTATTTTCAGGAAGACTTTAGAAACCAAATAATATTAAAAAAACCAAAAAAATAAATAGCCTTTCTATGGCCCACTGAATGAGAGAGAGAGGTGGCACACCCAGGAGTCAAGACTGGCACACAAGCTGAAAGGGCAATATTACTCTCCCACTGTTTTTTTATGTATTTTTTGTTTTTTAAGGGAGACTTTAGAAACCAAATAATATTAAAAAAAAAACAAAAGAAAAAAGGCTTTCTATGGCCCACAATTAGAGAGAGAGAGGTGGCACACCCAGGAGTCAAGACTGGCGCACAAGCTGAAAGGGCAATATTACTCTCCCACTGTTTTTTTAAGTTTTTTTTTTTTTTCAGGGAGACTTTAGAAACCAAATAATATTAAAAAAACCAAAAAAATAAATAGCCTTTCTATGGCCCACAATTAGAGAGAGAGAGGTGGCACACCCAGGAGTCAAGACTGGCACACAAGCTGAAAGGGCAATATTACTCTCCCACTGTTTTTTTATGTATTTTTTGTTTTTTAAGGGAGACTTTAGAAACCCAATAATATTTAAAAAAAAAAAAAAAAAAGGCTTTCTATGGCCCACAATTAGAGAGAGAGAGGTGGCACACCCAGGAGTCAAGACTGGCGCACAAGCTGAAAGGGCAATATTACTCTCCCACTGTTTTTTTAAGGTTTTTTTTTTTTCAGGGAGACTTTAGAAACCAAATAATATTAAAAAAACCAAAAAAATAAATAGCCTTTCTATGGCCCACTGAATGAGAGAGAGAGGTGGCACACCCAGGAGTCAAGACTGGCACACAAGCTGAAAGGGCAATATTACTCTCCCACTGTTTTTTTATGTATTTTTTGTTTTTTAAGGGAGACTTTAGAAACCAAATAATATTAAAAAAAAAAGAAAAAAAAAAAGGCTTTCTATGGCCCACAATTAGAGAGAGAGAGGTGGCACACCCAGGAGTCAAGACTGGCGCACAAGCTGAAAGGGCAATATTACTCTCCCACTGTTTTTTTAAGTTTTTTTTTTATTTTCAGGGAGACTTTAGAAACCAAATAATATTAAAAAAACCAAAAAAATAAATAGCCTTTCTATGGCCCACTGAATGAGAGAGAGAGAGGTGGCACACCCAGGAGTCAAGACTGGCACACAAGCTGAAAGGGCAATATTACTCTCCCACTGTTTTTTTATGTATTTTTTGTTTTTTAAGGGAGACTTTAGAAACCCAATAATATTAAAAAAAAAAAAAAAAAAAAAGGCTTTCTATGGCCCACAATTAGAGAGAGAGAGGTGGCACACCCAGGAGTCAAGACTGGCGCACAAGCTGAAAGGGCAATATTACTCTCCCACTGTTTTTTTAAGTTTTTTTTTTTTTATTTTCAGGGAGACTTTAGAAACCAAATAATATTAAAAAAACCAAAAAAATAAATAGCCTTTCTATGGCCCACTGAATGAGAGAGAGAGAGGTGGCACACCCAGGAGTCAAGACTGGCACACAAGCTGAAAGGGCAATATTACTCTCCCACTGTTTTTTTATGTATTTTTTGTTTTTTAAGGGAGACTTTAGAAACCCAATAATATTAAAAAAAAAAAAAAAAAAAAAAAAAAAGGCTTTCTATGGCCCACAATTAGAGAGAGAGAGGTGGCACACCCAGGAGTCAAGACTGGCGCACAAGCTGAAAGGGCAATATTACTCTCCCACTGTTTTTTTAAGTTTTTTATTTTTTATTTTCAGGGAGACTTTAGAAACCAAATAATATTAAAAAAACCAAAAAAATAAATAGCCTTTCTATGGCCCACTGAATGAGAGAGAGAGGTGGCACACCCAGGAGTCAAGACTGGCACACAAGCTGAAAGGGCAATATTACTCTCCCACTGTTTTTTTATGTATTTTTTGTTTTTTAAGGGAGACTTTAGAAACCCAATAATATTTAAAAAAAAAAAAAAGAAAGGCTTTCTATGGCCCACTGAATGAGAGAGAGAGGTGGCACACCCAGGAGTCAAGACTGGCACACAAGCTGAAAGGGCAATATTACTCTCCCACTGTTTTTTTTTTTTTTTTTTTTTTTTCAGGGAGACTTTAGAAACCAAATAATAAGAAAAAAAATAAATAAATAAATAGGCTTTCTATAGCCCACTGAATAAGAGATAGCACACACAGCAGTGGCACACAAGCCCTGACTGAGGCCAATATTTTTCTACCACTGATTGATGTAGTGTTTTTGTGTTGAGGTAGAATTTAGAACACAAATCACGGAAAAAATAAATAGGCTTTCTATGGCCCACTCAGTGAGAGATGGCACACACAGGGATGGCACTGTAGCAGAAATGCCAATCATAATCTCCCACAAAAAAAAAAACAAAAAAAAAAAACAGGGACTGTCCTACAATTACTATCTCCCTGCAGTAATCTAAGCCAGGTATGGCAGGCAGCAATAGGAGTGGACTGATGCACAAATTAAATAAAAAGTGTGGACAAACAAAAAAGATAGCTGTGCAGAAAGGAACAAGAGGATATGTGCTTTGAAAAAAGCAGTTGGTTTCCACAGTGGCGTACACACAGCAATACAGCTATCACGGAGCCTTCTAGGGCAGCCCAATGAGCTACAGCGCTGAGGAAAAAAAAAAAAAATAGCTTCCACTGTTCCTGCACACCGAAGGTGGTGTTGGACAGTGGAAATCGCTACAGCACAAGCGGTTTGGTGGTTAGTGGACCCTGCCTAACGCTCTCCCTGCTTCTGACGAAGCGGCAGCAACCTCTCCCTAAGCTCAGATCAGCAGCAGTAAGATGGCGGTCGGCGGGAACGCCCCTTTATAGCCCCTGTGACGCCGCAGACAGCAAGCCAATCACTGCAATGCCCTTCTCTAAGATGGTGGGGACCAGGATCTATGTCATCACGCTGCCCACACTCTGCGTTCACCTTCATTGGCTGAGAAATGGCGCTTTTCGCGTCATTGAAACGCGACTTTGGCGCGAAAGTCGCGTACCGCATGGCCGACAAGCACAGGGGTCGGATCGGGTTTCATGAGACGCCGACTTAGCCAAAAGTCGGCGACTTTTGAAAATGATCGACCCGTTTCGCTCAACCCTACTAAGGACTGTACTGTATGTGATGTTAAAGTGGAAGAAGAGGAGCAGAGCACATGTTCTTTCTGGCCCTCATCTACTAAGTATTCTGCTGTGCGGCTGCCAAAGAAAGGGAGTAGAGTGTTATGATCCTAGTGGTAGAGGATCTCAGAAGTTCCAGCTAAGTCCGCAAACACAAAAAACAGCTCATAGGAAGGTGGTAACTTGGCTGACCGTATATCTAATCCTAGCACAACAACTAGAAGTAGCCGGGGAACGTACCTACGTTGATTCTAGACGTCTCGCACCAGCCGGAGAACTAACTAACCCTTTCAGAGAAAATAAGATTCTCACTTGCCTCAAGAGAAAGTACCCCAAAGTTATAATACAAGCCTCCAACAAATAATAACGGTGAGGTAAGAAGAAAAGACAAACGTAAGAATGAACTAGATTTAGCAAAGAGAGGCCCACTAATTAATAGCAGAAAATAGGAAGGAGACTTATACGGTCAGCAAAAACCCTACAAAAATATCCACGCTGAAAATCCAAGAACCCCCGCACCGACTAACGGTGTAGGGGGAGAATATCAGCCCGCTAGAGCTTCCAGTAAAAATCAGGAATCACATTATGAACAAGCTGGAACAAAATAGAAGCAAAGCGAATAAACAAAAATAAGAAAACAGGACTTAGCTTATCTTGCAAAGAACAGGAGACCAGGAGTCAGGAGCAAACAGAGATAGACTGACTACATCGATTCCAGGCACTAGACTGAGTTTCCAGGAAGTCTAAATAGGAACACCCAAGGCCTAACGAACCAGGTGGGTATTAACCTGGAGAAAGATGATCCAAGTGTAATACCGCTAGTGACCACAAGAGGGAGCCAAGAAATATAGTTCACAACAGTACCCCCCCTTTAAGGAGGGGTCACCGAACCCTCACCAAGACCACCAGGACGATCAGGATGAGCAGCGTGAAAGGCACGCACCAAATCAGCCGCATGAACATCAGAGGCAACCACCCAGGAATTATCCTCCTGACCATAGCCCTTCCATTTGACCAGATACTGAAGCCTCCGTCTAGAGAGACGAGAATCCAAGATCTTCTCCACCACGTACTCCAACTTGCCCTCAACCAAGACCGGAGCCGGAGGGTCAACAGCAGGAACCACAGGCACAACGTACCGCCGTAACAGAGACCTATGGAACACATTGTGAATGGCAAATGACACCGGAAGATCCAAACGAAAAGACACCGGATTAAGGACTTCCAAAATTTTATAAGGACCAATAAAGCGAGGCTTAAACTTAGGAGAGGAAACCTTCAGAGGGACATACCGAGAAGATAACCAAACCAAATCCCCAACACAAAGTCGGGGACCCACACCGTGGCGACGGTTGGCAAAACGCTGAGCCTTCTCCTGTGACAACTTCAAGTTGTCCACCACATGATTCCAAATCCGCTGCAACCTATCCACCACGGAATCCACCCCAGGACAGTCAGAAGGTTCAACATGACCCGAGGAAAAACGAGGATGAAAACCAGAGTTGCAGAAAAATGGCAAAACCAAAGTAGCGGAACTAGCCCAATTATTGAGGGCAAACTCAGCCAATGGCAAGAAGGTCACCCAATCATCCTGATCCGCAGAAACAAAACATCTCAAATAAGCCTCCAGCATCTGATTGGTTCGCTCCGTTTGGCCATTAGTCTGAGGATGAAAGGCAGATGAAAACGACAAATCAATGCCCATCTTAGCACAAAAAGACCGCCAGAATCTGGACACAAACTGGGATCCTCTGTCAGACATGATATTCTCAGGAATGCCATGCAAGCGAACCACATTCTGAAAGAACAAAGGAACCAGATCAGAAGAGGAAGGCAACTTAGGCAAGGGCACCAAATGGACCATCTTGGAAAAGCGATCACACACCACCCAGATGACAGACATACCTTGAGACACCGGAAGATCTGAAATGAAATCCATGGAAATGATTTTGTCGTTCAGTTCTAGTCTGAATTCTATCACATAGCATGGAGTCAGGTGTCCGTTCAGACAACACTGCCAGAGGATTAGCAGATTTACGCTCCCGCAAACGCCGATCTATCTGAATGGCCAGAGCCATAGAATCACTCAGATTTGTAGGAATGGGAAAACCCACCATCACATTCTTAATGGCTTCAGAAAGGCCATTTCTGAAATTTGCGGCCAGAGCACACTCATTCCATTGAGTAAGCACGGACCATTTCCGAAATTTTTGGCAATACACTTCAGCCTCATCTTGGCCCTGAGAGATAGCCAGCAATGCTTTTTCTGCCTGAATTTCAAGATTGGGCTCCTCATAAAGCAATCCGAGCGCCAGAAAAAACGCATCAATATTTGCCAATGCCGGATCTCCTGGCGCCAATGAAAAAGCCCAATCCTGAGGGTCGCCACGCAAGAAAGAGATAACAATTTTAACTTGCTGAGCTGAGTCTCCAGACGAACGCGGTCTCAAAGATAGAAACAATTTACAATTATTCCTAAAATTCCCAAATTTAAATCGATCACTAGAGAAAAGCCCCAGGAATAGGTATCTTAGGCTCTGACATAGGACTACTAATAACAAAATCCTGAATGCCCTGCACTCGTGCAGCAAGCTGATCCACACTAGTAATCAGAGTCTGAACATTCATGTCTGCAGCAGAGCTTCAAGCCACTCAGAGGAAAAAGGGGAAGAAGAAAAAAAAACCAAAAACTCAGAACTTCTTTTCTTTTAATCCCGCTTCTGCAATGCAATAAATATTCACTTTCGGCCTGGAATACTGTTATGATCCTAGTGGTAGAGGATCTCAGAAGTTCCAGCTAAGTCCGCAAACACAAAAACCAGCTCATAGGAAGGTGGTAACTTGGCTGACCGTATATCTAATCCTAGCACAACAACTAGAAGTAGCCGGGGAACGTACCTACGTTGATTCTAGACGTCTCGCACCAGCCGGAGAACTAACTAACCCTTTCAGAGAAAATAAGACCTCACTTGCCTCAAGAGAAAGTACCCCAAAGTTATAATACAAGCCCCCAACAAATAATAACGGTGAGGTAAGAAGAAAAGACAAACGTAAGAATGAACTAGATTTAGCAAAGAGAGGCCCACTAATTAATAGCAGAAAATAGGAAGGAGACTTATACGGTCAGCAAAAACCCTACAAAAATATCCACGCTGAAAATCCAAGAACCCCCGCACCGACTAACGGTGTGGGGGGAGAATATCAGCCCCCTAGAGCTTCCAGCAAAAATCAGGAATCACATTATGAACAAGCTGGAACAAAATAGAAGCAAAGCGAATAAACAAAAATAAGAAAGCAGGACTTAGCTTATCTTGCAAAGAACAGGAGACCAGGAGTCAGGAGCAAACAGACATAGACTGACTACATCGATTCCAGGCACTAGACTGAGTTTCCAGGAAGTCTAAATAGGAACACCCAAGGCCTAACGAACCAGGTGGGTACCAACCTGGAGAAAGATGATCCAAGTGTAATACCGCTAGTGACCACAAGAGGGAGCCAAGAAATATAGTTCACAACAGTAGAGTAGCCCGTCCAGTAACAGAAGTTGTAAAAATGCTGTGGAATTGCTCACTGCAGCAAAACAAACCCACTTCTCATCCCTCATGTCATACCTGTCTCACAACCCTAAACAGCTATCCAGTACTTTAAATTCCCCCTCCCTCGCCTCTCTTCTCGTCTGAAGGCTTTGCCTCACCACCTGTGAACTTGACACAATAATCTCCCACCTCATTCCAAACCTTACCACAGTCTTCATCCCAAGCCTAACCCACCTCTTCAACCTGTCACTAACAACTGGTGTCTTCCCCCCTGATTGAAAGATACCTCGATCAAACCCATCCTCAAAAAGCCCATCCTTGACCCATCCTCTGTGTATAGCTATCGCCCCATCTTTCTCCTCAATGCCTCCAAACTACTGGAACAACATGTCCATTTTGAACTGTCCTCCCACTTTTCCTCTTGCTCCCTCTTTGACCGCTTACAAACTGGCTTCACTCACCAATGACCTACTAACCGCCAAATGAAAGTGACATGAGTTTGTCCTCCTCCTTCTCCTGGACCTGGAATCTGCCTTTGACACAGTAGACCATTCCCTCTTACTACAGACTTTCTGATCTGTTGCCATTAGAGACTTGGCCCTTTGTTGGATCTTCTTGTAACTAACAGTATATTCAGTGTCTCCCACTCACACCCCCCCTCCTCATATCACCCCTTTTGTGTTGGTGATCCCCAAGGTTCAGTTTTAGGCCCAGGCACTATGCTTAACCCCTTTCTGACCTCGGACGGGATAGTACGTCCGAGGTCAGAAGCCCCGCTTTGATGGGGGCTCCGGCGGTGAGCCCGCATCAAAGCCGGGACATGTCAGCTGTTTTGAACAGCTGACATGTGCCCGTAATAGGCGCAGGCAGAATCGTGATCTGCCCGCGCCTATTAACTAGTTAAATGCCGCTGTCAAACGCAGACAGCGGCATTTAACTACCGCATCCGGCCGGAAATGATGGCATCGCCGACCCCCATCACATGATCGGAGGTCGGCGATGCTTCAGAATAGTAACCATAAAGGTCCTTGAGACCTCTATGGTTACTGATCCCCAGCAGCTGTGAGTGCCACCCTGTGGTCGGCGCTCACAGCACACCTGATTTTCTGCTACATAGCAGCGAACAGCAGATTTTTTTTTTGGGGGGGGAATTTTTTTCACCACTTAGGTAAAAAATAACCTAGTCATGTTAGGTGTCTATGAACTTGTGCTGACCTGGAGAAACATAATGGCAGGTCATTTTTAGCATTTAGTGAACCTAGCAAAAAAGCCAAACAAAAAACAAGTGTGGGACTGCACTTTTTTTGCAATTTTACTGCACTTGGAATTTTTTTCCCATTTTCTAGTACACGACATGCTAAAACCAATGTGTTGTTCAAAAGTACAACTCGTTCCGCAAAAAATAAGCCCTCACATGGCCAAATTGACAGAAAAATAAAAAAGTTATGGCTCTGGGAAAGAGGGGAGTGAAAAACGAACACGGAAAAACGGAAAATCCCAAGGTCATGAAGGGGTTAAGGAGCACACTCCCTCCCTCTTAAAGGGACCACTCTCGTCATCTTAAGGTATTGGGTCTTCTTCATGCGTGATGCTTATAGTAGTAGGCCTCCGAGACCATCAGGCCTCCACTCCCTTTGAGTCAACTACCCGTGTTACTATACTTAGAGTTTTCTCCTGTTGTCTCCCCCTAGTTTGATGTGTTTGGGCAACTTTTGGGGCTGTTTGAAAGTGTTGTGCAATGGTTTGTTTTTGCCTCTCATTGACTGTAATGGCATTCGGTTATGTTTAGCAAATATTCAAAGAATAAATCGGCGAATATTGCAAATTCGGCGACCATAATCCGAACCAAACATTTAAATATTTGCTTATCTGTAATAATAACGCTGTTAACCTGCAGGTTAACCGCATATCTGCAGGATAACAGCGTTATTTCTGGTAGCAGGTTCCCTTAAACGTAGCACAAAAATGTACCAATAAAAATGCTCGCCACCTGGGTTTTGAACAGGTTCAACA
Organism: Ranitomeya variabilis; assembly: GCF_051348905.1. Classification (NCBI taxonomy): domain Eukaryota; kingdom Metazoa; phylum Chordata; class Amphibia; order Anura; family Dendrobatidae; genus Ranitomeya; species Ranitomeya variabilis. The sequence continues at coordinate 324,762,626 of NC_135237.1, read as the reverse complement.
ACTAGTTCTGGTATATGCTCCTCCAGCTTGGTATATGCTCCCCCAACCTGTTACAGTGGGGCAAAAAAGTATTTAGTCAGTCAGCAATAGTGCAAGTTCCACCACTTAAAAAGATGAGAGGCGTCTGTAATTTACATCATAGGTAGACCTCAACTATGGGAGACAAACTGAGAAAAAAAAAATCCAGAAAATCACATTGTCTGTTTTTTATCATTTTATTTGCATATTATGGTGGAAAATAAGTATTTGGTCAGAAACAAAATTTCATCTCAATACTTTGTAATATATCCTTTGTTGGCAATGACAGAGGTCAAACGTTTTCTGTAAGTCTTCACAAGGTTGCCACACACTGTTGTTGGTATGTTGGCCCATTCCTCCATGCAGATCTCCTCTAGAGCAGTGATGTTTTTGGCTTTTCGCTTGGCAACACGGACTTTCAACTCCCTCCAAAGGTTTTCTATAGGGTTGAGATCTGGAGACTGGCTAGGCCACTCCAGGACCTTGAAATGCTTCTTACGAAGCCACTCCTTCGTTGCCCTGGCGGTGTGCTTTGGATCATTGTCATGTTGAAAGACCCAGCCACGTTTCATCTTCAATGCCCTTGCTGATGGAAGGAGGTTTGCACTCAAAATCTCACGATACATGGCCCCATTCATTCTTTCATGTACCCGGATCAGTCGTCCTGGCCCCTTTGCAGAGAAACAGCCCCAAAGCATGATGCACCACCATGCTTTACAGTAAGGTATGGTGTTTGATGGATGCAACTCAGTATTCTTTTTCCTCCAAACACGATAAGTTGTGTTTCTACCAAACAGTTCCAGTTTGGTTTCATCAGACCATAGGACATTCTCCCAAAACTCCTCTGGATCATCCAAATGCTCTCTAGCAAACTTCAGACGGGCCCAGACATGTACTGGCTTAAGCAGTGGGACACGTCTGGCACTGCAGGATCTGAGTCCATGGTGGCGTAGTGTGTTACTTATGGTAGGCCTTGTTACATTGGTCTCAGCTCTCTGCAGTTCATTCACTAGGTCCCCCCGCATGGTTCTGGGATTTTTGCTCACCGTTCTTGTGATCATTCTGACCCCACGGGGTGGGATTTTGCGCGGAGCCCCAGATCGAGGGAGATTATCAGTGGTCTTGAATGTCTTCCATTTTCTAATTATTGCTCCCACTGTTGATTTCTTCACTCCAAGCTGGTTGGCTATTGCAGATTCAGTCTTCCCAGCCTGGTGCAGGGCTACAATTTTGTTTCTGGTGTCCTTTGACAGCTCTTTGGTCTTCACCATAGTGGAGTTTGGAGTCAGACTGTTTGAGGGTGTGCACAGGTGTCTTTTTATACTGATAACAAGTTTAAACAGGTGCCATTACTACAGGTAATGAGTGGAGGAAAGAGGAGACTCTTAAAGTAGAAGTTACAGGTCTGTGAGAGCCAGAAATCTTGATTGTTTGTTTCTGACCAAATACTTATTTTCCACCATAATATGCAAATAAAATGATAAAAAAACAGACAATGTGATTTTCTGGATTTTTTTTTCTCAGTTTGTCTCCCATAGTTGAGGTCTACCTATGATGTAAATTACAGACGCCTCTCATCTTTTTAAGTGGTGGAACTTGCACTATTGCTGACTGACTAAATACTTTTTTGCCCCACTGTATATGCTCCCCCAGCCTGATATATGCTTTTCCAACCTGGTATATGCTCCCCCTGCCTGGTCCCCCATCCTATTATATGCTCCCCCATCCTGGTACCCCATCCTCTTATATGCTCCCCCATCCTATTATATGCTCCCTCATCCTGCCTGCACTGCTGATGTTCAATACATGCATACAAAAAAAATAAACACTCCTACTTACCTTTCCCTTGCTCCCCTGCAGTGCGTCATCTCCGTTAAATATTTAAATAAAATGGCCCAAGAGTCAGCACATGCATATACCGCACTGTCTGGCACAGTTTTATTGAAGACCCTGTGTGCGAATTTGTTTTCAATAAAATGGCACCGGAAATCGAGCTGTGCCCATTCGATGACTCTGGCACCACATTCCTCTTCCAGCCTAGCTGGAGATCGCACTATGTCCTCATGGCGCAGGACATTGCGGTATGAGGCCAGCGCCTACACATAGCACAATCTCTTGTGCCACATCGTCCTCCATCCTCGTCCTCATCCCTGTCATCTCTATTAATGCTGGATGCATCCATCTCACTCTGGCCAAACTGCACAAGTGCAGTGCGCAGGAGCAGTCTATACCGGCTATGGACAGAAGGACACATGAAGCGTTATATTATACGTGATGTAATCAAATAGAATAACTTGCAATGTTAAGGTTTATCTTTTAATATAGCATCAATATTGAATTTCTTTAGCTTTTAAAGGTCTTTTTAAGTATATATAATGCTGAACTAGGTGGTCAACTATTTTATTATTTATTATTATTATTATTATTATTATTTATTTATATAGCACCATTAATTCCATGGTGCTGTACATGAGAAAAGGTTACATCAAAATACAAATATCACTTACAGTAAACAAAACTAACAATGATAGACTGGTACAGAGGGAAGAGGACCCTGCCCTTGCGAGATTACATTCTACAGGATTATGGGGAAGGAGACAGTAGGTCAAGGGTTGCGGTAGCTCCAATGGTGTTGAGGTGGCCGTGTGGTCTTTACAGGCTGTAAGCTTCTTTGAAGAGGTGGGTTTTCAGGTTTCTTTTGAAGGATCCAAAAGTAGTGGATAACCGGATGTGTTGGGGCACTGAATTCCAGAGGATGGGTGATATTCGGGAGAAGTCTTGGAGGCGATTGGGTGAGGAGCGAATAAGCGTGGAGGAGAGGAGGAGGTCTTGGGAGGACTGGAGATTACGTGAGGGAAGATATTGAGAGATTAGTGTGGAAATATATGGAGGAGTAAGATTATGAATGGCTTTGTAGGTCAGTGTTAGTAATTTAAACTGGATACACTGGGAAATTGGGAGCCAGTGAAGGGACTTGCAAAGAGGGGAAGCAGGAGTGTAGCGAGGAGAGAGATTAGTCGGGCAGCAGAGTTAAGGATGGACTGGAGGGGTGCGAGAGTGTTAGAAGGTAGGCCACAGAGGAGTATGTTGCAGTAGTCGAGGCGGGTGATGATTAGGTCATGCACGAGCATTTTGGTAGAGTGTGGGTTGAGGAAAGGACGGATTTTGGAAATATTTTTGAGCTGGAGGTGACAGGAGGTCGCGAGAGCTTGGATGTGCGGTTTGAAGGACAGGGCAGAGTCAAGGGTAACTCCGAGGCAGCGGATTTTGGGGACAGGGGAAAGTGTCATTTCATTTATTTTGATAGATAGATCAGGTAGGGAAGATATGCGTGATGGAGGAAGGATAATGAGTTCAGATTTGTCCACATTGAGCTTGAGGAAGCGAGAGGAGAAGAAGGAGGATATAGCTGATAGACACTCTGGGATTCTGGAGAGCAGAGAGGTGACATCTGGGCCAGAGATGTAGATCTGAGTGTCATCGGCATATAGATGGTACTGAAAGCCATAGGACCTTATGAGTTGTCCCAGGCCGATTGTATAGATTGAGAAGAGTAAGGGTCCTAGGACAGAGCCTTGGGGGACTCCAACAGAGAGGGGGCAAGATGAAGAGGTAGTATGGAAATAGGAAACGCTAAATGTGCGGTTGGCAAGGTATGGGGAGATCCAAGATAGGGCAAGGTATTTGACCCCAAAGGAAGAGAGGATCTGTAGTAGGAGGCAGTGGTCAACTGTGTCAAAGGCAGAGGACAGGTCTAGGAGGAGGAGTATAGAGAATTGTCTGTTAGCTTTGGCTGTAAGTAAGTCATTAGTAATTTTGGTCAGGGCAGTCTCAGTGGAATGGTGGGGATGGAAGCCAGATTGGGGAGTAGAGAAGGAGATCTTGGGAGGATCGGAGGTTGCGTGCAGGTAAGTGCTGGGAGACAAGGTCACAGATATACGGAGGACACAGGCTGTGGATGGCTTTGTATGTCATGGTTAGGGTTTTGAACTGGAGTGTTTGGGTAATGGGGATCCAGTGCAGGGATTGGCAGAGGGGAGAGGCTGGGGAATAGTGGAGGGACAGGTGGATTAGTTAGGCAGCAGAGTTTAGAATAGATTGGAGGGGTGCGAGAGTGTTCGAGGGGAGGCCACAGAGCAGGAGGTTGCAGTAGTCAAGGCGGGAGAAGATGAGGATATCGACTAGGGTTTTTGCAGATTATTGGTTGAGGAATGAACGGATCCGTGAAATATTTTTGAGTTGAAGTCGGCAGGAAGTGGAAAGGGCTTGGATATTTGGTTTGAAAGAGAGATCAGTGTCAAGGATTACCCCAAGGCAGGGGAGCTTGTGGGACTAGGGAGAGTGGGCAGCCATTTATTTTAATGGATAGGTCCGTTGTGGGGGTTGAGTGAGATGGGGGAAAGATGATGAATTCTGTTTTGTCCATGTTAAGTTTTAGAAATCTAGTGGAGAAGAAGGATGAAATAGCGGACAGACATTGAGGGATTCTGGTTAGTAGAGTGGTGATATCTGGTCCAGAGATGTAGATCTGTGTGTCATCAGCATAGAGGTGATACTGAAATCCGTGAGATTCTATGAGCTGTCCCAGGCCAAAGGTGTAAATGGAGAAAAGCAGGGGCCATAGAACTGAACCTTGTGGGACGTTCCTTGCTATCCACCCCCCACACGGTGTCTGCAGCCAAAGGAATTGTGACACACACCGGTCTCGGGGATAACAGTTGCTTTTACTTCAGCAGGAACGGGAATTATGACTTGGAACAAATAAGGAACAGTCTCTCATGGATAGTCCATGGCAATTACAGTTCACACTTAGATGCTGAGGTGTGATTGGGGTCTGGAGCTTTAAGAGCACTCGACAGTGTCTTTTGATAGCTTACAGAAGGAGGTAGATGCAGCAATTAGAGGTTACAGACCTGTACTCGGGGTTAACTCCACAGTGTGTCACGGCAGGTCCACAAGTGCTTATAGATGAATATAAAAACTGAGGTGATTCCAGTCAGAAAGACTTTAGAATGATGTCTGTACACTTCAGGTTAGAGAGGGAACCCAGGCTCTTAGGCCTGTAGGAGATCTCTTAGTGAAAACAGCCTCCACATGTGTTCTGCTCTCCCTGAGGGCATCCCTCAGACTAAGAAACATTCTAGACTTGCCTGGAAAACAGCTCCTCCTATTGACCATGTTACTAGGAGCTGGCCAATAGGACACCAAATTCACATCTCAGATCCTTACAAAACAATAAATATGAGTTATTGTACACTTTCACTATTAGATGACGCCTGAACACAGTAAATGAGAAATGCATTGCATCTAACAAATGCAGGGGATAATGTAGACGGGCAGTTAGAGAGTGAGCTGTAGTGTACAGAAGCTACTCACAATCCAGGATTACTTAAAGGGAAGGACACACTCTCGACTGGGTCACTACACATTTATGTGGCCACTATGCTATATACAGAATTAACCCCTTACCAACATTGGATACTGGTGCCTTCAATGTGGGCTCCTTGTCTTTGATGTGGGCACATGAACTGACCCTGCATGTTTGCCGGCAGACAATGGCTATATTATTCACCATCATCAACCACTAACAACCACGAGTAGAGTAGAGCTCAAGCCACAACCATAAACCTGTTAAATGCTGCTGTTAGTCTGTGACAGCTGCACTTACAGCGTGAAACTTACTGGGAAGTGCTGTTCTAACAGCACGGCAGGAGGTCTGCAGAAGATCCCTGTTACTGTCATGATGGTACTCAGGCGTTCATAAGAAACTAAGATTTTTGTTGCTGTTGTATTGCCGTATGTAGTACAAGCGATTTGACGATCACAGGTTCAAGTCCCCTAAGGGGACTATGAAATACAGTAAAAAGTTTTTTTTTTAAATACTTTTACAGTGTGAAAAAAATAAATAAATAAAAGTTTGAATCACATTTTTCCCCCATTAAGAATAAAGAAATAAATAAAAAGCAAACAAACATATACATGTGGTATCTCCACATCCATTAATATCTGATTTATCAAAATATAAGCTTAAAGAGCTGTCTCACTGCAATGTATAATGTGTCACTTTGTGGTAGATAGTATGGTTGGATCACATTTGTTATGTTTTATTGTGGAGAAAAAAAACAGCGACGACTGCAGCTGGGGAAGTGATATGATTGAGACAAAGCGTGCAGTGATAGCGCCGCTCACATGCAAATATGGCAACATAAGGTATTTACAAAAATGCTTATTTAAAAGGTTTAAATCGATGAGCACATTATATATTGTAGTGGACCACCTTTTTAATTTACCCAATGATTTAACGAGAAAAAAATCTAAGCATTAGAATTGTGTTGTTTTGTTCTCCGCAATAAAACGTAAGAAATGTGATTCAACCATACTATCTACCACAAAATTTTACCAACAAAAATGTAAGTTCAGGGCACACAAAAACAAATGTCTCACACAACTCAATCAAACGGAACCTGAAGACTTTGCGAGCCTTGTAAAATGGCAATACAAGCACATATTTTTTCTCGGAATTTCCTTTTTTTTACCTCCCATAAATAAAAAAAAATCTTTGCATACTTAGTATCACCATATTTTGTACCGATCTGGTGAGTTATATTGATGGGTCATTTTTACCATGCATTGAGCACTGTAAAAAAAAAACTTGAAAAACAATGGCGGAATTGCATTTTTTTTTGTCTATGTTGACAGAAAAATAAAAAAGTTATGGTTCTTGGAAGAAGGCAGGAAAAAAACGAAAACGCCAAAACAGAATTACACCCTCTGGGAATAGGTGTCAAAAAAATCTGAAAAGTGTCACAAAAGATGCTCCAGGAAAAACACCATTGTCATTTACCTGAAATGTTTTCTTCTTTTAAATTGATGTACACCATCATCTAAAAGTCACTGTGTACACATACCCTAAGGGCATTAGCTCTGATGATTTTTTTGTGTTGCCACATGAGTAAAATATAGAGAAGTCATCACTGCTGTTCACAGTGAATGTTCTATAAAATATCCATATATACACTGAGCTATATTTGCCTGAATATTGGATTGCTTTGGGTAGAATAACAACTGAATGAAGAATACACGCGACATGTCATGACATTATTTTAAGATGCGTATCCTTTACAAGAGTAAGCTGAAGGGCATTCTTTGCTGATTAAACACATACATTTTTCTATGTTTCTTTGATGATATTTCAAAGTGCCTGTGCTCTATACATAAATAGCTTATGTAGGCCCAAATAATAGCTTAGCTGCTGCTGAAAGATATTTAAACTTTGTGTGCAGTGTCATTTCATGTATGTCTGCCTTGAGGCATGAAACATTAGAGTTGTATGAAATTTCACAGCTGTTGTTGAACATACCGGGGATCACAGAAATAAAATAAATTCAGCAAAAATCTTATAAATATTATTGTATTTAACACAGAAAAAGTATGAAAAAGTTAATAAGTAATATGAATTAATAGTCTAAGAAAACAAATCTGATTAGTGTGAACATGTATTCATGTCACGGCTGGCTTAAGGGGAAGGCAAGGTGTGAAATTGCCCAGGGTCTACATATCTGCTGGTTTGAGGGCCCAAGTAGTCTGTGGCAGCTGGCCATTGCAACCCAGAAACTCTGCTGATAATGCTAGTCCTGTGGAATTAGGTATGAAGAAAGGCCTTTGATTACATCATGGTCACGTCATCCTTCACTCTACGGATTGTTGAAGAACTGAAGAAGAAGAGAGATCCTGGTATGTCATCTACACTCTCCGCTTATGTGTATGGCATGGAGTCTGTGTTTCTAACATACAGTGTCTTGAGATAGTATTCACCCTCTTGGGTTTTTACCAAGGTTCATCTTCCAACAAGATAATGACCCAAAGCATACTGCTAAAGCAACACTTGAGTGGTTTAAGGGGAAACGTGTAAATGTTTTTGGGTGGCCTAGTCAGACCTTAGTCCAATTGAGAATCTGGGGTCAGACATGAAGATTACTCTTCACCAGAGGAAACATCTAAGGTCCCCTTCTCAAGTCCGTTTTATGTGTCAGCATGTGGTCCATTTTTTAATGGCCGCAAATACGGACACACGCACACCCATTGTATTTAATAGTGATGCACACGTCAGTTTTTTTGTGTCCTTGTGAAAAACCCATAGACATATCAGTTTTTTAGCAGCAGCATGGACAAAATGAGTGTCGCACACGAGCACACTGATGACACACGGATCCCATTTGCCCTATGGCAGTGGCAAGTGTGGTAATAAGGTTGGGGTTAATGTCACAGTTGCATTGCTAGGTGACATCAAGCCCTTGGGTTAGCAATGTAGAGGCATCTATAAGACACCCCCATTACTAACCCCATAGTAAGTATTAAAATAGACACAGAACCAGAATAAAATCCTTCATTTGAAATAAGATAAAACACCCAGTTTCACAAAATAAAAAGCAAATCTGAAGCCCTGATATTTGTAAAACAAGTGATCAGAAGATGGCAGCTTCAAGTCTCCTAAGGAGACTATTGAAGCAAGTAAAAAAGTTTGATAAAGTTTTAAAACATATTTTAAACAATATAAACGTTCAAATCATCCCCCTTTTTCACTATTTAAAATAAAACAATAAAAAATACACATATTTGGTGTCGCTGAAACGCCCAATCTATCAAAATCTAAAAATAATTAATCTGACCGGTAAATTGCGTAACGAGAAAAAAAAATCTAATTACGTTTTTTTTGTCACTGCATCATTGCAAAAAAATGCAATACCAGGCAATCAAAACATCATAGCTACCCAAAATGGTTTCAATAGCAACGTCAACTCATTTCACAAAAAATAAGCTCTTACCTAAGCCCAGATCCCGAAAAATGGAAATCTACAGGTCTCAGAAAACGATGCCATTAAATAGGCAAACTTTGTATTTTTTTACTACTTCAATTAAAAAGAACCTATACATGTTTGGCATCTGAAAACTCATAAAGATCATGAAGGAATGGGCCAAAATACCACCAACAGTGTGTGCCAACCTTGTGAAGACTTACAGAAAATGTTTGGCCTCTGTCATTGCCAACAGAGGATATATAACAAAATATTGAGATGAACTTTTGTTAATGACCAAATACTTATCTTTCCCCATTATTTTCAAAATAAATCTTGCCAAATCAGGCAAGGTGATTTTCTGGATTTGTTTTCTCATAGTTGTGGTCTACCCATGATGTCAATTACAGGCCTCTCTCATCTTTTTAAGTGGGAGAACTTGCACAGTTGGTGGCTGACTAAATTCTTTCCCCCCCGTATATATATATATATATATATATATATATATATATATATATATATATATCAAGCAAGACTTAATACTTGGTGGCAAAACCCTTGTTGGCAAGCACAACAGTCAGAAGTTTTTTGTAGTTGATTATGAGGTTTGCGCACTTCAGGAGGAATTTTGTTCCACTCCTCTTTGCAGATCATCTCTAAATCATTAAGATTTTGAGGCTGTCGCTTGGCAACTTGGAGCTTAAACTCCCTCCATAAGTTTTCTATGGGATTAAGGTCTGGAGACTGGCTAGGCCACTCCATGACCTTAATATGCTTCTTTTTGAGCTACTCCTTTATTGCCTTGGCTGTATATTTTGGGTCATTGTCTTGCTGGAGGACCCAACCACGACCAATTTTTAATGTCCTGGTGGAGGGAAGGAGATTGTCATTCAGGATTTTACGGTACATGGCTCCATCCATTCTCCCAGTGAAGCAGTGAAGTATTCCTGTGCCCTTTGCAGAGAAACTCTCCCAAAACATAATGTGTCCACCTCCATGCTTGACAGTGTGGACGATGTTCTTTGGATCATAGGCACCTTTCCCTTCCTCCAAACACAGCGAGTTGAGTTAATGCCAAAGACCTCAATTTTTTTCTCTTCTGACCACAGCACTTTCTCCCAATCACTCACAGAATCATCCAAGTGTTCATTGGCAAACTTTAGACTGGCCTGCACATGTGCCTTCATGAGCAGGGGGGACCTTGCGTGTACTGCAGGATTTTAAACCTTTACGGCGTAATGTGTTTCCAATGTTTTTCTTGGTGACTGTGTCCCAGCTGCCTTGAGATCATTAACAAGTTCCCCTCGTGCAGTTTTGGGCAGATCTCTCATCTTCCTCATTATCAAGGTTACCCCACGAGGTGCGATTTTGCATGGTGCCCCAGAGCGATGTCGTTTGACAGTCATTTTGTATTTCTTCCATTTTCTTACTATTGCATCTACAGTTGTCTCCTTCTCACCCTGCATCTTATGTATGGTTTTGTAGCTTACTCCAGCTTTATGCAGATCTATGATCTTGTCCCTGACATCCTTAGAAAGCTCCTTGGTCTTGCCCATGTTGTAGAGGTTAGTGTCTGACTGATTAATTGAGTCTGTGGACAGGAGTCTTTTAAAAAGGTGACTTTGTAAGACTTTAATGTAGGTAACGAGTTGACTAGGAGTGCCTAACTGGTCTGTAGAAGCCATAACTCTTAATGGTTGGTAGGGGATCAAATACTTATTTCTCACAGCAATAAGCAAATAAATTTATATAATTTATACAATGTGATTTTCTGGATTTTATTTTTGATATTCTATCTCTCAATGTTAAAATTAACCACCCTTAAAATTATAGACTGTTCATTTCTTTGTCAGTGGGCAAACTTACAAAATCAGCAATGTCAAATAAACTTGGCACTCAAACGGAAATTTCTTTGAGAATTACATTCCTTTAATTTTATTCAGCATTCATGATTATTTTAAATGTTTTTGGTCCTATTGGTGACTTTCATCAGAACTAAATAAAGAAGATGTGGATATACAGAAAAGGAAGAAGGGGAAAAAAAGGTGAAAATAGCATATACGAATAGCGCATAGTAGTGCAGTCCCTCAAGGGACGGGACTCATCTGAACTAATATACGTTTTTTGTATCTAGGTAAACACTTTGTGCCTAACTTTCATTGTCTTACTCCATTCACAGTTTATGCTTTTTGCCATCTGTGCACTGCTAGGAGTTTCTGCTCGGCATCTTCCATAGTTCTAAATCCTTGTGCTGAATTCCATGTATGAGATCTGCACTAAGTTCCATGTTGTCTTCAATTACACAGGCTGTGTTGCATGTGGGCCCATCCTATTTTGCCAAGTTTAGCAATGTGATATTGAATGCCATGTTCATGCATCCCAGCCTATGTGTTTTTTGACACTAGCTTCCAGAATCAATTTTGTTTGTCCAATTGAATCTTGATTCTTCTTGTATTGATCCTTATTCCAAAGGATCACATGAATGATTTAGGTTTTTTTGAACCTACCTCAGTTCGAACTTTATTAATGTTTTATATTTTGTATTGGCACTAGGCTCTTTATTATTCTAGAAAGCTCTGAGATTCTAAGGACTTCTGAACTCTTTGTTCTCATCAGTTTAGCACTGTTTACTAAATATTCCACTTATCATTCATGACAAAGTTGTTTCTTATACAGCAATTATTGTTAAAATGAGTCCCTCTTCCCTCCTTTTTTCCTTGCGCCTTTCTTAAATTTTAAATTATGTATTTTTTATTACTTAATCAATAAAATAAATTGATTTTAAAATCTATTTACATTGAGCCACTCCCTTATCCTAATGGTTAAATCTTTGCCTCGGATATTTATAAATATTTTCCTTTTGCTAGTAAAGCTGTTGTTACCTGCATTCAGTGTAGTGATAGCTGGTTGAGGAGGGATAGTTTTGGATTGTAGGTATACAGGTCGTGTTTAAAATTTCTATTGCAGTACTTGTATACCGCTGTTACACCATTTATAGAAAATTCTTTTTCAGGGCTACATTCTGTTCTTTCTCTAGAAAAACCACTGTTACCTTCCGAGGTCAGATCCCCTGCTTTGATGTTGGCTCCGATGGTGAGCCCGCATCAAATCCGGGACATGTCAGCTGTTTTATACAGCTGACATGTGCCCGCAATAGCGACGGGTGGAATCGCAATCCACCCGCCACTATTAACTAGTTAAATGCCGCTGTCAAACGCTGACAGCGGCATTTAACTAGGGCTTCCAGCCATCGGGCCAGAAATGAGTGCATCGCTAACCCCCGTCACGTGATCGAGGGTCAGCGATGCTTCGGCATAACAACCAGAGGTCTCCTTGATACCTCTATGGTTGTTGATGCCGGATTGCTATGAGTGCCACCCTGTGGTCGGTGCTCATTGCAAGCCTGTAATTCTGCTACATAGGAGCGATCTGAGCTTCGCTCCTATGTAGCAGAGCCGATCGAGTTGGCCAACTTCTAGTCTCCCATGGAGGCTATTGAAGCATGGCAAAAGTAAAATAAAATGTTTTAAAAACTATGAAAAAAAATAAAAAGAATATAAAAGTTTAAATCACCCCCCTTTCGCCCCATTCCAAATAAAACAATAAAAATAAAAAACATACATATATTTGGTATCACCGCATTCAGAATCGCCCGATCTATCAATAAAAAAAAGATTAACCTGATTGCTAAACGGCATAGTGAGAAAAAAATTCAAAACACCAGAATTACGTTTTTTTGGTTGCCACGACATTGAATTAAAATGCAATAACGGGCGATCAAAAGAACATATCTGCACCAAAATGGCATCATTGAAAACGACAGCTTGGCACGCAAAAAATAAGCCCTCACCTGACCCCAGATCATGAAAAGTGGAGACGCTATGGGTATTGGAAAATTGTGCAATTTTTTTTTTTTAGCAAAGTTTGGAATTTTTTTTACCACTTAGATAAAAAAATAACAAAAAAAGCCAAACAAAAAACAAGTGTGGGATTGCACTTTTTTGCAATTTCACCACACTTGGAATTTTTTTCCTGTTTTCTAGTACACGACATGCTAAAACCAATGATGTTCTTCAAAAGTACAACTTGTCCCACAAAAAATAAGCCCTCACATGGCCATATTGACGGAAAAATAAAAAAGATATGGCTCTGGGAAGGAGGGGAGCGAAAAACGAAAACACAAAACCGAAAAAAGCTGGGGTCATGAAGGCTCAATTTTGCTATTGCAGTACTTATATACCTCTGCTGCACCATTAAAAGAAAAGCCCTTTTCAGGGCTACATACTGTCCTTTCTCTAGTAAAACCGGTGTTACCTACATTCAGAGTAGGGATAGCTGGTGGAGGAAATATAGTTTTGGATTAGAGGCATATAGGCGGTGCTTAATATTGCTATTACAGTACTTGTATACTGCTGCATCATTAAAAGATAAGTCCTTTTTAGGGCTACATATTTTCTTTTACCAATTAATACCGAAAAAGACTTATCTTTTAATGATGCAGCAGTATACAAGTACTGTAATAGCAATATTAAGCATGGCCTATATGCCTCTAATCCAAAACTATATTTCCATATCTAATTTAAAATGTGCACAGTGAAAGGACAGGAAGTAGATGTGCTGCTGATGGTGCATGCAGAGGCCAAGGCTGTGGACCAGGTGAAACAGTACCTGCTGCGGGAGCACAACAAACATGCTAATCCATGATACCTGGCTACCTATCCTACTGTGTATGGGGGTGTGGAACACCATTCTTGAAGCTAGAATAGTGCAAACAGGTAGTCAGTTGGGTAGCAGATAATGATTCCAGTATGTTTACATCATCACCCTGTCTTCCACACAGTCCAGTCTCACTAGCCAAGAGTCTGGACCACATAATCCTCACCCTAATCTTCCTTCCTCCCACCATGGAAACTCCCAGGAGACAAGTGATCCCACACTCGGACACTCCAAGGAGCTCTTTACATTTCCATTTTTTGATTCTGGCCTCTCACCCTGCATGTTTAAAGAGGGACATGAGGAGATTGTGTGTATTGATGTCCAAATATTTGAGCAGCCATGGTTAGAAGAAGACAACGATGGGGAATGGCAATTAGTGTCTCAAGAGATAGATAATGATGGGACACAATTGCCAACAAGTGATGTTGTTATGTCAACAAGTCAGGAGGACCAGAGTTTGGAAGTGGAAGACGAGGTGGTGGATAATGAAGTCACTGATCCAACTTGGTGCAAGGTGCCATGCACAGTGAGGATAGAAGCACAGAGAGGAAGGAATCTGCAGCACTGAAACAGGCAGGAAGAGTCAGTGGGGTGGCCAAATGGAGAAGGTAGGCAACTGTTCCCCGTAGCACCCACACGCGGTGAGGACCCAGGCCAAGGGTTAGGCGTTCCCCAGCCTTGCGCTTTTTTAAAGAAAGCGCAGATAATAAAAGAATGGTCATTTGCAACCTGTGCAGTAAAAGCTTTATTACAGAAATAGATCTTTATGAAAGCTTTGATAAAGATCTACTTGTAGATCAAAACACGTCCCTAGACACGACTCTTTCCCCCTCTCCCCTGTTTTTCCACATCTTCTGAGGAGTTCAGCATTATTGCTTATTTTATTACGGATTAATAAAAATTTTAATTTTAAGGAGCTGGAGCACCCACTCTTTCATCTTTCATCCTGTTCGATATTCAGCCTCTGCACATAAATGACAAATGGGCTTGGATGTCTGACATCTGAGAGGTTCTCCAAAACTGAGGAAGCAACCAAAGATGGTGAGCAGCGATGATGACATTATCAGCGCAATCATCACTCTTCTGTCTACTCAAATTCTCGCTACTCACAATTAAAGATAATAAGGTGATAATAAGGAGGAGGAGGCTGAGGATGGTTGCCTGCACTACAGAGAGTACTACTCACACCAGCTTCATCCCATCTGTTCAGCATGGATGGGCTAAAGAGGAAAAGGGGTAGAAGAGGGAGGAGGAGATGGAGAGTCATCCTCCTGGTGGCAACAGGGAAGTCTTTCCTGTTGGGAGTCTGGCACACATGGCTGATTTTATATCTTGCTGTCTTTCCCGTGACCCTCGCGTTATATGCATTTTGACCAACACTGATTACTGGTTGTTCACCATTCTCAGCCCACGCTACAAGGAGAACTTTCCATCTTACCTTCCTTTGGCATAGAGGGATAGTAAAATGGTGCAATACCAAAAGTCCCTAGTCAAACAATTAGTACAAAAATTACCATCTGACAACACTGGCGGCAGAGGTCATAGATCTTTAGGCAAACAAGGAGGGAAGACGAGGTAAACACACACCAGGTCCAACAGAGGCAGGGGAACACTATCAAAGGTCTGAGACAGTTTCATTAGATCCTCCCAGTGCTCATGTCCTGATGTGTGGGGTAGTCTGACTAAGAGGGAAAAGTTTTGGGAGATGATGAAGGAGTACTTAGCCAACCATACTAGCGTCCTCTGTGATTCCTATGCGCTGTACAATTATTGAGTATCCAAGCTGGACAAGTGGCATGAACTGTCCCTCTACACCTTGGAGGTGTTGGCCTGCCCTGCCGCTAGCATTTTTCAGACCAGGTTTTTAGTGCGCTAATGCATCAAGTATGCACATATACAGTTGTGCTCAAAAGTTTACATAACCCAGCAGAATTTTGTTTTCTTGGCCTTTTTTCAGAGAAAATGAAAGATAACACTAAAAATATTTCTCCACTCATGGTTAGTGGTTGGGTGAAGCCACTTATTGTCAAACTACTATGTTTTCTCTTTTTAAATAATAATGACAACTCAAAACATCCAAATGACCCTGATCAAAAGTTCAAAAACCCTGGTGATTTTGGCCTGATAACATGCACAGAAGTTGACACAAATGGGTTTGAATGGCTACTAAAGGTAACATCCTCACCTGTGACCGGTTTGCTTGTAATTAGTGTGTATGCATAAAAGCTGAGTGAGTTTCTGGGATCCAGACAGACTCTTGCGTCTTTCATCCTACCATTGACATTTCTGGATTGTGAGTCATGGGGAAAGCAAAGGAATTGTCAATGGATCTACATGAAAAGGTAGTTGAACTGTATAAAACAGGATAGGGATACAAAAACATATCCAAGGAACTGATAATGCCAGTCAGCAGCGTTCAAACTGTGATTAACACATGGAAAATCAGGGGCTCTGTTAAAACAAAACCACGGTCAGGTAGACCAACAAAAATGTCATCCAAAACTGTTTGGAATGCAAAGAAAAATCCACAAATAACATCAGCTGAAATGCAGGACTCTCTAAAAACTAGTAGTGTGGCTCTTTCAAGATGCACAATAAGGAGGCACTGTAAGAAAAATGGGCTGCATGGTCGAGTCGCCAGAAGAAAGCCATTACTGCGCAAATGCCACAAAGTATTTTGCCTACAATACACAAATCAGCACAGAGACAAGCCTCAAAACTTTTGGAACAAGGTAATTTGGAGTGATGAGATCAAAATTTAACTTTTTGGCCAGAACCATAAACGTTACATTTGGAGAGAGGTAAACAAGGTGTCATGGTTTACTGTGCTCTTGGGTCAGGTAGTTGCAGGGTTAACTCGGATGGCCTCTTTCTGGGTCCTGGGAGGCTTTTTATAGCCTCATTGTGAGGTCAATCCTTGTCGTTTATACTCTGACCCTTGGCTGAGTGTGTCTGACCCTAGTGTGCCTCTGCTTTGTGCATGTACTATTGTTTGTCTGTTTGGTTTCTGATCTAGTCCCGTCCCTGTTGTGATTCCTGCCAGCTGTTTCTGTACCGTCTCTTGCCCGTTCTGGTTTTCTGATCTCTTGCTACGTCCTGACTATTCTTCTGACTGCCCCTGTGTACTGCACCTACCTCTCTGTGTATGACCTTGGCTTGTGTGACTACGTTTTTTCCTGTAATTCCTTTTTAACATCCTTGGGGGTTTCTTCTCCTTTTTACACTTTCTCCCAGCCCCGTGCTGCAAGCTCAAACAGCGATGCTAAGCTCCGCCCACCCACTCTCATATGCGGTCACATGATCGCAGGTCCAGTCTGCCTGCTATAGAGAATGGCTAGCCTCTGCAGCACCACTGCTACCACTCTCATTCACAGCTCCTCGGTGCCCCAGGCTGTCCCTGGCACCAAACGTCCAGGCTAGCCTCCTGCGCTGTTGCCGGTGAGTGCCCGGCAGGTAGCTGGTTCTGACACAAGATCTATGATGAATTTACAGGAACTGGAAGCTTTTTGCCAAGAAGAGTGGACAGCTTTACCATCTGAGAAAATAAAGAACCTACAACTACCACAAAAGACTTCAGGCTGTCATTGATGTTAGAGGGGGCAATGCACAGTATTAATGAGGTATGTGAATTTTTGATCAGGGTCATTTGGATGTTTTGGGTTGTCATTATGATTTAAAAAGAGAAAACACAATAGTTTGACAATAAATGGCTTCACCCAACCACTAACTATGAGTGGAGAAAAAGTTGTGGTGCTATCTTTCATATTCTCTGAAAAAAGGCCAAGAAAGCAAACATTCTGCCGGGGTATGTAGACTTTGATCACAACTGTATGTTTGTATATTGGCCATATAGCGCATTTGTGCACCTGCACACTAATTCAGTATTAAAGTGTACAGGCTCTATTTTTCTTTTGATCTTGTCTGTTTTACCATGCTTGCTGTATTGATTATTATTTCAATTAATCATTTTGTTCTTATTTGTAATTTATCATGTGCATCGGTCACACTCCTTATGAAAATAAACTTTCTATAACCAAGTTTGAAAGTCATTTATCATGGTCCTGCCGACATCTCACACGCCTTCTTAGCGCTGCCTTTTTCATTGCATTCAGCACTCTGCTTTCTTAGCAACAGACCATCTTTCTGTGCTGCCTTGTGCTCACAGACAGCTCTGCTTTTAGAGAATTTCAACATGGCTATAGGGATGCACAGCCACATCCTACAGGAATTTAACCCTGCTGTGTCCTGCAGGGTTTGCCTTCCCCAGCCTATCCCAAGGCAGCAGTGGGTTTCATAGGCAGCTTTTCCCACCACTCCTTGCCCAATTGTTGGATGCCAGATGCTTGTCTCTCTCTCTCTGTGGGTGCATGTTTGTTCTGTCTCTCCTGCTATTGACGTGGCTCATTTACCGTTTATCCTGATCTTTCTGCTCCTGAACATGACTGCGTATTCTGAGCATGTGCTGTCTGCCCTCACCCCAGACTGTCTGACCACATCTTGGCTTCTGTCCTCCTGTCCATTGTACCCTTGTCTCTAACCCTTCGATCAGCTGCTGCAGACCCAGGGACTGCCCCGGAGTGCTACCTAATGTCCAGTGGCGGCCCAGACTATCCTCACCATCAGGGCCTCTGGGAAAGACCCGTTAGATACTAAGCCATGCCCCTCCAGGGTGGTACCCACCAGTGTTAAATTCATAATCTCTTTTTGTTTTTATGCACCGTATCTTGTATTTCTACCATATCAGTATCTAGTCCTGCATAGTGCATACACTTAATCATTTTTGTTTTCAATGCTGAATATGAAGACTAATGAAAAAGTAATTAAACTTTATCAATGTGTTATTAATAAGAACAATAATATATTAGTTTATAAGAAACAACTACATTTGTGGTTTAGTTTTATTGTTTTTACACCTGCCCTTCCTTGTTTCCATTTTGTCATTCGATGTGTCACTGCAATGTCAACACCAAAAATGGAAGTGAGCTACTAAAGAATCTCATGACAGTTGTGTAGGTGTTTTGATGGAATTTAGTTTGCTTCCTAAAGCAACCAAATAGGGACACCCCACCCCATTTTTTCAACTGGTATAGTGTGTGCCTTTTAATATCATGAGACCTTTTAATAGCTGATGGATATACAGGAAGTGACCATATGAGGTAATTTTGTGATTTATTCTCCTTATGTTTTATTATTGCTCACGTTTTTTCAGAGAATAGGGATTCATGTTTTTTTTTATTCAAGTGATGGCACTTCTTGAGTAGATAAGTGTAAATGTGCTTAAATTGTAAAAAATCTTTCTGTGAAACCTATACAGTGATGTTCTCTTTCTCAAAGTCACTGCATGAAGTTCACGCCATAAAGGTGGCCATGTGTATTAGAAAGAATTAGTTTGATTAAAATGGTTAAATCATTGAATATTTATCAAATAAAGTTGCACTCTGTAGTGCTATAGCATATAAACATGGAATATATTAAATATGAATAGAAAGTAGGAAAAAATGGAGATGCTTAGCACATAATTTGTCTAATTTATGCATGTCCAGCAGCCATTGACAAGGTGTTCTCCTGTTCTGGGGACCTATCCTAATGTGAATCCTCGCCTAGGTTGAAGCCTGTATTTTTATTGGTAGGAAGGACCCTTCTGCAATTAAAACCACCATGGGCTTATAGGTGTAGTGCTGGGTTAGAGCCTATACAGTCCTGCACATCCTTATCGGCACCCATGAAGTTTAAGCATATAATGTGGAATATCTCCTGAAAGAAAAGAATCAAGTGAAACAGTTTTTTTTTATATATAGTGCACTTGCTGTGAAAAGCAAAAGACAAATGAAAAACAATAATTTCAAACAAAAAACAATGGGAGGGAAAAAAAGAAAAACCTAAAGCTTGCTGTGACACTGATATTGGCACCATTTACTTTAATTAAATTAGTATGGAAGCACATTTTAACTCACCTTTGGTAAATCACAAATGAGAATCAACTGTGAATAATTGTCAGTGCCCATGTGACATGAATTAGCCAATGAATGATGACTTCGGTGCTTTAAAAAGCCACATGTTAGGCCCTGTTCCTGTTGTCACAATGGTGAAGTCAAAGGAGCTGTGTGTGGACCTCAGGACTGCTATTATTAGCAAGCAAAAGACTTCCAAAGGATATAAGGCCATTTCCAAATACCTTGGTATCCCAGTTTCAACAGTGTACAATGTTATTAAGAAGTTTGCCAAGCATGGTACCGTCAAGAACCTCCCTGGATATAGCAGAAAAAGGAAAATTGACAAGAGATGTCTTCAAAGGCTGGTGCGAAGGGTAGAAAAAACACCACGTCAAACATCAGAAGACCTGAAGGCCAACCTGGAACAGTCTTGGGTCATGGTTTCAACAAGTACTTTATGCACTAAATCAAGCAGAGCTTTATGGGCGAAGGGCAAGGAAGAAACCATTGCTGAAGAAAAGACATAAAAAGGAACTACTGATCTTTGCCAAAGTGTACCTTGACAAACCATAATCCTTCTGGGAAAAATGTTCTTTGCACAGATGAAACAAAAATAGAGCTTATTGGCAATGCAAAGCAACAGTTTGTTTACAGACGGTGCAATGAAGAAAAGAACTCCCTACCAACAGTTAAGCATGGTGGAGGATCCATAATGGTGTGGGGTTGCTTTGCTGTGTCTGATACTGAAGGCCTTGACCGTATCACAGGAATCATGAAATCAGAGAATTATGAAGAGATTTTAGAGCAAAATGTCTTATCCAGTGTAAAAAAAACTTGGTTTTAGTCAAAGATTATGGGTCCTCCAGCAAGACATGACCCAAAGCACACATCCAGAAGTACACAGGAATGGTTGAAAAAGAAAAATGGACTGTTTTAAAATGGCCAGCAATAAGTCCTGACCTCAATCCCATTGAAAATCTTTGGTGTGAGCTGAAATCTGCCATTGGGAAAAAGAACCCTGCAAGTATTCAAAAGGTTGAACAAACTACAAAGGAAGTGTGGGAGAAAATACCAGCTACGAAGTGCAATACACTTATAGATGGCTACAAGAAATGTTTGGAGGCTGTCATCAATGCTAAAGGGTGTGCATCCAAGTATTAATTGGGGGTGCATTTATTGCTGAACATGCTGTTTATTCTGTTTCTTCTTTTAAATTTCAACATGTAAGTTGAACAACAATGTTTTATTGTTGTATTACCTTGAACGACTAATTAAAGAATCCTGAGAATATAACTTTGGTACATTTCCATTTATTTCTGAAGATATTGTATAGTGTATGAAAAAAATGAAGGGGTGCTAAAAATATTGAGCAGCACTGTATATACTGTAAATAATAAAAAACTGACTGTCACTTCCAAACAGAAAACTGGTGTGTAAGGTTGAGCGAAACGGGTCGGCAATTTTCAGAAGTCGCCGACTTTTGGCAAAGTCGGGTTTCATGAAACCCGACCCGACCCCTGTGTGGGGTCGGCCATGAAGTCGGCGATCTTCTGAATCTGGAATCGGAATTCCGATACCGATTCCCGATATGTTTAAGATATCGGGAATTGGTATCGGAATTCAGATTTAAGTGTAAAATAAAGAATTAAAATAAAAAATATCGCTATACTTACCATCTGACGGGCCCTGGTACTAACCGGGAACCTTCCTTCCTTAGAATCAGCCTTCCAGGACCTCGCGGTGACGTCACGGTGACGTCGCGGCTTGTGATTGGTCGCGCGGCCGCCCATTTGACCGCTCGCGCGACCGATCACAAGCCGCGACGTCACTGTGACGTCACCGAAGGTCCTGGAAGGGCTGATTCTTAGGAAGGAAGGCTGCCAGAACGAAGCAGGGCGTGTCCGAGGGTGAGTATATACCTAATAGGAATATACTCACCCTCGGCTTCGTTCTGGCAGCCTTCCTTCCTAAGAATCAGCCCTTCCAGGACCTTCGGTGACGTCACGGTGACGTCGCGGCTTGTGATTGGTCGCGCGAGCGGTCACATGGGCGGCCGCGCGACCAATCACAAGCCGCGACGTCACCGTGACGTCACCGCGAGGTCCTGGAAGGCTGATTCTAAGGAAGGAAGGTTCCCGGTTAGTACCAGGGCCCGTCAGATGGTAAGTATAGCGATATTTTTTATTTTAATTCTTTATTTTACACTTAAATATGGATCCCAGGGCCTGAAGGAGAGTTTCCTCTGGGAACCATTGGAAACCCAATGCACTGCATTGGGTTTCGAGTTTCGGCCGACCCCGACCCCGACTTTTTTATAGGATCGGGCGATTTCACTCGACCCGACTTTTGAAAAAGTCGGGTTTCGTGAAACCCGACCCGATCCTATAAAAGTAAAGGTCGCTCAACCCTACTGGTGTGTACAGGTGTAAACTAAAAGTAGCCACCTCTATACATAATTAACAAATAATGTTGCCCTCTGTGGTGCTATAGTATTTAAACATGAAATATATGAAATATGAATTGCATTACTTGCATGAATTGTATTATCTTTCCTGGAACCTATCCTAATGTGATTTCTCTCAGGGGCTAAAGGAATGGAGTGCTCAGTCAGAAAGCCTTTGTATACAAATATCAAAAGACTGATAGTCACTTCCAAACAGAAAACCGGTGTGAACAGGTGCTTACTAAAAGTAGCCATCTATATGTATTACTAACAAATAAAGTAGCACTCTGTAGCGCTACAGGATGCAAAGATGAAATAAAGTTTGAATTGCATTGCTGCTCTAGAAATTAAACAAATTGAGAATACTTAGCGCATAAATGTGCTAAATGGCTCAAATGTTTCCTATATTCTAGAGCGGTAATGCAATTCATATTTCATAAATTCCATGTTTACATGCTATAGCACTACAGAGTGCAACTTTATATGTTAGAGATGGCTACTAGTTTGCACCTGTATACACCAGTTTTCTGTTTAGAAGAGACTGTCAATATTTTGTTATTAAAACCATTGAATAAATAATTATCTGGTGATTGATTGTAAAGCTGATGCAACCATACATATTTTAATTGATATTCAACTTTACACTTGTTCAAAGTGGCCATACAGGTTCAATGACATTAGACGAAGCACGAAGAATCGTTTATTAAACATGTATATCCATCTGCACTCCTCCCTTGCATGTTTTTGCTTTCACGGACGCCTTGCAGATTCCTTAAAGTAAACGTCCACACTGAGCACAATGTTGTTTTCTAACCAAAGCCATGTTTATTAATTTCTTAATATATCTTTATAGCATGCAGGATTTTATAAGAAGCACTAATTTCATGACAAAGCGTGAAAACTAAACTTGCAAACTGTTCATCCAGATAAAAGAGATTTCCTATATCATACTACAATGTGATAAAATGACAAAAAACTATACTCACTTGTCATTTTCCTATTCAGTCCAGCACCATCACTCTGTTGCTTTTCGCTGCTCTTAATTTGCCTGGCTGCAGCAATCATGGGCTATTTATACAAACATGACCACTGCAGCCAATCACTGTCTTGAACATTGTGCTATACACTGCATAAGCCAGTGATTAGCTGCAGTGGTCACATGGGAAGATAGTATGTCATTGCTGCAGAGAGTCAACAGAGACCAGGAGAAAGCAAAGAAACAGCAAGAACTTAGCATTTCTGTGACTAAGGACTCTCAGCAGTCCGAAACTTGTAAGACTGTTACATATGTTTATTTCCTTTATCCATTTTATCTATTTCTTTTGACGATATGTAATCAATAAAGACAAAGTTTCTATTCTACTTTTTTTGCCCTATTTTCTACATTATTTCCTATCCATCTCTTCTGCATTTCTCATTGTGGTGGTGAGCTGATATACTGTATTACTGCATATTGAAACATCAGCAGCATTTGAGCAACATAGGATATTAGGGGTGAGTAGACTTTATTTTTTTATTCCATCATATTCTTTTTGGACATTTTTTTATTATTTTAATTGAATATTAATATGATATATATTTAGTTCCTAGTCTCCAAATACTGGTGTCTGTAGTCAACCAGAATTGTATCCTACTGTTCTGAAGAAATAAAGCATCACTCCAGCGTTTTGTCTTTTTATTTTACTGCTGGAGCAATGCCACTAATGTAAGTTCACTGCCCCTAGCATTATACTCACCAGCGGCCATCTTCTTCTGTTATCGGTGCCGTACCGTTTGTCTTCTGCTGGTTGTTAGTTGCCGAATCACTCCAGTGTTTGATGGGTGTGCAGGAGGTCACTTCTCAATGTAAGTCTATGAGAACCATAGTGAGGCCAGAACAAGACTCTCTTAGACTTACATTGAGAGCTTGTGACTGTTACCTCTGGTCCGTCAGAAGTTGTGTTCACAAGATGGGGTGAAGGATCAATGTGGAACCGGAAACAGCTGTAGATGGCATATGGTAAGTACATTGCTAGGGGCAGGTAACTTAATTTAGTAACACCACTCCAACGATAAAATTAAAAAAAGCCCGTTGGAGTGGTGCTTTAAAAAATACAGCCAAAATGTTAAAATGTGGATACACACTTTAAGTTAACTTGCTGGTAGTGGACACTGAAGCCCTTGGGCTGAATCAAAAATATTACAGGAAGAAAAAGTGGCTACAAATTTAAAGAAATTGCAGAGAGGAATTTAAAGAAGTTGTCCACTACGTTCTCATACCCCACACTCGACCCCAATAAAATAAAACAGCCTCTCGTGCTGGCACCATTCCAGCGGTGTAGACACTCACATTCCTGGGGCTCTCCTGTGGTTCTTATGGCATCGGAGCCGGTGACCAATCAGTGCTGGTGTCACTGGCCCAACCTTTGGACAAATCGAACATCAAGAGGAAGTCAGGGCTGTGGCTGCTCTCTCACTTCCTCTTGATGTTCAATTTGTCCAAAGGCAGAAAAAGTGACCCAAGAGCTAATTGGATGCCAGCTCACGTGTCATAACATCCTCATGTGAGCCCAGGGAACATGAGTGCCGACACTACTCATGTCATAACAATCACACGAGAGCCCCAAGAATTAGTGCCCATACTGCTGGAAGTGCGCCGTCACGGGAGGTGAGTATAAGTTCTTTTATCTTACTTGATGCTTAACATTTAGATTAAGAAGGGGTTGTCTTAGTAGTGGACAACTCCTTTAAGTATATACTTGAGCTATTATCGTGCCATTAAAGTTTGTGATACTAACATAATGAATATGTGTAAAATTGTTCAGTATTGCAGATTATAAGATGCTGTAAAGAATCTAGATAAAAAGGAATCTGAGATTTCTAGTATTTATTTTCAAAGATGAACGTTGAGGGAATTAAGATCATTTTCAAAATATCTTGTCCTATTTACTCAAGTCTAAAGTAAAACTTAACATTTCATAACAAATGTCCCTAACCCTCTTCTAGAAAGAGGATCGGGAAAAGTACAGCAAAGAACAGCTATATAAAGAACTTAAAACTAAATCTAATCTCAGCTGTACAGAAAGAATATGTTATTTTAAGCAAAGTTTGAAATCTGCTTCAACAAGTTATTTAGAACTTCTGGCAGATTAAAAAAAATGCATTGTCATTACGAAATGCTTAGCAGTATCTAACCAAACAAATATACGTCAGAGTGCTAATGACATGCCTGGGAGCCATGGTTAGCATGAGAAGCATTGCATTGTAAAGCAGGTCTTACCTATAACTGTTGCAAATGTTTTACTTAGACAATAGCAAACCATGTCTGTACTTGAAATGCCAGCCCGAAGTTTACAGAAATCTTACAAACTGTGTAAAGAGCTGCTTTAGAAGAACACCTCCCATAATAAGTATCTCACAGATGCACTTATGCTATGTAAAAATAGAAATAGAAGTTACTCAAGAGGAAAGTTTAATTTTCTTTTTTTTAATATTAAAGTGGTTCTTTCACTCCGGAACTAAATAAACAAGCAGCCTATATTATATAACCTATCTGCTCTTTACGTAAATTCCTGGCAAGTAGCTGAGACATTAGATGATTCATGTATTTAGACAGCGATCCTTAGTTATAAATGATAAATGTGTATATAATATAGCACAATGATAAATGATTTGCCACCCTTACAGATGCCTGTGGCACTCGCCCTAGGCATAGTTGCAATGCAAAATGTCACTTTCTAAATGTTTTACACTGCTACATGTTCAGTGTTTGGATCTATTATGCAAAAACTGTATATGGCAAATGTATGTGGGTAAACAATGCTACTATTATTAAAAAAATAATAATAATAGAAAATAAAAAAATAATTTAGTAGGAACAGTTTCTGGACATTTTCATGTGCTGCTAAAGATACTAATCATGTTCTACAAAATGGACCTAGGGAAACTATATAAAACTGTATGATACTAGTAGATAGGCCATCCTCAGGGCAGTGTCTGCAAGAGAAAATGAATCTACTAAAGAAAGACAATGACTGTAATCTATATACAGTATATAAATATTTATGCTCACGAAAAATTAATTAGTGGAAAAAGGTATAATAGTTGTAATGCAAAGGCTTCAGCGGTTAAATACAGCAAGTACCCAAGATAAACCAACGTGAAGGTCCCTTTTGTAATATGGCCATTGTAGCAGGAGCCGCTCGCGGCTAGTTTCGATTAGTTGACGTGACTTTCTTCTCCACTCCACTCCTCTCCTGCGTGCTTCAATATAGGTATGAGCTGAAAGGAGCAGGATCCAATGGACATAGGAGCCACTCCCACTCTCCACTCCCACGTCCCGTGCATGGGCAGCAGGGATTGCCTGGCACAGGAACTGCTTGGCACAGGAGCCGCTAATAATGAACCCCCTGTGCTTGCTAGTGCCCACATCACATTGTACATTCCAGTACAGTGCTTCGATGTGGGCAGTGAATGCACCAGAAACTGGAGTGCATAGAAGCAGGTAAGGACCACCACCTAGCTTGGTATCGCCCACATCACAGCGTACATCCCTGTACAGTGTTTTCATGTGGTTGTTGAGGGCAGTAGGAGGGGCCGGCCACAGGTTGGTGAAGCAGGGTCAGCTGAGGTTAGAGTAGTGGGAGTGTAGGGCACAGGACAACGTAGAGTGCATTTCGATGAGACATTTTCATCCCCCTGCTTCGTACCCACCATATCACAGTGTACATTCCTGCATAGCCTTTCAATATGGGCGCTAATTGTGAGTATAGAAGGATCTGCTCTCTACTACACTGTTGAGTGGGTTGTGCAGCATCATTTTCCCTCCTCCCTACACGGTAAGTGAGGGCCACATCATCTATTCTTATCCAGTATAAACTATTAGATGTCAAGTCGTTCTCTACTGGTCCGCATGTATAAATGCCGTAGTATGTCATGTGGTCTTCCAACCTACGAACCGACACGGTAAGGCATATATATAGCTGACTATCCTAATGGAGACAGAGATCTCTAAATAATTATAAAAAATACATATACGATCACATTACATTTTACAGAGCAAGAGTCAGACACCCAGGAAACAGTTATGCAGCCATCATTTTAGCGTAGAAGGAAGAGGTTAGGGATTAGAATAATAATTGGGAGTATGCAAGTGTAGATACTGCCCCTGAGGCTCTTGTAAATGCATTATGTGTGGCTTAAAACTTGGATTTCTCAGTTATGGTTCAACTACTTCCTTCTTGTCTACTTAGCACTATAGACAGACTCAATTTAAGCAAATAAAGGGTTTTTTTTACAAATAGGATAACATCTTATTTAAAAAACTGTCATATCACACAAAACCAATAGAAATGCATAGTTTTGATGCACTCATCCACTACAGCAAATTAAACTGCTTTAGGTACAGATACTTGTCTAAGATTCTCAAGCTATATAACCTGCTATTCACTTATTTTCAGTAGACATATTTTGTGTTTTAATCAGCAATCTAAGACCGGTGTCCCACTTGCAACTGCAATTCAAGAAACTTGCGTAAGTCTCTCGTCTCAATACCCGGCACTGCCACCGGCACTCAGGACCAGAGTGTGCGGCTGTATGTATTTCTATGTAGCTGAATGCTCCTGTCCAAACCGCCAGTGGCAGTGCCGGGTATTAAGGTGAGAGACTCGAGCGAGTTTCTCGCATTGCAGTTGCAAGTGGGACATCGGCCTAACAACACTGTAGTTGCTGGAACATCCTTAAATCATTTCTTAACTTGCAAAGCACCTGTCTTTGTCAAGTGGCTAGCTTTTTCCAAACTGAAAGACCACCTTTCTGCTATACTATGCAACTTGACAGATAGAAGCATAGAAACAAAGATTGGCTCACACTTCCAGTATTTAAGTAAGGTGTCTCTACTGTTAGAAATTAATTACACTTATTGAATGGCAGTCACTTATTTAGAAGGGAGACACGTTGAAACCAGAACTTTAGGGTGATTGTTTAGAAGTTGGACAACATAACTGTCCAGACTCCCATGTAGTGTAGCTTGCTACTCATTGCTTTTCAGGGGCAGTCTCTCTTTATCAGCATTCTGCCAGCTTTGTTGGTGCTGGAATATTCTTTCCCTTACATATTGTCCAGTGGCTTGCCTGTCTCAAACTTAAAGTCCACCTCATTGTTTTGCTGCATGCACTTACAGGCAGGAAAGCAGGATCAGAGAGATAAAGCCTCACTCCAATATCTTGCTATCCATCTAAGTGTCTCTGTTGCTAGAGATAGATTACACTTGACATCAGGCAGTGGACAGCAAATAAGACAGAAGGGAAGCACCTAATAGCAAGCACTTTGGAGTGATTTTTAGGAAGTAGTTTTAAACAAAGTAATATGCAGGTTGCCTATTTAACAATTTAGATAAAATGGAACCATGTTGTCAGAAAGTACTATAACCATTTAATTTCAATATATGAGAATTATTAACCCCTTCGTGACATGCACCGTACTAGTATTGCTCTGCGGGAGGTGCAATCGAGCTCAGAGCAGTACTAGTATGGCGCCGCGATAGCGCGGCCTCACGCTGAGTGCCGCAGCAATCGCGTGTGGGTCTTAGCTGTATGTGACAGCTGACACCCTACAGCAATGCCCACGATCAGTGCTAGCACCAATCGTGGGCATTTAACCCCTCTGATGCCGCTATCAGTAGTGACAGCCACATAGAAAAGCATCGTGCAAGGAGGGGGCTCCCTGCGTGCTTCCATCAGGACATCGCGATCACATCGTGCTCACATCGCGATGTCCTGATGGTCTCCAAGGAGACCCCTGGCACCAAGATGGCCACGGGGTCCTCCCGGGTCCTGCAGGGAGATGGCTTGGAGCGCCTGCTGAGAGCAGGCACCGGCATGCCTCCTTCCCTGTCTTTCTGATCCTGATCTGATGCTCAGCAGTGCAGAGTGTCATATCAGCGATCTGATGTTATATAGTACCATACTGGGACAATGAAATAAAGTTAAAAACAAAAAATATTAAATAAAGTTATATTATATAAAGTGTAAAAATATATATTTTTTAAATCCCTAAATAAAGAGAGAAAAAAAGAAATGTTTCCAATAAATACATTTATTTATGTAAATAAAAAAAAATTAAAAGTACACATATTTGGCATGGCCACGTATATAATGACCCGCTCTATAAAATTGTTCTACTAGTTAACCCGTTCAGTGAACACCATAAAAAAGAAATTAAAACTAGGCAAAAAACAATGCTTTATCATCATACCACCGAACAAAAAGTGCAATAAAATGCTATCAAAAAGACAGATGTAAATAAAAATGGTACCGCTGAAAATGTCATCTTGTATTGCAAAAAACAAGCCACCATACAGCTCCATCAACATAAAAAAATAAAAAATTAAAAAGTTATAGCTCTCAGACTAAAGCTATGCAAAAATGATAATTTTTTCTATAAAATAGTTTTTATTGTGTAAAGGCACCAAAACATAAAAAATATAAATAAGGTAATCACACTGACCCAAAGAATAAAGTTGCCTAATCACTTATACAGCATGAGGAATGGCATAAAAAATTAGTAAAACCAATTCTTCACATGCTGTTGATTGTTTCATTCTGCCTCCCAAAGATCGGAGTAAGGCTCGGAGGACGTTTATCCTGCACTCTGCACTGAGCGCTTACATCGGGGTGTCCGTGTAAATCTTTGAAACACATGATTCAGAAAGAACCTCTGGCTGAAGATTCCCTATAATGATGCAGATGGAGGCACTGTGAACGCCGTCTGACCTGTAATCTGGTGGTGTCTGTTTTTTAGGATTGCATAAAAGTTTTGGCCACAGTTTTGTGTACTTCTGATAAGGACACCGCAGAGCAGAGGCCAGACAGGGTCCAGAGTAACTCTTCTGCCTCACTATAGTGAATGGATCCCTCAGGGGTTTCATCTGAATCACGTCACTCAGAGATTTAGATGGAAACCCCAAAGTAAGTGGTCAGCGTAGAGCGCCGGATAAATGTGAACCCGAACATTATGTAAAATGTTCCCAATAAAAGCTTCCACTCAATCCACAAAAAAACCAAGACCCCACTCAGATCTGTCATCTGTTAAAGGAAATATAGGGGGCTTCCACGCTACTGGTAGCACAAAGGCTCTGGAAATGCGAATTGGCTCCTTACCCGCCAAAAGAAATTCAGCAAATTCTCAGCTCCCAAATCCAAATTACTCCTCCTTTCTGAGCCCCACTGTGCCTAAATCACATACAGCGCCCACATGTTTGGCATTTCTGTAGTGATGAGAGCCTGCCTAATTTACAGGTGCGTGTCTCCAGAAGCATGAGCTGGCATAATGTACTGGCGACTGCAATGTACTGGTCACTACAGCGTAGACTGCAACAACAGTTTGCAATTTTCACTCAGCAACATCCACTGCTGCCTGTGTTAGGGGTCAAGTTCCCGCCTTTGCACAGGGGGAATCTCGGGCCATCTCTGCTGCAGTCTCCCATTCTTCTCCTGCTGCAGTGGAGGCTGCTCAGCGGAGATGTCGGTCCCATCGTCTCGCTCAGTCTGACTCTGTGCATAGGGTTACTGCTGCCTTTCCAGCTTGTGCCATTGTAGCCAGTACTGGGCAGCGGCGAGCAGACGTTTTTGGGACTAAGTCCTGCTTTTCCCCTTCTGAGCATGCCCAGGGCAAGATCTCTCATTGGAGATCAAGGGTCACATGCTTAGATACTGCTGCAAATCCCATTGGTCCTCTAGGAAGGTCCTGAAGCTGCTCAACTTCTGTGGCAGCCTCCCATTGGTCCTTCTGGGAAGGTCCTGTGCTTGCTGCAGCTATAAAAGGTTTGCATGGCCGCACGGCCATGCGCTAGTGTACATTTGAAAACATTATGTGTGTTGATAAGTGCAAGTCGTTCTTTAAACATCCCCTCTCTTGTGTATGACTGTTCACAAAAGGTGGATGTATGCTATCTAGCGCCCGGCTGAGCTATCAGCATTAAACATACGTTACAGCGTCTTTTGCTGTGACCGCCAGTGCGGCGCCGCGCATTATTAGAGTGCTTTCATAACCCAAGTCTGGGTGGTTAGTGGAGACCGCCAGTGCGGCACTGCTCACACTCTTGTGCTTAAAATTACTCTTAGTTATATTCTGACATCCAGTAGCGGTGTCGAGCGCAAGTGGTCTAGACGAACTCAATCCCGAGTCTTGGAATTGAGTTCTGTGACTTCTCGCTTGCGCTCTTTGTGCGGTTCTGTGGCTCTGTGACGTATCAGAGTTTGCTTCCACCGCCATATAGTGCCGCCATTTGCCAGCAGCGGGTTCTCTCCTGCATGGTGGACCCCGGACTGCGAACGCACCAAATATCATCTCACTATTTACTCGGTGCGTTCCGCCAGTCCTAACAGCCTGTTTCTGGAAAACACCCATGGAGTCAAAATCATCACCACATCTGTAGATAAATTCCCAAAGGGTTATAATTTCCAAAATGGGGTAACTTAAGGGGGGATTCTGCTTTTCTAGCACTTAGGGGCTCTTTATATGGAATCCACAAACTAGTCAAGGAAAATCTGCACTCCAGGAGACAAATAGCGCTCTGTCCCTTCCGTGTCACTCCGTATGGCAATGTAGTACCATACAGCCACACATGGGGTATTTCTACATTCAGCAGAAATTGTGGGATAAATTATGGTACCATTTTCTACCCATTTTCCAGTGTGAAAATGTAAAACTTGGGGCTAACACACAATCTTGGTGGTAAAAATGTAAATTATTTTTTCATCTCTGCCCAATGGTATAAAAGTTTGTGACACACCTGTGGTGTCAATATAATCACTACACCCCTAGATGAATTCACTTAGAGGTTTAATTGGTAAAATGGGGTCACTTATGTGGGGCTCTGCTGTTTTGGCACCTCAGGTGCTCTGTAAATGTAACATGGCACCCTCAAACAAGTGCAGCAAAATCTGCACTGTAATATGGCGCTACTTGCCTTCTGAGCTTTGCACTGTGCCTCAAAAGTAGTTTTTAGCCACATATGGGGTATCGGTGAATTCAGGAGAAATTACATAACAAAATTTGGGTCCATTTTCTTCTTTTGCCTTTGTGAAAATACAAAATTTGTAAATTTGTAGCGAAAAAAGATTTTCGTGGGAAAAACGTGATTTTTTTTATTTTCACTGCTTAACGTTTTAAACTTCTGTGAAGCACCTGGGGGTTCAAGGTGCTCAATACACATCAAGATAAGGTCCCAAAGGGGTCTATTTTCAAAAATGATGTCACTTGTGGGGGGTTTCCATTGTTTAGGCATATCAGTGGCTCTCCAAACGCGACATGGCGCCCGCTAATTATTCCGTGAAATTTTGCATTCAAAAAGTCAAAAGGCGCTCTTTCCCTTCCAAACCCTTATCAAGGTGCTCAACACACATCTATAGATAAGTTTCATAAGTGGTCTAGTTTCCAAAATGGTGTCATTTATGGGGGTTTCCACTGTTTAGGCACATCAGGGGCTCTCCAAACGTGACATGGCATCTGCAAATTATTCCAGCATATTTTACCTTCAAAAAGTGAAATGGAGCTCCTTCCCTTCCGAGTCCTGCCGTGTGCGCAAACAGTAGATTTCCTGTTATGATCCTTGGTGGTTAGGATCACCAAACTGACCTGATAGATAAACCAGATTATAAGGACAAGCTCTGGGGATGTGGGAGCTTTACTGACTGCAACCCTGATCCTATCGAAACACACTATAGGCAGCCGTGGAGCGTTACCTAAAATCCTAGACGCCTCTTCACAGCCTGAGAAACTAACTACCCCTAGAGAGAAGCAAAGCCTCACTTGCCTCAGAGAAATTACCCCAAAGTTTAGACAGCCCCCCACAAATAATAACGGTGAGTTAAGGGGAAAACACAAACGTAGAATGGAAACAGGTTTTAGCAAATGAGGCCCGCTAACACTAAATAGTTAGAAGATAGCAAGGGGTCTGTGCGGTCAGTATAAAATACTATCAAAATTATCCACGAAGAGAATACAAAAAACCCCCACACCGACTCACGATGTGAGGGGCGCAACTCTGCACCCCAGAGCTTCCAGCAAGCGAGACAATCACATATAAGCAAGCTGGACTGAACTCATCATATACTGAGAAACATTTTCAAAAGAACAATTAGCAAACATGAACTAGCAAGACTTAGCTTCTCCAAGAGGAGACAGGTCACAAGGCAGGTCCAGAGAGATCAGAACCTGTACTGAATACAACGACAGCAGGCAACAAGTAAAGGTCCAGGTGGAATTAAATAGGAACCAGCATAGCAGGAAATGAGGCAGCTGAGCCCTGCTACAGACCCGCAGTATCGCTAAAGGCCACCAGAGGGAGCCCATACGGAATTCACAACAATTTCCCCCACATATGGGGTATCATAATTAGGTCTAAAGGAAATTTTTTGTGAAAGAAAAGTAAATTTTATTTTTCCTTCCACATTACAAAAATTCCTGTGAAGCACCTGAAGGGTTAATAAACTGCTCGAATGTGGTTTTGAGTACCTTGAGGTGTGCAGTATAGACCCCTCAAAGTGACTTCAAATGTAATGTGGTCTCTAAAAAAAATTGGTTTTGTACAATTTTTTGAAAAAATGAAAAATCGCTGGTCAACTTTTAGCCCTTATAACTTCCTAAAAAAAAAAAATGTTGGTTCCAAAATTGTGCTGATGTAATGTAGACATGTGGGAAATGTTATTTATTAACTATTTTGTGCGATATGACGCTCTAATTTAAGGGCATAAAAATTTAAAGTTGGAAAATTGCGACATTTTCAAAATTTCCGCCAAATTTCCATTTTTTTAGCAAATCAAAAAAGTCATATCAAAGAAATTTTACTGCTATCATAAAGTACAATATGTCACGAGAAAACAAATCTCAGAATCACTGGGATCCATTGAGGTGTTCCATAGTTATTACCTCATAAAGTGACACTGGTCAGAATTGCAAAAATTGGCCCGGTCATTAATGTGAAAACAGGCTTCGTCTCAAAGGGATTAAGAAAAAGGGACTTAGTGTGCTCTTTCACGAGAAGGCTCATGCGTACCTCTATATTACTTTATTAGGCTAAATTTACAACTGCAAATGATTGATGATATTTCCCTGATGATTCTGTGAAGTGACAGTTGGAAGCCAAACAAGTATTGACATTTCTGCTACCGACTTTCAGCTCCGGGGCTCCTTGTTAAATTGCCTTTTGTAGGATTTGGTCAGTTCAACACATTGAATCCTATGAAGATTTTACTTAGAATCTTGTTTAACTGGTGGTCATTTAAAAACGCTTGGATTACATGAAACTACTCGTCTGGATATATTTGTTTTTCTTTCTTTCTTTTTTTTAGAATGTGAAATGACAGCTCATACCTGAAACTATTAGACATTAGAAGAGTGGATTTCAGACAGCCCATATGTGAATTTGAGATTGACATGTCAACGTAGTTTTCTCCTGTATGAACATGTTATGACAAACTCGGCAGAATTTATTGCCAAAAGTATGATAGTAATGTTACTATGACTACATTTGGGTTATCTGTGTTCATTTTAAATGACTATACACGGTAATGTGATTAAGTTGTTATGACACATAACTACATTGAAGGGTTTCTCACTCGGGTGCATTTAGACTAGCTAATTATCAGGAATGAGCATTCCTAGGAACTCTCGTTCCCAATAAGCAGCCTGCCTAAACAAGCTTCCAAATCACCCAAAAAATGAGCAAAATGCTTGCCTATCAGGTAAAATAATTTTAAGATGGTTTTTAAATCATTATTCTAGGTTGCACATATTCCTGTGTAAACAGGAGATGTGCTACCGATAACAATGATATTCTATGCACATAGAACAGTTGTGTTCACATTCAATGACGGGGTTACCGCAACAGAGAGGAGCCAGAAGACTGCAGCATCTGAGTTCTTCTACTCCTGCACTGAATAGAAGCACTTCACCTTCTTATTAAAAGGTGTAAATTTCTTTGGACAGTGCAGTGGTTAATCTTCTCTGTTGAGAGCTCTTTGATCTAAGGCTCTCAGCTGTGCACAGTTAACCACGCCCATCCCCTATATATTCTGGGTCCTGACTAACACACATTGTCAGAGTTGGCTTTTGCTGCATGGCTAGGATATTTGTTGGTGGTTATTTGAGAAGGTGCTTGGTGGATTTATCTGTGTCTGTTGCTTGGTTTTGTGAGTGTGATAGTACCCTTTCTTCTCCTACTTTGGTTAAACCCCATCCTTCACTCCCTGGTGCATATCTTTGTTATATATTATTGTATATTTGTATGTTTGGTATTTTCCGTTACCTTTGTTTGTATTACCTTGTTAGTCTGGTTGGTGTACTGTGCTGCACTACTACTCTCCTCTCCCCTGAGTGTGGGGAAGGGTACAGAGTGAGGGCGATTCAGGAGCTAACACAAGGCATGTGGCCCCTGCATTTTCACCTTCAGAAGTAACCCGGGGAACAGGGCAGGCTAGGGCGCCCCCTAGTATTAATGACAGGGAAGGAGCCCCTGATCCCAGGATACCCAACAACAGATTTGTGACACATTCATTCTGTGTCCATGATAGTATGGCCAGCCTAGCCAAATAGACAATACAGTATATC
Organism: Ranitomeya variabilis; assembly: GCF_051348905.1. NCBI lineage: Eukaryota > Metazoa > Chordata > Amphibia > Anura > Dendrobatidae > Ranitomeya > Ranitomeya variabilis. Next base: position 324,727,131 of record NC_135237.1, on the reverse strand, counting down.
TGATCAGTGGTTGCTTAATGCCGTAGGTCAGTTAGTCTAAATGCACCTTAATCTTTCTAATATATAATAATATATAATATATAATAAGTTTATGGCCAACATAATGCTGCAGAATACCAAAAGCAACTTATATCCAAGAGTGTTATCAAAACTATCAATTTAAAAAATACATGTTCATGGTGACCAAATTGTTTATGATTATTTTGTATGGACAAAGGGGTGATCTAATCTTTATCAATAGCTCTGCCAAGATGACTGTCCCCTTAACTATGAAAAGAAAGTAAATAATTTAAACCATTTTTGAAAAGAACTTGTTTAGCTACGTATTTTAATGATTGAAAACAAATAGGTTGACACGCTCCCTTTAAAATACAATTTCTGTTTGCATATAGACGATAGCATAGGAGATAGAGCTAATTACACATTTATCTTTCATGTCTTTATCTTTGACGTTTGTGTTTTTAGCATGCAGGTAGAGGATTAGAAAAGATTAATCCTAGTTGTCAAAAACAAGTATAACATTCCACTTTTTGTCTGGTCTTCCTACTGTCTGCTCTTGGTCAGACAAAGGTGAACATCCAGGTCATAACAAAAAATATAAAATATCAGAAAAATACTAGATAATCTTGGGATTGTAATGTTGTAAATGGCATGGCTTAAACAACTCATTTACAATTCTAGCAGCATGTTCGTTCAGTGGTTAACACTGTCGCTTTACAGCCCTGGAGACCTGGGTTCAAATCCTACCAAAGAGAGCAGCTGTGTATTGGGTTTCTGTGTACTTTGATTTCCTCTCTCACTCCAAAAGCACAATGAAAGAGAATTTTTATGGAAAGTCCAATGGGGAAAGTGATGATATAGTCTGTAAAGCGCTGTGGAATAGGGTAAAAAAGAGAATCAAAGTCACCGTCACTTTTTAAAAAAATTTTGGATTCCATTTTTTTTTTTGCAGTTATTTTTGGTCACTGAATTGCCATTTTTCTTTATTATAGAGTGCCAGGAAACAATTACGGTAAATAATGTTCCTATACTCACCTTTCTTCAGACGTCCCTATACAGATCTTAAAATTGTTTCTCTATCTTCCTTCTGGCTGGGTCTTCCGTTTCTCTAGGCCACATGTATAATGTGGGGTGCAACGCACATCAGTGACATGCATCACACTATCTGACCACAAATGGCATCACATATTTCAATTACATGCATTGTACCCTATTTGATAGTTTGGGCATGCTATATCATTGTCGCGTCTTCTCCAAAAGATATTGATGGGTCTAAAAGGATCGGGAAATATAACTGTAAACACCCAATCCTTTAATTCTTAAGAGACAAAAGGGCTGCCAAAAGTGTATAAAGGAGTCTTTCTTCATCTCCTCATTGATAAACACATAAGCTCAGCCAAGGCAAGCTTTAATATGTATAGGGTGGTTGGGAGACAAGGCTAGTAGTGGCTTATCTGTCTGAAAAATAGTTTAGCAGTTTGAATTCAAACTCCAAAACCTTATCGTCCCCACCATCATTTCATAGAAGGGTGTTAGAAACCCTTAATACACGATTGTAAGTAAAAATAGGTAGGTTTGTGTACTGCAGTATGAGCATCCCCAACATTCGACTGGCTATTGGAGGAGCTTTGGCCAGGCATCACTTAACAGCACACGTTTCAGGCAATCTATTTTAGCAAAGAGTGACTAATGATAACCCTGAGGTAATTGAACAATATATGTTGTTTAATTTCTTGCTATTGATGTTAACCAGCTACATGCTACATTCGTGTGGTACTATTCTTCCTTATGTTTTTTTGTTAATTTCGGTAGTTAGAACTTTTTTTTTGTAGCTTACAATACTAGAGGGCCAGCTTGACGTGATTAGATTGTTTAGCCTTTTAGCTTTACCCATAACTTTATAACTTTCTTGTTTTGTGACTGAGTCATGTCATGCATCTTGTGTTTGCTAAACAGGTTTCCTGTGCAAAGGTTTGTCCTCTCCCATTTTTAAATCTCATAAAATGGCTTGTCCTTTTTTTTTTTCCTGTCAATACAGTGTGCATATTTTTTGGATCTTGTTTTCTTCCCTCAAAAGTGTTTTGTTTGTTTTTTTAAGTTGATTTAAACACCCCTACTGAGAGGTTTCTTTAAATGAATTAGACATCTCTGGCTATTTATATGTTCCTTTTTGGTGGTTTTTCTTGGTGTTAATTTTTTGGTTTTCATTGGGCATTTTAGATCTCTTTCAACTGGCCTCTCCTTTGCTGCACCTGGAGTTTTTGACTATCTCCTGCATCATGTAAAATACCTTCCAGCAAATCAATATACCTAATTTGGACATGTCCGTGTGTCTGTGCACAATGAGTCATCCACAGCTCAACCGTGTGTCTGTGCGCAATCAGTCATCCACAGCTGAACAGTAACTTAAGTATCCATAGTTACTACCACTAGCAGCTAACTGTGTGGGCATAACCATGGATACCTAAGGAGAGGAGATCTCCCTGGTGGCGAGTTAAGGCATAAGCCTTTTTTGAAAGCTAGCCTGTGAGGCAGCACTGTGAGGTAACATTGTGAGGCAACACTGTGAGGCAACATTGTGAGGCAACACTCAGGCAACACTGAGGCAACAGTATGAGGCAACATTGAAAAGATGGATCAAATTGAGCGCACTGCTGCACGTAGAGAAGCGAATCGCAAGGGTGCGTAACCTGAATCTTAATGAAACAGAAGACGAACAAAATTGCCAAAGAACTGCTGATGCAGCCTGACAGAGGGCGGCCAGAGCAAGAGAAACGAATGAAGTAACTGAATCACGTAGAGCATCTAATGCTGCATGACATCGAGTAACATGCAATGCAGAAAGTGATGCACATATTTCACAAAAAAGAGAACAAGAAAGAATGTGTCCAAAATGCAAGAGCCACTTGACGACGGCAACTTACATTTGCCACTAGAGGACTTCTCAATCAAATTGATGAGACACTTATTGAAGAGCACTATGCGCGAACTGATATTTCGATGTCAGTTCTGCCAATCTAAAAATTTCAAAGCCGAAATGGCGCAGGACAAAACATTCCCTTCCTGCTGCAAGAGGGGGCACATCCAATTACGTCCCATTCGTATGGATGATCAATTAGTCAATTTGATGAAAGGAGAGCATCAGCACTCCAATAACTTTATGGCTAATATAAGGCAATACAAAAGCTCGCTGGCTTTGGCATCAATGGGAGCACAAGTAGCGCCACCTCCTGGGCATGGTCCATACTGTTTTCGAATTCATGAGCAAATTTACCACAGAACTGCCCCATTGCATCCCGCTGTGGGTAGTACTCCCAAGTTTGCCCAGATTTATATCTTGGACAATGAAGAAGCATTAAGTACAATAAGTTAAGCAAATAAAAAGTGCCTCCCAGCACTGCTATCATCTCTTGGAGAGAAAATGAAAGCAATTAACCCACTCACAAGAGCCTTCACAATGATAAGGGAATTTGAAATAGAGGAAGAGAGGATTGCTGAATTAGAAAATCGCGATCCACTTGAAATATCAATGTCAATTGTAAATGACTGCAATGATGACCAGAGGCGCTACAATGCATCAAGGTGCAATGAAGTAGCTATAATTTAACAAAATGCAATGGGTGAACCTCCATTTAATAGGGACATCAGAGTTAACCTCAAAAGTGAAAACCAAACTGTTCAAATCAGCTTTCTTCACAGAAAGTGTGACGCAATTACATATCCACTTCTATTCCCATATGGGGACAGTGGATGGACAATAAATTTGACAACTCCAATTGCCTTAAGTGTGCAACATCAAGGAATTGGTGACATTCACCTACCATCCATACCAGTGGATCAAGATCGACAAGAAAAAATCACCCTGTTGCAGTACTATGAATACAGGCTTACCATTCGTGACAAGTTCAATCCCCTTTTAAATGCTGGGAAATTGATGCAACAATTTATCGTTGACAGTTACATCAAAATTGAATACGCGTCGACACAGTTATGCTGGCTTTATGGATCACACCCAAATGCTGCGTTGCACCAAGGACCAGAAGCTGGGACACCAGTAATTTTACCATCCACTTTCATACTGCAGCAAAATTATCAAGACGTCATGACAATTGTCCGAAAATTCAGAAAGCCAGATCTTTTTGTTACGATAACCTGTAACCTAAAGTGGAAAGAAATTACTGAAAACTTAGAACCATGGCAAAGGCCAGAGTTCAGACCAGATTTGGTTGCACGAGTATGTAAAATCAAACTCCAAGCCATGCTTAATGAGATTTTTTGAAAACACATTTTTGGCCATGTAGTTGCCTATGTGCATGTAATAGAATTTCAAAAGCGTGGACTACCACATGCTCACATGCTCTTAATCCTCGGAGAGGAAGATGAACCGAGGGACAAAGAAATAATTGACTAATTGGTCTCTGCTGAAATCCCAAATGAAACAGCAAACCAAAAACTGCATGAGGCAGTGATGAAGCTCATGATTCATGGCCCATGTGGCAAAGATCAACCTGGTGCAATATGCATGACAGATGGTCAATGTGTAAAAAAAATTCCCAAAGGAATTTAATACAGAGACAAACCCCAATGTTGGGGTTGATGGTTACCCACAGTACCGTCGATGCAATACTGGATAAACCAGACAAGGAATGTGAGAAATCGACAATAGATGGATAGTTCCATAAAACACCTTTTTATTACTCAAGTACAATTGCCATATCAATGTTGAGATATGTGCTTCAATAAAAGATGCTAACTATCTTTTCAAATATGTATACAAAAGACATGACTGTGCCAATATCAAGATTGATACATTAAACTGGAATGAACCAGCCATGTACCTAGATTCTCAGTATATAAGCGCCCCTGAGGGCATGTGGAGAATCAGAAAAAATAAAATGCATGATGCTTCACATACCATTAAAAGGCTTGCTGTTCACCTTGAAAACATGCAGCGAGTGTTTTTCGAAGATGATAATGTGGATATGGTTATTTCGGACTCAAAAGCCTCTATTCTGCAGGCTTGTTTGAGCTAAACAGAGTTGATGCTTCTGCCCGTCAGCATTTGTACAGTGAAATCCCTGAACACTATGTCTGGGACAGAAAAGCTGTACCAGAAGGATGGAAAAAATGACAGGCTTAATTTGGGAAAACAGTTGCCCGAATGTATACAGTCTCTTTAACAGATGGTGAGCTATATTACCTAAGACTCCTTTTACTTCACGTAAGAGGAGCAAAGACTTATGCTGACTTAAGTACTGTCAATGGAGTCGTACATGACACGTATAAAAATGCGTGCCATGATCTTCATCTTTTGGAATACGATTCCCAATGGGAAGACTGTATAATGGATGCAATCGCTTTCAAAATGCCCTACCAACTTTGCAGATTATTTGCTATAATTTGTGTATATGGGGAACCAGCTAAACCATTGGCATTATGGCAAAAATATAAAACCAAATTTATGGAGGATTACACCAGGTGGTATACTCCAGAAATTGCTGAGCAAATGGCTCTTTGTGATATTAATGAAGTGTTTTTAAGCAATAAAAAGTCCTGTGCTGACTAGGGATTGCCAACTTCAGTAAATGTTCCAGATGAAATACTGGACTAACTGAATTATGCTGTAATAAAGCAGGAGGTTTAAGCTATGCTTAATGAAGCTCAGAAATCAGCATTCAATGCAATTATGCAAGCAGTCAATGCTGCATCACAGCCAGACAACACTAGCTCACACTGTTTTTTTCTGGACGGCCCAGGAGGCAGTGGGAAGACATTTTTGTACAACTGCTTGCACAAGACACTACAAGCAGAAAAGAAGTCTGCAAAAGCAAACGTTATTCATGCCATTGCTTTAAATGGAAAAGCAAAGGGTCAGACAGTTCTTATTCCGAGAATTGACCTGATTTCCAAAGATAAAAACTTGCCAGTCCAGATGTGATGGTGTCAGTTTCCTGTCATGTTGGCTTTTGTTTTAATATGAACGCTGTGTATAATTTGATCCAAGACATAAGTGGGAAAAAAAGACCACTTGGTGGAAAAGTTTTCATAAACGGTGGTGACTTTCATCAAACCCTACCAATAGTGGAAGGTGGAAAAAGAGCCCAAATTGTACAGTCCACCATTAAATACTCAAAATCCTGGAATAAGTTTTCACGGTTCCAGCTACAACAGAATATGAGAACGTCTCAGGACGAAGTTGAGTACAACTCATGGTTACTGAAACTTGGCAATGGAGAATTGTCAAATGTATATGGTCTAACAGAAGACACAATTGAAATCCCGAATTATTTTATTGAAGAGGGTGATTTAATTACAGCTATTTTGGTGACTCAATTGAGATTACCGATGCAACGGTAGAAGCAATTGCCAATAAAGCAATTCTTACGCCATTGAATGATGACGTTCACGCCTTGAACAACAAAATTCTTAGTCAAGTTCAAGGTGAACACTCAACATATCGCTCCGCCAACTCAATTGCTGAAGAGGAGGGTGTGATTCTCACAGATTACACTGTAGAGTTTCTTAACTCCTTGAATCCCACTGGGATGCCTCCTCATGAACTAAAGCTGAAACCAGGAGTTGTAATTATGCTCCTGCGTAATCTTAACAGAAAGCGTGGCCTTTGTAATGGCACAAGGCTTCATGTGAAAAGCTTAAAAGCAAAAGTTATTCATGCCATTGCTTTAAATGGAAAAGCAAAGGGTCAGACAGTTCTTATTCCGAGAATTGATCTGATTTCCAAAGATAAAAACTTGCCAGTCCAGATGTGATGGCGTCAGTTTCCTGTCATGTTGGCTTTTGCAATGACCATCAATAAATCTCAGGGACAGTCCTTGGATACTGTAGGAATTTATTTGCCTCTCCCAGTGTTTTCACACGGCAGTTGTATGTGGCTTTCTCCCGGGCAAGGAAAAGCCAACAAATAAGGGTCAAAATATTTGAGACACAAAAGCCAGGTAAACTTAAGGTACCGTCACACTCAGCAACTTTGCAAAGAGAACGACAACAATCCGTGACGTTGCAGCGTCCTGGATAGCGATCTCGTTGTGTTTGACACGCAGCAGCAATCTGGATCCTGCTGTGCCATCGCTGGTCGGAGCTAGAAGTCCAGAACTTTATTTCGTCGCCAGGTCAGCGTGTATCGTCATGTTTGACATCAAAAGTAACGACGCTAACAATGGATGTAATGGAGCTAACTACCAGCGAGAACAAGAAGTGAGTCGCCGTTACGTCACTGGATCGCTCCTGCATCGTTCTGGAGTTGCTGTGTTTGACGTCTCTACAGCGACCTAAACAGCGACGCTCCAGCGATCTAGTTTAGGTCAGCTCGTTTTCTATATCGCCGCAGCGTCGCTTAGTGTGGTGGTACCTTTATTCCTAATGTTGACAAATGGTTTACTGTCAACTGTGTGTACAAAGAAGTCTTTTATTAAGCTTTTTAACAATTGTAAAAGCCAAAAAATGTTGTACACAAAAGCGGGACTAACTTCTAGCCGCGGTCTACGGACTGTTGTGAATTTGCTTTTTGCTCCCTCTAGTGGTTACTAGTTTTTTGACTCTGGTTTTTCTGTCTTTCCTTTTATCCGCACCTGGGTCGTTAGTTAGGGGTGTTGCTATATAAGCTCCCTGGACCTTCAGTTCAATGCCTGGCAACGTAGTTATCAGAGCTAGTCTGCTGTGCTCTTGTCTACTGATCCTGGTTCCAGTTATATCAGCTAAGTCTGCCTTTTGCTTTTTGCTATTTGTTTTGGTTTTGTATTTTTGTCCAGCTTGTTCCAAATCTATATCCTGACCTTTGCTGGAAGCTCTAGGGGGCTGGTGTTCTCCCCCCGGACCGTTAGACGGTTCGGGGGTTCTTGAATTTCCAGTGTGGATTTTGATAGGGTTTTTGTTGACCATATAAGTTACCTTTCTTTATTCTGCTATCAGTAAGCGGGCCTCTCTGTGCTAAACCTGGTTCATTTCTGTGTTTGTCATTTCCTCTTACCTCACCGTCATTATTTGTGGGGGGCTTCTATCCAGCTTTGGGGTCCCCTTCTCTGGAGGCAAGAAAGGTCTTTGTTTTCCTCTACTAGGGGTAGCTAGATTCTCCGGCTGGCGCGTGTCATCTAGAATCAACGTAGGAATGATCCCCGGCTACTTCTAGTGTTGGCGTTAGGAGTAGATATATGGTCAACCCAGTTACCACTGCCCTATGAGCTGGATTTTTGTATTCTGCAGACTTCCACGTTCCTCTGAGACCCTCGCCATTGGGGTCATAACAACGGACCAAACATTGGGCATGGGCAGGGCTTTTTGGGCAGATCCCAAGTGTGCTCAACCATGTGAAATAGCTTACGCTCAGGAACATTGAGGAATAGCGCTATCGGATAGCTCTACCCGTTCTTTTCCTTTAGCAATAGGGCTATGGGATAGCTCTACCCATTCACTTTCTTCATGGATAGCGCTATTGGATAGCTCTACCCGAACAGTATTAACTACAGAGCTTTTTCATACACAAGGTAGGAATGTGTTGTGAATTCCGCTCTTGGGCTCCCTCCGGTGGTTGTAAGTGGCACTTTTGTGAGTTCTGCTCTTGGGCTCCCTCCGGTGGATTTAAGTGGAACTGCTGCTCCTTGGATTTAGCAGTCAGCAGCTGCTTCCACTGATCGTCTATTCTGGCTCGGCTATTTATCCTGGCTCTATCCTTCAGCCAGTGCCAGTTGTCAATGGTTCCTGCTTGGATTCACATCTCTCTTTGATTTCCCTGATATTCTGACCAGTTCAGCAAAGATAAGTCCTTGCTTTGTTCTTTTGCTTTCCACTTGTTGTGGACTTAATCGTTCAGCACATTCTATGTTTTTTCTAGTCCAGCTTGTCAGTATGGATTTATTCAGTTAAGCTGGCAGCTCTGGGAAGCAGATTTACCCTCCGCACCTTTACTCAGGTGTGGAGATTTTTGTAAACTCTGTGGTGGATTTTTCTAGTTTTTAATACTGACCGCACAGTATTCTGTCCTGTTCTATCTATCTAGCTAGATTGGCCTCCTTTGCTACATCCTAGTTTCATTCTGTGTATGTCATTTCCCTCTCCACTCACAGTCAATATTTGTGGGGGGCTGTCTGTCCATTGGGAATTTTCTCTGAGGCAAGATAGCTTTCCTGTTTCTATCTTTAGGGGTAGTTAGTCCTCCGGCTGTGACGAGGTGTCTAGGGAGTGACAGGAACATCCCACGGCTACTTCTAGTGTTGTGTTAAGCTCAGGAACTGCAGTCAGTACAGGTACTACCTCCTCCAGAGCACGTCCCATGTTGCTCCTAAACCACCAGTTCATAACAGTACAACTGGCCCAAAAATGAATTAAATGCATCTCAAAAGAAGGAAAAAAGAAAAATTCTGAGCCATTTTTTTTTCTGCAGTCTGTTTTGTCTTTTTTTCCTCTTAATCTCTGGGTGGTTCAGGATTTTGGCGCTGGCATGGATGTTCAGGGTTTGTTTTCTCGTGTGGATCAACTTGCTGCAAGAGTACAGAGTATCCAAAATTATGTTGTCCAGACTCCGGCTTTAGAGCCTAAAATTCCTACTCCTGATTTGTTTTTTGGGGACAGATCCAAGTTTTTGAACTTTAAAAATAACTGCAAATTGTTTTTTGCTTTGAAACCCTGTTCTTCTGGTGATCCCATTCAGCAGGTTAAAATCGTCATCTCTCTGCTGCGTGGTGACCCTCAGGACTGGGCATTCTCCCTTGAATCAGGGAATCCGGCATTGCTTAATGTAGACGCATTTTTTCAAGTGCTCGGATTATTGTATGACGAAACTAATTCTGTGGATCATGCAGAAAAAACCTTGTTGGCCCTATGTCAGGGTCAGGAAGCGGTAGAATTATAGTGCCAGAAAATCAGATAATGGTCTGTGCTCACTAAATGGAATGAGGATGCTCTGGCAGCAATTTTCAGAATGGGTCTTTCTGAAGCCCTTAAAGATGTTATGGTGGGGTTCCCCACGCCTGCTGGTTTGAGCGAATCTATGTCTCTAGCCATTCAGATTGATCGGCGCCTGCGCGAGCGCAAAGTTGTGCACCATATGGCAGTGTCCTCTGAGCGGAGTCCTGAGCCTATGCAATGTGATAGGATTTTGACTAGAGCAGAACGGCAGGGATTCAGACGTCAGAATGGGCTGTGTTTTTACTGTAGTGATTCTGCTCATGTTATTTCTGATTGCCCTAAGCGTACTAAGAGGATCGCTAGGTCTGTTACCATCAGTACTGTACAGCCTAAATTTCTCTTATCTGTGACCCTGATTTGCTCATTATCGTCCTTTTCTGTCATGGCATTTGTGGATTCAGGTGCTGCCCTGAACTTAATGGACTTGGAATTCGCCAGGCGCTGTGGTTTTTCCTTGCAGCCTTTGCAGAGCCCTATTCCTGTGAGGGGGATTGATGCTACACAGTTGGCCAAGAATAAACCTCAGTATTGGACTCAGCTGACCATGTGCATGGCTCCAGCACATCAGGAAGATTGACCTTCGAGGGGCATATAATCTTGTTCGTATTAAACAGGGTGACGAATGGAAAACTGCATTTAATACGCCCGAAGGCCATTTTGAATACCTTGTGATGCCTTTCGGGCTTTCTAATGCTCCTTCTGTATTTCAGTCCTTCATGCATGATATTTTCCGCAATTATCTTGATAAATTCATGATTGTGTATTTGGATGATATTTTGATTTTTTCCGATGATTGGGAGTCTCATGTGAAGCAGGTCAGGATGGTATTCCAGATCCTTCGTGATAATGCGTGATTATTTGTGAAGGGGTCTAAGTGCCTATTTGGAGTTCAGAAGGTCTCTTTTTTGGGTTTTATTTTTTCTCCCTCGTCTATAGAAATGGATCCTGTTAAGGTCCAAGCCATTCATGACTGGATTCAACCCACATCGGTGAAGAGCCTTCAGAAATTTTTGGGCTTTGCTAATTTTTATCGCCGTTTCATTGCCAACTTTTCCAGTGTGGTTAAGCCCCTGACCGATTTGACGAAGAAAGGCGCTGATGTGACGAATTGGTTCTCTGTGGCTGTTGATGCCTTTCAGGAGCTTAAACGCCGATTTACTTCTGCCCCTGTGTTGCGTCAGCCGGATGTTTCTCTTCCTTTTCAGGTTGAGGTTGACGCTTCTGAGATTGGGGCAGGGGCCGTTTTGTCTCACAGGAATTCTGATGGTTCTTTGATGAAACCGTGTGCTTTTTTTTCCAGAAAGTTTTCGCCTGCGGAGCGCAATTATGACGTTGGCAATCGGGAGTTGTTGGCTATGAAGTGGGCATTTGAGGCGTGGCGACATTGGCTTGAGGGAGCCAAGCACCGCGTTGTGGTCTTGACCGATCATAAGAATCTGATTTACCTCGAGTCGGCCAAGCGGCTGAACCCAAGACAGGCTCGATGGTCCCTGTTTTTCTCCCGTTTTGATTTTGTGGTCTCGTATCTTCCGGAATCTAAGAATGTTAAGGCTGATGCCCTCTCTAGGAGTTTTTTGCCTGATTCTCCTGGAGTCCTTGAGCCGGTTGGCATTCTTAAAGAAGGGGTAATTCTTTCTGCCATCTCCCCTGATTTGCGGCGGGTGCTTCAGGAATTTCAGGCTGATAAACCTGACCGCTGTCCAGTGGGGAAGCTGTTTGTTCCTGATAGATGGACTAGTAAGGTAATTTCTGAGGTTCATTGTTCAGTGTTGGCTGGTCATCCTGGGATTTTTGGTACCAGATATTTGGTTGCTAGGTCCTTTTCGTGGCCTTCCTTGTCGCGGGATGTGCTTTCTTTTGTGCAGTCCTGTGGGACCTGTGCCCGGGCCAAGCCTTGCTGTTCCCGCGCTAGTGGGTTGCTTTTCCTTTGCCGGTCCCTGAGAGGCTCTGGACGCATATTTCCATGGATTTTATTTCGGATCTTCCTGTTTCCCAGAAGATGTCTGTTATCTGGGTGGTTTGTGACCGGTTCTCTAAAATGGTCCATTTGGTACCTTTGCCTAAATTGCCTTCCTCCTCTGATTTGGTTCCATTGTTTTTTCAGCATGTGGTTCGTTTGCATTGCATTCCGGAGAATATTGTGTCTGACAGAGGTTCCCAGTTTGTTTCTAGGTTTTGGCGGACCTTTTGTGCTAGGATGGGCATAGATTTGTCTTTTTCTTCGGCGTTCCATCCTCAGATAAATGGCCAAACTGAGCAAACTAATCAGACCTTGGAAACCTATTTGAGATGCTTTGTGTCTGCTGATCAGGATGATTGGGTGGCTTACTTGCCGTTGGCCGAGTTTGCCCTTAATAATCGGGCTAGTTCGGCTACTTTGGTTTCGCCTTTCTTTTGTAATTTTGGTTTTCATCCTCGTTTTTCTTCGGGGCAGGTTGAGCCTTCTGATTGTCCTGGTGTGGATTCTGTCGTGGACAGGTTACAGCAGATTTGGACTCATTTGGTAGACAATTTGACGTTGTGTCAGGAAAAGGCTCAACGTTTTGCTAACCGCCGTCGGTGTGTTGGTCCCCGGCTTCGGGTGGGGGATTTAGTCTGGTTATCTTCTCGTCATGTCCTTATGAAGGTTTCTGTTGTGAATTCTGTTCTTGGGCTCCCTCCTGTGGTTATGAATGGTACTTTTGTGAGTTCTGCCCTTGGGCATCCTCTGGTGGTTTCGAGTGGAACTGCTGCTCCTTGAGGTTCTGCAGCAGCTGCTTTCACTAATCGGCTCCACTGGCCTTGCTATTTAACTTGGCTCTGGTCTGTAGTCCATGCCAGCTGTCAATGTTCTCTGGGTTGGATTCAGATCTCTACTTGGATTTCTCTGATGGCCTGTCCATTTCAGCATAAGATAAGCTCTTGCTAGTTCTTTGGTTGTCCATTTGCTTTGGACCTTACTGCTCAGTTAAGTTATGTTTCTTTTGTCCAGCTTGTCATTATGAAATATTCAGGCTAGCTGGAAGCTCTGGGGAAGCAGATTTGCCCCTCCACACCGTGAGTCGGTGTGGAGATCATTTTTGCAAACTCTGCGTGGATTTTTAGTTTTTAATACTGACCGCACAGTATCCTTTTCTATTTTCTGTCTATCTAGATTAGAATTGGCCTCCTTTGCTAAAATCTGATTTCATTTCTGTGTATGTCATTTCCCTCTCTACTCACGGCTAATATTTGTGGGGGGCTATCTTTCCTTTTGGGAATTTCTCTGAGGCGAGATAGTTTTCTGTTTCCATCTTTAGGGGTAGCTAGTTCTTAGGCTGTGACGAGGCGTCTAGGGAGTGACAGGAACGTCCTACGGCTATTTCTAGTGTTGGTGTTAGGATTAGGAACTGTGGTCAGTAAAGCTACCACCTCCCAGAGCTTGTCCCATGACTCATTTTACCCACCAGGTCATATCAGTGCTTCTCCGTAACCACCAGGTCATAACAGTACAGCTGGCCCACAATGTGTTGAATGCATCTCAAAAGAGGGAAAAGAAAGTTCTGAGCCTTTTTTTTTCCTTTGTAGCTTGTTTTGTCTTTTTTTTTCCCCTTGATCTTTGGGTGGTTCTGGATTTTGGTGCTGATATGGAGGTTCAGGGTCTGTTCTCGCGTGTTGATCAGCTCGCTGCAAGGGTACAGAGTATCCAAGATTATGTTGTTCAGACTCCGGTTCTGGAGCCTAGAATTCCTATTCCTCATTTGTTTTCTGGGGATAGATCTAAATTTCTGAACTTTAAAAATAACTGCAGATTGTTTTTTGCTTTGAGACCCCGTTCCTCTGGTGACCCCATTCAGCAGGTGAAGATTGTCATTTCTCTGCTACGTGTAGACCCGCAGGACTGGGCATTCTCCCTAGAGCCAGGGAATCCTGCATTGCTCAATGTAGATGCATTTTTTCAAGCACTCGGACTGCTGTATGATGAACCTAATTCTGTGGATCAGGCAGAAAAAATCTTGCTGGCTCTGTGTCAGGGTCAGGAAGCAGCAGAAGTATACTGCCAGAAATTTAGAAAGTGGTCTGTGCTCACAAATTGGAATGAGGATGCCCTAGCAGCTATTTTCAGAAAGGGTCTTTCTGAAGCCCTTAAAGATGTTATGGTGGGGTTCCCCATACCTGCTGGTTTGAACGAATCAATGTCTCTGGCCATTCAGATTGATCGGTGCCTGCGCGAGCGTAAGGTTGTGCACCATATGGCGGTGTCCTCTGGGCTGAGTCCTGAGCCTATGCAATGTGATAGGATTTTGACTAGAGCAGAACGGCAGGAATTCAGACGTCAGAATGGGCTGTGTTTTTACTGTGGTTACTCTACTCATGCTATTTCTGATTGCCCGAAGCGTACTAAGAGGGTCGCTAGGTCTGTTACCATTAGTACTGTACAGCCTAAATTTCTCTTGTCTGTTACCCTGATTTGCTCATTGTTGTCCTTTTCTGTAATGGCATTTGTGGATTCTGGCGCTGCCCTGAACTTAATGGACTTAGAATTTGCCAAGCGCTGTGGTTTTTCCTTGGAGCCTTTGCAGAGTCCTATTCCCTTGAGGGGGATAGATGCTACGCCATTGGCCAAGAATAAACCTCAGTCCTGGACACAGTTGACCATGTACATGGCTCCAGCACATCAGGAAAATATTCGTTTTTTGGTGTTGCATAATTTGCATGATGTAGTTGTGCTGGGTTTTCCATGGTTACAGCTGCATAATCTGGTGCTGGATTGAAAATCTATGTCTGTGACTAGTTGGGGTTGCCAAGGGATGCATTCTGATATTCCTTTGATGTCGATTTCCTCTTCCCCCTCTTCTGAAGTTCCTGAGTTTTTGTCGGATTTCCAGGATATATTTGATGAGCCCAAGTCCAGTTCCCTACCTCCTCATAGGGACTGTGATTGTGCTATTAACTTGATTCCTGGCTGTAAGTTCCCTAAGGGTTGACTCTTCAATCTGTCTGTGCCAGAGCATGCCGCTATGCGGAGTTATGTAAAGGAGTCCTTAGAGAAGGGGCATATTCGCCTGTCTTCGTCACCGTTGGGAGCGGGGTTCTTTTTTGTTGCCAAGAAGGATGGCTCCTTGAGGCCCTGTATAGATTATCGCCTTCTCAATAAGATCACGGTCAAATTCCAGTACCCTTTACCTTTACTTTCTGATTTGTTTGCTCGGATTAAGGGGGCTAGCTGGTTTACCAAGATCGACCTTCGAGGGGCGTATAATCTTGTTCGTATTAAACAGGGCGATGAATGGAAAACAGCATTTAATACGCCCGAAGGCCATTTTGAATATCTTGTGATGCCTTTCGGGCTCTCTAATGCTCCATCTGTGTTTCAGTCCTTTATGCATGATATTTTCCGGGATTATCTGGATAAGTTCATGATTGTATATTTGGATGATATTTTGGTTTTTTCCGATGATTGGGAGTCTCATGTGAAGCAGGTCAGGATGGTATTTCAGATCCTTCGTGCTAATGCATTGTTTGTGAAGGGGTCTAAGTGCCTTTTTGGAGTTCAGAAGGTTTCTTTTTTGGGTTTCATTTTTTCTCCCTCGGCTATTGAAATGGACCCTGTTAAGGTCCAGGCCATTCATGATTGGACTCAACCCACATCTGTGAAGAGCCTTCAGAAATTTTTGGGCTTTGCTAATTTTTATCGCCGCTTCATTGCTAATTTTTCTAGTGTGGTTAAACCTTTGACCGATTTAACGAAGAAAGGTGCTGATGTGGTGAATTGGTCCTCTGCGGCTGTGGAGGCCTTTCAGGAGCTTAAACGTCGCTTTACTTCTGCCCCTGTACTGCGTCAGCCAGATATTTCTCTCCCTTTTCAGGTTGAGGTTGACGCTTCTGAGATTGGGGCAGTGGCCGTTTTGTCTCAGAGAAGTTCTGATGGCTCTTTGATGAAACCGTGTGCTTTCTTCTCCAGAAAGTTTTCGCCTGCTGAGCGTAATTATGATGTCGGCAATCGGGAATTGTTGGCTATGAAGTGGGCATTTGAGGAGTGGCGACATTGGCTTGAGGGAGCTAAGCATCGCGTTGTGGTCTTGACCAACCATAAGAATCTGATTTACCTCGAGTCTGCCAAGTGGTTGAATCCTAGACAAGCTCGATGGTCTCTGTTTTTCTCCCGTTTTGATTTTGTGGTCTCGTATCTTCCGGGATCTAAGAATGTTAAGGCTGATGCCCTTTCTAGGAGTTTTTTGCCTGATTCTCCGGGAGTCCTTGAGCCGGCTGGTATTCTCAAGGAGGGGGTTATTCTTTCTGCCATCTCCCCTGATTTGCGGCGGGTGCTTCAGGAGTTTCAGGCTGATAAACCTGACCGCTGCCCAGTGGGGAAATTGTTTGTTCCTGAAAGATGGACTAATAAGGTAATTTCTGAGATTCATTGTTCTGTATTGGCTGGTCATCCTGGGATTTTTGGTACCAGAGATTTGGTTGCCAGGTCCTTTTGGTGGCCTTCCTTGTCGCGGGATGTGCGTTCTTTTGTGCAGTCCTGTGGGACCTGTGCCCGGGCCAAGCCCTGCTGTTCCCGTGCTAGTGGGTTGCTTTTGACTTTGCCGGTCCCTGGGAGGCCCTGGACGCATATTTCCATGGATTTTATTTCTGATCTTCCTGTTTCTCAGAAGATGTCTGTCATCTGGGTGGTTTGTGACCGGTTTTCTAAGATGGTCCATTTGGTACCTTTGCCTAAGTTGCCTTCCTCCTCTGATTTGGTTCCATTGTTCTTTCAGCATGTGGATCGGTTGCATGGCATTCCGGAGAATATTGTGTCTGACAGAGGTTCCCAGTTCGTTTCTAGGTTTTGGCGGTCCTTTTGTGCTAGAATGGGCATTGATTTGTCTTTTTCGTCAGCATTTCATCCTCAGACAAATGGCCAAACGGAGCGAACCAATCAGACCTTGAAAACCTATTTGAGATGCTTTGTGTCTGCTGATCAGGATGATTGGGTGACCTTCTTGCCGTTGGCTGAGTTTGCCCTTAATAATCGGGCTAGTTCGGCTACTTTGGTTTCGCCTTTTTTTTGTAACTTCGGTTTTCATCCTCGTTTTTCTTCGGGGCAGGTTGAGCCTTCGGACTGTCCTGGTGCGGATTCTGTGGTGGACAGGTTGCAGCGGATTTGGACTCATGTGGTGGACAATTTGACGTTGTCTCAGGAAAAGGCTCAGCGTTTTGCTAACCGTCGTCGGTGCGTTGGTCCCCGGCTTCTTGTTGGGGATTTGGTCTGGTTGTCTTCTCGTCATGTTCCTATGAAGGTTTCTTCCCCTAAGTTCAAGCCTCGCTTTATTGGTTCTTATAAGATTTCTGAAATTATCAATCCTGTGTCTTTTCGTTTGGCCCTTCCAGCTTCTTTTTCCATTCATAATATGTTCCATAGATCTTTGTTGTGGAGATATGTGGTGCCCATGGTCCCCTCCGTTGACCCTCCTGCTCCGGTGTTGGTTGAGGGGGAGTTGGAGTATGTGGTGGAGAAGATTTTGGATTCTCGTCTTTCGAGGCGGAAGCTTCAGTATCTGGTTAAGTGGAAGGGTTATGGCCAGGAGAATAATTCTTGGGTTTTTGCCTCCGATGTCCATGCTGCCGATTTGGTTCGTGCTTTTTATTTGGCTCGTCCTGATCGGCCTGGGGGCTCTGGTGAGGGTTCGGTGACCCCTCCTCAAGGGGGGGGGTACTGTTGTGAATTCCGTTCTTGGGCTCCCTCCTGTAGTTATGAATGGTACTTTTGTGAGTTCTGCCCTTGGGCTCCCTCTGGTGGTTTCGAGTGGAACTGCTGCTCCTTGAGGTTCTGCAGCAGCTGCTTTCACTAATCGGCTCCACTGGCCTTGCTATTTAACTTGGCTCTGGTCTGTAGTCCATGCCAGCTGTCAATGTTCTCTGGGTTGGATTCAGATCTCTACTTGGATTTCTCTGATGGCCTGTCCATTTCAGCATAAGATAAGTTCTTGCTAGTTCTTTGGTTGTCCATTTGCTTTGGTGTTGTGAATTAGACTTTTTTGGCTCCCTCTTGTGGTCACTAGTGATATGACTCTGGGATTGTCTTTCCTCAGTTTGGCACCCACCTGGGTCATTAGTCCAGGGGTGTTGCTATATAAACTTCCTGGATCCTCAGTCCAGTGCCTGGCATCGTTGTAATCAGATCCTTTCTGTTTGCTCCTGTCTGCTGGTCTTGGTTCTTGCAAAATTAAGCTAAGTCCTGCTTCCTTTTTTTTTGGTTATCTGTATTGCTCTTATTTTCTGTCCAGCTTGTACTAAATGTGATTCCTGATTTTGCTGGAAGCTCTAGGGGGCTAGTGTTCTCCCCCCGGGCTGTTAGACGGTTCGGGGGTTCTTGAATATCCAGCGTGGAAATTTTGATAGGGTTTTTGCTGACCGTATAAGTCATCTTACTATATTCTGCTATTAGTCAGTGGGCCTCTCTTTGCTAAATATCTAGTTCATTCTTACGTTTGTCTTTTCTCCTTACCTCACCGTTATTATTTGTGAGGGGCTTGTATCCAACTTTTGGGGTCTTTTCTCTGGAGGCAAGAAAGGTCTATCTTTTCCCTTCTAGGGTTAGTTAGTTCTCCGGCTGGCGCGAGACGTCTAGCACCAACGTAGGCACGTTCCCCGGCTGCTGCTATTTGTGGTGCTAGGACTAGATATACAGTTAGCCCAGTTACCACTGCCCTATGAGCTGGTTTTTTTATGTTTGCAGACTTGGTATGTACTTTTGAGACCCTCTGCCATTGGGGTCATAACAGTATGCCAGGCCCAAGTTGAATGTTTAATGCATTGCAGAAGTGGGATAATAAGAAAGGAAATTCTAAATTTTTTTTTTGTTTCCTCTCTTTGTTCCTCCCCTTTACCTCTGAGTGGCTTGAGCTTGCTGCAGACATGAATGTCCAGACCTTGATTACAAGTGTGGATCAGCTTGCTGCTCGTGTGCAGGGCATACAAGATTTTGTTACCAGTAGTCCAATGTCTGAACCTAGAATACCTATTCCTGAACTGTTCTCTGGAGACCGATTCAAGTTTAGGAATTTCAGGAATAATTGTAAATTGTTTCTATCTCTGAGACCCCGTTCATCTGGAGACTCAGCTCAGCAAGTTAAAATTGTTATCTCTTTCTTACGGGGCGACCCTCAGGATTGGGCCTTCTCGCTAGCGCCAGGAGATCCGGCATTGGCAAATATTGATGCGTTTTTTCTGGCGCTCGGATTGCTTTACGAGGAACCCAATCTTGAAATTCAGGCAGAAAAAGCCTTGCTGGCTATTTCTCAGGGCCAGGATGAAGCTGAAGTGTATTGCCAAAAATTTCGGAAATGGTCCGTGCTTACTCAGTGGAATGAGTGTGCTCTGGCCGCAAATTTCAGAAATGGCCTTTCTGAAGCCATTAAGAATATGATGGTGGGTTTCTCCATTCCTACAAGTCTGAATGATTCCATGGCGCTGGCTATTCAAATTGACCGGCGTTTGCGGGAGAGCAAAACTGCTAATCCTCTGGTGGTGTTGTCTGAACAAACACCTGATTTAATGCAATGTGATAGAATTCAGACTAGAAATGAACGGAAAAATCATAGACATCAGAATGGGTTGTGTTTTTACTGTGGTGATTCTACACATGTTATATCAGCATGCTCTAAACGCCTTACAAGGGTTGTTAGCCCTGTCGCCATTGGTAATTTGCAACCTAAATTTATTTTGTCTGTGACTTTAATTTGCTCATTGTCTTCCTACCCTGTTATGGCGTTTGTGGATTCAGGTGCTGCCCTGAGTCTTATGGATCTGTCATTTGCCAAGCGCTGTGGTTTTGTTCTTGAGCCTTTGGTAAATCCTATCCCTCTTAGAGGTATTGATGCTATGCCATTGGCGGAAAATAAACCGCAGTTTTGGACACAGGTAACCATGTGCATGACTCCTGAACATCGGGAGGTGATTCGTTTTCTTGTTCTGCATAAAATGCATGATTTGGTTGTTTTGGGTCTGCCATGGTTACAGACCCATAATCCAGTCTTGGATTGGAAGGCAATGTCTGTGTCAAGTTGGGGCTGTCGGGGAATTCATGGTGATTCCCCGCCGGTGTCTATTGCTTCCTCTACTCCTTCGGAAGTTCCTGAGTATTTGTCTGATTATCAGGATGTATTCAGCGAGTCCAGGTCCAGTGCTCTGCCTCCTCATAGGGACTGTGACTGCGCCATAGATTTGATTCCAGGTAGTAAATTTCCTAAGGGAAGACTATTTAATCTGTCTGTACCTGAGCATACCGCAATGCGTTCGTATATCAAGGAGTCTCTGGAGAAGGGGCATATCCGTCCATCCTCTTCCCCTCTTGGTGCGGGATTCTTTTTTGTGGCCAAGAAGGACGGATCTTTGAGACCTTGTATTGACTATCGGCTTCTGAATAAAATCACTGTTAAATATCAGTATCCTTTCCCTCTGTTGTCGGACTTGTTTGCCCGGATTAAAGGTGCCAAGTGGTTCGCCAAGATAGATCTTCGTGGTGCGTACAGCCTTGTGCGCATTAAGCAAGGAGATGAATGGAAAACTGCATTTAATACGCCCGAAGGTAATTTTGAGTACTTGGTGATGCCTTTTGGGCTCTCTAATGCTCCTTCAGTGTTTCAGTCCTTTATGCATGATATTTTCCGGAAGTATCTGGATAAATTTATGATTGTTTATCTGGATGATATTCTGGTTTTTTCTGATGATTGGGACTCGCATGTAGAGCAGGTCAGGATGGTGTTTCAGGTTTTGCGTGAGCATGCTTTGTTTGTTAAGGGCTCAAAGTGTCTCTTTGGAGTACAGAAGGTTCCCTTTTTGGGTTTTATTTTTTCCCCTTCTGCGGTGGAGATGGACCCAGTCAAGGTCCGAGCTATTCATGATTGGACTCAGCCCACGTCAGTTAAAAGTCTTCAGAAGTTCTTGGGTTTTGCTAACTTCTACCGTCGTTTTATCGCTAATTTTTCTAGCGTTGTTAAACCTTTGACGGATATGACCAAGAAAGGTTCTGATGTTGCTAACTGGGCTCCTGCAGCCGTGGAAGCTTTCTATGAGTTGAAGCGCCGGTTTACTTCAGCGCCTGTTTTGTGCCAGCCTGATGTCGCACTTCCCTTTCAGGTTGAAGTGGATGCTTCTGAGATTGGGGCAGGGGCCGTTTTGTCGCAGAGAGGCCCTGGTTGCTCTGTAATGAGACCATGTGCTTTTTTCTCTAGGAAGTTTTCGCCTGCTGAGCGGAATTATGATGTTGGCAATCGGGAGTTGCTGGCCATGAAGTGGGCATTTGAGGAGTGGCGTCATTGGCTCGAGGGTGCTAAGCATCGTGTGATGGTCTTGACTGATCACAAAAATCTGATGTATCTCGAGTCTGCTAAACGCCTGAATCCTAGACAGGCCCGTTGGTCATTGTTTTTCTCCCGTTTTGACTTTGTGGTCTCGTATTTACCAGGTTCAAAGAATGTGAAGGCTGATGCTCTTTCAAGGAGCTTTGTGCCTGACTCTCCTGGAGTCGTAGAACCAGTTGGTATTCTTAAAGAGGGAGTTATCTTGTCAGCCATTTCTCCGGATTTGCGACGTGTGTTGCAGAGATTTCAGGCTGGTAGACCTGACTCTTGTCCACCCGACAGACTGTTTGTTCCTGATAAATGGACCAGCAGAGTCATTTCCGAGGTTCATTCCTCGGTGTTGGCAGGGCATCTGGGAATTTTTGGCACCAGAGATCTGGTGGCTAGGTCCTTTTGGTGGCCTTCCTTGTCACGGGATGTGCGGTCATTTGTGCAGTCCTGTGGGACTTGTGCTCGAGCTAAGCCTTGCTGTTCTCGTGCCAGTGGGTTGCTCTTGCCCTTGCCTGTCCCGAAGAGGCCTTGGACACACATTTCCATGGATTTAATTTCAGATCTTCCGGTGACTCAGGGCATGTCTGTCATCTGGGTGGTATGTGATCGCTTTTCCAAGATGGTCCATTTGGTATCTTTGCCTAAGCTGCCTTCCTCTTCCGATCTGGTTCCTTTGTTCTTTCAGAATGTGGTTCGTTTACACGGCATTCCTGAGAATATTGTGTCTGACAGAGGATCCCAGTTTGTTTCCAGGTTCTGGCGATCCTTTTGTGCTAAGATGGGCATTGATTTGTCGTTTTCGTCTGCCTTTCATCCTCAGACTAATGGACAAACGGAGCGAACTAATCAGACTCTGGAGGCTTATTTGAGGTGCTTTGTTTCTGCAGATCAGGATGATTGGGTGACCTTCTTGCCGTTGGCTGAGTTTGCCCTTAATAATCGGGCTAGTTCCGCTACTTTGGTTTCGCCTTTTTTTTGCAACTCTGGTTTCCATCCTCGTTTTTCATCGGGACATGTGGAGCCTTCTGACTGTCCTGGGGTAGATTCCGTGGTGGATAGGTTGCAGCAGATCTGGAATCATGTGGTGGACAACTTAAAGTTGTCACAGGAGAAGGCTCAGCGTTTTGCCAACCGCCGCCGCGGTGTGGGTCCCCGACTTCGTGTTGGGGATTTGGTATGGCTGTCTTCTCGATTTGTTCCTATGAAGGTCTCCTCTCCTAAATTTAAGCCTCGCTTCATCGGTCCTTACAAGATAGTGGAAATCCTTAATCCTGTGTCCTTTCGCTTGGATCTTCCGGTGTCGTTTGCCATTCACAACGTGTTCCATAGGTCTTTGTTGCGGCGGTACGTTGTGCCTGTGGTTCCTTCTGTTGAGCCTCCTGCTCCGGTGTTGGTTGAGGGCGAGTTGGAGTACGTGGTGGAGAAGATCTTGGATTCTCGTCTCTCCAGACGGAGGCTTCAGTATCTGGTCAAGTGGAAGGGCTATGGCCAGGAGGATAATTCCTGGGTGGTTGCCTCTGATGTGCATGCGGCCAATTTAGTTTGTGCCTTTCACGCTGTTCATCCTGATCGCCCTGGTGGTCTTGGTGAGGGTTCGGTGACCCCTCCTTAAAGGGGGGGTACTGTTGTGAATTAGACTTTTTTGGCTCCCTCTTGTGGTCACTAGTGATATGACTCTGGGATTGTCTTTCCTCAGTTTGGCACCCACCTGGGTCGTTAGTCCAGGGGTGTTGCTATATAAACTTCCTGGATCCTCAGTCCAGTGCCTGGCATCGTTGTAATCAGATCCTTTCTGTTTGCTCCTGTCTGCTGGTCTTGGTTCTTGCAAAATTAAGGTAAGTCCTGCTTCCTTGTTTTTTTGGTTATCTGTATTGCTCTTATTTTCTGTCCAGCTTGTACTAAATGTGATTCCTGATTTTGCTGGAAGCTCTAGGGGGCTGGTGTTCTCCCCCCGGGCCGTTAGACGGTTCGGGGGTTCTTGAATATCCAGCGTGGAAATTTTGATAGGGTTTTTGCTGACCGTATAAGTCATCTTACTATATTCTGCTATTAGTCAGTGGGCCTCTCTTTGCTAAATATCTAGTTCATTCTTACGTTTGTCTTTTCTCCTTACCTCACCGTTATTATTTGTGAGGGGCTTGTATCCAACTTTTGGGGTCTTTTCTCTGGAGGCAAGAAAGGTCTATCTTTTCCCTTCTAGGGTTAGTTAGTTCTCCGGCTGGCGCGAGACGTCTAGAACCAACGTAGGCACGTTCCCCGGCTGCTGCTATTTGTGGTGCTAGGATTAGATATATGGTTAGCCCAGTTACCACTGCCCTATGAGCTGGTTTTTTTATGTTTGCAGACTTGGTATGTACTTTTGAGACCCTCTGCCATTGGGGTCATAACACTTTGGACCTTACTGCTCAGTTAAGTTATGTTTCTTTTGTCCAGCTTGACATTATGAAATATTCAGGCTAGCTGGAAGCTCTGGGGAAGCAGCTTTGCCCCTCCACACCGTGAGTCGGTGTGGAGATCATTTTTGTAAACTTTGGATTTTTAGTTTTTAATACTGACCGCACAGTATCCTTTTCTATTTTCTGTCTATCTAGATTAGAATTGGCCTCCTTTGCTAAAATCTGATTTCATTTCTGTGTATGTCATTTCCCTCTCTACTTACGGTTAATATTTGTGGGGGGCTCTCTTTCCTTTTGGGAATTTCTCTGAGGCGAGATAGTTTTCTGTTTCCATCTTTAGGGGTAACTAGTTCTTAGGCTGTGACGAGGCGTCTAGGGAGTGACAGGAATGTCCCACGGCTATTTCTAGTGTTGGTGTTAGGATTAGGAACTGCGGTCAGTAAAGCTACCACCTCCCAGAGCTTGTCCCATGACTCATTTTACCCACCAGGTCATATCAGTGCTTCTCCGTAACCACCAGGTCATAACAGGTTTCTTCCCCTAAGTTCAAACCTCGGTTTATTGGTCCTTATAAGATTTCTAAGATTATCAATCTGGTATCTTTTCGTTTGACGCTTCCAGCCTCTTTTGCCATCCATAATGTTTTCCATAGATCTTTGTTGCGGAGATATGTGGTGCCCGTTGTTCCCTCTGTTGATCCTCCTGCCCCGGTGTTGGTTAAAGGGGAGTTGGAATATGTGGTGGAGAAAATTTTGGATTCTCGTTTTTCGAGGCGGAGGCTTCAGTATCTTGTCAAGTGGAAGGGTTATGGCCAGGAAGATAATTCTTGGGTTGTTGCCTCCGATGTCCATGCCGCCGATTTGGTTCGTGCCTTTCACTTGGCTTGTCCTGATCGGCCTGGGGGCTCTGGTGAGGGTTCGGTGACCCCTCCTCAAGGGGGGTACTGTTGTGAATTCCGCTCTTGGGCTCCCTCCGGTGGTTGTAAGTGGCACTTTTGTGAGTTCTGCTCTTAGGCTCCCTCCGGTGGATTTAAGTGGAACTGCTGCTCCTTGGATTTAGCAGTCAGCAGCTGCTTCCACTGATCGTCTATTCTGGCTCGGCTATTTATCCTGGCTCTATCCTTCAGCCAATGCCAGTTGTCAATGGTTCCTGCTTGGATTCACATCTCTCTTGGATTTCCCTGATATTCTGACCAGTTCAGCAAAGATAAGTCCTTGCTTTGTTCTTTTGCTTTCCACTTGTTGTGGACTTAATCGTTCAGCACATTCTATGTTTTTTCTAGCCCAGCTTGTCAGTATGGATTTATTCAGTTAAGCTGGAAGCTCTGGGAAGCAGATTTACCCTCCGCACCTTTAGTCAGGTGTGGAGATTTTTGTAAACTCTGTGGTGGATTTTTCTAGTTTTTAATACTGACCGCACAGTATTCTGTCCTGTTCTATCTATCTAGCTAGATTGGCCTCCTTTGCTACATCCTAGTTTCATTCTGTGTATGTAATTTCCCTCTCCACTCACAGTCAATATTTGTGGGGGGTTGTCTGTCCTTTGGGAATTTTCTCTGAGGCAAGATAGCTTTCCTGTTTCTATCTTTAGGGGTAGTTAGTCCTCCGGCTGTGACGAGGTGTCTAGGGAGTGACAGGAACATCCCACGGCTACTTCTAGTGTTGTGTTAAGCTCAGGAACTGCAGTCAGTACAGGTACCACCTCCTCCAGAGCACGTCCCATGTTGCTCCTAAACCACCAGTTCATAACAGGAATGGCAGGAGAGGTACACCAGGTATTTATGTTTGCTATTAGTCTGCACATACGCCCGTCTGGTGCTTGGGTGTACCCCATTGCTAGGTCAGTCTACTGCGTGGTTACACCCCATTGCGTGGTTTGCAATCACAGTGCATGCCCGAAGGGCACGCAATCACTCATCTGAGACTATCCCCAACCCCAAGTCATTCGTCAGCCAATCCCATAAGACTGAGTCCACATTTCCTGGAGGATGGAAACCATATGCCAATTTCCAAACTGTATTGGGGCAGTAGACAGAAAACACATCCGTGTAAAGAAGCTGTCCAACTCAGGGTCCCAGTAGTATAATAAAAATATTTTTCAGTAGTGCTGTTAGCCATGACAGCAACTACCAATGTGTAATTGTAGATGTTGGGGCCTATGGAAGAACTAGAGATTCACAAATCTTTAATTCTTCCTTAATGGGTTTTCAGATTGGAAAAATGAAATTAGTTTCCCCCCCCCCCCAAGGATTCTCCCTAGCTTAAGTAGAGAATCTGTCCCATTCACTCTGGCTGATGATGAGGCTTTTCAGCTGAGCTGTCATGTGATCAAGCCTTATCTGCGCCTTGGCCTGGACTGGCAAAAACTAATTTTTAATTTCAGGCTTACCAAGGCACAGCATTTGTTCGAATGCGCCTTTGGCATTTTGTGCTCTAAATGGGAGGTATTGATGAGTGCAATTAAGCAAGCAAAATGTCAATGGTGTAATAATCAAGGCCTGTGTAATACTATATAATTTCACCCACATCCACTATTCACCATTGTCTGTAGATGATGAGGGAAAATTGGTCACCACTCCTGGTCCAGTATCACAAGTTGGTCCAAGACGCAGTGACCCCACTGGCATTAAGGTCCACAAGCTTTTCACTGATTATTTATTGATGTCTGAGGGGTGCAAACTCTGGCAAGAAAATTATGTTTTGCAATTTGTGCCCAATATTTACTTTTTTGGGGCTTTAAAGCCCTCACAAATTTTGGCCCAAAAGATTTGTATAATATGTTACGCACCCAAAAAAAAATCTGAATAAAACGACACAAGCAAATGTCAAATTAAACTGAAAAATATGTTTATTTATTACGTTAAAAAACAAATCAGGCAAAAGTCAGCCAATGCCACAAATGCAAAGAAGAAATAAAGTCTTTCTTCATTACAAAAAAAAGAATAATTATAATATCTGGAAGCGGATGTGGAGAGAGGTGGTGGACTAACTGAAGGATTGAGTAGGATGAGGGGAGGGAACATACAATGAGGTGGGTGACTGTGGGATGTAAGTGGGGTGATATGGGTGTGAGGCATGTAGCCCCCATGGCCACTCAGGCCCCATACTGCCTCCTGCTGGTGGTCCCTCAACCATTGCTGGGCAAGGTGACCCACATTGTATGGATGTGATTGTGGCCAATGCTGCCATTCATCCCCTGGGCCACTGGGCTGGTGCTCCACAAACTGACCAGCATGGTATCCCTGGGAAAAAGGTGATGGTGGTTGATAAGAGGTAACATTGCTGGCTGTTTGACGGCTCTGGCCACATGTGAGCTGCTTGTGCTCTAGCATCTCAAAGACATCCTGGTGACTGTTGGGTGGTATAGCTAAGTCATTGAGTAGCAGCATAGCTGACTTTAAGAGCAGCCTGATAACTGCAGACACCTCAATAGATAATGTGCCATACTGCGGCAAAATGCCTCCTCCCCATCATAATTCACAGTGTGAGATAGTCGATGACTCAACTATTTACCATGTGCCGTGTGGAGTTGGGGAGGGGCTCTCTCCTTTTCCAAAGGCAAAGGTGTATGGGTGATGCTAGGGATGACATATCAAGTGGCAGAGTGGGCTGCTGTTCCACACCTGGTCCTCCTGCTCAGGGTCTCTTGCTGGCCCAGCTGATGTTCCTGGCTCATAATCTGGCACCACGTCAGGTTCAAATGGTGTGTCTGTCCTCTAAGTAGGTATCAATCCTGAAATTTGACATTGGCGGTATAAGTATCAAGAATACTAAGAAAAAGCACAATTTGAAACATCAGCACAGAGGTTGCAACTTTTTGTCTGAGCTACATTCGCGGTGCAAGGAAATTGAGCCTAACCACATGCAGATAGGGTCTTTTTTGCGGGTACATAACCACTCTTGCCTTGCTGCTGCCACTCTCTTCAAAACTGATCCCTGCAGCCGTGCCATCGTTTTGTCACATCAGTCACTGAAATGGGAATGATAGGAAAACAAATTGATAAGGACTCTTCAAAACCAACATACCAAACATGTATGGTGGTTTTGCCCTTCAGCAATGTTGACTGTGTATATTGGACATTTAGGAATTATATGAGTACTCTGAGTACATTTTACTAGACTAGAATTCTCATTGCCCAATTGAGGATACCATTAGCCCAAAATTGGAATGTTTTTGAAAATTGTGAATTCCAGCCATAAACTAAGTGAGGAATCAATCCCCAGTTGGTCATTTGCTAACTATGACACTAGTTCCGGTGTCAGTACCAACAGAGCACATAGTAAACTAAGGGAAAAGACGAAGGTGTAAGTCAGATAACAGTCCAGGGTCAGAATACCAGAGAAAAAGCGGATAAACAAAGGGGCAATAACAAATGGGTAGTCAGAACATGGTCCAAAGGTCAGGCAGCAGTAGATCAGAACTCACAGATCAAGAATCAGGCAAACACACACCTGAGAGCATAAGCTTTTGACTGGCAGTGATCTGGGCCAGACAGCTTATTTAAATAGCAGCGCAATTTATTTATTATGCATTGCTTATATAGAACTATCATATTCCGCAGTGATTTACATAAATTATCATCGCTGTCCACGATGGGGCTCATAATCTATATTCCCTATCAGTATGTCTTTGGAGTGTGGGAGGAAACTGTAGTACCAGGAGGAAACTGCAAACATGGGGAGAACATACAAACTCCTTGCAGATGTTGTCCTTGTTGGGATTTGAACTCAGGACCCCAGCGCTGCAACGCTGCAGTGCTAACCACTGAGCCACAGTGCTGCCCAATTACTAAGAACAAGGAGCACCTACAGAAATCTCTACACCTCCCAGTCTCAGATAGGTCAATTAAGCTGTCAATCAAAGCACTGACAGCTTAGCATGCCTTAGTACAGAATAGGATGACAGAGCTGTACATCACTGAATCCCAGACACTCTGAGTGGAAGAATCATGACACACTACATTACTAAATAGAAGCCAAGCAGAACAATTGCATTTGAAAGTCATTTTCCAAATTATCTGGTGAAAATAATAATTCTTGCCGGGGTGCATGAGGTGTTTTCAACATGTAGCATCAAGTTGGGTTGGCATTGGGTAAGTTGGAAAAAGTTAAGCAAAAAAGGACTCCAAGTACCTATGATTCCAAACTAAATAACATATTTGAGACACAAACAAGTGAACAAAACAATATAGTTAATTGAAATCAAAAAATTCTAATTGATAATTTAGATAATTGAGATACTGATTTGGTTTTATCCTAAGTCATATTGCACGACTGGTTAAAGGGTTGATTGTGACTTGTAGGATCGCTACTTCCAACAGGTGGCGCTATAGAGTTTAAGTCCTCTTTTTCTCTGAAGAGGCAATTTACATAATTGATAATTGGACATCCCATGGACTGTCATCATACTGTGGGAACATTTGTCTTCAGATGTACATCCATGTGTATCCCTCTTCCCTTTATCCACGTACCCCACATCTATGGTCTCCCATAATTCTGTCGGCTCCTGAGCAATGACCAGGAGGATCTCTAAGTTGATAGGCACTTTTTCTTTCTCCATGGAGGCATGTATGTTCTGTGTTTCCAATCGTTTGGGGTAGATGCCAACATTTCCTTGTGTGTGATTGAATATCCTTTGTCTTTTTCATTTGCGATGGGTAAAAGTCAGACGCCATATAGATGGTTTGTGGGCCATCCGTTTATTTTTTCGCACCCATTGAGTTGCATTGGCAAATATCGTCCTATATAGGTGACCACTCGTAACATCCTGCGATTTTCTCCACTTGCTAATTTCAACTGAGGAAAAAAATGCAGATCAGCACGGCCCCATTGAATAACATTTGCCCGAGTGCAATCTGATTTTTTATCATATTGCACTCGTCCATTGTGTACCTAAGTTTGAGTGAGCCCTTTGTACGATAATCTCTCTCCATCTAGTTTGTCCTAAAAAATATTCCTATTATTTTTCATGCCTTGTTTAAATTCATTTGATTTCCCAAAGACATTTGGTGGAATTTTTTCCTTTTTGAAACCTTTATTACTATTTGAAGGCTTTGATCATGTCCACCTTTCCTGTCTGTCCTTCATACTGCACAAATTCAATTCTTTAAGTCACCTCAGCTACATTATGTGATGAAGACCATCAACTATTATTTATGAATTTCTTGACATTGTTTGGCTTGTCATACTTAGCTTTATTATAGTGAATCAGTTTACTTACATGCATTAGTCTCATAATACAACACACATTCACGTCTTAGATACCGTAAAAAATGCAAAAGTTTTGTGTCAGCTTATATTTCCTGTGGGCTCATTTAGTTTGCTTTTCCTTTTGTTTCCTAACATATACTATATTTTACTAGTCATTTTTAAAGAATGCTGCAGAGTGAAGACAGCCGAGAAGGAAAATACCTGTCATTTCATGTCCTCAGTTTAATATCTCAAAAATACACATTGCATTGAGATGTGTGGGCGTTTCGTGCGAAGGCAATGCCTCCAAAGGTTAATTTACAGGGAGTAGCTTCTGGTATTATCACGCATAGTCTTTGTTGGTTCGTCGACGATGTTGTTGAAAATAACCCAAACAGGTTATGTAGTAACTGTGATATTATCTATGTGAATTTCACCTAAGGGGATCCCTTCAAAAACAAAAAAATATTTTGCTCTGTCTGCACGAATGTAGTTTGAAATTTTTTTTTATAAGTAAGCAGAATAAATATTTTAAAAGTAGAAAGTAAAAAGTAAAAAGAGAAATAATCCACATTATCATTGTATTAGAAAATTTTTAAAAGTTTAGCTTAAAGCATAATAATAATCTTTATTTTTATATAGCACTAACATATTCCGCAGCGCTTTACAGTTTTGCACACATTATCATCGCTGTCCCCGATAGGGCTCACAATCTAAATTCCCTATCAGTATGTCTTTGGAATGTGGGAGGAAACCGGAGTACCCGGAGGAAACCCACGCAAACACGGAGAGAACATACAAAATCTTTGCAGATGTTGTCCTTGGTGGGGTTTGAACCCAGGACTCCAGCGCTACAAGGCTGCAGTGCTAACCACTGCGCCACCGTGCTGCCCGTAAAGCATAAGCCCTCTCACAACAGAAGCATGACTTTTTACCATATATACTCGTGTATAAGCTGAAATTTTCAGCACTTTTTTTGTGCTGAAAATGGCCCCCTTGGCTTATACATGAGTAATGGTCCAGAAAGCCGGCAGGGGAGGGGGAGCAGGGAGCCAGCAGCTGTAGCACCCTTGGTTGCTGCATCTTCATCCCTGCACCTCTGACCTGGTTTTGGCAGCCTTTTCCTGTTCCTGTGCTCAGCGGTCAGGTGGTACTGCTCATTAAGGTCATGAATATGGACGGAACTCCACTACCATAGGTATTATGCGCATATTCATGACCTTAATGAGCGGTACCATGTGACCGCTCAGCACAGGAAGAGCTGCCACTCCAGGACAATGGATATTCAGGGACATTCAGCTATGGAGCGGGGAGGGTGAGTATGATGGGGGAGGATGGGGGAGCTATGCATACAAGGATGGGACCGGGGGGAGCTGAGCATACAAGGATGGGATGGGGGTGCCGAGTATACAAGGATGGGACCTGGGGAGCCGAGAATACAAGGATGGGACTGGGGGAGCTGAGCTATGCATGCAAGGATGGGAGCGAGGGAGCTGAGCATGCAAGGATGGGACTGGGGAGCCGAGCCATGCATTCAAGGATGGGACGGGGGAGCCGAGTCATACAACAGGGGGAGCCACACAGAGCAGGAAAGGATGGGGGGAACCACGCATACCGGGATAGGGATGAGGGGACAATACATACCCGGCTTATATTCGAGTCAATAAGCTTACCCAGTTTTCCATGGCCAAATTAGGTGCCTCGGCTTATATTCGGGTCGGCTTATACTCAAGTATATACGGTAATATAAGTATTTTTCAACTTCATTCATATACAATCCATTAAAAAAGTATCCAAGAAATTGCATTATTAAGTTCTTTAGTGGGACTAAAAAAAGTTAAATAAATTGTTAAAAAAACATTAAGAAAAAAGGGAAAAAAACTCGGTAGAAGATGCTTTATTATGTCAGAAAATAGTAAAAAAAAAGTAACAAAATTGATATAACCACAACTGTCACGGATCACACTTTAAAACCAAGTTGTAATCCCTGCAATAAATACTTTTAAGAAAAACCCTATAGATGCCCCTTTACAGAAAATAAAATAGAAAAAGGAAAACATAAAAATGGAACAATTAAAATGTTATAACATGTAAAAAATGTAAATATTGGTCTTGGAATGTGGTGATAGAATAACATTTTTTTATTATCTTGATTTTCTTTATTTTTTTTTTCCCTTAACCCCTTTCTGACATCTGACATAAGAATCCATCCCTGTGCTTTTGGCCTATTTGACAAGGCATGGATTATTACGGTAGAGGGATGACAGCCAAAGACCCCGTGGCGTGATGCGGGGTCCCAATCGTTGGTGACCCAATGTTGTCATGACGACATCTGGGTCACCAGAGTTAGGAAAGTTACTTGATCATGCACAGTGCATGATCAGCAACTTTCACTGTCAGTGCAGAGCTGACAGTTTGCTGACAGTTTGCATAGTGTGGGCATGCTGCTGCATTCCCATACTATACAAGCGATTAGCCTGAAAAAATGTTAGTCCCATAGTGGGACAAAGCAAAAAAGGAAAAAAAAAAAAAGTTTAAAAAAATCAAAAGATATTGTATACATATATATATATATATATATATATGTATGAAAAATATATAAACAATAAAAGTACACACATTTGGCATTGCCACCTCCGTAAAAACTGTCCCACTAGTTAACCCCTTTATTGAAAACCATAAAAAATAAATAAAAAATAAGGCAAAAAACAGTGCTTTATCATCATACTGCCAAACAAAAAGTGGAATAAAACATGATCAAAAAGACGTATATAAATACACATGGTAAAACTGAAAATGTCACCTTGTCCTGCAAAAAACAAGCCGCCATACAGCTCCATCAGCGAGAAAGATAAAAAAGTTATACTTCTCAGAATAAAGCGATGCAAAAATAATTATATTTTCTATAAAAAAGTTTTTATTGTATAAAAGTGTCAAAACATAAAAAAGATATAAATGAGGTAATGCTGTAATCATACTGACCCAAAGAATAAAACTGCCTTATCAATTTTACCAAACAAGCTTAAAGCCCCCCCCCACCCCCCAAAAAAATCCTGAATTGCTGGTTTTTGTTAACTCTGCCTCTCAAAAATCGGAATCGAAAGCTATCAAAAAATGTCATGTGCCGAAAATCGTACCAATAAAAACGTCAACTCGTCCTGCAAAAAACGAGCCCCCACATGACTCTGTGCCAAAATATGGAAAAAGTATAGCTCTCAAAATATGGTAATGCAAAAACAATTTTTGCAATAAAAAACTTCTTTTTGTGTGTGACAGCAGCCAAACATAAAAACCTGATATAACCTGATATAAATCTGTATCGCTGTAATCGCACCGACCCGAAGTCACCTAATGACTTATACCACACGAGGAGTGGTATAAAAAATAAATAAAACCAATTCTTCCTCTGATGTTGATTTTTTCATTCTGCCTCCCAAAGATCACAGTAAGGCTCAGCGCACATTTATCCTGCGCTTTGCACTGAGCGCTTGCACTGGGGTTTCCGTGTAAATCTCTGAAATACATGATTCAGACAGAACCTCTGACGGAAGATTCCCTATAATGAGGCAGATGGATGCACTGTGGATGCCATCTGAGCTGTGATACAGTGGTGTCCATCTTTAAAGGATTTCATAAAAGTGCCGTTGGCCACAGTTTTGTGCACTTCTGAAAAGAAGGACACCGCTGAACAGAAGCCAGACAGATTCCAAAGTAACTCTGCTTCCTCATTATAGTGAATGGATTCCTCTGGGGTTTCATCTGAATCACGTCACTCAGAGATTTACTGTAGATGGAAACCCCAAAGTAAGTGCTAAGCATAGAGCGCCGGATAACTGTGATCCCTAACGTTATGTAAAATGTTCCCAATAAAAGCTTCAACTCAATCCACAAAAAAAGCAAGCCCCACTCAGGTCTGTCATCTTTTAAAGGATATATAAGAAGCTTCCACGTTACTGGTAGTACAAAGGCTCTGGAAAGCGAAATGGCCCCATAACCCTCCAAAAGAAATTCAGCAAATTTTGCGCTCCCAATCCAAATGCCCGTACCTTTCTGAGCCCGACAGTGTGACTAAGCCACATATAGCATCCACATGTTTGGCATTTCAACGTTGCGATCCCATCTAACTTACGGGTGCATGTCTCCAGAAGCACAGGCTGGGTATATCTTACTGGTGACTGCAACATACTGGTCACTACAGCATACTGGTCACTACAACGGCAGTTTGCAATTTTCACTCGGCAACATTCATTGCTGCTTGATTCTGGAAAATACCCATAGAGTCAAAATCTTCACTACACCTGTATATAAATTCCCAAAGGAGTAAAATTTCCAAAATGGGGGCACTTGAGGGGGAATTCTATTCTTCTAGCAATTGTAGTCCTAAGACTGTTCTAGGAAAATCTGCGCTCCAGGAGGCACATAGCGCTCCGTTCCTCCCGAGTCTTGCTGTATGGCTAAGAAGTACTGGACAGCCACATGGGGTATTGTCACATTTAGTAGCAATTGTGGGACAAACTATGGTGCCATTTTACCAACTTCTTGGGTGAAAATGTAAAATCTGGGGCTAAAACTAAATTTTGCTGATAAAAATGTAGTTATTTTTCCTTCACTGACCAATGGTATAAAATTCTGTCACACACCTGTGGTGTCAAGATGATCACTGCACACCTAGAAAAATATTTCTCGATTACATGTAGTGTATTGGCGCACTCAGGAAAAAATGGACCTCAGTTTGTTGTACAAAAAATCCTATTAGCCCTTAGAAAAATTTAAAACTTGGGGCTAAAAGAAAATTTTAGTGGTAAAAATGCAATTCATTCCTTCTTCACCGCTCAATGGTATAATATTCTGTGAGGCACATGTGGTGGCAATATGATCATTGCACCCCTAGATGAATTAATTGGGGAGTGTAGTTTGTAAAATGAGTTCACATACAGGGGGGTTCTGTTATTCTGGCATCTCAGGGGCTCTGCCAATGTGACATGGCACCCTCAAAACATTCCAGCAAAATCTAAACTCCAACATTGCACCTCTTCCCTTCTGAGCTATGCATTGCGCCTCAGAAGTAGTATTCCCCCAGATATGGTGTATCTGCGTACTCAGGGAAAATTGCACTATAAATTGTATGGTGCAATTTCTCCTGTTACCCTTATGAAAATGCTAAATTTGGGGCTAAAATAAAATGACATGACATCCGCTAATACTTCCAGGAAATTATTCATTCAAAAAGTCAAATGACGCTCCATCTCTTCCGAGTCAAGCCATGAGCCCAAACAGTGGTTTTCATCCTCATGGGGTATCGACATGCTCAGGAGAAACTAAACAACAAATTTTGGGTTCCATTTTTTCCTCTTAGCCTTGCCAAATTAAAAAAAAATGTATCTGAAGTAGTTTTTTTGTGAAAAAAAGTTACCGTAAGTGTTCATTTTTTTACCACATTCCAAAAACTCCTATAAAGCACCTGAAAGGTTAATCAACTTCTTGAATGTGGTTTTGAGAACTTTGAGAGGTGCAGTTTTTAGAATGGTGTCACTTTTGGGTATCTTCTATCATACAGACTCCTCAAACTGACTTTAAATGTGATGTGGTTCCTAAAAGAAATTGTTTTGTAAATCTTGTTGGAAAAATTAGAAATCGCTGGTCAATATTTAACCCTTATAACTTTCCAACAAAAAAAGTTGGTTCCAAAATTGTGCTGATGTAAAGTAGATATCTGGAAAATGTTACTTATTAACTATTTTGTGTGACAAAATCTCTGTGATTTAAGGGCATGAAAATTCAAAGTTTTAAAATTGCTACATTTTTTTAATTTTGGCCAAATTTCCGTTTTTTTCACAAATAAACGCAAGTCATAGCGAATAAATTTTTACCACTATCATGATTTACAATATGTCACAAAAAACTATCTCAGAATCACCAGGATCCATTGAAGCGTTCCAGAGCTATAACCTCATGAACTGACAGTGGTCAGAATTGTAAAAAGTGACCTGGTCATTAATGTGCAAACCATCTTCGGGGGTAAAAGGTTTAACAAGCTGAAAGAATAATAATTAGTGATGAGCGAACGTGCTCGCCAATATTCAGTACTCTCCCGAGTATTGCTATGCTCAGGGTACTCAGCGAGCAGCGAGCATTTCCGGGATTATTCGGTGGTAACTGGAGTCTTCACCCAGCAGTTTTGGTCGACTTTAGAGACCCAATCACGGTGCAGGGATTGTCTGCCAGGCCATGAAATGCCACAGCCATCTTTGTTGTGGTTGTGCAGTGATTGGCTTGACTGTACATTATCATCCCGAGTATAAGAGACCTGGCGCCGCCCTGCTTGCTGCATTCTGTTCCTGTTGCAGATTTGGAAGGGAAAAGTGTGTGGGCGGAGACTGTGTGTATGCGGGGAAGATGTGTGTGTCTGTGTGCTGGTGCTTGTGTGTGTCTGTGGAGCTGTGTGCCAGTATCACAGGGCTGTGTGCTGGAATCGTGGGACTGTGTGTGGGGATCGAGGGACTGTGTGGCGATCGCGGGGCTGTGTGCAGGGATCGAGGGGCTGTGCGGGGATCGTGGGGCTGTGCAAGGATCGCCGGGCTGTGCGGGGATCGCGGAGCTGTGCGGGGATCGTGGGACTGTGCGGTGACTACAGGGCTGTGCGGGGATCGCGGGGCTGTGCGGCGATCAGAGGTATCGTGGGGCTGTGCAGCGAATGCAGAGGTCTGCGGCGATCGCGGGGCTATGCGGGGATCGCGGGGCTGTGCGGCGATTGCAGGGGTCTGCGGGGATCACGGGGCTGTGTGGGGATTGCAGGGTTGTACTGGATCTAGAGGCTGTCGGGGGGATGTGCGGGGCTGTCGGGGGGCTGTGCGTCGATCGAGGGGTCTGCGGGGATCGCGGGGCTGTGCGGTGATCGTGGGGGTCTGCGGGGATCGCAGGGCTGTGCGGTGATCGCAGGGCTGTACTGGGATCGAGGGGATGATGGGGGTCTGTGCGGGGCTGTCGGGGGGCTGTGAGGCGATCGAGGGGTCTGTGGGGATCGCGGGGCTGTGCAGCAATCGTGGGGGTCTGTGGGGATCACGAGGCTGTGGGGGGATCGTGGGGCTGTGCGGTGATTGCGGGGGTCTGTGGGGATCGCGGGGCTGAGTGGTGATCGCAGGGCTGTGCAGGGATCGCGGGGCTGTGCAGGGGATCGTGGGGCTGTGCGGCGATTGCGGGGCTGTGCGGCGATTGCGGGGCTGTGCGGGGAACGCAGGGCTGTGCGGGGATCACGGGGCTGTGTGCAGGAATAGCGGGGCTGTGCGGCAATCAGGGGTATCGCGGGGCTGTGCAGCGAACGCGGGGGTCTGCAGTGATCGCTGGGCTATGTGGGGATTGCGGGGCTGTGCGGCGATCCCAGGGGTCTGCAGGGATTGCAGGGCTGTGCGGCGATCGCGGGGGTCTGCGGGGATCGTGGGGCAGTGCGGGGATTTCAGGGTTGTACTGGGATCGAGGGGCTGTCGGGGGGCTGTGCAGGTCTGTCGGGGGGCTCTGCAACGATCGCGGGGGTCTGCGGGGATTGCGGGGCTGTGCGGCGATCGCAGGGCTGTACTGGGATTGAGGGGCTGTTGGGGGTCTGTGCAGCGCTGTCGGGGGCTGTGCGGCGATCGAGGGGTCTGCGGGGATCGCGGGTTGGTTTGCAGAATACCCGGCTGGTAGCTCTGTGTTACTTCAGTCTAACATCAAGATAAGGTAAACAATGGTGATGGGATCTATTAGCATATAAGCACACATTAATAAACAAAGCTTAACACACCCTATGAAGTCACTATTAGGGTATGTGCACACGTTGCGGATTTCTTGCAGAAATTTCCTGAAGAAAACCGGAAATTTTCTGCAAGAAATCTGCATTTTTTTTTTTGCGTTTTTTTCCGTTTTTTAGCATTCTGCAAGCGTAATTAGCTTGCAGAATGCTAAAGTTTTCCAAGCGATCTGTAGCATCATTTGGAAAACTGACTGACAGGTTGGTCACACTTGTCAAACATAGCGTTTGACAAGTGTGACCATCTTTTTACTATAGATGCAGCCTATGCAGCATCTATAGTAAAAGATAGAATGTTTAAAAATAATAAAAAAAATAAAAAAAATGGTTATACTCACCCAGACATCTCATCAGCGGCGTCCGTTCCTCTTCCTATAGCTGGTCTGTGCGCACAGGACCTTCCGTGACGTCACGGTCACGTGAGCGGTCACATGACCGCTCACGACCAATCACAGGACAGTGACGTCATCGGCAAGGTCCTTCACCGCACATCAGCTACAGGAACCGAAGCGACAGCATGCAGTGGAGGCGGGAAGACATCGAGGGTGAGTATAGGACTATTTTTTATTTTAATTCTTATTTTTTGACCAATTATATGGTGCCCAGTGCGTGGAGGAGAGTCTCCTCTCCTCCACCCTGGGTACCAACCGCACATAATCTGCTTACTTCCCGCATCGTGGGCACAGCCCCGTGCGGGAAGTAAGCAGATCAATGGACCCCTAGGTGTGCGGAATCCCCTGCAATTCCGCATTTTAATGAACATGTTGCTTTTTTTTCCGCGATGCGATTTTTTCGCGGAAAAAAAGGCTACATTTGCACAAAAAATGCGGAATACACTTAAAATAATGGGAGGCATATGTAAGCGTTTTTTTCGCGTTTTTGTATCACGTTTTTATAGCGAAAAAACGCGAAAAAAACGCGAAAAATACTTAACGTGTGCACATGGCCTTACAGACTTACACAGTATGTTAGATAGTATATCAGTTGGCAAGTCTGTCTTCTTGACCCACCAGATATAAACACTTAAATTCACAAGCCAATATACAGATAAAAAGCTAGTTCTTTTAGTTTGCCAAAACATGGTTGTCTGGGAAATTAAGATACAATCTGGTTTCTTCACATACAGTAACAGCACATACAACGTATAACATACAACATATAACAGTACATACAACATACAACATATAACTGTACATACAACATATAACAGTACAAATAACATACAACATATAACATACAATACATACATACAGTACATTCATACGTTACATAAAATACATACATATAGACATGCAACATTGAGTACATACTCACCATCACCTTGTCACCTTGATCCCCGAAGCCAGTGCCACTTGTAAAAAATATTAAAATAATAAACAAACAATATACTCCCTGTGTCCGCAGATATCCAATTAAAACGCGTGTCCAACGACAATCTCCCGTGGAGAGCAGCAGCATCAGCTGATGCGACCGCTCTCCAGGAGTTCCAGGAATACAATGACGGAAGGTATCCTTCACTGTATTCCTCCACCACTGTAAAAAATAGTCCCTAGTCTCACTTGTGGCACTGCTGTGTGAGAAATTTCCCATGCAGCATTGCCATAAAGTGAGACCCTCTCTTCAGTGATGCACTGAAGGAGCCATTGTCTCCTGTCAGTGTGTCACTGAAGGTCTATAGAGCAGTGACATCACCTGATGTCACTGTTCTATAGGGTAGATCGTCTTGGGACACTCGTTATTAATTGGACTGCGTCGGACAGGGAGTATACGGTTTATTATTTTAAATTTTTTGCGGGCGATCGAGTATGGTAAGTATGGTTAAATTAAGAATATTAAAATACTTTTTTCTGGCTGTGTCTATCCGTATATCTATCTGTCTTATTGACGCCTCTCCATTATTAACCGGGCTTAATGTCACCTTACATTAGCAAGGTGACATTAATCCCTTATTACCCCATATCCCACCGCTACTTGGGAGTGGGAAGAGAGGGGCTAAGTGCCAGAATTTCTGGGGTGGCTGCGGGCTGGTATTTGTAGCCAGGAAGGAGAGGCAATATCCATCGCCCCTCTGTAGGCTATGAATATCAGCCCGCAGCTGTCTGCGTAGCCTTTATGGCTATAAAATACAGGGAGACCCCACGTTATTTTTTTTGGGGGGTCCTCCTATTTTAATAGCCAATAAGGGCTACGCAGACAGCTGGGGGCTGATATTCATAGCCTGGGAGGGGCCTTGGGTATTACCCCTTCCCAGGCTCCATAGATAAATCTATATATCTATACATGGATATCTATGGATGGATAACTATGGCTATATCTTTCTATAGATATATTTATAGAAAGATAGATATATCTATAGATACATAGATGTTTCTATCCGTATATCTATCTAGCTACTTTCGCACATCAGGTTTTTGCCGTCAGGCACAATCCAGCGAGTTTTGAAAAAAACGGATATGTTTTTTTTTTTGCCGGATCCATTTTTTTCTCATAGAGTTGTATTAGCGCTGGATTGCGCCTGATGGCCACACGTTTCATCTGTTTTTTGCCGGATCCATCAGAAAAGCTGTTTCCGGCGGATGGAGAAAACGTACAGAAGAACGGTTTTTCTGTCCAGCGAAAAAACGCACAGCGATGGAACCGGCGAAAAACGTATGAAACTGAGATGTGAAATGATGAATCCGTGATTCAAATCATGTACATTTTCCGTTCGCTCTCTTTTTTTTTTTTTTTTTTTTTAAAAAAAAGGATCAGTTGCATCAGTTTTTCACTATTTGCAACGGATCCGTTTTTTCAAAAATTCTACGGATCCTGCCTGACGGAAACAAACTGATGTGTGAAAGTAGCCTAGATATCCATATATCCATCTACATCTATCCATCAGGCAGGATCCGGCGAATTTTTGAAAAAACGGATCCATTGCAAATAGTGAAAAACTGATGCAACCGTTTTTTTTTTTTATTTGAGAGAGAGAGAATAAAAGATCTGCATGATTTTAATGGAAAAAAATCATGAAAAATCAAATTTGGAGGCCGGATTCATCATGTCACATCTCAGTTTCATACGTTTTTTGCCGGACCCGTCGCTGTGCGTTTTTTCGCCGGACAGAAAAACCGTTCTTCTGTACGTTTTCACCATCCACCGGAAACAGCTTTTCTGACGGATCCGGCAAAAAACGGATGAAACGTGTGGCCATCAGGCGCAATCCAGCGCTAATACAACTCTATGAGAAAAAAATGGATCCAGAGGAAAAAAAAACAGATCCGTTTTTTTCAAAACTCGCCGGTTTGTGCCTGACGGCAAAAACCTGATGTGTGAAAGTAGCCAGATAGATATATGGATAGAAACATTTATGTATCTATAGATATATCTATCTATCTATAAATATATCTATAGATAGATATAGCCATAGTTATCCATCCATAGATACTGTATATCCATAGTTATATCTATACATATATCTATATATATATCCATAGATATCCATGTATAGATATATAGATTTATCTATGGATATGTTTTTTGTTTGTTTTTTACATTCAACACATTAGCTGGATGATGGGACTACTACTGTCCCATCATTGGCTAATGTGTCAATCACTGTCACTGTAGCAGGCATAGCCCGATGGGACTTGTAGTCCCATAGGACGATGCCTGCACGCACACACACCCCAAACCCCCCCCCCCCCACAGCCCACACAGACCCCCGACAGCCCCGGCAGACCCCTGACAGCCCCGCACAGACCCCCAACAGCCCGCACAGACCCCCACAGCCTCCCAACAGCCCCGCACAGCGCCATGACAGACCCCCAACAGCCCCGCACAGACCCCCGACAGCCCCTCGATCCCCGCACAGCCCTGCAATTGCTGCACAGCCCCCCAGCGATCACCGCGCACAGCCCCGCGATCGCTGCACAGCCCCGCGATCCCTGCACAGCCCCGCAATCGCCACACAGCCCCATGATCTCCGCACAGCCCGGTGATCCCCACACAGCCCCGGGATACCCGCGATTGCCGCACAGCCCCGCAATACCCACACAGCCCTGTGATCCCCGCAGACCCTCGCGATCGCCACACAGGCCCCAGACAGCCCCTCAATCCCCGCACAGCCCTGCGATTGCCGGACAGCCTCCCCACAATCCCCGCAGATACACGTGATCACCGCAGACACCCGCGATCAACACACAGCCCTACGATCGCCGCACAGCCCCGTGATCCCTGCACAGCCCCGCGATCCCCGCAGACCCCCGCGATTGCTACACAGCCCCGCGATCCCGCACAGCTCCATGATCGCCGCACAGCCCCACGATCACCACAAAGCCCCGCGATCCCTGCAGACCCCCGCGATCGCCGCACAGCCCCGTGATCCCTGCACAGCCCCGCGATCCCCGCAGACCCCCGCGATTGCTACACAGCCCCGCGATCCCGCACAGCTCCATGATCGCCGCACAGCCCCACGATCACCGCAAAGCCCCGCGATCCCTGCAGACCCCCGCGATCGCCGCACAGCCCCTCGATCCCCACACACAGCCCCACAGACACACACAATCACCAGCACACAGACACACACATCTTCCCCGCACACAGTCTCCGCCCACACACTCTTCCCCCTCCCTATCTGCAGCGTTTTTCGCACCCAACTCCACAGCGAAAGCGCAGATATTTTTTAGATCTGCAGTTTTGCGGCGGATTTGCCTGATTCAATGTTTTCAGGGGCGATCCCCATGATGTCCCTGTGTCATTTGAGCAGTGTTTCCATAATTTTCAGATGTTTTCAGACCTTAAAAGGACCCCCGGGGGGATCGCGGTAAAAATACTCGGGTCTCCCATAACCTTTCATTGGGTTCGTTGCTTGGGTCCAGTACCCGAGTATTCCAATTTGTTCGACCTGAGCAACGAGCACCCGAGCATTTTAGTGCTTGCCCATCACTAATGATAATATATACTGTAGATGGTAGGTTATTGACAGTCTCTGCAATTTTACATTGAGGAACATTTTTCTGAAATTGTTCTACAACTTTTAGATGCAGTTGCTCACAGATTGTGAACCTCTGACCATCTTTTCTTCTGAAAGCCTCTACCTCTCTAACATGATATTTCTATACAGTCATGTGACTTAGTTGAGAATTGACCCTCTAGCTGTCTTTCATTAGTACCACTTACTTGTCCAGAATTTTGTTAACCCTATTAGAACTTTTTTGAGATGTGCTGCTACCATTCATTTTTAAATGAGTTAATTTTATCATATGAAATAGGTAAATGTCTAATTTTCAACTTCTGATATGTGATCTATGTTCTATTGTGAATAAAATGTGGAAATTTGAGATTTCCAAATCTTTACATACATGTTTTCTTTACATTTTACACAACATCTCAATTTTTCAAAAATTGTCATTGTAATTAATGGTCGGGTCTGGGGTCAGAATTTACCTATTTTACTATAAAGGTTGGGAATGATAGCTAAAGTACAGGTCTAAAGATGGATGACTGCATAGGAAGCCTGCAGTCAACAGAAGAAGTTGTCCTAATGCTTTGGGCTGGATGGACAATAAAAGAAAAGAGATTAACCCCAAAATCAAAAGAAATCAAGATAATCACTGGGTTTCTAGGGGAGTTTTTACCATTCCTATCGATCATTTAACTGCATAAATTCTCTTGAATTAAAAATTCTGGGCCATCTTTATTTATGATTTTTCATTGTAATAAAGTTTTCCACAAAAATATATGTTAATCTGATCAGTTCCTCCTCTATAACAAGGAGCCTACTGTTCAGATATGATTTTCAACCTGATAGATTCACTTTAAGGTCTCCAAGATGTCTGTTCTAAAAACTTGAAGACTAAAAACCATGACAATAAAACAAAAAGTAAACGATCATGCATTATAACATGAATCTCAGACATGGCACCCTTAACCTGCTATGCAAGAACACAGAATAAATGTACAGTATGCATGTATTTTTGCATCTCCTTTGTGTCTTAAAGGGAACCTGTCAGCAGGGATTCTACACAGCAACCTTCAGACAGTGTCTGGTCGGCACCGTTATACTGAATAAAATGACACCTTGGTTGATGAAATCCGTCTTGTGGTTGTTGTTTAATGATTATTTTCAGTTTTGAGTTAATGATATGCTCCTGCTTAAGGAAAGAGCTGTGGAGGGGGGAGTCTTCATGTGGTGCTCTGATTAGGTGTTCACCAGTATGGCTTTGACAGGTCACTGATCCCTCAGTGCTCTGCCCCCTAGTTTAGATAATGAATATTATATATATATATATATATATATATATATATATATATATATATATATATATATGTATATATATATACATATATATATATATATATATATATATATATATATATATATATATATATATATATCTTGATTTCTTGAAAAAAAAATCCCCTTCTGCAGGCAGGCGCAGCAGTGGCTCCTGAACTGCAGGAATATTGCATAAATAATGAAATAATGTGTATGTAATCCTTTTCTTTCATTTTATCCATAAATTCATTAAAAAAAATCCATTTGAGAATGGCTAGGTCTGTGCCTGCGCAGTAGCAGCTCATGGCGATCCGATAGCTGCTACAGTGCAGGCACTGTCGGTGCCATCTTGCTAGAGAAAAAAAAATTGCCTCCTTCAAGATGGCATAAATACAGCTGCATACAACTGTCAATGAGATTAATAATGTTTATTTGTTGAATATTCTGCCTTGCAGGAGGCTGAAAATTGGCTCTTGGAGTCTTGGCACACTTTTGAGAAATGGCCGTACCTCTGGTTCCAAGAACAAATCAATGTAAAGTCAAATTGTTAGTGTATCTGGAATGAAGACTAGAGGAGTTCGGCTACTATACACTATGCCAAACCCCCATCATAATCCCAGATTGTGGTGTGATATTGGCTCTTGAAGGCCTCTTCATAACATTGCCAATGTGGAATGAAGCAATGGTGGCTGTAATGAAGGTTTATGCTCTTCAGCGATAAGCCCTTCTTTTGTCTTGGATGCAACCATAGCGGAGATTGGTCTGGACCCCATGTAGACAATGCCATGAAGAGGCCTTCAAAAAGAAGCATTACTCTGGTCCTTCTTTTGGAATTATAGTGTGAATTTGCTTAATAAACGGAAGCTGGAACACTTTAGTCTTCATTCCAGGCAGGCTATCAGCTTGACATTATACTGATTTAGCCATGGATCCAGTG
The DNA here is from genome assembly GCF_051348905.1 of Ranitomeya variabilis. Taxonomy (NCBI): domain Eukaryota; kingdom Metazoa; phylum Chordata; class Amphibia; order Anura; family Dendrobatidae; genus Ranitomeya; species Ranitomeya variabilis. Next base: position 324,682,341 of record NC_135237.1, on the reverse strand, counting down.
GTACTGCCATTTCTACAAAGTGTCTCGAGCTGTTTTTCAACATGACAACACTACGCTGTATGTTGCTTGTGATACTGAGAAAAGCCTGTATAGCATACACATACTGCTATGGCCTGCAGCTCCTTCCCTGTCCCTAAGGCTAGGGGCATTTTAGCTTGCCGTATTCCCCGGATTATTTCTGATGGTGAAGATGCCAGGGCCATGTACCTTGCCTTAGCTCCTGAATTCACCCTCAGTCTGTACCCTTCTCCCACCCAGGGAAGAGAGGAGTAATAGTGTACCGTAATACACTAAACAGACTAACAAGATAATATGAACTTTGAACATGAGTGCTAGCCAGGACCCAGTTTATATAGGAGATGGGAGTGGCTAACAGTGCACAGCTGAGAGCCTTAACACAGGAAAGCTTCCAGGCGCTCTCGCAGGCGACCTCTGCACTGCTAAAAGAAACTTACCCCGCTTAACATGAAAGTGAAGTGCTTCTAACCAGTGCAGGAGTAGGAGAAATCAGACACTGCAGTCTTATGGCTCCTCTCTTTCACTGTAAACTCATGACACTTGACTTCCGTCAAGCACATCTGGGACATCATTGGTCAACAATTGGAAAGGGAGCTGCCATTAGTGGATCTTGATGTTTTAGGTGCCCAAACAGGAAGCTAACTGGACAGTATATACAGTAAACAGGTGAGATAATGCTTGGGAAAGGTTAGGTCATTGCATTATCCTACCACTGCTGGGGAAACCTACTATTAAGAATCGGAATTATCTCTAAACCACAAATAACCCTTATATGATCAAAAGGTGTTTTATCTAGAAAGAGAAAGGAGAGAAACCATATTTTAACTATTTCATCATTCATTTGAAAGGCAACCAGAAATGGTATGCCAGCTCAAGGCATCCTCTCGGGCAGGTCAGCCTTCCTCTCGTTAGCTTAATCACATTTCCATAACAGAGGAGCCCTTGAATCTCTATTGGCACTCTTGACTCCTATCCAACAAGAACAAATCTACATTTTCCATTATGTACAATCTAGTGTAAAACTGTTTGAGGTTATGCAAAACTTTTTTACTTTCTTCACAGTTAAAAAATGTGCCAAATTTTTAGAGAAGTGCACATCCCCTAATGAATTTGATGCATCTTAATCCAATGCACCTTAGATGAAGAGTGGTGTCTAAGTGTCTAATTAAGCAAATAACATTGAGGGAAGAAGAAAATAACACGCTAATACTGTGAAGAACTCTCAGGTTGTCCATTCAAAAACATATCTGTTTATTACCGAACTGGTTTCCTGATAACTTCATTGCCACTATTATGGGATCTTTTGGAGCATTTTACCTAAAAAAAAATGCCTGCATTTCAGTTATTGCTTAGTGGAAAAAATGCCCACAACTCTCCCCTCAAAACAACAAAAAAATTGCTTAAAAAAACACAGACAAAAATCATTTACAAACTAGTTCGGGAAACAGCAGAAAAATGAGCTAAAGACAATTCAGGGGAAAAAAAATGGAGGTGTTTCCTGTAGTGGTTTCTACTTGAAAACCATGTAGGTTTCACCCACCTGGATAACAAATTGTGCATACATACCCATACACTTCAAAGCTCTGAAAAAGCAGTGAAAATAGTTATAGTAGTGCACCATAGGTCTTTAGTGGCTGAGCCAATGGGAAAAAGGAAAAATAGAGGGACCTGTATCTGAAAAAGGTGAATCTTATGTCCTGCAAACACGGGTGACTGAATGTGAGCCGCAACAGGTAACAGATAAAATATCTACATGAAACCATGTATATAGCAAAAGATACCATAGCAATTTTCAAATATGCATGTTCTGCCCAATAGGGCAAAAGATGTGGTAAAAATTACTGTTGTCACTTTAACCCCTTTCCGATGTTGAGCACAATAGTACACCCACGTCGGACTCCCTCCCTTTGATGTGGGCTGCCCTTCAACATGTGGTGATTTTAATTACAGCAGATTCCTACCTACCCATAAATGCAGGCATTACTGAGAGAGGTGTCCACATTCACCCAGGAATTCAGACATCAGCCTAGGAGAGGTATTCACATTGAGAGACCCTTCAATTTTTGTGACCACCTTGACGTTGGTTGATGGGCAGGCATGACTTGGCGAAATTATGTGCAAAGTGTCTCATTTTTTTCTAGTACTCAGAAGTTATTAGCTATTCATATTTCATTTATGTCACATTGACATGCTTTACCATGATAGATTGCAACTTTTTGTACTTTTTGTTCTGAAAACTGAGACTATTTTGGATCTGAAAGTGGTGAAGAGTACAAAAAACTCTACTGTTAACCTTTTCATAAGATTGGCAAATTTGTTTAAGGCCTTGCTTCTTTTTTGTGTTTTACTTTTAGAAGAAAAAAATCCCTTTGAATAAAGTGCTATTTTTTTTTTTTTTAGCAAAACCACTTACACACCATGACGGTACCTGATAACTTCATTAGTTGGTCATTGGTTCCATTGGGAGCTGTTGATTTTCTTTGTGCGAAAGACAAGCATCATATCAAGATTTCTTCTTTTAAGGAAAAAATGACACAGATATGACAGCTGTCACAAAATTTAGATATAAATGAAACACTAGTTTAGATGTATGAGTCACTCACCTCTCCTGGCTTCAATGCTGAGCAATGCTTCTGCTCTCTCCATTGGCTTGTTTTGCCTATTCTATTGCCACTGCAACTAAATGTGCTCCTATGACATCATCTCACTAGGCAAATTAGTCTGGTTCAGAAGGCTAAACACTGCCTGAGTATTCAAGTAGTTAGCATCATGCCTCTACATAGTGTTGGTATCTCCTTTGAGTTCTCTTATGTCTATATACCACCAATGCAAATTTCATGTATCGAGTATTCACCACCATTTTCTTTGTATCCAGTACTCATTACTCTATCTAATTTGACCCATTTGTGCTGGTGCAGAGCAGACTCTTCCGCATATGCTCTGAGTTTTTTACTTTTTTACTATTACCATCACACTGATGCTTGATATTTGATATTATATAATTATGTCCATACTGTGGGATCTATTGGCTCTCCTGTCTCCATGCGCCCCTTTTGCAATTTTGCAGTTGTGCATGTAGGTCGTGCATTATTGTCCACTGTCTCCCATGCCTGTGATTTGCACATTTTTTCTAAATAAAGTTGTTACGTTTTTACCTGCAAACGGACTCTCTGGTTGTTTCTGGTATGCCCACCCACCCCTCTTTCTTTCCTAATTTCGTGACTAGTCCGTATTTTTGTCCAATATTTGTGTCAGCATCATTTTAGCCACACTTTGGGTACATGCGTACACATTGATATAATGCCGAAAGAAAACAGAAAGGAGCGGCACAGCCACTAGCACAGAGGTTCTTCCAAGACTATGATCAGGGTATAGTGCAAAATTCATAAACTGAATAGCCGCCTGAAAAAAACCATAGGTGCTCTTCTGAAAAAACATCCATCTGCACAATCCATACAAGAAAAATTGAGAAGGCACTCACCGGTGAGTGCCTTCTCAATTTTTCTCATATGGATTGTAAACATTGATATGCTGCAACCATTCTTTAATCCCTTTCATTACATTACAGTTCAGAAGCGCAGAACAGAGCAGAGGGGCAATGGTAGGCAGAATTCACAAGAGCGGGATTTTTGGGCGAGCACACGGCATCAAAGGTACATCTGAAGAGAAGGGGAGGAGAAATCTTGCATAATGAAGACTGGAGGCAGTCTTATCTTCCAAGCAGCCTTTGCCCCACTTACAGGGAGATTGAAGCTATAACATATGGTTTTTACTAATCAAGGCATCATCAGGGAGGCATACAAGTATGACTAATTTCAGCTGTATGCAACTTGTACGCCCATATTATTAGCTAAAAAAGCTCAAAAGGGTGACAGATTTCCTTTAATGCTAAAGGATGTTTGGACACTGCAGTTACTGAGTCAACAGGGTGCTGATGACTTTTATGCACTATGCTTTTCAGCACTCAGCAACCCCACTCTGTAACTCTACATGTCGTGCCACTTCATGGCTGAGTTGCTGTGGTTCCTAAACACTTCTACTTTTCCATAATACCACTTCCAGATAATCATGGAAAATTTAGGAGGGATGAAATTTCACAAACTGATTTGTTACAACAGAGGCATCCTCTTAAAGGATGAAGCTCAAATTCTGTGAGCTCTTTAGAATGACCCATTCTTTCACAAATGATCGTAAAAGCAGACTGCATGGTTAGGAGCTGGAATTTATACACCTGTAGCAATGAGACTGAATAAAAATATCTGAATGCAACAATAAAGAGTGTGTCAAAATACTTTTATCCATTAGTGTATAGGATTCACATTTAATTAAGTGATGGCCCTCTGGGATGTCAATCATTGATTTTTTTTCTCTTAGCCCAATCCCTTTTTTTACAGGTCATGTTCCCTACATGCCCTGTTCTTCTGAAAATGAGAGCAGCAGGCCATCCTCAGCGTTATACTCAAGAAAACTCCCAGAACCGTTGTTTTTAATAAGTTATAGCAACGGCTTCTGCTTTTCCCAGGGATTTTCTTAACACTTATGAGAGTCCAAAAAGTTTTCCTTTTTAATCGTTAGCTTCCAGGGTATTTTGGAAGAGTTTGCAAGTATGATTTAATTTCATATTAAAGGGGTTGTCCACTACTAGAACATCCCCTTATTGATCAAAATGTTTGGCCCCAATAAAATAATAAAGCCTACTGCTCTGGCAAAAAATTAAGAGACCACTGCAAAATGTTCAGTTTCTCTGATTTTTCTCTTTATAGGTATATTTTTGAGTAAAATGTAAATTGTTCTTTTATTCTATAAACTTCTGACAACATGTCTCCGAATTTCCAAGCAATACATTTTGTATTTTTTTCTGACAAAGAAAAATGGTTAAACTTTAAAAAAAAACCCTGTGCTTTCAGACCTCAAATAATGCAAAGAAAACAAGTTCATAATCATTTAGAAACAACATTACTAATGTTTTAACTCAAGAAGAGTTCAGAAATCAATATTTTGTGGAATAACCATGATTTTTAATCACAGCTTTCATGCGTCTTTGCATGCTTTCCACCAGTCTTTCACACTGTTTCCGATGCAAAAATGTAAGCAGTTCTTTTTTGTTTGATGGCTTGTGACTATCCATCATCCTCTTGATTACATTCCAGAGATTTTTAATGGGGTTCAGGTCTGGAGATTGGGCTGCCGATGAAAGGGTTTTGATGTGGTGGTCTCTTAATTTTTGCCAGAGCTGTATATTCACCTCCCGTGTCGGCGCTGTTCCTTTGTGCCGACATTCGCTCTCCCCAGTGCTCTCATGCGCCAGCACCCAATCAGAGCTGAAGTCACATTCCCCGCCCTTGGACAAATCGAACGTGAAGCGAGGAAGTCCTCTAGCATGGGAGGTGCTTTATTATTAATATTATGTTATTATTATATTATTATTATTATAAGCTTTATTATTTTATTGAAGCCAAACAAGGAGTATGAGAAGAAGGTTTCCAAGTAGTGGACAACTTCGTTAAGGATAAAATGACCTCATTATAAATAGAGTCATCATAATATAGTTCACTTCCTCAATTCCAGAGAGAATTTAGGTTTTTAGAAATGAAAATGATGGGACCTGCATTTTGTATAAGACTGATGGATTGAATGCTTCATATAGGGTGCGTCTAATTAACCTTAACAGCATTTTTTTTCCTGAAGGGCACATAAAAGCAAGTTGTTACATGAATTTTATGTTTTGTGCTTTTCTGCTTGCTCAACTTCTCCAACAGCTGTCAGTTTATGAAATCAAACATACAATCAATTTACCTAAGATGCAATTGTTCTTCTTGGAAAAACACCAACACAGCAAAATAAATGCCTTAATATCTTACTTACCTACAAAACATATGCTCATTAAGATATATAAAAGTGTAGGGTGTGCATCTTAACCGACTAATAATTTTCCTGGTGACCAGAAGATTAATAAGTCTGTAAAAGGCATTAAAATAAAGGTTAAGTGCATGGAGGGATTAGTTGTTTATTGTCTCAGGCTCCTCAGTGACATATCTTTCCCTGTTCTCATATTTGCTTCTTATTGTCATTGTCTTAATAGGAGAGCTAATAAACTCTAAACAATACATCGCTAGAGACATACGTGCAAAGATGGAGAATGTGTTCTACTAGAGGCCATGGTGATGTTTAAAGGGGTTGTCCAACAATAACATTTTTTTAGAATTAAAAATAATAAAAATAATAAATTAAGTAATATTTACCTTACAACGCCCCTGAGGATCCAGATACATCCGAAGATGCACTCTTGTAGTCACCTGACCGCTGAAAACAATCACTGGCTGCAGGAGTGCTGTCACTTCTGAGATGGGCAGAAACGTTTTCCAGAGCTATAGTAGCCTGCACAGGATTAAGCATACTTCCATTTATGATTTTCATCAATCCATGCCAAAAAAAACCATTTTACTATCAGACGACCTCTTTTAGGAGGTAACAATACACAAAAACAGCAATTATCTGCTGTATAATTATTTCACTCCTTTGACATAACTAGGAATTAGGCATTTTTTCACTACTATGCTCACAGCATTGCCTGTGCCAGCTCCATACAAGTGGTCTGTAGAGACTGCAGGCCATTAATAACCTGTAGGCCAGACAAGAAAAATACAGAAAAAATCAGGTATAGTGAAAATTACAATAAACAGTCTGTTAAGCTATAACAATCCCATAGTAGACATCTGCTTCTCCTATATTTGTTACTTGTCCTAGACTCTCTTTAACCCCTTCACGCCGCGGCCCTTTTTCGTTTTTGTGTTATCGTTTTTCGCTCCCCTCCTTCCCAGAGCCATAACTTTTTTATTTTTCCATCAATATGGTCATGTAAAGGCTTATTTTTTGCAGGATGAGCGGTTCTTTTGAACGACATTATTGGTTTTACCATGTCTTGTACTAGAAAACGGGAAAAAAATTCCAAGTGCGGTGAAATTGCAAAAAAAGTGCAATCCCACAAGTTTTTTAATTGTCTTTTTTACTAGCTTCACTAAATGCTAAAACTGACCTGCCATTATGAATCTCCAGGCCATTACGAGTTCATAGACACCTAACATATCTAGGTTATTTTTTATCTAAGCGGTGAAAAAAAATTCAAAATTTTGCTTTAAAAAAAAAAAAAAAAGCGCCATTTTCCAATATCCGTAGCGTCTCCATTTTTCGTGATCTGGGGTCGGGTGAGGGCTCATTTTTTGCGTGCCAAGCTGACGTTTTTAATTATACCACTTTTGTGCAGATACGTTCTTTTGATCGCCCATTGTTGCATTTTAATGCAATGTCGCGGTGACCAAAAAAGCATAATTCTGTTGTTTCGAATTTTTTTCTCGCTACGCCGTTTAGAGATCAGGTTAATGCTTTTTTTTATTGATAGATTGGGCGATTCTGAAAGCGTCGATACCAAATATGTGTAGGTTTGATTTTTTTATTGTTTTATTTTGGATGGGGCGAAAGGGGGGTGATTTAAACTTTTACATATTTTTTGTTTTTTTCATATTTTTAAAAACCTTTTTTTATAACTTGTGCCATGCTTCAATAGCCTCCATGGGAGGCTAGAAGCTGGTATAGCCTGATCGGCTCTGCTACATAGCAGCGATCATCAGATCGCTGCTATGTAGCTGAAATGCAGGCTTGCTATGCGCGCCGACCACACGGGGGCGCTCACAGCAGGCCAACATCAGTAACCATAGAGGTCTCAAGGACCTCTATGGTTACCATCCTGATGCATCGCCGACCCCCGATCCTGTGATGGGGGTCGGCAATGCACTCATTTCCAGCCGCGCGGCCGGAAGCGCCGGTTTAATGCCGCTGTCAGCGTTTGACAGTGGCATTTAACAGGTTAATAGCGGCGGGTGAATCGCGATTTCACCCGCCGCTATTGCACGCACATGTCAGCTGTATAAAACAGCTGACATGTCGCGACTTTGATGTGGGCTCACCACCGGAGCCCACATCAAAGCATGGGACCGGACATGCGCCGTACTAGTACGGGGTGTTGTGAGTTTGGGTTTTCAGCTGACCGTGAAGTTCCCTATTGTATCTTCTTGCTATCTAGTAAGCGGACCTCGCTTTGCTGAACCTACCTTCATACTGCGTATGTCTTTTCCTCTGAACTCACCGTCAATATATGTGGGGGGCTTCTGTCTCCTTTTTGGGGGAATTTCCCTAGAGGTAAGCCAGGTCTGTCTTTTCCTCTATTAGGGTTAGTTAGTCCTCCGGCTGGCGCTAGGCGTCTAGGGATAAAACGTAGGTACGCCACCCGGCCACTGTTAGTTGTGTGGTAGGTTTAGCTCACGGTCAGCTCGAGATTCCATCACCCAAGAGCTGTTCTGTTATTTATGTTCTCTGACGTTCCCTTGCCATTGGGAACCATGACAGTATGGCCGGCCCAGTGTTAAAACCGTTGGCAGAAGAAAGGAGAGAAAAAGAAGTCTGCAGATTTTTATTTTTTTTTTCCTCTGAGCTTGCTCTATAGTTGACTTAGTTGCATTTCTGCTCTAATTGCAGCCTTTGTCTCTCTCTCTCCTTCTAATCCTTGAATGGCTCTGATCTCACCTGATTAAAATGGATCCTCAGAGTTTGGCTACAGGTTTGAATAATCTTGCTACGAAGGTTCAAAATTTACAGGATTTTGTTATTCATGCTCCTATATCTGAACCTAGAATTCCTATACCAGAATTTTTCTCCGGGGATAGATCTCGTTTCCTGAATTTCAAAAATAATTGTAAATTATTTCTTTCCCTGAGATCTCGCTCCGCTGGAGATCCCGCACAGCAGGTTAGGATAGTAATTTCCTTGCTGCGGGGTGACCCTCAAGACTGGGCATTTGCATTGGCACCCGGGGATCCTGCGTTGCTCAATGTGGATGCGTTTTTTCTGGCGCTGGGGTTGCTTTATGAGGAACCTAACTTAGAGATTCAGGCTGAAAAGGCCTTGATGGCCCTATCTCAAGGGCAAGATGAAGCTGAAATATACTGCCAAAAATTTCGTAAATGGTCTGTGCTTGCTCAGTGGAATGAGTGCGCCCTGGCGGCGAATTTCAGAGAGGGTCTCTCTGATGCCATTAAAGATGTTATGGTGGGGTTCCCTGCACCTACAGGTCTGAATGAGTCCATGACAATGGCTATTCAGATTGATCGGCGTTTGCGGGAGCGCAAACCTGTGCACCATTTGGCGGTGTCTTCTGAGAAGGCTCCAGAAAATATGCAATGTGATAGAATTCTGTCCAGAAGCGAACGGCAGAATTTTAGGCAAAAAAATGGGTTGTGCTTCTATTGTGGTGATTCAACTCATGTTATATCAGCATGCTCTAAACGTACAAAAAAGGTTGATAAGTCTATTTCAATTGGCACTTTACAGTCTAAGTTTATTCTGTCTGTGACCTTGATTTGTTCATTATCGTCAATTACCGCGGATGCCTATGTCGACTCTGGCGCCGCTTTGAGTCTAATGGATTGGTCCTTTGCCAGGCGCTGTGGGTTTGATCTAGAGCCTCTGGAAGTTCCTATACCTCTGAAGGGTATTGACTCTACACCATTGGCTAGTAATAAACCACAATACTGGACACAAGTGACTATGCGTATGAATCCAGACCATCAGGAGATGATTCGCTTCCTTGTGTTGTACAATCTACATGACGTTTTGGTGCTCGGATTACCATGGTTACAATCTCATAACCCAGTCCTTGACTGGAAAGCAATGTCTGTGTTAAGCTGGGGATGTCAGGGGGCTCATGGGGACGTACCTTTGGTTTCCATTTCGTCATCTATTCCCTCTGAGATTCCGGAATTTTTATCTGATTATCGTGATGTTTTTGAGGAGCCTAAGCTTGGTTCACTACCTCCTCACAGAGATTGCGATTGTACCATAGATCTGATTCCGGGCAGTAAATTTCCAAAGGGTCGTTTGTTTAATCTATCTGTACCTGAACATGCTGCTATGCGAGAATATATTAAGGAGTCCCTGGAAAAGGGACATATTCGTCCTTCTTCATCTCCCTTAGGAGCCGGTTTTTTCTTTGTATCTAAAAAAGATGGCTCTTTGAGGCCGTGTATTGATTATCGACTCTTGAATAAAATTACAGTCAAATATCAGTATCCTCTGCCACTGCTGACTGATTTGTTTGCTCGAATAAAAGGGGCTAAGTGGTTCTCTAAGATTGATCTCCGTGGGGCGTATAATTTGGTGCGAATTAAGCAGGGGGATGAGTGGAAAACCGCATTTAATACGCCCGAGGGCCATTTTGAGTATTTAGTAATGCCTTTTGGTCTTTCAAATGCCCCTTCAGTCTTTCAGTCCTTTATGCATGACATTTTCCGTGAATATTTGGATAAATTTATGATCGTGTATCTGGATGATATTTTGATTTTTTCGGATGACTGGGATTCTCATGTCCAACAGGTCAGGAGGGTTTTTCAGGTTTTGCGGGCTAATTCCTTGTGTGTGAAGGGTTCTAAGTGTATTTTTGGGGTTCAAAAGATTTCTTTTTTGGGGTACATTTTTTCCCCCTCTTCCATTGAGATGGATCCTGTCAAGGTTCGGGCTATTTGTGATTGGACGCAACCTTCTTCTCTTAAGAGCCTTCAGAAATTTTTGGGCTTTGCTAATTTTTATCGTCGATTTATAACTGGTTTTTCTGATGTTGCTAAACCTTTGACTGATTTGACCAAAAAGGGAGCTGATGTTGCTGATTGGTCCCCTGCTGCTGTGGAGGCCTTTCGGGAGCTTAAGCGCCGCTTTTCTCGCCCCCCTGTGTTGCGTCAGCCTGATGTTACTCTTCCTTTTCAGGTTGAGGTCGATGCTTCCGAGATCGGAGCTGGGGCGGTCTTGTCGCAGAAAAGTTCCGACTGCTCCGTGATGAGACCTTGTGCGTTCTTTTCTCGAAAATTTTCGCCCGCCGAGCGAAATTATGATATTGGTAATCGGGAGCTTTTGGCTATGAAGTGGGCTTTTGAGGAGTGGCGTCATTGGCTTGAGGGGGCTAGACATCAGGTGGTGGTATTGACCGATCACAAGAATTTGATTTATCTTGAGTCTGCCAGGCGCCTGAATCCTAGACAGGTGCGCTGGTCGTTGTTTTTCTCTCGGTTTAATTTTGTGGTCTCATACTTACCAGGTTCTAAAAATGTGAAGGCGGATGCCCTTTCTAGGAGTTTTGAGCCTGATTCCCCTGGTGATTCTGAACCTACAGGTATCCTTAAGGATGGGGTGATATTATCTGCTGTTTCCCCAGACCTGCGACGGGCTTTGCAGGAGTTTCAGGCGGATAGACCTGATCGTTGCCCGCCTGGTAGACTGTTTGTTCCTGATGATTGGACCAGTAGAGTCATCTCGGAGGTTCATTCTTCTGTGTTGGCAGGTCATCCCGGGATCTTTGGTACCAGGGATTTGGTGGCTAGGTCCTTCTGGTGGCCTTCCCTGTCTCGAGATATACGAGTTTTTGTGCAGTCTTGTGATGTTTGTGCTCGGGCCAAACCTTGTTGTTCTCGGGCTAGCGGATTGTTGTTATCTTTGCCTATTCCGAAGAAGCCTTGGACTCACATCTCTATGGATTTTATTTCTGATCTCCCTGTTTCTCAGAAAATGTCTGTCATCTGGGTGGTGTGTGACCGTTTTTCAAAGATGGTTCATTTGGTGCCCTTGCCTATGTTGCCTTCCTCATCCGAGTTGGTTCCTCTGTTTTTTCAAAATGTGGTTCGCTTGCATGGTATTCCGGAGAATATCGTTTCTGACAGGGGGACCCAGTTCGTGTCTAGATTTTGGCGGGCGTTCTGTGCTAGGATGGGCATTGATTTGTCTTTTTCGTCTGCGTTCCATCCTCAGACTAATGGCCAGACTGAGCGAACTAATCAGACCTTGGAGACTTATTTGAGGTGTTTTGTGTCTGCGGATCAGGATGACTGGGTTGCCTTTTTGCCGTTGGCGGAGTTTGCCCTCAATAATCGGGCTAGTTCTGCCACTTTGGTTTCTCCTTTCTTTTGCAATTCGGGGTTTCATCCTCGTTTTTCTTCCGGTCAGGTGGAGTCTTCGGATTGTCCTGGAGTGGATACTGTGGTGGATAGGTTGCATCGGATTTGGGGACAGGTGGTGGACAATTTGGAGTTGTCCCAGGAGAAGACTCGGCATTTTGCTAACCGCCGTCGTCGTGTTGGTCCTCGTCTTCGTGTTGGGGACTTGGTGTGGTTGACTTCTCGTTTTGTCCCTATGAGGGTTTCTTCTCCTAAGTTTAAGCCTCGGTTCATCGGCCCGTATAAGATTTTGGAGATTCTTAACCCCGTGTCCTTTCGATTGGACCTCCCAGCATCTTTTTCTATCCATAATGTCTTCCATCGGTCATTATTGCGCAGGTATGAGGTACCGGTTGTGCCTTCCGTTGAGCCTCCCGCTCCGGTGTTGGTTGAGGGTGAATTGGAGTACGTTGTGGAGAAGATCTTGGACTCCCGTGTTTCCAGACGGAAACTTCAGTATCTGGTCAAGTGGAAGGGCTACGGTCAAGAGGATAATTCTTGGGTGACAGCCTCTGATGTTCATGCCTCTGATTTGGTCCGTGCCTTTCATAGGGCTCGTCCTGATCGCCCTGGTGGTTCTTGTGAGGGTTCGGTGCCCCCTCCTTGAGGGGGGGTACTGTTGTGAGTTTGGTTTTTGGGCTCCCCCGGTGGTCACTGGTGGTACTGGACTTGTGTGCTTCACTTTCTCTGTTCACCTGTTTCCATCAGGATATGGGTGTATCCTATTTAGCCTTGCTGCTCAGTTATTCTAGTGCCGGCCATCAATGTAACCAGAGCCTTTCTGTTGCATGTTCCTGCTTCTAGACTACTATCAGCTAAGTTGGACTCTTAGTCCTAAGTTTGTTTTGCATTTTTGTTCCAGTTCACAGTTATGTTATTTTTCTGTAGCTGGAAGCTCTTGTGGGCCGAAATTGCCACTCCGGTGTCATGAGTTGACACATGAGTCTTAAAGTAATTTCGGGATGGTATTTTAATAGGGTTTTCAGCTGACCGTGAAGTTCCCTACTGTATCTTCTTGCTATCTAGTAAGCGGACCTCGCTTTGCTGAACCTACCTTCATACTGCGTATGTCTTTTCCTCTGAACTCACCGTCAATATATGTGGGGGGCTTCTGTCTCCTTTTTGGGGGAATTTCCCTAGAGGTAAGCCAGGTCTGTCTTTTCCTCTATTAGGGTTAGTTAGTCCTCCGGCTGGCGCTAGGCGTCTAGGGATAAAACGTAGGTACGCCACCCGGCCACTGTTAGTTGTGTGGTAGGTTTAGCTCACGGTCAGCTCGAGATTCCATCACCCAAGAGCTGTTCTGTTATTTATGTTCTCTGACGTTCCCTTGCCATTGGGAACCATGACAACGGGGCATGTCGGGAAGGGGTTAAAGAGACGCCATCATCAGAAAATTACCTATTGTTTTTAAATCAGTTTTTTGTGTTAGATTTTTTCTTTTGACAATATTTGGATCCAATCTTTATTTTAAAAAAAACTAAATTAGTAATCTTAATTTTTACACTGGCTAGTGAGGCTTTTATAGGTTCATATTTATTGACTTTTCAGGAAGAGTTTTCAGCAGGCTCCTTATCATCAGAGGCAGGATTACAGTGACAGGTATATCTGTTATGGACCTGGTGGTTAGGAGCACCCGAAATGACCTGATGGTTAAAATGGAAAACCTGGGACAAGCTCTGAGGAAGTGGTAACTCTACTGACCGCAATCCCTAATCCTATCACACACACTAGAAATAGCCGTGGAGCGTACCTAACTCCCTAGACGCCTCTTCACAGCCTAAGAGCTAACTACCCCTAAAGATAGAAATAGCAGCCTAACTTGCCTCAGAGAAATTCCCCAAAGTAAAGGCAGCCCCCCACAAATATTGACTGTGAGTTAAGAGGGAAGTAACAAACACAGGAATGAAACAGATTTTAGCAAAGGAGGCCGAATCTTCTCTAAATAGACAGAGGATAGGAAAGGGAACTATGCGGTCAGTATAAAAAACTACAAAAACCACGCAGAGTGTGCAAAAAGACCTCCACACCGACTCACGGTGTGGAGGTGCAGCTCTGCACCCCCAGAGCTTCCAGCTAGCAAGGAAATATCATAATAGCAGGCTGGACTGAAACATAGCATGTACTGAAAAATATATTCAAAAACCGATTAACAGCAAATGACTAGCAAGGACTTAGCTTCTGCTGGAGTAGACAGGTCATCTGAGAAATCCAAGAGAGATCTGAACCAGTACTGAGACATTGACAGCTAGCATGTACTAACGACCTGGGCAGAGTTAAATAGGGAAGCAAGCAGAAGCAATAAACGAGGGCAGCTGAGAAGCCAACCTCAAAGATCAGCAGTTCCACTCAAAGCCACCAGAGGGTGTCCAAGGACAGAACTCACCAAAGTACCATTCACGACCACAGGAGGGAGCCCGAGAACGGAATTCACAACAGTACCCCCCCTTAAGGAGGGGTCACCGAACCCTCACCAGAACCCCCAGACCGATCAGGACGAGCAAAATGAAAGGCACGAACCAAATCGGCAGCATGGACATCGGAGGCAACAACCCAGGAATTATCCTCCTGACCATAGCCCTTCCATTTAACCAAGTACTGAAGCTTCCGTCTCGAAATACGAGAATCCAGAATCTTCTCCACCACATACTCCAACTCCCCCTCAACCAACACCGGAGCAGGAGGATCAACGGAAGGAACCATAGGTGCCACATATCTCCGCAACAACGACCTATGGAACACATTATGGATGGCAAAAGAAGTTGGAAGGGCCAAACGAAACGACACAGGATTGATAATTTCAGAAATCTTATAAGGACCAATGAAATGAGGCTTGAACTTAGGAGAAGAAACCTTCATAGGAACATAACGAGAAGACAACCAAACCAAATCCCCAACACGAAGTCGGGGACCAACACAGCGACGGCGGTTAGCAAAACGTTGCGCCTTCTCCTGAGACAACGTCAAATTGTCCACCACGTGAGTCCAAATTTGTTGCAACCTGTCCACCACAGAATCCACACCAGGACAGTCAGAAGGCTCAACCTGCCCTGAAGAAAAACGAGGATGAAAACCAGAATTACAAAAAAAAGGCGAAACCAAAGTAGCAGAACTAGCCCGATTATTAAGGGCGAACGGCAAGAAGGTCACCCAATCATCCTGATCAGCAGAAACAAAGCATCTCAGATAGGTTTCCAAGGTCTGATTGGTTCGTTCGGTTTGGCCATTTGTCTGAGGATGGAACGCTGAAGAAAAAGACAAATCAATGCCCATCTTAGCACAAAAGGACCGCCAAAACCTAGAAATAAATTGAGAACCTCTGTCCGACACAATGTTCTCCGGAATGCCATGCAAACGAACCACATGCTGAAAAAATAATGGAACCAAATCAGAGGAGGAAGGCAATTTAGGCAAGGGTACCAAATGGACCATCTTAGAAAACCGATCACAAACCACCCAGATGACAGACATCCTTTGAGAGACAGGAAGATCAGAAATAAAATCCATGGAAATATGTGTCCAGGGCCTCTTCAGGACATGCAAAGGCAAAAGCAACCCACTGGCACGAGAACAGCAAGGTTTGGCCCGAGCACAAATCCCACAGGACTGCACAAACGAACGCACATCCCGTGACAAGGAAGGCCACCAAAAGGACCTGGCAACCAAATCTCTGGTACCAAAAATCCCAGGATGACCAGCCAACACCGAACAATGAACCTCAGAAATAACCCTACTAGTCCATCTATCAGGGACAAACAGTTTCTCCACTGGGCAGCGGTCAGGTCTATCAGCCTGAAACTCCTGCAGCACCCGCCGCAAATCAGGGAGATGGCAGACAGAATCACCCCCTTTTTAAGAATACCAGCCGGCTCAGGGACTCCCGGAGAATCAGGCAAAAAACTCCTAGAAAGGGCATCAGCCTTCACATTCTTAGATCCCGGAAGGTATGAGACCACAAAATCGAAACGGGAGAAAAACAGTGACCATCGAGCCTGTCTAGGGTTCAACCGCTTGGCGGACTCGAGGTAAGTCAGATTCTTGTGATCAGTCAGGACCACCACACGATGTTTGGCTCCCTCAAGCCAATGTCGCCACTCCTCAAATGCCCACTTCATAGCCAACAACTCCCGATTGCCGACATCATAATTACGCTCGGCAGGCGAAAACTTTCTAGAAAAGAAAGCACACGGCTTCATCAAGGAGCCATCCGAACTTCTCTGAGACAAAACAGCCCCTGCCCCAATCTCAGAAGCATCAACCTCGACCTGAAAAGGGAGCAAAACATCTGGCTGACGCAACACAGGGGCCGAAGTAAAACGACGTTTAAGCTCCTGAAAGGCCTCAATGGCCACAGGGGACCAGTTCACCACATCAGCGCCTTTCTTCGTCAAATCAGTCAAAGGCTTAACCACACTAGAAAAATTAGCGATGAAGCGACGGTAAAAATTAGCAAAGCCCAGGAACTTCTGAAGACTCTTCACAGATGTAGGTTGAGTCCAATCATAAATGGCCTGAACTTTAACAGGATCCATCTCGATAGTAGAAGGGGAAATAATGAAGCCCAAAAAGGAAACCTTCTGAACTCCAAAGAGGCATTTAGAGCCCTTCACAAACAACGCATTAGCACGAAGGACCTGGAACACCATCCTGACCTGCCTTACATGAGACTCCCAATCATCCGAAAAGACCAAAATATCGTCCAAATATACGATCATGAACCTATCCAGATACTTCCGGAAGATGTCGTGCATAAAGGACTGAAACACAGATGGAGCATTAGAAAGACCGAATGGCATCACCAGGTACTCAAAATGGCCCTCGGGCGTATTAAATGCTGTTTTCCATTCATCGCCCTGTTTAATACGCACAAGATTATACGCCCCTCGAAGGTCAATCTTGGTAAACCAACTAGCCCCCTTAATCCGAGCAAACAAATCAGACAACAGAGGCAAAGGGTACTGAAATTTGACCGTGATTTTATTGAGAAGGCGATAATCTATGCAGGGTCTCAGAAAGCCATCCTTCTTGGCCACAAAAAAGAACCCTGCTCCCAACGGCGATGAAGACGGGCGAATATGTCCTTTCTCCAAGGACTCCTTTACATAACTCAGCATAGCGGCATGTTCTGGCACAGATAAATTGAACAGTCGGCCCTTAGGGAACTTACTACCAGGAGTCAAATTAATAGCGCAATCACAGTCCCTATGAGGAGGTAGGGCACTGGACTTGAGCTCATCAAATACATCCTGGTAATCTGACAAAAACTCAGGGACTTCAGAAGGAGTGGAAGAAGAAATTGACATCAAAGGAACATCACCATGTATCCCTTGACAACCCCAACTAGACACAGACAGTGATTTCCAATCCAGTACTGGATTATGAACCTGTAACCATGGCAACCCCAACACGACAACATCATGCAAATTATGCAACACCAAAAAGCGAATATTTTCCTGATGTGCGGGAGCCATGTACATGGTCAGCTGAGTCCAGTACTGAGGTTTATTCTTGGCCAATGGCGTAGCATCAATTCCCCTTAAGGGAATAGGATTCTGCAAAGGCTCCAAGGAAAAACCATAGCACCTGGCAAACTCCAAGTCCATCAAGTTCAGGGCAGCGCCCGAATCCACAAATGCCATAACAGAGTAGGACGACAGTGAGCAAATCAGAGTAACAGATAAGAGAAATTTAGGCTGCAAGGTACTAATGGTGACAGACCTAGCGAACCTCTTAGTGCGCTTAGGACAATCAGAGATAGCATGAGAGGAGTCACCACAGTAAAAACACAGCCTATTCTGACATCTGTGTTTTTGCCGTTCAGCTCTGGTCAAAGTCCTATCACATTGCATAGGCTCAGGCCTCCGCTCAGAGGACACCGCCAAATGGTGCACAACTTTGCGCTCGCGCAAACGCCGATCAATCTGAATGGCCAAAGACATTGACTCATTCAGACCAGCAGGCGTGGGGAACCCCACCATAACATCCTTAAGGGCTTCAGAAAGACCCTTTCTGAAAATTGCTGCCAGGGCATACTCATTCCATTGAGTAAGCACAGACCACTTTCTAAACTTCTGGCAATATACTTCTGCCTCATCCTGACCCTGACACAGAGTCAGCAAGATCTTTTCTGCCTGATCCACAGAATTAGGTTCATCATAAAGCAATCCAAGCGCTAGAAAAAATGCATCCACATTAAGCAATGCAGGATTTCCTGGCTCATGGGAGAATGCCCAGTCTTGCGGGTCACCACGCAACAAAGACATAATAATCTTTACTTGCTGAATGGGATCACCAGAGGAGCGGGGTTTCAGAGCAAGAAACAGTTTACAATTATTTTTGAAATTCAAAAATTTAGATCTATCCCCAGAAAACAAATCAGGAATTGGAATTCTAGGCTCTAACATCGGATTCTGAACTACATAATCTTGAATACTCTGTACCCTAGCAGTGAGTTGATCCACACAAGAGGACAAACCTTGAATATCCATATCTACACCTGAGTCCTGAACCACCCAGAGGTTAAGGGGAAAAGAAAGACAAAACAAGCTGCAAAGAAAAAAAAAAATTGACTCAGAACTTCTCTTTTCCCTCTTTTGAGATGCATTAACACTTTGTAGGCCAGCTGTACTGTTATGGACCTGGTGGTTAGGAGCACCCGAAATGACTGATGGTTAAAATGGAAAACCTGGGACAAGCTCTGAGGAAGTGGTAACTCTACTGACCGCAATCCCTAATCCTATCACACACACTAGAAATAGCCGTGGAGCGTACCTAACTCTCCCTAGACGCCTCTTCACAGCCTAAGAGCTAACTACCCCTAAAGATAGAAATAGCAGCCTAACTTGCCTCAGAGAAATTCCCCAAAGTAAAGGCAGCCCCCCACAAATATTGACTGTGAGTTAAGAGGGAAGTAACAAACACAGGAATGAAACAGATTTTAGCAAAGGAGGCTGAATCTTCTCTAAATAGACAGAGGATAGGAAAGGGAACTATGCGGTCAGTATAAAAAACTACAAAAACCACGCAGAGTGTGCAAAAAGACCTCCACACCGACTCACGGTGTGGAGGTGCAGCTCTGCACCCCCAGAGCTTCCAGCTAGCAAGGAAATATCATAATAGCAGGCTGGATTGAAACATAGCATGTACTGAAAAATATATTCAAAAACCGATTAACAGCAAATGACTAGCAAGGACTTAGCTTCTGCTGGAGTAGACAGGTCATCTGAGAAATCCAAGAGAGATCTGAACCAGTACTGAGACATTGACAGCTGGCATGTACTAACGACCTGGGCAGAGTTAAATAGGGAAGCAAGCAGAAGCAATAAGCGAGGGCAGCTGAGAAGCCAACCTCAAAGATCAGCAGTTCCACTCAAAGCCACCAGAGGGTGTCCAAGGACAGAACTCACCAAAGTACCATTCACGACCACAGGAGGGAGCCCGAGAACGGAATTCACAACATATATCTCCCCTATACTCAGCTGATAACAAAGAATCCACCTGTCACAATAGGTGTTGTCACAACTTATCCTGTTCCCCTTTACAATGACCTTTGCACATGCTCATTAGATGCTTCAATACAAAAGATAGGGTCAGAGTCTGTTTGTTGTGGCCAATGTACATGTGTTGTTTCCTTAAACAACAGAAAATTGTGGCCAGTGAGAGAATTGTAAGATTTATTTTTTAATGCAGCTTGTGATACAAGGAAAAAAACACTGCCAAAAAATAATTAAAAAAATACATTCAGCACAAAAACCTTATTTAAAAATATTGTATTTTCTGATGATAGCTCCCTTTCAAAGTTTCTCTAGGTAAAGAATGTGTACACTTTCGGTGACTTTTATTTAATAAATGCATATGCTTCAAACATTTGTCTGTCTGTTTCTCCTATCAGCTCATTTATGACCGCAAAGTTCAGCTCCACATTGATGTGGTCTCTAGTCATAAATTAGCACAGAACAGCTCAGGTAAAATAAAAGCAGATAAGATTTACAAACTGTCTCTCAAAATGAGCTCACTGATGGATTCTTAGATAATTCATTCTACAGTAAGAATTGTGTAAGGAAACAAACCTGCCTAATAATAATAATAATATTAAGAATAATAATAATCTTTATTTTTATATAGCGCTAACATGCAGCACTTTACAGACATGATCATCACTATCCCCAATGGGGCTCACAATCTAAATTCCCTATCAGTATGTCTTTGGAATGTGGGAGGTAACCGGAGTACCCGGAGGAAACCCACGCAAACACGGGAAGAACATACAAACTCCTTGCAGATGTTGTTCTTGATGGGAATAAACCCAAGACTCCAGCTCTGCAAGGCTAACCACTGAGCCACCGTGCTGCCCATAAAAGCTAAATAACGCAATATTTTATGAAATACCATTGCAAAAATGATTTTTAGCCCCAAATAGATTCATTTAAGCAAAAACAACAAAACATCTGCTCTTGAAGGTTTCAATATCATTTATAAAAGCTATGCATATATTTTGTGGCACACAAGCGTACATTTTCTGAACGAACATGTTTCAAGCTTACCCTCCCTTCACTAATCTTAGATTTATCTCCAACTTTGACGAAACAGAAACCCATTGACATAAAATAGTCTCAGTTCATAATAATTCTGATGCTTAATGCAGTGCAATAATCACAGCAATTTACACCCACTAATCCCTTTGTTTCAGTTGCATCATCATAATCAGAAAATAAGCATTTAAAGCTAAAAACAGAGAAAAAAAATGTCCTGAAAATATGGGATACACAGATATTTTTTTTTCCAAAACCTAAACATTTCAGGTTGTGGACAGAACCGAATCATCTTTTTGATCAAAGGTATACTGTAGTAGTAGTAGAAACCTTGAAACCACGGCAGTGCGCTTAGAGCTCCAATCCATCAGCGGATTAGCATTCATTTTATTTTTCTCTTTATTACACTTTGCTATTGCATTCATCTCTATATTGATCTGAGCCTTTTTAAAGAAGAGCTGTCACCAGGTGAAAAGTTGATCGATTTGTTGTTTTTATTTTATTCCTGCTATTCCCATATGAGTATTCTGTTATGTTTTTAAAATCCGTCATGCGGTAAAAGAGACATGGGCCTTTTTATTTACTGCAACTTTTTACTATTCCAAGGGGGAGGGGCCCACAGGGCAATTATGCAGAGGAACCTAAAGACACACCCCAGAAAATCCTGTGAGCAATGCCCTCTTTGTAAAGATGATAAAAATTAAATCTAAATAAAAGGCCCGAATCTCTGGAATTGTATGGCGGATTTGTGGATTTATATAAAAACTAAAAAAACAACAACAAAAAAACAGAATACTCAGGGGAGCAGCGATAATAAAATGTGAGCAAAAACTGGCCACCGGGTTACAGGTCCTCTTTAAGCGTTTTTATACTTCTCTAAGATAGATGCCTATTGTCATGTGGTATGATGGTACTAATAAAAGTATTGCATTTATAGATATAACCTGAGATTACAGTAAAATTCTTACATGAATCCGGTGCCCTCTTTTCTAATCTTTTGTCCAAATGTACAAATCAAATGCAAAGAAATGTAAAGTAAAGAAAAAGTGTGGTGTAATTTATTTCAAAAGGGAGCTTGAAATTGAAACCACAAAAAAATAACATTAAATCGCTAGGATTTATCATCACTTTGTCAGCAGGGGTCCAACTGCCTTGATATTTGTTTAATAGGTGGCCGGACCTAAAGCATCCGAAAGATCACGTTTAAAATTAACATGTTTCATATATCATGTAGCACCCAACCTTTCCTAGTCCAATATCTTTAAGAATTAGCTGTCAAGGCTCATTTATAGTCAGCAAATGAACGATCATAAGAATTCTTATTACCGGTCAGTCTATGTAGCTATGACACCAATCTGTTAGGAATGGCGGAACGCACCAAATAATAAATAGAGAGGATATGAGGTGCGTTCGCAGTCCGGGGTCCACCGTGCAGAAAGGATACCTGCTGCTCGGTACTGGCAGACTAGATGGCGGTATAATGTGAATACACACATGGGTTAGCTTCACCCGGTATGAAGGATGCGAACCCTGTTGCATCACAGTGCTGCGATGCCGCACAGAGAGCGCAAGTAAAGAGTCACAGAACTCTGCTCCAAGACACGGGGAAAGAGTCCCTTTAGACCTCTTATGCTCGACACCGCTACTGTGGTGTCAGGGATAGAACAGAACTAATAATTTATCGCACAAGAGTTTGTACAACACCGCTCTGGCAGATGCCACTAACCACCCTAACCAGGGCCAGGAAAGCGCACGGCGACTCACTGTCAGTCGCTGCTGAGAGACGCTGAATTGTGTGCTAGATGTGCAGAGTAGCACTGTCTGGCGCTAGGTAGCTTCCACCATTCGCGAGCAGGCAATAACACTAGGGATGGGAATGATTCGGAGCTTTGATCCATCTACAGGCATACATCCACACACACACATTAGCAAGTTTACACTAGCGCATGGCCGAGCGGCCATGTAAACGTTTTATAGCAGTAGCGCTCCAAAAATTGGACCTTCCTGATGGTCCAATAGGAGCCGCAACAGGACCTGAGCATGTGACCCCCGACCCCCAACGAGAGGTCATCCCATGGGCATGCTCAGTATGAGAAAAGCAGAAAGGGATGCTGATCAGTGCTGGCTACAAAGGCAGAGCCTGGAAAGGCAGAGCCTGGAAAGGCAGCAGTAACCATCTGCACAGTATCAGCTTTAGCCAGGTGCTGGGACCGACGTCTCCGCTGAGCAGGCTCCACTGCGGCTAGAGGAGAATGGGAGACCGCAGCAGACATGGTTCAAGATTCCCCCATGCAGCAGCAGGAACTTGACACCTAACATGGGCCCACTCCTCCTTGGGACTCGCTATGTTCAAAGGCTGCAATGAGCAGCGGAGCCTGAATGTGCTCCATGGGTTCCCAGGTTCTGTTCTCTGGGCCGTGTCCCTTCCAGTCCATCAGATAGTGTTTTTTGCCTTGTACCACCTTGCACACCAAGATAGAGTTCATCTCGTACTCTGTGGATGAACCCGATGTCCCGGCAGATGATTCGGAAAACCGGGACATATAGATGGGCTTTAAGAGGGATACATGAAAAGTGTCGGTGACATCTAGGCATGGAAGAAGAGCCAAACGGTAGACCACAGGGTTAACCTGTTCCAGAACCTTGAAAGGGCCTATGTAGCGAGGCGCAAACTTAGTGGACTCAACTCGCAGCCTGATGTTACGGGCGGAGAGCCACACTAAGCCACCAGCAGCAAAGGTTGGAGCGGGGCGCCGGTGTGCATTGGCAGAAACCCTCATTCTTTCCTTGGAGGCCCGAATGGCATCCTGTGTGCAGTCCCAAATGTCACGTGCCTCCACCGCCCAGTCTGCCACCCTAGAATCGGTGGATGATACGGGCATGGGTACAGGGACACGCAGATGCTGGCCGTAATTAAGGAGGAATGGGGTCTGCCTGGTGGAGTCAGCTACAGCTTTGTTCAAAGCAAATTCCACCCATGATAGCAAAGATGCCCAGTTATCCTGCCTGGCAGAGACAAAATGTCGCAGGTATGTGACCAGAGTCTGGTTGGCCCTCTCTACCAACCCATTTGTCTTGGGATGGTACGCAGAAGAGAGATTCAGCTCAATGCTGAGTAAATGACAGATCTCTCTCCAGAACCAATATGCAAGCTGGGGACCCCAGTCACTGATAATTTTGTCAGGCATGCCATGTAGATGGAAAACATGCTTAATGAACAACACCGCCAAGGCCCGTGCAGAAGCTGTCTGCCACTGGCAGGGGGTAAAGGAGCCCAGCAGGCTGTTGCCGATGAGACTGATTCTTGGTGCATGAGACACATGCCCGAATATAGTCCTCAACGTCACGGGCCATATCCGGCCACCAGTACATCCTCGCCAGAAGCTCAGATGTCCTCTTGGTCCCAAAATGTTCACCCACCCTGGATGAGTGAGCCCAAGAGAGAACCCCGGTCTCAAATTAGATGAATGAAAGTCTTGCCTGGGGGCACAGACTCTAGCAAAACCGGAGCCACAGTTCTCCTCCTCCTCTGATGACACTAAGGAGCCAGAGAGAGCGTCGACATGAGCGTTCTTCTCCCTGGAGAGAAAATGGAGGGTAAAGTGGAACCGGGAGAAGAACAGGGACCATCTTGCCTGGCGAGAGTTTAGCCGGAGGGCGGTTTTGCACACCAAATTTTGTGGTCGGTGAAAACTTGGAAGGGAAAGTAATCCCCCTCTAGGAGGCGTCTCCACTCCGAAAATGCCAACTTCATGTCTAGCAACTCCCTATCCCTGATGGAATAATTCCTCTCCGCTGGTGTGAAGGTCTTAGAGAACAAGAAGCAAGGATGCTTCCGACCTTCAGCATCGTTCTGGAAGAGGACTGCCCCAGCACCGACGGAAGAGGCATCCACCTCCATGATAAATGGTTTATCAACATCGGGGCGATGTAAAATGGGAGCACCAGCAAAGTGTGACTTGATAGAGAGGAAGGCCTTGGAGACCTCCTCTGACCACAAATTGGGATTAGCTCCCTTCTTGGTGAGTGCAACTAGGGGAGCTAGGAAAGTTGAGAAGTGGGGAATAAACTGGCGATAATAGTTGATGAACCCCATAAAGAGCTGCACCGCTTTGAGAGAATGGGGTTCCTGCCAGTCCATCACAGCCTGTATCTTGGCGGGATCCATAGCCAATCCATGGGCCGAGATGATATAGCCCAGCAAAGGCAAAGACTCCTGCTCAAACACACACTTCTCCAACTTGGCATAGAGGGAGTTTGCCCATAGGAGGTCGAAGACTTTGCAAACATCTCTCCAATGGGAGTCTATATCTGGAGAGTAGATGAGAATATCATAAAGATAGACTACAACCGAGGTGGAGAGCATATCCTGGAAGATATCGTTCACAAAGTCTTGGAAAATGGCTGGGGCATTACAGAGTCCGAAGGGCATCACCAGGTATTCATAGTGCCCATCCCTGGTGTTAAAAGCCGTCTTCCATTCGTCCCCCTCACGGATGCGAATCAGGTTGTAAGCACCCCGCAGATCTATGCTCACCGAAGCCTATGAAAGAGCTCAGATATCAGGGGTAGTGGGTACTTATTCTTAATGGTGATGGGGTTAAGACTAGTGATGAGCGAATATACTCGTTACTCGAGATTTCTCGAGCATGCTCGGGGGTCCTTCGAGTATTTTTTAGTGCTCGGAGATTTAGTTTTTCTTGCCGCAGCTGAATGATTTACATCTGTTAGCCAGCATAAGTACATGTGGGGATTCCCTAGCAACCAGGCAACCCCCACATGTACTTATGCTGGCTAACAGATGTAAATAATTTAGCTGCGGCAAGAAAAATGAAATCTCCGAGCACTAAAAAATACTCGGAGGACCCCCGAGCATGCTCGAGAAATCTCAAGTAACGAGTATATTCGCTCATCACTAGTTAAGACCCCTGTAGTCTATGCATGGACGTAGTTCTCCTTTCTTCTTCTGCACGAAGAAGAACCCAACCCCTGCAGGTGACACTGACTTCCTAATGAATCCTCTTGCCAGATTCCCCTGGATCTACAAGGACATTGCCTCCATCTCCGGGAGAGATAACGGATAGACTCAACCCCGGGGAGGCTCAGCACCAGGCAAGAGGTCAATAGGACCGTCATAGGGGCGGTGAGGTGGAAGGGTCTCTGCAGCCCTCTTGGAGAACATGTCCGCATAGGGCCAATAGTGCTTGGGGAGAGAGGAAAGATCTGCGGGTACCTCAGTAGTAGCAACCTGAATGCACTCCCTCTGACATCTACCCTCACAAGATTCACTCCATCCCAAAATTCTACCTGTGGACCACTCTATATGAGGGGAGTGGTATCCTTAACAGGACCTCATCTATTCCCTCAGGAATGACGAGTAAAGAAATAATCTCCTCATGGGATGGCAACATAGTAAGAGTAAATGGGATGGTCTGGTGTGTTATCTGTGAGGGCAGTGTCGACCCATTCACCACTCGTACGGTCACTAGTTTTGCGAGCATCACCAGAGGTATTGCGTGCCATTGGGAGAAGGCAGAAGACATGAAGTTGCCCTCCGCCCCTGAATCCACGCAAAGCTCTACTGTATGAGTGGATGGGCCTAAAGTAATTGTCCCCTTGAAGGACAATTTGGAGGAAAATGTCACCGTATCTAGTGTACCTCCTCCGTTTTCCCAACCGCTGGGGACATTTCCTGGCATAATGTCCCGACTGCTGGCAGACTGGACAGACCTTGAGTGCACGAGCGGTCCGGGACTTAGACCACGCTCATGACACCTCCACAGCCTCATATGGCTCGGATGCCTGGACCAGAGATCTCAGAGGTTTAGCGAATGTGGGAGCCAGCCGAAACCTCTGCCTATACTGGGCTTGCTCCAACCTTCACTCGTTAAAACGAAGGTCGATGTGGGTAGATATAGTTATTAGCTCCTCCACTGTGGCAGGAATCTCCCTAGTGGCCAAGGTGTCCTTCACATGGTCAGCCAGCCCCCTCCAAAATACAGGGATGAGGGCTTTATCTGGCCACTCCAGCTCAGATGCTAAAGTCCGGAAGTGAACAGAAAAATGACTGACTATGGATGAACCCTGTGTCAATGCCAGCAGTTGGAGCACCATATCATGGGTGACTTGGGGTCCCAAAAAGACCTGTTTCCTTGTGCTCAGAAACTGCGGAGCACTCTGCACCACATGATTGTCACGCTCCCACAGTGGCATAGCCCACTCCAACACCCTGTCCGACAAGAGAGATATAATGAATCCCACTTTAGCCCGCTCTGAGGGGAAACGTGCAGCCAGGGGCTCAAGGTGAATCGCACACTGGTTCACGAATCCCCTACAAGGCTTGCTATCACCAGAGTAGTTATCTGGCAGCAGGAGGCGGGATAAGGTCGGAACAGGAGTGGTAGTGGATAAAGTGACTGCAGCTGCGCTAGCAGCCTGAACAGCTACTGCGGTAACATCCACAGCTGAGGTTGTGCGCTCGAGAGCCGCCAACCTGCCCCCCAGCTGCTGGATGTACCGCTGCAGTCGCTGTTCGTCCGTCATTACTAGCTAGACCCTGGCGCTAGTGTAATGTTAGGACTGGTGGAACGCACCAAATAATAATAATAATAATAATCTTTATTTATATAGCGCCAACATATTCCGCAGCACTTTACAATTAAGTGGGGACATATACAGACAAATTCAATACAAGTTAAGACAATTTAAACAGTGACATTAGGGGTGAGGTCCCTGCTCGCAAGCTTACAACCTACAAGATAATAATCAGTAGAGAGGATATGAGGCACGTTCGCAGTCCGGAGTCCACCGTGAAGAATGGATACCTGCTGCTTGGTAATGGCAGACTAGATGGCAGTATAATGTGAATACACACACGGGTTAGCTTCACCCGGTATGAAGGAAGCGAACCCTGTTGCGTAACAGGGCCGCGATACCACACAGAGAGCGCAAGTAAAGAGTCACAGAACTCTGTCCCAAGACATGGGGAAAGAGTTCCTCTAGACCTCTTACGCTCCACACCGCTACTCAGGTCAGGGATAGAACAGAACTAATAATTTACCGCACAAGAGTGTGTACAACGCCGCTCTGGCGGACGCCACTAACCACTCTAACCAGGGCCAGGAAAGCGCACTAAGCGCACGGCGCCGCACTGGGGGTCGCTGCTGAGAGACACTGAATTGTGTGCTGGATGTGCAGAGTAGCACTGTCTGGTGCTAGGTAGCTTCCACCATTCGCGAGCAAGCAACAACACTAGGGATGGGAATGATTCGGAGCTTTCATCCATCTACAGGCATACATCCACACACACATTAGCAAGTTTACACTAACACATGGCCGAGCGGCCATGCGAACCTTTTATAGCAGTAGCGCTCCAGGACCTTCCTGATGGCCCAATAGGAGCCTCAACAGGACCTGAGCATGTGACCCCTGACCTCCAATGGGTGACCCCTGACCTCCAATGGGAGGTCATCCCGTGGGCATGCTCAGTATGGGAAAAGCAGGACTTAGTCCCAGAAAGGCCTGCTCGCTGCTGATCAGTGCTGGCTACAAATGCAGAGCCTGGAAAGAAAGCAGTAACCATTCGCACAGTATCAGCTTGAGCCAGACGCTGGGACCAACATCTACGCTGAGCAGGTTCCACTGTGGCTGGAGGAGAATGGGAGACTGCAGCGGACATGGTTCGAGATTCCCCCTGTGCAGGGGTGGGACTCGACACCAATCAGCTGACGGGAGCATTTATGGGACATGAAAATTGGTCAGTGGTTAGCACTGTTGCTTTGCAGCATTGGGGTCCTGGGTTCAAATCCCATCAATGACAACATCTGCAAGGAGTTTGTATGTTCTCTCCGTGTTTGCGTGGGTGTTCTCCAGTTGCCTCCCACACTCCATAGACATACTGATAGGCAGAGGCGTAGCTAGAGCTTTTGCCGCCCGGGGCTGTTCCCGAGTTTGGCGCCCCCCCCCCCCCCCCGGCTCAATACACACAAAGGTTACCAAAAATAGTCAGGACAACACGCACAGAAACAAAACTCTATTTCTTCACTCAGCTGATGTTCAATAGACAGACCAGACACCATATCACCACAGTGACCTATAATACTATCTACAAGGCACAAATACCGCCACACCATGACCAGATGACATTACCACCACAGTGATCGAATAATATCAAATACAAGGAACAAACACCACAACATCATGACCAGACCACATATTACCACCACATAGTGACTGAATACTACAATACTGATCAATAATAAAAAAAAACCACAATACTATCACCATAAGTGCCATTATACGCAGGAGATCTGTACTTAGTGTGCAGCGTCTGTGTATAGGTAATACAGTGATCACCGGTGACATAGACAGGACCTCAGTATATAGTATACAGTGTATAGTGTCAGTGTATAGGTAACACACTGACTCACCAGTGACGTCTCTAGGTGAAGTCCTTCATCTTTCATCCCGCACAGACCGCCATCACTTCATCCAGCCAGGACTCGTCTCTGCAGGAAATAACACAGTTATCTCGAGTTCCACTTGCATAACACATTACTTAATTTTCCCAACTTCTACATTACACCACATGAAGAAGGCGACATAGTGTCACTCTGCACAGTAATAGGACCGCCCCACCATTTAAAACAGTATACTCAAAAAATAAAATAAATACATCACTGCAGTAATAATATCCCTTAATTAGCCCCTATGGTAATAATATTCGCCATCCTGGCCCCCGTGTGTCTCATTCCTGGCTTCAGCCATATGTTTTCCCATCCTGCCCTAATGAGTATCCATTCTGCCCCATATGATCTCCCCATCCTGCCCCATCTGTCTCCATCGTATCCATCCTGCCCCATGATCCTGCCCCATCTGTCTCCAATCCTGCCTCCAGTGTCTCCAGTCATGACGCCATGTCTGTCATCCTGACCCCTGTGTCTCCAATCATGCCCCGTTTCTCCATTCTGCCCCTGTGTCCAGCTTTCTGCCCCTGTGTCCAGCTTTCTGCCCCAGTGTCCAGCTTTCTGCCCCAGTGTCCAGCTTTCTGCCCCAGTGTCCAGCGTTCTGCCCCAATGTCCTTTCTGCCCCCCTGTGTACAGCTTTCTGCTCCCCTGTGTCCAGCTTTCTGCCCCCCTGTGTCCAGCTTTCTGCCCCCGTGTCCAGCTTCCTGCCCCTCTGTGTCCAGCTTTCTGCCCCAGTGTCCAGCTTTCTGCCCCAGTGTCCAGCTTTCTGCCCCAGTGTCCAGCGTTCTGCCCCAGTGTCCAGCGTTCTGCCCCAATGTCCTTTCTGCCCCGTGTCCAGCTTTCTGCCCCCCTGTGTCCAGCTTTCTGCCCCCGTGTCCAGCTTCCCGCCCCCCTGTGTCCAGCTTCCTGCCCCACTGTGTCCAGCTTTCTGCCCCAGTGTCCAGCTTTCTGCCCCAGTGTCCAGCTTTCTGCCCCAGTGTCCAGCGTTCTGCCCCAATGTCCTTTCTGCCCCCGTGTCCAGCTTTCTGCCCCCGTGTCCAGCTTCCTGCCCCCCTGTGTCCAGCTTCCTGCCCCACTGTGTCCAGCTTTCTGCCCCCCTGTGTCCAGATTTCTGCCCCCGTGTCCAGCTTTCTGCCCCCCTGTGTCCAGCTTCCTGCCCCGGGCCCCCCGGATCGCCGCTCTCAATAAAAAAAAAAAAACTTACCGGACCGCGCTCCTGCTCTCTCTGGTTATCGGTGGGGGCGGCCATCTTCCTGAGGCCGCGCGTGCGCAGATAGAGTGCTCTGCTGCCCGGGGCTTCAGGAAAATGGCCGAGGGATGCCGCGCGTGCGCAGATGGAGATCGCGGCGGCCATTTTTCTGAAGCCGAGATGCGAACAGGTTCCCTAAACAAAAATTCTGCGCCGCCGGCAACCCGCCCCCCGCATTGTGCCGCCCGGGGCAGACCGCCCCCCCCGCCCCCCCTTTCCTACGCCTCTGCTGATAGGGAATCTAGATTGTGTGCACCAATGGGGAAAGTGATGATTATGTCTGTAAAGAGCTGCAGAATATGATAGCGCTATATAAACAAAAGCATAATAAATAATCATCTTTCCTTGTCTGCAACACATGTGTACAAAAGGGATGGGCTATCAGCGGTATGAACATTCCATAACAGAACTGTTTAGTTAATTAATTTTCTGTCCCCATACAGTTGTGTTGATTCATGTAAATGGATAATTAACGTGGACCTTTCTCCAGGTCAACAGTGTTCATTTTGTTTATTCCTACTACCCTGAATATTCAGTTTTTTTCTTGTGTTGTTTTTGTTTGTTTTTGTTAAATTGGTCATATGGTTGCAGAGATATAGGCCATTTTATTTAGTGCTAATTCTGAAGGTCTTTACCAATGGGGTGTAACTCACACGATTGTCTGGTGAGATGTCTTTAGGATTCTTTGCATTATTATTACATAGATTGAAAGCTTACGAGCAGGGCCCTCATTCTTCTTGATGTCTTTTGAATTATGTGTTTACTCTACAGTATTATGTATTTATTGTCTGTACAAGTCCCCTCTGAAATGTAGAGCCCTGCAAAATATGCTGGCCCTATAGAAATACAATTATTATCGCTCTTACCCTGTGAACTTTGGAAAGTCCATGAAAATTTTAACCAAGTGGAAAGGATCATGTCTCTGGAACCGTATGGAAGATTTAAAAAATAAATACAAATAAAAAACAATCACTCAAGGGAACAGCAGTAATAAAATAAGCACACAAACTTGCCACTTTTGACTTAGTTAGAGGTTAGTGGTGGCCGCTGAATCACTTGACGTTTCCGACCCTACTATGGGCATTGGCTTCTTCTTTCTTCTGCACAGGTGCCGTGAGTCACTGCTACCTCCACTCTTGCGACCTCTGGCTTGCGTGGTGATAAGGTGCTCTCCCCACTTACAATGACTCGCCACCACCAGTGCAGAAGAAAGAAGAAGCCAATATAGTAATAAAGTGTAATCGCGCTATTACAGGGGGCAAGAGCAGGATTTTGAGGCCACCCCACCACTACATGTCACAGGGCACTGTAACACTGATGGGAGGAGGTCAGTATGCTAATGAAGACTAAAGGCAGCCTTTTCATACAGGTACTGCATGCCTCAGAGCCTGGAAACAATCTTCACTATAAACAAATGAAAGATGATTTCTCAGCAATAAGACCGCAGATATGAGTAATACTGGTGTGACTATTTCAACCATTCTATAACCTGTGTCCATATTAATAGGTTACATTTGTCCAAGGGGGTAAAATATTCCCTTTAACTTTTTATCAGTGAAAAGATAAACGTACAATTCTGAAATGGATTACAATATGCTAAATTAAAATGCACATTTTAATATTTGATTTGACTTTATTTATCAAGCCGGGTTCTGGTCCTGCTTGTCTCTCAATCACATTGAGGTCTTTTATGATACATGGTAAGGTTTTAATACTAGAAGTTAGAACAGTCCTAATTAGATACACCTTGGCGCTGGTGGGATGGCTTTAACCCTTTTTTTAATTAAACACTCTATGTTATTTATATGCACTATTGCTTTTCACTTACTTATAGCAGAGTATATGTTCATTTTGTTTCTATCTTAGGTTTTGTCTGTTAGAATGGTCAGTGTGAAGATGTTCCTACACATTGCAGGTGTACCAACTTATAATTTAGTTCATTTCTTTCGGTTTTGCTTTAGGTTTTTGTACTCAGGGCACACAAGGATATGGCCTCTCTTTCTTTGAGCTGGACATTATGGTTATATAGCTTCCCATGGCTGGGTATCTGTAGTGGGGCACCGGTCCTGTTCGGCCCTTATTCACATATCTATAATTTTTGATAAGTGGTAAGGTTTTAATACTAGAGGTTAGAACTTTCACAATTAGGTAAACCTTGGCACTGGTGGGGTGACTTTTACACTTTTTTGGAATCAAAAACAGTATTTACTAAGTACCCTATGCTATGTATATGCATTATTGTTTTTCACTTACTTATAGCGGGGTATATGTTAATTTGGGTTTTATCTTAGGTTTTTCCTGTTTAATGGTCATTGTGAAGATGTTCCTACACATTGCTACATTGCTTGTATACCAACTTATACTCCAGTTCATTTCTTTCGGTTTAATTATCGAAGCAATACTATATTTCTTTAAAGTATTTTTTTCAAAATATGGGAATATATATTTAATCAGAATTATAAAGTTATTTATATAGCATCTAATAATTCATCACTGACTAAGGGGCCGCATACACAATACATAGCAGTCAACTGAACAATGGTTTGGGCGCTCAGATATTTCTCTACTTCTCCACTGCTGAGTGCTTCTGTGTCCTGAAAGAGAGCAACATCTCTAACAGTGACTTATCTTGCTGAAAATAAAAGGATCAGTAGTCATTGGACATGCCAGTTGCTTATCTCCCGTAACATCACCTGTCCGAGAAGTCATGAGGTGTCCATACACATTAGACTGGCCGCCGATTCTGCTGATATCGGCAATTTCGGCTGTAAGTCCTATTATTGTCTTATTCAAAAACTTACATGTGGAATGTACCATTTTATATGAAAAATCTATAACTGGGCTCCAAAAGAGAGATCATTTAGAAATACCCAGCTTTTCGCTTTGCAAAATTTGATCTGTGTTTGTCCACATCCGTCAATACCATATTTGTTCAGACTGTGATAAAGTTGACTTGTGTCTGGAAAGCAAACTGATACGTAAAATACAGCAATTCTATGCTTTAATGATTAGACGTAAGACAACAGAACTAAATGCCATAGAATATTAATAGGAAGTAATGAAATCTTGATGACTCCAACTAAGCAAATATTAAGTATTACCATTTAATTAATTTTACAGCAAAGTAGAGTAGCTGTATCTGACTGGATAGATCTGGTAAACATTTGCTTCATGCATAGATCTACAAATAAAATGTTGTTATACCAATCAATAAATTAACCGAAAAGTAATTACACCAATATTTCTGTTTGATTTAGGAAAATCTGAGTATGTAAAGCAAAGACAGGTAGGCAGTAATCAATAGAGAACACATGCTGCTTCCTTATTTCCCTAGAACCGTCTGATTATTCTGCTGTTATCCACCATGCAACCAAGTGCATTTCAAGCCTTCTACTCGTATTATATTTGCAGATAGATTGCAGTGAAGAACAGTTGCGTATTAATGTCCTAAGACATATGCCCTGATCTATTTATTATTGCCTCTCAAGTGTTTGGTCATTTACCCTGGAATATTGTCTGCTTATCACTTCTACTCACCATCTGAGGCTGATGTTCTTCCCGATCACACGAACGTGCTATTTACTCATTTTTGTGACATTTGTATTATCTTGGTTCCTCAAGTACAGATATTTTACTTTGATGATGATAACACTTTCTAAATGAAGAACATTTGCTCATTGCTCAAATTGAGGGCAGATTTACTCATTACTATTGTGGCAACAGTAATTATGCGCTATGTACATTTTGTAATCAAGTTAAACACATTTTGACATTAATGGAGCAGATTTCCACAGGATAGATCCAACTACAGTAACAGTATATTCATATTCTTGCCTTGATAAATAGATCCTTGCCAGAATAGTGCATGTATGCACCTCTTTATTATCCTTTCAGCTTTTTATTCAAAGGGCTTTTCCCAAGATGGACTTTCTTGCCAGTAATTGGCTTTCTCCATACTGGAATCCTCTTCTGGTAATCAGTGGAGGTCTCAGCAGGGGGGGTCCCCAGTGATCAAATATTGATCACCCATAATGTGTATTGGTGGTAAAATTCCATCTTCTGCAGACAATTTAAATGCTATGTTCACCTTCAAAATATAATTTTCCAATGCATCTAAAAAAAAGTGTTTCTGCTCTTACTTCTAAGTCTAAGCTTTGTCCTTTTCAGAACATTTTTTTTATCATTTGAATGCATCTAAAATAAAATATGTAGCTACTTAGCAGTTGTCTCCTTTGACTATGAAAAAAGAGCAGTGGCTGTAACCGTGCCACCGGCTGTGACTGACAGCAGCTCAGAATTAGGGCAGGCGAGCGCCAGGCAGGTTCAAAAATGACCTCATATATGCAGGTTAACAGCGTTTATTCACATGACAGGTTCCCTTTAATTGTTACTAACATAACTATAGTAGCATAATGATAATAAAAGACTGACCGTCACTTCCAAACAGAAAACAGGTGTGTATACGTGCATACTAAGAGTAGCCATCTCCATATATAACCAACAAATACATTTGGACTCTGTAGCTCTATAGCATGCAAACACATAATATAAAAAAAGAATTGTATTACTGCTCTAGAAAATAGGAAAACTTGGGAATACTTAGCACATAAATTGGCCATTTCATGTATTCCCAGCAGCCATGATAAGGCTGTTCTCATTCTTGGGGACCTATCTAATGTGAATTGAATAATCTGTTTGAAGACTTTCATTGAAAGAGAACTCACCATTTCTCTTGGAAGCCTGTTCCACTCATTGATCACCCTCGGCGGTCAAAACATTTTTTCAATAAAATTACTGTGCACCAACAACTACTCAACTGCTTGACAACTACCCCAACAATGAGATAATTGCCAGATTAGGTGCATTTTGTCATATTTGTTTGGCATTGCACTCCTGCTGTACTGATACATTGTGTTCTGTCATTTTGGAAATGCTTTTGTTCACCATATTGCCGTTTATTGACACACTTATTATATTTGTCCCATTGTACTTATGCCATGTGTGTAATATATGTTTTGGGGAAATGTGCAGAATTACCAGTGCGGAAGGTTGCAAGGATGGCTTCCTGACAAATGGTTGTAGACAGTATGCCTGTATGAGTGCATAGGAAGCTCTGGTCATCTAAAGGAGTGTACATGAGAGTTGTAGCTTTGTGGTGCTAATGTGGAGAAAAAATGCGTTGAGCTGATTGGAGATATGAACAGTATTTGACTTACAATCTTGTGAAGAAAAGCGCACAAATTGGAGATGATATACAGCATAATCATAAGTGCGGTTTGACGCCTTAGGCTTTATCACTACCTAAAGGAGATTGAGTCTCTGTGACTGTCCAAGGTGTGGAAGACTGGTCATGAAACATCGCTGTGCAAGGAGTGTGATGATGGAGAGGAAAGTGCCACACCCATGATGCTTTGAGAATGAATAGGGCCTCTGAAGCTACAAGATGGAGCCCAGATGTGAGGTGACCTAAAAAGCGCAGACAGAAGCAGGTCTGAGGGTCTCGGGTTAACACAGACTTTACATGGGAAATTGAAAGCTGTAGAGAGGAATGTAAGAGTGAAGCTGGCTGCAATGGTGGTGGTTCCTCTTTACTAGCATTCTGCCAGGGCTATTGAATGCTTGAACATCCTTTCGCTTACTTACCAACATGCAT
Source organism: Ranitomeya variabilis (assembly GCF_051348905.1). Classification (NCBI taxonomy): domain Eukaryota; kingdom Metazoa; phylum Chordata; class Amphibia; order Anura; family Dendrobatidae; genus Ranitomeya; species Ranitomeya variabilis. The sequence goes on along the minus strand of NC_135237.1, from coordinate 324,646,396 downwards.
AGCGACTGTCATTGTTGAATGTCTTGTCTGTGCTTACCTGAACTGAAAGTCTACCTCTTCTCCTGTAAGATCTGGAGCATAGAGACCAAAAAAGAACCCAAACTTCCTATAATTTGTCAATGCATCTCATCTGCTTACAGATTACACTTGACTACAGTAAGTGGCTTGCAATATTAACAGAAGTGAAACACATACTGGTTGACTCACTTGGGTATGTATACAGTTTTTTCTTCAACTCTACCCAGAAGTGTTTGATTCGGTTGAGGTCCGGGGACTGTGGGGGCCAATCCAGCACCTTTATTTTATTGCCATTGAACCATTTCTTCTCCAATCTTCAGACATTGTCCTGCTGGAACAGTGTGTTGTCCTTTTCTATCCCAGAGTACTTGAGTGTAAGAAGCAATCTGTCTTGTAGGATACATATATAGCTTAGCATTAGGGATGATGGTGCATGGATTTGAAGCTTGAATCCCTACCTCACTTTTCCACCTGATACACAGCCACTGAACATGTGGGGATTGCCTGCCAGTCACTGTAATGCAGTAGCCATCTTTGTAGTGGCATTACTGTGATTAGCTGGCCACATTACCTCATCAGAGGCTATAAAAGGACAGGCGCTGCCGTGCCCGGCACACTGACGCCATTCCACAGCTCAGGGACAGCAGTGATTAGAGTGAGAGAGCAATGATCCAGGCCTGTGTGTGCCCAGTTTATCTAATGAGAGTCGTCTAGTGTTGATACTTTTGCTGATGCTGAACCATCATGATAACAGTCCTTCTAAGTGCTAATCCTTTGCTTTGCTGTTTGATTCAAATATATTCTTCATTTAACCTAGGGACAGTTGCAGGAGCATGGAGAGTGGTAAAATATAGCCTCTAGGTAGGGCTTAAGGCCTTGCAGCCATTACTAAATATATAGCTGATGCATGTGACCAAATTATTTTTTGGGGGGGCTAAAAAACCTGACTATATTGTCATCCATACAGTTTAGCATGTTTAGTATTACATTAATGTGGTATATAAAACACTGAAAGACATTCAAAAAATTTTCTGGATTGAATTAGTCATCCATAGAGTTTAATGTGGTTAGTGTTATATTACGGTGGTATATGAAACTGCCAAAAAAAGTTCTAATTTCTTTTCTGGATTCAATTATTGATCCATATAGTGCTCTATGTAAAATTATGTTGCCTCTTCCCCTGTGCTAAGTTCTTCTCAATACCCTATCTATGACACTGGTGCAGATGCATCACACTCTGCACCTGTCCTTGCACATTCTGAGGCACCATCATCAGGCACGTCCAAAAACTTGTCTCAGCACAGAGTTCAGCTGTCCCTACCCCTGGGCTTGGAACAAAAAGAAAAATCCCTGCCACCCACCCACAGGCCCAAATACTAAACAGTCAGGATGCTTTCAGTGGAAATGTTGCTGTTTAGGCTTGTAGACACGGAGGACGGCAACCGTTCCTTGGCACTTGGACCCCAGCTGTCACTATTTCCCTCTGTGTGTCATCCTTGCCCTGTACCAGCATGTGTCCAGGAACATTACGCATGCCCTTACCAATGCAGTTATCGGAATGGTACACTTAACGACCAACATGTAGACAAGCGCTTGTGGCCAGGGAGACTACATTTCTCTGATGGCACACTGGGTGAACATTGGGGAGGCTAGGGCTGAGTCTCACCCTGGCATAGAACATGTACTACTGATGCAGAGGATTACTGGCCCTACTTCTATCAGTTTCGGCCACCTCCTACAACTGTTTCTGCACCCCTTCTGCTCCTCCTTATCTTCCATCTCCGATGTGGTATCTCAGAGCACGTTGTCCATATCAACTGGAAGATGAAAGCTCTGCACCACTGCCTCAGAGAAGCAGCAACAGGCTCTGCTGAAGATAATTTGTTTAGGAGACAAACCGCACACCTCAGCAGAGTTAATTAAAGTAATAGCAAACCAAACAGATCTCTGGCTCTTGCTGCTGAATCTCCAACCAGGCATGGTCATGTGTGATAATGGCCATAACCTGGTGGCAGCTGTGAAAATTGGCAAACTCATATATGTACCATGCTTGGACCACGTGTTAAACTTGGTGGTTCAGCGGTTTCTGAAAACCTACCCAGATTTGCCAGAGCTTCTGGTGAAGGTACGCCACATCAGTGCCCATTTTTACAAGTCAGCTACAGCTGCCGCCACTCTGGCAGTACTGCAGCAGTGCACGCAAATGCCAGCTCACTGACTGATGTGCGGCATCACCAGGTGCTGGTACTCCACACTGCACATACTGGCAAGGCTTTGTGAGCAGCAGAGGCCAGTTGTGGAATATCAGCTCCAACAAACCCATCAGTATTTTGGGCAGCCTCTACACATAACCACTGAAGAGTGATCAATATACATATATATATACATATATATATATACCTTGAGCAAGTGGTAAATCTAAATTTAATGTCAACATATTTTACATGGTGAATCCTTATGCCAAAAGGAACAAATTTGAGGGGTAAGACTTACCAATTTGCAAAGTTCCGATTTCTCCTTGGCACCCTAGTGATCATGGATGTCTGACATTTGTGCAGTTCTCCTAGACTTTGAGGACTGTACAAAGATGGTGAGCGGTAATGATGCCACAATTAGCCCAATGATCCCACTTCTTTGCCTACTTAAATAACCTCTGCTCACAATTAAAGCTGAATCTTTGCATGCTTACCTAGTGGAGATGAAGGAAGACATGAGACAGGGAGATACTATCCATTCTAGCCTCATCTTATCTGCACAGCACAGATTGAGAAAAAATGAGGAGGTGGAGGCTGAGGAGGAGGAGGAACAGGAGCTGGTTGCTAGCGCAACAGATTCTAGTACCCACATAAGCATTGTCTCATCTCTCCTACGTGGATGGACTGAGGATGGGAATGAGGAGGAAGAAATGGAGTAGGAGGAGATGGAGTCATCATGGTGGAGACAGGGAAGCATTGGCTTTAGGGAGCTTGGCACATATGACCGACTTAATGTACTGCTGTCTTTCCCGTGACCTTCACATTACATACATCTTGACCAAAATATAGTACTGGTTGTTCACCCTGCTAGACCCACTTTACAAGGAGAACTTTTCATCTTTCCTTCCTGAAGCGGATAGATCTACTAAAATGGGGCTATACCAGAAGGCTAGTGTGGAAAATATGTTGAAACAATCAGACAATGCTAGTGGCAGGGGGCAAGGCCAACCAAGGAGTAGAGGGAGACACACACCAGACACAGCAGAGGGACACACACCACACACTGTCAAAGGCCTAAGGCTAGGTTCCCATTGCGTTAATGGGATAGCGCTAACGGACAGCGTTGCACGGCGAAATTAACGCCGTGCACCGCGTCCGTTAGCGCTCCCATTGCCGGCAATGTTAGAGCGTATTGCTAGCGCGTGTCATTTTCGGCACGCGCCAGCGATGTGCCGGTCTTTTGTAGCGCGCCTCGGACGTTGCTTGCAGAGTCCGCGGCGCGCCAGAGGTCCGTTCCCCGCTCTCTCAGATCGGGGATCTGCGAGAGCGGGGACGTTAACGCGACTCCTGAACGCGGCCCCGAAAAAGACATTGCGTTAGCGCAATTCGCTAGCGCTCGCGCTAAACGGATTGCACTAACGCAATCTGAACCTAGCCTAAGCCAATTTCCTGACACCATCCCAGCGTGAAACCAGACACTGCAGTCTTCTGACCCTTCTCTGTTGTGGTATCCCCGTGACAGGAAGCTATTTCACATTTTTTCAGGCCTCCGTTCCAGACTTGCGTAACGCCTGTCACACAGTGCAGTGTTTGTCGCTCCAGAACTGAGCTGACTTGCTGACTAAAATATTTTGCCTGAATGTCTTGGCTTTTGAATGGATGGACAGACTTTATTTTGTATTTTTCCAATTGTCATGGGACTGACATGATGCATTTTGCCAATTTTCTAAGTCAAGAGACTACTATCGATGAGCTTGACGATGCTGTTTCTCTTTATTTGGGAAATCTTCTTCATGGCTGCTCCTTGATTTGAACCAGTGACCTTTCACTTGGATATGAACTTAATAACACACTGAGCTATTTAGGAAGGTGAGAACAGGTTGTACTTTGTAGTATACAGGAAGAAAAAGATTTTTCCGCAACCAAGAGCAAAATGGTAACAATAAAGTGACAGGACAAGAATCTGCATAACTAATCATACGCTAAATAGTTGCAAGTGAATTTTATGTATGAGGCAGCCAAGATAATGCTTATAAAATGATGGTAGTCTCATGTTTGAAGCAGTAGTGGATGCTGAGATATGGAGCCTGAAAGTCTAAAGTTCAAAACATTGATACACTGCTCGAAAGTGTATATGTAAGGAAACACAAATTTGTTTCTTTTTGTGTCTCCCTTGTTATACCTGTTGGATTTAGACAGCCCATAGTTTATCATCTCTTCTCTTTGTAGTCTTTTTGTTCATGAGCTTTCAAGCCATGCCCAGTGTATTTGATTTGTGGACCTCTAGAAAATCTTTGGTTTCTTGAATGCATTCAGTAATTATATTGTGAACTTGATCATTTCTTAGCTTTGCTGACGTGTAAACATGGAATCTGATTTCAAGTTTCAGTACCCACCTACAAAAGATAATAAGCAATGACAGCTTTTGTTTAATGTCAAGTTGTCTTGTTGACACCCTGAATCTCAAAAATAAACTGTATGAAGGATGTTTTTTTAAATAGTGCATGTTTTCCTCTGGCTCTGTCCTCCTCCCCTGAGAAGTGTACTGCACACCTTCCACAAACGTCACTTTGGTTTATGCAATGTTCTTAAGTAGATAGCAGTATGGCCAGTTTAATAATAGTCTTTACATGCATGCTTAACATTTGCACAATGCTTTCTTGGAATTTGTGGGTGAAGCTCTAATCAACCTATTATAAAAGCATTCCAGAAAATTACATAATGTCATTTAATTAGTCTCATTATTTTGTGGGTTGAAAACACAATCATGAAAAGCCTGATGCAGATTTACATTTTTTTATATATATAAAATTGCTTATAAAAGCTCATCTCTCTTGTAGGAATAGAAAAGACATAATGTCACTCAAATGTAAACTTGTAATCTCTAAGTATATTTTTATATATATTATTAGTATAATATAATTCAAGAGCCCTATATAAATAATTAATAAAAATCTATGTATAATTAACACTAATTGCAGATAATGCCCAATAAGTTGATATCTGTAAATAGACTTTTATAAGCAGTATATATAAGCATGATGGTAGAGCAGTAAGAAAGGTTTCTGCATTCATGCTTATATATACTGCTTATAAAAGTAATCTAATGACTTGTAATTTTAATAATGCCAATTAGTTATGTTTTTAATTCCCAAATATTGGCAACATAGCCTATTCTTTCATATATAGTGCTATAAATAGTGCAATACTTGCCCATGGATTGTGTCTGGGTATTGCACCTCAGTTCCATTAACGCAAATGGGATAGAGCGAAAACACCACAGATTTGATGCTAGTTTGTAAATAATGATCAAATATTTTTTAAATTGGAAACTGTCAAGGGATATGTTCTATTTTTGCTAGAAGAAAATGAAAATTCACCAATATTGTCACTTTTAAAAAAAATCTTATACACCTCAAATCACAATACAATAAAGCCTCCAATAACTCAGAAATGTGTGTAAGGCTGGAGTCACACTTAACGTATGGAAAATCGGTCCGAGACTCCATGCCGAGAGTCGCACTACTGTAATGTGAGTGTCATGCAAGTACAATCCGATCTCTCACACCTAACATCCGATTTACATCCGAATGCAGTGCGATTGCTATCCGATTGCAATGCGATTTTAACATGAGCTTTTACATAGAGCAATTCTCTGTCATTTACACATCGTTTTAAAAGGAAATATTCTTCAATACACACACATATATACAGTATATACTGTATATGAGAAAGTTCTCCTGCTCGTGGTGCCGCCAGACAGGGAATAGAAGTTCACAGCCAATGAAATCACTTCCGCTATGTGATGTCGGCGTGAGCGCCGTGGGAAACTTTCCCACGGCACTTGTGCTGACGTCAGAAAGGTGACATGAATTAATTGGTCGTGAATAGTGTTGAGCGATACCGTCCGATACTTGAAAGTATTGGTATCGGAAAGTATCGGCCGATACCGGCAAAGTATCGGATCTAATCCGATACCGATACCCGATACCAATACAAGTCAATGGGACTCAAGTATCGGACGGTATTCCTGATGGTTCCCAGGAAACTCTCCTTCAGGCCCTGGGATCCATATTAATGTGTAAAATAAAGAATTAAAATAAAAAATATTGCTATACTCACCTCCCCGACGCAGCCTGGACCTCACCGAGGGAACCGGCAGCGTTGTTTGCTTAAAATGCGCGCTTTTACTTCCGTGACGTAATTTAAAAAATGCGCACGTCTCCTGCCTCCCGTGACGTCACGGCTTGTGATTGGTCGCGTGCCGCCCATGTGGCCGCGACGCGACCAATCACAGCAAGCCGTGACGTAATTTTCAGGTCCTCAATGCCTAATTCTAGGCATTCATGATTTTAAAATTACGTTCCGGCTTGTGATTGGTCGCGTCGCGGTCACATGGGCGACGCGACCAATCACAAGCCGTGACGTCACGGGAGGCAGGAGACGCGCGCATTTTTTAAATTATGTCCCGGCTTGTGATTGGTTGCGTGCAGCCCATGTGACCGCGATGCGACCAATCACAGCAAGCCGTGACGTAATTTCAGGTCCTGAATGCAGAAATAGGCATCAGGACCTGAAATTACGTCACGGCTTGCTGTGATTTGTCGCGTCGCGGTCACATGGGCTGCACGCAACCAATCACAAGCCGTGACGTAATTTAAAAAATGCGCGCATCTCCTGCCTCCCGTGACATCACGACTTGTGATCACAAGCCGGAACGTAATTTTAAAATCATGAATGCCTAGAATTAGGCATTGAGGACCTGAAAATTACGTCACGGCTTGCTGTGATTGGTCGCGTCGCGGCCACATGGGCGGCACGCGACCAATCACAAGCCGTGACGTCATGGAAGGAGGTAAAAGCGCGCATTTTAAGCAAACAACGCTGCCGGTTCCCTCGGTGAGGTCCAGGCTGCGTCGGAGAGGTGAGTATAGCAATATTTTTTATTTTAATTCTTTATTTTACACATTAATGTTGTTTCGATACCGATACCCGATACCACAAAAGTATCGGATCTCGGTATCGGAATTCCGATACCCGCAAGTATCGGCCGATACCCGATACTTGCGGTATCGGAATGCTCAACACTAGTCGTGAACTTCTATTCCCTGTCTGATGCTTTCTCACGCTCGCGGTGCCGTCAGACAGGGAATAGAAGTTCACAGAAAGACACTGAGCACACGGTGCTTAGTGAGTCTGCTGGATGACAGGCTGCATGGTCACATCATGCAGCCTGCCATCTAGATGTAGCAGAGCTGGACCTGTCGTGTGACAAATGGATTAAAAGCATCTCTGCGGAAAGGTGAGAAATACTGTTGTTTGTTTTTTTTACCTCTTTTGCAGTTGACGAGGGCATCGGGGGAATAGACAAGGTCATAAGTATGGTTTAATTAAGAATATTAAAGGTGTCTGTGTCTTTCTTTCAATTTAAGGACTTTTTTCTGTGTGTCTGTGTTTTGTTACAATGTGAATATGGGGTTAGTAATGGGGGCGTCTTATTGACGCCTCTCCATTAGTAACCTCAGGGCTTGATGTCCCCCCCAACTATCACCCCACTTGCCACCGCTACAGGGCAAGTGGGAAGAGTGAGGCTAATCGCTAGAATTGGCGCATCTGAAAAATGCGCCTTTTCTGGGGCAGCTGAGAGTTGATGTTTTTAGCCTATGGGAAGTCAGTATCCATGGCCCTTCCTAAGCTATTAATATCAGCCCGCAGCTGTCTGCATAGCTTTTGCTGGTTATTAATTATAGGGGGACCCCACATTATTTTTGGGGGGGCGTCCCTCATTTTAATAGCCAGTAAAGGCTAGTTATACAGTTGTGAGCTGATATTAATAGCCTGGGAAGCTCCATGGGTATTACCCCCTTCCCAGGCTATAAACATCGGCCCCCAGCTGTCGACTTACCCTCTGCTGGTTATGGAAATTGCGCAGCAGCCCATGCCATTTTTTTCTGAAGAATAATCTTTTATTAATTAAATACATGTGCAGTAAGCTGCACACACACTGTACTAATTGTATTTGTCACAGACATCTATATATCTACCTATTCTATTTATATTTACTGTATGTAGTCCATCTCTTCTATCCTTTTGGCTCCTGCAGTAATTTTACAGTACACTGCACTTGAATCGCTGGCTTTTCTGCTATCTGTCTATGTAATATATTTACATATATATATATATATATATATATATATATATATATGTGTCACTGTGTGTGTGTATTCTATGTGTATATATCTATTTTATCTATTCTATTCTAACCTGTCAGTGTGATTTTATTGTATGGAGCACATGAATTGCCGGCTTTTCAAAGGACACGGGTGCGTAAAAATAGGAGAGCTCTCGCATGGTCCGAGTGCTGTGAGATTTTTTTCTCACACCCGTTGGCTTCCATTGGCAAGTCTCGGCCAAGTCTTGGTGACAATCGCAGCATGCTGCGATTTTACATGCACGCTGAATACGCCCGAGAAAATAAACACTGATGTGAGCTGCCCTATATTTTAACACTGGTCCAAGTTCTGTACGATGTTTTCTCGCATAGCACTTGCCCGTAGTTCTCAAACTAAATAGAGATTTACGGGACTATGAAAACAACCAGGATATACCTGTGGATGAAGCCTATGCCACAAGGGCAACAAATCAATAAGAGATACGGAGGGCACCACACACTGATTGATCAGCCAGAGAGTTCACCATGGGCCTGGAAACAACATGAAAACACATAGAAAAAAGATCATGCCCATATATTGGGAACACCTCAGATTATATAAAAGTCAAAAAAGCTTTATTGGTAGGAAATCCTACCAATAAAGCTTTTTTGACTTTTATATAATCTGAGGTGTTCCCAATATATGGGCATGATCTTTTTTCTATGTGTTTTTAAGGGCAACAAATTAGACGTATACCATCACAGTCTTCTGCTTCATCAGTGAGTGATCAATCTGAAATATCTGGTACATCTATGACCACTAAGTCAGGAGCATCATCAAGACGGCAGAAATACTATAATTTCCATCCATATAGATGACATGAATGCCACTCACCCAATTATCAAAGACGTGACAAAAAGGTAATTAACCTTAGTCAACATAGGTTTACTGATATTGATTTGGCACTCCTTGAAAGAGGCCTATCATTTTCACCAGCTGCGCCATTTGATGCCTTTACGGCTGTAAAGGATCTTCATATGTTCGCTCGTTCACTGATTTTTAAAAAATATTTTTTTGATGGTAAACTATTTGAATTATTTCCTACAGAGGAAGAACAAATAGCACTATGCACCCTGGAGGAACTGGCCACCGAATATAATACTCCAGAGGGAGGTAAGGTGCCATCAACAATTTGCCCCAAATCTAAGAAGTTCCCCCCGTCTTCATGTCGTTGATTTTTTTGTGCAAACTATAACTAAGGAGTTCCTTGAGATTCCACATTACATTTATCACGATAATCTCTCCAAAGAAGAATGGGGGCGCCTGCGCATCCTTCAGAATTTACCTGATGTGGTATTTAAACCAGCGGATAAGAGGGGTAATATTGTGGTGTGGCCTAAGGTCCTCTATGAGAAAGAGGCCCTTTGCCAATAGAACAATAAAATCTGTGATAAGAAACTCACCTTTAACCCCTTGTCCGCTTATTCCACACAATTACAGGCTATCATCAACAGAGCTAGGGAGGTAGGTACGATTACTAAGGAATTGGCTACAGCCCTTATGGTGATTGAACCTACAATCCCCACCTTCCATTTGTTACCTAAGATCCATAAGGACATGCAGACGCCCCCTGGTCGTCCTATCATTTCGGGTAGGGGGAACTTCTTGGAAAATATTAATTGGTGGATAGACTCCAAATTACAGCCTCTTGTAGAAGTATTGCCATAATTTCTCAAAGATACGGGTGACTTATTGAGGCGGGTGGATGGTCTGTATTTGGATAGTGATGCCATGCTGGTGACGGCAGACATTGAGTCCCTGTACACCAGCATTAGGCATGAGGATGGCCTTCAGGCAGTAGAAGTTTTCTTGGGTACATCAAATGTACCTAACGCTATTAAGGACTTGGTACTCAAGTTACTGAAGTTTACATTGACCAATAACTTTTTTGTTTTTAAGGGGTCCTTTTTCCTACATCTCAAGGGAACAGCTATGGGGCATCCTTTGCCCCTGCTTATATTAACCTGTTCCTGGGGCTGTGGGAAAGGGACCTCTCCCTGCTGAATCAGTTGTCACCAATAGGCCACATCCTTTCCCGGGCGCAGTATATTGATATTTTGCTGATCTGGCAGGGACCTTAGGAAGTTCATGGCACCTCTTAATATGAATGGTCGTAATATCTATGTCACATATAAATGTGATAGTAAGGGCATTGAATTTTTACAAATTTTTACTAACGGATATTTTCTGTAAGCCCACTTCCACTAACATGCTTCTGCACGCCACTTCCTCCCATCCTAGACATATGATTCAATCCATCCCCACTGGACAATTTTTGCTTCTCCATAGACTTTACATAGTAGCATAGTTATTAAGGTTGAAGGAAGACTTTAAGTCCATCTAGATCAACCCATAGCCTAACCTAACATGCTCTAACAAGTTGATCCAGAGGAAGGCAAAAAAAAAACATGTGGCAAAGAGTAAGCTCCACATTGAGGAAAAAATTCCTTCCCGACTCCACCTACGGCAATCAGACTAGTTCCCTGGATCAACACCCTATCAAGGAATCTATTACATATAACCTGTAACATTATACTTTTCAAGAAAGACATCTAGTCCCCTCTTAAATTTAAGTAGTGAATCACTCATTACAACATCATATGGCAGAGAGTTCCATTGTCTCACTGCTCTTACAGTAAAGAATCCATTTATGCTTAAACCTTCTTTCCTCCAGATGTAGAGGATGCCCCCTTGTCACTGTCTCAGGTCTATGATTAAAAAGATCATCAGAAAGGTCTTTGTACTGACCCCTCATATATTTATACATTAAAATAAGATCACCCCTTAGTCTTCGTTTTTCCAAACTAAATAGCCCCAGGTGTAATAACTAGTGTTGAGCATTCCGATACCGCAAGTATCGGGTATCGGCCGATACTTGCGGGTATCGGAATTCCGATACCGAGATCCGATACTTTTGTGGTATCGGGAATCGGTATCGGGATAAATATCAATGTGTAAAAGAAAGAATTAAAATAAAAAATAGGGATATACTCACCTCTCCGACGCATCCTGGACTTTACCGCCGTAACCGGGAGCCGTTGTACCTAAAAAGGCTTGAAGGGCCTTAGATGACGTCACGGTGCTCTGATTGGTCCGTAGCGGTCGCGTGACCGCTACGCGACCAATCACAAAGCAGTGACGTCACCTAAGGTCTTTCAAGCGCTTGAAAGACCTTAGGTGACGTCACTGCTTTGTGATTGGTCGCGTAGCGGTCACGCGACCGCTACGCGACCAATCAGAAGCTGCGGACGTCTTCTAAGGTATTTCAAGCGCTTGAAAGACCTTAGGTGACGTCACTGCTTTGTGATTGGTCGCGTAGCGGTCACGCGACCGCTACGGACCAATCAGAGCGCCGTGACGTCATCCAAGACCCTTCAAGAGCACATTCTTGGGTACAACGGCTCCCGGTTATGGCGGTAAAGTCCAGGCTGCGTCGGAGAGGTGAGTATATCCCTATTTTTTATTTTAATTCTTTCTTTTACACATTGATATGGATCCCAGGGCCTGAAGGAGAGTTTCCTCTCCTTCAGACCCTGGGAACCATACAGGATACCGTCCGATACTTGGTGTCCCATTGACTTGTATTGGTATCGGGTATCGGTATCGGATTAGATCCGATACTTTGCCGGTATCGGCCGATACTTTCCGATACCGATACTTTCAAGTATCGGACGGTATCGCTCAACACTAGTAATAACCTATCTTGGTATTGCAGACCAACCAGTCCTCTAATAACCTTGGTCACTCTTCTCTGCACCCGCTCCAGTTCAGCTATGTCTTTCTTATACACAGGAGACCAGAACTGTACACAGTATCCTAAGTGTGGTCAAACTAGTGACTTGTATAGAAGTAAAATTATGTTCTCCTCATGAGCATCTATGCCTTTTTAATGCATCCCAATATTTTATTTGCTTTTGTAGCAGCTGCCTGACACTGGCCACTAAATGTGAGTTTGTCATCCACCTATACTCCCAGGTCTTTTTCATTGATGGTTTAGCCCAGAGTTTTAGAATTAAGCACATAGTTACACATCTTATTACTTCTACCCAAGTGCATGACCTTACATTAATCCTCATTAAAGCTCATTTGCCATTTATCAGCCCAAGCTTCTAGTTCACATAAATCATCCTGTAATATAAAATTGTCCTCCTCTGTATTGATTACCCTGCAGAGTTTAGTGTCATCTGCAAATATTGAAATTTTGCTCTGAATGCCCCCTACAAGGTCATTAATAAATATGTTAAAAAGAAGAGGGCCCAATACTGACCCCTGTGGTACCCCACTGCTAACCGCGACCCAGTCCGAGTGTGCTCCATTAATAACCACCCCTTGTTTCCTATCCCTGAGCCAGCTCTTAACCCACTTACACATATTTTCCCCTATCCCCATTATTCTCTTTTTATGTATCAAGTCAACCTTTTGTGTGGCACCGTCTCAAAAGCTTTTGAAAAGTCAATATACACTACATCCACTAGGCTCCCTTGGTCCAGTCCGGAACTTACCTCTTCATAGAAATTGATCAAATTAGTCTGACAGGAACGGTCCCTAGTAAACCCATGTTGATATTGGGTCATGAGGTTATTCCTCTTCAGTTACTGCATCATAGCATCCCTTAGAATGCCCTCCAGGATTTTACCCACAGTAGAGGCTAAGCTTTGTTCAACCAATGATGATTTTGTGAGACAAGCTGAAGATTTAAAAAAACAGCTGGTTGAGCGAGGACACAGCAATCGTAAAATAAAAAAAAACATACAACAGGGCAAGGCACTCATCAAGACCTATGTTACCATATGGGGCCGGCACAAGTAAAGATCAGGATATTGTCCGTTTTGTGACTAAATTTCATTCTCACTTTCCACATATCAAAAAGGCACTAGATAGATCTTTGAAATCCAAGGGAAAAGAAAGCAGTCACTAGGGAGCGCTGTGAGGGTCACAGTTAAAATTGAAGGCAAAAGGTCCACCGCAGCTCCAGCCGTTAACCTTCTAGGAGGATACAAAATGCAGTAGAAAATGATAATAACAGTCCTAGGAGCGCTGGAAATGAGACCAGTGCTCCTAGGACCGATATTATCATTTTCTACTGCACTAGATAGATCTTGGTATATCCTGAAGGCCAGCCCCTTCATCTGAAGATCCCTACCTGAGAGGGCTGCCGCCACACCAAGGCGATCAAAAAATCTATGAGACCATTTGGTCAGTAGCCATTATACAGATGAGCCTATGACTACTTTTCTTGATACAGCGGCGGAGAGGCATGGATGAGTCCCTTGTGGTCGCTGTGTGGCGTGTCCTAACATTGACCACTGCAATACATTTATGGACTCAAGTGGATCACGGTAATTTAAAATTAGGAAGCGGATTTCATGCACAGATAAAAATTTGATCTATTATGCAGTGTGTCCATGCAATAAAGTATACATAGGACTGGCGACACGACAGTTAAAATTAGGGAATATGTGCTTGGAATTGTAGCTGCAGCGACCCACGAGGACGTGTCCATGTTGAATACTCTCCCCCGCCACTTTAAAAAGTACCACAACTGTGACGGTAGCCTTCTTAGGATCCATGGTATCGACAAGTTAGATGTTGGTATTCGTGGTGGAGGAATTTCTAAGAGACTTGCCCAGTTGGAGTCCAGATGGATTTGGACCCTTAACACGGTCCATACATCTGGACTCAATGAAAACATCAGCTTTGCTCCATTTTTATGATCGATTTTCCATTTGTATATGTAAACTCATGATTAAGGTCTATCTGTATACTGGAAATGTTGCCCTATATATGCATTGTGTTTTTTTAATATAAGGTTTTAATATTTGTTTTATATTGGCAGATTTATCACTTATTCCACAATTATATTGTCTCATCCTTGTGTGTTCTGATATCATGAATGTCAACTTTCATTATAATACGTGGCTTTTGGATATGTCCAGCAACTGGAAGGATGAATGATTGATGTGGGAAAAAAGACATATAACATAGGCTCCATTGCAGTTTCGGATTGTACTGACAAGATATGCCCACATCAATAATAGGATGCCACTGTTATCAGTAATTATCGTTGTAATGTTATTGTTTTTGTTTTTTTATTTTTGCCTTAATTATTAATTTGCCTTCTCCTTTGGCTAAGTTACATCTATGTTTGGATGTATCGCTCACTTGTTTGGACATTTGGTGATATGTATAAGCTAAGGGGTATCATTGAAGCTCTGCCACGGTGAGGGTGCCCCCTGCTTGTATGCGCAAATCTACCCTGTCTCTGCTGCCCCTGGTGGCTCTCGGCATCTTTCCGTGTTAGGTGGTTTCCAATCAGGACCTGCCATCACGTGACGCCGATGCCAGCTGGCATGGAGACGGGTGTGTCACTTCCGGCCGGGGCCGCCGCTTCTGGCCACGCGGTGCCGCTTCTCTTAACCGCAAGGATGGCGGTAATGATATAGGATGCACCCTAGAGGTGTGCAGGCCCCCTTCTACTGGTTTTGCGGACTGTGCCCCGCATTGCCGCTAATGACTGCTGCTTTATAATAGTAATTGTAGTTTGCACTATGGGAGATTTAAATGACTATACAGCGTGATCTGGCATCTTTTGGGGGCATAGTGGTGGAGAGATACGATGAAATGTACCCTATGTGATATGGTTTAAATACTTTGGAGCACGGGGTGGTCATGTTAGGATTTATAATATAATATCCCATTGCCACATGTCCAGTCTCTTGCGTGGCCTATTTTCTGCACTATATTGTGTGTGACAATTCTTGTATACGGTTGTCCCCCATAACCTGAGTTCATTAATAATATGGACCTTGGTATCATCTGTTCTGTTTGGTATGCTTATATGTTATATGATGATAGGTCATAATAGTCTGAATATCTTTACACATGGTCCCCATAATTGTCTAGGGTAAAGAGCTATAACATGTGTTATTGTTATATAAGATATTACTATCATCAGGACTAAGTCTGTGGTGTACCCAGAAGTACCAGGAACCAGAATGTGGAAAGGTAGGTATGTATGTGGGGCACTCAGGAATTTGCTAGTTCTTAGGGAGGCCTAGAGATCTCTCCTTTTTCTTGGAGTCTCCTTGACATTCAGAGAGAGTTTGTAAGTATGGCTTTTTTCTGATGTGTCCAAAGGTAGGTCTCATCTTTAAAGGGAACCTGTCACCCCGTTTTTTCTGTATGAGATAAAAATACTGTTAATTTAAATAGGGCCTGAGCTGTGCATTACAATAGTGTATTTTGTGGATCCCGATTCCCCACCTATGCTGCCGAAATACGTTACCAAAGTAGCCGTTTTCGCCTGTCAATCAGGCTGGTCTGGTCAGATGGGCGTGGTGACATCGCTGTTTCTTCCCCCAGATCTTGCTTATTTTTCCGTTGGTGGCGTAGTGGTTTGCGCATGCCCAAGTCCCGAATCCACTGCACAGGGGAGGAAAAAGAGCGCGATCTGCGCTATTCCCCTGGTGATCGGTGGGGGCGGCCATCTTCCTGTGGCCGCGCGTGCGCAGATGGAGCGCTCTGCTGCCCGGGGCTTCAGGAAATTGGCCGCGGGATGCCGCGCGTGCGCAGATGGAGATCGCGGCGGCCATTTTCCTGAAGCCGAGATGGAAACTCTGCTTCAGGAAAATGGCCGCCGCGATCTCCATCTGCGCACGCGCGGCATCCCGCGGCCATTTTCCTGAAGCCCCGGGCAGCAGAGCGCGCCACAGGAAGATGTTACTATTACTATTGTAATGCACAGCTCAGGCCCTATTTAACAGTATTTTTATCTCATACGGAAAAAACGGGGTGACAGGTTCCCTTTAATAATCAATGACATAAAAGTGTAAAGTGGTCACTGGTGTTTCAATAAATTTCTAAACACATATGATGGCCAATGCAATGACTAAGAAAATTGGAAGGTATTTTATTGAAAATTGCATTTTCAGCTTAAAAAATCACTCAAGAATCAGCCAGTATGCACTAACTATGAATGGTGAATATTTATAACAGACCTAGGATAAGATTTCAATGCTTAAATCTGATCAAGAGCATGCCCAGAAGGATTCATGCAGTGTTGAATGCTAAAGGTGGATTCAGAAAACTAGCAGAATAATACATTTTAGATTTTTAGAAGCAAAAGAGTAACAATGCAGTGACATGATAATAACCGGCATAACTAATCATATGCTAAATAGTTGCAAGTCAAATTTATGTATGAGATGGCCTAGATGATTGTCTATAAAATTATGATCATATCACATTCGAAACAGCAGTGGATGGTGAGATATGGAGCCTGAAAGTCAAAAGTTCAAAACATTGTTACTCTTTTGCTCGTCAGTGTAAACTTCACCAAAGTATTAGTATAAGGGTGTGCATATTTTGCCTCCTCATTATTTTAGTTCTTTTTTCTTCTTTTTCCCCTCAAAAACATTTCAGTTTAATTTTTATTTGAATTGTAAGGTTGACATCAAAAGTAGAACAGTTCTCAAATGATTCTGTCACGGGGTTATTGCAACAGAGAGAAGCCAGAAGACAGTGTCTGATTGCTCCTACTCCTGCGCTGAAAAGAAGCACTTCTCCTTCTTTTTATATGGTGTTTATTTCTTTTGGCAGAACAGGGGTTAATCGACCATGTTGGAGACTCTGGGAGTATGAGCTCTCATCCCTTTTATAATCTGGGTCCTGACTCAAACCCATGTCAGAGCTAGCTTTTGCTGCATGGCTTGGACGAGTAGGTGTTTATATGAGGAGTTTTGGATGAGTTATCTGTGACTGTTGCATGGTTTGTAAGCGTGCTAATTCCTTGCCCTCTTACTTTGGTTCTCCTTCCTGTCCTCCACTCCCCGATGCATTCCTCTGTTACATGTGAATGAATATTTGTGTGGGACCCCAGGAGTCCGGTTGTCACAGTGGCATTGCCTCCCTTACAGGGAGTAATGTCATGCCTGGAAGCAAGGAGGGGTCCCCTTACCAGGTGTCAGTAGGAGAGAAGTAGTATGTGAAACAACACCGTGAGCACAGCTACGAAGTGGTGCTATAGTTAGGCTCCCACACCATATACTTAATCAACATAAAACTTAGCACTCAACTTAGGATGCTGGAACAGAAGAATTTATTTTGCAGTATACTCAAAACGTTTCGGTTCAACATGAACCTTCTTCAGTTACTTTAGCATCCTAAAGTAACTGAAGAAGGTTCATGTTGAACCGAAACGTTTTGAGCATACTGCAAAATAAATTCTTCTGTTCCAGCATCCTAAGTTGAGTGCTAAGTTTTATGTTGATTAAGTAGGAGAGAAGTAGAGCAGAACCTGGGGAGTGGAGATGTGATTAAACTCGCCCCAGAGCTGAGCACTAGGAACTGGATACTGGAGACCATGGTTGCGTGAGTGTTGAAGTCCTGGCAGCTAAATCCGGAGGGCAAGGGACTGCAGGTCTCCTGGCCCCATCTAATACCCCGTGGCACAGCAGCATACCAGAGCCTGGAGCCGACACAAAGGAGCGGCACCTGTGATAAGCTCGAGCTGCCTGCCATGCGGGCAATGGTTAGTTTTTAAAACCAGAGAGAGACAGCAGCAGGAGGGTGAGCTGTTAGGCAGCAACTAAAAAGGAGGACAGCGCAGAAGGAAGGCCTCCGTATCTACCTGCCAGGTGTATCCAAAAATTGCTTCCAGGCTCTCAATTACGATCTGTTACCAGTACCCCGGTCTGTACTATCATCCATCAAGTAAAGGAAAAGAAAACTACAGCACTTGTGTCATTCAGTGATCTCTTGCGCCCTGAGTCCTGCACCACAAGGTACACGAAGCCTGACATAAACGGAATCGGTAGCCCTGGGGCCCCGCTCCACCTGTGGGGAGCAGAACCATCCCAGCTGTGTCACCATCAGCCCCAGCGGTCTCCATTAGCAGCATCGGGCATCCATTGCCGAACACCACAGGTGGCGTCACGTTAAATCCCATATACACATTCCCCATTTTACGGCACAGCCAGGGCCATGGAGTCGGGTCACGGCCCCGTGACTTCCCCAAAGAACTGTCCGACCCAGCTCGGAGTAACCCACAGCCCTGGTGGGCGTGTCATTTGTATGCTTGGTATTTTCAGTTTACCCTTGTTTGTGTTGCCTTGTTCGTCATGTTGGTGTACTGTGGTGCACAGTAGCACCCCCCTTCCCTGGGTGGGGGAAAAGAACAGACGGAAGGCTGATTCAGGAGAAAAGTCAAGGGTGGTGGCTCCAGCATCCTTACCTTCAAAAGTATCCTGGAAAATAGGGCAAGCTAGGGTGCCCCAGTGGTAGGGACAGGGAAGGAGCCCCTGGTCCCAGATCACCCGACAAGTGAGTTGTGACAGATTTTTCTATAATTTTTTTTCTATAAAAAAAAACCTGGAAAAAAACTGGAATTTTAACAGGGGTGAATAGAGTTTTTATATCCATTGTAAATGTAAAATATACAGTTTATTTCCTGTTGGTAAGATGAGAGCAAAATATAGAATTTTAGGAACAACTTTTAGGATCTCCTTTGGTTTTCAGTAGACTGCACTTGTGCTTACCCTGAGGCGATTTGTACGTGCTCTTCTAATTGTCTACAGGTGTAGCCGCCTATCTGCTGAAATGTACACCCATCCTTTGTTTACATTAATATGCTGCCCTACTTCTTAATGATAATAGACGCTTGCACCTATTATTTTGCAATCCAACAGTATATTATCATATATTTACATTTTTCCAAGAAAGATGACCATGTAATTGCTGCTATTCTCAGAACTGCTACATTAGAATTCACTTCCCCAGTATTTAACGTCCTCATTTTTATATATGGATATCATTCATCACTTAAATGTTACATTTGTTTTCACATCAAACCATTTACAAACAAATATAAAACTATTAGCTTGAAAAAGTGAAAAGCAATATACTTCATACATATATTTATATGTGTGCCAATGGATCGTGTACCTTTGCTCTTACACTTATAAGTATGCCAATGCTTATAAGGCATCGCTTTTTTTTTTTTAAGCAGAACTGTTCATTAACCCCTTCACCCCCAAGGGTGGTTTGCACGTTAATGACCGGGCCAATTTTTACAATTCTGACCACTGTCCCTTTAGGAGGTTATAACTCTGGAACGCTTCAACGGATCTTGGCGATTCTGACATTGTTTTCTTGTGACATATTGTACTTCATGATAGTGGTAAAATTTCTTCGATATAACTTGCGTTTATTTGTGAAAAAAACGGAAATTTGGCGAAAATTTTGAAAATTTTGCAATTTTCCAACTTTGAATTTTTATGCCCTTAAATCACAGACATATGTCACGCAAAATACTTAATAAGTAACATTTCCCACATGTCTACTTTACATCAGCACAATTTTGGAACCAAAATTTTTTTTTGTTAGGGAGTTATAAGGGTTAAAAGTTGACCAGAAATTTCTCATTTTTACAACACCATTTTTTTTTAGGGACCACATCTCATTTGAAGTCATTTTGAGGGGTCTGTATGATAGAAAATACCCAAGTGTGACACCATTCTAAAAACTGCACCCCTCAAGGTGCTCAAAACCACACTCAAGAAGTTTATTAACCCTTCAGGTGTTTCACAGGAATTTTTGGAATGTTTAAATAAAAATGAACATTTAATTTTTTTTCACACAAAATTTATTTCAGCTCCAATTTGTTTTATTTTACCAAGGGTAACAGGAGAAAATAGACTGCAAAAGTTGTTGTACAATTTGTCCTGAGTACGCTGATACCCCATATGTGGGTGTAAACCATTGTTTGGGCGCATGGCAGAGCTTGGAAGGGAAGGAGCGCCATTTGACTTTTCAATGCAAAATTGACTGGAATTGAGATGGGACGCCATGTTGCGTTTGGAGAGCCCCTGATGTGCCTAAACATTGAAACCCCCTACAAGTGACACCATTTTGGAAAGTAGACCCCCTAAGGAACTTATCTAGATGTGTGGTGAGCACTTTGACCCACCAAGTGCTTCACAGAAGTTTATAATGCAGAGCCGTAAAAATAAAAAATCATATTTTTTCACAAAAATGATCTTTTCGCCCCCAATTTTTTATTTTCCCAAGGGTAAGAGAAGAAATTGGTCCCCAAAAAATGTTGTGCAATTTGTCCTGAGTACGCAGATACCCCATATGTTGGGGTAAACCACTGTTTGGGCGCATGGCAGAGCTTGGAAGGGAAGGAGCGCCATTTGACTTTTCAATGCAAAATTGACTGGAATTGAGATGGGACGCCATGTTGTGTTTGGAGAGCCCCTGATGTGCCTAAACATTGAAACCCCCTACAAGTGACACCATTTTGGAAAGTAGACCCCCTAAGGAACTTATCTAGATGTGTGGTGAGCACTTTGACCCACCAAGTGCTTCACAGAAGTTTATAATGCAGAGCCGTAAAAATAAAAAATCATATTTTTTCACAAAAATGATCTTTTCGCCCCCAATTTTTTATTTTCCCAAGGGTAAGAGAAGAAATTGGTCCCCAAAAAATGTTGTGCAATTTGTCCTGAGTACGCAGATACCCCATATGTTGGGGTAAACCACTGTTTGGGCGCATGGCAGAGCTCGGAAGTGAAGGAGCGCCATTTGACTTTTCAATGCAAAATTGACTGGAATTGAGATGGGACGCCATGTTGCGTTTGGAGAGCCCCTGATGTGCCTAAACATTGAAACCTCCTACAAGTGACACCATTTTGGAAAGTAGACCCCCTAAGGAACTTATCTAGATGTGTGGTGAGCACTTTGACCCACCAAGTGCTTCACAGAAGTTTATAATGCAGAGCCGTAAAAATAAAAAATCATATTTTTTCACAAAAATGATCTTTTCGCCCCCAATTTTTTATTTTCCCAAGGGTAAGAGAAGAAATTGGTCCCCAAAAAACGTTGTGCAATTTGTCCTGAGTACGCAGATACCCCATATGTTGGGGTAAACCACTGTTTGGGCGCATGGCAGAGCTTGGAAGGGAAGGAGCGCCATTTGACTTTTCAATGCAAAATTGACTGGAATTGAGATGGGACGCCATGTTGCGTTTGGAGAGCCCCTGATGTGCCTAAACATTGAAACCCCCCACAAATGACACCATTTTGGAAATTAGACCCCCTAAGGAACTTATCTAGATGTGTTTTGAGAGCTTTGCACCCCCAAGTGTTTCACTACAGATTATAACGCAGAGCCGTGAAAATAAAAATTCTTTTTTTTTTTCACAAAAATGATTTTTTAGCCCCCAGCTTTTGTATTTTTACAAGAGTAACAGAATAAACTGGACCCCAAAAGTTGTTGTCCAATTTGTCCTGAGTACGCTGATACCCCATATATGGAGGGTAACCACTGTTTGGGCGCATGACAGAGCTCGGAAGGGAAGGAGCGCCATTTGGAATGCAGACTTAAATGGATTGGTCTGCAGGCGTCACGTTGCATTTGCAGAGCCCCTGATGTACCCAAACAGTACAAACCCCCCACAAGTGACCCCATATTGGAAACTAGACCTCCCAAGGAACTTATCTAGATGTGTTGTGAGAACTTTGAACCCCCAAGTGTTTCACTACAGTTTGTAACGCAAAGCCGTGAAAATAAAAATTCTTTTTTTTTTTTCACAAAAATGATTTTTTAGCCCCCAGCTTTGTATTTTTACAAGAGTAACAGAATAAATTGGACCCTACAAGTTGTTGTCCAATTTGTCCTGAGTACGCTGATACCCCCTATGTGGGGGGTAACCACTGTTTGGGCACATGACAGAGCTCGGAAGGGAAGGAGCGCCATTTGGAATGCAGACTTAAATGGATTGGTCTGCAGGCGTCACGTTGCATTTGCAGAGCCCCTGATGTACCCAAACAGTACAACCCCCCCACAAGTGACCCCATATTGGAAACTAGACCTCCCAAGGAACTTATCTAGATGTGTTGTGAGAACTTTGAACCCCCAAGTGTTTCACTACACTTTGTAACGCAAAGCCGTGAAAATAAAAATTCTTTTTTTTTTTCACAAAAATGATTTTTTAGCC
Organism: Ranitomeya variabilis; assembly: GCF_051348905.1. NCBI lineage: Eukaryota > Metazoa > Chordata > Amphibia > Anura > Dendrobatidae > Ranitomeya > Ranitomeya variabilis. Next base: position 324,623,974 of record NC_135237.1, on the reverse strand, counting down.
CCCAGCTTTGTATTTTTACAAGGGTAACAGAATAAATTGGACCCTACAAGTTGTTGTCCAATTTGTCCTGAGTACGCTGATACCCCCTTTGTGGGGGGTAACCACTGTTTGGGCACATGACAGAGCTCGGAAGGGAAGGAGCGCCATTTGGAATGCAGACTTAAATGGATTGGTCTGCAGGCGTCACGTTGCATTTGCAGAGCCCCTGATGTACCCAAACAGTACAACCCCCCCACAAGTGACCCCATATTGGAAACTAGACCTCCCAAGGAACTTATCTAGATGTGTTGTGAGAACTTTGAACCCCCAAGTGTTTCACTACACTTTGTAACGCAAAGCCGTGAAAATAAAAATTCTTTTTTTTTTTCACAAAAATGATTTTTTAGCCCCCAGCTTTGTATTTTTACAAGGGTAACAGAATAAATTGGACCCTACAAGTTGTTGTCCAATTTGTCCTGAGTACGCTGATACCCCCTATGTGGGGGGTAACCACTGTTTGGGCACATGACAGAGCTCGGAAGGGAAGGAGCGCCATTTGGAATGCAGACTTAAATGGATTGGTCTGCAGGCGTCACGTTGCATTTGCAGAGCCCCTGATGTACCCAAACAGTACAAACCCCCCACAAGTGACCCCATATTGGAAACTAGACCTCCCAAGGAACTTATCTAGATGTGTTGTGAGAACTTTGAACCCCCAAGTGTTTCACTACAGTTTGTAACGCAAAGCCGTGAAAATAAAAATTCTTTTTTTTTTCACAAAAATGATTTTTTAGCCCCCAGCTTTGTATTTTTACAAGGGTAACAGAATAAATTGGACCCTACAAGTTGTTGTCCAATTTGTCCTGAGTACGCTGATACCCCCTATGTGGGGGGTAACCACTGTTTGGGCACATGACAGAGCTCGGAAGGGAAGGAGCGCCATTTGGAATGCAGACTTAAATGGATTGGTCTGCAGGCGTCACGTTGCATTTGCAGAGCCCCTGATGTACCCAAACAGTACAAACCCCCCACAAGTGACCCCATATTGGAAACTAGACCTCCCAAGGAACTTATCTAGATGTGTTGTGAGAACTTTGAACCCCCAAGTGTTTCACTACAGTTTACAACGCAGAGCCGTGAAAATAAAACATATTTTTTTCCCACAAAAATGATTTTTAGCCCCCCAAATTTTTATTTTCCCAAGGATAACAAGAGAACTTGGACCCCAGAAGTTGTTGTTCAATTTGTCCCGAGTACGCTGATAACCCATATGTTGGGGTAAACCCCTTTTTGGACGCACGGGAAAGCTCGGAAGGGAAGGAGCACTGTTTTACTTTTTCAACGCAGAATTGGCTGGAATTGAGATCGGACGCCATGTCGCGTTTGGAGAGCCCCTGATGTGCCTGAACAGTGGAAACTCCCCAATTCTACCTGAAACCCTAACCCAAACACACCCCTAACCCTAATCCCAACGGTAACCCTAACCCTACCCCTAACCTCACCTCTAACCGTTTAATGAACATTTTCTGACAGTCATAAGTGCCACGTATTTAAGTGCCACGTATTTAAGTGCCACATATTTAAGTGCCACGTGTTTCAGTGCCACGTGTTTCAGTGCCACGTGTTTCAGTGCCACGTGTTTCAGTGCCACGATATTTCAGTGCCACGTATTTCAGTGCCACGTACTATAAATACTATAACTATGTGGTTATACGTGGCACTGAAATATCGTGGCACGTAAATACGTGGCACTTAAGTACGTGGCACTTAAGTACGTGGCACTTAAATACGTGGCACGTAAATACGTGGCACGTAAATACGTGGCACGTAAATACGTGGCACTTAAGTACGTGGCACTTAAGTACGTGGCACTTATATACGTGGCACTTATATACGTGGCACTTATATACGTGGCACTTATATACGTGGCCACTGAAATATCGTGGCACTTATATACGTATATAAACGTATATTTTAGTGCCACGTATTTCAGGTTAGGGGTAGGGTTAGGGGTAGGGTTTTTTTTTTTGTTTGTTTTCTTGTGTTTTTCTATAAAAACGCATGCGTCTAAAAACGCATGCGTTTTACCACGTTTACATGCGTTTTTTCACACATGCGTTTTTTTAAAAAACGCATGCAGATAAAAACGCAAGTGTGAAACCAGCCTAAAAGACGCTTTTTATAGCAAAAAAGTTTTTGCGTCTCCACATTTTGAGACCTATAATTTTTCCACATTTTGGTCCACAGAGTCATGTGAGGTCTTGTTTTTTGTGGGACGAGTTGACGTTTTTATTGGTAACATTTTCGGACACGTGACCATTTTTGATCACTTTTTATTCCGATTTTTGTGAGGCAGAATGACCAAAAACCAGCTATTCATGAATTTCTTTTGGGAGAGGCGTTTATACCGTTCCGCGTTTCGTAAAATTGATAAAGCAGTTTTATTCGTCGGGTCAGTACGATTACAGCGATATCTCATTTATATAATTTTTTTATGTTTTGGCGCTTTTATACGATAAAAACTATTTTATAGAAAAAATAATTATTTTGGTATCGCTTTATTCTCAGGACTATAACTTTTTTATTTTTTTGCTGATGATGCTGTATGGCGGCTCGTTTTTTGCAGGACAAGATGACGTTTTCAGCGGTACCATGGTTATTTATATCCATCTTTTTGATCGCGTGTTATTCCACTTTTTGTTCGGCGGTATGGTAATAAAGCGTTGTTTTTTGCCTCGTTTTTTTTTTTTTTTTCTTACGGTGTTTACTGAAGGGGTTAACTAGTGGGGCAGTTTTATAGGTTGGGTCGTTACGGACGCGGCGATACTAAATATGTGTACTTTTATTGTTTTTTTTATTTTATTTAGATAAAGAAATGTATTTATGGGAATAATATTTTATTTTTTTTTCCATTATTTTGGAATATTTTTTTTTTTTTTTTTTTACACATTTGGAAAAATTTTTTTTAAACTTTTTTACTTTGCCCCAGGGGGGGACAATACAGATCGGTGATCTGCCAGTTTGCATAGCACTCTGACAGATCACCGATCTGAGGAAAGTGCAGGCTGCTTCACAGTGCCTGCTCTGAGCAGGCGTCTGTGAAGCCACCTCCCTCCCTGCAGGACCCGGATCCGCGGCCATCTTGGATCCGGGTCTGGGAGCTGCAGGGAGGGAGGTAAGACCCTCGCAGCAACGCGATCACATCGCGTTGCTGCGGGGGGCTCAGGGAAGCCCGCAGGGAGCCCCCTCCCTGCGCGATGCTTCCCTGCACCGCCGGCACATCGCGATCATGTTTGATCGCGGTGTGCCGGGGGTTAATGTGCCGGGGGCGGTCCGTGACCGCTCCTGGCACATAGTGCCGGATGTCAGCTGTGATAATCAGCTGACACCCGGCCGCGATCGGCGGCGCTCCCCCCGTGAGCGCCGCTGATCGCGTATGACGTACTATCCCGTCGGCGGTCATACGGGCCCACCCCACCTCGACGGGATAGTACGTCGGATGTCAGGAAGGGGTTAATTAAGAATCTCCACAACTCAGATTGAAAGATTCTACACATGCAAATCAGAATTTTTTTATTTCTTTCTTCTTAATGTATAATGTGAGTCTTAATGCCTCACACAGCTAATAATTAGACTTTATTACATATGATAATATTTGACTCAGAAGGTAGAAAATGTTTCCCATTTATCACCTGTAACAAACCTACTTGTCTAAACTCCCATATTGCTCCCTCCTCCATTTCATTGGGTGAGACCTGCTAAATGTATTGGCTTGTGCCAATTTTTGTGGTAGTCTAGTTGAAATATATATGCAGCGCCCCAGAGTCCTGGTCGTTGCAGTACTGTCGCTCCGCCACTAAGGGGAGTGATGGTACATCTGATGGCACTAAAGGAGTTCACCTGACCAGGTATCACAGTCACACATTACACTTCACACTCTGGCCACCAGGGGAGCAAAAGGTTCTATGTATTAGGCCACTCCTCACACTCTGGTAAAACTGGGGGTTGGATAGGAAGTTAGAGAGAAGCTGACTGGGTTTTGCCCAGGTAACATCTAGTGAGAGGAGAGCGTTACTTGGGAAGATTCAGGGGGGTCCCTGTCAGGGGTGGGATCCTGACAGTGGCCTAGCGAAAGGAAAGATTGCTATGGAGCCATGCCTGCACCTCATTGCGACGGCATCTTAAGAAAGGACACGAAGCGAAGTATATTGTGGAGAAGTGAGAAACGAGATCACAGCACGAAGGCGATAGAACCAGTAGGAGTCGTGCCCCGAGATCGGCAACATCCTACTGAGGCGCGTAGCCGGTGGCCGGAACGCCGAAAAAGTAACAGACTCTACGCCTTACTTTAAACCAACGGCAGGACAGTTAACTTTAGGTTGGCTGTCTCACCTTTTTCACCTAATGAAGACAACGGAGGCAATTGTGGGAGAGGGGCGTCTCTAGGGTCCCTATAAAATAACTTCAGGCCTACCCCGTCATACGGGTGCGTCCTATCCATATCATCTGGGGGACAGAGAGAGAAAGAAAAGAAACATACACGACAGTTGTGAGGACTATCCCGTGGTGCTCAGCAGGGAAGTACTACAACACCCAGGCGCTAGTAGGTAGGCTACTGATTTCCACCTTCAAAGGGAACTCTGGATGTGCCTTCGGACCGGCCGGTCTCAGCTAGCCCTGTTAACAGTGCTCTGGATTGCGGATGCCGAAGCCTTCAGTAAAGAGGTAAAGAGACTGCAACCCTGTGTCCTCGTTATTTACTGCGACCTACATCGTCACCTACATCTTTCATTGGACGCCACTTAGCAGTGCCACAGACCGGGTCAGGCCACCGTGACATCCTCAGAACTGAGAGAGAGAGACCCGGTACCGAGTACCCCGCTGCCCTGCGTCTGGAGGCCTCCATATGTATAGCCATTTGCTCATATATATGAAGACAGTAAGTTATCTCTTTTGGGAGATAGGAAATAACATACAGATCGCTACTGGTCCATCCATTGATACCCCCAACTTTCCACATAACAAGGTTTTAATACAGCTAAACTACACATCCTCGGCCTCCACTCCATTTATTGTCTAAGGAACTTCTGGAAATAGCCAACGCAGTCCCGTAGACATTGGATGAAGCAAAGTTTGAACATGTGCATCTTCGGTGCATTCAAGACAGGGCTCTGCACCTCCCAGTTCTCCGGACCTCCAGTGATCAGTAATGTATCACCTATCACATAGATAGAGAATACCTTACCATTTTGGCGTAACAATTGAAATAACGTTAAGCATGAATCAAATAGAGTTGCAGCAAAGATGCCCATAATCATAGATGCATTGAGGACTTACATTCTACTTACGAAGCTTGGTGTTAAAAAGACAATATAGGTTACAGTCAGAGACCTATAATATATCAGATATTAATGAATATACAATAGGTTAAAGACAGTGATGTATGTGTAAAAAATAGATAGATAGATAGATAGATAGATAGATAGATAGATAGATAGATAGATAGATACTCTGGGAGCATTGGGCGCTGCTTGATTTAAAACTCGAAGCCCCACATATTTAGCACCTGTTACACAGCCACTAAGCATGTGGAGATTGCCTGCCAGTCACTTTAATGTCATAGGCATCTTGGTAGTGGCATTATTGTGATTGGCTGGCCGTATTACACCATCAGGAAGCCGTGAAAAATATCGAGCCGGCTCAATATTTTTTCACGGCCGCAAATACGGCCCTCACGGCAATACGGCATATGGCACTCCGACAAATTTGTGCTGCCCGTTTTTGCGGCCCCATAGAAATCTATTGGGGCCGCAAAAACGGGCTGCAAAACCACGGCAAGTGTAAAAGAAGCCTAAGAAGGCTGTGGGGGCATCAAAAGTGTAAAGTGTACTGGACCCTGGAAACTAAACAGTTAGTGATACTGTCCACAACTGATGTCACACCGAAGAGAGTAGCTATCCTGAGTGACATGCACTGGAGATGTCTGCGTACGAAGTGGATGATCCGATTAAGGAATGAAGATGCTGCTAAGCGGCTGGAGCATATGAGGAAAGCTCAGAGTCTTCTGGAACATATAATACAGGTGCCTATTCCTATGGTGAGGAAAGTCATTGGAAGAAAGAGTCGAGCCATGCGGTGGATAAATCTGGAGTGGTGAGACTAAGAATTCCAGGTGACCATGAAGACCAGATTGTTGTGATTTCTGCTCTTGGGCTCCCTCCGGTGGTTGTTAGTGGTAGTGCAGTGGTCTCTGGATTATAGGCCAGGCAGGTGTTTCTGCTTATTGCAGCTCTATTAGGTATTTAGGTTTGTAGGATCCATCAATCTCTGCCAGTTGTCCATTGTATCTTGGAGGGATTGCATCTCTGTCTGGCTCCACTTGCCCTGCTGTCATTTCAGCTAATTTAAGTGTCTTGTTTTGGTTCTCTTTAGCACGCATGCAGTGTGCTTTTATGTGCAGTGCAATCTATTGTGTTTTTGTCCAGCTTAGACTTTGTTTGGATTTTTCTGTCATGCTGGTTTCTCTGGAGATGCAGATATACATCCTATGTCTTTAGTTAGATGTAGTATATAGTATATTCTGCTGTGGATTTTTGTAGTGTTTTAATACTGACCGCTTAGAACTCTGTCCTATCCTTTTCTATTTAGCTAGAAGTGCCTCTTTTGCTAAACTCTGTCTTTTCTGCCTGTGTACGTATTTCCTCTTAAACTCACAGTCAATATTTGTGGGGGGCTGCCTATCCTTTGGGGCTCTACTCTGAGGCAAGATAGGATTTCCCATTTCCATCTTTAGGGGTATTTAGTCCTCCGGCTGTGTCGAGGTGTCTAGGCCTGGTTAGGTACATCCCACGGCTACTTCTAGTTGCGGTGTCAGTATTAGGATTGCGGTCAGTACAGGTACCACCTACTCCAGAGATAGTCTCATGCGGCTCCAGGGTCACCGGATCATAACACAGATACCCAGGAAAAAGAATATGATTCCATTCCTCATTGCGGGTATGGTGGAGAGTCTTAGCGATATACGGACTCTGCTGGAGTATTGTGTGGCATATTTAGAAGAGATAGAGCAGTTAAGGCTTGAAAGACTGCGCCTTACAGGACTGCTTTGCCAAAGCGGTGGAAGATGGCGGCCGCCTTCAACCCAAGGAACAGGGATAGAAGGGGCCCTCCAAATAATGGAATGGCCACAGCTAATTAGGAAAGGCGATAGAGAAGTTCACCAGCAAAGTGAAGGCCAAAGACATCCAGCAAGAAGAGGCCTTTGTAGTTCAGCAAGATAAGGATGCCGAGAATCTAAAAATGGCAGATCTGCTATCAGTACAAAGCTGAGGGACCTGGGCAGTATCCCCTGTAGTGTACCAGATAAGTCAGACTCAGACCAGACAGTAGGCTTGACTGTAAGTGAGTCTCACAGCCGCACAAACCATTGGAGGTAGTCATGGAGAGAGAGGTCTGGCAAAGAGGCGTACTTGAGAGGTGTGGTGATTAAAAAGGGTCTGGTAACACCAACAGACTGTGACTCAATTGCTGAAGCCCAAGGCCAGAAATTAGTGATGAGTGCAAGGGAATTGTGCTTACATTTTGACCACTGGGGGTGGGGGAGGCCTAACAAAGTTATGACTCTGAAACCTAAGGCAACAAAGCCCGATATTACATTGGTTATAGACAGGAACTTAGTAACAGTAAGGGACTATTTTTCAGGAGCTGATGCTAAAAAAATGACTGAGAAGGCCTTTCGACTGGTAAGGCAAGGTAACATGGGTGCCCCGTCTCGAGGCACCTGGTTTATGACAGGTTTTCGATCCCACAAGATTGAACAGAGGTGGGGAATATGTGAGACAGTGACCGGCGTTATTGTGAATGGCCGGTATGTGTCACAGAGGTGGAGGTCCTCTGCGCTGTAAGCCTGGAATGTTGGTTTGGGACTGGTAGTACCACATGCCTTGTTTAGTTATAAGGGGCTGGGCTTGCAGGTTAGCCAGAGAACTGGGTAGGTCTGGCGAACCACCTACCTCCCATCCGTGGGTGTATCTCATGTGATATAATGAGACTGTTGTTTGGTCACATGGTCTCTGTGTTGGAAGGTCCTGGAAGGACAGGTTTCCTGGATAGCACATGTAGATGGACATGTGCCTGCAGAGTACATGACGGCTGTCTAAGTTGGGGAAAGCTACCATCCTTCTAAGGGTCTGGAACTGATGGGTTGGAGCTTGTCGAGCATGTCAGAATACGGGTCAGTGATCCCAGTAAGGCAGTTCCCCTAGAAGCCAGGACTGATAAGAAGACAGTGTGTGGAGCGGAGCTCCTGGAAGGTAACCTCAGACAAAGGGGTTGTAGTAAAGGCAGACAAGTGTATCTGCTATTGGAACAGACAGTGTATCTGCTGTTGGAACAGACAAAGTGAAAAGGCTCCTCGCTCTTTAAAGAAATTCAGCAAATTCTGCGCTCTCAAATCCAAATGTCCCCCTCCCTTCTGAGCCCCAGTGTGCCTAAACCACATTTATCATCCACATGTTTGGAATTTCTGTAGCAATGAGATCCTAACTAATTTACAGCTGTATATCTCCTGAAGCATGAGCTGGACACGATGTATGAGCACTACAATGTACTGGTCACTGCAATGTACTGGGCACTACAACATACTGGTCAATATAACAGCAGTTTGCAATTTTCCCTCAGCAACATCCACTGCTGCTTGTTTCTGGAAAACACCCATGGAGTCAAAATCATCACTACACCTGTATAAAAATTCCCAAAGGGATATAATTCCCAAAAGGAAGTCACTTGAGGGGGGATTCTGCTCTTCTAGTACTTCAGGGCTCTGTACATGGAGTTCACAAACTATTTTTGGAAAATCTGCACTCCAGGAGGCAAATAAGGCTCCGTCCCTCCAGAGCCACGCCGTGTGGCTAAGCAGTACTGTACAGCCACATATTGGGTATTTCTACATTAAAATGTCATCATTTATGCTCATTTCAGGGGCTGAGTTAGTGCTGCCGAGCTGTGCGATGTGCACAATGACAGTGCACCTCTATTGCCTCCTCAGATCAGTGGTAATGAGACCACAAAAGAGATATGTCAGAATACCTGGTGTGCAGAGACCAGCACAGTCCCTGCAAGAGATGTCACTGGTCTCTGCACGCCGAGTATTGTGACACCGCTCTGTTGCCGGCTCATTACCACTAATCTGAGTCGGCAACAGAGGTGCACTGTCATTGTGCACATTGCGCAGTGCACATCACGCAGGAACTAGCCCAGCCCCTGAAATGAGCGTTACTGATGACACTTCATTTCACGGAGGGGCAGGGGCAGAAGCTGTGACAGTGACTGCAGCCTCTGCCCCCTGATAGCACTTTGTTTGAGTCTCCCAGCATGCACTGGGACTCTAAAACGAAGCGTCAACAAAAAGGAAGTAGAGGTAAAAAAAATAGAAAGCAATTAGATAGTGTAGTTAGGATAGGATAGGGAATTTTTAATGCAAGTATAGTAGAAAACAGAATAGATTATGGCGCTAAATATATTTGGATTTAAGAATGAAAATTACTTTGCTTTCAGACTACCCCTCTAACTTTTGGCAGATATCTTATATGTTTTAGGTCCATTAATTCTGAGCAGGCTGGTGCAGCAATGTGTGCTGAGACCCCCATTAATTGCACAAAAGACCTCTTAGAAGTGCACTGCTCAGGACACAGGACTATGACTTTCTACTGCATCCGTTCTTCTCCGTTATGCTCTCCTGTCTCTGAACGCTTTTCTAAGGTCTTTTGAGCAATTGATGGGGAAGTCAGGATGACTTTCCCCCACAGATCAGCTCAGAATAAATGACCTTAAAACATATTAAAAAATCTCTCAATTGTTTACTCTTTAAAGGTGCATTTACACTGCAGCCGTTTAACGGTCTAAACAAGCTGTCAATCATCAGATGCAGGAGCAAAACATTTGTTCTTAGGGTGAAATTATTAGGCTTACTTAAAGGGAGACTGTCACTCACAAAATGCCAATTAAACTGCATAAACATTTATAATAGGGAACGTAGCCCATACAACAATCATACCTGGTGTGTACAGTTTAACTTAACATTTGCTGAAAAACCACATTTATTTAATAACAAAGCAGAGCGCTTCAGTGCACCCTTGGTCTGGTCTATGCCTTGAAGCACTGTTTTTCCCCTAATATTTGCATAATAAAGCTAGTCCCTTATATTGCTTGTTAGCGGTCCACTGAAAACAGCGAGTGCTCCAAGTGACAGTGTGAGTGTGCACACAATGTGGCTATGGACATGCTCTAATGCGTTGATCCTGCCTGTCCGTGTTCGCCACTTGATATACCTGGAAGTATGGCGAGTGACTTCAGGGAGTACAGCACCATATGACATACTATGACCACCACACCATCTGCCTTAATATACTATGACCACCACACCGTCCCCCCTTATATACTTAGAGCAGCACGCCGCCCCCATTTAAATTCTACCCATCACACCATCCTCACTCATGAACTATGATCTCCACGCTGTTTCAACCCCCTTTGAACTGTCTCCCTCACGTTAGCCTTCTCCATACTGAGCCCATTTCCTCATACTGAACCTCCAACGCTACTACAACACACTAAGCCCACCCCACACTGCCCCATTTTCCATAGTGATCCCACCCCACGCTGCCCCTTTTCCATAACATCCCACTCCATGTTTCCCATTTATTATAGATATCCCTCCCCACGCTGCCCCATTTTTCATTGATATTCCACCCCTCGCTGCCCTGTTTTTCATAAATATCCCACCCCATGCTGCCCCCTTTTTTATAGACATTCCACCTCATGCTGCCCCTTTTTCATACAAATCCCATACCATGCTGCCCTTTTTCAGAGACATCCTATCACACTCTATCTCTTTTTTCAGACACTACCCACCCAATGTGGCCTCAGGAGCGTGTGCGTGCCACCGAATATCAGGTCAGGGAGCTGATTGGAGCTCTAAGTGCTGATGCACACATAGTTTAATTTATATTAGCGACTTAAAGATGCTAATACAAATTAATACAGGGACACCACATCTCACCCCACCTCCTCTGCAAAGATTCCAATTTTCACATGCAGTCTGGGGAGTGGTGGGAAGATTTACAGTACAGACCAAAAGTTTAGACACACCTTCTCATTTAAAGATTTTTCTGTATTTTCATGACTATGAAGGCATCAAAACTATGAATTAACACATGTGGGATTAAATACTTAACAAAAAAGTGTGAAACATCTGAAATTATGTCTTATATTCTAGGTTCTTCAAAGTAGCCACCTTTTGCTTTGATGACTGCTTTGCACACTCTTGGCATTCTCTTGATGAGCTTCAAGAGGTAGTCCCCGGGAATGGTTTTCACTTCAAAGGTGTGCCCTGTCAGGTTTATTAAGTGGGATTTCTTGCCTTATAAATGGGGTCGGGACCATCAGTTGTATTGTGCAGAAGTCTGCTGGATACATAGCTGATGGTCCTACTGAATAGACTGTTACAATTTGTATTATGGCAAGAAAAAAGCAGCTAAGTAAAGAAAAATGAGTGGCCATCATTACTTTAAGAAATGAAGGTCAGTCAGTCCGAAAAATTGGGAAAACTTTGAAAGTGTCCCCAAGTGCAGTGGCAAAAACCATCAAGCGCTACAAAGAAACTGGCTCACATGAGGACCGACCCAGGAAAGGAAGACCAAGAGTTACTTCTGCTTCTGAGGAAAGTTTATCCGAGTCACTAGCCTCAGAAATCGCAGGTTAACAGCAGCACAGATTAGAGACCAGCTCAATGCCACACAGAGTTCTAGCAGCAGACACATCTCTACAACAACTGTTAAGAGGAGACTTTGTGCAGCAGGCCTTCATGGTAAAATAACTGCTAGGAAATCACTGCTAAGGACAGGCAACAAGCAGAAGAGACTTGTTTGGGCTAAAGAACACAAGGAATGGACATTAGACCAGTGGAAATCTGTGCTTTGGTCTGATGAGTCCAAATTTGAGATCTTTGGTTCCAACCACCGTGTCTTTGTGCGACGCAGAAAAGGTGAACGGATGGACTCTACATGACTGGTTCCCACGGTGAAGCATGGAGGAGGAGGTGTGATGGTGTGGGGGTGCTTTGCTGGTGACACTGTTGGGGATTTATTCAAAATTGAAGGCATACTGAACCAGCATGGCTACCACAGCATCTTGCAGCGGCATGCTATTCCATGCGGTTTGCATTTAGTTGGACCATTATTTATTTTTCAACAGGACAATGACCCCAAACACATCTCCAGGCTGTGTAAGAGCTATTTGACCAAGAAGGAGAGTGATGGGGTGCTACACCAGATGACCTGGCCTCCACAGTCACCAGACCTGAACCCAATCAAGATGCTTTGGGGTGAGCTGGACCACAGAGTGAAGGCAAAAGGGCCAACAAGTGCTAAGCATCTCTGGGAACTCCTTCAAGATTGCTGGAACACCATTTCCGGTGACTACCTCTTGAAGCCTATCAAGAGAATGCCAAGAGTGTGCAAAGCAGTCATCAAAATAAAAGGTGGCTACTTTGAAGGACCTAGAATATAAGACATATTTTCAGTTGTTTCACACATTTTGTTAAGTATATAATTCCACGTGTTAATTCATAGTTTTGATGCCTTCAGTGTGTATGTGCAATTTTCATAGTCATGAAAATACAGAAAAATCTTTAAATGAGGTGTGTCCAAACTTTTGGTCTGTACTGTCTATAAAAAAAAAAAATCCTGAGCTTGGCCCCGCCCCATCACAAACTGCCGCTCTAGGCACTGGTCCTCCGGTGCCTAGTGGTAAACACAGGCCTGTCCATATGTATCTTTATTTATGCCACATAGGGAATGCAAAAGCAAAGATAGAAAATACAATGTCAGAATTGCAGGTTTTATGTTCATCCCCCTACAAAAAAGGGAATACAGCGATCAAAAAGTCCCCAAAAATGGCAAGAGTAAAAACTTAAACATGTCACGCAAAAAAAGCCCTTACATAGCTCAGGTGACAAAAAAAATTGTAGACTTATGAATTTCAGAATATGGTGAACCACAAATATGTGCTTTTGCTTTAGAGTATGTTTTGTAGAACAGTAATAGAACATAACTAAAAGTACATAAATTTGGCTTCACTCTCATACAGCTATGTTAATGAAAAAATAAAAAAGTCATACCTCATTGAATGTTACAATGAAAAATAACAAGAGAAAAAGTGTTGACATTCAGGGTAAATTAGTAATGGTCCTAAAGTGGTTAGTATCATATGTTTTCTTCATTTCATTTTAATACTATGCACTCAGTGAAATGACATGGGAAGTTAATACCGCAACGACAACAGCTTGTACCTCCATGATTGCTTCAGTTATGAATAGGCTATAAAACAAACAAAAGGGATGACACATAAACTAACAAGTTCCTGAGGATTGTATCTCACATAAAAATTTAAGCATTGTCACCAACCTCTCCCAGTGACTAAATTCCTAAATTGGCAAGTCGCCTGTTATTTTGAGAGCTACTTGACAGCTGTATAGACTTATTTTTTATTCTTTAATTACTCTTTACTCCATAAATGATCCATTTCTACTTATTGAGTCTTAGGTTAATTTACTTGGTGTGCGTCATTAATTCACTGCATAATTGTCTATAGCCTAATAATGTTATGCACGTCAGATTATCCATTAAAGTCAAGTTATAAAAAGGCAGAATCTCAAATACTATACTTAAAAGCAATTTACAGTACTCAAGAAATAAATATTCCCATTGCTTATGCAGGTTAATATAAATTTTGCTTGTTCGTCACGACAGCATTAAGCAATGTAATGGCTTTTCTAACTGAATTCTATATTACAGATGTCACAGTGTAATTCTACTATCCATTGCCATTCACAAAACTCCTACTGGATTATTATATGACTTGTTACTGCACTACAAGTAAAACCAACATAACTGATCTCCATTACCAAAAGTCATATACCTTTGTCACTTACAGTACTGTAGTCTTTAGGGTATGTGCACACGTTGTGGATTTTGCTGTTTTCCCTGAGTTAACAGTACCATGTAAGCCTATGGTATCAAAATCAGTGAGAAAAAATACGCACAACTATCCGCGACATGTGCAAATAGCCTTACATTGGGTGTGTAGCCAATGGATTTTTACCAAGTGTGCTGACTTTGTTATCATCTGTAACTATAACTGGTCTATATTTAGAGTACATGAGCAGGGCGCTTAGATTTTATACCAACTGTGCTGGGAGATCACACAACACGTTTAATTGTATGAATTCAGAACCTATTCGAAGTAACTCTATCACCTTTATTTTCTGCACTGTTGAATTCTTTTACCTCTTCTATAGAGAATGGTTGCGATCTGTAACTTCGATCTGGCTGTGATACTTAAAGGTAATCTGTCACTAGGTTTTTGCCACCTAATTTCAGAGCTGCATAATGTAGAGAAAGAGACCCTGAGTACAGTGATGTGTCACTTACTGGGCTGATTGTTGTAGTTTTGATAAAAGTTTTATCAACAGATAATGATCACTTCAGGATTAGTGGTCTCCTGCAGTCCTCCTCTTCTATGTAACCCTGCCTCCACCACTGATTGGCAGCTTTCTGCTTACACACAGTTTGATTGGAATAACAGGGCATATCCTTGTCCATGCATTCAAAAACCTCCATACTGTAATTAGGAGGTAAGGAGAAACCAGTGGCTTATGAGTCAGTAAGGAGAAACCTCTGGCCTATTAGGTAGTAAGGAGAAACCTGTGACTTATGAGGCAGTAAGGAGAAACCTGTGGCTTATGAGGCAGTAAGGAGAAACCTGTGGCTTATGAGGCAGTAAGGAGAAACCTGTGGCTTATGAGGCAGTAAGGAGAAACCTGTGGCTTATGAGGCAGTAAGGAGAAACCTGTGGCTTATGAGTCAGTAAGGAGAAACCTCTGGCCTATTAGGTAGTAAGGAGAAACCTGTGACTTATGAGGCAGTAAGGAGAAACCTGTGGCTTATGAGGCAGTAAGGAGAAACCTGTGGCTTATGAGGCAGTAAGGAGAAACCTGTGGCTTATGAGGCAGTAAGGAGAAACCTGTGGCTTATGAGGTATTAAGGAGAAACATGTGGCTTATTAGGTAGTAAGGAGAAACCTGTGACTTATGAGGCAGTAAGGAGAAACCTGTGACTTATGAGGCAGTAAAGAGAAACCTGTGGCTTATGAGGCAGTAAGGAGAAACCTGTGGCTTATGAGGTAGTAAGGAGAAACCTGTGGTTTATTAGGTAGTAAGGAGAAACCTGTGGCTTATAAGGCAGTAAGGAGAAACCTGTGGCTTATGAGGCAGTAAGGGGAAACCTCTGGCTTATGAGGCAGTAAGGAGAAACCTGTGGCTTATAAGGCAGTAAGGAGAAACCTGTGGCTTATGAGGCAGTAAGGAGAAACCTCTGGCTTATGAGATAGTAAGGAGAAACCTGTGACTTATGAGGCAGTAAGGAGAAACCTGTGACTTATGAGGCAGTAAGGAGAAACCTGTGGCTTATGAGGCAGTAAGGAGAAACCTCTGGCTTATGAGGTAGTAAGGAGAAACCTCTGGCTTATGAGGCAGTAAGGAGAAACCTGTGACTTATGAGGCAGTAAGGAGAAACCTGTGGCTTATGAGGCAGTAAGGAGAAACCTCTGGCTTATGAGGTAGTAAGGAGAAACCTCTGGCTTATGAGGCAGTAAGGAGAAACCTGTGGCTTATAAGGCAATAAGGAGAAACCTGTGGCTTATGAGGCAGTAAGGAGAAACCTCTGGCTTATGAGGTAGTAAGGAGAAACCTCTGGCTTATGAGGCAGTAAGGAGAAACCTGTGACTTATGAGGCAGTAAGGAGAAACCTGTGGCTTATGAGGCAGTAAGGAGAAACCTCTGGCTTATGAGGTAGTAAGGAGAAACCTCTGGCTTATGAGGCAGTAAGGAGAAACCTGTGGCTTATAAGGCAGTAAGGAGAAACCTGTGGCTTATGAGGCAGTAAGGAGAAACCTCTGGCTTATGAGGTAGTAAGGAGAAACCTGTGACTTATGAGGCAGTAAGGAGAAACCTGTGACTTATGAGGCAGTAAGGAGAAACCTGTGGCTTATGAGGCAGTAAGGAGAAACCTCTGGCTTATGAGGTAGTAAGGAGAAACCTCTGGCTTATGAGGCAGTAAGGAGAAACCTGTGACTTATGAGGCAGTAAGGAGAAACCTCTGGCTTATGAGGCAGTAAGGAGAAACCTGTGACTTATGAGGCAGTAAGGAGAAACCTCTGGCTTATGAGGTAGTAAGGAAACACCTGTGGCTTATGAGGCAGTAAGGAGAAACCTCTGGCTTATGAGGTAGTAAGGGGAATCCTGTGACTTATGAGGCAGTAAGGAGAAACATGTGGCTTATGAGGTAGTAAGGAGAAACCTCTGGCTTATGAGGTAGTAAGGAGAAACCTGTGGCTTATGAGGCAGTAAGGAGAAACATGTGGCTTATGAGGTAGTAAGGGGAAACCTCTGGCTTATGAGGCAGTAAGGAGAAACATGTGGCTTATGAGGTAGTAAGGAGAAACCTCTGGCTTATGAGGTAGTAAGGAGAAACCTGTGGCTTATGAGGTAGTAAGGGGAAACCTGTGACTTATGAGGTAGTAAGGAGCAACATGCGGCTTATGAGGCAGTAAGGAGAAACCTGTGGCTTATGAGGTAGTAAGGAGAAACCTGTGGCTTATGAGGCAGTAAGGAGAAACCTCTGGTTTATGAGGTAGTAAAGGGAAACCTGTGACTTATGAGGTAGTAAGGAGAAACATGTGGCTTATGAGGCAGTAAGGAGAAACCTGTGGCTTATGAGGCAGTAAGGAAAAACCTCTGGCTTATGAGGCAGTAAGGAGAAACCTATGGCATATGAGGCCGTATGGAGAAACCTGTGGCTTATGAGGCAGTAAGGAGAATCCTATGGTGTATGAGGCGGTAAGGAGAAACCTGTGGCGTATGAAGCAGTAATAAGAAACCTGTGGCTTATGAGGCAGTAAGGAGAAACCTCTGGCTTATGAGGCAGTAAGGAAAAACCTCTGGCTTATGAGGCAGTAAGGAGAAACCTATGGCATATGAGGCCGTATGGAGAAACCTGTGGCTTATGAGGCAGTAAGGAGAAACCTGTGGCTTATGAGGCAGTAAGGAGAAACCTATGGTGTATGAGGCGGTAAGGAGAAACCTGTGGCGTATGAAGCAGTAATAAGAAACCTGTGGCTTATGAGGCAGTAAGGAGAAACCTCTGGCTTATGAGGCAGTAAGGAGAAACCTATGGCATATGAGGCCGTATGGAGAAACCTGTGGCTTATGAGGCAGTAAGGAGAAACCTGTGGCTTATGAGGCAGTAAGGAGAAACCTGTGGCGTATGAGGCGGTAAGGAGAAACCTGTGGCGTATGAAGCAGTAATAAGAAACCTGTGGCCAGGAAGTCTCTGCCAAGTAATAATGTAACGGAGAAACGGAACAGAAAGGCACTGGGCAACGGAGAGAACAGCAGTATTGGAGTATGTTAAAAATATATATATATATATATATATATATATATATATATATATATATATATATATGCTATATTACATATCTTTTTTTAGGTGTTGTGGTATTAAATTATGACAAAATGATGATTAGCACTAGCTTTGCTTTTCATCCCTAAAAATGGATCTATCATTATTTTCCCAACTTTCTTTTTAACTATACAGGACATAGAACTTTAGACTGCTATAGATATTATTATTATTCTATCCATCCTTTCATTAAGTCTGACAACAAATTCTCCTAATATGGATAGTATTTTTTGTTAATCCAAGCTCAGTGCAGTTAACCCCTTCACGACCTATGACGTATAGGTAGATGCTGAGTCGGCATCTTTTGTGGCGTATGACAGCTAGTGTTGAGCATTCCGATACCGCAAGTATCGGGTATCGGCCGATACTTGCGGTATCGGAATTCCGATACCGAGATCCGATACTTTTGTGGTATCGGGAATCGGAATCGGAAATTCCCAGTGTATGGTTCCCAGGGTCTGAAGGAGAGGAAACTCTCCTTCAGGCCCTGGGATCCATATCCATGTAAAAAATAAAGAATTAAAATAAAAAATATTGATATACTCACCTCTCCGGAGGCCCCTGGACATCACCGCTGGTAACCGGCAGCCTGCTTTGCTTAAAATGAGCGCGTTCAGCACCTTCCATGACGTCACGGCTTCTGATTGGTCGCGTGCCGCTCATGTGACTGCCACGCGACCAATCACAAGCCGTGACGTAATTCTCAGGTCCTAAATTCCTAGAATTCGGAATTTAGGACCTGAGAATGACGTCACGGCTTGTGATTGGTCGCGTGGCGGTCACATGAGCGCACGCAACCAATCAGAAGCCGTGACGTCATGGAAGGCCCTAAACGCGCTCATTTTAAGCAAAGAAGGCTACCGGTTACCAGCGGTGATGTCCAGGGGCCTCCGGAGAGGTGAGTATATCAATATTTTTTATTTTAATTCTTTATTTTACACAGTAATATGGATCCCAGGGCCTGAAGGAGAGTTTCCTCTCCTTCAGACCCTGGGAACCATCAGGATACCTTCCGATACTTGGTGTCCCATTGACTTGTATTGGTATCGGGTATCGGTATCGGCGATATCCGATACTTTTCGGGTATCGGCCGATACTATCCGATACCGATACTTTCAAGTATCGGACGGTATCGCTCAACACTAATGACAGCTAATTTGATCATGTGCCGCTAACAGCCA
This sequence comes from Ranitomeya variabilis, assembly GCF_051348905.1. NCBI lineage: Eukaryota > Metazoa > Chordata > Amphibia > Anura > Dendrobatidae > Ranitomeya > Ranitomeya variabilis. Next base: position 324,605,238 of record NC_135237.1, on the reverse strand, counting down.
CGATCCACCCATGGCTGTTAACATGTTAAATATCTTTGCCAATTTCTGATCTATCAAAATATAAAAAGAAATAATCCGATCTGTAAACGGCATGCCAAGAAAAAAAAAAATCAATACTCCAGAATTTTTTGGGGGTTGCTGCAACATTGCAATAAAATGCAATAACAGGCTTTCACAACATTGTATTTACCTCCAAATAGTATCAATAACATTAAAAATGTCAGCTCGGCGTGCAAGAAATGAGCCCTCACCCATCCCTATATCACAAAAAATGGAGATTCTACTGATCTCGAAAAAGGATACAATTTTTTTTTTGTTGTTGCAAAGTTTGGATTTTTTTTTCACCACTTAGATAAAAAAGAACCTATTCATGTTTGGTATCTGTACTTGTAACGACCTGGAGAATCATAGGTCAGTTTTAGCATTTAGTGAACATGGTAAAAAAAAAAAGTGGAATTGCACATTGGAATTTTTTTTTGCAATTTCACTGCACTTGGATTTTTTTCCCATTTACCAGTACACTATATGGTAAAATGACTTATGTAATTCAAAAGTACAACTTGTCCTGCAAAAAACATGCCCTCATATGGCCATATTGACCAAAAAATTAAAAGAGTTGTGGCACTGGGAAAAAGGGGAACAAAATACGAAATATGAGAGGAGAGAGGAACGAATTTTAAATTGGACTTTTTCTTGTGATCGCCGTTATTCAGTGAATAAGAGCGATCACATCACAGGGGACCATAAAAACCAGCCCTGAGGATGCTCTCTAGGGTGTCAGCTACCCCCAGTAGCTGAGAACCCGAAGATTTTCCAATGCTGGGGAGCACTACAGCCTTATTTCTCAGCGCCATTTACTGCCACCATTGAAAGGTATCGGTGGTTGTTAAAGGACTTTATTCTTGCTATGTCATTTTTAAAATATGACTATGAGGCTAGTAATGTGGACGTCTTATAGACACCTCTCCACTACTGAACCCTGGGCTTGATGTCAGCTGACAATAAATAGCTGACATTAACCCTAACCCTATTACCCCACTGCACCAGGGCAAGTGGGAAGAGCAAGGCTATACACTAGATTTGGCACATCATATTGCTGCACCATTTCTGGGGCTGCTGATAGCTGATGTTATTAGTCTGTGAGGGGGGCAATATCCATGGCCCTTTCCTAGGCTATTAATATCAGCCCACAGCTGTCTATTTAACCTTTGCTGGTTAGAATTTATAGAGGAACTCAGCGTCTTTTTTCTGTGGTCCCCCTGTAAACTAACCAATAAAGGCTTGGCAAACTGCTGTGAGCTGTTATTAAAAGCCTGGGAACATTTAGGGATAATAGCTCCTTTTCGAGATTATTAACATCAGCTTCCAGCGGTTTGCTTTCTCTTTGCTGGTTTTAAAAATTGCGCGAGAGCCCACACATTTTGTTTTATTTATTTATATAAAAAAACAGAAAGCACTGTAACACACTGACATATTTATATCTATCTATCCATTTATCTATCATTTATCATGTTTCTCATTGCTATCTATATCTTTGAACATCTTTAGTACCTAACACTCTTTAATGTCTATTTTGCATTTCATCACATACGTGTCACACTGACAGCACATTGACAGCACACGGACACATGGATGCTACACATATGTGACATACGTACACACGGACAGCAAATGGATACAAAGATGTCACACAGATGTCACATACATACATATGGATGGCACAAGGACATGGACCATGGGTCTCACCAGAACTGTTTTTTCGCATAAAGGAATCACCAGTAGTGTTGAGCGATACCGTCCGATACTTGAAAGTATCGGTATCGGAAAGTATCGGCCGATACCGGCAAAGTATCGGATCTGATCCGATACCGATACCCGATACCAATACAAGTGAATGGGACTCAAGTATTTGAAGGTATCCCTGATGGTTCCCAGGGTCTGAAGGAGAGGAAACTCTCCTTCAGGCCCTGGGATCCATATTAATGTGTAAAATAAAGAATTAAAATAAAAAATATTGATATACTCACCTCTCCGACGCAGCCTGGACCTTACCGCTGTGAACCGGCAGCCTTCTTTGCTTAAAATGAGCGTGTTTATGGCCTTCCATGACGTCACGGCTTCTGATTGGTCGCGTGCCGCTCATGTGACCGCCACACAACCAATCACAAGCCGTGATGTAATTCTCAGGTCCTAAATTCCTAATTCTAGGAATTTAGGACCTGAGAATTACGTCACGGCTTGTGATTGGTCGCGTGGCGGTCACATGAGCGGCACGCGACCAATCAGAAGCCGTGACGTCATGGAAGGCCATTAACGCACTCATTTTAAGCAAAGAAGGCTGCCGGTTACCAGCGGTGATGTCCAGGGGCCTCCGGACAGGTGAGTATATCAATATTTTTTATTTTAATTCTTTATTTTACACATTAATGTTGTTTCGATACCGATTCCCGATACCACAAAAGTATCGGATCTCGGTATCGGAATTCCGATACCGCAAGTATCGGCCGATACCCGATACTTGCGGTATTGGAATGCTCAACACTAATCACCAGGATATATGATTTCAATTATTTATTTGTCTATCATATACCTGTCTATATTTATTTACAGCCTAATTAGACTCTTACTACTCAGACCTTCTGACTCCAACAATGCTTTTAAATCAAATTGTGTTTTAAACCTGTTATAGTTTTACTACAGTTCCTAAGTACCTAGAGGATCACTAAGATGAGATGTTGCAAGCAGAACACATATTAAGTTTGGTGATATTACCATTGAAAACGTTGCATATTAAACTGAAATGATAATGTGAGTACATGGAATCTGATGCATAATGATTAAAAGCTGTTCTTGCAATTTATAGCTCTGGTTAGAGATGAGTGACTAAATGTGAGTGGGAATGAATTTTACTTGAATTTTACAAAAATCCACATGCAAGGATATTCGATTCATAACAATCTCAGAGCATAATCAATAAAGGTTGTAAAAAGAAATCATTATAACAATAATAGTCATGTCCTCGTTCACCTGTCCAGCTGCTGCTGCCCAAAGCCCAGTACTCCACTTCATCTGGCCTCTTCTTTCCTCCAGTTTCCTCTTTGGACATATTCACTCTGTGCTTGGCCAAATAGGCTTCTGAAGATATGACATGTGTTATCCGTGGTATAGTTAACTCAGGCGGTGCATGTTTTGTGTTGTGACATCAGAGGTCTTCCCAGTCATGCAAGACCTGGCGCAGTGTGAATATGCCTTAAGAGGACGTTGCGCTTCAGAGGAAAGAAGAGACTGGCAAAGCAGTGGAGCAGGTGGTGGACTGTTGGTAGCAGAGTGACAGGTAACGAGTAACGAGAGTGTCATTTTTTAAATCCCTTTCACAGCCATCTGCAATTCATCAAAATGGCAGTCACCATTTTGCTAAATCTGCACAACGTGAATCAACAAAAATTCAGATTAATGAAAATCTGGATTTTTTGTAATGCAAATTCATTTTTGATTTGATTCAATTTGATCATCTTTAAAATAAGGTTGTCACGATTCCTCCACTCAGTGAGTAATTGCTATGCTGTTTTATGGAAACTGTCTTGCTGAGTTGTCGTTGTCTTGATTACAGCTCAACTGTCCAATCTGTGACTGGGAGGTGCGGGACTTTCTCCAGGTGTTCAGTGTTCTGGTGATTGCCCAGCTAACTGAGCTGTCTGCCCCTGATCCCAGCCAGACATAGTTTGTGCTTCTTGGTGAGTGTTAGCCTGATTCTGTTGCTCAGAGTTCTGATCTTCTGCTGCCTGACCCTTTGGACCATGTTATGACTATGCCTTTGTCTTGTCCTTTTGCTTTTGATCTGCTATCCCTTGTTATTGACCCTGAACTGTGTCCTGATTGATACCTTCATCTTTTCCCTTGGCTATCTACGTATTCTCTTGTTATTTACCCCAGAACATCTGACTCTTCTGCCTCAGGGTCTGTCCGTGAACAGTGACTAGAATCACAAAGGTGATGTCAAAGTACAGGTGCTACATAATAAACAGTTAGTTCACCATACATGTATATTACAATAAATAACTAATACCACAACTCTCAACCAATAACAACCACATAACGAATTATATTAAAATAATAGTGTAATTATCTAAATTATGCTAAGAGAGTGGCAAGAAATAAGTGGTGACCACTTCGTGATAAGGTGATACCAAAACCAAAGCACAGATTAAAAGAAAGAAAATCATCCAGACATAGAGACAAAAATAATTTTTTTTTTATAACATCTGATAATACAGAGAGATACAATAAGAGGTTATAAACTACAATGTGCAAGCAATAAAGAAAATTTATTATATTTATAAATGATAAATAAATAGGTAAAATCCCCTCATTGACTGATAAAAAATGGGATAAAATTATACTGAGCAAACAAAAAGTGAAAGTAAATGAGTAAAAAAATCCTTATAATTCTATTACGTGCACCATGTGCAAATGTAAAAAGCAGGGGAAAGGAAACCCTCCTAAAAAATGAGTGGCCAAATAGGAATGTGCAAAAAGTACAGAGTGATTAAAGACCAGTGCAAATCTAACATGTGGCACTGGAAAAAAGTGCTACAACAAGCATATATGCATCCATGCATGGACATGTTTTCCTTCTCTCTTCTTAAGACTTATGTCACTGTGTACATCAATAGCCCAATGGAGCCTGCTCCTGCACCTACAGCATCTCAAAATTCACTCAGAACACCATAAAGTCTAAGGGAACTTGCTTCTGCTGTCTTCTCCAGCTATTAGTCCAGCCTCAGCACTTTCTCCTTCAGATTACTCTATTGCTTTCTCCATATTAAAGGGCTCAACAAGACACATTTTTTGCCCTAAGCGTATTTGTTCCATGCCCTGTTACCGCACATGTTTTTAGCAAGCAGTTGTTCAGAACTCTGACATTAATGACCTATGTCCATCACTCGGTACCCCCAATGACTGACGGTTACCAGGTCCTTAAAGTACCCAATACAAAGAGCCAGAACACCACAGCTCCTTACATTGTATGTTGGCTGTTCTCATGTACTGCAGCTCAACTAGTTTCAAAGTATGTAGCGTGCGTAGAAAAATGATGGTCAATCACTAAATACTGTAGAACTACTTGCAGCTACTAATCCTAGATAGAAAGGGTATTTAAGTCAATAAATTACAAGTTACACCAAACTATTCCTACAAAACTACATAAACACAGATTACACAACTACATATCCTTGTGCTCAGCTCCTCCTACTCTATAACGAAATGTCTGCATATCCGACAACATAATCAGCGTTACAAGTTGCATTTAAGAGACCTAAATTCTTATTTGTGCGCTTGTTTTGCATCATTCCAATACATAATACATTGTTGTACCATTATTCAGACTGAAAACATACCATAATAATGATGCATCTTCTCTTAATTTTCTACATCTGCAGTTCTGTGGCTTTTCAATATGTTCAGATGTACACTATATATATTATTACTTATACAGGTCTTTTCAGATAATATTTAAATAGCACGAACTAGCTCTAGCATAGTCACATAGGTGCATAAGCTTATACATTCCTAAACAGTTGTCTTTATTATGTGATACATTCAGTTTAAATATATATTTTTAATTACACTGGGTGAGATGTATGTGGGTGGAACGCTTGAGTTTCATCCTATGTATTTTTTGTCTCAATCCCAACCTTTTAATAAAATGTACTTAATCATACCTCCAAATTATGGTCTTTTTGGGAGTGTCGGGGCTTTAAATTGGGATAAATTATATATTGCTATCAAAGGATTATTGTAATATTTTCATGACACTATATTGTTCTATGCACTGCAATCATGTGATTATGCAGAAGTGAACAATTGTTCTTTGTAATTGTATGTGTATAGCACCTAGCCATATAACACCCTTGTAGATGTGAATTGCATGAAACACAAGCTTAAAACAATTCTGATTCTGATTAATCCCAGACTTATAAACATTCACTATGACATCCAGAGAGTGGTCCAACACACAGTGTCTGTTTGAGCATCTCTATACCAGGGCCTGCTAGAGAGTACATATACGATGTCTGCGGAAAGTTCCTCTAGACACCTGCACCAAGACGTCCATGCGAACTGTGATTAATCAGAACATGCTGCCTTCATTGTGACCAGTCCTGCGCCTCATATGAACAGGTACTTTCTGCAAAGGAAAGGGGCATTCTGCAAATGCTGCCCCATATGTATCAAGTGGTGATACACTTTTCTATTGGGATAAAAAGGATTGCAAAGATACTTGAACACGAAAACTCAATATTTCCCACGGTTGGTGACATGTGATGAGAGAAATTTCTGACATTCAAATTCTCCTGCTTCATCGAATTTTGGCTGAAATATTACATCCACAGCTAATTGATTTGCCATGAATTAAAGAGGTTGTCCACTACTTTTTCATTGATGTCAGATCATAAGGATAGGTCATCAATGTCTGATCGGCCAGGGTCTGACACCTGGCACACACACCAATCAGCCGTTATCGTTGGTGGCGTTGGCAGCCACCGGCCAGATGTTCTCACTTGTGGAGCTGCTCCGTCTTCTGCTAGTGGCCAAGGCTTGGTCCTGGCCATCTGCCTCCTATTCAAATCAATAGTGGAACTGCGGCACTTCCAGCAGGCATCCGCCCCCGCCGATAAGAGCTGATTGGCAGGGGTGATAAGTGTCGGACCCCGACCAATCGGACATTGATGGCCCATCCTAAAGATAGATCATCCATGAAAAAGTAGTGAACAACCTCTTTAATAGTTTGTTAAAAGTTCAATATTTCAATATCCCTGAAAAGAGATGTATGACACTCTGAGATCTCCTAGAACTATATCCAACCCTATTAAAGCACTTTGATGCAAACACAACCTTTGTAGCGCCAAAATAAACTCATGTATGGTTATGGGTAAACAGATGGTAACTGATGTTAACACACAGCTTGAGCAATAGCACACGCACTAACTCTACATTTTTATTTTTTTATACTTTTTTTTAACTAAATTCCTCTCTTCATAAAAAGAGTGACCAAAAAATCATCCATAAACACAACACATTGGAGTTGCTTGTATGTACAACAAATTAGACTTATAAAAAAGTGTGCAAAAAATCAGAACTGTGTGTGACACACACATCCTGTGAGACAGTTACATAGTTAAATGACTATATTTTTACTCCTCTTTTGTTTGTTTGTTTTTACACAAAGGAGTTAATGCTTACTCTGGGGATAAGTTCACAAGAAAGTATAAAAAAAATCATCCCAGTTTCATTCAATAAAAATAAGCAATTTTCATCTCAATTGTCATCTGTATGGCTTTCATTTTTAGACATCAGCAGATGCTATACAGGTAAACCGCATTGGGATTCCATTTTTTTTTGTGTGCCCATAAACTTGAATAGGTGAGTCTCATCTGACATATGGAAGAAACTTGTGCATGCTGCAATTTTTTTATGTGCAGATTGGGTCCCTGAAAAACAATTACAGATCTAAACAGGCCAATTGAATAACGTTGATCCAACTGCCATCAGTTTTTTAATGGACATCACTAGGACTGAAAATACAGTCATGTAAACTTGAACTGAATCAAATTAAAAGATTTTTATATGTGACATCACATTAGAAACTGTAGTGCCATGTTTCTTCTAAACTATCATAAAGTGTCAACAATATCATATTCTGTATCATATTCCACAGCTGTTTAAAGAAATTGCTAATATGTCCCCATTGGGGCTCACAATCTAAATTCCCTACCAGTATATCATTGGAACAGATGAAGAAACCAACACAAAGTGCTTCCAGATATTGCTCTAGGTGGGATTTGAACCAAGGACCTCAGTGCTGTAAAGCTGATGATGTGTTTCAAATAATAAAAGTCAAATGAAGTTGCAGCATGCCGCCTCCCAGTGATGAATTGTAGCTGCGTCATTTAGGTCATGTGATCACTCTGCTGATGTCACTTTCCAGCGGAAAACACCAAAGATTTAATATAACCGATGTGAGAAAGATATGAAGACACAATTTGGGGAGTGGGGGAAGCCAAGAAATTTTGAGAACACCATACGAAGAGCAAGTGGGTAGATGGGGGCATCTGTGAGGGGGAAGGGTGAAAACACAGTATGGTGAATAGGGTATGGGTGTGGACACAGTATGAGGAGTAGAGGGAAGGAATTTATGCGGACACAGAATGTGAAGGATGGGTGCTGACACAGTATGGGGAGCAAGTGAGGGGATGGATGCATACGCAGTATGGAGAGCAAGGGAGGGGATGGGTGGAGTCTCAGTATGGCGAGTGGGTGGATGGGTGTGGACACAGTATGAGGAGTGAGGGTAATAATGTATGTGGACACAGTATTGGGAGAGAGGTATGGGTGCAGACACAGTATGGGGAGACAGGGAATGTGTAAGGAGGCAGTATGGAGAGTAATTATGTGAGGATACACTATGGTTTGTAGGGAGATGTGAGAGTAGACAGTATGAGGAGGGAGGGTGAAATGTGTGAGGAGACTGTTGAGGAGAATAGGGTGAGGAGACAGTATGGGCAGGAGAAAAGTGTGAATATGCACATAATAGAGACTAATAAGAATAGAGAGTAGTAAGGAGGCAGCATGTGGGGAACAGTGTAAAGGCACAGCTGGGAGGGGACAGAATACCAAGGAGGGAAAGTGTGATGAGGGGCATAGTATAGAATCTGGGCTCTATTGGAGGACACAGTGTGAGAGGAAAGTGTGAAGAAGGGCCAAATATGGAAAGGAGAAAGCAGTGTAGAGGTTATGTACCCCTTTGTCAATGTTTCTTCACACTCATCTGCTCTTCATAAAAACTAATAATGATAGTTTAACAACTTCTGCCTTTAGTAAAACCAAACAGACTTTCATTTGAAATGTCATTTTTTACCACATATTCCTTTACACACTCCCTTACGAGCCCATCATTCTTTCTTCAATGAATGATAACTCCTTCGCCCCAGAGCTTGTTTACGCCTTTCTGACCAGGCCAAATTTTTCAATTCTGATCAATGTCACTTTATGAGGTAATAACTCTGGAACAATATAACATATACCAGTGATTCTGAGATTGTTTTTTGTGACAGGTTGTACTTCATGTTAGAGGTAAATTTTAGCTGACATGATATGCGTTTATTTTTGAAAATATGGAAAATTTGACAAAAAAAAATTAAAATTTAGCAATTTTCAAAATGTATACTTTTATGCCATTAAACCAAATACTATATATACTCGTGTATAAGACAAGTTTTTCAGCACATTTTTTTGTGCTGAAAACGCCCCCTCGGCTTACACACGAGTTATTGTCTCAGAAAGACGGTGGGGGAGGGGGAGAGGTGAAGCAGCGGGTCACAGAGGCAGGAGCAGGTGGCTCTGGCTGTAACTGTGCCCAATGCTAAAGTTAAATGAATATTCACTGCACTGGCAGTGAATATTCATTTCTCTTATAGCGCACACAGTAGTTACAGCAGTAGCAGTCGTCTTCCAGCACACATCATACTTACCTTTCCTGCTTGCCCTCACTGCATCTCCTTCCGGTGCCAGTCTTCTGGCCAAGCGATCACATGTCCCACGCTCATTAAGGTAATGAATATTCACCCCTTTCCACTCCCATAGGTGTGCAGTAAATATTCATTACTTTAATGAGCTGGGTAATGTGATCGTTCAGCAGGAAGAGCTGCTGGTGCCGGAATGAGATGCAGCAAAGGTGTGCAGGAAAGGTAAGTAGGATGTGTTTTTTTATAGGAACCATGCATGCAAGGATAGGGGATAAAGAGCCATGCATAAAAGGACGAGGATAAGGAGCCATGCATACATATACAGGGACAAGGAGCCATGCATACAAGGACGCAGATGGGGAGCCATGCATACAAGGACAGGGATGGGGAGCCATGCATGCAAGGACAGGGATGGGGAGCCATGCATACAAGGACGGGGATAAGGAGCCATGTATACAGGGACGGGGAGCCATGCATACAAGGACGCAGATGGGGAGCCATGCATACAAGGATAGGGATGGGGAGCCATGCATATAAGGACGGGGATAAGGAGCCATGTATACAGGAACGAGGAGATATGCATACAAGGACGCGGATGGGGAGGCATGCATACAGGGATGGGGAGGCATGCATACAGGGATCGGGAGCCATGCATATGGGGCGGGGAGCCATCCATACAAGGACAGGGACAGGGAGCCATGCATACAAGATTGGGGATAAGGAGCCATGTATACAGGGATGGGGAGCCAAGCATACAAGGACACGGATGGGGAGCCATGCATACAAGGACAGGGACAGGGATCTATGCATACAAGGACTGGGGTGGGGAGCCATGCATACCAGGATGGGGATTTGGCGCCATGCATACAAGGACAGGGATTGGCAGCCAATCATACAAGGACAGGGATGGGGAGCCATGCATACAGTGACAGGGACTGGTGGGAGCCATGCATACCAGAATAGGGATGAGGGGACAATGCATACCCGGCTTATACTCGAGTCAATACGTTTTCCCAGTTTTTCATGCAAAACTAGGAAGTTGATTTGATTCATTTGATCTGGAAATGCTCAAAACTGAATAGACAGTGGGTAGAAATAGTAAATTACTATTGAACCCCATCCTAATTTTTTATGATCATAGGGGAAAAATATAGAATGCCGGATTGTTATTGTAACTTCTTTTTATAGACGCATTGAATATTGCTTAGAAATGTTATTTTTATAGCACTCTAAGATACATAAGCTGCAAGAGTTGAGTGAATCTGATTACATTATCCCCCATTTATGCTCCATATATTGTACTGTATATATTCCACATACAAAATATTCCCCAGTATGAAAATCACGCTGATTCATGGTGAATATTGAACCTGGAGAATTGTTCTTACCATCGCTAAAAACAATGCAGCTCTCACCTGACTCATTGATGCAACCAACTAACTATGTACGTCCTCCCCCGCAGCATCTCTGCAATGGTGCGTCGGTTCACCACTCATTACCTAGTGGTAAATACACCGAATTGTACTCTCTAAAGTTGATGACACACAAGAGATGATAATGTGTTGCTATCCTGTAATAGATTTACTTATAAAGATTAGTCTTTGTCGAAAAAGCTAAATACATGTTTAGTTTATGTTTCTTCAGAATAAGAAAAAAGTAATGCTCTGATAGAATACTTGACAATTTTACAATCGCAATAATTTTTTACATGTAAATTTGTATGAAGACCACATAATTATACAGATAAAGAAAAAAATAAATAAATATAGATATAGGCCATACAGCGGAATTTCAGTCCTCATGTGTGGTTATTTTAAACATATACACCAAAGATGTTGTGAACTGAGTCTCAGTTTCAAATCAAACTACTTAAGTGTTTTTCATTCATCTGTTACTTACAAATACCTTCAGGATATATCTAGAAATGTTATACAGTGATGTTTATAACAGGAAAATTATTTTTGGTATTTTTTATTGATATTTGGTTACTGTGCCATACATTTCTGTGCAAACGCTCTAAAAATCTTCTTACATAAATGGATTAGCCAAAAGCTTTCTTTGATCCACTCTCCTTTTACACAACAGCCAGGGTGTGGCTTTTGTGCTGCTAGATAAACATATGTATTAATAATATTGGTATTAGAATTTGCTTCATAGAAAAGCAACCACACAAAAGCGGAATGCTAACAGCACTGTCCTTTTTGGATGAAAACTCATTAAAGTCTTTCAATTAATCTCTTTCTTGTGTGAAATAATAGAATTCTGTGGTTTGAATATATTTCATTGACTGCTTTGATGTGATATAATAACAAAAGTGAAATTCATTTGTGCTTTACATTGAGCACATAAAAGCTACAATTACATAGAAGTGTTATTTACTTACAGTACTTTACTCTTTTGTTCCATTAGCTTAGCTTTTCCCGTGATACATGTCTACCAAGTAGCCTCTTTTCTAAACTAACTGTGATAGCATGGAAATGTACTTTATGGGAATGAAAGGGAACCGTCACTGCATTTTTTCTACCCGGTCTGAGAGCAGCAAGATGTAGGGGCAAAGACCCTAATTCCAGTGATATATCACTGATTGTGCTGCTTGATGCAGTTTTCATAAAATCACTGTTTACCTACTGCAGATTTAGCAGCTCTCTGAATTCTGAGCTCTGTATAACTCTGTCCACATCACTGATTGGCAGTGTTGGGAGCATGGTTGGACTACCTGGCATCAGGTTTATTAGTCCTGCAGTGATAATTTGACTTTATTAAAACTACAGCAAGCAGCCCAGTAAGTGACACATCTCTGGATTCAGATTTTGTTACAATAGCTTGTTGAAAGATTCAATTTAAAATTTAAATTTTAGAAGCAATCAGTAACCAATGGAATTTGACCAAGGGAGGTGATTCCTAATTGCTCAGGTAAGTGATTGCAGCTGATTTATTCATTACACAAATGGCAGGGGGCCACAGATGGTATAAATCTGAATTTAGATGTTCATGACACCTGGTCCATTTATGGACCGTGATGTAGGTTGTGGCCACAGGTCTCCTAAACCAAACTCAACATTTATCCCAGTCTGTATATGGACTATGTTTCAGATATTTACATTTGGCCAAAGGCTGGGTTCACACGCTTTTTGCTGTAATTTTTTAAAACCTCAGCAAGATAGTGATGCATTGCACGGCAGGGGCAATGTGTAAGCATCGTCTAAACACAATTCTTTGAAACTAAATCTATTTCTAAATCCAAATGGAATTAAATGCATTTAAATATCTTTATTATATTCAATTGAAGTAGAAAATGAAGTCTGATTCCTTAGGATTAGATGATGCAGAGGATCACGTTCAAGACGAATTTCCTCAAAATCCATGGTTACAAGCGAATTTGAACAATCTGCTATAAGATTTGTGGTTCACAAATGAAAAAAAAAATGCCCACCCAGCACCATTTCACATATGCTGCACATTCAGTAAGCGGCTCACGGTGTCTGGCGTGGCAGTGCGGGCTTCCCTATAATACCCTGCAGCCATCTGATCATGTATGCTAGCACAGCCAATCAGGGAGGCTATTACAGGCAGCATAAAACATTGGGGTCAGCCAAAGAACGCCATTTTATGTCTGTACTGTGTAGGAATAGGAGCGCTCAGAGCACACAGGATAGGGATAGATAAAGGCCTAATGCGATTGGGGTGAATTACTTCAGTGCTGATGTACCAAATTGAAAATGGGAGTGATAGTCTCAGTCTGTGATAGATTGATATACAGTGACCTGTTGCAGCATCTAATCATCACCACTCAGAGTGTGACTGTGAACTAATACATATGTCATATACAGCCGCAGCAGCAACTTAGTGGCAGCTTTTTTCCAGTAACAGCAAGGAAGTATAGTATTAAACCAATCATTGCAGATTTTGCAACTAAATCAGAATTCAAGGGTTTACTGTTTGTAAATGAAAGTTTGATCCTTGTTATCCTTATTGAATAAGAAGTCTCCCAAATCCTGAAACTTAAGCACAAATATTTACCTACCAAAGTGTGCGCATTGTTCAAATTAATTTTTGTGAGCTCGCTTCATTGCTACAATGATCTAATGTCAGAAGTGTACACACGCCACCTGAATACAGCAGTCAATTACACATGATTGCTATCGGGACGTTACTCTACTTTGATTTCCTGGTTCCATTCTATTTGGTAAAGACATGTGGACTTTATTTATTTTAAGTTATAAAAAAATCATAATCCTAAACCGTAAGCACAAGTTTTCACCTTCTTAAGTGTGTTCATTGCTTTAAGTAATTTTTGAGCCCTCTTCATAGCTCCATTTAGTTTAATATTAAACATGTAAACTGAGTACAGTGGCCAGTTGCACATGCTTGCCTGCGGCAAATGATTCTACCTACTTTATGGTCCCATCTAATCTTGTAAAAGCATGTGACCTTTTTTTTTCTTCAACTTTAATATAAAGTGCCTCAGTATTTTTGGAATTCCTGTTTTACTTATCCATTCTAAATACTTTACTCCCCATGGCCATACTGTCATTGTTGCCACATATTTCTTACTGGCTGTGAACCTATGCATAGCAACTTCACAACCCAGCATTTTAGGTTTCATTAACTTACTTTTCATCTTGGTTGAATGTCTTTTGAGAAAAAAAAACCTAAATAATATAAAAGTTGCATTTAACAATTACAGGCACCCCAGCAATACCGCTTTGTCTCCAGAAATAAGGGGATAATTTTTAGGTCAAGGAAATGATGAGGAATCCAGCTCAACGAGATAGCGGAAAAAAAACTTTTCTTTATTCACTTGAAAATTGTGTTCCATGGAGGATAAAAACATCAGCAATAACAGAAAATAAAATGCAATATCAACACGTTTCTGGTGACCAAGCACCCTTAGTCATGATATCCAATGTGTAGCTTGTCTTGCATTTTTATACTGAGATCTGCTGAACACACCGGTGTAAAAATTCATTAACATAATTGCTGAGCAAGGTGAAAACATGTGAAAGTGAATTAAAATTAAAAACAGGTACTTTGGCTAGATAGAAATACAATATGGACAATGTATTATTCACAATATTAGACAGTTTTAGGATCCTAGTTCTTGTTACATAAAAGTAGCAGCAAAAAATATCTGAAATATATAGAATTTCATTTAACGTAACACCAGGATACCTTGGTGTTGATTAATGAAATGTTTAAAGATTTGTGATGTGTTTCTATTAATGTTAGCATTTTCTAACTCGTAGATGTGTTCTCGAATTCTTGTTTTAATTTGGCGTATGGTACTGCCAATGTATTTGAGATGACAGGCTGTACATTCCATGACATAGACCACATTATTTGCATTACAATTTAAGAAAGTTAGTATTGTGTATATGTTCTGATTGCTAGCATCCGTGAAATTAAGGCATTTTTGTGAGAATTTGCAGGTTTTGCAAGCACCAGCACCGTATCTATAGAAACCCTTTGTGCTCAGCCAATTGGATGGCTGAGCACGAGGGGTGTTCAAAAAACTTGGCGAAAGACTGCAACCTAAAGAGGGTGTATAAAATATCTGTAATGTATCCCTTTCTTTCCCTAAAATTGATGCAAAGGTTAGATCGTTACATCAGACCTACTATTAATTATATTAAATCCCCAGTACTCATAGTGCAAAATAACTATGTGAAGGAAATTAATTGTTGTCAAAATTATTTTATTGAATTTCGACTTAAAAATTGACCGCTAGTACTAGACTTGCTTTTACATTGGATCCGACAACAATTACAATGAATTTTCTGTGTTCATAAAATAATGACGTTAAATGAAATTCTATATACAGTACAGACCAAAAGTTTGGACACACCTTCACATTTAAAGATTTTTCTGTATTTTCATGACTGTGAAAATTGTACATTCACACTGAAGGCATCAAAACTATGAACTAACACATGTGGAATTATATACTTAACAAAAAAGTATGAAACAACTGAAAATATGTCTTATTTTCTGGGTTCTTCAAAGTAGCCACCTTTTACTTTGATGAACGCTTTGCACACTCTTCATATTCTCTTGATGAGCTTCAAGAGGTAGTCACTGGGAATGGTCTTCCAACAATCTTGAGGGAGTTCCCAGAGATGCTTAGCACTTGTTGGCCCTTTTGCCTTCACTCTGCGGTCTGGTGACTGAGTAGGCCAGGTTATCTGGCGTAGAACCCCATCACTCTCCTTCTTGGTCAAATAGCCCTTTCACAGCCTGGAGGTGTGCTTGGGGTCATTGTCCTGTTGAAAAATAAATGATACCTTCAGTGTGAATGTACAATTTTCATAGGCATGAAAATACAGAAAAATCTTTAACTGAGAAGGTGTGTCCAAACTTTTGGTCTGTACTGTATATATATATATATATTTACAGTTATATGAAAAAGTTTGGGCACCCCTATTAATCTTAAGCTTAATGTTTTATAAAAATTGGTTTTTTTGCAACAGCTATTTCAGTTTCATAGATCTAATAACTGTTGGACACAGTAATGTTTCTGCCTTGAAGTGAGGTTTATTGTACTAACAGAAAATGTGCAATCTGCATTCAAAAAAAATTTGACAGGTGCATAAGTATGGGCACTCTTATCATTTTCTTGTTTTAAATACTCCTACCTACTTTTTACTGACTTACTAAAGCACTTTTTTTGGTTTTGTAACCTCATTGAGCTTTGAACTTCATAGCCAGGTGTATGCAATCATGAGGAAAGCTACTTAAAGTGGCCACTTGCAAGTTGTTCTCCAGTTTGAATATCCTCTGAAGAGTGGCATCATGGGCTCCTCAAAACAACTGTCAAATGATCTGAAAACAAAGATTATTCAACATAGTTGTTCAGGGGAAGGATACAAAAAGCTGTCTCAGAGATTTAACCTGTCAATTTCCACTGTGAGGAACATAGTAAGGAAATGGAAGAACACAGGTACAGTTCTTGTTAAGGCCAGAAGTGGCAGGCCAAGAAAAACATCAGAAAGGCAGAGAAGAAGAATGGTGAGATCAGTCAAGGACAATCCTCAGACCACCTCCAGAGAGCTGCAGCATCAACTTGCTGCAGATGGTGTCACTGTGCATCGGTCAACTATACAACACACTTTGCACAAGGAGAAGATGTATGGGAGAGTGATGAGAAAGAAGCCGTTTCTGCAAGCATGCCACAAACAGAGTCGGCTGAGGTATGCGAAAGCACATTTGGAGAAGCCAATTTCTTTTTGGAAGAAGGTCCTGTGGATTGATGAAACTAAGATTGAGTTGTTTGGTCATACAAAAAGGCGTTATGCATGGCGGCAAAAAAACACAGCATTCCAAGAAAAACACTTGCTACCCACAGTAAAATTTGGTGGAGGTTCCATCATGCTTTAGGGCTGCATGGCCAATGCCCGCACCGGGAATCTTGTTAAAGTTTTGGGACACATGGATTCCTCTCAGTATCAGCAGATTCTTGACAATAATGTTCATGAATCAGTGACAAAGTTGAAGTTACGCAGGGGATGAATCTTTCACCAAGACAATGATCCAAAACACCGCTCCAAATCTACTCAGGCATTCATGCAGAGGAACAATTACACTGTTCTGGAATGGCCATCCCAGTCCCCAGACCTGAATATCATTGAACATCTGTGGGATCATTTGAAGAGGGCTGTCCATGCTCGGCGACCATCAAGCTTAACTGAACTGGAATTGTTTTGTAAAGAGGAATGGTCAAAAATACCTTCATCCAGGATCCAGGAACTCATTAAAAGCTACAGGAAGCGACTAGAGGCTGTTATTTTTGCAAAAGGAGGATCTACTAAATATTAATGTCACTTTTCTGGTGAGGTGCCCATACTTATGCACCTGTCAAATTTTGTTTGAATGCAGACTGCACATTTTCTGTTAGTACAATAAACCTCATTTCAAGGCAGAAACATTACTGTGTCCAACAGTTATTAGATATATGAAACTGAAATAGCTGTTGCAAAAAAAACAATTTTTATAAAACATTAAGAGCTTAAGATTAATAGGGGTGCCCAAACTTTTTCATATAACTGTATATGTATATATATATATATATATATATATATATATATATATATATATATATATATATTTCACAGTAATGTCAATGCAATGCCTCTTTGTTTTACATTTATGTTGGTTAGAAACACAATAAAACATTGTAGATATTCCTTTCTTTGTTCTTAAGCTCTCATGGAAAACACCTTTATCTGAAAAAAAGAAAAAGCGAAGGCAACAATTGAGCTGTGTACATTCCCATCTGATTTTGCCTTTGCTAAACCTTTTGCTTACTGTCTTTTATATTGTATAGTACATAGTGGAAGTGTCCAATGCAATAGCAATTCAAAACCCAACACTGCCAATTGCACAACTCAAAGTCAATATGATTTCAATTTGTAAGTAACAAAGGTGTTGCTTCCCCACCCACTTAAGACAATAACTAGTTGTATATATAAAAAATATCATACATGACTAAGAGTAGCTTCTGAATGCCTGTCATTACTCATATTAATGATGTTATTCCATCTATATGATAACATTTATATACACAAACTAGATCATAATTCTAGATATACACCTTGGTGAATTTGTAAGAGAAGATGAGTAATTTAAAAAGACATCAAATGTGAATGCTCCCTGGGTTGCTTATTGTGTATGATACAAATTTAGATATTGAGATGAAGTTTTGGTATCTGAATTGGTACTACTTCACTGTTGTGATAATCCTACTTGATAAACACAGTGTTAGGGGTCGAGTTCCTGCCTCTGCACAGGGGGAATCTCGAGCCTTCTCCTCTGCGGTCTCCCATTCTTCTCCAGCCGCAGTGGAGCCTGCTCAGCAGAGACGTCGGTCCCAGCGTCTGGCTCAGCCTGATACTGTGCGGATGGTTTTTGCTGCTTTCCCAGGCTCAGCCATTGTAGCCAGTACTGGTCAGCGGCGTCTCTGGGACTAAGTCCTGCTTTTTCCCTTCTGAGCATGCCCAGGGTAAGACCTCTCATTGGAGATCAGGGGTCACATGCTCAGATACTGCTGCAGCTCCCATTGGTCCTCTAGGAAGGTCCTGAAGTTGCTCTGGTATTGTAGCAGCTTCCATTGGTCTTCTAGGAAGGTACTGAAGCTGCTGCAGCTATAAAAGTTTTGCATGGCCGCACAGCTATGCGCTAGTATCACTACATGTTATGAGCTCGCTAATTGTGTTCGCGCCTGGATGATTGTATTCAGGGACCCGGCTGAAATAAGCCCCTAGAATACCGGCACCTCCGGTAAGGCGTTTGTATTCAGGGACCCGGCTGAAATAAGCTCCTAGAATACCGGCACCTCCGGTGAGGAGTTTTTGTGTGCTTCTCTGTGTGCGTGACCACTGACTGCCATCAGCTGAGCAGTTAGCTGTGTTCCCCTGTAACACTAACAGGGCACAGCGTGTTCTTTTCTGTGTGACTCAGTGAAGTAACTGAGTTCACTTATACCACCATATAGTGCCATCATTTTCTAGCAGCAGGTTGTCTCCTGCACGGTGGACCCCAGGCTGCGAATGCACGAATTATAACATCCATATTAACTCAGTGGTGCGTTCCGCCAGTCCTCACACACAGTTGTTTTGTTACAATGTTGTATCGTTTTGATCGCATACTACTTCCAAGTTCAACTTGAGAGATATTTCAGTGTAACCATTAATTGCCTTCAGCAGAAATAGAGATAATAATAGTTTTTAGCACAATATTAATTATACAAATAGTAGTTTATACAATCATCTATTGACCTACTGAAGGTGTTTGTCATTTTTTTTTATCAAGTCTTCTAAAAGTAGTGAGAAAGATTTGTCAAAATGTTGAAAAGCAAATGTTATAATCCTCTATTTTTAAGAGATTAAAAAATATCGTTTTTTGTAACCTAGTTAAACAATTCATTGCATAATGTTTTTCTAGTAATTAATTCAATATGTTGTTATAGTTTACTCCTACTTCCTGAATGGGATTTCCCTGCAAATCAGATCAGGAACATAGCAAATAATCATGGGTGGAAACATCTAATTAGGTTTCTTACCTAGAATCACAAGCATAAGTATTTAAATCAGACATATACGGATAATGCATATCCAATGATACATGTGCCACATTGGAAGGCTGGTATCAATATTTATGAGGACTTAGTAATTCAGTATTTACATATTTATATTGCTACATAAAGTCATAGATTTTACCACATACCAGGCCTAGATTTGCAAGTCCAGATTTGAAAATACTGGATATTTCTGTCACTATTCTTCAAAAAAAAAAAATGCCACTGCAGCTTTTTGCATGATGAGGCGACATTGGAAAAGTTGAGCTTGTTTAGCTTAGAAAAAAGACGCCTTAGGGCTCTTTCACAGGTCAGTGTCTCCAGTACGTGTGGTGACAGTTTTCACAGAGACACTTACACACATAAATCCATTCAAGTGAATGGGTCTGTCCACATGTCAGTGTGTTTCCACAGGCAATGTGACCAACATGTAGACATGTCCATTTTTTATCTTCAGCACGGATCGCAAAACATCCCACATACGTGCACTCGGATGACACACATGGATGTCATCCATGTGACACGCAAATGCGCAAGGGAAGAAGCGCTACAGTAAGCGCTGTTTCCCAGCACCGGGTTCTGAAGACAGCTCTCATCATTCTCCCCTGCTCTGCCAGTGATCAGTGCAAGCAGGGGAGAATGATGAGTTATATTCAAGTGAGAACAATGACAATAGGTGGTGACTGGTGGGACTATTACTTTCATTAGCCTTAAACCTGCTGCAGCTAATAACAGTGACAGCAGGAGTGGTTGATGAGAGTATTCATTAGCCGCCGCCGCCTGCACTATAAATAAATAAATGAAAAACCCGGCATGGGTTCCCCTCTATTTTCTATAACCAGCGAGGCAAACCTCACAGCTAGGGGCTGCAACCCTCAGCTGTCAGCCTCAGCAAGGCTACTTATCAAGAATAGAGGGGTACCCACGCTGTTTTTTTAATTATTAAAATAAAGAATTTTTAAAAACGGTGAGGTTCCCCCCATTTTTGACAACCAGCCTTGCTAAAGCTGATAGCTGGGGGCTGGTATTCTCAGACTGGTAAGGAGCCATGGATATGGGCCCCCCAGCCTAAAAATAAAAGCCCGCAGCTGCCCAGAAAAGGTGCATCTATTAGATGCGCCAATTCTGGCACTTTGCCCAGCTCTTCCCACTTGCCCTGTAGCGGTGGCAAGTGGGGTTAATATTTGTAGGGTTGATGTCATCTTTGTATTGTCAGGTGACATCAAGCCCAAGGCTTAGTAATGGAGAGGCGTCTATAAGACACCTATCCGTTACTATTCCTATAGTCGTATTGTAAATAAAGACACAGCCAGAATAAAGTATTTTATTAGAAATAAAACAAAACACAATTTTCCATTTTTACTTAAAAATAACAAACACAGTTATATTCACCTAACGCCTATTACACTTAAGCCCTCATATTTTACTATGGATTGTGCACTTTCCATTATTACAGTTGTGCCCACTTTTCTTGCATTACATCTACTGCAGTTTTTTCATACACTTATTAAGTAAAAGCCAGAAGTGACCCAGGTTCTCATTTTTGTATTCCTTATTCTATTTTAATACACACTTTGCATTAGTTAAATAAAAATGCATGAAAAAATATGATAATAACTGCTGCATTTTTTTACATTTCTGTTTACGAAACTGAAGACTAAAGTATTGCTCCTGGACCTATCAAATTGTGCTTCAGCTTAAACAGCAAATGCCTGTCACATGGCATTTATATTTACTACTGTCTGATCTGATTTCCATTTTAGATTGATGAATCACAGGATGTAAAAAAAAATGTCTTTTAACTAATCAGCAATAACGAATCTACAACTGGAGCAAACTGACTTTTTTATTTTAGCAACTGGTACAAAAATAAATGTTCCCACCTTTGTAATGTCACAGTAAACTCTCCCTAGAATTTGATAGTAACTCAGTAGTGACATTCCATTAAAACATAGCACACTGCTGGTAGATATTTCAAGTCTTTTAAACTTGAAAAATGTCCAAAAATAATCCCTCTTAGTCATTTGTAATCTTCTGAGTGACAGTGTCGCTGTCAGAGGTAATATCATCCTGTTATGATGACCAAGTTGAATTATGTGCCATATATTCGATAATGCCCTCCACTTCCTCCCCACTACAACACTTACCAGAGCTGAAGGAGGCCAATTGGACCTGCAATTGGTTGTACAACTGCCCAGACAGCTGGTGCTAGTGATTTTGATGGTGCTTTGGCTGCTGCTAGCAGCTCCCACATTCAGAGCTGTGATATGGGATTTTTTACTTTTACACTACCTCATCCATTGCCATTATCACTTTTTCTTTTACCATTAATTTTGTACACTATTATAACTTAACAATCCAATCCAATTATTCAACCATTGCCAAAAAAGACATAAATAAATGTTAGGTAGATAAGTAAAGGTACAGAAAGCAGACTGTGGCAGCAGGTCACAGTGTAGTTGTGGCATGTACGGTTTTCAAATAGGGCTAGTAAAATCGGTGTGACATCCTTTCTCAGAAAGCCCCTTTAACCCCGTACGTCCTGAGCCTGTTTTCACGTTCACGGCCAGGCTAAATTTTACAATTCTGATCAGTGTGGCAGTAACGTCGGAACACTTCAACAGATCCTACTGAATCTGAGATTGTTTTTTTTTTAACATATTGTACTTAATGAGAGTGGTTAAATTTCTTCAATATGACTTGCGTTTATTTGTTAAAAAAATCGTACATTTGGATAAAATTTAGAAAATGTCATAATTTTTAAACTTTTATTTTGTATGCCCTTAAATCAGAGCCCTATATCACACAAAACATTTAATAAATGGCATTTCCCACTTGTCTATTTTACATGAGCACAATTTTTAAAACTTTTTTTTTTTGGTAGGACGTTAGAAAGGTTAAAAGTTGACCGGCGATTTCTTGTTTTTACAACAACATTTACAAAACTATTTTTTTAGGAACCACATGAGGGAAAGCTACTGTTGGGGCATACAGAAGGGCTAAAAAAGGAAGGAGTGATGTTTTGGAACACAGACTGTAATGTAATAGTTTGTGGGAATCATATTGAATTTGGAGAGCTCTTGATGTGGACAAGTTTATCTAGATGTGTACTGGGCACCTTGAATCCACAGGTGCTTCACAGAATTGTACAACGTTGACCTGTAAAAATGAGAAAAAAATATTTTTCCCACAAAAATGTTGTTTTAGCCCCAATTTTTTTCATTTTACCAAGGATAGCAGGAGAAAACGGACCCCAAAATTTGTTGTGCGATTTCTCCTGACTACGCCGATAGCCCATATTTGGTTGAAAACTGCTTTTGAGGCACACTGTAAAGCTCAGAAGGGAAGAAGCACCATATTGGAGTTCAAATTTTGCTGGACTGATTTGAGGGTGCCATGTCCCATTGGCAGTGCCCCTGAGGTGTCAGAACAGCAGAATCCCCCATAAGTGACATCATTTTACAAGCTACACCTTTCAATTAACTCATCTATTTGTGTAGTGATTATATTGATGCCACAGGTGTGTCACATAATTTTATACCTTTGTTCACTGAAGAAAAAATGATTACATTTTACCATCAAAATTTTGTTTTAGCCCCAGCTTTTACATTTTCACAGTGAGAAATGGGTAAAGATGGCACTAAAATATGTCCCACAATTTCTGCTGAATGTAGAAATACCCAATATGTGACTTTACAGCACTGCTTAGCCATACTACGAGACTCAGGAGGGACCGAGCTCTATATGCCTGCTGGAGAGCAGATTTTCCTAGAATAGTTTGCAGACTCCATATACACAGCCCCTAAGTGCTAGAAGAGAAGAATCCCCCCTCAAGTGACCCCATTTGGGAAATTACACCCCTTTGGGAATTTGTCTACAGGTGTAGAGATGCTTGTTTTTTGCTGGACAAGTTGACATTTTTATTGGTACAATTTTCTGTCACATGACATTATTTGAGCATTTTCTATTCTGATTTCTTGCAGAATGAACAAAAAACAGCAATTTAGGAATTGGTTTTTGGGGGTTTCTTATGCCGTTCAGCTTGTAGCATAATTGATAAAACCGCTTACAGCAATACCAGATTTACTTTTTTTTATGTTTTGGAGCTTTTATATAATATAAACTATTTTATAGAGAAAAAAATATTTTTGTTTTGCTTTATTCTGAGAGCTATAACTCTTTTATATGTCTGCTGATGGATCTGTATGGCAGCTTGTTTTTTGTGGGACAAGATGACGTTTTCAGCTAAATCATTTTTTATTATATTTGTCTTTTTCATCATGTTTTATGCCACTTTTAGTTTTGTGGTATAATGATAAAGAATGATTTTTTATTTGTTTTTTTATGGTGTTCACTGAAGGTGTTAACCAGTATGACAGTTTTTTAGGTGGGGTCGTTCTGGACACATTAATACCAAATATGTGTACTTTTTTTTTCTTCATAAAGATATTTATTTAAAGGTAAAATATTTTTATTTTTTATTATTATTGTGTGAAATTTTTTAAATTTTATTTTTACTATTTTATAACTTTTTCACTTCGGGACTTTCATTTTGACATCTCTGAGCGCTTATAAAGCATAGCTCAGGTAACAAGCACATTGTCTTGACGACATCAGGTCACCATAGCAATGAACGGGCCCCTCACAATGACATTGCGGGGGCGACGATTGGGTCACAGAAGCCTCCTCCCTCTGCCTTCCTTTTAAAGAGAACCTGCCAGAATGTTTTTTATATAGGGTAGAGGGTGTAGGTCTGGAGATATTCTTGTCCAGTCCAGCACCTTTACCCTCAAGGCCGTGGTCGTTTGGAGGTGTGCTTGGGGTCGTTATCATGTAGGAATACCACCCTATGGCCCAGTTTCTGAAGGGAGGGGATCATGCTCTGTTCCAGTATATCACAGTACATGTTGGTATTCATGGTTCCCTCAATGAATTGTAGCTCCCCATTGCCAGCAGCACTCATGAATAGTGTTGAGCGATACCTTCCGATATGCAAAGGTATTGGTATCGGATTGGATCGGCCGATGCCCAAAAAGTATCGGATATCGCAGATACCGATACCCGATACCAATTCATATCAATGGGACACAAAATATCGGAATGGTTCCCAGGGTCTGAAGGAGAGGAAACTCTCCTTCAGGGCCTGGGATCCATATTCATGTATAAAATAAAGAATAAAAAAAAAAATATTGATATACTCACCCCTCGGACGGCCCCTGGCTCTCACCGGTCCAAGCGTCTGCCTCCGTTCATAAGAATGCAGAGTGAAGGACCTTCGATGACGTCGCGGCTTGTGATTGGTCGCGTGACCGCTCATGTGACCGCTCACGCGACCAATCACAAGCCGTGACGTCATCGCAGGCCCTACACTCACTGCATTCTTAGGAACGGAGGCTGCCAGTTACATCGCTAAGGTCCAGGGTCCGCCGGAGGGGTGAGTATATCCATATTTTTTATTTTTATTCTTTATTTTTTACATGAATATGGATCCCAGGGCCTGAAGGAGAGTCTCCTCTCCTCCAGACCCTGGGAACCATACACTGGGAACTTCCGATTCCGATTTCCGATATCACAAAAATATCGGAACTCGGTATCAGAATTCCGATACAGCAAATATCGGCCGATACCCGATACTTGCGGTATCGGAATGCTCAACACTGCTCATGAAATGTGAGAGCAGGATTTATATTTATCTATCCTGACTTCATTTTGGATATTCTACATGCATTTCCTGCTTTCCAGAATAGAGTTTGAGACTGTGTCAGTGTTTTGAGATAAGGAGTTTTAGGAATGTCTTTGACTAAAGGTACCGTCACACTCAACGAGAACAACAACGATCCGTTACGTTGCAGTGACGTTGCAGCGTCCTGGATAGTAATCTCGTTGTGTTTGACACGCAGCAGCGATCTGGATCCTGCTGTGATATCGCTGGTCGGAGCAAGAAGTCCAGACCTTTATTTCGTCGCTGCTCACCCGCTGTCATCGCTGGATCGGTGTGTGTGACACAGATCCAGCGATGTGTTCACTTGTAACCAGGGTAAACATCGGGTTACTAAGCGCAGGTCTGTGCTTAGTAACCCAATATTTACCCTGGTTACCATTGTAAAAGTTAAAAAAAAACAGTACATACTCACCTTCTGATGTCTGTCACGTCCCCCGGCGTCCACGCGCTGCTGCAGGGAGCTTTCCCTGCACTGACTGTGTGAGTGTCAGCCGTAAAGCAGAGCACAGCGGTGACGTCACCGCTGTTACTGCCGGCACCGCTGACACACTCAGAGCAGGGAAAGCTCTCTGCAGCAGCGCGTGGATGCCGGGGGACGTGACAGACATCAGAAGGTGAGTATGTAGTGTTTTTTTTTTACTTTTACAATGGTAACCAGGGTAAATATCGGGTTACTAAGCACGGCCCTGCACTTAGTAACCCGATGTTTACCCTGGTTACCCGGGTGCTGCAGGGGGACTTCGGCATCGTTGAACACAGTATCAACGATGCCGAAGTCATTCCCCTGATCGTTGGTCGCTGGAGAGAGCTGTCTGTGTGACAGCTCACCAGCGACCACACAACGACTTACCAATGATCACGATCGTTGGTCGTGATCATTGGTAAGTCGCTTAGTGTAACGGTACCTTAATGGACTGAGAGAAAACATAGGAAAGAAATTAAACTAAAGAGTGAAAGTCATACCTAAACTCTTCAGCTGGGTGTAGACCACCATATTACCTTTAGCCAATGAGATGTATGAATACTAATGCCAGCACATTTTTAGAGATAAGCTGAGCCAAGTGTGACCACCTTTATAAAAGCAGAAGTTTGGGCAGTTTACTGTTTTGGAGCATCCGGGCGTATGTTACAGGGGTTGTCCACAACAAGGACAACCGCTTCTCGATCTGAACATTTGCCCCGCAAAAATAAAAAAATAAAATCATCTATACTCCTATATACTTCTCATTCCTGGGGCTCATGTGAGCTGGTTATAACAACAGAGCCCTGCACCTTATCACTGCTGGCGTCACTGTACTCACCTTCGGACTTACTAGTAATAAAGAAGAAGTAGACACAAGAGTGCCAACACCGCTAAAACAGTACAGGGGAATAGGGGGCATGTATGAGGAAACAGTACAGAGGAATGGGGGGCATGTATGAGGAAACAGTATGGGTAAATGGGGCATGTATGAGGAAACAGTATGGGGGATGGGGGCATTTATGAGGAAACATTATGGGGGAATGAGGGCATGTATGAGGAAACAGTACTGGGGAATGAGGAGCATGTATGAGAAAACAGTATGGGGGAATGGGGGGCATGTATGAGGAAACAGTATGGAGGATTGGGTGCAGACAGTATGGGGAGCAAATGGAGGAATGTATGGGGAGTCAGGTGAGCAGGCAATATAGAAAGTAAGCGGTAAATTTATGAGGAGACAGTATGGTGAACAGGGGGATGTCAGAGGAGACAGTATGAGGAGGGAGGGGAATAGTGTGAGGAGACAGTATGGGGGAGAAAAGTAAGTGGGCACAGAATAGAAACTGAGTAGTGGGGGCATAGCATGGAGGGACAGTGTAAGGGCACAGCCAGGAGGGGACAGTATACCAAGGAGGAGTGTGATGACAGAGTACAGTATAAATACTAGGATCTATAGGGGAGACACAGTATGGAAAGGAGAGGTCAGTGTAAAGAGCATGTATCATAAGAGGGACAATGTGGGGGTCAAATTTTGTGCAGACAATATAATGTGAGGCAATTTTTTATTTTGGAGCATTATAATGACACTTCTATCTTTAAGGGCATCATGTGGAGATTTTCTGCAAAAGAGCGGAGAAGATGGAAGTCTGCAGAGATGAGCTATGGATGATAAAACTCATCATGGGGTCTGGACAAGATAAAGAAAAGAAGGAGAACGACTCCAGAGACAACGTCATCTATAAGGTACCTGGATGTAAATGCTATTTGTGATACTAACTAATTTTCATGTTTTTATTTATGCAAAGGGGTTGTTCGGGTTTGTAATGAGTCTGCAGTAATTCTTTGTGACTGCAGACTTCTGAATACTCACAGTGCGCACTGCACGCTGTTAGGATTCTCTTGTGCCGGCGATTTTCATACATGCGGTCATTTGCTGACTAGACATGTGTGGCCTCACTCAATGAAAATGAATTGAGCGAGGCTGGGCACGTCTAGTCGGAATGTGGTCAGAAGTATACAAATCACATGCTTGTGCTGACATGACTGTCCACCGGCAAGGGAGAATCCTAAAAGTGTGCAGTGCATGCGTTGTGAGAATTCAGAAGCTGCGATGTCAGGATTCAGCTCTGCAGGTTCCAGTAGCCATCACATGGACACTTCACTCATATGCGACTTTCATATTTATGGCCCTGTGACAACGAGCTTCTCTTCTGCTTGTCTCAGTTTTTCACTAAACATTGAGAGCATTAGGGAGAGGAGCTCGTGGGTACATGACTAAGTGTGCAAATGCCATATGTCCTTCATGGGGTGGGGGTGGAGGGGGTGCCAAACTGAATTCTTGCCCCGGGTGCCAGAAAATCTAGATACACCTCTGTATATTTAAATATATCTAACCAAGAAAACCCCGTTTTATAGTATGTTGTCCTTTAATGAGCGTCTTTTGTGCTACAACTAGCCTTACTTTTTGGTTTGGCATTAGTGATGAGCGAATACATTCGACACTATTCGTTAGTGTTACAAATAGTACGGTTATTTGGACTATTTGTTACTTGGCAAATAATTGGATATTCACCTCCATCTATATACGAATTACCCACTCAGCATGTTTGGCTCTTTATTTGCATCCAATGAACATGTTGGGCTGGCTTGCCAATCACAGTAATCTTTGGTGTGGCATTACTGAGATTGGCTGGCCTTCCAGCATCATAGGGACTATTTAAAGGCTACCAGCACCATCTTGCATATATTACAGCCGGGAGTTTCAGCGCAGGGACAGTGAAAGGAGTGTAGCGACAGTGATAGGAGGTTACAGTGAGTGTTATTTATTCTAAAAAGCTCTTTTAAGAGCTCGAGATTGTCAAGATTAGTTGTTTGTTAGGTGGGGATTTAGTAGGGAGAGATTTAATTGGAGCGAGGGAGGGTAGGTGAATGAAAGGTAGGCACCTGAGTGTTCTCATCATTGGAAGAAAATGCTGCAGCTTTTTGCTATGTTTCACATAAAATACCTAATATTTGTCCAGCAGTTGTGCAACTGGCGCAATCTGGGTAGAGATAATCGTACGTGACAATTTAGCTGGGGCAATAATCTTCATTACTACGCATTTGGAGTGTGTTAGCAAGGAGATTGAAAATAAATTATAATTTTCTATTGTTTTAAAAGATAGCATATCTTTATCTAGGAGTTGTGCAACTGGTGCAATCCGGGTAAAGATAATCTTACCTGACAATTTAGCAGGGGCAATAATCTTCATTACTCCGCATTAGGAGTGTGTCAGCAAGGCAACGGAAAAAAAATCATAATTTTCTATTGTTTTAAAAATAGAATTTCTGTATCTAGCAGTTGAGCGACTGGCGCAATCTGGGTAGAGATAATCGTACATGAGCCTTGAGCAGGGGCAATAATCTTCATTACTCTGCATTTGGAGTATGTAAGCAAAGCGACTGAAAAAAAAAATTCTATTGTTTTAAAAAATAGCGTTTCTTTATCTAGGAGTTGTGCGACTGGCGTAATCCAGCTACAGATAATCTTATGTGACAATTTAGCAGGGGCAATAATCTTCATTAATCCACATTTGGAGTGTGTCAGCAGGGCGATCTCCAAAAAAATAGCCACACATTGTTAGATACAGTGATTTGTACATAAGACATTTGTAATGGTACTTGTGGAAAATAAAGCCAGTATTTTTTGGTTTCATAAGCATAACGCATTCAAGATGAGAAAGGGTGACATTACGGGACATGGATGTGGTGGTGCTCGCCAAGGCTGTGTGACAGATGTAAAGGTGACTGTATCTCATTCTATGTTCCTGTGAAAATTTGGTCAGGTCGCTACATCACTAACGAACCCAGACAAGTGTGAGGATGTTGTGGGTTGGATGGCACACAAAGTCTCCAGTGTGTTGACAAACAGCACCATGAAATCTTCCCCAAGGTCCACTCTGGGTAGCCAAGAGGCTGGGCCTCTCTATCCTCAACCTAGTCCTTCTTCTTTCCACCATCAAGAGTCTCAGGAGACATATGACCCCAAAGCTGGCCCCTTTGAGGAACTGTTTACGTTCCCTTGTAATTTGTCAGGCCTCTCAACATGCACCATTAAAGAGGGTCATGAGGAGGTGGAGTGCAGTGGTGCCCAAAAATTTGAGCACCCACAGCAAGGAGAAAGGCTCGTTGGGGAAGGTCAATTGATATATCAAAGAGCTGGTTGATGTTAGATACCTTGTGCTCCTGCACCTTCCCTTTGAGGATGCCCCACAGATGATCAATAAGGGCCAGTGTTGCGGCTGATTGGGCACTTGTCATCAGTAAAAATGTTTTTGTAAAGCTCTGATGTGTCAGTCATGAGAAAAATTGCATAGAAGATATATGCAAGTAAGGATTGAAGTGCAGTGGGGGAGGAGGGAATCCATTTACTTCGACGAAGTAGTCCCCCAAGGCACTTTTAGCCTGGGAAGTTTGGAGCAGGTGTCATGTTAATTTGCTAGGAGTACATTGCATCTCATGATGTCATGATGGAAGTCAATCTATCGAGCGCGAGTAATGAGATTTTGAGATATTCATAGGTTAAGTAAAGCTACCCTCATGGCCAAAATGTAGTTGTTGAACAGACCCTTCCTGATGGAAACTGAGATTGTGGATAGAAATATAATTTCATTGGAACATATGAATTCAGTTCTTAACCCCTTAACCCAGAGGTATTTTCGTTTTTGCGTTTTAGTTTTTCGCTCCCCTTCTTCCCAGAGCCATTGCTTTTTTATTTTTCCATATATGGCCATGTGAGGGCTTGTTTTCTGCACGATGAGTTGTACTTTTGAACGACCCCATTCGTTTTACCATCTCATGTACTAGAAAAAGGGAAAAAAATTCCAAGTGCGGTGAATTTGCAAAAAAAGTGCAATCCCACAATTGTTTTTTGTTTGTTTTTTTTACTAGGTTCACTAAATGCTAAAACTGATTTGCCATTATGATTCTCCAGGTCATTGCGAGTTTATAGACACCAAACATGTTTAGGTTCTCTTTTACCTAAGTGGCGTCTCCATTTTTCGTGATCTCGGGTTGGGTGAGGGCTTATTTTTTGCATTCTGAGCTGATGTTTTTAATGATACCATTTGGATGCAGATACAATCTTTTGATTGCCCATTATTGCATTTTAGTGAAATTTTGCGGCGACCAAAAAAAGTAATTCTGGCGTTTTGATTTTTTCCTCGCTACGCCGTTTAGCAATCAAGTTATTCCTTTTGTTTTTATAGATCGGGTGATTCTGAATGCGACGATACCAAATATGTGTATGTTTGATTTTTTTATTGTTTTATTTTGAATGGGCCAAAAGGGGGGTGATTTGAACTTTTGTATTTTTAAAATTTTTAAAAACATTTTTGTTTTACTGTTGGCATGCTTCAATAGTCGCCATGGGAGATTAGAAACTGCCACAACCCGATCACCTCAGCTACATATAGGCAATGATCAGTTTGCCTATATGTACAGTAGCTGAATTACTTGCTATGAGCGCCGACCGGGTGGTGCTCACAGCAGGCCAGCACTGACAACCATAGAGGTCTCCAGAAGACCTAGCTTGTCATGCCAATGAACTGGTGACCCACGATCACATGACAGGGGTCCCCGGTGGGTGGATTTCCGGAGCGATTGCCGGAAGCATTTGTTAAATGCCGCTGTCAGTGTTTGACAGCGGCATTTAATGGGTTAATAGGCTGTTCTGGGCACATGTCAGCTGTTCAAAACAGCTGGCATGTACCGGGAAAGATGTGGGCTTACCACCGGAGCCCACTTCAAAGGGAGGGAGTCCGACATCTGCATAAATATACGCCCAATGTGAAATGGGTTAAAGAGAACCTGTCATGTAAAATAATGCTATTAACGTGCAGATATAGAGTTAATCTGCAACTTAATTGTGTTCTGACTTGCTCTGTCACAGGGGTGGCGCCAGCACGGTTTCACATATTTGGTATCGCCGAGTTCAGAATCGCCGGATCTATCAATATATAAAAAGAATTAATCCAATCAGTAAACAACATAACTAAAAAAAAAATCCAAATGCCAGAATTACTTTTTTTGATCGCAACAGTGCGTTAAAATGCAATAACAGGCGATCAAAAGATCGTATACACACCAAAATGGTATCGATAAAAACTTCAGCTCAGCATGCAAAAAATAAGCCCTCACGCGACCTGCGATCATGAAAAATGGAGACAATGCGGGTCTCGGATAATGGCCCTATTTTTTTTTTACCACTTAAATAAACCAGAACCTAAACATGTCTGGTATCTATGAACTCGGAATGACCTGGAGAATCATAATGGCAGGTCAGTTTTAGCATTTAGTGAACATTTGTGAAGGGGTGCAAAAAAAGAAAACTCGAAATTGGAAAAACCCATGGCGGTGAAGGGGTAAAAACAGTCTCTTTATGAGTAGAACCCGTCACAAACCTGATTTGTCATATGACCCGACTAGCTATATAAATTCTCTATTAAAAACAACCATTAACTTTAAATTAAAATTTACCTGAGTTTTATTAACTTTTTCCAGTATGTAATTCGAATGCTAAAAAAATTGTATTAAAATTGAAGTCCACTTCAAAGATGCCTCCTCCAACAATAGTAACTCTTGTGTCCTTGCGTATCTAATTAAATAAACTGAAGATCGCTAGTGATTCTGAAATCAAATTGTGATTGTGAGAGCGCTGCGGCTGCGATGTTTTGTGTTAAACACATTGTTCCATTGCCAGCTGATATTTATTCTGTTATAATCGAAACATTGCAGACAACACCAGCAAAGAATACTTGGTCCCTGTGGGAAATTGGTGTCTGCGTCTTGGATTTCGAGACATTTTCTAAAGCTTGCATTTGAATGCTTTATAGTTTGTGTACTTTCATGGGCTCACAAAAGGAAACCCTGACCTTGTGCTTTCATCTATATTTTGTGCATAATTTGAGAAATTGAATGGTTTCATAAAACAACATTTGTTTTAATGTTCTCTCAAAAGAAAAGCTCAGTCCTTGATCTCAGTGGGGTAGCTGTTATGTACAGCAAGGAAGCCGAGGAATGACAAAACCCAAGGGCCCTATTTATAGATCCTCTTTGAAGCATCACGTAGTGTATTAAATGTATTGAGCTTTTAGTGCCCCCCTCCATCCTACTTACATAACTGTAACAGAGTCAGGTATATTGAGAGAAGACTGACATTTGCCTAAATGTGTTGTTGTATATGAACAATAGAACAGTAGAACAACATGTCTTCTGGCTGTGCTAAAGATGCCAGTTTTTCATATCAGTGTTAACAGTGATCAACAGGTTCTGGGTACAGAATTAGAAATGTAACTATTCAGATACCTCTCCAATCAACATTACAAATGTCTTCACTTCATCTTCATAGGAAACTTTACGGAGGGAGAGTGCAGAATTTGCCAATGAGACCAGATCATGTATTATACAAAAAACTGATAACATGGATGTTAGTAGTTAATCGTAAGCAATATCTATTCATATATAAAGGGAACCTATGACCAGAGAAAACTCTATTATCCTGAAGATATGGAGTCAATCTGCAAGTTATAAATGCACATTATTAAAGGGAGCCTGTCACCAAAAAATATTAACCTGGGGTAAATCTTCAGGTTAGTAGCGTTATTAACCTTCTCGGCACCCAAATTAGCCAAATGCTGCGGGGAGAAAATTTTATTTATTCTCCCTGGCAGTGTTCTGGTTTTAGTCACGGTGTGAATACTTGGAGAATACAGAGCAGCGGCTGTAACCGCTCCCCCGGCTGTGAAAACCAGCAGTGATGCAGAGCAAGCGTCTCTCTGGGCTGGGAGCATGGTTATAGTCACCGCTCTGAATTCTCTCTATTCATCCCCCCCGTGACTGAAACCAATACGCTGCCAGGGGGAATAAAGTTTTCTCCCCACAGCGTTCGGCTAAGTGTAGGCATCGGGCAGGTTACCCCATATCTGCAAGTTAATAGCATTTTTTCTGGTGACAGGTTCCAGTATCCGTTGTTTCAGATGCTTTGGGGTCATCTGAAGGCAATTGTCTATACTGTGAAGATACGACATGTGCAGCATCTGAAATAATGGATACTGGAAGCCTGTGCTAGCATTTCTTCTGCGGTGTTGCTATTAGTGTGTCAAGAGTGGGAGAAGAGGGTTGCATTGACAATCCAACACAATGGGCAGCACTTTGAACACATTTTATAAGTGGTCATAAACTTGTAATTAACTCATGAAAGAATAAAGTTACGTTAAAACCAAGCACATCATTCTTTTTCTTGTGAAATTCTCAATAAGTTTGATGTGTCACATGACCCTCTTCCTATTGGAAAAAATAAAGTTGGATCCAAAATGGCTGACTTCAAAATGGCTGCCATGGTCACCACCCATCTTCAAAAGTTTTCCCCCTCCCATATACTAATGCGCCACAAACAGGAAGTTGATATAACTAACCATTCCCATTTTAGTTAGGTGTATCCATATAAATGGCCCACCCTGTATTATACTGTGCAAAACTTTAGGCTGGTATGGGCAAAAATGCTGCAAATAATGCTTTCAAAAATAAATGTGTTAATAGTTTATATTTATGAATGAGTAAAATGGAAGGTAAATATACAAAAAAGAGATCTAAATCAAATCAATAGCATCAATTTCTCTAGGTACACTTGCACACAGAGTTTGAAGGAACTCGGCAGGGAGCTTGCTCAAAACATCTTGGAGAGCTAACCAGAAATCCTCTGTAGATGTAAACTTGCACAAATCCTTCTGTCTCTTCATATAATCCCAAACAGAATGATCTATTTCAAGTGTCTGTTTCTGTTAATGTTGATGATTATGGCTTACAGCCAATGAAAACCCCAAAGTCATTATCTTAGTAAATTAAAATACTTTACAACACCGGCTTGAAAAATTATTTTACAATCCGAAATGTTGGCCTACTGAAATATATGTTCAGTAAATGCACTCAATTCTTGGTCAACACAGAGACATCTTCTTATCTTTCCCTGCCATCCGGGCAGCTCCTATCGTCTCCATCAGCTCGGTCTCCCTTTTCCTCTCAATCCCTGCCATATCTCTGGACAGTCCGTGTCCCATCAGTACCTTCAGCATCACCAGTTCCCTGTCAGCCCTTTGTCCAGTTCCATTAGGGAAAGGTGCTGGGAATGCCATCTCAGCTGCCCCCGCCCTGGTCTTAGACCCCGAATCCTTCTTGGGTATGGCCCTGTTGAGCTGGTGCCCGACTGCACTATTCTCCACCTGGGGGCCCTTTACTGCCATCGCAGCTTTATCCCTCAGGGCTATCGATCATCTGTGTCTCTATTCCTCACATCCCGCCCTGTGCAAGACTGCCCGGGCTTCTGCCTCTAATCAGGAAGTGCCTGTCATGTACCTCCCTGCTTTGTGCTGCTCTGCTCTATAACTCCTCCCATCTGCTTAACCCCTATGCTGCCTGTATCTAACTAACACTTCTATTGAATGCTATCGTATCTCTATGATGCCCCCCACTATTCTAATCCCCCTACGGTCCTATACTGTCCCCAAGCTTACACACAATGCATAACAAGTGCATCACATTACAGTATAATAACCTTAGTAAACCGCACATTACATTATAGAAACAACAGGTGCCGCACGTGACACATGTGAACAGTGTTCAGAAGAAATAAGGCACGTGAGGGTCCCCGTCACCTCCTTGCACTCCTCCCTCCTAAAATATGGTCCTCCCTGACCATGGCGGCACCTGTAAACTTAATACTGTTAGAAATTATTTTTTAAAAAACATATATACAAGTAAAACTGTCTTTATCTTGTGGGTCAACCGTGACCCAGGCTACAATCGGTTGGAGCACTCGAACAAAAGTGTTCAAGTTCCTTCATTGTGAGTCCAACTGACCCCGGTCCCCTTGCTCCTGGGACTCATACACAAAAGGTGTCGAACAACAACAGTTCAGGCCTGTGGGCCAGTTCTTTACTGCTCCAGGTAGCCAAAGACAGGATATTCCTTTAAACACATGGCTCAGTGGCCAACTAAGAAATTGTCCATGTAGTCCTGACCCGGCTCATTCCTCTGGTCCTCCTTTTCAAGTTCTCCCCCCTCCCTACTTTTAGTAGAGTACTGACCCTTAAACACAATAATAATAAATAATAATCTTTATTTTTATATGGCACTAACATATTCCACAGCGCTTTACAGTTTGCACACATTATCATCGCTGTCCCCGATGGGGCTCACAATTTAAATTCCCTATCGGTATGTCATTGGAATGTTGGAGGAAACCAGAGTACCCGGAGGAAACCCACGCAAACACATGGAGAACATACAAACTCCTTGCAGATGTTGTCCTTGGTGGAATTTGAACCAAGGACCCCACTGAGCCACCGTGCTGCCCATCACAAGTGGGCTGCTTTTATCAGGGGACAATTCAGGGTTAAAACCAGTAAAGTTCAGGGTTAAAACAGTTCAATAGTTAAAGCAGCTGCACACAGTCCATTCCCATTTCCAAGGGCGATTAACCTCTTCAGGGTTCAGTCCCATAATCCAGCAGGGGGTACACAAACGTGCACACATAAAACTTGAATGGGGGAAACAAAAACAACACTCCTTTTACACTCAGTCTTGGTGCCGTTGAGGGCTCCCTGCCCTTCCAGAGATGTGGAACAGTCTGTCTCTCTTGGTGCAACCGGCAAAACTTTTCCTTCTTAAAGGGGCCGCCTTCACTCTTTGCAACCAGATTAGTAGGCTGCGTCTCAGCCCTGAATCAAAATAGACATGTGGCCCGAAGATCCACTGGAGGATGATTCATCACAGTTCCTCTGACTTCTGGTATGTAGAGCCTCCTGCTCCTGTGACCTGACTGTGGCCACCGCTTCCTTTAAGGGCGCCTCTGCCCTTTGGCTTTCTGTAAGGGCCACACGTCATTTAGCCAGACATGGTTCCTCTGCCGGGGAGCCGCAGCTCCTTTAAAATTCGGCGCTCCCACCGTTTCTTCTGTTAAATCACTCCTCCTACCCACCGGGCCTCTTCTGCTGTAGGATCCTGCGTTCATCCAGGTAGATGCCTTGGGGAGATGCATAGGCTTGGGAAGGTGAAGGGATAGGAGTCGGTGTGGGAGTTGAGGTGACAGTTGATGATGCACTCACCGTGACTGCAGCTGGCGGCGATGGTCCTCTCGGGATCACAGCCGCGATGGTCCCTCTCTCCACAACTTCTGGTTTCTTTATTATTTCTTCTGGCTCTAGCTTCTCCGCGGTCTCCTCACTCTCGGCGATCTTCATCTGCACAGGGATCTCACTTGGCAATGGCATCTCTCTTCCGGGCACACCATCTTGCCTTTCTGAGCTCCACACGTTCATGGGTGGAGTTACTTCCGGCTGCCCCAACCATTCCTCAAGACTCTCCTGTAGGGGTCGAGGTTTCTTCTTCTGCCGTGCCCATCTCGGGTGGGCATCAGTCACAATGGGACGTGGCCTCGGCTCAGGCCACTGCTTCTTCCATCTTCGTGCCCTTTTCTTCTTAAGACACCCATGGTGGCCAGCACTGCTCTCAGTTTCTGCACCACTGACTGCCATCTCCTTGTCAGTTTTCGGCGCCATCTTTGAGTCACCAATGGCCGCCATCTTTGCCTTCTTCAAGGCTCCTCCACTCTCAGTATCCAAGGCATTGCAATCCTACCGACTATGCCAATTTTGTAAGGCAGCCAGGGTGGTAGTTGTGGCAACAGGCTGTTTTGTTACCACACCCTGATGCCTCACAGCCTCACAGATAAAATACAGTGCCCCTTCTCCTACATGTGCAGCATAGGCAGCAGCACACTCACGGTTATTGTCAGAGGCTTCTCGGCTGCTGTCCTGTCGGCTCCGCATTCATTGGCTCTGCAAATCACTTCAGAGATGGGATCTTTTTCAAACTGTTGAACTTTACTAAACAACAGCATATTCATCTCACAGGCAGCATAGTTCAAACACAGAGACACCTTCTTATCTTTCCCTGCCGTCCGGGCAGCTCCTATCCTCTCCATCAGCTCTGTCTCCCTTTTCCTGGCAATCCCTGCCGTATCTATGGACAGTCCATGTCCCATCAGAACCTTGAGCGTCACCAGCTCCCTGTCAGCCCCTCGTCCGGTTCCATTAGGGAAAGTTGGCGGGAATGCCATCTCAGCTGCTCCAACCCCAGTCTTAGACCCCGAATCCTTCTTGGGGATGGTCCTCTTGAGCTGGTGCCCAACTGAACTATTCTCCTATTCTAATCACCCTATGGTCCTATAGTGTCCCTAAGTTTACACACAATACATAACAAGTGCATCACATTACAGTATAATAACCTTAGTAAACCACACATTTCATTAGTAAAACAACAGGGTGCCGCATGTGACACATGTGAACAGTGTTCAGAAGAGAGAAGGCACGTGAGGGTCCCCACCACCTCCTTACATATCAACCATACACTGAGAAATAGATATTGGTTTTATATGCTCTCCAATTACTGCTTTATTTAGACTATGAGACTGTTATAATTAAGTCCAAAACACATCAGTCTTTCATGGCTATCATGTGAACTTTTTCCGTTGCAAAAGTTTTTCAGATGTATTTGTTAAGCAATAAAGAAGATTCTGTTAATGTATTCCTTGGATGCATTGCTCTTTTTCTCTATATTTGTGAAGTGGATGATCTGCTGGAACACTGGCACACATACAGATTAAGCCAAATAACATTATATGGACTATGAATGTGGTGAGTCCTCATATAAAATTCTCATGGTGACATTAAAGGGGTTGTCCACTACTAGGACAACCTCTTCTTAAAGTAAATGCTTGGCCTCAAGAAAAACATAAAGCCCAAACTCACCTCCCATGCCGCTTCCATTGCAGCGGTGTTGGCACTTGCATTCCCTGAGGCTGTTATGCGGTGGAATGACATGTGATGCTCAGCGCCCAATCAGCGCTGGCATCACTGTCTACTCCTTCAGATAAACTGAACATGAGCTGCAACCTGGACTTCCTCTTCGTGTTCAGTTCGTACCAAGGCACAGACAGTGACGCAAGCGCTGATTGGGCGCCTGCGACACGTGTCACAACACCGTATGACGGTCCCAGGGAGAGCGAGTGCCAACACCCTGACTTTTTTGCAAGTGTAACTAGAATAGATGCTGTTATAAAGGCAAAAGTTGGATACATCAATATTTATTTGATTTAGATTCCTATTTTGTGCACTCATTTCACATTTTGATAATTGATAAAAATAAACTATTAACACTTTTTTTAAATTATTCATACTTTGCAGCAATTTGTCCACACCTGCCTAATACTTTTGCACAGTAGTGTATATGTTGATATTTCAAAGGATTTACTATATTGAGAAAGTGAGAGCATCCTCAAAGTGTAGCAGTATGTTCTTGAAATAAGACATGAGGAAGAAAGACGAGGCAGAAGAAAAATAGTCTTTATGCCCAAATAAAGATCTTCAATAAAGCATGAAATATGATTTTATGTAACATAACTAACACTGGATTCACACGTCCATATTTTGATGTCCAAGTATGGACAGCAATACATGGACTGGCCCCTGGTCTTCCTATGAGGCCGCCAAGTTCAAGTCAGAAGACCCATAGCTAATCTGTGAAGCACTGGCCACGAAACATGGAGGTGTGAAACTGGCTTAACTTGTAAAGTTTATACTAAAAAGCACTGAAAGTTGTAAAGCTACGTGTGTTGTTTACCTTTATTGATGTAATGATGAAAGATAAACAAGAAGCCGCATTAACTTAACTGTACAAGTGAGCCCAATCCAGAAAACAAAATTTATTTTAAACTGTTGGATAAATTATTGAAAAACAAGAAACAACTAAAGGTAGACAGATATGTTTCTCATACCTTTGCTCCAGCTTGGAATTAACTACAGCTTGACATTTAACCTATATACTGCACATTTCTATACAAATTTCCACCAAGTTTGTTAGAGGTACTTCTAGTTTTTTAACAGCTCCTGTGTATAAATATGCTCCTGCAGAATCAGAGAAAAAGGTAAAACTATGCAAAGTTTGAGTGGAATAATTAACGTGTTCATTGAGTTCACAAATGCATTATCAAGAAAAGTTAAAAAAAAGTAAAATTTAAAGAGAACCTGTCATCACAATTTAACCTGTTAATGTAAAGGTATTTCCATAATGGTCTTCTGTACTGACTTAAAAATGGTGCCAAAGGCGGCGCATGTTTAGATTAACCTCCGATGGTTTCCACCAAAATGGAGCCATCGTGGCGCATGCTTAGATTAGGATCCCTGCTCAATAACAAGCCGAGATCTTGATCTGCTCATGTGCTCCAATCGGCGGCATTTTGCAGTAGATCGCAAGGTTAATCTGAGCATGTGCTGCCTCTGGCGCTCTTTTTGCTGAAAGCCACGAATGTGCACAAGTGCCGCC
Organism: Ranitomeya variabilis; assembly: GCF_051348905.1. Classification (NCBI taxonomy): domain Eukaryota; kingdom Metazoa; phylum Chordata; class Amphibia; order Anura; family Dendrobatidae; genus Ranitomeya; species Ranitomeya variabilis. Next base: position 324,565,048 of record NC_135237.1, on the reverse strand, counting down.
AGCAGCAAGGGTGGTGTTAGCATGAAATTTAAAAAAGGAGGCTCATACAAATGTGGAGGGGCCACGACAAAGCTGAAGACTCTACCCACAGTCCTATTCCACACACCCGCCCAAATGCATGAAGAGACTATTGCACCAAAACTTCTAAGGTGATTTAAACAAGAACCAGGATATGGATTTTTTCACTACAGATACCCATTAAATCATTATACCAGGACCAATATGGCCTTTACTTTATTTTAACAGTTTGAATCATGATTACATTTTCTCTTTAAAGGAGCATGCAAGGATCCATGGAACCCTTCCCCTTTTGTAAATTCTTCCACTTACATTTCATTACAAAGTTTGTTGAACAAATGTTTTAAAAATTAAAATATGATATTGTAATCAAGCAGTTAGAGAACAAATCTTGTTCTCAATGGCCATCAAATGCAACAATTAAATATCCTCTCTTGACTTTAAGCATAATTCTGTCATCACATTTCCATATTGCCTAGTGGGACATCTCATATCTTCCCCTGCTACTGTATATGTTAGACAATCAAAGATACATACCTAATGACTAAGAAAAACTTCATCTTATGTCACAGTGTAAACTATTTGATAAATACATTTGAAAAAGAAAGAAAAAGTAAAACAACTGAGAAATACAGCATACAGCCATCATGTTTTATTAATACGTTACATTGGCCTTTTATGTAGTTTTACAGTTTCTCACATTGATAATTGGAAGCATATCATAAATTCAAAACTTTGGTCACTAGTTCACAAAATCTCACTTGTGTATTTCTGTAATAAACTGTTAAACACTGGCTTAAAACCAATGAAAACTAATCTACGGTTGATAAATGTAACAACGCAACTATGTAAAATCAGAGCTCATATTTATAAGGTTAACTTCATATCAACATTATGAACTCTGTTATTCTGTTCTGTATTAGGAGGAGAAAATTGAATTAATGCCTGGGAAAGAAGTGTCACATGATGGACACCATTGGATCCAGACAGACACTTGTAATGACAGTTGTCACAGATTGTATTATGGTGATTGTCATTTTACCAGAAAAAAGTTCTCCAGTGATTTACACCCTGAGTAAATCTGAAAACTTAAAAATATGATTTATATTAAAAGCTTAAAATGTGCAATACGAAATGTCACAAGCCTCTTAAAATAGTGGTTTTTTTTCACTCAGATATGACTATAATATACCATTCTCAGGTACCAATTCACTGCTGCAATGAAAGTTATTTTATTTACAAGCTTTTAACTCACAATGCTATCAGGGATTCTAAGTTAAACATTTAAATTAGTAAGCAAGCAGTAAAAATAACACTCGTTTATGTGTATAAAAGTATTAGTAAGCTTCTGCATGCTCTTGCGTAAAAGGTTGCATATTTTTACATTGCTGATAAATGCAAACAAAGTAGCACGCTCCAACTACCAAAGGGTATCTCCAATAAGATGAGAATAGCCATGGGGCATACTTGTATGTGAGAAGAACTTCTGGGATTGAAGGATGGCAAAATCTAGAACTAGAGTTCAGGGAGATTTTTGGTAACAAGATTTCTTGCAAGTCAATAACTGATACGTACTAGACATAGAACTATGGTACTGGAAAAAAAGTCATTGAAAATTACAGTGCACTTAAATTTTGGCCAGTTAAGGCACCATTTATTATGGTCAATTGGCTACATACTAGTCATTCTGCACTCGTTTACCGGCCTGTTTACACAGCCTGTCGAACATTTATCAGGACAGATCTATCTCTAATTTCTTTTGCAGATATAAATAATTTGATCACCACATGAAAAAATTCATTTAGGTAGTCACACTCTGTGACATAAAGTCATTGTCCTCATGGTCCTTCAAGGGTGCAACAGAAATAAATGTAGGAAGTCAACATTTTAAAGTTTACTGAAAACAACCCAAAGCAAAAACCGTGATTCAGATAAAGTAATCGCCTAGGTAGGAAGAGAAATGCAGTTAATTCACAAACTTCCTTAAAAACAAATCTTAAGAGGCTAAAAACCCTTTCACAGTTGTATATTAGCAAAACTCATGCTAAAAAACTTTTCCGTAGCTCATGTATTTGTTTTATGATGGACTCATTGCAGTTACACCGAGCTAACTTAACAGTGGCAAATGTCCAAATGTGAACACCCACAATGCCCACACAACTGCCATGGAACAAAGACTATATTGACAAGAATGTGGAGGTGATGCAAGGAGAACAAAGTATTCCAAACAAATTGTAATTAACTTCTAAGACTTGAATGTTTATACGTGCTTCATTTTACATGCCTCTAGTCAACTACATCAAAAGAAAAATGTTCACCCAGTATATGGGTCTATAAGAGAGATCTTATTGTACTTATTATTATTACATATTGTTATTGTGCTGACGGAAAAGCCAGCATTTTTCAGATTGATACAACCCCGAAATGGGAGTGGTTGTGTTTACAGAGCATGCACCAGCTAATTTCACATTTTTCATGGTTTATCTCTTGGATCCCATGAATGTATTTAATATTTATTTATTGATAGGACGCAAAAAAACATGGTTGCTAAGCAACTCATGTATTGTGTTCATTCTGTATCGTCAAGTGGAAGTGGAATTAGTTATGAAGAAGAAAAAAGCTTATGAAATGCCTATGGGTACTAGACAGATCCTGTTCTCGTGACAGATTATGAATACACAAAAATCAGATTGTAATTATAGATCTTGTCATTATAATGATGCTCTGTTTGGAAAAAAATGAAAAACTTATATTGAATTCTATTTAGAACAGTTTCCCCATAATTAAACTTATATCTATCCAGATGTTCTGGACCTCCCTAAAGGTCCAGGGTTTGTATGTCTTCATCAGTTTGACAGGCTATGAATAGACTAACAGTGCACATGCGCTATAGGTAATAGATGGATGATCATTAGAGGTCCAGTGGTTAGCTACCTTCATCATTCTCATAGGCTATGCCTACAGTAACAGTGCACATGCGCTATAGGTAATAGATAGATGATCACTAGAGGTCCAGCGGTTGGCTAGCTTCATCATTCTCATAGGCTATGCCTACAGTAACAGTGCACATGCACTATAGGTAATAGCTGGATGATCACTAGAGGTCCAGCGGTTGGCTAGCTTCATCATTCTCATAGGCTATGCCTACAGTAACAGTGCACATGCACTATAGGTAATAGCTGGATGATCACTAGAGGTCCAGCGGTTGGCTAGCTTCATCATTCTCATAGGCTATGCCTACAGTAACAGTGCACATGCACTATAGGTAATAGCTGGATGATCACTAGAGGTCCAGTGGTTGCCTAACTTCATCATTCTCAAAGGCTATGCCTACAGTAACAGTGCATATGCGCTATAGGTAATAGATAGATGATCACTAGAGGTCCAGCGGTTGGCTAGCTTCATCATTCTCATAGGCTATGCCTACAGTAACAGTGCACATGCACTATAGGTAATAGATGGATGATCACTAAAGGTCCAGTGGTTGCCTAACTTCATCATTCTCATAGGCTATGCCTACAGTAACAGTGCACATGCTTCGTTGGTGAAAAGTAATTCATCAATAGAAGTCCAGCCATTGGCTACCTCCATCTCTCTCATAGACTTTCAATACAATGCTCAACCAATACTCCATTCTAATAATCAGGGAGGGAAATAGAACTCCCAAAAAATGTTTAGGGAGGCAGTCCCCAATTCCTGGCACTGTTAGAATGCAAGACATTTATTATAATTTCTGACCAACTTATTGGTCTTTTTCGTGTTATTGAGGCAAGAAATACCTATGAGGGTGAGTAAAAAATCTTCACTCCTTTTATATTAAAACTTTTGTTGGCTGCACTGTCCTATCAGTGCTCTCTAGTCAATATTCAATGTGTTACTTCGGTTCATTTGTGAATGAGGTGCCAGAAACCAATGACTGTCCTATATGTGAGTTGCCCTGAGTAAGAGCAGTACGCAGTGATTTATTTTTTGTTATCTGATGATGTGCCTGGTGCTGATATTTATCAAGGGCTTTGTGCACAGTATGGAGAAAGTGTTTTGTAGTGAAGAAGTGTGTATGATTGGACAGAGAAGTTCATCATCACAAATGTCAGCCATGAAGAAAGAGCTGGACGCCCGTCTATGTCCATGGTTGATGACAATATTTTGGATGCATGTGAAATGAATCTGTTGGATAGACTAGTGACAGTAGATTTTGCTTCCTGAAAAGGACAAAGATTCACATTTAATGAAGAGGTGAAGACAGTGGTACATTTGTGGCTCGCAGCTCAGCTTAAAAAAAATTTAATGAGGGAATACCAAGGCTTGTGGATAGATGGACAAAGTGTATTGAAAACCATAAAAATTATGTAAAAAAATGATGTCTTTATCTTTCTATAGGTTGAAAAAAGATGTAGGTCTATCAAGTTTAACCTTACTTCACCAATTAAGCATTTTTTACACTAAATTATCTATAACCCACAATGTTATTTGTACTGAGGAAATCATCCAACCTTGAGCGTTTTCTGAAAGTTGATTAAAATACATTTTTCAGCCAGAGTTGGATAACTTATTACTTTCCCTCTTAAATTACCTTTGCTGTTGTTTGGCTACTTACATGTAAGTTTCTATTGGAGGCATTATATGGCGCACATGTAGAAATAATGAGAAAGTGTACTTTCATATGTACTTGGGCAGCACACTTCTATGGGCAATACTGTGCTGAGTACACTTCAATTTGCACTATTTTAGCACTGGGCACTACTATTGTAATAAAACTATTCTGTGGATATTTTCATGTGTCTTGCACAATATCATGGATGATTTTATATAACATACACAATGTTATGAACATTGACAAATAAGAATCAAAATATCTTCATTGCAGTCTTTCAACTGGAAAATTACATAGAAAAGCATTGAAGTTTTTCCATTAAATTACAGCAATTTCTTTAAGAGACTAAATAGTTTTATTTAATAATCTTTGAAACTTACAGACAGGAATTACACCAGTGTTATAAATAATAAAGGCAGTTTAATTTCCCTATGGTGTAAGTCATGTCATTAATTACTAAAGTAAGTCCAAGCAGTAAGTTATGAGATAATTCTATTTGATTAGAAAGGCGTTTCTAAAGTAGTTTGGGAGGTAAATAGCCTCTTTTGTGTGCAGGTATTTGTATTATCTAAATTGTCATGATCCATGGACCTATTTAATTTTTCGTTTTCACTTTGTAACTATGATTCTTACTGTTTAAAATACTTTTCATGTTCTAGATGTATGTTTTTTAAAATACAATCAAAGGACCCTGTTTATTTAAATCGGTGACTGTGAGGAAGGAAGCACCCCATGGACTCAAACAGATCAAAACGAAAAAAAAAAACGCCTAAAAACACAAAAGAAAGAACTTGTGACATGTAGCACAGTAGCATTTTTACACACTGTATATATCATTCTGCAATGCAGAATGTGAAATAAATGTATTAATGAATTTTCACCTGAAGCTAAAACCTTATCATACATTAGTAAATAAAATTTAAAAGTTGTATCTATTACATGTATATACAAGGTGTTTAAAATACAGGTAGTTAGTAACAGCTGGGAGAAAGCTATTAGAACATGCAGAAAGGGGGGTCCGAAGAGTAAATGTAGAGCAGCAGGAAACTAGGGATCTTATTGGAATAAGATTATAGAAAAGTGGGTTTACAAGTAGAATTAAGGAGGCCACTCACTGTAGAAAGCTGTTCACTATACATTCATTTTTCATTCCTCCTGACCTCTCAATATACAACCCCTGGCAAAAATTATGGAAATATCGGCCTTGGAGGATGCTCATTCAGTTGTTTAATTTTGTAGAGAAAAAGCAGATCACAGACATGGCACAAAACTAATCTGCTCATTAGTCTGCATTTAAAAAGGAGTGATCACACCTTGGAGAGCTGTTGCACCAAGTGGACTGACTTGAATCATTGCTCCAACACAAGAGATGTCAATTGAAACAAAGGAGAGGATTATTAAACTCTTAAAAGAGGGTGAAGCATCACGCAATGTTGCAAAATATGTTGGTTTTTCACAGTCAGCTGTGTCTAAAATTTGGACTAAATACAAACAACATGGGAAGGTTGTTAAAGGCAAACATACTGGTAGACCAAGGAAGACATCAAAGCGTCAAGACTGAAAACTTAAAGCAATATGTCTCCAAAACAGGAAATGCACAACAAAACAAATGAGGAACGAATGGGTGGAAACTGGACTCAACGTCTGTGACCGAACTGTAAGAAACCGCCTAAAGGAAATGGGATTTACATACAGAAAAGCTAAGCGAAAGCCATCGTTAATACCTAAACAGAAAAAAACAAGGTTACAATGGGCTAAGGAAAAGCAATCGTGGACTGTGGATGACTGGATGAAAGTCATATTCAGTGATAAATCAAGAATCTGCTTTGGGCAAGGTGATGATGCTGGAACTTTTGGTTGGTGCCGTTCCAATGAGATTTATAAAAATGACTGCCTGAAGAGAACATGTCATTGATGATATGGGACTGCATGTCAGGTAAAGGCACTGGGGAGATGGCTGTCATTACATCTTCAATAAATGCACACATTTTTGTTAATATTTTGGACACTTTTCTTATCCCATCAATTGAAAGGATGTTTGGGGATGATGAAATCATTTTTCAAGAAGATAATGCATCCTGTCATAGAGCAAAAACTATGAAAACATTCCTTGAATAAAGACACATAAGGTCAATGTCATGGCCTGCAAATAGTCCAGATCTCAATCCAATTGAAAATCTTTGGTGGAAGTTGAAGAAAATGGTCCATGACAAGGCTCCAACCTGCAAAGCTGATCTGGCAACAGCAATCAGAGAAAGTTGGAGCCAGATTGATGAAGAGTATTGTTTGACACTCAAGTCCATGCCGCAGAGACTGCAAGCTGTTATAAATGCCAGAGGTGGTGCAACAAAATAGTACTGATGTTTTGGAGTGTTTTTTTGTTTGTTTTTCATGATTCCATAATTTTTTCCTCAGAATTGAGTGATTCCATAATTTCTCCCCTATGCTTGGTTAAAAAAAGTAACCATTACTGATTTCCACATATTTTGTTCTTGATTTTTTTGTGTGTTTCTTAAAGCCAGAAAGTTGCCATTTGAAATGACTTTAGTTTTGTGCCATGTCTGTGATCTGCTTTTTTTCTGCAAAATAAAACAACTGAATGAACATCCTCCAAGGCCGGTGATTCCATAATTTTTGCCAGGGGTTGTATATAGTATGCACTCTTATTCTATTTTTCCTGACCTCTTCCTACATATACACACACGGCATAAATGGGGACAAATTATTTCTGATGAGAAAAAAGCATGAGATGTGGAAAACTAACAGTCTGATGCTTCCTTTCCCCAACATCTGCTGTCAGAAGAGAGTCAGGACACCATCATACACATTATAACGTTGACATCAGGGACTGACTGGTAGGGTTGAGCGACTTTCATTTTTTAAAGATCGAGTCGGGTTTTGTGAAACCCGACTTTGTCCAGAGTCGAGTCGAGTGCAGTCGGCCGATTATCGCTAAAAGTCGGGGATCGACCGAAACACGAAACCCAATGCAAGTCAATGGGGAAGCATAGTCGGTAGTGAGTGGAGGCCAGGAAAACACCTACAGTGCCCATTTTAATGCCAAAAACATCCATTCTTGTTTCTGAAGCTTGTCAATCTTAATTAACTTTATAATAATAGTTGTTCAATGGAACTTGGGGGTCATTTGGCAAAAGGTGTGGGGGGTAGGGCTGGTTCAAGGTTTTAGTGGGCCCAGGAATCGTGGACTATGTCACGGTGGTGGAGCAGGGAGAGGTAAGTATTTCAACGTTGCAAGTGCTGTGATCCTAAGCAAGCAGGGGGGCACACTCGTTCGCATTGGCACTGGCACAGGGCCCCTCAAAGTACAGCGGTGTGTTTGCACGGTGGGGGCGCCTCCCACCAGCAGCGACACTTTTGCGTACTCTGAGGGGCCCTGTGCCAGTGACGTCGCCAACGAGTATGCCCCCCCACCTGATGAAGGAACCTGCACTTTCATCTGCACCTTCCTCTTTGTCCCTGTGTAAGGTGGTATAACATGCGGGAAGGGGAACCTTACTTTCAGCAGGGTCAGATTCTGGCTGTGTAGAGTGCAAGGGGAATGTAGTGGTCTAGGTCAATGTACCAGCAGACTCATCTAGCAGTGGCTGGGCAATGGGCAGGATGAGGAGGAAACAGATATAGGGCCAAAGAATAAAGTAGGCTAAATGCAGTTCAAAATTGGTAACAGGACTAAACAGGCGGCATTGCTTTGTTCAGTGGAGTAGCAAACCCAGGAGCAGCAGACACTGTTTTAAGGGCCCAAACACACTAATAGGCCAAATGCAGTTTAATATCTGATACTTTAGGTCAAAAGCCTAAAGACTGAAGCTCAGCTTTATTCAGTTGAGGGCAAACACCAGGGAGGGGCAGACACCGTTAGTAGGCCCTAACCACCAATTTTTAAAAACACAGCACTTAATGAGAGCCAGAAGGTTGAAGCTCAGCTTTATTCAGTTGAGGAAAAACACCAGGCAGGGGCAGACACCGTTAGTAGGCCGTAACCAAAGTTGAAGGCCAAATGCAGTTTAATATCTGATACTATAGGCCGAAAGCCAGAAGGTGGAAGCTTAGCTTTATTCAGTTGAGGGCAAACACCAGGGAGGGGCAGACACCGTTAGTAGGCCCTAACCACCAATTTTTAAAAACACAGCACTTAATGAGAGCCAGAAGGTTGAAGCTCAGCTTTATTCAGTTGAGGAAAAACACCAGGCAGGGGCAGACACCGTTAGTAGGCCGTAACCAAAGTTGAAGGCCAAATGCAGTTTAATATCTGATACTATAGGCCGAAAGCCAGAAGGTGGAAGCTCAGCTTTATTCAGTTGAGGGCAAACACCAGGGAGGGGCAGACACCGTTAGTAGGCCCTAACCACCAATTTTTAAAAACACAGCACTTAATGAGAGCCAGAAGGTTGAAGCTCAGCTTTATTCAGTTGAGGAAAAACACCAGGGAGGGGCAGACACCGTTAGTAGGCCGTAACCAAAGTTGAAGGCCAATTGCAGTTTAATATCTGATACTATAGGCCGAAAGCCAGAAGGTGGAAGCTCAGCTTTATTCAGTTGAGGGCAAACACCAGGGAGGGGCAGACACCGTTAGTAGGCCCTAACCACCAATTTTTAAAAACACAGCACTTAATGAGAGCCAGAAGGTTGAAGCTCAGCTTTATTCAGTTGAGGAAAACCACCAGGGAGGGGCAGACACCGTTAGTAGGCCGTAACCAAAGTTGAAGGCCAAATGCAGTTTAATATCTGATACTATAGGCCGAAAGCCAGAAGGTGGAAGCTCAGCTTTATTCAGTTGAGGGCAAACACCAGGGAGGGGCAGACACCGTCAGTAGGCCGTAACCAAAGTTGAAGGCCAAATGCAGTTTAATTTCTGATACTATAGGCCGAAAGCCAGAAGGTGGAAGCTCCGATTTAGACAGTGGAGGACAATTTGAATTAGGGACTGCAGACAGACTTAGTAGGCTGTCCCCTGTGGACCATGCATCCACCACATTAACCCATTGCGCCGTAATGGACACGTAATCTTCCGTGGCCATGCCTACAGGTCCATGGGTCTGTTGTCAGGTGCACCTTTGTACTCACAGATTGCCAGAGTGCATGGACAATGCAGTCTTTTACATGCTGGTGGAGGGTTGGGATGGCTTTTCTCGCAAAAGAAGTGTCGACTGGTTAGCTTGTAGCATGGTACAGCGTAGTCCATCATGGCCTTATTAATAGTAAATAAAATATATAACTAGGCTCTATGAACTGTTAAATAGGTTCCAGGGGTACACGGGCAGCACTGGTGTGGTCAGTGGAGGAGTATTGCAAGTAGGGGCCGCAGACAGGCTAACAAAGGCCTAAAATAACAAACAATAGGCAGGCATGGCAGTTTTAAATCGGTTACATGGATACACAGGCAGGCACTCCAGGCAGCATTGTGGTCAGTGGAGGAGTATTGCAAGTAGGGGCCGCAGACAGGCTATCAAAGGCCTAAAATAACAAATAATAGGCAGGCATGGCAGTTTTAAATTGGTTACATGGATACACAGGCAGGCAGCATTGTGGTCAGTGGAGGAGTATTGCAAGTAGGGGCCGCAGACAGGCTAACAAAGGCCTAAAATAACAAACAATAGGCAGGCATGGCAGTTTTAAATCGGTTACATGGATACACAGGCAGGCACTCCAGGCAGCATTGTGGTCAGTGGAGGAGTATTGCAAGTAGGGGCCGCAGACAGGCTATCAAAGGCCTAAAATAACAAACAATAGGCAGGCATGGCAGTTTTAAATTGGTTACATGGATACACAGGCAGGCAGCATTGTGGTCAGTGGAGGAGTATTGCAAGTAGGGGCCGCAGACAGGCTAACAAAGGCCTAAAATAACAAACAATAGGCAGGCATGGCAGTTTTAAATCGATTACATGGATACACAGGCAGGCAGCATTGTGGTCAGTGGAGGAGTATTGCAAGAAGTGTCTGACACAGTTAGTACTCCCAAAAAATAAATAGATGTTAATGTCTCGCAAAACAACTATAAATAAAAAAAGGGTGGCATGCTTAGGTACAGGGGTGGGCTCATCTGCAGAGTTTATGACAAAGTAATTTGGCAGTAAATTAATATTTACTGGTGTCAATATAGGACACTGACCCAGACTACTTTAACTAGCATCATAGATGTCAACAAATTGGTATTGTTTGTCAGTGCCAGGCATTGAGTGATGTCAGCGCATAGACTAAACATTGGTGGAGCTGTGCGAGATAATTTTGCACATGGTAGAGCACAGTTTGAGCTGGGGGGGGGGGAACTCTCTTGTGGCCGGCGGTACCGCCCCAGGGCCCCTCATGTTACAACGGTGTGTCTGACGTTGGGTACGCACCACCACCGCCAGAGACACTACATTGTACTATGAGGGACCCAGTGGCAGTGCCGTCGACCAAAAGCGAGCACACCCACCTCTTCTGACAAACAGCACTGTAACTAACGGGTGCTTGTGCCAAGTGTCGAGAGTGAGACAACGGCCCCGTGGGGGGAGTTTTCCCATTGGGGGATGTGTAAACATGTCGTATGCTGGACAAACAGCTGCTGCAAATTAACAGATTTGAACACTCAGTAAGACCAGTCCACAAGCAAGACCTTTTTATAGGAAAGCTAGGTGTCAGCCGGGAAAGGTGGGGCAAAATAATTTGAAATCCAGGAGTGGTTCATTTTAATGAAGGTGAGATCATCCACATTTTGGGTAGCCAGACGAGTCCTTTTTTCAGTTAATATTGAACCAGCAGCACTGAATACTCTTTCTGATAGCACACTAGCTGCTGGGCAAGCAAGCTCCTGCAACGCATATTCTGCCAATTCAGGCCAGGTGTCTAATTTGGATGCCCAGTAATCAAATGGGAATGACGGTTGAGGGAGAACATCAATAAGGGCTGAAAAATAGTTAGTAACCATACTGGACAAATGTTGTCTCCTGTCACTTTGAATAGATGCTGCAGTACCTGTCCTGTCTGCGGTCATTGCGAAATCACTCCACAACCTGGTCAGAAAACCCCTCTGTCCAACGCCACTTCTGATCTGTGCACCTCTAACACCTCTGCCCTGTAGCCCCCTGCAGCTCGTGTGAGAACCATCACCGGCGCTGTGTGCTGGGAATTGTTGTGAACTCTGTTTTTGGGCTCCCTCTAGTGGTCACAAGCGGTACGTTGTAGTGTTGTCTTTCTGCAGGTTGGCAGCATCAGCTGGTTCGTTATCCTTGGTTGGTTTCCTATTTAATTCACCTGGATACTCAGTTCCTTGCCTGCTCTCAATGTATTCAGTGCTCTTCAGATTCCTTGTGACTACCTTGCTCCCAGTCTCTCCAAGACAAGCTAAGTTTTTGTTTGATCATTTTTTGATTATCAGCATTTATTATGTTTTTAGTCCAGCTCGCTAAAATGTGATTTCCTCGCTTGCTGGTTGCTCTAGGGGACTTAGTTTCTCCCCCCCACACCGTTAGTTGGTGCGGGGGTTCTTGAAATCTCAGTGTGGATATTTTGTAAGGGTTTTTTACTGACCGCACAGACCCCTTTACTATTTTCTGCTATCTAGTATTAGTGGGCCTCATTTGCTAAATCTGTTTTCACCCCTGTGTATGTGCCTTCCTCTTACCTCACCGTTATTATATGTTGGGGGCTTCTATTTCTTTGGGGATAATTTCTCTGGAGGCAAGAGAGGTCTTTCTTTCTATCTAGGGGTAGTTAGTTCCTCAGGCTGGCTCGAGACGTCTAGGATTTTTAGGCACGTTCACCGGCTACTTCTAGTGTGTTTGGATAGGTTCAGATTTGCGGTCAGTCCAGTTTGCCACCTCCCTAGAGCTTGTCCTATGTATGTTACTTAGCTGGAGTAATTTGTGATCCTCAACCACTAAGGATCATAACAGGGAATGCCTGAATCAAACGGTCTACAAGAGTAGCTTGTTTGGTTGCTAATATTTGTTCGAGGTTCTCATGTGGCATAATATTTTGCAATTTGCCTTTATAGCGAGGGTCAAGGATGCAGGCCAACCAGTAATCGTCATCGCTCATCATTTTAATAATGCGTGGGTCCTTTTTGAGGATACGTAAGGCATAATCTGCCATGTGGGCCAAAGTTCCAGTTGGCAAATCTGCGGTTGTGCTGGTTTGAGGGGCAGTTACAGGCAAATCTACGTCACTTGTCTCCCTTACAAAAACAGAACCCGGCCTTGCAACGCCACTAATTTCTGTTGGCCCAGGAGAAGCTTCCTCATTAAAAAAGTACTCATCCCCATCATCCTCCTCGTCCTCCTCCTCCTCTTCGCCCGCTACCGCGTCCTCTACACGGCCCTGACCAGACAATGGCTGACTGTCATCAAGGCTTTCCTCTTCCTCGGCTGCAGACGCCTGCTCCTTTATGTGCGTCAAACTTTGCATCAGCAGACGCATTAGGGGGATGCTCATGCTTATTATGGCGTTGTCTGCACTAACCAGCTGTGTGCATTCCTCAAAACACTGAAGGACTTGACACAGGTCTTGTAGCTTCGACCACTGCACACCTGACAACTCCATGTCTGCCATCCAACTGCCTGCCCGTGTATCCTCCCACAAATACATAACAGCACGCCTCTGTTCGCACACTCTCTGAAGCATGTGCAGTGTGGAGTTCCACCTTGTTGCAACGTCGATGATTAGGCGATGCTGAGGAAGGTTCAAAGAACGCTGATAGTTCTGCATACGGCTGGAGTGTACAGGCGAACGGCGGATATGCGAGCAAAGTCTGCGCACTTTGAGGAGCAAGTCGGGTAACCCCGGATAACTTTTCAGGAAGCACTGCACCACCAGGTTTAAGGTGTGAGCCAGGCAAGGAATGTGTTTCAGTTGGGAAAGGGCTATGGCAGCCATGAAATTCCTTCCGTTATCACTCACTACCTTGCCTGCCTCAAGATGTACAGTGCCCAGCCATGACTGAGTTTCTTTCTGCAAGAACTCGGACAGAACTTCCGCGGTATGTCTGTTGTCGCCCAAACACTTCATTGCCAATACAGCCTGCTGACGCTTGCCACTAGCTGTCCCATAATGGCACACCTGGTGTGCAACAGTGGCAGCTGCGGATGGAGTGGATGTGCGACTGCGGTCTGTGGACGAGCTCTCGCTTCTGCAGGAGAAGGAGGAAGAAGAGGAGGAGGGGGGGGCGAACGCCTACAGCCAACTCTTTCCTTGACCGTGGACTAGGCAGAATTGTCCCAATATTGCTGTCCCCTGTGGACCCTGCATCTACCACATTCACCCAGTGTGCCGTGATGGACACGTAACGTCCCTGGCCATGCCTACTGGTCCATGCATCTGTTGTCAGGTGCACCTTTGTAGTCACAGACTGCCTGAGTGCATGGACGATGCGGTCTTTAACATGCTGTTGGAGGGCTGGGATGGCTTTTCTAGAAAAGAAGTGCTGACTGGGTAGCTCGTAGCGTGGTACAGCGTAGTCCATCAGCGCTTTGAAAGCTTCGCTTTCAACTAACCGGTAGGGCATCATCTCTAATGAGATTAGTCTAGCAATGTGGGCGTTCAAACCCTGTGTACGCGGATGCGAGGATGAGTACTTCCTTTTCCTAACAAGAGTCTCATGTAGGGTGAGCTGGACTGGAGAGCTGGAGATCGTGGAACTAGCGGTGGTGCCGGTGGACATGGGTGAGAGAGAGGGTTGGAGATGGTATTCTTGCCGGTGCCCTACATGCAGTGTTTCCTACTACTAACCTGGTGATTCCCTGACTGCTTTGGCCTGGCGACGAAAGCTGCACAGATACTGCAGGTGGCGCGGGAAATGGTGGGCTTACAGGGAGGGAAGGGATGTAGCGTTGCTGACTAGCTTCATTGGCCGAGGGTGCTGCAACCTTTAGGGACGTTTGGTAGTTAGTCCAGGCTTGCAAATGCATGGTGGATAAATGTCTATGCATGCAACTTGTATTTAGAATTTTAAGATTCTGACCTCTGCTTAAGGTAGTTGAACATTTTTGACAGATGACTTTGCGCTGATCATTTGGAAGTTGTTTAAAAAAATGCCAGACTGCACTCTTTCTACTATCGGATACCTTTTCAGGCATTGCAGACTGAGCTTCTTTAACTGGATGGCCACGCTGTCCTCCAACTGGTTTTGTTTTTGCCACGCGTTTTTGGCCAGATACGGGCCCGGTAGATGGAACCTGTTGTGATGTTGATGCCTGCTGCAGCTCCTCCTCCTCCGCTTCAGAACTACTGCCGCCTGCACCCTGTTCCCCCAATGGCTGCCAATCGGGGTCCACAACTGGGTCATCTATGACCTCCTCTTCTATGTCGTGTGCAATTTCATCTGTCACCGTGTAAGCCGGTGGTATAGCGTTCGTGACGGGGCACCATAGTCTCCGCTGGGTTTGATTCTGCCTCAGCACACTGCGATCGCAATGTTCTGGTCTGAGTCAAAGGAACAGCATAGTAATCTGGCTGTGGCTGTGCATCTGTGCACTCCATGTCCGATTCAACTTCTAATGGGCATGGCCTGTTAACTGTTTCACTGTCTAACCCAGGAACGGTATGTGTAAAGAGCTCCATGGAGTAACCTGTTGTGTCGACTGACGCATCCTTAACTGTTGTTTTTAGTGAAGGACACAAGGAAGCGACTTGTTCCTGACCGGGAGCATCCACTGACGATGCACTGCTCTGGCATTTGGCACTTTCCGAGGAGGAGGCGAAAGAGTTAGAGGCAGAGTCAGCAATGAAAGCCAATACTTGTTCCTCCTGCTCCGGCTTCAAAAGTGGTTTTCCTACTCCCAGAAAAGAGAGCGTTCGAGGCCTTGTGTAGCCAGACAACGAACCTGGCTCAACAACTCGAGACTTAGGTGCTGTACTGCTTTTACCATGACCACCTGATGCTCCACCACCACTACCATCATTACCAGCTGACAATGACCGCCCACGGCCACGACCTCTTCCACTAGACTTCCTCATTGTTTGCAAAACGTAACCAAAGTAACGCTATTTGTTACTGTAAAACAACTTATCAGGTGAACTCAAACTTCTGTAGGATTTATATATACCTTTATAGGTGCCTGACACTGAAAGGAAAATCAGGCCCAATGTTACACACTAGGTTTTCTGTGCCCCAATAATTTGAGACAGATGGCACACACAGGACCAGCACTCAAGCAGAAATGCCAATCTTAATCTCCCACTATTTTTTTTTTTTTTTTTCTGGGAGAATTTACCCTAAAAAAAAAAAAAAAGGCCCAGTATTACACAGTGGTTTTCGGTGGCACACAATGAGAGACAGATGCCACACACAGCAATGGCACGGAGGCAGACTTGCCAATATTAATCTCCCACTAATTTTTTTTTTGGAAAAGGGAGAATGTACCCAAAAAAAAAAAAATGGCCAAGTATTACACAGTGTTTTCGGTGCCACACAATGAGAGACAGATGCCACACAGCAATGGCACGGAGGCAGACTTGCCACTATTTATCTCCCTGCAGTTATCTCAGAAAAGTATGGCAGGCAGCTATAAAAAGGACTGCTGCACACAAAAGTGTGGACAAACACACAAGATAGCTGTGCAGAAAGGAAGGAAAAAGCAGTTGGTTTACACAGCGGCGTACACACAGGCACAGCAACGCAGCTATCAGGGTCAGGGAGCCTTCTAGTGCAGCCCAATGAGCTACAGCGCTGAGGAAAAAAAAATGTAGCTTCCACTGTCCCTGCAATCAAAAGGTGGTGTTGGACAGTGGAAATCGCTACAGCACAAGCGGTTTGTAGCTTTATGTACCCTGCCTATCACTATCCCTGCTTCCGAAGAAGCTACAGCAACCTCTCCCTATGCTCAGATCAGCAGCAGTAAGATGGCGGTCGGCGGGAACGCCCCTTTATAGCCCCTGTGACGCCGCAGAAAGCAAGCCAATCACTGCAATGCCCTTCTCTAAGATGGTGGGGACTGAGATCTATGTCATCACGCTGCCCACACTCTGCGTCCACCTTCATTGGCTGAGAAATGGCGCTTTTAGCGTCATTGAAACGCGACTTTGGGGCGAAAGTCACGTACCGCATGGCCGACCCCACACAGGGATCGGCTCGGTTTCATGAGACGCCGACTTTGCTAAAAGTCGGCGACTTATGAAAATGAACGATCCGTTTCGCTCAACCCTACTGACTGGCCATCAGGTAAATATGATAAATGCCAGATGGGCAGCACCAGCCTGCAAAACTATTAACCCTCAAGACGTAGATACTTTTAACAGATGAAGTGGGGGAGAGAATCATTGGTTTCGGCACTTTCTCTGTCAGGCTGCACGCAGCTTCAGGCCTATGGCCTGTTGGAGGCTGGCGCCATATAAGAGACATCAGAAGACGCAAAACAGCAATGCCATTGTGCCACCCGACATCCCCTATGCCAGCCCAAAGACAAGCTAGAAAAAGAGATGGCAACTGATGTGGACAAGGAGACAGGATTAGGTGAGTTTAATGTTTTTTTATATTTTATTATAGGGCTCGGGGGTGGTGGCTCAGGGAGACACCATACAGTGGATATGGGAGACGTGGGGTCAACAACATTGTGTACAGGGGACTATTTGTCATTATATTGTGTAAAGAGGAGCTGTGGTGGCATCTTATTCAACATAGGGTGGCTGTGGAGAAAATCATACTAGGGTAGCTATGGGGCAGATTAATATGTATACGGGAGCTATGGGACATCATACTGCATATAGGAGGTTATAAGGCATAATACAGTATGTGGGACTATGTGACACAATACTATGTAAATGGCACTATAGGGCCATGATACTGTATATAGGGGAGCTGTATAAAATAATACTGTGTAAATGGGGAATAATACTTTGTAGATAGACCTATGGACCTATGGGGCATAATACTGTGTATATGGGAAGCTATGGAGCATTATCCGGTGTGTATGGGATATACTACAATGTATATAGGGTGATAGGACATTACACTGTATATATGAGGCATGATACTGTGTCTATAGGGCTATAGGACATTATTATTATTTGTATAGGGGCTATAGGACATCATTCTGTGTACATGGGGCTATGGTCCATCATACTGTGTGTATAAGGCATAATATATGGGTCATCATACTGTGTATAGGGTAGATATAATATTCCCTAATATTCATATGGAGATACGGGGCAAGATACTGTGTATATGGGGCTAAGGGGCACAATACTTTACATATTTACCTGCAAGGTCATCTTACTGTTTTGGAAGCTGTGGGACCATCATACTGTGTACGGGGGGCTGTGGGGCATGATTATAATGAGGCACAACAGAGAGTCATTATCTTTAAAGGGAAGCACAGTGGTATTATTTTAAGCACGCAAAGAGAGGAGGAATTATTATTAAATTAGGCAGAGGGGGAATTATTATAAGGCAGCACAAGGGGCCATTATTTTTATATAGTACTGGATAAGTGTAAGAAGGCATAGGGGAGCATTATTACTATGCATAAGCATTGTTACAATGTTGGGTCACAGAGAGGGCACTATTATGTATGGCACAAAAGGAGGGTACTAAGGCATAGAAAAGGCATCATAACTCTCTAGAGCATCTACTAGATAATTGTCTAAGGGTCACTTCCATCTGTCTGTCTGTATGTCTGTCTGTCTGTCTGTCTGTCTGCCACGGAAATCCCAAGTCGCTGATTGGTCGCGGTCAGCGACGGCCACAGTGCGACCGCAAAATGGCCACTACCTACTCCCCTGCCAACAGTGCCCCCTCCATAATCCCCTCCAGTCAGCGCTCACACAGGGTTAATGGCAGCATTAACGAACTGCGTTATGCCGCGGTGTAATGCACTCCGTTAACGCTGCTATTAACACTGTGTGACCAACTTTTTACTATTGATGCTGCCTATGCTGCATCAATAGTAAAAACATCTAATGTTAAAAATAAAAAAAAATAAAAAATCATTATATACTCACCTTCTGTCAGCCCCTGGATCCAGCCCAGGCCTTTCCCACTCCATGCATTGCGGTCTCGCGAGATGATGACGTAGCGGTCTCGCGAGACCGCTACGTCATCATCTATTGAGACCGCAATGCACTCTTGGGACCGGAGCACCGCGAGGAGCATCGGTAAATGCCTGGGCTGGATCCGGGGGCCGACGGAAGGTGAGAATATAACTATTTTTTATTTTAATTGTTTTTTTTAACAGGGATAAGGTGCCCACATTGCTATATACTACGTGGGCTGTGTTAGATACTGCATGGGCTGTGTTATGTACTACATCTCTGTGCTATATACTATGTGGGCTGTGCTATATACTACGTGGCTGTGGTATATATTACGTGGCTGGGCAATATACTACATTGCTGTGCTCTATACTACATGGCCTGGGTTATATACTGCATGGGCAGTGTTATATACTATGTCTCTGTGCTATATACTACGTGGCTGTGCAATATATTACGTGGCTGTGCAATATACTACGTGGCTGTGCAATATATTACGTGGCTGGGCAATATACTACGTGTCTGTGCTATGTACTACGTGTTTGTGCTATATACTGTGTGGCTGGGCAATATACTACGTGTCTGTGCTATATACTATGTGGCTGTGCAATATACTACGTGGCTGGGCAATATACTACATGGCTGGGCAATATACTATGTGTCTGTGCTATTTACTATGTGGGCTGTGCTATATAATACGTGGCTGGGCTATATACTATGTGGCTGTGTTATATACTACGTGGGCTGTGCTATATACTACGTGGCTGTGCTATATACTATGTGGCTGTGTTATATACTACGTGGGCTGTGTTATAAACTATGTAGCTGTGCTATATACTACATGGGCTGTGTTCTATAATACATGGCTGTGCTATATACTACGTGGGCTGTGTTATATACTACGTGGGCTGTGTTATACGCTACTTGGCTGTGCTATATTTCTCTGCTGTATCTGTGCATCATGAATCGTGGTATGTGTTAAAGAGGGGGGCCCACTGAGACTCTTTCCCCTGGGACCCTCAAAAACCTGGAGCAGGCCCTGGCTTCACTGATTGGTCACACCTGGCCGTGAACAAACAGCGACAGTCACAGTCCGCCCGCAAATTGGCACGGAATTTGAACCACACTTCTCTAATTGGTTGTGGCCGGCCGAATCCTTTGTATAAATTGCATTATTTTGAAAACTTCATAAATAATTTACATACATATTCTAGAATACCCGATGCGTTAGAATCGGGCCACCATCTAGTATGTTATAACACTCTATTGTTTGTGTAGATGTGGGGGGAAGTGAGGAGAGTGCTGGAATAACAGTAAGTGAAATATGTCTGTGTGTTACATTTTGCAAAGGCAACTCATGGATGGAAGAAGAGGTCATGGTGGCCTGAGCCGAATGTAGATGAAAAGAGAGAATTAGTGATGTGTGAACCCGTGGATGTTCCGGTCTGTCGGGTTTGGCCACACATCTAAAAAAAAGTTCAGTTCGGGTACCAGAACATTACCCAAACCCGGATCCCATTCAGATGAATGGAGGGTCTGAACATCCGCTGTTTGCCATGCTGTCATCTGCATGGGCTCTGATCAGTCGCCTGATCGGTTCCCACGCTGCTCTCAAAGTGATCTCATTGAGGTTACCGCAGTTCATCATCCCTGCTCACAGTGAGGTGAGCCTGGGAATGCACCTTGAGTGACCTGCAATTACCTCTATGACGTCACCGGTCGTCACTGAAACTGCGCTCGCAGCACCTCATTGTGTCTTGGATTTCAGCCTGGATGGATGCATCATGGCACCATTGAGGTTGTAAAGCAGTTATCGCAGAGATGGATTACATTGTGAGACAGTATTGCTAATCTCTTTACTTCGGACAGGTGAGAATATGATTTATTATTTTTGTTTTTAGAGGGGTCAAAGGCTTCAATGGAATAGGCGTAAGGTAAATATAACTGTGCTTTTTTCCTTTTATTTCAAATAAAGGACTTTATTCTAGCTGTGTCTTTTGTAGGATCTAACTATTGGATTAATAATGGGTCGTCTTATAGATGCCTGTCCATTATTAACCTGTGGCCTTAATGTCAACGGCTATAAAACAGCTGACATCAACCCCACAACCATTACTTGGCCTGCACCAGGGCAAGTGGGAAGAGCTGGGCAAAGTGCCAGAATTGCGACATCTAATTGATGTACATTTTTTAGGGCAGCTGCGGCTGCAATTTTTAGGCTGGTGAGGACAATATCCAAAGCCTCTTACCAGTCTGAGAATACCAGCTCCCAGCTGTTTTCTTTAGATTGTCTGGTTGTCAAAAATGGGGGGACCCATGCCATTTTTTAAATTATTTATTTAAATAATTTAAAAGAAATTATGTGGGACCCCTCTTTTCTTGATAACCAGCCATGATAAAGCTGACAGCTGAGGGTTGTAGCCTGTAGCTATCAGTTTTTCCTGTGCTGGTTATCAAAAATAGAAGAGACGCCCATGTCATTTTTTTAAATTATTTATTTATATCCCAGGCTGTGGCTGATGAATACTCCCATCAGTGGCACTTGCTTTCGCTGTTATGAATGACAGCAGGTGTTGGCTGATGGGAGTAGTACTCTCATCAGCTGACGCGTGTGACCGGAGGTAACCTTTTTACCACCAGTCACAGTGCTGGCCCACACTGTCTTCTGACAGTGTGGGAATCACAGCTCTATATCCAGCGGTAATGATCTTGCTGTGAATCAGAGCCGCCAGTGTTTCTCACGCTGTCATGCAGTTGACAGTATGTGAAACACCCGATGTTCGGGCTGCAGAACCTGAAGAGTAACACGGACTTCCTGGAGTGGTCCGTGTTGGGGTCCATGCCCAAAAACTAGATGCTCAGTACGGACTCCAAAATGTACTGTTCAGGTTCGCCCATCTCTAGAAAGAATTAATGACTATGATCAATGAGAACATCACTAGTGAATATCTGTACAGTATACATATTATCTGTATAGAACTGGTGTAAAACTGATATTACCATTATATGATTGCTGTATGGTGGTAATATCCGTTTTAGTAGTTTTGATTAATGATCTTCATAGTGTTATTATCACTACTGTATATGCAGGTAATATTTGGTTACGGAGTGATATCATTGTTTGTCTATTATATTTAAACATTGATGCTAAGGCTATGTTCACACGCTGCGGATTTTGCTGCAGATCTGCAGCGTTTCCGCAGCTGCAGGTCCGCAACGGTTTCCCATGCGTTTACAGTACAATGTAAACCTATGGGAAACGCAAACCGCAGTGCACATGCTTTACATTCCGCAGCATGTCAATTCTTTGTGCGGAATCCGCAGCGGTTTTACATCTGCTCCATAATAGAAAACCGCAGGTGTAAAACCGCAGTGGAATCCGCACAAAAACCGCAGTAAATCCGCAATAAATCCGCAGGAAAAACGCGCAGTTTGTGCCCTGCAGATTTATCAATTCCGCTGTGGAAAAATCCGCAGAGGATGATTCTGTGCACATACCCTAATAGTCTGGGCCTGTGTGCTTTCTAATGCCAGGCCTGAATTTCAGTCCAAGTCCAGTCCTAGTTGACATTTATCCAGAGCTTTCTGGCACCTTTAGGCTTTTAGGATTTAAAGTGTTTGTTTCATCTTGGACATCCATAGCATATAAATAGTGTATGACATAAAATTCAGTTAGTCTGGATCCCTATCTTCAGAAGAGGAACCAAGGGCACTCTCAATAATGGGGAGGTCTTCACACAAGTGCTGCTTATCCTATTAACTTTTTTTAGAAACTATGAAAATTGCAAAGCAAGAAAAATGTAAAATCTGACATTAAATTGTCACAGTAATAAGTTTTGAATAGGAATCATGTTAAAAAACATAGATGTGGGAACTACCACAAGCATGGAAACTGCAAGCAACTTTACTACTGTGTCCACTGGAGTACAACAAACTTTCCATGAAATTATCTGTAAAAACAAAATTTCCAGTATTATTTTTCTTTTCAAAATTCAAATCAGAATTATGGCTTAACCATAACAGCAAATCACAGATTTTGTGGTGCGATAACAGCGCCCCTTGAGCAGTTATTCTAGCAATGACAAGGACCTATTTATGCCTAAGGCCCCACTCCAGTGTTTTTGTTTTTATTTCACTGCCGGAATGGTATCACTAATTCATATTCCCTGCCCATAGTAAAATGCTTACTAGTCACAGTTTTCTTCTGTTTTTGGCATGATGCCAAGAAGAACAGAAGGCAGTGGCTGGTAAGTATGTTACTAGAGTTAGAGAACATGCATTATTGATACCACTCATTCGGTGAAAAAAAAAATGTTAAAGTGGTGCTTTAAATCAGGTCTGTCACCATAAATATGCCGCTTGGGCTATGAGTCCGAATAGCCCACAAAGTACATAGGAAGTATAGATTTCACATTTTAGGTATAAGTTAATTTTTTATTTTTTTTATTTTGGCTATATGACAGCTATTTTATATTCTTGCTAGCAAAAGCCTATGAAAACTATTTTAATGTTTTTTCACAGTAAAGGATACAAAAGTCCAAAAGGGAGGGGAGATGAAGACTATTTAAAGGCAGGGTTTAGCTAGAGGTGAACAAAACACTTTATCGTTAGAAGTATGTTAGACATTTTTTCCTTGGTGGTAAGCAGTAAAACAAAAAAGAAGTAATCTATTAGATCATGTTCGAATTGGACCTCAGAAATCTTTGAGAATTTTGAAATTTGTCAGCTGACAGGTGTATTTCTCCGCTGTGGTTGTTTTTTCATACATGGTATGCTCACACGTAGTAGATTTGACATTTTTCAGATTTCTGGAATTCTATTTCATACATCTAAAAGGTCTTGTTTTTGTAGCCTGTATTTTATTAGTGCAAATCCTATTGAAATAAATGTTTAAGTCAAATACATTTCTAAATCTGTCCTGTATGGACAATCATGTTGAAAGCAATTTATGAAGAAGCACCATAATTTAAAAAGTCATAATTTTAGTTATATGTCTCAATTGTGCATAAAGCTGTTACCATTTTTTATTTGTCATCATTTTTGGTCATTTTCTTTAAAGCAGATGGAACTTTGCCTCCAATGGCCCAATAATATTACTAGAATTTAAGTCAGAACTGAAGTTGACTTGAATTGCTGGTACATAGCTGACCAGAGGAATGTCAAAATTAACTTTAATTTAGCTGCAAACTTTAACCCCTTTCTGAAATCAGACATAATATTCCATCCATGTGAGGGGTCAATTTGACCATGGACGGATCATTACGCCATCGCAATCGCCCGTGCTCACGGGGGTACGCGGGCGATTGCCGCCGGGTGCCACTAGGTGCCAAGAGCGGTCACAGACCGCTCCCAGCACTTTAACCCCTGAAATACTGCGATTGAAAATGATTGCAGCATTACGGGAGCTGGCACAGGGCTGACAGCCCCTCTGTCTTTGGATCATAGACCCCGCGGTGTCACGCAAGGTCCCGATCATTACCATCATGACAACATCTGGGTCACCAGAGCAAGGAAACTTGTTGATCATGCACAGTGCATGATCAGCAAGTCTCCCTATCAGTGTGTAAGGGGACCAGGGTGGTAGCCATGGCAACAGTATTTAGTGTCCTCTCACCCTGGCGCCTCCCAGGTGAAATATAAAGTTCCTTTAGCTGCACATGCAGCATAGCACTTACGGTTTCCGCCACTCTGGCTTCATGGTTCCAAGTTCCAAAAATCACTGCGGAGTCACAGTCCCTTGCAAACATTTCAACATTACTGGAAACACAGGCACATGTCACTTCAGAGGCACTTACGGTTTCCGCCACTCTGGCTTCATGGTTCCAAGTTCCAAAAATCACTGCAGAGTCACAGTCCCTTGCAAACATTTCAAATTTACTGGAAACACCGACACATGTCACTTCAGAGGCACAGTTCATACAAGGTTTCATATGCTGCTGTCTCCCTGGCTAACAGGCGAACTTCAATACTCCTGTGACCTCTCCTTTCATTCTCTCAGTAATCCCAGCTGCATCTGTGGACACATCTTGTCTCATCTGTCCTTTCTGCATCACCAGCAGGTGTCGGGAACACTATTATAGCGGCTCCCGTCCTTGTCATAGACCCCGGATATTTCCTGGAGATAGCACAGCTCACAGTCCTAGTGGGGATCTCATTGGATCTCACCCCAACTCAGCCCGGCTGGGAACGGAGTCCAGTGACCAGAGGTAACCTCTATGACATCACTCCTGATCATTGACACAGCGTTCTCAGCAGCTCATTCACTAGTGGTTCTCAGCCTGGATGGTCACATCTTGGCACCATCCAGGTTGAAAACTAATTATCCCCCAGGCATGGATTACGAAGTGGGACAGAACGACGGACAAGTATAGTATATTGCTGTTTGGTTTTTTAAAATTTTTATTACAGGAGATCGAGGGCTTTGGTGGAATAGGCAAGGTCGTAATTATGGTTTAATTGAGATTATTAAAGGAGTCTGTGTCATTTTTTCAATTAAAGGACTTTATTCTGGTTTTGTCTTTATTTACCATATAACTAGAGGATTAGTAACGAATAGGTGTCTTATAGACGCCTATCCATTACTAAGCCGTGGGCTTGATGTCACCTAATAATTCAAAGGTGACATCAACGCCACAAATATGAACCCCACTTGCCACCGCTACAGGGCAAGTGGGAAGAGCCAGGAAAAGCACCAGAATTGTGCATCTAATAGATGTGCCTTTTCTGGGCAGCTGCGAGCTGCTATTTTTAGGCTGATGGGGTCAATATCCATGGCCCCTTACCAGCCTTAGAATACCAGCCCTTCAGCTGTGAGCTTTAGCAAGGCTGGTTGTCAAAAATGGGGGGAACCCCATGCCGTTTTTAAAAATTATTTATTTAATTTTGAAAAAACAGCATGGGGTCCCCTCTATTCTTGATAACCAGCCTTGCTGAAGCTGACAGCTGGTGGTTGCAGCCCCCAGCTGTGAGTTTTGCCTGGCTGGTTATAGAAAATACAGGGGAACCCATGCCGTTTTTTTTATTTATTTATTGTAGCGCAGGCAGTGGCTTATGAAAACCCCATTCAGCCATTCCTGCTGTCACTGTTATTAGCAGCAGCAGGAACAGACTGATGGGAGTAATAGTCCCATCAGCCACCGCCTGCTATCTCTTTTATAACTTAAATGTAACCCTCATCGTTCTCCCCTGCTCGCACCAATCGCCGGCAAAGCAGGGGAGAATGCTGAGAGCTGTGTTCAGCACCCGGCGATGGGAAACAGCACTTACTGTAACGCTTCTTCCCCAGCGTCGATGCATGTCACACAGATGACATCTATGTGTGTTATGCATATGCACATGTGCGGGATGTTTTGTGGCCCATGCTGACATTAAAAGCGGACATGTCAGTGTGTTTTGCCCAACGACACACGGTCCGTGGAAACACACTGGCATGTGCACAGACCCATTCACTTGAATAGGCAAATAGCCCTCCATTCCTCCTGAGTCTCTCCGTATGGTTAAGTAGTACAGTACAAATACAAATGGGGATTGCCACGTTCAGCAGAAATTGTGAGACAATTTTGGTGCCATTTTTATCCACTTTTTGTGTGAAAATGTAAAATCTTTGGCTAAAATAAAATTTTGGTGGTAAAAATGTAGTTATTTTGTCTTTCCTTCCCAATGGTGTAAAATTCTGTGACACACCCGTGGTGTCAATATGATCACTGCAACCCTATATGAATTCATTGAGAGGTGTAGTTTGTAAAATGGGGTCATTTGTGGGGAGATCTGCTGTTCTGGCACCTCATGGGCTCTCCCAGTGGGTTATGGCACCTGCAAATCATAACAGTAAAATCTGGCGCTGCTTGCCTTCCGAGCTTTGCGCTGTGCCTGAAAAATGTTTCCCGATTACATGCACACTCAGGAAAAAATAGACCTCAGCTTGTTGTAAAAAAAATACCCTATTAGCCCTTAGAAAAATTAAAAACTTGGGGCCAAAACAACATTTTAGTGGTAGAAATGTAATTTATTCTTTCTTCACTGCTCAGTGGAATAAAATTCTGTGAGGCACATGTGGTGTCAATATGATCACCGCACCCCTAGATGAATTCATTGGGAAGTGTAGTTTGTTAAATTAGTTCACATATAGGGGTTTCTGTTGTTCTGGCACCTCAGGAGCTCTGCCAATGTGACATGACACCCTCAAACCATTTCAGCAAAATCTGAACTCCAATATGGCACGTCTTCCCTTCTGAGCTTTGCACTGTGGCTCAAAAGTAGTATTCCCCTACATATAGGGTATCACCGTACTCAAGAAAAATTACACAACAAGTTTTGGGGTCCAATTTCTCCTGTTACCCTTGATAAAATAAAAATTGGGGGCAAAAAGATCATTTTTGTGGAAAAAAAATATGATTTTTTTTATTTTCACGGCTCTACATTATAAACTTCTGTGAAGCACTTGGGGGTTTAAAGTGCTCACCACACATCTAGATATGTTTCTTGGGCGGTCTAGTTTCCAAAATGTTGTCACTTGTGGAGAGTTTCCACTGTTTAGTCACATCAGGGGCTCTCCAAATGCAACATTGTGTCTGATATTAATTCCTGCCAGTTTTGCGTTGAAAAAGTAAAACGGCGCTCCTTCCCTTCCGAGCTCTACCATGCACCCATACAGTGGTTTACCCCACATATGGGGTATCAGCGTACTCAGGACAAATTGCACAACAACTTTTAGGATCCAATTTCTCCTGTTAGCCTTGGTAAAATGAAAATTTGGGGGCGAAAAGATCATTTTTGTGGAAAAAATATGATTTTTTTATTTTTACTGCTCTACGTTATAAACTTGTGTGAAGCACTTTGGGGTTTAAAGTGCTCACCACACATCTAGATAAGTTCCTTAAAGGGTCTAGTTTCCAAAACAGTGTCACTTGTGGGGAGTTTCGTTTCCACTGTTTAGGCACATCAGGTGTTCTCCAAACGTGACATGGCGTCCGATCTCAATTCCAGCCAATTTTGTGTTGAAAAAGTAAAACAGCCCTCCTTCCCTTCTGAGCTCTGCCATGCGCCCAAACAGTGGTTTACCTACACATGTGGGGTATCAGTGTACTCAGGACAAATTGTACAACATCTTTTGGGGTCAAATTTCTCCTGTTACCCTTGGTAAAATAAAAAAATTTGGATCTGAAGTCAATTTTTTGTGAAAAAAAGTTAAATGTTCATTTTTGTTTAAACATTCCAAAAATTCCTGCGAAGCACCTGAAGGGTTAATAAACGTCTTAAATGTGGTTTTGAGCACCATGAGGTGTGCAGTTTTTAGAATGCTGTCACTTTTGGGTATTTTCTATCATATACACCCCTCAAAGTGACTTCAAATGTATGTGAGGTGGTCCCTAAAAAAATAATGGAGCTGTAAAAATGATAAATCTCTGTTTAACTTTTAACCCTTATAACTTCCTAACAGAAAAATATGTTGGTTCCAAAATTGTGCTGATATAAAGTAGACATGTGGAAAAAGTTACATGTTAAGTAATTTGTGTTACATATCTCTTTGATTTAAGGGCATGAAAATTCAAAGTTGGAAAATTACAAAATTTTCATAATTTTTGCCAAATTTCCATTTTTCTCACAAATAAACACAATTCACATCAAAGAAATTTTACCACTATCATGAAGTACAATATGTCACGAGAAAAAAATAATCTCAGAATCACCGGGATCCATGGAAGCGTTCTAGAGTTATTACCTCATAAAGGGACAGTGGTCAGAATTGTAAAAATTGGCCCGGTCATTAACGTGCAAACTACCCTCGGGGGTTAAGGGGTTAAATTAAGACTGGCATATGAAACACCAGTCTTGACAAATTATCCTTATTGTGTTATGTCAACCAATTCACTTCTGCAGAAGGACTGAAGGGCTAATAGGGAAGAGCACAGTTTATCATTACTTTAGGGAGCTACTTACTGAACCCAATTGTACCTAGTAGTTCAGGCTTATTAAGGCATTTTATGGAAGTAAGAAATGTAAAGGTTAAAAAATTTAGTGACAGTTTTCATTTAAAGAAGTAGTCGAGCAACTATTTCCTTCTCCACTCTTCCCCATCAGACTGTTTAGAAAATTCTTATTCAGAGTGTTGTTACATCCATGCAGTTAAGCCTCCTCTTTCTTATTTTACACCTTTCCAGACTTCGCCCTGCATTTTATTTCTCTATCCACTGCTATCAATCCATGATACATCAGCATCAAATAGGCAACTAGGGCCAATACCATAACTGCCTCCTGTGGAGACAGTGTGATTGTCTTTTTTTCCATATTGTCCTAAATAAACTAAAATATTATAAGTATACAGACAAGGAGATTGAAATGCGATATCCTTCTTTACAACTGTGTGACAAGAGCTGTGTAATCATCATCAGTAACTGTGATAAGAATCCAAATTAAGTAAAAAATGTTAAAGTTAATGCAGTTTTCTCATACAAAACCTTTTATTGAAAGACCCCTTCAGAGAATATAATTTATTGCAATACCCTGGGAGTCAGATTGTATTGCCATGAATTTTCAGAAGTGAACGACTAAATAAAGTAATACTGGTAAAACTACAGATATTGGGGGAGCAAGTGACAGGATGAATTAAAACAAAAATCTATGTACTATGTTGTGAAATTGGATTTTGGGCTCCCCCGGTGGCCACTGGTGGAATTGAACTGGTGTGCATCATCCCCTCTGTTCACCTGTTTCCATCAGGATGTGGGAGTCGCTATTTAACCTTGCTCCTCTGTCACTTCCATGCCGGTCAACATTGTAATCAGAAGCCTTTCTGTGCATGTTCCTGCTGCTAGACAACTCCCAGCTAAGTTGGACTTTAGTCCTCGTTTGTTTTTGCATTTTGTTCCAGTTCACAGCTGTAGTTTCGTTTCTGTGTCTGGAAAGCTCTTGTGATCTGAAATTGCCACTCTGATGTTATGAGTTAATACTAGAGTCTTAAAGTAATTTCAGGATGGTATTTTGATAGGGTTTTCAGCTGACCATGAAAGTGCCCTTTCTGTCTTCCTGCTATCTAGTAAGCGGACCTCAATTTTGCTAAACCTATTTTCATACTACGTTTGTCATTTCATCTAAAATCACCGCCAATATATGTGGGGGCCTCTGTCTGCCTATCGGGGAAATTTCTCTAGAGGTGAGCCAGGACTATATTTTCCTCTGCCAGGATTAGTTAGTCCTCCGGCCGGCGCTGGGCGTCTAGGGATAAAAACGTAGGCAACGCTACCCGGCTACTGTTAGTTGTGCGGCAGGTTTAGTTCATGGTCAGTTTAGTTTCCATCCTTCCAAGAGCTAGTACTCATGTTTGCTGGGCTATGTTCTCTTGCCATTGAGAACCATAACAGTTTGACCGGCCGCAAAGGGTTAAATTAATTGACAGAGAAAGGAGAGAAAAGAGAAGTCTGCTGAAGATTTTTTTTTTTTCCCTTCCCTTCAGTTCTGAGTGTGCTTGTAATTGAATCTCTTGCAAGTCTGCCTATATTGCAGCCTTTCTCTCTCTCTCTCTCCTTCTAATCCTGGAATGG
Organism: Ranitomeya variabilis; assembly: GCF_051348905.1. Lineage (NCBI taxonomy): Eukaryota > Metazoa > Chordata > Amphibia > Anura > Dendrobatidae > Ranitomeya > Ranitomeya variabilis. The sequence continues at coordinate 324,534,931 of NC_135237.1, read as the reverse complement.
CTCTGTGTTCACCTGTTTAAAATGGATATTCAGAGTTTAGCTGCAGGTTTGAATAATCTCACCACGAAAGTTCAAAATTTACAAGATTTTGTTGTTCATGTTCCTATATCTGAACCTAGAATTCCTTTGCCTGAATTTTTCTCGGGGAATAGATCTTGCTTTCAAAATTTCAAAAATAATTGCAAGTTGTTTTTGTCCCTGAAATCTCGCTCTGCTGGAGATCCTGCTCAGCAGGTCAGGATTGTGATTTCCTTGCTCCGGGGTGACCCTCAGGATTGGGCTTTTGCATTGGCTCCAGGGGATCCTGCGTTGCTCAATGTGGATGCGTTTTTTCTGGCCTTGGGGTTGCTTTATGAGGAACCTCAGTTAGAGCTTCAGGCGGAAAAGGCCTTGATGTCCCTATCTCAGGGGCAAGACGAAGCTGAAATATACTGCCAGAAATTCCGTAAATGGGCTGTGCTTACTCAGTGGAATGAGTGCGCCCTGGCGGCGAATTTCAGAGAGGGTCTCTCTGATGCCATTAAGGATGTTATGGTGGGGTTCCCTGTGCCTGCGGGTCTGAATGAGTCCATGACAATGGCTATCCAGATTGATAGGTGTCTGCGGGAGCGCAAACCTGTGCACCATTTGGCGGTGTCTACTGAGAAGACGCCAGAGAATATGCAATGTGATAGAATTCTGTCCAGAAGTGAACGGCAGAATTTAAGACGAAAAAATGGGTTGTGCTTCTATTGCGGTGATTCAACTCATGTTATATCAGCATGCTCTAAGCGTACTAAGAAGCTTGATAAGTCTGTTTCAATTGGCACTTTACAGTCTAAGTTTATTCTATCTGTGACCCTGATTTGTTCTTTATCATCTATTACCGCGGATGCCTATGTCGACTCTGGCGCCGCTTTGAGTCTTATGGATTGGTCCTTTGCCAAACGCTGTGGGTATGATTTGGAGCCTCTTGAAACTCCTATACCCCTGAAGGGGATTGACTCCACCCCATTGGCTAGTAATAAACCACAATACTGGACACAAGTAACAATGCGGATTAATCCGGATCATCAGGAGATTATTCGCTTTCTTGTGCTGTATAACCTACATGATGTGTTGGTGCTTGGATTGCCATGGCTGCAATCTCATAACCCAGTCCTTGACTGGAAAGCTATGTCTGTGTTAAGCTGGGGATGTAAGGGGACGCATGGGGACGTACCTGTGGGTTCCATTTCATCATCTATTCCCTCTGAGATTCCTGAATTCTTGACTGAATATCGTGACGTTTTTGAAGAACCTAAGCTTGGTTCATTACCTCCGCACCGGGAGTGCGATTGTGCCATAGATTTGATTCCGGGTAGTAAATACCCTAAGGGTCGTTTATTTAATCTGTCTGTGCCTGAACATGCTGCTATGCGAGAATATATAAAGGTGTCCCTGGAAAAGGGACATATTCGTCCTTCGTCATCTCCCTTAGGAGCCGGTTTTTTCTTTGTGGCTAAGAAAGATGGCTCTTTGAGACCGTGTATTGATTATCGGCTTTTGAATAAAATCACGGTTAAATATCAATATCCGTTGCCACTGCTGACTGATTTGTTTGCTCGCATAAAGGGGGCCAAGTGGTTCTCTAAGATAGATCTCCGTGGGGCGTATAATTTTGTGCGAATTAAGCAGGGGGATGAGTGGAAGACCGCATTTAATACGCCCGAGGGCCACTTTGAGTATTTGGTGATGCCTTTTGGTCTTTCAAATGCCCCTTCAGTCTTTCAGTCCTTTATGCATGACATTTTCCGTGATTATTTGGATAAATTTATGATTGTGTATCTGGATGATATTTTGATTTTTTCGGATGACTGGGACTCTCATGTCCAGCAGGTCAGGAGGGTTTTTCAGGTTTTGCGGTCTAATTCCTTGTGTGTGAAGGGTTCTAAGTGCGTTTTTGGGGTTCAAAAGATTTCCTTTTTGGGATATATTTTTTCCCCCTCTTCCATCGAGATGGATCCTGTCAAGGTTCAGGCTATTTGTGATTGGACGCAACCCTCTTCTCTTAAGAGTCTTCAGAAATTTTTGGGCTTTGCTAACTTTTATCGTCGATTTATTGCTGGTTTTTCTGATGTTGTTAAACCATTGACTGATTTGACTAAGAAGGGTGCTGATGTTGCTGATTGGTCCCCTGCTGCTGTGGAGGCCTTTCGGGAGCTTAAGCGCCGCTTTTCTTCCGCCCCTGTGTTGCGTCAGCCTGATGTTGCTCTTCCTTTTCAGGTTGAGGTCGACGCTTCTGAAATCGGAGCTGGGGCGGTTTTGTCGCAGAGAAGTTCCGATTGTTCCGTGATGAGACCTTGTGCCTTTTTCTCGCGTAAATTTTCGCCCGCCGAGCGGAATTATGATGTTGGGAATCGGGAGCTTTTGGCCATGAAGTGGGCTTTTGAGGAGTGGCGTCATTGGCTTGAGGGGGCTAGACATCAGGTGGTGGTATTGACTGACCACAAAAATCTAATTTATCTTGAGTCCGCCAGACGCCTGAATCCTAGACAGGCGCGCTGGTCGTTGTTTTTCTCTCGGTTTAATTTTGTGGTGTCCTACCTGCCGGGTTCTAAGAATGTTAAGGCGGATGCCCTTTCTAGGAGTTTTGAGCCTGACTCCCCTGGTAACTCTGAACCTACAGGTATCCTTAAGGATGGAGTGATATTGTCTGCCGTTTCTCCAGACCTGCGGCGGGCCTTGCAGGAGTTTCAGGCGGATAGACCTGATCGTTGCCCACCTGGTAGACTGTTTGTTCCTGATGATTGGACCAGTAAAGTCATTTCTGAGGTTCATTCTTCTGCATTGACAGGTCATCCTGGAATCTTTGGTACCAGGGATTTGGTGGCAAGGTCCTTCTGGTGGCCTTCCCTGTCTCGAGATGTGCGAGGCTTTGTGCAGTCTTGTGACGTTTGTGCTCGGGCCAAGCCTTGTTGTTCTCGGGCTAGTGGATTGTTGTTGCCCTTGCCTATCCCGAAGAGGCCCTGGACGCACATCTCGATGGATTTTATTTCGGATCTTCCTGTTTCTCAGAAGATGTCTGTCATCTGGGTGGTGTGTGACCGTTTCTCTAAGATGGTCCATTTGGTTCCCCTGCCTAAGTTGCCTTCTTCTTCCGAGTTGGTTCCTCTGTTTTTTCAAAATGTGGTCCGTTTGCATGGTATTCCGGAGAATATCGTTTCTGACAGAGGAACCCAATTCGTGTCTAGATTTTGGCGAGCATTCTGTGCTAGGATGGGCATAGATTTGTCTTTCTCGTCTGCTTTCCATCCTCAGACAAATGGCCAGACCGAGCGGACGAATCAGACCTTGGAGACATATTTGAGGTGTTTTGTGTCTGCAGATCAGGATGATTGGGTTGCTTTTTTGCCTTTAGCGGAGTTTGCCCTCAATAATCGGGCCAGCTCTGCCACCTTGGTGTCTCCTTTTTTCTGTAATTCGGGGTTTCATCCTCGATTTTCTTCTGGTCAGGTGGAATCTTCGGATTGTCCTGGAGTGGATGCTGTGGTGGAGAGGTTGCATCAGATTTGGGGGCAGGTAGTGGACAATTTGAAGTTGTCCCAGGAGAAGACTCAGCTTTTTGCCAACCGCCGGCGTCGGGTTGGTCCTCGGCTTTGTGTTGGGGACTTGGTGTGGTTGTCTTCTCGTTTTGTCCCTATGAGGGTTTCTTCTCCTAAGTTTAAGCCTCGGTTCATCGGCCCGTACAAGATATTGGAGATTCTTAACCCTGTGTCCTTCCGTTTGGACCTCCCTGCATCTTTTTCTATTCATAATGTTTTTCATCAGTCATTGTTGCGCAGGTATGAGGTACCGGTTGTGCCTTCCGTTGAGCCTCCTGCTCCGGTGTTGGTTGAGGGCGAGTTGGAGTACGTTGTGGAAAAAATCTTGGACTCCCGTGTTTCCAGACGGAAACTCCAGTATCTGGTCAAATGGAAGGGATACGGTCAGGAGGATAATTCTTGGGTGACTGCCTCTGATGTTCATGCCTCCGATCTGGTCCGTGCCTTTCATAGGGCTCATCCTGATCGCCCTGGTGGTTCTGGTGAGGGTTCGGTGCCCCCTCCTTGAGGGGGGGGGTACTGTTGTGAAATTGGATTTTGGGCTCCCCCGGTGGCCACTGGTGGAATTGAACTGGTGTGCATCATCCCCTCTGTTCACCTGTTTCCATCAGGATGTGGGAGTCGCTATTTAACCTTGCTCCTCTGTCACTTCCATGCCGGTCAACATTGTAATCAGAAGCCTTTCTGTGCATGTTCCTGCTGCTAGACAACTCCCAGCTAAGTTGGACTTTAGTCCTCGATTGTTTTTGCATTTTGTTCCAGTTCACAGCTGTAGTTTCGTTTCTGTGTCTGGAAAGCTCTTGTGATCTGAAATTGCCACTCTGATGTTATGAGTTAATACTAGAGTCTTAAAGTAATTTCAGGATGGTATTTTGATAGGGTTTTCAGCTGACGATGAAAGTGCCCTTTCTGTCTTCCTGCTATCTAGTAAGCGGACCTCAATTTTGCTAAACCTATTTTCATACTACGTTTGTCATTTCATCTAAAATCACCGCCAATATATGTGGGGGCCTCTGTCTGCCTATCGGGGAAATTTCTCTAGAGGTGAGCCAGGACTATATTTTCCTCTGCCAGGATTAGTTAGTCCTCCGGCCGGCGCTGGGCGTCTAGGGATAAAAACGTAGGCAACGCTACCCGGCTACTGTTAGTTGTGCGGCAGGTTTAGTTCATGGTCAGTTTAGTTTCCATCCTTCCAAGAGCTAGTACTCATGTTTGCTGGGCTATGTTCTCTTGCCATTGAGAACCATAACAGTACTACTTTTAAAGTGGAAAAGCCTGTAATTCACACATTATTTAAGAATATCCTAAGTTGACAAACATGGCGCAAAAGCCACAGGTGTTTTTCACCTTCGTGCAGCTCCTCTATTTGATGCTAATTGAACCATTCCGTCAAGCACTGCTGTAATTGTAATCATTCAAGCTGTGTACTTATCTACCAAATCTCTGAAAAACAGCACTGCAGTCTCCACACTCCTACATACGCTACAGTGTTTTGCCCTTATGCTTAGGTATAGTAATTGGAATGCTTTCACAATTTTCCCCCCTGATTGATGTTTGGATAACACGCTACTCTGACCACAAATGGAGCACAAACAACCTGCATTCTGACTCACAGAAACAGAACACACGCATAGCTGCGTGTGCTAATCTCTACCTAATTGCCACCTTACTCTCAGTCTAGCCACATTATATAAATCAACAGCTTCATAAACAATGTCTTACATAAAGTATATTTGATACTAGAAAGCTAAAAACGCTGGAAACAATAAATAAATCAAACATTTTTTTCAATATTTCAGGCCACCTCGTCATGTGAGTGACAAGAAGGTGCACACTCTAAGAACAGGGAGAAAGCAGGGAAACAGGTACATTTACTGTACTGTAAGCATACAAGTTCCTGCATGCTTTAATGAAACTTACGACGCCTAAGTGTCTCGATCTCAAACACTTAAAAAAGGCCTCTCCAAGTGATTACATATTGTTGGACATTTCACATCCTTCAATGCGTTTGTTTAAAATTCCAGATATGAATTTGAGATAATCGCTCATAGGTGGGTGGGATTAATCCAGAAGATTCAGTTTTTATAATTGCTGGCTGAAAGTATGTAAGAAGTGGATTTAAGAAACACAGAGAAATTGCATCTTTGAAAGCAAAGATGTTTCTCTACGTGTGAGTTTTTAGGGAATGTTTCCACGCTCAAGTCTTTTTTTGCAGTGTTTGAAAGCAAAGCCAGGAATGGATCAGAATTAGAAGACACCTGTAGAGAACATACTGCGATCTCTCCTTTTTGTGAATACACTATTGTCTATGATTTCAAAAACTGCATGAAATAAAGGACTTGGCAAATTTCTCTTAAAGGGGAACTGCACAATTGAGTTTTCTGCATGTTATATACTTCAGCATATTTTTTTAATACATTACGTGTCCTCACGGGTTTCTTAACTAAAGGCCACCATACATGTTACATAGTGGTCAGTCACACAATCGTTTAGTCAACAGCTATCTCTCAAAACTCTTCCATGCACAAAAATGCTTGACTATCTTCTGTACTCAGAGAACTGCTGACATACTCTTCTGGCTGTTGCTTATGTTCTATAACAGGGTTCCTCTACCTGTGTCTTGGGTGCCAAATTTGGCTTTTGGGCCCATGACTTCTGGCTCCTTGCTATCTGCCAGCTTGGTGCAATAGCACCAGGTGTAGCAAACAGGTAAAACTGGAAGATCTTTAGATGGAAAAGTGGTAACTCTTGAATGTAAGCATATTTTGCTAAAAGGGAAGAGACCCAAGGTCTCAGTGTGCTTTCTGTTGGTAAGCTTTGGCTATCATTATACTGGTAATAAGTGGGTCTCTAGGTGGTACTATTAAGGGGGATGCTCTCAGAGCTGAATGTAACTCCCTAAGAAAAAAAGGCTAAGGACCACTGCTCTCTTTTGAGAGGGATACTGGATGTGACTCATGACCATCTCTCACAGCTGAATGTGGCTCCCAAGGTGAGAGAGATTGAGGACCAGTGTCCTAGAAGGACAAATGGATGGGCCGTTGAAATTCCATCAACCAGATCCTTATTTTCCTTCTTTCGAGCAAATTTGGGGTGGCTGACCTTAGTTTGATATGTAAGACATGAAGCACATCAACAGTGATAAGGAGACAATTCAAAAAATAACAAAAAGAATAAGGAACAGGGACTCTGAGCATCTCTGTAGACACATATGCTGAACCCCAGCAATTATGCATTAGTGGTTGAGAGTTGACAATGATTAACTGCTGTCTAATAAGAAGGTTTTAATGCATTTAAGACCTTATGCACAGGACTATAAATGGTAGACAACAAGTAACAAAACTGTGCATTATTTCATGGGTTACAGAGTGAGTTTTCCCAACAAAAATATGGGGAACTGGGTCTGAAATAAAGCATCTGATGACGCATAAGGTGATTTTTTGAGGATGAATACAATTATCTCCCAATTTTGAAGGGTAATATGCATGGACCCAATAAAAAACCTTAATACTGTATTTCTGATATATGAGGTCTAATGCAGATGGGTAGTTTTAATCATGGCATTATTGAAACAAAATGAAAACTAAACTAGGAAGCTTTGTCACTTGTTTCCCCATTTTCACTAGAAGACAAAACACAGCATGCTATACAATTTTTTTCTGTAAAATGTTGGACACTCTAGCGAACACCCAAAGGGTCTTATTTTAATCAATAGTCTACTGGGTGAAGATTGTGTCCATAATAAGAAGGATCTGTTTACTGCATTAATTCTTGAACAGGAATAAGGAATTCCTTAGGCTGGTATAAGCATAGCCTAAATTTTAACTTTTAGCACCTGTCGTTTATATATAGTAAAAAAGTATTCACATTATGCTTTTATGTAGTTTTTTGGGGAAGATTCTGCTCCAAAACCCAGCTTAAATCTGGATTCAAATACTCTTTGATTAAGCTTCTGATAGATATCAGTGCTAAAACACCTGTATTGTGCACATGATGTGGTTTTTCTGTATGTTTTTTTCCAGCTAAACAATATGTCAAAATGTCATTTCAAAGAGGCAACATGTCAATTCTTGAGACATTTCTGCCTAAGAAAAATCTACATCTGGAACTGACAAATGCCCGGAACGAACACCAAATAATATGATCAGTCCTAGGCCCCCTCCTCTTCTCTTTGTATACTGCCCCTATTGGACAAACAATCAGTAGATTTGGTTTCCAGTACCATCTCTATGCTGACGACACCCAATTATACACTTCTTCTCCTGATATCACGCCAACCTTTTTAGAAAACACCAGTGATTGTCTTACCGCTGTCTCTATCTGAAACTGAACCTGTCAAAAACTGAACTCCTCATGTTTTCTCCCTCTATTAACCTACGTTTGCCTGACATTGCCATCTCCGTGTGCGGTTCCACCATTACTCCAAAGCAACATGCCTGCTGCCTTGGGGTCATACTTGATTCCGAGCTTTCATTCACCCCCCACATCCGATCACTGGCTCGCTCTTCTTATCTGCATCTCAAAAACATTTCTAGAATTTGCCCTTTTCTTACTTTCGACTCTGCAAAAACTCTTACTGTTTCACTTACAGTTACATCCATATATATTTGGACAGAGACAACATTTTTCTAATTTTGTTTATAGACATTACCACAATGAATTTTAAACAAAACAATCCAGATGCAACTGCAGTTCAGACTTTCAGCTTTTATTTGAGGGTATCCACATTAACATTGGATGAAGGGTTTAGGAGTTTCAGCTCCTTAACATGTGCCACCCTGTGTTTAAAGGGACCATAAGTAATTGGACAGATTAAATAATTTTAAATAAAATGTTCATTTCTAGTACTTGGTTGAAAACCCTTTGTTGGCAATGACTGCCTGAAGTCTTGAACTCATGGACATCACCAGACGCCGTGTTTCCTCCTTTTTGATGCTCTGCCAGGCCTTCACTGCGGTGGTTTTCAGTTGCTGCTTGTTTGTGGGCCTTTCTGTCTAAAGTTTAGTCTTTAACAAGTGAAATGCATGCTCAATTGGGTTGAGATCAGGTGACTGACTTGGCCATTCAAGAATATTCCACTTCTTTGCTTTAATAAACTCCTGGGTTGCTTTGGCTTTATGTTTTGGGTCATTGTCCATCTGTAGTATGAAACGACGACCAATCAGTTTGGCTGCATTTGGCTGGATCTGAGCACACAGTATGGCTCTGAATACCTCAGAATTCATTCAGCTGCTTCTGTCCTGTGTCACATCATCAATAAACACTAGTGACCCAGTGCCACTGGCAGCCATGCATGCCCAAGCCATCACACTGCCTCCGCCGTGTTTTACAGATGATGTGGTATGCTTTGGATCATGAGCTGTACCATGCCTTCGCCATACTTTACTCTTTCCATCATTCTGGTAGAGGTTGATCTTGGTTTCATTTGTCCAAAGAATGTTCTTCCAGAACTGTGATGGCTTTTTTAGATGTTTTTTTAGCAAAGTCCAGTCTAGCCTTTTTATTCTTGATGCTTATGAGTGGCTTGCACCGTGCAGTGAACCCTCTGTATTTACTTTCATGCAGTCTTCTCTTTATGGTAGATTTGGATATTGATACGCCTACCTCCTGGAGAGTGTTGGTCACTTGGTTGGCTGTTGTGAAGGGGTTTCTCTTCACCACGGAGATTATTCTGCGATCATCCACCACTGTTGTCTTCCTTGGGCGCCCAGGTCTTTTTGCATTGATGAGTTCACCAGTGCTTTCTTTCTTTCTCAGGATGTACCAAACTGTAGATTTTGCCACTCCTAATATTGTAGCAATTTCTCCGATGGGTTTTTTCTGTTTTTGCAGCTTAAGGATGGCTTGTTTCACCTGCATGGAGAGCTCCTTTGACCGCATGTTTACGTCACAGCAAAATCTTCCAAATGCAAGCACCACACCTCAAATCAACTCCAGGCCTTTTATCTGCTTAATTGAGAATGACATAACGAAGGGATTGCCAACACCTGTCCAGGAAATAGCCTTGGAGTCAATTGTCCAATTACTTTTGGTCCCTTTAAAAACAGGGTGGCACATGTTAAGGAGCTGAAACTCCTAAACCCTTCATCCAATTTTAATGCGGATACCCTCAAATGAAAGCTGAAAGTCTGAACTTCAACTGCATCTGAAATGTTTTGTTTAAAAATCATTGTGTTAATGTCTATAACCAAAATTAGAAAAATGTTGTCTCTGTCCAAATATATATGGATGTAACTGTATTCATTCTCGTCTGGACTATTGTAACTCTCTCTTAATCGGCCTCCCTCTTACCAAACTCTCCCCACTCCAATCTGTCTTGAATGCTGCAGCCAGGATCATATTCCTCACCAACCATTATTCCTATGCCTCTACTTTGTGCCAGTCATTACACTGGCTACCCATCCACTCCAGAATCCAGTACAAAACTACTACCCTCATCCACAAAGCACTCCATGGCTCTGCACCACCCTACATCTCCTCTCTGGTCTCACTCTACCACCCTACCCGTGCCCTCTGCTCCGCTAATGACCTCAGGTTAGCATCCTCAATAATCAGAGCCTCCCACTCCTGTCTCCAAGACTTTACACGTGCTGTGCCGATTCTTTGGAATGCACTACCTCGGTTAATACGATTAATCCCCAATCCCCACAGTTTTAAGCATGCCCTAAAAACGCATTTGTTCAGATTGGCCTACCGCCTCAACAAACTAACCTAACTATCCCTGTGTGGCCCATTCAAAAAAAAAAAAAAAATAAATAAAAAATAAACAAAACCATAATCAGGTTCCTCGCATCATGTTCTCATACACTTTATGCAGTTAATAGCCCTCTGTGGCTGTACTGCTACATACTTAGGCAGTTAACTGGTTCATGCAGCTTTACATGAACACCCGAGCCTTACACTATGGCTGGTCCAAATAACTAAAGCAATTGTTGCCATCCACCTCTCGTGTCTCCCCTTTTCCTCATAGTTTGCAAGCTTGCGAGCAGGGCCCTCATTCCTCTTGGTATCTATTTTGAACTGTGATTTCTGCTATTCTGTAATGTCTATTGTCTGTACAAGTCCCCTCTATAATTTGTTAAGCGCTGCGGAATATGTTTGCGCTATATAAATAAATTTATTATTATTATTATTATGTTTGTCTTCATACACTGTGATACAAGGCTGTTGTGCTCCATTATAGGGGCATATCAATGAAATGAACAGAAGTGCTGGACTGATCACTCAGTCATCCCATTGATTACAATAGGGTCCTGTAGGTTTTCATCATGAGTTTTTACCAGGCAAAATAGTAAAGAACAGCTTTGTGGTGGAGAATGCAAGTGTGAACAAATCCTAAAAGTGAGTTAAGAGGAGATATATACAGTAATTTAGACTCTGTTCACATCAGTGTCATGGCTTCAATTTAAAGCAGAACCACAATACTGTTCTGTATGATGGATATAAAATTACCATTGGATATGAACTATGCATTAAGCCTCATTCACAAGACTGTATTATGGATTTGTATTGTGCTCATTGGTAATACAGGGGCCACTGACTGCATGAGTCCATATTGTAGTTTCCATTAGAAGCATTCTCTCTACAGGTGTCACCTTCATAATCCCTAGAGATTCCCCCCTAGCCGCTCATTGCTGTATGCGGAGGTAGAGCACAAAAATGGGTTTTCCGCTTTTGGGGATGGTCACGAAGAGCCACCCACTCACTGAAGAAGTTACTTGGAAGCAACTGTAAAGGGGGACTTCACTTCTCACACTCCCTGGTCCACTTGTCTATTTCACATTTAAGGCTGACAATCACCTAAGTGACACCCCACCGTAAGTTCACATCCACACCACGCTTCTTGCTGTCACCACGTTTTGTTAGGCCAGCGAGATGCCTGCCCTTGGTAAAACACTAGTACACATACCCAATTTTCCAAGCAACAGACTGGTACACTGCTTGCAGTTTGGCATGTGCAGGGTAGCTTAACAAGGCTGTACTTTCCCTCTTCCAAGTGTGGGTATGTTTATATCAGCAAGGAACAAACTTTTTAAATTTTAGATTAAATATACGAAAAAGGGTATAGTGCTTACAAAGTTACCAAAAGATGAAATAGTAAAAAGACATAAAAGGCAAAAACAGTGTAAAAGAAAAAGAGAAAGAAAGCTGTTACAGATGAAGATTCAGATCTTTGTAAAGGAATCAATGCAGATACTAAAGAGATAGGATATTATAAAGGATTTCATACGGGCCTCCACCACCACTCCTGGTCAGATTAGAGGAGGATTGAAAATTGTATGGAAAGAAAAATGGGTGCAGGACATAATTCTAATTTATGTCATATTTTCCCACAGGAACCTTTAGTGTAATATAACTCCTTATTCCTGAGCATACAATCATCATCATGGTTCCACCAAACATGACTATGTTATTTCTACAATTTGGGTTGATATTACATTTCTATGGTTTCCTAAGGCTTCAAATCCTGGTTTTTGGAACCATAGAAGTCATTATGACCCCCAATCACTGAAATATATCCATGTATTGTGTTGACAGCAGATTATTATTGATATGGCTCGGAAATATTGTATTTCCCTTGGGCCATGTGATGTTCCTGGAATTAAGTGAAGATGTCCCTTCTAGATGACCCCTCTACCTAGGGGCAATTATCTTTCCCTGAATATTATTAGCACCTCTTTGCCAGCAAGGAAACCCTATAGACTGGCTGACTCCGCACTAATTTAATTATCACAGAGCGGATGCTGCCAGGTGTCAAGTGATACTGACTTTTCATTTATCTAATCCATAACACAAAACATAAAAGTAAATGAAAACGAACACATCCAGCCCTTGAACGGCAGCGCTTCCCAGCACTCACAGCCAAAGATGATATTATTATTTTTTTATTTGTTAGGAGATGCAACGCGTTTCGGATACAGTATATATCCTTCTTCAGGTATCATGAAAACACAGTACAAATGGATTGAATTTTTACTAGTAGGATTTACTGTAGTACTGTGTTTTTATGTTACCTGAAGAAGGATATATACGGTATCCGAAGCGCGTTGCATCTCGTCCTAACAAATAAGAAAACTTAAAATATCATCTTTGGATGTGAGTTCCGTTCATGGGCTGGATGTATTTGTTTTGATTTACTTGTCCTGTGTGAGCCTGTGTTTGGCTCTTTCACTTGGATCCACCCGAGGCAAGCTGCAAGCCCTGCCCATTGAAAAGTATCCCAGAGAGATTTTTTGAGGGTACACGATCTAAAGCCTTATTAGTCTTCCACCAGGTGAGTGCATAAAGTTGTGCACCCATCAAAGATTTTAACATTGTGTTTTATGCACTTAGGGTGCCGTGATTTGTCTGTTCTTCTCTCCCAAGCAGGGTTTTTTTTCTCGTACAATCCATAAAGGGACATTTTATTGCATAAATGCATGTATTTGTAGCTAACATTAATTTTTGCAATTTGGTTTCTTTAAAAATGTTGCACTGTTTGGCTTTATCATGCACATCTTTCAAAGCTGATATAGTCGCTGGTCATATACCAGCTGAAAGCAGCTCAGAAAAAAGGCAGATAAAGGAGATGCAAACTCTGCATTCAATCTGAATGAGCACACTGACAGATTCTCAGTCAACTCATTCTGCAGCCAGTGATAGACAGCAAAACACAGAGGCTAAAGAAGATAAATGGTGGAAACCAAAACCATGGGCAGCATGAATCAGACACTAGCTGTCCTTGCCCAATACCCCTTGAATGATAGATTTCTCCCTACATACTTGGAAGGAGAGACTTGTCACTCAAAGGGATTGAGGCACAGAAAAGCCACCAGGGACAGGCATCTTGGACTAGTTACCTGATTTTAAAATGTATATTTTGATTGAAAGCATTTCAGAGTAACACATATCTGCCTGAAATGACTTGGCCGGACTCCGATTCATACTGCCTGCAGGTTCCCTTTAAATGTCAATCTACTATATAATTGTCTAAGGGTCACTTCCGTCTTTCTGTCTTTCTTTCTGTCTGTCTTTCTGTCTGTCTGTCTCGGAAATCCCAAGTCGCTGATTGGTCGCGGCAAAACGGCCACGACCAATCAGCGACGGGCACAGTTCCGCGGCAAAAAGGCCGCTCCTTACTCCCCGCAGTCAGTGCCGCTCCATAATCCCCTCCAGCCAGCGCTCACAAAGGGTTAATGGCAGCGTTAACGGACCTCGTTATGCCGCAGTGTAAAGCACTCCGTTAACGCTGCTATTAACCCTGTGTGACCAACTTTTTACTATTGATAATATACTCGAACTCACAGAAAAAATATGGGTCCCATATAATAGAGAGTAAAGTCCAAATAGCTTCATATATTTGCCCATAAGGTGACCGGATAGTAAGTGTATACTCATCATACACATTTAAACACAAAGAAAGTGGAGTTCGATACACAAAGAAAATTTTAAAATTGTACATTTTATTATAAATACTGTTAACACAATAATTCACAAAATAACAAAAAAGTAGAACAAAAAAAGAGGCCCTAGTTCAGAAGCAAGTAAGTCCCTGGCATAACCAGTGAATTTGTGTAGACCAAAACCATGGTACTAGTATAACCCACTATAAATCATATTAGCTATATATCTGTTTGGCACCCAATCCAAATAGCATTCACATAACATCAGTGTTAGTCAAAGCATTGGATGCCCATAAAATAGTGCATACCCCAAAGGCTGTCTCAGTGACCAACACCCATATAGGGGAAAAAAAGCATTCCCTTTTTTGATAAAGCCTACGCGAAACGCGTGTCAGGGGTGGATTCGGTACCCCGGCACTTGACTATATTCACCATGGGTAAGATATTTCATTACTAGATATACCGCTATTGCTTTTTTCCCCTATATGGGTGTTGGCCACTGTGGCAGCCTTTTGGGGTATGCACTATTTTATGGGCATCCAATGCTTTGAATAACACTAATGTTATGTGAATGCTATTTGGATTGGGTGCCAAACAGATATATAGCTAATATGATTTATAGTGGGTTATACTAGTACCATGGTTTTGGTCTACACAAATTCACTGGTTATGCCGGGGACTTACTTGCTTCTGAACTAGGGCCTCTTTTTTTGTTTTGCTTTTTTGTTATTTTGTGAATTATTGTGTTAACAGTATTTATAAAAAAAAGTAAAATTTTTAAATTTTCTGTGTTTATGATGATGATATAATAGTAAAAAGATCTAATGTTAAAAAAAATAAAAAATAAAAAAATCATTATATACTCACCCTCCGTTGGCCCTCCAGATCCAGCCGAGGCCTTTCCCACTCCTCGCGATGCTCCGGTGACCAGTCCATGCATTGCGGTCTCGTGAGATGATGACGTAGAGGTCTCACGAGACCGCTACGTCATCATCTAGCGAGACCGCAATGCACTCTTGGGATCGGAGCATCGGTAAACGCCTTGGCTGGATCCGGGGGGCCGACGGAGGGTGAGTATATAACTATTTTTTATATTAATTCTTTTTTTAACAGGGATATGGTGCCCACATTGCTATATACGATGTGTTAGATACTGCATGGGCTGTGCAATATATTACGTGGCTCGGCAATATACTACATCTCTGTGCTCTATACTACGTGGCCTGTGTTATATACTGTATGGGCAGTGTTACATACTACCTGGCTGGGCAATATACTACATGGCTGTGCAATATATTACGTGGCTCGGCAATATACTACATTGCTGTGCTCTATACTACGTGGCCTGTGTTATATACTGCATGGGCAGTGTTACATACTATGTGGCTGGGCAATATACTACATGGCTGTGCTATATACTACGTGGCTGTGCAATATACTATGTGGCTGTGCAATATATTACGTGGCTGTGCAATATATTACGTGGCTGTGCAATATATTACGTGGCTGGGCAATATACTACATGGCTGGGCAATATACTACATGTCTGTGCTATATACTACGTGTCTGTGCTATATACTACGTTGCTGGGCAATACACTACGTGGCTGGGCAATATACTACGTGGCTGGGCAATATACTACATGGCTGAGCAATATACTATGTGGCTGGGCAATATACTACGTGGCTGGGCAATATACTATGTGTCTATGCTATTTACTACATGGGCTGTGCTATATGCTATGTGGCTGTGCTATATACTACGTGGCTGTGCTATATACTACGTGGGCTGTGTTATATACTACGTGGCTGTGCTATATACTATGTGGGCTGTGTTATATACTACGTGGGCTGTGTTATACGCTACTTGGCTGTGCTATATTTCTCTGCTGTATCTGTGCATCATGAATCGTGGTATGTGTTAAAGAGGGGGCCCACTGAGACTCTTTCGCTCGGGGCCCTCAAAAACCTGGAGCCGGCCCTTGCTTCACTGATTGGTCACGCCCGGCCGCGAACAATCAGCGACAGGCGCAGTCCGCCCACGAATTGGCGCGGAATTTGAACCACGCTTTGCTAATTGGTGGCGGCCGGCCGAATCCTGTGTGTAAATTGCATTATTCTGAAAACTTCATAAATAAACTACATACATATTCTAGAATACCCGATGCGTTAGAATCGGGCCACCATCTGGTATTGTAATATAATGATTTACTTAACCCTGGGTGTGAAAAGTGGTTCATTTATTTACAATGATTGCATACATTCATTAGAATTTCCAAAACCAAGCACGCTAAATTGTCATATTGACGTGTAAAAAAAAAATAATGACATTGCTACTAGGGAGAGAATGTTCGTGTATAGGAGAGCTATATGCAGTATATAATGTAGTGTCATTAACTAATAGCAGTTCCACCTAGACAGCAATGATTATTAATAGATGTATCTAGCGGTGATAAAACATGCCAGGACACTGTACACACCTTTTCCTCAAGTTACAAACACACGTAGTCTCCGTGGTGATGATGATTAAATCTGCCAAACGATGGAGTACGCCTGTTCCTCAAGCAAAAAAAAGGCTGACCGAGCCTTTTCATGGAAAGATTTTAAAAATGATTTAATGTGTCATGTCGTGGCAGATGAAGAACCATTTGACTGTGACAGCTAATTATTGAAACGAGACTGGCAATACCTGACTGGAACGTATAATAGTTCCCTATCCAATTACCTGCTTGCATGCAAACATGTAGCTGTCCTCTCATTCCTCTCGCATCACACACAAATGTGGGAGCTTTGCTAGATAAAAAAAATTGTGCCCCAAAGGGTTGATTCATTCGGCTGTGAGTTCTGTCTGTCAGGTGACAGAAACTGAGCAGTGAGGATACAGACAGAACCATGGACACACTATGGTAGAGATTCTGCTGGCTAGGCTCAGGGACAATCTTACTTTTTATACTACAAATGTGCATAAGGCTAGGTTTCCATATTATCAGTTGTGTCCCATCAGATTTTAAAAGGGAATCTATCACTAGGTTTTTGCTACTCTTGTCAGAGCAGAATGATGTACAGGCAGAGACCCTGATTTCAGCAATGTCTCACTTAGGGTACCGTCTCACAGTGGCACTTTGGTCGCTACGACGGCACGATCCGTGACGTTCCAGCGATATAGTTACGATCTCGCTGTGTCTGACACGCTACTGCGATCAGGGACCCCGCTGAGAATCGTACGTCGTAGCAGATCGTTTGAAACTTTATTTGTGTGTGACGCCGATGCAGCGATGTCTTTACTGGTAACCAGGGTAAATATCGGGTTACTAAGCGCAGGGCCGCGCTTAGTAACCCGATGTTTACCCTGGTTACCATTGTAAATGTAAAAAAAAAAACACTACATACTTACATTCCGGTGCCTGTCACGTCCCCGGGCGTCCGCTTACCTGCACTCCTCCTGCATCCTGTGTCAGCGCCGGCCGGCCGTACATCAGAGCTCAGCGGTGACGTCACCGCTCTGCTTTACGGCCGCGCTTACACAGGATGCAGGAGGAGTGCAGGGAAGCGGACGCCCGGGGACGTGACAGGCACCGGAATGTGAGTATGTGTTTGTTTTTTTTACATTTACAATGGTAACCAGGGTAAACATCGGGTTACTAAGCGCGGCCCTGCGCTTAGTAACCCGATGTTTACCCTGGTTACCCGGGGACTTCAGCATCGTTGGTCGCTGGAGAGCTGTCTGTGTGACAGCTCTCCAGCGACCACACAAGGACTTTCCAACGATCACGGCCAGGTCGTATCGCTAGTCGTGATCGATGGAAAGTTGCTGAGTGTGACGGTACCCTTACTGAAACGTTTGCTGCAGTTTTGATAAAATCACTATTTTCTCTGCTTCAGATCTAACAGTTCTCTGAATACTCCGCCCTGTATAACCCCACCAACATCACTGATTGGTAGCTTTCTGTGTACACTGTGCTTAGGCAGAATGGTGTTAATCGGTCTTGGGAGTGGGGTTATATAGGACTCATAAATATGATGACATGGCAGCAGACCAACTAGTCCTCTAGTGATAATGGTGACCTGGTGCAGATGCCACTTAAGCAACTGATGTAAAGTTATGCACTTCATGCACAGTCCGGCATTCGTGACAAGATCGGAAAATTGGGATGTCTCAGTCCGTGCATCTCCTATGGGATGCATATGCTCTAGTTCCAGTGTCTCCTATGTAATGCGCATGCTCCAACCCCAGTGTCTCCTATGTGATGTATATTTATAGCAGCCTCAGTGTATCTTATGTGATGTATATACTGCAGATCTCCAACTGCTTGCGTTCTATAAATGTGAGCCCTGATGAATTTCCACTGTGAGGAGACCTGCAGTGTAATATACATTTGTGTTCAGAACAACTTAATGAGCTGTTGTTGACAAAACTAACTTATCATCATAGAGAGTTGATTGCATCCTGACCGACGCAGGCCTGGAGAATCAGTAACAAGTAGAAACATAATCAGCAGCACCTAGCATCACATGCCTCACCAAAGAGAAGCAGTTCTAGCCATTGCATTAGGGGTGAGTTAATTAATTATTTGATCAAATATAGCAGGATAATTTTCAAGCTGATAATTTTGTGTGACCCCTGAATGTTGGTATAAATATCCCCATGACCCTTGGCAGAAAAAAGGTTCTGCATCGCTGACTTAAAGGGAACAATACATCAGAAAATTACCTATAATGCAAATCAGATTTTTGCATCGAGTGTATTTTAAAAAAGTTTACCTCCAGTCACTGACACTAATAACAGCAAGAGCAGGTGGCAGCTGATAGGAGTATTCATCAGCCAGTGCCTGCACTCTAAATAAATAATTTAAAAGAAAAAACTGGCTTGGGTTCCCCTGTATTTTTGATAACCAGCCAGGCTAAACTGACAGCTGTGGACTGCAACCCTCAGCTGTCAGCTTTAGAAAGGTTAGTTATCAAGAATAGAGGGGTCCCTACGCCATTTTTTAAAATTATTTAAATGAGTCCAGCCATTTTTTACAAAACGACATGGGATCCTCCCCATTTTCGACAAACAGATAAGCTAAAGCAGACAGCTGGTGGCTGGTATTCTCAGGCTGGTAAGGGACCATGGATATTGGCCTTCCTCAGCCTAAAATTGGCAACCTCCAGCCTCCCAGAAAAGGCAAAACTATTAGAAATTTCTCATTTTTCCCCCGGTGAACTGCGGTGAACTCACCGCTGCACTGTGAGACTTTTTCTCACTGTGCTGGCGGTGATCTGACCGAGGTCACCACAGTTCAGGGGCCTGGATGGACACTGCATTCACAGCAGCTCTTTCCTCAGTAGTTCTCAGCCTGAATGATCGCATCTTGGCACCATCCAGGTTGAAAACTGATTATCCAAGACATGCATTACAGTGTGGGACAGAACGATGGACAGGTGAGGGATATGGTTGTTTTTATTTTTAGTTTTTTATGGTTGACCACGGGTTCAGTGAAATGGGCGTATAACTGTGTTTATTTTTAAATAAAAATGTAAAAGTGTGCTTTTTCATTTCAAAGAAAATACTTTATTCTGGCTGTGTGTTTATTTACAACTATAGGATTAGTAATGGAGAGGTATCTTACAGACAGCTCTCCATTACTAAGCAATGGGTTTGAGGTCACTGGACAATGCAAAGGTGACATAAAGCAAACAAATATGCCACTGGCCACCGCCACAGGGCAAGTGAGAAAGTGAGAAGAGCCGGAGAAAGTGCCAGAATTGGCACACCTAATAGATGTCCCTTTTTTGGTGGCTGTAGGCTTCTATTTTTAGGCTGAGGGGGCCAATATCCATGGCCTCTTACCTGCCTAAGAATACTAGCTGCCAGCTGTTGGCTTTAGCTTGGCTGGTTGTCAAAATTGGGGGAGACTGCACGTCGTTTTGTTGAATTATGTATTTAAATTATTTTTTTAAAACGACATGGGGACCACTCTATTCTTGATAACCAACCTTGCTAAAGCTGACAGCTGAGGATTGCAGCCCACAGCTGTCAGTTTTGCCTGGCTGGTTATCAACAATACAGAGGAACACAAGACTTTTTTTTATTATATGTTTAGCGCACAGGCAGCAGCAGGCAT
Source organism: Ranitomeya variabilis (assembly GCF_051348905.1). NCBI lineage: Eukaryota > Metazoa > Chordata > Amphibia > Anura > Dendrobatidae > Ranitomeya > Ranitomeya variabilis. The sequence goes on along the minus strand of NC_135237.1, from coordinate 324,514,880 downwards.
AGGCTGATAGGAGTAGTAGTCCCATTAGCCAATACCTGTGACTGAAGGTAAACTTTTTACCTCCAGTCAAACTTGGGGCTCACACTGTCATCTGACAGTGTGAGAACTGAAGCTCTCTGACCGTTAGTATTAATCTTACAACCGATTAGAGCCGCTGGTGTTTTTGCGCTGTTATGCAGATGACAGCGAGAGAAACTCCCAGTATTCGGGTTGCCGAACCTGAACAGTAACACGACTTCCTGGACTTTCTCAATTCAGAATAGGTGATTTCCCAGCTACTTATGCTCTCCCTGCCTTTACAATGACCTTTACATATGCTCCTTAGATTCTTCTGTACAAAAGATGATGAGCGAAGCAGTCTTTTCCTGCTAATGTACATATGGATTTCTTAAAGGAATAGTATTAGTCTAAAATGGCCCCAGAGGTAAATGTGAACATGGCTGATTTTTTATTATTTGAATCCATATAGTGATATGAAAAAAAAATCCAAACATTTAAAAAAATACATTTAAGACAGTGACCTGATATAAGCAGTAGGTCATTTTCTGATTGTATATTTTCTTTAAGGCCCCCATATACATTGGATAGCTGTTAGCCAAGTGATCATCGGCCGAAAGCTATATCTCCTATCTCCCCCATACAAGTGAACGTTGGGATCAGCCAAACGGTCTCATGTTTTCAAAGTAGAAAGAGGAGAAAGCTAGTTCCAGACTGCCATGGCAGTGGATTATTTCCCGAATAATAAAAGGATCAGGTGTTAGAATTCAAAAATTCACAATACAACCCCTGTAACTGTAGGTCCTTTTTTGCACAAGGACTTCTGCAAAATAGTTATTAATCCATTGTAATATTAATCTTTGACTATTCAAGGGAGATAAGTGCTTTGCTCTTTGTAACATACTGTACATAGAGAAATGTATCAGTGAAATTACAGTATACTGTATCCAGCATAGTTTGAACATAAAGCAAACTGAGTGATTTTCCTTTTCAAATCATTGCCAACGTTTTGCTATGTGGAGCTGAAACAAAAGCTTATATTGCTGAAAGTAGTTTGGAAAGAGTAAAGAGCAAGCTGAAAACATGTGTCATAGTTTATATTATCCTAATAGCATGTTTTACAGTGAGTAATGGAATCTTAAATTAAAGGCTGTCATACAGAAAATATGGCAGATTGAAAAATTCCTGCCATAAGTAATTGGAGTCCAATTCCTTATTCAAGATGACTTTGTAGTTAATAACAACAATGTGGGGCTGAATTTCATGATGCTCATCAAAAAGTAGCATTCTCAAGTGCAAAGTGGCATGGTATTTTTTCTTTTCAGTGTTTTCTATATTAAGGAAGAATTAATCAAGTATAAGGGCTTATGCACATGTGTATATATAGATCTTAAAACCGTACAGAAAAATATCAGGATTTACAAGTGTTATGTGCATTACCAGTGAAAAGATTGGACACACCTGTTCAGACAATAGTTTTTCTTGTTCTTATTGAAGTGTGAACATTGTAGATTCAGACTGCAGGCGGCAAAAGCCACCAAGGAATGCAAATGGAAACAAGAATTAACTCCTTTACCCCCAAGGGTGGTTTGCACGTTAATGACCGGGCCAATTTTTGCAATTCTGACCACTGTCACTTTATGAGGTTATAACTCTGGAACACTTCAAAGGATCTTGGTGACTCAGAGAATGTTTTTTTCATGACATATTGTACTTCATGACAGTGGTAACATTTCTTCAGTATGACTTGCGTTTATTTGTGAAAAAAAACGGAAATTTGGTGAAAATTTGGAAAATTTTGCAATTTTCAAGCTTTGAATTTTCATGCCCTTAAATCATAGAGATGCTGTTGGGGAAATAAGTATTTGATCCCTTGCTGATTTTGTAAGTTTGCCCACTGACAAATACATGATCAGTCTATAATTTTAAGGGTAGGTTAACTTTTAACATTGAGAGATAAAATATCAAAAATAAAATCCAGAAAATCACATTGTATAAATTATATAAATTTATTTGCTTTTGCAGTGAGAAATAAGTATTCGATCCCCTAATAACGATTAAGAGTTCTGGCTCCTACAAACCAGTTAGACGCTCCTAATCAACTGGTTACCTGCCTTAAAGACAATTGTTTTACATAGTCACCTTTATAAAAGATTCCTGTCCACAGACTCAATTAATCAGTCAGACTCTAACCTCTACAACATGGGCAAGAACAAAGAGCTTTGTAAAGATGTCAGGGACTACATGGAATGGTCTACAAAACCATAACTAAGACACTGTGCTTGGGTTGGTGGAACGCACCGAATATATATATTTATTAGAAGAAGTTGGTGCGTTCGCAACCCGGGATCCACCGTGCAGGAAAGCACCTGCAGCTAGATATGGCGGTACAATTTAGTAATATAAACAGACTCTGTTACTTCACAGAGTCTGTTAGCAAGGATAACGCTGTGCCCTGTTTGGCTCACAGAGGAACACAGCTACTTAGTAGAGCAGATGGTGGTCATGCAGTCAAATGCAAACATGAAACTCCTCGCTGGAGGTGCCGGCATTCTAGGGGCTTATTTCAGCCGGGTCCCTGAATACACACACACCAAACTCCTCACCGGAGGTGCCAGCATTCTAGGGGCTTATTTCAGCCGGGTCCCTGAATACACACACAAACATGACCACACTGGCGCTGAGCTCGTACATAAATTGACACTAGCGCATGGCCGTGCGGACATGCGCACCTCTTATAGCTGCAGCAAGTACAGGACCTTCCTAGAAGGACCAATGAGAGACTGCCACAGACGTTGAACACCTTCAGGACCTTACTAGAGGACCAATAGGATTTGCTGCAGTACCTGAGCATGTGACCCTTGATCTCCAATGAGAGATCTTACCCTGGGCATGCTCAGAAGGGGAAAAGTAGGACTTAGTCCCAAAGACGTCTGCTCGCTGCTGACCAGTACTGGCCACAATTGCAGAAGCCGGAAGGACAGCAGTAACCCTTCGCACAGTGTCAGACTGAGCATGACGCTGGGACCAACGCCTCCGCTGAGCAGGCTCCACTGTGGCAGGAGAAGAATGGGAGACTGCAGCGGAGATGGCTCGAGATTCCCCCTGTGCAGAGGCAGGAACTCAACCCCTAACACACTGGGTGAGAAGGAGACAACTGTTGGTGCAATAGTAAGAAAATGGAACAACTACAAAATGACTGTCAATCGACATCGGTATGGGGCACCATGCAAAATCTCACCTCATGGGGTATCCTTGATCATGAGGAAAATGAGAGATCAGCCTAAAACTACAAGGGGGGAACTCGTTAATGATCTCAAGGTAGCTGGGACCACAGTCACCAAGAAATTCATTGGTAACACATTATGACGTAAAGGTTTAAAATCCTGCAGTACCACCCTGCTCAAGAAGGCATATATGCAGGCCCTTCTGAAGCTTGCCATTGAACACCTGGATGATTCTGAGAGTGATTGGGAGAAGGTGCCGTGGTCATATGAGACAATATTCATCTTTTTGGCAATAACTCAACTTGCCGTGTTTGGAGGAAAAGAAATGTTGCCTATGACCCAAAGAATACCGTCCTCACTGTCAAGCATGGAGGTGGAAGCATTATGTTTTGGGGTGTTTCTCTGCTAAGTGCACAGGACTACTTCACCGCATCAATGGGAGAATGGATGGAGCCATGTACTGTAAAATCCTGAGTGACAACCTCTTTCTCTCCTCCAGAACATTAAAAATGGGTCGTGGCTGGGTCTTCCAGCAAGACAATGACCCAAAACATACAGCTAAGGCAACAAAGGAGTGTCTCATAAAGAAAACTTATGGAGGGAGCTGAAGTTCTGAGTTGCCAAGCGACAGCTTCAAAATCTTAATGATTTAGAGATGATTTAGAGAGGACCAAAATTCCTCCTGACATGTGCACAAACTTCATCATCAACTACAAAAAAACGAATGACTGCTATGCTTGCCAATGAGGGTTTTTCCACCAAGTATTGTCTTGTTTGCCAGAGGGATCAAATACGTGTCTCTCACTGCAAAATGCAACTGAATTTATAGCATTTATACAATGCTATTTTCTGGATATTTCTTTTGATATTCTATCTGTCAATGTTAAAATTAACCTACCCTTAAAATTATAGACTGTTCACGTCTTTGTCAGTGGGCAAACTTACAAAATCTGCAAGGGATCACATACTTATTTCCCCCACTTTATGTCACACAAAATTGTTAATAAATAACATTTCTCACATGTCTACTTTACATCAGCACAATTTTGGAACCCAAATTTTTTTTTGTTATGAAGTTCTAAGGGTTAAAAGTTGACCAGCCAGTTTTCAATTTGCCAACAACATTTAGAAAACCATTTTTTTTAGGAACCACATCACATTTGAAGTCACATTGAGAAGTCTATATGAAAGAAGAAACCCAAATGTGACACCATTCTAAAAACTGCACCCCTCAAGGTGCTCAAAACTACATTCAAGAAGTTTATTAACTCTTCATGTGCTTCACAGGAATTTTTTGAATAAAAAAATGAACATTTAACTTTTTTTCACACAAAATTGACTTCAGATCCAATTTTTTTTATTTTTACAAGGGTAAAAGGAAAAAATGGACCCCAAAATTTGTTGTGCAATTTCTCCTGAGCATACTGATACCCCAAATGAGGGAGAAAACCACTGTTATTAAATTTAAATTTAAAATATATTGCCAAGCGGGCCTGCACAGCAATAAAAGCCTCCAGCTAATCACCACCCAGCAGCTAACGTTAGCGGCACACCTCATGCATATGACGTCACTGTCATGCGCCCGGGGAGACTACACCGTTGGACTGTGGTCAGGCAAGAAGAAAGTGAGGTTTTTTTACTTTTTTTTCCTGAAAGCGGTAAGCCACAATATGGGGGCAAATTAGGCAGGATCATGGGACACATGGGGCAGGATGGAGACACATGAGGCAGGATCACAGGACAGATGGGGCAGGGTCATAAGACACATGGGGCATGATGGAGAAGATGATTGAGCATCATGGGACACATTGGGCAGGATCATGGGACAGATGAGGAGCATCCTGGGACAGATGGGGCAGGATCATTGGAAAGATGGGGCAGGATCATGGGAAAGATGGGGCAGGATCATGGGACAGGATCATGGGACACATGGGGCAGGTTCATGGGACAGATAGGGCAGAATAAAGGGACAAATGAGGCAGGATTATGGGTCAGGATAATGGGACAGATGGGGCAGGGCATGGTACAGGTGGGGTATGATCATGGAGCAGGACGATGGGACATATGGGGCAGGATCATGGGACAGGATCATGGGACAGATGGATAGGATCATGGGAGATATGGGGCAGTATAATGGGACACATGGGTCAGGATGGAGACAAATGAGACAGTTCATGGGACAGATGGAACAGGATCATGGTACACATGGGGCAGGATCATTGGGCAGAATGGAGACGTACAATAGGGCAGCATAGTAGATCATATGAGGCAGGATGGGACATCATATGGGGGCAGAATGGAGACACATGGGGCCAGGATGGGAGAAAATATGACTGGAGCCAGGAATGAAACACAAGGGGGCCAGGATGGGGATATTACTGCAGTGATGTATTTTATTTTTGAGGATACTGTTATCAATAGGAGGGTCCTGTTACTGTGCAGTGTGGCAATAGTTTGCCTTTTTTTCATCTGGTGTAGTGTAGAAGCTGGGAAAAAAATGTAAGTGATGTGCTCTGCAAGTACGGCTCTAAATAACTGTGTTATTTTCTGCACAGACAAGTCCTGGATGGAAAAAGTGATGGTGGTCTGAGCAGGATGAAGAAAAGCGAAGCTGAAGGACATTAAATAGAGACATCACTGGTGAATCAGTGTGTTACCTATACACCATATAGTATATACAGAGCTCATTTATGTAATGTCACTGGTGATCACTGTATTACCTATACACTATATACAGTGCTCCTGTGTGTAATGTCACTGGTGATCATTGCATTACCTGTACATTGACACTATATACAGAGCTCCTGTGTATAATGTCACTGGTGACCACTGTATTACCTATACAGTACACTATATACAGAGCTCCTGTGTGTAATGTCACTGGTGATCCCTGTATTACCTGCACACTATATGCTATATTCACTATATACAGAGCTTCTGAGTGTAATGTCACTGCTGAACCCTGTATTACCTGTTAGCTATACACTATATACAGACCTTTTGTGTATAAGGTCACTGGTGATCCCTGTATTACCTGTACACTATACAATATATACAGAGATCCTGTGTATAATGTCACTGGTGATCCCTGTATTACCTGTACACTATACACTATATACAGAGCTCCTGTGTATAATATCACTGGTCATTACTGTATTTCCTGTACAATGTCACTGTATACTATGAACAGAGTTCCTGTGTATAATGGCACTTATGGTAATATTAGTATTGTTTTTTTATTAATGATCAGTGTTGTAGTATTTGGTTACTATGTGATGGTAATATGTATTCTGGTCATGGTGTGGCAGTATTTGTTCCTGGTATGTGGTATTATTCAGTCATTATATGTTGGTAATATGTGGTCTGGTCACGGTGTGGTGGTATTTGTTCCTTGTATGTGGTATTAGTGGTCACCATGTGGTGGTAATATGTGGTCTGGTCATGGTGTGACGGTATTTGTCCCTTGTATGTGATATTATTGCTCATTTTAAAAATTGAAAAATAAATACATATATACTTAAAAAGAGTTTTGGACATTTTAACAAATGTTTAATAGGTTAGAATAGAGTAGGGTCCAGCCAAAATAGTCTACCTTGTCATGGTGGCGGCTTAAAAAATCTTTTGGCCAAAACAAAAGCTGTGGCTATGTATGTGATCTGGTATTAGGTGGGAACTGTTACTGTTTGATTGGTGAGGACGTGGTGCAGAAGTGGAGTTTTTCCAAGAGTGGGCGTGGAACTGTGGAAGGTTTTGAGGGGTGGAGGCAGAGCTGGTGTGGAGCCTGGGCGGAGTCTCAAAGGGGCCTTTTTTGTAGAACACACTAATTTACTCCCCACTTCTTGATCCATAAAATTTAAGTAATGATAACTACATTTAAAGGTACATTGCCCTTTCTGCAATAGTAGTAGATGTTACCTGTAGTCAAATGTATTACAGTGATAACTCTTTGAGAATACATAATGAGAGGAGAATAATAGCATGATACAGTTATTAAAAACTGGATATACCAAGATCAATAATACCACTCTTAATAATATATAAGGGGCACACTATGTCCACTCCCATTGCCATCATACCGATACTAAACAAAGCCTTTGTACTGAGACTGATATTAACACCATACAGTGAACATATAGTTGTAAATACCAATTCTACAAAGTGCTCTGTAGACTTTAAATGTGTATGCAGAACTTATAAATCCAGTGACTCACCTGGCTGTGTCATCTCTCTGATCGTACATATTCAGTTTTTCTGTTCTTGTCAATCCGGCCTAGACCGCCACGATGACTTGCCTCTTTGGAATTTAATACAAATATATCTTTGGATCATCACTTTTCTAGCCAAAAGAATCACACCTACACAACCACATAGTGCTATAACAACACATGCTGACCTTGACAGTAATTGTGTCTCCTCTGTAGCCTGAACAGTAACAGTACCCTCTTATTGTGCCAGTAATAGTGCTGCCCTTGTGATTCGATACAAAACATGTCCTATCTGTGCCTTCAAGTGGTAAAAGTGCCTCTTTCCCTTCAGAGAGTAATGATGCCCCCTGTGTGCCATCGCACAATAATCGCACCCCCTTTATGTCTCTACAAGGTAATAGAGCCTCTATCTGCCTCAAATTGGTAATAGTGCCCTTCTGTGGTCCTTCACATTATTATTATGCCATCTCTGTTCCTCCAGAAGAAAATAATGTGGCGCCCCAGGGTCCTGGTCGTCACAGTGGCATTACTTTGCCCTTGGGGAGAGTGGTGTCACGCTTGGAAGCGATGAAGGATATCTTTCACCAGGTAAATCTTAGATACAACACTTCACACTCCAGGCTAGAAGAGGGAGCTCTGAACCCGGATTAAGGGGAACTTCCTTATATTCTGGCTGGAGGGAAAGTTAGAGAGCAGTCTGTCATAGGACAGAGAAGCAGACAGTTCGTCCCAGACAGCTGAAGAAGGCAGTCTGAGAGAGACAGTGAAAGAGGGCAGATGGACCTAGAGGGTCGGAAAGTCTGAAGGAGCCGTGTGGTCCGAGGAACCACAGCTCCTGGAGCAAGGGAACAAAAAGCACGGACAGCTTCTAGAAGGAGAATAGGAGGGAGAAAGCAAAGGAGGGAAACACCAGGGAGCAGAGCTGAGAAGAGGCTACCTCCCTGGCTAGTGCAGATTCCAGTAGCCGGAAGACCGTGGCCATGCTGAACATTCAAGTGGCATAGCTGAAACCAGCAGGACAGGTGGATTGCAGATCACCTGTCCGCATTTATACCCAGGAGACACAGTGATAATTATAGGGCCCGGGTCATCCAAGAGACCCTGTGAAAAGGCCCAGTTCACCTTTCATACGGGTTGTGTCCTATCCTTTATGGGGGACAGAGAGAAACTGTGAGGACCTTATGTGAAGCCTTAAGCAGTAAGGGACCACATCACCACCGCACTTGGAGGAAGGCTTTGATCTCGACCTGGTGAAGGAGACTCTGGAATCGCTTCTAAGCCGGCCGGACCCTGTCTGTCCCTGTTGTCTGGTGCCCTGGACTGCGGTTGCCTGAAGCTACAGTAAACCAGGTAAAGACTGTAGACCTGTGTCCTCGGTATTCGCCATACCATCCACCACACCATCGGTGCTATACATCGGGAGCCCTGGGGACATACTTCACCTGTGGGAAGTTATACCATCTTGCTGCAACAACATCACCCCAGAGGACCCCTTTAAGCAGCCTCGGTCCCTATTGACTGAACACCACAGGTGGCGTCACGAACACGAACTCTATTCATAAAATTCCCTAAAAGACTTTCCCTTTAATTGGATGCCCAGGGCTACGGACCGGGTCGCAGCCTCCGTGACATCCCGTTTAAGACCGAACCCAGTACCGAGTACTCTGATGCCCTGGTGTGGGTGCTCCAATAGTGCCACCTTTTTGGCCCTACACAGTGATAGTGCCACCTTTTTGGCCCTACACAGTGATAGTATCTCCTTTCTAACTTCACATGGTAATAGTGGTGCCTCTGTGCCTCTGCATGGTACTCAGTGTTGGACTGGGGTGCCAAGTGCCCACCAGTAACTGACTTTGGGGGGCCCACTTTTTACCTGCATACAAATATTAAACTACCCTGGTTCACAAATTTACCTATATCTCTATATAATAATAAACTGGGTAGTTTGGCAAATAAATTATGAGATGTTGTTTTTTTCTGTACAGAGTGAATCAAGTGAATTATGCGAAGTACTGCCTATATAGTGGGGTTGGGTGCCCAGATCAGCACAAGGGCCCATGGGGGGATTCCCCTGTTACTCTGTGGGCCAGTCCGAGCCTGATGGTAATAGAGCCCTCTTTGTATCTCCACATGGTAGTGTCCCGCATTTGTGCTCTTATGCTGTTTATATTGTTTAGAGCTGAACCTCTGGCAAACCCAGAAGCTGATGGCTATCTGCAATGCCATAGTTTTCAACTGTATCTGTATCATTAAGGCCAGAAAGGGGCCACTGCTATGAGGGAATTCCATTGCCATTAAGAGTTGTACTTGGTATGCAACAATGTTTAGGAGTTGATATTGGTAGCACCACAAGAACGCCCAGATCTATGGATTCCCAGCAGAACATTATCAAGAGCATCACATTGCCTCAGGCAACATGCTTACTACCCATAGTGCATCATGGTTCCATCTCTGTTTACCTCAGGCAAGTGATGCATATTCATCTGGAATGATGTAAATGAAATTGTGATTCATCAGACCAGGGCCAACTCTTTCCATTCCTGAATGGTCCAGTTCTCATGCTTGTGGGCCCATTGTAGTTGTTTTCAGCTTCGGCACCCTGACTACATTGTAATTTAGCAGCTCCATATACAGCAAGTAGCAATGCACTGCATATTCTGATGCTTTTCTATCATAACCTTATTAAATGGGTTTTCCCACAAAGGACATTTTAATCAATAGATCTTGGAATAATAATAAATTCCACAATTGGATGTGTTTTAAAAAATGTTCCTGTGCTGAGATAATCTTATAAATGTGCCCCTGCTATGTACTGTGTAATGGCCGTGTCTGACCGTACAGGAGCATGATCCGATCACACCACAGCTCCCGGGCAGGGGGGGGGGGAAGCAAAACAGATAAAATATTTGCTGTGCTGCTTGTTTTCAAACATGTTTTATCTCACAGAAAAAAAAGCTGTGATCTCCTGCTGTAACGACTGTATACTCTCTTTTATTTTCTCCCAGTAGCATATATAGAAATCATGGGGCACCATAGCAGAAGCTCTAATTGGGCTCCCCTCCGAAAAATAAATAAATAATTGTCGGGGTCACAGAAGAGCAACTTTCCAGCCTTTACATAGTAATTTTCCTCCTGCTGAAGTCCTAGATTCCTCTTTGATTGCCCCCATAGCTAAAAAAGTGCCCCCAGACACAATATAACACCACCATGGTGAGTTCCTCTTTATTAGCCTCCACATGCACAGTATAATGACCCTACTATACCCCACCTCAGCTTACAAGGCAAAGTATCATGACCCCAATACAGTACGATCCCCCAACTGTGATCCTCACACAGCCATCCATGCAGTATAATGGGTCCACATACAGTAAAATGGCCCACACCTTTTCACAATGTATAATGGTCCGCAAAGCCCTCCAAGAAGAATAATGGCCCTCACACAGCCCTCCCCATAGTATGATCAACCCCCACACAAACTTTCACACTGTATAATTGCTTGCATATAATATAATGACCCCCCACAAAGCCCTCCAAATATTATAATGGCCCCACATAGCCTTCCATATAGTATAGTGGGCTCCATATAGTCCCCCCTATAGTATAATGCACCTCCCATAATCTTCTATATAGTATAATGCACCTCTCATGGTTCACCATACAATATAATTCACTCTCCATGTTCCTCCATGCAATATAATGCACCCTGATGGTCCTCCACACAGTATAATGCACCTTCCCATGATCTTGCGTACAATATAATGCACCCCATTGGTCCTCCATACAATATACTGAACTCCCTATGGTCAGCCATAAAATAAAAATGAACTCCTCATGGTCCTCCATACAATTTAATGCACCCACCATGGTCCTCAATACAATATAATGCACCCGTATAGTCCTCCATACAATATAACGCACCCCTCAATGGTCTTCCACAGAATATAATGCACTCCCAATTGTCCTCCCTACAATACATGCACCCCTCATGGTCCTCCATACAATATAATGCACCCCCCAATGGTCCTCCATACAATATAATGCACCCCCATGGTCCTCCATACAATATAATGCACACCATTGGTCCTCCATACAATATAATGCACCCCCCTTAGTCCTCCATGCAATATGATGCACCCCATATGGTCCTACATGCAATATTATGCACTCTCCATGGTCCTCCAAACAATATACTGCACTCCCAATTGTCCTCCGCACAATATACTGAACTCCCCATGGTACTCCATACAATATAATGAACCCCCCATGATCAGCCATAAAATAAAATGAACTCCTCATGGTCCTTCATACAATTTAATGCACCTCCCATGGTCCTCAATACAATATAATGCACCCCGTATAGTCCTCCATACAAAATAACGCACCCCTCAATGGTCTTCCATACAATATAATGCACTCCCCATTGTCCTCCCTACAATATAATGCACCCCGCATGGTCCTCCATACAATATAATGCATCCCCCAATGGTCCGCCATACAATATACTTCACTCCCTATGGTCCTCCATACAATATAATGAACCCACCATGGTCATCCATACGATATAATGCAACCTCCTATGGTCCACCATACAATGTAATGCACCTTTCAATGGTCTTCCATACAATATAATGCACTCCCCATTAGCCTCCTTACAATATAATGCACCCCCAGGGTCCTCCATACAATATAATACACCCCCCAATGGTCCGTCAAACAATATACTGCACTCCTTATGGACCTCCATACGATATAATGCAACTCCAATGGTCCTCCATACAATATAAGGCACCCTTCATTGTCATACATACAATACACTGCATCCCCCATGGTCCTCCATACAATATAATGCACCCCCATGGTCCTCCATACTCTATTATGGCAACCAGTCTCTGGTTTAAAAAAATAAATAAATAGAATGATCTCCTCTCCTCATTCCACCCAATGCTCCAGTCTCCTGAGCATGTGTTATGAAGTGCATCACATCTCAGAACAGCGGGTGTGCTGTAATAATGTCATCTGTTGATCTGACATGACAAACGCCGAGGCCAAATGATGGGATGGAAGCATCAGTTGACACTTCTTCCTCATTCATCATTGCTCACATTGACGACCGGAGGGAGTGCCCAGTGCGGGCGCTGACGGGTAGAGTGTGGGCACTGACGGGCAGAGTGAGGGCATAGTGCAGGTGCTGACACCGGCCCCATTGCAGTCACGTCGCCTGCAGTGATTGGTGGTACGCCACTGTCCTTGTCAAAGGCTTTACCTTCCTCTGTCAGTGGCTGTGAACCTGTCAGCAGGAAAAATGAGGTTAATCTGCAGATTCAGGCTATGTGCCCACGTTGCGTTTTTTAAGTGTTTTTTATGCTGCGGAAACACTTAAAAAAGCTTACAAAACGCATCCCATTATTTTTAATGGAATTCCGCATTGTTGTGCTCATGCTGCGTTTTTTTCCGCAGCGGAAAAGCATCACGGAAAAAAATGCATCATGTTCATTAATTTTGCGGAATTGCGGCGATTTTACCTCTATATAATTGTATTGGGACGCATGGAAAAAAATGCATGAAAAACATGACAAATACGCAAAAAAAGTGAAAAAACGCTAGAAAAACGTGAGCGGATTTCCTGGCAAGGGAGTCCGGTTTTGATGAGGAAAATTCTGCTTACATTCTGCAACGTGGGCACATAGCCTCATAGCGTTACTAACTTGCCCCATGCCTGCACTGTGGTTATAAAATGAACTTTTTATTTCCGGTTTCAGTTACAGGGACGGTGCCGGCCTGGTTCACTCACCGCTCTGAGTGTATAAAGCAGCAGTTATAACCCCGCCCCGGCCCTGACTGACAGTTGCTCTGCATTAGGGCCGGCTGTCAGTCAGAGCCAGCGCCGCCCCCCACGACTGAAACCAAATGCTGCCGAGGAGAATAAAGATAATTTTCTCTCCGCAGCCTTTGGCTAAATGCAGGCGCCAGGCAGGTTATAGTAACACTATTAACCTGCAGATTAACTCCATATCTGCAGGTTAATAGCATTTTTTCTGGTGACAGGTTCACAAAGTCATAGCGTAGTTTATTTCATTTTGCTTTAGCATCAGGGATTACTTCATTGAAAAATACTTTTCCTACCAGTTAAGTGCAAAAACCATGGACAAAAAAAAACAAAAAAAAACTGATCCTGCATTTTCCTACTGCTTTACTGCCATTTGTCTCCCTTAGGGCAACATAATAGTTCTTGTTTTATCTGAGCCAGCAATAACTGAAGCCAAAGCTGTGTACTTTGTGCACCTGTCAGGCACCCACAACCGGAGACAGACATTCCATGCCACATTTCTCTGCACAGCTTAGGGAGACATACGACAACAATATGGATAGAAAAAATGATCAGGGTGCAACTAACATGTGAGAATGCACCCTAACCAGCCACAACTAGATACAGTCAGCTCGGGTTGCTGGGTGATGATGAGGTGTTATGTTAAGCCAGAAGAATTTTGGAGATTAAAATTTTACAGGGAATTTTAATTTTGCAATTAGATTTTATCTATCATGGGCACTTGACCTTGGCAGGTACCTAGAAAGAAGCCATCACCATAAAGTTATTGCATTTTCCCCTGTAATGAATATCTAACGTGAGTCTAGCAAAATTAGTCCATTCACCAGTACAAGGAATGACTAATCTCTGTGCATTCATCATCAGATAAAATAATGTATGTGTTTCTGCCATAATTTCTACATTAGCAGACTATTCAGAAGTTGAGAATAGGAAAAAGGTAACCAAACCAATATACCGTAATTCATTTTGAATTGTGCTTATTCAAGTTATTTCTGAGTCTCTTCTTTTTGTAGGGCACATACAGTAGGCTTCAATAAAAATATTGTTTCTCAATTTCTCAACCATGAAAATTCGCCATCTGTGCAGTGTCCCAAAACAACAAAACACTTATATCTTGACAAAAGTATGGCAACTGCAGTTACATACATAGTTACATAGTTAGTAAGGCCAAAAAAAGACATTTGTCCATCCAGTTCAGCCTATATTCCATCATAATAAATCCCCAGATCTACGTCCTTCTACAGAACCTAATAATTGTATGATACAATATTGTTCTGCTCCAGGAAGACATCCAGGCCTCTCTTGAACCCCTCAACTGAGTTCGCCATCACCACCTCCTCAGGCAAGCAATTCCAGATTCTCACTGCCCTAACAGTAAAGAATCCTCTTCTATTTTGGTGGAAAAACCTTCTCTCCTCCAGACGCAAAGAATGCCCCCTTGTGCCCGTCACCTTCCTTGGTATAAACAGATCCTCAGCGAGATATTTGTATTGTCCCCTTATATACTTATACATGGTTATTAGATCGCCCCTCAGTCGTCTTTTTTCTAGACTAAATAATCCTAATTTCGCTAATCTATCTGGGTATTGTAGTTCTCCCATCCCCTTTATTAATTTTGTTGCCCTCCTTTGTACTCTCTCTAGTTCCATTATATCCTTCTTGAGCACCGGTGCCCAAAACTGGACACAGTACTCCATGTGCGGTCTAACTAGGGATTTGTACAGAGGCAGTATAATGCTCTCATCATGTGTATCCAGACCTCTTTTAATGCACCCCATGATCCTGTTTGCCTTGGCAGCTGCTGCCTGGCACTGGCTGCTCCAGGTAAGTTTATCATTAACTAGGATCCCCAAGTCCTTCTCCATGTCAGATTTACCCAGTGGTTTCCCATTCAGTGTGTAATGGTGACATTGATTCCTTCTTCCCATGTGTATAACCTTATATTTATCATTGTTAAACCTCATCTGCCACCTTTCAGCCCAAGTTTCCAACTTATCCAGATCCATCTGTAGCAGAATACTATCTTCTCTTGTATTAACTGCTTTACATAGTTTTGTATCATCTGCAAATATCAATATTTTACTGTGTAAACCTTCTACCAGATCATTAATGAATATGTTGAAGAGAACAGGTCCCAATACCGACCCCTGCGGTACCCCACTGGTCACAGCGACCCAGTTAGAGACTATACCATTTATAACCACCCTCTGCTTTCTATCACTAAGCCAGTTACTAACCCATTTACACACATTTTCTCCCAGACCAAGCATTCTCATTTTGTGTACCAACCTCTTGTGCGGCACGGTATCAAATGCTTTGGAAAAATCGAGATATACCACGTCCAATGACTCACCGTGGTCCAGCCTATAGCTTACCTCTTCATAAAAACTGATTAGATTGGTTTGACAGGAGCGATTTCTCATAAACCCATGCTGATATGGAGTTAAACAGTTATTCTCATTGAGATAATCCAGAATAACATCCTTCAGAAACCCTTCAAATATTTTACCAACAGTAGAGGTTAGACTTACTGGCCTATAATTTCCAGGTTCACTTTTAGAGCCCTTTTTGAATATTGGCACCACATTTGCTATGCGCCAGTCCTGCGGAACAGACCCCGTCGCTATAGAGTCCCTAAAAATAAGAAATAATGGTTTATCTATTACATTACTTAGTTCTCTTAGTACTCGTGGGTGTATGCCATCCGGACCCGGAGATTTATCTATTTTAATCTTATTTAGCCGGTTTCGCACCTCTTCTTGGGTTAGATTGGCGACCCTTAATATAGGGTTTTCATTGTTTCTTGGGATTTCACCTAGCATTTCATTTTCCACCGTGAATACCGTAGAGAAGAAGGTGTTTAATATGTTAGCTTTTTCCTCATCATCTACAACCATTCTTTCCTCGCTATTTTTTAAGGGGCCTACATTTTCAGTTTTTATTTTTTTACTATTGATATAGTTGAAGAACAGTTTGGGATTAGTTTTACTCTCCTTAGCAATGTGCTTCTCTGTTTCCTTTTTGGCAGCTTTAGTTAGTTTTTTAGATAAAGTATTTTTCTCCCTATAGTTTTTTAGAGCTTCAATGGTGCCATCCTGCTTTAGTAGTGCAAATGCTTTTTTACTGTTAATTGCCTGTCTTACTTCTTTGTTTAGCCACATTGGGTTTTTCCTAATTCTAGTCCTTTTATTCCCACAAGGTATAAACCGCTTACAGTGCCTATTTAGGATGTTCTTAAACATTTTCCATTTTTTATCTGTATCCAGAAGTTTGCATACACTATATAAAAAGACACATATGCATGTTTTTCTCAATATCTGACATGAAGTCAGAGTAAACCTTTCTTGTTTTAGGTCAGTTGGGATTACCATAATTATTAATATTTGCCAAATGCCAGAATAGTGAGAGTGAATATTTAAGGCATTTTTATTACTTACTGCAAAGTCAAAAGGTTACATACATTTCATTAGTGTTTGGTACCATTGCCCTTAAACTGAATGACCTGTGTCAAAAGTTTGGGACATCCTTCCACAAGCTTGTCACAATAGTTGGCCAGAATTTGGGCCCATTCCTCCTGACAAAACTGGTGTGACTGATCCAGGTTTTTTAATTTTTGCCAGAGCTGTATATAATTATTATTATTATTTATTTATATAGCACCATGGATTCCATGGTGCTGTACATGAGAAGGGGTTACATACAAATTACAGATATCACTTACAGTAAGCAAACTAACAATTACAGACTGATACAGAGGCGAGGACCCTGCCCTTGCGGGCTTACATTCTACAGGATGGTGGGGAAGGAGACAGTAGGTTGAGGGTTGCAGGAGCTCCGGTGTTGGTCAGGCGGCAGCTTCGGCAGTGGTGAGGAGGCAGCGGGGTCAGTGCAGGCTGTAGACTTTCCTGAAGAGGTGTGTTTTCAGGTTCTGTCTGAAGGGTCCGAATGTGGTTGATAGTCGGACGTGTTGGGTCAAAGAATTCCAGAGGATGGGGGATATTCGGGAGAAGTCTTGGAGGCAATTGGGTGAGGAGCGAATAAGTGTGGAGGAGAGAAGGAGGTCTTGGGAGGGCCGGAGATTACGCGAGGGAAGATATCGGGAGATTAGTTCAGAGATATATGGAGGAGACAGGTTATGGATGGCTTTGTAGGTCAGTATTAGAAATTTGAACTGGATGCGCTGAGGGAATGGGAGCCAGTGAAGAGATTTGCAGAGGGGGGGAGCGCAGGAGTAGCGAGGAGAGAGATGAATTAGTTGGGCAGCAGAGTTAAGGATGGACTGGAGAGGTGCAAGGGTGTTAGTAGGGAGGCCACAGAAAAGGATGTTGCAGTTGTCGACGTGGGAGATGATGAGGGCATGCACAAGCATTTTAGTAGATTGACGGTTGAGGAAAGGACAGATTCTGGAGATATTTTTGAGCTGGAGGCGACAGGAGGTGGAAAGAGCTTGGATGTGCAGTTTGAAGCACATAGCAGAGTGAAGGGTTACTCCGAGGCAGCGGACTTCCGGTACGGGGGAAAGCGTGATGTCATTAATTGCAATAGATAGGTCAGGTAAGGAAGATCTATTAGCTGGAGGAAAGTTCAGATTTGTCATTGAGTTTGAGGAAGCGAGAGGAGAAGAAGGAGGATATGGCTGATAGACACTGTGGGATTTTGGAGAGCAGAGAGGTGACGTCTGGGCCAGAGAGGTAGATCCGAGTGTCATTAGCATAAACATGGTACTGGAATCCATGGGACTTTATGAGTTATTCCAGGCCAAGTGTATAGATTGAGAAGATTAAGGGTCCTAGAACAGAGCCTTGGGGAACTCCAACAGAGAGAGGGTGGGATGAGAAGGTAGTGTGGGAGTGGGAAACGCTGAATGTGCGGTTGGAAAGGTATGAGGAGATCCAGGATAGGGCGAGGTCTTTGATGCCAAAGGAGGAGAGGATCTGTAGTAGGATGCAGTGGTCAACTGTGTCGAAAGCAGAGGACTAGGTCTAGAAGGAGGAGTATAGAGTATTGTCCGTTAGCTTCGGCTGTAAGTAGGTCATTAGTAATTTTGGTCAGGGCCTTCTCAGTTGATCGATGGGGTGGAAACTAGATTGTAGATTGTCAAAGAGCAAGTTAGATGAGAGGTGGGAGGAAAGTTCAGGGTGGATGTGCTGCTCCAGGAGTTTGGAAGCGAATGGGAGCAGCGATATTGGGCAATAGCTGGACATAGCAGTTGGATTGAAGGTAGGCTTTTTAAGGATAGGTGTGATTGTGGCATGTTTGAAAGCAGAAGGGAAGGTGCCAGAAGTTAGTGATAGGTTGAAAAGGTGGGTTAGGGATGAGATAAGAGTGGCGGTGAGGTTGAGGAGGAGGTGGGATGGGTCAAGCGCACAGGTGGTGAGGTGCAATTTGGAGAGAAGAAAATTAAGCTCCCCTTCAGTGATGTTGGATAGGGAGGTTATGGGGTGTGGGCATTGGTCTGGTATACAAAGGGGTTGTGGTGGTTGAACAATGAAGATTTGCCTCGTTTGGTAGAACTTATTTTTAAAGTGTGTGGTTAAGTTCTCAGCAGAGATGGAGGTTGGAGGGGGTAGTGGGCAGCGGAGGAGGGAGTTAAAGGTTTTGAATAACTGTTTGGGGTTGTAGGATAGGGAAGATACGAGGATTGTGAAGTAGGCCTGTTTAGCAGAGGTGAGAGCATATTTGAAAGTGAGTGTTGCCTGTTTGAATGCAGTGAAGTTGTATTGCGAATGTGTTTTCTTCCAACGCCGCTCTCCAACCCTGGACACTTACCGGAGCTTTTTAGTGGTGTTATTGTGCCAGGGTTGTCTATTGATATGTCGCACTCTGCCATGAATGAGAGGGGCAACCGTGTCAATAGCTGATGCAAGAGTGGCACTGAAGAAAGCAGTGGTACTGTCTGTGTCATGGAGTGAGGATATGGATGCCAGTGGTAGGATAGAGTTAGGGAGTGTGTGGGTGTCTAGGTGTGCGAGATTTCTGCGGGGGTGCGCATGTTGCTGGACATGGGTGACCGGTGAGGAGGACAGGGATCAGAAAGTGAGCAGATGGTGGTCGGATAGGGGGAGAGGGGAGGTTAGTGAAGTTAGAGAGCAGAGATGGGTGTATACCAGGTCTAATGTATGTCCGTCTGTGTGGGTGGCTGCTGAGGACCACTAAGTCCAAAAGATGAAGTAAGGGACAGAAGTTTGGAGGCAGTTGACTGAAGGGTATCAGTGGGGATGTTCAAGTCACCCATGATGATAGTGGGAATGTCAGTGGAAAGAAAGTGAAGAAGCCAGGTAGAGAATTAGTCAATAAAGGCAGTGGCTGGGCCCGGAGGTCAGTATATGACAGCCACTTGGAGGTTGAAGGGAGAGTATATGCGGACAGAGTGGACTTCAAAAGAGGAATGATAAGAGAGGGTAGAGGTAGGATTGGGTTAAAGGTTATTTGCTCCACTAATCCTCACTCTCCTTCTCTATCCCCAAATCCCAGCACCCTCTAAACAAATAATCATCTCCCCTTCCCTCTTTCCTCCCCACCTGATCTCCTCTGCTGACCTGCTCCTCAACCTCAAATCTATCCCTATAAAACATAAAACAAGCCGCTTACTATCCTTCTCCCACCTGCTCTCCCATTTTCTGCTTTTCCTCACTGCTGGCGACATATCTCCCAACCCTGGACCCCCACAGCTCATGCCTCCCATTACTACCCCCTCCTACCGCTCCCTATCTAATATGAACTACCGCAATCTTTCCAACATAAAACCCGTGCCCTTGATGCCCACCCCCTGCTCCCTCTTTCTGGAGCACTCTGAAATGCCCGCTCAATCTGCAATAAGCTTCATGTGATCCATGACCTTTTTGTCTCTCACAAGCTTGCCTTGCTTGGCCTCACAGAAACATGGCTAACACCCTCTGACACCGCCTCCCCATTGCGCTGTGTTACGGCGGCTTTCATTTCACCCACAAATTTAAATGAATTTTATTGGGATTTTATGCAATATACCAACACAAAGTAGTAAGTATCTGTGAATTATAAAGGGAATTATACACTGTTTTAAATATTCTAAAATATATTAATCTGAAAATTGTGATGTGCATTTGTATTGAGCCCCCTGTATTCTTATATTCCTACATAACTCCTGAGAGACTAATTGCCTCCAGAAGTCACATAACCAGCACGTTGAGTCCAACTGTGTGTAATTTAAGGCCCCGTCTCACTAAGCGATTTACCAACGATCACGACCAGCGATACGACCTGGCCGTGATCGTTGGTAAGTCGTTGTGTGGTCGCTGGGGAGCTGTCACACAGACAGCTCTCTCCAGCGACCAACGATCAGGGGAACGACTTCGGCATCGTTGAAACTGTCTTCAACGATGCCGAAGTCCCCCTGCAGCACCCGGGTAACCAGGGTAAACATCGGGTTACTAAGCGCAGGGCCGCGCTTAGTAACCCGATGTTTACCCTGGTTACCAAAAAAAACAAACACTACATACTCGCCTTTCGGTGTCCAGGTCCCTTGCCGTCTGCTTCCTGCTCTGACTGAGCCGCCCGTACACTGAGAGCAGAGCGCAGCCGTGACGTCACTGCTGTGCTCTCACTTCTCACTGTACGGCCGGCAGTCAGTGAGAGCAGGAAGCAGACGGCAAGGGACCTGACGGACATCAGAAGGCGAGTATGTAGTGTTTGTTTTTTTTTACATTTACGCTGGTAACCAGGGTAAACATCGGGTTACTAAGCGCGGCCCTGCGCTTAGTAACCCGATGTTTACCCTGGTTACCAGTGAAGACATCGCTGGATCGGTGTCACACACACCGATTCAGCGATGTCAGCGGGGCCTCAACGACCAAAAAAAGGTCCAGGCCATTCCGACACGACCAGCGATCTCACAGCAGGGGCCTGATCGCTGGTACGTGTCACACATAGCGAGATCGCTATGGAGGTCGCTGTTGCGTCACAAAACTTGTGACTCAGCAGCGATCTCGCTAGCGATCTCGCTTAGTGAGACGGGGCCTTTATTCTCAGAAACAGTTGTTCTGTGAAGGCCTCAGAGGTTTGTTTGAGAACATTGGGGATCAAACAGCAGCTTGAAACCCAAAGAAAACAACCAACAGATCAAGGATAAAGTTGTGGAGAAAAGTACAGCAAGGTTTAGATATAAAAAATAGGCCAAGGTCTGAGCATATCACAGAGCACTGTTCCTTCCATCATTCAAAACTGGAAGGAGTATAGCACAACTGCAAAAACTATCAAGATATGGCTGTCCACCTAAACTGATGTCCCAAACAAGGAGACCCTAATTAATTAGAGAGGAAGACAAAAGATCTATGGTCAATCTGGAGGAGCTGCAGAGATCCACAACTCAGATGGGATAATCTGTCCACAGACAACTATTAGTTGTATACTCTACAAGTCTGGCCTCTAAGAGTGGCAAGATGAAAGCCATTTTTGAAAGCAAGTCATAAGAAGTCCTGTTTGCAGGTTGGAAAAGGCCATGTAGGGGACACCGCTAGCATGTGTAAGAAGTTGCTCTGGTCAGATGAGACCAAAGTAGAACTTGTAATGATAAAGGATAACCAAGAGTCCATGCTACTGTATAAAAATTATACATTTTATTGAAAATACATTAAAAACAAGGCGAGAGGGCATACTTGCTAACTGAGTGAAAAGATCCTAGAAAAAGGATGACATATGATATCTATTATGGATGCATGTCACAAAAACAATAATGTCTCACAAATGTAATATTCATGTTTTAACGGCTATACTAACATTATAAAGCTTTATTGCGTATCCAATTATCAAAGGTTTTGTACCTATACAGATATCCAAGAAGTATTGTTTCTCCTTGCGGAGATTGATATGCTAAGCATGCCGAGATGTGGAGACTTAAAGCAGCAATGCTCCTCTGGGAAATATGAAAATTGTCTCTTCAGAAAGGAAGAGGACTAGAACTCTAGTGCCATCTATTGAAAGTAGCAATCCTAAAAGTCAATGTCGATCCTTTAACAAGCCTTGTCATATGACTTAAGATAAAAGCCAAATCAGAATCTCAAATTGCAGACACAGTGTTTCGGGGTACTGCCCCTCGTCAGTGCAAAGTGGAGATCTGGTTTGGCTGAGTGAGAGGCATTTAACTGATATCCAAAAAGTATTTTTTCTCCTTGCGGATAAGCAAGCATTTCTTGGATATCGGTCAGACGCCTCTCACTAAACCGAACCAGATCTCCACTTTGCACTGACGAGGGGCAGTACCCCCAGCAAAGTTGCTGTCAGCAGCAGATCTTGATGATTTCCGTGCCTAGGTCACTTCAGTGTTGCATAACATTGCTGTCATGATCCAGTTCAGAGTTTGTTTTCTGCTGTTCCCTCTCTGGACTGGTCATGTGGTAGTTAATCCTCTCGGCCTCGTTTTGGAGCTGGCTGGGCTTTTTAAATCCTCTGTAGTCTGCTGGCCAGCGCCAGTGATAGTTCATGCTTCCTGGCTAGAGCAGCTGACCCGTATACCCTGGTATTCCTTCTGCCTCTGACTTCCCTTATTTGTATTAGACCAATTCCCTACAGTGTATGACTTGGCCTCATCTCTGACCCCGCCTCTTGTTTTCCATCTATGTTCCACGCTCCCCGACTGCCTTTTGACTCTCTGGTTTGTACCCCGACTTTGTATTACGTCTCAAATTTTGGATACCGAACTCCCGTTTGACCTTGACTTCTGGCTTGCCACTGAATACGTGCTCTGCTGTTACTTCTAGTACCTCTTCTCTTGTTTGTTGCACCGGCTTGTATGACTACTCTGTCGCCTCCTAGTGGTGCTCTGCACCTTGCACTGTGGTGCTACATGGTGAGTGCCACCTTGTCCCCCTTACCTGCGCGCCCTGGGGGAGGTTTTGCATCATAATTCCTCAGACAACCATTACTAACCTCACTGATAGCTGCCTAGGAGTGTAAGTGCCTGCATTTCTGCATGTGCCACTCATGCTCAATATAGAATGAATACAGGTGTTTTGAAAAGTTTGTTTTTCATCAATTGCATGTCACTAACATCTTCTATTGAATTTCATGATTCCACAGTGTGAGTATATACACTATATGTATATTGTGACAGGGTCACTGGCACAGTGTATGAAGGGAAATATGTGTCACTGCACATATATTAGCATCAGTGATTTAAAACCAGAATGGTTTTCCTCCAGCATGCTATGTGTTGAGAGGGTAAAGTTATGTTGAGGGCTGGTTTTAGTGGTCCTCCATAGAGCGGATGGGAGGAGGTCCAACGTATCTCCAGCTGCAGAGTCCTGACAGGACCGGTGTGATGTCAAGGTCATGTGATCATCACATGGGATGTTGTATCTTGGGAGAGCAGGAACTCCCACATAGCTCCCAGAGGAGCTAAGGACTGTGCGGGTAAACTGCAGGTGAACCCTGCAAGTAAAGGACTCTTATGGACTGTGTTTTGTTTCTTTTACCGTTATGCCAGCAAGTCTCTGTTTATTTTGCTGAACCCAGCCAGTGTGTGCTTTGATTGTGGGCAGCATTCCAGGAACACGCATAGAGGCTGAGGACAACTGCGGGTCCTGGGTGAAATCTGCCATTCAGAGTGAGATGTCTGGCAGCATGGAGGGGCTTGTGAAACATGTCGTTCAGGTGCAGCAACAACATCAGCTCACCAGTCAACAACAGAATTTGTTGCAACAGGAGATGAATAATCTGTTCGCACAGCAGCTCAAGAACAGCTGCAGCAGTAGTGACAGCAGCAGGAAGCACTAACACGGCAAATGGAGCTCTTCGCAGACGTGGTTCATGTAAGACAGTGGTCTCTTCTCTGTCTCCAGGTGACGGTGCGCATGTCCGGAAAATGGTAAGACGAGCCATACAGAAAATGACCCCAGGTGACAAGCTACCACCAGAGCAGTGGGCAGAGGTGCTGGCCCCTTATTTGACTGGTGAAACCCAAAAGGCATATTACAACCTAGCCTTCCAGGATGCCCAAGAGTATGGCAAATTGAAAACTGAAATTCTGGCACACCTAGAAGTG
Organism: Ranitomeya variabilis; assembly: GCF_051348905.1. Classification (NCBI taxonomy): domain Eukaryota; kingdom Metazoa; phylum Chordata; class Amphibia; order Anura; family Dendrobatidae; genus Ranitomeya; species Ranitomeya variabilis. The sequence continues at coordinate 324,490,607 of NC_135237.1, read as the reverse complement.
ACAATGTCTGTAAGGGCTCAGTGAGTCCACCGCTGGGCGTATGTTAGCGACAAACCCCCACTCTCCCAGATGTTTGATCTGTTGCACCTGGTTCAAATGTGGCTGCAGCCAGAGACTTCCACTCCTGCCCAAATGGTTGAGCATATGGTGATGGACAAGTTCGTCCACTCCCTTCCCAGGCCAATACAGTCCTGGGTTGCCCAGGCCAACCCCCGGAATGCAGATGACTTGTTCAGCCTGGTTGAGAGATAACAGGTTGTGGAGAAGTCCCTGAGAAGAACATACCTTGCTACATCCTCGTACTGGAATACCCAAAAGGGGGTGGACTCACCACGGAGGGAAGCTAGACCCACAAGTGGCGGTATCCCAATCCTGCTGTTGTGAAGGATGTGGTCTGTTGGCGGTGTCACAATCCTGGGCACATAGCGGCCTGGTGTCATATGTCCCCTGAACCCATGAACTGCAGCCTAGGCAGGTGCTGCTCCTATTATGCTTATCTGGCCTGCAGTGTGGACTGTCAACCTGGGGAGGGTGCCCAGTCATGTGCTATGTCTATCAATGGGTTAATGGTTCTGGGACTGTTGGACTCTGGAAGTCTGGTGACCCTAATCAGCGCTGCACTGCCCCACTAGTTAGTCCCTAACAAGTTTGTGAGCATTCGCTGCATACACAGCCAGAGTAACCATGGGAACAGATTTTGGTGATAAGTCCCATGAGGTTGGAGTAGTAAAAGACTTAATATATCCTGTCATACTGGGGCAGGATTTTGCTCTGTTTTGGAATTTGTGGCAAAAGGGGGCCATACAGAGTGTCCCAGTCAAAAGCCAGGCCCCTCTGAAGGCAACTCCGTCAAAATCGGAGGAGTTTCCCCTATGCGTCCTCAGTAGAGAGGAGGATGAGACGGTAACAGAGGACCCAGTTTCCATAACTTAGAGGTGCCCGAAGAGAACTTTGGGACTGCTCAACTTCGGGATCTTATATTGAAGGGGGTACTTGAAAATGTGCCTGTATGTAACGGGGTTGCTCAAGAGCCGGGCACTGACACCAGGTTCCCTCATTTTGCAGTACATGGTGAGTTATTGAAACAGGTGACCAAACTAAGGGGAATAGAGATAGTAGAGCAGTTGCTTGTTCCAGGACCCTACCGGTGGAGTGTTTTAGACATGGCCAATTCGCATGTTTTGGGTGAAAATCTGGGGGTGGAGAAAACTCAGAAGTGAGTATTACAGACGTTCTATTGGCCAGGGTGTTACCGAGATATCCTGAATTATTGTAGGTCCTGCCCCACCTTTCAGATAACTGCTTATACTTCTCACTTCCGAAGCCCCTTAGTTCCCTTACCTGTGATAGAAATCCCCTTCAAGAGGATTGCTATGGACCTGGTAGGTCCCCTCGTTAAATCAGCATGCAGCCATCAGTACATTTTAGTGGTCATGGACTATGCGACCCTGTACCCAGAAGCAGTACCAATGAGGAACACTTCAGCTAAGTGTATCGCACGGGTGCTTGTCCATATGTTTGCCAGGACTGGCTTGCTCAAGGATATTTTGACGGACCAAGGGCCCTCGTTTATGAGCAAAGTGATGCTGGAGCTCTGTAGAGTCCTCCAGACTGCCCAGCTACGAACCTCCGTTTACCATTCGCAGACTGATGGGCTGGTGGAGCGCTTCAACAAGACTTTGAAGGCCATGCTCATGAAGGTTGTTGAGAAGGACAGACAGGACTGGGACTATCATCTCCCATTTCTGCTTTTTTATATCAGAGAAGTCCCACAGGCCTCCACTAGGTTCTCGCCATTCGAGTTCCTGTACGGCTGACATCTACGAGGGCTATTGGATATCACCAAGGAAGCCTGGGAAATCGAGGTCACACTGCACTGGATTGTCATTGAGTATGTTGACCAGCTGCAAGAAAGGATGGCACATGTAATGCCTATCATAAGGGAACATCTTCTCCAAGCACAGGAGGCCCAAGTGAGGGTATAGAACCGATCAGCAAGGCTAAGGCAATTCCAGCCCGGGACCGAGTGCTAGTACTTAGCCGTACGGTGGAGAGCAAACTCTTGGCAAAGTGGCAAGGCCTGTATGAAATAGTGAAAAAACTTGGAGACATGAAATTCAAGGTTTACCAGCCCGGTCGCAGGAAGCCGCACCAGGTATGCCATGTGAACCTACTCAAACATTGGCGGGACCATAAAAAGCTGGAAGCTCCTTGCCTGGGAGCCCGTCCCAAAGCCAAGATCGAGGAGGTCATGATTGTTGAGATGCTAACACTGGCCCAGAAGCAACAATGCTGAGATCTGCTGCAGCAGAACCGAGACCTGTTCTCGGAGTTGCCAGGGCACACACAGGTCATGGAGCACGATGTGAGAACATAGCCACATGTAAGGGTAAACCTCAAACCCAACAGAATCCACGAAGCACTCCAGGAGATAATCTCCAAGGAGGTGAAGAGAATGCTGGACCTCGGGGTGAGAGAGGAATCAAGAAGTGGCTGGTCAAATATCATCGCACTCATACCGAATCCCAATGGCAAATGGCAGTTTTGTAACAACACTGCAAGCTCAATGAGGTGTTCCTTTTTGATGCGTACCAAATTCCCTATGTGGATGAACTTATTGAGTGACTGGGACCCTCAAGGTAAGTCACAACCCTCGACCTGACAAAGGGAAAATTGCAGATACCCATGTGCCAGAGTGCCAAGTAGAAGATGGCCTTCTAGACGCCAGATGGGTGTTTACAGTAAACCTTGATGTCCTTTGGACTACAGTGCCCCAGCTACCTTCCAGAGGGCGATGGATCGAATCTTGGCTCCACATAAGACATATGTTGCAGCCTACTTGGATGACATTGTCATCTTTAGCCCTGACTGGAGTTCACACCTGCCCAAGGTACAGGCGATCCTTTATGCATTCAGGAAAACAGGATTCACCATAAATCCTAAGAAGTGTGCCATAGGAAAGGAAGAGGCTAGGTACACAGTCTACATTGTCGAGAGAGGCGAAATCAAGCCCTAGTTGAATAAAATTCGGCAATTCGTGAGTGGTCGTAACCACTCTCCAAGGAAGTGATGGCATTTCTTGGGATTGTGTGGTAATACCGGCATTTTTTATCCTGAACTTTGACATAATTGTTGCACCATTAACAGATCTCCTTGTGGGCACCATTCAATGATGGACTTCTGACACAGAGATGTGTTTCAAGAGCTGAAGTGGGTTCTGTGCAAGCATCTGGTTCTGGTCGCCCAGACTTTAGCAAGAAATTCATGGTCCAGACAGATGCTTCAGAGGTTGGGTTGGGAGCCGTGATGTCACAGGAAATCAATGAAGAAGAGCATCCCATCCTGTATCTAAGCTGGAAACTCTCATCTTGCAAAAAGATCTGTACAATAGTGGAGAAAGAATGCTTAGCCATAAAGTGGGTGGTCGACACTGTGAAATACTACCTGCTAGGCCGTAAGTTTACGTTAGTGTCGGACCACGCCCCTCTGAGATGGTTGAGAGAGAAGAAGGGTAAGAATGGCAGGGTAACTAGATGGTTCTTAGCCCTTTAAGACTTCACTTTCTACATAGAGCATAGGCTAGGGAAGTTACATTGCAATGCAGATGCTCTCTCTTCCAAATTCCGTTTAGTGTCTGAAAGTGCCAAAACCCCTGGTTTGGTCAAAGGGGGGGAATATGTGATAGGGTCACTGGCACAGTGTATGAAGGGAGATATGTGTCACTGCGCATATTAGCATCACTGATGTAAAACCAGAATAGTTTTCCTCCAGCACGCTATGTGTGGAGAGAGTTAAGTTATGTTATGGGATGGATTTAGTGGACCTCTACAGGGGGTCCACCGTATCTCCACCTGCAGAGTCCTGACAGACCCTGTGTGATGTCAAGGTCATGTGATCATCACACGGGGTGTTAAATACCTGGCCATGAGAGTCAGTGGGTGTCGTGTCTTAGGTCTTGGGAAAGCAGGAACTCCCACACAGCTCCCGAAGGAGCTAAGGACTGGGCGGGTTAACTGAAGGTGAACCTTGCAGGTAAAGGACTCTTATGGACTGTGTTTTGTTTATTTTACTCTTATGCCAGCCAGGCTCTGATTATTTTGCTGAACACTGCCAAGGTTTATGCTATCTACAATAAACCAGCAGGTGATCTTCTACCAGAACGGTTCCTGTGTCTACCTAGGAAAGCAGCTGAGCGTGGCAACCCCTGACAATATATATATATATATATATATATATATACACTCACCGGCCACTTTATTAGGTACACCATGCTAGTAACGGGTTGGACCCCCTTTTGCCTTCAGAACTGCCTCAATTCTTCGTGGCATAGATTCAACAAGGTGCTGGAAGCATTCCTCAGAGATTTTGGTCCATATTGACATGATGGCATCACACAGTTGCCGCAGATTTGTTGGCTGCACATCCCAAAGATGCTCCATACAAGGCAGGATGGATCCATGCTTTCATGTTGTTTACGCCAAATTCTGACCCTACCATCCGAATGTCGCAGCAGAAATCGAGACTCATCAGACCAAGCAACGTTTTTCCAATCTTCTACTGTCCAATTTCGATGAGCTTGTACAAATTGTAGCCTCAGTTTCCTGTTCTTAGCTGAAAGGAGTGGTACCCGGTGTGGTCTTCTGCTGCTGTAGCCCATCTGCCTCAAAGTTCGACGCACTGTGCGTTCAGAGATGCTCTTAGGCCTACCTTGGTTGTAACGGGTGGCGATTTGAGTCACTGTTGCCTTTCTATCAGCTCGAACCAGTCTGCCCATTCTCCTCTGACCTCTGGCATCAGCAAGGCATTTCCGCCCACAGAACTGCCGCTCACTGGATTTTTTTTCTTTTTCGGACCATTCTCTGTAAACCCTAGAGATGGTTGTGCGTGAAAATCCCAGTAGATCAGCAGTTTCTGAAATACTCAGACCAGCCCTTCTGGCACCAACAACCATGCCACGTTCAAAGGCACTCAAATCACCTTTCTTCCCCATACTGATGCTCGGTTTGAACTGCAGGAGATTGTCTTGACCATGTCTACATGCCTAAATGCACTGAGTTGCCGCCATGTGATTGGCTGATTAGAAATTAAGTGTTAACAAGAAGTTGGACAGGTGTACCTAATAAAGTGGCCGGTGAGTGTATATATATATATATATATATATATGCCGTACAGACCAAAAGTTTGGACACACCTCATTTAAAGATTCTTCTGTATTTTCATGACTATGGAAATTGTACATTCACACTGAAGGCATCAAAACTATAAATTAACACATGTGGAATTGTATACTTAGCAAAAAAATGTGAAACAACTGAAATTATGTCTTATATTCTAGGTTCTTCAAAGTAGCCACCTTTTGCTTTGATGACTGCTTTGCACACTCTTGGCATTCTCTTGATAAGCTTCAAGAGGTAGTCACCGGGAATGGTCTTCCAACAATCTTGAAGGGGTTCCCAGAGATGCTTAGCACTTGTTGGCCCTTTTGCCTTCACTCTGAGGTCCAGCTCACCCCAAACCATCTCGATTGGGTTCAGGTCTGGTGATTGTGGAGGCCAGTTCATCTGGCATAGCACCCCATCACTCTCCTCCTTGGTCAAATAGCCCTTACACAGCCTGGAGGTGTGTTTGGGGTCATTGTCCTGTTGAAAAATAAATGATGGTCCAACTAAACGCAAACCGGATGGAATAGCATGCCGCTGCAAGATGCTGTGGTAGCCATGCTGGTTCAGTATGCCTTCTATTTTGAATAAATCCCCAAGAGTGTCACCAGCAAAGCACCCCCACACCATCACACCTCCTCCTCCATGCTTCACGGTGGGAACCAGGCATATAGAGTCCATCCGTTCACCTTTTCTGCGCCGCACAAAGACACGGTGGTTGGAACCAAAGATCTCAAATTTGGACTCATCAGTAGTGTTGAGCATTCCGATACCGCAAGTATCGGGTATCGGCCGATATTTGCTGTATCGGAATTCCGATACCGAGATCCGATACTTTTGTGGTATCGGGTTTCGGTATCGAAACAACATTAATGTGTAAAAGAAAGAATTAAAATAAAAAATATTGCTATACTCACCTCTCCGACGCAGCCTGGACCTCACCGAGGGAACCGGCAGCGTTGTTTGCTTAAAATGCGCGCTTTTCCTTCCTTCCGTGACGTCACGGCTTCTGATTGGTCGCGTGCCGCCCATGTGGCCGCGACGCGACCAATCACAGCAAGCCGTGACGTAATTTTCAGGTCCTTCTAGGCATTCAGTATTTTAAAATTACGTCCCGGCTTTGTGATTGGTCGCGTCGCGGTCACATGGGCGACGCGACCAATCACAAGCTGTGGCGTCACGGGAGGCAGGAGACGCGCGCATTTTAAAATGCGCGCGTGTCCAGCCTCCCGTGACGTTACGGCTTGTGATTGGTCGCGTCGCCCATGTGACCGCGACGCGACCAATCACAAGCCAGAACGTAATTTTAAAATCCTGAAGGACCTGAAATTACGTCACGGCTTGCTGTGATTGGTTGCGTCGCGGCCACATGGGCGACGCGACCAATCACAAGCCGTGACGTCACGGGAGGCTGGACACGCGCGCATTTTAAAATGCGCGCGTCTCCTGCCTCCCGTGACGTCACGGCTTGTGATTGGTCGCGTCGCCAATGTGACCGCGACGCGACCAATCACAAAGCCGGAACGTAATTTTAAAATACTGAATGCCTAGAAGGACCTGAAAATTACGTCACGGCTTGCTGTGATTGGTCGCGTCGCGGCCACATGGGCGGCACGCGACCAATCAGAAGCCGTGACGTCACGGAAGGAAGGAAAAGCGCGCATTTTAAGCAAACAACGCTGCCGGTTCCCTCGGTGAGGTGAGTATAGCAATATTTTTTATTTTAATTCTTTATTTTACACATTAATATGGTTCCCAGGGCCTGAAGGAGAGTTTCCTCTCCTTCAGACCCTGGGAACCATCAGGAATACCGTCCGATACTTGAGTCCCATTGACTTGTATTGGTATCGGGTATCGGTATCGGATTAGATCCGATACTTTGCCGGTATCGGCCGATACTTTCCGATACCGATACTTTCAAGTATCGGACGGTATCGCTCAACACTACTCATCAGACCAAAGCACAGATTTCCACTGGTCTAATGTCCATTCCTTGTGTTATTTAGCCCAAACAAGACTCTTCTGCTTGTTTCCTGTTCCTAGCAGTGGTTTCCTAGCAGCTATTTTACCATGAAGGCCTGCTGCACAAAGTCTCCTCTTAACAGTTGTTGTAGAGATGTGTCTGCTGCTAGAAGTCTGTGTGATCTCTAATCTGAGCTGCTGTTAACCTGCAATTTCGGAGGCTGGCGACTCGGATAAACTTATCCTCAGAAGCAGAGGTGACCCTTGGTCTTCCTTTCCTGGGGCGGTCCTCATGTGAGCCAGTTTCTTTGTAGCGCTTGATGGATTTTGCCACTGCACTTGGAAACATATATATATATATATATATATATATATATATATATATATATATATATATATATATATATATGTGCAGTACTGGGGTCCTGAGTTCAATTCCCACCAAGGACAACATCTGCAAAGAGTTTGTATGTTCTCCCAGTGTTTGCATAGGGCTCCTCTTGGGACTCCGGTTTCCTCCCACACGTCAAATAAATACTGATAGGGAATCTAGGTTGTGAGTCCCAGTGGGGAAAGGATGATGATGTCTGTTACGGACACACGCTACTACAAAAAATTGGAGTCGGATCCTACACAGGACTATTACAAGGAACTAAACAAGTTGGTATCTTGTCTGCCTGATGCATCCATAAGAGCCGATGTCCTGATACCAGAAAGTCCAAGAACAGGGACATTTTACAAGCTTCCCAAAATCCACAAATCTGGAAATTCAGGAAGACCAATTATTTCATGTGTGGGCACTAGAGTTGAGCGACTTTTACTTTTTTCGGATCGAGTCAGGTTTCGCGAAACCTGACTTTGTCAAAAGTCGGGTCGGGTGAAATTGGCCGATTATTGCGAAAAGTCGGGGGCCGACTGAAACACGAAACCCAATGCTAGTCAATGGGGAATCAAAGTCGGCAGTGAGTGGAGGACAGGAAAACACCTACAGTGCCCATTTTAATGCCAAAAACATCAATTCTTAATACTTAAGCTTGTCAGTCTTAATTTACTTCATAATAATAGTTAGGCATTGAAAACTGGGGGTCATTTGGCTAAAGTTGTGGGGGGTAGGGCTGGCTCAAGATATTCGTGGGCCCAGGAAACGCGGAATACGTCACGGCGGTGGAGCAGGGAGAGGTAAGTAATTCAACTTTGCAAGTGCTGTGATCCTGAGCAAGCAGTGGGGGCCCACTCGGCATTGGCACTGGCACAGGGCCCCTCATAGTACGGCGGTGTGTTTGACGGCGGGTGGCACCTCCCACCGGCAAAGACACTTTTGCGTACTATGAGGGTCCCTGTGCCAGTGACGTCGCCAACGAGTATGCCCCCCACCTGATGAAGGAACCTGCACTTTCATCTGCACCTTCCTCTTTGTCCCCGTGTAAGGTGGTATAGTATGCGGGAAGGGGAACCTGACTTTCAGCAGGGTCAGATTCTGGCTGTGTAGAGTGCAAGGGGAATGTAGTGGTCTGGGTCAATGTACCAGCAGACTCATCTAGCAGTGGCTGGACAATGGGCAGGATGAGGAGGAAACACAGATATAGGCCCAAATAATAAAGTGGGCTAAATGCAGTTCAAATGTGGTAACAGAACTAAACAGGCGGCATTGCTTTGTTCACTGGAGGACAACTGTAATGAGTGGCAGACACAGTTAGTAGGCCCAAATAATAAAGTAGGCTAAATGCAGTTCAAAATTGGTAACAGGACTAAACAGGCGGCATTGCTTTGTTCAGTGAAGGACAACTGTAATGAGCGGCAGACACAGTTAGTAGGCCCAAATAATAAAGTAGGCTAAATGCAGTTCAAAATTGGTAACAGGACTAAACAGGCGGCATTGCTTTGTTCAGTGGAGGACAACTGTAATGAGTGGCAGACACAGTTAGTAGGCCCAAATAATAAAGTGGGCTAAATGCAGTTCAAATGTGGTAACAGGACTAAACAGGCGGCATTGCTTTGTTCAGTGGAGGACAACTGTAATGAGGGGCAAACACAGTTAGTAGGCCCAAATAATAAAGTGGGCTAAATGCAGTTCAAATGTGGTAACAGAACTAAACAGGCGGCATTGCTTTGTTCAGTGGAGGACAACTGTAATGAGCGGCAGACACAGTTAGTAGGCCCAAATAATAAAGTAGACTAAATGCAGTTCAAAATTGGTAACAGGACTAAACAGGCGGCATTGCTTTGTTCAGTGGAGGACAACTGTAATGAGCGGCAGACACAGTTAGTAGGCCCAAATAATAAAGTAGGCTAAATGCAGTTCAAAATTGGTAACAGGACTAAACAGGCGGCATTGCTTTGTTCAGTGGAGGACAACTGTAATGAGTGGCAGACACAGTTAGTAGGCCCAAATAATAAAGTGGGCTAAATGTCTGCCAAAAAATTGTTCATAAATAAACAGGTGGCATAGCTAGGTACAGGGGTGGGCTCCTCTGCTGAGTAGCAGACAGTGGTAGTAGGCGCAAAGTATTACCTGGTCTAAATGGAGGCCAGGGACCCTGTATATTTTAACTATCATCTACCATTTCAACAAATTTGTATTGGCAGTGCCATTGAAGGATTTAACAGCCCAGACTAAACAGTGATGGAGCAGGGAGAGGTAAGTATTGCAAGTGGTAGAGCACTGTTCGAGCTGGGGGGGAACACTGTCTCGTGGGCGGCGGTACTGGCACAGGTCCCCTCATATTACGACAGTGTGTCTGACGTTGGTTGTGCACCACCACCGTCAGAGACACTTCATTGTACTATGAGGGACCCTGTGCCAGTGCCGTTGCCCAAGAGTGGGCACACCCACCAGTCCAGGCAAACGGCACTCGCACGGGTGCTTGTGCCAGGTGGTGACCACGGCCCTGTGGGGGGAGTCAGCCTATTTAGGGAGATATAAAAATGGCCTATGGTGGACATTCAGCAGCTGCAAATGGAGGAATTGGAGCAGTCAGTAAGAGGAGGCCAAAAGCAAGACTTTTTTCAGGCAAGCTACGTGTCAGCAGGGGAAGGTGGGGCCAAATAATTTGAAATCCATAATTGGTTCATTTTAATGAAGGTTAGATCATCAACATTTCGGGTAGCCAGACGCGGTTTTTTTTCGGTCAGTATTGAACCAGCAGCACTGAAGACTCTTTCTGATAGCACACTAGCAGCAGGGCAAGCGAGCTCCTGTAATGCATATTCTGCCAATTCAGGCCAGGTGTCTATTTCAGATGCCCAGTAATCAAAGGGGAATGACCTGTGATGGAGAACATCGATAAGGGAGGAAAAGTAGTTCGTAACCATACTGGAGAATCGGTGCAGCAGTGCCTGTCGTGTCAGCAGTCATTGTGAAATCACTCCACAACCTGGTCATAAAACCCCTCTGTCCAACGCCACTTCGGATTTGTGCACCTCTAACACCTCTGCCATGTTGCCCCCTACGGCTCATGTGAGAACCATCACCGCCGCTGTGTGCTGGGAATGCCTGAACCAAACGGTCTACAAGAGTTGCTTGTTTGGTAGCCAATATTTGCTCAAGGTTCTCATGTGGCATGATATTTTGTAATTTTCCTTTATATCGTGGATCCAGGAGGCAGGCCAACCAGTAATCGTCATCGGTCATCATTTTGATAATGCGGGGGTCCCTTTTTAGGATACGCAAGGCATACTCAGCCATGTGGGCCAATGTTCCAGGTGTCAATTCACTGCTTGTGCTAGGTTGAAGAGCACTTTCTTGCAAATCAACATCACTTGTCTCCCGCAAAAACCCTGTACCTGACCTTGCAACGCCACCAGTTTCTATTGCCCCCTGAGAAGCATCCTCCTCCCATAAATATTCATCCCCATCATCCTCCTCCTCTTCGTCCGCCACCTCGTCCAGGACAGTTCCCTGAGCAGACAATGGCTGACTCATCAAGGCTTCCCTCCTCCTCGGCTGCAGACGCCTGCTCCTTAATGTGTATCAAACTTTGCATCAGCAGACGCATTAGTGGGATGCTCATGCTTATGATGGCGTCGTCTGCACTTTCCAGCCATGTGCATTCCTCAAAACACTGAAGGACTTGACAGAGGTCTTGTAGCTTCGACCACTGAACACCAGACAACTCCATGTCTGCCATCCAAGTGCCTGCCCGTGTAAGTCTATCCTCCCACAAATAAATGACAGCACGCGTCTGTTCACACAGCCTCTGAACCATGTGCAGTGTGGAGTTCCACCTTGTTGCAACGTCGATTATTAGGCGGTGCTGGGGAAGATTCAGCGATCGCTGATGGTTCAGCATATGACTGGAGTGTACGGGCGACCGGTGGATGTGCGAGCAAAGTCTTCGCAGCTTCAGGAGCAGGGCTGGTAACCCCGGATAATTTTTCAGGAAGCACTGCACCACCAGGTTCAAGGTGTGAGCCAGGCAAGGTATGGGTTTCAGTTCTGAAAGGGCTATGGCAGCCATAAAATTCCTTCCGTTATCACTGACTACCTTGCCTGCCTCAAGATGTACACTGCCCAGCCATGACTGAGTTTCTTGCTGCAAGTACTCAGCCAGTACTTCCGCGGTGTGTCTGTTGTCGCCCAAACGCTTCATTTGTAACACAGCCTGCTGTCGCTTACGACTAGCTGTTCGATAATGGGACACCTCGTGTGCAACACTGGCAGCTGCGGATGGAGTGGTCGTGCAACTGCGCTCTGTGGACGAGCTTTCGCTTCTGGAGGAGGAGGAAGAAGAGGAGGATGGGTGGCAAACGCCTACAGCCAACTGTTTCCTAGACCGTGGGCTAGGCAGAACTGTCCCACTATGGCTGTCCCCTGTGGACCCTGCATCCACCACATTAACCCAGTGCGCCGTGATGGACAAGTAACGTCCCTGGCCATGCCTACTGGTCCATGCATCTGTTGTGAACTGCACCTTTGCACTGACTGATTGCCTCAGTGCATGGATAATGCGGTCTTTGACATGCTGGTGGAGGGCTGGGATTGATTTTCTCGCAAAGAAGTGCCGACTGGGTAGGTCATAGCGTGGTACTGCTTAGGCCATCAGGTCTTTAAAAGCTTTGCTTTCAAGCAACCGGTAGGGCATCATCTCTAACAAGATTAGTATAGCAATGTGGGCATTCAAACCCTGTGTACGCAGATGAGAGGATGAGTACTTTCTTTTCCTAATGAGAGTCTCTTGTAGGGTGAGCTGGACTGCAGAGCTGCATATGGTGGAACTAGCGGTGGTGGTGGTGGTGAACATGGCGGATTGAGAGAGGGTTGGTGATGGTATTCTTGATGTTGGCCTACATACAGTGTTTCCTACCAATAACCTTGTGATTCCCTGACTGCTTTGGCCTTGCGACGATACTTCCACATTTGCTGCTGGTGGTGTCCTAACCAGTGGGCTTACAGTGAGGGAAGCAATGTAGCGTTGCTGACTACCTTCATTCTGAGCAGGTGCACCAACGATACGGGACGTTTGGTAGTTAGTCCAGGCTTGCAAGTGCATGCTGGTTAAATGTCTAAGCATGCACGATGTACTTAAATTTTGAAGATTCTTCCCTCTGCTTAAGGTCTTTGAGCATTCCTTACAGATAACTTTTGACTGATCATTCGGATCTTGGTTAAAAAATTGCCACACTGCACTCTTCCTACTATTGAATACCTTTTCAGGCATTGCACGCTGTGCTACTTTCACCGGATGGCCACGCTGTCCTAAAACTGTTTTTGTTTTTGACAAACATTTTTGGCCTGAGACGGGCCTGCCAGATGACAGCTGTTGCGATGTAGATGGCTGCTGCGGATCATCCTCCTCCGCTTCTGAGCTACTGGCAGCGACACCCTCTTCCCCCAATGGCTGCCAATTGGGGTCAACAACTGGGTCATCTATCACCTCCTCTTCAATGTCATGTGCACCTTCCTCTGTGTCACCGTGTAAGGTGCTGACTAACTTCAATTTGAGCAGGTGCATCAACGGTACGGGAAGTTTGGTAGTTAGTCCATGCTTCCAAGTGCCTGCTGGTTAGATGTCTACGCATGCACGTTGTATTTAAACTTTGTAGATTCTTCCCTCTGCTAAAGGTCTTGGAGCATTTCTTACATATAACTTTGGACTGATCATTCGGATCTTGGTTAAAAAATTGCCACACTGCACTTGTCCTACTATGGAATACCTTTTCAGGCTTTGCACGCCGTGCTACTGTCACCGGATTGCAACGCTGTCCTATACCTGTTGTGGTTTTTGACACACGTTTTGGGCCTGATGTGGGCCTGCCAGATGACAGCTGTTGCGATGTTGATGCCTGCTGCGGCTCATCCTCCTCCGCTTCAGAGCTACTGCCAGTGGCACCCTGTTCCACCAATGGCTGCCAATTGGGGTCCACAACTGGGTCATCTATCACCTCCTCTTCAATGTCATGTGCACCTTCCTCTGTGTCACCGTGTAAGGTGCTATAGCGTTCGGGACAGGGCACCATAGTCTCATCAGGGTCAGATTCTGGCTCAGTATACTGCGAGGGCAATGTAGTGATCTGTCAATGGAACAGCATAATAATCTAGCTGTGGCTGTGCATCAGTGCACTCCATGTCCGATTCATCTTGTAATGGGCAGTTAACAATTTCCCTTTCTAACCCAGGCACGGTATGTGTAAAGAGCTCCATGGAGTAACCTGTAGTGTCGCCTGACGCATCCTTCACTTTTGGTTTGGGTGAAGGACACAAGGAAATGTCTTGTTCCTGACCGGGAGCATCCACTGACGACTCGCTACTTTTATATTTGGAAGGAGGAGGCGAAAGAGCTAGAGGCTGAGTCAGCAAGGAAAGCCAAAACTTTTTCCTGCTGCTCTGGCTTTAAAAGCTGTTTTCCTACTCCCAGATAAGGGAGCCTTCGAGGCCTTGTGTAGCCTGACGATGACGCTGGCTCAACACCTCCAGCCTTAGGTGCTATTGTGCTTTTGCCACTACCACCAGATGCACCACCACCACCACCACCATCAGTACCAGCGGGCAACGACCGCCCACGGGCTCTTCCACCAGACTTCCTCATTTTTTGGAAAATCTAACCAAAATAACAACCATTATATGGTACTGTAAAACAAGGTAGAAGGTGTATATCAACTTGTTGAGAATTTAAATCTCCCTTTTTTTGGGGAGACTGAACCAAAACTCAGGCCCAGTGTATAAAACAACACAATGTAAGTGGCAGAAAGTGGCTGGAAGATATATGAAAAAATACAAGGACTGTAGTACAATTTCAATCTCCCTACAATGATCTCAGGACAAGTATGGCAGCAATAAAAAAGACTGCTGCACACAAAAGTGTGGACAAATAAACAAGATAACTGTGCTGAAAGGAGCAACAGGATTTTTGCTTTTAAAAAAGCAGTTGGTTTGCACAGCAGCGTGCAAACAGCAATGCAGCTATCAGGGAGCCTTATAAGGCAACCTAATAAGCTACAGAGCTGATGCACAAAAATATAGCCTCCACTGTCCCTGCAAAAAAAAAGGTGGTGTTGGACAGTGGAAATCGCTACAGCACAAGCGGTTTGGGGGTTAATCTTCCCTCCCTAACTATATCCCTTCTTCTGATGAAGCTGCAGCAACCTCTCCCTATGCTAAGATCGGCAGAAGTAAGATGGCGGTTGGCGTGCACGCCCCTTTATACCCCCTGTGATGCCGCAGAAAACAAGCCAATCACTGTCATGCCCTTCTCTAAGATGGTGGGGACTGAGACCTATGTCATCACGCTGCCCACACTCTGCGTCCTCCTTCATTGGCTGAAAAATGGCGGTGAAAGAGTCATATGAAACGCGACTTTGGCGCGGAGATCGCCGACCTCATGGCCGATCCCACACTAGGATCGGGTCGGGTTTCATGAAACCCGACTTTGCCGAAAGTCGGCGATTTTTTTTAATTTTTCAGATCCATTTCGCTCAACCCTAGTGGGCACCCTTACTGAGCAGGTATCTGGATGGGTAGAGGGAATTCTTAAACCCCTGGTAAAGGATACACCCAGCTTCATTCAGGACAGAACTGACCTATGGAATAAACTATCAGCAATAGGTCCTCTACCAGAAGGAACCATCCTGGCCACCATGGATGTGGAATCTTTGTACTCCAATATCCCACATCAGGATGGATTAAATGCCTGCAAATTCTTCCTGGAAAACACAGGGACTGATGCGGATTCTGTGGTGAAACTTATAAAATTCATCCTCACCCACAATTACTTTGAATTTGACAACAAGATCTATCTGCAGGAGACTGGCACAGCAATGGGAAGTAAAATAGCCCCACAGTATGGAAATCTTTTCATGGCCAAGCTTGAAAGTGACTTCTTGTCCTCATGTCCCATCAGGCCTCAGGTCTACTACCACTACATTGATGATATTTTAATCATCTGGACGGAGTCTGAGCCACATCTAAAGACGTTCCATGGACAGTTTAATCAATTTACCTACCATCAACTTGACACTCAACTACTCCTGTACTGAAATTAACTTTTTGGACACCATCATTAAGCTGCAGAACAATAAAATAGAGACATCCCTGTATCAGAAGCCAATCGACCGTCCAACATACCTTAAATGGGACAGTTTCCATTCAAAACACATACAAAACTCTATTGTCTACAGCCAAGCCATCAGATACAATCGTATATGTTCCATCCCAATGGATAGGGATGAACACCTTGGTCGCCTAAGAAAGACCTTTTTGAATCAGGGCTACCATCCAAGAACAATTGAAAACCAGATTACAAGGGTAATTCTGCCTCATGTCACCTGTCTTATCCATGTTTTGTTTTTTTCTCTGTGCTATGTTGTTCATAAATATGTGATTCTCCAGAATTTCTTTTAGTCTTTGC
This sequence comes from Ranitomeya variabilis, assembly GCF_051348905.1. NCBI lineage: Eukaryota > Metazoa > Chordata > Amphibia > Anura > Dendrobatidae > Ranitomeya > Ranitomeya variabilis. Next base: position 324,474,643 of record NC_135237.1, on the reverse strand, counting down.
CTGGTGTAGTCTCGAAAGCTTGCAATTTGTTACCATCTTTTGAGTTAGCCATTAAAAGGTATCAACCACTGAGGACTCTCAATTCTAAATATTTTTGTAAAGGGTTGTGGAATTAATGGTGCTATATAAGTGAGTAAAATAAATATATGGATACTGTTATGGACCTGGTGGTTAGGTGCACCAAGAATGACCTGATAGTTAAACACGGAATAGGAACGAGCTCTGGGGAAATGGGAACTCTGCTGACCGCAAACCCTACTCCTATCAACACAACTAGAAATAGCCGTGGAGCGTGCCTGACTCTGCCTAGACGCCTCTTCACAGCCTAAGAGCTAACTACCCCTAAAGAAAGGAAACAAAGCCTCACTTGCCTCAGAGAAATTTCCCCAAAGGTAAAAGCAGCCCCCCACAAGTATTGACTGTGAGTTAAGAGGAAATCACAAACACAGGATGAAATAGGCTTTAGCAAAGAGAGGCCAGTCTAACTAAACAGATTGAGGATAGAAAAGGGATCTTTGCGGTCAACACAACAAACTACAAAAACCACGCAGAGTGTGCAAAAAATACCCCCGCACGACTCACGGTGCGGTGGTGCCACTCTGCACCCCCAGAGCTTCCAGCTAGCCAGGCAGTTTCATGATAGCAAGCTGGACTAGAACTTAGCAAGAAAAACAATAAGTAACAAATGAACAAACCGGAACTTAGCTTTTGCTGGAGTAGTCAGGTCCTCAGAAAGATCCAGGAGAGATCTGAACCAGTACTAGAACATTGACAGCTGGCATGGAGTAATGATCTGAGTGGAGTTAAATAGAGAATCCAGCCTAGCCCTAAACGAGGGCAGGTGGGGAAGGAATCTCAGAACCAGCAGCTCCACTCACAGCCACCAGAGGGAGTCCACGGACAGAACTCACCGAAGTACCATTCATGACCACAGGAGGGAGTTCGAGAACGGAATTCACAACAGGATACACTGTAATTTTCGAATTGTAAGACGCACTTCTTTTCCTGAAAATTTAGGCAAAAAATGGTGGTGCATCTTATAATCCAAATATAACAGCTGCGGTGGAGCGGGATCCAATGAGGCAGGGTCACTTCTGCAGGAAGCTGGTGGCGGTGACAGGACTGGGGCAAAACTGCAAATCACAGGCTGGAAGCAGGGGGTGTTCGGTGGTGCGAGGCTGCGGCAGGCTCCAGGGTTTTACAAAATGTCAGCAGAGTCCCCGCACTTCCCATCATTTTCACTGTGGTGGACTTCGGGAAAATGGTCGCCAAAGGCAGCCCATGCACAGATTGAGATCTCAGCTCCTGAGATCTCAATCTACATATGCGCCGCCTCCAGCGCACTGCCAAGCACCCCATCCTCCCAACTCAAAGCCCAAAGCATTGCCCCACTCCCCCTCAGCCGCTAACTTCCCACCCACACCCCTGGTAAGCGACTGTAAAAGCAGACTATAAGATGCACCAGCATTTTGTTAAAAAACTAAATTCCTATTTTCCGCTCCAAAATTTGGGTGCGTCTTATGGTCTGGTACATCTTATATTCCACAAAATATGGTATATATTTTCAGTACTAAGCAGAAGTTTTATACAGGAAGAGTCCTGCTGAGTTAAATCAAAAACTTGTAAGTTTGCCTAGAAGAATTTATACTTTGATGCTGGCTAAGGGTGGTCACTCCAAATATTGATTTGATTTTTAGATTTATTTTTTGTTCATTCATTTTGCGGTATGTGAATTGATAAAAAATAAATTAATTATTAAAGCATCAAAATTAATGGTTCTATATTTAAAGCATTCATAATGTACAGCATTTTTTCCACACCTACCTAAAACTTTTGCACAATGCTGTATACATAGCTCCAGAAAACACCAACAAAATTCAGTGATGAGCACAGTGACAGAACACTGCTCACAGCATCACAACTTGCTACATATGACATAAGTTTAGAGAAATTCAAAGCAATATGTCACCGTTTACCAAATGTTGCAGGAGGCTATGAAAAGAAATCAATTATTTAATCAAAACCGGAATTTCCCATAAGACAAATCCAGAATTACAGTAGAGTGAGTCGAAAAAAATGTATATTTAATTTGTGCACAATCATTTTGTAACTAAATGCTTTATCTGTTTAACTGTCTCTTACATGACTTGCTGCAACTGGGATAACATGGGAGAACATGTCACATAGTTTATTTTCATTGTTTTTACTACAGAACATAGTTACAAAAATGTTTCCCTAAGGCTGCTTTCAGAAGTATTATGTGACTATTACCTGGCCATGGATCTGTAATGTTTTCTTCAGCTTGTAACATAATATATTGCAGTGCTGCGTGCTTCTAATCTAATCTAATCTAATCTAATCTAGAGTAACACCAAAAGTACGTTTTCCATGACTGCATATGGCCAATATGGCTTCTTCTTACCTGCCACCACCATTACGCACTACTCGTGTAGGGAAAAAACGCCACCCCCTTTAAAATCAAAACACTACTCATTAAACTCTTTGGATAATTTTGGCCACAGCAGCCAGTTTATTAACAAACAATAACATAAACATTTATTTAAACATTAAATATTAATATGTAATTCTTATGCAAAAAATGAGGGGAGGGTTCTTGGAGCTCTCAAATATCTGGCTTAAAATATTTTAGCAAAACCAAAAAGAACTTCAACCACCACTTTACCCTCAGCCGTGCACCACCAGCTCGAGGGCATCATAAATCCCGTTCCGGGAAAAATGAACCGCCAACCAGCTCCCAGGGTAAAAATCCTGTCCAGAGTCCGAAACCAAAATGCCTGATCAACCGACACAATTTTAACTGTCCAGAATTTTACTTACAATTCCTTCCCCGCTGAATCAGCGTCAACTCCAAGAACCGCACCCCCCGCCAACCACGAACAGCCCTGACCACCTCAGGCTCGTGAATGCCCCAACACTGCCAAGGCTCTCTCAATACCTTCCTGTATTGCAAGTGCCCACAAATCAATTCCAATCTCATTTAAATGAACCCCGTCCTCTCTCCAAAAGTTACCAACCCCTGTTTCTAATTCAAAGTGCCTTACACTTATCCCCCCATTCCTGGAAACAAAATTCGCAATGGCTCTATTCAACTTCACCCTAGCCCTATTAATCCCTTTTGCAGACCGGGCTGACCTCCAATTTTGTCGGGGAACAATTCCTGACCACACAGTCAGCACCCCTGGAAACGACGTCCACAACCGGAGGAAGTCAAAACGAATGTCCCTGATCAACTCCCTCACCAGTTTTGCGCCCAAATCATTCCCCCCCATATGCACCACCAAAATGTCAGGTGCTCTATCCAAACGGGAGGCTTGGGAAAAACATGACAAAGCCCTGTTAAAAACCATCCCACGATGCCCTGACCACCGAACAACAACTTGATTCCTGCTAAAGCCTAATTGCCTACCGTCCGGCCTCACGTCCGACCAAAGCGCCTCCCCAATACACAAATGAGTGTCCAAATATCCAGGCTAAATACGGGTCTCAACCTGAAATACATAACAACAGGAACCGTTAATCCCCAATACGCTTCCAAGCACCTTTCCGGGCACATCAAAGACCCAACAACTCTACCCAGAACCACATGCTTACCTGCACCCGCCTGATCTGTTTTTGAACGCCGAATCCAAAAAGCAATCCCCACCGCCCAAAATTCCACATCCTGAGCTAAAGGGCCACCCACCCTGTCCCTGCTGCGGGACACTAATTCACCTATTTGCATTGCCCCTAAAAACGCCAAAGAAAAGGCTAACTTAAACAATGCTGCTTCGAAATGAGAGCAACAAATCATTTCCAAAACTATCCCTAAGCGTTCGAGCATGCTAAACGATATAGGCCTATGTCTGTCAACACTCCGGTTGCATTTTTGGAAACCTTTTAACGCCTGCTTTGCCAAAAAATTCTTTGTCATATCAACCGAGTCCTCTAACTTAAAACCAAAAGCAAGACCAGCCATAAATTTATTAACCTTAGAAATTAACCATCCGATATCCGCCGCCTTGCCAACCAAGCATAAAACCACTAACGTCCTATCTTCCTCAGATACTAATGCTCCCCACTGTACCACCCAACTTTGCTATATTTGCCACGATGCTTCATATGACGCCCAGGTCTGGCTTGTAACTGACGCTCGAATCAACCGTCCTGCTCTTCCGTAAGAATCTGCCACAAGTGCGAAGGGTAAACCGCTCCTGAGGCCTCCAAGTCTGGCACTGTAAACCAGATAAAGCATCCGCTATAGAATTTTGCACACTTAGCATGTGTACCACAGAAATTCAAGCATTTAATTCCAGACACCGCAAAACGAGTTCTCTCACCAACTTAATCAAAGGGGGAGAAGAAGCGGACAGGGTGTTGTTCACTGACACCACACTCATATTGTCGCAATGAAAACAAACTCTGCGGTTCGCAAACATTTGGCCCCAAATCAAAACTGCCACAAAGATGGGAAACAATTCCAACAAAACGAGGTTCCTTGTGAAACCCTTCTGGTGCCACCAATCAGGCCACCTCACAATGCTCCACTGCCCTCCACAATAGGCCCCATAACCGACACTGCCCGGTGCGTCCTTGTAAATCTCACAATCAACGTTATTCACTATCTGCTGTTGAATCAAAGGTCGACCATTGTAGTTTACCAAAAAACGCTGCCACACAGCCAAATCCTCCTTGTGTTCCTTATTCAACTGCACAAAATGGTGTCCCAATCGTACCCCGGCAGTCGCACCTGACAACCTGCGGCAAAAAATGCGGCCCATGGGCATGATCCTACATGCAAAATTCAAATAGCTGAGCAACGACTGCATCTCCTTCAAGGTCACCTTTTTAAGCCTCCTAATTCAATGCACTTCCTGCCTAAGTAACAGCAATTTTTCCTCCGGCAACCGACACTCCATTTTCTCCGAATCAATTAGAATTCCAAGGAAGCTTAAAACAGTGCTAGGGCCTTCCATCTTTTCCTTTGCCAACGGCACACCAAAATGCTCCGCAGCCCATTCCATCACACCTAATGTATTCCTACATAAACCAGAATCTGGAGGACCTATAAACAAGAAATCGTCCAAATAATGAATAACGGACATAACACCAGTAACATCCCTGACAACCCATTCTAAAAAGGTACTGAACATCTCAAAGAACATGAAATTGCACAACCCATCAGCAAACACCTATCCAAATAGTAGCCACCATTCCATAAACATCCCAGCAAGGAAATACTATCCGGATGAACCGGGAGTAATCTGAAGGCCGATTCAATATCGGTTTTCGCCAACAAAGCTCCCGAGCCGTAACTGCGAACCCATTGCACTGCCGTATCAAATGATGTATAGACAACTGAACACAACTCTTGAGAAATGCCATCGTTAACCGACAGCCCTTTCGGGTACGATAAATGCTGTATTAACCGAAATTTGTTTGTTTCCTTCTTCGGGACCACCCCCAACGGGGAGACAATCATCCCTTCAACTGGCAAGAACAAAAACGGACTACCTAATTCTACTTCCTTTTCCAATTTTTGCTGACAACATCTGCATGCAAATCAGCCGACCTCAAATTCTTAACCGAAAAAGGGACCGTGTGGTTAGGGGGCGATTCTGAAACCTTCTGCAAAACCACTCCAAATAACACCAGCTTTTTCCTGATCCGAGTACCTGCTTAGAAAGGGGGCCATCTTTTGAAGCCTCGCCGGAGTCTCCCCATTGACCGGCACCCACCGCTGGCTTACTCCTTGCTTTTTTGAAACATTTGGAAGTCCCATGTGAGCCTCCATTGCAGTGGGAACATAAGTGTTTAAACTTACAGGTACTGCCATATTTGCACTGGCCCTCATTAAATTGCTAGCACATTCCAGATTTGTCCTTTGCTCCTTGTGTCCCCTGACTACTGCTTCCGTGACCTGCGTGCTGGATGCCGCTACTTCTGCTCTCATGAAAGGACTGCCCGTACCGGACTGGAGCCATCACTTTTAACCAGAGCCCTATATCTTTTTGGTCCCACCTAATCTCAGGCCTAACTGCCTTCCTCTGCCTAAATTGCTCATCATAGCGCAGCCAAGCCTGCCCTCCATAAGTATGGTGTGCCTCACCAATCGCATCAAGATAGCAAAATAAACTGGAACAGTTCTATGGAGACTTTTCACCTATTACGCTCGCCAAGATCGTAAACGCTTGCAACCAATTAACAAACGTCTGCGGAATTAGCCGCCACCTCCTCTTTTCTTCCTCCTCCTTCTTGCTATCATCCCTCTTTCCCTTATCCAAATTAAACTTCTCCAAGGGAAGGAGGGAAAAACTCTCCACATACTCATCCCACCAAATCTTCTCTTTTAACTCCTTCTTCAAATGTGCCCCCAAGGGCCCCTCAAAGCACACGTACACCTCTCCCTTTGCTCTATCATCCAGCTTTACTGAATCCCCTTTATCCTTTTCTGTTTTAACCGACACGGATATGCCAGATGAGGGTAACTATTCTCCCCCCACCGGCCTAAGCGGCCTGCCCACCGACTGTGACCCGAACCCCAACACTGGGAGCCATACCTCTACCGGTGACGCCCCAGCCCCGCTCGCTGCCCCACCCTCTAATCTACTCAGAATATGTGATACGCTGACCAAGACGTCTCGCAAACCTGGCACTACCGTCCCACAGGAACACCCTAACCCCCTTGCTACTCCCCCTGATGCCTGAGTCCCACCAACCTTACATGCCGCAGCCCCAGCGGGCAACAAACCGTACATATAGTCATACTCACAGAGCTGCACGGGTGGGGTGTCCCTGCCAGCCGGATGTCCCGAATCCTGACGGTCTCCATCTCCATGCTAATCACTGTTGAACTCAGAATCTTCTGCTCCAATTCGCTGCTCCAGGCCCAAACCCCTGGCCTCCTCATCACCAGGGGGGACCGGAGCTCCTGTAGCGTGCCGTATCACCGACTGCTGCCTCGATCTGGACCGTGTCCGCTCCCCGAACCCACCAGCCCGTTCTGATGCCCGTCCCATGTCTCTGCCAGGGAACATCATTGCCCACCGCCCTCCTGTGCTGCTTATTATTGTCCGGGCCCAGCTGCAGAACAGTCCCCTGCTGCAGTCTGCCCGCTGGGACCCACTGCCGAGTGCTCGTTCTAGCCGGCCCCCGATAGGGGCCCCACCAGGGGGACCAGCCATGCGACTGTCACCAGGGGCCCTGTTCCCCGCTCCAGGCCTCTGACTGACTGCCAGAGCTGTATAGATCCCACCCTGGGAGTCTTCATCCCTCCCGGCTGGGTCCTCGATGCCGCCTGTTCAGCGGTCGCAGGCCCCACTTCCGGTGCGGCCCTCACTCCTGAGGTGCTTCGTTGTCCTGCACCCACCGGCCAGCTGGGAGGATTCCTGCTGGAGGGGGCACAGTGGCGGGACTCCACGCCGCTGCACCCGGCCTCCACAGGGTCCCCAGAGGGGCTCCGGAGCCTGCGCCTGCTGCACGCCACCACCTCCGGTGATAGTCTCTCTGGGGGCCTTTTCCTCCTGCTGGCACTCTCCCATGTCCTGGCATCCCCCAGCAGAGAGGAAAGCTGCTCCTCCAGCCATCTGCCACTCCTGGACCGAGTGACATCCCGCAGCTGCTCCACAAGAGATTCTACTGACTCCATCTGGTAAGCTGGGTTGCTGGGGGCTCTCCTTGCACTGGCTTCCTGCCTCAGACTGGCAGTTTTCCTGCACTTTTTCTGCTCCCAAAGCCTTCCCCGCAATGTCCCTCCCTTAACCACCCCCCTTTTACCAATCCTGTCACTCTGCCCTATAATTCAAAAAATACCCATGTCCAAAGCACAGTCATGGGGGGTTTACATTGAGCTGCGCTTATTCCTGACCCCATCTTTATTGCTATTATCTCATGAGTACCAGCATATGGTACATGTTACTTTGGCAGCTATGTAGAAAAATAGATATAGGTAGACAGACAAGGATGCAAGAGCCCACCAGTAATGTTCAGTTACATGCAAATAATATACTGTATACCCTCAGTCACAACTTTAGCTATGCTGTTATAGAATAACCTTGGTAGTTTGTTACAGTAAAGAATGATGAGATGCTGCCTTTGTACATAGTGAATCACCAGTATATTGCAAACTACAGCGCATGTAGTGAGGCCAACTGGGAAATTCACCTGTTCGCCTGTGGTCCAGTCCTAGTCTATAGATAGATAGATAGATAGATAGATTGATAGATAGATAGATAAAGATGGTGAAATAAGTATTGAACTGGTCACCAATTTTGTAAGTACCGTATACACTCGAGTATAATCTAAGATTTTCAGCCCATTTTTTTAGGCTGAAAGTGCCCCTCTTGGCTTATACTTAAGTCATTGTCCCAGGGGGTCAGCGGGGGAGGGGGATCGTCAGGAGTGGTGGCTGTCACATCATACTCACCCCCTCCTGATGCGGTCTCTGCACGTTCCTGCTTCTCAGATGGTCTCTGGCACCTGCAGCTCTTCCTGTGTTCAGCAGTCACGTGGTACCGGTCATTTCAGTAATGAATATGGATGTGACTCCACTCCCATAGGGGTGGAGCGCATATTCATTACTTTAACAAGCGGTACCATGTGACCGCTGAACACAGGAACAAGCTCCCAGGGTCAGAGACCATCGGAGAAGCAGAGACTGCGCCAGGATGGGGTGAGTATGATGGGGGAGGGTGAGCCATGCGATATTCACCTGTCCCCATTCCACCGCCGCGCTGTGTCTTCCACTTCCTCTGGCTGTGACGTTCAGGTCAGAGGGCGCGATGATATATTTAGTGCACGCCCTCTGCTTGAACTGTCACTGCAGAGAGCCGGAAGACACAACGGCGCGCAGCGGTGGAACGGGGACAGGTGAATATCGCATAGTGCACCGGTGTCCCCACCTGCTCAGGATACCGGCACTCAGCGCCCAGCAACGAGAGAGTATATCTTTTTTTTATCGCAGCAGCAGTATATGGGGCATATTATTTTATGGAGCATCTTATGGGGCCATCAACCTTTATGGAGCAGCATATGGGGCATATTATTTTATGGAGCATCTTATCGGGCCATCAACCTTTATGGAGCAGCATATGGGGCATATTATTTTATGGAGCATCTTATGGGGCTATCAACCATTTTGGAGCATTATATGGGGCATATTATTCTATGGAGCATCTTATAGGGCCATCATTAACCTTTGTGCAGCATTATATGGGGCATATTTTTGTATGGAGCATCTTATGAGGCCCATTATGAACTTTATGGAGCATGATTTGGGGCGTTTTTTGTAAGGAGCATCTTATGGGGCCCATCATGAACTGTATCGAGCATTATATGGGGCTCCTGATTCAATATGGATATTCAAAAACATTTGACCTACTGATGTCTCAATCAAATTTACTTTTATTGGTATCTATTTTTATTTTTGAAATTTACCAGTAGCTGCTGCATTTCCCACCCTAAGCTTATACTTGAGTCAATAAGTTTTCCCAGTTTTTTGTGGCAAAATTAGCAGTCTCGGCTTATACTCAGGTCGGCTTATACTCGAGTATATATGGTGAATATATTTTTAAAAGTGCTATTGACATGACATTATAACCAGATGTTGGAAACAACCCATCAGACCCAGACAGGCAAAGAACTCAAAACACAGATGTCCATAAATTTAGTTATTTATTTTAATGAGAAATGACACAGGTAAAAAGTATCAAACACATGAAGAAAGAGGGGTGAAAAAATCAATGGAAAGTCATGACACCAGCTGAAATCTTTCAATTAGAAAGCTATCCTGTCACTTAGTGAAAAATAATATAAGCTGGGTCAACTGATGTCATTGGTTACAGAAGAATTTCTAAACTACTGAAGGTTCCAGTGAGCACTGTTGGGCCATAATCTGGAAGTGGAAAGAACATCATTTTGCCATAACCAGCCATGACCAGTTGCAAGATTTGGCACATAGGAGTGGAATAAATCATCAGAACAGTAGTCTAAGAGCTGAGGACCACCTTTGGAGAGCTACAGAAAGATCTGGAATCGAGGGGTACAATTGGTTCAAAGAAAACAATAAGAAATGCGATGATGTGACCACAGATAGCGTGAGGTACACTATATACCACCTATACACACAGAAGAGCCCCAGCGGGGACACTACTTTATTTCCACTGACCCTCCTTACGAGCTATCTCTACCCTTCTACTACAGTGAGGTTTCATAAAGACCCGGGTAGGGTCAAAACGTAACCTTGCATTCACTTATTTTGATTCTCTGTGGTGATTTTCTTGTACATGTACACTTGTACACTTTTTGCAAATATAACCGTTTATTAAGTGCGGCTGTTTCCTTCTTCGATAGATAGATATTAAAAAAAATGTTAGATAGATAGTATGAGGGGTTGATTCACTCAGCTGCTTTACCAGGTAAACACAGGAACCGTACTGGTGGTAGTTCACCTGCTAGTTTATTATGGACATCATAAACTTAAGCAGGGTTCAGGAAAAATAAACAGAGCCTTTCTGGCATAACGGAAAAACAAAACCAAAAGGTAAAGTTTAAACAGAGTCCTTGCCCTGCAGGCTTCACTGCAGGCAACACGCACAGAGTCCTTATGTCTTCTGGGAGCTATGTGGGAGTTCCACCTCTGCCAACACACCATACCCACTGACTTTCATGGCCAGGTTTTTAACACCCTATGTGATGATCCCATGAGCTTGACATCACACAGGTCCTTTCACCGCCAGTGGACCTCCTCACCCCCACTCTATGAAAGTCCATTAAAACTAGCCCATAACATAACTTAACCCACTCAACACATAGCGTGCGAGAGGAAAACTATTCTGGTTTCACATCACTGATGCTAATATGCGCAGTGACACATATCTCCCTTCATACACTGTGCCAGTGACACTGTCACATATTCCCCCCCTCTTTGCAAAGCTGGGGGGTTTGACACCTTCAGACACTAAACAGGGAATTTGGGAGAGAGCATCTGCATTGCCATGTAACTTCTCTTTTTGAAGGGCTAAGAACCACCTAGTCACCCTGGCATTCTTACCCTTCGACTCTCTCAACCATCTCAGAGGGGCATGGTCTGACACTATCCTACGGCCTAGCAGGTAGTATTTCAGGGTGTCGACAGCCCACTTTATGGCTAAGCATTCTTTCTCAACTATTGCATAGTTCTTCTCGCAAGATGAGAGTTTCTGGCTCAGATACAGGATGGATGCTCTTCTCCATTGATTTCCTTTGACAGCACGGCTCCCAGCCCAACTTCTGAAGCATCGGTCTGGACCACGAATTCTTTACTAAAATCGGGTGCAACCAGAACCGGATGATAGCACAAAACCCCCTTCAACTCTGGAAATGCCATCTCTGTGTCTGGAGTTCATTTTACCCACAAGGAGATCTGTTAACAGTGTGTCAGTTATCGCCAAGTTTGGGATAAAGCACCAGTAATTTCCCACAATCCCAAGAAACGCCCTCACTTGCTTCTTGGAGAGTGGTTGCGGCCACTCCTGAATTGCCTCTATTTTATTCAAGTGAGGCTTGATTTCACCTCTCTCGATGATGTAGCATAAATACCCGGCCTCTTCCTTCCCTATGGCACACTTCTTGGGATTTATGGTGAATCCTGCTTTCCTCATTGCATCAAGGATCGCATGTACCTTGAAGCAGGTGGGAACTCCAGTCAGGGCTTAAGATGACAATGTCATCCAAGTAAGCTATGTCAAATTTCTTATGTGAAGCCAAGATTTGATCCATCACCCTCTGGAAGGTAGCTGTGGCCCCCTGCAGTCCAAAGCGCATCCTGTTGTACTGAAAACATCCATCTGGAGTTGAGAGGGCCATCTTTTCCTTTGCGGTATGGGACATGGGGATCTGCCAGTACCCCTTCATCAGGTCGATGGTTGTGATGTACCTTGCCGGTCACAGTCGCTCAATGAATTCATCCACGTGGGGCATCGGGTATGCCTCAAAAGGGGCACCTCATTGAGCTTGTGGTAGTCGTTAAAAAACCGCCAATTGCAATTGGGCTTTGGTACAAGGACGATGGGACTTGACCAGCCACTTCTCAATTTCTCTATTACCCCCAAGGGCCAGCATTCTCTTCAACTCCTTGGAGATTATCTCCCGCATGCTTCGTGGATTCTGTAGGGTTTAAGGTTTACCCTTATATGTGGCTCTGTTAGCACATCTAATTTCACAGCTTCTGTGCGCCCCGGCAACTCCAAGAACATGTCACAATTCTACTGCAGCAATTCTCGTCATTGTTGCTTCTGGGCCGGCATTAGCATCTCAGCAATCATGACCTCCTCGATCTTGGCTTCAGGATGGGCCCCCATGCAAGGAGCTTCCAGTGGTTCATGGTCCCACTAAGGTTTGAGTAGGTTCACATGGTATACCTGGTGCAGCTTCCTGCGACCGGGCTGGTGTACCTTGCAATTCACGTTCTAGTTTTTCCACTATCTCTTATGGGCCTTGCCACTTTGCCAAGAATTTGCTCTCCACTGTAAGGATAAGAGCTAGCATGCGGTCCTTGGGTTGGAATTGCCTTAGCCTTGCTTATCGGTTGTATACTCTCGCTTCGGCCTCCTGTGTCTGGAGAACATGTTCCCTTGTGATAGGCATTACATGAGCCAACCTTTCTTGCAGCTGGGCGACATTCTCAATGACACTTTGGTGCAGCGTGACCTCGACTTCTCAGGTTTCCTTGGCGATGTCCAGTAGCCCTCATGGATGTCAGCCGTACAGGAGCTCAACCGGAGAGAAGCCAGTGGAGGCCTGTGGAACTTCTCTGATAGAAAAAGCAGGAATGGAAGCAGATAGTTCCAGTCCCGGCTGTCCTTATCAACAACCCTCTTGAGCATGGCCTTCAAGGTCTTGTTGAAGCACTCCACCAGCCCATCAGTCTGTGGATGGTAAACGGAAGTTTGCAGCTGGGCAATATGGATGACTCTACACAGCTCCCGCATCACTTTACTCATAAACGAGGTCCCCTGGTCCATCAAAATCTCATTGTGGAAACCGTTGATGGCAAAGATATGGACAAGCTCCCTAGTGATACTCTTAGATGAAGCATTCCTCAGTGGCACTGCTTCCAGGTATCAGGTCGCGTACTCCGTGACCACTAAGATGTACTGATGGCCGCTTGCTAATTTAACGAGGGGACCTACCAGGTCCATAGCAATCCTCTCGAAGGGGATTTCTATCACAGATAAGGGAACTAAGGGGCTTTGGAAGTGAGAAGTAGGAGCAGTTATCTGGCAAGTGGGGCAGAGCCTACAAAAATTCAGGATCTCTCAGTAACACTCTGGCCAACAGAACCTCTGTAGCACTCTCTCCTCAGTTTTCTTCACCCTCAGATGTCCACCCACTCTTGAGCAACCCCATTACGTACAATCCTATTCTCAAATGCCACCTTCAATATAAGGTCCCAAAGTTGAGCGGTCCCAAAGTTGAGCAGTCCCAAAGTTATCTTCGGGCATCTCTAAATTTGGGAAGCTGAGCTCTTCTGTTATCATCTCATCCTCCTCTCCAGCAAGTATACATATGGGAAGCTCTTTCACCTCTGATTTTGACGGACTTGCCTTCAGAGGGGCTTGGCTTTTGACGGGGGCGCTCTGTCCAGCCCCTTTTTGCCATACGTTCCAGAACAGAGAAAAATCCCACCCCAGTATGACAGATGAATTAAGTCTTTTACCATCCCAACCTCATAGGTCTGATTACCAAAGTCTGTTCCCATGGTTACTCTGACTACAAGGTAACTTGGCGTCTTTTTGTATGCAGAGGATGCCCACAAACTTGTTAGGGATTAACTGGTGGGGCAGTGCAGTGCTGATTAGGGTCACCAGACTTCCAGAGTCCTACAGTCCCAGAACCATCACCCCATTGGCTGACACAGCACTCGACTGGGGACCCTCACAGGGTTGACAGTCCAAACTACAGGCCGGGTAAGCATAGTAGGAGCAGTGCCTGCCTAGGCTACGGTCCATAGGCTCAGGGGGCATATGACACCAGGGCAACAATGTGTCCAGGATTGTGACACTACCAACAGACCACATCCTGGATTGGGATGCCCACAGTTGTGAGTCTAACCACCCTCCATAGTGAGTCAACCCCCTTTTGGGTATCCCAGTACAGGGAAGTAGCGAGGTCTGGTTTCCTGAGGGATTTTTTTCACAACCTTGGCATCACTGAAACCTGGCTCACCCCCTCTGACTCAGCCTCTCCAGCTGCACTTTCTTTTTTTGGACTCAATCTCTCTCACAAACCTCGCCCCACCAGCAAACGTGGTGGAGGAGTTGACTTGCTCCTGTCCGATACCTGCGCCTTTATCCCAATTCCACTACCTCCCTTCGCTACTCTTCCCTCATTTGAGGTGCACTCCATCCGCATCTACTCCCCTTCCAGCCTCCAGCTGCCTGCCATCTGCCGCCCCCCAGAACTAGCCATCTCCACCTTTCTTGACCACTTCACCACCTGGCTACTTCATTTCCTCTCAGCCGACATCCCCACTATCATCATGGGTGACTTCAATATCCCCATTGACACTTCCAACCCAGCTGCCTCCAAACTTTTAGCACTCACTGCCTCTTTTGGTCTCACTCAATGGTCCTCTGCAGCCACCCACAAAATTGGCTACACACTGGTCCTCATCTTCACCTGCCTCTATTCCCTTACTAATCTCACTAACTCACCCCTCCCCCTGTCTGACCATAACCTACTGACATTCTCTTCTCTCTCCTCTCCTAGTGCGCAACCCCCACTCCACAAACTTACTCACCCTTGCAGAAATCTCAAACACCTAAATTTACACTTACTCTGAGTCCCTTCTCCCTCTTACAGACATAGCTTCCTTCCATGACACAGATGCTGCTGCCACTTTTTATAACACCACAACAGCTACACTTGATTCAGCCACCCCCTCATGCATAGCAAAACTCATACAATCAACAGGCAGCCATGGCTGACCAGCCTGATCAAAGAACTGAGATGGGCTTCCAGGGTTGCTGAGCAGAGATGGAAGAGATCTCATTCTGCTGAGCACTTTATCGCATACAAGCAGTCCCTCACCAACTTCAAGTCCACACTCACTGCCGCAAAACAAATTTACTTCAAATCCCTCATATCCTCTGTCTCACAACCATAAACAGCTTTTCAACACTTTCAATTCTCTACTCTGTCCCCTGGCACCTCCTCCCTCTCCTCTCATTTCTGCTGACATTTTTGCCTCTTTATTAGTATTGAGCATTCCGATACCGCAAGTATCGGGTATCGGCCGATATTAGCGGTATCGGAATTCCGATACTGAGTTCCGATATTTTTGTGATATCGGAAATCGGAATCGGAAGTTCTGAAGAATGCAGTGAGTGAAGGACCTGCGATGACGTCGCGGCTTGTGATTGGTCGCGTGAGCGGTCACATGAGCGGTCACGCGACCAATCACAAGCCGCGACATCATCGACGGTCCTTCACTCACTGCATTCTTAGCAACGGAGGCTGCCGGTTGCAGCGGTTACAACCAGGGCGCGTCAGAGGGTGAGTATATCCCTATTTTTTATTTTTATTCTTTATTTTACACATGAATATGGATCCCAGGGCCTGAAGGAGAGTTTCCTCTCCTTCAGACCCTGGGAACCATCCAGGAGCACTTCCGATATTTGTGTCCCATTGACTTGTATTGGTATAGGCTATCGGTATCGGCGATATCCGATATTTTTCGGATATCGGCCGATACAATCCGATACCGATACTTTCAAATATCGGAAGGTATCGCTCAACACTACTCTTTATTTAAGCAGGAGATCGATAGCATCAGAGAAAGCTTTGGCCTGCAGCCTCCAATGCCCCTCCTCTTGACTGCTCAGCCCTGTTCTTCCAAAGCCAACTTCTCCACCATGCCAGACGATCAGCTCTCCACCCTTCTGTCAAGATCACATCTCACCACTTGCACGCTTGATCCACTCCCGTCCCACCTCATCCCTAACCTCGCCAAAGTCTTCATCCCAACCCTAACACAACTATTCAACCTTTCACTTACAAACAATGTCTTCCTTTCAGCCTTCAAACATGCATCAATCACACCTATCCTCAAAAAACCTCCCTCGACCCATCCTCTGTGTCTAGCTATTGCCCGATATCCCTTCTCCCTTATACCTCAAAACTACTGGAACAGCATGTCCATCTAGAACTGTCCTCCCACCTCTCCTCCTGCTCCCTCTTTGACCGGTTACTATCTGGCTTCCAACCACATCACTCAACTGATACTGCCCTAACTAAAGTGACCAACGACCTACTAACCGCCAAGAGCAAGCGACACTACTCTGTCCTCCTCCTCCTGGACCTGTCTTCGACCCTGTGGACCATGCCCTCCTGTTACAGATTCTCTCATCTTTTGGCATCACAGACTTGGCCCTATCCTGGATCTCGTCATATCTAACAGACCGAACATTCAGTGTCTCCCTTTCTCACACCACCTCCTCACCTCGCACCCTGTCTGTCGCTGTTCCCCAAGACTCTTTTCTAGGAGCCCTACTCTTCTCCATTTACACCTTCGGCCTGGGACAGCTCATACACTCCCACAGTTTGTAGTATCATCTCTACGCTGATGACATGCAGATCTACCTATCTGAACCTGACCTCACTTCCTTACTGACCAAAATCCCACAATGTCTGCCCACTATTTCATCTTTCTTTTCTGCACGCTTTCTAAAACTGAACATGGACATAACAGAATTCATCATCTTTCCCCCACCTCACTCTACCCCTCTACCCGACATATCCATCAATGTCAATGGCTGCTCACTTTCCCCAGTCCCCCATGCTCAGTGCCTCGGGGTGATCCTTGACTCTGCCCTGTCTTTCAAGCCACATATAAAAGCCCTTGCCTCCTCCTGCCAATTCCAACTCAAAAACATTTCCTGGATCCGTGCATTCCTTGACCATGAAACCACAAAAACACTAGTGCATGCCCTTATCATCTACCACCTTGACTGCTGCAACCTTCTATTCTATGGCCTTCCCTCTAGCACTCTGTCATCACTCCAATCCATCCTAAACTCAGCAGCCCGACTAATCCACCTGTCTCCCCATTATTCTTCAGCCTCTCCTCTCTGCCAGACCCTTCATTGGCTTCCTATTGCCCAGAGGCTACAGTTCAAAACACTAACTATGACATGCAAAGCCATTCACAACCTGTCTCTTCCATATATCTGTGACATGGTCTCCCGGTACTTACCTACACGCAACCTTCGATCCTCTCAAGATCTCCTTCTCTACTCCCCTCTTATCTCTTCTTCCCACAACCTCATAAAAGACTTCTCCCGTGCTTCCCCTATACTCTGGAATTCTCTACCCCAACACAGCAGACTCTTGCCTACCATGGAAACCTTCAAAAGGAACCTGAAGACCCACTTCTTCTGACAAGCCTACAATCTGCAGTGATCCTCTGTCAGCTGATCCGCCGCATGACCAGCTCTACCCTCTCCTAGCGTATCCTCACCCATCCCTGTAGACTGTGAGCCCTCGCGGGCAGGGTCCTCTCCCCTCCTGTACTTGTGTGTGCCTTGTTCTACTCATGTTTATTGTACTGTTCTATATTTGTCCCGTTCACATGTAAAGCGCCATGGAATAAATGGCGCTATAAAAATGTATAATAATAACCTGGTATTTCTCAACCAAGTCATTTGCATTATGGGGGTTGCCCTGGGCAACCAAGGTTTGTATTGGCCTGGGGAGGGAGTGGATGAACCTGTCCATCACCACACGCTCAACAATTTGGGTCGGAGTGGAAGTCTCTGGCTGCAGCCACTTTTAAAAGAGGAGCAACAGATTAAACATCTGGGAGCGTGGGGGGCTTGTTGCCAACATACACCCAGCGATGAACTGTGCCAGAATCACCTTAGCGAGGCGCTCCATTTGCCCTGTTAGCACCTCCTGTTGCTGTCGCTGCTGCAGCTGTTGTTGAAGCTGCTGTGCTAATATTCATCTCCTCACTCAGCTGCTTTACCAGGAAGACACAGGAACCATATTGGTGGTAGTTCACTTGCTAGTTTATTATGAACAGTATACAATTCAGCAGGGTTCAGGAGAAATAAATAGAGCCTTTCTGGCATAACAGAAAAACAAAACCAAAAGGTAAAGTTTAAACAGAGTCCTTGCCCTAAAGGCTTCACTACTGGCAACACGCATAGCATCCTTAGCTCCTCCATGAGCTACGTGAGAGTTCCACCTCTCCCAACATACCACATCCCACTGACTCTCACGGCCAGGTTTTTAACACCCCATGTGATGATCACATGACCCTGATATCACACAGGTCCTTTCAGGACTCTGCAGGTGGAGATACGGTAGCCCTCCTCCCACCCACTCTAAGGATGTCCACTAAAACCAGCCCATAACATAACTTAACCCTCTCATCACATAGCGTGCTGGAGGAACACTATCCCCAGAGTCCTGGTCGTTGCAGCGATGTCGCTCTGCCGCTAAGGGGAGTGATATTACGTCTTATTGCACTAAAGGAGTTCACCTGACCAGGTATCACACACACACTACACTTCACACTCCGGCCACCAGGGGGAGTGGTTCTATTTAGTAGGCCACTCCTCACGCTCTGGTAAAACTGGGGGTTGGACAGGAAGTTAGGGAGAAAGCAGCCCGAGAGAGTTCAGGAGAGGACCTGTCAGGGGTGGGATCCTAACAGCGGCCTAGCAAAAAGGACAGAACGTTACGGAGCCGTGCTTGAGTGATATAGCGGCAGGCTTCTTAGAAAGGACACGAAGCGAGGTTTATTGTGGAGAAGTGAGAAGCGAGATCACAGTACAAAGGAGAATAGAACCAGTAGGAGTCGTGCCTTAAGATCTTGGCAACATCCTACTGAGGCGCATAGCCGGTGGCCGGGGCACCGAGGTAGTAACAGACTCTACGTGCGTCCTAGCCAAATCATCTGGGGGACGGAGAGAGAAAGAACATCAGAAAACAGACACAACAGTTGTGAGGACTATCCCGTGGTGCTCAGCAGGGAGGTACTACAACACACAGGTGCTAGAAGGTGGGCACTGATTTCCACCTGCAAAGGGAACTCTGGATGTGCCTTCGGACCGGCCGGTCTCAGCCAGCCCTGTTAGCAGTGCTCTGGATTGCGGACCTTGAAGCCTTCAGTAAAGAGGTAAAGAGACTGCAACCCTGTGTCCTCGTTATTCATCGCGACTTGCACCACGCACCACCATCACACCTTTCATTGGACGCCCCTTAGCAGGGTCACGGACCGGGTCTAGCCACCGTGACAACCCCAGTACCGAGACCGAGAGGCCCAGTACCGAGACCGAGAGGCCCGGTACCGAGTACCCCGCGGCCCTGCGTCTGGGGGCGCTCCAACTTGGCGTCATGAACAGGATCTACTTAAGCCTGAAGAATCAGGTCATGTGTGTCTTGGAACTGTGTCTGAATTGTGCTTGAACCGTGATTTATTGCAAAGACTGTGTATTGTCGCTTGCCGCCAAAAGTGCCCGCCAAAATCCGCCATAGCTTCGTGGGCAGAGTCGACCGAAAAGAGCGCGGAGCGAGGAGACGCGGTGAGGTGCCGACTCCAAAAGAGGAACCCCGACTTCCACCAGGTTAGCAGAGGGGAGGAGCGGCCATGTCTGATTCGGGAGAAGCGGAGGCGGCGGCCGCAGCCGCAGGGGCAACTCCAGGCCCCGCAGTAGACGCAGCTGCGGGCCTTGTATCACCGCCGGATGCCGCAGAGCTTGCCGCCCCCATCAGCCCGCCGGATCCCGCCGCGGCTACAGCAGCCATCATGCCCTTCTCCATGCCGTACCTACCTGGAGCAGCCTGGCTCCCACGATACTCTGGAGAATCCCATACATTAACTGACTTTAAAGAAGGGATTTGTAGCCTGCTCGAGTTTTATCCCTTGACGGAGCCTCAGAAAGTCCATATGATAACCGGCCAACTCTTTGGGGCGGCTCTGAGAGAAGTGAAGTCCTGGCCCGCCGCGGATAAGAGAACTGCGCAGCAGGTCTTTGCAAAGCTCAAAGCCACCTTTGACACCCGCACCGCTACGGAAATTAAATTGACGTTCTATGGGTGCAAGCAGAGGCCGCAAGATAGCTTACGGGACTATGCCCTTAATCTCCAGGAGGCACTGCGGGCCATCAAGCAGAGTGACCCAAACAGCATGCAAGATGAACATAAACTCCTGAAAGAGTGGTTCATCGAGGGGCTCCTGTGCAGTCACCAAAGGGCCCAGCTACACTTCCTGGCCATGCAGAATTCAGACCTGACTTTTGCGCAATTCAAAGACAAAGCCATCCAGGCGCTGCCAGAGTGACAGCCCAGCCGTGCCATACTTCCCAGGTGTCAAGCCCTCACATACCACCAGTAGGTGGCGCCAGAAGCAACCGTCTCCGCTGAGGCCGATGCCCAGACCCTGGAAGATGATTCCCCTGCAGAACTGCGCCTCCAGATGCAGGAGCTGACCAGGAGCATTGCTGCCCTAGCCCGGACCATCCAATCCCTGCAGGAGGCCCCCAAGGAGAAGATCCAGCTGGCTTCCAGACCGGAGGATGTCCTCTGGCAGCGACAGAGGAGGATTCCGTCGACCAGAGGTGGAGACGACGATCGTTTTCATTGGGACGGACGACCTATCTGCCGCCGCTGCCACCAGGTGGGCCATCTTGCAAGGTACTGTCATTTAAACGAGCAACCCCTGGGGCAGAGGGCCAACCTCCAGGAGTAGGACGATCAGGCCCGCAAAATTGGAGAGCCAAATACAACGGAGGGCGGCCAGTTCTCCCCATCGTGATCGACGGTATCCCCATGAACGCTTTGCTGGATACCGGGTCCCAGGTGACGACTATGCCTTACATCCTTTATAGACGTTATTGGGAGGACACCGACATTACTCATGGCCACGATGATGATTTCACCATCATAGCCAGTAATGGTCAGCCATTGCCACAAGTGGGGTACAAAGAGGTCACCATTAAAGTGGGGCGGGTAGAATTGAAAGCCCAAGGGATTGTAATTGTTGATATTGACCGCCGTGAATGTAATCCCATGATGACCATTGGTACTAATGTCATAGAAAATTGTCTTGCAGAAGTTATTGTTTTGTTACAGCAGGTAGCAGAAACAGCTGGCTACAGTGAACAATGCGCCCTGCAAAAAGAAATCAGGGCTCTGATGCAGAGACAGCAGGTGGAGCTGACTGGTGGTGAAATTGGTCGTGTCACAGTGAGTGATTCAAATCCCATTGCGATACCCCCCAGGAGTGAAATGTTAATATGATGTCGAGCAGCCATAGGCCTCAGGGGTAAAGACTATCAGGCCCTGGTAGAACCCATATATTCAGATAATAGGCCTACCCTCCTGACAGCCAGAGGGGTGGTTGACGTCCGCAAGGGGAGGGTGCCAGTACGTGTCCTTAACTGTGGGGAGGAGGAAGTCCATCTAACCAAATATGCCACACTTGCCAAACTGTTTACTGTTAATAATAGTGTGATACAGGCACCCGGACCCTTGGTCCCGTCCAATCCGGCGGAGAACAACGTTTCTGCAGGGCAACTGAAAGATTGGAGTCGGGAATTGCACGTGGGCACTGACTCTACCCCACCTCACCAGAAACATGGGGCCTACAGGGTGGTTCATGAATACGAGCGGGTATTTAGCAAACACCCCCTAGATTTTGGGCAGGTAAAAGGGATTCAACATCACATCCCTACAGGAGATCATCGACCCATAAAAGAGAGATACCTGTTATGATCCTTAGTGGCTGAGGATCACGAATAGACCAGCAGGTGAATAAACTAAGGACAAGCTCTAGGGAGATGGTAACTGGACTGATTGCAAATCTGAACCTATGCAACACAACTAGAGGTAGCCGGTGAACGTGCCTAAAAAATTCTTAGACGTCTCGAGCCAGCCTGAGGAACTAGCTACCCCTAAAGAGAAAGAAAGACCTCGCTTGCCTCCAGAGAAATAATCCCCAAAGATATAGAAGCCCCCAACAAATATTAACTGTGAAGTAAGAAGAAGGCACATACATAGGGATGAAATCAGATTCAGCAAAAGAGGCCCACTAGTACTAGAAAGCAGAAAATAGAGCAGGGGTCTATGTGATCAATAAAAAACCCTTACAAAATATCCATCCTGAGATTTCAAGAACCCACACACCAACTAACGGTGTATGGGGAGAAACTCAGCCCACTAGAGCAACCAGCAAGCGAGGGAATTACATTTTAGCAAGCTGGAACAGAAAACATGATAAACACTGCTGATCAAAAAATGAGCAAACAAAACTTAGCTTATCCTGGATGGACTGGGAGCAAGGTAGTCAGAAGGAATCTGAGTAGCACTGATTACATCGACAGCCGGCAACAAGTGAAAGTAAAACAGAGCTATATAGGAACCTCCCAGAGGATAACGAACCAGCTGATAGCCAGAGACCAGCAGGATAACAAACAAAGCCACCAGGGGGAGCCCAAAGCAAAAGTCACACCATACCACCAGTGACCACAAGAGGGAGCCCGAAAACAGAGTTCACAACAGATACCGTCCTGTACCCCCAGCTCATTATCAGTGTGCCAAAGACATGTTGCGAGAGATGAAGGAGGCTGGGGTAGTGAGGGATAGTTGTAGCCCCTGGGCAGCTCCTTTAGTCCTCGTTAGGAAGAAAGATGGCACAATGAGGATGTGTGTTGATTATAGGCAGCTAAATCGCATTACACATAAGGACTAGTGTTGAGCGATACCGTCCGATACTTGAAAGTATCGGTATCGGAAAGTATCGGCCGATACCGGCAAAGTATCGGATCTAATCCGATACCGATACCCGATACCAATACAAGTCAATGGGACTCATGTATCGGACGGTATTCCTGATGGTTCCCAGGGTCTGAAGGAGAGGAAACTCTCCTTCAGGCCCTGGGAACCATATTAATGTGTAAAATAAAGAATTAAAATAAAAAATATTGCTATACTCACCTCTCCGACGCAGCCTGGACTTCAGCGAGGGAACCGGCAGCGTTGTTTGCTTAAAATTCGCGCTTTAACTTCCTTACTTGAAGTCCCGGCTTGTGATTGGTCGCGCGCCGCCCATGTGACCGCGACGCGACCAATCACAGCAAGCCGTGACGTAATTTTAGGTCCTTCAGGATTTTAAAATTACGTTCCGGCGTTGTGATTGGTTGCGTCGCGGTCACATGGGCGACGCGACCAATCACAAGCCATGACGTCATTTTAAAATGCGCGCGTCTCCTGCCTCCCGTGACGTCACGGCTTGTGATTGGTCGCGTCGCCCATGTGACCGCGACGCAACCAATCACAACGCCGGAACGTAATTTTAAAATCCTGAAGGACCTAAAATTACGTCACGGCTTGCTGTGATTGGTCGCGTCGCGGTCACATGGGCGGCGCGCAACCAATCACAAGCCGGGACTTCAAGTAAGGAAGTTAAAGCGCAAATTTTAAGCAAACAACGCTGCCGGTTCCCTCGCTGAAGTCCAGGCTGCGTCGGAGAGGTGAGTATAGCAATATTTTTTATTTTAATTCTTTATTTTACACATTAATGTTGTTTCGATACCGATACCCGATACCACAAAAGTATCGGATCTCGGTATCGGAATTCCGATACAGCAAATATCGGCCGATACCCGATACTTGCGGTATCGGAATGCTCAATACTAATAAGGACGCATACCCACTGCCCAGGATAGAGGAGTCTCTGGCTGCTTTAAAATCTGCTAACTACTTCTCTACCTTGGATCTCACCAGTGGGTACTGGCAGGTTCCCGTGGCAGAGGCGGACAAGGAGAAGACCGCCTTCACAATGCCGATGGGTCTCTGCGAATTCAACTACATGCCCTTCGGATTGTGCAATGCCCCGGGAACGTTCCAGAGGATGATGGAGTGCTGTCTGGGACATAAGAACTTTGAAACCATGCTGCTATATCTGGACGATGTCATTGTCTTCTCCAAGACCTATGAAGACCATCTGAAGCACCTGGCCAAGGTGTTTGAAGCCCTGTCCAACTTTGGCTTAAAGGTGAAACCGTCCAAATACCATCTGCTAAAACCCAAAGTGCAATACCTGGGCCATGTGGTGAGTGCTGAAGGAGTGGCCCCAGACCCCGACAAGGTTACGGTGATCAAAGACTGGCCGAAGCCCAACAACCTCCATGAAGTCCGGCAGTTCCTCGGGTTGGTAGGCTACTACAGGAGATTTATCAAGGACTTCACCAAGAAAGCCGCGCCCTTACAAGACCTGTTGGTGGGCCAGTCCAAGAAGACCAAGTGTAAGAACACTCCATTTGACTGGAATGATGGACTGGAGGGATCCTTCTCTTGTTTAAAGTCGGCGCTGATGGGAGAAGAGGTACTGGCCTACCCTGAATATGACCAACCGTTTCTATTGTATACGGACACCAGCAACGTGGGGTTGGGAGGCGTGCTGTCCCAGGTCCAGAAAGGCAAGGAAAGAGTAATCGCTTACGCCAATAGGAAGCTTCGCCCCACTGAAAGGAACCCTGACAACTACAGTTCCTTTAAGCTGGAGTTCCTTGCCATTGTCTGGGCCATGACGGAGAGGTTCAAACACTACCTGGCCTCAGCAAAATTCACCGTCTTCACGGATAATAATCCGCTAATGCATTTGGACACAGCGAAACTCGGTGCCTTGGAGCAGCGGTGGATGGCCCGGTTGTCCAATTACGACATCACCATCAAGTACAGGGCAGGGCACAAGAATGCGAATGCCGATGCATTGTCCCGAATGCCCCACTTGCCCGAAACAGAGGAAGATCCAGAAGTATTTGAAGAGGTAGAACTGCCCGCTTTCCATCGCCCCAAGGCCACCCAGTGCTCCCATCAGGTGGAGAACAGGCTCAAGAATAAGCGGGGTGCCCCGTTGAATCCCCTGCCCCATCACGGGTGGGCAGAGAACCAGGATGGTGACCCTGCAGTCCGTCGGGTGAAAGAGCTCCTGAAGCAGGCAGGTTTGCATCCCGGCCCAGATGACCCACCAGAGGCGTTATAATTGTGGAAGGAGAGGGGCAGACTGTTTATTCACGATGGTAAGCTGTGCCGGAGGAGCATTGACCCACGCACTCATGAATTGGTATGGCAGATCATGGTCCCAAGACAAGATGTGCCAATGGTCCTGGGAGCGTACCACGATGGGGCAGGACACTTCGGGTGGAGGAAGCTGGAGAGGCTGCTCCGAGGGAGGTTCTACTGGATTGGTATGAAGAAAGCCATCGAGAAGTGGTGCCGAGAGTGTGGCCCATGTAGCCTATGCCGGAAGGATCGTGACAGCCAGCGGGCTCCCTTGCAGCCCATCATCACCAAACGACCGCTCGAACTGGTCGCGCTGGATCACGTGAAGCTAACACCCAGCCGGTCAGGCTATATCTACGCTCTCACCATTGTGGACCACTACTTCAGATTCCTGGTAGTCATTCCGGTCAAAGATCTAACGGCTAGAACAGCCGCCAAAACCTTCTAGCAGTACTTCTGTCGACCCCATGGGTATCCGGAGAAGGTACTGACCGATCAGGGGCCAGCATTTGAAGCGGAAGTGTTTCAGGAGTTCTGCAATCTGTATGGATGTAAGAAGATCAGAACCACGCCATACCATCCACAAACCAACGGGATGTGCGAGAAGATGAACCAGGTGGTGATCGACTTGCTGAAGACCTTACCTGTGGAGGAACGGAACTTGTGGCCCACAAAGTTACCAGACTTGGTGGATATGTATAACCACATCCCGGTGAACTCCACCAACTGCACTCCAGCGTACCTGATGCGAGGAAGGTCTAGCAAGTTACCTGTGGATCTGGACATGGGGGTCCTGACCCCCGAAGATATCTCGATAGAAGCAGACTGGGATATAGAAAGGCAGCAAAGGTACCGCAAGGTACAAGAGTGTTTGGAAAGAAGTCTCGCCCAAGCCCGACAAAAACAAGAAAGGGATTACAACCAGCATGCTCCTGCGACTCCCTTGCCACCCGGGGAGCAGGTACTCAAGCGGAAGCGGAGACTACACAAGCTTGATGATCAATGGGAAGCGGAACCATATACCATCCTGCCATCGGATTTCGACAATACAAAGGTCTGTCTTATCAGCAAAGATGGAGGGGAAACCTCAATGGCAATATCCAGAGACCACGTTAAGATATGCCCTGATAAGCTGAGAGGTGGGGAAACAGACCCCGGGACGTCTCCGCCCATAGAAGAGGAGAAGATGATACATACTGTTCTTGGCGATTTCCCACAGTCTTGGACTCAAATAAACCAGGCCATTGTGGTGCCTGTCCTAACGTTTCGTCAACTGACACCACCAGAACTAAATGTGGAGCCAGGTCACCCGGACCCGCAGCCACAGCGAACCCCACCGGAGGATGCCATGCCAACCGTTGAACCGACAAATCCTCCCTCTGCTATCGGTGAATCTGCCATACCCACCGGTGGTGAAAGCGGCCCTGAGAGCTCCAGCCTGCCAGTTCTACCCAGACTCACTAGAAGTGTAGCTAAAAGGCAGTGCACTACACCAGCGGTAGTAGGTATAGCGGGCCCTGTTAGGTCAATAGCAACCCCTGCGCTGCGGAGGTCTACACATAGCACCAGGAATCAAACTCCACTTCGCTACAAAACTTGGAGATACTAATGATAGCTGTTATTTGGTTAAAAGTGTTTGTGTAAATATCTTTGTTACAAGTTTAAAACAATGGACAATGGAGTATGGATGGTGAATTGCTCCAAAACTTTCAAAAGGGATCCCTTTGTTTACCCGGGATCCCTGCTGTTTTAAGTTTGCACCCACTGAACTGGGAGTCATGAACTGTGCATGACCAAAACTTTCGCAACGTTCAAGTGTTCTCACCTCCCATAAAGGGAAGCACTGTTATATTTACTTGTTCATAGTGTTTAATTTATAGTATTTCAAAATTTTATGTGTTTTCTGCTAACATGTATTTTCGTTCTTGTTTTCCCAGTCCGGGAGTACTGGATTTAACTGGGGGGAGTGCAGCGCCCCAGAGTCCTGGTCGTTGCAGTGATGTCACTCTGCCGCTAAGGGGAGTGATATTACGTCTGATTGCACTAAAGGAGTTCACCTGGCCATGTATCACACACACACTACACTTCACACTCTGGCCACCAGGGGGAGTGGTTCTATTTAGTAGGCCACTCCTCACGCTCTGGTAAAACTGGGGGTTGGACAGGAAGTTAGGGAGAAAGCAGCCTGAGAGAGTTCGGGAGAGGACCTGTCAGGGGTGGGATCCTGACAGCGGCCTAGCAAAAAGGACAGAACATTACGGAGCCGTGCTTGAGTGATATAGCGGCAGGCTTCTTAGAAAGGACACGAAGCGAGGTTTATTGTGGAGAAGTGAGAAGCGAGATCACAGTACAAAGGAGAATAGCGCATAGCCGGTGGCCGGGGCACCGAGGAAGTAACAGACTCTACGCATTACTTCGAACTACGGCAGGACAGTCAACTTCAGGTTGGTTGTCTCACCCTTTTACACCTAACGAAGACAACGGAGGCAACTGTGGGAGATGGGCATCTCCAGGGTCCCAGAATAACTCCAGGCCTACCCCGTCATACGGGTGCATCCTAGCCAAATCATCTGGGGGACGGAGAGAGAAAGAACATCAGAAAACAGACACAACAGTTGTGAGGACTATCCCGTGGTGCTCAGCAGGGAGGTACTACAACACACAGGTGCTAGAAGGTAGGCACTGATTTCCACCTGCAAAGGGAACTCTGGATGTGCCTTCGGACCGGCCAGTCTCAGCCAGACCTGTTAGCAGTGCTCTGGATTGCGGACCCTGAAGCCTTCAGTAAAAAGGTAAAGAGACTGCAACCCTGTGTCCTCGTTATTCATCGCGACTTGCACCACGCACCACCATCACACCTTTCATTGGACGCCCCTTAGCAGGGTCACGGACCGGGTCTAGCCACCGTGACAACCCCAGGACCGAGACTGAGAGGCCCGGTACCGAGTACCCCGGGGCCCTGCGTCTCGGGGCGCTCCATATGCACAGTGACACATATCTCCCTTCATACATTGTGCCAGTAACCCTGTTACAATAGATAGATAGATATTAGACAGATAGATAGATATAACGATAGATTGGTATATCGATAGATATTTGATAGATAGATATTAGATAGATAAGTACATAGATAGATATTAGATAGATAGGTATTAGATGGACAGATAGATAGGTAAATATATGATAGCTAGATATAGATAGATAGATGATAGATATTAGATAGATGATAAATATTAGATCGATCGATAGATATTAGATAGATAGATAGATAGATAGATAGATAGATAGATAGATAGATAGATATTAGATAGATAGATCAATAGATATATATATAAGTATTAGATGGATAGATGGATGGATAGATAGAAGATAGATAGATAGATAGATAGATAGATAGATATTAGATAGATATAGATAGATAAATAGATGATAGATAGATAGATAGATAGATAGATAGATAGATAGATAGATAGATAGATAGATAGATAGATAGATAGATAGATATTAGACAGATTGATTTACATAGATAAATAGATGATAGATATTAGATAGATGTTAGATATGTAGATAGAAAGATCGATATTAGATAGATAGATATTAGATGGATAGATAGATAGATAGATAGATAGATAGATAGATAGATAGATATGTAGATATTAGATAGATGGATAGCTAGATATTAGATAGATAAATAGATGATAGATAGATGTTAGTTAAATAGATGATAGATATTAGATAGATAGATAGATAGATAGATAGATGGATGCAGGGTATAATAGATCGATAGAAATTAGATAGATGATTGACACAGGGATAGATAGATAGATAGATAGATAGATAGATAGATAGACGGATAGATAGATATGGGATAGATAGAAGATAGATAGATAGATAGATAGATAGATAGATAGATAGATAGATGGATAGATAGATAGATAGATAGATAGAGGGATAGATAGATCTGTATACCGCCGTGAGTTTTCCACAGAAGCAGAAACAGAGTAGTGGGATTATATAGCTTGTAAATAGTTTCTGCCTTAAGATTGACATAATTTCAGACTGCTGCAGTATGTCATCAGAACCAATTACTGTCTATGTGCAGCTGAGGACTACACCCATCTCCCCAGTAATATGTGCTGGAGCATTTACAAGTAGTATTAGCTATGCATTGTGCTCCCCTGCCTTCCTCATTCCCGGGGAGTCACCTCCAGCCTGCAGCGAAACATGAAATACGATGTCCCAACCAATGCAGCAAAACAACCCTAACTGTATAAACAAGCCCAGCAGCTTCCACTCTGTGCAGGTGTCTAGACAAGGCTGAGGAACTGATAAGGAGGTGCATCAGCAGCAGGCAGGCATGTTTGTACTGCCATTGTCACTGGGACATCCTTCACGCTGCTGGCATTCTCTTATGAAAATGGCAGCAAGGACAAAAAAAAGTGGTGGAATAACTTCCTGCAGCGAAGATGAATTGTCCTCTGCTTCAGACAACAGATTAACCTGGTACACACAATGCTGACCTTCCTGAATGCTGTCACTGCCTGAGCAAATGATCCAAAGGAATGTATAGTGGATTTGTTATTTAGCGGACAGAATGGACAAGATGATCAGGAGTTTCTGTGTGTTATGTCTTAATCAATTGTAATTGTTGTACACTTCTGGGTTCTTCAATGACAAAAAATGAATTTATTGAAAAAGATTGCTATACAATTATTCAGAAGGAAATGGGAAAATATGTTATGAAAATTATTATACTTTTACACAAAAAAAACTACACAACATAGGCATTCATATGACAGCCAGATAAAAAATATAGGAGCAATTTATTAGAGCATATTCTTCCTACTGTATTTTTATGTAATTTTGGCATTGCGAACCCGAAGAATGATGATTTCTAATTTCTAATAACTATTTTTTCCAGTTTGTTGTTGCTGTTTTCTAGTTATAGTTTTATTTCTTTCTAATATTGCATACTTAGCATTCATTTTTTTTTCACAAGTCATGATTTCCATAATAATTCTTGGACAGGTAAAAGTTGAATGTATGGTCTACGTACGACGAGCTGATATAGTCAGTACTGGTCATTCTTATGTGCTAAAAAGACTAGTATTTCCATCAGGTAGCTGCCTACATTGACCCTTTTTCTTGAGAAGCATTATCATGTGGAGTTTTGATGTGAGGTCTTCACATCCAAACAGATCTCTGACGTGTTTACCTATAAGGTTTGGAAAATACTTTTAAGTCCTTTGAATGAAGATAAGAGACAATGAGCACAGTTCTTACACAAATGCTGGAAAGGTAATAAAATAAACATCAAAGGTAGATTGGGAGATATGACCCTATCCCTTGCAGCTCACAACAAAGGCAGGAAGCACAGGAAACCTACCCCAAGCATTGACTGGGGGTCATATCATTACACTTCTCACATCCAAGATCTCTCCCACCACTGACCAGGAGCACAAGCAGTACGTGTAAAAACATAACGCAAAGTACTTTTAAAAATAGAAAACCGTGTTCTTAACTTTGAAAGCTATCCCCTATCTACTGGTTAAGGGATAACTATCCTTCCAATCATTGGGGACACGACTGCCATGGGCCCCAGTGATTCTGAGGAGTCTTGGCTGAATAGAGCAGAGGTTGGTCATGGAGTGAGCTGAACGTTTTCATTCAACCCCCATGGCCATATTGCCATGCAGTCTGCAGGTGTAATGTGTAAGTATACCATACTTTATGTGGATAGAAAGAAAAAATCATTGAAAAATAAAATGATTTGCTTTATTTGAATGCATTGATCCATTAATTTACACATAGGTGAATGTATACAAGATCGTATAGACTTAGGTAGTGACCGTACTGCTGTGAATGGAGGTTGACGGACTGCTGTACCTGGAGCAGCTCTGCCACCTATTAATGACAGCATATGTTACACCTGCACAGGAAGCAATGAAATATGTAGCAGACTCGTGTCAGGCAATTATACGTCTCTTAGAACCTTATCATCACTAACTACCTGGACTGTGCGGGATAACTAAAAAGTGAAACTCTTCATTAAAACCAATAACCAAGAAATGAAAAGATTGACACATAATTCTTTGTAGAATTTGGGGGTCGGCCACAGCTTTGTTAAACATTTTTCATAAGAGAGCCTTGTGAAATAAATAAGATGCCATGCTATCCTGCATGCCAAGCCAACCAACTGTGTAGTGATCCACCAGATGGCTTGCTCTTATAGGCTCCCTTTCCGCTTGTCATGCGGTGTCCTCATTGAAGAGCCAGCATGATCCAGGTTTTTAACTTGTCACCATAGACACTGAGGCCCTCATAGTGGAGAGTGATGAGAAACCTGTGGATGGGTTTGACATAATTAACTAAATAAATACGGTTTAAGACACCTAACTCAGTTCAGACTTAAGTGTGGGCCTACAACGACATTATTCGTCATAGTTGTGCCAGGCCGTACCCCCATAGTGTGTGAGCAAAGTAAATTGTGTCTAAATACACAAACAATTCTGGACTGAGCTCCAGAATCTTAGAGCTTATTACACCTTCTAAGATCTTGTGAAGCCGTCTCACGTGAGGGTCAAAAGCCAACGTGGGCAGGACCAATTTTGCCAAAACATTTATTTACACATTAAGCACCTCATTTGGAGCTATCTTGGTTAGGGGATCAGACAATAGCACATGACAATTCACTCTCCTTCGCTTTATCGCTATAAGGGGAACCAATGGCCCAGGAGTAGGCTTTGGAAAAGGCATGTGAGCAGCAGGCTCCTGATAAAGGCCGACCCTATGTCACCTGCTGGACACTGAAAACCTCCTTCCTCTATCTGTTGCTCAATTTATTCACCGGTTTGATCAATCACTAAAGGATGCCATAGAGGAAGTATGCCTGGTCTCCATGTTCAGACCTTTTTGAATGTTCCTGATGGCGGCTGCGATGTATTGAGGAGGAATGATGCAAAGAAACGCATTGCCTTATACGATCGAGACTGTAATGCCCAGCATCCAACTTCCAATGGCTAATATGTTGCCTGACATGACCCCTTCTAGACGGGCATCTGTAAAGTGTGCTAATGACCTACAGTGCCGGCAAAAAAATCTCTACAGGTTCGACAAAACCACAAAATCTTAATATTCAAGTGTTTTATTGTGGATATTTCGTTACAATTAGTATTGAGAAGTGAAAGCTGAGCTTTGATTGGTTGCTGTGGGCAACTAAGCCTGTTTGCTATTAGACACTTTTCGATTCTCTACCCCATTCTGTGCACTTTTAAGAAGTGAAATCATGACGTGGATTTTATATGTAAAGGGGTTTTTTTCCTGCACAAGTGTAAAGATTTTTTTTGCTGGCACTGTATCAATTATCATCCTTGCCAACAGAATGAAAAAAAGTATTGCTCCTCATCATAAGAAGACTAATACACAGATGAGTGGCTAAAAGGGTTAATTATAAGCATACCTAATACATTCTACTGTTGCTGCAAGCCAGCAGCAACAGGGTTAACTGAATGGTGAGAATCCATCTGCAAAAAGCAAAAAGGATAGTTATACTGTGAGATTGTGGCTGCAATCCCGAAGTGACAGGGTTAACTGAGTGGTGAAGTGGAGCAGTGGGAGGAGGAGGAGCAGCCTTCATAGAACTTCTGAAGAAACAGCTAGTCCTGTTGGAGGATGTACTGATTCCTGTGACACACACTGATTATCAGGAGCTGATTGTGTCACCCATAGTAGCATGCACTGACTGGGAGTGTTAGGCTGTCTGCTGCCGGCTCCCCCTCCTGGTAAAAGAGGCTGGGATTGGCTAGAGATAGAGTAGGTGAGCTGGGCTGCCACCCCCACCTGTCTATTATAATAGAGCGAGGCCAGGGAAGGATCACTGTACAATAATAATAAGAGCAGCAGGCAGCAGCTGCACCAGACTGAAGGGACTTGACAGCCCTTGACAAGCAGCCCCTGACAAGTCACAGCTGTGGCGATCTACTCTTTATTCTTACTCCCCATCCAGCTAACCATCTGCTGAGACATGTGGGCACCGCTGGCACACCACTGACCCTCTACCTGCAGACTCTGAGTACCACTACATGACACTGTGGGAGTGTCAGAAATCAAGAAACTAGACGGAGAATAGTGGAGAAGTGTTGGTCGTGATGAGTGTGGAGGTGTTCCCCAGAGCTACCTATGTGGATAAGGTGTGCAATGGCGGCAGTGACCAGGAGGGCACCATGCCATCCCCCCTCTCCAGCCGGGATGATGAGCTTGGCTCTGATGGAGACTTTGTAGCCAACAGTCCCACACCAGTTTTGTGCCCCAGAGACATGGACATGGATACAGGCAGCCTCGGTGGTGAAGAGGAGGAAGAGGAGGAGGGAGAGGTGAGAGCTGGCTCGGAGAGAGAAGAGGACGATTCTGAGATACCTTTGGGCTGCAGAACCCAAGCATCGGAGGGTGGCAAAGCCAAGACATACACCCGGCGCCCAAAACCGCCTTACTCTTACATCGCTCTCATAGCCATGGCCATCAGGGACTCTGCCAGCGGTCGCCTCACCCTGGCTGAGATCAATGACTATTTGATGAAGAAATTTCCATTCTTCAGGGGTCAGTACACTGGCTGGAGGAACTCTGTCCGCCATAACCTCTCCCTCAATGACTGTTTTGTCAAAGTGCTAAGAGACCCATCACGTCCATGGGGAAAGGACAATTACTGGATGCTGAACCCTAACAGTGAGTACACCTTTGCTGATGGTGTATTCAGGCGCAGAAGGAAGAGGCTAAATCGGGTCACCAAGTGCCTTAAAGACCAGGAGCTGCAAGGACTTTCTGAACACCAGCATCACACTCTGATGCCATCACCTGCTGCCACCCAGACTTCAGTCTCTTCCTCCAGCAGACTACTAATGACATCTGCATCCCCATCTTCCTCATCTGCACATTCTTCTGTCACCACCAGCAGTTCCTCCAAGGAGTCCAGTCCAGGGACAAAGTTTTCCAGCTCCTTCGCTATTGACAGCATTCTGAGCAAACCATTCCACAAAAGAGAGATCAGAGAAGAAGACACTAGGTCGCCAAGTGGTAGGATACTGTGGCCTACAGGTGCTTTATTGCACTCCCCTCCTTCAGTCCCTTCCTATCCTCTTCTTTCTTACTCTCCATCATCTACACTGCCTCATTCACCTTCAATCTTCCCACTTAACCCCCTCAGCAGTACTGCAGCTTCCTTACACTTACAACTCTATAGGTATTGCATGCCTGAAGCTCTGCTACTCTTAGTGGACCCCAGGAGTGAAGGACAGCAGCTGTCTGCTGACCCCAGGGAAGATCAGCACCAATCTAGACGTCCTCCCTCCCAACATCCCCAACTGTTCTCACACCCCAGCTCTGCTAAGTCTTTCTCAGAACACCTGGGAAGTAATGAGATCTTGTGCACCATGCGTTCTCCGGGATCATACCATCCATACCGGTCTGAGACATTGCTAGCATGATAACAATAATGGGGGGAAACTATGTTTGTTGTAGCATCCACTGGGTCCAATTATATTTATCTGTAAAAGGCATGATTTATTTGCAAATAATTTGTTGTAAAAGGGTTCCAATAATCTGGCTGCCATGTAATGCATCAATACATTTCTGTGTTTCTTGGATCATCAAATCCAACCGATTTCAGTGCCTGCATTTTCTATGTCTGACAAGTGCCTTTAATAACCACCCCAACTTCAGGGGAGACTATTTAAGATTTAGAAATTTTATACCAAAAACTCTATTGAAACGTTATGTTATATGACTGTCTTAAAATCCCTTAGCCCTTAGTAATGTGATTGTCACTGACCAGGGTCTACATGAAAATCTAGACCCCTCTTATATGTAACTATTCGTGTGGCTGCGCCACCGAGTCTGCACTGGTATATATGTTTCCTAAGATGTCTAAGTGACCTTCAGCTGCACTTTTTAAGTATACTTTTAGAATTGTATCAGTGGACAGAACACAATTGTGTGATCATTGACCCGACAATACCTCGACTGGGCCACTTCTCTGGCTGTCACCTGTCTGTATATCAACCTTGGTGCCATTTGTAAAATGCCAATTCTACTCTAAAGTCCCATATGCCATAACTATAATAATGATTCTGTAGCATTGTGCCAAACAGTGATATATTTCCAGGTCATTCCTACTGTAAACACCACTGTGCCAAATATGTTTTATTCTTAAATTATTTATAGTTAATTCTGTGATGCCAGGTAACTACTAATGAACTGTGGTGGGCCAATGATTTGATTGATAGCTTACAAGAAGCTCAAATCGAGCCAAGCGTCCGGACTTCTTCCAGGTGTACCAATGCCATTGCCAAGCACTGCCACTACTGAGCAGAGATTGTGTTTTTATATTGTTTTATATGTATTTTATTGAGACATCAAGCTTATTTTCAAATAAAACTGTTGAGAAAAAGATATTCCTGTGTGTGACGTGTGCAGTGATTCAGCACTCTGCTTTGTGATGGTTGAAGGGAATTCCATAAACTTCATAACATGAAAAGTATGTGATTCGCGTGAGAAATAATAAAGACAGTTTACAGAGTCTGCAGATCTGGTTACTCCAGAAGACTGCTCACCTTGCAGAAGTAGGCGGCTGAGCTGACAGTTCACTCATCTTCTCTGCTTCTTATCTCCTCTCTAATGTAACCACAAATCTTTACTAGACTGAACACCCACATGAATGTCCTAATCATACACATACTCGACTGTCTACACCTTCCACAATCACAACAAGATAATCCCCATCTCTTTTTTTATTTAGAAACCTTCTTATGCAAGAATATATTAAACCTAGTATTTAAAATGTAAGTGTACTAGAAGATGTATGGTAATAAATGTTAAAAGAACCAATTTCCTCTTGGTAGGGTGCGAAAAATTCCAAAACTTTGTTTTTTCCTATACCAGAATGTACTGAAATAATAGATTAAGACTGTAGTTTTAGATCAGTATCGAGTGAGCATCGTGACCTCTCGGCACTCATGCACATTATGTAGCTGGCCATCCAACCTACATTATGTTACTGGAAGAATATGGTAAGACAGATGTGAAGTTAAATGGATTAATATAGTCTTAGAAAAACAGCTGTTTTTTATTATTTCAAAGACAACTCCACACTTACCCACAGGTTGTAAATGATAATACAGCTCAGTCCCGTTTACTTCAATAATTAACTGGGATGCAGTACTAGCCATAGCCTGTGACCAGGGGTGGTGCTCTTCCTAGCAGAAAGCAGCAACATTTTCTTAATCCTATATAATCACTTCACTAAAATACTGAAACAGAACCAGTCAGCTGATTCATATTGAACAAAACACAGGTAACATGAATTGGAGACTGACTCCGTTTTTATGAGTAATGCATCTAGGACGGAGTAATCCTATTGCTGTATATACATTTAATGGGAGTATACTTGGGGCTACAGAACAGGAGGAGGACTTTGGTATTCAGGTTACAAGTAAGCTGAGGAGCAGTACTCAATGTCAAGCAGCAGACGCAAAAGCAAACAAGAATTTAGGGTGTATAAAAAGAGAGATAAAATCCTGTGATCCCAATGTATTGTTACCCCTTTATAAATTACTTGTCAGGTCACATCTAGAATATGGAATTCAGTGTTGGGTTCCACCTTTTTAAAAGGATATTCAAAAGTTAGAGTCAGTTCAAAGGCGGGCAACTAGATTATTACAAGGGATGGAAGACCTTGTAAAAGTTGGGCTTGTTTAGCTTAGAAAAAAGACGTCTCAGAGGAAATATCATTTACTCGTATATGTATAAATACATGTGTGGTCAATAGAAAGCCCAAATTATCCCTTCCAAAAACCATACTATGGACCAGAGGGCACTCATTATGGGTGGAAGAAAGGCGATTTTGGCAACTAAATAGGAAAGGGTTCTTTACAGTTAAAGCAGTCAGACTGTGGAATGCTCTACCACTTAAGGTAGTAATGACAAAGACTGAAACAGCTTTTAAAAAAGGGCTGTACGATTTCCTCAGTACACATAACATTGTGGGTTATGGTTAAATTAGCGACAAATGTATAATTGGTGGAGAAAGGTTGAACTTGATGGACCTAGGTCTTTTTTTTAACCTATGAAACTATATAGCTATATATTGCAGCTGAATATGTTACACACTGAAACACTGTAGTTTCAGAGAAATGTATTTGAAATTGCTTCTCCCCAATCTGATGCAGGTCTCTTCCTCTACCCATAGATAGCAAGAGACCTGTAAGTACAGGGGAGCGGGGTGGGGAGAAGCCACCAGGAAACTGCCTCTTGGGCTGCACTGATCCCTGACATCCTCTTCAAGCTCAATCCGTACAAAGGTGGAGACCATGACACCAGTGCTGATTGGGCGCCGGTGTCACAAAACCACATGAGAGCTCCAGGACCGCGAGTGCTGACACCGCTGGAATAGTGAACAGCGTCAAACATGTAGTTCAAGAAGGGGTTGTCGGAATAGTGGATAACCCCTTTAATCTTCAAATTAAAGTAACTTTCTCAGGAAAACTGAAAAAAATTAAGCTCAAATACCTTTTTTTTAAAGAGGGCCAGTCATCAAAATGCAGACACCTTATAATTCTTTTAAAGTGATTGTCTCAAGTTCATAAATGGGTAAAATTTATAAAGTGTTTGTAAAAAACAAGCTACTTTGCAATATACCTGTTTTTAAAACACCTCTCCATTCTCAAAAATGGAGCATTTGTTTTAATTCATACTCTACAGCTTGTGTCCTAAGTTTATAGCCACCCTGCAGTCCCAGACTGGCCAGTTACCTAAGGGTACCGTTACACAGTGCAATTTTGATCGCTACGACGGCACGATCCGTGACGTCGCAGCGATCGTATGATTATCGCTCCAGCGTCGTAGACTGCGGTCACACGTTGCAATCACGGCGCTGGAGCGATGCCGAAGTCCCCGGGTAACCAGGGTAAACATCGGGTTACTAAGCGCAGGGCCGCGCTTAGTAACCCGATGTTTACCGTGGTTACCAGCGTAAAAGTAAAAAAAAAAAAACCGTACATGCTCACCATCTGATGTCCGTCCGGTCCCTTGCCGTCCGCTTCCTGCTCTGACAGATCTGGCCGTACAGTGAGAGCAGAGTGCAGCGGCGACGTCACCGCTGTGATCTGCTCTCACTTTCCGGCCGGCAGACAGTCAGAGCGGGAAGCGGACGGCAAGGGACCGGACGGACATCAGATGGTGAGCATGTACGGTTTGTTTTTTTTTACTTTTACGCTGGTAACCACGGTAAACATCGGGTTACTAAGCGCGGCCCTGCGCTTAGTTACCCGATGTTTACCCTGGTTACCAGCGAACGCATCGCTGGATCGCTGTCACACACAACGATCCAGCGATGTCAGCGGGTGATCAAGCGACGAAAGAAAGTTCCAAACGATCTGCTACGACGTACGATTCTCAGCAGGATCCCTGATCGCTGCTGCGTGTCAGACACTGCGATATCGTAACGATATCGCTAGAACGTCACGAATCGTACCGTCGTAGCGATCAAAATTGCACTGTGTGACGGTACCCTTAGTAAAGGTCGCTTAGCATGAGCAGGTTCTGTGCTTTACAGCCTGCTCCGACCAGAAGCTGGCCAGATTGCTAGATCCGACCAGTCTCTGTGCCCGTGCTTCTCCCATAGTGCAGAGCCAAAGTCGCCTGTGATACAGCCAAGAAGGGAGCACAGTTAGGGTGAGTGCTGCAATCATGCCATAGGTCTGAACTGTCTATCTTCGTGAGCACACGACCTCCAAGGTCCAAGGAGGAACCAAGGGCCGGAAGCTGTGAGCTACTGAAGCTGCAGCTTGAGACAACCTCTATAAAGAGGTTGTCCACTTGAAAATGGTAGATTTAGATACTTTTATTATCTACTGTGTTCCAATCTACAGGAATCAGCAACCACCATGACAGTTTCACTTCTTGAAGGCTTCCTGTGTCTGCATATCATCAGTGTTGTGTGTGAAGGATGCAGGCTGACTGTGCAGTTCAATAGTCAAGCCAGCCCCCTTTTTATGTCTATGTAAAGGGCACATCAGAGACGGGTGAAAGCTTAGCTATTGAAATGAGCGAGTCACCAGCCTCCTCCACACAAAGCTGTCTTGTATTGAAAACAGCAGAAGAGAAGCTGGACCAGGACCTCTTGTGATAACACTTCTAAATATGATGAAGTGGACAACCCGTTCTGGCTGCCCTCTCACTTCCTCCGGATGTCTGATTTGCCTGAAGGAGGACTGTCAACTGATTGGCTGCAGGGATTCTTAAGTCAAGTGACCCCGCCCGCACCCCGGGTAAGCCAGTACTGGCACCGCTGGTCCGGTGTCAGCATCGGAGGTGAGGTTTGAAGTTATTTTACTTGGGTAAAACATAGTAATTGGGAAGGGGTTGACTGAGTAGAATACAACCCCTTTAAGGAAAACAATGCTTCACTATGTTATGACTAGTGCTATGTACCACTGTGCTATGGATGTTACAGGCTATGCATTTGGACTGGTGTTTTCCCATGATTTCTTTGCTCTTACCCATTAGAATCACTCCAATTTCCACCGTAACCTAATCTAATAATTGCATTTTATGAGAGAATTGCTCAAAATGCAGATGCAAGATCCTGATATAATTCTTATGTATATGCTTACTTTATCACCATTGTAAATGGAGTCCTGCTCATAAATTCCTCTGTGTGCCTTATATTGTGAAAAGCACAGCAGTAAATCATATAATGATGATTGCCAGCCATTTGTTAAGAGGAAAACACATTGCAGAAGTTTTAAAGGGGGTGTTGCACATCCAGATGGTCCAGTCAACTCGTGGCAGTAGTTTTGTGGCTAGGGTAGCATTGGGGATATGAGTTCCCTGGTTTGTTGATTGGTGTGGGTCCCAGTGGTATCATCAATAGGTGATATTTTCTGTAGATTGAAATACCCCTTTATCAAACTAGTACATGATGATGGAAAAGTCACCTATTCCAACCTATATCTAATATGCCTTAGTGCCCTGTGTCAGTTTTCAACCGACATACTGCCGCCTTGTGGTTCGATGACCACATGACACGATAAGGCATTATAAATGTGGGCCAATTAAGGCGGACTTGACACCTAATTCTTTATACTTTAAAGGACATTATGGCCTGCACTCACCAGTGTAGAGAAGAGATCCTGCTACACTCACAGTCAGCACACACATTGAAGAGGGATGGGGGGGGGGGGAAAGGAAGTTGTCTCATCCAAACTCACTCCAAATTGCCCTGTACTCAGTCAGCAGTGTAGCAGACAGTGGCTCCTGCAACAAGAACATTCACATTTATCTCAGCTTCTCCTGCTTCAGTAACCTGTGGCTGGTCACTGCTGTTCAGGGTTGCCAACCATTCAGAAATTCGAGGCAGTGCTTACCTGCTTCTCTGCACCCAGGCAGGGCCGGCATTAGGGGCAGGCAGACCAGACAGCCACCTAGGGCCCCCGCTCCTCTAGGGGCCCCCAGCCAGTGGCCACTATGGGGCCCCTGAGTAAGAGGGGCCAGGCGCCGCCCCTACCCACATCGCGCATTCAACTTATCGGCATCATAGATGCCGATACAGTTGAAAGCAGTGATGGAGGAGAGAGCATCATGTGACTCTCCCTCTCCCATCACTCCTCCTCTGTCTGTGACTCAGCGTGTTTCAGCAGTGGAGCTGATGAGATGCTGAGACGTTCTGCAGAATTCAGAGCAGCTGGGGAACGAGGAGAGGTAAGTACTGTGTGTGTGTCTGTCTGTCTGCATTATAGTGTGTGTCTGTCTGCATTATAGTGTGTGTGTCTGTCTACATTATAGTGTGTGTGTCTGTCTGCATTATTGTGTGTGTGTCTGTCTGCATTTTAGTGTGTGTGTGTCTGCTGCACGATAGTGTGTGTGGGGGACTGCACTATACTGTGTGTTTGTGGGGGGCTGCATTATACTGTGTGTAGGGCTGCATTATACTCTGAGGGAGCTTCTTTATACTCTGGGGGGCTGCATTATACTCTGGAGGCTGCATTATACTCTGAGGGAGCTGCTTTGTACTGTGTGTGGGGGGCTGCATTATACTATGTGTGTAGGGGGCAGCATTATACTGTGTGTCAAGGGGGCTGCATAATACTGTGTGTGGGGGCTGCACTATATTGTGTGTTTGTGGG
Source organism: Ranitomeya variabilis (assembly GCF_051348905.1). Taxonomy (NCBI): domain Eukaryota; kingdom Metazoa; phylum Chordata; class Amphibia; order Anura; family Dendrobatidae; genus Ranitomeya; species Ranitomeya variabilis. Next base: position 324,433,421 of record NC_135237.1, on the reverse strand, counting down.
GAGCTGACTTATACTGTGTGGGGGGCTGCATTATACTCTGAGGGGGCTGCATTATACTCTGGGGGGCTGCATTATACTGTATGTGTGGGGGGCTGTTTTACACTGTGTGTTTGTAGGGGTGGGGCCTGCATTATACTGTGAATGTGTGGTGCTGCATTATACTCTGAAGATGCTGCATTACACTCTGAGGGGGCTGCATTATACTCTTGAGGGGGCTGCATTATACTCTGAGGGGGGCTGCAGTATACTCTAGGAGAGGGGCTGCAGTATACTTTGAAGGGGGATGCAGTATACTCTGAGGGGTCTGCATCATACTCCGAGGGGCTGCATTTTACTCTGGAGGGGGTTGCATTAGGCCCGCATGGGCAGGGTCATCCCACCTCTGTATCAGTCTTTGATTGTTAGTTTGTTTACTGTGAGTGATACCTGTAATATGTATGTACCCCTTCTCATGTACAGCACCATGGAATCAATGGTGTTTTATAAATAAATAATAATAATACTCTAAGGGGGTTGCATTATACTCTTGTGGGGGCTACATTATAAGAAAAACAGCAGAAATGGACTAAAACATAACTTTTACTCGTATTAAATAGATAAAAAGTGAAAAAAATGTCACCCAAAATATTAAAAATGGGGTAGGGTCCTGCAATGAGACCTAACCAAAAACCCCAATTAGGATTCCAAGCAACTCCGCCTGCATTAGTCTATTGCGGAGTGAACGCTGACCAAAGTATGGTTATGAAGCCACAACTACCAAGAGCGCTAGCATATAAGTGGCAGGGCCATACTCCATACATATGGTTACATGCAAGAGAATTATCACTATTTGTTAAAAAATGCAGCAAAATTATTGCTAGTGATTAACACGGTATAACAGTAAAGGAACAATCTCACCGGTTTCAAGATGAAAAGGGCTGGAGCACCGGAAAAGCCTCTGGTCAAGGGGTGATCCGGATCTTGATAAGTAGGGACGACAATACCCTGTCATTCCCTATGGGGCTCTGCAAGACAGCATAGGGGGTGGCAACACCATTTGTCTCCCTTTTCTAGCACGTAGGCACTCATCTCTTTGCACAAGCAGGTCCCCTGATGATTGGCTTGGAGGAAACGCGTCGGGACTGACTACAGGGAGAGTGCAGGGCATGATATTGCAGGGGTAGCTGTGGACTGCCCTTGTAAGGGCAGGAGCTCTGGGGTTAGTGTACTTGTAGCCCCATAGGGAATGACAGGGTATTGTCGCTAAGTGCAACAAGTAAAGTATTAGGGCTGTTTTTTCAGACAAATGCCATCCATAAAGGACAACGCTATCCTCATTAAGGGTAAAAAAGTAAAGTACCAAGTGACATAATAGTATTAGCAGCCAATGTTAGCAATAAAGCATAGTGCAGCTATAAATAAATACAACAAGGCTCAGGGAGAGAGACAATACATGACCTGTGTATGCAGCGCAGACCCCGACGCGCGTTTCGCGTTTAGCTTCTTCCTTGGGGGAATTAAGTGTAAGTGAAAGATGTAGATTGGCGTCCTAATATACCTTAAAAATCAGTGGTGGCAGCAGCATGTGTGCGGCGCTTCCGTCGTCAAAACCAGAAGTGATGTCAACACAGACCGGCGTCTCACGTCACCAGTCCGCATCCCACACTGACGTGTCAGAGAGGGAGGAGGTACAGGCAACGAGCAGGATGCGTCGCCATGGAGACATTGGCTGCTAATACTATTATGTCACTTGGCACTTTACTTTTTTACCCTTAATGAGGATAGCGTTGTCCTTTATGGATGGCATTTGTCTGAAAAAACAGCCCTAATACTTTACTTGTTGCACTTTATATGGATCATATATGAAATATAATACTTGTCACTAGGCACTTTAATTGCACCTTATCCAGGGCTTGCGCTGCCCCCTATGGGTTAATACTTCTTACTTCAGCGTCCAATGAGTAATAACATCATCTGTCTGTATATTATGCAGCACTAGGCTATTGATTTAATATATTTTTTGTCATTTTCTAATTATTGCATTTTGGCATACAGACCTTCTGTGATATACCTCTATATATGCACCTGTTATTGAGATAAATATTTATGATTTCAGGTACATTTCGTGCCTGATGTGTGTCGGGACCACACTCAGTCGGAGCAGCCTTTGGAAGTGGGGAATCACCAGAAATAATACACAAGACACGTCTCGTATAGTATATCACTGGGAAGCCTCTGAGGCACGCCTGCCTTCAAGGTGCTATCCCCTCTTTATATAGTTGTACAGGTAGTTTCAGTGGTTATACAAGTTTTGCTTGTTTAAACAAAGAGAGAAAAGAGAAGACAAAAAAAACAGTTTCGGCTATGTGATAGTTTCACAACAAACAAAACAGTACAGTTTCGCCTAAGTGGCAGTTTCACAAACAAAAAATAGGATTTCACACTATAGCTAAAATGTCTTTGAATGGACAGGTCAATATTGATCACAAATTCTTTTTGGTTCATTGAGGTAACCATTTTTGTTCCGCTCTTCACAATCCCCCCTTTGACATATTCCATTCAAAACCTTGTCATATAGACGATTATTTTAGTCATTCTTTTTGTGATATTACAAAAAAAACAACTTTATATTCTCGCATCCATTACACAAAATTTATTTGTGCATATCGAGATACCCTTGAGTACAACCTTGAATAATACATATATAATTACAATAACTATAACTGTATGTATTAGGCTTTGCATAATCCCGGTAACCCACCCACCGATCCCCCTGAACCAATTGGCCGGGTTAAGAAAAGAAAAGGTATCTGACCACCAGCTATCCTTATTTTGGTCATTGTCTTTGTCATACTGATCCCTGAGTCGTTGTACGTCTTCTAATTTAAATCTCATACTCATAGTACTATTCGGGTCTATATAATGACAGCAGGTGGGTCCGATGATTTGACACATACCCCCTTGTGAGGCAGTTAGGTAATCCAATACCAGGGTATGTTGGTTAGTGACTATTATAAGCTGATTCTGTACAGCTATACTAGTATTTAATATGTCCAATATATCCTAAATCTGGTCATCTAGATAATCCGTGGCTCTAACTAATTTATCCCACATCTGTGTTAACATAGGATAAATAAAAATGGTACTAGCAATTTTGTTGGGAATTCCCATTTGTACTATATGTGGCCTCCCCGAGGGACGTGGTGAGTTATCTGCAGCTCTTTTATACAGTGTGTGCTTGGGCACGGCTTGCATATTCACTTGTTTGTTCGAAATTATGAAAGTAGCCGGGGTTAGGCGTCCTAATGTACAAGTACCCTTTATACCTACGGGAAGCCATTTATATGCTCCTTCTCCGCATATCCAAAATGTACCCTCAGGCAGATCCCACAAAGCTGAGTGCTGCAATACCAATCTGTGAGCCAAATCCACAAAACTAGATACATTCTGAAGCATACACCAAGAGGGTTTTTGTCCCAAGGGGCTACAGTACCCGGCTGCGGGATTCCCACATACATGCATTCCGTTGACATACTCATCGGATTCATTACAAACCAGGTTCCCCAGCTTACTTGTACAACTGTTTGCATCACCTTGGGGGAACAACTCGGAATGTTCCCATTTTCTATTATGTATGTACCTTTCCAATACTGTAGGTTTGAAAGCATCAGAGGAAGGGGTGGTTGTACTGAAACTGAGCTGCAGATTTTCAGTGGGGACCTGTCCTAAATCAGTTAATCCAGTCTTATTCCTAGGTACCCATGCTCCTCCTCTGAGTGCTAAATATTGTAAGTTGCCTATTTTTCCTGTAAGATTGCCCTGCCACCAAGGAAATTCTACCCATCCCACAACTGGTATGGCGATTGTAGTATTCCATAGTCTAGTATTGCCAGGTTGGTTGTTGGCCAGGTTGTCTGAACAATTAGGCCAAGCGAATATTTCTTCAGCTGACACGGGAACTGCTAGAAAAGGTATACTTGTGGCTGATACTGGTGAATGGGTACAGATCCAACAATCTGCCAGGGGTTGCGTATTATTTAACAAATCATGCACTAATTTTCTATGATGTTGTACGAATCTATTGTTCAAAGGGGCTAGAGAATTCAATCTTTCCCATGCCTCCGTTGAGGTTAACATTATTAACATCAATATCATGAGTCTTATACTGCTTTTTTGCAATGGCTTGCATGTATCCATGATGCCTTTCCTTCAAGCTTGACTGCTGTTGAAGTTGTTAACAGGACTTGGAAAGGTCCGTCAAATCTCGGTTCCAGAGTCTTTCTGGTGTGTCTTTTCACGTAGATTTGATCACCAGGTTCCAACTTGTGGCCTCCTTCGAGATTTTCTGGATCTGGAAGGGAAGCAAAAACTTGCGAATGCACTTTAGTTAAACGTTTTTGTAATTCTTGTACATAAGCAGTTAAAGTCTCAGTATTCAACATCAGTTGTTGTGGAAAATAACAACCCAAATTTGCTGCTCTACCAAAAAGAATCTCATGTGGTGACAGCTTAGCCTTCCCCCTTGGGGCGTTTCGGATGGAATACAGGGCAAGTGGTAGACACTCGGTCCAAGGCTTTCCTGTTTCTGCCATAGCCTTCTGGATTTTTAATTTTATTGTTCCATTTAATCTTTCCACTTTACCTGAACTCTGTGGGTGATACGGAGTGTGAAACTGGTTTTCTACTCCCAACATTTTCATAACATTCTGGAATATTTCTCCAGTAAAATGGGTACCCCTATCTGACTCGATCACCTCAGGCATGCCGTAACGGGGTATCAGTTCATGTGCTATTTTAATGGCAGTAGTTTTTGCTGAGGCTTTACGAACTGGATAAGCCTCTGGCCACCCTGAGAACATGTCGACACACACAAGCACATATTCGTATCCATTGTACCTAGGAAGCTGGATGTAGTCGATCTGGAGTCTTTGAAAGGGATACAGTGGTCTTACATGATGCTTGGTTGGGGTTTTAATGGTCTGACCTGGATTGTGTGCCAGGCATATAGCGCATGCAGCACACATGTTCCGAGCGAAATTACCAAAGCCTGGAGCCAACCACCTTTCTTTTACCTTGAGCGTCATACCGTTTGCCGATACATGCGTAGGTAGGTGGAGGTCACTCGCCACTGCGGGGTACCAGGCTCTGGGTAAACACAACAAAGTTCCTTTTTTCCATAATCCTTGCTGATCTTCTGCCCCTTTTTTCTGCCACTGCCCTCGTTCTTCGTCGTCTACCTGTTTCTGAGCTTCCTTCAATCTCTCCTCATCATCTTCAGAGCTATCTAGTGTGTGGGCATGATGTAAGGGTTTACGTGCTGCCTGTTTTTCTGCTTTGTCGGCTTTATCGTTACCCCTGGCTTCCTCGGTGTCGAGTCTCACATGTGCAGCTACCTTTATCACCGCTATTTCTTTAGTTTCTTGTGCTGCCTCCAGAATCTGTCTAATGAGGGAGGCATGTTTAACAGGTTGGCCTGAAGCAGTCATATAACCTCTGGCTCTCCATATTACGCCAAAATCGAAAATAATGCCATGTGCATATCTAGAATCAGTGTATATGTTTGCTGTCTGATCTTTGGCTATTTTTAGAGCTTCAACTAATGCCGTAAGTTCTGCTTCTTGTGCAGACTGATTAGCAGGGAGAGGTTCTGCTTTCAGCACTTCATGCTGAGTTACTACCGCATAACCTGTATGAAATTGTCCATTCATATCTGCATATCTACTGCCATCTATGAAAAGTTCAAATGTAGCATTACAGAGTGGCTTGTCACGTACATTACGTAAGCCCTGAGTCTCTTGTTCCATTAATTGTACACAATCATGCATTGACTCTGATGGGTCAAAGGAGTTGGAGAGTGCAGTTTCCTCAGGTATGGTACCCCCCTCAGACTCTAAAGGGAGCAAAGACGCGAGATTAAGAGTCTGAACCCTGGCAAAGGAAATGTTGGGCGGCAGTAGTAGGGAACATTGGAGACGGAGGTGTCTGGCCATTGAAATATGTTTAGGTTGGACCTGGTTAAGAATGCCATGTACATCATGAGTGGTCTGAACTAGAAGTGGGTGATCAAGAACAATCTCAGAAGCTTTATCTAATAACAGTGAAATTGCGGCTACTACTCTTACACAAGAAGGTGCGGCTCTAGCTACAGGGTCCAGATGAGCTGATATGTATGCCACAGGTCTCTGTTTGTTTCCATGTTTTTGTGTGAGCACCCCTGTAGCATGTGAGGATATCTCAGCTGCCATCAATTGAAAAGGTTTAGTGTAGTCTGGGAGTCCCAAAGCCGGAGCTGATACCAGTGCTGTTTTCAAAGAGGAAAATGACTGTTTAGCCTCTTCACTGAGTGAATATGGCGTGTTGGCAATACAGTCATATAAAGACTGCATGAGTTGACTTGCATGTATGATCCACTGTCTACAGTGTGAAACAATACCCAGGAAAGCACGCAGCTGTTTGTGATTCCTGGGTTCAAGCATGTTACGTATGGCTTCCGTACGTTGAGGTGTGAGGTGTCTGATGCCCTGTGATATGCAGTGACCTAAGAACACGACTGTTTGTTGACAAGCCTGGAGTTTCTGTCTATTTACTTTACATCCTTCTTGCGCTAGGAAAATTAAGAAATTAACAGTTGAGGTAACTGCCGTCTGCTCATCAGGGCAACAAATAAGTAAGTCATCTACATACTGTAGAATGACTACTCCTGGTTCTGGGGTGAAATTTTTCAGCACGGTCTGCATTGCTTCAGAGTACAAAGTTGGTGAGTGTACCATACCTTGTGGCAATCTTGTCCATGCTAATTGTTTACCCTTGAATGTAAAGGCAAACAAATGCCAACAGTTCTTATGTAGTGGCACAGAAAAAAATGCGTTTGATAAGTCAATTACCGTAAAATATGCAGCAGTGCTGGGAATTTGAGACAGTAAGGTATGAGGATTCGGTACCACAGGGGTGACCGGTGCCAACACCTTATTGATTTCCCGTAGGTCGTGCACCATGCGATATTTCACCATAGTTTCTTTGGAGGAAACTTTCTTTTTAACAGGATATAAGGGTGTATTGGCGGGTGACCTGATTTCTACCAAAACACCTTGTAACACATAATCCTGAATTTGTTGAGAAATCACCAGTTCTTGCTGGGCGCTGATGGGGTATTGCCTAAGCTGAGGTAAAATGGTTCCCCGGGGCAGTTTCTAACAGTATAGGAGCTACTGATAAGAATCCTACATCAGTGTCTCCTTTTGCCCATAGGCTGTCAGGAACCCGAGACAAGTCAATTTTTGCTTGTTGAGTGTAAATTTCGGGAAAATCCTCCATTGCCTGTATTCTAACATATTGTTCCAGAGTTTCTGCATCTTCAGGGATGGTCAGCATAACTGTGCCATTTTCCCTAAAATGGATGTTTGCGTGCATTTTACTTAAGACATCAGTACCCAGCAAGCAGGTAGGTGCACCTTTAGCAAATAAAAATTTGGATACAAAGGTTTTAGGGCCAAAGCTCACATTTAAAGGTTTTGTAAAGGGCAACGCCTGAATTTTACCATCATACCCTTCTGCATATGTTACCTTTGAGGATATATTGTCAGGATATGGTAAAAAGTCTTGATTTAAAATGGAGGATGTTGCTCCCGTATCTATCAGAAAAGGTACATTTTTACCCTCAACCTCAACTTGTATTATTGGTCTTCTAGAAGGAAGAGAGACCTGCATAACCTTCAGTCATTCTGAGCTGTCTGTTTGATCAGGCGCTGGGTTATTTATCCTATTTTTGGGTACAAAGGTTCCTGAATCTATATCTGCTTTTCTCTTCCTACATTCCCTTTGGAAATGTCCTGGCTTCTTACAGTAATGACAAGTAAACTTTTGATTAGCAGAGCCAGTATTAGCCTGTGCAATTCTTACTGGCTTAGAATTTTCTCTTAAGTCCATTTCTATCCCTACAGCTTTCTGTCTAGCCAGGTGTGGATCTTCCAAGGTTCTCCAATCAGGGGTTGCGGCCTTAAGCTTTTCCTTCACTTTTGGAGACAATCCATCTATAAAGGTTTTTGTAACTAACTTCATCATTACTGAAGCGGTTAGATCCATGCCTTCATCTCTGAAATTATTTTCTACACTTAGATAATATTCGTCTACTGATTGTCCAGATTTCTGAGCCACCACTCCCGTTGTTCCTCTCTGCCTCTGTCTCTCCCTCATGAAAACCATTAAGTGATCTACAAATTGCGTACCTGATTCTATCGTTTGTAAGGCACCATCTCCTGCCTGGGGCCTATGTACCTGTAGATTTGCTAATAGCTCCTGGAAGAGTCCAGGAGTCATTTTCATTCTACATAATTCTTCTCCATCTGCCCAAACTCCAGCGTGAGTCTGCATAATTTGCTGTATATATTGTGCAAATCTAACTGGACACTGGGTGGGATCTGGTGCGTTATGCAAGAGAGACATGCCTTCAGCGGGGGACCAAGGGAAATATTGTCGAGTTTGGTGATATCTAGTTCCCATTACTCCGTCAGCACCAGGTTCCCTAAAGGGTCTTGGTACTACCCTAACAGGGGCAAGTACAGCGCCATGTCTAGGTGTACCACAGGCTAGGCAATCATTTCTCCAGTCTGGATTTTGTTGTCCACAGTGCGGACATACCCATCCTCCTGGTCCGGCTAAACTTTGAGGTGGTGTTTGGAGAAAAGATGGGGCATGTGGGTTAAGGTATGGGGGTGGGGTGTTCTTATATTCCACATTTTGTTTTTCTCCATAGCCTGCGGATCTAATACACCACTTTTTATTCTGTTGATTATATGTCCATCCCTCTTTTTCTGCTACCCTAGAGACATCAATCAACGCTTGGATCTGATCTATCCATTTCTTGTCTCTGATTATGCCTTTTTTTTTTTTTCCTGAATTCCTTCCCATTTTTTTCTACTAAAGGCTTCTGCCTTAGTAACTCCAAACTTACTAAAAATCTTTCTCAGCCCCTTAGTGGCATCTTCACCACTTCTCTCCTTTATGATAGTATAGATATCTAATTCTTCTGGTTCCGACTTTGTTTGCTTATTCCCCATTTTGTTATCCTGAGCTTTTTTCTTTTCTTGCCCTAGGTGGCGTTTGGGTATGAGAATACCTCGTTACCTTCTTCCTAAGGAGCTAGGATGTTTAACGGCTTCTGCGTACCGTGTTGATGTAAGAAAATCCTGATTCCTACACCTATAGCAAACAACACAAATGCAACCAGACAGAGGATCAAAATACAACGTATCTTGTCCCAGGCTAATTTATCTGTCCTGGGCTCATACTATCATACACTTATCCGTCACCAGGTTTTCGTCAAAGACAGGATCAGAGATTGAACATAGGCGCGGAGGTCTCCCCGAAAGGACGCAACCACGTTGCCCAGTGGGACAGTCACTTCTTCTGTTTCAACACCCTGGGCGGCTTATAGGGCTATTCCCAACTTCCACACACCTTCTATTCACATTCACTCTCATTCAATGCCGTACTCCGTGAGGTGGTCAATTCCTAAGTAGTTCAAGAACCCGAGCTATAGGTATCCTCCTCTACTAGAACTACCCGCTAAAGGACACGACACAGAAAATCTTACGGACAGTGCAGGGCAGATATAAGAGATCTAACAGTGTCTCTTACCTGGCCAGGTTTTTATTCATCTGCCGTCCATTATCCCAGATTCTCTTTTCGTTCGTATTCTGCCGGTGTTCTTGAAGGAGTACACAGACCTCGGGTCCCTGTTCAGGCGCCAGGAAATGTCGGGACCACACTCAGTCGGAGCAGCCTTTGGAAGTGGGGAATCACCAGAAATAATACACAAGACACGTCTCGTATAGTATATCACTGGGAAGCCTCTGAGGCACGCCTGCCTTCAAGGTGCTATCCCCTCTTTATATAGTTGTACAGGTAGTTTCAGTGGTTATACAAGTTTTGCTTGTTTAAACAAAGAGAGAAAAGAGAAGACAAAAAAAACAGTTTCGGCTATGTGATAGTTTCACAACAAACAAAACAGTACAGTTTCGCCTAAGTGGCAGTTTCACAAACAAAAAATAGGATTTCACACTATAGCTAAAATGTCTTTGAATGGACAGGTCAATATTGACCACAAATTCTTTTTGGTTCATTGAGGTAACCATTTTTGTTCCGCTCTTCACATGTGTATTATCACATTATCATTCTGTGGTAGCTATTTCTATGTAAAGGTTATATAGGCATTCTTGCATGGAGGACATGGCTCTGTAGTAGCAGCTATTCTGTATTGTATTTCTCGGCTTTGATTGTGTATATGTTTATGTGTAATAAAATATATAATTTTTATCCTTAATTGGCATTTGCTTCCGTTTTGGGTTTATAGGAGTATTATTATTGGAAGTGCCCTTGGTTAGGCCTATAATCATTAGTAGTGTTGAGCGATACCGTCCGATACTTGAAAGTATCGGTATCGGAAAGTATCGGCCGATACCGGCAAAGTATCGGATCCAATCCGATACCGATACCCGATACCAATACAAGTCAATGGGACTCAAGTATCGGACGGTATCCCTGATGGTTCCCAGGGTCTGAAGGAGAGGAAACTCTCCTTCAGGCCCTGGGATCCATATTAATGTGTAAAAGAAAGAATTAAAATAAAATTCTCAGCGAGGGAACCGGCAGCGTTGTTTGCTTAAAATTCGCGCGTTTACTTCCTTACTTGAAGTCCCGGCTTGTGATTGGTCGCGTGCCGCCCATGTGGCCGCAACGCGACCAATCACAGCAAGCCGTGACGTAATTTTAGGTCCTTCAGGATTTAAAAATTACGTTCTGGCTTGTGATTGGTCGCGTCGCGGTCACATGGGCGACGCGACCAATCACAAGCCGTGACGTCACGGGAGGCTGGACACGCGCGCATTTTAAAATGCGCGCTTGTCCTGCCTCCCGTGACGTCCCGGCTTGTGATTGGTCGCGTCGCCCATGTGGCCGCGACGCGACCAATCACAGCAAGCCGTGACGTAATTTTAGGTCCTTCAGGATTTTAAAATTACGTTCTGGCTTGTGATTGGCCGCCACATGGGCGGCACGCGACCAATCACAAGCCGGGACTTCAAGTAAGGAAGTAAACGCGCGAATTTTAAGCAAACAACGCTGCCGGTTCCCTCGCTGAGGTCCAGGCTGCGTCGGAGAGGTGAGTATAGCAATATTTTTTATTTTAATTCTCTCTTTTACACATTATTACATTAATGTTGTTTCGATACCGATACCCGATACCACAAAAGTATCGGATCTCGGTATCGGAATTCCAATACCCGCAAGTATCGGCCGATACCCGATACTTGCGGTATCGGAATGCTCAACACTAATCATTGGGTTTGACATTATAGGTAGACCACAACTATGAGAGTCAAAATGAGAAAACAAATCCAGAAAATCACCTTGTCTGATTTGGCAAGATTTATTTTGCAAATTATAGTGGAAAATGAATATTTGGTTATTAACAAAAGTTCATCTCAATATTTTGATATAATATATCCTTTGTTGGCAATGACAAAGGTCAAACGCTTTCTGTAAGTCTTCACAAGGTTGGCACACAAGAGCCCCCTGCTCTGAGCCTGTTTCTACTGCACTTGCCCTATCTCTGCACCTGCTGTGTGGCACAGTGACCATAAAACTTAAAGACCTGTCAGCAGGATTGATCCCTATCAACTAAAGACAAGACCATAATGGCACTGTGATGCTGATTAATATGATACCTAATGTGAAGGGATCCGCTCAGTGTTTGTTTAACCCCTTTCTGACCTCGGATGGGATAGTACGTCCGAGGTCAAATCCCCTGCTTTGATGTGGGCTCCGGCGGTGAGCCCACATCAAAGCCACGAGATGCCAGCTGTTTTGAACAGCAATCCACCCGCCGCTATTAACTAGTTAAATGCCGCTGTCAAACGCTGACAGCGGCATTTAACTACCACTTCCAGCCGGAAATGTGCTCATAGCCGACCCCGTCACATGATCGGGGGTCATTGATGCGTCAGCATAGTAACCAGAGGTCTCCTTGAGACCTCTATGGTTACTGATGCCGGCTTGCTGTGAGCGCCATCCTGTGGTCGGCGCTCATAACAAGCCTGTAATTAAGCTACATAGGAGCGATCTGATGATCACTGCTATGTAGCTGAGTCGATCGAGTTGTGCCAGCTTCTAGCCTCCCATGTAGGCTATTGAAGCATGGCAAAAGTAAAAAACAAATGTTTAAAAAAAATGAAATAAATAAAAAAATATAAAAGTTTAAATGACCCCCCCTTTTGCCTCATTCAAAATAAAAATAAAATCAAATATACACATATTTGGTATCGCCGCATTCAGAATCTCCCGATCTATCAATAAAAAAAAGGATTAACCTGATCGCTAAACAGCGTAGCGAGAAAAAAATTCGAAACGCCAAAATTACGTTTTTTTGGTCGCCGTGACATTGCATTAAAATGCAATAACAGGCGATCAAAAGAACGTTTCTGCACCAAAATGATATGACTAAAAACGCCAGCTCGGCACGCAAAAAATAAGCCCTCGCCCAACCCCAGATCACGAAAAATGGAGACGCTATGGGTATCAGGAAATGGTGCAATTTTTTTTTTTTTTTTAGCAAAGTTTGGAATTTTTTTTTTTACCTCTTAGGTAAAAAATAACCTAGACATGTTTGGTGTCTATGAACTCGTAATGACCTGGAGAATTATATCGGCAGGTCAGTTTTAGCATTTAGTGAACCTAGCAGAAAAGCCAAACAAAAAACACGCATGGGATTGCACATTTTTTGCAATTTCACCGCACTTGGAATTTTTTTCCCATTTTCTAGTACATGTCATGGTAAAACCAATGATGTCGTTCAAAAGAACAACTCGTCCCGCAAAAAATAAGCCCTCACATGGCCATATTGATGGAAAAATAAAAAAGTTAAATTGCCTCCTTCAATTACAGTATATGCCATCAGAGTGCTCGTTTCAAGTAACAATACAGCAGTAAAGAAACAGTCCCCCTTAATTGACATTTTAAAGTAACAATTCTCCATGAGTACTCCCTTGAAAAGTCAATTGAAAACAAGTATAGAGACACCGGCACTAAACACATTGTGCATACCTTGATTGATCTACAGCAGGCTGGTAGTGCTTCAGCTTCACTGATACTGGTGTAGACGTACATCATCAGGAATTCAAGCAAAGAAGTGAAGAGGTTACACTCTGCTTTCCGGTAAAAAAAAATCTTGTTCACCTGGACCGGTTGAAGCATAAGAAGCACGCGAAACGGCCGTCGTCCACCACAGAAATTACTCCCCCGCATCCACAATTTTAATCTTGATGTATTGAATAAACAAGATTTGTCAACCTGTCATGTACAGCACCATGGAATTAATGGTGCTATATAAATAAATAATAATAAATAAATAAACCTCTTCACTTCTTTGCTTGGACTCCCTTGAAAAGAAATAATGCCCTTTCAGTGGTCCTTTAAAACGAATAATGCTTCCTGATGTCACTTTTTAAAAAGTATTACTGTCCCTCAGTCCCACTTTCAAACACAATAATGTCCCTTTTGTTCCTTTAATGAGAATAAAGGAACCCTTGCAAAAAAAATATTATACTCACATAATCCCAGCACAAATGACTCAATACAGGTCCTTCTCAAAAAATTAGCATATAGTGTTAAATTTCATTATTTACCATAATGTAATGATTACAATTAAACTTTCATATACTATAGATTCATTATCCACCAACTGAAATTTGTCAGGTCTTTTATTGTTTTAATACTGATGATTTTGGCATACAACTCCTGATAACCCAAAAAACCTGTCTCAATAAATTAGCAAATTTCACCCGACCAATCAAATAAAAGTGTTTTTTAATACCAAACAAAAAAAACATCAAATAATAATGTTCAGTTATGCACTCAATACTTGGTCGGGAATCCTTTGGCAGAAATGACTGCTTCAATGCGGCGTGGCATGGAGGCAATCAGCCTGTGACACTGCTGAGATGTCATGGAGGCCCAGGATGCTTCAATAGCGGCCTTAAGCTCATCCAGAGTGTTGGGTCTTGCGTCTCTCAACTTTCTCTTCACAATATCCCGCAGATTCTCTATGGGGTTCAGGTCAGGAGAGTTGGCAGGCCAATTGAGCACAGTAATACCATGGTCAGTAAACCATTTACCAGTGGTTTTGGCACTGTGAGCAGGTGCCAGGTCGTCCTGAAAAATGAAATCTTCATCTCCATAAAGCATTTCAGCCGATGGAAGCATGAAGTGCTCCAAAATCTCCTGATAGCTAGCTGCATTGACCCTGCCCTTGATGAAACACAGTGGACCAACACCAGCAGCTGACATGGCACCCCACACCATCACTGACTGTGGGTACTTGACACTGGACTTCAGGCATTTTGGCATTTCCTTCTCCCCAGTCTTCCTCCAGACTCTGGCACCTTGATTTCCGAATGACATGCAAAATTTGCTTTCATCAGAAAAAAGTACTTGGGACCACTTAGCAACAGTCCAGTGCTGCTTCTCTGTAGCCCAGGTCAGGCGCTTCTGCCGCTGTTTATGGTTCAAAAGTGGCTTTACCTGGGGAATGCGGCACCTGTAGCCCATTTCCTGCACACGCCTGTGCACGGTGGCTCTGGATGTTTCCACACCAGACTCAGTCCACTGCTTCCTCAGGTTCCGGTCACCTCTTCTCGTTGTACAGCGTTTTCTGCCACATTGTTTCCTTCCAACAGACTTACCATTGAGGTGCCTTGATACAGCACTCTAGGAACAGCCTATTTGTTGAGAAATTTCTTTCTGGGTCTTACCCTCTTGCTTGAGGGTGTCAATGATGGCCTTCTTGACATCTGTCAGGTCGCTAGTCTTACCCATGATGGGGGTTTTGAGTAATGAACCAGGCAGGGAGTTTTTAAAAGCCTCAGGTATCTTTTGCATGTGTTTAGAGTTAATTAGTTGATTCAGAAGATTAGGGTAATAGGTCATTTAGAGAACCTTTTCTTGATATGCTAATTTATTGAGACAGGTTTTTTGGGTTATCAGGAGTTGTATGCCAAAATCATCAGTATTAAAACAATAAAAGACCTGACAAATTTCAGTTGGTGGATAATGAATCTATAGTATATGAAAGTTTAATTGTAATCATTACATTATGGTAAATAATGAAATTTAACACTATATGCTAATTTTTTGAGAAGGACCTGTATATTGACATTACAGTGAAAAAACTCTTGATGTCTTGTAGAACATATGCTGTACGATGGAACCGTTCAGAGATCTCGGTGATCCAAAACCCCTGCAGTTTATTTATTTATTTTTACTCATTTATATAGCGCTATTAATTCCACAGCGCTTTACAGACATTAGTGGCACTTCCTCAGTGGAGCTCACAATCTAAACTCCCTATCTTTGGAATGTAGGAGGAAACCGGAGTACCCAGAGAAAACCCATGCAAACACGGGGAAAACATAGGAAATCCTTGCAGATATTGTCTTTGGTGGAATTTGAACCCAGGATCCCGGCACTGCAAGGCTGCAGTGCTAACCACTGAGCCAATGTGGACTCCTGGGAAAATGGCTGCGAGGGGCGTCGCATGCGCAGATGGAGATCTCAGCACCAAGATCTCAGGAGATGAGATCTCAGCGCTGAAATCTCATCTCCATCTGCTCATGCGCTGCCCCCGGCAGCCACCCCATGCGAAATCATGCAACTGCGAGGGCTCCGGCCTTTCACAAAATGTTGGCAGAGCCCCTGCAGCACCGTACACCCGCAGCACCAAACACCCGCAGCGGCACACCTCACATTCGATCATCCCTTCATTGCAGCCTGTGGCCTACAGAGACCCTGGATCCTGCTCCACCGCGGCCGGTAAGGTATATATGCATTATAAGATGCACCCCCATTTTACCCCCCCCCCCCTTATTTTGGGGAAAAAAGGTGCGTTATATAATCCAAAAAATACGGTATGTCTAATGTCTGTGTCTTACATTAGGACCTGTTCACACTTTCCTTACTGCTCCTAGTGCATTCTGCCTGAATCCTGTATAGACCCATAAATTGCAATGACAGGAGTGGAGTTCAAATGAATTCCACATGTGATGTTTTTTTTTCTGAACGTGTCTGTCTGTCCCAACAGCCACAGAAAAGTGGATACTTTTAGACAAAAAAACACAAACAGACTCTGAGGGTATGTGCACACGATCAGTAATCGCTGCGGGTTGGATGTTGTGTGCTTGTGCAGCGTCCAGATGTTACAGCTTAGTGGATGGGATTTCAAGGAATGTCATGCCCACTATGCGTCTAGAGATGCCCGCGGCTCACCTGCAGAGACAGACATGCGGCTCATCTTTCCAGACCACAACATGTCTATTTATCTTGCAGAGACACGATAAACGTCACCCATACAATGTATTGGATGCAGTGAATCTGCACGGTTCAGTGATCACAGAGGAGTCACCTGTGTTCAATAGCTGACAGCAGACATGTGCTGCGTCCAAAGCGCTGCCAATTCCTGATTGTGTGCACCGGCCTAAGAAAATAAATCAGTCAATTTCAGAAAAAAATTCCTTTGACCTCTGCTTGTGTCGGTGCAGTCTGTGGCCCTGTCGGGGATTTATGTGAATCCTTTCTTAGTTGGTTTCAGGCAGAGCCCCCCGGACGCACTGCTGAAGTGCAGTGTGAACAGGGCTTGATATCCTATTGTGTGGAATTCTGCAGTCTACTATACTATTCCACGCTGTCCCAGTGCAGCAGCCAGACACGGACACAGGCCAGACAAGGACAGCGGCCAGACACGGACACCGGCCAGACAAGGACAGCGGCCAGACATGGACAGCGGCCAGACACAGACACAGGCCAGACACGGACACTGGCCAGACACAGACAGTGGCCAGACATGGACAGCGGCCAGACACGGACACCGGCCAGACAAGGACAGTGGCCAGACACGGACACCGGCCAGACAAGGACAGCGGCCAGACATGGACAGTGGCTAGACACAGACACTGGCCAGACACGGA
This sequence comes from Ranitomeya variabilis, assembly GCF_051348905.1. Lineage (NCBI taxonomy): Eukaryota > Metazoa > Chordata > Amphibia > Anura > Dendrobatidae > Ranitomeya > Ranitomeya variabilis. The sequence continues at coordinate 324,416,430 of NC_135237.1, read as the reverse complement.
CACTGGCCAGACACAGACAGTGGCCAGACATGGTCAGCGGCCAGACACAGACAGCAGCCAGACACAGACACTGGCCAGACAAGGACAGCAGCCAGACACGGACAGCGGCCAGTCACGGACAGCGGCCAGACACGGACAGCGGCCAGACACGGACAGCGGCCAGACACAGACACCGACCAGACACGGACACCGACCAGACACGGACAGCGGCCAGATACGGACAGCAGCCAGACACGGACAGCGGCCAGACATGGACAGCATGAAATTATAAATCCCCCGCGGCTCCAGCACTGATGCTTCGGGGGTCTCCGCTAGTTTCAGCACTGGGCTGCAGGGATCTTGTGGCTCTGGGGATCTCCGCCAGTCTCAGCACTGGGCTGCAGGGGTCTTGTGGCTCCAAGGGTCTCCGCCAGTCTCAGCACTGGGCTGCAGGGGTCTTGTGGCTTCAAGGAAAATAGAAAAAATTGGAGTCTGGCTCAACAGGATTGGATTTTCCTTTACTTTTCATTTTTCAAAAGAAAATATAGTGCATACAAAAGAAAAATTTACATGGTCGACATTATTGCTGCAAAAGTGAATAATAACCATCAGGGACCCTGAACCATTGGCCACGGAGCCAGTGAGGATTTAGCAGAGTAGGTTGGGGGACATGTAGGACTTTTTTTTTATCTCTTTTTATTCTGCTATTTCTGAGGTAGGATGTAGGAAAAGACAGCAATTCTGCTAATATTTTATATTATGTGACTGTACGGCCCCTTCACATGACCTATCATGTTTTTCACAGATGCCACGTGTCTCCTATTTGACCTACGATGCTGTACTCATGTCCGGGTATTTCCCAGCAGCACAGATGACATAACAAGGGCCAATACAAGTCTATGAGTCTATGTAAACATGTCGTCTGTGTGCTGTACGTGTGCTGTACGTGTGCCGTCCGTGTTTATCATAGAAAGTGTATGAGAAGCTTTGTAATTTCATTTCCATTATTCATACCGGAAAAACATGGATGGCACATGGATGGCACACTGATTGAAAACACTAGTGACACTGATATCGGTGTAACATGTATGTGTTTTATATGGACAGGGGGGCCCCACTTTGAATTTTGCCTAGGACCCCAATTTGTCTAAAACCGGCCCTGCATGTTATAGAACAAACTTCTTCCTCAGGCATGACAGAAAATAAATTACTTCTTCCCTTATAAAGGGGATCGAGGGCTTAAAACAGATGTCATCACTTAACAATTTGTTTAAATTAAAGGGAATTTGTCAGTTCATTTTTTTGTACCCTACTAATCCTGAAATAGGGCTCGTACAGTCCTTTCAGAATATGTAACTTTTATTCATGTTTGTTACTCCATTGTGTTGATGTAAGGCCCAAAAAATGTATTGTCTCTCGAGGGCAAGTCAAGGATAAGTTAATGCCAAATGAATAATCCTACCCCTGTTCACCAGCATCACTGATTGAGTGCAGTCAGACTGTCCAAGGATCGCATCACAGTCCTCGGACTGGCCTTCTGCTCTCCTGACCTGAGTGTCATCACTGCATAGAAATAGACAAAGCAGATGGCCAGCCCGATGATTGAGATGCGATCCTCAGGCAAGTAATATTGCAATCTGACTGCACTAATCAGTGACACTTGTGCAGTGGGCAGGATTATGGGCTCGGAAAGGGGTGATTCTTTATTTTGTATTTACATACACTTGGCCGGTGGCCATGTAAATGCAAAATTAATGTTCATCCCTTCCCGCGCTCACTACTCTTCGCCAGCGTCACTGATTCAAACTAACATATTACTTGCCCAAGGATCGCATCGCAATCCTCGGACTGGGCGTCTGCTCTCCTGACATGAGCGGGACAGCATGTATTTCTATGCAGTTGTCACTCTCAGGTCAGGAGAGCAGACAACAATGCAATCCTTGGGAATACCACAGTCTGACAGAATCACTGACACTGCAGAGGGGTGGGCGGGGGAAGGGGTAAATATTAATTTGGCACTTAGATATGCTTGACTTGCAGGCACGAGACAATACATTTCCAGAGGCTTACATCAACACAGTGAGGTAACGTCCATGAATAAAAGTTAGATATCCTGAAAGGGCTACCCAAGCCCTATTTCAGGGTAATGTTATATTGTAAGGCAGTGAGGGGAATTATATACAAGGGTCGTTATGTGTCCCCCAGGATATGCATAGAAAGATACTGAATCCATTGGAGAGCGTTGTAATTACAGCTGTGGTAACAATGCATAATAAAAGTGAGTGTGTACTTGATCAAGCTGTTTGACCAAGTCAGACTTAAGAAAACCTGACATTGGCTTTTATTTTTTGAGAGATCTATAGAAAAGTAGCGAGACGGATCTCTCCTTCCAGTCCGGGTCTTGGAAGTGGCCCATGTCCACTATTCCGATTGAAACTTTCTTGGGTTGGGTATGTCAGTGTTGGTTTGCAAGCAGCAGAGCATGAGGCTCTGTGTATGCCTGTCTGTCTGAAATTGAACACAGACCAGAGCCGGAGACTAGAGCAAAGCCATACCGCACCCATGAGTTATAAGGTGGTGCAGTCGCCAACGGCAATGGACTGATACTGATATTCCAGCTGCGAACCAGATGATAGAGTTTGGATTTATTGTGTATGTTGGCAAATAAAGACATTTAAATTGAACTTTCTTGGGTCACTGCCTCATTACCGCTTGGACGTGAAAGCTGCTGCCTTACAATATACACTGCTCAAAAAAATAAAGGGAACACTAAAATACTACATTCTAGATATCTCTGAATGAAATATTCCAGTTGAAAATGTTTATTCATTGCATAGTGGAATGTGTTCAAAACAATAAAACATAACAACTATCAAAGTAAATCAAAATGAATATCCCATGGAGGTCTGGATTTGGAATGACACTCAAAATCAATTTGGAAAATCAAATTACAGGCTTATCCAACTTCAGTGGAAATGCCTCATGATAAGGAAAAGATGCTCAGTATTGTGTGTAGACTCCACATGCCTGTATGACCTCCCTACTGTACAACACCTGGGCATGCTCCTGATGAGGCGGCAGATGGTCTCCTTAGGGATCTCCTCCCAGACCTGGACTAAAGCATCCGTCAACTCCTAGACAGTCTGTGGTGCAATGTACCGTTGGTGGATGGAGCGAGACATGATGTAGACATGATGTCCCAGATATGCTCAATCAGATTCAGGTCTGGGGAACAGGCGGGCCAGTCCATAGCTTCAATGCCTTCATCTTGCAGGAACTGCTGACACGCTCCAGCCACATGAGGTCTGACATTGTCCTGCATTAGGAGGAACCCAGGACCAACCACACCAGCATATGGTCTCACAAGGGTCTGAGGATCTCATCTCAGTACCTAATGGCAGTCAGGATACCTCTCGTGGGCACATGGAGGGCTGTGCGGCCCTCCAAAGAAATGCCACCCCACACCATTGCTCACCAACTGCCAAACCGGTCATGCTGAAGTATGTTGCAGGCAGCAGATCGCTCTCCACAGCATCTCCAGACTCTGTCACATCTGTCACATGTGCTCAGTGTCAACCTGCTTTCATCTGTGAAGAGCACAGGGCGCCAATGGCAAGTTTGCCAATCCTGGTGTTCTGTGGCAAATGCCAAGTGTCCTGCATGGTGTTGGGCTGTGAGCACAACCCCTATCTGTGGACGTTGGGCACTCAGACCATCCTCATGGAGTTGGTTTCTAACCATTTGTGCAGACACATGTACATTTGTGGCCTGCTGGAGGTCATTTTGCAGGGTTCTGGCAGTGCTCCTTCTGTTCCTCCTTGCAGAAAGGCGGAGGTAGCGGTCCTGCTGCTGGGTTGTTGCCATCCTATGGCCCCCTCCACATCTCCTGGTGTACTGGCCCTTTCTCCTGGTAGTGCCTCCAGCCTCTGGACACTACGCTGAACCTTCTTGCCACAGCTCACATTGATGTGCCATCCTGGATGAGCTGTGATATATATATATGTAGTTGCAGTCAAAATTATTCGACCCATAAATGTATTTATGGGTACCATGCTAACTACCATGCTGCCCAATCTCAGCAAAAATTTACAAACTTTGCAACAAACAAGAACAATTTACATTGCTCAAAACAACTATTATAACATTTACTACATACAGACAAGGAATGACAAGTATGTCAAGGAGAAAGGAAAGTTATTGCTTTTAGTTCTGCTTCATTTTACAGGACACCCGCTTGTGTAAACATTCACATTCTCTTCCTTCAGCCACAATGATTTGCAATTTAGTTATCAACCTTGTCATTTGCAATACGGGTTTTGGAAGATGAAGGAATCAATCTTTTGTACATTATAGCTGTCACATACAATTATCTGCTATTAGCCATTTTACATTTTTGGGGGGCAATGTTAAAAGAGTCCAAACATAAAGCACAACTATGACACTCTTACACATTTATTATAAAATTCTGACAAAATATAATGAAATTGCCTTGGCCACTTGACAGGGTAAAATTGCAGAATTACTGCAATTGTTTTTGGTTTCCCTGTTGTAATTCAAAAGTTGCATGGTTTCTTGCTACCTTTTTGTCTCAATTGAGGTATTGTTGCTGGCTGGGTGTGTGGACTTGTACTATGGGGGTGTTATGCCCTTGTAGGCTGCATGTTACCGATGACTTTAGTAGACCATGACCAGATGTCGTGGACTTCAATGAGAGAGACCACCAGCCAAAATTAAACTTTTTACTGAGCGAAAACGTGGTAGGGAATATATACAGTAAGTAGCGGGTACACAGCTTAATGAATGTACCCTTCACCATACAGAGCATTTTCTTACACTGTCACTGTTCTTTTCTTCTTGACACACTTGCTTCCTGTTTCCACTGATTCACCTGCTTTAATCACAACCCAGTTCAGTACTACAGTCCAGCTAGTGAGAGTCCTATTCTGAAACCGCGGTTCCCCAACTTTTTTCCCCTTCAAGGGAACTAGTTTGCCAATATGGCCGGTATTTAGCTTCTATGCTACTGATGCTTTGGAACTCCCACCCGATTCTCTCTCTTCATCTCTCTGTTCTGTCCTGACCCATTACCTCTCTGAAATATAATCTCAGGGTCTGTACGGCTAGGCATTCTGTCCCAGGACCCTTCTCCGATCAATCACTCTGCCTTTTGGCTACTTCTCTCCTTCTTTCCACTCTGTCACGGTCTGCTCTCACATTGCGTCTACCCAACTCACACGGCTCTGCTGACTGACCAGACCCTAGGTCTGCTTTTCACGCACACTGGACCCTATCTGATGTCCTGACAGAAAACTGTCTCTTTACCTTCACCTTAGCCCCTTCCACTTTGGGCTAGTCCAATCATTAACCCTGACTCTCCCTACTGTCGGGGAGAGCAAAATACCAACATTATTAATGCATGTCACAGTTCATATTACACAATAAAACAATATACGTGTTCTTCAAGGGGGAATGTGGGATAACTCCCCCTCCAGAGCTTATTTTATATGAAGGGGGAGTTACCAGTGTGATTTGTAATGGCCACTCTCCGCTCTCCAGATCTCACTGCAGAGCTGTGTGTGATTATAGCTGACACATGTGCAGGTTCCTCTCAGCTTAAGCTTCCATCTCACAGGCAGAGGGAGTTGTAATAAATACAGCAGAGCTGATAGAGAAGCAAACAATGTGTTTACAAGAAGACAAGAAGTTCATTTCTTCTATTCTGTGTTAGTTACTTGCTTCACACTGATAAGTCTCCTACATGTCAAAGGAGTTATCTTCCAGGCGCCATCCTCCCAAGAGCCTGGAAGAGGTAGTTTATTATAAAAGATGATTTCCCAACAACAAGCCACCTGATAGGAGTCATACAGGGATGACCTTCCTTATCGTTCTATGATCTGTATGCCCATATTAATAATTTAGATCGCCCAAATGTGGTGACATATTGCCATTAATGCAGCTGCACAAAAATAATTAGGCATAGCTATGTGAATCACTACAGACATTCCTTATAACTTATAGTAACAAGCTATAAGGATGACAAAAGTTTATTGTGTTTGTAGATGGCAAATAAACCTCTATTATTCTATTATAAGTGCTGTATTTATTTTGGCACAATTTGAGCTAACATTGCCTTAATTCTTCTAATAAGTTTCATGAGGCAAAACTGTATATCAAAATACACTTAGTTACACAAAACATTATCTCCCATTTGGATTACAACTAAGAACGCATGTCAAAGTAAAGATTATCTTTTGTGCTGTAGTTTCAACTTTCAATAAGATAAGAATAGTTTATCAAATGTATAACTTTATTTTAGCATTATCTGGTTGTCATGAAGACTTATAATTCTTTGCATTTCCCTTAAATTGATGTCATGATCTTAAATGGTCACTGTACTTTTAGATAGCGATCATTAGGCTATCAGCTAAATTGGCTGTCTCTCCCATACAAAGAGTGTCCACTCTGTAAAGTGCCCCTGTGTTCTCAATGAGAGAGCTACTACCAAACATCTTCTGGCATATCCCCTCGAAATCAAAAGAATAGGCAGCCCAAATTGCACATGCCGGATACTAAAAGGGGAGCTACTGCTCTTTCACTTCTTCCGGATGTACATAATACAGTACATCCAAAGGCAGAAAGAGTGAAGCAGCCGCTGAGTGACCCATAGGGATTGCGTGACATAACAATGTCACGAGATTCCTGGGAGACCAAGTGCTGACAATCGGACAACCCCTTTAACACTCCCAATAATCATCTGTCAGGCACCCCCATACACATTACTCTGTTGGCTGAACCCATCGATATATTGTGGGGTTCGACTGATGTTAATCTAATGTGTATGGGAGACTTAACTTTCTGTGTACTGCCTGTTTTCAGGTGTAAGACATCTCTATAAGCAGAGATCCAGAGGCAAATAAGGGTGCTTTCACACTAGCATCGTACGACGCACGTATCAATGCGTCGTTTTGGAGAAAAAACGCATCCTGCAAAGTTGCCCGCAGGATGCGTTTTTTCTCCATAGGGTTGCATTAGTGACGCACTGCGAGGCATTGCCACATGTCGCATCCGTCGTGCAAGAGAAGACAGTTCTTCTTTACGCCCTTCATCACCTGTCTGTCTAACTGAGTCCAATTAATAGGTGGATTGGTCACCAAGGTATATAACTAGTGATAAGTTTTATTAAATACACCGAAGATAAGGTACATTCAGATGGGCCAATCCCGCCCATTAACAATCATTGATGAACTATATACAAAAAAATGGACATTGTAAGATGGCCACAGAACAGATTCTTAAGTGGAGATATGAATCATCAAGGTTGGTAGCTTCAGGGTATGTGCACACGTCAGGATTTCTTGCAGAAATTTTCCTGACAAAAAACGGACATTCCTGCCAGAAATCCGCATGCGTTTTTTTCACGTTTTCCATGCGTTTTTGATGCGTTTTTCACACGTTTTTTGTGCGTTTTTTCCAAATGCATAGAATAGCGGGAAAAACGCGGAAAATCCACAAAATTAATGAACATGCTGCTTTTTTTTTACCGCGATGCGTTTTTTTTTCGCGGAAAAAAACGCATCATGTGCACAAAACATGCAGAATGCATTCTAAATGATAGGATGCATAATGTATGCATTTTTAATAAGTTTTTATAGCATTTTTATAGCGAAAAAACATGAAAAAAAGTGAAAAAACCTGAACGTGTGCACATACCCTCAGTGATTGTAAGCCAGGGAAAGTAGACAGCAGCAGGTATAGTGCAGAGAGAGTTAATATGGCATAACAGGGACGGGTTTTACGAGCAGTCAAAGATATGAGTGGGACTGACTGCTCACATATACCACCCTGGGGACATAATATGGAAGATAAAATGGAAACCAAGTTTCTTATTCAGTGTCTGTAACTGGAACTGTGGAGACCTCCAGTGTGTTTGTTAACCCCTCTCTGACCTTAGACATACTATCCCGTCGAGGTGACCTGGGCCTATCTGAACCTCGACGGAATAGTACGTCATAGCGATCGGCCGCGCTCACGGGGGGGGGAGCGCGGCCGATTGCGGCTGGGTGTCAGCTGACTATCGCAGCTGACATCCGGCACTATGTGCCAGGAGTGGTCACGGACTGCCCCCGGCACATTAACCCCCGGCACACTGCGATCAAACATGATCGCAGTGTTCCGGCGGTATAAGGAAGCATCGCGCAGGGAGGGGGCTTCCTGCGGGCTTCCCTGAGAACCCCGGAGCAACGCGATGTGATCGCGTTGCTCCGAGCATCTCTTACCTCCTATCCCTGCAGGCCCCGGATCCAAAATGGCCGCGGGGCTGCATCCGGGTCCTGCAGGGACTACTTCCGGGTCCAGAGCAGGCGCTGGTAAGCCTGCAGCGCTGTAAGTCAGATCGCTGATCTGACAGAGTGCTGTGCAAACTGTCAGATCAGCGATCTGTGATGTCCACCCCTGGGACAAAGTAAAGAAGTAAAAAAAAAATATTTCCACAGGTGTAAAAAAAAAAAAAAATCCTAAATAAAGAAAAAAAATATATATTATATTATTCCCATAAATACATTTCTTTATTTAAATTAAAAAAAACAATAAAAGTACACATATTTAGTATCGCCGCATCCGTAACGACCCAACCTATAAAACTGTCCCACTAGTTAACCCCTTCGGTGAACACCGTAAGAAAAAAAAAAAAAACGAGGCAAAAAACAATGCTCTATTATCATACCGCCGAACAAAAAGTGGAATAACACGCGATCAAAAAGACGGATATAAATAAACATGGTACCGCTGAAAACGTCATCTTGTCCAGCAAAAAACGAGCCACCATACAGCATCATAAGCAAAAAAATAAAGTTATAGTCCTCAGAATAAAGCGATGCCAAAATACTTATTTTTTCTATAAACTAGCTTTTATCGTATAAAAGTGCCAAAACATAAAAAAATGATATAAATGAGATATCGCTGTAATCGTACTGACCCGAAGAATAAAACTGCTTTATCAATTTTAGCAAACGTGGAACGGTATAAATGCCTCCCCCAAAAGAAATTCATGAATAGCTGGTTTTTGGTCATTCTGCCTCACAAAAATTGGAATAAAAAGCTATCAAAAACTGTCACGTGTCCGAAAATGTTACCAATAAAAACGTCAACTCGTCCCGCAAAAAAAAAGACCTCACATGACACTGTGGACCAAAATATGGAAAAATTATAGGTCTCAAAATGTGGAGACACAAAAACTTTTTTGCTATAAAAAGCGTCTTTTAGTGTGTGACAGCTGCCAATCATAAAAATCCGCTATAAAAAAAACTCTATAAAAGTAAATCAAACCCCCCTTCATCACCCACTTAGTTAGGGAAAAATAATAAAATTTAAAAAATGTATTTATTTCCATTTTCCCATTAGGGTTAGGGCTAGGATTAGGGTTAGGGTTAGGGCTAGGGTTAGGGTTAGGGCTAGGGTTAGGGCTAGGGTTAGGGCTAGGGTTAGGGTTGGGGCTAGGGTTGGAGCTAAAGTTATGGTTAGGGTTGGGGTAAAAGTTAGGGTTATGGTTGAGGCTAAAGTTAGGGTTAGGGTTGGGGCTAAAGTTAGGGTTAGGGTTTGGATTACATTTACGGTTGGGATTAGGGTTGGGATTAGAGTTAGGGGTGTGTCAGGGTTAGGGGTGTGGTTAGGGTTACCATTGGGATTAGGGTTAGGGGTGTGTTTGGATTAGGGTTTCAGGTAGAATTGGGGAGTTTCCACTGTTCAGGCACATCAGGGGCTCTCCAAACGCGACATGGCATCCGATCTCAATTCCAGCCAATTCTGCGTTGAAAAAGTAAAACAGTGCTCCTTCCCTTCTGAGCTCTCCCGTGCACCCAAACAGGGGTTTACCCCAACATATGGGGTATCAGCGTACTCGGGACAAATTGGACAACAACTTTTGGGGTTCAAGTTCTCTTGTTATCCTTGGGAAAATAAAAATTTGGGGGGCTAAAAATCATTTTTGTGGGAAAAAAAAGATTTTTTATTTTCACGGCTCTGCGTTGTAAACTGTAGTGAAACACTTGGGGGTTCAAAGTTCTCACAACACATCTAGATAAGTTCCTTGGGAGGTCTAGTTTCCAATATGGGGTCACTTGTGGGGGGTTTCTACTGTTTGGGTACATCAGGGGCTCTGCAAATGCAACGTGACGCCTGCAGTCCAATCCATCAAAGTCTGCATTCCAAATGGCGCTTCTTCCCTTCCAAGCTCTGCCATGCGCCCAAACAGTGGTTCTCCCCACATACGGGGTATCAGCGTACTCAGGACAAATTGGACAACAACTTTTGAGGTTTCTACTGTTTGGGTACATCAGGGGCTCTGCAAATGCAACGTGACGCCTGCAGTCCAATCCATCTAAGTCTGCATTCCAAATGGCGCTTCTTCCCTTCCAAGCTCTGCCATGCGCCCAAACAGTGGTTCCCCCCACATACAGGGTATCAGCGTACTCAGGACAAATTGGACAACAACTTTTGGGGTCCAATTTATCCTGTTACCGTTGTGAAAATACAAAACTGGGGGCTAAAAAATCATTTTTGTAAAGAACCTATGATTGTCTTTTAGTTGACAGTGTCTAACAATACCAGGTCTACAGATGAGTGAATAATTATACACAATATCATAGTTTAACACAAGAGCATAGTACTATTTATCCCCATTTGGTATGTGCTCCATGATCCATGGACAATGCTACCAGGTGTGCATCTTGAGAGATGTATGCATTCATTAAACAGTCGTTTGAGGGAGAATACAGCTCTGGCAAAAATTAAGAGACGACTGCAAAATGTTCAGTTTGTCTGATTTTTCTCTTTATAGGTATATTTTTGAGTAAAATGTACATTTTTCGTTTATTCTATAAACTTCAGACAACATGTCTCCGAATTTCCAAGCAATAAATTTTGTATTTTTTTTTTGACAAAGAAAAATGTTCAAAATGTAAAAAAAAATCAGTGCTTTCAGACCTCAAATAATGCAAAGAAAACAAGTTCATAGACATTTAGAAAACAACAGTACTAATTTTTTAACTCAGGAAGAGTTCAGAAATCAATATTTTGTAGAATAAACATGATTGTTAATCACAGCTTTCATGTGTCTTGGCATGCTTTCTACCAGTCTTTCACACTGCTTCTGCCGCAGAAATGTAAGCAGTTCTTTGTTTGATGGCTTGTGACTATCCATCATCCTCCTGATTACATTCCAGAGGTTTTCAATGGAGTTCAGGTCTGGAGATTGGGCTGCCCATGACAGGGTTTTGATGTGGTGGTCTCTTAATTTTTGCCAGAGCTGTATATCTGTGCACAATGTCAGTATGTTATATGTTTGGAAGCCCAGATAATGGATCTAAATATGCATCATACAACACACAGGAGCAATGCAAACCTGGAGAGGAGTTTAGAGCTCTTTGAGCATGCTCTGGCTGGGGCCAGTGATGTTAAGGACAGTGGAATGGGGAAGATCAGGACCCAGAAGTAGATAGATGTGTAACAGTTAGAAGAAGGGTAGGGGGGAAAGTGCCAGAGAACCAAGTCCTGATCTGGCACAACCTACTAAATATGGCTGTTTGGCTCATATATGGAATGCAAGCCCAAACTAGGATTACTACAGCAGGACAGTGCTCATTGCAACCAGAAAAATGACTGCCGTAGGAAGGAGGGAAATAGGAGTGCAGCAAAGGCCAGACAGATGTTGGTGGTATGGGACTCTATAATTAGGGGAACAGACGGGTCATCTGCCTCCGAGACTGTGAATGCCGAATAGTGTGTTGTCTGCCATGTGCTTGGGTCCTGCATATTGTGGATCGGATAGACAGAGTGCTGGGTGGGCCTGGGGAAAACCCAGCTGTCAGGGTATACATCGGTAACAATGACAAAGTAAGAGGGAGGTGGAAGGTCCTTAAAAATGATTATAGGGAACTAGGAGAGAAGCTAAAGGCCGGCACCTCCAAGGTGGTGTTTTCAGAAATTCTACTTGTGCCACGAGCGTCACTAGAAAAACAGTGGGAGCTTAGGGAGATAAATAAGTGGCTTAAAAATTGGCAGGAAGGAAGGGTTTTGGTTCATGGAGAACTGGTCCGACTTTTCTGTCAGCTACACCTTCTAAGTTAGGGACTGGCTTTCCCTCAATGGGGAGGCAAAAATGGTCAGACGGATGGAAGACATTTGTGCAAATAAGGGGATAGATAGAGTAGACAGAGAGACAGGCAGTAGGGGTTGATTAGTATTTAGGAAGGCTGGGATATGCAAGGAGAGGGAGGTGAGTAGGAGTAATAAATGTGCTAATAGTATTAAATGTCTGCTGGCAAATGCAAGAAGTCATGCAACTAAAATGAATGACTTGGAGACTCTTATGTCAGCCACAGAATACGATGTGATGGGTATTACGGAAACCTGGCTGGACGAAAGCCATGACTGCGTGACAAAACGTAGAGGGTTACACTACATTTAGAAAGGACAGGAAAGACAAAAAAAGGTGGAGGGGTGTGTATTTTATCTAAATGCATTTTAAGACATGTGCTCAATGACGACATTGGGGGGAGCTGCAACAATGTAGAGTCAGTGTGGATAAATATATATGGGGATGGCAATAATGGAAAACTGCTATTTGGAGTTTGCTACAAGCCTCCTAATGTAGCTGAACAGGTAGAGAATGAAATGCTGCAACAAATGAAATAGTCAGCAAATAATAATAGGGTCGTCATTATGGGGATTTTAACTATCCAGACATTTAATGGGACATAGAATCTTCTTATTGTGCTAAAAGCAGCTAGTTCTTATCTGCAGTTCAGGACAATTCCCTTTCTCAGCGGGTTGAAGAACCAACCAGGGAAGACACTCTGCTGGATCGGGTCCAGTCAAATAAACCAGATACAATTTCAGATCTACAGGAGCATTTGGGATGCAGAGATCATAATATGGTTAGTTTCAATGTAATATTCAACAAAACATTTCAAGGGGAAATGCAAAAACCTGGAACTTTTGGAAAGTTAATTTCAACAAATTAAGGGAAGAGCTTAATCGTGTAGACTGAGACCATCTCATGGTAACTGGAGATACCGAACATAAATGGGGCATGTGTAAGGATATACTACTAGAATCTTGTAGGAAAGTTTTACCCTCTAGCAATAAAATGTCTAGGAATAAAAAACACACTATGGATAAATAAGACAGTACAAAGTATAATAAAACAAAAACTAAGGGCATTCAAAATTTTGAAGAATGAAGGAATTGCATTTCAGGAGTGTAAAGATGTCAATAAGAAGTGTAAAAAAGAAATCAAGCTAGCAAAGTTAGTTACTGAAACACAAATTGCTAGCAACATTAAAATAAATGCTACATTTTTTTACAAATACATCAATGCCAAAAAGAAAAAAACGGACGGTGTAGGCCCCTTTAAAGATGATAATGACAGGATAATTATAAAGGACAAAAAAAAGACTGATATATTAAACAGGCACTTTTAATCCATGTTCACCAATGAAATGACTGTTCCAGGGATCATTCAACAAGGCAAAAACCAAAGTTCACCACCTGATATAACTAATTTAACACAAGAAGAAGTATATACCTTATTTTTCGGATTATAAAACAAATTTTTTCCCCCAAAATTTGGGGGCAAATGGGGGTGCATCTTATAATGCTGGTATACCTTACCGATACCATTGCTGCAGGCCGCAGGCTGGGATGAGGGGGTGTCCAGCGGTGCTGTGGGTGCCCGGCGGTGCTGCGGGGGGGTGTCCGGCACTTTTGCGAAGGTGTCCGATGCTGCTGCAGGGGTGTCAGCAGCCATTTTCCTGAAGTCCACCACACAGGAAACCATGGAACTGTGGGGTCTCTGGCCTTTCACAAAATGTCGGCACAGCCCCCCGCAGCATCGGACACCCACGCAACAGCACCGCACACTCCTGCAGCAGAGGCGGACACCCCCGCAGCAGCGCCGGACACCCCCGCAGCACCGGACACCCCCGCAGAAGCGCCGGACACCCCCGCAGCACCGGACATCCGCAGCAGCATCAGACATCCGCAGCGGTGTGCAGCACATCAGAACACCCCCTCATCCCAGCCTGCGGCCTGCAGCCTCACCACACTCCTGCCTCCTCCAGCTGCGACCCTGGGACTCCACTTCACCGCAGCCACCACCCCCGGTAAGCAATAAGATGCATGGATTATAAGAAGCACCACCATTTTATTAAAAAAAACATGTTTTCCTATTTTTCTCCTCAAAATTTGGGGTGCGTCTTATAATATGAAAAATACGGTATATAGAAATAATAAAATAGCTGACAACCAGCACGGATTCATGACAGATAAGTCATTTCTAACTAACATGTTGGGTTTTCTATGAGGAGGTAAGTGCAAATATGGATGTTGGTAATGCGGCTGATGTGACTAATCTAGAGTTTGAAAAGGAATTTGATACTTTACCACAAAACAGCCTTATTCTGAAGCTACATAAGTAGGGATTGGTGGAAGCTATATGCAGATGGGTAAGAAATTAGCTAAATGACAAGAAACAGAGTCATCATAGATGGTACGTTCTCTAAATGGGATATAGTCAGCAGTGGGACTGCGGGGATCTGTGAAAGGGCCGATTCTCTTTTTTAATTACCGTATATACTCGAGTATAAGCCGAGATTTTCAGCCCATTTTTTTAGGCTGAAAGTGCCCCTCTCGGATTATACTTAAGTCATTGTCCCAGGGGTTGGCAGGGGAGGGGGAGTGGCAGCTGTCATATCATACTCACCCTGCAAGCATGGTCTTTGCACCTCCCTGTTTCTCCGATGGTTTCCGGGTGCTGGCAGCTCTTCCTGTGTTCAGCGGTCACGGTCACATGGTACCGCTCATTAAAGTAATGAATATGGACTTGACTCCACTCCCATAGGGGTGGAGAGCATATTCATTACTTAATGACCGGTACCAGTGACCGCTGAGTACAGGAAGAGCTGGCGGCGCCCGGAGACCATCGCATCGGAGAAATTGCCAGGGACCGCACCGGGAGGTTGAGAATAATGGGGGAGGGTGAGCATTGCGATATTCACCTGTTCCCATTCCACCGCCGGGCTCCGTCTTCCGCATCCTCTGGTTGTGACGTTCAGGTCAAAGGGCGCGATGACGTGGTTAGTGTGCGCCCTCTGCCTGAACAGTCAGAGAGCCGGAAGATGGAGTGGCGCGCGGCAGTGGAAGGGGACAGGTGAATATCACAAGTGCCGGTGTCCCCTCCTGCTTAGGACAAGAGGTGAGTATGTCATTTTCTTTTTAGTCGCAGCAGCATATGGGGCATAATATTCTATGGAGTATCTTATGGGGCCATAATCATCCTTTATGCAGCATTGTATGGGCAAATGTTTCTATGGAGCATCTTATGGGGCCATAATCATCCTTTATGCAGCATTGTATGGGGCAAATGTTTCTATGGAGCGTCTTATGGGGCCATAATCAACCTTTGTGCAGCATTATATGGGGCAAATGTTTCTATGGAGCATCTTATGGGGCCATAATCATCCTTTATGCAGCATTCTATGGGGCAAATGTTTGTAATCAACCTTTGTGCAGCATTATGTGGGGCATATTTTTGTATGAAACATCTTATGGGGCCCATCATAAACTTTATGGAGCATTATATGGGGTGTATTTTGTATGGAGCATCTTATGGGGCTCCTGATTCAATATGGATATTCAAAAACATTTAACCTATCGATGTCTCAATTAATGTTACTTTTATTGGTATCTATTTCTATTTTTGAAATTTACCAGTAGCTGCTGCATTTCCCACCCTAGGCTTATACTTGAGTCATTACGTTTCCCAGTTTTTTGTGGCAAAATTAGGGGTCTCGGCTTATACTCAAGTATATACCTTGTGGATGGGATTGAGAGTAGAGTGTCAGTCTTTCCTGACAAAACCAAACTATGCACGATGTTAAAATCTGACCTTGATATTACAATATTGCAAAATGATCTGGCTAAGATGTCTGAATGGGCACGCACTTGGCAAATGAGATTTAACCCCTACACAACATGCACCATATATATATTTGATATTGACATTTGATATTGGCTCCAGTTCTGAGCCTGCATCTTTTCCTGCACACGTCAGCTGAAATCAAAATGGTATCGATTAAAACATCAGCTCGGCATACAAAAAATAAGCCATCACCTACCCAAGATCACGAAAAATTGAGACATACAAAATTTTACAAATTTGGGATTTTTTTTCACAACTTAAATAAAAAATAACCTAGTCATGTTTGGTATATACTAACTCATAATAGCCTGGAGAATCATATTGGCAGGTCAGTTTTAGCATTTGGTGAACATGGTTAATAAAAAAAAAACAATTGTGGAATTGCCCTTTTTTGCAATTTCACTGCACTTTAATTTTTTTCCTGTTTTCCAGTACATTATATGGTAAAATCAATTGTGTCGTTCAAAAGTACAACTCATTCCACAAAAAAATCAAGCCCTCACTCGGCCATTTTAACTGAAAAATATAAAAGCTATGGCTCTGGGAAAAAAGTGGGCAAAAACCAGAAAATGGCCTGGGGTGAAAGGGTAAGACTAGAGTCACAATAAACATATAAAAAAATTGGTCGGAATCTCACCGAGAGTCGCACGAGTATGGTAATCCATGTGTAATGTGTTTGCAATGCGAGGATACGATTTTCTCTCAGTCATTTATCCGTATGAATTTCCATTTCTCACAGATTTTCCCAATGTACTATCCAATTAAATTAACTGGCTCAATGGTCTGAAATGAATGAAAATCTAATCAAGAAGGCCATACATTAGGTCCACAAGAAGTTTAATCCTCAAATCTTTCAAATAGTTGCCCAGCTGTTTGTCCTGGTTTGTGAAAACGTGTGACAGGCTAATCTTAAACACAACTGAGTGAGTTCTTTTACATTGGGTCTTGTCTCAACATTTTGGGGAGCCTTACCCAGTGGCTGTTGATCCGTGGAGGCATGTTCCTGGCTATTTTATAGGTTGCCAGGATAATCTGCATTCCAAGCTTCCTGTTCTTGGCTGATGGAATTTCCTGGATTCAGGAAAATGTGTGCGTATTTGTTGCACGCTAGACGGATGGTCCTTGTGGTGTCCGAGTTTGTTTACACCCTTAGGTTTGGATTGTTCAGTCTCAAACTACATACGCGTACAATTGCAGCATGCTGCGATTTTGCTCACATGCTGAATACGCCTGCGAAAAAATACGCTAATCTGGATTGCCTCATTGAATAACATTCGTCCAAGTGCAATGTGATATTTTATCACATAATACTCAGCCGCATTGTAAGGTAGTGTCACTCCAGGCCTTAATGTTGATAAATGTAGAGTATTGCACCTAGGACAAAGTAATCATATTGCTGCATATACATTAAATGGGAGTATACTTAGGGCTACAGAACAGGAGAAGGACTTGGGTACTCTGGTTACAAATAAGCTGAGCAGCAGTACTTAATGTCAAGCAGCAGCGGCAATAGCAAACAAGAATTTAGGGTGTATAAAATGAATGTA
The DNA here is from genome assembly GCF_051348905.1 of Ranitomeya variabilis. NCBI lineage: Eukaryota > Metazoa > Chordata > Amphibia > Anura > Dendrobatidae > Ranitomeya > Ranitomeya variabilis. The sequence continues at coordinate 324,398,928 of NC_135237.1, read as the reverse complement.
TTGTTATCCCTTTGTAAGTCACTTGTGAGGCCACATCTAGAATATGGGATTCACTTTTGGGCTCCACATTTTAAAAAGGATATTCAGAAGCTAGAGTCACTTCAAAGGCAGGCAACTAAATTATTACAGGAGATGGAAGGCCTCTCATACAGTATGATGAGAGGTTGGAAAAATTGGGCTTGTTTAGCTTTAGCCTCAGAGGAAATCTCATTCATATGTATAGATATACTGTGGGTACAGAAAGTATTCAGACCCCTTTAAATGTTTCACTCTTTGTTTCATTGCAGCCATTTTGTAAATTCAAAAAAGTTCATTTTTTCATATTAATATACACTCTACACCCCATCTTGACTGAAAAAAAACAGAAATGTAGAGTTGTTTGCAAATTTAATAAAGAAGAAAAACTGAAATATCACATGGTCATAAGTATTCAGACCCTTTGCTCAGACACTCATATTTACAGTATATACTCGAGTATAAGCCGACCCAAGTATAAGCCAACCCCACTAATTTTGCAACAAAAAACTGGGAAAACTTAATGACTCGAGTATAAACCTAGGGTGGAAAATGCAACAGCTGCCAGTAAATGTCAAAAATAAAACTAGATACCAATAAAAGTAAAATTAATTGAGACATCAGTAGGTTAACTGTTTTTGAATATCCATATTGAATCAGGAGCCCCATATAATGCTCCATACAGTTCATGATGGGCCCATAAGATGCTCCACACAAAATATGCCCCATATAATGCTCCATACTAGGGTTGAGCGAAACGGGTCGATCATTTTCAAAAGTCGCCGACTTTTGGCTAAGTCGGCGTCTCATGAAACCCGATCCGACCCCTGTGCTTGTCGGCCATGCGGTATGCGACTTTCGCGCCAAAGTCGCGTTTCAATGACGCGAAAAGCGCCATTTCTCAGCCAATGAAGGTGAACGCAGAGTGTGGGCAGCGTGATGACATAGATCCTGGTCCCCACCATCTTAGAGAAGGGCATTGCAGTGATTGGCTTGCTGTCTGCGGCATCACAGGGGCTATAAAGGGGCGTTCCCGCCGACCGCCATCTTACTGCTGCTGATCTGAGCTTAGGGACAGGTTGCTGCCGCTTCGTCAGAAGCAGGGAGAGCGTTAGGCAGGGTCCACTAACCACCAAACCGCTTGTGCTGCAGCGATTTCCACTGTCCAACACCACCTTCGGTGTGCAGGGACTGTGGAAGCTATTTTTTTTTTTTTTCCCCTCAGCGCTGTAGCTCATTGGGCTGCCCTAGAAGGCTCCGTGATAGCTGTATTGCTGTGTGTACGCCACTGTGGAAACCAACTGCTTTTTTCAAAGCACATATCCTCTTGTTCCTTCCTTTCTGCACAGCTATCTTTTTTGTTTGTCCACACTTTTTATTTAATTTGTGCATCAGTCCACTCCTATTGCTGCCTGCCATACCTGGCTTACATTACTGCAGGGAGATAGTAATTGTAGGACAGTCCCTGTTTTTTTTTTGTTTTTTTTGTGGGAGATTAAGATTGGCATTTCTGCTACAGTGCCATCCCTGTGTGTGCCATCTCTCACTGAGTGGGCCATAGAAAGCCTATTTATTTTTTCCGTGATTTGTGTTCTAAATTCTACCTCAACACAAAAACACTACATCAATCAGTGGGAGAAAAATATTGGCCTCAGTCAGGGCTTGTGTGCCACTGCTGTGTGTGCTATCTCTCATTCAGTGGGCTATAGCAAGCCTATTTTTTTTTTTTTTTTTTTAATATTATTGGGTTTCTAAAGTCTCCCTTAAAAAACAAAAAATACATAAAAAAACAGTGGGAGAGTAATATTGCCCTTTCAGCTTGTGTGCCAGGCTTGACTCCTGGGTGTGCCACCTCTCTCCCTCTCATTCAGTGGGCCATAGAAAGCCTATTTATTTTTTTTTTTAAATATTATTGGGTTTCTAAAGTCTCCCTTAAAAAACAAAAAATACATAAAAAAACAGTGGGAGAGTAATATTGCCCTTTCAGCTTGTGTGCCAGGCTTGACTCCTGGGTGTGCCACCTCTCTCCCTCTCATTCAGTGGGCCATAGAAAGCCTATTAATTTTTTTTTTTAAATATTATTGGGTTTCTAAAGTCTCCCTTAAAAAACAAAAAATACATAAAAAAACAGTGGGAGAGTAATATTGCCCTTTCAGCTTGTGTGCCAGTCTTGACTCCTGGGTGTGCCACCTCTCTCTCATTCAGTGGGCCATAGAAAGCATTTTTTTTTTTCCTTGATTTGTGTTCTAAAATCTACCTCAACACAAAAACACTACATCAATCAGTGGGAAAAAAATATTGGCCTCAGTCAGGGCTTGTGTGCCACTGCTGTGTGTGCTATCTCTCATTCAGTGGGCTATAGAAAGCCTATTTATTTATTTATTTTTTTTCTTATTATTTGGTTTCTAAAGTCTCCCTGAAAAAAAAAAAAAAAAACATAAAAAAACAGTGGGAGAGTAATATTGCCCTTTCAGCTTGTGTGCCAGTCTTGACTCCTGAGTGTGCCACCTCTCTCCCTCTCATTCAGTGGGCCATAGAAAGCCTATTTATTTTTTTTTAAAATATTATTGGGTTTCTAAAGTCTCCCTGAAAAAAAAAAAAATACATAAAAAAACAGTGGGAGAGTAATATTGCCCTTTCAGCTTGTGTGCCAGTCTTGACTCCTGGGTGTGCCACCTCTCTCCCTCTCATTCAGTGGGCCATAGAAAGCCTATTTATTTTTTTTTTAAAATATTATTGGGTTTCTAAAGTCTCCCTTAAAAAACAAAAAATACATAAAAAAACAGTGGGAGAGTAATATTGCCCTTTCAGCTTGTGTGCCAGTCTTGACTCCTGGGTGTGCCACCTCTCTCCCTCTCATTCAGTGGGCCATAGAAAGCCTATTTATTTTTTTTTTAAATATTATTGGGTTTCTAAAGTCTCCCTTAAAAAACAAAAAATACATAAAAAAACAGTGGGAGAGTAATATTGCCCTTTCAGCTTGTGTGCCAGGCTTGACTCCTGGGTGTGCCACCTCTCTCCCTCTCATTCAGTGGGCCATAGAAAGCCTATTAATTTTTTTTTTAAAATATTATTGGGTTTCTAAAGTCTCCCTTAAAAAACAAAAAATACATAAAAAAACAGTGGGAGAGTAATATTGCCCTTTCAGCTTGTGTGCCAGTCTTGACTCCTGGGTGTGCCACCTCTCTCTCATTCAGTGGGCCATAGAAAGCATTTTTTTTTTTCCTTGATTTGTGTTCTAAAATCTACCTCAACACAAAAACACTACATCAATCAGTGGGAGAAAAATATTGGCCTCAGTCAGGGCTTGTGTGCCACTGCTGTGTGTGCTATCTCTCATTCAGTGGGCTATAGAAAGCCTATTTATTTATTTATTTTTTTTCTTATTATTTGGTTTCTAAAGTCTCCCTGAAAAAAAAAAAATACATAAAAAAACAGTGGGAGAGTAATATTGCCCTTTCAGCTTGTGTGCCAGTCTTGACTCCTGGGTGTGCCACCTCTCTCCCTCTCATTCAGTGGGCCATAGAAAGCCTATTTATTTTTTTTTTTAAATATTATTGGGTTTCTAAAGTCTCCCTGAAAAAACAAAAAATACATAAAAAAACAGTGGGAGAGTAATATTGCCCTTTCAGCTTGTGTGCCAGTCTTGACTCCTGGGTGTGCCACCTCTCTCTCATTCAGTGGGCCATAGAAAGCATTTTTTTTTTTTTCCTTGATTTGTGTTCTAAAATCTACCTCAACACAAAAACACTACATCAATCAGTGGGAGAAAAATATTGGCCTCAGTCAGGGCTTGTGTGCCACTGCTGTGTGTGCTATCTCTCATTCAGTGGGCTATAGAAAGCCTATTTATTTATTTATTTTTTTTCTTATTATTTGGTTTCTAAAGTCTCCCTGAAAAAAAAAAAAAAAACATAAAAAAACAGTGGGAGAGTAATATTGCCCTTTCAGCTTGTGTGCCAGTCTTGACTCCTGGGTGTGCCACCTCTCTCTCTCATTCAGTGGGCTATAGAAAGCCTATTTTTTTTTTTTTTTTTTTTTTTTTTTTTTTTATATTATTTGGTTTCTAAAGTCTCCCTGAAATAAAAAAAAAACTTAAAAAAACAGTGGGAGAGTAATATTGCCCTTTCAGCTTGTGCGCCAGTCTTGACTCCTGGGTGTGCCACCTCTCTCTCTCTAATTGTGGGCCATAGAAAGCCTTTTTTTTTTTTTTTTTTAATATTATTTGGTTTCTAAAGTCTCCCTGAGAAAAAAAAAAAAATAAATTAGGTGGGAGATTAATATTGACATTAGTGCTTGAGTGACAGTCCTGCGTGTGTGTCATCTCTGTGATTTTGTGCCACAGAAAACAGAGTGTGTAACATTGTGCCTGATTTTCCTTGTGGTCTCACCAACCTGTTAAGGGATATTGAAATCATACTGAAGTTATAGCTCACCGTGTAAGTTGTTTGACAGCAACAAATAAAGTTACTTTGGTTAAGATTTTAAAACAATGAGGAAGTCTGGTGCAAGAGGTCGTCGTGGGCGTTCATTGTCAGCTGGTAATGATGGTAGTGGTAGTGGAGCATCAGGTGGTCGTGGGGATAAAAATATTCCACCTAAGTCTGGAGCTGTGGAGCCAGTTTCGTCGTCAGGCTACACAAGGCCTCGAACGCTCTCTTTTCTGGGAGTAGGAAAACCGCTTTTAAAGGCGGAGCAGCAACAGCAAGTTTTGGCTTACATTGCAGACTCAGCCTCTAGCTCTTTTGCCTCCTCTTCCGAAACTGGTAAATGTAAAAGCAGCGCGTCGCTTGTGGATGTTCACGGTCAGGGACAAGTCGCTTCCTTGTCCTCCTCAGCAAAAACTACAACAAGAGAGAAGGATGCAGCAGGCGACACAACGGGTCACTCCATGGAGCTCTTTACACATACCGTCCCTGGCTTAGAAAGTGAAACATTTAACAGGCCATGCCCATTACAAGTATATTCTGACATGGAGTGCACTGATGCACAGCCACAGCCAGAGTACTATGCTGCTCCTTTGACTCAGACCACCACATTGCCCTCTCAGGGTACAGATCCACAATCAGACCCTGATGAGACTATGTTGCCCCGCCACGAACGCTATACCACCGACCGACACAGTGACACAGACGAAGTTGCACACGAGCTCGAAGAGGAGGTAATAGATGACCCAGTTATTGACCCCGATTGGCAGCCATTGGGGGAACAGGGTGCAGGCGGCAGTAGTTCAGAAGCGGAGGTGGAGGAGGGGCCGCAGCAGGCATCAACATCGCAACAGGTTCCATCTGCCGGGCCCGTATCTGGCCCAAAACGCGTGTCAAAGCCAAAACCTGTTGGAGCACAGCGTTGCCATCCGGTTAAAGCTCAGTCTGCAATCCCTGAAAAGGGATCCGAGTCTAGGAAGAGTGCAGTCTGGCATTTTTTTAAACAACATCCAACTGATCAGCGCAAAGTCATCTGTCAAAAATGTTCAACTAGCTTAAGCAGAGGTCAGAATCTGAAAAGTCTAAATACTAGTTGCATGCATAGACACTTAACCACCATGCATTTTCAAGCCTGGACTAACTACCAAACGTCCCTCAAGGTTGTAGCACCCTCGGCCAATGAAGCTAGTCAGCAACGCAACATCCCTTCCGTCACTGTAAGGCCACCATTTTCCGCACCACCGGCAGTATCTGTGCAGGTTTCTTTGCCAGCCAAAAGCAGTCAGGGTCAGGGAATCACCAGTTTTGTAGGAGGAAATATTGCATCTAGGGCACCGGCGGAAACAATACCGTCTCCAACCGTCTCTCAGTCTGCCATGTACACCGGCACACCCGAAAGTTCCACGATCTCCAGCTCTCCAGTCCAGCTCACCCTACATGAGACTCTGGTTAGAAAAAGGAAGTACTTATCCTCGCATCCGCGTACACGGTGTTTTAACGCCCACATAGCTAGACTAATCTCGTTAGAGATGATGCCCTACCGGTTAGTTGAAAGCGAAGCTTTCAAAGCCCTGATGGAGTACGCTGAACCACGATACGAGCTACCCAGTCGACACTTTTTTTCCAGAAAAGCCATCCCAGCCCTGCACCAGCATGTTAAACAGCGCATCGTCCATGCACTCAGGCAATCTGTGAGTACAAAGGTGCACCTGACTACAGATGCATGGACCAGTAGGCATGGCCAGGGACGTTATGTGTCCATCACGGCACACTGGGTGAATGTGGTGGATGCAGGGTCCACAGGCGACATCAATTTAGGGACAGTTGTGCCTAGCCCACGGTCTAGGAAACAGTTGGCTGTAGGCGTTTGCACCCCCTCCTCCTCCTCCTCCTCGTCCTCCTGCAGAAGCTACAGCTCTTCCACAGAACGCAGTCTGCCAACCACTCCATCGGCAGATGACACTGTTGCACACCAGTTGTCCCATTATGGGCCAGCTACTGCCAAGCGTCAGCAGGCTGTATTGGCTATGAAGTGCTTGGGCGACAACAGACACACCGCGGAAGTTCTGTCCGAGTTCTTGCAACAAGAAACACAGTCGTGGCTGGGCACAGTAGATCTTGAGGCAGGCAAGGTAGTGAGTGATAACGGAAGGAATTTCATGGCTGCCATCTCCCTTTCCCAACTGAAACACATTCCTTGCCTGGCTCACACCTTAAACCTGGTGGTGCAGTGCTTATTGAAAACTTATCCTGGGTTCTCCGACCTGCTCCTCAAAGTGCGTGCACTTTGCTCACATATCCGACGTTCGCGTGTACACGCCAGCCGTATGCAGACCTATCAGCGGTCTTTGAACCTTCCCCAGCATCGCCTAATCATAGACGTTGCAACAAGGTGGAACTCAACACTGCACATGCTTCAGAGACTGTGCGAACAGAGGCGTGCTGTTATTTATTTGTGGGAGGATACACGGGCAGGCAGTAGGATGGCAGACATGGAGTTGTCAGGTGTGCAGTGGTCTAAGATACAAGACATGTGTCAAGTCCTTCAGTGTTTTGAGGAATGCACACGGCTGGTTAGTGCAGACAACGCCGTAATAAGCATGAGCATCCCCCTAATGCGTCTGCTGATGCAAAGTTTGACGCACATAAAGGAGCAGGCGTCTGCACCAGAGGAAGAGGAAAGCCTTGATGACAGTCAGCCATTGTCTGGTCAGGGCAGTGTACAGGACGAGGTAGCGGGCGAAGAGGAGGTGGAGGACGAGGAGGATGATGGGGATGAGTATATTTTTAATGCCGAACCTTTCCCGGGGGCACAGGAAATTGGTTGCGTGTCACGGCCGGGTTCTGGTTTTTTGAGGGACACAAGTGACGTAGATTTGCCTGCAACTGCCCCTCAACCAATCACAACCGGAGATTTTACAACTGGAACTTTGGCCCACATGGCGGATTATGCCTTACGTATCCTAAAAAGGGACACACGCATTACGAAAATGATGAACGATGACGATTACTGGTTGGCCTGCCTCCTTGATCCACGCTATAAAGGCAAATTGCAAAATATTATGCCACATGAGAACTTGGAACTAATATTAGCAACCAAACAATCAACTCTTGTTGACCGTTTGCTTCAGGCATTCCCAGCACACAGCGCACGTGATCGTTCTCACACGAGCTCCAGGGGGCAGCAGACTAGGAGTGTTAGGGGTGCACACATCAGAAGTGGCGTTGGACAGAGGGGTTTTCTGACCAGGTTGTGGAGTGATTTTGCTATGACCGCAGACAGGACAGGTACTGCTGCATCAATTGAAAGTGACAGGAGACAACATTTGTCCAGTATGGTTACTAACTATTTTTCATCCCTTATCGATGTTCTCCCTCAACCGTCATTCCCATTTGATTACTGGGCCTCCAAATTAGACACCTGGCCAGAATTGGCAGAATATGCATTGCAGGAGCTTGCTTGCCCGGCAGCAAGTGTCCTATCAGAAAGAGTATTCAGTGCTGCAGGTTCAATATTAACCGAAAAAAGGACTCGTCTGGCTACCCAAAATGTTGACGATCTAACATTCATTAAAATGAACCACAACTGGATTTCGAAATCTTTTGCCCCACCTTGCCCGGCCGACACCTAGCTTTCCTATGAAAGGCTCTTGCCTGTGAATTACTTTTCTAATGTCTAATTTGCTGCAGCTGATTGTACAGCATACGACATGTTTACACCTCCCTAAATGGCCAAACTCCCCACACGGGGCCGTGGTATCGCGACTTGGCGCAAGCACCCGTGAGACTGCTGTTTGTCTGAAGAGGTGGGTGTGCTCGCTTTTGGTTGACGGCATTGCTACTGGGTCCCTCATAGTACAATGTAGTGTCTCTGGCGGTGGTGGTGCGCACCCAACGTCAGACACACCGTTGTAACATGAGGGGCCCTGGGGCGGTCCCGCCGGCCTCTAGAGAGTTCCCCCCGTACCCCAGCTCAAAATGTGCTCTACCACATGCAAAATTATGTCGCACAGCTCCACCAATCTTTAGTCTATTCGCTGACATCATTCAATGTCTGGCACTGACAATACAAATTTGTAGACATCTATGATGCAACTTAAAGTAGTCTGTGTCTGTGTCCTATATTGGCACCATTAAATAGTTACTGCCAAATTACTATGTCAGAAACTCAGCAGATGAGCCCACCCCTGTACCTAAGTATGCCACCTTTTTTTTTGTTTTGGTTGTTTTGCGAGACATTAACATCTATTTATATTTTGGGAGTACTGGGACAGACACTCCTTGCACTACTCCTCCACTCACCACCAAGCTGCCCGTGTATCCATGTAACCGCTGTAAAACTGCCATGAGCCTATTGTTTGTTATTTTAGGCCTTTGAAGCCTGTCTGCGGTCCCTCCTTCCACTAGTCCTCCACTGACCAGACCACTGCTGCCCGTGTACCCCTGGAACCAATTATAAAGTGCCTACAGCCAGCCCATTTTTTTATGTTAGGCCTTTGAAGCCTGTCTGCGGTCCCTCCTTCCACTAGTCCTCCACTGACCAGACCACTGCTGCCCGTGTACCCCTGGAACCAATTATAAAGTGCCTACAGCCAGCCCATTTTTTTATGTTAGGCCTTTGAAGCCTGTCTGCGGTCCCTCCTTCCACTAGTCCTCCACTGACCAGACCACTGCTGCCCGTGTACCCCTGGAACCAATTATAAAGTGCCTACAGCCAGCCCATTTTTTTATGTTAGGCCTTTGAAGCCTGTCTGCGGTCCCTCCTTCCACTAGTCCTCCACTGACCAGACCACTGCTGCCCGTGTACCCCTGGAACCAATTATAAAGTGCCTACAGCCAGCCCATTTTTTATGTTAGGCCTTTGAAGCCTGTCTGCGGTCCCTCCTTCCACTAGTCCTCCACTGGCCAGACCACTGCTGCCCGTGTACCCCTGGAACCAATTATAAAGTGCCTACAGCCAGCCCATTTTTTTATGTTAGGCCTTTGAAGCCTGTCTGCGGTCCCTCCTTCCACTAGTCCTCCACTGGCCAGACCACTGCTGCCCGTGTACCCCTGGAACCAATTATAAAGTGCCTACAGCCAGCCCATTTTTTTATGTTAGGCCTTTGAAGCCTGTCTGCGGTCCCTCCTTCCACTAGTCCTCCACTGACCAGACCACTGCTGCCCGTGTACCCCTGGAACCAATTATAAAGTGCCTACAGCCAGCCCATTTTTTTATGTTAGGCCTTTGAAGCCTGTCTGCAGTCCCTCCTTCCACTAGTCCTCCACTGACCAGACCACTGCTGCCCGTGTACCCCTGGAACCAATTATAAAGTGCCTACAGCCAGCCCATTTTCTTATGTTAGGCCTTTGAAGCCTGTCTGCGGTCCCTACTTTAAATACTCCTCCACTGACCACCAAGCTGCCTGCCCGTGTATCCATGTAACCGCTGTAAAACTGCCATGAGCCTATTGTTTGTTATTTTAGGCCTTTGAAGCCTGTCTGCGGTCCCTCCTTCCACTAGTCCTCCACTGACCAGACCACTGCTGCCCGTGTACCCCTGGAACCAATTATAAAGTGCCTACAGCCAGCCCATTTTCTTATGTTAGGCCTTTGAAGCCTGTCTGCGGTCCCTACTTTAAATACTCCTCCACTGACCACCAAGCTGCCTGCCCGTGTATCCATGTAACCGCTGTAAAACTGCCATGAGCCTATTGTTTGTTATTTTAGGCCTTTGAAGCCTGTCTGCGGTCCCTCCTTCCACTAGTCCTCCACTGACCAGACCACTGCTGCCCGTGTACCCCTGGAACCAATTATAAAGTGCCTACAGCCAGCCCATTTTCTTATGTTAGGCCTTTGAAGCCTGTCTGCGGTCCCTACTTTAAATACTCCTCCACTGACCACCAAGCTGCCTGCCCGTGTATCCATGTAACCGCTGTAAAACTGCCATGAGCCTATTGTTTGTTATTTTAGGCCTTTGAAGCCTGTCTGCGGTCCCTCCTTCCACTAGTCCTCCACTGACCAGACCACTGCTGCCCGTGTACCCCTGGAACCAATTATAAAGTGCCTACAGCCAGCCCATTTTCTTATGTTAGGCCTTTGAAGCCTGTCTGCGGTCCCTACTTTAAATACTCCTCCACTGACCACCAAGCTGCCTGCCCGTGTATCCATGTAACCGCTGTAAAACTGCCATGAGCCTATTGTTTGTTATTTTAGGCCTTTGAAGCCTGTCTGCGGTCCCTCCTTCCACTAGTCCTCCACTGACCAGACCACTGCTGCCCGTGTACCCCTGGAACCAATTATAAAGTGCCTACAGCCAGCCCATTTTCTTATGTTAGGCCTTTGAAGCCTGTCTGCGGTCCCTACTTTAAATACTCCTCCACTGACCACCAAGCTGCCTGCCCGTGTATCCATGTAACCGCTGTAAAACTGCCATGAGCCTATTGTTTGTTATTTTAGGCCTTTGAAGCCTGTCTGCGGTCCCTCCTTCCACTAGTCCTCCACTGACCAGACCACTGCTGCCCGTGTTCCCCTGGAACCAATTATAAAGTGCCTACAGCCAGCCCATTTTCTTATGTTAGGCCTTTGAAGCCTGTCTGCGGTCCCTACTTTAAATACTCCTCCACTGACCACCAAGCTGCCTGCCCGTGTATCCATGTAACCGCTGTAAAACTGCCATGAGCCTATTGTTTGTTATTTTAGGCCTTTGAAGCCTGTCTGCGGTCCCTCCTTCCACTAGTCCTCCACTGACCAGACCACTGCTGCCCGTGTACCCCTGGAACCAATTATAAAGTGCCTACAGCCAGCCCATTTTTTTATGTTAGGCCTTTGAAGCCTGTCTGCGGTCCCTCCTTCCACTAGTCCTCCACTGACCAGACCACTGCTGCCCGTGTACCCCTGGAACCAATTATAAAGTGCCTACAGCCAGCCCATTTTCTTATGTTAGGCCTTTGAAGCCTGTCTGCGGTCCCTACTTTAAATACTCCTCCACTGACCACCAAGCTGCCTGTCCGTGTATCCATGTAACCGCTGTAAAACTGCCATGAGCCTATTGTTTGTTATTTTAGGCCTTTGAAGCCTGTCTGCGGTCCCTCCTTCCACTAGTCCTCCACTGGCCAGACCACTGCTGCCCGTGTACCCCTGGAACCAATTATAAAGTGCCTACAGCCAGCCCATTTTCTTATGTTAGGCCTTTGAAGCCTGTCTGCGGTCCCTCCTTCCACTAGTCCTCCACTGGCCAGACCACTGCTGCCCGTGTACCCCTGGAACCAATTATAAAGTGCCTACAGCCAGCCCATTTTCTTATGTTAGGCCTTTGAAGCCTGTCTGCGGTCCCTACTTTAAATACTCCTCCACTGACCACCAAGCTGCCTGCCCGTGTATCCATGTAACCGCTGTAAAACTGCCATGAGCCTATTGTTTGTTATGTTAGGCCTTTGATAGCCTGTCTGCGGTCCCTACTTTAAATACTCCTCCACTCACCACCAAGCTGCCTGCCCGTCTATCCATGTAACCGCTGTAAAACTGCAATGAGCCTATTGTTTGTTATTTTAGGCCTTTGATAGCCTGTCTGCGGCCCCTACTTGCAATACTCCTCCACTGACCACAATGCTGCCTGGAGTGCCTGCCTGTGTATCCATGTAACCGATGTAAAACTGCCATGACTGCCTACTGTTTGTTATTTTAGGCCTTTGATAGCCTGTCTGCAGCCCCTACTTGCAATACTCCTCCACTGACCACACCAATGCTGCCCGTGTACCCCTGGAACCTATTTAAAAGTTCATAGAGCCTAGTTATATATTTTATTTACTATTAATAAGGCCATGATGGACTACGCTGTACCACGCTACAAGCTAACCAGTCGACACTTCTTTTGCGAGAAAAGCCATCCCAACCCTCCACCAGCATGTAGAAGACCGCATTGTCCATGCACTCTGGCAATCTGTGAGTACAAAGGTGCACCTGACAACAGACGCATGGACCTGTAGGCATGGCCACGGAAGATTACGTGTCCATTACGGCGCAATGGGTTAATGTGGTGGATGCATGGTCCACAGGGGACAGCCTACTAAGTCTGTCTGCAGTCCCTAATTCAAATTGTCCTCCACTGTCTAAATCGGAGCTTCCACCTTCTGGCTTTCGGCCTATAGTATCAGAAATTAAACTGCATTTGGCCTTCAACTTTGGTTAGGGCCTACTAACGGCTTCTGCCCCTCCCTGGTGTTGCCCTCAACTAAATAAAGCTGAGCTTCAACCTTCCGGCTCTCATTAAGTGGTTTTAAAAAAAAAAAATGGTGGTTAGGGCCTACTAACGGCTTCTGCCCCTCCCTGGTGTTGCCCTCAACTAAATAAAGCTGAGCTTCAACCTTCTGCTCCAAATTACCATTTTAAAAAATGCAATAGGCTTTTCCGGCCTACTAAAGGTGTCTGTCTGTGTGCCCCTGCCTGGTGTTGTCCTCAACTAAATAAAGCTGAGCTTCAACCTTCTGCTCCAAATTACCATTTTAAAAAATGCAATAGGCTTTTCCGGCCTACTAAAGGTGTCTGTCTGTGTGCCCCTGCCTGGTGTTGTCCTCAACTAAATAAAGCTGAGCTTCAACCTTCCGGCTCTCATTAAGTGGTTTTTAAAAAAAAAAAGGGTGGTTAGGGCCTACTAACGGCTTCTGCCCCTCCCTGGTGTTGCCCTAAACTAAATAAAGCTGAGCTTCAACCTTCTGCTCCAAATTACCATTTTAAAAAATGCAATAGGCTTTTCCGGCCTACTAAAGGTGTCTGTCTGTGTGCCCCTGCCTGGTGTTGTCCTCAACTAAATAAAGCTGAGCTTCAACCTTCCGGCTCTCATTAAGTGGTTTTAAAAAAAAAAAAGGGTGGTTAGGGCCTACTAACGGCTTCTGCCCCTCCCTGGTGTTGCCCTCAACTAAATAAAGCTGAGCTTCAACCTTCTGCTCCAAATTACCATTTTAAAAAATGCAATAGGCTTTTCCGGCCTACTAAAGGTGTCTGTCTGTGTGCCCCTGCCTGGTGTTGTCCTCAACTAAATAAAGCTGAGCTTCAACCTTCTGCTCCAAATTACCATTTTAAAAAATGCAATAGGCTTTTCCGGCCTACTAAAGGTGTCTGTCTGTGTGCCCCTGCCTGGTGTTGTCCTCAACTAAATAAAGCTGAGCTTCAACCTTCTGCTCCAAATTACCATTTTAAAAAATGCAATAGGCTTTTCCGGCCTACTAAAGGTGTCTGTCTGTGTGCCCCTGCCTGGTGTTGTCCTCAACTAAATAAAGCTGAGCTTCAACCTTCTGCTCCAAATTACCATTTTAAAAAATGCAATAGGCTTTTCCGGCCTACTAAAGGTGTCTGTCTGTGTGCCCCTGCCTGGTGTTGTCCTCAACTAAATAAAGCTGAGCTTCAACCTTCTGCTCCAAATTACCATTTTAAAAAATGCAATAGGCTTTTCCGGCCTACTAAAGGTGTCTGTCTGTGTGCCCCTGCCTGGTGTTGTCCTCAACTAAATAAAGCTGAGCTTCAACCTTCTGCTCCAAATTACCATTTTAAAAAATGCAATAGGCTTTTCCGGCCTACTAAAGGTGTCTGTCTGTGTGCCCCTGCCTGGTGTTGTCCTCAACTAAATAAAGCTGAGCTTCAACCTTCCGGCTCTCATTAAGTGGTTTTAAAAAAAAAAAAGGGTGGTTAGTGCCTACTAACGGCTTCTGCCCCTCCCTGGTGTTGCCCTCAACTAAATAAAGCTGAGCTTCAACCTTCTGCTCCAAATTACCATTTTAAAAAATGCAATAGGCTTTTCCGGCCTACTAAAGGTGTCTGTCTGTGTGCCCCTGCCTGGTGTTGTCCTCAACTAAATAAAGCTGAGCTTCAACCTTCCGGCTCTCATTAAGTGGTTTTAAAAAAAAAAAGGGTGGTTAGGGCCTACTAACGGCTTCTGCCCCTCCCTGGTGTTGCCCTAAACTAAATAAAGCTGAGCTTCAACCTTCTGCTCCAAATTACCATTTTAAAAAATGCAATAGGCTTTTCCGGCCTACTAAAGGTGTCTGTGTGCCCCTGCCTGGTGTTGTCCTCAACTAAATAAAGCTGAGCTTCAACCTTCCGGCTCTCATTAAGTGGTTTTAAAAAAAAAAAAGGGTGGTTAGGGCCTACTAACGGCTTCTGCCCCTCCCTGGTGTTGCCCTCAACTAAATAAAGCTGAGCTTCAACCTTCTGCTCCAAATTACCATTTTAAAAAATGCAATAGGCTTTTCCGGCCTACTAAAGGTGTCTGTCTGTGTGCCCCTGCCTGGTGTTGTCCTCAACTAAATAAAGCTGAGCTTCAACCTTCTGCTCCAAATTACCATTTTAAAAAATGCAATAGGCTTTTCCGGCCTACTAAAGGTGTCTGTCTGTGTGCCCCTGCCTGGTGTTGTCCTCAACTAAATAAAGCTGAGCTTCAACCTTCTGCTCCAAATTACCATTTTAAAAAATGCAATAGGCTTTTCCGGCCTACTAAAGGTGTCTGTCTGTGTGCCCCTGCCTGGTGTTGTCCTCAACTAAATAAAGCTGAGCTTCAACCTTCTGCTCCAAATTACCATTTTAAAAAATGCAATAGGCTTTTCCGGCCTACTAAAGGTGTCTGTCTGTGTGCCCCTGCCTGGTGTTGTCCTCAACTAAATAAAGCTGAGCTTCAACCTTCCGGCTCTCATTAAGTGGTTTTAAAAAAAAAAAGGGTGGTTAGGGCCTACTAACGGCTTCTGCCCCTCCCTGGTGTTGCCCTCAACTAAAGAAAGCTGAGCTTCAACCTTCTGCTCCAAATTACCATTTTAAAAAATGCAATAGGCTTTTCCGGCCTACTAAAGGTGTCTGTCTGTGTGCCCCTGCCTGGTGTTGTCCTCAACTAAATAAAGCTGAGCTTCAACCTTCTGCTCCAAATTACCATTTTAAAAAATGCAATAGGCTTTTCCGGCCTACTAAAGGTGTCTGTCTGTGTGCCCCTGCCTGGTGTTGTCCTCAACTAAATAAAGCTGAGCTTCAACCTTCTGCTCCAAATTACCATTTTAAAAAATGCAATAGGCTTTTCCGGCCTACTAAAGGTGTCTGTCTGTGTGCCCCTGCCTGGTGTTGTCCTCAACTAAATAAAGCTGAGCTTCAACCTTCTGCTCCAAATTACCATTTTAAAAAATGCAATAGGCTTTTCCGGCCTACTAAAGGTGTCTGTCTGTGTGCCCCTGCATGGTGTTGTCCTCAACTAAATAAAGCTGAGCTTCAACCTTCCGGCTCTCATTAAGTGGTTTTAAAAAAAAAAAAGGGTGGTTAGGGCCTACTAACGGCTTCTGCCCCTCCCTGGTGTTGCCCTCAACTAAATAAAGCTGAGCTTCAACCTTCTGCTCCAAATTACCATTTTAAAAAATGCAATAGGCTTTTCCGGCCTACTAAAGGTGTCTGTCTGTGTGCCCCTGCCTGGTGTTGTCCTCAACTAAATAAAGCTGAGCTTCAACCTTCCGGCTCTCATTAAGTGGTTTTAAAAAAAAAAAAGGGTGGTTAGGGCCTACTAACGGCTTCTGCCCCTCCCTGGTGTTGCCCTCAACTAAATAAAGCTGAGCTTCAACCTTCTGCTCCAAATTACCATTTTAAAAAATGCAATAGGCTTTTCCGGCCTACTAAAGGTGTCTGCCCCTCCCTGGTGTTGTCCTCAACTGAACAAAGCTGAGCTTCCACATTCTGGCTTTCGCCCTATACTATCAGATATTAAACTGCATTTGGCCTACTAGTGTGGTTAGGCCCTTGAAACAGTGTCTGCTGCTCTTGGGTTTGCTACTCCACTGAACAAAGCAATGCCGCCTGTTTAGTCCTGTTACCAATTTTGAACTGCATGTAGCCTACTTTATTCTTTGGCCCTATATCTGTTTCCTCCTCATCCTGCCCATTGCCCAGCCACTGCTAAATGAGTCTGCTGGTACATTGACCTAGACCACTACATTCCCCTTGTACTCTACACAGCCAGAATCTGACCCTGCTGAAAGTAAGGTTCCCCTTCCCGCATGTTATACCACCTTACACAGGGACAAAGAGGAAGGTGCAGATGAAAGTGCAGGTTCCTTCATCAGGTGGGGGGGCATACTCGTTGGCGACGTCACTGGCACAGGGCCCCTCAGAGTACGCAAAAGTGTCGCTGCTGGTGGGAGGCGCCCCCGCCATGCAAACACACCGCCGTACTTTGAGGGGCCCTGTGCCAGTGGCAATGCGAACGAGTGGGCCCCCCCCTGCTTGCTCAGGATCACAGCACTTGCAACTTTTAAATACTTACCTTTCCCTGCAACACCGCCGTGACGTAGTCCGCATTTCCTGGGCCTACGAAAAACTTGAGCCAGCCCTACTCCCCCCACAACTTTCCCCCAATTCCCTATGCCCAACTATTATTATACAGTTAATTAAGATTGGCAAGCTTCAGAAACAAGAATGGATGTTTTTGGCATTAAAATGGGCACTGTAGGTGTTTTCCTGGCCTCCACTCACTGCCGACTATGCTTCCCCATTGACTTGCATTGGGTTTCGTGTTTCGGTCGATCCCCGACTTTTAGCGATAATCGGCCGACTGCACTCGACTCGACTCTGGACAAAATCGGGTTTCCCAAAACCCTACTCGATCTTAAAAAAATGAAAGTCGCTCAACCCTACTCCATACAGTTCTTTATGGCCCCATAAGATGCTCCATATAATAATGTTATATACTATGTGGCTGTGCTATATACTACATGGGCTGTGTTATATACTATGTTGCTGTGTTATATACTACGTGGGCTGTGTTATATACTACGTGGCTGTGTTATATACTACATGGGCTGTGTTATATACTACGTGGGATGTGTTATATACTACGTGGCTGTGCTATATACTACGTGGGCTGTGTTATCTACTACATGGGCTGTGTTATATACTGCATGGCTGTTTTATATACTATGTGGCTGTGCTATATACTACGTCGGCTGTGTTATATACTATGTGGCTGTGTTATATACTACGTGGGCTGTGTTATATACTACGTGGCTGTGCTGTATACTATGTGGGCTGTGTTATGTACTATGTGGGCTGTGTTATATACTATGCGGCTGTGCTATATACTACGTGGATGTGTTATATACTACGTGGCTGTGCTATGTACTACGTGGCTATGCTATATACTATGTGGGCTGTGTTATATACTGTGTGGGCTGTGTTATATACTAAGTGGCTGTGCTATATACTACATTGGCTGTGTTATATACTACATGGCTCTGCTATATACTAAGTGGGCTGTGCTATATACTATGTGGCTGTTCTATATACTATGTGGGCTGTGTTATAAACTATGTGGGCTGCATTATATACTACATGGCTGTGCTGTAGACTATGTGGGCTATATTATATACTATGTGGCTGTGCTATATACTATGTGAGCTGTGTTATATACTACGTAGCTGTGCTATATACTACATGGGCTGTGTTATATACTACGTGGGCTGTTATATACTACGTGGCTGTGCTATATACTACATGGCTGTGCTACATACTACATGGCTGTGCTATATAGTACGTGTTATACTAAGTTTTAACTTACTTAAACTTATACAAAGTTTTTTCCACTACTAGTATACAGTATACTACATGGGCTGTGTTATATACTACGTGGCCTGTGCTATATACTATGTTGGCTGTGTTATATACTACATGGCTGTGCTATATACTATGTGGGCTGTGTTATATATTATGTGGCTGTGCTATATACTACGTGAGCTGTGTTATATACTACGTGGCTGTGCTATATACTACGTGGGCTGTGTTATATATTACGTGGCTGTGCTATATACTACGTGATCTGTGTTATATACTACATGGCTGTGCTATATACTATGTGGCTGTGTTATATACTATGTGGGCTGTGTTATATACTATGTGGGCTGTGTTATATACTACGTGGTTGTGCTATATACTTCGTGGGCTGTGTTATATACTATGTAGCTGTGCTATATACTATGTGGCTGTGTTGTTTACTGCGTGAGCTGTGTTATATACTATGTGGCTCTGCTATATACTATGTGGGCTGTGTTTTAAACTACGTGGCTGTGCTACATACTATGTGGGCTGTGTTATATACTACATGGCTGTGCTAAATACTACGTGGGCTGTGTTACATACTACATGTCTGTGCTATATACTATGTGGGCTGTGCTATATACTATGTGGCTGTGCTATATACTATGTGGGCTGTGTTAAATACTACGTGGGCTTTGTTATATACTATCTGGCTGTGTTATATACTATGTGGGCTGTGTTATATACTACGTGGCTGTGCTATATACTATGCGGGCTGTGTTATATACTACGTGGCTGTGCTATATACTACACGGGCTGTGTTATATACTACATGGCTGTGCTATATACTATGTGGACTGTGTTTTATACTACGTGGCTGTGCTAAATACTACATGGGCTGTGTTATATACTACATTGTCTGTGCTACATACTACGTGGGCTGAGCTATATACTACGTGGCTGTGCTATATACTATGTGGGCTGTGTTAAATACTATGTGGGCTGTGTTATATACTATGTGGCTGTGTTATATACTACATGGGCTGTGTTATATACTACGTGGTAGTGCTATATACTACACGTGCTGTGTTATATACTACGTGGCTGTGCTATATACTACGTGGGCTGTGTTATATACTATGTGGCTGTGCTATATACTACGTGGGCTGTTTTATACTAAGGGGCTGTGCTATATACTGCGTGGGCTGTGTTATATACTACGTGGGCTGTGCTATATACTATGTGGGCTGTGCTATATACTATGCGGGCTGTTATATACTACTCGGGCTGTGTTATATACTTTGCAGGCTGTGTTATATACTATTGGGGGTATATTATATTCTATGGGGGAGGCTGTGTTATATACTATTGGGGGTGTATTATATTCTATAGGGGAGGCTGTGTTATATACTATTGGAGCATATTATATTCTATGGGGAGGCTGTGTTATATATTATAGGTGGTATATTATATTCTATGGGGGAGGCTGTGTTATATACTATGGGTGGTACATTATATAAAAGAATGAATAAGGTTGGAGGGAAAAGCCTCAGCCAGCTCACCGACCACCACAGGTGCATGGAACTCCGTCCTGACCAGACGTGCAATGATTCAGAAATTGAAGAAAGTTTGTTCCAGCTCCATAAAATGCTAAACTTTAATAGTCCATTACAAATCCATAGTTGTTGGTGAAAATCCTTGTATACATTTGAAGCAAGCACATAAGAACAGAGAGATAAGCAACATGTTTCGATCTAAACAGACCTTTGTCACAGCTTAGACAAAGTTGTGACAAAGGTCTGTTTAGATCAAAACGCGTCGCTTATCTCTCTGTTCTTATGTGCTTGCTTCAAATGTATACAAGGATTTTCACCAACAACTATGGATTTTTAAAGGACTATTAAAGTTTTGCATTTTAAGAAGCTGGAAAAAACTTTCTTCAATTTCTTAATTGTGGTACATTATACTTTGTATTCTAGGGGGGAGGCTGTGTTATTTACTATGGAGGGCCGCATTATATTCTGTGGGGGGCAACATTATAATCTATGGGGGGCTGTATTAGATTTTATGAGGGAGCATTTCATCATACTCTTTGAAGAGGCTACATTATATTCTATGGGGGGCTGTATTATATTTATATTCTATGAGGGGTGATTGCATCACAATCTATGAGGGGGCTACATTATACTATATGAGGGGAGCTGCATTATATTCTATGGGGGTTACATTATACTCTGTGGGGTGGTTGCATTATGCTCTATGGGGTGGCTACATTATACATACGGTATCGAGGACTATGGGGAATACATTATACTATATGAAGAACTATGTGGTACATTATACTATGGGAAGTGAATTCTACTACATGTATGACTATGGCGGTTTCATTATACTACATGGAGCACTATGAGGAGTGTATTATACTATGTGGAGGGCTGAGGAGTGTATGTTAATATATGAAGGACTAAGAGGAGTGTAATATACTATGTTATATAATACGTGGCTGTGCTATATACTATGTGAGCTGTGTTATATACTACGTGGCTGTGCTATATACTACATGGGCTGTGTTATATACTACGTGGCTGTGCTATATACTACGTGTGCTGTGCCATATACTACATGACTCTGCTATATACTACGTGTTATACTAAGTTTTAACTTACTTTAACTTATACTAAGTTTTTTCCACTACTACTATACAATATACTACGACGTGGGCTGTGTTATATACTACGTGGCTGTGCTATATACTATGTGGGCTGTGTTATATACTACATGGCTGTGCTATATACTACGTGGGCTGTGTTATGTACTATGAGGCTGTGCTATATACTATGTGAGCTGTGTTATATACTACGTGGCTGTGCTATATACTACATGGGCTGTGTTATATACTACATGGGCTGTGTTATATACTACGTGGGCTGTGTTATATACTACGTGGCTGTGCTATATACTATGTGGGCTGTGCTATATACTACGTGGCTCTGCTATATACTACGTGTTATACTAAGTTTTAACTTACTTTAACGTATATTAACTTTTTTCCACTACTACTATACAGTATACTACGTTGGCTGTGTTATATACTATGTGGCTGTGCTATATACTACGTGGACTGTGTTATGTACTATGAGGCTGTGCTATATACTATGTGAGCTGTGTTATATACTATGTGTCTGTGCTATATACTACATGGGCTGTGTTATATACTACATGGGCTGTGCTATATACTACATGGGCTGTGTTATATACTATGTGGGCTGTGTTATATACTACGTGGCTGTGCTATATACTACATGGGCTGTGTTATATAGTTCGTGGGCTGTGTTATATACTACGTGGCTGTGCTATATACTACGTGGGCTGTGTTATGCACTATGAGGCTGTGCTATATACTATGTGAGCTATGTTATATACTATGTAGCTGTGCTATATATTACATGGCTGTGTTATATACTACGTGAGCTGTGTTATATGCTATGTAGCTCTGCTATATACTATGTGGGCTGTTATATACTACATGGGCTGTGTTATATACTATGTGGCTGTGCTATATACTATGTGGGCTGTGTTATATACTACGTGGCTGTGCTATCTACTATGTGGCTGTGTTATATACTACGTGAGCTGTGTTATATACTATGTGGCTCTGCTATATACTATATGGGCTGTTATATACTACATGGATGTGCTATATACTACATGGCTGTGCTATATACTATGTGGGCTGTGTTAAATACTGTGTGGGCTGTGTTATATACTATGTGGCTGTGCTATATACTACATGGGCTGTGTTATATACTACGTGGCTGTGCTACATTCTACGTGAGCTGTGTTATATACTATGTGGCTGTGCTATATACTGCGAGGGCTGTGTTATATACTATGCGGGCTGTGTTATATACTACACGGCTGTGCTTTATATTACTTGGGCTGTGTTTTATACTAAGGGGCTTTGCTATATACTGCGTGGGCTGTTATATACTACGTGGGCTGTGCTATATGCTATGTGGGCTGTGCTATATATTATGTGGGCTGTGCTATATACTACGCGGTCTGTGCTATATACTATGTGGGCTGTGCTATATACTATGCGGGCTGTTATATACTACTCGGGCTGTGTTATATACTTTGCGGGCTGTGTTATAAACTATTGGGGTGTATATTATATTCTAAGGGTAGGGTGTGTTATATACTATGTGGCTGTGTTATATACTATTGGGGGTATATTATATTCTATAGGGGAGGCTGTGTTATATATTATAGAGGGTAAATTATATTCTATGGGGGAGGTTGTTATATACTATATGGCTGTGTTTTATACTATGGGTGGTACATTATACATTGTTTTCTATGGGGGAGGCTGTGTTATATACTATGGGGGTATATTATATTCTATGGGGGAGGCTGTGTTATTTACTATGGGGGCTGCATTATATTCTTTGAGGGGGCTACATTATAATCTATGGGGGGCTGTATTAGATTTTATGAGGGAGGATTTCATCATACTCTTTGATGAGGCTACATTATGTTCTATGGGGGCTGTATTATATTTATATTCTATGAGGGGTGATTGCATCATAATCTATGAGGGGGCTACATTATACTATATGAGGGGGCTGCATTATATTTAATGGGGGGTTACATTATGCTCTATGAGGTGGCTATATTATACTATATGTGGGCTGCATTATACTGTATCGAGCACTATGGGGAATACATTATACTATATGAAGAACTACAGTATGTGGTACATTACACTATGGGAAGTGAATTGTACTACATGGAAGACTATGGCGGTTTCATTATATTATATGGAGCATTATGAGGAGTGTATTATACTATGTGGAGGGCTGAGGAGTGTATGTTAATATATGGAGGACTAAGAGGAGTGTAATATACTATGTGAAGGACTATGGGAAGTGTTCAATACTATATGGAGGACTGAGGAGTGTAATATGCTATGTGGAGGACTATGGGAAGTGTTTAATACTATATGGAGGACTGAGGAGTAGTGTTGAGCATTCCGATACCGCAAGTATCGGGTATCGGCCGATACTTGCGGTATCGGAATTCCGATACCGGGATTCCGATACTTGCCGCGTATCGGATACCGGAATCGGAAGTTCCAAGATTCAAAATGCAGAAATTCAGCCAATGAGAATGATTCCAAGTGTGGGCACATCCTGTTTAGCATGGAGGGCATGAAACTACTGGCAAGGCTGTGATTGGCTGCTGAAATGATGTCATGATGCAGTTTAAAAGTCGCTGGCGCCATTTTGCGATCACTCTGCTGTGAATTCAGTTAGTGACAGGACGCTGTTTGCTGACTGAGGGACAGTTTAGAGATAGCGATTTGCTTCTTTGTGCTTTCCAAAGGCTAATTTAGCAACCGCTGTGTTCACCTACTATTCACCTTGCTTTTGCCTTGTAGCGCTGTTTTCACAGCGATCTGCAAGGTCTGTGTGTGTGTGTGTGTGTGAGTGCAGCCCACTCTCTAGTCTGAGTGCAGCCACATAGGCCATCCATAGCTGGTTGTATTCAGTTCAGGGAGGGTGGTTCATTGCCTCATACTGTTCTTTTTTTTTTTTTTTTTTTCAAGTAGTGTAGTCTGCTGCTAATTTATTCAAAAAAATCCTATTAGTGTCTTTCCACCCGTCTCCAGCTAATTTGTGGAAAAACACTACATAGGATAACGTAGAGGAGGGTTTTTGGGCCTTGCAGCGCCGTTTATGGCTGTCTGCACGGTCTCCGTGTGACTGCAGCTCGCCCTGTAGTCTGTGAGCAGCCATAGCCTGGTTGTCTCCAGCTCAGGGTTCTTCACTGCGTCATACCGCCAAATCAATTTTCATTTTGTTTTAAGTAGTGCAGGCTGCTGCACATTTCTTCAAAAAATTCCTATTAGTGTCTTTCCACCTGTCTCCAGCTAATTTGTGGAAAAACACTACATAGGATAACGTAGAGGAGGGTTTTTGGGCCTTGCAGCGCCGTTTACGGCTGTCTGCACGGTCTCCGTGTGACTGCAGCTCGCCCTGTAGTCTGTGAGCAGCCATAGCCTGGTTGTCTCCAGCTCAGGGTTCTTCACTGCGTCATACCGCCAAATCAATTTTCATTTTGTTTTAAGTAGTGCAGGCTGCTGCACATTTTTTAAAAAAATTCCTATTAGTGTCTTTCCACCCGTCTCCAGCTAATTTGTGGAAAAACACTACATAGGATAACGTAGAGGAGGGTTTTGGGGCCTTGTAGCGCCGTTTACGTCTGTCTGCACGGTCTCCGTGTGACTGCAGCTCTATCTGTTGTCAGTTCAGCCCCAAAAAAATAAATAAATAATAAAGTTCACCAAACACACCAGTGACACCACTTTACATTTGTGTAGGCCACATTAGCTCATATTAAAGTCTAGTCCACACTTTAGAAAATTAGTGTTTCTTATACCTGTTAGGAGGAGTTGTTCAGGAATAAGCACACAAAGCCGTTAGTACTTTTCTGCTTATCTTTATCAGTCAACCAAGATGAAGAAGGCAGTGAGTAAGGCACGTGGGCGTGGGCGTGGGCGCGGAGCAGGGAGGGGATGTGGGGATTCTGTGCCTGCTGCGGGCACCGGTGACTCATCAGCACCCACTTTCACCAGGCAACAGTCGTTCATGCGCAGCTTTGTGTCAGAGCGCCGTACACCGCTGCTGCGTGAAGAACAAATTGAAGCCGTTGTTGGATGGATGGCAGCTAATGCATCAACTTCAATTAGTGCCACATCCTCTCAGACACAGAGCACTGGAGAGCAGCCATCTGTCTCTTCACCACCTGCCAAATTGCCCAGGCAGACAGAGAGCCCAGGACAGGAGCCGTCTCTACTTCTGTTCTCTGAATCTCTTGGCTTGGAAACAGGGGGCCAGCCAAGCAGCATTGGAGAAATGGAAGAAGAGGCAGGGTGCAGTGATGCCCAACAGCTTTTTCTCTCTTCCTCTGAAGAGGCGGGTGGGCCAGTGGCTCCGGTCACCACATCGCAGGCCGCATCAGCTGATGATGACACTCAGGTGCCACTTACTGGTGCGTGCTCTGCTGCTGAGACTACCCAGGAGGAGCAGTTGGGGGCAGAGGGTAGTGTAGATGATGAGGTCCTTGACCCATCTTGGCGTGAGGGACAGGAAGGTGGTGGGAGCAGCTCTGAGGAAGAGATTCCCCGTACGGCCCAAAGAGGGAGAGGGAGGGGGAAGACTGCGGATCCTGCAGCCTCCGCTTTGGCACCCGTTAGGAGCATGTCTCTTCCAAAAGCCAAAAAGGGCGCTCCCAAGACTTGCAGTGCCTGGTCCTTTTTTGACACAGCTGCAGATGACATTTGCTATGTCAGATGCAAGGTGTGTCATCAAAAAGTCAAAAGAGGTCGAAATGTCAGCAACCTCAATACCTCCAACATGTGGAAACATGTGCGCAACAGGCACCCGGCGGAGTTAGAAAAACACACTGAAGAGCTAGGCCAACCAACAGCGGCAGCTACCACCTCTTCAGCTCGTGTTGCCTCTTCCTCTAGCTCACACGCAGCTGTTTCGGCTTCCTCCCAGGATCGCCGTGGAAGAACCTCTGGCCCTGTTGTCCAGAGACCCGCTGTAATTCCACCCGCAGCACCACTTTCCCAGTCATCCACACACTCCCAGCCCAGTCTACAGCCATCGGTAGTACAGGCATGGGAGAAAAGGCGGCCTTTCTCGTCAAACCACCCACGAGCACAGGCTCTGACTGCAGGCATTGCCAAACTTCTGTCACTGGAAATGCTGTCATTCAGGCTGGTGGAGACTGACAGCTTCCGTGACTTGATGTCATTGGCAGTCCCACAGTACAATGTGCCCAGCCGCTTTTACTTCAGCAGGCAAGCCGTCCCTGCCCTGCACAAGCATGTGGAGGGACACATAAAACACGCGCTACTGAACGCCGTCAGCAGCAAGGTCCACCTCACCACCGATGCGTGGACCAGTCAACATGGACAGGGGCGATACCTTTCCCTCACTGCCCATTGGGTTAATGTCGTTGAGCCGGGTACAGACCGTGCGAGTGGCGCAGGACGTGTCCTGCCCACTCCAAGGATTGCAGGAATCCATTCTGTACGCATTGACTCCTCCTCTTACACCAGTTCCTCAGAATCATCGCTGCAGGAGCCGTCACAGTCCACCTCCACATGGACCCGTGATGAACGTGTACCTGTTACGACCGACATGAGCACAGCCGTGGCCAAACGTCAACAGGCCGTCTTGAAATTAATTTTTTTGGGGAATCGTAGCCACACAGCGCAGGAGCTCTGGAATGCCATCAAGCAGGAGAGCGATGTGTGGTTTGTGCCAGCGAATCTCCAGCCAGGCATGGTAGTGTGTGATAATGGCCGAAATCTGGTGGCAGCTCTGGGCCTTGGCAACCTCACTCACATCCCATGTCTGGCACATGTACTCAATTTGGTCGTGCAGAGCTTTTTGAGGGACTATCCGGATCTTGATGCACTGCTGCACAAGGTCCGCCTAGAGTGTGCTCACTTGCGGCGTTCCAGCACGGCAAAAGCGCGCATTGCGGCTCTGCAGCGCCGACACCGCCTGCCGGAACATCGCATCATATGTGACCTACCTACCAGGTGGAATTCCACGTTACATATGTTGGAGCGGTTGTGTGAGCAGCAGCAAGCTGTAATGGAGTACCAGCTGCTTCAGGCGCAAAGAAGTCGCAGTCAGCGCCGTACAGACTTCACAACCACAGAGTGGGCCACTATGAATGACGTCTGCCAGGTTTTGCGTCCCTTTGATTATTCCACGCGGATGGCGAGTGCAGATGATGCACTAGTCAGCATGACTGTCCCCCTTATCTGCCTGCTTGAAAAATCACTGCAAGCGCTAAGGGATGATGTTGTGGAAGAGGTGGAGGATGAGGATTCACCATTTCCATCATCTTCTGGACAGTCAGCGCCACGTGGTTCCTCACAAACGCGTAGGCAGGGGACAGTTTGTGAGGAGGATGAGGAGGAGTCAATGGAGGAGGAAGACATCCGTCCAGAGGAGGGAGTTACCGAATTGTCCAGTACTCAGTGTGTACAGCGAGGGTGGGGTGATGACGAGCGGGCAGAGATCACGCCTCCAGCAGGGGACAGCATTTCTTGGGCAGTTGGCAGTCTGCAGCACATGGTGGATTACATGCTGCAGTGCCTGAGAAACGACCGCCGCATCGCCCACATTCTCAACATGTCTGATTATTGGGTGTTCACCCTCCTCGATCCTCGCTACCTGGACAACGTAGAAAGCCTCATCACACCGTTGAACCAGGAGCGAAAAATGCGGGAGTACCAAGACACACTGGTCAATTCCATCATCTTCTGCATTCCAACTGAGAGAAGTGCTGCTAGTGCATTCCAAAGCAGCTCAGTGCGTCCAGGCAGTGGTGGAGGCTCTGCACAAAGAGGGAGCAGAAGCAGTGCCTCTGTCCAAGGCAAGACCAGTATGGCACAACTGTGGCAGTTTTCTGTGCCCCCCACAAAAGTCTACACCATCACAGACGGCTCCAGTCAGCAGGAGGCAACGGTTCCGTCAGATGGTGACAGACTACATGTCTTGCCCTCTTGCTGTACTCCCAGACGGCTCTTCCCCTTTCAAGTTTTGGGTCTCAAAGCTGGATACATGGCCAGAGCTAAGCCAGTATGCATTGGAGGTGCTGTCTTGCCCTGCGGCCAGTGTATTATCGGAACGTGTCTTTAGTGCTGCAGGTGGTGTACTAACTGACCGTCGCATGCGACTATCCTCCGATAACGTTGACCGGCTTACTTTCCTGAAAATGAACAAGGCCTGGATCTCGCAGGAATTTGCCACTCCTCCTCCTGATTAAATAATTAGGTCACTGTATACGTTATCCAGGTCTCCTGTTGTGTTCATCTTTCTACCACCTGAACTTAAATTCCTGGGCTCCAACACCGCCAGTTGAGGCTCAGAAGTGCTGTCTGCACAGTCAAAACATACGACCCAGTGTTATTGGGTTTCAGTAACGTCAGCTGATCCCCAGCTGTGTAGCCGGCAATGTGTCATGCGACCGCCACGGTGACACAACAACTGAAATGTAAGGGAATCTGTCCCCCCCCCCCAAGGCGTTTGTTACTGAAAGAGCCACCTTGTGCAGCAGTAATGCTGCACAAGGAAAAGGTAGCTATTTTGGTTTAGCTCCTTGCACACGCAGAACTTAACACTTATAAAATGTGTCCACTGATACCGTAAAACCGTCCCGGAGGTGGGACTTTCCTTCGTAATATGACGCAGTACAGCCGTCATTCCTCCCCCCCCCCGGCGCCGCGCCCCGGCTCCTCAGCGTTGTTTGATTCCGTCCCGGAGCCTGCGCTGTTATGTTATCCCGTGGCCAGGCACACTTAGCGCTGCCCGTCTTCTGGCATCATTTGGTGTCAGGATGGCTGCGCCTGTGCGGCCGCGCTGGCCGAGAGCCCGCCTCGCAGTGTCTTCTGATTTAATCCCACTGGGGGCCTGGGATCCATGGACATGCGCAGTGCATATCTGAACCTCCACCTCTCACTCATCTCCCTATGGCTTCTTCAGACTGTTCGGTGTCAGCTGGTCCCTGATAGCATGCCACGGCCGTGACACCGCACAGTCTTAAGAAGCCGTAGGGAGGGGAGTGAGAGGCGAGGATATGCACTGCGCATGGCCATGGATCCCAGGCCCCCAGTGGGATAAAATCAGAAGACACTGCGAGGCGGGCTCTCGGCCAGCGCGGCCGCACAGGCGCAGCCAGCCTGACACCAAATGATGTCAGAAGATGGGCAGCGCTAAGTGTGCCTGGCCAAGGGATAACATAACAGCGCAGGCTCCGGGACGGAATCAAACTACGCTGAGGAGCCGGGGCGCGGCGCCGGGGGGGTAGGAATGACGGCTGTGCTGCGTCATATTACGAAGGAAAGTCCCACCTCCGGGACGGTTTCACGGTTTCAGGGGACACATTTTATAAGTGTTTAGTTCTGTGTTTGCAAGGAGCATGATGAAAAGAGCCACCTTTTCCTTTTGCATCTTTTGTGCTGCACAAGCTGGCTCTTTCAGCTACAAACGCCTTGGGGGGGGTTAAAGGTTCCCTTTCGACTTTCTCAGGCTTCGGCCTACATTGTGTTCCTCTGCTTTTCCACCTGTCCCTGGGCTCCAACACCGCCAGTTGCCGTCCAGAAGTGCTGTACGCACAGTCAACAGTCCCTCCTCTGTTATTGGGGTTCAGTAACGTCAGCTGTTCCCCTGCTGTGTGTGTGGCAATCCCTCCTACCTCCTCCTCCTCCACCTGTCCCTGGGCTCCAACACCGCCAGTTGCCGTCCAGAAGTGCTGTACGCACAGTCAACAGTCCCTCCTCTGTTATTGGGGTTCAGTAACGTCAGCTGTTCCCCAGCTGTGTGTGTGGCAATCCCTCCTACCTCCTCCTACCTCCTCCTCCTCCACCTGTCCCTGGGCTCCAACACCGCCAGTTGCCGTCCAGAAGTGCTGTACGCACAGTCAACAGTCCCTCCTCTGTTATTGGGGTTCAGTAACGTCAGCTGTTCCCCTGCTGTGTGTGTGGCAATCCCTCCTACCTCCTCCTACCTCCTCCTCCTCCACCTGTCCCTGGGCTCCAACACCGCCAGTTGCCTGTTGTGAATTTGCTTTTTGCTCCCTCTAGTGGTTACTAGTTTTTTGACTCTGGTTTTTCTGTCATTCCTTTTATCCGCACCTGGGTCGTTAGTTAGGGGTGTTGCTATATTAGCTCCCTGGACCTTCAGTTCAATGCCTGGCAACGTAGTTATCAGAGCTAGTCTGCTGTGCTCTTGTCTACTGATCCTGGTTCCAGTTATATCAGCTAAGTATGCCTTTTGCTTTTTGCTATTTGTTTTGGTTTGGTATTTTTGTCCAGCTTGTTCCAAATCTATATCCTGACCTTTGCTGGAAGCTCTAAGGGGGCTGGTGTTCTCCCCCCGGACCGTTAGACGGTTCGGGGGTTCTTGAATTTCCAGTGTGGATTTTGATAGGGTTTTTGTTGACCATATAAGTTACCTTTCTTTATTCTGCTATCAGTAAGCGGGCCTCTCTGTGCTAAACCTGGTTCATTTCTGTGTTTGTCATTTCCTCTTACCTCACCGTCATTATTTGTGGGGGGCTTCTATCCAGCTTTGGGGTCCCCTTCTCTGGAGGCAAGAAAGGTCTATGTTTTCCTCTACTAGGGGTAGCTAGATTCTCCGGCTGGCGCGTGTCATCTAGAATCAACGTAGGAATGATCCCCGGCTACTTCTAGTGTTGGCGTTAGGAGTAGATATATGGTCAACCCAGTTACCACTGCCCTATGAGCTGGATTTTTGTATTCTGCAGACTTCCACGTTCCTCTGAGACCCTCGCCATTGGGGTCATAACAGTTTGCCAGGCCAGTATTAAATGTTTAATGCATTGCAGAAGAGGGATTATAAGAAAGAAGATTCTGAGTTTTTTTTTTTTTTTCTTTTTCCCCTTTACCTCAGAGTGGCTATGCTTGCTGCAGACATGAATGTCCAGACCTTGATTACAAGTGTGGACCAGCTGGCTACTCGTGTGCAGGGCATACAAGACTATGTTATCAGAAATCCTAGGTCAGAACCTAAAATACCGATTCCTGAACTGTTTTCCGGAGACAGGTTTAAGTTTAGGAATTTCGTGAATAATTGTAAATTGTTTTTGTCCCTGAGACCCTGTTCATCTGGAGATTCTGCTCAGCAAGTAAAAATTGTTATTTCTTTCTTACGGGGCGACCCTCAGGATTGGGCTTTTTCGCTGGCGCCAGGAGATCCGGCATTGGCTGATCTTGATGCATTTTTTCTGGCGCTCGGTTTACTTTATGAGGAACCCAATCTTGAGATTCAGGCAGAAAAGGCCTTGCTGGCTATGTCTCAGGGGCAGGACGAGGCTGAAGTGTATTGCCAAAAATTTCGGAAATGGTCCGTGCTGACACATTGGAACGAGTGTGCACTGGCCGCTAATTTTAGAAATGGCCTTTCTGAAGCCATTAAGAATGTTATGGTGGGTTTTCCCATTCCCACAGGTCTGAATGATACTATGGCACTGGCTATTCAAATTGACCGGCGGTTGCGGGAGCGCAAAACCGCAAATTCCCTCATGGTGTTGTCTGAACAGACACCTAATTCGGTGCAATGTGATAGAAAAACCGCAAATTCCCTCATGGTGTTGTCTGAACAGACACCTGATTTAATGCAATGTGATAGAATCCTGACTAGAAATGAGCGGAAAATTCATAGACGCCGGAATGGCTTGTGCTACTACTGTGGTGATTCTACACATGTTATCTCAGCATGCTCTAAACGTATAGCTAAGGTTGTTAGTCCTGTCACCGTTGGTAATTTGCAACCTAAATTTATTCTGTCTGTAACTTTGATTTGCTCACTGTCATCTTATCCTGTCATGGCGTTTGTAGATTCAGGTGCTGCCCTGAGTCTCATGGATCTCTCATTTGCTAAGCGCTGTGGTTTTACTCTTGAACCATTAGAAAATCCTATTCCTCTTAGGGGTATTGATGCTACACCATTGGCAGCAAATAAACCGCAGTATTGGACACAGGTTACCATGTGCATGACTCCTGAACACCGCGAGGTGATACGTTTCCTGGTTTTACATAAAATGCATGATTTGGTTGTTTTAGGGCTGCCATGGTTACAGACCCATAATCCAGTCCTGGACTGGAAGGCTATGTCAGTCTCAAGTTGGGGCTGTCGTGGTATTCATGGGGATTCCCTGCCTGTGTCTATTGCTTCTTCTACGCCTTCGGAAGTTCCGGAGTATTTGTCTGATTATCAGGATGTCTTCAGTGAGTCTGAGTCCAGTGCACTGCCTCCTCATAGGGACTGTGACTGTGCTATAGATTTGATCCCAGGCAGTAAATTTCCTAAGGGAAGACTGTTTAATCTGTCGGTACCTGAACATACCGCTATGCGTTCATATATCAAGGAGTCTCTGGAGAAAGGACATATTCGTCCGTCTTCTTCCCCTCTTGGTGCGGGATTCTTTTTTGTGGCAAAAAAGGACGGATCTTTGAGACCTTGTATTGATTATCGGCTTTTAAATAAGATCACTGTCAAATTTCAGTATCCTTTACCGCTGTTGTCTGACTTGTTTGCCCGGATTAAGGGTGCCAAGTGGTTCACCAAGATAGACCTTCGTGGTGCGTACAACCTTGTGCGCATTAAGCAAGGTGATGAATGGAAAACCGCATTCAATACGCCCGAAGGTCATTTTGAGTACTTGGTGATGCCTTTTGGGCTCTCCAATGCGCCTTCAGTTTTTCAGTCCTTTATGCATGACATTTTCCGGAAGTATCTGGATAAATTTTTGATTGTTTATCTGGATGATATTTTGGTTTTTTCTGATAATTGGGATTCGCATGTGGAGCAGGTCAGGTTGGTCTTTAAAATTTTGCGTGAAAATTCTTTGTTTGGCAAGGGCTCAAAGTGTCTCTTTGGTGTACAGAAGGTTCCCTTTTTGGGGTTCATTTTTTCCCCTTCTGCTGTGGAGATGGACCCAGTCAAGGTCCGAGCTATTCTTGATTGGACTCAGCCCTCGTCAGTTAAGAGTCTTCAGAAGTTCTTGGGCTTCGCTAACTTCTACCGTCGTTTTATCGCTAATTTTTCTAGCATTGTGAAACCTTTGACGGATATGACCAAGAAGGGCTCCGATGTAGCTAACTGGGCTCCTGCTGCCGTGGAGGCTTTCCAGGAGTTGAAACGCCGGTTTACTTCGGCGCCTGTTTTGTGCCAGCCTGACGTCTCACTTCCCTTTCAGGTTGAGGTGGATGCTTCGGAGATTGGGGCAGGGGCCGTTTTGTCGCAGAGAGGCCCTGGTTGCTCTGTTATGAAACCTTGTGCCTTTTTCTCTAGGAAGTTTTCGCCTGCTGAGCGAAATTATGATGTGGGCAATCGGGAGTTGTTGGCCATGAAATGGGCATTTGAGGAGTGGCGTCATTGGCTCGAGGGTGCTAAGCATCGTGTGGTGGTCTTGACTGATCACAAAAATCTGATGTATCTCTAGTCTGCTAAACGCCTTAATCCGAGACAGGCCCGCTGGTCATTGTTTTTCTCCCGCTTTGATTTTGTTGTCTCGTATTTACCAGGTTCAAAGAATGTGAAGGCCGATGCTCTTTCTAGGAGCTTTGTGCCTGATGCTCCTGGAGTCGCAGATCCTGTTGGTATTCTTAAAGATGGAGTTATCTTGTCAGCTATTTCTCCGGATCTGCGACGTGTGTTGCAGAGATTTCAGGCTGATAGGCCTGAGTCTTGTCCACCTGACAGACTGTTTGTCCCGGATAAGTGGACCAGCAGAGTAATTTCCGAGGTTCATTCCTCGGTGTTGGCAGGTCACCCGGGAATCTTTGGCACCAGAGATCTGGTGGCCAGGTCCTTTTGGTAGCCTTCCTTGTCAAGGGATGTGCGGTCATTTGTGCAGTCCTGTGGGACTTGTGCTCGAGCTAAGCCTTGCTGTTCTCGTGCCAGCGGTTTGCTCTTGCCCTTGCCTGTCCCGAAGAGACCTTGGACACATATCTCCATGGATTTCATTTCTGATCTTCCGCTATCTCAGGGCATGTCCGTTATCTGGGTGATATGTGATCGCTTCTCCAAGATGGTTCATTTGGTTCCTTTGCCTAAGCTGCCTTCCTCTTCCGATCTGGTTCCTGTGTTTTTCCAGAACGTGGTTCGTTTGCACGGCATCCCTGAGAATATTGTGTCAGACAGAGGATCCCAGTTCGTTTCCAGGTTCTGGCGATCCTTTTGTAGTAGGATGGGCATTGATTTGTCGTTTTCGTCTGCTTTCCATCCTCAGACTAATGGACAGACGGAGCGAACCAATCAGACTTTGGAGGCTTATTTGAGGTGTTTTGTCTCTGCTGATCAGGACGATTGGGTGACATTCTTGCCGTTGGCTGAGTTTGCCCTTAATAATCGGGCTAGTTCCGCCACCTTGGTTTCGCCTTTTTTCTGCAACTCTGGTTTCCATCCTCGCTTTTCTTCGGGGCATGTGGAGCCTTCTGACTGTCCTGGGGTGGATTCTGTGGTGGATAGGTTGCAGCAGATCTGGAATCATGTGGTGGACAATTTGAAGTTGTCACAGGAGAAGGCTCAGCGCTTTGCCAACCGCCGCCGCGGTGTGGGTCCCCGACTACGCGTTGGGGATTTGGTATGGCTTTCTTCCCGCTTTGTTCCTATGAAGGTCTCCTCTCCCAAATTTAAACCTCGTTTTATTGGGCCTTACAAGATATTGGAAATCCTTAATCCTGTATCTTTTCGTCTGGATCTTCCTGTGTCGTTTGCTATTCACAATGTATTTCATAGGTCCTTGTTGCGGCGGTACATTGTGCCTGTAGTTCCTTCTGCTGAGCCTCCTGCTCCGGTGTTGGTTGAGGGCGAGTTGGAGTACGTGGTGGAGAAGATCTTGGATTCTCGCCTCTCCAGGCGGAGGCTTCAGTACCTGGTCAAGTGGAAGGGCTATGGTCAGGAGGATAATTCCTGGGTGGTCGCCTCTGATGTTCATGCGGCCGATTTAGTTCGTGCCTTTCATGCCGCTCGTCCTGATCGCCCTGGTGGTCGTGGTGAGGGTTCGGTGACCCCTCACTAAGGGGGGGGTACTGTTGTGAATTTGCTTTTTGCTCCCTCTAGTGGTTACTAGTTTTTTGACTCTGGTTTTTCTGTCATTCCTTTTATCCGCACCTGGGTCGTTAGTTAGGGGTGTTGCTATATTAGCTCCCTGGACCTTCAGTTCAATGCCTGGCAACGTAGTTATCAGAGCTAGTCTGCTGTGCTCTTGTCTACTGATCCTGGTTCCAGTTATATCAGCTAAGTCTGCCTTTTGCTTTTTGCTATTTGTTTTGGTTTTGTATTTTTGTCCAGCTTGTTCCAAATCTATATCCTGACCTTTGCTGGAAGCTCTAAGGGGGCTGGTGTTCTCCCCCCGGACCGTTAGACGGTTCGGGGGTTCTTGAATTTCCAGTGTGGATTTTGATAGGGTTTTTGTTGACCATATAAGTTACCTTTCTTTATTCTGCTATCAGTAAGCGGGCCTCTCTGTGCTAAACCTGGTTCATTTCTGTGTTTGTCATTTCCTCTTACCTCACCGTCATTATTTGTGGGGGGCTTCTATCCAGCTTTGGGGTCCCCTTCTCTGGAGGCAAGAAAGGTCTATGTTTTCCTCTACTAGGGGTAGCTAGATTCTCCGGCTGGCGCGTGTCATCTAGAATCAACGTAGGAATGATCCCCGGCTACTTCTAGTGTTGGCGTTAGGAGTAGATATATGGTCAACCCAGTTACCACTGCCCTATGAGCTGGATTTTTGTATTCTGCAGACTTCCACGTTCCTCTGAGACCCTCGCCATTGGGGTCATAACAGTTGCCGTCCAGAAGTGCTGTACGCACAGTCAACAGTCCCTCCTCTGTTATTGGGGTTCAGTAACGTCAGCTGTTCCCCTGCTGTGTGTGTGGCAATCCCTCCTACCTCCTCCTACCTCCTCCTCCTCCACCTGTCCCTGGGCTCCAACACCGCCAGTTGCCGTCCAGAAGTGCTGTACGCACAGTCAACAGTCCCTCCTCTGTTATTGGGGTTCAGTAACGTCAGCTGTTCCCCTTCTGTGTGTGTGGCAATCCCTCCTACCTCCTCCTACCTCCTCCTCCTCCACCTGTCCCTGGGCTCCAACACCGCCAGTTGCCATCCAGAAGTGCTGTACGCACAGTCAACAGTCCCTCCTCTGTTATTGGGGTTCAGTAACGTCAGCTGTTCCCCAGCTGTGTGTGTGGCAATCCCTCCTACCTCCTCCACCTCCTCCTCCTCCACCTGTCCCTGGGCTCCAACACCGCTAGTTGCCGTCCAGAAGTGCTGTCCGCACAGAGCCAAACACCTCGCCAATGTGTTAGTGGGGTTCAGCACCCCCAGCTGCTCTCCTGCTGTGCAGCCGGCAACGTGTACTGCGACTGCCACGCAGGCACAACAAGTTAAATTTAAGGGAACCTGTCCCCCCCCCCCCAGGCGTTTGTTACTGAAGGAGCCACCTTGTGCAGCAGTAATGATGCAAAGGGAAAAAGTGCCTCTTTTCGTGGTGCTCCTTGCACATGCTGATCCTAACACTTATGAAAAGTGTCCCCTCCTACCGTGATACCGTCCGGTTGGTGGAACTTTCCTTTGTGATGTGACGCAGCACAGCCGTCATTCTTACCCCCTTGGCGCTGTGCGCCGCCTCCTCAGCGTTGTTTGAATCAGTCCCGGAGCCTGCGCTCTTAGGTTAGCCCTTGGCCATGCACACATTTTGCGCTGCCCGTCTTCTGACATCATTTGGTGTCAGGCTGGCTGCGCCTGTGCGGCCGCGCTGGCCGAGAGCCCGCCTCGTACTGTCTTCTGATTTAATCCCACTGGGGGCCTGAGATCCATGGACATGCGCAGTGCATATCTGAACCTCCACCTCTCACTCATCTCCCTACGGCTTCTTCAAACTGTGCGGTGTCAGCTGGTCCCTAATAGCATGCCACGGCCGTGACACCGCACAGTCAGAAGAAGCCGTAGGGAGATGAGTGAGAGGTGGAGGTTCAGATATGCACTGCGCATGTCCATGGATCTCAGGCCCCCAGTGGGATTAAATCAGAAGACAGTACGAGGCGGGCTCTCGGCCAGCGCGGCCGCACAGGCGCAGCCAGCCTGACACCAAATGATGTCAGAAGACGGGCAGCGCAAAATGTGTGCATGGCCAAGGGCTAACCTAACAGCGCAGGCTCCGGGACTGATTCAAACAACGCTGAGGAGGCGGCGCACGGCGCCAAGGGGGTAAGAATGATGGCTGTGCTGCGTCACATCACAAAGGAAAGTTCCACCTACCGGACGGTATCACGGTAGGAGGGGACACTTTTTATAAGTGTTAGGTTCAGCATGTGCAAGGACCATAATTAAAAGAGCTAAGTTTACCTTTTCCAGCATTAGTGCTGTACACGATGGCTCTTTCAGCTACAAACGCCTGGGGGGGGGTTAAAGTTTCCCTTTCAACTTGCTCCAGAGCAGGCTTCGGCCTACACTCTGCTCCCTCTCCTCCTCCTGCTGACCCTGGGCTCTAACACCGCCAGTTGGGGCCCAGATGTGCTAGCTGCACAGAGCCAAACACCAGCCAATGTGTCAGTGGGGTTCAGCACCGCCAGCTGTTCCCCTGCTGTGCAGCCGGCAACGTGTCCTGCAACTGCCACGCAGGCACAACAGACCCAAAG
The DNA here is from genome assembly GCF_051348905.1 of Ranitomeya variabilis. Lineage (NCBI taxonomy): Eukaryota > Metazoa > Chordata > Amphibia > Anura > Dendrobatidae > Ranitomeya > Ranitomeya variabilis. Next base: position 324,361,697 of record NC_135237.1, on the reverse strand, counting down.
CTGCCGCCAGTGCAGGCTTCGGCCTACACTCTGCTCCATCTCCTCCTCCTGCTGACCCTGGGCTCTAACACCGCCAGTTGGGGCCCAGATGTGCTAGCTGCACAGAGCCAAACACCAGCCAATGTGTCAGTGGGGTTCAGCACCGCCAGCTGTTCCCCTGCTGTGTAGCCGGCAACGTGTCCTGCAACAGCCACGCAGACACAAGAACTGAAATTGAAGGAAACCTGTCCCCCCTCCCCCAGGCGTTTTTACGTTTTACAGCCACCTTGTACGACAGTAATGCTGCATGTGTGCAAGGTGGCTCAGAAACTTAATCTCCTTGCCCATGTTGAAGTGAACACGTCTAAAAATGAGTCCTCTGCGACCATTAAAACGTCCCTCAGGTGTGATTTTCCTTTGTATTGACACGCAACAAGCTCCTTGGTAGCGCTGCCCGTCTTCTGATATCATTGTTTGGCTGCCTGCGCCTCTGCGGCCGCCTTGCCCCACACAACGCCCCTCGGTGTCTTATTTATTTGGACTGCGAGGGTGTGATTGATGGGCATGAACGGTGCATTTCTTCGCCTGTCCCTCATCTCCTTCCGCCTTCCTCAGACTGTGCGGCTTCATGGCCGCGGCATGCGATAAGGGATCAGCTGACGCCGCACAGTCTGAAGCGGGTGTAAGGACCCGAGTGTGAGAGGCGAACATATGTGCTGCGCCAGGCCATGAATCACAGCCCCGCAGTGTTTTAACAATGTTAAGACACCGCGGGGCTGGGATTCATGGTCATCGCGAACCGCAGCGGCCGACATTAAATGAGGTCAGAAGATGGGCAGCGCTAACAGCGCTAGGCCAGGGGATAACACGACAGCGCAGACTCCTGTACAGCAAATAACAACGCTCAGGAGGCTGCACCCAGCACCAAGGTGGGATTCTTGACATCTGTGCTGCGTCTCATTACAAAGGGAACTCGCGCCTCCAACACAGTTTGACTGTATAAAGGGCTAAATGTTATACGTGTTTCATTCAGCGTGTGCAAGGAGCAAAATTAAAAGAGCAACCTTTGACTTGTGCAGCACTACTGCTGCATAAGCTGTGGCTCTTCTACTTTGTAACCCCTGAGGGGGGGTTAAAGGTTACCTTTGAAATTGGTTCAAGTAGGCTTCGGCCTACACTCTGCTCCCCCTGCAGAGCCCGGGCTCCAACACCGCCAGTTGGGGCCCGGTACTGCTAGCTGCACAGAGCCAAACACCAGCCAATGTGTCAGTGGGGTTCAGCACCACCAGCTGTTCCCCTGCTGTGCAGCCGGCAACGTGTCCTGCAACTGCCACGCAGGCACAACAGACCCAAAGCTGCCGCCAGTGCAGGCTTCGGCCTACACTCTGCTCCCTCTCCTCCTCCTGCTGACTCTGGGCTCTAACACCGCCAGTTGGGGCCCGGTACTGCTAGCTGCACAGAGCCAAACACCAGCCAATGTGTCAGTGGGGTTCAGCACCGCCAGCTGTTCCCCTGCTGTGCAGCCGGCATCGTGTCCTGCAAAAGCCACGCAGACACAAGAACTGAAATTGAAGGGAACCTGTCCCCCCTCCCCCAGGCGTTTGTACGTTTTTAAGGCCACCTTGTACAGCGGTAATGCTGCATGTGTGCAAGGTGGCTCATAAACGTATTCTCCTCGCACATGTGGAACTGAAAACACGTCTGAAATGTGTCCTCTGTGTGACCATTTAACCGTCCCGGGGGTGTGACTTTCCTTTGTAATGACACGCTGCAACCCCCTTGGTAGCGCTGCCCGTCTTCTGGCATCATTGTTTGGCTGCCTGCGCCTCTGCGGCCGCCCTGACCCACACAACGCCCCTCGGTGTCTTATTTCTTGGGACTGCGAGGGTGTGATTGATGGGCATGAGCAGTGCATCACTTCCCCTGTCCCTCATCTCCTTCCGCCTTCTTCAGACTGTGCGGCTTCATGGCCGTGGCATGCGATAAGGGATCAGCTGACGCCGCACAGTCTGCAGCGGGTGTAAGGACCCGAGTGCGAGAGGCGAACATATGTGCTGCGCCAGGCCATGAATCACAGCCCCGCAGTGTTTTAACAATGTTAAGACACCGTGGGGCTGGGATTCATGGTCATCGTGAACCGCAGCGGCCGACATTAAATGAGGTCAGAAGATGGGCAGCGCTAACAGCGCTAGGCCAGGGGATAACACGACAGCGCAGACTCCTGTACAGCAAATAACAACGCTCAGGAGGCTGCACCCAGCACCAAGGTGGGATTCTTGACATCTGTGCTGCGTCTCATTACAAAGGGAACTCGCGCCTCCAACACAGTTTGACTGTATAAAGGGCTAAATGTTATACGTGTTTCATTCAGCGTGTGCAAGGAGCAAAATTAAAAGAGCAACCTTTGACTTGTGCAGCACTACTGCTGCATAAGCTGTGGCTCTTCTACTTTGTAACCCCTGAGGGGGGGTTAAAGGTTACCTTTGAAATTGGTTCAAGTAGGCTTCGGCCTACACTCTGCTCCCCCTGCAGAGCCCGGGCTCCAACACCGCCAGTTGGGGCCCGGTACTGCTAGCTGCACAGAGCCAAACACCAGCCAATGTGTCAGTGGGGTTCAGCACCGCCAGCTGTTCCCCTGCTGTGCAGCCGGCAATGTGTCCTGCAACTGCCACGCAGGCACAACAGACCCAAAGCTGCCGCCAGTGCAGGCTTCGGCCTACACTCTGCTCCATCTCCTCCTCCTGCTGACCCCGGGCTCTAACACCGCCAGTTGGGGCCCGGTACTGCTAGCTGCACAGAGAAAAACACCAGCCAATGTGTCAGTGGGGTTCAGCACCGCCAGCTGTTCCCCTGCTGTGCAGCCGGCATCGTGTCCTGCAAAAGCCACGCAGACACTTGCTCTTGTACCTTCTGCTCCCCATCCTGGTTCCAGTACCGTCAGCTGGTTCCGGGCAGAGCCTTTGGCTTAGGTGCCTCCCTCTGGGTATCCGAGTTCCACCAACGTCAGGTGGTCCTTGGTAGTGCTTTCAGGCACGGGTACCTCCTGCTTAGTAACCGGGTTCCAGTAACGTCAGCTGGTCCTCGGTAGTTCCATTGGCTCTTGGACCTTCGGCTACCCATCCGGGTTCCAGCACCGTCAGCTGATTCTCGGCACTGTC